>NC_135327.1:191357083-196357083 GCF_023851605.1 Tamandua tetradactyla | reverse complement strand
AACTTAACAACAAAAGACAACTCAATTTTAAAAATGGGCAAAAGTCTTGAATAGACATCTCTGCAAGAAGACATACAAATAGCCAAAAAGCACATGAAAAAATGTTCAACATTATTAGCCATCAGGGAAATACAAATCAAAGCTACAAGATACCATTTCACACCCATTAGAACGGCTACTACTGAAAAAAACAAAAATAAGTATTGGAAAGGATGCAGAGAAACAGGAACACTCATCCATTGCTAGTGGCAATGCAAAATGTTGCAGCCACTTTGGAAGACAGTTTGACAGTTCCTCAGAAAGTTAGGTATAGAAATACTATATGACCTGGTAATCCCATTACTAGGTATACACCCAGAAGAACTGAAAGTAGGGACTCAAACAGATACATGCACACCAATGTTCACAGGAACATTACTCACAGTTACCAAAAGATGGAAGAAACTCAAGTATCTACCAACTGATGAATGGATAAATAAAATGTTGTTTACATACATAACAGATATTATTCAGTGATCAAAAGGAATTAAGTCCTGATATATGCGACAACAAAGAAGAACCTTGAAGACATGATGAGCAAAATAAGCCAGACACACAGGGACAAAAATTGTACGACATCACTGTTTTGAAACAATTAGAATAAGTAAGCTCATAGAGTTAGAATATAGAATATAGGTTACCAGGGGACAGGGTGGGGTTAGGGAATGGGAATTTAAGCTTAAAATGTACAGGGTTCCTATTTGGAAGACTGGGAATGTTTTGACAATGGATGGTGCTGATCAGGCACAACACTGTGCAGGCAATTAACAGCACTGAAAAATATATCTGAATATGATTAAAAGAGAAATGTTAGATTATATGTATGCTAACAGAATAAAAATTTTAAACATCTATGGATCTATAAAACACAAATCACAGTGAACCCTAAGTTAAACCAAGGACTATAGCTAATAGTACAATTATAAAAATGGGCTATTATCAATTGTAACAAATGTTCCACACCAATTCAAGTTGTTTTTGGTGAAGTGGTGTGTGGGAACCCTGTATTTTATGCATGATTGTTCTATAAACCCACAAGTTCTGTACTAAAGAGAGAAAGAGATAGAAAATAAAATATTTAATACTAACGCACATGCATTAAAAACTTGTCCAATGCCGCATAGCTATTGAATGACAGAATGCAATGCTAAAATTCAGGAAATCTGGCTCCAGAGCTAGTGTTCTGAAAACTAATTGATTCTACCTTTCTCTTAAGTGCTTGATTCTAATGCTGATATTTATGAAGAATGGGAAAGGACAAAAGGACCCAATAAATCAATGCAATATCTGTGAAGGGAAAAAAATTCAAAGATAACAATGTTATAGGAATTAGAGTGAGCCTAGGTAAAAATTACACCACACAATTGCACCTTCTATATCTTAGAACTCTTTAGTATTCTCTGTAACCAAAAAGAGTTTTCTAGATATCTAGGATTTTTTCAAAATTTACATTTGACTTTGCTCATGCCTCAGCAAAAAAATATCCAAAACCAAAAACTAAGATAAGATAAAAATCTAGGACTTATCCTACTGGATAAG
This sequence comes from Tamandua tetradactyla, assembly GCF_023851605.1. Taxonomy (NCBI): domain Eukaryota; kingdom Metazoa; phylum Chordata; class Mammalia; order Pilosa; family Myrmecophagidae; genus Tamandua; species Tamandua tetradactyla. The sequence goes on along the minus strand of NC_135327.1, from coordinate 196,355,505 downwards.
CAAAAATTTTAGCTGGATTGGAGACTATAATTAATCACAGGTTGGAAAAACAAACTGAAAAAAGTTAAAGAGTTGCAAATTCTCACATTTTGACTTACTAATAGAAGAAAAGATTTTTCCTACAATTTTAAGAAAGAGGCTGGGGATTTTCTTATATAAAAATTTCCAAATCTTGGAGATACTTAATCCCCAAAGCGTTGCTTTTAGAATTTCACATCATATGTTTATGATTGGGCATGATCCTAACAGCAACTATTTAATAAAAATTAAACAAAAATGTTTTGAAAGAAACAAGTAATTAGCACCCCTCGTGCACTCCCAAACTAAAGAAGTCCATCATGGCTTTGATGTCTCTTCTAAAGAATGATATAGAAGAATATAGCCACACTTTAAATAATTTCACAGTCGAGTGTATTACAATTTTTTTCACTGCTTTTGAGTTTGTGTCTTTGCAGTACCTACTAGAGAATCCAGACATGTATGAATTCCAGCAAGTGGAGCAGAGGTTCAGCTGCCTCTTTGAGCTCCTCATTCATTTCTTGACTGTTTCTTGCATCTTTTTGCCTGGCGGCCTTTTTTGGGGGGGTATCTGCACTAGCCTGTGGTGCGTAGCCACTGTCTCCAAGAGGATCATCTTGGTAATCAACGTCTGTACCTTCTTTACTGTGAAATCCTTTATTGCCATCACTTCCCAAAGTGATAAATAAATATCACTTGGGGATAAATTCATATACCTTATCCATAGAAGACAGGAAGACACACTAGACATGGACGCACAATGCTGTGCGGCCATGCTACTTGCACTGTAACTGTGATCTTCCCTTGGGTCAATGCTGGTCCAAATAATATCTTGTAAACGTATAGTACTTGATGATTAAATGTACTGCCATAACGCCCCCCCCTTTGTTTTGGCAGCGCTGTTTTTAAAAATATTTTATTAATTAAAAAAAAATTACATGAAAGAAACACAAACATTCCCAACACATACACTCAGCAATTCACAATATCATCACATAGTTGCATAGTCATCATCATGATCATTTCCCAGAACATTTGCATCAATTCAGAAAAAGAAATAAAAAGCCAACAGAAAAATAAAACAAAAACAGAAAAAAAGGACTTCCGGAGAAGATGGCGGCTTAGTAAGACGCGCGGGTCTTAGTTCCTCCTCCAGAAAAGCAACTAAAGAAACAGAAACAATACGAAACAGCTCCCGGAGTCACGACAGAGACCAAAAAGACAGCGTACCCCATTCTGGAACAGCTGAACAGGCAGGGAGAATCTGCTGCGGTGAGATACCCAAGGGGCGTGCATTTTCCCAGCCGGGGCGGCTGGCGACTGGGGTCCCCTCCACGCACGTGGCTCCCCGGTCTGACTGGGAACGTTGGATAGCGGGGCCCTCCCGTCACACTTGGCGTTTCGGGCCAGCTGGGCAATTAGGACCGGCACTCTCCCAAGCCGCAGCGGCCAGCGACCCCCGCCTCCACGCGCGGTTTCCCGGGCCGACTGCCCCGCAGACAGACGAGCGCCACGAGCGCCACCTACTGGACAGGAAAAGAAAAACAGAGCCCAGAGATTTCACAGAAAAAGTTTTCAACCAGCTGGGTCCCACACCCAGGGAAATCTGATCAAATGCCCAGACACCAGCAGAAAATAATGGATGACGCTCGGAAAATTGAAGATATGGCCCAGTCAAAGGAACAAACCAATAGTTCAAATGAGATACAGGAGCTGAGACAACTAATGCTGAATATACGAACAGAAATGGAAAAACTCTTCAAAAACCAAATCAATAAATTGAGGGAGGACATGAAGAAGACATGGGCTGAACAAAAAGAAGAAATAGAAAATCTGAAAAAACAAATCACAGAACTTATGGGAGTGAAGGACAAAGAAGAAAAAATGGAAAAAACAATGGATACCTACAATGGTAGATCTAAAGAGACAGAAGCTACAATTAGTGAACTGGAGGATGGAACATCTGAATTCCAAAAAGAAACAGAAACTATAGGGAAAAGAATGGAAAAACTTGAGCAGGGGATCAGGGAACTGAATGACAATATGAAGCGCACAAATATACGTGTTGTGGGTGTCCCAGAAGGAGAAGAGAAGGGAAAAGGAGGAGAAAAACTAATGGAAGAAATTATCACTGAAAATTTCCCAACTCTTATGAAAGACCTAAATTTACAGATCCAAGAAGTGCAGCGCACCCCAAAGAGAATAGACCCAAATAGGCGTTCTCCAAGACACTTACTAGTTAGAATGTCAGAGGTCAAAGAGAAAGAGAGGATCTTGAAAGCTGCAAGAGAAAAACAATCTGTCACATACAAGGGAAACCCAATAAGACTATGTGTAGATTTCTCAGCAGAAACCATGGAAGCTAGAAGACAGTGGGATGATATATTTAAATTACTAAAAGAGAAAAACTGCCAACCAAGACTCCTATATCCAGCAAAATTGTCCTTCAAAAATGAAGGAGAAATTAAAACATTTATAGACAAAAAGTCACTGAGAGAATTTGTGACCAAGAGACCAGCTCTGCAAGAAATACTAAAGGGAGCACTAGAGTCAGATACGAAAAGACAGAAGAGAGAGGTATGGAGTAAAGCGTAGAAAGAAGGAAAATCAGATATGATATATATAATACAAAAGGCAAAATGGTAGAGGAAAATATTATCCAAACAGTAATAACACTAAAAGTTAATGGACTGAATTTCCCAATCAAAAGACATAGAATGGCAGAATGGATTATGACCCAGCAATACCACTGCTAGGTATCTACTCAAAGGACTTAAGGGCAAAGACACAGACGGACATTTGCACACCAGTGTTTATAGCAGCATTATCTACAATTGCAAAGAGATGGAAACAGCCAAAATGTCCATCAACAGACGAGTGGCTAAACAAACTGTGGCGTATACCTACGATGGAATATTATGCAGCTTTAAGACAGACTAAACTTATGAAGCATGTAATAACATGGATGGACCTAGAGAACATTATGCTGAGTGAGTCTAGCCCAAAACTAAAGGACAAATACTGTAAGGTCCCACTGATGTGAACCGACATTCGAGAATCAGCTTGGAATATATCATTGGTAACAGAGACCAGCAGGAGTTAGAAACAGGGTAAGATAATGGGTAATTGGAGCTGAAGGGATACAGACTGTGCAACAGGACTAGATACAAAAACTCAAAAACGGACAGCACAATAATACCTAAGTGTAAATAACTAGGTTCGAACACTGAATGAAGCTGCACCTGAAATATGGTTTTTTGTTTGTTTGTTTGTGTGTTTGTATCTTTTGTTTTTGTTTTTTTCTTTTTCCTTTATATATATATATATTATTAGTATTATTATTTTAATTCTCTTCTCTATATTAACATTCTATATCTTTTTCTGCTGTTTTGCTAGTTCTTTTCCTAAATCGATGCAAATGTACTAAGAAATGATGATCATACATCTATGTGATGATACTAAGAATTACTGAGTGCATGTGTAGAATGGAATGATTTCTAAATGTTGTGTTAATTTCTTTTCTTTTTTTTGATTAATAAAAAAATTAAAAAAAAAAAAACAGCAAAAAAATTTTTACGTACCATACCGTTCCCTTTCATTGATCATTAGTATTTCAAACTAAATTTATTTTAATATTTGTTCCCCCTATTATTTATTTTTATTCCATATGTTCTACTTATCTGTTACAAGGTAGATAAAAGGAGCATCAGACATAAGGTTTTCACAGTCACAGAGTCACATTGTGAAAGCTATATCATTATACAATCATCAAGAAACATGGCAACTGGAAGCCAGCTCTACACTTTCAGGCAGTTCTCTCCAGCCTCCCCATTACTTCTTGGATAACAAGGTGATATCTACTTAATGCGTAAGAATAACCTCCAGGATAACCTCTCGACTCTGTTTGGAATCTCTCAGCCATTGACATTTTGTCTCATTTTACTCTTCCCCCTTTTGGTCGAGAAGGTTTTCTCAATCCCTTGATGCTGGGTCTCAGCTCATTCTAGAGTTTTTCTCAATCCCTCGATGCTGAATCTCAGCTCATTCTGGGATTTCTGTCCCACGCTGCCAGGAAGATCCACACCCCTGGGAGTCATGTCCCATGTAGATAGGGGGAGTGTGGTGAGTTTGCTTGCTGTGTTGGCTGGAAAGAGAGGCCACATCTGAGCAACAAAAGAGGCTCTCTTGGGGGTGACTCTTAGGCCTAATTTTAAGTAGGCTTGACCTATCTTTTGTGGGGTTAAGTTTCATGTGAACAAACCCCAAGACTGGGGGCTCAGCCTATAGCTTTGGTTGTCCACACTGCTTGTAAGAGTATCAAGAATTCAACTTGGGAAAGTTGAGTTTTCCCCCATTCTCACCATTCCCCAAAGGGGACTTTGCAAATACTTTTCCACTCCCTGATCATATCACTCTGCGATTCATCAGGGCATCACCTGGACAAACCAACAAAATCTCATGTCCTACCCAAAGTTCCATGTGCTTAAGGTGTTCAACCAACTATCCACTATCTACATAAGTTGTATTAGGAGATGCACTAGTCAAAATATAAATTTTGTACCAAATAAACATTTTTAGCTTTAGTCTCACACATAATTTGAAATTTTAAAATATTAATTACCATGTATTTTCAGCACCCTGCAGTAATGACATTCCTTTGTTCTTCCTCATGCAAAAACATTTTTAAATTTTGTAAATTTAGTCACTATTATTATACACTCTAGGCGTTCCTAGATTATACCATCTCAATGTTTATCATCTATCTTTCTTTGTGATTTCATTTATGCCCCTAGCCCTCCTTCCTCTATCATTCTCACATGCAGCTTCATTCAGTATTTTAACATAATTGTATTACAGTTAGGTAGCATTGTGCTGTCCATTTCTGAGTTTTTGTATTCAGTCCTGTTGCACAGTCTGTATCCCTTCAGCTCCAATTACCCAATATCTTACCCTATTTCTATCTCCTGATGGTCTCTGTTACCAACAAAATATTCCAAGTTTATTCACTAATCCCAGTTCATATCAGTGAGACCATACAGTATCTGTCCTTTTGTTTCTGGCTAATCACACTCAGCATAATCTCCTTAAGGTCCATTCATGATGTTACATACTTCATAACTTTATTCTGTCTTGCAGCTGCATAATATTACATCGTATGTAAATGCCACAGTTTGTTTAGCCACCCGTCTGTTGATGGACATTTTGGCTGCTTCCATCTCTTGGTAATTGTTAAAAATGCTGCTATAAACATTGGTGTGCAAATGTCCATTTGTGTCCTTGCCCTCATGTCCTTTGAGTAGAGACTGCATATAGATGGGTCCTGTTTTTTAATCCATTCTGCCAGACTATGTCTTTTGATTGGGGAGTTTAATCCATTAACATTCAGTGTTATTACTGCATGGGTAGTACTTTCTTCCACTATTTTGCCTTTTGGATTTTATATGTCATATCTATTTTTCCTTCTTTTTACCTTTACTCATAATCTTCCTTTCTACCCTCTTCTCCATACCTCTCTCTTCTGTCTTCATATCTGTCTCTAGTGTTCCCTTTAGTATTTCTTGCAGAGCTGGTCTCTTGGTCACAAATTCTCTCAGTGATTTTTTGCCTGAAAATGTTTTAATTTCTCCCTCATTTTTGAAGGACAATTTTGCTGGATATAGAATTCTTGGTTGGCAGTTTTTCTCTTTTAGTAATTTAAATATATTATTCCACTGTCTTCTTGCCTCCATGGTTTCTGCTGAGAAATCTACACATAGTCTTATTGGGCTTCCCTTGTATGTGATGGTTTGCTTTTCCCTCACTGCTTTCAAGATCCTCTCTTTCTCTTTGACCTCTGACATTCTGATTATTAAATGTCTTGGAGTATGTCTATTTGGATCTATTCTCTTTGGGGTTCCCTGCACTTCTTGGATCTGTAATTTTAAGTCTTTCATAAGAGTTGGGAAATTTTCAGTGATAATTTCTTCCATTAGTTTTTCTCCTCCTTTTCCCTTCTCTTCTCCTTCTGGGATACCCACAACACGTATATTCATGCACTTCATATTGTCTTTCAATTCCCTGAGTCCCTGCTCATATTTTTCCATTTTTTTCCCTGTATTTTATTTTTCTTGCTGGATTTCAGATGTTTCATCCTCCAGTTCACTAATCCTATGTTCTGTCTCTCAAAATCTACCATTGTAGGATTCCATTGTTTTTTTCATCTCTTCTACCTTGCTTTCATTCCCATAAGTTCTGTAATCTCTTTTTCAGACTTTCGATTTCTTCTTTTTGTTCATTCCTTGCCTTCTTTATATCCTCCCTCAATTCATTGATTTGGTTTTTGATGAGGCTTTCCATGTTTTTTTCATATATTCTGAATTAATTGTTTCAGCTCCTGTATGTCATTTGAATTGCTGGTTTGTTCCTTTGACTGGGCCATATCTTCAATTTTCCTAGTGTGATTTGTTATTTTTTGCTGGGGTCTAGGCATTTAATTACCTTAATTAGTTTATTCTGGAGATTACTTTCATTTTGTTTACCTAGGATTTTCTTGCTGGATGAATTTGTTGTCAATCTGTTCTTTGACATTCAGTTCAGCTTTATATGGACCTCCAGTTTAAGTTTTGTTTAACAGAGGAGAATTTTTCACTTCTTCTTTTCTTGTTTCTTGCCCTGCTTGTGTGGTGCCTTTTTCCCCCCACCCTTAGGAGGGTCTAATTAGGTATTATAGACCCCAGCAGGATTTTCCCAGACCAAACTGGCCTCCTATCAGGAGGAAAGAGTCACCTGCATCAGTTTTCCCTGAGGGTGAGACCCAGCAGGTTGAAAGACTTTCCTGTGAAGTCTCTGGGCTCTGTTTTTCTTATCCTGCCCAGTATGTGGTGCTTGTCTGACTGCATGTCCCACCAGCATAAGATGATGTGGTACCTTTAACTTTGGCAGACTCTCCCTGCTGGGGACATCGTGGAGACAGAGGAGAGGTTGTAGGTTGGTTTTAATGGCTTCACATTACCAAGCCCTGGTGTCTGAATTCCTTGAGGGAGGGATTCCACCTGAGCTGGACTTCACCCCTCCCCTGGGGAAGGCACAGGCTTCAGATAAGCCCCCAAATGAGCTCACTTCTGCCTATGCCTGGGGTAGGTGCAGCATGAGAAGTCCTGCCGCTATATCCAAATGCAGTCAAGCCTTTGTAGAAACACAGCCACAAAAACCTCTGTTTCCTTCTTCTTTTTTCCTTTTCCTGTCAGCCCTGCCCCCTTGGCACTGTGGCAAAAATGAGCAACCTCCACTTTGACCAGGTTCACCTGAGCTGGGGGCCTATTTTTAGTAGTCAGAGTTTGTTAATTAATTCCACAATTGGCGTTTGATTGTGCTCAGCCCCTGCTGCTGTTAAAGTCCCTTTCCCCTCTTGGAGGCAGCTTGTTGGGGAGGGGTGCCAGCTGTGGCACTTTGGGGAACTAACAGTTCTGGGGGGCTCACAGCCGGTCCAGCAGGTCCAGACTGGGGTACATTGTGTGTCTGGTCACTGATGTGGCCCCAGGGGCTATTCTGTATTGTTTCTGGTTATTTAGTAGTTGTTCTGGAGGACGAACTCAAATGAGCACATTGTTAAGCTGCCATCTTGACCCCGGCAGTGCTGTTTTAAGAGGAAGAGCCTTCTCACATTTTAAAATTCCTCGTTCAATAGAAGCATTTTAAAGCATCACTGCAGTGGCAGCGTCAATATCAGATTCTTTGAGCGTTTTGCGCTTGGTTCTGCTTTAGTACAGAGGTTAAGCAGTGAGGTGATAAAAAGACACTTTGTGGAGATGCAGGAGGGGTGTAAAATGCTAATGCTGAGGAAAAGTTTGCTTCTTTAGTGCCTGCATATGGTTTGGCTTATATTCTGGGTTCACGTACCTTAAAGAACCTTTTCCATTAACCTTTCCATGGTTTCTTTCCACTTCTGAAAACATTTATGCAGGGACAGATTATGTCCAACAGAATTCTTCCAACCTGTTGGTGGAGTAGCAAAATATGGGAAGTGGTCCAGAAACCAGCTATAAATTTATTTTACAGGTGCGCCCGTTTGAAATTGTTGTGTATCTCAGAGAAGCCATGTTCTTTAATCCTCATTCAATATTGCTGGGTGGGATCTTTTTTATTGTTTCCATGCAGATGTGAAACCATCTCCAGCCAATTGGTAGCTTTTGATTAGATGGTTTCCATGGAGGTGTGTCTCCACCCATTCAAGGTGGGTTTGCTTTAAGAGGGAACAATTTTAAAAAACTTTAGTGCCCACAGAACCCACACAGCCAGTGACTTTTGGAGACACAGAAGGAAAATGCCCCCCAGGGAAGTCCTCTGAAGGAGAAGCCAAGGAAAAGCCAGTAGAGAAAGCTAGCAGACATCACCATATGCTTTCCCAGCTGAGAGAGAAATCCCAAACTCTCTTTGGAGTCAAGGTATCTTTCTCTGGATGCCTTAGTTTGGACATTTCTGTGGCCTTAGAACTGTAAACTTGCAACTTAATGAATTCTCTTTTTAAAAGCCATTCTATTTCTGATATATTGCATTCTGACAGTTTTAGCAAACTGAAAAACAATCAAACATTTATTTGGAGAGTGTTCAATAACCAAATAATGGGAAGGCTAATGGAGTAAGGAAACTTTGAAGTTGCTGATTTTTTAAAAAGTCATGCACAAAATACAGGATTCCTATTCACCACCTTATTATTAACACCTTGCATTGGTGTTAATAATACATTTGTTATTATTGTTAATAATAATAATATTATTGGTACATTTGTTACAGTTGGTGAAAGCACATTTTCATAATGATCTATTAATTATACTGCATGGTTTAGCTTAAGGTTCACTGATGCACTTTCATGGACTTAAGAAAAATTTTAATATCTTATTACCAATATACAATATACTATTTCCCCTTTTAATCACATTTCAGTGCTGTTAATTATGTTCACAATATCATGCTACCATCTACACCATCCATTACCAAAACATTTCCAAGTAGGAGCTCTGGTTGCAAGATGCTTCAAAGGATGGCACACTATCTCCCTCTATGTCATACAACAGATTAATAGACCCTTCACTTCCAAGGCCAAAGTTTGTTAGAAGATTAGTACTTTCATGAAGCCAGTTCAAGTTTGTGAGTTCGTCATCTCCTGACTCAATGTCCACTAGAGTGGCCCTTGGTTATCGGCTTCAATAGCTTCAGGCAAGCTTCCCATTTTGTAAATCAGGCTTAATCCTGCAATCTTTTCAGCCCCTGGGGTCTCAGGGTTTCTCTTATCTGAAGTCATTCCAACTACCCGACCCACTGATTCTTATTTTGGGGGTGGGGGTGGAGGGCGTGGTGCAGGGTCGGGGAATCGAATCAGCAGCTCCCGCATGGGAGGATAGTATTCTGCCACCGATCTACCCGGGTACCCTTTGGGCCCATTGACTCTTACAGTTCATCAGCTCGGTGGCCGCGGGGAGGAGGTGAGGGGACACAATATGGCAGAACCCGCATTTACTCCCCGGGGCTTCCAGCAGCCGCCTGGGGGAAGACAGGGCAACTAGCAGGCAACTGCAGTCCCAGTGGTGGCGGCAGTAGAGCCACATCCAACTCCCCTTCTAAAACACTTACTTTTTATTTTTTAAAATTAAAAAATTTTTTTTAAATACCAAAAAACACCAAACAAATGCAAACATTCTTAACTTTTGATCATTCCATTCTACATATATTATCAGTAATTCACAATATCATCACATAGTTGCATATTCATCATCATGATCATTTCTTGGAACATTTGCATCTATTCAGAAAAAGAAAGCAGAAAAAAAATCATACATACTATACCCCTTACTCCTCCCTTTCATTGATCACTAGCATTTCAAACTAAATTTATTTTAACATTTGTTCCGCTTATTATTTATTTTTATTCCATATGTTCTACTCGTCTGTTGACAAGGTAGATAAAAGGAGCATAAGACACAAGGTTTTCACAATCACACAGTCACATTGTGACAGCTGTATCATTATTCAATCATCTTCAAGAAACATGGCTACTGGAACACGGCTCTACATTTTCAGGCAGTTCCCTCCAGCCTCTCCATTACATCTTGGATAACAAAGTGATATCTACTTAATGCATAAGAATAACCTCCAGGATAACCCCTCAACTCTGTCTGGAATCTCTCAGCCATTGACGCTTTATTTATTTTTTTTTAATTTTTAAAAATTTTTTTTATTAATCAAAAAAAAGAAAAGAAATTAACACAACATTTAGAAATCATTCCATTCTACACATGCACTCAGTAATTCTTAGTATCATCACATAGATGTATGATCATCATTTCTTAGTACATTTGCATCAATTTAGGAAAAGAACTAGCAAAATAGCAGAAAAAGATATAGAATGTTAATATAGAGAAGAGAATTAAAATAATAATACTAATAATATATATATATATATATATATATATATATATAAAGGAAAAAGAAAAAAAACAAAAACAAAAGATACAAGCACATAAACAAACAAAAAACCATATTTCAGGTGCAGCTTCATTCAGTGTTCCAACCTAGTTACATTACACTTAGGTATTATTGTGCTGTCCATTTTTGAGTTTTTGTATCTAGTCTTGTTGCACAGTCTGTATCCCTTCAGCTCCAATTACCCATTATCTTACCCTGTTTCTAACTCCTGCTGGTCTCTGTTACCAATGATATATTCCAAGCTGATTCTCGAATGTCGGTTCACATCAGTGGGACCATACAGTATTTGTCCTTTAGTTTTGGGCTAGACTCACTCAGCGTAATGTTGTCTAGGTCCATCCATGTTATTACGTGCTTCATAAGTTTAGTCTGTCTTAAAGCTGCATAATATTCCATCGTAGGTACACACCACAGTTTGTTTAGCCACTCGTCTGTTGATGGACATTTTGGCTGTTTCCATCTCTTTGCAATTGTAGATAATGCTGCTATAAACACTGGTGTGCAAATGTCCGTTTGTGTCTTTGCCCTTAAGTCCTTTGAGTAGATACCTAGCAGTGGTATTGCTGGGTCGTAATCCATTCTATGTCTTTTGATTGGGAAATTCAGTCCATTAACTTTTAGTGTTATTACTGTTTGGATAATATTTTCCTCTACCATTTTGCCTTTTGTATTATATATATCATATCTGATTTTCCTTCTTTCTATGCTTTACTCCATACCTCTCTCTTCTGTCTTTTCGTATCTGACTCTAGTGCTCCCTTTAGTATTTCTTGCAGAGCTGGTCTCTTGGTCACAAATTCTCTCAGTGACTTTTTGTCTATAAATGTTTTAATTTCTCCTTCATTTTTGAAGGACAATTTTGCTGGATATAGGAGTCTTGGTTGGCAGTTTTTCTCTTAGTAATTTATATATATCATCCCACTGTCTTCTAACTTCCATGGTTTCTGCTGAGAAATCTACACATAGTCTTATTGGGTTTCCCTTGTATGTGACAGATTGTTTTTCTCTTGCTGCTTTCAAGATCCTCTCTTTCTCTTTGACCTCTGACATTCTAACTAGTAAATGTCTTGGAGAACGCCTATTTGGGTCTATTCTCTTTGGGGTGCGCTGCACTTCTTGGATCTGTAAATTTAGGTCTTTCATAAGAGTTGGGAAATTTTCAGTGATAATTTCTTCCATTAGTTTTTCTCCTCCTTTTCCCTTCTCTTCTCCTTCTGGGACACCCACAACACGTATATTTGTGCGCTTCATATTGTCATTCAGTTCCCTGATCCCCTGCTCAAGTTTTTCCATTCTTTTCCCTATAGTTTCTGTTTCTTTTTGGAATTCAGATGTTCCATCCTCCAGTTCACTAATTGTAGCTTCTGTCTCTTTAGATCTACCATTGTAGGTATCCATTGTTTTTTCCATTTTTTCTTCTTTGTCCTTCACTCCCATAAGTTCTGTGATTTGTTTTTTCAGATTTTCTATTTCTTCTTTTTGTTCAGCCCATGTCTTCTTCATGTCCTCCCTCAATTTATTGATTTGGTTTTTGAAGAGTTTTTCCATTTCTGTTCGTATATTCAGCATTAGTTGTCTCAGCTCCTGTATCTCATTTGAACTATTGGTTTGTTCCTTTGACTGGGCCATAGCTTCAATTTTCCGAGCATCATCCATTATTTTCTGCTGGTGTCTGGGCATTTGATCAGATTTCCCTGGGTGTGGGACCCGGCTGGTTGAAAGGTTTTTCTGTGAAATCTCTGGGCTCTGTTTTTCTTTTCCTGCCCAGTAGGTGGCGCTCGTGGCGCTCGTCTGTCTGCGGGGCAGTCGGCCCGGGAAACCGCGCGTGAATGGGGGTTGCCGGCCGCCACGGCTTGGGGGAGTGCCGGTCCAAATTGCCCAGCTGGCCCGAGACGCCAAGCGTGACGGGAGGGCCCCGCTATCCAACGTTCCCAGTCAGACCGGGGAGCCACGTGCGTGGAGGGGACCCCAGTCACCAGCCGCCCCGGCCGGGAAAATGCGCGCCCCTCGGGTATCTCACCGCAGCGGATTCTCCCTGCCCGTTCAGCTGTTCCAGAATGGGGTACGCTGTCTTTTTGGTCTCTGTCGTGACTCCGGGAGCTGTTTCGTATTTTTTCTGTTTCTTTAGTTGCTTTTCTGGGGGAGGAACTAAGACCCGTGTGTCTTACTAAGCCGCCATCTTCTCCGGAACTCCGACACTTTATTTTGTCTCATTTCACTCTTCCCCCTTTTGGTCGAGAAGGTTTTCTCAATCCCTTGGTGCTGAGTCTCAGCTCATTCTAGGATCTCTGTCCCACGTTGCTAGGAAGGTCCACACCCCTGGGAGTCATGCCCCACATGGACAGGGGGAGGGTGGTGAGTTTGCTTGTTGTGTTGGCTGGGGAGAGAGGCCACATCTGAGCAACAAAAGAGATTCTCTTGGGGGTGACTCTTAGGCCTAATTTTAAGTAGGCTTGACCTAGCCTTTGTGGGGTTAAGTTTCATGTGAACAAACCCCAAGACTGGGGGCTCAGCTTATAGCTTTGGTTGTCCACACTGCTTGTGATAATATCAGGAATTCAACTTGGGGAAGTTGAATTTTCCCCCTTTCTCACCATTTCCTGAAGGGGACTTTGCAAATACTTTTTCATTCATTTAAAACACTTGCTTTTAATAACTTTTTTCACTGCCCAAAAGTAAAATATGGTCATTGAAAAATTGGCAAGTATGGGAAAGCACACAGAAGAAAATAAAAATCACTTCTAATCCTGGCATTCTTAATTAGTATCAGGTATGCAGGTCCACATATGAATACAACCTTAAGGTCTTTTGCTTTTTTCATCTTATATTATGTGAAATTATTTTTAAAGTTTTATATTGTTTGGAAATTTTGTAAATTTCCATATTTTGTATTATGAATAACACCAAAAAGAATGTGCTTGAAATACATATCCTGCACACCTGATTTCTACATCTTACATTGAATTTGCCATGACTTTTTTGTTTATTCAGATTTGGTTCTCGTGTAGTCCACAGACCCGTAGTTTCAGCATCACTTGGGAACTTGTCAGTAATGCGTATTTTAGTGCAACTCCAGTCCTATTGAAATTAGAAACTCTGAGTTTGGTCCCACAATCTGCATTTTAACAAGCTCCCTAGGTAATTCTGATGCATACTAAGGATTGAGAACCACTGTTGCAACTGATCAAGACTATATCTCTCAGCTTCATATGTATTTTTGTAGGAAATTCACTCAATAATTCAGAAACAGCAAAAGGAAATTAGGAACCTCACTGAAAGCAACACTCAGAGGTATTATGTTGAAAAATATTTTTCTGTTTCCTGATAAGTCAGATGGAAACAATTTACGTTGAAGAGGTATACCAAAAATGTATTTTAAAAAGTTTTGCTCTTCATGTTCCCAGTAAAAAAGATAAAAGTGGTCATTTGAAAAAGGATCATCTGGATACAGTACCCAAGTGTCATAGAACTTGAATCTACCCTCTTGCATACAATGAAGGATTTAGCAGGATTTTTACGCTTGATAACCTTTCAATAAGCACTCACCACATGAAAAGTGTTCTGAGAGTGTGAGTGTTGGGCCACAGTAAGAGGGCTGTTAGGTGTGGTGATGGTGGTTATTATCAATAGCAATCAACCTCTCCTGGACTCACATTGCCAGCATTCTAAACTATTTCATCTAAGAGTGCTTCCCTTTCACATCCTCCCTTTCCCCTCTTAACTAATTTATGTTGCACATAAGCATGATTTCCCCTTTCTAGAGTTTGTGCTCATGGTTCAATCAGTTTTGCCTCATGTAATCTATTTCTTAAACCAATTTTTTTCAGTTCCTCCTGTCTTCTCATTCTTTCAATTCTTATCTAAGGGAATGGGAATAGAAGATAGGAGGTGAGGATGGATCTTAGGGAATCGAAATAGAAGATAGGAGGTGGGGATGGATGACCTTATTAATTGCTGCTAGGCATAAAATATAGTGTGAGACTGATATGAACTGACATTAGAGAATGAACATGGAAAACTTCAGTTGGTAACAGAGACCATCAGGAGATAGAAATAGGGTGGATATTGGGTAATTGGAGCTGAAGGGATACAAATTGTGCAGCAGGACTGATTGTAAAATTTCAGAAATGGATAGCACAAAACTACCAAACTCTGATACAATAATGTTAGAACACTGAATGAAGCTATATGAGAATGATAGAGGGAGGAGGCCTGGGGGCAAAAATGAAATCAGAAAGAAAGATAGATGATAAAGAGTGAGAGGGTATAATCTAGGAATGCCTAGAGTATATAATGATAGTGACTAAATGTACAAATTTTAAAATGTCTTTGCATGAGGAAGAACAAAGGAATGTCAATACTGCAGGGTGTTGAAAATAGATGGTAATTAATATTTTAAAATTTTAACTTATGTGTGAGATTGAAGCAAAAATGTTTATTTGGTACAAAATTTATATTTTGACTAGTGCATCTCCTAATATAACTTATGTGGACAGCTTAATTGATCACCATAGTACATGGAACCTGGAGTAGGGCATGAGATTTTATAGGTTTATCCAGACTGATGCTCCAATAAATCTGAGTGATATGAATAGTGAAAAAAAAAAGTATTTGCAAAGTCCCCTTGGGGGAATGACAAGAAAGGGGGAAAATTAAACTTCCCCAAGTGGAGAATTCTTGATATCTCACAAGCAGTGGGGACAACCAAAACTACAGGCTGAGCCCCCAATCTTGGGGTTTGTTCATATGAAACTTAACACCACAAAGGATAGGTCAAGCCTACTTAAAATTAGGCCTAAGAGTCGCCCCCAAGAGAACCTCTTCTGTTGCTCAGATGTGGCCTCTCTTTCTCAGCCAACATGACAAGCAAACTCACTGCCCTCCCCCTGTCTACATGGGACATGTCTCCCAGGGGTGTGGACCTTCCTGGCAATGTGGGACAGAAATCCTAGAATGAGCTGGGACTCAGCATTAAGGGACTGAGAAGACCTTTTCAACCAAAAAGGGGAAGAGTGAAATGAGACAAAATAAAGTGTCAATGGCTGAAAGATTCCAAATAGAGTTAAGAGGTTATCCTGGAGATTATTCTTATGCATTATATAGATATCACCTTTTTAGTTAAGGTGTAATGGAGAGGCTGGAGGGAACTGCCTGAAAATGTAGAGCTGTGTTCCAGTAGCCATGTTTCTTGAAGATGATTGTGTAATGATATAGCTTTTGCAATGTGACTGTGTGATTGTGAAAACCTTGTGTCTGATGCTCCTTTTATCAACCTTATCGACAAATGAGCAAAATATATGGATTAAAAATGTACGAATAGTAGGGGGAACAAATGTTAAAATAAATTTAGTAGATTGAAATGCTAGTGATTAATGAAAGGGATGGGTAAGGGGTATGGCCTGTATGAATTTTTTTGTTTTCTTTCTATTTATTTTTGGAATCGATGCAAATGTTCTAAGATATAATCGTGATGATGAATATACAACTATGTGATGATATTGTGAATTACTGATCATATATGTAGAATGGAATGATCATATGGTAAGAATGTTTGTGTTTGTATGTTGCTATGCTTAATAAATAAAATAAAATATATATAGTGTTAGAGATTAATCTGTAGGAAGAAAATGGAAATGCAGAACTTTTGAAATAATACAAGGTCTAATAACTGGTGCAACCAACTTCTAGGGTTTTTAGAAATACCCAGAAATACCCCCATAGAATGACTAGAAAATTTTCCATTAAATTCCTTCTCCAAAAGGTATGGCATAGTAGAAAAAAGCCTTGATAGTCTTCATGATCTGCCAAATATGGACTTGGAGTAAAATATACAGTTCTAGATATTCCTATTTTCATAATAAAGTATCTGAAACATTATGAAAGAGATCTGTACTTAAAAGAACTTTTAAAAAATGATTAAAGTAAGCAGCCAAAAGAAGGAAGGAAAAGGGTGATAAAATGAAACCCCAAACAGACCTTAAAGACTGAAAAAACAAAAAATGAATACAGGAAAGAGTATAATACATGCTAAGCTAACATCCAATTCAAAGTCAAATCTCTGTAGATATCTTCAGAGAACATAAAGAGCTAATGGTAAAATTTTAAGTAGAATAATAAGGGCTACCATTTATTATTTTCTATAAGTGATTTCTTATCTTCACAACAGCCTTGTGATATGGAAATTTTTTTCCTTCATTTTATGTATAAGGAAACTAAAGCTCAGCGAAACTATAAACTTAGTCATAGACTAAGTTGCCTTTTCTATGCCAATCTGACTCTGTTAGAAGAGATGAAAAAGGCAGAATTTAATAAGAAACAAATGTTAAGGATAATAATGGTGAACCCAAAGCCCAGATTTTAAAAAAAGTATTGAATTTTAATTTTAATTCAATTTATCCCCCTGTCTTGAGGCACCAGGGGAGACTGCCTGGAGGAAGACTTTTAAAGTGAGCACTGCATGATGAGTAGGGGTGATCTGCATTGAAACACAGGAAAATGGGGACGGGAAGACCATTTCAGGTATCAGGTGGTTGGAAGGTAAATTAAGAGACTATATGTAAATTTGTTAATGCAGTGCATGGTAATTTGTGCATGCTCAATACTGATAATTATTTCCTTCTTTTTAGTGCATTTTAAATTCATGATTTTTTGAATTTGTGTTTTCTGCTTCAGCATGAATATTCTCCATTAATTTTGACTGTTTTCTGAATCTCAAAGCATTATTTTATATAATCTTTAAAAATTTTTTTATTGAGATATCTTCCTTCATGCACCATACAGTCCATCCAAAGTATAAAATCATTGGCTCATAATATCATCATATAGCTGTGTATTCATCATGATGATCATTTTTAGAACATTTGCATCACTCCAGATAAATAAATAAAAAGAAGGAAAAAATCCATATATCCATACCCCTTACCCCTCCCTCCCATTGACCACTTATATTGCAATGTACTCTTTTTTTGTGCTCCTTATCCCCCCCGCCATTATTTATTTCTTGTTTTTATTTTTTTTACTCACCTGTCCATATCCTAGATAAAGGGAGCATCAGTCAAAAGGTTTTCATAATCACATGGCCACATTGTAAAAGCTGTATAGTTATACAGTTGTATTCAAGAATCAAGGCTGCTGAAACTGCTATTCAACAGTTTCAGGTACTTCCCACTAGCCATTCCAATACACTGTAAACTAAAAAGGAATATCTATACAATGCATAAGAATAACCTCCAGGATAACCCCTTGACTCTGCAATCTCTTTGCCACTGAAACTTTATTTTGTCTCATTTCTCTCTTCCCCTTTTTGGTCAAGAAGGTTTTCTCAATTCCATGATGCTGAGTTCTGGCTCATCCCTGGGAGTCATGTCCCACATTGCCAGGAGACTTACACCCCGAGGAGTCATGTAGGGGGGAGGGCATGTAGTGGGGAGGGGAGTGAGTTCACCTGTCAAGTTGGCTTAGAGAGAGAGGCCACATCTGAGCAACAAAAGAAGTTCTCTGGGTGTGACTCTTAGGAATAATTATAAGTAGGCTTAGCTTCTCCTTTGCAGGAATACGTTTCATAAGGGTAAGCTCCAAGATCAAGGATTCAGCCTATCGAATTGGTTGTCCCCACTGCTTGTGAGAATATCAGGAATTCCCTAGATAGAGAAGTTGAATATTTCCTCCTTTCTCCTGAGTCTCTAAAGAGTATTTTGCAAATACTTTTTTATTCTCTACCCAAATTACTCTGGGATGTATTGGAAAGTCCAGATTTTTAAGCACTGTTCAAAATGTTCATTGCAAAAATCTATTGGAACCTGGTTTAAAACAAAACAAATCTATAATAAATATATGCTAAGCATTTGAGATATAACTGAGCACTTTCTCTCTCTCTCCAAGTATATCTACTTTATTCTGTACACAAACTATTTCATCAAATCCTCATATAATTCTGAGAATGGCATTTTTGTTTATTCTTATTTATTGATGAGGAAACTGAGAACCAGAAAAATTAAAGACTTGCTAAAAATCATGTAGTAAAATAACTGATAGATCTGGGATTTATTCATAAGTGTTCTAAGATCACAGGATTTTTTAAACATTACATTTATCTATTTTTTATTGAGATATAATTCACATACCATACATTTCATCATTTTAAAGTACACAATTCAGTGGTTTTCAGTATACCCCTAAGGTTGTGCAATCATCACCACTGTCTTACTCTAAAATATTTTCATCCAACTAAAATGAAAGTCCATACCAATTAGCATTCACTTCCCATTTCCTCTTACTCCATCCCTTAGCAACCACTCATCTACTTTCTGTTGCTATGGATTTGCTTAGTCTAAGCATTTAATATGAATGGAATAAAATAATATGTGGTTTTTTGTGTCTGCATTCTTTCACTTAGTGTAATATTTTCAAGGCTCATTTCTGAGGCAGTAAGTATCTCAGGAATTGAGAGTCAGTAGGTAACTCAGACTTCTTCTAAGCAGAATCCCCCTCAGTGTGCAGATGGAGAAACTGAAACCTAAGATAGCCCATATATTTAATGACATCCAAGTCCCTAGTCCTATGTAATTTCTACTACACTACAACTACCAGGACAATCAGTATAATAAAAAAAGTTTCCATAAAAGGATTCAAAATATTATATTAATATGGTATACCATACATTACAAATAACAAAACACATGATAAGAATATCTAACACTTTATTTAAAGTTTTCAATTTTTGCAAAGAGCACCATAAGTTGTTACTATACATGACACCAGAATGGTACTGGAGGACAATGTAGGAAAATTGGCATACTTACCACAGCATATTATATGACTTAAAGTTAGATTTCACTCTCTATGTACAAAGGTAACTATTCTAAAAACAAAGTTTGAATTACCCTTAGTGAAAGTTCCAAATTTTCTCCTCCCCAAAGATTCATGCCTTTGTCATACTGTCCAATTTCATTAAAATAATGGCTATTTATGGCAAAAATTCCTCCAGCCATTGCAGGTGACCTAGAAAGGGGACATAAATATTAAACTAATTCCACAGAGATAGTCTTTGTGGACTCTTACTCAAAATCATATCAAGTATTAGAGATATCGTATAGTTAAAAACTAGAAAACAATAGGATAATAAGAATTATCTTATTAGAAATGTAAGTATGTGAAATTACCAAATTAAAGTTATAAATACCTAAAAGTCAGTATTAGTTAAATATCAAATTATGTAAGCAATATATCTAAAAGTTGTCTTAATGAGAGAGAGAAAAACTGATATTTAGAATATGAGTTTCCCACAGGGATAATGACTGAATTAGATGGTGGAACTTAGAGCACTCCATTTCTAAGGGCATTAGATGAGCTATATATAATGTTTACTTCTGTGAAAACCATAATGTCACAAAACATCTTTTTTTTCCCACAAATGGCAGTGCTCAAAAATCAAACTATTTAAACAGTTTGAAAATAATTACATGCTCATTCATTCATTTATTCATTAGTCTAAAAAAGTATTTATTAAATAACTATGATATGCTAGGGACAAATCAGCAAACCAACATGCAAAGATCCTAGCTTGTGTGGGGGCAGGGGAAATAGTAGGGAGACAAGTTACAGGTTATTGCAGTGGTCCAAGGGAAAGATGGACTCTTGGATAAGACTGGTAGCAATGAAATTTGTGAGATGTGGTTGAATTCTTGATATATTTTGAAGATGGAGCCAACAGATTTGGTAAC
Organism: Tamandua tetradactyla; assembly: GCF_023851605.1. Classification (NCBI taxonomy): domain Eukaryota; kingdom Metazoa; phylum Chordata; class Mammalia; order Pilosa; family Myrmecophagidae; genus Tamandua; species Tamandua tetradactyla. The sequence continues at coordinate 196,335,304 of NC_135327.1, read as the reverse complement.
GCGTGTGAGAGGAAGAGAAGAGTCAAGGCTGACTCCAAGGATTTTGGAAGACAGAGTTGCAATCCAAAGAGATGCGGAATTCTTTGGGTGGAGCATGGTTTCAGTGGGAAGATTCAGTTTCAGGCATATTGCATTTGAGACGTCTATTCATTATTCAAGTGGAGATGTAAAGTAAGCAGTTGTATATTAGACTGGAATTCTGAGAGAAATTTGGGTTGGAGATGTAAATTTGGGAGTCATCAATATGAGATGGATGAGAATCACTCATCCATACTCTCCAGAAAGAGAGGAGAGTAAAATGACAGAGAAGACCCAATCTTGGGCACTTCAAATTGAGAGGTTGGGAAGAAAAGGAGGAATCAGGAAAGGTGACTTGGAAGGAGCAACCAGTGAAGTAAGAGGAAAACCGAGAGTTTGTGGTGTCCTCGAAGTCAAGGAAAGAATGTGTGTCAAAGAGAAGGGAATGATCAGCAGCATCAAACACTGTCCATAGTTTAAATGGGATAAGGATTAAGAACTGAACACTGGATTTAACCGTTCAAAGATCATTAACAAGTTTGGAGCAGGGGGAGGGGGGAGGTACAGAGCCTGATTAAAGTGAGCCTAAGAGACAATGGAGGGAGAATTGAAGACAGCAATACAGACCTCTTTAAGGGGCTTTGATGTGAAAGAGAGAAAAGAAAATGGGAGATAGCTACAGAGAAGCGGGGATCAAAATAAGGCCTTGTTTTTAAGTGGAAGAGAATTTTTAAGTGGAAGAGAATGATAAGAATGCTTCAGGAGAGAGGAGAAATTGCTGAAGTGGTAGAGAGGGAAAGAATTGCTGGAGCAATGTTCTAGAGTAGGGGCAAGAGAATGGAATCTGGTGCACAATTGTGTGCTGATATGCAAGCCAGGACATTGTGATTTTGGGCAGGAGGAGTGTAACTGGTGATAGTGGGAACTTTTATAAGTTTTCTTGGGATTTTTTTTTTTTCAATTTTCTTAATGAACCAGAAAGCCATGTAAAAAATGCTTACTCCCTTATCATATTGCATTATACTGAAATTATATCTTTACCTGCCTGTCTCCCCACTAGAGTCTACATAGTTTGAGAGTTAGGATGATGTTTTCTATCCTCCATGCAAAATCTGACACATAATAGGCACTCAATAAATACTTGTTATTTTAGTTTGTTAAGCTGCTGGAATGCAATATACCAGAAATGGAATGACTTTTAAAGAGGGGAATTTATTAAGTTGCAAGTTTACAGTTCTAAGGCTGTGAAAATGTCTAAAGTAAGGCACCAATAAGTGGTTACCTCCACTCAAGACAGGCTGATGCTGAAACATCTGTCAGCTGGGATGGCACATGGAGACATCTGCTAGCTTCCTCTCCTGGCTTCTTCAACGGCTTTGTTTGGGGGTCTCTGGTTGTGTGGGCTCTGCCAGCATTGAGCTTTTTCTAAAATGGTTCCCTCTTAAAGGGCTCCAGTAAGCAACTCCACCTTGTTTGGGTGGACACAGATCTCCATGGAAACCATCTAATCAAAATTTACCCCCCACAATTGAGTGAGTCACATCTCCATGGAATCAATAAAAATGATCCCACCCAGAAATACTGAATGAGGATTAAAGAACTTGGCTGCTCTGGGGTATACAACAGCAGATGCAAACCAGCACATTTGTTAAAATTTACAAAGTAAGTCATTTTACAAAACAGTTTTAAAAGTTATGTCTTAGGTCCCACTGAAAATCGGGTAAAAATATTTGCTGCTCAGAGAATTCATCAAGTCATATCTCTCTCTCATGACAGAAAGCTTTTATTCTAAAATCTTGAAATCACTGGGAAGTACGTGTGTGTCTGTGTCTCAGTGGGAGAAATGCTGGCTAGTAGTGATAAGGCAAAGTTCTGAGAAAACAGGGCAAAAGTGAAGAGAGTCTTGATATGTACTTAGAAAAGTCCCTGGGGCTTCCAGGAATATGGTGGAATAGGGAAGGCTGAGTTCATTCCTGCTCCATGGAACAACTAGAAAAGTGACAGAAAAATGACAGGATGGGAGTTTCAGGGTTCAAGTGACTAGAAAGGGTCTTCTACACTATACAGGGAGGTCCTGGATGAAAACTCGGAGAAACTGGAATGAAGAGAATAAGATGAGTGTGCTTGGTCATGATTCCACCTGGAACAAGCAGCCACATGCAGGAAGGAGTGGGTTTCAAAGGAGCGGGGTCAGCCTCTGCAGCTAGCTTGGGAGATCTTTCCTCTCACCTCTGCAGCTGGGAGCTCCCATGGAAAACCCAGAAGCCAGCAGACTTGGTTTGCCTGCACCCAAGACTTTCCAGCCAGTGCACAGTGGCTGCCCCGACCCCTGACACAGGCTGCTGTGGGTGCCTGGTTTTGGGCAGAGACTGGGGGACCCTCCTTTTGAGAGGAGGGGCAGATGCAGAGTGGAGCCAATCTGACAATGGGCCAGTGAAGGCTACAGGTCTTCCCCCATGGAGACCTGTAGCCTTCAGGTGTGCACAGGTGGAGAGGCGGGGACGAGGGGTGAGTTAGGCTGAGCTGCACTGCCAGGCTTTTCCAGGTTGCCAGAGGGCAGGGGCAGTTGAAAGACCTACAGCCAAAGGTCATCCCAAGCAGGAGCCTGGCAACCATCAGGCCCAATGGGCCCACAAGCAGATTCTCAGCTGAGGTGCACACTACCCACCCCCCAGCCCTGGGGTGGGTGGCTTTCAGTGTGCACTGAATCTCCATCCTGCTCAGCCGGCTGTCTGTTGGAGGAGAGGGACCTGAGGGGAAAAAGTGGTCTGAGACGGCCATCTTCTGGAAGGACATGGAAAGTGCAGTCTGGCAAACTGCTTATCTGCCTAGGTTTCAAAAGATCTTCAAGTAGAGTCGCATCTCCTGCATGAGATCTGGACCTTGGTTTGGCAGGGAATTACTGACGAACCAAGTGCAAAAGACGTTCAATGCAAACCCAAGCAAATACAAAAACCTTACATGAGTGAGGGAAATCAACTTTCAAAAGAACCTAATCGAGATAATCAAATACCTCGACGCCACAAGAAAGTCACAAAACACATGAAGGAGAGGCACATATGGCTCAGTCAAATGACCAAATTAAAACACAGGAAGAATCACAGACGTTCATACTAATCACCTAAATAAATTCAGTGAGTTGGCTAATGCCATATAGGACATCAAGAGGACACTAGAAGAGCATAAAGAAAACCTTCAAAGAATAAATAGAAAAACAGTGGATCTCATAGAGATGAAAGATACTATAGATCAAATTTAAAATATATGAGGGATACACAAGAGCAGATTTGAAGAGGCAGAAAAAACAATAAGTGAACTATAGGACAGGACAACTGAATTTGAATGCACAAAAGGACAAATGGCAAAAAAGATGGAAAAATTGGAATTGGATCACAGGGAAATGCTGGACAGCATGAAGTACACAAATATAAGAATCACTGGTGTCCCAGAAGGAGAAAAGAAGAGTAAAGGGCTATGAAGATTAGTTGAGGAGGTAATGAGGGAAAACTTCCCAACCCTTATAAAACACAAAAATAAGCAAATCAAAGAAGGCCAATGCACCCCAAATAAAATAAATCCAAATAAACCCACTCCAAGACACATACTAATTAGACTCTAAAATGCTGAAGAGAAGCAGCAAGAGAAAAGCAAATTTACCACATCCAATACACCATAAACTAAAAAGGGATATGTATATAATGCATAAGAATAACCTCCAGGATAACCTCCAGACTCTGAAATCTCTCAGTCACTGAGAATTCATTTTGTCTCACTTTTTCATTCCAATGATGCTGGATCCTGGCTCATCCCTGGGGAGTCATGTCCCACGTCGGGATGAGCACAATGAATTCACCTGCTAAATTGGCTTAGAGAGAGGCCACATCTGAGCAACAAAAGAGGTTCTCTGGGGGTACTCTTAGGCATGATTATCAGTAGGCTTAGTATCTCCTTTGCAGGAATAAGCTTCATAGGGGTGAAACCTAAGACTGTGGGCTTGCAAGAATATCAGGAGTTCCCCAGATAGAGAAGTTGAATATTCCCTCCTTTTCCCCCAGTCCCTCAAGGGGACGTTGCAAATACTAACTCATACAAACCAACAAGGTCCCATGCCCTATTCAAGATTCCATATAATTACGGTGTTCAAGTAAACTGACCATACACGTTAAATTAGATAATGTGCTACCAAAAATATAAAATTTGCACCAAATAAACCTCTATCCCTTTGATCTCACACAGAGGTTGAAGTTTGAAAAGATGGGCCATGTCATCTGTTAGCCACAGTATTCTGATTTTCCTAAGTCCTATCCAGATCAGTTTCCTTCATATCTGTAGATGAAGCCTAATTACTTTTTCAGCTTTTTTAACAGTTGCCAAATGTGGTAATGCTGACTTTCATAGCTTCAGAGCTCTAACTCTGAGTCTCAGGTGTCACATAAATACTAGAAGTTTCAGGGAATGACCAGGTTATATACAAATAGCTCAGTATCACAGAACTTTGAAATATCAGTTACAACTTTATATGCTGTAAAATCTTATAATCTAGGAACCTTTACAACAGGCCCCAACCTGATAATCCATGCTCTTGACTTCAATTCTCTGAGTTTGTATAGTATAGCTAATCCGTATGAGTGAGGCATGATAATATCTGTCTTTTTGTTTCTAACATTTTATTCAACATACACATTTATAAAGTTTTAAATTTTTATTGTCAAGTTGTTTTCAAAAAGGAAGTATTCATTTACATATACATCCACAATATATTAGAATCTCACAAATGCTGCTACTTGGCAGATAAATATTAAGGATACAATTTCCCTAATGAATGTCAGTTATCTTTACATTAGAGCCTAAAATTTATTTTATGTGTGAGATCTGGAAATATTATGAAAATTCAAAATTCTAGGTCTTTTTTTTTATAAATACCAAAGCCACTTCTTACTAAATGTAACTATTTTTTAATAATTTAGAAATAAACTCAAAAGATTGATGCTTTTTTGAGTAAATCAAGAAATTGCATAAGTTTTATTAAAATGAAGTACATCATTATTTTTCTTAAATTCTGAAGTCTGTAGCACTAACAATAACTACTGTTTATATTGATCAGTTTCTCTATGTTGGACCTTAATCTATGTGTTTTACAAGTATTGACTCTTTCAATTCCCTCAATAACTATCACTGTTATCACCATTTTACAGATGAGAATGCTAAACCTCAGAGTGCTAACTTTCTGTGCCAGTTTGAAACTATTGTGTACCCCAGAAAAGCCATGTTATTTTATCCTTGACAATATTGTTGGGTGGGATCTTTTTGATGAACTCATTTCTATGGAGATGTTACCCACCCATTTGTGAGTGGGACCTTTTGATTAGGTGGTTTCCATGGAGATGTGTCTCCACCCATTCAAGGTAGGGTTGCTTACTGGAGTTCTTTAAGAGGGAACTATTTTGGAAAAAGCTTCAGAGCTGACAGAACCCTTTGGAGATGCAGAAAGAAAATGTCCCTGGGGAAGCCATTTGAAGAAGCCCCTAGAAAAAGCTAGCAGACATCACCATGTGCCTTCCCAGCTGAGAGAAACCCAGAATGTCATCGGGCCTTTCTTTGCAGTTAAGATATCTTTTTCTGAATGTCTTAGTTTGGACATTTCTGTGGCCTTAGAACTGTAAACTTGCAACTTAACAAATTTCTTTTTTAAAAGCTGTTTGATTTCTGGCATATTGCATTCCAGCAGATTTAGCAAGCTAAAACACTTACCCAACTGAGGACTGCTTATATGCATAACTCTAGTCACTGTTCACCTTGCAGCCTTTGTAAATGGTGCCCTCCTGGAGATGTATAGTGCACAGCCTGTGCAACTATACATGGCACCCCTAAACAGTTAATACGTCATATTACTACTACAAACCACGTCTGTTTGACTGGAGCCTTTAAATGAAATCACCTATTGTCCCTCAAAGTAATAAATGAATGTGTTAGGCAATAGGGAATCAAAGAGTTATAAAACATCACTATATGTGAAGACAAATGGCAAATTAAGTTAGCATGTATTGAGAACTAAGTGATTCTATTGACCAAAAACTGACTGCCGGTGTTCAGAATTAGGGTCAAGTACAAACATAATCAGGAGTGGTGATATAAAAGATTTAAAATTTGTGGTGGACCTTCTAGAAAATCTAGACTTAAAAAAAAATAGAGGATCGGAGAAATGCCATCCCCCCCCAAAAGAAAACAAAATGAGAAAAGAGGCAGGTGCCAGCATGTGAACACATGTAAACCATGAGGCTGGTTCAGAACCACAGGCAGTAAAAAGTGTATGATGGAGTCTGCACATTACACTAAAGGTAACAAAAAGCCTTTAAAGATAAGCAAGGTTGGTGGCATGTGAAAACTGGGTTTTTAAGAAAATTAATGTAACAAGAGTGAGATTAGATTTAGGGGGACAGAGTCTTCAGGTCAAAATATCACGTACAGTATGGAGTCTAAGCCTGAAGATGGGAGGGCCTAGTCTATGGGGAAAGCCAGAGGAATGGAAAGATGTGAGGTGAGAGTCAGCACAACCAATAAGCTGGTTATTCATTCACTGGAGTGGGAGATTTGAGATATTGCTACACAGCATTCATATGCAGCCATTCTTTTTTTTTCTTCAATAATTCAATAATTTATTCCTCAAAAAAAGCGTGTAAAAGAATATAGCTCCCATCCACAAGGTATATATGGATGACATTTAAAATGGAGGTCTTTTATTATTGTGTCTTTTTATCAAAGTCTTGTAGTGTGCTGTACCAGTGCTATACTGTAGTTTTTTTTATTGAACTTCACATATTTTTTTGTATTCTTTCAAATTGTTTGCTATATATAAAAGAAGCTCACTGCAAAACACTTGAAGGTAAAAAGGAAATAAAGAAATTCAGAACTTCCCCAAAATGCACAGCTTTTACATGTTAGTAAGGTTCTAAAATATACATACAAGCATGCTGGACAATCCCAACCCTCTCCCCCTCCCTTTCCCCATTTTAATTCCAACCATAGTAAGAGTTCTGATTTTGCAGCCTTTCTTAATGGTGGTTCTAGGATAAAGTACTAAAAAAATTTTTAATTCTTCCTCTCAGTTCTTAGATAGTCTTCATATTCTTGAAATAGGTGGCAGTGTTTCTTACCAAAAGTAGGGGCTTTTCACAGGGAGGGGGAAATGAGTATTGGGACTAAAAGAAGTAATAAAGTTTTAAGTTAACCATTTGGGGAATGACACAGGAACTCACTAGGGATAAATAATTGGAAGCAGCATGGGTTGGAGACCATAAATGTGTGGTAGCATTGGTATACATTACTAAGTTTTTGGCAAAATACATCAACTCAAGTATAGGAGCAAAGAGAAGAGATGTTGGAATTTGCCTGGGTTGGACATTTGCAGGGCTATTGTGGCAGAAGTGAGGTGAGATGTGGAAGCTGAAGGTTTGGGCAAGAGAAGAATTGAATTTATAGATCAGAAAGTGTTTAGGCCACAAAAGCAAAAGAAAGCCATGAGGGGTAAAAGGAGAAATTGAAGGACTGGAGGTCTTGATGACGTCTGAGCCATAGCTGGTGTAGAGCAGGAAAAAGCTAGAAAGATTCTAGTTATGGTTAAAGAATGGGTCATCTAGTAATTTAGAAGATGAAAAATCCAGGATACGGCTGCAAGAAATAATAATAGCTAAATAATTCTAAAATAGCTAACATTTATGTAGTACCTATTGTGTGCGACTGTTTTATTAAGTCTTTAAGCTATTTAATTCTCATAACAGCCCTGTGATGGAAGTATTCTTCTTCAGATTTTACAGATAAGGAAACTAAGGCACAGAAAAGTTAAGGAACTTGTGCAAGATCATATAGCTCTGGTTAATTTGAACAGAAGTGAAGAGTAAGGACTTGCTAGGCTATAGTTTTGGAAAATTTACTCATGTGGTTTTTAACGCATAGAGATTAATAACAGAGAAGAGGGAGACTGTAAACCTGGTGTCAAAGTTATCGATAAATGTGGGGAGTGACCTGGAGGGAAACTCTTGAGAAAAAGCTTTGTAAAAGGAGTAAGGAGTCACTATACACAAACTTTGAAAGAACAGAGAATTAAAAAGCAAATTTAATTGGTTTCACATTTAGAAACACATTTCCAAGACAAAGAATCTATGAAGTTATCACAAACACTTGGATAAATATTTTATATATGACTTTGACAAAGATATCTACTGCTTGTGGGATATCCGCAGAGATGAAATTTTCTCCATTGTTTCACAGACACACTTGAAATCAGAGAAGCACAGGCCACACCATTATTTGTTTTCAATCGCTCACAAAAAAACTTAAAATTTACCAAATTCTGTTATTAAAGAACTTTAGAAAGAAGACAAATAAAATATTTATATTCATTAAACCTGAGAAATCAAAAGAACAATCTCTGAACAATTCATTCTTTTTAGGTTTCAATACACATATGTCATTGCCCCAAATGATCAGAAACCTCACCTGACTGGTGTAATGGGTCCTTCTGGTCCTTCCATCTCATAAGAGAAAACATTGTCCCATTTAAAGTTTAAATACCAGTCGAAAGCGCCCCTTACAATAGGAGAGGGTTTGTATTCCAAGCTTGAGTCATCAATAACATCTATCAGAGGGCAAACCACCACAGTGGGGTCTTTGGAGATAGCATACAGCAAGGGCTCCAGCCATACTTTATTCACCTCACAGTGGCTATCCAGGAATACCAGAACGTCCCCTAGGGAGACAAAACAGTCTAGTGTTAGTACACATGGATGAAGCATGTGATAGCTCAAATTAAAGTTCAATGCAATGAATATTTGTTGAGTATTTCTTATGTGTTTGGCTCTTAAGGTGTTTAAGTTTCATGGTGGGTGATGGCAAAAATACATATTTTATTAAGTATCCAAAAAGTGGGACACCATGTACCATACACATGCAGAGGAGGCTCAGTGAACTACAGATACAGAGTGGTTTTGGGAAGAGCTGAGCTAGGATTTGATTTTTAAAGAATCATTTTAGCTTGATCATAATGAACCAAATCAATTTAATAAATGTTTACTGAGAGGATACCTGCTTAAGCAGTGAGTTTGGTGCTTAGGATGCGAAGATGCATAATCATGTTTGCTCTTAAATTCAAGATTTAATGATGGAATATTCTGCTTAGAGAACTTGGGAAAAACTGAAATGGCATGACCAGATTTTTTCTTATAGCCAACATAAAACCATTTAGAAAGTATGGAAAAATATCTCATGTCTAGACTTAATGTTGTTAAAATGGCAATGATCCCCAAACTGATCTTCAGATTCAATGCATACCCCATAAAAATTCCAGCTGGATTTTTTGCAGAAATTGATAAAGTGGTCTTAAAATTTGTATGGAAATGCAAAGGACCCAAATTAATTAAAAGGATCTCAAAACAGAACAAAGTTGGATGACATCCTAATTCCAAAACTTATTACACAAACCTGCAGTAATCAAAACAATGTGGTACTGGCCTAAGGACAGAAATAGATCAATGGAGTAGAATTTAGAGTCTGGATTTAAACCTTTATATTTATAGTCAATTGATTTTTTTTTTTGTGTGTGTGTGGGCAGGCACTGGGAATCAAACCTGGGTCTCTGGCATGGCAGGTGAGAATTCTGCCTGCTGAGCCACGGTGGCCCACCACAGTCAAATGATTTTTGAAAAGGGTGCTATGCCCATTCAGTGGGAGAAAAACATAGCCTTTTCATCAAATGGTGCTGAGACTACTGAACATCTACAAGCAAAAGAATGAAGATGGATCCCTATTTGACACCAAACACAAAAACTAACTCAAAGTGGATCACAGACCTGCATGTAAGAGCTAAAACTATAAATTCATAGAAGAAAACATAGGTATAAACCGTTGTGGCCTTGGGTTAGGTAACAGTTTCTTGGATATAACATGAAAAATACAAGCAACAAAAGAAAAAGTAGATGATTGGATTACACCAAAATTAAAACCTTTGTGCTGCAAATGCTACCATCAAGAAAGTGAAAAGACATCTGAGGAATGAGAGAAATATTTGCAAATTATATATCTGATAATGGTCAAGAATACAGAATATATAAAGATCTCTTGCAATTCAAAAACAAAGAGACAAGCTAATTAAGAATGGGTAGAGGATTTGCATGGACATTTCTCCCTAAAAGATATACAAATGATGAACAAGTATATGAAAAGATGGCAACATCATTAGTTTTTAGAGAATTGCAAATCAAAACCATGAGATGCCACTTCACACACATTAGAATGTCTATAATAAAAAAGGTAATAGCAAGTGTTAGCAAGGTTGTAAAGAAATTGGAAACTTGGCACATTGTTGGAGAGAATGTAAAATGGTGCAGCTGCTGTGGAAACAGTCTGTCAGCTCCTCAAATGGTTAAACATAGTTACTGTATGATCCAGCAATTCCATTCTTAGGTATGTACCCAAGAGAAATGAACATTTACTTTCACACAAAATCCTGTACATCAATGTTCATAGCAGCATTATTCCTAACAGCAAAAAAGTGGAAACAACCCAAATGTCCATCAACTAATAAATGGATGATCAAAATGTGATATACCCATACAATGGAATATTATTCAGCAATACAAAGGAATGAAGTACCGATACATGCTGCAACATGGATGAAACTTGAAAACATTATGCTAAGTTTAAGAAGCCAGCCAAAAAAGATGTCATATTATTTGGTTCCATTTATATGAAATTCCAGAATGGACAATTCTATAAAGACAGAAAGTAGATTAGTGGTTATCTAGGGCTTAGGGTGGTGAATATGCTGAGGGGTAATGGGGAGTGACTGGTAATGGGTACAAGGTTTCTTTCTGGTGGAACAAAAATGTTCAAAAATTACATTGTGTTAATGGTTGCACAACCATGTGAATAAAGTTTAAAAAAACCTGAATTATAGATTTTACAATTATATAACTGTTGGGGACAATTAAGGTAGCATGTATAAAATCCACCCTCAGCGATGCTGGAAACATGCAACATGGCTGCCAGGGCTGAAACAAAGAACAGCCTAAACTATAATCAGCCTTCTTCACGGAAGTAATAGTAGTTCGCGCCAAAAGTACTAACCGTACATCTGCCCTCTGCCCTAGCAACAGCAGCCACCAATCCCAGATCACCACCGTCCCTACTAGCCACCCCCTCTCCTTCTAGAGTATATATACCCAGCCTCCTCAATAAACTTTTGCAGCTTGATCAGAATATTTGTCTTGCTGCCGTTCTTCGCGTCTCTTTGTCCCATGCCATTCTTCCCTCACAGGAGTTCGAGCTTCGGTTGATCGTCCCATGGGCCGGGACATATAACTGTACATTATGTGAACTCTATCTCAAAATTATTAGGAAAGACAGTCACTGGGAAAGAAAGAGTACATCCTGCATCTTTTGCTATGACGCAACTGTTTTTATACATGATTCAGAAGAGAATTTTAAATCATTAAAAATGATTATAACCATTATCTCTCAGCCCAGATCACTGGTTTCTTATCTATTCATCCAAGATAGTGTCTACATAATAAGCAAATGCTCATACTTCTTCTATCAAAACTTTGAATAGAAGAACTCGTAGGAAAAGCGACTTATTTTGCTCTTCCACTAATTCTTTAAATCTATTGAGGAGAATGGTTCTTCTTCTACATTTGAATGCAAAACAGAGCAGGCCCCAGGACATCTCTAGTTACTCCTGGATAATCAAATGTCTTGGAGCCACTTTAAGTTGAAAACACAGTCCCATTTCAGAAATTAGAATTTACTGTCAGTCCTGTGTTACAGAAAAAGATTCTCTAACTTCATGCAGAACTACCCATTGCCCTTCTCCCACAACTGGGTTGAGCTGCTGGAAGGTCACCTGTGCTTGGATTAAGTTAGTATAACTGTCTTCTTATTTCTTCCTTACTTTTCTTATTCTCTAGCTTACAGAAATTCCCTGTAATTTCTGACCTCACTAAAAGTCAAAATAGGGGTGAAGGAGGAGAATTAAATGGGCAGGCAAGTTCTTACTTGACTGGAGTTGTGGTAAGTCATTCTTTGAGATGACTCCTCTCATGGTGTGACTGTAATTGTTATTTTGAGGATCCCCTTCCTATCCCTGGTGGGTTTTTTTTTGTTTTTTTTGTTTTTTTACCTGTAGTTCCCATGACCCAGGTAAATGCATTATTCTGGTGATCCCAACTCTCTCCTCGGCTCCTTAAATCCTGTGTTCTACAGCCTATTTCTCTGCTGAGACCCGCCCATGCCTGTTAGCCCAACTGAAACTTTCTTAAGGCTGCAAAGCTGTCTGAAGCTCTTTCAATATAAACCTCCTTCCTTCTCTCTCTTCAAAGGGGTCAGGTCAGAAGCACCTCCAACTCGAGCCCACTTCTTCCACTCCTCTTCATTCTTCATATGAGTTTCTGTCAATAACTTTTCCTCTCTTAATTTCATCTTGGCATCTGCTTTCCAGAGGACCTAAACTGACACCTTATCCTAGTTGCAGATTTCCCTGTGGGATAGGCAGAAGCTTCTGTTGCAACTGCATCACAGTTCAACTTCTTCCTATCTAATCTTGCTTTTCTCACTCTTTTACAGATAAAGTGCTCAAGAGCACTCCCCAGTAATCTCCTGCATGTAAAACTTCATCTCAGATTGATATCTGGGGGAACCCATCCTGTGACAAAGGTATAACATTATGGCCGCTGGATAGGAAAATCTTCCACGTGATATTAAAAATTCACATTTGAGGCAGAATACTTTCAGAGTCAAAAGAAGATTCAAGACACAAACAGATATTTGCCCACTAATGTTCCTAGTGGAATTATTCACAATTGTCAAAAAGATGGAATCAAATGTGCATTAATTGATGAATGGATGAACAAAATGTGGTATATACATAAGATGGAACATTATTTAGCAGTAAAAGGAATGATGCTCTGATGCATGCACTGATGGATGAACCTCGAGGACATTATATTGAGTGAAATAATTCAGACACAAAAGGACAAATATTGTATGATCTCACCAATATGAGCTAATTTTGATAAGTAAACTCAAAGAATTAAAATCTAGATAGGTTACCAGGAGCTAGAATGAGGGTAGAGAATGGGGAGCAGATGCTTGATGTGTGCAGAATTTTTAACTATGTTAAATTAAAATGTTTGGAAATGAATAGAAGTGAGGTTACCACACATTACGGTCTGTGTAATTAACAGCACTGAATTATGTATGTTATTGTGGTTGAAAGGGGTAGTTTAGAGTCGTGTATGTCACTAGAAGGAAAACCAAAGGATAAAAAATGCGTCCATATAACACCATGAACCCTGCAGTGGATAGTGATACAATTAATAATACAAATAAAAAAATGTTCTTTCATGAGCTAGAACAAATACATGCCATTATTACAAGGAGTTGATAATAAAATGGTATATGGAAAATACATATATATTGCAAACAATGGACTAACTAGTTAACAGTAATATTTTAATGTTCTTTCATCAATAGTAACAAATGTACCACACCAATGCCCAGGGTCAATAATGCTGGGGGAGTAACGAAAACATTCTAAAATTGATTGTGGTAATGATGCACAACTGTGTGCTGATACTGTGAACCACTGATTGTACACTTTGGTTGGATTGTGTGGTATGTGAACACAACTCAATAAAATTGCTCGAAAAAAGATAAAAGACTCATAAGGCTAAAATTTACTTCCATTCTACTGTTAGAGCCAAAAGAGATACAGACAGTGTCCATGTGGATTATTTTTGCATGGGAAGGATGGTCTCTGTGATATAGACACTGGGTCATGCTCATAATGAAATGTTCATACCTGAAGCATGAGCTGCTCCAATCATCCGTGATCGAATCAGTCCTTCTTTCTTTTTGTTTCTTATTAATTTAATCTTTCCCCGAAAAATTTCCAAGTGATAGTTTAATTTTTCTTTCAAATCCTCTGGAAAAAAATCCAAGCACTTGTTAATTTATAAGCTGTAACTAAAGAAATTAAAAAATAATCACAACTATAATTAACTCCTAAAGAAACATGCTCTTTGATGTTAGAATTTCTATCATTTTCATCCTCTGTAATTAAGGAAGAAGAAAGTAAAATGAATCATCATCTAAGTCAATTGTAAGTACTCCTCAATGCTTCTAGTTAAATACTTCTATTCTAATAAATTGCTGGTAGTGGTAATCACTGATACAAAGTGGAAAACTTAAGTTTTTCAGAAGATAATCATGTAGTTGGCTTGGGTCAAGAGAAGCCATGACTTTGGGAATTGATGGCAGCCATGTCACTCATATAACTCAACAGAAGCTGTCCCCTGGGTCCCCTTCAGCCAACCCTCAACTAAGGGAGTTCCATTGGCAGTGCCTACTGGATATCAGCAGGGGGACACAGGCTTTAGTTAAAAAAAACTGTCCCATAGCTCAATATTTCGTTGTGAATTAAAAGTAAGAATGTGTCTTTTCTTGAGCTCCATGAGAACACAGAACACCCTATTTCTAGTATTTGAAGTTCTACATGGGTCAAAGGCCAAGTCACTTGATGGGGCAGGTGAAATCAAACATCTGATCTGGCAGCATGCAAATATCTTGGCTATTAGCTATGATTTCACAGTGTGGAGGAGCCCACAATGCCTAAAGAATGTGCAAATGGGTGACCAGATGTCTCTAAACTCATGGTGTGGTCTGAAAGGCTGGAGAAAAGAAGTCATTCCTACAACTGCATTCCCATGGAGGGATCCTTGCATTTAAATATGCTTTCATGTAAAGCACTTGGATCATTTCATGCCCCTGTGAACCCCTTTAATAGCTCCCCATTTTCTTTGGATAAAATTCTAATAATGTCTTTCATGGGCAGTTACCTTTTTATATCTCTGGGTTTAATCCCCACCAACTCTGCCCTCCAGCCATTGTGATCTATCTTAAACTCACCATGTTCTCTCTTGCCAAAGAGCCTTTACAATTCTATTCTCTGTCTAAAACACCTTTTCCTTTCTTTCTACCTGGGTAACTTGAACTCATCCTTCAGATCTTAGTGTAGATGTCACCTCTTCCTGAAAGTCTCCCCTGACTTCTAAGGATAAGGTTGGTGCTCCTACATTTATATTGTGGAAGCACCAACCACTCTGTTAGACCAGCCACCATAAGGAGAGGGACCAGGTGTTACAGATTCACCAGTATAACGAAAGCATCTAGCATAGTGTCTGGCTTCATAGCCACCAAAAATATATTCTTTGAATAAAAACCTCAAGTGCCATCAGGATAACACCACATTCAAAGTAGATTAGAGAGATTATTAGTGTGTGATCTTACCATATTCGCTCATGTCATCTATTAAAATAATTTCTTCAAGGAGATAGTATGGAGTGAGGTTAATGACACTGGACACTGTCCGAAACAAGGTATTGTATTCTTCATTAAAGAAGCAAATAATAACACTGGCGGTAGGTAGTTTGACTGGGTAATGTTTCTTAAGACACCTGCAGACATAAATATTTGGAAGAAAATGATTCATTTAAAGGCTTACACGTCTTGGGGTCTAATTAAAATATCTTTATTTTCATTGTCCCCTCTTTATTCCTTCAGTTAATGATTGTGATAATAAGTTGACAGGCAGTGCATTTAAAATTGCAAAAATTTAACTTCTTATCTTGTTCTAACATTTCCTAAATCGTTTCCCCCCTCTTAATGCCACTAATAATTGTTCTTTCCCGAGACTCTGTTTTGATAATTTTATAATTTAAGCATAGCTATAATGAATATATAATGCAAACAAGTATAAGCATAAATAAAGATACAATTTTGTTTCTATTACAAAAATAAATCAGTAAGCTAATTAACTGTTAACTGTTAATGACTGTGTGGGTCACTATATTATTTTTTAGAAACATTTTGGTGGTGATATAATCCCCCTGGAGCCAGCTTTAGTAAAAGATAGGGAGGTATACTGTTTACATGACCCAAAATGTCTCATAGAACCTAGAGATAGGAATGCAGTCAGAGCCTCCAAGAACTATTGGAACTAGAGGCTTCAACACCATCTGACTCTCTCCATCTGCTCTTGTCCTTACATTTGGGGATAAGAATGCTAATTACGATGGCAACCATAACAACAATGCTAACTTCATGTGGTTGTGAGGATTCAATGAGTTACTGCATGTAAAATGCTCAGAATACTGCTTGTTATATAATAATATATAAGTGTCATTATGATGCTTATTTTCTATCTGCAGTCTGGCTTCTCTCTGCAATGTGGCTGACATTAGTATATCTTAGGGTCCAGCAACCAAGGAAAAATGGTAGGACTTTCTCTTTCCCAAGATCAAAAATCACAGAAAAAGATTCATTGGTCCAGGTGGCTCAGGTGCCCACCCCTGGGCTAATCAACTGTAGTCAGAAAGTGGAGTCAAAATATAACATAACTGTTTCCATTGTAACAATATGAAAGAAAATGAGATGGAAAAAAATCTGGAAAGGAGGTACTGGCAAGCAAACCTATAAGTATCCATTATAGTACCTTTAGGGTATTCATAGATCGAAGTCATTGATGGAAGAAGAGGGCCTTGTCTTGGATAACATTTTCATGCAAGAGTAGATGAAGATGGAAAGCATGCCTCTCCAATGGACATCATGCTCACAGGAATGGTGACTATGTTAGATAGCAGAACCAAGAAAAGAAATGAACCAACTGGAATGATTGGTAAATGCAACATCCTACACGTGGGTATGAAACATTTAGTAGGAAAACAGGGCTTTGCAGAAACATGGAGGACAAAAATTAAAGGGCTTAAATTCTCAATAAGATTGAGGTATTGAGTGGAAGAATGAAATGATGCTAGGCTGAATTAATGGAAGTATAATATCAAGAACAAGAATGGTGATGACCCAGGGTGAATTTGCACTGCTTAGATCACATCTCTATTATTATATTCAATCTTGGTATATCATTTTAACAAAACTATAGATAAACTGAAGTCCCTTCAGAGGAATGAGACCTTTATGGTGAAGGAGCTTGAAATTAGGATTCTTTAGACCCTCAAGAGAAACCTGGTGCACATGAGTTTCTTTAAATTAATTGAGAAATGTTTCTTTGGTGTCTCTATGTAGAAAAACTTTTCTGATCTGAATAAGCTGATTTCAAGTATGAAAATAATTTGGATAAAGACCTAAGATTGGTGTCCTTGGTTAGCTGAACTATTCTTTGCTGGTTGTATAAATTAGTAGTGCAATAATATAAAGACTTCTGAAATTTTAACATGCATAAATATATCGGGGAATCTTACAAATCACCTGAGGAATATTTCACTTACTTTTGCAAAACACAGGCTGAAATTTTTCAGATCTCAGCTGACTTGGCATTCTGCTCACTGCTTTCCTGTATATATTGTTCTAGTTTGCAAGCTGCCAGAATGTAATATACCAGAAATGGGACAGCTTTTAAAAAGGGGAATTTATTAAGTTGCAAGTTTACATGTTCTAAGGCCATGAAAATGTTCAAATTAAAGCAAGGCTAGGGGTAGTGCAATGGTGGCTCAGTGGTAGAATTCTTGCCTGCCATGCCGGACACCTGGGTTCAATTCTCAGAGCCTGCCCATGCCAAAAATAAATAAACAAATAAAAAAAAAAGCAAGGCTACAGAAATGTACAATCTAAGGCATCCAGGGAAAGATACCTTGGTTCAAGAAGGTTGATGACATTCATGGTTTCTCTCTCAACAGAAAAGGCACATGGTAAACATGGCTATGTCTGCTAGCTTTCTCCCCATGCTTCTTGTTTTATGAAGTTCCCCTGGGGGCATTTTCCTTCTTCTTCTCCAAAGGTATCTGGCTGTGTAGGCTCTACAATTTTTTTTTCAAAATGGTTCCCTTTTAAAGGAAACCTTGAATGGGTGAAGACACATCTCCAAGGAAGCCATCTAATCAATTTACCACTTACAATTGGGTGGGTCATCTCTCCATGGAAACAATCAAGAAGCTACCACCCCTCAATATTGATTGAGGATTAAAGAACTTGCCTTTTCTGGGGTGCACAACAGATTCAAACTAACACATATATAACTTTTAATTTTGAGATAATTTCAAACTTACTAGACAGTTGCAAAAATAATATTAAATCCACACAGAGAACTTCAACATGCTCCCCAATCCACATATCCAGATCTACCAATTTTTTTTTTAAGGAAAAAGGGAAATTATTTATTAAAGAAAAGTCACCTGTGAGTTACTCTACATTTTAAATGAACACATTTGGCATTAACTCTTAGGAATGAAACATGCCTTCAATAACAAGTGGCCTCTAAAAAACAAATTCCTAAGGGTCAATTCAAGCAGCAGGTTAAGACCCACAAGGCAACACTTTCTCTCGAGAGGTGATCATTATTCAGTTTCCCAATCTACTTTTCTGTCAACATCTGTCAGATGCTAAAAATATGAACTTATAAATCACCATCACAAAAGTTATTGTTGGCTGGAAGCAGACATCGTGCTTCAAAGAAAACAAGGCTGAGGCTCTGCAGGCAGATCTTCTAGGCCAGGTTTCCTCTTGCCAAGGCCCTTCTCCCCTCCACATCCACAGTAGAACCAAAGGGTTTCCACATCTCTTTCCACGTCTCTGCCTTGAAGCCACCTGCTGAGAAGTAAGACCAGGAGGGTCCCAGCTCTCCCCATGCTCTGTCCCCTCCTGGGAGAAGCTGGCAGCAGCAGGGTGGGGCGGCCTCCCCTACTTGAGGTTCAGCATCTTAAAGATCCTGGAGACCCATTGCCTGTCCAGCCCTGTTTCTGGGTAATTCATCCATGGTGTGCTGTTCAGTGGGTTTTCAAGCATGTCTTTAAATGCTAATGGTGTGTTAGGGTTGGTCAGACCAGATGCACGACGGGGTTATCCAGGCTGGCTTGGAAGGAGCGGCTGTCGAGGACAATGCCTTTGTCCAGCTCCTCAGGAGAAGACTTCCTGTCATCCTGCAGCTGCTCACAGGCCTCCTGCTGGTGGCTGTTCACTCTGAAGACATCTATCACCTCCTTTTCACCCAATCCTATCTCCAGCAGGAATATGAGGGCCAGAGCATCTGACCAAAATTTCCTTTTCCTTCGAATCTTCTTGAAGATTTCTGTCAGTTCATCTCTGGCCTCCTTTTTTGCACCAGCAGCGTATTCCTTTGGAGGAAGGCATCTCCAAAGAAGGTAATTTCCGAAGAGGCTGCAGCACCCCAGCGCATCTGGCGAGGCCTGGCCTGGAAGAGGTGTGTCTATGGTTGGATTCTCCGCATGCTCAATTAACCACTCCACAGCCTGAGTTCCCAACACCTGGGTCAGGCCAAGGACCTTCCCGGCTCTGCTCTCCCGAAGCATATCTCTGTGAGCTGGTGCAGAGTGGCTGGCTTCATCCACTTGCCCTTTCTCATCTTCATCCAACATAACATTTACCTTCTTAAATATTTCAACCACATCAAGGTTCCATGCTGACAATTTGTGTGCCACTTCAATGAGAGATACCACAGTTTTCCTGGAGTTCTGTCTGGAAATCTCTCATTCTGGGTCACCCCCCAGCTGGGCGCATGTTGCACCAGGACAAGTTGGCTTCAGAATATAGCATCTCTCTCTGAAACTTTCTGGTCTCATTTCTTCTTTTCTGCTGAGACATCCACCATCTTAGGAAGCAGGGCTTGAGGGCACTTTTTTTTACTACAATAAGACAGCTTTATCTTTAATGTTCTCTTCTACCATGGTTCTGATATCACTCAGACCCTCTCTGAAGCAGTGTGTGTTACACTTTTGGGGTCTTCTAAGTTCCCATGTATTCAGCACTTGAGACAACTCGCAGTGAGCTTCACCACCCAGGTGTCCTAGTTGCCTCCCCCAGCCACCGGGCACTGTGGGCCATGAAGATGTGCAGATGCAGCACAATGCTTGTGAAGATCGACTCCTCCTTCAGGAACATCTTGGCCGCCTCAGGGGCCTGAGCCAGCCGCCAGGCCCTGTCACCAGGGAGGAAGGGGGGAGGGGGGAGGGGGAGGGGCGAGAGCCGAGGCCGGGTCAGGCCACGGTGGCTTCTTGCAGGGACTCCTCCACCGCTGTGCAGACCAACGTGGCTCCCCTGCTTGGCGACCCTCACTTGTGGGGCCGAGGCGTTGCCTCCCAGATCCACCAATTTCTAATATTTTGCCACATTTGCCATGTCATTGTCTATCTATCCATCCATCGATCTGTCTCCCCATCTGTTATCGGTACAGATTATGTTTTCTAAACATTTGAGTAGGTTCTATACACCATGGTTCCTAACAACTGAATACTTACTCCCATGCACATTTCCTAAGAACAAGTATATTCCCTTTGTAACCACCTTAAGTACAAAAGTTTAAGAAATTTAACATTGATATAAAGCTTACAATCTATATTCCAATTTTTCATTTGTCCCGAACTGTCCTTTTGAGCCTTTTCTCTCCATTCAACTATCCTTATCTTTTTACCCTTTTTTTTAAATTGTGGAAACAGTCACATAATAATAACCTGGACTCTATTTTCTTTCTCTATAAGTTTGCATATTCTAGCTATTTCATATAAATAGAATCTTATAATACCTGCCTCTTCTTGTCTGACTTATTTCAGGACATGATTCTTCGGTTCTTCTCCATGTAGTAGCATGTATCAGAACTTCATTCCTTCTTACGGCTGAATAATTTTCCATTATATGTATATACTATATTTTGTATATCCTTTCACCTGATGCATGTTTGAAATTGGGAAGTGTAGTCCTCCAACTTTGCTCTTTTTCCAGATGATTCAGGCTATTGGGGTTCCTTGCCCATCTTTATAAATTTGATGATTAACTTTTCCATTGTTGCAACTAAGGCAACTGGTATTTTGAATGGGATTGTGTTAAATCTGTAAATTGCTCTATAAATTGACAGTCCATGAGCACAGACTATCTTTCCATTTATTTCGGTGTTCTTTAATTTCTTTCAGTAATGAGTTATAATTTTCTGCATTCAAATCCTTCATATTCTTGGTTAAATTTATTCCCAGATGTTTCATTCTTTTTGGTGCCATTTTAAGTGGAATTGTTTTCTTGATTTCATTTTGGATTATTTGTTGATGTATAGAAATACCACTTTTTTTTTTTTGTATTGATCTTCTATTCCATCACTTTTCTGCATTCATTGATTAGCTCTACTAGCTTCTTGTAGATTCTTTGGGATTTTCTATATATTTGGGATCATGTTATCTGCAAATAAGGAGAGTTTTACCTCTTTTCCAATTTGCATGCCTTTTATTTCTTTTTCTTGCCTGATTGCTCCAGTTATCACTTTCGGTACAGTGTTGAATAGCAATGGTAATAATGGACATATATTAATTTTTGAGCATAAAAATGGCAACAGGAATTTAAAATTTTTCATGGAGAATCTTTTAGATCCACAAATACATGGATCTCAATTTTACTCGATAGACTAATCTTATAGATAAAAAATTAGCAAAATATAAGAAATTAAAGCAGCCTGTTAAAAGAATAGTACACCATAACTAAGATCAGTTTAGTTCTGGAATCCTAGGAATGTCATGTTGACTCAACATAACATATCAGTAATTTAGAAGAGGAAAAACATGTGTTCATGCGAATTCAGTTCTGAGCAATCATTCAATAACACTTAGCCACCATTACTGATTAAAACTCCAAACCAAAATAAATACATTCCAAATTAGAGCAGTTTGGCCAGTTAGCACACATGTCAAAAGTGGACTTTGCTACCAATATAACAAATTCAAGCTCTCTAGCATTTATGGGACACATTTGTGAGAAGATTTTTTTTTAAGTAAGCCATATCCTTTTATTACAAGAAATTATCATTAACCGTCTGGCACCTGATATATACAGTTGCATACCACATAAACACATTCTTCTTTCAGTTCCAAAAGAAATGTTTATAAAAATAGCAGGCTCAAAGATAACCTTCAAGCCAATCCCATAATCTAACTTTCCCAGGCTAGGCATGCATAGTTAAGGAAGCCAGTAAGACAGAGAAAATATGACTAACATACTAAAATGTAGTTTGCCAGAACAAATCTCACTTGGGACACATCTAGTATTCATGTTTTATATAGGATATTTCATGCAAATTTTGCAACTATTCTTTTCAAGCACAAGTTTACTTTGGAATTCAGGTAAGAACTGACATTTATATTAGACAAATGTTTTACATAATAACTCAGTTGTTTCAACTGTAAGCACCAGTTAAGATCAAACTTACTGCTGTCCTATTAAAAAAAAGCCTAGATAAAGACAGGAATATAAATCCCAACTAGCAATATAAATCAGATTAAGAGGAGGCAGACTCAGTTTAATGTCTGAAATAGTTAATATCTTACAAAATAAAACTGTATTCTTCCAAAGCAGTCCCCCTAAACTGGCTTTTATTCTACTGTATATTCAACTGTCTTAAATCTCACTAAAGGGGAGAAAGAAAAAACTAGTCACCAAAATTTTTCCACTTTTTAGTATTTTAGAACTATATTTTAGATCTTTCTGAAACTCAGAAATTCATTTTTTCCCCTTTGGTAACCACTTTTTTCCCCTCACTGTTCTCACAACTATTGCAATAGAGCCCCGATTTCTTTTCTTGAAGAAATGCTCAGTTTTCTGATTTCGTGGCCACTTATAAAAAATGGAGGAATGGACCATTGGTGCACCTCCTTTCAAAGACAATGTTTTCCTTGGTATTCAGTAGCTCACATATACAAGTAGTTTCTTCAGGTTCCCTAGAATCTATAAAAAATTCCTGACAGGGGTTTAATGGTTCTGAACTATCTGTTGCTTTAATTAAATCCTTCCTATTTTCAGCTATAAATAAACCAACATTCTTCTCTTTTTTCAAAATGTTTAACCTCAAATCCAATTTTGTGACATTATCCTGTACTTGGAATAATGAGGCCAAAAGAGTCAGTGGCTTTGATGAAACATCTTCAACGTATTTATTGGTGTTATTAAATTCTTTTAAATCTGCATTAAATTTACATAGGTAAACCTATGTAAGGAGCCACACCAAGGTCACAGATAAGGTAAATCAATGATTTACTTGGTTACTAACAAGAATTTTTTTCAGTTCCATCCAAATTCTCCCGATATTCCATCTAAGCCTTCTGCATTTTCTGTAGTTGCTGCTAAGGTCTCAGGATCATGCTCACCAGGTGTTTCTACAAGTTTCCCATAAAACCCAAAATATCTTAAAATTCAAAGATAATCTTCTTATATTCTCTGTTTAGCATGTCCAAGAATTCTTTTTTTTTTTAATCTTCATAGCCATTAAGGTAGTCAAATAGAGTACCATCAAGACATAAATGCGGAATTTATAATGAGGTCTCTGCCTCCAGCATCTTTCCGCCAGTCAGCTGTGAATTCTACCTCAGCGTCTTCCATCAGTGATGATACCAAACCCAAGTGTAGTAATTTCAAAATTTTCTTCATGAAGCGTGGCAGTAATTATTCCATGCTTTTCTCCTTTGTGGTTTATCATACTAATACTAGTAGACTGAAACATCTTCATCTGAGTAGGGGTAGAAGTGGTAGCAAAACTCACATCTTGAGGATTTATTCTACTTAATAAATCCCTCACAGCGACTCCTGCTATTTTTTCTTTTCTTTTCTTTTTTTTTTATTCCATGGGCAGGAACCGGGAATTGAACAGGGTCTCCAGCATGGCAGGCGAGAACTCTGGCACTGAACCACTGTCGCACCACCCTCTCCTGCTAGTCTTAATTGAAGATTTTCTTTGACAAATGATTCTGTCAGACTCTTCAGTCCTTCCTTGATGGGTGATAGGAAATCTGGGGGCACCAACTTCATTGTAAATAGATACTGTTTCCGAAGGCACAGCCCACTCCAACTATAGTTCAATAATGGCCTGTGCCAGGGAACGTCACCAACCGTACATCCAGAACACAGGAGAAGAAAGAACTTTCTTGGTTACCTTTGACATCTGCCAGGAGTGACGTATCTCGTTCTGACCTGGGTGCCGGATAGAAGAGGTTTACAAAGACACTCCTGGGTCTGGCTAGGAGGAAGGGTAAGCACGTCGGGGAAGCCACCTTGTGTATGGATGCAGTCAGCTAGGACGACATCGGGACTCTGGCACCTCCCACCTCCACACTGGGCTCTTTTCCCTAGGGCCCAAGTGGGTCTCTTAGCACACCCGATTTCAGCCCGTGTTGACGCGACATGCCCACTTACCGGAGAAGAATTGTGTTTATTGTTTGTTTGTTTTTTGATGCATGGGCTAGGAATCTAAGCTGGTTCTCCTGCATGGTAGGCAGGTAGTCTACCACTGAATCACTGGTGCCCTTTGAAAATAATTGTTTAAAGAAAGGAAAGGAAAATGAACATTAATAAAAATAAATAGGGGAGAAAACTTAAGTAAAAGAATAAAAAAGGAATGTCTTCAGTGTGATAAAAAGTCATTATCAGAAGTCAATTTAATTAAAAATTTGAATTCAGAATCATTCCCAGCTCATGCCAGGAAGCCAGCACTACTTCAATAGTAAAACAAGTCAAAGATATTGAAGAAAAATACAAATACCCATCATGTACATTGATAAAATACTCTAAACAAAATTTTAGCAAATCAAATCCAACAATTTATGAAAAAAGATAATACATGATAATCAAGTGGGGCATATCCCAGAAATGCAAGGTTGGCTTAATGTTGAAAATCAGTATAATTCAACATCTTGAGAAATAAAAATGATAATCCATATGATCATCTTAATACACATGCAAAAGGATTTGACAAATACAGCATTCATTTCTGATGTGTAAAAATCTCTCAGCAAACAAGAAGAAGGGAATTTCTTTAACCTGTTAAAGAGCATTTATTAAAACCTATAGATAATATACTTAATGGTGAAATGGTGAAAGGCCATTTTCCACTAAGATCAAGAATAATGTAAGGTTGTCCATTCCACCATTTCTATTCAACATTGTATTGGAGGTTTTCACCAGTGTAATAAGTCAAGAAAAAGAAATAATGGCATCTGGTTTGGAAAGGAGGAAGTAAAAAGTGTCTTTATTCCTGAACAACATGCATATAGCTACATAGAAAATTCAAAGGAATCTAAAAAAAGTAGTAAGTGAGTTTAGCAAGGTTCCACGATAAAGATCAACATAGCATTTTCAGTTACATTTGCATATACCTGCAACAAACAAATGGAAATTGAAATTTTAAAAATCTTATTTACAATAGCATCAAAAATTTGAAATACTTAAGGATAAATAGGGCAAAACTATTTAAAGACCTGTTCACTAAAATCTATGAAACACTGCTGAGAGATATTTAAGAAGACCTAAATAAAAGACGAAGCACATCTTGCTTGTGAATCAGAAGAATCAATATATATATATATATTTTTTTTTGGGTGTTCCTTTGTTGCAGGTTCTGTATCATTTCTAGCACTCCCTCCATCCTCTATGTTTAAAAAAAGAACTCTCATTTGTCATCATCCCTCGAAGTTTACACCCAATGAGCAAAGCCCTGAGAAATGATCTCCCATTACCTAAACATCCCCCATTCTAGCTTATATATATTCTGCTTTGTTTATTTTTGCTGTAAGAGTTGTTTATAAGAATCAATATCTTTAAGATGTCAGTTCTATTCAAATTGAACTCAGTGCAATCCTAGTGAAAATTACAGCAGGATTTTCTAAAAGACTGGATTAGAGGACTAACACTTTGAGATTTCCCAGGCATATTATAAAGCTACATTAATTCAGAGAGTGTGATATTGGC
Organism: Tamandua tetradactyla; assembly: GCF_023851605.1. Lineage (NCBI taxonomy): Eukaryota > Metazoa > Chordata > Mammalia > Pilosa > Myrmecophagidae > Tamandua > Tamandua tetradactyla. Next base: position 196,309,492 of record NC_135327.1, on the reverse strand, counting down.
CTCAAAATAGACAAATAGGTCAACAATACAGATTACGGAGTCCAGCAATAGACCCACATATACATGGATATCTGTTTCTTTTTAAACAAAGGTATAAAGGCAATCCAGTATTGAAAATAAGAGTGTTTCAATAAATGGTGCTAGAACAATTGGATGGCTAGGCACATACCAAAGGATGAAACTAGGCCCTTATCCCACACCATACACAAAAACGAACTCAAAATGGATCACAGACCTAAATGAAAGAAAGAAAGTATAAAACTTCTAGAAGAAAACACAGGAGAAATCTTTGTGATTTTTGAGTTAGGCAAAAGCAAAATAAAAAATTCAAAATTATAAAAAAATTAAATAATTGAATTTCATCAAAATTAAAACTGCTATTCAAAAGAAGCCACAGATCGGGAGAAATCCTTCTTATTGAGAGTTGCCTCTAAATTAACTTCATACCACCTTCTATGGTTTGAATAGCTTTAAATTACTTTTCTTTTAATATAACCCAGATAGTATCATTATATACTCCATCTCCTGAGTGTACCAGATGATAAGTAATATTTCACTCTCAGGAACTTTATTAATTTTTATACTTGTGATTTTGAATGTCTGTTACACTCTGCCAAAACTGTTTGCTCCACTTTCTCATGTTTCCTGGTATGTAGCTTTTGTTTCTGTATTTCCAGAAGCTGCCCGAATTCCTGAACTTAAGTACTTCTCATGTAGTTAAGTAGAATATGAACTCTCTTTGGCTAGAAACCATCAGAAACTAAAAAATGTTAAAAAGACTTTAACAATTGAAAGAATAATGAAAAAATACTTTGAACTTTAAAATAGGAAATCCTCTGAAGCACTTTGCATCAGAAATAAATTCCCGATTGGACAGAAGTTCTTACTGATGATTTTTTAGAAAGATCTTGTGGGTGAGTCAATTTTTTTGAACCTTAAGAACACATACTAATGCTAATAGGGAAGATATTCTCTACATTTTAAGTTTTAGAATCTTGAAATGGGATCTTGAACTCTGACTCCAAGTCCTAAAAATAGGCATCATTCCTATTAGACTTCTGATATCCTAAAATTCAAATCTGGTTCGTAACTTTATTTACAAAATTAGCAGGGGGGAACATACAATTTATTCCTGGTATCTGGAACAGTTCTGTCAAGGCCCACTCTTCTACTGATAATGGTATTTAATCCATATTTTAAAAATCCTTTAATAAATTCTGGGTCTGAATAGTTAAAATTCTTACCTGCAAGAAAAGGTAATTAGAATTATATGAGTAAAGGTTTACTACTATCATTTTGATGCAGGACAATAAGAACACTTTAAAGCATTAAAAGGTGAAGTCACTCCTTTTAAAATGAATCAGAGTCATTTTCTTGGAATCTAAACCATCCTCAGATGACAAGGTTAGAGGTGGAAAGTATTTACAGAAAGCAAAGCATTACCAAATTAACAGCTACACTGTAGTCATTCAGTCTCTCAAGGGAAGGAAGTTGCTCAGCCTCCTGTGTTCCATTATGATTCACAACTGTATTATGGATTTGTAGTAACAGAGGAATTGAGGTAAGGTGGGAGAATGAGAGTTCAAACCCCTGTCCCAAATTTCTGTTACTGAGAATAAAACAAGATATCAGAGGAAACCCCAATCATATCAATCATAACAATAAATGAAGTTGGGGTAAACTCTATTAAAAGAGAAAAACTCTTAGATGGTGTACTGGTTTGAATCTGTTGTATTACCCCAGAAAAGCCAGGTTCTTTAATCCTCACTCAATATTGTGGGTGGTAACTTTTGATTAGATGGTTTCCATGGAGATGTGTCTCCACTCATTCAAGGAGGAGTTGCTTACTAGAGCTCTTTAAGAAGGAACCATTTTGAAAAAAACTTTAGAGCCCACATAGCCAGAGACCTTTGGAGACGAAGAAGGAAAATGCCGCTGAGGGAGCTTCAGGAACTGGAAGCTGGGAGAGGAAGCTAGCAGACTTCGCCATGTGTCCTTCCAGCTGGGAGAGAAACCCTGAACTTCATCGGCCTTTCTTGAGTGAAGGTAACCTCTTGTTGGTGTTTTAATTTGGACATTTTCACGGCCTTAGAACTGTAAACTAGCAACCTAATAAATTTCCCTTTTTAAAAGCTGTTCCGTTTCTGGTAGATCACATTCTGGAAGTTTGCAAACTAAAACAGATAGGAATGAAAGACAAAATATAATCCATACAAGGTAAACAAAATGAACTTAGATGGTTAAAAGTGAATGAATGGTCAAAGAACAAGGAGTCAAAATATCGTTTTAAAAAGTAGAAGGTGCATGGGTAGTTCAGTGGTAGAATGCTTGCCTTTCATGCGGGAGACCCAGGTTCGATTCCCGGACCATGCACCTAACAACAACAACAACAACAAAAGCAGAGAATTCACTAGAAGGAACATTATAGAAAATCATTTTATAATGATAATATGTTACAATAAAGATTTAACAGCAATGAGCTGTACGCATCAAATAATACTGCAATAAAATACTTAAAGAAAAACTATTGGAAATATCAACATACAGTCACAAATAACAATGAAAGATTTTAAGAACTCCAAATCAGAAAGAAGGTTAGAAAGAATATGAGTAATGTAAATAAGTTTCCTTAGTGGATCTATACTGCTCTTTGTCTTCTAGAGAATAAACTTTCTTTTCCAATGCCCAAGGAACGTTTTCCAAAACCTATCAGAAGGCTGTAAAGGGGGTTCTGGTCAAGCTGGAGTAGCCCCATTCCTCCCAGGTCTGCCTTCTCACAATTAAAAAATCCTGGATGTAACATAACAGCTAAACATAAGGAGATTCTGAACAGTGGAAATAAGAAGGTGGATTGCCTGAGGACCTCAGAACTTGAGGAATGACATGGTGTTGAGTCCCTTGGATTTACTTTTGCCTTCCATACAACCCAGACAGGGTGCTGTAGAAGCTCCAACTGGAACTGCCAACAGGCACAGACACCAAGAAAAGCGTGTTCTCCTAGTTAAAGGATCAGGAAAAGGGTGGCCCAACTACAGAAAATCTTTTGGCAAGACTTGCTCTATTCCAGCTAAGCAACCGTGAAAAAACTACACTACCCTCTGTGATTTCAGCAGGGCCAAAGAGAGTGATCTTCCATCCACCTCTCACCCTAAGGAGGTGGAGGGTGGAACTCCAATTTCCTTTCCCACTGGTGTTGGTGGGCGAGCAGGAACCTAATCTTCCATCCCATGTCTGGTAGAAGCAGACAGTGCTCTGATCACCCCAGTAAGTGGTAACAGCAGGCTGAGTAGGGAGCTGATTTTCTATTCTTCTGCCTTGTAGAAGCTGGGGATGCTTGATTTCTTCCACCAAGGTAGTGCAAGGTAGTAGCAGCAGCATGGTGAACCTCCAATCCCACCCAAGAGCAACAGGCTTAATGAGGTATGAGTTGGGGCTAAGTTAGCATTCCACTTTCCCCATACCCTTTGTGTCAGCAGAGTCCAATGGGGAACTGAATCTCCTCATACCTGCCTAGCAATAAGGAGACTGAATGAGGTAGTTGGCACCTTGCCTCACCCCCCATATTAGCAAGGTCTAGTGGGGAGCTGATCTTCCCCACTCCCTCCTGACATGAATGAGAAGAACCAGATCCTGCAAAGTGGGATAGTTGATACTCTGTGTGCTGGTTTGAAGCTGTTGTGTACCCCAGAAAAGCCATGTTGTTTAATCCTCATTCAATATTGTTATGTGGGATCTTTTTGATGAAGTTGTTTCCATGGAGATGTGACCCACCAATTGTGGATTGAACCTTTTAGTTAGGTGGTTTCCATGGAGATGTGTCTCCACCCATTCAAGGTGGGGTCACTTCTTGGAGTCCTTTAAGAGGGAAACAATTTGGAAAAAGCTTCAGAGCCCACACAGCAGAGACCTTTGGAGATGCAGAAAGAAAATGCCCCTGGGGAAGCTGTTCTGAAAGAAACCAGGAAAGAAAGCTAGCAGACATGGCTGGCCAGACAAAGACTATGGATTTTTTTGCCCAAAGCATTCAATAACTTGGGTTTCAAAGAGAGAAAGAGTTTATTACTAGGCACAGAGTAGGAGAACACATGGCCTGGTGGCCCAAAATCTGTCTCACTGAACTGCAGTAATTCTGATAGTTTTATTAGAGAAAAGAAGGGGCGGGTTTAGGATAATAAGCACCTAGTGGCCCCAGATGATGTAATTAGAGGTGAGCTAGTTATTGAGCATGCGTAGATTGATCACATGCCTAGTCATAAGTAAGAAAATGGCAGAATTAGGTACAGGCGACCTGCAGGTCAAAGTCCAAGCTACCATGCAAGTCAGGCAGGCCCACTGTGGCTAGATCCAGTCTCAGCCATTAAGACAACCCTGGACTTGGGGTGGATCAGATCCAAGACCCTTCATTAATAAACATTCAGGGCTGTCTTCAGTGACTCTACAGTTGACTCTAAAGTTTCAACAAGACTCTAAAGTTGAAAGATGGATAACTGGGTACAAATGTAGGTTAGTCACAGCTTTTTACAATCACAGGGGCAGAAGATAAGGGCTATAAAGTCATTATTAAAGATCAAGGCAGCAGGATTACAATTTAGAGATTTCAGGAATTTTCCTTTGTGTACTCCAATATATCAAACTTTCAATTTCTTCTTTTTTTCATTCCTTGCATTCTTTATATCCTCCCTCAGTTCACTGATTTGATTTTTTGATGAGGTTTTCCAGGTCTGTTCGAACATTCTGCATTAATTGTTTCAACTCCTGTATCTCATTTGAATTGTTGGTTTGTTCCTTTGACTGGGCCATATCTTCAATTTTTCTAATATGATTCATTATTTTTTGTTGGTGTCTAGACATTTAAGCACTTTAATTAGTTTATTCTGGGGATGGTTTTCACTTTTTTTTTTACCTAGTATTTTCTTGCTGGATGACTTTGTTCTTTATATGTTCTTTGAAATTCAGTTCAGCTTATTCTGGACCTCTAGCTTAGGTTTTGTTTAACAGATCAGAATTTTTCAGTTCTCGTTTTCTTGTTTCTTGCCCTGCCTGTATGGTGCCTTTCCCCCCACCTCCCCCCCGCCCTTAGGAGGGTTCTACTTAGGTCTTATAGACCCCAGCCAGATTTTCCCAACCAAACTGGCCTCCTGTCAGGAGAAAAGAGTCACTGCATCAGTTTTCCCTGAGGGTGAGACCCAGCAGATTGAAAGGCTTTCCTGTGAAGCCTCTGGGCTCTCCATTTTTCCTATCCCCTCAGTATGTGGTGCTCGCCTGTCTGCAGGTCCCACCAGCATAAGGTGATGTAGTACCTTTAACTTCAGCAGGCTTTCCCTACTGGGGGCGCAGTGGAGACAGGAGAGGTTGTAGGCTGGTTTTAATCACTTCAGTTTTTCAGACCCCAGGGTCTCTTCAATGATGTCTTCTTAGGTCATTCTTTCCCTACCTGCTTTTAAAATTCATGCAGTATTTTTATTTCTTTATTATTCCTGCCTTATACTATGCCCTAGTGTATTTTCTAACTAGAATATAAACTGATTGACATTAACAAAGCCACTACAAATTTAAATTTTTCCAGATGCTGAAAGTAACAAATGGCCAAGTAACCAAAAGCCAGATTCTTTGAAATTCAGATGATCATGTGTGCCAATTCAAAAGGGTTATGTACCCTAGAAAAACCATGTTTTAATCCTGATCCATTTTGTGGAGGCAGCCATTTCCTTTAATCCCTATTCAGTACTGTAGGTTGAAAATGGATAATAAGCACCTAGTGTAAAGATAAATTAAATTATCTTTACAAAGATGTGACACACCCAATGGTGGGTATTAACCTTTGATTAGAGGTTAATCTTCCACCCATTCCAGGTGGGTCTACATTGATTTACTGGAATCCTTTAAAAATGGAAACATTTTGGAGAGACCAACAGAGCCACAAGAACCACAAGAGCCCACACAGCCAGAGATCTTCAGAGATGAAGAAAGAATATGCCCCTGGGGGAGCATGATGAAACAAGAAGCCTGGAGAGAAAGCTAGCAGATGTCACCATGTTCACCATGTGCCTTTCCAGTTGAGAGAGAAATCCTGAACATCAATGGTCTTCTTGAACCAAGGTATCTTTTCCTGGACGGCTTAGATCAGACATTTTCACAGTCTTAGAACTGTAAGGTAGCAACTTAATAAATTCCCCCCCCCTTTTTATTTTTATAAATTCCCCTTTTTAAAAGCCATTCCATTTCTGGTATATTGCATTCCAGCAGCTAGCAAACTAGAACATCAAGGTTATTTAAAAATCCATTTATATTTCTTACTAAACTTAACTGATTTCTTAAATACAATATGTTTGAAGCATCAGCATGCATATTCTCATTTTATTATATTTTATTTAAGTGTTATTACCAGGCACATTGCTCAGTTTATGTAACTTAACATTTTGTTATGATAGCTTATTTTATCAGAAAGTTTGTATAAATTTAGGGAGAATACACCTAAGAGAATAAAATCACATTTGTTCAATTCAAAATTTATCATAAAATTCCTTTTACTGGTGGTTGAAAACAACTCTTTGTTTTCATAACATCTTAAAATTACTAACAATTTTAAACAAATATTAACAATTAATCTTAAAATTACTAACAATTTCTAAAAGTATATTGACTCAAGTTTAGGAAAATATACTGTAATTGTTTAATTTGTCCCAAGTCTAAATCCAGGACTTTTTCATATCTCTCAAAGACTTTTCATTTTACTCACTGAAATTTGATAATTAGATTTTATTCAGTTCCTCCTATACAAGGCTATTTATATGTCAATATTTCAAGTAATGATCTCATTACTACAGTTACCATTGCAAAGGTTTTATTGGAAACAATGATAACAGTAACAAACATAGCCTATTCTGTGGTATTTTTTATGCTTCTAATCTCCAGGCCCAGTAAAAAAAGAATTCTAAACCACAACACAACCATATCTTTCTGTGCCTAGCCTTCTGCCCATAACTGCTTTAGGTGGTTAAAGCCTTAGGATAGGGATAGGATGCATAGACAGAATGCAGACTGGTTTGTGATCTTCTGAGAGTTTCTATGTCCTTCTTTAACTATTTCCAGTTATTAGATTTATTTTACTAAAAGCTGTGACCGGGACCATTGGAGAAGATCTTTACTTTTTCCAGAGGCAACCCTTTGGCAGTTTCCTGCTGCCTTAAAGAAATTCCCAGTGTGTTTTCTTTCTGACGTCCGGATTTGTTTACAATAATTACAAAATTAAGGTTTTGAATTTTGCCATTTTTACTTTTTCACTTCAGAAGTACCAATTTATGTATTTATATAAGATGCCTTATTATTTCTAGGCAGTTCAAATAGAATTCTTTAAGAATTTTATTATTAATTTGCTATTGCCATCTGGAAGTATGAGAATATACATCGAACAGGCAGAGAGACACAAATAAAAAGTTAGTTACACAAGAAACAGAAACGCAGAAATAATTCCAAGAGGGACAACTAAAGGGTTGAATATATTCTCTTATCCCATTTCTACCTTTTAGCAGAACAGTTTTAACAGTCATGTCTTTAATTTTAACGGTAATGGTAGCATTTTCATTTTAAATAATTTTGAGGCCAGATTGTGTTACAGAAAGAAATCCTTTTTTAATAAACTCAAACAAAATCTATTCAATTTTCAATACAGCCCAAGGGCTCCCTTTTTAAAAAATTTCCATAATCAATTAGGAATATTTGATCAATACAAGTACAGGAACATATCAATCAATAAATTTAAACAGACACTTAACACTTATTATATTTAAGTAATGCACCAATTAATAACTAGACCAAACACACCAATTTACAACTAAACAGGCATTAAATGTTTGACAAACCAATTAACAAAACTCTTACTATACCCAGGTAACACACTGGCTGGCACTTAAACAGGCCTACTTAATTTTATTAAATACCAATTAATTGTTGGATTACTCATTTTTTTAGGAGTATACTCAACAGACAAATTTAGGTCAGGGCCTCAAACCCTGTATAGACCATATACTGAACACATCAATTAACAATTAAACAGACATAAAACACATAGCACACCAATTAACAATTAAACAATACGTAGGTAACACACTGGCTAACACTTAACACAGGCCTTCTTAATTTCATTAGACACCAATTAATTGTTGGCTTAGGTCAGGGCTTCAAACCCTGTGTAGTATGGTACCCCAGAATAGAAGGTGTAGAGGTCAAAGCAAGGGGGATCATTCTGGAAGCATGACCCAGACCTAAGTCAAGGGGACTTGGAATGCATGCTTACTCCCAGATCCACTTTAACCATGATGACCCACTCACCCAGTCAGGTGTCTGGACATGGAACTGGAAACAATTTTTCTTTTTGAAGCTTTTCAAGGGGTCAAAAGTCTCTGGAGTACCGGCAGAACAGAGAACCCTGGTTGCTGAGCTTCTAGACTAAATTCAGTCCAGCAGCTTCAAAAGGCTCAGTCACCTGGCTCTGCTGGGGCTCCCTTTGTGGTCACCAAATTGTTACTGGAAAAAAGGCCATGGATTCTTCTGCCCAAGGCCCTCAATAACCAATTCCTGTGACACTGGGATTTCAAAGAGAGAAAAGAATTTATTACTAGGTTCATAGTAGGATAGCACATGGCCTAGTGGCCCAAAATCTATCTCCTTGAACTGCAGTAATTCTAACAATTTTATTAGAGAAAAGATGGGGAGGGTTTAGGATTATGAGCACAGCAGCCCCGGATGATGTAAGTCCCTGATTAGGTGAGCTAATTATTGAGCATGCGCAGATTGATTACATGCTTAGTCACAAGTAAGAAAATGGCAGAATAAGGTATAGGTGACTTGTAGGTCAAAGTCCAAGCTAAGTAATCAAAATCATCCCTTAAATTCTCATTTCTTGATTACAGCACCATATACCTTCCCAGCTGACAGAGAAAACCTGAATGTCATGGGCCCTTTCTTGAGTCAGGATATCTTTTTCTGGATGCCTTATTTTGGACATTTTTTATGGCCTTTGAATTGTAAACTTGTAACTTAATAAATCCCCTTTATAAAAGCTAACCCCCATTTCTGGTATATTGCGTTTTGCAGTTTTAGCAAACCAATATACTTTGCTTCCCACCTTTCCTCTTCTGGTAGGGCCCAGCAGGGAACTGAACTCAGAGATATATCAGTGGGGATGTGTCAGCATGGGCAGGCTCCAGGAATCAAACCCAGTTCTCCAGCATGGTAAGTGAGAGGACAATTACATTTTAAACTGGGGAGGATAAGGAACTAAATGCAAGTAAAGGTTTCACATTTTACCGGAAGTTGTAAAACCTCAATAAAAGGAGAGAGTGTGAAGTTACATATGCATAATGTAATACCTAGAGCAACTACTATACAAAGTAATATATTAAAAAAACACCATCAATAAATCAAATGAAATCCTGGAAAATGTTGAAGTAACCTGCAGGAATGTAGTAAGAGAGAAACAGAGGAAACAAAAACAACAAAATAGCAGACTTAAGCCCTTACATATCAGTAATTATATTCAATGTAAATGGTCTAAACATACCAATTAAAGGCATAGATTGGCAGAGTGGATTAAAAACCACAATCCAACAGTATACTGTCTACAACTCACTTCAGTACAATGACATAAGTAGACTGATAGTAAAAGTATAGAAAAAGATATATCATCCATTTGAGTCTTTAACATTCTACTCCCAGCAATTGATAAACTCTGAGACAGAAAATCAGCAAATGATACAGAAGAATTGAAGATCATAAACCAATATACAAAATATTCCACCCAACAACAGTAGAATATACTTTTTTTTCCCCTAAAGGTATCAGCACTGGGCCTGAAGGGCAATAAACTCAAAGTGAGCTGTGTTGACTGGACTGGTAAGATCAGTTTTGGCAATTATAACCAACCCTAAAAGGTGATATCAGAGTTTCAGGAACAGGAAAACCAGAGACACCAATTCACCAAACTCAGTTCTAGAGTTATTTGTTGAGTTCCTGTTATAAATAAGCTCTGTCCTTGGTTCCAGGGTGCAAAGTTGACTAAGACACATTCTGCCGTCCACAACTTTTGGTAACTCGGGGAAATTGACACAAAGGCCAATAATTTCAGTTCAACGTAGAAAGCTTGATGATGTGCTGTGCACAGTGTGCTACAGGAAGATAGATGCGGTGCCATTAGCTCTGCCAGGTGGGAGTGGATGGGCCGCTGCGTAGAAGTCTTTCAGACAAATAAAGGAGTTTCAGATAGAACAGTGTACGAAAGGACAAGGAATAGCATGCTATGTACTGCCAACTACAAGCTAATGCAGTGACAATATGGTGGGAGGTGAGACTGGACAGAGATCAGTTGGGAACAGATCAAGAGAGACTATGGCAAGAAACAGATCCCAGAGAGTCTGTGTCCAAGTCCTGTAAGTAATGGAGAGCACTGGAAGGCTTTAAACCAGAGAGAGACATGTCAGATTTGCATTCTAGGTCAATTCTTTATGGTGTCACTGTGAAGTTTGAATTTAATGGGGACAAGACTGAAGGTGGAAAAACAAGCAAAGAAAACTATCTCATAAAGGTCCAGATGAGAGCGATGATGAAGGCCTGAAGTGAAACCGGGCATGAAATCAAATAGTGAATGGCAAGAAGACTGTAGTGGGAAGACATTACATTCACTAAGCAGGATGCAAAAACCTCCTGGACCTCAAAGAAGAAGGTATTTTGTGGATTTAGAATCTAAATAGACACCCTAGGCAAAGACTCAGAAGCAAATAATTTTGTTTTTCGTAATATTGTGATTTTTTTTTTATGCGTTGGCCTAGGAACAGTTTCTGGTTCTAACAATTTGCCAGAAATTCTTAAATTTTTTTCAAAGATTTATTCTGGCTTCCAATTTCCAAACTCATTTTCTTTGGAGGATTGATTTTCCATTTGGTTTTTAAAATTTGAATGCAGTATGATGATATGTTCGGATATTAATCTTTGTCCTTTCTATTATTTTACATTCCCTTAGAAATTATTCTACCCACATTTGGTTGGAACTTATTCATTTCATGTTTGTTTGGATCTCATGCTCGCATTGCCTAGAAGAGAGGCAACTTTGGTAGAAGCAGGAAAGAAAAGAAAAATAAATCAAAATTCTTATTTACTCACAGAATCAAGCTTTCAGGAACCAAAAGGGAAACAAGGTACAGAGCTCATCCTCTGATGTACAGGAAAAAGACTGGAGGAGGACCAAGACTACCTTTGCTCTTGATAAGACAGAGGAGGGTCAGATGGGCAGGAGGTAAGGAAGAGGTGAGCTGGCTTCAGGATCTCAGGACCAGAAGGTGTCATGAATGACATGTTGTGCAACTGCCCATCCAATTCCTGGCTCTATTCTTTTCAAAGCACAATAAAGTAAAACCTGTATTACTCAAAAGACTGTTAGTGTACTGGTTAGTTTAATTTTCTGTCTGAGGATTAGAGAACTCCATTAGTTTTCATCTTTATTGTTGAAAAATCTTTCTAAAATGCTCCTTTTCCTACCTCACTAAATACAGCTTATTATAAATGATTTAGTCATTTTCATTCAACTAGTATTTTTGCTCTGTGATGAGGGAATATAAAATAAGCATAATACATGATCTCTACACTTTAGGTGATTATAAATTAGGTCAGACTTGAAGACTTATAAACATGAAACAAAGGACAAGAAACAATTCTAGAATGTTCAGTATCAGAGGGAACTTAAGAGGGTGCAATGGTAGTTCTATGGTAGAATTTGTGCTTGTCATGCAGGAGACTCGGGTTCAATTCCTGGTCCATGAACTTTCCCCAACAAACAAACAAACAAGCCAAAACAAACAAACAAACAAACAAACAACAACAACAATTCAAATGGTGCTGCAATAACAGGAAACTCTCTTAGCAAAATAATGAAATGTGACCCCACCATATAGCATACAAAAAAAACCCTAAAAATCATCTAGTTCAATCCCTTTAGAAGTTAAGAACTTCTAAATTCAAGTGGTTTGTGTACAACTGATAAAATTTACAAGTGGTAAAAAGTAGAACAGAGTTCAGAGCAGAGATTTCATTCTCAGCAAAAAGAGCTATGAGAGGCATTATGTAGAAGAAAGGACAGAGGCTCTTCTGAGTCTCTGAGAAGCTTTGAGGTACCAGGCATTGCTGTAGACATGGGGACACATCTGTGAACAAGGCAAAGGTCCCTGTCCTCCCTTATAAATTGCATAGAATGCAAATTAAAACATGAGGGATACCATTTTTTTTTCACTCATCAGCGTGACAAGAAATTTTAAAGCTCAATAACATCCAGAGTTGCCAAGGGTCCAGGGAAATCAGTACTCTCATTCACTAGTAGTGGAAGTGTAAACTGGATATACTGGTAGAGAATGATTTAATAGTTTCTATTAAAATTAAAAAAATGCATATACTCCATGGATAGTGCTCCTGTTTCTAGAAATCTGTTCTACTCAAAAATAGCATTATATATATTTAAAAATGTATGTAGGTGTGGTAGTTAGATTCAGTTGTCAACTTGGCCAGGTGAAGGCACCTAGTTCTGTTTCTGTGGACATGAGCCAATGGTACGTGAACATCATCTGTTGCTCATTACATCTGCAGTTGGCTAGGAGGCGCGCCTGCTGCAATGCATGGCGTTTGACTTAATTGGCTGGTGCTTAAATGAGAGTGCGCAATGTAGCACAGCCTAAGCAGCTCGGTATTCCTCATCTCAGCACTCGCAGCTCAGCCCAGGCCTTTGGAAATGCAGAAAGGAATCACCCTGGGGAAAGTTGTTGGAACCGAGAGGCCTGGAGAGAAGGTCAGCAGAGATTACCCTGAGCCTTCCCACATAAGAAGGAACCTCAGATGAAAGTTAGCTGCCTTTCCTCTGAAGAACTAACAAAATAAATCCCCTGTTATTAAAATCCAATCCGCCTCTGGTGTGTTGCATTCCTGCAGCTAGCAAAGTAGAATAGTAGGGCAGTGCAATGGTGGCTCAGTGACAAACAGGGACGTGGGCCCTGGCAGGAGGAGCGAGTGGAGAGGGGAGGGGTTCATGGCATTACCAGGGCACCGCCTGGCAGCCTACACGGTGGAGGCACGAGGTGGGGCAGGCACAGGCACACCTACGCGTCCTGGAAGCACCTGCTTTGCCTCGGTCCCTTCCTATGTCACCACTTCTGCCCGAGGCTTGGGGGGGACAGGGGACACAGCGTCGGGGATGTAAAAGCCCTTGGAGAGGTGGCTGCTTCCTTTAGATACCCCCAGGCCAGCCTCCCTGCTGCCTGCTGCCGGGATGGGGACCATTATTGCTTCAGAGGGATGAGGAAAGGGTAAGAGCTGCAGCCTGGGTCAGGAAGCCCGAGAGGAAGGGCTGCCCCTCTCCACTGCACCAGGAGTGCGCTGCACCAGGAGTGCACTGCACCGGAGTGCACTGCACCCGCTGAGCTGAAGACCTAGGTTCGATTCCTGGAGCCTGCCCATGAAGAAGAAAAAAAAATATGTATATATATATGTGTGTGTGTGTGTGTGTGTGTGTGTGTGTGTGTTTATTTCTCTTTATGTATATGTACTATAAAAGAAGTTCACTGCTTCCTGGAGCCTGACCATGCAAAAACAAAACAAAACAAAACATTGCGTCAGTTTGTAATTGTAAACACTGATAGCAGCTTAAATATCCATTAATAGAGGAATGGTTAAATAATATTGATGCATTCATACTATACAACCACTAAAGCATGAGGCAGAGCTATGTGTATTTAGCTAAAAAGATAGCCATAATATATTGTTAAGATTTAAAAAAACAAATTGCATATGGGTCATAGGGAAAAGTTGGTATACATCAAACTGTTAAACATTTGCCTTTTTAGAGTGAGAATGGAGGGTCGAGAGAAAAGAATTTCTTTTATGTATGTATATACACAAACATATGTATGTATTCAAGTGATAAAGATTATAGGCTATTTATTTTATTATTTTTTTTTAGTATTTAAAAAAATGTTTATAAATGAGACTCCAAGCTATTAAACATATTTTAGGGTAGAGACAGTGAGGATGCCAAACTAATAAACTAATATTAGTTTTATGCCAAATGCCAAACTAATAATCCTCTGAATCTATGGCCAGCCACTGACCATACCTGCAATTTCCTGCAGGAGATCTGCTCCAAGAGCAAGGACAGGCAACACGACTGCTATCTGGAGCCAGAGTTGCAAACTCGAATGTGACCTCTGATTACTGGGCCAATCTCAGGTGACCCCTACACCAATTAGACTAGGAGCAGGTTGCCCTCTCATCTCAGAAACACTGTTTCCCCTAAGCTGCATCTCTCTTTGCCTTCCTTTGCCATCTGAGTGGTAAGACTTTAAGAACCAGAATTGGGGTGTAGCCTCAGGGCAAAGGGCCCAGGAGACAAGCAGTGGCACTCTTGTAAGTGCGACTTATAGGACACACTTGTATCCTGTCACTAGGGCAGTGTTTAAGGCCAAAACCTAGTAATCAAGAGGGAGGGCCATGGACATCAAGCGTTCACAGAATGCATGCTGGTTCAAGCGTTCACAGAATGCATGCTGGTTTCCAAAGTCTTTCATCTCTGCTCTAAGCTTTATTATTTTCCTCCTTCCATTTTCTGTGGGTTTATTTTGTTAAACCAGATGTTAACATAGGAAAAAATATGTTATGAACATAATGGGTAATAAAAGCAAGTTTTAGTCTGCAAGCTACCGGAATGTAATATACCAGAAATGGAACAGCTTTTAAAAGGGAATTTAATAAGTTACAAGTTTACAGTTCTAAGGAAGTGAAAGTATCTAAATTAAGGCACCAACAAAAGGTTACCTTCAAGCAAGAAAGGACAATGGGTCAGGAACACCTCTGTCAGCTGAGAAATCACAGTGTCTGGCATCTGCTGGTCCCTTGCTCCTGGGCTCTGTTACTTTCAGCCTCTCTTCCTGCGGAGATTCCTCACTTTGCTTCTGTGGGTCTGGCTTTCATCTCTTGGCTTCCCTTGGCTCTCTCCAGGTTCTGGCTTGCTTAACATATGATGGTGATGTCTGTTGGGCTCCGATCATCTCCAAACATCCGTGTCTGTTTTCTGAAGCAACTGTTCCCCAAGCATCTTCATCTATCTGCTCTCTCTGTTGGCTCTGAGGCTTCTGTCATTTCTAGCTCTGGCTCTCTCTCAAACGTTCCATCTTTTAAAGTATTCCAGTAAACTAATCAAGACCTACCTGGAATGCATGGAGTCACATCTCCACCTAATCAAAAGGTCACATAATCTAATCAAAGTTTCCACCCTACAGTATTGAATCAGGATTAAAAGAAATGGCTGCCCTGACAAGATTGAATTGGGAATAAAATATGGCCTTTCTGGTACTTTCAAACCAGTACAGATAAGGACAACAGAATACCTACATATATATTGAAAACACAGTATTACATATTGCTTAAGGATAGTATACAGAGGATATGTAAAAAAATATGCATGAGAATGATAGCTATCAGTTTAGAGCAGTGACCATTCTGGACTTGGAGGGAGAGGGAAGGAATGGGGTGTGGTTTTTGCCATACCTATTAAAATGCACTTCTTTAAAAAACAGGAAGATACCTGAAGCAAATATAGTTTGGGTGGTGAACACATGCATACCTGTTTTATTATTTTATGTACATATATCTTTGAAATTCATAATTTAGAAATTAAAATTGCTCTAAAAAAGATATACTCTAATTCTTCCAAACATGAAATTTACACTGTATTGTACCCTCAAACTAGCTTACAAAGAAAATTAAAATACTTACTAAATTTTAAAAATGATTTAGGTGTTTCAGCTTCAGCTACATCAGACCTTTTGATGTTTAAATGTGGTGGTGGTATTTGCTCTGAGCCTTGGGTATCTTGCAGATGCATACTTCTTTGAGGGGACCAATTTGGTTCAGGATCCTGGATTCTCTTCTGCTGGTTGTTGTCATGATAATGGTGAAAATAAATAAATAACAGAGATGTCCAGATCCCAAATATGAAGGACCCCAAAAATAAACACTGGATTTTGGCGTTTCTCATTATAAATCTAAGCATTTTTGAACATCCATTTTTCAATTTCCTAAATCAGAAATATATAAGAGAAGCTATATTAGATGTTTGAATGGTTTGTAGATATCAACTTGGCTTAATTCAATTTTAAGTGTTTTAAAAACAGAAGCATTTTGATATCACTCCTTATCATGTACTTTGATAATAAAGTTTTTTCTTTTGGCAAAAAAAAACATAAAAGCTGACATGCATAAGATTATGCAACATAAAAAAAAATATGCTTATAAAACATACGGCTTCATTTAAAATCACTGGCCCACGCTGCTACGCTAAAGGAAATAATGTGAAAAAAAGACTCATCTCTAACTCATCCCTTAGTGCGCAATCTGCCCTGTAGTAACAGTATAGGTCTCTATTTTAAAAATCTGATTTGACACCAATCTGATTGTTAAAAATATAAACAAAAACCCTACAATTAGAGAGAAAGTAGGCCAATGAGAACACTGGTCCACTGCAGATGGGAATATAAATTGGCCACCTGGCATCATTTTGGCAATACCTAGTTAAGCGAAAGGTATGCCTATTGTACGCTGAAGCCATTCCATTCCTGGGAATATACCCCTAAAGAGATTTTTATACATAAAAGGAGACATGTACAAAAACGCTTGCTGAAGGAAAAATTTGTAATAGTGAAAACTACACATAACCTAAAGTTCCCACAACTGGAGAATGAATGAAGTGAGGTTTTCATTCAACAATGGAAATGAAATAATGGAGCTAATTATATAAATACTGGACAATTTTAAAAACATAATTTGAGCAAAAAAAAGCAAGTAGGGTATGGTGCTACTTATATAAATGTGGAAAACATGAAAAGCAGTGCAATTTTTTATGGATACATCATATGTAGTTAATATATGAAAAAAATTACACATGGGAATGATCAACACAAATTCAATATGGTGATAACCATGGAGGGAGGGTATTGGGGAGGAGCACAAAGAGCTCCCGTATCCTTAATTTTATTTTTTTAAAAAACTCTGAAGGAAATATGGCAAAATGATGAGTTCTGATAAAGTTTGATGATATACAGTGTTCATGATTTTTCTCTACATTTCCCTTATGTTTGAAATATTTCACAATCTATCAAAAAAGTATAAAAGGAGAGAAGAATGAGAAAATCTTCAGAGGCTTCCTTTAAAGATTTGAGATTGAATTTGTGTGCTTGTCTGATCTCCCTCTTGACTTCACTATGAGTAAAAATAAAGTTAAAAACTCTCAAGAGCAAACAGAGTGGTGGAGGGGTCATCAATGGATTCAAGATTTCAATACATGTTGAGAAAACCGAAAGCTACTGGAAGTGTGATGACTAATTTGGAAGGACAGAGGAAGCCACAGCCTAAAGTGTGCAGTAAGAGGAATTTGAAATAGAAACAAGTTTGGCAGACTCCATAGAAGCTCTAGGGTTGCCAGGTGAAGCATGAGGAGGTTTTGGGAAAGGACCCAAGTTTATGTGCAAGAGTCAACCTTATTTACCCATCCCTATACAGAAAAGTCAAAGCAGGGGCCTGGAAATGTCTTCTCTGGAAAAATTGAACTGTAGAGACTCATCCTGTCTTTAGGCACAGTAAGAAACAGAAAGGAGGCTTAGGGCTGAGAACAAATATCTGAATATAGAGTGTTTAAATCATGTGGCCCTCCTTCCTTCCTCGTTCACAGGATCCTAGCAGCCAGGCTGCAATAACTAAGGTAGGAAATGGGAGAATTATTCTATGAGGAGAAGACTGGCTCCAGAGGAAAACCACCACAATAGTAAAATTTGAGATCCCCCCAACAAAGCAGGTGACTCCCAATCCAATCACCCAAAAAGACAGCATACCTGTTGACAAACTCTACCTTAATGCCTGAGATTCTAGTCAGCTGTTTTGTATCTCACTTTTAAATAGGAATGGAAAGCCAAAGATTGATAGAAATATTTGAGAACGCCTCCAAAAAGAAAGAAAAGATAGAGTCAGAAAGGAGAATAAGAACTCTTAAAAAATCAAAACACTGATCTGATTGCTAAGAGAAATCTAAGAAGATACTGCATTCATAAAATAAGAAATTTCCAGAACTGAAAAGGCCCACAGAATGGCCAACACATTGAACGAGAAAAGACCTTACAAGCTTAGAGGGTGTGTGAAGGGGGTGGGGAGGGTGAGGGAAGTGACGTGTAAAAGAAGAACCTGAATGACATCAAACTTCTCAACAGAAACACTGGATTATAAAGTGAGAAAGGAATACAAAATTCTAAGGTAAAATGATATTCAACCTAGAATTCTATACCCAACCTTAAGTTAATCAAGCTTGACAGTGAAATAAAGATATTTTCAGACATGTAAAGACTCAGAAAAACTACCATACATGTATTCTTGGAAAACTACCCATGGATTGTAAATATCAACAAAACAGAGTAAATAAGACATGGAACTCAGAAAAGTGTATCCAGCATGCGGGAGAGGCAAAGAGAAGCCTCTGGATGACAACTCTGCAACAGGCCTAGAGAGCAACCAGCCCACACTGGAACAGAAACCAGTGAGCTCTGGATGCATCACCCACATCCTCCCAAAAAGGGGGTGGATCAAAGGAATATCTGATTTAATGGATAATTTGTGATCAGGAAGTGTAGGTAGATGATACATGTGATGGTAGAAATTAAGGAACAATATTATTTAGACCAATAAATATGTAAATACTGATTACTGTTTTAACCAAATTTTTAAAAAAAACATTGATTAACTGGGAAAATAAATTAGAAGAAATAAACTTAATGTAAGAAAAGTGAAGTTGATGTATAAAATAAAATCAAGAACTGGAAGTGTAAGTATATTATTTAAAATATGAAGGAAGCATCAAAGGAAACATCAAAAAGTCAAAAGTGGTTGCTTCACAATGAGATTCCAACTTCACATCCTCGAGGATGGCTATTATCAATAAAACAGAATAAAAAGGGTCGGCAAGGATGTGGAGAAACTGGAACCCTTGTGCATTGCTGGTGGGAATGTGAAATGGTGCATATGCTGTGGAAAACAGTTTGGTGGCTCCTCAAATTGATAAACAGAATTACCATGCGACCTGGCAATTACACTTCTAAGGATATACCAAAAAGAATTAAAAAGAGGGACTCAAACAGATACAGTTACACCAATGTTCATATCAGCATTATTAACAAGAGCCAAAAGGTGAAGAGAACCTAAGTATCCATCAACAGATGAATAGATAAGCAAAATGTGGTCTACCCATACAACAGAATATTATTCAGCCATAAAAAGGAATGAGGTTCTGACGCATGCTACAACACGGATGAACCTTGAAAACATTTTGCCAAATTGAATAAGCCAGGCACAAAAGGGCAGATATTGTTTAATTCCACTTATATGAGGTATTTAGAATAGATAAATTCATAGAGACAGAAAGTAGAATAGAGGTTACCAGAGACTGGGGGAAGGCTGGATGGGGAGAGCTGCTATTAATAGGAATAGAGTTTCTGTTAGGGATCGTATAAAAAGTTCTGGAAACAGCGGTGATGGATACGTATCACTGTGAAGGTTCTTTTTTTTGTTTTTTTTTTGCCTTTTTAAAAAACATTTTTTTATTGTGAGATACAACATATGTACAAAAAAACAATATATTTTTTAAAATATATTTTAACGAGTAGTTATAGAACAGATTTTGAAGTTTGGTATGGGTTATAGTTCCACAATTTCAGGTTTTTCCTTCCACCTATTCCAAGACACTGGAGACTAAAAAGAAATATCAATATACTGATTCAGTAGTGATAATCACTTGTTAAATCCTAACTTATTTGTCACAACTCCTTCTTCTCCCAGTCTTTAGGGATGTTTGGGCTATGCCTATCTCAACTTTTCATGCTGAAAAGGAGTGTCGTCAGTATGAGATGAAGGATGGAACTGGTTGATGTTCTTAGAGAGATTGGCACTCTGGGTTTCAGGATTTATTTGGCCTAGGAACCATCTGAAAGTTTTAGGTTTCTGAAAAGTAAACTTACTGCATGAAACTTCTGTTGAATCTCAGATAGACCCCTGGGTGTTTTTTCTTTTTCTTTTTCTTTTTTTTAAATTTATTTTATTTATTAAACATACTTACATGCAAACACAAACATTCCTACCGTATGATCATTCCATTCTACACATATAAATCAGTAATTCACAATATCATCATAATGATCATTTCTTAGAATATTTACATCAATTCAGAAAAAGAAATAAAAAGAAAACAGAAAAAAATTCATATGTATCATACCCCTTACCCCTCTCTTTCATTGATCACTAGCATTTCAATCTACTAAATTTATTTTAACATTTGTTCTCCCTATTATTTGTTTTTAATCCATATGTTTTACTCATCTGTCCATAAGGTAGATAAAAGAAGCATCAGATACAAGGTTTTCACAATCACACAGTCACATTGTGAAAGCTTTATCATTATACAATCATCTTCAAGAAACACGGCTACTGGAACTTAGCTCTACATTTTCAGGCAGTTCCCTCCAGCCTCTCCATTACACCTTAACTAAAAAGGTGATATCTATTTAATGTATAAGAATAATGTTCTAGTTTGCTAACTGCCGGAATGCAATATACCAGAAACAGAACGGCTTTTAAAAAGGGGAATTTAATAAGTTGGTAGTTTACAGTTCTAATGCTGAGAAAATGTCCAAATTAAAGCAAGTCTATAGAAATGTCCAATCTAAGGCATCCAGGGAAAGATACCTTGGTTCAAGAAGGCTGATGAAGTTCAGAGTTTCTTTGTCATCTGGAAGGGCACATGGCGAGCATGGCGTCATCTGCTAGCTTCTTCTCCAGGCTTCCTGTTTCATGAAGTCCCCTGGGTGGCATGTTCCTTCTTCATCTCCAAAGGTCACTGGCTGGTGGACTCTGCTTCTTTGTGGCTATGTCGTTCTGCTCTACTTTCTCTGAATCTCCTTCATTCTTCAGAATGTTTCCTCCTTTATAGGACTCCAGAAACTTATCAAGACCCACCCAAATGGGTGGAGACATGTTGTCACCTAATCCAGTTTAACAACCACTCTTGATTAAATCACATCTCCAGGGAATGATCCAATTCCAGATTCAAACATACAGTATTGAATAGGGATTATTCTACCTTTACAAAATGGGATTTTGATTAAAACACGGCTTTTCTAGGGGACATACATCCTTTCAAACCAGCACAAATAACCTCCAGGATAACCTCTCAACTCTGTTTGGAATTTCTTAGCCATGAGAAATTTGTCTCATTTCTCTCTTCCCCCTTTTGGTCGAGGTTTTCTCAATCCCTTGGTGCTGAGTCCCAGCTCATTCTAGGATTTCTGTCCCACATTGCCAGGAAGGTCCACACCCCTGAAAGTCATGTCCCATGTAGAGGGGGGAGGGCAGTGAGTTTGCTTGTCATGTTGACTGGAGAAAGAGGCTACATCTGAGCAACAAAAAGAGGTTCTCTTGGGAGTGACTCTTAGGCCTAATTTTAAGTAGGCTTAGCCTATCCTTTGCAGGGTAAGTTTCATATGAACAAACCCCAAGATTGGGGCTCAGTCTATTGCTTTGGTTGTCCCCACTGCTTGTGAGAATATCAAGAATTCTCCACTTGGGGAAGTTGAATTTTCCCCCTTTCTCACCATTTCCCCAAGGGGACTTTGTGAAGGTTCTTAATGCCACTGATTTGTACACTTAAAAATGGTTAAAATGGTAAATTTTAAGTTATGTATTTTCAAAACAATAAAAAAGTGTTTGCTTTTAGGGAATTAAATTGGACATTAGAAAGGCAGTTGGGCAGGAGTCTAATTTTCTTTATGAGACTTTGTTTTTTTCTATGCATATATTAACTTTGATAAATATTTTTAAAAAGTAAAGATTAGAAAAAAATGTTTAAAATAAAAAGAACATGCCTACCAAGTAGCATGCATACTGGTAAACACGTGAACATAGCAGCCCTAGGTTTTCCCATAGACATCTTCTGTATCTGCGAAAGATCATCAGTGAAGTAAGCCTCAAGGACTCCAGCTTCATCAGAGTCTACCACCCTCTAGCTTTGCTTTCTCCCTCTTCGCATGCTTGGATACATCCAAATTTCTTCCTGGCATTTGAATATTTAGTATGGTCACCCATTTCTGCTTTTTACTGACTTGAGAACAGAATTTAGCTTCTACAGGTTTGAACCTTGGCATTCCCCAGGAACTAGACTGAATATACACTCTGGGTCTTATTGCTTTTGTTTACTTAGGAAATTCATACTGCTTGACAGAACCTAGTACTCAGAACAATTCTGGGGCATCAAACTACTAGAACGGTGACATCCACCCCACCCTACCCCGCCCAGGACCAGAACACACTTGGATAAAGGATCTTATGTGGTGGATGATGTGTTGTGGCAATAAGATCCGCCCCCCCCCCCCCCCCACTTCAGGACTGAGACACTCATTTACAACTAACTACCCGAGTACTTGGCTGTTGAGGACTCACAAAGCTGAGTCCCTTCCCAAGAATTATCATTGGCTGAAACAAGCTGCTTTGCCCAAGATTACCCCTCTTCCCTCAGGGAAACTAGCATTCAAAGACTGGCTGATGGGCCCAACTACCATGTCTCCGTTTGGGACAACTCTGAAGAACCATCCCCATCTTAGAGCTGCCCATCAGATTGGCAGAGGCCTCTCTTGCAACTGCATCAGGGTTGAACCTCTTCCTCTGCTTGATCCTGCTTCCCGATTTTCTTGCAGGTGTATCTCCCCAAATGCACCACCTTCTATTAGATTTCATGCATGCAAATTTTTAAAATTAATTTTATTAATTTTTAAATTAAAAAATAAAACAAAAAATGCAAACATTCTTAACTTTTGATCATTCCGTTCTACATACATAATCAGTATGCATGCAAATTTTGGTCTCAAAGTCTGTTTCCTGGAGAACTTATTACACTTGGTTCTGGGAGTGATCCCCTTAAGAAACAGATGCTAAAATGAAAGTTTGGAGTTGAATCATGGGCTGGCACTGGGGAGTCTATTACTGGTGTTAAGGTGGAGTTTTGATAGTCCCTGACATGCTGTAGCATTTTATGGTTAAAATTTCACTGGTGGTAAACTGGGATGGAATATTGGTAGAACAAAAAGTGCTGGTTGGTGCATTTGAGATATGGGAGGGAGAAGAGTGGGGGATGATGGTTAGTAATTACATACATCATGGAATCAGATGACCATTTTTGAATTCCGTTGATGCACTTTACAAATAAAATATTTGATTATGCAAAGAAAAAATATCAAATGTATAAGAGAAGAAGAAAACGTCTAATTAGGGAAAATGAGTGGATTAAAACAAAAGAGAATGAAACTACTTTAACTCATAGCACCATATGATTCTATTAAATGTCTAAATTTTGAGAGATCTCTAGTCTTCTAGTTTAACTTTCTCCAAAAGCTAGAGGTGGGTTAAAGGGAAATATGTACTTTATATGAAATATGCTCATGTATTGATATGATGGAATTATCACTTAAAGGTGAAATAAATCCATCATTAACTGGGAGATTTCTACCATATTAAGAAAACTTTGCAGAAATTCTCTTTAAATATGAATCTCCTGATTTTCTTATTTTATTAATGTAAGTTTTCTTAAAGCAGAGCCCAGCCTGGTTCTCTGGAATATGTGCCCCCACCTGCCTCCACACTACTCTGCCTTCACAAAACACAGAGAACCTCTCTTCCCAAGAGATAAGTCTAGAAGGTCTGTGATAGGCTTTCCAACTCTGTATGGTCAGAAGGAAATGTTGTTTTCTTCACCAAAATATACTGAATTCACGTGCTTGAAATATAATACAGAATTCATTTGTAAACATATTTCAATGATGATTTGTTTGCATAACAAACCAAATTCTAAATGTATTCAGGGAACTTGAGAGTTAAAGAATTCTGTTAAGAAAAGAATGCAGCTAATAATTACCAACACAAACACACTAAAAAAAACCCAAAGCCCTAAATCTGGATTTATAATTGTTTCAATATGTGAATCTTTAGAATATGGAAAATATGACCATATTTTAGAAAATGTCACAACTAATTTTTCTGTAAAATATCCGTATTTTTAATCCCTGCCTTTCCTAGGGCAATCTTAATACTGATTTCAATACAAGATCTATGACTTCCTGACACCATTGAGGGCCTTTTTTCTTAATATATAATTTTTTGGGATAAGTAATACATAAATTACTTATGTATAAATAATAATACATAAATTATTTATGTATTTAGCATAAATTTCAAGAGGCACAAAGCGGTATATAATGCAAAGTGGCCCTGTTTTTTCAGTGCTAAAGTTATTACAATGCCCAGTCTGAGCACTGAGCGGCATAACTGGGCCTGGAGGCTTCTTGCCACACCCCCTTTTAAAAAAAATCACATCTTTTTAATCCTAACCTCCAGAGTCAGCATCACATTCAAAGCTCAGTGGTTTAATGCGCTGCTTCCACTGATTAGAAGTAGAAGGAATTTCCCACTTTTTATCACGCTGAGTGTATTCACCTACCTTTGAGATAATTGCATTGACTTGTTTTGAAATCAGTGTATTTCCAAATAGAGTCATAGGCGAAAATAAGCAAGGGACTAAGCTGAACCAAATAAAGGATGAACGTTTTTTTCTGAGTGACTTCCTTTACAGTGCCTGATTCTGAATGATTACCTGATGGTGCTGGGCTGCCCTCTGCCTGCATGGTAGTGTTAAGGCGCCAGCGGCAGGCTACCTCACAAAGCGTGATGACATCACACAGGGCATCTGCCAGCCCCAGGGGCCCACTGCCTGGAAGCTCCAACCACCATGTAGTTACTAAGGGCTTTTAAAGTGAAAGGCCCTTCGAGAAAGTCTTAAAATCTTCACTTCTCAGCTGGGGAAATAGGGAAAGCTTCGTTTTGGGTATGGTTAAATTCTGAAAACAAAAACAAAACCAAGACAAACAAAAAACCCACAAGCTTTCAGAATACCTCAAGAAACTTAAAGAGGAGCCAAAGATTTATTTGTGTTTTTTTTATTTTTTGCCCTATAATATACTTCTCCACATTTAGATATTATCATATTGGTTCAGTCCAGTGCCTGTGAAATTTCTTCTTTTTAAATACATCTTAGCAGATCTAACCTCACGCCTTGAGGAGTCGAGTGTCAGTTTTTATTTCTAATAGCTCCAAACCGGAAATCACAGTAGAATGAACAAATTGTGGTATATTGATGTGCTAGAATTCAAAAGAACAGTGAAAAAAACTGAACCCTAGCCACATACCACATCATGGATGAATCTCACAGGCATAATGTCAAGCAAAAGAACCTAGACACAGAAAGAACCTAGACAAGGATTATATGACTCTATTTATATGAAGTTCAAGAAGAGGTAAAGTTAATCTAATGATAGAACAGTGGCTACGTCTGGGGACTGGCGGGGCTGGTGGAGATGGTGTGACTGAGAGGGCAAGGGTAAGCCTTTCAGAAGGCTAGGGATGTTCCAGCATGTGGGTGAAGACTTTATGGACATTTATAAACATTCATTTAGCTATTGAAGTTTGTGAATTCCATTGTATGTATGTTGTATCCTCAAAAAAATTAAGGAGGAAAGAGTGAGCTGGCACAATTTTTGGACAAAGATTTATCATGGCCGTTTTGCAAGCATTATATGTTCTGTTTGCTGCAAAATTGCTGAGAAAGGTGTTCAAATAATTTATTCAAGGACAGTAGAATTTTATTATTGTTTTTAGATATAATTCACATACTGTAAATTCACCCTATTAAAGTATACAATTCAGTGGTTTTTAATATATTCATAGAATTGTGTAACCATTACATTTTCACCAGCCCAAAGCACAATCCCATAACAGTTAGCAGTCACTCTGCCTAGACCCCCTACCTCCCACCTGCAACAACTAATCTCCTTTGTCTCTATGGATTTGTCTATTCTGGACCTTTATATAAATCATACAACATAACAGCATACCTATAATACATATAATCATACACTATATTGCAGAGAACACACAATATAAGACCAGTAAAATAAATAATGTAGAATTGGATCATAGCTTGGAAGTTATACTGACATAAAAAATGATTGAATAAACAAATCTCCCATACAGAAGAATCCCAAATAATTTAGGTACATAATCCCCCTCCAGGAGTTAAGGCTGAACTCTGCCTTCTCTCCCTTGAGTGTGGGCTATGCATGCCTCCTAGAAAGATGGCTTTGATGTGATGCCATCTGACTACACTGCCTTTACTAAAAGACTGGTAGCAAAGAGCCTCCAAGGATGCTATTGAGGATGTTGTTCATTTTAATACAGAATCCTCACTGTGAGAACTCATAGACCTTTGGACTCAGTGGCTAGAATAGTTGTCATTCTGAGCAAATGATTTTTTTTTAACCACAAAGATACCGTGTAACTAATTAGGTTTCCCTTTTCTTGTTAACTGGTTGAAAGCTTACAAACAAATTTGAGTATAGGACTCCGATGTGCATTAATTTTTCCTCAATTTTATTCCTCCCTAGAAGAAGTACATGGTTAAAAGAGAATAAAAGTAAAACAGTACTTTAGGCTTTTAATGAAAAAATTGCTTTGTTGGACACGCCAGACCCATGACCTAGCAGCAACTATTAACTCTTATAATGATTCGTTTAGTAGTTACTTCCCTTTTTTTAAAATAATATACTATATATATGCTCATTCTGTTATGTTATATGAGCATTTAAGTCTCTTAAAACCAATTTTAATCTTAATCCCATCTTGATGTTCCTAATGAAGGTTAAACCAGTAATCAATGCTTACATTATTATGACCATGTAATTATTGTGCTCTGCAAAGCCAGTTAGTATTATGATTGTATTTTTTTGCTGTTTGTGGTGGCGGACATGGAGATGCATTGCCAAATTTCCCTTTAAAGAAGGACTCTTAGGTGCAGGGGATGTGGTCAGCAGACCGCTTCCAGCTGCTGGCTCCTTCAGCTTGCCTAGACTTCAGGGAACCACCTTGCCTGAGGTTATGTTCTCCAGAGGACAGCCCCCTTCTGGGTGCTAAGTGAAGTGGGCTGTCTCACATCGAGGCCTGGCTGTTTTGACCTGACCAGAGACATCCTGACAAGCCATATACTCCATCCTCAAGCCCTTTCAGAGTTGCCTCAGGCTGGGTGGGGTCTATCTTGCTGTTGGACTCCCTTTGCCCAATGTTACTTCCTTCTCTCCTTTACACAGGTGGTGATCCCTAATAACATCTTGAACCCACATGCTGTCTCAGCCTTGGCTTCTAAAGAACCCTGCCTGTGACACTCTGGGTTCCATTATATAGTCTTCCATTCCCCCTCCGCTTCTAGCTCATTTTCCTTCTCTCTCTAGGTCTGCTGCATAACTGTCTTCAGAAACTTCCATTTGCTACTCTGGTTGGATCCACTATTTCCTGGATCCCGTATCTTCCTCTTTCTTACTTTCTCCCGCATTTTCTTGATATTCAGTTTGGGAGGGTATAGAAATTTTGATTCAGTTTTTTTCACTGGTAATTTCCAACCCTCTCCACCTGCCCTCCATTTTTTGTTCTCTCTTTTTGGGAGTTGCTTTTGTACTTTCTATAATGACTCTCCAAATCTTAGTTTTTTCCCTCATATTTCCTATTCATTATCTTTTTATTCTATTTTGACAGATTTCCTCCACAGTACCTTCCAAACATTTTACTAGCTTGCTGATTTTAGCAACAATATGCTTAATTGCAAATCCAACACATTTCTTGTTCCCATCCTCAGCTTGGTCCACAAACTTGGTGCAGAAGAAATCACCTCCAGCTGCTAGGACCACCTTAGGAGCCAGCTTTTGTCCTGCACACGTTTAGCGATATCACAAAAATGACCATCATTTCGCAGCATATTTAGCATTTCCTGGCTGTGGGAAGAGGAGCTGTGAGTAAACGTTTTCACACCCATCTTCTCCTAACTCTCCTACAGATATTCCAGGATGCAAATGAATCACGGGTGTCCTGCGGAGGCGGTGCCTGGCCCCAGGCCTGCTGCTGCTGCTCCTCCTCTCGCCAGGCTGCCCGGGGGAGGGCCAGGGGCGCGCGCCTCGCTCCTGGCACCCGTTGGGGGCCGAGGCCTGGGCGCGGCCTGGAGCTGGGACAAGCCGGCGAGGACGTCCCCGCGGGGAGTCCGCCGGGTCCGAGGGTTGGAGCGAGGGCCCGGGGCCACGGCCGGCGCCCGTTGGGTCCGGTGGCGGCGGGGAGCGGGTGGCCGTGGGCAGCGCGGCGACGGTTTGGGCGGGGCGTGGGGAGGGTGGAGAGGGGCGGTTGCGGAGTCGCCACCGCCCGCGCCGCCCTGCGGTTGTCCGGCTTGGGGCCTTGAATGTGAGTTACTCATTAGAACTTTTTCAAAGTTTTCTTCTGTAGCCGGTATTAGCTTTGCTTGCTTTGGGGTCAGTTTTTTTTCTTTTTGTTTAGCCTCTCTCTTTTGTAACAGGAACTTTACCAGATAGCTGATGATACTTGGTTTCCATCTAAGAATGTGACAGAGGAAAATTAGTAAATGGGGCTTGTCAACAGTGGACTTTACTTTAGGATAATTTTGTGGGAAATTGATTCTCTGAGAAAACCTCAAATGCTAGCATGTGGCCCTCTTTTCTCTAGGGCCATCATTTGATCCGAGAACATTTGGGCGGGTAGCGGGAAGTGGGGGATGGGATGGGGTGGGTGTAATGCCCAACTGCAAGGATTCTATGAGGCTAGGGGGTTGACTAGTTAATTAGATTTTTGGGTGATTCACCATTTTGGTCCTCGGCCATCTATGGGACATGGTGTCTCTGAATTCCTGAGTTCTCAGACTCTCCAGGATTCTGCAGAGACTTCTTTCTCATCTAGTCTACATTTCTTTCGCTGACCATTTTAGGCTGTGGCTTCCTCCTGCTAAGTCAGTTTTCATTTCTCCGTGGCCTTACCTTTTCCAGAAATACTGTCCTATTTATGTTGTCTTTTCCTTCTCTCTCAGCTTGTGGTTTATATATATTTTTTATTTCATTTCCATCATTTTAAAAATAAACTTTTTATTTTAGAATAATTTTAGATTTACCGAAAAGTTGCAAAGACAGTATAGAGTCCCCATATGCCCTTTACCCAGTTTCTCCTGTTGTTAACATCTTCGGTTATTATGGTACCTTCAACTAAAGAACAAACGTACGTTTCTATTAATGAAACTCCACACTTTATTCAGATTTCAGTAGTTTTTCCCAAATGTCCTGTTCCAGGATCTCATCCAGGATACCACATGCATTGAGTCATCATGTCTCCTTAGCTTCCACTGGTCTGTGGCAGTTTCTCAGGATTTCTTTGTTTTTGATGACCTTAATAATTTTGAGGAATAATGGCAGGTGTTTTGTAGAGTGTCCCTCGGTTTGGGGTTATGGGTTTGGGGGAGGAAGACCAGAGAGGGAAGTGCCATTCTCATCACTGCTTATCAAGGGTACCTGCTATAAACAAGGCTCATCAGGATGATACTAACCTTGATTACCTGGCTGAGGTCGTGTTTGTCAGGCTTCTCCACTGGAAACTTCCCCTTCCTTTCCATACACCACTCTTTTGAAGAAAGTCACCAAGTGGTGGCCCACACTCAAGCGGAAGAAGGGGGAGTTAAGCATCACCTCCTAGAGGAGGGGGGTTAAGCACATAAATTATTTGGGACATTTGTCTATCCTCCCCCATTTATTTGTTTCTTCAATCTCTTTTTTTTAATATCAGTGTGAACACATGCATTTATTTTATACTTTGGGCTATGATCCAATTCTACATTATTTATTTTATTGTTCAAATCATTCCAGCCTTGTCCACTGGGAGCTCTTTCAGGTCAGCGCCTATGCCCCTTTGACATATTCCCCCTTTTTGTCTTTTGAGCATTTGCTTAGTTTCTGGCACCATAAGATGCTCTGGGCTTATCTTGTATTTTCCCTGCAGCAGCCCTAGAATCAGCCATTTTTCCAAAGAGCCCTGGCTTCTTTTATTGGAGAATGGTATTAGAAACCAAGACATGGACACTGAGTGGGTTACTGTGATATCACTGCTTCTAGGCCCTCTCAGTAGACAAGCTAGGAAATATGTGTGTGTATGTTAACCATATACATGCGTGTCTATAATTATTTCTGCATCTACCCATCTGTATTTATATTAAGCTAAGTGTGAGTTCATCTGATGTCTCTGACTCTAATCTAGTACTGCAAGGTTCATGCTAGCCTTCTCCCCCGGCTTATCTGTAACTTCATTTTCCGCTGTGAGAAGGTTGGCTCCTACCATCTACCACTTAATTATTTGTTATTTGTTCATTTCCAGTAAACAGGTACAGCAGTTTCAACATTGTAAACAAATACTTCCCGCAATGAGAAATAATTTTACTAAATAGAGTACAGTGTTTAAGTTCTTTTTTTTTATTTTTTTATTTTTTGCATGGGCAATCACCGGGAATCAAATGCAAGTCTCCAGGGTGGCAGGCAAGAAACCTGCCACTGAACCACCTTCGCACCACCCTATGTTCATTTACTTTTATCTTTAGTCTTACAGTTTCCAGACAAAACACTGTTTTCCAAAGTTACCCACTCCCCTCAGTGGGCTTATGTCATATATTTGTAACAAGGTAAGATTCTTTCAGTTATTATTGTTGAAAAGTTGTGGGTTTACAGAACAATCAGGCATAAAATGTAGGATTCCCATATGCCACCCCACCACAACACTTTTCATTGGAATGGATCATTTGTTACAATTGATAATAGCACATCTTTGTAATTGCACTTTTAATTAAACTTTGTGGTTTAACTTAGGGCTTGCTGTGTAGTGTAGTGTAATTCCATGGATTTAAAAAAAGTTTTATTGTTACCACATATATAATCTAGCATTTCCCCTTTAATCACTTTCAGATATGTATTTCAGTGCTGTTAATTGCATTCACAAAGTTGTGATACCATCAACATCATCCA
Organism: Tamandua tetradactyla; assembly: GCF_023851605.1. Lineage (NCBI taxonomy): Eukaryota > Metazoa > Chordata > Mammalia > Pilosa > Myrmecophagidae > Tamandua > Tamandua tetradactyla. The sequence continues at coordinate 196,278,440 of NC_135327.1, read as the reverse complement.
TTATCTAAACATTTCCATCATAACAAATAGGAACCCTATATATATATATTTTTTTTCAAGTGGACCCATAATGATTTATTCATACTTTGAGACTTTACACATATATGCACATATTTTCTTTTTATATCACATCAACATTTGTGGAATACTCCTTATATGCCAGGTAATACTGATAACATTTAAAAAACATATGATGTGCCATACATGGTACTATTTGACATCAATTATTTATCCTCACAAAACCCCTCAAAAGTGGGTATTGAAATTAGTCATGTTTACAAGAACTGAGATGTCATTCAGTTGTGGTTTTTTTTCTCCATGGGCAGGCATGGGGAATTGAACCCAGTGCCTGGCAGGTCTCTGGCATGGCAGGTGAGAATTCTGCCACTAAACCACTGTTCACACCACCCTCAGTTGTATTTTTATTCATTTAATCCTCACATCAGTCTTGAATACTACGTGCGTCTTTTACAAATAGGGAAATTCAGAAGCAGAAAAGTTTAGTAAATTGTACTTCCTGATGGCCTCGTTAGGTGGTGGTACTGAGATTCAGGTCATATCAGCCCCCTTTATCTTCCTTGTTGGGCTGCTGGATTTCTTTTTCCTGATGGCTAGAGAGCAATCTGTGAGGATTCACTGCTGTGACTGAAAACATCCTGCCCTCAACAAACGCTTCTCTCTACCTTTAACACTTATTGAGGCTTCTTGCCTAGACAGTCTATAAAATGATGGCTACAAACTTTCCAACCCTACCACTTCTTCCACCATATTAATTTTTATGCCTTCATTGGCATAAAGTAAAAAGAAACCTCTCCTACTCATAATAATAAAATATGGGAAACTGCCATATAAAAATCATAGGACATTCCTGAACGATGCACCCATGCCCACCCCCCAAAATCAAAGGACAAATGAAAAGCATCATTATCTTTTCCAAAATTCATGACAATAAATGTAGTTAGTACATAAAAACTAAAAATGAATCATAAGCAAAACAAAATCATGCTTTTTGCCTTAATGTGCCTTTGAGTTAAGAACATTAGTGTGTTTGCATGCAATGACTACGGCTCACTAAATTCAATGGGTAATGAAGTATTTTATATATGTATTTCTAATTCAATATATAAAGATTGGGGAAGGACACTATCTTGATCACAGAGCCAAAACACAGCCTTAAGAATAACTTTTTGAAAAATGCCATTTTGTAAAATAGCCAGGTTTTTTGGGGGGTGGGGGGTCAATAACAGCTCTCCCATCAGCTTAAAATATTCAATTTGAAGCCACTGAACTTACAGTTACAAAGGAGCCATTTCCAAAGCAGTCTTATAAGGCAGGAAGTGCAATACAGGAGGAAAATTCTTTTTACACCACACCAACATCTGCAGGGTCCTTACTATGTGCCACAGTGCTTACCTGAAGAGCATTTCAACACTTAAAAGAGCTGTTTAGTCAGTTCTACTTCAGGAGGAAGATCTAGGAGTATACACAGCTTTTTAACTTTGTCATCTTATTAAACTGGAATAAATAGTAACTTGCAACATTTTTTTCTTCTTCTTCTCTCCATTTTTAAACATTAAGAGTCTCCAATATCCCAACCCATGAAGAATCAGGCACTGTTGGGGTCTGAAGGAGCAAAACCTGAGACACACTAGTTTGTGTGTCCTGTAAGCAGGGAACATGGAGGGCTCAGTGAGGTCCAGGACTTGTGGTCAGTGGCACCATAAGTCGATTGTGGCCCTTTTCCACTATGAATTGCAATCACGGAAGTACCATTTTCTTGGTATTGCAATCTCACTGGAGGCTTTTCATTAAGACTTTGTTCCTTTGAACACATCTGGGGCATAACATATTGTCTTCCAGGTGTGGAGGTGGAAAATTGCAGGCAGGTAACAGGAAGAGTGCACTCACTCTCCCTTGTTTTTCAGGGACCCAAGCTTGTCCAGCATGAAATTGCAAGTGAACCCAACCATCCGTGTTTGCAGGGAGACTTCTTCCATGTACCACATACCACCTGACACCATAGGCCTCCTGGGGCGATTCCATGGCTTCCATCCTCCCAGCCCTGGCTGCAATTCTCGTCCAGGAGGCCAAGACAGCCTCCTGGGCTGAAGCTGTCACCACAACTGTGTTCACTCCCTCAAGAAGACCAGATTTCTCCTGGGCAGATACTCCCTCCTGGGGTGGAGGAGCCATTTCCAAAGGATCAGTGCCCTCAAAAGACATGTTTTTTTTCTCCGATTGTTCCAGAGGCATTTCCCCCAGTGATTTTCTTTGAGACTGTGTCAGGATCTTGGCCTCCTTCACTGTGACAGGAATATCCTTTTGATTTGGGTAAGCATATTCACAGATTCGCCTATATGCTTCTAATTTCTGTCCTTTGGTGCTTAGCTTTAACTGCTGGCACCAAGCCCGCAGGATGTCTCGGTGAAGCAGGTTGACAGGTGGCAATTTAGATGGTAATGGAGGAATTGCTATCTTTTTCCGAGGTTTTGGGCTGTTGTTGCATGGTGCATTCTCTTGTGAACAGGAAGCTTTGTCATCTTTCTTGGATTTTTTTCGTTTGGTGCCCTTAGCTGAGGTTTTTGGTAAACCTGATGTGCTTGGTTCGCTGGAAGGCCGCTGTTCTTCTTTTGTTTCTACTGATACAAGTTCAAATTTGAGAGTCACGCATTCTTCCCCTGACTTCTCTGTAGAGTTCCACTCCTTGCCTTTTGCATTCTCCATAATGAAAAGCTATATATTTTTTTAATTGTGAAAAATAACATGTATACAAAAAAGCAAAAAATTTCAAAGCATACTACAACGGTAAGTTATAGAACAGATTTCAGAGTTTAGTATGGGTTATAGTTTTACAATTTTAGGTTTTTCCTTCTAGCTGCTTAAGACGCTGGAGAGTAATAAAAGAAATATCAATATAATGATTCAGTAGTCATGTTCATTTGTTAAATCCTATCTTCACTGTTATAACGCCACCTTCTCCTTTGATCTTTCTCCCAATGATAGGGATATTTGGGCTATGTTCCTTCTGATTTTTTCACGTTGGAAAGGGCTGTCAGTAATATGCACTAGGGGGATGGAACAAGTTAATTTTCTGGAGAGGCTGGCTCTTTGGGTTTCAGGACTTATCTAGCCCAGGAACTCATCTGGAGGTTATACGTTTCTGGAAGTAATCATAGTTCATGGAAGGTTTGTAGAATTTCAGAGCTCTAGGTGTTCCTTAGGGTTGGCAGGAATGGTTTTGTTTGGGGGTTGGCAAACTATGGTGTGCCAGTTCGAATTTGTTGTGTACCCCAGAAAAGCCAAGTTCTTTAATCCTCATTCAGTATTGCTGTGTGGGAGCTTTTTGATTGTTTCCATGGAGATGTGATCCACCCAATTGTGGGTGGTAACTTTTGATTAGATGGTTTCCATGGAGATATATCTCCATCTATTCAAGGTGGGGTTGCCTAGTGGAGCCCTTTAAGAGGGAAACATTTTGGAAAAAGCTTTAGAGCCACCAGAACCAACAAACGCACCAGAGCCAACAGAGTCCATACAGCCAGAGACCCTTGGAGGAGAAAGAAAACGCCCCCCATGGGGAGCATCATGAGACAAGAAGCTGGGAGAGAAAGTTAGCAGACATCACCATGTGCCCTCCCAGTTGAGAGAGAAATCCCAAACTTCATCAGCCTTTCTTGAATGATGGTAACTTCTTGTTGGTGCCTTAATTTGGATATTTTCAGAGCTTTAGAACTGTCAACTTGCAACTTAATAAATTCCCCTATAAAAGCCATTCTGTTTCTGGTATATCACATTCTGGCAGCTTACAGAGCACATGGTAAATAACAATATCCAGTTGAAGCTTGCATAAAAGTAGACTCCAGAATAGCCTCTTGACTCTATTTGAACTCTCTAAGCCACTGATACCTTATTTGTAACAATTCTTTTCCCAGGAACCCTGTATATATTTTTTAACTTTTTAAATTGTATAGTATAACATATATATAAAGCAAAGAACTAAAAAAGCAATAGTTTTCAAAACACTCTTCAAAAAGTGGTTACAGGATAGATCCCAGAGTTTGTCTTGGGCTACCATACGATCCTCTCATACTTCTCCTTTTAGCTGCTCTGGAATATATGAGACTAGAGCGCTTAAATACATTTTTATCATCACAATCGACTTTTTTTCCTTCTTATTTTGGTGAACAATAACATAATACAAAAAAGCCATAAATTTCCAAGCACAGCACCACAATTCGTTGTAGAACATATTTCAGACTTTCTCATGGGTTACAATTTCACAATTTTAGGTTTTTACTTCTAGCTGCTCTAAAATACTGGAGACTAAAAGAGATATCAATTTAATGATTCAGCATTCACATTCATTTGTTAAGTCCTATCTTCTATATATAATTCCACCATCACCTTTGATCTTTCCATACCTCTCATTAGGGTTGTTTGGGCTATGGCAATTCTAAATTTTTGATATTGGAAGGGTCTGTCCCTAATATGGTGTAGGGAGATGGAACTATCTGGTGTTCTGGAGAGGCTGGGCTAGGTTTCAGGACTTATCTGGACCAGGGACCCATCTGGAGGTTGTAGGTTTCTGGCAAGTGACTCTAGTGCCTGGAGCCCTTGCGGAATCTTATAAATTGCCCTAGGTTTTCTTAGGATTGGCTGGAATGGTCCTGGTTGGGGTTGGCAGGTTATGATAGGTAGCAAGGACTACCTGAAGCTTGTGAAAGAGCAATCTCCAGAGTAGCCTCTTGACTCTATTTGAACTCTCTCTGCCACTGATCCTTTATTAATTATACTTTTTTCCCTCATTTGGTCAGGATGGAATTGTTGATCCCATGGTGCCAGGTCTGGATTCATCCCTGGGAGTCCTCTCCCTCATTGCCAGGGAGACTTTCACCCCTGGATGTCATGTCCCATATAGGGGAGGAGGGCAATGATTTCACTTGCAGAGTTGGGCTTAAAGAAACTGAGGCCACATCTGAGCAACAACAGAGATCCTCCAGAAGTAACTCTTAGGCATGCCTATAGGTAGTCTAAACTTCTGTGTTACCTACATAAGCTTCACAAGAGTAAGCCTCACGATCGAGGTCATGGCCTATTGATTTGGATGTCCCTAAAGTTTGACACAGTATCAGGAGATTCCCTGATAGTAAGGTTTAATAGTTCCATATTCTTTCTCCCCTCCTTCAGAGGACTTTGCCCATGCTTTTTGATTATCTGGTTAAATATACTCTAGGATGTTTCCAGGCATTACAATAATCTATACAGAATTAAAGGACCTCTTTCTTATTCTGTGCTTCCTGTGTTTCTATTGTTCAAATGAGCTATACAAATAGGTTGAATTAGATTATGCACTACAGAAAATTTCAGTTCCAGATCAAATAAACCTTTTTTCCATTGGTCTCAAAGAGTATGTGTGGTTCTAAAATATAGACACTGTCTTCTTTTGTTCTGAACTGTAGCCCCAACCTGTTCTGCTTCGTTCTTATCTCTAAGTATCAGGTTCCATATATAAAACAGCTTCTCAAAATCCAGAAATAATAATCACCACTCTGGACTTGATGTTCCTGCTCTAAAAGCATTTTCTAAACGTGACCATACCATTCCTGTTCTTTTGTTTCTGGCTTATTTTGTCTCACCAAATGTCCCACATGTTCATTCACATCATTGCATGCCTCATGACATTATTCCTTTTTGTAGCAGTATAACCCTTATTCATAAATATATATCATCGTTCACCAATCTGCTTCTCCGTTGGTGCATTCTTAAGTCACCTGCATTCATTGGGCATCATGTAGAGGGCCCAAAGTCCACAGTCCATCAACATTCTCCATTTTAGATAATTTCATTGTTCCCAAGAGACAGAAAATCAATAAATATGCCTTCACCAAATAGGAAATCTAAACCTCCTCTTAACTCTTGTACCTCCCCCCATTATTTACTTCTGCTGTTGTTGTGGTAGTGCTGATGGTTTCCTTTTGAACCTAGCTCTTAGCATGCAATAGCAGTTTTCCCCCCATACCCTGGACTTAAACACTCTTTATACAAGAATCATATCTTTGAATTAATTCTTACGAGAACTCATTCATATTTCTAATGTGAGTCAATGGGACACTTAGGTCTAAACAACCCCTTTCAGTCTTGTTCATCTTCAATGTGGTAATATTACTTATAGACCCACTGGGGAGTCACCTTCACTCCTATCTATTCCCTTACACTGAAGTTCAACCTCATTTGCTAACGGTTCACCCATCCCTAACTTCTATGTATCTGTAAGTCCCCTATCTTCTGTATTGTAAGCCTCTGATTCTACCTTTATGCTGGTCATAAAAGTGGACTCATTCAGTATCTATCCTTTTGCGTCTGACTAACTTCACTCAGTATTTTGTCCTCAGGGCTCATCCATCTTGTCATGTGTTTCAGGATGTCATTTTGTCTTACTGCTGCATAATCCATTGTATGTATATACCACATTTTGTTGATCTACTCGTTTGTTGGACATTTGGTTTTTTTCCATCTTATAGCCAGTGAAAATGAGCATCTCTTCATGTGCTTTTGAGCCATCTGTATTTACTCTTCAGAAAAATGCCTATTCATATCTTTAACCCATTTTATAATTGGATTGTTTGTTCTTTCATTGTTGAGTTGTATGATTATTTTGTATATACAAGCAATCAAACCTTTGTCTGATATGTGATTTCCAAATATTTTCTACCATTGAGTTGGCTGCCTCTTCACTTTTTTGACAAGTGCAGAAACATTTAATTTTGAGGAGTTCCCATTTATCTATTTTTTCTTTTGTTGCTTGTGCTTTAACCCCTACATTTTAAGACTTAACTTTCCATTCCTTATCCCCTGGCAACCTATATACTATATTCTGACTCTTTGAGTTAGTGTATACTAATTATTTCATATCAATGAGATACAGAATATTTGACCTTTTGTGTTTGGCTAATTCAGCGTAATGTCTTCAGTCTTCTTTCATGTTATCTTGTGTCAGAACTTCATTCCTTTTTCTGGCTGAATGATATTCCATCGTATGTATAACCGCATTTTATTTATCCATCAGTTGATGGACATTTGGGTTGCTTCCATTTTTTAGCAGTTGTGAATAATGCTGCCATCACATCAGTGTGCAAATATGTGTTCGAGTCTCTACTTTCAATTCTTTTGGTTATGTACTTAATGGGATTGTCAAGTCATATGATAGTTTTATATTTAACTTTCTGAGGAACTGTCAGACTCTTCCACAGTGGCTGTACCATTTTACATTGCTACTAGCAGTGAATGAGTGTTCCTATTTCTCTGCATCTTCTTCAACACTTATTATTTTCCTTTTTTTCTTAATTTACATTCTAATGGGTGTGAAATAGTATCACTGTGATTTTTTTAATTTTTAACTTTTTTGTTGAAAAAATATATACATTCAAAGCAAAGGAAGAAAAAGCAATTATTTTCAAAGCATACTTCAACAAGTAGAACAGAACAGATCCCAGAGTTTATCATGGGCTACCATTCCACCATCTCAGATTTTTCCTTGTAGTTACTCCAAAACACTGGAAGCTAAAAGAAATATTAATATAGTATTTCAGTAGTCATACTCGTTTGCTAAATCCCATTTTCTCTGTTATTCTTGAAACTGGTGATTGTTCTTCTAATGCCAGAAAGTACCAGTCTTTTAAATTCTCCTGACTCATTCCTTTGACATACCCAGGCCAGACCTCTCTAAAATGCTCACTGTGAACATCCTGTCTGCCTGGGGCGATGAATAACCATAAAGGCAAATCCCTGTAAACCTCCACCTCCCTAGACTTGCCGGAAGAACCATTCTCTGCTACCTTCATAGTTTTTCCAAAATTTGTTTTGTCACCGTGTGTCCCCTACCAACAACACATTATTTGTTTGTTAATAAATGTGCCTAATAGTGGAGGTGAAGAAAGTAGAGATGGTCTTTCTTCATGGTTTCATCTGTCCTCAGCGTGGCCTGACCCCCGGCGCTGTCCAGTGGCACTGATCAGCTGCTGCTGGAGCACATCCCATGCTCTGGGTCCTGCTTTTGCTGGAGCATCAGGTACCATCGAGTTGCTGTCACTGCCCAGCACTACATTATCTTGTGTCACATATACTATCTTGTATACACACATTGGTTCTTAAGATATATTTTGTTTGTGGACATTTCAAAAGACAGTTTGGTTGAAGAATATTGACAAGAAACACTTTCTTCTCAGGTGGTGGTTTGTTTTCAAAGGGCCCCTCTCATTTTGGTCTCTTGCTGCATATCAGCCCAGTGTGCATCTGGGGTGCATTGAGGTGCAGGGCCTGTTTGGGTAGCACTCTGGGATCTGCTGCTCTTGGTCCTACTGGGGAGTTTTTATTGCCTAGTATTTGTACCATGCATGCACACACACACATAATTCCTCCTCTCTCACTGTCCTGCTCCCCTAGATCTAGAATACAACAGATTCAAGCCCCACAGATCTCTTTCTCCTTCCTCCTTAGAGCTGGGCCATCTAAGGTGGGATGGGCATTTTCCTCCTGTTTGAATGTGCCCACGTCTGGGTTGGCTTTATACGTATGCTCTTTCTCATACACCTTGTGCAGAGAGATGGACTGACACTGTTTCCAGGAGAATAGGGCCAGAGGCTTATTCTGCTTTGGGAGAAGAGGGCCAGAGGCTTATTCTGTTTTGGGTACTATTGACATTTTGATGATATTTAGTCTTCCAATCCACAAACATATGATGTCCTTCCATTTATTTAGGTCTTCTTTGATTTCTTTTAGCAATGTTTTATAGTTTTCTGTGTATAAATCCTTTATATCCTTAGTTCAATTTATTCCTAGATATTTGATCCTTTCAGTTGTTATTGTGAATGGAATTATTTTCTTGATTTCTTCTTCCAATTGCTTATTGCTTGTATATATGAAAACTACTCATTTGGTGGTGTTGATATTGTACCCTGCCACTTTGCTGAATTTATTTATTAGATCTCCAAGCTTTGTTGTGGGTTTTTCAGAGTTTCTGTATAAAAGATCATATCATCTACAAATAAGGGAAGTTTTATTTCTTCCTTTCCAATTTTGATATCTTCTATTTCTTTTTCTTGCCTAATTGCTGTGACAAGAACTTCCCATATAATGTTGAATAACAGTGGTGATTGTGGGCATCCTCACCTTGTTCCTGATCTCAAAGGGAAAGCTTTCAGTCTTTCGCCATTGAGGATGATGTTAGCTGTAGGGTTTTCATATATGCCCTATATCATGTTGAGGAATTTTCCTTCTATTTCTATTCTTTTAAGTGTTTTAATCCACAAACATTACTGGATTTTGTCAAATACCTTTTCTGCATCAATTGAGATGGTTCTGTGTTTTCTTTCCTTCATTTTGTCAATGAATATATTACATTAATAGATTTTCTTATGTTGAACCAACCTTCCATCCAGGGATAAATTCCACTGATCATGGTGTACAATTCTTTTAATATACTGTTAGATTTAGTTTGGTAACATTTTCTTGAGGATTTTTGCATCTATATTCATTAGAGAGATTAGTCTATAGTGTTCTTTTCTTGTGGTATCTTTATCTGGCTTTGGTATAAGGGTGATATTGACCTCGTAGAACAAATAGGGAGTGTTCCCTCCTTTTCAGTTTTTTTGGAAGAGTTTGAATAGAATTGGAGTTATGTCTCCTTGGAATGTTTGGTAGAATTCCTCTGTGAAGCCATCTAGTCCTAGGTTTTTCTTTGTTGGGAGGTTTTTCGTTACTGATTCAATCTCTTTAATAGTAATTGGTTTGTTGAGATGTTCTATTTCTTCTTGAGTCAATGTAGGTAGTTTATGTGTTTCTGCGAATTTTTCTATTTCATCTAGGTTATCTAATTTATTGGCATACGGTTGTTCATAGTTATTTTTCTTTCAGCAGGGTCAGTAGTAATTTCCCCTTTTACATTTCTGATGTTCGTTATTTATATCCTTTATCTTTTTTCTTTATCAGTCTATCTAAAGGTTTGCTGATTTTATTGATCTTTTCAAAGAACCAACTTTTGTTTTTGTTCATTCTCTCTCTCTTTTTTTTTTCCCCCTCTATTTTGTTTATCTCCACTCCAGTATTTGTTTTTTCCTTCCCTTTGCTCACTGTGGCTTTAATTTGGTCTTCTTTTTCAAATTCTTACATTTTTGAGGTTAGATCTCTGATTTGAAGTCTTTCTTCTTTTTTAATGTAGGCGTGCGTTTAGAGCTATAAATTTCCCTCTCACCAAGCAAAATATCATTTGCCTTAAGACATTTCCTAATTTCATTTCTGATTTCCTCTTTAATCCATTGGTTAAGATTATGTTGTTTAATTTCCACATATTTGTGGATTTTTCCATTTCTCCCTAGGTTATTGATTTCTAGCTTCATTCTTTTGTGGTTAGAGAATATACATTGGTTGAGTTCAACATATTTGTATTTATTGAGACTTCTTTTATGTCCCAACATATGTTCTGTCCTGGAGAATGATCCATGTGCACTAGAGAAAAATCTCTGTTCTGTTTTCTTTGGGTGTAATGTTCTGTATATGTCTGTTAAGTCTGGTTGGTTTAGTGTATCATTTAAGTCCTGTCCTTCCTTACTGATCTTCTGACTAGTCCTATCCATTATTGAGAGTGGTATGTTAAAGTCTCTTACTATTAATGTAGAACCATCAAGTTCTCTCTTTAAATCTGTCAGTATTAGTTTTATATATTTTGGAGCACTGCTATTAGGTGCATATATATTTATAATTGTTATATCTTCCTATTGAATTTTCCCCTTTATCAGTATTTAATGGCCTTTTTTGTCACTCATACCTGTTTTTTTACTTAAAGTCTATTTTATCCAGTATTTGTATAGCCCCTCCGACTCCCAGTATCTTTTGGTTCCTCCTGCTTGTATGGTATATATTTTTTCTCATCTGTTCACTTTTAATCTAGTTGTGCCTTTGACTTTAAGGTGAGTCTCTTGTAGTCAGCATATAGTTTGGTTATGCTTTCTTATCCATTTTACCAATCTGCCTTTCTACTGGTGAGTTTAATCCATCAACATTTTTGTCATCATTTGGCTAGAACTTTATTTCAGAACAAACTATCCTATATAATTTGATATGGTTAGAATAGTTATTTCTGGGTTGCTGTATAAGTATTTTACAAAAAGAGTGATCAGCTCAATAATCAGATTTATTTCATTCATTAAATATTTCCAAAAATAACTCTTCTGTATCAAAAAATTTACAAATGTCATAAGAAAGTTAAATAACGGTCTATGCAAAAAAAGGAAAATTTTGCCAGGAGAAACACTAAGGCAGCAGTTTCCCCATTCTATTTTTGATTCATATAGTTCATAAAGACAGAACTAGTTTTGCCTTGTTTTTTATTGCTTAATCTGAAATGAAACACAAGAAATCATTAGTCTTAGGAGAAAAACGGCTTCCATGCTTTCAAGTATAAGCCACAAACAGACTTTTATGATAAGGGTTTCAAATCATGAAGAGATGAGAAAGGCAAGCATGTGTTCTGTAACATATTTCAATAGACAGGCAAAAAACCCTTCAACAATTATGAACACATTATTGTATGTTTGAGTATGCCACAGACTGCAGGCTTTACAGATTTTATCTTGATAATAATTTTAAGAAAATTTTACTCCAAAAATCCAAAAGTATTACCTACATATATTAATATAATGTTAGAGATTCTCCATGATTAACATTCTGGACTATTGTAACAATAAGAGACCAGATATCTCTTATTGTAAAGAGAGCACTGAACTAAGCCACCATAAATTGCTACTGAGTACAGAATGGCACCAGCCACTGAGGTAAGTGGAAGAAACATGGATCCCTGTGAGGACACGAGGATGAGAGCTAAGCCCACTCCTAGAGGTGTGCTCACGTCCATAAGCTTCTCATTGAGGGCACACATGGCCACAGTGGAGAGGACACCCACAATATTGGCTATGAACCAAGTAGCTCTGATGAGAAGAGGGTCCCCTCATATTGCCAAAGGAGCCACCATTGCACACATCACACCAGAATGTAGCAACGAAGTACGATGCTTTGGGCCAGGGATTCTGGTCATAGGATATCAGTCATAACAGCATTCCAGTTCCAATCATGGCTAAAAGGTTGTACCAATTGTCACCTAAGAGCTTCACATCATGAAGTTCATGAGAACAGATCTGCTTGCTGCAAAGGCAGACAAAGCTGTTAAACTAGTACTTCTTGCTAAATACACATAGGTAGAATGAATTCTATCTTTCATATACTGAGACCAAATTACATCTTTTCCATAGCTCCAACCTCATTAGACATTCTCAAGCCAAAGTACCATGGTGGCGTGCAGTGAGAATGGGGGATGGGCACAGAAAAAGCAATTTACTGTGATTTACCATAATTTACCAGCCTTATCCTCCCCTTCTTCCTTGATGCAGTGTTCTTAGGGACTTCAGAATTTTAAATGGTTATTTCAGGCAGTTCCTGCCTGTTTATTAGTTGTTTTGTTGGGAAGCTTGAGTCCTAGTGCTCACTACTCTGCCAGCTTCCCATAATGCTGTAAGAAACTGTCAAAACTTTTCCAAAGTGTACCATGCAAATGGTATCACCAATCATTAATTAAATCCTTGCCAGAATTAGGTATTTTTTTTTTTTGAGTTTTTGAGAAATTGTGGCTCGGTGAAAGGAACATAGTCATTGACAAACCAGGGGAAAACTTCTCAGTTTTTCTCCTCCCAATGTTAGATCTTCTGCAGGTCCTCCTCGTTAGAATCCACTTGAAAGCCATAGGGCAAAGGGTGGGACCTCAAATGCAGCAATTATGTCAGTCTTTCGGAAAGAGCCAGAATTGTGATCTGCGGGGATATTGGGGTCCCTGGTCGTTTCTTGTCCTGCTTCTTTCTTAACTTTCTCTGTGGACTAGCTCTTTATATTTCTTTGTCCACATCAGATCTGTCCACCAAGACTGGCCAGGCTTTCTTCTCTCCTAACTTGGCATTCCTGGGATACAGTATCTGGTTGGCCCAATTTAGATGTCCATCCTATTCCAATCAGTTATGGCATTACTTGGTACAAATATGGATGCTGGGACCCTGTGATTTAAAAATAGTCTCAGAGAAAATATGGTATCATAAGTTGGCCAGATACCCCAAAAGGTGACTAGTATAGAAAACTAACAAAAACATATGAGAATAATAATTTAAAAGACCCATAATCCCACAAACCAAATGTACATTTGTCAGGGTCCCAGCAGGAGATAGTTGGAACTCCCAATCTAGGTAATTTGAGGAAAGATGAAAAGAGGGACTGTTTATAAAGGTGTGGGCAAAGTGTAGGGAAGCCTCTAAAGACAGTAATTATGGAATTAGTAACTAGACCTGGAATTAGTAACTAGACCTGAAGAGGTGAAGGGAAGAAGCAGTTGGCAGAAGTTGGAGAGAAGGGGAAAGTTATACGGAAAGAGCTTCCTGTGGGGCTGAGACCTTTGGTAGAGGGACACAGCCAGGCTGAGGCAACCCCACAGAGAGGGAGTTGGGGGACAACATATCCTACTTCATTCTTCTCTCTTGTCCTAATCAATCGATGGTGCCTTCCAGTAGTTCAACCCAATTAGAAGGCAGAGAGATCAAGTTGCCTTTGATGTAGCCCATACAGGTCAGCCTTTCAGGACACAGAGCAGAGTAGAGAATGGTATAGATCTGGAAGGACAAATGGAAAACATCCAGAACAATTGCTAATGTTCCCTTCAATTACAATATTCTAAGCCCAAGAGCAGTGTTTAGATCCCTTCGACCAGGACTCTAAAAGGGAAAATGGCTCAAGAAAGAAAGGAGGTCCTAAAAATGGATTTCTTCCAGTACTCATTCATTCATTCAACAAATATCTATTGACCTACTTTGTGCTAGGCACATAATATAGCATTTTAGTAAGACAGACAGAAATTCCTACACTTAATGTCTACATTCTTGAATGGAAAATATAGAGTGTGGTCACAAAATTTCTATGCATGTGAATTGGAAATTATTTGAATGCACCACTTCATTCTCTCCACAAATTTAACATTTTAAATTAAAGCAGCTCCTGTTAATGAATATAGAGTCCCTATGCGTGAGATTACATCCAGTAATAGCTGAAGATATAACTGCTATGAAAGACTTTTTAATTACTTCCACCATCAACATAGAAGATGACAATTAAACAATGGGAATAATTATAATTTATGTGAAGAATGGAGAGTATTATACATATTTCCTTTAAAGATTATATATATTGGAACTATGTGACCACTTTTCTGCATTAAAATTACTACAGAAATTTTTACAAATTATCATTGAGGTAAGTGCTCTGAAGGAGCATGTCTCATAAATTTTTTATTGAAAATGAATATTTTAGATAATATGTTGTAGCAATGCTAGATTCCAATTTTTACTGTCCTCAGAGGTTGCTGTTGTTTTATTTGTTTGTTTAATTCATCTGTTTAGTAACTTGCCTATGCTAGATCTGTGAAATATGTCTCTATTACCATGGTGTATGGCTACTAAGGTCTCTGTTCTTTTTTTTTTCAGTTTATTTTATTTTTAAGCCTGGCTATCTATAGTTCATCCCTTTGGCTGCATAATTTAGTGGTTCGCCAGTGATTGGACAGAGGTTGTGCTCCAACATCAAGTCAATGAGGTTTTCATCATGTGCCAGTAGCTTTTCATGCAGGTAGGGAGGGTATTCAAAGATCAGGCCATTTCAAGACTGCCTGGCTTACACTTGTTGTGGTTCCTCTGATGTCTCTTTTGTCCTGAGTGTAGCCTCTAGATAGCCAAGAATATGTGAAAAGCTTGGACCCTCTCTGGTCTCTAATGCGTATGAGCACAACTCAGCCAGAAATATGCTTATCCCAACCATGACTACAACCTTTAGTTAGTAGAACTGTTGGCCCTTTCTACTTATCTACTGCCCAGACTGTCATTTACCAACGGTGCTGTTGGGTGGGACATCATTCACTGCTCCAAGTGGTTGGCACCTCCTTTGATCATGGCAACAAAGCTGTCGGCCCTCAATGCCTGCCCCTCCTAGGCAAAAATTGACATGGCCCATCTGGGTTGGAGAAATAGATCAAACCTCAGGCAAAAATGCCATAGAATTCCACTGTTCTTACCCACTGTTTAACTGTTTTTAAAGTACATAGTCTCAAATTGTTGTATGCTTTTAGTAGACTTGTAGAGTGACAAAATAGTTGTTTTTGTCAGTTTTGTGTAGCTTTATGGTTATTTTGGGGGAAGAGCATTTGCTAACCTCTTCACTTGGTCACAAGCAGAAGTCTGTAGTTTCTTACCATTTGTGCCCTCTTTCTACATTGTTTCCTGGTGATAACCAGTGACTGACAAATTACATGCATGTAGGAACCTTGTAGCTATGGGATGATGGTTAATCTGTGTACATGCCCAGTCAGTCACCTCCAAAGATAGAAGATTGAACATGGAGGGTGTGCTGGTTTGAAACAATTGTGTATCCCAGAAAAACCATGTTCTTTAATCCTCATTCAATATTGTTGGGTGGGATCTTTTTTGATTAAGTTGTTTCCATGAAGATGTGATCCATCAGTTGTAGGTTGGACCTCTTGGTTAGGTGGTTTCTATGGAGATATGTCTCTGCCCATTCAAGGTGAGTCACTTACTAGAGCCCTTTAAGAGGGAACCATTTTGGAAAAAGCTTTAAAACCAACAGAGCCAACCCGAGACCCAGATGTTTGGAGGTGCAGAATATAAATGCCCCCCGGAAAGCTGTTTGAAACCAGAAGCCAAAGACCCCAGCAAACACCAGTCATAATGCCTTCACAGCTGACAGAAGTATTCTGCACCCATTGGCCTTTTTTGAGTGACAATATCTCCATGGATACTAGTTTGGAAATTATTATGGCTTTAGGAATGTAAACTTGTAGTGTAATAAATTCCCTTTTAAAAGCCAAGCCATTTCTGGTATATTGCATTCCAACATCTTTACAAACCAATGTGGTGGGCTTGGCCAGGCCTACCATGGAAGGGTGATGGGATAAGAAGGGAAGAGTATATCATGCAGAAGCTCAGAGGTACTGAGATCAGAACTCAAAAAAGGCCAATGTGGCTAGAGATACATGAGCAAGAGGGAGAGATGGGGATGGAAATATGGGGGGTCAGATAACAGATCTATTCAGAATGCTTTCTGATGAGCTCAGGTTAGAATATGTTGTTGTAATTGTTTGCAGAAAAATTCTATCTCCCTCACTAGATTCTGTCATTCAAGAGAAGATTAGTATTTTCCAATGAATGTAACCGTTATGTTAATCAGTTGGCCTTAAAAAGGGAATTCTGTAGTATTATAACTACCAATAACTGCAGAAGGCATTTCTAATCATCCTAATGACCATCCTAATGACCCACAATCGAGAAGAGAAAGCTGTTATTTTAACTGTAGGTGTAGTATTACTAATTAAAATGAGAACTTATCTTACATATTCATAATTTCTTAAACTGCATCTCACAAGTATCATCTTTTGAATGAAAAGTGTGATTATATTTATTGCATCTCCTGTACCTAGCCCAATGCCCAACACCTACTAAGCACTCAATAAAAATTTATGGAATGAATGAATAAATGAAGAATGGATTCTGAAGAAGTAAAATCTATGTTTTGAGTTAAGTATAAAACTAAAGTTAGCACATCCTAAGTTTTTATTTTATCAGGCAGAGTCTTGGCAAGAAACTAAAACACACTCAGTAGGTAACTGAGAAGTTAATGAAGAGATGAGGGCAGATTAAGGGAACCAGAAAAGGGGTGTTTGAAACATCAGGGATAAGCAGTAGTGGAATATCATCATTGCTACAAAGACTGGAAGAAAGAAAGGAGAGAATGGCTTTAGCAAAGCCTAGTGAGAGCTGGAGCCGTGGAAGATAGGACGTAGCCACTGCCAGAACTAAACAGTGCCTGAGCAGAGAGGGAATACAGGAAGAAATATTCTAACTCTCTCTCCTGCCACCTGGTACCCCTTATTGGATGGCTCAAGGAGGAAGTCAAAGGGCAGAAGAGTCCAGGTGATGGAGTCTGTAGGGCTAGCCCCCACCTCCAGGACATAGAAGGGGCCAGAAAAAGTTGGGGAATGGATCTGGAAGACAAATGAAGAATAACCAGCTCTTGATTTTCTCCAATGACCTAACATCGCAAAATGGATTCGATCAACAGTGAGCCGTTCAGCCTAACAGCTTGCCCCCAACTGGGCACTAGAGGGTGTGTGCGTTAACTCCCACCCCAAGGGTCAGGATTTGCCCTGTACCTATCTAGCTATTCTTTGGTCCCATTTTTTCAGAATGTGTGCTCATTTCCTCTGAAGCCAACTGATTAATAGCAATCGGTGTGTCAGCAGCCTCTTTCCAGGCTTTGACCCCTGGAGAAAAAGCAACTCTGGCAAAGTTCAAAGTCATGAGCAATAGAGCTACTACGAAGGACAAAATCTTAGAATTTTGAAAACAACGTTTTGCTTTTTAATTTCATGAAATAAATGTACAAGTCACATGTCTGAAATGGTTCAGAAATTTTAGCTACTTAAAATAGGAACCTGTAGAAAAATGGGACAGTCGGTATATAACCCATATAAAATCCAGTAAACCTGCTTTCTTACCAGTGCTTTGTTTTCTGGGGGCAAAGGAGCACTTGGACTTGCTGAACATCTTCAGGTGAAACATCTGTTCTCCCTATGAATTATCAAATGCAATCAGTACAGGCAGGTAGATAGATTCAATGAGTTCTTGCTTCTTTGGGGCATGGGAAGAGGATGTGTCAGGGAAAACCACCATCCTTAACCACTCAGGCTGTGGAACTATAGCACCATAACCCTGAGACTCTTAACAGGGAGTGAGTTTAAACAACCAAGGATTGCTTGAGAGCGGTCTAAGAAAAGCATTAAAAATTGTCCTGATGCCTTAGCAATCCTAGCAGGAATGCAGTCACTCTTTGGAGACTGAGAAGAAGCAGGGCTTGATGAGTACAGAGTGGAATAACTAAGAGGAGAGGGAGCTTGAAGGAGCAGGGAACAAGTTGCCAGAATCCATTATTAAGTGAAAAGGATTATGCTAAGAAAATAATGCAAAAGGCATAGAAAAAAGTCATGGACCCAAAGCAGATAACTGACAGGACTGAAGGGAGGAAGATAAAAATTATGGAAGTCAGAAGATGTGGGGGAAAGAATAAGGCACATGTGGAATGATGGATGTCAATTTTGAGAGACTGACTGCTAAACTTGGAACTTTTCCTGTGGCTAAAAGGAAATTAGGGAACTGGAATAGTACATGTTTTCTCTCAAACTGGTAGGAAAGTTTCATTCTAGTCAATTCTAATTAATCAATTATGAGAAGAAACAAAGCAGCCCTAAGCTTATTCTCAGATTGAGAAGGAAAAGGAAAACAAATGGTAGGAAAAGATGTTGTTTTGTTAAGACAAGTAACACTTCAAAGTGTGAGTCTCCTGAGGGAAAAGAAAGCAATGCTTATAAAAAAGGGGAAAGAATAGCAGAAATAGGAAATGCAACTTAAAATAAAACAAGCAAAAACATTTGGGTATAAAGTTTGCCAATTATTGCTACCCATTCCAAGCATTTCTATTGGTTGTTAGCTCTTGGTGGTTAGGAACTCAGTCTTGTCCGTCTTTGTGTTCCATGATACTGAACCTGAAATATGATAGGTGTTAGTATATATTTGCTAAATAAATTCTTTAATTATATGACTGGATGCACAGGTGGTTCAGTGGTAGAATGCACGCCTTCCATGCAGAAGACCCGAGTTTGATTCCTGGACCATGCACCCGAAAAAAAAAATTACATGACTGAAGACAAGGCAAAAGAAGTAGTATGCAATGCCAAAATGTGGATATATTTTGGGAGTAAAGGAAACAAAAGGAGGGAGAAGAGAAAAATGGAAACAAAAGTTAAAGAAGAAGGGGTTCTTAGCTTTGTCAAGAAAGTGAAACAGCAGCCTACTTAAAGGGAGAAAATATTTGGAAACCACATATCTGATAAGGGTTTAATATCCAGAATACATAAAGAAACCCTACAACTCAACAATTAAAAGACAAACAACCCAACTAAAAAATGGGCAAAAGCCACAAAGGATAGGTCAAGCCTACTTAAAACTAGGCCTAAGAGTCACCCCCAAGAGAACCTCTTTTGTTGCTCAGATGTGGCCTCTCTCTCTCCAGCCAACACAACAAGCAAACTCACCACCCTCCCCCTGTCTGTGTGGGACATGACTCCCAGTGGTGTGGACCTTCCTGGCAATGTGGGATAGAAATCCTAGAATGAGCTGAGACTCAGCATCAAGGGATTGAGAAAACCCCTAGAATGAGCTGAGACTCAGCATCAAGGGATTGAGAAAACCTTCTCGATAAAAGGTGGAAGAGCGAAATGAGACAAAATAAAGTGTCAATGGCTGTGAGATTCCAAATAGAGTCAAGAGGTTATCCTGGAGCTTATTCTTATGCATTGAATAGATATCACCTTGTTAGTCAAGATGTAATGGAGAGGCTGGAGGGAACAGCCTGAAAATGAAGAGCTGTGTTCCAGTAGCCATGTTTCTTGAAGATGATTGTATAATGATATATCTCTCACAATGTGACTGTGTGATTGTGAAAACCTTGTGTCTGATGCTCCTTTTATCTACCTTGTCAACAGATGAGTAAAACGTATGGAATAAAAATAAATAATAGGGGGAACAAATCTTAAAATGAATTTAGATTGAAATGCTAGTGATCAATGAAAGGGAGGGGTAAGGGGTATGATATGTATGATTTTTTTCTGTTGTCTTTTTCTGAATTGATGCAGATGTTCTAAGAAATGATCATGATGATGAATACGCAACTATGTGATGATATTGTGAATTACTGATTATAGATGTAGAACAGAACAATCATGTTAAGAATGTTTGCATTTGTTTGTTGTTGTATTTTTTAAAAAAATTTAAAAATTAATTTAAAAAATGGGCAAAAGACTTCAATAGAAATTTTCCAAAGAGGAAATACAAATTGCTAAAAAGCACATGAAAAGATGCTAAACATTACGAGCTATTAGGGAAATGCAAATCAAAACCACAATGAGATATAATTTTGTACCTACTAGAACAGCCATAATTAAAAAACAAAAAAACAAAAAAACAGAAAACTGCAAGTGTGTAGAGGATGTGAAGAAATAGGAACACTTATTCACTGCTGGTGGGAATGTAAAATGATGCAGGCCCTGGGAAAGACAGGTGGTTCCTCAGGAAGCAATCTGGCAATCCTGCTACTGGGTATACACCCAGAAAAACTGAAAGCAGAGACTGGAACAGACATTTGTACACTGATATTCATAGCAGCATTATTCACAATTGCTAAAAGATGGAAACAAACAAATGAACTGTCCATCAACCAATGAATGAATAAACAAAATATGGCAGATACATATGCTGTAATGTTTTTCATCATTAAGAATGCATGAAGTCCTGAGGCATGCAACATTAGGGATGCACCTTGAGGACATTATATTGAATGTCAGACACAAAACCACAAATGTTGTATGGTTTCACTAACATGAACTAATTATAATGAGTAAATTCATGGAGTTAATTTCTAAAATATAGGTTACCAGGAGATTGAATGAGGGTAGAGAATGGTGGTCTGATGCTTAATGTGTGCAGAATTTTCAACAAGGCTAATTGTAAATGTTTGGAAATGGGTAGAGGTGATGGTAGCACATTATTGTGTGTGTAAATAACAGCATGGAATTATGGGTGTGATTGTGGTTGAAAGGGGGAGTTTAGGGTCATGTATGTCCTAGAAGGAGAGCTGGAGGATAAAACATATATAACACAGTGAACTCTGTTGTGGATACTGTGGTTAATAGTACAAATATAAGAATGTTCTTCCATGAACTAGAACCAATGTATGTCACTATTGCAAGGTGTTAGTAAAAGGGTGGTATGTGGAAAAGACACACCTAATGCAAATTATGGACTACAGTTAATAACAATATTTTAATGTTCTTCCAAAAATTGTAACAAAGGTACCACACCAATGTAAGTACCAATAATAGGGGGTTATAAGGGGTATGGAGTTTTTCTTTTTGGAGTAATGAGAATATTCTAAAATTGATTGTGACAATGAATATAAAACTCTGTGAATATACTATGAGCCATGGATTGTACACTTTGGATGGGTTTATTTGTTTTTTTAAAAAGAAATGACCTTAGTCTGTCCTGACACTCTCCAACCAGCCCGGTTGGGCTCATCTATCCACAAATTCTAATCAGTTCTGTCCAATTCTTTGCTCCAGTCAGAAAGGCCTATAGACACTCCTCTTACTTCTCAGTATCTACTTATGCTAGTTGTCAAATGTACCAACCTATGTTCTTTTCTGTTTTTAAAACCCTTCTGAAGAGGGAGGTGTGAGGGTAGTTCAGTGGTAGAATTCTCGCTTGCCATGCAGGAGACCTGGGTTTAATTCCTGGCCCATGCACTTCTCCCAAAAAACAAAAAAACAGACAAGCAAAAATTCAACAAACGGTGCTGCAATAACAGGATACTCACATAGAAAAAAAATGTAACGTGGCCCTGTCATATAGCATACAAAACAGCAACAACAGAAAACCCTTCTGAAGAATCAGACCCCCCTCCATTTTGGCTACTAAATCATTCAACCAATCCATTGTCATGTATCCTATGAGAACTGATAACCTCAGGGTACAAAAGGCATTTTCCCAAATAACCATGCAGTAAACTTTTCCCATGAAGGTGGGGTGTTATGTCATGAAACTCACAAGAGAGGTTGTAATTTAAGAGGTGCCCACTGGAAATTAATGACTTGCTGTGGGGGTTTATTGTGAGCCCAGGACTGTGGAAGGCAGAGAGGAGGGGGAGTCGGGTAATAGATGTCAGGCAGAGGAACTTCGCTTGGCTAATATCCAAGGAGGACCATCTTTTTTTGAAATTTATGTGCTGATTACCTCTATTCTAAAACCATCATTTTAAAATTTAATTCAAAGTTATAATACTTAGTATAAGACAAGGACTTGGTAAGCAATGCCAAATATGAATATTTGGTAGGGGGGAATAAAAAGATGTTGTCATTCCTCCTCTTTAAGTACCTTCTACATGATATCTGGTTGACCCATAATGGCACTGCATAGACAGCCTATGTTAGACTATGTCACGGGCATAGGAAAAGCATCATGGTCTCTATCCTAGAGCTTTCATGCTTACAACAGAGAAAAAAGACATTTTTCAAGACAGATTCTTTGTTCAAATTTCATCAGTAGATTTGGCCAAGGGAGACTAGTTCCCCAGGATAATTACTACCAAAATTCCTTTTGGTGCATGTCATTCAGTAGTGTTCTGAGTAAGTGATCAGTTTCGTCTTCGATTAATAAAAGAGAACACTTTGGTTCTGGGATGACAAGAACATCACCAGGTGAAGATGCTCTAAAGATGAGAATTGCATAAATCCTGGGGCCCTAGCTATTTTATTAAAATATTACTGATTTAATGAAAAAACAGTCTATCTGGAGACTTTTGATGTTGGTAGGATGATAAATAGCTTGGTTCACATGCAAAAAAATTCTTTTCAGATTTTAGCAAAAATCAGACAATGCAGAAAAGTAAATGAAGTGATACATAAGTGCCGGAGGGATTATTCCAAGCATTAAATGAAGTGCATTAGAAGCTTCTGAGAGCTAGTCTGGTGGATTGTGGCCAAACGTTACTCAAGCAAAGCTGATGGGTCATCTTCATCTTGTTTGCTTTTGTTTGATTTGATGAATTCTCAAAGGAATCTAGGGTAAATTTCCATCTTCCACTGAAATTTTCTAAAATCATATCATTTTTTCTGGAATCTTCTCAAGGTTTCTCTTAAACTAATACATTATCTAAGCTGGAAGAGACCTTCAGGATCAGTTAGCTGCTCCCCTGGTCATTTTATGCAGGAAAAATTGAGGGTAAGTAGAGAGGGTGACTTTCCCAGGGTCACACAGATAGATAAGGTTCTGAAGCAGTCACTCTTCAAACTCTGAGTTATTATCTATTGCCTGTAAGGACACTTCAGTCAGACAGAACATAACTGATGGCCTCCTAGGTCCAACCAATCCCTTTGATGGACTGAATGATTTTATTTAAGTCAAATCTTGGATTAAATATAACACTGGTTCAGAAAACAACCAATTAGCACATTTTCTATGAAATAAGGTGGTCCTCCTTGGGTTCACTTGGATTCTCAGGCGATCTGGGACAGACTGGAGACTGCAAAACAAGAACTGAGTAGTTAGATCTAAATGAGAGTGGAATTGGGAGTCATGTATCTGTAAGGAGTAAAAGCAATATGGTTTTTCATGCTTAGAAAGAAATATTACATTCACACATTGGGTGTGAACCAAGGGCAGGCCCTCTGTTTGATGTTTGTTTTCAAATTCCCTTTTATGCAGTGGATTTTTGGAAAGAAGTTTCATACTTGTCAGCTGAGAGCAATGGGAATCTGTTTTGGGTCTAAAAAGTTCAACTCTTATTAAAGGCTTCCCTGGAAGTCTGGGCTGCTCTTAGGTCCTTCAATAAAATAAGAGCTGGATTATTAAGTTAAGATATATGTTTTCCTCACAAAAAGTAAATTTCTGGGTGGGCCATGGTGGCTCAGCAGGCAAGAATGCTTGCCTGCCACGCCAGAGGACCCAGGTTCGATTCCTGGTGCCTGCCCATGTAAAAACAAAAAACAAAAAACAAAAACAAAAAAGTAAATTTCTGATCCCTCTTTCCTGGCATAGAGTAAAAACCTAAATAGCTATATTGACATTTTTCTCTAAGTAGGAAAGAAAAATAAAAGATTTGTTTTATTTTAAATCTGTCCTAAGCCTTTTTATTTTAGTCTGGTTAAATGTATGCATTTCACAAATTTCATTAATAAACTCCTTCTAAATATGTTTGTTTCTCATTGAAAAATGCTTTTGAAATGTGGGGGTAAAAGCTCTTGGCCCTTCAAAGGAGAAGACACCCCAATGGCAGTCTGGGCTCTCCCTAAAAGGCTAGAAAATGCTCTCAATGCCTGGCCACAAGCTTTTCCAAGGGATTAGACAAGAGTTGCTTTCTCCTGTTTGAAGCTGAGGTTTCAAACCCCAAGCTCTTCCTCCACTTTTTTGCAGCTAAACCATCTTTCAAAACCCAGTTCATATGTGAAGTCCTCTTTCCATCCCCCCAATTCTCTTTCTCCTCTTTCTTGTTCTAACACTCTCCATATAACTCTTACCCCTTACTTACCTTTACTATACATGTTCTGTTGTATTGGTGTATTATATAAATACCAAAATAGCAATTTTTTAAAGTATGAAATTAAATATAAACTTAATATTTGCCTCTAGTCCCTGAACAGATTATTTTGCATGCCCTTTGGGGTACTTGACATCCATATTGGAGACTGCGGCACTAAACTACAAGTCTACTAGGGCAGAGACCATATAAATAACTGTTTTTTATTTCCTATAGGTAATTGTTTCAGTTTGCTAAAGCTGCTGGAATGTAATATAGCAGAAATGGATTGGTTTTTGCACAAGGGATTTATTAGGTTACAAATTTACAGTTCTGAAGCTGCAAAAATATCCAAATTAAGGCATCCAGAGAAAGATACCTTGACTTTAAAGAGAGGCTGCCAGCATCTGAAACACCTGTGCCAGCTGGGAAGGCATGTGGGTGACATCTGCTGTTGCTTGTTCCCTGCTCATTGCTTTCAGCTTCTGATTCCAATGGCTTTCTCTCTGAGTGTCTGTGTGTGTCCTCACTTCGCTTCTTTGGGGCAAACTCTGGATTTCATCTTATCTTAGCATCTATGTCTTGGTTTCATCTCTCTGCTCTCTGTGTCGGCTCTGAGTTCTCTCTCATAAAGGGTTCCAGGACAGAATTAAGACCTACTTTGACTAGGCAGGGTCACATCTCCAAGGAAACAACCAAATCAAGAGGTCCCACCCAACAATAGGTCTGCCCCCACAAGATTGGATTAAAAGAACTTGCTTTTCTGGGGCTATGTAACAGCTTCAAACCAGCACAATATTTGCTGTTTCTTCTTCTTCTTCTTTTTTTTTTTCTTCCATTTCTTTATCTCTAAATATATTATCTGAACTTCTCAACTAAATGGTAAATCTACATATGCATTTAAAGACAAAGGTAATCTAACTCTTTGTTCCTTCCTTCCTCCCTCCCTCTCTCTCTTTCTTTCTTTTCTCCTCTTCCTCCCCATCTCCTCCTCCTCCCTGTTTTTTCCCTTAACAGAAACATTGTTCCTGGAACCCAGTCTGGACAGTTAGCCTCTTTGCCTATGCACAGTGTCATTCCAGAATCTTCCTTCCCCATCACTCTCTTTGTTGCTTTCCTGTGTTGGGTCCCTTATTTCCTATATCTTAACTTCTACCTTTTTTTTTTTTATTAATTAAAAAAAAATTAACTAACACAACATTTAGAAATCATTCCATTCTACATATGCAATCAGTAATTCTTATTATCATCACATAGATGTATGATCATCATTTCTTAGTACATTTGCATCGATTTAGGAAAAGAACTTGCAATCAACAGAAAAAGATATAGAATGATAATATAGAGAAAAAAATAAAAATAAAAATAAAAAATATATAAAAAAGAAAAAACAAAAAACACAAACAAACAAACAAAAAAAACTATAGCTCAGATGCAGCTTCATTCAGTGTTTTAACATAATTACATTACAATTAGGTAGTATTGTGCTGTCCATTTTTGAGTTTTTGTATCTAGTCCTGTTGCACAGTCTGTATCCCTTCAGCTCCAATTACCCATGATCTTACCCTGTTTCTAACTCCTGCTGGTCTCTGTTACCCTTCAGCTCCAATTACCCATGATCTTACCCTGTTTCTAACTCCTGCTGGTCTCTGTTACCAATGACATAGTCCAAGTTTATTCTCGAATGTCGGTTCACATCAGTGGGACCATACAGTATTTGTCTTTTAGTTTTTGGCTAGACTCACTCAGCATAATGTTCTCTAGGTCCATCCATGTTATTACATGCTTCATAAGTTTATTCTGTCTTAAAGCTGCATAATATTCCATCATGTGTATATACCACAGTTTGTTTAGCCACTCGTCTGTTGATGGACATTTTGGCTGTTTCTATCTCTTTGCAATTGTAAATAACGCTGCTATAAACATTGGTGTGCAAATGTCCGTTTGTGTCTTTGCCCTTAAGTCCTCTGAGCAGATACCTAGCAATGGTATTGCTGGGTCGTATGGCAATTCTATATTCAGTTTTTTGAGGAACCGCCAAACTGCCTTCCACAATGGTTGCACCATTTGACATTCCCACCAACAGTGGATAAGTGTGCCTCTTTCTCTGCATCCTCTCCAGCACTTGTCTTTTTTTGTTTTGTTGATAATGGCCATTCTGGTGGGTGTGAGATGATATCTCATTATGGTTTTGATTTGCATTTCTCTAATGGCCAGGGACATTGAGCATCTCTTCATGTGCCTTTTGGCCATTTGTATTTCCTCTTCTGAGAGGTGTCTGTTCAAGTCTTTTTCCCATTTTGTAATTGGGTTGGCTGTCTTTTTGTTGTTGAGTTGAACAATCTCTTTATAAATTCTGGATACTAGACCTTTATCTGATATGTCATTTCCAAATATTGTCTCCCATTATGTAGGCTGTCTTTCTACTTTCTTGATGAAGTTCTTTGATGCACAAAAGTGTTTGATTTTGAGGAGCTCCCATTTATTTATTTCTTTCTTCAGTGCTCTTGCTTTAGGTTTAAGGTCCATAAAACCGCCTCCAATTGTAAGATCCATAAGATATCTCCCTACATTTTCCTCTAACTGTTTTATGGTCTTAGACCTAATGTTTAGATCTTTGATCCATTTTGAGTTAACTTTTGTATAGGGTGTGAGATACGGGTCCTCTTTCATTCTTTTGCATATGGATATCCAGTTCTCTAGGCACCATTTATTGAAGAGACTGTTCTGTCCCAGGTGAGTTGGCTTGACTGCCTTATCAAAGATCAAATGTCCATAGATGAGAGGGTCTATATCTGAGCACTCTATTTGATTCCATTGATCGATATATCTATCTTTATGCCAATACCATGCTGTTTTGACCACTGTGGCTTCATAATATGCCTTAAAGTCCGGCAGCGTAAGACCTCCAGCTTCGTTTTTTTCCCTCAAGATAGTTTTAGCAATTCGGGGCACCCTGCCCTTCTAGATAAATTTGCTTATTGGTTTTTCTATTTCTGAAAAATAAGTTGTTGGGATTTTGATTGGTATTGCATTGAATCTGTAAATCAATTTAGGTAGGATTGACATCTTAACTATATTTAGTCTTCCAGTCCATGAACACGGTATGCCCTTCCATCTATTTAGGTCTTCTGTGATTTCTTTTAACATTTTTTTGTAGTTTTCTTTGTATAGGTTTTTTGTCTCTTTAGTTAAATTTATTCCTAGGTATTTTATTCTTTTAGTTGCAATTGTAAATGGGATTCGTTTCTTGATTTCCCCCTCAGCTTGTTCATTACTAGTGTATAGAAATGCTACAGATTTTTGAATGTTGATCTTGTAACCTGCCACTTTGCTGTACTCATTTATTAGCTCTAGTAGTTTTGTTGTGGATTTTTCCGGGTTTTCGATGTATAGTATCATATCGTCTGCAAACAGTGATAGTTTTACTTCTTCCTTTCCAATTTTGATGCCTTGTATTTCTTTTTCTTGTCTAATTGCTCTGGCTAGAACCTCCAACACAATGTTGAATAATAGTGGTGATAGTGGACATCCTTGTCTTGTTCCTGATCTTAGGGGGAAAGTTTTCAATTTTTCCCCATTGAGGATGATATTAGCTGTGGGTTTTTCATATATTCCCTCTATCATTTTAAGGAAGTTCCCTTGTATTCCTATCTTTTGAAGTGTTTTCAACAGGAAAGGATGTTGAATCTTGTCAAATGCCTTCTCTGCATCAATTGAGATGATCATGTGATTTTTCTGCTTTGATTTGTTGATATGGTGTATTACATTAATTGATTTTCTTATGTTGAACCATCCTTGCATACCTGGGATGAATCCTACTTGGTCATGATGTATAATTCTTTTAATGTGTTGTTGGATTCGATTTGCTAGAATTTTGTTGAGGATTTTTGCATCTATATTCATTAGAGAGATTGGTCTGTAGTTTTCTTTTTTTGTAATATCTTTGCCTGGTTTTGGTATGAGGGTGATGTTGGCTTCATAGAATGAATTAGGTAGTTTTCCCTCCACTTCGATTTTTTTGAAGAGTTTGAGGAGAGTTGGTACTAATTCTTTCTGGAATGTTTGGTAGAATTCACAAGTGAAGCCGTCTGGTCCTGGACTTTTCTTTTTGGGAAGCTTTTGAATGACTGATTCAATTTCTTTACTTGTGATTGGTTTGTTGAGGTCATCTGTTTCTTCTTGAGTCAAAGTTGGTTGTTCATGCCTTTCCAGGAACCCATCCATTTCATCTACATTGTTGTATTTATTACTGTAAAGTTGTTCATAGTATCCTGCTATTACCTCCTTTATTTCTGTGAGGTCAGTGGTTATGTCTCCTCTTCCATTTCTGATCTTATTTATTTGCGTCCTCTCTCTTCTTCTTTTTGTCAATCTTGCTAAGGGCCCATCAATCTTATTGATTTTCTCATAGAACCAACTTCTGGTCTTATTGATTTTCTCTATTGTTTTCATGCTTTCAATTTCATTTATTTCTGCTCTAATCTTTGTTATTTCTTTCCTTTTGCTTGCTTTGGGGTTCGTTTGCTGTTCTTTCTCCAGTTCTTCCAAGTGGACAGTTAATTCCTGAATTTTTGCCTTTTCTTGTTTTCTGATATAGGCATTTAGGGCAATAAATTTCCCTCTTAGCACTGCCTTTGCTGCGTCCCATAGGTTCTGATATGTTGTGTTTTCGTTTTCATTTGCCTCGAGATATTTACTAATTTCTCTTGCAATTTCTTCCTTGACCCACTCGTTGTTTAAGAGTGTGTTGTTGAGCCTCCACGTATTTGTGAATTTTCTGGCACTCCACCTATTATTGATTTCCAACATCATTCCTTTATGATCCGAGACAGTGTTGTGCATGATTTCAGTCTTTTTAAATTTGTTAAGACTTGCTTTGTGACCCAACATATGGTTTATCTTTGAGAATGATCCATGAGCACTCGAGACAAAGGTGTATCCTGCTGTTGCGGAATGTAATGTCCTATAAATGTCTGTTAAGTCTAGCTCATTTATAGTAATATTCAAATTCTCTATTTCTTTATTGATCCTCTGTGTAGATGTTCTGTCCATTGATGAGAGTGGTGAACTGAAGTCTCCAACTATTATGGTATATGTGTCTATTTCCCTTTTCAGTGATTGCAGTGTATTCCTCATGTATTTTGGGGCATTCTGGTTCGGTGCATAAATATTTATGATTGTTATGTCTTCTTGTTTAGTTGTTCCTTTTATTAGTAGATAGTGTCCTTCTTTGTCTCTTTTAACTGTTTTACATTTGAAGTCTAATTTGTTGGATATTGGTATAGCTACTCCTGCTCTTTTCTGGTTGTTATTTGCATGAAATATCTTTTCCCAACCTTTCACTTTCAACCTATGTTTATCTTTGGGTCTAAGATGTGTTTCCTGTAGACAGCATATAGAAGGATCCTGTTTTTTAATCCATTCTGCCAGTCTATGTCTTTTGATTGGGGAATTCAGTCCATTGACATTTAGTGTTATTACTGTTTGGATAATATTTTCCTCTAACATTTTGCCTTTTGTATTATATATATCATATCTGATTTTCCCTCTTTCTACACTCTTCTCCATGCCTCTCTCTTCTGTCTTTTCATATCTGACTCTAGTGCTCCCTTTAGTATTTCTTGCAAAGCTGGTCTCTTGGTCACAAATTCTCTCAGTGACTTTTTGTCTGAAAATGTTTTAATTTCTCTCTCATTTTTGAAGGAAACAATTTTGCTGGATATAGAAGTCTTGGTTCACAGTTTTTCTCTTTTAGTAATTTAAATATATCATCCCACTGTCTTCTAGCTTCCATGGTTTCTGCTGAGAAATCTACACATAGTCTTATTGGGTTTCCCTTGTATGTGATGGATTGTTTTTCTCTTGCTGCTTTCAAGATCCTCTCTTTCTCTTTGACCTCTGACATTCTAACTAGTAAGTGTTTGGAGGACGCCTATTTGGATCTATTCTCTTCGGGGTGCGCTGCACTTCTTGGATCTGTAATTTTAGGTCTTTCATAAGAGTTGGGAAATTTTCAGTGATGATTTCTTGCATTAGTTTTTCTCCTCCTTTTCCCTTCTCTTCTCCTTCTGGGACACCTACAACACGTATATTTGTGCGCTTCATATTGTCCTTGAGTTCCCTGATACCCTGTTCAAATTTTTCCATTCTTTTCCCTATAGTTTCTGTTTCTTTTTGGAATTCAGATTTTCCATCCTCCAGTTCACTAATTCTAGCCTCTGTCTCTTTAAATCTACCATTGTAGGTATCCATTGTTTTTTCCATCTTTTCTACTTTGTCCTTCAATCCCATAAGATCTGTGATTTGTTTTTTCAGACTTTCTATTTCTTCTTTTTGTTCAGCCCATGTCTTCTTCATGTCCTCCCTCAATTTATTGATTTGGTTTTTGAAGAGGTTTTCCATTTCTGTTCGTATATTCAGAATTAGTTGTCTCAGCTCCTGTATCTCATTTGAGCTATTCGTTTGTTCCTTTGACTGAGCCATATCTTCATTTTTCCTGGCGTGATCCATTATTTTTTGCTGGTGTCTGCGCATTTAATCAGATTTCCCTGGGTGTGTGACCCAGCAGGTTGAAAGATTTTCTTGTGAAATCTCTGGGCTCTGTTTTTCTTATCCTGCCCAGTATGTGGCGCTCGTCTGTCTGCGGGTCCCACCAGTAAAAGATGCTGTGGCTCCTTTAACTTTGGAAGACTCTCGTTGTGGGGGAGGGTCGCCAGCCGAAGTGGCTTGGGGGAGTGCCAATCCAAATCTCCCAGCCGGCCCGGGAATCCGCGCGTGGTGGGGGGGCGCTGGCTGCCACGGCTTGGGGGAGTGCCGATCCAAATCTCCCAGCCGGCCCGGGAATCCACGTGGGGGGGGGGGGCACCGGCCGCAGCGGCTTGAGGGGACCGCCTGTCCAAATCTCCCAGCCGGCCTGGGAAGGAGGGAGGGAGGGAGGGGCTCCGGCCGCCAGCTGCCACGGCCCGGGGAAGCACGCGCCCCTCGGGGATCTCACCGCAGCAGACTCTCCCAGCCGGTTCAGCCATTCCAGAATGGGGTATGCTGTCTTTTTGGTTTCTGTCATGGCTCCGGGAGCTGTTCTGTACCATTTCTGTTTCTTTAGTAGCTGTTCTGGAGGAGGAACTAAGACCCACGTGTCTTACTAAGCCGCCATTTCCTCCAGAAGTCCTCTTAACTTCTACTTTTTAAATTTCCTTCCTTATTTTGGTGAAGCATGTATTTCAGAATTTTCCTGAGAAGGGAAGAGTGGGGGCTGGGTAAAAAATTTTAGATTTGCAAGTTTGAAAATGTCCAATCTAATTACACTGGATCCAATCAAATCCCAATCATTGATTAGATGATTTCCATGGAGATGTGTCTCTACCCATTCAAGGTAGGTTTGCTTACTGGCATCCTTTAAGAGGGAACCATGTTGGAAAAAGCTATAAAACCCACAGAGCCCACACAGCCAGAGACCTTTGGGGATGCATAACTATTTTTCTTCAGAATTTGAAGGCCTTGCTCCAATACCTTGTAGCTTCCTGCTCTGTACCAGCCTCCCATCCCATATTCTGGGATCCTTTGCCCTTTGACTGTTGTCTCTCTGGTAGTTCAAAAAAGGTGACCTACTAAACTAGTTCAAATAAGGGTGGGTATCTGTGGTGGGGGGGGGGTGAGGGGAGAATAGGAGGGTTACTCTAAGGATATACAGCAAATTTACATACAGCTCCAAGAACAGAACTGAGATAACACCTAAATGGCACAGGACTAGGAATTGGGAAGTTGGCAAAATCCAGGACTCTCTCTCCTGGGCATGTGGTCTCTCCCACATTATCCCTGATTCTCTGTGCGTGTTGCCTCTGTTCTGTCAGCACCCTAGGCTTCCTCACCTTCCCCAATTATCTTCCCCAGAACTTTGACTGCTTATAGCCAACCATGCCCTTGTGGCCCTCCAGCGCTGACTCTGCCTTGTATCATTATAACACTTATTCCATCTAACCTGCTCATTGTAAAATGTCAGTTCATCAAATAAAGGTTCCCAAGAAACAGATCTTTCTGAGACCAATCACACATCTTGTGCTGGTTTGAAACTGTTGCGTATCTCAGGAAAGCCATGCCCTTTAATCCTCATTCAGTATTGCTGGATGTGATCTATTTTATTGTTTCCAAGGAGATGTGACTCACCCAATTATGGGTGGTAACTTTTGATTAGGTGATTTCCATGGAGATGTGTCTCTGCCCATTCAAGGCAGGGTTGCTTACTGGAGTACTGTAAGAGGGAACCATTTTGGAAAAAGCTACAGAACCCGCAGAGCCTACACAACCAGAGACCTTTGGAGATGCATAAAGAAAACAACCCTGGGGAAGCAGTTGAAGAAGCCTAGAGAGAAAGCTGGTGGACGATGCCATGTTCTTTCCAGCTAAGAGAGAAACCCTGAACATCAACTACCTTCTTGAGTCAAGGTATCTTTCCCTAGATGCCTTAGTTTGGATATTTTTATAGCCTTGCCTTAATTTGGACATTTTCACAGCCTTAGAACTGTAAACCTCTAACTTAATAAATTCCCTTTTTAAAAGCCATTCTGTTTCTGGTATATTGCATTCCGGCAGCTTAACAAACTAAAACACACCTCAGACAAGTTGTTGGCAGCTTTTGGCATGGATTGCCCTTGAGCCCAGTAACAATATCAGGTCCATGCTGCTATGACACAGACTCAGCAACAAGTGGGTATTTTAGTTTGCAATTCTCTGATTACCAGTGAAACTATTTACTTGATGTCTGGTGGTCTTTTGGGCTTCCTCTGCTGTAAATCACCTATCCACAACCTTTACTTTTCCTTTTGAGGTTGCTGACTTTTAAAATGTCTTTAAACTTTTCTCAGTGTCTGTCCGTTGTCAGTTTTATATATTGCAAATGTCTTCTCCCATTCTGTTATCTATCTTAACTGTCAGTGTTTCCTTTGTTGAACAGAAATCCTTAATTTTTATGTTATCAAAATCATCATTAATTTTTTTTTACCTTATTCCTCGTGCATTCGAAGTTTTATTTAAAAAGTTCTTCCTCTCTCTGAGATCACAAAAAAATACTCCACTTTATTCTATTAATCTATCATTTTATTGTTCATGTTAAGTCTTAAATCCATTTTGAATACTGCTTTGTATATGATATTAGGTTTCCCCCTCTATGTAGTGAACCATTTCTCAATTTCATCTACAAAAAAATTCCTCCTCTCCCCTTGATGTCTGATGCAGCCTTTATTGTATAATAACTCCTATTTAGAGTAGATCTCTCTCTGAGCTCCTGTTCTGTCCCCCTGGTCCATTTGTCTGTTTTTGGCTTTGTATTATGTCTTAATTTCTAGTAGGGGATGTTTGACTTAGCTATTCATGGATCTTTCATCTACAAAAAGTTTAAAGTAAGTTCTTCAAAGTCCTTAGTATGATTGTTAAAATTCTGATAGGAGAGTGAGTTGCCAAAGACATTCCATATGGGAAAAACAACAGGAGCAAAGAAGTGAAGGTGGATAGGTAATTCATGGTTAAGGCACACGATCCACTTTTTGATGAAGCTGAGATATCGAGACACCTCAACGGTCCCCAACTCCTTTCACTTTTCACAGTTTGACAAGGTTAAGATCAATGTATCAATTATATTTTCATTGCATGAAAGCACATAGGATGATCTATATCCCTTGTTCATCATACTAAGAAAACTACTTCCTTCATCAACTATGCTCTTGAGCTTTTTAAAAAGTAGTTTCACTTCCCTAGTAACACTTTGTACATCCTGTTGACTTCCTGTAATACTCGATAACTTTCGCTTCTGGTTTGCTTTGACTACTCTATTTTGGATGTCGTATCCTTTTTAAGCAGAACAAAAGTAACTACGCCGATATATAGCTTATATCTTTGCCTTAATAAAAACAAACACCCTAGCACTTTTCTCTTTTAATTCAAGTAAATGCCTGATATTAGATAATAGAAGAGGTTCATTCTATTGATTTTTTCAGGCCTAAACAGAGCAAAACAGTGCCACACTGAGCTCAGAAGTAACTCCCAGCTCCTTTGTGGGTTGAGCAGAAAGAGCAGCTAGAGAATATATTTCATTTTTCTTCTTCCTTTCTTCCACCTGACCCTTTATTTTTGTTTTACTGCTTGTTTCCACTCAGATATACACTCACATTCTCTCATATATATGTTCTTCACCTTTCTGTCCTACCAGGTACGGGGTAAAATAGGGTTTGGGATCTTGCACTATTATAAAATGCTCACTAATTCCTTGTGATTGAAAGGGAAGACAATGCATGGTTTTAAAATAATTAATATAAAGCTTCCCAATGCTATTTTCTAATATAACAGTGAAGTTTCTTCCCACCCCCCACCCCATGGTGTCTCAATACCTTTAATTTCCATTTCTCTCACTCCCTTCTTAACCACCTGCTTATTTCATTTTTCCTTATTTATACACTTATGTAAGACATACTCTTTTATATGTATGACAAATTACATAATAAAAAGGTAAATCTTAAAATTAAAAAAAAAATGGCTCATCCTTTCTTTCTCAATTCTCAGCAACCTGGCTCATAGAGAACTGCTTCCGAAGGTGCATCCTCCTTCCATCTCTCGACTTCCTGCAATTTGAGGTTGAGGAGCCTTTGCAGTGCAGTGGCCCGACAGAGAGGCTCCAGGGTCAGACAGGCAAGGGTCTGTTCAGTTCTGCGCCATGCAACTTTGGGCAGATCACTGAACCTCTCTGAGCCCCTGTTTTCTCTTCTGGAAAACGTGTGTGCCAATCCTACCTTATAAAATGAGGAAATCCTGGCAAAGGCACTTAGCACAGTCTTCAGCACAGAACAAGGGCTCAATTAATGGTGGGTCTTAGTTCCTTCTGCCTGGCTGCCCACTAACAGGACAGATGATACAAAGGAAAATAGTGAGTTCTGGGTAATCCACAAACTGATTAGGAGGTCTCTGAAGAGTTTTCCAAAAAGTAAAGGCCTTCACATCCTTCTGATTGGTAAAAAGCAATGTCTGAAAATATTGGGAGTTACCAGAAGCAATAGGAACTGGTGGGAAGGGCTGTACATTACCACATTCCTTTGGCTAGCCATTGGCTATATGCAATAAAGTTGAGAAACCAAACATGATGACCCAGGAATTCACTCTTAGTTATATACCCTAGAGAAATATGCACATGTATCCAAGGAGACAAGTATAAGAATGCCCATTACAACATTGTTTATCAGAAAAATTGGAAACAACCTAAATGTCCTAGAATAGGAAAACTAGTAAATATACTGAAGTATTCATAAAACTGAATAGAAGCTAGAAAAGAAAAATGAATGGATCACGGCCACAAGGAGAAACTTGTGGGGATAAAAACAAATTGCAAAAGGATACATACAGTATGAGAACATTCTCATAAAGTTTAAAATACCCAATATTGTATGATACATATATATGTAGAGAATTATAAAATAGGTATGAGAATGATAAACGAAAATTTAGAATAGTGGTTATCTGGAGAGGGAGCATATAATCAGAGAGGGTACACAGGAATCCTCAACTGTACTCATATTTTTAAAAAGATCTAAAGTAAATGTGAGGCAAAATGTTAAGATCTGATAAATCTGGCTCATGGGTGCATGGGTATTTTTATATTATTCTCTCTGTACTTTGTATAAGCTTATGATAGTTCATGTGAAAACAATGAAAGGTCCTATTTATAGAATTCACAGAAATTGATTCCCTATAACACAGAAGATTCTTCACCAACTTCTATTTAAAATTAGTGTGTCTGATTTCACAGCAAGCCCACAAGAGGGAGACCTAGATCAATTCTGCAACCAAATGTACTGAAAAGAAAAACGGCATCTTCAGTGACCTTTGCCAGGCACCCTATTGTAACAGGTCTTGTAGGGTGCTACTTCGCTGCCCTCTGGAGTAGAAGGCAGGGCCTGTTCCACATGTTAGAAATCTGCAGCGCCTCCACCAATGAAGACCACCTCTCAGGATGCAGAATAAACCAGTGTTTAAAAAATACAATGTAATTCAGTGTTGCAGAGTAAATAATAAACAGAGGCAACAGGCAAAGGGAGTCAAAAGCATCCAAGGGTGAACATGGGAGAAGGCATAGGTGCCATTTGGAACCAGTGGTGGGGTGCTGTGGGTCCCCTAGATGGGAACTCATGCTGCTTATCTGTGGGGAGCCATGCAATATCGCTGCATCTAATTCTACCACTGGCATTAGAAACAATATGATTAGTGCTACTTGTGGCCGTATTAGATCTGTAATTTTAAATTACCGTTATGAGCACAACCCTCTCCTCTCCCCAGATATAAACAGTTTACGGTGGTTTTTTTTTTTTTTTTTAACTTTCTAATCTGTAACTTTATTTTATATGTATTTTAAAATAAATTTATTTTTTAATGAGTAAATTTCAAAAGTTTGTAAGAGTAAGGTGAAATGGGCCCTCCTAAACACTGTCAGTGGTAATTTAAATTGGTACAAGCTTTTTGGGGAAGCGAAAAGTAATATCTCTGGGAATTCATTTTAACGAGATAATCAAATACAAACCAATAGTTTTACATAAAGATATTTACCCAGTGAGGCAGCCTTAAAATTTTCAGAGATGGTGTTTAGGTTTGCTAAAGCTGCCAGAATGCAATATACTGGAAATGGATTGGTTTTTACAAAGGGGGTTTATTAGGTTACAGATGTACAGTTCTAAGGCCATGAAATGTCCAAATGAAGGCACTGACGAGATGATGCCTAGGTTCTGAAGAAAGGCCCCCGGCATCTGGAACACCTTGTGTCAGCTGGGAAGGCACTTGGCTGGCATCTGCTGGCCCTTACTCCTGTTTGTTGCTTTCAGCATCTGATTCAGTGGCTTTCTCTGTGTGTCCTGTAAGTCTTCTCTTAGTGTCTGCAGGGCGTTTCTCTCTCTGAGCCTCTGCAGGTCCTCTCTTCACTTCTTGGGGCAAACTCTGGATTTCATCTCTTAGCTGAGCATCTCTTGGGGTGTTTTCTTTTCTGTCTCCGAGCATCTGTGATTTCTCCCTCTTTTTTTTTTTTTTTTTCAGTGCACTTATATTATTGTGTTACAGTCAGGCAGTATTGTGTTGTCCATTTCTGAATTTTTACAGTCAGTCCTGTTGCACAATCTGTAATCCTTCAGCACCAAATGCCCAATCTCTACCCCCTTTCTATCTCCTGATAACTTGCATTCTTAACTTTAATTCTCAAAGTTCATTCATTAAAATTAGTTCATATCAGTGAGACCATACAGTATTTGTCCTTTTGTTTCCAGCTAATAACACTCAGCATAATGTTCTCAAGGTTCATCCATGTTGTTGCATGCTTCATGACTTTATTCTGTCTTACAGCTGCATAATATTCCATCATATGTATACACCACAGCTTGTTTAGCCACTCATCTGCTGATGGACATTTTCAGCTGTTTCCATCTCTTGGCAATCTTGAATAATGCTGCCATAAACATCAGGTGCAAATGTCCATTTGTGTCCTTGCCTTCAGTTCCTCTGACTATATACTAGCAATGGTATTGCTGAATCATATGGCAATTCTATACTTAGCTCCTTGAGGAACCGCCAAATTGCTTTCCAGAGCGGTTGTACCATTTTACATTCCCACCAACAGTGGATAAGTGTGCCTCTTTCTCCACACCTCTTCAGCACTTGTCATTTTCTATTGTTTTTCACAATGGGTATTCTAGTGGGTGACAGATGACATCTCATTGTGGTTTTGATTTGCATTTCCCTAATAGCCAGTGAAGTCTGGCATCTTTTCATGTGCCTTTTAGCCATTTTATAGTGGTTCTTAAGTTTTTCCATTTAATATTTCTGCTACTGTGCCAGTTTTGAAAGTATTATGTACACCAGAAAGGCCATGTTTTAATCCTGACTCTGTTTTGTGAATGCAGCCGATTCTTTTAATCCTAATTCAGCAACATGGGTTGGAATCTTTTGTTTAGATTAACTCCATGGAGATGTAACATGCCCAATTGTGGGTGTCCACTTTTGTGACTCCACCTATTCCAGGTCAGTCTTGATTAGCTTACTGGAATCTTTTAAAAGAGGAAACATTTTGGAGAAACCTCAGAAACGACAGAAGCCTCAGAGCCAACAGTGAGAGCAGATGTAGACACTTGGAGAACAGTTGCTTCAGAGAACAGAGACTCAGATATTTGGAGATTTTTGCAGCCCAGTAGACATCACTATGAGATGTTAAGCAAGCCAGAACCTGGAGAGAGCTAAGGGGAAACAAGAGATGAAAGCCAGCCCCAGAGAAGCAAAGTGAGGATGCCTAAAGAAACAGAGGCTGAAAGCAGCAGAGCCCAGGAGCAAGGGGCCAGCAGATGCCAGCCCTGTGACTTTCCAGCTGATATCAGCCTTTCTTGAGTGAAGTTAACTCTTATTGGTGCCTTAATTTGGGCACTTTCACTTCCTGAGAACTATAAACTTGTAACATTAAATTCTCCTTTATAAAAGCTGTTCCATTTCTGGTCTATCGCATTCTGGCAGCTCGCAAACTAATACAGCTTCTTATCTTTTTATCTACCATTGTGGAGGATACAATAAATTAAAAATATTATATTCATTAGTGTTTTCATGAATTGGGAAGAAACTGTCATTTCTATTTGCCATTACTAATTAGTGACTTGTTAACCTCTGGGAAGAGAGGGGCCTCATCTTTCTTAATAACGATCATTTCTCCAGTAGCAAACCCTGTGCCCTGTAATTTTACCCTGCATTTTCCAGCCCGCCCAGCAGATGACGCTATTCGGTGACTTAATCATCCTCAGAAGCTCTGCCTTCTGGAGCCCTGGCAGCATCTGCGGGGATCCTGTGCCTTCACTTTGCTGGCCAAAATCTGTCTCAAAGTAGGACTGTGACCCCACTTTACTTTCAGCGGAGGATTCCGTCTGCAGAGGTCCCCCAGGCACGGATTGGGTGCTCACTGCTGTTTTCCTCAAGGGTGGGGGATGGGCACCAGGACGTAGGGCTGGAATTACAGTCTCTGTCCACCTTTTCTCCCTGTCCTCTGGGTCCCCAAACAATAGATCTGGGCAGTTTCTGTCTAGCTACTTGCTGCTTTGGGGAAATCTTCTGTCATTTCCTCCATTTTGGAAACTCCACCTTGTTGCCCTTTTCTATTCCACCTTCACCAATGGCTTAAGTCCTACTGTGGGTCCCTGTGGGCTTGGGTCTCTGCGTCTGGATATAGGTGGGAATCTGTCTTACTGTTGTGAGTGATTTTATAATCTGTGCCCCTGGTGGGAGGTGGGAGGATCCTGGGTGCTACGTCTGAGCACTTCCTGAGCTGCACAGGACTGAGTAAGGGGGAGCTGGTCCGGGACAGAAGTTTCCTACCTGATATTTTTCTTTCTTCGTGGGATCCTTCTCCAGTCTTTACCTTCCTCCAGAGTTCTGAACACTGAGAATCGTCCTTTTCTAACTGAATCTCTGGGGAGAGGTTTTCAGTAGTTACTTTACGTTGCCATGTTGATCATCAGTCCCTTTAGGGAATTTTTAATTTCTGTCACTGCGGACTTCAGCTTTGCTTGGTTCCTTTTCATAAATCCCATCTCTCCATTGACATTCTCTTTGTGATCATCTCTTGTTCTCTTAATGTCTTTTACATCTTTGCCCATGTTTTCCTTTAGTTCTTTGAGCGTATCTAAGACCATTGTAAAAAGTTTTTCGTCTGGTATGTCCAAGCTCTGGCTTACCTCACTGATGGTTTCTAATTCTTTATCCTGCTTCTTTCCATGAGCCATCATTTTCTGTTTCTTTGTATGTTTTATGATCTTTTGTTGCAATCTAGACATTTTGATACTTTAATGTTTGTCTCTGAAATTTAGACACTGAAGGATCTCTTCCTTACGCTTATGACCGTAAAGCTCTGTCTTATGACAGATATATCTTTGAATGCCAGGAGCTGACAAAATAAAAATTAAAAAAAACACCTTTTTCACTACATATCTTTGAATGCCAGGAGCTGACAAAATAACAAGGAAAAAAACAACTTTTTCAGTCTTTGCAGATTGACCTGAGAGAGTGCTCTCCTTCAGAACTTCCTGTTCTAATAATAAATTTAGAGAATACCCAAAAGCAAAAATGTAGGGTCCTCCCCAACATTTTCTGCACTTGCATTTTGTAGTGGGCATACGTGTGTGGCTCTAGGAATTCCCCTGTTTACAGGGATCTTCCCTAGGAAACAGTATTTCCTCATAATCCGGGGCGCTGCACGCTATGTCACATAACCAGCACATTTTCATCCCAGGCCAACCGGGGCACCACAAAGAGGCTTTCCTACTGTTTTTAAGTAGCTTTTTAAAAATTATTATTTGATGCTTACATTGTTACTGTTTTCCTTTAACTATTTTCTGGAGCTTTGAGAAAGATGGTTCTGCCAGCTCTTGTTTGTTACTTAAAACTGACATGGGGAGATGGAACCCTGGAGAGGCTTACTCTACCATCTTCATGAGCAGAACTCTTTACTGATTTATCTTGAAGAATCTCCTATATACAGTCTCAATAATTTGCTTCATAAGTGTTAGTTTCTTTTTTCCTTTCCCTAAGCAAGGGAGGGAGATCTAGTTTAATATTTCATTTGCTTTAGGATTTTTGGTTTTCATAATAACAATGTAGAGGGCTTGGAGGTATCAGTATGTTGTGCAAAATGTCATTATTAACTTGTGCTAGCTTGAAGCAAATATTATGTACTCCAGAAAAGCCATGTCCTTTAATCCTCATTCAATATTACTGGGTAGGACCTTTCTGATTGTTTCCATGGAGATGTGACCTACCAAATTATGGGTGGTAACTTTTGGTTAAATGGCTTTCAATGAGATGTGTCTCCACCCATTCAAGGTGGGGTTGCTTACTGGAGCCCTTTAAAAGGAAGCTATTT
The DNA here is from genome assembly GCF_023851605.1 of Tamandua tetradactyla. NCBI lineage: Eukaryota > Metazoa > Chordata > Mammalia > Pilosa > Myrmecophagidae > Tamandua > Tamandua tetradactyla. Next base: position 196,237,246 of record NC_135327.1, on the reverse strand, counting down.
TGGAAAGAGCCACCAGAACTGACAGAGCCAACAGAATGGACAGAGTCCAGGAAGCCTGAAAAGAAAGCTAGCAGACATTGCCATGTGCCTTTTGAGCTGAGAGAGAAACCCTGAACTTCAGATCATTTTTGTGGTCAGATCATTTTTAAAAGTATATAAATATATCAGCCATTAATAACCAATTTCATATCTTAATTGTGTGTCCTTAGATGGAGATCAGAACCTCAAGTCCTCTGTACCTGTCACTGGCTCCTTCAGTAGATGTGGCTAAGCTGGATTGGACATCCAAGCTCTAGCCTTCCTTTGTCCAGAACTTGAGGAGGTGGAACAATGAATCTTACAGATCAAGGTAGAAATACTTTGTGAGGCAAAGGGACACAGGCTGACACCTACAAGATACTAAATACATTTTGTCAAATATATTTGAGAGATAATATAACCCTTTGCCAACTCCCTCTGCACAGGCAAGACCTACTGAGCCTTCCTAGAGTCCTGGAGGGGAGGCACAGCCTGTCTCACCAGAGGGCCACCTTTCCAGTGATAAGAGCCTACAAAAAGCTCCTGACTCCAAGATCCCGGGTATGTACACGCAGTACTCACGAGGTAGAGGCAACAGGTATATCACAACAAAAAGACACAATCATGTGGGTGGTTCAGCACCTGATCTGTTCTGTACTTACTTGGCTAACAATTCAATATCTTCAGGTTGAGAATGAATGGAGAGTAATTTCCTATCTGGTAATGGTTCTGAGGTAAGATACAAAGATGATATGAGACTTTCAATATTCAGATAGATCTTCAAAATCTTTTTGTCCAAAGCACATGTCCCAAGAGCAAATAGTTCCAAAGGAACTTTCAGCCTACCTGCGGTTTTTTTAAGGGTTGTTTTGTTTTGCATGGACAGCACCGGGAATCAAATCCCGGTTTCTGGCATGGCAGGTGAGAACTCTGCCTGCTGAGCCATGTGGCCTGTCCTACCTGCAGTTTTGATAATGTCAAATAAGAGTAGCTTCTATATAGTAAGTTCTTATCGTGGTCTTGACACTATGCTAAGCAATTTACTTGCATTAATTTATCCCCATCTAAGAAGGTTTCAATTATCTGTTGCTGCCTAATTGCTGTGCCAAAACTTAGTGACTTAAAACAGCAGTCATTTTATTTTTCTCATCATTCTTTGAGTTGACTAGACTCAGCTGAAATTCTTTTGTTGCACATGATGTTAACCAAGGCTGCTATCATATTGGGGCTCCACCATGCTGAAACATCAAAGTGGCTCACTCACAGGTTTGGAGACTTGTCGAGAACCAGTAGAAGTCTGGGCTGAGCTGGGATTCTGGAATTCCAGGCTCCTCCCTTCTCCCATTTCCTGCCCATGTAGTTCCTTTACATGGGTCCTCTAGCAGGGTAGTCATCATCTCTCCCATGATGACTCAGAGCTCCTGAAAGCACAGAAGTGGAGCACCTTCTTATGGCCTAGATTTGGGAATGGCATGGCATCATTTACTTTACACTCTATTGGTTAAATTGAGGCATGGGGCCAGGCCATAGGAGGTGGTTCCATAGGGGCATGGAAAATGGGAGGGATGATTTTCATCAAAGGAAACTGAGTCACAGAAAGATTGAGTCAATTGAGTTCACATACTAGCAAGTGATAGAGCCAAGATTCAGTGTAACCCCAAACGCATGTTCTTGTTATACTGGTTATAATCCAGGGCAAACGTAAACAGAAAAGAAGGCCCAAGCCCTTTGAATAGGGTTAAGAAAACTAAAGGCTTCCCTGAACTAAAGCTTGCAAATAGTGACAGGGTCAATTTTTTAAAGAGATTTTCACTGTGCTCAGAGAAAGAACAGGAAAGAGACCCCCTGCTTGGGACAGATGGTATAATTTAACAGATGAAAACACAGAGCTGCTGAATTCATATTTGGCTTCAATTCTATCAAGGATCATTATCTTCAAGCCATAAAGGGCAGACAAAACATCAGTCAGAGGTAGGCTGCATTATGCACTAGACTTTGAGTTAGAAGAACAAGGGTTTGCCCAGCTCTGTGCTTACCAGCTGTTTTAACAAGTAAACCTTCTGAGACTTAGCATCTCATATCTAAAATGAGATAAAAACAAATACATAAATTGTTCTGAGGATTAAACAAGATGATGTTGTTAGGATTAATGAGAAAACATGCATCTAATACAGAGCTATGCTTAACAAATGTTAACTTTTATTGAAAAGGTAGTATGACAGGCATTCCCAGAGAACCAGGAAACTGTGCCAGAGACATTAATGAATCTATGATGTGCTTGAACGAATGCTGGAAAGCAGCAAAACTGCAGGAACATAAAGAGACACAAAAGTAGCCCTGATTTAAATAAAACAGAAGGTATTTCTGAAAAATATAGACCAATACATTTGATTTTGATCTTGGACAACTTCTAGGAGAAACTCTTTTTTATTGCAGCACTATTTGTTGAATTTTTGTTGTATGTTTGGAGAAATGCATGGGCCAGGAATAGAACCTGGGTCTCCCATGCAGCAGGTAAGAATTCTACCATTGAACTACCCTTGCATTCCATAGGAGAAACTTTTAAAAGCTGTAAATCATGGTATATTTACACAGTGAAATACTATACATGCATTAAAAATTATGTTGTAAAACCATGGTTATTGACAAGGAAAAATGCTCGCAATGTGGTAAGTAAAAAAACTGATGGCAGAACAGTACATATAGTATTATCTTAATCTGGTTAAAAGAAAAAATGTTAAAATTGCATCTAACTAAATACTGAGCTGGTTTTCCTTGTACTCAGTGCTTACTCCTGCAGGTGTCTTTGCTTGTTTCCCCTCCTAGGCTCTCTAACGTGAACATTTGGTCCACTCAGGGCCCGTTTGGAGCCTTCTTTTCACTCTGTGCTCTTTCCTTAGGAGAACTCATCTTTTCTATGGTTTTAAATGTCATCCAAATACTGATATCGGCAGCCCAAATGCTCTTCTATCTTCCAAGCTCTTATACCCAACTGCCTCCTTAATATCTCCACTTGGATTTCTCTTAATTGTGAAGAATACAGGAGTTAAATCAAAATGGAAGTCTAGAAAATGTTCAAACCACCCACAAGAAGACAAGAAAAGGGAAATAGAAAAAGAGAAAAGAAATCTCTCATACATGGCTAGTGGGAATGCAAAATGATACAGCCACTCTGGAAAATAGTTTGGCAGTTTCTTATTAAGTTAAACACTGCTTAACATGCTACTCAGAAGTCATACCGTAAGCATTTATCTCAGAGATATTGGAATTCATGTTTACACGAAACCTGTATGTGAATGTCCACAGCACCTCAATTTGTGATAGCATAATGCTAGAAATAACCCAAATGTCCTTTTAAGGTGAATCGTTGAACAAACTGGTACATCCTCACAATGGAATACTACTCAGCAATCAAAAAGGAATAAACTATTGATACATGCCACAACTTGGGTGGACCTCAAAGCCTTTATGCTGAGAGAAAAAACATCAATCTCCAAAGGTTACATGCCATATGAGTCCATCATCTAACATTCTTGAAATAACAAAAGTACAGAGATGGAGAAGAGATTAGTGGTTTATAGAGAAATACACATATGAAAAGTAACATGAGGGAGTTTTTTTTTTTTTTATGGTGAAGGAACAGTTCTGTATCTTGATTGTAGTGGTGATTACTTGTGATAAAATTACATAGAACTGCACACACACATATATATAAATGCACCTTTAAAAATGGTGAAAATTGAATGTGTCTGTAGTCTAGTTAACAATAATGTACCAGTGTAATTTTCCTGGTTGTGTACTCTATCTACATAAGATGTCACTATTGGGGGATCCTGGATGAAGGGTATGTAAGACTCTTTGTACTATTTTTGCTACTTTCTCTAAGACTATAATTATTTCAAAATAAACAAATGTAAAAATAAAAATAAAAAATAACTTCAGTTGTTATTATCTAATTGTGACAGTCATTCATGATTGTATTATTCAGGAATCATTTGGTTGCAAATAACAAATTAATTTTAGCCAGGTTATGCTATAAAGGGAATGGGGCATTACAAGGCTATAGAGGTGGAAGGAACTTAAAGGAAGTAATGATACTAGGTCTTAGGAAGGAGGCAGAACTGGGGTCTGCAAGAATTTTAGGGTCTAAGGCAATCTCGTGTCCTGTTTCTTGCTTTACTCTGTGGATCAGCTCTTTGTTTCTTTGTCCATAGCAAATCTATCCACCAAGACTGGCCAGGCTTTTCTCCCATCCTAACTTGGCATTCCTGAGAGAGAGCATCTGGTTGGCCCAGTTTAGTTGTCCATTTCCGTCCAAACAATTACGGGGTTGCTTGGTACAAATGTAGATGTAGGGATCCACCCCTGTGATTTGCGAGATAGTCTCAGAGAAAATAAGATGTCATAAATTGGCCAGATAACCCAAAAAGTGACTATTATTGAAAAAAACTAGCAAAATTAATAAAAGAACCAAGTAATTGTAATCCCACAAACTAGATGTATGTTAGCCAGGGTCCCAGCAGGAAATAATTGGCACCCATGACTTTGGTAATTTGAGGAGAGATTAATAAAGGGACTGTTTATAAAGGTGTGGGTGGAGTTAGGCAAGACCCAGAAAATCACACAGATCCTGCAGGTAGAAACAGCAAGGCAACTTCATTCCCTCAGCCTGAAGAGGAGAGGGGAAGAAGAAGTTACTAGAATATGGAAGGAAGGAGAGGCCTTTACTGAAAGAACTAAGGCCTTCTGTGGAGGGACACAGCTAGGCTGTAGCAACCCCACAGAGAGGGAATTGAATGACCACATACCTGAATTCACTTTTCTCCCTCATTCCGTTTGCATGGTGGTGTCTCCCACTGATTGAAAGCAATCATGAATCAGAAGTCAAGGTGCCCATTGATGTAATTGGAATAGGTTCACCTCTCAGAACACAGAGTAGGGTGGAGAAGGTGGAGAGTGGATCTGAAGAAACAAACGGAAGAAAACCTACAATACAGAGTGATATCGTCAGCCTGGTAATATAAGGCATCCCTGGAAAAGCCTCCCTTCAGAAACAACTAATAAAAGGACAAATCCCACTTGATTGGAACTCTGGAGTATGGTAGAGACTGGAGAAGGACTCTACAAATGCTGAATCAAAGGGAAAGGGAAAAAACACAGCAAAAAAAGGTAAGAGATCTACGACTAAGACTGCCAATCTGGTCCCCTCCCCCTCATTTAATCCCACACAGTTTAAGAGAGTCACAGAGAGGCAGCAAGGCCTGGATACTCCCTTCTGTGGATGCAGACCACAGAGCCACTCATAGCAGGGTGTTGGAATCCCAGGCATATACCGGCACAAGGACCCAAGGCTGCAGGGATACTGGGCAGAACCCAAGCAGCTGGCAAGCATGTGTAGGAGCAAAAGAGATGTGGCAAAAAAAAAATGTGGCAGAACTGTTGTCAAGAGGTGCACAAACTTAATTGATTGTAGCAGCACCTAAATGAAAAAGAAAAAAAACAAAACGCTTTTTTGAACATTGATCTAATCTAGGTCTCCAGGGCAGGATACCCTAATATGGAAGTTACTGAAGGTAGAAAACACTCACAGGAAAAAAAGGGAAAACTGAACTGCTGCAAGGTAGGATAGATCCTAGGAGAGAAAAGTATAATAAAAGGGGGTCACTGAGTGAGAGCAACAAATCACAGAAGCTGGGAAGCTCAAACAGAAGCTATACAAATCATAAAAACTGGGAAGAAAATTCTGCGTGAAAACAAACAGAACAGATAAGGATTCTCAGAAGAGGAGAGAAAGTAACCTTTCTACTGGAGGTGAAATAATTGCACATTAAAGGGCAATCTTAAAAGTTGTGCTGCATATCTAGGGCAAGAAACAGGCACAGAAGAGCTGAGAAAATCTGAACAGTTAAACATGGTCTGCTCTAAAGATTCTGTATAAGTTGGGCCAAGCATTGAAGAAAAGCCTTAACACATAGCCAAACCCAGGCAAAAGGGAGAAACTGACCTTTAGAGTTAGCACATCAAAATAATCAGACACCCAAACATCAGCAAAACATTATAAGCCACACTAAGAAACAGGAGGATATGGCTCAGTCAAAGGAACAAACTAAAACTTCATAGGAGACATAGACTTTGGAACAACTAATCCAAAAAGTTCAAACAAATATCCTTAATCAATTCAAGGAGATGAAAGAAAATATGGATAGAAATGAACAAAATATTGATACAGAACTAAAGAATATTAAGAAGACATTGTTTGAGCAAAAAGAATAATTAGAAAGTTTAAGAGTATAACAAATTATGGGTATGGAAAGCACAATAATGGATATTAAAAATACACTAGAGGCATAAATAATAGAAGATTTCAACAGACAGAACAAAGAACCAGTGAACTAGAAGACAGGGCAATTGAAATCATAGTCATAAGAATAGACAGAGAAAAGAATAGAAAAAACTAAGCAGTGTCTAAAAGTCTTGTGTGACAACATGAAGTGTACACAACATATGCATCATAGGAGCCCCAGAAGAAGAAGAGATGGGAAAATGGACAGAAAGAATATTTGAGGAAATAATGGTTGATTATTTTTCAATTCTTATGAAAGACATAAATATACATGTCCAAAAGTGCAATGTACTCCAAACAGAATAATCCTGATAGACCTATTCTGAGACACATACTGGTAAGAATGTCAAATGCCAAAGATAAAGAGAGAATTTTGAAAATAGCAGGAGAAAAGTTACTTATCACATAAAAGGGATCCTTCGTAAGACTAGGTTCAAATTTCTTATCAGAAACTGCAAGAAAGCAGTGGCAAGGGTTATGTAAGGTAGTGAAAGAGAAAAACTGTCAGCCAAAAATTCTTTATCTGGCAAAAGTCTACTTCAAAAATAAGGGAGAGTTTAAAACATTCACAGATTGTTTTTAACTGAGAGAATTTGTCACCAAAGACTTATCCTACAAGAATTACTAAAGAGAGTTCTTCATGTTGAAAGGAAAAGACAGGGAAGAATGGCTTAGAGTAGTGTGAAGAAGTGAAGACCTTCAGCAGAGGTAAGAAAATGGCAAATACAAACCCCAATAGTACTATATCCTCAATATATAACCCTCCTCTTTAATTCCTAGAAGAGTTAGAATACAATGGAATAAGAAAAAGTCCTATTCCCTGTTAAGATAATGCAAAATTATAAGAATGTGGAACAAAAACAACACAAAGGGGAAACTGAGGGATATGGGAATAGAAAACAAATATGCTATTGAGGTTAAGTTAAATTAGTAGGTTATAGACTTAGGTTGTGTAATACAAAACCCTAGGGTAATCATAAAGAAAGTATTTTTAAAATTCAGACACAGAAATGAGAAAGAGCAACTAGATAGAAAAGGATGCTACAATAAAGGAAAAGAAACAAAAAAGATATAAGATATAAAAAACAAAGGACAAAATGGCTGAAGTAAATACTGGCTCTAGTAATAACACAGAATGCTAATGGATTAAACTCCCAATCAAAAGACCCAGCTTGGCAGACTGGATGAAAAAGCATGATCCAACTACATGTTTACAAGAGACTCATCTTAGACCCAAAGACACAAATAGATTGAAAGTGAAAAGGATAGAAAAAGATAATCTGTGCAAATAGTAAGAGAGCTGAAGTAGCTATATTCATTACAGACAAAATAGACTTCAACTCAAAAGCTGTTAGAAGAGACAAAGACAAACATTATATGATAATAAAAGGTGACTCCACCAAGAAGAAGTAAGAATCATAAACATTTATATACTTACTTACATGAGGCATATGGTGGCAAAACTGAAGGGAGAATCAGAAACCTCTACAATAGTAGTTGGAAACTTTAATACACCACTTTTATCAAGTTAGAACATCTAGATAGAAGATCAATAAGGGAACAGAGAACTTGAATATTGTGATAAATAACCTAGACCTAATAGACAAATACAGTACATTGCACCACAAAACAGCAGGATATACATTATTATCAAATGTACATGGATTGTTCTCCAGGATGGATATGTTGGATCACAAAATGAGTCTCAACCAATTTAAAAAGACTGAAATTATTCAAAGCATATTCTCTGACCATGATAGGAAACCCACACAAGTATGAAAATTAAATAACACACTCTTAGACAATCAATGGATCAAAAAAGAAATCATGGGGCAGGCCACGGTGGCTCAGCAGGCAGAGTTCTCGCCTGCCATGCCAAAGACCCGGGTTCGATTCCTGGTGCCTGCCCATGCAAAAACAAAACAAAACAAAACAAGAAGACTTTAAAAAAAAAAGAAATCACAAGGGAAATCAGTAAATTTCTAGAGACAGATGAAAATGAGGACATCATATCAAAACATATGGGATATAGTGAAGGCATTGCTCACAGGGAACTTTATAGCCCTAAATGCTTACATTAAAAAAAGAAAGCGCTCAAATCAAAGACCTAACTGCATGCCTGGATGAACTAGGAAAAGAAAAGCAAACTAAACCCAAAGCAAACAGAAGGAAAGAAATAACAAAGATTACAGCAGAAAGAAATGAAATAGAGAATAAAAACAATAGACAGCACTAACAAAGATAAAAGTTGTTTATTTGAAAAGATCAGTAAAATTTACAATTCATTAGCTAGACTGACAAAGGGAAAAAGAGAGAGGATGCAAATAAATAAAATCAGAAAGGAGAAGGGGGTGTTACCATTGACAAAGCAGGAAAAAAAAAAAGTAATATAAGAGGACACTATGAACAGCTGTATGCCAACAAAGTAGACAACCTAGATGAAATGGACAAACTCCCAGAACACACAGGCAGCCTAAACTGACTCTCAAAGAAATAGAAAATCTCAACAGGCCAATTACAATAAAGAGATTAAATCAGTGTCTTGGTTTACTAAAGCTGCCAGAATGCAATATATCAGAAATGGAATGGCTTTTAAAAAGGGAATTTATTAAGTTGCAAGTTTACAGGTCTAAGGGTATAAAATGTCCAAACTAAAGCATCCAGGGGGAAATACCTCGACTCAAGAAAGGCTGATGGGTTCAGAACAAGTTTGTAAGCTGGGAAGGTACGTGGCAGGTGTTTGGTGGGGCCTTTGGCTTTTGGTTTCAAACAGCTTCCCTGAGGACATTTTCTTTCGGCATCTTCAAATGTCTGGGTTTAATGTACATCTGCACTTTCTTTTGGCACTCCAAGCATCTAAGCTTCCTCTAGATTGTTTCCCCTTTTAAAGGACTCCTGTAAACTTGTTAACTAATCAAGACCCACCTTGAATGGGCAAGTCATATCTCCATCTAATCAAAAGTTCACATCTGCAGTTGGGTGGGTCAATCTCCTTGGAAACAATCCAATCAAAGGTTTCTATCATAAACAATAGGTCTGACCCCACAAGATTGGATCCAGATTAAATCATGACTTTTCTGAGGGACGTGGTAGTTTCAAACAGGCACAATCAGAAATAAAAAACCTCCAAACAGAAAAGTTATGGGCCACATGGCTTCAAAGGTGAATTCTACCAAACATTCCAAGAAGAATTAACACCAATCCTGCTCAAAGTGTAGCAAAACTTGAAGAGGAGGAAATACTACCTGACTCCTGCAATGAGGTCAAATTATCCTCATACCAAAGTTAGATAAAGATACTACAAGAAAAGAAAACTACAAACAAGTATTTCTTATGAATATAGATGTAAAAATTCTCAGCAAACACTAGCAAACCAAACCCAACAGCACATTAAAAGAATTATACACGATTTATCAAGTGGGATTTATCCCAGTTATGCAAGGGTAGTTCAACATAAGAAAATCAATTAATGTAATACAACTGTCCTGGTTATGTACCCCAGAAAAACCGTGTTCTATTTCCTAATCTAATTTTGTGAGGACAGACCTATTGTTAAGGGTGGAAATTTTCACTGGATTGTTTCCCTGGAGAGGTGTCACACCCAGTTTTGGGTTGAATCTTTTGATTACTTGGAGATGTGACCCTGGCCATTTAAGGTGGGTCTTGATAGTTTACTGGAGTCCTTTAAAAAGGGAGACATTTTGGAAAAGTACAGTTGCTTCAGAGCCAACATAGCTGCAATCATTTGGAAATGCAGAAGCCCCAGGAGATGCCAGGAGCTGAGAGAGCCGGCGGAAGCTGGGCAGGAACCAGAGCCCAGCAGACATCGCCATGTGCCTTCCCTTGAGAAGCTATGCAAGCCAGAACCCAGAATTATTGCTGTCGCTTTGAATATTTTTACTGACAAGTCTCCATACAAATACTGTCCATACATGGTGTACAATCAGTGGCTCACAATATCATCACATAGTTTTGTATTCATCACCATGATCATTTTTAGCACATTTGCATTACTCCAGAAAAAGGAATAAAAAGAAAGAGGAAACTCATATATCCCATACACTTATGTCTCTCTCCCATTGACCACTGGTATTTCAATCTACCCAATTTATTTTACTCCTTATCCTCCCTATTATTTATTTTTATCCATATTTTTTACTTATCTGTCCATACCTTGGATAAAAGGAGTATCAGACACAAGGTTTTTACAATCACACAGTCACTTGTAAAAGCTGTATCGTTATACAATTGTCTTCAATAATCAAGGCTACTGGAACACAGCTCAACTGTTTCATGTACTTCCCTCCAGCCGCTCCAATATACCATAAATTAAAAAGGAATATCTATATAATGAATAAGAATAACTCCGGGGTAACCTCTCAACTATGTTTGAAATCTCTCAGCCACTGAAACTTTATTTTGTCTCATTTGTCTCTCCCCCTCCTCTTTTTTTTTTGCATTTTATTATTCACCAATTCCAATATTGCCCAATCACTGCCTGTTCAAATTTTCTCTACTGGAAAGGTTTTTCATTTTGAAAACCACAAATAGAAATTTTTATGTGATACCCTAGAATTTCAGCTTACAGTTTTGGCCTGTAGCCCAAACTTAAATGTTGAGGGCTGCTGTATTAATAGAGCAGAAATTCACATTTCCATGAACATCAAGGTGAACTGTGCTTTCAAATGAAAATGATTTTAAAAAATGAATTTATTTTATTGTCATTACAGATTCAGACAGACCCCTCATAGCTCCTTCGGTGACTTTTACACTTGTCCCAAGAAGGAAGGGAATGTTATAAAATCTCCAGGAAGTTTGCTTTAAAAACTTGTAAACCTTTTTTATTTTAAAGTGCTTTAGGAGAGACTTTAGATAACAAAGTTAGAGAAGTTCCTTAGTGTCAGACGAGGTATAAAAGAGAATGTGAAAGAGCAGCAGAGGTGGCCAAGAGCCACTTGTATTTTAGTTATGGTATCAGCAACACAAGATATAATCAACCTAGACCAGTTCAATTTTTTAATTCAGAGTAGGCCAAGGAAAGGAGAGCATTTAAATATATACATATTCTTGGAAGGTGATATGAAAACATTAAAGAAAAATTAGAAAAAAATTTTGAATGACCAGAATCCCAGAAACCTTAAACAAGTACATTCACTTCTGTGTATTTCCTTCCATTCCTTTTATAATACATCAACACACCATTTTAAAGTTAGTGGTTTACCTGTGAGAAAGGAAAGCACATCTTTGTGACTTAAACATGATTTCTTGAAAATAAAGGCCACTCAACTTTAAAAGACATCTACTTGGGCCTATTATGTAAAAAGATTATAATAAAAAACTAACAAATTATGTGACATGATAATTAAGGTTGGTTTATCATGACAGGGGGCTTTGGTCAGATTTGGGAAAGATTGCAGACTGACTGAACTTTTACATGCAGACTGATGATTCAGTTTTTAAATTTTTATTGACAAATCTTCACACACATACAGTCCATACATGGTACACAATCAGTGCCTCACAATATCATTGCATAGGTTTGTATTCATCACCATGATAATTTTTAGAACATTTGCATCATTCCAGAAAAAGAAATAAAAAGAAAAACTCATATACCCCATATCCCTTATCCCTCCTTCTCATTAACCACTAGTATTTCAATCTACCCAGTTTATTTTACCCCTTATTCCCCCATTTATTTATTTTTTATCAATATTCCTTTACTCATCTGCCATACCCTAGATAAAGGAGCATCAACACAAAGTTTTCACAATCACATGGTCACATTGTAAAAATCATTATAAGGTTATCTTCAGGAATCAAAACTACTAGAACACAGCTCAACTATTTCAGGTACTTCCCTCCAGCCACTCCCATACACCATAAACTAAAAGGGTTATCTATATAATGCATAAGAATAACCTCCAGGATAACCTCTTAACTGTTTTTGGAATCTCTCAGCCACTAAAACTTTATTTTGTCTCATTTCTCTCCTCCTTCTTTGGTCAATAAGGCTTTCTCAATCCCATGATGCCAGGTCCTGGTAAATCCTGGGAGTTCTGTTCCACGTTGCAGGGGTGATTGGCCACTTGATTTTTGGCAAAGGATAAAGACCATTCAAAGACTAAAAGAATGGTCTTTTTATCAAATGGTGCTGGGAGAACAGGATATTCGTATGCAAAAACAGTGGAAAGGGACTGCTTTCTCACACCATGTACAAAAATGGACTAAAAGTGGATCAAAGACCAAAATATAAAAACCAAGACTATATAACTCCTATGAGAAAATGCAGGGAGAATCTTCAGGACTTTATGTTAAGCAATGGTTTCTTAGATATTATACCAAAAGCATGAGCCACCTAAAGAAAAAATTGATAAATGGGACCTCATCAAAATTGAAAACTTTTGTGTATCAAAGGAGTTTATCAAGAAAATGAAAAGACAACCGACACAATGGAAAAAATATTTGGAAACCACAATTCTGATAAGTCTTAAGATCCAGATTATATAGAGAAATTGTATATGTTTTCCAACAGTGAAAAGACAAACAACCCATTTTAAAAAAAAGGCAAAAGATTTGAATAAATATTTCTCCAAAGAAGATATACAAATGGCAAAAAGGCACAAGAAAAGATGCTCAACATCACTAGCTATTAGGGAAATGCAAATCAAAACCATAATGTGGAGGAATGGGGAGAATCAAGATGGCAGCTTAGCAATGTGCATGTTTTAGTTCGTCCACCAGAACAACTACTAAACAACCAGAAACAGTACAGAACAGCTCCTGGGCCACATCAGTGACTGGACACACAGTGTACCCCAGTGTGGACCAGCTGGAATGGCTGTGAGCCCCACCCCAGAACCGTGAGTTCTCTAAGCCACAGCAGCCAGTGCCCCTCCCCCACAGGCTGCTTCCCAGAGGGGAAAGGAAAGGGACTTTATCAGCAGCAGGGGCTGAGCCCAACGAAACACCAATCATGGAATTAATTAACAAATTCTGACTACTAAAAATAGGCCCCCAGCCCAGGTGAACCTGGTCAAAGTGGAGGTCGCTCATTTTTGCCCCGGCGCCAAGGGGGCAGGGCTGACGGAAAAAGAAAAAAAAAAGGAAACAGAGGTTTTTGTGGCTGTGTTTCTACAAAGGCTTGACTGCCTTTGAATTCAGTGGCAGGACTTCTCAGGCTGCAACTGCCCCTGGCATAGGCAGAAACAAGCTTCCCCAGGGGAGGGGTGAAGCCCAACTCAGGTGGAATTCCTCCCTTAAGGAAGTCGGACACCAGGGCTTGGTAATTTGAAGCCATTAAAACCAGCCTACAACCTCTCCTCTATCTCCACCACTCCCCAGCAGGGAGAGTCTGCCAGAGTTAAAGGTACTGCATCACCTTATGCTGGTGGGACCTGCAGAGAGACAAGCGCCACATACTGGGCAGGATAAGAAAAACAGAGCCCAGAGGCTTCACAGGAAGGTCTTTCAATTTGCTGGGTCTCACCCTCAGGGAAAACTGACGCAGGTGGCTCTTTGATCCTGATAGGAGGCCAGTTTTGTCTGGGAAAATCCGGCTGGGGTCTACAATACCTAAGTAGACCCTCCTAAGGGGGGGGGGAGGGGGGAAAGGTACCATACAAGCAGGGCAAGAAACAAGAAAACAAGAACTGGAAAATTCTCCTCTGTTAAACAAAACCTAAGTTAAAAGTCCAGAAAAAGCTGAACTGAATGTCAAAGAACACATAGACAACAAATTCATCCAGTAAGGAAGAACAAAAGAATGTCATTATTGCAGTGTGCTGAAAATAGGTGGTAATTAATATTTTAAAATTTCAACTTACGTGTGAGACTAAAGCAAAAAATGTTTATTTGGTACAAATTTATATTTGACTAGTGCATCTCCTAATATAACTTATGTAGATAGTTGGTTGAACACCTTAAGAACATGGAACTTTGGGTAGGACATGAGATTTTGTTGGTTTGTCCAGGTGATGCCCTGATGAATCCCAGAGTGATTTGATCAGTGAGTGGAAAAGTATTTGCAAAGTCCCCTTCGGGGAATGGTGAGAATGGGGGAAAACTCAACTTCCCCAACTTGAAATCTTGATATTCTCACAAGCAGTGTGGACAACCAAAGCTATAAGCTGAGCCCCAGTCTTGGCGTTTGTTCATATGAAACTTAACCCCACAAAGGATAGGTCAAGTCTACTTAAAATTTAGGCCTAAGAGTCATGTGATGACTTAGTCTTAGGGTTCTCCAACCCTAAGAGAACCTCTTTTGTTGCTCAATGTGGCCTCTCTCGTCATCCAACACAGCAAGCAGGCTCACCACCCTCCCCCTGTCTATGTGGGACATAACTCCCAGGGATGTAGATCTTCCTGGAAACATGGGACAGAAATCTCAGAATGAGCTGAGACTCAGCATCAAGGGATTGAGAAAAACTCTAGAATGAGCTGACACCAAGCATCACAGGATTGAGAAAATCTTCTCTACCAAAAGGGGGAAGAGTGAAATGAGACAAAGTGTCAATGTCTGGGAGTTTCCAAACAGAGTGGAGAGGTTATCCTGGAGGTTATTTTTACACATTAAGTAGATATCACCTTGTTATCCAAGATGTAATGGAGAGGCTGGAGGGAACTGCCTGAAAATGTAGAGTTGTGTTCCAGTAGCCATGTTTCTTGATGATGATTGTATAATGATGTAGCTTTTACAATGTGGCTGTGCGATTGTGCAAACCTTGTGTCTGATGCTCCTTTTATCTACTTTGGTCAACAGATGAGTAGAACATATGGAATAAAAATAAGTAATAGGGGGAACAAATGTTAAAATAAATTTAGTTTGAAATGCTAGTGATCAATGAAAGGGAGGAGTAAGGGGTATGGTATGTAAAATTTTTTTTCTGTTTTTGTTTTATTTTTCTTTTGTCTTTTTACTTCTTTTTCTGATTTGATGCAAATGTTCTGAGAAATGATCATGATGATGAATATGCAACTATGTGATGATATTTTGAATTGCTGAGTGTATGTGTTGGGAATGTTTGTGTTTCTTTCTTGAAAATTTGTTTTTAATTGATAAAGAATTAAAAAAAAATTCATCCAGCAAGAAAACCCTAGGTAAAAGAAGTGAAAGCAAGCTCCAGAACAAACTAATTAAGGTAATTAAATGCCTAGATGCCAGCAAAAAACAAATCACACTAGGAAAATTGAAAATATGACCCAGTCAAAGGAACAAACCAACAATTCAAATGAGAAACAGGAGCTAAAACAATTAATTCAGAATATATGAACAGACATGGAAAACCTCATCAAAAACCAAATCAATGAATTGAGGAAGGATATAGAGAAGGCAAGGAATGAACAAAAAGAAAAAATCGACAGTCTGAAAACACAAATCACAGAACTTATGGGAATGAAAGGCACAGTAGAAGAGATGAAAAAAACAATGAAACCTACAATGGTAGATTTCAAGAGGCAGAAAATAGGATTAGTGAACTGGAGGATGGAACATCTGAAATCTGAGAGGCAGAAGATAGGATTAGTGAACTGGAAGGCGGAACTTCTGAAATCCGACAAGAAAAAGAAAATATAGGGGAAAAATGTAAAAATATGAGCAGGGACTCAGGGAATTGAAGGACAATATGAAGTGCACGAATATACATGTTGTGGGTGTCCCAGAAGGGAAAAGGAGGAGAAAAACGAATGGAGGAAATTATCACTGAAAATTTCCCTACTCTTATGAAAGACTTAAAATTACAGATCCAAGGAGTGCAGCATACCCCAAAGCGAATAGATCCAAATGGACGTACTCTAAGACATTCACTAATCAGAATATCAGAGGTCAAAGAAAAAGAGAGAATCTTGAAAGCAGCAAGAGAAAAGCAATCCATCACATACAAGGGAAGCCCAATAAGACTATGCGTAGATTTCTCAGCAGAAATCATGGAGGCGAGAAGACAGTGGGATGATATATTTAAATTAGTAAAAGAGAAAAACTGCCAACCAAGAATTCTATATCTAGCAAAATTGTCCTTCAAAAATGAGGGAGAAATTTAAATATTTTCAGAAAAAAAAAATCACTGAGCGAATTTGTGACCAAGAGACCAGCTCTGCAAGAAATACTAAAGGGAGCACTAGAGACAGATATGAAAAGACCAAAGAGAGAGGTGTGGAGAAGAGTGGAAAGGAAGACTATGAGTAAAGGTAAAAAGAAGGAAAATTAGATATTACATATTAAATCCAAAAGACAAAATGGTAGAAGACAGTACTACCTGTATAGTAATAACACTAAATGTTAATGGATTAAACTCCCCAATCAAAAGACATAGACTGGCAGAATGGATTACAAAACAGGACCCATCTATATGCAGTCTCTACTCAAAGGACATGAGAGCAAGGGCACAAATGGACATTTGCACACCAATGTTTATAGCAGCATTATTTACAATTACCAAGAGATGGAAACAGCCAAAATGTCCATCAACAGACAGGTGGCTAAACAATCTGTGGTATACACATACAATGGAATATTATGTAGATATAAGAATAAAGTTATGAAGTATGTAACAACATGGATGGACCTTAAGGACATTATGCTGAGTGAGATTAGCCAAAAACAAAAGGACAAATAATGTATGGTCTCACAGTTATGAACTGACATTAGTGAATAAACTTGGATATTTCGTTGGTAACAGAGACAATCAGGAGATAGAAACAGGGTAAGATATTGGGTAATTGGAGCTGAAGGGATACAGATTGTGCAGCTGAAGGGATACAGATTGTGCAACAGGACTGCATATAAAAACTCAGAAATGGACAGCATAATACTGCCTAACCAAATTATGTTAAAACACTGAATGAAGCTGAATGTGAGAATGATAGAGGGAGGAGGGCTGGGGGTGTAAATGAAATCAGAAAGAAAGATAGAAGATAAAGATTGAGATGGTATAAGCTAGGGATGCCTAGAGTGTGTAACAATAGTGACTAAATGTACAAATTTAAAAAATGTTTTTGCATGAAGAAGAACAAAGAAATGTCATTACTGCAGGGTGCTGAAAATAGATGGTAATTAATATTTTAAAATTTCAACTAATGTGTGAGACTAAAGCAAAAAAATTTTATTTGGCACAAAATTTACATTTTGACTAGTGTGTTTCCTAATATGTTATGTAGATAGCTTTGTTGAACAACATAAGTACATGGAACCTTGGGTAAGACATGAAATTTTGTTGGTTTGTCCAGAGTGATGCCCTGATGAATCCCAGAATTATTTGATCAGTGAGTGGAAAAGTATTTGCAAAGTCCCCTTCGGGGAATGGTGAGAACAGGGAGAAATTCAACTTCCCCAAGTTGAATTCTTGATATTCTCACAAGCAGTATGGACAACCAAAGCTATAGGCTGAGCCCCCAGTCTTGGGGTTTGTTCATATGAAACTTAACCCCACAAAGGATAGGTCAAACCTACTTAAAATTAGGCCTAAGAGTCACCCCTAAGAGAAACTCTTTTATTGCTCAGATGTGGCCTCTCTCTCCAGCCAACACAAGAAGCAATCTCACCACCCTCCCCCTGTCTACATGGGACTTGACTCCCAGGGGTGTGGACCTTCCTGGCAACGTGGGACAGAAATCCTAGAATGAGCTGAGACTCAGCATCAAGGAATTGAGAAAAACTCTAGAATGAGCTGACACCCAGCATCAAGGGATTGAGAAAGCCTTCTCGACCAAAAGGGGGAAGAGTGAAATGAGACAAAGTGTCAATGGCTGAGAGATTCCAAACAGAGTGGAGAGGTTATCCTGGAGGTTATTCTCACACATTAAGTAGATATCACCTTGTTATCCAAGATGTAATGGAGAGGCTGGAGGGAACGGCCTGAAAATATAGAGCTGTGTTCCAGTAGCCATGTTTCTTTTTTTTTTTCTCTTCATGTTTAATTTACTTTTTTTATTAATTAAAAAAGTTAACTAACACAACATTTAGAAATCATCCCATTCTACAAATACAATCAGTAATTCTTAATATCATCACATAGTTACATATTCATCATTTCTTAGTACATTTGCATCAATTCAGAAAAAGAAATAGAAACACAACAGAAAAAGAAATAAAACAATAATAGAGAGAAAAAATAAAAATAAAAAATAAAATAAAATAAAATAAAAAACTATACCTCAAATGCAGGTTCATTCAGTGTTTTAACATAATTACATTACAATTAGGTATTATTGTGCTGTCCATTTCTGAGTTTTTGTATCCAGTCCTGTTGCACAGTCTGTATCCCTTCAGCTCCAATTACCCATTATCTTACCCTATTTCTATCTCCTGATGGTCTCTGTTACCAATGACATATTCCAAGATTATTCTCTAATGTCAGTTCACATCAGTGGGGCCATACAGTATTTGTCCTTTAGTTTTTGGCTCGTCTCACTCAGCATGATGTTCTCTAGGTCCATCCATGTTATTACATGCTTCATAAGTTTATTCTGTCTTAAAGCTGCATAGTATTCCATCGTATGTATATACCACAGTTTGTTTAGCCACTCGTCTGTTGATGGACATTTTGGCTGTTTCTATCTCTTTGCAATTATAAATAATGCTGCTATAAACATTGGTGTGCAAATGTTCATTTGTGTCTTTGCCCTTAAGTCCTCTGAGCAGATACCTAGCAATGGTATTGCTGGGTCATATGGCAATTCAATATTCAGCTTTTTGAGGAACCGCCAAACTGCCTTCCACAGTGGTTGCACCATTTGACATTCCCACCAACAGTGGATAAGTGTGCCTCTTTCTACACAACCTCTCCAGCACTTGTCATTTTCTGTTTTGTTGATAATGGCCATTCTGGTGGGTGTGAGATGATATCTCATTGTGGTTTTGATTTGCATTTCTCTAATGGCCAGGGACATTGAGCATCTCTTCATGTGCCTTTTGGCCATTTGTATTTCCTCTTCTGAGAAGTGTCTGTTCAAGTCTTTTTCCCATTTTGTAATTGGGTTGGCTGTCTTTTTGTTGTTGAGTTGAACAATCTCTTTATAAATTCTGGATACTAGACCTTTATCTGATATGTCATTTCCAAATATTGTCTCCCATTGTGTAGGCTGTCTTTCTACTTTCATGATGAAGTTCTTTGATGCACAAAAGTGTTTGATTTTGAGGAGCTCCCATTTATTTCTTTCTTTCTTCAGTGCTCTTGCTTTAGGTTTAAGGTCCATAAAACCGCCTCCAATTGTAAGATTCATAAGATATCTCCCTACATTTTCCTCTAACTGTTTTATGGTCTTAGACCTAATGTTTAGATCTTTGATCCATTTTGAATTAACTTTTGTATAGGGTGTGAGATATGGGTCTTCTTTCATTCTTTTGCATATGGATATCCAGTTCTCTAGGCACCATTTATTGAAGAGACTGTTCTGTCCCAGGTGAGTTGGCTTGACTGCCTTATCAAAGATCAAATGTCCATAGATGAGAGGGTCTATATCTGAGCACTCTATTTGATTCCATTTGTCGATATATCTATCTTTATGCCAGTACCATGCTGTTTTGACCACTGTGTCTTCATAATATGCCTTAAAGTCAGGCAGCGCGAGACCTCCAGCTTCGTTTTTTTTCCTCAAGATACCTTTAGCAATTCGGGGCACCCTGCCCTTCCAGATAAATTTGCTTATTGGTTTTTCTATTTCTGAAAAATAAGTTGTTGGGATTTTGATTGGTATTGCATTGAATCTGTAAATCAATTTAGGTAGAATTGACATCTTAACTATATTTAGTCTTCCAATCCATGAACACAGTATGCCCTTCCATCTATTTAGGTCTTCTGTGATTTCTTTTAACAGTTTTTTGTAGTTTTCTTTGTATGGGTCTTTTGTCTCTTTAGTTAAATTTATTCCTAAGTATTTTATTCTTTTAGTTGCAATTGTAAATGGAATTCATTTCTTGATTTCCCCCTCAGCTTGTTCATTGCTAGTGTATAGAAACATTACAGATTTTTGAATGTTGATCTTGTAACCTGCTACTTTGCTGTACTCATTTATTAGCTCTAGTAGTTTTGCTGTGGATTTTTCAGGGTTTTCGACGTATAGTATCATATCATCTGCAAACAGTGATAGTTTTACTTCTTCCTTTCCAATTTTGATTCCTGTATTTCTTTTTCTTGTCTAATTGCTCTGGCTAGAACCTCCACATGATGTTGAATAACAGTGGTGATAATGGACATCCTTGTCTTGTTCCTGATCTTAGGGGGAAAGTTTTCAATTTTTCCCCATTGAGGATGATATTAGCTGTGGGTTTTTCATATATTTCCTCTATCATTTTAAGGACGTTCCCTTGTATTCCTATCCTTTGAAGTGTTTTCAACAGGAAAGGATGTTGAATCTTGTCAAATGCCTTCTCTGCATCAATTGAGATGATCATGTGATTTTTCTGCTTTGATTTGTTGATATGGTGTATTACATTAATTGATTTTCTTATGTTGAACCATCCTTGCATACCTGGGATGAATCCTACTTGGCCATGATGTATAATTCTTATAATGTGTTGCTGGATTCGATTTGCTAGAATTTTGTTGAGGATTTTTGCATCTATATTCATTAGAGAGATTGGTCTGTAGTTTTCTTTTTTTGTAATATCTTTGCCTGGTTTTGGTATGAGGGTGATGTTGGCTTCATAGAACGAATTAGGTAACTTTCCCTCCACTTTGATTTTTTTGAAGAGTTTGAGGAGAGTTGGTACTAATTCTTTCTGGAATGTTTGGTAGAATTCACATGTGAAGCCGTCTGGTCCTGGACTTTTCTTTTTGGGAAGCTTTTGAATGACTGATTCAATTTCTTTACTTGTGATTGGTTTGTTGAGGTCATCTATGTCTTCTTGAGTCAAAGTTGGTTGTTCATGCCTTTCTAGGAAGTTGTCCATTTCATCTACATTGTTGTATTTATTAGCATAGAGTTGTTCATAGTATCCTGTTATTACCTCCTTTATTTCTGTGGGGTCAGTGGTTATGTCTCTTCTTCCATTTCTGATCCTATTTATTTGCATCCTCTCTCTTCTTCTTTTTGTCAGTCTTGCTAAGGGCCCATCAATCTTACTGATTTTCTCGTAGAACCAACTTCTGGTCTTATTGATTTTCTCTAGTTTTCACGTTCTCAATTTCATTTATTTCTGCTCTAATCTTTGTTATTTCTTTCCTTTTGCTTGCTTTGGGGTTAGTTTGCTGTTCTTTCTCCAGTTCTTCCAAGTGGACAGTTAATTCCTGAATTTTTACCCTTTCTTCTTTTTTGATATAGACATTTAGGGCAATAAATTTCCCTCTTAGCACTGCCTTTGCTGCATCCCATAGGTTCTGATATGTTGTGTTTTCATTTTCATTCACCTCGAGATATTTACTAATTTCTCTTGTAATTTCTTCTTGACCCACTCGTTGTTTAAGAGTGTGTTGTTGAGCCTCCACGTGTTTGTGAAATTTCTGGCACTCCACCTATTATTGATGTCCAACTTCATTCCTTTATGATCTGAGAACGTGTTGTGTATGATTTCAATCTTTTTAAATTTGTTGAGACTTGCTTTGTGACCCAGCATATGGTCTATCTTTGAGAATGATCCATGAGCACTTGAGAAAAAGGTGTATCCTGCTGTTGTGGGATGTAATGTCCTATAAATGTCTGTTAAGTCTAGCTCATTTATTGTAATATTCAAAATCTCTGTTTCTTTATTGATCTTCTGTCTAGATGTTCTGTCCATTGATGAGAGTGGGGAATTGAAGTCTCCAACTATTATGGTAGGTGTGTCTGTTTCCCTTTTCAGTATTTGCAGTGTATTCCTCACATATTTTGGGGCATTCTGATTCAGTGTGTAAATATTTATGATTGTTATGTCTTCTTGTTTAATTGTTCCTTTTATTATAGATAGTATCCTTCTTTGTCTCTTTTAACTGTTTTACATTTGAAGTCTAATTTGTTGGATATTGGTATAGCTACTCCTGCTCTTTTCTGGTTGTTATTTGCATGAAATATCTTTTCCCAACCTTTCACTTTGAACCTATGTTTATCTTTGGGTCTAAGATGTGTTTCCTATAGACAGCATATAGAAGGATCCTGTTTTTTAATCCATTCTGCCAGTCTATGTCTTTTGATTGGGGAATTCAGACCATTAACATTTGGTGTTATTACTGTTTGGGTAATACTTTCCTCTACCATTTTGCCTTTTGTATTATATATATCATATCTAATTTTCCTTCTTTCTACAGTCTTCTCCACACCTCTCTCTTCTGTCTTTTCATATCTGACTCTAGTGCTCCCTTTAGTATTTCTTGCAGAGCTGGTCTCTTGGTCAAAAATTCTCTCAGTGACTTTTTGTCTGAAAATATTTTAATTTCTCCCTCATTTTTGAAGGACAATTTTGCTGGATATAGGAGTCTCGGTTGGCAGTTTTTCTCTTTTAGTAATTTAAATATATCATCCCACTGTCTTCTTGCCTCCATGGTTTCTGCTGAGAAATCTACACATAGTCTTATTGGGTTTCCCTTGTATGTGATGGATTGTTTTTCTCTTGCTGCTTTCAAGATCCTCTCTTTCTCTTTGACCTCTTTCATTCTAACTAGTAAGTGTCTTGGAGAACGCTTATTTGGACCTATACTCTTTGGGGTGCGCTGCACTTCTTGGATCTGTAATTTTAGGTCTTTCGTAAGAGTTGGGAAATTTTCAGTGATAATTTCTTCCATTAGTTTTTCTCCTCCTTTTCCCTTCTCTTCTCCTTCTGGGACACCCACAACACATATATTTTTGCACTTCATATTATCATTCAATTCCCTGAGACCCTGCTCAAAATTTTCCGTCCTTTTCCCTATAGATTCTGTTTATTTTTGGATTTCAGATGTTCCATCCTCCAGTTCACTAATTCTAACCTCTGTCTCTTGCAATCTACCATTGTAGTTTCCATTGTTTTTTCATCTCTTCTACTGTATCTTTCCTTCCCATAAGCTCTGTGATTTGTTTTTTCAGACTTTCCATTTCTTCTTTTTGTTCATCCCTTGCCTTCTTCATGTCCTCCCTCAATTTATTGATTTGGTTTTTGAAGAGGTTTTCCATTTCTATTTGTATATTCAGAATTAGTTGTCTCAGCTCCTGTATCTCATTTGAACTATTGGTTTGTTCTTTTAACTCCATATCTTCAATTTTCCTGGTGTGATTTGTTATTTTTTGCTGGCGTCTGGGCATTTAATCAGATTTCCCTGAGTGTGAGACCCAGCAGGTTGAAAGACTTTCCTGTGAAGTCTCTGGGCTCTGGTTTTCTTATCCTGTGCAGTATGTGGTGCTTGTCTGTCTGCGGGTCCCACCAGCAAAAGATGTTGTGACTCCTTTAACTTTGGAAGGCTCTCCCTGCTGTGTGCGTTGTGGAGACAGAGGAAAGGTTGTAGGCTGGTTTTAATGGCTTCAAATTGCGAAGTCCTGGGATCTGAATTCCTTGAGAGAGGGATTCCACCTGAGATGCGTTTCACCCCTCCCGTGGGGAAGGTTCAGGTGGTAGAGAGCCCTGAAAGCAGCCTGTTTCTGCATTTGGGGCAGTTGCAACCTGTGTAATCCTGGCACTGAGCCCAGAGGCACCAAGCCTCCGTAGAAACAGCCGCAAAAGGCTCTGTTTCGCTCCCTTTCCTCTTTCTCAGTTAGCCCAATAGGCAACTTCCGCCTTGATCAGTTTCGCCTGAGCTGGGGGCCTGTTTTTAGTAGTCAGAATTTGTTTATTAATGCCACTATTGGTGTTTGGTTGGACTCAGTCCCTGCTACTGTTGGAGACTCTTTCCTTTCCCTTGGGGTAACCACCTGTGGGGGAGGGGCGCCAGCCACCGGCCACCGCGGCTTGGGGATCTCGCTGATCCGAGGCTCGCCGCCAGACCGGGAAGCCACCTGTGGGGGAGGGGCGCTGGTCACCAGCCGCCACGGCTTGGGGATCTCGCTGATCTGAGACTCGTAGCTGGTCCGGGAAGCCACCCGCGAGGGAGGGGTGCCGGCTGCTGCGGCTTGGGGAACTTGCCTCTCCGAGACTCTCAGCCAGCCCGGGAAGGATGGAGGGAGGGGCGCCGGCCGCCAACCGCCGTGGCCCGGGGAAGCGCGCGCCGCTTGGGGATCTCACCGCAGCAGAGTCTCGCAGTCGTTCCAACCAGTCCAGACTGTGGTACGCTGTGTGTCCGGTCTCTGTCGTGGCTCCAGGAGCTGTTCTGTTCTGTTTCTGGTTATTTAGTAGTTGTTCTGGAGGAGGAACTAAGATGCATGCACCTTACTAAGCTGCCATCTTGGCCCCTCTCAGTAGCCATGTTTCTTGATGATGATTGTATAATGATATAGCTTTCACAATGTGGTTGTGTGATTGTGCAAACCTTGTGTCTGATACTCCTTTTATCTACTTTGGTCAACAGATGAGTAGAACATATGGAATAAAAATAAGTAATGGGGGAGCAAATGTTAAAATAAAGTTAGTTTGAAATGTTAGTGATCAATGAAAGGGAGAGATAAGGGTATGGTATGTATAATTTTTTTCGATTTTCATTTTATTTTTCTGTTGTCTTTTTATTTCTTTTTCTGAATTGATGCATATGTTCTAAGAAATGATCATGATGATGAATATGCAACTATGTGATGATATTGTGCATTACTGAATATATATTTAAAACAGTATGATCATATATTAGGAATGTTTGTGTTTCTTTCTTGTAATTTTTTTAATTAATAAAAAAAATTTTTTAAGAACCCATGATGTTGTCCCGTTTCATAACCACTAGAATGCTTACTGTTTTTTTTTTTTTCAAGATTCACAAAACTCATTTATTAGGCAGCGATCTAATCTGGCAATGCAAAGCTTTTTGCATTGCAGAAAAATGATTAAAAAAAAAAACTTTTTTTTTTTACCCTCTCACCTCCAGAGAGTAACTAACTCAATATCACTCACAAGGAAAATTGAACTCAGATTAGACATATTTCTTTTTATCTATCTGTTTGTTCTTTCTATTTGCATAGAAAAAGTTTTTAGAGTTTCTTTTCCTGCAAAGTGGTGTTCTGATGATTGAGACATTTATATTAGCCTCAGAGGACTTTTGTTATTGTTGGAAATACAAACACAGATATGTGCTTTTTTTTCAATTAAATACAATTTATTTATTAAGCATCAAGATCCTATAAGATCTGATTCCTAGCTTCCTCTGTAATTTCAGACCAACCACACTGGCCTACTTGCTGTTTTTTTTTTTTTTTTTACATTTTTTATTGTGAAATATAACATATATACAAATATATATATATATACACAAAAAAGCAATAAATTTCAAAGTACATTATAACAGTAGTTATAGAACAGATTTCAAAATTTGGTATGAGTTACAATTCCATAATTTCAGGTTTTTCCTTCTTGCTTCTCTAAGGAATATCAATGTAAAGATTCAGGAATCATACTCATGTGTTAAATCCTAATTTCTCTGTTATAACTCCTTTTTCTCCTTTGATCCTTCTCCCAATCCTTAGGGTATTTGGACTATGCCTATTCTGACTTTTTCATGTTGGAAAGGGTGTTGACAATATGGGATGGGGGGGTGGAACTAGTTGATGTTCTTGAAAAGGCTGGATCCTCTGGGTTTCACAATTTATCTGGACTAGGAACCATCTGGAGGTTGTAGGATTCTGGAAAGTAATCTTAGTGCATGAAACTTTTGTAGACTCTCAGATAGAGCCCTAGGTGTTCTTTAGGGTTAACAGGAATGGTATAGATTGGTGTTTGGCAAACTGTGACAATTAGCAATATATAACTGAAGGTTGTGTAAGAGTAGAGAATGGCTACTATTTAAAAAGTGGAGATTAGAAGTTTGGAGAGGATGTAGAGAAATAGGAACACTCATTTATTGTTACCGGGGATGTAAAATGGTGCAACTATTGGAAAGATTGGCGATGTCTCAGAAAGTTAAGTATAGAATTACTATATGACTCAGCATTCCCACATCTTGGAACATGCACAAAAGATTTGATGGCAGGGACTTAAACACACATTTTCACACTGATATTCATGGCAGAATTATTCACAGCTGCGAAAAGATGGAAGCAACCCAAGTGTCTATCAACCAATGAGTGGATAAATAAAGTGTTGTCTCTATGTACACATTTAATAATAATGGAATATTATTCAGTTATAAAAAGGAATGGACTTCTGATACATGAGACAATATAGGTGAACTTGATGACATCATGTTGAGGGGAACAAGCCAGTCACAAAAGGAAAAATATTGTATGATCTCATTGATATGAAATAATTAAAATAAGCAAACTCATAATAGAGTCAGAATCTAGAATATAAACTATCAGAGGCCAGGGAGAGAGTAGAGAATGTGGAGTTAATGCTAAATTATACAGACTTTCTATCTGGTTGATTGTAAAGTTTTGGTAATGGATAGTGGTGATGGTAGCACAACATTGTGAACATAATTAACAATACTGAACTATATATTTCAACATGGTTAAGGGAGAAATTTTAGGTTGTGTATACATTACTAGAATACAATTTTAAGAAAAAAACTTAGGACTGTATGACAAGTGAACCCTATTATAAATGACCAACCAAAGTTGATAGTACAATTATAAAAATACTCTTTCGTGAATTGGAACAAATATACCACATTAATGCAAGGTGTTAATGATAGAGTAGTATAAGGGGAGGCTATACATTATGATTTTTCTGTAAACAACTTTTCTAATTAAAAAACTAATTAAAAACAGAGAAAACCTATGATAGAATTTTGGTTTATAAAAACCATACCTGGTATCAGAGTTTAGATAGAGTTTCACAGCCAGCCTTTTCCAGTGAGTATCACATTGTGAACATTTTTGTCATGCCTTCAGGAACATTATGTTAAATGGCTGATTAACCTCGCATTATAGAGTTGTGACAATTGACTTATTTAACATTTGGGTTGTTTTCAATTTTTAACCCTGAGTTTTTTAAGTTTGACTATGTTCTGCTGTAGGACGCTCATCCATACTTTCGTTATAGCAATTACGACTTTGCATTGTCATTGTTTACTCTCTGCCTTTCTTGGAGACGATGATCTCCTTGAGTTTTTCATCTCTGTAGCCCCAGGTCCTAGCAAAGTGCCTGTCACAGAGTAGGCACTCAATAAATATTTGGTGAATGAATAAATGAATGAGTTACAAGAGAGCAAAGTGAAGGCTGGCTATTAGCACAGTGTTATGAACACCTCTCATCTCTGATGAATACCTGAAGTGTGGATGAATGGGTCATACCAGCTTGGCAAGGAGGCAACAAGCTATGTGGGAAAGGACACAGTTTCAAGAGTTTGCCTCTCGGCTCCCATGCTTCCTAAGTTTTAAGAGCAAGTTACTCAATAAATCTGAGTCTCAGTTCCCTCTTTGTAAAATGGGAACATTAGTACTTATCTTACAGGATGTAACTGGAGTGTTTCTAATCTTCACAAATCTATCAATTAAGAATTAATCTCTCCTGTTTTTTTTCTGTAGCCTTGATTACCTGAGAATTTGTTAGGCAATTACATAGAGGTAGGAAAAAGAGAGAAATGCAAAAAGGAAAAAAAAAAGTTAAGCTAAGTTCTTGATCAGGGAAGGTCTAAGATTACAATGGAAAGAAACCAAAGGGCAGAGTCACTAAAGGGAGATAGGAGTTGGAATTGCTGCAGAAGATTCCCTTTTGCCAAGACAAATATATGTGTTAGTTTCACCTCTAATTTCTACAAATACTTTATTGTTTAATATTTTAAAAATCCACCTCTTGGGAAAGCCTTGATTCACCTGAGGAAATCTTATCTGGTGAAATGTTTTTGTATTTCAAGTTTAAATATCATAATAGAACAAGTGAAAATTTGCTCCCAGTTTATGCTGAAGAGTTGGCAGTGCCTCAAAAATATTAAGCTGTGAGCAAATTTTCGCTGATTTTATGATGACAATTATTGGGTTATTCAGACCTCTGTTTCTGTTAACCATTTCCTTCTGTGAATTCTATTTCATTACCAATTCCAACCCTACCTCAGGTTATATTTCAAGCTCTCTGAGGGATGATCTCTTTCCAGTTTGCCCTTCTCCCAAGACTCACCAGGCTCTCAATTTAAAGCTTAGGGTGTTTACTCCTCCTTGGCAAGCACTAGACTTAATTTTTTGTCTGCTAGCTCTTGAGACTGCTGAAAGCTCTGCTTAGCATTTTAGCCTCTGCTCTTATCCCTCCATAGTTCTTCCCACATACAGCTGCTGGGGTGATGTTTTTAAAGAGAAACTCAGACTGTGTCACTCCTGATTCACTTGAAATAAAAGGCAAGTTATTTCTGTAACTGACGCCCAGCTGGCAATGGTGCCAGCTGAGCCCCGATCCAGGTTCAGGGGTTCTTGCTGCTAGAACTTAGGCAAAGGAGAGGGCCAGTAGGAATAAGTAGTAAAAATAAGGGGTAGAGATGCCCTTCCCCTCTCTACGTGGGCTATGACTCCCAGGGGTGTGGGCCTTCCTGGCAACGTGGGACAGAAAACCTAGAATGAGCTGGGTCTCAGCACCAAGGGATTGAGAAAATTTTCTCAACCAAAAGGGGGAAGAGTGAAATGAAACAAAATAAAGTGTCAATGGCTGAGAGATTCCACACAGAGTCGAGAGGTTATTCTTACACATTAAATAGATATCACCTGTTTATTAGGGTGTAATGGAGAGGCTGGTGGGAACTGCCTGAAAATGTGGAGCTGTGCTCCGGTGGCCATGTTTCTTGAAGATGACTGTATGATAATATAGCTTTCGCAGTGAGGGACTATGTGATTGTGAGAGCCTTGTGTCTGATGCTCCTTTTGTCTACCTTATCGATGGATGAGTAAAACATATAAATTAAAAATAAATAAATAATAGGGGGAACAAATGTTAAAATAAATTGAGTAGATTGAAATGCTGGTCATCAGTGAAAGGGAGGGGTAAGGGGTATTGTATGTATGAATTTTTTTCTGTTTTCTTTTTATTTCTTTTTCTGAATTGATGCAGATGTTCTAAGAAATGATCATGATAATGAATATACAACTATGTGATGATAGTGTGTTATTGATTATATAACAAGAACGGAATGATCATATGATAAGAATGTTTGTTTGTGTGTGGTTATGTATCATAAATTAAAAAAAAAAAAGAAAAAAAAATAAGTGGTAAAGAGAGTACACATTAAAGAGGCTAATGTGGACGTGCCCAAGGGAGGGACATGCACTGAGTGGAGTAGGCTAGTTTGTTTTATAGGAAAGTTTTGCTGGTGGCAGGTTTCCATAGTAACCTTTGAATACTAGGTGTCACATACCTAAAATTTGTCTTTGGGCAGACGGTTAATAATTTCCATGACTCTATGCTTCCTATCACTAACTAAGAATTTGTTTTTGGGCCCAGAATTTTACAAGTTTTTATGGGTTGGAGAAGTTTCAATGGTTCTGGATGGTTTTAGGGCTTTAGGGGAAATTTTTGTTCCAGGAAGTTTGTAGCTGAAGTTTGCAGTTTGCATTATTCCTTTGGAGTAAGATAAGAAACAAGGGCCTTGTAGTTGTCTGTTAACTCTTTTAGAGCTTAATAGGAATCCGGGGCCTTGCAGTTGTCCTCTTTTATCCTGCTTCACTCTGACGTGTCTGCTCTCCACCACTACATCTATCTGTTGTCTTGTCTCTTGACTATTCTAAGCTAGATCCTACCGCAGAGCCTATGTCCTTGGTCTCTTTTCTGCTCAGAATGCTTTCTCAAGTCCTTCTGACTCTCTGTTTCTCACCATTTCCATCTTGTCAGAGAGGTTCTTCCTGTCCACTCTAGATCAAGAAATCCCTTTGCTTCTTACTCTGTCAACCTTCCTTATAGCACCCATTAGTGCTGTGTAAGTAGTGCTAAGTAAGGTAATTAGTAGTCTGAATGACCTTACTGTTTTCTTTTTAAGTCGTTCTCTGCCTACTGGAGTGTATGCCTCTGAAGGTAGAGTCCCTGTTTTGTTCACTGTGCTATCTCCTCCCCTTAGAACAGTGCCTAGGCTCAGCTAGATAGAAGGCTCTCAAGAATTTATTTGTTCACTGATTGACAACCTCAAAGCCCATTATGAACAGTTAATATGGAACCAGTCTTACCCCTTGAGCATACAGTTCCATAGGAGGAACAAAAAGGAAAAAAGCACAAAAACTCTTCTTCGCCATGTTTTCCCTTGACCTTGTTTTCAACAAGAAATACTTCCTCTGACAGTCTCCAAAACTAACAAGAAAAAACCCCAGTGACTGTACACGGTCAAGGGCAGCCTTATTTGGTAGCCAACCCTTCCCACAACATGCCCAGCCCATACCTTTTTTCTCAACATTAGAGATAAATATAGGTATCTCAATAAGGATAGTGCTTCCCCTTATGAATAAACCATCTCTCCCAAGCTGAGGGAGAAACAAGGTCACTACCTAGCATTTACAAGGCTCTTAATGTTTACACAGTACTTTGTTCTATTTTATGGAAGGTGGCAAGGTCTAGAGCAAACACACACATGTAGATACAAACCTTGAGTTTGAAAACCTTGGATTTATTCCCAGGCTTGCTGCTGACTTACCTGATTTTTATAAAGGTCATTTGGTTTATCTGTGCACATAGAGTAAAGCTTGTTCTTGCTTTACTACTGTGATGATTCAAAACTAAATGCGACAATTTGTGAGATGTCGAAGATACTTACAATAGCAGAATGTACTTTTATTCCATAGTACAGTGTCACTAACAGTAGTGATACTGTCTATAGAAGAGAAAACCATGGCAAACATAATTTAATTTCAATCTGGTGGCCTCACCAAGTTTGCTAGGTAATTTCTATTGTATTCTACAAGTAATTTCTAAAATAAATTCCGTAGTAATTTCTCTTGCATTTCTCAAGAAGGCTGTGGCAGTAAATAAGGCCTCCTTAATGTCAGAAGGGCTTCTGAGCTCCAGATTTCCATTATTGCATTGTCAGCTGTCCAGACTCAAATATTTAGATGTAATCTTGACTCATCCTTCTACCTGAACAAGACCTGCTCACTAATTTTTCTTTTTTAAAAAAATATTTTTATTAATAAAACAACATGCAAACACACAAACATTCTTAACATAGAAACATTCCATATATAGTATACAATCAGTGGCTCACAACATCATCACATAGTTGTGTATTCATCACCATGATAATTTTTTTTGAACATTTACATTACTCCAGAAAAAGAAGTAGAAAAGAAAAAAGAAAAACTCATACGTGCAATATCCATCACCCATCCCTCTCATTGACCAGTATTTCCATCCACCCAATTTATTCTAACCTTTGTTCCCCCTATTGTTTATTTTATCCATATTTTTTACTCATCTGTCCATACCCTAGTTAAAAGGAGTTATCAGACACAAGATTTTCACAATCACATTGCAAAAGCTATATCATTATACAATCATCTTCAAGAAACAAGGTTACTGGAACACAGCTCTACAGTTCAGGTACTTCCCCTCCAGCCACTATCATACACCATAAACTAAAAAGGGGATATCTATATAATGTGTAAGAATGACCTCCAGGATTACCTCTTGACCCTGTTTGAAATTTCTCAGCCACAGACACTTTATTTTGTCTCATTTCTCTCTTCCCCCTTTTAGTCAATCCCTTAATGCAGGGTCCTGTCTCATTTTGGATTTCTGTCTCACGTTGCCAGGGAGGTTTACACCCCTGGGAGTCAATGTCCCACATAAAGGGGGAGGGTAGTGAGTTCACTTGCTGTGTCAGCTTAGAGAGACCACATCTGAGCAACAAAAGAGGTTCTCTGGGGTGACTCTTAGGCCTAATTTTAAATAGGTTTAGCCTACCTTTTGCAGGAATAAGTTTCATAGGTGCGACCCCCAAGATCAAGGGCTTGGCCTATTGATTTGGTTGTCCCCACTGCTTGCTAGAACATCAGAAATTCTCCAGATGGAGAAGTTGAATATTGCCACCTTTCTCCCCATTCCCCCCAAGGGGATTTTGAAAATACTACTTTATTCACTGTCCAAATCTCTTTGGGACTTATCGGGGCATCACACTAACCTGGATAAACCAACAAAATCTCATGCCCTATTCAAGATTCTATGTACTTATGGTATTAACTAAACTGACAATACAACTTAAACTAGGAAATGCACTACCCAAAATAATTTTGCACCAAATAAACACTTCTTCTTTTAGTCTCACACAAAAACTTGAAGTTTTACAGCATGGATGTTATCATCCTTTACCCAGTCTTCTAATATACCTTAGTCCTATTCAGATCAATTTCATTCATGTCTTTATTCAATGTCTGATCACTTTTTCAACTTTTAAAACAGTTCCTGTTTGGTGTAGTGCTGACTTTCATAGCTTTAGAGCTCTAATGCTGAGTCTCAGAGTTTCCCAAAGTTTCTGGAAAGACCATGTTATACACAAACAGCTCAGTGTCTCAATTTAGAATTAACAGTTATACCTCCTGAATATAACTGTTAGAATTGACAGAGATGTACCTCTCTCTGCATTCTCTCTAGAACTGTTTCTCTCTGTTCACTTTTAAAGTTTTATTCACACATCATACAATCCAGCCTAATTGAGTAGACGTGCCTTTACTGCGATACTGTATCTGAAGACATTTCCTTTTCTTCCACACTGAATCCATATGCCTTTCCAAATCCCCCCTGCCTGTTGTCATTCAGTTTTGGCATAATGCCTTTGTTACATTCAGTGGAACCATATTACAGTGTTATTGATTACACTAGACCCTAGCTTACATTGATTGTACTTTTTCCCATATACTATTTTCAACACCCTGCAATACTGATATTCATTGTTCTCCCTCATGCAAAAAAATTTTTTAATTTGTATATTTAATCACCATCATTGTACACTCTAGGCTTTCCTACATTATACCATGTCAGTCTTTATTCTCTATCTTTCCTTCTGATTTCATATGTGCCTCCAGCCCTTCTTCCTCTATCATACTCACATTCAGCTTCATTCAGTGTCCTAATGTTATTATGCCATAATAAGGTAATATTGTGCTATCCATTTCTGAATTTTTACAAATCAGTCCTGTTGCACAATCTATATTCCCTCAGCACCGATTGCCTAATGTCTATTCTATTTCCATCTCCTGATAACCTGTGTTCTAAATTTCAATTCTCCAAGTTCATTCATTAATGTTAGTTCATATCAGTGAGACCTTACAGTATTTGTCCTTTTGTTTCTGGCTAATCTCACTCAGCATAATGTCCTCAAGGTCCATCCACATTGTTACAGGCTTCACCACTTTATTCTGTCTTACATCTGTGTAATATTCCATTGTGTGTGTATACCACAGCTTGTTTAGCCATTCATCCATTGATGGACATTTGGGCTATTTCCTTCCCTTGGCAGTTGTAAATAATACTGCTATTAACATTGGTATGCAAATATCCATTTGTGTCCTTGACCTCACGTCTTCTGAAGAGCTACCTAGCAGTGGTATTGCTGGATCATATAGCGATTCTATACTTAGCTTTCTGAAGAACTTCAAGACTGCCTTCCACAGTGGTTGTACAATTTTACATTCCCACCAGTGGTGGATAAGTGTACCTGTTTTTTTTTTTTCCCAATGTCCATGTCTTCAGTTTTCTGTTCCAGTCTCAAGTAACTGCTTTTGTCAGTAATCAAATCAGTGCTGTAATGGCATACAAACAGATAGACCAACAGAATAGCATTGAAGGGGCTAAGATAGTGGTGTAGTGAGGTATGGAATTTAGTTAGTCTGCCAGGGAAGCTAGCAAATCACCAGGAACTGTATGGACAAATGTTGGGGGGACATCAGTGACCCATCACACACCATTCGTAATGGGTGGAACAGCAGAGATCCCACACTGTAGGTCTATAATTCTCCCAGGCCGCAGAGGCCGGTGTCCTTCCCCCATGGGCATGGGAGGCTGGTTCCCAGTCCTTTTAGAATGGTATGAGAAATGCACATAATCCCAGAATTTCAGAGGCTTTCCTGTTCAATCTCTGTAGATGGTGATACATGGAATCTATGACCACCCCTGGACTGCAGTCCTGGCCATTTTCTCCCCATCTCCTTCCTTGTTCCATAGAGCAGACGTGAACTCAATCCACTCTGCTCTGCCATGTTCCTGGAAGTCCTAAATAAGTGTTCTTAATACACTACTTGGTGTGCTCTTCCCCTGTTCTAAAATTTCTATGGCTCCCCATTGCTTAAAGGATAAATCCCAAACTTCTTAGGGTCAACCGTAATCTGGAATTAGAGTGCTTTTCTTACTTTATCATTTCCTATTCCCTCATCTTGGACACCTTTCTACCTTTAACACACCTTGCTATACTCAGGTTCACATTTTCCCTGTCTTCTCAATAGCTTCTCTCAACTCCATCAGGATGATATCAGTCCAATCTATCTTTTAATAAATCCAACCCAAAACAACCTCTTCCCAGGCTCAACTTTCAAAGCACCTACATTCCTATAATTCCTTTGACAGTCAATCATAGACTGATTCTAGTGTGTGTTTGTGTGTCTTTTCTCCCCAGTGAGTTTATATCTCTTTAAAAGGAGATATGGTATCTTATACAGTATTTAATCAATTCTGAGATCAATTCTACGACACATCTATTTTTCACAATCGATTTTCAAATTGGAATACAACTTAAAATCAATTATGTGTCACAGTTTAATTGGCAGGGCTTTTCTTTCTTGGCAGTAAATAAAATAGTGGTATGCCATACAATCAATGATGCCTCAAATTTGATGAAAGACAACACGTCTTGAAATCCCCTTCAGCTCCTAGCACAGGTCTTTCACTTGTAAGGTGATTTTTCAAGTCTTATTGATTATTTGATGATCTGATATACCTTCAGATGAGCCAGCACAGAAGCAGTCTTTGGATGCAAGAGTCCATGCCATAGCCATTGTACTTCCAATTGGAGAAGCAAATTAAAGAATGAGAGGAACAGGCATGCGGGGCTGTGGTTGCTCCTTCAGCCCCAGCATCTATATTACAGCCCCTGGACCTGCTATGGAGAAAGGTTGCCAAAGAAGGAATTTGGACAGCCTTGATAGAAGAGGGCTGTATCCCAGAAGGTAGGACCACAGATATAATGCAGCTAAGGAGGCTATGAGGCAAAGCCTCTAAAAATGACACCTGGGAAATAGGTTTCAAAGTAACCTAGATTCAGATTAGTCCAGGAAAGCCAGAGGGGTATGTTAGCAAAATACAACATTTTACTGCATGCATGTGTCAATGAAATTCTACTTATAGTGGTGATCATTATCAAAGGAGGCTGTGTCAGCACCATGCCATAGGCTTGGGCCATTCTAATAAATAAAAGGCTGTTAAATGGATTTCTGCTATCATAAATGGGAACTAAAGGATAAAGCTTTGGGATAGAAACAAGTTTAAAAAGGAAATGTCACCTGATGGAAGGATGCTGAATTGGACTTTAATAACATCTGACCACTGATCATTCTAGTGGAAGAATGTTCTTTTGTCCCTTTAGGGATTCCCTGAGCTTCTTGTTCCAGTGCAGCTTTCCTAGTTAAATGAGTTCCTAAACAGAACTGTAAATTGTGCTTCTGTGGTCAGTTGAGCAACTCTTTCAACAATAACAGCTTTCATTTTTATTGTACTTCATAATTTACAGATTATTTTCACATGTATTGTTTTCTTTTGAATCGTAAAACAACACTATGTGGTAAGATTTTCTTAGTCTCATTTTTCAGACTTTCAGGCTCAGAAAGAAGGAAGAGAAGAAGAGCAACTATTGTTTATTTAACACTCAAAAAGCTGGACATATTACAAACTGCATTTCATTTCATTTTCCCAGGAAGCTATTTTGATGCTAGATTTTGAACTTGCTTGATGGAACTAGGGCCCCTATTCTGGTCTTCAGATTCCAAGTTCTTTGTTCTCACCATTAACATAATAGGCTACATGCATTTGAAATAGGGACAAAAGAAATACAGAAAAACACAAGACATGATAGCCGGCTGGTGGGCATCATCCTTCAGATCCAGTGGCTCTCTGTGGATTCCTCGTGATATCTGTGACAAAAAAATAGGTTGATCCCATCTACCTCGGTGTACCACACAGCCTTTCCTTCTCTTGAGGCCTCCCTGGCTGTACTGCTCAGGGAAGTATATTTTTCAAATCTGAAGGGAGGCCTGTATGTGCTCCCTGCCCCTGGCCAAGACATAATGTCAATATCCAAGAATCTTTAGGTTTCTAGAAAACTCAAAAGGCCAAAGAGCTTTCTGGCTCTTTCTGTTCTCTCCCAGACCTCCCCTGAAGCAAAAAGTAAAAGTCAGAGTGCTTAAATGGGAGAAAAAAAAAAAAAGGAGGAAAAGAGAAGAAAAGGAAAGCACAGGACGATGCTTCAAAATATTTCCCTCATGATCTTGAATAAATAAACAGAATTACTAGTTACTAGTAATTAATTAGCAGAATGGGGCTTGATTTGTACTCTGAAGAAGAAGTAAAGGATGAATAAAAGAAGAGCAAAGGATAAACAAGGAATGAGGATGGCTTTTCAGAGCCAGAACAGAGAATATGGTTTAGGGAGTAGAGGAAATGGGGCTGGACAGAGAGGGCGAGCCTTGAATACTGGAGGGCTTTAGACTGATCGGTTTAGGTAATGAGAAATCAATTAAGGTTTTAAGGCTGGGAATTGCTATAGTAAAAGCAGTTTTAAAACACATTGCACTGGGGGAAAAAATAAAGAGAGTTTTGAAATCAGAACCAGGTTCAAATGCTGGCTTCCCCATTCAGGAGCTGTGTGACTTAAAGTAAGTTAGCGAACCTCTCTGGGAATTAAATTTTCCCAGGCCATAAAAAAGGAGACAATGAGGAATTCTGGGATGAAACACAGTGGGAGTGGTAGCATAGCTTTTTGGTTCTTCCCAAGTCCCCAAGTAAAAACAGACACAGCAACTAGATCGATAAAAGAAAAACTCA
Source organism: Tamandua tetradactyla (assembly GCF_023851605.1). Taxonomy (NCBI): domain Eukaryota; kingdom Metazoa; phylum Chordata; class Mammalia; order Pilosa; family Myrmecophagidae; genus Tamandua; species Tamandua tetradactyla. Next base: position 196,199,939 of record NC_135327.1, on the reverse strand, counting down.
GACATTTACAACATATTTAGTTGTCAAGGTATCTCCATAAACCCCCTTTTAGTGGCAGTAAGCCACTAAAAACAAACGACCTGCATGATATCAGCATCTGTGCAGAAGAATGCAAAGGGGCATGATGGGGCAGCTAACAGAACAACTGGCAGAAGCCGGCAGGCCAGTTGAGGGCAGTGGCTGAAACTGAAAGAGGTTTTAATCATTCCAACAGTGAGAAAATTACTGCAGAGAAAAGTCCTGCAGTAATAGGACTGGGTCAATCCAACCCTGTGATTCACGAGGACTCCCTTCTTGGTTAGGAAAAATTGCCTGGAATAAGATCAAGATTGAGCAGAATAGGGTAACATAAATGAAGAAAAGAGAAGGTCCAGATAAAAGTAAGGGAGAGAGATGAAGCCAACGAATCTCAGCAAACAAACTGCTACGTGAAAACAGTAGGACCTCTGTTAAACGTTTCAAAAAATACTAGACCCAAGACTTCTGATAAAAGTTTAGGAGTACTAATTTCAAATAAAAATTAGTTGAAAAATATTGAGATCAAATTTCATACAAAGTTACTACTTAAAGACACAGAATAGAATAACAACTTTCAGCCAGTAAAAGCCCACTGGACAGATGTGCTCACCAAACAGATCTGAACTGTAATAAACTGTGTTAGTTTTCTAAGCTGTGCAACAAATGACCACAAACTTAGCCACTTAACATAAATTTATTAGCTCATGGTTCTTGTGGGTCAGGAGTTCATGCACAGACTAATTGGGACTTCTGTTCAGGATCTCACCAGGCCCAGGTCCAGACATTGGCTAGGGCTGTGATCTCATCTAAGTTTTCAGGGTTGTTTTCTACACTCAGCAGTTGTGGGCAGGATTCAGTTCTATGTGATTGTACAACTGAGAACCTTTGAATCTCTGACTTCTCTGTCTTTGACTCTAGAACTTCTTTTAAAAGGGCTCACGTGATTAGATCAGGTGATCCCACCTCTCTTTTGATTAAAGCCAGCTGATTAGGTGGCTTGAGCACACGTACAAACTTCCTTCACCTTTGCCATATAATTAAACTAATCATGGGGCAATACCTCTTCATATTTACAAATCCTGTATCTGCTCAAATGGAGGCAATTATAAGAATTATAATAGTACATGTGGTAGGTAGAATCTTAGAATTCTACCTACCACATGTACTATTTCAAAACAAACTTAAAAAACACATTAAGAAAATGACACAAGACACCTGAGACTCAGAGTTAGAGCTCTGAAACTATGAAAGTCAGCAGTACCCATACAGAAACTGTTTTAAAAAGCTGAGAAAGGGATTGGGCTTTGACTGGAGACATGAGACTGATCTGGATAGGACTGAGATGGGTCAGAATATAGGGTAAAGGCTGATGTCATCCATATTTTAAAACTTTGACTTCTTTGTGAGTCCAAAGGGAGAGATGTTTAGTTGGTGCAAAATTTATATTTTGGGTAGGACATTACCTAATTTAACTGGTATGGTCACTTTAGTTGAACACCATAAGTACATGGAATCTTGAATAGGGCATAAGAGCTTGTCAGTTTGCCCAGGTTGGTGTGATACTCTGATATATCCCAGAGTAATTTGGGCAGAAAATAAAAGAAGTGTTTGCCAAGTCCCCTTAGGGGACTGGGAAGAAAGGAGAAAATATTCAATTTCCCCATCTGGAGAATTACTGATATTCTCGCAAGCAGTGGGGACCACCAAATCAATAGGCTGAGCCCTCAATCTTGAGGTTTGCACCCATGAAACTTATTCCTACAAAGGATAGGCTAAGCCTACTTAAAATTATGCCCAGGGTAATGGGTAGTTCGGTGGTTAGAATGCCTGCCTTTCATGCGGGAGACCTGGATTTGATTTCCAGACCATGCACTCCCCCAAAAAAGCAAAACAATTATGCCTAAGAGTCACCCTCGGAGAATCTCTTTTGTTGCTCAGATGTAGCCTCTCTGTCTAAGCCAACTCAGCAGGTAAACTCACTGCCATACCCTCTATATGGGACATGATTCCCAGAGGTATAAACTCCTTGGCAACATGGGACAGAGCTCCTGGTATTTGCCAGGACCTGGTATCATGGGATTGAGGAGGCCTTCTTGACCTAAAGGGGGAAGAGAGAAGTGAGACAAAATGAAGTTTCAATGGCTGTGAGATTTTAAATGGAGTTGAGAGATTATCTGGATTAACCTGGAGGTTATTCTTACACATTATATAGATATCCCTTTTTAGTTTATGGTGTATTAGAGTGGTTGGAGGGAAGTACCTGAAACTGTTGAACTGTGTTCCAGTAACCTTGATTCTTGAAGATGATTGTATAATGATATAGCTTTTACAATGTGATTGTGTGATTGTGAAAACCTTGTGTCTGATGCTCCTTTTATCCAGGGTATGGACAGATGAGTAAAAGAATATGAATAAAAAATAAATAATAGAGGAGATAAGGGGTAAAATAAATTTGGTAGATTGACATACAAGTGGTCAATAAGAGGGAGAGTTAAGGAGTATGGGATGTATGAGTTTTTTCTTTTTGTTTCTTTTTCTGATACAAATGTTCTAAAAATGATCATGGTGATGAATGCACAATGTGAACCATTGATTGTAAACCATGTATGGACTGTATGTGTGTGAAGGTTTGTCAATGAATACATTAAAAAAAAGAAAATGACATAAGATGCAAGAGAACAAAATAAGTCAAAATTAGAAAGTCTAATAAAAGAGCTGACAGAATAAAGAAAGAACTAATATTAGAAGAAAAATCACCTTAGAAATAAAAATAAAACTATAAGGAACAACACAAGAACAAATAAATAAAACAGATAATGACAAAATAAAGGAAGTTTTAAAATGAAGAAAGAATAAAGAAAATGGTAAAAAAGGATTTGAGGGTGTGACATATATTGAAGATAAGCAAAGGAAATCCAACATATGAAAAATAGAAATCCCTGTAAAGGAAAAACATAGCATTGGGATCATAAAAAATATGATTCAAGAAAACTTTTTAAAAATATATAAGATTTAAAACCGCATATTGAAAGAACACAGTGTATTTGATAATATTGACATATAGAGAGCAATACCAAGACATGTTCTGGAAAAATCCTAGTAAAATTACAGAACTTTATGGAGAAAGAAAAAAAAATTAATTATTGAGGTGGAAGAATCACATGCTACTCTTGATTTCATTACTCATTCCAGCATTCTTTTCACCTAGATACTCAATCTGGATTGAGTAATAGAATCAAGAGTAACATATTTAAGATACTCAAGTAAAGAACATGTGAGCTAAGGGTCTCACTGAGTCCTTCCTAAGGAATCTACTAGAAAATGAGCTTCAACATCTCTACAAACATCAACATAAGGATTGATAGGAAGCATTAAAATATAGTTACTTGCAATACCAAGATAAACGAAGCTTCAAAGGGAGAGATTACACTATGTGATGGCTATATTATCTGAATATGTAGATATAATGTAATCATAAAAATAAAGGGAGAATGGAGGTAGCATGTGCAAACAAACTTTTTAGCCATTTTCAACAATTATAATTAAGTGGGTGTAATTAGTATGATTGTTCAGAGACCATACTATATGTAATGTGGGATATAGCATGAGTATTTGTGGGATATTTAAATTCTATCATTCGTCATGTCTTTGAGAACCAGGATTCTTAGTGTGGAAGAAAGATGGTATAAATGAAATGTGGAATTTTATAATACAGAACCCTAATATAAAATAGGGCTAATTAAAAACCCTGTCAGGGTGAAAGTCTCCCTGGAAACATGGGATAAGACTCCCAGGGATGAGCCTAGCCCTGGCACCATGGGATTGACAATGCCATCCTGACCAAATGGCAGAAAATAAGTGTAACAAATAAGATATCAGAGCCTGGTTGCCACCCCATTGTTTTGTAAGGGTTGAGAGTGTGCCTAGGAAATGGCAGAGATCCCGGGTGCTACCCCAAAGCTTGGATAAGGTGGAATTGAGAAAAAGGTGTTCTCCCCAATGTCCCCCAAGATTGCAGCCACCTCAGTGTTTGGAGAGAGCAAAACCACTGCATAGACCCTTGGAAGGGGTGAGACTGCCACTTTCTAAAGCCCTAAGAATAAATGACTCTCAGATTTTCAAATCCAGTGGAGTTTGCCCTACAAGTTTCAGAATAGTTTGGGTCTAGTGACCCCTATTACCTTTTGATTTCTCCATATGATAATAGAAACATCTATCTTATGACTATCCCTCTTTTGTATATTGGCAACAGATAACTTGTTCTGAGTTTTACAGGTCCAGAGTCAGAAGATAATTTTTGTTTTAGACTAGACCATGCCTGTAACAGATTTTGATGAGATTCGTACCAGTTTTAACTTTGTATTATATTTGTATTGTTATTGAAATGGTTTAAGGCTTTTGTGATATTGTGAGAATGTATTTTGTATGTGGAAAAAAACATGTCTATTTTTGGGTTCCACAGGGTGGAATGTGCTGGTTTGAAAGTACTATATATCCCAGAAAAACCATGTTTTAATTCTGATTCAATCTTATGGAGGCAACTATTTCTTTTAATCCTGTTTCACACTGAAAGGCAGAAACTTTTAGTTAGCTTATCTCCACAGAGATGTGATGGCCCCAATTGTGGGTGTATTCTTTGATTAGATGGAGATGTTACTCCACCCATTCAAGGTGGGTCATGATTAGTTTTCTGGAGTCCTTTAAAGGGGGAAACATTTTGAAGAAATCACAGAGCCAACAGAAAGAGAACCAACAAGAACTTCAGAGTAGAGCTGACTGAGATGTCAACCCTTGGGAAACAGAGACACAGATATTTCAAGATGCTTAGAGCCCAGCGGACATAGTCATGAGATGTTAAGCAAGTCAGAACCTGGAGAGAGCCAAGGGAAGCCAAGAGATGAAGGCCAGCCCTGGAGAAGCAAAATTAGGAACCCCCACAGGAACACAGGCTGAAAGCAATGGAGCCCAGGAGCAAGGGACCAGCAGATGCCAGCCATGTGACTACCCAGCTAACAGAGGTGTTCCTTACCCATCAGCCTTCCTTGAATTAAGATACCTTTACCTGGATGCCTTAGTTTGGACATTTTTATAGGCTTACAATGGTAAACTTGTAACTTATTAAATTCCCTTTTAAATAGTGTTTCAGTTCTGGTATATCATATATATTGGTATATAGTTTGCAGCTTGCAAACACCATCTAATAGATCCAGTCACACTGTTGTATCTAACCCAGACCACCCTGTAGTTTCCTGAAAAACGTTTATCATAAACCTGGTATTTTTTCCTCCAGGTTAAGTAGCCTCAATTCCTTCAAACATTTCTCACAAGAAGCAGCATAGCAGGTGCCTCTGGTTGCCCCACAGCCCATTTGCCCAACTCTGAGCTCAACTGCGGCTGCAAAGGCCAATTCCAAGTGAGCTCAGGTTCAGCTCCCTGTTGAGCCAGTTCCACCTGAAGAGTGGGATTTCTGGAGGGCCTGTTATACTGCCCCAGGGCTTTGCCAGCTACCTCTGCAGCTATCTACACAAGCTCAGCTTTTAAATACTGAAAACTTAATGTCTCAGGAGCAACCTTCAGCCACTTGGGGATGGGGTGGGGAGGGAATGCAGCTGGTAAACAATGTTCCATTCAAAGGATTCTAGGAGACATTCTCTGTGCTTTCTAGAGCTTCCAGAAGAATCAACACTTACCCCAGTTGCACTTAGCAGTGACCCTGATAATATACCCCTATGGTGCTTTCTCTTTTTCTGTAGTCTTTCTTGGGTTCTCTCATTCCTGCATCTAGAGTTTATCTCCCAGATAAATTACTTGCAAGTTCTTTGTCTCAAACCCTACTTCTGAGAGAACCTGAACAGACAAATAGTGTCCTGATATGCCTTCACCCTAGACACCCTTTCAGAATGCTTCCTGACCTACAATCCCCTTACAAAACATGCTGCCCTCTCCTTTCTCCTTAAGAAAAATTTGGAGGGTGGTGATTACCATATATAAGTAGGGAAGGGGAGCAGGGTTGGGAGCCTCTCTCTCATAGCCAGAAGGTAGTGTTGAAAAGCAAATGCCAGAACCATACCCAAGGGAGGATGGCAAGGATGAATCTGCAGGCTGTTCCCGGGACAAGTTGACAGGCTTGCAGAGCCTATGACGTGCACTGGGGACATGGAATTGGACATGAATGGGGAAGGCAAATGAAATCCGGAGCTACTCAGAAGACATGGGTCAGAAAAGGTAAAATGTAAGATAGTAGTAATTCCTGTGACAGAGACCAACTCATGAGGTGGGTGGGAGTGAGTTATTCGCTCCTATCATGATTTGCTATGGTAATTAGCTTATTTAAAGGAGTAGGGGTGGGGAAGGGAGTGGATGTTCTCTTTTAAAGGCCCACAGCCATGGTTCCCAAACTCTTCAAATGTGAAGACACCATAACATTAAAACGTTCATGGACACTTCCCTGTTACCAGTTGTACTTTTAGTAAAAATGATTTTTTAAAATGCTGCTTTAAATGAAGACAGACTTTTATTAAATTAATTTGGATGATGTTACAATTACAATTAAATTAATCTGAAAACAGATTAATTCACCTTTCTGACGTAAAGATTTTTTTTACACAGTCTATAGGCACAAGGGTCCTTGAACCTGTGACAATGACTCTGCGGACTTATAGGGTAGCAGTCGACAGATTGGGAACCCATATTCAGGTATCATCAGGATCCCCAGGTGTCCTGTTTTAATCACCTCTTATGGTCACATGCATCCAAGCCTCTTTTTATAGTTTCTTACTCTTTCTCCAATAGGGCTATCCTGTTGATTTAATGTCCTCTCTTCTGGAAGGGAGTTTCATATGAAGAGTAAATTTTTGAACCCTATTACAAATCCTTTTGCTAATGCCTACTTTATATCAAGCCTTTTTTTTTGGCAGCTTCATTCAGTGTTTCAACATAATTACATTACAATTAGGTACTATTGTGCTGTCCATTTTTGAGTTTTGCTATCTAGTCCTGTTGCACAGTCTGTATCCCTTCAGCTCCAATTACCCATGATCTTACCCTGTTTCTAACTCCTGGTGAACTCTGTTACCAATGACATATTCCAAGTTTATTCTCGAATGTCGGTTCACATCAGTGGGACCATACAGTATTTGTCCTTCAGTTTTTGGCTAGACTCACTCAGCATAATGTTCTCTAGGTCCATCCATGTTATTACATGCTTCATAAGTTTATTCTGTCTTAAAGCTGCATAATATTCCATCGTATGTATATACCACAGTTTGTTTAGCCACTCGTCTGTTGATGGACATTTTGGCTGTTTCCATCTCTTTGCAATTGTAAATAATGCTGCTATAAACATTGGTGTGCAAATGTCCGTTTGTGTCTTTGCCCTTAAGTCCTTTGAGTAGATACCTAGCAATGGTATTGCTGGGTCGTATGGCAATTCTATATTCAGTTTTTTGAGGAACCGCCAAACTGCCTTCTACAGTGGTTGCACCCTTTGACTTTCCCACCAACAGTGGATAAGTGTGCCTCTTTCTCTGCATCCTCTCCAGCACTTGTCATTTTCTGTTTTGTTGATAATGGCCATTCTGGTGGGTGTGAGATGATATCTCATTATGGTTTTGATTTGCATTTCTCTAATGGCCAGGGACATTGAGCATCTCTTCATGTGCCTTTTGGCCATTTGTATTTCCTCTTCTGAGAGGTGTCTGTTCAAGTCTTTTTCCCATTTTGTAATTGGGTTGGCTGTCTTTTTGTTGTTGAGTTGAACAATCTCTTTATAAATTCTGGATACTAGACCTTTATCTGATATGTCGTTTCCAAATATTGTCTCCCATTGTGTAGGCTGTCTTTCTACTTTCTTGATGAAGTTCTTTGATGCACAAAAGTGTTTAATTTTGAGGAGATCCCATTTCTTTCTTTCTTTCTTCAGTGCTCTTGCTTTAGGTTTAAGGTCCATAAAACCGCCTCCAATTGTAAGATCCATAAAATATCTCCCTACATTTTCCTCTAACTGTTTTATGGTCTTAGACCTAATGTTTAGATCTTTGATCCATTTTGAGTTAACTTTTGTATAGGGTGTGAGATACGGGTCCTCTTTCATTCTTTTGCATATGGATATCCAGTTCTCTAGGCACCATTTATTGAAGAGACTGTTCTGTCCCAGGTGAGTTGGCTTGACTGCCTTATCAAAGATCAAATGTCCATAGATGAGAGGGTCTATATCTGAGCACTCTATTCGATTCCATTGGTCGATATATCTATCTTTATGCCAGTACCATGCTGTTTTGACCACTGTGTCTTCATAATATGCCTTAAAGTACGGCAGCGTGAGACCTCCAGCTTCATTTTTTTTCCTCAAGGTACTTTTAGCAATTCGGGGCACACTGCCGTTCCAGATAAATTTGCTTATTGGTTTTTCTATTTCTGAAAAATAAGTTGTTGGGATTTTGATTGGTATTGCATTGAATCTGTAAATCAATTTAGGTAGAATTGACATCTTAACTATATTTAGTCTTCCAATCCATGAACACGGTATGCCCTTCCATCTATTTAGGTCTTCTGTGATTTCTTTTAACAGTTTTTTGTAGTTTTCTTTGTATGGGTCTTTTGTCTCTTTAGCTAAATTTATTCCTAAGTATTTTATTCTTTTAGTTGCAATTGTAAATGGAGTTCGTTTCTTGATTTCCGCCTCAGCTTGTTCATTGCTCGTGTATAGAAATGCTACAGGTTTTTGAATGCTGATCTTGTAACCTGCTACTTTGCTGTACTCATTTATTAGTTCTAGCAGTTTTGCTGTGGATTTTTCCGGGTTTTCGACATATAGTATCATATCGTCTGCAAACAGTGATAGTTTTACTTTATATTAAGCCTTTTTAAGCTGTTGTTAATTAGAGAAAATTATCCTAGTAAAGAACTTTAGGAGAAGCTGTTGATACCCTGTCCATAGTCACATTTCTCCATGAAAGTGTTGCACTTCAAGCACCTGTGGTCTTCAACCTGAAGGCTTTCTCTCTTTCTCTGCATGCTGCTGAGCACATTGTTGCACCTCTAGGAGCAGATGGGAGTTGGAGGATGTCAGTTAGCTTCCTTGCACCTTAGGTACAATTTTGAGGCTTGATCCACTCACCCTCCCCCAAAGATCACAGTACAATGGGGCCCTGGTTGCCTTCAATAGAAACTTGCTTACTAATGGATCCCAGACTGGCTTCCTTCCTTTCCTTGACTCACTTCCCCACACTCTTCCTGGGATCACCTCCCAAATAAGCTACTTGTATTCAAATCCTTGGCTGAGTCATTGTCATCATCAGGTAGCAGTTCCGGGAAATCCAGTCTAATACTAGAGTTCAGGGCCTTCCCTTAACATATAGGAGACACTTTGGTAGGTGCATATCATGCCCGACCTCATGAATCTTCACAAAACCCACCGGGGCAAGTAGTATAGCACAGGTTTTTGCAGAAAAACAACTAAGGTGTACTGACTTTTATTAACCCAGTTTCACCTTATTGTATTAATTTGAGGAAGGGTAAAAGGATTCATACAGTGCAATCAATCCTGGGCCATACTCCATAATATCTACATATTATTGGGAATTAGTTGGACTAGTATTAGGTTGGTCTTGATTTTTCTCTATCAGAGTTCAGGTTCTGACATAGATTTGCTGATATCAGACCACTAACTCATGTGGCTCTTACTGGCTAAATTTGAGACAGGAAAATAAAAGAGTAGGGTGTTCCAAAAGCCTGAAACTTGCATAGTCTCTAGGTTGGTGTTCTAGTTTGCTAGCTGCCGAAATGCAACATACCAGAGATGGATTGGCTTTTAATAAAAGGGAATTTATTTCATTAGTTCTTCAGAGGAAAGGCAGCTAACTTCCATCTGAGGTTCTTTCTTACATGGGAAGGCTCAGGGTAATCTCTGCTGGCCTTCTCTCCAGGCCTCTGGGTTCCAACAACTTTCCCCGGGGTTATTCCTTTCTGCATCTCCAAAGGCCTGGGCTGAGCTGCGAGTGCTGAGATGAGGTATGCTGAGCTGCTTGGGCTGTGCTATGTTGAGCTCTCTCATTTAAGCACCAGCCAATTAAGTCAAACATCATTCATTACAGCAGGCACGCCTCCTAGCCTACTGAAGATGTAATCAGCAACAGATGAGATTCACGTACCATTGGCTCATGACCACAGCAACAGAACTAGGTGTCTTCACCTGGCCAAGTTGACAACTGAACCTAACTACCACAGTTGGTGTAGTGGTTTGAAACGGAATGTACCCGAGTAAAGCACGTTGTTAAAGTTAATCCATTCCTGTGGATGTGGGCCCACTGTAAGTAGGATGTTTTGAATACCAAGGGGCTTCAGTTAAGGTGTGACCCACCTAATTCAGCCTGGGTCTTAAATCCTCTTACTGTAGTCCTTTATAAGACAGCAAAGTTCAGACAAAGATGGAGAAAGTCACAGAAGCAAGATTTGAAAGTAATAACACCTGGAAAAGAAAGGTGTGACCAGCACACTTCACCAGGTGCTTTGCCATTTGGCAGAGGAACCAAGGATCACTGGCAGCCAGTCTTTGGTCTTCGGAAAGAAAGCATCACTTCCATGATGACTTGATTTGGACATTCTCACAGCCTCAAACTGTAAGGTAATTAATTCCTGTTGTTAAAAGCCAACCTATTTCATGGTGTCTGCTTTCAGCAGCCTTGCAAACTAAAATGGTTGGGAAAGGGGACCGTAATTTCTTAAGTGATGAATTTTTAGGTGGCTGGAGAAGACTTAGATTTAAAAAACAGTAATAGCAACATCCTCACCTATTTAAGTTGTTAATGCTGAATTCCTACTTAGGATTCTTTAAAGTTTTGACTCCTGTTAACATTTTTATTTGTCATTTTAAAAATGAAAGGTAGTCCTTTAACTAAGCCCATTGGCTGAACAGGGTATAGTGAAGATATAATCTTCAATCTTTGGTCAAACCACCTGGTGCTGTTTCTGCATCTTATAGTCCCTGTGCCACTACGGCCAGGAGGCAATTAAAACCAGCAGGACTAAAAGCCTTCTGTCTATGGGTGACATTGTCCCTAAGACAACAGAAAGCTGGAAGGTAGGAGGCCAGAATTGGGAAAGGGAAGCACTGTTTGTTTGTTTGTTTTTAATTTTAGTTTGCATTTATTTTTTTATCAAAAGTATACTCAAATGTAGCTTAAATAGTCTAATAGGTTAAAAAGTCAAATTGTTTAAAGAGTCAAAAATTGAACAAAGAGTTTTTATTTAAAAAAAAAACTTTCAAAGTGATTCTTTTGGTAGTTACCTCCATATCACAAATCTCAGGACTTTTCACAGTTAAGAGCGCCTACATTCATAATTGACCCAATCCCTAAGGTTGATACTCAGTGTGAAAGAGAAAGATCTGGTGCCATAGATTTTAAAGCTCTAAATAGCGAAAAAAGCAATCTCATATTAGCAAATTATTCAGAAATAATTCAAATGATGGTAATTAATTGTTGAAAGCTATCATCACAGTTTTACCTGATGCAGATCTGAAAATATTTTGTTACTAATGTTTTCTATTTATTTCATTAATAAAAAATGCGTAGTATAAACCCTCTATCCCAATCCAATTACTCAGTAACAGATTAACAATACACCCTGGATGGCACAGACGTGATTTGTTTGGCATAATTTAAACTTTTAAAAGCAGCAATTAACATGTAGTATGTCTCATGACCACTTTTGTTTTTTACAAAGTAATCATCAGCCATGATATCAAATACTTTATAATTTTACATTTAGAAATATTATGTTAAGACTATACCTATTGTAACAACAATTTAATCCATTAACTGTAAACTCTTTTCATTTTTCCTTAAGTTGCTGTATTGTGTCTTAAGCTCAATTAGTCAAATTTTAGCACAATATTCGTTTACAGTGATAGACTTCTTCAGTTCTTTTGAAAATGTAAGATGTCTATAATTCCATAAACACTATTACATCACATACTACAAAGACACAAAAAGTAACGTGGAGTAGCTGTACTAAAAGATATGATTTACTGACTATGGGATTGTGGTTGGATAGATACATGATAAAATCTTTTACTATAAACATTTCCAACATTAATTTTTTCCATATGGAAAGCAAAAAATTACTTTGTATAAAAGAACATTGAATAACTCAAACACAAAATAAACTCTTAATGGCTTTTGTGGAATATTTAAGAACCAAAGGTGACTTTAAATGTGGAGCTTTATCTTTCTTTTTCTGGGTTATTTTTAAAAGGATTTTAGCCATAGTTGAGGTGAATGTTTACAAAGCCAAGTAATGATTTAATAATGTTCTTAGTAAAAAAGCCACATGTAGAAACCAAGAGTTAAATAGAATGATATAAATTGCTAAATACACTAACAAGAATACTTTATGTACAGCAGACTATCTTTTCAGGAAGGCAGAGAAATTTTAAAAGCAAATGAACAAGACAAGTATAAGAACTTTCATTACTAATTAAGTAGGTGGTTCATATAAGAAAAGGCTAAAATTCTACAAGTAATATTAAGCATATGTGACAGAAATGAAGGACTAGAAATAAGAATTCAGATTTCCAGGTGTCTATCTAACACTAGACATTCTGTTTCCAAGTAACAGCTATTTCTTAAACCAAAACCAATTCTCAATTATTTGTGAGGCATAGACATATATCTCTGCCAGGGAATGGCTCTCAGGCAGCTTAGAGAATAGATTGTTGGATATAAAGGCCAGCCTTCAAAGTTCAGGGGGCAAGCGTAGAAAAATGGAATGCCATTGGATTTTTCTCCATCTGAAGCTGTTGCCTTTTCTGCCTTAAACACTTATCAGTATGCTGGGAAGGCTTCCGGAAGGTCTCAGCAAGAGGATAAACCTTCCATCTGTGGTGTTCTATTAATTTATCCAGAATCTGACTTACCTGTGTTTCTCTGCTATAGGCACAAATAATTAAGAGTTGATTATATTATTTAAAGAAGTTGTGTGAAAAGCCAAGATACACAAGAAGGAATGCAAGCAGTTAATATTGGATTATGTACTGAAACGATGCCCTTAATGTTTGTGGCCTAGAATGTAATCATATTGAAGGGGGAATAAAAACCTACATAAGTGTCACACAACTGTATCAGAGGCTCTATTAACAGTACAATGATAGGGAGAGATTTATTCAATTCATACAAGTGAGTTTTCAGAACTATACAATGAAAAGATAGACTGATCTAGGGAAAAAATCCTTACGTTAGCAGTAAAATGTCTTCTAGCCTCATAAGTAGCCTGCAGTTACTTGTAAGGAAAAAATTCAATAGCCACATAGGTCACACAGAACATTTTTTATGGTAATTATATTAATTTTTTTTTCAAACTGAGCAAAACAATGCAACTTTTACTTTTTTTTATGTTTCAAGCTACTTATGCTAATTCTCCTTCCCATCCCAATCTATCCCATTACCAAGACAGGAATGATAAGGGGTGAGAAAAAGATTCTTGATTGTTTCTCATTTTCCTCCTTTTCCCTTGGAGTAAACTAAGAATTCATTAAAAAAAAAAAGCTTAAGTCAGAAGAATAACAAGAGACTCAAACATTTCTCTTCAAAATAAAAGCAGTTAATGAGTAAATGGGCACTCAGATGTCAATAATACAACAGCCCCCCAATACAGCTATAAGATAATTTCATTTTAACAGAAAAGTGTTAGAATAGAAAAGAAGCTTCTTGAGAGGCACTTGTTTTAACAATAAATTATAGCTTAAATTATTATTGTATCAATTATACCCAGCAAAGGCAGAGTTAATTTTTTTTGTAAGGCTAAAATACCATAGTTTATCAATGTCATATAATGGTAAACACCTACCATATGGATCAATCATGTTTATTTAAAGTTTTTTTTAAATATTAAACATGTTTTAATGGGTGTAAAAACTTAACCATTTCTTTTCCTACCGTCGTCACATAAGCCAGTTATAGTAGCTGATACAGATTTCAGCTGTAATTTATAAAATATTCAAGAGCTGCCATAGTCCAAAGAACAAGAAAAAACTTGTAGCCACAAATAAACTGTCAAGGTAAATGTACATACAGTGTGGTTCTAATTTTCATTCATATAATCTCAGACAAGTCTAACTAACTTTATAAATACCTTATGCAAAAAAGCAATTTTTAAATCTTTCAAAACTATTTGAAATATTTAAATGCAGTGATCTCAGATTTCCTTCAGTCAGGCCAGAAATCATCCCCAGAATTATGATCATAGTTACAAATAGAATGAGTAGAGTGTTTTAAGTTTAGGACAGCCAAAAAATGTCCTATGTAACTTTTTGAAATATCACTTACTCAAATATAATGTAAATAAGAATGGCAATAACAAGGCAGAGAAAATAATCTTGCCAATGAAATTTCTAGAAGCTCATGAAAACAATATCATCCAGATTGCAGATACATTAGGAAAAATAGTTATAATGGGCTTAAGAGGACTCCTGGTTGTCTTCATTCCTTTGATCATGCAAGGTGTTTAACTATTTTCAATTCCCACATTGCAAAGTTAGTCCACAGGAGGGGCTGGTGGCTCTTATCCATTATGAGGACTGGTTGGCTTTTCAGGTAGGTTGAATCTTCTTAGATTAGGAGGCCTCAGTAAGAACAAGATTGTTGCAATAACCATCCAGGCCATCAAGATCATAGTAATTTATCAATACAGCTATGTATTACTAAAGTCCTGGTAATTCCCAAAGCATTCTGTGAACCAGAACTGCCTCAACAGACTGATCTGCTTTCTCATGACATGTTCATGAGAGCAAATGCATTCACAGCATCCAGTTCACCTTCTGACATGATTACTCAGCTTAATTGAACGTAACTGTTTAAATCTGCCCAAAGAACAACCAATGGGGCGGGGAGGTTGGAAGCCTCTGGAATGCTGTGGCTGTTTCAGATGCCGTTGTTGTTGCTTCTCACCATCATGAGCTTCCTCCTCCTCTGTTTTGATTCCATTAGCCACGTCACTCTTAGCCCTGAGACCCGAATCTCAGATCTGAAATTTTACTGTCAGTTTCCTGGAAATTGTTCCCTTTTTTGCAAACTTAAAACACTACCTGATGATCATAAATCCAGAATTAATAAAGAACTCCTACAACTCAACAGTAAAGAGATGAAAAAAAAAAACCCAACTTAAAAATGGGCAAAGGACTTGAATAGTGAACTGGATGCTGTGAATGCATTTGCTCTCATGAACATGTCATGAGAAAGCAGATCAGTCTGTTGAGGCAGTTCTGGTTCACAGAATGCTTTGGGAATTACCAGGACTTTAGTAATACATAGCTGTATTGATAAATTACTAAAAAAAAAAAAAAAAAGGGTATACAAAGGCCAACAAGCACATGAAAAGATTCTTGACATAGTCATTAGGGAAATGCAAATCAAAACCACAATGTAACACCATGTTTTGGTTTGCTAAAGCTGCCAAAATGCAATATACCAAAATGGACTGGCTTTTAATAGTGGAGGTTTATTAGAATATAAATTTACAGTTCTAAGGCTGCGAAAATGTCCAAATTAAGGAAGATATCTTCTCTGAAGAAAGGCTGCTTGAGGAAAATCTAGTCTTTTTTTTTTTTTTTGTCTGAGCTCTCTGCAAACTTCTCTGGGTATTTCTTTCTCTAAGTTCTTCTTGGGTGTTTCTCTCATTTATTCTCATAAAGGATTCCAGTAAAGGATTAAGACCCACCTTGAATTGTGTGGGTTACATCTCAACTGAAATAACCTAATCAAAAGGTCCCACCCACAGTAGATCTAAACCCACAAGAATGGATTAAAAGGACATGGCATTTTCTGGGACACAGAATATCAACAACAATGTCAACAAATGTTGACAAGGATGTGACAAAATTAGAACCTTCCTACATTGTTGGTGGGAATGTAAAATGGTGCAGCTGCTGCAGAAAACAGTTTGATAGTTCTTCAGAAAGTTAAATATGGTATTACCATATGACCTAGAAATTCTACTTTAAGGATACACCCTCCAAAGAATTGAAAACAAGGACTCAAACAGGTCCTTGTACACTAAACAGACCCTTATACATCAGAGTACTATTATTCACAATAGCCCAAAAGAAGAAGTAACCTTATGTCCATCAACAGATGAATGGATAAATGACATGTGGTATATGCATATAATGGCTTATTATTCAGCCATAAAAGGAATGAAGTTCTGATGCATCCTACAACCTGGATGAACTTGAAGACATTATGCTAAATGAAATCAGCCAGACTCAAAAGAACATGTATTGTACAATTCCACTTATTTGAAATATCTAGAATAAGCAAATTCATAGAGATAGAAAGTAGATTAATTGTTACCAAGGGCTGGAGGGAGCAGGGAATGGGAAGTTAGTGGGTACAAAGTTTCCGTTTTGGGTAATGGAAGAGTTTTGGTAATGGATGGTGGTGGTGATAGCATACCTTTGTAAAATTAATTAATACCACTGAATTGTACATTCAAAAAATGATTAAGATGGAAAATTTTGTGTTGTACATATGTTACCACAATAAGATTTAAATAATAAATAGTACCTGCTGATTGTTTGGCCTGAGCATACCTCTGCAAGGCAGAGTTTCAGAGGTTGGTATGGCGTGTTGGGGCAAAGACCACCCTGCAAAAAGTGTTCTATAGTCCTTTAACACAGGCTCCTCTTTTTGTTTCACATTGCAGAGTAAAGCTTATTAAAATGCAAAGCCTTCTAGAAGGGAGTAATGCTGTTCATGCAGAGTTGATAATGACTTTCCAGAGTTCCTTCCCACAGATTAATTTTAATGGAAGAGAAAAGCATGAGTTCCCACCATGAGGTCTATTTCATCTCCCTGAAAGCCAGAGGTTTCATGGCTTTTTCTTCTTTTCCAATACTACAACCCATTTTGGAAGGCATTGGAGAAGCAGTGTTGGCCTTTGAAAGCAGCTTAAAGATAGCAGCCAGTGTTACCCTCTCAGCCACATTATTTAAATAATCACCCCTGATTTAATATGTCACAATCATCATATATCACATTATCATGTATTTGATGGGTTGTCTAAGCTATCTCATTGACCTGCAAATTTCCTGCTGTCCCAGTAACATCTTTTTTATTATTATACCTGGATAATATCTATAATCTAGGAGAGAAAATCTCCCCTCATTATACCTTTTTCCCACCCAAACCACTAGTGGCTTTTCTCCTATATTAATGCTTCTGCACAAACTTTAAAGATACACATTCAAAATTTTAAAAACCCTGTGGGGGGTGATATGACTCATTTTGTTCACTTTATATAATAATTTGAAAGAACTGGTGGTTTTACAATACTTAGTCTCCCTATCCAAGAGTGTGATTTGCTTCTCGATTCATTTCTTTCAAGTCTCAAATGAAGTTTTCCTCATAGAGGATCTGCACATTTCTCACTCACTCCTTGTTTTTATGAATCAGAGCTTTCTTCTTTCTAATTTTCTAGCTGGTTATCATTATTATATGAGAAAAGGTTTAAGTTTTATTTTCCAGTTGGTCACTTGATGGAATTATCTTCTTCTAAAAATATTTTTATAGTCAATTTTAATTAGCTTTTCAGGTACGTCATCAAATACAAATATGCCTGATTTGTATTTTCAAATACAAAACCTTGTTGACCTCATCAATATTTATCATTATGGGTTCATCTAGAATTTAATGAGAATACTTCTTATCTCAATGACTCTGTTAGATATTTTTTATGATGCTGAGAAAATCATACTTACTTAATGGTTTACTGCGGATTTTTTTAAAATGAAGAAACAACACTGCGTTTTGTTAAGATGAATGTGGTCAGGTCCCAGTGAGCATGCTGAATCTGGAACGCTCTGCGTTGGGAAGATGGATCTGATATTACTATATGAGATGGACTGAAGGTAAAGATTGGAGATGGAGAGACCAGTTAGCTAGATAGGCCAAACCAAAGTTAATATATATCTATAGATATAAGAATTCAAGAAAAAAAGCAACAGAGAAGAAGGAAGAGAAGCTATGTATTTTCTTATATAAGAAAAAAATAGAAGTAAATTTTGTGAATTGGAGGAAAACTTTATCTGCAAATTGAAAGGGATCACTCACTTAGTGCCAGACTTAAAACAAAAATAAATGAAAAAGGATCTTTGTCTGGATATGTCCTGATGAAAGATTTTAATCTCAAGGTTAAAAAAAAAATGGTCTACATGCATCAATGTTTAAAAAATTATCTACAAAGGGAAAAAAGATTAGGTACATAGGAGACTTCTGTACCGCATGGAATGCCAGGTGGAGCAACATCAGAATATGAGGGAAATAGGTTGTGACTTCCGTATTCTATATGCAACCAAGTTAGCATTCATTTTTAAGGGCAGCCAACAAATACGCTTAGGCATACAAGGACTTCTAAATATACTAGTTATATAGTCTTCCTGAAAATAAATGTTGTGTCAGTTAATGTTTTTAATTAATTAAAAAAAAAGCAAGAGAGAGGAAATGGCATTATTATAGGGATCCCTGAATCTTCTTTTTTTTTTTTTTATTAATTAAAAAAAGAATTAACAAAACAATTAGAAATCATTCCAATCTACATGTACAATCAGTAATTCTTAATAACATCACATAGTTGCATATTCATCATTTCTTAGTACATTTGCATCAATTTAGAAAAAGAAATAAAAAGACAACAGAATAAGAATTAAAACAATAATAGAAAGAAAAAAAACAAAAAAAACAAAAACAAAAAACCTATACCTCACATGCAGCTTCATTCAGTGTTTTAACATAATTGCATTAGAGTTGGGTAGTATTGTGCTGTCCATTTCTGAGTTTTTATATCAAGTCCCGTTGTACAGTCTGTATCCCTTCATCTCCAATTATCCCTTCTCTTTTTTTTTTTTTTTTAATTAACGGAAAAAAAGAAATTAACCCAACATTTAGAGATCATACCATTCTACATATGCAATCATTAATTCTTAACATCATCACATAGATGCATGATCATCATTTCTTAGTACATTTGCATTGGTTTAGAAGAACTAGCAACATAACCGAAAAAGATATAGAATGTTAATATAGAGAAAAAAATAAAAGTAATAATAGTAAAATCAAAACAAAACAAAACAAAAACCTATAGCTCAGATGCAGCTTCATTCAGTGTTTTAACATGATTACTTTACAATTAGGTATTATTGTGCTGTCCATTTTTGAGTTTTTCTATCTAGTCCTGTTGCACAGTCTGTATCCCTTCAGCTTCAATTACCCATTGTCTTACCCTGTTTCTAACTCCTGCTGAACTCTGTTACCAATGACATATTTCAAGTTTATTCTCGAATGTCCGTTCACATCAGTGGGACCATACAGTATTTGTCCTTTAGTTTTTGGCTGGATTCACTCAGCATAATATTCTCTAGGTCCATCCATGTTATTACATGCTTCATAAGTTTATCTTGTCTTAAAGCTGCATAATATTCCATCGTATGTATATACCACAGTTTGTTTAGCCACTCTTCTGTTGATGGAGATTTTGGCTGTTTCCATCTCTTTGCAATTGTAAATAATGCTGCTATAAACATTGGTGTGCAAATGTCCGTTTGTGTCTTTGCCCTTAAGTCCTTTGAGTAGATACCTAGCAATGGTATTGCTGGGTCGTATGGCAGTTCTATATTCAGCTTTTTGAGGAACCGCCAAACTGCCTTCCACAGTGGTTGCACCCTTTGACATTCCCACCAACAGTGGATAAGTGTGCCTCTTTCTCCGCATCCTCTCCAGCACTTGTCATTTTCTGTTTTGTTGATAATGGCCATTCTGGTGGGTGTGAGATGATATCTCATTGTGGTTTTGATTTGCATTTCTCTAATGGCCAGGGACATTGAGCATCTCTTCATGTGCCTCTTGGCCATCCGTATTTCCTCTTCTGAGAGGTGTCTGTTCAAGTCTTTTTCCCATTTTGTAATTGGGTTGGCTGTCTTTTTGTTGTTGAGATGAACAATCTCTTTATAAATTCTGGATACTAGACCTTTATCTGATATATCATTTCCAAATATTGTCTCCCATTGTGAAGGCTGTCTTTCTACTTTCTTGATGAAGTTCTTTGATGCACAAAAGTGTTTAATTTTGAGGAGTTCCCATTTATTTATTTCCTTCTTCAGTGCTCTTGCTTTAGGTTTAAGGTCCATAAAACCGCCTCCAGTTGTAAGATCCATAAGATATCTCCCAACATTTTCCTCTAACTGTTTTATGGTCTTAGACCTAATGTTTAGATCTTTGATCCATTTTGAGTTAACTTTTGTATAGGGTGTGAGAGATGGGTCTTCTTTCATTCTTTTGCATATGGATATCCAGTTCTCTAGGCACCATTTATTGAAGAGACTGCTCTGTCCCAGGTGAGTTGGCTTGACTGCCTTATCAAAGATCAAATGTCCATAGATGAGAGGGTCTATATCTGAGCACTCTATTCGATTCCATTGGTCGATATATCTATCTTTATGCCAATACCATGCTGTTTTGACCACTGTGGCTTCATAATATGCCTTAAAGTCAGGCAGCGCGAGACCTCCAGCTTCGTTTTTTTTCCTCAAGATGTTTTTAGCAATTCGGGGCACCCTGCCCTTCCAGATAAATTTGCTTATTGGTTTTTCTATTTCTGAAAAATAAGTTGTTGGGATTTTGATTGGTATTGCATTGAATCTGTAAATCAATTTAGGTAGGATTGACATCTTAACTATATTTAGTCTTCCAATCCATGAACACGGTATGCCCTTCCATCTATTTAGGTCTTCTGTGATTTCTTTTAGCAGTTTTTTGTAGTTTTCTTTATATAGGTTTTTTGTCTCTTTAGTTAAATTTATTCCTAGGTATTTTATTCTTTTAGTTGCAATTGTAAATGGGATTCGTTTCTTGATTTCCCCCTCAGCTTGTTCCTTACTAGTGTATAGAAATGCTACAGATTTTTGAATGTTGATCTTGTAACCTGCTACTTTGCTGTACTCATTTATTAGCTCTAGTAGTTTTGTTGTGGATTTTTCCGGGTTTTCGACATATAGTATCATATCGTCTGCAAACAGTGATAGTTTTACTTCTTCCTTTCCAATTTTGATGCCTTGTATTTCTTTTTCTTGTCTAATTGCTCTGGCTAGAACCTCCAACACAATGTTGAATAATAGTGGTGATAGTGGACATCCTTGTCTTGTTCCTGATCTTAGGGGGAAAGTTTTCAATTTTTCCCCATTGAGGATGATATTAGCTGTGGGTTTTTCATATATTCCCTCTATCATTTTAAGGAAGTTCCCTTGTATTCCTATCTTTTGAAGTGTTTTCAACAGGAAAGGATGTTGAATCTTGTCAAATGCCTTCTCTGCATCAATTGAGATGATCATGTGATTTTTCTGCTTTGATTTGTTGATATGGTGTATTACATTAATTGATTTTCTTATGTTGAACCATCCTTGCATACCTGGGATGAATCCTACTTGGTCATGATGTATAATTCTTTTAATGTGTTGTTGGATACGATTTGCTAGAATTTTATTGAGGATTTTTGCATCTGTATTCATTAGAGAGATTGGTCTGTAGTTTTCTTTTTTTGTAATATCTTTGCCTGGTTTTGGTATGAGGGTGATGTTGGCTTCATAGAATGAATTAGGTAGTTTTCCCTCTACTTCGATTTTTTTGAAGAGTTTGAAGAGAATTGGTACTAATTCTTTCTGGAACATTTGGTAGAATTCACATGTGAAGCCATCTGGTCCTGGACTTTTCTTTTTAGGAAGCTTTTGAATGACTAATTCAATTTCTTTACTTGTGATTGGTTTGTTGAGGTCATCTATGTCTTCTTGAGTCAAAGTTGGTTCTTCATGTCTTTCCAGGAACCCGTCCATTTCCTCTAAATTGTTGTATTTATTAGCGTAAAGTTGTTCATAGTATCCTGTTATTACCTCCTTTATTTCTGTGAGGTCAGTAGTTATGTCTCCTCTTCCATTTCTGATCTTATTTATTTGCATCCTCTCTCTTCTTCTTTTTGTCAATCTTGCTAAGGGCCCATCAATCTTATTGATTTTCTCATAGAACCAACTTCTGGCCTTATTGATTTTCTCTATTGTTTTCATGTTTTCAATTTCATTTATTTGTGCTCTAATCTTTGTTATTTCTTTCCTTTTGCTTGCTTTGGGGTTAGCTTGCTGTTCTTTCTCCAGTTCTTCCAAATGGATAGTTAATTCCTGAATTTTTGCCTTTTCTTCTTTTCTGATATAGGCATTTAGAGCAATAAATTTCCCTCTTAGCACTGCCTTTGCTGTGTCCCATAAGTTTTGATATGTTGTGTTTTCATTTTCATTCGCCTCGAGGTATTTGCTAATTTCTCTTGCAATTTCTTCTTTGACCCAGTCGTTGTTTAGGAGTGTGTTGTTGAGCCTCCACGTATTTGTGAATTTTCTGGCACTCTGCCTATTATTGATTTCCAACATCATTCCTTTATGGTCCGAGAAAGTGTTGTGTAAGATTTCAATCTTTTTAAATTTGTTAAGACTTGCTTTGTGACCCAGCATATGGTCTATCTTTGAGAATGATCCATGAGCACTTGAGAAAAAGGTGTATCCTGCTGTTGTGGGATGTAATGTCCTATAAATGTCTATTAAGTCTAGTTCATTTATAGTAATATTCAGATTCTCTATTTCTTTGTTGATCCTCTGTCTAGATGTTCTGTCCCTTGATGAGAGTGGTGAGTTGAAGTCTCCAACTATTATGGTATATGAGTCTATTTCCCTTTTCAGTGTTTGCAGTATATTCCTCACGTATTTTGGGGCATTCTGATTCGGTGCGTAAATATTTATGATTGTTATGTCTTCTTGTTTAATTGTTCCTTTTATTAGTATATAGTGTCCTTCTTTGTCTCTTTTAACTGTTTTACATTTGAAGTCTAATTTGTTGGATATTAGTATAGCCACTCCTGCTCTTTTCTGGTTGTTATTTGCATGAAATATCTTTTCCCAACCTTTCACTTTCAACCTATGTTTATCTTTGGGTCTAAGATGTGTTTCCTGTAGACAGCATATAGAAGGATCCTGTTTTTTAATCCATTCTGCCAATCTATGTCTTTTGATTGGGGAATTCAGTCCATTGACATTTAGTGTTATTACTGTTTGGATAATATTTTCCTCTAACATTTTGCCTTTTGTATTATATATATCATATCTGATTTTCCTTCTTTCTACACTCTTTTCCATATCTCTCTCTTCTGTCTTTTTGTATCTGATTCTAGTGCTCCCTTTAGTATTTCTTGCAGAGCTGGTCTCTTGGTCACAAATTCTTTCAGTGACTTTTTGTCTGAGAATGTTTTAATTTCTCCCTCATTTTTGAAGGATAATTTTGCTGGATATAGGAGTCTTGGTTGGCAGTTTTTCTCTTTTAGTATTTTAAATATATCATCCCACTGTCTTCTAGCTTCCATGGTTTCTGCTGAGAAATCTACACAAAGTCTTATTGGGTTTCCCTTGTATGTAATGGATTGTTTTTCTCTTGCTGCTTTCAAGATCTTCTCTTTCTCATTGACCTCTGACATTCTAACTAGTAAGTGTCTTGGAGAACGCCTATTTGGGTCTAATCTCTTTGGGGTGCGCTGCACTTCTTGGATCTGTAATTTTAGGTCTTTCATAAGAGTTGGGAAATTTTCAGTGATAATTTCTTCCATTAGTTTTTCTCCTCCTTTTCCCTTCTCTTCTCCTTCTGGGACACCCACAACACGTATATTTGTGCGGTTCATATTGTCCTTGAGTTCCCTGATACCCTGTTCAAATTTTTCCATTCTTTTCCCTATAGTTTCTGTTTGTTTTTGGAATTCAGATGTTCCATCCTCCAAATCACTAATTCTATCTTCTGTCTCTTTAAATCTATCATTGTAGCTATCCATTATTTTTTCTATGTTTGCTACTTTATCCTTCACTTCCATAAGTTCTGCGATTTGTTTTTTCAGTTTTTCTATTTCTTCTTTATGTTCAGCCCATGTCCTCTTCATGTCCTCCCTCAATTTATCGATTTCATTTTTGAAGAGGTTTTCCATTTCTGTTCGTATATTCAGCATTAGTTGTCTCAGCTCTTGTGTCTCATTTGAGCTATTGGTTTGTTCCTTTGACTGAGCCATATTCTCAATCTTTTGAGCGTGGACAGTTATCTTCTGCTGCTGGCGTCTGGGCATTTATTCAGATTTCTCTTGGTGTTGGACCCAGCAAGGTTGTAATATTTTTCTGTGAAATCTCTGGGTTCTGTTTTTCTTATCCTGCCCAGTAGGTGGCGCTCGTGGCACACGTTTGTCTGCGGGTCCCACCAGTAAAAGGTGCTGTGGGACCTTAAACTTTGGAAAACTCTCGCCGTCCTGGGGGTTCGCTAGCCGAAGCGGCTTGAGCCGGCCGGGGTCCGGGCAACAAGCGTGGCGGGAGGGCGCCAGCGGCAGCAGCCCGCCCAGGAGAATGCACGTTCCCCGGGAGTCACGGGTTTGGAAGGGGCCTCCCCCACCCGTCACCGTTCTCCGCGGCCTGGGGGTTTCCGATCCAATTCTCTCAGTTGGTCCGGGGGCTGCGCGTGGTGTGGGCGCCAGCCGCCTTGGTTTCAGGGGACCACCTCTCCAATTCTCCCAGCCGGCCCGGGAAGGGGGAAGGGAGTAACTCCGGCCGCTTGCCACCCCGCCCGGTAAGGCCCGCGCGCCTCGGCGATCTCACCCGAGCTGCTTCTCTCAGCCAGCCAGCCGTTCCAGGATGGGGTACGCTGTCTTTTTTATCTCTGTTGTGGCTTTGGGCGCTTTCTGTATCGTTTCTACTCCCCTAGTAGGTGTCCTGGAGAAGAAACTAAGATCCGCGCGTCTTACTAAGCCGCCATCTTCCAGGAAGTCTCGGGAGCCCACTTTTAACAAATTTTGGTTTTAGTTCTTCTAATGGTTACTGCCTAACTATTAATACACGTGTATTGGTCAGGGTTCTCAAGGGAAACAGAATCGACAGGATAATGATAACCAATATTATATAAATAATATGAATTGGCTCATGTGACTGTAAGGATGGACAAGTTCAAATTCTATTAAAGCTGCGAATTCCAAGGAAGGTTTTCAATGAATTCCCTAGGACAAGCTGGCTGGCTGAACTAGAGAGGGAAATTCTCCCTTCTCACTGCTGAAATCATCAAGTCTCCTTTTAAGGCCATCAAACTTATTGGATGAGACTTTTCTCATTGTTGAAGGCAATCTCAGTTGATGTAGATATAATCAGCCATAGATGCAATTGATTTATCCATCTAGTTTTTGGTAATTTCTTTGCTTATGGCACCTGGGGATTTCTTTCTTTCAGCAACACACTAAAATTATTTTTCATTATATTTTAATTCAGCATTTCTACACACATTTATAGTAGGAGGAGGTCAGCAAGGCTCTCCCTTTTAAATCTCACCATGCTTTTAAATCTGGAAGTTCTTCTTTCTTTTAGAAATTCATCAAAATCTTTCACTTGCTGATGTTCACATATTGCCCCTCCCTGCCCCTATCCCCATATCAGAGCTATTATTTCATTCTCTTTGGCGATTCTTTATTATTTCCACAGACTTACTATGGAGAAAAGGTAAATCTATATAATCAATATATCATCTTAAACTGAAAGTTCATGAATCTCTTCTTGATTTCTTCCCAGAAATAGATGAGCTCATTCCCTCAACTTCTGTTTGGAGAGGTCATATTCTATCTTGTTTTTATAGTCATTTAAAATGATGCCTTTTTCCCTTACGGGGGTAAGCTACTTACTGGCAAAGCTTGTAATTTATTTATCTTTGTATTATCCATGGCATTTTGCCCACTCTCTTGCAAATTTTGTGTATTTCATATGGAAAAAAGCAAGCTTGGTATAGTACAAAGAGCATGAATGAGCTTTGGTTAGATTTTTGGTTAGATACTCACATTTGACTTTGGTCAAAGTAGCCTCTCTGGGTCTCATTTCTCATCTTTTAAATGGCAACAATAATTCCTGATTTCCAAGACCGTTTTACAAATGAAACAAATGAAGTACAGCCTCCAGCTCCCCAGTCCTATGCAAATGTTTGTGAATTTTCACAGGCAATTAATTTCATGCCTGTTTCCAGGTGCCACATTTTCCTTTCTCAGTAGTTCTCTGTCTGAAATATTGGCCAAATACTTTTCCTGCAAGTTGTTGATTCAGAAAGTTAAAATGGACTCTTTCTTTATGAATGTTCACTATATCCTAAAAGAAGTCTAAGAACTAAAAAACAGAAGAGGTGGCATCCCAAAGTGAAATGCTACATCTGCAAAGGAGATGGTGGTAAAGCAGTTTTAACACCATTAGCTAGAAATCATTTTAAGGATTGAAAGATGGTTAAAATGACAAATTTTATGTGATATGTACATATATATAAAATAATTTTTTTAAAAAAGCCTGTGAGAAAATTTTTATGGTGAAAGTTGGACTGTTGACAAATGTCTTCCCCCTTTCCCCAACCACCAAGAAAGAGGGAAGAGTGTACCTCTCAACTCAAGCTTCATAAGACGGGTTTTGAGGACATCACTCAGCTTGATTTTTTTTTTATTGTGAAAATTAACATATATACAAAAAAGCAATAAATTCCAAAGCACTCTGCATTTCAGGACTTATCTGGCCTAAGGAACCCATCTGGAGGTTATGGGTTTCTAGAAAGTAATCATAGTGCATTGAACTGTTGTAGAATCTCAGATAGATCCCTGGGTGTTCTTTAGAGCTGACAGGAATTGTTTCGGTTGGAGTTTGGCAAATTGTGATAAATAGCAATATCTAGCTGAAGCTTGTGTAAGAGTAGCCTCCAGAGTAGCCTCTCGACTATTTGAACTCTCTCGGCCACTGATACCTTATTTGTTACATTTGTTTACCCCCTTTTGGTCAGGATGGCACTGTCAATCCCACGGTGCCAGGGCTAGGCTTGTCCCTGGGAGACTCAGCTTGATATTTATCCTCTAGGGTGTGAGGGGATAAAGAGGGTGCTCTTTGACCCATACTTGGTGATGGAACTAACAGAAAGCAGGAAATTTACCTAACCTGTTGTGGCTGGGTGAACTTCACCTACCCTGGCGAACTGGAGAGCCCCACCTGCCTATTCCTAACAATCTCTGAAGCATTTCAAACATTTAACCACAGACGTGTAACCACAAAATACATTGCTCTTTTTTTATTTTCCTTGATTTCAATAAACCCTGCTCTGTAAATACACCACTCTCCCTCCTCTTAATGCGGCTCTTGGTTCAGTCAGTCCTCCAGGCTTGACTGCCCCTCGGCCATCCCTCTCCAGCTCTCTAATAAAGCCTGCCATGATCCGTTGAGGTCTGTCCATTCCTTCTTTTCAAGCATTCTCCTCCTCTATACACCTTCACTTTCCTTTCATAATGGTGCCAAAACCCAGGAAGGGGCTAAGGCAGGGACCTCTGTCCCTGGCTCTTTCCCCCTCCATTCGAACCCTTCCCCTTTAAACCCTCCCTTCCTCTTCTTTCATTTTCATGCCTGGCGCCACAGGACCCAAGTGACCCTTTGAGCTCACTATAGGCTAAACGGCTGCCGGAAAGTGACCCGAAGCCACCCTCTCTTAGGAGAGCACAGCTTTTGCGGCCTCATTGCCACATGAGCAGTTCAGGGACTCCAGTGGTTCTTTATTGGTCCTCTCGGCAAACCCTGTGCCTGAGCAATCTTTAGCCCTCTGCTCTCTCATTAAAACCTCCGGATCAGGGGACGCTTGCCACTTCAGCCACTGCATCCACCACCAACTGATTAAAATCACCCTTGGACATTGCTGGTGGGTGAGTCTCTCCACTTTACTCTCTCCCCACAGAGGTACCCTGTGGGCTCTTTCTCTCTCTCTCTTTCTCTCTCTCTCTCTCTCTTGCTCACTCTCCTGACGTGGACCCCTGGGGTCCCCTCGGCTGGCTGGAGTAGGGGACACCCTGCCTCGTGTTGAAGGCCCAGTTCTTTTGGCCTCTCATAATTAGCCTTCCTCCCCACTATTTCTCCATCAGAATGGGGACCGGGACCTCCATCCCAGCAGACTCACCTCTAGCCTGTCTCAAAAAAAATCTGAAAACATTAGGCTTAATGCCTGATTTAAAGGCCACTAAATTCCTCTGACTTTCAACCCAGACCTGGCCACAATACAATTTAGACAACATTGACGAACAGAATTTGGAACTTTTGACCCTGTCATTCTAAATGAACTAGACTCCTTCCTCCATCGAAATGGCAAGTGGTCTGAGGTACCCAGTATCTCCAGGCCTTTTTCTATCTCCGCTCCAGACCGACCCTTTGTAAATCATGTTCTCCACTCCAGCTACTCCTGGCCAATACCCGACCCCTGCCCCGCCACACCAAGAAAACACTCCCCCAACCCCAGCCCCACCTTCACCAACCCAGACCCTGGTAATGATCCCCCCTCCATATGACCCCCACCCCAAAACCCCAGCCTGCCCCCTCCTATTCCCCTGCTGGATGCCCCCATCGAACCCCCAGGCAGCTGTGCCCTCCCCTCCCTACACACACTCCACATCTACTTCAAGCCAAAACCAACCTCACCACATGTTTCACCTCCAAAAGGTGGCAGGAGTGGAGGGACCAGTTCAGGCTCATGTCCACTTCTCAATGGCAGATATGTCCCAAATTGAGGAAAAATTAGGCCCCTTCTCTAAGAATCCTACCAAATATCGCAAGAAACTCGTCCGCCTTATTCAGGCTTATCCCCTTACATGGCCAGATTTTTATTACATCCTCACGTCCACCTTAACCTCGGACATACAGAGCCGCATTTGGCAATCCACCCGAGAACATGCAGACTGCCTTCATGGTGAAAACAGAAACCTTAACCCAGTTGCAGATCTGGCAATCTGGCACTCCCCACCAGTGAGCTGGATTGGACATACCAACCCAGGGACCCTGGAATTCAGAATAGGGACCATATGATAGCCTGCTTATGCAAAGGGATGCTTAAGAACACCCATACCCAGATAAATTATGAAAAAATCCAGGAAATTACCCAAAAAACCTGAAGAAAACCCGTCCCTCTTTATGGCTAGACTAACCGAGGCTATAACAAAATACACCAATCTGGAGCTCAACACACCAGAGGGCACCCTCTTCTTACCTGTACAATTTATCAGCCAACCTGCCCCCGACATCCGAAGAAAGCTTCAGAAGCTTGAACAAGGCCCACAGACTCCACAA
Organism: Tamandua tetradactyla; assembly: GCF_023851605.1. Lineage (NCBI taxonomy): Eukaryota > Metazoa > Chordata > Mammalia > Pilosa > Myrmecophagidae > Tamandua > Tamandua tetradactyla. Next base: position 196,170,706 of record NC_135327.1, on the reverse strand, counting down.
CAGGAACTCCTCCATGTAGCCCTCCGGATGTTTAACAACCAGGATGAGGAGGCAAGGAGGGAAAGAGAGAAAAACCTCAAGTCCAAATATCAGCTCTTAGCCACGGCCCTACAGGGTCCTCGGCGTGGCCCCACACCCTCCCATCTCCCCCGGACAAAAAACCACAGACCCACCAGAGGCCTGCTTCCGCTGCGACAAGAGGGGCACTGGTCAAAAGCCTGCCCAAACCCGAAACCTCCCTCCAAGCCGTGCCCCAGCTGTGGACAATGGGGACATTGGAAAGTGGAGTGCCCTCAGGGGTGGACACCCTGCCCCTCAGGTCTCCACTTACAGAACCATAAAACCCCTTTCCGTAGTTACAGGAATGAGGGAGCCTGGGCTCCACTGCCCTTGCCACTGAGCGTAACAATCCCGGGGAGCCCAGGGGAGTAGGGATGGTGGCCAGCCATATCCTTTCCTTCATGGTTGACATTGGGGCAACTCTCTCTCTCTCTCTCTCCTGAATTCGTGGAAAAGGCCCAGCCGATTATTAGGAGTATCAGAAACTATTACCTATCCCCACAAAACCCCTCCAATCCTGTGCTCCTCCGGGGACCTCACATTCACTCTTCTGGGAATAGATATACTCCATAAGCTTCGAGCTTTCCTCCACATCCCACCCCTACACTAAACTGACATCTTTTTACTCCAAACAGCAGAGCCAGGACAACAATCCAGGACTGACCCCCACTCCCCAAGCCTCAAGACCCCATAAACCCCCTCAACCCGCCTGACCCCCACGTCAACCCTGCCGTTTGGGACACAGACCATCCTCAAATTGCTTTTCATGATTCCCCACTCCTTATAAGCTCCAGAACATCAATTTGCAACAAGAACCCCCCCCCCCACTGCTCCCCATAAACGGTATGGCCCTAACAAAGTTTCAGCCCCTTACAGCCATGGCCCTTGGACATGCCATCGCCTGCCGGCACACCAGAGAAAACACAGAACGCCATGGAGCAGGTAAATACTTCCCAGTTTCCAGCGTTAATTTGCTCCCCTGCCTGGCCTACACGTCTGGACTCTTCTGGGTACGTGGTTCAAATGCCTCCCTGTGTCTCCCCACCAACTGGGCGGGAACATGCACACTAGCCTTTCTATCACCCCAAATAAACCTATTCCCACAAACCTGGTCCAAAATACCCCCTGAAAAATCAAAAGCCGTCCAGTTAATCCCCCTACTAGCCGCACTTGGGGTCCTCTCTAGAGCAAGTCCAGAAACAGTAGGACTAGTTGTGTTATTACACAGCTTTACCATCCTGCCACAACAACTGGCTTCAAACCTCCAGGAAATCTCAAAACAGCTTATATCTCTACAGGACCAAGTAGACTCTTTAGCTGCAGTAGTTTTACAAAAGAGGCATGGACACGACCTCTTAACAGCTGCACACAGAGGCATCTGTGCATTACTTCAAGAACGGTGCTGTTTTTATACTAACCAATCCCACTTAGTCCGAGATGGAGCCCTAGCTACTAAAATCGGGGATCAAGCCTCGCCTAGCTCCTTAATGTGCCCTAGGCAATCTCCCCTCTTGGCTCATACCCCTTATAACCCCTCATATGTCTTATATTAATTTTCTCTTTCCTTCCCTGCTTTGTTAATCTCCTATAAAAGTTTTTTTGCCAGACGAATCACCGCTATCTCCCGAGCCGCAACTCAAGATCATGTGAAAGAAGTTCCTGCTCCAGGCTCACCAAAGACCTTCCCCCACGATGCCCCCTGGTCAGCAGGAAGCAGCCAGATAAGACGACTGTCACCCCACTCCCTTTTTATACTCCTCCAGAGTCTGGAAGGATGGAACTAACGGAAAGCAGGAAACTGACCTGACCTGTCGCGGCTGATTGAACTTCACCCACCCTGGCAAAATGGAGAGCCCATTCCTAACAATCTCCAAGCATATCAAATATTTAACCACAGATGTGTAACCACAAGATACATTGTTCTTTTGTTTTTTTATTTTTCTTGATTTTAATAAACTCTGCTCCATAAATATACCACTCTCTGTCTCCTTAGCCTGGCTCTCGGGTCAGTCAGTCCTGCAGGCTTGACTGTTCCTCAGGCCGTACCTCTCCAGCTCTCTCATAAATCCTGCCATGATCCGTTGAGGTCTATCCATTCTTTCTTTTCGAGCATTCTCCTCCTCCACACTCCTTCACTTTCCTTTCACCTGGGGGCATAAATATGGGGGCAGGAGCTTGGTGGGATCTCATGAAGGCAGCTTGAGAGTATTTCAGCAGAAGCTGAGTTGGATGTTCCTATTGGCAGAGCCCCCCAGGACCTCAGAAGTGTCCCACTAGAGAAAGTCTGTATTGTATTTTCCCCACCCCAGAGAGCATAAGCACATGAATATCAAATTGTGGCAATTACAAGTCAAAATCTTTCCTGCCCTTTGCCTCTTAGAGTGGGTACTTTAGTACACCCCCTTCACGTCTGAAGCTCACACTCCCCAGCATTGTGAATATTGGCCTGCTGGCGACTCTCATCTGGGATGCTCTCTGGAAATTGCCCTTGGTCAGAAACAGCTGCCTCATCCAAGGTCATGCCCCTTCCCCAGGGCATTTGGGACAACTTTGAAGAAAATCCCAGCTCCTGAGCTTCCTAGAGGATCACCTGAGGCCGCTGTGGCAGCTGCATCTCAGTCCAACTTCTCCCTCTACCCCATCCTGCTTCCCTCACTTCCTTTCAGGTGTTGTTCCTAAGAGGACTTCCAATAAATCTCCTGCATGCAAATTTCAGAGTCTATATCCCGGTGGGAAACCCAACCCCAAACACCTTTTCCTCTCCCCATCCTCTGACCTCATGGCTAGTGAGTTAGAGGGAGGTGAAGAAACACAAGGCAGGGAAATAGAGAGGAAATGGACCATATCCCTTTCTTACTACAGGCTTCAGTTTGATGCAAGCCTGGGTTGGGCAAAGACAGGACACTCACTTTGAATGAAGTCAGAATTTTGACTATTTCAGGGGACTGAACATTTTAATAATTGAAATGAGGCTGTTCTTGTGACTAGAAGGATGATTGTGATGATGATGATCCAACAGTAACCAAAAGAGCTTTGGAACTACTTTCATCTGAGGGTGAGATAAGAATTTGCTTACAAAGAAATTTGAAATGATGAGAAAGGAAATGTTCTTCTTCACACTCTGGAGTTTTGCACTTTCAGCACAATGATAACATTAGATTACATTTACGTACCAGAAAACTCTAAATAAATAATACTGTCCCAGTTTGAAAGGATTCTATAGCCTAGAAAAGCCATGTTTTAATCCTGATCCATTTCATGAAGGCAGCCGTTTCTTTTTTTAAAATTTTTTTATTAATTAAAATATTACAAGAAAGAAATACAAACATTCCTAATATATGATCATTCTGTTCTACATATATAATCAGTAATTCACAATATCATCACATAGTTGCATATTCATCATCATGATCATTTCTTAGGACGTTTGCATCAATGCAGAAAAAGGAATAAAAAGACAACAGAAAAATGAAATGAAAACAGAAAAAAAAATTATACATACATACCCCTTACCCCTCCCTTTCATTGATCACTAGCATTTCAAACTAAATTTATTTTAACATTTGTTCCCTCTATTATTTATTATTATTCCATATGTTCTACTCGTCTGTTGACATGTAGATAAAAGGAGCATCAGACACAAGGTTTTCACAATCGCAGTCACATTGTAAAAGCTATATCATTATACAATCATCATCAAGAAACATTGCTACTGCAACACAGCTCTACATTTTCAGGCAGTTCCCTCCAACCTCTCCATTACATCTTGAATAACAAGGTGATATCTACTTAATGCATAAGAATAACCTCCAGGATAACTTCTCAACTCTGTTTGGAATCTCTTAGCCATTGACACTGTGTCATTTCACTCTTCTCCCTTTTGGTCGAGAAGGTTTTCTCAATCCCTTGATGCTGAGTCTCAGCTCATTCTAGGATTTCTGTCCCACGTTGCCAGGAAGGTCCACACACCTGGGAGTCATGTCCCACATAGACGGGGGGAGGGGCAGTGAGTAGGCTTGTCATGTTGGCTGGAGAGAGAGGCCACATCTGAGCAACAAAAGAAGTTCTCTTGGGGGTGACTCTTAGGTCTAATTTTAAGTAGGCTTGACTTATCCTTTGTGGGGTTAAGTTTCATATGAACAAACCCCAAGACTGGGGGCTCAGCCTATAGCTTTGGTTGTCCACACTGTTTGTGAGAATATCAAGAATTCAACTTGGGGAGGCTGAATTTTCCCCCATTCTCACCATTCCCCAAAGGGGACTTTGCAAATACTTTTCCACTCACTGATCAAATAATTTTGGGATTCAGCGGGGCATCACTCTGGACAAACCAACAAAATCTCATGTCCTACCCAAGGTTCCATGTACTTATGTTGTTCAACAAATTATCTACATAAGTTATATTAGGAGATGCACTAGTCAAAATATAAATTTTGTACCAAATAACATTTTTTTGCTTTAGTCTCACACATAAGTTGAAATTTTAAAATACTAATTAACATCTATTTCAGCATCCTGCAGTAATGACATTCCTTTGTTCTTCCTCATACAAATTTTTTTTTAATTTGTACATTTAGTCAGTATTATTATACACTCTAGGCATTCCTAGATTATACCATCTCAATCTTTATCATCTATCTTTCTTTGTAATTTCATTTATGCCCCCAGTCCTCCTCCCTCTATCATTCTCACATTCAGCTTCATTCAGTGTTTTAACATAATTGTATTACGGTTAGGTAGTGCTGTCCATTTCTGAGTTTTTATATTCAGTCCTGTTGCACAATCTGTATCCCTTCAGCTCCAATTACCCAATATCTTACCCTATTTCTACCTCCTTATGGTCTCTTGTTACCAATGAAATGTTCCAAGTTTATTCACTAATGTCAGTTCATATCAGTGAGACCATACAGTATTTGTCCTTTCGTTTTTGGCTAATCTTACTCAGCATAATGTCCTTAAGGTCCATCCATGTTGTTATATACTTCATAACTTTATTCTGTCTTGCAGCTGCATAATATTATATTGTATGTATATGCCACAGTTTGTTTAGCCACCTGTCTGTTGATGGACATTTTGGCAGTTTCCATCTCTTGGTAATTGTAAATAATGCTGCTATAAACATTGGTGTGCAAATGTCCGTTTGTGTCCTTGCCCTCATGTCCTTTGAGTAGAGACCACATATAGATGGGTCCTGTTTTTTAATCCATTCTGCCAGTCTATGTCTTTTGATTGGAGAGTTTAATCCATTAACTTTCAGTGTTATTACTGCATGCATAGTAATTTCTTCTACTATTTTGCCTTCTGGATTTTATATGTCATATCTAATTTTCCTTCTTTTTACCTTTACTCATCGTCTTCCTTTCTACCCTCTTCTCCACACCTCTCTCTTCTGTCTTTTCGTATCTGTCTCTAGTGCTCCCTTTAGTATTTCTTGCAGAGCTGGTCTCTTTGTCACAAATTCTCTCAGTGATTTTTTTGGTCTAAAAATGTTTTAATTTCTCCCTTATTTTTGAAGGACAATCTTGCTGGATATAGAATTCTTGGTTGGTAGTTTTTCTCTTTTAATAATTTAAATATATCATCCCACTGTCTTCTCGCCTCCATGGTTTCTGCTGAGAAATCTACGCATAGTCTTATTGGGCTTCCCCTGTATGTGATGGATTGCTTTTCTCTTGCTGCTTTCAAGATTCTCTCTTTCTCTTTGACCTCTGACATTCTGATTAGTAAATGTCTTGGAGTGTGTCTATTTGGATCTATTCTCTTTGGGGTACACTACACTTCTTGGATCTGTAATTTTAAGTCTTTCATAAGAGTTGGGAAATTTTCAGTGATAATTTCCTCCATTAGTTTTTCTCCTCCTTTTCCCTTCTTTTTTTCTTATGGGACACCCACAACATGTATATTCGTGCGTTTCATATTGCCATTCAATTCCCTGAGTCCCTGCTCATATTTTTCCATTTTTTCCCTATATTTTCTTTATCTTGTCAAATTTCAGGTGTTCTGTCCTCCAGTTCACTAATCCTATGTTCTGCCTCTCGAAATCTACCATTGTAGGTTTCCGTTGTTTTTTTCATCTCTTCTACCAAGCCTTTCATTCCCATAAGTTCTGTGATTTTTTTTTCAGACTTTCAATTTCTTCTTTTTGTTCATTCCTTGCCTTCTTTATATCCTCCCTCAATTCACTGATTTGGTTTCTGATGAGGTTTTCCATGTCTGTTCATATATTCTGAATTAATTGTTTCAACTCCTGTATCTCATTTGAATTGTTGGTTTGTTCCTTTGACTGGGCCATATCTTCAATTTTCCTAGTGTGATTTTTTATTTTTTCCTGGCATCTAGACATTTAATTACCTAAATTAGTTTATTCTGGAGATTGCTTTCACTTCTTTTACCTAGGATTTTCTTGCTGGGTGAATTTGTTCTCTATCTGTTCTTTGACATTCAGTTCAGCTTTATCTGGACCTCTAGCTTAGGTTTTGTTTAACAGAGGAGAATTTTTCAGTTCTTGTTTTCTTGTTTCTGGCCCTGCTTGTGCGGTGCCTTTCTCCCCTACCCTTAGAAGGGTCTACTTAGGTATTATAGACCCCAGCCAGATTTTCTCAGACCAAACTGGCCTCCTATCAGGAGGAAAAAGTCACCTGCATCGGTTTTCCCTGAGGGTGAGACCCAGCAGGTTGATAGACTTTCCTGTGAAGTCTCTGGGCTCTGTTTTTCTTATCCTGCCCAGTATGTGGCGCTTGTCTGCCTACAGGTCCCACCAGCATAAGATGATGTGGTACCTTTAACTTTGGCAGACTCTCCCTGCTGGGGATGTGGTGGAGACAGAGGAGAGGTTGAGGCGGGTTTTAATGGCTTAAATTACCAAGCCCTGGAGTCTGAATTCCTTGAGGGAGAGATCCCACCTGAGTTGGGTTCACCCCTCCCCTGGGGAAGGCACAGGCTCCAGACAAGCCCTCAAACGAGCTCGTTTCTGCCTGTGCCTGGGGCAGTTGCAGCCTGAGAAGCTCTGCCACTGTATCCAAAGGCAGTCAAGCCTTTGCAGAAACACAGCCACAAAAACCTCTGTTTTTTTTTTTTTTTCTTTTTCCGTCAGCCCTGCCCCCTTGTCACCAGGGTGAAAATGAGCGACCTCTGCTTAGACCAGGTTCACCTGAGCTGGGGGCTTATTTTTTGTAGTCAGAATTTGTTAATTCCACAATTGGCATTTGGTTGGGCTCAGCCACTGCTGCTGGTAAATTCTCTTTGCTTTCACCTCTGGGAAGCACCTGTGGGAGAGGGGCCATGGCTTGGGTAACTCATGGTTCTGGGGGTCTCACAGCCAGTCCAGTTCATCCAGACTGGGGTATGCTGTGTGTCTGGTCACTGACATGACCCCAGGATCTGTTCTGTACTGTTTCTGATTATTTAGTAGTTGTTCTGGAGGATGAACTAAAACGTGCACATTGCTAGGCCACCATCTTGGCCCGGAACTAGCCGTTTTTTTTTAATCCATTGTCCTAGTTTGCTAGCTGCTGGAATGCAACACACCAGAGACAGATTGGCTTTTAACAAAAGGGGATTTATTTTGTTAGTTCTTCAGAGGAAAGGCAGCTAACTTTCCACTGAGATTCTTTCTTATGTGGAAGGCACAGGATGGTCTCTACTGGTCTTCTCTCCAGGCCCCTGGGTTCCAACAACTTTCCCCGGGGTGACTTCTCTCTGCATCTTCAAGACCTGGGCTGAGCTGTGAGTGCTGAGATGAGGATGCTGAGCTGCTAGGCTGTGCTACATTGCCATCTCTCATTTAAGCATCAGCCAATTAAGTCAAATGTCCTTCATTGCAGCAGGCCTGCCTCCTAGCTGACTGCAGATGTAATCAGCAACAGATGAGGTTTCACATACCATGTGCATGGCAACAAAACTAGGTACGCTCACCTGGCCAAGTTGACAGCTGAATCTGACTACCACATGTCCACCCCTTGTCAACTTGGCAACAACAAACATCACCTTAAACAGGTGCAAAAAATTCTCTTCTTGCTGTGGACCTGTGAATCTCAAAACAAGTCTGGTGCTGTCATGGTTAGGGACAGGTGTCAACTTGGCCAAGTTGTGGTACCTGTTCATCTGATTGGGCAAGCGCTGGCCTGTCTGTTGCAATGAGGACATTTCATAGGATTAGGTCATGATCACGTCAGCTACATCCACAGCTGATTCCATTTGTAATCAGCCAAAGGGGAGTGTCTTCTGCAATTAGTGATGCTAAATCCAATCATGGGAAGCCTTTTAAGGAGGACTCAGAGGAGACAGGTGGCATTCCTGCTTTGGCTGGTGAGCCTCTCCTGTGGAGTTCGTCCAGGCCATCCATTGGAGTCATCGGCTTCGCAGCCTGCCCTGTGGATTTTGGACTCTGCGTTCCTACGGTCACGTGAGACACTTTCATAAATTTTATATTTGCAAGTGTTCCCTGTTGGTTCTGTTTCTCTAGAGAACCCTAACTAATACAGGTGCCAATATGCAAAGGAGGATATTCACAGGATACAAATTTTCATTTCCATAGTGAGAAATTGGAAGAAACACAGATGTAAAACCTGCAGGGCAAGCACCATGGGATTTCGAAGTCTGAAATTCATTTATCCTTTGGCTTTAGAAAGTGGCAGTCCCACCCCTTCTAAGGGCCTATGCAGTGGCCTGCCTCTTTCCAAATCAACCTCGGGGAACATCGAGGAGACCACCTCTTGGCTCCACTCTCTCCAGGCATCAGGACCACCCCTGGGCTCTCTGCCATTTCTGGGGCACATGCTCAACCAATCCACGTGTTGGCAGCCAGGCTCTCCCAGTCCCCCAAGGACCGTGCTACGCCTTTTCCAAGGCCTGAAGCTGCACAACTCTTCCACTGCAATGAGAGGGGAGACTCATCCTCGCCCTTCAGGGTAAACTCACCCCCTCCATGTTTATGGGTGGGTCCACTCTCTTGGCTGAGGTTTCTTGGCTTCAGACCCGAGCTTCCATGGTTCTCACTCTGCATACTCCAATCTCTCCCTTTTGTGTCCTCCTTTGTCAAGATTGGTAGTAGTTCCATTTACACCAACAGTCTCTTCAAGTACTCCAGAACTTCTCCATCATTCTCTTCACTGTTCCTCCAAAATCTTCCCCTTAGCCATCCAAAAAACTGTTCCAACACATCTGGTATTTGCAAACCGCAGCAGCACCCCACTCTCTGGTACCAACTCTGTTCTAGTTTGCTAGCTGCTGGAATGCAACACACCAGAGACAGATTGGCTTTTAATAAAAGGGGATTTATTTTGTTTGTTCTTCAGAGGAAAGGCAGCTAACTTTCCACTGAAGTTCTTTCTTACGTGGAAGGCACAGGATGGTCTCTGCTGGTCTTCTCTCCAGGCCCCTGGGTTCCAACAACTTTCCCCGGGGTGACTTCTTTCTGCATCTCCAAAGGCCTGGGCTGAGCTGCGAGTGCTGAGATGAGGATGCTGAGCTGCTAGGCTGTGCTACATTGTGGTCTCTCATTTAAGCATCAGCCAATTAAGTCAAATGTCCTTCGTTGCAGCAGGCCTGCCTCCTAGCTGACTGCAGATGTAAATCAGCAACAGATGAGGTTTCACGTACCATTGGCTCATGTGTGTAGCAACAAAACTAGGTATGCTCACCTGGCCAAGTTGACAACTGAATCTGACTACCACATCCATATTCAGCACTGTAGGTTGGGAACTTGATTAGATTACCTCCATGGAGATGTGACACACCCAATTGTGGTTATTAACCTTTGATTAGAGGTAGATGTGACTCGACCCATTCCAGGTGCATCTTGATTAGTTTACTGGAATACTTTAAAAGGGGAAGCATTTTGGAAAGCGCTTCAGAGCCACAAGAACTGCAGAGCCCACACAGCCGGATACCTATGGAGATGAAGAAGAAAATCACTCCTGGGGGAGCTTCGTGAACTAAGAGGCCTGGAAAGGAAGCCAGTAGACATTGCCATGTCTGCTATGTACCTTTCCAGTTGAGAGAGAAGCCCTGAACTTCATCGCCCTTTCTTGAGTGAGGGTAACTTCTTGTTGGTGCCTTAATTTGGACATTCTCATGGCCTTAGAACTGTGAACTTGCAACTTAATAAATTCCCTTTTTTAAAAGCCATTCTGAAGCAAGAGCACTGAAGAAGGAAATAAATAAATGAGAGCTCCTCAAAATTAAACACTTCTGTGCATCAAAGAACTTCATCAAGAAAGTAGAAAGACAGCCTACACAATGGGAGACAATATTTGGAAATGACATATCAGATAAAGGTCTAGTATCCAGAATTTATAAAGAGATTGTCCAACTCAACAACAAAAAGACAGCCAACCCAATTACAAAATGGGAAAAAGACTTGAACAGACACCTATCAGAAGAGGAAATACAAATGGCCAAAAGGCACATGAAGAGATGCTCAATGTCCCTGGCCATTAGAGAAATGCAAATCAAAACCGCAATGAGATATCATCTCACACCCACCAGAATGGCCATTATCAACAAAACAGAAAATGACAAGTGCTGGAGAGGATGCGGAGAAAGAGGCACACTTATCCACTGTTGGTGGGAATGTCAAATGGTGCAACCACTGTGGAAGGCAGTTTGGCGGTTCCTCAAAAAACTGAATATAGAATTGCCATACGACCCAGCAATACCATTGCTGGGTATCTACTCAAAGGACTTAAGGGCAAAGACACAAACGGACATTTGCACACCAATGTTTATAGCAGCATTATTTATAATTGCAAAGAGATGGAAACAGCCAAAATGTCCATCAACAGACGAGTGGCTAAACAAACTGTGGTATATACATACGATGGAATATTATGCAGCTTTAAGACAGAATAAACTTATGAAGCATGTAATAACATGGATGAACCTAGAGAACATTATGCTGAGTGAGTCCAGCCAAAAACTAAAGGACAAATACTGTATGGTCCCACTGATGTGAACAGACATTCGAGAATAAACTTGGAATATGTCATTGGTAACAGAGTCCAGCAGGAGTTAGAAACAGGGTAAGATAATGGGTGATTGGAGCTGAAGGGATACAGACTGTGCAACATGACTAGATACAAAAACTCAAAAATGGACAGCACAATAATACCTAAGTGTAAAGTAATCATGTTAAAACACTGAATGAAGCTGCATCTGAGCTATAGGTTTTTTTTTTGTCTGTCTGTTTTTTTTTTGTACTATTATTATTATTTTTATTTTTTTCTCTATATTAACATTCTATATCTTTTTCTGTTTTGCTAGTTCTTCTTCTAAATCGATGCAAATGTACTAAGAAATGATGATCATGCATCTATGTGATGATATTAAGAATTACTGATTGCATATGTAGAATGGAATGATTTCTAAATGTTGGGTTAATTTCTTTTTTTTTCTTTAATTAATAAAAAAAAAAGCCATTCTGTTTCTGGTATATCGCATTCCAGCAGCTTACAAACTAGAACAGATTTATGCCATGATTTCTTGATTATTGGATGCTGTTCCAAACCCCAAGACCAAAAACACACTTGATTCAAAGTCAGACGTGAGGTGTTTTTGTTTTTAAGGACTTACAAAAAGGAGAAAATCCTTCCTGGAGATAGCTGTTCAGGAAATGAAATCAGTGCTCCACAAAGATGGCAAGTACAAGGGGCAGCTTATAAGGGTTTGGGACAAGGACGTTCCATAGTGTATGAGAACAGAGTTTCATCAAGGTCTCATGATACAGGGGTTTGGAGATTTGTTATCAACATATCAGGGGAGAGGCGTTTTAGTGTTTTATAAGATAGGTGGTTTACAAGGGGAGAGGAGTTTTAATGTTTTATAAGATAGGTGGTTTAAAATACCATCTGTACATTCTTTCCCTCCCTGAGGAGGTCTATTGAACTTTAACTTCTGTCTGGGTCATGTAAGTGGCTACGTGCAGCAATTTACTCTCAATATGGAGGGGAAGCCCAAGCCCTGGGTCTCCACAGATGCCATTACTTATATAATACACTATCAACATAATGGCAGTCTTTACGGGTGAAAAAATGATTACATTAAATGTATATATTGATATCAGAAGTATGAAAATGTATATCTTAAAACCAAGGAGACAAAGCACATGAAACATTAAATATCCAGCTACAATTGCATCTACCCCCTGAGAATTCCTGTAGGCTATTGGTTCATTATCTTTCACTTTTTCCACGTGCAAATCCTGGTTATGTGCTTATTTGTGGTTCAGGCCACACAAGCTCATGGTCCTCCACTGAGCATATTCACTGCAGTTTACCTCTGTTGGCAGTAGCTGGTCATCCAGTGCTTATAAGATATTCTGTGGCCTTCCAGAAACTCATTGGCCATACCAAAGCAAAGTCTGGTGGTCAGGCTGTGAGAGCCAAAGCCACAAATCTCTCCTAATTAAACAGGGTCATTGCCTGTGTGTGCTCACTGAGCCAGGGGAGCAATCCCTGGTCAAGTTCTTACTTTTTTTAGGAAGCAGGTAGGGAGTTGGTAAAACCCAAGCACAAGGCTTGGCACATAACTGATGCTTAACAAATGCTATTTCTCCCCTTTCCTCCCCTGCCATCTTTCAGCTCTCTTAAATTAACTGGAGAATATGAAGAGTTTAGTTTGATTCTTTGATGATTAGAAGGAAAGTCACTGCAGGGACAGAGTAAAAAGGGGGGTGGTAAATAATGCCAGGTTGGAAAATGAATGCTGTGTTTGGAGCTGACTGTGGAAGGAAGGAAAGAGGAATGAGAGGCTGGCAGCTAGGGTAAAATTTACCCTGAAAGCGGTCCTGTTCATGTGGAAGGCAGAGAGACTGGGTTTATACTGGAAGATTGTGGCAAACACTCAAGAACAGACAGCCACCATGGTGAAGGAATAATATCTCTAAGAACTGCTTCCCCATCACCACCATGGCCAACAACATTTTATTGTGAAAAATTACAAGCATGCAGTAAAGTTGGAAAGACATTGCAATGATCACCCATATACACCACCCTGAAATCTACCGTTAAAATGTTACTCTACTTACTTTATCACAGATCTATCCTTCTCTCTATCTGACTTGTTGATGCATTTCAAAGTAAATTATTATTATTATTATCATCATTATTGTGTACCACCTGGCAGGATCCAACATCAAATAGACTAACCTATTGTCCCCATAAAGTATTGGCATTTCCTGGAAAGTCAAATATTTCAGCATTGGAGCTTCTCTCAAATGGTCCAACAAGAAAATGTGTTCTTTGCACAGTACTTGCTGCATTTCTATATGTTTGACATTGTTTGAAATAAAAATACTAATTAAAAAATAGGGACACATGGAGACATGATGGGGAAGGAAGAGAATGAGGGAGAAGTGGTTGCCTTGAGCGTAGTCACCACAAGTGGCCCCTTTTCAACAATGCATTAAGATAGTATGTTGAAATTCAGAGAGACAGAAAATAGATTCATATTTAGCAAGGAAGTGGAGAGAGAGGATGGAGCAGTTGTTGCTTGGTGGGCAAAGAGTGTAATTTTTGGAAATTTTAAATTTATGAAAAAAGATAATATAATGACAAGATGGTTAGGACTATGATTAAAAGAAAAAACAACATAGAGGAAGCAGTGCAAAGACAAAACCAGTGTTCAGTTAAAGGTAGTTAGTGAGTGTGTTTTAGCCTGCTAAAGCTGCTGAAATGTAATATACCAGAAAATGGGTGGGTTTTACAATGGGGACTTATCAGTTTACAAGCTTACAGTTCTGAGGCCATGAAAATGTCCAAATCTAGGTGTCATCAAGACAATAGCTTCTTCTTGAAGACAGGCTGCAGGCGATCCTGAACTTCTCTGAGACATGGCATGGCACATGGCGGGGTCTGCTGGTCTCTCCCTTCTCTTCTGGGTTTTGCTGTTTTTAGCTCCTAGCTTCAGTGGTTTCCTCCCCTGTTTCTGTGACTTTCTCTGTTCTGAATCTTTCTTTGAATTTCATCCTCTTATAAAGGACTCAGTAAGAGTATTAAGACCCACCTGGGGCACGCCTCAGCTGAAATAACCTAATCAGAAGGTCCCACCCACACTAGGTGCAACACCCACAGGAATGGATTAGCTTTAAGGACATGATCTTCTGGAGTCTATACAGTTTCAAACCATCACATGATGTTTTAATATTCTGGCTCCACCACCAGACAAATGCATAAGCTGAGCAGCCCCACTCCATGGCCCCAGTTCAGCTCTGTTCGCAAGCCAGGTTCTATAGAATCCAGTTATTCCTTTGCATATATAACCTAAAATATCTTTTTAGTCTGCTTGTAGGTAATATAGACAATCTGGGAGGTATATTCAATACATTTGAAATGTGATTATTCCAGGAATAATATTCCTAGGTAACCCAGGACTATTCCAGATGGGATTAATGGTGTGCCCCTCAACCATCAGCTTGCTCTCTGCCCTCTCCTTGCCTTTTCCCTGCTCTGCTCTAATTGTAGGGAACTACACTTCCCAGACTCCATTGTGCTCCAGCTTCTGGGTAGGCCATGCCAATGGAGGTACTGACAGTGTCCCTGGAAAAAAACTGCATTGTCTCCTTCTTGCCATAGGCTTTGGAGAGAGTTGATGGATTTCTTCTTGTTAGGAAGTCATTTTGATGAATATGCAGATCATTTCAATTCTTCTTTTCTCAGCAGCTTAAAAACTATGTTGGAAGCAAAGTCAAATCTAGTTTTTCTCCAGATATCAATCAACTCTTCCACTAAGGTTCCTGACATGTTTTTAGTTTTAAGAGTTTTCCTCTTTGTCTAGCTGAAGAAAGAATAATATGTAGTAGAGAGCTTAATTTAAATCCCAGCTCTGTCACTTACTGTGTGGCCTTGAGCATCTTACTTAACCTCTCTGTGCCCTAACCTCTCTGTGCCTTAGTTTTGTCTGGAAAATGAGATTAATAATAACACTGACTTCATAGCATTGTGGTAAGTATTAAAGGATTAAATTTATGAAAAGCCCTTCAAGCACTGTCTAGTGCATAGAAAGTACTTGACAAATGGAAGCTATTATTATTGCTTAAGGCTTACCCAGCTTTTAAGGACCAGCGCCAGTCTCCTTCATGAAGCACTCCCAGCACTGAACATTAGTTATAATAGTTGTAGAACTTACTAAAACATTAGTTACACTGAATTATTGTCTTTTCATGCGTATATTGTGAGGTAGCAAGATGCAACGTGAGGTAGCATCTACTAAGCTTTCCAGCTAACCATGATGCCTTTCAAGACTAGAACCATGTCTTAGTTTTGCATGGCAGGACCTCCAGTCCTATTACATGCTATGTCTCTGCTTTATTCTTTGTATCTGTTAGTTAAACCACTATCTACCCTGACAACCCAAAAAATCTGAGTACCATTCAGTGATCCTCTCACCCCATCCCCAGTCCTCATACCTAATCAATAAACAACTCTGTGGATTCCTTTATTAAGATATTTTATGTGTTTTTCTACTCTCTCTCTTCCTCTCCCCCTTGTCTCTGTGCATGTTATCCCCTTGTCAGCTTCTTAAACCAATATCCTTGCCTCCAGCTTCCATACTACTCCTTGACTCTCTGATGCCCATGGCTGCCAAAGCAATTATTTAAAAATCTAGATTTGACCATTTCACTGCCCTGTTTAAATCCTTCAAAGGCTCCCCATTTTATTAGGAATAATGGCAATATCATCCCTGTTCTAGTTTGCTAGCTGCCAGAATGCAACACACCAGAGACAGATTGGCTTTTAACAAAAGGGGATTTATTTCATTAGTTCTTCAGAGGAAAGGCAGCTAACTTTCAACTGAGGTTCTTTCTTATGTGGGAAGGCACAGGGAAATCTCTGCTGGCCTTCTCTCCAGGCCTCTGGGTTCCAACAACTTTCCCTGGGGTGATTTATTTCTTCATCTCCAAAGGTCTGGACTGAGCTGCGAGTGCTGAGATGAGGTATGCTAAGCTACTTCAGCTGTGCTACATTGCGCTCTCTCATTTAAGCACCAAACAATTAAGTCAAACATCATTAATTGCAGCAGGCATGCCTCTTAGCTGACTGCAGATGTAATTAGCAACAGATGAGGTTCAGGTACCATTGGCTCATGTCCACAGCAACAGAACTAGGTGCCTTCACCTGGCCAAGTTGACAACTGACTCCAACTACCACAATCCCCAACCACATCCTGTGGAGTCTCCTGGTCTACTCTTTCCTCCCAGATACCCTAATGTGCCAGCCAAATGAAGACCTCTTGAACTTTTCAGCAGATACCATAATTTTTCTATGACTTTTCAAAGGCTGCTATTTCTCCTTGGAATGTTCTTCCCTCCCAGTTCTACTTAGTCTACCTGGCAAATTCCTACCTCTGCTTCGACACAGCTCAAGCTCACCTCCCCATCCCAGATTAGCCACTCCTTGGCAATGTGCTCTCAGAACAGCTATAAATATCTATCTTTAACATGTCCCTTTTTAGTCCCTGCAATCCCTCAGCCTATCCAGCTCCTGGAACCAGCAGGTACCCCACTGTGATTTGTGTGCCTTGTCTAACACTCTGTAGTTCTTCCTTATGCTGTCTCCTAACTTCAGATCTTTCTTTGACTCTCCAATGACTACACCAGAAAACCCAAATGCCAGGTGTGGAGGACATGAACCTCCAGATCTGGGCCCTCCCAACGCTCTACCTCGGCAGTTTTGGGAGCATCTACTATATACTTCGGTGCCATACACTCTCATATGCTTGATCTCAGTTTGTTCTCACAACAGATTTGCAAGGCAGTATTATTTTAACTTTCTTTCAGATAAGAAAACTGAGGTTAAATGGTTAAGGAACTTGCCCCAAACATCTGCTGTAAATGGCAGAGCTAAAGTCAACCCCAGTGTCTTTGTTCCTCAACCCATCCTCTGCCATCTCCATGTGCTCCAGTTCAAAGTAAACTTGCTGCAATTTCTAGAACATTCTCTGCTCATTCTTTATGTCTATGCCTACATACTGTTCTTCTCCCCAATGTATTTAGAAAACTTTGAGTTAATGAACTTGGCAAAAGCAAGAAAAATGCTGATATAAGGAAACAGAGTAAACTGGCAGGGTGGAAACAATAGAGTAGCATAATCAAAGCCATATTTGAGCCATATTTGAGCTTTTTGAACAAGAAGGTGAATATGCTCCCATGCCCTCCCTTTGCTGAAGATGATGCTGTGGCTTTCTACTTGGGATCCTGAAATTAAAGCTTGTGATTTCAACATTTCAGGCTGAGGTTGAAAAGTGCATACAGCATATCTGTATCTGATGTACTTAACGCAAAATCTACGGAGTCTAGAAGGGAGATGTTGTCATGGTAATGCATGACAGGGCTTGACTGGAAATGGGAATAATTGTCCAATTACTGATTATTTATTGATCTGCAAATCTTGTGTTTCTTCCACTACAAAAGATTTTCCTTAAAGATATGTACATCCATGAGAAACTACTTCAGGCTGACAGGATTCATAACTCTTAATGTAAGTCACTCTTTATCCTCTCAATTGGAGCCAAGAAAAAAATTGAAGGGAATTTGCTACTAAAGAGGGTATAGTAATTTGCTGCAGTGCCCAGACATCCCAGGAGCCAGTGGTCCTGCCCTACTGAACTCAAATTCAAACTCCAGTGCACTAATATTCCTGTTTCACATCACAGCTTCCTGCCCCTAACTTGGGTTTGACTTCTCCAGGGTTTGCCCCCCGCTGTCCCTGCTCCTTCCTGAGAGTGAAGCCTTGTGGAAATAGTTCTTACAATTTCACTGGTCTTATAGTTTATCTCAAATATCATCATCATCATCATCATTCTTCAAGGTTCATCTCAATTCTCCTTCATGAAGCACTCCCAGCACTGAACTTTAGTAATAATAGTTGTGTGATTTAACACACACCCTCTTCCTTCCTTCACAATCACCTTTAGCTCTTGGTCTGCACCTCATTCATTCATTCAACAAACATTTATTGGCCAGGCATTGTTCTATATCTTGAGTATAGCACTAAACCTAACAGATAAAAATCTCTGCACTTGTGGGGCTCAAAATATTAAAATCTCTTTAAAAATCTCATGTGGGGAGTAGAGAATAAACACAGTTTGTAAGGAAACTATAAGTATATTAGGAAGTGATATGTATCAAGGAAAAAAGTAAGCAAGGAAGAGAGAGATAAGTAGTGCCAAGAAAGCAAATTTCAATTTTAAATAGGGTAGTCCTGGAAGGACTCACTGAGAAGTGACGTTTGAGTGGAGAATTGGGAGAAAAAGAGAAAGTTAATCATCCAGATACCTAGAAAAAAAATTCCAGACAAAGAGACTACCCAGTGCAAAGGACCTGATGTAAGAGAATGTCTAACATGTTTGAGAACACAATAGGAAACCAGTTTTCTCCAGGAGTTGGAGAAAGGAAAGGATGGATAGTAGAAAACGAGGGCAGAGAGGAATGGAGGGCAGACAACATAAGGCCTTGTAGGTCATGGCAGGGATGTGGGCTTTCACATAAGTAAAATGCAGAGCCTTTGGAGGGTTTTTGGGAGAGGATTGATTTTGAACTATTGATTTGAGAATAGACTGTAGGGGACAAAGGTGGAAGTAGAAACTGAGACCAGGTGACAAATGATGACAATCGACCAGAGTGGTGCAAAGGTATCAGTAAGAAGTGGAAGGTTCTAGATATGTGTTGATGGTAGGACCTGGATTTGCTTACGGCTTGGAAGTGGGGATGAAGTAAGAAAGCAATCAGGGACATGGAGGCTGACAATGCCATGGCAGAGAGGGTAAGATTGTAAGGAAGAACAGTTTTGGGTGCGGTGTGGAAGGTCCAGCTTTCAGTTTGGGACATGGTCAGTTTTAAAGATCCATGTGGAGATGTCAAGTAGGCATTTGGATATATGAGTCTGGAGTTCATGGAAAGAGGAAACTGAAGACACAGTTTTTGGAGTCATCAGTGATTAGATGATTCACAAAGCCACAAGAGTGGGTGAATGCACCAAGGGAATCATCATAGCCGGAGAAGAGAAAAGCCCTGGGGCCCTCCAACGTTAAAAGATCAGGAGAAGAGAAGGAACCAGCAAAAAGACTGAGAAAAAAAGCTAGCAAAGTAGAAGGAAAACTATAGTCCGATGTCAGGAAGCCAAGTAAAGAAAGGGTTTCAAGGAAGAGAGATAGAGATCAACTAATCAAATGCTGCTGATATATCAGTATAATGAGACCTGAGGTTGACCAATGGATTTAGCAGAGGAAGACAGAGTATGTCAGTGGGGTGGGGGGATGAAAGCCTGATTGGAAGTGGGTCTTGAGAGAATGGAGGAGAAAAATTAGAGTTAGGAAGGCTAGACAACTCTTTGGATGAGTTTGGCTATAAAGGACAGCAGAGAAATGGGGCAGTAGCCAAAAGGGAATATGGGTCCAAGAGGGATTTTTTTTAAGATGGAAAAAGAACAGCATGTTCGAATGCCAATGGCTGATGGGCAGAATCCATTAAAGCAAGGTTCTTGGCCTTGGCCACACATTAGGATCATCTGGGGAGTTTTAAGTATCCTAATGCTTAGAGGTCGAACTTCAGACCAATTAAATCAGAATCTTTGGGGACAGGGTCAAGGCATCAGTAATTTTTAAAGGTCCCCAGGTGATTCCAATATGTAGCCAAGATTAAGAACCACTGCATTGGAGGAAGAAAAATTGATGAAGCAGGAAAAAGAGTAATTGCTTGAGTAGAGGAAAGGGATGGTATCTAGTGAAAAGAAGAGAGATTGCCTTTCGATAGGAGTGTAGTTTTCCTGTGTTCAGAGGCAAGAAAGCAGAATATGAGGGCATTGCTGCAGGTGGGTGGGCAGATGTGGGAGTGTGGGTTTTTCTCTTCTGATTGCCCCTTTTGTCAGAGAAATAGAAAGTAAGGTGAGAGTGAGAGTAGGGAGGAGTGTTGCAGGCTTGAGGAGGGAAGAGAAAGTTTGAAATGGTCATTTAGGAGAGTGGAAAAGAGAATATACTGGGTAAATCTACTGGGGTCACCAGTCAGCCTAGGGGTCCACTTAAGTGTGCAGTCAACAATTAAGTGAGGCCATTCAGTCTGAGTATGCTTACCCTTCAGCTCCACATTTCAAGGCAACTGCTTTGGGGCCAGCAGACCCAGTTAGAATCCTGGTTCTGCCACTTGTTATGTGATCTTGACGAACTATTTAATCTCTCTGAGTCTTGTCTTCTTGATCTGTGAAATAGGGATGACACCCACCACTAATGTGTTAAAGATTAAAGATGTTTTTAAAGCACTTAGCACAACAGCTGTCCCCCTGTAGGCACTTAAAAAATGTCAGTTCCTATTATAATTACTAATAAGTTAGGGATTGAGTGCATTCTCTCTTGTAGCATTTATCAGCTATTTGAAAAAAGCCAGTGTGTCTCCTCTTTGTGTGGGTGAGGCTATGTTTTCTTCTTTGTATCCTCCAGAGGACAAGGTACAACACTCATCCCATGGAAATTACCTGGTCAATAAATGCCTTGCGGCTGACTAATTAGCTACTTAATAAGCATTTGTCTTTGTATAAGCTGCTAGATCACTGAAATCGAGAAGAGGGCAAAAGCAAGGTGAAAATATCAGTCTGTTTCACCAACAGTGTATTTTCTTCTACAATCCTCCCCATTTTAAACACTCTGCTTCTGATCTTAACTGCGGAGTTATAAATAAAATGTACGATTTGTACTTCTAATTAGAAAAAAAAGTCTGAGCTCACATACAATAAAAGACAGAAATATAATAGAGGCATTAAAATATGAATGAGAAAACATGATGGGACAACCAGGCTGGAGAGACAATACTGGAAATGTAGGTACCACAGATAGCCATGCATGTTTATATCTGAACTGTTTGAGGTTGAGTGAGTGTATCTGTTTGAATAAAGATAGCACTCCTAATTCTTCAGATGCACATTTGTGTAGGTGAACCGTGATTTTTTTCTACATATTTTGAAATGCAGCATACCTTAAGAGTTGTCTAGGACACAGCTTCATCTGGGCTGGGAGATGCTGTCTGGTAATAGGCTCTGAGAGCTTGGGTGATTTCACTCTTCCACTGTAAAGACCACTAATGGTAGAATGGAGATGGATTGGGGCATCTCCCTAACCCAGCCCCTGAACTAGTAAGGAGCAGCCTCCTGGAAAAGGGACCTCTAATCACCCTTTTACTAAAAGGCAGTAAGGACATAGAGGTCAGTTTTCAGTTCTCCTGTGACCAAACCCAGGGTTTGCTCTGCTTCTGCAAGGTCTGACGCTAGACGCATCCCTATGTGAGGAGGTCCAAATGTTTCTTTCGTGCATGAGGAGGCAACAACACTTTACACAAAAGGGATAGGCCTCAGGAAGGAAGAGACTTTGACCTTGTGCCCCTAAGATTTGGCCTGTGACTTCTGCAGGAGGACTCACTATCCTCAAATACCCTGAGATTAGAGTCTCCTCTCCCGCTCCCACGTACTCAGCTCCCTGTGCTCCCAACCAGGCTTGTCTCCTGCCCTATGGGTTTCTGAATGTCCATCACAAAAAGAACAATGAAGCAAAGGGTGGCATCTTCATGCAATAACTTGGTCCTTTTTCCCACAGATTCCCTGATTCATGGGAAGTAATAGTAACAGTGAACATACTTCATATTTTTAGTGTTTTTATGTTTTACAAACTGCTATTGTATATCATTTCTCATTCAAGTCCCAACATGAATAACCACATGAGGAGGAGGCTTATGTTGGAGATGAGGAAGCTGAGACCAAGGTGTAGCAATTATTGCCAGGGGTGGGTTTGGAGGGGAAGATGACTACTCTCCTTAACTGTCATGCAGAAAGACACGGTGCAGAGGGTTAATTTAGCAAGACCCTGTGGAAGCAAGAGCAGTGGGCTCAGACTTGCTCCTTTGCAGCTCTGTGACCTGTCATGAGGCCATCTCTGGACTCAGTTAAAAGGGGGGATTAGACCAGATGACCTCTAAGGTTCCTCTCAGTTCTGATGCTCTATGGTTCAGTAATAAGGCTTATTATTACACATATTCAGCCAATATATCACAGGTCAAAATGAGTCCTCCTCAAGATAGTGCATAGACATTAGGCATGTCGGAGAGCACAGCTGGTCTCTAAGGCAGCCTAATCACAACCAATGGCTCCCTGTAAAGCCATTCTGCCAAATTACATGGTGCATCACGAAAATGTGCTCATTCTCTGACCTTGATTTGAAATGAGCTACTCTCAGCCTTAATTAAAATTGCAGCTTATTGGTACTAAATGTGGCTGTTGAAATACTAAATGCAAATTATCTTGGATTTACACTTGGAATGGATCCTCAGGTCCCCTTTTCATGCCTTACTTTCATGTGGCAAGATCTAGAATTTAATTTTCTTTTCTACTGAGAGTTATTAAAAGACTTAGGGAATCTGAGGCTCGGATAGATTTGGGCAGAGCCCAAATCCCTACCAGATTGTCATCTTTGGAACTTTTGCTCTAGTCCATGTAACATAATGGCTGGTTGAATCACAAACAGTGAAGACCTTGTACAAAATGTCCTCTGGGATTTAGGAATTCATGTAACAGAAGTGTTGTCCACCTAGATCAGAAATGAATGCAGTTTGGTTCCATATATCCTGGGTTTTTGTGAGACCTGTACCCATGAAGTCTCGTTACCTCTCCATGCATGGACTTCACTTTGGGGCCTGTTGTGTACTAGACTCTGAGGTCTAAGGCTGAGACTATTGGCCTCCAAAATGAAAAATCTAGTCAATCTTGAAAAAAGGCAACAGAAATAAACCTAAATGTAAGGCAGTAGTTGCCTAAAATCCTCATATGGAATAAGATGGATATAAAAATAAATCAAGCAAGATAGTTTACAATTAAGCACTAAATGATGTGGCATGGATCACAGATGTGGTAGGAAAACAGCAAGGCAGAAGATGAGTGAGGGCTGGAGCTGTTCTGGAGGTGGGATTTAGGTGGCGCCTTGAGGGAGATGGAAGTCACTGATAAGTGGAGGAGAGAAAAGGGGATGTTCCACTCAAGAGAGGACACGAGGGTAAAGGTGTGGAAGGGCAGCAGAGGAAGGTGTGTCTATGGGCCAGAGACCCCAGCCTGCCTGACTCTTGTAGGAGATAGTGCTGAGAAGGAGCAAGAAATTAGGCTGGATGAGTGCCATGAGATAGTTGGAGTTTGGGCGGGTCTTTGAAGGAAGTTGATATTAAGACAGCTATGGTGGTCCACTGTTCAGATCTCCTCCAAGAGAACCTGCTACAATGGCGAGAAGAGATACAGGAAGGAGGGCATGACTAGCTCCAGGGGAAAATCACTATGCAAGTCCCTAGGGGTCTGGAATGAGGCTGCATTTCCCTGGCAGCATAGAATTATGTTCCTTTTGAGAAATAGGAGTCCTGGTAGAGGGAACACTTGACACTGAGGCACAAATTGGCCATGGCTCTGTAACTGCTCGCTGTGATCTGGGTTTTGTGGGACACATCAAGTCATACATTTGGGAATGGAACTTTCCAAAGTGGAAATGGTGTATCTGGGTTGGAGCCTTAGCATGAGAAAGCCACATGAGCAGGTACTCAGACCCTCATGTCAGCCTCTATGGTTCCAAAAGTACTTCTTCCTCTGCTCACAACTTTGGCTATGTGGGGGAGGGGGAGGCATCCTGTATGACCATCTTAAGGAGGGAAAAAGTCCAAGCTTGAATAATAGATGGGTCACACTGACAAAGAAAATTGAAAATGTATAGGGTCAGCCCTGAATGCCAATGGAAAAGGAAAATCATCCTGAGGGGCAGAGATGTGTGATTTTTTTTTTGTTGTTGTTGTTATAAAAAATTTTAAAATTAAGTACAGTTTCATAGTTAAAAGAACTTCCAAGCTTACAGATGTGATTGGATCTTAAGTCTACATAATTTATTATGAAAATATGTACACTATATATTGACATTAGAAACTTCAGTCTCCAAAATATTGAGTAAATATGTCCGGATGACACTCATCCACACTGTGTAGAAGAAGTAGATCAAGGTGAGAATATGCATTGATACCTAGGCAGTGGCCAATGGTCTGTCTAGCTCATCAGCAGCCTAGAAGGAAAAACACAGATCAGAGACAAGGAGCTTTGGGGCAGAGACATGTTGATGGAAATATGGGGTAGAAACAAAGTATGAAGACTTTTGTGTCACACATTAATGCCTACCAGAAAGCACCCACCTTGGAAGAGACCCTGAACAATCAAGTGTACAAAACAATTCAACCAGTTGGTGGTAGCCAGCCTTTATCCTTAGCCGCCCTGTAAATGGCACAAAGGGCTCATGATGGAGAAGCTACAGTGGCTGAAATAGAGGCTAAGCATGGGTCCAACAGCATGGAATCCCCCTTACCAAGGCTGATCTAGTGACTGCCATCCCTGAATTTCCAACCTGTTGGCAATAGAGACCAATGCTAAGCCCCTAAATTGGCACTATTCCTTGAGGAGACTCAACCATTTACTTGGTAGCAAGGTGACAACAGTAAGCTCCTGACATGTTAAAGGGGCCAGCAGTTCACTCTCACATGGATGGATCCTTATTCAGGTATGGGTTTGCCTCTCCTGCCCAAAGATTCTCAGCAAGTATCATTGCCTATGGAATGTCTGATCCAAAGGCACAGAATCCCACACAACAACATAGCATTCAATAAAGGATCCAATTTATAGCTAAGAGAGTGTGGGAGTAGGATCACATCCATGAAGTCCCCTTGTTTTATCACATATTTAATCATCCAGAAGCAGCCATCCTCATAGAGAGCTGGAATGGCCAACTGAAGGCACAGTTGAAGCAGAAGCTCAACTCAAGAAAGGGTATGGACAAATGAGTAAAAAAAATATGGATAAAGAATGAATGGATAACGGGGGGTGGAGGATAAGGTGTAAAATAAATAGGGTAGATGGAAATACTAATTGTCAATGAGAGGGAGGGGTGGGATGTGTGGGATGTATGAGTTTTTTCTTCTTATTTCTCTTTCTGGAGTAATGCAAATATTCTAGGATATGATCATGGTGATGAATATACAGCTATGTGATTATATTGTGAACCATTGATTGTACACCATGTATGGACTATATGTGTATGGAGATTTGTCAATAAAAATATTTTTTTAAAAAAGAAGCTCTGAAACAATTTTGTATAAGGATTGGGAGAGGGACATCTTTCAGATGCATCTTGTGGATTAAATCAAAGACCTCTATATGGCACCATGTATCACATAGGAAGAATACTTGAATTCAGGAACCAAGGAATGGAAGCAGTAGTGGCCCCACTTATCATCACTCTTAGTGACCACTGGGGGATGCTTTGTCTCCAGTCCTTGAAACTATGGACTCTGCAGGGATAGAGGTCCTGATCCCAAAAGGGGGCATTCTCTTGCCATGAACTTAAGTTACAGCTACTAGCAGGACACTTTGGACTCCTTGGGTCCAGGGATCAATGGGTGAGAAAAGAGGTTGCCATCTTGGCATGGTTAATTGACCTTGATCAGCAGGTGGAAACAGGGCTGCTTTCTCACAGTGGAGTCAACGAAGAATATATGTGGAATCCAGGGATCCACTTGGGCTCTTCCTTCATGGTTGCCCCCTTGTAACTGTGAATGGACACATGCAGCAACCCTGGCCTGAAAAGGGTTGAAAACCAGGAGCTCAGACCCTTCAGGATGAAAGTTTGGGTCACATCACTAGGTGAGCCACTAGAATCTGCTGAGGTGATAGCTGAGGGCAAAGAGAATTTAGACTGGATACTGCTGGGGTAAAACTGAGTACCATCTGTGGCCCGAAAACTAACTGCAGCAATAAGAAATTATAGTTAATCCCAAACTCCCTTTTCTAAATTTCCTCTTGGGATGAAAGAGGAACCACAGAGGAGCTGCCTAGGAAGTGCATGTAAAAGTGGGCCTGTGTGGTGCAAGAGTTGGACTGTAGTGACCATGGAGTTGTTCCACTCAGATTTCCCTTCAAAGAGCTTACTCTGCAAGCATATATGACTGACTGTTCCTCCCCTCTCTTTTGGATCTACCACCACATTTTTACTGAGGTCACATTTCCCCTGGGCTGAATGGGTCTCAGGCAATGTTAGAACACTGTGGGGGCTGCTAGAACTGGCCCATTCTTGCCTTTCACAATATTCCTCTAACTGGCAACGTATGCTTGGTGACTCCCCATTGGCCTGGCTGAGATTTTCTGAGAACCGTGCTACAGACTGAGGCTCTTACCCAATCTGTCCTTTTACAGGTGCCACACCTGGATGGTGGTCTGAAGTCTCTCTCTGCCTGCCCATGCTCTCTCCCCATTTATCCTTCATCAGATTTCCCTCATTAAATCCCTTATGCATCTAATCCCATCGTGGCATTTGCTACTCCAAGGATCCAAACTGACACAGATGTAGTAGGAAATGCAGTCACTGAAGTTGTCCCTTCTTTCATAGTAAGGGAGAGCGAGATGAACTCAACAGTCCCTGTGGTGCTAGTTTTTCAGCCTGAAACGATCCAATTTCTCAATAATAAGGGTCACAGAGCAAAATTCACAGGCTAATGAAATGTTGACAGAGACTGTGATGTTTCACCTTGGACCTGAGGCAGAAATTTCTATTGGACCATTTATGTGACTTCTCTAAACTAAGGATTTTGCTAGGTACTTGCACAAATATTCCATCAAAGTTTATTGACACTAATATTTTTGCCTTTTGTATCTTACAAATTGGCCCTAAATTAAGTGTTTTTTTAAAAAAGAGTTTCAAAACATTCTGAGCACTAGAAGACTGATTAGAATAAATATAGATCTTCCCAGCTGAATGTTACAAATGCTATTGCTTGTGTTCTATTGCATCTTCCTCATTGCTCCCAAAGAAAAGGCAGGCTATTTTGCCATCTCTTGTAAACCTAAGATCAACCATTTCGTGAATCTGAATTTAAAACTGGAGATACTAGGGTCAAAAAAAGGAAGAAAGAAAGAAGAGGTAGGAGTAAACCAAAAGGAAAGTGAGCTATTTTACATCAGACCTTAGTTAGTTCTCCATGACTAAAATCTGATCATTTATACTGTAACTCAATAGTATATACTGAGCTAGGAGTTATCTGATTACAGTGTCATGGGAGTTTAACCACAAATAAACCTGAATTATGCCTGTCAAACTAAATGATCAAGGTTCATTTGGTGATGCTGAGTCTTGGCTTCTATTATCATTGTTTTATCTTGCTCAGGTAACTTGAAAAATTGCTAATGGACACTGAAAATCCCAGTCACTAGAAAGCTTTAATCAGGTTTTCTTCAAATACAAAGGGAACAAGTCTTTTCCTATATGAGAAGATTCATGCACTCAGCTTCCATTAACAGCTATCAGAATGAGCCATCTAATCCCCAGCATATCAGGAATAGCTAACACCTTTGCTTTAGTCAAGCCTCTAAAAATGAATCAGGCATCCCACAAAACACTGTGTGAAATGAAAAGATTACCCATATGTATTAGTTTCCTAGGCCTGCTGTACCACAACCTAGGTGGTTTATAAAAACAGAAAATCATTGTCGCACAGTTTTGGAGGCCGAAAGTCTGAAATCAAGGTGCCAGCAGGGCAACGCTCCCTCTGCAATCCGTGGGAGCCAAACCTTCCTTGCCATTCTAGCTTCTGGCCTTTTGCTGGTGATCCTCAGCATTCTTTGGCTGGCAGCCGCAGCACTTCAATCTCTGCCTCTGTCATTACATGACAATCTCCCCTGTCTGTCTCTTCTCCTCTTCTTAGAGGGACACTTGTCATATTGGATTAGGGACCAGCCCTACATCAGTATGACCTCATTTTAATTTAACTAATTCCATCTACAACAACCCTAATTCCAAATTCTGAGATACTGGGGATTAGGATTTCAACATATTTTTTGGGGGGACACAATTCGACCCTTAACACCATCCATACTGGAAGGTGGGTCTTAGGAACAACCAAGCCTTCCACCGCCAGAGATATTCATAATTGGCTTTGTGGTAAAACCAAAAGCCTTTCCCTATTTAACACTGCTCCCCACTCTGATGTGGCAGGTTCTCGGGAGCAGATGACTGGTTATTATGAGGCCCAGGGCTACTTGTCTGTGGTGTGAAGCACTTGGGGGTGGGGGTGGTCATGGAGCAGAGGGATCAATCTACAACAGCTAAATAGCAGGTACTCGGACTAGTTACAAATTCTGCTTTTTTCCTTTTTTGCTTCTCTCCTCTCTTCCTTGCTCCTGTCCTTTCCTCTGTACGCTGTTGTAGAAAGAATAGCCTAGAAAGGGACAAAAAGTATCATAGATCAAGTTAATAAAAAATGAAGAGTTTATAAGGTAAACCTCTTGCTTTGCAAGACAGAAATCTAAGTCTAGTCATCTTAAGAAAATATGGGAATTTTATTGACTCATGGGGAACAGCAGAGGAGGAACCAGGCTCAGGGACAACTTACATGCTGTCAGGGATTCTCCCTCATCCCTACTTCATCTCACTGAGGGCTGCACTCAGCCTCTCAGGCTAGCTCTCCCTTGAGCCTGGGCAGCTCCAGGCCAAAGTCTGCAGCCTTGGAAGAATAAGCTTGGAAGGGCCTCTTCCTGGTCAGCGCCAGTTAGAATCCCAGCTAAGGGCTTTGATTGGCCACCCAGGACCAAGCCCCCAGATGAGCGTGATTATGATTGGCTGAGCTGGTAGCAAGGAGGCGGAATACTGGCTGAGAGGGGCAGCTCCTACCAGACCTGAACCCTGCAGTGGGGGAGGAAGTTCCTGCAAAGAGGGATGCTCTTCTGGAAAGTTAAAGCAATGAATATATCCTGTGTTTATGGGGACATCAAAAAAAAGCAGGTGCATGCCTCCTATAATGTTATGCTTTGGGTGGCTCATGGACTTGATACTTTATGTCCTGGCTACCAGTGGAGAAAACAACTGGTCAGTTCTAGTGCCCACAAGATACAAATCAAGAGATTGGGAGAAAGAGAACTATTCTTGTTTCTAAGCCCAAACAGGAATTTCCCTCTGGGGACCTGAACATGTCTGTTTTGTTTCAAACTACCAAATTTCCAAATTGGCTAGCAGCCACTTAGCCCTGATTCTGGTGAAACTGATTCCTCTATGACAGGGTCTCAGAAGCAATTCTGATTCAAACAGTTCTGTGTTGAAACTTTCTCTACAGTGGTCTCAAGCTTCCCTTCTTGGAAATAATTTCCAAGGAAATTTCCAATTTCCACCCCAGATAATTTCCTCTCTCTCTAGAGTCCCCAGTACAAGCCCAGCATGCCAAGCAGCTTCCTTCAAAGATTTCACCGGAGCCCTCCATCTTAATAAAAATTCCTTTTGGCCCTTAGGTATTATCACATTTACAGGCCTCTAACTCATGCCTGTCATTCAATAATCTAAAAGTCTCTCGAGAAAGATTCTTATAAAATCAACAACCCTTAAGCCCACATTCACATCTCATACAACATAATCTCTCTGCAGCAAAAAAATATGGTGAGAATATTATTTACATAAAATGGAAAGGGGACATATGTTGGTATCCTTTTTCCCCACCTCCTTTCTCCCTAAGAGAATGAGCTAAGACTGGCTTTTGGCCCGCATGTGTGGCAAGTTGGATCAGTTGCCAGCTTGGGAGGATGCCTCTCCTGCCTGGCAATCCCTCAACCCAGAATGCATTCTCCAAGGGCTTCGTTCAGTGCCATGCAGCTTCTGGTGGGTGACAGGCCGGGGTTTCCTGGCATGGTGCCCTGAAGAGTGAAAGACAGAAACAAAATATGTAGCCACTTTGTCTCTGGTTCCCAAAATACTTTTCAGGAGAAAGATCAGGATGAGAACAGTGGATCTCAATCTTCAGTGTGTATTAAAATCACCCATTAAACATACACATTCCCTAACCCAAATTGTTGAACCAGACTCTAGGGAAGGAACCCAGGAAACTCCCTGTGTTATTCTGAGGGAAGTGGCTGAGGATCACTCTTTGAGAAATACTGGTTAGGTGAAGCTGTTCATGCCTCCACGGTGTCAGGCCTTCAGCCTGCCACTGGGCTCATAGCAACTTGAGAACATGCTTCTAGGAAATGCAGCTCTTTGTAGAGTGAACGTCACCTTTGGGTACAGGAACCTCACTGGGCAACAGGACCTGTGCCCGGGAAACTATGGACCGTTTACAAATTTCTGGAATTCTGGAAAGAAAACAGCTCTGACCATGCTCCTGCAGGGCGCTCTGCTTTTTTGGACCAACACCAAGAAAAGGGAAGGAACTGACATGTACTAAAGTACCTCCCATGTGCCAGGTACTAATAAAATACCCAAACTTTTTTATTTCCACTTTTATAAGGTGGCTACGCAACTTGCCTGCAGTTACACCATCAGTAAGCAGCAAAAGCAGATATGATTCCAAAGCCTGCGCTCATTCCCCATACTCTCTAAAATCCTAGGACCCAGCCACATGAATAGCAGGAAAAGGCAAATCCCTGTGTGGTGTCATTAGGGAAGCATCCGAAAGGAATATTGTCCCTGTCCCTAACTATTTCTTCAACCAATGGCTGAAATTCCACCATTAATAATTTATTCCTTTGGCTAGACCACTGACTGTGAGTGTTCCTGTGAAGAACAGCACATTAAATCAGCATGTTGGGGCACAGCAAAAAGAGTCAGAAAAAAACAGACTCAAACCCCAGCTTTGTTATTAGCCTTATGACCTTGGGCAAACCACCTGTGTAAGTCACTAAACCTTCTGCACCTGGACAGCTGAAAGTACAACATACATGTTGTTTATTGTTCTATAATCTGAGGGATTTTATCAGATATTTTATTTTCCACTTGCCCAACATATAATCATTCCAAAGCTCCTGTAGAGGGATGGTACTACTGATTTTCCATCAGTGGCAGAGGCATTTGATGTCCTTAAACAGTGGATGTGGGTTTGGGTGGAATAATCACACAGTACACACTCTATAAACATTTACTGCATGAATGAAGAAAAGGCAGCAGTTCCTTATACTTACCACACAAATTTTTGATGACCACGTCAACTCTCCAAGAGCCCAGGTATAAGGAAGGTAGCATCCTGGACAGATTCATTGACTGCTGTAAAAAATCTTGGAAATCACCTAGTGTATCTGCCTTCATTTACAGATAATACAACTGAGGCTCAGAGAGCTTACATGACTGCCTAGATGCTAGTGTGTGAATGGCAGGCCCAGGATCGGAATCCAGGTCTCCTGTCCAGCATAATTTTCACTCTTAATGAATGGGACAACAGTTGCTGTAAAGTATATCCCTTTCCCCATTCATTTCATACCTTTTTCAAAATAAATATCATATGGGTCAAAGATTTAAATGTAAAATGATTTATATGTAGATAAACAGTAAAAATGCAGAAGGAAATATGGGAGAGTTTTTTTCTGATTTTGAAGTAGGAAGGCTTTTTCTAAATATGATAGAAAACCCCAGCAGCCATAAAATTAATTAATGAAATTAATTTTTAAAGGGAAAAAAATGCCACATGGAAAAAAAGCATTCATTACTTTGAAATCTATTGCTTTTTTGTATATATGTTATTTTTCACAATATAAAATAGCATGATAAAGCCAAAGACAAACAATAAACTGGGATGAAATAGTTGTAACTCATAGCAAAGACAAAGGGCCAGTTGCTTTAATATATAAAGAGTCCCTATAAATAGATAAGAAAAATACCTACAATCCAATAGAAGAATGGGCAAAAAGCACCAATGCACACAGAAAAGTAACTGTAATTTAAACACAAATAAATTTTTAAAAAGTTCAACTTCAACATAAGAAGAGAAATACATGGCAAAATCACAAGATACTATTTTCACCTAACAGATTGGAAAAGATCAAAAAGCTGGAAAATATACTGTGTTGATGAGGGTGTAGAAAGACAGGCATGCTCATACTTTATCAGTGGGGTATGCAAACTGATACAGCCCCCAAGGACAAATTACTTATCCACTGAAATTAACAGTATATGCATGCTGTGATCCAGTAATTCCATATCTAGGCATCTGTCCTTCATTTCACATTCCAAGATGTGTGAAATGACATACGGACAAACATTCCAGATTGGAAGCAGCCCAAATTTTCATCAGCAGGAGACTGATAATGCAGCCACTGCCAAGAATGAAGCTGCCCTTTACAAGTGATATGAACAATCTGTAAGACATTTTACCAAGTTAAAAGAAAAAGTACAGAACATTGCCTACAGTATACTTCCATTTGTGTGGAAAAAATAGGTACATGTAATTCACCCTCCCACTCTTCTAAAGGAAGGTTTCCCACATTTTCTCTCTCAAAACTCCTACACCTCTTCCTTCCATCAGCTGACGGCCTGGCTTCCTTCACTAGGAATATAGAAGCAGGAAAGAACTTCCACACAATCCAGCTGGCACATCTCCTCACTTGCCAGCATCTGCATCCATTTATCCACCTTCTGTCCTATTGAATGGATGAACTGTCCCTACTTCATCTAAGGCCAACCCCATCCCCTCTTGTCCCCTTAGGATTTTGCTCCTGCAGTCTTTTCTTCTTGTTTCTGCATCATCAGACCCCTCCCCTAACCTTTACTTGATCATTTCCGTAGCACCCAAACATACTCTAATATCCCCCACCTTAAAAAAAATAACAGCCTCCCTTGGCCCCAACATTCCTCCAGCTACCATCCATTTCTCTGCTCTTCTTTACAGCAAACCTCCTAGAAATAGTTGTTCCCACTTCCTCTCTTCGTGGTCCCTCTGAGTCCGGTCCCTCTGGGCTTTTGCTGTCACTACTCCTCTGCACTGGTTGAGGTTACCACTAGCCTCCACATGGCCAAATCCCAGGGTCTACTATGAGTCTTCTTCACAGTGGACCACTCCTTTCTTCCAGACTTGCTTCCTTCTTGTGGCCTCGGGACACCTCTGACTCTCACTGCTCTTCATAATTCCCTGGCTGCTTTTGCTTGGTCTTCTCACTGGCTCCTAATTGTCCCATTCTCTAATCGTTGAAGGGCCACAGAGCGCTGTCCTGACCTCTTCTTTTCTCATCTCTATGCTCACTCCCTGGGTTGTCTCTTCCTGCTTCAAGACATTAAATCCCCTTCATTTGTTGATGCCTTCCAAATGTCGGTCTCCAGCTAGACACCCTCACCCCCATTCCCAGTTTCTCTGATATTTTCACCTAGGTGTCCCAGAGGCATCTCAAATGGACTACATCCACACACAAACTTTTAATTTTCCCAGGCCCCTCCCTCCCCATCCCAGTAAATGGTAATTCATTTTTCCAGTTGCTCAGGCCAACAGCTTTAGAACTTTAAAGTTTATTCTTTCCTTTCTCTCTGACCCCACATCCATCCATCAGCAAATTCTCTGGATTCTATCTTCTAAGTACATCCAGAAACAACTACACACTACCTCTGCCACTACCCTCCTGATCCAAGTCATGGTCAAATCTTGCTCAGATGATGGCACTAGCCTCCTAACGTCCTTCCCCATTCCTCCCGTTTTTCTCTTGTACAAACTCTTCTCCCATACCAGCCAGACTGATCCTTTAAACACTTAAACCAGATCATCATATCATTTTTTTGTAATTAACACTGCCAATGAGACATTGCCGAACACTGCCAATATTGTGTAATTGACAATATTGTCCCATCTCACTCAGATCAAAGTCAAAGCCCTCACCATGGCCAAAGGCCCTAAGTGATAAGACCTACCTGACCTGTCTCCTACTCTCCCTTTAACTCACCACCTCCAGCCACTCTGGGCTCCACCTTCTATTTCAAGCACCCTAAGCCTGCCCTTACCTCTTCTAGAGTCCTCTAGGAGATACCCACACAATTCACTCCCTGACATTCTTCAGATTTCTGTTCAAATGTCCAGTGGAATACGGAACCATAGTCAGGGCAGAAGCCAGGCCCAGTAAGGAAGGGTCTGGCTAGCAAGAGCTACAAAGAAAGCCACATGCT
This sequence comes from Tamandua tetradactyla, assembly GCF_023851605.1. Classification (NCBI taxonomy): domain Eukaryota; kingdom Metazoa; phylum Chordata; class Mammalia; order Pilosa; family Myrmecophagidae; genus Tamandua; species Tamandua tetradactyla. The sequence continues at coordinate 196,136,710 of NC_135327.1, read as the reverse complement.
GCCTGAGGCAGAGATACCTTGATTTCTTTCCTCTTCCCACACCCCAGTCTTCCCCCACCACAGTCTTCCCCCACTGCCTCCTATGGGCTAAACCTAGCCAGGAACCAGATGGCAAAAGATCCTCTGAACAGCAGTTCCCTGTAATGCAGAGCAGGGCAGGACAGGAAATGTATCTGAGAGCACCGGGAACAGCGGCACAAAGAGTATGCAAATCAACAATTTTCTACACTATCTTATAAATCAGTCTTTTATGAGTGGGTGGTTAAAATGAAACAATTCCTTGGAGATTTAGCAGTCCTTGGGAAACAAATTACCTCAGTTTCTTCAACCGGCAAAGAGAAAGAGTGGATTTGGAACCAGTGATCCTTTCAAAGTGTAGACTTTTCTTGAAGCTCCACATAAAACAGCTCCTCTCCCTGAATCCTTACTCCAAGAGTCACAAGCTCTGCCCGCCTGGGTGTAGACTAACCTAAGCACTGGGTGCCTGGCGAATGCAGTGAGTCAGCAGTGCACCCACGCTGAAGACTTCACTGCCCACAAAGATATCTTTAGTTACCCAAAGAAGCTTTTGCCTCCATTTCCACAAGGTGTTTTGGGAAACTCTTGGTCATGGGCGAATAAGCTCTATAATCACAGGGAAATATTCTCTCAGGCAGGTCAAAGAACACTGAAGTTTGTAATTAGGCTTTATTTTTTGACCCAGAAGGATAAAAAACTATAGAAAAAAAATAAGGCCAGCCTTTTGCACAATAACGTTTCTATTGAGCTTGTGTGTTGCAATGATCTAAAATAACCTTATGCAAGCCTTTGGTACAGAGTTCTACTTGGAAAGTTTCTCTCTCACCTTCTCTCCCAAGATCTAATGCAATTATAGGGGTTATTTTTAGAAACATTTTACAGAATATCTTTTGACCCACATGGCATAAGGAGAGTTGTCAAAGATTATTATGTCCTTTAGAAGTGCCCTGCTTGCCCAATGTCCTTGAAGAAAACATCCTTTGGGCTTTGTCTGTGGCACCAAATGGGCACTTATTGATTGTAGTATAAAGTGCTAAGGTACAAGGACAGGGATAGACTCTGGCAAGGTTGTGGCATGCATGAAACTGCATTTGGCCTGGACTGTTCTGGGAGGGACCCAGCTTTCTCTGGGGTCAGGACGATGACTATGCCTCTCTGAGGAGCTTGGAGGTAAACAGGCCTGTATATGCCTGAAAATCTGCAAGCTGGGATTCCACTTTCCAAAGGCTGTCAATACCAAGAGCATAGTCTATAAATATGCTTTTTCTGGAGTCTAGCTGAAAATCCATAATGGGCATTCTAGAGGCCAGATGTGAATGTCAGCTGGAAGTCCCATGCATGCCTGATAACAGCGGTGTAAACCGGAGCTTCAGGCACACCCTCCAATATAAATTATGTTCAGATTCTTAACTGCATTATGTGAGCTTTGGGGCTAGTTTAATCACCAAAGTGATTTCATTTGCTCAGGAAATTATTACAATTTGCATTATTTAATCATGTGCCAATAGATGAATGAGAGAGGGGTCAGACATCAGTCATGAGTCATATTCAGGAATAGCGTTATTCAAAACTTCCCAGAGTTAATCTATATGCTCATAACTAAGTCAAAACCCAACACACAGACCTTTAGTCAAATTCTGTAAACTAGGCAGTCCAAACCCTCCCCTCATATGGGCAGTAATGCTCAATCACTAGGACAAAAGTCACATGGGGAATTCTGTAAAACAATTATAAAGGCAGCAGTTAGCAGAACCAAAGACTTTGTTCCCAACTAATGCTATTTACATAACTCTAAAGTTAGTAGAAGAAAGAAAGGAGCATAATTGCTAGGATCACCTATTCTTTTATTTAGCAAACAGATACCTCCCCCTTGCACAGTGCTGCGTGGTCACACACATCCTGTTTGCTGAATCTGTCATTCTTTAGAAATGCTGAGTAGTATGTTTAGGTACAGAGCCGGCAGAGATACTAGAATATTCTCTAGAGAAAAGATGTGAACAGAAAAGCTGCGCCTTGGGAGAATATTTCTACATAGTTCACCTTTCGCTTAATTCAAAGCACTTTTTAAAAAATGATTTTAGAATCAGGGCTGCCTTATGGTTAACTGGCATTATAGAATAAGAGCAAATCTGAAACACAGATAAAGGAGGCTGTCTATACAGGTCCCTTGGAAAATTAGTGGCAAAATAGGAATAGTAAAGGGCTGCGAGGAGAGTTTTCCAAGGTGACACCCCCTCCTGGAGCTGAGTCCCTCCCTCCACCTCTACCCTTGGATCAATATTAGTGGCGCCATTTGCATCAGGGAGCATAAGCTATCATGAGATTACACAATCAGTGCCTAAGGTAAAAGAGAAGTAAAAACTGGAGTCTGACTCTTAGCCATGGTTTTTGTGATTAGATAACATCCCCTTAGTTTGGTAGCAAATGGTTTATCGAAGCGTTTACAGAGAGTCCTAACTCCATTCCTTGTTGTTTGATTTTTCAAGACTTGTATTTCCCACAGGATTGAGTTGCTGGTTTCCTGCACACATAGACCACTGCTGTCACTCATTCTAATTGCATCTCACAGGCAAAGAGATCAAGGCAGATAAGATGTTGAATTATCTGTCTATGGGCCATCCTTAAGGAGTTTCCTGAAGAATACTGTTAACTATGAGCAAAGCTCTTAAAATAGAAGGTCCATAATTTTATGACGTTTTCCCAGAGGACACAGTAAATTAAGACCAATGGATAGAGAAGCACCCTCTAACAACTAGGTTCCTTCATCAGTAAAAGGTATATAATGATTACTTCCCTTAGGAGATTTCAATAGGGATTAAATGACATCATTAATATAAATTACCCAGCAGGGTGTCTGACATAGTATAGGTGATCAAAAAGTTACTTTTTTTCTTTCTTCCTTTTGTGGAAAACATTGCCACTGAGTAAAGGAATTCATCAGACATAGATATATCCCTCTACAGCCCCTTAAACTAAATGACCATTGGGAATCTTTCTGTAACAATTAAGTGAGCTACCCATTCTAAGACTTGCCAAGTTGTCCATGCTCCACAAAGATGACTCATGTTTTCCAAAGTTATTTTAATTTATATAGGCTATAAATAGACAAAATAAAAAATAAGGGGTGGAACCAAATAAGTTTAGAAAACTAGGTCAAATAAAATTAAACATCTGGTATCCCCTTCATAAACTCTCAATTGAAGGTTTCCTTTTACATTAATTATTGTATTCTGTGTATTTCACTTAAAAACTTGGTGTATGCCCTTGGTGCAGAATTTTAAATTATCTTTGAATGAAACGTTGCCCTGGTTGGGGAAAAGCTGGTGATGACCTGGAGGCCTGGGTGTTGGTAGAGCTCAGAAACATGTCAAAAGTGCAGATGAGTTAAGTTGGGGTTATTGGTAGTGCAATTGCACAAACATGCATGTGGTGTGAAACGGGTAAGGATATTACTGTCTTCCCATTAGATGTGAGAAAACATGTAAAACACCCAAACACTGGCATAAAATAGGGACTATGTACCATTAACTCTTACTAATATCACCTTAGACGTATGATACCCTGAATTAGAAGCATTGTCAATATGTCCCATTCCTTCCTCTGCAAGTTTTCAGATCAGAGCAGTTTGTAGACCATATTGTAAGTAGCACTGATTTAGGAGTCTTTCAGCTGCAAGTAGTAGAAAAGCCAACCTAAACAAGCTTGAACAGCTAGGACCCTTCTTGGTTCTCAAAGCAGGATTTACAAGTAGAGCAAGCTTTGGGGTTGGTTGATTGGAGGCTCAACGGCCACATCTAAGACATATTTACTCTCCATCTTCTCTGCCGTTCTCAGCTTTGGCTTTACCATAAGCTGGTTTCCCCTTTGTTGAAATATAAATAAGAATCCATGTTGTATTTTAGATTTAGAAACTATACTTTTATTTAATTCAAACTTTTTTGTGTAAATTGATGCCATTGAGGGTGAGCAACAGATTCAGCTGAGGTATCTGAAATCACTTCAGGGCTTTTTCTTTTAGTGTTGATGGGACTAGAGGGTGCAACTTTAGGCAGAAAAATGGAGGGGGAAGCTCAAAAAGTTTGCTTTGAGTTTTATTTGAAGTGTTAAAAATAGGCACAATTTAAGAACTATCACACTATTCTGTGTAGCTCATCTGTATGATTTCCTGCAATGATCTAAAATGTTTGTAGTGTTTGTTGTCTATCTAACAGTCATTCCCCACTTCTTCCTCATTTCGAATCACCTATGAGCATTTAAAAAATAAAAAATGATATCCATGCAGACCCCAACCAATTATATGACAGTCTCTAAGGATGGCATCTGAACATTGTTATATAAAGGAGTCCCCCCCACCCCACCCCCACCAGGTAAATCTAAAGGGTAGCCATGGTTGAGAACCACTGGAATAAGCCAAGTTTTATAATCCCCTATCCCTGTATTGGTGATTTATCATGACTAAGGAGCAGAAAGGAAATCGAGGGGCTTCTTGGAAAGATTTTTTCCTGCCTTAATCCAGTTATGGAAAACATGATTCTCTGAGCTACAGCCATCTTGTGATCATGAGGCCATAAACCTGAGAACCAAAATCCTACATAATGAAGATAACTCAGGAGAAACATCAGAGTTCCTGAGTCCCTGATCATATTGTGGAGCCACTGAACCATCAACTGCCTATCTTAAGAATTGTATTTATGTGAGACAGCTAAATGACTTTTTTGCATAAGTCACTTATAACTAGGAAACTAAAAATCATGTGGAGTCTTTAAAACAGAGGGAATTCAATGCAGGCAATTAGTTTATGTGGGTGATAGGAAAAGCTGAACAGCCAAAGTACAGTGAAACAACTCAGAGATTAGCAAAAATGGGAAGCCATTATGCTCTATTCCACCTGCCCTCAGGCTGGAGGGACAAAAAGAAAAGGTAGTTTTCCCAATTGGGTGGAAGCTGGAACCACAGCAGACATATCCAAAAGAAGCTGGAAACATGGAAGAGACTCAGCCACTCCTGGAGACCACCAGAAGCAGAGCAGGAGAAGGAGAGATACTCCAGCCTCTTCTTTCCTCCCTGTCCTCTCATCTGCCTCAGTAACCCCCCATTGGTGGAACTCAGATGGAAGAGCCTGGAAAATTCATCCCTCAGGGATCTGTCCTGACCAGAAGAGCAAGGAACGCATCCCAAAGCAAAGCAGCTCAGGACCAGCACCATTGTTAGTTGGGTTTCTTGTTGTTTGCTATAGCTAACTGACAAAATGTCCATATTGATACAGAGGTTTACAATTTAAGAGTAAAGACAACTATGTACTAAAACAATTTAATAGCAAGAATCCTTTTAGTTCTTTATATTGATTGGCAGGAAATCACACACAGAAGTCAGTCACTTGTCACAGAGAGTACAGAGAGTAAAGTATAGTTACCATCTTTAAACTTTGTCTCAAACTAATTTGCAAATAGGCTTTGTTCAGCTCCTGTATCTCTAGTTTATTTTATCAATACAGAGAAGGAATTATAGCATAGTATTTGAACAAAGAACTTTTAGGTCCTGTTCATTTGCTTGATAATTTCCTTTTTTTTTTCCCACATGGGCAGGCACCGGGATCGAACCCATGATAATTTCCTTTTAATTAACAGTCAATTTTCTTCTTAAAGGGAGACTTGAATTTCTAGTTTCTATTTTCTTTCTCAAAGAGAGGCTTATTTTGCTATTTTGCTTCTACATCCATATATTAACAGAATCCCTGCCAGCAGCAATCAGACTACATCTCTTGTTTATGTTCACCAGAAGAGTTCCATGGAAACTTCCAGAAACTTTCAGATTATCAAAGAATTTTCCTATAAGCCTCTGGCAAATCTTTCCTTATGCTGCATTGGTCCAAGTTGCATCATAAGGCCCACTATAGAAACAACTGTTGGCAAGGGGGCCGGGATTGTTCTTTGGTTCATCTAGCTGATCTATGAAGCTGAGCTTGGGCTCTGCTTTTCCTGAGGCATACAGGTTGCAATGGAGAAGATACAGAGCACAGTCAAGGTTCTGTTAGGAAGAAGGAAGGGAGAATGGATGCTAGGGAGGCAGCTGACAATGTTCCCTGCCTCTTTACCTCCAAATCACTTTTTTGTTCTTGTTGAACTCTGAAATGTTTTCAATGTCACTGCCCACTGCCCGATTGGACAGAGAACAAGATCAAGCACTATTTTATCCTTCTTTCATCTATTAAAGGAACAACTGGGCTTCTTAAGTCCAGCACTACCCTGGCTCAGCATCCCTTGATCCACTGCTCCACCCAAGTTAAAGAATTGGTTTGGCTATACACTGTTTTAGTTTCTGACTTGCTTACGTTAATTATCATGAAATGGGTTGGCTTAAAGAATGGGAATTTATTAGCTTATGGTTTTGAGGCTGAAAGAATGTCCAAATCAAGGCATTATCAAAGTAATGCTTTATCCCTAACTGGCATTCTGGGGCTGGCTACTGGCAATCCTGGCTCCTCTGTCACAAGACAAGGCACATGGCAGTATCTCCTGGTCACTCCCTTCTCTTCCAGGTTTCATTAATTTCCGCTTCCTAACTTTCGGTGACTTTCTCTATTTGAATTTCATGCTGCTTATAAAGGACACCAGTACTAGGATAAAGGCTCATCCTGATTGAAATGGTTTATACCTTAACTGAAGTAGCCTCATCCAAAGGTCCTTCTTACAGTGGGTTCATAGCCACAGGAATGGATTAAATTTAAGAACATGTTTTTCTGGGGTACACACAGCTTCAAGCCACTACATGTATGTTCTTTGAAGTCAGGAGAACACGAATGATGGTACTTACCATGGAATTACATGGAAGGGCAACTGAGTAAGAGAACTAATGTGCAAATAGGCAACTTTCAATGTTTTTGAGTTCATACAACATGCCAGGTGCTTTACATGAGTTATCTCTTTATTTTCAAAACTCAATGAGGGAGGTACTATATTATTTCCACTTTAAGATGAGGAAACTGGGCTCTAGGTTATATAACTTGCCCAAGTTCCCTCATAGCCAGTCAAATGTAGTTTCAGGATTCCAGCCCAGTATTCCATTTCCAGAGTGCTTTCTTTCAGCCTCTCCACTTCACTTTGCTGTCTTAAGGTTAAGTGGAAGGAAGGTTCTCAAAAGGCATTCCAATGATGGAAATGTTTTGGTAATAGATGGTGGCAATGGTAGCCCAACACTGTGAACATGATTAACAGCATGAAATATAAATCTGAAGTGGTCAAAGGGGGAAAGGTTGGACTGTATTTATGGTAACAGAATAAAAGTTTTAAAAAAAATTCATGCAACTGCACTACACAATGAACCCTATGTTGAATAATGGACTGTAGATACTAGCACAATTATAAAAAAGGGCTATCATCAATTGTAACAAACATTCCACACCAATTCATGGGGTTAATGATAGGGTGGTTTATGGAAATCCTGTGCAATATACATGATTGTTCTGCAAACACACAACATCTCTAGTAAAGAAACAACAACAACAAAAAGACATTCCAAGTTCCACAGTGGTTTATGCCAAGCGCAAGCAAAACTCATGTTACTGATGCTGCTACTCAGAATTGCTACAAGACCCTGTTGGTGAACACTTAAATTCTTGGTTCCTCATGAAATAACTTAGGGCAACTTTAAGGAGGTTGCCGCTATCTCTCAACCCTGCTCTTCCATTACCTTCAAGAAATGACCGTTACTTAGTTTAGTCACACCCTTGGGCAACACATCTCATTTATCATTATTCACCCCCTTAAGTAAGAGATAAATAATTTCCTTCCCAGAACAGCTTTCTGAGACCATTTCATTTGCATTAAAATCCCATTCTTAGCACAAAGCCAACTGTTGAATATGATGCCAGATCCTCACCCACTCCTTGTAACCTGAGAGTGGAGATAGCTGCAGGTGAAATCTGAGCTCCTCTCACCTTTGACACACCAAGGACTGCTGTTCTGTTTTTTTTTTTTATAAACTTTTTTTTATTGTATACTATAACATATATACAAAGCAAAGAAAGAAAAAAGCAACAGTTTTCAAAGCACTCTTCACCATGTAATTACAGGACAGATCCCAGAGTTTGTCATGGGCTTTCCCCATAGTTTGTCATGGGTTACCAGGACTGCTGTTTTCTACAAAAGAGGATGATTTATTGGTGACTGGGCTAAACAGGCCTTGGAAATCTTCTATTTTTTTTTTGCATGGGCAGACACTGGGACTCCAACCTGGGTCTCCGGTATGGCAGGCAAGAATTCTGCCACTGAGCCACCATCAATCACTCTGCCCCTTGGAAATCTTCTAAAGATGATGCCACTTAATTTACAAATGGGGAAAATTAGTGATTTGCTCAAGGTCACACACACCTTAGTCAGTGGCAGTACTGGGATAAGACTCAAGTCTCATCCTTAGAGCACACGAGTTGTTTCTACAATATCCTGTTGTTTTGATTAAACTTTGCTTCTCATCCTTCTATCAGTCGGAATGTGCAGGGCCAGATTAGGTGTGGTACAGTTGCTATATGGTGCGTCATGGGAACAGAGGCTCAGCACAACAGATACTTTCAGCTAATGACCACCTATTACTTACTCAGTCCAAAGGGTCCAAAAGAGCAGGGAAAGAGATCCTGTCGTGGCTGGTCTCCCGGGGAGGCCAACTGTTCATGTCAGTGTTGGTGGACGGCAACTCTGCACAATCCAGTTCATGTCGGAAAAGAGAGACAAACATGTGAGGCTCAAGGGGAGGGTATATATATAACCCAGAGGGAGGGACCACTGCCAGTGAGAGTTCCCATTCTGTTAAGTAGCTGGGGCTGTTTGTTCCCAGTTTTCAGGTTTAAGTATAGTCAGACCTTTTCCTTAGCCTTAACGCCTCTCCCTGACTGCCCTGTAGCATGTAAACATATTGTCATATCTGCACACAATAGAAAAGGAAACAGGGGAAGGAGAGGGCTGGGAGTGTGTCCCTGACTTCCCCAGAATTAGGGTGAGGCATGTGGGTCCCTTTCTCAGGGGCAAAATTTAAGGGGGCACCAAAAAAAAGCACAGTAATTGAGGTAAATAATATTGTAATGCAATATTTTAAAATCAGAATTTTATATAAAGGCTAGATAATAGCAGTGCTTTACTTAGCAGTATTAGAGCCTGAGAAAAAAAGCAAAAATTAGTAATATTGTCTCTACTAAAATTGTTATTTTGTTCATCATAGATTTTACTGCATTAATTTGGATGTTTAAAATATTGCATTAAAATGTTATTTATTGGACTTCTGATTGACCAAGATGACAGCACGTGATACTCCAGGGTTTCATTCTCTCACAGAATCTTTGAACAACTAACAAAAACTGGCAGAGTCGTATTCTCTAAAACAAAGTGTTATAATAACTGGGTAAGTACCAAATCAAAGAAAATGCAATGTAAAAAAATGGTAGAAGCTCACAGTGCCCTTGCTAGCTCCCCACCCGCTCCCTGGCACAGTGTGGAGCCAACCTCTACCTACAGTGTGGGTTCCTGCCCTGAGCTGAAGAGAGCAGAGAAACCCTTAATTGCATACTGTGGTGTCTGTGTACAAATAGGTACAAATCTATTGGATGACAGCCTGAAAGGCTGAAACAGGACATTCTTCTCTGGCTTACCTTTCCAGGACTTGCCCTGCAGGCTAAAGCAACATGAGAAACAATTAGATACTTTGCAGAAATAGAAAAACCAATAGCCACATTTATTTGGAAGGGCAGGGTGCCCCTAATAGCTAAAAATATCTTGAGAAAGAAAAATGTGAGGTCTCACACTACCTGACTTTAAAGCATATTATGAAGCTACAGTGGTCAAAACAGCATGTACTGGCATAAAGATTGATACACTGACCAATGGAATAGAATTGAGTGTCCAGAAATAGACCCTCTCATCTGTGGACAATTGATCTTTGAAAGGCAGTCAAGCCAACCCACCTGGGACACAGCAGCCTCTTCAATAAATGGTGTTTGGAGAACTAGATATTCACATGCAAAAGAATGAAAGATAATCTATGTCTCACACCCTATACAAAAATTAACTCAAAATGGATCAAAGAACTAAACATTAGAGCTAAGACCACAAAACTTTTAGAAGGAAATCTAGGGAAATATCTTATGAATCTTGTAGTAGAAAGCAGTTCCTAGAACTTACACCCAAAGCAAAAGCATTAAAAAAGGAATAGACAAATGGGATCTCCTCAAAATTAAACACTGTATCAGAGAACTTTGTCAGGAAAGTAAAAAAGGCAGCCTGTGCAATAGGTGACAATGTCTGGAAACCACACATCAGAAAAGGGTTTAGTATGCAGAATATATAAAGAGATTCTTCAACTCAATAACAAAAAGACAAGCAACCCAATTAAAAAATAAGCAAAAGACACGAACAGACACTTCTATATAAATGGCCAAAAGGCACAAGAAAAGACGCTCACTTTCACTAGCTTTTAGGGAAATGCAAATCAAAACCACAATGAGATATCATCTGACAACCCACTAGAACGGCCATTATCAAAAAAAACAGAAAATGACAAGTGCTGGAGAGGATGTGGAGAAAGAGACAAACTTATTCACTGTTGGTGGCCACTCTGGAAGGCAGTTTGGTGGTTCCTCAGGAAGCTAAGTATAGAGTTGCCATAAGATCCAGCAATTCCATTACTAGGTATATATTCACAGGAACTGAAGGCACAGACACAAATGGACATTTCACACAAATGTTTATAGCAGCATTATTTACAATTACCAAGCCATGGAAGCAGCCCAAATGTCCATCAAGGTATGAATGGCTAAACAAGCTATGGTATATACATACAATCGAATATTACACAACTGTAAGGCAGAATACAGTTATGAAGCATGTAACAATGTGGATGGACCTTGAGGACATTATGCTGAGTGAAATTAGCCAGAAACAAATGGACAAATACTGTGTGGTCTCACTATATGAGCTAACATTAATGAGTGAATTGAAGTTAAGAACACGGTTTATCAGGAAACAGAAATAGGGTAGAGATTGGGCAATTAGTGCTGAAGGAATACAGATTGTCCAATAGGACTGATTGTAAAAATTCAGAAATAGCTCAATACTACCTGATTGTAGCACAATCACATAAGTACATTAAATGAAGCTGAATGTAAGTATGATTGAGGGAGAAAGCTGGGCGGCATGTATGAAACCAGAAGGAAAAGATAAGGGATAAAGACTGAGATAGTATAACTTAGGAGTGCCTAGAGTGGACAATGATGGTGATTAAATGTGCAAATACAAAAACATTTTTGCATGAAGGGGAACAAATGAATCTCAACATTGCAAGGTGCTGAGAATGGACAATATATAGGGAAAAGTGCAAGCTAAGGTCTATAGTCAACAGTAACTTTGTAATATGCTCCCATTAAAGGTAACATAGGCATTATGTCAAAACTAAATGTCAACAGGCAGCGGGATTGGGGGAGGGGTGTGGATTTTTTTGTGGAAGAAAAGAAAATGTTTTCATATAGATTGTGGTGGCAAAGGCATGTTTATTTACTTAGCTTGGATTGTATGATATGCAAATAAAACTGTTTATAAATGAAGAGAGAAACAAGTGCTAAAGAAAATGCAGAGAAAGTGATGTACCTATTCACTGTCCATAGGGAAACTGAGAGGTGCAGCCCTTGGAGGGTAGTATGGTGGTTCCACAGGAGGCTAGGGGTGGGGTTGCCACATGATCCTGAAACCCCATTCCTCAGTATATACCTGGAGAAACTAAATGTAGAGACACTAATGGACATTTGCACACTGATGTTTATGGCAGCAGTGTTCATGATTCACAATGGATGGAGGTGGCCTAAGAGTACAATGACTGAGGGAAAGAAGGGGGAACTGTGGTGTATACATACAATGGACTACTGAGCAGCTGCAAGAAGGGATGAAGTTGTAAGGCACAGAACTAGGTGAATGAACCTTAAGACTTGTGTGCTGAATGAAACATGAGAAACCAAAAGACAGATATTATCATGCCTTACTCATATGGACTAACTATAGTATAAAAACTCAGTGAATTGAAGTTGAGAGCATGGGTTATCCAGTTGGGGCCTATTGTAATGGGTCCTAGATTGTAAGCTCTTATAGCAGTCACACATATTCAGGAGTTATAGCTGTTATTTCTGAATTCCGAGATACTGAGCTGTTTGTATATAACCTTGTCCTTCCCAGAAACTTTGGGTATTTATGTGACACCTGAGATTCAGAGTTAGAGCTCTGAAGCTATGAAAATCAGCATTATTCTGTAGAGGAACTGTTTAAAAAGTTGAAAAAGGGATCAGACTTCTACTAGAGATATGAATGAAGTTGATCTGGATAGGACTAAGGTATATCAGAATACAGAGTAAATGATAATATAGTTCATATTTTTTAAAACTTCAACTTCTGTGTGAGACCTAAGGGAGAGATTTTGGTGCAAAACTTATATTTTGGGTAGTGCATTATCTAATATAACTTGTATGGTCAGTTTAGTTGAATACCATAAGTACATGGAATCTTGAATAGAGCATGAGATCTTGTTGGTTTGCCCAGATTAGTGTGATTCCCTGATAAATCCCAGAGTAATTTGGGCAGTGAATAAAAAAGTATTTGCAAAATCCCCTTGGTGTACTGGGGAAGAAGGAGGAAATAATCAACTTTTCCATTTTTAGAATTCCTGATATTCTCTCAAGCAGTGGGGAAAACCAAATCAATAGGCTGAGCCCTGGATCTTGGGGTTCATCCCCCTGAAACTTATTCCTGAAAAGGCAAAGCTAACCCTACTTATAATTATGCCTAAGAGTCACCTCTTTTATTGCTCAGACGTGACCTCTCTCTTTAAGCCAACTCAGCAGGTGACTTCCCTTCCTCCCTGCTATGTGGGTCATGATTCCCAGGGGTGAAAATCTCCCTGACAATGTGGGACAAAACTCCCAGGATGTGCTGGAACCTGGAATCATGGGATTGAGAAAGTCTTCTTGACCAAAAGGGGGAAAGGAGAAATGAGACAAAATAAAGTTTCAGTGGCTGAGAGATTTCAAATAGAGATAAGAGGTTATTCTGGGGGTTATTCTTATACATTATATAGATATCCTTTTTAAATTTATGATGTATTGGAGGAGCTAGGGGGAAGTACCTGAAACTGTTGTGCTATGTTCCAGTAGCCTTGATTCTTGAAGATTATTGTATAATGATATAGCTTTTACAATGTGACTGTGTGATTGTGAAAACCTTGTGTCTGTTTCTTTTATCCAGGGTGTGGACAGATGAGTGAAAAATATGCGACAAATTTGTAAAAAGTCAACAAATAATAGGGGGGACAAAGGTTAAAATAAATTAGGTAGATGGAAATATTAGTGGTCAATGAGAGGGAGGGGTGAGATTATGGTATATATGAGTTTTTTTCTTTTTTCTTTTTATTTCTTTTTCTGGAGTGATGCAAATGTTCTAAAAATGATCAAGGTGATATATACACAAGTATGTGATGTTATTGTGAGCCATTGATTTCACACCTTGTATGGACTGTATGCGTGTGAAGATTTGTCAATAAAAATGTTTTTTAAAAAAGAAATGATGTAGCCTTTCCCACATGAAAAAGTTGGAATGGGCATAGTTCAAATACCCCTCAAGATAGGGAAAAAGATCAATTAAGAAGGTGGAGTTATAACAGAGAAGATAGGATTTAACAAATGATTTTGTTTGAGGAATCATTATATTGATATTTTTCTTAGTCTCCAGTATCTTGGAGCAGCAAGAAGTAAAGACCTAAAATTGTGGAAGCTTTACCCAGATCAAACTCTGAAATCTGTTCTGCAACTAATTTTGGTGTGCTTTAAAATTTATTGCTTTTTTGTATATATGTTATTTTTCACAATTAAAAAAATTGGGAGAAAAACCATGTAGGTGATTGTATACTTTGCATGGACTGTATGATGTATGGAGATATCTCAACAAAAATATTTTTAAAAGAAACAATTAGATCAGCACAACCTGGGGCAAAGGATTATCAACTTTAAGACATATAATAGATGGCCCAGGATGGCAGGAGGGAATGGGGCAAGACAGCTCCACAAGGAGAAGAGGGGCATTGGGATTCCTGTAAATGGGGAATTCCTAAGGACATGAGCAAGTGGAAGCCCAGGACAAGATTCAGGCTCAGAATAGCTGGAGAGGACCATAAGCTTCTGCCTTAGGCTGATCTCCTTGTTAAGCAGGCTAACCTCTGAAGAAGAGGACAGGCCAACACAGAGAAGATTTGCCAAGACTGTGAAAAGTGTTTTCTTACATTGGCTTGTTTGTTTTTGTTAATTCCTATCATGAAAGAAACTCTCTGTCTTTATCACCAGCTAGATACTAATTAAAGGAACAAACAGTTTAGGGACTAAACCAAGAGTTATTACACCAAAATAATATAACATATGTTAATGTGTGCAACAAAAGGATACAATGAACAAAGAAAGAGGAAATGGCAGCCCACCCAAAGGAATAAGATAAAAATTCAGAAACCATAAATGAAGACAACCAGACTTTGGACATACAGGACAAATACTTTTTAAAAAATGACCTTCAATATGCTCAAAGAGATAAAAGAAAACACAGAGAAAGAACTACAGGATATAAAGAAAAGATGAATGAACAATGTGAGAATCTCAATAAAGAGATAGAAAATTTAAATAGGAACCAGACAGAAAACTGGAGTTGAAGACAACAAAAAACTGAAATAAAAAATCCCCTAGAGGGTGGATTAGAACTGGTAAAAGAAATAATCAGTGAACTTGAAGATAAGACAAGTGAAATGAATCAGGCTGAGGTGCAGAAAGAAAAAAGAAACAAAATAAGTGCACAGAGCCTAACAGACCTATGGGACACATCAAGCATACCAACATACACATTATGGGGGTCCAAGAAGGAGAAGAGATAAAGAGAGGGGCAGAAGAAATATTCAAAGAAATAATGGCAGGAAAACAAATTTAATGTGAGAAATATATATGCCAGACTCCCAATGAACCCCAAACAGGATAAAATTAGAGAGAACCATGCCCAGGCACATAGTAGTTGTTCTAGTTTGCTAGCTGCCAGAATGGAACACACCAGAGATGGATTGGCTTTTAATAAAAGGGGATTTATTTCATTAGTTCTTCAGAGGAAAGGCAGCTAACTTTCAACTGAGGTTCTTTCTTATGTGGGAAGGCACAGGGTGGTCTCTGCTGGCCTTCTCTTCAGACCTCTGGGTTCCAACAACTTTCCCCAGGTTGATTTCTTTCTGCACCTCCAAAAGCCTAGTGCTGAGATAAGATATGCTGAGCTGCTTGGGCTTTGCTTTGTTGCACTCTCTCATTTAAGCATCAACCAATTAAGTCAAACATCATTCACTGCAGCAGGCACGCCTCCTAGCCGACTGCAGATGTAATTAGCAACAGATGAGGTTCACGTACCATTGGCTCAAGTCCACAGCAACAGAACTAGGTGCCTTCACCTGGCCAAGTTGACAACTGAATCTAACTACCACAGTAGTCAAACTGTTGAATGCCAAGGACAGGAAGAGTTCTGTGAGCTGCAAGAGAAAAGAATTGTGTTATATATAAGGGAGTCCCCATTAAGGTCTGATTTCTCATCAGAAACCATGGAGCCAAGAAGACAGTGAGGTGGAATATTTAAAGAGCTAAAATAAAACAATTACCAACCAAGAATTTTTTATCCACTGAGATTGTCTTTAAGAATGAAGGCAGATTAAGGCATTCCCAGATAAACAAAAGGTAAGGGAGTTCATCACCAGTAGATAGTCATACAAGCAATGCTAAAGGGAGTCTTTCAAACTGAAAGGAAAGAGCCTTAGATAGTGGATCAAAGTGGCATAAAGAAATAAAGATCTCCAGTAAAAGTAACCATTTGGGAAATTATACATACCAGTAAGAGTGTCTTGAATTTTTTATCTAACATCACGTTTCACTTCTTATGGGTTTAAAATGCAGATACATAAAAAGTAATGAAAAAAATCTATGGTTTGAGAAATACAATGTATAAAGATATAATCTGTAACAAGTACAACAAAAAGAAGGGGAGATGGAGAGGTATAGGAACAGTGCATGTATATGCTATTGAAGCTAAGTTAGTATCAAATCAAATGTGATTGTTATAGACTTAGGATGTTAAATTTAAACCCCATGGTAACCACGAGATAATATATGGAAAATATGTACAGAAGGAAATAAGAAGGGACTCAAAATGGTACACTATAAAAAACTGAATAAAAATGGAAGTAGGCATTAATGTAAGATTTGAGGAAAAGAAAGGCATATGAGTTACAATGTAACAAAATGGTGGAAGAAAGTCTTGCATTATCAGTAGTTAATTTAAAAATAAATAGGTTTAATGTTCCAATCAAAAGGCAGAGACTGGCAGAATGGTTTTTAAAAAATAGCTTGACCCAACTTGAATTCAAAGACACATTGTGTTGGTTTGAAACTGTTATGCACCCTAGAAAAATCTGTTCTTTAAATCCAATCTTGTGGGGGCAGACCCATTGTAGGGTGGGACCTTTTGATTAGGTTGTATGCCAGTTTGAAACTATTAGGTAACCCAGAAAAGCCATGCTTTAATCCTGATCAATCTGGTGGGGCCACACCTATTCTTTAGGGTTGGAAATTGATTGGATTGTTTCCATGGAGATGTGACACACACAGTTGTGGGTATGGCCTTTTGGTTAGATTACTTCCATGGAGATGTGACATACCTAATTTTGGCATGGGCTTTTGATTAGATGGTGATGTGGCTCCACCCATTCAACATGGGTCTTGATTAATTTACTAGAGTCCTTTAAAAGGGGAAACATTTTGGAGAAACCTCAGATGGACATACATGGAGAACAGTTGCTTCAGAGCTGACAAAGATGTTTGGAGATGCTTGGAGTGCCAACAGAGAGAGCAGAAACCTAGATATAGGCAGAGCACAGCAGACAGAACCATGTGCCTTTCCATGAAATGCTAAGCAAGGAAGAACCTTGAGAGAACCAAGGGAACCCAAGAGTTGAAACCCAGCCCTAGAGTAGCCAAGTGAGGAATCCCCACAGGAAATGGCTGAAAACAATGAAGCCTAGGAGCAAAGGACCAGCAGATGCCAGCCGGGTGCCTTCCAAGCTGACAAAGGTGTTCCAGACATTACTAATCCTTTCTCAACTAAAGGTAACCTCTTGTTGGTGCCTTAATTTGAACATTCTATGGCTTTAGAACTGTAAACTTGCAATTTAATAAATTTCCTTTTTAAAAGCCATTCCATTTCTGGTCTATTGCATTCCAGCAGCTTCAACAAACCAAAACAGGTTGTTTCCATGGAATGTGACCCACCCAATTCAGGATGGGTCTTAATCCTTTCCCTGGAGTCCTCTATGAAGAGAATAAAAGGCAGAAAACAGAGAGAGAGAGAGATCAGAACTGATAAGGAGAACAGAGAGATGAAACCAAGTGAAAGCACTTGAAGAAAGAAGTGCCCTGGGAGATGCTAAGCAAGGACCCACAGAACTGAAAGAACCAGAACCTGTAGAGAACCTAGAGAGAAGCTAAGATATGAAATCCAGAGAAAAGCCTCTGGTAGAGAGAGAGCCATTGAAACCAGAGCCCAGGAGAGAGGGACCAAAAGATGTCACCATGTTCCTTCCCAGGTGAAAGAGAAACCTCAGATACCAACAACCTTTCCTCTAAGAAGGAAACACACATGAAGGCTGAAAGTGAAAGGATGTGAAAAAATATACCAT
The DNA here is from genome assembly GCF_023851605.1 of Tamandua tetradactyla. NCBI lineage: Eukaryota > Metazoa > Chordata > Mammalia > Pilosa > Myrmecophagidae > Tamandua > Tamandua tetradactyla. Next base: position 196,118,929 of record NC_135327.1, on the reverse strand, counting down.
GCAAATAGCAATCCAAGAGAACTAGAGTAGCTATATTTATATCATATAAAATGTACTGTACATAAAAACTGTTACAAGGGACAAAGAAGGACACTATACTGAGAAAGGGGCCAATTCAATAAGAAGGCATAACAATTACAAATATACATGCAGCTGACAGCAGAGTTCCAAAATAATGAAGCAAATATTGACAGATTTAAGGGGAGAAATAGACGGTTCTACATTAGTAGTAGGAAACTTCAATATCCCACTTTCAAATTTAGGCAAAAGATGAATAAGGAAATAGAAGACCTGAACAATACTATAAATCAACTAGACCTAACAAATATATAGACCATTTCACCCAACACTACCAAAATATATATTCTTCTCTAGTGCACATGGATCATTTTCCAGGATAGAATATATGTTAGGTCATAAAACAATTTCAATAAATTTAAAATATTGAGATGATACAATTCATCTTCTCCAATCAAAATGGAATGAAACTAGACATCAATAAGATAGGAGGACTAGAAAATTCACAAATATGTGGAAATAAACAACACTCTGAAGTGACCAATGGCTCAAAGAGGAAATCACAACAGAAATTAGGGAACAGCTTGAGGCAAAACAAAACAAAACAAAACAAAAAAACATACCAAAATCTATGGGATGCAGCAAAGGAAGAGCTGAGAATGAAATAAATAGTTCTATAAAAGAAGAAATACCTCAAATCAGAGACCTGAACTCACAACTGGAGGGACTAGAAAAAGAAGAGCAAACTAACTCAAAGTGGAGAAAAGGAAGTAAATAACAAGCATTACATTAGAAATAAATGAAATAGAGCATAATAATAAAAAAAGAAAACAGGGGAAAGACTCAACAAAATCAAAAGTCGGTTATTGGAAAAGATCAATAAAATCAACAAAAACTTTAGCTAGATTGACAAAGAAAATGAGAGAGGATGCAAATAACTAAAATTGGAAATGAAATGGGGGGATATTACTACCAATCCCACAGAAATAGAAAAGATTTTAAGGGATACTATGAATAATTGTATACCAAAAAACTAGAGAACTCAGGCGAAATGGGCAACACACACAAACTAGTTACACTGACTCAAGAAGAAATAGAAGATCTCAACAAACCAATAATAATTAAAGAGGTTGAATCTGTAATTAAAAAAAAAAAAACCCTCTGTGCTGGTTTAAAAGGATGTATGCCCCCTAGAAAAGCCATGTTTTAATCAAAATCCCATTTCATAAAGGTAGAATAATCTCTATTAAATATTGTATGTTTGAAACTGTAATCAGATCATCTCCCTGGATGATGTGATTTAGTCATTGTTAAACTGGATTAGGTGACGACATGTTTCCACCCATCTGGGTAGGTCTTGAATGGTTTATTGGAGTCCTATAAAAGAGGAAACATTTTGGAGAATTATAGTCAGAGAGAGCAGAGAATGCTGCAGTACCACGAAGCAGAGAGTCCATCAGCCAGCGCTTGGGAGGTGAAGAAGGAAAATGCCTCCTGGGGAGCTTCATGAAACAGGAAGCCAGGAGAAGAAGCTAGCAGATGACGCCGTGTTTGCCATGTGCCCTTCCAGATGAGAGAGAAACTCTGACTGTGTTCGCCATGTGCCTTTCCACTTGAGAGAGAAACCCTGAACTTTACCGGCCTTCTTGAACCAAGGTATCTTTCCCTGGATGCCTTTGGTTAGACATTTCTATAGACTTGTTTTATTTGGGACATTTTCTCAGTCTTAGAACTGTAAACTTGCAACTTATTAAATTCCCCTTTTTAAAAGCCATTCTGTTTCTGGTATATTGCATTCTGGCAGCTAGCAAACTAGAACAACCTCCCAGCAAACAAAAGCTCAGGAGAAGCTTTTGAAGAATTAATAACAATCCTGCTCAAACTCATCCAAAAAATTGAAGAGGAGGGGCTACTTATAATACCAATGCCAGATAAAGATAACACAAAAAGAGAAAATAACTGACCAATATCCCTCATGAATACAGATGCAAAAATTATTAACAAAATACTAGCAAACTGAATCCAACAGCACATTAAAATAATATATACTATAATCAAGTAGGATTTATCCCAGGTATGCAATGGTGGTTCAACTTAAGAAAATAGTGTATGAAAACACCACGTTAATAGGGAACAAAGGACAAAAACTGAATGATAATCTCAATTGATAAAGAAAGGCACTTGACAAAATCCAGCACCCCTTCTTGACAAAAACATACAGAAAATTAGGACTAGAAGGAAACTTACTCAACACGATATCAGGCATATATGAAAAACCCATAGCTAATATCAGACTTAATGGTGAAAGAGTGAAAGTTTTCCCCCTAGGTAGGAACAAGACAAGGATTACTGGAAGTTCTAGCCAAAGCAATTAGACAAGAAAAAGAAATAAAAGGCATCCAAATTGTAAAGGAAAAAAGTAAAACTTTCCCTATTTGCAGATGACATGATCCTATATATAGGAAATCCTGAAAAATCCACAACAATGCTACTATACCAATAAATGAATTCAGCAAAATGGTGGGGTAAAAGATCAAAATGAAAAAAATCAGTACTGTTTCTATATGCTAGCAACAAAAAATCTGAAGATGATGTCAACAAAAAGTTCCATTTATGATAGCAAATAAAAGAATCAAATATCTAAGAATAAATTTAATCAGGGATGTAAAAGAAAACTACAAAACATTGCTGAAAGTAATCAAAAGAGAACTATTGATACATGGAAGGATATTTCATGTTCATGGATTAGAAGACTAAATATTGTTAAGTCAATTCTACCCAAAACAACTTACAGATTCAATGAAATTCCGATCAAAATTCCAACAGCCTTCTTTAAGGATAAATGGAAAGGCTAATCACCAAATTATATGGCAGAATAGGGGGTCATAACCAAATTGACAAAGAGGTAAAAAGTTTGAGGACTCACACTTCCCAATTTTACAACTTATTACAAAGCCACAATAATAAAAAATAGTGTGCTGAAGGATAGACATGCAGACCAATTGAATTGAATCGAGAGCTCAGAAACCCTCATATCCTCATATCCATATCCTCATATGGCAACTTGATTTCAACAAGGGTGCTAAGTACATTCAATGGGGAAAGAACAGTTTCTTCTACTAACAGTTCTGGGAAAACTGGTGTCTGCATGCAAAAGAATGAAGGTAGACCTCTACCTCACAGCATATACCTCACAGCATATACAAAATTAACAATAAATGGATCAAAAATCAAAATATAAAAAACCGAAATTATAAAAATCCTAGAAGAAGACATAGAGAAGCATCTTCATAACCTTTTATTAGAAAATGGTTTCTTAAAGTTTACATCAAAAGCATGAGCAACCAAAGAAAAAAATAGATAAATGGGATTTTATCAAAATAAAAAATTTTGTGCTTCAAAGGACTTCATTATGAAAGTAAAAACACAATTTACAGAATGGGGGAAAATATTTGGATATCACATATCCAAGGATTTAATATCCATAGTTATGCTGGTTTGAAACTGTTATGTACCCCCAGAAAAGCCATGCTCTTGTAATCCAATCTTGTGGGTGCAAACCTATTGTGGGCGGTACCCTTTGATTAGGTTGTTTCCATGGGACTGTGACCCACCAAATCCAAGGTGGGTCTTAATCCTTTTACTGGAATCCTTTATGAAGAGAATAAAAGGCAGAAAACATAGAGAAAGCTTGGAGTTGATACAGAAAGCCAAGAGATGACAGATGCTTGGAGAGAGAATTCCTCCAGGAGATGCTAAGGAAGGACCCACAGAATCTGAAGAATCCAGAACCTGCAGAGAGCCAAGAGAAGCTAAGGGATGAAATCCAGAGTTTGCTCCAGAGAAGCTAAGAGAGGACTCACAGATGCTTAGAGAGAGAAAGTAACGAACCAGGAGCAAGGGCCAATAGACATTGCCATGTGCCTTTTTATGTGACAGAAACCTCGGATGTGATTGGCTTTCTTGAGTGAAGATATCCTCTTGTTGATGCCTTAATTTGGACATTTTCATGGCCTTAGAACTGTAAATTTGTAACCTAATAAATCCCCTTTGTAAAAACCAAACCATTTTTGGTATATTGCATTCTGGCAGCAACCCAATTTTAAAATAGGTAGAAACCTTGAATAGATATTTCTCCATTGAAGATACACAAATGCCCCCAGGGATGAGTCTGGCCATGGCAACATGGGATTAACAATGCCATCGTGACCAAAAGAGGGAAAAGAAGTATAACAAATAAGGTATCAGTGGCTGAAAGCGTTCAATTAGTCGAGAGGCTACTCTGGAGGTCACTCTTATGGAAGCTTCAGTTAGACATTGCTACCTATCATAACTTGCCAACCCCCAACTAAAACCATTCCAGTCAATCCTAAAGAACACCTAGGGCAACATATAAGATTCTACAAAGGTTCCATGCATGAGGGTAACTTTCCAGAAACCTGCACACCCCAGGAGGTCTCCAGACCATATAACTCCTGAAAGCTACAGGGCTCAGCCTCTCCAGACCATCAGCTAGTTCCATCTCCCTACTCCATTTTATTGACAGCCCCTTCCAACATGAAAAAGTTAGAATGGGCATAGACCAAATACCCCTTAAAGAGTGGGAGAAAGCTCAAAGGTGACAGTGGAGTTAAACAGAGAAGGTAGGGTTTAACAAGTGAGTATGATTGCTGAATAATTAAATTGATATTTCTTTTAGTCTCCAGTACCTTAGAGCAGCTAAAATTGTGGAATTGTAAGCCATATCAAACTCTGAAATCTGTTCTACAACTAATTGTTTTGCATTGCCTTGAAATGTATTGCTTTATTTGTATATATGTTATTTTTCACAAAAAAGACAGAATCGACTGTGATGATAAAATAAATACATATATATTTTCCTTCTCACCTCCAAAGTTCTGGAGCAACTAGAAGGAAAAATCTAAGACGATGGTATAGTAGCCCATGACAAACTCTGGGATCTGTCCTGTAACTACTTGTTGAAGAGTGCTTTGAAAATGACTGCTTTTTTCTTTCTTTGCTTTATATATATGTTATATTATACAATAAAAAAGTTAAAAAAAAAAAAAAAAGAAGATATACAAATGGTCCATTAGCACCTGAAAAGGTATTCAACATCATTAGCCATTAGGAGATACCCTTTCACACTCATTAGAATGGCTACTATTTTTAAAATGCCAAATTACAGGTGTTGGAAAGGATATGGAGAAATAGGAACCCTCAGTCATTGTTGGTGAGAATGTAAAATAGTCTGGCTGCTGTGGAGAAGAGCTTGATGGTTCCTCAGAAAATAAAGTATAGATTTACCATATGACCCGGCAATCTCACTTCTAGGTATATACCCAGGAAAACTGAAAGTAGGGTACACTGGTGTTCATAATGACATTTTTCCCAATTCTTAAAGGATGAAAGCAATCCAAGAGTCCATCAATGGATAACTTTATTTATCCATTAATGGATAAATAAATTGTGACATACACATACAATGGAATATTATCCTACCTCAAAAATGAAGTTCTGAAACATGTGACAACATGGATGAAACTTTAAGACATCACACTCAATGAACTAAGCCAGACACAAAAGGACAAATATGGTATGATCTCATTGATATGAAATAATTAGAATAAGGAAAACTATTGAGTCAGAATCTAGATTTCAGGCTACCAGGAGATTGGATGGGGATGGGGGATAGGAATTTAGGGCTTAAAATGTATAGAGTTCTTATTCGGAAAGATGGAAATGTTTTATAATAGATGGTGATGATAGCACAACATTGTGAACATAATTAACAGCACTGAACTATACTTCTTAACGCAGTTTAAAGGAGAAATTTTAGTTTGTATATATGAGAACAAAAATTTAAAAAGCCATAGTACTGTTCAAAATACACAGCGAATCCTAATGTAAACTATAGGACTATAGTTAATAGTATAATTATCATAATATTGTTCCATCAATTGCAAGAAAGTATTTTACCACACCAAAAAAAAGTTAAGTTGATAAATGAGGTGTTTGGTTTTTGTTGTTGCTGTTGTTGTTTTTGCTAGCTCCATAAATTTTGAATCAGAGACAAGTGTCTAATTCATTTCACCCTAGTTCTGCCCTTGAGGAGATGTAGTTCAGGACATCTGTAAACAATCATTGTCAGTGGTCATTATGTCAACAATGTTTCTTGGGCATACCACCATTGCTTAGTGTCTAATATAACTGTATGCTTTCGGGGGTGTCCCAAAACAAAACAATTACTATGCTCCTTTCCTTCTAAGACTACATTGACCATAAGATATATGATCAATTTATTAGCATTTTTTTTCAGAAGGAAAAAATGGCTGGTAAGCTTCTTTTAACACTGTGTATAAGAAACAACCAGATTTCAGAAATATCAGAGTGTTGGGCAAAAGAAAAAAAAGGCTCTTAAAAAGCAGGCAATATGGAAAGATGCTTTTCTTTAGAATTTCCAGGGACTGATATATACACGCCAACAAAATAAACTGAGAGAACAAATTAGTGTTATTGATGAGTCATTGTACATATTTATACAAATCAGTTGACAACGGTATATATTATAGTAATGGGTAAACATTACTAGGTAAAAAATGTTTAGAATGTGAATTAGCACTTGTGGCTTCTGCAGTCTGAATCTTTCCCAATGGTGAGTCCTCCTCAGTGGCTCTACCCTGACTTCCCTTCCTACCAACCAGCCCCCTTCTGATCTCTCCACCTTTCCTTTCAAAGCCAATTCCTATCAAATGGAGCGATAAAAGTACTCTCCAGTGTAAATGAATGATGCCATCTTTCTCGTGGGTGGCCTCACCGCAATACCGATTATGGGAGCAGTTGAAGTGATGTTAGCAAAGTGACCTGTGGGACCCACCGCGACCTGAGAATTTACAAACGGGGAGGCGGCTGTCCATCTAACACTCGACCTCCTTCCTGCCTGGAAAGTGGCGTCTCAAGGCCAACGCGCTCCATTCTCCGGGCCAACGCGCTCCATTCTCCGGGCGCCCGACCCGGACTACTTCGCCGGCCTGAAAACCCTGCAGTAGGAGGTGCTAGATCTGCAAACCGGTGACTCTGAAGTACCCTGGGCAGCACCTAAACCCTTGTCCCCGTTTCGGGTTTTTTCCCCCGCTGTTTCTTCCTGCAGTGTGAGGAACCACGCGTTTTTCTCCGCGCAGGGCAGGAGGGGTAACGGGCTGCCGCACTCACAAAGCAGCCCAGATGGTTCTGCATGAAGATTCGAATCCGCAAGCTCCGCGGGGAGCGGGAGGCGTTTTCCCGGAAGCACGTGTTGGTAATTGCGCATCCCACCGAAATTGAATTTTTCTGCTGCTGCCGGATCCTCGGCGGGAACGAGGGTGCGCGTGTGTTTTTTAAAGATTAGACATAAATAGAGACAGTAAGCGATGGATCAGAAATCAGCTCCGAGCAAGTCCTACGACGACAGAGGAGGGAAGACCCCGCCCGCCTTGCAAGGACTACCTTGCCGCCGCGCCGCGAGCTGCGGAACCCGCCCGGGCGGCCCTCGGGTGGTGCTTGAGGTGGCGGAGGGAGCTGGGGAAAGTTGCGCTTCACGCCGTGCACTTCCTGTTAAAAGCACGCTGCCTTCCACCGCCCCATCCGAGCCCGGGGTCTGTGCAAGACTTGGCCCCCCTCACTTTTCCCGCGGCGTCCCTGCGGCTGCAACCCGGGATTGCAAGTGCGGCTGTGGAGGAAGGAGTCGGCCAGCATGGAGCGGGCGCCCCTCGCCTTCCTCTCCCCGCAGGGTTCCAGTCGCAACCCTTCAGGCCTGCAGAGCTGCCCGAGCAGCCGCCAGAACTTCTGCTAGCAGCAAAGAAATAGCTCAATTGCTGACTATTTGCATTTGCACCTCCTCTTCCCCCTCTGCCCCTCCCTCCTGCCAGAGAAAGGAGGACGGACCTAGTTCCAGGCTCTGGGCTGGTTTATTCTGCGGCCGAGGATTAAATTTATATACAAACTGTCTTATTCTCTCCAGATTTTCCAGTTAAGGTACAGGTTTAGGAAGATTGATTTTCCAAATTATTTTTTGAGAATTGCACCTGCCTTTCAGCTCACCTTTGGGAATCTGTGGGAGGAGCCGAGAGGGTGGAAAATGTTGCTTTGCTTTGCAAAGGGAAGAAAACTTTGTCACCCAGCAGGAGACCTCTGCCATGTGTAACCTAGCGAGAGATCATAGCCAGGACAGCATTTGACTTTGATTTTGCCTCCGAAGAGCCCGTAGCAGAAAGAGGACACTTGAACCCAGCGCTCATCGCCGTCCGCCGATCCTTCCCGGGTGGCGGCCGCCGTGAGTTACCTGCTCCACCCTCCCTCTCCGCGGAAGTCCCTAAAAGGTGTTTTCAGAGGTGGAAGGAAAATAATAAAGAGCACGCGGATCCAGTCCCACGGCAAGAAGCGTGTGAGGGAAAGTGCAGTGGCCCGGGGAGGGACGACAAGGACCGAATTCCAGGAACGAGTCACCCGGAATTAACTTCTGCTTAAAGTTATGGGAAGCGCGGTCATGGACACCAAGAAGAAAAAAGATGTTTCTAGCCCCGGAGGGAGCAGCGGCAAGAAAAATTCAAGCCAGAAGAGGCGATCGCTGCGAGTGCACATTCCTGTGAGTTCCACCACCGCCTTCTCCCTCTTTCTCTAGCCTTCCTTTCGCTCCCGATCCCGGCGCCGAAGCGGTTAAGGCAGAGGCGCCCCGCATGCGCCGTGCGGGTCCCTTCTGTCACTCTGGGCCGGTCTGGGGAAGAGTGGAGGGGGTAGGGCGGGAGCAGGGTCAGCTGGACTCGCTCCCTACCCGCCCGCAGCCGGGACTCGGTGACCGTCTGGGACGGCGGCGGAGTCACTGCTGCATGCTATCTGCAGACGAGCCCGCTGGGCGCGGCGCTCCTAGGGCGCCCGGGATTCTGCCTCGCCTGCGCGTGTGCGGCCCTGGCGCGGGGCGCGCGCCTTAGCGGGGAGCTGCTGGTGGAGGGTTGGGCGTAGCCCAGGATCCTGCTGGGCTTCGGGTGGTGGGCGGTGCGTTGTGTTGTTTTGCAGAAAAAGGACCGTGTGGACTGGGCTCCTGGGAGGTGGAGCCGGCTTGCTGCTGCGGGGGACTGCGGGGTGGGGCGGTGGGTGGAGACAGCGAGCCGGGACGCCGAGCGCTCCAGTCCACCGGGATCCCTCGTTGGGTGGCTGCGCCCTTAAATGGACCCCCCCTACACACACACACACACACACACACACACACACACTTCTGAATTTCCCTCGGGGTGTTTCTGAGCCTGGAGTGGGCGGCTCCTGTGCAACCTTGCCGGTCGCCAATCCCCGGAGCATATTTCAGATCTCCCTGGTATTTAAGGGCTGGGGGCTCCCAAATTCCGTGCAAGGCTGCAACGAACTTCACCCTGGCCAAGCGGGCAGACCGCCTGGACTTTGGCGACATCGATCCGTCTGCGGCTCGACCATATCTCTTCCCCTCCGCGCCTCCCCCCCGCCCAGAGAATGCGGTGGGCGGGGTCGTGTGGCTAGCCCTGTGGTGTGCCAGCGCAGGTAGCCCTTGGCCCCTTGTCCACGTCCCTTGCGGCTTTCTCTCGCCTTCCAGTGTGCATGGGACCGGGAGGGGGTATCGGGTGTTGGAAGTTGCTTTGCAGCCCTTTTACCTTTACCGGTAAGAAAACTCCCAACTGGGTCACACCCCCAGCCTCTACCGACCAAGCAGTTGTTTGTTCAAACGCGCGCGTGCACACGCACGCATACACACACACAAACACACACACAAAATAGAGGGCTTGATGGAGACTGATTTTGCTTTCTGTGCCCGGTCTTGGGAGCAGGATGGGCGCGCATGGTTGGTGCCACCTTGCTCACACAGCTGCCTCTAAGGCCTCATTGAAGTTAAATCCTTTCTGACAGCAACTGGGCGGGGTGTGGGGGGGGGGCGCCTCTCGGTGACTGGCCACTTACATTCCACTCCCAGCCCCAGTAGGCACTTCCCTCTTTCTGTGTTATTGAATGCAGCTCTTCCTTTCAGATTTTCCCCAAGGTCCTCCTGTTTAAACTTTCCGGTTTAGATGTGTACAACACTTGGATGGGCAGAGGGTAGAGTCCAGGGGCAAGGATGCCTGGACATCTGATTGGTATTTCAGGCAACTGCCTTAAGTTGGGACGGATAGACAGACACCCCACTCCTAAAGTAGGGGGCTCACAGAGCATGTGGGTGGACACTTGGTGGCTGTGTGGCCACGACAGTGACCAGAGTATGCAGGAATGAGCATTCTATTTGAAAATAAGATGTCACTGTTTTACATTGTGAGTGCAAGGCATGTGTAGACCATATTTGTAAATTGAAAGTTAAAACATTGTTGTTACAAACCTCCCTTTAGTCGTGACCACACGAGCAAACCATTTAACCACTCAGTTTCTCCCATTGTCAAAAGGCGATGATAATACCCACTTTGCCTCCCTTGCAGGGTTGCAGTGAAGTTCAAATAAAATAATTCATGTGCAAACTCTTTACAGATTTTAAGTGTTATATAGATGGATGGCTATTATACTTGCATCAGGGCATCTAATTAACACCCACACAAAAAAATGAATAGCAAAAATAAATCATGTTGTCCGGCAGACCGGCCATTTATTGTATTGAGGATATTCAGCAGGTCCAGTCCCACATGTCCTGTATGAGGGGGTGCACGTATGGGAATGATGGTAGGAGTAGGTGAGAACAAAATCCAGATCCAGGAAAAGCAATAAGAGGCAAGGCCATGAGAGATGAAAACCAGGTTATGGCTGGGATACTCTGACCATGCTTCCTTCTGCTAGTAATAGCTTTAGCTGCTTTTTTATAACATTCTTGGGATAATCCAGCCCTTAACTGAAAGTAGCATTCATTCATTTATTCCACAGTGGTTAACTGAGCAATGACCATGTCCAGCTCTCAGGTCAATGTTGGAGATTCAGAGGGAGCAAAATGTTCTCTATCTTGATCCTTGCAGAGCTTACAGTCACTGCTGGGACCAGGGTGGTCCCTTCATTGATCTACTAGTAATTGCATATCCATCATTGTTGCAGGCTAGGAAAGAGTTATAATCTAGCTGGGAAAATAAGCCATTCTGACAATTGGTAGAAAATGATGCCAGGTCACAAGATTACTGGGGCAAGCAGTCCATGAATTTAGAGGTGAGAGAAGGGAGAGGTAACTGCACTCATGTGTTTAGAAAGAACATTAGACCCAGAGATGGTAGGTAGGATAGAGATGGATGTGAGAAGAAGGAGGGAACCAGCTTGGGCATCCCCATAGAGTTTAGGGTTTGGATGGCTACTTCCAGGTACAGTGAAGAACCTTCCTTTTCTGATGGAGAAGCGTGTTTGAGAATCAGGGTCATAAGATAAAAATTGAGGATCAAGGAGGGCCTTGAAGTAGGGTTGCCAGATGAAGGAAATAGAAATACAGGTTGCCCAGTTAAATTTGAATTTCAGAAAACAATGGTTAATTTTTTAGAATGAGTATGCCCCATCCAATATTTGGTACATCAATATGCTAAACATTAGTTATTAGTTTTGAAATCCAAATTTAACTGGGTTTCCTATATTTTATCTGGCAATGCTACCTTGAAGGCCAAGGCCAGGCAGTGAAGACTTTATCCTGAAGGCACTAAGAAGCTATAGCAGATGACATTGTGGCTTCACCCCATGCCCTTGGCCAACTTGAGTTCACCTGCAGCCTAGGGGGACCGTTCCTCTCCATACTAACAGCAGCTCGCTTGTGTCCTTTTTCCCTACCTGAAGGAATTCTCCTGGACCATGGAAGCCTGCTCAGCCCAAGTGGCACAGACACCTGGAAATGTTGGGACTGTGCCTTTGGGGGCAATCCTCAACCAGTAAGGGATAGATACTCCAGCTTCCCCATCCTTTGATGAGGTAGTTCTGAAACATTTCCTGCCACGTACCTCCGAGGGTCCCCAGCAGGAATGAGCCCCAGATATCCACAAAAGTAGCCCTTCATTGACATGCCCTTGCTGACTTTTCTGGCATCCCTCACTTTCCTCACTCCTCATTGTGCTTCCTAAATCCTTGTCTTTGGGCCTGCTTTTCTGGGGGGATTCACACTAAGACAGAAGCCATTAAAGATGATGAGACCAGTGCTTAATGAAAATTAGCCTGGTGGCACTGTGCAAAGCAGAGTAGCCAGAGGAGGGGCAAATGCCGACTCAAATGCTTTGGGAAAAATCCAGGTATAAGGGTTTGAGGACCTGGACTGGAGTGAGTGATGATGAGAGGAAGATAAATGAGGGGTGGACATGAAAAACATTAGAAGGAAGATTTGGTGAGCCTCGATGTCTGATTAATAGCAAGAAAGACAGGAAATGAGTTGACCTGGTGGTTTTGAGATGTTTGGTATAAAAGCTGGTTCATGGGGAAAGTGACGAGTTCATCGGTAGCCGTGGTGGATTTCAACTGACAGCAGCAAACTTGAAGGGAAATCACATCCCCTTCCTCATCCCCCATTGATGTCCAGATGATCATGGGTGTCCCAAGAAGGCCATTTTCAAGGACTTTTTGGATGCTAAAGAGTTGTACCTGAAAGCCAAAATGGCTGCTGGCCATCCTGCAGGTGGGGCCCATTTAATGGTGTTGGTGGTGACGAGGTCTTCAAGTCCTGTGCCATCCAAGAAGCTTGTCTCTTCTTTGAATTTTTACTCAGAGTCCTTTTGGACACACACAATCTCAGTCCCCACCCCAAAATCCAATGTGCAAAGAGCGAAGTGACTAAGGTATTTGGGGCAATAGTTGCAAACCTCTGTCTGAAGCTTGGACTATTTTCCCTCTAATTCTCTTTCTTTAACCATCCTCCCCCTACTTTCCCACCCACCCTTTAATCAACTGCTCCTGCTGGGCCTGGAGCTACCAGAGAGGAGGAATCTGCTTTAGGGGACACCCAAGGGTCAGTGGGTCATAATAGGTAATGGAGACCTACAATTACTACATGGAATAGTATAAATTGAATAAGATTGATGACTGGGTAGAAAGGGAAAATGGCCTTTAGCCCTAACTGAAGATGTAGCTCTGCTTGATTTTAACCTCTTGCTTAGGTAAATTTTATCACCTTTTTGGGAAAATACTCTCAGGGAAAAGGCAAGGTGTGAGAGGAGAGGGAGGAATATATGGGTACGGATACCTTAGTGGGGTTTCACTGGGCTTTAAAAGCAGCAAGATGGGTGTAGTGTTTAGAGTAGTGGTAAGTTGGCATCTTGTTGTATCTCTCTTCTCTTAACCTTTATCCTAATGTAAAGCAGGAATAACAATGAAGGTGATTGGAATGGTTTTAGAAAATAATTCCTTGGAAGCGTGGCTGTGCATAGCATTCTGCTTTTTGCCAGAGGAGCTGTTGCCAGGAGAGCATGTTTTTTCCTCCATTTTCTGTCTGTACCCTAATAGCAGCTTCCCTGTTTATGCTGAAGTTCATTTATCTCATAGACATATTTTAATTAATGACTGCGGGCCAGCATATCTCGGGTTTTTGGAACTGATTCCAAACCAATAACAGAGCAGGCCAAAGGGAGAAGGGAAGAATTTGACGACGAGAATCAGAGGCAAGAGCCTATAGTGGCACCGAGGCGGGCCTGGAGGAGGTCAGATTCCATGCAGCTGCCCAATATTTACTACTGATTAGGGCATTACTGACAGAATACATATGCCATTGCTCCTTTGGGAGAAGTGTGCCAGAAATCCTACACTGTCACTGGAGACAAACTAAAACTAGACCTAAGAGCAGCTGGCAAGTCATAGGAAGGCTGCAGAGACATGAGTGGTTTTGGATGGACTGTCTTTGATGATGTATTTGATTAGCATGTCTCCAACAGGGAAGCTTTAAACTGCTTGATGTAATGGCCTGTGACCTTCGCACCCAGCTCTAGCCCAGTAGCCTCTATCCAACCAGATCTGCTTGTGCTTGGGCCCTTCTCAAAGGAGGGGCATGACCAGGAAGTGGATGCTATAGTATTGGTCCTGTGGCAGGAGAACTGAATTGAGATAATACTTACGGCCTATCACACCATTGAAATACCCTGAATTGAATTATCTGTGAAAGGGAGAGGGAGGTGCCATGTGGCATAATAGAGGGGTTCTGTAGCTCTGATCTTTGCTTTGACCTTTGTCAGTCTGTACCTTCTGGAGAAAGATCTGCTGGGGTCAGGGTTTAGGGCAGTGTTTTTTAAAAGTGTGGTGGCTGATCCATCTTAATTAGAATCACCTGGTGTTTGTTTAAAATGTAAAATCCTAGCTCTCAGCCTGGTGGTACTGAATCCGAATCTCTGAGTTGGAGGCATGATTCTGCATTCTTGACAAGTTCTCCATGTGATTCTTATGCCTGGAAGGGTTTAGAAACAATTGGTGTAGGGTGACCCCATATATTACTGATAGGTGTTTTCTGCCCCCCTGAGTTTTTCTTCCTATCTACCTACCTAGCTATCTGTCATTTGTCTGTTTATCCATTTATCCATCTGTCCGTCCACTCACCCATTATTTTGTTCTAGCATTCACTGAGAACTTGTATCCTTGGCTACTGACTGTTCAATGAAGGTAGGATATTTTTGGCTTCCAAATGAAGATGAAAGCAGAGGTAAACCTCCAACCCAGGTAGTCCATTGAGGACCAGCTTTTTAGATCACCCTGGAAAGTTCCTCAGCCCAGTCTCTTGGGGCATATTTGATCCCCTCAGCATAGTTTCTTTTCTGACCAAAAGTATGACATTGGGACCTTCAGGAGATAGGACTTTTGGAACTGTCCTGTGGCCCCAGGGTTAACCTAATGGATAAAGTCATCATATCTAATGGATGACCCTCCCCAGCTCAACCGGTGTGGGTATGGTCGACCAATGAGTGAGCTTTCTGAGGCATATGCAGAGCATGTGGCAGAATGCCAGTTAAGCACAGTCCAAAGCTGGGCCTGTTCAGAGAGAGAATAGGTAGATATAGAATAAATACCTAATTCCCCTTCCTTGACAGCGCTGCTGTATAGAGGAAGCACAGACCTCCATGGAATAGCCTTCATAGTTACATTGTGCAGTGTATGTTCAAAATTAATTTATTTGCAGAATCACTTATTTGATGACTTGGGGTAAAGCTCTAAAGCTGAATTCTCTCATCTCCATGCTCTTTGCCCTACTTTTAGATGGCTCATGCTTTGCCCAATTACCTATTTGTAGAGGGTTTTGAAATTCTTTTATATACAAAACTCTAAATACTACATATTATCCTAATGATGCCTGCATTATTATTTTACCCAAGTGACATCTTAATACTGAAACAACATGAACAGAAGATGCAGCACAATATAGTTTGTATGTTCAGTATTGTCTCTTTTCACACATCAGAAGCTTCTTTGGGTTCTCAGTGCCTTACTAGCATCTTTCCATGCCTATTTTCTTTGGATTGCCTTCCTTTGATAAAACCTAGTAAAATTAAATTACTATTACTAATCCTTATCCAAGAGTCTGCAGTTTTGACTGTGCTGGACACTAATTTTTGTGCATCAAAGGACTTTATTATGGAAGTAAAAAGGCAGTCTACACAATGGGAAAAATATTTGGAAACCACATACCTGATAAAGGTTTAATATACAGAATGTATAAAGAAATCCTACAACTCAACAACAAAAAGATAACCCAATTAAAAAATTGGCAAAAGATTTAAAGAAACTTTCTTCAAAGAAGATAGACAAATGTAAAAAAAGGCACATGAAAATATGCTTAACATCATTAGCCATTAAATCGAAACCACAAGGAAATATCATTTCACACCCGAATGGATACTAATTTTTTTTAAAAGGCCAAATTGCAAGTGTTGGAGATGATATGAAGAAATAGGGACACTCACTCATTGGTGGGAATATAAAGTGATGCAGCCACTGTAGGAGACACCGTAGAGGTTCCTCAGAAAGTGACACATAGAATCATCATATGACCTGGCAGTTCCACCTCTATACTGCAAAGAAGTGAAAGCAGGGACCTGAACAGCTGTTTGCACATAAATGTTCCTAGTGGGCATTATTCACAGCTGCCCAAAGATGGAAGCAACTTAAGTGTCCATTAACTGATGAATGAATAAATAAAATGTTGTATGTACATACAAATGAAGTCCTGGTACATGTGACAACATGAATGAACCTTTAAGATATCAGGCTCAATGAAATAAGCGAGTCACAAAAAGACAAATATTTTATGATCTCACTGATATGAAATAATTGGAATAAATAAATTCATAGAGTCAGAAACTAGGCTGTAGGTTACAAGGGGCTTGGGTTGAGATAGGAAATGGCGAGTTAATGCTTAAATTGTATAGAATTTCTGTTTGGGTCAATGGAAAAGTTTTTGTAATGGATGGTGGTGATGGTAGCAACATTATGAATGTAATTAACAATGCTGAATTATAGATTTGAATGTGACTAGAAGGGGAAATTTTAGGTTTTATGTATATATGTGACTAGAATAAAATTTATCAAGAACAACAAAACATAGGATTGTATAATTCAGACAGTGAAACCTCTTGTAAACCATGGGCTGTAGTTAATATCACAACTATAAAAATGTTCTTTCATCAGTTGTAACAAATGTATCACACAAATGCAAAGTTTTAATGATAGGGTCATACATGGAAACTCTATTTTATGCATGATTTTTCTGTAAACCTACAACTTCTCTAATTTAAAAAAATAGAAAAGGAAGAAAAAGACATAATTTGGAAGCACTTTTTCTTTGACAATGCTTCCTTACCTGTTCAGACTTTATTTATATACCTTTTAAATCAGTTATATACCTCTAAAATCATTCAAACGAATAAATGTTTGCTTAAGTGATGCTGTTTCTTAATTGTTTAATTTTACTTTTCTCATTTTCTCCTTTTGATTCATTCAGCCCACTGCCAGGGATTTTCTGTTTCTAGGCACCATTTTAATTTTATTAGCCACTAAATTTTCTGAACAAGCCTACAGACACAATAAGCAACTGGTTTAGAATCCTGCTCTCCTTCTTGGTTCTTTCTCTGCCATCCCCTTCCATTAACCCTTCCTTTAACCCAGAATGAGTGCATCTGTGAGTGTGATCACAAATGAAACATCTATGGTCCCCCACTTCCTTCAAGACAAGGGACCAATCTATCTTGGTAACGTCATTGCACCGAATCAAATGTTGACAAATTTTGTCAGCCTCTTAAAATGTGGAACAAAGGCAGATGAAGTGCTGAGCTGCACTTTGAGACAGAGTCCTCACTTTGCTTGGTTAATTGACTTTGACCTTGTTCTAAGATGAACAGGGGAGGGAGCCTCGTAAGAGTTAAGCTCTGTCCTCTCAGGCTTAAGTACAAGGAATTCTTAGCACTCACTGTGTATACAGTGTGTGCAACTGGACCAGAGGAAATGGTTAAATGTTAGTTGGTTATGCTTCCCCTGCACTAGAAAACCTCTCACATGTGACTGTTTTAGCGCCACGTTAGGTGGTTAACCTGAATCTCACTTATCTCTTTCTTCCACTACCTACTTTGAAAATAATTCAGTCTCCATCCTTTGCTTCCTGTTGACAGGAAGCCCTTCTATGCCAGCTCCTGGCTTGTCACAGACCAATCGGATGTCATCTGGGCGTTGGGGCTTCTGCCAGGCCTCTGTGTTTTGATATATTCCCACCTGGCAGTGAAGTTGCTGATGAATGTACAACAAAGCCTAATTTGCCAATTTGCTCTCTGTAACCCCAGGATTCCAGCCTCTTTTTCCCAAGAGGCAGAGGCCTGGTTCTTGCTGTGGGAAGCCCTATGGCTCTGCCATCCTGCCAGGCAGCACAGCGGTGGCAGGGTTAGGCTGGCTCAGATCTTTGTGTGCTGTCAAAGAGAGAGCACCCCTCCCACCCCACCCCATCCCGAGCTGGCTGACGGTGCAGGCCAGGTTAGAGGTGAGCGTGGCAGTGGAGGAAAATGAGAAGATTCGTGTTGGGCCAAGCTCTGTGCACATGTGCTGGGGCTGGAGATGAGAAAGAGAAAGCAACAGGGCAAGGGGAGAATCCTAGGTTTTTAGAACATTTGGCACAAACTTCTCAATTTGTAGATAATGGAGAAAAGGGAGTTGCTAAGAACCATATTTCACAGTCAGGAAGGGTTAGAATTGGGACTAGAAAACGGGTCAATTCATTTATGTCTTTTCCAGGGACTGTGCTAGGTGCTGAGGACAAAGATGAATGAATAGGGTTCCTGTCCTCAAAGTGCAGTTTGGAGGAGCAGTCCCAAGCCTACTGGCTATATCCTAATAGAGACCTGTAAGCAGGGTGTCTGGGCACAGAGAGGGGGAATGTTGTAGCTCTGCAATTTTCATGTCTGCAGGTTTTTGACTTGTATTGCACTTCCTCAAGATCTGGCTTTGAGGAACCCAAACAAGGTCTTTCTTTGCATTCCCCTACCCTCTCTCACCTCCAGTGTTGAAAATCTAAGTGTAGTGGGGTTAGGGTGGTGGTCTGTAAGAAAACCAAGTATTTGATGAAGGCTGATGTGGCAGCTCTAGCACCCAGGCTTGCTCTGTTTGTCCAGGGTCCCTCCTTCTCTTCTCTTTCCTTCTGCCTAATCCCGGAGACTCAGTGACTTCGGGCCGGGGGAATGGAGACGTGAGGAGAGTGGATGGGGCAACCCAGCTCAGTCAACTGCTCAGCTTCTAGAATATTGACAGGCAGACCTCCAAGCAGGCTGCCATTTTATCTGCTGGGCAAACGTGGAAACTTTCAACCTACCTCCATCTGCCTCACAGCATTGGCTATGCAAACAGCCACGGGGCACAGACTTGAAACTAACACCACCCTGCCTCCATTCTTGTCTCCAGTATAATGGGTATTAAGTATTCCAGAAAGCTTTCTTTCCCTTTGCAATTTGGAGGCCAGTTAATGGGCATTTTCCTTAATGGTGGCTATGACCAATCAATATTATTGATTATCAGATCCCATCTGGGGTGGCATGACTATCCTCAGATTCAGCAAATATTGATTGAGCCCTCACCATGTGCCATGCTTGTACTTTTATATGTTATCTCTAAAACAACCCTATGAAATATTTTTGCTACTGTTGCTAACAGGAAAATACTGTTGTGTCCTCATTAGGTTTTGGATGACTGGGCTCAGCCCTGCCCCACGCCCTGGCTTTAGATTCCCCGTGTACAGTCACGGCAGCCTTAGGGTGGGAGATGATGACCGCTGGATCGGGACAGACCCCCACCCCCGTGATATATACACAGAAGACAAAGTACCATTGCCTGGCAAGCTGCCTTGCTGTGGTTGCCCTTGGTGATGACTGGGTCCCTGTACTCTGTCCGACCCCTCTTTAGAAGAAGGTCATTAAAGGCTATTGTTCAGCTTTCTTCTTTCAAAAATAAATAATTCATCTTCTGTAATTTCATAGGTTTTATTCTCCAGTTGTTTTTTCTAGTTTCTTTTTGTTTTGATTTTTAAGTAGCTGAGTATTAGAATAAACAGTACACTGGGGATCAGTAAGTTCCTGGCTCTTCAGTCATATAACTGTGAGATGTCTTACAGAGTCAAGGGACATTTATTGAAAGCCTGTTGTGTACCAGGCTCTGTGTAGGGCACCAGAGGTGTAACTGTCACCAAGACAGATGTGGTCCCTACCCTTATAAAGAGTTTGTATTTCCAGATGAAACATGGTCACATGTCATTGTATCAGTTAACTTTTTTTTCTTAATTAAAAAAATTTTTATGAGTCAAGTTGTGGGTTTACAGAACAATCATGCTTAAAATACAGGATTCCCATATACCACCCCACCACCAACACTTGCATTAGAGTGGAAAATTTGTTGCATTTGCTAATAGCGCTTTTTTGTAATTCTGTTTTTTTTTTTTTGATACTAGTTAAATTTGTTAACAATTGATGAAAGATTTTTAAACCAGTAATATTAACAATTGTCCATAGTTTACATAGGGGTATTTTTTTTTCTCCATATTCCCAACCTATTATTATTATTATTTTCTTTTCATCCATGTCTTTATTTTATTACTGTACCCATACACTGGATAAAGGGGGTGTCAGTCACAAGGTTTTAATAATCACACAGTCACAAGATAGAAACTATATAGTTTATATAGTCTTTCATTTTCAAAGATCAAAGCTACTGGATTACAGTCCCTCTGGCTGTTCCAGTACACTAGAAACTAAAAAGAGATATCTATATCTCAATATAGTCAATAGTGATAATCATGTGTTAAATCCTATCTTCTCAGTTCCACATCCTCCCTCTCATTTGCTCATTCTCTCAATCTTCAGGGATATCGGGACAATGACCATTTTAACTTCTTAGTGCTGAAAAGGGGTGTCAACATTATAGGGTAAAGGAATGAAACTGGTTGATGTTCTTGGAGAGACTGAAACCTCTGCATTTCAGGATCAGTTAACTGCTATTAAACTGCTGCTATTAAAACCCACAAAAATGTAATGATTTAAAACAACAAACATTTATTATTTTTCACAGTTCTGCAGGTTGCCTGGGAAGTTTTTGTGGTCTGGGCTGGCTTAGCTGATCTCTGTGGTCAAATGGTGGCTTGGCCAGGACTAAATGGTCCGGAATGGTCTTATTCACAGGTCTGGCTGTTGGCTTCTTTTCAACTGGGGCAATGGGGACGACTTGGCCATATGTCCAGGAGGTAGCCCAGGCTCATTCACATGAGTGGCAGTCACAACATTCCCTAGAGCAGCAAGAGAGCAAGCTCCAAAGAACTGGTGCTTTTCATGCCCATTGGCCACAGCAAGTGTGATGGAGCCCTTTAAGAGGGAACCATTTTGGAAAAAGCTTTAGAGCCAACACAGCCCACATAGCCAGAGACCTTTGAAGATACAGAAGGAGAATGCCTCCCAAGGGAAATGAAACAAGAAGCTGGGAAAGAAAGCCAGCAGACATTCCCATGTACCTTCCCAGTTGAGAGAGAAACCCTAAACCTCATTGGCCCGTTCTTTGAAGTTAAGGTATTTTTTTCTGGATACCTTAGTTTGGACATTTTAATGGCCTTAGGACTGTAAACTTGCAACTTTATAAAGTCTCTTTTTAACAGCTGTTCTGTTTCTGGTATATTATATTCCAGCAGCTTTAATAAACTAAAACAGCAAGTCACACAGCCAGACCTAGATTCAGGAGTGAAGCAGACCCCACCTCTTGATGGAAGGAGCTGCAGAGTTGTATTGCAAGGGTCATGAATACTGGGATGGGAAGAAATTGTGTAAAATTGAAATCTACCACAGTCACTTATTATCTCAAGACCTGTTTTCATATATATAAAGTTGGAATGTAAGGTCTCATTTAGCTCAAACTCTGGAGTGTGTGAAAGTATTACTTTGTCCTAAGAAGAGCTGGGGTTTGAGGGACTGTTAATTAGGGTAAGAAGAAAAGCTTGCAGATGAGAGGTGAAGTCTGGGCCCTTCCAAAGCTTGCCATTTGATAGTAACATGGGAAGCCTTCCAAAAAAATTTTTTTTCCATTTTCTGCCCAAAGATGAGTGAATGTCATAGAAGCTATTTTACCTCAGGGGAGAAGCCAGTGTCAATAGAACAGAGAGATTACTTTTCTCTTCAGCATTCTACTTTGCTTGTTACATTTATTTTGAGATTTCTGAAATGACCTCAGGGCACAGGTAATAAAAAACCCTTAGCTCAAAAACCAAGGGAAATGCAGAGCAGCTAGATGAAAGAACTCAGATAGATGACTTCCCCACTCGGGGGTGCTGGGTGCCTGCCAGGTACGGAAGTGGCCCAGATGCAAGCGTGGTGGCACTTGGGAGCCAGAGAGGATTGAAACTGCATCATGACTCACTTCACAATGAGAAAGCAGCCTTGAGAAGTTCAGTAACTTGCCAAAGGTCACATGTCTGGTTAGTGGCATAGTGGGGACTAAAACTTCAGTTTTCTACTCTAGGAAGGTTGGGAAAAGAGGACACTTTCTGGCAGGTAGCATCCATGGCCTCCATGGGGAGCTGGTAGTCCAGTTGCCTGACCCTCTATCAGAGATAACTGCTCCTCAGGTTAGAGATAAGGGAAAGATTTCAAAGCAATTCTATTTTTCATTGGCTCCAAATCTAGGGTCGTGGATTGCAGTCATCAAGTATCTTATCCTTTCAGCACCAGCTTTAGGCTCCAGGCTCTGCCCACCATGCTGTCTGTCCATCATCAGTCTGTCTCTCCTTTTTTCTCTAGACATGGCAATGTTAGTTTTCAAGCTCAAAGCAAAGTTCTGTACGTCCGGCATGTAGGCTAGAATTTATTATAATAAAATAAAATTAGATGGACATGTTTGGTTGTATTCCTGATTAAATGATGAGCTCATCTTCAAATGATCTTTGTTATCTTTGCCTAAAATTTTTCCTTATCCAACAATTCTATACCTCTGTGGTAAATAGCACCACCCCAGCATGATGGAGAAAATCCGTGTGTTTCTCCTACTAGACACTGAGATTTCTGCTGTCCTCTTAGCCAGTAAATTTCAGAGCCAATTTGTGAACTACCAAGAAGGAAATTCCTATTATGGTAGACTGCTATTATTTAACAAAAATACCATCAATTCTGTTGGTCATCTACCTTCATCATTAGACTTAGATCCATATAACTTCAGGTGTTTCAGAAATTAAATTTACCTTCAAAGTATGATTATTTATTGCTACTATGGAAATTTTTCAAAAGTGTATTATTTTCTCTGAGGGAAGTTTCAAAAGCTTTGAGATGTTTTCAGCAGCGGCTGCCTACTTATGATAAGGGCACCTGTTTCCAGAGTGATTGCCAAGAAGGGAAGAGTCTGCTGTGGATGCACCAGCCCTAGCATTTTCTAAATGAGTTCTGTTGCTTCATAATCACATGCAAAGGCCTTTATCTGAGGGGATGCAGTGATGTGAAATCACTTCAGTGGTGAGGTTGGGCCCAGGCAGCTGGGGCACCTCACCCCACGCTGCTATGAGTGACTGATGTCCCAGAGCTGCCCAGGGTAGCTCTGAGGTTTCCAGAGCATCCTTGTTACCAGAGGGAAGAGTTCAGCGCTTTTTCAGATATGTGATGGGGTCCAGACAGAAGCCCAGTAAGACCACACCTCCTTTTCCTCAGTAACTGACTTCCTTTGTGCACAGAATGTTTTACACTCTTACCCCGAGGTGCGTGGATACCACCTTGGCTTGTACCTAGCTGGCTGACCATCTCTCTTACCTCCAGTCATTCTTCAGAATCATTCCATTAAGGTTTTAGTTTCCTAGGCAGCCTAAGCAAATGCCATGAAATGGGTTCAGCAATGGGAATTTACTTGCTTACGGTCTTGAGGCTGAGAAAACGTCCAACGCAGGGCATCATCAGGGTGCTGCTTTCTCTGCAGAGACAGTGATATTCTTGTGCTGGCTGCTGGAGCCTCCACTGTCACATGGCAAGGCATGTGATGGTGCCTCCTGGTCTGTTCCAGGTCCTGTTTCAGCTTCTTGCTTTCTTTCTGTCTTAATTTCATTTTGCTTATAAAGGACTCCCATCATAATATTAAGACCCATCCTGATTGGGCTGGGCCACACATACCTTGACTGGGTTTCCGTGTAAGATGGCGGAGTAGGGAGCCTCAACACTCAGTTCTTCCTCCAGGGCAGCTAGTCTACAGCCAGGAACCATCTGAAGCAACTGTTCAGGAGCTCTGGAGACCAAAAGAACACTGTACACCATCCATGGAAGAGTGGAAGGAAGAGATTGATGACCTGCGGTGAAGAGTTGTGAGTAGAACTCTCCATGCTGCAGAGGTTGGGTGCCCCTCCCCGACTCTCATGGCAGATCCCCTCTGCCCTACCCCCTGGATCCAGTCCCTGGCTAGAAATAAAAATCTTCTTCCCTATCAAAGGGAGGGAAGTGGGGCATGGCCAAACCCCCTTGTGGCTTTTGATTAGGTAACTCATATCACTGGGTCCTAGCTCTGAGGGCAGCTACAGTTTCAACCTGCCCAGTATAAATGCTGCCAGGCAGCCTGTGTTTCAGCCCTGTGCCCAACACAGGTGGAAGCTAAGGGGATTTAACGTCACCGTGCCTTCTTAGGGCTGTGGGGAACAGTTTGTTAAAGGTGTCTCTTCTCCAAGAAAAGGGGGAGGTAGGGCCCACCACTGTTTGCAGCTTCTGATTAGTGAATTCAGATCACTCTGCACTAGGGTTTCAGTCCGCCAGAGACAAAACCAGTTGGCAGCCTCTGTTTCAACTCTGCCCCCAACAGGGGTGGAGTCGGTTGAGACTTAAAGGTACAGAGCCACCTTAGACTACAGGAAACACTTTGCTGAAGAGCACCATCTGCTGGAAAGGCCAGGAAAGCACAGAATCCGGAAGCTGTCAAAGAGAAGTTTGGAATCCTTCTGGGTCTTCTCCCCAGGGCACTTTGGAACCGATCTGTGCCCCCTTTGTGAGTTCCTGGCCCAGTTTTTACTGGCAGACACTGACTTGGGAAAGTCCTGACCAAAGTGACACTCCTCCTAGCTAGAGACAGCAAAATGAGTGTAAAAAATATAGAGGCAAATCAAAACCAAATAGAACAGACCAACATTCCTGGAGAAGGAATAGAGGAAAGAAAGCTTTCTATTGAGGGTGTAACAATTGCACAAATAGTGCAATCTAAAAAATTGTACCATATATCCAGGGAAAGAATCAGACAAGTAAGAGCTGAAAAAATCTAGTCAGTTGAACATGAGCTTATTCTACAGTTCTATAATAAGTTAAACCAAGTGTCAAAGAAGTACCTTAGCATGAGGCCAAATAGCAAGAAAACCAAGGCAAGAGAGAGAAACTGACCTCCACAGTAAATTCATCAAGATAATCAGATGCCTAGATGCCAGTAAAAAAAATTACAAGCCATACTAAGAAACTGGAAGATGTGACTCAGTCAAAGGAACAAATTAAAACTTCAGTGGCGATACAGAATTTGGAATGACTGACCAAAGATGTTTAAACAAATCTCATAAATCAATTCAAGGGGATGAAAGAAAATCTGGCTGAAGAATTCAAGTATATTAAGAAGAGCACAAAGGAGAATTTGAAAACATAAAAAGAAACATAACAGAACTGATGGGAATGAAAGACACAATAGAAGAGATTAAAAATACTTCTAGAAAAAAACTAGCAGCAGTTTTGATCAGGCAGAAGAAAGAATCAGTGAGCTAGAAAACAGGACAGTTGCAATCTTACAGACAGAAAAACAGATAGAGAAAGAATGGGCAAAATTGACCACAGTCTCTGGCATGTCAATGATAGCACATAGCACACAAACATATGCATCACGGGTGTCTGAGAAAGAGGAAAGAAGGGAAAAGGGGCAGAAAGAATACTGGAGGAAGTAATGGCTAAAAATTTCCCAACTCTTATGAAGGACATAAATATACATGTTCAAGAAGTGCAAACAGAATAAATCCTAATAAACTTACTCCAAGACACATACTAATCACAATGCCAAAGATAAAGAGAGAATCCTGAAAGCAGCAAGAGAAAAGAGATTCATCACATACAAAGAAAATGCAATTAGGCTAAGTACAGATTTTTCACCAGAGATCATGGAGACAAGAAGGCAGTAATATGATATACTTAAGATACTGAAAGAGAAAAACTGGCAGCCAAAAACTCCTTATTCATCAAAACTGACTTTGAAAAAATAAGGAGAGAGTTTAAAATTTTTTTGCAGAGAAACAGAAACTGAGAGAGTGCTTCAAGAGACCTGCTCTAAAAGATATACAAAAGGGAGTTCTGCAGCCCGAAACACGTGAACATTCTATACTAGAAGAAATAGAAGACCTTAACAGACCAACTACAAGTAAAGAGATTGAATAGGTCTTCAGAAACTTTCCACAAAAAGAAAAGGCAAGGACCAGATGGCTTCACAGGTTCAGTCTACCAATCATTTCAGAAAGAATTAAAACTAATTCTGCGCAAACTCTTCCAAAAATTTGAAAAGCAGGGGACGTAACTCATATTATGAAGCCAACATGGCCCTTATACTAAAGCCAGATAAAGACACCACAAGTAAAGAAAATTACAGACCAATTTCTCTAATGAATATAGATGCAAATAGCCTCACCAAAATACTTGCAAATTAAGTTCAACAGCGCGTTAAAAGAATTATACACCATGATCAGGTGTGTTTTATCCAAGATATGGAAGCGTATTCAACACAAGAAAATTAGTTAATGTAATACAGCATATTAACAAATCGAAGATGGAAAACCACATGATCTTGTCAATTTATGCAGAAAAGGCATTTGAAAAAATTCATATCCTTTCCTGGTAAAAGCACATCAAAAGATAGGAATAGAATGAGACTTCCTCAACATGATAAAGGGCATATATGAGAAACTCAAAACCAACATCATATTCAATGGTGAAAGACTGAAAACCTTCCCTCTAAGATCTGGAACAAGACAAATATGTCCACTGTCACCACTGTTATTCTACATTGTGGTAGAAGTTCTAACTAAAGCAATTAGGCAAGAAAGAGAAATAAAAGGCATCCAAATTAGAAAGTAAAATGTTCACTATTTGTATATGACATGATCCTATATATAGGAAGTGTTGAAAGATCTATAACAAAGGTACCTGAGCTAATGAACAAGTTCACAAAGTAGAGGGATACAGGTTCAATACGCAAAGATCGTAGTGTTTCTATACACTAGTAATGAGCAATTTCAGGAGGAAATCAAGAAAAATATTCCATTTATAATAGCAACTAAAAGAATCAAATTTCTAGGAATAAATTTAACCAAGTATTAAAATATCTGTACTCAGAAAACAACAAAACAATGCTAAAAGAAATCAAAGAAGACCTAAGTAAATGGGTTGGAAGAGTAAATATTGTTAAAATATCATTCATACCCAAATTGATTTACAGATTCAATGCAATCCCAATTTGCATTCCAAAAGCCTACTTTACAGAAATGGAAAAGTCAATTATCAAATTTGTTTGGAAAGGTAAGAGGCTCTGAATGGGCAAAAACATCTCAAAAAAAAAAAATGAAGTTAGAGGACTCAAACTTCCTGACTTTAAAGCATATTACAAAGCTAAGGTGGTCAAAACAGCTTGTTACTGCATAAAGGTAGATATATTCACCAATGGAATTGAATTGAGAGTTTAGAAATAGACCTTCACATCTTTGGTCAATTGAATTTTGACAAGTCTGCCAACTCCACTTGATTGGGACAGAACAGTGTCTTCAACAAATGGTACTGGGAGAACTGGATCTCCACATCCAAAAGAATGAGAGAGGATTCTTCAAATATTATACAAAAATTAACTCAAAATGTACCACAGACCTAAATATTAGAGCCAGGACCATAAAATGACTAGAAGAAAATGTAGGAAAGCATCTTCAAGATCTTGTGTTAGTAATTACATGGAATCTGGTAGTAATTACATGGAATGAAATCCTGTTGGTTTTTTCAGGTTAGTGTGATGCCACGATATATCCCAGAGTAATTTGGGCAGAGAATAAAAAGGTATTTGCAAAATCCTCTTAGAGGACTGAGGAGAAAGGAGGAAATACTCAACTTCGCCTTCTGGG
Organism: Tamandua tetradactyla; assembly: GCF_023851605.1. Taxonomy (NCBI): domain Eukaryota; kingdom Metazoa; phylum Chordata; class Mammalia; order Pilosa; family Myrmecophagidae; genus Tamandua; species Tamandua tetradactyla. The sequence goes on along the minus strand of NC_135327.1, from coordinate 196,091,346 downwards.
AAATTACTCATATTCTTGCAAGCAGTGGAGATAACCAATTCAATAGGCTGAGCTGTCAATTTGGGGGTTCGCCCCTATGAAACTTATTCCTGCAAAGGAGAAGCTAAGCCTATTGGTAATTAGGCCTAAGAGTCACCCCCAGAGAACCTTTTTTATTGTTCAGATGTGACCTCTCTCTCTAAGCCAACTCGGCAAGTGAACTCACTGCCCTCCCCGCTACATGGGGTGTGACTCCCAGGAATGTAAATCTCCCCGGCAACATGGGACAGGACTTCCAGGATAAGCCAGGACCCTGTATCATGGGATTGAGAGAACCTTCTTGACCAAAAGGAGGAAGAGATAAATGAGACAAAATAAAATTTCAGTGGCTGAGAGATTTAAAACAGAGTCGAGAGGTTATCCTGGAGGTTATTCTTATGCATTATATAGCTATTCCTTTTCAGTTTATGGTGTAGTGGAGTGGCTAGAGGGAAGTACCTGAAACTGTTGAGCTGTGTTCCAGTAATTTTAATTCCTGAAGATGATTGTATAACTATATAGCTTTTACAATGTGACTATGTGATTGTGAAAACCTTGTGTCTGATGCTCCTTTTATCCAGGGTATGGACAGATGAGTAAAAAATTAAGTATAAAAGATAAATAAATAATTGAGGAGGATAAAGGGTAAAAAACTTTGATAAATTGAAATACTAATGTTAATGAGAGGGGGTAAGGGGTATGGGATGTATGAGTTTTCTTTTTATCTCTTTTTCTAGAGTGTTGCAAATGTAAAGATGATCACTGTGATGAATACACAACTATGTGATTGTATACCAAGTATGTGTGTGAAGATTTCTCAATAAAAATATTTAAAAAAAAATATCTTGATGTAGGCAATGGTTTCTTAGACCTTACACCCAAAGCAAAAAAAAAAAAGTTGGGAATGAGGCTTCCTCAAAATAAATAACTTTTATTCTTCAAAGCATTCTGTCAAGAAAGTGAAAAGGCAGCCTACACAATGGGAGAAAATAATTGGAAACCACATTCCGCTAAAGGTTTAATATCCAGAATATATATAAAGAAATCCAATAACTCAACAATAAAAAGACAACAACCCAGTTAAAAAAATAGACAAAAGAATAGACATTTTCCAAAGAGGAAATACAAATGGCTAAAAAGCACATGAAAAGATAGTCAACATGACTAGCTATTAGGGAAATGCCAATCAAAACCATGAGATATCATTTCATACCTTTTAGAATGGCCACTATTAAAAAAGCAGAAAACCACAGGTGTTGGAGAGGATGTGGAGAAATAGGCACATTTATTCACTTCAAGTGGGAATGTAAAATGGCACAGCCACTGTGAAAGACAGTTTGGTGATTCCTCAGTAAGCTCAGTATAGAATTGCCAAAAGATCTGGCAATCTGCTTCTAGGTATATACCCATAATAACTGAAACAGGGATGTGGACAGACATTTGCACACCATTATTCATGGTGGCATTATTCACATTTGCCAGATGGATGAAACTCAAATGTCCATCGACCAATGAATGGATAAGCTAAATGTGGTATTTACATACGAGGGAATATTTTTCAGCTGTAAAAGGGAATGAAATCCTGAAGCATGCACCAATATGGATGAACTTTGAAGACAATATGTTGCGTGAAATAAGTCAGGCATGAAAGGACAAATATTGTTATGATCTCACTAATATGATCTAATTATAATAAGCAAACTCAGATCTATAATCTAGAATATAGGCTGCCAGGATATAGAATGAGGGTAGAGAATGGGAAGCTGATGCTTAATGTGTGCAGAATTTTTGATTAGGTTGATTGTAAATATCTGGAGATGAATAGAGAGGATGGTAGCACATCAATGTGAGTGTAATTAACAGTGCTGTGTTAAGTGTGTGATTGTGGCTGAAAGGCAACTTTAGTGCCGTATTTGTCACTAGAAGGAAGCTAGAGGATAAACATGGTACAGTTTAACATGGTGATCCTTGTGGATGATGACTGGGATTACTAGTACCAATAAAAGACTTCTTTTATGAAGAACAAATGTACATCATTCTTACAAGATATTAACAATAGGGTGGTTTATGGAAAAAATACGCCTGATGCAAACTATGGACTATATATAGTTAACAGTAATATTTTAATATTCTGTCATTGGTTGTAAAAAAGGTCCTATGCCAATGCTAAGTGTCAACAATAAGGGGGTAAAAGGAGCATTTTTTTTGAGCAATGAAAATATTCTAAAATTATGGTAATGAATACACAACTCTGAATGTACCGTGAGCCATGGATTGTACACCTTGGATGGATTGTCTGTTGTGTGAATATATCTCAATAAAGTTGCTTTTAAAAAAGCTTCTACTTACAATGGATTCATATCACAGGAATGGATTAGATTTTGGAATGTGTTCTTCTGGGGTACATACAGCTTCAAATCACCACAATTGGGAGGAGAGGCCACATTTCAGGTTTGTTGCTCTACGTGCTCAAGTCTGCTGCCTCCCCTCTCTTGACCATTGGGAGTTTCTGCCCTGAGATTAGGTACTGGGGAAGGAGGGGGTACAGACCTTTGGTGAAATGCCTCCCCCAAGCAGAGGTAGGTCACTGGGCTCCATGCTAGGTGAGGAGTTGGGGTGAATGGGCTGAGCTGCCCCTCTTCTGTTGGTTATCCTGCACTGAACAACTGGCCTGCTGATGTTTGAGGTTTCATTTATGAAAGAGAGGATTCGGGAGCCTGGGAGATGGGGGCAGTGTCCAAGAAAGAATGCTTTTAAAACCACCACAGGAGATTCTGAATCCCAGCCAGGTGTGGAAACCACCAACCCAAGGATACCTGCTTTCACTCAAGACTGCTTTTCTTCACATCTTGCCAAAGAAAAAACCCATCCATTCTCTCCTTGTGGTCTTCCTGTGGGCACTTGTGCCTTCAACTTCCTCAAGATTCCATAATTATAATTTTACTCAAAAATTTGAGTTTTGTTTTCCTAACCTCATGATCAAGACTGTAGGTGGGGCAGAAAATTAAGACCGTTTTGTGTAGGCGGTTGTGCTAGTCTCTACACAGAAGAGGCCAGCCTAAGCTGGAGTGTCCCATGGGCAGTGCAGGCTGCAGGTGTCACTGGAGTCTGGAAATGAAGAGGTCACAAGCAAGGGGTTGTTACGGGAAACCTCTAAGAGGGATGAAGGTGGGTCAGTTCTTTGCCCTGAACCTGCAGTCACTCTCAGGTCACCACCAGCAGCTCTTGGCCAGGCTCTTCAAGAACCCCCAGCCAGTGTCCTCTATCCCCAGCCCTTTCATGTCCTCCATCTTCCTCTTAAACTTTGCATTAGAGGTGCACATTTTTGTTCTCTGAAATCATGCTCAATCTCCAAGATGCTCTGGGGAGGGAGGACCTCACTGTCTGGAAACAACTTGAGTATGGTATCTCCACTAATTGTTGGTGCTGCTGGTAGACAGACATGGAGAAGCATGAGCTCCTAGGCAGATGGGAACATGTCTGTGGTGGACTCCAGAGAGAAAAGCCAGCCATGTGGATCTGCTGGCCACTGAACAACCATGTTGGACAAAGTCATCCTCAGGGCAAGCACCCAGTGGTCAAGGGGTCACTCCCTAAGCTGGCCTTTTGGTCATCTGCCTTCCCTCTGGATAGTTTGGGGGCAAAAGTCCAGAGGAGGGCAATAGGACATTTGCTTCAAACTTCCTTCCCCTACCAACAAATTCAGGCAGTCATCAGTTACCAAGAATGGCAATGCCCTAATGCCTTGAGTTCCTACCCTGATTTCACCAGCTTCTTTAGAGACTTACATGTGGCTTTGGGTATCTGAAGGGGGAGGGTCATCATTCCTATTCATTTCCATATCCCAAGAGGCACACATGAACAGTTGGCAATGGTGGTTCTATCCTGGGCTCCAGGACTGGAAATCACCAGCCTTCCAAACGCCTTGATCCCACTGCCAGCTCAGCAGGATGGTCTTCTGCTTTTACAAATATGCCAAATATAGAGCTCCCATCATGCCTTTACTCCCTCTGCCTGCCCTCTTAGGGTTTTCTTCTGCTTCCCTTCTCTCCATGTAGATTAAAACTGTACTTTAAGTAGTCCTGTCCATGATTGCTTCCCCGCCCTGAATTCCTATAGTCACTTTCGTACATTGCAGGTTGGGATCCCTGAGAAGCAGACTCTGAGTTGGAGATTTACATGCAGGAATTTTACTGGGATGTATTCTTGGGATCAACATTTGTGGGTGATGGAAACAAATCAGGATTGGGCAGAGGGAGAAGTTGGGAAGTGATGTGGGTCCCAAAAGCCTTGGCCAACCCATCCTGGGGCACTGTGGAAATGGGATGGCCCTTCCAAGTTGTCCCAAATTGAGGCAATGGGGCCAGGCTTCTGTACTCCCATGCTGCCCCTGGGAAGGGGATGCAAAGTTAGGCAAGGCAGATCCCTTCTATGGAGGCCAAGTCTTGGACAGAGACCCAGTTAAGCGCTAGCAGCCACTGACATGCCCAGTACCTGGGGGAGCTGGGAGCCACAGCCCAGCATTCACCAAGCCTTACCTCTCTTTCTGTGTCTTCTTTTCTTTCTTTCTTTTTTTTACAAGTTGTACAAGTTGTAAAATATATATCATTATTATTATTATTGAATATATATCATGATTATTATTATTTTTTTAAAACACAAATTGATAACTTTAATCAAAAGTTCTTTCCATCAGAAGACCCTATTTTGTTTGTGAAAAGGATAACCCACAAATGGAGAAATGATGTTTGCAATGCATACAACTAGCAAAGATTAGTATCAGAAATACACAAAAAAGTTCTGTAAAGCAATAAGGAAAAAAACAACCCAATAGAGAAATGCCAACATAGAAAAGATAAACAACTTCATCAGTCAAAAGGAAATATCAATCAAGACCACGAGATAACATTTTACAAATACGAAATCGGTAAAAATTAAGAAATCTGATGTTTATAAGATTTAAGAGTATGTGGAGTGTGGTAGTTAGATTCAGTTGTCGACTTGGCCAGGTGAACATGCCTAGTTTGGTTGCTACAGCCATGAGCCAATGGTACGTGAACCTCATCTGTTGCTCATTATATCTGCAGTCGGCTAGGGGCGTGCCTGCTGCAATGAATGACGTTTGACTTAATTGGCTGGTGCTTAAATGAGAGAGCACAACGTTAGCACAGCCTAAGCAGCTCAGCATACCTCATCTCAGCACCCGCAGCTCAGCCCAGGCCTTTGGAGGTGCAGAAAGAAATCACCCTGGGGAAAGTTGTTGGAACCCAGAGACCTGGAGAGAAGGCCAGCAGAGACCATCCTGTGCCTTCCCACGTAAGAAAGAACTTCAGTGGAAAGTTAGCTGCCTTTCCTCTGAAGAACTAACAAAATAAATCCCCTTTTATTAAAGCCAGTCCATCTCCGGTGTGTTGCATTCCGGCAGCTGGCAAACTAGAACATGGAGCAATAGCAACACTTGCATTGCTAGAATGGGTGTAAATTGGCAAAAATCATTTTGGAAAATAAATTTATAAATTTCTACATTTTCACACCTTGTGACCTAACAATTTCTCTGTTATGAATATACCCTTAAAAATCTTGCAGGCAATGCCACAAAATGATAAACTTAGAAACATAGTCCCAGAAGACTACATACAATATAAAAATATTTTTGGAAATCTAAAAAACTTGCAAAGCTAAACAATATATTATTTATGCATACATACATATGTGATAACACTTAATCTTCAGTAGGATATGATAAACACCAAACTCAAGAATAGTAATTACCTTTGTGAAAGAGGCAAGGGACTAAATAGTGAAGGAACAGAGATAAATCCAAGTGAGTGGTGCCATTGGGGCAGGAAACAGAATTACAATATTGCCCATGCTTCTCTTGATATCTCAGAATTTATATCAATTGAATATATATTAAACTAAAGTTTCCCAAAGTATGTACCAAAGTGTGAGCTCTCTCAGTAGCTGTTTTTACCACCATAGTGTTGCAGCATCAAATCTATATGGAATATGCAGCATATGTTTTCTGTCTCTGGAGTTTCACATATCACATCTGCATAATGCTGAAGAAAAACCTTAAACAAAATAACCTACTTAACTTAATATTTATTCTAGTATTTTCCAAACTTACTTGACCGTTATGACAGCCATAAGTTGCTCTGTTCAGATCTTCCATAAAGACCTACGACACTGTTCACATCAAAGCCTTGTTCTCCCTGAGCCCCAGATCCGTGTACTAGAGCCAGACCTTTCTTGCTTAATTAAGGACTTCTCTAGTGGGATGCTGAAAGCCTGGCCAAGACCTACTCAGAGCTGCACTGCCATTTCAGGCATTTTCCACCAATCCTGTTTCTTTACCTCTCTCCTTTGTCTTCACAGGGATTAGACCTGCATTGTATTCTAAAAGTTTTCCTTGCCTAAATTTGCTCCCTCTTCCCCATTTTTTAAACGTTTTTTATTGTTAAATATGACATATATTGAAAAAAAAGAAAAAAAAACAATGGTTTTCAAAATACACTTCAATAAGTAGATACAGAACAGATTTCAGACTTTGTTATGGGTTACCATTCCACTATTTCAGATTTTTCCTTCTAGTTGCTTCAAAACACTGGGAGTTAGAAGATATATATATATTTCTTTTTTTGTGAAAAATAACATATATACTAAAAAGCAATAAACTTCAAAGCAAATTGCAACATTAGTTGTAGAACAAATTTCAGCATTCAGTATGGGTTACAATTCCACCATTTTAGGTTTTTACTTCTAGCTCTCTAAGATACAGGAGACTAAAAGAAATATCAATGTAATGATTCAGCAATCATGCTCGTTTGTTAAACCCTACCTTCTCTGTATAACTCCACCATCACCTTTGATCTTCCCACTCTTTAGGGGTATTTGGGGTATGCCCATTCTAACTTTTTCATGTTGGAAGGAGCTGTCAATAATATAGGATAGGGGAGTGGAACTAGTTGATGTTCTGGAGAGGCTGCCCCTTGGCATTTCAGTACTTGTCATGTTCAGAGACTGTGTTAGTTAGATTCAGTTGTCAACTTGGCCAGGTGAGCATACCTAGTCTTGTTGCTGCGGACATAAGTCAATGGTACGTGAACCTCTTCTGTTGCAGACCTCTTCTGTTGCTAATTACATCTGCAGTCGGCTAGGAGGCGTGTCTGCTGCAATGAGTGACGTTTGACTTAATTGGCTGGTGCTTAAATGAGAGATCACAATGTAGCACAGCTAAGCAGCTCGACAATCCTCATCTCAGCACTAGCAGCTCAGCCCAGGCCTTTGGAGATATAGAAAGAAGTCACCCTGGGGAAAGTTGTTGGAACCCAGGGGCCTGGAGAGAAGGCCAGCAGAGACCATCTTGTGCCTTCCACGTAAGAAAGAACCTCAGTGGAAAGTTAGCTGCCTTTCCTCTGAAGAACCAACAAAAATAAATCCCCTTTTATTAAAAGTCAATCCGTCTCTGGTGTGTTGCATTCCGGCAGCTAGCAAACTAGAACAGGGACCCATCTGGAGGATGTAGGTTTCTGGAAAGTTACCCTAGTACTTGGATCCTTATGGAATCTTATATATTGCCCTAGGTGTTCTTTAGGATTGGCTGGAATGGTCCTGGTTGGTGCTTGGGAGGTTATGATAGGTAACAATGTCTAACTGAAGCTTGCACAAGAGCAACTTCCAGAGTAGCCTCTTGACTCTATTTGAACTCTGTGCCTCTGATACTTTATTCGTTATTCTCCTTTTGGTCAGGATGAAATTGTTGATCCCTGGGTGCCAGGGCCGGATTCATCCCTGGGATTCATCTCCCACGTCGCCAGGAAACTTTCACCCCTGGATGCCCTGTCCCACATAGTGGGGAGGACAATGATTTCACTTGCAGAGTTGAACTCAGAGAGTTAGAGGTCACATCTCAGCAACAGAAGAGGTCCTCTGGAAGTAACTCTCAGGCATAGCTATAGGTAGGCTAAGCCTCTCTGCTATGTACATATGCTTCATTTATTTTTCTTTTGATGTTTCTAGCCTATTTATCCTCAGTTCCTTGAAGAATGACGTGCATTCTATACCTTTTCATTTCCCAGCCCCTAGGAAGCCCCCTCCCATATAGCAGACGCTGATGTTGATGATGATGGTGAGAAAATGCAGAAGTCAGACTAACATAGTGGGAAAGAAAAAGTCTTGACTGTCTTTGAGAATGCAAATGTTCAATTAACTCTATGAACTAATTCGGAAAAATCTGGACAAATGCATAATTTACAAATCTAATGGCAGCCACATATCACAGGAAGAAAATTTTCAGACATATAATGTTTTGTTGGTTCAATAAAAGGGAAATATTTTTTTAATTTTATTTTATTGGATGGTTTGTAGGTTTACAGAAAAATCATGCACAAAACACAGAGTTCCCAAATACCCCCCTCCCCCCCACCACATACACTCAGTTTTCCCTATTATTAGTACCTTTGTTACAATTGATGAAATAATGTTACTATAATCATTAACTATAGTCCACATTTTATATTAGAGTTCACTGTTTATGCTGTACTGTCCTATGGTTTAAAAATGTTTATTCTAGTAACACATATACAACTTAAAATTTCCCCTTCTAACCATATTCAAATATGTAATTCAGTGGTATTAATTAAATTCACAATGCTTTGACAGCATCCATTACCAAAACTTTTGCATTACTCTAAACAGAAACTCTATACCCATTCAGAATTAAATCCCATTCCCTATCCCAACCCTGGCCACTGGTAACCTGTTTTCTAGTTTCTGACGCTATGAATTTACTTATTTTCATTATTTCCTATTAGTGAGATCATACAATATTTGTGCTTTAGTGTCCAGCTAATTTCATTCAACATGATGTTTTCAAGGTTAATCTGTGTTGTTGTGTGTATCACAATTTCCTTTCATGGTAGAATAATATTCCATTACATGGAGTATCACATTTTGTTTATCTATTCGTCTGCTGATGGATACATGGATTGCTTCCATCTTTTGGCAATTGTGAATGATGCCTCTATGAACATTGGTGTACACGTATCTGTTTTGAGTCCCTGCTTTCAGTTCTTTAGGGTATATACCTAGAAATGGGATTGCTGAGTCATTCTATACAATCTTTTTGAGGACCTACCAAACTGTTTTCCACAGTGGCTGAACCATTTTCCGTTCTCACCAACAATGAAGGAGTGTTGCTCTTTCTCCATATCCTCTCCAACACTTTTTATTTTGCACTTTTAAATAGCCATTTTCGTAGGTGTGAAATGGTATCTCTTTATGGTTTTCATTTGCATTTCCCTTATGGCTAATGATATTAAGCATCTTTCATGTGTTTATTGACCAGTTGTGTACTTTCTTTGGAGAAATGTCTATGCAAGCCTTTTCCTATTTTTTAATTGGGTTGTTTGCCTTTTTTTGTTATTGAGTTGTAGGATTTTTTAAATAAATTCTGGATATTGAACCCTTATCAGATATGTGGTTTCTGAATATTTTTTCCCATTCTGTAGGTCATCTTTTTACTTTTATGATGAAGGCCTCTGATACACAAAGGTTATTAATTTTGATGTTGTCCCATTTATTTGTTCTTCCTTTTGTTGCTCATGCTTTTTGATTTAAAGTCTAAGAAAGCATTGCCTAACCCAAGGTCCTGAGGATGCTTCCCTATGTTTTCTTCTAGGAGTTTTATCATTTGGCTCTTATATTTAGGTCTTTGACCGATTTTTGTACTAATTTTCGTATATGGTGTGAGGCAGGGGTCCATCTTCATTCTTTTGTATCGAGATATCCAGTTTTCCCAGCATCATTTGTTGAAGATATTATTATTTCCCCATGAAGTGGATGTGATGCCCTTGTCAAAAATCAATTGGCCATAGATGTGAGGGTTTATTTCTGAGCTCTCAGTTTTATTCCATTGGTCTATATGGCTGTCCTTGTGAAAGTACCATGCTGTTAAAAAGGGAAATTTTTCAGAACATCATTGGGTTGGTTGTTATTTCCTTCATCTCCGCCCTGGGAAAATTATTTTGGCTTTTTGCTCAGGCTAATTGGTTTGTAACAACTCCATAAATATGTGAGAAAGTATTTTAGATGTCATGATAATCCTTTAATTGAAAACACTGGAAGCCTATCTGGCACCCAGACCGACCTAGAGATAGAAAGCAAACAGGGAGGGAGAGATCAGTTGGCTCCAAGACCAGGCACCAGCCCCTCGGGCCTCCTTGCTTTCAGGAAACTTCATATTCCCACACCAGTGGAGGTTGGGAACTTCCTCCTGCTGAGAAGAGCAGTCGGTCATACTAAGTTTTCTAAAAAAGAATTGTTCATATGAGTAGGGAATATGTCATGGTTTACATCTGCTCTCTACAAAGGTGATGTAATGAAGAAGCATGAGTTTGGGTATCAGAAACCACATTGGAAACACAGTTCCACCATTTACACCCTATGCCACAATCTTGGGAAATTTCCTGATGTTTTCTGAGCCTCAGTTTCTTCCTCTGTAAAATGTGTATAACAATAGCCACACCTCCTAGGGTTTGGGAGAGAATTAAATGAGGTGTCATGGGTAAAGAGTGAAAAGGTGGTGCTCTGGAAAGACTGGTTTCCTTTCCCCTATAAATCAGCCTGTAGAGAGGACCACCCTAAGATTGTAGCCATGGCAACTATGCCACCCCAGACACTCTATGGGTGGTCCCCAATTAAAATAGTTTTATACTTTTCAATTAAGGTGATTCTTTAATTGTAAATTTAAATGTGATTTAGTGTTTGCCCTTTGTAAGGTTTGGGCTAGGTAAGCTTACAAATTTGTTTAACAGTTATCCTTATTTGCAGTGAAACATCAAAAGAGCCGAGGTTCTGAGCTAAGAGGGAAAACCAGGGCGAGTCCCTGGTGGCGGAAGTTCAAGTCCTTAATTGAACGTGGTTAGAAATGACCTTTGCCCTGGGTCTAAATGCCAGTACCTTGAAGACCACGTCTTGGAGTGGAGCTACTGATAATTGGGGTGGTGGACTCAGACCTCTAACCTGGCTGGCTCCACCTTAAAAGCAGAGCATCCTGACTTAAGGGCCTCTGGAATCTCACCTACCTCTACCACAGGTTTATTAGGGTTTTCACACATGAACATAGGCGGCACTGGGAGAATGTGTATGTTTATGGGTTAGAATAGCATAATCGAGGAGAAGGTGGGAAAGCAGCTGACATGCTTGGAAATTGCTTTATCAAGTTAGTATAGTTTTCTCCTCCACTCCTTGGGGCATTTGCTGTTTAATAGGGCTCTCCTGGAGATTTTGCTCCTTTACTCCAGAAAATGAATAGTATGGGTCTTTTGGGGACACTAAATTATTCCCCAAATCATATCCCCTCTAGGTCTCAGGTGGGCCTCAGGGTGAGTGGAGGGCACTGTGCTTTCCTTCAGTGTCTTCCAGTTCATTCTCAATATAAGAGGAAACCAACACCTGCTGCTACATTCAAGGTGTTGGGGTGCCATTTTGAGTGTGTGGGGAGTAGAATCTATGCTTCTGTTCCCAGTCTCCCAATAGTACAAAAATGATGAAAAATCAGCATCCTCTGAGAAGGAGAGAACAAAGGGGAGATGGATGACAGAAATGGGGCAAAGTCAGGAAAAGCAGTGGGGAACAGGGAGCAAAATAGAGGTGCAGGCAGGATACAGAAGTGAGGGGATAAAATGTTTCAACAAGTTTCGGTTAGCTCCATCACAAAGAATAATTTTAAAACACGTTCTGGCTCATATTTTTGCCCTTCTCTCTCCATAAACGTTTTCATAGAGCTGCTGGCAGTGTCCCTCTTTCTGCTCCTGCTTCCCCACAGGAGGTGCTCCCAGGAGGTGGGACCCTGAGGAGAGGAAACATGGGATGGGGATGTTTCACAGTCTGCTAGTTAACGGTTCTTCATGAAGGGAAGGATGGAAGCATCAGATTAGGAGATGGAACCTAATTAGGTGACCTGAATGATCTTTACCCCACAAGTCTGTGATGTCTGCCACAGCTTCAGGTGCCAAACCATCCCCAGCCACCCCACCCCCCACGGTCCCGCTTGCAGCCACAGAGGGGCCAGAGTGGAAAGAATCTTGGGCTCAGTATCCAAAGAGGGAGTTTCCAGTCCCAATCCACATCACTCCAGCTATGCTGAATTGGGTACGTCACAGAACCTCAGATTTCCGTCTGATTTCATGAGATGACTTTTGTTTAAATGGGTGCAGGGGCCATTTGTCACATCTGTCAACACTCACCTTGGACAGAATCTGGGTGCATCCCTGATGGATTAACATCCAGTTTTCACCCAGAACAAAAGAGAATTGAACAGCCTTCGTTTTGAAGGCCCTGAGCATTTTATTGTAGATCTCAAAGACATGGAATTATTTCTTTCAAAATATCATATTTCATATTTTATTATATTTTCAAGTGTCATATTTCTCCACAACGCTGAGATGGCTGTTGGCTTCTACAGAAAGCAGGAAGCAAGGTAGTTTTCACACGTCCATGAAACAGACCTGTAGAGTATGATTCTCACTAAACAGAGAAGGAAATTGAGGTTCAGAGAGGTAATTTGCCTAAGACCACCTAGCTGACAAGCGGCTAAGCTAGAGCATAAGAGAAACTAAAAATGTCACAAACCATTTCGCTTCTGACAAAGCAAAGGGCCGGGCTTTCGGTGCTGGTGACTCTTCAGACCCGCTTGCTGCCAGCCTGGGACCTGACCAGGCAGCCTCTGAGCTGGCGCAGACGGGAAGGGTTTCCACAGCAGCCATGGCTGACACATTCATGCCCTTGGGAAGTTCTTCCAAATGTATTTCTTTCACAACTTAAGCATGTTTCCTTTAGTTGTATCTCTGAAAATCTGAACACCATGATTAATTTCTTTCACCTCTGTCTTATTTTTCTGAAGGGAATCACAAATTTTAAAGGGGCTAGCAACTGGTTTATGCCCTTTTTCACACTCAAGTCTTCCTGTTGAGATGGTAGGAAAAGACTAATTACTGTGGCCTCGCTGCAGCACACTTCACTCACCATTGCTCTTTCCTGTGCGAATTGGGACAGATTTTCAGACATGCCCCCATGCCCTCATCCCTGCCGGTTTCCCTGGCAAGCTTTCTTTGGCACCACAGCTGTCCAGCGTTCAGATGCACGTTTCCCTCAACTTCTCCTGGTGATGGTTCATACAAATCTGCTATCTGCTCCTCGTCCAAAGTCTCGGGGAACTGTTTCTCCTGAATCTGTTTCTGTGATAGGCTTGAGAGACCTCTGGCCAGTGTCCAGCTCCTCCTCAGAGGACACTGCTTTTTCTGAGCTTTCTTTGATCATTCATAAATCTCCTCTTGATGGTTGGAGGCCAGGTATAAGGCTGGACCTGCTGCTTGTGCCAGAGACTTGTAAAGGAGCAGGACGAGTAGCCTTTGGAGGGATGAGGCAAGGACTGGGCCACTTGTCAAACCCAGCCAGTCTCCTCAGGGGCAGGATTTATGTTTAATTACTCCTTAGGTTCCCTCAAAGCACCTAGCATAAATCATTCTGCAGTAGATCCTCCATAAATAGTAATTCCACCTTCCACCATGATTCTTTTGGTTTTGAAGATAAAACCAGCTTAGAAAACTCTCAAACCAGAGGAAGCCTAGGAAGCCCAAATAAGTTGGGACATCACCACATCTTCCAGCAGTGATGGCGTCAATCGGTTGTCACGGTCCAGAACCACGGTCCAGAACCATTAAGGAGGCAGGGCTTCCTGTTCTCCTTCAGTATGGTCTTTGCCCTTCCCTGAAGCATAAGAGAGAAGGGAGAAAAGGAGAGGGGAAGGGACAATTTAGAATTTCAAAGTTGGGGGAGATATGGATATTTAAATGTCCATCAAGGCCCACCTAAATCTAATCCCTGAGAAAATATTATAATATCTGGATACTGAAAATGGCAGGAGACTCTAGGGCTCACATAAACACAAGTTTTAAATAATCTCAAAATTTCTTGAAGCAGTAGAATTCCATGTGCTTTAACCACCTTCTTACCAAGTGTCTCAGGCTGGGCTCTTTGATAAGGAGATTCTGAGATGGGGATCAACCTGCAGGGTGGGAAGGGAGCAGGACTGGGCAGAGGAGAAGCTGAGCTGTGATGCCGTCTCAGGGAAGGCCTTAGCCAACACTTCAAAGCTGTCCTGAATTGGAGCCAGGGCTCTGGGTCTTTCTAGTCTACATCAGTCATTCATAGATCTGTTCCTGGGGAAGCCCCGTGACTTTGGGCAAGGCAGCTCCCTTCAGCCCAGGCAGTCCCTGTGAGGTTCTGACAACTGAGGGATGTCTTCTTGCAGCTTTGTTAGCAGCTGGGGGAATAAGTCCTTCATGCCTGAAGGGGATCTGGGAGACCCACCCAGCACCCAGAGGCTGGCCCCTTATGGAACTGCCAAAGGAGCAGTACCTGCTAATCTTGGTCACCTCTGTCCTCATTCCTTCCCAGCCACAGGAAACAAAAGGTCAGGGTTGTATTTAAGGTGCCCTCCAACTCCCTATCTAGTGGCACCTATGAAAGCAATATTCAAGGTCAGCCTTGACAGGAAAAGAAAAAGAATAGTAGGTAATACAGATAGCTACTATGTAGTGAACCAGACAAGTTCTGAGCATTCTGTGAATTAGCTGACTTGATCCTCCCAACAGCCTTGTGAGTGGACACTATTATAATCTCCATTTTGTAGGTGGGAAAATCTATGCAGCAGCAGCTACGCTGCCGGTGAGTGGTCACAGCCAGGCTTCAAACCCAAGTTGTCTGACCCTAGAGTCCACGTGAACCACAGTACTGTCCAGATGGTGCTGGAGAGCAACTTGCAACCCAGAAAGAGAGAGGGTATTTATTTCCAACCATTTTTATAGGCTGATTATAGACACATTAGCCTGAAGTCCTTTTTTTTCTCCTCCACCTGGTGGTGAGTCCTTCTTGGGCCAAACTGCCCCATGGCAGGCAGCACCCTCCCCTTCCCCCCCAACTTGCCCCCCATTCCTGACCCCCAGGTTCACCCTCATTTGTCATCAAGCTCTGGTCTGGCAGCAGGGAGCCAGCAAGAGAAGAAAGGTTCTGAAAATCAGCTAGCAAAAACAGTAACTTTTACCTCCTCTTACTTCTTTCATCATCTTGCACAAGAATGCTGCATTTCCCCTGCCTTCTCAGCCCAGAACAGGGCATGGCTCACTCGTCTTTGCATCCCCCTAGTGCTAGCTAGCCATACTCTTGGGTCCTCAGCAAACAGTTTTGAAAACAGTGATATTCGTTGGCTAATAAGAATGGAAGGAACTAAGAATTTTTACCTGATGTTGCTTTCCAAAAATTATACTGGATAATGTCTTTGTATCTTTAAAAAAAAAAACATTGCCTTTCATATCAAGTTGAAAGAAATAGGCTGATATTTTAAACTTTTGGCTGCAAACCAGTATTTTCTTTCATCATCCATTTTCCTTTTCTTCCTCCTTTGTTCCTTTTTCTCTTGGCCTTGTCTTTCTGCTTTCATTTTCTTCTATCTCCCTGAGCTGTGTCTCTTCTCCTCTTTTGATTCTTTATATCTAGATTTCACCAGGCTAAAAAACCTGCCTTTTGACCCAGTTCTCTTCCCTGCGATTGCAGTACCAGTCGACAAGGCACAGGCAATCTGATTCTTGCAGGGACACTGTCCCCAGTGTTTCATAGTTGATTTGCCTGTTTCTCAGACCATTAGATCACCTTTGAATGAAATAATGAAACATGCATTACTGAGCACTGCACCAGATGCTCAGCGCCACGCTAGCCTCTTTCACGTATTTTGTCATTTACTCCATCAGTTCTGCTTGGTTCATAGTATTGCCCCCATATTTGCAGTTGGGGAAGCTGAGACTCAGATAGCCTGAGTAATTTGCCCAAGGGAAATAGCTGGCAAAGGCAGGGCCAAAGTTTGAATCAGGTGTGGTTGACTACAAAATCAATGCATTTCGCCTACAACCTTCGTTCCCCTTCTTCATCCTAACTGAGGGTGTTGAAGAAGGTGAAAATACCTCATTCTGAAGCAGGCCCATTCCAGGAGCTGCAAACAGCACAATGAGGCCGATGGCTGTGCCTGCAGTGAGAGCATCGCTTGTTACTACAAAGCCCCTTTCTCAGCATTGCGGACCTTGGAAAGATACTGATTAAGAGCCAGGGCTTTGGGGACTTGGACTTCCCTCCTGACTACATCTCTAGCTAGCTGTGTGACCTTAGACAAGTTCCTTGATATTTCTGAACCTAAGTTGCTTCATTCGTAAAATAGCAATAATAGTATCTAACTAAAGAGTGTTATGAGAATTAAATGACAGTATAAAAGAGCTAGGCGGGTAGTAAATTGAGTGAATTATAATTCATAAAAAATAATGCCACTTCATTTGTTGGCTGCTGGAGAAACCTCAAGAGCAAACTTTGTGACCCATACCGGGCAACGGTGAGGCCCAACAACATGCTTTTTGTGTGCTAACCTCGCTCTGGACCCTGCCTTACTTTATTCTTCTGTTGTTATTCCTTTGTAAAATATATTTTAACTTACCGCATTGCGAGAAACCCTTTGGAAATGACAGGATGTAAGTAAATGTCATTGGAATGCAATAAATTCTGTTTAAGCAAGCAGACAAACCGATTTCCATGGGGTCAGTTTGGTCCTAGTTGGGGGCATGGTTACTGGACCCAGGCCCAGTTGCTTTTCATTTCTGCCTTCCCCGGTTACCTCACTCAGTCCTCCCACACCTCCCCCTCCCACCCCACCCCCTTTTCCCTGATGGCACATCCCACACACACCTGATCTTCCTGCTGTCTCTCTCACTGGAGTGAGCTCACAAATGTTAGCGGTGGGGGGCGGGGAGGGGGTGGTGTCTCACACATGTCACGGAGATGTCCCAGAGAGGGAACTGCGCTGGACTACAGAGAAGTGGTTTTGGCTTTCAGTTAGCTGCTAATTATCCGAGTGTCCTCAGGCAGGTTACTGAACCTGCTTTCTAGGTCCCAGCTTCCACATCTGCAAAACAAGATGCAAAAACTGGGTCCTGTCTTAGTTGCCTTTGGAAGGTAGCAAAGTGGTTTAGTAAAAAGAGCCCTGAATTTGGAACCAGAAGGTCATGAAGCGAGGAAGTTCACGTTCAGCCCTTAACATCTCTATGCCTCGTTTTCCAATTCTATGAAAAACTGATGAAACTATTTGGTTAAACCATATGACATAGCCAATATTTGATCATTTTTGCCTCAAAAATGATAATTTTGTATAGTTTGACCTGGTATCTGATCAATCTACTGTATAAAATTGTTGAAATTATCATATGAAAAATGTATTTAAGGGGAAATGCGAAATCTCACCTGCCATGTGGGAGACCTGGGTTCAATTCCCATGCACTTCCCCAAAACTAACAAATAAGCAAACAAGCAAATGAAAAACCAAACAATAGACAAAAATTCAACAAATGGTGCTGCAATAAGGGGATACACACATGGAAAAAGAATGAAATGTGACACCCGCCACACAGCATACAAAAAAAATTTATTTAAGAACTAATTCTAAGTGTCTAAATATTTCAATATGCAAATTATTTTATTGACAACCCTGTCATTTTGATTTTTCCTCACCTTTACCGAAGCCTGTTGTTTCTCTTCCATTTTGGGGGCTTTTACTGCATTCACCCAGCTGGAGATCTTTTCTTCCCCTTCTTCAAAATGCAGTACCTGTGGGACAGTGCCCTGCACAGAGTAAGCACTTGTTGGCTTTTCACAATTGTCACCTATTCAAAAAAATACTTGAGTTAAGTTATCACCTCGGTATCTACTCTGTGATGCTGGGTGCCAAGCTCTGTGAGGCATATGTGAAAAAGTGAGCTTGTACTGACTCTGCAGACGTGAGGTTTATACTGGATACCCTCCTTTTGAAGGTGAGATTCATTGTAATTCAGAACCGGATCAAATGGTAGGGATGCCCCCTGCCTTCCTGGGGTGCCCACTTACCTGTGGCATAGCAGAGAACAGGCATCCCTCTCTCCTGCATCCCTGTTGATGCCACAAAGTATCTGCATGCAGGTTTTGAGATAGAAAAGAGGAAGGCACCCCAGTGCTTTCTGGAAGGCGTGCTAGAGGAGAGTGGATGGATATAGAGAGGGGGGAGGTTCAGATCTGAGTTATTTCTAGTGGGGTGCCAGGCTCTGGGCAAATTTCTGTGTGCCCAGGAATTTTTTTTTTTTTTTTTTTTTTTGGCATGGGCATGCTCCGGGAATCGAACCCGGGTCTCCAGCTTGGCAGGCGAGAATTCTTGCCACTAAGCCACCGTTGCATACCCCTGCCCAGGAATACTTTTATAGGATGGGAGCACTTATAAGTTGATTGCATTACTGTAGGAAACTCAGGTCTCTGGGATCGGAATCACAGTATTCCTGGGGCAGAGTCTTTGTCTCACAAACTGTATTCTCAGCCTCTCCCCTGGCTTCTCTGGGGCCCCAAGCCCCACCTATCCTAATACATTCCATCATTAGTGACCAGAAGGGCTCACTGTTCTGGACACTGGAAGTGGTATATAGGTTAGTGTTTAATGCTTAGAATTTAAAAACTTTGCTATCAGAATTTATAGATTTTTTCCTTGTTGCCTTAACCTTAAATTGGTTTAAGAAACTTACTGCGCAAAGACAGGTTTTACAATGATTATATGGATATTTTATTTAAATATGCCTATGGTTGAGCTAACTAAGATATTCATTTTTGGTGGTTCTAAGTGTATTGTTTGTTTTTTTAAATTTAAAAAAAATTGAAAAAAAAAAGAGAAAAGTTCAGACAAGCTCCTATCTTCAGGAAATTTACATTCTCATGAGCTCCACCCACTCCCATCCTCAGGGTCCCCAGGCTCTGACCAGTGTCCTTTAGGCCCTTCAATTCTGTCCTACACAGCACCTTGCATAGTGTTCAGGCTTTGTGTGCAGTGCCTGGATTCCTGTCCATCCATCCACTGGCTCATTAAGTAATGTTTGTTGACAGTTTACTTTGAGGTGGACACTCTTCTAGACACAGGGTATAGAGAGGTGAAGGAGACAGACAGGTCCTGCCATGACATTTCCAGTCTTGCCTTCAGCACAGGGCCCGCTGGGAGGCTCCTCCTGAGTTGCCACGCCATCAACTCCCACTACACCCCTGCCCTCCAACTGAAGCCAAGCAGGGCAGGTAGAGTGTGGGGGATGCAGGAAGCCCTTCACCTGCATGGAGGCTAAGTCTGCCCATGTAGGACGGCCCCAGCATCTCTTTCATGTTAATGCACCTCAGGAAGTTGAGGAGTCCAGGAGAGAGAGGGTTTTAGAAGTAGTGGGAATGAAGAAGCGCACATTTTATAGATGATAATACAGAGCCAGACGTTTTGGGTGTGGGAGTGTGGATGGGGGAATGCATGAGAAGGAGGGATTCCACCCCTTTTCCCCGCAGCATCCCCTTCTGGTGCTCAGACACATCAGACCTCACTGGCCTCGGAAGTCCTGGGCCTTGCTCCAGGCCACTGGGCTCCAAAACATGCTCCAACCAGTGTAAAGGGTTTAGTGCTTTGACAACCATGATGAAACCAAAAGCTGGTCATTTTTACTGAATCGGGGAATAAGGAAATTTCCATTGGCAGCAGACTGCGCCGAGAAACATAGCATCAACATCAGGGAAAAACAAACAACTCACCCAACAACCAGCGGTTTTGATGCACATTTCAGATCCCAGCACCAAAGCAGAGGCGGGGCTGGAAGACTGGCTGTCATTGGAAGAGCCCGCTCAGCAGCCAGGGTGGAAGCGAGCAGTTTCCAAAAGAAGAGGAAGCTGCTTGGCAAAAGCAGAAGCAGCTTGTTTGCCAGAGGCCCCAAATCACTGACCTCAAACGGGGAAAACTCGATCTTAGCAAAATGCCCTAGCACATTTTGACAGCAGGGAAATTCGCCCTAGTTCCTCA
Source organism: Tamandua tetradactyla (assembly GCF_023851605.1). Lineage (NCBI taxonomy): Eukaryota > Metazoa > Chordata > Mammalia > Pilosa > Myrmecophagidae > Tamandua > Tamandua tetradactyla. The sequence continues at coordinate 196,071,386 of NC_135327.1, read as the reverse complement.
AAGTTGGTATTTTTTGGTCTTTCACAGGAAGAGGCACCAATTTGTTGTCAGAACCAAGCTGAACTCTGGCATTTAAGTTTCTTTTTGTTTGTTTTGTCATATTTTCCTACCGGCCATTAAAAAAAAATTTGTTTGATAACCGTTGTTTTAGGAGTAAGGGTGTGTTCTAGTTTGCTAGCTGCTGGAATGTGAGATACTAGAAATGGAATGGCTTTTATAAGGGGGAATTTACTAAGTTGCAAGTTTACAGTTCTAAGGCTGTGAAAATGTCCCAAGTAAAGCAAGTCTATACAAATGTCCAAATTAAGGCACCAATAAGAGGTTACCTTCATTCAAGAAAGGCTGATGAAGTTCAGGTTTCTCTCTCAACTGGAAAGGGACATTGTGAAGATGGTGATGTCTGCTAACTTTCTCTCCAGGCTTCTTGTTAAATGAAGCTCCCCTGGGGGCGTTTTCCTTCTTGGTCTCCAAAGGTCTCTGGCAGCGTAGGCTTTTGTGGTCCTTGTGGCTCTCCAAACATTTCTCCAAATGTTTCCACTTTTACTGGATTCCAGTAAACTAATCAAGACCCACCTGGAGTGAGTGGAGTCACATCTCCCTCTCATCAAAGGTTAATACCCACAATTGGGTGTGTCACATCTCTGTGGAGATAATCTAATCAACTTTCCAAACTACAGTGCGGAGTAAGGATTAAAAGACCTGGGTACCTCCACAAGTGGATCGGGATTAAAACATGGCTTTTCTAGGCTACCTGTCCTTTCAAACTGGCACAGGGTATAAGTCATTTTTTTCCCAGCTAAAGAATATCAGGCTCAGAGGTGACAAAGTCTTTAAAATAATCTCGAATATTGATCTGGTCACACCCTCAAGTCATAGATTGGAGAACAGATATATCTTTGGAGCGTCATCGCCTTGCGAGATGGAGTAACTCATCTTCGTCCTACGAGTAGCAGCTCGTTGAGAATTTTTCATTCTGTGTTATCAACCTGGGCTTCTAATACAATCGTCTGCAACTGTGAGGGAGGAATTAGATCTTACATATCTTCCTTATTCTCAGCATGAACGTAGACACTGAGTTGAAATTTATCGAATTGAACCGATTTGTCCCACTGCAAACCAAAGATCAGTGCATCTGCCTCCAGCTTCTGGGTCGCCCTGCTGTGCTTCACAGGCAGTGTCACCAGGCAAGGTGGATGGATGGTGGTAGGACAGAGGAGGCAGTTTTCTCAGACACAGAGAATGGAGTTTGGGTGGGTGAGACAGTGTGGAGGAAACTTTCTGGGTTTTAAATAAAAACACCCAAGTTCAAATCCAGGCTCATAATGCTTCAGCTGAGTAGAACCTTGCAGTGTGTTCTAGTTTGCTAGCTGCCAGAATGCAATATACCAGAAATGAAACAGCTCTTATAAGGGGGAATTTAATAAGTTACTAGTTTACAATTCTAAAGCCTTGAAAATGTTCCAATTAAAGCAAGTCTATAAAGATGTGCAAATTAAGGCACTAGCAAGAGGTTACCTTGAACTTCAGGGTTTCTCGCTCAATTGGAAAAGCACATGGTGAACATGGCGACATCTACTAGCTTCCTCTACTAGCTACTGACAAGAAGCCTGGAGAGAAAGTTAGCAGACATCACCATCTTCGCGATGTCCCTTTCTAGTTGAGAGAGAAACCTCAAGGTTCCAGACCCTTCTTGCTTCATGCAGCTCCCCCAGGGGTGTTCTCTTTCTTCATCTCCAAAGGTCTCTGATGGCGTGGGCTCTCTGCTCCCTGGCTCTTGTCATTCTTGTCACCCTGTTGTGGCTCTGCTCTCTTGGAATCTCGTCATTCTAAAGAAGGGACTCTCTCCAAAATGCTTCCTCTTTTAAAGGATTCCAGTAAACTAATCACAAGCCACACAGAATGGGTGGAGTCACATCTCACTCTATTCAAAAGTTAATACCCACAACTGAGTGAGTCACATCTCTGCGGCGATAACCTAATCAAGTTTCCAACATACAAGACTGAATAGGTAATAAAAAGGTTGCTCCCACGAGATTGATTAGGATTAAAACACCTTTTAATGGTACATAAATCCTTTTAAACCAGCACAGGGTGGTTTACCTAACTAGGCCAAGTACTTCTCCGAGCCTCAATTTCTTACCTCTAAAATGGTGAGAATGTCACCACATTAGGTTATTCTGAAGTTGAGTATGTAACAAGTTTTTTGCCTAATGTAATATGTCAGCTTAGCAATTTAAATAAACATGCAAATTTGGTACTCCTTTCCTTGGAGCAATCATTCAGAGGGGCCTCCTTCAATCAAACACCTCAAGAAATTCCCTAGGTACCCCTGGTGTGTCCAGGACAGTCCTGTGTACACCTGTTGTTCCATTTGTAATTATTAGAAGTGCCCAGTATGAACAGATATGGCTACCCTAACACCATCCTCCTGCTTTATTCTGCTACCCATGTGTGACAGTTTGAAACTGTTGTGTACCCAGAAAATCCATATTTCTTCTAATCCTGATTCAGTATTGCTGGGTGGGTTCTATTTTAAAAATATTTTTATTGATAAATCTTAACACACAAACATTCCATACATGGTGTACAATCAGTGGCTCGCAATCTCATCACATAGTTGTGTATTTATCACCATGATAATTTTTTAGAACATTTGCATCACTCCAGAAAAAAAATAAAAAGAGAAAAGAAAAAATTCATACATGCTATACCCCTTACCCCTCCCTCTCATTGGCCACTAATATTTCCATATACCCAATTTATTTTAACCTTTGTCCCCCCCTATTATTTGTTAACTTTTTATCCATCTGTCCATACCCTGGATAAAAGGAACATTAGACACAGGTTTTCATAATCACACAGTCACATTGTTAAAGCTATACCATTATACAATCATTTTCAAGAATCAAAGCTGCTGGAACACACCTCAACAGTTACAAGTACTTCCCTCTAGCTACTCCAATACACCATAAACTAAAAAGGGATATCTATATAGTGCATAAGAATAACCTCCAGGATAACCTCTCAACTCTGTTGAAATCTCTCAGCCACTGAAACTTTATCTCACTTCTCTTCCCCCTTTTGGTCAAGAAGGCTTTCTCAACTCCTTGATGCTGGGTCCTGGTTCATCCTGGGATTTCTGTCCCACATTGCTAGGAAGATTTAAACACCTAGAAGTCATGTCCCACTTTGGGGGAGGGCAGTAGTTCACCTGCTGAGTTGGCTTAGAGAAAGAGGCCACATCTGAGCAATAAAAGAGGTTCTCTGGGGTTGACTCTTAGGCCTAATTTTAAGTAAGCTTAGCATCTCCTTTGCTGAAATTAGTATCGTAGAGGTGAGCCCCAAGATCAAGGGCTCAGCCTATTGATTTGGCTGTCTCCACCACTTGCAAAAATATTAGAAATTCTCCAAATAGTGAAGTTGAATATTTCCTCCTTTCTTCCGAATCCTCCAAGGCGTCTTTACAAATACTCTTTTATACTCTGCTGGAATTGCTCTGGGATACATCAAGGCATCACACAAACCTGGGCAAATCAACAAAGTCTTACATGTACTTACATGTACTTACATGTACTTAAGATGTTTAACTAAACTGACTGCACAAGTTAAATTAGAAAATGCACTACCTAAGATAAAAATTTTGTACCAAATAAGCATCTCTGCCTTTAGTCTCACACAGAAATTTTAAAATGTGAACAATAGCATCCTTTACCCTGTATTTTGATATACCTTAGTCCTAGCCAGATCAGCTTCATTCATATCTCTATCGAAGACAGATCCCTTTTTCAATAGTTCCTGTATGGGGTACTGCTGACTTTCATAGCTTCAGAATTCTAATTCTGAGTCTCAGGTGTCACATAAATTGGGTGGAATCTTTTTGATTAAGTTGTTTCTATGGAGATGTGACCCACCCAGTTGTGGGTGGGAACTTTTGATTACGTGGTTTCATGGAGATGTGTCTCTGTCCATTCAAGATGGGTTGCTTACTGAAGCCCTAGGGTACTGTGGTAGTTAGATTCAGTTGTCAACTTGGCCAGGTGAAAGCACCTAGTTCTGTTGCTGTGGACATGAGCCAATGGTAGGTGAATCTCATCTGTTGCTAATTACATCCGCAGTTGGCTAGGAGGCGTGTCTGCTGCAATGAGTGACGTTTAACTTAATTGGCTTGTGCTTAAATGAGAGAACGCAATGTAGCACAGTCTAGCAGCTTGGCATTCCTCATCTCAGCACTTGCAGCTCAGCCCGGGCCCTTGGAGATGGATAAAGAAATCACCCCGGGGAAAGTTGTTGGAACCCAGGGGCCTGGAGAGAAGACCAGCAGAGACCATCCTGTGCCTTCCACGTAAGAAAAGAGCCTCAGTGGAAAGTTAGCTGCCTTTCCTCTGAAGAACCAACAAAATAAATCCCCTTTTATTAAAAGCCAATCCATCTCTGGTGTGTTGCATTCCGGCAGCTAGCAAACTAGAACAGGTACCATTTCAGAAGAAGAGACAGAGGTGACAGAGTCAGCAGAGCCAACACGAGACCCTGACATTTGGAGATGCAGAAAGAAAGTAAATGCTTCCCCGGGAAGGTGTTTGAAACCAGAAGCCAGAGACCCCAGCAGATACCAGCCAGGTGCCTTCCCAGCTGACAGAAGTGTTCCAGACCCATCAGCCTTTCTTAAGTCAAGGTGTCTTTCCCTGGATGTTTGGACATTTTTCTAGCCTTAGAACTGAAAACTTGCAACTTAATAAATTCCCTTTTTTTAAAAGCCATTCCATTTCTGGTGTATTGCATTCTGGCAGCTTTAACAAACCAATATACTGTATGAGGGGTGCCCTCATTCTGTGGTGATATAAGAGCAGAGACATGTGTTCTCAGCCTGCTCGTGTGGCCCTTACTGGCCCTTCCCACACAGGGCCTGCCCCCTGCCTGCCACAGCCCACAGTTCCCACGCCTGGCCAGCCGCAGCCCAGTGACACCTCTCTCTGTGCACAGCTATTGTAACCTCTGGAAAACGGCACAAGGCTGGGGACTGAGCATGGAACAAGTTTCCCAGATTGGAACACACCCAGCCATTGCAGGGTTTTGTGTTTCTTTTTATCCTCTGCCTTAGTTTGCCAGGCTGGTATGACAAATACCACACAATGGGTGGCTTAACAACAGGAATTTGTCTCACGGTTTCGGAGGCTTAGAAGTCCAGAATCAAGGCATCAGCGAGGCTGCAGCATTCTCACCAAAGTCTGCAGCCTTCTGGTGCTGGCTTGCGGCCATCCTTGGGGTTCCTTGGCTGGCATCTCTGCCTCCCATCACATGCTGTTCTAGTTTGCTAGCTGCTGGAATGCAATATACCAGAAACAGAATGGCTTTTAACAAGGGGAATTTAATGAGTTGCTAGTTTACAGATCTAAGGCCGAGAAAATGTCCCAATTAAAACAAGTCTATAGAAATGTCCAATCAAAGGCATCCGGGGAAAGATACCTTGGTTCAAGAAGGCCGATGAAGTTCAGGGTTTCTCTCTCATCTGGAAAGGCACATGGCGAACGCAGTCAGGGCTCCTCTCTCGGCTGGACAGGCACATGGCGAATATGGTATCATCTGCTAGCTTTGTCTCCTGGCTTCCTGTTTCATGAAGCTCCCCGGGAGGCGTTTTCCTTCTTCATCTCCAAAGGTCGCTGGCTGGTGAACTCTCTGCTCCGTGGTTCTGCAGCATTCCCTGCTCTCTCTGAGTCTCTCTGAGTCTCTCATTCTCCAAAATGTTTCCTCTTTTATAGGACTTCAGAAACTAATCAAGACCCACTCAGATGGGTGGAGACATGTCATCCCCTAATCCAGTTTAACAACCGTTCTTAACTAAATCTCATCAACCAGGGAGATGATCCCATCACAGTCCCAAATACACAGCATTGAATAGAGACTATTCTACCTTTAAGAAATGGGATCCATATTAAAACATGGCTTTTCTTAGGGGGCATACTTCCCTTCAAACCAGCACACATGCCAATCCCTGTATCTCCTTATGTCTTCTCTGCCAGTTTCCACCAATTTCTGGCTTCTTCCTGTGGCCTTCTCTAACTGACTGCATCCAGATTTCTTGTGCTTATAAAGGACTCCAGTAATACGGATTAAGACCCTCCCCCATTCAGTTAGGTCACACCTAAGTGGTTTCTTAAAAGACCCTGTTCCTAAATGAGTCCACACCTTAGCTGACAATATTATCTTCAAAGGGTCCTATTTATAAATAGGTTCTCACCCACGAGAACACAGATGACCATGTGTCTATTGGGGTACATAATTCAGTCGACCACATCCTCTGTCTTTCACAGTCCTGTAGACACAGACACAAATAGAAGGGTGGAGAAACTGAGGCACAGAGAGCATGAAAGCATAGAGAACCTCGCTGCTGGTCTTTGTGCAGCTCCAAAATCACACGTAATCTTATGGGCAGGAGGAGCCAAATTTAAGGGAAAACAGCGCCTTGCTAGAACTGCCTGAACGCCTGGTGACAGAGAGAGAGAGAGAGAGAGAACACGGGTTAGCCAGAAACTTTCTCCAAAGAACACTTCATCAGAAAATCCTCTCCATAAGCAGCTTGCCTCTCCAGGCTGCACGGAAAGTTAGCCAAGGCAGTGGGAGTGCACCTCTGTCTGTTCCTTTCTCCTAACGCAATTATCATTGCCGTTCTTTCCATTACGGCCCTTTATTTCAGGATCACAAACAACTTCCTAAACAGTAATTATTTTTTTATTCAGAACACCCCAATGAAGCAATTGGGAAGAGGAACTATGGGGGCTGGACACCTGGGCTCTAGACTTTCCTCATCTGTAAAATGATGTAAACATGCCTTGTCTGCCTCACAGCGCTGTGAAAATCAAATGAGATCATGGATGTAAACTGAACTTGAACTTAGTTCTCCCCTTCCCCCGCATGGACAGGCACTGGGAATAGAATCTGGGTCTCTGGCATGGCAGGCAAGAACTCTGCCAGCTGAGCCACCGTGGCCCGCCCTTAAACTTAGTTTTGAAAGTTGCTTATTAGTAGTAGTTTGTTTTTCCCACTTCTAGATGCATCGAAAAGCTGAAGGCATTTATTCATGCGAGGTTTCACCTGCTCAGTGTGCAAAATCTGCACTCCTCAGCCACAGCATTGCGTTTGGAAGTGTGTTCGGGGATGGTCAGTTGGGCTGCAGGCGCTGGGGGCCAGGACCCTGCTCTTGACAACAAAAGCCCTGGTGTGTAGCTTTTGCTGATTTCTAAGGCAGATTTCACCACGACATCACTTAGTGGAGTGGAAAAGAGAAGCTCGCAGTTGCTCTGGGGAGCCGGCCAAGTCCACCTGCCCAAACGCATCCCTTCCAGGTGCTGACCTCAGACAGGTCCGCCTCCTTTTCTCTTGACCTGAAATCCCTGAAGAAGCATTGACGGGAAGGAAGACCCATATGTAAAAACTTGTACTGCTTGGGCAGGGAGGAAGGGCTCTGGGTGAGGGTGAGGGGACATGTGTGACCAGCCCTCCCAGGTACGGCAGTACTTGGCGACTGGGGTTTACCGGATTACGAAGAAAAAGGGATCCAAGTCTTGAGGATGACAAAACCTCAGGACAGGGGATAGGAATGGAGGTGCAGCCTGAGCAGGGTACTCCAATGGGGTCTCAGACCTCCAGGACCTGCTGGAAGCATAAGTTCATGGAAAAGGAGCCTCTGGAAAAGAGCCCCGAGACCACCATCTCTGTGACTGATAATGGGAGGAAAAGTCACCTAAGACAGACTTGTCTAATTGAAGTTTTCACCCTGGCAAGTTCCTCTCACCTCAGCCAGTTAACCACACCCAGCCCTTGGCCAGAGGGAAAGTTAGTGGCAGCTTAGGGGCTCACCTTGGAAGCTTTGCCAAAGAGGAATATTTCTGCCAGTCACAGTTCCGCAACACAATACAGCTGGTGCCTGGTGTGTACGATGCCTGCTGTGTGCCCAGAATTACACTAGACTTCCAGGAGCCCCAGTTTAGGGCCACGGTTTTCCTGCAAGGCCTTAGAAATTTCAGTGAGAGATTTCATAACCATTTAAATCCACTTTCCCCCTTCACAGGGGACTGAGCTTGGGTTAGGCATGCATCTGTAGCTAAAATGACTTAGCCAGTCCCTCTCCAACCTTTTATCTGCATTCCCGCTTTCATCATTAAGAGCTTTGGTGATTCTGCTGAGACCCACCTAATAAGCAGGTGGGGGCTCACATTTATGTTATTTGAGTACAAGTCCCCTTGTTGAATGAATGGCTCACATTGCTGCTGTGGGCACTGGCAAGGCAGAAACCCAGACTGTCCTTGTCACCCTATGGGGACCATGCTCTGCAGAACAGGTGTGGGAACATTTCAGAGTCAAACTTCTGGAAAGTGTAAATAAGTAAAATATATTAGAATGTGCTAGGTTTTGAATCCTAAGGTGATTATAAGAGTAGAATTCATTTTTCCAAGTTAACTGGATGACTAATCAGTTACCTACACATACAAACACGCATGTGTACATACATGGCCCATAATGCTATCTTCTTTTAGAGTCCTAAGACTCTGGAAAGAGAGGCAGTGCTATGTATAGAGTAGTTCCCAAATTGCAATCATTCACACCTGCACAACTTTTGTCATATCTGAGTAGCATTATTTTAACTTAAATTTATTTTGAAAGAAATGTCAGAGGACTCCCAGAAGTAAATACATAACCATGGCAGTAAATCATGTCCATTTGAGAGCCACCTGAAATCATTTCATGTACTAGGTAGCCATTCTACCATATTCAGGGAAGAGCACTGGATTGGGAGCCCAGCGATCTGGCTTCTGAAGGGTTGAGAGATCTTGGGCCAGTTGTTTAAACTTCCAGGCGTCACTTATCTGTGAAAGGAGCCAGTTGACCTATCTCTAGAGGTTCCTTCCAGCCCTCTGACTCAATATTAGTTCTTATCTTTGCCATGAAGGACATCCATTTGGTGCATGGGAGAATCCAGCCCCAGAACTGAAGGGAGAGCAGGAGACCCCAGGGATGCTCGTGAGAATTATTTCTGGCAGATGAGATTGGAGGATGGAGCGTGGACACCAAGGGTGTTTTTCAAAGGATTCCGACTCGGGTGAGGTCCTTTGGCCTACCACAATGTTTTGGAAAATGTTTCTCCCACCGCTTCCCTTACCCTTGTTATTTTCATAGTTTGGCATCTTTTTCCCTCTATAATGAAGGATGAAGGGGGCAGAAGTTTAAAAATGTCAGTTACCACTTTTCCGTTTTTTTTTTTTCTTCCCACCTCCTATAAATTCTTTACTGAGCTTTTAAAAGTCTCCCAAACATAAATCAATGCTGACTATCTTTTCAGAGTGCAGGCTTCCAGGTATGTCCGTCACACCTTTCTCTTACCCCAACAAGGTAGGACAGTGGTTCTCAAGGTAGAACAATGGTTAGGCATTTAAGAGAAGCTGGGAGGTTTTTGGTTTTTTTGTTTTTTGTTTTTACCATGAAGCGGTTTTCCATAGTAACTATACAATTTTGCATTCCCACCAACTATATATAAGGGTTCCAATTTTTCTGCACCCTCATTTGTTATTTTCTGTTTTTTTTTTTTTTTTTAGTAATAGCCATTCTAACAGTTGTGCAGTGGTATCTCATTGTGGTTTTGATTTGTGATTCCCTAATGGCTAATAGTGTTGAGCACATTTACATGTGCTTATTGGCCATTTGCATAGCTTCTTTGGAGAAATATCTATTCAAGTCCTTTCCCCATTTCTAAATTGGGTGGTCTTTTTGTTTTTGAGTTGTAGGTGATCTTTACATATTCTGGATATTAAATCTTTCTTAGATATGTGCTTTCCAAATATCGTCTCCCATTCTGTTGGTTGTCTCTTGACTTTCTTGAAAATGTCCTTTGATGCACAGAAATTTTTAATTTTGATGACATCTAACTTATCTGTTTTTTCTTTAGTTGCTTGTGCTTCTGGTGTTACATTTAAGAATCTATTGCTGAATTACATCATTTAATTTGTATGGTCAGTTTAGTTCAACACCATAAGCACATGGAATCTTGATTAGGGCATGAGATCTTGCTGGTTTGTACAGGTTAGTGTGATGCCCTGATATATCCCAGAGTAATTGGGGCAGTGAATAAAAAAGTATTTGCAAAGTCCCCTTGGGGAACTGTGGAGAAAGGAGGAAGTATTCAGCTTCCCCATTTGGAGATTTCCTGATGTTCTCGCCAGCAATGGGGACAACCAATTCAATGGACTGAGCTCTTGATCTTGGGGTTTGTCCCAATGAAACTTATTCCTGCAAAGGAGAAGCTAAGCCTACTTATAATTATGCCTATGAGTCGCCCTTAGAGAACTTCTTATGTTGCTCAGATGTGGTCTCTCTCTCTCTAAGCCAACTTGGCAGGTGAACTCACTGCCCTCCCCCCACATGGGCATGACTCCCAGGGGGTGTAAAATGTGGGTCAGCACTCCCAGGATGAGCCAGGACCTGGCATCATGGGATTGAGAAAGCCTTCTTAACGAAAAGGGGGAAGAGAAAAATTAGACAAAATAAGGAAGGTCTCAGTGGCTGAGAGATTTTAAACAGAGTTGAGAGGTTATCCTGCATTATATAGATACTCCTTTTTAGTTTATGGTGTATTGGAGTAGCTGGAGGGAAATACCTGAAACTGTTCAGCTGTGTTTTAGTAGCCTTGATTCTTGAAGACGATTATGTAGTGAATAGCTTTTACAATATGACTGTGTGATTGTGAAAACCTTATGTCTGATGCTCCTTTTATCCAAAGAATGGACAGATGAGTAAAAAATAAATAAATAATAGGGTGGACAAAGGGTAAAAAATTGGGTAGATTGAAATACTGGGGTCAATGAAAGGGAGTGTTTTGGAGCAGCTAGAAGGAAAAATCCGAGATGATGGAATGGTAGCTCATGACAAACTCTGGGATCTGTTCTGCAACCACTTGTTCAAGTGTGCTTTGAAAATTATTGCTTTTTTCTTTCTTTGATTTGTATATATGTTACATTAAACAATAAAAAAGATTAATAAAAAGAATCTGTTGACTAATACAAGGTCATGAAGATATTCCATTGTTTTCTTTGAGGAGTTTTATAATTTTAACTTTATATTTAGGTCATTGACCCATTTTGAGTTCATTTTTGAATATGATATGAAGTGGGATTCAGTTTCATTCTTTTGCATGTGGATATCCAGATTCCCCAGCACCATTTGTTTAAGAGAATGTGCTTTCCCCATTGAGTGGATTTGGTACCTTGTCAAAAATCAATTGGCTATAGATATGTGGGGTTTATTTGTAAATTCTCAATTCTATTCCATTGTTCTATATGTCTGTCCTTATGCCAGTGGGACACGTTTTGATTACTGTAGCTTTATAATAAGTTTTCAAATTGGGAAATATGAGACTTCAAACTGTTCATTTTCAAGATCATTTTAGTTATTTGGGGTCCCAGCTAGGGGTTTTTCTTTTTGTAGCTTGTGATTTTGATTGGCTCATTAGCCTAAAATTCATTTTCTCCATTAACAGTTTATTAACCTGAGAAGGCAACTATTTAATGCCTGGCCAAAGCAGGCATTAAATGAAGAGAAGAGACGGTTTTAGAGGAGGAGAAGCCCATTTTATCCCTGCTAGGAGAGGCGTTAGAAGTGCTGATGCTGCAAGGAAGGACAACTGTGGAGTTGGTAACAGAGGGCACAGGTGGGGAGAGAACAAACCTCCCTCGCCCCACACTCTTATTTTGGGGATACCTTACACTCATATAGACCTACTATTACACTCATATAGACTTACTATTTGCCAGACCCTACCAAGTGCTTAACATAGACTTTTTCTAACACTCCCATGAAGAACTACTGTTATTGACCTCAAGTTCATGTACCTCTTTCAACATAGACTTCTCTTCTGAAACTTAAACCTAGGCAGTCTGGCCCAAGAGACAGAAATAAATATATATATATTTGAAACAAAAATTTCATGAAACAATACTTACACATTCATCGAACAGATGTTTATTGAGCGTTTACCTTGCGCCAGGCCCTGTTTTAGATTACTAGAGCTGTAACAGTTAACAAAACTTTCAAAAATCCCTAACTCGTGGAGCTTATATTTTGGTGGGTAAAATAGAGACAATCAACAAATAAAAAATAATTATACTCAAAGTTTTGCATTATGATCTGCAATAGGAATAATAATAATAATAAACAATTTACTCTTATATTGTAGTTTATGTCAGGCACTGTGATATTTTCTGTTCTGTTCTTTTTTTTTTTTTTGGCATGGGCAGGCACCGGAAATTGAACCCAGGTCTCCGGCATGGCAGACGAGAACTCTGCCACTGAGCCATTGTGGTCCGCCCTGTTCTGTTTCATTTTTTTAAAAAAATTGGGTGGGGTGTGTTATGATCCACTTAGAATAACTATGATCCACTAATGGAGAGAGACCCAGAGTTTGAAATCACTGCTGTCATAGGTACCCTCACCCCAGGGTGTGGATCTTCTTACTCTTTCATATGATGCCTCGCTCCTTGCTCATTCCTCACCCCTCTCTGTTCCCCACCTGGTCAACTCCTGCCCCTCCTCCAAATGACCCATCCTTTTCCATCTCTTCTGGGGAGCCCATCTGATTTCTCCAGCCCACGAAGATTTCACAGAATGACAGGAATTGAGAGTAGAGAGGCCATTAGAGATAAGATAATCTAGTACAATCTTCCCACTTAACAGAAGAGAAAATTGAGGCCCAGACAACACTGCCCTGCCTGGGATCACGCCAATAATAAAAGACTGTTCTGTGAGAGGTGCTGCCTTAACATTCATTCCTGTGTTCTTTCCATGGCACCATCCAACCCCTTCTCTTCTCAGCTCTACAGAGTTTAAGACCAGTGGTCCCCAAACCCTTGCAAAAGACCTGGGGAAATGAAAGGAAATTGATCTCTGGTGCTTGCTTCTTTCTGACCTCCCTCCTGCCACTCTCCACCCTGACCAAGAATGAAGAGATTTAGGTTGAGGCCATGGAGTCTGAAGTTGTAAAGTCTTTGCAGGTGATTCCCATGCACAGGCCGTCTTGGGACCAAGGCCACAGACTGGGCATTGCCATGTGGTCTGTAGCTGTCTCCCTTCATTCTTCTGCTCTCAGCGACTGTGAGCATCCTGTGTCTTGTTCTCCTCGGTCCTTGGCTCCCTTCTGAGGACACAGGGACCTTTAGCCATGACTTACCAATCATTAGAAGATTTGAAACAATTTCTTTCTGTTCTTGAACAAAAGAGAGCCTAAAGTTTCTGTCCAGTTTTTCTGAATCGAGTCCAAGTCTTTCTGCCCCCAAATCTGCTGATTCTGAACGAATTTATTTTGTTAATTTATTTTGAAATAAGTCATCTCAAGTTCCAGTCGAAATGTGTTCGGAGGTAGGGCACCTCATTGTGGACAGTGACAGGGCCTGTGTGTCATCCTGGCTTTAGCAGACCCAATCCTGCAAGAAGCATTTCAAAATAAGCTACTTGGGGTGGGGCAGAGGGGAGGGAGTAGAAGCAGAAAGAGAAATTCATTCATTCTTTTTGGAATAACAGCAGCAAGGTATCAAAGGTCACTTCAACTTTACTCCAGAAAGTATTATTTTTTTGGTGACATAATTTATTAAACTTTTGAGAAAATAACAACAAAGCAGTGCATTTGGAAACCACAGCAACAGCTGTTGCCACATGATGGCTTAGCCTTACGTTGAAAGCTTGTATTCCAGACCCACCAGCTCCTTCCAGAAACTACAATACTAGAATAAGGTATCAAATGTATACAAGCTTCAGGAATGTACAAAATGATAGCCCTACTGCTGAATTCCATTTGCTTTTGTGTGCAAACTTCATGATTTATTTTAGGTTCTAGACACATGGGCCAGGGAGTTGTGTGTGTATTACCTGTCCCTAAATGGGTTTACATCACAAAGGTAGGCGCACCAGGACAGATGCACAAATATCTATTCAGGCACAGTCACATGTAGGACAAACACCAGTGTGTTTGCATGAGTATGAAAGCGTTTGCACCTCTGTATGTATGTATTTAAAATGTTAGGATGCATTTGCTCTTAAGCCTACACAGAGGCACTCAGGCACTTATAAATTGACATGTAGCAGTTCAGCAGCATTCTCAAGTAGAGCTTAGGGAGACATGGACCTAGAAGGGAATTTCATAGTTCATCAGTTCTCTGTTCTGAAGGCATATTTCCACCTGCATTCTGAAAGTCAAGGAATCTCTTAAGAGAGAAACGTACAGATCAGTTGCTTATAAGTGATCCTTATGCATTTCTTAGTAGCCCATATGAATGAAACTACATCTTCCCCCACCCTATCATGTACTCCCCAGCATCTACTGCCTCACACAGCTTCCCCACACCATCCCTGGGCCCTCTCCTCTAGGTTTAGGGGCCATCCTGATAGTTCTGACCCCTAATCTCTAAATAATATGTTTGCGCTTTTTGGCACCAGTCTTAGTTTGCTAGAGCTGCTATGACAAATACCACACAGTGAGTTGGCTTAACAACAAGCATTTATTTTCTCATGGCTTTAAAGGCTTGAAGTTCAAAATCAAGATGTCAGCAAGGCCAGGCCTCCCCCTGGGGTCAGTAGTGTTTGGGGGACGGCAGTCCTCCATCACGTCGCGATGTCCTTCATCTCCCCCTGTGGCTTTCTCTGTTATCTGGCTTCCAAATCTCCTCCCTTTATAAGGCCTTCAGGAATATGGATTATGACCCATCCTGATTCAACTTGGCCTCAACTAACTAGGATCTTCAAAGATCCTATTCACAGATGAGACATCTGAACTAATAAGAGCATCTTCGAAGGTCCCATTTACAAATGGGCTCACGCCTACAGAAATGCAGAATAAGACTTAGACATGTCTTTTGTGGGGGATATGATTAAGTCCCCAGGAACACCTAGTGTGCCTCAAACACTTTCCATTTTTAGTGTAATTTTCATGTTTTACAGGTAAGGAGCCTGAAGCTCAGAGAGGGTGGGCTTCAGGTCCACGCCAGTTAATCTGGTGCCAGCACCCTGTGCATTCTGCTGGGCCAGGAGCTGCCCTAGGGACTGGCGGTTCCCTTGGTTCATGCTTCAGTGAGCGCTGAACTTTGAACTGGGGAGGAGCCGCCAATTCCTACCCTTGCTTCTGTTGCAGCCAACTAGCAGAAGCCACATAAACACTGGGATGTTACTGGAGCTGGCCTCTGTCTCCAACATGTGCCTGTGGGTCTACAGCCTGCAGAATTACGTTCTCACTGTGGGGAGACCTCGCAGCTACTTTCCCTTCACCTGGGCTGGCCTGGGGAAAACGGGAAGGAGGCTCCACTGGGGCAACCACAGCCCCCTGTGGTCAGGGCCTGACCTCCCCTGGCCCTGCTTCTGCTACCTTATCAGATAGTTCCCTGCAGTCACTGGCCGTGCTGGAAGTAGACTAATATGCCACCCCCTGACCAATAATTTAGGTGCATGTCTTTTAAAAATACATGTATGATTCTGTTGACAAATGTTAATACATAGTATAATACTCGAAGGGCTGCTTTCCAAATTCAGGGTGCAGAGAGGGTCGTTCCTCTTATTGTGCTCCCATTACATGCTCGATCCCCCACATGTGTTATTAGGAAGACGTCAGGTCCCCCTCTTGAAGCCCCCTCCCTAGGGGCACATGGACAGCCTCTCAGAGCTCCAGAGAGCACCCCAGCTTGGGCCTCCCTGCTCACGCCTCCTGGGTCTTCTTCCCAGCTGCTCAAGGCCAGCTCGCTGCCACTTTGAGCCCGAAGCTCGGGGTCCCTGCATGGGCTCCATGGAGGGTGCTCGCTGGAGAATGGCCCACTCTCCGCACTCAGCAGCACTGCAGGTGCATCTCTTTCTGTGCTCATTGTTCTCAGGTCAAGGATGGAGCTGCTCCCAGGGAGAAAGATAGCTGCTCCAGCCAGGAGCACCAGATCCAAATTGAGATGAGATCGCCCGTCACCTTCCTTCCCCCATGGTTCCCAAGGCATGAGGCAGCACTTGTCTGGTAGGTAAAGCATTTCATGAACCGCAAAGCAGGGATAAAGTATAAGACACGAGTAAGGTGTAAAAAGCTCACTAAAGTGGTATATTTCTTTACAGAATAGGCCTGATAAGGGGTTTGCTGAATGAGAAGTGAGAAATAACAGATGCATGGACATCGTCATTTTCTAGATGGGGAAACTGAGGCCCAAAGAGGTTAGGGCAAGGGATTTGTCTACAAGACGCAAAGAGCAAACCATCATTTTATTTCTTCTTTCTTTATATTTTTCTTCTTTCTTATGGTCAGTCTTGAAATTGGTTCATGACTGAGAAAACTACTACTTTTCTGATTAAAAACAAAACAAAACCAACAACAACAACTTTTTTTTCCTAGGTAGATTTTGCAGCAGGAGGGTTGTGGCAGATAAAAGCACTACTTGTTCCTGTCATAAGAGATAAGGAAATGGCCTGATTAATGTGTCTGGTGGCTGCAAGTCTCCAGATTTGGTACCGGGAAAACCTGCTCTTTTTCTTGGTTATTGTGTGTCCAGTGAGTCTGGGGAACATGTCCAGGTAACTTGTTTCCAAGACCCCAGGGTGACAGTCCATTGCCTGAAGCTGCTCTGGTTACATGCTCTGAAGGAAACCGGGTCAAGCCTTGGCCAGGGCCATGGCAGGACCCACCCGAAGGGACACCAGGCTCTCTGTGGTCTCCGTAAGTGTAACCCTTGGAGTTGTACAATGGAGGGTCCTGGTGGCCCCAGCTGAGCAGCCTATGGAAAGGCAAGACAAATCACAACTGGGCTGCAGTGCTTATCTTCTGATTCTGCTGGGTGCTTGCAAGAATAGAGGAACCATCATGGGGAAATAGGGAAAGGAAAGATAAAATTGGTGGTAGTACTTCTTACTCCTTTTTCCCCTCCTCTGGGCCTATGGTATCCTGTCTATTGCCCAAAGCCCAAACCTCACCTGCTCAGAAAGTCCCTTCCTCACTGGCCTGCCCTCACGAGTCTCCTCTGATCTCTAACAGCATGCCCAAAGCTCCCTACTAGGCACTCGGCTGGTTTCGTTGCAGGGGAGCGGGGAATCTAGAGCTCAGGGGTCTCTTGAAAGTCTTGGTTTGATTAGTTTTAGCATCCCCAGCTCCTGCCCCCTTATCCCACCCCACTGCTCCTCTACCCCTGGACAGCTGTGGTGACAGGGCCCTTGGAAGTCTCAGGAATAAAGGGCAGCTGGCTAGAAACAGTGATTAATAGATGATTAGCATCTTAAAGGGAAATGAGAAAGGCCTTAAGGCTTAGAGGCTCATTTCTCTAGTTCTTTCTCTTTTTTTTTTCCTTCCCCTCCATCAGCTTTATGGTTGCTCCTTTCCCCTGCTGTGGCTCCTAATCTTTAAATATATATATATGAATATATATAAATTAATATATATTTAAATATGAATATATATGTATTTATTTTAACTCTTTCTCGATGAACATGCATATGTACTTTTACTGTACACAACGGCAAATGCTGCTGGGATACAGATCATAAATGGCTGGATGGAGTGTTTCTGTGCCCTCTTTTAGCTATTCTCCCTGAGGACCACCGTTCTTTCTCCCTCTCCCTTTTCTTCCCTATTCTCATCTTCCTGCCCACTTTTTTCTTTTAACCATTAAAAACAATGTATATATATATATTTTATATTTTTTATGGCACAGTGATGGGACAAAGGGACTTGAAGTCAGGATTCGGGTTATAGCCCTGCTACTCCCCAGTGTTGTTCCTTGACCACAACCTTCATCCCCTTATTTGGCCCCAATGTGGAATTGAAGCCCATTTCAAGTAATTTGTGATGTAAGAAGAAATTTAGTTTTCTCGTTTTACTAAAAAAATCCGTATCTCAACACCGTATCTAAACGATGTAAGTTGCTGTCTTCCTAAAATGATTAAGGTGTGGGGAGGAGGTGGCCCTCGATCCGGAGGCTTTTGCAATTCCACCCTAAATTCTGTGAATCACAGAACTTCACCCTTTATAACAGTGCGTTTTCCATACTGATTTTCATATGTGCTAATGTTGTTTCTCCAACTAAATGAAAACATCCTTTCAAGTAGAGACCCACTGTAGTTGCGTATCCCTCGTAGCCCCCCAGGCGGGGCTGGGCTCAAGATAAATGAGGTTCAAATGAAATTTAAACAAAATAGCAGCTTCGCATCAAGATTGGCTGGTGGGTCGAATGATACTTGTTGGGGACATCTAAGCACATTAGATGAGCCAGGTCCCTTTGACATTGAAGAATCTACTTCTGCTCTGTTTCTGGTGTTTCGGATGATGCAAGAACAGAATAATCCCGAGTCTCTCCCCTCTGCCACCAGAGAATCAGCCACAGGAACTTAACACCCAAAAGCCTGCCCGGAGAAGGAGAGGAACCACCAGCAAGGGCCAGCACCCTCCCCTCTTAGGATGGGGGAACCAGGCTGGGAAGGGGGACCACCCTTACCCTCTCACGTCTTTCTCCAGCCAGGAGATGTGGGCCTGAGAAGCCTGGGGGACGCTGGCACATGCTCCCTTCTGTACCCCCCTCCCTCCCCCACCGAGAACTGTGCCCAGAGGGAAGGTAGAGGACCCCGGCCTCTTCTTCTAGCCTTGGAAGTGGCTCCCTACTAGGAAAGCAGACAGAAGAGACCTGGATTTACCTGAACAGGTAAAGGAACCAGCATTGTGGCCGGCTTTCCTCCTTTCTTTTGGGGAAGAAGGAGAACTTGACCAGTATAAAGGGACTTGACCCCTAGTTCCTTCTTCTTTGTCCAGAGAGGTAAATGTCAGGTTGTACTGAAATGAGCTTTCACCTCAGCTTTGGCCTGAGGTCCTGGGTGAAGTCCCTGCCCCTTTCTCTTGCTTCTGAACCCTAAGGCAGCTCCCCTGCTTATCACTGTGAGAGCAGGCTGGGCGAGGCAGCACGCAGTCAGTCCCACAGAAAGTTTTATGCAGGTACAGGGGGGCGGGAGGAGGCAGGGGGGTAGGGGATGGGGGTCCCAAGCAGCCCTTTCTCCCCAGAAACCCATCAGTCTCCCAGGGGAGAGATGATTCACGCAGAACAAAAGAGGAAGCATGGTACAGGGGAAGGAATGATCAAAAGGCATGTGGCTGAGGACAGGCCTCATGCTCTGAGAAGCTGCCATTGATGTTCATTTTGACCAGATCCCACTGGTGTAAAGACAGAAACCTGCAGGGGTCTGAGCGAGTTACGCAGTATGGCGTGCCTAGGGCCCTGTCCCTTTCCAAAATTAGACCTGTCCATGGGCAGCGCAGAGCCTGGTACGATGACCTCTGAAGCAGGGACTTCAGATTCTCATCGTCGCAGCACCTCAGGCTTATGCCGCCTCCCCAACCGAGTCATGCAGCGCTCCTGAAAATGTAAGTCTGCCATTGGGCACTGGCACCTGCTTTCAGCCCTGAACAGCTCTTCAAACCCCAGCCCTGTGCTTAGCCTCCTGGCATCATGGACTGCAGCGCTCAGCCCCTGCTGCCCATTAGATTCATCTGGGGAGCTCTTAAAAGTCCCCGTGTCCTAACCCAGGCCAACCAAAGCACCATCTCTGGCATGGGGTCTGGGCTCTCCGGTGATTCTTTCTTGCAACCGGGGTAAGGAGCCACTGGCAGGATCCTCGAGGAAGGTTC
Organism: Tamandua tetradactyla; assembly: GCF_023851605.1. Classification (NCBI taxonomy): domain Eukaryota; kingdom Metazoa; phylum Chordata; class Mammalia; order Pilosa; family Myrmecophagidae; genus Tamandua; species Tamandua tetradactyla. The sequence goes on along the minus strand of NC_135327.1, from coordinate 196,051,723 downwards.
TAGGCAGAAGTTGCAGTCTGCTCAGTCCTCTCCATTGCACGGGGCTCCTTGTGAGCTCTACCCAACTCTTCCCAGCATCCCTGGAATGTACAAAAATAATGCGATGCCATTTACTAGCTGTATGGCTTCAACAGCATCCCTTCTTCTGTAAAGTGGGGGTGACAGTGTGCACCCCAGAGCTGCTGTGGTGAGACTCTCCCAGCCCTCGTGCGGGGCCTGGCAGAGTGGGTGCCTTAAAACAGGTACCATGTTTTTGTATATTTCCCTTCCTGTGAACCCCTGTAGACTTCCCACTGTCCCTGTGGGGAATCTCAGCCCCAAGGTGAGACGTACCACTGGATAGCTAGGTCTCTTGTATTTCCTCATTTACGATACATTTAATTTTTTTCTGTGTCTGCCTATGTAGCAACCTTTCCTTATCTATCAAGGGATTAAAATTTAAATATACATATAGACGTGAGGGATGTATATGTGTGCGCGCACAGCATCCACTCCCGAACGGGAACTATGAGAACAGCTGCTGCGTTTCATATTTATATTTTTAAAACATTTGAGCTCCTGGACAAAAAAGTGCTTCCTAATTATATGGTATTGTGGCTGCTGTTACTGTGGCTGAAGGAACTGGAATTAAATTTATTTTAGCTTGCTCTATTGGAGTCAGGACGACTTGATCTCAGTGTGTACATGTCTTTGCAATGCTGGCTTTAACATTTTACAGCCAAGAATTTGGCACTCTTTTAGTAGACTTGCAGACTTAGAACTAAGTATTATGGTATTAAGTGTTTCTAAAGGAGTAAGATGGTAGACGGAGATGCAAGAATATATATGTATTTTATTTTTAATGGCACAGTGATGGGACAAAGGGACTTGGAGTCAGGATTCTGGTTGTACCCCTGCTACTGGGTTGTACTCCCCAGTGTTATTCCTTGGCCACAGCCTTAAACCCCTCAGGACTGTAGGAGATGTTTTCCAAGATCTCTTCTGACTCTGATGTGTCTAAATTCCAAGAAGCAGAGGTAGTGCTGATGTTCAGCTGCTGGTGTTCTTTCATGCACTTTTCACATGTTTAGCCCTGAAAACTCTCCTGCCGCTGTGTACACTTTACAATATAAACAGGTACAACCTCATTATTGCATCCATTCATGATAAGACAAAGACTTGAAATTCTATTTGCTCCAGATTCCAGAACCGGAGGGGATGAGTTGCCTTGATTCATATCACCCTCGAGGGGGTTCTGATAGCGAACTAGTGGGAAATACTGGTAGGTGGGACGGTACAGGTATCATAGAGCCCTGTGCATGCTTCCTTGAGTTACCCACACACACCCCACCCCACATTCTTTATAATATTGTTATTAGAACCTTGATAAACTTGTGAAAGAGTAAAGTTTTCTACACCATCGCAGTCATCAGGGACCACTCAACTACCAACAAGGAAGGTATCCAAACCATCATGTGTAAAAATTAGAATTTGTGTATAGAATAGAGGGAACTACCAGCAAATGCCTGGTTTTCATGTAGAAGGACTTTGTGGCTACTCCGTGGGAACATACTGAATTAGGAGTGAGCTGAGTTCTCCTGTGGGTTCTGACAATGCATTACTGTTGTGCAAATCCCTAACTTCTCTGTCTTAGATCCTCATCCTTAGGGGAATGGTATTGGGCTAGAAAGATCTAACCATTTCTTACCATCTCCGTTGCTACCACCCTGATCCAAGCCACCACCATCCCTCGCCTGGAACATTCCAGCAGCCTACTGTCCAGTCTCCTGATAGTCTACTCTCCATAAGGCAACCAGGGTGATCATGTTAAAATAGAAGTCAGATCATGTTATCCTCTGCTCAGAACCCTCACTGGCTTTTTCTTATTTTCAGAGTATAATCCACAGTCCTTAAAGTGGTCCAGAAGTCCAATAGAGTTTCATCCCACCATCTCTCTGACCTTGTCAATTACCCCAGCCCCACTGGCCACCATTTTCTTCCTTGAACAGGTCGGGCCTTCTCCTGCCTCAGGACCTTTGCACTTGTCATTCCTTCTGTTGTAAAACTCATTCCTGAAAGAAACCCATCTGATAAAGTAAGGAAAAAAGACAGTTCTCACCTTAAGGGAAAATCTTCTCATTGCCTTCTCCCACCGTCATAGCCCATGCACTCATTCACCCTCCCAGCCCCTTAGTCATTCAGCATTCTTAGTTTCTTGCTTTCTGCAAGACTAGGACTGTGGTTGATCTATTCATTGCCTTGGTATCCATGGCCTGAGCTACGCTAGTGATGTGGTAGGTTGTTTTCTCCTGAGCATAACTAAGCCAAGCGCATTGGGTTGCCTTTTCACCTGCACACACACACAACATGACTTGCATGTGTAAACAAGAATACAGCAAGAAGGGTGCCTTTTTCAATTGCTAAAGCTGCCAGAATGTAATAAACCAGAAATAGATTGGCTTTTATAAAGGGGGTTTATTAAGTTGCAAGTTACATTTCTAAGGCCGTGAAAATGTACAATTTTTAAGGCATCAGAAAGAGGATATCTTCTCTCAAGAAAGGCTGCAGGTATTTTAGACACCTCTGTCAGCTGGGAAGGCGCGTGGCTGGCATCTGCTTGCCTTTGCTCCTGGTTCCATTGCCTTCAGCTTCTGATTCCAGTGGCTTTCCCTCTAAGCCTCTGTGGCTCCTCACTTAGCTTCTCATGGGCAAATTCTGGGTTTCATCTCTTAGCTTAGCATCTCCAAACATCTGTGTCTTGGTTTCATCTCTCTGCTTTGTGTGTCAGCTCTGAGCTCTCTTTCTCTCCGTGAGCTCTTCTTAAGGACTCAAGTAAATGAATTACGACCCACCTTGAATGGGCGGGGCCACATCTCCATCTCATCCAAAGGTCCCACCCACAACTGGGTGGGTCATATCACCACAGAAACAATCTAATCAAAACGTCCTACCCAAACAGTAGGTCTGCCCCCACAAGAATGGCTTAGGATTAAAAGAACATGGCTTTTCTGGGGGTACTTAATGGTTTCAACCCAGCACAGTGCCTAAGAATACACACAGTATGGCCAGATGCAGTGAATCCAGTAGTGTGATAGATGCTAACACTCAAACACACAGCACATCCATTCACACACACTCTCGCATGTATGCATATGGGTGGGGAAGGGAGTGTTGGGTTTGGTTCAACTGATGTTGCTGAGCGCCAGTGCCTCCACCCAGGAAGATTTCCCTGGGGAGGCATCCTGAATATGGGACTTCCGGGCAGATGGCCAAGCAGCTGGCTTTAGTGGTGACCAACTGTGGGTTGAGCTGGGCAGGACTGGCAAGACCTTAAGGGGAAGTAACCTTTCCAACCAAAAAGGAAAAACAGCATAATGTGGTGGAAAGGACATAATCCAGGGCCGACTTCTGGCTCTGCCATCTACTGACTGGGTGACCTTCAGGTATTTGCTTCCTTTGGCCTCAGTGCTGAGTCTGTAAAATGAGGATAATAATATCGACCTCGTAGAGTTGTTGGCAGCTTAGATAAGATCATGTCTGTTAAGGGACCTGGCACTTACTTCCACTAAACGTTCTGGCTGCCTCTCTGCTGGTGTTTCTCAGCACTCTCAGGGTCCCCACAGTAACTTGCCTGTACTCGGTACGTAAGAGTTGGTGATAAGGTGGTGCTAACATGGTCTATTCCCAGTGTGGTCAGACCAGCCTTCAGAATGACTTGGACACAGCGGGATTGAGTGTCTGTTGCAGAAAAGCATGACTTTCTTTTACATCAGCCTCAAACGTAACATACACCAGTATAGAAGTGAGCCTGACAAAAAAAGGGGAAACTGAGTTCTTATAATGAAATTATGCTAACTATTGTGAGTATATCTTTCTAAATGGAACTCTGTGGCCTTTCCTTTTGGAGAGAGTAACTGTCAATGTGAACTCCTTAGAACGTATTCATTTCCCAGATCTGGATTTTAGCTGATTGGTTTTTACAAAATGATGTCTCCTTATCTCTAAAAGTACTTGGTTATAGTACTTGATTTATCTAAAAAGTCTGGTTCAGGTAGACTGAGAAAGTGTAACTTTCTAGAAACATGAATCATTTTAAGACTGCTTTCAATGGCACTGCTATTCAAATTCTATGAATTGAATTGCCACCCACTTTGAACTTGGCCTTAATATTTCAAGGTCGGCCCTGCTAGGTGCTGGTGGACATAAACCTGGTTCTTCTCAAACCACATTTAGTTGGTATTAGAATAATCATCTCCTACCATCCACCTGCTGCTGTTTTTCTCTGCTTTCTGTTTGTTTTTCAATTAACCTCATAATTGAAACGAAGATGAAAGTTTGTAATCTTGCTTCCTGGCCTAAGGTGACTTTGTTATAGATTGGCCATTCTGACATCCCTGCCTGCCTGGCTACACCAAGGGGCCAGACCTTGCCAGTGGTGGAAGACATACTAGGGTGTTTTCTTGTTTGTTTTGTTTTTATATGCCATATGGCGGGGTCACATTTCATTCTTTTTCCATGTGAGTATCCCGTTATTGCAGCATCACTTGTTGAATTTTTGTTTGTTTGCTTGTTTGTTTGTTTGCTTGTTTGTTTGTTTTTTTGGGAAGTACATGGGCCAAGAATCGAACCTGGCTTTCCTGCATGGCAGGCGAGAATTCTACCACTGAACTACCCTCACACCCACACTGGGGTGTTTTGCTGGGGTGTGTTGTGGGGTCACAGTTCTTGCTTTCTGCATATGTTCTGTACACTGAGAACCCCCAGGACCTTCCTGCTCTCTGGCCCATCTGGGGAAAGACGCAACCAGAACACAACATTCTGGCAGCAGCGCTATAATTTCCTTGACAGTAATGACTTTTGTCTTATATTGTTTGGTATTATGAATGCTTTCATGTACATAGGAGATATAATAAATATTTTCGACTGACTGACTACTTTTGGGTCTGCCACCACCACCCCCATCCAAGCCAGCCACTTCATAGTCTTTCCAGCTGTGCCACCGCCAGAACCTATCCTAATTCTTAGACTGAGAAGTCTTCTGACCACAAGCAATTAATTTACACTGAAGTGTAGATTATCAGAAACCCTCCTTCATGCATCACCATTTCAGGATTATCTGAGCATTTGTTGAGGAAGACTCCTTAACTGAAAGGAATAAACTGTCACTGACACCAGAGGGCTCTTAAATTCATACCAGGTGAGAGAAAGCTGGCTGCATTAGGGATGGAGAGCCTGGTGATTGTCGAGGCCAATGTGTGTAAAATAAAGAGCGAAAGGAGAGAAGAATTTCCCTTCCACCTGTGTTTCCTCTCTCCACCCCCCACCCCCCATCCTAAGCATTGTACCAAAGGGAAGTTCGTACAGCGAGAGTCCCAGAAAGTGTCTTGGCTACTTAAAAAGATCTTGAACACCGACACCTTTGATTGCTCACGAAAGAGCCCCAAGCCACCTTGTTTCTCCTTACCATGGGGTTGTTTGTTGCTCTTGGCGGGTCCCCTCACAGCTGGGGTGCTGAGGCGCAGATTGACTGAAGCTCTTCCCAGAGGCATTCCCAGGCCACACTGTAGTGGCCTTTGAGATCCCCAGAGTTTTGGTCCCTCACCACACTTCCTACTAAACGTCTCATCTAGAAAGAGAGCAAAAAACTAAGTGACGCTAGATACTGCCTGTTTAAGCTTTATAGCTTGAGAAACTTTTTCGGCTCCTCTGCCGCCTTTCCCTTCCTTTTCCTCCCTCTCTTTCCTCCCTCTGTCTTCACATCTGCTTCTTTTTCCTCCTCTCACTCCCGTCTCAAGCCTTCTCTCCCTGCACCTGGGAGTCTCCAACCTGGAGAGGAGGGAGCTAAGGCCCTGAGGCTGTTCGCAGACTTGCAGAGCTCTCTGAGTCAGACTCGGAGAAGGGCTTGAACTGCTTCTCCCGGAGGTGGGAGGAAGTGGCCTCTGCCCTGTGCGGGCTGCAGGAAGTGCCGAAGGATGGTAGCTCAGAGAGGCCTTGTGCTGTTGGCCCAGCTCTGGCCTGGCGCGGAGTTTACGTCTCAAGTGAGGAATGGCAGAACGGCTGCCCTTCCGCTGGCCTTGGCTGTCCTGCACAACCCAGGGGTGTTAGGAAAATGAAGGCAGAAAGCATTCTAAATGTTGTAGAGAGTTGAACAGAAAGAAGGTGGCCTGTCCGATTTCTCTGTCTAAAACGAAATCCTCCAGCTAACCCTCTGCTCCATAATGCGGAATACATGGGCTGCTCAGCCCCCTTGCCAGCTGATTCAGCTAATGAAAAAATCAAAGCCACCCCATGATCAGGTGACCTCACAGTGAGTGAGTATGTGTTTGAGTGTGTGAGTGTGTGAGTGTGTGTGTGTGTGTGTGTCACTGGAGCCTCTCCAAGCAATTTGAGAAATGGACAGACTTCTGCCTGCTGGGCCCAGCCCACTCTCCTGCCTCCTTCCTCAGGACTCTTGCCTACCCTTTCCCAACCCCTCTCTTATACCTTTGTCCCCCATCAAAAAATCTGCCAGGAAGAGGCTTACCAACCAGTGAGTAACCCAGGTGACCGGCCCTCCCTTCGGGTCTTTTTTCTCTCCCCTTCCAGGTTCCTGCACATGGGGCTTTGCTGCAGGCTCCTCAGTGGCCCCGAGTCTAGGCCACCTGCCCTTCTTGATACAAGTAAAGCTGGCTGAAGGGGCTTTTCTTTACTGGTCAGTTGGGTTTACTGGCATGGGCATCTATTTCAGGTCCTCCCTTACCTGCTTCACCTCTCACGTCTCCTAGGATGGGGAGGCCCCATTCTCCATTCCCCACCTACTCCCTGGAGTTTCCTAGCCCCTTTTTTACACCACCCCCCTCCCCAATCCTCCAGGCACCTCAGCCTCCCCATCTCGCTGACTGAGTCCCTTCCTTAAGAAAAGAGCAAATCCCAAGTCACCACTTGAGAGTCTGGTGCCTTTCATGTTGGGGGTATGCATTGCCCCCCCCCCAATAGCCTTCTCTGCTGCTCTGCAGGATGGCACTTCCTCCTCAGTATCTGGGGTCCCCGGGCAATGGGTTGCACCTCTGATCCCAGCACTCAGAGGAGATGAAAGAGATGAAGGCTGAGGTTGGTTCTCACTTAGTGTGTCTAATAAAGTACACCTCACCACCCAAAGGTGAGGTTTCGTCTGTCCTGTGCTACGCCATCCCCTGAAATATCTAATGCACAGAAGAAATTCTGCTTCCTCTTATTCCTGTAATGCTGAGACTGTTTTTCGTGAACAGATAATCTGGTCTTAATGTGCTGAGAGCATTTGTTCCCTCTCTGTCCTGGGTCACACCCCCAGGGATCTTGTATTGACTCGCATGGATCTGTGAGGAGCTTCCAGGCCCCTTCTCCTTCCTACTCAGGGGGTTGGAGTCAGTTGGGGAGGGGAGAAGTCTCTACCTTCCCCACCATAAAGTTGTGTACATAAAGGTAGGGGCAGCTGGAAAGGCGTCATTGAGTTTTCTCTCAGAGAATTTTGCGTTTTATCAGAGTAAAAAACAAAGCTCCAAGGAATATGTGTTGAGAAAAGCTGTGCATCCATCTCAGAACTGGTGTATTTTCTCCTCATGGAAAATGAGACTCGTGGAACCCGTGTGTTTTCCTTTTTCTTGGTTGCAGTGGCTCTCAATCTTGTCCACATATTAGAATTACCTGAAGGACATTTGAAACTCGCAGTCCTCAGGCTGTGCCCCAGATCAATTAAATCAGAAACTTGGGGACCCAGGCATTCAACTCTTCTCTTCCTCCTCTCCCTGCTCCCTTTCCCCCTTCCTCTCCCTCCCTCCTCCTCCTTCGCTTCTTCCTCCTCCCCAGGTGATGCCAACGTACATCCAAAATTAAGAGCCACTGGTCTGTGGGGAGTTTGGGCCAAATGTGTAACCCAACTTTAGTGTTCTCACCTGCACACTCACTTGCTCTTTCTCTGGTTTCACCCTCCCATCTTGATTTTTCTCTGATCCCGATTTCCATTGGCCAGTGGGCTTTTAGGGGCCCTTAGTTTAAACCTGGTCTTTTATGACCATAGTTTCTGCCATAATGTACATTTGCCACACTGGGAAAACTTCGGTTGACTGAATGGATGAATGAATATAATTAAAAAACAGGAAACAAAACTGAATTGCAGCAGTGCTTTATTTGTCTTAAAAGTATTTTATGACAAGTAGGTTTGATTAGAGAAGGAAAAATGATAAATGGAGAATTTTTATGGGAATTCTAAAGGGGCCTTCTTGACATTCTCAATATATTTAAGGATGTGGTGACCCTGGTATTCATGTCTCATTTCACTTTACAACTTTTATTTTCACTTAAAGTAATTACTTTTTTTTTTTAATAAACATGAATCCCTAGCTCTATTCTTATTGAATGATTAGGCTAAGTTTTTACCTCATAAACAAAACAAAGAGAAAGGAAGGGAAAAGTGGGAGGGAATTTCCTCACTTACCAAAGAGCTGACAAGTAGAAAGGCAAGAGGAAATAGGTGAAGTTAATTGAGCTGGAAGTCTGGAGACGGCAAGTGCATGGGTGCGTTTGGGGAGGTGGGTTAAGGCGGGGCTCAGGTCTGTGGTTTCAGTTTTCAGATATGTGCAGACCTGCAGGGAAGGGCAGGGGCAGAATTCCACTCCCTGCTAGGGGGACCAGCTGCCTAGGTTTATCCGGGGACTGGATGGTTTCTCAGCATGCGGAATTTTTAGTTTTACAACCAGTAATTTTAGGCAAACTGATATTAGTTGGTCACCCTAACTCCCATCCCAGGACGTACTGGTTGCTTGCTTACTAATTGTTGTTTGGAGGCAATTGGAGGCAGAAAAGGGAATAAAGGAGTTTTAGGATGGAGTAAGAAGTTTGACCTAGCTTTAAGTGAAATGAATTTTAAGCTCTGGTGTTTATAATGCTAGGCAGACCTTCATCTAATCCATTTATTCTAAGGAAAGATATACTGAACAAAAACCCACTTCAGAGGGTGGGGGAGTGAACAAAGGGGTATGCCTCTGTTGTAGTTTGCTAGCTGCCGGAATGCGATATACCAGAAACGGAATGGCTTTTAAAAGGGGAATTTATTAAGTTGTAAGTTTACAGTTCTAAGGCCATGAAAGTGTCCAAATTAATACAAGGCTATGAAAATGTCCACACTAAGGCACCAACAAGAGGTTACCTTCACCCAAGAAAGGCTGATGAATTTCCAGGGTTTCTCCCGCAACTGGAAAGGCACATGACAAATACGGTGACATCTGCTATCTTTCTCTCCAAGCTTCTTGTTTCATGAAGCTCCCCGGGGGTGTTTTCCTTCTTCATCTCCAAAGGTCTCTGGCTGTGTGGGCTCTTGTGGCTCTTTCCAAAATGGTTCCCTCCGAAAGGACTCCAATAAGCAACCCACCTTGAATGGGTGGACACACACCTCCATGGGAACCATCTAATCAAAAGTGACCACCCACAGTTGGGTGGATCACATCTCTATGGGAACAATCAAAAAGCTCCCACCCAGGGTGGGCCACGGTGGTTCAGCAAGCAAGAATGCTTGCCTGCCATGCTAGAGGACCCAGGTTCGATTCCCGGTGCCTGCCCATGTGAAAAAAAAAAAAAACTCCCACCCAGCAATGTTGAATGAGGATTAAACTACATGGCTTTTCTGGGGTATACCCCAAGATTCAAAGTGGCATAGTTTGAATAAAGGAGTTTCACATAAAGAGGAAAAAACATGGATGAAAATTTCTGTTTGGAGGCAAAACTACCTCAAATGTGTTCTTCCCACTAAACTAGGAATTAATTGCGAGGCAAGGGCTTTGTCCTGTATCTGTGAATCTTTGAATCCCTGTTGTCTACAGTGCCTGGTACACAACAGATGTCCGGTACACAACAGATGTCCAGTAAATGTTCGCTGAATTAAATTCAGCCAAGAGTAACACATATTGGGTGTTTGGCTGTAGGTTAAAGGTTACAAGTATTCACAAAAGGATCATTGTCAAAATGTAGTTTTAGATATCGTTGAAGATACAAAACATATACTCAAAGTATTAATAAGTGCAGAATTACGTAAAGATAATGTATCAAAGAAAAAACAAAGCATCATGTTGTTTTGGGGTTAGGGACAACACTCTCAGTAGCATCTTTTTTTTCGATCTGGGCAGGCTCTGGGAATCGAACCTGGGTCTCCGGCATGGCAGGCAAGAACTCTGCCACTGAGCCACTATTGCCTGCCCTCGGTGGCATCTTTAATTCAAATTTGATTCCAACTGCAGTAGCAGGGAGAATAAACCAAGTAAAATACTTTCTCAACCATTATAAGTTACACTGAGTTTATATAGGGTTAGGGACTAGACTGAAGAAAGAGAAAGAAGGAAGTAGAAAAATAGCAAGTGAATTTAGCCTGAGTTATGCTAGGGTAGCAAATGACTCCCAAATCCCAGTGATCTAGAATGATAGAAGTTTATTTCTCTTTCATACAACATATCCGGCAAGAACAGTTGTGGCCCTTCTCCACATCTGGTTTATTTTGGAAGACCTCGTTGAAAGAACAATCTCTATCTGGGTTATGACTGTCAGAAGAACAGGTGAGAGGGGGTTAGATCACTCAACAGCTCTTATAGCTTCCACTCGGGATTAGCATACATCACTTCTGGAAAAAGTAAGCTACATGACCAATGGGTTGCACTTGTATAGTCCTCCTAAAGGGAGGGCCCCATAGGGAGGCCACTGTGATTTTATTACACAGCTAGCATTAAATAATACTAGCTAGAATATATGAAGTATCACCTTCTCTAATGTTAGCCACGTCTTATGACTTCATGCAGTTATCTGCAATGTTTTATGAATCTTGATGTTAACACAAGCATAGTTCAAACACATATATATCTTTTTAGAATGTAGATGTCAGGAAGCAGGCAAAATGAAGTGAAGAAGGGCAAAAACAAAGTAAAGCAAAATGCAACCTGAATAGGGACCTTTGATCTTAGCCAACTATGAAGCTCCTAGCTAAGAAGCTTTCTAACTCATAGAGTATTATAAATATTCTGGGCCATGGGCAATTTCCTACACTGCCCTGGAGGAACCAAACTCCAAGTGATTAGTTCTTAGTTTAAATAAAAAACTGATTCCCTTCTTAAAAGGAAAGCTCAGCTTTCTGAATTCATGTTTCCCTTTTCAAAAGACACCTTATATTTTGGCTGTACAAATTATACCAGGAAATAACTGAGTGGTTTGAGTGCCATTTTCTCTGTATTTTAGTTACTTATCTTTAGAATGAGATGGCTGGACTGTACTAGAGGCTCTTAATAAGGGATGTATCTCAAAGTCACTCAGTTCTCAGTCCCATGAATATTTATTTCAGTAGTGGAGCATCTGTTTTTGAAAAAAGTGCCCTAGATGATTCTGATGTTTCCTGCAGGTTAAGCACCATGAGAGTAGAGAATTAGCCAGGGCTTGATTTGTCCCCCTTCCAATTCCCATCCATTAGGAATGGCACTGGGCCCCATAGATGTGTAGAACCACATGGTCGGACTTTGAAGAAACAAACTGGGGGTGCTATTTCTTCCCAGGTCTCTCCCTAACCTCTCATGTTGTGGAGTGGGCAAGTTTCATGATAGTCTAATAGGCCAAGACTCAATAGGCAGAGAGAGAGGGGTTCCATCTTTGGCTTCTACTTTCTTTCCCCCAGACTAGAATGGCAGGGGTGTCTGTACCCACCTCTTGGCACATGGTAGCCAAATTCAACATTGGTGTTCATAGTATAGACTTTACCATGGCCTGCCTCCTTTCCTGGTGCTCCCATTTGTCTCTGCATTTCCTTTATAGCCTCCAGATGTCCTTGTCTTGGTCAATAAGCCTAATTATGACACCGACGCCTGAGGTTTCTCATCCCATGGTGTGGCATGGTGGTGCTGGACCTTCAGTAAAACCACTGCCCTCTGTTTTGTCAGCATCATGGACTGGGTTGTAGGAAACAGCAATGGAGTTCTTTTAACCTGGCAGCCTCTGTTGTTAGGTGCTCCCCACACTTGTTAATTAGTGAGTAAATAATGAACTAGCTGGACATAAACTTGTGGATGGTGCTCATGGTCCCTGATAACTCCTTTCCTGATTAGAGGGCTGCAGATCAGAAGCACCCAGGAACCAGAATGTGGCCAAAAGCTGACTCAGGGCAAAGTGACAACTGATAGTGAGGGAAGGGCCAGACAGTAATTACTTGTGTACAGGCAATTTAATTGACAGAACCTAGCACTGGGCTAGGTCTAGCATAAAAGTTTTTTTTCATCAACTCGTAGAAAAGCTCTGAAGTTTGGAAAATTCGGTGAAAAAGCAAACTAAACGCTAGACACCATTGTATCCCCACACCATGGCTATATTAAATGACACTTTAAGTAAATGACAAGGTATGGGCAGTGGGGAGGACATAGCAAGAAGGGACTAAAAACCAATGATGCTGGGCCTGGTGCATAGGCTGTGTCACTTAGACATCATGTAGCTCAGTGAAGACTGGAATTATTCATCCCTTTTACAGGTGAAGGAACTCCAGGTCAGGGTAACTAATTTAAGGTCATAGATCTGGAAAGCATAGAATAAGACTCAAGCTCTGATTCTAAAACCAGTGGGCTTTCCACTGTAAAGTACTGCCTTACCTTTAAATGATTCAATTATGTTTGGTTTAAGAAGGCAAGGAAGTCGGTCACAAAAGACCCACATATTGTTTGCGATTCCATTTATGTGAAATGTTCAGAATAGGCAAATCCATAGAGGCAGAACAGAGATCAGTGGTTGTCTGGGAAGTGACTGCTTGGGTACCGAGTTTCTTTTTGGGGTGATAAAATTGATTGTAGTGATGATTGCACAACTCAGTGAACACATTAAAAACCATTGAATTGCATGGCATGTGATTAGATCTTAATAAAGCGGTTTAAAAAAGAAGGCAAGGAAGAGTATAATATATTAAGAGATGTTTTAAAACAATTTTTGTTATGAAATAATAACATATACAAAAAAACAATTAAATTTCAAAATGCATTGTAACAAGTAGTTATAGAACAGGTTTCAGAGTTTGGTATGGGTTACTATTCCACAATTTTAGGTTTTTTCTTCTAGCTGCTCCAAGACACTGGAGACTAAAACAAATATCAATAAAATGATTCAGCAGTCATACGTGCTTGTTAAATCCTATCTTCTCTGTTATAATGCCTCCTTCTCCCTTGATCCTCCTCACAATTTTAGGGGTATTTGGGCTCTGCCCTTTCTTACTTTCTCATATGGGAAAGCGCTGTCCATAATATAGGCTATGGGGATGTTCCTAGAGAGGCTGGCCCCTCTGCGTTTTGGGACTTACCTGGCTGAGGAACCCATCTGGAGGTTGTATGTTTTTGAAAAGTAACCTTAGTACGTGAAACTTTTGTAGAATCTCAGAGCCCTAAATGTTCTTTAGGTTAACAGGAATGATTTTGGTTGGGGTTTGGCAAAGTGTGGTAATTAGCAATATCTAGCTAAAACTTGCATAAGAGTAGTCTCCAGAATAGCCTCTCAGTGCTATTTGAACTCTCTTATCCACTGATACCTTATTTTGTTCCGTTTCTTTTCCCCCTTTTGGTCAGGAAGGTGTCGTCAATCTCGTGGATTCTAGGGCCAGGCTCATCCCTGGGAGTCATGTCCCACATTGCTGGGGAGATTCACAACTCTGGATGTCATGTCCAACGTAGTTACTTGCAGAGTTGGGCTTAAAGAGAGAGAGAGTCCACATCTGAGCAACAAAAGAGGTTTTCTGGAGGTAACTCTTAGGCATAACTATAGGTAGGCTTAGCTTCTCTGCTACAGAAATAAGCTTAACAAAAGCAAGCCTCAAGATCAAGGGCTTCGCCTGTTAACTTGGGAGTCCTTAATGTTTGAGACATTATCAAGGGTTTCCTGGTGATAAAGTTTAATAGTTCCACATTTTTTTCTCCTATCCCTTGAGGGACTTTGCCAATACTTTTTATAACATACTCTGGGATGTATCCTGGCATTACAATTAAGCAATACAGAATTCTAAGCCCTCATTCTCATTCTGAGCTGCAAGTGGTTGGGTAGTTTAAATGAGTTACCCAGACAGGTTGTTAGGCTATGTGCTAGAGAAAATTTAGGTTTTGGACAAAATAAAGCTCTCTCCCTTTGGTCTCATACATTAGGTGAAGTTCTAAAAATACAATGAAATGACTTCTTTCCAAATTATTAAAATGTTTTAAAAGTTTCAGTATAACTCAGCATTTATTCTATTTTGAGAAAAATTCATTTTTATGGAATCCCTTTAGCAAACAAAACTGAATAAGTGAACGTTCTGGTTCATCATCTGGCCAGCTAAGGCACACTTCTGCGTGTGGGGAGGGCCGGGGGCAGAGGCAGACGCCAAGCCCTTTCTGGGCCCTCTGTGGAGTCAGGCTGGGGCTTGGGCTCCCCGGAAGAGCCAGAGCCGGTCTGTAACCCATCGAAGGTCAGGGAGCAGATTCCGCAGCTGAGGTCGAGTTTTATTCCTGCTTTGGGAGTGGAGAAGGGTAGGAGGGTGGGGTGGGAGCTGAAAACCAGGTTGCTGTGAAGAATTCTAAGGAGATTCAGATGTTAGCAGCGATATTGCCAGACCTGGCAGCAGCTCCGCTTCCCCAAGCTGAAGGATCGCTGGAGGGCTTTTTTTTTTTTTTTTAATTTAAATGAGGGCTGACAATTTTCTGATGTGATTTCACTGTACCACCCACCCCTACAGGCATTTGTGAGAAGGAAGGGAGACGCCCTCCATCTGACCCCGGGGTGTCGTGACCCTCCCGCCCCATCACCAGCCCCGGGACCGGTGGCGCCCGCTTAGGGTCTGCCTGCAGCCCACGCGGCTGCGATCCTCGGCTCCGAGCCTTGGAGGGCGGGGCTGCGGCGACTGAGGAGCCCGCCCGCCTCGGGGCCCAGGCGGCCCCACGGGGACTCGCGTGGCAGCCAGAGAGGTCTCCCCACAGCGGCTAGGGGAGAAAGCCGTGGCCTTCCTACCCACGTCTCACAACATGCCGCTCACTCCGTAGCTCTCTGTTTTACGAAAATCCTACCCAGCCTCCAGCACCTCCTTCAAATCTCTCCTTCTCGCCCCAAGCCCAGCCCAGCCTGGAGAGACACTTCCCTCCTTTGATGCCTGTCAGTTCTGCGGAGCACAGACTTCCTGGAACCCCTTGACTTGTTTGCACAGCGGGATCAAAAGCTTCTTAAGAGTAGAGACTGTGTCGTTTGTTCGTTCCCTTTTAGCTCCAACAGGCAGGGCTTCAGAAAGCTCCCCAAGCCCTTCTCCCTAATGCTACTGCCCCTTCTGACGCCACCCCACCCCTGAGCCGCAGGCTTCCTGGGCAGCCAGTCGTGCCCTTGGCTTTAGCATCCTTGGAAACTGTAGCTTTATGTTGAAGGGTCTGCTCCAGCCCCAGGCCTGGCCGGAGGTGACTGCATGTTTGCTGTTTTTATCCCTTGGGACTTTTTGTCCTTTACTACTCCTGGCATTTCTGCCCTTGCCTTCAATGTCTCCTTGCTCATTTCAGTGGCTGTTGTCATAGTTGGAGGTCCCAGAGTGGACCTTCTTTACTCCCTGTGTTACATGTTATTAAAGTTGGCTGTATTAGCTCCAGGTTGTTGGTCTCCATCAGCAATCAGACCAGGTTAACCTCTGAAAAACTCGGAGCTCACACTTACAAAGTGCTTCCTGTGTGTCACACAGTGTTCTATATATATATGTATTGTATATGTAGCCATGTTCTACAGATACAATATATTTAGAATATGCATGTATGTGTGTGTGTGCTCATTTAATCGGTGTAATAACCCTATGGGGTAGGTACAGTGACTATTAATCCTATTTTAAGGATGAGGAAACTGAGGCATGGAGAAGTGAAGCAATTTACCCACAGAACTAACTACTCAATGGTGAAGCTAGAATTTGAACCTATAGCAATGTAGCATCATTTTAAAAGAACGACTCAAGATTTTTATCCTTTAAAATAAGCTTAGGAAAATGAATTCAGTTTAAAAGAGGACAGGCTTAGGGACATTGTTATAGAGGGCAATTGGAAGGAAAAAATAGTTTCGTGCCTCTGTGTGGTTTGTGTTGATTTCAGTTACTTTGGGAAGACATTCATATTAAGTCACAGCCTGACCTCCTACCACCTGGGCAGCCCAGAGCCCTCGGTCATCGGTGACTTTGAGGTCCTTTTAGGTCACAGACATTGCGAATCTCAGCACCTGCCTGCGACTAGGCAAGCTTTGTGTTTCACGCCCAACCCTTCAGAATTCAGCTATGTGTGAGCCAAGCCTGAGCCCAATTCTGGCTCCTGGCTTCGATGGAGATCTAGTTGCTCTGAGCTTCCCAGCACCTTGCCAGTGTGTCTGGAGGTGGCTGAGGAACTGGGATGCAAGGCAGAAGATGCTTTAGGGTACCTTACAAAATGCTAGGTCCCCAGCACCCTCACCCAGTGCTTCTGTGTTTTTTCCTAATCTTGTCTTTCAAATTCACAGTTTTAGTCTTACTCCTTTCATGAAGCGCTGTTACTACTTTCTTCCAAAGCAACCACTTCCTTCTGGAAACTTCCATGGTAGCTGTTGACTGTACTGCACAAGGTACTGTTTGATACTCAGTATGTTTGTTCTTTGTCCCAGTGACTTTTCTTCCTGCCAGGACTAATGCCCACAAGGTTAGGGGCTATGTCCTCTATTTTTCTTTTGACCTAGCAAGAGGCTGGCACATTGTTTGTAGTCAATATATATTTGTTGAATAGGATGTGGAGAGCTGAGGGATAGAGCAAGAGGTGTGATGGATTGCTGAGACCTCTAAAAGGCTAAAGGAGCTTGTACCAGTTTGAAAATATATACCCCCAAAAGCCATGTTTTAATCCTGATTCAATTTTGTGGAAGCAGCCATTTCTTTTAATCCTAATTCAGTAGTGTAGGGCAGAAACTTTTGATTGGGTTATCTCCACAGAGATGTGGGATGCCCAGCTGTGGGTGTGACCTTTTGATTAAATGGAGATGTGACTCCACCCAATCCAGGTGGGTCTTGATTAATTTACTGTAGTCTTTAAAAGGGGAAGCATTTTGGAGAAACCTCAGAAACGACAGAGCTGACAGAAACTTTAGCCCACACAGCCAGAGGTCTTTGGAGATGCATGAAGAAAACACCTTCAGGGAAGCTGTTGAAGAAGCCTGGAGAGAAAGCTAGCAGATGTCGCCATGTGCCTTTCCATTTGAGAGGGAAACCCAGAACATCATTGGCCTTCTTGAGCCAAGGTATCTTTTCCTGGGTACCTTAGCTTGGACATTTTTATAGCCTTATCTTAATTTGGACATTTTCACAGCCTTAGAACTGTAAATTTGCAACTTAATAAATTCCCTTTTTAAAAAGCCATTCTGTTTCTGGTATGTCGCATTCTGGCACCTTACAAACTAAAACAGAGCCCTTGTGTTAGGGGACAGGCCAGTCTTTTTGTTTTTTAATTAAAAAGTCAAAGAGGAAGATGGAGGTTTCACTTTCACAAGAGCCAAGCAACTTCAGTTAAAGGTTAATACACCCATCTCTCAGGTAAAGGGATTCCTACTTCTTAGGTCTGAGGAGCTTTTTCTTTGATTAGCCAATGAGCTTAATCTCAGAGACTGTGGAAAGTACAAGCTGTCAAAGAACGGTAACAGGACCTACTTAAAAGGTAAAATGATGGAAGCCGAAGGAAACCTTGGTGATGGGCATTTGGGGTGGGCGAAGTCATTGTGACAGGTGAGGTGGGAGGGGGCGGTTCAAAGTAGACCTCATAGATGAGGTGAGGCTTGTGTTAGTTAAACTTTTGGACACACAAATAACTAAGCATGCTTATGTTTTATTTACTCTAAACCAGCCAGTGCTTCTTTGGGTTTGTACTCATTTTTTTTAGGGTGTTGGCCTCCAGCATGAATTGAAAATCTTGCCTCTTCTGTTGTCTGTTCCATGAGCTGTGCACACACATTGGGCTTGTTCAGACTGAAGTTGGAAAAGTCACTGCAGGGCCATGTGAAAAAACTCAGCCAGCTTTTCAGTAAACAGAGCTAGTCTCTGTCTTATCCAGATTCAGTGTGTAAAAATTGAGAGCCCACTCCTAAGCTAATTGAAAGATTAACAAAGTTAAGTCAAAACACCTGTGTTCTAGTCCTGGTCCTCTCAGCACCCACCTATGTGATCTTGGGCACATTGCTTAACATGGAAACTTCAGCTTCCCAACTGGCCAAATGTAATTTAGAGTTCATACACATATTAGCTTATCTGATAGATATAACTACATGATTTGGCAGATGACATGCTCCAAACACAAATTCGCAGCTGATATGCATGCATGTATGTAACAAGGGATCAAAGACCCCATTCCACATTTGAAGCTCAGGGGAGCTTGTGATCTGGGTTCAATTTCCACATGAGAAGTTCCAGGTAGTATTGTGAATCTCTTAAGACCTTCAGATGTTCAGAGCTTGGCTTTGAAAGATGGAGAAACTTACCCTATGGAAGATTTTGGTTTGCTTTTGCTTCCTCTACATTAAAATCAGAGTATGAGGTCTTAATGACTCCAAACACCTCTACAATCCATGCATTTTGGAACTGCTCCTTATACCTGGATGGAAGCATCCAGGGAGTGATTGTGTGGCAAACTAATCTAAGCCAATCAGGTTGTTCAACAAAAGTCCAGTTGCTTGGTAAATATTGGTGACCTCCAGTGGCTGGAGGTGGATGAGGCTGTGTCCTCTTGGATAGCTTCGATGCCAGCAGGTATGCTACCATGAACGGAAATCTTAGATGAGATTTTGCCAGTCCCCTAGATATGTTTTCAGGCAGCAGGTACAACCTGTTCTTGTAGCTCAGAGGAAATCTCCCTGCTGCCCTTCAGGACTCCATTTTGCATGAAAGATATGCTCTGAGCTAGCCCCTAAGTTATCCATTCTTAGACTAGGACAGGCCAAACAACAACAGAGTTAACAGCAGAGGCTGCTGAGGTGGAGGCCTGCTGGATCAGACGCAGCTGGGTCTTGAGGGCTACAGTATGGGTAGCTGCAGAGCTAGTTGGTAACTCATATCTGGTTTACTCAAGGGTACTGCAGCTTAGGATATTCTTGACCTAACACTTATCTCGAACACCACTCATCTCACCACTGAAAAAGCATTTGCAGTATCCTTTGAGCTGATTAACAAACCCTCCAGTATAGATTTCCACAAGAATTTTTGAGGTGTTGGGTAACACCCTCTTCAGCCTCTTGATTGCCTGCAAAGGTATTTCAGAGGCTAACACACTCCCCCGAGTATCTTTCAGAGAGTTCATGTATGCAGGAATGCTCACCTCAAATTGTTTATAGCAAATGGGGTTTCAGAGTAAACTACTGAATTGACCACAGTGCTTCTTGGCCCAGTGAACCTCAGAAGCTGCTCCCAGTGGCTCACCAAGCCAATGGCCATGCTGTGCTGCCCTCTCCAAGGCTGCATGGCCTTCAAGCTGACATGCAAATGAAATTAGTGAAGACAGGGGCGGGGGGTGAACCAGGGGAACAGACTTATTTCAATACTTCACTGAGCTCTGCTCCCTCTACTTCTGATTTTCATGTGCACAAATCCTGAAGCCCCAGATTGCTGAGGGCAGTTACAGTGTGGACCACCTAAAAGGGGTCAAGTAAAGGCTTTATAGAGCAGTGTTTCTCTGCATCAGGGAAGCTTCTTAATATCTACCTGTCTGCAACTTTTGTCACATGATATAGCATGAAGGCCCTGTGCTGTCTGCTCTGGCCATGGGCTGTTAGGGCCAAGACCCCTTTTCTGCAGCAGGGTTTCATCACGGGGATGTAAACTTAGCCTGTAGCATTTGATTTTGAGTCTGGTCGTCAAAGATAACATGGGGTTTGGCAAAGGATTTCTGCTGGATTTCAGGGATACTAAGAAATAAAATCCAAGTCTGTTACTCAGGGGCTGGGGAAGGAAGCCCTCTCTTTGCTCTCTTGACACATGTATGCATGTGTATTTCCAGTCTGTGATGTAAACTGATATAGCTGAGCTAATACTGTGTACAGTGTGAGATTTTCCTTACCACCATGACATCATTCGAAACTCTCTGAAGTCACTGTTTTTATTTGCCATGCTTCTTCATAATACTGCATTGTATGACTCTTTCAGAAAATACTGAACAATTATTCCATTTTTGAACCCTTAGGTGCTATCAGATCCTTTTTGCTGCAGAGTCTAATCTTTGCTTGCATTTCAGATTTTCTTTAGGATGGACTTCAAAAAGGGAAGTTACCACGTATAGGTTTATTCCTCTTATTTTTAATTACACAAGTAAATAAGCAAACCTGTACCATAGAAAAACTAGAAGATATAAATAGGCAAAATAAAAACATAAAAGGGGTAGGGGTATGAACCTGTTAATACAAATACAGGCTTTTGGGGCAGGAGGTGGACCTGTGACAACCCCAGTTTTGCAACTTATTTGCTCTGTAACCTTGGCAACTTGAGCTCTCTGAACTACAACTTCCTTATCGGGAGATAAGCTAGTATTTTACCTATTTAGTTGTTGTGCAGGTTGAGATAACATGTGCAAACCTGCTGGAACTAAAAGTACACTCAAAAACTTGATTCCAGGAGAGGGGCCGGATAATAACCTAAAGATACCAGCAAAGGGCTAATGGTGGTGGTAGTGTTGGTGAAGTTGGCGGCACAGGTTCTAGAGATACAAAAAGCAGAGTCAGCAAGGTGCACTCTGGGCTGAGGACTCTTGATGGATAGCTTTGTGCAAGCTCAAGGTAGCAGAACTAAGACTGTGAGCCAGGCTTTTATTGGCTTGATATACCATACTGAAGAATTTGGGTTTATTATGTAGGTAATAAGGAGCCAGTGAAGGTGTTTGGTGTTTTGTTTTGTTTTGATTTTGATTTGTCTTTTTTGGTCTGGTGAGGGTGCTAAGGGTAATGCTTGGAAAAGGGAGTTTAAGCAGATTAGAGGTGAAACAGAGAGGATGTGCCATTTCTAAATCTGAGAAATTAGAGTTCATTAGATTGGACTGGGAGTGGTCTTTGGGCATTACTAAATAGCTTTGATCTATCAGGGCAACAATTTGAGCATTGAATTTCAAGGGATCTGACCTCTGCCATCTAAGGAGAGCAGGTGAAAAAGCTCAGAGCCTGACGAGAAAGCACAAACCGAACTTTTGAGTGGAGAGTTTGGAAGAGAGAATAAACTCAGGTAAAAAGAACCATAATTGTGGTTGGTAGCTTGCAAACTGAAGGAGAGCTGTTTATGCTCCTAAATCCCTGATGGTTGATACCAGCTACCTGAAACATGGAATTGCTGCAGTCAGACCTGCAGAAGGCATTCATGCCCCATGAGTTGTCCTCGGGGCTTGCCTCAGAGTGTCGCAAACCTTTGACTCCTTCGGACAGTGCCCATTTTCCTAGTATTTCCAGCTATTTCAAGCAAAACTAATTAGACTTTTTTCCTCAGGCCTGTTTGTATGCTTTGGAATAAAGCACACAGAAGATAACACTAGCCCAGCTAACCTAGCAAGACCAGTTCCAGAAGCAACAGGAGAAAATATTGTGATTGGCTGGAACGTGGATTGTCCACTTGTGTGGGTACCCAGGGGGCTGGCTGCAGGAGGCCGGTCCTTTGCTCATCACTAAATGGTGCCAGCTTTTTGCTAAAATGTGAGTTTGCTCTAGCGCTGCTCTCTGATTCCATGATAATCCCGCACATCCCATGCCATTGCGTATTGCTGCCCAAATGCTTTCTTATCCATCATCCCAATAGCAACCCTGGGAGATGTACAGAGCCTGTGTCTTTACTCTGATTTCTTTTTAAGAGGAAGGATGGTGGTTCTGAGCAATGGCTGAGCCAGGACTTGGACCTGGTTATTCCAGAATATTGGTGTTTAGTTTTGTTAAGCACCTTGAAGTGGATCTTATAACTCATTGCTCCTTATGTAGGTGAGAAAACAGAGTTCTAGTTTAAAGAGATTTTTTCAGTTAATCTGCTGCTTAGGGTGGCAGAACCAGAGCCAGGCCTCAGGATTCCCAGTTCTCAGAGAGTTCTCACCACTGTATTCCACGCCTCTGACATCTCCATTCAGAATGGGCCCATTGGATGAACAGTGAGCCCATTACCCCCCGGGGCTGAAATTAATCTTAAGAAGGTCACAGACTTCCAACACCATTAGAAATTCCCCAAAGCCCCCAACTCTCACCCAGTTGCCTCTTTGTTCATCACACTTGGTAGACAACCGTGTAATTTTCATTTGTCACCTCTCTGCGAAGCCTTCCCTGCATAATCCACTCATATCCATCTTTTCCTACTTCTATATCTCTTCATGAACCACAAATTTGCGAGTTCAATCATGCATTTAAAATTATAGAATCTTAGAAGAGGCCTTAGAACATCTAGTCCAGCTTTCCATCCAATGCAAGAATCCATTCAATGTATATTAAATTATATGTTGTAAATCCCATTATTTAAATATGTGGTGTGTTTATGTATGCACAATAAAAATGGGAAATATTTATTGACCAAATATTTGACCAAAAAAAGAAAAGAGTCCATTCAATGGTCTTCTGTACTTGAACATCTCCTTGAATACCTCCAGTGACGGGTTGCTCACTATCTTTTGAAGCAGTTCCTGCGTTGCTGGGAATGTTCAAGTCATTAGAAAGTTTTATTTAGTAATAAACATTGCAGTGTTCTGTAATTGGGACTCTCAATTTCTCCTAAGGATTCAAGTCCATTTTCTTCCCAACCAGCCTGTACACTCCTTAGGTCAGGGACCATGTTGCCTTCTGGAGGAGTGTAGGTTTTCTGATCGGGGACTGGGGCATTTCATGGAGATTTCTCTAGTATAGAACATTTGGAAGGGCCTCAGCCATAATTCTTGTCAGAGAGAAAACTGTATTCTCCATATCTAAGGACAGGTATCTCCAGAGAGTCCAAATTCCTGCAGCCAACTTGCTATTTTCCTCTGTTCTCTGTCTGTAAAGCTAGCTAGCCTTTGCTTGAAGGTAGATTGGGGATTGTACATGGAACTGTAATGACCAGAGGACCTTGAGCCCACATGCCATCAACTGCTGCATCACCAGCCTCTGTTCCTGTTTCGGATTTCCTGCTGCCTGTCTTTTTAAAAGACCTCGCTCAGCCCTCCCTCCTGCTAACTTGCCTGTTGAGTAAGAAGTTACCTCCCCAGCAGCCCCGACACAGGTGGTAATGACAGTCTGCTGCAATCCCATCAATGAGGGGCTCTGCCCGTGCTCTGCCTGCGTTCTGAGCAGCAAACCAGCTCTAGTCAACAAGAACTGTCGCCTGTGCTGTCTCAGGCCAGCTCATGCTGTCTGCCATCCGCTTGTTGCGCTGCTTTGGGGACTGGAAACACACCCAGCCCCGGTCCCCATCTGTTGCAGACGTGCAGTGGCAGCAGCTCGAAGAGCAGCCGAACCCTAGAATTTGCCTGGACTGAAGGGGCTGGAACCCCCCCCCCCTTCGTTTATGGACCTTTCAAGTGAGGCAGCAGGATTTTCCAGAGCTGTGAGTGCTGTTTGTCTCCCATCACTCGCATCTTGTCATTTAGTGTTTTACAAACCCGACACTTCTTTTTAACATCCAGGAAGAGGAAATCTCCAGGACGACTTGGGGCTGAGTAAGCAGAGGGAGCTGGATTTATAAATGCATGGTGATTGTACGTTCTGTCATGTACAGTTTTCTCTTTTAATGCTTTGTCTTCTCTGCATGCAAGACTGATGCTGAATTGTTGCTTTGTTCTCCAGGAGCCTCTTATTAAATTAAATACCCCAAGGCTGAACGAAATGTTCCTCTTCTACAATTGAGCTGTATGCTTTCTCCTTATGTAACTTTTTCTTGGTGACTTAAAGAGAATAACAAGAGAAAGTGGTATGTGTGTGTGTGGGGGAGTGTTAATCTCTGTTCCTTATCTGTGTTCTGGCTCTTGGCCCCATCAGGCTGGTAATGGGGTAGCCGGGGCAGCCACACAGCTGGTTCCTTAGCCTGTGGGGTTTCCTCTCTACCTTTCCACCCGGCTAAAAGTTCCCTTCTCAAAATCTGAGCAAAGTCGGGCAATCTCTGCCTTTCCTTTCCCTTTTCCTGAGTCATCACTGATTAAACTTGACCGAAATGGAAAAGATTGGAGCATTTTGGGCATGGCCCATGGTGTCTCTGGGGACTCTTGCTTACACATACACACTAGCGAGGTAGTTTGTCTCCTGCTGGAGGGTGTAGCTCTACTTGTTGCTTGTTTAACTTATGGGGAATACTGGAGAAATAATGAGATAGGCTGGGAGAGGGAACAGCAAGGAAGGGAAAGAGGAGGAGACGGGAGGTGGCCTTCCCTGATGACCAACTCGAGAACTGATTATTCTCTCTGGTGAGTAGGAGGAGGGTAGAGGTGGAAAAGACCCAGAAGCCTTAATCGTTGAATGATTCTGCAGAGCAGCAAGTTCGGGAGGGTGGGGAGGATGCTGGATTCAGAGACAGGGTGGCTCGCCCTCCTCTTCCTTCCCTGCCATTAATGCAAAGCATTTGGAGCTAGTGCCTTTAAATTTTATTTTATTTTATTTTTCCCTCTGGTGTCCCCTTCTATGACTAATCATGTCTGCAGAGAACTTCAGACTAAAGCCTGTGATTTCTAGTATTCGAATATGGCTGATTGGGAGTAACCCGATGCGGGTATCATAGAAGCTTAAGGCCGGATTCTGTGCTTCTGCATTGACAGTCTCAGTGGGGAGAAAAGATAATAATAGTAAACAATTCAATAATCGTAAGCTCTCGAGAACTGAGTACTGAATTGTGCCGTACGAATCGCAGTGCTGAAAGCGAGGGGAGATGGTGTGGTGGGGACAATTGGGGGTGTGCTCCGTGGAGGTTTGGGATTTGAGCAGGTGTCACCCTAGGCTGAAGGGGCAGCGGGGAGCAGACAGAATCACTACCCTCAGGATGCTAACATTTGCCTGGGAAAGAAGCCCCAGCACATAAATGGAGGAGAATTTCAGGTACTGTCAGATGTGAATAAATAAGAGTAACGTGAGAGCCAGGGGAGGGTGGGGGTGGAGGTGGGGGAGCTGAGGGCTCATCACGCCAACATGGGGGCCCTTTATGAAGTTTCCTGGGAATATCAATTAACAAATGCAACTGGATTGGATCACTGTCCTCTGGGCTCCACAATCCCCTCTGCAAGGCCTCAGTTTGTTTCCTGGTTCAGAGAATCCTGGTAAAACCACTTCCTATGAGTCTCGGGGGCTTCACACTTTTCCAGCTGCTTCCCCAATTGGCACAGAAACTTTCAAAGGCTAGATAAATCGAAGATGGGTTTTGTTTTTGTATTTTCTTAGCCCCTAATGCCAGACCTATGAAACAGGTGTAAAGTACTTTTTCTAAATGAGCAAACCGAGGATTGAAAGGTAAAATTCATTCAGTGAACACAATTTGAAACCTAGGATATTTAAGGGACTTCCTCTTGCCTTTCCTAAAGCAAAAAGAGTCCCCTGGAGCCCAGCCCTGGTCTTGGTATTGAAGGTACAGAGGGGAGAGGAGAGGCTGGTGGGCTGAGGAGGGTTGGGGGATTTTGATCCCTCAGCTGCGGGTGTTGTTTACCACCCCCCTCCACCCCCTGAGGCCTTGCTTCTCGGGGCAGGTCTCCAGGCTGGTATTAGAACCAACACTTCAGTAAAACAAACTCTTGAGTCCTGTGTTCCAGACACTAGACATTCCAAGATGAGCAAGATGCTTGGTCTTGACCTCGTTAATTAATCGTTAATTAATAGGGAGGGGTCCCTGGAAATGGACATCCTAATTGTAGGTCCTCATTTCAGCTCAGTTGTTAACTCATGGAATCTTGGGTTTTCCCCTTCTGCTCACAGCTCTCTTTCAAACTATAGCCCTCTCTCTTCCTTGGACAAGTGTTGTCTCTTCTCCCACAGGATGCCTGTACAGTACAGACCAGTCTTGCCCCATCCTCTTCTAGCAAATCCCCTTAGCATTTGCTCATAATCAGCCTATAGATTAATATAGGCTAATGCCTATATTTTTGTTTTATGCATTTGGGGGGGAGGTGCATGGTCCAGGAATCGAACCCCGGTCTGCATGGATGGTGAGCATTCGACCACTGAACCACCTGTTTATGCATTATTTTGTATTCAGTTATGTTCGATTAGTTCTTATAGATAGATTCAATTGATAACTCCTTATGCGGTCAGCTAGAGTCTTGATTTCTTAGAAAGTTGTCTCCATATTATTCGCTGTTTGTATTTTATATTTCAGTAAATATTTGTTGACCATGTGCAAGGTGCCAGGCAATTTCATAGATGTCATTTCTTTTGATATCTATTTGAAAGTGCTTCGCATTTTCGTAGATGTCATTTCTTTTAATTCTCAGGACAATCCTAGGAGGTGTTTTCCTTACTTTAAACATGAGGAAATCGAGGCTCCATGAACTTGAATAACTTACCAAGATTGCAGAGCCAGTAAATGGCAGAACTAGACTTCAAACTAGACAGTGAAAATTTGCATCTTAGCTCACATCCTGGGCTTGGTGACTTAGCAGGAAACTCAGGACCTGCAAGCAAGTGGCTTGTTCCAGACTCTGTGCTTCCCCTACCCCCTTAAGACCCCAAGTGGGGACAAGCTTGTCCCAAAGTCTTGGCTTTCTACCATTAGTAGGAGATAGTTTAAACCTATAAATTGCATGCTTTCCAACCAAATATTTCATCTACCTGGGCCAAATTTCTTTCCCACAAGCATGACTTAAGGCCCTGGAACCCTACAAGGGACTTAATGAGAGACTGCAGAATTCTAATTTCAATTACTAAAATTTGGGTTAGACATATAACTGAATCACAAGCAACTGATGCCCGAAAACCCAAAAATGTTCTCTCTTTAACCCCGGAGTTCTTTGGCACTCTCCTTGGGAGTTGGACTTGAATCTTAGTTTGTGTTTCATGACTTAACAGCTGAGGATCATGGGCAAATTATGTAATCTTTCGCAAATCTGATTTTTCTTCTAAAAATGGAGACCATGACACCTGCCTCCCAGGGTTGGTGTGAAGAGCAGAGTAACCCTAGGGATAGTTCCTGGCACATAAGAGATGATTAATAAATTAGTGTTTGGTTGTGGGATATCTTGGCAGAGTCTAGCAGAATACCTTTCAAAGCAATGCCTTGAATTGACTTAGTTGTCTAATAGAAGTCTCTGGATCTTAGTACTTTGATGATTATTCAGAAACTCATGGCAGGGGGGTTTTCAGTTTAGCTGGTTCCTACATCCCCTGCTATCCCAGTTGTACTTCATTCTCAATCTGTGATCAGGAAGTCAGATCCCTGCCTCCTGGCCTGCTATCATGCATGAATGCTGTTTGCTCTCTTCACTGTCTGGTATCTCAATGTGGTTCTGCTGCTATAACCTTCTAATGAAGGTCACAGTGGCATGTTTGTCTGATCTTTCTTTCTTGATTTCCTTTGTCACCTCTCACTCTGAGTTGTAGCATAGGAGGAGGTAGGGAGAAAATAGAAGCAAAACAAAGCCAGACTTAGTCTTTTGTTTTTATTTTCCTTTGTGGGTGAGGTATACGGTGGCATTTTATTATTTAATGTATGCTTTTAAGGAAATCTGCCATCTGCCTGGTAATAATGGCATCAGCTAGTTAGTCACCTGCGAGTTAGAGCCTTGCTGTACAGTTTCCAGTCAATAAGATAACAGACACTCAGAGAGGCAGACAGAACAGAGGTGGCCCTGTCATCTGAAAGCACAGCCCACAGTTGCCTCACTGGGCACTTTGAAAACACCATAGCCATTAGATCATAAAACCTGCCCAACTTTCATTCTTATTAAAGCAGGAAAATGTGTGAAGACATTTTTAGAAATATTTTTACCAATAAAGATTAGAAGGGTATTTTAACTTATCCAAAAAATTAGATGAACTCTAATCCCTTAATTGCTATTATCTGGGGTTTTCTAGTACTCAAAGCCATCACTACTAAGGAAGAGGAAGGAAGTGAAGAGTTCAAAAAAGGTGAGTTTTCTAGATAACTGAGACTCACAACGATAAAAAGTATTTGATTTCTGCTGATATTTGACAACCTGTTTCAGAATCAAGAATGAGCCAATAGGGGTTCTGGATGTTTCCTTGGAGGGGGTGCTTGCATTTTAACAAGAAAGAATGATTAAAAAAAAAAAAAGAATGCTAAGCATCTAAATCCCTGAAGTGGATATAAAAGGGAAACTTCCTGTACCCAGAAGATTGGCAAGAGATAAACTGGTACCAGCAGCCTACAGAGACTTTCCTCAAAATGCCCCAGGTAAAGGGGCAACCTCTACCTCGGGCATTTTGTTTTTGAATGAGTCCAGTTCTGAGTCCTGCCGCAAAGCAGGAAAGATTTCTTACTGATCCCTCCTGCTGATCCAGCACTGTTTCGGGTGTGTGTGCGTGTGGACAGGGGATGGGCTAGGCTAGGGATTTATCCATTTTGAACTGAAAAACCACTCAAATTCCCAGAGCCCAAGCCCCTGGTGGGATTTGCCCTTAATGTTAGGCCAAGACCCCAGCCAGCCATTTAACAAGAATCAGTCAAGCCTGGCTCAGCGCTCGCTGCATACATCTGTCACCACCCACTCACTCTGAGTCATCGCCACACTTATCTGCTCAAATCACAGAGCCTTGAAATACACTTACCAGTTGGTCTTCCAACACAAACTCCAGGGGGGGAAATCTGGAGAGAAAGATGGGCCCTGGAGGAGGGGGGAGAGAAGGAAGGAGGGCGTAGAAGGGGACATTGTTCCAACCAGGCCTGGAGGCAGGCTGAGGAGGCTTTTAGTGGCCCCACCTGGGGACCTGAGAACCCCTCAGTTCAAGGCCCCTGCGGGAGCCTAAGGAAGTTTCCCCAGGGCTTGCCCAGATCCCTTGATGGTCTCACCGGCTGCCAGCCAGCAGCTCTCCCCAGAAGGACTGGCTGTTCCTCTTCTTCCTTAGCTGTCTCGAGATGGGGCACTGGGCCAGGCCACCATGTATTGCGGCGGTTTTGAGGCTTGACCCCTGAGGAGGGACTTCTGAGGGAGGGGCTTTCTGTGGCTTATGAGGCCAGGGAAAGGAGTAAGGATCAACTCCTGCCTCGGTTTTGTTTCTTCCTGTTCACGTTTTCTCCCCTTCCTATTCAAAACCTTACTTGGTATATGAGATCTGTTCCCCCCACCCCACCCACTTTCTTCTAAGTGGGGAGAAAGGGACTCCAGCCACTGGACCAGAGCCCAAATGCAATCTGCAGTGTATCAACTCATCAGAGACACTGAGGAAATCCCACCAAAGCAGTGTTTCTCCAAGTGTGGCCCACCCCACCTCCATCAGAATCTTCTAGAAGCGTCCATGGCTCTACCCCAACTTGCTGAATTAGAATGTCCCAGCTTTTCAGCCAGGTCTTATTTATGTGCACTAAGAACCAGGGCTCTGGACTGGCTTTGCAGGAGAGAAGAATCCTTAGTTGTGAAGGAACTGACTTGGCATCAGCCTTCTTTTGCTTCTAGCGCATTTATCTAAAGAGAAGTTTCTGGATCTTGTCCAAGAGCCAACTAGTCATCGAGCCTAGCAATTCCTCCCCACCTCCCTCCCTCCCTCAATCAAAATTACCTTTCTACAATTTCTCTTGTGGGAAGAAATAATGAAATCATTGTGGAATCACAAAAATATTAAAAATCAAGTAGTATTTTTCAGTAATCCCAAATGGCTAGATGTTTGGTTGACCCAAGAATTCTGACTGGGAGCTACTGGGCATATTATATCTGGAAAGCTAGCTTTATATATATATATATATTTAATATTGAGAAATCTTCACACACATGCAATCCATACATGGTACACAATCAATGGCTTACAATATCATCACATAGTTGTATATTCATCACCATGCTCATTTTTAGAACATTTGTATCACTCCAGAAAAAGAAATAAGAAGAAAAAAGAAAAGACCCATACATCCCATACCCCTTACCCTTACCTCTCATTGACCACTAGTATTTCAATCTACCCAATGTATTTTACAGGGATGCTGAACTTTTAAATACTAGAGTACCATAAAATGCACTTAATGAAATAAACCCGAGCATCACCCAGTCTCTGATTCCAGAAGTACTTTAGGGTCTCAGTATTGTCACTTTTACAAAATCTGGAATGCCAGTGAGTAAGGATATCAGGTTGACTGAAAATGAGATAAACTAGCTATGGTAGACATTGGTCACATTTCAGTATCCTCAGCTTGTGATGCTTTGTGATCCCCCTTCTCCTTATGTGGTTGGAGGGACAGGGGGTGGATTAAAGAGAGATGGTTGAGAATCATGGCTTTAGTCCATGACTTCCAGTGGGGATCCCATTCCCCACTGTTCATACCTCCCCTTAAGTCTAGAGTCCTTCACCATGGTGCTTTCCAGATGGCCTTATCCAGGTGCTGTCCTGTCTGACCATCTCCTCACCATCTAAACTTCTCTATTCACTCTCCTAGATCCTTCAGGGTCCTCTTCTGAGATTAGCTAATCCAGTAATATGTCAATTAAGAGAAGGGCTTAATTTCATTAGTTTACTCTCCTGACTACCTTTGAATACTACCTTGACCCAAACAAGGGGCCTAATGGTAGGTAATATAAGCTCTTTTTCAGCTTTGTAACATCTCCCATTGCTGGGGATTTACCTTTGGAAGAAATCAGGCTTTTGGTGTCCAACAGATCATTCTTCCTAGGTTGGTAGCAACTGTGCATCTGAGATGGGTTCTGGAACATGAAATGCTAACCATTTCAGAACCCTAAGGAGGAGAAGAGGTGTCAACTGTGTCCATCTGATAGGTGTAACAAGCCACAGTGCTTTGGCACCAAGAGACCGATTGAAACTGAAGATTTTTGCTGGAGAATGAAGTATAACTATCACCCACAACACAGCTGCGTCCTGAAAAACCTCCTCCCACTGGATGAAAAAGCATGTTAAATATCCCAGGATTAATAATGCAGACATTTCCCTCACATTCAGTAGATTGCTTGTTTTCTGTTTTCCTCCCCTGTGGATCTGATAATAGTTGACTGGTCACTTTTTGGTTTGCTTTATTGAGGCACAGTTTGCATACAATTCAATACCAATTTCAAGAATATAATTAAATGAGTTTTGACACATATATACAGCCATGTAATTACCACCACAATCATAATCTAGATCATTTTCATCGCCACAGAAAGTACCCTCATGCTCCTTTGCGATCTATCCCCTACCTCTACCCCTAATCCCTAACAACTACTCATTTGCTTTTTATCAATATGGTTTTGCCTTTTTCATATACATGGGCTCATAGAGCAGGTAGTCTTTTGTGTCTGTGGTTAATTAGTGATTTTGAGATTCATCCACGCAATTTGTTCCTTCTTATTGTTGAGTAGTATTCCATCATATGGCTATATCACCACTTGTTCATCATTCTCTTGTTTTATCAGGTAGGGAATAGAAGAGGTTCTGATATCCTGAGCATTGACATCCATTTGTAAGCCCCTGGAAGACTTTTTGAGAATGGGTACCTTATGTTTCTTTCTTTTCAGATCTTAAAGCCTTCTGCTGACATTATTTCATCTTCAGACTCTTGAGGGTAGGATCTGTGTCTTATCTTTGTACGTTCTATATCCAGCACAATTTCAGAAACATAGTGGATGCTTGATCGATGTTTAGATGAATAAGTACACAGTGGTTCTAATACAGTTAAAAAAATCTTCCTAAGAATCCTTATGTTTTCTCCCATTGATCCTAAGTCTTGAAAGATTGTCTATCAAACAAGCATTTGTTAATTAATAATTTCTTCACTTAGTCATTCCTAATATCAGTAGTTGCTGATCAGACTTTCTGATCATAGTCAATAAACTAATATTTTCACTAATTAAAGAGATTAGTTTCTAGTCCTGGGTTATTAAAAAGAAAAGGGGCAGTGTGATGGTGACTTAGCAGGCAGAATTCTTGCCTGTCATGCCAGAGACCTGGGTTCGATTCCTGGTGCCTGCCTATGCAAAAAAAAAAAGAGAAAAAAGAAAAAACAGGAATAATATCATGATTAAAACTTAAAGCAAAGTATTCCCTCCTAGAACTGTGCTCTACCAATGAAAGAGAGAGAATAACCAAAAAAAAATGAAAGGGTCCTGAAATCAAATAGACCCAATAAACTACAGACAAAACATGATTGGGCATGTTTTAGGCAAGAAACACAAGCAGTACTAATATAAATTTAGTAGACTGAAATGTTAGTGATCAATGAAAGGAAGTGATAAGAGGTATTAAAAAATAGGAGAAACAAAGACTAATGTATATTGGGTAGATGGAAATACTAGCAATCAATGAGGGGGAGAGGTAAGGGATAAGGTATATATGAGTTTTTTTCTTTTTCTGAATTGGAATTGATGCAAATGTTCTAAGAAATGATCATGGTGATGAATATACAACTATGTGATGATATTGTGAGTTATTGATTATATACCAAGAATGGAATGATTATATGGTAAGAATGCCCCTGTTTGTATGTTGTTATGTTTAAAAAAATTAAAAATTATTTTTAGAAAAAGCTTTGTACTAAAATCAAAAAATAAAAATAAAAAAATGTGTCCGTGGCTGAGAGATTTCAAACAGAGTCAAGAGGTTATCCTGGAGGTTATTCTTACACATTACTAAGATATCCCCTTTTTAGTTTATGTTGTATTGGAGTGGCTAGAGGAAAGTACCTGAAACTGTAGAGCTGTGTTCCAGTAGCCTTGTTTCTTGAAGATGACTGTATAATGACATAGCTTTTACAATGTGCCTGTGTGACTGTGAAAACCTGTGTCTGGTGCTTCTTTTATCTACGGTGTGGGCAGATGAGTAAAAAATATGGATAAAAAAATGAACAAATAATGGGGGACAAAGGCTAAAATACACTGGGTATTTTATGGAAATAGTAGTGGTTGGTAAGAGGGAGGGGTAACGTGTATGGTTTATATGAGTTTTCTCTTTTTTCTTTCTTTTTCTGGAGTGATGCAAATGTTAACAAAAAATGATCATGGTGATGAATACATAACTATGTGATGATATTGTGAGCCACTTATTGTATACCATGTATGGAATTTGTATGTTAAAAATGTTTGTATGTTTGTATGTTAAGTTTATCACTAAAAATATAAAAAAAAAAGATGTTGCAAACGGCTCATTCTCTAAATCAGAATCTTGTCAACAATAAGATTAATCATGTACCATTGGCTTTCATCAACTTATTACTGTCCCTCATTCCGTGGTTTGCCTCACTTACTTACCCCACTACTTCCTCTAAAATCCTAAATATCACCTATGAAACAAGTGACATACATTAACAGGCACAGTGCAGTCAAATACTTTGTGGAGGCAGAGGGCTGCTCATGCTTAGCAGCTGCCAACATAAATATTAATGGAAAAATAGCAATGAATTAAAAAAAAAACTAGGATATGTGTGAGAATAAATAGATAGAACCTCTCTGTATTTATTTATCATGTGGACGTGTGACTATCTTTTTTTGTTGTTGTTAAAGCTATAAAATAAGGTAACTTAATAGACCGACTGTCTCCAAAGTCAAAAATCCTAATGCTTGTTATCCTAACCTACAAATAGTTTCCTTAATTCTCGCCTTCTACTAAGAAGTAAATAAAATCTTAAATGCACTCAAAGAAATAAAGAATCTACACAAAAAGTAGTTTTCTAAATAGCTAAATGAGGCAAAATACTTAGAGCAAATGTCTTAATATATAGGTTATATTAAACGCTTAAGTTAATAATATGAAAACCCTTAAGAATTACCCTTTGCCTACCTTCCCACCAACTGGAATAATGTATAATTTCCATTAGACTTTTTGGAATACTCAAATATTCAAGACCCTCTCACCCTAAACCAGAAATCACCAACTCTTTTTTTTAATAAATGAGGAAGTCAGCATTCCAGCCATTTAGGAGCTTGCCCAGAGAGCACCACCAAAGGCCTTCTCCATTACCAGGGACTTTTCTATGCCCCTAACTTCACCACCGAGGGTTTGACATGTCCTTTCATTCTGCCTTGCTAAATTTCCCTTCCACAATATGGATGAGATCTTGGCAGATCAGAGCATACAATTAAATTTGCCTCTTTCCTTTAATCAAAAGCTCTGAGGAAGGAAATTCTATGGTCAACTTCTGGGCTCAATCAAAGTACCTTGCTCTGAAAATCAATCAGGTATTAGCTGCAATTTTTCTTTATTCATCAAATCAAGTTTTTTTTTTAAAGGTAAACTTTTATATATCCTTTCAAAATAATGAAAATTCAAGACTTAGCATTAAGAAATGAACCAATATTACAAAGATGTTTGCAGCCATAATTAAAGTAATGGTAATGCTTTATCACTGTAAAGAATTCAAATCGTGATTTGGATCTTTACTGACTCAAGTATTTTACCCTAAACTATAAGGGTTGGTCAGTTTTTTTTTCTTTTTGAATTTATTTATTAATTAAAAAAATTTAAGAACAAACAAAAACATTAAACATTAACATATAATTCTGTTCTACATGTATATTCAGTAATTCTCAATATCATCACATAGTTGCATAGTCATCATTTCTTAGAACATTTGCATCAATTCAGAAAAAGAAATAAAAAAACAACAGAAAAAGAAATAAAACAATAACAGAAAAAAAAGATTATACATACCATGTCCCTTACCCCTCACTTTCATTTATCACTAGCATTTCAAACTAAATTTATTTTAACATTTATTCCCCCTATTATTTATTTTTATTCCATATGTGCTACGCGTTTCTTGACAAGGTAGATAAAAGGAGCATCAGAGACAAGGTTTTCACAATCACACAGTCACATTGTGAAAGCTATATCATTATTCAATCATCCTTGAGAAACATGGCTACTGGAACACAGCTCACATTTTCAGGCAGTTCCCTCCAGCCTCTCCATTACATCTTGAATAACAAGATGATATCTATGTAATGCATAAAAATAACCTCCAGGACAACCTCTTGACTCTGTTCGGAATCTCTCAGCCATTGACACTTTGTCTCATTTCACTCTTCCCCCTTTTAGTCGAGAGAGGTTTTCTCAATTCCTTGATGCTAAGTCTCAGCTCATTCTAGGGTTTTTCTCAATCCCTTGATGCTGAGTCTCAGCTCATTCTAGGATTTCTGTCCCATGTTGCCAGGAAGGTCCACACCCCTGGGAGTCATGTCCCACGTAGACAGGGGGAGGGTGGTGAGATTGCTTGTTGTGTTGGCTGGAGAGAGAGGCCACATCTGAGCAACAAAAGAGGCTCTCTTGGAGGTGACTCTTAGGCCTAAATTTTAAGTAGACTTGACCTGTCCTTTGTGGGGTTAAGTTTCATATGAACAAACCCCAAGACTTGGGGCTCAGCCTATAGCTTTGGTTGTCCACACTGCTTGTGAGAATATCAGCAATTCAACTTGGGGAAGTTGCATTTCTCCCTGTTCTCACCATTCTCCGAAGGGGGCTTTGCAAATACTTTTCCCCTCACTGATCGAATCACTCTGGGATTCATCAGGGCATCACTCTGGACAAACCTGGTTGGTCAGTTTTAAAATAAAATTCTTCTGATATGCTGTCCTCAAGTCCTTCATTATCATCATGCATCAGGTCACATAGTAGGATATTTGCTGCTGTGGTGAATCCTCGGTGGTTGATTTGGTCTTTGGCCATCTTTACGTAACCTTTCATGTCCCAATCTCTACCCCAGCAGTTCTTGACAAGCCAATATTTATTGTTATCTGAATTCATTCCTTCAAAGCCAACCACCAGAACACTATGATGCAGGTCTTTGCTGCTGCAGTCTAGTTTATAACGGATGCCTGATATGTAGAACTGGAAGGAGTCAAGCTTGTATCAAAACCAACAGAGATGGGATTTTCAGTTGTCACCACCTTCATTAGTGCCTTCTTCTGCAGAGGGATGGCCACAAAGCCAGTATTGTTGGCCATAGAATACTCAGGCATGTAGCCATAGGTCATGTCTTTTCCAATATATGGATAGAATTCCTCTGAATCCTTTGTTATCCTGGACATACTGGAATGCACTGTCCAGTAGGCCACCATTGCAGTCTTTGTTGCCCTTGGCCCAAGAATAGTCCACCTGCTTCGGTTTGCCAATTTTCTGGAACTTTTGTCCTTCAAGGGCACCAGCTAGAATGAAAGCCCAACAAGAACCATCCTGACTTTGGTCCTTCATAGAAATCATGTACGCTTTCTTATGCCAATCCACAGATCTGGGAACCTCAACAAAGAGAGGCTCATGGAGAATTTTCCCCTTCTTGTGTTGCTGGTTTTGAAAGCCACTCACTACCAGTCTGGATTCCTCGTTGGTCATGTCATCAAAAGCATTCATTCCCATCGGGAAGTGATGTTTCCCTTGGCTGTACTCCCAATTGTGCAGTTCAGTCCTCTTCATATTCTTCTGTACTGCTCTCCTCCAGCCTTCTTCACCCGTGCCATAGAGTCTCTGGTGCACTGCCTTCCACTGATACCATTGTACATCTAAACTTCGATCAAATTTTGGAGCAGCTGATGCTATTCCCAAGCAAAGGACAGTCAGGAAGAGCAAAAGATTCACATTTCAAAACCTGAGGTGGCTGCAGCTGGTCCATGCACAGATACCAGGGGCTACTGAGGTCTGTGGTTGTCTAGCTAGTGCTTTTTTTGAGTGATTACCATGCACCATAGTAATCTCTTCATATGCATTATGTGCTTTTATGTTTTTATATGTTAATTTATAATCTGAGATAGTTACTTCTATGATACCACTCAGGCTAGAAAACTGAGGCCCAGAGAAATTAAGTAACTTTTACAAGGTTTCATAGGAGTCTGATTATCTATTGCTACAAAAGAAACCACCTGTTCTGGTTTGCTAGCTGCTGGAATGCAATATACCAGAAACAGAATGGCTTTTAATAAGGGGAATTTAATGAGTTGCTTGTTTACAGTTCTAAGGCCGAGAAAATGTCCCAATTAAAACAAGTCTATAGAAATGTCCAATCAAAGGCATCCATGGAAAGATACCTTGGTTCAAGAAGGCTAATGAAGTTCAGGGTGTCTCTCTCATCTGGAAAGGCACAGGGCAAACACAGTCAGGGCTTCTCTCTCAGCTGGAAGGACACATGGCAAAAACATGGTGTCATCTGCTAGTTTACTCTCTTGGCTTCTGGTTTCATGAAGCTCCCCAGGAGGCGTTTTCCTTCTTCATCTCCAAAGGTTGCTGGCTCATTGATTCTCTGCTTCATGGTGCTGCAGCATTCTCTGCTCTCTCTCTGAATCTCTCTCTCCAAAATGTTTCCTCTTTTATAGGACTCCAGTAAACCAATCAGGACCCACCCAAATGGGTGGAGACATGTCGTCCCTTAATCCAGTTTAACAACCATTCTTGACTAAATCACATCTCATTACAGTTTCAAACATACAGCATTGAATAGGGATTATTCTACCTTTATGAATTGGGATTTATATTAAAACATGGCTTTTCTTAGGGGGCATACTTTATTTCAAACCAGCACACCACCCCAAAATTTTTAAATATGATTTGGAATCATTTCTCCCAGATCTAGAGGTTGACAGGCTCAGCTGAGAAGTTCTTGCTCAGAGTACCTCATACATTTTCAGTCAGATGGTGGCTGGGACTGGAATGTTCTAAAAGTTTCCACACTGTCATGTCTGGTGCCTGGGCTGGTAAGGCAGCTCTTTGCCTGTATTAGTTTGCTAAAGCTGCTGGAATGCAATATAGCAGAAATGGAATGGCTTTTAAAAAGGGAATTTATTAAGTTACAAGTTTACAGTTCTAAGGCCAGAAAAATGTCCAACTAGTACATCCAGGGAAAGATACCTTGAGTCAAGAAAACCGATGGGTCCAGAAAACTTCTGTCAGCTAGGAAGGCACCAGGCTGGTGTCTGCTGGTCCTTTGACTTCTGGTTTCAAACAGCTTCCCCGGGGCATTTTGTTTCTTCATCTTCAAACATCTGCGTGTACTGTTGGCCCTGAAGCAATTGTTCTCCAAACATCTGCATCAGAGGTCTCTCCAGTGTTTCCCCTTTTGAAGGACTCTAGTAAACTAAGCAAGACCCACCTTGAAAGGTCAGAGCCACATCTCCGTCTGTTCAAAAGACCCTACCCACACTTGGGTGTGCCACAGCTCCATGGAAGTAATCTAATCAAAAGTTCCCACCCTAAACAATGGGTTGGATTGGATCAGGATTAAAACCTGGCTTTTCTGGGGTTGGATAATAATTTCAAACTGGCATACTCCCGTGGAGCCTCTCCACATGGCCAGCTTGAGCTTCCCCACAGCATGGCGTTCTCAGGATTTTAAAGGGTAGTGGGTTTCCCCTTGGACAAATGTTCCAAGAGACCCAGGGGGAAGCTGCAAACCTTCTTATTACTTGACCTAAGAAATTACAGTGTCGATTCTGCTGTGTTTCTATTAATCACAGCAGCCCAAAGTCAAGGGGAGGGAGAATATATGCTACTCCCAGTGGAGGAAAGGCTTATGTGTACAGCGAGGGAAGACATTGATGTGGCCATCTTGGAAGCAAGCTTCCACACATAGCCAATGTGCAGACTGCTTTGAGCCAATTCAAGGCTAATTCACCAGTAGCCTTGAAACCTTGATTGTGAGCCATACAGTAAGGACCGATACATGATGACCTGCTGAATATACATACACAGTAAGGCAAGTTTCCTAGGGCACTTTTCCTTTTCTTTTTCATTTAAAACACACACACACACACATTCAACTTTGTGGACCCACTAAATTGATTGCATGATGGATATCCTATCTGTAGTTTGAGAAATAGTGTACACACGATACTACCTCAAGTACTTATTGTGTACTATGAAGGAACAAAAGGATTTCAAAAACACAAATCAAATTTAAATTATCCAGATGCCATTGCTCACCTGTCTGGCAAAATTCTAGAAATTGGACAGCATAATCAGCTGACAAGGCTGTTGAGAAACATATTTTCTCCTATATTGTGGTTAAGAGTACAAATGCCCACCCTAAGGAGGGCATTTGGAAATTTCTGCCCCAAATCATAAATTCCCTTTGAGCCAGGAACCACACTTCTGGGAAATAGATGTCTATAAAATGTAAGGGAGGGGTGCACGGGTGGTTTAGTGGTAGAATGCTTACCTTCCATGCAGGAAACCTGGGTTCAATTCCTGGACCATGCACCCCCCCAAAAAAAAATAAAAAATAAAAAGGTAAGGCAAAGTATATACAGAGTTTTCATTGCAGCTTTATCTGTAATAGTCAAAGATTGAAAACTGACTGTGTCATCTA
Organism: Tamandua tetradactyla; assembly: GCF_023851605.1. Classification (NCBI taxonomy): domain Eukaryota; kingdom Metazoa; phylum Chordata; class Mammalia; order Pilosa; family Myrmecophagidae; genus Tamandua; species Tamandua tetradactyla. The sequence continues at coordinate 196,012,398 of NC_135327.1, read as the reverse complement.
AAGGGGACTGATTATACTGGAATATTCTATGCAATCAAAGATGCTGCAGTAGCTAACAAAAACAAACAAAAAACTTTATGTGCTAATATTGAAGGATCTCCTGGATTCAATCAGTGATAAAAACAAGGTATGGAACAGAATGTATAATATAGTGGGTATCTGTTTGTATAAAAAAGGGGGAAAATACCCTATATTTGTGTTTGCATGAAGGAACCCTAGCTGGATACAATACACTAAAAGTGATTTCTTTAGTGGGAAAAGAAAATCGTTCCCCAAAGAAATCACTCCTAGACAAGGGTGGAGTGATTTTTCAATTTATATATCATTTTACTTTGACTTTTGAATCCTGTGAATCTTATTTCTATCCCAAAATACTAGTTGACAATATAGCTGTTGCTCCTAAGTTGCTCACACCTTATACGGAGATGAAGTATATAGAAGTAGCAAATGAGCATTGCTTGAGGGAGTGATTTTAAAGTGTTAAAATGCTTTAGCATGAGAGCTCATCTCCAACTGGACTAGTCAGGAAATGCTTTGTAAGTTTGTAGGAATTGAGCTAGTTCTTGAAGGATGAGTGACATATAAATGACATATAGATGGATATGAGAAAGAGAGTGAGGTCTATCCAAATAGGAAAATATGGTATAAGCCCAGCACTTCTCAGATTGTGTAATGTAGAAACCCCCTAAGGGAGTCTTCTGATAATGTGGCCTTGAACTCCAATGCAAGAAATGCTGAAACTGTGTTCAATGAAAATGGTTTTATATAGCTAACTGTCACTATAAAGAAATTTTGGCTTACTTACAATTATTTTTATAATTGTTTTTATTATATAATAATCTCAAATTTGTGGGTCACGAACCCCCAGTTTGAGAAGCACTGATATTAGCAGCAGGTTGGAAATGTGAAGCAAGAGGGGGTGTTCAGGGAATAGTATGTAAGTCAAGTGGCTGGAGCAGAAGAGTAATATAGGAGAAGAGCAGAAGATAAAGCGAGGGCCGGAATGTAGAGTGTGTGTGTGAATGCCTAGGCAAGGAGTCGGTCAACTTTTCCCCCAGATATAGGGAGCCTCCTGAAGGTTTTAGCCAACAAAGTCCCCGTTCCATTTTTACGCTTTTCTCTGGACCAAGCACACAGATAGTCTGTGTTATATTTAAATTCTGTCATTTAAACCAGGAAAATAAGGCAAATTGCAAGCTGAGGGAACCAAGTGGACTACTGGGAATAGCCCATGAGCAACTTCCAGTTTCTCCTCTGCCCGTGGAGTTTCACATGCTTCTCTGAGGATCTCTCCAAAGATATGCTAGTCTCTCAGTTCAGTCTGAAAACAGATCCTTGGGGCGGGGGGGGGCACAACCGTGGCTCAGCAGGCAGCGTTCTTGCCTGCCATGCTGGAGACCCAGGTGCGATATCCTGGTGCATGACCATCCAAAAGCAAACAAACAAAAAGCCAGATCCTTGGGCCGTTGATTGTACACCATGTATGGAATGTTTGCATGTTAAGAATGTTCGTGTTTGTCAATAAAAAATAAAAAAATAAAAACAGATCCTTGGAAAGTGTCGGTTGCCCAAGGCTATCCTGGAAGGTCAAGTCCCCTCACTGTGGACATCAAGACTTTGGACGTGAAGCACCCAGATTGTAAGTGGAGAAAGGGGTCCCCAGAACCTTGTAGGCACAAAGGGCAGAGATCTATGGTGGAGGAGGCTTCAGAAGTCTGTCTAGAGTGGGCAGAAGTCAGTATCCACTGGTAACTGATGACCAAGGGGAAGCACAAAGGGGCTGGCGATGCCAGGGGACAGGCAGTCCCAAAGGAATATCACCAGAGGATCTGCTCCAGAAGTTTCTTTGCTTTTTCACTAAGAAATAAAGATTCTGAATTGCTCTAAAAGGGAGTAGGTAGGAAATGCTGGAGACATGGTCAGGGAGTCTCTGACTTCCTACTCCCGTAGTTGAACCCAAACCAGATATGCAACCTCCTGTCCAACTAGAAGGCAAAGGCTGCCTGGGATTCTGTCCTGCACATGAGGGATGCACTGTAGGGACCATCACAATAAAGTACAAACTCTGTCCTAGGAGATGATGACTTTTAGCCCGGTTCCTAGGGTGTAAGAAACAGGCTTTGTGTGTGTGTGTGTGTGTGTATGTGTGTGTTTGTGTGTGTGCTTCCTTGCAAAACCAAATCCATAAACAAGCCCCTGTTTTTTTGTACCTGATTCCCTGCTGGAGCAGCAGCTGAACTAGAAGTCTCCGCAGGTCTGGTGACTTTGGCTTCATGTCCCAGAATATTCTTCCCTTTCCTCCTTATATAACAAACCCCTCGGATGAATTGGGTTTGTTGGCAGCAAAAAAAGAAAAAAATAAAGAAAAACACAGAAAGCCCCAGCAAATTCACTTGTTTGATTCATTTGCGCCACAGCTTGCAACCTGAAGTCTTTGGCCAAGCAGCTCTAAACTACTTGTGCTGCACCTACTTAGTCTCTACAATTAGTCCAATTGTCCACCTGGGCCTGGTAATTGTTTCATTCCCTTCAGATGTTCTGAGAGCTGGCTAGTGACTCTGGCTAGTACTTGGTTTCTGTCTGGAAAGTGAAAGCAAGAATGCAGCGTGACACTGTAGAAAGGGCCTGGCCTGAGTGATAGGAGACCAGGGTGCTTGGACCTTTCTCCCAGACTTGGTGCTGACTAACCCTGGGTAAGTCATTTAATCTCCGAGCGAGCGTTCCTTGCCCCTTTATCTCATCTGCCTGAAAGCCAAGCCTTAGACAAGATCCCTTGCAGCCTCATACCCCTGGCTCCCTGATTTGGGAGGATGGAACGCAGTGCCTCACCTGCACTCTGCAGTGACTTGGAAGCAGTGGGCACCAGGGTGAAGTGATGTCTCCAGCTCCTATTCTCAGGTGAATCCATGAGACCTCTGGGGGAACTTCAGTCCTCTCAGCTAGATTGCAGGTTCCCTTATCAGGACAGACAGAGGGTGGTCAGGGCCCTGCGCGATGCGGGATGGTTGGCAGGAGGGAACTGAGGCCATCCTGGCCGCTGGCTGCTGTAACTTTTTATTGGTGTTTGTCCTGTCAGTGCCACGGACCTGCTCAAGCTTCCTGGGGCTTTGCCTGAACATGGGGTGCATCCACCAGGTGGCAGTGGTGCCCCTCCATGGCCGTGAGGCCCACTTAGGACACATCTAAACGGGAAGTAGAATCACTGTGCTGGGAAGAGGGGTTGAATGGAACAAAATTTGGGGATTGGAAGGTACTTGGAGGAACTCTAGTGCTCAAATCTAACCATGTCCTATGTCAGGTGAGCCAACTGAGGAGCAGAGATGGGAAGTGAGTTTCCAAGTTCACGCAGTTGTTTAGTGGCAGAAATCTGTATCTAGGATAGAAAGGGCATAGGCTCGGTTCATCTTCCTTTCTAACAACAGGAGCTAAATCAGTAAAAGGGATAAAAAAAAAAAGATCAATTTGTCCATTCTGAGTATCCTTAGCCTACACTGTGGGGAATTCAAGCCCAGCATGGGGTTCCTTAGAACCATCAGTGGGCTTTGTAAGAGGTGTTGGGTTTTCCCCAAATGCATTCCTTTTCTACCCCAGAACTCCAGATTTCCTAGCAGGAGCTATTTGGAGTATGCTCTGACCTGGCTTTCACTAGGTAAGTTAGCAGATAGCATCTCTAGACCCAGCTAGTTTCCAGGTACCTGCTGTTGTGCCAGGACTTTGTACCTACACTTGTACCTAAATTTTGGAGGTATCTGGAACCACCCCGGGCAAAGTGTCTACAGTCCTTCAGTTCTTAGGGGGACACTGTGGACACCAGGTTTCTGTGGTTCCAAGAAAGTTCTTGGAGCAGCTGCTCACCCTAATGACTATGATCACAAGCATGAAGAATCCTGGGGAAGTAACACATTCACCCAAAGTTGGCGATGACAAAGAAGGTTAATGTGGAAAAGAGCTTTGTCATGTTCCTGGAGAAAAGATGCAAAGATGCCAATAGAATTTAAATTAGGGGATGGTCTTGACAAATGATTATAACTAACATTTATTGTATCCCTAATACAAGCCAAGGGCTTACATACACATTCACATCTATCTCTGTAAGATATTATCTTATGCAATGGAAACATTTTAATAGATTACTCTATATGTGAAAATCAGCCAGAAAGAACATTGTGTGGTAGAAAGAGAATTGGTTAGAAGTTGTAAGACCAAGATTTGGTTCTGGTTGGGTCATCATTCCACCATGTAGTTTTGAGCCACTCACCTGAATCTCTCTGGATTTCCATTTCCTCACCTGTAATATGAAGGTGTAACTTCAAAGATGTCCAAGACCATTTCCAAATTTAATAGTTTATAACTTTATGAGTCTCTGGGTTTAAGCATCAGGAGACTGGATGGTCTTCAGCAGCAGGCTTGGGCCAGGCTTGTACAGATGCTGATAAATACCACTGCTGCAGGGGTCTGGGGTGGCAGTCCCCTCCAAGGGGATAGCTGGTGACCTAGGTCGAGGGGTGGCCTGGGAATACTGGATTTGACAGGAGCCAAGCTGCCCAAGGTGGGGCAGAGAGCAGATGGAAGGGCCAGGAGAGAGACATCTGGGGGTTGGAGAAAAGGTAAGCAAGAAAGGAATTGCCTTTCCCCATGATAGTTAAAGAGATGTGCTACTCCATCTTTTTATGTTGTCTATGTTTCTGGGCACAAAATACAAAGAGGGGTCAGAAAGCTTGATCCAGGACAAGAGAAAGCAGATAGGTCTCATCATTACCCACTTCTGGTGACACCTAGAGGAACAAACGGTCATCCCCTTTCTGTCTCCTGAAATCTACCTGTACTACTTCAAAGCTGATCTAATGCAGAATTTTTCAGACTTTTTAAAATAACGCAGTAAGAACTAGGTTTTATTCAATATCTTTATGTGTCTGTATGAATAATGGAAACAAATGTTTTATGAGATGATAGATGTGTTCTTATTTCATTCAAATTCATTTTTTGGTGGTTGTGCAATCTACTAAACTAATGTCATGGTCCACTGATTGATTAGGACTTGTAGTTTGAAAACCAGTGGCCAAATGCTTCTGGAGTAGTGTGTCCACCCCTGGGGTGAAAGTGCAGGTGAACAAATAAAAGCACTTCTGTCCATTATGTTTATGTTGGTAAGTCCTTGTATCCTAAGTCCTTGGTATTTACTCCATCCCCTGAATATCTTGTACTTTTCAGTCTGTAAAGTGCCTGGCACAGAGTAAGTAGACAACACTACAAGTCAGGAAGGGAAGGATCGTTGGATACCTGTAGAAAGTGAACTTTAACTTGTTTGGGAAGAATCCTTTGATAAAATTTTATACAGTTGGACATTTGATGCTCTGAAAACACAGAGCTGAAAACCACTGCAAACTTGAACTCCTGCACTAAATGCCAAAGCCACGGGTTTGGCAATGGTTAGGAGCAGAAATATGGCAGTCTTCTAAGGCCTAATGTCTTGTGCAGGGTTTTCCTAAGTAAAGGACTATGTGTCTTGGAGCCAGCCAGCAACTCTGTAACCTTATAAAAATGTTCCCTACATGCCCAATGTTATTTTAATTTGTCATGTCCCTTCTGCAATTTGTCTTCAAGCATAAACCAAAACAACTTGATTTTTAACCCTGTAGTGCCTCTATTGCTTGTGTAGAGCTGAAGGCTGGGGGAGCCTCAGAATCTGACTGAAGGACCTTTGAGTCTATAGAGAAGACCCAGCTCCAACTCCACTTTTCTCTCTCTTTTTTCTCTTCCTTAAGAGAACATTAAAATGCAGGAGGCCCGGATAATTAAAGAGAATGTGGCTGGCCAGGCATTGTGTTGAATCTTAGGTGGCTTACCATTGCCTTCAGTACCAAGGCTACAGCAGTGCTGGTTGGTGGTTTGGCATTTTATTTGTGGGTAAATAACCCTCTCCAGAAACCTAGCCTTTTCAGATTCTATCTTAAAACTTCTCTTAGTGAAATCTCAGAACGTCAGAGCTGAGAAGAGCCCTAGAAATGTAGGCCCTGACCTTCATTTTACAGGTGGTTCGCTTTATCAGTTTGTCCTTGCTTTCAGAAGACCTAAACTTCTCAAAATATCCCATTAGACTCTCATTCCCTTATCATAAAGTTTTGATATTTAGGATACTGTAAGCTACCATCAGTCATTTATAGCCTAGCATTTGTGAGCTTATGAGCACCTTAATGAGCATCAGTTTTGTCAGGAAGGAATATGATCATTTGTGAATTATTGGGAGATACTCATGACTCAAAGGTAGTACAATATAGTACTGACCATACTATATTGGTCATATATAGCCATATTGATGGGTAGAATATGGAAAGAGAAAGGCACTTAGTGATAATACAGTGTAATGAGATGCCATGACAAACATTTACATAGCAGACTTGTGAAACAAGAATTGTCACCTCATTTTACAGCTGAGGCTCAAAAAGAGTAAGCTATATTGTTATTGTAGTACTTCTGTAGACCCGCCATTGTCATTAATATATTGTAAATGTCCTTCCATGACAGCAAAGGGAGACCTATTTGGATTGTTTCCTGTTTGTCACTGAATATAGCGATGATGGACAAAATTTTACACCAGTTTTTTAAAAATATTTTTGTTACTAAATCAACACACAAACACACAAACATTCTTAACGTGCAAACATTCCATATATGGCATACAATCAGTGGCTCACAATATCATCACATAGTTGTGTATTCATCTCCGTGATCATTTTTTTGAATATTTGCATCACTCCAGAAAAAGAAAGTAGAAGAAATAGAAAAAACTCATACATATCATACCCTTCACCCCTCCCTCTCATTGACCACTATTATTTCCATCTGCCCAATTTATTTTAACCCTTGTTCCCCATATTATTTGTTTATTTTTCTCCATATTTTTTCTCATCTGTCCATACCCTAGTTAAAAGGAACATCAGACACAACATTTTCACAATCATACAGTCACATTGTAAAAGCTATATCATTACACAATCATCTTCAAGAAACAAGGCTATTGGAACACAGCTCTACAGTTCAGGTACTTCCAGCCAGTTCAATACACCATAAACTAAAAAGGAGGTATCTATATAATGCATAAGGTTATCTATATATCATATCTATCTATATATTATCTATATATAATAACCTCCAGGATAACCTCTTGACTCTGTTTGAAATCTCTCAGCCATTGACACTTTATTTTGTCTCATTTCTCTCTTCTCCCTTTTGGTCAAAAAGGTTTTCTGAATGCCTTGATGCCAGGTCCTGTCTCATCCCAGGATTTCTGTCCCACGTTGCCAGGGAGGTTTACACTCCTGGGAGTCATGTCTCACGTAGCGGGGAAGGCAGTAAGATCACCTGCTGAGTTGGCTTAGAGAGAGAGAGGCCACATCTGAGCAACAAAAGAGGTTCTCTGGGGGTGATTCTTAGGCCTAATTTTAAGTAGGCTTAGCCTATCCTTTGCAGGAATAAGTTTCATAGGTGTAGCCCCCAAGATTGAGGGCTTGGCCTATTGATTTGGTTGTCCCTACTGCTTGCTAGAATATCAGAAATTTCCCAAATGGGGAAGTTGAATATTGCCCTATTTCTCCCCATTCCCCCAAGGGGACTTTGCAAATACTTCTTTATTCACTATCCAAATCTCTCTGGGATTTATCAGGGCATCTCACTAACCTGGACCAACCAACAAAATCTCATGCCCTATTCAAGATTCCATGTACTTATGATGTTAACTAAACTGACCATACAACTTAAATTAGGAAATGCACTACCCAAAATATAAATTTGGTACCAAATAAACATTTCTCCTTTTAGTCTCGCACAGAAGTCGAAGTTTTAAAACATGAATATCATCCTTTACCCAGTCTTCTGACATACCTTAGTCCTATCCAGATCAGCTTCATCTTTACTTGATATCTGATCACTACATCAGTTTTTGTACACATATCCAGTTCTTTCCTTTGAATATTTTATGCAGCCTTTGGCAAAGTGGAGGAACAGCAGTGTGCAGAGAACAAATCTGCTGGCTCACCTTCTCAGCATCAGCCTGGAAGGTTCTGAACAGCCTGCTGCCTTCCCTTTGCCCTGGACTCTTACCCATGCTTGACACCTATGAGCTTGGGGTAAAGAGATCCAGGATTCCATGTTGGGACTTGCTCAGTGGAACTGGAAGCTCCCTGTTCCATTGTATCTCACTTCCCATCACCTGGCTAAGGGGTCTGAAATACCACCTGTAGAGATTCGAATTGTTCTGCTGGATTGAAGAAGCAACCTGAAACTCAGGACATACCTACTGAAGGGGGTAGAAGGCTGATGTTGGTTGTTTATGGAGAAAAAACTGCAGCAGACCATGCAGCTTTGGCTCCTAAATTGTACCTTCTGGTGTCTCCCCAGGCACTTGGACTGTGTGCTGGCGGAGACTCCCTGTAGCCTCTACCCAGCTTGTCCTTCTAGGCCATGCCCCTGCCCGTCTCCCACTCCCTTTGTCCAGGAAGAGTTCAAACAGGCTGGAAGAAGACAAGAAGCTAGGTTTAGATTACTAAACCTTAGTGGTTAGCAGAGACTGGTCTCAATCTGGCCTGGGCGTGTATGCAGTTTAAGAGGCCACTCTGGGGGCCCTGAGCTAGTACAGAATGGAGAAAGGACACCGGGAACTTGAGTTGGAAGAGCCCCTCATGGATCCATGGCACAAGCTTCTCGTGGCTGGGGACAACCAACTGAGGGCTGGGCCTTTCATGAGTCACCACCATTCCACTCTGCTCAGCTATAAAGTGAGGAGACCTGCAGGGACCATCTCAGGTCCCATTTAACTCTGACCATGCAAAGGTGGCCTAGATGGCAGGGAAAGGTCCAGCTTCCTTTTTAACAAGAGGAGAGCCAAAAACTGTTAAAGAAGCAGCAGCCAGTGCTTTGTAATCCCTCTTTAGAATTGCTGTGCAAATCGCTGTGACAAGTTATTAATCATCCTGCCTCTCGGCTTGGGAAAAGGATAAAGACAGCTCTTTAATTATAGGGAGGGGCAGCTAAGGTCTTTGGCATAAGCCTTTTCAACCTGATATCAGGCCCAGTTAGAACGTGAGAGACTGCCCTGATTTCTGAGGTTAGCGACACTTGGGACCCGGTGGCCAGTGCCCGGTGGCTCTTGATGATGTCCTCATGCCCTTTGCCCCCTCCACAGCCTTTGATCCTCAGACTGGAGTGTGTTGTCAGTGGCTTTTATGGTCCCCAATACCACGTATGGCTTTACACTATTGGAAGGACCTTTGTTTGTATTATACTGTCTAGTTTTTACAACCACCACCACGTAAGCAAGGCATTGTGTCCTTTTACAGATTGTAAACCAGAGGCTCTTGGAGGTGTAAACCAGAGTCTCTTGGAGGTGAAAAGATTTACCACACCCAAGGAGTTAAAGGGAGAGCTGGGCTGGGTAAGGAATCAGCAATAGCATTGGAGCAGGATATTTCCTTAAAGCATGGGGGTCATGCTGCCAGCTTCCTGCCTTTTTTTTTTTTTCCATAGCCAGAGCTTCTTTCTTTGGAGAAAAGTCTGGGCTAAACCCTGTGGACTGAAGCACTTTCCTTCCTGCAGTCAGTCATAAGAGCAAAAGCCCATGTTGGCCGTAGAGGGCCAGGCAAGGAGGAGATGAAACCCAGAGCCAGTTAAGTGAGCTGGGACTGCCAGGTTGTGCAGAGGGAAGAGGGAGGGTGGCAGCAGGAGTGAAAAATGGTGAGGTTTTGCTTACTTTTTCACATCAGGATATCCCTCAGACTTCAGTTAGAAACCATGATATCCTCTGTGGAAAATAAATGATTTTGGAACTTCTCTGAGAGTTAGGCTTAGGCTTTCCCTAATTTGGCCCCTGTCCCTCCACTGTTGCCAACTTCCAGTAATTCAGTATTTGTTCCTTATTTTTCTGAGAGTGGTTATATAACTTGAATGTTTCTCAAAGGCTCCAATTGACCATGGCTCTGGCCACCCCCACCCCACCGACACCATAGTACCAAGAATTGCCTATTTGGCAGATTCTGAGGTGTTGTGCAAGGGCAGTCCATTTGGAGACACCTTACTTGTGCCTCCCATCTAGGGGTTTGCCAAGACCATTACCACAAGAGGCAAACTCCAAGTCATGGTGAAAACAACTTAGAAACAGATGAAGCTATCTCAGTGCAAGCAGCTCACCCGTGTTAATGAGGGTTAGAGGACCTGGGTGTGGGGGGATAGGCAGATAAGGGGACCTTATGACTGGAATGTCTGTTTCATTAAGTCCACTCATTGCTTTTCTGGAAGCTCTTGCAGAGTTTTGGGGCCAACAACCCAGGTCCTTGGGATTGAGGGACCTTGAAAATCAATATAAAAATCAGAGGGTTAGAACCTTAAAAACAGATCAAGAGACACATTAAGATCAGAAAGCCAGGGATACTGCTGGGTCATAAATACTTCATTTACAAGGTATCATGAAGGAAATGAAAACATTTCTTTTGTTCCTCCATTGGTTTAACTGATGTTCATTAATTCTCTACTCAAAAGCCCTTTTGAGAGCCGTGGAGATGTATTGTGTAGTTTGAGAGTAGGAAATAACTATTTCTAGGGCTAAAAAGAGATATGAGATGAATTTTTTTTTTTTTTTGTATGCCGTATGGCAGGGGTCACATTTCATTCTTTTTCCATGTGAGTATCCCATTATTGCAAGACAACTTGCTGAATTTTTGTTTTGTTTTTGTTTGTTTGTTTGGGGAAGTGCGTGAGCCAGGAATTGAACCCAGATCTCCTACATGGCAGGCAAGAATTCTACCATTGAACCTACGCTGACACCCCCCTGGGAAATGTATTTTATTCTCAATCTGGCAACATTCTTTCAAAATGCTCTTGGTCATGCCTATTTTCGTTCAGTTCAATAGATTAAAACAAGGGAATGTATGAGCTAAAAGGCGTCTTTAGAAATTATGTCGTTAAACCCTTTTATTTTACAGATGAAAATTCAAGTTCTTACCGATAGTAAATAATTCAGCCAGGGGCTAGAACTCTGGTATTCTGACTTTGTCTTTTTAGCAGGTGGTATTCTCATGGGCCTGGGGGATAAGGGGGCTTGTGTAAGCCTAAAAATGACACTCAATTTGGGAATTCTTTCAGCTGTTTATGGTGCACTATGTACTCAGGTTTGCTCAGTGGGAACAGAGAATGCAAATCATCCTAGCTGTATTCCTTCCTCAGTAGGAATCTAACTGCCTGATAATTTCACAGGAAAGTTCTATCACAAACCTGATATTTTAAACCCTTTAATTGGCTGGGAGATGGAGGCCATGGGTCCCTGACACTGGCAGCCTTTCTGTTTGTCCTGTGCTTGCACTTCCATCAGCCCTCTTTGTGGGGTGTCCCAGCTGCATCAACAAAGGAGTTTTGAAAGGCAAAACATGATAAAAGCCAAAAACTCAGAATTCTAGCTGATCAATACACAGTACTTTGAACCTACTATCAGGGCTAAAACATGTGTTAAACACTCCCTCTCCTTCAAGAGCTAGCAAATTATTTTATTATAAATATTAGAAATTCTACTATCTTATAGGGTAAATGTTGGGATAAGTGAGGGGGTGTTCTAGTTTGCTAGTTGCCAGAATGTGATATACCAGAAATGGAACAGCTTTTAAAAGGGGGAATTTATTAGGTTGCAAGTTTATAGTTCTAAGGCCATGCAAATGTCCCAATTAAAGCAAATCTATAAAAATGTCTGAATTAAGGCACCAACAAAAGGTTACCTTCCCTCAAGAAAGACCATCTGGAAAGGCACATGGGGAACATGGTGATGTCTGCTGGCTTTCTCTCCAGGCTTCTTGTTTCATGAAGCTCCCCTGGGGGTGTTTTCCTTCTTCATCTCCAAAGGTTCTGGCTGTGTGGGCTCTCAGCTCTCATGGATCTCGTGGCTCTGTCTTTCTCTCTCCAAAATGCTTCCTTATTTAAAGGATTCCAGTAAAGTAATCAAGGCCACCTGGAATGGGTAGAGTCACATCTCCATCTAATCAAATATTAATACCCACAATTGGGTGAGTCACATCTCTGTGGAGATGATCTAATGAAGTTTCCAATCTATAGTGCTGAATAGGGGTGAAAAGAAAGGGTTGCCTTCACAAAATTGGATTAGGATTAAGGTGTGGCTTTTCTAGGGTACCTAAATCCTTTCAAACCAGCACAGGGGAAAAGCTATAATTTTTGTATAGTTTTGGAGGGCTTTTTTGGTACTAAAATAGTTTTTTTTTTTTGGTATTAAAAAAAACTAAACAAAATGTAGAACAGTGCCAGAATGTTCAGTGACAGTCATTTGGTGGTAAGATTCTTTATACTTTTCTGTTCTTTGCAACACAAGGGAGAATTATTTTGTGCATGTGTGTGTGTGTGAGAGAGAGAAAAGAAATAATTTCTTTGTATTGAGGTAAAATTCACATAACATAAAATCCACCATTTTAACTATTTTAAAGTGTGCAATTCCGTGGCTTCCAGTATATTCTCCATGTTGTACAGCTATCACTACATCTAATTACAGAACACTTTCATCACCCCACAAAGGAACCTGCATCAGCAGCCATGCCCCAATAGCCCTTCACCCAGCCCCTGACAGCTACTGATCTGCTTTCAGTGTCTGTGGATTTGCCTTTTCTGGACAGTTTGCATAAACGGAACTGTATAACATGTGGCCTTTTATAGCTAGTTTCTTTCACATAACGATGTTTCCAAGGTTCCATGTTGTAGCATGTATGAGTAAATCACTCCTATTTATGGCTGAATATTAACCCTTTGTATGAATATGCCATATTTTGTTTACCTGTTCATTAATTAATGGACATCTTGGTTGTCTCCACTTTTTAGCTATTGTGAAAAGTGCCGCTGTAAACATTTGCATACAACTTTTTGTTTTCAGTTCTTCAGGGTATATACTTCAGATTGGAGTTACTAAATCATGGTATATAATAATCCTTTTAATATGCTGCTGGATTCAGTTTCCTAGCATTTTGTTGAGGATTTTTTTTATGTGTATTTTTCAGGGCTACTGGTCTATAGTTTTCCTTTCTTGTGCAATACAAAGCTGAATTACTTTTAATATGAAAAAGTACTTAAAGAGAAAGTTTCTTGACCGGTGTTGGGAATGAATCATTGATCTATGCAAACCTTCATCCATCCTTCCTTCTTTCCCTGACGTCCTCGTTTTGCATGCTTATTAATAAGCTCCATATCTTTAAGACAGCCTCTGATATCAAGTTGTTTTTCTATTAGCAGGAGTTGAGCCACCCCAGGGAGGTGGTGGAGTTTAACAGAAAGTGGTCTCTGCTGAGAGTGGATGGATCTGGGTTATAAGAGTACCTGCTGGCTACTGTCTAGTTGTCTGGCCTCGAGCAAGTGGCTTAACCTCTCTGACCATCTTCATCTGTAAACTGAAATAGTACCACCTGCCTTTCCTACTTATATGGATGGCTGTAAGGATCAAATGAGGCAGCAATTGAAGACTTCAGGACACACTCATTAATGATAATTATATTGTTGACACCTTACCTTTTTGTGGAAGACTTCTGAAGAGGATTGGAGAGGAGGTTAAATGAGTTGCTTTTAAGGTCAGTTCATATCTTAGGAATTGACTCAAACCTAGAGTTAGGGTTCCTCTTTTCTCTTTTGTCCTGAAGCTTTCCTGGCAGGTGACTTATGGGCCCAACTCCTGAAAACTCACTTTCCGCAAAGACCCTGGCAATTGTCTTATGAGCAGGTGATCAAGGCCTAAAATACATTTTTTTTACGGCAGATAAAAACTCCAGAGTACCGAAGCTAGCCATCTCTTGGCTGAAATCAAGTCTTAAATTCCTCTTGGCACCTTGACAGAGCCCGATGAAACATCTACCAGTTACACAGTCAGGGCCTGACAATCTAAAGAAATGGAGGTAGTTAAGGGTTGGGGCAAGGAGTGGATAACAGGAGCAAGGAAACCATGAAGCCTGTGGTAGGCATTGTAAATGTAGAGACCACATGAACAAGGTAGACTCCAGGGCCTGGGCCCTTCTGGAATGTCAGCTGAGCTCAGAGGCCAGGTTCTAGTTATTCTCTGTGCTAACAGTCTCTGTGCTTACTAAGTTGCAGTTAGTTAGAGATTTCCCTACACCCAGCATCCAAGGGGTATAATGTTTCTTGGTGAGCTCTGAGGGACAAAAGCCAAGATTAAAATAATGGAAGTGTGGGGGTAGGGAAGTCTTCCAGAATAGCCTACCAGCCATGCCAAGGGGCTTCCCTGCGGGGATGCATGACCAGGAGGGCACCCTGCAGCCCGTGTCCAAAAGTGGCCAAGTGGGCACACCAAAAGATCGGGTTGAGTTGATACTTTAATAGGCTCACTGTGGTCAGAAACAGCTGCCTGGAACCAGCTGCAGCTCTCATCCTGTTGCCTGGAGCCTGGGAGGCAGTGTCTTGGCTCAGCTCTTTCAAGAAGGTCAGCATGTATTGAGGAGTGCTTCATTATAAATTATGCAATAATTTATAGCACCATAAATTAGGCTATTTTCTACGTATTAGAAAAATAGGAGAAATGGTTAGAATATTTCAGTCTAATCAGAGCATGCCATACAGATATGAAATGAAAGAATGAAAATCAGCCTGTTGACAAGTAGCCAATAAACAGAGTAAGAACCCAGGTGCTGACGGAATGTTGCTATCTTTGACAGTCTTGGCATGAGTCACAACCTCTTTGGGACTCAGTTGCTGGGATGTGATAATTCTTAAGACTGATGTGTGAGGAAGGAACTGGTATTTGTGAAAATGCTTTTGCATGGGGAAACGGCTGTTGCTGAACAAATGTTAGAGGGCAATGATTGAAACACGAGAGGAATGTACTCATTAAAACTGGAGATAAGTGGCCCACTCCTGACCCTCCCCTCACTTCCAGGGAGCTGCAACCAGAAAACCTCTTCTTGTGGGGCCTGTTAGTTTGCTCTCTGGCACCTCACATTTGCCGCTGTGGCAGCAGGTGGCCGGCAGAGGAGTTGATTCAAATGTTTCTGAGCACCTGCTGTATGCTAGCTACAACGTGAGATAGAGAATATGAAGATAAATAGCTTTTCCCTTTGCCCTTGATGGAATCAGAGTCTAGTTAGAAACTAGGCCAGTAAATAAATGAGTGTAACACAGTGTGATAAGTCCTGTAATAAAGGTATGTCTAAAGTACTGTGGGAACGCAGATAAGAGAATAATTCATTCCGCCTGAGGGTGGGTCGAAGCCAGAGATAATATTTGAATTGGGCTTTGAGTGACACATTTGAGTTTGCGCTGTAAACCAGGATTAAGGGAGTGGGGTGGGGGCAGGAAGAAGCAGGAGCAAAGGCACAGAGGAGCAAAAGGGCTCGAGGGGTTGGGGAATGGTTACCAGCTACCAGCGTTGCCGACTTATTCATTGCCTCTGTGCCAGGCTCAGTGCGAGGTGCTGGATATGTGAGACTGGAGCCTCCTTGGAGGAACTGAAGGGAAGGAAATGGGGTCAGTTCCACTGGGAGCAGATGGATGGTTGTAGAACAGGGGCCTGGAACTGATCTGGAGGGAAGCAGTTTTGGGGGGGTTGGGGGGGTTGAGGCAGCATTCCGGGCAGTGCATCCATGGACACAGAACTGTTTGGAAACCAGCAGGGAATGTGGCAAGGCTGTTGCTGACAGAAGGAGATGGGTGTGGAGTGCATCAAAAATAAGGCTGGACATTGATTGTGCACCCAATATGGACTGTATGTGTGTGGAGATGTGTCAATAAAAGTATTTTTAAACAATAAAAAAGAAATAAATAATAGGGCTGGAGAGGTAGTTGGGGCCAGACCGTAGGACTTGGATTTGGTCCTGCCGGGCCGGTCTGATCCTGAGACCCTTCTAGGAGCTTCAGCAGGAGCTCTGGGCCTCCACTAGGCTGCCCACCTGGATTAAGAAGCAAAGGCTGGCCTCAGACCAGCCAACTCCAACCCTGCAGGTGGGACCCAGGCACTGCAAACAGTAAATCTCACCAGGTAATTCTAATGTGCAGCCAAGAAGGAGAATCACTGAAATAAACTGAAACCAGAGAGGCTGTGTGGAGAGGTCTGGGGCATAGCTTGGGAATCTGCCTATTTTAGAGCTCACCAGTGTGTTCCAATCTGTCAGGAATGGTAGCCGTCATTGCCAAGGCTGTAGGGTGATTGGGATTTTAGGGGAGGCACTGACAGAATCACTCTACAAGCATAGGTTTGGGGGGTGGATTGAAATGCAGTGAGAATGAAGTGCTTGGAGAAGGAGGTTAACCAAAGACAGGGCCTGGGCAAGGGAGGATGAAGACCTGGCCTCCAGCAGCAGTGGGCAGAGAGGAGGGGTTGGGGGAGAAAAAAGGTTAAGGAAGGAGGCTGTCCTGGATGTGTTGTCTGCCCAGTGGGGTTTCACCGAGGCAGGATGTGGCAGAAAGATGGGCAGGGCTGAAGATGAACATGGTGGCTTCCATTGTAGTCATGATGAGTTTGTGTTGCAGAACCAGCCGATGAGTCTGTCCTTGGCTCTCATACCATTCCTCACCGCCCCTAATGTCATCAGATCTACTGTTTGTTTTGCCACAGCTGCCACTGCAACTCCCATGGACTTTGCAGTGCTAACACACAGGCCTTGGAACATAGAGGTTTCATGGTCTTTTATATGAGATAAAGTCCTCTCCTTCAGCCATTCCCCAAAACAACCCAAGATGAGACTCTTATCGCTCTGCTTTCCTTCCTTTGCATCTCTCTCTTCCTGTCCATTTCAGTACCAGCTTTTTCTTCCTTCTGTCTTCCCTGTGTAACGGAAAGTATAGCTGCTACTGGAAATTTGGCTTAGCATTCTGGAAGGGAATATGGAGAGTACACAGGAGTTTCGAAGGGGAAACTAACATCTCTTCCCCTTGGTGCCCCATTTACTGCCTATGTCTCTCCTTCATGGTTGTTGTTTGGGGAGGGGCGGGGCTGCATGGTCCAGGAATTGAACCTGGTCTCCCACATGGAAGGTGAGCATTCTACCACTGAACCACCCATGCACCCCACAGTTGGTCTTTAAGAAGAGGAACCAGAAGATGGGAGGTGATACACACTTAGGACTATGGGAAGCCGCTGACATTGATAGACTTGTCCTTCTTCCATCCTAGGATCTGAGTTCCTTTGCCATGCCGTTCCTGGATGGAGATGTGGAAAGTTCAGAAAAGCATTCTTCTCGTAAGGTAAGGTCGTCTTCCTCTTTGCGTCTCACAGTCTGTCCAAAGAGCCCATGTAGCACGTTCTCCTTAGTGAGAGGAGAGCCCAGCTGTGGCTGCATCCATCCCTTAGCACAGCCGTACCTTGCTGCCCACCTGCTTCTCCTATCTGAGAGGTCCTGGGCTTGGTTCTTTTTCTTCTCCTCCAGCTGGGCTCAACTGTTGCACATTCAAGTCCCCAGCGTGGGCAGAGGTAATCGAGAAAGATTAACAATAAGCTAAGCACCCGAGGTGCCAATTAGCACAGAAAAGAGTATTAACAGATGGGAGATTTGGAGATCATCTATGGTTTTTCAGTTCTTCTCCATCACAGATAAGCATTCCTTCCACCTACCATGCCTGCTCCCCACCTCCCCCAGTAGCGCAGGCTTCGTCTATTTTCTTTTATCTCATTTTACACCCACCCACCTCCTGTTCCAGACGCTGTCTCTCTTCTCTTTTTCTTCTCTTTCATCCTCCTTTTTTGCTTTTCCTAGTCCTCTTTAGTTCACTGCTCTCCCCTCCCTCATCCCCATGGATTAATTTTACTTCTCTTAGGAGACCAGAGTCTCAATGAGGCTGTATAGAATCAGGCAGCTGAGATGCAGAGTGTGAAGGTGGAAAGGGAGTCAGTGGTATCAAGACAAATGCATTTCTGGTGAGGGGTGACCATGGCAAGAAAGGATGGGTAGAAGTAGCTGTCCAGTTTCTCCTATAGCCAAGAAGCAAAGGTGTAACAGAGAGTTGGGGGCAGGATGTCCTACCCCAGGAATCCTGTTAGCCAAGCATCCCCGTGGACACTGATTTGCAATTCAGGACTAGAGACAGAGATGCCAGCAGTGTCTGAGATTGGACGCAAAGAGCGAAAATTAATTCTTTGGCTCTGGATGCCTGCCAGCCTGGAATTTGGGCAGGAGTTCCAATACTGGAAAAAGCTAATCTGTTTTGTAAGCATTTGAATTACATACAATTGAATCAACGAATTGGTTTAGACCTGTGGAGTTCAATTGGCATCTGTTCCCTGCTCTGTCCTGGAACAAGTGATCTTATTAGTGGTTATCGTGGACCTGCCACCAAAAGCTTTCAGAGGCTACTCATAGGTTTTGGCCTCCAGAGCTCTGGGCTGACAGAGGAAGAATTGTAATGACAGGAAAGGAACTACTCGAGCTCAAGGTCCTGCTGGGCAGAGTTTATGAGTTCTCAGTCCTGTGGACACCTATGGCCTGCTGGCTGCATTAGGCTGATCAAGCAGGACGCTATTATGTTCGCCATAGGTTAGCAGTTTCACTGCACTTGACTCCATAAAACCTTTCTCCAAGGGCAAACTGAAGTGAGAAGTTGGAATGTAGTGAAGATGGACAGAGCTGCTCTGGCTAGGGGTCAGGGGAATGAGACTGGAGTTTCACTAACTTTACCCTGCCCTCTCCACCCCCCCAATTTGGTGATTTTCAGAGGGGTTCCAGAATAAAGTTGTCACAAATGAATAGTATCTGAGCAGATAAGGACCATAAAGTTTTCTTACTGCCAACATTGACTTTGAACTTTGCTTGCCATTGGAAAAGTGTAAGATGTAGGCCTTGCTCTCTCGATGTGGTTGGGCAGAAGAGAAGAAAGCTCACAGGGGGGTGACTGTTGTATTAGACAGCACCTGACAAGCAAATGGCAATAGATGCTGCAGAAGACTTTAGGAACTTGAGTACCTATTTAACAGGGAAGACATTTATTCTGGTAAAACATTCAACAGCACCCTCCTCTCCCTATATCTTTTGATTTCCTGAAGCAAACTAGAGACAAAGCCTCAGGTGGAAAGTATTGTTTTGGAGAAGGGGAAGTGTGAGGAAGGGGAGAAGGGCAAGGGATGCTTGGTTTTCCCACTGATGTTGTTGCTCATGACTTTTCCTTAGTCTCCCCATTCCCACCCCTTCCCCCATGCAGTACTCCCCACCCCAAGAGGACAGACATACTTCCTCCTGATCCTAGAATCGTTTGTATTTCCACTTTCCATTAGACTCCAGTAACTGTGGATTTATACTGACATGGCAGGGCCAGCTTTTTTGGTAGGCAGAGTTAGGTGACCCCCTATCTGGAATAATTTCCATATAACCTGGAAAGGGCTTCCCTCTTTTCCTACCCAATTCTCCTCCTTAATATTCTTTTAAAATAGATTTTATTACAAAATATAACATATATACAAAAAGGCAATGTATTTCAAAGTGCATTGTAACAAGTAGTTATAGAACAGATTTCAGAGTTTGGTATGGCTTACTGTTCCACAAGTTTAGATTTTTCTTCTAGCTGATCCAAGACACCAGAAACTAAAAGAAATTTCAATATAATGATTCAGCAGTCATAGGCATTTGTTAAATCCTATCTTCTCTGTTTTAACTCCTCCTTCTCCTTTGATCCTTCTCCCGGTCTTTAGGGGTATTTGGGCCCTGACCTTTCTAACTTTTTCATGTTGGAAAGGGCTGTCAATAATACGGGATAGGGGAGATAGAACTAGTTGATGTTCCTGGAGAGGCTGGCCCCTCTGGGTTTCAGGACTTACCTGGCCGAGGAACCCACCTGAAGGTTGTAGGTTCTGGAAAGTAATCTTAGTATGTGAAACTTTTGTAGAATCTCAGACAGAGCCCTAGCTGTTCTTTAGGGTTAACAGGAATGATTTTGACTGGGGCTTGGCAAAGCATGGTAAATAGCAATATCTAGCTAAAGCTTGCATAAGAGTTGTTTCCAGTATAGGCTCTTGACTCTGTTTGAACTCTCCTAGCCTCTGATACCTTATTTTATTACATTTATTTGCCCACTTTGGGTCAGGAAGTCATTGTCAATCCCAAGATACTAGGGCCAGGCTCATCCCTGGGAGTCATGTCCCACGTTGCCAGGGAGACTTTCACCCCTGAATGTCATGTTCCACATAGTGTCTCCCCCTTAATATTAGTGAGCCATTTGAAAATGTAAAGACTCCTGAAAAGGAGAGCATGGTTTAAATTCTTCCCAATATTTAGATATTTAGCAAATATTTAGACACGGTTTGCTCCTAAGGTGGAGAAAAGTAGTGAGAATAGGAAAATAAGGAGGTGCTTCTGTAGGAGTCTCTGACGTCCCTGTGGAGGAGGTGCAGTTAGGAACCAGAGAACAGATGCCATGAAGATGCGACAACTCTTGCCCCCAGGAACCTCATTGGGTTAATGACATACCCCACATGAGAACCTCCAGGTCACGTCCATGTAAGCAAGTATGAGTGTGTGTGAATTTGTAGCTGTGAACTCAGGTGTTAAAACGTGATCACAATTCTGAATTTTGTTTCCTTTAAATCCAACTCGGAGTCCCCCATCCAATCAAGTTGATGGAAAATGTTAATCTCTTATCATTACTGGGATTTCCTTCCTAGGCTGTGTAAAGGTCCTGGGGTCCCATATAGCACATACATCTTTTTTTGATAATGAGGAACCTGGAGTTAGGAATGGTAAAAAGACTTTCTGTGGTCATATAACTACTTAATAATTGATAGGCCTGACTTCAGATAGCTTGACACTCAGTCCAGTATGTCTTCTACTGCACCTGAACTTTGGGCTGGTGGGACAGGCAATGCAGGTAAATGTCCTAAGATGAAGAAGATACCACCTCAATGCTTCCTGCCACTTCTGGCTTGTCTCTGCATCCTTGTAGCTTGTGAATAAGACCCCCATCTCCTTAGTGAATCTTTCATTCTTTGGGAGAGGTGTTTGAAAAGCCTCATGACTGCTAGGTTAAATATTTCTTTGATACTTGGCAGCCTACTCCATTTCCTAGGTACCCACTTATGGTAAAATGGATGAGGGTACATTGGGCCTCACTGCGAGTTCCCCCTTTCACTTTTCTTTGTTCACCATTCCTTAGCATCCGTTGATTCAGGTTTAAATAACAAGGGAAATGGATCTATCCACTATCCTTCCTTTACTCTCTCTCTGATATCCTTTCCCCAAGGGGTAGCAGCTCTTTTTCACATAGCAGAGACTGCAGAAATTCTGATCCCTTTGAATATGCCCAGCTGTGATATGTGATTGCTTGGGCCAGGATCCATAGAGGCAGGTCACTTTCAGGCAACATCGCTAGGACATTCCAACACCACTGCAATTATTCCTGGTCAGCCAGCATAGCCTGGCTTCAGGAGGAATCTGTGGAATGCCCAGGCACCCCTAATTCCAATAAATGATTACAGGTTTTCTTCTTAGTATACCTTGATCCCAAAACTGTGACACATCTCCTCAGTTCCTCTTTCCTGGTAAACCTGTCTTCATTGTAATCTTGAACAATGAAATCTTGGATACTAATATCTCTGAACCTGTTTCTCCATTGGCACACTGGGGCTAATGATAGTTCTTAGCTTCTATTATAAAGCTTAAATGAAATAGTGTATGGAAAAGAGTAAAATGGTGCTTGGCACATGGAAAGTGCTCTAATGGTAGGTCTAGCACATAAGTGTGACATTAGTGCATCATCTCTTAGATGTGGAGAGCACATTGGCTTTAGGACACTGTGAAAGAAATGCATCCATACATGGTTTACCTGAATTACAGAGGTTTCATTTCATGTGGCTGTGTAGACAGCTGTGGGACTTTAGTCCAATGTGATCTCAAAAGACTCTCTCTTTCGGCTTCTCCCCCAACAGGCTCTTTCTGTTCAGCCTCATGGCTGCCCTGAACTCTCCCACTTTCAACTAACTGAGTTCTGAGTGAGCTGTTTGTTCCCCGGATTCCAGGCCAGGGCCTCTGTGAACCTTGGCCCACCCTCCCCTCCCCAGTTTGAGTTGGACTCCCAGGGAGGCATCTCCCTGACTTATCACCACTGTTCTCGTGGCTCCCAGGGTTTTACTTGGGTCCCCTCATCTTAAGACTTTCTCTACCCAAGTTTGCCTTTCCTGACATCCTTTGCTGCAACCTCCTTTACCTCTGCCCCATTTCTGTCATACCCACAAGAGGCGCTCATGGCCAGTTTTGTCAGTCCTTTCCGGCCTATTCTGAAGTTGACATCCACCGGAGTCCTCATGCATTTTCACATACCTGAAACATTCTTCTTTCCTAACATGGAAGGGACACAGCTAAGATCCAAGCCTCAGGCAGCCCAGCCCTCCTGCGTCCTCTTCCCTCTCTGGAAGCAGCATACCTGATGATCGCCTGTCTGCTCGGCATAATTTGGGCAGGTGGCCTCAAAGGCCAACTCTCTCCATTAGCTTCCGTGGAACCAGGCAAGCCCTTGTGAGTCTCTGGGCCCTTTTGTGCATCCAAACCCGGGAAATCATCCAATTAAGTTGATCAAAGTATCATTTTGTTACCGCTTGCTAAAAGGCAAGCGCCAAGGCCTGTCCTTGGCAGATTTAATTGCCACCCATTATTTGTATCTCCCCACCGCCAACCTAGCAGGAAACAGGCTGGATGAAAGTGTCTTTCAAAATCCACTCTCATTTTCTCACTCTCAAGGAGTGTGATGAAGCTTGTGTCGTTGCCTGTGAGAGAAGGCTGCGCAGGGCCCAAGGGTCTGCCATTCTTTGCCATTTTCAGGGCAGAGGAGTGGAAGGTCTGTTCCCCCCACTTCCCAATCCCAAACCCCAGTTCTGCAGGCTTGATTGCTGAGTGTCTGATTTGGGTGGCCTGGAATTCTCAATGTATTTTGTAAAATGGAATTTTACAAATTCCATTACATAATCCTAGTGTTTCCCATTACCCATCAAACATGGTTCACATTGGCATTTAAAAAAAAAATGGCATTCTAAGCCCTGTGACTGCTTTTCCAGTGATATTTGGTTCATCTTTCCCCCATCTATCAGCCCCATTTTTTTTCTCTCCCTCATGGTCCAAGTGATTGGCTGTCAGTCTGTACTTCCTAGTTCCATCACCTCTCTCCTCAGGGTCCTCTCCCTCGAGGGCCTTCTCTGTCCCTGGGGCCAACCCCAAACCCAGCCCTGTGATATGTAGTTTTCTTCACCTGCATCATTCCCACGGTTCTTAGATTTCCCCCAGCACTGTTGCTGTTTGTCTGGCATTCACCATAAATTCTCTGATGACCTAGATCTTAACTTGTAGGTCTTTGTTACCTTGTACAGATCCAAACATTAGCATTTGCTCTGCTCTTCTCCCATCTCCCCATGCAGAGTCCACTCTGCATTGCAAAGAGCACTTTAAACATGGAGAAGACTTTTGGAGTTAGCCCTTCAAATAGTGCATCAAAGTGGCTTTAGTATTTAATAGTTTCTTCCTTGACCTTGACTCTTGTTGTGTTTCATATACCTTCCCAGGTGCTTTCCCTCCAGACACTTCCACTGCTCTCTGGAATACGGTGCATGTGTGATGGCTAAGGCTATAAGGTCGGGGGTCAGACTCTTGGTTCCCTTTATGAGCTTTGTGAGTTTAACCTCTGTGCCTCCAGCCAGCACGTTCTCCTTCCTCCTGGCTCTGAAACATTCTGTGAGTGATGGTGAGAGAGACATTATGGAGGCTACCAGAATGGTCTTTCTTAAATAAATTTGTCTGTGCTATTTCCTTGCTTAAGAGCTTTCAGGAGGTTCCCCTCAAAGAAAGATGTGGTCCTTATCACAGTACCCAGCAACTCTCTGTAATTCAGCCCTGCCTCTTCTTCCAGCCTTCAAATCTCCTCTCCTCCCTAATATTCCTCTAATAATAAGTACCTATTTGTACAGAATTCATGAGGTAAGAGGTAATCAAATAAAGACTGAGTGCGTACTCCTGTGTGCAGGACTCGGGTTAAATGCTATAACTTGGGTTATACGACATAATCTTCATAATACTCTGAAAGCAGGCCTCCTAGTATCCTCATTTTGTGGCTAAGGAAACTGAAGCTTCCAGTGGTTAAGTCACTTGCCCACACTACTAGAAACTGGTGCCAGGTTTCCAAGTCAGTTCTCTGACTCCCGAATCCCTGCCCCTACCACCCTGCTCTAGGTTTCATCTTCTCTTCCTTAAATGGGCTCTTCTTACCTCAGTGCATCTCTCTGCTCCTTCCCTCTCCCACTGCCTGTGTGCACACACAAGGAGCCCCTTATTAAAAATCATTCTTCGTATTAAGAAAAGCTTCAGAAAGCCTGAGTCCCACAGACAGGTGGTTGTTAGCAACTAAGCAGAATAATCTCCAGACAGAACATCGAAATGCGTTTCATCAAAATGCTTAAAAAGAGAAAAATTTTAACCTCTCCCTTAAAACGAGCTGACCTTCGGTTACATTCTTGTAGCACACAGCCCTGCTCTATAAAGCCCCACTTCAGTGAAAGTAGTAGCTATTCTGATTCTTTAGGGCTGGGTGGAGAAAGGACAGAAAGTTAAAATTATCATATGCCCTGGCAATTCCACTCCTAGCACTACACCCCTAAAGAATTGAAAGCGGGGACTCGAACGGATATTTCTTCACCAATGTTCATAGCAGCATTATTCACCATAGCCCAAAGCAAGAAGCAACCCAAGTGCCCGTCAGCAGATGACCAGATAAACAAAATGTGGAATTTACATCTGATGGAATATTATTCAGCTGTAAAAAAGAATGTTCTGATGCATGTTATGACATAAATGAACCTTGAAGACATCCTGTTGAGTGATAGAAGTCAGACACAAAAGGACAAATATTATATGATTTCGCGTATAAGTTTATCACATGAAGATTTCACATGAAATACCTAGAGTAAGCAAATTCATGGAGACAGAAAGTAGATTACCAGTTACCAGGGGCTGGGGAGGGGGTGGGGAATGACGGGCCAAAGGGTTGTTACTGCTTAATGGGAACAGAGTTCCTGTTTGGGGTGATAGAAAAGTTTGATTATGGATAGTGGTGATGGTAGCACAGCGTTATAAGTGTAAATTAATATCACTGAATTGTACACATGAAAGTGCTTAAAATGGGAAATTTGTGTTGCACATATGTTACCACAATGAAAATTGAAAAAAATAAAAAGCAACAGGGAGAAATTACACTCTCTGGGGAGTAAGAGTTACTGAAAGTAATATCCCACACCTTGCCTCCTTTCTTTAGTGAGCTGTGAGCCCAGAGTTTGGCTGAGCCCTCTAGTGGTGGGCGACCAGCTGGGCAGCCTTTCCAGTTCTCTCACGGTCCCCAGGGCCCGCGTGGTGGCTTGAAAAGAGCTGGACTATCCTTTATGAGGCCTTGTTCTTGCTACTCTCCTAGCTATGTGACTGTGGGCAAGTCACCTCTTCCCTGCTGCTGAACTGGGGAGTCCCTTTATCCTTCCTGCTCCAATGTTGTAAATTTAGCAAGTAATGTGTCGGTAGTAGCTTAACTCAGACGGAATGGCTTCTGTGCCCCAGAAGCCTGTGCTGATGTTCGTTGTGACTTCTCATGAGTAGAGGGTACATATTACAGATGAGGAAACCAAAGCTTAGCAAAATGCCCAGGACCGTACAGTAAAGGGCAGAGCTGGCCTTCAAACCCAGGCGTGTCAGGCTCTAGAGCATTTGCTCTTAAGCCCTTCACAACAGGAACGCAAGCTTACAAGGCATGTTCCATAATTAAGTCTGTGACTTGTATGCCTTGGCTTAAAATTATGGGTCCAATAATTTTTAAAGGTATTTTTTATTGTGGCAATAAATTTCCCATTTTAACTATTTTTAAGTATTCAATTAATATCTTCAGAACGTTGTGCTGCCATCACCACCATCTTTTACCAAGAATTTTTCATCACCCCCAACAGAAACTCTGTACCCATTAAGCAGTAACTCCCCATTTCCCCTCTCTCTGGTTCCTGGTACCCTCTTGTCTACTTTCTCTAATTTATTTCTATATGGATTTGCTTATTCTAGATATTTTGTATCAATGAAATCATATATCTCCTTTTGCATCTGGCTTGTTCTATTTAGCATAAGGTTTTCAAGGTTCATCCATTAAATGGATGTATGTATCAGAACTTCATTTCTTTTTACGGCTGAATCATATTCTATTGTGTGTATATTCCACATTGATTTATCCATCATCTATTGATGGAGACTTGGGTTGCCTCTACATTTTGGCCATTGTGAATAAGGCTGCTATGAATATAGGTGTAGAAGTATCTGTTTGAATCCCTGCTTTTGATTTGTTTAGGGTATATCCCTAAAAGTAGAATTTCCAGGTCATATGGTAATGCTGCGTTTAACTTTTTGAGAAACTGACAAATTGTTTTCCATGGTAGCTGCTCCATTTTACATTCTCATCAGCCATGCATGACAGTTTGTTTCTCCACATCCTCGTCAACACTTATTTTCCTTTTATTTTTTTAACAATAGCCATAGTAAGTGTGCCCATAAATTTTTCAAACTATGCCTTATAACTGTAATTTTAAGTGATAAATGAAATGAGAACCCAAGATTTTCAGCCTTGATGAATTTCTTCCTGATCTCTGTCAGCTCTCCCAGTCACCCAAATACCAAAGCCAAAATGCCAAAAGCCAAATTCACCAACTCCTAGCTCCAGGATTCCCTCAGGAAGAGCTCCTGGCCTGCTCTGCTCTAGCCTATATATCTGTGCCTCCTGCTTTGAGTCAAGGCAAAAGAACAATATTCCAGCGTAGTCAAAACCTTGAGGAGGACAAATGCAAGGTCCTGAGAAGTCAAGACTTGGAGGCAAGTCTGCAAAGAGATTCAAGGAGGAAGACATTGTTTTGAGGCATGTCTACCCCCTTCACCTCTTCTTCCTCTCCACCTCCAAGGACCCCTTTTCTAGAGAGCTGGACAGGGTTATAATGGCCTCTGTGGTGCGGTGGCTGACCAGCCGATGGATGGGCGTCCTTGGGATCAGTGCTTACCTTCAAGCCATTTCATGGCCACCTCTGTTTATAGGGGTGCGAGTGGGGTTGCAGCTTGGCAAGTCGAGGTTTTTGGGAGGGGCAGCTACAATAATGACAGATCCAGCACAGGGCAGCGTCCAAAGTGCCCAGTGACCTGAGTGATCTCACCCAATTTGTATGTCTTCCCTGCAGGTGGACAGCCCCTTCAGCTCGGGCAGCCCCTCCAAAGGGTTCTTCTCCAGAGGCCCCCAGCACCGGCCCTCCAGTCCTGTATCTGCTCCCGTGAGGCCCAAGACCAGCCCCGGCTCTCCCAAAACAGTGTTCCCGTTCTCCTACCAGGAGTCCCCACCCCGCTCCCCACGCCGCATGAGCTTCAGTGGGATCTTTCGCTCCTCATCCAAAGAGTCTTCCCCAAACTCCAACCCGTCTACTTCGCCTGGGGGCATCCGGTTTTTCTCCCGCTCCAAAAAAAGTAAGACCTTGATGCTATTGTTTCAGGTGGGTGCTGGGCTGTTGGGGTTCTTCTTACAGCCAGTTGACAGATGATAACCTGAAGCCGCACAAAAGCTGGCTGGGTAGTGGGTGCCTAAGTCATATCTGCCTCTTCTGAGAACAACTCTGTCTTCAGAACGCAATCAGTTTCCACCTCTGATGCTATTCTATTAGAAGCCTAATCCATGTGGTATGACATGACCCTCTGGCGTTAACTATAAATATCCCTGACACTAACCATGTGCCTCCTACGGACAACCAAATGAAACATTTGTGACCAGCATTCTTGGAAAAATATTAGAACCACGAAGCTAAGGTTAGGCCTATACCAAGGGTCAAAGGGCAAATCCACTTTAGACTGCTTGATGTATTTCCTTGCCCCATATGGTCTGGTATTTGGGGATTTGAGTGTACCTATTTCTGACAGATCTTGGCATTTAATATTTGGGGTCTGGGCAGCAGGGAGTGGAACCTAGAATTGATTTACTGGAGAATGGAGCAGACCTAAGGAATGTGGGTGTTTCAGAGTGAGTTTCTTAGGCGCAGGCATATTTGTGATCTGAGGATAAAATTTTGAGCATAGTCGATCAGAGTATGCCACCTACAAGGCAAAACTATAAAGTCAGTGGGGCTGATTATCTCCTTTCCTGGGTCTCCCTACTCTTTCCAATCCCTTCTTAGAGTTAGATGTTTTTATGAGGGAAGACATTCTGGATTTAGAATGTTCCCATGAGAGAAGATGGTGATTTGGAAAACAAATTTGCCCTCAAGCAAATTTGGTTTAGTGTTCCTTTCTTTGCAGGCAGTACTTGCATTCAGTAAGACCTACCTGTTTAGGGAAATACTCAACCTAAAAGACTAGGTCTACAGCATAGAATTTCAGTCCTTCTGACTCATAAGTAAAAGAAGGGGGTGGGAGGTAGGGAGAGGCTCTCTTCTTTTCTTTTTTGGTGGTGTGGAGTAGTGTTTCTAGTACCCCTAAAGCCACCCCCATGGATGACTTCTCCTCTGCCTATTCACAAATCTATAAATATACAACCTAAAAATGTCATTTTGAGGCAGAATAGGACTAGGCATCGAGGCTGTGGTTCCTATCCAGCGCCAAAAGAGTTAATGCCCAACTGCAAACTCCCTAGGACAAGACTGTCTTCTAAAGCCCCATAGACCCCCAAACCATAAAGCTTGTAAAATCATGGAACCAAATGACAGACTCTTAGTTCATAGCCGAAAGTTTGGGGTCATAAAGGTTGTTAAACAACTGCCCTGAAGCAAATTTTGAGTATGTAAGGGTGATCCAAAAGCAGCAATAGTTATCTCCTCCCTCAACAAAGAAGACGCCTGGAATTCAAAGATGGATCTTTGAATAAAGCCTGATGGGGAGCAGTGTGTTCTAGGACTATGTTATACTACTCTAGAGAGCATTCCTAATTTCCATGGTGGGTCTCTTGAAATTCTCAAATATCTCATCAGACAGCACCTCTAGGATGAGGAAACACCAGATCAGACCTATACTAAGGTGTTTCTTTTTTTTTTTCTTTCACCCTAGTAATTATGAGAATTTAATATCCATTCTTAGTATAAGGCAAACCAAATGAATAAAAGATAAGTAGGAATGTAGAAGAAATAAATAATGCAATCAATAAGGTAGATCTTATATTTCTAAACCAACATTACATCTTGATAATAGAAAATGCACCTCTTCTCAAGCACACATGCGACAATGACCAAAATTTGTCACGTTGTTTATGAAGAAAACATCAGTTCAATAAAGTAGAAATATTACAACACTCTCTGATCACAAAGTAGTAAAATTAGAAATTAATTGCAAAGTAAAAAGCCCTTCCTCTGTCTGCTTGATATTGGAAAGCAAAAAACAAAATCCCATTAAACAACTGTTAGTTAAAAGGAGAAATACAAACAAAAGCTAAAAATTAATGATATTGAAAACAATGCATATTGGAATCTATAAGATACACTTAACACAGGAAAATTCATTGGGATGCAGAGGAGCTATGGGTTTAGGGTGGTGAGTTTCTGCAGGTGGCAGGGACCAGGTGAGATATGGTATCTGGGAGACTCAGCAGGAAAGGTACTTAGAGAGCTGGCTGAACCAGGCAGGGCTCTAATCCTAGAGTCCTATTGGGGGGGGGAGGGGCTTGAAGCTGTTTGACCCCAGAAAACATGTTCTTAAACTTAATCCATTCCTATGGGTGTGAATCCATTGTAAGCAGGACCTTTTGATGGGGTTACTTCAATTAAGGTGTGGCTCACCTCAATCAAGATGGGTCTTAATCCTATTACCAGAGTCCGTTATAAGAGAATGAAATTGAGTGAGAGACAGATAGACAGACAAAGACAGCAACATAGAGGAGCAGCCAGAAGCTGAACATCAACAGAACCCAGAAGAGAAGAGAGAGAACAGGAGATGCTGCCATGAGTCTTGCCATGGTCAAACTAAGGATCAAAGATCACCAGCAGTCAGCCCCAGAAAGCCACAGTTTTAGGGAGAAAGCATCGCCTTGATGATGCCTTGATTTGGACATTCTCTTAGCCTCAAAACTATAAGCAAATAAATTTCCATTGTTTAAGGTGAACCATTGCATGATATTTGCTTGAGCAGTCAAGGAAATTAAAGCAAGTCCTTTCTTAGTTTGGTCTCCCTGCAGGGCACTGGGTTTGGAGGGCCTGGAGAGGCATAGGTCATAAACAGCTGAAGGCTAGCTAGCCCTGCAGGCCAGTTCCTGACCGTGGCAGGGGCAGAGGTTCTGGGATTCCCAGGAGTTCCTTCCACTAATGGTCAATAATTTAATAAATAAGCAACTAGGATGTGCCATTAATTTAGAAGCCAGAGATGATCAAACAGAAGGGGCATCAATCACTTTGTTGGACCGACCTTGGTCAGGCAGTGATGTGCCACACCCCTGAAGATTTGTAGAAAAGGAAACTCATGCCCAGGTTAAGCAGTCCCAGAATTAGCAGACAACCTGCAACCAACTGAGCTATGTTTTTCTGTACACCTGTACTCCTGGAACTCAGTTGGCCACTTGATTAATTCAGCTAAGGTATTTCTCACATAGTTTTGGAATCAGTTAAGGCACTCAAGGAGACCCACAGTGGGGTTCAGACATCTGCCAGGAAGTCAAGCAGAGTATGGGTAATGTCTTTCTACCATTTACAGGCTCCAAGAGTAAGCATCTGCCCACAGGTAAACTGAGGACTGGACAAATTAAGGAGTTTGCTCAAGATTCTCCCATCGGCTAGTGGTAGCACTGGGAAAAGAATCCGGTTCCAAGTCTCTGTTGGGTCTGGAGGTCTGGGAGGGTTGGTGTCTCATTCTGTCTATGTAAATCAGACTTGAAAAGACTTCTGTGCCTCCTCTTTCTTTTTACATAAAACAAATGAAGGTGCTTGTGCCTGTGGGGATGAGGGTAAGCCTCCCGACCATTCTTTATATGCATCCTACAGGGCTACAGGGTCAACATGCTTTTCTTTAATTCCATTTGCTTTTGCCCTAATATGAAGCCTTTCTTCTCCCCATTTGCCTTGTACAAACAATTTTTAGAGATTAGAAGTCAAAGTATACTTACACATGGAAAGGGAAACAGGGTCTGGTCCTAAGCTTTCAGGCTTTCTGTGCAAATCAAATATATTAATCATTGAAGAGAAAGCTGGAAAGGGTCCTTTAGTCAAATTGGTCAATCTTCATAGTACTTTCTATTGGCCATTGACCTGAATGTTTTGCCCAAGTCTGCAGAATAATTCCCTAAATCACTCTCTGATGTTCCTTGCATACTTTCCCCTGCGTAGCAAGGGGAGCTGGGCAAAATCTCCCAAGGGCAGTTTATGATGTTAGGGCAGTCCCAATAAAGTGTGAGGCCCAGGACTGTGCCTAGGGGAGTCTGGAGCTTAATGAAATCCCGCTGTGCAGTAGTCCACCCTGGTCTTGATTGTGTAAACAAAATGACCATGGAAATGCATCTAGAAGAGTGCCAGATGAAAAAGTTGCATAAGGGTTCTATGTAACACAAGTGATGTTTGTGGAAGAGAAGGGGGACGTTTTCACAGATTTACCTTGTTGGGAACTTATGATGTTATTGAGTGATTGCACTTGCCAGTCACTTAGTCAGGTGCTGGGAATTATGGATGAGAAGACAGGATTTCCACTTTCAAGGGACCTGCAATTGGGATGGGGGTCCAAAGAGAAGCTTTAACAAATACGATGAGGTTATTGCCACAATGGAGGGCTGTGCAAGGTTGGAACAGGAGCAGCCTTTCTGAGTTAGGTTCAGCATCTGATGGATGCTTAAAGGAGGTGTAGGGTTTTGTGAGCAACCACAGATGGGGAAGGCATTTTGGTCTCTGGTACCATCACCTGCCTCCTCCTCTGCCTGCCTCTTCCATCTCTAAATGGCCAACCTGCCAGCAGCCACACAGAGCCCAGCAGCATCCAGCTTGGAAGACACCAGTGCCTCTGGAGGTGGGTGGGTCAGGGAGCTGAGCTGTTCAGTGTTGAAGGTGGAGGGGAGCCTGTCTTCGTCTCCAGGAATTGACCCTCAGCTCATCCCAGCCTTTCGCGTCACATTCTTCCTCAAGGTTTGGTTTTGCCTACTTACTGCTTATCTTCAGACAGGAGCTTTTCTTTTAGAACCTTTAGCCCCATAAAGATCTCCTCTTGAAATCCTACAGTTTCCTAAGGTAATTCCCCTTTTAGTCATCACATGTTATTTATGACTTTTATATTTCATCTCTCTTTAATGTTTTCTTTTAGCCACTGCCAGACTTGCAGACTGATAGATGGTTCAAGCTGCAAGGGAACCATTTATAAGGATGAAAATATATAAACAAAGAAAATTATAACATATATACATATATATATAACTGATTTTTAAAGAAAGATGTTTATGAGACTGTCAGTGGCTACATCTGTACCTTAATAAAAAACTACTCAGTTTTTTTAAATTGGATGTGGTGGGTCAGAGGAGACTTCTGCTTTATCTAAGGCATATGAATTTTTTGAGACTATATTCATTTGTTGGTAACCTAAAATGAATACTTGAAGAAATGCCAAGAACCCAGACCAGAGCTTTGGAACAGTAACGTGATAAGGAAATGAGGTGGCAGGGGCTTGGCAGGAAAAACAAGGAGAGAAGACAGAGCCACATCAAGAATGTCTGGGGAAAGACTGAGAACTCACCCCTGTGCTTGGAATATAGTAGAGGGGCTGAGAGGAAACTTGGAGAAA
The DNA here is from genome assembly GCF_023851605.1 of Tamandua tetradactyla. Taxonomy (NCBI): domain Eukaryota; kingdom Metazoa; phylum Chordata; class Mammalia; order Pilosa; family Myrmecophagidae; genus Tamandua; species Tamandua tetradactyla. The sequence goes on along the minus strand of NC_135327.1, from coordinate 195,979,669 downwards.
GTGAGCAGAGGATGGTGTCTGCTCATTACCTGAGTGTCAAGGTTGTTGGGTGATAGGGCAGATCTGAAGTTCCCCAGCCCCACTCTGGGATCTGGGGTTGGGGATGGGGGTGGTCAGAGCAAATGTGCATATGCATGTGGGTTTGGGGGAGGGTCAATTCTGAGTTGGGACCAACTTTGCAAATATGTCTGCATTGGGTGTCACTGCCATTCAGGGGCAATCCCTGGGGCCAAGCTAATTACTGGTCAAGGGTCCTTCCATTGGGGATCTGTTCTCTGTACTGGAAGACCCTCAACACCCCCTGCTCCGGACTTGGGCACGTGTATGTGCTAGAGCAGATGCCTAAACCCTTTCTTTAAAATGCTAGAGGCTGAGAAAGGCAGAAGAAGTAGCAAAATCAGCATCTCTCTCTCACGTGCTATGGCCGAGTTCACTGGGGCTGCACTTGCAGAATGGTCCTGACCCCAGGTACTTTAAGACCTGGATGCTCCAAGGGGATCTGCGAGGGGCTTGGGGATGAGGTCTGAGGCTCAGAAGCAGAGGTTATGACATTTCTCGTCCACTTCTGTGCTGCTCTAGAAGACCTTGCTGCTGGGTAGGGGCTCCACAACCCACATCCCAATGACGCTCTGATCCGGTACTTCTTCCTCAGTCACCTTCCATTCCAGTGATCTAAAACTGCTGCCTCCTTCAGCAAAGGGTCTTTCACAGACTAGTCAACGTCTGTACTCCAGACCTCTCCTCTGGACTCTAAATGTGGATTTGTGAGCTTAATGACTTTTCTGATGTCAGTAATGCAAGGGAGATGCTAACAGCACTGCTTTTGCAGGGATGACCCTATGGGACACTGGGGTCAGTTACCACAACTCTTTGTTGTAGGTATGGACATGAAGGGGATATTGGGCATGGAAGATGGGCCAGATTTTGAGCTATCTGGGAAGCAGGAATTTCATGCCACCTTTTTCTTTTCAATATTTTTAAAGGCCCTTCAATATCATTGAGCGGAAAATACCTGGTTTCATAGGTATCTCTTACAAGGCTCTTGTTTAGACTCTTCCCCACTATCTGGCTAGGCAGCAATGGGTTTTGCTGCTAGAAGATTATGGGAGGGGGTCCTGAGCTGCTAATAAGGATAAGAATTGATTTAGACCTGCAGTGGGGAGGGGTTGGGGAATTGGTTTCTTCAGAGAAACCTCTGCGATGGGATGTTTGGACCAGAGTGAGCCTGGTGCCCAGAGCAACTGCTCATGTGGTTGCCCTTGAACCACAAAGCCCAGCTCCTTGGCCACTGTCAATGAAATGGAAAGGTCTGGGTCTGTACTCAGGTGGGTCATGTAATACTTGCACTTCAGCTACTGCTCAAGCAGGAGGATCTTCTCGGGCCCTTGGCCACTTGATTTTTCCATTGACTGTTGTGAGCCTTGCTTGAAGGATATACAGTCTATCTGCTTTTCGTTGTATGTGAACATCTATTCTTGGCTCAACATTCCAAGACTATATATTGCTCCTCCAGAACTGATTTCACAAACTTGAGCTTAAGAGTAATGCTATCAGCCTGTATTGAGGATCTTTATAAGAAACGGCCCCATGAGACCCACTGTGAGGATGTAATGAAGACATTGATCATTATACTAGGCCCCTGGAGGGAGACTTCCTGTCTGGTCTTGGTACCAAGAATAGCTTTACTTTTGAACAACGGGATTGTTTTTGTCTATAATGGTCACTGATCATGTTAACAGCCCGGTTCTCCCTGTTTACTTTGGCTGCTAGAAATCTTAGAACCAAATTTGTACGAAGATCATTAAGGGATACATTTCTGGCCTTATTTCTAAATCCAGATTTGGCCCCAGCCTTTTATTTTCACCCACTTAAAAAAAAAAAAAAAAAAAACAAGGAAGGCAATTTATTGGAGGGATTTGGGAATATTTATAGAAATCAGGGAAGAGCTGAACCATCGGGATTCAGGAGGGAAAGGAAGCCAGCCTGGCTCTGGGCTGTAACCAGCAAGAGTTTATAAAGCTTTCTCTTAAGCACCTCAGAATTCCTAGTCTCTTCTCGTCACTTAACAGTATAAATTCCTCATTATAGGATATCTGGTTGCCCTAGTTAGGATCCCTGAGCTGATCTGGCCAGGAAGACAGATCAAGAAACTTCAAATAGAGTTGCCAAGGACCCACCCTTGGGGAGTAGGGCAGAAAGTTCCCAGGGAAGAGGCCCCATGGGGGGCTCCACAGGGTGCACGTTTGCTATCCAGCCTTCCTGTCTTTACAAAGATGCCTTCAGCCAGCTCGATCCTGCTCCCCTACATACAGTTCTAGGTGTGCGTTCTGCTTCCCCAATGGGAGACAACCCAGCATCATGCCTAACAATGGTACCTAAGACGGAAGTTGCCATGGTCTGCTATTACTGTTTTCACAGCCCTCAGACTCAAAGGATGTCCCTTTCTCCCCAAATTCTTTCTGTATCCTGTCTTCCGATCCTATAACTTATAGCCTAAGTGTTAAATTTAACTACTTCCCGCATAGTACCTACCAGACTTTCTTCAAGCATGACTTGTGGACAATTAGCTTTAGCACTAGCTGAGGTGCTTGTTATAATGTATGTTCAGGGCTCCATCTAGAGCTAGGGCCCAAGAAGCTGAACAAACTCTCCAGGTGGAACTAATAAACACTCATACTAAGGTAGAAAAAGGAGGGAGGAAAGAAATTGCAACCACTATCATCTTAAAAGGGGCATAAAAAGAAAAGAGAGGTGTATTAATCTTCAGACACTTCAAGAACAAGAGTCTGTAGGTCTAGAAGCTGCAGTTCTAGATTCTGCACCTGGTCTTAGGAGCAGCAGATACCTAAGCTGGCTGGTGTTCTTTTCTCAGTGAAGAGATCCAAACCTTTATTTCAGGAGGATCTTGTAGCTTGGCAGTCCTGGTGGAATCGCTGTAGTTTTTCACCAACCTTTACTATGGTTCAATCATAGTGCCATGGTAGGCTACTACAAGGCATGTCCTGAAGCTGTGTGGGGTTTTTCATCTATGTATCTTCCAGTGTAATCTCAAACTTACATACCTTTGACGATCAGATCAGTGATCTTCACCAAAACAATAGCCCACTTTTCTTCTGCCTCTTCCTCTAATATAGTGGTTGACAAACTACAGCCCACAGAACAAATCCAGCTGCCACCTATTTTTGAAAATGAAGTTTCATTGAAACTAAGCCACACCCACTCACTTATTTTGCCTACACTAAACAGCAGAGTGGGTAATTGTAGTAGAGACCAATATACCTTGCAAAATGACTAAACTATTTATCTAGCACTTTACAGGAAATTTTTGCCAACCCTGCTCCGGTACCACAAGAAGTCTTAAGCGACCATGAGGTAGTAGAAGCTTCCAGTTCACTGAATCTTTATCTTTAGAAGATGTTTTAAACTTTGTTTGGCACCATCTTGCCTTTGGAGATGAGGGAAGGAAAGCAAGTATAAGTTCATGAACTGCAAATAATAAGATTAAAATTTTTTTTTTTTTTTTTTTTTTTAAAGGAAAGACAGAGAGAAGGAAGGAAGGGAGGAAGAAAGGGAAACATCTTTTAAACATTTTCTTGTTTTATTGTATTTTGTTTCTCCGTTTTTGTTACATGGGCTGGGGCCGGGAATCGAACCGAGGTCCTCCGGCATAGCAGGCAAGCACTTTGCCCGCTGAGCCACCGCGGCCCGCCCAAGATTAAAATTTTTTAGAAAGCCAAAATAATCTTGTACAGTCTTGTGGCATGACCACAAGGCTGATTCAGTTTCATATGTTCCTAAACTTTGCTCCCTAATAACTGCTAATGATAAATTCCTGCTATGTGCATTCTACATGCATTATGTGTAATAATTCTCTTCTAACACAACTCCGTGAAGTAGTACTTTTACTGTTTTTACCAAAGTAGTCCCTAAGGCACAGAGAGGTTGTCATTAGCAAAGCCCACACAGCTACTAAGAAGTAGAACCAAGGTTTGAACTGATGTGGTCTAAGTCCAGAATCTACTTGTGATGCAAATCTAAGCCTCTGGAATGGAGTTTAAGAATATATAAGCCAAAGATGGGACAACTAGTTAGTCATTTAGGGAGGATTAAAAAAAAAAAAAAGAAAGGTGGTTCCTTGCTCATTCCTTACACCAAAATCATTTCTATATGAAACAAAGCTTAATATGTTTTCTTAATGTATAAAAACAAGTAGTTGAGGGCAGACCACGGTGGGTCAGCAGGCAGAGTTCTTGCCTGCCATGCTGGAGACCCGGGTTCATTTCCTGGTTCCTGCCCATGCAAACAAATAAACAAAAAGTAGTTGGATATCTTAATCTTGGGGTGTTAGGGCTTTCCAAATAGTAGAAAAATGGAAAGAGAAAATATGTATATAAATGTAAATATTACTTGCTTCTTTTGCCTTTTCTGGGAGTCTGCAATCTTGGTTCTCAGAGATTTGTGTAGAGGAGAGCTGGATGGATTTACATTAGAAAGGGCAGAAAACTTTCTAAGAAGAAATGAAAGTGAAGATTCTAAAAGTTGTGAATTTGAGTTAAGGAGGATTTTGGAGACTGACGTCCAGTTAATGTGCTAGGTAAGACTGTGGGAAAGAGCTAGGTATGTAAAGAACACATTGAGAGTCATTATCATGTGTTAGGAATGTAATCCTACAGCCCACCTCCACCTCTAGCCATCTGGACACCTCTTCGAAAGATTTCCTGTAAGGATTCATCCTATCAGAAGGATTTTCCTTTAACACCCTGTGTAAAATAATAGCACGCACACACCCCGGCCCCCGGCCAGTCTCTTCTCCTTTGTTTACACTGCTTTTTCTCCTTTTGAAATACAATATATTTACAGGTTGACTTGTCTCAACCTTTCACAGTTGGAGTATAAGCTGTCTGAGGGGGAGAGACTTTGTTTTGTTCATTGCTATTTACACAGTATCTAGAACAGTACCTGGCCCGTAGAAAGCACTCAACAAATCTTTAAATTAATCCATCAATGACAACCTGTTTTTCAAATTTTGGGTTGGTGCTTCTTCTGAAGAAAAAACAATGCCTCTACTGAACAAGAGGTTTCAATGGGTCATATAAGCACGATAAAGACACAGAAACAATAAACAAAAAGAAACTATAAAGAAAAAGACTCAGAAACCATAAAGAAAAGACTAAAAAGACTAAAATTGGCTACATAAAGAGAACCATTTTTTGCACTACCTTCCCATTCCACATAAAACAAAACATAAATGCATACAGATGAAAAAAAAAATGCTAAACTGGAAAAAAACTTGATGAATTGATTCAAAACTAAACTAATATTCCTAATGTACAAAGATATTATAAAGCCAATAAAAATAACCCAATAGAAAAATGGGGACTTTTAGAAAAGATGGCATTGTACATGCATATATACAAAAAAATTCCTCCTGCTATTGTTCAGATACAGTACAATTTGAACATGAGTAGACGGAGCATCGGCTGCCCACACACAGCTCTAGCTTTGGAGCAGAGTTCAGGAGGGAGGATGGTGAGGGACATAATTTCTGATCACCCCTCTCCAACCCTAACCCTGCCAGTTTCACCTCAACTTAATTGTGTTTAGTTTTGGGGATGATGGTGTTAAAAGAAAGCATGGGCAGACTTGGGAAAAGACAGGAAACACATCATTTATAGTAATGATATGAATTTTCCTTTGAAACTACCAAAAATTAAAACCAGTGATTTTTAGGCTAAAGAAAAATATATAAAGTAAATAACAACAGATTGAATGAAGATATGATTAAAATCATGAATATTATTAGATTTTTCTGTATTCCTATGGTAGTAGAAATCAGATCTTGGAGCCTGAAGTTAAGGAGCAGAGAAAGGCAGGTTTTTGTAAACAACATATACAATTTGGGCAAGTGATTTAATTGCACCTTGTCTTCATTTTCATGAATGCATGAGATGATAAACCTATATTAATGTTTGAATCTTAAGCTATGGGGCTTATGGTTACATTAGAAAGAATGAAATTATCAAGATAAAACATCCAATATTTGCTGGAAGCCCTACATCTCAGGTTCTGAAATGTGTAGTGCTGGGGGTTGGAGGAGAGCCATTCACCAGGCCCTCCAGAAGGTTAAGATTTCCAGGACAATCCACCCTCTTAGAGCTACCAGCCCTAAGTACAACAGAGCCAAGTTTATTGCTGGCTGTAAGGAAGGCCACGATTTGGCAGAGTTCTGGTGGTGTCTCAGAGGGGGTAAAGCAAAGTCAGAAAGTATTGAGAACTGGAAGTTTGGTTTCAGGTGGGCCTTTCAATTTGAGGACTTATTACAATTGGGTGAGAATCATGAAACAACAGCCCAGGATGGGTGGAAACAGCAAGGGGAGGATTTTGAGATGAGAGTTTCGAACAGTCTTATGGTACAAACTATCTGATACTTATCCTTGAAGAGACGGATCTTTTGGGAAGTTTCTGTAATGAATAATCAAACCATTTGCCTGGGAAGGAAAGTCTACGGGGAAAAGTGTATGCTCAGCCTCATTGTCTTGGCCACACAGCTCATCATGTACTTACATTTATCCTGTATCGTTTAAAGAATGTATTAGTTTCCTGTGGCTGCTATAACAAATTACCACAAACCTGGTGGCTTAAAAACACTCATACATTTATTCTCTCACAATACTGGAGGTCAGAAGTCTGAAATCAGCTTCACTGGGATGAAATCAAGGTGTGGAAGGGCTGCACTCAATCAATCCACAGGCTATAGGGAAGAATCTACCTTGTAGAGCTGCATTTCTTGCATTCCTTGGCTTCTGGTCCCTCTCTCCATCTTCAAAACCAGCAGAATAGTATCTTGCTTCAGTGATTGTATTACTTCCTTTTTCTCTGTGTCAATCTCCCTCTGCTCCTCTGTCATACAGACACTTGTGACTGCATTTGGAGCTCACATGGATAATCAAGAATAATCTCCCAGTCTCAAGTTCCTTAACTTAAACACATCTGCAAAGTCCCTTATAAGGTGACTTTCACAGGTTTCAGGAAGTAGGACCTGGGTATCTTTGGGGGGCATTTTTCAGCCCATCACAGGAGTGTTTGAGGTGAGTCTCACCATTCACATAAGATTTTTGGACTTAATGGTTATTCTCCTTCAGTTCCTAGTGTTGGGCAGAGACTGAGACACGTTAATAGAGAATACTTTGTATGTTGGATCTTTCTTCCTTTCACTTTCTCTTTGAATCCCAGTGAGCTAGTCATGCCCCAGTGAAAAAGCTAGAGCCAGTCAGGAGATGGAAGGACGCACTGGCTATCCTAAGGACACTCAGTAAATGTTGACTGATGGGCTTGTGGAATGAGTTGAAAAGTTGTAAACTAGTACTGAGACTTTGAAATGAATAAAGTTTCTATTCCTCACACCCCTCAATGACTGACTCAGAAGGATGTTCAAGTAAAGCCCATGCATCTGACCACTGGGGAAAGAATGGGATTCTAACCATAGCATTAGAGGCACCCCTTTGTCCTTCATGTTACCCTTTTTGGGTAACCTTTCTTGAGGGATGGTGGGGCAGAAAAGAGGGCAATTGGAGGTCCTGTGCAGTGACTATTTACTGACTGATTCAAGAGGACTTCAGTATTTTTACCTGGTATGGCCATCCCAGTGCACTACAGGCTGCCATTGGCCTTTCTAATACATTTCACCAGCTCTCTCAGAGTTGGTGTAAGATTCTTATGAAAGCTTTGGGATGCTTTGCTTTCCCTTCTCAATAGTATTGGCTCTGACACTTGGTCTGTGGCCAGCAGAGGCTCCGTGTGAACCCACAGAAAGAACATCAGCCCTGTTCTGACTCCTGGGCAGGAGTTTTGAATCTTCTGAGCTGCCTCAGGTGAGCACGTCTGCAGACAGGTGTTGATGAGCATCTGGTTGCTGCTGCTCTGACTTACCTGTCCTAAGAAATCAGCCAAGATTAGGTTTGGAAGAGAATTAAAGGCAAATTATTGAAGGGGCAAAAAGTCCTGAAAAGCCATTTCTGATGGCCTGGGAAGGAGAGGGCAAGTTTCTGGGAGGGCAGGTTTCTTGGCCCCTGCCTGTCCATCAGGCTGATTCTCGCTCCAAGGACTGATAGTATTAGTGTTTTCCTGTTAGTGTATTCTTCAGCCGCCATATTCGGGAGACTCCACACCAATGGCAGGTCTTTCTGTTTGGGTTGTTCAGGTGTTTCGCCATCCTGTGGCCTCCTTCCCCTGCCTGGCATTTCCTTCCTGACCAGAGAGAGCTGGCATGACCCAGCTGAGGGCATCACCATGTAGTTTAGAAGCCTCTACTCCTGCGCTGGTCCGAGTAGGGATCCTAGTAGCAGAAGTTTGCTGTTAGAGAAGGAAATTTTAACTTGAGACTTCTCAGTTACCTCTTCCTTCCCTTCCTCACTTTAATATGAAAACTGGCCATGAAGTGGACAAAAAAAAAAAAAAAACAGGAGTTATGTGTGGAGACTGGCGGTGGATTTTCCTAGTCATGATGTCTTATTGGACTGGGTTTCTTGATCCCCTCCCCTATGCCAAAAGGTACACCTGATTAACCCTTTCCTGTGGGCTTAGGCCTACCCCCGGGCCAGGACCAGCCTATTGCTTTACAGAGAAACAATAAAGTCCTCAGCAGACCAGGGGCATCAAACTGGCCTTGTCCATCTGTCTGGTCTTGATGGCTACCCAAGCCTCCTGGTCATTCTTCTTCTATGTTCCAATTCCTGACATTTTTCCTCATGCTCCCAAGTCTGAGTTTTCCAGAGCCCTGTGGTTAGGGCACCTGGATGCCAATCTACCTACTACATTTCATCCTGGTTAACTTTCTTACCTATCTAGATCTCTGCTGTTGACTTGTCCTTCTGGCCTGTACCTTCTTTATCTCCTGACTGGATTGATCTCTTAGGTTTTGTTTTGACTTTTACTTATAACTTGTGACCCACCTGTAATTTTCTGTAGGACTGACATGCCTCCTTGCCCTCAGTTGGTTTCACACAGCCCCACACCTGTAGGTTCTGAACAAAGTAGCAGGAAAGCTTGTATGCAAGACTGGCTTTGTGTATGTACAGAGAAAGAAGTGGCCTCACCAGAAGCATCAGCCCAGATTTCCTAAAAGACAAAGCCTGGGGCTCAACTTACCTGGTAATGCTTTGGTAATGGTGGTGGGGAGGCAGGGATACAATCCCAGGCAACTAGAATGAACACAGGAAAAGCTAGGCGATGTAGAAGATGAAGTGGTATGTTACTAGCAACAGCTTCATGCAAAAAATAAAATCACACATGCTGTCTCCAGAGAAGTTGTATGGAAAGACTGTACCTCTGAACAATCCATGAGTTGGAGGAAGAGTAAAAGAGTTAGGAATTTATCAGGTCTTTTCCATCTCTTATCTCTCATTGGCCAAAACTCATTCCATAGGGCATGAACTAGTCTTCCACCCCTTACATCTAGGTTATAGGATCTACCCTCTCTGGACACCATCAAGGAAGTCTCCGGGAGCCCATTTGAGTTAGAACTTGATGTGGGGGCTGGTGGATGCAGTGAAGGCCATGCTGAAACCTGCTCCTCACCAGAAGAGGCTGAGACAGCCAGCAGAGTTGAGCTTAGGTCCTGATTCACCAGGGCTCTTCACTGAGTGTAGGCAGCTGAGGTCTGGGGGGGGGGGGGGGGAGGGGGGGGGGGTAGGTGGGGCTAAGCGAATCTGGGGAGGACCATAAACTAGAAATGACATAAGTCCAAATATCAACTGTATTTTGCACAAAATGAGGTGTACTTTTACTTTCTTGCATTTGAAGGCATAGAACTATTTTTCTCTGGGTAAAACTGAATCATTTTTCAGTATATTGGGTTGAGTCTTTGATGAACAAGAGATGAAATATTTAGAACCCCTGTAGAGAGACACTGCAAAATCTACTCAATGATATACCTATTAAGGTAACAGCTTCTTGAATTATAATGCAGAGACTCTATGTCTTAATTATCTATTGCTGCATAGCAAATTACCCCAAAACTTCGTGGAGTAAATTATCTCATAGTTTCTGTGAGTTAGGGATCCAGGCACAGCTTAGCTGGTCCTTCTGGTCCTGGATCTCTCAGAACATCACAATCTCTCATCTTAAGGCCCAACTGGGTAAGATCCACCACCTAGCTCACCCACATGGCTACTGGCAGGGTTCAGATCCTCATGGGCTATTGGCCGGGGGACTTGCTCAGTTTCTTGCTACATGGACGTCTCCATAGAGCATCTCACAACATCAGAGCAACCAAACGAGGAGACAAAAGAGAGTGCCAAAAAGCAGAAGGCAGTCTTTTCTCTGACATAATCTCAGAAGTGACATACTATCATTTTTGCCACAGTCTATTCATTAGAAGCAAGTCACTCCTTCTGACACAGAGTGGATACCAGGAGATGGGATACTCCAAGCCATCTCAGAAGGAGCCCACAAACTATACAACTGTGGATCTGGAAATGGGTGAGGTAAAAATTTCTACCTGGACTTAGTTATTCCTGGACAGATTCCTTTCCCAACCTTGCTTCATGCTGCTATAATCCCTGCTTTCTTCTCCTGTAATAGGCACTTATTTCAATCCTGCAGAGTCTTCTGCTTTGGTCCACCTCTGAGGTTTGGTGATTGGCCAACTGTCTTGTTCTACGTTATCATCACCTGGAACTTGAGTTACTGAAACACACCTCCTGATTTTGGTTTGGTGAGCTTGACCCCTGGCACTTGACTTGCAGCATCATTGGTCTCTTTAGAAAGATCTTGAGGACCAGGGGTGCCACATTTTGTTGAAGACTTAACTTCTGATTCCTTTAAGCCTTATCATTGCTAATGGGTTTTTGATGGGCCCATTACAGGCTATATCCCCTTACCTCTAGGATGTCCTACAATTTAAGGTAGGAAATCTGGCCTCCTGAGTTGGATGATAGAACCTAGAACATGGAGGAGTTTAGCTCCCCATAGGGTAAAATTTGACCAATTTTGAATTATGAGGAAGCTGGAAGATATATTTCCTTTCTCCTGTCTGTCTGGATTATTCTCAATACATTTTATTTCTATAACCCTTCTGGAGAAGTCCAATAAGCCAGCACACCTCCTGAGCTCCCCACTTTTGCTCTGTGACTTGTCATGCCATCCTTAGTCAGCATGAGAACTCATCCTATTCCATCTTCTCTTGCCCTACCTCATTCTGATCTTACATCTTTATCCTTATCTCAGGTTCTGCTTTCTAGAGGAAATTCTCTGAGAAAACAGAGGCTGTAGATTAGGGAGGCTTTTTAGGCAGCAACACTTAATTGTGGCCTCACAGCCAGCATCAAAATAAGGGAGCTTCAGCTAACTCTCTCTTTGAGAAAATCTAAGAGAAAAATCCACTTTCAAAAAAGTCAGTGAGTAATGATTGACTTTACAGAGTGACTTGCCACAGGATTCAGCAATTAACCTGTGCTTTTTGAACCTCAATGCTGAGTAGCTGCGAGTGATTAGAAGAAATAAAAGCACAAGCCTTCCCACAAGTAATGCGTATTGTCTTTTCAACTAGACCATCTACTTCAAACAGTGTGCTAAGTGAACAGCACAAGCCTTAGTATAGAAGTTTGAGAAAGATGAGTTTCTCGTGGGGCAGATTTACCAGAAAGGTGTCATGGGAGAAGATGACACTTTAGCTGGGCCTTGAAGGGTAGAGACAAGGGGAACCTTCTAAGCCAAAGTTGGCCCTACTGTCATCGGATGTCCAGTGAACTTGGAAAGCTTCAATTTCTTTTTCTTGAAACACACCAGTTGCCTGCTGAGCAAGTACCTTTTCTAAAGTGGCTTGAGCCAGCTTAGAGTGTTGCCACCCGTGGAATTGTCCTTTTTCAGAGCAAACACTCCAGCCTTTACTCCCTCACTTGATTTGTCCCAGCATCTTGTTTTGTTCTTTGCCCTTTGTTTTCTGACCCGTTTTTTAATGGGATCAACACATCTTTTGTTACCAAGTGTAGGTCTAGAGTGAATTTTGTTTGGCCTTACTTTCTACCTCCGTGTTGCCCCCTCCCAACCTCCCATAAAGTTCTTACTGCAGATAGAGTCTTCCTGCAAGTCTCCTATTGAGAAGAAATGGGTTTTGATAAATGCTCTTGTTTGCCATGAGTGAAATTAGAAGAACAAAGACTTTGGATTTGTAGTCCAGCTGCTTCCTCACCTTCACACTGAGCTTGTGTGAGAAATGAGGATGGCATCTTTGTGTTCTCTTTAGAAGAACTGGGTGTAGGCTGGGCGTTCTGTTTGGTTCTCTCCTGTGCTGCCATTCATGCAGTGTCACAGAAAAAGGAGATGAAATCGAGTCGGAAATTGCTGTTTATTTCAGTTCCAGGAGGTTCTCTAATACCCACAGAGGCTTGACACACAATAGACACTCAAAACTGTCAGTGAATGAATTGTCCACCAGTGTTAGAAAGGCCCCGAGTCATGCCGCACAATGCCAATGTCACCATCAGATTAACAGGCCAGGGTCGGAAATGCAAGGATGTAGATTCATATAGGAATTAAAGTTTATCATACCAGGGTTAGTTGGGGGAACTAGGCAAGATAAACCATTTATATTTATTCTGGGCAGTGTTAGGTAGATTATAAAAATAGGCGATTTCAATGGACCCCCCCCCAACACACACACACAATAACCTGCTGCAGGGAAGTTTAACAGAATTTCCTAAGTGAACAGAATTTCATAAGTGAAATTTTAGGCCATGATAATTCCATCACCAGAGTACTTCCAGCAAGAGTTGAAGGTGAAGGCATGTATACACCAAAGTCTCCACCTAATTTCAGGTGTGCGCTTATCAGATAGGGAAAGAAGGCTGAAATTGAGGCCATCTAGCTATTGCCAATCCCCCTCGGCCTGTCCTGACAGAGCAACAGATTCTGTTCCCTCCGGAGCATTGCAGCGGGGGTGGGGGGTGGGGGGTGGCGAGAGCAGTTTGTGTCCCACTGTCTTCATGGGACTTGGGAACAAAACGGGTCTGTAACGCCTACACCACCATCAGCACTGTTGGTTTGAGAAGGGCAACTGTGATGAGAAGGGAGTCTCGGAGGCATCACTGGCTCTCTGTGCCTGGGGGGTCTTGGGCAGAGGGTGAGGGGCGGCCAGTTCATGGCACTAAGGTTGAATCTTCAGAAAGTACTGGGTGATGGTGACTCGTCCCCTCAGTCCCTCAGCTCCGGTTTCCATAAAACAGAGCTAGAGGTGAGTTGCGTTTAGTATGAAGGATAAGTAGCCAAATGACAAAGCAACCAGAAAAGTAGCACCAATCTAGCTCCTAGGGACCTAAAAGAAATTGGAGTAGATCTGATTTCCTCCTGGAAAATTTGCCTTTCTGATCAGCCTCCTGAGGCAGAACCAATGCCTTTGCTTTGGCAGAGGGTAGATCCTTGCTAGATGGAGATGAGACAGCTGTCAATAGTCACTGGAGCCAGGATTGCAGATGAATCAAACTGATGCTGCATTCTTTTTTCTGTTGTCCCTTTAGTCATGTCATTTCCATGCTTATGAGATCAAGGCCCAGCTCCTCATCCTGCCTCTCACCCCCTCTACCTGTGCACGCTTCCTCTCTCCACTCGGCAGCCATCTCCCCTGCCTAACTCTACTTTTGCTTTATTTCTGCCACCTCCCATCTGGAATGTGCCTCCCAGCTCTTTTTTCCCTCAGACACCTGCTAACAGAGAGAGCACAGAAGGAAGAGCATGTCTGGGCCAACACTGTGGCATTCTAGCCCATGTTTGTTGGTCTTAAGCACCTGCAGATGTACAGGAGGGGTCTGGAGTTCAAAGCCCAGTCTGAGCTGCATTTGGAGAGCCAGGGTTCATCAGCAACTATAGGTAGCAATTATAGTTTTGGGTTACTTTACCCACAGACTTGGCACAGGGAACTGGGAGAGGATGGAGACAGAAAACTGGGCTTTACTGACACGTGAAGGTCAAACAAAGGAAAGTAAATCCTTGCAGGAGATCGAGTGGGCATGTAGGGTCACAGAAACCAGGCAGAAGGCCTCAGGAAGGAGGAAATGATTAACCCGAACTAACGTGAAGGCCTTGCCACACTTTGGATTTGACAGGTGATTTTTGTCACTGGTGATTTTTGAGAGAGCAATTTCAGGAGCCCAGGATGGAAAGAAACCATGTTAGTGGGCTGAGGATTGAATTGGAGCTTAAGAATTGGAGATACTGGATGTCCTTCAAGATATTTGGTTCAGGAGAGAAGGTATGGCAGAAACTTGGTGCTCCTCAAATAGCCATGCACTCCTGTCCATCTCTCAGTCCTCCCTTGGGTTCTCAGTTGGGTGGTTGAGATCATGTACTTGAGTTTCCAAATGAGGACATGTTCTGCTCAAGATAGCTAAGAGTGACTGTGAGTTCTTTACTCTGTGTCTGCACGACTAGAAGCAAAGAGCTGGGAGGTGAGGAAGATGCAGGATGGAAGCAGCCCCATCCCTGTGCCTTGCCGGAGGCGAGCAGCCAAGCCAACCTCCTTGTGTTGTGTTGTACTGTGAGCTGAACAAGAGATGAGACCTTTGCCTGTTAAACTACTGCGAATTGGGGCTTTATTTCTTACTGGAGCATAGCTGAGCCTGGCCTGACAAATAAAGGTGAACTGGTAGCAAGTGAATAGATTAAGATTAATGGACCTTTTTGATTAATAGACTTTTTTGTTATATGTGTTTCTTTTAAGATAGGAAAGATGTGAGCATGTTTGTAGGCTGAGAGGAAAAGAGTCAACAGAGGAGAATCATGAAAATATAAGAGATGGGGAACGACTGGGGCTGGAGGCATATCTGTTACTATTAATGAGCGCTGTCCATCTCCAATGGTGGTTTTTGCTCTCCAGTAGATGGCTGGATTATTTTCTTCGGGGGTGGGGGCACCTCTTGTTTGTCCTCAAGGCTGTGGCAAGGCTATTGTTCTTCCAGAGTTCCCATTACCCCAGAATCTGCCATCCATTCCACTCTGGATTATTCAGAGGGTTGTGCTATTCGTATATGTGTGAATATCTTGTTTCCTTTATAAAATATGTTCCTTAAGGCAGCAAAGTTATTCTATTCTGCCATTTCCTGTTGCATTTAGTGTAGGCCTATTATTTAGTGGGGATTCAAGTTTGATTCTGCAAACAGTGTTGGATTTGCCTCTCGGCAACCCTGCAAGGAAATTGCTTCTCTCTGACCCAGAAGGCAAGCGCCTTGTTACAGGTTCTGTGGCTTGGTAATGACAGGAGACGCATGTAAGCTGGTCTGCATCAAACGCAGTGTGTGCTAAGCGAAGTTTGACTCATTGCCTCTTGCCCATTGAAACCCTGGAGTTTTCCTCTGAGAAGAATTTGCCTGTCCTCACCTTCCCAAACCCCTCTGACTTCACTGAAATTAACACTGTCTCTCATTGCTCTTTTATGGACCCCAGAAGCTGCAGATACAAGATTTTATGTGCCTGTCAAAATACCCAGGGACTATTGGCTCCTTATACATATGTATATAACTTATATGTAAGTATTGTCAAATAACCAAGCCTCTGTCATCCAATTGGGCACATTCTGGGAAATCTTTTTCCTAACTGCTGCGAAGTCATTTCCAGTTCAGGGGGCTAAGGCAGGTGGCATGTTGCCATAAGCAGTGAGTATAGAATGTTCCTCTTTTCCTTTCTCCTGCCTCTCCTTTGACCCTTTATTTCCCCTGCCCTTTATTACACTGACCAGTGTGCACAGTTCTTCAAGTGTGTGGCAGACCCTGATACCCCATCCAACAGCCGCTTCCCACTTCTTTCACCATAACAGGACCCAGCCTCAAGGGATGAATTGTGGTTGGTCCAATATAGATGGAATTATCCCTTTCCCACAGGTTGAACCTATGGACCTTTGATCTAAAGCTTGCCAACCAAATATAAGGAGGGGTCTGCTTGGGATTTTAGGAAAGTTTCACCTCCCTGAAAA
The DNA here is from genome assembly GCF_023851605.1 of Tamandua tetradactyla. Taxonomy (NCBI): domain Eukaryota; kingdom Metazoa; phylum Chordata; class Mammalia; order Pilosa; family Myrmecophagidae; genus Tamandua; species Tamandua tetradactyla. The sequence continues at coordinate 195,963,708 of NC_135327.1, read as the reverse complement.
AAAAAAAAAAGAGCTTTCCTTCCTTTGAATATGGTGTGAGGACATGATTTCTAGAGTTATATCAGCAATCTTGTGATTGTGAGGTCAAGAGGCAATATCCAAAGATGGTAGGCCAAAAGGTGGAAAGATTCTGCTGTAACTAACATGGAATTGCCTAACTTCTCATTGTTTTTTATAGTAGCCATCCTCATTATTTAGCCTTTCTTAAGTAATATTTTTCTGTTATATGCCATTAAAGCTGTCTAACTGATATGCACATCTCCTTGCCCAGGTGAGCTGTGGATGAGCTGTGCATTTTTTCTGGAAGGCAGTCTAGGCAAGGCTGCAGGAACTATTCTGGAATCTTTCAGACAGAGGGCTTAGAGGGGTGGGGAGGAGTTAGGGGAGAGACAGACTTTAATCCCCTCTATGCTATGAAGGAAAATAAAGTTGGGTAAAGACATGGGGTGCTGTTTCAGATGGTCAGGGAATCCTCTTCAACAGGATAAAACCGTGGGCAGGGCAGGGAGGGACAGTGCAGAGGCCTAGAAGTAGAGGAAACATTAAAGCAAAATAGCAAAAGCTTCATTATATATGTCAGCCCCTAGCTCTTTTTCCCTTTGAAATTCACCCTCAAAGAAGTAAATAAGCAAATGAGCCTATTTAGGCAAGATTTTTGACTAGGTCTAAGTTAGTTAGATTTGAGTTCTGAAATTCACTTTTTCTAGGTTATCTCTAGAACCTTGGTTTCCTTTTCCAAAAAAAAAGAGTTAATTTTATTAAATTCCAACCTAGTCTTAGATGAATTGTAAGCCTCTGAGGGGTGACAATTATAATCACGATTTTAGGAGAGCTGGTAAAAACTTGAACCAAGTAAGAGAAGGAATGCTGTGGGTTCTGAATCTTTCCCACATTCAAGACCTGAACATCTGTCCCCTTTTCATCTTTCTATGCTGAATGTTTGCTTTAACTCTGATTTTACCAATAGAAAAACATGGGATGGGAGAGTAGTCTAAGTTCGACTGGCCCTGGAAACAGCCCTGCTGGGCTCTGCAAACCTTCGAGAGATTTTCTGGCTTTGTGGCCTAGTGACCACTAGGGGGCGATAGAGTCCCACGGGCTGAGCCTCATGCCGGAGGAGGTTGGTTCTGCCTGGGGAAAAGAAGCCCTGCCCGCCCTATTCCAGCTTGAGGATGTTCACCTTCAAATGCATCTCCCATACAAAAGAAAGCTGGTGTTACAGAGCAGAGGTAGACCTCCTACCTGCCCGGCAGGCCCAGATCAGGTGGGGCAGGGCCATGCAGGTGGAGCTCAGGAATCCAGGTTGTAGGAAGCCGTCAGAGGGGATGGATCAGGGGAGGGACTTGCACTTCACAGGGATCGGTGTGGCTTCCTTGCAGAGAAGTCATGGTAGAGATGGACGCAGGGGCACCAGGTGGGGGTTAGCTGCAATAGGCCTGGAGGAGAATTATAGTCGTCTCTCACCTCCTTCTCGGCCTCTTCCAGAAAACCTAACCTGGTTGCACCAGGCCTGAGCATATCCATGCTCTGGAATACAACTGCTGTTTTAAGTACCTTTGCAGTCTGTGTTCCCATGTGATATAGTTCTGTTGCCTCCCTGGTCTTTTGAAAATCATGTGTTTAACTTTTCAAAGTTTTAACTTATTTCCCTAATGTCTTCCAGCTCCTCACTCTCCCCCATGGTACGTGGCAGTGCCTTAAGCATAGGAGTCATCCATGCGCTTACGTTATCCTGTATGGAAAGAACACGATCTCTCTGGGCTAGAAATGTAAATAGATGAAGACTGGAAAGCACCATAATTTGGGGGAACTTGGGCCATCTCCCTTCACTGTCTTTTTCCCATTAGTGGGCTCCTGGCCCCTAGAGTCCAAATGTCCTATTCCTTTCTTTCCTCCTTCAGAACACAACCAAACTTTCAGGAAAGGTTTGGGCAAACTTATTCAGACTAAGGTATATATTAGAAAAGGTAAGGTTACACACACTTCAGGGGTGGTTGGGCAGTTTTGGCTTCTAGCTGACGAGGAATTTCTAGCATCAAAACTGGATGAAGGGGTGATGCAATGGTGGCTCAGTGGCAGAGTTCTCACCTGCCATGCTAGAGACCCGAGTTCGATTCCTGGTACCTGCCCATGTTAAAAAAAAAAAAAATTTTTTTTAAATGAAAACTGGATGAAACACCTTTTTTTGTTTGAAGCACTTGCCTTCTTAGAATCCCACAATCATATAGGATGGAGAGACTCAGGGAGTGAGATAGGGTAGCATTTTGGCTCACTGGTCCCCACTGAGCCAGCACAGGTGTCTTGTCTTTCCGGGACAGCAGTTCACACAGAGGGGCTGTTCCTGGCGGAAGTCTGCCCTGCTGGTCCTATTGGGGGGAAAAAAAAGAGAGTTGAAAATTGCTGACCTGGACAACCATCAGCTCTGATGGTGGGGAAGGCTGGTCCCAGCCATCACCATGGCATCTTGTATATGTAACCTCACCTTTTATAGCATATACCTGAGTTTGAATAAGTTTGCCACAAAAAGCGGTAGGTAGAGAATACACGCAGGGGCCAAGGGAGGCTGCGTCAGCCCAGTGAAGGAGATTTACAGCACTGTGGCATGGAAATGAGACCACACAGGTTCATCGCAGCAGTGGTTTCGAGTCTCTCAGGACTGCAGCCCACAATAAGAAATACATTTTGTCCTAATCCAGTAAGTAAAATATACACACATACGACTGAAAAACATTTGTCAGGAAACAATATTTACCCAGAACTATGTAGCCTGTTCTCTATTCTATTCTAATTTGTTTTTTTTTTTTCTTTGTATGCTGTATGGCAGCGGTCACATTTCATTCTTTGTCCATGTGACTATTCCCTTAGAGCAACACCATTTGTTGAATTTTGGTTTTTTGTTTGTTTGTTTGCTTGTTTGTTTGTTTGGGAAGTGCGTGGGACAGGAATTGAACCCGGGTCTCCCACATGGCAGGCAGGAGTTCTACCACTGAACCACCCTTGCAACACCCACCCCCCCCCAAAATTGTTTTTAAAACATGCTTTATCTGGGCCCCCCGAGTTGATTTCATGGCCCTGGGGATGATTGCAGTTTGGAAAATACCACCGTTCAAACCAAGGGTTTCTAAGGCTAGCTCAGGATTGCGGCTGAGGTCATATGTACTTTGAACATCCAGAACGAATTTAATTTTCTCTGTCTCTGGTTAACACTAAAATCCTGGCCATGGATGGCTCTGGTCCTGGTATAGGTTAAGCTCCTTAAGCCCACTCTCCTGGTCTGTGGATCTTTTTCAGAGCATCTGTTACGAGAGCTGTTTGAAATTCAAATGTGCTTTCCGGAGAAGTTTATTTAACTTGTAAAACTTTTAGTCCTTTCACACCATCTCAGCACTGGATCACAGACAATCCTTCCTTTATATCCCAGCAACTTGAGTTTATTTGTCAAATAGAAGTCTGTTTTCCCATAAAATGCCGAAGGTTTTGTACGATGTGTGGAGGAATGAACTCTGGCTTTTAAGAATCTGATTGAGCATCTCCAAGTCTTCAGTTGACGTGCCAAGGCTTTCCAGGACTGAGGATCTGCCTGCTTCAGCTTGCTCCCGAAGAACAAACACAAAGTAGTTTGACAGCTTATGAATATCAATGGAGCCTATTGTACCGAAATATAGAGCAGGACCACAAAAACTGGGGTCAATCTTGAGAGCTTTTAGCATTCCAGAATTTAAGTCTAACTCTAAGCTGGCTACACCACAGAACCACATCTTCTCTTACGTGTAGCCATTCACTTCTCATATTCCTGGCCCACCAGGAAGATGGAAACCCCTCTGAGCATTTGAAACACATGGGAACTTAGTACAAGGATTATATGGTTATAATGATGCGATTATGTTTATAAAGGTGATGGAAGAGCTGAGAAGGTGAAAAAGAGTCTTGGAGGTGACACAGAGATTAGTAACAAAAAACCTCCACCATCCTGGGCTGGAGAGGCAGAGGGAGCAGGGAGTATGGATGGAACGTAGGGCCCCCAGCCAACTCGTGGAAGCTGGAACCGTGAACCACACTTGGTTTGTCTTGCAAAAGCTGGAGCGAGACAGAGGTGCGGCCACGGCCACTGCGAGAGATGCTGCCTGAGCTTCTCGCTTTCTCCCACCCCTGGATCTTTTCTGCTCGTGCCTCTGTTAGCCGAACCCAGCTGGAAGCCAGTGAGAAGGGAGCCTGGGCCACATAGCAGAGCGGGAGTGAGCAGCGTGGGAGTGGGGTGGGAAGTGGAAATGAGAACAACGGCAAGGTACCAGCACACCTGGGGAACACATATTGAGTGATTGCCGTGTTCCTGGGTGCTGTGCTTGGTTCCTGGGATACAGTGATAAATGACTCTTCCAGGTCTGCATCCAGAGGTTGTCTCCCAGCTTTGCAGTGACAGGAAACCTCATTCAGTGCATTGGAAGCAGAGATGTTTTTAGCAAAACCTTGGTGGCACTTACATTAAAAGTATTCATAGATCTAGAAGGGCTTCCTCTGTGTCTGGGCCAGCCCACTTCTTCCTTCATTTGCAGATTCGTTTGTTTAGTGCATGTTCCGTAAGCATCATCTGCATCCCCTGGATACTGTTCCTTTTTCTTCTTGCTGTCGGAGGAAGCCACAGAGGCTCTGCACAGCTGGTGCTGATGCCAGAGCGGCGGGAGACTTATTTCCCAGAGGCAGAGAGCCATGTGGGGTTTGCAGGTTTCGCTAATCTTCCCGAGGGGCAGATGGAGGAGGAGATATATGGGAAGAAAAAAAAAGAAAAGATGGGTGGTGGGGAGAAGAGGTCAGAGGCGGGGAGAGGAAGAAGTTGCAACTGGAGCAAAATTGAGCTTGCTTGCTCCTCTCTGTAAGAAGCCTCTTCTGAAAGACACAACTTGGAAAGCAATCCTGAAGTTTTCCCAAGAAGTCTATAGGTGAGAAGGGGAATTTCATCCTACAACACACAGGAAAACTTCCAAAAAAAATCTCTCTGCCCGAAGTCCCACTTTTATAGGAGTGGCAGCTCCTTCCCCCTCCCCTTCTTCAACCAAACGTCACTCACCTTTCTCATTCTCTCCAAATTCCAGCCTGCTGCGCTCACCACCCCACCCCCACCTGCTTCCTCAAGCCTCCCCGGTCTGATTTTCTTTTCTTCCATGCATATTTTTTCCTTATGTGAATCAGCTTACCCTTTGGGCACTTCAATTTCATGGTTCTACCCATTACCTTGATGAACACAGTAAAACACACTGGTAGCTGAGTAGCACAAACAGTGTCCTCCATAAAAGGTTCGATGAGACGTTGGGGAAATACTTATTTTTGTATTTCCAGAACAGGTAGAAATATTAATGAGTGTCAAACCAGTGCTGGGAGTAAACTCCCTCCCACCTGGGAGGCCCTGGTGTCCACCTGGAGTAACCTTTTCATATATACAGGTGGATATATATCACCAATACAGAGGAAGTATGTCAAGTGTTCAACTATATCATTTAAATAGGAGGTGGGTGAGGGTTAGTAAGAACTGGTAAGATTAGTGTTGGGACCCTGTGGGAGCCACTTGTCAGCTGAGAAATAACAAACTAAGCTATAAGGCAATAAAGGCATGTATTGGGGGTCATAGAATTGCATTTCAGGGAGAACACAATCAGGTAGTAACCCACACAGGGTCCTGTCTTGGCATTTCCAGGCAAGAGTTTTTAAAGAAAAAGAAGAAGGTTAGACAAGTCGTTTGTGATTGGTGAATGTTTGGGGTAGTCTAATTGTCCTTCAGACCAGATGGTTAACTGAGTTCTTCATCTCGTGGGTGGTGTGTGGTGTCCGGATATCCTTAGGGTTTTGAGGAACTTTGCTGCTTGAGGCTTTGCATACTGTGTTAGTCTATGATATCTGGCTGTGACCTGCCTAGAGTAGCTTCCAAAATGACCGCAGACTCCATTTTTAATCTCTTAGCCATAGAAACGCTATTGTATTTTCTTTCTTTTAACACACTCTTGCTGCCCTGGAGACCGTTCTGTTTCCAGCAAAGCAAGGCAAAATAGTAAATATTTTAGAGTTTCATGTTCTGTGGTCTCTGTTGCAACTACTCAGACATAAACGGTGCACAACAAAAGGGCACAGCTGTGTACCAATAACTACTTATTTATAAAAAAAGAGATGGCCAGCGGGATTTGGTCAATGTCTTTACTTTGCCAACCTCTTCTAAAAAATGTAAACATAAATCAGATCACACTATTCCCTGTTTAGCCCTTTAATGCCTCCCCAACACCCTTGTTAAATCTAAAGTCTTACCTTGGCCTACAAGATCCTACATGATCTGGTCCTTGGCTAGCCCTGACTTTATTTCATAACATGCTCACCTAGCTTCTTCCCCTCCTGATCCTCGGAGATGCTAAGCATGTCCCACTTCCAGGCCCGCTAATGCTGGACTTCACCTTCAGCTGTGGAAATTGCCCTCTGCTAAAGAGAGTCACTTTGTTCAAGGCCTTGGCACCAACCCAGGATGGCCTGCATCCAGTAACCCATTGGTGGATGGCTGTAAAGGACTGGCCTCTTTGGCCCAGCTCGGGGCAGCTCTGAAGGGTCATCCCAGCTTAAGAACTCACTGTGGGGTTGGCTGGGGCCCCATTGGATACCCAAAATGGCTCAACTTCATCCCCTGCTGGATTGTGCTTCCTTCCCTCCCTTACCATGGATGGTGAGCCCAAGAAAATTCTCTAACAAACTTCCCGCACACTAATTTGCATCTCAGAGTCTGCCTTTGTGAGAACCTGCAAAAACCCTTCCTCCAGATATCTACAAGCTTTGCCCCTTCACTTCTCTCTGCTCCAAGGCCGCATTTTCAGAGTGGCCATTTGAATGAATGAATGAGGGGAAATTTGAGCTGGGCTTTGAAGGATAGTTGGGTACTAGTTAAGTGCTGGGCAGTGAGACTGAACTTGAGTGGTGAGAGAAGGCAGGCCTAGAGGCAGGAAAGTGGTGGAGACGTAAGCAGTCATGGCTCCTTACAGTATATTGTAACGGCCGCCCCCAAGTATGACCAGACTCCAGAGTGACCGCACGTTTTATGCTTTATCTGGCTCTGTTTTGTTCGGGTCCAACATTTTGCCAGAGTTCAAAAGGCACAATTCCAAGGCTCAAAGAGCCCCATCCCATCTCAGATCTTCCCTGAGCACCTCGTTTAAAAAAAAAAGTTATTGTGAGGCATAACATATACAAAAAAGCAATAAATTTCAAAGTACATTGTAACAAGTGGTTTCGAGACAGATTTTAGAGTTTGGTATGGGTTACAGTTCTACAAATTTAGGTTTTTCCTTCTAACTGCTCTAAGATACTGGAGACTAAAAGAAATATCAATATAATGATTCAGCAGTCATATTCATTTGTTGAACCCTAACTTCCACCTCCTTATCCTTTGATCCTTCTCTCAATTTTTAGGGGTTTTTGGGCTATGCCCATTCTAACTTTTCCATGTTGAAAAGAGGTGTCGATAATATGAGATAGGAGGATGGAACAGGTTGATATTCTGAGGAGGCTGGTCTCTCTGAACTTATCTGGCTTAGGAACCCATCTGGAGGTTGTAGGTTTCTGGAAAGTAATCTCAGTGCATGAAACTTTTGTAGAATCTCAGATAGAGACTGAGGTGTTCTTTAGGGTTAAAGGGATGGTTTTTGTTGGAGTTTGGCAAACCATGATAATAAGCAATATCTAGCTGAAGCTGTGTAAGAGTAGTCTCCAGAATAGCTTCTAGACTCTATTTGAACTCTCCCAGCCACTGATACCTTATTTTGTTACATTTCTTTCCCCTTTTAGGTCAGGAAGGTGTTGTCAGTTTCACGGTGCCAGGGCCAGGCTCATCCCTGAAAGTCATGTCCCATGTTGCAAGGGAGACTTTCACCCCTGGATGTCATGTCTCATGTAGGGGGAGGGCAATGATTTCATTTGCAGAGTTGGGCTTAGAGAGAAAGAGAGACCACACCTGAGCAACAAAAGAGCCTCTCCTACCCCAAGTAACTCTTAGGCATAACTATAGGTAGGCTTAACTTTTCCACCACATAAATAAGCTGCGCAAGAGCAAGCCTCAAGATCAAGGACTTGGCCTATTGACTTGGGAGTCCCTAATGTTTGAGACAGTATCAGGAGTTTCCCTGGTGGTAAAGCTTAATAGTTCCATATTTTTTCTCCTGTCCCTCAAGGGACATTGCCAACACTTTTATATTATCTACCCAACATACTCTGGGATGTATCCAGGTATTACATTAAGCTATAGGGAATTACAAGCCCTCATTCCTATTCTGGGCTCCATGTGTTTGGGTTGTTTAAATGAATTATCCAGAAAGATTGACTTAGATCATGTGCTAGAGAAAATTAGGTTTTGGACAAAATGAACTTCTCTTTCTTTGGTCTCATGTAGTAGGTGAAGTTCTAAAATAGAAACAACATCCTCCTTACCCCGTACTCTGATTTACCTTAGTCCCAACCCAGTTGGCTTCATTCTTATCTCTAATTGAAGCCTAATCTCTTTTTTGGTTTCTTTAATAGTCGTTGTATGTAGCAACGTGGACTTTCAGAACTGCAGAACTCAACTCTGAGTCTTAGGTGACACAAAAATAATCAAAGTTCTAGAGAAATATCAGGATATTTATATATACACACACGCAGAGCATCTCAAAGTCTAGAAATAACATTTACAGCTCTGGACTAAATGTGACTGCTATAAGAGTTTACAATCTAAGCCCCGATTTTCTTATAAGTATTTTCTAAATGAGACCATACAATATTTATTATTTTGTTTCTGGCTTATTTTATATCACATAATATCCCCAAGGTTCATTCACTTCATTGTATGCCTCCCAACTTCATTCCTTTCTGTAGCCACACAATATTCCATTGTATGTATATATCATAGTTCACCTTTCTGCTTCTCAGTCAATGTATCCTTCAGCTTCCTCCATTCACTGGGCATCATGTATAATGTCCAAATTCAACAATCCATATCTCACATTATCCTCACGTAGTTATACAATCATCAACACTCTCCATTTTAGATACTTTTCATTGCTCCAAAGAGAAACATAACCACTAAATGCATCCTCACCAGATAGAAAAAATCCAAACTTCCCCTTAACTCTTGCCCCCCCCTCCCCCCCCCCCCAGTTCTTTACCCCTGGTATTGCTGTGCCCCTGGGGATGTCTTCTTGTTAGATGAGGCCAATAGCATGCAGTAGTAGTTTTCCCCCGTACCCTTCTATTATTGACTCTGTATAAGATTCATACCTTTGAAGCAGTCCATGCAAGAACCTATTTTATATTTGTCCTATTAATCAGTGGAACACAGGCCCTGAGCTGCTCTTGCTCAGCCAGGCTTGGTCCTCTGAGGGAGAGTTCACTAGCCTCGGCAGGAGCTTTCTGGATCAGGGCAGCTGATGAGATCTGAATTCTGGGGCTGACCGGACTTCAAAAAACATGACGCATCTTGATGCCCACAAAAAAGGGAAAAGTATGTGTGGCATCCAAGTTTCCTGAAAAGTTCAGCCAACACATTGCAGTTATGCGGGCTGCGTGGTCTCCTGGGAGAACGCCCTCTGGTGGAGATCGTGCAGAGGTCCCTTGAAAGGAGCCAGTGTCGGTATCAGCCTGGGCAGGACTGTACGGGTTAGGGCAGTTATTATTATTTGGGAGAAGCCGAAGGAAAATTTCCAGAACATCTTCTTTTCCTTAGAAAATTGCAGAGTTCTCTAAGACACAGGGCCTCCTTGTGTGTTGTGTGAGAAAGACAACAAAAGGACATGCTAATGAGGCTGCATTCTTGACCTGACCAGTTTATTTCTTAACTTGTCTTTTTTGTTTGTTTGAATTTCAAGGCTTCCTTTTTTGAAAAATAAACACTCTGAATATGCTGTAACATTCATAAATATATATAACACCTGATCCATTGAGAATCATTTTAGATAATGTTCTTTTGCCCCTAAACTCTTCAGTGTGTAGTGCATATTTTGAAATTAAAAAAAAAAAAAAGAACATTCTCTTAACAACACAGTGTGATTATCAAAATCAGGAAATTAATATAATGCTATTAGCTAAGCTACAGACTTTATTTGCATTTCACAAATGGTCGCAACACAGTCCTTTTTTGGAGAAGGAAATCTCAGATGAAGCATTGCATTGCATTGTCCTCTTTCGTCTCTCAACCTGGAACAGTTTCAAGACTTGCCTTGGCTTTCATTGTGTTATCAGGCCAGTTATTTTGTAGACAGTCCTCCACTTCGGGTTTGTTGGTTATTTCCTTATGATTAGACTCAGGTTGTGCTGTCTGGGCAGGAATGCCCCAGATGTAATGTCGTGTGCTGAAGCTCAGCACACAGGAAGCCCCTGCTGTGTGCGTGACTCATTGCAGTGATATCCCCTCTGATCCCCAGACTAGGGAGGTGTGTGCCGCTGCCACGGAAAAGCTGTCCTCTGTGATGTTCTTATGTTTTCCTTTTGTAATTAATAAATATTTTGTCGGAAACAGCTTTGAAACGATGTAAATATCTTCTTTCTGAGTGTTCGCTTGTTAATTTTAGAAGTAGTTGCTGAGTCTTGCCTGGATTATTAGTATGGTTGTTGCCAACTGGTGATTTACAAATTTTATCACTGAGTTTTCTATTTATTGGTTGGAATTCTACCGTGCGCAAGAGATTTTCTTTCTCTCCCTGTGTGTGTATGTGTGTGTTGAGACTGGTATATTCTTATTTTATTCAGTGGGTTTTAATTTGCTATCATATTCCTTATGATCCTCAAATTGTCCTAGACTTGGCCCGCAGGGGCCCCTTCCAGCTGGCTCCTGTCTCCTTTTGACTGTCCTCAGCATGTTTTAAGCACCCCCTGGCTTTCTGCTACAACAAAGTATTCTGCACTTGCCCTGCCCCAGTCCTGGAATCAGCCATTTTCGAAAGGACCTTTGTTACTTGCAATGGAGAATAATATTCAGAAGCTCATATCTGGGTAGTGCATGTGTTCTGGAGTGTCTCTGCTTCCAGACGGTGTCAGCAGACAGAGATAGGGGTTACCCGTGTGTGTGTCTATACACACATAAATATAAAAATATGTGTACATCTGCATATTTTTAAAATTTATCTGTATTTAAAACATGAGTTTTATACTACTTCCAATCCCAGTCAAGATCATAAGTTTTATTCTAGCCTTTTCCATTTCATTTTTTGTAATTAGAGAAATTGTGGGCATCCAGAACAGTCATGCATAAATGCAGATATTTATGCATGATTTCTGTATACCACCTATTATTAACATCTTGCATTGGTACATTTGTTACAGTTGATGAAAACACATTGTTTATAATTACACTATTAACTATAGTCCATGTTTAACTTAGGGTTCACAGTTTGTGTAGTGCAGTTTCATGGATTTTTTTAAGACGTTTTATTCTAGTAGCATTTATACAGCTTAACATTTCCCCTTTAACCACATTTAGATATACACTTTAGTGCTATTAATTATGTTTACCATGTTGTGCTACCATCACCACCACCCATTACCAAAACATTTCTTTTATTCCAAATAGGAACCCTGTACATTTTAAACCTTAACTCCATCTTCTCTACCCCTATCCTGTCCCGTTAACTTATATTCCAGATTCTGACTCATGAATTGGCTTATTCTAATTATTTCATATTGGTGAGATTATACAGTATTTATCTTTTTGTATCTGACTTATTTCACTCAACATGATATCTTCAGGGTTCTTCCATGATGTCTCATATATCAGAACTTCATTTCTTTTTATGGCTAAATAATATCCCCTCTTATGTATAGGACACATTTTGTTTCTCCATTCATTGGTTTATGGACACTTGGGTTGCTTCCATCTTTTGGCAGTTGTGAATAATGCCGCTATGAACACTGGAGTACATCTGTTCAAGTCCCTGCTTTCGATTCTTTTGAGTATATGCCTAGACATAGGATTGCTCGGTCATATGGTATTCTATATCTAACTTTCTGAGGAACCATCAAATTGTCTTCCACAGTGGCTTCACCATTTTATATTGCATCAGCATTGAACGAGTGTTCCTTCCATTCCATATTTGTATCTCACTTCTCCTGCTGAAAGAAACCTGGCTCCCATTATCCATAATACTTTACTTATTTGCTGAAACCTAGAAACTACACAAAGTAGTTTCAAAATTGCCAATCCATACATGTATTTTTTCTCATCTCTTCTTTGCTGCATAAAACCTAACATGATAGATAGATAGATACTTTTGCACTTTCTTTTTCACTTAACAGTGTATCTTGGAAATCACTCCATATTGGTTCAAAGAGATCATCTTCATTCTTTTTTACAGCTACTTAGTAGTCCATATATGAACATATCTTATTTTATTTTATTCGATTACTCTCCTGTATATGAGTATTCAAATGGTTTCAAATATGTTGCATTTACAAACAAAGCTGCACTGCTCAACTTTATGCATATGTGTTTTTATACTACCAGAGACAGATCTTCAGGGTAGATTCTTAGAAATTGAATTTGCTGGATCACAAAGTAAATACATGTAGTTTGTTCCACTTTGCATTCTTATGAGCAGTGTGTGAGAGTGCCTGTTTCCCCTGGCTTCACCAATTAAGTGTGGTGTTATACTTCTTAGTTTTTGCCAGTCTGAGAGTTGAAAAGTGGTCTCTCCGTGTTTTAATTATATTTCTATTATAAATGAAGTTGAACCTGTTACGTGTAAGGGCATTTTCATATCTCTTGAGAATTATCTATTCATATTTTCTGCTCATTTTTCTATTGCTTTTCCCCTCAGTTTTTAAGAATTTTTATATGAAGGATATCAGCCCCTTGATTTTTAACATGTGATGCAAATATTTTCTCTCAGTTTGTCTTCTGACTTTTTTATAGTGGTTTTTCTATGAAAAATCATATGCACACATACACATGCAGAATCTTAATTATCAGTCTCTTCTTTTAGTGCATTTGAATATGCATCATCAGAAAGTCCATCCCTAAAGCCAGATAATAGGAGAATTCATGTTTTCCTCCAGTGCCTGTGTGGTTTAATTTTCCATTTGGAGATTTTTTTCCTTATGTATCACATGAAGTACCTCAATTATTTTAATAATAAAAACTGCACTTTGTATACAAATCCTTAATGGCTCTGGGCTCTAGCCCTCAAGGAATGCTTGAGTTCCCTTGTTGTAGACCAGTGCTATGGTGTGTACTCCAGAAAAGCCATATCCTTTAATCCTCATTCAATATTGCTGGGTAGGATTTTTTTTATTGTTTCCATGGAGATGTGACCCACCCAATTGCGGGTGGTGACTTTTGATTAGATGGTTTCCATGGATATGTGTCTCCACTCATTCAAGGTAAGGTTGCTTACTGGAATCCTTTAAGAAGGAACCATTTCTGGAAAAAGCTCAGAGCCAACAGAGCCCACAAAGCCAGAGACCATTGGAGATACAGAAAAAAAAATGCCCCTGGGGAAGCACTTGAAGAAGCCTGAAGAGAAAGCTCGCAGATGGCACCATGTGCCTTTCCAGCTAAGAGAGAAACCCCGAACTTCATTCACGTTCTTGAACCAAGATGCCTTTCCCTGGATGCCTTAGTTTGGACATCTGTATGGCCTTGACTTAATTTGAACATTTTCATGGCCTTAGAAGTGTAAACTTGTGACTTAATTAATTCTCCTTTTTAAGAACCATTCTGTTTCTGGTATATTGTGTTCTGGCAGTTTGAGCACTAAAACATATGGGGTGCTTTATGTTACTATATTAATCTTCTGAGATGATTGGAATACCCACTTCTGTAAGTTGTCTACAGTTGAGCTTAATTTTAAGCTTGTAAACCATGAGTTTCAAGACTTAACAGGTTTACTCTGTCATTTTCCCCAGATTAAAGTTGAGGCCTTGGAAAACTGAGGTTTAAGATTAAAACTTTGGTTTTGATGTATTCAATGGGAAATTATTATTTAAATCTGAAAAAAAATGTAGGGGATGCCATGAAAGTAGGATTTTGTAGATATATAGGACAGTTGCCTGGAGAAATTCTTCTTTTCTTTCTTAAATGATGGTAGTCAAAGATATAGCATTGACTAAAAACTGAGTATTAACTTTGAGCTTGAAAATAATCAGTGGCTTCTGGATTCTGGAACTCAATCGAGGTGATAGGGGCATGGCTGCTGACTGGCATGGAGGTACAGCAGGATGCCTCAATCTCTACAGGTAGGTCCTGCTATACTGGGTGAAAGTCTTGGCTTAGTTGATGTTTGCAGAGAGAGAGGAGGAGGAGGAAGGGAATGAGAGAGAGACTGAGAAGATGGATGGAAGGGAGGGAAGGACAAATTTAGGAGGGTGGGGAGAAAGTATAATGTGCTCATAGCCAGCTCTACAGAAGAGAGTGCATTTGGCCTATGGGTTAAAGTACTCATAGAACCGGGACATATGCTGGAGTAATGAATAGCTTTACAAATCACAGTGATGGTTGTATGTCTGGGCTCTACAAAGTCATGAATAAGGTTAGTCCCTGATTCAACTACATCCCCATGGCAACCCATCTCTGTTCCCAGGTCTATAGGTTCCCAAAGCCCATATGCCACCCTCTGGAGAGTCTAGGTGCTGTCTTTAGACCCCGTTTTAGTTGGAAATGACACATACTTTGAATTTACTGTTTCAGTTTGCCAAAAACTGCTGGAATGCAATATACCAGAAATGGAACAGCTTTTAAAAAGGGAATTTGAGTTACAAGTTTACAGTTCTAAGGTGATAAAAATGTCCAAACTAAGGCATCCAAAGAAAGATACCTTGGCTCAAGAAAGGCTGAATGGGAAGCCATGTGGTTGGCATCTGCTGGTCCTTGTTCCTGGTTCTATTCCTTCCAGCTTCTGATGCCAGTGGTTTTTTTTTTTAATTTTTTTATTAATTAAAAAAAATTAACAAACAAAACATTAAGATATCATTCCATTCTACATATACAATCAGTAATTCTTAATATCATCACATAGCTGCATATTCATCATTTATAGAACATTTGCATCGATTTAGAAAAAAATAAAAAAGACAACAGAAAAAGAAATAAAACGATAACAGAAAAAAAAAGATTATAAATGCCATACCCCTTACCTCTCGCTTTCATTTACCACTAGCACTTCAAACTAAATTTATTTTTAACATTTGTTCCCCCTATTATTTATTTATTTATTTATTTATTTTTATTAATTAAAAAAATTAACACAACATTTAGAGATCATTCCATTCTACATATGCAATCAGTAATTCTTAATATCATCACATAGATGTATGATCATCATTTCTTAGTACATTTGCATCGACTTAGGAAAAGAACTAGCAAAACAACAGAAAAAGATATAGAATGATAATATAGAGAAAAAATAAAAATAATAATAATAAAAAATAAAAAATATATATATAAAAAAACACAAACAAACAAACAAAAAAAAAACTATAGCTCAGATGCAGCTTCATTCAGTGTTTTAACAAAATTACATTACAATTAGGTAGTATTGTGCTGTCCATTTTTGAGTTTTTGTATCTAGTCCTGTTGCACAGTCTGTATCCCTTCAGCTCCAATTACCCATTATCTTACCCTGTTTCTAACTCCTGCTGAACTCTGTTACCAATGACATATTCCAAGTTTATTCTCGAATGTCGGTTCACATCAGTGGGACCATACAGTATTTGTCCTTTAGTTTTTGGCTAGACTCACTCAGCATAATGTTCTCTAGGTCCATCCATGTTATTACATGCTTCATAAGTTTATTCTGTCTTAAAGCTGCATAATATTCCATCATATGTATATACCACAGTTTGTTTAGCCACTCGTCTGTTGATGGACATTTTGGCTGCTTTCATCTCTTTGCAATTGTAAATAATGCTGCTATAAACATTGGTGTGCAAATGTCCGTTTGTGTCTTTGCCCTTAAGTCCTTTGAGTAGATACCTAGCAATGGTATTGCTGGGTGGTATGGCAATTCTATATTCAGTTTTTTGAGGAACCACCAAACTGCCTTCCACAGTGGTTGCACCATTTGACATTCCCACCAACAGTGGATAAGTGTGCCTCTTTCTCCGCATCCTCTCCAGCACTTGTCATTTTCTGTTTTGTTGATAATGGCCATTCTGGTGGGTGTGAGATGATATCTCATTGTGGTTTTGATTTGCATTTCTCTAATGGCCAGGGACATTGAGCATCTCTTCATGTGCCTTTTGGCCATTTGTATTTCCTCTTCTGGTAGGTGTCTGTTCAAGTCTTTTTCCCATTTTGTAGTTGGGTTGGCTGTCTTTTTGTTGTTGAGTTGAACAATCTCTTTATAAATTCTGGATACTAGACCTTTATCTGATATGTCGTTTCCAAATATTGTCTCCCATTGTGTAGGCTGTCTTTCTACTTTCTTGATGAAGTTCTTTGATGCACAAAAGTGTTTAATTTTGAGGAGCTCCCATTTATTTATTTCTTTCTTCAGTGCTCTTGCTTTAGGTTTAAGGTCCATAAAACCGCCTCCAATTGTAAGTTTCATAAGATATCTCCCTACATTTTCCTCTAACTGTTTTATGGTCTTAGACCTAATGTTTAGATCTTTGATCCATTTTGAGTTAACTTTTGTATAGGGTGTGAGATATGGGTCCTCTTTCATTCTTTTGCATATGGATATCCAGTTCTCTAGGCACCATTTATTGAAGAGACTGTTCTGTCCCAGGTGAGTTGGCTTGACTGCCTTATCAAAGATCAAATGTCCATAGATGAGAGGGTCTATGATGCCAGTGGTTTTTCTCTGAGCATCTGTGGGCCTTCACTTATCTCCTCCGGGACACAACTCTTGGTTCTGGCTTGCTTAGCATCTCATGGGAAGGCACGTGGTGATTTCTGCTGGGCTCTGCCTGAGTCTAGGCATCTTCTCTCTCTGTCGGTACTCCAAGCATCTGCAAATATCAGCATCTCTGTAAGTTCTGAGCTTTCTCCAAAGTTTTCTTCTTTTAAAGGTCTCCAGTAAACTAATTAAGATCTACGTTGAATGGGTGGAGCCACATGTCCATCTAATCAAAAGGTCATAGCCACAGTTGGGTATGTCACATCTCCATGGAAGCAATCCAATCAAAAGTTTCTACCCCACAATACTGAATCAGGATTAAAAGAAAAATGACTGCCCCACAAGTTTGGATCAGGAAAAAGGACATGGCTTTTCTGGAGTATATAACAGCTTCAAACCAGCATACTTACTTACCTCCTGTGTCTATCTTAAACACCAGCCTTCTGTCTTCTCTCATTGGAAAGGATCATAGGAACTGATTTAGAGTAAACATACAGGCTGGCCATGTAAAATAAGTCTGACTCCTGTTGTTACCCTGAAGCCAGTTTGGGCAGCCCCCGTTAAGGCTGAAGCCAGGTGTGGAATGCATACAGGCTTGCGACAGAGTGGTCACCTGATGGGATAAAACCAGGGAATGCACACTAGAGCTTCCTTCCTAAGCAGAAAGGCCAAGGTGTGGCAACCAATGGATCCCAGCCAAAGTGGGGACAGACCTGTTGGTGTGTTGTGGGTGAGCTGAGGCTAGAGCCAGGGAGGGATAGATTCCAGCATCTGAGCACAGTCCCTGGTGTTGCTCCCAGGGCACGGCCTTATACTCAGGAAGCCAGCAGAGTCTGGGAAGAGGAAGTTGACTGAGGTTCTTTAACCTCAGGGTGGTCTCTGGGTATCTTTATGGGTCCCAGCATGACCTCTCCCTCGGGCTGGCATCTCCTTCCTTCTCTCTCTGTGGGCAGTGTTTTCTTTTACGATGAGGTACAGACAAGGCTGAGCCTGCACAGGCAGACCTTCTACTTTTCATTGTATTCTCCTTTTTCCTTCCATGTTCCCCTTCTCCTTCCTCTAGCAGCTGGGCTTTGACCAAGACCCTGACAGCAAGGTTTTGATGACCAACAATACCTCAGTGCTTTGGCTTGGCCCATAGAGTCCCTTGAATTCATTAGAAGGAGGGTCAACTTCAGACTCAAAGGCATGGCTCTCACTGTGGAATGAGATGTAAGGACAGGCTGATGGACAAGGGGCTGTCTTATTACCCCCTCTAATTGCAGCTTCTCATGACGCTATGGAAGACTGGCTCAGGGTCTGATGAGCCTTCCAAACCTTCTCTTGGGGGAGAAAAAGACAGCAAATCATCTGGAATGTCTTCTGACCATCCAGAAGTTCTTTGGCTTGACTGAAGCCTCTTCTGCTTTGAAATGAGTCTAGTCTATTTTTAAAAGAGGGCACTTTCCTTTCCTAGCTTTGATGGCTCTGAGTTGTATCTCTGGCTTTCTTCCTCACCCTCTCATGCTCCAAAGGGCCCTAGACCAGCCCCAAGTTGCCTAGAGGCCAGGGAGCTGCATGGTGGAAACATTTGTGAGTTACTAGCAAATTCTCTTACTGTCATCATCAAGGAAAGATTGGGATAAATGCTCCCAGCACCTCGTACTGCCTTGCAAACAGAGATAAGAGATGAAAACCAGATGGCACGGCAATACATGCTCCTTCTTTGTAATGTTGGTTATGACAGTGTTTCTCAAACATTTTTTTAAAAATTACCACCTAAGAGTCTTTTTAGACATTTTTTCCCTAATCACGTCTATGAAATTTTAATAAAACAGATAAATTATATGTCTTTTAATGCTCTGTATGTATATCTGTGTTTTATGAATAAATAAGAGAAAGTTTTTTTTTTCCATCCCCCCAAAACTAATTTTCACCCCCTTGGGGGCAGTATTTCTCCCATTGTGGATAAAGCTTAAAACAGAAAAGAATTGAGGTGAGGAGTGTATATAAGATGTTAAGTGTTTTAGCATCTGATTAATTTAGGATAAGACCAACCTGAATTTAGGATAGACAATCTAAATTACAGAATACCTTTTTAATATTTTGTCAACATCAGGGAATGACCAGCTATATAAGTTTACTTTTTAAACATCTGAAACTTAAGCCATTATGTACCAAAAATTACATCTTTTTAAGTGTTGGACTCATTATGCACTTTGCAGTTTTCTTATTCAAAAAATACTCATATAATTTCACACTTTGTAGAAGATTTAGGATCATTATTACACTGTCCTATAGTACACTGACACATTGGCTTTTGTAATATAATTTTACTGAGATATAATCTCCAACTACCCTATAATCATCCAAAGTATACAATCAGTGGTTCATAGTATCATCATATAGTTGTGTGTTCATCACCACAATCAATTTTTGAACAATCTCAGTACTCAAGAAAATACACAGAAGAATAAAAATAAAAATGAAAAAGAACACCCAAAATATCCTATACCCCTTATCCCCCATTATTTATTTATTTATTGCCCTTATTTTTTTACTCATCTGTCCATACACTGGCTAAAGGGAGTGTAATCTGTCCATTCACTGGCTAAAGGGAGTGTAAGCCACAAGATTTTCACAATCACACGGTCACACTGTAAAAGCCATATAGTTATACAATCATCTTCAAGAATCAAGGCTTTAAGAGTTACCCTCCACCCTGCCCCCGAGAACCTTTTTAGTTGCTCAGATGTGGCCCCTCTCTCTAAGCCGACTCAGCAGGTGAACTCTCTGCCCTCCTCCCCGTGTGAATCAGAACTCCTAGGGTGAGCCAGGACCCAGCATCAAGGGATTGAGAAAGCCTTCTTAACCAAAAGGGTAAAGAGAGAAATGAGACAAAATTAAATTTCAGTGGCTAAAAGATTTCAAACAGAGTCAAGAGGTTATCCTAGAGCTTATTCTTATATATTATATAGATATCCCTTTTTAGTTTATGGTGGAGTGTCTGGAAGTAAGTATCTGAAACGGTTAAGCTGTGTTCCAGTAGCCTTGATTCTTGAAGATGATTGTATAAAGACAACAGCATTTACAATGTGACTGTGTGATTGTGTAAACCTTGTGTCTGATGTTCCTTTTATTCAGGGTATGGACAGATGAGCAAAAAATATGGATAAAAATAAATAAATAATAGGAGGGATAAGGGATAAAATAAATTGGGATAGATGGAAATACTGGTAGTCAGTGAGAAGGAGGGGTAAGGGGTACGGGATGTGTGAGTTTGTTCTGTTTTCTTTTTATTTCTTTCTCTGGAATGATGCAAATATTCTAAAAAATGATCATGGTAATGAATACACAACTGTGTGATGATACTGCGAGCCACTGCTTGTACACCATGTATGGACTGTATATTTTTGTCAGTAAATAATTTTAAAAAAGAATCAAGGGGGCAGGCAATGGTGGCTCAGTGTCAGAGTTCTCACCTGCCATGCCATAGACCCGGGTTCAATTCCTGGACCTGCCCATGCCAAAACAAAAAAGGCTACTTGACATAGTTCAACGGTTTCAGGTATTTCCTTTTAGCTATTCTAATACAGCATTAACTAAAATGGGATATCTATATAATGTATAAGAATAACCTCCAGAATGATCTCTTGATTCTGTTTGAAATCTCTCAGCCACTGAAATTTTATTTTGTTTCATTTCTCTTCCACATTTTGGTCAAGAAGCCTTTCTCAATCCCACAATGCCAGGGTCATTCATCTAGTTGCATGCCTCACAATTCCATTCCTTGTTATAGCTGCTCAGTATTCTATTGTACATATAGACCATAGTTTGTCCCTCTGTTTATCAGTTGATGTATTTTAGGTCACTTCCATCCACTGCAAATTGTGAATACTGCGGCCATAAACACCAGTATACAAACATCCATTCGTGTTCTTGCCCTCAGTTCTTCCAAGTAATAACGATGTTCCTAATAACGGGTGTTCTAGCTTACTAGCTGCTGGAATGCAATATACCAGAAATGGAATGGCTTTTAAAAAGAGGAATTTACTAAGTTACAAGTTTACAGTTCTAAGGCTGTGAAAATCTCCAAATTAAAGCAAGTCTATAAAAATGTCCAAACCAAGGCACCATCAAGAGGTTATCCTCACTCAAGAAAGGCCGATCAAAGTTCTCTCTCAACTGAGAAGGCACATGGTAAACATGGTGACATCTGCTAGCTTTCTCTCTCAGCTTCTTGCTTCATGAAGCTCCCTCGGGGCTGTCCCTCTCCAAAAGTCGCTTTCTGGCAGACTCTGTGGTTCTCTCGTCCTCAAGGCTCTGCTCAGCTCTGCTGTGGCTTTCTCGTGGCTCTGTCGTCATTCTCTGCTCTCTCAGAATCAACTCTCTTATAGAATTCCAGTAAACTAAAGAAGACCCACATGGAATGGGTGGAGACACGTCTCTCTCTAATCAAGTTTAATACCCACAATTGATTGAATCACGTCTCTGTGGAGATAACCTAATCAAGCGGCCAACCTACCGTACTGAATAGGGATTGGAAGAAATGGCTGCCTTTACAAAATGGGATTAAGATTAAAACATGGCTTTTCTAGGGTATATAAATCCTTTCAAAACAGCACAATGGAGTTATTGAATAATAGCAATCCCAAACCTAACCTCCTGTGGAATCACCACACTGCCTTCCAGATGGGCTGCTCCATTGACAATTGACTTTTTTTAATATGTCTTTTTTTTCCATTTTTATTGATATATATTATATATTCACATACCATGTAATCATCCAAAGTGTACAATCAATGGTTTACAATATCATCATATAGCTGTGCATTTTCATCACAATCTACTTTTCTTTTTTGTGAAAAATAACATATATACAAAAAAACAATAAATTACAAAGCACATCACAGCAATTAGTTGTAGAACAGATTTCAGAGTTTGATATGGGTTATGATTCCACAATTTTAGGTTTTTACTTCTAGCTGCTCTAAGATACTGGAGACTAAAAGAAATATCAATGTAATGATTCAACAATCACATTCATTTGGTAAACTCTACCTTCTCTGTATAATTCTACCATCAACTTTGATCTTTCTCCCACTCTTTAGGGGTATTTGGGCTATGCTCTTTATAACTTTTTCATGTTGGAAGGGGCTGTCAATAATATGGGATGAGGGGATGGAACTAGTTGATGTTTTGGAGAGGCTGGCCCCTCTGCATTTCTGGACTTATTTGGTCCAGGAATCCATCTGGAGGATGTAGGTTTCTGGAAAGTTACCCTAGTGCATGGAACCTTCGTAGAATCTCATAGAATGCCCTAAGTGTTTTTTAGGATTGGCAGGAATGGTTTCAGTTGGGGTTTGGCAAGCTATAATAGGTAGGCAATGTCTAATGAAACTTGTGAAAGAGTGACCTCCGGGGTAGCCTCTTGACTCTATTTGAATTCTTCAGCCACTGATACCTTATTTGTTATACTTCTTTTCCCCCTTTTGGTCAGAATGGCCTTGTTGATCCCACAGTGTCAGGGCCAGGCTTATCCCTGGGAGTCATCTCCCACGCTACCAGGGAGACTTTCATCCCTGGATGTCATGTCCCACATAGTGGGGAAGGCAAGACATATTGACTTTTTGACTAGCACATTTCTGAGTTCTTTTTAGAGTTTCTGCTCTCTCCTTTCTTGGGCCAGCTATATGTTCTATGCAGTCAATGCCCCTGCCTTGGACAGCACCCATGCTATTACAATGGGCTGCTAGGAAACCAGTTGTTGTTTCCTAATAAGGATCTAATAAGATTAGATCCTTATTTAAAAGATCTAAATAAGGATCTTTTAAATAAGTGATTTAAAAGAAAACATTATTAATAGGAAAGTCTCTTGGCTTCTCGTCTAAGAAATACGGTACTTGGGCCTTGAATCTTTGGGCTGTTGAGAAGGGTCTTGTTTGATTACTTCTGATTTCTCCATTAAAGTCTGGATAAAACTTTGCAAAGGTATGACAATCCCTTTGCAAGTCCAAGTGCCTGCTTTCCCGTCCTTGGCCAAATTGTCAATCCCAGCACTCTTTGTGGATGCTCTAGATAGCACAGTGCTCCAGGCAGCCAGCACCTTGAGATCAGAGACTGAAGCTTTGCTGGATTTTGAGGCACAGGGAATGTGAGCTCTTTAGGGATAACCTGAAAAGACAGACCATGCCCTTTGTTTGCAAAAATGCTCTGCAGCTTATAAGATATTTTTGCTGTTTTATCTTTTTAGATCCTCTTAAAAGGTCTACAGAATGGGCATCGCATGTATTGTGAGGTCTTCTACAGAAGATATGTGGAAAAATAAACTAACTGGCTCAAAATTGCATAATAGTCAGTGCAGTGAATTGCATTAAGGTGCTACATTTGACCAAAGTATTTTAAACATTTCTACCTATTATATTGTTTGGTAATGTTTTTCACTATTAAGAAGAAACCTATCAAAGGTGAACTTTAGCTCAGGCCTTGTATTCTCAACTAGTACTTTTCCAAATGAATGAAATACAGAAACAGGTGGTGATCTCATGGAGGGACCCCAGAATCTGGAAAACGAAAATCCCACTTGATAACCTGAGCAGGAGGCCTGATGCCGAGCCTGCGAATTAATCTTTTCCCCTTGCCAGGGGTTTTGCACATTCATACATCATTTGGGTCTCTCTCTCTCTCTTTCTTTACTGGAGAAGTTGTGGGTTTACGAAACAATCGTGCATAAAATACATCATTTTGGTCTTTCTAATGATATTAACTTGCAAAGAGAATTAAACAGAAAATCCAAATGCTTGGTTTTTAGAGCCTTCTGAATCTGGTTGGTTTTTTTATCCCCCTTATATGCTCTTGGGGGGGAGGGGTCACATTTCATGCTTTTTCCACGTGAGTATCCGTTATTGCAACACCATTTGCTGAATTCTGTTTGTTTGCTGTTGTTTTTTCTTCTTTTGTTTGCGTGTTTTGGGTAAGGGGGTGGGCCGCATGGCCGCGAGAATTCTACCACTGAGCTATCTGTGTACCCTTGAATCTGGTTCTTAAAAGCCATTGCTTCATGGTCCTTTTTGAGGGGCCCAGGATTCATTCCCTGCGCCACTCTGAGGAGTCGGGTTCAGGAACAGGTTCTTGTCACTCTCCATATCTTGTCTGGGGAGCCATTAGAGTGCTTGGTCTGGTGGACTATTAAGAATCCTTGAGATACGGTTATGATTACGTAGCAAGCTGAGCTCCCAGGGACTCCCCGGACCACAGGAAAGAATGAATAAAGCTTCCACAGAGAGGCATGTGATGCCCCTTTAGGATTTTAAAGATATCTAGAGATTTCATACTTTGGGGGAAGGGCTAACTTTGGCGTGCTAAAAATAATCATTGCTATCATTTTCACATTTCCTGTACTTTGCTGTGTGTTTTAAAATTAAGATAAATCTACTAGTACCCAATTCTTAGTGGATGTAGATTACCCCTGGTATGAGTTGAGCTGTGAGCTGAAAAGGTTTCTCTTTGCCAAAAAAAATCAGTCTTGTCATTCAGTCTCTGCACTTGGTTCCCATGGGAGGTTTGAGGTGCAGCGTGACCGTGAGCGTGTTGGGGGAAGAGCGGGCACGGGTGCCTGAGTCAGGGAGGGGAGGAGAGCTCTTGGAAGCCGTCGCCTCATAAACAGTTCTTGGGGAAGGGACCTGGAAGGCTCCAAAGAGGTGACATGGTAATCTCACTCAGAGTCAAGTGCAACAGTGACCTTTAGAATTTTCCATGAAATGTGACACAGTATTTTGCAACCAGCAGGAGAGCTCTAGCAAATATGTGCTAACGCATGTTGCTACTCCCCAACTCCGGAAGGGAACTGCTGCCCTCTTACATAATGAGATTTTGCTTGGGTCACAACCATTTAGGGCTCTGGGTACTGTCTCATGATCCTCAAAATGTTTTTAGAGTGGATTATCAATTAATGTGTCTTCATTTACCTTTCCAACATTCCTGTGGCAGAGAAGAGGCAACGTGGCATCCTAAATGCCACCAGAGGAACCAGTAGACCCAGAGCTAACCCCATCTGGGTCACTAGCTTCCCATGTGATCTTGGGCAAATCACTGAACTTCTCTGAACTTTGGTTTCTTTTACTTCTTAATTTGAACAGTCATGGCTGGCTTCCCTACCTCACAGCACTGTTGAAAAGACCTGAGGAAAGCATATTGGGAAAAGTCTATAAAGCTCCATATAAATGGAAGGTCTTGTCAACTGGGGATCTTCCTCTGCCCCCACCAGGCCCTGCTCGGTCAGCTCATCCACCCAGTCCACCAGGATGTTTTTTTTGTTCCTACCCGGCTCGCAGGCCTCCCCTGCCACTGCCTAGGAGGTGGGGTTGAGGAGTAGGTCTGGACATGGGCATGAGTAGCACCTGGTTTGTGTATGTATGAAGGTGGCATTTCATGAGAATGGTCTGTGCTGTGCTATATCTAGTTTCTTCTCACATAGTTTCTTAGTGACAGTTTCAGCAAGGATGTGTTCAGCTGCACATAACTCAACAGCCAAAGGGTCTTCAATGATAAGGAAGGTTTTGGGCCTTTAATATATGGGACTATGTCTACCACTGACTTAGCATCCTGAGGGCCAACCCTGGAGCTTAGATCAGCTGTCAGAACCACCTTGTGGGTAAGGGGTGGGGATGGATGTGTCAAATGAATGTTGAACATCAACCATGGTGTATTCAAGAGGGACTGAGTCTACACTCATGAGATGACAAGTCCTTTTGGGGGCTACAACCTGAAACCTGGAAGAAAGCCAGGTTATTAGGACACATATGTCTTTTTGTCTTAATACTTCTCCCCTTGCTATGGAAACAAGACCTCCCAGATCACCATCTGAGAACTTCCAAAGATTCAACTGGCTTACCTGAACTTGAGGGGCCACCACGGTCTCCAGAGAGGTCTTACACACGGAATTGTAAGACACTGATGCTTGCAGCATGGAAATGCAATATACCACATTGAGGTAGTGAGAAAGCTTTCCATTCTCGCAAATTCTGAAGCAGAGGCAAGAAAGCCCCTTGTTCTGCACTCCCCTTGAAGTTTCCCTTCTTCCTCACCTTTCTTGCCCCCAGCACTGCATTTATTAGACATACACCTGAGAAGTCTAACTTTTTAGTGTTTTACAGTATCCAGATGTTGTGGAAGCCAAACATACCCAGGTAAAAATCCCACCTCAGCATATTTGGACCCAGTTCCCCATTGTCAAGCTATCACACCAACCAC
The DNA here is from genome assembly GCF_023851605.1 of Tamandua tetradactyla. Classification (NCBI taxonomy): domain Eukaryota; kingdom Metazoa; phylum Chordata; class Mammalia; order Pilosa; family Myrmecophagidae; genus Tamandua; species Tamandua tetradactyla. The sequence continues at coordinate 195,937,651 of NC_135327.1, read as the reverse complement.
AGTGACTGCTGCCTCAGCATCAGTGCAGAACTTTGGCTGACAAAGCTGAGAGCCCTGCAAAGGATGGGGTTTGCAGGTATTAGCAGACTCTCCCCTTGGCTCTAGGTCAGTCTTCTGATGCATCCTTCAGAGACAGTATATGCTCCCCCCAAATGTGACCACAGAGCCCCACCTGGTTGCCGTTTGCAGTTGTACCTCATTGCTCTTGAGGCATCAATAGTAATTCATTCCACAAGTGCTGATTATATTTCTTCCAAACACCTAAGGTGAGATCTCTGCTTTCAGAGAGCTAATGGTTCAATTGGGGAGAGAAGAAATACACGAAATATAAAATAATGAAGCAAGATAATAGTACTAAATGTCTTCAATGCCATTTTATTTTTCTAGTTGTCAAAATAGGTTTCTTGTTGGAAAATCAGAAGAATAGTAAAACATAAAGAACACAATTTTGAATTATCTGTAATTCTACCCACCATATCTTATAGAACTGGTATCAAAATGGTAACCTGAGAATCCTTATTCCCACACTATGGGGAAAAGTGTCTGTTGCCCTGTTTACCAACCAGAAGAGTGATTTTTTTTAAAGCATGATCCAGAAAGGCCTTGGCCCTTTTAAAATACGTTTTGAAATACCATTCCATCTTGGGAACCACTAGTTCCTTCTTTTTTTCGGCCCTTCCCTTTAAAAATAAATTCCCCAGAGCATGGAAAACATTCTACCAGAATGTATTCCTGCTGGCTGGATCATAATTGTGTGAAGGAGTTTTGCCTCTCGTTCATTTGGTACCATTAGCAGGTGGAAACTATGAGGGGAACAATTAGTCTCCCCATGTTCCTGTGAGTGTCATCTTTCCCTAGGCCATCAATCACACATGATGTAGAAAGGGTACTCAGCTGCTCTCAGGGATTGACTCATGTCCCCCACAGAAAGCAGTTCAAGTCCCAAGCCCTGGTCTTGTGGGTGTGAACTCATTTGTAAGTAGGGCCTTTGAAGATGTTGTTAGCTAAGGTGTGCCCAAACTGAATGAAGGTGGGCTGTAATTCAATATGGCTGAAGTCCTTATAAGGAAAGGAAACTGAACACAGAAAGAGGAGTCACGGGAGCAGGTGGAAGCTGGAAGTCAGTGGAACCCAGAAAAGAAGGGAGAAGACACCGTCATGTGCATTAGCATGTGATAAAAAAATCAAGGAACCCCAGAGTCTGCTGGCCAGATCTGGGAGGAAGCAAGCCTTCTAGTCTCTGAAACCACCAGCCAAAAAATTGCTGTTGTTAAGCCAAACCCATTGTATGGTATACCAGCATCATGTCAATGTGACTCCTCTTCCAGTACAACAATATTCATCTTTATTTGCAGAATAAAAAGTTTTGTCCCCAGTTTAAGGCATTTCAAGCATGTGTAAATAGAACAAAAAGACCCCAGTGATGTGAGAGCCAACTGTTAAATTTTCAGGAATTTTGCAAGCCAGTCCAGGCTACACTGGTACCTTGAAATGAACGTGTGGTGGAGTATTTACACCACGGAAGTTTGCAAACACAAAAATTAGTACTCCCCCTTCCTGTTTCCTGAGAGCCAGCTCTTAAACACTGTGCAGGATACCACTGCTGCAGTACCTCTAAGATTCAGTGTCACCAGCAGCAGCTTTCCCTCTGCTCGGAAAGCTGACCCTGGATGAGGTCAGGTACAATCGTTGTTGTAGCTGGGATGTCTTTGGGAGTTCATGACCAATGTTAATATTGTCATATTTATAGTTGCTATAGCTCTTCTTAAAGCTGCCCCTTCCCAGGCTGCCCAACTCCTCTCACCCAAAGCTTTCCAGAATCCATCTTCTCAAATAATGGTGCTGGGGTGGGCTATGGTGGCTCAGCAGGCAGAGTTCTCACCTGCCATTCTGGAGACCCGGCTTCATTTCCCAGTACCTGCCCATGTAAAAACAAACAAACAAAAAAATTTAAATAATGGTGCTGGGCTAAAGCAACTTTTTGCTGAATCAGGCCAACTCCATCATCTCTTTTCCTCAGTAAGAGAATAGTGACCCTAAATTATCCAGGTAATTCTTTATTTCAACTTGCCTGGCTTAGCATATCGTTACTTCCGTCTCCAAAGGTGAAGACAGCAAATGTTCACTATTGAGCAAATTCCTAGAGTGTGGAGTCCAGAGCTGAGCAGCAGCAATAAATTCTTATCCTATAGAACAGAGAAAACAATGTGTTCCCCATTCCTGTGCTCAGCAACTTAGGGGTATTCTCAGGTGAAGCAAGCAGGTAGGAACACTGTGTTTCTGGATCATGATACACCCGTTCATCAAGTCAGCTGGTTGTCAACTCCTTACTCATCATCCCTTAGATGTTGCAAGGTGGACTGTGAGGCAAACCATGATTCTTCTCTCTTCTGCCTTTAAGTTGCCAAGTCTAAAGATGAAAACATGAGAATGTGGAAGGAAACTTTCCTTTCCAAGTCATTCCAATGCACAACGGTCCTCTCAACCCCAATGGGAGTCAACATATGGTGATACCCATATTCTTGCTTTGTTTTTGTTGAATTGTTCAGTGCATATCTATGAGAAGGTATGGTAGGATGGAAAGATGTGCATTTTGGAATCAGATAAATGAGGATTCAAGTCTATATTCTCCCAGCTTGTCAGCTGTGTGATCTTGGCCAAGCTATTTCTGACTCTAGTTTATTCATCTTTAAATGGCATTGATGATACCTACCCTGCGGGGTTGTTAGAAGGATTAAATAAAGTAATAGTTGTGATTTGACACGAGTTCTGCATTTCCATTAGAGCCATGCCAATCTCCCCTTCCTTTGGGCTGGCAACGCCGTGGTCCCTTCTGCCTGGCCTATGGTAGGCTCTCAATAAAAAGCAATTATTATTTTGCTAATTAAAATGTAGTTCTTAGAGGACAAGAATGTCTTTGAATTATTTGGAACACCTAATCCCCTCAATCAACAACAGACCTGTGCATTTGAGAGGGGTTTAATAACTACCTGTTGAGTGAATGACCACATAAACCTAAGTACATCAGATATTCCTAAATTGCTAATTATTTTCCATGCAAATTTAAACTCACTTGCTTTTACTCACTAGACATTACAAATGTTATTTCTTTCTGTATACTGTATCATATAATACAAGGATGTTTCAGTGGCTTATACAAAAGCTCTTCATTTACCTTTTAATTAAATATGCCTCATCCTTGCAGGTACATTTGTTTAGTGGTCCTTTCTTGAAGATGTTTTGCTATGTCTCATTAAATCAGGAGAACATTTCAATTTCTGTTAGGAGCTGAATTGATTTATTAAAAAAAAATCCAAACATGAAACTCCACAATCTACCTATTTAGTCTTTTTCAGAGTTTAACCACAATAAGTTTGCACATATTTAACCACAGAGATAATCCATTAGCATATTGGGGAACCCAGCTGAAGGTGGGTTTTGCAACCTGTTTGTAGACTAGGTTTACTAAATAGGCATTTTATTGGCCTTTCCTGACCTCTTCCCTCTTCATCAGACCCTCCGACCCACAAGGTCCAACAGAAGTTCCCCTTTCCCATACAGGGCCATGTCAACCCCACCTCCCTCCTTTTGCTGATCACACTCATGGTCCGGTCTGGCCACAGTGCCCATTCATTACTAACTCATTGCTTGTAATATTATCTCCATGTCCTTTGTAGATTCCTTGAGAGCAAGACTTAATTTGTTTGTTTGCTTATGCATCCTTGCTACAAATGCTTATTGCTGTTATCAACCAGTCCCAGCAACAGAGAGGTGGTGCACTGACCATAGGATAATTTGAGGAGGAGAGTTTAATAAAGAGACTATTTTCATTAGTGTGGGCAGGTTGTATAGGGAGATGCAGTGACTCGAGGCTAGGAAAAGTTGGGCTACCACTCCAATGTCTAAGAGATAAGGGAATGGGTACCAGAATCAGGAGGATACAGCCAGCCCAGAGAGACCCTGCAAGGAGCAGAGATTTCATGCTTCTCTCTCCCTCTGGTCTCCTGCTGGTGCTCATTTGATTACACCCAACCAGCAACCAGAGGGAAGGAGTCTGTTTACCCACCATCAGCAGCCTTAAGAGTAGACCTGGAAGGGCACATAAAAGCACTCCAGCAAAACCATCTATAAGTACAGATACCTGGTTGGATGCATAGAGGCCCAGAAAGATGTGTGGGGCATGGGTCCTTGCCCTTTGAGGGCTCGCGGTCTTCCCTGTGCCAACATATAGTTTAGGAGTGTGAAAATGTCTTGAAGGAGGGAAATGTCCCTCCTTCCTGAAGTGATGAGGTACGGCTTTTTGGAGGAGGTGACATCTGTAGATGAGGATGGAAGTAGAGGGCACTAGGGACAGGAGCAACTCATGTCAGCTAAGTTGGGTTATTCCAAAAATGTCTAGAGAATGAAAATCAGAGCGCAGTGCTGACTAGGTGTCTAAGGGTTGGATCAGGTCTCTAATGATCTCCTGACCCTGCAGCATGGAATATAGTTATCACTCAAATAGTCTTTAAATTGGTAAAAATGGTGCAAGAAGCTGAGATTGTGGCTTATCCGCTTAGCAGTGATATGGCTTTGGGGTCACTCTGAATAGAGACAGGACCTGGTCCTGTAGGCAGGAAAGGGTAGGCATGCAGATCTTGGCACAAAGCGGGCAATTCCAAGAAAGTCAACAGCCTGATTGAGTCACGTTTGTGGGGTTAGAGTCTGAAAGGTTAGAACCAACCATAGCCAGCTCAGTGATGGGATCTGGGTTCTAGGGAGCCTGACATGTGTCTTCCTTGCTTCTTATGGAATGGGGCCAGAGAAAGGACAGAGCCCTGTAGAGACGGTAGATGTGGAACAGGAGCAGAGAGCCCAGGGGTAGACTTTCCATGGGCCTCCCTCCTACTTCTTTCTTTTCCCACTTGTTCTAGCATGAGGTCTTTGGGTTTGAAGGCCAGAGAGAGACTCATCTTTATCTTATCAAGAATTTGCAATGAATGAACCAATGATTATAATGATATTGAGCTCTGCCTGGGCCCTAAGAAGTGAAAGAGGCAGGGAAAAAAACCATGAAAAACAGATAAGAATTGTACACCAAATAATGAGGTTCAATTGCTTTTGAGTGTTAAGTCCAGGCAGAAATGGAAAGTTGCTGCTGATATTTTTATCATGTCTGACTCCACCCCCTTCTTTCCAGATGTGTTGTAGATAACTAACAATTATACTTTAAGAACATGTGTCATTGCAATTTTTATTGGTTATTCCATCTTAATGAGCAGTCAGGAGAATCCAGACTACTAATCTTTATTTGGGAGGTTTTTAAGCTGATCTGCCATAACCTTGTTCTTATGTGTATCATGACTTGAGGGAGAATCTTTATGAATTCAATTGCCATTAGAATTTCAATGTTAAAGTTAGACTAAATCTTAAAATGACCTAGTGTCTAGTCTTGTTTTACAGTGAGAAAAACTGAGACTCAGAGATGGGAAGTGATTTTCCCAAGGTCATGAAGCTAATTAGTAGAAGAGCAAAAGTCACTCCCCTTTAGTCTAGTGAAGATATCAGCAAAAAAAAAAAAGAGAGAGAGAGAGAATATTTTTTTCTCACCTTGTTTTTTTTTTTTTTTAGTTGCAGAGTTGCAGAACACATACAAATTGAAAATATTATATTTCGTTTTGTTTTTTTAGATCAGGGGGTTTGTGTTAGGAGTTGAGGAGATCAGAATTTCTAGTACTGCTTCTGCCATTAGCTGCAGGACCTTGCAAAAATCACCCTTTCAGAGCCTCAGTTTCCCCATCTGCAATGAAAGAGGTTGGACTAGATCATCTCTAAAGTTTGTTCAACCTCTGTCATCCTATGACTCTTAGCAATTGCAGACCTCAAATTATGCATTGCTGAAGACACCTCTGTTAAATTCAAGGGGAACCCATATATCCCTTCTTTAAAGAGTGATCTTTCTTCATTTATTAAGTGGAAGGTGAGCTGACATAGATTCAGCAATTTCCAGCTTAGAGACTTGCTTCTCCACCACGAAGCAACTAGAGTCTTCTGACCCCGTGGAGCCCTGGAACACATGAATCAAAATAGTTGTGTGATGTCATGTCATAATGGGAATGTGCTCTGGCCAATTGGTGCCAAGAATTGTCTGTACAGGGTGGTTTCCTTTTACAGTCTTTTTAAAGAGACATCATGCAGATCTGCACATGACAGTTCCCTTCAAGAGGGCTTGTATTTCCTTTGCCTATTTTGTCTTCCCTCCCTTTTTAATTTTAAGGAGAAAGAAAAAAAAACAAAAAACCCGGAGTTTATCAGTGAGCTGCTGACCTTAACTACACAAACAAATCCACTGGCAAAATCCTGCTTTGCGCTTCTGGCAGCTTTTTGCCTACTTAAGGGCAAGACTGGCGGATACTCGAGCCGCTGCAGCAGCAGGAGTTGCAGACCCAGTTAGGACTATTGTAGCTCTCTGGATTCTCACGGGACAGTGCAGTGCAACTTGCAGTGGGATTTTCCTGTGTGTGCTCCAGGGCTGCTGGTCCTAGAGAGTGAGCCCCGTCCCACCTTAGTTGGAAGGACCGCCGGGGAGGACTGTGGACCCAAAAAGCTGTTGCTTGCACTCTTGCCGCCTCTTTGAAGTTTTTGGTGGGCTGTAGCTGCCCAGCGCACTGCATCTGGCTGACTGATGCTGCACTTCTCCCGGCTCCCTGCCACCTGGGGCTGACACTGGTTCTGCTGGTCCTGGTATGTTCACCAGTCCCGGCTCCTTCGGCCACAGCTACCCATGAAGCGTTTTGGAAGTCTCAGGGGGAATAAGAAGCACAAGGACCAAAACCGAAGCACCGAGCGGCGCCAGTCGGAACCCCATGGCCTTTTTGGTAGGACCGTGTCCTTTTCCTAATTTTCTGACATGCGCATACACATCTCTTAAAAGATGTCTATTCCTTGCCTCTCACCTATAAATCTGGGTGTAATCATTAGGGCATCATTAGAAGAGTAGATTGATAAGTACTCCCCTTATTTATGGTTATGCTGCTATCTTGAACTGCCCAACATTGCTTCTGAGACCTTTTTTCTCTCTCTCTCCCTTCTGGCCCAGTGGGAACACAGCTTAGTGTCAGTCGTGTAGACAAAAAGAGTGGTTTAGGAAAAAAGTAAGAATGGATTTGAATTGGTATTTTCAGCTGTTTAAAATAAAACGTAGGTGTAGTGATAACTTAGTCTCTGAGGTAAGGGAGGAAGAATTCTTCAACTCCCTTTTTTCTGTGATTGAGTAATCTGACAGATCAAGGGTTAATGTGGGAGGGGAACAAAACATCTGCTAAATGTATCTCCCTGGAGGAGAAGCTTTCTTTGTGAGCTCCTTGGCTTCTGGGATCTTCTGTAGCCTCTCTATGCATAGGGAGTTGGTACCAGCACATGGCTGTAGTATATGGTGAAATGCTAAGTATTTGTACTTAGTATTTTCAGTATCCTGCAGATTTGGAGTGGGTTTCGCCCCTGTCTGTCTGACTTCATGCAGGTAGATTCCAAAGCATTCTCAGCTCACTGGGCTCCAGGCTAGGACCTGCCCACTTAACACTGAATGGTAGGTTTCATTTATATTAACAATCAGAGTTAGCCCCTTAGTGGATATGACTGCATTTATGACGTGAAATATTCCTGAAGATCCCCTTGTAAGATGGAACAGCGGAGCCAAACTCCAGGGCTGGTGCATTTTGTGCTTGCTCACCTTTAGAGTTGGGAAAGAAAAGCCCAATAGACTGGTGCAAATGAAGAGAGGCTTACATCATGTTCCTGGAGTGGAATAGTGGCATAAAATATGTCAAAAATGGACATTTTCTGTAGTAGAGCAATGAAAAATATCAGGGCAGAAAATGAAAACTGGAATGGAAGAAGAGAAAAAAAAAAGGTAAATCTCTTGCTGTATTCAGTCCAACAAGTGTTTGTTGATGGCCTCTAGAGAGCTTAGTAGTATGCCGAGTGCTCTGCGAAGTACAAGAGAAGACCACAGTTCTAGTCTTCAGGGAGTGTTCAGTCCTAGAAAGGAGGAAACCCCCCCCCCCCAAAAAAACCAGAGAATAGTCTCGAATCAAGTGTAAAGGTGAATTTACATAGGAAGACAGTGCATCGCCCAGGCCTTAGAGCTGGGGCACTTGAGACCAGAAGCAATATCCAGGCTTTGAGAGTTTGTGAATTTGAGATTCATAGCAGTGGTTAAAAAAAAAAAAAAATTCCTTTTTTCAAATTATGAAAGTAATAAATTCATTTGATATAGGATTAAATCCAAATGTGTTATTTAACTAAAAATCTGGTTTTGCTAATGGGGATGGGTGAGTCATAATTAAAAGCCTGTTATTTGCCCCAGAGTGTTTTTGTTCCCTGTATTTAAAATTTGGCTATCATCTTGTCTCCTGCTGCAACCAAGATCAAAAATAATATTTGCATTAGTTCTATCTTCCTACCCCATATTATCTACAGCCCCTTCCATCGTGAAAAAGTTAGAACGGCCATAGCCCAAATACCCCCAAAGAGTGGGAGAAAGATCAAAGGTGATAGTGGAGTTATATAGAGAAGGTAGGGTTTAACAAACGAGCATGATTGCTGAATCATTACATTGATATTTCTTTTATTTTCCAGTATCTTAGAGCAGCTAGAAGTAAAAACCTAAAATTGTGGAATCGTAACCCATATATCAAACTCTGAAATCTGTTCTGCAACTCGTTGTGATGTGCTTTGAACTTTATTTCTTTTTTGCATATATGTTATTTTTCACACACAAAAATAATTCGACTGTGATGATAAAAAAGAATATTTATTCCTTCTAGGCTCCTATATTCTGGAGCAGCTAGAAGGAAAAATCTGAGCGGATGGTATGGTAGCCCATGACAAACTCTGGGATCTGTCCTGTAACTACTTGTTGGACAGTGCTTTGAGAATGATTGCTTTTTTCTTTCTTTGCTTTGTATATACGTTGATTATACAATAAAAAAGTTAAAAAAAAATACCACAAGAAAAATAAATTGGCTATCATCCTGTCTCCTGCCGCTCCCAAGTTCAAAAATAACATCTGCATCTCAATGAAGTTTTTTAAGTGCTCATATGCAAATGCCAGTACTGATCACAGGGGTGGGAAAACCAGGGCTCACCTCCAGAGCCCTCCCTTGGGATTTAGGAGGATGACAGAGACTCTGCAGCCCCTGCTCAGGCTGGGTCGGCTGTTGAGGCTGCTGGAGCCTGAGTATTGAGGTTTGTGGTACGTCCTGCCTTGCCTTTCCTCTTGGCAGATATTCCGCAAGAAAAGGGGAGAGCAAGACTGCGTGAGAAGGTTTAGCGCTTCAGACATCCGTGATGGAGCCCTGGGCTGGGCGGCGATGCTCCTAATGAGAAGTAAATAGTCAAAGACTGTCCACTAGGTGTTCCCTCCCACCTCTCTGCCTGTCCAAGCTTTATCCATTTTTCAAGGCCCAGTTCAACCATCATTCTCTATATCAAACCCTCACGTATTACCCACTCTGGGATCTGGCCTCACTAGGACAGGGACCTTGTTTTAGAAGGAGTGTTTCACCTTAGTTCTTGCAGTAATGGAGGGTGGCAGGCTCTCAATAAAGAACTGCTGATTATGGGATGGACTGAAAACACTCCCCTCCAAGGTTATTCCTAGTTCTCTGGTAAGTATTGCTTCAGGGTTTTTTGTTTGTTTGTTTTTTAAGTTCCCTGTTAGCAGCTCCCTCTATTTCATGCAGTTACTCCTTTAGCTAAAAGAATTTGAGATGAGGCCTGTTCTTCCCTCAAAGAAAAGCTTCCATGAGGGCTTGTAAAAATGTATGTCTTTCATGTATGCACCTTTACTCCTCAAATAAAACTTAACTCTGGTAAGCAGCATGCTGTATTTCCATGAACCTCTTCTGCTTTTTGGCTTCATCTGTGGCTGGTAATTCTTTTCCAGGAACCACCACCTATCTTCTCTGCTCAGTTCTAGGTGGAGCATCTTCTTAAAGATAAACCCTGCTTCATCCTGTTGATTTGCCTATAACTCCTCAGGGCAAGAGACATCTTTGATACACACGGATATGTATATTCGTGCAAGCCCACCCCCCACACATACCGCCCCACACACACAAACACAGCTGGGCGGATAGCTCTTGACTATCCAGAACAACCAAACGAGAGAAGCAAGGCATGGCAGATTAACAATTACTAAATCCATTGGTGTTTGACTGTAGATGATTTCCATGCGGAAGTAAGTGACTCTCATAATACTAGAATTTATAATCCCTTTAAGCCTGTGATTAAATCACCCTTTAAAGTTCTGATTCACAAGAAGCACCTCCTTTTCTGCTTCAAAGTTTAATACCTGCGCAGTTCCCACTTCAAAGCTAAGAGGGATGTCCCATTTCTCTGATAGAAGTAAGACTTCTGCATCAAATTTTGATGTTCCATGTGATAGACAAGTGATGCTTTTGATTTCAACCCCTTTTCTCAATCTCTTTGCCAAACAAAGATCCAGATATGTTCACAAAAAGTATGTGGCAATAATAATAAAAAATGTAAAAGGAAGATTAGGAAAGGATTATCCTAATCAGATAATGGCCAATTGCCTGCAGCAACTTTTCTGCCCTTGCGTTAATAGTGGAGTAATTAAATAAAAACTATTTGGAGTTTTCCCTTTTTAGGCACCACAGTTTATAATTCCTCATGCCATCAAGATCGTCAGCAAACTGCCTTACATGCCTTGGGAGATTGATTACATAATTTTTAGAAAGTCTTTGAGCCTTAACATTTTCTGATATCCACCTGATCTCTTCCAAGGAGGGAATGTCGCTAAGTTACTTAAGCTTCTGTCAGGAAAGATGGGTAAGAGATCCTTTCTGAAGGCCAGTACTAGAGACAAGAATCAAAGTCGTATGCCAGAAAGTGGCGTTTAACCTTTGGGTCACTGGAATCCAAGTAAAAGACCAGAAGCCACTACCTCTGATGACTCCTAGCTTTTCAAATGAGCTGTTAGCCATCCTTGGTATGATTATACAACAACTTCTTGAACAAAACTTCAGGGTTTTCCAATTGCTCAGGTATGTTTAGGTCACCCAAAGACCACTCATCAGAGCCCAGTTGACCTGTTATTACACAAGCTTTCTGCAGCATATGACACTGGGGAGAAGCACTGCATGCTTCAAAACACAAGCAGTGGGCAAGGCTGAAAAGCAGGTCTGTCCTTTCCTCCTTTGCTCTTCCCTTGTCCCCTCATGATCCAGGTCATTCTGCCTCTGACTGCACATATGCCAACCTGAGTGCTGGTGTCCCTATCGGGTTTGCCTAGAAATATCCCAATATTCATTCGTCCACTCAAATCTATGGAACTTTTTTATAATGGAAATTCTTAAACATATATAAAGTTAGAATGGTACAAGAGTACCCATCCTACAGGTTCAACAGTGATCAATTTCTGCCAATCCAACCAGTATTCTGAATGTTTACTGTGTGCCAGCTCCTCTTCCAGTGCTGGGGATACAGCGGTGAACAAAAGACAAGTCTGCCCATGGTCTAGAGAGGATAGATGGTTGAATGAGTTTTGGGTTTGTGATAGCAGGTAGTGGTACATGCTATGGAGGAAAAGCAGGACAAGGGGATGGACCAGGCTGGGCAGGGAGAACTTTTCTTCCTAAACCTGAGTTGGTTGAGAGAGTAGACCGCATGGCCATCTGAGGTCAAGTCTTTCCAGATCAGTGGAAAGGCTGAATCAATGCAGAATGGAACCAGTGTTTTCTAGGGGCACCAAAAGCCAGAGTGGCTAGTAGTAAGCAGAGCAAAGTGCTCTGTAGGCAAGAGGTGGGGAGAGCAGGGTGCCAAGGTCAGATGATACATGTTTCACAGGAGGCAGGTATCATTTCATTGATAGCCAAGAGATTTAGTTTTCTTAAATTGTGAGCACCAGTAATGAACTTTATCCCCTAATCCCAAATACCTCCATGACTGACTGATTACAGCATCTGAAATCCCACCATAAAGATCCATCCTTAGAAATTAGGATGCTGCATCTCTAGGAGTCTTCTGTGTGAATACAAATTCACCTGAAAGAATGGGGCGCAATGGCAATGGTTGAAGGAGGAGGCAGGGATGGGCTGCGGATCTGAGCAATGGGGCCTGAGTTCCAGCTCTGCCCCCACTATCCTGTGGCCTTGGGTAAGGCTCCAACCTCAGAACCTGTGGTAGATTGAATTACATACCCTAACATATTCTTAATCTTAATGCTCATTCCGGTGAGTGTGAACCCATTTGTGAAATAGGACCCTTTGACTATGTATTAGTCAAGATGTGACCCATCTGAATCAATTGCATACTGCTGGAATTCTTTATAAGCAGAAGAAATTCAGATGTAGTGTGTCAGAGAAGGCCAGAGGAAGAAGCCAGAGTCAGTGGAAACCAGAAGAGCAGACACAGGGAGAGAGGAGTCACCATACGACAGGAGGCAGAAGGTGCAAGCCATGGAACCCCAAGGATTACGGCAAGCCAGCGTTGGGACACAGTAGACTTCAGGAAGAAAGCCTAGTCTTGTTGATGACTTAGTTTTGGACATCTCGCCTCTGAAACTGTGAGCCAGTAAATCCCCGCTGCTGTGATGGTGGGGTATAGGGATGTCCAGACTCAGGATGCCAAGGGCTGAAAGCACCACTTAAGAGGGAAGAAGTTGAGGGTTCAAGTCAGATTCAAAAGGAAAGTTTTAATGAATCAAATTATTAAAATGCTATGCTGGTAAGCATACTTATAATTATACCTAGAGTGACCCCCAGGGAATCTCTTTTGTTACTCAGATGTGGTCTCACTCTCTAAGCCAACTCTACAGGTGGACTCACTGCCCTCCCCACTACGTGGGACATGACTCCTAAGGGTGTAAATTTCCCTGGCACATGAGACATGACTCCTGGGGATAAACCAGGACCTGGTATCAAGGGATTGAGAAAGCCTCTTGACCAAAAGGGGAAAGAGAGAAATGAGACTAAAAGTTTCAGTGGCTAAAAGATTTCAAACAGAACCAAGAGGTTATCCTGCAGGTTATTCTTATGCATTATATAGATATCCTTTTTTAGCTTATGGTGATTTGAAGTGGCTGCAGGAAAGTACCTGAAACTATTGAACTGCATTCTAGCAGCCTTGACAGAAGACAATTGTATAACTATGTAACTTTAACAATGTGATTGTGAAAACCTTGTGTCTGACACTCCCTTTATGTAGGTTATGGGAAGATGAATAAGAAAATAAGGACAAAAAATAAAATTTTTATAATAGAGAAGGTGGGATAAGTGGTAAAAAAAAATCTAGGTAGATTGCAATACTAGTAGTCATTGAGAAGGAGGGGTAAGGGGTATGGGTTGTATGGGTTTTTTCTTTTTATTTCTTTTTCTGAAGTGATGCAAATGTTCAAAGAATGATCATGGTGATGAATACACAGTTATGTGATGATATTGTGAGTCATTGATTGTATACTTTGGATGGACTGTATGATGTATGACAATATCTCAATAAAATATTTTTTAAAATGCTTCCTGGGCCCCACTTTGAGCTGAAAGAGATAACACTAATAGTAGTGATTTCATAAATGAAACAAATTAATGATAAAACTACTAGGGCTCAGCTGGGCATATATGTTCAGCCTCCCTATAGCTTTCATATCTATAATCCAAATATTTTATAGTTCTTCCTTTCCAGGAATGTCCAGTTGATCTGTGGAGAGAAGCGTGAAGCAACCAGAGAATACCTTGACTACTGAATTCTGAGCTTCAGTCACCAAGCGGTGTAGTGTGGGTTGTTTTTCTCCATATTTAGTACATATGAAAGTGGAGGCTTTGGAAATCATTTCAGTAAGAGTGTGCTCCACCAAGAATTTCCTGGAAATTCTCCCCATAGAGAACTGGTTGCATGCTTCCCCTGAAGTATTTCTGTTGATGAGCAATTGATTGAGTAGATATATTGGGAAACCTTTTTAAAAATATTTTAATCGATAAGATTTAACATACAAACATTCCATACATGGTGTACAGTCAATGGCTCACAATATCATCACATAGTTGTGCATTCATCACCATGATCCTGATCATTTTTTTGAACATTTGCATCACTCCAGAAAAAAAGAAAAAAGAAAAAAACTCAAACATCCCCTACCCCTTACCCCTTCCTCTCACTGATCACCAGTGTTTCCATCTACCCAATTTATTTTACCCCTTGTCCCCCCCTATTATTTGTTTATTTTTTATCCATATTTTTTACTCGTCTGTCCATACCCTAGATAAAAGGAGCATCAGACACAAGTTTTTCACAACCACACAGTGGGAACCCTTATAATGTCTGCTAGCATAGAGCAAAGGAAAGAAAAGTGCCTGATAATCACAAATGGGGAGATGGCACTATCATATTCCTCATTTGTTTTCTTTACCTTTAAATTCCTCAAAGTGTTTCCAACTTCTGCTTGGTAGGGAATATGCTTTCTTTGAGAGCAGAGTCTCCAGGCAAGCATTTAGCCCTGCCTCACAGCAGGAGGGTCTGGAGGAGGGGGTGGGGTCAGCATGCCCAGATGCCCTTGACTTTCTTCGCTGGACTCAGAGGCTCAGGCTTCTCTATGGTTCACTTTCATCTGGGGATGTGTTTCTTGGCCACGATGAGACTGATTCCCTTCCCTTTAAGGAGACGCCATCTGCTCAGGGATGCCTCTGCAGCCAGTCCCGCCACATAGCTGGGATGCCAGAGGACAGAGTTAAAGGGCTGTGCCTTCCTCATGGGCTTGTCCTTTAGGTCCTTCGCTGCCCCACCACCAGGCTGCAGAAAGCAACAGTATGAAGGTCAGCAGATGAGCAAACGGGCTGCTTTCCCTCCTATTACTCACTAATGCTATTTAATTCAACTGCTCCCTGTCAGCTTTTTCAGCATGTGCCTGGTGGCTGGGTAAATGATAGGGAAAGGTGAAGGTACACATACTGCTTTTTCTGGAAATGCTTGACTGTCAGGAATATGTTATGGCCCAGCTTTGCATGCAATCTGGAACTTTGCCTAGCTGTGGCCTTGTTTCTGGATAAAAGCAAGGGGAAGGTGTGGGCGGGCCCAGTGCCAGGGCCCATCTGAAGGAACAGAAGAGACTTTCTGATTGGGAGGTTGCTTCCACTTCGAGGTTTCCTTCAAGCCAGCACTCCATGTTTATTACTGTTCTGGCCCCTGCGTGGTTTTGATCCCCTCAGCCCTGTCTTGAATTTCAGCAATGTGTTTTCTTTCCCTGGTTCTTGACCTCAAACTGTTGACTGTTCACTGACTCTCCCAATTCTTGCTTCCTGCTGTCTCCATTAATACTCTCTATTAACTTACTCCCTGAACATTATCTGTCATATAATATCTCTCTCTGTGGCACCTATCTTGCAAAATGGACCTCAGTGCCAGAGGTACAGTGACATTAAACAAACTTGCAAAAAATCATCAAAATGGTGATAAAATATGCTAAAAAAAAAAAGTAAAGGGTAAATGAGATTTTGTTAGAAGGGTTTGATTTAGATTTGAAGGATCTAAATTGAGGAGAGATAAAGCTTCTCTGAGCAAGAACAAACTCTAAAGGGTGAATAGAAGGAAACAGGCTATGGACTGGGGAGAAGGATCAGAGGGGCGCAGGAAAGTGTTCTAGGCAGAGGAAATCACCTAAACAAAGGTCTAGACGCAGAGAAGGGCCTGGTCTGTTGGAATCATTTAAATGAAGTTGCCCACAGCATCTCAGGTGCTCTGTGGGATTCATTTGGCATGATTAGCGTCCCTCCAGACCTGCAGGGGAAATGCTGATGAGACCATTCTCCCAGCATCACCCCACTCCTGACTTTCCTTGTTAAAATACATTTCTATGCACTACTGAATCTACCTGACCGGGGCTGATTTATCAGCAGCTGATAAGTGAGCTCTCTCACAAGCGAGCAGAAAAGCAGGCTTTCTCCCAAACAACAATCAATCAGCCTCTGCCCTTCCAGAGATTTCTGTTGTCTAGTTTTTGGCAGTTCCCACTCCTCTATGTTGTTTGGATTTGTTGAGCGTGTTGGGCACCTAGATTAGAGCAACCCGTGAGGAGTCCATGGCCATTCAAGACTTGTATGAAAGAAAATGGAAAATGGACTAGGGCTCTAAAGAGTAGCTTATCTGGGTTGCCCTGCCGAGAGGCTTTCCTTCCAGTTCTGTGGCTGTATTCAGAAGATAAACTAAAGAGACGCTGGCTAGGTGTATTTTTCCCCCTTGCTTGAAATGTTCTTCCTGCTGTCCTCCAGATCTACCACCCTTTAAGTTATTTTTATACAGAATCTTTCCAGAAGACTCCAGTGTGTGCAACTGAAAGTACTGCTATTATATTTCTCACTTGTTCTCTTTACCTTTAATTCCTAAAAGTGTTTTCAACTTCTGCTTGGTAGGGAATCAGCTTTCTTTGAGAGGAGAGTATCCAGGCTTAACCCTGCCTCACAACAGAGAGGGTTGGGGAAGAGGGGGGTGGGTTCACCGAGCCCAGATGCCCTTGACCTCTCTTCTGGGGTGGATGTCCTCACAGCACACCCAGCAGCTTAGGCTTCTCTTTGGGTCACTTTCCTGTGGAGTTGTTTCTCAGCCCACATCTGGGCGGCTTCCCAACAATGCTCTTTTTTTCAGTACAGTGATAATAAAGGCACTATTGATTAGTTCACTTGGGGTGTCTAGTTAAACTACTTGGGTGTGGAGACTCTGTCTCATTCTCCTCTCTGCCTGTAACAGATTGCTACTTGTTCCCCATATTCATGTTCCCCATCTTCCTTAATAATAGAACCCCATTATTGTGATGGCAATGCGTGTAGCTCAATGGGACCATATGATTAAGTTGTACAGTTAACTACAGTTTGAAATGTTTAGACTTATGGGAAGACCTCTTTTTTTAAAAAATATTTTTATTGACAAATCTTCACATACATACATTCCATACATAGTATGCAATCAATGGTTCATACTGTCATCACGTAGTTGTGTATTCATCACCACGATCATATTTAGAACATTTGCATTACTCCGGAAAAAAATAAAAAGAAAAAACTCATACATACCATACCCCTTACCCCTCCTTCTAATTGACCACTAGTATTTCCATCTATCCAATTTATTTTATCCTTTATCCCCCATATTATTTATTTATTTGTCCGTGTTTCTTTACTCATCTCTCCATACCCTGGATAAAAGGAGCATCAGACACAAGGTTTTCACAGTCACATAGTCACATTGTAAACATTATACTTTATAGAATTGTCTTGACAAATCAAGTCTACTAGCACACAACTCAACAATTTCAGGTACTTCCATCCAGTCACTTCAATATACCATAAACTAAAAAGGGATATCTACATAGTGCATACGAATAACTTCCAGGATAATCTCTCAACTCTGTTTGAAATTTCTCAGCCACTGAAACTTTTTTTGTCTCATTTCTCTTTCCCCTTTTGTTCAAGAAGGCTTTCTCTATCCCTTGATACTAGGTTCCAGCTCAACCCAGGATTTCTGTCCCACATTGCCAGGGAGGTTTACACCCCTGGGAGTCATATCCCATGTAGTGAGGGAGGGCGGTAAGTTCACCTGCTGAGTTGGCTTAGAGAGCAAGGCCACATCTGAGCAACAAAAGAGGTTCTCTGGGGGTGACTCTTAGCCCTAATTTTAAGTTGGCTTAGCCTATACTTTGCAGGAATAAGTTCCATAGGGGCAAACCCCAAGATCGAGGGCTCAGCCTATTGATTTGGCTGTCCCACATCTCGCAAATGGGGAAGTTGAATATTTCCTCCTTTCTCCCCAGCCCCCCAAGGGAACTTTACAAATACTTCAGAAGACCTCTTAAAAGAGGGGAAGCGATGAATCTGCTTCGTCCCTTTTTCCTTCCTCTTGCCTTGAATGTAGATAAGGCAGTTGGAGTTTTAGCTGTCATCTTGGACCATAAGGTGACTGCTGAAGATAAAAAAAATAAAGATTGGTGCCTGGGTTAACATTGTAATGTAACCATAGTAGGCCCTGAACTGCCTACCTATAGGGCATCTTTTATAAACCTCTTGTTTAAACCATTGTTATTTAAAATTTTTCTGTTAAATGTGAACAAACTTAAGCCTAACTGTTATGGCACCTACCACAGAACTTGATGTAGACTAGGCACATAATAATAATAATAATAATAATAATAATAATAATAATAATTACTTTGATGACTGAGCAAGCCATCTGTGGGGAGTGTTGCGCTTCTCCCCATGTGGAGACATGGCTCCAGTTAGAAGAAACTGAGGCAAGACTGGGTAAGGGCTACCCTGGTCTGGGATAAGGAGACACCTATGATACTCAAAAGTTACTTTGAGTACATCAGAGATACTTTGAGTATCTTTGTCCAGATCCACACTCTCTAGTGTTATGTGTCCAATATACTGCAAGCAACCTCATTTTAAGAAAACTCTGATATTCTAAATTTAGACTAAAAAAAATTAGAGCTGATGATTCTTTTGTATACAAATAGGCCATTTTCTTGAAATTGCTATACTCCTTTTTGTGAATTTTAAAATATAAGTGAGTTTGAGAACAGCCCGCCACATAGAGAAATGGATACATATTACAGCTGAAGCCAGAAAGATGAACTTCAGCTTAGCCTTTTGAGCTCCTGTGTAGAGTTTGGCTATGAGGCTGTGGAGTCTGGGCCCTCTACCAACCCACTTTATACGTTCCTTTTTATGATGGGTACTGGCTACATATTGTGGGATAAGCCAAAAATCAGCAAATTATTCAATCTGATAAATGAGCTTGTACTTTATGCTGGCATGGGAAATGTGAAGACACAGAAGACATGGCTCTTAGAAGCTTACAGTTTAGTTGGGGAGGGAGGAAACACCACCTAATAGGAAAGCTACCATTAAGAGGCTGTGAGTGAGAGGTGTCTGATTCTAAATGCACTGGGGTTGGGGTAGAAGTTGTTGGCTTCTGTACTGGATCCTGTGATGATGTAGGATTGGTGGCAGTCCAGGGACAGGGAATGAAAGGCAAATGGAATGGCAAAAGCCCAATAGACCATTCAGCTTGGGGGTCACACTGACATGGGAGGGCAAGTGGAAAAAAAGTCTGGAAAGAGAAGTTGGAACCAGATTTTAGAAAACCTCGAATGCCAGGCTGGAGAGTGAAAACTTGTAAGAAACTAGGACTGACCAAAGGAGTTTGAGCAAGTAGGAATGTTAAGAAAATGTGGTTTGGGAACTGAGCGGGACAACTGGAGGCTTCTCTTTGCAGAGTTGGAGCTAGCCATAGGACAAAGAGGGGTTGTATGGGCCTGAACGGATTTCATCTACTCTTGAAAAAGGAGGTCTTAAAGGTGTTCTGAGTCCCTAAGGCTAGCCTCTCCTGCCCTCTGGTTTTGGGCAGTTCTGACTCGTGAGCTAGTGTGAACTCTAGGCAGATGTCTCCAAAGTTCCTGCCTTGTGTTCGGTACCACATCACATGCCCTGAGGGGCAGGGGGTGGAGGCCAGGCAGCAGCTGGGCCAGGAGGACCCACGGGGCTAGAGAGAGCAGCATATGAGGCAGCAGGAGAAGATCAGCTGGGGAAGGGAGGCTGGGGCCAGATGCAGTGGGGGACCTCTGGGAGAGCTGGCCCAGGTAGCTGGATTTCAGTGTCAGCTCTCAGTGATGTCACATTGCATGGCTTGTAGACTATTTTTTTGCTCGATTATTCTGTTAAGGTAGGGAATGTAGGGGTAGAGGTGGCATTCCCTTTTCCCAGCTAGGGGACATGGCCCAGAGAAGCCAAGGGATGCATTAGCCACATCTGTCAAAGTGGCAGGGAAACAAGTTTCTGAGGCCATCTCAGTGCAAGATTGGGCCTGGGGATACTTGACGCTCTTTCCCACAGGGCTTCCCTCTAGTGAATGTGTCTGAGGTGAGTTGTGGTTTAGCCCCTGTGGTAGTTAGATTCAGTTGTCAACTTGGCCTAGTGAAGGTGCCTAGTTCTGTTGCTGTATACACGAGCTAATGGCATGTGAACCTCATCTGTTGCTGATTACATCTGCAGTCAGCTAGGAGGCGTGCCAACTGCAATGAATGATGTTTGATTTAATTGGCTGGTGCTTAGCCCAAGCAGCTCAGCATACCTCATCTCAGCACTCGTAGCCCAGCCCAGGCCTTTGGAGTTGCAGAAGAAATAACCCCGGGGAAAGTTGTTGGAACCCAGAGGCCTGGAGAGAAGGCCAGCAGAGATCATCCTGTGCTTTCCCATGTAAGAAAGAACCTCAGTTGAAAGTTAGCTGCCTCTCCTCTGAAGAACTAACGAAGTAAATCCCTGTTTATTAAAAGCCAAACCTTTTCTGGTGTGTTGCATTCTGGCAGCTAGCAAACTAGACCACCCCCTTCCTCTCTCCTGCTTCTCTGCTTCATCCCCTTCTCTGCTCCCACAGTCCTGCCACCCCCCACCAGCCTGGGCTTTGAATCACAGGGTATGGGATTCCCCTGCTTCTCATTCCTGTGCTTGGCCCGGCCCAGCCTGGTTTTGGTCACTGGATAGCTAAAGCTGACCTAAGGGACAACAAAAGTGGCCACCTCCTAGAACTAGTGACCCTGAGGAGTGAAGCCCACCTGATCCCAAAGACAGATGAGCTGCTACCGGCAGGCCCTGAGCCTGGAGAGCAATTTCCTTCTCTTCGGTAGCCCTTGTGGGGGTCTCCCTTCTCAAGTGTGTAGTTCTCCATAGCAGGGATCCCATGCCTGGTGGTGGTCATCTGGGCTTGCACCCCATCCTGATGACCGGGTCTGGACTTATCACAGCCGTAGTGGGGCTGCAGTCCGGCCGCCTGCTAGGAGGCCCCAGTCCACCATGAACTGCTGTCACACTCCTCCAGCACTAAACAGCTTTGTGCACCACCATTGTGATTCTTTCCTAACACTGCATTGTTAACTTTTAACAGCTTTTTCATGTAAATTTTACTGACACGTAAGCATACCTGAAAAAGTATACAAATCATAGACGAATTTGCACCAACTGAAACTACTCATGTTTTGTTATGCAGCTCAAGAAACAGACATCACTAGCACCCCAGAAGCCTCCCCATGCCTCCTGCCTGTCACTATCTCCCCAAGATTAGCATTGTCTGGTTTTAATCTTTATGGGATGGATCCATACAATATTTATTGTATGTCTGGCTTCTTCTGCTTTAACATTGTGAGATACAGCCACGTGTTGCTTGCAGCTGAAACTCATTCACTTTCATTGTTGTATAACATTCCATTATCTGAATGTCCTACAACTCATAGAGCCATCCAGTTTTGATGGACATTAGGGCAGCTTCTAGTTTGGAACTGTGACAAAGAGCGCTGCTACAAACAGTCTTGTACGTTTGCATGCTTTTCTGTTGAATGTATACTAGAGTGGAATTGCTGTTTGTCAGGGTACATTTTTTATGTTCAACTTTAGTAGGTTTTGCAGTATTAACTATGTGTGTGTCTGTGTGTCTGTGTTTCTGTGTCCCTGGCTATTCTGTAAGCAGATACCCCATCTCGGTACCCCGCCCCAGGTTGCTAACCCAGAGCCTTCTGACCCATCATCTTGCTCTTGACAAATGCAAATGCTTTTTCTCACCTGGTAATGGACGTTTAGCATCAATTCTTGTTGAGGTCTACCCAGGTTTCTCAGAAGGGTGGTGCCTGGGCCACTTGAGGACTCAGTTTCAGCCTGTTAATTGCACACTATTAAGACAGCACTGCAAGGGGGCCGGCTCAGGAGGAAGCTACGTGTTCTAAGGCTGCATTATTCCTTCTCAGCTCGGTGGATGGGATTTATTTATGACTGGGAACTGTAGCAGGATTTGGTTTGTAACCACCAGCTGTCGCTATAGCAACTCCTCACTTACACCAGACTCTCCACTAAAAATAGATCACCTTCATCCCTAAGGATAGAAGAATCAAAGGAAATCAAAATGGAAGCGGGGGTAAGGTGGGGTCGGGGTATCGGTGCAGCCAGGTCCCCAGACTGATTGCAAGGTGTGCCCTCCCTACCTCACCCACTTAAGAGTAGAAAGATGGGCTGGGAAGGTAAGCCCCGTGAACCTCCTTGGAGGAGGTGGGGAATTCCCCAATGCTTTAAGCCTCATCTGTCTTCTCCTTTTCTTCCCAACTTTCATAGCCTTTATAGACTGAACCACAAAATTCAATACTTAATTATAGTCTTGCTTAGTTTGGTTCTTTTTTTTTTTTTTTTTTTAGTTTCTTAATCTTAATTCTTCCATGGGACTGTACATTTTTTTCAAGGGCAGGGACTTAATTAACAGGGTGGTATAAGAACTCAAAATCATGTCATATGAAAAGGAGTTGAAAGAACTGGAAATATTGGCATAGACAAGAGGCTTATGGGAGTCGATGGGGAGGGAAACAGACTTTTCAAATCTCTCTGTTAAAGAGGAACTACTTTGTTCTCTATCATTCTAGAGGATGTGTGGGGAGACTATAGGAAGACTGAGCTCAAGTCCGTAGGAGGAGAAAGATTTTCCCCCATATAGGACATGTTTTTGTTTTAATGCATTTGATTGCATTTTAAAGCCATAAAAGTAAAATAACATTGCAAGACATTCAAAAGCTAGAAAAAGGCCTCCTTCCATAAACATAAGATCTGCGGTATCAACTATGGCTATCTTTGTGACAGTCCTAAGGGAAGAACCTTTCAAACTCTCTGAAAATGGCAGCTTTGAGCAGGAGAAGCTGTGCAGTGTAGAGGGGGCCAGCTGAAGCCTGACCCTGCCTGGGTCCGAATCCCAGCCGTATGGCCAACCCGGGGCTTCACTTTGTCTGTAAGTGGGAATCACAGTGCCTCCTAAGGTTACTGTGTAAATCCCTGAGCACCTCGGCTGGTGCACAGTAGGTGCTCTGTGGCATGGGCGATTATCACTAGAAGGATTCAAACTGAGGGTAGATTTTTAAATATCACATGGGAGATTTATTGAGATGCTTTCTAAAGCCCTGGCACTGAGATTCAGGCTAGAATAGAACATGGATGGGGATGCAGTGTGAAACACTGGCTCGGTGGGTGAAGTGGTGGGGCTCAAATAGTGCAGCAAGTTGGCTTCTTCCACAGGCTCAGGTCTGCTGTGGGCATCAGGGTGCTTGGATTTGCCCGTCTTCCTAGATGCCCCGCTCTGTTCCACCGAAAGCCAGACCAACCCATCCCATGCTTCTTAGTCGCGTGCCCACTCCTATTATTACTGCACCCTTTTAGGAATGTAGGCCCTAGCTCTCCAACCAAATGGTAGGCTCTTTGAGGTGATTGGGCCTTAACTGTCTCAGCTTAGACCTGGGCTTGTGGCACTCATTATGGTGCAGTGAAATGAATGGATCCATGGTTGAGCTGGGACCATCCAGGGTTAGGCCAAGATAATAACTTTCCCTGGGGGTACTGAGAACCCGAGGCCTCCTCTGGAGTTATTACTGCATGACCAGGTCACGAAGGACCTGCTGGGAATCTGAGCAGGCAGCCCACCAGAGGGCTGAGCCCAGAGATGCAGGGGGCATCCCCTTCCCCAAAGCCCCTGCTTTCTGATTTCCTAAAGGGAAAGCAGAGACACAAGTAGGATGCAATTTGGTCCTGGCATGGTCCTCGGTTACATCCTCCCCCACAGAGGATTTTAGACTTTATTAAGTCAAATCCACACTTCACACCTCAGCATGACAGGTGCGTGGGGACCAGCCTTGCCCTCAGGCAGTTCCTATGGATTTTCTGTCTCACTTGCCCAGGGTCTCCCTGCCCATGGGGAACTCCCCACCTCCCAAAATATGCCCCTTTCCTTCAGAAAAGAGGAAGGGGAGCAGGTGCCTTGTGTACAAAGGACACTCATGGTGCGCTCGTTCCTGGCCTTGTAGGAGCAGAGACTCCACAGTGGAAGGAAAAGGAGCTGATGACTCTGCCCGGGCTGGTGGGAATAAACAAGACTGGGGGCGGAAGGCTTTCCCGTCCTGAGTCTACCACTCTCTACCTTTCAGGAGGTAGAGATGGAAGGAAGGACGTGAGGGTGGGGCTGATGGAGGCTCAGAAGTGGGGAGCCAGTTAGTGGATGAAAAGGCATTCGGGAAAGTGAGGAATGCCATTTAATCAGAACCCGCCAGCCCGTGTCTATCTAATCGGTGTTGGTATGTGTTAGCAGCACATCCATAATAAGAAAGTGCTGGGTGACAGCCCAGGAGTCGGAATTGGTGTTGAGCTGTTGCCTGATAGTGGAAAGGCTGAGCCACACACCCCTTTTCCCTTGCCGCTGCAGAGTCCCGCAGAGCACCAGGCTAATGTTTTAGTTTGCCCCCACTGGAGCCTTGCTGTTATTTCAGGAGAATAGACAGAATTCTCCCTCCTCTTCCCCGCCTATCTAGGTGTGACACTCCTTTATCAAAGCAAAGCCCTTGTTTCATAGCGAGAGATAAGGCCCCCTTGGGGAGATCACTCCCCCCCATCCCCCATGCAACAAGGTATAAGAGATTGATAATAGATCGTTTTCTTGGAGCAGGTTTAGATGGGTGGGAGCCCAAGGACAATAGGTCCTTGTGTCTGGGGAGGAAAAAAATGGCAGGCATTGGGGGGGATCTGGATCTACAACTTTCGCAGCTTTGTCCAACATGTGGTCTTCTGAACGCTGCAAGCTCTTCTCTGAGAGGCCTCCTGCAAAGGGTAGTCCTGGGGCCCCTTTTCTAAGACACAGCCCTTAAATGTACTACATCCATGGGGTCACAGATCTTACCGCTGGAAGGAAGCTAAAAGGCCTTCCTTCCAGCCACCCGCTTTCCAGAAGTAGGTGAAATATCATTGCACCTTTTTGCAAATGAGACACTGGGAGCTCAGAGTAAGTAATGTACACAAAAACAGGTAGCTGAATATGCCAGAAGTTCATAGGTCAACTGCTGTCCCTAGAATAATGTTTTTGTATTTTTCTTAAACAGATATGCCATTGACTGTGTAATACATGTGCACTAAAATGTTCAAAAAGTATAGAAAGTAAGTGTGGTAAAAAGTAAGACATTCTTCTATCCTGGACGCCAGTTCCCCAGTTCCTCTACCAAGAGGCAACAGTTCCCACATATCATTTCAAAGGTATTCTGTGCATTTAGAAGCTTTTTTTTTTAAAGCTCCATACACATGGCAGCATCTTATACATACTTTTCTGCAACTTGCCCCTTCCCTTTGACGATTTTACCTAGCAGCCATTTCCCACTAAGACATAAGGAGATGCCTGCCTCATTCTGTTTCACGTTTGTATAGTTCTCCATTATATAGATACTCCATAAAGTACTTACCCAGACCTCTATTGATGGAGGTATGCTTTGCATGAATTGTTTCCAATCCTTTGCTATAAACTGTTGCAATGAATATAGTTGTACATGCTATTGAGTTTGCTCTGCTGACAAAAGCGGCTATCGTACAATGTGTTGGCTTTAACTATAGGAATTAATTAACATACAAGCTTATTGTTTTGAAGCCATGAAATTGTCCAAATCTAGGCATTTATCAAGACGATGCGTACTTCCTGAAGACCCACGGACAGCAATCCTGGACTCCTCTGTCCATGTCAGGGCACCTGGCAGCAGGTCTCTCCCTTCTCTTCCAGGTCTGTGTGCGCTCTCTCGTTCTCCCTCTCAGTCCGTTTATAAAGGACTCCAGTAACAGAATTAAGATCCACCCTGGGCCATGCCTTAACTGAAGTAACCTAATCAAAAGGTCCAGTATTTCCCATAGGTTCACACCCACAGGAATGGATTAGCTTTCAGAATATGATTTTCTGGGTACATGCAGTCCCAAACCATCACACAAATTTTTTTGTGCATATTTGTCAATTTATCTGTGAAATGAATTCCTGGGACTGAAATTGTTGTGTCAAAGAGTATATGCAGTTTCTTCTTGATAAATATTGTCAAATTGCCCTCCATAGAGGTTGTAATGTGTACATGCTCTCATCAGCCCTGCTGGATGCCACAACCTCACCAGCATGCTGTGTTATCATAACTTTCTGACCTTGGTCAGTCTTGATGGCTTCAGTACTGAAATACAATAGCCTTAGCGCTAGAACAATAGTGAAGGTGTCTGTTTTAGAATGTAGACTCTGGATCTGTCAATCCATTGTGAACCCATGTGCTGGGGAGGGGGCAGGTGGAATTTAATGCCATAGATAATAGTAACATTCAGGAAACAATGGCTGGCTCACCCAGGGGACACAGAGTTACAGTCAGCACTTGAGACTTCAAAGAGCATAATCCAGGTGGAAAGGAATATTCAAGGAAGGCGTCAAGGAGGAGGTGGCACTTGAGCTAGGCCTTGAAGGGGTGGTAGGATCAGGTTAGGTGGATGAGAGGGGAAGAATTTTAGGGAAGGGAGTATTGTACTGTTAGTGGTGACTTGCCATGGGGAACAGTGGGGTTGCAGAGGAATGGAAGGGTCAAATGACATCTAGGAAAGTAATTTGAAAGCAAATACAATTAGCCTATAAATACAAGATGGAGTGTCAAGTTGTGGTTGTGAATACTCACAGGCAAAATATCTGCATCCTCCAGACAAGCCGAATGCAGGTGCGGAGCTTAGAAAACAGCTGCCCGGTAGCAACCTGGGGACCAGGGTGAAAGACCCTTGCCCACCTATGGTTCTGGCTATGTCCACCTGCTTCCCCTCGGTCCCGGGTCCCAGAGGCCATGTCCAAGTGGACTTGGAGCTCTAGCAGGGACTCGCTCCTGGCTGGTTGCTGGGACTGGGTGCTGGCCACCTGCCCTCATTTCCTGGGTAGAAAGAAGGCTTTTGGAGGAGGGAGAGCTCCCAAACCTCGGTCCCACGGACCGCCTCAGCCACACTGCCTGGCCGGGACATCGCTCTGCTCTGCTGATGTCTGGTGCTGGCCTCGGGCACGCGCTTTCTTCAACTTGTGCTTTCCCATGTTTGTGCTTCAGTTTTAATGGAAATCAATTCTAGATCGGCTTGGGGAGGCAAGAGGAGATGACAGGGAGGGGGCATTTCTGAGTTTGGAAGGCAAGACAGGGGCCCACTCTGAGGATGCAGGTTCCTGCACTGCTCGTTGGCCAGTTGGCTATTAAGGATGAAGGAAAGTGCCAAGTCTATCCAGTGTGGCTCAGGGCTCTGGCTCCCAAATCTGGGTGAACAATGATGGCAATCGCTAAGAGAGGAGAGAAAACATGAAGAACAGGTCATTGAAGGAGACAGGAATCTGCCAACTCCCGAGGAGACTGGAACCTGGCAGCTGCCTCACACAAGCAGTCCAGCTCGGAGGCAGGATGCCATCAAATGGCGTGGGGAGGCCGAGGAAGTGGCTACCGGTGTCTGTGTGGCTGATGCTTCCTCTGGGCTCCCATCAGGACACGTGCCTTAGTTGCCACCTCCTGCCTAAAGTGGCTTGTAGGACCTAGAGTCATCCAGGCATTCTGCGGAGCTGTTTTTTAGACAATTCATGTGTCCAGTATGGTGCACTTTGAACTGTGTTTCTCTAATGAATTGATTTTGTGTTTATGACAATAAAAACCAGGTACCACTTCTCTTAATTGGGGGTCCCTGGACAAGAGAGACAAGGATCTGGGTACAAATAAATCCAGGAAGTGGGAGTGAGTGATTGGGGGAAAGGAGGAAAGCCAGCGTGCGGCGTGCTATCCCCATCCCTGGGCTGGCAGGGGGCTTGAGTCCTGGGGCAATCAGCAGTGGTATTCTGTTTGTCTCAAAAGCGCCCCTCACAATAGTTAAGAGGAGGTTTAGATTTCCTATTTGGTGAGGGTGAGTTTACTGGTTTTCTGTCTCTTGGGAATGATGAAATTATCTAAAATTGAGAATGTTGATGGACTGTGGATTTGGGCCCTCTATGTGATGCCTGATGAATGCAGGTGGCTGAAGGATGTACTGATGGAGAAGTAAAATGGTGAACGATGGTGTGTACTTATGAACGAAGGTTGTGCTGCCACACAAAGGAACAAAGTCGTGAGCCATGCAATGATGTGAATGAACATGTGGGACATTTGGTGAGACAAAATAAGCCAGAAACAAAAGAATAACAATGGTATGGTCACCTTTAGAAAATGCTTATAAGAAAACGGGGTGTGGGCCAGTGTGGCTCAGCAGGTAGAGTTCTCGCCTTCCATGTCAGAGACCCAGGTTCGCTTCCTGGTGCCTGCCATGCAAAAAAAAAGAAAGAAAGAAAGAAAGAAAACAGGGGCCTAGATTGTAAGCTTTTAGAGCAGACACATTAAGTCCGACTGGTGATTATTATTTCTGGATTCTGAGAGGCTATTTTATATATATAACCTGATATTTAGAGATAAGAATGAAGCCCAACAGGTTGGGTTAAAGTAATTCAGAACATAGGGGTAAGGAAGACAGTGTCTATATCTTAGAACCACACATACTCTTTGAGATCAATGGAAGAAAGGTTTATTTGATCTGGAACTGAAATTTTCTGTAGTGCATAATCTAATTCAACCTATCTGTATAGCTCATTTGAACAATTGAAACACAGGACTACACAGAATAAGAAAGAGGTCCTTTAATCCTGTAGAGATTATTGTAATGCTCGGAAACATCCTAGAGTATATTAACCAGATACTCAAAATATTGGCAAAGTCCCCTGAGGTGGGGGAGAAAGAATATGGAACTATTAAACCTTACCATGAGGGAATCCCCTGATACTGTGTCAAATATTAGGGACACCTAAATCAATAGGCCATGCCCTCGATCATGAAGCTTACTCTTGTGAAGCTTATATAGATAGCAGAGAAGCTTAGATTACCTATAGGCATGCCTGAGAATTACTTCGGGAGGACCTCTGTTGTTGCTCAGATGTGGCCTCAGTCTCTCTAAGCCCAACTCTGCAAGTGAAATCATTTGCCCTCCCCCCTACATGGGGCATGACATCCAGGGGTGAAAGTCTCCCTGGCAATGTGGGAGGTGACACCCAGGAATGAATCCAGACCTGGAACCATGGGATCAACAATTCCATCCTGACCAAAAGGGGGAAAAGAAGAGTAATTAATAAAGTGTCACTGGCAGAGAGAGTTCAAATAGTGTCGAGAGGCTACTCTGGAAGTTGCTCTTATGCAGCTTCAGGTAGACCTTGCTACCTATCATAGCCTGCCAACCCCCAACCAGGACCATTCCAGCCAATCTTAAAGAACACCTAGGGCAATATATAAGATTGCACAAGGGTTCCAGGCCCTAGAGTAACTTTCCAGAAATCTACAACCTCCAGATGGGTCCCTGGTCCAGATAAGTCCTGAAACCTAGCTCAACCTCTCCAGAACATCAGATAGTTCCATCTCCCTACCCCATATTAGAGACAGACCCTTCCAGTATCAAAAATTTTAAATTGCCATAGCCCAAACACCCTTAAAGAGAAGTATGGAAAGATCAAAGGTGATGATGCAGTTATACAGAGAAGATAGAATTTAATAAATGAATATGAATGCTGAATCATTAAATTGATATCTGTTTTAGTCTCTAGTATTTTAGAGCAGCTAGAAGTAAAAACCTGAAATTGTGAAATTGTAACCCATGTCAAAGTCTGAAATATGTTCTACAGCTAATTGTGGTGCTGTGCTTTGAAATTTATAGCTTTTTAGTATATATGTTATTTTTCACAAAAAGAAAAGAAGGAAAAAAATCGATTGTGATGATAGAAAAATATTTCAGCCCTCTAGCCTCCTATATTCTGAGCAGCTAGAAGGAAAAATCTGAGATGATGGTATGGTAGCCCGTGACAAACTCTGGGATCTGTCCTGTAACCACTTGTTGAAGAGTGCTTTGAAAACTATTGCTTCCTTATTTCTTTGCTTTGTTTATATGTCATATTACACAATAAAAAAAAAGTGTCCCTCAGATGAGAGCCTGGAGTCATTATCCACTACTGCTGTCCCACATTGGATGAAGGTTGTCCCAGGTGTGTTAACTCCTCTGAACTTAAGGGCTGTGAGCTTAGGTGTGGCTGAGTGCACATCCGTGGTCTCAGGAATGTCCCCAAGGCAATAAAGCATTGGGACACCATCATCTTGGGTGGACTGTCCACCATGGCTGGGGCTGGAATCAGAGGTGGCCTAGGGATCTGCTCAGGACACAAAAGACCAGTTTCCTACCTTACTGCTAACTCATGAAAAGAAGGGCCACGGCCCATAGTCCAGGGGCTAGCTTCTGCAGTGGCTCATAGTGGACATATTTTGTAGGGCACTGCTGATGCTTCAGATCCACCAGAAAGACTTGGGAGCTACAAAAGTTTAGGGCCCACCTATGGAAGGGCTTTGCCTTGCATTGCCAATCCTGGATTCTGAGGGGCTAGCTGCCTTGGCTCCCCTGAAAGCTGGCATGACAGCCTCACCACCATCAGCAGGTTCTGCTCTGAATGAAGAGCTGATGGTGGGAAGAAGCTGGCAGGGAGTTGGGCAGGGTAAGGGAGTGGTTCCATCAAAGTGGCTGAGCCAAGGCTGCATGCCCATATTCTAGCCTCAAAGGGGCTGGGAAAGGGCGCATGGGGCAGAGGGGGAGGCAGATGCCTCCAAGATTCATTAGCCAGGGAGTCCCCAAACATGGGTAGTTCAGATACTGGACCACCAAAAAAGTATGACAGATGGCTTCTACTGTGTCCCTTCGAGGTCTCACTGCTATCCAAGGCACTTACCAAGGTCTCCTGCCAACTATGAATACAATTTACCCCAAGAGTGGTTCTGGTAAATAAAATAATCCCCTCTTAGCCCTTTTTCAAAGATAAGTAGCCCCCCTTACAGGAGGAGAACGACATTTGGCCTGCAGCTTCCTGCCTCAGTGATGTGCACTGGCACTGAGAGAAGCAATGAGTTAAGGACAGAGGGCCAGAAGTGGTCAGCCAAAGAACATGAGGATGCCTCAGGTGTCAGAAGGTCTCTGGGATTGGTGTTTAGGGATATATGAGATGCAGAAATCAGGATGGAGCTGTCGGGTGGACACAAGCGAGGCAGGCAGCTCCCAGGGAAAGGGGGAAGATTGAAGCAGAGGCTGCTTCTGACTCAAAGTGTTGTCAGCTCAGGGAGCTATGATGAAGTTGCCATTGGGGTGATGGGGAGTCCCTTAGAAGGGGGCTTTGGTCCATGGTACAGTGGCCCCATCTGTTCATGCTGGCCACTCCTTTTAGGGGAAAAGGGGAAAGCCAGCATGTGATACACTGTCCACATCACTGGGGCTTGATTCCTGGGGCCTCCAGCAGGCAATGTACTCCTTTCAAAAGTAGCATTATTTCAGCCTAAAGAGAAAATGCAGAGATTGGGGCTTGTAATAGCTGGAAAATAGTGGTTAAAAAAAAAATTATCCTGGCAAGAAGCAAACTGGCAGCAGCAATTTCTAGCAGCCATGCCCCCAGCACAACCCCCTACCTTTCCCAGAGAGACCTCACCTTAAATATACTCACTGACCAAGTGCCAAGTGCACAGCTGTGGATAGGCATTCAGCACCCTGCAGAGAGGCAGAGGAGCGCCCAGCTCTGCAGATTGGCACCACAGCCTCAGAGGATAGGCCAGTCCCGGATATGAGCTCTGGTGAGTTGAATCTTCTTGTCCCCCAGAATTTAACAGCAGCCAAATCCTGTGGCCTGCTGACTTTGGCTCTCCCCAGCCCCCCTTGGCCTCTATCAGCCCCTCTTGACCCTTCTCTCAGCTCCTCTTGGCCCCTCTGGACTAGGCTCTTTGACCCTTCTTACCCTGCATGAACTTCTAATGCTTGACAGTGCTTCATTTTCAAAGCAGAAGGTTCTCAGTGCTTGACTTCAGGGTGTCAAAGTCTGTTCTGAGTTATCTATTTTAAGAAAATTGTTTTCTCAAATAGCAATAAGAACCAATTTGTGTCACACACACAAAGCTCCATTGGTTCTGAGTTGCCTATAGACCAACCACTAAACTAGCAGACTCAACTTAATTCTGGACAGGGCCATGGTACAATTACATCAAATAGAATCTCCTATTTGGGATACTAACTCACACTAGCTTATACCATAATAATATTCATGTCAGAACAGGAAGTCCAGGAGTGGGCCTGTGTTTCTGCCTATCTGTGGTACCCTTGTCTCCAGGCTCTTTCTTTCTACATTCATTTGTCTTCAGTTACCTCCCTTGTGGCCACAAATAGCCATGGCCACTCCCACCTGAATGGACTCTGCTTTGCTTCTGCTTCTTTGCAGTGGAAACTGAGTCATATACAGACCATCCAATTGGTAGAGTTGCAGATCCATTTCCTAGCTACAAGGATGGCTGGGAAAATGAGTCTTCAGGAAAATACCCCTGTTTGGTTTGCTAAAGCTGCCAGAATACAATATACCAGAAAATGAAATGCTCTTTAAAAGGGAATTTGATAATTGTAAGTTTACAGTTCTAAGGCCAATAGAAATGTCCAAACTGAGGCATTCAGAGAAGATACTTTATCTCCAAAGAAAAGCTGATGTCTGTCACATGGGAAGGCATGTGGCTGGCATCAGCTGGTCCTTATTCCTAGTTCTGTTGCTTCCAGCTTCTGATGCCAGTGGTTTCCTCTTAAAGTATTTGTGGGCCTTCGCTTAGCTCCTCCAGGACACAACTCTGAGTTCTGGCTTATTTAGCATCTCATGGGAAGACTCATTGCGACATCTGCTGGGCTTTACCCATCTCTAGACATCTGCTATCTCTTTCAACACTCCAAACATCTGTGTCTCATCATCTTTGAAGCAACTGTTCTCCAAGCATCTGCGTCTGAGGTTTCTCCAAAATGTCTCTCCTTTTAAAGGACTCCAGTAAACTAATCAAGACCAACCTTGAATGACTGGAATAACATCTTCATTTACTCAAAAGGCCACATCCACAACTGAATGTGTCACATCTCCATGGAAACAATCCAATCAAAGTTTCCCACCCTCAACAATAAGTCTGGCTCCACCAGATTGGATCAGGATTAAAACATAGCTTTATGGGGTACATAATAATTTCAAATTGGCACAACCCCCATCATGAGCCCTTTTTTCCACTATGGAAGCTAGGTATATCCAGGCTGGATTGGCAAAAAGAATGACAAATGCCTACCAAACATAGGGACAAAGAATTTAAGGAAGGTCCTCAGCAAGATTGGTAAATAACCTAAAGACCAGCTACCAAGCACCCTCTCTCATGTGGTGACACTATCCTTTGGTGGCTCACCAAGGCTCAGGATAGATTATCAGCTTTGAAAGGCTTAAAAATCATACTATTTTCAGCACACAAAGAGTGGATCTATTTCTTGGGTCACAGAAACTGGTCCTATGTAAAGTTTTCTAATTCTAAGTGGTACAGATGATGGATGGATACATGGATGAGAGTGTGGACAGCAGCATAATAAAGGTCTTCTCCCCTTACTGGCAGACTCACATGGGAAACCAGACTCAAATGATGCTGCGTGATCATTTTGTAATCTGTGATTGGTCTGTAGTCAGGGCAACCCTGCCCTGGGACAATATTTGGAGGGGCTTTGTGAGCTTCCTGTTCTGCGCCCTTGACCATCCTTCCACCATTCTCTTCACTTGGAGTTTCTCCAAAGAGTTTCAACATACTAAATTATAGTAAAATATTATTTCTGCCTCTCTGCAGGTGACCAAGGTCACCTTGAATGGGGTTATATGGGTGTTCCCAAATTCTTTAGACATATAATTACAGTCTCTTGAGTAACGTTCACCAACTAATTACATCCTCTTTTTATGTGTTTTTTAAAATTTAACTTTATAGGGACAACCTTTTTCCTTCTTTTGTTTCCTCCCTCCCAGTTTTAAAGGACATGTTGTAACAGTTCTCCCTTAACTTCCAACACTCATTTCCCTAAAAGGTTATAAAAGCTAAAATCGCAATGACTGCTGCTTCCTCCTAAGGCCAATGTATGCCCTCGCTTGTCCCCATAGAAGCTTAAATCTTTTATCTACTTGCTTGGCTCTGGTCTTCGTGTTTTCTGCAGTGCTCTGTGTTTTAGAGAAAGGTTTCATCAGAGGAATTCAAACCACTACTGATAAATTGTGTTAACTCCTATACTTTGAAAAATGAATTTAAATGATGCCATGTTATAAGCTTGGTTATATCTAAGTCTCAGTTTTCATATCTACATGTGGGAAAACTATGTCCCCTGTCTTCCTCAGTGAGTGATTATTATGTACTTATTGTATACAAACACTGTTAAGTTCTATGTATGGTGAAAAATGGAATAAGGTTTGTGACTGATTGGTTGGCTCTGCCAGTTTGAGCCTTAAGCGGACAAGGCCAGGGATGGAATTGTGGATTTAAGCCTTGTCTGGGCAAGGCAGGCTTTATTATGAGTCTGCAGACTAACCCTGCCCAGCCACTGGCTTTCTTAACGAAGGTCCAGGGTTATAAAGGGAGATGGAATGGGAAAGCATTATTACCAGGAGAAGATCTGTATCCATTCATTTGGCAAACATTTACTTGACCTCTAATAGTAAAATGATTTCACAATCATCCTCCTTGAATTTCCGAGTCTATCTCTAATAAAGGCTGAGAGAATCCAGGTGGAATACCATATCTGCATGGGGGATGAGATCAACATGTGAGCTCTCCCAAGTTTGGTATAGTTGTAGATGTTCAAAACATTTTAAACTTGTATTATAGAAGATTTCAAGCATACATAAAAGAGAAAAATATAATGAAGTCTTATGTATCCATTGTTCAGCTCAGCAACTCTCAACTCAAAGCTAATCTTGTTTCATCCCTATTCACAGCACCTCCCTCCTTCCCCTTGGATTATTTTGAAGCAAATGTCGGACATATTTTATCTAAAAATATAAATGTTCCTGTTCTGAAGGAAAAAAGCCTGTTCTGAAATCCTAAGAGGCCATAAGAACATAATGTCGTGGTATGAATGGGGAGAGTTTATGACTATTTCTTCATGTCCCGTCTTCCTTCCTTCCCTCCCTCCTTCCTTTTTTGCTTTGGATCTCTGTTTTTTTGTGTTTTTCATCTTTCTAGCCCTCTGACTCTCTGGTATTATCTTTAATTCTTCAGTAGCACCCCCACCCTCATTATCTTTCTCTTTCCTACTCCATCCTCCTACCCCTTCTTGATCATAGCATGAATTAGAATTTTGTTAAGGTCTTTTTTTGTGATTTTTGTTTTGCTTATGGATTGGCAAAAAAAAAAAAAATAAGTTAACCTTAAATTACCTCCCCATGATTCTGTAGAGACTGAACCTTTTCTGTAATCTATCGTCATGTAGAAAGCAGCAAATGCAGTCTGTTTATCATGAGCATGTGTCTGGTAGGAAGAGGGACAGAAGTAGCAAATGTTTCCTGCTTCGAGCAGAAAATCAATTCTGATTCTGGGCTTAGTGACTATGTTTGTGGGCTTGGAAAAACGTTAAAACACCACGTGCAAAGCCGAAATAAGATCTCACGAAACTCCTTTATAATACTCGAATTGGATGAGGATCAATACCTGCCTTTTAAACAAACCTCAGCAGCTCAGTTACAGGACTGTAGATTGTAGAATAGCAGGACTGCGGTCTGTCAGTACTGACTCATCAGGGGAAGGAACAATTGTTATCACCGAATTTTCTAGAAACCTGAAATTAATCCCTTCTAAAGCCAAAAAAAAGGAGATTATTCTAAAATGCATCCTTGACTTTTTAAATAGAAAATATTAGATGAAATTTAATTTAGGATTATCAAGATGAACTTGAATTATTAAATATCTTATTTATATTATTATTTAATATATAATAGATTTAATATCATTATAGCACAATGTATTCTTTTTCTTTCTGTAAAACGGAATACAGCATTCATTTTTATTCTTTGGGGTTCCATTTCTTTATTTTTTTAATTAGAGAAGTTATGGGTTTGCAGAATAATTATACATAAAATACAGGATTTCCATGCACTATCCTATACCTTGCATTGGTGTAGTTTATTTGTTAGAATTAATGAAATCATTTGTTTGTGATTGTATTATTAACTATAGTTCATACTTTATATTGGGATTCAATGTCTGTGTGTGCAGTTCCATGGATTTTTAAAAAATCTGTATTCTAGTACAACCTAACATTGCCCCTTTTAACCACATTCAAATATATCATTTAGTGCTGTTAGTGGCATTCACAATGTTGTGCTACCATCACCACCATCCATTACCAAAGCTTTTCCATCATCCCAAATAGAAACTCTGTCCATTTTAACCTTAACTCTCTATTCCCTACTCCTGCCTCATCCCCAGGTACCTATATTCTAGATTCTGACTCTATGAGTTTGCTTATTCTAATTATTTAAATTATATCGGTGAGATCATAATATATGTGCTTTTGTGTTTTGCTTATTTCACTCAACATGACGTCTTCAAGTTTCACCCATATTGTCACATGTCAGAATGTCATTTTTTTTTATGACATTCCATTGTATGTTCACACCTTATTTTGTTTATCCATTCATAAGTTGTTTGACCCGTGGGTTGCGTCCATCTTTTGGCAATTGTGAACAAATATTGCTCTGAATATCATTATGCAGATGTCTATTTGACTCCCTGCTTTCAGTTCTTTTGGGTGTGTATCTAGAAGTGGAATTGCCTGGTCATATAGTAATTCTACCCTTAACTTTCTGAGGAACCACCAAACTGCATTCCACTGTCACTGCACCATTTTACATTACCACCAGCAGTGGATGAGTGTTCCTATTTCTCCATATCCTCTCAAACACTTGTAATTTTCCATTTTTTTAATAGTAACCATTCCTAGCGAGTGTGACATGTTATTGATTTGCATGTCCCTAATGGCTTTAATAATGTTGAGCATCTGTTTATGTGCTTTTTGGCCATTTGCGTATCTTCTTCAGAGAAACATTTGTTCATTTGTCCATTTTTAAATTAAGTTGTTTGTCTTTTTGTTGTCGAATTGAAGGATTTCTTTATATATTCTGGATATTAGTCCTTTGTTGGATATGTTGTTTCCAAATATTATCTCCCATTGTATAGGTTATCATTTTACATTCATGATTAAGTCCTTTGAGGCACACAAGTTTTTGGGTGATGGGGTCCCATTAGTCTATTTTTTTTCCTTGTATTGCTTGTACATTTGTATGAAGAAAGTTTAAGAAATCATTGCCTACCACAAGGTCCTGAAGATGCTTTTCTGTGTTTTCATCTAGGAGTTCTACCTCTTATATTTAGGTCATTGATCTATCTTGGGATGATTTTTTATATGTGGTGTATGTTAGGGATCCTCCTTTCTATTGCACAGTGAGATCCAGTTTTCCTCACACTGTTTGACAAAGAGACTTTTCTTTCCCTATTAAGTAGACATAACAGCGTTGTCAAAAATCATTTGGTCATAAATATGGGGGTTGATTTCTGAACTCAGCTGTATTCCATTGATCTATTTGTCTGTCCTTGTGCCAGTACTATGCTGTGTTTTTTAATGCAATTTTATTGAGACATATTCAAACACTATACAATTCATCCAAAGTATACAGTCAGTGGCTCATAGTATCATCACATAGTTTTGCATTCATCCACAAAATCAATTTTTTAATATCTTCATTACTGAAAAATAATAATAAAAGAGAGAGAAAGCCCAAACCTCCTTATCTCCCTCCCCAAACTGTTTTAATTACCATGGGTTTGTAATAAGTTTTAAGATGAGGAAATGTAAGTCCTCCAACTTTGTTCTTCTTTTTCAAGACAGCTTTGGCTATTTGGGGCCCCTTACTCTTCCACATAAACTTGATAACTGGCTTTTCCATTTCTGCAAAGAAGTTTTTGGAATTTTGATTGGGATTGCATTGAAAAATTAATCACTTAGATAGAACGGACATATTAACAATATTTAGCCTTCCAGCCCCAAAACGCAGAATGTCTATTATAGTTTGCTAGCTGCCAGAATGCAAATTTACCAGAAACAGAATGGCTTTTAAAAAGGGGAATTTAATAAGTTTCTAGTTTATAATTCTAAGGCCGAGGAAATGTCCCAATTAAAACGAGTCTATAGAAATGTCCAATCAAGGGCATCCAGGGCAAGATACCTTGGTTCAAGAAGGCCAGTGAAGTTCGGCGTTTCTCTCTCAAGTGAGAAGGCAAATGATGAACACAGTCAGGGTTTCTCTCTCAGCTAGAAGGGCACATGGCGAACACGGCATCATCTGCCAGCTTCTTCTCCTGGCTTCCTGCTTTATGAAGCTCCCCAGGAGGTATTTTCCTTCTTCATCTCCAAAGGTCGCTGGCTGGTGGACTCTGCTTCTCGTGGCTATGTCATTCTGCTCTGCTATCTCTGAATCACTCAATCTCCAAAATGTTTCCTCTTTTCTAGGATTCCAGAAATTTATCAAGAACACCCAAGTGGGTGGAGACATGTCATCACCTAATCCAGTTTAACAACCATTCTTGGTTAAATCACATCTCCAGGGAGATGATCTGATTACAGTTTCAAACATACAGTATTGAATAGGGATTATTCTGCCTTTGTGATATGGAATTTAGATTAAAACATGACTTTTCTAGGAGGCATACATCCTTTCAAACCAGCATAATGTCTTTCCATTTATTTAGATCTTCTTCGATTTCTTTTACTAGTGTTTTGTAGTTTTCTGTGTACAAGTCCTTTACGTCCTGGTTTAGATTTATTCCTAGATATTTGATTCTTTTAGTTGCTGTTGTAAATGGAATATTCTTTATTTCTTCTGATTGTTCGTTACTAGTGTATAGAGACACTATAGATTTTTTGGGCATTGATCTTTTACCCCACCACTTTGCTGAATTCATTTATTAGCTCTGCTAGCTCTGTTGTGGATTTTTTCCAGATTTTCTGTACTTAGGATCATGTCATCTGCAAATAGGGAAAGTTTTATTTCTTCCTTTCTAATTTGGATGCCCTTTATTTCTTTTTCTTGCCTAATTGCTCTGACTAGAGCTTCCAGTACAATATTGAATAACAGTGGTGATACTGGATATCCTTGTCTTGTTCTTGATCTTAGAGGGTGTGCTGGTTTGAAAGGATGTATGTCCCCTAGAAAAGCCATGGTTTAATCTAAATCCTATTTCATAAAGGCAGAATAATCCCTATTCAATACTGTATGTTTGAAACTGTAATCAGATCATCTCCCTAGAGATGTCATTTAATCATGAGTGGTTGTTAAACTGGATTAGGTGACAACATGTCTCCACCCATTTGGGTGGGTCTTGATGAATTTCTGAAGTCCTATAAAAGAGGAAACATTTTGGAGAATGGGAGGTTCAGAGAGAGCAGAGAATGCTGCAGCACCACAAGGCAGAGAGTCCACCAGCCAGCGACCTTTGAAAATGAAGAAGGAAAACACCTCCCAGGGAGCTTCATGAAACCGGAAACCAGGAGAAAAAGCTAGCAGATGATACTGTGTTCACCATGTGCCCTTCCAGCTGAGAGAGAAGCCCTGGCTGTGTTCACCATGTGCCCTTCCACTTGAGAGAGAGACCCTGAACTTCATCGGCCTTCTTGAACCAAGGTATCTTTCCCTGGATGCCTTTGATTGGACATTTCTATAGACTTGTCTTAATTGGGACATTTTCTCGGCCTTAGAACTGTGGACTAGCAACTTATTAAATTCCCCTCTTTAAAAGATTCTGTTTCTGGTATATTACATTCTGGCAGCTAGCAAACCAGAACAGAGGGCAAGCTTTCAGTCTTCCACCATTGAGGATGAAGTTAGCAGTGGGTTTTTCATAGATACCCTTTATCACGTTGAAGAAGTTTCCTTCTTTTCCTAGTTTTCTAATGTTTCTAATGTTGAAAATTTAGCATTGCTTATTCTCAATTTAGATAGATGTTTAACAATTTATTTTACTTTTTTTTAGTTATAAAAACAACCCCCAAACTTATTTTTTTTTACTCATGTGGCCCTTAGAATCAATGGCCCTAAATGCAAACACATAAGATTCCACCCTGCCACCAAGACACAGAAGGGCTCATGCTTTTAGATTTTGGAAGTACCTTCTGGAAAGCACTGCAAAATAGTGTTCATTTTCCTATGGGCTTGGGAACCAAACATAAGTTAAATGGGTTAGTAATAGCATTGGATGTTTGATGGGCAATTGCTGTATCCGGCACTTCTATTTTGTCACCTTGTTTATTCCTCACAACAGCCTTATTAAGACCATATTCAGATGGAAACATCAGCTGAGAAAGCATAAGAAACATGTTCACATTACTCAGTGTTCTGGTTTTCTAGCTGCCAGAATGTGCTATACCAGAAACAGAACATCTTTTAAAAGGGGAAATTTATTAATTTGCAAGTTACATTTCTAAGGCCATGAAAATGTCCAAATTAAGGCACCAACAAGAGGTTACCGTCATTCAAGAAAAGCTGATGAAGTTCAGTGTTTCTCTTTCAACTGGAAAGACACATGGCAAACATGAGGATGTCTGTTAGCTTTCTCTCCAGGCTTCCTGTTTCATGAAGCTCTCCTGGGGGCGTTTACCTTCTTCATCTCCAAAGGTCACTGGCTGTATGGGCTCTTGGCTTTCTTGGATCTCATGGCTCTGTCTCTCTCTCCAAAATGCTTCCTCTTTTAAAGGATTCCAGTAAATTAATCACACCCCACCTGTAATGAGTGGAGTCATAACTCCCTCTAATTAAAGATTCATACCCACAATTGAGTCTGTCACATCTCCATGGAGATAATCTAATCAATTTCCAACCAACAGTGCTGGATAGGGATAAAAAAAAATGGCTGCCTCCACAAGCTGGATCAGGATTAAAACATGGCTTTTCTAGGGTATATAATCCTTTCAAACTGGCACACCCAGCTAGTAAATGGAAGCTGCGCCTCAAGCCTAGGTGGACCTCCATACTTCACTGTTTATGAGAATCCTTCAGGAGAACCTACGGGGAAGGTGCTATGAGATTCCAAGCTGGAGTCCTAGAATTTGCGTTTTTTAAGACTTCAGGTGATTTTTTGCGGGTTATGTTATGGTGGCCACTTTTAATCATTCTCTCCTTGAGTTGACAGCTGTTGAAGCTGGGTCATAGGGAAATGGAGATTCATTAGACTCCTCTACTTTGACATGTATTTAAATATTTCAATAATAAAAAGTAAAGCAAAACCAATACCAAATTGCATTCACGTAAGAAACATGGCACCCAGTGTCTTGGAGCAGATAGAAGAAAAAAACGAAAAATCATGAAACTGTGACCTATACCAAACTTTACAATCTGTTCTATAATTACTTTTTTTTTTTTTTTGGTGTGTGGTCTGGGAATTGAACCCGAGTCTCCCACATGGAAGGCAGAGCAATCTAACCACTGAACTACCTGTGCACGCTAATTACTTTTTTAAATATACTTGGCAATGTATTGCTTTTTTGTATATATATATATATATATATATATATATATATATATATATTTCACAATTAAAAATACATTTAAAATGAAGAAAGAAGCATGACACCATATCCCTTACACAACTGCTCTTACACAGCCTGCTTCACAGTCAGGGGTGTGTCCTCCATCACCAGATTTAAAGAATTAGGGGTCTATCTTTGGGGGCTTGGGGGAAGGGAGGACCAGAGGAAAAGATAGCAAAGTCAGTAATACCTCCCATTGCCAGAAGACTATTTAGGAAATTTAGATTTGCAAACTAGCATATCCATCTTCTAAGATGTCAGACTCTGAATTCTTTCTTCACTGCCCCCCTACTCTTCTGGGATTTTTGCCCTTTAGTCTTCCTTCATGTTCTACATTTTCTATTATCCCACCTTGATCTGAGAGCAGCATAAATGAACAGTCGGGAACTGCTTCACCTCCTAAGGGAGGTCCATCCACCAGACCAGACCAAAGAGCACTGGTAGAGAGAACACCCCAGACCAGCTTGCACCCCTCTCTTCTGTGGCACGCCTACTTTCCCGAGAACGCAAAGGGATGTTCCATAAATATATTTGCTTTAGATTCTGGGTAATTTTCTAGAAATATCCTATACTCAAAGGAGTGATGAAAAATGTAAATGCAGGAGAAAGAATTTGCGTAATAGAGTATTTTTCTCCTCTGAAGCTTCAAGCCATTTGTAAGTCTGCGCTAGGTCTCGAAATTTGCCCTGCGAAAGAGAAAGATGGACATAGAAGAGTACATTTAGTGGCTGACACTTGTTTCTGTTACTCAGCGTCTATTCCCTTTTGTTGAGAACAGGACTCTCAGTTTGCTCTCGGGTATTTCTCACGGAGAAATCTGTGCAGCCCCAGGGTGTGCAGCTGTGTCCTAGATCAAGCCAGTGGGTACATACTGTCCCCCCCACCCCTAGGCCGCGTCAGGGGTGGGCATTAGGTGCTTCAGGATCGAAGAGAGCCGTTTTGTTTTGTCTTGTCTGATTTCTCAGGGAAAGGGACTCTGTCTTTCCCAGTGGACCAGAATGAAGGGCCTCGTCGGGACTGGCACGGTGGTAACATCTGCAGCCATGTGGAACCTGAGAATAGAGTCACTTCCAAGGAATGGAGGAGAGAAATTCCATCAGGGCGACCCCACTGGCTTCCAGATGAAGCCGCACACGTCAGCGCTTCATTTATGTGTACCGCTATCTGCTGGGGCCAGTGCGAACCAGGTTTTGTGTTATTTTCAGCAGTGCATCCTCACCAAGAGCGCAGGGCTCACACCATCCCATGGTTCACCTTTTGGTGCATCAGGCAGCGGGGGGAGGGGGGGAGTCACACCCCCAGGCTCCCCGGTCACGTTGCTCCACGTGATGGGCGTGCAGTGGAGAGGGAGGTCGTCGTGAGTCACAGGTGGCTTCTGAAGCTACAGCCCCACCCCCGGCCTGACGCTCAGCTGCCTGCCTTCCTCCTGCCTGTCACACCCTGACACTGGATCTGGGGCAGCTGCTCCATTGTCCCGAGAGATGATCTGGCCACCTGGGTGGGGTGAAAATAACACCCAGGGGCAGCAGCCTCTGGAAGCTGCCAAGGCCGGCTCACCCCAGGGAGGGCGGGGTTGATTTCTGGGGTAACGGTGCCAAACCCCG
The DNA here is from genome assembly GCF_023851605.1 of Tamandua tetradactyla. Lineage (NCBI taxonomy): Eukaryota > Metazoa > Chordata > Mammalia > Pilosa > Myrmecophagidae > Tamandua > Tamandua tetradactyla. Next base: position 195,894,693 of record NC_135327.1, on the reverse strand, counting down.
TAAGTGGCACTCCACCAACACTCGGCTCGTGTTCCCACGTGCTCTGGGCCGCCGCTGGGCTGTGACTGGGAAGAATCACTGGGACTGAGAATTTCTACATTGTAGAATGGAATCCTGCAGTTCTTGGATCCAGGTTCACGGACAGGCCAGGAGCTCTCATGAAAATTCTATCTGCTGTTTTAATCTCTTCACAATAAGCCTAACAAAGAGTCATCCAGCTTCTGCTTAAACACTTCCAATGATGGATAGCTTATTAGTTTACTCATTCGTTCCCCAAATGCTTATTAAGTATCTATAAGTTACTTAACTTTCTGGAGCTTCAGTTTCATCTTCTGTAAAATGGAGATACTTCTGAGGCTTAGGAGGATTAAATGAATCAGTAGATTTAAATTGTTTAACTATATGAATCTATGTGAATAGTAACTCCAATGTTTTCTGAAGTGCATATATCAGAGTGCTCAGAATTGTTCCTATTACAATTGCTGGTACTCCTATACTGTTACACTGTGTGCAAACACTGCCCTGGGCTCTGTTGTAAAGAAAACAAAGTGTGTGTCACATAGCTCATTTGCTAGCAGGAGGAGGCAGGCCATCTCATTTAGGATCACAGGTGCATTTGTACAGTAAGTCAGAGAAAGGCAGCAAAAGGGGCATGTAGGGAGCCAGAGATGGTGGGTGGGGGTTGCTCTCAGATCCTCGGCCAGGGAGGCCTCTGTGAGCTGGAGGAGGTCCCCAAAGCAGTGAGAACGGGAGGATGCCCGGGGAGGGGCCGGGATCAATGCAAAGGGCCTGAGATGGAAGCGAGGTTGTCCTGGTCACGGAACTACAAGGAGACCCAAGGGGCCTGGTGGGGGCTGAGAGTGGTGGGAAGTGAGTGGAGGAGAGGCTGCCCGTAAGGCCCTCTGCATCCTTGAGTTTTATTCTGTGGAGCATTGGGTGGGGGCGCAGGGGGTGACATGATCTGACTCTTTTCCTGAAGGCTCCTGAGGCCTCTGGGTGGAGAGAATCGGCTACAGCAGGGAGGCCAAGTGGTGAGGAATAATGGTGGGTGGGATGGGGTGGGGTGGGGTTCGAGCACTGGTGGAGGAGGTGAGAATATGGGTATGGTGATGGGATTCTGGCACATTCTGTGTGCTGAAGGGAGAGCTGGCAACATCGCCGAATGGAGATGTCAGAAAACCAGGTGGATGGTGGTACTCTTTACTGAGATGGACACTGTCTGAGCAGGGTGTGGGGTGCTAGAGAGTGTAGGCCCAAGAGTTTTGTTTTAGATATTTTACATTTGAGTGGCCTCTGTGTATCCAGCTACCTCTGTCATATCTCCATTTGCATGTCTGAGCCTGAGCGTAGGGGAGAGGCAGGGCTAAAGCAACAGTCCATTCTGCTTAGATACTGTTCTGAGAAACAGATGAAAATGCTATTATCATTTCTATTCTCTGGCCTTGGTCCTGCCTTCTAGATTCTAGAGTGCCTGTCGGGACTCTAATATCAATGCTTTTCCTCCTGGAAGCCCTTCTGAAGCATGAAGTTGCTATCAAGTGCACCCACTCAGTCACATCTTGGTTCCCAGCCCCCACATTTTCTGGTGGTCCTCGTAAGGTGTGGGGCCCACGATTGGGTCCAGAAATCTGCTCTGCTCAAGCAGAGCAGAGGGACGGGCCATTGGGGCCCCTCCTCTTGGGTGCCCTGTTTAATGAGTGCAGCCTAAGCTTCCATGGGCCATTGGAGGCAGCCATATCACCTGCTGGCTCATGTCAAACTTAAGAGTTAACTGCATTGCAAGGTCTTTTCATAGATGATCCAAGCTGCTGCTGCACTTATCCAGTTCCTTTTGTGTACTTAAGTTACTCATAGAATTTGCTCTGGTATCTGGACATTTTACATCTCTTGTCTTCCTAGTCATTGTTGGCATTCGCTGGAAACCACTAATATAAAGAAAAAAAAATTAAAATTTGGACACTGTTTTCTCACTCACTGATTGGACATCAGCGAGGTTAACTTTGTGTTAGGGTGGAGCAAGCTGCTAAGTGAGGAATCCCATGAGAACCCCTTGGCCAAAACTGTCCCTTTACCCACCTGGCTCAAGACCTTCAAATCCACTATTAGAAATTGATTCCTTTGTTGTTACGAAGAGAGTTTTATAGAATTAAGACAATGTATATGCTCCTAAGAAGATCTTAGATTCATTTGCCATTTATGTTTTCCATTTCCTCTACTCTCCTCTATGGCAGGAAGGTCTCAGTTCAGGAAAAGAAGCATTGGGTGTGGGTGGAAGTGGGAGAAACAGAAAGTCTCATTTAACAGTTTTCACTGAGGTGAGCCCTGATACCAGCAGAATTCTGAGTTCATTAATTAGGCTTCTTTGAGCCAGTAAAAAAAAAAAAAAATTAAGTGATAACAATACTTTTATGCTTATTCTTCATAATATTTAACGGTAGCCGGCTGCAAGTTTGAGCTTTAGAGTCTGACGTCCTACATTCCCAGCTCTGCCAAGTAACATTGAGTAACTTAATCTCTTTAAGCATTAGTTTCCCCAACTTTAAAATAGAGAAAATATTGCCCCCTTTGAAAAGTAGTGGCTTGGGATTCAAGTGGAAGTGTACCTTTAGAGTGTCATGCCTGAGGAAGTTGCTGTATACATTCTCCTCATACATATGTATACTTGCCTCCACTCCCTTCAGGATTTTGGTGAGGGTTTTCTAGGTAAATATTGACTGTTTGCTGTTGGAATTTTCCTTGCTTCAGGATCATAGGGTTTGCTTTTGTCTGTGCTTTGCATTTTTGCCACTGAAAGCTACCTTGGTGGAAACCGAGCTTTACAGCTGGCCTGCATTTAGAGCCTGAACCGGCTCACGGGCTGGCCTTGTTTAATTTGGCTCTGGTGGGGTGCTCGATTATTTTGTTCTTTGTTTGCTGCTGGGGGGTGAGGGGGGTGAGAGGGGAAGCATGGACCTCTTCAAGGCCCAACACTGGCTCCCTTTTTAGCTCGTTTCACAGGGTGGAATGTTTGGGATGAGGTGCCAGCGTCAGGTGGCTGCGTTTTGTTTTTATTTCCAGGACTGAATCATTTTATCAAGCATCCCCACCAGAGAAGAAAGCAGATGATTGCTTTTGGCATTTGAATTTACATTCCTGCCTCCCAAAGTCAACAACTCAATCCTCCTGAGCTTTGGAGACCTTTGGGAAGCTGAAACACTGGCTAGAGGGCATGAATGAGGTTTTCTAGGAATGTTACTCAATAGTTATTTAAAGCAGTAGAAAGCTTCTCTGTCCGGCTGGAAATTTAGCAGGTGACACCTCAGCAGCTCTGCTTTGAGGCTCCATAATGGTGACCACCAAGGATTTTACCTCCTGGTGGGGAAAGGGGGTCTCCAGCTCATTGTCTGCCTAGCCTGGACAATGGTCACCTCAAGTTTGGAAAGAGTCAGGGGCAGGCTGTGTAGTAGAGACATATCCCAATTGCTCTCCAGGTGGTTGGGCTCATCCTTTTGGCAGGTGCTCAGTGTCCTGGGTAAATGAAAAATTCTCAGTCCCTCCCTGAGTGTTTTCCTTCTGAAACAGATAAATCAGGGCTTGGTAAGGCCGGAGCTCCCAAGTGTGCTGCAGATTCCAAAGGACCTCTTCTGTGTGCACTCAGGCAGAGGCTTACCTTTCAGTCTGACCCTTGGCTAAGCCTGGAAGAGGAGCCTTCCCCTGTAGGTAGACACTTTGAGCCATGTGTGCAAGCATGTTGTTCTTTCCAGCTGACTCCTCCTGCACTGGGATGCCTGGAGAACCACAGTAGCCTCAGAGTCAAGTTTGAGAGGTAGAAGCAATTGCCAAAACAGATGTTAGAGGCAGCCTATAGGGAGTGTTTACTTAAGCCACAACTAACCCTTAGACCTGGAGATAGCCAAAATAGATTTGCATCTGTCTTTTAAATACATTCCTTGAAAGAAAGTCCAGAAGATTTCAGCTTGAAGCATTATTTAAAACACAAGCACACACACACTCATACACATACACCCCGAATAATTTGCATTTCAAGTATGCATCTTATCAAAACAGATCAGAGCTGGTTATTGTAACCTCTCTGACCTCCCTTTATCCCCTTGGTCACAGGGCTTTGTGTCTTAATCTCTACAATAAGTCACTGTCCCCAATGGGGGTGATGTTCTCACCCTTCCAGGGCTGTTGACTGAGACTAGTGATATTGAGCATCTTGAGAATGAGAATCCAACTAGTTAAGGGCAGGGCTGGAGGCGGGAGGATGACCTTCCAGTCCAGGGATATGAACAGGTGTTTTCTGCACCCCAACTTTTGACTAGTCATCACCTCCTACAAGTAAAGTTTCATTTCTCCTTGGGTGCTCCAGGGCAAAGTGTCAGTATGTGTAGTGTCCGGAGAATGGGCTCTGGACGTGCAATGACTCTGACACCCACTGGCTGTGTGACCTCTAGCCAGTCACTTAATCTCTCTGGGCCTCATTCCTTCATCTTTCAAGAGTGGCAGTACCTCCCTCAAGGGGTGTTGAGATTAAATCAACTAACAATTACACACCACTCAAAACGATGCCTAGTGCGTATTAGCCACTTTATAAGAATGCTGAGGAAATATGCTGTTCCATAAATGAATGTTCAAGAGAACTGAAACTTATCCCTTCAAAGATGTCATTTTGATGGAATCTTTCTATAATACATCACATGCGCACATGCATCCCTGAGTTCCCAGGCAGCAAAGTACTGAGCTAATTATAATTAGCCTTATTTCAGTGATTCAGGGCATTGCCATGAGTGGCCGTGACCGAACCTGAGGTTATCGATCTCCAGTAGGTGAATCCAGGCTGGCAGTTGCTTCTCTTTGATGTGAATCTCTCCAGCACCTCCTGGTCCCCCTCTGGCTTTCTGCTTCTCACACACTGTGGCTGGGACATCAGCCAGAATCAAGCGACGTGGGATGGTACATTGGGAGTGAAAATGCCGCACAGGCCACACAGAACTCCTCCTGGGTCAAGTCCACTCAGGCAGTTAGATGAAGCTTTACCTTACAGCTATGGTTCCAGAAAGGCAAGGCAGTCCAAGGTGTGACTGCTGGAGAAATTGCTAAGTCCTTGTCCTACCATGGGTAACCCCCCTGCTGATGACACAAAGTACTTGTTCGGTCATTTGAAATTGGGTTCTGTAGGTTGTGTCCCTGGGGGGAGTAGGGCACAAAGGAGTCAGCACTGGGCTTCTAAGACTTTATTTTGTTTGGAAAAATGGTATTAAAGTGGTATATTTTCTGGGTGGGCCATGGTAGCTCAGTGGCAGAGTTCTTGCCTGCCATGCTGGAGACCCAGGTCTGTTTCCCAGTGCCTGCCCATGCAAAAAAAAAAAAAGTGTATTTTCTAAGTGGATTTGAAGCCACTTGTTACCAGGGGATTCCTTTGCTCTCTCCAAACCCTATGGTCTGTTTTTCCCATCATGAGAAGCTATTTGGCTGAGTCACACTGAGGTTTCATTAATAGTTGGTATCTAACATTTCACTCGAAGGAAGGATAACATATATTTCTGACCTGCTTTACAGTTTACAAAGCAGTTTTAAATATCTGGTCCATTTTGTCTTTACTCTGATATGCATTACTCGGGAGACCCCAGCTCCAGTGTTGAAATTCCACCCTCAGACCTTGGAATGGGGAAAATAATACTGAATTTGGGAGACAGAGAAGTGACATCCTAAAGCTGATATGTATAGGAATGTCAAGTAAAAAGCCAACAGGTGAGATAGTTTGGGTCCAAAAGGGCCACCTTGAGGCTTGCCCTGTCCAATTTATAGAGTACACTATAAGGAGAAAAATCAGACCTGTAGTTCTTGCTTTAGGAGGAGTTTGCAGAGCTTGAACACTGAGCTGGGAGACAGAAATTAGAGTCTTAGAGGTTGGCTCTAGGAGGCTCTTAGAGGGCTGATCTGGGCCAGGACTTTCAAACCTTTTCCCTGGGCCCTTGCAAAGATTAGCCATGCTTTCACATCTTCTCTCTGCTAAGTCCTGATTTTCCTTACCACTGCCCACAGCAGCTCACGTGACCAGGCACTGGCATGTCACATGTCCACTTACAAAGGAAAGCAGATCAGGGGCTGGCCTGACAGAGACCTGTGGCTCCTAAAAGTCAGGCAGTTTATGTCCCGCGTCAAGATAGATGGGACACCAGTCACTCCTAGACAGAAAGATATACCTCGCCACATGTCAATAATAACAAAACGTAAGATGAAAAAAGCTTCAAAGCAATCTTGCCTGCATTCATTTATTCATGTAGCATTTTTATTAAATACTCAGGCTGTTCTAGGTTCCTGGGTTAGAACTAGGGGTAAGACAGCCAGCCTTCCACCATCTGTCTCCCCAAGGAGCTTCTAACATAGACAATCTGCCTGAGACAGGAACCTGCACCCTGACGCTTTCCAAGCGCAGCTTGGTGCTGATGGGCAGATGTTTGCAGACTGAATGCTGGCTGTATATTCAGCCATCTGGGCTAATCCTGTTTGGGGCTTAGTATTCTCCTGCCACCTTTCCTGGCAGGATTAAATAATGATTCTTGTACGTCTATGCGTGCATTTTATGTGTATATGTTTTAAGATCAGCTTGAGAAAAAGGAACAAATGCTATAATCCTTTGTGGTTTTTTTGATGTTACTCAAAAGGAAGTTGGCTTTTCTCCTACTGGTAGGAATGAAAAGGAAACCTGACGTTCTTAGGAACTCTGATACAGGAAGAGTTTACACAGCAGTTTGATAACCAGGACATTTTGTCATGTTGGCTACAGTTGGTAGTGCCTCTGCTCAGGACAGCTGAAAGGATACCCTACTACATTTACAGTTTAGCAGAACCTTTAAAAATTCTTATTAACCTGCTAATTGCTAAAAATGTGTTCAGTATCTGGCTGGTAAATTCAATAGTATAGCTTACAATAGATAGTATCTGATATACCCAAGAAACTTCATTCAGTTTAGGTTCAGTTCAGAGTTCTGCCAGGGACTTCATAGGTTTGGGGGTCAGTCAGATCTGGGTTTAAAACTTGGTTCTCTCCTCATCAGCCTTTCCCAGGCTGTGTTTTCCTAAACAACTGCTCTGTTTCTCTGAGCTTGGTGTCCCTGGTTTGCAAAGGGACACTGGTATCTACCTCCTGGGTGGTGTGTGGGTTTCCTTAGATAAGATATGTAGTCACAGCACATTGTAGATGCTCTACAGACAATGAAATGTGCCAAATAAATGTGTCAAATAAAAACAAGCAGAAACCCCAAAGAATGCAAAGGGTCTTTTGGTGAACACATATATCAAACGTTCATATATCAAGCGTTATTCATAGTGACCCGAAAGTGGAAACTATCCAAATGCTCCTCAACAGTAAAAAATGATTAACTTGTAGTAAACTCACATTAGGGCATATTCTACAGCAATGGGAATGAGCAATCCCCGGCTCTATGCAGTAAATGGATGGATCTCATAAATACTATGGGGTAAGAGAAGCCTGATATAAAAGAATACAAACTGGGGTGTTCCCATTTTATATAAGAGACAAGAACAGGCAAAACTGATATATGATGCTAGAAGGTTGGTGACTATCTTAGGAGGTGGGTGGTGCCTGGAAAGGAACCCAAAGAGGGGATCTGGGAGGCTAGCAATGTACCGTTCCTTTTTCTCGGTGTTGGTTACATAGATATGTTCATTTGAGCAAATTCTTTGAGTTGTATAATTATGGTTTGTGAAATTTTCTGTGTATATACTATGCTCCAATAAAGTGTGTGTTTGTTTTAATACAAGTAGCAAAAACAGAGAAATCATTTCAGTTAATTTGATCAATAAGAAAAACCGAGGCCAGTGTGAGGGAATCATTGAGACTAACAGCCACAGCTAAGAGCAGAATCACTACTATCCAGATGAAAATACAAGTGGGTGGCAATCACTGATTTATTTGCCCATTGGCAAAATAAGTGGAAAACAGATCAAACAAAAGCCAGAGGGGTTCTGAAAACAGATTTCTTGCTTAGAGCAGCTACAATCCCTTTACAGAGCATTATTCATTATAGAGGAGAGAGACAGCTTTTTCTTTTTCCCTTCTCTGCCTCTGGCACCCGCTGATGAATAAGTCAGAGTACAGCTAATGGCATTAAAAAAAGATGAGGCGTTTTCAGCAACAGGCAATCTGAGGAGGCTGGAAGGGAAGGCAGGAAGGTATTTTTCTGCTAGGCTTTTCCCTTTCCTCTCTGTAGCAAGCTGTTGTGCTGAGTTAGAGAACTTGGTGAAAGAGAGGAAATGGGTCCAGGGAGAGAAGAGGCATGTAAGAATGCTTGGAGGCAAAATTGTGAAATCTGGGCATTAACTTTACTTTGTTCCAGTTCTCCTGGCTTCACTTCCAGCTTCCAGCACTTAGGACCTGCCTGCAGTCCTGAACTTGTGCCTCCTCCCAGGAGATATCTGGATTCTGGTCCCTCCACACTGTCACCCCCAACTTCCCAAATTTAGCCATCTTAGAGTCCTGCCCTCAGGCTTTCACTCTTGTGCTGGCTTGAAACTGTTATATACCCCCCCCAAAGCCATGTTCTTTAATCCTGACTCAATATTGTAGGGTGGGATCTTTTTGATTAAGTTGTTTCATGGAGATGTGTCCTACCCAATTATGGGTGGCACCTTTTGATTAGGTGGTTTCTATGGAAATGTATTTCTGCCCATTCAAGGTGGGTCTTAATCCACCTACTGGAGTTCTTTAAGAAGGAACCATTTTGGAAAAAGCTTCAGAGCTGACACAGACAGAGACATTTGGGGGTGCAGAAAGAAAATGCTCCTGGGGAAACTGTTTGAAACCAAAGCCAATGGACCAGCAGATACCAGCCATGTGCTTCCCAGCTGATGGAGGTGTTCTTTCCCTGGGTACCTTAGTTTGGGCATGTTTATGGCCTTGGAACTGTAAACTTGTAACTTAATGAATTCTCTTTATAAAAGCAAACCCATTTCTGGTATATTACATTTCTGGTAGCATTGACAAACTAAAACAACTCTGATACTTAATTCATGCTAAAGTTTTATTATCCAATAATTTTACTTGGTGCTCTTCCCTGAGAGTATTTGTAATGGGATTCTTAGGCCCAAAAGGCCTCCATGAGAGAAATAAATTATTAGCAGATGAGAGTTAAACTTCAAAGTTGCATTATTCTGTGCAGAGTGGATGTGGCGTTACTCCCATAAGATCTACTAGCAGAAGGCAAGAGAAGGCAAACCTACAGAATGGATAAGGGAGACAAGGTGATTGGAGCAAACCTGGACAGGCTGCTGGCACAGGGACACCCTGCAAATCTGGTTTTCAGGTTTAGTGTGAACCTGCAGCCCAGCCCATGTGCTGGGTCAACATTAATACAAAATATGGCCTAAATATCAAAGCTGATTTCTTATGTCAGTGAGAAGAGTCCATCAAGCACCTGTAAATTACCTTTGACAATGAGCATTCCCACTCCCTCTTGAAGGACCAGGGCTAGAGATATGGAGAATATAGAAGATTATACTGGGCTAGCCCCATAGAGGCTGACTTTTTCCAAAAGTCCAATTGTAATCTTTGCTTCTGACTCACAAAGGCAAACTGCAGAACAGTACTGTCCAATAGAACTTCATGCAGAGATGAAAGTGTTCTAGAGCTGTGTTGTCCAATATGTTAATCGCTAGTTGAACTCCAAAACTGTGAATAGTGCCGTGGAAGAATTGAATTTTTAACTTTATTTAATTCTAAATATAAGTAGCCACATGTGCCTGGTAGTTCCCTCTCAGATAGCTGCAGCACTTCCATCTCTGTCTCCACTGTCACATGGCTTTCTCCACTATGTCTCTGTGTGTGTCTAAATTTACGTCTTTTTTTAAGGCCACCAGTCATGTTGGATTAGGGCCCACTCTAATCCAGTTTGGTCTCATTTTAACTAATCACATCTTCAAAGACCCTGTTTCCAAATATGATCACATTCACAGAACTTAAGGTTAGGACTTGAACATGTCTTTTGCAGGGACAGTTCAATCCATACCAATCAGTTGGGCTGGTTGTGTTCATCATAGATGCTTGCTCTCTTAATGGGCAAGACAAGATGAGAAATAGCTGGGCTTGGCACAAAGGCAGTTGTTCCCTGCGTGAAGGGAACTGGCATGGAAGGTCAAGAAAACTTAGACCTGGCATGGGGAAAGCCTGACAAAGGACCCCATCAGTTCTCTTCATGGGATATGGAGATGCATGGCCAAGAGAGTGTTGGTCCCAGTTTTATCCAGAACCCTCAGAGCAGTTGGCTTTCAGAGTGTGGTTCCCAGACCAGCAAGCCTCGGCATCACCTGGGAACTTGCTAGAAATGCAAATTTCTGAACCTCCATCCTGACTATTGAATCCAGTTTTCTGGGCTTGTGGCCTCCTGGTGATTCTGTTTCTTGCCAGAGCTTGTGAGCACCTCCTCTCGAGTTTGTTCCTCAAACTAGTGAGTCACTGTTAAAGGGCAGGCTCTGATTCCGCTGTCCAAGGTGGGGTCCAGGAGTGTCCTGTCCAAAAAGCTGCAGATCTTCATACCACACTCTGAGAAGTCAGTGTCTAAAAGCCTAAGCTCCACAGAGATGGGAGGCTCCTCTATTTTGTTCACTGTTTCCAGCACCCAGAACAGAATTCTGGCATAGAATATGCTTCTTTCCTATTCACTCAGCTTAAAATACTTAAGTGCCAGCGAGGGAGCAGTTAAAAGTCATCTCATATTCGCACTGTGGGGAAGAAAAGATGATTTTACAGTGACTTATTCAGTAACCTCTTTCCTCCTAAATATTAAGGTGAAAACAGCATCGCTCAGAACTGCTGTACAAGATTTTCATGTGACTATTTCATTAATCTTGGATGAGGCAAAAAACTGGTAGGCATAGCAGTCTCCTATTGAGAGTCATTATCTTTGCAATTTGGGGGTACTAATTCGTGACAATCTATGATTGCAGGCCATGGCCCCCCTACTCTGTTGCTTTCCTCCCTTCCACCACCAAACCTTCCCCTATTTGTCTCAATCCTAATGGTTCTCCAAGACCAACCTCTTCCAGAAAAGCTGCTCAGTCCCTCCTCTGATGAAGGCCTTCAGCCCTGTGCTTATCTTATTTTACTTTCATTTAGTTATGAACACATTTTACCAAAAAGAATTTATGGCACTATTGAATCATATGCCTTCTTGTATTGTGCTTTAATGAGTTTCTACATTTATTTCTGCCTTCTCAGCTCAGTTCTATATCCCCAGAGCAGAAACTATGGGGCTTTTAGGCCTCTGTGTCTCTCCTCCAGACACACACAGTAAGTACCCAATAAATGCTTATCGTTGTATGGATTGATTGATTACTTCAAACATACATAGTCATTTCTTAATCAAAAAATAAACCTCTCTAGCAGGAAGGGGGAATCTCTCTGCATTATAAAGGCTGCTGGAGCAATGAGAGGGAAAAATTTCTCCATCATCTCTCCAGCCCCGTGGATCTGGGGTTACTCAGCTCTCCCTGAGGTAACACTTAGCTCCCCCTTCTTAGCAGGTGACTGAGACTGTGACCAATGGGCACCTCCCCCAGGCCAGTTGGGACCAGCCAGCAAGCAGCCTCACACCATAGAAGGAGACAGCTTCCGAGGGTTGTTTTCCGTTGGCTCCGGGTGGGAATCTGCCCAGATGTATTAGCTACAGCCATGCCCTCATTATAACTGATTCCTTTGTTTTTTCAAGAATATCCTATGAAAATGCATGTTAGTTTGCCCTACTAATATCTCGGTATCAAGGCGGAACAACTTGGTGTGGGGAGGGATCAAGTCAGAGCGAAAGGATGCTAGCCCTGGCCTCAAACATAATCAGGACATTTAGGGGCCCTCTCCAGAGTTTCCAGAAAGGCTCTGTTGACTTGCAGGTTACTTCCTGTCTTCTCTTACTGAAATTTTAACAGTAAAGCCAAGTCATTTATACTGTAGGGTGACTTGATTGTTACCATTGTCCGACAGAGGTAGGCTTTCATGGGGGTAGCTACCCCAGCTCTGAGTGCCTCAGAGGGAGCCACACAGATGAATTCTAGGAATCTGGAAACTTCATCTTCTCCACAGGCTTCCAAAAGATTGATGCCAAGAGTCTATCTCCCTGCTCATATGTGGATTTTCCCAAAAGCAGATAAGAGCTTGGGGCCAGGTATTTGCTTGGGAGGGACCTCAGGAAACACAAGCGAGAGAGTAGGGAAATGGAACAAAGAAATGAGAAAAGCCAAATAAATCTGTTAAGCAAGCAGGTTACCTGCATGGACAACTGGAGTGCAGTTTCAGCAGGGCCCTACCCTCTGAGGTCTTATATTGAACAGGCCTCCGAATCATCTGAGTAGGGACAAGGAACCTGGAGCATTTGCCTGCTGTCATTGCCCCTGGGGCATTAGATCCCTAGATCTCTAAGGCTGCTCCAAACACAAGCTGAACAAGTTCCAGTGGTACCAAGGAAAGCTCCCAGGAAGAGAAACAAAAATTTGTGGGTGCTGGAGGTGGGAAGCAGTTGGTGTATACACGAACTACCCACAGTGGCTGCAGATGAGCTCAGAAGCAACTGAGATGACAGGGGCAGGACATCAGCAGCGTCTGCTTCATAGTGGGATGGGGTGGGGAAACACTGCAAAATTGAATGTTCCTCTGCTTTGCCTCCTAAATGCACCTGGCCTGAAAAACACTTGAGGTCTCTGCATACCTCTCAGCTTGGATTTGCCTTGATCCTCTGCACCCTCCTTCTCTGTTCTGCCTGACTTTGAACCTTTGGTCAATGAATTGAAAAGGCTAGGTGAAAAGTGGGTCCAATTATGTGCTCTTTCCTCAGCTCTGATGTTGTGCTGTAACCATCCTTCTTGGCACCACCTACCACCCCATGTCCCAGCCTTTGTTCTGCCATGCCTGCCTCAGTCCCCACCTAATAGCAGGCTTAGGGGACCACACTATGGTACCCATAGATGTTGGGCATCCTTTTCTACCCAACTGCACTAGCCAGAAACCTGGGATTATTGAATTTTCCCTTTTCCCTTGACCCTCATGTCCAGCTGATCCCTTCCCTCCTGGGTCATTTGTTCCTCTCCCCTCCACAGCCATTGCTATAGCTTACACCTTTATTGCCTCTCTGCCAGTTTGCTGCAGCAGCCTCCTCTTTGTGATTTCTGTGGCCTGGTCCATCCTCTGCACACCCATAAGTTGCTGTGGGCCAAACTCAGCTCTCACCATCTCCTGGTCACCCTTAGTGGCAACCCACTGGCCTCAGGGAGAATTCACCTTGCAGATCAAGGCTGTCCACAATCTGGCCCACTGGCCTCAGCTCCTGAACCACACCCAGCATGAGCTCTTTGTTCCCATCACTGCAAGCTGTCAGCTGCCTGGATGTATCACCCTGAGGCTGCCCCTACCTCACCCCCACCCCAGGCCTCTGCTCTCCCACTCTGCAGCCTTTCCACCCAGTTAATTTGTACCCATCCTTCAGGAACTGGCTCTGGCACCACCTCCTCTGGGAAGCTTTATCCCATGCCTGCTCCCTAGCTGTGCTCCCTCGGTACCCGCACTTGTCTCTCAGACTCCAGATCAATGTGCAGTGTAACTACCTGCTGGCTGGCCCTTCCTCCAGTTTGTGAGTTCCTGGAGGGTGGGATCCCTTGTTTCATCTCTTTCAGAAAGAATTTTTGACACCTGAGCAAGAAGGGGGGCGCTGAGCCTGCAGGTGGCAGACCATGGAGGCTCGAACACAGAGGCCTGGAAAAGGCATAAAAGGACAGGAGCCCATTTGCTTGGAAGGGCTGCCCTGTCTCCACCACCCGCTGTGCTGTGTGGTGCCGTGGGCATGGGGCTGTGGTGGTCGCTGGCCCCTACCAGTGTAAGGATGGGGTGCAATTTCTCCTAACCTCCTCCCACTTTCTTTTCTTCGGGACCTGTTCATTTCTACCTGATTTGAATCAAAAGGGAGATTTGCCTCCACTCAGCCCTCACCTAGATCTCAAACCTACCTTCCAGCCTGGGGATTTAAAATCCAAGACCCCTAGGCTTTGAAAGTTTAATAATCATGGATGGGGTGTAAGGAGAACCTATCATAACTCCGTGTAACTGGGAGCTAGAGTTTACTCTTAGCCAGAAGATATTTGGGCAAGGAGCATAGACCCTTGTTCTAAGTCAAAGGAAAGATGAGAATGCTTAGGGCTGCATGATGCCCTGGGGGTGGGAGGGTGGGTGGCTGGGTTCAGGGCTGCTGAACAGACGACCAGAAAAGCAGAAAAGGCCTGGCTTTGGCCCCAAAAGCCCTCCCACTTTCTTACCTGCCCCAGGCTGCAAGAATAGCCACGCCTGGCGTAGTGCTGTGTCCAAGCCCATCTGGAAGACCTGAGCTCTTCCCAGTGCAGCAGATTACAGTTGGAGTTGGAATAGGCAGAGGCTGTTACATGAGGCAATGAGAAGGAGGCAGAGCCCAGAGAAGACTGTGATTTCCCTTGGAAGTGCTATGAGCTGTGGCTTAAGCATGCCAGAGTCACACTCTGCAAAAGGACAAGGAGAAGAGAGGAAGAAGAGGAGGTATTTGGGGGGATTGAAATAAAACAAATGACTGTGGGGTTCCTGAGCAGCCCTGGTAGGGACTGGGAAGGTGGACCCTGATATGGGTGCCCAAGTCCCTGGGCTTTCAGGGAAGGATTGGAAACTCCTGCAGGCAACTCTGGGCCATATGCTGCTCAGGTCTCCTGAACGAAACCCATCTACTCCCTCTGTTGATGCTGTGCTGATGGCCTGCAGGATGCAATGACTTGAGTTTTCACCTCACTACAGGTGGATCTGGAAGGTGACTGACTAATTTAAAGGTCCCCAAGCCAGGGGTGCCCTGTACTCTGGGCTCAGGGCAAGGCCCACTGCCTGACCTTAAAGCTTCTTTTTAGGCAACCATTAAGAAAACCAGGTATAAGCTAAGTTACTCAGCTACCAGTTGACATATCCTGCTGTAGAGTTCCAATTTGATTTGTCCTTTTGGCTGATGGCTAAACTGAGGTTTAGATTATAGGTGAGCTCTGATTAGTGCAGAGCTACAGTTATGGCTGCAGCCCATGGAGGCAGGGACCACGTCTCCTACCAATATATTCCTGGAACCTGGCACAGCCTCCAGCAAAATATTTGGCACCTGGTAAGCACACAAATGCACGTGTGTGTAAGTGAATGCGTGGAATAGACTGCCACCAATGCCTGCCTAGAGTTAGGGCTGACCCTTTCTGGAATCCTCTTAAAAGAATTCACACGAGGGTATTTTGCCTTATCCTCCCAAGAAAGTGGATAGCTATTTTATCAGATAGCTTCCTCCAGGAGAAGGACTGGAATAGTGTTCAATGAATCACTGACACAGAAGAGGAAGGCAGAAGAGTGCCGATGACTGAAGTGACAGCCTTGTGATTGTGCGGTCCAGTCCAGAGGGAGCAGGATTTAAGCCATGATTTAAAAGAGCAGACACCCGTTGCTGTAATTCACGTAGCACAGCGTGCCCATATCCCGCTGAGCACTCCTCTGTGCCCAGGGGACCCAGCCCTCCCCTCCCTCCCTCCTCCAGTTATGTCACCCAGCCCAGCAGCTCTGCCAGGTGTCATATAAATGTCACATTACCCTTGGCAGGCTTCTCAGATAGCACATCGGAAACTTGGCTGTGGGAAGGCAAGGAATGTCTGACGTTTCCCTGGGCTGCCTCCTTTCCTCGGGCCTGGTGACCTGTTCAGGTGACACACACACCCAGAACCCAAAAGGAAGGGATGACAGTGCCCCCAGGCCAAGATGGGCAAATTGTGACCAAGAGGGACTGGGGGAGCTTTTCCCTGGGAGAGCTTTAGAAGCAGCATTTGTATCAAATGTCCTTGCCCCTTGCCTGGGCCTCTGCATTCCACATGAGACAGAGCGGAAGTCGAGCTGTGCAGCCTGTAACGAGGATGTTGTCACCAAAGGAATGGGGAGGTGTCACTCTGGAGAAATTGCATTCTCTTGGGAACAGCAAAGCAATCGTAGAGCCATAAGGGGATTAAAAAGAAAGCACTTGCAGGATGCGTTTGCACAGACTGTCTCTTGGCACGGCTGCTGGGAGGAGAGCTCACAAAGGCGTACTTCCAGGGAGAGGAGACAGGCCTGGGGAGAGGAGGGATATTTTCACTCCTGCCAAAAAGCCTCTCTGTGAAAAGCAGCCACTTGGCGAGTGCCTTTGACCTGTGCTCTGGGACCGGCGGTCTCTCTGTGGCCTGTCTTGTGAGTGCCCCGGGCAGCAGGCCGCGGTCGAGCATTTTCTTACGTGCTCAGGCCTCTGCCAGGAGTCCTGGAGGAGAGCACAGAACAGATTCACGGACCTGCTCCAGGCTACGGGTGCTATTCCGGGCGCCATCTCACTCAGGGGGTGAAGGGGGGGTGAGGAAAGTATGGGGAGCCCCTGCCCTCGGGAGCTGTGGGTGACTAATTCCTCCACCCAGAGCTACTGAAGTTGAGCGAGCCTGCTCGCTCCTTGAACTTTTTGCTTGCATCCCCTGCCTGCTCCTCAGTCTCTCCCTTTCCAACAGTGCAGGGGGCACAGGCTGGCTGAGCAGCAGCTGCCCACCCTCAGGAAGGAGGGAGGTGCCTGGGGGCAGGGGGACAGTGCCCCAGCTGTGGAGCCTCAATGGCGCCCCCAGAGCTGCGACCTTGCCTCCTTTCCCCTGCTCAGGGTGGCTGCTCCATTCTGTCTCCTGAATGAGCCACAGAGCCAGAGGCAGTGGGATTCCAGCTTCTATTTCTGACAGGGCCAAGGCGGGAGGATTCCGCTGTACCTCTTAGGAGTTTCCATGAGAACCAGCCATCCCTCCAGCCCAGGTAAAAAGGCACAAGGTCTCCCCATTAGCCCAGGCCACACAGACAAGCCCCCCAAATTCAAATTACAGCCCTTTTAAAAAATGTCTGCTTTATGGAAGTATACTTTACTTACAGTAAAAGTCATCTTTTTTAGTGTACAGTTCTGTGAATTTTGACAAACATACACGTTTGTAGAATCACCAGCACCACCAAAATGTAGAACAGTTTCATTACCCGCAAATACTTCCTCTCGCCCCTTTGTAGTCACCTTCTTCCCCCATCCTCAGCCCTGAGCAACCATTGATCTTTTTTTCTGATTCTTATAGTTTCGTTTTTCTAGGATGTCATATAAATGAAACAATACAGTATGTACCTTTTGGGTCTGGATTCCTTCATGTGGTAAAATGCCTTTGGGATCTACGCCTGCTGTCGCATATGTCCTAGTTATTACTAGGAGTATTTTATCATATGGATGTACCAGTTTGTTTATTAATTCACCAGTCAGGGGGATATTTGGGCTGTTTCCAGCTTTTAGCAACTTATGAATAAATCCATTATAAATGCTTGCATTCAGGTTTTTGCATGGATGTAAGTTTTCATTTTTCTTGGTAAATACCTAACAGTGGCATCCTTGGGTTTTAGGGTAAATGTATGTTTAATTTCATAAGGTACTGTCAAACTATTTTCCAGACTGGCTCTACCACTTTGCAACCAGCATATAAGAGAGTTGCAGTTGTTCCACATCCTTGCCAGCACTTAGTATTGTAAGGTTTTGTTTTTTTAATTTGAGCTCATCTCATAGATGTGTAGTAATAGCTCATAGCTTTAATTGGCCTAGCCCTAATAGTTAATGAAGCTGAGTGTTTCTCATGTGCTTATTTGTCATCATCTATATGGTGATATATTGTATTTGATGACATATCTGTTCAAATCTCTGCCCATTTGTTTAATTGAGTTTTGGAAGTTCTTTGAATCTTCTGGGTGCAAGTCCTTTATCAGATATATGTTTTCCAAATATTTCCTCCCTGTATTAGTTTGCTAAAGCTGCCAGAAAGCAATATACCACAAATGAAAGGGCTTTTAAAAAGGGAATTTACTAAGTTTCAAGCTCACAGTTCTAAGGGTATGAAAGTGTCCAAACTAAGGTGTCCAGGAAAAGATAACCTTGACTCGAGAAGACTGATGGGTCTGGAATACCTCCGTCAGCTGGGAAGGCATGTAGCTGGCATCTGCTGGGGTCTTTGGCTTCTCATTTCATAAGGCTTCCCCAGGGGCATTTTCTTTCTTCAGTTCCAAATGTCTGGGTTTCCTGTTGAAGCTTTTTCCAAAATGGTTCCCTCTTAATGGACTCTAGTAAGCAACCCCACCTTGAATGGGCAGAGACACATTTCTATGGAAACCACCTAATCAAAAGGTCCAACCCACAGTTGGGTGGATCACATCTCCTTGGAAACAACTTAAAAGGTCCCAGCCAGTAATATCAAAAGAGAATTAGAGAACGTGGCTTTTCTGAGGTACGCAACAGTTTCAAACCAGCACACTCCCTGTCTGTCGCTTGTCTTTTTTTCATTTTCTTAATAGTGTCTTTTGAAGAATGTAAACTTAAGATTTTGATGAGGTCTTCTTTTGTGGACTTTGCTTCTGGAAGACTTTGTTGAATGAAGATGTATCACAGAAGCACTGTAAATACTCATTGAGCAGGGACCCTGTGTCAGGCACTACGCAGTTGCTGGAGATACAAAGATAAATAAGACTCACTCCTGCTCATGGGGACCCACAGCTTCGTGGAGAAAGCAGGATGTGCAAAGAAACAATAACAGCATACACTAATGTTACAATGTTTGAATGTGCGCGGGCATAAAAAGGAAGGATAATTAATTCTAGAAATCAGTGAAGGCTTTACAAAGATGCACTTAGCTAACACTAGATGCTGAAGCTGTGGAGCGAATCGAAAGATAAATGGGAAAAGCCCACTCTCCTGAAAACAACATTCTGATACCATTTTTCACACACCAATCTAGAAATCCCCTGAGGCAAGCACCGAAGAGAAAATTATGTGGAGGCAGAGTTGCTGACTCCATACCACTGTAGCTGGGCAATTTCTCCCCCTTTCTCCCTTTCTCCCTTTCCCCTCATGGTACTTTCCTAATGACTGCATCTCTTTTGTGTAAAATGTAGAGTAACTGTTATCTGGGCCAGGCTTAGGCAAGTTGGCCAAGATTAACAGGGCAAGAAAATGTGTAGAAGGGGAAAACTAGGTCATCAAAGATATTGATCAAGTAGATGAAGGTTTGGAAGCTCATTTGGAAAAGGGGCAGGTGACTTCCCAAACCTTAAAATAAAGGTGTCTGACTTCTACCTACCCATAAAACAGGCTCTAACAGTGGTGGTTATTGTGTAGTGTCAGACTCTATACACATAAGGACATGTGGTCTCCCCAGAAAGGCGATCTCGTTTCCTGTTCGCTCTGGTTGAGTTGTTACCTGTCTCCTAAAAACACAAGAAAAGTTCAGGCATGATGCTGTAAGCTAGTATTATGGCTCTTAGTTCCCAGTGATGTTACTTTTGGTGGAGAGCAGAGGCAAATCCTGGATTTGAGATTCTGGATTGTCTTTAAAAGGATGCAACCAATACATATGTCTCCACCATGAGACACTGATTCCCTTTTATTTGCAGCTTTGCCTCCTTTCTTCTTCCTCCTCCTTGGAGAAACTTACCAGTTAATCACCTGGGGCTGATAACCAATAGAACTCACACTCCCTTTCTTTGATGGGAATGAGAAGAGCTCAGAGTTCAGAATGGACCATAGAAACCAGCCCTGATGTCCAAAGCAGCAGCCTGGAAGCCTTCCCAGGCCAGAGGCCTCCCTGGCCCATCCACACCCCGTCTCGCTGGCTCATCACACCCAGAGTGCCTGACGGGGCTGGTGTCAGGTGATGTGTTGAGTCAACAGAGCCCCAGGAGTGCCCTGGTCAGAGTTCCATGGTGGCCGGCTGCAGCCAACACCCAGGGAGGGAATGCCTGGGACTGGCTGCCAGCTACCACCTGGCCCGGTGGGGAGACCCAGCAGGAAGGAGAGCAGAGTGCTGGTCGGGACTCTGAGGTAAAGCTCACCCCAGAGGTGGGGGACTGCCACCAGCCGAACAGATCAGGATTTATGCTCAATCACAAATGGTCTCGCCTCAGCTCCCTCAACCCCTGCCACCTCCTACCTGCCTTGCAGAGCATAACTTTCCAAGTTGAGATTGAGAAACTGTGTTCCTGTGAACATGCCCAGTAGAAAATATGTTCACGTTTCCCGGAGTGCTGCACACCTGGAATTTATCCAGGGCACACCTCGGGTATGGGGCATGTGACACAAAGCCTTTCTCGGATCATTCAATGCCCCTTCTTGCCCATATTGAGTCCAGGGTATGGAGGCCAGGGACATAGGTGGGAGCTCCTTCAGAGTCAGGCTAAATAACTGAGGAGTTATTCAAATGTAAGAGGCCTCATGAAAAAAAACAAGGCCATGGGCACAGAGTTGGGGGGAGGGCAGGTTACACGTCACTAGCAGTGGGCTCTTGCAGTCCATACAGCAGCAAAATTGCAGGAAGCGTAGAAAAAGTCAAGATCCAATTTTCAGATTAAAAAAAAGTCTTTGGAAACGTTAGTGTGACCAAGTCAGTTCTGTGTGGTCACTGTCCTGTATTGCTTGGGTTATCACACTAATTTTCTACCTAATATTTTTTAATTATTTATTTTTTATTGATATATATATATACATATATATATATATATATATTCCCATACCATGTAATCATCCAAAGTGTACAATCAATGATTCACCATATCATCATATAGCTGTGCATTTATCATCACAATTAATATTTTTTTCTTTTTTTGTGAAAAATAACATATATACTAAAAAGTGATCATTTCAAAGCACAGCACAACTATCAATTGTAGGAAAAATTTTGGAGTTTGGTATAGGTTAAAATTCCACAATTTTAGGTTTTTACTTCTAGCTTCTCTAAGATACTGGAGACTAAAAGAAACATCAATGTAATGATTTAGCAATCATACTCATCTGGTAAACCCTACCTTCTCAATATAACTCCACCATCACTTTGTATTTCTCCCACTATTTAGGGGTATTTGGGCTATGTCCATTCAAACTGCTCATTTTGAAAGGGGCTGTTGATAATATGGGATAGAGGAATGGAAATAGCTGATGTTTTGGAAAGGCTGGCCCCTCTGCATTTCAGGACATCCCTTACCCAGGCACCCATCTGGAGGTTATAGGATTCTGGGATGTTACCCTAAGGCATGGCATCTTTGTAGAATCTTATATATGTCCTAGGTGTTTTTTAGGATTAGCAGGAATGGTCTTTGTTGGGGGTTGGCAAGCTATGATAGGTAAGACAAACTGAAGTTCGTGTAAGAGAGACCTCCAGAGTGGCCTCTCAACTCTATTTGAACTCTCTCAGCCACTGATACCTTGTTACACTTCTTTTCCCCCTTTTGGTGAGGTTGGCATTGTCGATCCCACGCTGCCAGGGCCAGGCTCACCCTTGGCAGTTATCTCTCTCATCCACCAGAGAGACTTTCACCCCTGGATGTCATGTCCCATGTAATGGGGACGGCAATGGTCTCACTTGTAGAGCTGGGCTTAGAGAGAGGCCACATCTGAGTACCTAATCTTAAAGGCCCATTTTCTCCTATTGAGAGTATGTCAGAGATTTCTAAGTCTGGGGGTTCAGACTACAGGGCAGAGGCAGCCACTGTTAGAAGCCAGAAGAATGGCAGTGGAGTGGACCATCCTTAAGGAATAAGGAACAACAAAATGTTTTGAGACCTCTTGGAACACATGTTCTTAATCTGGCTTTTGGAAATTAGAACTGCTTTGAAGTTATTTCAGAAAGAAAGCGACTTGTATTCATGCTTCATTTACTGATTTCATCAGATCATCAAAGGGCCCTGGGACCCCAAAAAAGTTGAAGAACCACTTCTTTCCCAGCTTCTGAGGAAGCAGCTAGAATAGTAAATGGGTGGTTGATGACCAGGAATCCTAAGAGGGGCTGGAGGCAGAGTAGGAAGGGACAGGGCTCATGGAGACCTCTCTGGAAAAGGCAGGCCTTGGGGGGCCTGGTGACCCCTTGACCCTCTCTGATAATCAGAGGTACTACTGTGGTTTGCCTTCCCCATCACTGGAGAATTCTTAGCAACTCTTAAAAAACTGTTTCATATGAGAAATGGACTGTTTTAGTGTCTCCCTCTTACAAAGCAACTAATTTTTCTCTTCTCCCTTGCCCCACAAGGACTGCCTTTTAGTTTAAAAATCGAAATATCATATGCTGTTAATCCTTTGCTTTCATGAAAACCCAAGTGTTAAGTTTTGGATCCATGGAGTAGAACTCAGCCGTCCTGATAAGAATGAAGAGGGTTCTAAAAAAAAAAGGAAAAGACGAGGCTAACAGCAGAATCTAGGACCACATTGTTTGGACATTGTTTGGAAACTTGGCCTTGGGGTTTTAGGACTAAGCTAAAATTATCCCTTGCACAAAATTCCCATTTCCTACCCCCCCACTCCATTTTTGTTTTGATTTTCCAGCTTAACCATTCAGATATTGATATGCGACAGCCAACTATTCAATGATCAGGTACAGAAGGTGACTGGGTGTGTAAAGCCCTTTAAAACTATATTTTTCCTGGATACCTTCTTAGGAGAATTTTAGAAAATGTGCTAAAAGAATTTTTGGGGGGACAAAAAATGTTTCACTCTATGCATTACCCTAATGTCTTTACTCCAAGTTGACTGTAGATATTTTCCAATATATTTTTCCTTTAAATTTTTTATTTTGAAATAATTTCAAACTTACAGGACAGTTTCAAAAGCAGTACAAACTTCGTACAGAGAACTCCAACATACCCCCCCACCAATACCCAACTCCACCAATTATAAACATTTTGCCACATTTGCCATATTATTTTATCTATCTATTGATTAATCCACCCCCAACATATTTTGAATGGTTTCAATTATAAAAGATGTCTAAACAGATTCTAAAGCCTATGACCAAAACTTGCAGACCAAAATCTTACCCTGTATTGATACATGATTTAAGAGTAAGCTCAAGTATGGCCAGAGCCCAAGTCATTGGATTTTGAAGATATTAGTGCCAATCCTGAGACCAGAGTCCAGAAACTCTAAGCTGAAGAGAGAGGATACTGGAGTCAGGGAGGGAGGAGGCAGAAGACATCAGGAGGGTAAGAAACTTGCCTTTTAGAAAACCGGTAGTGATTCCACAAGCATTCAGGGCAAAAGGTGAAAGCAATTTGGACAGCCAGCTAAAAGGAAGCAGGAATGACGCAGGAGAGCTGGCCCGAGGTCTTAAGAACACCTGGTATCCAGGGACAGGGAACAATTCAGGGGAACCTCTGTATGGGACTACACTTGACTGCAGGAAAAATAGTTCCTATCAGAGACCATGCAGGGGCTTGGAACTCAGAAAGCAAAGAATTTACAGTCCCAAAGAAGAAGCTATGAGAAAGAGGGCTGAGGCTTCCAATAAAGAATGGTAACTAGAGATTACTTTATCTACAAAATGAGGATGGTGGATTAGATTAATGGTTCCAAACTTGGCTGACCATCTGCATCACCTGAGGCACTTTAGAAAGCCTAGGTTCCCAGGCTCCATCCCGAACTCAATTAGAATCTCCAGAGACCAGGGCCTGGGAATATGTATTCTCAAAGCCCCTGGGTGATTCTTAATGCCCAGTCAGCTTTGGAATCTGCAGGCTGAGAGGGTCTCAAAAGGCCCTTCTAGACTCAGATACTCTCTGGCCAGTATATTGGGTTTGACTCAGTAGGGATGAAGACTGGGGACTGCCCAGACCCATGGATTTAAGCAAAAACTTTCCTTGGAGGCAGAAAGTTACCCAAGGTACAATGCAAACATCTCCAAAAATGTGGGGTCTCTTCAGGGGTACTCTAGACCCCAGGGCCTCAGTACAGATCATCAGACTGGACTACAACAAACTCAAACCACGCATGTACTAGGGATGGGCCAGCTAAATCCTCCTCATGAGCAAAGGGAAATAGCTCCTTATGTTTATACCAGTGCTATGGCCATCAGTGAAATTCCAGGCAATTGACACCAAAAATGTCTAGCTCACCCTCACCCCAGGTAGACTTCAAGCCACAGAGAGTCCAGCTGCCACAAGGACATGATTGGTTTCTTTAAAATCAAGAAGAACCTAGAGACATACCCAACAGGGTTCAGACTTCAAGGGCAAGCCTGTGCCTAAGATTTGTCAGTGTCCTCCCTGTTTTTGACCCAATTTCCTGACGAGCACCTTCCTACTTCTTTAAACACAGAGCTTGCCACCACCTTAGCCTATTCTAGAAGGAACCTTGGGAGGAGGAGAAATGGAGGGATTTCCTTCCAGAGTTCTGAGCTCAGGTTATTCCTCAGGATTCCTTTTTCTTGGATATCCTGCCCTGTTGAACCAGTTGACAGTTTCAGGTCAAATTTCATTCCAGCAAGCATTTCTAGATAATGCTGTGTATTGGGCAGACATGTGATGAGCTCATAGTCGTCTGGGAATTTACAAACAAGGCCCAGGGACAGATCAACTGACCTCTGTACTCACAGCCTGTTCCACCAATGTGTTTTTTGGAGCACACTTGCAGGCTTGCCTCCCTGGACAGGGCCCAGCTCAGGTCCAGCCACTCAGGTCTTTGCCAAGTGTGGACTGAACCACACCTAGGTTCCTGCCCTATCCTCTCTGTTTCAGGTTGCTAAAGCTGCCAGAATGCAATATACCAGATATGAGTTGGTTTTTATCAGTGGGGATTTATTAAGTTAAAAGTTACAATTCTGAGGCCATGGAATTGTCCAAATTAAGGCAACAACAAGAGGATACCTTCACTGAAGAAAAGCTCATGGCATCTTCTGGTTCCTCTGTCACATGGAAAGGCATCTGCTAGACCTTCACTCCTTGGTTTCAATGCTTTTAGTTTCCATGTGTCCTTGCTTGCTTCTCAGGGGCACCTCTCTGACCTCTCTGTGCCCTGTGGGTCTTCTCTTAGCATCTCTGGAGTGTTTTTCTCTCTCCGTGTCCTTTACTTGGTTTCATCTCTCTGATCTCTGTTATGTCTCACTCTCTATGTTTTCTGTTTTTTATTCTCTCATAAAGGACTCCAGCAAGGGGATTACGAACCACCTTGAATGACCTGGGTCACATCTCCATAGAAACAAGCAAAGCAAAAGGTCCCACCCACAATAGGTCTGCACCCACAGGGGTGGATTAAAAGAACATAGGCTTCTCTGGGGTACACATCAGATTCAAACAGCATACTCTCCCTCATGCCCGAGTTAATGAGCGCATCAACTAAGGTTGGTAAGTGCTAAAGGGTGTGCTTTGTGACCATGTGACAAGATCTTGACTATTCAGCCCCAGGGAAACTGAATGTAAGTCTTTGGTCTCATTGACATCACGTCTGGGTGGAAACACACTGGTGTCTGCTGGGATGTCAGCAGTGCACTGGACACAGGTGCCACAGCCCTGCAGTAGAGAACAGAGTTTGCAGTCACTGTCTGATAAGAACCAATGAACATAATCAAGCACCCAATATTTCCAGAGATCACTGAATTAGGCTGTCCTGGTGGGATTCTGTATGTTTAACAAATCCTTCAGGATTCTTTTGATCAGGCCAATATGGGAACAGGATATTACAAATGGATGTGGGATCAGGTATGCCAGGATCCTCTAAGGGTGGTCTCTAGAACACCATGGGATTTCTGAGGACTTGATACATACTACATACCAAAAGGAATCCAAGATACAAATAAGTTTAGGCAAAGCAAGTAAGCTTACACAATGCTGGATTTCTCAGTATCTATACTATGCTAACAATCTTGTAAATCTTTGAGGAGTGAGAATATTTTTTCCCTACATATATCTTTATAACAGTGCAGTGTCAAGTCCCTTCACAGAAACAAATGCAAGTGTCTGGTTACAGACCACTGCTGGAAGACCCAGGGAAGGCGGGTGAGATCTACTTGCCACCACCCCAACCACCACCCCCAGGTGTGACTGGCCAGCATGTCTGCAAGGAGGTACATTGAGGGGCCTTACTGCTATCAGCCCTGCCACCCCTCACTGAGAGGGGGTTGCTGTTTGGGTGGGAAAACCAGCTGGAAGGGCTGTGTTAGTTTGTAAGGTTCTGGGTGGGAAAACCAGCTGGAAGGGCTGTGTTAGTTTGTAAGGTTCTGGAATGCAATATACTAGGATTGGACCAGCTTTTATAAAGGGAATTTAATAAGTTACAAGTTTACAGTTCTAAGCCTATGAAAATGTCTAACCTAAGGCATCTAGGGAAAGATATTTTAATTCAACAGAGACCAGTAGGTCAGGAACACCTCTGTCAGCTGGGAAGTCACGTGGCTGGCATCTGCTGGTCCCTGGGCTCTGATGTTTCAGCCTCTGTTCCTGTGGGGGTTCCTCACTTTGCTTCTCCAGGACTGGTTTTCATTTCTTGGCTTCCCTTGGTTCTCTCCAGGTTCTGGCTTGTTTAATATCTCATGGTGACATCTGCTGGACTCCAAGCATCTGCAAACATCCATGTCTCTGTTCTCCAAGTGTTGGTGTCTGTGTCAGCTCTTACTCTGAAGTCTCTGTCAGCTATGTCATTTCTGAGGTTCCTCTAAAATGTTCTCCCTTTTCCCATTTTAAAGACAAGTAAACTAATCAAGCACCATCTTGAATGGGTGGAGTCACATCTCCATCTAAGCAAATGGTCACACCTATAAATGGGTGTGTCACATCAATATGGGATAATTTAATCAAAAGTTTCCAACCTACAGTGTTGAATCAGTCTTAAAAGAAACAGCTGGTCCCACAAGAGTATATCAGGATTAAAACATGGCTTTTCTGGTGTACATAATAGATTCAAACTAGCACAAGTGCTCAGATGGGCACCATTGGAATCTTGTTCTAATTCTTTGTAGGAAACCACTTATTTTGATTTGTGCATCTGTCAATCTGAAAAACAGTTGTCAGCTTACTGGTTGTAATTTGACATGGGGGTATAGATTTTTCTCTGCACACCTGCTATCCTACTCTTCTTCCTCTTCCTCCAGGGAAGGTGCCTGCAGCACCCACAATGGCCAGTACAGAGGCCAGGAACCCATAGAAGATCCAGACTAGTGGTTGCTTAGAGCTGAGAGACCCTGTCATAGCTCTCTGAGCCTGGGGCCCTACCCCAGCTTCTAGATATTTCCAGAGAGGGTAGATGCAGCTCCTGGTCAGGAAGGAGTGTTCCTTGACCTTTCCCCATGCATTTCTGCTTTTTTCTGGCCTGCTTTTGCTGGAATTGGAACACTCAAATGTTCTGAAAAGGAAATCTTGGCCATCCTGGTTTTATTGCCAGTGTGCCCAGCTGCACTGGTTTGCCCCTCACAGACCGCTGCGGTCTGGACAGTGCGTGACTCTTGGCTGTGGATGTTCAGCTCCATGATGCTCCTTAGGATGATGACAAGGTACTGGGCTTTGACCTTCAGTCTGAGAATCAGCTTCTTCTAAGCTCCTAAGTCCCTGGCCATGGGCCAGGTTGCCAAGGGCTCTGCCCACCATCCCTCTTTGCAGCACCATAAAAAAGGCTGGTCACCCAAGTAGCCCAAGACCTCATAAGGGGCATATGTGGGGCTGGGCTGGAAAGTAGTACAGAGAATGGGTTTTGCCCTGGCTTCTGGAATGACCCCCCCCCCCCCCAGCAAGGACAGCAGCAGGACCAGGGGAAGCAAGAGAACTATCAGAGGAGGGTGGGGAGAGGGATTGTCTTTCTTATGTACAGTGTGATTTGAGAGGGCTTGAAATGTCCTGAATAGAAATGCCCATATTTCTGATACTATGCCTAAAATTCTATTATGTGTCATCTTTGGTTGTGAATTTTGCCCCCTATTAAAATGCAAACACCTCTAGGAGAGAATTATCAACTAACAAGTAATGTATGTGCTTGGAATGGTACGTGATATCTTGAGGACCAAATACAAGCCATGGTCCTTATCTTTGAGGATGTCAGGATTTAGTTATGCGAAAGGAGGCAAAACATCAC
The DNA here is from genome assembly GCF_023851605.1 of Tamandua tetradactyla. Classification (NCBI taxonomy): domain Eukaryota; kingdom Metazoa; phylum Chordata; class Mammalia; order Pilosa; family Myrmecophagidae; genus Tamandua; species Tamandua tetradactyla. The sequence continues at coordinate 195,866,770 of NC_135327.1, read as the reverse complement.
ATGAAATAGACAATAAGAGATGACCTGTGTTTAGTTGTATTACCTGCTGAGGGTGCCGCAGCATCCTGAGGAAAAGGGGTGGGGGGCTGTGAAACCATCTGAAAAGGCATCATGTGGGGAAGGCGGAAGTAACTAGGCCTTAATGGACGTTAACTAGGGTAACCCATCATTTCTTAGAGTGTGGTCCGAGGACCACCTAGGGGACCCAATACTCTTTCAGGGAGGTTTTTCCTTTTGCAACTGTGTACCTGTGTGGGGCTTGATTTGATTTTTTCCTTCATATACTTCCACCAAAACAGATTGAATGCAGGAGCACATAAGAGAATCTAGCATCTTCCATTAACATTGAGGTTTGCAAAAAGGATACCATAAATGCCACCCTTTTTTTGGCTATTGTTTTTTAAAACCGTAGATTGGTAAGCAGTTACTTTAAAAAAAAAATGATTGAGGACCCCAAAGAGCGTTTGTTTATGTGGTTTATATGTATCAATATTTACCATATTAGAACATAAAATGGAGACTTTTTAAAATATTAATCAATGCACTTAAAAGTAACAATAATAAACTCACAACACATTAATGCAAATAATGTATTTTTACGAGTGTAAAGGGGTCCTGTAACTAAAAATTTGTCCATGTCCATGGCTAAAAAGAGGTGGAGGGACATCCAGGTGGCACAGCCACCTGAGCAGACAAACCTGGGTCTATATTCTGTGGCAGGTAAGATGGGACAGGTTGAGTCAATCAGGGTCATTCTGGAATACATCCCACCAAGCAGGTAGTGGAGAAATGCGTTTGAAAAGAGTGACCTAGCAATTCAGCCGTGCACTAAAGAAAAAGAGAATAGAGGAGGGAAGATGTCACACCAGGCAGGCTAGTGAGAGGCCATTCCTGACACCTGGCAAACCAAATAGCCCTAAAGTGGATTGCAGAGAATCGTGAATCTCCTTTGTCTAAATGCTAACCTGATGTAATACCCACCCTGAGGTGGAAAATGTGTTTAATAAACCAGTGTGTGGCCCTTGCAGCTTTCCTTTGTGGCCAAAAGCTCTTTTCAGTTTGATTTGTCTTAAAAGCCTTGGTCTCTAAGTAATGGAAAACCTCAGCCTAGTATGACTTGGCTTTGATCCCCTCAAAGAACGGTTTCCAAGACTGCATCTTGGTTGGAGGTGACTTGAGACTGTGCGATGGCTGCCCAGAGTAAGATCCTCAACTTGCCAGAGAGCTAATCAGTGGGCTCCCGAGCCCAAGAGCCTTCCTCTGCACCACGTGGTGTTATCCCATTTGGGGAGTGGAGGCTGGAGGTTCTACCAGCCATCGAGGGAAACAGACGGCACATACAGCTGGGACGCTGAGAAGCCTTTGCAGTCTTTTGAAGGGACTTTTTTATAGCAGTGTGGGCAGGGTTTCAGAAGCCAATGGGGGTGTTAAGACTTAAACCCAGGGACTAGCAATGGGAGGAAAGCATTATTACCCAGGCCTGAAGGGACAAAAGGGAAGAGATGGTGTTGCTGGAGGCTGAGACAGGTGAGTGGCGGGTGGGAGGAGGGTGGCGAGCCGAATAGCGCCCCCTCTCTTCAGATGCCTTCCATTGCCCACATGCATCTGAGATTCAAAGGCAAAAGAGCCAGGTAATGCAGCCCTGGGGATCAGTCCCTGCATTAGTTTGTTACGCTGCCAGAATGCAATATACTAGAAATGGAATGGCTTTTAAAAGAGGAATTTAATAAGTTACAAGTTTACAGTTCTCAGGCCGTAAGTATATCCTAACCAATGTATCCAAAGAAATACATGTATCCTAACCAATGGTTTAAGGAAGGTGAACTGGGAAGGCATGTGGCTGGCAGCTGCTGGTCCTTGTTCCTGGTTCCACTGCTTCTAGTTTCTGATGCTAGTGGTTTCCTCTCTAAGCATCTGTGGGCCTTCTCCTAGCTGCTCCAGGACAAAACTCTGGCTTTTATCTCTTAGCTTAGCACCTACCAGGGCTGGAGATTTCTACTCTTCAGATTCTATTTCTTGAGTCCTTGCTTAGCATCCAGGCTATTTTTGTCTCAATTTCCAAACATCTATATCGGCTCTGAGTGTCTCTGTCATTTCTAAGGTTTCTCCAAAATGTTTCCCCCTTTTAAAGACTCTGGTAGACTCATCAAGACCTACCTAGAATGGGTGGGGTCAATCTCCATCTAATCAAAAGGTCACACCCACGATTGGATGAGTTCCATCTCTGTGGAGATAATCTAATAAAAAGTTTCTGCTCTATAAGGTTGAATTGGGTTAAAAGAAACTGCTGTCCCCCCAAGGTTGGATCAGAATTAAAACATGGCTTTTCTGGGGTACATAATATTTTCAAACCGGCACAGTCCCCCAGAACACAGAGCCAGCAGAGAATGGCAAAGCCTGAAGTGGGGCGAGGAAGGATAGGCGCGTACAAGGAGATGCAGAGGAGAACCAATGAGAGGCAAAGCTGAGAAACCAAAAGTTAAAACATTAAAGTAGCTAACTTACTCCTCGGGCAAAAGAGATTCTAAGCAAAACAACTATTCGGTGGATGGCTTCTGTAGTCACACACACACACAGGGATCCCAACAGATATACATACCACTTGCTTTTCTTGTATCACCAGGTGGCTTATGTGCCTTCCAGCTTTCCTGATTGTGGTATAAGGTTCCTTGACAGTAGGGATTCCTGTCTTCCCTTGCTCTGTCACTTTTGTTTCATCTACCATCCCTAAGCCACTTCTCCCCTTACCACCCTCTTCACCAACCCTCCAAAAGGATGACACCAATCACTCATTTCTGTGATGGGTGGTTAGGGGTTTAAGAATTGCATATAATCAATATCACACATCCAGTGTAAATTGAAAAGACCCTCTTTGTACTCCATGCCTGCCAGAACAGAGATCAACAAGGGTGTTTTGAAGGCAAAACCAAAATGTGAATTTTTTTCCTATTTACCTGTCATTCCAAACCCTTTGCATTAAAATGGACATGCTGCCCAGTAGCTCAGGATTGTTCCATTTATAAAGTAGGGTAGTGGGATCTCACTTTACAGCCATCTGGTCTACCTGACTTATTTTATCCATGAGTGGGGTTGACCACTTTACAGCCATCTGGTTTACCTGATTTATTTTATCCGTGAGAGGGGTTGATTTGCTCACAGGTCCACAGCTAATTAGTGGTAAAACCAGGCCTAGACTCAGGTCTTCTGAAATCCAGATATCTGTTTTCTACCATGTGTCACTGTCTTTCTAAAGGAGTCTCTCCCAGGGGCACCTCTCCTCTCTTCTCTTCTCTCCCTTCTCTCCAATTGAAGCTCATGCCAGTGGAGGCAGGCCCTGTGAAGTCACCAGCTCGTGGCTCCTCAGTGTCTGGAGCCACTTGCGTGGCATCTGTGTGGCTGCCAGGAGCAGTTTCTGTTCACTCACTGAGCCTATTCACCCCTCCTGGAGGCTGCCCTGGGAGAATCGCAGGCTTTGTTTGCTCTCACAGGCTGGCAGCAAGTCCCAAACAAAGTCCTTTAGAAGTAGGATGAGGTGGGGGGAAGCTTTCTCAGAAGAAACAGAATGGAGGACACCTGGCTGTCCTTGGACCAGCACCTTCGTGAGTTACTATTACCTATCCTATCTGGGCCCAGAGGAAACTCTCCTGAATTGGGGCAGATACATTTTGTCTTCCAGAGTCGAGGCCCAGACTCTTTCATGGTGTTTCTATGAAGGTTTCTTCCCCCTCCATCCTCAGGGTTCCCTCCTGTGCTCTGAGCCCCTTCAGTACTCAGTGTTGGCTCAGTGTTCCAATTCAACATGGAATTGTTGGCTTTGTTTTTTTGTGCTTTTGTGGGTTTCCCCCCCCATTTCCTTAGCCAGACTGAAAGGTGGGGGGACTCCATCTGATTCACCCTAACTTGCTCCCTCCTCATTACCCGCCTCATGCTGGACACCATCCCAGCTGCTTAATAGCTGTTAATTTGCTGATCAGATACATGGTTGTCCTGCAAGATTCGAGTTTAGCAATGTGTCCTCCAATTAAGAAATAAATTGGTCTACTTAAAAGTAATGGAGGGATGGGTGGGCCACAGTGGCTCAGCAGGCAGAATTCTCACCTGTCATGCCAGAGACCCGGGTTTGATTCCTGGTGCCTGCCCATGCAAAAAAAAAAAAAAAAAGTAATGGGGGCTATTCTGTGAGTCTTGCTCCATTGTCTCCTTTATTTATGAATTATGATGACAATTTTCAAAATAGAAAAAGTTTAGAAATAGCATTCTTACCTGTCCCACTTTCCTTTCATAAGACAGTTTTCCCCCACTGATAAAACAGTGATAATTGATAATTGTCAATTGATAATTGCCTGTTAATGATTGTCTGTGGCTGGCCTAGAAGGAAAAAGTGGCTTCGAAGAAGCACCTCGAAGGTCCCTGCCTGCTTAAGGCCACCCCACAGGGAGCCTGCAGAGTCCCTACCCCAACCTCACCCTTTTCCACCCCTGACCCTCTCATGGCACCTCTTATTTCCCTCTTCAGGCACCAGGTGACTTCTGAGTTCTCCTTCCCTGCTGTCTGGGAAACCCCCATTTTCTGGAAGAGTAATTCATGGGCTTAGAATGTGAGTTTCAGCCTTTGGGTTCTTTCTCTTGGAGATCTCTTGGTTTAATTACTGCAAATGAGTTTGGGATTTGAGAGCAGGATGCTAGAGTTCAGGTGAGACCTCTGCCCTGTACTTGCTAAAGGACTGTGGATAAATGACCGTTCTAGTTACCAGTGTCTTCCCTGTAAAGTCAGACGATAAATCTGCCTCATCTTTTTCCAGGGTGCTTGTGAGGAGCAAATGGAACAAGAGCATGTGAAAGCACTTTGTAAACTGTGTAGCTCTGTGCATAAAAGGTGTTGCTATATTGCAAGGCTCTGCCCCCTCTGAAAGGTATTTCATGTGTCAGGAAAAGGGGGGCAGGAGGGCATATGGTTCTAGGAAGCTTCTTTCCCTGTACCCTTAATTACATACCTATTCCTAATCCACACATGTGTGAGCTATGCTTTCCATCTGGCATTTTGCCCCCCTCTCCCTTCCCCCCATTACAGTCCAGAGTTTCACCCTGTTTTCCCTCACAGGTGTCACCCGCTCTGGGAAAGGTGTAGGAAGGAGTCAGGAAGGCCAGATGGAAAGATGGAGACATCTTTTGAAACTGGACAGATGTCAAGGAGAGGGGCTTTCTAGAGGCAGTGTAGAAAATCATTTGGTTCCGAAGTAAATAAATTGTTGTCATGGCCAGATAAAAACCCCACTGTGCCTTCTCCTCGCCGGAAGCCATCCAGCCAGGTTTCCTCTGTGGCTCCTGGTCTTTGCCGCCCAGGGTTTCCTCTCGCCCCCAATCCGGATTGGGTTGGGATCATTCCATTACTCAGACCTGGGCTGCCTAAAAAAAGGGCAAAGCCACAGGCGACGCAGGAGACATAGTTTGTGCTTTAAAAAGCCCTCTTAGGTGGTAAGCTGCTTAGTCACTTTCTCTTTAAATTATTTACACTTGAGAAACGAACAGTCTGTACCCAAAGAACTGTCCCATATTTTTCACTGGACGTGAATGTTCCTAATACAGCAGTGACTGGGATTCCTCCCTAAAGAAGGTTGTAAGGGAGAGTTTCTCACAGAGAAAAAGAGACTATGGTCATAGAAATAAAGAGAGAGAGGCAGAAGGAAAAGGAGAATCCATGCCCTCACCATATACTGAGCTAAGGAAGACAAAGCCCCTTGCCTCTGAGGTGCCTCTGATGTGGGCAGGGAGAGGTGGGGGTGGGGGTTGGTGGGAGAGGGACAGACCTGTACAGAGCTGGTAAAAGAAATGGTTGGTATCAGAGTAGGAGGCAGATGACTGTTTAAATATGGTATTTACCAGCCTCTTGGCTCAAAAGTAGAACAGTGGTTTAAAAAAGTAATTTTCTGAGAAGCTAATATGGTTCATGTGAGATAACATATAAAAAATAGAGAAGGCTGAACAACGGAAGTCTTCCCTGCTGTTGCTCCCTTCCCTGGAAGCAGCCGATGTTCCCAGATCTCTGTGTCCTTCCAGGTGCACACTGGGCTATGCAGACAGGCAGACGTATATATTCTTTTTTCCATTTTTTTAAAAAATACAAAAGTATCATTTTATACAGATTGCTCTGCAGTTTGCTTTTTTTCACTTCTTGCTGTATTTTGGAGATAAAAAAGAGCAAGGGAGCATGTTTTGTTCTGATAAGGTATTACTACAGCTGCCTATGCAGATGTGTCATAATTTATTTAACTTCTTCATCTGGAAGGCGCCTCGGAGTCTCCAATCTCTGCTTTTAAATGCACCATGGTGTTGAATAACCCCATACGTTCACCATTTTGCAGTTGTAGGAATACATATATATATGGAGTAAATTTCCTGGAAGTGGAACAGTTGGGTCAAGGAATGTGTGCACCTGTCGTTTTGCTGTATATTGCCAAAATGCCTCCACAGAGGTTTGTATTTCCTCTGGGTCTTTGAAAATTCCTACATGGCATGGTTTAGACTAGAAAGGACAAGCTGGGCCTGGGAATAAAGTAAGAGATTTCCATCTGTTTTGGAGTGTTTGTTAAGTGTGCCCCCCCCCCCCCATTTTGATAGACATCTGCCTTTCACCCTCCCTCTACCCATGAGATCAGAGGCCTATGGAGGGTGCTTTGCCTGAAGGGTTTTCATAGTTTGCTAGGAAATGGTTGGTGAACAGGTTTTTGCGCCCAAAATGCCCCACACCCCATTCTGTTCTGTTCTACCCATCCAAGTTCTCCTGCCTCATGCCAGTGGAGAGCAGGGCACTTCCAGAAGAAAGCAAAAGATGACCTCTGTATCTAGGAGGAGGGGAAGTGCAGGCCATAAACAACCTACATGATGGTAACTCTGAGTACCAGCCATGTGATGGTGAAGTCCGTGGGTCTTCTTGGCCAGGTTACAGAGTCCAGATCAAGCAAGCACTGGACCGATTGTTACTGTGAGAATATTTCGTGGATTTAAATCATCGGTTGATTGCAATCTATGGCCGATTACATCTACAATCAATGAAGGAGATTGCCTTCAGCAACGGGAGAAGTCCCACCCAATCATTTGAAGGCCTTAAAGGGAGAAGTGATGATTTCAGCAGTTAGAAGGGAGAATTTCTCTCTGTACTTCAGCCAACCAGCTTCTCCTAGGGAATGCATCAAAACCATCAGAATTTCCAGGTTACCACCTGCCCTACAGAATTCGGACTTGCCAATTCCCAAAGTCGCATGAGCCAATTCTTATAATGCAGCTCATAATATTTACATAACATGTATATAAAATCTGTTGGTTCTGTTTCCCTGGAGAGCCCTGACTAATAGAAGCCAATTGGAGGCCACAGTATAAGGAATCAGTTTGGCATGGCTGTTGAAGAGTCTCACGCTGCAAGGACCTTTGAAGAACATGCTGCCAGCCCTGGGGGTCTGCGGCCGGGTAAGGCACACAAGCCACAAACAAAGCAGAAAGCATGAGAGGCTTTCCTCACCTCTGCCCCCAGCAGAGCCCCTGACAGGCCCAGGGCCCACCCCCTTGAACCTTGGCTGACACAATCATCCCTCCACCCCCTGTGGGGCTCTCTGGGGAGGATGGTCCCACAAAGCTGGAGCCTGGCACAAAGGACAGCGCAGAACCCAGGCCAGCCCGCCCCGTCTGTTTGTCCTCCCTTGGACCAACCCATGGCCCTCTCATGCTAAGCCATGTCAGGTGTCTTTTCACTCCCTCTCATCGCTCTCCTTCCTCTCCTTTTCCTCTTGCCCCTGGCCCCACCTCAAAGCAGGGCTTGTTCCTCAAGACCTTTGAAGGAAAACTTTTTTTTTTTTAGAGTTTGGGGCATTGCAGTTAGGGACCTATTATAAGTTTTGAGTCCTACTTTAAAAAAAAAAAAGTGTAATAGATCCTCTATCTTCTGCTTTCACCTAGAGCTACTGACCAGAGAATCAGCCTGGGGCTTCAGAGCAGTGTTTTCCACTTGGTGTGACATATCCTCCTTGGTGGCTTCATGTCATAAAAGGACTCTCTGGGAGATGATGTTCCTTCTTGAAATGGTTACTTCCAAACTCCCACCCAGGAAATATGTACCTCCCACACACTCTGGGCCTTGGGGCTTGGAGAGGGAGAGATAGTTCAAGCCACCTTGAAAGCTCTGCTCCCTTTCCTGTGCTTTACTCTCTCCTTGCCTGCTAGCCAGCAGGTATTTTTCAAGCATTTTCCCTGCACCTGGGACAGTCCTGGGAGCTGCGGGCAACACAAAGTCGTGGGAAAGATCCCTGGCCCAAACGACAGACAGCTTTTTGTTGTTGTTGGGAGAGGAGACTTAAGTATTTTTATTTTTTATTTTTTTTTGCATGAGCAGGCACCGGAAATTGAACCCAGGCCTCCAACACGGTAGGTGAGATCTCTGCTACTGAGCCACTGGAGCACAGCCTGAGACTTATGTACTTTTATATTTGGTTTTAGTGCTAAACAGTTTGCCATTAGCTGGTAGCAGGTAGTACAGACGAAAAGTGTTTTGTGAGTTCAGAGGAGGGATGGCTCACAAGGCAGGGAGGCAGGGCGAGGGAGATTGGATGTCTGGACACACAAACGGGGCAGGACACTCCCCAGGGATGTGTGATGTAAGCAGAAAAGGAATTCACGTGTTCACGGGGGCTCTGAAGAGACGAGTCTGGGAAGCAGCACCAAAGAACAGGGTAATGGAGACCCCAGTTCACAGGGTTGCAGGCCGGTGGATCTTTATTTAGGCCAAAAGTAGCAAGTGGGTGGCCGTGGGGCCAGATCTATTGACATCTTGGGTTTGACTTGAATAGTTTAAATATATGTATATATTTTTAATGTATTCAGTTGCTTATAAGATGTGAAATATCAAGTCCAAATCCAGATTCTGCTTCTCTTGAAAAACAAATCCATATTGGGCGACATTGTCTTCCTGCAGCTGTCAGCTAGAGGTGAGCAATAGGCCTGCTGTTATGGATTAAAATCATGCCCCCCACAAAGACGTGTTCAAATTCTAACCACTGGTCCTGGGCACGTGGACACATCTGTGACGGTTAAGATGGGGTCACCCTGAATCGGGACGGACCTTCGTCCAGCATGCCTGGAGTCCTTAGAAGCAGAGAAAAGTTGGACCTGGTGAGTAGGAATGAAGAGGAGACAGAAGGAGAGGGGTGGCCATGTTACAGGGTCAGAGACTGAGTTATGGATGGCTAGTCACCTCCACGACACTACAGACTTCAGGGAAAGCAAGGATGGCCGTGCTGACACCTTGATTTCAGACTTCTAGCCTCCCAAGCTGTAAGATGAAAAATTCCGGTTGTTTACGCCAACCAGTCTGTGGGACTGTTGCAGAAGCCCTGGAAAGCTAAGGCACCTGCCTTCAACGGGCCTCCTGGACATCACCAGGCTCTCACAGTGGACATGGTTGGCTGCTGGCAGATTCACTCCCCCAGCCCACCTGCAATGACCCGCCCCCCACCCCAATTGCTTCTTCCCTTTTCCTACTGTCTAAATCTTCACCTTTCAAGTCCCCTTCCCCGAAATCTTCTCTGGTGTCTGTCTCCATAGTGAATTCTCACTGCTGGGAACTTAAAATGGAGAGATTTGTTGCACATTTTGATGGTAGTGGCAGTACTGCATCTGCTTCTTAAATGTTATCATCGTGTGTGACTTTGGTGATATTGTCATACGTCTCTATTGAATATTTTATTAACTTTCTTATATCTTATTTCTATAAATATAGGTAGCTACCATGTTAGTTCTTGGCACAGTGCTTTGTAGGGGAGGAGCTCAAATATTTGACTGAATAGAGAAGAATTGCATTTAGTGTGTGTGTGTGTGTGTAGATAGATAAAAAGTCTTTCACCTTGATGCCTGCTGTGTTATTTGAACATCCCCCCACATCAAGGGAATCCACGGTGAAGGGTGAGGGTATTTCTGGACCCAACTGATTCTCAGGGACAAGAAATAAATTTATAAAAGCTTTCTCTGACTATTCAGAATGCAGTCAATTAGATTTTTGCCATTTAAAATTTTTGGCACTCAGACACGTAAGGTCCCTTCTCTGCCTTCCTCAATCTCAGTCAGACTTCTAATAGCACTTTGTTGCTTCTTCTTCGCAGCCTCCGGCCTCTCCTCTTCTCCATCTACACCCACCCAAGTGACCAAACAGCACACATTTCCTCTTGAGTCCTATAAGCACGAACCCGAGCGACTAGAAAATCGCATCTATGCCTCCTCTTCCCCTCCGGACACAGGTCAAAAGTTCTGCCTGCCCTCCTTCCAGAGTTCGGCCAAGCCTCCCTCAGCATCACCAAAACACTATGCTACCCCCAAAACCGTAAGTCTGGTCCTTTCTATTGTGCACAGGGGCCAACCAGGCATTTGGAGGGAGGGTAGAGCCTGTTATTTTTTCCTAAGCAGAAATAGTCTGATTGTATACAGCTGGAGCTACGGTTATGAACTCCTGGCACTTTGAGTATATTTTGTCATAAATCACAGGCTTAGAAAAAATTGTGAGGGCACAGTAAGCAAATGCAAGTCAAATGAAAAGTGGTTACAGCTGGTCCATCTGGAACAAGACCAGGAAAAGGTTTTTGTTCCGTCATTGTCTTCTTAAAAGTCAATCATTCAAAACTTTATTTGAATTTACCTTGATTGGGATACTAAAGTAAAAAGTTGTAGGCAAAGCAATATATATGTCTAACAGTCAAACTTTAAATCTTAAAATTCTAGAATATATATATATATAGAGAGAGAGAATTTTAAGATTTAAAATTTAACATCCATTTGACCTGGAATGCATGCTTGGAAAGATGAGCCTTTCAAAGTCGAGGAGTGTGGTAAAGCAGATGTCTTTGCATCCTTCAAAGGATATGTTGAGATGGTCCAGTGAATATTAGTGGAGGAAGCTGGCATAGTTACAGAATTTAAGTGCTCTCCCTTCCAACATACTGGGCCCTAAGTGTGGCAGCCCTATCCATCAATGCCTCCTTAGTTCTTATCGGGGATAGCAGATACCCAGGATTATTCCCACATCCAACAACGACATATTCCAGATCACGGAAGTCTGCCTGTATTGATGTTACTGATCTCATTCAGTTGTTGTCTTTTGGGAGAAAGAAGATGTACTTGTCATGCAGAGCACATTCTATTACTGTTCTCCTCACTCATTCGATGATTATTTTACTAAACGCATGTGGTGCAGAGTATTGGTTTAAGTGCCATAGGATAAACTGCAAGGTCCCGTTCCTCCCTTTTAGAGTTTACAGTGTTCTCTGGAATGGAATATGTGCTCCAGTGAAAGAGTCAAGTAAAAGTGGAAAGTAGTTTCAGTGCAGGTGAGTAGAACAAAGTGGACACTACAGGTGGTCTGAAAAGGTAAAAGGGCCATTGCCATCTGATAAGGACAATGAAAGCTTCAGTGCAGTGGTACCACCTGAGCTGAGCCTGGAATAATTGGTAGAGTTTAAATGGGGGTGGGGGGGAGAGGTGAAAGGAGAGCATTCTGCAAAAGAAAAAAAGCCATGGTTTGGGGTTGGAAATGAGCAGGTGGAGCATGGCAGAAGGAAGGGCTTACATGGTGTAGGACAGTGAAACACAAGCTCAGAGAAATTGTATGGGGCCTGTTTCTGAGGAAGGTGGTGATCTAGCCTTAGACTGCATACAGAAAGACCAGCTGGGAGGCTGATGAGTAATCCAGACATGTCATGGTGAGGGGACTGGCCTGGGATAGCTAAGGGCCTGGCGGGAAAGCCATCCAAGTTCTTAGGTGTGGTTGAGGAAAGGGCCAAAGAGGTTTCTGTTTTCCTGGGCATTTACTGAAGGGACTTGGATATACACATGATGGAACACAACAGAAGTTGAAAAGGGGATGATGAGGCAGTGCAAAGATTATCAAAAGCAGGAAGCCAGTCCTCCCCTTGGAGTAGAAGAACAGTAAGTGGAATTGGCGTTTCCAGAGCCCAAAGCTCGTGCCATTGTGCAGGAAGTAGAGCCATGTCAAGACTGCCTGGCAGGAACCAGAGCCAGGAGGAGAAGCAGCCACTGGCCAGAGATGCTGTTTGTGGCAGGAGGATAGAAATCCTGGCATCTCCCCCTCTTCCTGCCCTCCAGGGTTGTGCCAGACCTACCTGAAACCAGTAGGCAAGGACACCTGACACAGATGAACCTCTGCGATGCCCAGCAGAGCAAGGGAAGGACCAGAGAAGGGGTTCTGGAGTGAAGAGGGACATGACCAGCAGACACAGAAATAAATGTGGGAGATGTAGAAAGTCTCAAAGTGTTGGCATCCTCTCATTGACCAGTGTTAGTTGATAGAATAACCCCATTTAATATGGGACACTGGTTGGGGGAGAAAAACAGTGATTTTGGCTTCAGATCAGTGGAAGTGATGGTGACAGACATAGGGTTTTTCCACGATTGCGTTATGTTTTATGGCAGAAGTTCTGTGCTGGGGACAAGCACGTAGTCTCTCCCAGTTTAAAAAAAAGAGAAGCAAAAGAGTGCTCTGGGTCTGCTGCCTTACTTTCCCCCAATGGTTGTGATGTGACTGCAAAGTGATGTTCTTACCTTTTTCTAAGTCCACACCTCTATCGAGCCCTCGGTCAAGGCCAACAAGAGGAGGGGCCCTTTCAGGCTTCCCCTGGTGGTTCTGGAGCTGGAGAGGAAGTATCCTTGGCTGTGTCCCATACTCTACACTCAACATCGACCACATGCCCCGCTCAGTGCCTGTGATCCCACCACACATGGCCACCTGTTTGGGAGAGTCACCTTTCAAGAAAGATCCAGCTAAGACTAACATGATTATGTAGTTCGAACTTCGGGAAATGAGGGTGATCGCCCAAGGTGATCACTTATGTCTTGAAATGATGTTTAGAGAATTGGAAGAGAACCTCTCTACCAGCTCCCTGACATTGAACAGACCCTGAATCCCACTGTAAGGTTTATGATCATGGGCCTTCAAGGACCCTCGTCAGCCTGATCATGTTCACAGCCTCTGCAGACATGGCTTGCCCAGGTCTCTTTGGCTTTCATCAGTCTTTGGCAGCCGGGCAGGTGTAGTTTCAAGTTCACGGAAAGTGTGTCATTTTATGATTGGATTATGTTGAGTGTCTTTAAGTTATGTGCTAAATTCTTTAAGCAACTTGACTGATTTGGCTAATTTTGTTACCAGCATAGTCTTGGAAAAATTTTCTCAGCAAAGGGAGAGCCCTAATCAGCTTTGCATTTTAGAATGATCCCTCTGGGCAGGTGTGGAAATTGGGTTGGATTTGGGCAGAACAGGAACTCAGAGGAGATGCAGTTTTGAAGTAATCTAGGCCTGGTGGCAGCTAAAGATGGTAAGTGGACTGATGTTAAAAAGTAAAGAAGGGGGTGGTGTGATGGTGGCTCGGTGGCAGAGTTCTTGCCTGCCATGCCAGAGCAGTTCCCGGTGCCTGCCCACTTCCAAAAAAAAAGTAAAGAAGAGTGACTCACTCCACCCTGCTAACTCCTCCATCTCACATGCGCGTCCTTCCCAGAAGAGATGGCTGCAGCTTTGGCGGATGCTGGGGACTCTGACTCCAGGGGCTCTGACTCTGGGGACAAGGAGACATTTTCCTTGGAAGACCCAGTGCAGAAGGTGGGGGCTGGGGGAGTGGCCCTGGGAAGGCAAGGACGAGGACAACAAGGATAACTGGGATAACAATGACAGAAGAAAAGAGGAAGCAGAAGTAAAACCAGAAGGAAAAGTTTTAGAGAAGAAAAAAAAAAAACAGTAGAGACGTTCAGAAAGAAAGAGCAGCAACAGAAAAAAACAGCAAGAAGAAAGGGAAAAAAAGGTTAGAGGAACCCAAAGAACCGAGTGCCAACACCAGAAGAACAGTAGCAGATGGACTGCGGCTAAAGAACTTGCAGGAAGAGACAGACCTTGAATTGGCAAAAGAAGCTTTTGGTGTTAATAATACAGTTTATGAATCAGATGTGGGGAACCTGTCTTCAAGAGATGATTTCACAGAGTTTGAAAAGTTACTAAAAGATCAAGTTATACAATTTGAAAAGTCACAATAGTATGCCAGATTTTTGGAAGCCTCAGTTCAAGATATGTGTATTTCATGGGAAATTGATGCTTCGAAAAAGATGACCAATTCGTTGACAGCACTTTGCAGTGAAAAACAGAAGCAAGCAAAGCAAAGCAAAGCCAAAAAAGAAGAAGAAAGGTGTGGTTCGTGATGGGGGTTCAAGGTCACTATGAAAGACCACCTGGGAGACTGTGCAGCTATGATGGAGGAGACGTGCAAGACTATGAAGGCTTCATGTGGCATTTATCTTCTCCTGGCGTCTTCCTTCTGTTGCCCACAATCCCTTCAACATGTAGCACAACTTCCTTTCCTTTCAGTTCAGCCGATGCTACAATACGATGGGCAGTATCTCTGTGTTAGTTTTTTAACCCCTTGACACTTAGATGCTAATATGCAAATGAGGAAACTTGGATCTGCTTCCGAAGGGTTAAAAGTGGGGAACTCAGTTGCTACTAAATCATAGAACAAAAAAAATCCTTACAATGTTGTCATTGTTGCTATATGATTCCATAGCAGCAATTACCAGACTGGAAACAAAGGCTGTAACGTGAAAAAAAAAAAAAAACATGTAGTATTGACTAGCACCATTCCGCAATACAGTCTTAATCATACCTCCTTGAACTGCTTTATGACTAGTTAAGAAAAGCAGTTTGCAGCAAGGGCAGATGGTATGCACGTGGTATTAAAATTGCTTTGTCTTAAAGCTGAGCATGAGGATAATAAAAATACGTTGTGAAGAAGACTGCTTATCTCAGAGCAAAGATACTGTGGCTGAAAAGCCACTAACAGTTTGATACGTAAAAATGGAATAACCAAAACCCTCCAACTTTGAAGCTGAAGACGGTAAACCTCATCATTACTGCATTACAAGTCGTGGAATCCGTTGAGTACATAAACAGTCTGGTTAATATTTATCAGAATCTTTCTAGTGATGGAGCAATTCAGATAGGGGAAGGAAACTCTTTACCTGTTTAATTGCATGATTTAAGTGTCTAAGAAACAAATCTCCTTTGTTCTCCTAGGCTGTGATGGAACAGCTTTATCAGGGCCTTGGCATTTCCTTTCCTTTATAAAACATGCTCAGCAAACTGCACTGGTTAACTACAGTTTGGTAAATTGTTATAACAACTGTGGCATCTTCAGGGTTTTGTAAAGGCATTATTTTAATAAAATGCACTTATGGGGACTTAAAAAAAAACAGAGATACTTAAGAGGTATAAATGACAGGCATTTGAAATATAGTGATTGATTAGTGGAAGGGGAAAGAGAGAAGGATAATTGTGAAGGTTTTGCCTTGGGAAACTCCATAAATGGTAATTTCATTTGCTGGGAGAGGGAACGGAGGAGAAAGAAGAGTCAGATGTGTATGCGTGCGTGGGTTTATGTGTGTGTGCACACATGTGGGAGTGTATACATATACATGCATATAGGTGTTGGGATACAATAAGGTACAATAAGGCCAAGGGCAATGGGATATATGTCTGGAGTTGGGAATTCAGGTTTGAAAATCATCAGAATATAAATGCTAAGTGACACCATGATAGTAGATGAAATAATCGAGAGAAAGGTATGGTAGGTGAAAAGAGAGAAAAACTTGGACACTGAAAGCCCAAAGGAAAAAGGATTTTGAATTGTGTGGAAGATAGGCAGCAAACCAGCTAAACACATGTTCCATTGTGTTTCAAGCATTGGGAGTAAGTGTTCAGCAACGTCAAATTCTACAATGAGGCCATGTAATGTAAGGACTGAAGTCATTGGTGTGACTATGACAAGACTACTTTCAGTCAAGAATGCAAGCCATATAATGTGGGTTCAACAATTAAGAAATAAAGAAGTGAAGATCATCTCTAGTGTAGATAATCCTTCAAGGATCCTGATTTTGATGGGGAAGAGAGAAGGCTGTAGTTAGATGAGTGGAGGTGATGGTGTCTTCCTATAAATGGATATATATTTAATTGCCAGATAGAAGGGAAAAAGAAAACATTACATTCTGAAGGAGTGAGTTTCCTTAGAAGGTAGCTATACCTAATGGCGGTATTTGTCCTGGAGAAGTGGAAGAATCATCTTCTATTGAATTGCAAACTTTTGATGAAGGTGTTTTAGAATGATCAGTATTTTCCTAATTTCCCTTCTTCAGCAGCCACTACCACCCTCTCCTTTTTTTTTTTTTTTTTTTTACAGAATTTTACACTTGATCTGTATCTTAGGTCAGAGTGCTTAGGAACAGAACCTGAGTTGGGCTTTTGTGCAGTTTTTATTTGTTAAGGGAGTGCTCTCAGACGAAATCTGTTAAGGAGTGAGGGAAGGGAAGAAGCTAAAGTTTAGCAAGTTTTCAATGAGGTCTAACCTCAACCTGATGAGCTGGAGTGTGAATTACACCAGTATTTGCTCCTCCAGGAGGTAAGGAAGCTGGGCCTTTGTATCTTGTTACCAGGCAGCCATTAGTTATGGGAGATGCACCTCCAGTATAAGTGGCTCCCATGGCCTCAGGGCAATCCTCCCAAGAAGGTTGCAGGTATGAGCCAATAGCAGCAGTCCAGGGAGTAGCTTGGTGTGCCAGAGCCAGTTAAAGGGACCCCAGGGCCTTTGCTAGAGCCTGGAATCCCCATCATCTTCTTCTCTTGCCCAAGTGATTTCTGAATCCAGTAAATCTAGGGTCAGTATCATATCAAACCACTCCAAAACTTAGTGATTTAAAACAACAACTATTAATTTAGTTTACAATTCTGTAGGTCAGCAGTTTGGGCTGAGTGTTCTTTTGATCTCGCTGTGTTACTTAGGCATCTACAGACCGGCCATGTCAGTTGGGGACTGTCTGGTCCAGAATGGCCTCTGCCAGAATGGCTTGTCTCCATTCCACATGATCTCTCATCCTCCAGCAAATTAGCCTGGACTTGTTCACATGGCAGTGACAGGATTCCATGAGAGATGGAGGTACAGAAAATCTCTGGAGGCCAAGGCACAGAACTGGCATACTATAGCTCTTCCTATGAAGAGGTAAAATCTATTCCCTTTCCTCCTAATTCTGGATTGGCCTTATGTCTTGCTTTGACCAACAGAACAATGTAGAAGTGACAAAGTCATATTGCAAAGGGCATGGATACTAGGAAAGGGGAAGGATTGGGACTAGTTTTGTAATCTATCATGTCTTATCCCTTGATTCCAACATCTGGGTCTAGAATAGATCAGTATACTAGAGTCAGCTGGCTCATTCATCTGTTTAAGGAGTCTAATTTAGATGGTTAACTTCTCTAAGAGTAATTTTCCTGTTGCTATTTGGATACTTTAAGAAATAGACTTTAAGAGGGAGATGTTTATTGGGAAGTGCTCTCAAGATCAACACCTGTGGAAGAAGGAAAGGAAATAGGACTGGTCAGAGGAAGAAGTTGACATGCAATGAGTCTTAGCAAAGGCCTCACCCACAGCCCACCACGAGGGAATGCTAAAATGGAGATGGTTCTTCAGTGTTGTCTGGAGGGGCACACCTTTATCCTACAACAATCAGCCACTGAATGAGGGCAGCTTGGGGACGGAGCAAAGCAACTCTCTTCAGCCCAGGGTAATTCATGGAGAGGGTTGTAGTGGAGGGTTATCAATTGATAGCACTCCTATTAGATGAGGAGAAAAACCCTCAACACCCTGTGGTGGGTGGTATACCCCAGAACATGTTCTTAAATTTACTCCATTCCTGTGGCTGTGAGCCTGTTGTAAGTAGGACCTTTTGATGAGGCTACTTCATTTAAGGTGTGGCCCATATGAAATCAGGTTGATCTAAACTCTATTACTGGAGTCCTGACAGGCAGAATGAAATTCAGAGAGAGAAAGCCACAAGAAGCAAGAAGCAAGACAGCATGAACCTGGAAGAGAAGGAAGAAACCAGGGTACACAACCATAAATCACTGCAGCCCTAGAATGCCACGGTCTTCAGGGGGAAAAAAATCACCTTGATGATGGCTTAATTTGGACATTTTCTGGCCTCATTGTTTAACCCAACCCATTTCAAGTTATTTGCTTCAGTGGCTTAGGAAACTAAAACATCCCTTAAAGGGGATTTGGGTACTGCTTACAACCTCCAATACATGGATTTATTCTCTACTTTATTTTCCATTTATGATGCCAAAGTTTTTGCTTGGAAAAAACTAAGGGACACTATATTCTTCTTATAATATATTCAGTACATAGTGAAAATGAAGGGTGGCTCATTGGGATTAATGAAAAAGGTTTTATTGGGCTTGGGGAGGAAACTGAGCCCCCCCACCCACCATCACCAACTTGCCAAACATAACACTGAGCTGCCTTGGAAGTAGATCTCCCAGCCCCAGCCAGACCTTCAGATGATGGCATCTGAAGTCAATCAACACCTCACTGGAGACCCTGTATGAGGACTGTCCCTGAATGGTACACAAATTCTTGACTCACAGAAGCCATAAGAGTTCATAAATGATTATTGTTCTCTTAAGCCACACAGTTTGGCTTATCAGTTGATTATAGTATCGATTGATAACTATACTTGTTTCACTGTATTTGTAGGAAAATAGCAAGATTCAATGAATTGAACAGTTATAATAAACTCAGGAACTTTGGGTTCTTTTTAAAATCTCTCTTGCTACTGTCAGTCTACAAAATTCCTTGTTTCCCAGGATGAATATGTGCAAGGAAATATTGCATCTCTAGGTTGTCATCTAGAATAATTGCCCCCCCCTTTTTTTTAAGATAGAAAAACACTTAAAAAACCTATAAATATTTCGAATCATTTGACATTAAGGAGCAGTTAAAGATTTTATATGCACTGCTTTTTTATATTCTTGTCTGACATTTAAAATATCAAGTTATAACCTAATCTAAAATTGTCCACCCAGAAATGACAAACTAGCAGTGACAAAGTCTATTATTCACAACAGATTAGATATTTTTAAAATAGTTTGGAAAAAAAAATTCACATTGGGTCAAGGAGTAGGAGCTACAGAGAGAACCGATTCATAATGGGACTAGTTATCATGATAGTTGGAGCTTAGACAAGTGTTGCCTGTGTGTTGAAGAGACCGGCAGAGAAAATCTATTCTCCTAGCTGTCAGAAAAAAAGGTATTATAATTGGCATTCTTCCTGTATTCCTGAACTATTGAAATCATGAGCAGAAAGAAGGCAAATAAGATCCCAAATAAGAGAGAGAGATGCTTGGCCAAGGGCTTGGACTGTTGGTCTGAGCAATGGTCTGAATGTTGGAGATCCTTGTTCATTCTATTCCCCAGGATAGCTGAGCTCCCAGGCAAGAATTCTGAATCTTTTTTTCTTTTTCCTAATCTGTTAAATGCCCTGCCTCCATCACCTCCCCAGGGACCAGCGAGGGAAATTTTTCATTCAACAGTTATTTTCTAAGACTGTATTATTTGCCTGGCACTATATGAGGCACTGAATACTCCAAGATAGTTGAAATAATATCTGCCCTCAAGAGTCTCCCAAGCAAAAAGAGTTAAGTGTGTAAGAAGCAGAACCCTGGAGCTAAAGCAGTAGTGGATAGCACTCTTATCTCTTCACTTACTGGGTGACAAGACCAACAGATAGGATATGTCTTCCTAAAGATTTGCACGTCACATAGCCATCTATATGGCATTGTTCTGGTCATGGAGATTCAAATGTAAGGGAAAAAATTTAATTTCCAAGATTGTATCATTCTCTATCTTGTTTTATAGAGCCACCCATGACTTTATAACCATGAAAATTGTAAATCCACATCCTTTAATCATGACAGTGGCCACTTGAGAATTCATTTTGAGCTTCTACACCCTAGATGAGCAATCCTGCCTTCACTTGGGAGAAGCAATTATTAAAATATTGGGGTCATATAGAGTGGGGATGGTCACTAAAACTTATCATGCGTAATCTACAAATAATACCCCTGCTAGGAGGTGATTGCATCACAATTGTCTTTTTCCCTAACTTGGGCTGGCAGCATGAAGAACAGCACTTAAAAACAGACCTTAATAAATGCATTTCTTGTGTAAGACACTGTCTTGATCAAACTGTTGCCAATATCTGTAAGCTAGGGGCAGAAACCAGATTGTAGAGTGTGGCCAAGTGAGTGTGAGATGACAAAGTATGGACAGAGAATGTGGAGAGCTTCATCAAGAAGTTTGGTGTGAAGAGGAGATGAGAGTGAATGTTTGAGCTGGAGGGATTCAGGAAGGGCTTTTTTTTAAAACATGGGGGTGACTTGAGACCATTAATATGCTGGTGGAAAGAAGTTAGCAGTGTCTGTGTCCTAGACCATCTCTACTAAGGATTTTACCTCCTTGTGCCTCTGTCACATAGGAAAAGATCATTTATCTCACAGGATTGTTAGGAGGATCGAATGAGATAATTCAGGCAAAGCTTTTTTCCCAAAGGCTCCATAGCTAGCAAGGCAATTGGGTTCCAAAACCTGTTTTCTTAGCATAGTTTTCCACTACCACTAGAGAAGTTTAAGTTTCTCAGCCTGCCTGTCACATATTGACACAGCTTTGTAGGACTGGCATACTTTGGCCCATGAACCAAATCTGGTCCATCCCTTTTTTTTTTTTTTTTTACAAGGTAGCAAAGGCATTTATTTGGGGTCTTAAAATTGCAAGTCAGGGAGCACAGATTCTGGTAGCAACCTAAATTGTCCCTCTTGGCATTTCCAGGCAAGGGTTGTTGTGTTTTGTTTAACTTTTTTTATTGTATAATATAATATATATGCAAAGCAAAGAAAGAAAAAATCAATAGTTTTCAAAGCATTCTCCAACACCTAGTTACAAGACAGATCCCAGAGTTTGTCAAGGGCTACCATACCATCCTCTCAACTTTTTCTTTCTAGCTACTCCAGAATATAGGAGGCCAGAAGAAATAAATATTTTTTTTAATCATCACAATTGACTTTTTTTTGGTAAATAACGTATATACAAAAAAGCAATAAATTTCAAAGCACAGCACAATTAGTTGTAGAACATATTTCAGAGTTTGACGTGGGTTACAATTCCACAATTTTAGGTTTTTATTTCTAGATGCTCTAAGATACTGGAGACTAAAAGAAATATCAATTTAATGATTCAGCAATCATACTCATTTGTTAAACCCTAACCTTCTCTGTGTAACTTCACCATCACCTTTGATCTTTTTATCCCAGTTTTTAGGGGTATTCAGGCAAGGGTTTTTAAGGAAAAGAAAAAGATTAGATAAGTTTTTTGTGGTTGGTGGATAATTGGGTGTTCTGGTTTGCTAGCTGCCAGAATGCAACACACCAGAGATGGATTGGCTTTTAATAAAAGGGGATTTATTTTGTTGGTTCTTCAGAGGAAAGGCAGCTAACTTTCCACTGAGGTTCATTTCTTACGTGGAAGGCACAGGATGGTCTCTGCTGGTCTTCTCTCCAGGCCCCTGGGTTCCAACAACTTTCCCCGGGGTGATTTCTTTCTCCATCTCCAAGGGCCTGGGCTGAGCTGCAAGTGCTGAGATGAGGAATGCCAAGCTGCTAGGCTGTGCTATGTTGCGATCTCTCATTTAAGCACCAGCCAATTAAGTCAAACGTCACTCATTGCAGCAGACACACCTCCTAGCCGACTGCAGATGTAATTGGCAACAGATGAGGTTCACGTACCGTTGGCTTATGTCCGCAGCAACAAGATTAGGTATGCTCACCTGGCCAAGTTGACAACTGAATCTAACTAACACATTGGGGTAGTCCAAATGTCCTTTGGGTTTATATTTTACTGAGTTCTTTATCTTGTGGTTTGGTTATAGTGCCCAGCTGTCCTTAGTTTTTTGTTTGTTTGTTTTTGTTTTTTCCCAGAGACCTTCTGAAGTCAAGTTTTATTACATGGTTAGAAGAAAACAAAGTGATCAAAATTAAATGGGGTTTAAGAAAAAAAAATTAAATGGGGTTTAAGTCAAATGACAATGTTCAAGAAATGCTTTTGAAGAAATACCATTTGTGAATACTACAGGAATATTTAATACACTGTTCAGTCAATCTGTGAGACCACTTGTATAAAAATGAGGTCATGATTTTGATGATCTAGAGTTCTGTTTAAACAATAAAAATGAGAGTGTAGAATACAGATCTAGTGTATAATTGTGCATCAACTAGATACTTCTCTGCATCTACCCAGAAAAAAAAAAAAGATAATCAAAGAAGAGTGATCCACTGTATGAAGTGTCAAATATGGAAGCCATTAGCCACAGGACTTAAGTTGAAATCAATTAAAATGAGATAAAATTAAAAATCCAGTTCTTTAGTTGCACTAGCCATACTTAAGTGCTCAACAGCTATATTATAGAAAGACATTTCAGAAAAGTGACAGGTTTGGGATAAAATATTCTGCTAGTTGTTTGTTTTCAATTTCATTCCATGTGTGTAGACACATTTGGAAATTTTATGGTTTCATCTCGCTGAAGCTGAAATGTTATTTTAACTTTACTGGTTAGCTATGTGAATTGGAGTTGTTAAAGGCTCACATAGAAGAGGCTTACCTACTTAGAGGCTTTGGGTAGAAAACTATGTGAATTGGGATCGTTAAAGACTCACATAGAAGAGGCTCTCCTACTTAGAGGCTTTTGGTAGAAATAATTAGAAGCAAAGGATTCATAATTTTGAAAAACCTCAATTTGTTGGTTCAAAATCCATTTGTTTTTCTCATTTCATTTTTTTTCAATTTTAGAACGTTTTCATTGCTCCAAAGGAAAAAAAACTATACTTATATTCCCCTATTATAGACACTTAGCATTGATGTGGTAACTTTGTTACAACTGATGAAATAACATTAAAATAGTACTGTTAACTATAGTCCATAGTTTGCATTAGGTGTATTTTTCCCATATACCACCCTATTAAAAACATCTTATAATAGTGTTGCATATTTGTTCTAGTTCATGGAAGAATATTTGTACTATTAATTACATTCATTGTCCACAACAGAATTCACTGTGTTATGCAGTCCCATGTGTCATCCTCCAGCTTTCTTTCTAGTGACATATACAACTCGAAATTTTCCCTTTCAACTATAATCACACGGTACAAGTTAGCACTTTTAGTTATACTCACTCTAACATCACCTCTGTCCATTTCCAAATGTTTACGATCAACCTTATTAAAAATTCTGTACAAATTAAGAATCCACTCCCCATTCTCTACCCTCATTCTATTTCTTGATAACCTATTTTCTAGATATTATCTCCATGAGTTTGCTCATTATAATTAGTTCATGTTAGTGAGATCATACAGTATCTGTCCCTTTGTGTCTGGCTTATTCCACTCAACATAATGTCATCAAGGTTCATCCATGTTGTCATATCCATCCAGACTTCATTTCTTATTACAGCTGAATAATATTCCATTGTATGTATATACTATATTTTGTTTATCCACTTATTGGTTGATGGGCACTTGGGATACTTCCAACTTTTGGCAACTGTGAACAATGCAACTATGAACATCTGTGTGCAAATGTCTGTTGGTGTCCCTGCTTTCAGTTCTTCTGTGTACTTAGTAGCAGGATTCCTGGATCATAATGGCGGTTCTATACTTAGCTTTCTGAGGAACACCAAACTGTCTTCCACAGCAGCTGTATGATTCTACATTCCCACCAGAAGTGAACCAGTGTTCCTATTTCTCCATAATCCTCTCCTACACTCACTGTTTTCTTTTTTAATATTGGCCATTCTAGGTTTGAAATGATATCTCATTGTGGTTTTAATTTTCATTTCCCTTATAGTTAGTAATGCTGATTATCTTCTTATCCATTTGTATTTCCCCTTTGGAAAAATGTCTATTCAAATATTTTCCCCATTCTTTTTTTATTTTAATGCAATTTTATTGATATATATTATATATTCACATACCACATAATCATCCAGTGTATACAATCAGTGGTTCACAGTATTATCATATAGCTGTGCATTTATCATCACAATTGACGTTTTTTTCTTTTTTCTGAAAAATAATATATATTCAAAAAAACAGTAAATTTCAAAGCACACTGCAACAATTAGTTGTAGAGCAGATTTCAGAGTTTGGTATGGGTTACAATTCCACAATTTTAGCTTTTTATTACTAGCTGCTCCAAGACACGGGAGACTAGAAAAATATCAATGTAATGATTCAGCAGTCAAACTCATTTGTTAAATCCTGCCTTCTCTGTATAACTCCACCATCACTTTTGAACTTTCTCCTACTCTTTAGGAATATTTGGGTTATGCTCATTCTAACTTTTTCATGTTGAAAGGGGCTGTCAATAATATGAGATAGGGGTATGGAACGAGTTGATGTTCTAGAAAGGGTAATCTCTCTGGATTTCAGGAATTATTTGGTCTAGGGACCTATCTGGAGATTGTAGGTTTCTGGAAAATAACCCTAGTGCATGGAACCTTTACAGAATCTTATATAATACCCTAGGTGTTCTTTAGGGTTGGCAGGAATGGTTTTGGTTGGGGTTTGGCAAACTATTATAGAAAGCAATGTCCCAACTGAAGCTTGTGTAAGAATAGTCTCCAGAGTAGCTTCTTGACTCTATTTGAGCTCTCAAAGCTACTGATACCTTATTTGTTACACTTGTTGTCCCCCTTTTGGTCAGGATGGTATTGTTGATCCCATGGGGCCAGAGCCAGGCTCATCCCTGGAAGTCATATCCCAAATTGCCAGGAAAATTTTCACCCCTAGATGTCATGTCCCATATGGGGAGGATCTTATTCCCCATTCTTTAATTGAGTTGTTTGTCTTTTTATTGTTGAGTTGTAGGATTTGTTTGTATATTCTGCATTAAACCTTTTCAGATGTGTGGTTTCCAAATATTTTCTCGCACTGAGAAAATAGGCTGGCTTCTCACCTTCTTGAAAAAGTTCTTTGAAGAACAAAAAATTCACTTTTGAGGAGATCCCATCTATCCATTTTTTCTTTTGTTTACTTGTGCTTTGGGTGAAAGGTCTAAGTAACCACCGGCTACTATAAGATCTTGAAGATGTGTCCCTACATTTTCTTCTAGGAGTTTATGGTCCTGGCTCTTATATTTAGGTCTTTGATCTATTTTGAGTTATTTTTGTTTAAGGTATGAGATAGGGGTCTTCTTTCATTCTTTTGCATATGGATATTCAGTTTTCCCAACACCATTTGCTGAAAAGACTGTTCTGTCACAGTTGAGTGGAGTTGGCAGCCTAGTCAAAAGTCAATTGCCCATAGATGTGAGGATCAATTTCTGAACTCGCAGTTCTATTCTATTGGTCAATATATCTATCTTTATACCAGTACCATGCTGTTTTAACCACTGTAGCTTTGTAATATGCTTTAAGTCAGGAAGTGTAAGTCCAGTTTTGTCCTTCCTATCTATCTTGTCCATTATTATTATAGCTACCCCAACTACTTTTTTTTTTTATTGGGATTGTGTTGGATATGTAAATCAATTGGGATAGAATTGACATCTTAATGATATTTAGTATTCCTGTCCAAGAACACAGAATATATTTCCATTTATTTAGGTCTTGTTTGATTTTTTCAGCCTTTCACATTCAACCTATTTGTGTCCTTGGGTCTAAGGTGAGATTCTTATAGACAGCATATAGATAGATCATATTTTTTAAATCCGTTCAGCCAATCTGTGTCTTTTGATTGGGGAGTTTAATCCATTAACATTCAATGTTATTACTGCAAAGACAGTACTTACTTTAACCATTTATCCTTTTGCTTTTATATGTTATATATGATTTTTGTCTCTTTTTGCCCTTTTAGTTGCTCATATTGCTAATCTTCATTTCTACACTATCCTCCAAGCCAGTGTCTCCTGTCTTTTCCTTTCAGCCTGAAGAATTAATTTTAGTTTTTCTTATAGGACAGGTCTCTTATTAATGAACTCTCTCAGTTTCTGTTTATCTGTGAAGATTTTAAACTCCCCCTTATTTTGGAAGGACAGTTTTGCCAAATAAAGAATTCTTGGCTGGCAGTTTTTTGGTTGTGTGGTTTTTTGTTTTTGGTACCTTAAATATATCATACAATTGCCTTCTCACCTCCATGGTTTCTGATGAGAAATTGGACCTCAGTCTTATTGAGCATCCTCTGTTGCTCCTTTCAGAATTCTCTATCGTTGTCATTTTGACATTCTACTTTTTATGTGTCTTGGAATAGGTCTATTCATATTTAATTTATTTGTAGTGCATTGCACTGCTTGGATATGTATATTTACAACTTTCATGGGAATTGGGAAATTTTCAGCCATTATTTCCTCAAATATTCTTTCTGCTACTTTTCCCTTCTCTTCTCCTCTGGGACACCCATGACATAAATATTTGTGCACTTTGTGCTGTCATTCAGTTCATTGAGAACTACTCAATTTTTTTTCCATTCTTTTCTCTCTCTCTCTTTTTTTTTTATGATTTCAGATATCCTGTCTTCTAGCTCACTGATCCTTTCTTCTGCCTCTTCAGATCTGCTGTTGTATACCTCTAGTGTATTTTTTTATTTCATCTATGTGCATTTCATTTCCATAAGTTCTGTTATTTATTTATTTATTTTGTATGCTTTCAAATTCTTCTTTATGCTCACCCAATGTCTCTCTATTCCTTTAGGTATATTTTCCTTCACTTCCTTAGATTAATTTAGGAGATTTGTTCAAACATCTTTGATTAGTTCCCAGTTCTGTGTCTCCTCTGACTTTTTAATTTGCTCCTTTGACTGGGCCATATCTTTCTGTTTCTTGGTATGGCTTATAATTTTTTGCTGATGTCTAGGCATCTCATTTCCCCCTCCACCCAACCCCAGCCCCATTCCTGGGGAGGAAGCCTTCACGCCCCTCTCCATCCACAGCAGCCAGTCACAGACCATATCTGAGTCATGTCTCAAGAGTCGGGAATGGGCACTGACCATTGCCGTGGGAGTGATTCAGTCACAGTTTTTGCTACAACTTCTTGGTCTTCCCATCCTACTCTTTCCTGGATACTCTACCGCTCCCCTGACCTTTAGAGCCCCAGAACCATTGATTCAGACAGTTTCTGCCTGTCTATTAGTTGTTTTTGTAGGAGGAGTATGTCCTGTAGCTCCCCACTCTGCCATCTTCCCCAGAAGTGCTGCCACGTATTTTTTGTCATTGATATTTATTGCCACACAGTCACACTTATTTGTCTATGTCTTGCCTATGGCTGCTTTCATGTGATGGCAGCAGAGTTGAGTCATTGCAACAGAGACCATATAGGCCTTCAAAGCCTGAAATATTTATTACTTGGCCTTCTTTTTTTTTCAAGAAAAAAATTGCCAATACCTGATGGATTCATGCCAGAGTTTTCCTAAACTTGTCTAATATGCTTTGGGACTGGATTGAAGACATTTGGAATCACACAAGTTTCAGGTGGAAGAGCCCTTAATCTTTCCCTTAATCTTCATGAGTAAGGACACAGAATGCAAATTTGAAATAACCAGCACAGATGACCACTGTAAACTCAATTATTAAAAGGCAGTGTAATGAGGGCATGCCATGGTGGCTCAGCAGGCAGAGTTCTCACCTGCCTTGCTGGAGAGCCATGTTCAATTCCCCGTACCTACTCATGGGAAAAAAAAAAAAAAGGCAGGGTAATGAAAAAAAAGAGTGACTTTTGCATGCAGTAAAGTTAGGAATTGAGGCCAGAAAGTATAGAAGTGAGAAGTATGGCAAAATTTAAAACTGTGATTGAGAATACTGATGCAAGTTTTCTTTTGGGATTTCCTCACATGGCAGCTGGGGGTTTGTTGAAAGAGGTTAAGAAAGTGACATGCATAACTATCTCCATAATTTTTTTTTCAAAGACTACAGATATGTACCTTGCATTATTTTTAAGGAGCCCAATATATAAATCAGTGCTTTTCAGAAATAAATTGAGATAGGTGCATTTCTGAAAGTTGAATTGTTAGTAGATTATTATTCCCTTTCCCCTAAATCACATTTGGGGGGAAACCATACTGAATTTATAGTGATTTCCTTCAACTGCAGTTTTCAAAATGATTGGTGTATGCTACTTTGTGTGTCTATTCTACATAAATTATTATTCATACTGAGTAAGTAAGAAAATAATGTTTTCAGGGCTAAATAATAGTAAGACATTTTTAATTTTTGTCCCCAGAACATGGAACAAAGTATAAGATAAGTCCAGAGCTGTGTCACACTGATCATTTATAGTTGACCTCAGTAAGGTTCTAAAGAAACTGAATAATAATGTTTACATGAAATCATCACCTTTTCTACCTCTATCTTATATCACAAATGAATGATAGGAACAAGGAAGGGGGAGGAGATTAACATTTGATGGCCTCATGTTTTGCTGTATACCATTATTTTCTCAGTCATAAAATGGGGATCGCAATATTGATACTGAAAGATTAAATAGAGTCATAGAGAAGTTGAATATCTTTTCCAAGGTCACAAAACTAGTAATAGGTAACTGAGTCATGATTCATGTTAATTATTTTTCATTTGCAAAATGGGTAATTTAGCTGACCATCCAAGATGTCTTATCTGCAATTGTGTAAAGAATAAGTTCCCACCATTCATTTCTCACTTGAACAAAGGAGTACAATCAAACTGTGGACACAGGAATTTGTTCCATTGTTATTCATTGAGATATTTGCTTTGCTTATTGAGAGGTAATTTCAGAATTCATTTTCAAAACAATTCATTTTATGATTTAATTGTATCAAGTCAAATTATTTCATAATTGGATTATCATCAGCCCTCCTTGAAATCTGACACTTCTGGTTTTTTAAAAAATATAGCTTTTACTACATAAGCAATTTGAGCTTACTATTTTCATCTTATAGCTTTTCCATATTGTTTATGGTAATCACTTATAATCATACCACTCAAAGAACTGGCTTTCAAAACCTTTCCCCTCCATATCTGTAGACACATATGATTTTTTTTTTGTATGCTTTATGGTGGGGCCACATTTCATTCCTTTTCCACGTGATTGGCCTGTTATTGAAGCACCATTTGTTGAATTTTGTTTGTTTGTTTTTGTTGGTTTCTTTGTTTGTTTGTTCGGGAAGTGCATGGGTTGGGACTCGAACCCGGGTCTCCCACATGGAAGGAGAGAATTCTACCACTGAACTACCCTCGCACCCCCACATATAATTTTAATCAAAAATAGAGTTTGGGAACAATATACATAATCTCAAGTGTGCATAAATTCTTCTGGAGAGGCCTTTTAGAAGACAAAGAAAGGAAAGTAGCCAGCTTTGATTAAATGCTCTCTGGCTACTAGAATTTAGTGAGCCAGAGTAGTAAACTGATAAGTATTGTTATGCTGCTGGGGAAAGGGGAAGGCTCTTACTTCAAGTCTGCCTAGGGAGCTGTGGATCTCATGAAGAAATGAAGCCTTTGTTACATCAATATGCTTTACCCACTGGCTGAATGGCAGAAATTATGGTATATCAGTGACCAGAAATCTCATAAGGGAAATTAATGTGCAGATTAGTTTTATTTGGGCACTAAAGTTCTTTTGCTAGTGAAAATAAGGACTGCTTGATATAAATCCACTATTTACATAACTGAAAAAAATATTCAACATGCTTACTGGTAATTTTCACCAAAAGAATTCCAGCATATAAAAGGCATGCAAAAGAATATTAGGGGGCAGCCTACAGTGGCTCAGTGAAAGAGTTCTCGCCTGCCATGCTGGAGACCTGGGTTTGATTGCCGGTGCCTGTCCATATATAAAAAAAGAAAAGACTATTAGGGTCAGATTCTATTAGAGTTTGAAAGCTGCATATCAAGAAATCTCGAACACTTATTGTTGAGGAAGTATTGGTAAATAAGAGTATTCACTTGCTTGATTTAAGTAGTTAAGATTCTCAGGTTCAGCAAAGCATCAAGTAGGTTAGAAACCTACCTCTATATTATCCCGTGATCCTTATTAGCTTTAAAGGATGGAAGTCTTCCACACGTAACTCTAAGTTAATTGCTTCTAAAGAATGAAGAAAGAAAATTGTAAAAGTTTTCTTGAGAAGTTTAAGAACATCATCCCAAAGTACGAGAATCAATCTCTCTCTCCTGTCAAGTTCCTCCTCTGACAGAAAGAATGGCTTGTTTCCGTAGCACTAACTGCAATGACGTTTTGAGGAAGAAACTTCAAAGTTCAAGTAAAGGTCTCGACAAAGAAAAAAATTAGGAGACACTTAAATAAGGGATGAAAAACATTTTCTTGGTGAGATGAGTTATGTCCTGGGAGGTTGTGGACACCAGTACAAGGAAGTCAACACTTTTCTTCTCCCGACTTTTAATCTGAGAGGAGTTGTATTTATTCATTTATTAATAAATGAATGAGATATTTGCTTTGGGGGATTTGGGGCAGATATTAAAAATCTGTGCGTTCCCTTTTTATTTGTTGTATTCGATCCTATAGCTTTCTGTTTCTCCTAATATTAAATGCAGATTAGCAGAGCATGTAGTTAAAAAAAAAATCTAAATTGCTCAAGTCTTAAGTGGCCCTTGAATAAAAAACTTTTTTCCCACATCTATACTATGGTGAAATGAAGCAAAGTTAATGTTCTCCTAATTCTAGTAGCAGCAGCAACATATTTCACTTACTGAGGAGCTTGTAGAGCCCCAGATTCCTAAAGTAGCTTGGCCAATTTATGCATGCTGTCGGAGAAAGGCAAGTGGACATGACTTTAATACAGTATGGTTAGCTCAGTGGAAGAGATAGTCCCAATGTGCTGAGTGCAGAGGACCACTTGGTCTGGGAAGGGGGGAAATTACGGACTGGGACGGTGGTCAGAGAAGGCTTATAGCCAATGGTGTTACAACTGAGCCTCAAGGAGATGAGGAATTAGTGTGTGAAATGGCATGTTGGATGTGCAGCATCTACTCCAAACAAGGAGTCTGAAGGCCTCCAATGCCATGCTTAGAAGCTTAGTCTTTTTTTATGTTTTCATTTTATTGTTTTTTAGGGGTAGGCTTCTTTATTAAAAGCCTCCCCTCCCTGCCCTTGAGGTCTCTGGGCCACTTTTTCAGCTTGTTAATCTTGTGTGCCAGCCCAAGAAGATAGCCAGGGGCAGGGGTTCAGTGTGCTGCCCTTTGAGAACCAGTGGGTGGCTGCAACTGCCATCCTCATACTGTTTCTCCTAATGTTAAATGCAGATTAGCAGAGCATGTAGTTTAAAAAAAATCTAAATTGCTCAAGACTTAAGTGGCCCTTGAATAAAAAACTTTTTTCCCACATCTATACTATGGTGGAATGAAGCAAAGTTAATGTTCTCCTAATTCTAGTAGCAGCAGCAACATATTTCACTTACTGAGTAAGAATATGAGATGCCTCATACTGGCATCTCAGCTCCTCTTATAGCACCTTCAACTGGGCCATCTTCTCAGCTACTTCTGCCCATTTTTCTCCTGAAGGATCTGGTGCTGTTCTGGAGAGCCTCATTGCAGACACTGAACCACCAGCTAGCTGCACTTGTTGCATCCTGAATCTGAAAGACTCTTCCATCTCCAGTAGGATCTTCTTGGCATTGGCATGCCCCTTCTTCTCGTCAATGCCCGCCATATGTATGGCAGCAGCTACAAGAGGGTAGAAGGAGTAGTGAGCTGTCTTATACTTGACAGTGGATTTGCTTTCCTTTTCAGTGACTCTGCCAAGATCCACATTGCCCTGGGGGGCTGTGATGGGGTCCAGCATCTGCCCCATTTCAGTCTGATAGAAAAGCTCAATCAGGTTCATATAATAAGGCTGCTCTTGGCAGTAGAGCTTCAGCAGACTGTAGATTCACGCTTCCAGCAAACACGACATCATTAATGGCATCCAAACCTATGCCTGGCTTCTGATGCCAGCAGAGCTGTCCCTGTTTGTGTGAGGGATGAATCCATGACACCAGGAAAAATGTTGGAGCAGTTCCATGCCCCAGCCTGCAGTCAGGGCCCAGTGGAGACTATCAGCATCTTGCTTTCTTGGCTCCTCCAGCTCCTAGAACACTGCCAGCACTGTCAAACCCTGGTTGTACTTGCCTCCAATGACACTGTACTCCAGTATCTCCTTGAGCTGGGCAATAGCATCTCCTGTCTCTTGGTGCCCCATCTCATCCTCAGTCAGCACCTTGAAAATCTGAGAGAAGTGTTGGATGAAATTCTGCTTTTCTTGGGCATAAACATCAGGTTTCTTGTCTCCATTCATTCTGAAGGGGAGCAAAGTGCTCTGTTCATGGATGCTCAGAAGCTTAGTCCTGATGCTGAAGGCCTGGTATGCTTTCCAGTTTGCCATCGCTTATGGGCATACTGTGAACTTCTGTGAGTGGGCCATCACGTTCAGTTACCTAGCTCAGAAGCTTATAATCAATTTAGACTGCACCAAATAAAGCAAATACATTCCCTGGAACATGCCCCACGTTGCCTCACAAGAGTATGGTGAGAGCACCTTGGAACTCAAAATAGCATTTAGGTGCCATGGGAACTAACTGGAGAGGGTAACAAGTATGAATGCCTTAAATTTAAAATTAAAAATGATCATGTTGGGTTGGCCACAGTGGCTCAGCAGGTAGAATTCTCGCCTGCCATGCCAGAAACCCGGGTTCATTTCCTGGTGCCTGCCTATGCGAAAAAAAAAAAACCATCATGTTCCAATTATTGCTAACATGGCCGAAGATGTTTTCTGCCATTTCATTTTTTCAAGATACATCAGCTATTCCTGCATTCTACAGTGTACTGAGGATGCCCGAGCATGGAATCACCAGCGACTTTTCATTGCCTGCACTAGCAGCAGTTTTCAAAGGAATGAGCTGGTCAGATTTGAATTTTATAGGATTATTCCAGTAACAAGATAGAGACTGTAATTCATGGGGGAAAGAGTAAGCAAGATGACCAGTGAAGAGAGTGTTATAATACCCAGTAAGATATGACAAAGCGCTGAATTAAGGCAGCAGAAATAGAGATTTAGAGGAAGGGAGCAAAGGTAAAAGTATTTAAGAGAGAAAATAGTCTGGACTTGATGACTGGACCTGTGGCAAGTGCGGCTCTAAGGTGACTCAATTTCTGGCATGAATGGATGATTGGCAGTATCGTTAACTTAGGAAAATATGGAAAGGGGATGTAGATCTGTGAATGTCATATACATTCCATTTTGGGCATATTTTCTTTGATTTCTTTGGGATATCAAATAGAGATATCAGGGCCCTGGGATGTATGTCTGGAGTGGAGAAGTAAAGGTTAGTAAAATGTTTCTCTCTGTCCATTTTATTTGCCATGTATTAAGATTTAAAAAAAAAATCAGGAGTCTGGATACCTTCTACCTATATAACTGCTGGTGCAGGGAAGAAAACAAACAAGGTTTAATTCTAATAAAGGATGCTTCTTTACCAGTGCAGTTGTTTGAAAATGTATTTTGGAGGCTGAACATTAAACAGTGGAAAAATTACTGTACCTATTCACGTGTTCTAGACAGGCTTATCGCAATTTGCATTTAGATGGGAATTCCTTCAGCTCAGAACCAGAATTGTCCCCTAACTCGTAGCACTTATAAAAGTATTAACTTCGGTATCATTGGTACAACGGTGACACAAACCATAACACGAGTATTAATAGTCTTCCCTTAATGACTCAGTAGAAATTAGCTGTTGAAATGGTGGAAAAGTTTATAACAAGCCTCCTTTAACATCTCTCTGAGAAAAGAGTGCATAACCTGTTAATGAATGACTACCCAACTTCTCTCATAATGCTTGAGTAAACCTGTTTTAAGAGGTTATGTGTTGTAACACTTTTTTCCCCCTGCTACTTTCAAGGCTTAGCACAGAACCCGAAAGCATTATTTTGAGTCCTGATTAAAAATGACAGCTGTTCATCTAGAGCATGCTCAAAAAAGGGACATTATTTTATTCAGAAAAAGAGAACTTAAAGCAGCTTGTTCAATAAAAAACTCTCTAAAGAACCACACAGGGGAAAGTCTAATATGATTTCCACATCTCTGCCAATGATTTCCCTCTTTCTGCACTGGGTCAAAAGCAAATTAAAATCCCATTGCTTATATTAGTTTATTCACAAATTGGTTAGGGTATTCAATTACCTTGATTTAGGCTGATTAAGCCATAAATTATATTCACTTTTCTTTGCATTTAATGTTTTAAAGCTAGATACATCTGAGGAAGTACTCATCTCTTTCTTAAATAAAAACCAAAAAGCCTTCCTCTGATTATAAAAAGAAAAACATAAAGAAGAAAAGAAACACTTCCTGAAGTCCCACCAATTCTAAATAAACAGTTAAATTGTGGTGTAGTGTTTTTGTTTTTTTTCTCAGCCTTTGTTGTCTCTTTTATATACAGATACAGAAATAGACATATAGCACAAGTAGGCTATGGTATACATTGCCCAGGAACTTAGCTTTTCACTTAATATTTTTTCAGACCTTTGTCTTCAATTTACATACTTAGTTTGTTGGGATCATGTCATTTTTAAGTCTCACTTTTAAAAGGTTGAGTAGTTGCACATTATTTGAGAAGTTACACAGTATTAACTATCACTTTATACTATTCAAATTATAAAGCAAACTACTAGGCTAATATAGCAAACAACAAATATTACGTAGTGCTAGGAAAGCATTTGTAACATACCAAAAATCATTTGATAGAGAGCATATTGAAATTTGGATTTAAAAAGGGCAATTTCAATATATTTATTCATTAGCAATCAGATTCTTTTAAGAAGCTGAGTATGTTAGGCAATGCTTTAGCTTCTGGGAGGCCATAAAGAGTTTTTGCCTGCCCAAAACTCAGCTGCCAATTTGAGGAGTCAGGTAAGCATTAGAATGGAAAAAAGTTCTTTCCTTCTTAAAATCGATGCTCATTTCTGGTCTTGAATCTCCAATCTCTCATTTTTATTATGTCTAGCAATTAAAGATTAATTATGGTTTTGCCATCCATATTTAATGATATTAGGTATGGGAACTAATTCCAGAATGTTGGAATGAATTGCCAGAATTTTTTCTCTTTTAGAATAAGTATGTGTTCAAACACAGCTACTGTGAAATATATACTTAATTCATTTCAGAATTTTTCCCTAGTCTACCCCTGAGGGGTTGTGGAGAGTAAGACATGCTGAAATATTAATTTATCTACAAAATAGAGGCTTGGTCTTAAAGTGTGGGAGTCTGTGATCACCCCTGTTCTCAGAACGCATGTCTGTAGATGGCCCTGTTTTTTCACATCGCCTATCCACTAATTCAGTCTTACAAATGGGCAATTAAAAACAATTGCTGTTTCCCCACTGGGTATAAACTGTAGACAACATTTAACTTACTCATGACATTTGCATGAATTTACTCATTGACCATGCTAAGGACATCTAATATTAGAGTATCTGATATGAGCAAAAAAGCCTTAAAGTCAACATAAGTACTTGTCCATTGCCTTTTTATAAGTAGTAAAAGCAAATATAAAAGGCTTCTAGAGACGGTAGCTCTAGGGACTTATAATTCATTCCGCATTTAGCAGGTTGTCCTGACTTAAGTGGATGGAAGTGTACAAACCATGGACGCGCTTGAACAAAGCAAAGTCCAATTTTTATTTTTCTGAAAAATAGAGGGTAGAGGCAAAACAGCAATAGAGAAGGGAATATATTACTTGGATAAAATAAACACAAATAAGAAAAAGAATGCCTATCTAAAACAAATTATATTGTAAGATACTGCTTTTTAAATAAGCCACCCAGACCAAATGTATTGAATTGTACTAAGAAACATATTTTGTTGTTGACCGCAAAGAAGGCCAAATTTGATTTTGATTCATACAGCCCTGTAACAAAGGAATTTGAATCATGGTTGATTGGCCAGTCACAAGTGTTACTACTTAAAGAGAGTCAGACAGAATTTTAAAGCAGCTCAAACTGGTACCATAAATTCTGTAGCCATAAGTTATATTTCATTCTCTTTTTCTTCAGTCTTATTTAATTAAATTCTGAATTGTCTCAGAAGTTCATTGTCAGCCAGTAATTACCAGATTCTGGACTTTATTTCCAGCCTTATCCATTAATACAAATGGGCAGCAGTTGAGAGAAATTAGCTCCTTTATTTGTCTACATCAGAAATAACCTTGATGAAACAATTGTAACACCCAGTTCTAGATACTTAACTGAACTGATAATAGCTGTAGTTTAGTTTCAAATCATCTTAAAGCATGTTCCTCTTTAATATGTCTGACATAATCCTATTTTATACTGTTCAGCGTGGTGCTCTCATCCCTGAAGCTGAATTTAATCAGTCATCTTTGGTGGTAAATAATTTATGAAAATGTTGTCATTTTCCATCTTAAAATGAATTCAAAGGATATGTGGAGCAACCCTTGATAGATGCTCCGAGATCTGTGGAATAAATTAATTCACGATTCTTTGAATATAATATATTCTTCATTCTTCACAAATAAAAAGAAGCAATTGGCATGTTTGATTTCTTTTTTTTTTACCATATGGATCATTCCATTCTTATTATATAATCAATAACTCACAATATCTTCACATAGTTGTATATTTATCATCATGATAATTTCTTAGAGCATTTGCATCAATTCAGAAAAGAAATTAAAAGAAAACAGAAAAAATTTATACATACCATACCCCTTACCCCTCCCTTTCGTTGATCACTAGCATTTCAATCTACTAAATTTATTTTAACATTTGTTCCCGCTATTATTTATTTATTTTTAATCCATATGTTTTACTCATCTGTCAATAAGGTAGATAAAAGGAGCATCAGACACAAGGTTTTCACAATCACACAGTCACATTGCAAAAGCTATATCATTATACAATCATCTTCAAGAAACATGGCTACTAGAACACAGCTCTACATTTCCAGGCAGTTCCCTCCAGCCTCTCCATTACACCTTAACTAAAAAGGTGATATCTATTTAATGCATAAGAATAACCTCCAGGATAACCTCTCCACTCTGTTTGGAATCTCTCAGCCATTGGCACTTTGTCTCATTTCATTCTTCCCTCTTTTGGTCAAGAAGGTTTTCTCAATCCCTTGATGCTGGGTCTCAGCTCATTCTAGAGTTTTTCTCAATCCCTTGATGCTGAATCTCAGCTCATTCTGGGATTTCTGTCCCACGTTGCTAGGAAGGTCCACACCCCTCGGAGTCATGTTCCACATAGAGAGGGGGAAAGCAGTGAGTTTGCTTGTCGTGTTGGCTGAGAGAGAGAGGCCACATTTGAGCAACAGAAGAGGTTCTCTTGGGGGTGACTGTTAGGCCTAATTTTAAGCAGGCTTAGCCTATACTTTGCGGGGTTAAGTTTCATATGAACAAACCCCAAGATTGGAGGCTTAGCCCATTGCTTTGGTTGTCCCCACTGCTTGTGAGTATATCAAGAATTCTCTACTTGGGGAAGTTGAATTTTCCCCCTTTCTCACCATTCCCCCAAGGGGTCTTTGCAAGTACTTTTTTATTCACTGTTCAAATCACTCTGGGATTTATCGGAGCATCACTCTGGACAAACCAACAAAATCTCATGCCCTACTCAAGGTTCCAAGTACTATGGTGTTCAATTAAGCTGTCCACATAAGTTATATTAGGAAATGCATTAGTCAAACTATAAGTTTTGTACCAAATAAACATTTTTTGCTTTAGTCTCACACATGAGTTAAAGTTTTAAAATATTAATTCATGTTTGATTTCTTAAAACAAATGCAGATGCTTTGACTTTCCACTCTTAAAATACAATATAGCTAGTTCTTCTGTCTGGTTTGTAGATTATGAAATTAAGGACCTGTATTAAACCCACTCACTGGTTCCTGTTATGAGTCAGGCATATACTATTCAATAAATTCTTATGCCAGCCCTGCAAAGTAGGTATTATTGTCTGTGCTGGTTTGAAGTTGTATGTACCCCAGAAAAACGTAGTCTTAAATTTAATCCATTCCTGTGGGTGTGAACCCATTGTAGGTAGGACCTTTTGATGAGGTTCCTTCAATTAAGGCGTGACCCACCTCAATCAGGATGGGTCTTACTTAATCCTCTTACTGGAATCCTTTATAAGAGAATAAAATTCAGACAAAGAGAAAGCAAGCCACAGAATTAAGAAGCTGAAATCAATGAAACCCTGAAGAGAAGGGAGAGACCAACAGGTATGCCACATGCTTTGCCATGTGGCAGCGCAGCCAATGGTCACTGGCAGTTGGTCTTCAGAAAGAAAGTATTTCGCCTTGATGATGCTTTGATTTGGACATCTTCCCAGATTCTAACCATAAGTGCATCAATTCCCATTGTTTAAGCTGATCCATTTCATTGTATTTGCTTGGAGCAACCTAGGAAACAAAAACATTATCTCCATTTTGCAGATTAAGGGTCAAATTTAGAGAAATTAAGTAATCTGCTGGAGACTTCATGACTACTAAATGGTAGAGATATGATTCAAATTGAGAGACCAAACTCTGAAACCCATAATCTTTTCACTTTACAGAATGGCACCCACCTCCTCCCAAATAAGAGCAGCTAGCATTTATTAAGGACCTAGCCAAGAACTGCTTAGGCACATAGCACACATTAGCAGGAGGCTCGGAGACTCGCTTGGGAAATGGTCATACAGCTAATATATAGCAGACTGGGGTACAGACCCTGGATTGTTGAGTGGAAGGATTTGAGCTTTGAGGTCAGAATGCACCTTATTCCCATCAGCTCTATGTGCTTCTTCTACCCAATATATGCTCTGGTCACACTTTTGACCTTGAGAAAATTCTGCAAAATCTGAATTAAAATCAGTAACAACTAGATAATAAATACTCTTTTGAGATTTCACCCTTTCTCCACTTTTGAATTCCATGATGTCGCTTGAATCAAACTACTGATCAAGTCACCTTCCATTCCTAAATCATGGAACAACAAAAACAAAAGAGAAGACAAATTTTTACTTCATTTATACATTCTGAGACATTGGCATCTCTTTACCTAGCTCCTTATATATGGATCCGGTTCTTCAAAGATTTATGCTTGCCTAAATATGTTGTTGAACTAAGATGATTAGACATGAAAAAAGCTATTTTTCTTATTGTCATGAGGCACATTTTGTATTGCCATCCTTTTAATATTTTTCAGTTATTTCCAGTTTTTCCTGACTTATCAGATAGCACATTTATATTTTCTGTATGGGCATGATGCAAAACAATGATGTATTTATAATTTTTTTAACTTTATAACAATAAAACAAATTACAGTGCTACTAAGATTTCAGGGTTAAAAATGTTAGACTGAATCTTTAGTCATCATAGCTTATTCACTGGTAAAATAGCCCAGGGTTTAAAGCGCAGCTCATTGTTGGCCACATTGTTTTAATCAAATTTATAAAGTTAGGTTTGTCTGTTCATGAATAGTATGTTTGAGATGATATACTCTAAAATACAGATTATGTGGAGGTGTGATAATTTATTGAGCTTTTACTAAAAGTGCTGGCACTGATATAAGTGCTTTTGGTTTCATTGACTCATGTATTCCTTACAAAACCCTGTGAGGTAGGCACTGTTATGATTCCCATTTTACAGATAATGAAACGGAGGCACAGCATCATGTGTGGCACTACGATTAAAAGTGCCCCCTGCTTGCAGGTTTAAAGCTCTGCTGTCATTATCTTGAAATTTTTAATTTTTGAACAAGGGGCCTCACATTTTCATTTTGCTCTGGACCCTGCAAATTATGTAGCTGTTCCCGGAGGAAATAACTTGCTTAAGTAAGAGAGCCAGGACTCAGGTAACCTGGCTCCAGGACCCACGCTCTTCACCCTTGTTAAACTGCCTCTCAGAGAGCAAGTTGAGTCAGAAAGAGGCTGCCAAGCTGCAGAGCAGCTGTGGACGTTTCTTTTCTGTAGAGCTGCTTTGCACATGAGCTATTCTATGTGGTACGTTTTAGGGAGTCACAGTGAAGAGTGATTAATTTAATGATGACTAATGATTCCTAGGGGGGGTCAGCTAGTCTCAATAGATTATTTTTAAAGAGTAAAATGGGAAGAGCAGTGCCTGGAAGTATATTCCTGGGTGATACCTCCCCAAGGGCAGTGCCTGGCT
Organism: Tamandua tetradactyla; assembly: GCF_023851605.1. Classification (NCBI taxonomy): domain Eukaryota; kingdom Metazoa; phylum Chordata; class Mammalia; order Pilosa; family Myrmecophagidae; genus Tamandua; species Tamandua tetradactyla. The sequence continues at coordinate 195,826,694 of NC_135327.1, read as the reverse complement.
ACCCAGAGTTGGGGCACCCTTCATTTATCTTATTTTGGGTGCTTTAAGGATATAAAATCAGTGCTGTTCTTTCTGATGGAATGACCAAGTAAACACACAAATAAGTAGAAAATTTTCTTAAATTTTTAATTGTCTTTCACATATTTCCTGAGTAACACCTTTAATTTGTGCAACCCTCCTCAGGTTAAATTTGGGAATAACTTCAATTTGGAGAGTGGAGTCATCAACCATTACAACATACCCTGAGTTTTTTTGACACTCTCTTCCCCCTTCCTTATTCTGTCTTATTTTTACTGTCTCCGGCAACTTCTCAGCTATAAGGCTGAGTAGAGTAAAAGTTGGGGAGAAAAATGATAAAGAATTGCAATCTTATCACATTAAAAGTGTCACATTACAGACACTTGAAGTGAATTCCTTTGCATTTGACTCTAGATGATTGTTCTTCTTTTAAAACCTAAAATATTGCTCATCAAAAGAGTTTCATCTAGGTTTCAGGAATGTTTATGCCATCTCTTTTCTCCTGACCCCTCCTGAGTCTGTGTCACATCATCGCTGATGTAGATCAGGGAGGGGAGAGGAAGGTCCTGAGTTGCTGGGGATAATTAAACTTTTTATTTTTAATCTTATAATTGTTTTTAAATAATTGTTCAATTGTTAAGAAAAAAACTCCAACACTGTTTAGGACTACTACAAGAAAAAAGTACTGAATTAAAATTTAATTTTTGAGTTGCATTCTTTTTAAGAACGTTATAAAACAGTAGAATACTAAGACGAAGCCACAACTCTTGGTTCCTCAGCCATTAAAAAAAAAAGTACTGGCAAAGCCTTACATAAATAATCGCATAACTTCAAGAAGCTTTTGAATTATATTTATATCCACATTTGCATGGCTCTTTTTATCCTGTCAGCTTTCCTTTATTGGCTTTCCTTTGCCTTCATAAAGACTTCATGGCTGTGTTTAAAGGCTTCCTTTGATGAATACTTCCAGTTGTAATTATCCTTGAAAAACTCACTTTCAGCTGAAATGGGGGGAATGGGGACACTGGCTTGGAAGCACCAGTCACCTCTGCAGGGAAGGGTGTGAATTTGTTTGAAAGTTAATATAGAGAGAGTCCTGGTCCTCACTCTCACAAGAAGTCGACTTTTTGAAGATACTTAACAGGGGAGAATGGGTTCTGAAAACAGGGATTAACTGAAAGCCTATGGACAGATTAGTGAGACCCCTCTCCCAGTTCCCTGGACCCCCACTTGGCTCCCAGAATGCTGGCAGCCAGGCTATCCCCACAGCTACCCACCCAAGCAGGAGAATGGAGGATTTCTCTTAAGAGAAAAGAGCTGTGGATACTGAAAGTCTTGGCTTACCCCCTTTATTTCAGTAGAGTGAAGCCCACCAGTTAATGATCCCCATGCATGTAGGCACATCTTCCAATCTGGCTCTTTAGGATATCACCATTAAATGTGACAGCCAAGGAAAACCAGGCATAATAGGAAAACCTCTATTATGAAACACAGGGACAAAAGCAAACAGAAATCGGTAACTCCAAAGAAGCAATGAAGAGAGTAAAAGATACAGTGTCTGTGAAATAGGAACAGGATGTTATTTTATAAAAGGAATATTCCAAGATCAAGAATTCTTGATCCACGCATATACTGATACATACATACATTGGCAGATAAAGTTGAGGACATCTCTCATAAAATAAACCAAAAAGATAAAGATAAAAATTGATGATAAAGAAAGAAAGAAGGATAATTAGAGACACAGTCTAGGAAGTTCAACTTCTAAATAGTAGGAGTTCCAAAGAGGAAGAAAAGGGAGGACAGGTAAGAGAAGCAAAGAAGGTAATTGTACATAAATGAAGGTCATGAGTTTGAAAGGGCTCATCAGTGCCCAGTATAAACAAAACAAAATTTTAAAAACAGGAAAAACAAACAGATGAGAGACTCCCATACCAAGGCACAGCATCATGAAATTTCAAAACCACAGGGATAAAGAAATACTTTTCAGAGCTTCCAGAGAAGAGATGGGAAAAAGTTCACAACTGAAAAAAAAAGATTCTGAATCAGAAGTTTCAACACTGGGTGCTAGAAGATATTGGGGCAATGCTTTCCAAACAGAGGGGAGAAAGGGCTCAAACAGCTACTAGTACACCAATGTCTATACCAGCACTAATTCACAAAAGCCAAAGGGTGGAAACAACTCATGTCCATCAACAGATGAATGGACAAACAAAATATGGTGTATCTGTGCAATGGAATACTTTTTAGCCATAAAAAAGGAATGCAGTTCTGATACATGCTACCACATGAATGAACCTTGAAGATATCATTCGGAGTGAAACAGGCCAGACAAAAATATCTAGAATAAACAGATTTTTCTAGAAAGAAAGTAAAGTAGAGGTTCCTGGGGGCTGCTGGGAGGGAGAATGAGGAATTATTGCTTAATGGCTAAGATTCTGTCTGGGGTGATGAAAAATTTTGATAATGGAAGGCAGTGATGGTAAAACACCATTATAAAAGTAATTATAATGCCACTGAACTGTACACTTAAAAATGACTAAAATGCTCAACAGGCAGAGTTCTCACCTGCCATGCCAGAGACCTGGGTTCGATTCCCGGTGCCTGCCCATGCAAAAAAAAAAGACTAAAATGATAAATTTTTAGGTCGTATATATATATGTATATATGTATTTCTCTCTGTATATTAAGGCACACACACAAACCTGAGGAGATTTGTCTGGGCATAAAATTGAAAGCCATTCTCAGATATGAAAGTCTCAAAACATTTACTTCCCCAAGTACCTTTTCTCAGGAAGTTACTGGAGGATATAGTTCATCAAGATGAGGAAGCAAATTAAGATCCAGGAATCTTTTAGTCTCCAATACCTTAGAGCAGCTAGAAGTAAAAACCTAATTGTATGAATTGTAACCCATACCAAACTCTGAAATCTGTTCTAAACTAATGTTGCACTGTGTGCTGAAATTTATTGCTTTTTTTGCATATACGTTATTTTTCACAAAAAAGAAAGAAAATGCTGATAAAAATATATATATATATATATAAATATTCCTTCTAGTCTCTAATGTTTCAGAGCAGCTAGAAGGAAAAATCTGAGAGGATGGTATGGTAGTCCATGACAAACTCTGGGATCTGTTCTGTAACTACTTGTTGAAGGGTGCTTTGAAAACTATTGCTTTTTTCTTTCTTTGCTTTGTATATATGTAATATTATACAATAGAAAAAGTTTAAAAAAAAAAGATCCAGGAATCGGGAAAGACAGCAACGGTGATGGGGAAGGGAACCGCAGCAGGCTAGCTCTGTGCTAGCCTAGAGAGCGCTAGTACAGGGGGGGACAGTGCGATGAGAACCGCAGGGATGTCTCCAGGAAAAGAGCAAACCTGATGGGTCAGCTGGTGTGTCTGATCATATAAAGAGGGATTTTCTGGCTTTGGGAGAGAGTGTTTAGGGATGGATTTGTGACAGATGCATAGAAAATAAAACTCTCAGAAAACACAGAATTGCACAAAAAGGAAAGTGACTTATGATGGAGTATATGATTTGACTCAGGTGCAAATAATATTTACATAGTCATAATGATGTTAAAGCTGGAGTATTAACAGAACAAAAAAAAAAGTAATAATGTCTGGACAATGAGAACAGGGGTGGTATGTGGGATAGAGTATTTGAGAGTGGTCATCTTTTTTTTTTTCTTTTTTAACATGGGCAGGCACCGGGAATCGAACCCAGGTCCTCTGGCATCGCAGGCAAGCATTCCTGCCTGCTGAGCCACGGTGGCCCGCCCTAGAGAGTGGTCATCTTGATGTTCTGCACAGGAGCTAAATAGAAATGGCTGAAACTAAGTCCAGAAATACAATAGACACTCGTTATTTTAGCAGTGTGAGTTAAAGAACAGGAGGGAAAAAAACAGTTAAAATTTGTAAGCAGTTGACTCTGGGAAACAAGAAGAATCAAGAGTGGAAGGGATAGGGCAGGGGACTGGGTTTGTTATGTCTTGTGGTCCTTAGCCTTCAACATTTTAAATTATGCATATCTATTTTTTGAGGATAAAGTTAAATGAAGGGAAAAGGCACTCCCTCTTTGCCATATCTATTACCTGCTAATAGACGTTGTATGGATTTTTCAAAACAGTTAAGTTTGTTTATATAAAAACAGATAAAGAAAAAACCCAGTATTTATAAAACACTGAGAAAAATTCTTCTCATTTTGAAAACACCACAATTTAAAATATAAAATATATATATATATATATATAAAACAGGTACAATTATATCAATATATGAGGGCATTTGCCAGCTTAAATAGGATTCAATCTATTCTTTAGGATTAAAATTTGATAGACTTCTGTTTTTATATGTATGTAAAGGAGCAAATGGATTCAACTCTTTACATAGTGGGAACTGTACTAAAAAGAAGTCTGCAAGATTACAAGAAAATAATTTCCAAGCAACTATTGCCAGTCCATCTATATACATCTTTCTAACCATGATTAGGATCCTGGTAGCCTGAGGTTATACCCGGTTGTCATAATAGGTAGGTGGAAATAACCAAATTAGGCATGTTCTGTCGACTATTTAGAACACATTTTATAAGGACAATTTTTATCCTGTCTTCAAATTGAAGGTGATTCAAGCTGTATTAGGCAACACTAGGTGATTTTAAAATGCCTTGCACTTTAAAATATATTATGTTAGAAAACATTTAGGCAAAAACTGCCTTTTTAAACAAGCAAATTCCATCGTAATTTTCTGATATTGAAAAAGCTATTAATGATACGATGGGGATAAAGGAAATAGGACATTGTGGTTTATAAAATACAATATAAATTTGGATTGTACCTATTGTTGGGTTTTACTAGGACAATTAAGATTTTCTCTTTTAATTAGCAAAGCAAGTTTCCCCATGAAAATAGAAATGTCTACCTAACACAATTTAAGGGCATTAAATCTAGAGAAAAGGAAGAAAGTAGTATTTCATTTATTTTTATTAGTATACGAGATATTTCTGAGAGTTAGGTTTTGCCATTGTGTAAATACACTGCATAGTTCTCAAACTTGTTGGTCTCAGGACCCTTTTATACTTATAATTATTGAGGACTCAAGAGGCTTTTATTTGTATGGGTTCTACCTATTGATATTTACTATATTAGGAAGCAAAACTGAGAAACTTTTTAAATGTATCTAAAAAGATCAATATTAAACTCATTACATTTTTTATTGTGAAAAATAACATATATACAAAAAAGCAATAAAATTCAAAGCATACCTCAACAATTAGTTATAAAACAGATTTCAGAGTTTGGTGTGGGTTATAGTTCCATAATTTTAGCGTTTTCCTTTTAGCTGCTCCAGTTAAAGACACTGGAGACTAAAAGAAATATCAATATAGTGATTCAGCAGTCAAACTCATTTCTTAAATCCTAATTTTCCTGTTATAACTCCACCTTCTCCTTTGATCTTTTTCCCAATCTTTAGGGGTATTGGGGCTATGCCCATTCTAACTTTTTCATTTGGAAAAGGGCTATCAATAATATGGGATATGGACATGGAACTAGTTGATGTTCTGGAAATGCTGGCCCCTCTGGGTTTCAGGACTTATCTGGCCTAGGAATCCATCTGGAGTTTGTAGGTTTCTGGGAAGTAATCATAGTGCATGGAACCTTTGTAGAATCTCAGATAAAGCCCTAGGTATTCTTTATGGTTTGCAGGAATGGTTTCAGTTGGGGGTTGGCAAACCATAAACTCATTACGTTTGATCATAAAAATATTTTTATGAAAAAATAACTATTTTCAAATAATTAATGAGAAAATGGCATAGCTTTTTATTAGTGCAATTTTTTAAAAATGTCTGAGTTGAAAGGAGACAGTGGGATTCTCATATCTTCTACATTTAATCTATTGCCATAGGTTGTTTTGGTTGAAGCACATGAAGAAAATACAACAACATAGATAGGTAGTTGGAAAAGGGAGGAGTATTTTATATCCTTTTCTGATAAATTATGGATAATCGTCATGAATGGTATTTCTTAAAGGTTAGTTGCAGTGTGGAATCTGAAACCATACCAACGAACTTTTCATATTTTATTTAATAGAGCCAATTACATGAAAAGTCATTTTTGGTCTATCTTACGCTTTCAATGGACCTTTAACCCATACAAGACTTTATAATCTCATTCATTGGTCATTATTTTGGAAAATATTTGGCCACTGTCTTATGTAGATCTTCCAATGGTTGACACATTAATTACACATTTATTAATGTCACCACTAATATCCCCAGGTAGTCTTTAAGTAATTGGGAGATAATCAAGCTCATTGTGACAGATGCAAAGTTTTCCAAAATTCTAATATCTGATTGAAAACTCAAAGTTTCTCATTAGCAACAAAACCATCAATTGTTTTCCTTGAAGTGACAGGTTCACTTCATTCATTTTGGAAAAAAATATTTGCCAAATACCCAGGCCTGAATACTTTTTCAGCATTCCATGAAAAAAAACAGCTCAATCACACAAGTGCTTTTCCTCAAGAATACCTTCATATTTCAGTGTGCAACAGAAGTGCACAACATGTAGCTATTATTTCATCAGACAGAATATTAATTAGGTATGCTCAAGGGCTGAGGTTCAATAAAATTAGCAATTTTTACTATGTCTTCAAGGACCTCCTAAGGACATTTTCCTGGAGTGGAATGCTAGTCTAGTTTACCACTGCCTTGATGTGAGCGAAGGCTCCAGAGTTTTTCACTGTGTTGACATTTACACGGATGAGGCAAAAGCAATGGAGGGTAAGACGCAAACACTACTTTAGTATTATCATGAAAATAGTTTTGACCTTGTAGACTCCCTTACGTAGACACCACTGTTGTAAAACATTGCTGTAATCCACTGATCTTTAGGGACACTAAGTTACAGACACTGGGACTGCAGAGTTTAATATGACTTATCATCATAACCTCTTCCCCTCTTCCCAGCCCCAATCTTATCATGCAAACCATTCCCTGGAGGTAAAAAATTTCTTAACTGTCCACTTCTCAGTATGGAAATAATTAACAATTACCATTTTTCTTTTAAAGTTTTAGGGGGGGGAAATGGTAGAAATATCAAGTACTCTCATTATTTGGCATTTCTGTGCGTGTGTGTATGTGTGTGTGTGTGTGTGTATCCCCTAGAACTATATACCTGCATATAGAAAGTACCAACTGACATGACAGGGGAATTTGGTGAAGACTAATTTTTCACTGTATTACTTGTGACTTAAAAATGAACTCATTTAAAAAATTCTTTCCTTAAGCCTAACTTAGTCCTCACAGACGCTGGCTATTTTCTCTCCAGTGAAAGGAAATTTGAGTATGTTTAGTGAAAAACTTAGCTTCTCCTATAACTAATGTCCTCTGCATTTGACTAAATCCTTTAGCCAAGTGGCATTAAAAGAGATACACCATCTTTCTGTAGTATCTAGTCTATGACCCTGACCATGAAAAAAAATCTTGACCCACTACACCCATCCATGTCTATATAATTAACACACATTTCTTGAAACAATATTTATACTTATAACCTGTAATGCAAATTGATATTTCTATTGTATTTTATTGGAAAAGAAGCTAGTACTGACCCATTAAATTGCTTTTATGACCCATGCCTGAGGAACTGTTCACAATTTTTTTTTATTAGAGAGGTTGTAGGTTTACAGAAAAATCACGTATGAAGTACAGAGTTTGCATATACCACCCTATTTCTAACACCCTGCCTCCGTGTGGCATATTTGTAGCAATTGATGAAAGAACATTTCAACAGTTGCACTTTTATCCACAGTTCGTGGCTCCTTAGGGTGCACTGTTTATGTTACATATTCCTATAGATTTTTTAAAATTATTCTAGCAACATATATACAACTCAAAATTTCCCCTTTTAATCATACTCAAACATATAGCTCAGTGTTGCTGATCATGTTCACAGTGTTGCACTACCACCACCACCATCCACCACTGAAAATTTTCAATCATAACAAACAGAAACTCTGCACAATTTAAGCGTGAACTCTCCATTTGCTATGCTCACTCTGACCCCTGATGACCTACATTCCAGTTTCAAGCTCTATGAATTTGCTTATTCTACCTGTTTCATAGCAGTGAGATCCTATAATATTTGTCCTTCTGAGTCCGGCTCACCTCCCTCAGCATGATGTCCTCAAGGTCATCCATGTTGTCATATGTATCAGAGCCTCACTCCCTCCCACAGTTGAATAGTCCTCCATTGCATGCACACACCACATTCTGTCCATCTATTCATTGGCTGATGGACACTTTGGGTTGCTTCCATCTTTTGGCAACTGTGAACAACGCCACTATGAACATCGGTGCACAAGTATCTGTCTGAGTCCCTGCCTCCAATTCTTCTGGGCACATACCTAGAAGTGGGATTGTCAGGTCATATGACAACTCTATATTTAACTTTCTGAGGAACCACCAAACTATCTTCCACAGCAGCTGCACCGTTTTACATTCCTAGCCACAATGAATGAGTGTTCCTATTTCTCTCCATCCTTTCTAACACTTGTAACCTTCTGTTATTTTAGCAGTAGCCATTGTAGTCAGTATGAAATAGCATCTCATTATGGTCCCAATTTGCATTTCCCCAATGATTAATGATGCCAAGCATCTTTTCATGTGTTTTTTTGCCATTTGTATACTTTCTTGGGAGAATGCCTTTCAAGTCCTTTGCTTACTTTCGAATTGGTCTCCTTGTACTCTTCTTGTTGAGTTGTAGGATTTCTTTGTTTTTTGGAAATTAAACTCTTGTCAGATATGTAATTTCAAAATATTTTCTACTGTTGTCTTGGCTCTCATTTACTTTCATGATAAGTCCTTTGATGCACAAAAGTTTTTCATTTTGATGAGGTCCCACTAATCTATTTTTTCTTTTGTTAACTGTGTAAAGTCCAAGGTCATTCACCTGCTGTGTCCTGTAGGTATCGTTCCCATTAGGGCTTTACCTCTGTCATAACCACCATCCCCTTCTTTCTTTACTTCCTTCAAAACCTGCTTTCAGCTGGAGACCCGGTTTCAATTCCTGGTGCCAGCCCATGCCAAAAAAAAAAACCCTGCTTTATACTTGTCTTTAGGAAGCCTTCCTCACCAGCTATCCTTTAGCATGTATGTGGTCTATGCAGTTGCTATAGTTTTTTTTAAAACTTAAACTACTTTGTGATTTTCTTTTTTACAATGTTACATATGCAGGAACCTATTTTCCACAATTAGAGTATAACTTTCACCAAATCACAGTATAATCTCCTAAGGTCAAGGCCTATATCTGATATAATACCCAAATAGCATTTTGTTTGGTTATGGCTGCAAAGTAACAGAAAACTCCTACTCAAACCTGCTGAAAGGATATCTACAGGTCCAAAGGTAGGGTAGGTCCAGTCAAGGTCAGAGATAGTACTGCTCAATGATACCACCAAGGACTCAAGTTCTTTTCCTCTCTCAGTACTGGCTTCATGAGAAAGTTGGTCTAAAATAACAATCAGGGTGACACACTTGTGCGCCAGAGAACCGGGGATGAAGAGGGGGCATGCACCAGGCATGCAGGACTAGCCCACCCCCACCTTTAGTCCAGGACAGCTGGAGAGGGATTGTTACCATCGTGAATTGTGTAAGGAAAGGGTGGATACCTCAACACAATTAGGGTTATTTTAGGAAGGAAGACAGAGGATGGGAAATGGATGGCAGGTGGGAAACCAACAATATCCAGTATAACCTAGTACAACGCGCCACACACTGAGGGATGTGCAATTGAGTCTAAAGTAGTGCTCTTCTGCCACCATAGGAAAACAAAACTATTTCCTTTTCAATCTCCTTTTTTCTACTTTGTACCAGTTTGCCTGATTACAGTGAGAAAAGACACATACAAACAAATGTACGTTATATGTATGTGTATATAAATACATATTATATATATAGTGTTGTGCAGAGTGTATCAAAAGTACTCCTTTTATAAATTTATAAACCAAGGAATAAAAATAAAATGATACATAGAGATAAGAATGGGAGTGTATGTACAGTCTTATTGAAGAGATAACATTATACAGGATCAGGGAACTGCAAAGTAAAGAAGTAAAGGTAAGAGGGACTAGATGACATGATTATTTATGTACAAAATCCTAAATAATCTACAAAACAACCAATAGAACTTACTAGTTCACTTAGCAAGGTCACAGAATACAAGGGTAATAGACAAAAGTCAATTGTATTTTCATATGGGAAAAAAGCTGGAAAAATGAAATTTTAGAAAGTTTCATTTACAATAGCATTAAAAAACTTAAGATATTTAGGAATCAATTTAACAAGACATGTAAAACCTCTAACTGAAGACTATAAAATATTGCTGAGAGGACTCAAAGACCTAAATAAACCATGGTCATGGAATGGAAAACTCAACATTGTTAAGATGTCAGTTCTCCTCAAATTGATCTATAGATCAAACACGATCCCAACCAAAGATTTTTTTTCTAATTCTAAAATTTATATGGAAATACGAAGGACCTAGAAGAGGAAAAGCAATTTTTTAAATGAAGAACATTCATTACAGAGCTACAGTAATCAAGCCAGTATGGTCACGATGAAAGGATAGACTTAGATCAATGAATGGGATAGAAAGTCTAGAGATAGACCCACGCATCTATGATCAGTTGATTTTAGATAAAGATACTGAGGCAATTCAATGGGAAAAGTGAGGTCTTTTCGACAAATGATGTAGAAAAGCTGAATTTCAGTATAGAAAAAAAAAAAAGAACTTCAACCTATACCATGCATCATCATAAAGAATTAAATCAAAGTGGATCATAGACCTAATATAAAAGTCAAAGTACAAAACTTCTAGAAGAAAACACTGGAGAAAATCTTCACAATCTTGGGGTAGGCAAAGCTTTCATAGATAAGATACAAAAAGCACAAACCATTAAAGGATAAACTGGATCTTACCAAATGTGCTAGTATGAAACTGTTATATACCCCAGAAAAGCCATTTTCTTTCAATTCTGATCCAGTCTTGTGGGGGCAGACCTACTGTTTTGGGTGGAGCCTTTGATTAGATTGTTTTCATGGAGACTGACCCACTCAATTTTAGGTGTGGCCTTTTGATTAATTTCCTTCCATGGAGATGTGGCATACCTGATTATGGGTGTGACCTTTTCATTAGATGGAGATATAACTCCACCCATTCAAGGTGGGTCTTGATTAGTTTACTGGAGTCCTGAAAAGAGCTGACAAGGGAATATTTTAGATAAAATCTTTAAGACATTTGGAAATGCTTGGAGTGCTGACAGAGAGAGCAGAAGCCTAGACACTGATGTTCGGAGATGCACAACCCAGCAGACATTGCCATGTGCGTTCCCATGAGATGCTAAGCAATCTAGAACTCAGAGTTGTGTCCTGGAGGAGCTAAGAAAAGGCCCAGAGGTACTTAGAAAGGAAGCCACTGGAATCAGAAGCTGGAAGCAATGGAACTGGGAACAAGAACCAACAGACACCAGCCACGTGATTTCCTATGTGATGGACATCAGCCTTTCTTTGGAGTCAAGGTATCTTTCTCTGGATGCCTTAGTTTGGACATTTTTAAGGCCTTAGACCTGTAAACTTGTAACTTAATAAATCCCCTTTAAATAAGCCAATCCATTTCTGGTATTTTGCATTCCAGTGCATTAGCAAACTAAAATGCCAAATTAAAAACTTTTTCTCTTCAAAAGACCTGGTTAAAAATATGAGAAAGGGCAAGTCACAGAATGGGAGAAAACATTCACAATACATGTATTAGACAAAGGACTTGTATCCTAATTAATTTATTAAAAAACTCATTGTATTGTCTACTGCTGCATTACAAATTACCACAAACTTAGTGGCTTAAGGAAACATGTATTTATTTTCACATAGTTTCTGTGGGTCAGGAGTCTATGCATGGTTTAGTTGGGTCCTCTGCTTCAGGGTCTTTCATAAAGCTGCAGTCAAGGTGTTAGCCAGGACTGGGGTCTCATATGATGACTTAACTGGGGAAGGATTCACTTCCAAGCTCATATGGCGGGTGGTAGGATTCAGTTCCTCACAGGCTATTGAACTGAGATCCTTAGCTCCTTGCCACACAAGCCTCTCCAACATGGCAGCTTGCTTCATCAAAGCCATACATGGAGAGTCAACTAGTAAGACAGAAGTCACAATCTTATGTAGCCTAATCATGGAAGTAGTATTCCATCTCCTTTGCTATATTCTATTGGTTAAAACAAGTTACTAAATCCAGCCCACACTGAAGGAGAGGGAATTATACAAGGTCATAAATACAAGGAAGTGAGGTGCATTGGGTGCCATCTTAGAATCAGCCTTTCATATAACTCAAAAAGAATAAAGAAAATCCAATCAAAACATGGGCAAAAAAATTGAACAGTCACTTCACTAAAGATAAATGAATGGCCAAAAGCATATGAAAAGATATTCTCAGAGTTTTTAAGGAAATGCAAATTGTAACCACAATGAAAAGCCATCACATGCTCACTAGAAGAGAAGAAAAAAAGACCAACATTACCAAGTATCAGTGAGCATTTGAGTAACTGGATCCCTCATATGCTACTGGTAGAAATGTAAAATGGCACAGCCTATCTGCTAAACTGGCAGTTTCTCATGTTATACACACACCTACCATATGACTCAACCATTCTCAAAAACTTGACCACGAATGTTCACAGCAGTTTTATTCACAGTGATCAAAACTGGAAACATACCAAATGTCCATCAGCAGGTGAATGGATAAACAATATAGCATATCCACACTCAGCAATAAAAAAGAACAAATACTGAAATGCTCAATGACGCAAATGAATCTCAAAATCATCACACTGTGTGAAAGAAGCCAAGTGCAAAAAAGTGTATACTGTGTGATTCTATGTAGATAAAATCTTCAAAAATATCTACGGTGACATAAACTAGATCAGTGGTTGCCTGGGACAATGAACAAAAGAAGGGATGAACCACACAGAGAGGAAAGAAATGGTTTTTATCTTGGCAGTGATGGCTTCATGTCAAAACTCATCAAATTGTACCCTTGAAATAGATACAGCTAATTTTAAGTAAATTATATCATAGTTTAAAAAATGAAACACTGACAAGTCTTTCTGAAAAGATTTACATTCTGAGGTATGCAGATCCTACCTCACATTTAGTTGGTTCTGTGCCCCCAGCTAACCCTAAACTATCCTGACTAGTTAGAGAAAACTGTCAATAGTAAAAACAGATCAAAGAAGTATAGAAGATGCAACAGACACATTAAGAGGTCCCTTTAATTTCAGCTTGAATATTGTCTTTCTTTTTGATCACTTTACAACAGAACTGAACAAACATGGAAATAGTCTGTCTCCATCATTACAGTAACTTTTCACCCATTTGTGACCACAGCTTCCATAAATAAAGGGATTAAAAAAGTGTTGAAAAACTATACATTGTTTTTTGTTCTGGGGAGGGTTGATGAGTAGGCAGTTGTAGGAGAGGAAGGAAAAACAGTTGGGAGAGACTTCCTTGTGACTTTATATCATCCTGTTTATTGCTTTATAATTTAAAAAATGCATTTTACAATTTGTAACTTTGGATGCATTAAGAACTAAAAGATTAATTGACCTTGCTGAGGAATATTTTTTTATTTCGCAAAGTATGGTGAGACAATTTTAAGTGTTATCAGCATAACAGAACATAGTTAGCTCCCAAAAACTCATTTTAAAAACAAAGCTAATAATAAAAATACTTTGAATTTGAATAGCAATAAAATAAACACAAATTTGGATTTACTTGTGAATTGCAAGAGATATGCATATTTCAGACCCTGACAAATGAGCTCCTCAGAATTGGAATTTGAAGATTATCAAGCCAATCATGGTAACCCAGTGTAAGAGCAGGGTTCCTACTTCATATCTTCTTTGCCAGTTTCTAAACATATCAGGACATCTTCGCTCAACAGATGAGTTATTGACCATGTGTGTCTATTTGAAAGGATTATATGCCCTAGAAAAAGCCATGTCTGAATCCTGATGCAGTCTTGTGAAGGCAGCCATTTATTTTAATCCCTATTCAGCACTATAGGTTGGAAACTTGATTATATTATCTCCACAGAGATGTGACTCACCCAGTTGTGAGTATTAATCTTTGATTAGAGGAAGATGTGACTCCACCCATTCCACATGGGTCTTGACTAGTTTACTAGAATCCTTTAAAAGAGGAAACATTTTGGAGAGAACCATGGAGCACACAGCTAGAGATCTTTGTAGATGAAGAAGGAAAATGCCCCTGGGGAATCTTCATGAAAGAAGAAACCTGGAGAAAAAGTTAGCAGACGCCAGTTGAGAGAGAAACCCTAAACATCATCAGCCTTCTTCAGCCAAGTTATTTTTCCCTGGATGCCTGAGATTGGACATTTCTATAGCCTTACTTTAATATGGACATTTTCCACAGTCTTAGAACTATAAATTTGCAATTTATTAAATTCCCCTTTTTACAAGCCATTCAATTTCTGGTATATCATATTCTGGCAGCTAGCAAACTAGAACCCCATCTAACATGGTTCCTGTTACATAGTAAATATGAAATAAAGTAAATATGAAAAAAGATAGTATTAACTACTTTTTAGAATTTAGAAGGTAAAATTAACATAGGGAATCCTGAAAAAAAGGATTTCTCTGTTTCAGTCTATTTTCTTCACCTCTTACTTAATAATGTTTCCTTTAAAACACATTTTCAGTTGACCCGTTGAACCTTAGAAATTAGTTGCCGCTCTCTGAAAAGATGCTATAAATGCAAAAATGCTCTTTAAAGGAAACCATAAATAATTATTAGTAGTCAAATTTATTTTATAGCATCTGAAATTGTTACTTGGAAAAGTATAAAAATGAACAAAATATTTTTCCAATACATTGAGTAAAGTCAATTAGAAGAATTAATAGTAAGATTTTGAATATGTTATCTATTTGAGTTTTCATCAAATTTTTACACAAATTTAAAATTTACCACTTAAAAAAAATAATTTTTACCTAATAGAAACTAAAATTGCAGGGTAGTAACAAAAGCTGACAAAACTCTCAGCCAATATACAAACGAGGATGCAAAGTGTTGTCACAGACCTCCAGCCCTTAGATATAGTCTGTTAAAATAAAAATGTTTATTGCCAGTATTTCTTAGCCTAGCCACTTTCTTTATTTTTTCTTCAAAATGTCAATTCCAACACTAAAGGGAAAGTGACTATAATCTTTTTTCAATAGGAATGAGTTCCAGAGGATGCATGAGTAAATGAAATGAAATGATCTCTAAACCCATTTAGGCTATTAAACGCATTGCTTATCCACCACGCTTTTTTATTTACTAATATGATTTATTAGTAATGAACAATTCATTTCACTCAAATTTTTTTTTGAATGCCTACTATGTGCCAGGCACAGATAATACAAAGATGATGAAATAGAGCCATTCCTGCCCTTCAAAGAACTTAAAGTCTTAAGGCAAGAGAATGTGCTAAATGCCACATAGGTGCAGATTAAGAGAAGCAATGAGCTAGACCAGTGATGAGAAGGGCTCCAGAAGCACAAAAGACTTCACTAGTCGAATAGTAAAAGAACGAGTGGAAACTAGCCAGGTGACGGGGGAGGTTGGGGAGAGACCAGACTGTTCAAAAAGGTGACAGCAGTGAGTACGCAGGATATTTCAAAAACAATGCATTAAAGCTGAAGTGGAGAGTACACAGTAGGACTTGACAAGAGAAGACAAAGGAATAAAATGAAGCAGGCCCCTACTTAAAGAGCTAAGAGTTTACATGAAAATCTTAAAGGTTTCTGAGAGTCAGTGAATGACTCGAAACAGGGAAGTAAAAAGATCAAGTCTGTATTTTTAAAAGGTCACTCTGGCTACAGTGTAGAAAATAGACTAAAAAGGAGGCAAGACTGGAGGAGGTAAAGTTGTTTCAGTTATTAGAAACCAAATAGTGGAAGCCTGAACTAAGATAGTTGTAGCAGAGATGAAGACAAGTGGGTTTCCTCAAGAGAGACTAAGCCAAAATGGAGAGGACCCAGTAACTGTTTTAGAAAGACTGAGTATGGGTCGTCTGTAGAAAATTCAAATGGAGATGAGGAGAGGCAGTCTGGAGTCCAGGAGAGAGAATTTGGCTTGAGGCTCAGAAGTGGGAAGCACAAAGATGCTGGTTAAAGCTGTTCAGAGAAGGCAGGGTGTGAATTAGAACAGAATGCATGTGCAGCTTCCATGCAGGCATTGATTTTAATTTCACATCGTATCTTTTCTACCATATGGAGGGGGCAGAGCCAAGTTTTAAAGACATAGGGACTGAAGGGGGAAATATAGAAGCTGTAGGGTTTTGATACATTAAATTATTCAAGGGCTGCTTGTTTAGTATTTAAAGTTGATCTACTTCTTGCAGTAACTGTTTAAGTTCTTTTTAAAAAAAAAAAACAGCAAAGCCAACTCATATCTGACCTCACTGCATAAAGGAATGTTTTGGTTGTTGGTGTTGTTTTTTTTTTTTTTTTGCAGTCATTTTATGATGAAGTTTTTGAGGTTAAAGCTTTACCTTTCCTATAATCATCCAAATTAATGTATTTTGCTGCACCTGTGCATAATTATTTAAGAAAACCTTAATAATTTTGCTTTTTCGCTAACCAAAAAATCACACACGCAATACTGTGGGTCTGTCTTTTTCAGGCATTATCTCAATTAAGTTTAACTCTTCAAGCTTCTCCTCCCTCCTATCTTACCACCCAGTCCAGTAAAACCTGACTGGCTGCAGAAACGGACTGAATGCAGGGAGAAATATTGTAAAACTGCACAAAGGCCCAGCTAAAAAAACCCTGATGCCTCTCCAGCATAATATATCAATTTAGTTCTCACTCAGGAAATGTCTCTGGAATTTTAGTTGGGTTTGGGTGGTAAGCTTTTGTCTCTTTGTTTTTACTGTATCAAACATGCTTCGTCTTAATGGCTCAAGAGAGAGGCTAGTATCATAAATGCAAGCCCCTCCTCTCTTTCCATGCAGAATGGTGCCTTAGACCTTCTCTTTCCCTCCCCTCCTTTACTGATGTTCCCTACCTGCCTGAAATAACTAACATTAAGTTTGGCATAAGACTGTTGAAAATTTAAGAAAACATCACCATAAAGAGACAAATGATGACCACCAAGTTTAAATTATCTGTACTAACTAATCCATCACAGTTTCGACCTTGTCTACATTTATGTACATACCTGAAAAAGCTTTGAGAAACAACAGATTCCTGACCTTGGCCTGGTGTGTTATGGGACACAATTTCTTCTATCTTCTTCTAGTATCCCATGACTATCCTCCTTTTTAAAGAGTAAAACTGAGATGCCTTACCTAGAAAAAAAACGTGAAGTTAACTCAAAGTCAACACTAGCATGTACATATAGACATTTCTATTTTTGGTTACTCCTGTACACCCATTATCAAATTGAGTTGCATAAAACCTAAAATTCACATTAATTTGTTTAGATTTCTATTTTCAACCAACTTTTATAGCAGCAGTTATGGTTGTTTTTTAGTCTGTGGACCAGTTCTGGGTAGAGAACAACTTCCTCAATACATACTCCCATCTGCTCCTCATTCCAGCCTCTCAAAATCCAACTCACGAGGATTATAGGTGAAATTGATGGTGGTCCTAATAATTAAACACCAATTAGAAGTTTCTTTATTTGTAAATTACATTAAAATTACTATAAGAAGCAACAGGTAGCCTTTCGAAAATTAGGAGATTGACACATTCACTATATATATCACCAGACATTTAAAAAACTTTTTTTTGAGATGATTGAATATCCACATGCAATTATAGCAAATAATACAGAGAGACTTCATGTACCCTCTACCCAGTTTCCTGCATCTTGTGAAACTATATCAAAATAAATTGAAACCCTCATATGTCACTGGTAGGAATGTAAAATGGCACAGCCACTTTGGATAACAGTTTGGAAGTTCCTCAAAATGTTAAACATAATTACCATAAAATCCAGCAATTCCAATCCTAGGTATATAGCCAAGAGAAATGAAAACCTATGTCCAAACAAAAAACTTCATACACATGTCAGAATTATTCATAGAAGCCAATACAAATGTCCATCAACCAGTGAATGGATAAATAATCTGGTATATTCAGACAATGGCATATTCCACAATAAAAAGAAATGAAGTTCTGATATATGCTGTAAAATGGATAAACTTTGAAAACGTTATGCTAAGTGAAAGCAAACATTCACAAAAGACCACACAACTCTGTGAATATACTGAATTGTATACTTTGAATGGGTGAATTTAAAGGTATGTGAATTTTCTGTGTTTTTTTTTTTTTTTTAATTTCCTCCACATGATTAAATCAGTTCAGCTTGACTGATGGGGGAAAACCATAATACAATATCACATACAGGATACTGTCATTGATACAGTCAAGATGCAGAACAGTTTCATCATCACAAGGATACTTCATGCTGCCCTTTTATAGCCACAGCCATCTTCTTTCCTCCCTTTTCTCCCCATCCTCAATCCTTGGCAACCACTAATCTATTTTCCACTCTATAATTTTGTTATTTCAAACATTTTATAGATGGAATCATGTAATATGTGACCTGTGGGGATTGGCTTTTTTCCCTTAGCATAATTCCCTGGACATTCATCTAAGTTGTTGTATACATCAATAGTTCCTTTTTATGGATGAGTAGTATTCCATAATTTGGATGTACCAAAGTTTGTTTAACCATTCACGCACTAGAAGGATATCTAAATTGTTTCCAGTTTTAGCTATTATGAATGAAACTTCTTTGAACATTCACATATAGGCTTTTGGGTGAATATAAGTTTTCATTTTTCTAGGATAATTGCCAAATAGTAAAATTGATGTGTATATGGTAGTTGAATGTTTAGTTTTCTAAGAAACTGCTAAACTGTTTTCTAGAATGGCTGTACCATTTTGCATTTCCACCAACAATGTATGAGTGATCCAGTTTTCTACATCCCTGCAAGGATTTGCTGTTGTCATGGTTTTTAAATTTTAGCCACCTGCTAAGTGGGTGGTAATACCTCATTGTGGTTTCAATTTACATTTCCCTAATGGTTAATGATATCGAACATCTTTTCATTATCTTATTTGCCATCTATATATCTTTTTCTGTAAAATGTCTCCTTATATCTTTTGCCTAGATCCTTAATGGATTGTTTTCAATTTTGTTTTGTGAGTCCTTTATATATGCCAGATACTAGTTGTTTATTTGCTATGTGGTTTGCAAATACTTCCTCCCACTCTGTAGCTGCTCTTTTAATTTTCTTAACAGGGTCTTTCACAGAGCAAAGGTTAAATTTTTTTTTTTTTTTTTTTTTTTTAAAGGAAAGACAGAGAGAAGGAAGGAAGGATAGAAGGAAGGAAGGAAGGAAGAAAGGGAAACATTTTTAAACATTTTCTTGTTTTATTGTATTCTGTTTCTCCGTTTTTTATTACATGGGCTGGGGCCGGGAATCGAACCGAGGTCCTCCGGCATAGCAGGCAAGCACTTTGCCCGCTGAGCCACCGCGGCCCGCCCAACAAAGGTTAAATTTTGATGAGGTCCAATTGGTCAGGTTTTCCTTTTATGGATTGTACTTTTAGCATCAAGACTATGAACTCTTTGCATAGCTCTAGAACCCAAAAATTTTGTTTTTCTTAAAATTTTATAGTTTTATATTTTATATTTAAGACCATGTTCCAATTTGAGTTAATTTTATATGAGATATGAGGTTAAGATCAAGGTTTCTTTTTTTCTGCTTATGGATGTCTTTAAAAAACCTTGCTGGGACTTTTATAAGAAAAAAATTGCATTAAATTTAGGTATCAATTTGGAGAGAACTCACATCTCTACTATGTTGGGTCTTCCAATCTATGAACATAGATGCCTCTCCATTTATTTAGATCTTTCATTTCTTTTATTAGCATTTTATAATTTTCAGCATATAGATACTGTACATGTTTTACTAAGTTTATACCAACATATTTTATTTTCTTTGCAATGATGGTCAGTGGTATTGTGTTTAAATATCATACATTCACTGTTAATATATAGAAATATTAATTTTTGTGTATGCTTTTGTATCCCATGACCTTGTCAAACTCACTTATTAAGTCTAAGTATTTTTGTATATACTTGGGATTTTCTGTGCAGGCAATCATTGTGTAATCTGCAAATACGGATGGTTTTATTTCTTCCTTTACAATTTGTATGCCTTTTCTTTTTCTTGTCTTATCACAGTGGCTAGAATTTCCGATACTAAGTTGAATAAGAACAGTAAGAGCACACATCCTTGCCTTGTCCCTGAACTTAGAGGGGAAGCACAGGAGGAATGCATTCAGTCTTCCACTGTGAAGTATGATATTTGCTGTAGGTTTTTTACCACCAAACATTTTACAATATTAGTTTTGTCTTCTTTTCCTCTTAATGCCCCTTGTTTTGTTTTGGCGTTTCTTGGTTTTGAAGTGAAAGCTTAAGACTTCCTCTTCAAGGTAATTGTTCCAACTGAGATGACAGTGCAAAACGGACCAGCAAAGGAAATTTCAGTACTTCTTCCTCCACGCTGTGCTTACGAGAGTGACAGGACCAAGTTCCTCTCAGGAGGCCCCTGTGTTCCTAATCAGCGCTAAATAACTAAATCTCATTAGCAGAGACCCTGAATCCTTCATCAGATTAAGAACCCGCTGTGGATGGGGCAGAAATTAGCTATTAAAGTGGGGGAGGGCCTCACAGAAAAGGGAAGCCTGTGCCCTGTCTGGCCTGCCCTACTCTTGCAACCAGCTCACTGCTGCCAGCCTCGCTGTCTGCCAACCTGAGCTGGCGATAGGAGAGTCTCAAATACCCAGATCCAGGGTGACAGGAGTGATCAGGGCCAGATTTAGTTTTGTGTGAGCCGTTGGCAGCGCTCTCCCAACCAAAGGAGAAGAGAATGAATCGGCAGTGAAGAGAGGGAGCAAATTAAGAGTTCCACCACTGGAAAAAGTGATAGCAACAAAGTGCATATCGAGCAAGTTTTTCTTTCTTTTTTTTTTTTGTATGTGGGTGTGGGGGGGGGGGGCGTGCAGGGCGGGGATGAGAAATGTAATCTAAACTAAAAAAAAAAGCCAGAGTCAACTCCATCCGCTGCCCCCTCTCTCTGGGTTCCTGAGACCTCCAAGCCCTCTCTTTGGCCCCGTGGCCCCGCCCACCCAGAGGGCCGCTCCCCTCGCCTGCCCCACCCGGCGGGTTGGGCCGAGACCGCACCTGCGCAGGTTAAACCTACAGGAACGTACTAACCGTGGGTGGCAGGGGAAGGTGAGCAAATGTGTGTGCGGTGGTGAAGGGAGGGCAGGCGAGGAGTAAGGAAACGGGCCTCTCCTAATGGCCGCTCCGGCTGCCCGGGCGGGAAGGAGGAGGGACCGCGGCCGGACGAGGGCGCACCGAACCAGAGCATGCGCCTGCGCGAGCCACGGTCCCCTCGGAGGAAGGACAGCCCCTAGATAGCCCCCTCAGGGTATTCCCCCTGTCCCGCCCCGCCTAAACGAGACCTACTCGGCGGTCCTGCTGACCCCCGGCTCCTCTCCCCTCAATGGGGTGTCCTTCCCACTCCCACGGTTCCTTCCTTGTGGGTCCATACCATACGCAGCCGGGGGAAGGGGCGCGCGACCACTGCAGGGAAATGGAACATTCCACTCGGGAGGGAGAGTGGCGGACTGGAAAGGAGCCAGGGGGCCAGGCGGTTTTACCCTGGCCGCTGGTACCTGCGGCGGCCGGGGAGCCTCCAAAGGGTGGCGCTTGGCGCAGAGCACCCGCCCTCAGCCCCGGGCCGGCTGGGCCGAGTCGCGCGCCCCGCGCTTAGCTCGCAGTCCACCGAGGCTCCTCCTCCCCGGCTGCGGGCGGGCTGGCGGCCCCGGAACGCCGCCCCCGCGGCTGCTCAGCGCGAGGCTGGAGAAATCGAGCCGGGCCAGGCCAAGCCGGTGGAGGCCAAGCCGGTGGAGCCCGCCCCTAGCCGCCGCCCCCGCCCGCCCTCCCGCGAGCGCCGCCGCAGGTCCGGGACGTGCTCCGGCCCGAGTTTGAATGCTGATCCTTCTCCTCCTCCTCCTCCTCCTCCTCCTCAGGCGGCTGTAGCGGCGGCGGCGGCGGCGGCGGCGGCGGCAGCGGCAGCGGCAGCAGCAGCTCCGGGAACCGCTGAAGCCGGCATGCTGGAGAAATTAGAGTTAGAAGAAGAAGGTGAGTGCGTGCGGCTCCCGGGCAACTCCGCCCTTTCTCGCCACCAGCTGTAATTTGCCTTTATTTTTACGTGGAGGGGAGATGTCGTGAAGGGGGAATCCTCGGAGCTGCGAGTCAGAGGTTTCGAACGAGCCCGGTGCAGTGAAACGATCAAGGGGGTGCTGGCCCAAGGCGGCCGGTAGCTGCTCGCGTGTAGCGCGAAGTGCCGGGTTTCTCAGAGCCTCTCTGGGGAACGGTCGGGAGATCTCCCCGCCCTCCTACAGTCAGACTGGTTTCGGGGATGCACATGCACCTCCTGCTCCTCACCTTGGACCCCACTCAGGCCAACTCGGCTGCTGAGCTGTGTGCTGCATTTTACGCTAGGAAATCAAGGATCGGAAATTAAAAGTCGGAACCAGCAGAGATAATGTCTGCAGTGGCACATTTGTGCCTTTCGAATGAGTGAAATACTAGCTGGGTTTCAATTAGGGAGCTCGGCAACCTAGCCATCAACACAGATGGTTGGTCCTTTTGTCCTTACTAGCTGAGCTCGAATTATAGCAAGGTGTTATGCAGTAATAGGTTTTAGTATATGTCAGCATAAATTTAGAGGTACTCCTCAAATTATTTTTATAGTACATACCTTTAAATAATACAGACTGGTTCCCTTATCTGCATTTGTGAAAATACCACCAGCAGGGTGTGTCTTCTTTTTTTAAAAGGGAAAGTTAAGTAGGAAAACCTGAAGTGGCTTATTGAATTGCTTTTGAGTTCACTTGACTCTCTCATTCCATCATTTCTAGTACCTCTTCCTATCTCAATCGGTTTTTCTTTTTCCTGTCCTAATTATTTACCTGGATTTTATTTGGGAGCTGTTAAGATTTTTTTGGTAAAATTAATATTTAAAATGGAAAATGATGAACTCAAAGTTGAAAAAGAACTTTATATAAAATGTGTAACAATTTAAGGAATGTAAAAAGCTTCCGCATTATCTTGTGCACTTCTATTATTTATTTCGTGACTTCTCTTTTCTCCAAGAGACTAAAAAGAGACTAAAGCTCCAAAACAAAGAGTGTGCCATGTGGATGCTATCTGTATGCCAACTTTACTTTAATATTTCTGTTCATTTACAACCAGGCAATTACTTGATTAAGCCATGAACAACCATATGAGAGCGTTAACCTGAGAGTTTTAGGCAGGTTTTTGCATTTATTTAATATTTTAAATTCACTGTCGCATTCACAAATATGTTAGCTAGAATATAATGCAGTCATAGTAATTATCATAAAAAGTCCACTTCCTTATTTATTATCAACAAGCAGCAAAATGATAGGTTTCAGAATTTTTCTGGAATTTAATCTGCACTTTGCACTACTGAAAAATCATCCTGTGTCCTAATGTGAATACACCTCACTATTCTTTGTTTTACCACATTGCAGGTAAGATTTTGGCCACTGTATCCAGGGTAATACCGAGTGCCTTTTCCACAAAGACATTGTCTCAGTCATGGGCATTTTCTTTGTCCCTGATGTTAGTATCAGAGAGAGTACATTGCATTTGAACTTTTTTGTAAATTAACATAGGGGCAAGAGGAAACTAGAGAACAGACTATTAGAAAGGCACCATAGTTAGAATTAAGAGCACAGGCCCAGGTTCAAATTTCAGCTCTTTCTCTTACTAGCTGTGTGACCTTGGACTAGTTTCTTAACCTCTCTGTGCCTTAGTTTCCTCATTTATAAAATATAGATAATATCAGACTGTTGTGAGAATTAAATGAGATAGTCCATGTAATGCTGTTTACACTGTAAACCCATAGTTAACACTTTGTTAATGTTAGTTACAATTGTTTAAATGCCATTATACATTGTTCTGATTCTAGACTTTTCAAGGCTTTTTATTAATAGGTCTTAATATAGAAATTCTTAACACATTTGGTGGCTTTTTTTTTCTTCAGATTTATTAATTTATTTATGTTTCATTTCTCAAAGCACATATACATGTTTTGTTGTTTTTGTTTTTTCTTCTTTTGCATTGTCACTGCCAGTGGAATGAATGTAAAGTATTAAGCATCTAAGGAAGGGAATTTCCCATTTGCACCATCTATTTTTATCTAGATTGCTGTCATTCCTTGAAAACACACTGAGTCTCACAAATGGCATGTCAAACTTTTCTTGATTCTTAAGGAGGAGGAATGTTAAACAGTTACTTGGAAGCTGTTAGCTGAACTGGAAGAAGGAATAGTGTTGGCGTCATAGTCTAAAATGCTGCTTTGTTTCTTTTGAACTTTAAATTGCTTATTCATCCAAAATATGGAAAAAACAAATAGAAGCAAAAATCTTATATTTGGGGTGAAAAAAGTCTTAACAGTAAGAAATTACACCTTTAAATATCCTGTGAATTGATGTGTTGGCAGCCTATGTGATAAATAGCTGTTGAGTAGATTCTTGTTTAATCTTTAGAATTTTTATACAGTTAATGTCTCATTTAATAGGTTGATGTCTGGAGGCATTATTTAGATTGAGATATGTTTACTAATTTTTGTTACCGAATATTTATATTTCCTAATAAGTTTTAAGTAATGCTGTATGAGAAATAATTTGAGGGTGCTAGTGCAATTGGAGTAATGTCTTGAAATTTTATTTGCTGCTGGGAAGAAAGAAAAAGGCTGTAGTGTGATCAACCCTGTATAGTGTGGGTCATCTGTGCCTGGATTATGACAGGAGCTGCCTACCCACTTTTTCTGCTGTCATCTCTTCTTACTGTCACACCCTTGACAGAATTACCTTTTTAAAGAAAAGATTTGATCACATTACTCCTTTGTGGGAAAGTCTTTTACCACTTTCTGCTGTCTATATATATATATATGATAAAATTTCCCTTCGTCTGCAGCCTCATTACTGCCTCCCTAGCCACACACACCAATTATTGTTGAACTTTATGTTTGTTACAGTCACTGGAGATCTTTTTAAAATACAGATTCTGATTCTTGTAGGTCTGAGATGGAACCTGAGATTCTGTGTTTCTAATAAGCTCCCAGATACAGCTGATGCTGCTGTTAAACTGATCTCCCTTTGAATAACAAGGCTCTATCTAGAACAGGGATCGGCCAATTTTTTGTAAAGGACCAGATAATAAATATTTTAAGCTTTACTGGCCCTGTAGTCCCAGTGGCTGTCCAGCTACCCAGCTCTGCCCTGAAGGAGAAAAGCAAAAAAGCAGCCAAAGACCAAACCAAATCAAGTGGGTGGGGCTGGGTTCCAGTAAAATTTTATTTACAAAAACAGGACAAATTTGGCCCACAGGCATAGTTTGCCCTACCCCTCTGTTTGCTCTGTTTGTACCTCCACCATCTCTGTACCCAGGAGCATGACAACTTATGATTGTAAGGCCTTCTGCCTCTGGCTATCTTATCAATACTTAAAGACTAAGTCCAAATAAAACTCTTCTTCTCTGAGAGGCCTTCCCCTAAATACCTTCTATACTTCTCTCACAATTCATTTTTTCTCCCCAATGCCTGGTCTTATGGCTGGCATATTGTAGGTACCCAGTGATGTTTCAGTAGCGTATAAATGATTACTTTAAATGTTTTATAGTTAACTCATGATTGTGCCATTTGTTTCATTGAGTTTGTTCAAGCTTTATTTCTGAACATTCTTTGTTCTAGAAGTGTTGTGGAAGAACAAAAACTTTTCCACATCAGAAAAGACTACAAAATTGGTTTCCCACAAAGTTACAGGATCCATAGATTTTTGCTTACTGACGGAAAAATCTGTTTAAATTATAACTTAATATCATAATATTACAACAGTGCACAATTATAAGTAGTTCTCAATAATTAAATATTTTACTTGTATTAATTATATATAGTGGAAGGGTTAGAAATTAAAAGCACAGTCTCTGGCTCTATGGTGCCTGAGTTCAGATCTTGTCATTGCCACTTACTAGCTATGTGACTTTGGGTAAGTTACTTAACCTCTCTGTGCCTCTTTTCTCATCTGTAAAATGGGGATATTAATTGTACCTACTTTATGGGACTGTTGGGAGGATAAAATGATTCATTTTTTAAAAAATGATTAGGACTCATAGGAATTATTCTGTGTTTTCTGTTGAAATTTTTTATTATATGAGTCAAATCTACCTATGTTTTTTTTCATCAGTAAGTGTCAATGATCGGGACCAAGCATGAAGTACTTGATAAGTTCCTAAACACATCCCATGGATGCTTTTTGAAGTAATTATTCAGCAATTTTATTCATGGTTAATAAAATTTACTTTAATTCTGGCACTACAAGAATTTTATTTCCTTTTTAGAAATATTTGTATTATCACCTAGATTCCCTCTATGTTATAATCTTCAGTTATTTCACGTTTTTAATAACATGCTACGGCTATTTTACCCTACTTCCAGGCAGCAAGATTTCTTACCATTCTGCTTCTCTTCCTTTTGCTAGTTACTTCTCCTAATTGGGTAATCCTCTCTGTTCTGTTTGTTCTTCACCTGAATGTCATTTCTTTCACATGCTTTGCAAAGTATACTCTGAACTCACCAGCAAACTCATCTGTTCCAGCAAGACTGGTCAGCCTGTTCTACACTGATCAAAATTTTTTAGGAGGAAGCAGGCCAATATTTGTATGAGGGAAAGCATTAGATTTTTAGCCAAGAATCTTGGAATTTAGTCCAGTTCTGTCATGAAGTAACTGTATTTCCTTGGATAACTCAAAGTCTCCTGGGACCTTTTTTCGTTTGTTGATTTTGCTGTTGTTCTTGTCATTGTTAGTTTTTCTCAATCAAACAAGGGGCTGGAATTTTTTCCTTTTCCTTCCAGCACAAAAATATGACCCCAAATCTATTAGCAACAGCTCTGTATAAACTAAGAAACAAAACCAAAAATTTGTGTTCACTCTTAACATGTATTTTCAACAGGGATGATGTTGTTCCCAAGGGACTGAAGATTGGTTCTTGGGGGAAAAGAGGGACACAATGCTGTGATGGTCTGTAGGCTTCCAAAGGGCCACAGTAAATCAACAGACTGTACTGTGGGTGTCTGCTATTAAAATTGCATGGGGCAGAGGAAAACAGTTAGGACAAAATATGTATATTAAAAGGCTCCTGGGGAGTTAGTAATGAGAAAAGGGTTGAGAAATACTACTCTACCTTATTTGAGGAAGAATTATGTTACTGTATATTTGTCTAATCTATTAAATTATTCCTTTATTTAAAAAAATTATTCCCTTTCACTTAGCTTTTAGAGCATCTTCTCAGTGAAACTCAGCAGAGTTAACTCTTAAGGTTTTAGGTTTAATATGAGGGGCACTGACCTCTGGTGGTAGAGATGCAGGTTTGTGAGCACACGTCTTGGTTGCTTGTTGATTATTCCTTTTAGTATTAGAAGCTCTGATAATATTCCATTATCCAAATTCTACCCTTCCCTCCTGAGTTTGCATGCTCATCTTGGACTTGAGATTCATTGTTTCTTGATTATAGGAAATACTGACAATTTATGAAATATTTACAATTAAAATTTTTCTTTTTTAGCTGGTCCCATATTTAAAAGATTACCATATTTAAGAGATTGTAGGTATACATCTTAATAGCTCTGAAGTCAGGATGCCCCTTAAATATTGATGCCATCTTAGATTTGATGAGATACAATAGTTGTCTTAAACTGAGGAGGTTTCGTTTCCTGAACTGGAGTGCTTCTTAACTAGTTTAAACAAAGAAGAAAATGGTTAGAAGGATTCAGTGATAATCCAGAAATGGGACCTGTCATCAGGCTTCACAGGTAGTCAGAACACATTGGAGAGTGGTCAGGAACCAAGGCCATGCCTGTGGTCATCTCTCTGGGGCCACATGATTCTCCCTGTCAAAACTGGCTTTCCCTGCTTCTTGGTTTCCATGTCAGGAAATGGCCCCCATGGCCCTCACTGCCTCTCAGCTGTAACCCACCCCAACCCCCGCCCTGCCCAGCCAACTGTCTGGAGCTCTGATGACTCAGAGTCACTGAGCAATGACCAGGGTTGGGCACACAGCACAGCTCTGCCACGAGGCTGCTCTGCTTGGGGCACAGATCTCAAGAGAAGAGGCCGTAGCTGGGCAAGACCCTGAGAAGCCATGTAATTATACCAGTATCCTATGACTTAACATTTTAACTTTAAATTTAAAATTTGGATATCACTTCCCCAGGAGTCTTTTAATATATAGTTTTTCCTAATTGTCTTCCCCTGCCCCACGCAATTTTAATACCACAGATATATAGTTTATCTGTTTATTTACTGTGGCCCTTTGGAGGACCACAAGCCATTACAGCACGCAAGAGTTTTTGTCCTCCTTTTCCCCCAGGAACCAATCTTTAAGTCCCTTTTGGGCAGTATCATCCCTATCGAGAATACATGTGTGAGTTAACACAAATTTTAGTTTTGTTTCTTAGTTTATATTAAATTTTAAATTTGGAAAATACTCCAGATTCTAAAAGTATTTGGAATTTACATGAAAAATGAAAGAATATTTGTATCCTTTTTTTTCTGTGATTGTAATGCTAGCCAGCATGTATTGAGATACCATTCTAATCTTATCTTATCCTCAAAACAACTGTAAGAGGTAAGTATTTTTATCAACTTCATTTTATATATGAGGAAATTAAGAAGGTTAAATAAATTAACTAGCATGACGTATCTAGGCACGTCTTTATACTGGGTTGAATGGTATCCCCCAAATTCATGTCTGCCTGGAACCTCAGGATGTGACCTTATTTGAAAATAGGATCTTTGCAGATGTGATTTTAGTTAAGTCTTGAGATGAAATCATCCTGGATTAGGTTTGGCCCTAGATCCGATGGCTGGTGTCTTTGTAAGAGAAAGGCAAGGGAGATTTGGACACAGATAAAGGCACACAGGGAAGAATTTTCAGGCCATGTGAAGATGGAGTCAGATCAGAGTGGTGTGCCTCCAAGCCAGCGTTTACAAAGGATTGAGGGCAAACACCAGTAACTAGGAAGAGTCAGGGAAGAATTCTTCCCCTAGGGCTTTCAGAGGAAACATGGCCCTGCTGACACCTAAATGTGGGATGTCTAGCCCCCAGAGCTGTGAGACAGTAAATTGCTTTTGTTTTAAGCAATGCAGTTTATGGTACTTTGTCATGGCAGCACTAGGAACATATGAGAGAGTGGTGGAACCAGGTTGCAAACCCAGTAGTTAGACTTTCAGAGCCCATGCTCCAGTATGCACATCCTTATGAAATAATAATTTTCATCCAGAAATCTCTGTTTCCATTTATTAAAATTAAATTTAATTATAAGTACTTTATAACCAGTAGCAAAAAATAACCCTTTTGTCCTCCCCCTTTCTGTGGTAACCTCTAATCAACTTCTCTGATTATTTGTTATTTCGAGATTGCTGATCTGAGTTACATCATACAATATTTGTCCTTATGTACCTTGCTGATTTCATTCAGCTTAGTGTTTTCAGTATTCATCCATGTTGAGTATGTCTCAGAACTTCATTCCTTCTCAGGGCCTAATCATATTCCATTGTGTGGATGTACCGCCTTTTTTTCATTTTTTCCCCTGTTCCTCCTTCAGTTGTCAAGATTCCATTTTCCCCACTCTACCTAAGCTCACTGAGGTTACCAGTTGTTTCATTTTGCAAAATCCAGTGGACGTGTGTCAGCTCTCATCTTCTTTTGAACTCTTAGTGATGTTTAACAAAGGTGACCACTAATCCTTTCTTGAAGCACGTCTTTAATTTCTGTGACATGACCACTCTTCTAATAGTCTCTTCATAAATGTCTGGCTGTTTTACTTCCTTGCTGGTTCCTATTCTTCTTCTTTTTCTCTTACTTTTTCTTCTTCTTTTTTTTAGATAACAGCTTTAATGAGATAAAATTCATATACCACACAGTCACTGTTTTTTTCTGAGTGTTAGATATTGGACTTCTGCATGGTTCTGTCCTAGGCCTAATCATCTCATTCTGTGCTCTCACCATAGACATATTATTTGTGTCCTGGTTTTAATTGCTATGATACACAATGCCCAATGTTTTAATTAGTTACCATGATGCTTTAGTAATTGATGGTGCCCAAATATATGTCTCTAGCATCTCAGACTTCTGAGCGTTCAGTTGCCTACTTGACATCTCTGCTGGATTAATTTCATGACTTATTGGTTCTATTTTCCTCTTCCTTTTATTTACTGGCCTTGCTCCAGTAGATGTTTCAACAAGAGCCATCCATGATGTCTAGCTCTAGCTGTCTTTCACACTCCCCCTCCCCCATCCAACTAATCAGATCATCTCAATTTTACTTCCTAAGTGTCTACTTCTTTGTATCACCTCTGCCATCACTCTTGCCCAAGCTACCTTCATCTTTCTTTTGAACTAGTCAAGCTGCCAACTGTCTCATAGCATCTACTCAGCTCCTCTCATATTAACTTTCAGTGCTACAATTATAGATATTTTCTAAAAACATAATATCTAATCATGTCAGTTACATGCTTAAAAGCCTTAATGGGCCAACTTTGTTAACATGCAATATAATGTACACTACTCAGTCTTACCTGCGCCTTCCTCTCAGGCCTTATTCTATGCCTCTTTTCTCCTTGCATCTTCTCTCTAGCTGTACTGGCCTTTTTCAAATTCCATAATACCTTGTTCCTCCAGGCCTGCTGAACTTGCACTCTTCCCTCTCCTGAATTCCCTCTCCTGAATTGTTCTCCCCTCTCCTACTGGCTACATGTTAGTTTTTATTCAGATCTCAGCTTAAATCTGAATTTATTAAATCTTAAATTCTCAGTTTTTCCAGAAGCCCCAGAATAGTACTTTATATATTATCTCATAATCCCTCATGTTAAGAGAAACACATATTACTTATGTTTCTTTGCTTTTTGAGAATGGAGATTTAGTCTTATTCATTATAGTATCCTTGAAATCTGGCAAGTATTAGTATTTCAGTAAATATTTTTTACAAAGATGAAGATAAGTATTTTGGAACTCTGAAACTTTTACTCTTTAAAGTTCTTCAGGTATTTAATATTGTTTCTTTTAAAGAAATAAGTCATTTATGTTTAAGGCATTATAGAAACGGGAAATCCATTTACTAAATTAATGATATACTTACTGATCGAAGAGCAATAATAAGGTAGAGAAACTGAGGAATTGAAGTTGACTCAAGTATATTTTCCAGAGGTGTAGAAAGCTTTGCCACCTACATAAAAATTCAGAATATATTATATCCAGTAATTGAGCAACTCAAAGGCAATAACAAATGGATAGAAATGTGACAGCTTGGTTACATAATATGTTATCTCAGGGAAAAAAGTCTTTTAGAGCTTTCTTGTGTGGCTGTGATTGAACTTGTGCTAAGGTTAGGGAAAAAAGAATCTAGCTTAACTCTAATAATAAATGGGAGAATCATTTTTTAACCTTTTGGTTGAATTTTAGTCACCTTTTTTTCGATTAAAAAATCCATTTAGGGCGGGCCACAGTGGCTCAGCGGGCAGAATTCTTGCTGGCCATGCCAGAGACCCAGATTCGATTCCTGGTGCCTGCCATGTTAAAAAAAATACATATATATATATATATATATATATATATATATATGTTTAATTTACTTTCTTCTGTTCCACTTTGAATTCTTTCACGTATGCTTATAGTATCTGAATGTATATAACATCATTGAGTTTTCTGAATATTGTACTGCCTTCCTCATTGTATTTTTTTATTGATTTTTGTTTTTAATTGTGAATAACATATGCACAAAAAAGCAGTAAATTTCAAAGAACACCACAACAGTTATAGAACAGATTTCAAAGTTTGGTATGGGTTACAGTTCCACAATTTTAGGTTTTCCTTCTGGCTGCTCTAAGACACTGGAGACTAAGAGAAATATCAATATAATGGTTCAGGAATCATACTCATTTGTTAAATCCTGTCTTCTCTTTTATAATTCCACCTTCTCCTTTGATTTTTAAAATTGTTTATTTTTTTAATTGATATATATATATTCACATACCATGTAATCATCCAGAGTGTACAATCAGTGGTCCACAGTATCATCATATAGCTGTGCATTTATCATCACAGTCAACTTTTTTTTCCTTTTTGTGAAAAATAACATATATAGAAAAAAATAAATTTCAAAGCACATCACAATTAGTTGTAGAATAGGTTTCAGTTATTCCTTGTATTTTAGCTTCTATTTTGGACGTGTGTAACTAACAGTAAATTGCTAATTAATGATACATTGTTATTCCATAGGTCATCTATTACATTTTCTTTGAAATAAAATGTTTAATTATTCCATTAAGACCTTCTCAAGAATACACACGTACACATTCTGATGTATTTATTCATATCCTTTGCTTGGCTCTCACTTTTCATCTTGATTTCTTTAGCTTTGAAGCTTATGCTAATAGCATGTTCCCCCCCCCCCTTTAATGGCATTATGTAATTAGTACGTAATAATTAAGAGGATGAGTCAGACCCAGTTGGGTTCCCATTTCTTCTACTTAATAGTTGTAAGACCTTGAGCAAGTTATTTCTGAACTTCAGTTTCTTCATGTGTAACTTGAGAAAAATCAAGTACTAACTAATAGGATTACATGTAGATGAAATAACTATGGGCATAATACTCACTACAATGCCTGATGTATAGTATAGTCCCCAAAATAGTAACTACATTGACCCTGGAAATATTAGAAAAGATAACTGTGGAAATTTTAAATTTTGGATTTATCATTAGTGTATCACCCAGTGACAGCTGTTTATCCAGCCAAAGCTCTAGTACCTAAACTGTCAGAATTTTTCCTGTGTGGATGTATGTATTTATTATACTGTTGGTATCATTTGTGACTGGATGTTTGAGTTCCCCACCCCTCGGAACTTTCGTACAAAAAAAGATGGTGCTGTCCCTATTTTATAGATGAAGACATTCAAGCTTAAAGGGATTAAATACTTTGCTCAAGGTGACAAATGATGGCAGTTATCAGAATGGCAGTTCTGTCTTGTTCTTTCTTCTACACAGTCTCCCATTTGAACTTTGGGGAATACCTTGAGTAGTCTTCATTAAGAAAAGACCTACTATCCAGCATATTTGACAAAAGGAATTGAGACCTGTGAGCTTATAAAGGAATCTTTTATTATTAGTGCCTTATTTTTGATAACTCTGCAAATTGTTTTTCATATTTGATTTGAAATAGTAATTCTTAATAGTGCTTATACCTTCTGTGAGAAAAATGATGTGCTATATTGGAAATAGCCAGAGGGCCTACAGTGGAAGGATCCATTATATCTCTAAACTCTGAAGATGTATATGTGTTTATGGGCATATGTTGAAGCTCTGGTAAACTGTAATGTTTTCATATGAGTTAGAATGGCATTTTGTCAGAATCTTGAACTGCATTATACCCAGGGAACTTGGGTGAAGCACCAGTCTTGAATTTACCTTAATAATTGACCCAGTTGGTCTGCTATACCTGTGACTCCGGATGGCTAAAGATGTTCATTTAGCTCTTCCCCCGAAAATCTACTGAAATGACCAAAAAATCGGTGAAATTGAAAACAAAAAAGGAGTCTTGCTCAAAAAAACCAAAAAGTCAGTTTTTTTAAAAACCCAGTAAAATGGATAAACCTTTGTCAAGTCTGTCAGGAAAGCATTAGTGAAAACATAAGGCATTAGAAATAAGAGGGGTTTCTTGTTTTGTTTTTTAATTAATTTATTTTTTATTTATGATACATAACCACATACAAACATTCTTATCATATGATCATTCCATTCTTGTTATATAATCAATAACTCACACTGCCATCACATAGTTGTGTATTCATCATCGTGATCATTTGTTAGAACGTCTGCATCAATTCAGAAAAAGCAGTAAAAAGAAAACAGAAAAATATTCATATATACCATACCCCTTACCCCTCCCCTTCACCGATCACCAGCATTTCAATCTACTAAATTTATTTTAACATTTGTTCCCCCTTATTTATTTATTTTTAGTCCATGTGTTTTACTTGTCCGTCGATAAGGTAGACAAAAGGAGCATCAGACACAAGGCTCTCACAATCACACAGTCACACTGCAACAGCCATACCATCATACAATTATCTTCAGGAAACATGGCCACCGGAGCACTCTCCACGTTTTCAGGCAGTTCCCTCCAGCCTCTCCATTACACCTTAACTAAACAGGTGATATCTGTTTAATGTGTAAGAATAATCTCCAGGATAACCTTGACTCTGTTTGGAATCTCTCAGCCATTGACGCTTTATTTTGTCTCATTTCATTCTTCCCCCTTTTGGTCGTGAAGATTTTAATCCCTTGATACTGAGTCCCAGCTCATTCTAGGATTTCTTCCACGTTGCCAGGAAGGTCCACACCCCTGGGAGTCATGGCCCACGTAGAGAGGGGGAAGGCAGCGAGTTTGCTTGCTGTGTCGGCCAAGAGAGAGAGGCCACATCTGAGCAACAGAAGTTCTTTTGGGGGTGACTCTTAGGCCTAATTTTAAGTAGGTTTAGCCAGTCCTTTGCGGGATTAAGTTTCATATGAACAAACCCCAAGATTGGAGACTCGGCCTATTGCTTTGGCTATCCCCACTGCCTGTGAGAATATCAAGAATTCACCACTTGAAGAAGTTGAATTTTCCCCCTTTCTCACCATTCACCCTAGGGGACTCTGTAAATACTTCCCTATTCACTGTTCAAATTGCTCTGGGATTTTTCTGGTCATCACTCTGGACAAACCTACAAAATCCCATGCCATACACAAGGTTCCAAGTACTATGGTGTTCGATTAAGCTGTCCACAGAAGTTATATTAGGAAATGTGCTAGTCAGAATATAAATTTTGTACCAAATAAACATTTTTTGCTTGTCAGAAATAAGAGGGGTTTCTTAGCTATAAATACAGAGATTTTTTAAATAATATTAAAAGAAAGAAACCCAAATATATAAAAATATATCAAAAAATTAAATTTTTTATATAAATATATTAAAATAGAAAATTCTTATATTTATTTGCATTTGCTGGATGATAATCCCTTTCTTCAGTCACCAAAAAAGAAATTAAAAAGTAATGAATTGGGCGGGCTGCTGTGGTTCAGCAGGCAGAGTTCCCACCTGCCATGCTGTAGACCTGGGTTTGTTTTTTCCCAGTGCCTGCCTATGTAAAAAAAATAAAAATAAAAAAAAAAAAGATGCATTGTACATTTCAGTTGAGCGAACTGTATGGTATGTGAATTATATCTCAATAAATCTTTTAAAAACAGATAATTAAATCTAACCCCTCCTCTTTCATTGCAAAAGAGGCATAATAATCAGCTTGTATATGGGTGAATTCCTGTAGAACCCTCAAGAAACAGTTAATTCTTAGGTTACGTTATTTTAGGGCGTAAAAAAGAATGGAACACTTCCCAGCTCATCGTGTGAGGTTAGCTTGACCCTGATATCAAAACCAGAGGAGGATAGCACACAAAGAAAAAAACAAATGATTAATCTTACATTTAAAATATGGGCAAAACTCTTAGCAAATTGAGCTAATACACTTACTGTATTGTGATCAAACAAGGCTTATCCTAGAAATGCAAGGAAAATTCAGTATTAGGAAATCTCTTAAGGAAATAAAAGAGAAAAAGCTATGTCATCTCACTAGAGAGTTAAGGAGAAGCTGATAAAATTCAACCGGTGTGACTAAAGAAAATCCTTCATAGTGTAGGGATAGAAGGAACTTCTTTAACTTTCTGAAAGTGTATTTGATCTAAACTGGCCTGGGTAGCAGCTGTTTATTTCCTGGTATTATAATTATCAAGGTGTTTCTTACTCTACTGACCTGTTTGGTATGTGTTTCTCTGCCCTTTGAGCTGACCTTGATCCTTATGGTTGCTTCAGCTTAATAATTCGGTTCTGTTTCCTGAAAAAAAGAGGAAACATTGGCTGTGGCAGGTGCTTTGTTCTGTCGTTCATAGAATTAAATATGAAGCTGTTTTAAAACTCTGATGGGAACTGCATATGATTTCAAGGCTTTTGTCTTGTTTGTGATAATCCATAGGCATTTATTGCAGCTCATTTTCAAATATCTAATTGGGGAAACAATTTGTCTTCCTCTTGCCTATACTTTTACTGCCCTCCTTTTATTTAGAAGAGCAGATGCATTTTCCCTGGAGAGTACACATTTACCTACACATATATACAAAACCAAATGCAAAAAGCATGGAAAGGAAGAAATCTAATAAAATTAATTTCTTTCTGCCACCTTATAACCATAAATCCTATAAAATTATATTTAAGCTTGACTTTATGTTTCTAAGCGCTTGAAAAACACAAAATAAATAATTTAAGCTTTCTTCCTTATGTTTTATCCAGTGTTCCTCCTTTATTTGCTTATTTCTTGCTCAAATGTTTTAACTTATTTTCTAAAAAGAAAATGCTACTTTGAGTATAATAAACCTGTGCATTTCTAAATATAGAAAAATATATACATTAAAAACAAATTTTAAAATGATTTAAAGTTGATAATATTTTTCTTTAATTTCATTATATTAAGTTAAAATTTGACAGGATAGGGAATAAGGAATGAATTTTTTTTTATATTAATTAAAAAAAGAATTAACAAAACAATTAGAAATCATTCCAATCTACATGTACAATCAGTAATTCTTAATAACATCACATAGTTGCATATTCATCATTTCTTAGTACATTTGCATCAATTTAGAAAAAGAAATAAAAAGACAACAGAATAAGAATTAAAACAATAATAGAAAGAAAAAAAAACAAAAAAAACAAAAACAAAAAACCTATACCTCACATGCAGCTTCATTCAGTGTTTTAACATAATTGCATTACAATTGGGTAGTATTGTGCTGTCCATTTCTGAGTTTTTATATCCAGTCCCGTTGTACAGTCTGTATCCCTTCATCTCCAATTATCCCTTCTCTTTTTTTTTTTTTTTTAATTAACGGAAAAAAAGAAATTAACCCAACATTTAGAGATCATACCATTCTACACATGCAATCACTAATTCTTAACATCATCACATAGATGCATGATCATCATTTCTTAGTACATTTGCATTGGTTTAGAAGAACTAGCAACATAACCGAAAAAGATATAGAATGTTAATATAGAAAAAAAAATAAAAGTAATAATAGTAAAATCAAAACAAAACAAAACAAAACAAAAACCTATAGCTCAGATGCAGCTTCATTCAGTGTTTTAACATGATTACTTTACAATTAGGTATTATTGTGCTGTCCATTTTTGAGTTTTTGTATCTAGTCCTGTTGCACAGTCTGTATCCCTTCAGCTTCAATTACCCATTGTCTTACCCTGTTTCTAACTCCTGCTGAACTCTGTTACCAATGACATATTTCAAGTTTATTCTCGAATGTCCGTTCACATCAGTGGGACCATACAGTATTTGTCCTTTAGTTTTTGGCTGGATTCACTCAGCATAATATTCTCTAGGTCCATCCATGTTATTACATGGTTCATAAGTTTATCTTGTCTTAAAGCTGCATAATATTCCATCGTATGTATATACCACAGTTTGTTTAGCCACTCTTCTGTTGATGGAGATTTTGGCTGTTTCCATCTCTTTGCAATTGTAAATAATGCTGCTATAAATATTGGTGTGCAAATGTCCGTTTGTGTCTTTGCCCTTAAGTCCTTTGAGTAGATACCTAGCAATGGTATTGCTGGGTCATATGGCAATTCTATATTCAGCTTTTTGAGGAACCGCCAAACTGCCTTCCACAGTGGTTGCACCCTTTGACATTCCCACCAACAGTGGATAAGTGTGCCTCTTTCTCCGCATCCTCTCCAGCACTTGTCATTTTCTGTTTTGTTGATAATGGCCATTCTGGTGGGTGTGAGATGATATCTCATTGTGGTTTTGATTTGCATTTCTCTAATGGCCAGGGACATTGAGCATCTCTTCATGTGCCTCTTGGCCATCCGTATTTCCTCTTCTGAGAGGTGTCTGTTCAAGTCTTTTTCCCATTTTGTAATTGGGTTGGCTGTCTTTTTGTTGTTGAGATGAACAATCTCTTTATAAATTCTGGATACTAGACCTTTATCTGATATGTCATTTCCAAATATTGTCTCCCATTGTGTAGGCTGTCTTTCTACTTTCTTGATGAAGTTCTTTGATGCACAAAAGTGTTTAATTTTGAGGAGTTCCCATTTATTTATTTCCTTCTTCAGGGCTCTTGCTTTAGGTTTAAGGTCCATAAAACCGCCTCCAGTTGTAAGATCCATAAGATATCTCCCAACATTTTCCTCTAACTGTTTTATGGTCTTAGACCTAATGTTTAGATCTTTGATCCATTTTGAGTTAACTTTTGTATAGGGTGTGAGAGATGGGTCTTCTTTCATTCTTTTGCATATGGATATCCAGTTCTCTAGGCACCATTTATTGAAGAGACTGCTCTGTCCCAGGTGAGTTGGCTTGACTGCCTTATCAAAGATCAAATGTCCATAGATGAGAGGGTCTATATCTGAGCACTCTATTCGATTCCATTGGTCGATATATCTATCTTTATGCCAATACCATGCTGTTTTGACCACTGTGGCTTCATAATATGCCTTAAAGTCAGGCAGCGCGAGACCTCCAGCTTCGTTTTTTTTCCTCAAGATGTTTTTAGCAATTCGGGGCACCCTGCCCTTCCAGATAAATTTGCTTATTGGTTTTTCTAATTCTGAAAAATAAGTTGTTGGGATTTTGATTGGTATTGCATTGAATCTGTAAATCAATTTAGGTAGGATTGACATCTTAACTATATTTAGTCTTCCAATCCATGAACACGGTATGCCCTTCCATCTATTTAGGTCTTCTGTGATTTCTTTTAGCAGTTTTTTGTAGTTTTCTTTATATAGGTTTTTTGTCTCTTTAGTTAAATTTATTCCTAGGTATTTTATTCTTTTAGTTGCAATTGTAAATGGGATTCGTTTCTTGATTTCCCCCTCAGCTTGTTCATTACTAGTGTATAGAAATGCTACAGATTTTTGAATGTTGATCTTGTAACCTGCTACTTTGCTGTACTCATTTATTAGCTCTAGTAGTTTTGTTGTGGATTTTTCCGGGTTTTCGACGTATAGTATCATATCGTCTGCAAACAGTGATAGTTTTACTTCTTCCTTTCCAATTTTGATGCCTTGTATTTCTTTTTCTTGTCTAATTGCTCTGGCTAGAACCTCCAACACAATGTTGAATAATAGTGGTGATAGTGGACATCCTTGTCTTGTTCCTGATCTTAGGGGGAAAGTTTTCAATTTTTCCCCATTGAGGATGATATTAGCTGTGGGTTTTTCATATATTCCCTCTATCATTTTAAGGAAGTTCCCTTGTATTCCTATCTTTTGAAGTGTTTTCAACAGGAAAGGATGTTGAATCTTGTCGAATGCCTTCTCTGCATCAATTGAGATGATCATGTGATTTTTCTGCTTTGATTTGTTGATATGGTGTATTACATTAATTGATTTTCTTATGTTGAACCATCCTTGCATACCTGGGATGAATCCTACTTGGTCATGATGTATAATTCTTTTAATGTGTTGTTGGATACGATTTGCTAGAATTTTATTGAGGATTTTTGCATCTGTATTCATTAGAGAGATTGGTCTGTAGTTTTCTTTTTTTGTAATATCTTTGCCTGGTTTTGGTATGAGGGTGATGTTGGCTTCATAGAATGAATTAGGTAGTTTTCCCTCCACTTCGATTTTTTTGAAGAGTTTGAAGAGAATTGGTACTAATTCTTTCTGGAACGTTTGGTAGAATTCACATGTGAAGCCATCTGGTCCTGGACTTTTCTTTTTAGGAAGCTTTTGAATGACTAATTCAATTTCTTTACTTGTGATTGGTTTGTTGAGGTCATCTATATCTTCTTGAGTCAAAGTTGGTTGTTCATGTCTTTCCAGGAACCCGTCCATTTCCTCTAAATTGTTGTATTTATTAGCATAAAGTTGTTCATAGTATCCTGTTATTACCTCCTTTATTTCTGTGAGGTCAGTAGTTATGTCTCCTCTTCCATTTCTGATCTTATTTATTTGCATCCTCTCTCTTCTTCTTTTTGTCAATCTTGCTAAGGGCCCATCAATCTTATTGATTTTCTCATAGAACCAACTTCTGGCCTTATTGATTTTCTCTATTGTTTTCATGTTTTCAATTTCATTTATTTGTGCTCTAATCTTTGTTATTTCTTTCCTTTTGCTTGCTTTGGGGTTAGCTTGCTGTTCTTTCTCCAGTTCTTCCAAATGGATAGTTAATTCCTGAATTTTTGCCTTTTCTTCTTTTCTGATATAGGCATTTAGAGCAATAAATTTCCCTCTTAGCACTG
Organism: Tamandua tetradactyla; assembly: GCF_023851605.1. Classification (NCBI taxonomy): domain Eukaryota; kingdom Metazoa; phylum Chordata; class Mammalia; order Pilosa; family Myrmecophagidae; genus Tamandua; species Tamandua tetradactyla. The sequence goes on along the minus strand of NC_135327.1, from coordinate 195,786,092 downwards.
CCTTTGCTGTGTCCCATAAGTTTTGATATGTTGTGTTTTCATTTTCATTCGCCTCGAGGTATTTGCTAATTTCTCTAGCAATTTCTTCTTTGACCCACTCGTTGTTTAGGAGTGTGTTGTTGAGCCTCCATGTATTTGTGAATTTTCTGGCACTCTGCCTATTATTGATTTCCAACATCATTCCTTTATGGTCCGAGAAAGTGTTGTGTAAGATTTCAATCTTTTTAAATTTGTTAAGACTTGCTTTGTGACCCAGCATATGGTCTATCTTTGAGAATGATCCATGAGCACTTGAGAAAAAGGTGTATCCTGCTGTTGTGGGATGTAATGTCCTATAAATGTCTATTAAGTCTAGTTCATTTATAGTAATATTCAGATTCTCTATTTCTTTGTTGATCTTCTGTCTAGATGTTCTGTCCCTTGATGAGAGTGGTGAGTTGAAGTCTCCAACTATTATGGTATATGAGTCTATTTCCCTTTTCAGTGTTTGCAGTATATTCCTCACGTATTTTGGGGCATTCTGATTCGGTGCGTAAATATTTATGATTGTTATGTCTTCTTGTTTAATTGTTCCTTTTATTAGTATATAGTGTCCTTCTTTGTCTCTTTTAACTGTTTTACATTTGAAGTCTAATTTGTTGGATATTAGTATAGCCACTCCTGCTCTTTTCTGGTTGTTATTTGCATGAAATATCTTTTCCCAACCTTTCACTTTCAACCTATGTTTATCTTTGGGTCTAAGATGTGTTTCCTGTAGACAGCATATAGAAGGATCCTGTTTTTTAATCCATTCTGCCAATCTATGTCTTTTGATTGGGGAATTCAGTCCATTGACATTTAGTGTTATTACTGTTTGGATAATATTTTCCTCTAACATTTTGCCTTTTGTATTATATATATCATATCTGATTTTCCTTCTTTCTACACTCTTTTCCATATCTCTCTCTTCTGTCTTTTTGTATCTGACTCTAGTGCTCCCTTTAGTATTTCTTGCAGAGCTGGTCTCTTGGTCACAAATTCTTTCAGTGACTTTTTGTCTGAGAATGTTTTAATTTCTCCCTCATTTTTGAAGGATAATTTTGCTGGATATAGGAGTCTTGGTTGGCAGTTTTTCTCTTTTAGTATTTTAAATATATCATCCCACTGTCTTCTAGCTTCCATGGTTTCTGCTGAGAAATCTACACAAAGTCTTATTGGGTTTCCCTTGTATGTAATGGATTGTTTTTCTCTTGCTGCTTTCAAGATCTTCTCTTTCTCTTTGACCTCTGACATTCTAACTAGTAAGTGTCTTGGAGAACGCCTATTTGGGTCTAATCTCTTTGGGGTGCGCTGCACTTCTTGGATCTGTAATTTTAGGTCTTTCATAAGAGTTGGGAAATTTTCAGTGATAATTTCTTCCATTAGTTTTTCTCCTCCTTTTCCCTTCTCTTCTCCTTCTGGGACACCCACAACACGTATATTTGTGCGGTTCATATTGTCCTTGAGTTCCCTGATACCCTGTTCAAATTTTTTCATTCTTTTCCCTATAGTTTCTGTTTCTTTTTGGAATTCAGATGTTCCATCCTCCAAATCACTAATTCTATCTTCTGTCTCTTTAAATCTATCATTGTAGGTATCCATTATTTTTTCTATGTTTGCTACTTTATCCTTCACTTCCATAAGTTCTGCGATTTGTTTTTTCAGTTTTTCTATTTCTTCTTTATGTTCAGCCCATGTCCTCTTCATGTCCTCCCTCAATTTATCGATTTCATTTTTGAAGAGGTTTTCCATTTCTGTTCGTATATTCAGCATTAGTTGTCTCAGCTCTTGTGTCTCATTTGAGCTATTGGTTTGTTCCTTTGACTGAGCCATATTCTCAATCTTTTGAGCGTGGACAGTTATCTTCTGCTGCTGGCGTCTGGGCATTTATTCAGATTTCTCTTGGTGTTGGACCCAGCAAGGTTGTAATATTTTTCTGTGAAATCTCTGGGTTCTGTTTTTCTTATCCTGCCCAGTAGGTGGCGCTCGTGGCACACGTTTGTCTGCGGGTCCCACCAGTAAAAGGTGCTGTGGGACCTTAAACTTTGGAAAACTCTCGCCGTCCTGGGGGTTCGCTAGCCGAAGCGGCTTGAGTCGGCCCGGGGTCCGAACGCAGGGAGGGTTGCTGGTCGCCGCAGCCAGGGAAAGAGCCCGTCCGAATTTCCTAGTCGGCCCTGGGCAACACGCGTGGCGGGAGGGCGCCAGCGGCAGCGGCCCGCCCGAGAGAGTGCACGTTCCCCGGGAGTCACGGGGTCACCGTTCTCCGCGGCCTGGGGGTTTCCGATCCAATTCTCTCAGTTGGTCCGGGGGCTGCGCGTGGTGTGGGCGCCAGTCGCCTTGGTTTCAGGGGACCACCTCTCCAATTCTCCCAGCCGGCCTGGGAAGGGGGAAGGGAGTAACTCCGGCCGCTTGCCACCCCGCCCGGTAAGGCCCGCGCGCCTCGGCGATCTCACCCGAGCTGCTTCTCTCAGCCAGCCAGCCGTTCCAGGATGGGGTACGCTGTCTTTTTTATCTCTGTTGTGGCTTTGGGCGCTTTCTGTATCGTTTCTACTCCCCTAGTAGGTATCCTGGAGAAGAAACTAAGATCCGCACGTCTTACTAAGCCGCCATCTTCCAGGAAGTCCTCTCTGAATTTTTTTTTTTAAATGAAGTTCAGGGCAATATGTAAACTTTGTTTAAAAATGCCATTTCATCCTTGTGCACTTAGCTCTTTAAAACATAGTTTGAATCTTTTACTCTGACCTGTGGTTAATGAATATATGACTTAAAATATAATATTAAGTCATTATAAATAATGGAGATGGGGATTCAACTTTGTATCAGATTTAAATGGGGAATAGGGGTGTTGGAGTTCTTCCAGTCTTTTTGCCGGACTGGCAGCACAGAGCCTCTTTCAGGTGGTGGCTGGACAGTCTGCTGAGCATTCATTTTTGTAATAGAAGCTGAGAACTGTGGAACAGTTGAGAACTATGGAGCTAAAGCAAGCAGAAAGTAGGGAAGTGGGGCAAAACCGGGACTGATGATAGTGCATAGAATTGGCTGTGATAGGCAGGACCATAACCAGATTATGGCAAAAATTCCTGGGCCTGCTGGAGAAGCGTCGGTGGAAGCAGGTGGAGCCACAGGTTGCTGCACAGAAACCAGCGTCATAGCAGTGTCCTACTAGGGTGGGGGTCCATGGGTGGGGTCTCTAGCCGCCTTGCCTTTGCCCCCCTCACCTTTGTGGATAAATAGGGGAGAGTAGCCCTATGCACGGTCTCTGTGGTGTGATTTTAGAGGTAAAAACCCTGATACCTAAATGTTCTTTAGCAAGCCTTGTAAACCTTCCATTTCATTGTTAAGGGGAGGAGTAAAATATGAACACATATGAGAAGGTTCTGTAGTGACTTACATTTATTAAAGTATGTGACAGTATCCAAAACCTGAGGAAGAAAAGTGCTGAGAGGAATGATTTAAATTCTCATTTTCTCCTTGTACATAATTCCAGTTCTGAAGTGTATTGGTTTTAATAAAGCCTTTTAGTGATACAGATTACAATACTCTCCAACAAAAGCGAGCACAAAAAATTAGGAAGCAAGTAAAACACTGATGTTCCTATAGACTCTGGGTTTTTACTATCTTAATTTTATATGAGATCATGTATGTGAAATCAGTAGAACCTAGTACAAGTGTGACAGTATCTTTCCTAGCAAAGACGATGCATTACAGCCCCCTCTATTACTCAGTTTACTTATCATCTGAGATGGCTGCTTCAGACATTCCTAGATTTATAGCTCAGTAATCATTTAAATCATTATTTTCTATGATTCTGTGTTTACCAAGAAGTCTTCTGTTTCTAATTTGGCTTTTATCTATGTATAAATTAATTGGTATTTTAGTCTACCCATCAGTTACTCATTTATTCAGCTTGAATAATAAATTTCCTATAGACCGATAGTTACAAAATCTTAAACTTTGAGCATGAGCATGAGAACAGTTTCTGAAATATGGTGATCCCTCTAAAGTGCTGCACAACGCTTACCTAAGTGCATTTTCAAGCTGCAACAATTATTGCTTGGTAAATGAAGATTTTTAGTAGACAAAGCCTTTAAATAATATGTACAGAATATGGAAGGAAAGAGAACAGGAGACTTTTGACAGTGTAAAAGATGATAACCACTGACCTTTCATCCAGAGGGTAAGTTCCAGATTAGCCAAACTGCTTGCTGGGCACTTGCATTGCAGCATTCTGTCTGTTCACCAGCCTGGCAGGCATTTCCTCTGTATTCCTTTTGCCTTAAAAATAAAGTAGAAAATGTCAGAGTTTACTTGTCATTGGTATCCATGGTCATTTTCAGAATTTTGATTGGAAATATTCATAAGGTCTAGGCGAATTAAGATTTTTTAATGATTAGGAGATAGGTAGCAATCCCTGAATATGTTAAAATGTATAGAGCAAAAGATAAAATTAGACTTGGTAGTGGTAGTCTTAGTGGTAAAATATGCTGGACAATTGATAGAACTAGATTAGTGATTTTATGCTGCTCATTTTACCCTTCAAGTGACAAAAATGTGTCTAAAATAGACCAGATAAGTGACAAGCTGGTAGGGAAATAGTATTCATCAAATCACTAAACATCGGATAATTGCTGTGCAGAGGGTTTTTTCCTTCTTACATTTAAAAGCTCCTCTCTCTAGTTGGGACTCAACCCCATCTGAAAGTGGCCTGGCCATCCCATGAGAGTGATGGGGCAATCTTCCTTTAGACTAAACAAGATTTGTAGGAGTAGAATTTAAGAAATCAAGTATAAGGTCAGTTCCCCATAGAACTTGCTGGCCCAGGGTGAATACCTTAATCTCAAACAGTGGAAAACTGTTCCTCCCTTGTTATTAAAAGACCAGTAATGTGGTTATTGATAAGAATTAAAGGACAAGTCATTTGGCGAGTGGATTTCAGAGAAAAATCTAGCTAAAGTTACATTAATTATAAAACTCAGTTTGGTATTTTAATGTTTTTATAAGTTCTGTTAACTTAAAGTCTTCTCATTCACTCATTACTTTGTTTTTAGTAATGGTGGTAAGAAAATCTGTAATGGATGAATGGTGGTAACTGTCCAATTAGTACTAGATTAGTTAGTAGTCATTCTCTTTATAATTGGGTTCCTTGAAATCCATTTTTGAGCCTTTTTCTCATTTGTCATCTTGCTTTTAATTTGATTTAGGTATATAACCAAAACCATTTCATATTGGTATCTGTCTTTTAAATTATCCTTTAATATTTTTGCTTGACTAACCAAATTATCAGTGACAATCTATCTTCTTCATTTTGGTATAAAGTCACAAATACTCAATCACACCTTTTTTTTTTTAATTACATCATCTTAAAACACATTTTGTACAAACTCTTAATAAATTAAAATGTTTAAATGTGTTTTAGGAAAAATTTATTAATACAGTGATTAACTCTGAAATGTAAATTTATAAAATTTTTTGCTATACTTGAAGGAATTTTTTAAAATATGGATACAGTACTGTGAATATTTTAAGGACTTCCACAATCCTAGTCAGTTATGCTTTGTTTTACCCCAATAGAATCAGAAAATACCTTCTTATAAAGTATACTTGAAAACCTTTTTTTTTTTCACATGGGCAGGCACTGGGAACCGAACCCAGGTCTCCAGCATGGCAGGTAAGAACTGTGCCTGCTGAGCCACCATGGCCCACCCTGAAAACATTTTTAAAGCTTTAGATTAATGATGTAAAAAAATAATAATAATAAAACCAGTGCATGTCCATAGGTGCATTCTTTCCTTGACTAAAAATTCAATCCTATGAAAGTATATAGTTTGTTTACTGATTAATAAAGCTAAATTTCCTAGAATTTTTTAAACTTCTGTGCTTTTTATTATCATTTTAAAGGATAGAGATTTAATAGTAATCTCCGCCTAAGGAGTTTGATTCATACTTGGTTCTCTTGCATTTTATTTATATATCTTCTAATATATTACAATTTATAGGCATTACAAGGAATGTGTCATGGGAATATAAAGAAGTATACATGTTCACTGCCTCAAAAAGAAGAGTCAGACCTGTAACTTTAATATAAGGCATATGATGAATGCAAAAGTGGATTACTAAGTATTATGGAAATGTCACCAATGGAATAATTACTTCCAACTTAAGGAAATTTAAGAAAGGTTTTATGGGAGGAATTGAACTTTAAAGGATAAGTAGTATTTCCATTGACAGAGACTGTTTCTTTAAGGGAAAGTACCAGGTAAATAGGCAGAAACATAAAACAATATACTAAGGAAATTTTGATATGATCCTGGAGCGTAAGATTCCAAGAGAATGTGCTAGGAGGTAAACTTAGACAGGTGGGTTAGAAGTTGCTAGAAATTTCGAATGATGTGTAAGCAGTGAAGAATCATCAAAATTATTTAGCCATGTAATCAAATCTGTTTTGGAAAGCAGCTATAATTTGCACATACTCCTATACATTTTAGTGTCTATAATTGTTTGCATTTAAATTTAGATGTTACTTTTTTTTAGTTATGTTTTTCAACCTTTGTAAATTAAACACTTAATTTACATGCTATCCACTTCCCAATAGTACTGTTTTGTAGCTACCTTGAATAATAATGTTGGGTTAACGTATAAAGGGTAGTAAGATTTAACATTATTCCACAGCTTCCTTCATTTTGTAGAACAGTAACCCAAGTGCTGTAATTTTGCTTCTATCCAGTGATATAAAATAACAAAAGCTAGAATGGAACATTTTGATAATATCTTAACTGTGCTTACCTTTTGAATAATGAGAGTTTGAACCTTTTGCCTTCTTGGGAATTTTAATAATTCATTCCAGGCAACCTGTTGTGGATTTTTTCTTTTTTCTCTAACTCTAAATTACTCTGATTTCTATGCATTTATTCCTCTACTTGAAGTTTAAGACTTCACCATAAAGTGAAGGGCATAAGCAGTGCCACCTATAACCAGAAAGTTTATATTAAAGTTGGAGGAGCAAAATAAAAAGGGCATTTTATGAAATTTAACTTTCTTTTTCTAACTTGAAATCGACTATTTTCTTCTGTGAATTGATCTAGTACTGTACTGATCTAATAAAGATCTGTAATATCTCTCCTTACTCCAAACCAGCATAAACTTCATTATAATTTGTTTTAGATATTTTACTGTTTGGTCAGACTTTGTATATTTTACAAAATTGTGGAAGAAACAAATAATGAGAACCCACAACCCTACTACCCTGAAGTTGCAGTCCTACTTGGAATAAGAAGCTCACTAGTGGACTAGTCAGAAATTGGCTGGGAGCTGTAGAGGAATAAGATGGGCTCCAAGTATACATCCTTAGCTGACTGTGAGACTGAAGAGACCTAAGATAGCCCAGGTTCTCCACATATCCCTGACTGATGGCTCAGGAGCACAAATGCACAGCAAAGACCTGACAGGGCCTTAGCACTCCAAAAATCCCTGGCTGGCTTAGAAACTATTATGTATGTGCAAGAAAGTACAGAGAGAACCTTGTGGAAAGTAAACCAGTGCAGGCTTGAAAACTGTTTGAATGTACTCCCCAAAAGAAGCAAATATAAATTCAGGAATTGAAAAGCATAATAACCAGTGAAAAATTCACTAGATGAGCTCAACAGCAGATTCGAGATGGCAAAAGAATCAGTGGACTTGAGGATAGATCAGTATCTAGAAGGTAGATCAGTACCCAGTCTGAAAAATAGAGAGAAAACAGATTGAAGAAAAAGGAAGAGAGCCTCGTAATCTTGTGAGACAGTATGAACCATATCAACATATATGAATGAGTTGGGAGTCCAGAAGGAAGGAAAGAGATAAGAGTAGATAAAAATATTTGAGGAAATAATGTCCAAAATCTTTCCAGATTTGGTGGAAAAAAAAAAAACTACAGAACCAAAAAGCTCAACAAACTCCAAGTAGTAGGATAAACAGAGAGAGATCCATACCTAGACACATAACGATCAAACTGTTGAAAAAGCCAAAATTTTGAAAACAGAATAGAAAAACTATTCATCATGTGCAGGGGAACAAGATTGTGATTAACAGTGATTTATCAGGAATGATAAAAAGGCCTAGAGGCTATGGAATGACATTCAAAGTACTAAAATAAAAAACCTGTCAACCAAAAATTCTATAGCCAATAGAATGTTTTTCAGAAATGGAGGTTAAATAAAGCCATTGCCAGGGTGTCAAAGACAGAGAATTCATTGCTTACAGACCTGCCTTACAAGAAATATTACAGGAAGTTTTTTTTCAGGCTGAAAGGAAATAAAAACAAGATAATAGTAAGTAGAAATGAAAAGCACTGGTAATGAAAAATATATGAGAAAGTGCCAAAGACTATAGATACGCATTTTCTTTTCTCAATTTCTGTAAAGATGTAAGATTGTACAAAGCAATGAAACACTATCATTGACTTTATAGCATATAGATGTGATATATATTTTTTTATTAATTAAAAAATTAACAACAAAGAAACAAAACAAGATATCATTCCATTCTGCATATATAATCAGTAATTCTTAATATCATCACATAGTTGCATATTCATCATTTCTTAGAACATTTGCATCGATTTAGAAAAAGAAATAAAACAATAATAGAGAAAAAAAGTTACACATACCATACCCCTTACCCCTCGCTTTCATTTACCACTAATATTTCAAACTAAATTTATTTTAACATTTGTTCCCCCTATTATTTATTTTTATTCCATATGTTCTACTCTTTTGTTGATACGGTAGATAAAAGGGGCATCAGACACAAGGTTTTCACATTCACAGAGTCACATTGTGAAAGCTATATCATTGTTCAATCATCATCAAGAAACATGGCTACTGGAACACAGCTCTACATTTTCAGGCAGTTCCCTCCAGCTTCTCTACTACATCTTGAACAGCAAGGTGATATCTACTTAATGCGTAAGAATAACCTCCAGGATAACCTCTCGACTTTGTTTGGAATCTCTCAGCCATTGACACTTAGTCTCATTTCACTCTTCCCCCTTTTGGTCCAGAAGGTTCTCTCAATCCCTTGATGTTAATTCTCAGCTCATTCTAGGGTTTTTCTCGGTCCCTTGATGCTGAGTCTCAGCTCATTCCAGGATCTCTGTCCCACGTTGCCAAGATGTGATATATTTTTTATGTATATATAGTATCTATATATGACAACTCAAAGAGTAAAGGAAATGGTGTTATATTGAAACAAAGTTGCTGTATTTTACTGGATTTAATGTAGCAAAATTGCTGTTTTAAATTGTGGTAAGTTGAAATGCCTATTATAGGGGATGCAAGGGCAGTTCAGTGGTAGAATTCTCACCTACCACACAGGAGACCCGGTTCAATTCCCGGCCCATGCACTTCCCAAACAAGCAAGTAAAAAACAAACAAAAGGCAAACAAAAATTCAGCAATAATGGAATACTCACAGGGAAAAAGAATGAAATGTGATTCCTGCCATACAGCATACAAAAAAGAACAAAAATGCATATTGTAATCCCTACAACAACCAGTTATTTGTTTCTTTAAAAAATCAACAGAGGATGTCAAGGGAATACAGGGGCCAACCGATAGACCTCCGAGTGGCCAAAGTTGGAACAACTGGAGCAACGAAATAAATTAGTATTGGCTTATAACCCATAGTATAAACTAGATATCCATGAGTCCATACTGATGTAAATAAATGATTGAATAATTAAATAGATAACTCTCCTCTATAGAAGAATTCCAAATAATTTATGTACCTTCTCCCCACTCAAGGCGGTGGATCATAACTCCTCACCCCTTATGTGTTGGGCTGTATGTACATAGTGACTTACTTCCGAAGAGTAAGGGAGGGAAAATGGTAACTTTACACTGGACACACCTGACAGCCACTCTATTGGCCAGATGATCAAGGTCAGTACCAACATATGATCAGCTGTGATGATGGTGGATACCCTCGATATGATGTGATAATGGCACTCTGCCTCTGTGGTCTTCCTCTTCAAAACCCGTAACTGCAGTCTAATCATGAGAAAGCCATCAGGTAAGTCCTAAGTGAGGGATGTGCTACAAAATGCGTGACTGATAACCCTCATAACTGTCAGGGTCATCAGAAACAAGGGAAGTTGGGAACTGTCACAATCAGGAGGAGCCTAAGGAGACATGGGCGGCTTCATGTGATGTGAAACCCAAATAAGTTCCAGGAGTAGATAAAGGGCATTAGGTAAAAACTAAGGAAATTTTAATAAAATATTGGCTTTAATAAATGATAATATATCAGTGTTGGTTCGTTAGCTGTGACAAACGTACCATAGTAATGTAAGGTGTTAACATCAAGGGGAAAGCAGATGTGAGGTGTACAGGTATGCTTTGTACTGTCTTCACAACTTTTCTATAAATTTAAATCTAGTCTAAAATATTAATTTAAAGGTTTAAAAAATCAACAGAAGAATTATGATGGTACCATACCTTTAATATAGGTTCCTATTACAAAACTTGTAGAATTTCAAAAATTCTAAAGTTTGAATTTTTATGCTTTAAAGTATTTAAAAGGTTTTTTTTTAAGTATTTATATGGTGAAATGAGCATATATAAACTTCTTTTATAGAAGGAAAGTCTTGAATTCATTAATGTCAGTTTGTAAAGTTTTCTTTCCTGAAGATGGATTGTTACATTATATTATAGTTTTTCCTCTTGGTTCCATTCATTCAAATTTTAGAAGTATAGTCTTGGCAGACAATTTATAATTTCAATATAAGTTAAACTTATGCTTGATTACAGTTGATCTTTGAAATTGGTATTTGCACAAACCTCCCGCTGAATAGGCTGCAAAGAAACTATACATTCCACAGCATGATAAGCATTATCTTTAGTGATGAGAGAGCAGTGACAATGGAAATGGATTAGAACATTCAGTGCTGCTATTGTAAGAACTTTCTGGGATTCAATTCTGTCTTATCCAGTACCCCTGTATTTCTTGCTAGATAAATGTTTTGAGAAAAATGGAAGCGCTCTAATTTACATTTCATTTATCCATTCATTCACTCATTGATGGCCAGTGACAACCATTCATAAACCCCATACTTCTCCTTTGGTGTAGTACTTATGACAATGTAGTAATATTTAATGTCTCTCTCTTCCACTAGTTTGTAAGATCTGTGAGGACAGGAACCATGTCTGTCTTATTCATTGATAACATCCCAGCATCTTGTACAGTGGAAGTTATTAGTAGCAGATGCTGTTGGTGCTGTATTACATACTATTAACCTACTCCAGGTTTTCATAGATTTCAACAGCTCCCTTTGTCTCTTCATGAGGGCATTCTCTGGCAGCTGGACCTCTGGGTCAGTGCCTGAGGCAGAGCAAAAATGCCAGAGTTCCCCAACCAATGAGGAAAAGAAGTAGACCAGCCTTCTGGTCCTTAGAATGAGACAGCTCTAAAGTCTCTGCCACAGTTTCTCAGAAGTCCCAGGCAGGTTTGACGCCCCACAAAAATGGTATCCTGCTTACTGATGGTGCAGGGTTTTTATTGTACTTTTCTCCTTTCCTTTTCAAGGTCTGCTTTAGTAGGAACTAACGCTAAGACGGTATGCAGTAAATATTTACGGAATGAATTTTTGAATGTACTAAATAAGTAAGATACTGATCTTTCAAAGAAATTATCATGCAAAAGAGAAAAGAATATTAAAAATATACAAGTAACGATTAAAACATAAAGTGGTGACTGCCATTCGAGAAATACAGATAACATACCATGAACCTCCAAGAGAAGGAAGTCAGCTGAGACTCTTTATTACCCTTTCCAAGTTTCCTTCCCCTCCTGTATGATCTTATGTGATCCAGTACTTCCCCTCTTGTATTGCTTATCCAAATGCCCTCATTTTCTGCTAGCATGTGAACTTTATAATGCGAGAGATCCGTATCTGTTATGTTCCGCTTCATATCTCTCACACCTAGGACATTGCCTTGTACCTAGTATCTGCAAGTATTTATTGAATGAGTGAGTGAATTAATGAATAAATGAAGCAGCAGAGTTTAATGAAAAGAGTTATTGGAATCTTGGTTATAGATTGAAATTCCAGTGTAATCAGTTGATAGCTATCTGATTTGGGGGAAGTTGCATAGTTTCTCTTATCCTAGTTTCCTCATCTATAAAAATGAAAAAAATAAGGCATGCCTCAAGAGGTTGCTACATAGATTAAATTAGGCAATTTATTGTAATAACCAGCAAAATGCCTGGGCCATAGTGGGCATTCAGATACTCGTTTTTTTGTAGAAAAGATGGCATTTAGATTGAACTGAAATTAGACAAGAAAAAGTAAGGAAGAAGGATGTTCAAGCAGAATGAACAAATATAGGAAAGCAAAGTTAAAACCATGATGTTGTTCACTTCCCGGTGCCTGCCCATGTTGAAAAACAAAACATAATGACTCTGGGATCTTTCCTCTAGCAACTTGTTGAGGAGTGCTTTGAACATTATTACATTTTTCTTTCTTTGCTTTGTATATATGTTATATTATATAACAAAAATAATAAAAGACAAAAAACCATGATGAACTTCCGGGTCAAGATGGCGGCTTAACAACATGCGCGTTTTAGTTCATCCTCCAGAACAACTACTAAATAACCAGAAACAGTACAGAACAGCTCCCGGAGCCACAATAGTGACCACACACACAGCGTACCCCAGTCTGGACCAGCTGGTCCGGCTGCGAGCACCCCCCAGAACCGTGACTTCCCAAAGCTGTGATAGCCAGCGCCCCTCCCCACAGGCCGCTTCCCAGAGGGGAAAGGAAAGGACTTTACCAGCAACAGGGACTCGGCACAATCAAACACCAAGTGTGGAACTAATTAACAAATTCTGACTACTAAAAATAGGCCCCCAGCTTAGGTGAACCTGATCAAAGCGGAGGTTGCTCATTTTTGCCCCAGCGCCAAGGAGGCAGGACTGACAGAAAAAGGTGAAAAAAGAAGAAGGAAACAGAGGTTTTTGTGGCTGTGTATCTACAAAGTCTTGACTGCCTCTGGATACAGCGGCAGGACTTTTCAAGCTGCAACTGCCCCAGGCACAGGCAGAAGTGAGCTCTTTTGGGGGCTTATCTGGAGTTTGTACCTTCCCCAGGGGAGGGGTGAAGCCCCACCCAGGTGGAATCCCTCCATCAAGGAATTCAGACACCAGGGCTTGGTAATTTGAAGCCATTAAAACCAGCCTACAACCTCTCCTCTGTCTCCACCATGCCCCCAGCAGGAAGAGTCTGCCAAAGTTAAAGGTACCACATCATCTTATGCTGGTGGGACCTGCAGTCAGACAAGCACCACATACTGGGCAGGATAAGAAAAACAGAGTCCAAAGACTTCACAGGAGGCCAGTTTGGTCTGGGAAAATCTGGCTGGGGTCTATAATATCTAAGTAGACCCTCCTAAGCGTGGAGGGGGAGCACCACACAAGCAGGGCAAGAAACAAGAAAGCAAGAACTGAAAAATTCTCCTCTGTTAAACAAAACTTAAGCTAAAGGTCCAGATAAGGCTGAATGGAATGTCAAAGAACAGATAGACAACAAATTCATCCAACAAGAAAACTCTAGATAAAAGAAGTGAAAGCAATCTCCAGAATAAACTAATTAAGGGAATTAAATGCCTAGAAGCCAGCAAAAAATAACAAATCACACTAGGAAAATTGAAGATATGGCCCAGTCAAAGGAACAAACCAACAATTCAAATGACATACAGGAGCTGAAACAGTTAATTCAGAATGTACGAACAGACATGGAAAACCTCATCACAAACCAAATCAATGAATTGAGGGAGGATATAAAGAAGGCAAGGAAAGAACAAAAAGAAGAAGCTGAAAGTCTGAAAAAACAAATCACAGAACTTATGGGAATGAAAGACGCAGTAGAAGAGATGAAAAAAACAATGGAAACCTACAATGGTTGATTTAGAGAGACAGAACATAGGATTTCAAAACTGGAGGATGGAACATCTGAAATCCGACAAGAAACAGAAACTATATGGAAAAATATGAGCAGGGACTCAGGGAATTGAAAGACAGTATGAAGCGCATGAATATACGTGTTGTGGGTGTCCCAGAAGGAGAAGAGAAGGGAAAAGAAGGAGAAAAACTAATGGAGAAAATTATCACTGAAAATTTCCCAACTCTTATGAAAGACTTAAAATTACAGATCCAAGAAGTGCAGCGTACCCCAAAGAGAATAGATCCAAATAGACATACTCCAAGACATTTAATAATCAGAATGTCAGAGGTCAAAGAGAAAGAGAGGATCTTGAAAGCAGCAAGAGAAAAGCCATCCATCACATACAAGGGAAGCCCAATAAGACTATGCGCAGATCTCTCAGCAGAAACCATGGAGGAGAGAAGACAGTGGGATAATATATTTAAATTATTAAAAGAGAAAAACTACCAACCAAGAATTCTGTATCCAGCAAAATTGTCCTTCAAAAATGAGGGAGTGTTCTAGTTTGCTAGCTGCTGGAATGCAATATACCAGAAACGGAATGGCTTTTAAAAAGGGGAAATTTAATGAGTTGCTAGTTTACAGTTCTAAGGCCGAGAAAATGTCCCAATTAAAACAAGTCTATAGAAATGTCCAATCAAAGGCATCTGGGGAAAGATACCTTGGTTCAAGAAGGCCGATGAAGTTCAGGGTTTCTCTCTCATCTGGAAAGGCACATGGCGAACGCAGTCAGGGCTTCTCTCTCGGCTGGAAGGGCACATGGCAGACACGGCGTCATCTGCTAGCTTACTCTCCTGGCTTCTGGTTTCATGAAGCTCCCCGGGAGGCATTTCCCTTCTTCATCTCCAAAGGTCGCTGGCTGGTGGACTCTCTGCTTCGTAGTGTTGCAGCATTCTCTGCTCTCTCTGAATCTCTCATTCTCCAAAATGTTTCCTCTTTTATAGGACTTCAGAAACTAATCAAGACCCACTCAAATGGGTGGAGACATGTCGTCACCTAATCCAGTTTAACAACCGTTCTTAACTAAATCACATCAACCAGGGAGATGATCTCATTACAGTTTCAAATATACAGTATTGAATAGAGATTATTCTACCTTTAAGAAATGAGATTTATATTAAAACATGGCTTTTCTTAGGGGGCATATACCCTTTCAAACCAGCACAGGGAGAAATTAAAACATTTTCAGACAAAAAATCACTGAGAGAATTTGTGACCAAGAGACCAGCTCTGCAAGAAATACTAAAGGGAACACTAGACACAGATACGAAGACAGAAGAGAGAGGTGTGGAGAAGAGTGTAGAAAGGAAGACTATGAGTAAAGGTAAAAGAAGGAAAATTAGATATGACCTATAAAATCCAGAAGGCAAAATAGTAGAAGAAAGTACTACCCATGCAGTAATAACACTGAATGTTAATGGGTTAAACTCTCCAATCAAAAAACATAGTCTGGCAGAACGGATTAAAAAGCAGGACCCATCTATATGCTGTCTCTACTCAAAGGACACGAGGCCAAGGACACAAATGGACATTTACACACCAATGTTTATAGCAGCATTATTAACAATTACCAAGAGATGGAAACAGCCAAAATGTCCATCAACAGACAGTTGGCTAAACAAACTGTGACATTTACATAAGATGGAGTATTATGCAGCTATAAGACAGAATAAAGTTATGAAGTATGTAACAACATGGATGGACCTTAAGGACATTATGCTGAGTGTGATTAGCCAGAAACAAAAGGACAAATACCGTATGGTCTCACTGATATGAACTGACATTAGTGAATAAACTTGGAATATTTCCTTGGTAATAGAGACCATCAGGAGATAGAAATAGGGTGAGATATTGGGTAATTGGAGCTGAAGGGATACAGACTGTGCAATAGGACTGGATACAAAAAGTCAGAAATGGACAGCACAATACTACCTAACTGTAATGTAATTATGTTAAAACACTGAATGAAGCTGCATGTGAGAATGATAGAGGGAGGAGGGCTGGGGACATAAATGAAATCAGAAAGAAAGATAGATGGTAAAGATTGAGATGGTATAATCTAGGAATGCCTAGAGTGTATAATAATAGTGAAATGTACAGTGTACAAATTTTAAAAATGTTTTTGCATGAGGAAGAACAAAGGAATGTCATTATTGCAGGGTGCTGAAAATAGATGATAATTAATCTTTAAAATGTCACCTTATGTGTGAGACTAAAGCAAAAAATGTTTATTTGTTACAAAATTTATATTTTGACTAGATCATTTCCTAACATAACTCATGTAGATAGTTTGATTGAATGTCATAAGCACTTGGAATCTCAGGTAGGACATGAGATTTTGTTGGTTTGTCCAGAGTGATGCCCTGATGAATCCCAGAGTGATGTGATCAGTGACTGGAAAAGTATTTGCAAGTCCCCTTTGGGGAATAGTGAGAGTGGGGAGAAATTCAACTTCCCAGTTGAATTCTTGATATTCTTACAAGCAGTGTGGACAACCAAAGCTATAGGCTGAGCCCCCAGTCTTGGGGGTTGTTCATATGAAACTTAACCCCACAAAGGATAGGACAGGTCTACTTAAAATTTAGGCCTAAGAGTCACCCCAACAGAGCCTCTTTTGTTGCTCAGATGTGGCCCCTCTCTCCAGCCAACATGACGAGCAGTCTCACCAGCCTCCCCCTCTCTTTGTGGGACATGACTCCCAGGGGTGTAGACCTTCCTGGCAATGTGGGACAGAGAACCTGGAATGAGCTGAGACTCAGCATCAAGGGACTGAGAAAAACCCTAGAATGAGCTGAGAATTAACATCAAAAGATTGAGAGAACCTTCTCGACCAAAGGGGGAAGAGTGAAATGAGACTAAGTGTCAATGGCTGAGAGATTCCAAACAGAGTTGAGAGGTTATCCTGGAGGTTATTCTTATGCATTAAGTAGATATCACCTTGTTGTTCAAAATGTAGCGGAGAGGCTGGAGGGAACTGCCTGAAAATGTAGAGCTGTGTTCCAGTAGCCATGTTTCTTGATGATGATTGAACAATGATATAGCTTTCACAATGAGACTCTGTGAATGTGAAAACCTTGTGTCTGATGCTCCTTTTAGCTACTATATCAACAGAAGAGTAGAACGTATGGAATAAAATAAATAATAGGGGGAACAAATGTTAAAATAAATTTAGTTTGAAATGCTAGTGATCAATGAAAGCGAGGGGTAAGGGGTATGGTATGTATAATCTTTTTTTTCTCTGTTATCGTTTTATTTCTTTTTCTGTTGTCTTTTTATTTCTTTTTCTAAATCGATGCAAATGTTCTAAGAAATGATGAATATGCAACTATGTGATGACATTAAGAATTACTGATTGTATATGTAGAATGGAATGATATCTTAATGTTTTGTTGTTAATTTTTTTTAATTAATAAAAAAAGTTTAAAAAAAAAAAGAGAATGTGGAGAAGTAAAAAAAACCATGATGATATGTCTCTGTTCTCCTAAAACATGGAAACAGAGCGTTGGAAAATAAGGTCACCAAGATGTCAGATCATGGATGTTCATAAATGTTATTCTAAAATGTCTGGACATTATCCCATAAACAAGAGGGAGATATTTGCATAGGAAAATGACATATCCAGGAAATTATTCAAAGTATGGAACTCTGAATTATAAATCATAAATTTCATCCCCTGAAAAGCACCCCAGTTTAGGAATTTGTGTGAAGAGAAGTCAGAATTGAAGAGAGATTTGGGAGTGGTATCATAGTTTACCATGTAATTGGTAAACTAGTCAGCATGAATTGAGCACTGATCATGTTTATCACAGTAGGAAATATAAAGAAATATGAGGAAACTACAATTTAGCTAATAAAAAAGAAGTTTGAGGATTCATTTCTATATATAGTGCAGTGATTTCTTCACCCCATTTGTTTCCCAAGTAATCTAAATCTTCCCACAATATTATCAGCCACTCTTGATTAAATCACATCTCCAGGGAAATGATCTAATTACAGTTTCAAACATGCAGTGCTGAATAGGGATTAGAAGAAACAGCTGTCTTTACAAAATGAATTTAGGATTAAAACATGACTTTTCTAGGGTACATACATCATATAAAACCAGCGCAGATGGTAAAGTTTAATAGTTCCATATCCAGACAGGTTGAGTTAGAAAATTTATGTTCCAGACAAAATAAACCTTTCTTCCTTTGGTCTCAAAGAGTAGGTGTAGTTTTAAAGTATAGACAATGTCTTCCTTACCCCTGTGTTCTGAATTACCTTAATCCTGATCCATTCAGCTTTGTTCTTACCTCTGAATACCAGGTTATACATCTATGAAACAGCCTCTCAAAATCCAGAAATGGTAATTACCACTCCAAACTAAGTGTGTCTGCTATAAGAGCTTACAATCTAGGCCCATTTTCTTATAAGCATTTTCTGAAGGAGACCATACAATAATTGTTCTTTAATTTCTGACTTATTTTGCCTTACCAAATGTCCCACAGGTTCATTCACATTGTTGGATGCCTCACAACTTTGTTCCTTTTTGTAGCAACACAGTATTTGATCATAAGTACACACCATCATTTGCCAATCTACTTCTCAATCAGTGTATCCTTCAGCCACCTACATTCTTTAGGCATCATGTATAATGCCCAAAGTCCACAGTCCATCAACACTCTCAATTTTAGATAATTTCACTGTTTAGATAACCAACAAACACACCCTCACCAAAGGGGAGATCTAAACTTCCCATTAACTCTTGTCCCTCCCCCATTATTTAGCCCTTATGTTACTGTGGTACTGCTGATGTTTTTCTGTTAAACATAACCCATAGCATGCAACAGCAGTTTTTTCCTATACCCTGGACTTAAACACTCTTTGTACACGAATCATACCTTTGAAGTACTTCTTACAAGAGCTTATTTATATTCCTAGTGTTAATCAGTGGGACACATAGGTCAACACAACCCCTTTCAGACATTTTCACCTTCAATATGGTAATATTACTTACAGACCCACTAGAGAACCGCCTTCATTTCTATCTATTCCCTCACATTTGAGTTCAACCTCATTAGCTAACTGTTCACCCATATCTAGCTTCTGTGTATCTCTAATATTATTAAATTTATTATAAATTCATTGAATTAAAATTTAACAAACTTTAATTTCTAATTTTCTATTGCTAGTATATAAAATACAGTAAATTTTTGTATAATTGACCTATGTTCTGTAATCTTTCTGAATTCACTTTTGAGATCTAAGAACTTTGTTGGAGATTTTTTGGCATTTTCTGTGCAGAGAATCATATTGTCTACAAATAAAGACAGTTTTATTTTTTGTTTTCCAATCTATATGTCTTTCATCTTTTTCCCTTGCTTTATTGCCCTGGTTGGGACCTTCAGAACACTATTGGATAGAATTGGTGAAAGCAGGACATCCTTGCCTTGTTCTCAATCTCACAGGGAAAATATTTAGTATTTCACCATTAGATATGTTGTTGGCATAGATTTTTCATATATACCCTGTATCAAGTTGAGGAAGTTCTTTACTATTACTGATTGTATTAGGGTTCTCCAGAGAAACAGAACCAATGGGGTGTGTGTGTGTGTGTGTAAATTATTAAGAGATTTCATAAGGAAATTGCCTCACACAACTGTGGGGAGATTGGGAAGCCTGAATTTCATAGGGCAGGGTAGAAGTTGGGAACTCTGATAAAGGTTTCATGAATTCAGGAGAAGCTGGCTGACTGAAGTAGAGATAGAAATTCTTTTTTCTGATAGCTGAGATCATCAGTTCTTTAAAGGCCTGGAAATGATTGGATGAGACTTCTCTCATTGCTGAAGGAACTTTCCTTTGCTGATTGTAGATGTAATCAGTTGTAGATGCAATCAGCTGACTGATGATTTAAATCCATGAAATACCCTCAAAGTAGCAGGCCAGTGCTTGCTTGACCAACATCTGGACACCATAACCTGGCCAAGTTGATACAAGAACTTAACCATCACACTTATATTTTTCCTTTTTTTTTTTCTTTTAGCAGAAGACTCTGAAAGTGGTGTTTACATGCGATTTATGAGATCACACAAGTGTTATGATATCGTTCCAACCAGTTCAAAGCTTGTTGTCTTTGATACTACATTACAGGTAAGTGTACTCAGTTTTCAGGAATTTTTGGCATATTATTTGTATGACTACTTTATAAAAATTTTTATTGTGATAACATATATGCAATCCAAAATTTCCTGTTTTTATCACTTCCAAGTGTACAATTCAGTGGTATTAATTACATTCAGAATGTTGTACTTCCATCACCACCATCCATTATTAAAACTTTTTCATCACCCAAAAAGGAAACTCTGTACCAATTAGGCCAAAACTCCCTATCTCTTCCTCCATCCCCAAATCCCTGGTAACGTGTAATCTGCTTTTTGTCTATGAATTTGCTTATTCTAGATATTTCATATAAGTGGAGTCATACAATATTTGACTTTTTATGTCTGACTTATTTCACTCAAGATATTATCTTCAGGGTTTTTACATGTGGTAGCAGGTATCAGAACGTCATTCTTTTTATGGCTGAATAATATTCCATTGTATGCATATATAAGTTTTTATTTAACTATTCATCCATTGATGGACAGTTGGTTTGACTAGCAGACATTTATCGAGTCCTTACCACTGATCAAATACTGTGCTAATGAGGTTTAGTCTGAATTCTCAATCTTCACAACAGCCTTATGAAGAATATATTATCACCTCGTTCTACAAATGAGGAAACTCAAGTCCTAGAGTTTATGAACTTAAGTAAATCAGAGTGCTAAGGAATGATGGATTTCGAACATTGAACACAGGTATAATACTTGTGAGAACCATTGCACTGTACTGCCTCCTACATATCCTGATATTCTTTCTTGATTATTTATTAGAATATATGGTAAATCGATTTGAAATGACAATGTTAAAAATAAGAAATTACTAAAGTGGATTATCTTTTGAGAGAGAGCTATATTGAATATTATGTTGCCATTTAAAAAAGAATGAAAAGGGGGTGCAAGGGTAGTTCAGTGGTATAATTCTCACCTGCCATGCAGGAGACCCGGGTTTGATTCCCGGTCCATGCACTTTCCAAAAAACAAACAAACAAACAAAAATTCAGCAAACGGTGCTGCAATAATGGGATACTCACATAGAAAAATAATGAAATGTGACTTCACCATATATCATACAAAAAAGAAATATATATGTTTAGGGTGGTGTAACGGTGGCTTAGTGGCAGAATTCTTGCTTCCCAGGCCGGAGAGGCAGGTTCAATTCCCAGAGCCTGTCCAAGCCAAAAAACAAAGTATATGTCTAGAATATATTTATTATTAGGTAAAAAAAAAAAAAAAAAAAAAAAGTAAGTTGTAGAACAATGCATATATTATACCAAGTTATTCCAAGGGCAAGAAGTATCAGAGCAGTTACTCTGGTCTGGGGACCAATTACAACCATTTGCAAATAAATTAAAAAGGAAGGTCTAGAGACAGAAAGTGAAAAATAGAACAGGTACACATCGAGGAATAGAAGTGAAAGACAGTGCTTCCCAAAAATGAAAGAGAAAGAAAAATCTTGTACAGAGTTTTTCAGTTTCCAATTTCAGTCTCTGAGTGACCGCTGAATGTACTACCATTGGATTCTGTGAAATTCCTGAGTTAAATAAGTCCCTCTTTCTACTGGAATTAATTTTTCAGATGGTGTTATTTGTGTACAGATTGTCCTTACCTAGAACATATTCAGAGAGAGAGAGACTAATATTTATATAGTTGATTGTGAACATCAGAAACCAAGAATTAATGGAATGCTTAGTCTTTGCTTTGAAGAGTTCTGGGCTGTTTGAATTTTTTTGCAACAAATATGTATAACTTTCCCCGTTTTTGAGCAGTAACTTCCAACTTTATTACTGCAGGTATTAGCAAATTACATAAAACATTTATTACATTGTGATCAGGTAACTACTTTTAAAGCAGGCATGCTTTAAAAAATTTTTTTTTTATTTTTTAAAGCTTACAGGGCAGTTACAAAAATAATACTGGCTCCATACAAAGAACTCCAACATATACACACCCCATCCCTCCAGGTACCCAGATCCACCAAGTTTTAAATTTTGCACGAATTGTCCTTTAATTCTATTCATCAGTCTATCAGTCCCTCTGTCCATCTAGCAGTTGATCTATCAGTCAATTTAGTGAACACTCGAGTGTAGATTGTATACATCATGCCCCTTGAGCACTTAATATTTTCACATTCATTTCCTAAGAACAAGAATATTAATTTTTATAACTACCTTAAGTACAATTAAGTTCAGGGAATTTAACCTTATTATAAAGCTTGCAGTCTATATTTCAGTTTTTTTATATGTCCCATTAATGTCCTTTTGAACTTTTTTTCCTCCCATGATACATTCCATCCAGGATAATCCATTGCATTTAATTCTCATTGTCTCTTTAGTTGCTTATGCTTTTTTTTAAATTGTGGGAATATATATACAACATAAACTTTCTCATCTCAACCACTCCAACACATACCATTCAGTAGAATCACTTATAATATTGCAGTGTCCTTACCACCTTCCATTATTAAACCTCTCCCAACTTCCCAAAGAGAAACCCTGCACCCAGTATGCATTAACTCCTACAGCAACCCCACCCCCACCCCCACATCCCTGACAACCTGTCCTCTAATTTCTTTCTCTATGAATTTGCATTTTCTCTGATATTTCCTTTGTGGTTACCATGGGGCTTAAATTTAACATCCTAAATCTGTAACACTCTCATTTGCTTAGCTTCAATGATATGTAGAAACTATGCTCATATACCCTTTCGTCCCCTCCCTCTTTGTGTAGTTCTTGTTACAAATTGCACATTTGTATAGTATGAGTCCCAAAACAGTGATTTCTCATTACATTTTTTGCATTTGCCTTTTAGATCTTCTAGGAAGTAAAATGTGGAGTTACAAACCAAAAATAAAATAATGTGACATTTATGTTTACCCATGTCATTACAGTTACTGGAGATCCGTATATCTTTATGTGGCTTCAGTTTATTGTCTTGTGTCCTTTCTTTTCAAGCTACAGAGCTCTCTTTAGCATCTCTGGTAGGACCAGTCTAGGGAGTGACAAACTCCCTCAGCTTTTGTTTATCTGGATTGTCTTAATCTCTTCCTCATTTTCGAAACACGGTTTTGTCATACAAAGAATTTTGGTTGGCAGTTTTTTCCTTTCAGCACATTAAATATGTCTTCCCACTGCTTTCTTCCCCCCATGGTATTTTGATGAGATTGAAACTTAAAAGTTATTGTGGCTCCTTTATATGGGACACATTGTTTCTCTCTTACAGCTTTCAGAATTTTCTGTCTTTGGCACTTGACAGTTTATATGTTACATTGTTCGTTTGTTTGGGTTTGGAGTTTGTTGAGCATCTTGGATGTGTTTGTTCATGTCTTTTGCTAACTTCAGGAAGTTTCAACCATTACTTATTTGAATACTTTCTCTTCTCCTTTCTCTCTTTCTTCTCCTTCTGGACTTCCCACAAATATGTATAGGTATGCTTTATGGTGTTCCATAGCTTCCTTTTCTTCATTTTTTTCTTCTTTGTGCTCCTCAGACTGTATGTTTCCAATTGTCTTAACTTCAGGTTCACCAATTCTTTCTTCTGCCATCTCCAATCTGCTGTTGAACCCTTCTGGGGAATTTTAATTTCTCTTACTGTGGTCTTCAGCCCTGTTTGGTTCCTATTCATAATTTCCATCTCTTCATTGATATTTGCTTTGTGTTAATCTGTCTTTTCCCCAATTTTCTTTAGTCCTTTGTCCATGTTTTCTTATAGTTCTTTGCACATTTTGGAACCATTTTTAAAAAAACATTTTTTATTTAGAACTTTATTTTAAAAGTCCTTGTCTGGTATGTTCCAGGTCTGCTCCTCCTCCTTAAGAGTTTCTGATGCTTTAATTGTCTCCTTTACCTGGGCCATTACTTTCTGATTCTTTGTATGTTTTGTAATCTTTTGTTGAAACCTGGATGTTTCCAACTTTTAATGTATTATCATTCGAATTTAGATTCTGCTGTGCCTTTTCCTTAAGCTTGTACAAGCTAGTGTTATGACACATCTTTCCTTGAATGCCAGGAACCAACCAAAAAAAAAAAATTAGAAGAAAGGTTTTAAAAGAACATACTGTTCCCAGTCTTTGCAGTTGATTTGTGTGAGTACTCTCCTATCCATACAATGTATTTAGAGACTAGCTCCAGGCCAAAGGATAGACACCTCCCTGAGTCTTTCTGTACTGCATCTTGTCCTGGGCATGTACTTGTGGCCCTAGGAATTCCCCCATTTAGATGGATAGGAATGTCCCACTCCTCCCTTTAAAACAATTTCCTCACAGTCCAGACATTTCACTGAATGTCCTACAACCAGCAGTCCCATGCCCCAGGCAGTCACTTTTGAATGCTTTCCCACAGTGTTCTGTAGGAGACTTCCATGAGCTACCTTTATAAGCAGGGCAAATTTTGGAACTTTGAGCCATGGTGAGTATCTTGGATCTGTCCCTCAGGCTCCCACCAGCTAGATTGAACCAGTTTTACATGTTCCCAGTGTGTCACAGGGGTTACTCTGCTCATTCCAAAACCAAGACCAGGGATCTGCATTGGGATAGTAGGCTGGCTCCATGCCAAGCCAATAAGAGGCCAGCTAGGGCCCCATAAGAAGATTCTACCACTTTCTCTCTCTCTCTCTCTCTCTCTCTCTCTCTCTCTCTCTCTCTCTCTCTCTCTCTCACTCTCTCGCTCTCTCACTCTCTCGCTCTCTCTCGCTCGCTCTCTCTCGCTCTCTCTCGCTCTCTCTCTCATTTGTTTGTTTTGTTTTGTTTTGTTTTTGGCTGCAGAAAGCTTTATTGTTTACACTTGGTTCTTCACCAAGGCAATGAGATAGTTAAAAAGATACCACCTGGTTGGAAGGAGGGGCTCAGGTAGAAGCCTCGATACCAGGGGAATGCAGAGTTCCCCAAATGCCTTTGGGCTCATACTCCTGTTGAGGGGTGAGCCTTTTGAAGATTGGCCTGGTGGTCAACCATCTTCTTGGTAAATTTTGCCTCCTTGTCTAGGAACTGGCTTTTCAGAAAGTCACAGAGATAAGGGTCCGTGTTGGCCAAACCCAGGGGATGCAGATCAAAATGGCCTGGTTCAAGATCTTCTGCAGAGCCATGGCAGCTTCCATGGGGTCCAGAGTTTTACTCCATGCATCTTGGGATGGCTTCTGCACATCCTGGAAGAGGGTGTGGCCACTGTGCTGGTTTTGCATCTTCAAGAGATGTTTGCACCCTTGCGTTTCTCAACTTCACTTCGACTTGCAGAAGTGGTTCACACCCTTAAGGGCAACATCGCCATAGTTAAAATAGAAGCCCAAAGAAAGGTCAGAGACTTGCGGTGCAGGTTGACTAGGTGGTTGATGGAGGCCTCCACTTCAGTGAAGTAATTCTGATGGATCCTGGAGCTCATCATTGGTCAACAGTGAGGAGCTGACCATACGAAAATGGTGATAGCTGGTTGCAGAAGCAGCGGATGGTCCAAAAGGTGGTCTTGGAGGTTGCAACTGGAGACAAAGTTCGTAGGTGGCTGAAGGTGGAAGGAAAGTTAGGGGGATTGTTCCTAGGTCTGTTCCATCCAGACCCTATTGTAGCAAGAGACAGGTCCATGGGCCCACCACACTCCCTGTGGTGGTTTAAGTAACTTTTTTCTTGATTTGACACTCGCCTTGTTACTGCTATCCTCGAACCATTTTCTGGAGCTTTAAGAAAGATGTTTTGTCAGTTCTTGCTGCTGTCTCAAATATTCTTTGAGGAGATGGAGCCCTGAAGTTTCTCAGTCCAGCATCTTGATCCAAACATGAATTACTTTTATCTGAACTTTTTTATCTCCTGATTTTTGCCAGTAATTATATATGGAGGGCTCAGTAGATTTTAGTGACTGGTGGACCTGCGACCCAGACCTCTCAAGAAGGGGCATCAGCAGTTGGTGCTGATATCCTGATGAAGGCATGAGGAAGCTGGTCCCACAAGTGTTGGAGAAACTGCAAACTGTAATCAGCTATTGCATAGGAAGGAACTGTTCTGCCAGGGGTGAAACTCATGTGGATTGTAAGCAGGCAGGCAGCCTGCAGGAGGCAACAAGATGAAGCAAATTTTGTTCTACAGTCTCCTCCAGGACCCGCTATTTTTTTTTTAATTAAACATAACATACAAACACAAACATTCTTACCATATGATCATTCCATTCTTGATATGTAATCAGTAACTCACAATATCATCACATAGTTGTATATTCATCATCATGATCACTTCTTAGAACATTTGCATCAGCTCAGAAAAAGAAATAAAAAGAGAACAGAAAAAAAATCATACATACCATACCCCTTGCCCCTCCCTTTCGTTGATCAGTAGCATTTCAACCGACTAAATTTATTTTAAGATTTGTTCCCCCAGTATTTATTTATTTTTAATCCGTATATTTTACTCGTCTGTCGAAAAGGTAGATAAAAGCAACATCGGAACCAAGGTGTTCACAATCACACAGTCACATTATGAAAGCTATATCATTATTCAGTCATCTTCAAGAAACATGGCTACTGGAACACAGCTCTACATTTTTAGGGAGTTCCCTCCAGCCTCTCCATTACACCTTAACTAAAAAGGTAATATCTACTTAATGTGTAAGAATAGCCTCTAGGATAACCTCTCCACTCTGTTTGGAATCTCTCAACCGTTGACATTTTTTTTGTCTCATTTAGCTCTTCCCCCTTTTGGTCAAGAAGATTTTCTCAATCCCTTGATGCTGGGTCCCAGTTCATTCTAGGATTTCTGTCCCACGTTGCCAGGAAGGTCCACACCCCTGGGAATCATGTCCCATGTAGAGATGGGGAGGGCAGTGAGTTTGCTTGTTGTGTTGGCTGAGAGAGAGAGGCCACATCTGAGCAACAAAAGAGGTTCTCTTGGGGGTGGCTCTTAGGCCTATCCTTTGCGAGGTTTAGTTTCATATGAACAAACCCCAAGATTGAGGGCTTAGCCTGTTGCTTTGGTTGTCCCCAGTGCTTGTGAGAATATCAAGAATTCTCCGTTTAATGGGTGTCAGTGGCTGAGAGAGTTCAGATAGAGTCAAGAGCCTACTTTGATGGCTACTCTCATGAAAGCTTCAGCTAGATATTGCCAATTATGATGGGTTGCCAAACCCCAACCAAAACCATTCCTGCAAACTCTAAAGAACACCTAGGGCTTTATCTGAGATTCTACAAAGGCTCCGTGCACTTTGATTACTTTTCAGAAATTTAGCAACCTCCAGACAAGTTCCTAAGCAAGATAAGTCCTAAAACCCAGATGGGTCAGCCTCTCCAGAATATCAGCTATTTCCAACCCCTTATCCCATATTATTGTCAATTATTATCCAATGTGAAAAAGTTAGAATGAGTATAACCCAAATACCCCTAAACATTGAGAGAAAGATCAAAAGAGAATGTGAAGTTATAACAGAGAAGATAGAATTTAAGAAAAGAATATGACTTTTATCAATATATTGATATTTCTTTTAGTCTCCAGTGTCTTGGAGAAGCTAGAAGGGAAAACCTAAAATAGTGGAACAGTAACCTATACTAAACTCTGAAACCTGTTCTATAACTAACTGTTGCAATGTGTTTTGAAATTTACTGCTTTATTGTATATATGTTATTTTTTCACAATAAAATATAATTTTAAAAGGCAAGAATATGTTTATTAAATAAATAAATTCTCAATTATCTTAAAAAAACAAAAAAAAAAACAAAAAAAAAAGAATTCTCCGTTTGTGGAAGTTGAATTTTCCGTTTTCTCACCATTCCCCTAAGGGGACCTTTAGGCCCCGCTATTGTCAGAGCCTAACATAGAGCCAGCTCTCAAAGCCGAAACGTGGTTTGCCGAGTCCCATTTCTAGCATCACAAAGCAGAGTATATAAAAGATTGGGTTTGTTTGAGAGGCACTACCTTAATAAGTGGCACAGTCTCTCCCCTTGGCAACTCAGATTCTGCACACCTTTCTATAAATATTAGTAAAGCCATTCTGTTTTTCTTTCTAACAAGATGTAACTCTTCATTGTACCAACAAGGATGTTTTCACCTTTTTCCCCAATGAAGAGAGGCAAAGTCCCAATAGTTATTGTGTCTTTTTCTGGGCTGTGTTAATTATCCCTCAAAATCAGTCATAGTCCCCTCTGAATATTTGTTAACTTTAAGAATGAATTGTAAAGTTAAGAATGTATGTAAATACAGAACTTGCATAAAATAATAAGGGAAGGGAGAAGGAAAGAAGAAAATTGTTAATATACTCCATATAATATGTACACATGTCTACATACTCACACATAACAAGGAAGAAAATGTTTATAGGCATGGCGGCCATTCTGTACTGTTCACAGGGCCACAGTTGCTACTCATAACTTCCTTCTCCCAGTATTCCTTCCATTTTCCTTTACTATTAGCCAAGACCTCAGCTGGTTGGTTGGTTGGTTTAGTCTTTATCTGAAGAGTCCATATCCTCAGTGATTTTTCTCTTTTTGAAAAATTTTTGTTGCTGTAGTTTTCCATTAATTTTTTTTCTTTCAGTTTTCTTGAGGTATATTCACACACCACATAAACCTTCCAAAGTATACAACCACTGGCTCACAGTATCATCCCATAGTTGGGCATACATCCCCGTGATTGATTTTAGAACATTCTTATAACTCCAGAACTGAAATATGGATTAAAAGTAAAACCAAATCTTCCCATATGCCTTATCCCCCACCATTGTTGACCCAGAGTTTTGGTGTACATTTGTTACGGCTCATGAAAGAATATTAAAATATTACTATGTTATAGTCCATATACTCCATAGTTTGCATTAGCTATGTTTTTTCCCCATATACTCTTGTTACTTTTTTATATTTGTAGTGGTTCACATAAGAACTTATTTACATACATAACTTTAAACAACAATTAAACACAACTTTAAATACATGTATTTAAACAATACATGATTTTCAGTCAAATTCACTGTGTGTTACTATTTCTTTTAATCCCAAGAACGAGCTACTATCACCTCTATCCATTCCCAAACATTTAAGTTCAACCATTAACGATTCTGTACATATTAGGTAGCTGCTCCCCTGTCTCTAGCTTCTGTCTGTCTCTAGGTACCAAGTATTCTACCTTTTTTTCCATTCATGTCTTTATTTTATTACTCATCTACCCATAGACTGGATAAAGGGGTTATCAGTCACAAGGCTTTTACAATCATACAGTCACAAGATAAAAGCAATGTACTTATTCAGTCATTATCAAAGATCAACTACAACTGGGTTGCAGTTCAACAATTTCAGGTATTTCCTTTTGGCAGTTCCAACAAACTAGAAACTAAAGGAAATACCCATACAGTGACTCAATAGTGATGATCACTTGTCAACTCCTAGCCTCTGTGTCACAACTCCTCCTCCTCATTTGATCTAGCTCTCAGTCTTCAGAGGCAATGACTGTTCTAACTTCTTTGTGCTGTAAAGGGGTGTCAACATTATGGGAAAGAGGAATGCAAATGTTAATGTTTTTGGAGAGAATGGTACCTCTGGGTTTCAGGATTTATCTGGGATAGGAGCAGTCTGGAGATTTTAAGTTTCTGGAAAATGAAACTTAATAAGTAAAACTTCTGTAAAGTCTTAGAGCGTAGGGCAACTTGATTACTAAATTTTCTAGTGAAATGCCAAACTGTCTTCCACAATGGCTATACCATTTTACATTCCCACCAGCAGTGAATAGGTGTTCCAATTTTTCCACATCTTCTCTAACATTTATAGTTTCCTGTTTGTTTTATAACAGCCATTCTTATAGGTATGAAATGATATCTCATTTTGGTTTTGATTGCATTTCCCTAATAACTGATGAAGATGAACATCTTTTCATGTGCTTTTTAGCCATCTGTATTTTCTCTTTGGAAAAATATCTGTTCATATCTTTTGCCCATTTTATAATTGGGTTGTTTGTGCTTTTGTTGATGAATTGTAGGATTTCTTTGTATATATTGGATATCAACCCTTTATCAGATGTATGATTTCCAAATATTTTCTCTCATTGAGTTGTCACAGTTGTGTTCAGTCTTGAGTAGTTCCCATTAGTCTGTTTTTTCTTTTGTTGCTTGTGCTTCGGGTATAAGGTCTAA
This sequence comes from Tamandua tetradactyla, assembly GCF_023851605.1. NCBI lineage: Eukaryota > Metazoa > Chordata > Mammalia > Pilosa > Myrmecophagidae > Tamandua > Tamandua tetradactyla. The sequence goes on along the minus strand of NC_135327.1, from coordinate 195,755,872 downwards.
GAAGCTACCTCCTGTCACTAGATCTTGGAGATGTTTCCCTTCATTTTCTTCTAGGAGTTTTATGGTACTGGCTCTTACATTTAAGTCTTTGATCCACTTCGACTTAATTTTTGTATAGGGTGTGAGGTAGGGGTCCTCTTTCATTCCTTTGGATATGGATATCCAGTTCTCCCAGCCATTATTTATTAAAGAGACTATTCTGTCCCCGTTCATGGATTTGGGAGCCTTGTCAAAAATCAGTTGACTATATATCTGAGGGTCTATTTCTGAACCCACAATTTGATTCTATTGGTGAATATGTGTTTGTGCCAATACCATGCTGTTTTGACCACTGTGGCTTTTATAATAAGCTTTAAAATTAAGAACTATAAGTCCACCCACTTCATCCTTCTTTTTTAGGATATTCTTGGCTGTCTGGGACTCCTTTCCCTTCCAAATAAATTTGATAACTAGCTTTTCCAAGTCATCAAAGTGGGTTTTTGGAATTTTGATTGATATTGCATTGAATCTGTAGATCAATTTGGGTAGAAATGACATCTTGGTGACATTTAACCTTCCTATCCATGAACACAGAATATATTTCCACCTATTTAATTCTTCGTTAGGGAGATTGGTCTGTAGTCTCCCTTTCTTGTAGTATCTTTATCAAGTTTTGATATTAGAGTGATATCAGCTTCATAGGATGTTAGGTAGTATTCCTTTTTCTTCAGTGTTTTTTTTTTTTTTTTCTACATGGGCAGGCACCGGAAATCAAACCCGGGTCCTCTGGCATGGCAGGCAAGCATTCTTGCCTGCTGAGCCACTGTGGCCAGCTCTCTTCAGTATTTTTTGAAGCGTTTGAGCAGAAATTGTGTTAGTTCTTTTTGGAAAGTTTGGTGAAATTCCTCATTGAAGCCATCTGGCCCTGGGTTTTTCTTTGTAGAAAGATTTTTGATGACTGATAGAATCTTTTGTAATTGGTTTGTTGAGGTCTTCAGTCTCTTCTCTAGTCAGTATATGTTATTCTGTATTCCTAGGAAGTTGTCCATTTCATCCAAATTGTGTAGTTTGTTGGCATATAGTTGTTCATAGTATCCTCTTGCAATTTTTTTTTTATTTCTTCAGTGTCAGTGATAGTCACCCCCCTCTCATTTCTGATTTTATTTGTATCTTCTCTCTTTTTTATTTTATCAGTCTAGCTAGGGATTTGTCAGTCATGTTGATCTTCTCAAAAAACTAGCTTTCTGTTTTACTGATTCTCTCTATTGTTTTATTATTTTTTCTCCATTTCATTTATTTCTGCTTTAATCTTTGTTATTTCTTTTCTTCTGTTTGCTTTAGGGTTAGTCTGCTGTTCTTTCTCTAGCTTGTTCAGTTGTTCAGTTAGGTTTTTAGCTCTTTCTTCTTTTTAAATGTAGCATTTAGAGCTATAAATTTTTCTCTCAGCACCACCTTTGCTGCATTCCATAGGTTTAGTTTTTTTTTCCCCATAGGTTTTATATTCTTGTTTTCATGAATCTTCAGATATTTACTGATTTCTTGTGCAATTTCTTCTTTGACCCCCTGATTGTTTAAGAGTGTGTTCTTAACCTGTGTATGTATTTGTGAAAGTTCTGGGCTTTTGATGTTTCATTCCATTATGACCAGAGAATATGCCTTGTATAATTTCAGTCTTTTAAAATTTATGCAAACCTGTTTTGTACCCCAGCATATGGACTATCCTGGAGAACATCCATGAGCACTTGAGATAGAACGATCTGTATATTACTGCTAGGTCTAATTCTTTTATCGCCTTGTTTAGGTTCTCTCTTTCTTTATTGCTCTTCTGTCTGGTCGTTCTATCTATAATAGAGAGTGGCATATTGACAACTCCCACTATTATTGTAGAAGCATCTATTGCTCCCTTCAGTTTTGCCAGTTTGCTTTGCATACTTTGAAACTCCTTGATTGGGTGCATAAACATTTATGATTGTTATTTTCTCTTGGTGAATTGTCCCTTTTATTAATATACGTAGTCCTTCCTTGTCTCTTATGACATCTTTGCATTTAAAGTTTATTTTGTTTGATATTAGTATAGCTACTGCTGCTTTCTTTTAGTTACAACTTGTGTGGAATATCATTTTCCCTACTTTGACTTTCAAACTATTTGTATTCTTGGTTCTAAAATGAGTCTTTTGTATACAGAATATAAGATGGATCATGTTTTTAATCCATTTTGCTAATCTGTGTCTTTTAATTGGGCAGTTTCATCTGTTAACATTCAAAGTTATTGCCATAAATGCAGTTCTTAATTCAACCATCTTATCCTTTGGTTTTAATTTGTCAGATCTATTTTGTTCCTTTCTCTCTTTTTATCTCTTAAGTAACCCTTTCTAATACTCTTCAATTTTGTGCCTTTCTCCAGACCTGTCCTGCCTTTTTTTTTTTTTTCCCAGCTTACAGAACTCCTTTTAATATCTCTTGCCAGGCAGTTTGTTGAGGACTTCTGTCTCTTCTCTAGTCAGTATATGTTGTTCTGTATTCCTAGGAAGTTGTCCATTTCATCCAAATTGTGTAGTTTGTTGGCGTATAGTTGTTCATAGTATCCTCTTGCAATTTTTTTATTTCTTCAGTGTCCGTGGTAGTCACCCCCCTCTCATTTCTGATTTTATTTGTATCTTCTCTCTTTTTTACTTTATCAGTCTAGCTAGGGATTTGTCAGTCGTGTTGATCTTCTCAAAAAACTAGCTTTTAGTTTTATTGATTCTCTCTATTGCTTTTTTTCCCTCCATTTCATTTATTTCTGCTTTAATCTTTTTTTTTTCCCTCTCCGGCTGACAGAACTCCCTTTAATATCTCTTGCCAGACAGGTCTCTTGTTAACGAAATCCTTTCAGCATTGTTTGTCTGTGAAAATTGTGAACTTTTCCTCGCTTTTGAAGAACATAGTTGCAAGATAAAGAATTCTTGGATGGCAGTTTTTCTTTCAAAATCTTAAACATGTCATACCATTGCCTTCTCACCTGCATGAAACCCACTGAGTACTTAGTCTTATGTGCCTTACCTCGTATGTGGTCAGTTACTTTTCTCTTGCTGCTTTCAGGATTCTCTCCTCTTCAGCACTTGAGAGTCTGTGTATCTTGGAATGGGTCTGTTTGGATTTATTCTGTTTGGAATTTGTTGAGCTTCTTTGATTTGCTTATTTATGTCTTTTATAATAAGGGTTGGGAAGTTTTCCTCAGTTATCTCCTCAAATATTCTTTCTAGCCCTTTACCCTTCTCTTCTCCTTCTGGGACACCAGTGATTCTTATATGTGTATGCTTTGTGTTGTCCATCATTTCCCTGAGATCTGATTAAAATTTTTCCATTTTTTCCACCGTTTGTTCTTTTGTGTGTTCAAATTCAATTGCCCTGTCCACTAGTTCCTTATTTTTTCTTCTGCCCCTTCAAATCTGAAGTTGCACATCTCTAGTTTTCTTTTTTTCTTTGTATGCTGTATGGCGGGGGTCATATTTCATTCTTTTTCCATGTGAGTATCCCCTTATTGCAGCACCATTTGTTAAACTTTTGTTTTTATTTGGTTTGGGTTTTTCGTTTGTTTGTTTGCTTGTTTGTTTGTTTGGGGGAAGTGCATGGGCCAGGAATTGAACCTGGGTCTCCCACATGGCAGGTCGGAATTCTACCACTGAACTACCTTCACACTGCCCTCTAGTATATTTTTAATTTGATCCAGAGTGTCTCATTTCTGTAAGATCTGCTATTTTTCTGTTTGTTCTTTTAAATTCTTCTTTTTGCTCTTCTAGTGTCTTCTTGATATCCTTTATGTCTTTAGCCAACCCATTGAAGTTATTTCACAGATTTGTATATATATCTTTGATTAGTTCCAAATTCTGAGTCTCTTCTAGCTTTTTAATTTGGTCATTTGGCTTGGCCATATCTTCTTGCATCTTCATGTATTTTGTGATTTTCTGTTGATTTCTTGGCATTTGTTTATCTTGATAAGATTATTTTGAAAGTTGATTTCTCTCACCTAAGATTTTATAGTTACTTGGTTTTGCATTGAAGGCTTCCTTTGGCACTTAGTTTATCAGTAATTTCCAGCCAGACCCAGGTCAGGGCCTTCTGTGGAAGAGGCGAGTCTATTTGGAAATTTGTTGAAGATTAGAAAGAAAAGCAGGTTGCCAGAGTACACTTTCCCTGTGTTCTCAGCAGATGGTGTTCTTGTCCCACCTCTTCCCCTCAAGCTCACCTCTTCCCAACTGCAGCAGTCCACTGGGCAGGGTCCAGGCCAGGTGAAAGTCCAGTTAATGCAGCAGGCTTCTGTGCCTGATGGAGGCCACCAGCCCCAGTGGTGGCAGATGGCCACTGTGCACCTTGTTGGGGAATCTGATTGTGGGCACAGTGAGTCTGGTGATTCCAAGCTCTGAGTGGACTGACCTCAGGCTGTAAGAGTGAGAGGCTTACCTTCCCCAGCCAGGCCAGAGTGCCCTGATTTACATCGACCTGCTAGATCCAAGCCAGCATGTACTCATGGGCCGCTGGTGTCAGGGAGAAGCTCCTTTCACTACGGTGCAACTCCCTTCCTTGTCCCCACCTCTCCTCCTATGTATGCCATGAGCACTCCAGACTTCTGTGGGGAAAGGATATAGGCAAGAGGACCCAAAGTGTTTTTCTCCTTAGCCAATTCTTAGCTTGGCTCTGCTCTGCATCCACTCTTCTCTTGAGAGGCAGTCCCCCCAGTCTCTGCCAAATCCATGCACTCAGAGTGGCCTGCTTCAGGGTTGGGGAAGCCCCCTGGCTTCAGATGTAATTTTCCCTTCCCACTGAGTAGCAGTAACCTCTTTCCCCTGTTAGCTTAGTGGCATGAGGAACCAAAAATGGCCAAGTAGCAGTCTTATCTTCAAATTCAGTGGAACCGTTGACATATCCCCTGATAGCAGTATTTGTCCCTTAGGAACCCAGATGTCCAAACCAGCAGAGCTCAGAGATGTGGGGACTGCAGGGATGGATAGATTTATGGATCTGTGATAACCAAGTATTTAAAAATGTTAATTGCAGAACTTGTTTTATGAGTATGTGAATATTTACTGTAAAATTCTATCAACTTTTCTGTATTTTAAAATATTTTTTATAATAAAATGTTGGGGGTGAATTTCAGGAATAGGAAACAAAAATTTTGTTATGGTAAGTGGGGCCATTACCATTTCTACTCCTTGATTCCTGGACTCATGTAAAATGGAAGTGGGAGAGAAAGCACCATATATTGGTCTATGATTCAGGCTATATACTGCATCCTGTAAGGGTGAACCCTGATGTTGTAGCCCAAACTGGCACTGTAACTGAGTCTTCAGTAGACTAGCTCTTTCCCAGTAATGGGATATTTTCTACAACTGAATTCCATAAGCAGAGGATTATCAGAAACAGTGCTGTGTTTCATCATGTGTGGAATATACCATGATGAGTAAAGAGTTATTTAGGTCCACAGCAAGTGATGGTGGCAAGAGAGCCCTGGAAAAAAAGGGCAAATCTATATCCAGAATATATGTTTGTTCCAGTGAGTACAAATTTCTGCCCCCTACCCCTCCTTCTCCATGATGAAAGGGGTCCAGAGCAATAAATATGCTGCCTGGTGGCTGGCTGGTCCAACTGAGAAATATGCCACATTGACCTCTACTCTTGGCAAGTTAAGCACTCATCTGTCTTGGTGAGTGGAAATTCATGTCGTTGAGTCCATGCACAGCTACCACCATGGCCACTTTGTTCATGGGGCCTGGCCTGTAAAAGGTTGAATTATGTACCCCAGAAAAAGAAGCATGTTTTCAAATTTAGCCATTCCTGTGGTTGTGAATCCATTGTAAATAGGAGCTGTTGAAGGTGTTGTTTTTGGTTAAAGTGTGGCCCAGCTTAATGAGATTGGGTTTTTAACCTATTACAGGAGGCATTGGGGGAAAAAAAACCATGTAGTGGAGCAAGAAGCTGGAATTCAGTGGAACTCAGAAGAGAAAGGAAAAGCCAAGAACCCAAGGATCACCAGCAGCCAGTCCCAGAATACCACAGTCTATGAGGAGAAAGTCTTGCCTTGCTGACACCTAGGTTCTGAACTTCTCCTAGCCTCAAAATGTTAAGCCAATAAATTCCAGTTGTTTAAACCAATCTTTCCAGTATTTGTGATTGCAGCTAGGAAACAGAGATTTTGATACTGGAAAGTAGCATGTTGCTATTATAAATATGTGAGAATGAGGAAATAGCTTTAGAATTGGATAATGGGTAAAGGCTGGAAGATTTATGAGGTTCTTGGTAGAGAAAGCCTAGATTACTTTGAAGAGATGTAGACAGAGGCCTTAGAAAGAAATGATTAATGTATTATTGGAAACTAGAGAAAAAGTGATTCTTGTTATAAAGTGGCAGAGAACTTATCAAAATTGATCTCAGATTGAAAATGGAATTTTTAAGCAATGAACTTAGATTTTTAGCTGAGGACATTTCTAAGCTAAATGTGGAAACTTTCTCCTTGCAGCTTATAGTAAATGCAAGAGGAGAGAGATAAGCTGAAAAGTAAACTTTTAAGTACAAAGGAACCAGGAATTAATGATTTTGAAAATTCTCAGCCTATCCAGGTAGTAAGCTCTGAGACTAGAGCCAGAAGCGGCTCTATGAGGGCCCTTCCTGAGCTTCTGGAAAGTGTGACCCTGGAGGACAGGGCTCCATGTGAGGATTTAACGTAACAACCCTTCAACCCTTTGCTAAAGAGGGTGTAATTGAATATGGATTTTGATTTCAGTGGAAGTCAGGATTGGAAATGCAGTTATCCAGAAAAGATCTGTGAAAAGTCCTTTTTTCTGGTAGTTGTGAACCCCCTTGAACTACATGCAAAGCTGACAAGGTTTTTGCAAAGTTTGTATGAGCAGGAACACCATTAGTCTGATCTAAAGGGGACAGAGAAGGGATGAATTGAAGGAAAAATGACTTTAAGGACCATGGCCTCAGAGGTCTGGACTGAAAAGATCTCCTTGGGCTGAGAGAGCAGGCCCACCCATATGTGTGGAAAGGGCAGGCTCTCCCCTGTGCTTAGAAGGGGGCAGGCCTTGTGACTTCAAGAATGTTCAGCAAGAATGTAGCTACCCGAATGCCCAGAGATGGTAGGGCCTGTTCTCCAGCTTTCACAGAGAGTATGGCCACCACTCCAGAGTGCTTATAGATGGTAGGGCCTTTATCCTGGCAATCTTGGAGAGCCTGGCCACTATCCCAATACTCCAAGAGGGTGAGGTCAGTGCCTCAAACTTCACAGCCTAGCTGCTATCCCAATGCTCAGAGAGGGTGGAGCTGCTGTATAAGTGTTTGGAAGGGGTGGGACTGCTGCTGTAACAAACCCAGAGGACAAAATACCAATCCATAGATGAATTTCAAACCTTGAAATCTAATGGAGTTTTGGACTTGAAACTCATGACCCCTGTTTTCCTTCTAGTGTCTCCCTTCTGGAATGGGAGTATTTGTCCTTGCCAGTCCTGTCTTTGTATATTGGAAGCAAATAACTTATTTTCTAGGTTTTACAGCTCCATCAGACAGAAGACTTTTGCCCCAGGATAGGTCACACCCATAACTGATTTTGATGAGACTTTGTACTTAGTGTTGTTAATAAAATGATTTAAGGTGATAGAATGAATGTATTTTGTGTATGGAAAAGCATACCTGGGTCCAGAGGGTAGACAGTGGTAGGTTGAATTATAAACTGCAGGAAAAAAAAACATGTTCTTAATCTTAACTCATTCCTGTGGCTGTGAATCTACTGTAAGTAGAACCTGTTGAAGTTGTTATCTTTAGTTAAGCTGTGACCCAAATGAATGAGGTTGGCTTAGTCCTGTTACTGAAGGCTTCATGAAGAAAAAGCCATGTATGTGGAGGAGCAAAAAAGCTGAAGGTCAGTGGAACCTGAAAGAGAAAAGAGAAGACATTGTCGTAAGCATTGTAGTATGATAGAAAAGCCAAGGACCCAGGGATCACCAGCAGCCAGCTCCAGAATGCTGTAGTCTTCAGGGAGAAAGGATTATATTACTGACACCTGAATTTTGAACTTCTAGCCTCAAAACTTTGAGCCAGTGAAGCCATGTTGTTAAGTCATCACTTGATATTTGTCTTAGCAGCCAGTAAACAAAAAAAAAGTTTGTTTACTTTGAGCAAGTTTTGGGGTGACTGGGGAAAGCAGCTGACTAATATCCAGAGAATCTATCATTTGTCCACCTTGTTATTGAAAAATCTCCTTTGGTGTGGATATTTTATGAGTAGTCTATCAAGGAGCAGTACGTTTACTTCCTTGATCTCCTTGTCACCAGTCTTCCAATAATATTCTTTCCACATACTTGACCCTCTGTCTTTACCATTAGCAGCCACCTTAGAATCAGTGTAGATTGGTATTTATAGCTATCTCTTAGTCTCTATAAAGTAGAAACCAGATGTACAGCTGGAAGTTCTGTGCACTGGAGGGATTTTCATTCAGTGTTGCCCCTTACAGCCACTCTATTTAGAACTGCAAATGTTTCAGCTATTCCATTGGGACTAGCCTGTCAGGCAGAATCACCTGTAGACCAAGCCCACATTTTTCCTCTTCAATCAACTGTTCATAAATATCTGCCCATGGGCCTGTGGGTGTGGATAGAGGGAAAGGGTGAAGTGTTACAGATGTCATTGTCAAAGGAATTTGAGTCATCTGCTCATGCAAATTCTACTTTCCAGACCTGTTCAAGTGCCATCTCTTATGTTCCACTTCCACTTGATGATAGGTTGCTGCTGTACATACCCAACATTTTGCCTTAGTGGGTCACGTAACAGCCACTTAATTATAAGAAATTAAGTCACAGTCACTTGATGTCCCATGGTTAGTTGTTCAGTCTCCACCAGAGTCTGCAGTAAGCCAGGGGCTGTTTCTCAAAAGGAGAATTATTATCAGCAGAAGGTGGCATGGATTTTTTCCTCCAAAACCCTAGGGATTTGTCTATGAATCTCCTATTCATGCTTGACGGAGGCTTCCTGCACCATTCTTGTGCTTCAGGTATCATTAAATTTGCTGGGTCTTAAGGCCCAAATGGAAGAGGATCCTGAACTTGGGGCAGAGCCTTATATTGCTCAGGTCCCCTCTGAAAATGGTCAGCTTTTACAGGTTACTCAGTAAATGTATCAAATTAGCATATTCAAAAGTGGTGCATGTTACCTCCTAAAAGACCTACCAAGTGTGTGAGTGGTAAGTAGTGTCCAATGCAAAAGCTTGAATTTCGCCCTGGAGAGAACATCTCTATTACTGCAGACCATTCCCTCCTCCCACCCTAAAACTTCACCATGTGTCAGACCCCTGGATTTGTATGGGGTTTATCCCTCATTCTCTGGTTTGCATATGGTCTCATGAGTCATAGTGAGTATTGGCTACTTCCTTCTTATCAGATCCAGTCATCGCAATGTCATCAATATGGTGGACCAGTTTGATGTGTGGAATGTTAAGATGATAATATCTCTTCAGACCATGTTAAGGCAGAGAGCCAGAGAGGTAACATAGCCTTGAAGCAAATTGCTAATACTGCTCTGTTTACCCTGTAAAAGCAAGCTTGCTAGAGGTCCTGGTTCAGTGGTAGGAAGAAAAAAGTATTTGTCAGGGCAAAAGTTTTGCATACCAGGTACCAGAAGCTGTTAGATTTGCTCTAGTAAAGATGCTGCATCTGGAACAACTCTTAAATTTAGAGTCACCACATGGCTAAGTTTATATGATCTACAGTCATTCTCTGAGATGCAATCACAAGCAAAACAGGCAAATTAAATAGGGATGTAACAGGTATACCACCACTGCATCTTCCCAGTCTTTTGATGGTATACTGATATCTGCACTTTCCTCAGGGATGCTGTAGTGAATCTAGTTTGCCAACCTTCTAGGAAGAGGAGGTTCCAAAGGCCTTTGTATTTGGCCCTTCCTACCATAGCATCCCACTCCATGAGTCAGAAAATCAGTGTAGGGGTTGACTTCTGCCAGTTGTTGGTATGTATTCTCCAATTATACATTTAAAACCTTGGAAATAACTGCAGGGTAGGTCTGTGGACCCTTGTAATTCGAACTTGAGCTAAGATCCCATCTATTTACCTGATGATCATAAGCCTCCATTTTGACTGGCATACCCGAGTACTATTCTGGTTTTCTAGGAGTTAGTTTCAATTCAGAGCCAGTGTCTGGTAATCCCTGAAAGTTCTATATTTCCTTTTCCCCAGTGCATAGTCACTCTAGTCAATGGCTGCATTTCCCTTTGGGAAAAGCTTGGAAGAAGATTAATGGTATGTACTATGGCAGTGCTACAGGCTACTTCTCAAAGGCCTCGTCTTCCCCTTCAGTCAGGAACTCTGGGTCTTGAACTAACTTAGGACTGGAAATTGGGTGAAAGAACATGACTCTCCGTTGGAATGGCTCAAGTCAGGTTTTTGGCAACTGCACATGGAGTTTTTCTTGTTATATAGATAAATGTTTTAGAAAGTTTTGCATCATTTTCATTCCTAAAGATATTCTAATCAGTTAGTTACTACCAAAGATCCCTGTGGGTTAAAACATCCTAATTACCATGACTTCCAGTTGCCCTTTACAGTAATGTGCCCACCTTGTCTTTGGCAGTTAAGTATCACCGCTCGCCTTCTGCAAGATGCCTTCATTCCCTTTGAAATTAGTGAATCCATCTCAGTGGTGATATCTCCTGCCATTGTACCTGGCCACCATTAAGCTTTGCAGGGTTGAAGATGCTCCCCTAACTAATATATTTCTCAGTGACTTAGAGAAGGGATTGTCCTCTGGGCCCTTTAAGAGAATATAATTCAGGGTTGGTTGTGCAGGATGGATATATCTTTTACAACATTCTGTCTCCCTAACCAATGGGATCTCCCTCCTTTATTTTTAACTTTTTTTCTTATTGGGAGGTATAACATATATACAAAAAAAGTAATAAATTTCCAAGCACATTTTAACAAGTAGTTATAGAACAGATTTTAAAGTTTGGTATGAGTTACAGTTCCATGATTTTTCCTTTTTTCTTCTAACTGCTTCAAGCACTGGAGACCAACAGAAATATCAATATAATGATTCAGCTGTCATACTCATTTGTTAAATCCTATTATCTCTGTTATACTCCTTTTTCTCTTTAAATAACAGTGGATTTCAAAGCAATAAATTTCAAAGTACATCAACAATTAGTTGTAGAACAGATTTCAGAGTTTGGTATGGGTTATAATTCCACAATTTTAGGTTTTTATTTCTAGCTATTCCAAGGTACTGAGGCTAAAAGCAATATCAGTATAATGATTCAGCACTCATACTCATTTGTTAAACCCAACCTTCTCTGTATAACTCCACCATCACCTTTGATCTTTCTCCCACTCTGTAGGGGTATTTGGGCTATGCCCATTCTAACTTTTTCATGTTGAAAGGGGTTGTTGATAAAATAGGATAGTGAGATGAAACTAGTTGATGCTCTGGAAGGGCTGGCCCCTCTGCATTTCAGAACTTCTTTAGTCCAGGAACCCATCTTGAGGTTGGAAGTTTTAGAGAATTACCATACTGCATGGAACCTTTAGGTATTCTTTAGAATTAGCAGAAATGGTTTTGGTTGGGGTTTGGCAAGTTATGATAGAAAGCAATGTCTAACTGAGGCATGCATAAGAGTGACCTCCAGAGTAACCTCTTGACTCTATTCAAATTCCCACTGATATCTTATTTCCCCCCTTTTGGGGAGGATGTCATTGTTGATCCCATGGTGCCAGGGCCAGACTCATCCCTGGCAGTCACCTCCCATACCACCAGAGAGACAGTCATCCCTGGATGTCATGTCCCATGTAGGGCGGAGGGTAATGGTTTCACTTGCAGAGTTGGGTAGAGAGAGAGAGGTCACATCTGAGCAACAAAAGAGGTCCTGCAGAGGTGACTGTTAGGCATACCTATAGGTAAGCTTCTCCACTACATACATAAGCTTCACAAGATTAAGCTTCAAGATCAAGGGCTTGGCCTATTGATTTGGGTGTTCCTAATGTTTGGCACAGTATCTGGGGTTTCCCTGGTGGTAAAGTTTAATAGTTCCATAATTTTTCTCCCATCCTTCAAGGGCCTTTGCCAATACTTTTTGATTATCTGCTTAATATACTCTGGAATGTATTCAGACATTACGTTAAGCTATTCAGGATTAAAGGCTCTCATTCTTATTTTGGGCTCCCTGTGTTTGGATTATTTAAATAATCTATCCACTCCCTCTTTCATTATACCACAGAAGTTCTGAATCTCAGCCTCATTAAACATGAACTCATCAATAGACTACATTCCAGTCAGTCAAACTACATATAAATGTTAGAGACTTCCAGCAATATGCACTAATCCATCAAATCCACATATTTCGGTAAGTACACTTATCAGAATCCACCAAATTCTCTTCAGTTTCTTCCTCCTTGGTGTCTAACAGTATTTGGAACCTATTGCCACACATACTTCCAGATTTTTGCAGATATAAAATTGCAAAATCTTACCATTCTTTTGGCATATAAACTGTTTTTTTCCTTGGTCATATTTTGCCCCTCTGGGGCATGCCAAAATCTGTCCCTAGTTGTAAGTGTAGTGACAGCAAAGAGTAGTTGTGGTTGTCTTAAAGAGAATGAATATCCCTGTGCAAGCCGTTTGCCCCAGGTAAGCTTATTTTTGGGCTTTCAAGCAAAGGAAGGCTGTTCTCAGACAAAACAGAAAGCGAGATTGCCACTTCCTAGAGAGACTCGGAGTAACTGAGCAAGTCAGGAATCTCAGCTTTGTCTGAATCCAACCAAATATCCCCATTCAGGGTCCCATGCCTTACAAATCATTGCCCCAACTTTTCCTATCAGAGACTTAGTGAGGCTGAAAATTCAACTAATGTAGTTCTGCACTCTGGAGAATTAAATTTTACATTTGATTTTATAACTATCAGCCTTGAAGCTATAAGAAATTAGATTCTTTTAGGGCTGTCATTGATGCTGTCAGGTTCCCAGTGACTTGAGCTGAGAGTTCAAAGACCTGAGCTTGTCATTTTCTCTCTGTAAGTACTCCAGTGCACCTGCAGGCCTCCATCCCACACCACAGCCCTTGTGGTCACCATTACCACTGCAGTGGTCAGGGGCAGCAGCTACTTAAACCCCAAGGCAACTGCGTCAGGAACCATTTCATCATAATCACAGGTGACAGTTTCTTTCATCGTGATGCCATTGCTTGCCATGGATCACTAGAATCTGCTTCCTGGTGACTGACAAAGATTTCAGCTCTTTGTTTATGCCCAAGGATATGACCAAACCAACCCCAAATCCTCTCCTTGGAAGTCTGTTTCCCAGAACCATTTCAGTACCAATTTCTGTATCAGTCAGGTCCAGTCAGGAAACACTGAACAGAAAATATAAACAAATGTTAACTAGATACAAAGTTTAAATAGGTAATTAAGGGTAAATAAAGACCCCTAAGGCCTTGATTCTTAAAGTGTGGTTCCTACATGCCAAGTACTGCTTGTTCAAAGAACATACAGAAAATATAGAAGGAAGAACATATAATCAAAAGTAAGGAAAAGGGAGCAAAAAATCAAAAGCATGAAAAGGTGGGCTTCCCAGTATAATCTTATTTGGTTAAGATCCACACAGAGGAAAAGGGTACTTAGTTCTTTTGAAAGCAAGAAGGAAAGAGAAGAGCTGAGCTTATTGCAGCTCAGCATCAGATTGATGCTGCTGGTGCAGAGAAAGGAAAGTAATCTTCAAAACAGAAAAAGTAAAACAGTGGTTAAAGGAAATTTAAACCCAAATAGATGTAGAAATTGTAGAAGAGTGGCTTGCCTCCCTAGAAGATTTGATTTCTGATCCAGATGCATCGCATTCTAGTATAATAAGGGAACTTAAAAAGGAGACTACCAAACTGTTAGTAATATTTGAGGACTTGTGGAGAATAGATCAGGTGCCAGAAGATTAGAGGTGAAAGGAAAGAAAAATAATGGAGAGTGGAGAATGTGGGGTCAAAGTCCAGGTAAAATTGAGATATTTAAATGAATTATTAATAATAAATAAAAGTAGTAATCTCCAGGAAATCTATCATGAATTGATGAAGAAAAGCCATGGGAGATTAACCTGATCTCCTTTGTTGACTTCCATGATTGTGGTAATACCCTACACAGGCATATGGGGGTCACAGTTAGATAGTTGACAGTCTTATGTCATTTCTTTTTTTTTTTTTTTTCTATTGAGAAATCTTCATTCACATACATTTTATACATGGTATACAATCGATGGTTCACGATATCATCACATAGTTGTGTATTCATTACCGTTGTCATTTTTTAGGACATTTGCGTCACTCCAGAAAAAGAAAGAAGAAAAAGAAAAAACTTGTACATACCATACATCTTACCCCTCCCTTTCATTGACCACTGATGTTTCCATCTACCCAATTTATTTTACCCTTTGTCCCCCTTCCCCCTATTATTTATCTATTTGTTTATTATCCATATTTTTCACTCACCTGTCCATATCCTGGATTAAGGAGTATCATATACAAGGTTTTCACGATCACACAGTCACATTGTAAAATGTTATATCTTCATACAGTCGTCTTCAAGAATCTAGGCTATTGGAGCACAACTCAACAGTTTCAGCTACTTCCCTCTAGCCATTCCAATATACCATAAACTAAAAAGGGATATCTAAATAATGCATAAAAATAATCTCCAGGATAACCTCTTGGCTCTATTTGAAACTTCTCAGCCACTGAAACTTTTGTCTCATTTCTTTCTTCCAGCTTTTTGTCAAAAAGACTTTCTCATTCTCTTAATGCTGGGTCCCCACTTATCCCAGGCTTTCTGTCCCATATTGCCAGGGAGTTTTACCCCCCTGGGAGTCATGTTCCACATAGTGGGGAGAGCAGTGAGTTCACCTGCCAAGTTGGCTTAGAGAGCGAGGCCACATCTGAGCAACATAAGAGGTTCTCTGGGGGTAACTCTTAGGCCTAATTTTAAGTAGGCTTAGCCTATCCTTTGCAGGATGAACCCCAAGATCGAGGACTTAGCCAATTGATTTGGTTGTCCCCAGTGCTTGCAAGAATATCAGAAATTCTCCAGATAGGGAAGTTGAATATTTCCTCCTTTCTCCCCATTCCTCCAAGGGGACTTTGCAAATACTTCTTTATTCACTAACAAATCTTTATGTCAGGTTCTGCTTTCTGGACAACCCAAGCTAAGAAACTAGTGGTATGCCTTAGGATTCTTTTACTCTATGCTGTTCAGCATTTAAACAGTAACTTGAGTATTGGTTTTGTTCATGGCATCATCCAGTTTGCAGTTGACTTGGAACTAGAAAGACTAGCTAGTAAGTTGCTTGATAAAATAATTGATATCCAGAAATAACCTTCAGTAAGCTAAATTGTGCTTTGGACCAGTTAATTAGTAGATCAGAATAAGGAAGTAGTAGCATATCAGTATTCCAGAAAGGAATAAAACTATGGACAACAAAGCAGTATGCTAAGAAAGGATAAGAGGATGAATAAGACATGACTTCTGCCCTCAAAAAGCTTACACTAAGGAGTGCACATATTCTACAAAGTATGATATAAGGCAGAGTATTAATTTGTAATTTTTTCAAAGTGTATATCAATAGTTTTAAATGCCACGTGGTACAAAAAAAGCTTACAATAAAAAGAGCAGATTTTAGCTCAAAAAGCTTACACTAAGGAGTGCACATATTCTACAAAGTATGATATAAGGCAGAGTATTAATTTGTAATTTTTTCAAAGTGTATATCAATAGTTTTAAATGCCACGTGGTACAAAAAAAGCTTACAATAAAAAGAGCAGATTTTAGCATTGTGAATCAATTAATACCAGTAAATTGTATATTTCAAAGTTTAAAATATTAAAATATTTGTCACAAAAATTATTTTTTAAAACAGCAATTTGTTGTCCTGTCCCCATTCCTTACTCCCTTGTCATATTCCCCAGAAACAGTTTAGTTGTATATCCTGGCATTTACTTCTATAATACTTCAGTTCATTTTTTAGACATTTTTAACTTCCTGTTTTCATACATGATTTTATTCCTTGCATCTCTTCTTCTTTCCTCCCTTTAATTTTTCCCTTGGAAATTATATCTCAGTTTATGGTTAAGTCCAAATATAGTGTGCTTTCATTAATATGACTATGTCAATATGATTCACCTGCTGAACCAAATGGTATACTATGATTATATTTCCTTTTTTTTTGTACAGTTTGTTATTCCTGGAGTTTAGAATTCTTACTTTTTTCATTTTCTTTGAAAATGAAAAAGTCTTTTCACATCCTCCAACGGTTCTTTATCGAATTTTCCGTGCGATCAGACTTGTCAGATATTTTCAGTTCCATTTGGAAACACTCTTTCTGGGTTTCTTTATCTTCCTGCTCTACTCTAAACTAGTTGCTAGTAATCCTGTGTATAGCTGTCATCTTGAGACTTTCATTTGGTTATCCCAGGAATTACCTCCACTTCTCCACTTTATGGGAGCCCGTTTCTTAGAATCCATGTTTTCTGTTTTCTTGATTGTAGTTGTGCATGTAGGTTTTGTTGTGGAGTTAGAACTTAAAGGTAAAGTGAATTTCAGTAGGTAGAATTGAAGGTAAGTTCATTTGAGATAGAAGGAACATTGTGACACAAGGCACAAAAGAACAGGAATAAGGAATCTGTTTTAGCTGAAGTGGTAAGCTAGGGTAAGCTAGGGCTGGATTGTGGAGCGCTTTGAATACTGTACTTAGGGATGGGATTCTATTATGTGGTGCAAAGCCGTCACAGGTAGGGGTAAGATACTATCAAGTATTGTTAAATCCCTTTGACAAGCTTTGATGTAAAAATTTAGTAAGAAATCATACTGGACATTTATTAAGAACTTTAGCATTTTATTGGCATTAATTTTAAAAGCCCCACTATCAGTTTAGTTACTAAAGATCAGAGTAAAACTGTATAGAAAGCAGTGAAGTATCAGAAGAGCCAGATTCCCCTTTCTTGGAACACAGATGTCCTACTTGGCGTTAGATTGTCAGAATCTCTTAGAGCAAATAAGGCCAGCATCCTATTTTTTTAACATCATATCTATATTTACATTTTATTTTCCATCTTTACTTACCTAATCATCAGTTACATTTGGCTGTTTGAAAATCTGAGTAAAATATAAACTTAAAAATTGACCAGGGCGGGCCACGGTGGCTCAGCGGCAAGAATGCTTGCCTGCCAGGCCAGAGGACCCGGGTTTGATTCCGGGTGCCTGCCCATGTAAAAAAAAAAAAGAAAAAAAGAAAAAAAGAAAGAAATTGACCAAAAATTGCCTATCATTTGAAAAAAAAGAAATTTTCAGATATACTCTAGACTCCCAAGAACTTTCTTCTGCAAATTTGAAATAGGTTGTGCCACTCCTTTTTCTCACCTGCGTATTGGGTAATTGGTAATACCTTGTGCCTTCTGTAATTATCATACAAGCTGCATGCCTACGTTTTTAAGAAAATCCAGTTTTGAAAGGCTTTGTTGTGAAGAAGGGGAAGCAAAACCACAAGAAGCAACAACAAAATTACTGAGCTAAGGACATTTAAAAACCTTCTTCAAAGCACTGTGAAATCTTGCCCATTTTAGAATATTATGTTAGGTCTTTGAAGATTGGGATTAATTACTTCCTCCATGATGTATGGACATGCCAACAGTTTGTGTGGGTAAAATTAAAATAGTAAATCTTTGTCAGTTTCTGGTTTGGCCAATATAGTGTGGAAAATTAAAGTATTTATTCTTTTTGACTCTTAAATGCTCAGTACTCTGCTAAATATCTCCACATACAAAATACATTTAATCCACACTGGAGAATATTATTTGTGAGTCCCATTTTATAACTAAGAATAGTCAGACTTAAAGAAAGATTGAATAGCTTAGTCAACATTACGTAGCTAGTAAGCAGCTAAGGATATATCCCACTATCAATAAACATTTGCACCAACAAAGCGTTTCTGTTTGATAAGGTGAGAAAAACAAAGCAGGATGTTTTGTACATTATTGCACTTTGAAGTGAAGTAATGGGATGGTTATATAAAGATACACATTCTACGTGTTCAACTAAGAGTTGAAATAGGTGTAAGAACTTTACCCATTAAAAGGTAGGATGGCATTTTAACTGTTCCCCTTAGTGTTTTCCTGTTTTATTTTTCCCTTGCAAAAGTGATAGCATCTTTCACATTTACCTCTTAACATTCTCTTTGCCAGTAAACTGCTGCCTCAGTGGTTTTTTTCCTCACTAGATATCTTGCCATTGGCCTAATTAGCATCAGCAGTAGTTTCCTCTCAGAGTGAACTTCATTCAGCACACATTATCAGTTTCTAACATCCATGTTATTGGCTTATATATGGAATGTATTTGCTGCATTAAGATATTCAACTGGAAAAAAGCCAATGCTGCACGGTCATTTCCTTTTTGTTTAAAGTGACCTTGGGACTCACTCAGTGGCCTTTAGCATTCAGAATGCTTAGGAGCGTGGAGGTAGCAGATTAGTCAGAGAAGTCGTTGTGAGGAAGCACAATTTTTTTTCTGTTTCTGACAGAACAGTCTTCATTTTATTTGAATGTTAAATTAAACTCTTCCTTTTCTTATTGTCATTCTTTTAACCTTGAAGTTTGATGAAACCCTATAGGGTAAAAATGTTCATTAAAATCAGGTAACATATTTTTCAGTTCCAGAATATCCATTTGATTATTTTTATAAATTCTAATTTTCTGTTGAAATTCATTATTTGAAGATGATTTGGAAAATGCCCTTAGAAAAATGACAGAATGAATGTAGAGCTCAATTCATGTACTTCTCGTCTCTTAAGAATTGTAGCTCCTTCGATCCTCCTGCCTGTGTTGTTGTACTCCAGTGCCTTCAAATAGTGTTTTATACATTTTGTCCAACTTTTATAGTTGTTTTCAGCTATCTTATCATGACCAAAATCAGAAGTTTCTGGAATAACTTTTCAATAGCTATAGTCACTTAGAGTACCATGAATGATCATAATGAATAATTTTAATGTAATTTTCTATGCTAAATCAGTTGTTTTAGAAAATTATAGGCAATCTATGGTTTTTAAAGGTGCCTCCACTCCCTTCCTACTCTAACTAGTTTTTAAATAAGAGGGTAATCAAATATTTAAAGTATCAGATATTTAAAAAACAATATGTGACTTTTTCTCCTGTGTCTTTTTTGCAGTATTTTCTAGGATCATGATCAGGATTTCCTGGTGTATCATCCAGGTAGAAATAGCAGGCCATCCAAATTGACACTGGTTCCTGGATGCCATTTAGTTGCTGTTACCTTCCATGTCACCAAGTTGGCCCTCTTACCTTATCTTTCCAGTTCTTTGCCAGTTTATTCAACTAATATAGAATCCCTGCTTTATTCAGGACCCAGTGCTGGACCCAGCTCAGATAAATGTATAAAATAATTAATGCAATTCCCCTTACCCACCAGTAGTCCTCATACCCTTGAATTACCCAGACGCATACAGGTAATTCTAAATGCAAAATGTGTCACAATGAAGAAATAAATATGTATCAAATTACTAATCCTAGAGTCCAGTTTGATACTCTAGGTTCCTGAGTTCCTTACCCACTTCTTTTTTTTTTTAGCTATTTGTTTTTGTGATTAACCTAACAAGGAGTTTTGGAATATAGTGGATGGGAAGAGAATCATATTCTTTCTTAGTTAAAAAAAAACAACTGTAATGCTCGCTTCGGCAGCACATATACTAAAATTGGAACGATACAGAGAAGATTAGCATGGCCCCTACGCAAGGATGACATGCAAATTCGTGAAGCGTTCCATATTTTAAAAAAAAACAACTGTACAGTGCAACCCTGTGACCAGTACTCCCCACACACCCGTACCCCATCACTGGCTCCCATTCCCCACGCTCTAGGCACCTCCACCCCATTAGCCCCCAGTGCACATACCTGCCCCACACCCCCACATCAAATGCAGCCCAACCCACCTCTCTTGCACCCCTCGTGAACACTACCTCCCCCTCCCTGTTCCCTTCAGGCTGTTGCCAGCGCATAAAGGCTGCAGGCACTAACCTCCATACCCAGGCTACCCCTGCCCCCGTCCATAGTGTTGCACAGTCTCACCTGCCCCCCCTCTCCCACTTCCCCAGCTCTGCACATCAGTTTACAGCACTCCTAGACCCAGGCATGTGCACAGGCCCTCAATCACGTCATTCAACTCTGGGAACCTCAATCTACAGCAGTCCTAGAACAGTGCATGCGCATGGGCCTCAGCCAAACTTCCCAGCTCTGAGAAAGTGCTGACTTGCACAGTCAGGTCACATCTGCCCCCAACCCATGAAGGCATAACGCCGACCTGCCACCACAGCTCTACACATGCACACAAAGGGCCCTGTGTCTTAGACCAGTGCACACCAGGGTTACGCCCCCCAGACCTATGCACCTGCACAGCTACCTCCTTCCTGGCTGCTGGGCACCCAAGTTCACAAGCATCAGTGTAAAATATCCAACCTGCCCTGTACCTGCCCTGAAACAAATCACTGCACTGAGTGTCCCACCCTGTACCCTGCTCCCTGCTGTACATCCATCCTGCAAACACAAGGCCTTAGAGTACTGAAAAAAATCAACTCCCAAAGTAAATCAATCAAGATATGTACATGCCACTAAGACAGCAGAAGATCACTAAGCATGTCACAATACAGACAGATATAGCCCTGCCTAATGACCAAATTAAAACACCAGAGGAGACACAGACATTGGAACAACTAATCAAAGATGTTCCTACAACTCTACTTAATAAAATAAGTGGGGTAGCAAATGACATAAAGGAGATCAAGAAGATCATAAAGAGGAATATGAAAGAATAAGTAGAAAAATAGCAGATATCATGAAGATTAAAGACTCTGTTTATCAAATAGAAAACATACTAGAGGCACACAACACCAGATGTGAAGAGACAGAAGAAAGAATAAGTGATATAGAGGACAGAATAACTGACTTCGAAGACTCAAAACAGCAAATGGCAAAAAAAGATGGAAAAAATTCAACTGGATCTCAGGAAAATGATAGACAAAACAAAGCATGCAAAATAAGAATTGTTGGTGTCCCAAAAGAAGAAGAGAGGAGGTAAGGGCTAGGAAGAGTAGTTGAGGATATAATGGGGGAAAACTTTCCAACCCTCATAAGGGACATAAATATACAAATCAAAGAAGTCCAAAGAACTCCAAACAGAATAAATCCAAATAGGCCTTCCCCAAGACACATTCTAATCAGCCTTGTCAAATGTTGAAGAGGAGGAGAAAATCCTGAAAGTGGCAAGAAAAAAAGTCTAATACATACAAGGGAAATCAAATTAAGACTGAGTTCAGACTACTCAACTAGCACCCTGGAGGTGAGAAAGCAGTGGTGTGATATATTCAAGATTCTGAAAGAGAAAGACTTCCAGCCAAGAATTCTGTACCTAGCCAAATGGTCCTTCAAAACTGAAGGACAGATTAAAGTTTTCAGAGAAAAAGAAAGTCCTGAAAGAATTTGTCGACAAGAGACTGGCCCTACAAGAAAAAATAAAAACAGCCTGCTGAAAAAAAAGACAGGCGAGGGAGGTCTGGAGGAGGGCACAGAACTGAAGAGTACCACTAAGAGTAATTTAAGGAATACAAAGAGAAAGAGGGAAAAGAATATATAGCTCTACAAATAAAATTAAAAAGATGGTGGATTCAAGAAACACCTTTTCAGTAATAACTTAGAATGTTAACAGACTAAACTTACCAATTGAAAGATACACATTGGCAGAATGGATTAAGAAACATAATCCAGCTCTATGCTGCTTACAAGATACTCACCTTAGAAGGATACAAATAGATTGAAAGTGAAAGGATGGAAAAAGATGTTCTATGCAAGTTGTAAGCATAAGAAGAATATATAATAATATCAAACAAAACAGACTTTAAATGTTAAGACATCATAAGAGATAAAGAAGTACACTGTATACTAATTAAAGGGTCAATTCACCAAGAAGGTATAACAATCATAAATGTTCATGCTCCCAATCAAGGTGCTCCAAAGTACATGAGACAGACATTGGCAAAACTGAAAGGAGTGATAGATGTTTCAACAATAATAGTAGGAAACTTCAATGTACCACTCTCCTCTATAGATAGAAAAACCAGACAGAAGATCAACAAGGAAATAGAGAAGTTAAATAACTTGATAAATGAATTAGACCTAACAGACATATATAGGTCATTGCACCCCAGAGCACAAGGATATACATTCATCTCTAGTGCTCAAGGAACATTCTCCAGGATAGATCATATGCTGGAGCACAGAACAGTTCTTTATAAATTTAAAAACACTGAAATTATTCAAAGCACTTTCTCTGATCACAATGGGATGAAGCTGAATCTCAATAACCACCAAAGAACGAGAACATTCACAAATAGAAGATTAAATAACACACTCTTTAACAACTTGGGTCAAAGAAGAAATTGCTGGAGAAATCAGTAGCTACTAGAGATTAATGAAAATGAGAATACCACTTATCAGAACGTTTGGGATGCGGCAAAGGCTGTGCTGAGGGGGAAATTATTGCCCTAAATGCCTATATTAAAAAACAATAAAAGGCAAAAATTGAGGAATTAACAGCACACCTGGAGGAACTTGAGAAAGAACAGCAAACTAACCCCAAAGCAAATAGGAGAAGAGAAATAACAAAGATTAAAGCAGAGATAAATGAATGGGAGAACAAAAGAGCCCTGGAAAGAATCAATAAAACCAAAAGTTGGCTCTTTGAGAAAATCAATAAAATTGATGGGCCACTAGCAAGACTTACAAAGAAAAAAGGAGAGAGGACAAAATCAGAAATGAGAAAGAGTGTGTTACCACAGATCCTGAAGAAATAAAAGAAATCATAAGAGGATGTTATGAACAACTATATGCCAACAAACTAGACAACTTAGATGAAATGAACAAATTCCTGGAGACACACAAACTCAACAAACCAATCACAAGTAAAGAGATTCAATCAGTCATCAAAAATCTTCCTACAAAGAAAAGCCGAGGGCCAGATGGCTTCACAGTGGAATTTTATCAAACATTCCAAAAAGAACTAACACCAATCCTGCTCACACTTTTCCAAAAGATGAAGGAAGAAGGAACTCTCTATCTAACTCATTTTATGAAGCTAATATTCTAATATAAAATCAGGTGACAATGCTATGAGAAAGTAAAACTACAGGCCGATCTCCCTAATGAACATAGATGCAGAAATTCTCTATAAAATATTAGCAAATCGACTCCAACAACACATTAAAAGAATTATACACCATGACCAAGTAAGGATTATACCAGAAATGCCAGGATGGTTCAACACAGGAAAATCAATTAATGTAATACAGCACATTAACAAATTGAAAGGGAAAAATCACATGATCATCTCGATTGATGCTGAAAAAGCATTCAACAAAATTCAGCATCCTTTTCTGATAAAACACTCCAAAAGATAGGAATCAAAGGTAACTACCTCAATATGATAAAGAGAATATATGAAAAACTGATAGCCAACATCATACGCAATGGAGAAAGACTGAAAGCCTTCCCCCTAAGATCAGATACAAGACAAGGATGCCCACTGTCACCACTATTCAGCATTGTGCTTAAAGTTCTAGTTAGAGTGATCAGACAGGACAAAGGAATAAAAGGCATCTAAATTGGAAAGGAAGAAGTAAAATTTTCATTTTACATTGCAGATGATATGATACTATACTTGGAAGATCCTGAGAAATCTACAGCAAAGTTATTTGAGCTAATAAACAAATGCAGCAAGGTGGCAGGATATAAAATTAATGTGCAAAAATTAGTAACTTTTTATGCACAAGCAATGACCTAGCTGACGAGTCAGTCAATGAAAAAATTCCATTCAAAATAGCAACTAAAAGAATCAGGTACTTAGGAATGAACTTAAATAGAGACATAAAGGACTTGTACACAGAACACTTCATAACATTGCTAAAATAAATCAAAGGAGATCTAAATAGGTGGAAAGACATTCCCTGCTTGTGGATAAGAAGACTAAATATAGCTAAGATGTCAATTCTCCCCAAACTAATCTACAGATTCAACACAGTACCAATCAAAATTCCAGCAGCCTACTTTGAAGATCTGGGAAAGCTAATTACCAAATTCATCTGGAAGGGAAAGAGACCCTGAATAGCTAAAAGCAACCTAAAAAAAGAAGAACGAAGTAGGAGGATTAACATTCCCTGACTTTAAAACCTATTATAAAGCCACAGTGGTCAAAACAGCATGGTACAGGCACAAAGATAGAGGCATTGACCAATGAAATCAAATCGAGAGTGCAGAAATAGACCACCAAATCTATGGTCAACGGATTTTTGACAAAGCCTCCAAATCTTCTGCTCTGGGACGAAATAGTCTTTTCAGTAATTGGGCTTGGAAGAACTGGATGTCAATAGCCAAAAGAATGAAAGAGAACCCCTAACTTAAACCCTACACAAAAATTAAAAGTGGCTCAAACACCTAAATATAAGAACTAGCACCATAAAGCTTCAAGAAGAAAATGTAGGGAAACATCTTCAAGACCTAGTAATAGGAGGTAGCTTCCTAAACTTTACACCTAAAGCACAGACAACATAAGAAAAAATAGATAAGTGGGAACTCCTCAAAATCAAATGCTTCTGCACCTTAAAAGACTTTGTCAAAAAGGTGAAGAGGCAGCCAACTCAATGGGAGAAAATATTTGGAAATCACATATCAGGCAAAGATTTGATTTCCTGTATATATGAAGAAATCATATAACTCAACAACAAAAGAACAAGCAACCCAGTTATATAATGGGCTAAAAATATGAATAGGTGTTTTTCTGAAGAACAAATATACATGGCTCAAAAGCACATCAAGAGATGCTCATTTTCATTGGCTAGAAGGAAATGCAGATCAAGACTACAATGAAATACCACCTCACACCTATAAGAATGGCTGCTGTTAAACAAACAGGAAACTATAAATGTTGGAGAGGATGTGGAGAAACTGGGACACTTATGCACTGCTGGTGGGAAAGTATAATGGTGCAGCCACTATGGAAGACTGTTTGGTGGTTCCCTAGGAAACTAAATATCAAGTTGCCCTATAACCCAGCAATAGCCCTACTTGGTATATACCCAGAAAGCTGAAAGCAATGACACAAACAGACATTTGCACACCAGTGTTCATAGCAGCATTATTCATAATCACCAGAAGATGGAAACAAACCAAATGCCCATCAACAGACAAGTGGATCAACAAAATGTGGTAAATATATACCATGAAATATTATGCAGCATTAAGACAAAATGACATCCTGAAGCACATTACAAGATGAATGAGCCTGGAGGACATAATGCTGAATGAAGTTAGCCAGATGCAAAAGGACAGATACTGTATGATCTTATGACCAGCATAAAGGTATAAGCAAAGGCTTATAATACAGAATATAGGGGACTTAGAGATACATAGAAGCTAGGGATGGGTGAACCGTTAGCTAATAAGGTTGAACTTCACTGTAAGGGAATAGATAGAAATGAAGGTGGTTCTCTCGTGGGTCTATAAGTAATATTACCGTATTGAAGATGAACAAGATTGAAAGGGGTTATATAGACCTATGTGTCCAACTGATTAATACTAGAAATAAGAATTAGTTCTTGTAAGAATTACTTCAAAGATATGATTCTTGTACAAAGAGTGTTTAAGTCCGGAGTATATGGGGAAAACTGCTATTACATGCTTTGAGCTTTGTTCAAAATGAAACCATAAGCACTATCACAGCAACAGCAGAGATAAATAATGGGGGGAAGGACAAATGTTAAAAGGAGGTTTAGATTTCCTGTTTGGCGAGGATGTGTTTAATGGTTTTCTTTCTCTTGGGAACAATGAAATTATCTAAAATTGAGAGTGTTGATGGACTGTGGACTTTGGGCCCTCTACATAATGCCCAATGAATGCAGGTGGCTGAAGGATGCACTTACTGAGAAGTAGATTGGGTAAGGATGGTATGTACTTATGAAGGAAGGTTGTGCTGCTACAAAAAGAAACAATGTCGTGAGGCATGCCACAATTGAATGAACATGTGGGACATTTGGTGAGACAAAATAAGCCAGAAACAAAACAGGAATGGTATGGTCACATTTAGAAAATGCTTTTAAGAAAACAGCGGCCTAGATTGTAAGCTTTTAGAGCAGACACATTAAGTCCAGGGTGGTGATGATTATTTCTGGATTTTGAGAGATGTTTTATATATATATAAAACCTGATATTTAGAGATAAGAACGAAGCCGAACAGGTTGGGATTAAAGTAATTCAGAACATAGGGTTAAGAAAGAGTGTCTATATTTTAGAACCACATATACTCTTTGAGACCAGTGGAAGAAAGGTTTATTTGATCTGGACCTGAAATTTTCTGCAGTACATAATCTAATTCAACCTATCGGTATAACTCATTTGAACAATTGAAACACAGGGAGCACAGAATAAGAAAGAGGTCCTTTAATCCTGTATAGATTATTGTAATGCCTGGATACATCCTAGAGTAAATTAAGCAGATATTCAAAAAGTATTTATAAACTTCCCTGAGGGAGGGGAGAAAGACTATGAAACTATTAAACCTTACCATCAGGGAATCCCCTGATACTGTGTCAAACTTTAGGGACACCTGAATCAGGCCATGCCTCGATCACGAGGCTTACTCTTGTGAAGCTTATGTGGTAGCGGAGAAGCTTAGAGTACCTATAGGTATGCCTGAGAGTTACTTCTCTTTTGTTGCACAGATATGGCCTCAGTCTCTCTAAGCCCAACTCTGCAAGTGAAATCATTGCCTCCCCCCCTACATGGGACATGACACCAGGGGTGAAAGTCCCTGGTGACATGGGAGATGACCCCAGGGATCAATCCAGACCTGGCACCATGGGATCAACAAGTCCACCCTGACCAAAAGGGGGAAAAGAAGTGTAACTAATAAAGTATTAGTGGCAGAGTTCAAATAGAGTCGAGAGGCTACTCTGGAGGTTACTCTTACACAAGCTTCAGGTAAACCTTGCTACCTTTCACAACCTGCCAACCCCCAGCCAGGACCATTCCAGCCAATCCTAAAGAACACCACCTAGGGCAACATACAAGATTCCACAAGGGTTCCGTGCACTAGAGTAACTTTCCGGAAACCTACAACCTCCAGTTGGGTCCCTGGTCCAGATAAGTCCTGAAACCTAGCCCAGCCTCTCCAGAACATCTGAAGTTCCATCTCCCTACCCCATATTAGTGACAGACGATTCCAATACGAAAACTTTGGAATTGCCATAGTCCAAACACCCCTACCTAAAGAGAGGGATGAAAAGATCAAAGATGATGGTGGAGTTATACAGAAAAGATAGAATTTAACAAATGAATATGAATGCTGAATCATTAAATTGATATCTCTTTTAGTCTCCAGTACTCCAGTATTTTAGAGCAGCTAGAAGTAAAAACCCATAATTGTGGAATTGTAACCCATGCGAAAGTCTGAAATATATTCTACAACTAATTGTGGTGCTGTACTTTGAAATTTATTGCTTTTTTGTATATATGCTATTTTTCATTAAAAAAAAAAAGGTTGGTTGTGATAAAAATATTTTTAAGCCCTCTAGCCTCCTATATTCTAGAGCAGCTAGTAGGAAAAATCTGAGAGGATCGTATGGTAGGCCTATGACAGACTCTGGGATCTGTCCCGTAACTACTTGTTAAAGAGTGCTTTGAAAACTATTGCTTTTTTTTTATTTCTTTGCTTTGTATATATATTAATACTATACAACAAAAAGGTTAAAATTAAAAAAATAAAAACCTTGAAAAAAAAATCCAGCTGTATAACAACAGAACTGCATGTTTAAAAGAATTATATTTTTATGGTCCTAGCTCCTTAATACTAGAGATTACTTTTTTGCTTGTTTCCCCTTTGGTCCTTTCCGTTTAAATACATACTTTCTGTAATCATATTGTATGATTTTATAGTTTGCATTTTTCATTGCCATGAACCTTTTTTTCCTAACCTCACCATAGCCTTCATAACAATAATAATTTAATTGCTATTTGATATCTTATCTTTGATAAGCCAATATGTAACAAGTTTTCCTTTGTTGGGGCTAAATAATTTTCCAGTTTTCTGTATTAGATATACTCATTGAGTATCTTTGGCTCATGAGTCCCACTCCTAAATATTTAACATGAGTAAATAATTCAACAGAAAAAAAGCTATTGCTTTTTAAATATTTGTGTGATTCTTGCTACAAGCTGCAAGCTTACTTTCCAAAACTTATTCTGTCATTTTATGCTGCCACCAGTGGTTTTATAACAGCATGCATTAGAAACTATAATTTAAAAGTACTGACTAAAGGGCGGGCCGCGGTGGCTCAGCGGGCAAAGTGCTTGCCTGCTATGCCGGAGGACCTCGGTTCGATTCCCGGCCCCAGCCCATGTAACGAAAACGGAGAAACAAAATACAATAAAACAAGAAAATGTTTAAAAAAGCTGTTTCCCTTTCTTCCTCTCTTCCTTCCTTCTATCCTTCCTTCCTTCTCTCTGTCTTTCCTTTAAAAAAAAAAAAAAAAAAAAAAAAAAAAAAAAAAAAAGTACTGACTAAGTTAGTAGCTATAAACAATACTTTTCTTTAATTTGCAGTTCCTTGGTTATTAATAAGATTGAATAATTTTCCATGTGCTTATTTGTTATCCAGATTTAGAGGATGCTTTTAAAGCACTAAACTTTTAGGTTTTAATAAATCATCTTGTGTGATTTCTCCTTCACTTGGTATGGTATCCCAAAATATATTTGTGAACGTTAAATGAGAAACCATTTAATGTGAACATTCTCTGAACAAAGCTAGACACATAATAGACACACAGTGAGTGTCTGTAGAAGATAGCAAAGTGCAAGTGTGTCTCATGTTATACCTCTTCTTTTTCTCCCTCAGGGAAATAAGAAAGTATGCTTGTTTCTTTCATTACTGAATATATTAAAAGCAAATTTTCATTTTCTAGTCATTTTAATTACCCTCAGTGTTTTTAAATGAATTAATAGCCATATATAGAAGTTATAGAAGTTAGACTCTGAGGTTTAATTATTTTATATCATTATAATTATATAAAATCTGTATGTACGAGTCATTAGAATAAGAAAAAGCTAATTTTGAAGTTAATTGCATTCAGTTTTGATTATTTCTGTATTTGTCTATAGGTATAAAACAAAAAGATTTTGCTAATATTAATCCATGCAATTATTTTTATCTTTTCAAATTTATAAAACTGAAGATAGCTGTTAAAGATTTAATAGAATAAAGTTGAAGATATTTTTTTCCCTGATGTGTGGACTTTAAAAGTATGTTTTGGTTCTCTTATTTTTCTTCAGGTTAAAAAGGCTTTCTTTGCCTTGGTAGCAAATGGTGTTCGTGCAGCGCCACTGTGGGAGAGTAAAAAGCAAAGTTTTGTAGGTAAGCAGGGTGCACCTGGGAAAGAAACTAAAATGGAAAACCTTAAAAGCAGAAGGCCTTTGTTCAAGGTATCAGCCTAAAATGTATACCCCTATGGTATATCATTTCTCATCTCTTTAGTATATACCTTTTTGACAGGCAAATGAAAATGATATAAACATGATAGTTATCTTTGCTAAATATGTATTTAAAATGTGCAATTTAAAACTATTTAAACACCATAATTTCTCAGGTTATAAGTCATAATAAGCAGTGGATATTTTCTCTTTTAGTATTCATCACATTATTTTGAGAGTATCTGTTTATGTCTGTCCGCCTTCTAGGTTATAATTTCTTTGGGGCAGAAATTCACATCGTTTTCATCTCTGTAGGCCTAGGCCTGACACCTGGTAGGCATGCTGTAAATAGTGACTTTGTTAAAATAAAATCTTTCCTCAAAACCATCTTTTGGAACGTTTCTCAGGAAACAATCCAGTTATCCCCCAAAGTGCCAGGTTTCTTAAGTTTACTGAATATTTTATGTTACTATAAAATATTTCAAATAATTTACATATAGCTCCAATTCTGTTATGATATTTTATGGCAATCAATAAATTACACTTCTATTGAGATATGCCAAATGCTATGGTTAATTCCAGCAGGTTTAATTTTGGCTAAAATTTTTAAACTAGTTTAATATGGATAATTAACAGTTTAATAGTTTTAAATCATGTATTGAGTTGCACATACTGTCTTTAAAGTTTATATTTGAAAAGTTTTTCTAATAAATATTCCAGGTTTGTTTTTCACTTGAAATGTTTAAGTTTTCATAGTTTTGTTTTTTAAATACAATTTTTTTGTTTCAGGAATGCTAACAATAACAGATTTCATAAACATACTACATAGATACTATAAATCACCCATGGTAAGTGCCAGCAATCCTTATGTCAGTAACAAGTTCAATAAGTCTGTGTATATGTGTAAGTGTGTTTGTGTATTTTAAGATTCTTTTGTTTTGTTTTCTTTTTTAGTGCAGGGATATTGGCAGTGGTTTATTTTCAAAACATATTTAATGTGCAGAGAACTTAAGTCAATCATATTTGAAGCTTGAGGAAGATAGACTCAGGAAAAATGAAAGGAAATAACGTCTTGATTCAGTTTTCAAAATTCTTTCGATGAACTCTATTTGTTTCTTTATTACCTAGATGTTCTTTAAGTTTCTCTACATGTAGGATAACTGATCTGTAACCGCATTATGGGCCCGACTAGTGCTGAGGATTTGCTCTGCCTGTGAGTGAAGGAGGCCCCCCTCCCAAAAGGCAGTTCTCCAGGTGACTGACAGCAGCAACAGCCTCACTCCTGAGACAGGGCTACCCTAGGGGTGTATCTTTACGGCCTGTTGATATAAATATAGTGTAATGCAACTGTACAACAAAAGCTATATGTATTTTTGTGGCTTAAAGAAAAAAAAAGTAAAAATTAAATTTGAAGAAATTCCCCTTTTGACATTTTTTCTGCCAGTTGGGTATAGACTGCCAATTCTTAATTTTAGTGGCAGAATTTGCTGATCCATTTGAAAACACTGTTGTATCAAAGCATAGTTTGAAAAACACTCAAGTCCTTTAATGCTGTGATATTTGTGATTCTGACAGCTTATTTTTTGTGGGGGGAAGGAGTGTTAGGAAGGACAGAATTGTATACTTAACTTGGTTCCTTTACCTAATACTATTTCAGATATCTAAAAGATAAAAGTCAGTCCAATTAATATTTTTTCATGTGTAATGGGTCATTATTGCCCAATAAAATTTCTGCATAAAGTGGAAAAGTAAATTTCTTCATAAGACATATTCTTAGAAGGAAGTTTTACCAAAGACTATAAGTGTTCTGTTTTTATTTCAAATGGCATGACCAATTTCTTTATTACTACCAATGCAGATGAATACTGGTTTTCCTTATAGTGATTGTATTTCGGCTTTTGCACTAGCAAAATCCACACATGTGATTATTAAATGATTAGATCCTATGAATCTCAGCAGTAGTTAATTAAATCAAAATTACTAAAAATGATGAAGTCTAAGTATATAGCCCACTGTTTTTTTAAAATGCTTCAAGGAAACATTTTTTTCTTCACATTTCAGTTCATCTAGTTCATTTTCCAAATGTCCACTACAATACTTTTCTGTTTCAGATACTGTATTTTCTGCTCTAGAAGTTCCATTTGGTCCTTTTTATATTTTCCATTTCTCTCCTTGATAATGTATTTCTCTCTTTGAATGTTCGTGTTTTCCTTTAAATTCCTGAGCATATTGTAATAGCCATTTAAAAATTCTTCTCCACTTATTACATCGTCTCTGTCATTTCTGGGCTGATTCTATTGACTGATTTTTCTCCTGTTTATAGGTCACATTTACTGCCTCTTGCAAGTCTCATAATTGTTAATGGATGCTGAACATTCTGAACATTATGTATTTGAGTGTCTGTATTTGTTGCCCTCCTTTAAAGTTTATTGGAATTTGTTTTGGTAGGCAGTTAATTTCCTTGCAAATCAGCTAGATCCTTTTGAAGTGTTTTTGTTTTTTAAACAGCTTTATTGAAATATAATTCCCATACCATACAATTCACTCATTTAAAATGAACAGCTCAATGACTTTTAGTATATTCAGACTTGTACAACCATCATTATAGTTAATTTTAGAACATTTTCATTACCCCAGAAAGAAACCCCACATCTCTTAGCTTCCACCCTCCCACCCTTCAGTCACTTTCCAGACCTAGGCAACTACTAATCTACTTCTGTCTTTATAGATTTGCCTATTCTTAGCATTTTATGGAAATGGAATCATACAATGTGTGGTCCTTTATGACTGACTTCTTTCATCTAGCATGTTTTCAAGGTTCATCCACATTTTATTGTGTCAGTACTTCCTTCCTTTTTGTTGCCGAATAATACCCATTGTATGGATTTACCACATTTTGTTTATCTGTGTATCAATTGATGGACATTTGGGGTTTTTCCCTTTTTTTTATGTAAATACTGCTGCTACAAATATTTGTGTACAAGCTTTTGCATGGACAGTATTTTCATTTCTCTTGGGGAGTAGCCTTTAGGAGTAGACTTAGTTGATGAGTTAATTATGTTTACCATTGAGTAACTGCCGGACTATTTTCCTCAATGGCTATGCCATTGTGCATTCCCATTAACAGTGTATTCCAATTTTTTTCACATCCTCTCCAACATTTGTTATTGCCTTTTTTAATTGTAGCCTTCCTTGTGCATGTGAAGTGGTATCTCATTATAGGTTTGATTTTCATTTCCCTAATGGCTAACGATGTTGAACATTTGTGCTTATTGGGAGGATTACTGTTATAGTGTTAGCCTTTACTGCATAGCTAATTCAGTCCTATAGCTACTTCTGGGATCTCCACAGAATACCCTGGTTGTTCAGTGAAGATTTTCCACTCTGCTTCGTCAGAACTTATATGTTTTTCAGTGTAGGTTTGAGAATTATTCAACATACAGCTACTTGGATGTCCTTTTCCTGGCCTCATGTAGCTTCACCCTACACATGCATGAAAACTCCCTTTTTTGGTTCTCTGCCCTGCAAGTTCCAGTTGGCTCGGCCTACCCAGACTTAGATTTCTGTCTCCTCAGCTCACCAAGAATGTTGTGATCAACTTCCTTATCACAGTCTGAAAAGTACCTCTTTTGTTTCCTGTCTTTTGGGGATTATTCTGTACTACCTATTGTCTTATGTCAAAGAATAATTTTTTTATTCATTTTTCCAGTTTCTAGTTATTTTCTTTACAAGGCTAAGTACAATTCCACTTACCCATCTTGACTAAGAGAATTTTTTTTGACTTTTTAGCTATTTTTACCTCTTTGCATTTTTTTATGCATAATGTATGGATCACAATATCAGTTTTAACATACCACAATCTAATTAGTTTGCATATAGTTTCATTTAATCTGCCCCCCCATAAATTTTATTTCAAATGAGAAATGAAGAATAAAAAGAATATTTAGGGTTTTATATTTACCCACATATTTACTATTTCTAGTGTTTTTATTCCTTTAAGTAGCTCTGCCATCTGGTATCATTTTCCTTCACTCTGAAGAATTTAGCATTTTGTGTAGTACACTCTTAGTGATACATTTTCTCAATTTCTGTTTATCTGACAGTGTTATATCATCTTCAATTTGAGGGACAGTTTTGTTGTTTGTAGAAACAGTTAATAGGTTTTTTTCTTTTAACAACTTAAAATGACATTCCATTTTGTTTTGGCTTCCATTGCTTATAAGTAGAAGTCGGTGAAAATTCTTACCCCTAGTCCCCTACATGTAATGTGCCATTTCTCTTAAGATTTTCTCCTTAACTTAGCATTTCAGCAGTAACTATGATATGCCTCATTGTTTGGGTTTTTTTATATTTGTCCTGCTTTTGGTTTGTTGAGTTTCAATGATTTTCTAAGTTTGTGTTTCATCTAATTTGGGACATTGTCAGCTATTATTTCTTCAAATTTTTCTGTCTCATTTGTTCTCCCATTTCCTTCTAAGACTTCAATTACAGGTGTGTAAAACTGCTTGATAATGCCCTGCAGATCTGTGAGGCTCTGTTCATTTTTCAATCTTTAGTTACATTCATTTGCAGATTGGATTATTTCTAATGCCCTGTATTTCTTTTTTTTTATTATTAATTAACGGAAAAAAGAAATTAACCCAACATTTAGAAATCATACCATTCGACATATGCAATCAGTAATTCTTAACATCATCACATAGATGCATGATCATCGTTTCTTAGTACATTTGCATCGGTTTAGAAGAACTAGCAACACAACCGAAAAAGACATAGAATGTTAATCTAGAGAAAAAAATAAAAGTAATAATAGTAAAAACAAAACAAAACAAAAACCTATAGCTCGGATGCAGCTTCATTCAGTGTTTTAACATGATTACTTTACAATTAGGTATTATTGTGCTGTCCATTTTTGAGTTTTTCTATCTAGTCCTGTTGCACAGTCTGTATCCCTTCAGCTCCAATTACCCATTATCTTACTCTGTTTCTAACTCCTGCTGGACTCTGTTACCAATGACATATTTCAAGTTTGTTCTTGAATGTCGATTCACATCATTGGGACCATACAGTATTTGTCTTTTAGTTTTTGGCTAGACTCACTCAGCATAATGTTCTCTAGGTCCATCCATGTTATTACATGCTTCATAAGTTTATCCTGTCTTAAAGCTGCATAATATTCCATTGTATGTATATACCACAGTTTGTTTAGCCATTCTTCTGTTGATGGACATTTTGGCTGTTTCCATCTCTTTGCAATTGTAAATAACGCTGCTATAAACATTGGTGTGCAAATATCCGTTTGAGTTTTTGCCCTTAATTCCTTTGAGTAGATTCCCAGCAATGGTATTGCTGGGTCGTATGGCAATTCTATATTCAGCTTTTTGAGGAACCGCCAAACTGCCTTCCACAGTGGTTGCACCATTTGACATTCCCACCAACAGTGGATAGGTGTGCCTCTTTCACCGCATCCTCTCCAGCATTTGTCATTTTCTGTTTTGTTGATAATGGCCATTCTGGTGGGTGTGAGATGGTATCTCATTGTGGTTTTGATTTGCATTTCTCTAATGGCCAGGGACATTGAACATCTCTTCATGTGCCTTTTGGCCATTTGTATTTCCTCTTCTGAGAAGTGTCTGTTCAAGTCTTTTTCCCATTTTGTAATTGGGTTGGCTGTCTTTTTGTTGTTGAGTTGGACAATCTCTTTATAAATTCTGGATACTAGACCTTTATCTGATATGTCATTTCCAAATATTGTCTCCCATTGTGTAGGCTGTCTTTCTACTTTCTTGATGAAGTTCTTTGATGCACAAAAGTGTTTAATTTTGAGGAGTTCCCATTTATTTATTTCCTTCTTCAGTGCTCTTGCTTTAGGTTTAAGGTCCATAAAACCGCCTCCAATTGTAAGATTCATAAGATATCTCCCTACATTTTCCTCTAACTGTTTTATGGTCTTAGACCTAATGTTTAGATCTTTGATCCATTTTGAGTTAACTTTTGTATAGGGTGTGAGATATGGGTCCTCTTTCATTCTTTTGCATATGAATATCCAGTTCTCTAGGCACCATTTATTGAAGAGACTGTTCTGTCCCAGGTGAGTTGGCTTGACTGCCTTATCAAAGATCAAATGTCCATAGATGAGAGGGTCTATATCTGAGCACTCTATTCGATTCCATTGGTCAATATATCTATCTTTATGCCAATATCATGCTGTTTTGACCACTGTGGTTTCATAATATGCCTTAAAGTCAGGCAGTGCAAGACCTCCAGCTTCGTTTTTTTTCCTCAAGATGTTTTTAGCAATTCGGGGCACCCTGCCCTTCCAGATAAATTTGCTTATTGGTTTTTCTATTTCTGAAAAATAAGTTGTTGGAATTTTGATTGGTATTGCATTGAATCTGTAAATCAATTTAGGTAGGATTGACATCTTAACTATATTTAGTCTTCCAATCCATGAACACGGTATGCCCTTCCATCTATTTAGGTCTTCTGTGATTTCTTTTAACAGTTTTTTATAGTTTTCTTTATATATGTTTTTTGTCTCTTTAGTAAAATTTATTCCTAGGTATTTCATTCTTTTAGTTGCAATTGTAAATGGGATTCGTTTCTTGATTTCCCCCTCAGCTTGTTCATTACTAGTGTATAGAAATGCTACAGATTTTTGAATGTTGATCTTGTAACCTGCTACTTTGCTGTACTCATTTATTAGCTCTAGTAGTTTTGTTGTGGATTTTTCCGGATTTTCGACATACAGTATCATATCGTCTGCAAACAGTGATAGTTTTACTTCTTCCTTTCCAATTTTGATGCCTAGTATTTCTTTTTCTTGTCTAATTGCTCTGGCTAGAACCTCCAACACAATGTTGAATAATAGTGGTGATAGTGGACATCCTGTCTTGTTCCTGATCTTAGGGGGAAAGTTTTCAATTTTTCCCCATTGAGGATGATATTAGCTGTGGGTTTTTCATATATTCCCTCTATCCTTTTAAGGAAGTTCCCTTGTATTCCTATCTTTTCAAGTGTTTTCAACAGGAAAGGATGTTGAATCTTGTCAGATGCCTTCTCTGCGTCAATTGAGATGATCATGTGATTTTTCTGCTTTGATTTGTTGATATGGTGTATTACATTAATTGATTTTCTTATGTTGAACCATCCTTACATACCTGGGATGAATCCTACTTGGTCATGATGTATAATTCTTTTAATGTGTTGTTGGATACGATTTTCTAGAATTTTATTGAGGATTTTTGCATCTATATTCATTAGAGAGATTGGTCTGTAGTTTTCTTTTTTTGTAATATCTTTGCCTGGTTTTGGTATGAGGGTGATGTTGGCTTCATAGAATGAATTAGATAGTTTTCCCTCCGCTTCGATTTTTTTGAAGAGTTTGGGGAGAGTTGGTACTAATTCTTTCTGGAATGTTTGGTAGAATTCACATGTGAAGCCGTCTGGTTCTGGACTTTTCTTTTTAGGAAGCTTTTGAATGACTAATTCAATTTCTTTACTTGGTTTGTTGAGGTCATCTATATCTTCTTGAGTCAAAGTTGGTTGTTCATGTCTTTCCAGGAACCCGTCCATTTCATCTAAATTGTTGTGTTTATTAGCGTAAAGTTGTTCATAGTATCCTGTTATTACCTCCTTTATTTCTGTGAGGTCAGTAGTTATGTCTCCTCTTCCATTTCTGATCTTATTTATTTGCATCCTCTCTCTTCTTCTTTTTGTCAATCTTGCTAAGGGCCCATCAATCTTATTGATTTTCTCATAGAACCAACTTCTGGTCTTATTGATTTTCTCTATTGTTTTCATGTTTTCAATTTCATTTATTTCTGCTCTGATCTTTGTTTTTCTTTCCTTTTGCTTGCTTTGGGATTAGTTTGCTGTTCTTTCTCCAGTTCTTCCAAGTGGACAATTAATTCCTGCATTTTTGCCTTTTCTTCTTTTCTGATATAGGCATTTAGGGCAATAAATTTCCCTCTTAGCACTGCCTTCGCTGTGTCCCATAAGTTTTGATATGTTGTGTTTTCATTTTCATTCGCCTCGAGGTATTTGCTAATTTCTCTGGCAATTTCTTCTTTGACCCACTCGTTGTTTAAGAGTGTGTTGTTGAGCCTCCATGTATTTGTGAATTTTCTGGCACTCTGCCTATTATTGATTTCCAACTTCATTCCTTTATGATCCGAGAAACTGTTGTGGATGATTTTATCTTTTTAAATTTGTTAAGACTTGCTTTGTGACCCAGCATATGGTCTATCTTCTGAGAATGATCCATGAGCACTTGAGAAAAAGGTGTATCCTGCTGTTGTGGGATGTAATGTCCTATAAATGTCTGTTAAGTCTAGCTCATTTATAGTAATATTCAGATTCTCTATTTCTTTATTTATCCTCTGTCTAGATGTTCTGTCCATTGATGAGAGTGGTGAATTGAAGTCTCCAACTATTATGGTATATGAGTCTATTTCCCTTTTCAGTGTTTGCAGTGTATTCCTCACGTATTTTAGGGCATTCTGGTTCGGTGCGTAAATATTTATGATTGTTATGTCTTCTTGTTTAATTGTTCCTTTTACTAGTATATAGTGTCCTTCTTTGTCTCTTTTAACTGCTTTACATTTGAAGTCTAATTTGTTGGATATTAGTATAGCCACTCCTGTTCTTTTCTGGTTGTTATTTGCATGAAATATCTTTTCCCAACCTTTCACTTTCAACCTATGTTTATCTTTGGGTCTAAGATGTGTTTCCTGTAGACAGCATATAGAAGGATCCTGTTTTTTAATCCATTCTGCCAATCTATGTCTTTTGATTGGGGAATTCAGTCCATTAACATTTAGAGTTATTACTGTTTGAATAATATTTTCCTCTAACATTTTGCCTTTTGTATTATATGTATCATATCTGATTTTCTTTCTTTCTACGCTCTTCTCCATGTCTCTCTCTTCTGTCTTTTTGTATCTGACTCTAGTGCTCCCTTTAGTATTTCTTGCAGAGCTGGTCTCTTGGTCACAAATTCTCTCAGTGACTTTTTGTCTATAAAAGTTTTAATTTCTCCTTCATTTTTGAAGGACAACTTTGCTGGATATAGGAGTCTTGGTTGGCAGTTTTTCTCTTTTAGTATTTTAAATATATCATCCCACTGTCTTCTAGCTTCCATGGTTTCTGCTGAGAAATCTACACATAGTCTTATTGGGTTTCCCTTGTATGTGATGGATTGTTTTTCTCTGCTTGCTTTCAAGATCCTCTCTTTCTCTTTGACCTCTGACATTCTAACTAGTAAGTGTCTTGGAGAACACCTATTTGGGTCTAATCTCTTTGGGGTGCACTGTACTTCTTGGATCTGTAATTTTAGGTCTTTCATAAGAGTTGGGAAATTTTCAGTGATAATTTCTTCCCTTAGTTTTTCTCCTCCTTTTCCCTTCTCTTCTCCTTCTGGGACACCAACAACATGTATATTTTTGCGGTTCATATTGTCCTTGAGTTCCCTGATACCCTGTTCACATTTTTCCATTCTTTTCCTGATAGTTTCTGTTTCTTTTTGGAATTCAGATGTTCCATCCTCCAAATCACTAATTCTGTCTTCTGTCTCTTTAAATCTATCATTGTAGGTATCCATTGTTTTTTCCATCTTTTCTACTTTATCCTTCACTTCCATAAGTTCTGTGATTTGTTTTTTCAGTTTTTCTATTTCTTCTTTTTGTTCAGCCCATGTCTTCTTCATGTCCTCCCTCAATTTATCGATTTCTTTTTTGAAGAGGTTTTCCATTTCTGTTCGTATATTCAGCATTAGTTGTCTCAGCTCCTGTATCTCATTTGAACTATTGGTTTGTTCCTTTGACTGGGCCATATTCTCAATCTTCTGAGCGTGGACCGTTATCTTCTGCTGGCTTCTGGGCATTTAGTCAGATTTTCCTGGGTGTTGGACCCAACAAGGTTGTAAGATTTTTCTGTGAAATCTCTGGGTTCTGGTTTTCTTATCCTGCCCAGTAGGTGGCGCTCGTGGCACACGTTTGTCTCACGTGTTTGGAAGGGATCCCCCCGGTCACCGTTCTCCGCGGCCTGGGGATTTCCGATCCAATTCTCTCAGTTGGTCCAGGGGGCCGCGCATGGTGGGGTCCTCAGCCGCCGCGGCTTGAGGGGACCCTGTGGCTCCTTTATTAATTCCCGTATTGGTGTTTGGTTGGACCTAGTCCCTGCCAGTGTCGGAAATTCCCTCCTCTCCCTGGAGGGGTGTCAGTAGCAGGCCGCAGCGGCATAGGGAATTCGCCACCGGACCAGGAAGCCGCCCGCAGGGGAGGGGCGTTGGTCGCCGGCCTCCGTGGCCCTGGGGAATTCGCCACCGGACCAGGAAGCCGCCCGCGGGGTAGGGGCACCGGTCACCGACCACCGTGACTTGGGTAGCCCTCTGATCCGAGACTCGTAGCCGGTCCAGGAAGCCGCCTGCAAAAGAGGGGTGCCGGCCGCCCCGGCTTGAGAAACTTGCCTCTCTGAGACTCTCAGCCGGCCCGGGAAGGAGGGAGGGAGGGGCTCCGGCCGCCACAGCTGCCGCGGCTCGGGGAATCGTGCGCCGCTCGGGGATCTCACCGCAGCAGAGTCTCGCAGTCAGACTAGCCAGTCCAAACTGGGGTACGCTGTGTGTCCATTCCCTGCCGTGGCCCCGGGAGCTGTTCTGCACTGTTTCTGTTCACCTAGTAGTTGCTCTGGAGGAGGAACTAAGATGCACGTACTTTACTAAACTGCCATCTTTGCCCTGTATTTCTGTTGATCAGTTTTTACAAATTCTTCCTTGGACCTTTTCCAGTCCTTTTCTTTTTTTAAATTGGAGAAGTTTTGGTGTTTATAGAACAATCATGAATAAAATACAGGATTCCCCTATACCACCCCACCATCAAAACCTTGCACTGATGTGGAACAGTTGTTACAATTTTGATAGCACATTTTTGTAATTATACTATTAATTGAAGTTCATGATTTAACTTACGGTTCACTATTTATTCAAAATTCTAACATTTCACCTTTTAATCATACTCAGATGTATATTTCGGTGCTTTTAATTGCATTCACAATGTTGTGCTGCGATTATCACCGTCCGTTACCAAACATATCCATCATTCCAAATTAGGAACCCTGTATATTTTAAACCTTAACTTCCCATTCCCTATCCTCACCCCATCCCCAGGCAACCTAGATTCTAGATTCTTATTCTGTCATACAATATGCATATCATATACTACACACACACACACATGTACATATACTGTATATATATATATATTCATAAAATCTTTGATCATACAATATTTGTCCTTTTGTGTCAAGCTTACTTCACTCAAAATGATGTCTTCTGCCAAAAACTAAAGGACAAATACTGTATGGTCCCAATGATGTGAATCGACATTCGAGAATAA
This sequence comes from Tamandua tetradactyla, assembly GCF_023851605.1. Lineage (NCBI taxonomy): Eukaryota > Metazoa > Chordata > Mammalia > Pilosa > Myrmecophagidae > Tamandua > Tamandua tetradactyla. The sequence continues at coordinate 195,714,919 of NC_135327.1, read as the reverse complement.
ACTTGGAATATGTCATTGGTAACAGAGTCCAGCAGGAGTTAGAAACAGGGTAAGATAATGGGTAATTGGAACTGAAGGGATACAGACTGTGCAACAAGACTAGATACAAAAACTCAAAAATGGACAGCACAATAATACCTAATTGTAAAGTAATCATGTTAAAACACTGAATGAAGTTGCATCCGAGCTATATAGGTTTTTGTTTTGTTTTGTTTTTACTATTATTACTTTTATTTTTTTCTCTAGATTAACATTCTATGTCTTTTTCGGTTGTGTTGCTAGTTCTTCTAAACCGATGCAAATGTACTAAGAAACGATGATCATGCATCTATGTGATGATGTTAAGAATTACTGATTGCATATGTAGAATGGTATGATTTCTAAATGTTGGGTTAATTTCTTTTTTTCCGTTAATTAATTTAAAAAAAAGCAATAAAAAAATGATGTCTTCTCCAAGTTTAATCACTTTTGTTGCACATATCAAGATTTCATTCATTTTTACAGCTGAATAATATTCGATGGTATATCTATATACCGCATTTTGTTTTACCCATTCGTTGTTTAATGGTTACTTGGATTGCTTCCATCTTTTGGCAGTTGTGAATAATGCTGATATGAATATTGGTTTGCAAATATCTGTTCGAGTCCCTGCTTTCAGTTCCTGGGGTAGATACCTAATAATGGGATTGCCAAATCATATGATTGTTCTATATTTAGCTTTCTGGGAAACTACCAAACTGTTTTCCACAGTGGCTGCACCATTTTACATTTCCAGCAGCAATAAATGAGTTTCTATTTCTCTGCATCCTTTCCAACACTAGTTATTTTCCATTTTATTAATAGTTGCCATTCTAATGGGTATGAAATGGTATCTCATTGTGGTTTGATTTCCATTTCCCTGATAGCTAATTGGGTTGAGCATCTTTTCATGTACTTTTTGGCCATTAGTATATCTTCTTTGCGAAGATACCTATTCAAGGCTTTTGCCCATTTTTTTAATTGGGTTGTCTGTCTTTTGTTGTTAAGCTGAAGGATTTCTGTATATATCCTGCATATTAATCCTTCATTGGATATGTAGTTTACAAGTATTTTTCTCCTGTTGTGTAGGTTGTCATTTTACTTTCATGATAAAGCCCTTTGAAGATGAAATTTTTTTAATTTTAATGACGGAGGTCCCATTCATCTGTTTTTTTTCCTTTTGTAGCTTGTGCTTTGGGAGTAAAGTCTAAGAAACCATTGTAACACAGGTCCTGATTATGCTTCCTACATTGTCAAAAATCAGTTGGCCATTGTTTTGGTTTGATAAATCTGCTGGAATGCAGTATACCAGAAATGGGTTGACTTTTACAGTGGAGATTTATTAATTTATAATTTACAGTTCTTAGATTGTAAGAACTTGTAGACTCAAGTCATCAACAGAACGATACCTGGACTCTGAAGACAGGCTGCCAGCATCCGGGACACATGGGACGGCATATGGCTGGCATCTGCTGGTCCTTCTCTCCTAGATTTCATTACTTTCAGCTTCTAGCTTTAGTGGCTTCCTCTCTTTGCTGTGGGTCCTCTTTTAGCTTCTCTTAATTTCATTTCTTATCTTCTGTATATCTGTTTTGTTTTTTAACGTTTTTTATTGTGAAATATAGCATATATACAAAGAAAAGAAAGAAAAGCCATGATTTTCAGAGTACCCTTCAACAAGTAGTTACAGAACAGCTTTCAGAGTTTGTTGTGGGTTACCATTCCACTATTTCAGATTTTTCCTTCTAGCTGCTCCAAAACACTGGAGGCTAGAAGGAATATCAGTATAGTGATTTAGCACTCATACTCATTTGCTAAATCCTATTTTCTCTGTTATGCCTCCTCCTCCTTTGACCCTTCTCCCAGTCTATGGGAATCTTTGGGCAATGCCTGTTCTGACTTTTTTATGTTGAGAAGGGGTGTCAACTCTGAAGAATAGAGAGAGATAATTAATTGCTAATCCTAAAGAGGGAATTAGGATGTGCCCCTCTGAGTTTTAGGATTTTTCTGACCCAGGAAACGTCTGGGAATTATATGTCCCAGGAAAGCAAACCTACTGCATGAAACCTTTATAGAGTCTCAGTTAACAGAAGTGTTGTCGGTTGGGGTTTAGCAAACCATGGTAATCATCGCTATTAAGTGAAGCTTATATTAGGAGTAGCTCCAGGATAGTCTCTTTTTTTTTTTTTTTTTTTTTTTTTAAAGGAAAGACAGAGAGAAGGAAGGAAGGATAGAAGGAAGGAAGGAAGGAAGAAAGGGAAACATTTCCAAACATTTTCTTGCTTTATTGTATTTTGTTTTTCCGTTTTTTTGTTACATGGACTGGGGCCGGGAATCGAACCGAGGTCCTCCGGCATAGCAGGCAAGCACTTTGCCCGCTGAGCCACCGCGGCCCACCCCAGGATAGTCTCTTGAGTCTATTGGATCTCTCTTAGCCACTGATGCCTTATTTCATTACACTTCTTTTCCCCCTTTTAGTCAGGAAGGCATTGTTCCCAGAGTGCCAGGGCCAGACTTATCCCTGGGAGTCACACCCCACGTCAGGGAGACTTTCACCTCTAAATGTCATATCCCATGTAATGAGGGAGGGTAATGATTTTTCCTTGCAGAGTTGGGCTTAGAGAGAGGGGGGCCACATCTGAGCAACAAAAGAAGTTTCCTGGAAGCAACTCTTAGGCCTCATTACAGGTAATCTTAGCTTTTCCACTACAGAAATAAGTTTCATAAGGGCAATCCTCAAAATTAAGGCTTGGCTTATTTTCTTGGGAGTCCCCAGTGGTTGAAAGGATACCTGGTTGAGAAAGTTTGATAGTTCCTTTTTATTTTTTTCCTTTGAACCCTTAAAGGAGTATACCAGTAATTTTTAATAATCAGCCCACCATAGTTTGAGATGTATTCTTTTATTACATTAAGCTATTCAAAATTACAAGGCCTCGTTCCTGTTCTGAACTCCAGGAGTTTGGATTGTTTAATTGACCCAGACAGGTTGATTTAAATTGTGTGTTTCAGAAAATTTAAGTTCTAGACATAATAAACTTCTCTGCCTTTGGTCTCATACAGTAGGTGAAGGTCTAGAATAATACAGTATCATCTTTTACCCTGTGTTCTGATTCACCTTAGACCCAGCCAGATTGCCTGTTTTTATCTCTAATTGAGGCCCAATCTCTTTTTCCATTACTGTAACCTTTTTGTATTTAGCTATGCTAACTTTCAGGACTGCAGCACTCCATTTCTGGGTCTTAGGTGTCACAGAGTTATTCAGAATTCCAGGGAAATACCAGCTGATATACATATAGTTACTTTTGTGTCTCAGAATATAGAAATACACTTAGAACTTCAGTGTGGCTACTGTAGGGGCCTGCAATGTAGGGTCCAGTTTTCTTCTAAGTATTTTCTGAAAGAGACCTTAGCAAGCGTGTTTGGTTTTTTTTTGTTACTGGCTCATTTTGTACAACACATTGTCCCCAAGGTTTATTCAGCTTATGGCATGGCTTTCACCATTCTTCCTTTTTGTAGCCACGCTGTATTCTATCATACAAGTGTATCACAGTTCGCCGTTCTGCTTCTCAGTACCCTTCAGCACCCTCCATCTATTGTGCATCATGGGTAATGTCCAAAATGAACAAACCATGTCTTACAGTATCCTCACTTGGTTGTACAATCAGCAGCACTCTCAATTTTAGACAATTTTCATTGGTCCATAGCAACAAAGAACTGATGAACACAGCATCACCAGATGTCAAATTAAAACTACCCCTTGTGACTTGTCCTTTCTCCGCAGTTAGTTGTCCCTAGTAGTGCTGTGGTACTGTTAACTGTTGGCCATAGCATGCATTTTTAGATTTCCCCCTGCATCCCTCTATTGACTCTTTGTCCAAATACAAACCTTTTGAACTATAGTTCATGCAAGAACTTATTTATAATTGTAGATTGAATCAGTGGGATATGTGGCTCTATACACCCCCTTTCAGTCATTTTCACCTTCAATATGCAATGTTACTTATAACCCCACTAATTAGTTACCGTCACATCTGTCTGTTCCCTTGCATTTAAGTTCAGCCTCATTGGGTAGTATTTTCCCCATCTGTAGCTTCTGTGGACATCTAGGTCTGCTATTTTCTACAGTGTAACCTCTGAAATAACCTTTTCCAGAGTCAAAATAGTGAAATCATACAGAATCTGTCTTTTTGTGTCTGACTTATTTCACTTAGTATTATGTCCTCAAGGTTCATCACATTGTCATATGCTTCAGGACCTTGTATTGTCTCACTGCTACATAATATTCCCAGTGTATGTATATACCACATTTTGTTTATCCACTCATCTGTTATTGGGCACTTGGATCATTTCCATCTTTTGGCAATTGTGAATAGTGATGCTGTGAATTTTGGTGTGCAAAAGTCTGTTCATGTCACTGCTTTCAGCTCTTCTGGGTATATACCGAGTATTGGTATTGTCGGGTCATAGAGAACTCAATGTTTGTTTTCTGAGGAATCGCCAAACTGTTTTCCACAGCAGCTGTAGCATTATACATTACATTCCCACCACTAGTGAATAAGTGTTTCAATTTCTCCACATCCTTCCCAACATTTGTAGTTTTATGTTTGTTTAATAGCACCCATTCTTATATATATGAAGTCATACCTCATTGACGTCTTGATTTGCCTTTCCCTTATGGCTAATGAAAATCAGCATCTCTTCATTTGCTTTTTAGCCATTCGCATTTGCTTTTCAAAAAAGTGTCTATTTATATCCTCTGTCCATATTATAATTGGGTTGTTTGTTCTTTTGTTGTTGACATGTATACTTTCTTTTTTTTAATTGTGAAAAATAATACATATACAAAAAAGCAGTAAATTTGAAAGCACACTGCAACAGTTTGTTACAGAACAGATTTTAAAGTCTGGTATGGGGTAAAATGCCACAATTTTAGGTTTTTCCTTCTAGCTGATCCAAATCACTAGAGACTAAAATAAATATCAATATAATGATTTAGCAGTCATACTCATTTGTTAAATCCTATCTTCTCTGTTATAACTCCACTTTCTCCTTTGATCTTTTTCCCAATCTTTAGGGGTATTGAGGCTATACCCATTCTAACTTTTTCATGTTGAAAAAGGCTGTCGAATATGGGATAGGGGGATGGAACTATTTGTTGTTCTTGTAGATGCTGGCCCCTCTGGGTTTCAGAACACATTTGGCTTATGAACCCGTCTGGGAGTTGCAGGTTTCTGGAAAGTAACCATAGTGCATGGAACCTTGTAATTTCTTTATGTACACAGGATGTCAAGCCTTTATCCAATACGTGGTTTCTGAGTATTTTCTCCCTTTGAATTGGCTGCCTCTTCACCTTTTCAACATTCTGTATGTGTTTATACTCTTAAAACGGACTCCAGTAAGAGGGTTAAGACCCACCTTGAATGAGATGGGTCATATCTCAGTTGAAATAACCTAATCAAAAGGTTCTGCCTTCACCTGAAAGTGTAGAGCTGTGTTCCAGTAGCCATGTTTCTTGATGATGATTGAACAATGATATAGCTTTCACAATGAGACTCTGTGAATGTGAAAACCTTGTGTCTCATGCTCGTTTTATGTACTATATCAACAGAAGAGTAGAACATATAGAATAAAAATAAATAATAGGGGGAACAAATGTTAAAATAAATTTAGTTTGAAATGCTAGTGGTAAATGAAAGCAAGGGATAAGAAGTATGGTATGTATAATCTTTTTTTTCTCTGTTATCATTTTATTTCTTTTTCTGTTGTCTTTTTATTTCTTTTTCTAAATCGATGCAAATGTTCTAAGAAATGATGAATATGCAACTATGTGATATTAAGAATTACTGATCGGGGCGGGCCGCGGTGGCTCAGCGGGCAAAGTGCTTGCCTGCTATGCCGGAGGACCTCGGTTCGATTCCCGGCCCCAGCCCATGTAACAAAAACGGAGAAACAGAATACAATAAAACAAGAAAATGTTTAAAAATGTTTCCCTTTCTTCCTTCCTTCCTTCCTTCTCTCTGTCTTTCCTTTAAAAAAAAAAAAAAAAGAATTACTGATCGTATATGTAGAATGGAATGATATCTTAATGTTTTGTTTGTTAATTTTTTTTAATTAATTTTTTAAAAAAAGGCAATGGGAGAGCTGTGGAATGGATTTGTGGACCTGTGAGTCTAGAATCATATTTTGTTCATTCTGACATCTTAAATTCGAAATCCTGATTTATGATGTAAGGATAAACATAATTTCTTAAGCAGCAGTTGCAAGAACAATAAATCAATTCGCTGTCTAGTCCTTTAAAATCTCAGCAAACTACTGGAAGTATTACCATTGGAAATCCCTATTGGAACATAGCTCATTTTTTTTCTTTTCCTTTATTATTTGTTATATGAAAACCATAATAAAATATATATATTACCAAAAAAAAGGTTCTGCCTTCAATAAGTCTACATCCACAAGATTGAATTAAAAGAATACGACCAGGGATCCAAGATGGCGTCTTAGTAAGGTACATGCGTCTTAGTTCCTCTGACTCCAAATCAACTAATAGGTGAACAGAAACAGTACAAAACAACTCCCGGGGCTACAGCAGGGAATGGACACACAGCGTAACCAAGTCTGGGCTGGCTAGTCTGACTGCGAAACTCAGCTGCGGTGAGTGAGATCCCCGAGCGGCGGGCGATTTCCCGAGCAGCCGCAGCTGCGGCAGTCCGAGCTAATCCCTCCCTCCTTCCGGGGCTGGCTGAGAGACTCGGAGAGACAAGCTTCCCAGCCAAGGCGGCCGGCGCCACACTTTTGCGGGCGGCTTCGAGTCCGCGACTACAAGTCTCGGATCAGAGGGCTATCCAAAGTCTGAGCTGGCAAGTCTGATTCCGAGTCTTGGCTGCGGCGAGACCCCCGAGCGGCCGCAGCTGCGGCGGTCCGAGCTAATCCCTCCCTCCTTCCGGGGCTGGCTGAGAGACTCGGAGAGACAAGCTTCCCAGCCAAGGCGGCCGGCGCCACACTTTTGCGGGCGGCTTCGAGTCCGCGACTACAAGTCTCGGATCAGAGGGCTATCCAAAGTCTGGGCTGGCAAGTCTGATTCCGAGTCTTGGCTGCGGCGAGACCCCCGAGCGGCCGCAGCTGCGGCGGTCCAAGCTAATCCCTCCCTCCTTCCCGGGCCGGCTGAGAGTATCGGAGAAGTAAGTTCCCCAAGCCGAGGCAGGCGGCGCCCTTCTTTTGCGGGCGGCTTCGAGTCTTGGCGTTAAGTCCGCGGCTACGAGTCCCGGATCAGAAGGCTATCCAAAGTCTGGGCTGGCTAGACTGACTGCGAGACTCGGCTGCAGTGAGACCCCCGAGCGGCGTGCGATCTCCCGATCAGCGGCAGCTGCGGTGGTCCGAGCTACTCCCTCCCCCCTTTCCGGGCCAGCTGAGAGTATTGGAGAAGCAAGTTTCCCAAGCCGAGGCAGGTGGCACCCCTCTTTTGCGGGCGGCTTCGAGTCTCTGCTTCGAGTCCGCGGATACGAGTCTCAGATAGGAGGGCTATCCAAGCCGCGGAAGCCCCCCCCCAACGGGAGGCTTCCTGGTCCGGTGGGGAATCCCCCAGGCCCGCTGCGGCCCGCAACCAGCCACAGGGTCCCCTCAAGCCGCGGCAGCTGACGCCCCCACCACGCGCGGCCCCTGAACCAACGGAAGATTTGGACCCGAAAGCCCCAGGCCACGGAGATCGGTGACTGGGGGAGACCCATTCCAAACACTTGAGACAAACGTGTGCCACGTGCGCCACGTACTGGGCAAGATAAGAAAAACAGATCCCAGAGATTTCACAGAAAAATATTACAACCTTGCTGGGTCCAACACCCAGAGAAATCTGAATAAATGCCCAGACGCCAGCAGCAGAAGATAACTGTCCACGCTCAAAAGATTGAGAATATGGCCCAGTCAAAGGAACAAACCAATAGCTCAAATGAGACACAAGAGCTGAGACAGCTAATCCTGAATATACGAACAGAAATGGAAAACCTCTTCCAAATTAAATCGATAAATTGAGGGAGGACATGAAGAGGACATGGGCTGAACATAAAGAAGAAATAGAAAAACTGAAAAAACAAATCGCAGAACTTATGGAAGTGAAGGATAAAGTAGCAAACATAGAAAAAATAATGGATAGTTACAATGATAGATTTAAAGAGACAGAAGATAGAATTAGTGATTTGGAGGATGGAACATCTGAATTCCAAAAAGAAACAGAAACTATAGGGAAAAGAATGGAGAAATTTGAACAGGGTATCAGGGAACTCAAGGACAATATGAACCGCACAAATATGCGTGTTGTGGGTGTCCCAGAAGGAGAAGAGAAGGGAAAAGGAGGAGAAAAACTAATCGAAGAAATTTACACTGAAAATTTCCCAACTCTTATGAAAGACCTAAAATTACAGATCCAAGAAGTGCAGCGCACCCCAAAGAGATTAGACCCAAATAGGCATTCTCCAAGACACTTACTAGTTAGAATGTCAGAGGTCAATGAGAAAGAGAGGATCTTGAAAGCAGCAAGAGAAAAACAATCCATCACATACAAGGGAAACCCAATAAGACTATGTGTAGATTTCTCAGCAGAAACCATGGAAGCTAGAAGACAGTGGGATGATATATTTAAAATACTAAAAGAGAAAAACTGCCAACCAAGACTCCTATATCCAGCAAAATTATCCTTCAAAAATGAGGGAGAAATTAAAACATTCTCAGACAAAAAGTCACTGAAAGAATTCGTGACCAAGAGACCAGCTCTGCAAGAAATACTAAAGGGAGCATTAGAGTCAGATACAAAAAGACAGAAGAGAGAGATATGGAAAAGAGTGTAGAAAGAAGGAAAATCAGATATGATATATATAATACAAAAGGCAAAATGTTAGAGGAAAATATTATCCAAACAGTAATAACACTAAATGTCAATGGACTGAATTCCCCAATCAAAAGACATAGATTGGCAGAATGGATTAAAAAACAGGATCCTTCTATATGCTGTCTACAGGAAACACATCTTAGACCCAAAGATAAACATAGGTTGAAAGTGAAAGGTTGGGAAAAGATATTTCATGCAAATAACAACCAGAAAAGAGCAGGAGTGGCTATACTAATATCCAACAAATTAGACTTCAAATGTAAAGCAGTTAAAAGAGACAAAGAAGGACACTATATACTAATAAAAGGAACAATTAAACAAGAAGACATAACAATCATAAATATTTACGCACCGAACCAGTGTGCCCCAAAATACGTGAGGAATACACTGCAAACACTGAAAAGGGAAATAGACTCATATACTATAATAGTTGGAGACTTCAACTCACCACTCTCATCAAGGGACAGAACATCTAGACAGAAGATCAACAAAGAAATAGAGAATCTGAATATTACTATAAATGAACTAGACTTAATAGACATTTATAGGACATTACATCCCACAACAGCAGGATACACCTTTTTCTCAAGTGCTCATGGATCATTCTCAAAGATAGACCATATGCTGGGTCACAAAGCAAGTCTTAACAAATTTAAAAAGGTTGAAATCTTACACAACACTTTCTCGGACCATAAAGGAATGATGTTGGAAATCAATAATAGGCAGAGTGCCAGAAAATTCACAAATACGTGGAGGCTCAACAACACACTCCTAAACAACGAGTGGGTCAAAGAAGAAATTGCTAGAGAAATTAGCAAATACCTCGAGGCGAATGAAAATGAAAACACAACATATCAAAACTTATGGGACGCAGCAAAGGCAGTGCTAAGAGGGAAATTTATTGCTCTAAATGCCTATATCAGAAAAGAAGAAAAGGCAAAAATTCAGGAATTAACTATCCATTTGGAAGAACTGGAGAAAGAACAGCAAGCTAACCCCAAAGCAAGCAAAAGGAAAGAAATAACAAAGATTAGAGCACAAATAAATGAAATTGAAAACATGAAAACAATAGAGAAAATCAATAAGGCCAGAAGTTGGTTCTATGAGAAAATCAATAAGATTGATGGGCCCTTAGCAAGATTGACAAAAAGAAGAAGAGAGAGGATGCAAATAAATAAGATCAGAAATGGAAGAGGAGACATAACTACTGACCTCACAGAAATAAAGGAGGTAATAACAGGATACTATGAACAACTTTACGCTAATAAATACAACAATTTAGAGGAAATGGACGGGTTCCTGGAAAGACATGAACAACCAACTTTGACTCAAGAAGAGATAGATGATCTCAACAAACCAATCACAAGTAAAGAAATCGAAGCAGTCATTCAAAAGCTTCCTAAAAAGAAAAGTCCAGGACCAGACGGCTTCACATGTGAATTCTATCAAACATTCCAGAAAGAATTAGTACCAACTCTCCTCAAACTCTTCAAAAAAAATCGAAGTGGAGGGAAAACTACCTAACTCATTCTATGAAGCCAACATTACCCTCATACCAAAACCAGGCAAAGATATTACAAGAAAAGAAAACTACAGGCCGATCTCTCTAATGAATATTGATGCAAAAATCCTCAATAAAATTCTAGCAAATCGTATCCAACAACACATTAAAAGAATTATTCATCATGACCAAGTAGGATTCATCCCAGGTATGCAAGGATGGTTCAACATAAGAAAATCAATTAATGTAATACACCATATCAACAAATTAAAGCAGAAAAATCACATGATCATCTCAATTGATGCAGAGAAGGCATTTGACAAGATTCAACATCCTTTCCTGTTGAAAACACTTCAAAGGATAGGAATACAAGGGAACTTCCTTAAAAGGATAGAGGGAATATATGAAAAACCCACAGCTAATATCATCCTCAATGGGGAAAAATTGAAAACTTTCCCCCTAAGATCAGGAACAAGACAAGGATGTCCACTATCACCACTATTATTCAACATTGTGTTGGAGGTTCTAGCCAGAGCAATTAGACAAGAAAAAGAAATACAAGGCATCAAAATTGGAAAGGAAGAAGTAAAACTATCACTGTTTGCAGACGATATGATACTATACGTCAAAAACCCGGAAAAATCCACAACAAAACTACTAGAGCTAATAAATGAGTACAGCAAAGTAGCAGGTTACAAGATCAACATTCAAAAATCTGTAGCATTTCTATACACTAGCAATGAACAAGCGGAGGGGGAAATCAAGAAACGAATCCCATTTACAATTGCAACTAAAAGAATAAAATACCTAGGAATAAATTTAACTAAAGAGACAAAAGACCTATACAAAGAAAACTACAAAAAACTGCTAAAAGAAATCACAGAAGACCTAAACAGATGGAAAGGCATACCGTGTTCATGGATTGGAAGACTAAATATAGTTAAGATGTCAATCCTACCTAAATTGATTTACAGATTCAATGCAATACCAATCAAAATCCCAACAACTTATTTTTCAGAAATAGAAAAACCAATAAGCAAATTTATCTGGAAGGGCAGGGTGCCCCGAATTGCTAAAAACATCTTGAGGAAAAAAAACGAAGCTGGAGGTCTTGCGCTGCCAGACTTTAAGGCATATTATGAAGCCACAGTGGTCAAAACAGCATGGTATTGGCATAAAGATAGATATATCGACCAATGGAATCGAATAGAGTGCTCAGATAAAGACCCTCTCATCTATGGACATTTGATCTTTGATAAGGCAGTCAAGCCAACTCACCTGGGACAGAACAGTCTCTTCAATAAATGGTGCCTAGAGAACTGGATATCCATATGCAAAAGAATGAAAGAAGACCCATATCTCACACCCTATACAAAAGTTAACTCAAAATGGATCAAAGATCTAAACATTAGGTCTAAGACCATAGAACAGTTAGAGGAAAATGTAGGGAGATATCTTATGAATCTTACAATTGGAGGCGGTTTTATGGACCTTAAACCTAAAGCAAGAGCACTGAAGAAGGAAATAAATAAATGGGAACTCCTCAAAATTAAACACTTTTGTGCATCAAAGAACTTCATCAAGAAAGTAGAAAGACAGCCTACACAATGGGAATCAATATTTGGAAACGACATATCAGATAAAGGTCTAGTATCCAGAATTTATAATGAGATTGTTCAACTCAACAACAAAAAGATAGCCAACCCAATTACAAAATGGGAAAAAGACTTGAATAGACACCTCTCAGAGGAGGAAATACAAATGGCCAAAAGACACATGAAGAGATGCTCAATGTCACTGGCCATTAGAGAAATGCAAATCAAAACCACAATGAGATATCATCTCACACCCACCAGAATGGCCATTATCAACAAAACAGAAAATGACAAGTGCTGGAGAGGATGCGGAGAAAGAGGCACACTTATCCACTGTTGGTGGGAATGTCAAATGGTGCAACCACTGTGGAAGGCAGTTTGGCGGTTCCTCAAAAAGCTGAATATAGAATTGCCATACGATCCAGCAATACCATTGCTGGGAATCTACTCAAAGGAATTAAGGGCAAAAACTCAAACAGACATTTGCACACCAATGTTTATAGCAGCGTTATTTACAATTGCAAAGAGATGGAAACAGCCAAAATGTCCATCAACAGACGAGTGGCTAAACAAACTGTGGTATATACGTACGATGGAATATTATGCAGCGTTAAGACAGGATAAACTTATGAAGCATGTAATAACATGGATGGACCTAGAAAACATTATGCTGAGTGAGTCTAGCCAAAAGCTAAAAGACAAATACTGTATGGTACCAATGATGTGAATCGACACTCGAGAATAAACTTGGAATATGTCATTGGTAACAGAGTTCAGCAGGAGTTAGAAACAGGGTAAGATAATGGGTAATCGGAGCTGATGGAATACAGACGGTGCAATAGGACTAGATACAAAAACTCAAAAATGGACAGTACAATAATACCTAATTGTAAAGTAATCATGTTAAAATACTGAACGAAGCTGCATCCGAGCTATAGGTTTTTGTTTTGTTTTGTTTTGTTTGTTTTGTTCTTATTATTATTACTTTTATTTTTTTTCTCTATATTAACATTCTATATCTTTTTCTGTTATAATGCTAGTTCTTCTAATCCGATGCAAATGTACTAAGAAACGATGATCATGCATCTATGTGATGATGTTAAGAATTACTGATTGCATATGTAGAATGGTATGACGTCTAAAAAAAAAAAAATGGTCAGCACAATACTGCCTAATTGTAATGTAATTATCTTGGAACGCTGAATGAAGCTGCATCTGATCTATAGTTTTTTTGTTTGTTTGTTTTGTTTTTTTTTCTCGTATATATTTTTGTACTTTTTATTCTTATTTGTGTTTTCTCTCTGTGTTATCACTTTATTTCTCTTTCTGTTGTAGTGCTATTTCTTTCTCTAAATCGATGCATATGTACTGAGAAATGATGACCATACACCTATGTGATGATATTAAGAATTACTGATTGCATATGTAGAATGGATTGATTTCTATTGTTGTGTTAGTTAATTTTTTTAATTAATAAAAAATAAATAAATAAATAAAATAAAAAAAAAAAGAATATGACCAGGAAAACTACTGTTGCATGGGATGGGCCATGTTTAATAGGAAGATATCAGTAGTACCACAGCAAAACCAGGGGTAAAAATGGCGGGGGGGGGGCGGCGGTAGACACAATAGTTAAGGGGAGGTTTGGATTTTCTGTTTGGTGAGGGTGTATTTATAGGCTATTTTTCTCTTAGGAGCAACGAAAATTGTCTTAACTTGAGAGTGTTGATGGACCGTTGACTTTGGACATTATACATGATGCCCAGTGAATGGAGGTGGCTGAAGAATACACTGAGAAGTAGAATGGCAAACTGCCGTCTATACATATGATCACATATTGTGGTGCTACAGAAAGGAATAAAGTTCTGAGGCATGCAACATTGGGAATGTACCTGTAGGACATTATGTGATGCAAAATAAGCCAGAAACAAAAGAGCAAATATTGTATGGTGTCATTTAGAAAATACTTATAAGAAAATTGGGGCTCTTATAGCAGTCACATTTAGTCCAGAGTAGTAATTATTTCTGCATTATGAGAGGCTGTGCTATATATGTATAACCTGGTATTTCTCTGGAACTTTGGGTACCTATGTGACATGTATGACTCAGAGTAGGAGGTTCTGCAGTTCTGCCACATACAACAACTGCTAAAAAATTGAAAAAGAGCTCAGACTTCAACTAGAGATAAGAACAAAACCAATTGGTTTGGGACTAAGGCCATCAGAATACAGGAATAAGGAAGACATTGTCTGTATCTTAGAACTTCACCTATTCTATGAGACCAAAGGAAGAGAGATTATTTTATCCAAAACCTAAATTTTCTGTAGCACATAATCTAACTCTTCCTGTCTGGATTGATCATTTAAACAACCCAAACACAAGGAGACCAGAATTGGAATGAGAGCTTGTAATTTTGTATAGCTTAATGTAATGCCCGGATATATCCCAGAGTATGTTGAACAGATAATTTAAAAAGTACCATAGTATTCAACGTTATTACTGTAAAGGCAGTCCTTACTTCACCTGTTTTATCCTTTGGCTTTTTTCAGATCTATTTTTTTCTCACCTTTTGCTCTTTAAGTTACCCTTACTAATACTCTTATTTCTGTACCCTCCTCCAGCTCTCTCCCTGTCTTTTCTTTTAGTAGTTTACTAAGCTCCCTTTAATAGTTTTTGTAGGGCCGGTCTCTTCTCAACAACTCTCATCTTCTGTTTATCTGTGAATATTTTAAATTTTCCCTCATTTTTGAAGGATAGCTTTGCTTGATAGAGAATTCTTGGCTGGCAGTTCTTCTCTTTCAGTAACTTAAATATTTCATACTGCTCTGCCTTCTTGCCTCCATGGTGTTTGATGAGCAAGCATTTATTCTTATTTGGCTTCCCTTGTATGTGGTGAATTGCTTTTCTCTTGCTGCTTTCAGAATTTTCTCCTTCTCTGTAACGTTTGACAGTCTTATTGAAATAGACTTCTTGGAGTGGGTCTATTCAGATTTGTTCTGTTTGGAATGCGTTGGACTTCTTGGATTTGCGTATTTATGTCTTCCTGGCCATTTTCCCTTCTCT
The DNA here is from genome assembly GCF_023851605.1 of Tamandua tetradactyla. Taxonomy (NCBI): domain Eukaryota; kingdom Metazoa; phylum Chordata; class Mammalia; order Pilosa; family Myrmecophagidae; genus Tamandua; species Tamandua tetradactyla. The sequence goes on along the minus strand of NC_135327.1, from coordinate 195,699,864 downwards.
TCTCCTGTGATGCCCATGTGTTTGTGTGCTTTGTGTTGTCAGTCATTTCCCTGAGACCCTGTTCAAATTTTTTCATTTTTTTCTCCATTTGCTTTGTCTATTCGAATTGGGTTGTACTGTCTTCTAGCTTGCTGTTCCTTTCTTCTCTCTCTCCAAATTTGCCATTGTGTCTCTCTAATATTTTTAATTTCATCTACAGGTATTTCGTTGCCATAATACTTTACTTTTCTATGTATTCTTTCAAATTCTTCTTTAATCTCTTCACGTGTCTTCTTTGTACCCTTTATCTTTTTATGCATATTTTCTTTCATTTCTTTGAATTTATTCAAGAGATTTCTTTGAACATATTTGATTAGTGGTTCTAAATTCTGTATCTCCTACGACTTTTTAAATTGATTATTTGGCTTGGCCATATCTTCTTGTTTCTTAGTGTGCCTTGTAATTTTTTGCTGGGTACTGGGCATCTGTTATCTTGATGGGTCTATTCTGAAGGTCTGTTTCTCTTGTCTAGGATTTAGTGGTTGCCTGGGTTTAGGGCACTGCTTTGACAGTTGGATCGTCAGTATTTCCCAGCCAAAACAGTGTGAGATACTCATACAGGGGATGTATACCTGCTACAGGGGGCCCGGGATAGGGTCTGGAGAGACTCTGAAAAGCCCTGCTTTTTTACCTCTACACTTTCCAGCCCGTAGAGCAAATAGCACTCGTTAGTTACTTATTCATCCTGAGAAGTCATAGCACCTGTCAGCATCTGACCCGGAGAACTGAAATTGTGGGATCTCACTTCACAGGCCAATATCTGGCCCAGTGTTGGGCTATGTCCCCTCTGTACTTTTGGTGGAAAACTCTTGCAGCTTCCCCTCTCCACAACTGACTCCCAGCAAAGAATCGGGCCTCCACCTGCTACTTCCCTAAAGGGGTGGGAGTGGACACCAGGAGCCACAGTGAGAATGACAGTGTCTACCCCCATTTTCTCAGTTCCTTCATCCATTATTAACCTGGTCATTGAAATGTCCTCCCCTATCTCTCAAACCCCCAAACAGTTGATTCTGATGGTTTATGCCTGGCTGTTTACTGCTTCGAGGAAAGCAGATTTTAGTGTTCCCTCCCTGATCTTCCATTTTAACAGCTCTTCCTTGCTGCCCTTTTGTATTTCACCCTCCCCAGCTGCTTCCATTGTGCTGTGGGTCCCTGTGGACCTGGGTCCCTGGTGGGAGGTGGAAGGAATCCCAGCCGCTGCCTCTGGGCAGTTCTTGAGCTGTGTGGGACCATGTGAGGGGGAGGAATACCCATGCAGGGGTTGTATACCTGCTGGAATGGGCTTGGGATGGGGTCTGGAGGGACCAGTCCTAGACAAAAGTTTTCTAGCTGATATTTTTCTCTTTCTTGGATTCAGCATTTGTGGGATCCTTCTATGATCGTTACCTTCCCCCAGAGCTCTTAGCAAGTGATAGTTGTCCTTTTTTTCACTGAAGCTCTGGGGAGAAGTTTTTAGTAGTTGCCTTACATCACCATGTTGATGACATCCTCTCCTTGAGCATTTTTAAGACCGTTTTTGTAAAGGCTTTGTTTAGTATGTCCACATTCTCATCTTCCTTGGTATTTTCTGATCTTTTTCCTATGGATGGGCCATCATTTCCTGTTTTTTATCTTGTACTCTTGTTGTACACTGTACCGTTTAATATTTTAAAATGTTAACTCTGGGATTTTCTCCCTAGGATGTCTGTTTCTTGGTTTATAATCAGCTGGTGACAAGACAAATTTTGTTTGACTTCTGCCCTCATTTCAGGAAGGTATGCAGTGTCCACGGTTTTCCCTTTCTGGATCTCTGTCTTGTCCTGAGTTGGCTTGTTAGTTGTTTTGGAGTTCCCCAATTTACAGGAGTTTGGCTGTCCCTGTTTCTCAAGAGAGAGTCCACCCTCTCCTGGGTATTTGAAACCAGCAAGACTTTGTCCCAAACAATCCATCTGTGTTATTTTTTTACACTCCTTTTGATGTCTCATGTTGTTTTTTACTAGAGGGCAAATTCTAGGAGAGTCACTCCAAAAACGACTTTCTCAAGTCAGCCTCTCCAGCCAAAACAGGGCCAAGGACCCACAAAGGGGTGCAGACCAGCTCCAGAGTGCCCTAGGAAAGTATCAAAAAGGCTCCAAAGTCTTCTCTGACTGCTCCCCAAAGCTGAGCTTTCCCAGCTACCCAGCAAATGTAGCCTTTCAGCTGTCTCCTGCAGCACTAAGAAAGTGCTGGGTCTTAAAACCCTTCCCGTCTGGGAAGGGTTGAAACAATAGCTGCCCTCAGAGCCAGGGCCCAACGATCCAAATTTGCTAATCAAATGCTGTGATCAGTGATTGGCTGTGCCCAACCCCTGTTCTTGGGGAAGAGGATTTTTATGTCCCTGTCACCAGCAGCTCAGCAGAGACTGGACCCCATGGTCGCCTTCAGTGAGGGTGGGGTATCGGCACCAACAGCTGCCACATGGAGAGAGCAATGTACAGTTCTTTACTGTAATTTATCTGCCTCTTCTTCCATTCTTCCTTGGATGCAGTAGTGTTCTTTTGGCCTCTGGAGTTTTAAAATAGTTGTTTCAGACAGTTCCTGCTTGTTTACTAGTTGTTTTGGTGGGAGAACTGCGTCCTGGAGCTCCCTACTCTGCCATCTTCCCAGAAAGTCCAGTCTTATTTTTAAACCTTGCTCCTGTTGATTTTTCTGTGAGATTGAGAGCTTAAATTTGAAATATTTCTTAGCTTTGTAAAATTTTCCATGGTCACTGATTTTTCACAAAATGAAAATGGAACTTTAAACAATAATTTTCAGGTATATTTTGGGAAGGGCTGCTGTTTTTACGGTTGTACATAATGAGAGCCAAGGCCGCCTCTTTTCTTTAACCACTATATTTATACAAATGTAGGCTTTTTTTTTTTTACTATTAAATTTTGTATTCAAGAACAGCGGCTGCTTCTTTCCTACCCTTCTGTAGTGCCTAGTAGAGTGTTACATTTGATGTTGATGATACTTGTTTTTCCTCTCTAACCTGATCCACGGAATTGTTTTTCTTTTTTTAGAATTCTTGTGCACTTTCTCAACTTCAACTGTCACTCTCGCCTCCCTGTCCTTGGTCCCTGCCAACTGAAATTCTGTTTATATTTCCAGATTCTATTCAAGTATCACCTTAGTCATGAAAAATTCACCATATTAGTTCCCCACAGGCAGAACCAGTCACTGTTTATGTCTTTCCATTGATAATCTATAGCCCTTTTCATGTTGTTTCATGATCACTTATGCTCGGTGTTCTCAACTGGGAGCCGTTTTATCCCCCAGGGCAATATCTGGGAAGACATTTTTGTTTTTCACAACTGAGAGCGAGAAGTCATGCTACTGGCATCAGGTGGGCAGAGGCCAGGGATGCTGGCATCCATCCTACAGTGCACAGGACAGCCCTCCCACAGCAAAGAGTTATCCTGCCTAAATGTCACTAGTCTTGATGTTGAGAAATCCTGTTGAGGTATCTGAGTTTCTTACTAAATTTTGAGTTCTTTAAAGGTAGAGACTATGTTTTGCTCATATCTGCACCTTACACACACATTCTTCCCATCCTTCCATGGCCAGTCATAGTGCCTCGTTCGTAATGAGCCCCAGTAAGTGTAAATTGAATTACTCTATTCTGTTGACCGTAGCTAAAGATTGGAGAGATGGGATTGGACAGGCAGAGAGGTAGGGAAGCCTTCTTCTCTGCTAAGCACTGGCATCCTCTCAAACCTCCTAATTGAGATTTCTACCAGTAGAACATATGTGTTATAACCATCATAGTAGAATCATATTCTCACCTCACTCTGTCCTTAAGTAGATTTCCTTCTTTGTCAGGAATATCATTCTTTTTAGTCACCTAAGATAAAAATTAGGGGAGGTTTTATTTTGTTTTTTAACTCATTTATCTCTAAACCTTTTGGTTTTTTTCCTTCCAATTGTCCCTTTATACCCAAGTTCGTTCACCCTTATAGTCCTGATTTACCATTCTGAGACTTGGTTTTTATATGACTTCTAATTAGTTTTCCCTGATGCTAAGACAGTTTATATACTACTGTAAAACAGTCTTCTCTAAGCTTTATTGTATCGTGTCATTGAACTATGTAAAATCCATTGCTGGTAGCCTAGCTTTTTCTTTCAAACCCACCCAGCCCCCACCCCCATAAGGGTATTTAGTCAAAATGGGGCCATATTATTTCCCAAATTCCTAACTCATCTTCTTCATTAAATTTGTCTAATTTCATTACAACTAGTCTAACTTCAGTGTTTACGAACGTGAGGTAGTCATCTCCCTTTCCATGCCTTTATCAAGTTTTTCTTCTTTCTTTATCTAAATCTCACCCATCATGCAAAGCCTGGATGAAATCCTACCTCAAAAAATGTCCTTGACTGACTGTGCTCATCTCTACTTTCTCTGAATATCTCTATACTAAAATTTTCAGACCATGACCTTAACATATATTATTTCTTAACTCTTCAGTGGCATTTTTGTATGAGATTGCCAGTGTTGCTGTCTTAGTTTGAAAGTTGCCAGAATGTGATATACCTGAAACAGAATGACTTTTTAAAAGGGGAATTTATTAGTTACAAGTTTGCAGTTGTAAGGCTGTGAAATGTCCAGTTTAAGGCAAGGCTATGAAAATGTCCAATCTGAGGCATCCAGGGAAAGATCTTGGTTCAGGAAGGCTGATGATGCTCAAGGTTTCTCTCTCAACTGGAAAAGCACAGGGAGCTGGGGCGGGGGTGGGGGGTAAACATGGCGACAACTACTAGCTTTCTTTCCAGGCTTTGTTTCATGAAACTCCCCCAGGAGCATTTTCCTTCTTCATCTCCAAAGGCCTCTGGCTGCTGCGTGGGCTCTAAAGCTTTTTCTAAAATGGTTCCCTCTTAAAGAGCTCCAGTAAGCAATCCCACCTTGAGTGGGTAGAGACACTTCTCCATGGAAATCATCTAATCAAAAGTTACTACCCACAATTGGGTGGGTCACATCTCCATGGAAACAATCAAGTTGCTCCCCACCTAGCAATATTGGATGAGGATTAAAGAACTTGGCTTTCCTGGGGTACACAATAGAATTCAAATCAGCACAGTTGCCAACCAACTGGATTTTAAGCTTGAAAAAGAGGCCAGACTTTCAGCTGCCCCCTTAAGTCCCAAAATAATGCTAAGGGCATAGTAATTAAAGAAAAAAAACTGAGGGTGGATGGGGCTTGCAGAAGAGCATAGCACAGAGAACTTTTACTGAGGACCTGTTTTCTGCCATACACTATCTCATGTAATCTCATGTATTCCTCACAGAAGCTCAATTTGAAGGATCCTTGTATCCGATTGTATAATAGAGAGAAAGTTGCTGAGAGATTAAATAATATGCCCAAGAATAGCAACTAAGAAGTGAGTGGTAAAGCTCGAATTGAGATTTGGGACAAATCTGAGTAACTCTAAAGTTACTTTGCATTAGGCCATGCTATTTAACCTTCTAGGTCTGCTGTTTACCCTTATATATCTGATACTCTATCATACTCTATCTACCTCTGTAATTTTGAGATGCTAAAAAACTTTTCATATCCTCAAAAAGAAGTAATGTGTATGTCCATATTTGTGTTTTAAAACTTAAATGCATCAGAGATTTTCAAATTAAATTACTGAAAATATAATATACTGGCTTATTATGTTTTAAGTTTGTAAAACATCTACCTTCAAAGAAATGTAGAGTGTAAGACCTGGCCCGGTAGCCTCTGGCTGGAAGGCCCCCACCCGAACTAAAACCCGTGAACATCTGGGCATACAGCTGTTCAAACTCAGCCAATCAGGACCTGCCCTGACAAACAAAGGACCCCCACTGCACACGGCCTGGCCCATAGCTATGCCCCCAGCCCTAAAGCACAGGAAACTTCTGACCTACCACAGGAGGCCCCGTAGGCATCATCAGCACCCCTACTAGCTAACCTGTATCTAATCCCACCGCTCCTAGTGGGGCGCGACTTCCCTGGCCCGCATCCTAAACCCCCGGACCTGGGAACCTCGCCTCGGGACAATAAAATTTTAAACTCGGACTCAGTTTCTCTGATTTTTCAGTCTGCTACTGTTTAAAACCTGACATAGAGCATTTTATGTGTTTCTCATTTATGTTGCCAACATTTCAGAATTATTATTTTGATTACTTCCATTTACTGAATTGTATAACTCAACCATGGTTATGAAATAATTGCCTTTTTATGTAATTTACAAATGTTAACATTTGTCAACAAGAATTTTCCTTATTTACAGGTACAGATTTATGAATTAGAAGAACACAAGATTGAAACATGGAGGGGTAAGCACTATTGTTGGGTATTGAAAAATCTTTTAATGTCAGGGGTAAAAACACATACTGTGTGAAATATGTTTTAATTCCTCAGATATTTTTATCTCTGCTTAATAAACTACATTAATTAAGACATCATTTTATTTATTTCTTTAATTAAAGCATCATTCTATTTATTTCTGTCTTCTTGTTTTTATAGTAAGCCACAGTACCATAATTATTATTTAACACACATTTGTAGACCTGCTATGGCATGCAAGGTCCTGTGCTAGGGCTGGGAACACAAGGATGAGTGAGCTAACCGTTGCCCAAGTCTCTGCCCCCATTGGAGCAACCATTCTAGTAGTATTACCCTCAGGAATTTGCCTTTGTATACAAAATGCACCAAGGAAATGCTTAATTGTAACAAAAACAAGCAGCTCTTCTTACTTAAATTTTAGTGATTTTTTTTTTTTTTTTTTTACAAATTATGGAGAAACAGAACTAGTGAATTTTAACCAAATTATTTGGATCCGATAACATGAAAATAACTTCAAGATCACTTTCTTTTGTTTTATACCACTGAAATTCACCATTTCTAATCACGATACCTTTTTCGGAAATGGAATCGTTTTTCAGATTCTGATTTCAAGATTGTGAAAGTGGGGTTGGTTAGTGAGACCTAGCATGGTGGGCTGGTGGGGCATAGGTAAAGGGCATGTCAGCAGGACCGTCATAGATAAAAATACGGGAATGGGATCAGTGAGAAAAAAGTCTGGCTGAAATGGAGGTGGGGCTTTGCAGGGTACTCAGGGAGAAACCTAGGATAGAAATGGAGGGACCAGTTGAACAAAAAACTTGCATTTGAAATTGAAAGGTTTAGTTTTGCACTTTCCATGTTGTGCCTGATATTATAAATAGCCTTTGTGCCTAGTTGTAAAATCTTTCAAGTACTGATGGGCCGTTTTAAGTCCACACGATTTAGAAGTTGGAGTGGCGTATTTGTTATGTTATGGCTTTATCAAGTCAAACAACACATTAAGTCAACAGGGACACATATCTTAACATTGTCTTTTATGAAGTGATTGTGTAAATTAACATCAAGACAGATTCTTATCAAATTCTGCTGTAGAAGTAATGTTAGACCAAAGTTTTAAGTCTATGTATATTTTGATATGACATGGTATTCGGTAGTAATAATAATGCCTAGATATTCTGGAATGCCTTCTATAAAGAAACCTCTATAAAGCAAATTCAATACGGTTCCCATAATGTGATTGATTTTGACTTTACTTCAGTAAAATAAAACTTAGGAACATTAACTGATTTAATCTTTTAACTGATAAAAATTAGTTTTAAAGTATTTCATAAATGAGTCATTTTGTGAGGGTAATATTAACATGATAGCGTTCTAGTGACCTCTACTGGTATTCCTCTTTCATCAGATATTCTTAATTTTTCTTCTGATTTTTATAAACACCTACTGTAATGTTGTTTTTTAAATACTTAATTTCCCTACAAAAGCAATATCTTGAAAACAGTTTAGAAGTTGTTTAAAGTAGCCATAACTATAATTAACACAGCTGTTCTGCGTAAATTTCTTTGATTTGGGTTTTTAATCCTTACAATTATTACTTGTAAATTGAAAAAGAACTTTATGTATTAGTTGCAAATAGCAGATATGATATTAATTGCATATTTTCTTTCTAAAAATACAGAGCTTTATTTACAAGAAACATTTAAACCCTTAGTGAATATATCTCCAGATGCAAGGTAAATTTGTAATTTTTCTCCTTTGAAAATTTTCATTTATTTAGATTTATCTGTTTTATTACCGTGACAAACAAACACAAAAACATGGTTCTTTTGATTTAGATAGGGGTCAGCTGCCCTTGATTCTGAATACTAAATTCAGGGAATTGGGGGACAGTGGAAATAGCAGTGATTGTTGGCCCACAGGTTTATGGGATATACACTGGGAGAATGGTCATACAAAGCATTGTTTATAAGTTCAGGTCACCTGTGACAGAGTCAATCTGCGGACCTTGTTAAAATTGCAGGTTTGGGGGCTTTGCTCCCAGCTTATTAAGTCATTGGTTAGAGAGTGGAGCCCAGGAACCTGCATTTGAACAGCTTCCCCAGTGATTCTGAAACACAGTGAGTTTAAATATCATATCAGATCTTGGTTCAGAGGTGGTCAAAAGAATGAACTGCCTTCTCTGTAATCTTCTAGCCTATATTTTCTGATCCAAGCCTCCTGGAATGGCTCTGAGTACATTTCCTCATGTATATAAAAGCATTTTTTAAAACTCTAGAAAAATATATAGAAAAGGTAAAATCTTTATTCTTAATTATTTTTGTCCTAACAACAGCACATAATCACCAAACCTTCTTATTGGCAGTCATGGACAGACACAGGATAGAATAGAAGTACAACTCTATAAAACTTAATCGGCGTGGCATTTCACATAGTCAGAACTGGAATCATTAGTCCAGGAAGCCTACTGCTTCACCTTTTACTGTGTTGCTAATATTAGTCTGTTAGCTTTTCTTAGTACTGTTTATTAGTACTAAAACTTAAACAGCTTAGTACTTAGTTAGAGTCTGTCATTTTTTTTTTCCAAATAAAAAACTGCTTTCCTACAGATTTGTAGATTGAACTTCTATTTGAGATTTATTAACATAGATGGTAAAAAAATTTTTTAAATTTACTGAGATCTCCAATTTAAAAATTTTCCAAAATGCACATTTATGTCAGTCAGCCATTTCTTACTATAATATAAAAATTCTAGAAATGCTTTTAAAGCAGGGGTGGTCCAAAGGTTTTTTGATTTTTCTTTAAAGCCTCCTAACAACTTTAATGGCTTTTCCCACAGCCTCTTCGATGCTGTATACTCGTTGATCAAAAATAAAATCCACAGATTGCCAGTTATTGACCCTATCAGTGGGAATGCACTTTATATACTTACCCACAAAAGAATCCTCAAGTTTCTCCAGCTTTTTGTAAGTAGTTTTTAGTGTTTCTAAAGACATAGTTGCATTTACTTAAATTTCCTCCAAGTAACTTGGCTCCTGTTATCCTCAACAGAAGAAATTGTTAGTTTTGAGGACTTCATTTCTGTACTTCAGTTTCTCAACTTGCTATTTGGATTATACATTCTCAGAGTTGATTCCAATTAAAAGTATTCACCTTTAGTGCAAGTATCAGAATAATAAAAATGCTCGAAATTCTTAATTAGAATATTTATCACCTAAAATAGGAGAAATGAAGCATTTTGCAAGTCAGTCTAATTAAGGAATGCTATACAAGATAAATTGGGCCAGTTTTTATAGCAAAAATTGCCTTAGAATGTTTTATTATTATCATAGTTTTGGAAATATGTTCAGAATATGCAGTCCCCAAGATTAACTGCAGGAGTGATAGAAAAACCCAAAGCAAATAAATTAGGACAAGAGATTACCATGTTGGTCCAAATTAGGGCTGTATTATCTGTAAGTTTTTCAACTGCTCTGAACGGAGGTGGGTTCACAGTCATCCAGAACTTAGACCCTCTTTGGTTGGCTATATTGAAAGAGACTCAGAGTAAACGGAGTTCACAAGGAAGGTTTCGTTTTTTCCTTTTAATTACATGCACTGACTTTGAGATTTTAAGTAACTGTCATATAGAACCATTAGAAAGCCTCCGTTTTTGAACCTTTAGAAGGTTCAAAAGAGATTGTATGAATAGTCATTTTTTAAAAGAATTTAACAGACAAAAATCTACTTCAAATTAGCTTTCCTGTTTCCCTCTCCACGGCTTTAAACAAGAAAATAAAACACCACTCTGTGTGATGAGAAGGAGCCCAAGCTCCTCTTCCTGGAAAGCTGCCTTAAAGTGTTGCTTTTGCCTTACAGAAACACTGAGGGTTTAGTAATTGAGAGAAAAACCCTGTCAATTAAAACAATCTGATATTTTAATAGTTTAAGTACATAGATATAACTTTTTTTACATTTAAATAAATGCTAAAAATGAAGGTAGGAAGGAGAAGAGTAATTTACCAAGAAAGTATGACATTTATTTAATAAAGAATGAATAGGGAAATAGAATTAAGAATGTACCAATGTGTCCTTCCTCCTCTGTTGTGAACGGGCCTTTGCTCTGGCACGTGCTGTGATTGCAGTGGCATTAAAGTTTAACAGGAGAGAGGGTGGGAAGTGGCATGTGTTGAGGGCACGCCACGTACCAGACCTTTAGCTTCTTAATCCTCAGAATGGTTTTTCTTTTGTTTCGTTTTGTTTTTTTGCTTGGGCGGGCACCAGGAAGAATAGTATTTTTTAAATTCTATTAATCATGAGTGCTAAATACCATTAAGCATTTATTATGCTGTGGACACTGTCCTAAGCACTTTACATGACACATCTAATTTTCACTATTGTCCTATCAGGTAGGTATTTTTATTAATCCCATTTTATAGGTGATGAAACCAAGAGAAGTTAAGTAACTTTGCCAAGGTCACAGGGTTGATAAGTGGCCTCTGAACAAGCACTGTGCATTTGCAGCCCTGTGGGGTAGGCATTTTTATCTCATGAGGCACCTGGCCCCAGAAGGGTCAAGAAACATGCCCAAAGCCACCCAGATACTAAGCGGTAGATGTCACACCCAAGAGATCTATCCAACTCCAAGGCTGGTACCATTTCTACTACTGTACTACTGTAAAAAAAAAAAAAACAAGTAAAAGTTTGAGGTGTCGTCCCTGTGCGACTACTTTAGATTTTCTCTTCTACAATGAGTTGGGGAAGTTGTTGCCGCCCACTACTTACTGCCTTATATATTTGGGCCAATATGGTAGTTAGAATCCTCCTACTAGAATATTCAGCTAGAAATTTTGGTTTTCAGGTTAAAATATAGAATTTTAAAGAAATTTCAAAACCTGATTTTTACTGAAATATTAGATCATTTTCTGAGGAAAAGGGTAGCTTTCTCTCTCCAGACATTTCAATAGTACCCTAAGCATATAGCATAGAACAGGGAATTGTCCTATATTGGGATGAACTAGATGGCCTAATAGGACTTTTTTTTTTCTCTAAATTTCTAGGATTCTCATGCTTTGAATATTGATGAACTCTTTGACTTGAACATTTTGTTTCTTCTAATTGTTCATCTTTTCCTGATAATTATAAGGTACACCAGGAGGATGGAATCAACTGTACCCTTTACAAAAGGTGGATTTTTGAAACCATAGACCTTATTTTGTTATAGTCAAACATGATCCTAGACTTTTTTCTTTTGACTTCTCCCTCCTCCTTTAAAGCAGCTCATGAAAAGAAGTTAATTTTTAAAGGCTCTTTTAATTCTGTTCAGCTGGCTTCATCTTTGTTTCTGGTAGACGAAAGTTGGAGTCCTCCAAAGGAGAATCAGGAGGTAGAGGTGGGGTGGGATAAGGACTAACTGAGCAGCTCAGAATAGCCACCACCCAAAGCTTTGAGTAGTGGGTTTAGAAATGTGTGGGTTGTTAGTAAATGTTAAGTAATGCGGGACTAGGAAGTTAGCATGCATAATTAGGAATAAAGGATTCTCGGTGGCTTACAGGTCCTAATTTCCCAGCTAGACCTGTTCTCTTCTTCTATTTCCTTTTTTAGTGAAGAGAAGAAGAAAAAAATGTTAAAAAAAAAAGTGCTTTGCAATATTTTGTTAAATAGCTATAGATAATTGGTTTGAACAAAAGATAAACAATTTTTATATGTAACTTTTTCATATTAATTCAGACATCCAGATAGATTGTTAGAAAAAAACTAACTTTAATTTGCTTGTCCATAGTTTTCATGCAAATCTTGACATTTGGACATTAAAAAGTATATTTTGGTTCTAGAACATCTGCATTTATTTTCCTATTTAGATGTCTGATATGCCAAAGCCTGCCTTCATGAAGCAGAACCTGGATGAGCTTGGAATAGGAACATACCACAACATTGCCTTTATACATCCAGACACTCCTATCATTAAAGCCTTGAATATATTTGTAGAAAGACGAATATCAGCTTTGCCTGTTGTGGATGAGTCAGGTTTGTGTGTTTGGCCATTACAGTTAAAAAGAAACAACTGTTTATCTCATTAGAGTAAAATTATTTTTAAATGACCTAGCATATCAGATAAGTGGGGAAAATGGAAATTTAGATTTGGTGAATAAATTTAGTACCAAAGAGCACTCAGGATACTAAATACCTGGCTTTTTTCTTATATTCCAAAAAGATGATTTCATGTCCATTCAAAATCAGGTATGCTTATTTCTTTATGTTTAATTCCTAGTAATTGTCTTGTGAAGACTGATTTTAATATCTTTAGTTTCTAAGATTTTTCTAACATATATTTTCATTTTTAGGAAAAGTTGTCGATATTTATTCCAAATTTGATGTAATTGTAAGTATTTTTAATTTTGTTAAACCTGTCACCCAGAATGCATTTTGAAATATATTCATTAATCTGTTCTTGGTTTTTCTCTTTCTCTAATCAATTTCCTAACATTTTTAAATCTGAGGATATCCTCAGAGAATTCCAGGGACCCTTCATAGAAATTGTACTTTTAATATTCAGCAGTTTAGCCTTATAACTTTTATAATGATAGACTTGGAGCATTTTATAGTTCTGATAGAATCTCATCCCATGTCTGCAGCATGTGTGTAAATTTGTGAGGGAGGTTTTATTCATGGAGCCTAAAACAGTGTGCTTAGAGCACATATGGATCCATGATCCCTTGTCCTAGCAGCCCATTGCTCACAGACTGGGAAACTCTGCTTTAACAAAGACAGCAAAGTTATTAAATAGAGTTATATAAAATCCTGTAATTGAATGTTTGCTTTAAATCTACTAGGTTTAAGGTTGGTATGACATTTTCCCATTTTCGTGATTTTTTTCCCCCATCATTTTAAATGTACTTCCTTAGAGTTGTGTACAGCTTCTGAGACAGGAAATTGATATTGTACCAGTCCCGGATGCCCATAGCATTTTTTGCCACAACATTGACCCCAGCATTAAATGTTCTTTTCAACACTGCCTCAGACCCTTTGGTTCATCCTATTCTGTTTTATATAATAGATACCGAAATAGGTTTATTGGAATTTTGGTTACGTGGGGAATGCTCTAAAATCTGAACCCTGAGAAGCAGTTTAGATGTGGACATTGTCACACCTGTCCTTCCTGCAGGATTGCTGGTGCTGATTGTCCCCCAAAGCCTTCCCAGCAAAAACCTTGCTCATGGGGGTTACTCTTTCTGAGGGAGAGAGTCCACAGATGCAGGTTTCCTAACCCTGTGGTGCTTCTCACCCTTTGCAAATGAGGTCCACCGTCCAAAGGGTTTGTTTATTCAGGATTTAAAAGAGGGTAAGAATGAGAAAAAAATATTTTGGTAGAAAATGCAACCACAATTGAACTATGTTTCACAACTAAGGTATCCCATATAATATAAACTCTTTATTGATAAGGTTATGAAATAACAGTATTATTGGCATGTTACAAGCTAAAAAAGAGCACTTATAAATGCATACTGGTATTGAATTAAGATAGCATTTTTTTAAACTAAGTTGCCTTAAACTTACTAATTTTGGTCATTAATGTGAATTGAAATGAAAGGATATAATATATTCTTTTACTTTATTATAGAATCTTGCTGCTGAGAAAACATACAATAACCTAGATATCACAGTAACCCAAGCCCTTCAGCACCGTTCACAGTATTTTGAAGGTGTTGTGAAGTGCAATAAGTTGGAAATACTGGAGACCATCGTGGATAGAATAGTAAGAGCTGAGGTGAGTTGGCTTTATTAGATTCCTTCCTTCCCTTTCCCCAGCCCCCCACCCCTGCCCCAATGAGGAGACCTTACCTGGTTTCTGAAAGTTGCATGTGAAGTAGTTGGTTGCATAAAAAACACAGCTGTCCCTTTCAAGAACCATCATTAGGAGTTCATCTGCCCCTCATTTTATTACTGTTTGCTCAAGAATTCTACCCTAAGTCTGTCATCATCTAAATTAACTCCCCAGCTTCAATTTCCACGGCTTTTAATGTGTTTCATTAGAATCTATGTATGAGACCTTTCCTTTTTTACTTGAATTTAACATCTGGAATCATTACTTGTTTTACAAAGTATTTTTAAAATGGCTTGGGAATATGCTTAACTTTGTATTAATGTCCTCAGAATTATATGCCATTTGAAGATCATAAGCAGAAATGGGCAAGGCCTCCCTACTTTTAAGGTCAGGGCATCCACATGATGGGCTCATGTTATAGAAGAATATAGTTGTTGATATGGGAAAACAGAATATATTGCAGAGAGAAAAAGCCTGTAACTCTTATACAGTATAATTCTTTTTGTTAAAATACATGTATTAGTAGAGAAAAGGCTAGAAAGACTAGATACTTCATTAACTAGAATAGTACTAAAATATTAACAATGGCTGTTCCTGGATGAGAGAGTGACAGTTGACATAGCAGGGTGGTAGTGCTTTTTTGTGTTTTCTCATTTGAACATGAGTTATGCAGAGGTTAAAAACAAGACTTTTAAAAAAGTATTGCATGAATAAAATATTTTTAATAAAGAAATAATTGGCTTTCCTCTAAGTTCATCTAGTGCGCAATAAAAATTTAATTGTAATACGAAACAGGTAATTGAAGAAAATAAAGAAGTAATTAAACAGTTCTCTAAAGTTAGCCATCTTCATTAACATTTTTTTTTACCTAATGACTACATGCTGGGGAACAAACACAAGTTTTTTAGCATTAAGGTAGTTTGTTAAGAGATGTATATAGTGCCCGAAATGATTCCATTTTATTTATATAACTCAAAAAAACAGTACTAATTTAGACTCAACAACAGATGAAAAGAAAATATTTTGGGTAGTCATTTTTGTCTGATAGAATTACTGAATATGGTATGAATACAGTACAATATGGTTTGCCCTTAACCTTCAGTGGTTCGAAAGATAGTTTTCATCATTATTGAATTTGAACAATAAAATTTGTCTCTGACCCTAAATGCAAACCATCATTTTAACCTCTAGTTAATGAATAATTGTGTTGTGTTATATTACAGGATTAATGAAGACTCTCAGCTAAAGGCTTTTTAGATAATTTTAGAGGAAATTACTGTTGACTAACATGAGAAAGATGACCAAGTGATAAAGTTTTTTAACCTAAAGAAAGCTGTGATGTCAAAAACATCACCAACAAGATATCATTAGAGAAAGAAGAAATATAAAATCAAAATGTCCCTCTTTCTTTTGATCTCTTTCCTGTGTTCCCCACTTTGTGTCTGGTGGGTCTGACTGCTCAAGTCAGAGAAGACGCTCTCTGGGGTGGTCTGACTGCCCCGTGGCCACCTCAGTCCTAAAGTTCCAAAGCTTTGAACTCAGGCTAGAGGTGATGCTTTCTCCCTCTTTCCCTTTTAAGTAGGATATTTTGTTGTAACAGCTTGGAACCTTATCCATTTGTTTTTTGCAACTCTTTTGGGTAGAAAAATTAAATATCATTCTTAGTATGTAAATTTCATTAGAGAAAAGACCAAAAAAAAAATCTAAGAGAAGTAACTTATTTGCAGTGTTAATAGCCATTTCCCATGTATACAGGCATCTTACAGTTATTAGAAATCAAGATCCAACTTTAAAAACAAGAAAAATTTATGTTTAAGCTATGTATAACATAGTTTATGTTATACTTGCTGGTTTGAGTTCCAGCCTTCATATCTTAAAATTTGAAAACCCAGCAGGACATTTCTGGTTAATTTTTCTTAGCAGTTCAAGCAGATCAGCATTACATTTTAACCCATTTATATCATTCTGAACGCTATTGTTTTCTTCACATTTGCGGAATATATTCATTGAATAGTACGTTACTGGCTAATTTTTTCCCTTTCTCTAGTATCTTTTTTAATCTGTGTTTTAATTTAAACTTTCACGTGGCCTCTTTTCTCATTTGCAGGTTCATCGGCTGGTGGTAGTAAATGAAGTAGATAGTATCGTGGGTATTATTTCCCTGTCAGATATTCTACAAGCCCTGATACTCACACCAGCAGGTATAAATGTTGATTTCCAACCTTTACCATAAGTTTATAGGAATAGTAGGTGATAGAACAGTTAGGTGCAGCAAATAAATAGTTCTTTCTTTCCTATACCTTCCACTTACAAATCGAGGCTTTTTGAGCATCTTTGTAAACCAGTTCTCATTCTTTCCTTTATGGTTTTAAAATTTTCCACTTACTTGTGAGGAAAAAGAGTATAGAAAGTATTGACTTAAGAACATTATGTTAAAACCCAGCAATGTCTAAATGACCTAGGATTCTTTGCCATTTTCATCAATAACCTTTTCCATTTTTCATCATAACTTTTTCCATTAGAAATCCCTGATTTGGCTGGGGAAATACAAGCCAAGTGCCAAAGACCATTGACATGAACACAATCAGCAACAAAACTCTTAGACAAAAGAGGGAAACTTTAAAAATAATCTTAAGATAACTGGATGCCCAGATACCAGCCAAAAATTACAAGGCACTCTAAGAAACAAAGAAGATATGGTCAAGCCAAATGATAAAATAATCAGAGGAGATACAGAATTTGGAACAACTAATCAAATATGTTAAAACAAATCTGAATAATTTCAATGAGATACCTGAAGAAACAAAGGATGTTAAGAAGAGACTAGTAGAGCATAAAGAATTTGAAAGTCCATAGGAAAATAGATCTTATGAAATTGAAATACTATAAATGAAATTAAAAATATACTGTAGACACACAGTGGCAGATTTGGAGAGGCAGAAGAAAGGATCAGCAAACTAGAAGATAGAGCAGCTGAGCTCAAACAAGAGAACAAATGGGGAAAAAAAGGAAAAATTTGAACTGAGTCTCAGGGAAATAATTAATGACATTAAACACAAATATATGCATCATATGTGTCCTAAAAGGAGAAGAGAAGGGAAAAGGGCCAGGAAGAACATTTAAGAAAATAATAGCTGAAAATTTCCCAACCCTTAAAAGACATAAATATGCAAATCAAAGAAACCCAATATACTCCAAATAGAATAGCCCTATTCCAAGAAACATACCAGTCAGATTGTCAAATGCTAAGTACGTTAAAAGAATTATACACCATGACTAAGAGGGTTTTACCCCTGTTATCAAGGACTAAAACTTTCACCAGGTACAAGGGAGGGCACTTAAGGTTAAATGCCAACTTCTCTTCAGACACCATAGAGGCAAGGAGTCAGTGGTGGGATATATTAAGATAGGAAAAGAGAAAACTTACCCACCAAGAATTCTTTATACAGCAAAACTGTCCTTTAAAATATTAACAAATACACAAAAGCTGAGATACTTTGTTAACAAGAAACCTGCCCTGCAAGAAATACTAAAGGAATTAGCTGGCTAGGGGGAAAAAAAAAAGAAGAAGAAGAGAGAAGCCTGAAGAAGGCTAGAGAAATGAAGATTATCAGTAAAGGTACCTATAAAATGATAAAATGGGTGAACACGGCTTTTACAGTAATAACATTATGTTAATAGATTAAGCTCCCCAACAAAAGACACAGATTGGCAGAATGGATGAAAAAGTGTGGTCTATCTATATGCCGTTTACAAAAGGCTCATCTTAGACCCAAAGATACAAAATGTTGAAAGGGAAAGGATGGAAAAAGATACTCCATACAAGCAGTAACAAAACAAAAAAAAAACCTGGGGTAGCTATACTAATACAAGACAAAATTGACTTTAAATGCAAAAATTTTATAAGAGACAAAGTAGGACACCACATATTAATAAAAATGGCAATACACCAAGAAGAAATTACAATTATAAATATCTATGTGCCTAGTCAAGGTGCCCCAAAGTACATGAGGCAAATACTGGCAGAACTGAAGAGAGTAATAGATATCTCAGTAATGATAGGGGGAGACTTCAACACATCACTCTTTTCAATAGGTAGAACATCTAGATAGAGGATCAATTAGGAAACAGAACCTACGTAATACAATAAATGAACTAAACCTAACAGACATATACAGAACATTGCACCCCAGAATGTAGGATGTATATTCTTCTCAAGTGGTCATGGATCATTATTCAGGATAGATAGAGCACATGCTGTGGCACAAAACAGATCTTCAATTTAAAAAGATGGAAATTCTACAAAGCACTTTCTCTGATTATAATGGAATAAGGATGGAAATCACCAACATCCAGAGAACTGAAAAATGCACAAATATATGGAGGTTAAACAGCATGCTCTTAATCAGTTGGTCAAAGAAGAAATTGCAAAAGAAATCAGTAAATATATCAAGATGAATGAAACGAGAACACAATGTATCAAAAATTATGGGGTGTATTGTATATGTAAAAAAAAAAAATTATGGGATGCAGTGAAGGCAATGCTGAGAGGGAAATTTATAGCCCTAAACACCTACATTAAAAAGGAGGAATGAGTTATAATCAAGGGCTAACTGAACAACTGGATAAACTAGAGAAAGAACAACAAACTAATCCCAAAGCAAGCAGAAGGAAAGAAAGAAAGATTAGAGCAGAAATAAATGAAACAGAAGCAAAAAACAATCGAATCAATAAAACCAAAAGTTGGTTTTATATTAGTCAAGTTAGCAAACCCTTAGCTAGACTGACAAGAACAAAAAGAAGTGGCAAATAAATAAAATCAGAAATTGGGGGATGGGGGGGTCATTACCATGGACCCCAAAGGAATAATAAAGGCCAGGGACACGAACAATTGTATGCCAAAAACTAGACAATTTAAATGAAATGGACAGCTTCCTAGAAACACATGAACAACCTACATGGACTCAAAAAGTAGACTTCAACAAACCAATCAAAGTAAAGGGATTGAATCAGTCATCGCACCTCCCAACAAAGAAAAGCCGAGGTCAGAATGACTTCATAGGTAGATTTTACCAAGCATTCCCAGAATAATTAATACCAATCCTGCTCAATCTCTTCCAAAAAATTGAAGAGAAAGGAATACTACCTAACATTCTATGAAGCCAACATCACCTTAATACCATAACCTGATAAAGACACTACAAGAAAAGAAAACTACAAACCGGTCTCTCTAATGAATATAGATGCAAAACTCCACAATAAAATACTTGCAGATCAAATCCAACAGCACATTAAAAGAATTATACACCATGCCCAAGAGGGTTTTACCCTGTTATGCAAGGGTGGTTCAGCACAAGAAAATCAATTAATGTTATCCACCAAATTAACAAATCAAAAAGGAAGAACCACATGATCATCTTGATTGATACAGAAAGATATTTGACAAAATCCAAACTCCTTTCTTGATAAAAACACTTGGAAAGATAGAAATAGAAGGAAAAATTATTCAACACAATAAAGGGCATATATGAAAAACCTACAGCTAGCATCTGATCCAATGATAAGAGACTGAAAACCTTTCCTCTAAGATCTGGAACAAGACAAGGATGCCCACAGTGACCACTGTTATTCGGTATTGTAATAGAAGTTCTAGCTAGAATACTTAGACAAGAAAAGGAATAAAAGCCATCCACATTGGAAAAGAAGATGTAAATCTGTCACTATTTGCAGATGACATGACCTATCTTTACAAAGTCCTGAAAAATCCAGAACACAGCTACTAGAGCTAATAAATGAGTTCAACAAACTGACAAGATACAAGATCAGCATGCAAAAATCAGTAGTATTTCTATATACTAGTAATGAACAATCTGAGGAGGAAATCAAGAAAAAAATTCCATTTACAACAGCAACTAAAAGAATCAAATATCTATGAAAAAATTTAACCAAAGATTTAAAGAACCTGTACACAGAAAACAATAAAACATTGCTAACAGAAATCAAAAACCTAAATAAATGGAAAGATATTCAATGTTCATGGATTGGAAGGCTAAATACCATTAAGATGTCAGTTCTGGAGACTTCCGGAGAAGATGGCGGCTTAGTAAGACGCGCGGGTCTTAGTTCCTCCTCCAGAAAAGCAACTAAAGAAACAGAAACAATACGAAACAGCTCCCAGAGTCACGACAGAGACCAAAAGACAGCGTACCCCATTCGGGAACAGCTGAACGGGCAGGGAGAATCCGCTGCGGTGAGATACCCGAGGGGCGCGTGTTTTCCCGGCCGGGGCGGCTGGCGACTGGGGTCCCCTCCACGCACGTGGCTCCCCGGTCTGACTGGGAACGTTGGATAGCGGGGCCCTCTCGTCACGCTTGGCGTTTCGGGCCAGCTGGGCAATTAGGACCGGCACTCCCCCAAGCCGCGGCCAGTGACCCCCGCCTCCATGCGCGGTTTCCCGGGCCAACTGCCGTGCAGACAGACAAGCGCCACCTACTGGGCAGGAAAAGAAAAACAGAGCCCAGAGATTTCACAGAAAAAGCTTTCAACCAGCTGGGTCCCACACCCAGGGAAATCTGATCAAATGCCCAGACACCAGCAGAAAATAATGGATGACGCTCGGAAAATTGAAGATATGGCCCAGTCAAAGGAACAAACCAATAGTTCAAATGAGATACAGGAGCTGAGACAACTAATGCTGAATATACGAACAGAAATGGAAAAACTCTTCAAAAACCAAATCAATAAATTGAGGGAGGACATGAAGAAGACATGGGCTGAACAAAAAGAAGAAATAGAAAATCTGAAAAAACAAATCACAGAACTTATGGGAGTGAAGGACAAAGAAGAAAAAATGGAAAAAACAATGGATACCTACAATGGTAGATCTAAAGAGACAGAAGCTACAATTAGTGAACTGGAGGATGGAACATCTGAATTCCAAAAAGAAACAGAAACTATAGGGAAAAGAATGGAAAAACTTGAGCAGGGGATCAGGGAACTGAATGACAATATGAAGCGCACAAATATACGTATTGTGGGTGTCCCAGAAGGAGAAGAGAAGGGAAAAGGAGGAGAAAAACTAATGGAAGAAATTATCACTGAAAATTTCCCAACTCTTATGAAAGACCTAAATTTGCAGATCCAAGAAGTGCAGTGCACCCCAAAGAGAATAGACCCAATAGGCGTTCTCCAAGACACTTACTAGTTAGAATGTCAGAGGTCAAAGAGAAAGAGCAAGAGAAAACAGCTTGCTTGAAAGCAGCAAGAGAAAAACAATCTGTCACATACAAGGGAAACCCAATAAGACTATGTGTAGATTTCTCAGCAGAAACCATGGAAGCTAGAAGACAGTGGGATGATATATTTAAATTACTAAAAGAGAAAAACTGCCAACCAAGACTCCTATATCCAGCAAAATTGTCCTTCAAAAATGAAGGAGAAATTAAAACTTTTATAGACAAAAAGTCACTGAGAGAATTTGTGACCAAGAGACCAGCTCTGCAAGAAATACTAAAGGGAGCACTAGAGTCAGATATGAAAAGACAGAAGAGAGAGGTATGGAGTAAAGTATAGAAAAAAGGAAAATCAGATATGATATATATAATACAAAAGCCAAAATGGTAGAGGAAAATATTATCCAAACAGTAATAACACTAAAAGTTAATGGACTGAATTTCCCAATCAAAAGACATAGAATGGCAGAATGGATTACGACCCAGCAATACCACTGCTAGGTATCTACTCAAGGGACTTAAGGGCAAAGACACAGACGAACATTTGCACACCAGTGTTTATAGCAGCATTATCTACAATTGCAAAGAGATGGAAACAGCCAAAATGTCCATCAACAGACGAGTGGCTAAACAAACTGTGGCGTATACCTACGATGGAATATTATGCAGCTTTAAGACAGACTAAACTTATGAAGCATGTAATAACATGGATGGACCTAGAGAACATTATGCTGAGTGAGTCTAGCCCAAAACT
The DNA here is from genome assembly GCF_023851605.1 of Tamandua tetradactyla. Lineage (NCBI taxonomy): Eukaryota > Metazoa > Chordata > Mammalia > Pilosa > Myrmecophagidae > Tamandua > Tamandua tetradactyla. The sequence goes on along the minus strand of NC_135327.1, from coordinate 195,677,730 downwards.
AAAGGACAAATACTGTAAGGTCCCACTGATGTGAACCGACATTCGAGAATCAGCTTGGAATATATCATTGGTAACAGAGACCAGCAGGAGTTAGAAACAGGGTAAGATAATGGGTAATTGGAGCTGAAGGGATACAGACTGTGCAACAGGACTAGATACAAAAACTCAAAAATGGACAGCACAATAATACCTAAGTGTAATGTAACTAGGTTGGAACACTGAATGAAGCTGCACCTGAAATATGGTTTTTTGTTTGTTTGTTTGTGTGTTTGTATCTTTTGTTTTTGTTTTTTTTCTTTTTCCTTTATATATATATATATATATATATATATATTATTAGTATTATTATTTTAATTCTCTTCTCTATATTAACATTCTATATCTTTTTCTGCTGTTTTGCTAGTTCTTTTCCTAAATCGATGCAAATGTACTAAGAAATGATGATCATACATCTATGTGATGATACTAAGAATTACTGAGTGCATTTGTAGAATGGAATGATTTCTAAATGTTGTGTTAATTTCTTTTCTTTTTTTTGATTAATAAAAAAATTTAAAAAAGAATGTCCACTCCAAAAACACCCTGGAAAGGACATTCTCAGAAAAAAAAAATGTCAGTTCTGCCCACACTGGTCTGCTATTTCAATGCAATGACAGTCAAAATTCCAATAGCCTAAAAAAAAAAAACTAAAATAAAAATAAAAATTCCAATAGCCTACTTTGCTGAAATAGAAAAGCTAATTATCAATTGTTATTGGAACAGTAAGCTTCAAAGAGCCTGAAACATCCTGCAAAAGAAGAATGAATTGGGATGGCTCATGCTTTCTGATTTTAAAGCATATTATAAAGCCACAATGGTCAAAACAGGCTGGTACTGGCATAAAGATAAGCATATTGATGAATGGAATAGAATTAAGAGTTCAGAAATAGACGCTCACATCTATGGTCAGTTGATTTGACAAGACTGCTAAGTCCACCCAACTGGGTCAGAAGAATCTCCTCAACAAATGGTATGAGAACTGGACATCCTTATCCAAAAGAATGAAAGAGGACCCTTATTTCACACCTTATACAAAAATGAATTCAAAATGGATCAAAGATTTAAATATAAGAGCCAGTACCATAACACTCCTAAAAGGAAATATAGGGAAACATCTTCAAGATCTAGTGATAGGTGGTAGTTTCCTAGACTTTATACCCAAAGCACAAGCATGAAAGACAATAAATGGGACTGCCTCAGAATTGAACACTTCTGCTCTTCAAAGGACTTTGTCAAAAAGGTCAAAAGGCAGCTGACTCAATGGGAGAAAATATTTGGAAACCACATATCTGATAAGGGTTTGATATCCAGAATATACATAGAAACCCTACAACTCAACAATAAAAAGACAAATAACCCAGTTTTAAAAGGGGAAAAAAACTTGAATAGACATTTTTCCAAAGAGGAAATACAGATGGCTAAAAAGCAATGAAAAGATGCTAGCCTCACTAGCAATTTGGGAAATACAAATCAAAAGCACAGTGCAATATCATTTCACACCTATTCGAATGGCCGCTATTAATCATAAAACTTGAGTTGGAGAGGATATGGAGAAATAGGAAAACTAACTCACTTCTGGTGGGAATGTAAAATGGTACAGCGCCTGTGGAAGGCAGTTTGGCAGTTCCTCAGGAAACTAATAAGTTACCCAATATTTTGGTAATCTTCCTGCTCAGTATATACTCAGAAGAACTGAAAGCAGGGATGTGAACAGACATTTGCACACTAATGTTCATAGCAATATTATTCACAGTTGCCAAAAGATGGAAACAAACCAAGTGTCCTTCAACTGATGCATGGATAAAGAAAATATGGTATATACATATAATGAAGTATCATTCGACAGTGAGAAGGGATGAAGTCCTGAAGCACGTGACAGCATGGATGAACCTTGAAGATATTATATTGAGTGAAATAAGTCAGACACAAAAGGACAAATACTGTATGATCTCACTAATATGGACTAATTATACCATGTAAATTCATGGACATAGAATCCAGACTGTGGGCTACCAGGAAATAGAAGGAGGCTAGAGAATGGGGAACAGTTCCTAAAGATAGGCAGAATTTTTAACTACATTGAATTTGAATGAGTAGAAATGGATAGAGTTGATGGTAGTAACACATTATTGTGAATATAATTAACACTAGAGAATTCTGTGTGCATATGGTTGATAGGGGAAGTGTAGAGTCACATATGTCAACAGAGGGAAAGCCAGAGGTTAAAACATGTGAATGTATAACTCAGTAAATCTTATGGTGGACAATGACTGTGATTAACAGTACAAATATAAAAGATTTCATCCATGAACTAGAACTAATGTACAAAGTATTACAAGGAGTTAATAATAGAGTGGTATATAGGGGGGAAAGCACTTACTGCAAACTATGGACTATCATTAAAAATAATTATCTTAATATTCTCTCATCAACAGTAACAGACATACCACACCAATGCTAGGGATCAATGATTAAGGGGTTCTGGGGGGGTGACTTTTTTTTTTGGCTTCATGGAGTAATGTAAATGTTCCAAAATCAATTGTGGTGATAAATGTGTGATACCATGAGCCATTGATTATATACTTTGGATGGATTGTATAGTGTATGAATATATCTTTAAAAAAATGAATTTTAAAAATTAGTAATTAAGCATAATAGAAATGCCATTACTATCAAATATAAAAATAAAATAATGAAGGGTGGTACAAGGGTAGCTCAGTGGTAGAATTCTCGTCTGACATTTGGGAGACCCTGGTTCAATTCCCGGAGCCTGCACCTGCCTAAATAAATAAATAAAATAATGACTAATCAATTAAAAAAAAAAGTGCTACTCCAGTGAACACAAGAAAGAGAAGAACATGAAACAGCCTTCTCACTGCTAAGGAGATAGTTTTAGTCTTCTGGATAGAAGATCAGACCAGCCACAACAGTCCCTTAAGCCAAAGCCTATTCCAGGAGCAAGACCCTAACGCTCTTCAGTTCTTTGAAGACTGAGAGCAATGAGGAAGCTGCAGAAGAAAAGCTTGAAGTTAGTAGAGAGGATCTAGCTATGGGAATTCATGATGGTGGTTACATTGAACAGCAGATTTTTGGTGTGTACAGAACAGCCTTCTTTTGGAAGCGTATTCCATCTAGGACTTCCGTAGCTAGAGAGGAGAGGTTAGTGTCTGGCTTCTAAGCTTCAAACAACAGGCTGACTCTCTTGTTAGGGGCTAATGCAGTTGGTGAATTCAAATTGAAGCCAGTACTCACCCCTAGGGCTCTTAAGAATCATGCTAAATATACTCAGCCTGTGCTCTATAAATGGAACAATAAAGCCTACCTGACAATACTTCTGTTTACAGCATGGCTTCCTATTTTAAGCCCACTGTTGAGACCCACTGCTCAGAATTAAAGATTTCTTTCAAAATATGACAATTCAGTGTTGATGCACTCGGTCACCCAAAAGCTCTGATGGAGATGTAAAATGAAAATAAGGTTGTTTTCCTGCCTGCTAACACAACATCCATTCTGCAGCCCTTGGATCAAGGAGTCATTTTGACTTTCAAGTCTTATGATTTAAAAAATACATTTTGTAAGACTATAGCTCCCATAGATAGTGATGCCGCCAATGGGTCTGGGCAAAGTCAGTTGAAACCTTCTAGAAAGGAGTCACCATTCTAGATGCCATGAAGAACATTTGTGATTCATGGGAGGAGGTCAAAATATCAGTGTTGACAGGAGTTTGGAAGAAGGTGATTCTATCCCTCATGGATAACTTTGAGGGGTTCTCTTCAGTGGAGGATGCATTAAAAAAAGCAAAAGAATTTGAATTAGAAGTGGAGCCTGAAGATTTGATTGAATTGCTGCAATCTCATGATAAAACTCAAATGGATTAAGAGTGGCTTCTTATGGATGAGCAAGGAGAATGGTTTCTTGAGATGGAATCTTCTCCTGGTGAAGTTGCTGTGTACATTGTTGAAATGACAATGAAGGATTTACAATATTACATTAACTTACTGATAAAGCAGTAGCAGTGTTTGAGAGGATTGACTCTAATTTTAAAAGTTCAGCTGTGGGGGCAGTGCAATGGTGGCTCAGTGGCAGAATTCTCACCTGCCAAGCTAGAAACCTGGGTTCGATTCCCGGTGCCTGCCCATGCAAAAAAATAATAAAATAAGTTCAACTGTGGATAAAATGCTATCCAACAGCGTCACATACAATTGAGAAACTTTTGTGAAAGGAAGAGTCAATTATTGTGGCAAACTTCATTGTTGTATTATTTTGAGAAATTGCTACATTCACCCCAATGATTGGTGATTCAGTAATCACCACCCTGATCAGTCAGCAGCCATCAATTTAAGGCAAGACCCTCTGCCAGCAAAAAAAGATTATGACTCCCTGAACACTTAGGTGATGGTTAGCATTTTTTAAGCAATAAAGTATTTTTTAATAAAGTATGTACCTTGGTTTTTTTTTAGACATGGAGTTGCACACTTAATAGACTACAGCATAGTATAAACATGTTTTATGTGCACTGGAAAACCAAAAAAATATGTGACTTGCCCTATTGTAATTTTTGCTGTATTATGGTAGTCTGGAATCAAACTCACAGTATCTCTGAGGTATGCCTATACTATACAAGATTGAAAGAAACAAAGCTATATTGAGCAGCGGATAAATTCTATAAACATAATTTTGAGCATAATTTCCATAGTTGGAATGTGAAATATACATTGCTGTTGTAGTCAAGACATATGGATAGATGGGGTAGTTAACTCAGAATTCCTTGTAATATACTATATGTAACAATATTTAGAAAAATTATCCATGTTCCTAATAACTGGATTACAAGTGAATATTTGAAACAGAACCCATTTGGAACTTGGGACTGCTTATATAAAATCAACAGCAGTATGCTTATGCATTCATGAGAGATAGAACATAGAAGCATCAAACAGAGCTCAAAATTCTTAGTCCTACTCCCAGTTATTCCACCTAAGAGCTGTCTAAATTTAGCCGTTACTTCACCTTATTTAGCCTCAGTTTCTTCAAACTATAGAATAAGCAGGCTAACACGAGCCCTATCTCCCTCCTAACATATTACAAGAATTAAATGAGTAAAAGCTCTTTGTATGCTAAAAGACATTACATCCAGGACAAGCATTGCTGGGCAGATGGTTATATAATAATTATTCATAGGCACTTCTAAGAAGTATCTGCTATTATGCAAATAAAAAGTACTAGTGGTTCTTCTTTTCATTGGATAATGATCACAATTCCCCACTAAGGAGACTGATTCAGCATGATAACATTTCAAAGTTTTCCACAAATGAACCTAAGTATCTACACACACATCCAATTAATAAGCAGTCTGATGGTAGAAACTCTAATTTTTTAGCTCCTCATTCTTATAGATAGCTAATCTCTTTATAAAGATCTGTTGTCTTCTTGTGTCTGGTGAGAAAATAGGAGAAAAGCTGCTATGATAAGAAAAATAGAACTCTCTACCAACCTATCATCCTTAAGCATGCTATCATGCCTTTTATTTTAGATTTTTGTAAGTATGTACAATCAAAATGCTTTGCACCTTTGCCAAAACATCTGTACACGATTTCCTTTTTTAAATGTTTTGCAACAGAAACCTTTTTTCCCCAAATTAAATCTTAATATATTTGGAATTACAATACATAATACAAATTCAAAGCAAGCTATAATTGTAAGTGGGGGGGAATACTATTTGAAGATACACACATCTTCAAAATGTTTTGACATTGCTTTGAAATTATTTTTCATCTACTGACAGGTGCCAAACAAAAGGAAACTGAAGCTGAATGACCGCTGTGAATGTGGAAGCCTTTGCAGGAAAACTTGAAAACAGTTTCTGGGTCACGTTTTGCCTCATGAACACTGACCACCATAGAGGAGAGTAAAATGGTTAAGAATGTATATCAGGGTATGGTGATGGGGGTTTTTTTTTTCCAGTGATGTTAAAACTAAATATAAAAAAGAAAGGCGATTTTATGTGCTTGAATTTCAGTCAGGCTTGCATTAAGTCTGTTTTCAGACCTTTCCTGAAAGATTTCAAATGCTATAAGTCATTAAAGTGCACTGTATCCTGAAATTTTTATTATTTTTCATTTCAAAGAATTCACTGGTATGTAACTGGTAATATGACATAAGGTAAGTGTATGGCATATTCATATCATAGTGCCTTATGTCAGAATACAGCAATATGTCATCACTATTGCCCATCCCTGCTGAAGAGCGTATTTGTGTGAAGTGACATTGTATTTGAATGTGAAAGTCTTTGAACCTTTTACCAAATCAGTTTCTTTTCATTAGATTTGTCAAAAAAGTTGTAATTTGAATATAATTACTTTAAAACTTTATTTGCAGTTTTATGTTCAAATGTTTTGTTTTGAACTACAATGTAAAATGAGACTGCTTTTAAAACAGCTTTATTTATTTTTACTTTCATGGCAATTTTTTACACATCTTTTGGTGGGTAAATTTTACTACATCCATTAATAAAATATTGATTGTTATTTTAAAATGGCAAATTTCTCATTTTTTAAGTTTGGATCTGGAAAGGATATAACTTCTAAAATAGCCACTGTTAGATTTTAAACGTTAAAGTTTCTAAAAGCATGCGTGGAAACCTATTCTGTACTGTACTGTAAATAGGCAAAAGTTGTCGAGGAAATGAAGTGCCAGAAAGATGTCTATTTTTTCTTGTGTATTGAAATGTAAAATCATGATGTTTGTATGACTGCTGATGCGATTGTTTTTGTAAATTTTATTGTGGCATATACAGTATTGTCATACAGTTGAAGAGAAACAAAAAAAGTTTCCTAATGTAAGTGCTCTGAAAATGTTGACACTGTATATATATATAAGTATGGTTTGTTTTTTTGTTGGGTTTTTTTCTTTTGGCAGATCAAAGAAATTAAAATAAATCCTACTACATACCATTTTGTTAAAGAAGTTCTTAAAAATTTCACATTTCAGCACGTATTAAATAAAATTCATGCTGTTTTCCACTTAGATATTTCCCCCTGAAAACAGAACATGAATTCTCATATCCTTTTATTCTATCATCAGAAAAAAACTTCATGATTTGATTCTGAAACTCTGTATCTCTCCATTATTAAATATGAACTATGAACTCATTTCATTAAAAATTGCCACACAGATTTTCTTGTGCTAAGGTGTCAGTTTTTTCATTTCCTAGAAAACCAAATCTGAAACAGAACATTCGTATATGTTTTCCCCAAAGAAACAATTGTGTTTGTAACTTAGGCTGATAGTAATATTTGGAGAAAAGGAGAACAGTCCCAAAACTGCTCAAACAACCCAGATTCAAAACTCAGAAGACTCTACTGTTAATCCATTCTTTGTTTAATTGCACCCCCACACAAATGTGTATACAAACCACAAAGTTGACATAGTGTGCAGTAAAGATTTGAAAGGAATAAATCTTAACAATTCTAGAAATAAATATCCACTTTAGGAAGCCCCACTGGATGAAGTTTCAGGGGTTCAGAGCAGGCTCATCACAGGAAAACTCGCATTCTCTGTAGGCTTATGACCGCAGCCCCTGCTCCATTTACCCATGGGAGAGGGGAGTCAAGGCCCAGTGCAGCCCCCACTGCCTTCAGCAGAGATCTCTACAGCCCCCACACCTTCAAGTAGAGCTGATAGTACTTCAGGGAATTGTTGCGAACATCAGATGTGGCCGTGAACATGAGAACAGGGTATCAGACGCACCACAAAAGAGGATGTAGAGCATCTGCACCAGAAATGGAACAGGTTTGCTTTATATTCTGAGCTCGAAGAAAAATTTTCAATATAAAGTTGAACTGATAAGATACCATGCATTACATTAGAGAAACATCTGCGTGTGCACAGTCTTCTGAACCTGGGGAAATTCTGCCTCTCAAGGGGCATATGACAATGTCTGGAGACACTGGGTTGTCAGCAGCTCTGGGGGAAGGGAGAAAGTGCTCCTGGCATCTAATAGGTTGAGGCCAGGCTACGGCTAAGCATCCTACAATGCTCAGGGCAGCCCCTTACAACAAAGAACTGTCCGGCCCCGGAGGTTAATAGTGTCAAGTTTTGAAAAACCCCTGCCAATAAACAATTAGAAGCTTATGGGTATTTTGGTTGCATTTTCTGCTAACTGAATTCAGTTATCTTTGGAAGAAAATCTATGAGCAGACAGCCCTGGTGGAAAGGGGACAAGAGAATTTCATAGGCCCATATGACCTTTGTCACAATTTCCTTCCAAACTATCTATTATATTTTACATAATATACTCTCCAGAGAACATTCCTACCCGTGGGGAAATACTTTGAAAGTAAATTTTACTTAGAAATCTAGAACAGTCTCCAAAATTAGTTTTCACATACAATTACCTGCAAAGCTGGTGTAGTTGGAAGTTTACTTACAAAGCATGCACACGTATTTTCATATTCAGAGTCACATCCTCTCATAATAGATACTGCCCCATCTTATTTCTTGGTGTAAACACACTGCTTTAAAGTTTACCTTTAGATGTCACCCTAAGCAAGAGAACAGTAAAATAGTGGTACTTTTAAAATTTAGCTCTCAAAGCAGAATATTCTTTCCTATAGGTAGGTCTGAAGAAGAATAACTCAGGTACCCAATTCTCTCTAGCCATCTCTGCTATGAGTACTAATAACCTGTACCTAAAGGGAACTTGCCACTCAGAATCTGAAAAATCGAGGGTCATTACTGCTCTGGTTTCAAGTGTGTGTTTTCCCTCCTGTAAAACCTGAGTCACAATCACCTGAGGTACTCATTAGAGTGCATAGTACTCACTGGGCCTGCGGAATGAGACTCCAGGAAGTCAAATGGAGTCCAAGAATTTACATAGTTTGCAAACAAACTCACGCAGCGAGGTAAGCACACTCAAGTTGGGGAAGCAGAGCTCCGCAGGGGTGCCGATTTTTAGTCTATTTGAGAAAGGGAGAATTGGACTCCCATCTGTTCCTCCTTGCACTGTCAGGGGCTCACGTGCGTCTCGCAGTCTCTGCGGTGCTCCTGGCTACCTGCCTCCGCCACCTCCTCTGGGGGAGAGGATCCCCCCCCCCCCCGAACAGGTAGCAAACCTTACTGCACAGCCAGCTATAACCTCCTAGAAAAGTTAAACACCACTGCACGCGACTTTGCCTCAGTCAAAGAGAATATTCCATGATCAATTCAGGCCTCCCCAAAAGCCCCTTCCTCCTCCTACCCTGGGAAGGGGTGGGTCTCCATGCATAGCCACACCTCTCAGAGCAGCAGGACATTCTCCCCCAGGCCAGGTTCCTGGTTCCAAAGTGTCACCCCAGAGGGTGACTCAAGTCTACACCATCCAGAGCAAACACCAATTTTAAGAGACACAAATTCACATCCAGCCCACTGATATATGGGTTTTATCCTGTTGTTTCTTTACAATCGAGGTTTCAAATAAAACTCCAGATTTCTGCTTCCCTCGAAAAGGCTTACGTGGAGCCAGCACTGGGCCTACTTTCCCACGTGACAACAAGCCAGCGGTGCATCTCAGCTGCCCCCTTAGGTGACCGACGTGCCGCACCCGCCTGGGCCCACCAGGCTCATCTAAGCACCTCCCTGATCCCAGGGGCCTTTGGGGGAGGCCGACTTTCCACCCTGCTTCTCTCACTATCAACTTTATATGTTGATATGAATGAACAGATTCATTCCTTTCCCTCCTACCTTCTCCCCTTTAAATTACACCTTTAGAACCGTGAGGAAGAAGAAAAGGTCCCAATGCAGATCCCTGTGCCTTTAATTTGCTTTCTCAGGATTATTTTCAAAATTAAGTGCACGTCATCATATTTCAGACATATTGGATTAAAATCCATTTCCCCTGTTTTGTTTTACTTCAGGGTGGACTGTGGCTTCGCTACCTGAGATTGGGTGGAAATGTCTAACTGTCGCTTGTGAGATCTAGTAAGGGCTTGGCCAGGGAAGGCAGGAGGGAAGAAGAGCCTCTGTCCTGCCACTTGGCTCCAGCTCTGACACCCACCTGAGGCCCCCCAGGCTCTGGCCACCTTCAGGATGTGCTGACACACCGCCTGGCTGACCCGGACTTCTGAGCCCAGGCACTGCGTTCCTCGTATGGCCTTGTCCCTACCTGACCAGGTGAGAGGATCACACACCGCAGAACCTTGGCTTCCAGCTGCAGTCCCAACCTCCTGAGCTCCAGGACGGTGATTTCTGCTGCCTCACAAAAGCAGGGCTTATCATCGCCAAGCATGGCGCTCCTGTCACCTTGTCAACTGCAAACACAAAGGCAGAGAAGCTGGAAACCTCAGAACTTTCTGTGAGCTTTTTAATCCCCCTCCGTTTAACCCTCCCATCTTCTTTGAAAAGTCATCATAAAATGATGTTTCTGACAAAACTTTCAGATGAATTCAATTTTATCAGCCCTAAAACGTGTCCCTTCCAGACTCTACTCATTGATAATAGAATCATATTTTTTAAAGCAAAAATACGCATGTTTCATTTCACTGCTCAGAAACCATCAGTGGCCCCCATAGCCTGTAGAATCAAGTCCAGTCTTCTGAGCATGGAGGTGAAGGCTATGGTGCTTTGGAGTTCTGTGCCTCAGAAAAACATGTTCTCAAACTGATTCCATTCCCTGGGTGCCCGCTGCCCCTGCAGATAGGGCTGGAGGCCTGAGGCGAGCCCTGCCAATGTCACCGAGGGGTGTGAGGAGAACCCACAGCCCTGGTGTGACACGAAGAACCTAATGGACAACCGAGAAAAGGGCGACACAGCTGCCGAGAAAGAACACTAAGACTGGGTACAGGAGCCAGGAATGGGAAAGGACAAAAGCATGAGGATACGGACAGCCCCTCACACTGCCATGGGAGTAGAAGATTCCATCAGTCACTCCTGACCCTTTTGAAATCCAGAAGTGGCCATTCCATGATATTTGGGAAATTTCTGTGTGCCATCTCCCTTTGCCCCTTGTCCTCTGATTTTTGCCAGCTGAAACACTTTCCAGAAACTTCATAAAACTGTTTTAGGAACAGCTGAGCGAGGGATTCAGCCCCCAGGTTAAATCCCAACCAGAAGTGTCAGGAGGGAGGGATGGGGAAGCGGTCCCTGGTTTGGGGGTCTCTCAGTGAGCCAGTCTGGAATAAGGGGACGTAGGTGGGCTCCACGACCAGCATCATCTGTTACTTCTCAGAACTGTGCCAAAGAGAATAGCTGTGTTAGTCCCCAATCAATGCTATTTATTGAACAAATATGAACACAGTGACGGCGCACCTGCTTTAACAGTGCCAGGCACTGTTCTGGGAACACACCAGCGAGCACAGCAGAGCGCTGCCGCAGGCACTCGCATTCTGGTGTGGGGTAGAAGGAGAGAGAAGCGCAGGGCAGGTAAGGGGGGCAGGTAAGGGGGGCCGGAAGGCCTCTGCTCTCGCTGTTGCCACCACCTGGAAGGCTTTTCTCCCATCTATCTGCTCAGCTGCCTCCCTCACCGCCTCAAGTCTCGCTGAGATCTCATCACCTCCAGGAGGCCTGTCCTGACCACATCCTATTAATAATTACTACTAATGCAAAGAACAGAATTGCAAAGGACAATGTGAAACTCCAAACTGCTGGGTGCTTTGTTCCTTCCAGGCCCCTGTGACGTGCGTGTCGTACATGAGCTCTTGGACACAGTATCATGGGGTAGTCTTAATTATTGCCCTCATTTTACAGATGGGAAGAAACACAGGCATAGAGAAGTTAACTAACTCGGCCGACGTTCCCTTTGAAGTCAGGGGCCTCAACTTGATTACTGGATTAGGTCCTTCTAATCCCAGTTCTAAATTGCCTCCCCTTTGCAACACATTGTACTAATTTTTTTTTTTTTCCTGCAGTACAGATTTAGCTTTTTCACCCTTAGTTGCCTTTAAGTATGATCAAAGCCTAGATCTTAACTGCAGAGAAATGAGGCCTCGGAAACAGCAAGGACACCTGCAGCGTTCCCTTCTCCCACCATGGGAGCCATTCATTGCCCAGGAAGCAGAAGATCCTTGTGCCAAATCCCTGATTTTGACAATGAAATTAAGAGATTCCTGGTTGAGAGCAGAATTTAAGTGTCACACTGAGTTCATCCATCCTAGATGCTTAATCAAGAAAACAAGGGAATGCATGCCAAGCAAAAAAGTAATTCATCAGCTGTACATAGAATACGAGGAGGTGCCTATTCTTTCACAGAACTTTTCTTCTGTTTGCCTCTTGGGCTGCCCTTGGAGATCTCATCAGCTGCTGCTGGGGGACAGAGGAGAGATCTGGCTGGGAGACATGATGTTCAGAGGCTGCAAACACAGGTTCTAACCTGATTCACCTTCTTCCTAGATCTGTGACCTTCCAGTAAGTTGCTTAACTTCTCTGGGCCTCAGTTTCCAGATCTGGAAAACGGAGCTAATAGTGCCTATTTCAGAGGGAAGGCGAGAGATTTAAATAAAACAGCACGTGTAAGAAGGCAATGAATGTTCATTTTTATTCTGACTCTTATAATGACTTGCTGTCAGGTCAATCAAATGCCTTAGCACCTATCTGTGCTTTTTGGGCCCACCCGGGAGATTCCTCACTCATGCTGCTCCATTTTATTTACTTTTTAAACAGGAAGGAAGGAAGGCAGGGAGGGAGGTAGAGTTGACCGTAGATCAAACGATATGGTTTGAATAGTGTTCCCCAGAGACTCTTAACCTCCGATGCCTGTGAATGTGACCTTATTTGGAAATAGGGACATTGTGACTGAGATCCGTTAAAAATAGGCCATCCTGGAGCAGGGTGGGCCCTTAATGCAGATGATAAGAACCAGGGGAGAAGAGAGGCCTGTGACAGGAGGCCAGGTGGTGACAGAGGCAGCCGAGAAGGCATGCTGCATCTATAAGCCCGGGGTTGCTGGAAACCCCAGGAGCTAGAGGAGACAAGGAAGGGTTAGGGGAGTCACGGGGAGCGCGGCCCTGCCGATACTTCCATGTCATAACTGTGCCCAGATACATTTCCGTTGTTCTGAGCCACCCAGTTTGTGGTACATAGCTACAGCAGCCGAGAGAAAATAAGACGAGTGGTCAAGCCTATCAGGTATTGTTACTAAGAACTCAAACCTGAATCAGATCAAGCTGCTAGGATCTGTCTTTCCACATGAGGAAGCTAATAAATGGAATTCAATCAGCAAAACCCAAACCACCAACCCAGATTCTCCATCACATAAATAAATGGCAAGACAACAAAAAGGTTGCGGGGCAGGAAGGGCAGGGGAGGGAGAGACTATATCAACCCAATAATTCGTGGCAACATTTACAATTATTTCACAATTAGAAAGATTTCAATTCTGGCCAGATAGTTGGCAAGGTGGAAGACATTATACGTATGTGATCGTGCTGTAGTTATGTTTTGTTTTGTTTTTTAAAAAGAGTCCACATCTGTCAGCAATATATCTGAAGTATTTACAGATGAAATGCTACGTCTGGAATTTGCTTTCAGATCATCCAGAGGGGCTGGGGTGGGGGTGGCTGGGGTATAGATGTGACAAGGCTGACCCTGCACTGGTTAGTGTGACAAAGCTGGATGCTGGGTATATGTTTAAAGTTTTCCATAATAAAAGTTTGAACAAAAACTTTACCCAAAAAAATTACCAAAATAAGCTTGAAAAAGTAAAACAGTTTGCTTTCTTTTAAAGTAACTTTGTATTATTACAGACATATTAAAATAGTAGCCAATAAGTGTCTGATAGGAAAGTTATTGCTGGGCATAAAAGCACTCGAGATTTTCAGATGATGACAGTTTCATTTTCTGGTACCCTGGAATACATTCATTAGAAATAGGGCATGCCACTATTTTTAGCACACTGAAAGGAAAGTTAATCACTCAAAAGCAACCATTTTCTAGATTCCAGACATCTTAACACAAAGCTCAGAAATGAGTAATTTAGATTTGTTCATTATTCTCATGTACCTGAGAGTGCTATTTATTGTACCATAAATCAGTTGACCTAAATGCTTTTTTTGAAAGAGGTGTTTATTCTAGGGAGTGTAAACTTTAAAAGAGAACTTTCTCCTATTATTTGCAAATTACCTGAGAGAAAGAATTGCTCCCTTCCTCTCTTTGTTATACTAAATTTTTAGTGTAAATAACTCAGGGAACATGTTTTTTTTTTTCAAAGCCAAATAACAGAGAAAATTCTCCCCCAGCAGTCTCCCATTCTGTCAAGCCACCGTGTGGCTGTTGAGTGAAAGAATACACCAACCTTGAAGTCAATTATCTTTGCTCCAGCTACTGTCTCACCTCCTTCCAGCCCACTTGCTCAGGGGCATCTGTATAAGTGTATAAGTCTTTGGCCCAAAAGGAGATGATGACCAACCCACAACCCCAAACTCTGACTGTCCATTAGCCCCTCCTGGCTCCCCTCCCTATTGTCTAGTCTGGATTCCCTAATCCATGCTGAGACACCATCTAGCCCCTTGTGTCCCTCTTCTCCTGACAAACCCGCATTCCTGGATGAGCCTACAAACTGCCTCACTTGACCCAAGCTGTATAGATGTCAGAGAAAAACACATTGGCAGTTTTACAATCTTCATGTTAGATTAACAATTCCACGCCTCAAAATGAGATGTGTCTCTGTAGTGGACTTCTTTCCTGCCATCAAGAGAACTCTTCTATGCTTTCCCTCTTCTAACCCCTCACTCTCCCTCCTTCACTCTCAGCTGGTGACCTTGTCTCACATCACTTCATTAAGAAAACAAAAGCCATCAGACCCAAGCTCTCTCATCTTCCCATCGCCAAAACATTAGGTGGGGACACCTGTGACATTTTTCTCCTCCTTGACCCTTGCTATATTGAAGAAAGCTGCCCTTTCCACAGAAGGGTTCTTTCGCTCCAATGACAATTATTAAGCCACATAGGTTTTTACATCATTGCTACATATGTAAGTATCCAGAAACTAGACCAGAAAAAAGTTTTGCTGGTCTTCAAACACTACGTAAATTCTAAAAGATCATTCTGAAATTTGCTTTTATTGCTCAACATTATCTTTTCAACCTGTATCCATACTGAAATCTTTAGCTGTAGTTCATTCATTTTACTAGTTGTATGGTATTAAGCTGTACAAATATATCACAATTTATTCATTTTGTTGGTAGACAATTGGGTTGTTTCCAGATTGGTATTATTGCAAATCAAGTTGTAAAGAGCATTCTTGAATGTGTTGATGCACACATACAAGATTTTCCTAAGGTATTTGCTTGGAAGAGGAAATACCCAGCATCTAAGCATATGATATTTACCAAATATTTCCAAACTGCTCTCCAAGTGTTCCACTTTGACTCCCACCACTTACATAAGAAAGATCCTACTACACTTAATGCGCTTGTATTTTTTAAAGTTGAGCAATATTTGGTGAAATCGCTTGTTAATTTCATTTTCATTTCCTTAATTGCTGGTGAGAATGAACATCTTTCAAATGTCTAGTGGCCACTCGAGTGTTCCTCTTCTGTGAGATTGCCTTTTCCCAGTTATTCTAATTGTCAACTTTGTTCTTAGTGATTCATAGGTGTCATTTTCTGTTGTGTTGATATTATGCATAAGATTATATGCATTATAAATATTATCATCCCATCTTAGATTGTCTCTTCACTCTCTTAATAACTTCTTAAAAAATGTTTAAATTATAAAAACAGCCTTGTTCACACACTATACAATCATCCAAAAGTGTACAATGAGTGTATTAATGATGTCTTTTAATGGGGAGGTTGACAAATGAGAGTCCATGGGCCAAGTCTGGTCCCCAGCCTGTTTGTTAAGATAATTTTCCCTCACTCCAATGGTTCAGCCACACCTGAACACCCAGCCTGTTTGTTAAGATAATTTTCCCTCACTCCAATGGTTCAGCCACACTTTTTTATTTTCCTTTTTTGTGTGCTTGAGCTGGATGGCTTCAAGCCAAAGAACTGAGGGTCTCCAGGCCGTTTGTTTTTTGTTTGTTTGTTTTTTATTTTAATTAGAGAAGTGGTGGATTTACAGAGCAATCATGCATAAAATACAGAATTCCCATATACCACCCTTATTATTAATACCTTGCATTGGTAGATTTGTGGTAGATTTGTTATGATCAATGAAAGTACATTTTCATAGTTGTACTATTAACTATAGTCCATATTTAACTTAAGTTTCACTGTAGTGTGCCATTCCATGGATCTTTTTAATTTTTAAGTTTTTATTCTAGTAACATGTCTTTTTAATTTTTTTTAAATTTCAAATAAAATTATATACACATACACACACACACTAATTAAAAAGCCAATAGGTTAGTTAGGCTTGCAATTTAAAGCATCTCACGTCTCCACAGCTTCCCATCTTGATTCCTGTTCTGCAGAGGTTATTCCTTATAACATTTTTACCCATTCCTTCTGATTTGGACCCATATTTTCAAATAACTTGCTTATAGTACTATTCCTTGATTTTTTTCTCTTTGAGGTATTATCTATTGCCTTCCTATACTAGGTGATAAGTTTGTCCTCTTATATACATCACACACACTCATGTGTACTCACACACATATACCTCTCCTATCTTCACAATTTATTTTATATCTGAATTTATGTATTTTGTGAAGACATTATGATTACATAAATATTGTTCAAAGCCAAGCCAAGCAGTGGGTTATAATTATATTTCCCTTCTTAAATTGTATCTTTTTAAAATTCCCTTAGAGATAGTAATTGTATCACTTTTCATTTGTTCAGTTTCCCATTATCAATCACTAATTTATCCTCACTCCATGCAAGAAATAGTCGTCTCCTCACAATAAATGCAGAAACATGGTCATGTGTTTCCTTTGACCTCGGAGACTTCCTTCCTAGACCTTTCCGTCCTCTTGCTTCCATCTGGACTAATTCTTTTCTAGACCTGCCGCCCAGGTGATGTTCTGGGATTTTCTTTCGCTTCTCTCCTGTTTTGGGCACCCTACTTCCTGGATCCCAGGTCTTTCTCTTTCTCAGTTTACTCCAACTTTTTTTTTTTTTAAGCATATCCTCCAATAGTTTCCTGAAAAAGGCCATGTGGGAAATAAAATTTTAAAGACAGTTTCTGTCTGCAAATTGCTTAACTGGTCCTCAAATTAGGTTGATAGTTTGGTTTCAAATAGAATTTCAGGTTGGAAATAATTTTCCCTCAGAAATTTAAAGCCATCGTTCCACTGGCTTCTAATCCCTCCTATTGCTACTGAAAAGTTCAATCCAGATCCTTTGTATATGACCTGTTTTTCTTCATTGAGAAGTTTTAAAATTTTAACTTCATTCTGGTATTCTGAAATTTCACAATGATATGGATTGGTGGGGAAGCACCTTTTTTCAATCATTTGTTTTTCTTATAGTAGGAAAGCCCTTAATTCTGAGAAATTTTCTTGAATTATTATTTTTAATAATGTTCTCCTCTTCTGATCTCTTTCCTGATGCTGGTGTTTGGGGCTTGAATCTTTTGTTTGTTTGCTTGTTTCTATCTCTGTACTCTTTTTTCTACCTTTTGGAAGAATCGTCTATCTTCTAACATTTCCATTTCTATTACCATATTTTTATTTCCCAAGAGCTCTTTCTTATTCTTGCAGTCTTATGCTGTTTTTTAAATAAGAGCACTGATATATAATTCACATCCCATAAAATTCATCCTTCTAAAGTATACAATTGGTGGTTTTTAGCATTTTCAGAGTTGTGCAACCATCACCACTATCTACTTACAGAACATTTCATCAAACCAAAAGAAAACCCCATACCCAACACAATCACTCCCATTTTCCCCACCCCCTGGCAACCAGTGATCTACATTCTGTCTGTATCAATTTGCCTATTGTGGGCATTTCATATAAGTGGGGCTATACAATGCGTGACCTTTTGTGACTGGCTTCTTTCAATTAGCATATTGTTTTCAAGGTTCATCCATGGTGTAGCATTTATCCTTCCTGTACTTCACTTCTTTTTATTGCCAAATAATAGTCTACTCTGCCAACATACCATATTTTATTTAGCAAATCATCAGTTGATGAACATTTGGATTGTTTCCACTTTTCAGTTATTATGAATAACGCTGCTATGAACATTTATGTATAGGTTTTTGAGTGGACATATGTTTTCAGTTCCCTTGCATCTATTCCTAGGAGTGGAAGTTATGGGCTATATTTTAACTTTACATATAGCATTGAGAAATTGCCAAGCTGTTTTCCAAAGCTGCTGCACCAGTTTACAATCTGCATTGTGTAAGCGTTTCAATTTTTCCACATCTTCGGCAACACTTCTTATGGTCTCTTTTTTTCATTTGAGCCATCCTAGTAGATGTAAAGTGGTATCTCATTGTGGTTTTGATTAGCATTTCCCTAGTGACTAATGATGCTAACCATCTTTTCATGTGCTTATTGGCCATTTTATATCTTGGGTGGTCTTTTTATCATTGAATTTTAAGAGTTGAGTGGTGGGTTATTTTTTTAGATCCTCCTATTCATGTTTCATGAATGCAATAACTTCTCTTGCCTATCTGAGGACACCAATTATCCATTCTTTTAAAAGTCAATTCTGCTTTCTAGATTAGTCTCTGTTATCTCAAGTTTCTTTTTTCCACTTGCTTTGTTTTGTTTTCATGTCAGCAGCTTTCTATAATAGATAGTGACAATCCCCTTGGCTGTCCTTTCTGATATATGTCTTGGGGAGAACTAAGGCACTCACTCTAAGTTCTCTGTGCATCAATAGGGCTTTTCAGCTCCTGGGTTTCCTTACAGAGTGATCTAAGAACCAGTTTTGTTGAAGAATCCAAAACCTCAGACATACCTCAGAGATACTGCAGGTTTGGTTCCAGACCACTGGAATTAAGTGAATATTGCAATAAAGTGAGTCATATGAATGTTTTGGTTTCCCAGTACATATAAAAGTTATGTTTGTACTAAACTGTAGTCTATAAACTGTGCAATTGCATGATTTCTCAAAAAAACAATGTATATATCCTAATTGTGAGATCGCCGAGGCGCGCGGGCCTTACCGGGCGGGTGGCAAGCGGCCGGAGTTACTCCCTTCCCCCTTCCCGGGTCGGCTGGGAGAATTGGAGAGGTGGTCCCCTGAAACCAAGGCGACTGGCGCCCACACCACGCGCAGCCCCCGGACCAACTGAGAGAATTGGATCGGAAACCCCCAGGCCGCGGAGAACGGTGACCCCGTGACTCCCGGGGAACGTGCACTCTCTCGGGCGGGCCGCTGCCGCTGGCGCCCTCCCGCCACGCGTGTTGCCCAGGGCCGACTAGGAAATTCGGACGGGCTCTTTCCCTGGCTGCGGCGACCAGCAACCCTCCCTGCGTTCGGACCCCGGGCCGGCTCAAGCCGCTTCGGCTAGCGAACCCCCAGGACGGCAAGAGTTTTCCAAAGTTTAAGGTCCCACAGCACCTTTTACTGGTGGGACCCGCAGACAAACGTGTGCCACGAGCGCCACCTACTGGGCAGGATAAGAAAAACAGAACCCAGAGATTTCACAGAAAAATATTACAACCTTGCTGGGTTCAACACCAAGAGAAATCTGAATAAATGCCCAGAAGCCAGCAGCAGAAGATAACTGTCCACGCTCAAAAGATTGAGAATATGGCTCAGTCAAAGGAACAAACCAATAGCTCAAATGAGACACAAGAGCTGAGACAACTAATGCTGAATATACGAACAGAAATGGAAAACCTCTTCAAAATGAAATCGATAAATTGAGGGAGGACATGAAGAGGACATGGGCTGAACATAAAGAAGAAATAGAAAAACTGAAAAAACAAATCGCAGAACTTATGGAAGTGAAGGATAAAGTAGCAAACATAGAAAAAATAATGGATAGCTACAATGATAGATTTAAAGAGACAGAAGATAGAATTAGTGATTTGGAGGATGGAACATCTGAATTCCAAAAAGAAACAGAAACTATAGGGAAAAGAATGGAAAAATTTGAACAGGGTATCAGGGAACTCAAGGACAATATGAACCGCACAAATATACGTGTTGTGGGTGTCCCAGAAGGAGAAGAGAAGGGAAAAGGAGGAGAAAAACTAATGGAAGAAATTATCACTGAAAATTTCCCAACTCTTATGAAAGACCTAAAATTACAGATCCAATAAGTGCAGCGCACCCCAAAGAGATTAGACCCAAATAGGCGTTCTCCAAGACACTTACTAGTTAGAATGTCAGAGGTCAAAGAGAAAGAGAAGATCTTGAAAGCAGCAAGAGAAAAACAATCCATTACATACAAGGGAAACCCAATAAGACTTTGTGTAGATTTCTCAGCAGAAACCATGGAAGCTAGAAGACAGTGGGATGATATATTTAAAATACTAAAAGAGAAAAACTGCCAACCAAGACTCCTATATCCAGCAAAATTATCCTTCAAAAATGAGGGAGAAATTAAAACATTCTCAGACAAAAAGTCACTGAAAGAATTTGTGACCAAGAGACCAGCTCTGCAAGAAATACTAAAGGGAGCACTAGAGTCAGATACAAAAAGACAGAAGAGAGAGATATGGAAAAGAGTGTAGAAAGAAGGAAAATCAGATATGATATATATAATACAAAAGGCAAAATGTTAGAGGAAAATATTATCCAAACAGTAATAACACTAAATGTCAATGGACTGAATTCCCCAATCAAAAGACATAGATTGGCAGAATGGATTAAAAAACAGGATCCTTCTATATGCTGTCTACAGGAAACACATCTTAGACCCAAAGATAAACATAGGTTGAAAGTGAAAGGTTGGGAAAAGATATTTCATGCAAATAACAACCAGAAAAGAGCAGGAGTGGCTATACTAATATCCAACAAATTAGACTTCAAATGTAAAACAGTTAAAAGAGACAAAGAAGGACACTATATACTAATAAAAGGAACAATTAAACAAGAAGACATAACAATCATAAATATTTACGCACCGAATCAGAATGCCCCAAAATACGTGAGGAATATACTGCAAACACTGAAAAGGGAAATAGACTCATATACCATAATAGTTGGAGACTTCAACTCACCACTCTCATCAAGGGACAGAACATCTAGACAGAGGATCAACAAAGAAATAGAGAATCTGAATATTACTATAAATGAGCTAGACTTAATAGACATTTATAGGACATTACATCCCACAACAGCAGGATACACCTTTTTCTCAAGTGCTCATGGATCATTCTCAAAGATAGACCATATGCTGGGTCACAAAGCAAGTCTTAACAAATTTAAAAAGATTGAAATCTTACACAACACTTTCTCGGACCATAAAGGAATGATGTTGGAAATCAATAATAGGCAGAGTGCCAGAAAATTCACAAATACGTGGAGGCTCAACAACACACTCCTAAACAACGACTGGTCAAAGAAGAAATTGCAAGAGAAATTAGCAAATACCTCGAGGCGAATGAAAATGAAAACACAACATATCAAAACTTATGGGACGCAGCAAAGGCAGTGCTAAGAAGGAAATTTATTGCTCTAAATGCCTATATCAGAAAAGAAGAAAAGGCAAAAATTCAGGAATTAACTATCCAT
The DNA here is from genome assembly GCF_023851605.1 of Tamandua tetradactyla. NCBI lineage: Eukaryota > Metazoa > Chordata > Mammalia > Pilosa > Myrmecophagidae > Tamandua > Tamandua tetradactyla. Next base: position 195,656,134 of record NC_135327.1, on the reverse strand, counting down.
TTGGAAGAACTGGAGAAAGAACAGCAAGCTAACCCCAAAGCAAGCAAAAGGAAAGAAATAACAAAGATTAGAGCACAAATAAATGAAATTGAAAACATGAAAACAATAGAGAAAATCAATAAGACCAGAAGTTGGTTCTATGAGAAAATCAATAAGATTGATGGGCCCTTAGCAAGATTGACAAAAAGAAGAAGAGAGAGGATGCAAATAAATAAGATCAGAAATGGAAGAGGAGACATAACTACTGACCTCACAGAAATAAAGGAGGTAATAACAGGATACTATGAACAACTTTACGCTAATAAATACAACAATTTAGAGGAAATGGACGGGTTCCTGGAAAGACATGAACAACCAACTTTGACTCAAGAAGACATAGATGACCTCAACAAACCAATCACAAGTAAAGAAATTGAATTAGTCATTCAAAAGCTTCCTAAAAAGAAAAGTCCAGGACCAGATGGCTTCACATGTGAATTCTACCAAACGTTCCAGAAAGAATTAGTACCAATTCTCTTCAAACTCTTCAAAAAAATCGAAGTGGAGGGAAAACTACCTAATTCATTCTATGAAGCCAACATCACCCTCATACCAAAACCAGGCAAAGATATTACAAAAAAAGAAAACTACAGACCAATCTCTCTAATGAATACAGATGCAAAAATCCTCAATAAAATTCTAGCAAATCGTATCCAACAACACATTAAAAGAATTATACATCATGACCAAGTAGGATTCATCCCAGGTATGCAAGGATGGTTCAACATAAGAAAATCAATTAATGTAATACACCATATCAACAAATCAAAGCAGAAAAATCACATGATCATCTCAATTGATGCAGAGAAGGCATTCGACAAGATTCAACATCCTTTCCTGTTGAAAACACTTCAAAAGATAGGAATACAAGGGAACTTCCTTAAAATGATAGAGGGAATATATGAAAAACCCACAGCTAATATCATCCTCAATGGGGAAAAATTGAAAACTTTCCCCCTAAGATCAGGAACAAGACAAGGATGTCCACTATCACCACTATTATTCAACATTGTGTTGGAGGTTCTAGCCAGAGCAATTAGACAAGAAAAAGAAATACAAGGCATCAAAATTGGAAAGGAAGAAGTAAAACTATCACTGTTTGCAGACGATATGATACTATACGTCGAAACCCGGAAAAATCCACAACAAAACTACTAGAGCTAATAAATGAGTACAGCAAAGTAGCAGGTTACAAGATCAACATTCAAAAATCTGTAGCATTTCTATACACTAGCAATGAACAAGCGGAGGGGGAAATCAAGAAACGAATCCCATTTACAATTGCAACTAAAAGAATAAAATACCTAGGAATAAATTTAACTAAAGAGACAAAAAACCTATATAAAGAAAACTACAAAAAACTGCTAAAAGAAATCACAGAAGACCTAAATAGATGGAAGGGCATACCGTGTTCATGGATTGGAAGACTAAATATAGTTAAGATGTCAATCCTACCTAAATTGATTTACAGATTCAATGCAATACCAATCAAAATCCCAACAACTTATTTTTCAGAAATAGAAAAACCAATAAGCAAATTTATCTGGAAGGGCAGGGTGCCCCGAATTGCTAAAAACATCTTGAGGAAAAAAAACGAAGCTGGAGGTCTCACGCTGCCTGACTTTAAGGCATATTATGAAACCACAGTGGTCAAAACAGCATGGTATTGGCATAAAGATAGATATATCGACCAATGGAATCGAATAGAGTGCTCAGATATAGACCCTCTCATCTATGGACATTTGATCTTTGATAAGGCAGTCAAGCCAACTCACCTGGGACAGAGCAGTCTCTTCAATAAATGGTGCCTAGAGAACTGGATATCCATATGCAAAAGAATGAAAGAAGACCCATCTCTCACACCCTATACAAAAGTTAACTCAAAATGGATCAAAGATCTAAACATCAGGTCTAAGACCATAAAACAGTTAGAGGAAAATGTTGGGAGATATCTTATGGATCTTACAACTGGAGGCGGTTTTATGGACCTTAAACCTAAAGCAAGAGCACTGAAGAAGGAAATAAATAAATGGGAACTCCTCAAAATTAAACACTTTTGTGCATCAAAGAACTTCATCAAGAAAGTAGAAAGACAGCCTTCACAATGGGAGACAATATTTGGAAATGATATATCAGATAAAGGTCTAGTATCCAGAATTTATAAAGAGATTGTTCATCTCAACAACAAAAAGACAGCCAACCCAATTACAAAATGGGAAAAAGACTTGAACAGACACCTCGCAGAAGAGGAAATACGGATGGCCAAGAGGCACATGAAGAGATGCTCAATGTCCCTGGCCATTAGAGAAATGCAAATCAAAACCACAATGAGATATCATCTCACACCCACCAGAATGGCCATTATCAACAAAACAGAAAATGACAAGTGCTGGAGAGGATGCGGAGAAAGAGGCACACTTATCCACTGTTGGTGGGAATGTCAAATGGTGCAACCACTGTGGAAGGCAGTTTGGCGGTTCCTCAAAAAGCTGAATATAGAATTGCCATACACCCAGCAATACCATTGCTAGGTATCTACTCAAAGGACTTAAGGGCAAAGACACAAACGGACATTTGCACACCAATGTTTATAGCAGCATTATTTACAATTGCAAAGAGATGGAAACAGCCAAAATCTCCATCAACAGAAGAGTGGCTAAACAAACTGTGGTATATACATACGATGGAATATTATGCAGCTTTAAGACAAGATAAACTTATGAACCATGTAATAACATGGATGGACCTAGAGAATATTATGCTGAGTGAATCCAGCCAAAAACTAAAGGACAAATACTGTATGGTCCCACTGATGTGAACGGACATTCGAGAATAAACTTGAAATATGTCATTGGTAACAGAGTTCAGCAGGAGTTAGAAACAGGGTAAGACAATGGTAATTGAAGCTGAAGGGATACAGACTGTGCAACAGGACTAGATACAAAAACTCAAAAATGGACAGCACAATAATACCTAATTGTAAAGTAATCATGTTAAAACACTGAATGAAGCTGCATCTGAGCTATAGGTTTTTGTTTTGTTATGTTTTGTTTTGTTTTGATTTTACTATTATTACTTTTATTTTTTTCTCTATATTTACATTCTATATCTTTTTCGGTTATGTTGCTAGTTCTTCTAAACCAATGCAAATGTACTAAGAAATGATGATCATGCATCTATGTGATGATGTTAAGAATTAATGATTGCATGTGTAGAATGGTATGATCTCTAAATGTTGGGTTAATTTCTTTTTTTCCGTTAATTAAAAAAAAAAAAAAAGAGAAGGGATAATTGGAGATGAAGGGATACAGACTGTACAACGGGACTGGATATAAAAACTCAGAAATGGACAGCACAATACTACCCAATTGTAATGCAATTATGTTAAAACACTGAATGAAGCTGCATGTAAAAATACTTCATTGCTTAAAAGATGCTAACCATCATCTGAACCTTTAGAGAGTGATCATCTTTTTGCTGGTGGAAGATTTTGCCTTGAAGCTGATGGCTGCTGACCGATCAGGGTGGTGGTTACGGAAGGTTGGGGTGGCTATGACAATTTTTTAAATAACACAACAATAAAGTTTGCCACATCAACTGACTCTTCCTTTCCTGAAAGATTTCTATATAGCATGAGATACTGTTGATAGCATTTTATTCACACTTGAATTTTTGTAAAATTGGAGTCAATCCCTTCAAATGCTGCCAATGCTTTAGCAACTAAGTTAATGTAATATTCTAAATCCTTTGTTGTCATTTCAACAATGTTCACAGCATTGTCACCAGGAGGAGATTCCATCTCAGGAAACCACATTCTTTGCTCATCCATAAGAAGTGGCTCCTCGTCCATTCAAGTTTTATCATGGCATTGCAGCAATTCAGTCATGTCTTCAGGCTCCACTTCTAATTCATGATCTTTTCCTACTTCCACCACATCTATAGTGGCTTTCTCCAGTGAAGTCATGAACGCCTCAAAGTCCTCCATGAGAGTTGGAATCACCTCCTCCCAAACACCTGTCAACATTGATATTTTGACTTCCTCCTATGAATTATGAATGTTCTTCATGGCATCTAGATTGACAACTCCTTTTCAGAAGGTTTTCAATTGAGTTTATCCAGATCCATCAGAGGAATCACTTTCTTTCAGGTTCTCCCTGAAGAGTATTCACTCAATAAATCACAGGTACCTGATCCCTGTCTCAAGCTCCACTTCTAGGAACCCAATCCCAGGCAGCTGAGGTGGCTCTCAGGACTGGTCTGGTGGGTCCTGCCCCTTGCCCTTTACACACAGTTGGCCTTCACCAAGAGCCACAGCACTGCAGTACCAATCACAGACGAGTTTAGGCATGGTCTGTGGTCACCCACCCCAACGGACCAGACCAGGGCCTCAGCTCCCAACACCTGCCTCCACCACTGATCCTCACTGGGGAACTCCCAGACCCCAGCCCTCCCTGGTGCCTCCTTCTGCCAACCTCAGCTGCATTTTGAGTGTTCCCAAAGGGAATGAGAATCCAACATCATCCCTGAGACATTGGGTCCCTGGACCAACACTTGGAAGTAGGAAACATGCACAGCAACCACTCTTTCCAGGAACCTGTGCAACCAGCAAGTGGCCCTCATAGCGCAGCCTGGGGAGAGGGAAGAGCTGCCCAGTAGCATGTGTATCTGCCACCTCTGCCCTCCCCACACTCATCCCCTTGCCTGGCTCCCAGGAGCAGATACATCTGACTCAGAGGAAGCCCAGTGCCTAGTCTACATCAGTCAGGGGACGCTGGGACTCCTTCTTAAAACCAGATGCTGCTAAACGCAGAATGCTTAAGATTCATTCAGGATCATCTGTAGCTTTAAAACCTAAATAAGACATTTTATTTGTCTTGACATAACTCTGTTAATCTTATGTCATCTTTTCTTAGTCTTTGATATGCAAATAAAAACATAGTCCTTGTATTTATTTTCCTCTCATATTTTTCCTTCTAGCTGCTCCAGAATATAGGAGGCTAGAGGGCTTAAATACTTTATCATCACAATTGACTTTTTTCTTGTGAACAGTAACATATATACAAAAAAGCTATAAATTTCCAAGCACAACACCACAATTAGTTGTAGAATATATTTCAGACCTTGACATGGGTTACAATTTCACAATTTTAAGTTTTTACTTCTAGCTGTTCTAAAATACTGGAGACTAAGAGAGATGTCAGTTTAATGATTCAGCATTCACATTCATTTAAGTCCTATCTTCTATTATTATGCTGCTAAACACAGAATGCTTACGATTCAATCAGGATCATCGGTAGCTTTAAAACCGAAATAAGACATTTTCTTTGTCTTGACATAACTCTGTTAATCTTATGTCAGAATAATTCCGCCATCACCTTTGATCTTTCCATACCTCTCCATGGGGTTGTTTGGGTTATGGCAATTCCAAATTTTTGATATTGGAAGGGTCTGTCACTAATGTGGAGTAGGGAGAATCGAACTATCCAATGTTCTGGAGAGGCTGGGCTAGGTTTCAGGACTTATCTGAACCAGGGACCCATCTGGAGATTTTAGGTTTCTGGCAAGTTACCCTAGTGTAAAATTTTCTTTGTCTTTTAAACAAACAAATACACAAAGAAAACAGACACTTCTAGGGACATTAGCTGAAAGAAGAGATGAGAAAAAGAATAGACAAAAGAAACAAAGAGCAGAGAACGTCAGATTACGGAGGAGTACTTAGAGGGCAAAACAGAGGAGGAAACAGAAATGATGAAGTTAATGGGATTTTCCTTCTTTGATTCCACAAAAGGGAAAAAGGTAGATGGCTCTGTCAATGCCTATCTATCAATGTGTCTCAAAAGAGAAAGTACCGGCAGTGCCTGAATCGAAAGGGTGGATTCAATAGGCCTTTGGATTTCATTGCGTGAGAACTGAAATGTTAAAGAATGATTTTTCCCCCTCATCTTTGTCAAAAGAATGGATTTTGGATTTTGTACTTAATATGCATCAAAAACAGGATCTCAGTTCTTCCTTCTTTTAGAGTAAGAAAATCTTATTTGTGAAGTATGCGGTCACGTACAGCTACCTCAACAAAAGAAAAATTTACATATTACATTGTTTCCTTTTAGGAAAAATCTTTGGGGCAATTGTCAGCCCCATTTTGTTTGTCCTTATTCTGTGGAAACTGTGTATGTTTTCTTCATGGCTGCTTGTTAGGACGTTTTTAAAAACATAAAAGTAATTTGGGGGGGGGGACACGGTGACTCAGCAGACAGAGTTCTCACCTGCCATGCCAGAAATCCGGGTTCAATTTCCAGTGCCTGCCCATGCGGGGGAAAATAATAATAATAATTTGAACATAAGTTTCTCCAATAAAGCAGTATTCCTAAAAAAAAAAAGTTGGGGGGTTGAGCAGGTCACTGTGGCCACCTTATGATGGTCTCCCAAATTTGTTTCTTCAGCAACACTCCGTGGCCTGAAACAACTCCATGGAGCCCTAGTTGTCAGACACCCTGCCTGCCTCGCCCCATCCGTAGGAGCAGTGAATGGGAAACAAGGCAAACCTGGGCCACACACTGATGTGCTGGTGTGTAGTTGGCCCTCCTGCTGTCACTGGGCAGTTTTTGGTCCTCGTGGGCAGGACTCTCCCCCTCCCGGGTACGGTGCTGACAGAGGCTATCTCACATGAACCTAATGGCACTGGTACCTCTTCAGGACTAATCCAAGGAACAAAATTCCAAAAACCAGGAAGTAGAGTATGCTGGGCCCATCTGCCTGCACCCTTAGGTAAATGGTTTTGTGGAGAAGAAGCCCAGGATGGCCAGAGATGTCTCCTGACTGGGGTTTGCTTTCCATTCTTACCTCAGGAAGAGATTGAAATTTAGCTCATTCACACACCCGTGGCAGCTTTTAACAGCTGAAACCCCTAGGTTTCTGCCCTGATTTTGGCCTAGCCAACCCAATCCAAATTGTAGAAGCCAGCACTCCCCAATAGGTTTTAAGGTCTAGAAAAATGTTCCTTCCCTTTAAACTCAGCAATTTTGCTTCTAGGACCTATGGGAAATAATTAAAATTTTATATGTAAGGATGGTCAAGATTTATTTATGACTTTAAAAAATTACAAAGGGTTCCCAGAGCTTCTTGAATCCAAGGACCCTAATTTCCAAAATTTTACCTCTTAACATTTTGGCCTCTAGTGAGTTCCGACAGTGAAGCAGGCAGATGGATCCTCCCTGTTGACCCTCACATCTCTGCCCACTGTGCCACCAGTGAAAGGGTGGCATGAGCTCAGAGAATATCAGCTCTTTGCCAAGGATACAGATTTCATCCTCATAGTAAAAGCTGTCCTGGAAGAGATGTTAATTCTGAACAAAGATATACTGAATGCCCATATCTTGGCTCTAAACGAGCAGATGGGATTCCAAGAGTGGATTCCACTGGACAGCAAAAACAACAGGAAATCTTTGTAACCCTAAAATCTGTTGTCAGAGATCTTGACTATAAGTGGCCTTGCATGGTGCTGCTGGTTGTAGGAGCTCAGGGCCCACGGGCAGACCAGAGTTGCTCAGGTCAGCAAAACACAGGGCTCTCTGCCAAAAGAGATTAGGACCCATGGAGTCACAGCATCCTGAGGACATCCTGGGGACCCGTGGGGAAGACTGCAGTCTATGTGTGGGTGGAAGCTCTTTCCTTTCCCAAGCGGAACAATGATGAATTAGAAATAAAAATGGGGCACAGAAAGAGATGAAACTCACAGCACCCACAAAACCTAAAACTGACAAAACCTAATATCAGAATCCAAGGGGAGTGGATGATAATGATAAGGTAAATGGAGCTGACTGAGGAAACCCATCCCAGCCCTCATCACATAGCAACACCTTGGCTTCTCTTCAGTAAACCAAGATCTCCTGAAAAAAAAAAAAATTCAAAGGCAATATGAAGAAAGCCCAAAGCTAAGGCAGGGTGGGGTGAAGCCTCATGGACAGGGAGAGACTGGGATACCGAATATGCCAGAGGAGAAGGATATAAGCAAGATAAGAGCTCCCAGAAGGAGGTCCTCTCTTAGTTGGGAAGAGAGAAAGAACGAGAAGAGAAGAAAAAGTCACTCATGAATGTGAACTTCCAGAATCAGTGGGCTAATGTGTCATATGGCCTCAACAGCTCTCTATGCATTTTGGGGGCTCTGACCAGTCTCTCAAAGGTATCCCTCTGTGCTGGTTTGAAAGGATGTATGGACCCTAGAAAAGTCATGTTTTCATCAAAATCCCATTTTGTAAAGGTAGAATAATCCCTATTCAATACTGTATGTTTGAAACTGTAATCAGATCATCTCCCTGGAGATGTGATTTAATCAAGAGTGGTTGTTAAACTGGATTAGGTGACGACATGTCTCCACCCATTTGGGTGGGTCTTGAGAAGTTTCAGGAGTCCTATAAAAGAGGAAACATTTTGGAGAATGAAAGGGATTCGGAGAGAGCAGAGAATGCTGTAGTACCATGAAGCAGAGTCCACCAGCCAGTGACCTTTGGAGATGAAGAAGGAAAATGCCTCCCGGGGAGCTTCATGAAACAGGAAACCAGCAGAGAAAGCTAGCAGATGAGGCCGTGTTCACCATGTGCCCTTCCAGCCAAGAGAGAAACCCTGACTGTGTTCACCATGTGCCTTCTCACTTGAGAGAGAAACCCTGAACTTCATCAGCCTTCATAAATCAAGGTATCTTTCCCTGGATGCCTGTGATTGGACATTTCTATAGACTTGTTTAATTGGGACATTTTCTCAGCCTTAGAACTGTACACTAGCAACTTACTAAATTGCCCTTTTTAAAGGCCATTCCATCCCTGGTCTATTGCATCCTGGCAGCTAGCAAACTAGAACAACCTCCTTTAAAATGTTGCTTTCAGTGGCTTCTACCTGCCTGGTTCTCACCTTCTCACCCAAACCAAAAAAAAAAAAAACTTTTCCTTTCTCCTACAGAGAAATATCTTATGGGTTGGAAAGAAAGATTCTAATCTTAAGGAATAAGACAGAACTTTGTTCTTTGCTTTGGGTTTAAGAGCTGTCCCAGAACTCAGTTCTAGACCCTTGGTCTGAGAGGAAGAGGGATGTGTTAGGGAAAACGGGAGTTATGTTATTAGGGTCCTCTGAGGAACATTCAACACCACGTTCCTCATGAAGAGAGAGTGAGAGTGAGGGAATCATCAATCCATTCCTTTTCTTCCTTTCAGAAACATAAAAATTTCCCTTGACTGGAGGTATCTGAACTAAGATGTAGGGGAAAGAGAGGCTACACAAGGTACATACATGATCAAGAGTAGCACAACAAACCTACCCAATCCTTTTATTTTTTGACCTGAGAATTTTTTTATCATTCTTCTTCAGTCATTTAGAATATATGAGAGACTTCCGGAGAAGATGGCGGCTTAGTAAGATGCGCGGATCTTAGTTTCTTCTCCAGGACAGCTACTAGGGGAGTAGAAACGATACAGAACAGCGCCCAAAGCCACAACAGAGATAAAAAAGACAGCGTACCCCATCCTGGAACAGCTGGCTGGCTGAGAGAAGCCGCTCGGGTGAGATCGCCGAGGCACGCGGGCTTCACCGGGCGGGGCGGCAAGCAGCCGGAGTAACTTCCTTCCCCCTTCCCGGGCCGGCTGGGAGAATTGGAGAGGCGGTCCCCTGAAACCGCGGCGGCTGGCGCCCACACCACGCGCGGCCCCCCGGACCAACTGAGAGAATTGGATGGGAAATCCGCAGGCCGCGGAGAACGGTCATGGGTGGGGGAGGCCCCTTCCAAACCCGTGACTCCCCGGGAACGTGCACTCTCCCAGGCGGGCCGCTGCCGCTGGCACCCTCCCGCCACGCTTGTCGCCCGGGCCGACTGGGAAATTCGGGCGGGCGCTTTCCCGGGCTGCGGCGGCCGGCGACCCTCCCTGCGTTCGGACCCCGGGCCGGCTAGAACTCTTCCAAGCCGCTTCGGCTAGCGAACCTCCCGGACTGCGAGAGTTTTCCAAAGTTAAAGGTTCCACAGCACCTTTTACTGGTGGGACCCGCAGACAAACGTGTGCCACGAGCGCCACCTACTGGGCAGGATAAGAAAAACAGAACCCAGAGATTTCACAGAAAAATCTTCCAAACTTTTGGATCCAATACCCAGGGAAATCTGTCTAAATGCGCAGACGCCAACAGAAGATAACGGATCACGCTCAAATAATTGAAAATATGGCCCAGTCAAAGGAACAAACCAATAGTTCAAATGAGATACAGGAGCTGAGACAACTAATGCTGAATATACGAACAGAAATGGAAAACCTCTTCAAAAACGAAATCGATAAATTGAGGGAGGACATGAAGAAGACATGGGCTGAACATAAAGAAGAAATAGAAAAACTGAAAAAACAAATCACAGAACTTATGGAAGTGAAGGACAAAGTAGAAAAGATAGAATATATGAGAGAATAGAGTCTAGAAATAGATTCACACATATATTGACAGTGGCAATTAAGTTGGAAAAAGAATATCATTTCAATAAATGATTCTTGAGCAACTGGATATCTCTGTTGATGAGAATGATGGGGTACGCTGCCCAGATCCTCCCAGATTCAAGGCACTTATTTCTTTAACTGCCAGGAGTGTCAAATGCTGATAGCTCATAGCTGAGTCCCTCTCCAGGCAATGCTTATCCAAAGAGAATTGCCCTGCTTAAATTTTCCCTCCTCTCCAGGGTAGTCTCCTCCCAATGACTAGCTTATGAGGGTGGACAAAATCCAGGTCCCCTTGTCTAGATAAAGGACAACTCTCAAAGGTGATTTCAGCTCCAGAGGTCCCACTGGAGTTAGTAGAGACCTTTGGTACAATCACATCATTGTTAACTTCCTCCTCTGTCCAGTCCTGTTTCTCTCACTCCCTTATACATGTTGTCTTGGGAGTACCCTCCAGTAAACTTGCACACAAGTCATTCTCTCAGCCCTCTTCTCAAAGAACTGAGCTATGGGAGTTGAATCCAGGAGCAGCACTAAGAAACAGATTCTAACATGGGATTTAGGAGCTGGTCACCCACCAGCTACCCAGCAAGGAAGACCTCTGCTACTGTTGGGAGGCTGAGTACTGATAGTGGGGAAAGCCAAATGGAAACCTCTCAAACATCCCCTCTCACCAGCCAAGACAAGAAGTCAAAGCAATAGCACACCCCGGGGGTTAGAGGCTGTTTGTGAAAGGGTGTCGTGAGCTTAGAGAATATTAGCTCTTTGCCAGTGAGACTGTTTTGGTCCCCATAGTAAAAGCTGTCCCGGAAGAGATGTTAAATCTGAACAAAGATATTCTGAACACTCATATCTTGGCTCTAAATGATCCTCCCTTCATATCACAACTGAATTCATCAACAGCAGCCCTTACAAAAATTGGATGAGCTCTGGTGGACGACAATAGACAGCTTCAAACTTGACAAGTAGCAGCTTCTAATGAAGCTGTTATGACAAGTGTGGTGTCATTGCTAAAAACAGATTACCACAGCCTCAGGTACTGATCTGGCAAATGCATTCTTTTCCATCCCTAGCAAAGGACATGCAGCAGTGGGCACAGGACAGTGGAAAGCTGCCAACCTGACAGAGCAATGGAGGAGTCTTTTGAAGGCACACCTAAGGTGTCAGTTTGAAGACTATGCCCTAGATGAGGCAACATTCTCAAAGGCAAGGTAAATATTTTTAATTTTAAATTTAGGTTGAAATGCTGGTGATCGGTGAGGGGGGAGGGGGAGGGGGACGGGCATGGTGTATATGAATTTTTTTCTGTTTTCTTTTTATTTCTTTTTCTGAATAGATGCAAATGTTCCAAGAAATGATCATGATGATGAATATGCAACTATGTGATGATATTGTGAATTACTGATTATATATGTAGAATGGAATGATCAAAAGTTAGAATGCTTGCGTTTGTTTGGTGTTTTTTGGTATTTAAAAAAAATTTTAAATTCAAAAATATATATTAAGCTCTATATATCTAGAGACCTTGATTTCCAGAAAAAAAATACACACAGAGGATGGAGTAAGAATACCGTTATACTTTAAGGTAAGGGTGGCTTCCTGGCCACTTCAGGCTCCTCCAAAGAGACTAGTAGGAAAAGAAAGGAGACATTATACTGACAGGGGTCATTGATCTTGATCAGCCGCAGAGTAGGGCACCGTTGACCTCACTAGGACATCTCTGGGTAAATCCTGCTCAGTTTTGATGGTCAGTGGGCAAGCGCAGCAGCCATAACCTGGAAAGGGCCTAATGATCAGGGCCTTGAACCACACGGGGATGCAGGTCTCGGTCACCATATCAGGTAAGTCTCCTTAGACCAGCAGAAGTGCTAGAGTAGGTGAGGAGCATCTAGAATAGGTAGCAGAAAAGGGGCAAAATAAGTGTGAGTTGTAGCTTTGAGACAAGCTGCAGTGTATCCTACCGGCCTTCTTTTTGTTCATTTCCCCAGAAAACAGGTCAGCCAGCATCATGGGGAAGTATGATGGAGAAGTGCCATTCCAGGTGGGGTGAACATACTATATTAAGTAACTGGATCCAAGCATCACAGGGGATTGACAGGAGTAGATGTTATGGTGCACTGCCTGGACCCCTGCTTCAGGCACTCATTTCCCCAACTGGCTGGGATTATTGACTTGATCACACAAAGATGAGTTTCTCTCCAAGCATTGCTCTTGGCCAGAAGACCTGTGACCCTTCCCTAGCACCTGTATCCAATGACAGGTCAATGTGGGATACAAAGGTCTAGTTCCTGTGCTCAGTTCACAACATCCCAGCTCCAGACCTTCCCTTGAAATTGGCAGAGGCTTCTGCTACAATTATATTCCAGTTCTACTTCTCCCTCTGCCTAATCAATCTCTTACAAGTGTTGTTTCCAAGAGCACTCTCCAATAAACTACACACAAATCTCCATCACAAATGTCACAAAAAGCACAAAACCAAAAAAACTATAAACTGGATTTCATCAAAATTTAAAACTTTTGTGCTTCAAAAGCCACCATCAAGAAAGTGAACAAACAGCCCACAGAATGGAAAAAATACTTCAAAATCATTTTCTGATAAGGGTCTTATATCTAGAATACCTAAAGAACACTTATAACTCAACAACAAAAAGAAAGCATGTCCAATTAAGAAATGGGCAAATGATTTGAACAGACATCTCTCCAAAGAAAAAATATAAATGGCCAATAGGCAGATGAAAAGATGTTCAATGTCATCAATCTTTAGAGACATGCAAATCAAAATCACAATAGCATACAACTTCATAGCGACTAGGATGGTATAACCAAAAAGCAGACATTAACAAATATTGACAAGGATGTACAGAAACCATAACCCTCATTCATGCTGCTGGACTATAAATTGGTGCAGACACTTTGGAAAACAGTTGGAAGTTCCTAAAAATGATAAATAAAGCATTACCAGACCCAGAAATTCTATTTATAGGAATATACGCAAGAAAAATGAAAACATGCATCCACACATATACTTGTATGAAAATGTTCATAGAAACATTATTCATAACAGCCAAATGTCCATCAACTGATAAGTGGATAAACAAATGTGGTATGCACATACAATGGAATCTTATTTGGCAATAAAAATGAGTGAAGTACTGAATTCAGAGCCACAACATAGATGAACCTTGAAAACATTAGGCTAAGTGAAAGTAGCCAGTCACAAAACTTCACATAATGTACGATTCCATTTATATGAAATGTCTAGAATAGGCAAATACATAGAGGCAGAAAAAATACCGGTTGCCAGGGGATGGTGGAGGTGGGGAGGGCAGATGAGAAGTGATTGTTTCTTTGAGGGTGATGAAAATGTCCTGATAGTAGATTACTGTGATGATTGCACAACTCTGTGAATAAACTAAAAACCACTGAGTGATCCACTTAATAAGGGTGAGTTTTATGGTATGTGAATTATAGCTCAATAGAGCTGTCATTTAAAAAAATCTACATGTCAGAATATAATTCCTCATAACATGTATGTGATAAATGATTTTGACAGCTACTTCACACATATGCACAAATTAATTTGAGTGGTAGTGCAGCTATCAAACAATCCCTTCCACAAATAACAGTTATAAAAACAGGATGAAATTATTAAAAACAACTATTTGAAGGCATAGAGAATGACCAAAGACAGGCAGAAGTTTGGGAAAAGCTTATTCTAGAAGCACTGCTACTGCATTAGGAACTGGGAGTTTGTGGCTTTCTTGCCTACTCCCCTTCCCCGCAGCTCCAATTAATGGAAAAACAGCTTGAGTTGGCAGATGACAGAGTTTGGAGCGTCAGATCAGCTGAAAATACCAGGGGGGAACCACAAATATAAAATCTGATTATAAATGCTAGCCAAATTCCTGGCTCACCACTAAAATACACATACATGTACATGGGAGATCCCAGAGTTCCCTACAAAAAACAGGCAGAAAATGAGGGGGCGGGGCCTATCCTTGAATGACAGGACTACCCTGGGGAAGATCTGTGACTGAGTGCATACCCCAGCATGCACACAGCTCCAGCAGCAGAGGGTAGGAGGATCATTGGCTTGAGGTTTCTAAAAGCAGAACTCAGGGCTGGCAGAGAAACTGGAAATTTAGGTGACAAGTCCCAGAATCAAGGGAATCACAGAGAGGGTAGCCTGAAAATATGAGTAGAAACTCTGCTCAAACCGTTGGCTGACTACTAAACTACATAAGCATGGGAAAGGTCTGCAGGGGGCAAGGCTAAAAAAGCAGCAGCTAAAAGCTGAAATCAGTAAAAGGAGACATCAGCTGTTGCACATCATGGGGCAAACAGATCTTAGTATTTGAATCCAGATTTTTAAAGAAACAACAAACAGATCTCAGAAGAACAAAATAGATTCCAGAGTCACTACAATGCCCAATTTTGAACTAAAATTGTTACATGCAAAAAAATGGGAATGTGTAACTCATACTCAGGGATAAATAGCAGCCAATAGAAATTGACTCTTAGCAGATCCCAGATATTGGATTTTAGAAGAGAAAGACTTCAATGTAGCTATTATAAATATGTTCAAAGAATTAAAGGAAAATACTGTATTAATGAGTAAATGCATTAGGAATCTCAATAGAGAAATGGAAACTAAAAAGGAACAAATGGAAATAAAGAATTGAAAAGTACAATAACTGGTATGACAAATTTAGCATATGACAGATTTCTGATGGCAGAAGAATCAGTAGATTTGAAAATGGAGCAATAGAAATTACCTGTTCTTCCAACACTTTTCTCTCTGTTGGAAGATCAGAGAGAAAATTGTTAAAGAAAAACTAGCAAAATTTCGGAGACCTAAACAGGGGCAATATCAGGTGATTCAACATAAAGTTCATGGAGTCCCAAAAGGACACATGAGACAGACAGGTGGAGAAAAGTTTATTTGAATAAACAATAGTCAAATACTTCCCAAATTTAGCAAAAAGCACTAACTACAGATCTAAGAAGCAAGCAAACCTTATACTAGTTTTTTTATACCTGCTGTATAATTAGAACTAATTAGAACTAATTAACTGACTTAAAACACAACCCATTTATTACCTCAGAATTCTGTAGGTCAGAAGTACAGGTACAGATGATGCAGTGGAGTCCTCTCTGTAGAGGTTCACAAGGCCAAAAATGAAGTGTTGGCAGGACTGCATTTCTTTCTGCAAGCTCTGGGGATGAATCCCACTAAGTTCATTCAGGTTGTTGGTTGAATTTGGTTCCTTGTGGTCATAAGACTGATGTCCCTGTTTCCTTGCCCAGGGTCATTTTCAGCTTTTACAGACTATCTACATTCCCTGGGTTATGGCCCCTTTCATTTACAAAATCAGCAAGGGCAGAGAGTATTTCTCATGCTTTGAATATCTCTGACCTCCCGTTCTGCCTCAACTCTCTTGCCTCTGCTTCCAGCTGGAGAACGTTTTTCTGCTTTTAAGGGCTCCTGTGATTATATTGGGCCTACCTGGACTATACAGGCTAATCTTCCTGTCTTAAAGTCCATACCTTAAATATGTCTACAAACTCCCTTTTGCCATCTAATGACAAATTTACAGACTCTGGAGAGAGAGCATAGATATATCTATGGGGTGGCATTCTGCCTACCACAAAGTCCAAGTAGAATAAAAACAAAGAAAACCACACCCAGTACTTTAGAGTCAAATTCATGAAAACCAGAGGAAAAAGAAAATCTTGAAAGCAGTGAAAGAAAAGCAACACTTTACATATAAGGAAATAACAGCAAGATTAACAACTGATCTCAATTCTGAAGCAATGACAACTAGACATATTTTGTACTGAAAGGGGAAAAAAACTTTCAGTCAAAAATTCTATATGTTGCAAAACTATCCTTTAAAGATCATGGTGAAATAAAGACATTTTCAGATAAAAACTAAGAGGATTTGAGGTTAGCAGTCCTACACTATAGCCAAAGAATGTCTTTTAAGCCAAAGGAAAATTGTACTACATAGTATTTTCAATACAGTAGGGAATAAAGAAGACCAGAAATGGTTAATGCGTGAATAGATGTTAAAATTTCTTTAAAAGATATATGATTGTTTAAAGCAAAACTTATAATTCTGTATTCTTGGGCTTATAATGAATATAAATGTATTGCATATGGCAATGGATTGGGGATAGAACTAAAATGTTTCATGGAGTCTGTCTATATTGTACAAAAAATAATTTAACATTTAATTAATGGTGATAACTTATCACATGTAACTTATCACTTACATGTGATAAGTTAAAGACACATGTAATCTCTAAAGCAACCACTAAAAGTATGAAAAGAAATATTACAAAAGTCAACAGAGGAAATAAAAGGTGTACTTCAAAAAAATTGCTTTTTGTCGGATATATCACAAAAGATCAACTATACAGAAAACGAGGATGCAATAAAGAAAAAGAGGGACAAAAAGATATAACACATATAAAAACTGAAGGACAAAATGGCTGAAATAAGTACTGCCTTTCAGTTATAAAGCTGAGTGTTAATATATTAAATTTCCCTATCAAAAGACAGATATTGGCAGAATGGATTTTGAAAAAAAAAAAAGCACAATCTAACTCGCTTTAGACACAAAGACACAAATAGGCTGAAAGTGAAAGGATAGAAAAAGATTATCCATGCAAATAATAACCAAAAGAGAGATGGAGCTACACTAATTTAGGACAAAATAGAATTTAGGTCAAAGGCTATTACAAGAGACAAAGAAGGACCCTATAATATTAATAAAAAGGATCAATCCACCAAGGACAGATAAGCTAACTACAGTGCCGCAAAATACATAAGACAAACACTGGCAAAGCCAAAAGGAGAAGTAGGCACATCCACAGTAATAGTGGAGATTGCAATACACCACCTTCATCAATATCTACAACAACTAGACAGAAGACCAATAAAGAAAAAGATCCTAAATAATGTGATAAATGGACTGGAATCTCGTAGACGCATATAGAACACTGCACCACAGAACAGCAGGATACACATTCTTCTCGAGTGCCCATGGCTCATTCTTCAGGACAGACAATGTGTTGAGTCACAAAACAAATATCAATTCATCATAAAAGATTGAAATTATACAAAGCATCTACTCTGACCACATCGGATTGAAGCTGGAAATCAATAATAAGCAGAGAACTGGAAAATCTACAAATACATGGACATTAAATAACATACACTTAGACAATCAATGAGTCAAAGAAGAAATCACAAGGAAAATTAGTGATTTTGAGACAAATGAGAAAATAATATGTCAAAACTTAACAGATGCAGCAAAAGCAGTCCCAAGAAAGAAATTTTTAACCCTAAATGCTTACATTAAAAAAGGAGAAAAGAAAATATTTTCTGTGGAAAGTATTTTCATGGTTTCCCAGACAGTTAAGTACAGTATTGATAAATAACAATGAAAAGTCTAGAAACCATGTTGAGGGAGAAACTGAGAATTTTATTCTGGAGAAGGAAGGATTGGCCATGGAGTGGCTGCCTTGTCTTAGAGTTTGCAAACTGGCTTGGATGGCCTGAATGCTTGATGTGAGCAAAGAGAAGGAGCTGAGGGCTGTTGAGCTGAGGAATTTCTGCTCAACATGGAGAACTATCAATCAGCCTCAATCACCCAGAGATTCCCCTGGAAGGCATGGAGCGCTTGGCTGAACACAATCCACCATCATGGCAGACATCCTTGATTAACCACTGCGGATAACTGGGCTTGGAAAGTCCCTTCAGGAGAAACCAATCCAAGGAAACAGAGGCCCCAAGAGCAAGAAAACAATGCTCTCCTGTGATCTCAGCTAGGTTTTGGATTTCATCTATTTTCCAGTGTGAGTGGCACAAATCTCCAAACAACAGCTATGTGCCTACAGCATCAACCTGATTTCATTGGTGAGTATAAAATAACCCAGTTTAAACCCATTTAACTAGAAAGGCAAATTTCTAGAAAATGTGAAACCCCTTTGGGGAATATATGTAGGCAATTAACTCACTTTTCCTGAGTGCAAGAGGGAATGACAATGCATGCTAACGGGATCTTTAGATACTCTCTGTGTCATGAATGCACAGCCCTATGGTTAGAGGAAAATACGGGCAAGTTGTCACCCATGCTGGCTACGAGCTGGTTGGTGGCAGCCTTGGCCCCTGCCCTGAGTGATCTGATTTCTTGACAAAAATATTGTTAGGGTTACTATGCATATATGTTTGATAAACAAAAGAGTTTATTTAGACAACAGACAACACCTTTGCATTCTTCATTGAATGTGCTTTTATATGTTGTTGATATTTCAAGTGGGGTCACAATTTGCTAAACTTTAAGAAATCTGGAAACTCATTTTGGCTTGTTTAGGAGCAACAGGCAAGAAATGTCAGATTAGAAGAAACCGTCCCTGTTTCAGTGAAACAAAGAAAGAAATTGTGCTTTTGGAACTCAGCAGCATGCTGAGTGTAAAGTCAACGGTCAAAGAAGTCACTGTTAGAAAAGGTTGCAGAGAAAAACCTCCCACCTAAATGCTGGAGAGACGATTTTTTCCCACAAGGACCACAGCCAAATCAACTTCATTTTTAGAGCTGGCACCATCAATGGCTTTGACTTCGGTTTTATTTTTAACATCTCATAAGGGAAAAGGAAAGAAAACGAAGACAACTGTTACATACTAATACAACTTTTACATGCATTATTTCATCTTCATCTGGTAGTCATTATTATCTCTATCTTACATATCTGGAAGCCCAGGCTCAGAGAAGTTAAGTGGCTTTCCCAAGTCACACAGCTACTCAAATGGTGAAGTAAGAATGAGATTGCACACAGATCTGCCTAGCTCCAAAACTCATGGTTTCTATTAGATAAAGCTGCTTTTACTGTGGATTTTTCAAAGCCATTAGTTCCTCTGGAGTGGGACTAGCTTTAATACACTTTAAAACATTCACTTGATTTTTAAACCGGGTGGATCGTTTTCAAACACACTGCGGACGGTAGAGAAATCTGATGCCAAATCCTACAAAAGCCTCATGGCAGGGGGAAAGGCTTTGCCAGGATTGCACCTCAAAAGGGACTGCTGAATAGGGGGTTGAGTGTGCAGCTTCTTTTTGGCGTCCTCAGTGTGGAGTTTGCCTCATAGTTTTAGCAAACGCAGGCGCCAGGCTGCCTTGGTTAGCTTTGCCCCCAGCAACCCCTCCATTCCCAGGCCTATTGATTTCACCTGAATTGTAAGGAAGAGCTTCCCTTGTGGGGAGAGACCACAAGCATTCGGAGAAGGCCCACAGCAACCAGCCACAGCTGACTGTTTTCTCCAAGGCGTCCCACAAAGAGGCACATTTTAGTAAAATCCCATACATCCCATCAACAGGAGCCTGTTCAAAGGGCTTTGGGGATCTGGGCAGCATGGGCTAGCTCTTCCATGGGTAGAGCCAGGGAGCTTTGCCTCCTCGGTCTTCACTGACACCCTCACTTTTCCTGGCAGCCTGGGCACTGCATTTAGACTACCTGGGTGCAAAGTCCAGCTCTGCCACCTAATGACCGTGTGACTTGGTCAAGCTACTTAACCTAATTTCCAGTTTCCTCATCTGTGAAATGGAGAAAATGATAGTAGCTGCCTTATAAGAGTGTTCTGAGGACTTCTGGACAAACCAGGTGGTTAGATACCCTACTATACTCTGAAGTTCTACAATTGTATGATTCCTGTCTGTGCCCTCCTTCTTATTTCTTGGGTATTATTCCTTAAATCAGTTGTTCTCTATATGCAGTCCCTGAGCCAGCCAGCATACTTGTTAGAAATGCAAAGTTCTTGGCCCCCACCACCTATGGAATCAGAAACTCAGGGGATGAGGCTCAGCAATCTGCTTTCAGAAGCCTCCATGTGACTGCATTGCACACCAAAGTTTGAGAACCCAACCCAGAGGAAGTGCAGCCTTCCAACAAGCATTCCAGGGGGATAAAAAAGCTGTAGCAGTGCTGACTTTGAGCTATTATGATCACTTTACAACCCTATGCAGTGCTCCAGTTACAAAACCAGAAAAGGCTGTGCCTTAGAATGACTTCTTTTATGGGATAATAAAAATACAAACATCAGAGCAAAAGAAGGTAACCTTTCCAGCTGCTCCAGCTGTCAACACCAAGCTATCTTTCTGCTTACGTCTTTTAGGGTAAATTTTAGGACATATTAACCTCACCAGTAACATCACATATAAAGACCAGAGATTAATATATTGAGTAACTTGAATTCTTTATTAATGTGATAATGATGACGGCAGGAGGTAATAAAATGATAAAGCAAAACACTAGGAAGTCAGTGACTCAAAACAGAATGAGACTCTCTCCCCACAGAAACAAGGCAAGCATCGCTCTGGGTTGTTTTTTTTTCCTCGTAAATAGTAAATCACGAGCTCTGTCTGTGCCTTTCTTGGGCAACAGGAAGAACTAGGTGAAAGGTCTTGATAACTGAGGTCATAAGATTTTACTTCCAAAATCAATTTTACTTCTTACGATACTACATACCTTAGACATACAAACTGACTTACCTAGAATGCTAGAACTGGAAGAAACTTAGGGGTCACTTGTCCAATCCTCTACTTCACTGATGAAAAACAGGGGTCACACAACTCAAATGAGTGAACAGGTTGTCTGACTCCTTGTCCAGTACACATTCCACTGCACTGCAACAGAGTTTAACTGTGCAGATGATGGAACTGAGCTCTAAGAGTCCAGAGAATGATTCAGGACAATGAGCCATCAGTATTTTCGACATGCTAACCATAGTAGACCTGCATTTCTTTTATTATCTTGGTAACAGGTCATATTTCTCTTGCTATCTTGGGCCAGACTGGAATTAAATATTTTATTTTCTGATTTGGTAAACTTACTTGTACAGGTCATCCATGATTCTCCAAATTGGCTTTTGGCTGTGTAGCCGAAGGAGACTACAGCAGCACTGCAGATATTCCGGGGTCAGCCACAAAACCAACTGCTGCTGGAGGTACACATTTGCAGTACTTCAAGAAGCTACAGAGAGTAGTGGAAACTCTGACATCATCATGAAAGACCTCAAGGTGGTTGTCTAAAGTCAACATAGGTTATTCTCAGGACCATGACTTTGTATTTGTGTAGAGATATTTCATACCTCTGGTCGTCACAACAATCTCTGGCAAAGGAAAATTTATAGATACAGGAAACAAGGTTAGAGATATAAGTGATTTGCCCAAAGATGCACCATAGTTGCAGAATTGGGACCAAAACTAGTATATCCTGAGTCTTACTCCAATGCTCTGTTTAACTGGCATTTCCAAAGTACTTTTCCTTGGGTATCCTGGACATTAGACTTGGGCTCTTAGATTGTGTTCAAATGAGGTGTGGAAAGAGCAAGGACTAAGAGCTTGGAAGGAACAGAGGATTAAGAGTTCAGGCACCTGGATGCTAGCTGCCATTTGACCTCTTTGGGCCTCAGTTCTCTCCTCTGAAAACAAGGATGCTCAATTAAATCTTGTATTCTTTCCAGTACTGACTGATGCCAGAGCAGATTTCACCTGGCCACTCTGTTGCCCTTTAGGAAGTCATCAAGGTAGGGAAAGACAATAATTGATGGTTTACACAAAAATTTTGCATAATATAAACTTTTCTTTCTTACTGTAAATTTTTCCCTTCTTGGAGGAGGGGAAAGGAATGAAAATGGTTCTAGAATTTTCTGAGGAATGCTACAGAAACAAGTCGGATCTCCAGGCTGGTACAAGCCTGCTATGTGGGTTGCTTGTCCTTTTCATGGCAGCTCCCTTTTAGTATGCACATCAGTCCTGGTCAAATGGAGTAGCCTGGGCATCTAAAGCCCTTCTGCAAGCATGCCAATGCCTCACAGAAATGCTTTAGGCTGTATTTATGAGGCTCTGGGCACAGGGAGAAATGCAGCAAAGTAACATACTATCCAGACTCGGGGTTGAAGACCTCTGGCAACAAAATTTCTTGGGAATCCATTCCTCTATAAGAATTTTTAAAGCAGTTTTATTGAGATATATCCACATACCATGCAATCCATTCAAAGTGTACAATAAATGGCTTTTAGTGTAATCAGAGTTGTGCATTTATCACCATAATTAATTTTAGAATATTTTTATTACTCTGAAAAGAAAAACCCTATATTCCTTAGCAGTCACCTCTCAATCCCTCTATCTTTTCCCACCCCTACATAATCACGAATCATAATGGAATCATATAATATATAGTACTTGGTGTCTGGTTTCATTCACTTAGCATATCATTTAAAAAAACTATTGTAATTTTTTTCAATTAGAGAAATTGTAGGTTTACAAAAAGTCATGTAAAAAATATAATGTTCCCATATAACCCTCATATTGTTGACACTTTATATTAATGTAGTAACTTTGCTACAATTGGTGAAGGAATATTACTGTTAACTATAGTTCATAGTTTACATTAGGTGTACTTTTCCCACATACCACCTTATTATTAACACCTTGTATTAGTGTCATACATTTGTTATAATTCATGAAGAAACATTCTTATATTTGTACTATTAATCACAGTCCATTGTCCACAACAGGGTCTCTGTGTTATACAGACCCATGTTTTATCTTCTAACTCGTTTTCTAGTGACATACACAACCCCAAACTTCCTCTTTCAACCACATTCACAAACATAATTCTGAGCTGTTAATTACACTTGTAATAACATGCTACCATCACCACTATCCATTTCCAAACATTTACAATCAACCTACATAGCAATTCTGCACAAATTAAACATCAGTCCCCCATTTTCTAACCCCATTCTTTCCCCTGGCTACCTGTATTTTAGATTCTCAGTGAGTTTGCTTATTATAATTAGCCCTTATCAGTGAGATTATACAATATTTGTCCTTTTGTATCTGGTTTATGCCACTCAACATAGTGCCCTCAATGTTCATCATGCTGTCGCAAGCATCAGGACTTTATCCTTCTTACAGCTGAATAATAACGTATGTACCATGTTTTGTTTATCCATTCATTAGTTCCTAGACCCTTGGATTGCTTCAATCTTTTAACAATTGTGAATAATACCCCTATGAACATCGGTGGGCAAGTATTTGTTCAAGTCCCTGCTTTCGGCTCTTCTGAGTATAAAGCTAGTAGTGGGGTTGCCAGGTCACATAGTAACTCTAAGCTTCCTGAGGAACTGTCAAAGTGTCTTCCACAGCAGCTGCACTCTTACATTCCCACCAATAAGGAATGAGTGTTCCTGTTTCTCCGTAGCCACTCTAAGACCTGTAGTTTTTTTCAATTATTTTTAACAGTAGCCATTCTAGTAGGTGTGAAATGATATCTCATTGTAGTTTTGATATGTATTTACCTAATAGCTAGGGATGCTGAGCATCTTTTCATGCTTTTAGCCATTTGTATTTCTTTGGAAAAATGTCTAGTCAAGTCTTTTGCCTATTTTTTTTATAGTTCATTGTGATTTTTACTTGCATTTCCTTCTAATGGCTAATGATGTTGAGCAATTTTCCATGTGCTTACTAATCACTTGTGTATCACCTTTAGAGAAATGTCTAGTCAAGTCCCTTGCCCACTTTTTTTTTTTCAGTATGGGCAGGCACCAGGAATCAAACCCAGGTCTCCAGTATGGCAGGCGAGAACTCTGCCACTGCGCCACCATTGCCTGCCCCCTTGCCACTTATAAATTGGGTTGTTTGTCTTTTGGGTGTTGAATTGTAGGAGTTCTTTATATATTTTGGATATTAAATCCTTATCAGATATATGATTTGCAGCTATTTTCTCCCATTATGTAGGTTGTCTTCCCACTTTCTTGATCATTTCCTTTTAAGCACAGAAGTTGTCAATTTGATGAAGTCCAATTTATCTAGCATCTTGTTGCTCATTCTTTTGGTGTTGACATCCCATCACTTTTGCCATATTCTATTTTTAGGAGGAAGTCACCCGATCCAGTTCACTCTCAAGGGGAGATTACATAAGGAGTGAGCACCAGGAAGTTGGGATTATTGGGGCCATCTTAGAAAGCTACCCACCAAAGAACACCCTTGCTAATAAAGCCTCAGTCTCCCTGGTATAGTAGAGTTGCGCATCTCAAACTTCATTGTGTATACAAACCACCTGGAGAGTTTGTTAACATGCAGATTCTGATTCAGTAGGTCTAGGGTAGAGAGATTCTGCATCTCCTACTGGATCCTGTGATGCCCATGCTGCTGTTTCAGAATCACACTTTGAAAAAAGAGGTAGGAGAAGACCAATATACCTCTTGGGTTGCTCTGAAGAAATTACATTAGGCTCCTCTTCTAAGACTTGCAATGGCTTTTCAGTGCTATGCTACCTGGAAAAAAATTTTTTATGATTTCTTTTCTGCTTTCTAGACTGCTCATTTTCGCCATGTTTTACCTTAAATTTAAGATGCCTATGGGTCATCCATGGATGCACAATCAAACTGGCTGCAGGATGGAGAAATCAGGAATTCCAAAGAGACGTCTCAGATGGAAATGGAAATGTGTCTATCATCAAAGCTCAATTTAAAACTATGGGGTCAGATGAAACTATCTAGGCAGTGCAGAGGCCAGAGAAAGGAGCTATGCCTTCAAAGAGTCCAATCTTCATAGGTCAGTTGGGTGGAAGAGCAGGACCTGGGTGTAGGTAAGGAGTTGGGCAGCCCAAACAACTGGCCCAACCCGGGGTCCTGGAAAACACTTGTCTGATGAGAAAGGGCACGTGGCGGGGGCTCCGGGCTAGAGGCAGGAAGGTCAGCCAGGCAGGCGGGGGTGGGGGGGGTGGGGGCAGGAGGGGAAAGGCAAAGAGGAGGAGGAGGAGGGGGAAAGGTAAGAGGCTTTCTGCCTATTTTTAAATTGGGTTGTTAGTTTTTTTATTGTTGAGTTGTAGGATTTCTTTACATATTCTAGATATTAAACCCTTATCAAAGATACAGTTTCCAATTTTTTTCTGCCATTGAGTAGGTTGCCTTTTCTCTTTCTTCTTTTTGAGGCACAAAATGGTTTAATTTTGAGGAGGTCTCATTTATCTATTTTTTTCTTTCATTGTTCATGCTTTGGGTGTAAAATCTAAGAAACTATTGCCTGCCACACGATCTTGAAGATGCTTCCCTATATTTTCTTCTAAGAGTTTATGGCCCTGGTTCTTGTATTTAGGTCTTTGATCCATTTTGAGTTAATATTTATATATGGTGTGACATAGGGTTCTTCTTTCATTCTTTCCGTGGCTATCCAGTTCTCCCAGCACCATTTTTTGAAGACACCATTCTGTCCCAGTTGAGTAGACTTGACAGTCTTGTCAAATATCATGATGTTAGGATCTATTTCTGAACTCTCATTTCAATCTGCCTATATATCTATCCTTGTGCCAGCCCATGCTGTTTTGATCCCTGCAGGTTTGAAATAAGTTTTAAAGTCAAGAAGTGTGAGTCCTCCTACACCATTCTTCTTTTCCAAGATGGTTTTCACTATTTGGGGCCCTGTGCAGTTTGAAAGTATTTATGCACCGTAGAAAAGCCATGTTTTAATCCAAATCAATCTTGTGGCTGCAAAGGTTTCTACTAATCCCTATTCAGTACTATAGGTTGGAAACTTGATTAGGTTTTCTCCACGATAGGTTATCTCCACAGAGATGTGACTCAATCAATTGTGAGTATTAAACTTGATAAGATGGAGATGTGTCTCCACCCATTCTACCTGAGTCTTGATTAGTTTACTGGAATCCTATTAAAGAGGAGACATTTTGGAGAGAGTCCTTTTTGAGAACGAGGAGAGAGCCAGAGAACCATGACAGAATGACCAGAGAACCACAGAGTCCACCAGCCAACAACCTTTGGAGATAAAGAAGGAAAATGCCTCTCGGGGAGCTTCATGAAGCAAGAGGCCTGGAGAGAAAGCTAGCAGATGCTGCAATGTTTGCCATGTGCCCTTCCAGCTGAGAGAGAAACACTGAACATTATCAGTCTTCTTGAACCAAGGTATGTTTCCCTGGATGCCTTAGATTGGACATTTCTATAGACTTGTTTTAATTTGGACAATTTCACAGTCTTAGAACTGTAAACTTGTAACTTATTAAATTACCCTTTTAAAAAGCCATTCTGTTTCTGGTATATCACATTCCGGCAGCTTGCAAACTAGAACAGGCCCCTTACCCTTCCAAATAAATTTCGTGATTTGGCTTTTCCTTTTTGCAAAGAATGCTATGGAACTTTGATTGGGATTGTGTTGAATTTGTAAATCACTTTGGACAGTATTGAAATCTTTTTTTTTTTTTTAACATGGGCAGGCACCGGGAATCGAACCCAGGTCCTTGAGCATGGCAGGCAAGCATTCTTACCTGCTGAGCCACCGTGGCCCGCCCCAGTATTGAAATCTTAACAATACTTAATATTCCAACCCATGAACACATAATACCTTCCATTAATTTAGATTCCCTTGGATTTCTTTCAGCAATAATTTGTAATTTTTCATGTACAAGTCCTTTACATCCTTGGTTAAATTTATTCATAGATATTTGATTCTTTTATTTTCTATTGTAAATGGAAATTATTTTTTATTTCCTCCTTATTATACTAGTGTACAGAAACACTATTGATTTTTGCACGTTGATCTTGTATCCTGCCACTTTGTTGAACTCATTCATTAGCTCTGACAACTTTTTTGTTGATTTTTTGGGACTTTCTATATAGGTGGGATTATGTCATCTGCAAATATGGAAATTTTTACTTCTTCCTTTCATATTTGGATGCCTTTTATTTTTTCTTGCCTAACTGCTCTGGCCAGAACTTCCAGCACAATGTTGAATAATGGTGGTAACAATGGGCTTCCTCATCTTGTTCCAGATCTTAGAGGGAAAGCTTTCAGTCTTTCACCATTAAGCATAATATTAACTATCGGTGCTCCATATATGCCTTCTATTATGCTGAGGAATCGTCCGTTTTTCCTAATTTTCTGAATGTTTTCATCAAGAAGCCGGGGGGTAGATTTTGTCAAGTGCCTTTTCTGCAAATATTAAGATGATGATTTTTTTCCCCTTCATTCTGTTAATGTGGTGGATTACATTAATTGATTTTTCTTATGTTTAACTGGCCTTGCATACTTGGGATAAATCATAGTTGATCATAGGATATAATTCTTTTTTTAATGCAATTTTATTGAGGTATATTCACAAAGCATAGAAACCATCCGAAGTATACAATCACTGGTTCACAGTATCATCACATGGTTGTGCACACAGCTCTATGATCAAATTTAGAACATTTACATTACTCCAGAATAGAAATAAAAAAGAAAAGTCTAATCCTCCCATACTTCTTATCCCGCATCTTTTTTATTTTTAACATTTTTATTGTAAAATTGAACATATATGCAGAAAAGTAATACATTTCAAATTACAGTTTAACAAATAGTTATAGAGAAAATTTCAAAGTTGGTATGGGCTACAGTTCCACAATTTCAGGTATTTCCTTATAGCTGTTCTAATACACTAGAGAATAACAAAAAATATAATAATTCAGTAGTCATAATCATTTGTTAAATCCTATCTTCTCTATTACAATTCTTCCCTCTCATTTGCTCCTTCTCCTGATCTTCAGGAATATTTCAGCAATGACCAATTTAACTTCTCCATGTTGAAAAGGGTTGTTGACATTATGGGGCAAGGGGATGCAAAGATGTTCTTGGAGAGACTGGTACCTCTGGGGTTCATAGCTTATCTGGCATAGAAACAATCTGGAAATTTTAAGTTTCTGAAAAATAAAATCAGTGAATGAAACTTTTACAGAGACTCAGATAAGGGCCCTGAGTATTCACTAGGGTTTTCAGGAATAATACTGGTTGGGGCTTGGCATATTGTGGCAATTTCCAATGTCTCACTGATGCTTGCTTAAGACTAACTTCCAGAATAGCCTCTCAACTCTATTTGAAATCTCTTAGCCACTGATATCTTATTTTATTTCATTATTTCATTTCTTTCCCCTCTTTTGATCAGGAAGGCATGTTGATCCCAGAATGCCAGGTTCATCCCTGGCAGTCATGCCCCACATTGCCAGGGAAACACATACCCCTGGAAGCATTGTCTTATGCAGGGGTAAGGATAGAGTTTACTTGAAGAATTGGGCTTAGAGAGGCCACATCTGAGCAACAAAAGAGATTCTCTGGCGGTGACTCTTAGGCATAATTATTGGTAGACTCATTTTCCCCATTACAGAAATATGTTTCATAAGAGCAAGACTCAAGATCAAGGGCTTGGCCTACTACTAACTTGGGAGTCCTTAATGCTTGAGTAGAGTATCAGGAATTTCCTAGGTGGGGAAGTTTAAGAGTTCCATATTTTTTCTCCATTCCTTCAAGGGACTTTGCCAATACCTTTTAATGATCTGCCCAACATATTTTGGAATGTATCAAGGTATTACATTAAGCTATAGAGAATCACAAGATCTCGTTCCCTATTGTAGGCTCCATGTTGTTTAGGTTTAGGTTGTTTTAATGAACTGGCCAGACAGATTAAATTAGATTGTGTGCTACAGAAATTTAAATTTTGGACAAAATAAACATCTCTTCCTTTGGTTTTGCACCAAAGGTAAAGTTCTAAAATGCAGACAATATCTGCCTTTACTCTCTGTTCTGATTTACCTACATCCCAACCAGATCAGCTTTGTTCTTCTCTCTAATTGAAGTCTGATCTCTTCTTTGGCTTCTTTAACAGTTTCTGTATGGATTAATGCTGACTTTCTGAGCTGCAGAACCCTAACTCTGGGTCTTAGGTGTCACACAGCTACTAAAAGTTACAGGTTATACACAGAGAGCACAGCATCTCAGAATTTAGAAATAACACTAAAAGACCAGGAATAAATGTGACTGCTGTAAGATCTTATAAACTAGGCCCTAATTTTCTTATAAGTATTTTCTAAAAGAGACGAAACAATATTTGTCCTTTTGTTTCTGGCTTATTTTGCTCAACATAATGTCCTCAGTGTTCATCCACCTTGTTGCATGCCTCACGACTTTCTCCCTTTGCGCAATTTTCATTGCATGTATACATCACAGTTCACCTTTCTGCTTCTTAGTCAATGTATTCTTGGGCCACCTCCATCCATTAGGTATCCTCTTATCCCTCCATATTTTTTTCATTCACACCATACTGTTGGTGTGGTACATTTATTACTGTTAAAGAAGGAATAATAAAATATTATTGTTAACTATAGTCCATAGTTTGCAGTAGGTACATTTTTCCCATTTACCCCTCTGTGTTAGCTAGGGTTCTCTAGAGAAACAGAATCAGCAAGAAATATCCATAGACATAAAATTTATAAAAGTGTCTCAGGTAACTGTGGGAATGTGGAGTCCAAGGTCTGTAGGACAGGCTGCAAGCTGGTAACTCTGATGAAGTCCACAACGAAATCTAAGGAGAGGTTGGCTGGACAACCGTGGGGATGGAAGAGTCCAAATCCATATGGCAGGCTGTGAAGGTGGCAACTCCAACAAAGGGTCTGGACGAACTCCATAGGAGAGGCTCATTGGCTGAAGCAGGAAGAATGGCTGTCTCTTCTGAATCCTCCTTAAAAGGCCTTCTGCTAATTAAATTAAGCATCACGCATTGCAGAAGACACTCCCCTTAGCTGATTACAAACGCAATCAGCATTGGTAGATGCAGCTGACATAATCATGATTTAAGTCAATGAAATGTCCTCATAGCAATAGACAGGCCAGTGCTTACCCGACCAGATGACCAGAAACCACCACTGGCCAAATTGACACATGAACCTGACCATGACACCCTCTATTATTAACTCCTTGTAATAGTGTCATACATCTGCCCTAGTGCATAAAAGAACTTTTTATTATTTGTACAATTAATCACAGACATTGTCTACCTCAACATTCAGTTATACATTCCCATGTTTTAACCTCCAATTTTCCTTCAAGTGACATGCATGACTCTAAACTTCCCCTTTCCACCACACTCACACACTTTCAGCACTGTTAATTATTCCCAAAATAACATGCTACTGTCACCTCTGTCCATTTCCAAATGTAAAGGTTCACCTAGTTAAACATTCTGCACATACTAAGCAACACCTCATTCTTAAGTCTCATTCTATATGCTGGTAACCTAATTCTACATTTTATAGCTATGAGTTTTCATATTATGATTAGTTCATATCAGGGAGATCATTAAAATATTTTATCTGACTTGTTTCACCTAACATAATGTCCTCAAGGTTCATCCATGTTGTCGGATGCTTCAGGACTTCATTAGTTCTTACTTATGTATACATACAGTCCATCCAAAGTATATAATCAATGGCTCACAATATCATCACAGAATTGTATATTCATCACCATGATTATTTTTAGAACATATACATTACTCCACTCCAGAAAAAGATATAAAAAGAAAAAACTCATACATCCCATATTCCTTATCTCTCCCTCTCATTGACCACTACTATTTCAATCAGTCCAATTTTTACACTTTATCGCCCCCTATTATTTTAGCTTTTATCCCTATTATTATTTTATTACTTTTACTTATCTGTTCATACCCTGGATAAAAAGAGCATTAGACACAAGGTTTTCACAATCACATGGTCACACTGTAAAAACTGTATCATTACACAATCATTTTCAAGAATCAGGGCTACTGGAATACAGTTCAACAGTTTCAGATACTTCCCTCCAGCCACTCCAATATACCATAAACTAAAAAAGGATATCTATATAATGCATAAGAATAACCTCCAGGATAACCTCTTGACTCTGTTTGAAATCTCTCAGACACTGAAACTTTATTTTGCTCATTTCTCTCTTTCCCCTTTTGGTCAAAAAGGCTTTTTCAATCCCATGATGTCGGGTCCTGGCTCATCCTGGGAGTTCTGTCCCACATTGCCAAGGAGATTTACACCACTGGGAGTCATGCTCCATTTAGAGAGGAGGGCAGTGAGTTCACCTGCCGAGCTGGCTTAGAGAGAGAGGCCACATCTGAGCAACAAAAGAGGTCCTCTGAGGCAGACTCTTAGACATAATTATAAGTAGGCTTAGCTTCTCCTTTGCAGGAATATGTTTCAAATGGGCAAGCCCCCAAATTGAGGACTCAGCCTATTGAATTGGTTGTGCTGACTGCTTGTGAGAATATCAGGTATTCCCCAAATGGGGAAGTTGAATATTTCCTCCTTTCTCCCCAGACCCCAAAGGGGACTTTGCAAATACATTTTTATTCTCTGCTCAAATTACTCTGGGATGTATCAGGGCACCACACTGAACTGTACAAACTAATAAGATCTCACCTTTCAAGATTACATGTACTTATGGTGTTCAACTAAACTGACCATATGAGTTAAATTAGGTTATGTGCTAAAATATAAATTTTGCACCAAAAAAAACCTCTCCCTTTGGTCTCACACAGAAGTTAAAGTTTTAAAATATGAACCATATCATCCTTTACCCTGCATTCTGATTTACCTTATTCCTATCCACATCAGCTTCATTCATATCTCTCCTCGAAGTTTGATCAATTTTTCAACTTTTAAACAGTTGCTGTATGGGGTAATGTTGACTTTCATAGCTTCAGAGCTGTAACCATGAGTCTCAGGTGTCACCTAAATACCCAAAGTTTCTAGGAATGACCAGGTTATATAAAAACAGCTCAGTATCTCAGAATTTAGAAATAACAGTTACAACTCCTGAATATGACATGACTCCCAGAGGAGTAAATCTTCCTGGCAATGTGGAACTGAACTCCCTAGATGAGCCAGGATCTGGCATCAAGGGATTGAGAAAGTCTTCTTGACCAAAAGGGGGAAGAGAGAAATGAGCATTGTCTGAGAGATTCCAAACAGAGTCAAGAGGTTATCCTGGAGGTTATTCTTACACATTACATAGATATCCTTTTAATTTATGGTGTATTGGAGTGGCTGGAGGGAAGTTTCTGAAACTGTTGAGTTGTATTCCAGTAGCCTTGATTTTTGAAGATGATTGTGTAATGATACAGCTTTTACAACATGACCATGTGATTGTGAAAACCTTGTGTCTGATGCTCTTTTTGTAAAGGGTCCTCGATTGGAAGCTCTACTGTAAGAGAGCATAGGCCCCAACCATAGGCCCCAACTTGATAACTGACACTTTCAACTTCAATTCTTTGAGTTTGTACATTATATTTAGTCTATATGAGCAAGGTATAATATTTGTCACCTGTTTAATAGTGGCCATTGTAGCAGGTGTGAGATGAAATCTCATTGTGGTTTTGATTTGTATTTCCCTAACAACTAGTGATGTTGAGCATCTTTTCATGTGTCTCACAGCCATCTGTCTCTCCTCTTTGGAGAAATGCCTGTTCACGTCCTTTGCCCATTTTATAATTGGGTTGTCTTTTTATTGCTGAGTTGTAGCATTTCTTTATATATATTGGCTAGAAAACTGTTATCAGTTATGTAGTTTCCAAATATTTTCTCCCATTGAGTTGGCTACCTTTCCACTCTTTTGAAAAAGTCCTTAGAGGCACAAAGTATTTGATTTAGAGGTATTCTCATTTATTTATTTTCTCTTTCATTGCATGTGCTTTGGATGTAAAGTCTAAGAAAGTACCAGCTATCAGTAGATCTTGAAGATGCTTCCCTACATTTTCGTCTAGGAGTTTTATGGTACTGCCTCTTATATTTAGGGCTTTGATCCATTTGGGTTAATTTTTGAATAGGGTTTGAAATAGGGATCCTCTTTCATTCTTGTGGTTATGGATAGCCAGCTCTCCCTACACCATATATTGAAGAGACTGTTCTGTTCTAGTTAAACAGACTTGGGAGCCTTATCAAAACCAGCTGACCACAGATCTGAGGTTCTATTTCTGAGTGCTCAGTTCAATTCCATTGACCAATATGTCTATGTTTATGCCAGTACCATGCTGTTTTGATCACTGTGGCTTTATAAAATGTTTCAAAATCAGGAAATGTGAGTCTTCACAATTCACTTTGAAGATGTTTTTGCCTATTTGAGGCCCCTTATCCTTCCAAATAAAATTGATAATTAGCTTCTCCATTTCTGCAAAGTAGTCTTCTGGAATTTTGATTGGTATTGCATTGAATCTGTAGATCAATTTGGGTAGAATTGACATCTTAATGACATGTACCCTTCCAATCCATGAACGTGGAATGCCTTTCTATTTATTCAGGTCTTCTTTGATTTCCTTTAGCAATGTTTTGTAGTTTTCTATGTACAAGTCATTACATCTTTGATAGGTTTATTCCTAGATATTTGATTCTTTTAGGTGCTATCGTAAATGGAACTTTTTCCTAATAACCTCCTCAGAGAGCTCATTACTAGTGTATAGAAACACCATTGATTTTTGCATGTTGTTATTGTATCCCACCACTTTGCTGAACTCGCTTATTAGCTCAAGCAGCTTTGCTGTTATTTTTTTCTGAATGTTCCAAATGTAGT
This sequence comes from Tamandua tetradactyla, assembly GCF_023851605.1. Taxonomy (NCBI): domain Eukaryota; kingdom Metazoa; phylum Chordata; class Mammalia; order Pilosa; family Myrmecophagidae; genus Tamandua; species Tamandua tetradactyla. The sequence continues at coordinate 195,622,192 of NC_135327.1, read as the reverse complement.
ATCATGCCATCTGCAAGTAGTGATAGTTTTACTTCTTCCTTTCCAATTCAGATGAATTTTATTTCTTTTTCTTGCCTAATTGCTCAAGCTAGACCTTCTAGCACAGTGTTGAATGGCAGTTGTGACAGTGGGCATACTTGCCTTGTTCCTTATCTTAGAAGGAAAACTTGCAGTCTCTCAACATTTAATATGATGTTAAATGTGGATTTTAAAAATATATATATATATATATGCCCTTTTTATCATGCTAAGCAAGTTTCCTTTGATTCCTATCTTTTGAAGTGGTTTTATCGTGAAAGGATGCTGGATTTTGTCAAATACTTTCCTGCATCAATCAAGATGATCATGTGTTTTTTTTTTCTTTCAATTTGTTAATGTAGTGTATTACATTACTTGATTTTCTTGTGTTGAACCACCCTTGCATACTGAATAAAATCCACTTGGTCATGGTGTATAATTCTTTTAATATGCAGTTGGCTTCCATTTGCAAGTATTTTGTTGAGGAATTTTGCTTTATATTCATTAAAGTGATTGATCTGAAGTTTTCTTTTCTTGTAGTATCTTTATCCAGCTTTGATATTAGGGTAAAATTAGCTTCATAGAATTAGTTAGGTAGTGTGCCCTTTTCTTAAATTTCTTGGAAGATTTTGAGCAGGAATGGTATTAATTCTTCTTGGAATGCTTGTTAAAATATATATACATATATGTGCTGTACATATATATATGTACATATATATATGTACATGTACATATATATATATCTGTTCCTGGGCTTTTCTTTGTTGGTAGGTTTTTTTTTAACAAATTAATTGGGTAATGTATCTCAGTGCTTGACTCAAGGGCATTGTAATAGGTTTCCACTCTGCTGAAGAAGGAATTAATTAAAACTGTGTGCTCTTTCTTCTGTATTTACACTTGTCCACCAGTCTTGTAAACATTGCTCCTGGTTTCTTTGGTCCTTCAGGCCTCCTCTATTCTCCCCTAGCCCAAATTCAAAATAAATAAATTGAAAGTGAAGGGTGTAGTTTAACATTAGTGACTCCTCCTCATGTGCATTCTGTCCCCGCTGGAAGACATATTTGTATCATTTCAATCTTTTAAAATATTAAGACATATTTTGTGCCCCACATCAAGGCTCCTCCATGGTCAGAATCAGGCAGATCCATTGCCTCCAATAGGCACTCAGAAGTCTGTAATGAGATGCCCCCTCTCCACGGATGAAAATGGAGAACCTGGGGTCTTGATTTGTCACTGCTCATGTCTGGAATTGTCCTTATATACTCAGAAACTGGGTACAAAGCAAGGTGAGATGGGTGGGTCTGTTCTGCTTCATTCTGCCCCACCTAAAACACCTCTTAAGAAGTAAGGTTTTCATTAGTTCTGACTGCAGGGCAGTCCCTGTTAGCAGAAAACCCATGTGCTCATTCTTCAAGGCTTCTTCAGATAAGGTTTTTCCCTCTCAGCTTGCGAGGACTGCAGCATGACAACAAAGCATTTTTAGATTTACATACTTGAGAATTCCACTGTATTGCTGGTCTCTCTAACTCATGCTGCGCCCCTCCAATGTACTCCAGTATGGTGCCAGTCTATATTGACAGTGCATTCTGTAATGACCAACATTTGAGCAAGATGCCAGTGTGTTTGGAATTATCACCAGAGCTGGTTTCTTTAACAGTTAATATACCCTGCCTTCTTTATAATGGCTTTCAAAGGGAGATATAAATATTACGAAGTTACTTAGCTACCGATCGGTCCCATTTGAGAGCTGTACCCCAGGGAAATCCACATGGGTCCAACAAATCTAATTCTCCCTCTTGGATATCCTTCAAGATGTGGATGAGGTTTTCCAGACCAAAGATAAAGCCAGGATGTGATCCATCATAGGCGGTGTGCTCATTCCAGGAGCCATTGTAGGTCGTGGAAGCAAAGTCAATCATTTGGATGTTTTTGGCTAGGCCTCTGGGAGAGCTGCTGGTGACTGTCTGCAGCGGCCTCTGAGGATGTGAACTACCTGGGGTTCTTCCTGGAAGCTCCTGCCCATTGTAGATGACAAGGAGAGAGTTGGAGTAGAACCAGTATGAACTCAGGCACCTAATGACCAAGAGGAGGTCCTGGAGTTGGCAAAGGATGAGCTCCAGGAGCTGTCCAAAGGCAGGTTCCACCATGCAGGAACTGAGAGAGGGTTTATCTGAACCTCTCAGCTGAGTTTTCTTCCATACTACTTGTCTATACAGAGAAAGTGCTTCTTATCAGCTTGATAAACCTGCATGCCACAGACAGGCAGGCCCAGGCCGGCTGGCTGACCTCCTCTGCATGCACTTCCTTATGTAGCTTCCTCTCCTTGGACGCATCATCCCGGTGCTGCCAGGTCTCCATTTTCAGGTCCAGGATACAGCAATGCTTGTGCTGTGACACCACCTTTTCCAGCCTCTTGGTAGCTTTTTGATCACTGATTTGATCTCTTTACTTGTGATCGGTTTGTTGAACTCTTCTATTTCATCTCGAGTCACTGTAGGTTGTTTGTGTTTGCAGGAAGTTGTCCATTTCATCTAAGTTGTCTAACTTATTCGCACACAGTTGTTCATGTAAACACTTATGATCTTTTTTATTTCTTTGGGTCCATGGTAATGCCTCTGCTTTCATTTCTGATTTTATTTATTTGCAGCTTCTCTCTTTGTCTTTGTCAGTCTAGCTAAGGGTTTGTCAATTTTATTGATCTTCTCCAAGAACCAACTTTTGGTTTCATTGATTTCTATATTGTTTTTTATTCTCCATTTCATTTAATTCCTCTATAAAATTTATTTCTTTCCTTCTGCTTTCTTTGGGATTAGTTTGCTCTTCTTTCTCTAGTTTCTCCAGTTCAGTTAATTTGTTGGTTTTAGTGCTTCCTTTTTTAATGTAGGCATTTGGGGCTATAAATTTCCCTCTCAGCATCCCATAAGTTTTGATTAGTTGTGTTCTTGTTTGATTCATCTCAAGATATTTACTAATTTCTCCTGTAGTTTCTTCTTTGAGCCACTGACTGTTTATGAGCATGGTGTTTAACCTCCATATATTTGTGAATTCTCCAGCTGTTATTGATTTCCAGTTTAATTCCATAATGATCAGGAAAATTTCTGTGTATAATTTCAATCTTTTAAAATATTAAAACCTGCTTTGTGCCCCCAGCATATGGTCTATCCTGGAGAATATTCCGTGAGCACCTGAGAAGAATATGTATCCTATTGTTTTGGATGCAGTGTTCTATTTATGTCTGTTAGGTCTAGTTCATATTATTTAGGTTCATTGTTTCTTCATTGATCCTCTGTTTAGATGTTCTATATATTGAAGAGAGTGGTATGTTGACATCTCCCACTATAATGGTAGAGTCGCATATTACTACCTTCATTTTGGTCAGTGTTTGCCTTATATACTTTGGGGTACCTTGATTAGGAGCATAGATATTTTAGATTGTTCTTTCTTCTAGTTGAATTGTCCCTTTTATTATGATATAATGTCCTTCTTTATCTCTTATAACATTTTTGCATTTAAAATCTATTTTGTCTGATATTAGTATAGCTGTCCCAGCTTTCTTTTGGTTACTACTTATGTGTAATATCTTTTTCCATCTTTTACTTTCAATCTGTTTGCATCCTTGGATTAAGATGAGTCTGTTGGAAATAGCATGTAGAAGGATCATATTTTCTAAACCATTCTGCCAATCTCTGTCTTTTGATTGGAGAGTTTAATTCACAAAGTTATTACTGTAAAGGCAGTTTTTTATTTGACTTATTCTTTGGTTTTTATTTATCAGATTTATTTTTTTTCTCTCTTTTTATCATTTAAATTACCCTTATTAATAATCTTCAATTCTGTATCCTCCTCTAGGCTTCTCCACCTTGTCTTTTCTTTTCAGCTAGCAGAACTTCCTTTAGTAGTCTCAAAGGACTAATCTCTTTTTAAAAAACTCTCTCAGTATCTGTGAATATTTTAAACTCTCCCTCATTTTTGAAGGATTGCTTTGCTGGATGGAGAATTCTTGGCTGGCAGTTTTTCTCTTTCAGTATCTTAAATATGTCATAGCACTGCCTTCTTGCCTGCATGATTTCTAATGAGAAATCATCATTTAGTCTTACTTGACTTCCCTTGTATGTGGTGAATTGCTTTTCTCTTGCTGCTTTCATAATTTTCTCTCTTTGGCATTTGACAGTCTGATTACTATGTGTCTTGAAGTGGGTCTATTCATATTTATTCTGTTTGGCGTACATTGGTCTTCTTGGATTTGCATATGTCTTTCATATAGGTTGGGAAATTTTCAGTCATTATTTATTTCTTTGAATATTATTCTTAGCCCTTTTCCCTTCTCTTCTCCTTCTGGGACACCCGTGATGTGTGTATTTGTATTTTTTCTGTTGTCAATCATTTCCCTGAGGCCCTGCTCAAAATTTTCCATTATTTCTCCATTTGTTCTTTTGTCTGTTCAAATTCAGTTGATCTGTCTTCTAGCTTGCTGATTCTTTCTTCTGCTTCTTCAAATCTGCTATTGTATATCTCCTGTATATTATATTTTATTTCCATAATCTATTATTTTTCTATATATTCTTTCAAATTCTTCTTTATGCTCTTCTAAGGTCTTAATATGCTTTATCTCTTTATATACATTTTCCTTCATTTCTTTGAATTGATGCAGATTTGTTTGAACATCTGTGATTAGTTGTTCCAGATTCCATATCTCCTCTGACTTTTTGATCTGTTCCTTTGACTGGGCCATTTCTTCTTGAATTTTACATGCTTGTAATTTTTTGCTGATATCTGCTCATCTTATTATCTTGGTGAGTTATTCTGAAGGTAGATTTCTCTCTAGTTGTTACCTGGGTTTGTATTAGAGCACTGCTTTGACAGTTGGGTCATCCATATTTCTCAGTCAAAACAGTGCCAGGTTCCCATGCAGAGGGGTATCCACCTCAAATGAGCTTCATTGGGATCTGGAGAGTCTTTGAAAAACTCTGCAGTTTCACTGCATTTTCCATCCTGCCCAGCAGATAGCTCTGTTAGGTTATCCTCAAAAGCTGTTTACCTCCTGGAGCTCTGGCAGCATCTGACTGGGTAAGGCTGAAATATGGGGTTCCTGTACCCTCAGTTTGCCGGCCAATATCAGGCTCAATGTGGGGCCGTGTCCCCCACTTTACTTGCAGCAGAGAATTCCCCCACCAGCACCAGTCTGCAGCCATCCCCCAGACATGGATAGGGTCTCCAGGTGCTGTTTTCAAGGGTGGGGGATGGGCACCATAACCCAGGGCTGGAAACACAGTCTCTGACCACTTTTCTCAGACTCTTCATCCTCACTGACTTGGGCCTTAAAATGTCCTCCCCTGTCTGCTGGGTCCCCAAACAGTTGATTTGGGTAGTTTCTTCCTGGCATCTTGCAGCTTTTGGGGAAGATTTTCTGGTTCTCTCCTTGATCCTCAATTTTGGAAACTCTTCTTTCCTGCCCTTTTGTATTTTGCCCTCCCTGTGGCTTAAGTCTTGCCATGGGTCCCTATTGACTTGGGTCTCTATGTCTAGATATAGGTGGGGATCTGTCTTACTGCTCTGAGAGAGTTTATAGTCTACAATGGATACAGACCAAATTCAAAGGAACCTATCTAGGAGCCAATGCCATAGAAAGTTTCCCACATACTTTTAATCAACAGATAAATGTTTTCAGGCCCTCTGCTAAAATGACATCCTTGGCAATGGAGGAGTAAAGATCTCTGAAAAGAGAATACCAGTCAGAATAGTCAAAATAATCTTTTTAAAAATTCTAGAAATTAAAGACTTGCAACATTCTGTGAGTGTTAATTTAAGAAAAATGGCTGAATCATGGTAAGTACATTAAGCTTTGTGGTGTTTTAAGTAGTCCTATTCCCTTCCCTCCCTTCTCTATGGGAGCCCTAAAAACCATCAGCCTACAATCACAATGAAAACCAGCAGCCTAGCATCCACTGAAGAAGTCAGAACAGAGTACCAACCCTGTTGGAGTCCCCTTTCAAAGGCCTGTTCTCAGAGAAATGTCATTTGACCTGTTTGTTAGTTCCCTAGAAGAACACACTTTCGGGGCTTGTCATTATTTGACCTCAAAGTGCACCCTGTACAAACACATTTCCCGCAGGAGGATGTGTTAAAAACAATCAGCAGCAACTGTTTAATATCACAGCTGCCTGAGCCATGATAACAGTTGGAACAAACAAGCTAACAAGAAAATTAGGAAAAAGTGGGAAATGAGATGAGTTTTGAAATGCTCCCACATATTCCTTGGAATTCAGAAGGGGGAGCTTGCAGAGGATGAACACATGCCTAGAACTGAACACATGTGTGCATGAAAGACCTGAGAAGACCATAAGCAATCACAATATCATCACAATATCACAAAAGCCTTAAGCCATTTCAGTAATAATACAAATACAATACAAGGTTAAAACCACTACAAATTCTCATCAAAGTTTGTTATAGGCATGGTCCTATGGTTATAGGCAAAATGTTCCTCTGACTCTGAACCTATAAAACTCAGAACAAGTTATTTGCTGCCAATATACAAAGGCGGAACAGTCATAGGACACATGTACCCATTTCCAGAGGGAGAAATTGGAAGGAACACAGGGGTTACGGGACCCAAGCAGTTTCAAAAACCTGCAGGGCAAACGCCGTTAGATTTCAAAGTCTGAGAGTCATTCATCTCCAGGGCTTTAAAAAGTGGCAGTTCCCCCCCTTTCCAAGGGCCCATGCAGCAGTCTGCCTCTCTCTGAATGCACACTGGGGAACACTGGGAAGACCACCTTTTTCTCGGCTCCACCCTCTCCAAGTATCAGGGCTGCACCCAAACTCTCTGTCATCTCCTGGACACATGTTCAACCTCTCCAAAACAATGGGGTGGCAGCCAGGCACTCCCCAATTCCCAAGGAATGTGCTCCACCCTCTCCAAGGCCTGAGGCAGCACAACTCTTCACTACAATGAGGTGGAAGGCCCACCCTCTGTCTTCCAGGCAAACTCACCCTCTCCAAGTGTTTGGGTGGGTCCGTTTTCCTAGCCTGTGGTTTCTTGACTTCAGACCTTAGCCTCCATAGTCCTGCCTCAGAAGTTATTTTTCCTCCACTGTGTCCCTTTTCTGTCCCTCTTAGTCCAGACTGGAAGTGGTTCCATTTATACAGATGCTACAATACTCTTGTCGGTTTCCTATGCAATAGGCTGAGATCATGCCCATCAGAAAAAAGGACTTCCCACAAATCCTTCCTGGATAGCTTCAGCTCAAATCCTCCCTTGTCCTGTAACGGCTGACTGCTTCCATGTTTGGTAAAGTCCTCACGTGGGGAACTACTCTCTGGGGTCTCCCTTTCTGGAAGCCCAGAATTTTCCTGAGCATCAGTTTCTGGTTTCTTTGCACCCCAGAGTTCAGTTCTCAACTTATCTCTTTCCTCTTGCATTTTACTATAAGCTTCAAGGAGCAGCCAGACTGCATTTTCCACATTTAGTTTGGAAATTTCTTCTGCTAAATTTCCAAGTTGATCACTCTCAAATTCTGCCTTCAATCTACAAAGAATGCCTTCCTTCCAGTTTGGAACAACACATTCATCATTTCTGTCTAAAGCCTCATCAGAGGTATCTTTAGAGTCCACATTTCTACAAATAGTCTCTTCAAAGCATTCTAGGCCTTCACTATCCAGCGAGTCACAACTCTTCCAGAATCATCCCCTTATCCATTTATAAACCTGTTCCAACATGTTTAATATTTGCAAACCACAGCAGCACCACACTTCTCTGGTACCAAATTCTGTTCTAGTTTGTAAGCTGCCAGAATGCAATATGCCGGAAATGGAACAGCTATTAAAAGGGGAATATATTAAGTTGCAAGTTTACAGTTCTAAGGCCATGAAAATGTCCAAATTAAGGCATCCAGGGAAAGATACCTTGGTTCAAGAAGGCCAATAAAGTTTGGCATTTCTCTCTCAACTGTAAAGGCACAGAGCAACATTTACTAGCTTTCTCTCCAGAAATCTTCAATGGCTTCCCAGGGGCTCTATCCATTCTGTTGGCTCTATTGGTTCTGTGGCTCTCAAGCTTTTTCCAAAATGGTTCCCTCTTAAAGGATTCTACTAACCACCCCACCTTGAATGGGTGGAGACATATCTCCATGGAAACATTCTAATCAAAGGTTACCACCCATAATTGGGTGGGTCACATCTCCATGGAAACAATCAGAAAGGTCCCACCCATTAATACTGAATGAGGATTAAAGGACATGGCTTTTCTGGGGTACACAACAGATTTAAACCACCATAGAGGGATTCAATAGCAAATTGGAACTGGCAGAAGAATTAGTGAACTTGAAAATAAAAGACAACTGAAATTATTCGTCTTGAGGCACAGAAAGAAAAAAGAATCAATAAAAATGAACAAAGCCTGAAAGACCTGTGAGAAACCATTAAGAAGGAGAAAAAAAAGAAAGAGAGAATATTTGGAGAAATAATGGCTGAACACTTACTAAATTTAGCAGAAGACATTAATATATACATTCAAAATGCTCAACTAACTCTGAACAGGTAAACCCAAACAGACCAATGCCGAGACATATAATCAAACCACTGAAACCAGAGATAAAATTCTGAAAGCTGCAAGACAGAAGCAATGTGTCATGTACAAGGGAGCCTCAATAAGACCAAGTGTCAATGTCTCACAGGAAAACATGGAACAAGAAAGCAAAGAAATGACATTTAAAGGGCTAACAACAATAAAGTCTGTCTTTCAAACTGAGGGAGAAATTGAGACAGATTTTGGGCTACTAGGCCACCTGCTCTCTTATTTCATGCCTAGTAATAAACTCTTTCTCTCTTTGAAACCCCAGTGTCTTAGGAATTGGTTATTGAGTGCTTTGGGCAAAAGAATACATGGCCTTTGTCCAGTAACAATACGGGGACCCTCCAGGATGAATGCCTGAATCTCTGGAGCCTCAGCAGAGCAGGTAAGCCAGGTGACTGAACCTTTTGTGGCCGCTGGACTGAATTTAGTTTAGAGGCTCGGCAACCAGGGTTTCTTTCTGTGCCAGCACTCCCAGATATCTGACTGGGTGAGTGGGTCATTAGGGTAAAAGATGATTGGGGAGTAAACAGGCAATTCAAGTCCTCCTGACCTAAGCCTGAATCACGCTTCCAAAACAATCCCCTTTGTACTAACCTCTACACCTTCTGTTTTCCTGTACCATACTATACAGGATTTGAAACCCTGACCTAATCCAGCAATTTGATGTTTAATGAAATTAAATAGGCCTGTTTAGTGATAGCTTGTGTGTTACCTAAGTATTGTTTAAGTGTTAATCAGTGTGTTAAGCATTTAATACCTGTTAGTTGGGTGTTGTCTAGTTATTAAGTGATGTGTTACTTAAACGTAATGTGTTAAGTATCTGTTTAAATTTGTTGATTGGTATATTTTTGCATTTGTATTGGTCACATGTTCCTAATTAGTTACTGATTACAGAAATTCCTTTAAAAAGGGAACCTTTGGGCTGTACTAAAAACTGAAAAGATTTTGGTTACAAGTCTATAAAAAAAGGTTTTATTTCTGTTAACATAATTTGGCCTCAAAAATGATTTAAAATGAAGATACTATCATTACAGTTAAAATTAAAGATATTACAGTTAAGATTGTTCTGCAAAAAGGTAGAAATGGGAAGAGGCAATATAGTCAATCCTTTGTCCCTCTAAAAAGTATTTCTGTGTTTCTGTTTCTTGCATAACTGTTTTCTATTTGTGTCTGTCTTCATTTTCAATGTATATTCTCATACCTCCAGATGGTAATAGCAAATTAATAAGACAACTGTTAAAGAGCTCTATTTCAACTGCTTATAAATAATTAGGTGACTGATATAAATAGTTGGTACTTCTGAAGAAAAATAGTAAAAAGAGAAAAAACTCTCTGAATAGCAAGATTCAAAACCTTAGTTTTGTAATTATTGTAAACAAACTTGGACATTAGAAACCACCTCTGGAAATTCCTTAAGGAAAACTGCCAAAGGGTTGCCTCTGGAAAAAGCAAACCAAAGGTTCTGTGACCAGAACCTTTTCCAATGGTTCTGGTCACAATTTTTAGTAAAATAAATCTAATAATGGAAATAATTAAATAACAGTTTAGGAACTCTCAAAATTCCACAAGCCAGGCTGCGTTGTGTCTATGCAATCTATTCCTGCCCCAAGGCCTAACCACCTAAAGCAGTTGTGGGGGAGGGCAAGGCACAGAAGGATGGGGAGAGGTGTGGTCTAGAATTCTTTCTTACTGGGCCTGGAGATTAGAAATGGTAAGCATAAAAATGCTAGAGTAGGCCATATTTGCTAATATTTTTTCCCAATACTTTTGCAGTGGTAACTGTAGTAATCAGATCATTATTGAAATATAAATAGCCTTGGGATAGGAATAACTGAATAAAATTTAATTACCAAATTTTAGTAAGATGAAAGATCTTTGAGATATGGAAAGGTTTTCCTGGATTTAGGGTTGGAACAAATTAAACAATTGCAGTATATTGAGAAAATTTTTGAGTTTTTTTCTGGATATAAATCCCTTAAATACCAAAAAGCTAATTATGTTTCAAACTTGGGGGGTTTCTAACCTTTGAAGGTGGTACTGTATTGGACAGAGAGATTTTAGGCATATTGTAGTCATTTTTGTGTTCTGAGTATAAAGTATATAAATGCCTGGCTGTGTTCTAAACCAAGCATATTTTTCTTCCTTTTCCCATTATTTTGTAGTATCTCTCTTTTACCCTTCATGAATACTGTTACTGGAAGGAAGTATGCAGATTCAAAAGCTTTGTGGATTTTGTTATAGTCATTGTGCACTATAAGCTCTGAATGAATGTAGTTGTAAAACAGGAGTTTATGAAAGTGAATTCTGTCATAGTGCTGATCGAAATTTAATGTGTTTATCATATATTTCAAAAAAAGAAAGCTTTTATGTCAAGCTGGGTATTCATACAAAACTAAAGTTTAGTTTTCTCCCTGTTAAAATAATGTAATTGTTAGTCTGCTATTAAAGTTTTTTTTTTAAGTTTTTCTTAATCATCTGAACTGTGTCTACAAAACAAAGATCTTACATCAGAATAATATCCTCAGCTTTCTCTCCCTTTATTTCAGTAGACAAGTCTTCTCACTGTTAAGGGAAAAACTATTACAAATCATTTGTTCTTTCACCTTGTGTAAGTAAGGTGCTAAAACAGTTTAACCTGCTGCACAGGAGGTGTTTGGGAAGTACTACAGTGGTTAAAAAGAGACTTTCTATCCTGTTGCTGCTTTAATTTAGAGGTAAAATAGTATTAGATTGCATAAAATTCCTAAAAACGTGACAATTTTCTCACTATCCATGTCATATCTTGATACTAATCATATGATGTTGAGCAAAAGTATGAGGTTGTTGGTCAAAGTTTTAATTACGCTTAAAAAACTACAGAACACAGAAACAGCCAAATTGTCAGTTGCGCTGCTTTGCATTAATATTTCTCTAAAAGTATATATGGTCAGCTATATGTCAGAGCTCCATCTGTAACAAGGAAAAACTTTAAAAGAGGGGCAGGACATATATATTATATTTGTTAATTAACATAACTCTAGTAAATGTGTAAAAATGAAACAGAACAAAATCACTGCTATGGTTTCTTAATATAAAACAAGTTTCTAATGATTTTATTTCTGAAAGCAGTTTCAGTTAAAAATGCTTATAGTGTGGTGCAAAAGTGGCTAGGTGGCAGAATTCTAGCCTGCCATGCCAGAAACCCAGGTTCAATTCCCGGAGCCTGCCCATGCCAAAAAACAAAAAGAAAGAAAGAAAAAAGAAAAACAGTTTATAAAAATTAAAGCTCACATTGTAAGCTTTACTGTTATCTTTAAATTCTGAAATGCTTTCCTCTTTATATAACCTAGTTCCCTGGAACTTAAAAGTATCTGCGTGACATCTGAGACTCTGATTTAGTTCTCCAGCTCTATCAGCATTAAGTCCATACAGCAACTGTTAAAAAAAAAAAAAGCTGAAAATGATCAAGTCCAATTAAAGACAGTGATGGCCCTGATCTGGTTAAAACTAAAGTAAATTAATATACAGAATAAAAAATAACATTTCTGTATTTTAAAGCTTTAAATTTTGCGTGAGATAGAAGTTTTTGTCTACTAATTCAGCTTTGATACAGAACCTGAAATAAGGAACAAAATCTTAATGTTCTGAAGGCATGGTTATGCAATGATTTCAGAGTATTTGAGGCAAAAAATGAAAAAAATATTTGCAAAGCCCCTTGAGGGACTGGGAAAAATAGAACTATTAAGCTTCCCCACCTGAGGAATTCCTGACATTTTCTTAAGCAAGAGGGGCTCCCAATTTAATAGGATTAACTTGATAGAATTTTTACGTGTAACAGATAAACAGATTATTGAGTGTTAGATTTTAATCCTTAGAAGGCACTACTTCTAAGAACAAAAACTTTAAAAACACTGCTCTCAGAAGAAGAAAAACCATGTACAATAGAAAGGGTACTGAAAGAGATTTAGAGCTATTGATGTATATAAATCAGAAGAGGTAGATACTTTCTCCAGCATAAACCTTTGGCTTATGCAAACCTTCAGCTTTATTGCTGCCCAAACAAATTACCCCACCACTTATGCAGGTTACAAAGGAGAGAGGAAGTAAAGCAGCTTAGCAACCAAAGTAGTGGTAAAGCGCAGGTTTAAACAAGTAAAAAAAAGTTAACATAATTCATAAATGCTGCTAAAACATAATATATTTTATTATATATTTATAATTATTTACTATAAATCCCTTCTACCAGAGGTGCCAGTGCTGCAGTGCAGATTGGGTTCAAGCAGAAATTGAGAAAGAAAATAAGATTTACATTTTTAAGAACATTTTGTAAGACTAATACTATTTTATTATATTTAGACCTTATGCTTATTTGTGATAAACTACTTTTGGAAATATGAAGACATGAAAAAAACAAATCTGATAAAGATCTGTAGGATCCAAAACAATTGTGTATATACACATGTATGTATGGCTACAGTTGGGGATTGAATCATGTCCCTCATAAAAACATGTAAAGTCTTAATCCACGTTCCTGTGATGTGAACCCATCTGTAAACAGGATCTCTGGAGATGTTATTATTAAGGTGTTGATTCATTTGTGGTTGGATCTTCAACAATCCTAAATAAATGAAGGCAAACTGAATCAGGGTGGGTCTTAATCCATATGACTGGAGTCCTCACAAGGCAAAGAAAATTCAGATGCAAACAGCAAAGAGCCACAAGCCAGCAGAAGCCTGAAAAAGACTGCCATGTGACTGCAGCAGAGCTGCAAGCTAAGGAACCCCAAGAATGGCAGCAAGCCAGCACCAGAATCCTGCAAACATGAGAAAGTATAGCCTGTCACATGACTTTGGACTTAAAGAGTCACGAAAACTGTGAGACAATAAATTTCTGTTAAGTCAACTGCTGTGCAGTCTTTGTCACAGCAGCCATGGTAGATATGAAGATAGCGAGGAATTCCCTAATAATATTTTTTTATGATTATACTTTTTTTAAAGTAGTTACCTTTGTTACAATTAATGATAGGTTATTAAAAGTTATATCTTTATCCATTATTACATTAGGTATATTTTTTCCCATATACTAACCCAATTATTAACATCCTGCATCACTATTGTATATTTGTTAAAATTCATGAATCTTGTGGTAGATGATGACTGTGATTTGACAAAAAAAATCACTGTGATTTTTCTTGAACAAAAATAAATGTGCATCACTATTACAAGGAGTTGATAGCAGAGTGATCTATGGGAAAAAATATACCTACTGCAGGCTATGGATACTAACAGTAATACTTTAATATTCTTTCATCAACATTAACAGACGTATCACACCAATGCTAGGGGGTCAATAACAGGGGGGCATAAAGGGTATGAAATGTTTTGAGTTTTTATTTTTTTGAAGTAATGAAAATGTCCTAAAATTGTGGTGATAAAAACACAACTATGCGATGACCCTGTGAGCTACTGATTGTATCTTGGGATTGTATGGTACATGACTACATCTCAATAAAATTGCATTAAAAAGAAAAAAAAATGACTACTGGGAGTATTTACAAGGTGGCTATAGTAGAAACAAAAATAACTTTTTAAAAAATATTTGGTGGAGGTCTCTAAGGCTTAAATTTCATTTTGGAGTGACAAATGAGACAAAAATATTTAAAAGACCTAAAATGTCATGTTCTAAGAATATAAGTTTTCATTAAAAATCAGTTGCAAAGTAAAACTATATTTTATTAATAAAATCAGTAACAATTTGCTTAAATGTTAGAAATAGCCCTGAGAAATTCTATCTGGAAAGGGGCCTCATTTTAAAACACTGCTCAACTCAAACTCTCACCTACACACAAGATGTCCGGTAACATGCAACAAAACTCACCTTTCTCCTTCACTGATGCTCCTTACAGGCGCTATGTAGTCTGAGTTTGAATGAGGCTTACCAAGCCCCAATATCGAACACTTATTTTGTAACACAGCCCCAACCTTTAAACTACTGGATGGTTTGGGATGATGATAGGCAAATTTATTTTCTATATCATATCCTGTCCAACATGGCCATAAACTAATAAGCACAAGAAAGGGGGCAAAATGTCTAATCATTTCCTTGCCTTCAAATAGCACATGAACAGGTAAAAGGATAACAAGAATACCGTTAAACAACCACCACAGCCCCACCTATTGCTAAAGATTTTAACCAGGGTTTAGGGATTATTAGGGTGGAAAGACAGAATATAGTAATTATAGGGGAGTAACTCCATTCCATCACCCCACCAAGGCCATCAGCTTCAATTTTAATCCATCCCAATTTTGACACTTCTTTTCAAAGTATCCATTAGCTAACAAAAGTTTGGCTAACTGGCCATCCAGTGAGGCTCATCAGGTGGCCTAGAGGATCTGTGGCCAGCAGGTGTCTTTGGATGGTTTGGCAAGCCTTCTCCTGTGGCCACATCCTCCACAGGTTCCTAGAATTCAAACTGGAGCGTTCCTGAAGGCCAAGAAGGAAATTTTCGGTAGGACAAGCATTTTCTTCTTTAAAAGCCACATTAAGTAGCACAAAGGATTAAGGTTTGCAACTATTTTATTTACAAGTATACATTTAACACAATGAAATAAACACTGATGTATCAAGTCTAGTTTAGAGTAGTGTAACAATAGGTATCATCTGGATGATTACATTATTTTAAACAACAAACTACACTGAAAAATTAATGCCGGTAAAATTCTTGGTCATAATATTATTAAGAAATACAATATATAAATTGAAAATATGATTGCTTAAAATTTGAAAATGGAAATGAACCCATTTGGACAGAGTCAGAGTTTAACATAATCTGAAAGGGGTGGGGGTGGGCTCTGACCCAAATAATATCTTTCAGGTTAACAGAAAAAAGAAGCATAGTTTATCTTAAAGGATAATGGGCAGTTTGCTTCTTTAGGTAGAATGTATTCCCAGTGTCCTCAGGTTTTGCAATATAATTACATCACTGAGCATGACGACTTTCCTTGTGAAGCTGCCCCATCAATTTTTTCGGCCTCCAAAATTATCCTTCTAAAAACATCAACAGCAGTCTGAAAAACAAAGAGACAACCAATTATAGTGTTTATCAGTTTTAAAGTAGAACCCTGATAAATAGTTTTACCATCAGCAGGACTACAGAAGTATGCAGTTCATCCTTACTCCTGTATTTGGAGGTAGGGGTAGGGAGGCTAAAGAGGTTATCCCAGGGTGCAAAGTGCTTCAGATAAGCCCCAGAACTTCAGGAGCCACAGACTGGGCACTCCTGACAAAACCACATCCACCTTCCCCAACCTAACATTCCTCCATCATCAGCTGGCTTGACATCATTAGAACTAATCTTCTATCACATTTCTGATACCCACAGTCACCACAAGTACAAGGATTCCTCACTTCCAGATTCTAATTACCATCTCCTATTCCACTAATCCCTTTCTTCCATTGTGCTCTCTAGGATTTCAGGGCTCAATATCAGCAAAGTCTCTCTTCACTTTTTTGCTCTAATTTCCTCAGAAAGCACTGCTCTACTTGCAGCCCTTTCAAGAGAGGTTGTTTTCTCCCTCATATCCATTGTGTAGGGAACCTAAGGTAGGGTAGTGTGGTAGTTAGACTCAGTTGTCAACTTGGCCAGGTGAAGGTACCTAGTTCTGTTGCTGTGGACATGAGCCAATGGTACCTGAACCTCATCTGTTGCTCATTACATCTGCAGCTAAGAGGTGTGCCTGCTGTAATGAATGATGTTGGGTTTAATTGGCTGGTGCTTAAATAAGAGAGTTCAACATACCACAGCCAAGCAGCTCGGCATACCTCATCTCAGTACTCACAGCTCAGCCCAGGCCTTTGGAGATGCAGAAAGAAGTAACCCCAGGGAAGTTGTTGGAACCAGAGGCCTGGAGAGAAAGCCAGCAGAGACCACCCTGTGCCTTCCCACATAAGAAAGAACCTCAGTTGAAAGTTAGCTACCTTTTCTCTGAAGAACTAACAAAATAAATCTCCTTTTATTAAAAGCCAATCCGTCTCTGGTGTGTTACATTCCAGCAGATAGCAAACTAGAACAGGTAAATTGTTTACTTGCTTCTTACCGTCCCCTTCAGAAACCATCCCACTCACCTCCCACTTTCTGAAGCTCCCAGTTTTGAATCCTATGCCATGAGACTAATATATATGAACTTCTAGCCTTTCTGTCCAGATTCCTCCAGGTATACACTATCACTGTCTCCAACATTACTCCAGTGATAATTCTTGGTGATTTTGATCCACAACCTATCCTTCCAATATCTTGGCCTCTCAAATCCTTGATCTTCTCTTCTCTAATGATACGTATTTTTCTACCTCAGCCTGCCACTCTCATAGTCAAACTCTACTAGTCCTTCACAACAATAAGAAGTCCTTTTTATATTGGGCAGGAAATCTTCTTTACATTGAAGTATGTTCAGTATTGTTAGTCCTTGCCCTTTAAATGTCCATAACACCCTATACTCACTGTGACAATCAAAAAAATTTTCAATTTTCAAAAGCCCCACAAAAGTGGGAAAGAGAAGTATATAGTGCCTATATCTTCTCATTATTAACTATCCCTCCTCCATCATCACCCCAGTTTCAGGCATCCCACTATATTCTTCAAAATTCACTTTCTCTCAAACCTTCTCAACCAAAAGGGGGAAGAGAGAAATGAGACAAAATAAAGTGTCAACGGCTGAGAGATTTCAAATAGAGTCGAGAGGTTACCCTGCAGGTTATTCTTCATATTATTTAGGTATCACCTTTTTAGTTAAGGTATATTGGAGAGGCTGGAGGGAAGTGCCTGAAAATGTAAAGCTGTGTTCCAGTAGCCATGTTTCTTGAAGATGACTGGATAATGATATAGTTTTCACAATATGACTGTGACTGTGTGATTGTGAAAATCTTGTGTCTGGTGCTCCTTTTATCTACAGTATGGACACATGAGTAAAACATATGGATTAAAAATAAATAAACAATGGGGGAACAAATGTTAAAATAAGATAGTAGATTGAAATGCTAGTCATCAGTTAAAGGGAGTGGTAAGAGGTATAGAAAAAAATAGGGGAAGCAGAGGTTAAAATGTATTGGGTAGATGGAAATATTGGCAGTCAATGAGAGGGAGGGGTAAGAGGTTTGTTATGTATGAGTTTTTTTCTTTTCATTTCTTTTTCTGGATTGATACAAATATTCTAAGAAATGATCATGGTGATGATATTGTGAGTTTTTGATTGAATACCAAGAATGGAATGATTATATGGTAAGAATGTTCATGTTCATATGTTGTTATGCTTTTAAAAAAATTTTTTTTTAATTCACTTTCTCTCAATATCTGGAAGTTAACAATTTTCAGTCAGATAGGCATCTACAATTCACTGATCCTAAATTTTCCCCATCTTTTAACCTACCTCTTTGCCTAGCTTAGATTCCAAGGTCCACATTAGAGTCACTATGCTTCAACTCCTTTTTCTACCAACTGTCTGCCTTCAAGGTACAGACCAGGGGAAAAGAGACATGGCTAATTTGGCCTCACTCTACATTAGGACTAAGAATCTAAAGCGAGCCCTTAGTGCTGCCCAACAATCAAACTATCTTTCCCTGTCTAATCACTTTCCCAGATGATTATTTCATGCCTTCTCTTTTTCTCCTAAAATTTCTAAAACTTCTTCCACCCACACTCACACATAGCTGATAAACTTGTTTTATGTTTTACTGGAAAAATAGAAGCAGCACTCCTAAGAGAACTCTACACACTTCCTCTACCAAACTGGCCCATCCATTTGATTCTGGGCTCAAATATTCTGCCTTCTTTCCTGTTGGTATGAATATGTCTGTATTTGTAATTAATCTAAAGGCAACCTCATGCCCATCCCCTCCTGCCTTATCAAGGCCAATGGCTTCAGCAATTCTACCATCTTTTTTTCCGCATTATCAATTTTCCTCTCTCTTTCTCAAGATTATACAAACAAGTTTTTATTTATTCCATCCTAAAACAAAATGCACAAAATATTTTGGAAATATACATGCCATTCTTATGGAAAAAAAACACTGAATTATCCCTGCAATTTGACTCCATCTAAAACTTAGAACTATCTTTGATTATCTACGTGATCTGACTCTGTCAATGTATATTCTCTTTTATCAAACTGCTAAAATAAAGCCGAAAATCTACCATTAGTATAAGCCAGAACAGAAAATAATAGTCAAAGAGCAGTATTCCCACTAACTTGAGAACAGTTTTTACTACTGTGTACTTTGTAATCCACGAAGTTAACTGAATCAGTCTGCTTAGGACAAATTATTTTAAAATACTGAATATTTGTCAAGTATTTGTTAGACTAAACTTGACAACTTTTATTAACAAAAAATTTGAATAGTCTAAACAAATTTATGTCTAATGACTTCATTATGATGTACATGTATATACATAGTGTGTGTTTCCACATTAAATAGATAAATGAGTAGTAAGCATGATGGGCTAAAAATTAAGGAGATTAGAATCACTTATGTCTCTTTTATAAGGGTCACTTTAGGGTAAGGGATTAAAATAACTTGATTTACCCCAATTTGGTGGGGGAAAACTCACTAGGATTAGAATCACCTGAGTATGATTATACATGCAAAGTTAGCAGGAGTAAAACAAGAGAAAGTAACATAAATTTGAGAAGTATCTAGACATGGCCTTTAAGATATTTGATCAGGACTGCTGGTTTCCAACAATATCACCCGAAGACACTACTGCATTTACCTAATTTGGGTACAAGACTCTCTTTGCCTGAAGGAATCCATTTTATGTGTGATTAGGTATTTACTGATATGGTAATAATGCTAGAGCAAACCAAGACAACTGTCAACCGGGTCATTTGATCCTAGTTTAAAATGTTTAAGGTTACTAGACAGGATGCTTGCTTTTAAGATTTTTGATTTGCTAAATTTGGTAAGTCCATCAAAACCTTGAACAATTATAATACTTGGAATTTTTTTCATTTTAACTTTTAAAGCTTTCAGCACAATCCATCTTTTACCTGGATATTCAAAAAGCAGTATACAAGCTTCTAAAGAAAATAATAAGATTAAAGAATAAGCCTACAGAACTATATTTAAAATGGTTCTATGTAAATTTCTATGTAAAAATTTAAAAGTAAAGTACTTTTATGTACTTTAAGCTACAGTAAAAGTAAAGTACATTAACTAGACATAGAAAAGGCCTGCCATTCAGAGACAAAATAGTAGTTTAACAACATACCTCAAACAAACCATTATAGGCTTTCTCTTGAAAAGATAAACTAACCTGAAGCAATATAACTTACTAAGCAATCCCTCTTAATTACACAAAGGTAGAGTTCATAAGTTATCTATGCCTGTGAGGTTGCTAGAAGGAATAAGGTATCTGCCACACAATCACAGAACATTAACACATGAACACATTTAAACAGGAGTCACATGAAAATTATGAATACTGAAATATTGCTGGCGATGCTTATTTCATCATAATGTCAAACAGAATAAATAAATTGCTTAAGGAGCCACGGATTTTCACCAACGAGAAACAAACAGGGTGATGTCAACAAACAGAACACAAAGATAGCTTGTGAAAACTTGACCATTCTCCTCCAATCTAAATTTTCATGAAATTTTTAAGCATTCAGAAAAATCGAATTGTACAAAAACCACCTATACCCACTACTTGAATTCAACTGCCATATTTGCTTGCCTGATCAATCCAATTCTACCTATCTATCCATTACATTTGGAATTTAAATTCCAGACATTATTAGACTTGACTTTTAAATACTTGGTTTGTATTTCCTAAGAAAATTATTTCCCTAAAACATGATGTGAACGAAAAAGAACTAGATTTGGGTTTAGAGTTTAGTCCTAGTTCTTATACCAAACAAAGTGTAGCATGATCTTAAAAGTCTTTTAACTTCTTTGTTTCCTCACCTCTAAAATGAAATGGTTTGACTAGATGATCTTAAGGATACTGTAAGCGCCCAACAAATGTCTGATTTAATTCAGTTAAAAATTACAGGGCAGGTTAAGTATAGAATTACCACATGACCCAGCAATCCTACTACTAGGTATATAACCAAAAGATCTGAAAACAGGTTACCAGGAACTGGAACGGAGTTAGGGAATGGGTAGTTAATGCTTAAATTGCACAGAGTTTCTATTTGGGTTGATTGTAAAGTTTTAGTAGTAGTGTTGACGATATTACATCATTGTGAACATAATTAACAGCACTGAATTATATATTTGAATGTGGTTAAAATGGGAAATTTAAGGTTGTATATGTTACTAGAATAAAAATATTTAAAGAACAAACGTGGAATTATACAACACAAACAGTGAACCCTATTGTAAACAATGGACTATAGTTAAAAGTACAATTATTAAAATGTTCTTTCCTAAATTGTAACGAATGTACTACACTAATGCAAGGTGTTAATAATAAAGTGGTATACATAAAAAAAAAAAAAAAAAAAAATTACAGGGCGCGTAATGGTGGCTCAGTGGCAGAGTTCTCGCCTGCAATGTCGGAGACCTGGGTTTAATTCCCCGTGCCTGCCCTACAAAAAACAAACAAACAAACAAACAAACAAAAATACAGGAATTTCTTACTATCTGAATCCTAGTTGTTTGAATTCTTCACTATTTAAACTCAGGAACTGAATTCATTCAGAATAATCCCTTCTATCTGAAACTTGGGAACCAGTAACAAATATTTAATATCCCTCACTTATCCGAACACAGGAACCAAACAGATTTGAATATCAAGAAATATTCAAGGGTTAACTGAAAACCTATTAAATACAAAATCACTGTGCTGAATATTATGGAGAATATAAAAGTAAATGATGCTGTCAAAGATCTCAGAATGAACTAAGGGGGATAGGAGAGAAGAAACTATGATTAATTTTAGCTAGATGAATCAAGAAAGTGTCAGTGAGAAGGTGAAATTTACAGAGAACCTCCAGGGCTAGGGATTTCATTGATAAGTAAGAGTGGAAGAGCAGTAGAAAGAGAGTGCCAGGCCAACTGTATGCTGACTATCATCTTACTGTGAAGTCAATCACTCTTCCAAACTGTAGTTTCCTCAGAGAATTTAACCAATGAAAATGACCTGAAGATCAAACAAGATAATATATTGAAAATACTTTAAAAACTATAAAATATCATATGTCTGCAGGTAGCTGATTAGAGAAATGTTATTTTAAGGCAAAGAAAAGCATGAGTAAAAGATGAGACATTAAAGTATCCCCTGTGTTAAGGAAATGGCAGTGGTTTGGTGTGACTGAAAAGTACAGGATGTAATGAGAGAAGAAATTAGAAAAGCACAACTCATACACTGCACTCAGTATCACAGAATTTAAAGCCTTGTTCTATAAACCATGAGAAGTCCACTGATAGTTTCTGAATAGAAAGTGACAATCTAATCTGTAGCTTTAGAAAGTTCATGGCAGCAAAGGGAAAGACATATTGTGAGAAAACGGAGGCAAGAAACAAGTTGGACGAGCTAGGTCTAGGCAAGAAAATGAGTCCAAAATTAAAGCAATGGAAGAAAGAGGAAAAAATGAGTTATTCAGAACCTTTCAAACAGAATTAACACTGTTCCAAGGACATGCTTGATGTTCAGGAACATCTACAAAGCTGAAATTGGTAATAAAAGTCTATAAAATGGTTCTTGATGTTTTCTATGTTAAAAACAACACATAGATTTGACTTTATTTCACTCTACAGAAAGGGGGCAGAGGTGGGAAAGGGAATGTAGTTAAAAAATTATTGGCAAAGTGATTTAAGAGACTTTTTTTTATGTCTACACTTATTTCTTTTTTATTCCCTTTGTACTTATTTCTTAGCAGTTTTTTATGAAATGAAAATAATAAAATATATTCACAAAAGGTAGTATTTCTTTTCCCATTTAATTTCTTTTCATTCTACAAATATTTTAGATTCTATCAAAAGTAGAATATTGGGTGAATTTATAAAAATACCCATAGTATCTTCCTAAAGCATCCCCCCAAATTGGGACTAGGAATAGTAGAGGGATAAAAATTAAATAGGAGTGGTAAAGATGGAAGTGAAATGCTAAAAAAGTGGAACATAAGACTGCAATTGTTGGAAATGCTGTACAAAATTAATTTTTAAAATATGTACCTGATTTTCTTTAGCAGAAGATTCCAAAAAAGCTGCATTCCAAGATTCTGCTAAAGCTTTCCCTTCTTCATAACTGATCACCCTAAAGGGAAAATAAAATTCTAATATAAGTTATTGGCTTTTCATTATATAAAACATCTATAATTGATTTATGAATAAAGCTATACTTTTATCAATTTTTTCATTATAGGGCAAAAATATGTTCTGCTCAATATTATCATCAAGTATATAACACAGAGGAACATTTTAATTACGGCTGGTTTGGGGAACAGTTTAAGATTGTTTTATATAGTAACCATGCTCCAACCAAGCTCTTAAAATGCAGAGAACGTGAATTTGTTATACAATACTCCAATATTTCTAACAAATTACTATTTTATAGCTAGGTGTTAAGCAGTTAAAGACAGGAGAAATTCTGAAAGGACTCCTCACAGTTCAATCCTATTATGCATAAGGCTACAAGGAATTCAGCCAGCAAATGTCTTCCTTTCATGGAAATGGGGTCTCTGCCTCCCTTGTTCATCACTGTTAACTCTAGCCTCTGGTACTCAAAAAAAAAAAAAATTGTTGAATAAATGAATGCTACCTTTTGTCTTTTTAGAATTTTTGCTTTATGCAAAATGACAGAAAAACCCAAAGATAGTTTTCCATAAAATTTGCTTTCTTTTCTAGAGGAAACATTTTCAAATTATGAGAGATTTATACTGTTTTTGCTACACGTAATCACTGCCATATTTCCAGACAGAGAAACAGAGATTTGCTACAGCCGAAAACATTCTTGCCATAAGAACAATTAAAAATGGAACTTCAGTGACTAAATCATCTTAGACTTGGCAATAAAATCAATAAATATTTAAAAGCAACATACCTTTCCATATGTAAATCTTTCTTATTCCCAACCAACATAATAGGTATTCTATTAGTATTAAAAAAAAGAGAAAAAGTAAAAGTAAATTGGTCAATGCTGGATTTTATTGTTCAGAAGCTACTATAATGAGTATGTCTAGCAAAAGAGATAAAGAAAATATTACTACTTACTGAACTTTCCCCACCATATCCAACAATTTGCCATGGATAACTTTAATTACTTCAAAACTAGAAAACAAAAAGTATGAAATAAGACATCCAATTTTAGTACTGAAGCACTCATTTTAAAAACTGCTTTTAGAAAGTATGCTATGTATTGTTTATAGCAGAAAAAATACAAAATATCATATACATACCATTTCAATATAAAATCAGCTGAACACAAGGAATTCCCTTCTTTTTCTCTAGCAATATTTTTCACCTGTGTATATGACATGTTGTAATCCTTACTAAAAATATTCAAAGTGAGATTAGGTGAGCTATTTATATCAAAATATGAAGTCTAATAATGGGCAGATGTACCACAGAAACACAAATTTTAGTCTCCAAGCTCATGCAGTAAAGGACAAACCGTTTGAATAAAAGCTATGGAACTTAGAAAAAACCTCCCCCATACCCAATCTAAGAAATTTTAGGGGTACTAAAGAGTAAATGAAAATGTCCTATATATGTGATTTTAACTTTTTTTTATTTTAAATGTTTTTAAACGCAGTTTAAAGATGGTCTATTTTAAATTATTTTTCATGGTGACAAGTCGGTTTTATTGAGATACCTCCAGAATCTAGAGGATTCTAGAATCTAGGAACATAAGTGCTCAAATATTTGACCAAATTTTTAAAAAGACATCTGACAAGAATTACGATTTAAACCTATATATATAGGTTTAAATATATTTATTTTTGGCATGGGCAGGCTCTGGGAATCGAACCGGAGTCTCTAGCATGGCAGGCAAAAACTCTGCCACTGAGCCACCATTGCCCGCCCTTAAACCTACTTTAGAATAAAAGGCAATGTGATTTTTCCCCTGGAAATACTGTACTAATCAAAGCAGATGAAAGCCAAAGGCAAACTAATATATCTTTGCCTCTTCGTGTCAGATAAGTAAAAGAAAGCTAATATTTTATTCAACCCACCACCAAATTAAATCCTTAGCTAACCACAAAAAACTGGTATCCTCAATCTCAGGTGGGCTTCATTCAATACCATCAGACTCAAAGGCACTAAGGACTCTGACTCCCATAATCAGAATGGCACTGCCAATCCATGGAGTGAGTTGGCAAAGAAGACAGTCAAAATATCTTCTAATGCTTCACTTATACGAAGCCAGGCTCTGGGTGATAATGTTGTTGACACCTTTATGTATGGAGTTTTGTGGAAACAGTAAGTACAGAGATGTTGGCTGGTTGTTGTTAGATACACTGGATACATCAATGAGTGAATGGGCTTAAAGCTTCAAATGAGAAGCTTAAGCGCTATCTGACAGATGTATAAGTTTCTATGAGAGTCCTGAAGGAAAATCTAATTTCCTGTAGCCATAGACTTGAGATACCTGAAAATCAGGCTCAGAATCTTATTGTTAGTGTAGCAACTTTACAATGTAAACAAATATCAATCTTCCATGGTGTTTGCTGTTAAAATGAGGGCACTGACTGGAAAGGAGTAGCACCCTAAAAAATGGGATGGCGTATGTGGATTGATAATGATGTCAGTGGCGAGGTCAAAAACCTGGGTCATGCTAAATCTTCTCTAGATAATCCTGTAATAGTCTGCCCTGAGGATACAGCCGCCCCACCTCCAGCCTGCCTTGAGGAGTTGGCCACCCAACCTCCTCCTGAAGGGATTAGCCCTAGAGTGATTAATCCTGTTTCACCAGATGAAACTGCAAATGAATGCCCTAAAGCCTTGGAAGATATTTCTAATTCTTTTCATGACCCACCCCCCAAACCTCTCATTTCTTCCAGACCTGTAAGTAGACTAAAGTCCCAACATTCCCCTAAAGGTGAGATACAAAGTATCACACATGAGGAGTACGTTATACTCCAAAAAAATTGTGAGTTTTCCAATTTATATAGACAGAAATCACGGGAATATGTGCAGCAATGGATTTTAAGGGTGTGGGATAATAGGGGGAGGAATATAAGGCTGGATTAGGCTGAATTTATTGATACGTGCCCACTAAGCAGATTCTACATTCAAAATTATAGCTCAAGGGATGAGAAAAGGTATTAACAGTTTGTTTGGATGATTGGTTGAAACATGGATCAAAAGGTGGCCAACATTACCTTAGGCTGAAATGCCTACCCTGGTATGATGTAGATGAGGGGTTCCAGAGGCTTAGAGAGATTGGAATGTTAGAGTGGATTTATCAGGTAAAGCCTGCTCTTACATTCCAGGAATGTCCGGAGGATGCACCTTTTACCAGAACAGTGAGAAATAAATTTGTGAGACTAGCGCCATCATCCCTGAAGAGCTCTGTAGCTGCACTTCTCTGCAGGTCAGATATTACTGTGGGAACTGCTGTCACTGAGCTGGAATCCTTAAACAATGGGGATGACTGGATCCCAAGTTGACAGAAGCCAGGTGGCAGCACTTAATCGCCAAAGCCAGGGTGGATGTGGCTATTATAATAGCAAACTCAAAGCAGGAGTCAAAATAATCTGACTCGCAGATTTGTGGCATTGGATGGCAAATCATGGGATACCTAGAAATACAATACTAAATTCTTGTTTGAGCTGTACAAACAAAAGAGTTCTAGGTCATGTGAACAGAAGCCTAATCTGAATTACAAAAACACTCTCCCTTAATCAATTTCCAGATTTGAGACGGTTTACAGACCCAGAGCCCCTTGAATGAAGGAGAGGCCAGGTCCCTTTGAGGGAGAATTCTGTTACACTGCCACAATTTATACTGTTAATCTTCCTCCAAGCCTTCCCCAAGGAGACCGACGGCCTTTTACCAAGGTAACTGTGCACTGGGGAAAAGGAAATGATCAGATATTTCAGGGATTATTAGATGCTGGTTCAGAAGTGACATTAACTCCAGGGGACCCAAAATGCCATTCTGGTCCACCAGTGAGAGTGGGGGCTTATGGAGGTCAGATCAGGTGATCGATAGAGTTTTAGCTCAGTCCATCTCAGAGTGGGTCAAGTGGGCCCCCAGACCCCTTCTGTTGTTATTTTCCCAGTTCCAGGATGCATAATTGACACAGACATACTGAGCAACTGGCAGAATCCCCACACTGGCTCTCTAACTCATGCAGTGAGGGATATTATAGTGGGAAAGGCCAAGTGGAAGCCACTAGAACTGCCCCTACCTAGCAAAATAGTAAACCAGAAGCAATACTGGATTCCTGGAGGGATTTCAGAGATTACCACCACTCTTAAGGACTTGAAGGATGCAAAGGTGCTGATTCCCATCACATCCCCATTCAACTCTCCTATTTAGTCTGTGCAGAAAACAAATACATCTTGGAGGATGACAGTGGATTATTCTAAACTCAACCAGGTGGTAACTTCAATTGCAGCTGCTGTTCTAGATGTGGTATCATTGCTTCAGCAAATCAATACATCCCCTGGTACCTGGTATTCAGCTATTGATATGGCAAATGCTTTTTTCTCAATAGCTGTTAGTAAGGACCACTAAAAACAGTTTGCTTTCAGCTGGCAAGGTCAGCAATATACTTTCACTGTACTACCTTAGGGGTATATCAACTCTCCAACCCTATGTCACAATCTTATCTGCAGGGACCTTAAGCATTCCTCCCTCCCGTAAGACATCACACTGGTCCATTATATTGATGATATCATGTTGATTGGACCTAGTGAGCAAGAAGTAGCAACTACTCTGGACTTACTGGTAAAGGCATTTGCATGCCAGAGGATATGAGAGAAATCCAACAAAAATACAGGTGCCTTCCACCTCAGTGAAATTTCTAGGTGTCCAGTGGTGTGGGGAATGTCAAGACATCACTTCTAAGGTGAAGGATAAGTTGCTGCATATGGACCCTTCTATAACCAAAAAAGAGACACAATGCCTAGTTGGTCTCTTTGGATTCTGGTGATATCATATTCCTCATTTTGGTGTGATACTCCAGTCCATTTATAGAGTGACCAGAAAAGCTGCTAACTTTGAGTGGGGACCTGAACAAAAGGAGGCTCTGCGACAGGTCCAGGCTGCTGTATAAGCTGCTCTGCCACTTGGGCCGTATGATCCAGCAGATCCAGTGGTGCTGGAAGTGTCAGTGACAAATAGAGATGCTGTCTGCAGCCTTTGGCGGGCCCCCATAAGAGAACCGCAACGCAGACTCTTAGGATTTTGGAGCAAATCCTTACCATCTGCTACAGATGAACTACTCTCCTTTTGAAAAACAGCTTTTGGCCTGCTACGGGGCCTTAGTGGAGACTGAATGCTTAACCTTGGGCCACCAAGTTACCATGAGACCTGAGTTGCCTATCATGAGCTGGGTGCTGTCTGGCCCACTGAGCCATAAAGTTGGGCGTGCACAGCAGGACTCTATCATAAAATGGAAATGTTATATACAAGATAGGGCTAGAGCAGGTCCTGAAGGCAGAAGTACGTTACATGACGAAGTGGCCCAAATGCCCATGGTCTTCACTCCTGCCACGTTACCTTCTCTTCCCCAGATCAAAGCTATGGTCTCTTGGGGAGTTCCTTACAGTGAACTAACTGAGGAAGAGAAAACTCAAACCTGGTTTGCAGATGGTTCAGCATGATATGCAGGTATCACCTGAAAGTGGACAGCTGCAGCACAACCCCTTTCTGGGACATCCTTGAAGGACAGCAGTGAGGGAAAATCCTCCTAGTGGGCAGAACTTTGAGTAGTGCACCTGGTTGTTCATTTTGCCTGGAAGGAGAACTGGCCAGAGGTGCATTTGTATACTGACTCATGGGCTGTCGCTAATGGTTTAGCTGGATGGTCAGGGACTTGGAAAGACCATAATTGAAAAATTGGTGACAAAGAGGTCTGGGGAAGAGGTATGTGGATAGATCTTTCTGAGTGGGCTAAAAACATGAACATATTTGTGTCCCATGTATACACAGATGGGTGTGTCACCACAGGGTGACTTCAGCAGAGGAAGGTTTTAATGATCAACTGGATAAGATGACCCATTCTGTGGATACCAGTCAGCCTCTTTCCCCAGCAACTCCTGTTATTGCCCAGTGGGCTCATGAACAAAGTGGTCATGGTGGTAGAGATGGAGGTTATGCATGGGCTCAGCAACATGGGCTTCCACTCACCAAGGCTGACCTGGCTACAGCCACTGCCGAGTGTCCAATCTGCCAGCAGCAGAAACTCACACTCAGCCCCCAATACGGCGCTATTCCTCGAGGTGATCAGCTGGCTACATGGTGGCAGGTTGATTACACTGGACCACTCCCTTCATGGAAGGGGTAGCAATTTGTTCTAACTGGAATAGACACATACTCTGGATATGGGTTTGCTTTCCCTGCATGCAATGCTTCTGCCAAAACTACCATCCGTGGGTTTATAGAATGCCTTACCCATCATGGTATTCCACACAGCATTATTTCTGACCAAGTGTGTTCTGGAACACACTTCCCAGCAAATGAAGTGCAGGAATGGGCAGGTGCTCATGGAATTCTCTGGTCTTACCATGTTCCCCATCATCCAGAAGCAACTGGATTGATAGAATGGTGGAATGGCCTTTTGAAAACTCAATTATGGTGCCAACTAGGTGGCAATACCTTGAAGGGCTAGGGTAATATTCTCCAGGAAGCTGTGTATGTTCTGAATCAGCATCCACGGTAAGGTGCTGTTTCTTCCATAGCCATGATTCATGGGTCCAGGAATCAAGGGGGGGAAATGGGAGTGACACCACTCACTATTACCCCTAGTGATCCACTAGGAAAATTTCTGCTTCCTGTCCCTGTGACCCTGAGCTCTGCTGGTCTACAGATTTTAGTTTCAAAAGGGGGAGTGCTTCCACCAGGAGAAACAACAATGATTCCACTGAACTGGAATCTAAGACTGCCACCTGGTCACTTTTTGGGCTACTCATGCCCCTGGATCAACAAGCCCAGAAGGGGATTACAATATTGGCTGGGGTGACTGACCCTGACTATCAGGGAATAGGACTGTAACCACACAATGGAGGTAAAGAAGAGTTTTCCTGGAATATAGGAGATCCCCTAGGGCATCTTTTAATACTACCATGCCCTGTGATTAAAATTAATGGAAAATTGCAACAACCCAATCCAGGCAGGACTACCAGTCGCTCTGAAACTTCAGGAATGAAGGTTAGGGTCACCCCACCAGGAAAAGAACCACAGCCAGCTGAAGTGCTTGCTGAGGGTAAAGGGAACATGGAATGGGTAGTGGAAGAAGGTAGCGATAAATATGAACTACGACCATGTGATCAGTTACAGAAATGAGGACTGTAATGTTGTTTTATTCGTGTTATACTATTTAAATTATAAGATATCAGGCTTAAGAATGAATATTACCCAAGGACTTGCACCCTATTCTGGAGAGATTTAATGTGTTTCTGGTTATATGCAGGACAATTGAGTATTGTTAGGTGCAAGAGAAAATGTGTATTTAACTGTTTTTTATTCAGAAATTAGGTATGATTTAAGATGATGTGTATAGCTGCCAAGTTGACAAAGGGTGGACTGTCATGGTCAGGTTCATGTGTCAACTTGCTCAAGTGGTGGTACCTGTTTGACTGGTTGGGGAAGTGCTGGTCTGTCTGTTGCTGAGGACATTTCAAAGAATTAAATCATGATCACGTTGGCTGCATCCACAGCTGATTCCATATGTAATCAGCCAAGGGGAGTGTCTTCTGCAATGAGTGATGCTTAATCTAATCATTGGAAGTCTTTTAAGGAGGATTCAGAAGAGACAGGCTCTCTTCCTGCTTCGGCTGGCAAGCCTCACCTGTGGAGTTCGTCCAGACCTTCCATGGAATCGTCGGCTTCACAGCCACCCCTACAAATTTTGGACTCTATGTTTCCACAGTTATCTGATATACTTTTATAAATTTTATGTTTATGAATATTTCCTGTTGATTCTGTTTCTGTACAGAATCCTAACCAATTCACCCTCCACAAACAGAATTTTCCAATCTCCTTAAAACCTTGCTTTCTTCCTCTTACTCTTGCTGCTTTCTACCTATGACTCTTGGCAGATGATCCTGCTTACTCCCCTCACAGATGAAAAACCAGCAATGAGAGACTACCTCTATTTCCTCCCACTAAATCTACCAATTGCTTCTCCATTCATCTTCTCATTCCCTCCATTTCATCTGAGATGTCTCTTTCTTCTACCTAAAAAGTCAATTCCTGTATGTTTTCCTGCCTTTCAGAAATTTACATTAAAAATTATGCTCTCTCTATTCTGTATTTTCAAACCACTTTTTCGTGGTTCCTTTCTTCTAGCACTGAAACATGCTGAAGTTTCCACATCTTTAAAAACAAAAACAACCACCCCACCCCCTGGACCTCATAGCCACCTTGTGGCAAATCCTTCCCCTTCCTCTCACTGCCAAACTTTCTGAAAGAGTTACCTACATTCACTGCTCTCATTTCCTCTCCTCCCACTCCTCAATTCATCCAAGCTGGCTTCTGTTCCCATAATACCACTAAAACTGCTCTTGCTAAGGTGACCAATAAATGACTGTTACGTTCTAAACCTGAAGGTTTTCAGTCCTTATTTTAAAATCGCATTTCATTAACTTTAACACACTAGACCATACTCATTTTTTTAAACACACTCTTTGCCTCCTTTGGCTTTTAGGATACTAACATTCTACTGAGTCATTCCTCAATCTTCTTGTTGGTTCATGCTCCTCTTTCAAACCTTTAATGTTAAAAGTTCTTTTAAGTCTTGGTCCTAGGCCTTTTCTATTTGGATCTCAAAATCAACATGTCCAAAGAGAGCTCATTATTCCCTGTCCACTAAACCTAGTCCTCTGCCAATGTTCCCCATTCTCAATAAATGATAGTCACCATCAAGCAGAGACCCTAGTATCCTCCTAGACGTTTACTTTTCCCTAACCTTCACCATGCAGGCAATTACTAAATGTAAATATTTCTCAAATCTATCTACTTTAGTTATCTTTCCTTGTCCAAACTACTATGGAATCTTGCTATAACAGTTTTATCACAACCACTCCCTTTCATCTCCCTTTTTATTTTTAATGCTATATGGCAGGAATCACGTTCATTCTTTTTCCATATGAGTATCCCATTATTGCAGCATCATTTGTTGAATTTTGTTTGTTTTTTCTTTTGTTTGCTTGTTTGTTTTTGGCAAGTACACGGGCTTGGAATCAAACCCGGGTTTCCCACATGGCAGGCGAGAATTATACCATTGAACTAACCCTTGCACCCTTCCCTTTCCCCCATTTCCTTTTAATCCATTCTTTGCTGTAAGCCCTGGATCTAAGGGCCTTATCATGTCCTAGACCCTGTGCTGCCCAAAATGGCTAATGCAAACAAAGCACCAAATTATACATTTCATTTTAATGAATTTAAACATAAAATCTGGTAACTCAATTTGTTGGAAAAATTTTCAGTTATCACTTACTGTTACTTCTAAAGTCATCTGTAATGTTCCCTCTCTCCTGTCCATCACCCAATTTTCAATCTCACTTATCAGACTATGCATTCATTAACCTTTTTTATTGCACTCATTTACTGGCTCCAGGTCATGTTCCTGCATTCCTTGAATACCTCTAGCTTTTGACTATACCTGTTTCCATCATTACTCCAGTAATTTCAATGCCCTATCCTGGGGGTTCTCAGGTTTTAGGCCACTTGCTTCTTTTGCACTGTCCTTCCACCTCAGGCACACGTGCCCACCATCAAGACTTTATGATTACTAATTGTGGTAGTTAGATTAGTTGTCAACTTGGCCAGGTGAAGGCACCTAGTTCTGTTACTGTGGACATGAGCCAATGGTAGGTGAATCTCATCTGTTGCTAATTACATCTGCAGTCGGCTAGGAGGCGTGTCTGCTGCAATGAGTGACGTTTTGACTTAATTGGTTGGTGCTTAAATGAGAGAACTAATGTAGCACAGCCAAGCAGCTCGGCATTCCTCATCTCAGCACTTGCAGCTCAGCCCAGGCCTTTGGAGAAGTCACCCCGGGGAAAGTTGTTGGAACCCAGGGGCCTGGAGAGAAGACCAGCAGAGACCATCTTGTGCCTTCCACATAAGAAAGAACCTCAGTGGAAAGTTAGCTGCCTTTCCTCTGAAGAACCAACAAAATAAATCCCCTTTTATTAAAAGCCAATCCGTCTCTGGTGTGTTGCATTCCAGCAGCTAGCAAACTATAACACTAATAAACTGCAACTCCTCCCTAATCTCATTTGTATACATGGCTCTCTCCAGTGACCACACCTTTTTCCCCCAGCTCACTCCAATTCCAACAAATCCTTTGACCCGGAATCCTATAGTTCATTGATTCTACCATTTTTCCACTATCGTTCTGCCATTTCCCACCCCCATGACTTCAATTCCCTCCTTACTCCTCAGTCCATCATTAGCATTACTCCTACTCCCTTTCCCCCTTCTGGTTTCAACATATCTGCTGGCTAAACTCCAACACTGGTTAAATCCTATTTTCTACCTCTACCTAATGGTGAACCTGACTGGAGAGAAATACACAACTGTCTCATTTTAAATTTGGGCTCACTAACCTCAAGTGGGCCATTAATACAGTGGTCAAAAGTATATTTCCCTAATCCACTGGCTTTCCTAGATTACTGCTTCAAATATTCTCCTCCCCTAACCTCACTCTCAGCTAATAATTCTTATTTCCTTTTCACTAATAAAAAAGAAGCAATCATGAGAACTTCCTTGAATTCCGACCACTACAACTACATGCCTATCTACACCTATGTCAATATACTCTTCCTTCTTTCACATTACTATGTCTATGACGAATTATCCATGCATCTTGTTAAGGCCAACTCTGCTCACATACTCATAGATATGGCTCTAGCTGATCTCCCATCTTTCTCCTGTAACATCAATTTTCCCCTCTTGACTGGTTGTAGTCCATCAGCATACAAGCATACTGTTACTTCTTCCATCTTAAAAACAGCCCATCCAGTGATAATCACAGTATAATTCCTTGGAAGAGTTGTCTATACTTCATGTTTCCAATTCCTCTCCTTCCAATCTTTCTTGATGAACTTATTCTATTGAAATTGCTCTTCAGTCACCACCATGTTGTTATATCAATGGCCAATTTTCAATGCTCACTGTATTAATTTATGTGCAGCAGCATTGGACATAGCTCATTAGTCTTTTGTTTAAAACATGTTCTTTATTTGGCTTCTAAGATACTACACTTTCCTGTTTCCACCTCTATGTCTACTCTTCCTCAGTTTCTCAAACAACCACAAGTTGGAGTGCCCTAGTACTCAGCCCTTATTCTTTTCCAGATATACTCATTCTGTTGGTGATCTCAACTTCTCAGGTTTGAATACCATCCACACTGGTTTGAAAGTATTATGTACCCCAGCAAAGCAATGTTTTAATCCTGATCTAGTCTTGCGGGAGCAGCTGTTTCTTTTAATTCTGATTCAGTATTATAGGTGGAAACTTTTGATTAGATTATCACCATGGAGATGTAGCATGCCCAATTGTGGGAGTGACCTTCTGATTAGATAGAGGTGTGACTCCAGCCATTCCAAGTAGGTCTTGATTAGTTTACTGGAGTCCTTTAAAAGAGGAAAAATTCTGGAGACAGCTGAGTTGACAAAGATGTCAACAATTGGAGAACAGAGACATGGATGTCTGGAGAAGCCTAAAGGCCAGCAGACATCACCATGAGATGTTAAGCAAGCCAGAGTCTGGAGAGAGCCCAAAGGAGTCAAGAGATGAAACCCAGCCCCACAGAAACAAAGTGGTTCCCCACAGGAATAGAGGCTAAAAGTAATGAGCCCAGGAGCAAGGAAACAGCAGATGCCAGCCATGTGTCTATCCAGCTGACAGATGAGTCCCTGACCCATTGGCCTTCCTTGAATTAAGGTATCTTTCCCTGGATGCCTTAGTTTGGACATTAAGGCTTAGAACTGTAAACTTGTAACTTATTAAATTCCCTTTATAAAAGCCGTTCCAATTCTGATATACTGCATTCTGGCAACTTACAAACCAATACACCATCAATATGCTAATGACTTTATGCTGGAGCTGGTTGTGAGTATCACCCTGGTAACTCAATATCTCCCATTGTAGGAATATTTATACTCCTGATGCTGACAAATGGCCACAAATCATTCTACCTTCAAAATATATCCAGAATCCTCACTACTTCCATTGTTGCCATCTAGATCTAAACTTGCACCATGTCTTCCCTGTATCACTGCACAACTCCAGCCCTTGCCCCTCCAGTCTATTCTTAACACAGCAATCAGAGTGATGTTAAATCAGCAGACAGAAATCACTCCTCACAAAATCCTCCAATAGGGTCTCATCTCTAACTGATACGATGACTCTTAAACTCTTACCTCTGATGTCATTTCCTTCTACTAGCCTCTTACTCA
Organism: Tamandua tetradactyla; assembly: GCF_023851605.1. Classification (NCBI taxonomy): domain Eukaryota; kingdom Metazoa; phylum Chordata; class Mammalia; order Pilosa; family Myrmecophagidae; genus Tamandua; species Tamandua tetradactyla. The sequence goes on along the minus strand of NC_135327.1, from coordinate 195,587,044 downwards.
CTTCTGCTCTAATCACAGTGGCCTCCTTGCTGTTCCTCTAACATATCAAGCATGGTCCCAGAAAGATTCTAAAGTTGCTATTCCTTATAACCGGAATGCTCTTACCCTGGATATCCTTATAACTTGCTCCCTTAGCTTCCTTTGAAGTCTCTATTCAAAATCACTTATTAGACCTTTTCAATTTACTCTATATAAATTTACAAATTCCTTCCATAATCCTTCCCTGCTTTATTTTTCTCTTTAGCACTATCATTGACTCACTATTTTACATATTTATCTTTTCATTGTTTCTCACACTAGAAAGTAAGCTCCACAAAGGCAGGATTTATCTGTTTTGTTCACTGTATCCCAAGCTCTTATAACAAGTAAGTTTGTTGAATGAATTCCATATACAGTATTTTAAACTATGTATACTTTTACTCTGGTAAAAATAAAAACAAAACTTAAAAACTCCAGAGTTCACTGTGGGTCAACAATGGGGATATGGGTATCACAAGAACTTTTAGAGTGCATTTCAGAACTACCGTCCCCTTAGTATGCTCCAAACATTCAAAGCAGTATGTTGAATTTCAGGCACAGTTCTAAGTATATCAACAAAGGTGTCAGGAGGAGGTGGTGGCTTGTGAAGGAATATGATCAATGATATGAAAACTAATCATGTAAGAAATATATGAAAGGATTGGGGCTGTGTGGTAGGCAGCTTCTGACATGGCTCCCAACCTACTCTGCTGATACTGACATCTTTGTGTAATCCTCGAATAAGGGCTGGACTTAGTGACAAACTCAATATGGCAAAAGTGATAGAATGTCATTTCTAAGATTAGGTTATAAAAGGCTGACTTCTGTCTTGCTAGAAGTCCTCTCTTTGGCTCTTTTTGTGTGCTTGTGTCCTGATAGCTACTTGGCAAGGAACAGAGGAAGCTACTGGCCAATGGTCAGCAAAGAACTGAGCCTCAGTTCAATAACCCTCGAGGAACTGAATCCTGCCAATAACATGAGTGAATTTGGAAATATATTTTTCTCCAGCCAAGCCTTCAGATGGGACCACAGTACCAGGTGACAACTTGATTATAGTCGTGTGAAAGACCCTGAAGTTAAGAGGGCCCAGTTAAGCCTTGCCCAGATTTCTGGCCCAGAGAAACTGAGAGATAATAAATGTGGTAACCTCTGCAGTAACTTCTTAGGTAGCAATAGCTAATACAGACTGACTTAAAAGCACAACAAGTAATTCCTATTGTTGTCTCCAAATATTTCCATTTTAGTCATATGAAAGCAAAATAGTACTTATTTTGTGTAGGTTTAATATATTGCATCAGGATCAATAGGTGAAAACTATAAGAATGCAAATTTAGATTCTATTTAAGAAAGAGCAAGTAGAGTTTGTCTAAAACAGTAGAAGAGCTATCTGAGAATGGACTGAAGTCTGCAAGGCAAGCCTGGAAGAACTCTACAGTTTATTCCATCCCTAAGTCCTATGGATTTATTTTATTCTCATAACAGAACTCTAAGGAAGTTTAACATTAGAATCTCTCAGCTAATACAACTTATACGACATGCTATATTAACAATAGGTTGAGTGTTCTAAGCCAGCAGTACTAGTACCAGTACCAGGATGTGGTAACAATTTAGAGGGTTAAAATCAGCATTTTAAAAGAGATGAAACAGTGCATTACACACAAGAAAGGTATCAGTTATATATATATTTTGAATGGCATGGTTTTCAATGTAACATTTCTAATTGTGTGCTGCAGCTGAAGAAATCTGAGAAATACTCGTCTTAGATCTAGTTTAGCAGTGCACATCAGCTCCCATGAACTGAAAAAAGGTCAGTTTTGTTTCCAAACCTGTTTATGCTAGTTAAATTTACCAAAAGTTCATAATTTAACTTATCTTATAAACTGATGAAACACGAGTTCAGACAGAGCTTTCGCTCTCTGAAAACTAAGCTTAATAACTATGGAATCCAATAAAAACAATGCTCTTTAGTAAGATATGCCAAAACAACAGAAAAAGACTGACAAATAGAAAAGTATCTAAGACTCACAAGTATTTCACTCTAAAGAAACTGAAATGAAAATCATAGTTGATACATTATTGATGCAGTTGATAAAAGAAGAATAGAACATCAATTAATGCATTCATACTCAAAGATAACCTTGGCCCTATTTCAGAAGATAAATGATGATATATATTTATGGTTTAAAATAAAACACTGGTGATTCATATCACTTTTTTAATTATTTCCAGTAACTGCTGTTTTCAAGTAACTATGCTAACTCAGATAAAAGAGGTCTTCTATAATCAACATTGTCTAATTTATAGTGAACAAATTTAAGTCTTCACAAAGTGAAGTGACTTGCCCAAAGCCGCAAATTGTTAGTAGGTATAAACAAGAACCCAAACTCCCATGTCTCAAACTGGGTTCTTTTTCCATTTCTAGAAATGAAGACATGATATGCTTTTGCTTTGTTTAATCAGAAAGAGCAACCCTTAGAGGGACTTCATGATACAAATGAATAATCTGAGACACTGTTTCATTTCACAAAACGATGAACAATGGTTATAATTTGGGTGAAGGATAAATTCAACGAAAAAGATTAGACAGCTCTGACCAACAAATTAGCTTACATCCAGAAAGTTTCCCTAACATATTTTTCAGTTATTCATAAATATTTGTGTATTTAGTCTACAGGTTTCTAAAAAACAAAATAAATGCCATTCTTCCCTTACTTCCTCATGTTCGAGATTTACTGAGAATGAGCTATAAAAATGAAAGACATCAATTAAAAGCAAAACAAGGGCAGGTCACGGTGGCTCAGTAGGCAGAGTTCTCGTCTGCCATGCCAGAGACCCGGGTTCAATTCCTGGTGCCTGCCCATGTTTAAAAAAAAGCAAAACAAAATACACCTACCATTTTACAAGGAAGAAGCAGGGTCAGAACTTGCCTAAGGTAGCACTGAGATAACAAACTTTTTTGTCTCTCTGCTATGCTATCAGCCCACAGTAACCCAAATATATAAAATTCTTGATGGAAGCAAGTTTTCATTATTTTTAAATCTAGCCTAATATACTTCTCAATTTTCCCAGTGACAAATGCTACGATTTCAACTTGATTCTTTAATGTCATCTGATCCGTGCCCACAGAAATAGGGAGATTAAAAACAAGTAATCAATGGATGCATTAAGAAAGTTTTCTACAGACTAAATTTCTTGGAGTAATAATTTCAGGTAATATTATTTTCTAAAAATCACACAAAATATACTCACAAAACCTAAAGTCTTTAAATAAGCAGTTTGTCAAGTAAATTCGTGAAATAATGGAAATTTATACGCTCATCTGATCTTACAATATTCACTAGACTATTGGTATATTAAAATCTGTTCTGGTCAAAGAATTGTATGGCAGCCATTTAAATTGACTATCTTAGAATTTACTGAGCAAATAAGGGTTGAAACATGAACTGCATGTGCAGCACATTTAAAAAATATAATCAAAATTAAGAAAATATTTGTTATAAATATGACAAAAGAATTTTACTATTTAAAGTGCTCTTGCAAGTCACTTTAAGTTCCAAAAGAATAAATAGGCAGTATATTTATGTATAAAATCCAAGTATTATTTTTAGTGATAAAAATATAAACACATTAGATAGGTATCCTTCTATTATTGAACATGGAATATTTTATAGCCATTTATTGTTTTAAAAGAGTAGGTATTATGGGAAAATTTATATCACATGGTAATAAAAATATAAAACAGCATTCAGAGAGCAACCACGTTAAAACAGTTTGTACAGAATAAAAGGAAGACCAGAAAGAAATATACCAAGATATTGGCAGTATCTATACTTGTGTAATTAAGTAGACCAAGAGTGATTTCCCAATCCTGCTTTCCTATTTTTTATATTTCCCCAATTGGTTCTGTTACTCGATTTTGATTCAGGAGTAAGCTTCAGGAGCTGGCAGTATGGGATTTGTTTATAAGAATGAACACTTTATAGGCAGACATAAAAATCTGAAAGTATGTTTCCCTCACTAGGAGAAAACGGTCACAAAAAATATTAATAGGAAAGCAGACTGCAGAGGAGGAGTAGTTCTGCACTTCTAATATGGTAGCTACTATCCAAATATGTCGACTGAACATCTGGAATGTGGCTAGGGTGACCCAAAAAATTAATGTTCAACTTTATTAATTTTAGCTAATTTAAATTTAAATAGCCGCATGTGGATAATGACTACCATTGTGGGCAGGGTTGATACAGAACAGTTCCATCACTGTAAGTTCCACTGAACAGCACTGGCCTTAACCGCAGAATCTGAGACACATACTGTCAGTACAACACTGGGCAAGTTACTTAACCTCTTTGTGACTCAGTTTCTTTCTATTTGAAGAAGGAAATAAGAGTATACCCCAATAAAAGACTGTTTAAGGAATGATTAAATGAAATAATATAATTATACTTATAGACAGTGTAGCAAACATCCTGGCATGTCATCAACACTCAACTGATGCCAGATAACCATAAAATTCCCCTATACTGGCACTAATATTTTCATGAATTCTTTGAAGATATAAACTATTGCTCAGTATTTAGAGCTCTGATACTAAATACAAACAGTTTTGTTCAGTTCTAGTAACAGACTATTTACATTCTCAACTCCTCCTTATTACCATATATGCCATGCCCTGATAACATATGGGAAGATAATATGTCAATAAGATATGGGCAGATAATACATGAAAAATAGATGGATAGAAGAGCCAAAATCTATTCTCACTAATAAAAACAGTAGCCCCATTTTTATGTAATAAAGTGAGGATGTATTATTCATAAGAACAAGGATAAAATATCCAACAATCTGGAACCCTCAAATTCTATTAGAAACAGAATGTGGAATAGAAGATTTCACTATTACAATAGTGAAAACACTCAAAAACTAAAATTGATTTATATTTGTAGAAGTTTAATTAGCAGAATTTATTAGTTCAGAATTATGCTCTCAATCAATATCTATGCAAATTTAGATAACAAAGAGTTGAATATTTCATCAGTATAACATAACAGAACATCTATCCTGACAATTTCTTTTTCTTAACAAACCCTTTGCTCCATAAGACAATTACTAAAAAATATTTTGCCTAATAATTAAGTTAATTGTCACCACTACTCACTTAAGCATAATCCTTTGAAAGGATTAATGTTACCTATGTGTAGGAAACTCAAACAAGCATGAGGAGTGATTATTACCTTTTGATTGAAGTAACAGAGTACACAAGAATATAACCATTAATATCTATGGAGTATGTCTGAGGAAAGATGGAATATTCATCCTGTGGAAGAAAAAAATTAGTTTTAGTAAAATCTTCATACAGCATAACAATCTTTACCTAAGGTTTCTTGCATATAACCTGATAAAAGAAATAAAAAATAAAGTAGATTACAATATTATTCCAGAAACACAGCCTATATACTGAAGACTTAAGACTTCTTCTGAGGGTGAGCATGTACTCTCAGACATTATTCAAAAATGATTCTGGCTGATCAAAAACTTTAGTGGGATGGCTGATGAGTCCTCCAATTACTGTAAAAATAGAATGGAGGAATAAAAATATGATGGGTTCAGTTAAGATCGTCTATCAAGAGAAAAGTTTTACTATACTTCTTTTATGGTAGAAAGTCCAGAATCCCTTATACCTTGCAAGAAATGTAAAGGTCCCACTGGTTTATTCCATAAATCTTCATTTTCATATTTGAAGTCATCACAGTATACTTAGCCTATTTGCAACTAACTCCATTTCTGTGCATTTTAATCACTTTGGCTGAAGCATGTGTGCTTAAAATAGTGTTTTTTTCAATCTACGGTCAGAGTCATTTGTGGTTTTTCAATTAGCATGTGAGGGAGAAGAAGACGATGAGAGAAAGTTATTTACAGAGTTACTTTAGACATTAAAAAGAAAGGTACATAATATGCAACTTTGTATTAGTCCTCAGTTTTATAAAGCAATTTAGGGAACTCTGTTTAAGATACAGAATCATTAAAGCATATTAAAAAGTTCCAATTTCAATGAGCTGAGAATTAACAGCAAGGGATTGAGAGAACCTTCTCAACCAAAGGGGGAAGAGTGAAATGAGACTAAGTGTCAATGGCTGAGAGATTCCAAACAGAGTTGAGAGGTTATCCTGGAGGTTATTCTTTTTTTTTTTTTGTTTTTTTTTTTTTTTTTTTTTTTTTTTTACATGGGCGGGCACCGGGAGCCCAACCTGGGTCCTCTGGCATCGCAGGCAAGCATTCCTGCCTGCTGAGCCACTGTGGCCCACCCCTGGAGGTTATTCTTATGCATTAAGTAGATATCACCCTGTTGTTCAAGATGTAGCGGAGAGGCTGGAGGGAACTGCCTGAAAATGTAGAGCTGTGTTCCAGTAGCCATGTTTCTTGATGATAATTGAACAATGATATAGCTTTCACAATGAGACTCTGTGAATGTGAAAACCTTGTGTCTGATGCTCCTTTTAGCTACTATATCAACAGAAGAGTAGAACATATGGAATAAAAATAAATAATAGGGGGAACAAATGTTAAATTTAGTTTGAAATGCTAGTAGTAAATGAAAGCGAGGGATAAGGGGTATGGCATGTATTTTTTTCTCTATTACCGTTTTATTTCTTTTTCTATTGTCTTTTTATTTCTTTTTCTGGATCGATGCAAATTTCGAAGAAATGATGAATATGCAACTATGTGATGATATTAAGAATTACTGATTGTATATGTAGAATGGAATGATATCTTAATGTTTTGTTTGTTAATTTTTTTTTAATTAATAAAAAAGTTTAAAAAAAAAAGTTCCAATTTCAATAGTTTTGTTAGTTTGTGCCACTGTCTGGGTACAAACATTTCATTCTCAGCTGAAATAAAATTGTCAATACCATACCCCCCAAACACTATCATACAAAATTTAAGTTAAACCACTATTACATCAAACAGTTATTTTTGCTAACTTTACAATTTCATAGTATGGTTACAACTAATGTTCACAGAGACCCTGAATTATTGTGATATGGTGGCGACTTTCAAAAAATCAAAGAAAAATTAAGGTTTACTATAAATTCTTTGGTATTATTAATAGTCATTAATCAAAAACAGCATTTCTACATCACAGAGCTTACTATACACACCAAAGGTTGAAATCTTTGCTTTGAGTATTAGTATAACGTTCATTACATTGAACTCATTTTAGTGTTGGTGTTTGAAAAAATTGGGGGGAATATTCAATAAGGCAGATCTTTCTATGCAGATTAAAAACAAAAATCCCAAATGATTTTAGGTTTTACCAGCTCAGCTTGAATAGGTCCAAAGTTCTAAAGTTCAAATTACCTTTCCCTTAAAGGGAAGATATGGTAATAAAGAAAATGGCAACCCATATTTAAGAAGAAGTGTGCAAAAACCAACCAGTTAGAAGGCAGCAGCAGGGGATGGGGGCAGGGGTGGGAGGGTGGGAGAAACCACCCCTCCTCATCAGCAACAGCAACAAGAAAAGATAAAACTCCTGAGAATAAACTCAAGAAAATAAAACATGATCCATATGAATAAAATTAAAATATTCCCTATACTTAAATAAATGAAACACTGTGTCAGCAGGAATATGCAGAATTATAAGGATATCCAGGTTAAGCCTAAATTATATATAAATTATAACACTACCCTATTAAAAAGTATTTATTCTAAGATAGATGTTAAAGATTGAGATGGTATAATCTAGGAATGCCTAGAGTGTATAATAATAGTGACTAAATGTACAAATTTTAAAAATGCTTTTGCATGAGGAAGAACAAAGGAAATGTCATTATTGCAGGGTGCTGAAAATAGATGGTAATTAATATTTTAAAATGTCACCTTACGTGTGAGACTAAAGCAAAAAATGTTTGTTACAAAATTTATATTTTGACTATGCATTTCCTAATATAACCTACGTAGATAGCTTGATTGAACACCATAAGTACTTGGAATCTCAGGTAGGACATGAGATTTTGTTGGTTTGTCCAGAGTGATGCCCCGATGAATCCCAGAGTGATTCGATCAGTGAGTGGCAAAGTATTTGCAAAGCCCCCTTTGGGGAATGGTGAGAATGGGGAGAAATGCAACTTCCCCAAGTTGAATTGCTGATATTCTCACAAGCAGTGTGGACAACCAAAGCTATAGGCTGAGCCCCAAGTCTTAGGGTTTGTTCATATGAAACTTAACCCCACAAAGGATAGGTCAAGTCTACTTAAAATTTAGGCCTAGGAGTCACCCCCAAGAGAGCCTCTTTTGTTGCTCAGATGTGGCCTCTCTCTCCAGCCAACACAACAAGCAATCTCACCACCCTCCCCCTGTCTACAGGGGACATGACTCCCAGGGATGTGGACCTTCCTGGCAACATGGGACAGAAATCCTAGAATGAGCTGAGACTCAGCATCAAGGTATTGAGAAAAACCCTAGAATGAGCTGAGACTTAGAATCAAGGGATTGAGAAAACCTTCTCAACCAAAAGGGGAAAGAGTGAAATGAGACAAAGTGTCAATGGCTGAGAGACTCCAAACAGAGTCGAGAGGTTAGCCTGGAGGTTATTCTTATGCATTAAGTAGATATCATCTTGTTATTCAAGATGTAATGGAGAGGCTGGAGGGAACTGCCTGAAAATGTAGAGCTGTGTTCCAATAGCCATGTTTCTTGAGGATGATTGAATAATGATATAGCTTTCACAATGTGACTGTGTGATTGTGAAAACCTTGTGTCTGATGCTCCTTTTATCTACCTTGTCAACAGACGAGTAGAACATATGGAATAAAAATAAATAATAGGGGGAACAAATGCTAAAATAAATTTAGTTTGAAATGCTAGTGTGTCAATGAAAGCGAGGGGTAAGGGGTATGGTAGGTATAATCTTTTTTCTTTTTCTTTTCTGTTTTCGTTTTATTTCTTTTTCTATTGTCTTTTTATTTCTTTTTCTGAATTAATACAAATGTTCTAAGAAATGATGAATATGCAACTAAGTGATGACATTGTGAATTACTGATTATATATATTAGTTTTATTTGGTTTGTTAATTTTTTTCATTAATAAGCAATTTTTTTTTAAAGTATTCATTTTAAGAAAGAGCAGCAATTGTGGAAGTGAGTGAGTAGAAACCATGAAGCCACAGTAATTTAAATAGTGTGGTACGGGCTCTGATTGGACTACACTGGAAAATCTAGAAAGACCCAAACAGATATAGGAATTAAGCATATGATAATATTGACACATTAGGTAATATTAGCATATTAAGGATAAAAAGCTATTCAACACACTATGTAAGGCCACATACAGAATCTCCTGGGGGGAAATACTAAACTGAATCTCTACTACATAATTTAAGCAGGAATGTATTCCAGAGGAATCAAAGATTTAAAGATGAAAATTGAAACCATGTGCATAGTAGATAGGAAAAGTTTTTAAAAACAATCCCAGTTTAAAAAAAAAAAAAAGGATAATTACAACTACATGAAAATACAAAAGTACTTCATAGCCAAAAAGCTTCTCAAACCAACAAAAACCATAAACAAAAGACAAACTGAAAGCAACAAAGCACAATCTTGTAGCTTGTAGCACAGATCATATACAAAATGCTTATTTTCTTCACAGTTTAAGGGTCTCAAACCAAAATGCAAAACCAAACACCCAACAGAAAAAAAGAGCAAAGTGCATGGACAAATAGGATCATTCACAAAACAGGAAATACAAATGTTCTTAAAGACATATAGTCAAACTCCCTCACAATAAGAAAAAATACATAAAAAACCAATGAGACACTTTTTTCACCTATCAGATTGGCAAATATCGAAAAGATTTGTGTTGGTAAGGGTTTGGGAAACCGGTACTTTCATTTATTGCCAGAAAATGTAAACTATAACTATGATTTAGCAATCCCACGCCCAGGAATTTTTCTTATACTTACACCCTTGTCTAAAATAACATGATATGCATTGCAGCATTGTTGGTGGCAGTAAGATTGGAAACAATCTAATTGTTGATCAATAGTTAGGTTATAATACATGTGATCAAGAAGATATTACATAGCTAAGGGGGGAAAAGAAGCCGTGTATATTATTATGGAATTATCTCCAAGATATATATATATTATGTCATTGTAAAAAAGAAAAATTTTAAACTACATTTGCATAATATATAAAATACCTTGGAAGTATGTATTAGAAATGCTAACGGGTTGCTGGGTAGGAAGAGTAGGGTACATAGGAGGATAAGAAAGACAAATTTTACTCTTGATCTTTTTGTACTGTTTTATTTTTATACCATATGTATTTATTACCTTTTTTATTTTTTAAAGAAAAATATGTTTTTAAAAGTCAGCGTGGACTGAGGCAGAATACAGGATGGGGAATTTGGTGACAGATTATAAAATTGACTGTCACTGACTTAGATCTTATTCACAATAGTGAATCCACTTAAGCATTACTACAGAGTAGGCTGCATCTTTTTTTTTTAAATACCGAAAAAAAAAACATCAAACAAACACTCTTATTTTGATCATTCCGTTCTACATATATAATCAGTAATTCACAATATCATCACACAGTTGCATATTCATCATCATGATCATTACTTGGAACATCTGCATCTATTCAGAAAAAGAAATAAAAAGAAAACAGAAAAAAATTCATATATACCATACCACTTACCTCTCCTTTTCATTAATCACTAGCATTTCGAACTAAACTTATTTTAACATTCGTTCCCCCTATTATTTATTTTTATTCCATATGTTCTACTCGTCTGTTGACAAGGTAGATAAAAGGAGCATCAGACACAAGGTTTTCACAATCACACAGTCACATTGTGAAAGCTATATCATTTATACAATCATCCTCAAGAAACATGGCTACTGAAATACAGCTCTTCATTTTCAGGCAGTTCCCTCCAGCCTCTCCATTACATCTTGAATAACAAGGTGATACCTACTTAATACGTAAGAATAACCTCCAGGATAACCTCTCGACTCTGTTTGGAATCTCTCAGCCATTGACACTTTGTCTCATTTCACTCTTCCCCCTTTTGGTCAAGAAGGTTTTCTCAATCCCTTGATGTTGAGTCTCAGTTCATTCTAGGGTTGCTAGTTCACATTCTTATCCCCAAATTCATTTAAGCATATATACACTCACCTCAAAATCAAGCAAATATAAAATATTTCATGTAAACTAAAATAATTAACTTGTATTTTTGCTATGTTAATCACCAACCCTAAAGTAACAGGCATGTACTAACATAAAACACTAAATAAATAGTACTTGCTATCATGTATTGCTACAGCATAATTTTGCTCATAAAATGTATGCTCTAGTGAGCAAATTTACAATAAATACCTTTTTAGATTAAAAGATTTGCTCCTTAATCATCTTATCCCTATTACTACCTTTCTTAACTCCAGAATTAGCCCAATAAATGAAATAAATTTAAAAATAGCTCTTAGGCAGTTGGGCAGTTCCTCAGAAAGTTAAATGCAGAACTACCAGATGACCCCACAAGCCCACTATTAGTTATATGCCCAAAAGAACTGAAAGCATGGATTCAAACAGATATTTTCAGGATTCAAACAGATATTTTCAGGCCGATGTTCACAGTAGCATTATACACAATTGCCGAAAGATGGAAGCAACTCAAGTGGCCATCAACCCATGAATGGATAAATAAAATGTGATGTATACATACAATGGAATATTATTCAACCATAAAAAAGAATGAAGTCCTAATATAAGTAACAATATGAGCAGGCTGTGAAGACATCATGTTGAGTGTAGTAAGCCAGACACAAAAGAATATATATTGTATGTTCTCACTGATTTGAAATAATTAGAAAAGGCAAGCTCAAAGAGTAGAATCTAGCATATCAGTTACCAAGGGAGAGGGTGGAAATAAGGAATGGGAAGTTAAGGCTTAAAATATACAGGGTTCCTAGTATATGATGGAATTGTTTGGTAATGGATAGTGATGATGATAACACAACACTGTGAATGCAATTAACAGCACTGGAATATATATATATATATATATATATATATATATATATATATATATATATATATGAATGTGATTAAAATGTTAGATTGTATATATGGTAAGAGAATAAAAAATTTTGTAAAAGTCCATGGAACTACATTACACAAACAGAATCCTAAATTATACTATGAACCACAGTCAACATACAATTACAAAAATGTGTTACCATCAATTGTAACAAATGTTCCACACCAATGCAAGGTTTTAATAATAAGATGGTATGAAGGAATCCAATATTTTATGCATGGCTATTTTGTAAACCCACAACTTCTCTAAAAAAAGATAAATAAATAAATAACTAGCTCTTAGAGCAGTTAATGCAAGCGTTTCATTCTTATCCAGTTTCTTATAGAATGAGAGGCAGAAAGGAGAACTGTTTTACCACCATAAATTAATAAATACTAGCTTGACTTTTATTGTCTTGTCTCCCAACTGTGGAAATAACCTTTAAGACCCATTAGCTGCAATGAAAACAAATTGTTCCAAGTAGATAAACTTTTGTGCATTCAGTAGTAAGAGAACCCAAACAAACAAGACAAACAAGAGCTGGCAATCCTACCATTGTTCTTTCACTTCTCACACCATATAGCCACTCCCTAAAATTTCTGATTCTTTTGGTTTCATTGCTTCTATTACTATATCGTTTAAGCATTTTAAAATGTTTAATGTCCAAGTGCACATATGTTTTAGAGCAATATAGTGCCTCAATACACACCTTCTATTTTGATAAGGAATCAATGACACCTCTAATCCAATACTATCACTTGCAGATGTGAATACTGAGTTCTTAATCTGGCAGACATTGCTCTAGCCTTAGCACCCATCATAGATTTACAAGTGAAAGATTAAATTCCCCTTAACCTCATAAATTTACTTTAAACCTCACAACAGTCTTTTGAAGGTAGGTGCCACAATGATCCCCACCCTACAGATGAAGAAACTGAGGCCCTAAAAGTGTTAATACTTTCTCAAGATTCAAATCCTGGCAGTCTCACACTAGAGGCCACACACCAAACACAATGAAATACTGTTCTCCTACTGGTTTAATATAAAATGTGTTTCTATGGTAACACTACATGGAAGTGACTTACCAATTTACTTCCTACCCTCCTTTTCAGAAGCTTAAGGAAAATTCAAAACAAAGATATAAAAGCAACTGAAATCTTGATAATACCAGAATCCTACTTCCTTTGCTGTCAAGGACAGTTATAGTTCATAAATCTGTTGTCCCAGCCTAATCACCACTAGCCGCCTAATCACCACTTTAATTTAGGTGCTAAATTCTATAGGCACGTTACCTATAAAAGAAAGATACAACTCTAAAAATCCAATTCAATTTCCCACCCAAGAGGCTCTTCAGTGAATAAGCTATTTCATCACTCCCTAATGGAAACTTTTACTGTTTCCCTTTGTTCTAATAAATCCCAAACTCATATTGCCAAATACACAGGTAACCTTTAGAGTAAAGGCCTAGGATGGGCCGTTCTAAAAAAACACGATCAAGCTGTCTTAATTACTAACGCATATTATATTTTCACCACTACACAATAATGTGTAGGGTGAATGCGGGAAATACATTTTATATCTCTACATACAAAACTCAATGAGATTCTAGCTGCCATCTTGCGTCTCACATGTGTGTACCTGGTCTCAGCTGGTCTGAGACCCCCTGAGCACCAGCCTTAGTTCCCCAAGCAGCCCCATTTCTGCTCCAATGAGGTAAAAGAAACTATCAAGAACCAGGAGAAACTCGCCAAACTGCAGGCACAGATGCACACTGGTGGGAAAGGAACTGCTCACAGAAAGAAGGTAGTTCATGGAACAGCTACAGCAGATGATAAAAAACTTCAGTTCTCCTTAAAGAAATTGGGGGGTAAACAATATCTCTGGTATTGAAGAGGTTAGTATGTTTACAAACCAAGGAACAGTGATCCATTTTAATAACCCTAAAGTTCAGGCACCTCTGGCAGTGAACACTTTCACCATTTCCAGGCCATGCTGAAACCAAGCAGCTGACAGAAATGCTACCCAGCATATGAAACCAGCATGGCAAAGTCTAATTTAAGGAGACTGGCTGAAGCTTTCCCAAACAATCTATGGATGGAAAAGCACCACTTGCTACTAGAGAAGATGATGATGATGAAGCTCCAGATCTTGTGGAAAATTCTGATGAGGCTTCCAAGATTGAGGCAAACTGAATTGAGCTGACTTCTGAAGAAGACAGAACTTGAAATTACTTGGAGCTGCTATTTTATATTATGACTGATTTTTAAAATCGTTTTGTTTATGGATCTAACAAAATCTAGATTTCTAGTATTTTTAAGCTCAAGCCCCTTGGACATTGCAGCTTTCTTCAGTTTTTGCTTATACACAACTTTATTCTTTGTAGCTAATTGAGCTGAAGAAGCCTAGGAGTAAAGTTTGCAAACAAAGATTCATAAAGTTCTCTGCCTAGTAAAAAACAAACAAACAAAAAAACCACCTCAATGAGACATACACATTTATTTTCTTGAAGCTTCCAGATTTAAAACATTTTCTCTAGTGCTAAAACCACTCAACACATTTTCTTATTTCTCTAGGGATCACACTTTCCTTTTACGTTCACTTCAAAACATAACACAGAAGAAAAAAAACCACATAACACAGAGGGAATTTATTCTAAACACTTAAAACATTATTCTAGATCTAATCCAATTACCAGGAAAAAAAATTATTTAACATACCAGACCACACTATATACTACACACAACTTCCTGCTAATCTGATTTTTTGCTGATTATAAGATGCAAAGTTCAGGTGAAGAGTTGGAAACTGAAATTCCAGCATATTTACATTTCTGCCCCCAACCCCAGACCTCACAATGAAGGTGTAATAAATTTAGTCTAACAGAATGGTTCCTAGTAAAAGCTAAAATTGGAAACCATGGTAATGGGAAGCTGAGCTGTAAAGAGTTTTCTTTGTCCTCTTTAAACATCCTTAATTTCTTTCATACTTGCTTTAAGTCAATTTTCCCAACAATCCATTCCACATATCATTTCTACATTAACCTATAAATATCCTTTTTTGGATCATTTCAGCAATTATCTATTATCTAGCAAATCAAATTGATACTCTTAGATCTAGCAACCATTATCAATTTCACCCATCATATAACCCAATTATATAAATTGATGGCACCATTCAAACCAAATCTTCTACTCCAATCAAACTGGTCTTCTTATGGTTCAAGTGTCCACAAGTTAAAATCAGCTAATTTCTGCCCTAAACATTTGTTCATGATTTTCCCTTAGAAAAGATTACCTTTGCTCTTAACTAGAAAAAGATGTTCCTATTACAAAGGAAGGAAAGCACTCTAATATCATTTTCTAATATAAAATTAAAGTTTAGAAAATAGAAAATCACTATCCAGCAATAAACATAAACCCTCAAAATGTTACAAATATATTTAAAACAATTCTAAAGAAGTATGAAAACAAGTTAATTATTTGAAAAATTGACAAAAATCTCAGACTTAATAATACATAAAACAGAAGGGGTTTTTTTCGGTTCTTTTTTGCATAGCTGTTGGGTTTAAGAATCAGTACTATTTAGGACTATCAGATTCACTGTATAAGGTTGTTTATTGTTTTTTAAACACCTTTCTCGAGATATAACCGATGCACCTCTGAAGTCCTCCATTTAAAGCGTAAAATTCAACGTTTTTTTTTTGAAAGGAAATTTTAATCACTCCGCACTGTATAAGATTTTGAGATACTAAGATCACTTACTTGTCCAGCTGTGTCCACCAGCTGAAGATGATATTCTTGGCCATTTACAGTGATAAGTTTTGTAAAAGCTACAGAGGAAAAGAGAATTAAATATCAGTTAGTTTAAAAAAAAAAAAAACCAACAACTCTAGACCACTTAAAGCTTGAATTATGACAACCTAATTAAGCAAAGTCCCTTATGACCTCATTAAATGTCCCACAAAAGAAAAAAAGAGCAAGTTGTTCAATTGTATAAACTCTTCCCTATTTCCACTACTTAACTAAGAAACACTCTGGATAACTAACTAAAAACAAGGTTGCGCAAACATTGAATTCTTTTTGAAAGAAATTAAAAATAGGGAACAATTCATATCTTATAAAGGTAATATGACTGCTCTGTATGCGGCTAGTCCTTTCTCTGGCAGCAAAATTGAAATATATTTCAAAGTGTGAGGTGGAGAATGAATCAAAGGCATAGAACTTTTCATTAATTTGTAAGAGATTTGACAACAGAACACACAGAATTAATACTAGCTGAGGTGCTAAGAACTTTCAGTACATAAAAAAATTGATTTTTCAAAACATATAACAGCAACGGAACAGATGTTCTGTGTTAAAGCCATCACTCCCACTCAGCTTGAGACTCCTAGCAATTTGTCACAACTTCTTTTCTATATCAGTGGGGGGGAATCAGACTCAAATAACTTCCGAAACAGTCAACTAAGAATTCTAAGAGACAGACATCAAACAAATATAGACACAATAATGAAGAATGATTAACAGTAACAGAATATTTAAAAGTAACCATCTGGTGAGTTTATAAGTACTTGAAAATAATACTTACTGTTTTCTATGGTTGGATCATAGGAGTCAACAAATTGGCCTTCAACAAATTGAATTGTCAATGAGGATTTCCCTATAAAAGAGAACAACAGCTCAGTATGCTGAGCTAGGTAGAAAATTATAATTCTACTGTTTTACATAAAAAAAAACATTCTATTAAAGTGCATGGGTAAGCCCACCTTTCATGCAGGAGACCCGGGTTCAATTCCCGGACCACGCACCAAGAAAAAAAAAAAAAAAGGACAAACACTCTATTAGATAAAGTAACTGAAGGTATTAGGATCAGAAAACATTCTTTAATTAACATTTGAACAATTTCAGGAAAAGAAATAAATTTCACTTATTTGCTTTATATGGAAAGAACATAAGCAGTTGAATTATGAATTAAACACTTCTGCGACATTAACAAACATTACTGACCAACAAAGCACATTAGATATTCTGTTAAAGGTTTATAGAATATACTCTTAAATAACAGCTAAACTAAGGTAATCTCCTCTGGTATACTAGAAATCTGCCTGTTCAATTTTAATATGGAAATTATTTAAAATGATTATCCACATATAGCTGTTGTAGTATTAACAGGTACAGTTTTTAAAAAGAAGCTAATCTGAGGGCAAGAGGGCAGTTTAGTGAGGTGTGAATTTAGTTCATCTTCCAGAGCAGCTAGTAAATAGCCAGGAACAGTACAAACAACTACTGGGGGCTACATCAGCAACCAGACACACAGCGTACACCAGTCTGGACAAGCTGGACCAGCTGAGACCCCATAGAGAACTGTAAGCCACTCCAAGCCACAGAGGCCGGTGTCCCTCCCCCATGGGCACAGCAGGCTGGTTCCCTGAGGGGAAAGGAAACAGACTTTACTAGCAGCAAGGGCTAAGCTCAAGCAAGCTCCACTTACGGAATTAATTAACAAATTCTGACTACTGAAAATAGGTCCCCAGCAAAGAAAAACCTGGAATAAGCGTTAAAAGCACTAGGGTCTTTTGTCTGGGCAGAGAAGGAGCAGGGCCGACTTAAAAAAAAAAAAAAAAGAAGAGGCTTTTTGAGTTGGACAACATAAAATACTGCAAAAGAGCTGGACCCATGTTTCCAAGAAAACGGCAGACTAGAGGGTTCCAGAAAGACAGTGGAATAGGACAGGTCAAGTTCACCCCTGCTCCAAGGAACAGCTAGAGAAGGGATGGGAAGGCGATGAGATGGCAATTTCAGGGTATAAGTGACTTGGGAGGGTCTTCCACACCACATAGGGAGGCCCTGGTTACAAAAACTGAAGAATTGAGACGCAGAGAACTGGAGACCATCTAGCTGCTGCCTGCAATTCCTTTCCAAATGGAAGCCTGGAGCCCTGAGGAGTGCACAGATGGGGAGATTGAGACTAAAAACACTCTACCTCTGTGTCCCCCATGCCACACCCTGCTCCTGCGCTCCAAGGTCTGCCTGACCGCACTACATACCCACAGACCCTACACTGCACCTCTACAACCCTGCGACCCACACCCCATGCTCAAGGGTACCAGCATAGTGTCCCCAACCTGTGCCTACACCTGTGCTGCAAAGCATCACCTCACTGCTGTGCCCCCACCCCGCACCCCACATCCTGCTCCACATCCATTCCAAACACAAAGCTTTAGACTACTGAAGGAAACCAACTTACAAATAAACCAAACAAAAAATCTGCATGCCACGAAGAAAACAGAAGATCACTAAACATATCAAGATGCAGGCAGTATATAGTTCAGCCTAATGACCAAATTAAAACACCGGAGGAGACGTAGACTTTGAAACAACTAATCAAACATGTTCATACAACTCTACTAAATAAAATAAATGAATGGGATGGCTAATGACACAAAGGAGATCAAGAAGACACTAAAAGAGCATAAAGAGCAATCTGAAAGAACAAACAGAAAAATAGCAGATATTACAGAGATTAAAGATGCTGTAGACCAAATAAAAAATATACTCGAGACACACAACAGCAGATTTGAAGAGGCAGAGGAAAGAATAAGTAAAGTGAGGACAGGACAACTGATTTCAAACACTCAAAACAGCAAATAACGAAAAAGACAGAAAAATTTGAATTGTATCTCAGGGAAATGATAGACAAAACAAAGCACACAAATGTAAGAATCACTGGTTTTCCATAAGGAGGAGAGAAGAATAAAGGGCTAGGAAGATTAGCTGAGGATATAATGGGAGAAAACTTCCCAATCCTTATAAATCACAGAAGTCCAACGAACTCCAAATAGAATAAATCCAAATAGGCCTTCCCCAAGACACATACTAATCAGTCTGTCAAATGTGGAAGAGAAGCAGAAAATCTTGAAAGCGGCAAGAGAAAAACAATCTACTACATACAAGGGAAACATAAGTTCGGATGACTGGCACTATGGAGGCGAGAAGGCAGTGGTATATTTAAGATCCTGAAAGAGAAAGATTTTCAGCCAAGAATTCTGTACCCAGCCAAACTGTCCTTCAAAGCTGAGGGAGAGATTAAAATTTTCACAAACAAATCCTGAAAGAATGTGTCAACAAGAGAATGGCCCTACAAAAAATACTAACGGGAGTTCTGACAGTTGAAAAAAAAAGACAGGAAGAGGAAGGTCTGGAGGAGGGAACAGAATTGAAGAGTACTAGTATGGGTAACTTAAAGGATAAAAAGAGATAGAAGAAAAAGAATATATAGATCTGACAAACAAAGGATAAGACCACAGCAACCCCAGGGGTAAATAATGGGAGGGACAAGAGTTAAGGTGAGGTTTAGACTTCCTATTTGGTAAGGGTGCGTTTATTGGTTATCTTTCTCTTGGTAACAGTGAAATTATCTAAAATTTATGGACTGTGGACTCTGGACATTATGCATGATGCCTAATAGAATGCAGGTGGCTGAAGGATGCACTAAGTAGATTTGGTGAATAATGTGTACACATATATGACTGAATATTATGCTGCTACAGAAAGGAACAAAGTTGTGAGGCATGCAACACTGTGAATGAACCTGTGGGGCATTTGATGAGGCAAAATAAGCCAGAAATAAAAGAGCAAGTATTGTATGGGCTCATTTAGAAAATGCTTATAAGAAAACAGGTACCTAGACTGTCAGCTCTTGTAGCAGTCACACTTTGTCTGGAGTGGCAATTTTTCTGGATTTTTGAGGCTGTTTTATATATGTATAACCTGGTATTTAGAGATAAGAATGAAGGTGATCAGGCCAGGATTACGATAATTCAGAACACAGGGGTATGGAAGATACTGTCTGTATTTGTTCTAACTGGAATAGACACATACTCTGAATATGGGTTTGCTTTCCCTGAATGCAATGCTTCTGCCAAAACTACCATCCGTGGGCTTATAGAATGCCTTATCCATCATCATGGTACTCCACACAGCATTGCTTCGGATCAAGAAACACACTTAAGGCAGACGTCTTCGCGGAGAGTCGCCGTGGTTTCCTGCTTCAACAGTGCTTGAACGGAACCCGGCGCTCGCCTCCTCCCCGTCGGCCGGCCACTCCGAGCAGCTTTCAGCCACCTCTCCAGCGCCGCGCAGCCGCCGCCTCCTCCTCTCCTCAACCGCCCACCATGAAGACCACGTCCCCGTCGCAGGTGCGCCAGAACTACAACCAGGACTCAGAGGCCGCCATTAACCGCCAGATCAACCTGGAGCTCTACAACTCTTACGTCTACCTGTCGATGTCTTACTACTTTGACCGTGATGATGTGGCTTTGAAGAACTTTTCCAAATATTTTCTTCACCAATCTCATGAGGAGAGGGAACATGCTGAGAAACTTATGAAGCTGCAGAACCAACGAGGTGGCCGCATCTTCCTTCAGGATATCAAGAAACCAGAACGAGACGACTGGGAGAGCGGGCTGAATGCAATGGAGTGTGCATTACATTTGGAAAAAAGGGTGAATCAGTCACTACTGGAATTGCACAAACTGGCCACTGACAAAAATGACCCCCATTTGTCGTGACTTCATTGAGACACATTACCTGAATGAGCAGGTGAAATCCATCAAAGAGTTGGGTGACTACGTGACCAACTTGCACAAGATGGGGGCCCCGGATTCTGGCTTGGCAGAGTATCTCTTTGACAAGCACACCCTGGGAAACAGTGATGATGAGAGTTAAGCCTTACGCTGTCTTCCCCAGAGTCACAGGGTGACTTCTGTGGTCACCAGGGCCGTGCATGCATGTTGGGTTTACCTTTGCCTTTTCCATTAAGTTGTATCAACACCCACCAAGTTGTTTCATTTGTACCATTCCTTCAAATAAAGTAATTTGGTACCCAAAAAAAAAAAAACACACTTAACAGCAAATGAAATGCAAGAATGGGCACATGCTTGTGGAATTCTCTGGTCTTACCATGTTCCCCATCATCCAGAAGCAGCTGGATTGATAGAACAGTGGAATGGCCTTTTGAAAACTCTATTATGGTGCCAACTAGGTGGCAATACATTGAAGGGCTGTGGTAATGTTCTCCAGGAAGCTGTGTATGCTCTGAATCAGCATCTGCTGTATGGTGCTATTTCTCCCATAGCCATGATCCATGGGTTAGGAACCAAGGGTGGACATGGGAGTGATACCACTCACTATTACTCCTAGTGATCCAACAGGAAAATTTTTCCTTCCTGTCCCTGTGACCCTGAACTCTACTGGTCTACAGGCTTTAGTTCCAAAAGGCGGAGTGCTTCCACCAGAAGAAACAACAATGATTCCAATGAACTGGAATCTAAGACTGCCACCTGGTCACTTTGGGCTACTCAAGCCCCTAGATCAACAAGCCAAGAATGGGATTACAATATTGGCTGGGGTGACTGACCCTGACTATTAGGGGGAAATAAGAATGCAACTACACAATGGAGGTAAAGAAGTTTTCCTGGAATATAGGAGATCCCCTAGGGCATCTTTTAGTACTACCATGCCCTGTGATTAAAATCAATGGAAAACTGCAACAACCCAATCCAGGCAGGACTACAAGTGGCTCTGAAACTTCAGGAATGGAGGTTTGGGTCACCCCACCAGGAAAAGAACCACGGCCACCTGAAGTGTTTACTGAGGGTAAGAGGAACATGGAATGGGTAGTGGAAGAAAGTAGTGATAAATATGAACTTCGACCACGTGATCAGTTACAGAAACGAGGACTGTAATGCTGTTTGTTCATGTCATTCTATTTAAGTTGTAAGATATTGTTTAAGAATGAATATTACCCAAGGATTTGCACCCTATTCTGGAGAGATTTAATATGTTTCCAGTCATATGCAGGACAGTTGTGTATTGTTAGGTGAAAGAAAAAATATGTTTTTAACTGTTTTTTATTTATAAATGAGGTATGGTTTAAGGTAATATGTATAGCTGCCAAGTTGACAAGGGGTGGACTGTCATGCTCAGGTTCATGTGTCAACTTGCCCAAGTGGTTGTACCTGTCTGTCTGGTTGGGCAGGTGCTGGTCTGTCTGTTGCGATGAGAACATTTCATAGAATTAAATCATGATCATGTCAGCTGCATCCACAGCTGATTCCATTTGTAATCAGCCAAGGGGAGTGTCTTCTGCAATGAGTGATGCTTAATCTAATCACTGGAAGCCTTTCAAGGAGGATTCAGAAGAGACAGGCTCTCTTCCTGCTTTGGCCGGTTACACATTATCCTTTTTGAGTATTGAGTGGTGTACTGGAGTGGCTAGAGGGAAGTATCTGAAACTGCTGAATTATTTTCAGTAGGCTTGATTCTTGAATAAGACTGTATAACTATAAAGCTTTTAGAATATGACTGTGTGATTGTGAAAACCTTGTATGCTCCTTTTATCCAGGATATGGACAGATGAGGAAAAAAAAAAAAAAGGATAAAAATAATTAAATAATAAAAGAAGATAAAGGGTAAAAATTGGGTAGACTGAAATATCATGGGTCAATGAGAGGGAGGGGTAAAGGGTATAGGACATATGAGTTCTTTTTTTTTTTCTTTTTATTTCTTTTTCTGGGGTGATGCAAATGTTCTAAAAATGATCATGATGAAGAATACACAACTTTGTGATAAAATTGTGAGTCACTGATTGTACAATATGGTTGGACTGTTTCTGTGTAGTATTGCTCAATACACAGTTTTTTTAGAAAACACTTATATGCCTGGGGGGTTATGTTGTGCTTTTCCCCTCTCTAAACTATGGGAAAGTAGTTCACAGGTGCTCAATATTTTCATAATCAAAGGCATTCCCATATATTCAAATAAAAATAATCTGGCTTAAGGGATACATGGGTGGTTCCATGACAGAATGCTTGCCTTCCATGTGGGAGACCCGAATTTTATTCCCAGACCCTGGACCCAAATCATCATCATCATCATCATCATCTGGCTTAAAAGTGGGAGATGTTGATAGACAACTAGAAAACCCAGAATTTGGAAAGTCTATTTTAGTCTTTATTGAAAGCTAAAATGGACATTTTTTTTTTCAGTTTTCTTTGTACTTTTATTATTCATTTTTTTTCTACAATGGGCATGTATCACTTCTTACAGCAGGAAAAATCAAGAGTCAAGATGAGAAACAGGATATGGCGGAGCTGGACATCGGGCAGAAGATTGCCAGATTTTCTTCCATTTGTATGTGATGGTTGTTCAGGAATATTTTGCCTGGAGCACAGAAGCAGGGAGTCACATGGCTGTTCTGAGGTAATTGCAACCAATGAGAGACTGAAGGTAGATACATGTACACCTTATCCATGTTCATTCAAGAACTGTACTGAAAGAGAGCTTGTGCCAGTTATATGTCCTTATTGTGAGAAGAATTTTTGCCTGAGGCACTGTCATCAGTCAGATCATGAATGTGAAAAATTGGAAATCCCTCAGCCTCGTATGGCTGCCACTCAGAAACCTGTTAAAGACATTATTGATTCCAAAACAGGACAGGCAGTGAGTAAATGACAGAAAGGTGCAAAAATAGTGAAACAGCTGCAAAGGTTGCATTGCTGAAATTAAAGATGCATGCTGATGGGGATAAATCATTGCCACAGAAATTAAGGTTATGTCACATTATTTCAGGAGAAGCCTTACCCTTGGATCATACTTTGGAAACATGGATTTGTAATGAGGATTGCCCTTTATATAATGGTGGAAGTATTGTATTGGAATATCTTAATGATGAGGAACAATTCTTAAAAAATGTAGATTCTTACTTGGAATAGTCACTCAAGGATTCAAGCCAGAAATCATAAGAAAACTGTACATGGTTAAGACAGTTTTTTTAATACAATTACTTTATTATAAAATGGACATTTTTTAAGTGTCTCTATAATTACTAAAACCTGAAATCATTCTCAACAAAGCAGCCTACATAAGCTTTGAAAAATATGTTACTCCCCTGCTTAAAATCTCTTTGCAGTTCAAATAAATTCCCAGTTCCTAACTATGGATCACAATACAAGTTCCTGTAAGATCTGGCCTTTCTCTGCCTACCTTTCTGATCTCATCTGCTACCACTGACCACTCCCTCTACCTACCCATCCCCACTGGCTAGAGTCACACTGGCCTTCCTTCAGTTCCTGTCAAGTTCCTGCCTAACTTTGCGCTTTTGCTCTAGCCACCCACTCCCCATCTTTGAATGTATGACTCAATGTTGTCATTCTGATCAAATCCTTAGCATTTATTTTTTCTTTCTTTTAAATGTCTCACCAACTAGCTATGAGACAAATCTGAATAATGAAAGTACTTACACATTGAATACAAAATAAAATAACTGATGCGAGTTATCCAATGATTCATTTTGCATTACCCATGTTCATTTTCTGGTTAACTTTTGTATATCCTTTTTTTCCTTCCTTTCAAATCAACCTTTGGCTCAGGTTTTACCCACTGTATTTCTATGGGTTTTTTCTCAGCTGGTATAGCAAAACCATCTTCAGTGGGATCATGTAGAAGAACAGTCTTTGGTTCTTTCTTTTTCAGTTTCGGCACATCTTTCACTTGCTGTTTCTCTCTGTATTTTGTAGCTGTGATGGATCTCACAATACACCGATGCATGTTTGGTGACTGGTAATGAAGATTTTTAATAAAAGTGGTCCTCCAAACCTCCCTGGAATATCTTCATGAGATTTAAGACAAAACAAGGTCCTATTTTTACAAGAGCAGCATCTTCTATAATGTCAAAGTTCAGAAACCATATTCTATTATCCGAAATGGTGAAAGTAAACACATGGTCCACAAATCATCACCTCTTCAGAGAAGTCTTCTTTGAACACCCCATATCTAAGCTTGTACCCATTCCCTAACAGTTACTCCATTATAGATATCCTGTTTTATGTCTTCTTAGTACTTGAAGCTGCCTTAAATTATCTCCCTTCATTAATCAGTTTACTGAGATTGGCACAGTGCCTAAGACACAGTATATGCATATTTCTAAACAAATGGATAAAATTAAAACTTCCACATACTTCCAAGGTCACTTTTACCCATTCAGATACTACAAAAGATCTCAATTTTATACACATGAAATAGAAAACATAGTTCAATAGAAATAAAGAAACAATTCCGCAAGTATTTACTGATGCCCAATTATGGGCCTAAGTGCTACGATATAGGGATATAACAGTGATTTAAGAATTCCATAAATTTCAAATGGTTTGTGTTCAAAAGAACACACCTTATATATGCTAGTTTATAAAGGAGTATTTAACTGAAAATATACTTGAACTATCTTATGTAATGAAGTATAGCAAGGAATCCTATAAATTAATGAAACTGAAAAATTTAAATTTTCTTATTTACAATGAATGCTATTGCTTGAAGAAAAAAACATTTAATTGGAAAGAAGAACTTTTAGGGACTTCTGCAGGGTACTTCTGGGCACATCACTGGGCTTTTAATATAATATTTTAAAATGTTGAATTTTTCCTTGACATAGGTAAGGAACCCACAGCACTCTTATTGTATAGGATAAAGTTTTCTATGTGTGTGCTCATGTGTGTTTTTGTTTACAAATGGAAAGGAAGAAGAAACTTATTTTTTTCTAAAGATAAATGGGCAAGAGTTACAAAGAAAAAAGGTAAGAATGGAGTTAAAAAGATGTTTTAAAGATATTTTTGAAGTTGTGCTGAATTAGAATTAGTGAAAGAAAGAGGTAAAGTATTTAGTATGATATATGTGATAAACTCCACCACAGAGGAGGAATAGAGTAGGAAATGCTAGTTAAGAGTCTTCTGTATTGCTATATAGGTAAGTCTAGAACCTTATTTGCAGGGGCAAAGGGAGTGGGAGAATTATACAAATTAAACAAGAAAGTATGAGAAAAATACAAAAATGGAGTGACAAATAACAAGTGGACTATATTTTTAAAAATAAGTATTGTTACATATCCATAGAGAAGTTCCTCATTTAAATCATAAAAGGCATACATTATTGACAGTCTAAAGTTAACATTTAACTTGTAAACTAAGTCATCCTGACAAAAACAGACAATGTAGTCTAACAAAAATAACAATGCCAGTCGACAGCAAACTATTCTCTTCATGAGTATACTAGGATACCAGAAGTAAAAACCCCAGTTTTCAAATAGTAAACTAGGGTTCTTCTCGGTTTGGTCACTAGGAGAAAGGTATTATTCATCAACAGAAGCAGGACTGAAGAAAGAAGTAGGTTTCCTGTGGGTCTTCTCCCTTGGTGTCTCCCCTAAGAGGGGCTCACTAATTATTTAACTTATTTAAGGGGAAAGCTATGGTTGTTAGCATGACGGCTGTTTACACTTTTCATTAAAAGGTAGAATTATTAGTTATCAAGTGCAGAAGTCTTTAAATGTCAGCATTAAATGATCATCTTAGTAAATAAATCATTATTCATTTTGAAGTGTTCTAAATCATGGTTATAGCAATTTCTAGCTTTAAGAACCATCCTTTGAAGAAGCAAGTTGACTGCCTTGGGTCAAGCTTTGCTCATAGTTTGCAGATACAGAAAGGCCTTGCTGATCTATGACAAATTATGTTTTTTAATAGATCACCTTTTATATTTTTCCCTCATAATAACTTCATATATTTATTCTAGCTTTTGTCCTTATTAAATTCAGGTAATGAAACACTAAGTAGTTATTTCTTGAAGATGTTTCAGCAACGATCATTTTCTCAGAAGGGTTATAAATTTGTACGCTCTGAGAAAGTTTCCAAACTCCAGATGAACTCTTTGGAGAAACGTTATATGAGAACAGCTCAGGAGTGATCTGAAATAAACTTGAAAAGCAGCACACACCCAGATGTGTGTTTATCCATACACAATAAGGAATAAGTAATTTATTTTATGAGATAACATTATTACTTTAAAAGGTTTGAAAATACATCCCAATATCCCACAACTAATGTCCAATTATACATCCTCAAAACCAAAACCATCTTAATTTTTATAAAATTACAAAAATTATTTTTAAAAAGAATCTTTCTTCTTTTACCAGGTAAAAACAGCACTGTTGCTATATTTTCTTTGCAATGGCAAAGTAATACAGGTTAGTGTCTCAATATTACACTTCATGATTATTACAAAACAGACAATTTACAAAAACATATTAATAGTTTTCAGATTAATTTTGAACTTGGTTTCATGATTATGTGCCTAAAAAGTATACAATTATATCTAAAGCTCTCCTTCCCTCCTAAACAGCATTCTCTAGAACAGTTTATATATTACTTGATCATTGGAATACTATGGGGAGAAGTAGGTTTTCAATTTACCAGTCTATCAGAAGAAGGAGTCCATCAGAACCAGTATACTACATCTGGGACAACCCCATTCCCTGATGTCTGCTTTTGCCTTCATCTCAAATTCTAAACATCACTGTGAGTAAATGTGATGACCATATACACAAGCTGTCTAACAACTTAGCCTCAACACTCATTGTTAATGACAATTAACAATTGAACAATTGTTAAAACAATTAACAATTGTTTTTGCCCGTGCAAAAACAAGACAAAAAACATTGTTGGTCATGACCCAGTAATAGGTTGGGTTATAACCTATGGTTTGAAGAGGATTATTTCCAGAGATAGTCTGGATTAGGTGTCATGAGAGCCAGAAAATGTTGAGAGTTGAGAGAATTCATAGTCCTGTGTATTGACTGGAGGGGAGCTGTTCTGGAGAGTAATTAACATTTCATGGTCTTGTTATGAGACAGGTCACTGAATAGGTAATAGGTAGGTTATTAACCCTACTGATCAAAAGCGGTGGGTTCTCTGCCCGATGCACTCAAATGATCAATTCTTGAGACAATGGGGTTTCAAAAAGAGAAAGAGTTTATTACAAGGAGAGAAGCAGGAGATCAGACAGCCTACTGATCTAAAATTCAAATTCATCCAGCAAGATAGTTTTGGAATTGGGATGGGTTAAGTTTTGGGCCAACTCAAGGCCTTTCGTTAATAAACATTAGGGGCTGTCTTTAGTGATTATAAGACTCTAAAGATGAAAAACAGGATAAAGGGGTACAAGTGAGGGTCAGTCACAAGGTTTTTACAATCACAAGATAAAGACTATATAGTTATGTAATCATTATCAGAGATCAAGGCAGCCAGATTACAATTCAGAAATTTCAGGTACTTCCCTCTGGCCACTATTATACCAGGAAAAAAAAAAAATACATATATATAAATGAGTCAATAATCATTCGTTAAATCCTAACTTCTCAGGTACACTACTTCAGTGACCTGTCTCATAACAAGACCATAAAATGTTAATTACTCTCCAGAACCGCTCCCCTCCAGTCAATACACAGGATTATGAATTCTCTCAACTCTCACATTTTCTGGCTCTCATGACACCTAATCCAGACTATCTCTGGAAATAATCCTCTTCAAACCATAGGTTATGACCCAATGAGTGATGAAATCAACTTACTGGGTCATGACCAACAATGTTTTTTGTCTTGTTTTTGCATGGGCAGGCACCAATCAAACCCAGGTCTCTGGCATGGCAGGCGAGAACTCTACCTGCTGAACCACTATGGCCCGCCCGACCAACAATGTTTTTTTAAGAAATAGGAATACTAGAGTGGACTGCAAATAGTAAAAGTGTTTTATGAACGTTTGTTCCAGTTATATACACATTTATCACTGGGATAAAAGTATTTCTTACTACAGACTGCAGTCAAGAGGTTAGAAATGTTCTACCCTAAACCTTCAATCTGGTTTCGCTTCCTTCCTACTGAGCTTAAGCCACAAAATATTGCGTAACATCTTCAACTACTCTTTTGTCAGAAACCCAGATTTTCTTTCTTTGTGGTATGCTGATAAAAACCTATAATCTTAATCTCATCTTTCCCTTTTGTAAATCTAATCAGATTAGCTGCAGAAAAATTTCACAACCATGTGGACTAGAAACCATGACCAAATTGTGGTCTTCCCTGACCTGCCCCCACCCCTACCCCTGAATCCTCTGTGTAGCTCTTTGCTCCAATAGCAGTAGCTCTCAAAGTATGGTTCCAGCAGCATCAGTATCACAGGGTAACCTATTATAAATGTAAACGTTTAAGCCCCATCCCAAATCTACTGAATAGGAAACTCCAGGGGTGGGACCCAGTAATCTGTGCTTTTAACTAGCCCTCCAACTGATTCTGATGCACACTAGAATTTAAGAACCCCTTGCCTTAAGGTAACAATTTCAGTTATCTACCCTTAAGTCTCCTACGTCATCCACTCTCCAGGGACTTCCCTAAATCCTACTGTTCTTACCAGCAGTTCAGATCATAAATACTTAATGAATATCTAGTAAGGGTCAAGTACTGGGGAAATAGCAATGATTAAGTCATAGTGCCTAACCTTAAAGTGCACAGCAGGTGACAGCTGCTTTGTATTCCCCTTTTGCTCCCAATGCCATAGAAAGATCTTGTCAGGAACTACAGCTGCTAGGTGCTGCATGCATGGCCATGAAGATGAACTTACCATACAGCAAAGTAGCTCGGCTATTTAAAAGCTCTATTCCACTAATCCAAATTTAAATGCTTCCGTAAGTACACATGTGCAACTGTGTATGCCTTGTAAAAATCTGATCATAATACCTAACCAAAGATGTGTAGACTCATGCTCGAGGAGAGTTCAAGGAAGGGTCAGGTAAATAGAGGTTAAAGCTATGCAGGCAATTAAGGAAGAAGAGCAGCTTTTTGATATTAGAAAAGAAATCAAACATCACTGAAGCCTGAAGGACAGAACAACTGAAAGAAACTATTGGTGAGAGGCATGCTGCAATTTTTGGATGTCCATCTCCATAGGGACTATACTCTGATATTCCTATAAAGCACCTAGTTAGCTTATTCTCCTCCCCAATTCTCCTGGAGCAAAATGGGTTATGAATTCATTTAAACCTCTACTTCTTGTTTCATCAGCTACAGATAATACCTCTTGAATATTCACTTTGTAAAACAAAGACATTAACTCCCCAATCTGTCTCTACTTTTCTTCTAGTTCTAATAGGTGTATTTTTATAGTTCCAAGCTTGGTAGTTGTGCCAGTTTGAAAGTATTATGTACCCCAGAAAAGCCATGTTTTAATCCTGATCCAATCTCGTGGGAGCAGCCATTTCTTTTAATCTTGATTCAATATTGTAGGTGGAAACTTTTGAGTAGATTATTACCATGGAGATGTAGCACACCCAACTGTGGGAGTGACCTTTTGATTAGATAGAGCTATGACTCCACCTATTCTAGCTGAGTCTTGATTTGTTTAGTGGAGTCCTTTGAAAGAGAACACATTTTGGAGAGAGCCAGAGCCAAAAGAAACAGAGCAGAGCTGATGCAGATGCTGACATATGGAGAACAAAGACACAGATATCTGGAGATGCTTGGAGCCCAGCAGACATCACCATGAGATGTTAAGCAAACCAGAACCTGGAGAGAGCCAATGGAAGCCAGGAGATGAAAACCAGCCCCAGAGAAACAAAGTAAGGAACCCCCACAGGAATAGAGACTGAAAGCAATGGAGCACAGGAAAAAGGGACCAGCAGACACCAGCTACATAACTTCCTAACTGACAGAGGCGTTCCCAACCATTGGCCTTCCTTGAATTAAGGTATCCTTCCCTGGATGTCTTAGTTTGGACATTTTTATAGGCTTAGAACTGTAAGCAACTCTTGTGTACCAGGTACAGAGGTAGGAACAAACTAGACAAAAACTCCTTCCTTGGTGCATATATTCTAATGGGGAGAAACATACAAAAATAAATAAATAAAGTAAATACAATAATTCTATTCCTTGTACCTTTAAAGGATATAATTTAAGCAATTACTGTACCATGATTTATTTAGCTAACAAACCAATGGATCTAAGCAATGATGATCAGCAGTTAACACGACAAACAGAGAAATAACCAGACACTATTTGCACCCCCTGTTCAAATAATACTACCACTCTGAAAACAATCTTAAGGGGAAAAAAAAGCATCATCTAAATTTGATCAAACCTCTAGATCTAACTATCAATTTGTAAGAAATATGGGACTACCAGGATGTAAGAGCAAAACCAAAACAAAACATGTCACAAGTCACAAACTTACTATCAGGAATTCTGGACTGGGGCCTGATGAAGTATGCCGAAAAAAAAATTAGGTAATGGGAGTAAAGGTGGGGGAAAGGATACAGGAAATTATAGGGAAAACAACACAAATACAAACCAGCATCCCTAAGTTCCCAAATACATGAATACTTAGAAAAACAGCCATTAAAATAATTTGAATAGGTGAAATTAACTTTATAAAGGTCTGCCAAAGATGTTAACAAAATATGTTAAAGGTTTCCAAAGACATTACTGCAAGCATAATTTCTATTTTAAAAAATTGGGTCAGACTTCCAGGAAGATGGTGGAATAGGATAGGTTAAGTTAACCCCTGCTCCAGGGAACAGCTAGAGAGGTGACAGAAAAATGACCGAGATAGCGATTCCAGGGTATACGTGGTCTGAGAGGTTCTTCTACAACACATAGGGAGGCTTTAGTTGCAAAAGCTGAGGAACTGATACGCAGAGAATGGGAAGACCATCCAGCTAATGCACCCCTTTCCAAAAGGAGGCCCGGAGTCTTCAGGAGAGCAGTCAGAGAGACAGGGACTTGGAAGTAAGCCAAGCAGTGTTCTTAAACACGCCACAATGACTGCGCTGTCCTCTGCCCCCCTTGTGACACATGACACACACACCTGAACCCCGCCCATCACTACCCCTGCACGTGAATTGCAACTCACTGCCCCCCATCATGCTCTACAACCTGGGCCCACACACCCCAACATCTGTGCCCAGAAACCTGCACCCTTATTCCCACAACCCCTGCACTCCATGAGCCTACCCACAACCTGCCCATGCACCCTTCCCCTACAAGGTCCTCCCAATTGGCCTCCTGCCATCCCCTGCTTCTGTGTCCCCCATGCCACACCCCACTCCTGTGCTCCAAGGCCTGATCGAGCTACACTGCACCCTCTCAGCCCTCACACTGCCCACCCCCACAGCAATGTGCCCTGGACCACGCTCCTGTGCATCAGCATAGTGCCCCGGACCTGTGCCTATCCCTGCGCCGCAACCCATGCCACACACCCATTCTGCAAATACCAAACTTCAGACTAATGAAGGAAAGTTACATCCAAAGTAACCCTATCAAGATATTTACATGCTTTAAAGGTAACAGAAAATCACAAAGCATATGAAGGTGTAGACAGATAAAGCCTAGCCTAACGACCAAATTAAAACACCACAGGAAACACAGACTTTGGAACAACTGATCAAAGATATTCATATAACTTTACTAAATAAAATCTATAGGTTGGCTAAAGACATAAAGAAGATCAAGACACTAGAAGAACATGAAGAATTTGAAAGACTAAACAGAAAAATAGCAGATGTTACAGAGATTAAAGATGCTGTAGACAAAATAAAAAGTTATGAAAGAAATACAACAGCAGATTTGAAGAGGCGGGAGAAAGAATAAGCAAACTAGAGGACAGGACAATCGATTTCAAATGCACAAAAGAGCAAATGGCAAAGATGGGAAAATGTGAATGGGATCTCAGGGAAATGATAGACAAAATGAAGAGCACAAATGTAAGAATCATTGGTGTCCTGGAAGAAAAAAAGAAGAGTAAAGGGCTAGGAAGATTAGTTGAAATATAATGGGGGGAAATTTCCCAACCCTTATAAAAGACATAAATATGTAAATCAAAGAAGCCTAATGAACCCCATATAGAATAAATCCAAATAAGTCTACTCCAAGACACATACTAATCAGCCTGTCAAATGTTGAAGAGAAGCAGAAAATCCTGAAAGAGGAAAGAGAAAAGCAATTCACCACATCCAAGGGAGTTTGGACTCAACAGGCACCACAGAGGCAAGAAGGCAGTGGTATGATATATTTAAGATCCCCAAAGAGAAAGACTTTCGGTCAAGAATTCTGCACCCAGCCAAATTGTCCTTCAAAAGCGAGGGAGAGATTAAAATTTTCACAAACACACAAACACTGAGAGAACCTGTGAACAAGAGACTGACCCTAAAAGAAATACTAAAGGAATTTCTCTTGGCTAGGGGAAAAAAAAAAAAGAC
Organism: Tamandua tetradactyla; assembly: GCF_023851605.1. Taxonomy (NCBI): domain Eukaryota; kingdom Metazoa; phylum Chordata; class Mammalia; order Pilosa; family Myrmecophagidae; genus Tamandua; species Tamandua tetradactyla. The sequence continues at coordinate 195,553,826 of NC_135327.1, read as the reverse complement.
AGGAGAGAGAAGCCTGGAGGAGGGCACAAAATTGAAGAGTATCAGTAAGAGTAGCTTAAAGGATAAAAAGAGAGGGAGGGAAAAGAATATATAGCTCTGGTAAATAAAATCCAAAGGGTAAGATGGTAGATTCAAGAAATGCCTTTACAATATTAATTCTGAATGCTAACAAACTAAACTCGCCAATTAAAAGATAAAGATTGGCAGAATGGATTAAGAAATATAATCCATGAAATATATCAGTTAATGAGAGGGAGGGGTAAGAAGTATGCCATGTAGAAGTATGCCATGTATGAGTTTTTTCTTTTTTCTTTTGCTGGAGAGAAACAAATGTTCAAAAAATGATCATGGTGATGAATACACAACTACATAATGATACTGTGAGCTACTGATTGTAACCATGTCAAGATTGCTTGTATGTCAAGAATGTCTGTATGTTTGTTGCTTACAATAAAAATAATTTTTTAAAAAAAGAAAAAAAATCCAGCTATATGCTACTTATAAGAGACTCATCTTAGACCCAAGGATACAAACAGACTAAAAGCAAAAGGAAGGAAAAAGATGTTCCATGCAAGCTGTAAACAAAAGAAAGCAGAAGTAGCTCTACTACTAATAATAACAGACAAAATTGACTTTAAATGTAAAGACATCATAAGAGACAAAAAAGGGACACCACATATTCACAAAAAGGACAATTCACCAAGAAGAAATAACAATCAGAAATGTTTATGCTCCCAATCAAGAAGCTCCAAAGTACATGAGGCAAATACTGGCAAAACTGAAGGAGTGAAAAATGGTTCAACAACAATAGTAGGAGACTTCAATACACCAACTCTCCTTTATAGACAGAAAAACCGGACAATGAATCAACAAGAAAATAGAGAACTTAATAAATAAATTAGACCTAACTGACATATATAGGTCATTACACCCCAAAACACAAGAATATACAATCTTCTCTAGTATTCATAGAACGTTCTCTAGGATAGATTATATACTGGGGCACAAAACAGGGCTTCATAAATTTTAAAAGACTGAAATTATTCAAAGCACTTTCTCTGGTCACAAGGGAATGAAGCTGGAAATCAATAACCACCAAAGAACTAAAATTTTCACAAACATGGAAATTAAAGAATGCATTCTTAAACAACCAGTGGGTCAAAGAAGAAACTGTTAGAGAAATCAGTAACCATTCAGACACAAACGAAAATGAGAATACAACATACCAGAACTCATGTGGCAAACACAATGCTGAGAAGGAAGTTTATTGCCCTAAATGCCTATATTAAAAAAGGGGGGGGGGGGAACACATGAGGCACACACACACACACACAAAAAAAGAAGAGGTGCAGTCCAACAGTGACTCGGTGGCAGAATTCTTGCCTGCCATGCCAGAGACCCAGGGTTCAATTCCTAGCGCCTGCCCAAGCAAAAAGAAAAAAAAAAAATTGAGGACTTAACTGCTCACCTGGAGGAAATAGAGAAAGAAGAACAAACTAACCCCAAAGCCCAAATAGAAGAAGATTAAAATGGAGTTAAATGAATGGGAGAACAAAAGAACAATAGAAATAATCAATAAAACCAAAAGTTGGTTTTCTGAGAAAATCAATAAAATCAGACCCCTAGCAAGGATGACAAAGGAAAAGAGAGAGAGGATGCAAAGAAACAAAATCAGAAATTAAAGGGGAGTCATTAGCACGGACCCTGAATAAATTTAAAAAAAACAAACATAAGAGGATACTATGAACAACTATATACCAACAAACTAGAAAATTTACATGAAATGGACAAATTCCTAGAAACACACAAACAAGCTACACTGACTCAAGAAGAAACGGAAGATCTCAACAAACCAATCAAAAGTAACGTGATTCAATCAGTCATAAAAAATCTTTCCACAAAGAAAAGCAAAGGGCGAGATGGCTTGAGAGGGGAATTTTATCAAACATTTCAAAAAGAACTAACACTAATCCCATTCAAACTTCTCCAAAAAAATTAAGGAAAAAGGAACACTATCTAACTCATTTATGAAGCTAACATCACCCTAATATCCAAACCAGATAATGACACTAAAAGAAAGGAAAATTATAAGTCATCTCCCTAATGAACATAGATGCAATAATTCTCAACAAAATACCAGCAAATCAAATCCAACCACACATTAAAAGAATTATACACCACAACCAAATAGCGCTTACACCAAGAATGCAAGGATGGTTCAACTCAAGATAATCAATTAATGTAATACAGCACACACAACACATTAACAAATCAAAAGGGAAAAATCACATTATCATCTCGATGATGCTGAAAAAGCATTCGACAATATTCTACTTCCTTTTCCAATAAAAACACTTCAAGAGGTAGAAATCAGAGGTAACTTCCTCAATATGATAAAAAGCATATATGAAAAACCCATCGCCAGCATCATATTCAGTGAATGACAAACTGAAAGCCTCCCCCTAAGATCAGGAATAGACAAGAATGCCCTGTGTCACCACCATTATTCAACACTGTACTAGAAGTTCTAGCTAGAGCAATGAGGCAGGAAAAAGATATAAAAGGCATCCAAATTGGAAAGGAAGAAGTAAAACTTTCATTATTCGTAGATGACAAGCTACCATACTTGGGAAATCCTGAGACATCTACAACAAAGTTACCTGAGCTAATAAACAAATTCAGAAAGGCAGCGGGATATAAAACTAATGTGCAAAAATCAGTAATGTTTCTATACACAAGCAATGACCTAAATGAGGAGTCAACTGAAGAAAAAACTCCATTCAAAATAGCAACTAAAAGAATCAGTATCTAGGAATAAACTTAACCAAGCATATAAAGGATCTATACACAGAAAATTACATAACATTCCTAAAAGAAATCAAAGAAGATCTAAATAGGTGGAAAGACATTCCCTGTTCATGGATAAGAAGGTTAAATATAATTAGGATGTCAATTCTACCCAAATTCACCTACAGAGTCAATGCAATACCAATCAAAATTCCAACAACCTACTTTGAAGACCGAAAAGCTAGTTACCAAATTGATTTGGAAGGGAAAGAAACCCCAAACAGTAAAAATATCCTTAAAAAGAAGAATGAAGTGGGAGAATAAACACTTTCTGATTTCTTACTATAAAGCCACAATGGTCAAAACACCATGGTTCTAGGACAAAGATAACTGAATTGAGAACACAGAAACAGACCACCAAATATATGATAAACTGATCTGCAACAAGGTCCCCAAATCCACTCAACCGGGACAAAATAGTCTTTTCATAAATAGGCATGAGAGAACTGTAACCAATAGCCAAAAGAATGAAAGAGGACCCTTACTTTATACCCTATTCAAAATTAACTCAAAGTGGATCAAACACCTAAATATAAGACCCAGTACCATAAAACTCCTAGAAAAAAATGTAAGGAAACATCTTCCTGACCTAATTAATAATAGAAGGTAGCTTCCTAAATTTTACACCCAAAGTACAAGCAACAAAAGAAAAATTAGATAAAAACTAGAACTCCTCAAAATCAAATGTTTTGGGGCAGTACAACGGTGATTCAGTGGCAGAATTCTTGTCTGCCATGCTGGAGACCTGGGTTCGATTCCCAGAGCCTGCCCACCCCCCCAAAAAAAAATCAATGTTTTTATGCCTCAAAAGACTTTATCAAAAAAGTGAAGAGGTAGCCAACTCTATGTGACAAAATATTTGGAAAACATGTATTGGATAAAGGTATGATATATCTTGTATATATAAAGTCATAAAACTCAACAACTAAACAACAAACTACCCAATTATAAAATGGGCTAAAGATACAAACAGGCAATTTCTGAAGAGCAAATAAAGACGGCTAAAAATCATATGAAGAGATGCCCATTTTAATTAGCTATCAAGGGAAATGAAGATCAAGACTACAATGAGATACCACCTCACACCTGTAAGAATGGCTATTATTAAGTAAACAGGAAACTACAAATGTTGGAGAGGATGTAGGGAAATTGGGACAATGAAGCACTGCTAGTGGGAATGTATAATGGTATTGCCACTATGGAAGACAGTCTGGCAGTTCATCAGAAAACTAAATATTGAGTTGCCCCAGCAATACCACTACCTGGTATATACCCAGAAGAGCTGAAAGCAGTGACACAGACAGACATTTGCACACCCATGTTCATAGCAGCATTATTCACAATCGCCAAAAGATGGAAATAATCCAAGTGCCCATCAACAGATAAGTAGATCAACAAAATGTGATATACACATACAATGGAATATTATGTAGTTAAGATGAAATGACATTCTGAAGCACATAACAAGATGGATGAACCTTGAGGACATAATGCTGAGTGAAATAAGCCAGACACAAAAGGAAAGATACTGGATACTATGATTTCATTTTTATGATCATGGTAAAGGTAAAGTCAGAGGCTTATAATACAGAATATAGGAGATACACATAATCTAGAGATTGGTGAACCATTAGCTAATGAGATTGAATTTAAATGTAAAGGAAGAGATAGAAGCAAAGGCAGTTCCTTAGTGGGTTTATAAGTAATACTGCCATATTGAAAGTGAGTATGATTGAAAGTAGTGTAGAGATCCATGTGTCCCATTGATTAACACTTCAAATATAAATAAGTTCTTGCATAGACTTCTTTAAAGGTATGAATCTTATACAAAGGGTGTACAATATCGGGGTGTAGGGATTGCATGCTATGGGCTATGTTTAACAGGATTAAACATAGTATCCCTAAAGATTGAGAGAAGGGTCAAAGGAGGGGTTTTAAGAGAATAGCTAGGATTTAACAAACGAGTATGATTACTGAATCATTATATTAGTATCTGTTTTTAGTCTCTAATGTCTTGGAGTAGCTAGAAGGAAAAACCTGAAATTGTGAAACTATAATCCATACCAAACTTTGAAAATCATTCTGTAACTGTTTATTAAAATGTCCTTTAAAATTTGTTGTTTTATAGCGAATAAAAAAGTATATGCAAAGTCCCCTTGGAGGAATGGTAAGAAAAGGGGAAAATTCAACTTCTCCAAGTGGATAATTCTTGATATTCTCACAAGCAGTGGGGACAACTAAAGCAATAGGCTGACCCCCAATCTTGGGGTTTGTTCATATGAAACTTAACTCTGCAAAGGAAAGGCTATGCCTACTTAAAATCAGGCCTGACAGTCACCTCCAAGAGAACCTCTTTTGTTGCTCAGATGTGGCCTCTCTCTCTCAGCCAACACGACAAGCGAACTCACTGCCCTCCCCATCTCTACATGGGACATGACTCCCAGGGGTGTGGACCTTCCTGGCAATGTGGGACAGAAATCCTAGAAATCAGCACCAAGGGATTGAGAAAACCTTTTCTACTGAAGGGAGAAGAGAGAAATGAGACAAAATAAAGTGTCAATGGCTGAAAGATTCCAACAGAGTCGAGAAGTTATCCTGGAGGTTACTCTTACACATTAAATAGATATCACCTTTTTAGTTAAGGCATAACAGAGAGGCTGGGGGGAACTGCCTGAAAATGTACAGCTGTGTTCCAGCGGCCATGTTTCTTGAAGATGATTGTATAAGATAACAGCTTTCGCAAGGTGACTATGTGATTGTGAAAACCTTGTGTCTGATGCTTCTTTATCTACCTTATGGACAAATGAGTAAAACATATGAATTAAAAATAAATAATAGGGGGAACAAATGTTAAAATAAATTTAGTAGATTGAAATACTAGTGATCACTGAAAGGGAGGGGTACGGGGTATGGTATGTATGAATTTCTTTTTTCTGAATTGATGCAAATGTTCTAAAAAATGATCATGATGATGAATATATAACTATGTGGTACAAAAAAGAATGTTCATATTGTATGTTGATTGGTTTTATTAATAAAAATTTTTTAAATATTTTTTTAATTTATTGTTTTAAAAAAATAGGGGGAATAAAGGTTAAAATATATTGGGTAGATGGAAATGCTAGTGGTCAATGAGAGGAAGGGGTAAGGGGTATGGTATATATAAACTTTTTCTTTTTTCTTTTTCTGGAGTTCTGTAGATGTTCTAAAAAATAATCACAGTGATGAATATATTACTATGCGATGATATTATGAGACACTGACTGTACACCATCTATGGAATGTTTGTATGTTAACAATGTGTACATTGTTATGTCAATAAAAATATATATTTTTAATTTTATTGTTTTGTATATATATATATTTCACAATTTTAAAATGTTGAAAAAGAAAAAGACATCACTGTTACTCTCAGAGCTGAGTCACTGTTACTCTCAGAGCTGAGCCACTTGGAATGAAAGCTACCCAGGTGACAGATGGAGCACTATAATGCAGAGATGCGCTCTGTGCTTCTCCTCTGGTTTGACGTTTCAGAATTGTTCAGAGCACTAAGAAAACCTGGTATGAGGTTGAAAAAAACGAACATATATGTTATTATGAGTCCACACATATATGTACATGTCGTTTATATAAATTAAACAAATATAAAACTTGTGTCTTGTTTACATAAATTAAACGAATATAAAACAAATAAAATAAAAATAAATAAAACAAATATAAAATAGATATAAAACAAGCTATAAAACTTCTAGAAGAAAACATCAGATCTTCACTACTTCAGGTAGACAAAGATTTCCCACATGTAACATAAAATGAAGAGACCATAAAAAAAAGGGACAAACTGGTCTTCATTGAAATAACAAACTTCTATTCTTTGAAATATACTATTAGAAAAATGAAAAAGGAAGCCACAGACTAGGAGAGAAAATATTCATCATATATCTGTCAAAGTACTTACATTCAGAAAACATGACTCAGTAAAAGGAACCTAGTAATAAATAGGCGAAAAACCTGAACAGACACTTCACAAAAGAAAATGAGTGACTAATGGGTACATACAGATGTCTAATATCATTAATCATTGGGAAAATTCAAATAAAAGTACAAAATACCATATTAGAATAGCTAAATATAAAAAGACCAGCTTTTCCTCTTTGATAAAGATAGCACAGTGAGATGCTTCAGGACTCTGTCTCCCCACAGAAGCTTTGACAACCAGCAAAAACTGGCAGAAACATCCTTCTCAAAAGCTCCATAAAATAGTTAAAAGACTGCGGCAATAGAATGAGAGTTGAATCAAGAAAAAGGTTACTTAGATTAGTAGGATCTCCTGGTGCTCTAGCTAGCTCCCCACCCCACCCCACCCTTCACTGGCTAGGCTGAAGCCAGGCCACCTTCCCAGTACAGATCCCTGGTCCCAGTTCCAAAGGGAGCACGGTAATCCTTGTATACATACTGGGAGAATGTATGTTTGGTCCAATCTGTCTAGTGGTAGCCTGAGGGACTCACTGTCCCACAACTTGTGCTGTATGCAGAAGGCAGCTCACAGAACCCTCTTATGAAACAGTGGGCAGGCAGTCAAGTCATGCTTCCTAGGATAAGGATTGCTGGCTACAGGACATACAATACAGTGCCTAAGACCATGAGGAAACTGTTTCCTAGGGAAGATGGGACATTATAGAACACCAAGAAACAGAGAAATTAGGTCCACACAGACATGCCCAAGATATGCAAAAAGAGACCTTTTTTTTCCTTCTCAGGGAGACGCCCTACTCTGTGGCATGGTATAGCTAAGCCTTGAAGGAGAGCACTTGGCATTGGTCAATCTGCAAAGACCAGGAAGGTGTTTTCCTTTTTTGATTAGCTCCTGGCACTAGCTGGATATAAGCTAAAGGAATAGGAATAGCAGTCTAAATTCCAGTGATAACAATTCAAAATATTAAAATGTCCAGATTTCAACAGAAAAGTTACAAAAGACAAATCAACAGGAAGTGATGGACCACAAAGAAGACTAAAGCATTAGAATCCATCAATGCAGATGACAAGACCTGGAATACACCAGTTAAAGACTGAAATCAAATTGTCCTACAGATATTCAAAGAGCTAAATAAAAACAAAGACAAAGAACTAAAGGAAACCAGGAAGACAACAGATGAACACAAAGAGAATAGCAATAGAAAAACGGAAATTATGAAAAGGAAACAAACAGAGCTTAAGAACATAGTAAAAATTAAAATTCCCTAGAGGGTACAACAGCAGATTGGAGCTGATAGAAGAATCTGTGAACTTAAAGATAAGACAAATGAAATCATTCAGTTTGAGGAGCAGAAAGAAGAATGAAGAAAAGTGAACAGAACCTGTGGAACAACATCAAGTGCACCAATAAATGCATATGAGAGTCCCAAAAGGAAGAGAAAGGGACAGAGAATATTTGAACATATATGGCTGAAAAATTTCCAAATATAATGAAAGACATGAATATACACATCCAAGACACTCAACAAACTCAAATAGGATAAACACAAAAAGACCCACTCTGTGGCATATTATAGTCAAACTGTCAAATGCCAAAAGTAGAGAATTTTGAAAGCCACAAATGAGAAGCAATGTATCATGTACAAGAGAGCCTCAATAGGATTAAGTGCCAATTTCTCATTGGAACCTTAGAGGTAAGGCATTGGTATGGCATAGTAAAAGAACTGAAAGCAAATAATTGCCAACCTAGAACTCTATATCTGGCAAAACTGTATTTCAAAAATGACAGAGGAAAGAAAAAATGAGGGAGGGATTAAGACATTCTTAGATAAAGAAATGCTAAGGGAGCTCATTATTCCTAGACTGGCCAAAAAGGAGATGCTAACTAGAGTTCTGCAAGTTGAAGAAAACCCTCAACAATAAATCAAAGCCATATGAAAAGAGAAAGATCTCTTGAGGATAATGGTATGCATAAATTAAAAAATGCAAGTACTATTTTATTTTTGGTTTGTAACTCTACTTTTTACTTCCTACAGGATCTAAAAGGCAAATTACATAAACTGTAGTGAGAAATTAGTGGTTTTAGACTCATTTGTGACAAGAACTATATAAAGGTGGGGAACAGAGAGGCATAGGAACAGTTTGCATATACCACTGAAGTGGTTATCAAAGCAAACAAGATCGTTATAGAGTTAGGATATTATATTAAAGCCCCATGGTAGCTACAAGAAAATACTGGAGAATATACTCATAGAACACAAAGGTTGCCAGGGGTAGGGGGAAATGGGAGAATTTAGTAATGGAAGGTGGTAAGGTAACACAATATTGTTTATGTATTTGATCCCACTGAATGTTATACTTGGGAGTGGCTGAGATGGGAAAGTTTATGCTCCATATATGTTCCCACAATTAAAACGAGCAAGGAAGTAAAGAGACAATGGCAATTCAATGCAATAGGATGGAATCTAGCAAAGGAGGAGAAAAAGCTCTAAGGGACATTATGAGGACATATGAAAAAGTTGGAACATGGACTGTGTGCTGGTTTGAAAATATTACGGATCCCAGAAAAGTGATGTTTTAATCCTCATCCTATCTCATGGGAGCAACCATTTCTTTTAATTCTGATTCAATACTGCAGGACAGAATCTTTTTATTAGATTAACTCCATGGAGACGTGGCACACACAACTGTGGGTATGGCCTTTTGATTAGATGGAGACCTAACTCCACCCATTCAAGGTGGGTCTTGATAACTTTAATGGAGTTCTTTAAAAGGGGAAACATTTGGAGACACTTGGAGAACAGCTGCTTCAGAGCCAGCACAAGACACCGGGCCTAGCAGATGTTGACATGTGCCTTCCCATGAAGGCCAGAACTCAAAGCTGTGTCCCAGAGGAGCTAAGCGAAGGCCCACAAATGCCAACTGAGGAACCCTCACAGGAAACAGGCTGAAAGCAAGGAACTAGTAGATGCCAGCCATGTGCCTTCCTGGCTAACAGAGGTGTTCCAGACAGCATCACTCCTTCTTGAGTGAAGATAACCTCTTGTTGGTGCCTTACTTTGGACATTTTCTCAGCCTCAGCACTGTAAATGTGTAACTTATTAATTTCCCCCTTTAAAAGCCATTCCATTTCTGATATATTGCATTCCAACAGCTTAACAAACTAATACAGACTGTAAGCTTTATACTAAATTTCTTGAACTTGATACCTGCCCTTAAGGTGGTTACATAAGTGCCCTTGTTCTTAGATAATGCGCGTGGAAGTATGAAGTGTTCAAGGAGGTTGATGTATACAACCTACACTGAAGTGTTCAGAAAATGAATGCTAGAGAGACAAAGATAGATAGTTAGAATGATATGACAAATGGCAAAATGTTCAAGTGGTGGATTTGGGTGTCTTGGAGGGTAGGGGTACTTGGAGTTCTCTGTACGGGTTTGTATTAATGGTACAAATGCTTTGGAAAACAATTCTTGTAACACTATGCTCTTACCATACATATAGGAATCTCATTCCCAGGTTTTTACCAAGAAGAAATGCTTAAACATCCAAAGACATAGGTAAAAGTTCATAACAGTTTTATTAAACTGTTTCAATGAATAAATGAATTAAGGTACATCCATACAATGGAATATCAGTCAGCAATAGAAAAAAAAAAACTACATAAAAATGCAACATAGATGAATTACCAAAAATACCATTTATTGAAATACATCAGACAAAAAGCACATATTGTATTATTTAATTTATATGAATTTTTTAAACATTTTTTATTGAGAATAAAACACATAGAAGAATGATGAATTTCAAAGTATAGTTTAGCAAGTACTTATAGGGTTACAGTTCCACAATTTCTGGTATTTCCTTCTAGCTGTTCTAATACACTGGAGACTAAAAAAAAAAATCAGTACAATGAGTCAATAGTTATACTCACTTATTAAATTCTATCTTCTCTGTTACAACTCCCTCTCATCTGATCCTTCTCCCAATCTTCAGAGATATTTGCACAATGATCATTCTAATTTCTTCATGTTGAAAAGGGGTGTCAACATCATGGAGTGAGAACAGGAAATTTTAGAGCAGGAAAAACTAATCCATAGTGAGAGCAAATCAGTGGCTACTTGGGAGTGGGACAGGGGGTGTGAGGGACTGACTTAAAGGCAGCATGAAAGAACTTTTGGGGATGATGGAAATGTTTTGTATTTTGATTGGGGAAGTGGTTATACAGGTGAATAGTCTGTCAAAACTGAGATCTAACTTTACACTTGAATGCATTTTTATTACATGTATAAAAACCAATAACTTGTAAAAAGTAAAGAACATATATGCAATAAACAAGGAATTAAAGACATTCACCATTGTCTACTGTGCTGATTTGAAAGAATGTATGTCCCCTAGAAAAGCCATGTTTTAATCTAAATCCAATTTTATAAAGGCAGAATAAACTTTATTCAATACTGTACATCTAAAACTGTAATCAGATCATCTCCTTGGAGATGTGACTTAATCAAGAGTGGTTGTTAAACTGGATTAGGTGACGACATGTCTCCACCCATTTGGGTGGGTCTTGAGAAGTTTCTGGAGTCCTATAAAAGAGGAAAGGAGATTCGGAGAGAGCAGAGAACACTGCAGAACCACGAAGCAGTGAGTCCACAAGCCAGCGACCTTTAGATATGAAGAAGGAAAACGCCTCCCAGGGAGCTTCATGAAACCTGAAGCCAGGAGAGAAAGCTAGCAGATGACTCCATGTTTACCATGCGCCTTCTCATTTGAGAGAGAAACCCTGAACTTCATTGGCTTTCCTGAACCAAGGTATTTTTTCCTGGATACCTTTGATTGGACATTTCTATAGACTTGTTTTAATTGGACATTTTCTCAGCCTTAGAACTGTAAACTAGCAACTTATTAAATTCCCCTTTTTAAAAGTCATTCTGATTCTGTTACATTGCATTCTGGCAGCTAGCAAACTAGAACATTTACTAAATGTATAACATGGTAATTATTAGCTATGTGACTCTGGGCAGTTTTCCTGAGTCGTAATTACCTCATTTGTAAAATGAAGATAATAATAATACCTATTTTATAGGGTGGTGTGCTGGTTTGAAGCTGTATGTACCCCAAAAAACACCATGTTGTTTTAATCCATTCCTGTGGGTACAGACCTATTGTGGGTGAGTCTTTCTGATTAGGTTGTTTCAACTGAGATGTGGTCCTCCCAATTAAAGGTGGGTCTTAATCTTTTACTGGAGTTCTTTAAGAGAGAGCAGAGAGAGAAATACCCAGAGAAGCTTAGAGGGATGATGTGTATATATATCAGGGTCACCAAGGAAACTTTTTGAAAAAATACTTACTTCGCCATTCTAATTTTAAAGGGGTGTGTATCAGGATAAAATGCATATCCATACCCATATACCCATCATACATATGGTCAGATGAGGGTAGGCAATGTAGATAATCCAAAACTTGTTCATCAGAATCCACAATTGAGACACTATTTTACAGTTTACAGAACATTTTCACATGCATATCTTAGTTTTTCCTATGAGCTAAACTAGGTCAACATCGTCTCATTCTTTTTCACACATCCCCTCTTCAATTTTTAAATAATAGATGCTGGGAGAAAAGGTTAAGTGACTTGACCAAAGCAAACAGCTAATAAGTGGCAGAATCAGGATTGGAACTCAGGCAGTGACTCCAGAGCTGACACTCTTAACCCACTACTATACCAATCATTATTTAAATCCAATTGGTCTAAGCGCTTTAAAAGAAATAATCAAAGGGAGTGCTAACTTAAGGGTGTAGAAACAGGGGATAGGAGAATTGTCCCTAAGGGATCTACCACTTAATCTGGTGCTGGTTTTGGCAGAGTAGGGGGAGTAGAGGGCAGGGGAAAGGAGGGTACAGAGCCTTACATATGCAAAGAATTTATACATATGCATATGCAAAACCCATAAGGGGCAACAAGGAGCCTGACATATTCAAGGAGCAAAGAGAAGGCAATGTGGCTAGAACCAGTGAATGAGGACCAGGAAGGGAAGATATGAGGTGAGCAAAGAAGACGGATTTGTTTGTGTGTCTGCTATAAGCACAGCTTTATAGGCCATGTTGAAAATTTTAGACATTTCCCTAGAAACAGGAGGAAGGCATGGAAAGGTGACAAACAGATGAGCTTTGTATTAGGGATTGGCAGACTAGGAAAAAGCTATGCAGTAAATACTTTAAGCTTTGCTCTGTCACAAGACTTTGACTATGCATTTGTAGCATGAAAGCAGCCAAATACAATACTTAAGGAAGTATTGGCTGTATTCCAATAAAACTTTATTTATGGACACTGAAATCTGAATTTTGTGCAATTTTCATGAGTCAAAAAATATTCTTTGTTTTTCAACCATTTAAAGATGTAAAAAATTATTCTTAGCTCATAAGCTATAAAAAAACAAGCTGAAGGCCATATTTGGCCTGTGGTCTGTAATTTGCTGATCCATTTTATATACTCAAGAGGATCTCTTCTGTTGTGTGAAATGCAGATAAGGACAGGGACGGGGGGGGGGGGGGGGGGGAGGTAAGAGTATAGACATGGGAAGAACAAAGATGGATTTAAGTAGATGAGCCAAGGTATCATACAGTAGTGTATCGACTTGAAATATGGAGTAAACAATTTAAGGTTTAACTAGGGTTCAATTTAGAAGACTATGATGTGGGAGATGCTAAGGCTTCTTAGCATCTTAGTGTGAGTGGGTAACAATATCATTTGCTAATATGAGAAATGGTAGAATAGTACCAAGATTAGGGGATGTACCATACTCATTTTGTGCACCTGCCAGAAACACACACTTGCCTTGTTTTCTGGTGACAGAAGCCCTAGCAATAACTTGCATAGTTTCTATGGCAAGAAATCAGGTTCCTGTGCCTGTAAATAGTAGGTTTCTTATGGTATGCTACTCGTGGGTCCTCATTTCACCTGAGAGTATGACCCAACACACTCTTAAACAACAGGATTGTTTTCCTTTTGCCTCTGGAACAAATGCCACTGCAAAACTCACTTGCCTCCATACATACACAACGACTGAGCCAGGTTGGGAGCGTTGAAGGCTCATGCCCACTTGATGTCCCCCACCCACCTGGGCCACAGTTTCCTCTTCAGATTCCCACGATCTTGAGATTTGGCTTATTATTCTTAGAGCTTTTGAAGAAGTTCTGTAAGACCAGACAATCAGCAGTGGTTGTCATGAATCTGTAGCCTCTGGATAACATTTCCCACCTTCCATTTTTCCTCATTCTTGATTACCTGGATTGCACTCCCCAATAAAACACAAATTGTTGCCTCAGGCCTTTTTTTTCCTAGGAAAACGTGACTATGGCAAGGGGAAACACCATCAGATTCATTTTAGTTTCAAATTAGTTTGAGACAAGACATCCAGATAGAGACAGTGAGATATAGATAACTAGGCTAAAGATAAAAATTTGGAAGTACCTGGCACATAGGTGGTATCCCAACCTTTGGGAGTACATAAGATGACTTAAAAGAACATGTATAGTAAAGATAACTAGGACTAAGACCTAAAAAACTCCCAACATGGAAAGTTTGGATGATGGAATATGAACCAGCAACAAAGACCTCGAAGAAAATAACCACTGAGATAGTTGAGTGTGGTATCATGGAAACCACTGGGAGAATGTTTCAAGGAGGAAGCTATCTATACCTTGACCAGAATGACTCAACAAATACTACCTGCTGTATGACAGGGATAGTGGTTCACAAAACAGATGTGGTTCTTGACCTCATAGAACTGGGAATCTATTGAATGAAGGAGAAGAGTGTGCTGAAATGGTAAGTGAAGTCAAGAGAGGATTTTTAAGATGGAATAGACATTAAGCATGTGTTAGTGCTGACAGAAAAAAAAATCTAGTAGAGAAAGACCCTAAAGATAAAAGAAACAAAGTAGATTAGTGGCTGTCAGTGGTTGAGGGGAGGGGAGACGGGAGTTACTGCTAATGGGTACAGGTTTTTCTGGACTGATGAAGGTTAAATACGGACAGATCTAATACACATGGACATCAAAATAGCATTCAACATTGGAAAGTTATAATCACAAATATGAACTCTAGTTGTCCTCTCATACTAAATAATAGACAAGACTGAAAAAAATGAGTAATTGTAAGCTTCAATAGCATCAGCCATTATAAGACTACTCCCATCACAGGAACACAACATCAAAACGTTATCAGGCACTTGAACATACAATTTTATATACTGGCAGATTTTATACATGGCAAATAACGTTTCTACCTTTCAATTTTTCAATTAAATGTGTCAGAAAAGGACAGGATCACTTTAAAAACAAACAGTCAAATCAGAACATAAGCTGGTTGTATTCTTTTGGGAACAACCAAACATTTAATAATATCTTTCCTTATGAAGAGTCTAAATCAAATAATTTGCTTCCTTGCGATCCATAACATTTTCACAGGGTAATAATTTGAGTTACTTTTGCCTTTACCAAAAACCCACAGTTGTTAATTCATTTCCTTTATAATCACATTTCTGTGATTCGATCTTTAGTCTTAACCTAAGAGGTTTACATATGGCAAATTCTTGATTGTCTAATGGTAAATAAAGTGACCAAAGCTCTCTGTAATATTTCAATGAAAATGTTCAAGATTTCATTTGAGGATAGTTACTTGACACTACAACTTTAACTAGATTAGTTATTTCCTATAGTGGGACAATTTGGTTGTACCAGAAACAATGGAACGTAAAGGAGTAAGTACATTTGGCAACTACCATATCCATTAATACACAGCACTGTCCGAAACCCAAACCGAGTTATAGGTGACGTGTCCTTAAAAGCTTACAACACTATAACTACAAAGAAAAGTATCTCAGGAAAAAAGGAGTTGTACAAATTATCTGAGAAATTTATATACTTTTCCCTATCGGCATTTTGATCAATGTTTTAAAAAAAGATAAAAATGTGAAAGTCAAATACTAAACTTTTAAAGTAAAGTCTGTGACACGACAAAGTCAAACGACAAGCACGCTACTAGTCAAACTAGCATAAGATATTTAATTAACAGACCATTCTAACAAAGGTGTGGTTTCTGAGCTTTTTTCTATAACTCTTAATCCCCAATCTGACACCACAGTTTGGTATCACAAAGTATCATAGCCTAGAAACACACGTACTCAAAGTTTCTCTAGTATAGCACCATTTGGAGGCAAAAATGTCAGTAAGCTCCCAGAAGTCTGAATTCTGAGTAGTCAGTATCTGGAATCATAAAATTACTTCCTATCTTAATGCTGGCAAAAAAAAAAAAAAAAAAAAAAAAAAAAACCACCCACCCACAAACTACAAACTATCGTTGTTCAAAGTAAAGGCAAAAAACCTTTAATGGAATGCAAAGATCAGGAGTAACTGAATTTCTCCAAAATATCTTTTACTTTAATCATCACTATACTTGAAAATAAAGAGAAAATGGAGTAGGATCTAGAAGTATGACACTGAAAACAGGGACTAAAACTTATTCTGTACCCCTCTAGGGGCTAATTTGGCACAGTATATAACAGTTTAAAATAAAATGTGAAGAAAAGTCTAAGGTCTTGTTATATCTGGGTCTTTAAGAGAATGCCGATAAAATAGATGGACTGTCGACTAAGCATAAAAAACTTATTTAGCAAAACAGTGATAAAACACTGACCTGCTCACTTAAGACTAGAATCACCATCCCAAAACTTTCAAGGGCCAGATAAGTCAGGATCTTTAGGACATTCTTTTGGGTTGTAATCAGGAAACCTAGAACTTGGAGGCAGATCACCTGTAACTGATTTGGAGACTCTGTTAAATTAATTGACACTTTCTGATTAAGCTCACTCAAAGGCCAGTCCCACTCTTCAAAACGCAGAGGAGAGAATAAAGAGCAGAGAGAAAAGCAAGTAATTCAGGCTGCCAATAAAGGTAAGATGCCAGGACTGTTAGTGACTTTGAAAGCCTCCATTTGATGCACGGTTACTTTATGGCTGGAGCTGTAACGCCTGCCACCTATCCCCCTGCCCCAAATACCAATGGTTTGGCACTGTGCCATACAAGAGTCACCACTATGACTCCTAGCCCCTACCCCCGTGTCTACATAAGCTTCTCTCAGTCTTTTATTCCTTTTTCCCTATTCTTTTGATTTTCCCCCCAACCACTTTGACGGAAAGAGATAACAGAAGAATGAGTAAGCATTTGTAGCTCGAAGACCATAGACACTGAGCACCGGTGCTGAAAAACGGGGGTGAAGAAGCAGAAAAGAAGCCCTAGGTAGGGTTGGGAGTTCATCCAATGACCTCGCAACTGCAAGCGTTCCTATTGCAGTTGCTGCCGCTTTCAGCAATAACCGTAGACTTCAAACATACTCCCACCCAGCGTAGTCAAGTGCATATTTTCTTAAGACAGTTACTTCTTTAAAGCAATATGGCAAGATAAACGTAATTTCCCTAAGCTTCCAGCTATAAAAGACAATAAAGCCTCAATCTGAAGCATGGTTCACTTCAACCATTCTGTTTCTTCACAGGATAGGAAACTATCCCACCCACCTCACTCCAGACTACCCCTATTCAGCAAAAAGGCAACCGCCAGGAACAGTTTCTGGAATGTACGTCAACCTTTGGGGAAAAAAACTCCTGAATTACTTCAACAACTTGGTTACAAGTACCTGACCTTATTTTTTCCCGAAAAAAAAAAAAAAATAGGACACCAAGAGATGAGAAGTTTCTTTTTCTCGCTCTTCCTATTTTGGCCGCTGGTGTTATCTAAAGGGCTTCCGGAGAGTTATCTTTAAGGATTTTCTTCAGTAGGAAACCTGCCCTCACTAGCCAAACGTTCTTTAAATGTAAATCCCTAGTTTACTTTAAAAAGTCGAACTTCATCACAAGGCGCTGTTTTCTTTGTTAATAATTCTAAGGACTTGGGGGTAGGGGGGTGGGAGGCGGACGTCAGACTTTGCCAATAGATCAAAAAAAAGACTGCAGCTAAAAGGTCAACAGAAAGGCGTGATTTCTCCCTTTCCGAAGTGCCATGCAACACAGTTCTGGCAGAGTAGCAGAAAAATTCTTACCACCGCCTCCAACTCGCACTAGAAAAACCGCGAGCTCTTCCATACCCAACGGCCCCCTCGGAAGCCCCCCTCCGGCGTCTTCCACGCCCACATCTTCCTCCACAGCCAGCCGCTCACCCTCAGACCCATCCTTCCTCCGCCTCCAGGCCGCCACCTGTCCGCCCCGACTCGGGGAGTGCGCCAGGCTTCCACACCTCCTCGCCTACCCTGCAGCTGCCCCGCGGGGCCGCGGCGCCCCCTGCCCCAGCGCAGACAAACCGGCCGCCGCCCCGACTGCTGCTACCCTCCGCTCAAAATGGTGGTTGCCGCCTGGTTATGAAACACGCAGCGAGGCGCGGCCCCCGCCCGCACCCGGCCGGCACATGGCCGCGCCGGCTCCAAACTTGGCAGGGCCCAGCCGAACCCCGGGGCCGTCGCCGCCTCTGAGGACGGGAGCCCGAGGTGCCCCCGGTCCGCCGCTGCAGCCGCCGCCAGCCTACAGTCACGACGTCCCGAGACGCCAGAGGCGCGAGGCGAGCCTCCGGGGCCGGGAGCGGACGCGAGGTGGCTTGCCCGGAGCCGGCTACTCACCCACAGACCGGTAGCCCAGGATCGCGATCTTCCGGGACTTGGACTGCGGCATCTTCTCTGCCTCCACAGCCCCGGTCCAAACCACATCAACCGCGGCGGCGGCGGCTCCTGCTGCTGCTGCTGCTGAGATCGGCGGCGGCGGCAGAGGAAAGCGACATACAGAGGAGGGGCGGCGGCGGGCGCGGGCTGGGGTTCTCGCGCTCTCTCCCCCTCTCCCGAGTTACCCGCCCTTCACTCCCAACCGCCCGGAACCGACCGCGCGACACGGCTCCCCTCCCCCCACAACACTCACACGTGACGCGCCCGCCGCCGCCACCCGGCCCTCCCCAGCGGGCAGGCTCTCAGGGCCGTCCCCCTCCCTTCTCCCTTTGCCGCCGTCTCCCCTCGAAACGTATGGTGAATTGCGTTTGGGATACGTTTTACTTCAAGGGAACAGAAAAGGGTAGCTGAAATTCCTTCAGAAAAGTCACGACTTAAACTCGCTGCGTCATTACCCTCCCACCTGCTTCCGCCGCTTATTAATTACGCCAGTTCTACCAGAGCACTGATTGGACATCGCGCGCCCACCCGGACGATGACGCGACGGAAATTCCGTCTCCCATTGGGAGCCGCAAGGAGGAGGGCCCAGGGGCGGGGCTGCGGCTTGGCTGCAAAGTCTTGCCGCCTTGGAGCTAAAAATAAATCCCGGCTGTGACCGCGCAGTCGGGCGCCAGTGTGGTTTGAAGCCTTTGAAACTTAACTGGGGTGGAGGACTGGCAGTAGCGGCGGAGAGAAAAATAACTCCCCAGTGATTGGTCGGAGATGGCCGGGAGGCGGGGCAAAGGGGTGGGAGGCGCGGGTGGTCGCCCAGGAATGTCAAGCGGTTGGTGGATAAAAGGCGCGAGGCGCGTGGCCGTTACGCTGAGAATTTTGGGGTTGGGTTATTCCATCGGTTTTTTTTTTTTTTTTTTTGCTTGTTTTGTTTTTAAACTCCTTTGCTATATTAGCGATTAGGTTTGAAGATGTAGGTGGTGACTAAGCGTCACTCATGGCTGAAAGACTGTGGGAAGAATGGAATCTGCGTTAACTTCAGAGTTGTTATGAATGTTATTTTTTTTTAAGTGTGACCCTCGGCCTCGCAATCACGGGAGTCACCAGTTCTGATCTCAACTGTCATACGGAACTCACCCCACCTTCCAAGAAATAGCTCCTATGTCATAACCCTGTTTTAAAAGTCAACACACACACACACACACACACACACACAAGTCAGCACATCTTTTAATTTTAAAGACTTGTGTGTTCATGTATGGAATGTTTGTATGTTAAGAATGTTTGTGTTTGTTGTTTCGTCAATAAAATATTTTTTAAAGAAGACTTGTGTGTTTAAATCAGTCGTTCTTAGATGAGTACACTCTAGAACCTTCCAAGAATGTCGTGTGGAAAGTCAGAGACTTCTTAAGTTCTGATACCTGCTTTCCAGGGTTGACTACACTAATAAAGGGAATGTTTGGAATATTATCTACAAGGGAAAAAAAAAAAAAAGGCTCATTGACAGACCAGAAGAAGTCAAGACTAATATAGGAGTACAGGAAGGAAAGCCAAACGGGAGAGTGGGTTCTTCTCAGTAATAGAAAGTAAAATTGAAAGCCAGACTTTAGATCATGAGGATGCGATGAGAGATTTTTTTAGCCAGGAAGGCTCTGACATACTAGATTTAGATATTCTTGAACTTGGTGGTTGCAAAATAAGCAGATCCCCTACTACTCCTGTTATTCTTTGGCTGTTTGACAGTGTCTACTTGACGAGGCAAAGAGGAAGTGGCTGCGAGGGACAAAAACCCTTCAGTCTGTATCCCACCTTGATGTTCCCTGCTGTTTGCCCTTTACCTCTGAGTACCAGAGGGGAATGAATCCCCAGGAAGCCCTGCGTCTGGTCTTGGATCCCGGGTATGAAGACTTGGAGGTGACCATCCGGTAAATATACCCTGTTGAATTAGAACACCGACAGCTATCGCAGGATCTCTCAGACTTTCCCACTGACGCTCTCCTGGAGAGGAGAGGACATTTGCATCTTCTGGGGGCTACAGATTGTAACCCTGAGCAACAGTCTTTAAGTGATAAACATCTTTGAAGTTCTGTGTTTCATCTTAATGAAATTGTGCATTCTTCTCTATAATTAGTTTAAATATTTAAACAGTTCAGATCTTAAAATGGATGTTCCAGAAAAATACATCATGTTTATCCTGTGGATTTGAATACTCCGTACCACAGTATTTTTGAACTGCCGCTACTAGACTCATTGGTGGGTTGTAAAATCAATTTAGTGAGTGTTACCTTTTTTTAATAGAAAATAGTGTGTTGAGCATAGTAAGAGTATCATTTCATGACATTTTTGTTAGATAGACTGATAGATAATGCTATGTATGTATTGTATACTGAGTTCCATTGTAAAATGTATTTCCTACCATGGGCTGAGTCGAAAGTTTGAAAGCACTGCCCTAGCCTGGGAATAATAGTAGTTCAGATTAAGAAGCACAATTGTAAGTGACAAACCCATTCAATAAATTTTCCAGCTGCTGTCTTAAAGCCCTTTAAGATCAGACTCAAGAGTTTTGAAGATCCTTTTATTCCAGAATTGGGAGAATTTGGTTTAAGAAATGATTGATTACTCAAACTAATAGAGACTTATCGTGTGAATTCATACCACAGAAATAATTGAATGCAACCAGACTTTATGGAAACACTGTTGAGAGAAATGGACTTGTTTCTGTATATAAAGTAGCTCTACTGTTGAGATTACCTGTTACCCTTTTAAGCATTTGGAGCTGCCATCAATCAATTTCTCCTCTACAGGTTCTGCTTATTAGAGTGGCTTTATTTTGTAGCCTCTACAGGTGCTTTCTTCTCTCCATGTGTCCTTGCACTTATGTTCCATTTCCCTGTTAAGAACTCTCTCACCTCCTTTTAAATTCCCAGACGGCAGACATGATTGGTTCAATTAATTACCATCATCCCTTGAGTCTGGAGTTGGTGCTAAACCTGTAGATTAGCAGGTAAACCTCTGCTGGTCTCAATCTCTGCCTTTTGTGGCTATCACAGTTAAGGGCAGTTCTTTGAAGCTAGAACTGTCCAATATAGTGAGGGTTTTATCAACTTTCTGTAAGCATTTCCAATTCCAATGACATGATTTCTAGTTTCAACACACACACATATATTTTAATTCTCAGAGATAACATACAACACTTTTTCTACCATTGAGCTAGACTAAAAGAAAGAAAAGTAAAAAAAACAATGCCATGCATTGTTTTTCTTACCAAAAGGTTATTTATGAAAATATTTTACCTGTTTACGGGTGAAAGGGTGGTCCTAAATGAAAGTATACACTAAGATATTTGCTGTTGTTTTGTTTAAATATTTCATGAGGGAAAACTGGACAAGAATTAGACTAATCTTAATCTTGGCATAAACCAAATCAAACCATTATGTTTTGGATAGGGTGTTATTCAAAATCAAACAATGCAGATTTGGGGGAACATGCTAACCTCATTCCGTTACACAGTTGTCTTTTGGTGTTGTAGGTACAGCTCCCACTCTTGTGGGTGGAAGAAGGGTTTCCTCTGAAGGGATTTGATAGTAGTTCTGTCCTCAGGCATTCTAGGATTAGGACAATCCCAGGGAAGGCAAATCCCCCTGACTAACATTGAGATGAAAGAAAATCCTCTTCTCTAAAGCCTGGGATCAGTTTGCACTGAACTCAGGGAGAAGAGGAAAATGGAATAGTTAGCTCTAGGTTCACAGAAGTAGGCCACGTTTGAGGGAGGAATTCAGCTCAGCAAGGAACTCTGAGGCCAGGTCAAGGACTATACAGTAGGGGTAAATTGTTCTCAAATATCTTCAAATTTTCAACAAAGAAAAAAAATTTTTTTCAACCAAGTTTCATTTAAAGGTAGAATCCAGTTTCTGCTGGGCTGTGGAGTTTGAGGGATGAAGTTAGCCTTTCCCCAGTCCTCAAGGTGAAAGTGGAGCATTAACCAGCAGAGAGCTGCCGTGTCTAGCAGAGCAAGCCTTCTCACAAGGGTCACTGGAAGTCCCCAATTAAGACAGCTGGAGCAGAATATGTGGAACTCGTTCCTAAGAACCTGTGTGACAGCACCTGAGGGATGCTTGGGAAGAGCCAGGAGGCTAATTCCTTGCAATAAAACAGGTGATGGCTTGTGCCAGTATAATTTGGATTACATATGTTCTTTAAATATGCCTTAGATGTGGGATTTAGTCAGTGTTCATAAGCTACTGAAAGATATAATTAACATGTGAGGGATATATTCACTATTGGTTCATTCTCCAAATGGAAGAGTTTTTATCCAACATATTGGTATCCAACAAATTGCTTGTGTTGGTGTGCAGGAAAAAAAAAGAGAGAACTTTTATTTTTATACTTTTTTATTTTAAAAACAATGTAATTGAACTTTGCTAATATTTACATATTCCATGGAGTGAACATGGAACCCCATGGTATTCTGATGGGACTTCCACAATGGCGAAGGGTTGACAGCGCTGCACTTACTGTTTAGTGTTCAGAATACTATAACATGATGCTTTTCACATGCCTGGTTATGAGAATATGACTATGTTTTACTAAATTAAACTAAACCTCACAAAATGTCATTGGTCTTAAGAGGTTTCCTTCCTTAAAAGGAATCACATCTGAAAATTACCAAAAAAGGAAAAATTGTCAGGAATATTTAAAATGTGGACTTACAGTCACTATCATTAATGATGACTAAGTATAATTACACCTGGAGATTTTAGCCAATGATATAGTAAGTATACCTCTCAAGTAGCAAGATGTTTAAAAACAAAGCATCCAAAACATGACAAACTTTATGCATTTTTCTGCAACTATTTTTTTATTATGGAAAATCCCAAACATATAAAAGTAGAAAGATTAGTACGATGAGCTCCAGATCCATCATCTTTTATTTATATCTTTTTTATTTTTTAGTAATTGCCTTGCTGTAGCAAATACCTTCTACATTCTTAAACTTATCACAGTGTACCTTGAATTAATATTGCATCACTTAATATATAATATAAGCAAATGGCAACAGTATAATTCTACTTATACCCACTTCTTCTTTGTGTTTGTTGTGTATAATTTAATTTTACATATTATAATCTGTATGATATAGTGTTATAATTTTTACTTTAAACATTTTTTTAAAAAAACAGCTTTAATGGGTATAATTTACATATTGTAAAATCCATCCTTTTAAAAGATGCAATTTAGTGATTTTAAATAAATTCATAAGAGTTGTGCAACCATCCTGACTATCTAATTTTAAAACATTATCATCAACCCCAAAAGAATCCACATACCTCCATTCTTTCCTCCCCCCAACCCCTGGCAACTGCTAATGTACTTTTTCTGTTTCTATAAATTTGCCTATTATGGACATTTCATGTAAAGTGAATCATACAGCATGAGGTCTTTTGTGACTGGCTTTCTTTCCCTTAAAATAATGTTTTCAACATTCTTCCATGTTGTAGCATGTATCAGTACTTCTTTCCTTTTGATTGCTGAATAATTCCAATTGACTTTTAAAGAATTTAAGAAAAGAAAAAAATTGCTTTTAATGCAAAAATAAATACATACCATTCCCAGTATTCTTCATCCTTTCCTATAGATCCAAAATTCCATATAGTATCACTTACCTTCAGCCTAAAGAATTTTCTTTAGCAATTCTTGTATTTCATGTCTTCTGGGAACAAATTCTCTCAGCCTTCATTTATGGGAAAAATGTCTTTATTTTATTTCTTATTTGGAAATAATTAGAGTCGCAGGAAGTTTCAAAAATAGTATAGAGACAGATGATATGATATGTTGAAAACCCCAAAAAAATCCACAGCAAAACTACTAGAGCTAATAAATGAGTACAACAAAGTGGCAGGTTACAAGATCAACACTTAAAAATCTGTTGTGTTTCTATACACTAGTAGTGAACAATCTGAGGGGGAAATCAAGAAAAAAAATTCTATTTACAATTACAACCAAAAGAATAAAATATTTAGTAATAAATTTAACTAAGGATACAAAAGACCTATACAAAGAAAACTATAAAAAATTGCTAAAAGAAATTTCAGGAGACCTAAATAAATGAAGGGCATACGATGTTCAAGGGAAAGAAAGCCAGTCACAAAAGAAAATTATAAGAAATTGCTAAAAGAAATCACAGAAGACCTAAATAAATGAAGGGCATACTATGTTCATGGATTGGAAGACTAAATATAGTTAAGGTGTAAATTCTACCTAAATTGATTTACAGATTCATTGCAATACCAATTGAAATCCCAAAAACTTACTTTTCAGAAATAGCAAAACCAATAACCAAATTTATCCAGAAGGGCAGGTTGCCCCAAATACCTAAAAATATCCAAAGAAAGAAAAATGAAGTTGGAGATCTCACACTACCTGGCTTTAGGCATATTACGAAGCTACAGTTGTAAAGATATCATGCTACTGGCAAAAAGATAGATAAACTGACCAATGGAATTGAATAGAGTGTTCAGATGTAGACCCTCTCATCTATGGACAATCGATCTTTAGTAAGGCAGTCAAGCCAATTCACCTGGGACAGAATAGTCTTTTCAATAAATGGTGCCTAGAGAACTGGATATCCACATGCAAAAGAATGAAAGAGGATCCATATCTCACACCCTGTAGAGAAATTAACTCAAAATGGATCAATGAAGCTGAATGTGAGAATGATAGAGGAGAATTCTTGATATTCTCACAAGCAGTGGGGACAACCAAAGAAATAGGCTGAGCTCCCAATCTTGGGGTTTGTTCATATGAAACTTAACCCTGCAAAGGAAAGGTTAAGCCTACTTAAAATTAGCCTAAGAGTCACCCCCAAGAGAACTTCTTTTGTTGCTCAGATGTGGCCTCTCTCTCTCCGCCAACACAACAAGCAAACTCACTGTCCTCCCCCTCTCTACATGGGACATGACTCCCGGGGATGTGGACCTTCCTGGCAACGTGGCACAGAGATCTTGGAGTGAGCTGGGACTCAGCATCAAGGGATAGAGAAAACCTTCTCGACCAAAAGGGGGAAGAGCAAAATGAGACAAAATAAAGTGGCAATGGCTTAGAGATTCCAAACAGAGTTGGGAGGTTGTACTGGATGTTGTTCTTATGCATTCTATGGATATCACCTTTTTAGTTGGGGTTTGGTAGAGAGGCTGGAGGGAACTTCCTGAGGATGTGGAGCTGTGTTCCAGTGGCCATGTTTCTTGAAGATGATTGTGTAGTGCTGGGGCTTTCGCAGTGTGACTGTGTGATTGTGGAAGCCTTGTGTCTGATGCTCCTTTTGTCTACCTTGTCGACAGATGAGTAAAACATATGGAGTGAAAGTGGATAGATAATAGGGGCAACAGATACTGAGGTGGATTTAATGGATTGAGGTGCTGGTGGTCAGTGTGGGGGAGAGGTGGGGGGTATGGTTTGTACAAATTATTTTCTTTTTTCTTTTTCTGAATTGATGCAGATGTTCTGGGAGGTGATTGTGGTAATGAACGTATAACTATGTGATGATATTGTGAGTTACTGACTATATATCAAGAATGGAATGATCATTTGGTAAGAATGTTCATGTTTGTATGTTGTTTTATTTTAAAAAAAACTTTAAAAATTAAAAAAAAATAGTACAGAGAGGTCTTGTGTGCCATTCCTCCAATGGCAACATTCTACATAAGTATAATCAATATCAAAACCCAGAAATTGAAATTTATGCAGACCTTACTCAGATTTTTGCCAGGTTTTCATGCACTCTTCTATGTACCTGTGTGTGTACAGGTCTTTGGAATTTTAGTACATGTTTAGATTTGTGTAACCAAAACCACAATCAAGATACCAAGTTGTTCTATCACCACAAAGATATCCTTCATGCCAGTCTTTTATTAGTCTTCATTTTTGAAAGATAGTTTTGCTAAGCATTAAATTTTAATTTAAGAAATGTAGTGTTTTATGTACATATATTTTTTTTTCTTGTAGTACTTTAAAGATGTTCCATTGTCTTCTTGCCTCCTTTGGTTCTGTAAACTCAGCTATAAGCTTACTGTTGTTCCCCTTTATACAATATGTCTTTTTTCCCCCTCTACCTGATTTTAAGATTTTCTCTTAAAATCTCAATGAAATATACAAGAAAGCTACTAAAGCTAATAAAAGAGTATAGTGAATTTGCAGGATAAGAGATTAAAAACTCAAAAAATCAATTGCATTTCTATGTACTGGCAATAAAATATAAATTGAAACAATGTTAAATCCCATTCACAATAGCGTCAAAAATATGAAATACTTAGGGATAAATCTGACAAAAGATATACAAAATCTGCACACTGAAAAAGTACTAAACATTTTTGAGAGAAATAAGACCTAAATAAATGGGACAGTATAATTTGTTCATGGGCCAGAATGCTCAAATTGTCAAAATGTAAATTTTCCCAAAATTGATTAATAGATTAAACACAACACCAATCAAAATCCCAGCAGGCATCTTTGTGCAAAGTGACAAGCCAATTCTGAAATTCGTATGAAAATGCAAAACAACTTTGAAAATAAGGAACAAATTTGGAGGGATAAAAGTTCTGATTTCAAGATTGACTATAAAGTTACAGTAATCAGGACACTTTGGTATTGATGTAAAGAAAGACAAATATGACAATGGGGTAAAAATAGCCTAAAAGGAGACCCCTACACATATATGGGAAACTGAATTTGACAAAGTTTAACACATTTCAGAAGACACAGATCTCCAACATCTACAATATATTTTCCAAAATATACATTATACTTTAAAAATTGTCATATGTGAAAAAATAAACAAAAAATGATTTATATTTAAGAAAAATCATTTAATAAAAGGAGACCAACTAATGACTCAGATATTACAATCAGAAAAAAAGAACTTCAAGAATAAGTTTATTAGAGAACCTACAGAAAACATGGATATTTTTTGTGAATAGATGTGGGAATTTCAGGAGAGATATCAAAAGTGTAAAAGAGAAATAGAAATCCTAGAAGTGAAAAATTATCTAAACGTTTAAAAAGCTATTTAGCTACAAAGCAGAAAGTGTTGAAAAAATGACTGGTGGGACACCATCAACCTGTCTAAAAAACGTGAAACTGGAGTCCCAGAATGAGAAGAGAAAGAGAGTATAGGACAGAACTATACCTTAAGAAATATTGGCTAGATTTTTTCCCAAATTGGATCAAAAACAGCACCTCACAAATCCAATAAGCTCAGTAAACCTCAAACAAAATAAAAGTAAAGAAAACTACAACTAGGCATATCATAGTCTATTGTAAATGGGGTTTAAAATTTTTGCAGTTTGGGGTTTTTTTTGTTACTAGTATATAAAAATATGATTGATTTTTGATTATTGATCTTCTATCCTGAAACTCTGCTAAACTTATTTGTTTTGGTAACTATTTTATAGATTTCATTGGATTTTGTACATAAACCATCATGTAGTTTTTACATCTTATTTTTCATTTTGGATTGTTTTATCACAATGAGGCTGAATGGAAGTGAAAAGAACAGATTTCCTTGTCTTGCCCTTTATTTTAGAGCATAAGCAGTCTAAATTTTCCCATTAAGCATGATGTTAGGTGTAGACTTTTCATAAATGCTCTTTCTCAGTTTGGGGAAATTTCCTTCTATTGTTAGTTTCATGTCCATTTTTATCAGGAATGGATATTGGATTTTGTCAAATGTTTCTCTGAGTATATGGAGATGATCATACAGTTTTTCTATTAGTTAACTAAAATGGTGAATTACACTGATTGATTTTCAAATGTTAGATTAATCTTGCATTGCTTTATTCCTTTATTATCTCATTTGGTCATGTTCCATTATTATTCTTATACTGTTGAATTTGACTGGCTAAGATTTTGTTTCAATATATATTTTTTGCATCTATGTTCATGAAGGGCAATGGTTTATAATTTTCTTTTCTTGTAAGGTCTTTGTCTGGTTTTGATATCACGGTAATCCTGGCCTAACAGAATGAGTTGGGAAATGTTTCCATAGAATTGGTATTAATTCTTTCTTAAATGTTTCTTAGGTTCCCTAGTGATACCATCTGGGCCTGAAGTTTTCTTTGCAGGAAGATTTTTAACATTTGCAGGAAGATTTTTAACATTTATCATTACAAATAAATGTTGGACATGATGTCATCAAGATGGTGATGTAAACCAGCTACTGGAAACATCTCTCCAGAGATTCAGGGGGAAAAAAAGGAAAATTCTCACTTGCTCACAACTCTAGAGGATGGTAAAGACTGGAGAAGGATACCACAAATCATGAATTGAAAATCGAAGAAAGAGAAAAATATCCATTAGGAAACTTCTGTGCCAGACAAGCCAGTCCTCAACCCTCCCCCTCACTCAGTCCCACACAGTGGGAAAGGCCCAGAGACAGCAGCAATCCCACATCCCACCAGAGACACAGACTATAAAATCTCTCACTGCAGTGAGACAGACCCCACCTAAATCCAGATGCAGAGACCCAAGCCCACAGGGACCCACAGCAGGACTTAAACTTCTGGGGAGGGTGGAATACAAAAGGGAAGCAAGGAAGAGCTTCCAAAAGGGAGGAGCAAGGATAGGACCACAAAATCTTCACTAAAAGCAGTAAGTAACTAGGCAGAAACCATTCAAATCAACTGTTTGAGGACCCAGGGGTAAGAGGAGGACATTTCAAAGCTCAGGGCAGTGAGTGATGAAGAGTCTGAGAAAATGTAGATAGAGACAAATTCCAGCTTTGGGTCCTGGTGTCCATCACCTACCCTTGAAAAATCAGCACTGGGTAGTCTGATCTATCCCTGGGGGAAACCTCAACCACAAGTACAGAAGGGGATACAGCCCCACACTGAGCCAGATTTTGGCTGGTGATGTGAGGGCATAGGAATCCTGCAGTTTTAGCCCCACCAGTCAGAAGTTGCTGGGGCTCTGGGAGATAAACAGCTTCTGAGGACAGTTAAGTCACCAAACAACACCATCTTCTGGGCAGGCTGGAAAATGCAGAGGAATACTACAGGGCTTTTTAGAGCATCTCCAGACCCTACCCCAGGCCCAGTGGAGCTGGTCTATACCCCCTGCATGAGGACTGGCCCTGTTTTGGCTGAGAAATATGGATGACCCAACTATCAAAGCAGTGCCCTAATACAAACCCAGGCAACAACTAAATCCTAGGCAAAAGAGAGAAACTGGCTTTCAGAATAGACCCATCAAAATAATCAGATGATCAGACATCAACAAAAAAAATCACAAGGCATACTGAAACTCAAGAAGAAATGACCCAGTCAAAGGAACAGATCAAAAAGTTATGGAGACACAGAATCTAGAACAACTAATCAAAGATGTTAAAACAAATCAGCCAAATCAATTCAAAGAATGAAAGAAAATGTGCATAAAAAGACAAAGGATATGAAGAAGACACCAGAAGATCACAAAGAAGAATTTGAAAGAATGTATAGCAAAATAAAAGACATTAAATAAAAGACACTGTAAATGAAATTTTAAAATATACTGGAGACACACAATGACAGATTTGAAGAGGGAGAAGAAAGAACCAGCAAACTAGAAGACAGATCAACTGAATTTGAAGAAACAAACAAACAAATGGAGGGGGAAAAAAGAAAAATTTGAAAAGGTTCTCCTGAATATTATTGAAAGCACAAATAACACAAATATACACATCATAGATGTCCCAGAGGGAGAAGAGAAGGGAAAAGGACCAGGAAGAATATTTGAGGAAATAATGGCTGACAATCTCTCAACCCATATGTGCTGGTTTGAAAGTGTTGTGTAACCCAGAAAAGCCATGTTCTTTAATCCTCATTCAGTGTTGCTGGTTGGGATTTGTTCTAGTTTGCCAGCCGCCAGAATTTGATATACCAGAAACAGAATGGCTTTTTAAAAAGGGAATTTATTAAGTTCCTCATTTACAGTTCTAAGACCTTGAAATTGCCCAAATTAAAGCAAGTCTGTAGAAATGTCCAATCTAAGGTATCTAGAAAAAGATACCTAGGTTCAAGAAGGCTGATGATTTCGGGGTTTCACTCTCAACTGGAAAGGCATATAACAATGTGTGCTAGCTTTCTCTCTGGGCTTCTTGTTTCATGAAGCTCCCCCAGGGGTGTTTTCCTACTTCATCTCCAAAGATCTCTGGCTACATGGGCTCTCATGGTTCTCACGGCTTTCCTGTGGCTATGAAGCTCTTTCCAAAATGTTTTAAAGGATTCCAGTAAACTAATCAAGGCCCACCTGGAATGGGTAGAGTCACATCTCCCTCTAATCAAAGGTTAATGCCACAATTGGGCAAGTCACATCTCTGTGGATATAATCTAATCAAGTTCCCAACCTACAGCACTTAGAGTTAAAAGAAATGACTGCCTCCACATGATGGATCAAGATTAAAATGTGGCTTTTCTAGAGTACATGATCCTTTCAAACCAGCAAAGATATTTTTAGTTATTTCCGTGGAGATGTGACCAACCCAATTATGAGTGGGAGCTTTTCATTAGGTGGGCTTCCATGAAGATGTTTCTCCACCCATTCAGGGTGGGTCATTCACTGGAGTCCTTTAAGAGGGAGCCATTTTGGAAAAAGCTTCAGAGGTGACACAGAGAGACCTTTGGAAATGCAGAGAGAAAACACCACTAGGGAAGCCCTATTAGAAGAAGCTGAGGGAGAACACTAACAGATGTCACCATGTGCCTTCCCAGCTGACAGAGAAACCCTGAATCCATTGGCCTTTCTTGAGCCAAGGTATCTTTCCATGGATGCTTTAGTTTGGACATTTTTATAGGCTTAGAACTGTAAACTTGAAACTTAATAAATTCCCTTTTTAAAAGCCATTCCATTTCTGGCCTATTGCATTCCAGCAGCTCTAACAAACTAATATATCAAATAAAAGACATGAATATGCAAATCCAAGAATCCCAACATACTCCAAAGAGAATAAGTCTGAATAAACCCACTTTAAGATACATAGTAGTCAGACTGTCAAATGCCAAAGAGGAGAAAATTCTGAAAGAAGCAAGAGAAAAGTGATTAATCATATGCAAGGTAAGTCAAATAAGACTAAGTGCTGACTTTTCAAAAGACACCTTGTAGGCAAGAAGGCAATGGTACAATATATTTAAGACAGTAAAAGATAAAAATTGCCAGCCAAGAATTCTCTATCCAGCAAAGCTGTCCTTTAAAAATGAGGGAAATTTTAAAATATTCACAGTTACACAGAAGCTGAGAAAGTTTGTTAATAAGAGAACAGCCATATAAGAACTACTAAAGGAAATTCTTCCAGCTAAAAAGAAAATATAGGAGAGAGAGGTCTAGAGGAGGGTACAGAATTGAAGAGTATTAGTAAAGGTAACTTAAATAATAAAGAAAGAGAGAAAATAGATCTGAAAAATAAAAACCAAAGGATAAGATGGTTGAATCAAGAACTTCCTTTACAATAATAACTTTAAATGTTAATTGATTAAACTCCCCAATCAAAAGACACAGATTGGCAGAATGGATGAAAAAAATATGATCCACCTATATGCTGTTTTCAAGAGACAGACCGAAAGATACAAATATGTTGAAAGGGAAAGGTGGAATATCTTTTACATGCAAGTAGTAACCAAAAGAAGCTGGGATAGCTATACTAATATCAAACAAAATAGACTTTAAATGCAAAAATATTATAAGAGATAAAGAAGCACACTATTTATTAATAAAAGCAGCAATTTACCAAAAGAAATAATCATAACTATCTATTCTCCTAAACAAGGTGTTCCAAAGCACATGAGGCAAACACCAGCAAAACAGAAGGGAGTAATAGATGACTCTATCATAATAGTGGGTGATTTCAACATACCACTTTCTTCAATAGACAGAACATCTAAACAGAAGATCAATAAAGAAACTGAGAACTTAAATAGTATGGTAAATGAACTAGACCTAAACAGACATAGATAGAACATTGCCTCCCAAAATAGCAGGATACATATTCTTCTCAAATGCTCATGGAGCATTCTCCAAGATAGACCTTTTTAATGTATTAACTCTTAATAAATTAAAAAAGATTAGGTGGACTTCTGGGAAGATGACTGACTAGAGTAGCTCGAGATTAGCCCTGCTCCATGGAAAAGTTAGAAAAAAGACAGGAGGGCAACTGAGGTGGCAATTCGAGAGTGTGGCTGACCTGGGAGAGCCTTCTGCAGCACATGCAGCAACCCTGGTTGCAGAGGCAGAGGAACTGAGAGGCAGAAAGCTGGAGCCTAGCACAGAGGACTGAAGCCACAGAGCCTGTGGGAGGACACGGATGGGAGCACTGGACTAGGAAGTAAGCCAGGCTGCATTCCTTGAGTGAGCTACCCTCACCAGCTCAGCCCCGTGACCAGCGACTCACCCCACAGCCCACGCACCTGAACCCTGTCACCCGCTCCTATTCCCCACACTCCAGGTGCCTCCATCCCACCAGCCCCCAGATCATATACCTCCCCCACTCCCTCACCCCAAGTGCAGCCCACCCCACCTCTCCTGCACCCCTCCCGACCACTACCTCCCCCTCCCTGTTCCCTGCAGGCCGTTGCCAGTGCATTAAGGCTATGGGCACTAACCTCCACACCTAGGCTATCCCCACCCTTACCCACAGTGTCGCACAGCCTCACCCTGCCTCCCTGAGCTCAGCACATCCATTTATGACACACCCAGGCCCACACATGTGCATGGGCCCCCAATTACATCATTCAGCTCTGGGAACTGCACTTTCCAGCAGTCTTAGAACCGCACATGCATACAGCACTCAGTCTCAGTTCCCAGGTCTGATAAAGTGCCAACCTGCACAGCCAGGTCACATCTGCCCCCAATCACAAAGGCTAATGCTGACCTGCTGCCACAGCTCTACACATGCACACAAAGGGCTCCATGCTTTAGACCAGCACATACCAGGGTTAAGGCCCCCAGACCTGTGCACCTGCACAGTAACATCCCCAACCTGCACCCATACCCACCCTGAAACAAATCATCATACTGGGTGCCCCACCCCCTGCCCTGCTCCCTGCTGTACAACCATCCCACAAACACAAAGCCTTAGCTACTGAAAAATATCAACTCCCAAAGTAAATCAATCAAGATATTTACATGCAACAAAGACAGCAGAGGATCACTGAGAATATCACAATGCAGACAGATACAGCTATGCCTAATAACCAAATTAAAACACCAGAGGAGACACAGATGTTGGAACAACTAATCAAAGATGTTCATACAACTCTACTTAATAAAATAAGTGGGAGAGCAAATGACCTAAAGGAGATCAAGAAGACAATAGAAGAGCACAAAGGGAAATTTGAAAGAATAAGTAGAAAAATAGCAGAAATCACAGAGATTAAAGACTCTGTTGAACAAATAAAAAAGTAGAGACAAACGATACCAGATTTGAAGAGACAGAAGAAAGAATAAGTGATATAAAGAACAGGATAATTGACTTCGAAGACTCAAAACAGCAAATGGCAAAAAAAAGATGGGAAAAATTGAATAGGAGCTCAGGGACATGATGGACAAAGCAAAGTGCACAAATATAAGAATCACTGGTGTCCCAGAAGGAGAAGAGAAGAGTAAAGGGCTAGGAAGAGTAGTTGAGGATATAATGGGGGAAAACTTCCCAACCCTCAAAAAGAACATAAATAAACAAGTCAAAGAAGCCCAAAGAACTCCAAACAGAATAAATCCAAATAGGCCTTCCCCAAGGCACATAATCAGTCGGTCAAATGTTAAAGAGCAGCAGAAAATCCTGAGCGTGGCAAGAGAAAAACAATCTACTACATAGAAGGGAAATCAAATAAGACTGAGTTCAGACTAATCAACTAGCACCCTGGAGGTGAGAAGGCATCTTGACTATATGATACATTCAGGATACTGGAAGAGAAAGATTTCCAGCCAAGAATTCTGTACCCAGCCAATTTGTCCTTCAAAATTGAGGGAGAGATTAAAGTTTTCACAGACAAAGAAGTCCTGAAAGAATTTGTCAGCAAGAGACCAGCCTACAAGAAATACTAAAAGGAGTTCTGCCGGCTGAAAAAATAGACAGGAGGAGGACACAGAATTGAAGAGTACCACTAAGGGTATTTTAAATAATACAAAGAGAAAGAGGGAATAGGATATATAGATCTGACAAATAAAATAAAAAAGATAAGATGGTAGAATCAAGAAATGCCTTTTCAGTAATAACTTTGAATGTAATGGACTAAACTTACCAATTAAAAAGATACAGATTGGCAGAATGGCTTAAGAAACATAATCCAGCTATATGCTGCTTACAAGAGACCCATCTTAGACACAAGGATACAAATAGATTGAAAATGAAAGGATGGAAAAAGATTTTCCACACAAGTTGTAAGCAAAAGAAAGCAGGAGTAGCTATACTGACATCGGACAAAATAGACTTCACATGTAAAGACATCATAAGAGACAAAGAAAGACACTATATTCTAATTAAGGGGTCAATTCACCAAGAAGATATAACAATCATAAATGTTTATGCTCCCAGTCAAGGAGCTCCAAAGTACATGAGACAGACATTGGCAAAATTGAAGGGAGCAATAGATGTTTCAACAATAATAGTAGGAGACTTCAATACACCACTTTCCTCTATAGATAGAACAACCAGACAGAAGACCAACAAGGAAACAGAGAAGTTAAATAATTTGATAAATGAATTAGACCTAACAGACATATATAGGTTATTGCACCCCAAAGTACAAGGATATACATTCTTCTCTAGTGTTCATGGAACATTCTCCAGTATAGATCATATGCTGGGGCACAAAACAGGTCTTTATAAATTTTAAAATATTGAAATTATTCAAAGCACTTTCTCTGATCACAATGGGATGAAGCTGGATCTCAATAACCACCAAAGAACGAGAACATTCACAAATATATGGAGATTAAATAACACACTCTTAAACAACCAGTGGGTCAAAGAAGAAATTGCCAGAAAAATCAGTAGCTATCTGGAGATGAATGAAAATGAGAACACAACTTATCAGAACTTATGGGATACAGTAAAGTCTGTGCTGAGAGGGATATTTATTGCCTTAAATGTCTATATTAAAAAACAAGAAAGAGCAAAAATCGAGGAATTAACAGCAAACCTGGAGGAACTTGAGAAAGAACAGCAAACTAACCCCAAAGCAAATAGGAGAAGAGAAATAACAAAGATTCAAGCAGAGATAAATGAATGGGAGAACAAAAGAACAATAGCAGAATCAATAAAACCAAAAGTTGGTTCTTTGAGAAAATCAATAAAATTGACAGGCCACTAGCAAAACTGACGAAGAATAAAAGAGAGAGGATGCAAATAAATAAAATCAGAAATGAGAAGGAGTGTGTTACCACAGACCCTGAAGAAATTCGGGGAGATACAGAAACAAGCTACACTGACTCAGGAAGAAATAGAAGATCTCAACAAACTAATCACAAGTAAAGAGATTCAATCAGTCATCAAAAATCTTCCTACAAAGAAAAGCCCAGGGTCAGATGGCTTCACAGGGGAATTTTATCAAACACTGCAGAAAGAACTAACACAATCCTGCTCAAACTTCTCCAAAAAATTGAGGAAAAAGGAACTCTACCTAACTCATTTTATGAAGCTAATGTCATTTTAATACCAAAACTGGGTAAAGATGCTATAAGAAAGGAAAACTACAGGCCAATCTCCCTAATGAACATAGATGCAAAAAATTTTCAGTAAAATATTAGCAAATCGAATCCAACAGCACATTAAAAGAATTATACACCAAGACCAAGTGAGGTTTATACCAGGAATACATGAATGGTTCAACACAAGAAAATCAATTAATGTAAATCAGCACATTAACAAATCGAAAGGGAAAAATCACATGATCATCTCGATTGATGCTGGAAAGGCATTTGACAAAATTTAGCATCCTTTTCTGACAAAAACACTCCAAAAGATAGGAATCAAAGGTAACTACCTCAATATGATAAAGGGAATATATGAGAAACTGATAGCCAGCATTGTACTCAATGGAGAGAAACTGAAAGCCTTCCCCTTAAGATCAGGTACAAGACAAGGATACCCACTGTCACCACTATTATTCAACACTGCGCTAGATTTTCTAGCTAGAGCAATCAGGCAGGACAAAGAAATAAAAGGCATCCAAATTGGAAAAGAAGAAGTAAAATTTTCATTTTACATTGCAGATGATATGATACTATACTTGAAAGATCCTGAGAAATCTACAGCAAAGTTACTTGAGCTAATAAACAAATTCATCAAGGTGGCGGAATAGAAAATTAATGTGCAAAAATCAGTAACATTTCTATACACAAGCAATGATCTAGCTGAGGAGTCAGTTAAGGAAAAAATGCCATTCAAAATAGCAACTAAAAGAATCAAGTACTTAGGAATGAACTTAACGAGGGACGTAAAGGACTTGTACACAGAAAACTACATAACAATGCTAAAAGAAATCAAAGGAGATCTAAGTAGGTGGAAAGACATTCCCTGCTCATGGATAGTAAGGCTAAATATCGTTAAGATGTCAATTCTCCCCAAATTGATCTACAGATACAACACAGTACCAATCAAAATTCCAACAACCTACTTTGAAGATTTGGAAAAGCTAACTACCAAATTAATCTGGAATGGAAAGAGACCCCAAATAGCTAAAAGCAACCTAAAAAAGAAGAACAAAGTGGGAGGATTAACACTCTCTGACTTTAAAACCTATTATAAAGCCACAGTGGTGAAAACAGCATGGTACTGGCATAAAGACAGAAGCATTGACCAATGGAATCAAATTAAGAGTGTAGAAATAGACCACCAAATCTACGGCCATCTGATTTTTGACAAGACCCCCAAATCCTCTGAACTGTGACAAAATAGTCTTTTCAATAAATGGGCATGGAAGAACTGGATATCAATAGCCAAGAGAATGAAAGAGGACCCCCTATTTTACACCCTACACAAAAATTAACTCGAAGTGGATCAAATGCCTAAATATAAGAACTAGCACAATAAAGTTTCTAGAAGAAAATGTAGGGAAACATCTTCAGGACCTAGTAATAGGAGGTAGTTTTCTAAACTTTACACTCAAAAGTAAAGTTTTACAAGTAGCAAAAGAAAAAATAGATAAACGGGAGCTCCTCAAAATCAAATGCTTCTGCACCTCAAAAGACCATGTCAAAAAGGTGAAGAGACAGCCAACTCAATGGGAGAAAATATTTGAAAATCACAAATTGAACAAAGGTTTGATTTCCTGTATATACAAAGAAATCATACAACTCAACAACAAAAGAACAAACAATACAACATAAAGTGGGCTAAAGATATGAATAGGCATTTTTTTGAAGAGCAAATAAAGATAGCTCAAAAGCACATGAACAGATGCTCATTTTCACAAGCCATAAGGGAAATGCAGATCAAGACTACAATGAGATACCACCTCACACCTATAAAAATATAAACAAACAGGAATCTATAAATGTTGGCAAGAATGTGGAAAAATTGGGACAATGATGCACTGCTGGTGGGAATGTATAATGGTGCAGCCACTATGGAAGACTGTTTGGCAGTTCCTTAGGAAACTAAATATCGAGTTGCCCTATGACCCAACAGTAGCACTACTTGGTATATACCCAGAAGAGCTGAAAGCAATGACACAAACACATTTGCACACTGATGTTCATAGCAGCATTATTCACAATCGCCGAAAGATAGAAACAAACCAAATGTCCAACAGACAAGTGGATCAACAAAATGTGGTATATACAAACAATGGAATATTATGCAGCAATAAGAGAAAATGACATCCTGAAATACATGACAAGAGGGATGAACCTTGAGGACATAATGCTGAGTGAAGTTAGACCAAAAGGATAGATACTGCATGAGTCCACTTTTATGACCAGCATAAAGGTAGAATCAGAGGCTTATAATACAGAAGATAGGGGTCTTAGAGATACATAGAAGCTAGAGATGGGTGAACCGTTAGCTAATGAGGTTGAACTCCAATGTAAGGGAATAGATAGGAGTGAAGGTGGTTCTGTAGTGGGTCTATAAGTAATATTACCATATTGAAAATGAACAAGATTGAAAGGGGTTATATAGAGCTAAGTGTCCCACTGACTCACATTAGAAATATGAATGAGTTCTCATAAGAATTACTTCAATGATATTATTCTTGTATAAAGAGTGTTTAAGTCCAGGGTACAAGAGGAAAACTGCTATTGCATGCTCTGAGCTATGTTCAAAAGCAAACCATCAGCACTACCACAGCCACAGCAGAGGTAAATAATGGGGGGGAGGGACAAGAGTTAAGAGGAGGTTTAGATTTCCTATTTGGCAAGGGTGTATTTATTGATTTTCTGTCTCTTGGGAACAATGAAATTACCTAGAATTGAGAATGTTGATGGACTGTGGACTTTGGGCCCTCTACATGATGCCTGATGAATGCAGGTGACTGAAGAATGCACTGACAGAGAAGTTGATTGGCAAACAATGATATATATTTATGAACAAAGGTTATGCTGCTACAAAAAGGAATAATGTCATGAGGCATGCAATGATGTGAATGAATATGTGGGACATTTGGTGAGACAAAATAAGCCAGAAACAAAAAAACAACGATGGTATGGTCAGCTTTAGAAAATGCTTATAAGAAAACAGGGGCCTAGATTGTAAGCTTTTAGAGCAGACACATTAAGTCCGGAGTGGTGATTATTATTTCTGGATTTTGAGAGGCTGTTTTATATATGTAACTTGATATTTAGAGATAAGAACGAAGCCGAACAGGTTGGGGTTAAAGTAATTCAGAACAAAGGAAGACAGACTCTTTGAGACCAATGGAAGAAAGGTTTATTTGATCTGGAACTGAAATTTTCCGTAGCGCATAATCTAATTCAACCTATCTGTATAGCTCATTTGAACAACTGAAACACAGTACAGAATAAGAAAGGGGTCCTTTGCTCCTGTATAGATTATTGTAATGCCTGGAAACATCCTAGAGTATATTAACCAGATAATCAAAAACTATTGGCAAAGTCCCCTGAGAGAGGAGAGAAAGAATATGGAACTATTAAACCTTACCATCAGGGACTCCCCTGATGTCAAACTTTAGGAACACCCAAATCAATAAGCCATGTCCTCGATCATGGGGCTAACTCTTGTGAAGCTTATATGGGTAGCAGAGAAGCTTAGACTACCTAGAGACATGCCTAAGAGTTACTTCTGGAGGACTTTGTTGTGCTCAGATGTGGCCTCAGTCTCTCTAAGCCCAACTCTGCAAGTGAAATCATTGCCCTCTCCCCTACGTGGGACACGACATCCAGGGGTGAAAATGTCCCTGGCGACATGTAAGATGACTCCCAGGGATGAATCCAGACCTGGCACTGTGGGATCAATAATTCCATCCTGACCAAAAGGGGGAAAAGAAGTATAATTAATAAAGGCTCAGTGGCAGAGAGAGTTCAAATAGAATCGAGAGGTTACTCAGGAGGTTGCTCTTATGCAAGCTTCAGTTAGACTTTGCTACCTGTCATAACCTGCCAACACCCAACCAGGACTATTCCAGCCAATCCTAAAGAACACCTAGGGCAACATATAAGATTCCACAAGGGTTCCCGGCACTAGAGTAACTTTCCAGAAACCTACAACCTCCAGATGAGTCCCTGGTCCAGATAAGTCCTGAATCCTAGCCCAGCCTCTCCAGAACATGAGATAGTTGCACCTCCCTACACCATATTAGTGACAGACCCTTCTGATATCAAAAATTTAGAATTGCCATAGCCCAAACAACCCCAAAGTGAAAGGTTTTAAGATATGAGGTATTTAAGAGAAAGGAAAGTAGATGAAAGGATTGTAAATGAGTGTGCTTTATTGGGCTGCGCCTCAGGGCAGAGCTCACCGAACCCAAGAGGCAGTGAGGTGAGTCCGCGCACGGGCTTTGGCGAGTGCAGTTTTTAAGGGCAGGGGTTAGGTGATGACATGGAAGGGGCAGCACATTAAACAAAGGATTATTATGCTAGCGGGTTGAGCAGCGGGTGGTTAGATGTCGTGAACAGATGTTTGCTGCACGAAGACCTTGATTGTAATGGTTCACCTTCCATTCTGGAGTGACTTCATAATTCCAGCCATAGAGCCCTCCCTTATTCCCCCAACCTAACAGGAAGAACAAAGATTATGGTGGAATTATACATAGAAGATAAAACTGAAATGAATATGAATGCTGAATCATTAAATCGATACCTCTTTTAGTCTCCAGTATTTTAGAGCAGCTAGAAGTAAAAATCTAAAATTCTGAAATTGTAACCTATGTCAAAGTCTGAAGTATGTTCAACAACTAATGGTGGTGCTGTGCTTTGAAATTTATACTTTTTGTGTATATGTTATTGTTCACAAAAAAAAAGTTGATTGTGATGATAAAAAAGTATTTAAGCCCTCTAGCCTCCTATACTTCGGAGCAGCTAGAAGGATCGTATGGTAACCTATGACATACTCTGGGATCTGTCCTGTAACCACTTGTTGAACAGTGTTTTGAAAACTATTGCTTTTTTTATTTCTTTGCTTTGTATGTATGTTATACTATACAATAAAAAAGTTTTAAAAAATTGTAACATACAAAGCACTCTTTGATCATAATGGAATGAAGCTGGAAATCAATAACAAATGGAGAACTGTAAAATACACAAATATATAAAGGTTTAAAAACGCTATTAAACAATCAGTGGGTCAAAGAATAAATATCTCAAAATGGATGAAAATGAGAGCACAATATATCAAAACTTATGGGATGCAATGAAGGCAGTGCTGAGATGAAATTTATAGCCCTAAACACCTACATTAAAAAGGAAGAAACAGCTAAAATTAACCACCTAGCTGAACAACTGGAGACACAGGAGAAAGAACAGCATACTAATCCCAAAGCAAGCAGGAAAAACAAAAACCAAAAAACAAAGATTAGAGCAGAAGTAAGTGAAATGGAGAATAAAAAGCAATAGAGAGAATCAATAAAAGCAGAAGCTGTTTCTTTGAGAAGATAGGAAAATTGACAAACCTTTAGCTAAGATGACAAAGACAAAAAGAAGGAAAGTGCAAATAAAATCAGAAATGAGGGGGTACCATTAATACAGATTCCAAAGAAATAAAAATGATCATAAGTGGTTACTATGAACAACTGTATGCCAACAAACTAGACAACTTAGATGGATGAACAACTTCCTAGAAACATACAAACAACCTACAATGACCCAAGAAGAAATGGAAGACCTAAACAAACCAATCACAGGTAAAGAGATTGAATCAGTCATCAAAAAACTACCAACAACACTTCCAGGGCCAGGATGGAGGCTTAGCAATGTGTGAGTTTTAGTTTGTCCTCCAGAACAACTACTAAATAACCAGAAACAGTACAGAACAACTCCTGGGGCCACGTCAGTGACCCGACACACAGGGTAACCCAGTCTGGACCAGCTGGACCGGCTGCAAGCCCCGCCAGAACCATGAGTTCCCCAAGACGCAGTAGCCGGCGCCCTGCCCCCACAGGCTGCTTCCCAGAGGGGAAAGGAAAAGGACTTTACCAGCACCAGGAGCTGAGCCCAACCAAAGGCCAATTGTGGAATTAATTAACAAATTCTGACTACTAAAAATAGGCCCTCAGCTCAGGTGAACCTGGTCAAAGCGGAGGTCGCTCATTTTTGCTGCAGCACCAAGGGGGCAGGGCTGATGGAAAAATGAAAGAAAAAAAAAAAAGAAACAGATTTTTGTGGCTGTGTTTCTACAAAGGCTTGACTGCCTTTGGATACAGCAGCAGGACTTCTCAGGCTGCAACTGCCCCAGGCACAGGCAGAAACAAGCTCATTTGAGGGCTTGTCTGGCCTGTGCCTTCTCGGGGGAAGGGTGAAGCCCAACTCAGGTGGAATCCCTCCCCTAAGGAATTCAGACACCAGGACTTGGCAATTTGGAGCCATTAAAACCAGCCTACAACCTCTTCTCTGTCTCTACCACGCCCCCAGCAGGGAGAGTCTGCCAAAATTAAAGGTACTGCATCATCCTATGCTGGTGGGACCTGCAGGCAGACAAGTGCCACATACTGGGCAGGATAAGAAAAACAGAGTCCAGAGACTTCATAGGAAAGTCTTTCAACCTGCTAGGTCTCATCCTCAGGGAAAACTAATGCAGGTGACTCTTTCCTCCTGATAGGAGGCCAGTTTGGTCTGGGAAAATCTGGCTGGGGTCTATAATACCTAAGTAGACCCTCCTAAGGGTGGGGAGAGGGGGAAAGCACAGTACAAGCAGGGCAAGAACCAAGAAATCAAGAACTGAAAAATTCTCCTCTGTTATACAAAACCTAAGCTAGAGGTACAGAAAAAGCTGAACTAAATGTCAAAGAACAGATAGACAACAAATTCATTCAGCAAAAAATCTCTAGGTAAAAGAAGTGAAAGCAATCTCCAGAATAAACTAATTACGTAATTAAATGCCTAGATGCCAGCAAAAAATAGCAAATCACACCAGGAAAATTGAAGATATGGCCCAGTCAAAGGTACAAACCAACAATTCAAATGAGACAAAGGAGCTGAAACAATTAATTCAGATATACGAACAGACATGGAAAACCTCATCAAAAACCAAATCAATGAATTGAAGGAGGATATAAAGAAGGCAAGGAATGAAAAAAAGAAGAAATGGAAAGTCTGAAAAAACAAATCACAGAACTTATGGGAATGAAAGGCACAGTAGAAGAGATGAAAAAAAACAATGGAAACCTACGATGGTAGATTTCGAGAGGCAGAACATAGGATTAGTGAACTGGAGGACGGAACATTTGAAATCTGACAAGAAACAGAAAATACAGGGGAAAAATGGAAAAATATGAGCAGGGACTCAGGGAATTGAATGACAATATGAAGTTCAGGAATATACATGTTGTGGATGTCCCAGAAGGAGAAGAGAAGGGAAAAGGAGGAGAAAAACTAATGGAGGAAATTATCATTGAAAATTTCCCAACTCTTATGAAAGACTTAAAATTACAGATCCAAGAAGGGCAGCATACCCCAAAGAGAACAGATCCAAATAGATGTACTCCAAGACACTTACTAATCAGAATGTCAGAGGTCAAAGAGAAAGAGAGAATCTTGAAAGCAGCAAGAGAAAAGCAATCCATCACATACAAGGGAAGGGAAGCACAATAAGACTATGAGTAGATTTCTCAGCAGAAACCATGGAGGCAAGAAGACAGTGGAATGATATATTTAAATTATGAAAAGAGAAAAACTGCCAACCAAAAATTCTATATTCACCAAAACTGTCCTTCAAAACTGAGGGAGAAATTAAAACATTTTCAGATTAAAAAAAAAATCATTGAGAGAATTTGTGACCAAGAGACCAGCTCTGCAAGAAATACTAAAGGGAGCACTAGAGACAGATACAAAAAGACAGGAAAGAGAGGTGTGGAGAAGAGTGTAGAAAGGAAGACTATGAGTAAAGGTAAAAAGAAGGAAAATTAGATATGACATATAAAATCCAAAAGGCAAAATGGTAGAAGAAAGTACTACCCATACAGTAATAACAGTAAATGTTAATGGATTAAACTCCCCAATCAAAAGACATAGACTGGCAGAATGGATTAAAAAACAGGATCCTTCTACATGCTGTCTACAGGAAACACATCTTAGACCCAAAGATAAACATAGGTTGAAAGTGAAAGGTTGGGGAAAGATATTTCATGCAAATAACAACCAGAAAAGAGCAGGAGTAGCTGTACTAATATCCAACAAATTAGACTTCAAATGTAAAACAGTTAAAAGAGACAAAGAAGGATACTATGTATTAATAAAAGGAACAATTCAGCACGAAGACATAACAATCATAAATATTTATGCATCAAACCAGAAT
Organism: Tamandua tetradactyla; assembly: GCF_023851605.1. NCBI lineage: Eukaryota > Metazoa > Chordata > Mammalia > Pilosa > Myrmecophagidae > Tamandua > Tamandua tetradactyla. The sequence goes on along the minus strand of NC_135327.1, from coordinate 195,509,385 downwards.
GCTATAAAATACATGAGGCAAACAGAAAAGAGAAATAGACACATCTACCATAATAGTTGGAGACTTCAATTCCCCACTCTCATCAATGGACAGAACATCTAGACAGAGGATCAATAAAGAAACAGAGAATTTGAATAATACAGTAAATGAGCTAGACTTAGCAGATATTTATAGAACACTACACCCCACAACAGCAGGATACACCTTTTTCTCAAGTGCTCATGGATCATTCTCAAAGATAGACCATATGATGGGTCACAAAGCAAGTCTCAAGAAATTTAAAAAGATTGAAATCATACAAAACACTTTCTCAGATCATAAAAGAATGAAATTGGAAATCAATAATAGGCAGAGTGCCAGAAAATTCACAAATATATGGAGGCTCAATAACACACTCTTAAACAACCAGTGGTCAAGGAAGAAATTATCAGAGAAATCAGAAAATATCTCGAGGCAAATGAAAATGAAAACACAACATATCAAAATTCATGGGACACAGCAAAGGCAGTGCTAAGAGGGAAATTTATTGCCCTAAATGCCTATATGAAAAAAGAAGAAAGGGCAAAAATCGAGAAATTAACTCTACACTTGGAAGAATTAGAGAAAGAACAGCAAACTAACCCCAAAGCAAGCAAAAGGAAAGAAATAACAAAGATTAGAGCAGAAATAAATGAAATTGAGAACATGAAAACAATTGAGAAAATCAATAAAACCAGAAGCTGGTTTTATGAGAAAATCAATAAGATTGATAGACCCTTAGCAAGACTGACAAAAAGAAGAAGAGAGAGGATGCAAATAAATAAGATCAGAAATGGAAGAGGAGACATAACCACTGACCCCACAGAAATAAAGGAAGCAATGACAGGATACTATGAACAAACAACTTTATGCTAATAGATACAACAATGTAGAGGAAATGGACAACTTCCTAGAAAGGTATGAATAGCAAACTTTGACATGAGAAGAAATAGGTGACCTCAACAAATCAATCACAAGTTAAGAAATTGAATCAGTCATTAAGTAGCTCCCCAAAAAGAAAAGTCCAGGACCAGATGGCTTCACATGTGAATTCTACCAAACATTCATAAAGAATTAGTACCAACCCTGCTCAAACTCTTTAAAAAAAATGAAGAGGAGGGAAAGCTACCTAACTCACTCTACAAAGCCACCATCACCCTCATACCAAAGCCAGACAAAGATATTACAAAAAAAAAAAGAAAACTACAGACCAATCTCTCTAATGAATAAAGATGCAAAAATCCTCAACAAGATTCTAGCAAATTGAATCCAGCAGCACATTAAAAGAATTATACATCATGACCAAGTAGGATTCATCCCAGGTATGCAAGGATGGTTCAACATAAGAAAATCAATTAATGTAATACACCATATCAACAAATCAAAGCAGAAAAACCATATGATCATCTCGATTGATGCAGAAAACTCATCTGACAAAATTCAACATCTTTTCCTGTTGAAAACACTTCAAAGGATAGGAATAGAAGGGAACTTCCTTAAAATGATAAAGGGAATATATGAAAAACCCACAGGTAATATCATCTGCAATGAGGAAAAACTGAAAACTTTCTCCCTAATATCAGGAATAAGACAAGGATGTCCACTATCACCACTTTTATTCAACGTTATGTTGGAAGTTCTAGCCAGAGCAATCAGACAAGAAAAAGAAATACAAGGCATCAAAATTGGAAAGGAAGAAGTAAAATTCTCACTGTTTTCAGATGATATGATATTATATGTTGAAAACCCCAAAAAATCCACAACAAAACTACTAGAGCTAATAAATGAGTACAGCAAAGTGGCAGGTTACAAGATCAACACTCAAAAATCTGTAGTATTTCTATACACTAGTAATGAATAATCTGAGGGGGAAATCAAGAAAAAAAATCCATTTACAATTATAACCAAAAGAATAAAATATTTAGGAATAAATTTAACTAAAGAGACAAAAGACCTATACAAAGAAAACTACAAGAAACTGTTAAAAGAAATCACAGAAGACCTAAATAGATGGAAGGGCATATTGTGTTCATGAATTGGAAGGCTAAATATAGTTAAGATGTCAATTCTACCTAAATTGATTTACAGATTCAATGCAATACCAATCAAAATCCCAACAACTTACTTTGCAGAAATAGAAAAACCAACAATCAAATTTATCTGGAAGAGCAGGGTGTCCCGAATAGCTAAAAGTATCCTGAGAAAAAAAAAATGAAGTTAGAAGTCTCACGCTACCTGATTTTAAGGCATATTATGAAGCTACAGTGGTCAAAACAGCATGGTACTGTCATAAAGATAGATATATTGACCAATGGAATAGAATAGAGCGTTCAGATATAGACCTTATCATCTATGGACAATTGATCTTTGATAAGGCAGTCAAGCCAACTCACCTGGGACAGAACAGTCTCTTCAATAAATGGTGCCTAGAGAACTGAATATTCATATGCAAAAGGATGAAAGAGGACCCATATCTCACGCCTTATGCAAAAGTTAACTCAAAATGGATCAAAGACCTAAACATTTGGTCTAAGATCATAAAAGTACTAGAAGAAAATGTAGGGAAATAGAAATCTTATACTTGGAGGCGGTTTTATAGACCTTACACCCAAAGCAAGAGCACTGATAAATAAATACATAAATAAATGGGAACTCCTCAAAATTAAACACTTTTGCACATCAAAGAACTTCATCAAGAAAGTAAAAAGACAGCCTACACAATGGGAGACAATATTTGGAAATGACATATCAGATGAAGGTCTAGTATCCAGAATTTATAAAGAAATTGTTCAACTCAACAGCAAAAAAGACAGCCAATCCAATTACAAAATGGGTAAAAGACTTGAACAGACACTTCTCAGAAGAGGAAATACAAATGGCCAAAAGGCATATGAAGAGATGCTCAACTTCCCTGGCCATTAGAGGAACGCAAATCAAAACCACAATGAGATATCACCTCACACCTACCAGAATGGCCATTATCAATAAAACAGAAAATGGCAAGTGCTGGAGAGGATGTGGAGAAAGAGGCACACTTATCCACTGTTGATGGGAATGTCAAATGGTGCAACCGCTGTGGAAGGCAGTTTGGCGGGTCCTCAAAAAGCTGAATATAGAATTGCCATATGACCCAGCAATACCATTGCTAGGTATCTACTCAAAGGACATAAGGGCAAGGACACAAACAGACATTTGCACACCAATGTTTACAGCAGCATTATTTACAAATGAAAAGAGATGGAAACAGCCAAACTGTCCATCAACAGACGAGTGGCTAAACAAACTATGGTATATACATACGATGGAATATTATGCAGCTGTAAGACAGAATAAAGTTATGAAGTATGTAACGACATGGATGGACCTTGAGGACATTATGCTGAGTGAAATTGGCCAAAAACAAAAGGACAAATACTGTATTGTCTCACTGATATGAACTGACATTAGTGAATAAACTTGGAATATTTTGTTCGTAACAGAGACCATCAGGAGATAGAAACAGGGTAAGATATTGGGTAATTGGAGCTGAAGGGATACAGACTGTGCAACAGGACTGAATATAAAAACTCAGAAATGGACAGCACAATACTACCCAACTGTAATACAATTATGTTAAAACACAGAATGAAGCTGAATGTGAGAATGATAGAGGGAGGAGGACTGGGGGCATAAATGAAAGTGCAAAGAAAGATAGATGATAAAGATTGAAATGGTATAATCTAGGAATGCCTAGAGCGTATAATAATAGTGACTAAATGTACAAATTTTAAAAATGTTTTTGCATGAGGAAGAACAAAGGAATGTCATTACTGCATTGTGCTGAAAATAGATGGTAATTAATATTTTAAAATTTCAACTTATGTATGGGACTAAAGCAAAAAATTTCTATTTGGTACAAAATTTATATTTTAACTAGTGTATTTCCTAATATAACTTATGTAGATAGCTTGATTGAGCACCATAAGAACTTAGAACCTTGGATAGGACATGAGATTTTGTTGGTTTGTCCAGAGTGATGCCCTGATGAATCCCAGAGTGATTTGATCAGTGAGTGGAAAGTATTTGCAAAGTCCCCTTTGGGGAATGGTGAGAATGGAGAGAAATTCAACTTCCCCAAGTTGAATTCTTGATATTCTCACAAGCAGTGTGGACAACCAAAGCTATAGGCTGTGTGTTAGTTAGATTCAGTTGTCAACTTGGCCAGGTGAGCATACGTAGTCTTGTTGCTGCGGACATAAGCCAAAATGGTAGGTGAACCTCATCTGTTGCCAATTACATCTGCAGTCAGCTAGGAGGCGTGTCTGCTGCAATGAGTGACATTTGACTTAATTGGCTGGTGCTTAAATGAGAGATTGCAACGTAGCACTGCTAAGCAGCTCGGCATTCCTCATCTCAGCACTAGCAGCTCAGCCCAGGCCTTTGGAGATGCAGAAAGAAGTCACCCCGGGGAAAGTTGTTGGAACCCAAGGGCCTGGAGAGAAGACCAGCAGAGACCATCCTGTGCCTTCCACATAAGAAAGAACCTCAGTGGAAAGTCAGCTGCCTTTCCTCTGAAGAACCAACAAAATAAATCCCCTTTTATTAAAAGCCAATCTGATTCTGGTGTATTGCATTCCAGCAGCCAGCAAACTAGAACAGGCTGAGCCCCCAGTCTTGGGGTTTGTTCATATGAAACTTAACCCCACACAGGATAGATCAAGCCTACTTAAAATTAGGCCTAAGAGTCACCCCCAAGAAAGCCTCTTTTGTTGCTCAGATGTGGCCTCTCTCTCCAGCCAACACAACAAGCAAACTCACCACCCTCCCCCTGTCTACGTGGGACATGATTTCCAGGGGTGCATGACTCCCAGGGTTGCAGACCTTCCTGGCAACGTGGGACAGAAATCCTAGAATGAGCTGAGACTCAGCATCAAGAGATTGAGGAAACCTTCTTGACCAAAAGGGGAAAGAGTGAAATGAGACAAAGTGTCAATGGCTGAGAGATTCCAAAGAGAGTCGAGAGGTTATCCTGGAGGTTATTCTTACACATTAAGTAGATATCACCTTGTTATTCAAGATGTAAGGGAGAGACTGGAGGGAACTGCCTGAAAATGTAGAGCTGTGTTCCAGTAGCCATGTTTCAGGTTGATGATTGAATAATGATATAGTTTTCACAATGTGACTGTGTGACTGTGAAAACCTTGTGTCTGATGCTCCTTTTATCTACCTTGTCAACAGATGAGTAAAACATATGGAATAAAAATAAATAATAGGGGGAACAAATGTTAAAATAAATTTAGTTTGAAATGCTAGTGATCAATGAAAAGGAGGGGTAAGGGGTAAGGTATGTATAAATCTTTTTTCTGTTTTCATTTTATTTCTTTTTCTGAATAGATGCAAATGTTCCAAGAAATGATGATGAATGCGCAACTATGTGATCATATTGTGAATTACTGATTATATGTAGAACGGAATAATCAAAATAGGAATGTTTGCTTTTGCTTTGTGTTTTTTGGTATTTAAAAAATTTTTAAATACTAAATTATTTTAGAATAAAATTGATTAATTAATTAACTTAAAAAAACACCAACAAAGAAAAGCCCAGGACCAGATGGCTTCACAGGCGAGTTTTACCAAGCATTTCAAGAAGAATTAATACCATTTCTGCTCTACTCAAACTCTTCCGAAAAATTGAAGAAGAGGGAACTCTTTTTCATTCTATGAAGAGAACATCCCCTCATACCAAAGTCAGATAAAGAGACTACAAGTAAAGAAAATTACTTACCAATATCTCTAATGAATATAGACGCAAAAATCCTCAACAAAACACCTGCAAATCGAATCCAACAGCACACTGAAAGAATTATATACCATGACCAACTGGTGTATAATTTTATTCCAGGCATGGTGGTCCAACACTAAAAAATCAATTCATATAATACACTACATTAATAAATTAATAGAGAAAAACACATGATCATCTCAATTGATGCAGAAAAGGCATTTCACAAAATTTGACATCCTTTCATGATAAAAACACTTCAAAAAGAAATGGTGCTGCAATAAGGGGGGATACTCATATGGAAAAAGAATGAAATGTGACTCCCACCATTCAGTATAGGAAAGAAAAAAAAACATATATATTAATTTGGTCAAACATTTCTTTACAAAGATGGCCCTATCAGTCCCAGAAGTTGGTGTTTCTGAGGCTTTGTTTCAGTGCCGATGTGGGTTACAGTCGTCCATCCCTACTCGCTCATCCAGGCCTCACTGTGATCCTGTCACACAGCAGAGTTGGCAAGTGGGTGACTGTGTTCCCTAAAAAAGAATGGCAAGAGGGTAAACTAGCCTGAATATCAACTTAGAAAACATGGCAGAAAGAGGGACATCATCTCTTCTGAACTTAATATTTTTATACAAGGTTTCGTTATGCATTATAATGAGACTACCTTTGCAACTTGGACAACTAACTGCCAAAAAGACATTTGCCACAAAGACAAAATGCAATTAGCTCAGACTCTCAGACTTCAGCAAGAGATATCTGAACCTTAAGTCATTATGAGAAATACTAATGGACTGGTATGCCAGTTTTATTCTAGAAATGGCTTTTCCCAAACCTATGACTACATTTTAGAATTGGCACTCTTAAGTTTGAATTCCTGCTCTGTCACATAAAATTTGTACAACCTTGGAAAAGTTACTTCATTCTTCTTTCTGTGTCTCTTAAATGATGCTATCTCACAGGATGACTGTGAGGATACCCTAACTTCACATGTTTAGCATGTTGTCTTGTCCTTTTCCCTTGCCTTGGATATTTTCCTTTTCTCTTATGGGACAGAATTATGAGATCGTTTGATTTTGTCCTTAGTGTGACATGTAGTATGTGATATGAAACTGACGTGAAATTTCCTTTGAATCTTTTGTTTTCAAATCATTCTATGTTGTTTACTTTTTCCTAAATTCTTTCATAATAGTAGTTCATTTCTTGTTATTTGTTGTTTAATATGGTTTTTGTTAAAGGTTTCATTTCCAAGAAAAGGCCTCGGAAACTTTCCTTTGATTTTGATGGAAGAAAGATTAGCTACATAAATCTTTTTAAATTAAAGCAAACCAAACAATACACAAACATGAAAGGAGTATCAAATACTTCCTTGAATTAAAAGGATTCCAATCCCTGTGCCTCTAAAGTTGGGAGGTGTCTTGCTACTTGACCTCAAAGGGGGTAGCCCAGGAGAAAAGAGAACTAACTATAATAGTTAAGAGAAGAGAGAGGAACAGCCAGCTGGAGAGGAACCAATTAAAAGCCTTAGAGACAACTCTTGGCTGGAGGAATAAAGCAGTCTGACTTCGGTGTGCTGTACAGAAGTCTTGCATTGAACTGTGCCGATTCAGGCTGGTTTGTAAGCCTCTATTGTTAGTCAGATGTCAGTATGATCAAGGTCAGTGTCAAACAGGGAACTTACAAAACGGATTGGGTATAAAGAAAAATGGTGTTGTGCCCAGATAAACTAAAAGAAAAGGCGTTAATTTATTGTGCTTAAGAAATCTTGGCTGTTAGTTTCTATGAGGATTACAATTTTAAAGATCAGTGCATGCATAAAATTAGCCAACTGTCTATAGTTCAAGAAAATTTGCTGTTCAGTATGCCATATACTAAGCAGAAAAAAAATATTCAAACAGGAGAATTTTGGAAATAAGCTTTGTGTCTGGTTGAGCAATGGATTACCTTTGAGAGTTTAGTTTAGCCATATATAAATTTTGGTCTGAAATAACCAATCCTTATTTGGAGTGTAGCTTTAACTCAGTGTTATCTGAGATATTGAAGATCATTAATAAATTATTTGCCAATTTTAGACAAAAGTCATGAAATTAGTACATTATGACTATGTTGATAGTTTTACTTCCAACTGTACTGAGCAGACCAAGGACTTGCTGGGTAGTTACACAGCTGTTTTCTGGGAAGACCTTAAAAGATCATAGATCTTTATGTCCCTAGAACTCTTATGGGGATTTCTTTCTGCATAGTTTATCATATCCTATGCTATGTTATTCTGCAATTCTGGCCCACATCTTATTGGAGCAGAGATGAGCACTCGACCCAAGGGTGACCAATTTATAAATTGATCTGTGACCATAGAAACTCTGCTCAAAATCATCTACACTCTGTGAATGATTGGTTCAATCAGTTAAATCCTTTATGTGAATTTGAGTATAAGGCACAGAGTCAGCAGCCGGAAGTAGGATGGACGTTTAAAGACACAAAGGGATACAAGAGCCATGAAGCAGAGGAAGACATGAAGTAGAGGAGAGTTGCAAGACCGTAACAGCAGATGCCTTAGAAGCAGAGAATCGTCCTCACCCTGGGGGAGTGGCGGGCAGCAGATGCCTGCTGCAGCTGTTGGGGTGTCAGCATAGCCAGACCGGGAAGCAGCACTGTATCCTGAACAACCTCCCCATTTCTAAACAATGTTCCGGTATACGTGAGGCTCGCTATGCGGTGGTGGAGAACTCTGTCTTCTATACCTTCTGCTGCTTCCTTTCGATACAACCGTGTTACTACAATAACCATCCTATTGCTTTTTCTCCAGAGCCAAGATACCAGCCAAAACCTTTGTTTATTTAACTGACTGGTTCTCATTAGTACCTCTCAGTATTATCAAGTGAGCCTGGTAAAATGTTGATCTTTGCCACTGTCAGTATGTAGCCAGAATACATACAAGGTGTAGGTGGGCTAGCCAGTAATACAGCTAAGAGAAATATTAGGAGGTGGGAACATTATGTAAAATTGGAGGACATGTCTTGGAATTTATGATAATTCATTAATTTTTAATTTTGAGATTGTGTAAGTAGATTCCCATGAAGCGAGGATTATTTTGATTATGACAGTTGCCAGCATTTTGTAATTTTAGTTTTGCAGTATTATCACTCATGAATCCTCTTTACCCTATTTGAGTAATTTTGCTGTTAACTAGGGGAAAGTGTTACTAGAGGGAGTAAAGATTACTGCCTCACAGTTGCATGAGTAGACATATATAACTGAAGGCTAACTACATATTCAGGTTTTTTTCTTAAGGTACTGGTAAGATGTATTTTAAAACAAAGTTTGTCTTTGTGCATATGTAATAAAAATACAGATAAAAATTCAAAAAAATTCTTGAAATTTCATTTTTCAGAGGTAACCACTATTAGTACTTTGGTAAAATGGATTTAGAGACTTTTTCTAATTCTATTTATAGTCTACAAGAAATGAAACCATACTGTTCTCACCATTTTATGATAGCTTATTCAGCAAATGTGCATACCACCTACAGCATAAGTTTGAATGTCTGCATAGTATTCTATCACATGAGTGTATAATAATCTAGTTAAATAATAAAAGTGATTTGTCGAGTATCATGTTTTCAAGCACTTTATATGCATGATCTCAACTAATCCTCACAGCAACTCTGTGAGGACAGGTATTTAGAATGTGCATTTAGCAAACAGAAAACCGAGTCTTGCAGATCTTGACCTGTTCGAGATTACACACCTGTCACACTGAGATCGGAACACAGAGAGTCTAACTCCAGAGCCCACACTCTTTAACAACTATGATATTCTGCTTCCTGTTATCCGGCACTTGGAAAGCTTCCAAAGAGCTGTAGGCCAATCATTATTTTGATATAAATATAATTTTGTGTGTGTATGCTGTATGATGGAGCTCACATTTCATTCTTTTTCCATGTGACTATTCCGTATTGCAGCACCATTTGTTGAAACTGGGCTGTGCACGGCAGGGAATCGAACCCGGGTCTCTCTCGTGGCAGGCGTGAATTCTACCACTGAACTACCATACTGAACTATACCCCGAGTATAACTATAATTTTTTATGGAAACAGATAAACATTTAAATGTTGTAGAACAAGCTTTAAAAGTAAAAGCAAATAAAATTGTATATCTTTCCCATTAAAATTTAGTAAACTGAAATTATTATTTACCCTACTTCTCTTCTTATAAATATTGATGAGATTGCTGTGTTAATTCCTTCCGACACCTCTCCTGTGATCAAACCTTCCCAAGTGGGAACGCAGCGTGGGGTTTCCGCTGCTCCGCTTCACGGAGGAGTCTGGCTGATGCCTCATCTGCCCGCAGCTTCTCTTCCTTCCCAGACTCAGTGCAGGCAGGAAACACTGCCTGGGAACCAAGAAAGACACAGTGTCTCCCCTCTCCAGGGCCTGGTTCCTAGGATCTCTTCCCCACTCTGCCTCCCCTCCCTCATTTTTCCCCATGCTGAAAGGAAGAAATTAGAAAAAGACTACACAGAGCATCTCTACACACGTTGCATAAGAGCCTCTCTGAGCCTGTTTTTTCCAATAGCAAAGCAGTAATTTCCCACTTGTGGAAGAGTGCAATCCTGGCCACACAACGGTCATGTCTAGCAACTGCTAGAACCCAACACAATGCTTCTCCTGGAAGCAGATTGAGTTCATAAGCTGGTAAATGACTGACTTTCAGCATTATGAGATTGTGATGCTAAATGAGATTGGCAGATATTTTCCAATTTGATTCAGATTATCTCTGATAAATGGTCAATTTCATCCAGATTTTCTATGGATGATGGTCTGATGGACTCTCTCTCATTTAAATTCCTAAATGGGTTAGGCCAAGTGGAGGAAACCTAGGAAATGTACTCAGAAGGGGGACAAATTAATTTCATCTCCTGAGGGATCAGTGTACACTTAAAGATTAGAGATCTTCAAATTGGAGGTACCCCGAGTAAGCAAAAACTTTCCAAGAAATATACAAGAACAGATCATTTAAAGAGAATTTCCAGGTCTTCAAAATCCACCTATATACTCCTTCCTAGATAAATTTGCTTGGGAATGCAGCTCGGTTCATCATACTACGTTTACCACTTTACAAAAGGAAGGCAGACCCCTCACTGGTTCTGAATCTACCAGGTTGCACTTTTCCAGGTGTACGAAACACTGGGGCACCAAATAAAGGGGGAAAATCTTTACTGAATGATGGAGACATCATAATTCCTTAGTGCTTCTGTAATTCTCCTTCTCATACACGTTTATGTTAAGGGGGAAGCCTGGTGTTAGAAATTAGGTATTTTGGCCTGAGTTGGGATGACCAGACTTCAGAAATATCTTAGAGAGAGGTGTTTATTTCCCTCTTCCATCCCTGGATTGTAATATGAATCAATTTTGAGAAACTATTGCCTTAGGAAAGTAGAGAAATCACTGATAAGGAATAATGTATATAAAAACCAGCTTTTTAGAAACAAAAAACTTACTGAAAATTCTTTTTTAGCTGCTCTCAATACTCATGCCTAAGGTCCGTCATTAGCAGGAAAGAAAAGACCATTTAATTAGCAGAAGCAGTACATGACAGTTAAGCTGATTTTATTAAATATAGCTGGAAAATTTTCTTGAACCACCAAAATTTTCAAGACATTAGATAAAATCCAAGGATAAAACTTTGATGTTATTTCTTTCATAGTCAGTGTGCATTGTTCACTAAGGTGGTAAAACCTGTTTTATCAAATCATGCCATGAAATAGCTGTATCTATTTTAATAAATAATTTTCATCTCACCTTATAAAATGTTTAAAATTTCCTTCTTCTAAATAGCAAAAAATGCAATTATATGCCAGCTATTAGACTTATTTTGTTTTACCATTATATAGTCAGACTTTTCTCTTTCAGTGAATACATAGGAAAAATTTGATAATAGTAGCCAACAAAATAAACAGCTATTTCTGTTTCTTAAGCATATGTAATTCTTATTAAATCATTTTGAAATAAATGAAAGATGAAAATAAATGGTCTAAAAGAAGACTCAACATTCTGGAAGGCTAAAATTCTGTGTTCATGCCAGACTGTAGCATCAGTGGAGTGTTTCTAAAACTTTTTGACATTCTATTTCTTGTTTTCGATTGTTTTGTGTTTTATGCTTAATTGCATCATGTCAGGATGCCCACAATATCTGGTTGTCTTGCAGTGAGAAGTACAACTGATATCTATGAAGTATTCTTGCCAAAAAATTAAACCTGAATCTGATCAAGCCACAGATCGACCTACTGGGATAGAGGAGTATAATAAATGATACCACATGGAAACATCAGCAGAATCCAAGATCTGTAGGATAAATCTCCCAATTTCTTCAACAAATAAGTTGGACAAAAAAAGGAAAGTAAGAGAACTCAAAGATTAAAAGAGACTTACTAGAGAAATCTACCAAGCCCAAAGTACAGATCTTGTTTAGGTCCTTATTTGAACATATCAATTGTGTGTTTGATCAGGGAAGTCTGAAAACGGAGGGTGTCTCAGTTTCCTAGTGCTACCATAAGAAAGTACCACAAACAGAATGGCTCAAAACCACAAAAATTTATTCTCTTCCAATACTGGAGGCTATAAGTCTGAAATCAAGATGTTGGAAGGGACATGCTCTGGCTGGTATACATAGGGGAGAATTCTTCCTTGCCTCTCTTAGCTGCTGGTGGTTTGCTGGCAAGACTTGGCATCCCTTGGCTTGCAGTTGCAGCACTTCAATCCCTGCCTCTTTTCTCTCTGTGTGTCTTTTCTCACATTCTCATAAGGACACCAGTCATGTTGAATTGAGAGCCCACCCTATTCCAGTGTGACATAACCAATTCCACATATAATGACTCTATTTCCAAATTAGTTCACATTCTGAGGTACTGGAGTTAGGACTTCAACATATCTTTGTGGAGGACACAGTTCAACCCATAACAGAAGGTGTAAGATGATATTAAAGAATTTTTGTTAATTTTGTTCAGTTGGAATCATTGCAAATGTGCTGGTCTGAAACTATTGTGCACCCCAGAAAAGCCATGTTCTTTAATCCTGACTTAATATTGTAGGGTGGGATCTTTTGATTGAATTATTTCTGTGAAGATGTGGCCCACCCAATTGTGGGTGGGACCTTTGGATGAGGTGGTTTTCATGGAGAATGTCTCTACTCATTCAAGGTGGGTCTTAATCTGCCTACTGGAGTCCTTTAAGAAGAAACTATTTTGGAAAAAGCTTCAGAGATGAGAGAGCTGACAGAGCCAATAGAGCCAACATGAGACCCAAACGTTTGGAGATGCAAAAATGAAAAGCCCCCTGGGAAAGCTGTTTGAAATGAGAAGCCGAAGACACTAGCAGATGCCAGCCACGTGCCTTGTCGCTGACAGAGGTGTTCTGTACGCATCAGCCTTTTTTGAGTCAAGGCATCTTTCTATGGATTCCTTAGTTTGGACATTTTTATAGTCTTAGAACTGCAAACTTGCAATTTAATAAATTCCCTTAATAAAAGCCAACCCTTTTCTGGTATACTGCATTCTGGCAACTTTAACAAACTAAACACATAATAATTAAGTTTTTAGAAATTTCTTAGCTCTTTGAGATAATGCTGAAATATGCAAATATTCCAAATAGAAAAGAGAAATAGATAAAGATGTAGTAGAATAGAAAAGAATAATTTTTAAAAAAAATGGTAGAAAAGGAGGGGAAAAGAAGCATCAAACGGTGGTACAGAGAGAATACATAAAATAAACTCATAGAAGAAATTCAAATATATCAGGAATTATAATAACTGTAAGTGGACTTGAATGTTCTAATTTAAAGACAAAAATTTCCAGAATGGACTTTTAAAAAATCCATCCCTATGAAGATTACAAAAAACATATCTAAAACGTAATTTTACAGAGACATTTTAAGTGAAAAAGGATATTCCAGCTAACCACAGACCAAAAGAAAATTTGTGAGGCTACGCTAATATAAAACAAACCAGGTTTAAGGTCAAAAGCATTAAAAGAGATAGAGAGTTTCTAAATAATTATAAAAGGTTTAATTCATCAGGAACTTACAATAATTCTAAATATTTATGCAACCAATAACATTCTATTTATGCAAAATATATTAAGCAAAAATTGACAGAACTACAAGGAGAAATATATATCATATGAGATATTTTGGGGGGAAAAGGTTATGTTTTTCTTTTTTTTCTCTGTTATCACTAAGTGCTGATGTAATGCAAACTGTACTGTAAACAGCTTGTACTGATTTCCTAAACAAGTAGAATAGCCTTGAGAGTTTCTTTCTTACACGGTGATGTCTTCAATTAGTTATTTTCCACTCTGCCCTTTACACAACCAAGGAAGTCCCTCTCTGTGTTAGTTCTACCACTACCATAAGATGATGGTTTTCCATTATCTTCATGTAGCATGTGCTTTCAGGGTGCTTTGCCCATTGTACGTTTGTCTTGTCCACGTAAGTGTTTGAGCTGTCACTACAGCGTCATACTGGATGGCCAGAAGGACTCATGGCAAGACACTGAAGGCAGCCATACAGCATCTGAATTACATATTCTCTTCACCTTCCCTCAATATACAGTTGGTTTCAAGGGCTAAAAGTCTTGCTTCCTCCCAGGGTCAGTAGCATTCCTGTGTTAACTTGCCACAATCCATGGAGTTCTTTCCATGTGGGTTATTTTAACACCCTTCTCTCAGTAATTGACAGACGAAATAGCCTTTAAACACCAGGACAGGGAAAAAAGACACATCTAATGGCCACCTATACAGCATTGCACTGAGCAAATGGAGAAGACACATTCTTTTCAAGCATATCTAGACCATTTATGAAAATTGACCACATGTTGGGCCATAAAGCATGTCTCAACAAATTCCCAAGACTTTCTCTCATAGACTGCATTCTACAACCATGATGCAATTAAGTTAGAAATGAATAACAAAACAAAAAAGGATAATCCCACAAACTTGGAAAAATAAGAAATATAGTTCCAAGTAATTCATGGGTCAAAAAAGAAATCAGAAAATAATTAGAACTGAATAATAATAAAAACACTACAAATAAACACCGCAAATTAAAACGTATGGGATGTGATAAAAAGGGTAATTAAAGATAGAATTTTAACCTTAAAGGCTTAAATTAGAAAAACAGAAAGACTAAATATGAATGAACCAAGTGACCTATTTAAGAAGTTGGGACAAGAATAGAATAAACTCAAAGCAGAAGAAAGAGCTGAAATTAAAAATATAGAAAAATTTAAATAGCATCAACAAAGCAAAATTTTGGTTTTTGGAAAGGTTCTCTGGCAGACCTGATCAAGTATAAAAGACTGAAGGCACACAAAGCAATATTAGGAATGTAAAAGGGAAAATGTGTTATAGATTAAAAAGAAAATATGGGAGGCTCTTGTGCAATTTTATGCCAGTAAATTTAAAAACATTTAAAATGAACAAACACATGGAAAATACAATTAACCCAAACTGATAAAAGATGTAAAGAAAATCTAAAAATCCTACAAGCATTCAATTGAATTAGTAGATAAAAATCATACCCCCAAATTCTAATTCCAAATAGTTTTACCAGAAATTTTTGCCAAGCATTTAAAGAAATAATTCTGATCTTTCACAAACTACTTCAGACTGTAGAAAAAAGGAATTCTCTACAACTTATTCTATGAGACTAACATGACTTTGACATCAAAAGCTGTGAAAGTATGAGAAAGGAAAATTAGAAGTCGATTTCTCTCCTAAATGCAAAACTTCTAATTAGCAAAATGAATTCACCACTGTATTAAAAAAAGATAATACATCATAACAAAGTGAGGTGATCCTAGGAATGCAAGATTTGGTATTAGGAAAGGAATCTATGCAATTCACCACATTGTGGGTTACAGAAGGAAAATCACAAATTTACCTCTGATTAGTTAGACCTCGGTGAGAGGCCCACCCCGGGGGCTGAGATTGAAGACGCGGTGGTTTCCTGATGGAAATTCAGAATGCCATTTTAAAAGGATGGTGGTGAGATGCTGGGCAGGCAAAACACACAGAGTTCCACTAATAACTATGTCGTTGCTTTAATAATCAGAAAAGCATAACAGGGCTTTAAAACATCCACATCTATTTCCATGCCATCGGTTGTGTGTGGGAGAAAACGCAATTGGGCAGAAAAAGGGAACAGAGTCTTTCTAGGGGCACTGACCTGAGAATAGCACTAGTGATGCTGAGGGTGGCTTTGCAGTGAGGACGAGCCCAGCAACAGGGAGGTGCTGCTTGCACCTTTCTCTGTAACCTTGGGCACGACCCTGAATGGGCCTCGTGCTCAGATGCTCACCTGTGAAATGGGAGCCGAAGCGTCTGCCCGGCTTTCCTTTATGGAGGTATCGCGGGGTGCAAATAGGTTCACGAATGTGAAGCCCTCTTACAAATTCCAGTGCCTGACTTACCCCCATGTCTAGGCAGATCTTTACAATGACATAAAAAAAAAATTTTTTTTTTTTTATTAAAAAGCGGCAACAGCGATAGAAACCAAGAATAAGAGATGAGCCCAAAGTCTTGGAAATTTCCTCTCACTGCAGAGACCCGGTTAGCTTGGGCTGGACTGAGAAATTCCATCAAGGCCTGCGGGGTGCTGACAAATGATCAACAGCTGACTCAAGGAGAGTGGGGTGGCTGGAGCCCTGATCTGTGGAGCCTACGAAATTCTGTGGTGCAGATACTCCCACCATTGCTTCATTTCAAGTTTTCAACACGGCGTTGCTGAATGCAGAGCTGGGAAGAGATGCACAGTAGTACACCATCATATAGTCTATCCATACAGATGCACTGGACGTACAACAGCAAAATGTACTAAATAGTAATGATAGTGAAATAAAAGGAAATGACTCCATCTAGGGATGCTGCTTTCAGCTGTCTGGAAAGTTAAGGAGAAGTTCACAAATGCCTAAAGTCCTTCATTGCCTCAGTAAATGTAAGGGGGAGTCACTGACCTGCTGACTTGAAGTGACTCAAATTGCTTATATAGGAAAGGATCCCACAAAAATATTTGCCAGGGTCCCAAACATACTGGGTGAGACCCTGCCTGGAATTCTCAGAATCCCCATTACTCTTATCAATCACTCTTATGCATCCTTATGCCAAATGTCCCACAGCTTGAGGGTCCCTGAGGAAGGCCCTATTCCTTGAATACTGTACACAAATATGTTCGGTGGAGGCAGGGCTTGGTGTCCTGACATGAGGGTCAGGAGTACTGAAGTCAAAGCTTCCAAGTCAGCTCCTTTATTCCAGAATTCAGTCCTCACTCCTGCTTGCTCTTCAGGGGCCCCACCCCCAACACACACACACACACACACACACACACACACACACGCACACACACAGGCTCTGACACCATGCCTGCCTCAGGGAAGCCGAAACTGCAGCCCAACACGTTTCTTGGCACTCCTGCAGGAGCAGCCCAGCAGCCACGACACTGGGCCCACCAGAATAGCTCAGAGATGCCAAAAGAATGTCAGTTCTCAGTCTGGCTGGGGCTGTTTCGGACCCTTTGGGAGTGGTGTGTAATCCCATCACCCCTGTTTGCTGGCTGTCCATGCTGGATGAGTCACTCAGGCTGCAGTGAGCTCTGCTCACCAGGAAGTCTCCAGGTGAAAGCTCCTGGCCAATTGCTATCTCCAGCTTTGGGGGACCCAAAAGCAGAGGAGGGGAGAGGTGGATTTTCACTCATGCTCTTGATCCTGCTACCACTTAGAAAACGAGATTCATTCCAGGGCCAATCTGCTCTCCTCCTCACCCTCGGTGAGCAAGTGAGACCAGTAAACATAGAGGGCCCCCAAAGGGCCACTTCAGGCAAGACTCTTGATTGCAGAAACCAGAAACTGAATGATTTACACAGAAGAGGGATTTATCTGAAGGACGGCAGATACCGATTGGGAGGGCTGGAAAACCAGCCGCACAGGACAGAGCCAGGACAGTTGCCTCCACCCACACTGGTGACAACCCCACATGACTGCCAGACCCCACAGGAGGCACCCGCGACCCTCTGGCCCTGGGCATTGGACTGCTGTCCCCTTGCTTCAGAAACACTGTCCAAGGTGGACCCCACCTCTTTGCATCACCGGCTCAAATCAAAGTCTGAAGCTTCTGACTGAAAATCCCTGGGTCTGGTCCCAACAAGGGAGATGGAAAAGCAAGATTCTGACGTTTTTCTCTTCTCTGGCGGGAGGCAGAACCAAAGCTTGTAAGATGGGGATGCCACAGACTTCGAAGTGGCTTCAGAGGTTGGCAGCCAAGAAGCTCAGC
The DNA here is from genome assembly GCF_023851605.1 of Tamandua tetradactyla. Classification (NCBI taxonomy): domain Eukaryota; kingdom Metazoa; phylum Chordata; class Mammalia; order Pilosa; family Myrmecophagidae; genus Tamandua; species Tamandua tetradactyla. The sequence goes on along the minus strand of NC_135327.1, from coordinate 195,491,288 downwards.
AGCTATCCGCTACAGTAAAATGATCCCCAATCTATAGATGTTGCCCAGTCTCAGAGGGTCAAACGACTAATCCCCATGTTTGACTCTGCCCCCCCCCCCCGCCCCAACATCCATGCCACACTGGCTCATAGCTTTCTACCTCTACAGCCCACCCAGGTATTGCTAAGCATCTGGGCTGCCAAATACTGACTTCCAAAATGTCCCCAAAACATGATAAAATGAAACTGAAATTATTGCTTAATGGCATTTGAGAAGAGGAAGGGCAAAGTTGGATTTTACTGAAACTTTGAAGTCTGGTTTAAGGCAGGTCTTTCAATGTAGGGTTGGGGGGAGGCTTGATTAGGTTGGAGTAGGGGTCAGGATATAATAATTTAAGGCTAGAGGACACAGCAAGGCAAGGGTTTTGAGGCAAGGGGTTCAAAGAGTCTTGGTGTGTGCACCACTGTCCATTGATGATTTCTTCTGCAGAGTTGACAGAGCTTTTGCAAAGTTCCTGGAATGAGCAACAAAATTATTTGCAACTTTTATATTCCAGGGCAAGAGTTCTCTGGAATAGTAAAGTCTTGAGGATGTGTACAGTAAGCTGTGTGGGTGCTGATGGAGAGGATGTTCTGAGAAATTCAGGGCAAGTGGCAAAGCAAAACCCTGGATCTGTGCTCTGGAGGAGGCAGCAGAACCCGGGAAACTAGAATGAAGGGGGAATCACACAGGCCAGGGACAGCAAAGGGGTTTTCAGAATCACCCCAGAGTTGCATCCAACCAGGCAGCTGGGGCTGGGGGGAGGGCGTCAAGCAGGGGCAGAGCCCCAATCCTCTTGAGAAGAAGATGGGGCTGGTGGCTTGGAGACAGGACTCAGGCTTGGGAAATGCTGGCGCTGAAAACAGTAGGTGCCACCTTCAAGGCAAGACTTTGCTTTAGTGTTTGCCCCAGGGCTGGAGAAGGCAAGTGAGGCACTCACCTCAGGTGAAATGTTAAGGAAGTCACTGTGTGGTAAGCACATTTAAAAGGACAGAGCATTCAGGGTTAGAGATCTGAAGCTATGAAACTCAGCATTACCCCACACAGCAACTGTTTAAAAAGTTGAAAAGGTGATCAGACTTCGACTAGAAATATGAATGAAGCTGATGTGGATAGAACTAAGGTAAATGAGAATACACGGTAAAGGATGATGTCATTCATATTTTAAAATTTCGACTTCTGTGTGAGACCAAAAGGAGAGAAGTTTAGTTGGTGCAAAATTTATATTTTGGGTAGCATATTATCTAATTTAACTTGTATGATCAGTTTATTTGAACATCATAATTGCATGGAATCTTGAATAGTATGTGAGATCTTGTTGGTTTGTACAGGTTGGTGTGATGCCCTGATGCATCCCAGAGTGATTTGGGTGGAGAATAAAAGGGTGTTTGCAGAGTGCCCTTGGGGTACTAGGGAGAAAAAAGGAAATGTTCGACTTCCCCATCTGGGGAATTCCTGATATTCTCGCAGGCATTGGGGACAACCAATTCAATAGGCTGAGCCCTCAATCTGGGGCTTACACCTATTAAACTTATTCCTGCAAAGGAGAAGCTAGGCCTTCTTATGATTATGCCTAAGACTCACCCCCAGAGAACCTCTTTTGTTGCTCAGATGTGGCTGCTCTCTCTAAGCAAACTCAGCAAGTGAACTTACTGCCTCCCCCTTACATCAGACATGACTCCCAAGGGTGTAAATCTCCCTGACAATGTGGGACAGAAATCCCAGGATGAGCTGGGACCTGGCATCATGGGAGACCCTTCTTGACGAAAAGGGGGAAGAGAGAAATGAGACAAAATAAGGTTTCAGTGGCTGAGAGATTTCAAACAGAGTTGAGAGGTTATCCCGGAGGTTATTCTTATGCATTATATAGGTATCCCTTTTAGTTTGTGGTATGTTGGAGTGGCTAGAGGGAAATACCTGAAACTGTTGCACTATATCAGCAGTAGCTTTGATTCTATATAGCCTTTACAATGTGTGGTTGTGGGAGCCTTGTGTCTGGTGCTCCTTTTTTCCAGGGTATGGATAGAAGAGTGAAAAAATATGGAGAAAAATAAATAAATAATAGGGGGATAAAGGGTAAAATAAAAAACTGGGTAGATTGAAATACTAGTGGTCAAAGAGAGGGAAGGATAAGGAATATGGGATGTATGAGTTCTTTTTTTTTTTTTATCTTTCTGGAGTGATGTAAATGTTCTAAAAATAATTATGATGATGAGTGCACAACTGTGTGATGATATTGTGAGCCACTGATTGCATACTTTGGATGGATTGTGTGTGTGCGAAGAAATAAAAGTATTTTTAAAAAGGGGGGGGACAGAACATTAGGGCCTCATTGAGCTTATGGTGGAGGTTGTACAAACTGTTCCATGCCTGCTTGCTGGTAAAAATTTGTTTAATGAACATCTGCATGTTTGGTAGAGAAAAATTTAAAGGATTCAGTAATCAAGTAATAATAATATTTTAAGTTTTGAACACAGTCAATAATTAAGATAAATATTATTTTTAGAAATCAAAATTATGTAAAAAAAAAACTGATTAAACAAAAGGTTAATATTTTACGTGAATACCCAGGGACCAGGCCAATCCAATCTGACTTGGAGTCTCCCAGCTCAGCCCGCACAACAGGATTCCACAGAATGGCAAAAGTCCTTGTGGGAGCTGGGAGAATTGGGCAGCCAGCCCCAGCCCTTGTGTCTGCTAATGAGACTGCCGGAGCCCTAACGTAAACTGGTGATGCTGTCCTCTCCATTTGGTGTCTGTCCCCTAGTGTGAGCTGCTAAGGGCAGGACTACAACTCATCTTGGTCTACCCCGAGCCTAGTACAGGACATGGGGTGCTCAGTAAGGGATGGAGTTGGCTACTGTATTTAGACATATTTTCTGTTTATATGAGTCCAGGGGAACATGTGTGTCCTGGTGCCCACAAGGATGCTAGGTCATGGTCTGGATTAATGATGGATGCTGAAATGATTTATTTCTAGAGAACTTTCTCTTGGTCAGGATCATGGCCCTCCCACGGGCCCTCACTCTCTGTGTATATCAGCAGCCAGGGCCCTCTGTCTTAACTGCTCTACACGAACCCAGCCAAGTACCAAGGGTCTCTAGCACCCAGCCCGTGTTGGGGATGGTGATAGCTCAAGCTGCTTCAATTTTCCCACCACCCTGCCTCCCTCAATCAAGCAGCCAGAGACCTGCGGTGAGCACCTGGTTCCAGCACGAAGGGTGGTCAGGTATATAAGACTTGACCCCTATCTTAACAGGCTGACTCTCTGGAGAACTAGAAGAGAACCAGATGGTACATCACAAATGGCAAATGCGTGGAACACACTGTGTGCGTCCAAGACCCCAAAACTCACAGGGCCTGGAGAAGCTGAGGGGACTTCCCAGAGGAGGCAGAATTTGGGCTGAGCCATGAGGGAAGGTTAGGCCACGAATGGGGAAAATGCAAGGGAAAAGGCATGAAGAAATGGTGTGGCAAAGCCCTGCTAAGTTGTCCTGGGCAGGAAGAAGCCTGGCCTGGCTGCAGGAGTGGGTTCATGGGGGTGTAGACACGACAGGGTCACATCCAAAGGACCAGAAGTTAGGTCTAGAACATACATTTTTTGGGGGGGATGCAATTCAATCCATAACATAGAGCTTGTGATATGAAATTCTCTTGCATTATTGGGATAAACCCTAGCTGTTTATTATAAATACCTACATATTTATACACTACAAATTCAGTTTGTTAGTGTTTCATTTAGGACTTCTACATTTATGTTCATAAGTGGAATCGGCCAATAGTTGCTGTGCCAATTTGAAATTATTGTGTCCCCCAGAAAAGCCAAAAGCCATGTTCTTTACCTCTGATTCAGTGTTGCTGGGTGGGATTTTTTTATTTCGTTGTTTGCATAGAGATGTGACCCACCCAGTTGTGACTGGGACCTTTTGATTAGGAGTTTCCATGGAGAGGTGTCTCTACCCATTCAAGGTGGGGTTGTTTACTGGAGTCCTTTAAGAGTGAACCGTTTTAGAAAAAGCTTTAGAGGCCAAACACCTTTAGAAATGCCGAAGGAAAACTCTCCCATGGAAGCCTTGTGAAATAGCCAGGCAAGAACACTAGCAGATATCACCATGTGCCTTCCCAGCTGAGAGAAGGGTCCAGAAGCCAAAGACCCCAGGAGATGCCAGCCACGTGACTTCCCAGCTGACAGAGGTGTTCCAGACATCATCAGCCTATCTTGAGTGAACGTAACCTCTTATTGGTGCCTTAATTTGGACATTTCATGGCCTCAGAACTGTAAATTTGCAACTTAATAAATTCCCTTTTTAAAAGCTGTTCCATTTCTGGTATATTGCATTCCAGCAGTTTTAACAACCAGAACAGTTTTCTATGTTTATATAGTCCTCATCTGGTTATGTTACTCTCATAAAATGGGTTAGGTGCTTTCCTTCTTTTTCTATTATCAGAAACAGTATATATGGAATGGGGATTAACTACATGTTTGAAGGTTTGGTAATGCTCATTTGTAAGGCCAACATGGATTGTTGTTTCCTTTGGAAAGGTAGTGCATTAAGCAGACAAGAAAACACTGCTCCATGTGTTCAAAGGAGGGTCTCATGGATGAATGGGTAGTAGGGAAGGCTTCCTGGAAGAGATGGCACTTAGAAGTGTAGAGTTCACAAAGGCAGTAGGGGGCAGGGCATGATAGGTGGGAGAACAATGTGACCCAAAGAATAGATACTATACCTAGCACCACCCCAAGTACAATGGGATAAACCAGAAATAAGCATTTTTAGTAAGCATCTCAGGTAATTCTGATATACACAAAACAAACCCCTGTTTGCTACATGTTTCACAGGTGCTGCTTTCCTCCCCTGTGCCACTCCTGGGGGTTGGACACGGTGGTGGGCCAATACACTGCATCAGTGGGGCCTCTAAGCTCTCAGACCCATGATTTAGTCCATGCCTGAAACATTTTACCTTCAAAACAGCATAGCAGGGGTGCCCACAGCCATCAAACACTGCTCAGGTAGCATGAAAATTTTTCACCCATCCTACAACAGAAATTATTCCCTTGGGATACATTTCCAGGAGTGGATTTTTAGGTCAATCTGTAGCTGTTTTTTTTTTTTTTTTTTTTCATTTAAAAAATATTTTTATCCATTTTACACATGCACGTATGTTTTAAAATTGCATATTTCTACAATGTTAATTATGAAAAACTCAGTTCTCAGATTGGTATTTTGAGTATTGAATTCAGAATTAGAAATCATGCTTCTTGGGATTCGGAAGGCATTGCTCCATTGTCTTATACCTTCTAACACTGCTTTTGAAAAGTCAGCTGCCAATTTGATTTCCTGCTCTTTGTATGTGGCCTTTTATTTTTATCTTTTTGGAAGATTTTAGGGTTTCATTTTTGTTCTTGTGTTCTCAGTTTTCCTGTTAATATGTCTTGGCATAGGATTCTTTTACGACTCATTATGCTGGACTTTCTATTTGTAAGCTCATGTTTTTCAGGTGTTGAATATTTTCCTGAATTACTTCTTTGATAATTTCCTCTACTGTAATTTATTCTATCTACATCCACCCTCCACCCCCCAATTTTCTTTGTTCTCTCTTTTTGGAATTCCTTTCATTAGATTTAGGAACTTTGATCTGCTCCTTTAATTGTCTCATTTTAATTGCCTTCTCTTTGTATTGTCGTTCCTCTTTCTGAGAGGTTTTTAAAATTTTTTTCCTGCTAGAAATATATATGAATTCCTACATTCCCAATATCTAACCAACACTGTATATTTTCCAGCTTTCTACTTTTTGCCTATTTAATGACTGTAACTGATATCTACTTCTTATTTTAAAGTGTATGCAACCTATTATTAATGAGTTTGAATATCCCTTCACATGACGAGGCTTTCAAATTTATTGCATTGTAAATTGCCTGTTTTCTGTTTTTTCTCCACTTTTCTATTGAGAGCTTGTTGTTTTCGTGTGTTCCAAGTTTTCAGGAGTTACCTATTGTAGATACTAGTCTTTTTGTTTTAAACGCTGCACCTAATTTATCCTAATGTTTATTAGTTAATTTGCACATAACTAGAAAGAAATCCTTAATTTTTAAGTTATCAACCTGATTGATTTATTTTTGCCATTTTTTTTTTTTGTGCTTTTGAAGGTTTACCCAAGAAGTTGTCCCTCCCTATGATACAAGGGCATTATTCTATATTATTGACTACTAGTTTTATAGTTTTCCCCTTTACACCTAGTATATATGTTTGGATATTGTTTTATGTAAAGATCTGGTTTTATTTCTTTCAGTACAGTGAGTTTCCTAATACCGTCTACCAAACAGTATGCTATTTCTTCCCTGATTTGTGGTTACAGAATTACAATCATTCAGTGCTCAGAGGTACATAGATTCATCTTCTATTCACCATTGTTCTTGAGCCCAAACTATATTTCTTTATAATTAAAATTCCATAGTATCTTAATCTTTCCTTCAATAATCACAGAAGTAAAAATCATCCAGTTAGAAAATATGCTTTGACAATAAACCTCTGAGAATTTTACTTAAGAAAATTTTGTAGGTATATTTTTAAGAGTGTTGACATGTAAAATAAATTGCCTTCCACTAGCAATGAATGAGAATGTTCTTTTTTTCATTGTCAATTTGACAGGTAAAAACTGATCATTTATCATGTTAATTTGCTTTTCTTTAGTTATTGAAGTCAAACATTTTATGTGTTTTTGATTATTTGTAGTCATTGTTTTGTGAATTATATAATCATATCTCTTGACCATTTTCCCATTGTCACAGTCATTAAAAACATTCATGGAAATGACTTTTTATATAGAAAGTCTCATGACTATTTGGCTACACCATACTATACAAATATTTTTCTTAGTTTATTGTGTACCTTTAAAGTCTTCTGGATATTTTTGTGTAGTCTAATCTCTCCTTTATGATTTCTGCCTTTAGGGGCACCCAGAAGCCCCAGCTGTTTGTAATATTTCACTTCTTAAGCTAGAAAGAAGACTCATTGGAGTTGACCTTGAAGTATGTCTGAAATAATTTATAATTTAAAGAGAGAGAGATTCGTTCCTCTGACTGTTGAGCGGAGAAGGGACTGGAGAAAGCAAGAATGGATGCAGGTAAACCTGTTAGGAGTTTTGAGGTGGCTGTAAATAGAGGTGTGGGAAGGAAGAAGGAGAGAAGTGGGGGAAACGGTGGGAGCTAATGATTGTAGAAGGGGGTAAGAGGAAAACAGGATACCCAGTTACAGGGTATGGCTGAGTAACTGAGTTGGGAGGATGGCGGTGACCAGGAAAAAGGACAGACTTATAGAGAAGGATGGGAAGTTCGGTTTCAGAACCTCTGGATTGGAGGTAGAGCTGTTCATCTCACATGAATATGTGGGTCTGCGGTGGGGAGAGAGATGGGGTAAGGAGACAGAGAGGTGGGAATCACCAGGACACCAGTGTCCTTGAAGCCATGGAGTAAATAGGATCGCCAGGGAGAGGGCTTAGGGCACTGAGGGGCTGAACAGGGAAGAGGAGCCTGAAAAGGAGACCAAGATGCAAAAGAATAGCAAGGAAGTTAGGGGAAACCACGAGGGTGTTGGTGTTATGAAAGTTAGGGAATTTTAAGATAGTAGGAGTGACTGGCAATGCCACAAGCTGCCAGGACTTCATGCAATAGCCTATTACATTTCAGTAACACCTTCCTATGTCCCACCACCACTGGTCCCTAATGCCTCCTCTAACCTGTCCTGTCCAAATTCTGACCTTCCTTCATACTACAGCCCAAATACCTTCTTTCCAGATCAGTAGCCCTCGCTGATATACCTATTGTTTGAATTTGGGGGAGCATTTACTGTTTGTGCCATCTCTTCTAACCCTCAATTCTAAATTATTTTGCATTAGTCCCCAGCTGCTTTCACAGATAAATTGCAAATTCTTTAGAGTAGAGTAGAAAATATGAGCACCTCTACCGTACATTCCAAGTACCTCTACCCACTCTCCATACACCCTTGCTTGAGAACTGTCTGCAGTGATTCGTGTGTCATTCCAAGTTTGGCCAGTAGGCTGCGCTCCAGAAAGAGGATGCTCAGAAACTCTGGCCGGCTTGCAGAAGCAAGAAACTGTCAACCCCAGTTTAAAGAGCAGTAATGAGCCGTCTTCTAAAAATACTGCTAGGGATGACCTCTCCCAAACCCCAGGACTGCTTTGCTACCCCCACCTCCTAAGATCTCCAAGATAATACCTGAGGTGTGGGGCCACTGGCAAAGGCTCTCTTCCCAGCCTTCTAGAGTTCCAGGGCTGGAAAGGACCTCATTTAATCCATTTGCATGATTTTCTTTATTAGTTTAGCGGAACTTAATTACTTTTATGACTGAATAATATTTCATTGTATATATATTTCACATTTTGTTTATCCATTCATTCAGTTGATGGACACTTGGGTCGCTTCCAAATTTTAACTATTGTGAATAATCCTGCTGTAAACATTGGTGTTCCCGCTTTTGATTCTTTTGTGTATATATCTAGAAATGGAATTACTGGGTCATACAGTTGTTCTTTATTAACTTTCTGAGGAACTGTCAAATTGGTTCCTAGAGTGGCTGCACCATTTTACAATGCCACCAGCAATGAATAACAGTTCCTATTTCTCTGCATCCTAGCCAACGCTTATTATTTTCTATTTTGTTTGTTTAATAATAGCCATCCAGTGGGTGAGAAGTGGTATCTCATTGTGGTTTTGATTGCATTTCCCTAATGGCTTATGATGAACATCTTTTCATGTGCTTATTTGCCATTTCTTCTTTGAAGAAATGACTATCCGAGTCCTTTGCTTATTTTTAAATTAGGTCGCTTGTCTTTTTGTTATCGAGTTGTAAGTTGATATTAAACCCTTAGCAGATAAATGGTTTCCAAATTTTTTCCCATTTTGTAAGTTATCTTTTCACTTTCTTGATAATATCCTTTGATTCACAGTTTTTAATTTTCATGAAGCCAATTTTTCTATTTTTTCTTTTGTTGCTCATGCTTTTGGTGTCATATCTAGCAATCCTTGCCTAATACAAGGTTCTGACAATTTTCCCCTATGTTTTCTTCTAAGAGTTTTGTGGTTTTATATTAGCTCTTATCAAAAGCACTTATATTAGGCTGGCAATCTATTTTGAGCTAATTTTTGTATATGATGGGAGATAAGGGTTCACTTTCATTCTTTTGTATGTTGATACACATTTTTTCCCAGGACCATTTGTTGAAGAGATTATTCTTTCCTCTTTGAGTGGACTCAGCACCTTTATCAAAAATCAACTGGCCATACCAAACCCTTGTTCTTGTGAAGCTTATGTAGCCTACCAATACATATGCATAAGAGTTACTTCCGAAGGACTTCTTTTATTGCTCAGATGTGACCTCTCTCTCTCCCTAAGCCCAACTCTGTAAGTGAAACCATTGCCCTCCCCCCTACATGGAACATGATATCCAGGGGTGAAACTCGCCCTGGCAGCATGGGAGATGACTCCCAGGGTTGAGCATGGCCCATGGGATCAGCAATGCCATCCTATCAAAAGAGGGAGAAGAAGTGTAACAAATAAGGTATCAGCAGATGAGAGTTCAAATAGAGTCAAGAGGCTATTCTGGAGGTCACTCTTATGCAAGCTTCAGCTAGACATTGCTACCTATCATAACTTGCCAAACCCCAACCAAAACCATTCCTGCCAACCTAAAGAACGCCTAGAGCAATATATAAGATTCTACAAAGGTTCCATGCACTAGTAAACTTTCCAGAAGCCTGCAATCTCCAGATGGGTCGCTGGACTGGATAAGTCCTGAAACCTAGAGGGGCCAGCCTCTCCAGAACATCAACTAGTTCCAGCCCTCTATCTCATAGTATTGACAGCCCCTTCCAACATGAAAAAGTTAGAATGGGCATAGTCCAAATACCCCTAAAGAGTGGGAGAAAGATCAAAGGTGATGGTGGAGTTATACAGAGAAGGTAGGGTTTAACAAATGAGTATGATCGTTGGATCATTATATTGATATTTCTTTCGGTCTCCAATATCTTACAGTAGCTAGAAGTGAAAACCTAAAATTGTGGAATTGAACCCCATACCAAACTCTGAAATCTGTTCTACAACTAATTGTTGTGATGTGCTTTGAAATTTCTTGCTTTTTTGTATATGTTATTTTTCACAAAAAAGAAAAAAAATTTTATTGTGATGATAAATACACAGCTGTATGATGATATTGTGAACTACTGATTGTACACTTCGGATGATTGCATGGTATGTGAATATATAATATACATCAATAAAAAATAAAAATCAAGTGGCCATAGATGTGTGGGTTTATTTCTCATCTCTGTGTGCTATTGCATTCGTCCATTTGTATGTCTGTATGATAGTTTTGATTGCTATAGCTTTCTAATAAACTTGTAGTAAGTCTTAAAATGAGAAAATGTGAGTCTTCCAACTTATTTCTTCCTTTTCAAGATGGTTTTCCTATCTGGGGGGTCCCTTGCCCTTCTATATGAAATTTTTTGTTGTTGGGGTGATGGTGGTACATGGGTCAGGAATTGAACCTGGGTCTCCTGCATGGAAGGCAAAACTTCTACCAGTGAAGAAATCAGAAAGAAAGATAGATGTTAAAGATTGAGATGGTATAATCTAGGAATGTCTAGAGTGTATAATAATAGTGAAATGTACAATGTACAAATTTTTTAAATGTTTTGGCATGAAGAAGAACAAAGGAATGTCATTAGTGCAGGGTGCTGAAAACAGATGATAATTAATACTTTAAACTGTCACCTTATGTGTGAGACTAAAGCAAAAAATGTTTATTTGTCACAAAATTCAGATTTTGACTAGAGCATTTCCTAATATAACTCATGTAGATAGTTTGATTGAATGTCATAAGTACTTGGAATTTCAGGTAGCACATGAGATTTTGTTGGTTTGTCCAGAGTGATGCCCCGATGAATCCCAGAATGATTTGATCAGTGACTGGAAAAGTATTTGCAAGACCCCTTCGGGGAATGGTGAGAGTGGGGAGAAATTCAACTTCCCCAAGTTGAATTCTTGATATTCTCACAAGCAGTGTGGACAACCAAAGCTATAGGCTGAGCCCCCAGTCTTAAGCTATAGGCTGAGCCCCCAGTCTTGGGGTTTGTTCACATGAAACTTAACCCCACAAAGGTAGGTCAAGTCTACTTAAAATTTAGCCCTAAGAGTCACCCCCAAGAGAGCCTCTTTTGTTGCTCAGATGTGGCCTCTCTCTCCAGCCAATATGATGAGCAGTCTCACCAGCCTCCCCTTCTCTGCATGGGACATGACTCCCAGGGGTGTGGACCTTCCTGGCAACGTGAGACAAAGATCCTGGAATGAGCTGAGACTCAGCATCAAAGGACTGAGAAAAACCCTAGAATGAGCTGAGAATTAACATCAAGGGATTGAGAGAACCTTCTCGACCAAAAGGGGGAAGAGTAAAATGAGACAATGTGTCAATGGCTGAGAGATTCCAAACAGAGTCGAGAGGTTATCTTGGAGGTTATTCTTATGCATTAAGTAGATATCACCTTGTTGTTCAAGATGTAGTGGAGAGGCTGGAGGGAATTGCCTGAAAATGTGGTACTGTGTTCCAGTAGCCATGTTTCTTGATGATGATCGAACAATGATATAGCTTTCAAAATGAGACTCTGTGAATGTGAAAACCTTATGTCCGATGCTCCTTTTAGCTACTATATCAACAGGAGAGTAGAACATATGGAATGAAAATAAATAATAGGGGGAACAAATATTAAAATAAATTCAGTTTGCAATAGTGGTAAATGAAAGCGAGGGGTAAGGGGTATGGCACATATAGTTTTTTTTTCTCTGTTATCATTTTATTTCTTTTTCTGTTGTCTTTTTATTTCTTTTTCTAAATCGATGCAACTGTACTAAGAAATGATGAATATGCAACTATGTGATGATATTAAGAATTACTGATTGTATATGTAGAATGGAATGATATTTAAATGTTTTGTTAATTTTTTTAATTAATAAAAAAAGTTAAAAAAAATCTAATCCTCGAACATATTTGATAAACCAGAAGAGTATTTCTTTTACTCAAAAGTATAAATTATACCATACAGAATTGGTATTAATGGTGAAATATCATTGATAAATCCATGTTATCTTCAGACCAGTTACTTCTACTTCCTCCTGGTCATTGAAATGGTAAACTTTGACCATGAATACGTTTTATTACCACTATATAAACCATATGTCATCAGAAAAAAAAAAAAACTTCTACCAGTGAACCACCCATGCACCACTCCATATGAATTTGATGGTTGGTTTTTCCATTTCTGTGAAGAAGGCTGTTGGAATTTTGATAAGGATTGCACTGAATCTGTAAATCACTTTAAGTAGTTGTATTAGTTAGGGTTCTCTAAAGAAACAGAATCAACAGGGAACACTTGCAAATATAAAATTTATGAAAGTGTCTCACGTGACCGTAGGAACGCAGAGTCCAAAATCCACAGGGCAAGCTGCGAAGCCGATGACTCCGATGGATGGCCTGGACGAACTCCACAGGAGAGGCTCACCAGCCAAAGCAGGAATGCAACCTGTCTCCTCTGAGTCCTCCTTACAAGGCTTCCCATGATTGGATTTAGCATCACTAATTGCAGAAGACACTCCCCTTTGGCTGATTACAAATGGAATCAGCTGTGGATGTAGTTGACGTGATCATGACCTAATCCTATGAAATGTCCTCATTGCAACAGACAGGCCAGCGCTTGCCCAATCAGATGAACAGGTACCACAACTTGGCCAAGTTGACACCTGTCCCTAACCATGACAGTCCACCCCTTGTCAACTTGGCACCTATATATATATATATATATATCACCTTAGACCATACTCAATCTCCAAATGAAAACAAATAAGCACACATTTTTTCTTTTACCTGACAATACTCAACCATCCCGCATACAACTGGAAACACATTAAATCTCTCCAGAATAGGGTGCAAATCCTTGGGCAACATTCATTCTTAAACTTGATATCTTACAACTTAAATAGTATAACACAAACAAAACAGCATTACAGTCCTCGTTTCTGTAACTGATCATGTGGTCGAAGTTCATATTTATCACTACCTTCTTCCACTACCCATTCCATGTTCCCTTTCCCCTCAGCAAGCACTTCAGCTGGCCGTGGTTCTTTGCCTGGTGAGGTGACCCAAACCTTCATTCCTGAAGTCTCAGAGCCATTAGTGGTCCTGCCTGGATTGTGTTGTTGCAGTTTTCCATTGATTTTAATCACAGGGCATGGTAGTACTAATAGACGCCCCAGGGGATCTCCTATATTCCAAGAAAACTCTTCTTTACCTCCATTATGTACTTGCAGTCCTACTTCTTTCTGATAGTCAGGGTCAATTACCCCAGACAATAATGTAATCCCCTTCTTGGTGTGTTGATCCAGAGGCATAAGTAGCCCAAAGTGACCAGGTGGCAATCTTAACTTCCAGTTCAGTGGTATCACTGTTGTTTCTCCTGGAGAAAGCATACCCCGTTTTGGAACTAAAACCTGTAGACCAGCAGAACTCAGGGTAGCAGGAACAGGAAGCAAAAATTTTCCTAGTGGATCACTAGGAGTAATAGTGAGTGGCACCACATCCATTTCCACCCCTTGGTTCCTGGATCCATGGATCCTGGCTATGGGAGAAACAGCACCATACAGTGGACGCTGATTCAGAGCATACACAGCTTCCTGGAGAACATTACCCCAGCCTTTCAAGTTTTTGCCACCTAGTTGGCACCGTAATTGAGTTTTCAAAAGGCCATTCCACCGTTTTATCAATCCAGCTGCTTCTGGATGATGGGGAACATGGTAAGACCAGAGAATTCCATGAGCATGTGCCCATTCCCGCACTTCATTTGCTGTGAAGTGTGTTCCTTGATCCGAAGCAATGCTATGTGGAATACCATGACGATGGATAAGGCATTCTGTAAGCCCACGGATAGTAGTTTTGGCAGAAGCATTGCGTGCAGGGAAAGCAAACCCATATCCAGAGTATGTGTCTATTCCAGTTAGAACAAATCGCTGCCCCTTCCATGAAGGGAGTGGTCCAATGTAATTAACCTGCCACCATGTAGCTGGCTGGTCACCTCGGGGAATGGTGCCATATCGGTGGCTGAGTGTGGGTCTCTGCTGCTGGCAGATTGGGCACTCAGCAGTGGCTGTAGCCAGGTCAGCCTTGGTGAGTGGAAGTCCATGTTGCTGAGCCCATGCATAACCTCCATCCCTACCACCATGGCCACTTTGTTCATGAGCCCATTGGGCAATAACAGGAGTTGCTGGGGAAAGAGGCTGACTGGTATCCATAGAACGGGTCATCTTATCCACTTGATTATTAAAATCTTCCTCTGCTGAAGTCACCCTCTGGTGTGCATTCACATGGGACACAAATATCTTCATGTTTTTGGCCCACTCAGAAAGGTCTATCCACATACTTCTTCCCCAGACCTCTTTGTCACCAATTTTCCAATTATGGTCTTTCCAAGTCCCTGACCATTCAGCCAAACCATTAGCAACAGCCCATGAGTCAGTATACAAACGCACCTCTGGCCAGTTTTCCTTCCAAGCAAAATGAACAACCAGGTGCACTGCTTGAAGTTCTGCCCACTGGGAGGATTTCCCCTCACCACTGTCCTTCAAGGACACCCCAGAAAGGGGTTGTAATGCTGCAGCTGTCCACTTTCGGGTGGCACCTGCGCATCGTGCTGAACCATCTGTAAACCAGGCCCGAGTTTTCTCTTCCTCAGTCAATTCACTGTAAGGAACTCCCCAAGAGGCCATAGCTCTGGTCTGGGAAAGAGAAGGTAATGTGGCAGCAGGAGTGGAAACCATGGGCATTTGTGCCACTTCTTCATGTAACTTACTTGTGCCTTCAGGACCTGCTCTGGCTCTATCTCGTATATACCATTTCCACTTTACAATAGAGTGCTGCTGTGCATGCCCAACTTTATGGCTTGGTGGGTCAGACAACACCCAACTCATGATAGGCAACTCAGGTCTCATGGTAACTTGGTGGCCGATGGTTAAGCGTTCAGTCTCTACTAAGGCCCAGTAGCAGGCCAAAAGCTGTTTCTCAAAAGTAGAGTAGTTATCTGCAGCAGATGGTAAGGCTTTGCTCCAAAATCCTAAGGGTCTGCGTTGTGATTCTCCTATAGGGGCCTGCCAAAGGCTCCAGACAGCATCTCTATTTGCCACTGACACTTCCAGCACCATTGGATCTGCTGGATCATACGGCCCAAGTGGCAGAGCAGCTTGCACAGCAGACTGGACCTGTCGCAGAGCCTCCTCTTGTTCAGGTCCCCACTCAAAATTAGCAGCTTTTCTGGTCACTCGATAAATGGGCCGGAGTAGCACACCCAAATGAGGAATATGTTGTCGCCGAAATCCAAAAAGACCAACTAGGCGTTGTGCCTCTTTTTTGGTTGTGGGAGGGGCCAGATGCAGCAATTTATCCTTCACCTTAGAAGGGATATCTTGACATTCCCCACACCACTGGACACCTAGAAATTTTACTGAGGTGGAAGGCCCCTGTATTTTTGTTGGATTTATCTTCCATCCTCTGACACGCAAATGCCTTACCAGTAAATCTAGAGTAGTTGCTACTTCTTGCTCACTAGGTCCAATCAACATGATATCATCAATATAATGGACCAGTGTGATGTCTTTTGGGAGGGAGAAACGATCAAGGTCTCTGCGAACAAGATTATGACATAGGGCTAGAGAATTGATATACCCCTGAGGTAGGACAGTGAAAGTACATTGCTGACCTTGCCAGCTGAAAGCAAACTGTTTCTGGTGGTCCTTACTAATAGCTATTGAGAAAAAAGCATTTGCCAGATCAATAGCTGCATACCAGGTACCAGGGGATGTATTGATTTGCTCAAGCAATGATACTACATCTGGAACAGCAGCTGCAATTGGAGTTACCACCTGGTTGAGTTTACGATAATCACTGTCATTCTCCAAGACCCATCTGTTTTCTGCACAGGCCAAATAGGAGAGTTGAATGGGGATGTGGTGGAAATCACCACCCCTGCATCTTTCAAGTCCTTAAGAGTGGCAGTAATCTCTGCAATCCCTCCAGGAATACGGTATTGCTTTTGATTTACTATTTTGCTTGGTAGGGGCAGTTCTAGTGGCTTCCACTTGGCCTTTCCCACCATAATAGCCCTCACTGCACGAGTTAGAGAACCAATGTGGGGATTCTGCCAGTTGCTCAGTATGTCTATGCCAATTATACCTTCCGGAACTGGGGAAATAACTACAGGATGGGTCCGGGGGCCCACTGGACCCACTGTGAGACGGACCTGAGCTAAAACTCCATTGATCACCTGGCCTCCATAAGCCCCCACTCTGACTGGTGGTCCAGAGTGAGGTTTTGGGTCCCCTGGAATTAATGTCACTTCTGAACCAGTGTCTAATAATCCCCAAAATATCTGATCATTTCCTTTTCCCCAATGCACAGTTACCCTGGTAAAAGGCCGTCGGTATCCTTGGGGAAGACTTAGAGGAAGGTTAACAGTATAAATTTGTGGCAGTGAAACAGGTTTCTCCCCCATAGGGACCTGGCCTCCCCTTCATTCAAGGGGCTCAGGGTCTGTAAACTGTTTCAAGTCTGGAAATTGATTAAGGGGCCGTGACTCTGTGTTTTTGTAATTCAGGTTAGACTTCTGTTCCCTTGACCTAGAACTCTTTTGTTTATACAGCTCCAACAAGAATTTAGTAGACTGCCGGAGATCCAAGATGGCGTCTTAGTAAGGTACATGCGTCTTAGTTCCTCCGACTCCAAATCAACTAATAGGTGAACAGAAACAGTACAGAACAGCTCCCAGGGCTACAGCAGGGAATGGACACACAGCGTAACCCAGTCTGGGCTGGTTAGTCTGACTGCGAAACTCGGCTGCGGTGAGTGAGATCCCTGAGCAGCGGGCGATTTCCCGAGCAGCCGCAGCTGCGGCAGTCCGAGCTAATCCCTCCCTCCTTCCCGGGCTGGCTGAGAGACACGGAGAGACAAGCTTCCCAGCCAAGGCGGCCGGCGCCACACTTTTCTGGGCGGCTTCGAGTCTCAGCTTCGAGTCCGCGACTACGAGTCTCGGATCAGAGGGCTATCCAAAGTCTGGGCTGGCAAGTCTGACTGCGAGACTTGGCTGCGGCGAGACCCCCAAGCGGCCGCAGCTGCGGCGGTCCGAGCTAATCCCTCCCTCCTTCCCGGGCTGGCTGAGAGACTCGGAGAGACAAGCTTCCCAGCCAAGGCGGCCGGCGCCACACTTTTGCGGGCAGCTTCGAGTCTCGGCTTCGAGTCCGCAGCTACGAGTCTCGGATCAGAGGGCTATCCAAAGTCTGGGCTGGCAAGTCTGACTGTGACTCTTGGCTGCGGCGAGACCCCCAAGCAGCGCGCGATTTGCCGAGCAGCCGCAGCTGCGGCAGTCCGAGCTAATCCCTCCCTCCTTCCCGGGCCGGCTGAGAGTATCGGAGAAGCAAGTTTCCCAAGCCGAGGCAGGCGGCACCCTTCTTTTGCGGGCGGCTTCGAGTCTCGGCTTTGAGTCCGCGGCTACGAATCTCAGATCAGAGGGCTATCCAAAGTATGGGCTGGCTAGACTGACTGCAAGACTCGGCTGCGGTGAGACCCCCGAGCGGCGCGCGATTTCCCAATCAGCGGCAGCTGCGGTGGTCCGAGCTACTCCCTCCCTCCTTTCCGGGCCGGCTGAGAGTATTGGAGAAGCAAGTTTCCCAAGCCGAGGCAGGCGGCACCCCTCTTTTGCGGGTGGCTTCGAGTCTCTGCTTCAAGTCCGCGGATACGAGTCTTGGATAGGAGGGCTATCCAAGCGGCGGTAGCCCCCCCCCACGGGAGGCTTCCTGGTCCGGTGGGGAATCCCCCAGGCCCGCTGCGGCCCGCAAACTGCCACAGGGTCCCCTCAAGCCGCGGCAGCTGACACCCCCACCACGCGCGGCCCCTGAACCAACGGAGAGAATTGGATCCGAAATCCCCAGGCCACAGAGATCGGTGACTGGGGGAGACCCATTCCAAACACTTGAGACAAACGTGTGCCACGTGCGCCACGTACTGGGCAATATAAGAAAAACAGATCCCAGAGATTTCACAGAAAAATCTTACAACCTTTCTGGGTCCAACACCCAGAGAAATCTGAATAAATGCCCAGACGCCAGCAGCAGAAGATAACTGTCCACGCTCAAAAGATTGAGAATATGGCTCAGTCAAAGGAACAAACCAATAGCTCAAATGAGACACAAGAGCTGAGACGACTAATGCTGAATATACGAACAGAAATGGAAAACCTCTTCAAAAATGAAATCGATAAATTGAGGGAGGACATGAAGAGGACATGGGCTGAACATAAAGAAGAAATAGAAAAACTGAAAAAACAAATCGCAGAACTTATGGAAGTGAAGGATAAAGTAGCAAACATAGAAAAAATAATGGATAGCTACAATGATAGATTTAAAGAGACAGAAGATAGAATTAGTGATTTGGAGGATGGAACATCTGAATTCCAAAAAGAAACAGAAACTATAGGGAAAAGAATGGAAAAATTTGAACAGGGTATCAGGGAACTCAAGGACAATATGAACCGCACAAATATACGTGTTGTGGGTGTCCCAGAAGGAGAAGAGAAGGGAAAAGGAGGAGAAAAACTAATGGAAGAAATTATCACTGAAAATTTCCCAACTCTTATGAAAGACCTAAAATTACAGATCCAAGAAGTGCAGCGCACCCCAAAGAGATTAGACCCAAATAGGCGTTCTCCAAGACACTTACTAGTTAGAATGTCAGAGGTCAAAGAGAAAGAGAAGATCTTGAAAGCAGCAAGAGAAAAACAATCCATTACATACAAGGGAAACCCAATAAGACTATGTGTAGATTTCTCAGCAGAAACCATGGAAGCTAGAAGACAGTGGGATGATATATTTAAAATACTAAAAGAGAAAAACTGCCAACCAAGACTCCTATATCCAGCAAAATTATCCTTCAAAAATGAGGGAGAAATTAAAACATTCTCAGACAAAAAGTCACTGAAAGAATTTGTGACCAAGAGACCAGCTCTGCAAGAAATACTAAAGGGAGCACTAGAGTCAGATACAAAAAGACAGAAGAGAGAGATATGGAAAAGAGTGTAGAAAGAAGGAAAATCAGATATGATACATATAATACAAAAGGCAAAATGTTAGAGGAAAATATTATCCAAACAGTAATAACACTAAATGTCAATGGACTGAATTCCCCAATCAAAAGACATAGATTGGCAGAATGGATTAAAAAACAGGATCCTTCTATATGCTGTCTACAGGAAACACATCTTAGACCCAAAGACAAACATAGGTTGAAAGTGAAAGGTTGGGAAAAGATATTTCATGCAAATAACAACCAGAAAAGAGCAGGAGTGGCTATACTAATATCCAACAAATTAGACTTCAAATGTAAAACAGTTAAAAGAGACAAAGAAGGACACTATCTACTAATAAAAGGAACAATTAAACAAGAAGACATAACAATCATAAATATTTACGCACCGAATCAGAATGCCCCAAAATACGTGAGGAATACACTGCAAATACTGAAAAGGGAAATAGACTCATATACTATAATAGTTGGAGACTTCAACTCACCACTCTCATCAATGGACAGAACATCTAGACAGAGGATCAACAAAGAAATAGAGAATCTGAATATTACTATAAATGAACTAGACTTAATAGACATTTATAGGACATTACATCCCACAACAGCAGGATACACCTTTTTCTCAAGTGCTCATGGATCATTCTCAAAGATAGACCATATGCTGGGTCACAAAGCAAGTCTTAACAAATTTAAAAAGATTGAAATCTTACACAACACTTTCTCGGACCATAAAGGAATGATGTTGGAAATCAATAATAGGCAGAGTGCCAGAAAATTCACAAATACGTGGAGGCTCAACAACACACTCTTAAACAACAAGTGGGTCAAAGAAGACATTGTTAGAGAAATTAGCAAATACCTCGAGGTGAATGAAAATGAAAACACAACATATCAAAACTTATGGGACGCAGCAAAGGCAGTGCTAAGAGGGAAATTTATTGCTCTAAATACCTATATCAGAAAAGAAGAAAAGGCAAAAATTCAGGAATTAACTATCCATTTGGAAGAACTGGAGAAAGAACAGCAAGCTAACCCCAAAGCAAGCAAAAGGAAAGAAATAACAAAGATTAGAGCACAAATAAATGAAATTGAAAACATGAAAACAATAGAGAAAATCAATAAGGCCAGAAGTTGGTTCTATGAGAAAATCAATAAGATTGATGGGCCCTTAGCAAGATTGACAAAAAGAAGAAGAGAGAGGATGCAAATAAATAAGATCAGAAATGGAAGAGGAGACATAACTACTGACCTCACAGAAATAAAGGAGGTAATAACAGGATACTATGAACAACTTTACACTAATAAATACAACAATTTAGATGAAATGGACGGGTTCCTGGAAAGACATGAACAACCAACTTTGACTCAAGAAGAGATAGATGACCTCAACAAACCAATCACAAGTAAAGAAATTGAAGCAGTCATTCAAAAGCTTCCTAAAAAGAAAAGTCCAGGACCAGATGGCTTCACATGTGAATTCTATCAAACATTCCAGAAAGAATTAGTACCAACTCTCCTCAAAATCTTCAAAAAAATCGAAGTGGAGGGAAAACTACCTAATTCATTCTATGACGCCAACATTACCCTCATACCAAAACCAGGCAAAGATATTACAAGAAAAGAAAACTACAGGCCGATCTCTCTAATGAATATAGATGCAAAAATCCTCAATAAAATTCTAGCAAATCGTATCCAACAACACATTAAAAGAATTATTCATCATGACCAAGTAGGATTCATCCCAGGTATGCAAGGATGGTTCAATATAAGAAAATCAATCAATGTAATACACCATATCAACAAATCAAAGCAGAAAAATCACATGATCATCTCAATTGATGCAGAGAAGGCATTTGACAAGATTCAACATCCTTTCCTGTTGAAAACACTTCAAAAGATAGGAATACAAGGGAACTTCCTTAAAATGATAGAGGGAATATATGAAAAACCCACAGCTAATATCATCCTTAATGGGGAAAAATTGAAAACGTTTCCCCTAAGATCAGGAACAAGACAAGGATGTCCACTATCACCACTATTATTCAACATTGTGTTGGAGGTTCTAGCCAGAGCAATTAGACAAGAAAAAGAAATACAAGGCATCAAAATTGGAAAGGAAGAAGTAAAACTATCACTGTTTGCAGACGATATGATAATATACGTCGAAAACCCGGAAAAATCCACAACAAAACTACTAGAGCTAATAAATGAGTACAGCAAAGTAGCAGGTTACAAGATCAACATTCAAAAATCTGTAGCATTTCTATACACTAGCAATGAACAAGCGGAGGGGGAAATCAAGAAACGAATCCCATTTACAATTGCAACTAAAAGAATAAAATACCTAGGAATAAATTTAACTAAAGAAACAAAAAACCTATATAAAGAAAACTACAAAAAACTGCTAAAAGAAATCACAGAAGACCTAAATAGATGGAAGGGCATACCGTGTTCATGGATTGGAAGACTAAATATAGTTAAGATGTCAATCCTACCTAGATTGATTTACAGATTCAATGCAATACCAATCAAAATCCCAACAACTTATTTTTCAGAAATAGAAAAACCAATAAGCAAATTTATCTGGAAGGGCAGGGTGCCCCGAATTGCTAAAAACATCTTGAGGAAAAAAAACGAAGCTGGAGGTCTTGCACTGCCTGACTTTAAGGCATATTATGAAGCCACAATGGTCAAAACAGCATGGTATTGGCATAAAGATAGATATATCGACCAATGGAATCGAATAGAGTGCTCAGATATAGACCCTCTCATCTATGGACATTTGATCTTTGATAAGGCAGTCAAGCCAACTCACCTGGGACAGAACAGTCTCTTCAATAAATGGTGCCTAGAGAACTGGATATCCATATGCAAAAGAATGAAAGAAGACCCATATCTCACACCCTACACAAAAGTTAACTCAAAATGGATCAAAGATCTAAACATTAGGTCTAAGACCATAGAACAGTTAGAGGAAAATGTAGGGAGATATCTTATGAATCTTACAATTGGAGGTGGTTTTATGGACCTTACACCTAAAGCAAGAGCACTGAAGAAGGAAATAAATAAATGGGAACTCCTCAAAATTAAACACTTTTGTGCATCAAAGAACTTCATAAAGAAAGTAGAAAGACAGCCTACACAATGGGAATCAATATTTGGAAACGACATATCAGATAAAGGTCTAGTATCCAGAATTTATAATGAGATTGTTCAACTCAACAACAAAAAGATAGCCAACCCAATTACAAAATGGGAAGAAGACTTGAATAGACACCTCTCAGAGGAGGAAATACAAATGGCCAAAAGACACATGAAGAGATGCTCAATGTCCCTGGCCATTAGAGAAATGCAAATCAAAACCACAATGAGATATCATCTCACACCCACCAGAATGGCCATTATCAACAAAACAGAAAATGACAAGTGCTGGAGAGGATGCGGTGAAAGAGGCACACTTATCCACTGTTGGTGGGAATGTCAAATGGTGCAACCACTGTGGAAAGCAGTTTGGCGGTTCCTCAAAAAGCTGAATATAGAATTGCCATACGACCCAGCAATACCATTGCTGGGAATCTACTCAAAGGAATTAAGGGCAAAAACTCAAACAGACATTTGCACACCAATGTTTATAGCAGCGTTATTTACAATTGCAAAGAGATGGAAACAGCCAAAATGTCCATCAACAGACGAGTGGCTAAACAAACTGTGGTATATACATACGATGGAATATTATGCAGCTTTAAGGCAGGATAAACTTATGAAGCATGTAATAACATGGATGGACCTAGAGAACATTATGCTGAGTGAGTCTAGCCAAAAACTAAAAGACAAATACTGTATGGTCCCAATGATGTGAATCGACACTCGAGAATAAACTTGGAATATGTCATTGGTAACAGATTTCAGCAGGAGTTAGAAACAGGGTAAGATAATGGGTAATTGGAGCTGATGGAATACAGACTGTGCAATAGGACTAGATACAAAAACTCAAAAATGGACAGCACAATAATACCTAATTGTAAAGTAATCATGTTAAAATACTGAACGAAGCTGCATCCGAGCTATAGGTTCTTGTTTTGTTTTGTTTTGTTTGTTTTGTTCTTATTATTATTACTTTTATTTTTTTTTCTCTATATTAACATTCTATATTTTTTTCTGTTATACTGCTAGTTCTTCTAAACCGATGCAAATGTACTAAGAAACGATGATCATGCATCTATGTGATGATGTTAAGAATTACTGATTGCATATGTAGAATGGTATGATGTCTAAAAAAAAAAAAAAATGGTCAGCACAATACTGCCTAATTGTAATGTAATTATGTTGGAACGCTGAATGAAGCTGCATCTGATCTATAGTTTTTTTCTGTTTTTTTTTTCTTTCTCTTATATATTTTTGTACTTTTTATTTTTATTTGTGTTTTCTCTGTGTTATCACTTTATTTCTTTTTCTGTTGTCGTGCTATTTCTTTCTCTAAATCGATGCATATGTACTGAGAAATGATGACCATACACCTATGTGATGATATTAAGAATTACTGATTGCATATGTAGAATGGATTGATTTCTAATGTTGTGTTAGTTAATTTTTTTTAATTAAAAAAAAAAAAGAATTTAGTAGACTGCCCTTCTATTGTATTTCTAGGCACCCCATGATTTACTAGCCAATGCCACAAATCTCTGCGTGTCATATAATTTTGATGCCTCCTTTGAGTTTGTTGTCTATTATAATAGTCGCGTCTACCCTGTCTTTGGTGATTAAGTGCTGCCACCTGGCTTCTGCCAACTCAGGATCCTGTCATCCCCATTGTGTTTAAGGATTCCAGCTCAGTGACAGCAGTTCCTACAGTAATATCTGACCTACAGAGAAGTGCAACCACAGAGCTCTTGAGGGATGATGCTGCTAGTCTCACAAATTTATTTCTCACTGTTCTGGTAAAAGGTGCATCCTCTGGACATTCCTGGGGTGTAAGAGCAGGCTTTGCATGATAAATCCACTCTAACATCCCAATCTCTCTAAGCCTCTGGATCCCCTCATCTACATTATACCAGGGCAGTTCTGGCATTTCAACCTCAGGTAATGTTGGCCACCTTTTGATCCATGTTTCAACCAACCACCCAAACAAGCTGTTAACACCTTTTCTAACTGCTCTAGCTGTAACATTGAATGCAGAATCTCTGCTTAGTGGGCCCATATTAATAAATTCAGCCTGATCCAGCCTTATATTCCTCCCACCATTATCCCACACTCTTAAAATCCATTACCACACATATTCCCCTGATTTATGTCTATACAAATTGGAAAACTCACACAGTTCTTTTGGAGTATAACGTACCTCCTCATGTGTGATACTTTGTACAGGCCCTCACCTTTAGGGGCCTGTTGGGACTTTAGTCTAGTTATAGGTCTAGAAGAAATGAGGGGTGGTGGGGGTGGGTCATGAAAAGAATTAGAAATATCTTCCAAGCCATTTGCTTCAGGGCTTTCATTTGCAGTTTCATCTGGTGAAACAGGATTAATAACTCTAGGGCTAATCCCTTCAGGAGGAGGTTGGGTGGCCAATTCCTCAAGGCAGGCTGGAGGTGGGGCGGCTATGTCCTCAGGGCAGACTATTACAGAGTTATCTAAAGAACGTTCAGCATGGCCTAGGGTTTCAACCTCACCCCCAACATCATTATCAATCCATATGTCACCATTCCATTTTTCAGGGTCCCACTCCTTTCCAATCAATGCCCTCACTTTAATGGCAGACACCGTACAAGACTGAGATTTCAGTTTATGTTGTAAAGTTGCTACTTTAACAATAAGATTCTGAGTCTGATTTTCAGAGATCTCAAGTCTACAGCTACAGGAAATAAGATTTTCCTTCAGGATACTCATAGAAACCTCTACATCTTTCAGACGGCACTTAAGCTTCTCATTTGAAGCCTTAAGCCCATCCCTTTCACCCTTTAATGTAGACAGTGTATCTAACAACAACCAACCAATATCTCTATAACTCTTATTTCTACAAAACTCTGTAAAGGTGTCAAAAACATTATCCCCCAGAGTCTGGCTTCGTACAAGCGAAGCATTAGGAGAATCGAATGATGATATTTTGACTATCTCCTTTGCCAACTCAGTCCATGGATTGGGAGTGTCATTCTGATTACGGGAATCAGAGTCCTTAGTGTCTCTGAGTCCAGTCAGAGTAGAAAACCATTCATAAAAACCCATTTTTAAGATTCTGTTCCTTAAGAACCACTCCTGGTACCAAGATGTATTAGTTAGAGTTCTCTAGAGAAACAGAATCAACAGGGAACACTTGCAAATATAAAATTTATGAAAGTGTCTCACGTGACCATAGGAACGCAGAGTCCAAAATCCACAGGGCAAGCTGCAAAGCCGATGACTCCGATGGATGGCCTGGATGAACTCCACAGAAGAGGCTCACTAGCCAAAGCAGGAATGCAACCTGTCTCCTCTGAGTCCTCCTTAAAAGGCTTCCCATGATTGCATTTAGCATCACTAATTGCAGAAGACACTCCCCCTTGGCTGATTACAAATGGAATCAGCTGTGGATGTAGCTGATGTGATCATGACCTAATCCTATGAAATGTCCTCATTGCAACAGACAGGCCAGTGCTTGCCCAATCAGATGAACAGGTACCACAACTTGGCCAAGTTGACACCTGTCCCTAACCATGACAGTAGTAGTGACAGTTTTTAAAATTTTTAAATTAATTTTTAAATTTTTAAAAAATATGACAGGAAAGAAACACAAACATTCTTAATATATGATCATTCCGCTCTACATATATAATCAGTAATCACAATATCATCACATAGTTGCATATTCATCATCATGATCATTTCTTAGAACATTTACATCAACTCAGAAAAAGAAATAGAAAGACAACAGAAAAAGAAATAAAACAAAAACAGAAAAAAAAATTACACATACCTCTTACCCCTCCCTTTCATTGATCACTAGCATTTCAAACTAAATTTATTTTAACATTTGTTCCCCTATTATTTATTTTTATTCCACATGTTCTATTTTTCTGTTAACAAGGTAGATAAAAGGAGCATCAGACACAAGGTTTTCACAATCACACAGTCACACTGTGAAAGCTATATCATTATACAATCATCATCAAGAAACATGGCTACTGGAACACAGCTCTACGTTTTCAGGAAGTTCCCTGAAAATTACGGCCTCTACATTACAACTTGAATTACAAGGTGATATCTACTTAATGCGTAAGAATAACCTCCAGGATAACCTCTCAACTCTGTTTGGAATCTCTCAGCCATTGACACCTTGTCTCAAACCCCTTTTAGTTGAGAAGGTTTTCTCAATCCCTTGATGCTGAGTCTCAGCTCATTCTAGGATTTCTGTCCCACGTTGCCAGGAAGGTCCACACCCCTGGGAGTCATGTCCCATGTAGACAGGGGGAGGGTGGTGAGATTGCTTGTTGTGTTGGCTGGAGAGAGAGGCCACATCTGAGCAACAAAAGAAGTTCTCTTGCAGGTGACTGTTAGGCCTAATTTTAAGTAGGTTTGACCTACCCTTTGTGGGGTTAAGTTTCGTATGAACAAGCCCCAAGACTGGGGGCTCAGCTTGTAGCTTTGGTTGTCCACACTGCTTGTGAGAATATCAAGAATTCAACTTGGGGAGGTTGAATTTTCCCCTGTTCTCACCATTCCCCGAAGGGGACTTTGCAAATACTTTTTTATTCACTGATCAAATCACTCTGGGATTTATCAGGGCATCACTCTGGACAAACCAACAAAATCTCATGTCCTACTCAAGGTTCCATGTACTTACGGTGTTCAATAAAGCTATCTACATAAGTTATATTAGGAAATGCACTGGTCAAAATATAAATTTTGTACCAAATAAACATTTTTTGCTTTAGTCTCACACATAAATTGAAATTTTAAAATATGAAGTACCATCTGTTTTCAGCACCCTGCAGTAATGACATTCCTTTGTTCTTCCTTATGCAAAAACATTTTTAAAATTTGTACATTTAGTCGCTATCATTATACACTCTAGGCATTCCTAGATTATACCATCTCAATCTTTATCATCTATCTTTCTTTGTGATTTCATTTGTGCCCCCAGCCCTCCTCCCTCTCTCATTCTCACATTCAGCTTCATTCAGTGTTTTAACATAGTAGTGACATTTTAAACAATATTTAGTTTAAATATATAGTCTAATCCATGAGCACAAAACACCTTTCCATTTATTTAGGTCTTTAATTTCTTTCAGCAATGTTTTGCAGATTTTGCTGTACAAGTCTTTTACATCCTTGGTTAAATTTCTTCCTAGATATATATTTCTTAAATGTTTTCTTGAGTTTCTTTTTGATTACTGGTGTATAGAAGCACAACTGATTTTTGTATGTTTGATCTTGTATCCCACAGTTTGCTGGATTCACACTTCAGAAAATTTTTTTTGTGTGTAATTGAATCAATGCACATTTGGAGGTTTTTTGTTTTTGTTTTTGTTTTTTGCATGGACAGGCACCAGGAATCGAACCCAGGTCTCCGGCATGGCAGGCGAGAACTCTGCCTGCCGAGCCATTGTGGTCTGCCCATATTAGAAGTTTGAATTTACACTATTCATGTGCTCTGAATCTATCCAAGACCCTAGCAAAAACAGGTCCTAGACCAGTGATCCAAGAAGTTTGCATTGCACACAAGCAACAAAAGAATAGACAACAACAATTAGAATAAGCAATAATTCCAGGGTCGGAATCTGGAATAATATGGTTCCCAGGGGACAAGATAGGAATAAGGAATGGGAAGTTAAGGTTGAAAATGTTCAGAGTTCCTATTTGGAATGATGGAAATGTCTTGGTAATGGATGGTGGTGATGGTAGTACACCATTGTGAATGACATTAACAGCACTGAAATATATATCTGAATATGATCACAAGGGTAAATGTTAGATTGTATATATGGTAACAGAATAAAATTTTCTTTTAATCCATGGAGCTACACTACAAAACAATGAATATTAAGTTAAACCATGGACTTTAATAGCACAGTTATAAAAATCTGCTATCATCAACTATAACAAATGTTCTATACCAATGGAAGGTGCTGGTGGTGGGACTCGTATATGAGAATCGTGTATTTTATGTATGATTGTTCTGTAAACTATAGCTTTTCTAATAAAGAGAAAAAAGAAGAGCTAGATTAAAGCACACACACATACACACCAATCAATAAGGAAAGATGCACAGAAAAAAATGAGCAAAGGATTTGAACAAGCAATTTCCAGAACAGAAAACCCAAATGGAAAATATATATAAATGAAAAGATGTTGAGCAACGGGAATTGGAATCCCCTGCTGGTGGATTTGTACTTCAGGAGCATCATTTGGGAGAGCCACTGCTATATCCAGTGGAGTTGAGGGTGAGCTCATACTTTGACCCAGCAATTTCACTCCAAGGTGTTTACCCAAGAGCAGTGGAGCTGAACGGGGTGGAGGTGGGGGTAAATATTGCCCCTTGGGAAGCATTTGGAAATGTGCGGAGTCCATTTGTCATCATGATAGGGGAGGGCAGGCCTTTAGCGGGTAGGGTTGCTAGATATCTTGTAACGTGCAGGAGATCCCATACAATGAAGAACTGTCCCACAATTCCACCTATAAACACATAGCATTTTTTGCATGTTTTTAACATACACTGAAGTTTCCTGGTATGCAATTATGAGGTAAATAGAAGGAAAATTATACTTCGTGCTCTTAGGAACATTACCAAGAGTTGTTCATTCACCATTTCAGAAACTGATGGCATTAGCCACAAAAAAACAAGTTGCAGAAGCATGCATACAATGTTGCCACACCATAACGATGTATATTATTTACAGATACGAACCTAGGTAGTAAAAATATAAAAACCTGCAAAGAAATAGCAAACAAATCATGATGGTTGGCATTTCTGGGCAAGGAAGGCTTCAAATATATTTGTAATGATTACTTTCTTTAAAGGAAAAAAATTGATCGGATATAAACATAGCAAAATGTAAGAGTTGACAAATCAGTGTACGGAGTGTGTTGTTGTTCCTTATTGTATTCTTTAACCTCTTCAGTGCTTTAAATTACCTAAAAAAGGGAGAGACTTGAGAAGAACGGGAGGGAAGAGGAAGGCAGGCAGGCAGCCGGCCCGGCCTCTGCACGTGCTTTGTAACTCTCCAATGTCGAACTGCGAACTGCGAATAGAAGATTTTAAGCTTCCACGGGACTGAGATTTTCTTAAAATCAAGACAGCGTTCTCAGCCCTGCTCCTTCTTCCACTGTTCTCCATTTTGTCCTGAGTCCACCCCCATCCTCAGTATTTCCTCTGCAACTAGCAGTCTGTTGTGGCTTAAAATCTCATATACCTCAAAGTACATTTTAATAGTATACTAGTGAAGAGGACTCAAATAAAATGAATCTCTTATGGTGGGGTTTGGGAGACTGGCCTTTGCATACTTACATAGTTATTTGGGGTAGGGATTCCTCTTGAGCACAACTCAGATTGTATGATCTGGGCAGACATTTCTGGTAACCTACTTATAGTGAAAATCCTGAATAAGAATTAAAACATTGGATGGAGAATGGGGACTGGAGGTGAAAGTTACAGAAATGATACCCACCAGTAGGTGGGATAATTTTTATTGATCCTTTGAAGGATTCTCACTCAAGGAAAAGGGTTATAGCTCAACATTTTTCATGTCTATCTTTCAGAAAACACCCCAAATCTCTGCTTCTGTTTTGAATTCAGCACACCCAGCCTACCTGGATTATCTGTGGGCTCAGTCCTGGCCCCCGTGTCCAGAAGCAAATATTGGTATGTGCGGTCCCGTGAGCATGGGTGTTTGTAGGGGTAACAGGACAGGCTGGGACCTCCAGGGAAGATGGGGCTGCAGCCCTGCACGTGCTGCAGAACAGGGGCCCGCTGGGGGCAGCGCCGAGGCAAGCCTGGAAGGATCCCTCTCCCGTGTGCTTGATTTGGGGTCGTTCTTTGGGTGCAAGAATAATATGCAGGCTCCAACCTATGCCGGGTAAGGAGAGGTGACGCAGGGTCTTAAAGGGTAAGAGTTTTCCAGACAAAGAGGAATTGGGAAGGTATTCCAGGGACAGAGGACAGACAGCGAGAGCAAACCTAGAAAGTAGGAAAGTCCTGGTTTCGGGTATGTGTTGAAACAGGGAGTTTAAGGTGGAATGGAAGCTAGGATTAGGAAAGCGGGGGTTGGGTGTGGGGCTGTTGCTGTGCTACCGGGAAGCTTGGACTCCGTCCCCTATCCGCTGAAACAGATCGGTGGGGAAACAGATCGGTAGCAATGTGAGAGTGTATATAACTAGGTGAGAAAAGCGGAGTGGGGCGGGGGCGGGGTGGAAGGTGCGGATGGAGTGGGGGAAGGGTGCGAGGGGGGGCGGAGTGGAGTGGGGGGGAGGTGACATGGAAAGCTTTTGAGGAGGAGTGACGATTGTCCTGAAAGGTCGAGGGGTTATTTGGGAAGAGGGGGAGGACTAGAGAGACCCCCACCCCCATCCCCAGGGCAGAAGAGAAGGGACTGTGGCCAGTGATGTGGGCTGGAGGAGAGATTTGTCTGACTCAGCAGGGGCCAGCCCACTGGGCTCGGAAGGTGGGGTCGACGAGAGAGCAGACCCTTGGGGGCTGGCTGGGGGCTTGGAGGTTCACGGAGTTGGGAAGACAGAACAGCGCTGGCGAGGATGGGAGAGGGTGGGATTCAGCGCACCAAGGAAGCCCTCAGTCGACAGAGAGGTGGCTCAATTTTTTTTTTTAAAAGAAACGAAGCTAACTTTGGGTTTGCATACGACAAAACAGTATAAGAACGCATCAAGTAACAATTCCCCCCCCCCAACCAGATCCCCACGTAAAAGTGACCCGCGCTGTCTGGGCTCAAAAACCTACTGCCCGGGTTAAAATTTCCACCTGGGAGAGGGTGAGGGGTCTCGTCCCTCCGGCCTCCCACGCGTCCTAGCCTTGGGAGCCTCAAGTTGCTCATTGAGAGACCCGGAGTGGGCGGTGGGGGCGCCCCTAGCACAGGACAGCCTCCAGACGCCTCAGTCGCGGCGGGGTCCCCACGGGCTCGGCCCAGCCGGCACCCGCTCCCCGCGTTCGGGTCCCACCCGCGGGGCTTAGCATGCCCGACAGCACTAATGCGGCGGGGCCCTGCCAAGCAAATCTTTTGTCCTGGGCGGGCGCTGACTCAAAGGGCGGCATCAGCAGGCCCGCCAGGCTGCAGACCCAGCGGGGCGCTGTCCCAGGGGCTCCGCGGGCACCACCACCACCACCCCAACCCCCCCACCCCCGGCCCGGGTATATATCGGGGAGGCGGGGGCAGCGGCAGGAACCCGTGTTGCCGACGATGGCTCAGCGCTCCGGGAAGGTGAGTGCGTCCCGGGCGCGGGCAGGGCGGGGGGTTGCTGAAATCCGGCGGGAGGGACGAGACCCCTCACCCTCTCCCAGGTGGAAATTTTAACCCGGGCAGTAGGTTTTTGAGCCCAGACCGCGCGGGTCACTTTTACGTGGGGATCTGGTTGGGGGGGGTGTTGTTACTTGATGCGTTCTTATACTGTTTTGTCATATGCAAACCCAAACAAAGTTAGCTTCGTTTCTTAAAAAAAAAAAAAAAAAAAAATTGAGCCACCTCTCTGTCGACTGAGGGCTTCCTTGGTGCGCTGAATCCCACCCTCTCCCATCCTCGCCAGCGCTGTTCTGTCTTCCCAACTCCGTCCCCGGCTGTGGGGTGGGGGTGGGGGGTGGGGGCAGACGCCGCTGGAGCCTTGGTTGCGGTGTGAGGGGAGGGGGCGCCCTGGACTTGTTCATCGAGCCCCTTAGGCCCCACTTCCCTCTGTCTTTTTTGCCTGGCAGCCGAAATATGACTTTTTCTTCCTCAGGATCTCCTCAGGGGTCACTGCGCTGGTTCTCTGCAAAAGGTTGAGATATGAGGTACTGCTCCAATCCTTTGGGTGCCCAGGTCTCCTTGATATCTGAGACCTTCTGCTGAGGCCCTCAGCCAGACCTGTCTTGAGCCTGGAGGGTGCCTGATTTTAGATTCTCTCCCAGTTCTCTAGCTTCCCCATCCTAGCTAAAGCCATCTGCCTCCAGAGGCCACATTCAGGAGTGCTAGTGGGTGACAGCTGTACAGTATGGATAGGCTAGGTTATGCTTTAGTAACAAGCAACCCCAATAGCTCATGACTTCAAACAACTAAGATAGATGCCTCGCTGGCTCACAACACATCCATCCTGGTCTGCTGGTTGCATTATTCCCTATGTCCCAGGCTAACAAGAGTGAAAGAAAGAGCATGGCAGAATGCGCACCAGCTCTGAAAACTGCCACTTCCGCTGACACCTCTTTGGCCATCAAG
This sequence comes from Tamandua tetradactyla, assembly GCF_023851605.1. NCBI lineage: Eukaryota > Metazoa > Chordata > Mammalia > Pilosa > Myrmecophagidae > Tamandua > Tamandua tetradactyla. The sequence continues at coordinate 195,458,700 of NC_135327.1, read as the reverse complement.
TATATGGCCACGCCTGACTTCAAGAGGCCGAAAAGTGCAAGTTTACTGCATTCTCCTGGGAGGAGAACCAGCAATATTTGTGGCAGAACCAATGACTGCCACATTTACTAGGCCCCCACGTAACATTATTTGCACTTCACCAGGGCCCTTCTGGCAGCATAGTTTGTGAAAACCAGAGGGAATTTAATGTTGGTTGGAATTTTAGGTTCCACTTCAGAAACTGAGTTTCGAGAATTGTTCCTTCTTCATACTGTGTTGTTTGGTGACAAAGAGACTGTGTAGGTGCCACACAGCTGTAGGGCATGATGATGGAACTGATCCCTGGGTAAATAAAGTTCTGGATCTGACATGCCAAAGGAATGGCCTGCAAAACAAAGAGAGGAGAGATTAAAGAAGCCCTCGTTATATAACTTGTACGTTGTGACTCTGATCGTGAAAACCTTGTATCTGATGCTCCTTTTATCCAGGGTATGGGCAGATGAGTAAAAAATATGGATAAAAAATAAATAATAGGGGGGATAGGGGATAAAATAAATTGGGTTGATGGAAATACTAGTGGTCAATGAGAGGGAGGGGTAAGGGGTATGGGATGTATGAGTTTTTCTTTGTTGTCTTTATTTCTTTTTCTGGAGTGATGCAAATATTCTAAAAATGCTCATGGTGATGAATACACAACTATGTGATGATATTGTGAGCCACTGATTGTACACCATGTATGGATTATGTGTGTGAGGATGTCAATAAAAATATTTTTTAAAAAAAAGGAAAGAAGCTCTCTTTTGAAAACTTTAATCACTGAATTCAGACTAGGTGGATTGGGGAACTCAGTTCCTCCAGTTAAGGAAGCTAGTCCCAGGAACTTGACTTTCTGGAAAATAAATGTTGGGTTATGATGGTGTGGTTATGATGGTTTTCAAAAGACAAACCGTTTTCTTTTGAAAACATTCTCATTAGCATTATTGCGGGTACAGAAACTAAGCAATGGAAGTTTGAAAGGAGCTTTTTCCCCAAAAATGGCCTCTAGACAAAGGGGAAAATCCTTGCCCTCAAATATCCACTGAAATTTGACTTCTCAACCTTGAGCTCCAGAGGGCAGATGAGGGCCAGGGGTGTTGAGTTTAAAATCAATCCACCACACAGAAAGGAGAGAGAATTCCATTCATTCCTTTACCCAATCAACAAATACCTGTGGAATACCTATTGTGCACAGCAGGACTGTGCTTTAATAGTGACCTTGGAGGTTGTGGCCCTCTAAGATGTCAGCTCCCAAAGCCAAAGGAAGAAAAAGCCCTTGAGGTGCCCTGCACCCTCTGACCCAACTTTTCTCTTCTAGATCACTTTCTATGAGGGCAGACACTTCTCGGGCCGGAAGCTGGTGGTCTTTGGGGACTGTGACAACTTCCAGAACCGAGGCTTTATGAACCGAGTCAACTCCATCCGCGTGGAGAGTGGAGCCTGGATTGGCTTCGACCACCCTGACTTCCGGGGCCAGCAGTTCATCCTAGAGCATGGCGACTACCCTGACTTCGTCCGCTGGAATGGCCACAGTGACCACATGGGCTCTTGTCGGCCCGTGGGAATGGTGAGGGGGCCATTTGACTTGGGGAGTGTGTGGGCGGACTTGCTGATGGAGTGACCGATGGAGAAGGCCTGGGAACAGATAATCAGGGGAGCGTGGCCCTCTCAAACTTAAGATCTGATGAGACTGTGGGATCTTTGAAATAAGAAATAGCTCTACACAGACCCACCCATTGTCATGTGGGTGCCAAGGATCCAATTGGAGAGCCTCCTGAGAGGGGGACTCTCCGGTTTATGAACCTATATTCATAAACTGTTCGTGAACCTGTGTTCCTAAGAACTTCCACGTTCAGCCTTTTCATGGCCTGATTGTCCTGGGTTGTGGCCAGACCTTACAGGGCACATCACCCCATCAACACGTCTTTCTTCTTCTGGGTTCTGCTGACTGAGTAAAATTCACCTGATCAGCCAAGTTTTCATGCATATGTTTTCATGCATGCACATTTAAATATCTGATCCAAATACCTTGTTAAATTTTCCAGTTAAAATGACATCGAAAATATTATGATGTAGCTTTGAATTTATATCCAGATGGGGAAACTCTTAGCAAAAGTAAGGCTGATTTTGGCCTCATGTATCAACTCATGCAGGTAATCTTTTAGCACTTTTCAGGGATCTCTGTGCTCTATCCTTAGGCTGATAAATGGAGGAAGCATAAATATCAAAGGCCAGCGAGGGAAAAGTTGTGTGACAGGGGTCTCTCGTAGCCACCCAGGGGCTTCCTTCTAACACGTTTGGTCCTGTTTGTGTAAGGGGAGCAAATGAGGAATTCCTTCATGGCTAGGGACTGTTTGTGTTTGGTTACCCCTATAGTGGGATTTGAAGAATAGGTCTCCTTGGAACCACCCTGTCCCCCAAGTCACAGCATTAACCTGCTGTGAGTTCCTGACATTTGGGGTGGGAAGTGGCTGAATCCTGAGACCAGGGGAGAACGTCACTCATCAGAGAGCATCTCAGCCACATGTCTACAAGAGGGTCCGGTGGCCAGACAGTTCTGGTGATCATCTGGGAAACCCCTGGGAAAGGGGGCTTCTCTGTGTGGGGCCCTCATCTCCTTTCTACTTCAGTTGCAAAACCAGCTGGGCTTTGGCAATTCAAATTAAAAGAATGATTTCTTGATATTTCCACCAGGCCATGGCCATTTGGGAAAGGGAATTAAAATTGTTGGCCCTGGCTCTTGCATAATGCTATTTATATGAAAAATATACTAAGCAACTTGCAAATGCTGTTTTCCTAAGAACTATCGTTAGGGCCAGCTGTGGCACGGCTCCAGGCCCAGCCGGCATCCAGGGCCCATGCTGAAGCTCTCAGAGCCAGCCGGGAGGCTGGGTCCTCCTTTGTCTTTTGGAAACATGGGAAATCATATAGGGAGATGTATGTCTTGATCTGAGCGAACGATGATGTCAGGTCCATCAGGGATTTCAGCAAAAGATCTCTCTGTTCTTTGTTTTAGATTTTTGGCTCCATGTTTGAATAAAAGGTTCTATTACAGTTTTTAAAATATTATCATTTAAAGGCTTGCATGTGGCATGTGGCCCAGGCGAGGGAGAAAAGGGCAGAGGAATGTATTCTTATGCCTGGGGCAAGAGGTCTTCAGTCTGAGCTCAAGGAGGATCCCAGAGAGGAGCCCCACGGCTGGCCCTTGCTCAAAGTTGAGCAAGTCACTTGCCCTCTCTGGACCTTGGATTTTTTTTTTTTTTTTTTTTTTAGTTGTAAAACGAAATAATTGGACTGATTCAGGTGGTTTGAAACTTTTAAAGATAATAAAACCCTTTAACCAATCCAAACCTTATGTGGGAGATGAAACAAAGTGCTTGGGTTGAGGTGTGTATGGGGGTGGAATGGGGGGGCACTCATATCTCCATGCTGTGTTCCCTCACCCTGGCCAGGCCCAGGGGTCCCCCGGGATTTTTGGAGTACTCAGAGCTCTGGATAATTCTAAGTTCCTTCCTGCATGGGTCTTCCGTTTATGGGGAGAAGAAACTCAGGAATGTTTTCCCTTTTTCTTTCTTCTACTCCCTTGGATCCTGGAGCACGGGGAGCATTTCCGTCTAGAAATCTTTGAGGGTTGCAACTTCACGGGCCAGTGCCTGGAGCTCACGGAGGACTGCCCCTTCCTTCTGAGTCAGGGCTGGGCCAAGAAGTGCGTCAACGCCATCAAGGTGTTTGGGGACGGAGCGTGAGTAATGCTGGCCTGAGTGCTGACCACAGCCCTGCTGTGTCCTTCCCAGGGGGCAGCATGGGATGAGAATTTGACCTCTAGCCAGCCGGTAGTGTACCCCCTGCCCCAGAAGCCCTTTTCCTCCCCCAGCTGCCCGTGTCAAGCTCACCTGCCCAGTCAAGCAATGGGTGGCTTCTGCCTAGAAGGGCCATGGCGAGGGGCACTGGGTCCCAAAGGCGCCCCTGAAGGGGAGGGCCACTCTCTGGGGGTGTCAGTCCTGGAGCGACAGTGAGAGCATTCTGTAAACTGTAAAGGTTCTCTCTACGATTGGATTGAAGTTACTGATTGTAGGTTGGCTTCCTTGACATTACCGCGTGGCGGCCCTTAAGGCATGATAAGATTCACAAGTATACTCCCCAGCTCTGAAAAAGATGGACCTGCCCACCTCTTAGCCAGCACAGCTGACCTCTGAGCTGGACACCTCTCCATCCTAGCAAGTTTGATGGGGAGACTTTGGGGAGATGCACTTCTGGATGGCTCCCTTCCCTGCGGCTGGGGGGATTGTGCTTGTCTGCCCTGCTCTGAAAGTGCAGTCAGAGCCCTGTGCAGGCCCGGGGTTTTGTCCGACCCCTGTACACACATTGCTTCCTTCTGATCAGGACAAGAACAGTAAGTACTTCCATTTGTGAGGCTCTTGATGGGCCCCAGAGCTCTTTCAAATTGGCTGGCTCATTTCATGGTCCCACCCATCCCAATGGGTAGGTTTTATTGGCCCCATTTTACAGAGGAGAAAGCTGAAATGTTCACGCACCCAGTTTGTACGTGGCACAGCTGGGATTTTGCAGCCAGGTCTTATGATTTCAACTCTTGATTGTTCCTGTTCCGGAGCAGGGAGTCTTCCCAGATCTCACTCCCATCCCCGCCGCCGGAGAACAGCCAAACCCTTGGTTGGCCCCAGGAGCCTGGCTCCTGTCAGAGCCACTGAGGGAGCTGTGTGCATTATAGATTTCTGTAAGACAGGTTCAGGGAACGTCACCAGGGAGTGCCCACAGGAGTCCCATGGGGGGCCTGAAGGAAGACAACAGACTAACAAAAGAAAGGACTGTAACATCCCACCCTTCCCCAGGGCAGGTGAGGCTGGGCTGCTGCCCCCTGGCCCCCTTCCCACCCCAGTCCCCCCACAGGCAGCATGTTCTCTGCCCTGCTCCCTTCCTGCTATTTCTTTGTCACTTTGAATCTTTCCAGGATTCTGTTTCTCAAGTCTGCCTGTCCCCTGCCTCTTCCTCTGTCTCCGTGAAATTCCTTGTTTGCCCTAAATTAATGGTCTCTGGGAGTCCAGGGGTAGAATTCCAGAACAATAACTTGCCCTGGAAAAATTCCTGGCCAAGCTGTGTCTTCTGAAACCAAAGTAAGGCATCTTTGGTTTCAGAAGACACAAGACACAGCCCCCCTCACGCCCACTCCCCAGGAAACTCCAGAGACTTGCTTGCAAAAAGGGTAGGAAAGGATGGGAACTAACTTTTTTTTTTAATGTAGATCTTCTTTAATCTCTGTTTTAAATGTGAGGAAGTGGAGGCCCCCGGGCGTGGTTAGGAAATTATTTTGAGGCTGCATAAGGTGGGCTTCGCCTTTGGACCCTAAGTTCTGATGGGGTGCTCATACTTTGCTTCCAGCAACTAATTCCTAAAAATGATTTTAAGCCCTTGGCAAAGAGAAGCCACCTGGATGGGGACACTTTTAGTGGCCTCTCCTGGGACCTCTTTGCCGAGAAGCCCCTCCCAGATGCCCAGAGTTGTGCCCGTGATCCAGAGGGTCAGTTCAGGGATGACCTGTGTTCACAGGCCTAGCCTGGGAAACATGCTGGCATCTGGGCTGGCCCCGCCCCCACCCCTTAGAGGCCCGGTCTCCTCCTGCTCCCTTCCTCCTCTTCCTCTCCCAAGTCACAGTGGGGAGGGGCGGGCTCCCCATTCCCAGGAGGAGGAGGACTTCCTGCTGAGGCCAGTTCCTTTCCTCTGCATTTCAGGGACACCCACGCAAGCTCTAGGGTATTTCCCCAAAGGGACTGGGCCGGGGGCTGCCGGCGAGGGAGGAATTGGCCCACTCCCTCCCCCAGACAGCCTCAGGCCTCAGCTGCAGCCCTGGGAGGTGGTGGTGGTAGAGCTGGAGGCCGAGGGTGGGGGAAGCTCCCTCAGCATGTGCTCCCAGCTCACCTCCCTCTCCTCATTCCTGACCCCGACCCTTGCAGCAGGCCCTGCCAGGCACCAGTAATGGGATTCAGAAAGAGGCAAGAGGGGGACCCATAAGTGGCAGGAGAGTGTGAGGGCCAGGAGAAGCAGCCCTGAGCTTGATGGCCTGGTAGGCTGTGTGGCCTTGGGTGGCCACTGCCCTTCTCTGGACCTCATCCGTCAATAAGGGCATTGAGCTACAAGGGGTCAAAAATCCTGAGCTGGGTCTTATGTGGGAGAAATGGTCTTTGATGGCAAAGAGCATAGGGGCTGGTGGGGGTTCACTATTGAGAGGCACCATGAGAGAATCTCTAAGACCCCAACCAGAAGGGACCCCAGCAAGCAGATCTGTGTGTGTAGCTCCTTGTGGGAGGCCCAGAGGCTGAGCCTCTTATTGCTTCCCAAGACCACCAACCACCTCTCTCCACGACAAAAAAAAAGCAATTTTCTATCAGTGGTGAAAATGAAAAAGAGGGTTCTGAAAATAGGAGGTGGAGAGGCCTGTCCTGGCAAAAATAGGGGATAAGCCAAGTTAGCTTTGAGTCCTCCTTCAGTGAGTCCACGCCGGCAACACCCTGCCACACACACACACACACACACACACACACACACACACACACACACACACACACACACACACACACACACACACACACAGCTTCCCCTCGGGACAGGCTTCAAACATGCCTTGGAGCAGGGAGTGGTTCAAAATGGTTCAAAATGGAGCCTTTCTGTGCTCCGCTCCCCACAGCCCCATGCTTCTCTCTGGGAAGTGAGGAGAAGACCCAGGTGTCTACAGGTCTGTTTCTGGAACCCCACACCTCTTGTCCAGGCCGAGGTGGCTCTCCTGGTCCTCCACTTACCTCCCCACCACATCTCTTTCAAGGGAGAAAGCCTCCCTGCTTCCCTGGGCCCGGCGCCCTTTACCTGCAGCCCCACAGCTTCCTGGGTGATAAAAGGCGAGAGCAGTGCTCTCTCCTGCCCCTGGCACAGGTTGTGCGCTCCGAGGTGCTCAGTAAAGACACGTTCCCTGGTTTCTGTTCTCTGGGTTGTTAGCAGCTTCCCAGGAGCTGGGATGGGGTGAGAAAGGAAGGAAAAGGGAGTCTGTTAGAGATGCAGCCATGGCCTGCCAGGCTCTGCAGTACAAGTACATTTGATTAGCCACCATACATTTCCCACTAGAACGTACAGCCCACGAGTGCAGGAGCCTCATCTGACTTACTGAAACAGAGCTGGCACATTCGTAGGAACTGAATCAGCGTCAGTGGAATGAATGTACATTAACTGGTCCCCACTCTGTGCCAAGCACAGTGCCAAGTGTAGGGGGTACTGCCCTCTGCAAGCCATTCCTTGCAAGGAGGAGTGGTAGAGGGACAGGGGGGTGGAGGGGAATCATTCCTGCCCTTGTGATGAATGCCCTGAACCAGGCACGTCAAAGACGTTGACAGTGGCTGAGCCCCACCTGGCTGCCCAATGCCATGGCCCCGCCCTGGCATAACCCACGTGGGCAGTGTAAGGAGGGACGAGAGGGAAGGAAATGGGCCACAGAAGGGCTAGGGCACTGTTGGCTCAGGGGCTGGGAGGGAGCAGAGGGGGTGGCCAGGAGCTGGTGGGCAGTATCCTGACCCTGCCACGGAAGGAAGGAAATGACAGGAGCCTGAGAAGGCTCCGAGTCCAGGATGGCTCCAGGGGCTTTGACCAGCCTCAGGTGCTGCTCTGCTCCCCTCTGACTCTGTGCTCCCCAGCGGTCACCCTGGCCTGTCCCTCTGCCCTCCTTGCCCTTCCTCTCTGCTCTAGGTGGGTCCTGTACGAGGAGCCCAACTACCGCGGCCGCATGTTCCTGGTGGAGAGGGGCGACTTCCGCAGCTTCACCGACTGGGAGGCCCCCAGCGCCCGCGTCCAGTCCCTGCGCAGGGTTGCCAACTTCTTCTAGCCCAGGCCCGGCCACCCGTCCCCGGCCGGGCCCCCAGGGAGAAAGGCAGCCCCTTCCAGCCCCCAGGACTTAGGACAGTGGGGAATAAAAGTCCTCAAAGCTGGAGAGCTGAGCTGGCCTCGAGTGACTTCTCTTTGCCTTCCAACCCCTCCCCACCGCCGCCCGCCCACGGCAGCAGGGTGGGGGCACCCCAGTTCCCGAGCAGAGTGGGAGGCTCTCAGGACTCCCCCAGGCTTTCCCTTCCGGGACTGGGAGAGGTTCATCTCTCTGCACCTACCTTCGTATTCTTCCTACACAGTGGTGCTCATGCCTGCCCCAGGGCCCTGCCGGCGTGAGACCTGAGACCAGACAGTCGCCCAGTCCCCACTCCCTCCCTGCATTGGGAAAGGTGGAGGAGGGCACCCGATTTTGGAATACAGGGGCCGGAAGGGGCCTTATAGATCATCCAGCCCAGCTCTTTTGTTTTACACTTGAAAAGCTGGTGCCTTGGATCATAGAGCAAGCTCCTAGCGAGCCAAGACAGAGGCCCAGGTTCCCTGCCTCTGGGTTCAGAGTACTTTCCCTCCTTCCCAGGACCCCCAGGTCAGTTAGGGGAGGATGGGAGAAGAGGGGGCAGGAGGGAGGGCTGATGGTGGACGGCAGCTGACAGCCGGCCTCTGGGCTGTCCCTCGCCCTGACTCAGCAACACACAGCTGCCAGGCCACGTGACCTGTTCGGCTGCCAAAGGCCTGACCGAGGGGTTTCTGTATGTCTGCATCTCTGGATTGCATCCTCTCAGCTTATCTTGTTTGCTGGGGTTATAAGGGAGGCCCCTCTGAAAGCGTGGGACAGCTCAGGTCGTTCGCCCCTGTGAGTGACTCCTAGCAGCATCCTGTCAGGAAAGAAAGAGAGAAATTAGAGGAGGGCCTTGGAGAGTGACGAGAGGGGCCCTGCGAGGTATGGGCAGGTGTGTCTCCAACAGAACGAAGGGGAAAGCAGACTGCTGAAGAGGCTGCTGGGAAGGAGACTTGGAAGGAGCTTGCAGAACTGAAAGGAGCATAGAAAGCAAGGAGTCCAACCCATTGTCTTGTAAATGAGGAAACTAAGTCCCGGTGAGGGGCCAGGGCAGATCTGAGGTGGGTCATGGCCAGGCCCACACATGCCACCAGGTACCAGCTGATGGGACATCTCTGGCCTGGGCACTAGGTCCACCCTGTTGAGAGTGGGCTTGATTCCAGGAGCTGTGGGTCTGCACACACATTCCCCACCCCCGCCAGAGACAGAAGGGACAGAGGCAGCCTGTCCCAGGAGGAGACCCCTCATACTGGGCAGTGGGATTTCTGGGAATAAGAGGGTCCACACCCCAGAACACCATGGCTACCATGCTTCAGAATCCAACGTCCACTCCTCAGAAAGAGAAGAAAGAATTAAAACCAAATCTCCATAGACAGAGAGTTCCTGGTCCTTGGCAGTGGTCCTGGCAACCTCCCGCCCCTGCCTGCAGCCCCTCAGGCAGAACCTGGAATTGCAGAGCACCCCCCACCCCCCGCCCCGGCTGACACTCGTCTGTAGAGACTGAAGCTGCAGAGCAGACATGTCCGTCTGGTGAAGAAACCTCAGCTGATTTCAGGAGAAGGGAATGATACCGAATCCTCTCTCAAGGACAGGGTCTCTGAGGAGAGCACAGGGCTCTGGAGCCCTGAGGATGGAGGGTTCGTGGGGACCGGGATGCCCGAGGACATCTACCTCCTGGCGTTGCCTAAGGCAACAGCATAAGTGTATCAGATTGCCCACAAGCCTTCTGACCGTGGGTCGAGCTACTTGACCTGCGAAGCCACTGTGGGTCCAGGGGCCCCTCCCCCACCCCAACATGGCGGCCTCCGACCCAGCCACGTCGCCTCCCACCGCCTCCCTCCCGCATGTCTCCCCCGTTGCTCTTTTGATTATATGAAGGAGTTCCTGCCTGGGAAGCACCCCCATTCCAGGCTACCCCCCACACCTCAGGGTCCCCAGGGGAAGGGACCTGAACCTTGGTTATGACTAGAGTTAGACATACTGACAGGGTTAGGTGGTGGTGGTAATGGAACCCAGAGTTTAGAGAGGGAAAACAGAGCTCCTGAAAACAGAAAAAAAAAAAAAGAGGAAGGGGTGGAACCCTGCAACAGGACTTGAGTATGGGGAAAGAATGGTATGACTGTCCCAGTTGAGTGTGAGGTTATGGGTGACTCCAGTCCCCTGGGGAACATCTATCCCCCACCTTCCCCAGCTCCTCACTCCCCACGGAGAGAGAAATGAACAAAAGCGAATCATTAAGGACTTATGTAGTTCAGCCGGGATAGTGCCCCCACCAAGAGCTGAGTGGCCAGGCAACTCGGCTGTGGGATCCCTCTGAAAGGGTTATGCAGGGACAGCAGAGGCAAAATTAAGAACTTACATGTGAGATAACCATCTACCCCACCCAGGAAAGGAAAAGGGGCTGCGGCTCTGCCATGTGGCAGGTCAGATCCATGAAGCTGGGGCTGGAGGACATTCTCTCACTGTACCCTGTACCCAAGGGCCCCCAGTCATCTCTCACTTTGCTTGCAAATCGTAGATATTGGAGTTCCAGAACTCCTTTTACAGTGTGGACACAAGGAGCTGCAACAGAGAAATTACCTGGCCACAGTTCTGCGGCTTTCTCCATCCAAACCTTACCTCCACTTGAAGGCTTTTAGATTTAGAATTTAAAGAAACTGTTATAGCAAAACAAACCACAAACCAACCTCCTTTACTGAGCTCAAATTTGCGAGCCCGGAACCAATTGCCATTTATGTGTAATGTTGCTTCTGAGTCAGGACAAGTGTTTATTTTAAACCGTGTCCTTGTTTTTAGTTTCTTGCCAGTTGGTTCATGGGAATGAAGTTTTCTCTGTGAGCTCAGTCAGACCTGTCTCCAAATGAGGGCTTAACCCATCAGTGGTCTGCCCACAGAAGGCCTTCCCCTTGCCAGGACCCTGTCACTGCAGAGCTAGTGTCTTCTGCAACAGAGACTGACATTCCTCAATCCTCCAGACCAGGCCTGGGAAAGGAAGGTCAACAGTATGCAGCAGGCCCCAGGCCTCTAAGCTCTCACACTCCTTTTGCTCATTGTTGATCATGATGATTGTTTTAGTTTGCTAATGCTGCCGGAATGCAATATACCAGAAATGGACTGGCTTTTACAAAGGGGATTTATTAAGTAACAAGCTTACAGTTCTAAGGCCATAAAACTGTCCAAACTAAGGCATCAACAAGAGGATACCTTCACTCAGAAAAGGCCGATTTCCATCTGGGGTATCTCTGTCACATGGGAAGGTACATGACAACATCTGCTGGCCCTTTGCTCCTGGGTTTTGTTGCTTTTGGCTCCTCGTTCCAGTGGCCTCCTCTATGAGTTGCTGTCTGTCTGCAAGCATTTCCAAACATCTGTGTCTATATCGGTTCTGAAGCAACTCCAGATGTCTGCATCTGCCTCTGAGTTTTCTCCAAAATGTTCCCCTTAAAGAACTCCAGTAAATGAATCAAACCAACCTTGAATGAGCAGAGTTACATCTCCATCTAATAAAAAGGTCACACCCACAATTGGGTGTGTCACATCTCCCTAGAAACAACCTAATCAAGAGGTGGCACTCTACAATATTGGATCAGAGTTAAAAGAACATGGCTGCCCCCACAAGATTGGATTAGGAGTAAAAGACATGGCTTTTCTGGGGTACCTAACAGTTTCAAAACCAGCACAATGCTATGATGATGATGATGGTATTACTTAATTTATTGAGCACTGACTTTATATCCAGCTCTGTACTAAGTGGAATCTATATAATTTTGCTTGTCACATGCACTCACTCCATGATTATGCTACTCTTGTGATCGCCAGAGTGCAAATGAGAAGAGGAAGGCATGGCCAGGTTGAGTATTTTGTCTAACTAGTTGTGGTCAGGACCCAAACCCTGGCTGATTCCAAAACTTTTGCTCTTAAACAAAACTTTTGCTCTGCTGTACCCTAAATATATGCATTTATTTTTGCAGTTTATTTTACAATGATTAAAATGACAGTAACGCCATACACGAACATCTTGTGCCAGCAAGTAAAGGTAACTAGATGCTGTTACCCTGGCTCAGCAGGGTGCAGGATGGGTGCAGGACACAGTGGAAGAAGCAAGGTTTGCCTTCCCCATTCACCTAGGATGTTAACCTGAAGCAAATCAAATAGCCTTTCCAGGCCTCACTTTCTCACTCTGTGAAATGAGTGCAGTAATATTGGCTGTACCAACTTTATAGAGTTGTAAAAAATCCAAAAAGTAGAACATGAGAAAGTGCTAGATATGGGATATTGGTATTAAGTAACTTTCTCAAAGCACAGACAGGGCTCTGGATCTTGACCTCTCCCTTCCTAGGATGAGACCTTGGACGAGGTGCTTTTCTGTGCCTCAGTTTCCTCGTCTGTGCAGTGGAGATAACAGTAGTTCCCACCTCGGAGGGTGGTTGTGAGAACTGAGAACTGAGAAGCCCTCCGCCCGGGCCTGCGCCAGCTCAGCCCAATTACCCGGTAGTCACGGGAGGAGCCAGGCCTTAGCAGCCCTTCCAAGTGTGCTCCAGTGGTTTCTCCTGAACTTTTCATCCCTGCGCCAGCTCTGAGGCACAGGAGAACCTCATTAAGGGGTGATTCAGTGCTTCATGGAGAGGCTTGGTGCTCCTCTGTGACCTCCTCCTCACCCCTGCCCCCTGCGCCCTAATCTGCCAGCAAATCTGCTTTCCGTCTGAAAGAAGAAAAACAAGATTCCCACCAAAGTGCTTGTGGGCAGGCTTGTAATTTATCTGAAGTCAGTCCAGGGGGTCGGTGGACCGAGGACGCAGCAAGCGCCTTCCGCCAGGAGACCCACAGACCCACAGATGTTTCACATATTTGTCTCCACTCTGTGGTCTGGGGAACTGAGAATCTTTTTTTTTACCGGGCGCATCCCCTTGGATGCCCCTGCCCACCAGGCCGCTCCCTCCCCACCAGCTCTCGCAGCTGGCCAGCCCCATGTTGACCAGAGATCGGTATGCACTTTTCTTCTCCATCTCACCACAGGAAAAATGTTCCCTTTGAAAGCCCCGCAGATTTTCTTCCTCGCCAGCAACCATGAACCAGCCGTGCAGCTGGTCCAAAGAGTATTCTGTTGGTCCCATTGCATTTCCCAGGAGACCGCCTTCTCGCTTCCCCTCCTCCAGGTGAGTCCAGGTCTCACCCAGGCAGCCCGGTTGTCTCTCCTTGTTCTTGACTTGCTAAAAGTTTCCTTGTCACTGGACCCCTTCATCCCACCAGACAGAAATCACCTTCAGGGCGGGAGCATACGTATCTTTGTTCTCCTCAAGAAATCAGAAGAGGTTTTCAATAAAAACCTTTAGGAAGAGGCTCTTTTAAAAGTTTACTTCCTTGTTCCTGGAGTGCTAAGGGCTGTTGGGAAGTAATTTGGGTATACAAGACCCTGGACCCTGGAGGACTTCCTCTATCTCACCTGCCCAGACAGGTGACCCTGTGCCTCCCCTTACCTGAAGAATTTCTGCCAGCACACATTTGACTTGCCTGATCTCGTTTGATTTCCCACAGAATCCTGTGCAGGGCTATCCTTGATTGACTGCTGAAGAAATTGAAAATGTGCAAAGGTAATGTTTCTTGAGCAGGGGTCAGGATTCAGACTTCCTGACTCCCAGGCCCCCCCCAACCCCCCACCAACCACACATCTCCTCCCTCCCTCCCTTTCTTACCCTTCCCTCCCCTTCTCCCCTCCCCCTCCCCCTCTTCCAAGAGCGTGGTGGCAGCTCAATGACACAGGAAGGAGTGATTTTTGTTGCTGCTTGTAAAGCCTGGAACTGTAAAATGAACGGTTTTGTAAACCGGTTCTTGGCTTTCCTGCTGCCTGTGGTTAAACCCCCCTTTGGAATCCAGTGATTTGAAACAATCCTGAAAAGCCCAGCTGAGTCTTTTCCTTGGCATCTGTTCTATGTGTCGGGGTGAGGGGTGGGTGGTGGGGTTGCAGGGCGCATCCTTGGAGCCAGCCTGCTGATTTGGAAAAGGTCCAGGCTGGAAGCTGAAACCAGACTCCAGCTCAAGGTATGTGGAGGGCAGGGGGGTGAGGACAGCCTGAAGGGTTAGAGATGATAAGCCTGGTCTTAGTCCATCCTTGTCCTGAGATCAGCCTGGGAACCACCCCCCGCCCCCATCTCCCAGGGCTGCTGACCATGGGTGGGGGTGGGGAACAGAGGCTGAGGGCAAGGACTGAGAGGGGAGTGGGTGGGGTGAGCCATTAACCCTGTGAGTTGACCAATTTTAACCAGAAGAAGACCTAGCGATTGTGTAGAACTGCTCAGATGGAGGGTGGGGAGTGGGGGGTGCCCAAAGCTGGCTAAAGGAAGTGGGCAGGAAGACTGGGGCTAGATCCTCTCTCCTCCTGCCTATCCCCTAAGGCCCAGGGCTCCCCATGCTGCAATTTGAGGTGTATTATCTGCTTTGAGGCTGGAGAGGGTTGGCTCCGGGCATCCCTTTCCCATGGAGTGGTAGGTCAGTCCCTGAGGATTAGGTGTCAGCAATGGGGAGCAGGATAATGTGCCCAAGTCACGGCTGTGCCCAGGGCCCCGAAATTCCTGAACCACAGAGACAGAAACATATAGGACAATAGGTTCGGGCACAGCCCATCCAATGGAGCTGTTGAGTCCAAAGTCTTTAATGAACCTGGGCCTCTTCCCAGGCGACAGAGAGAGGAGGCTTCCAAAGCCAGGTTAACCTCTTGAGATGGCAGCAGACAGAGAGGGTGGCTCAAGTGCCACTTTACACAGCCATGGATTTGGGGTGGGGGCGAGATTCCAAGGTCAGGAAAGGGGCCCATCTTACTCTAAGATGAAGATATAAAATATATGCGAGGAAATCTTTCAGGGAGAGACTTTTTAAAAGGTAGTGATTAGCATCCATAATATCATGCATAGCACAAATCCTTTACCCTTTGCTAAAGATGGGCTAATTGAGCCAAAGCAAGCAGGGAAACAGGATCCGTTCCATAATCCACAGAGTCCAAAAGATAAAAAGAAACTAGTTTCCCAGGAGAAGGCCCGCCATTCCTGGGATTTAGGCCAAAGAGAAATTTCTTCCATGGGTGCTCAGGAAGGAAGATGCTGATGATTCATGAGCTGCATCCTCAACAAGTTTCCTAGGACTCTTGCTTAATGACATCCCATAGGGTAGTCCGATGACATGATGCCAAAGTAAACTTTTTAAAAATTTGAGTGTTTTATTGTATTCATCTTTAATTAATGCTCCCTTGGTACATTATAAGGTGGCATACTCCGCAAATTAGATGCAGAGAGCAATCCTTTTCTAGTCTTTTATGTCCATATAGTCCCATGGATATCAACATGAAGTGTTTAGTGCTTTGAACTTAATCAAGGTATGGCACAATTTTAATGTGACTCCTCTGCTGTCCTGTAAGATCACAGCCTAGAGTAACTGAGTTTATGTAGAGCAGGTGGTTCTCATTTCTTAATTACTTGCTCTTCTCTTTCTCTTCCACACTGAGTAAGTGCTCCAATGACCAATCTCCCTTCACTTCCAGAGGCCTTCTGGGAAAGGAAGTAGAAAGGATATATAGGGATATGTGGCAACCAATTTTGATCATCCAGTCAAATGAGACTCATGAACTTCAAGATTTAACAAGGCTTCTCTTCACGACACTCTCACTTGCACATCTGAGAGGCACAGTAACTACTTCAGCTGTTTTAGGAGGTTCTGCAGGTAAGTTAAAAGCCTTTTTCTATGTGGGTCATTCAGGAGGTAGTGAAATTTTGGTTACAGGCTTAGGCAAGTTCTGTCTCTTTGTGGCCTTTCTATTTGAAGTTTCAGAAAATGTCTGGTATTTTCAAGCTCCAAATCTTTATTACCCCAAGTTTGTGACTGTTGCTTAACTCCTAGGTTTTGCCTGTCATTTGATAAAGACCACTTCCAGTTTTTTCTATTTCATTTGCTGTTGAGGTTTTAAAACATTCCCTATCTATCAGCTGGCCCTTTCACCCTGTGACTCCTGGGTTTTTTGCACAAGTTTTTGCCTTTTCTCATTCTTCTTCTTTCAGATAAACTTGGGAAGATTTAAATGAGTCAAGCCATGAGATAGTCACAGAAATTATTAAAGTAAGAAGAGCAAGCACTAAGAAAATCCAGCCACACAGCAAAATAAGATTTTTAATTTTTAGATCCGGGATCCCACTCCAAAACTCCAGACACAAGGGAGACTGGGAGGGGGGGGTGACTCAGAGAGGAAGAAAACACCAGTGTCCCCACAAGAAGCCATTGTGGCAGGAGTCCTGAATCAGGGCAGAGAGCCATCCAAAGTAAATGTTTTGCTGGGAAGAAGATTTTAACATCACTCATTTACAGACAAACATTTAGCTAATTTTAAGTGCATCAAACAGGTCATTAAAGCAGGACGCGACAATACTTGGTTATCAGTAAATAGTAACAACAGCACAGCTAACATTTATTGGACAATTTTACCATGCCCCAAACACTGCGCTTAACCATTTTCATATGTAATGTCATTCAGTCCTCACAATAAGGTGGGCGTGTGATTGTCTCCCTTTTACAGTTAAAGAGCGAGGTTGATACACACCCTTCACCTTTTTGCTTTCAGCCAAATAAAGGCAGGTGTGGAGTTAATGGCTCAGCTGGCCCTGACTTCCATTAAGAAAGATACTAAACAAATGCAAAATACCCTTTGTAAGATTAACAGCACAATACTAATTAATCCACACAGAATAAGCAGAAGCTTTTGGTGCATGTATATATGTGTGTGTGTGTGCATGTGTGTGTGTGTGTGTGTGTGCAGCTAAAAATCTAAAACAGATGGTGCTAGCCTGGGCTATCTTGTTCCTTTTTGTCTCACACAAGCACACACTCCAACTGGGATGCCTACAGTGTCAGATGAGAATGAAAACCCTTTTACATGACAAGAGAAGCCTATGGATAGAAAGTCTGAGATCTTTGGGGAAGAAGTGCGTCAGATGACAAAAGACTGGATGTTGCTTGCTTGCCCCAGTCCTCAGAGAGAGGCACTTCAGGGTGGACCCCAGAATCCATCATCTGAATATTCACAGTATGCATTTTCCACACAGGGAAAGGCAATTTTGCCAGACCTTCCAGTGTTTAGGAAAATTCAGTGGGATTGGAGAAAAGGGATATCACAAGCGTTCTGTGTCTTAGGCGCAGAGGGACAGGCTGTTATCCATCTGCTGATTCTCTGTCATTTGGTAGACAGATAACTTAGATTGTGGTTATCTAATAAACTTGGGAAAAAAACTTAGCTCATTAGCTGAGTGACTTTGCTTAACCTCTCTAGGCCTCAATCTCCTTATCCGTAAAGTAAGGATGATATTATTTACCTTAAGCTGTCATGAGGATTAGAGGTTATTACATAATATGCTGAACATAGTACCTGCTTATACCTACAAAGGGATCTATTATTGAGTTTCGAGTATTGGTTATCAGATATGTGCTTTGCAAATATTTTATCCCATTTTATGGCAGCTCTATTCATTCTCTTAAAGGGTCTTGAAAAGCATAAGTTTTAAATTATTACAGTGTCTTTCAAAGAGCAGAAACTTTTAATTTTGATCAAGTCCAATTTATCAATGTTTTATTTAATGGGTTGTGCTTTTAATGTCATATTCAAGAAAATTTTGTCTACCCCAAGATCACAATAATTTTCTCTTTTGTCTTCTTCTAGAAGTTTTATAGTTTCAGATTTTACTTTTGCATCTATGTTGCATTTTTTATTCATTTTGGCGTGTGGCTCTAGATATTCCTTGGTTTATGTATATCCAACTATTCTTTTCTTGCTATTTTGCTCTTGCTAGAAACACTAGCACAATGTTGAATCAAAGTGGTAAGAGGAGACATCTTGCCTTGTCCCTGGTCTTAAGGGACAGCTTTCAGCCTCTTATTGTTAAGTATGCTGGTAGCTGTAAGTATTTCATAGATGCCCTTTAACAGGGTAAGTTCCTTTCTATTCCTACATTGTTGAGAGTTTTTATGGAAAATGGAGGTTGTATTTTGTAAAATGTTTTCTTTGTATCTATTGAAAATATGCCTTTTCTTTTTTTAGTTTATTATGGTGAATTTAATTCATTGATCTTTAAATTGATATATAGTTATTATATCATAAAATTCACCCTCTTAAAATATGCAGTTCCGTGGTATGTAGTATATTCACAGGTGATGCAATCATCATTATTACTTTATTCTAGAGCATTTTCATCTCCCCCAAAAGAAACCCGTGCTCATTAGGAGCAACTCTCTTTCCACCTTCCTCACTAATCTACTTTCTGTCTTTAAATGGAATCATACAATTTATGGCCTTTTGTGACTGGCTTCTTTCACTTAGCATTATGTCTTCAAGCTTCATCTATAATGTAGCAGGTACTAGTACTTCATTACTGTCTACGGCTGAGTATATTCCATTATATGGACATAGCATATTTTGTTTATCCATTCATCACTTGATGGACATCTGAGTTGCTTTCACTTTGGAACTATTATGAATAATGCTGTTATGGACATTCATGTACAAGATTTTGTGGAAATATGTTTTCAATTCTTTTAGGAATACATCTAGGAGTGGAAATGCTGGGTCATATAACAACTATGTTTAACATTTGAAGAACTGCCAAATTGTTTTCCAAAGGCAGCTGCACCACTTTACATTCCCACCAGCAATATATAAGGGTTTTCTATCTCCACATCCTCCCCACCACTTACCTTCCCTTTAATTTCAATTACGGCCATACTAATGGGTGTGAAGTGATGGTTCATTACCATCTTCATTTGCAACTCCCTCATCATGAATGATACTGAGCATCTTTTTATGTGCTTATTGGCCATTTATGTATTTTCCTTGGAGAAATGTCTCTTCAGTCCTTTGTCCATATTTTTTTCAGGCCCCATGAGTTTGACTTTATTTTCTTGCCACAATCTCACATGAACCTACATTTGTTTTAACATTTTTTATTGTGAAATATAACATAATGCAGAAAAGTGATAAATTTCAAAATACAGTCTAATAAGTAGTTTTAGACCAAATTTCAAAGTATTGTATGGGTCACAGTTCCAGAATTTCAGGTATTTCTTCTAGTAGCTCTAATGCACTAGACATTAACAAGAAATATCATTATAATGATTTAGAAGTCACAGTCATTTGTTGCATCCTATCTTCTTTGTTCCAACTTCTCCCTCTCATTTGATTCTTCTCCTAATCTTCAGGGATATTTTGGCAATGACCATTCTAACTTCTTCATGTTAAAAAGTGGTGTTGATATGTGATGATATTGTGAATTGTTTATATACCAAGAATGGAATGATCATATGGTAAGAGTGTTTGTGTTTGTATGTTGCTAGGTTCAAAAAAAAAAAAAAAAAATCATCCCCAAAGCCTGATCCTGGAAACTGTATCCTTCCCATTTTTCTATACATACCCTTGCAGAATCTTAGCCTGGATCAATAAGAAATAGCTGCTACTTTCTATTTTGTTTAAAGTGGCTTTTAGTTAGTGGAGTAGGTATCCTAGCTCTCTGTGCACAGGCACTGTAAAATGCAAAGTAGCCAGGTAACTGTCTCTGAGGTAATAAACTCATAAATGATTCCTGTCAAAAAAAAAAAAAGTGGTGTTGACATTATGGGGTAGGGGGTACAACTAGTTGACATTATTGGAGAGACTGGTGTCTCTGGGTTTCAGGGCTTATTTGGCATAGGAACAATCTGGAAGTTTTAAGTTTCTGAAAAATAAACCCAGTGAGTGAAACTTTTATAGAACCTCAGATAGAGCCCTGGGTATTCTTTAGGGTGGGGCTTGGTATACTGTGGCAATGAGCAATATCTGGCTGAAGCTTGCATAAGTGTAACAACCTCCAGAATAGCTGTTAACTCTATTTGAAATCTCTTAGCCACTGATACCTTTGTGTATTTTTACTCAGACTGTTTGTCCTTTTATTGTTGAGTTTAAGCGTTCTTTATATATTATGGCTACCAAACCTCATTAGATATACAGTTTGTAAGGAATTTTTACCATTCTGTGGGTTATATTTTCACTTTCTGAATAGTGTCCTATGAGGCAAAAAATACTTTAATTTGATGAAGTCCAATTTTTCTTAGTGCAGTGTGGTGGTTTGAAGCTATATATACCCCGGAAGGGCACGTTCTTGTTCCTATGGATGTAAAACCATTGTAAGTAGGACCTTTGGGTGAGGCTACTTCAGTAAAAATGTGACCCACCTCAATCATGATGAGTCTTAATCCTATCACTGGAGTCCTTCATGAGAGAATGAAATTCAGACTGAGAGAGAAAGCCATAGGAATCAAGAAGCTAAAACAGAACCCAGAAGAGAAGGAAGAGACCAGGAGATGCTGCCATGTGACAAGCTAAGAACCAAGAATCACCAGCGGCCAGCCCCAGAACTCCACAGGCTTAGGGAGAAAGCAGCTGCTGCTGGTGCCTTGATTTGGACATTTTCCTGGTCTCAAAACTGGAAGTTAATAAATTCCCACTGTTTAACCTGATCTGTTTCCTGATATTTCCTTTGAACAGTCTATGAAACTAAACCATGCAGTTATCAAGTTCAAAAGGCAGTTATTAAGTTCAAGAAACTTACCCATTGATATAATGCTTATAGTCTATGTTCTGATTTTTTTCAGATGCCCCAATAATGTCCACATGAGCCTTTTCCCCTCTATTATTGGATCTATCCAGGATCACTTATTGCATTTAATTATCATTGTCTCTTTAGTTGCTCTTTTTTTTTTTAAATTGTGGGGATATTCTACATATGTGTATATAAATGTGTGTGTGTGTGTGTATATATGTGTGTGTATATACTATTATCAAGATTCCCTTGTACGTGATACATCGCTTCTCTCTTATGGCTTTCAGCCTTCACTCTTTATCTTTGGCATTTGACAGTTGGAATATAATATGTCACGTAGTTGATCTACTCGGGCTCTTTTGTTTGGAGTTCATTTAGCATCTTGGATGCATATATTTATATCTCATTAAATTTGGGAAGTTTTCAGTCATTATTTATTTGAATATTCTCTTGCCCCTTTCTCTCTTTTCTCTCCCTCTGTGATTCCCACAATCATGTATCAGTACACTGATGGTATCCCACAGATTCCTTGGGTTCTATTCACTTTCTTCATTCTTTCTTTCTTTTTTTTTTATGCTGTATGGTGGGGTCACACTTCATCCTTCTTCCATGTGAGTATCCCCTTATTGCAGCACCATTCGTTGAATTTTTTGTTTGTTTTTGTTGGTTTCTTTGGGAAGTGCATGGGCTGGGAATCGAACCCGGGTCCTGCATGGCAGGTGAGAACTCTACCACTGAACTACCCTTGCACCCCCCATTTTTTCTTCTTTCTTCTCTCAGATTGAATGATTTCAATCATCTTGTCTGCAAGTTCACTGATTCTTTTTTCTTCCAGCTCCAAAATGCTGTCGAACCCCTCTATGTAATTTTAAATTTCAGTTACTGTGGCCTTCAGCTTTGTTTGGTTCCTTCACCTAATTTCTTTCTCTTTATTAACATTCCTTTTATGTTCATCTATCATTTTCTTTATGTTTTTCAGTTCTTTGTCCATGGTTTCTTTTAACTCTTTGAGCATATATTGAGCATACATAGAACCATTTTTTAAGAGTCTCTGTCTGCTTTGTCGCAGGTCTGGCTCTCCTCAGCGGTGGTTTCTAATGCTTTAAGTATCTCCTTTGCATGGGCCATTACTTCCTGTTTTTTTGTATGCTTTGTAAACTTTTGTTGAAACCTTTTGTTAAAACCTGAACATTTTTATATTTTAATGTGTCATCATTGGATTTCAGCTCTGAGGTATCTGTTCCTTAAGTTTTTATCAAACTGGAGTTACAACAGAAATTTCCTTGAATGCCAGGTGTAAACAAAAAAAAGAAGAGAAGGAAGATGAAGAGGAGTCATAAACTTTATCCTTTTTATATATTTTTAGACTCATCTGCCAACTTTTTGTTTATAATTTTTGCATCTATGTTCATGATGGATATTGGTCTTTAGTTCTCTTTTTGTATAATGTCTTTGTCTGTTTTTGATATCAGGGCAATGCCAGCTTTATAGAATAAATGGAGAAGTATTCCCCCCAGTTCAATTTTCTGGAAGAATTTCTGGAGAATTGGTATTATTTATTTCTTAAATGTTTAAATTCTCCAGTGAAGCCAGCTGGCTTTTAGTTTGCTTTGTGGAAAGATTTTAACTACACATTCAATTTATTTGTTAAGACTTAGGTCTATTTAGGTTATCTGCTCTTTTTATTGAGCTTTGGTAGTTTGTGTCTTTGAATATATTGGTTCATTTCATACAAGCTGTTGGATTTATTGGCATAAAGTTATTCATGATATTTTCTTATTATCCTATTGTATCTGCAGAATCCGTAGTGATGCCACCCCTTTTATTCCTGAGGTTGATAATTTTTACTTTTCTCTTGTTTTTCCTAATTAGACTGGCTAAAGTTTTCTCAATTTTATTGATCTCAAAAAACAGCTTTTGATTTCATTGATTTGTTAGTTTCTATTTTCTATTTCATTGAGTTTTAGCTCTAGTCTTTATTATTTTCTTACTTCTGCTTACTTGGGGTATAAATTTGCTCTTCTTCTCCTAGTTTTCTAATGTGTAAGCTAAGGTCATTGATAAGAGATCTTTTTTCTTTTCTAATATAGACATATAATGCTATAAATTTTTCCTATTATTATACTACATTAGTGGCATCACACAAATATTTATATGCACTGTTTTTATTTTCATTCAGCTCAAAATACTTTACAATTTCCATTATGATTTTTCCCTTTGATCTATACTTTATTTAGAAGTTATTTAGTTTCCAAATATTTGGGAATTTCCCAGAAATCTTTCTGTTAATAATTTAACTTTTAATTTAATTGTGATTAAATTGTGTGTGCTTTGTATCTTATTAAATTTCTTATGACTTTTTCTTCTTGAGACTTGTTTTATGGCCCAGAATATGTTCTGTTTTGGTCAATGTTTTATATTCAATTGGAAAGAATGAGTACTCTGCTGTTCTCGTGGAATGTTATATAAATGTAAATTAGGTCACGGTTGATAGAGTTGTCCAAATCTTCTATATCCTTACTGATATCCTGTCTTTGCATTCTATTGACTATTGAGAGAGTGGTTTTGAAATTTCAGGCTATAATTGTGAATTTGTCTATTTCTTCCTGTAGTTCAGTTGATTTTGCTTCATGTAATTAAAAATTATGTCATTTAAGAGCATATTCTATGTCTTCTTGATTAACTGTACCCTTTATCATTATGAAATAACCTTCTTCATTGGTGGTAATATTTTTTTTTGCTCTGAAATTTACTTTATCTCATATTGATATAGCCAGCTCGTATTTCTTTCAGTTAGTGTTAGCCTGAAATATATTTTACCATTCTTTTATAGTAAACTATTTGTGTCTTTATATTTAAAGTGGGTTTTTTGTACACAGCATGTAGTTGGGTCTCGCTTTTTCATCAGGTCTAACTATCTCTGGCTTTTAATTGGCAGAGATAAATCACCAATTACACTTAATGTGGTTATTGATATGGTTAGGTTTAAATTCATCATCTTGCTATTTGTTTCTTTATTCCCTTTTACCTCATTTTCTGCTCTCTTTTGGATTGAGTGATTATTTTTATGATTCGATTTTACCTCCTTTAGTATCTTAACTATGCCCCTTTGTTTTTTTAGATATTGTTTTGAGGTTATAATATACATTTTTAATTTTCATAGGCTATCTTCAAATGATATTATACCACTTCATTTATAGTATAATAACCTTACACTAGTATACATCTATCTCTCCTCCCAATTTTTGTGCTTTTGTTTTCATATTTTTTATTTTTTCCATATTTTATAACCCCCCACAGTTCATTGGCATTATTTTTGTTTAAAGAGTCAATCATCTATTAAAAATATTTAAAGAATGGGGGAAGGAACTATAATTATCCAGTAGTTTCTGAATGAAGAGCACCAGAAATGCTTTTGTGTAGTTCCACATTTCTCCATAGTATCATTTTCCTTCTGCCTGGAGGATTTCTAACTTTTTTTGTGTGTGTATTGTGACTCTGCTGATAATGAATTATTTCAGTCTTGGTATGCCTGGAAACATCTTCATTTTGCCTTTACTTTTGAAAAGGTATTTTTCTGGGTATTTAATTCTAGATTTTAAATTTTCTTCTTTCAGTACTTTAAATATTACTTCACTATTTTCTTACTGCCTTATGTCTGATAAAAAATCTGCTGCCATCCTTATCTTTGTTCCTTTGTATATAACATGTCTTTTTTCTCTTTCTTGCTTTTAAAATTTTCTATTACTAGTTTTGAGCAATTTGAGCCCTTGGTATAGTTTTCTTCATGTTTCTTGTTCTTGGAGTTACTTGAGTTTCTCAGATCAATTGGCTTATATTTTTTCATCAAATTTGGAAACTTTTCAGCCATTATTTCTTCAAATATTTTTCTTCTCCCTCCTTTTCTCCTAGTCTTTAAGGTCTCCAATTACATGAATGTTAGGCTGTTTGAGGTCCCGCAGCTCACTGGTGTTCTTTTAATTTTTAAAAATTCTTTTTCCCTATGTATTTCATTTTGGATAGTTATATCTTCAAATGCACTGATCTTTTCTTCTGTAATGTCTCATCTTCTGTCAATCACACCTATTAAAATTTTTTCCGTTTTTTTAGACAGTTTCATCTCTAGAAATTCACTTTGAGATTCTTTTATATCTTTCATGTTTTCCCATAACCTTTGAACACATGGAAAGCAGTTATAACTGTTTTAATTTCTTGTCTGCTAATTCTAACATTTCATCAGTTCTAAACTGGTTTCAACTGGTTTATTTTTCTCCTTATTATGTATCATGTTTTCTAGTTTCTTTGCATGCAAGGCAATTTTTGTTTGGAGGCCAGACATTGTCAATTTTACCTTTTTTGGATGCCGAATATTTTTATATTCGTATAAGTATTCCTTTTTCCCCTCAGTAGCATTTTTGAATTAATTTTTATTAATGAACATTCCATAGCTACCAAATATACCTATACATATTTTAAACTTTGTTCTGGGCACACTGAATTTACTTGGAAAGAGTTAGTGCTTTTAAAGCTATTATATGGGAGTAGTCAAATGCTCAATTCTAGGGCTAATTGTCCCCCACTATGAGGCAAGACCCTTCTGACTACTCTACTCAATGCTCTTAAAATAATTAGGTTTTCAATTTGGCAAGTGGGAACAGGCGCTATTCTCAGTGTGTGAGTGTCAGGTAGTTATCTCTAATCCTTTCAGGTAGTTACTTTCTCACTTTGAGTTGTTTCTTCACATGTATCTGCTGATCATTACTCAGCTAAATACTGGAGGGGTTCATCTGTAGATATTCAGGGCTCTCTCTTTGGCACTCTGTGCTACAAACTCTAGCCACTTTGTTCTCCCTAGATGCTCAGCTGTCTCAACTCAGTTTCCCCTCCCTGCGCTGTGGTCAAGAAACTCTCAAGGCAGGAGATAGGGGCATTTATAGGGCTCCCCTCTTTTTTTCCTGTCTTTTAGGGATTGCTCTCCTTCATTACCTGATTTCCAGTGTCTTTAAAATCACTATTTCATATATTTTGTTTGATATATTATATATTTATATTTGATATATTATATCTATATATAATAATATATATTATATATTATCTGTTTGATAATTGTTTCAGGCACGTAGTAAATCCAGTTCTTGTTACTCTATCTTGGCCAGAAGTGGAAGTCAAAATTAGTGAATTTTACAGGCTATTTCAAATGGCATTCTCTTTGTATAGTTGGTCTCTAACATTTCTCTGAAGCTGCAAGGAAGAGCCTGTGTAAGAGATAAAGTGAAATGGGGGTGGGGGTGGGGGTGGGATGTTTACCAGCTGGCTTTCATTCTACAAAATAACCATGACCTTATTAACTCAGCCCTAGTCAAAGACTCAGGAAAGGTGCAAACATTCCAGTCCCAGATGCAGGAGGACCAGGAAGACCCATATGCATGTCCAGGCTCTGAAACTCCACCGCACCCTGGGGCCAGTCTCTGAGGAGCAATTTTATCGTCTAGAAAAGCCTGACTCCTGATTCTGGGACCTGAGGCAGCCAGCAGCTAGAGGTAGCTGCCAGGAATGGCTAGTATAAAAGGGATTTTCCTGGCATGAGAGGGAGATCTGGTTTTCTAAGTCTGCCCCCTCCTTAATATTGATCCTGATTGGAATGGACAGTGATCCCTTGGACTTGTGCCTTCCTGGGAATGAGAGGGCATTCTCACGGCCTGGCTTAGAACCCTTGCTCAAAGACCAGGGGCTCTGTAGGAATTCTAGTGCTGATCCTACCTTCTCCGTTCGCCAGAAACATTGACAGTCTGGGACACATGTATAGCCAGTGTATTATTCTCCAAACATTAATAATTTTAATTCTCTCAGATACTTGTTCTCCAAACAGTAATAACTGTAGTAATAATATAGAAGTTTCATAAAGCTTTGTTTGTACAGTTTTGTTGTTGTTGTTTTGGGTGCATGGTCCGGGAATTGAACCCAGGTCTCCTGCGTGGAAGGTGAGTGTTCCACCACTGAACCACCCATGCACCCTGCATAGTTTTGAAATTTAGAAAGTTGTTTTTATTATAACATATTTCAAACATAAAATGCAAAGAATAATATACTGAAAATTCATATATCCACCTCCAAGATTCTACATAACCTTTTTCTTTCCCCACATAATCTTTTTTGAAAAATATTTTTATTTAAGAAAATAAGCAATGCACTTACAACCACCAAAAATGGATATTTTAGTTAGCTTAACCATAGGCATATTTAAATCAAGTATCCAAACAGTCATTGTAAAACCTGTGTTTGCACAGTAAGTTTCATAAGCCAATTTAGAATTAAGGCAATAAGGAAAAGAATCTACAAATTCAGATAGCAAAGTTCTTAAACTCTAAATATTAAACACTAACAAATACCATTTGATAAGCTGTCAAAACTGAATGTTCTCAAAATATCAAGTAGAAAGTTATTACCAATATCTACATTGCTATAGTAATGACCTATGTTACTAAACATTTTCCTGATTTCATAGGCATTTCCTGATTTCATGAAAATACCTTCTTTCCATATGTATTTTAAAATACAATATCTAAGTAATCATTGTAAAGCCTGTTTGTACATGTTTCATAAACTAATTTAAAATTAAAGCAAGGAAGGAAAAAAAATCTATAGATACAGTTTTGTAGCTAATCAAATGGTATTTAAGAGTGTTTAATATTTAGAATCTAAGAAACTCTGATAACTGTACCCGCATGTCCTAGCTTACTAGCTGCCAGAATGCAATATACCAAAAACAGAATAGCTTTTAAAAGGGGAATTTAATAAGTTGCTAGTTTATAGTTCTAAGGCCAAGAAAATGTCCCAATTAAAACAAGTCTATAGAAATGTCCAATCAAAGGCATTCATCCATGGAAAGATACCTTGGTTCAAAGAAAGATACCTTTCTCTTTTAAGTGAGAAGGCACATGGTGAACATAATCAGGTTTTCTCTCTTGGCTGGAAGGGCACATGGCAAACACGCCTCACCTGCTAGCTTTCTGTCCTGGCTTCCTGTTTCATGAAGCTCCCCGGGAGGTGTTTTCCTTCTTCATCTCCAAATGTTGCTGGCTGGTGGACTCTGCTTCTCATGGCTATGTCATTCTTTTCTGCTCTCTCAGAATCTCCAGCTTTCTCCAAAATGTTTCCTCTTTTATAGTATTCCAGTAAACTAATCAAGACCCACCCAAATGGGTGGAGACATGTCTCCACCTAATCCAATTTAACAACCACTCTAGATTGAGTCACATCTCCAGGGAGATGATCTAATTACAGATTCAAACATACAGTACTGAATAGGGATTAGAAGAAATAGCTAGATGTATAAAATGGGGTTAGGATTAAAACATGGCTTTTCTAGGGTACATAACATCCTTTCAAACTGGCACACCACATAATCCTTTGACTTCAGACTTTTGATAACTAAAGCTTTAGATGTTGGTTGGTGTTTCTGAGATTGAGTTTCACAGGTTCTCTGTGGGGTCCATCCTTGCCTCCTTTCTACCCATCACAGCAGGTGTTCTGTCTTCTTATTTAAGGCTAATCTCTCCTCCAGCTCCCTGGACCCACCTCCTCTTCTTGTACCCCTACAGTCTCATTTTGTCATATGTCCCCTGTCTCCTGAATCTTCAACTTCTCCCTCTCTAAAAGTTCTTTCCTAGAAATATTTAAACATAATCAAGCCTCTCAATCTTAAAAAACATCCTTTCTTCAACTCTTTATCTTCCTCTAGCTGCTGCTTGCCTTTCTCCAAGCAGCTTCTATGCTAACTATAAAGCAGTACCAATCATGCTATGAATATCAGTACAATCTTCCTAAAATATATTTTTGGTCATGTATCCCCGCCCCTAGTTGAGAATCTTCGGGGCTTTCTCATTTCCTCCTGAAGAAAGCTGATCTCCTGAGCCTGGCACAGAAGACTCTTCCTGCCTAACTGGTGCCACATTAAATAGCCTTATGTGCACTCTGCACCCCCACATGCCTCCAAATCCACCCAACACACACTCTGTGCTCCTCCAAAGTACCAGGCTCTATCCCATCCCTCTGGCCAGGAAGTTCCATGGATGTGCCTTTGTGTGTCCTTTTCTTCCTTCTATCTCAATCCTCACCTCCTTGGGTAAGCCTTTCCTGACCCTCGCCCATGTCTAGCCCCTGTGTTCCCTTGAATTTAGCACTTTACTGGGCTAAGTTGGGAATTCAATGTTTACAAGTCTGCAAATTACTTAAAGAGAAGAAAAGCTTACATTTTCCTGAAAAAATACCAGGCAGTTAGTGTAGTACCTGGAACATAGTAAATGCTCAGTAAAGGATGACAATAACGACGACCACAGTCACCCTCATCCCTACCAGAGCAGGGCTGCACCAGAAGGGAAAGAACAATCCTGACAAAGCTATGACTATGAGGTCCCTTGGGAGTGCCCCGAAAGGTATCTCCCTCAAGTCCCCAGACTTGAGAATATCTGCCTTTCTTGATGTCCCTCAGAGTGGACCCAGTAGGGTCGTTCTTTTGAGTGGGCAAAGTTGTAGCTGTTTGCGTGGCTTGGGGTATGAGCACTTGTAGTGGTTTGAAGCTGTATGTACCCCAGCAAAACATTCTTAAATCTAATTCATTGCAATGGAAACCCAATTCTAAGTAGGACCTTTTGATGAGGCTATTTCAGTTAAGGTGTGACCCGTCTCATTCAGGGTGGGACTTAATCCTTTTACTGGAGCCTTTTATAAATAGAATGAGGAGTGAGAGGGAAAGGGCAAGGGAGCAAGGGCATGCGCCATGGAAGCAAGAAGCTGAAAGGAATGAAATCCGGAAGAGAAGGGAGAGACCAGCAGACACTGCAGGTACTTTGCCATGTGGCAGAGAAGCTGAGGGTCGCTGGCAGCTGATTTTTGGGAAGGAAGCATCACCTTGATGATGTCTTGACTTGGGTTTTTTCACGGCCTCAAAACTTTATAAGCTTGTAAGCTAATAAATTCTCATTATTTAAGTGGAACCATTTCCTAGGCTTTTTTGCAACTTAGGAAACTAAAACAGCACTCCTGGCATAAAAAGATTGCCTTCAAATGGTGCTGAGAATTCTCCATTTTAATTTGTTAAACCTTGTCCTTTTCTCTCCACCACCCCACCAGGACCTCTTCTTATGATTACTTAAGATTATGAAATTATTAGATATAGGAGAGAGCTGAGCACCATAAGGATTCTGGGCCCTTGGAGGGGACTCAGAGTTAAGGGCATGAAATGGGGGAGAGAGTTAAGTTTTTGCTGATTTCACAGTTTTGCTGGCAGACCTAGCCTAGCTTCTAGGTCTCTATAGCCATAATCTCAATGTGGAGAAGAAGGGGGAGATTTCTTCTTTCCCTTAGATCCTAGCTTCAGGGGAATTAGGTATCGCTTTCCAACTTTTCCATTTCCTTGCACTCCTTTTGGATTTGGAGGAAATTGTCCAGAGCAGGTTCTATAATCTGCAACCTGTAAGAAAAAAGTGAAGCGAGGCTGGCGTAGGACATCTTGAAGAATTCACTATACACACACACACACACACACACACACACACACACACACACATAAATGGGCTGGTTCACCAACCACAAGGGGGGTTACTTTTCTTGGCCAAATCAGTAAGAAAGACGGACAGACTGAGAAAAAGAAGAAGGAAGTTCAAGAAGAACAAAATATATCAACTTGGAACGAGGAAAACGGAAGATGTCAACAGTGAACGACAAATTGATAGCAGTATTTAAAAAAAAATATTTTTATTGACAAATCTTCACATACATACAGTCCATACATGGTGTACAATCAGTGGCTCACAATATCATCACATAGTTGTGTATTCATCACCATGACCATTTTCTAGAACATTTGCATTACTCCAGAAAAAGAAAAAAAAGAAAAAACTCATACATCCCATACCCCTTACCCCTCCCTCTCATTGACCATTAATATTTCCATCTATCAATTTATTTTACCCCTTATCCCCCCTATTATTTATTTATTTTATCCATATTATTTTTTACTCATTTGTCCATACCCTGGATAAGAAGAACATCAGACACAAGGTTTTCACAATTGCACAGTCACATTGTAAACGTTCTATCTTTATACAATCGTCTTCAAGAATCAAGGCTACTGGAACACAGCTCAACAGTTTCAGGTACTTCTCTTCAACCACTCCACTATACCATAAACTAAAAAGGGATATCTATATAATGCATATGAATAACCTCCAGGATAACCTCTCAACTCTGAAATCTCTCAGCCAATGAAACTTTATTTTGTCTCATTTCTTTCTTCCCCCTTTTGTTCAAGAAGGCTTTCTCAGTCCCTGGATGCTGGGTCCCGGCTCATCCTGGAATTTCTATCCCACATGGCCAGGGAGATTTACACCCCTGGGAGTCATGTCCTGCATAGTGGGGAGGGCAGTGAGTTCACATGCTGAGCTGGCTTAGAAGGAGAGGCCACATCTGAGCAACAAAAGAGGCTCTGGGGGTGACTCTTAGGCCTAATTTTAAGTAGGCTTAGGATGTTTTGGAACACTCACTGTGTGCTGGGGGCTAAGAATGAAGGAAGATGGTTTCTGTGGATGGCTGGATGTAAAAGCCAGAAAGGAACAGATCTCATCTTGTTCGCTAAGATAGTGTGACTCCCTCAGAAGCTAAACTTTTCTCCTAGGGTTTCTGAGAGTACAGCCAGGTTCATCCCCACCCTGCTTGGATGTAGCTGGCTCTCCCCACACTTCTTTAAACACCCTCCTCTCCCTCACAGCAGGGGACCAATTTCTGAAGAGTTAGTCACCTCTTGAACATCCCTCACATTTCTGCCCTCTCCATCCTTACTGGATCACTAAGCAGCCTCCTGCCTCCTTTTAACTCCCCTCCACCTTGCCAACAGCAGCTTTTCAATGATTCCAAATCCATTCATAATGCTCCACTGGCTTCCCACTGCCTACAAAATAAAGTCCAAGCTCCTTAAACTGAGACACATGCTGGTTTACAAGTTTATGGAAAGAAAGAATGGATTTGTCTAGTTGTGTCACGTGGGGAATAAACACACCAATACTCAGTGAAGCCCCATATGGAGTCCCTATATGATCAACCAGTTGCGACGGAAAGGTCGCCTTGACAAAGGCTGGGTGTCCAAAGCCACCTCCACCCTCAACGCAAATCCAATTGTAAGTTTGCCTGTCTAGATTTTAGGCAAAGCCCTAGAGGGTTCAGGAAATCCTGCTACCTCTAGGACCTAGAGGGATGAGAGTGTGTGTGTGTGTAGGGGGTCATCCTTCCCGCGCCCCCCCCCCTCCCCTCACCCCAGCACGGTTGACAGACCTGGGAGCCGGAACTGCTCTAATGAGAAACAGCAGACTGGCGCTCCGGGAGGCCTCTCAGGAGCCCGTAGTGTGGGTTCTTGCAAAGACCCAGTGGGACAATCAGATCCAGCGCGCTGACCCAAGGGGCGGGCGGAGGCGCAGGGGATGGGAGGTGGCGGTCAAAGATGTGTGCGGCGGGTGGACTCTATAACCCCAGCGCTGAGAGCGGTGAGACCTCGGCGCGCTGGGGGTCTCGCTCACGCAACGTCGGGCTGGCTCAGTGCGCCGGGGCTCCTGGGAGCGAACCAGACGTATTCGGGAAACGGCAACCAACCCTTACGTCCTGGCTTGCACCCCACGCCCCAGCGGCACTGGGAGACCAGCCCCTACCCCTTCTATTGCGCGACTAGTTTAAAACTCGGGGTGCGCGCGTGATTTCCCACCGAAAGCGGACTCCGGGCTTACTGGGTCGTGCTCTCTAGCCACCCCTAAGTTCCCCCCAAGAACCCCTCTAGAAGGATCCATAGGTTTGAAAGCCTGGAAGGATCAGTTTTCCCGGGTAACTGCGAGTTGCTGCCGGCCCGAGTCGAGTAGCATCTCTCCTCCCACTCGGACACTGGGGAACTCAGGCTGAAGACGAGCATTTCGATCCACCTTCGCCTTCGCCTCTCGCTCCCTGAACTCTGGCTTGGGGGGAAGGTGGAGGCAGGGGTGGGAGAGATGCTGCCCGGCAGCCGGGAGCACGTGGAGTCTTCGCCACCGTCACCGGAACCGGCAGAGGGTAGCGGGCGACGTGGGCGAAGGCGGCGCTGGGCAACGGGCGAAGATCAGTCCCAGGGGACAGGGGAGGCCGCGGGAACGCGGGTTGGGGGATGGGGGCGCAGCCCGAGAAGTGGGAGGGGACAGGTTGAGGGGTGGTCTCTGAGGAGGAGCCAGGCCGGACTTTATTGTTCGGCGCTCAACCGCCCGGAGCGAGCTGCGCCGGGCCGGGAGGGCGCGTGCGTGTAGTGGGTGACCGAAGCTCGGCGTCCACTGCGCCTTCCCTGCCCCCGGCCAGTGGTCGCCGGCGTGGGCTCCCTGCGAAGAGACTGGAGCTTCTCTGCTCGCTCTCCTGAGCGCCCAGGTCCGACTCGGCTTGGGGCCTGGAGGGAGGGGCCTGGTCAGGTGGGGGTGCAGGTCTTCGGAATGGGCTCTGGAAAGGGAGTGCAGCCTGGCCTCACGGAGCTAAGGCTGGTCCTTCTGGGGGACACACGGGGTATGAGGCCGAGCCCCGGGGGGTGGCGGGCGGGCCATTCCCTGCTGGGTCCGAGAGGGAGGGCACGCAGCGAAGCTTGGCTCTTCCGAGTGTGCCGCGCGGGAGGCGCAGCTGGGCCGCCCCGGCCGCACTGGTGCCCGTTCGGCGTTTCGTCGACTCGCAGCAAAATGCTGGGTCGGCGGCTGGCGAGCGAGGGCAGGGTGGCTGGTGCGGCTTCCGTTTGACCCCGGCGCTGCTGCCCTGGCCCTGGCCCTGGCCCACACTGCGCCCTATGCCTTTGGCAGGAACCAGGGCGCGCCTCGGGCCCCCCACGATGGCCGCCGGCAGCCGCCGCCACCGCCGGGAGCCGCGGCGCGGACACCCGGGCGCCCCTCCCTAGCAGGGCCCGGCCTGCTCCTCGCCACCCCCACCCACCCTCGCCCCGGCCGGCAGGATGGGGGGCGGTGGGTCGGCCCTGAGGGTCTGCGCAGACCACCGCGGAGGCATCAACTGGATCAGCTTGAGCCCCGATGGGCAGCGCCTGCTGACGGGCAGCGAGGACGGCACCGCCCGGCTCTGGAGCACCGCGGACGGCCAGTGCTGCGCCCTCTTTCAAGGTAAAGCCCCACAGCGCGACCGCCCCTGCCCCGCACGGCAGCACCCCATTTCGACTTTCTTCCACTCTCTTTCTCTTCTTCCGCGCTCTCACCTGGATTCTTTTGGAGCCTCAAACAATAGGACCTCTCAGCTTTTCTACCGACTGACACCTTTTTGAAAGTCCTGCCCTCTGCCGATCGGATCCGCGGAAGAGCACTCGCCAGGGGCCCAGCATCCAATCAGCTGAGGGCACGGCGGTGTGGGCTGGGGTTCAGAATGGGATGCAAGGGGTGGAGGATGAGTGGAGGGCCACCAGCCTGCGGGACCAGGGTCACTTGTTAACCCACTGCATTAAATCATTGCCACAAAACAGTTTTAACAGCAAAAAAGAAATCATACTTCTAATCCATCAGCTAAATAAAATTTTTACTTTTTTCTCATTTGCCCTGCGGCCTTTGGCCACACATTTCTTCTCTCTAGACCATATATATATATGTCAGCAGCTCGTTATGTGCCAACACGGAACTGTACATTACAGGGGTGATTTCTTCTAATTCTCCCACTACTGCTATTCCACTCTTACCGACATGGGAACTGAGGCACAGAGTTAGGTAATATGCTCAGGGTTACACAACTGGTGGAGCTGAAATTTGAAACCCTCTCCCCATCCATACCTCCCTGCCTTGCTATCCCCTGCGGCAGCAGTCCAGGGAAGGGGATAGGGAAGGAATCAGAGAGCCTAAGTTTCTCAACTTTGTTAAATCAATTTCATATATTTGAAAACATGATGAGGTATCACATATAGTAGATGTAAATATTTTTTTATGAAATAGTTTTGTATATACTATAGATTTATTTATATTTGTGTACTTGTTTGGGAGCACAATGCCTTTTTTACTGTGGGTCCTTTGTAGAAAGTCTGCCCTGGATGGTCTGTGAGGTGTCTGCCCAGCATCGACCCTCTGCTGTTGGCCAGAGTAGCACATACACAGTTCCTTCGATGAGGCACAAGGCTTTCGGCCTTGTGTACAGTTATTTATCGTGGGCTGGTTTTTCTGCAATAATCAGCAAATTCTGGGTGGCCTGCCCCAATGCCTTCCATTTTATGTAGGCCCAGGGAGTACAAATTAATTTAGATATTGGTTGATTTTGACTCTGTTGGTTTTATAAAATGAAAACTATTGTGATAGATATTTCAAAGCCCAGTACGGATGGGTTTTGGATTACCTGTTACTGGGGAGTTGGGGTAAGTGATGGACAGTTGGCCACAAACTAACCCAGGCTCCTACCCCACCCACAGATGCACACATTGTCGCATACTCAACTGGGACCGAAGGATGTGAGAAATTTAAAATACAAATTGTATTGCTTCCCAAGCATGAATTTATCTGGAAGGCTTTCAGAAATGCAGGTTCCTAGGCCCCAGCTCCAGCTATCCCCATGAATTGGCATTTCTGACAAGTTTTTGGGTGAATCCGATGTTCCCTGCAGGCTGGTGGCTCAATGTGGTAAAGATTACTTTCTGAGGCTCACCAGAGTAAGAGGCTTTACTAGGACCTCATCTTAAAGCTATGATCACAGTAACTTTCTAATAAATGGGATTGGCTTTCAAACACAGTGGGTGAGCTCACAGTGAAAAAGGAGTCTTAAAAACCAATTATTCTGTAAAGAGCAGAATTGCTTTTAATGTAGTTAACCCCGCTCCTCCCCCTCTTTTACCCATTAGGTAGGTACTTATTTGGGGGCACTCAATTTGATCAATGGCTAGAAGATAAGCAAGGTTTCCTAACGTGGCAGTTCCCATGCTGTTCTGTTCCCATTGAGAAAAGGACTCAGCCTGAAGATTCTGACCCATTCTGGCTGTTCCATAAGCTTCCTTGTCTTCAGACAGCATCTTCTAACATGATTGGGTTTTGGGAGGGCATTCGTTTTTAATTCCATGGCTACAAACTGCACATTCCTATTTAATGGAAACCTATGGCCAGGCCATGTGAACCCTAGAGGATGACTGCCAGTCTGCTTTAATCCCCTCTACTCTGCAGTGAACAGGTTGGGCTGTGATGGTCTAGAGTCTGAGCTCTGGAGCCAGATTGTCTGGGCTCAGATCCCAAGTTACTTAACTTCTTGTGCCTCAGTTTCTTCGTCTGTAAATTGGGAATGATAGCAATAGTATCATAGCCTCATAAGGTTGTTGTGGGAATTA
The DNA here is from genome assembly GCF_023851605.1 of Tamandua tetradactyla. NCBI lineage: Eukaryota > Metazoa > Chordata > Mammalia > Pilosa > Myrmecophagidae > Tamandua > Tamandua tetradactyla. The sequence continues at coordinate 195,422,804 of NC_135327.1, read as the reverse complement.
AACAAGTTAATAAATGGTTTGTCACATAGTATTGGTTGTTTTATCGTTAATGCCTAATTGACAGGCACAAACTGGTAACCTAGCAGCATCTCGTTGGCACCGTACCTTGACAAGTTCAAAACTCTATCTCATATTCTTCTCCCAACAAGCGTTTCATGTCTCCGTTCTGTGGGTGAGGAAACAGACTCAGTGGGGCTAACCGACCCCCCTCCCCCCCGCCAAGGGCCTGAATTACTCCTTCGTGTCCCAGAGTTCTCTCCCCCTCACCTGCCCATGGTCCCCTAAGGTTGACTGTGCCAGGTGGCTATGTCGGATTTGAAAATGCAGGACTCTTGGATCCTGCCATAGCGAATTTACAGATTAGATTGAGAAAATGATCTCTAAACTGAAGAACTTGGTGCAGTAGAACTTCAGTAAAAGGGAAGCTGGATCCTTGGAGCTGCCCCTTGACCCAGGTGGGACTTAAAGCAAGGATTGGATTTGGAGAGGCACAGGGAAAGAGAGAAGACATCCTGGGCTCCGGGCCTGGTGTAAACAAAGGCATGGGGATGACATTTAAGTGGGTGGGGGAACAAAGCCTGGCTTGATAAGAGGTGGTGCATTATTTTCTCTTGTGAGCTCACAACTGCATACATGTTTTTAAAAGGGCATGGGGGAGCAGAGGGAAAGCTTTCAAACATAAGCAAATCATCATGAGCTTTGTCTCAGTCTAGGAAGGATTCCATCGAAATACGAAATTTGTTCTAACTGTGGACCTGAAGGAAACCTGTTGGCAATTTATTCTTAGCCCTTTAGAGTCCACTGTCTCTGGTGACTTCTCTTGCTGTGGGGTCAGAGTGAGGCTAATGGGGAGATGGAAGGGGGAGAGCAGTTGGGTCAGCATCATGCGGAGGGAGAAGACTGGGCTTGAAGCAGTAGGTGCCTTTGCAGCCCCACTGATGAGCACATGTCCCTTGTGGCTGGGAGCTCTGGTTGGCCCACACAGTGGATGGACAGCTGAGCACTGAACCTTCTTAGTGGGGTCAGATCCCCTCAGACTGTCTGGGAGGTCAAGACTGTGGTGAGTCCTTGGTCCAAAGTTGGGGGGGTTCATAGATACAATGTGAGTTTTTGAAGGCTTTGTCAGGACACTTTCAGCCAACTTCCATGTTCTTGGAGCTCCATGCTTTCTCCCACTCTGGCTTGGTTGGAAATCCATCACACAGCCCATCGGTCTGGGTGCTAGCAGGAAACAATATGCCACCCTCAGGACAAAACATGGGCAGAATATTAGGGGAACCACAGTTCTTTTGGCTAGGATCAGCAGGGCAGAGCTAGTACTGTTCCTTGGCCTGAAGGGCAAGGGGTGTGAGTGGTCACTGCAATCCAGAAATAGCTGGGGAGAGGGCTCTCTTGGCGGGAGGTGTGACCTTGATGTGAGGGACACATCCAGCCTGGAGTGACCCTGTAAAATCTCTTGCTGGAGGTCCCAGTGGAAGTGGGAGAACAAGAGAACCCACTTGTAATCTAATCAGGTAGGGGGAGCAGCCAAGAGCAGGGTGGACCAGAGAGAAGGGCGAGATGGAGGGGGAAATGGAAGACAGCTGGTTTGGCCATGGGCAGCAGGCTGAGTCAGAATTGGGAGGATGGATTCCTCCTGCTCCTTCTACGGATAAAAATGCAACTGGAGCAATCCTTGTGTTGAAGGGTTCAGATAATGCCACCTGATGGGCAAATGGATGCCAGGCTTTTGCCCTCCTCAGAACTCAAACATCCTGTCACCATATGGCTTTAAGAAAGGAAACCCCCCGCCTCTTTTTTTATGCTGAGTCAAAAGGCATTTTCCAGTTGGACCAGTCACCCTGGGGAAGGAGTGCCCACTCCAGGCTGCTTCTGCCACCACAGACAGTATTATTTCAGCAAGCTCCCAAGCGCCCTGGATTGGGAGGCAGCTTTGAGCTTTTTGTGTATATGGAAGGAGCAGTTTGACTTTAAACTTCCAGCCAGAGCAGCAAGTCCATGGGGTGTGGTGAGAATGGGGACTGTGTGTGGGCAGGGAAGGGGGGTTGCTGACTACATTGGCAAGAAACCCCTTAGCCTCAGCACGTTCTTTTTAACATAATAACTGCATCTTATCTGCATTCTTCATCCCTTCGAAAATATTTACTTTTATTTGGCTTTTTTGCTTCTCAGCACAATTCTGACAGCTGAATGGATGAGGCAGTAAGAGTCTCCGGAGATGCAGTTGGGGCCTCATGCGTCCATCCATCCATCCCTTTGTCCATCCCAGGGGCAGGGCTGGCAGGCTCATCACAAGGCTCCGTGTGTGGCAGGCATGGTTTCTCCCATCCGTGGTGGGCCCCCACAGGCCCTGGGCAGTGGAGCCCGCATCATCTCTGGTGTTCTGTGGAATATGTCAGAGATGTCCTGCCTGGCAACACTGCAGTTTCCCAGGACCCCTCGGCTGGCCCAGTGCTGTGAACAGTGACTCACTCCTGCTTGTGTTTTCAGATGTGGGGTGGGTGACCCTGTCAACAAAACAAACCTCAGGGCCTAGTGGAAGGGTCTTGCCCACAGGAGAGCCTTCAGTGCAGAGCCCCCTAAGAAGGCATGGGGTCAGCTTGAACCCAGGCTCAGAGTTGAGGTTTTCTGTCTTCTTTAACATCTGAAAACTTATTTTCATTGTTGCATCTTTTCTTCAAGTCTTTATATGCATTTAAATTTTTATTGATTCACAATCAGTATATATATATCCCCCCCCCCCACCTTTTTTGTATGCTGTCTGATGGAGGTCTATTTCATTCTTTTTCCATGTGATTATCCTGTTATTGCAGCACCATTTGTTGATTTTTGGGGTGGGGTGGGGGGGTGGGGAGTGCATGGGCCAGAATCAAACCCAGTCTCCTGCATGACAGGCAGGAATTCTCAACTACCCTTACACCCTCCCCCCTTTTTATTTTAACTTACTCATGCCATAAAAGTAGTCCCATATAGTTCATGGTCTTTTATTATCCCTGTTTTAATGGCTGGAGTTTTCATTGAATAGAGGTGCCTTAATTTACCTTCCTGTGTCTGAGATGCCATGTGGCAGGATGGAAGCATCAGGGCCTTTTGTGTCTGGTGGATCCCAGTGAGCCTCTGTGAGCTGCCTGAGTTAGCGCCAGAACCCAGGGTTCCCAGAACTAAACGAGAACGCCTTGAAGGGCCCCCACGTGCCCAGCACCTCACTGAACTCAGTACTTGGTGGTTCCCTTTTGCTCACCTCTCTAGTTCCTCCTGGGAGTTTCCTGTGAAGCAGTTAAGGCGAGAGGTCCCATACCCACGTGGGGAAGCCCAAGGGACCTTCTTCTTTCTGTGCTCTGAGCCCTCCTGACAGCTGGGAGAGAAGAAGAGGAGGAGGGTGGAGCAAATCTGGTCTCAGGGAAAGTTTGTTGACAATCTTAAAATATTTTATAAACTTTTGGGGGTTGGCAAAAATCTGGACTGTTTGGCAAAACTCATTCTGCCCTTAACTTTTAAACCCATGCGTATTTTAAGGGAAACATAATCTGTAGTTTCTTCAAGTGTTTACTTAATTCGCACAAACATTGTTTTCTTAAAGAGTCCTCGTGGTATCTGCTATCCAAGAAGACTGAAAAATTTTTCTTTCTTATTTTTTTTAAATTCTGTTTCCTAGAACCCAGGAAATTAAGTTCTTCCAAGAGTAACCAAGCTGAAACCCAAGACAGAAAAATAGAAATAATGTGAATCAGCTTGAAACTATCCAGGGGATCATAAATCTCTGCCTCCTTGATACCAGACATCTAAAAGAGAATTTTAATTTTGATAAGAATCCTTAGCATAATAAATACATTACACTGAATGTGTGGATATTTGAATTAATCAGTTTTCTCATCTGAAAAATGGCTTTGAGTTCTGACATTCTTGGATTCTATTGGTTTTCTGGTCCGTGAATTCCTTTCAAATATACCCAACTTCAGTGTCCTTTCGAAAAGTTATCATTTGCGATGGAAACATCTTTACCTGAAGGTCAGGCCCTACTATCTGCTGCCAGGTCTGCTTAGTCATGTTGAGGGCATAAGAGTTGATCACTATGGCCAGAGTGATATTCAAAATATCTTAACCATTGGGCACACCACCCAGTAAGATGGGGTGGCAGCTAGTCGGTCAGTCACACACGTGTGACAGTTCAGACCCCAGACTCTCTGTATGTCTCTTCCACCCATTTCTAGACTTCACGACCTGTCCAGCCCCACCAACCATTTCTGCCAAGCACCTAAGTTCTAGACTTTGTGGGCTACTCAACAGCCACCACCCCACCCTCCACCCGCCAGCATGCCCACAGGTCCCTGCTCCTGCTTTGCATGTGTTGTCTTCTCTGCCCAGCTTGCTTTTCTCTCTCTGCATGTACCAGGGAGACGCTTCCTCCCTCTTCAAAGGTCCCACACTGGCTCCTCTGTGTAACTTACCCAGCCACTGCCCAAGCGGAGGTGTTGACACCCTGTGGACTCACCACTGGACACTGCCCTGCCTCAGCAGAGACCACACTTAGGCTTGATTATTTATCTTTCATTCTGAGCTGGGGGCACTCATGGAAGGCAGGAAATGTGTCTTGTTCATATTTAGTTCAAGACACAGGAAATGTGGCTTGGTCGTCTTTAAACATCTGCATTAGTTTCCTCTAGTTGCTGTAACAAATTACCAAGGGTTTAGGGGCTTAAATAACATAAGCATATTCTCTCACAGTTCTAGGGGGCAGAAATCCAAAATCAGTATTCATGGGCCAAAATCAAGGTGTCAGCAGGGGCACACACTCCCTTCGGAGGCTGCAGGGGAGAATCTGTTCCTCGCCTCTCCCGGCTGCTGGTGGCTGCCAGTATTCCTTGGCTTGCAGCCACATCCTTCCAATCTTTAAGTCCAGCATCTCCAACTCTCTCCTTTGTCTTCACACCACCTTCTATGTGTGTCACCAAATCTCCCTCTACCTCTCTCTTATAAGGATACATGTGATGGCATTTAGGGCCCACCTAGATAATTCAGGAGAATCTCCCCATCTCAGAAGACACTTCATCACATCTGCAAAGACACTTTTTCCAAATAAGGTAACATTTATAGGGTACAAGGATTAGGACCTGTATATTTTATGGGGCCATTATTCTGCCTACCGCAGTATCCAACTCTAAATGTAAAAAGAACAGCTCAGGGCGGGCCACAGTGGCTCAGCAGGCAAGAATGCTTGCCTGCCACGCCAGAGGACCTGGGTTCAATTCCCGGTGCCTGCCCATGTAAAAAAGAATAGCTCACACACATACAGCACGTGCTGTGCAGCTAATGCAGTGCCTCAGTCTGCATAACAATGAAGTACGTATTGTTACTAATATCATTGCAGGTGAGGATGTGGAGGCACAGAGAGGTTAAGTAACTTGCCCCCAGGCAGTCAGTAGGGGCACCGGGATTCTTGTCCAGGCAGGGACTCTTAAAGTCACACCCTTGGCTTCTACATTCCTGCCTCCATAACATCAGGTTTGTTAAATGACTGAGTAATTACCAACAGATGAAAAATTTAAAGAAGACTGAATGGAGAGTAGGGAGAAAGAAGAGAGTGGAAAGGAAGGGAGCAAAAGAATTTGTGGATCCAGGATGAGTTCCCCCTTGAACTGTTTCTGGAACCTCAGGGTTTCTTGAGACTCTCCCAGACCTAAATTGTTCTTTGAAAAGGGACTGTCAGTTGTCTGAAACATTCTCTGCCCCTGCTTTTTTCCCTTTCTCCTCTTTTCAAACATTCTTCCCAGAAGAAAAACAGCAGCTGGCTCCCACTGGTATGCTCACGTTTCCCCTTGTCTGCAGGACATGAAAGCTACGTTACCTTCTGCCAGCTGGAGAATGATGCCGCCTTCACGTGCAGCGCTGACCACACCATCCGGAAGTGGGACGTGCTGAGCGGGCAGTGTCTGGCTGTTTACCGAGGACACACGTCCATCGTGAACAGGTCAGCATGGCCTGCATCCTTGGGCAGGCGGTTAACCAGGACTTGGCCTTTGATCGTGGCCACCCTCCCCTGGGTAGGACCCGAAAGGGCAGGGATGAAGGAAATGGGGTTCCCTGCCCTTGAGCAACCTAAATTCTCTGGGGACTTCCAGATGTGGACCCCTGGGGAGGTAGTCAGTAGCACAGAGTCATGGAAGGCCCAGGACAGAAATTTCCAGAGGCACAAGTGCTAAATGCCCGAGAGTACAGTTAGGAATCTGTGAGGAGGGTGTAGGGGAAAAGAAGGCTTATTCACTTTCCCAGACTCCGATGCAATGAACTGTGCCCGGACAGCCCTTTCCCCCCTTGGGGGCCCTGGCAGCATAGCTACCCTCTGCCAGGTATAGGGAAAGGCTTTGGAGCCTACCGCTCCCACTGATGAGAACAGATTCCAGAGGAAATTGCTTAATTGATAACCGATGGTAGACCAGGGGGCTGGGGAAGAGAGAAATGGGAATTGTTCTGAAGATGGAATCAAGGATACTTTTAAACCTCTCCTTCCCATGTTGTTGTCCATAACCCACCCCCTTCCACTTCTCAGGGAGGTTTGAATTTTTACTCTCATTGTTGAATTTGGTTCTGAGCTGAGCAATGGAAATTTCTTTGCTGATCAGATCAGTTTGATGCTATTATTTGACTTACGATGGTTGCCCAGGCTGTGTCAGACTCTGGAGGTAATGTCCATTGTGGGGAGCCTTGAGGCCCCAGGCCCACACGGTCCCTGTAACCAGGGAGGGACAAACTGCTCTGACCTTCTACAAATGCCTTCTGTCCTGGAGGCTACTCTGAGTGAAGGGAAAGGGCTCAGGGCAGGCGGGAATTTGGAGAGGGTTGCTGTCGGATGGTCTGAAGGCTGAGGCTCGGGTCGAGCAGGAAAGAAAGATGTTGTCAGCCAGAAGGACCTCATGGTCAGTGTATGCCTGGGTCGGGGATGGGGAACCAATGAGCTTAATGGTTCAACACAGTAGGGGAAAAGAGTGGGCTGGACTGATCATTTCAACTAACTGTGCAGTGCTGGCTGCCTGCACTGAGAACGGTCAACCCACAGGCCAGGGGGCATAGAGCATTCCTAAGCAGAAGGATAAAAATAAACTAGAAAACTTCACCGTGTTGACTCAGGACGGTACTGAGTAGAGAAGTCTGGAAAGGACCCTAGGGGAACATTCACGCTGCCCTCCTGCCTTCCAGTGGTGAAGACCCAGAAAGCTTTCGATACTTACCCAGGAACAAGCAGACAGAAGGTGGTGGAGAAAGGAGAAGGGACTAGAATTTTTGGGGGGGTTTGTTTGTTTGTTTACGGGACTAGAATTTGAACCCAGGTTGCCTGTAGCTCCTGCTGGCCTCTTCGGCCATTCTGAAGAGAGAAATTTGTCACCGAAAGAAAAAAAAAATGTGTCAAGGTGGAGTGAGTTTCCTTATGTGAGGCAGCTGGAAAGGCTGACCAGGTAGGGGCCTGCCCTCCGTTGACCAGCCTGACTTGAGGTCACCGGTTGCTAGCCTGAAAACTATTACCTACTTTCCCAAAGTAAACCTGGGCAATGAAGGTTAGAAATTATGCTCTGCAATGTTAAGACTCTCCCTTCCAACCCCGAACCACCCGCACGTGCACACATGCAGTTTTTGAATGGTCAGCTTTTAGAGACCCATAGCTCTGGGTAGATAGTACATTATTCAGTAATTTAGGACACAAATGTGCAAGATCCCTGAGATAAGGACGTGGAATTCACATCCTCTCTTGTTTTCAGAGATGATACCAGGCCCATCCCTTTGCACACCAGGCTATACCTGCTCTTCTCATGTGCCCCCAAGCCCTACCTTGGGCCTAGCTCCCCTCTCTCTCTTCCAGAACATTACCCTTTGCTGTAGATGGCATCCCGTCATCACTTTACTGTAGAAATACACATCTCGTGAACATCATGCCTATTCGAAGAGTAGGAAACAGCCAGTCAGAAATAGAGAATTCTCATTTTCGTGCAGTTCTGTTTCACTAAATGACTTGCTGAAAATGAGACCTGTCCAGAGGGTCCTAGAGAGGAGGTTGGGGTGGCGTGTGCGAAGTCCGAAGGTGTGTTCGCTCCTTGAGCTAGTTTGTCTCTGCTCCGATATAAGTTTTTTATCTTGCCCTAAACTTGCCAGCAAGACTTTTTATTTTTAATAATGGAAAAAATTCAGTTTAATAATGTTTAAGCCCCTTATTTCATCCAAGGAGTTATTGTCATACATATATTTCATTAGTCTGTGAAAAGATGAATCCACAATACTATTACCTTTTATCTGTAGAAATGGTTACGTACTTTGCCAATGGTGTCAGAAAATACTTTAGATTGGGAGTTTTTTTTTATTAAAAAATTTTTTTAAACTTAACACACAAACATTCTTTCCATATGATCATTCCATTCTATATATAATCAGTAATTCACAATATCATCACATAGTTGTATATTTTCATCATGATCATTTCTTAGAACATTTGTATCAATTCAGAAAAAGAAATAAACAGAAAACAGAAAAAAATTCATACATACCATACCCCTTGCCCCTCCCTTTCATTGATCACTAGCATTTCAATCTACTAAATTTATTTTAACATTTGTTCCCACTGTTATTTATTTTTAATCTGTATGTTTTACTCGTCTGTTGACAAGGCAGATAAAAGGAGCATCAGAAACAGATTTTCACAATCACACAGTCACATTGTGAAAGCTATATCATTATTATACAATCATCTTCAAGAAACATGGCTACTGGAACACAGCTCTACATTTTCAGGCAGTTCCCTCCAGCCTTTCTGTTATGCCTTAATTAAAGAGATGATATCTATTTAATGCGTAAGAATAACCTCCAGGATAACCTCTCGACTCTGGAATCTCTCAGCCACAAAAAAATGAGACTGTATTTTGTCTCATTTCACTCTTCCCCCTTTTGGTCGAGAAGGTTTTCTCAGTCCCTTGATGCTGAGCAGCAAGACTGTTTAAAAGAGGCAGCCCGAGGATCTGCACGGTCATAGCTCTGATTCTGAGATTTAGCTGGGGTCCACTGTCCCCACACAGGACACTCCTGGCAGGTATATAACCCCCTGTCCCAGCACCCCCATTCCAGCACCCCCTCCACCCTAGTAACTCCTATCCCAACACCCCCACTCCAGCTGCAGCTTTGGACCCAAAGCCCTTTGTGGTCTCCTCCCCTCGTGAGTGCCGGAGTTCTTAACAAGGGTGTATAACTCTTTGAGGTTATATATAACATTCTGTATGTAAAGACAAAGGTGTGTTTTTCTCTGGAGAAGTTCTCAGCATTCATCAGAATGAACACAGAATCATGCATCTTTATTGCTTGGGGAGCCTCTCTGTCCCCTACCTGCTGGCCAGTTCCCTGAATGAGCAGAACTACGGCCTCTTGGCTCCTCCCACCCAAAGTTCCATACCCAAAGCCTTGGCCCAGTCCTGGGTGCCTAGAATCCTAGGGCTTGAGTGTCTGGCGAGCAGACCCCAGCCCAGAGGAGGTTCGAATCCTTGACACCCACCCCATTTAGCGGCTTTTTTCATGGTTGTGTCTTAGGCCAGCGTGCGCCTCGGCTTCTTGTGGGACCTCGCCTTTATGGAAAGCCACTGATGGGCACCCTCTTGGGGACCAGTGTTCTGAGAGTGATAGGAGGGGCTGGCCTTGGGCCGGGAGCACAGAGCCCTTCCTTACGAGTCACCCGTGTCTCATCTGCAGTGCCCTGCCCAGCTACTTGAGTCTGGCCTGTTCCTAGTGACCAACTCTTCCCAGTTTGCCCAGGACTTTCCCAGTTTTAAAACGGAAAGTCTTGTGTCCACAGAAACCATTCAGTTGTGGGCAAATCAGGATGGGTGTGTGTCTTACTTGTCCTCCCTCCCTCCTTCCTCCCACCTTTCCTCCTCCCTCCCTCCTTCCTTCCTTTCTATAGCCCTTTATTGAGCAGCTGCTGTGAGCTAGGTGCTGTGGGGGATAAGAGTTATGTCCAGGTGAACATGAGGGGAATTCAGATGACTACAGGGTGAATTCTGGGTGGGTTCCTGGAGAAAGGGCTTTGGCTGCACCGTGGGAGGTGAGTGTGTCCGGTAGAGAGGGAGAGGTTATTCCAGTTGCAGCTCAGAGTCTGGCTGATTAGGAGAAGGCCTGGATTCAGGCAGGAGACAGCAGCGTGGCTGAGAGAGTATCTGAGGCCTACTGAAGAGACGTTGAAGCTGGGTTTCATTCTGTGAGTGGTGGGGGGGCCCAGATGCCAGGCCTCCTGCTTGGGGCCCCTGACATTTCAAGACACTGCTCTCTCTGCAGCAGGGGGCCTGGGGGTTCCCTTTCCCTTTGATTTTCTCAGATTTGGATCTCCTGTTTGCTGGGAACATTTTGTCCTTCTCCATTAGCTGGACTCAGTGCACACATAAGCATCAGCCAGAGGACTGCTGCTCCCCACCTTGGCCTTGCGACTCATGGGGGTGGGGTATATAACCCTGTGCCCCGTGCACTACCAGCTCCTGTGGCCAGCCTGTCTGGATTCTCTGTGCGGTCTGACCCCTCGTCCTTCCCCTCCTGCCCCCCAGGATCCTAGTGGTCAACAGTCAGCTCTTCAGCAGCTCCTATGACCGGACAGCTCGCTGCTGGAGCATGGAAGAGGAGCAGGTGTTCCAGGAGTTCCGGGGCCACCGCAACTGTGTCCTCACCCTGGCCTACTCTGCCTCCTGGGACCTCCACGGCACTCCCTGTGAGCTGGAGGAGGACATGGCCAGGGGGCTGCTGGTGACAGGCAGCACAGATGGCACGGCCAAGGTGTGGCAGGTGGCTGGAGGCTGCTGCCACCAGACTCTGCGGGGCCACACGGGTGCCGTGCTGTGTCTTGTGCTGGACACGGCCAGCCACGAGGTCTTCACCGGCAGCACAGATGCCACCATCCGTGCGTGGGACATCCTGAGTGGGGAGCAGCTGCGTGTGTTCCGGGAGCACCAGGGCTCCGTCATCTGTTTGGAGGTGAGACCCGCCCTGGGCCACAGCCTTTCTGCCGTGACGATTCCAGGGCGCTCCTCACAGCCACCACCCTGCCTGCACTTCCGAATCCCTCCTGAGGGTCTGGGCCCAGATCCGCCAGAGGAGCAGGGAGTGGGGGTCGCCTGTGTTTCTCTGTGTGTCTTTGTACTGCCAGGCTAAGGACTTGCTCAGAGCCTGGAGTTGTGGAGATGGACCCTGCCATGTTTATCAACTGACCAAAAGGGATTTTTTAGGCATGTAGCAATTCAGCAGAGTGGCAGTAGTATAGAATGTAGAGGCAGGCCGTGGTTGAATCCCTGCCCGGTCCCTGTCCACCCAACTGTGGGCAAGCCACTTACCTTCTCTGCACCTTTGCTTCTTTATCTGTAAATGAGAATTATATGGACCCACAACCTTTTGTCTGTAATTCCTAAATCCAGAAAGTTGTGGAAAATGAAATGTTTTTCTTAAAGGTTGACACCAAAACCCACTTGGCAGCAAATCCTGACCTGAACAGTTACAAGACTATGTGCAGCTTTATTCATCCCACTTAATGTGAATACTCATACCTCTGCTGTTGAAACATTAGTATGTTTGAAAATATAGAAACACATCTTGATGCCAAGGTTTTGGAAAAGAGATTGCGGATGTGTAATTGTACTCACCTCATGGGTTGTAGTGAATTAACAGTAGACATGAAAAGTGCCCAAACAGGGCTTGGCACATAGTGCGTTCTCGGTGACTGTTGGTGATCAGTACTATCACTGTCATTGTCATGTTATGATTAAGCATCTAATGATATGCTACCCTGGCTTGGCAGTGGGCCATCTGTTAGATGTGACCCTCACCTGCTGTTATTTCTTTAGGAAATAACACCCAGTTCTTCCTGGCTCTGCTCTTGGCCAACCACTTCCCTTCTCTCGGTTCCCACACCTGAAGATGAGCAGCTTGGGGCAAGGCACTTAGCGGCACCTGATGCTTTATGAAGCCACAAATGAAGCAAACAGATGGGTCCAAAGCCCAGAGAGGGGTGTCCCTGGTGGTGGCTTTCACGGCATTCTTCCCGCTGGGGAGCCTGGCCAGAAAGTCTCATTTTTTTTGGTTCTGGGGGTGAAAGGCTGCCCTGGAGCTTCAGGGTACTTTTTTTTTTTAAGTGGAGAATAGCAAACTTTATTCAGATCACATATGAATTTCTTGTTAGCTCCTTATCTACTATAGGAATGAAAAGACTTTTTTTTAATTTACTTATTTTTTATTGTGAAATATAGCATATATACAAAAAAGCAATAAATTTCAAGGTACACTGTAACAGTAGTTATAGAACAGATTTCAGAGTTTGGTATGCGTTACAGTTACACAATTTTAGGGTTTTCCTTCTAGTTGCTCCAAGACACAGGAGACTAAAAAAATATCAATATAATGATTCAGCAGTCATACTCATTTGTTAAATCCTGTCTTCTCTGTTTTTACTCCTCCTTCTCCTTCATCTTTCTCCCAATATTTATAGGTATTTGGACTATTCCCATTATAACTTTTTCATGTTGGAGAACACTGTTGATAATAAGGGGTAAGGGGATGGAACAAGTTGATGTTCTGGAGGGGCTGGCCCCTCTGGGTTTCAGGACTTATCTGGCCTAGGAACCCCTCAAGAGGTTGTAGGTTTCTGAGAAGTTAACCTAGTACATGGAACGTTTGTTGAATCTCACATAGAGCACTTGGTGTTCTTTAGGGTTGACAGGAATAGTTTTGCTTAGGGTTTGGCAAACCATGGGTAAATAGCAATATCTAGCTGAAGCTTGTGTAAGAGTAGCCTCCAGAGTAGCCTCCTGACTCTGAACTCTCTCAGCCAGTAATACCTTATTTTGTTATAATTCTTTTCCCCCATTTGGTCAGGCAGGCATTGTTGATCTCATGATGCCAGGGCCAGGCTCATCCGTGGAATTCATATCCCGCATGGCCAGGGAGACTTTCACCCCTGGTTGTCATGTTCCACATAGCAGGGAGAGTAATGATTTTCCTTGTAGAATTGGGCTGAGAGAAAGAGGCCACATCTGAGCAACAAAAGAGGTCCTCTGGAAGTAACTCTTAGGCCTATAGGTAGGCTTAGCTTTTCTGCTACATCAATAAGCGTCACAAGAGCAAGCTCAAGATTAAGGGCTTGGCCTATTGACTTGGGAGTCCATGATATTTGAGACAATAGCAGTGGTTTCCCTGGTGGTAGAGGTTAATAGTTCCATATTTTTTCTCCCATCCCTCAAGGGACTTTGCCAATACTTTTAAATTATCTGTTCAACATACTCTGGGATAGATCCCGGGCATTATATTCAGCTACACAGAATTGCAAGTCCTCATCCCCAGTCTGGTCTCCCATGTGCTTATGTTGGTTAAATGATCTATCCAGACAGGTTGAGTTAGATTATGTGCCACAGAAAATTTATGTTTTGGACAAAATAAACCTCTCTTCCTTTGGTCTCAATGGGTAAGTGAAGTTCTAAAATACAGACAGTGTCCTCCTTACCCTGTGTTCTGATTTACCTTAGTCCCGACCTGATCAGCTTCATTCTCTTTTTCAGTTTCTTTAACGGTAGTTGTATGTGGCAGTGCTGACTTTCAGACCTGCAGACCTGCAACTCTGAGTGTTAAGTGTCACACAGGTAGGGGTGGGGTGGGGTACTTTAGCTTGGACAGAGAATTAACCCTCTGTCCTCTCATTCCGGACCGCTCTAAACCCAAGAGTGGTTCAGGTCCCTTAATGCTGGTTTGCTTTGCTTTTTAAGCTGTTCTGCGGAAACTGCATATTTTGTAACTCACATCCTGCTTTAAGATACTGTGATCCAGTTGAGGGGAGGGAACACTGAGCTTTGAGTTGGTGGTCTGGTTTCTAATCCCATCTTTGCCACTCACTGTGCAGTCTTAGGCTTCAGGGCCTCAGTTTCCTCATCTGTCAGATGCTGGCAACGAAAACAGCCCTTCCAGTTTGCTCGGGACACAGAGATTCAGAGATAACAGTTATGATAGTGTCTGAGGAGTTTATACAGAGCTGTGCAAGTCCCAGCCTGTCTCCTTAAGTGGCATGCTGTGGAAAGGCCATTTGCTGTGAAGCAGAAATTTGTCAAGCAGAGGGTCCCCAGGGGAATCACTTTCAGGGGTGGCTGTCCCCTGCCCCAGGGACCTGGTGGGACTCCCCAGGTGCCGCCTCCACGGGGTTATTCTCACAGGGTCTGAGTCCTGTTCTTTCAGCAGAACAGGAATGGGGAGGGCTGTACCAAAATCCAGGCTAGGAGAGAGTGCAGGGTGCCAGAGTGTGCAGGGGGGAGTGAGCCCAGGAAGGGCAGAGCCTCTGGCTGTGTGCTGGGCCTTTGTTTTCTTTCCCTTTGAAACTTAACCTAATAGCCCCCAAAACAAATTTAATGGGCTGAGAAGAAGAGAAGCAGAGGGAAGAGGATGTCAAAGAGTACAGGCATATGTCTGTGACAGGACTGCCTGCCGGGCGCAGGGAGCCAAGTGAGTAGAAGATACTGGAGAGAGGGCGAAAGGTGGGGCCACAGAGGCCTCAAGGAGGGTGAGTCTTGAAGGACTCGCAGGATTTAGATGGGGCAGGAGGAGGGGCAAAATGAAGGGCAAAGCCAGGACCTCAGGCTGGTCCCTGGAGGCAGCACGGTTTTGGGGGGGGGGGGTGTTGGCGTGAGGGGCCTGGACACTGAGTCCCGGTGGGGGGCCAATTCTTGCCCAGCGGGCCTGTGTGTGTGTGTGGGGGGGGAGCCGCCTCCTTCCCAAGGTTTGCAACAGGCTCGAGTTCTGAGGCAGAGCAAGGGGAGATTGCTAGGGCCACGCCCGCACTTAGAGCCCCAGGCTTCCAGTAACTTCCAGTGGGTGTGTCTGTCTGTCTATTAGCCTGCAGCCGCCTGAACTTGGGATCTAGCCAGGTGTTAATTTTGAGTGCAGGAACTGAGGAGTACGGCGTGCGGGAAGCTCAACCACAAAACTTAATTCCCAGTGTAGGGTGACCCTTGCCCTCATAAGCACAAACCGTAGTTTCCAGGGCAAGTGAGTGAGGCCCAAAGAGTGAGGAGAGAGAGAGAGAGAGAGAGAGAGAGAGAGACAGAGAGACAGAGAGAGAGAGACAGAGAGAGACAGAGAGAGAGAGTCTCTGAGGAGGGTCAAGGATGCGGGAGCCCTAGGTGGCTGGAGACTGTTGGGGAGGACCTCGCTGGCTGGGGATGTGGTGGGATCTCCAGCTGGAGGAGCTGAGTGCTGCCGCTAGCACCAAATGGGTTTCTGAAGGGACTGATTGGTTTGAGTCGAAGGAAGCACATGCTTCGTATAAAGAACAGCTCGATCTTAATTCAGTAAACATCCAATTATTTGGTTGGTTGGTTGGTTAGTTACATAGTTAGCTATTAAGTTGCTCCCTGCTTCACTCTGCAGTGGATTTTAGATAGAAAAGCCCCCGTTATCCAGAATGGTTGGGGGCTAATGTGTTCTCAGCCTTTGCTGTCTCTCTGAAATGTAGGCTTCCCACTTTTGGGGGAAACCATTTAATAGAGAACCCAGCACTAACGCTCTATCAGATCTTTCTGTATTGGTTTAGGCAGCATAGCAAGAGTTGTCTTGTTTTTTGGCATTGAGGCCCGAATCAGAAATGGCAGCTTGTGTTTGTGGCCTCTGCCCTGGACCCTGGTAAGTCCAAAGAGATACCTCTGCTGATGAAGGGTATATGTGGGGGGGCAGGGCCTGTCACCCCAGAATCGGGGTGGGGGTTGGGCTATGTTTTCCCATGTGGATTTTAGATAGGGAGGACTTTGTCTATATGTTTTCTGTCATTTTGCCCCCTGGATACGAAATCAAATCTAATTGTATAATGACCTTCATCTTAATGCCTTTATACTTCCACGTGAGTGTAAAATTTAGGTGTTTCCTATTGTGTATTGGCTTTCCCCACTTCCAAGAGTCTTTCCACCCCCCCACCCCACCCCCGTCACCCCCAATAACAGGTGGGGGGAAGCAACTTTTTCTACCTTTTCTGCTCTGTTTATATTTAAAGAACAACCGTGCTTAGAACCCAGAACTTTCCAAGAGCCCCTGACCCACTACCCAGGGCAGATTTCCATGGATGGAGAAGCAGAATTTATTAAGCTCTCTTTTAGCCTGATAAGCTGGTTTCTTTCTGTTACAACAGTTGAGTAGTTGAGACAGCATAACTCACAGAAATGAGGATTTTATTTTTCTTTTCGCTTTCATGGGATTTCTTTCAGTTAATACCTCTCAGAAAATGAGACTCTCTGGAGGCTAGAAGGCCAGTGACATTGGATTAAGGCATTGGAAATTTTCTCGTATTATCTTGATACAGCAGGGTGGTTTATGATGAAGATTCAGGGGCATGTAGTTCCTGGAGCAAAGGGCAGGAAGTCAGCCTCATGAGGGGTTTCTTGAAGCCAGAAGTCAGGTTCAGGGTTCTCTGATCCTTTCCTGGGGCCTCACAGTTTTCTCCATGATGCCAGTTGGCTGCATTCTTCTCTCTCCTGTTTTCTTGGCTTCTCTCACCATGGACCAAACCTAACTGCCCAGGACTCTCTCCAGCCACCACAGCACCTCGGTTCAAGCCTCCAGCTGAAAGTCTCTGGAATTGCTGACCATCTAATTTCAAATTTCCACGAATGGCAGATTGACTGTGCTGGGGCCTGGACACCTGGTCTGGGAAGCGTTGGCTAGAAGCATGCTTGGTATAAACCATGGCTTCATTGGTTGATCTCGTGGACGTTCGTGGGGTGTCCGGGAACCCAGCAGGACTCCTCTAATAGCTGTTCTCACTCCACTGGAAGAGAGGTGGAGTTAAAACTCCACCCTTTTTTTTTTTTTCCAGAAAGAATGACTGAGGCAGAGAAGCTGAAGCCATTTAATTGACATTACCCAAGAGACAGGGTTTAGGCCTCAGCCTCTGAGTTCTCTCCCAATGACTAAGAAATGACTCTTAAAGCATGGATAGTGGAGAAAGGGAGGGGGCAGGCATCGGGCTGGTTCCCTTGGTGTCCCTGGCCCCACAGCCCTGCTGGGAACCCATGGAGCCCCGTGCAGGGAAACCAGAGTCTGCTTAGTTAGTACAAGTCCAGGGCTCACTGCTGGGTGGCTTCAGGCAGGATTCTGATCATGCAGACCTTGTCTTTATGTTTTGTACACAGGAACCAACACAACTGGTGCCCCTGAGACGGACAGGTTGGTTTCTGATGTGGTGGGGGCGGGGCATGGATGGAGCTCCGGTTCGATCTATTTTAACAAAGGGAGTGCCCCAGTTAAGAGCCTAAGAGGGGATCTTTCACTTTCCCATGTCTCCCATTCCCTCTGCCACTCCCTACCCTGGCCCCTTGGGCATTCTTTCTTCCTTCAGTGCCTGACCTTCGCTCACACCCCTGTGCATCAGAGTTGGTTGAACTCCCTAAGCCACTGCTTCCTCGTCATCACTCTCGTATTCGGAACCCTTTGGGGGGCCACTCTGAAAGTTCTCTTTCTCCAGGTCCACCCAGCCCCCGTGTCTGAGATAATTGCTGACTGTATTGGTCACTTGGCCTTTAGTGTGCCGTGACCAAGTGTAGAAACTGCATGAGCCCATCTAGTGATGCCTGTGATTCATGGAGGGCCTTGCTTGCGAGAGTGCAGTGCTCTTTAACACAACTGCCTTCAGACACCTCCGGGAAGCACATGGGGTCGGATGCATGACACTTCTTCATCTCCATTGTAAGAATGGAAAGTGTGATGTACAGATAGTTTACTTTTCCCTCCTAGTCATGTGGCATGGAGTCGGGGGGCTCTGATGCCATGGTCTGTCTGTGAAACTCTCATCTCATTCCCTACACCTTCCTCCAAGCAAGGCATAAACTTCATGTTAACTTTTAGTTTTCTTTCTCTTTCCCGGACCACTATATGTATAAATCCGGGTCAACACATGTGAGATTCTGGGGAATGATTTCTTTTAAGGACCTCTCCCCAGAATTCCATCCCTGAGTGCTTTTAAAGCACAGTCCCCTCACAGCAAGGTGAGGGGCAGACAGCCTTCCCAGGAGGCCCCTTCAGAGACAGGCAGCATTCCCTGGGGTATCTGGAGACCAAGTAACAATCCTGGCCCGGAATAGTTTTTGTGGATGATTTTGTGAGCCCCACACTCTGGTGGCCTCACCTCTGGAACTGTTTTGGTGAGGAAGTGCCTACACTTGCTGAGAGCTGAGGGGGAGCTGGTCTGTGGTTTCCTGTTTGGGCAAGCACAGGACACCTACTGGAATCCTGATTGAGCCTTTTGATAATGGCGTGTTGGAATTACACTATTAACAGTAAACAGGCCAAGTTCCTTTTGCTTGCTGAGATAAATTTGTGGGCCGCCTTTTTGGAGGTTCAGGGAAGAATACAGGAGACTCTTTACAGAGTTATATACTCTCATGATCCTGCCTCCAAACTGAGGGCCCCTGTGTGGATTGGGCAGCCTCTGCAGCATCTCTCCCCTGCCTTCTTGCAGTCCTTATGGACAACTTAGAACCTTCTAAAAGCAGAAGCAAGGCCCAAGAAATTGTCCAAGTCCCAGAGGCCTCTGCCTACCCTGTTGATCATGGAACACACATCCAGGGTACAGCATGCCACCCCATTTCACGACCTCAGAGGGGGCAGAAACAGGAGCCACAAGGGTCTTCTCTGCACAGGTCTGGGCCACAGAAGAGGGGACGGCTTGCTTCTAAGTGACAAACCCAAAGTCAGAAAGGAACTCGGATGTCTAGTCTGCATCTGGCTGCCAACCACTGGAGAGCTCCCAGTGCTCTGGGCTTCCCCCGGCAGCACTTATGAAGAAAGGGAACCTGGAGTCCCTTCCCCATCCTTTCAGATTTTTGTATTTTAAAATTCTCTTTAAAATTATAAGACATTTCAAGCTTAAGTATAGAAAACAGCAAAATGGGATACGTATGTACCCATATCCACTTCTGAAATTAGATATTAACCTTGTGCTATGTTCATATTTTTTTAAACAAGTAGAGCAGTTCAAGTACAGGCAGAGAAAAGGAAGGAATTGCTGAGTGGGGCTGAGCACTGTCCCTGGCTCGTCCGCAGCACTGACGTCTGTGTGTCATCCCCTGCTTGTAAGAACACTGTCATTGCAACTCGTGTGAGTCTCAAATCCTGAGAACTGGCGGGACAGAGACTGCTGCTGCTTTACCAGCTACCATTTTTGATGGCTCACCTTAGGCCAGCACTGGGTGCTAAGGGAGCCATCTCAAGGCTTCTGAGGAGAGAGAGAGATTGTTGTCTTCATTTCACACAGGTGAAAACTGAGGCTCAGAGAGTGGAAATAACGTAAGACCTCTTGGCTGGCAAGGGACGAGTCAGGATTTGAACCCAGGACTGCGTGTCTGGAAAACACATGCTTTTCACCACCACCTCATATGAAGAGGCTGGCTGACAAGTCTGGGATTAGAAAGTTGGCATCTGACGGTGAGACTGGAACCCTGTGCCATGCTTGAGTAGGGGAGCCCCTCCTGAGGTCTTTGCTTTGGATGCAGAATTTCAAGACCTACCGCTGGTTTGGAGCCCAGCTGTCCTCTCTGTGGCCCAGTGTCACCCACAGCCTGGCCCAGCTGCTTTTCATTCTCCTGCCCTGATATATGGCATCATGGAGTAGAGTGGAGGTGGAGGGTTCACAGCTCCAGAGACCATCTGAGCCTCAGGCCCGCACGCTTCGTCGTGCTGTCTCTGTGGATGGATTACATTCCCAGGGAGACTCAGGAGAGATACAGCCAAGCTGTGTCTCCTCAGAGCCCCCTTGGCTGTGGGGACAGCTGTGGGACCTGACCTTTTGCAATGAAGGCACTTTGGCATGTCCCTGTCACAGTCTGTCCTGCTTTCCCCATCTGCCTTGGACCTCCCCTGGCCTCTCTGGGCTGTCCTGCCACTCCCCATGGGTGTCCTATCAGGAAATCAGCCAAAGTGAACAGGGAGGCCTCAGCCAGCCAAGGACAATAATGCATGGAGCTCATCCTTTGGCCTCTGGTGGTTTGGGATTTGTACTTTGCAAGTGTGTTGCTCGATCATTTTTAAAGTGTCAACAGGCCCTGAATGGTTAGGACATAGCAGGTGGGCTTTTCCCAATCTTTGTCATCACCAGCCATGGACACTCGGAGTGCCTCCTCATTTGGGGTGCTGGGCGGTACAGCGATGCGGAGCCACGGATCCTAGATGTCCTACAGTGGGTCTCGATTTCAAACATTCTGCCCCTGTCCATGCCCCTTATTACGCGTCCGTAAGTCTCAATGGTAGTGTGGAAAACACAGTCACTGGAGGCCTTGGAAGTGACTCTCCGGAAGCTTCCAGCTTGACTGGGGAGATGGCCAGAAAACATAGGGCCCAGCAGCAGTGGTCAGTTTGTCAAGCAAGACAGAGGTAAGCCATTCTGCAGACATCATGAGGAAGGGATCTCGGTTCCATCCCAGTAGGACAAGGCTGGAGTGGGGCGGGGTGGGGGCCTTCTGGGCAAAGAGGACTTCGAAGCAAACATGGGGAGGAAGACGTGTCCAGTGTACCTAGGGGACAGTGATGGCTTGGGAGCCTTGGAGCAGGTACGTGAAATGGAAACTGGGATACACAGCCACCCCGAGAACTCTGAGCACCTGGTTAAGGGGATGGTCCTTTCTCGGGAAGTGGAGGCAGCCATCGAAGGACGTGAGCGAGGCATGTGCAGAGGAGACATATTTGGCCTTTCTGCCAGTGCCCTTGGGATGGCTCAAGACCCAAATCCCACTGGGTGGCACAGACAGTGAGAGAACTGAGTGGTCAGGAGCTGGAAGCTCTGTGGAACTTAGAGGGGCAGGTGCAACTCCTCCCTGGAGTAGGCTGTCCCATGAGAGGGCAGGGTTGGTTCATCCACGTGGAACTAGAAAAGCCAAAGGACAGGCTAGGTTGACTGGGACCATCCGTAAACACAGCAGAACTTTAGAGCCTGGGTCTGAGAGATAGCAGCAGCTGTCCCTCTGCGCTGAGGGAAACTGGCACCACAGCCTCTGCTTCCCGGGAGGCCATGTTTTGTTCCTTGGGAAATCAGTCCCTTCCCTAGACACAGTTGATTGGCCCAAGGCCAGTTAAACCCTTTGACCTGTGGCCTGGTTGGAAGGATGAGCTGCTGGTCGGGTTCTTGTTCTTTGAATTTTTTTTTTGTATGCTGTATGGCAGGGTCACATTTCACTCTTTTTTTCCATGTGAATATCCTGTTATTGCAGAACTATTTGTTGAATTTTTTGTTTGTTTTTGTTGGTTTCTTTGTTTGGGAAGTGCATGGGCTGGGAATTGAACCCGGATCTCTTGCATGGCAGGCAGGACTTGCACCCCTGAACTATCCTGATACCTGCTGTTCTTTGGAATTTGAATTGGGACATGTGGGGTGGGGAAACAGAGCTGGTTGTAGGAACGAAAGTGCAAGGCAGCTCAGAGAGGACCGCATGGGCAAGCCTGCAGTCGGGTTCCGAGGGTGGAGGGAGCATAGAGGACACTGGCAGTTGATATGGACTGACCTTGGGGCTGGGTTCTTGATGCCCCACAGGGTGGGGGTCTGGGGAGGGCAGGAGTCATCCACCCTTTTCCTGTAAAGAGCCTTTGTCAGCTCCTAAACTAGTTCTCAACCTCCAAGAGTCCTGAGCCTCCTGCAGTATTCGCTGGTGGCTCTGAGTGCCAGGAGCTCAGAGTTGGTGGTGGCTTCCTGTCATCTCGTGTATAACTGTGGCCGAGGAGCCTCTGGCTCGGCCCTTTGGCTTCTTGTGTTTCTGCTCACCAAAACTGCCAGTTGGGACGCTCTTGCCTTGGTGGTGTTTAGTCTAGGGAGAGTTTCAGAATTATTTTAGTAGTCTTTGCACTTCCCTGTGGGCTGTTATGCACATCCATCTTGGCAAGGGGGTCTCCTGTGAAGAACAAGCTGCCTGGGGAGCCTAGGGGAGCTGGCGGGTCTGAACCCTGGGCCCCCCCTTCACATTCCTTGTCCCCATCTCCCCAGGGCCTTTCTCTACCTCTGCTGGATAGAGAAGGTTGTTAATGCAATTGAAGCTTAGGCTAAAAAGAGTGAGACTGGGTAAGTCATTGGGACTCTCTTCTCTCCCCATGGGGTGGTGGCCCCCATCTTTGGACAGTCCCATGGACAAGGAATCCAGTGACCCCATGATGGCCCGTGGATGGCCAGCTCTGCTCCTAGGAGGGTTTACCTGTACACACACTCAGCCCCAGCCCTGTCAGGTGTCATGCCTTCCTCTTTCCTATCTGCCTTTTCTCAGCTGGGATGACATGAGTAAACTGATTGAGACAGTTGTGATGATAGCTGTGGTTTCACTTATTGACCTTCCCAGGTACAAAGCTGTATTTTAACAGAGAAACAGAACTGACAGACTATATATGTATGTAGATATTATGAGATTTATTACAGGATTTGGCTCATGTGACTGTGGGGATCGGCAAGTCCGAATCCCGTAGTGCAGGCTAGGCTGCAAGTTGGGAGCTCTGATAAAGGTTTCTACCAGGAGAAACTGGCTAGCTGAAGTTGAGATAAAAATTCTCCCTTCTGACTCCTAAAATCCTCCATGTCCTTTTAAGGCTTTCATCTGATGGGATGAGACGACTCTGATTGCCAAAGGCAGTCTTCTTTGTTGATTACAGATGTAATCAGCCATAGATGCAGTCAACTGACTGATGATCTAAACCCACTAAATATCCCCATAGTAACAATCAGGCCAGTGCTGGCTTGACCAAACAACTGGCCATCATAACCCATCCAAGTCGACATGTGAACTTAGCTATTATAAGAAGCTACTAACAAGAGATATTTAAATAATAATAATAATAATAATATTGGCTAACATTTGAGGGTACTTGCTCTGTACTGTGCATGTATTATCTGTGGAAGCCTCCAGGCATCCCAACGAGGAGGGTGCTGTCCTCGTCTTGACTGACTGAGAAGCAGTGGCCTTGTAGTCCATGACTTGGCCCAGGACCAAGTGACAGATAGATGTGCACCCAGGCTGCACCCCACCCCACCCCGCTCCTCTGACACCACACGGCACTTCCCTCTGGGGAAGGTCGGAGCAGTGTGATCTGGGGCCGCCGTGGGGAACTGGAGTGGGAACGTGACGGGCAGGGGCTCTGTGGAGCGGGCGGATGCACGCTGGGCCCGCAGCCCCCTGCCTGGGCGCAGACCCTGCCTTCTCTTCAGCTCGTGAACAGGCACGTGTACTCGGGCAGCGCGGACAGGACCGTTAAGTGCTGGCTGGCGGACACAGGGGAGCGTGTGCGCACATTCAAGACCCATGGACACAGCGTCAGTGCCCTCAAGTACCACGCGGGCACCTGTAAGTGACCCTGCCTGCCTGCCCGCACTGCCCCTGTCACCCTCTGCCTGCCACTCCTAGGCCTCGTCTGTACCTACCCCTTCACTCCAGGCCTTGGCTCACTGCTCTGCGCCCACAGTCCTGTCGCCCAGGACCCCAGGCACTGATCCCATGCACTGACCCCAGGCACTGTTCCCTCCCTGACTGCTCCGGAACCTTCCCAGTCCTTCCCCAGACCTGGAACCTAGTCCACACGGCTCTAAGCTTTTTTGCTTGTCTGCTCTGTCGTTCCCTCACTGAGTACCTTTCAGGACTGTCAGCACCCAAGAAAGTAGCCTTCTCCATGTCTCCTGTTCCTCCAGGTTATTTTGCAAAGAAGGTCCAAGAAAGGGTTTGGGGGCCCCTCCCTACCTTTACCCCACAAGAATGTGGGAAAGACCTGAATGTTCAGAGCGCCTAAGGTAAAAAGCACCTGACAAGGAAAATTTCTAATTATCTAAATATCTAATTAGCAGTGACCCCCAGTTAATCCAGCCAGTCCTGAGGGATGCTTCGCTTGGGATTAGGTTTGGCTACAGATAAGAGAAAACTCAAAACAATGGTGTATTGTATTTTTCTCTCAGGCAAAGGAATTTCAGAGGCTGGCAGTCTGGGCTGCAAGAGGTGGTTCCACTTTCTTTCTTTTTTTTTTTTTTTGCTTCAGCATCCTTAGCATATGTTTTCTAGCTTTAAGATGTCCTCATGATTCAGTATAGCTGCTGAAGCTCCAACCATCAGGTAATGCAGGAAGAAGAGAAGGGAAGGGCAAAAGGATGCCACTTCTAGCTGAGGAGGCCCCATTAAAGGTCTTTTCTGGAAGCTCTACCCAAATACTTCCCATACATCTCTCTGACGACTGTACCTGAAGGAAACACTGAGTTATCTGGTGATATTGCCACCAGCATTAAAATCAGTGTAATTTTGGAAAGAAGAGTAGAATGGCTTGTTTCTGTCCCACAGATATGAAATTGCCACATATCTGGACCTTTTACTTTGTCCAGCTGGCTTGCCATGTGTTTATACTCCAGACACACCCAGAAAACACTCTATGCAGGGGAAGCAGTCCTTCAAACTCCTAACACCTACTGGAGAGTAGGGCTCCCAGCTTCCTGAAAATCTCTTTTCCAAAACTTCCCTGCTTTCCCAGACTTCTTGTTCAGCCATCAGCCCACCCCACACAGCTGAGCCTCAGTGTCATCTCCCTAGCCTGGGCAGTGAGGGAGAGCACTTTGGGAGGGGGTGGGGGGAAGAGTCACAGTGAAAAATTATGGCTTCACAGCCAAGGTGTTAGATGAAGACAGAACAAGAATTTCTGAAAATAGAGCCTGAGATGCCCTCGAGATTTAGGTGTCTGACACCGCAAAATTATTTTTTCCCTCTTCCTGTGTCAAAACCTGTAAGTGTGATGATGGCTCTGTTCCTAAGTACCAGTACTTTTAATTTAAAGAGAAGAGTGTTCCACTCAGTGGCTACAGCCAGTGGGAGGTGGGGTGGCTCCCACTGTGGCACCTTGGCACCTTCACTTGGTCGCAGCTAGAATTAAATCTGCAGGTGAAGCAAATCTCCCCAGGCTCCATCTGCTTCCCATCTGTTAGGAATTCCGTACTTTGGCCTTTGCCAATAAAGGCCCAGGATGCCCAGGCTTTATTCCTGACCCCCTCCCTACCCAGGGTCCCCATGCTGGATTGGGGACCATGCCAGTTTCAGAGTTGGCAAAGGGAAAGGCAGGGAAAGAGATCTAAGGAGACTCTGAAGTGAAACTATCCCCCACTAAGGCAATCCAGGGCCACATTTACCCTGTAGCTTTAACAAGGTAATCTGGGTCTTACCTAACAAGCTGAAAGTAGGCAAGTGAAGAATGGTTTAAGGGAGTGAGGAAGATAAAACCCTCAAGACCAGGAGCCCACCCAAAGAGGTACCAGGCTTGGGCTCAGCTTAATGTTGCTGAGTAACTGAGGCAGGTGCTGCTGGGATTGCACTCCACACTCACTGGTCCAGCGTCCGAGGGCAGTTTCTTGTTGCACGCACCGAGATTCTCTGCTAGATGGCATTGCCCTGTGAGGGGCAGTTCAGAGTTCCATCGGGGTCCTAGGGAGTGGACACTTCCAAGAATGGCCCTTGACCATATGGATAAAAAAATCATATCCCAAGTGGTAACACTCCAAGGCACTGTCTGCCTCTCCCACGGCTCCTGGCAGATTGAGCCTAGTTACCCACAGCAGTTACTGCTCGTGAACACCTTCTAGATTGGAGCTCTTCCCTTCCCTGCTTCTCATCCCACCTCTCCTACATGTGCTGCCTGGGACCCCCTGCCATCTGAACTGTTTGCACTCAAATCCTAGTTCAGGGTTGGCTTCTGTGAGAACCCAGCCCAACTAAATAAGCAGACAACCAAGTCCCTTTAGGCCAGATGTTGAAGGATATTCACTGGACCAGCAGCATCCCCTGGGAAGGTGTAGAAGCACAATTTCTCAGTCCCTACAAAAGATCTACTGAAACAAGGATTCTGGGGGTAGGACCCAGCAATATGTGGTTTAACAAACCCTCCAAGTGATTCTAATACACACTCAAGTTTGAGGACTGTTGGACTAAGTCACAGTGTAGGGGGATACCCCCAGGGGAGGCAAAAGCCCAGGCTAGGAGAAAAATTTTGTAGAGGTTTTGCCCTGCTAGAGTGGTCCCGCAAAAGAACTCTACTGATCCCCCAGAGGATTTTAATCTTGTTTCAAGGACCAAGTCTTACTGAGGAGGGCAGCCTTTTTAGGAGTTTCTGATTAGCCAGCCCTTGCTCCGAAACCGGCTGCTCGGTGGATGGGAGAAGGGGGAGAGCTTCCAGGGCATGGATGGATTATCCCCTCCAGGGGCTTCAGGGCCTGCCTCCCACACCAGGCCAGGCAGAGGACCAGGCTTCACTAAAAGCATCCACCAACAGCCCAATGAGAAGTGGGCCAGGGACTCAGGACACATTCAGGAGGGACAGACATCTAGAAGGACAGCACATGATGACCTGAAGTCCTAAGGGTTATGGCAGCTGCAGGCCCTATGGAAAGGTCTCAGACCTCTCCTCACCCTTGTTCACAGTGAACTCACAGGAATGGACTAAATGACGTGCCATCTGTTTACACAGTGCCTCATTCTTTTCAAAGGCCTCTTGCGTACCTTCCAGTTTTGAACTTTGTAATTCCCTTGTGAGGCAGGCAGGGCAGCAACCACCATCTGACAGACAGGAAACTTGGGTCCCAGAGTCCCAGGTCACATTGCATTCCTGCTCTGGCCCATGGAACCTGCCCTTCCTGCTGGAGTTCAGTTCCCATCTCCTGGGTTCCGTGGTGGGAGGAAGTAGGGGGATTCCTGCCAGCTGAGGGGCCCAGTGTACATGCTCTGTGTTCCCAGTGTTCACGGGCAGTGGGGATGCCTGCGCCAGGGCCTTCGATGCCCAGTCTGGAGTGCTGCACAGAGTGTTCCGGGGCCACGCCTTCGTCATCAACTGCATCCAGGTAAGACTCCATCCCCCCACCCCCCATGTGTCCTGGGACCCTCATTAGTTTTTTGGCCAAAAAAGGGTCGAGAGCAGGCCTAAATCTCTGCCTTAGAGGTGAAGGCCTCACAGCAACCTTGGTCCTGGGGCCCAGATATCCAATGTCCTTCCCATCACTTCCCATCAGGCAAGCTAGGAATCTCCTTTTCCCACCAAGTCCTTAGACCCCCTTTACCTAGTGTTTTACTACCAGCAAGATGCTGTTCCTAGGCCTCTGTGTACGTTATTCCCGTGTGGGGTAACTTACACCCCACTAGGCGATGTTGGCTGCAGCTCCTGGTTGGGGAGGCCGGCCGAACCCCGGAACGTTGCGATTCCAGGACGCCCTCTCCCGCAGGTGCACGACCAGGTGCTCTACACGGCCTCCCACGACGGCACGCTGCGGCTCTGGGACGTGCGCGGGCTCTGCAAGGCCGAGCCCTGCCGCGCGCCCCCGGAGCCGCCGACGCAGCGCCGGGGCGCCCCCAAGCGGAGCCTGTCGCAGCTTTTCAACAACAAGGTGGGCTGTGCCGCGGCGGCGCCCGCGGACGGGGAGTGAGCACCTAGGCCACGTGAACGCGGCCCGGCGGGGAACAGCGCGCGCCCAGCGCCCCTCGCACGCCCGGAAAGGCCGCCTCCTGCTCCGGATGGCAGGGCGTCGAAGAGGCACTCTTGAGACCGGAGGCCTTGGTGGGAACTTTGTATTTGTGGACTTTTTCAAAGCCCTCTTTTGTTCAGCTGCTGCAGCCGCCCACTTGATGGGAAGGCATCTTGGAAAAAGACTGCATCGACTCAACAGATTGTACTCTTTCCTCTGCGGGGAGCTCATGTCCTCCAAGCCCCCTTCCCCTTTCCTCTTACTTGCTCCTCTCTCTCCTTACACCCTGTTCAGCTGAAGGCCCCTGCCCTCAGGCCTTGCCACCTGTCACACCCCTAAAACTCTCAGGCTGGTGACCCTGAGAGCTTTTGTGGTTGTGGGAACGCACACCGACCCCCAAGCTTCCGAATTCCCTAATGAAGCCAAACCTTTCCTGCTGAAAGGAGAAGGGAGACATTTTCTACAAAAGCCACTGAGCCACAGATTATTTTTCACTTAGGCAAAATGTCATGTGAACATTCGTAGAGAACTAAAGTAGATGTCTTTAAAAGTGCTCTTTGCCTATTTCACTTTGCAAAATGTCTGCTTCTTTTAGGGGAGGTTCCAGGCATACAGGGGAAGGCTGGCCTCTTGTCCCAGCTCTTCCTCACCTTGAAACCTTAGGAAAAGTCACACACTCTGTCTGCTTCTGCCCATTGCGGATGAAACTTGGTCCCTGCAGTGTCACTTGTGGCTGGGCATAGCTGTGGAAGAAGCAGGAAGAACAAAACCCAGGCTCTTCTGCCTGTTTAAGTAGCAGTGGGGATCCTGTCACTCCCTGCTCTGGAACTCCCATTATTTTCTTCAATCAATAAGATGGGTCCCTTCTCTTAGGGTCTGGTGTAGAAAGGCTGGGTAGTTGCCACCTAGGCTTAGCCCTGTTCCAGGGACCTGTCTAAAGTCTTAAGAGCTAGCTCTATGCAGCTATTGGAGTGATTTGAAGTGAAGCAGCACTATAAGGAAGGCTTAATGGGGGAAGTGGGGTTCAAGTTTTGGTGAGATAGCCCCAGACTCTGTCCTCACATACCTATAAGTAGCCCCTCATCACATGGAGGTAGGTAGTGCTTCAAGCCCTTTGCTAGTGCCCATTTTCTACATCGGCAGAACCCTGGGCCAGACTTTGGCTGGTCCCTTGTGCAGGAAGAGAAAAAGCTGCAAAAGACAGAGTCTGCCTTGAGAGCTCCGTGTCTCACCTCAGAATCCCTCTAGGGAGACAAACCTCCAGTGTAGAAGCAGCCCTTGATGTAGAGAAGTATGTCCTTCATTATCCTAAAAATATAAAAGATGTGTGGCAGGACACATCTCACCTGCTCTCTGGGATGCCCAGGAGGACACAGGCCCAAGCCTGTGGGTAGACATCACGCCTCCAGCCTGGAGGAACAGGAACAGCACCGGCACGGGGGAAGTAAGAAGGAATAGGCACACGTGGGACTGGGCTCGAGGTCAAAACTCTAAACACTGATCACCCAAACAGCCTCCCCAGGAGAGCAAGTTTCTGCTAAATAGAAAATGTCAGTACAGGACACCTGTTGGAACAGTATCACTTGCTGTCACTTGAGCGTGATTTAAACATACAATACAGATGGGTGGGATTGCCAGGTTCTGCTACTGGCTGTGTGAGAGCCATCACTTTCTAGCCGCTCCTTTACACAGGCTATGGTTGCAGCTGCACATGGATGCCCACCAAAAGTGGGACATATTAAAAAGCTGAAGTGATATTTCAGGAAGGCCAGGCAAGGAAGAGTATCTGTTTGTCAATATTCTTGGAGGAAACAAATCCTGGGCCGCTTTACATACACATTCTCAGAGTCCTGACTTGCATAACTTGAGTAGCCAGACGCTGGTGCTAACAGGCAGTGCTGCCTCAGCAACTCTTGGTTATATCATCTTAGATTTCCAACTTTTTCTACCACAGCAGAGTACAAAATACATATGCTATGATACACCTTAAGAGAAATATCCAGCTGGACATGGATAGTAGAAAATGTGCTGCTTCATTAGTTTTCTCCAGTAGGAAACCGAAAACCACTATTTTGTATTTATACAGCATAATACATTTGGATAACTTTTATTTCAGCAACACAAAGGCCTCTGTTAGTGTTGAAGGGGATATTAAAAAGACCCAATATTCATCTCTTTGGTTCCCACAGTCCCATGAAAGAAGAATGTACCCCATGGTCACATTCTCTAAACTGAGATTAGAGAATTCTTTATAGCACCTGCCTTGCTATAAAGAAAGATCAGAAGGCAAAGGCTTTTGCCTTTGATAACTACAGTCAGTTGGATAGAAGGTGTCATGGTCAGGTTCATGTGTCAACTTGGCCAGGTGGTGGTGCTCAGTTGTCTGGCCGGACAAGCAATGGCCTGTGGCTATGAGGACATTTCACAGACTTAAATCCTGATCACATTGGGGAAGTGTCTTCTGCAATGAATGAGCTTAATCTAATCAGTGGGAGGCTTTTAAGGAGAGACAATCACTCTTCCTGCTTCAGCCAGCCAGCCTCTCCTGAGTCTGTTGAGGACCTTCAGAGCTGCCAGCTTGTGGCCTGCCCTACAGATCTTGGACCCTTACATTCCCATGGTGCCCAGCCAGCCTCTCCTGAAAGTTCATTGAGGACCCTCATCGGAGCTGCCAGCTTACAGCCTGCCCTACAGACCTTGGACTCTGCATCCCCACGTTTACATGAGACACTTATAAATTTTACATTCATGGATATTTCCTGCTGATTCTTTTTCTCTAGAGAACCCTAGTTAATACAAAGTGTAAGGAACCATTTCAGACATGGGTTTGAAAACAAGGACATGATATTGCTGTGTCACCAAGGCTAAGAGCAGACAGAATTTTGTAAGTCATCATTGTTAAGTTCATTTGATCAAGTATAGAGTTTTGCAAGTCTCACAGGTGGTTTCATCTGCCTTAAATACATCAGTATCCTTCTCCTGCTCAAAATTCTCTCATGGCCCTGACATTCTGCCACATCAAATCTAAAATCCCCTGCCCCGTTTCAGGGTGCTCTGTAATTGGGCTGGGCAGCCATCCAATCTCATTTTCCTTTCCTCTCCTCCACACATGCTCTAAAAGAGCATAACCCCCACAACCCCAAGAATATGTCACACTCACTCTGTCCTACTCCCATGATTTCCTCATTTATCTTGGGTCTAGAATGTACTTTCTCTCCTCTTCCCAAGGAGATCCCCATCTAGGCCCCCTACTCTGCGATGAATTCTCTAACTCCTCCAATCTCAGTGCGCTTCCCTACTGTTTACTTTACTTGCATCACAAATGTTCTTTGCTGCTTCTATTGCCCTAAAAGCAGGGAGTGGCAGTGACTGACTGCTAAGTTGCACATGATTAGTTAGAAGCAGAGTCAGACTCAGAACCTGAGTTTCCCAACTTGTGCAGACAGGCAGCTGGCTGTACCCTGGCCTGTGCTTGTAGATAGCATATCACCAGAACTGCCTCCAAGGGACAGCATCTGCCTTGACACTTCCTAACTCAAGAACTGGCTTCTTTTTCCATCTCTCCAGGAAAAATGGAGCAAAGACAGGTACATCCCTAGCCTTCTGCATCACCATTAACAACATCAGGGAAGTCAGAAGCCATGCCTGGCCCAAGCTCAGGACAGGAACTTGTCAACCAAAGGCTTCAATTCAGACACGAAACCCAACTTTGACATTCTCTCAAGTCAAACAAAGTTCAGCAACATCTCTTCACATGGCTCAGAAGCAGCTTCCAAAGCTGAGATAACGAACCCCGACAGATTCTGCTTCAGCTGCTCCTCCTCTCTTAAGCCTTATTTATCCCATGTTCAATTCCAAGGTCTGCTTTTTACACTTGCTCTTTTTATAACAGATATTCAGTGTTACTTTTGAGGGCACATGATTTCCTCACAAAATCCACTGGAAACAAACATCTAGGAGGTCAAATGAAATTCTAGCTCACCCAAATATTTTTAACACTTAAAACAATTTAGAATGTTGAGTAACTTATTGCAAAGTTAAGCTGACAATTTTTAAATACATTTTTCACCTTTTATTTCTGTCAGTAGCATCCATTTTAAAAGAATAACAAGATTCCCAAATATCCAAACTGGACTGCTGTCCAAGATTTATGAAAATGACTATTCAAAGAATTGAATTATTTCAGTCTCTTCACAGCAAAAATATGGCACATCTGGCCCTCAGTCATAAGTAGCTTCCCATGACTTGAAAGGGCAGAAGGAAGTTCTGGAATACATCTGGCGCTTGATTCATTCAGCAGCTGGTTGCTGCAAGCTGTGCCCTAATTGCTGAAACCGATTTTTATTTAATACAAATCTAGAGAAGAATGCAGGGTGCAATGAGAATGGTTATTTGTGCCATTAGAAAGTGCTAAGTATCTTTACAATAATCTCTGTAATATAGATATTACCAAAAGCTCCACAAAAAACCTGGAGAAAAAAATACCTAAATCTCTGATATGTAAATTAGCTAGCATGAATTTAATATGACAGCATAGAGTCTAAAAATATTAATTAAAAATAGTTGCTTTTGTTCACATAAGATTTTCCCATTAATAAGACTTTGTTGTTGTTAAGAGGAATACTGTGTACACATCAATCCTGAATTTCAACCTTTAACTTCAAGCGTATTTTACCGTAACTAAGAGCATAAAAAACATCGAAGATTCATGCTAAAGACATTTGCCATAATTTGATTTGGCCACTGTAGCCTCATTTTTATGCCTCCAAAGCACTTGAAATGGTTGAAGATTTAAGGGATGATTTTAGGGACTGGGTGGTAAAGATGATGCAGGAAAACATGGGGCTTAACAAGTTAGAGACTACATCATGGGAAGATGGAAAAGAATCAACAGTTGGGCTCAGGAGGGCAGAAAAGAAGAAGAGGAGGAGACAGATCAGAGGACACTTTCTCTCTTAATCACCCTTCTCCTGGAGACCTTCCCCAGTGCCCACCCTCCTCTCCACAGCAATCTAACCCTCTCCTTCCCATTTCTGATGAAAAGCAACCAAGCAGGGAGGGCAGAGTTAGAAATGCAGAACCTGAATCAGAAGACTTACAAGAGTCAGGCCAAAGGAAGCTCTTCCTTTACTCATCAAGACCAACCATTATCCACCAAAACTCTCTCCCCACTAAGTCTTATCTTTACTTGATAGGCCTCTATTTCCTGCCTGTCCCTCCTACATCCAAGTAGGAATCACTCTTGTAAGAAAATCAGATAAAAGGTAAGAATAAAAGACCTGCATTAGACTTTTCATAATGACAGAATTTATAAGCAGAAACTTAGTACTTATTTCTGTCCATTATTTAGTCTTTCTTTACTGCTGACTTTATATTTTCTACATAGGATAAGTACTCCGCAATAATAATTTCTTCATCTTCCAGAGTTGAGTCAAGATAATCTTCTTCATGTTCTGGAATATCTTCCAATATTTCATTGACTGCCTCTGTCTCCATATCGTCATCTGTTGAGGCACTAGAAGTTCCTACAATAAAATATTGTACCAATAAGTGAGTTCAGTGGGAAAAAGTCAACCTCAGGTATGTCGTTTGCTGGCCATACTCTCAAGCCAGCCTGCAGAGACTATGTCAGGGAACATCCTCCTCAGTCCCCACTTCTGCCTATGTCAAAGTCAGGTTCCTGATCTGTCAGCATCCAACTTAATAGGAACACTTTGCTATTAATTTGATATTCAGAGACCTCAGACCTACCTGCAGAACCTGAAGGGGAGGTGGATGGTGTTGATGAAGAATCTTCCACTGAGAGCTGTAGGTCAGGAGGAAGACTTCCTCCATTGAGAGCCAGGGTCTGAGCTGCCAGCTGGACGTTCCCCCTGAACACTCTCAGTGCAGCTTCAGCAGCTACAGCGTCAAAACCCATGTAGACCAGCTAGGGAAGAAAAAAGGGAGGTGATAGCTGCTGCTGCTGAACCTCAGCTCTACAGCACTGAGACTCACCCCTGGTTCCATGTCAAACATTCCTGTCATCCACATAGGCACAGCTAGGACAGCCTCATCTTAGAGGCAATAAGTTTTTAAAAACTGCCATGCATACCACTGCCCTTTCAGCACAGATCAATCTTAGTGCCAGTAAAAGCCGGAAGCAACATGGAAAGGACCTAGGAAAACTTGGGCCAAATACATCAGGGTCCAATCATCCTAGGAATAGGCAATGCTCAGAGAACTGTTCTAACAAACCAGTTACTGTTAACACTAGTTAAGTAGTTACAATTTTACTTGGCATACCTAATTTGAATGTGTGGCTGGCAAAAGTGGACAGAGTTATCACTTGAGTCACAAAGTTGAGCAGTGTTTTAGAAGAAACAGTGACATCATTTTAGGTCACAGGCAGAGAATGTGGGCTGTGAGGGTTGATGTAAAAGTTGATATACATATACAAAAGGAGAAACTTCTTAAGAAAGAAGAACTACCAGTTGCTTTCTTATTTTTCCAACTCAACTCTAAGGAATTATCTCCTACTCCTCTTCTTCCACCACGCCCTCATTTCGGCACACTTGGCTGGCCTTTTAGGGCAGGTTCAAGGCACACATGGAGCCCAGAGAGCCACGCCACCAGCACAGACTCAGCCCTCAGTCCTAACACCAACTTTGAAACCCAACCAAACCCACTGGGGCACATCAAATTTTCACTCACGTGACCAATGTTTTCCTGGGAAGGACTTTCTTGATGATTGTTAGTGTCAGCATCTGAATTATTTAACCACCACATATGAGGATTACTGAGAAGAACCTAAAGACATACAGGAATACACTTTAATGATTATTAAGAATTATTCACTTTGCAACCACTGACTGAGCACCTTCATGTGCTAGACAGACCCAGTCCGTCTTCCTCTCCTCAGGCCAACCAGAAGACAAGCAAATAATTACAGGACATCATAACAGAACTATGCAAAGGGTACTCTGGAAGCAGAGAAGTGGGGCACCTAACCCCGGCTGGGGGCTGGAGAGGCTGCTATTCAGAGAATGCTTCCTGTAAAAGGTAGTATCAGAGGTGAGGCTTGAAAGACAAGACAGATAAGCCAAGACAAAAAGATCACTTCTCCTGAGGAAGCAGGGAGAAAATGAGACACAGAGAGCAGGGGGAAGAAGTACTCCAAGAAAACAGAACTTTTGCTAGAGTTTAGACTTTGGGGCTAAGAAATCATAAAAATCAAAAACAAAATGATTTCTTAAGTAGTTCAGGGCTACCCAATGTAATCTATCCTTTGAAAGTGCCATGCCCTCTAGATTTAAAATTTCAAAGAGTACACTGGACTCTTGATCTCTTTGCCAAATGATATTTCCTCCTAACCTTAAAAAAACCCTTTTGAGGAATTTCCCTTCTAACTAAATGTTAGAATGTTTTCTGTATGGGTCGAATGTTTTACAATAAGAATGTATTTAAGTATTACCTGTATAACCAAAATATATTTTTGAGTCCCCTGAGGATTTTTTTACTTTTATATTTCTCCAACACAAGAAATAAAACTAAATATTCAAATGCATCTTAATTTTAAAACATTTATTTAAAAAACAGAAGCATGGGATTTTTAAGGTGGTGAAACTACTCTGTATGATGGTATAATGGTGGAAACGACTTTAATGCATTTGTCAAAACCCAAAGAACCGCACAACAGAGTGAACCTAATGTAAACTATGGACTATAGTGAATAATAATGTTTCAATATTGGCTCATCAATTTTAGCAAATACACCACACTAATACAAGATATTAGTAACGGGATACTGGGGGGAGGAAGGTGGAGTATATGGGAACTGAACTATATACTCGATTTAGCTGTAAACCTAAAACTATTATAAAAAATAAAGTCTAGTAATTAACAAAACAAAACACTAACTTTTGGGAACTTCTGAGGAATGAAACAGAAGGAGGTCAGGAGTATATAACGTAAGGGTGGGGAATTGTAGTACCCCCTTTACCTGCAAGATCAAGTGTGGCCTCCCTAGCAGGACAAACAAGATGATACTTGCTAACCTGGCCCTCGCCTACCTGTTCAACCCCATCTATCCCATCCCACCCTGCCCTGGGAAGCCCCGAACCTAAGCCTCAGCAACCCTGAGCAATTCCTCCAGTGCTCCTGCATCCGCATGCCTCAAACCCTCCACACTGATGGCTACATCTTCCCAAAGAGCCTTCTCCTCCCTCTCTGACTGCCTGGCTAGCAACCCTCCTCTTCCACAACTCAGCTCCCAGGTCCCTCCTCCAGATGGCCTTCCCCGAACCCCTTCCCACACCCTGTGCTTGCCCCTTTGTAGCCCTCACCCCACTGTACTCTAATTGTACGTCTGTTTCTCCACTGACCTGTGGGTTCCAAGAGCAAAAAAACTATCTTCCACTTCAAGTTGTTGAGCACCTGCCCCCATTTAAGTATCCAATATACTTGTTGAACAAAAGTTGAAAGGAAATGGACACAGGTAAAATTACTACTAATCTGGATCCCAACCTGTTTTGTCACTTCTGAGGATATCTTTAAAAAGCCCCTTTGCCAACATATACTACAGACTTTTAAAAACGAAAAAAAAAAAAAAAGCTAGATATTAAAATAAAAAATTTTGATTCTTACAAAAATCCTGCCCTGTGCCACAGCTTGGGTTCTACCAAGTTGTGAATAGGCACAAATGTACCTGAGCAAAGGAGGGCTGGGCTAGGCACCATGCTTAGGGCCCATCATTCTGGCTCTGTAAGTGGATTAGAAAACAAAAAAGAGTCGATACTTACATCCAGAGAGTAATGAAAAGGATGGTCCCACAAGAGTGGGGCTCCTTGAATCAAGGAAGGACACTGGAAAGCAGCTTCTCTGAAGAAGCCAAAGAAATGGTGCCTGGATGATGATATAGTAACTGAGTGAGGATGCTGTCAGCAACAAGGCCAAAGGGAACCTGGCTGGGAGTACATTACCTTCAGAGCTTCATCCAGGTTTCCATTTGCCTGATGGAGGGCCTGTTTGGCTGCATGAGTGGAGTAGCCCATTCCTTTCAAAACGTTTATGCTCTCTAGGCGGTGTCTTCTCTTTTCTTTTTCCTCTTTCCTTATTTGAGCCAATTCCTTCAGGAAAACAGCAGTCTCAAGTTAGAAACTGAGGTTTCATAGAAAATTTTCTAAATCTATGCTCCATAGGACTCTCTGGGTTGCCAGGCAAAGCAAAAACAGAAAAGGGAGAGTGATCCTCCTCTCTTTACCTATTCCTGCCCAGTCAGATAGCATAACAGCCAGAAGGGAAGAAACCTACTGAATGCTTCTCCTAAAGGCAGATCAGTGGAAGTTAGAGATTTCAGTTCACGACAGGAAGAAAGCTCCTCACAATTACTACTACCCAAACAGCCATGCAGGGCCCGGTGAGCACTCACCACTGAAGGCTGCCAGAGAAAGGTGGACTTATCACCTCCAGAAATGGAGCAGAAAAGATTCCTGGACAAGGTAGGAGGATTTCTCACCCTGTGATGAATCACCTGGACAGGGGGCTATTTCATCAAAATGTGAATACTGAATCAGTGGCGGGGGGGGGGGCGCCTCCTGGGTGATATCAATGCTGCTGATCCACCCATCAGGTTCTTAGTGGCAAGAACTCACATACCTTCTAGGGTCTCTCACCCCATTTAAAACCTAGAGAAGGCCACTTCCGGAGAAGATGGCGGCTTAGTAAGACGCGCGGGTCTTAGTTCCTCCTCCAGAACAGCAACTAAAGAAACAGAAACAATACGAAACAGCTCCTGGAGCCACGACAGAGACCAAAAAGACAGCGTACCCCATTCTGGAACGGCTGAACGGGCAGGGAGAATCCGCTGCGGTGAGATACACGAGGGGCGCACGCTTTCCCAAGCCAGGGCGGCTGACGACCGGGGTCCCTTCCACACACGTGGCTTCCCGGTCCGACTGGGAACGTTGGATAGCGGCGCCCTCCCGCCACGCTTGGTGTCTCGGGTCACCTGGGCAATTTGGACGGGTACTCCCCCAAGCCGTGGTGGCCGGCGACCCCCCCTCCACACGCGGTTTCCCGGGCCGACTGCGAGATTCGGATTGGCAAGTTAAAGGAGCCACAGCATCTTTTACTGGTGGGACCCGCAGACAGACGAGCGCCATGAGCGCCACCTACTGGGCAGGAAAAGAAAAACAGAGCCCAGAGATTTCACAGAAAAACCTTTCAACCAGCCGGGTCCCACACCCAGGGAAATCTGATCAAATGCCCAGACACCAGCAGAAAATAATGGATCACGCTCGGAAAATTGAAGATATGGCCCAGTCAAAGGAACAAACCAATAGTTCAAATGAGATACAGGAGCTGAGACAACTAATGCTGAATATACGAACAGAAATGGAAAACCTCTTCAAAAACCAAATCAATAAATTGAGGGAGGACATGAAGAAGACATGGGCTGAACAAAAAGAATAGAAAATCTGAAAAAACAAATCACAGAACTTATGGGAGTGGACAAAGTAGAAAAGATGGAAAAAACAATGGATACCTACAATGGTAGATTTAAAGAGACAGAAGCTACAATTAGTGAACTGGAGGATGGAACATCTGAATCCCAAAAAGAAACAGAAACTATAGGGAAAAGAATGGAAAAACTTGAGCAGGGGATCAAGGAACTGAATGACAATATGAAGTGCACAAATATACGTGTTGTGGGTGTCCCAGAAGGAGAAGAGAAGGGAAAAGGAGGAGAAAAACTAATGGAAGAAATTATCACTGAAAATTTCCAAACTCTTATGAAAGACCTAAAATTACAGATCCAAGAAGTGCAGCGCACCCCAAAGAGAATAGACCCGAATAGGCGTTCTCCAAGACACTTACTAGTTAGAATGTCAGAGGTCAAAGAGAAAGAGAGGATCTTGAAAGCAGCAAGAGAAAAACAATCCATCACATACAAGGGAAACCCAATAAGACTATGTGTAGATTTCTCAGCAGAAACCATGGAAGCTAGAAGACAGTGGGATGATATATTTGGGATACTGAAAGAGAAAAACTGCCAACCAAGACTCCTATACCAGCAAAGTTGTCCTTCAAAAATGAAGGAGAAATTAAAACTTTTATAGACAAAAAGTCACTGAGAGAATCTGTGACCAAGAACCAGCTCTGCAAGAAATACTAAAGGGAGCACTAGAGTCAGATATGAAAAGACAGAAGAGAGAGGTATGGAGTAAAGTGTAGAAAGAAGGAAAATCAGATATGATATATATAATACAAAAGCCAAAATGGTAGAGGAAAATATTATCCAAACAGTAATAACACTAAAAAGTTAATGGACTGAATTCCCCAATCAAAAGACATAGACTGGCAGAATGGATTACGACCCAGCAATACCACTGCTAGGTATCTACTCAAAGGACTTAAGGGCAAAGACACAAACAGACATTTGCACACCAATGTTTATAGCAGCATTGTTTACAGTTGCAAAGAGATGGAGACGGCCAAAGTGTCCATCGACGGACGAGTGGCTAAGCGAACTGTGGTGTGTACCTACGATGGAATATTATGCAGCTTTAAGACAGACTAAACTTATGAAGCATGTAATAACATGGATGGACCTAGAGAACATTATGCTGAGTGAGTCTAGCCAAAAACTAAAGGACAAATACTGTATGGTCCCACTGATGTGAACCGACATTCGAGAATCAACTTGGAATATATCATTGGTAACAGAGACCAGCAGGAGTTAGAAACAGGGTAAGATAATGGGTAATTGAAGCTGAAGGGATACAGACTGTGCAACAGGACTAGATACAAAAACTCAAAAATGGACAGCACAATAATACCTAATTGTAATGTAACTATGTTAAAACACTGAATGAAGCTGCACCTGAACTACAGTTTTTTTGTTTGTTTGTTTGTATCTTTCGTTTTTGTTTTTTTCTTTTTCCTTTTTTATATATATATATATATTTTTATTATTATTATTTTAATTTTCTTCTCTATACTGACATTCTATATCTTTTTCTGCTGTTTTGCTAGTTCTTTTCCTAAATCGATGCAAACGTACTAGGAAATGATGATCATGCATCTATGTGATGATACTAAGAATTACTGAGTGCATATGTAGAATGGAATGATTTATAAATGTTGTGTTAATTTCTTTTCTTTATTTTTAATTAATAAAATAAATAAATTAATTAAAAAAAAAAAAACCTAGAGAAGGCTAAATGTTAGGTAACATCAAAGTTCTCTAATCCCATAATTCTCAACCCTGTTTCTCAGAGGTACCTGGTGTGGCTGCAAGAGCCTCAGAATACATGTGGAGGATGTTAGTCTCTTCCTATCTCTCACCCCCAACCCCAACCAGAAGAGTGCTGAGTTTGTTTTGTAAACTGCACCACCACATAAAAATGTCATTTTTCCATCAAAGGATTTTCTATAAAGGCTTTAAAAAAGTCTGAAAACCACAAATTTAATCCAATCTTATTATTTTGCTTATGAGGACATAGAAATGTTTTAAGAAAGTTAGGTGACCTGGCCAACATCATAAAGTTGACAGCAGAACTGGGACAAAGGCTTCTGCACAATTTGAAGACTGTTCAATCCTTTTCCCTGACAAGTTCTCACAGGGAGAACAGTCCCACCATAAGCTGCAGTGAGCACAGTGGAGAAAACAACTTTTTCTCCTTTGATGTATGTCTCCTGTGTCCATGGCTAAACCTAGGTAACAAGTGCCCCTTCTATCTTCTTTCTCATGGCAAGAATGTGGCCTCATTCCTTAAGAAAAGAAAGAAAACATTATCACGAACCAAAAATTCCCACAGGGTCAGCAGGAGGAACAGAACAGAGTTATTACTGAAAATATTTCCAGGGATTAAGACATACCTGGATTGTTATTAACAGTTTAAAGCATCAGAGAAGCTAACAATGAGCTCCCTGAACTCATCACAGCATCACAGCTCTGCAGGCCACCTTTCCCCGCTGTTCCGTCTATATCAGGCCCTCCCTCCCTGTCCCCACATCCTGTTACAGTCCTCCCATCTCCTGGTGGCCAGGTTTTCTCTACTCCAACCCTCCTTCTTCACCGTGCAATGGAATTTATCATCTCACCCACCCATGCAACCTCCCCACCCCCGCCCCAGTGGCTCCTTACTACCTATTCGATCAAGCACCATTCCTTATTCTGACCTTCAAGCAAATTCCTGGGCCCTACCCAAGGTCTCCAAGCTGATCCTATCCTGCTATACTACAGGAGACATGCAGACCAACAAAATTATTCCCCCCCCCCAACTATGACTCACAATTCGACTATCATGCTTTTATTCACACACAGACCCATGTAAATGCCTTTACTCAGCCTCATCTTCTCTTCTCAATTACAACTTCTTCTATTTATATTTTAAAAGGGTAAGAAACACGCATAACATTCAAGTACAGAGAAAGATACTCCTGGTCGGTCAGAGCGTATGGATGTCAGCATAAACTTGGTACAAAATTGGAGCCTCAAATAATACCTTTTTTTAATTACAAAAGTAATGTTATCTAATGATTAATTTCTTTTAATCATGTAAACATCTGAGGGAATTAAGAAACTTTCTGATACTTTTTTTATACCAGAAAAAGAAAATAGACCAAGTAAATGAGTACAAGTTGTACTGAAATATTTTATGGATACAGTATAGTCAAATCTTATGTGAGAATTAGTTTCTAAAGTCAATGTTTATAGTGATAACCACGTATGGTCAAAATTACTCATGAAAACCTTAGGAATTTTGTCATGATAATTTTCACAGCTTCTTAATACTTCAGTACTATAACAGATCTCAATTTCTTTAGTCTTAGTTTCTTTCACCAGATGAGAAACTGGCCTGTACTCAGGGCCATATATGAAAGATACAAACTTTTAAGAATTACATATTATACTCATCTTAGTGAGAAGCTCAATTAGAACCTTGGGAACTGAGAAGGCAGAATGTTCATATCTTGCATCTTAAGTTCCCAACAGAACTTACTATCTATGGGACACTGTGTTTCTCCCAATATCCATTCTACCCACTTCCATGGTTTGGGCGAGTGATCCAACTCCAGTAGAGGATGAACATGAATGGACTAAACTAATGATAGTACTACGCCTGTATCTCTTGCCACAGCTCTAAACCAATCAGATCTTGGTTCTACCCAGCCAGAGCTGATTAGTTCAAGTGTAGCCCATTCATTAAGAAGCTTAGGACTTTCACTGATGACTTTGGGACACAAACTATTAGACTATTCCTTTTGGTGTAATTGGAAGACACTGATAATACTGAGGGGAAGGTAGTGAGACAGAACCCAAATCCTCAATGACATTATTAAGCCACTGAATCAACTAACCCTGAGACCTTTCCCTAGACCTATCCCTAAGAGCCAATAAACTTCCTTTTTGTTTCATTTAAGCTCCTGTGAATTGGTTTTTTATTGCTTTTAGCCAAAAGCATCCTAATGAATATACATCCACTGAATGGCATTCTGAGCAGAATCAGCTGCACTACATACATAATTGTTTTTACATTTTTTTTCCCAAGGCTTACAGCCCTGCTTTTTCAAATGCTAATAAACTCTTATTGATAAAAACTTAACAGTAAATAAAAGTATTAATTGACAGTATTTGCTCTTCTATTAGTACTGCATTAGACGCTAAAATGCACACACAAACATAGTTTTTCAAAGTCTTTGCCTTTACCTACTCATTGACTTCAAAAGCAAGACTCAATGGATCATTATTTAGGAGAGCAGTGAGAGGTAGACTGGGGAAAGAGAGAAAAAGATAACTAACACTGTTCGTGTATTAAAAGGAGAAACCTAAGCAAACCATGGCAATATTGGTTCATCCATTACCAAAATTTTTCATTACCCCAAAAAGAAACTCTATACTGATTCAGCTGTTAAGTCCCCTTTCCGTTCCCCACAAACCCTGGTAATATCTAATCTACTTTGTGTCTCTATGAATTTGCCTATTCTCGATATTTCTTATATGTGAATCATACAACAGCTGACCTTTGTGTCTGGTTTATTTCACTTGGCATAATTCTTTCAAAGTTCATCCATGTTGTAGCATTTATCAGAGCCTCATTCTTTTTATGACTGAATAGCACTCCATTGTATGCGTATGCTACATTATGTTTATCTATTAATCTGTTGATGGACCCTCGGGTTGTTTCTACCTTTTGGCTACTGTGAATAATGCAGCTATGAACATTAGTGATCAAGTGTCTGTCTGCAGTTCCTCTGAGTACACACGTAGAAGAACCACCAGGTTCCTCTTTGAGGAACCACAAAACTGTTCTCCACGGTGGCTGCACTATTTTACATTCCTACCAGGTTGTTTTACATGGCCATAGTTTCGTACCTTTGCTTTCATAGTATAATTATGCCTATGATTTGACTCATGTTTCTAGGCAAGGAATGTTATCCCAAATTATAATTTGGGCCTATGAGAAAATCCAGTGTCCTTTACACTATGGTTAAAAAAAAGAGAGGCAGCGCCCATGCCCCGCAGCAGCCAACCCGCCCGCCCTCCTTCTCCCCTCTTTGTCTGCCGGCCCGCCGCGCGGCGCCCACGCCCCGCAGCAGCCGACCCGCCCGCCCTCCTTCTCCCCTCTTTGTCCGCCGGCCCGCCGCGCGGCGCCAACGCCCCGCAGCAGCCGACCCGCCCGCCCTCCTTCTCCCCTCTTTGTCCGCCGGCCAGCCGCGCGGCGCCCACACCCCGCAGCAGCCGACCCGCCCGCCCTCCTTCTCCCCTCTTTGTCCGCCAGCCCGCCACGCGGTGCCCACGCCCCGCAGTAGCCGACCCGCCCGCCCTCCTTCTCCCCTCTTCCCCCTCCTGCTCCGGCGGCTCTTCAACCACCACGGTGCCCTCTTCCGCCTTCTCCGGCTCCTCTGCCACCAGCCTCGACAGCCTGGCCACCCTCACCTTTCCTCCTCCAGGACAGCTACTGGGGGAGTGGAGACAATACAGAGCAGCTCCCGGAGCCACGACGGAGATCAAAGGGACAGCGTATCCCATCCTGGAACGGCTGACTGTCTGGGAGAACCAGCTCCGGTGAGAACACCGAGGGACGCGGGCTTTCCTGGGCGGGATGGCAAGCGGCCGGAGTCCCTCCCTTCCTCCTTCCCAGGCCAGCTGGCAGAATTGGGCAGGCGGTCCCATTGGGTCGCGGCGGCTGGCGTCCCCACCACGCGAGGCCCCCCGGACCAACTGAAAGAGTTGGGTTGGAAATCCCCAGACTGCGGAGAACGGTGACCAGGGGGTCCCTTCCAAACACGTGACTCCCCGGTCCGGCTGGACACAGTGCACTCTCCCGGGCTGCGACAGCTGGCGCCCTTCCGCCACGCTTGGCGCCCCGGGCCGACTAGGAAATTTGGTCGGGCGCTCTCACGTGCTGCGGTGGCCGGCGACCCTCCCCGCGTTTGGACCCGCGGGCCGGCTGGCACTCTTCCAAGACGCTTCGGCTGCCAAACCTCCCCTACGGCGAGAGTTTTCCAGAGTTAAAGGACCCACAGCAACTTTTACTGGTGGATCCCGTAGACAAACGTGTGCCACGAGCGCCACCTACTGGGCAGGATAAGAAAAACAGAACCCAGAGATTTCACAGAAAAATCTTTCAACCTGTGGGGTCCAACACTCAGGGAAATCTGACTAAATGCCCAGACGCCAGCAGAAGATAACGGATCACGCTCAGAAAATTGAAAATATGGCCCAGTCAAGGGAACAAACCAATAGTTCAAATGAGATACAGGAGCTGAGACAACTAATGCTGAATATACGAACAGAAATGGAAAACCTCTTCAAAAACGAAATCGATAAATTGAGGGAGGACATGAAGAAGACATGGGCTGATCAAAAAGAAATAGAAAAACTGAAAAAACAAATCACAGAACTTATGGAAGTGAAGGATAAAGTAGAAAAGATGGAAAAAACAATGGATACCTACAATGATAGATTTAAAGAGACAGAAGGTTAGAATTAGTGATTTGGAGGATGCAACATCTGAATTCCAAAAAGAAACAGAAACTATAGGGAAAAGAATGGAAAAATTCGAACCGGGTATCAGGGAACTCAAGGACAATATGAACCACACAAATATACGTGTTGTGGGTGTCCCAGAA
Organism: Tamandua tetradactyla; assembly: GCF_023851605.1. NCBI lineage: Eukaryota > Metazoa > Chordata > Mammalia > Pilosa > Myrmecophagidae > Tamandua > Tamandua tetradactyla. The sequence continues at coordinate 195,378,208 of NC_135327.1, read as the reverse complement.
GGAGAAGAGAAGGGAAAAGGAGGAGAAAAACTAATGGAAGAAATTATCACTGAAAATTTCCCAACTCTTATGAAAGACCTAAAATTACAGATCCAAGAAGTGCAGCGCACCCCAAAGAGATTAGACCCAAATAGGCGTTCCCCAAGACACTTATTAGTTAGAATGTCAGAGGTCAAAGAGAAAGAGAGGATCTTGAAAGCAACGAGAGAGAAGCAATCCATCACATACAAGGGAAACCCAATAAGACTATGTGTAGATTTCTCATCAGAAACCATGGAAGCTAGAAGACAGTGGGATGATATATTTAAGTTACTAAAAGAGAAAAACTGCCAACCAAGACTCCTATATCCAGCAAAATTGTCCTTCAAAAATGAGGGGGAAATTAAAACATTCTCAGACAAAAAGTCACTGAGAGAATTTGTGACCAAGAGACCAGCTCTGCAAGAAATACTAAAGGGAGCACTAGAGTCAGATACAAAAAGACAGAAGAGAGAGATATGGAGAAGAGTGTAGAAAGAAGGAAAGTCAGATATGATATATATAATACAAAAGGCAAAATGGTAGAGGAAAATATTATCCAAACAGTAATAACTCTAAATGTTAATGGACTGAATTCACCAATCAAAAGACATAGACAGGCAGAATGGATTAAAAAACAGGATCCTTCTATATGCTGTCTACAGGAAACACATCTAAGACCCAAAGATAAATATAGGTTGAAAGTGAGAGGTTGGGAAAAGATATTTCATGCAAATAACAACCAGAAAAGAGCAGGAGTGGCTATACTAATATCCAACAAATTAGACTTCAAATGTAAAACAGTTAAAAGAGACAAAGAAGGACACTATATACTAATAAAAGGAACAATTAAACAAGAAGACATAGCAATCATAAATATTTACGCACCGAACCAGAATGCCCCAAAATACGTGAGGAATACACTGCAAACACTGAAAAGGGAAATAGACACATATACCATACTAGTTGGAGACTTCAATTCACCACTCTCATCAATGGACAGAACATCTAGACAGAGGATCAATAAAGAAATAGAGAATCTGAATATTACTATAAATGAGCTAGACTTAACATGTTGACATCTATAGGACATTACATCCCACAACAGCAGGATACACCTTTTTTTCAAGTGCTCATGGATCATTCTCAAAGATAGACCATATGCTGGGTCACAAGGCAAGTCTTAACAAATTTAAATAGATTGAAATCATACACAACACTTTCTCGGATAATAAAGGAATGAAGTTGGAAATCAATAATAGGCGGAGTGCCAGAAAATTCACAAATACATGGAGGCTCAACAACACACTCTTAAACAACAAGTGGGTCAAAGAAGAAATTGCAAGAGAAATTAGTAAATACCTAGAGGCGAATGAAAATGAAAACACAACATATCAAAACTTATGAGACGCAGCAAAGGCAGTGCTAAGAGGGAAATTTATTGCCCTAAATGCCTTTATCAGAAAAGAAGAAAAGGCAAAAATGCAGGAATTAACTGTCCACTTGGAAGAACTGGAGAAAGAACAGCAAACTAATCCCAAAGCAAGCAAAAGGAAAGAAAAACAAAGATTAGAGCAGAAATAAATGAAACTGAAAACATGAAAACAATAGAGAAAATCAATAAGACCAGAATTTGGTTCTATGAGAAAATCAATAAGATTGATGGGCCCTTAGCAAGATTGACAAAAAGAAGAAGAGAGAGGATGCAAATAAATAAGATCAGAAATGGAAGAGGAGGCATAACTACTGACCTCACAGAAATAAAGGAAGTAATAACAGGATACTATGAACAACTTTACGCTAATAAATACAACAATTTAGATGAAATGGACGGGTTCCTGGAAAGACATGAACAACCAACTTTGACTCAAGAAGAAATAGATGACCTCAACAAACCAATCACAAGTAAAGAGATTGAATTAGTCATTCAAAAGCTCCCTAAAAAGAAAAGTCCAGGACCAGATGGCTTCACATGTGAATTCTATCAAACATTCCAGAAAGAATTAGTACCAACTCTCCTCAAACTCTTCAAAATAATCGAAGTGGAGGGAAAACTACCTAATTCATTCTATGAAGCCAACATCACCCTCATACCAAAACCAGGCAAAGATATTACAAAAAAAGAAAACTACAGACCAATCTCTCTAATGAATATAGATGCAAAAATCCTCAATAAAATTCTAGCAAATCGTATCCAACAACACATTAAAAGAATTATACATCATGACCAAGTAGGATTCATCCCAGGTATGCAAGGATGGTTCAACATAAGAAAATCAATTAATGTAATACACCACATCAACAAATCAAAGCAGAAAAATCACATGATCATCTCAATCGACGCAGAGAAGGCATCTGACAAGATTCAACATCCTTTCCTGTTGAAAACACTTCAAAAGATAGGAATACAAGGGAACTTCCTTAAAATGATAGAGGGAATATATGAAAAACCCACAGCTAATATCATCCTCAATGGGGAAAAATTGAAAACTTTCCCCCTAAGATCAGGAACAAGACAAGGATGTCCACTATCACCACTATTATTCAACATTGTGTTGGAAGTTCTAGCCAGAGCAATTAGACAAGAAAAAGAAATACAAGGCATCAAAATTGGAAAGGAAGAAGTAAAACTATCACTGTTTGCAGACGATATGATACTATATGTCGAAAACCCGGAAAATCCACAACAAAACTACTAGAGCTAATAAATGAGTACAGCAAAGTAGCAGGCTACAAGATCAACATTCAAAAATCTGTAGCTTTTCTATACACTAGTAATGAACAAGCTGAGGGGGAAATCAAGAAACGAATCCCATTTACAATTGCAACTAAAAGAATAAAATACCTAGGAATAAATTTAACCAAAGAGACAAAAAACCTATATAAAGAAAACTACAAAAAACTGCTAAACGAAATCACAGAAGACCTAAATAGATGGAAAGACATACCGTGTTCATGGATTGGAAGACTAAATATAATTAAAATGTCAATCCTACCTAAACTGATCTACAGATTCAATGCAATACCAATCAAAATCCCAAAAACTTATTTTTCAGAATTAGAAAACCCAATAAGCAAATTTATCTGGAAGGGCAGGGTGCCCCGAATTGCTAAAAACATCTTGAGGAAAAAAAACGAAGCTGGAGGTCTCGCGATGCCGGACTTCAAGGCATATTATGAAGCCACAGTGATCAAAACAGCATGGTATTGGCATAAAGATAGATATATTGACCAATGGAATCGAATAGAGTGCTCAGATATAGACCCTCTCATCTATGGACATTTGATCTTTGATAAGGCAGTCAAGCCAACTCACCTGGGACACAACAGTCTCTTCAATAAATGGTGCCTAGAGAACTGGATATCCATATGTAAAAGAATGAAAGAAGACCCGCATCTCACACCTTATACAAAAGTTAACTCAAAATGGATCAAAGATCTAAACATTAGGTCTAAGACCATAAAACAGTTAGAGGAAAATGTAGGGAGTTATCTCATGAATTTCACAACTGGAGGTGGTTTTATGGACCTTAAACCTAAAGCAAGAGCACTGAAGAAATAAATAAATAAATGGGAGCTCCTCAAAATTAAACACTTTTGTGCATCAAAGAACTTCATCAAGAAAGTAGAAAGACAGCCTACACAATGGGAGACAATATTTGGAAATGACATATCAGATAAAGGTCTAGTATCCAGAATATATAAAGAGATTGTTCAACTCAACAACAAAAAGACAGCCAACCCAATTACAAAATGGGAAAAAGACTTGAACAGACACCTACCAAAAGAGGAAATACGGATGGCCAAGAGGCACATGAAGAAATGCTCAATGTCCCTGGCCATTAGAGAAATGCAAATCAAAACCACAATGAGATATCATCTCACACCCACCAGAATGGCCATTATCAACAAAACAGAAAATGACAAGTGCTGGAGAGGATGTGGAGAAAGAGGCACACTTATCCACTGTTGGTGGGAATGTCAAATGGTGCAACCACTGTGGAAGGCAGTTTGGCGGTTCCTCAAAAAGCTGAATATAGAATTGCCATACGACCCAGCAATACCATTGCTAGGTATCTACTCAAAGGACTTAAGGGCAAAGACACAAACGGACATTTGCACACCAATGTTTATAGCAGCGTTATTTACAATTGCAAAGAGATGGAAACAGCCAAAATGTCCATCAACAGAAGAATGGCTAAATAAACTGTGGTATATACATACGATGGAATATTATGCAGCTTTAAGACAAGATAAACTTATGAAGCATGTAATAACATGGATGGACCTAGAGAATATTATGCTGAGTGAGTCCAGCCAAAAACTAAAGGACAAATACTGTATGGTCCCACTGATGTGAACGGACATTCGAGAATAAACTTGAAATATGTCATTGGTAACAGAGTCCAGCAGGAGTTAGAAACAGGGTAAGATAATGGGTAATTGGAGCTGAAGGGATACAGACTGTGCAACAGGACTAGATACAAAAACTCAAAAATGGACAGCACAATAATACCTAATTGTAAAGTAATCATGTTAAAACACTGAATGAAGCTGCATCTGAGCTATAGGGTTTTTTTTTGTTGTTTTTTACTATTATTACTACTTTTATTTCTTTTCTCTATATTAACATTTTATATCTTTTTCTGTTGTGTTGCTAGTTCCTCTAAACCGATGCAAATGTACTAAGGAACGATGATCATGCATCTATGTGATGATGTTAAGAATTACTGAGTGCATATGTAGAATGGTATGATTTCTAAATGTTGTGTTAATTTCTTTTTTTTCTTTCTTTCCGTTAATAAAAAAAAAATTAAAAATTAAAAAAATAATAAAAAAAAAGAGAGAGTGCAGATTGCTTGCACAACTATACTTATGAGCTACCTCCCACTGCAGCAAGAAATTGATGCAATTAAAAAAGACAAGTTTCTCCTTATTTCCTAATCTGAAGTGACAGAAATTGTTCCTTATTATTAATACATACTATGCAATTATCTTTTTCGTCCTTTCACATCCAAGAGACCCAAGACATATTAGAAAATAAACTCTTACTATTGTCCCAATTTCACAACCCACTCAAAGAACAATGCATAGGCCTCCATCAAGAGGTCAAGACCACATTAAGGTACCTCTCTGCGGTTGGATATGTGAGTGGCCGCGTGATCCACATTCCCATCACATGCTCGTAAGCCAAGCCGGGCTTCCTGGGCAGTAAAGCCCAACTGCAACAAATTGTGAACTTTCGATGGATCAATATATAGCTCTTTAAAAAGCTGACGTGCCTATAAACAGGAAAAATTTAAGACTCATATAACTATAGGCATGTTAAATAAGCATAACAAATATAAAGCCAGAAAAACTGAGACTGTACCCAAAGTGAATTAGGGTGTATCGATTTCAAATAAAAACTAGTATGACTGGAAACAGGTAACTCTTTCTCTGCATACATTACTTATAGGTAATACAGTATGAGAAAACAGGCTGGTGTCATAGAAGGGACTTATATCCTTTATCCTTCGAACTTGAGTTGTGCACATGGCACAGCTAGAGTACATTTAGAACCTTCCTTTCAGGAAGGTTGTAGCCAGGTAGACAAGTCTATGCCAATGGAATGCAGGAAGTGCACAACGTCGGGATCATCTCTTTAAAGAGGCTTGCCCAGGACATTCTCTTCTCCTTTCTACTGGCTGGAAGTGAAACTGACAGGAGCAACCTTGGATACCAGATACTGAGGTGGGCAGAGCTGCTTCACTTGTCCTGACCTGCTCAGCTCTAAATTGCTAGATGAGAAACTTCTATTCAATGAAAGTAGTTAAGATTTTGATGTTTATTTACAGCATCTTGCCACTACTCAAACAAATCAAATATGTTTATTATGGCTTATGTGAGGGAGAGATGCATATTTCTCATGATTCATAAGCTATAAATTTATAAAACACATAATTTCTGGGGAACGGGAAAAAAAAGCAGGTGAAAATGTAATAACTTTGGAGTGTTCCTGTTCTTACCTTGTTGAGATACTCACAAGCCTCTTCGCCATTTCCACTGTGATAGTTTCGGATACCCTGAAGCAAGTAAAGTCTTAGGAACAATACCTTCTCTTTCCCACAATTTCCCTAAAATTATTGAGGAAAAAAAAAGATAAAACTGTCATTTCTAATCATAAATATTAACAGTTGTAATTTCCTTTGCCTCCACAGGGAGGGACAAAATAGTGTTACTTAAAATTTTAAATATTCACTATGACTGAAAGAAAAAGTGAGGATCTCCAGAGTACAATGACATTCTCTGTACACACACAAAAGAAATGGTTTCAGAACTCCTGTCAACAGACACCCAGGAGAGTGGCCCTTCTGGTCAGTGGGAAAATATACAAAAACAAAAACCACAGATATCTGATGGTGCCCTGTAATTTCTAAGCAGAATTTTGATGTCTTGTTGAAATTACCTTAGAAAATTCACAAGAAAATCATATCTCTTGAACTATTCATTCATGTGAACTGTTACTGTTTAAATGTCTATTTTACACATTTAAATCTTCCAATAGATTTTCCTAGGAATAAATAAGTCACAAGCTCTCTCCTAGTAAAATGTGAGGTCAGCGGTGTTCCATGACTAGGAAACTGTGTAAGCCAAGCTTACAGGTTACACAGACAAAAAACAAAACCGCTAGATTTGTGAAACATTTAACAATTTTAAAATACAGCTTAAAAAGAACACACTACATACTACTATCAAAATAAAAAAACCTTTTGACTTAGTCTAAATACGTGAAGAGGAATAAACACAAATTCTAGAAATGCGCTTAACAACTAACAAAACAAATTACCATAACATACTTTTATGTGAACCAGTCTCTGATGATTTTCTCCATAACAATTTTTAAAGCATTTCTGGGCCAAGTTTAATTTTTTTTCTGCATCATCAAGGCATTCCAGTTGTTCCAAGCGGAAGTAACACCACACTATATCCAGCTGGAGTACTGCATAGTTATCTACTGTATCCAGTAGCTCTCTGCAACATTCACTGTGAAAGAAAAAGGAAATGACATCATTGGAAATAGGCATTTAAAATCTTTTTGTGAACTACTAGAATTCCTTTCCAGTTTTTGTTGTATTTTCAAGGACCCCAATATATTTGAAGAAAACTATATTCATAAAGCTAATCCTTCCAAGGGGGGAAAAAAAGAAGTTAGGGTTCAAGAATAGAAGCTCAAGAGCCGATACACAAGCACAAACACATAACCCCTTGCTATGTGGCGAAGAGGCCTTGGTAGGAAGCTGGATTGTGAGCCACTATGTCAGAGTCTCTCAGCAAACATGGTGGAAACTGCGCTAAAGCAGCGGTTTCCAATCCTGACTACATATTAGAATCATCTAGATGTGAGGGAGAGACAGTTGTTTTTGAGAAACACTGATCCTGGGGACCCACCTAGACCAATTATAATAGAAATCTCTGGGGGTGGATCTGAACATGGTATTTCTAAAATTTCCCTAGGAGATTCTAATGTATAACCAAGGTTGAAAATCACTGCTTAAGAAACACACACACACACACAAAATCACTACTCATTAAGAATGCCTCAACTACTCATTTTATCCAGGGTATGGATAGATGAGTAAAAAAAAAATGGATGAAAATAAATAAATAATAGGGGGGATAAGGGGCAAAATAAATTGGTTACATGGAAATATTAATGGTCATAAGGGATATGGTATGTATGAGTTTTTTCTTTTTCTGGAATGATGTTAATGTTCTAAAAAATGATCATGGTGATGAACATACAACTAGGTGATGATACTGTTAGCCACTGATTGTACACCATGTATGAAACGTGTATGTGTGAAGAGTTTTCATTAAAAATATTTTTTAAAAAAGAATGCCTCAACTGATGAAGATTCTGACAAGCCTATTATGTTCAATCACATTCCAGCTGGGAGGAAAAAAACCCAGAATCTGCCTGGTTCTAAGTACCTAGCTGATTTCTGAGGTGCCACATGTGGGTTAAATGCTACTTCCTAGCAGTGGCAGCAGGCTAAGCCCAGGTACAGAGAAAGGGAATGGAAAGACAAGGCAATAAACAGAAGGCAATTGGTCCAGGAAGAAATATTGAAGATGGACATCAATATAAGTTTGATTTCAAATTGTGATTGCATTAAAATTCACAATGCAAATCTAAGTCTTAAGTCTGAACCTTCCCTTAAATAAGAAAAGAAAATATTTGGAACCATGCATTATACATTAATAAACTTAAAATATTTTGTCTGTTTATTTTCACTGACAATCTACTAAAAATAAGACTGCTCTTGTATAAAATTACAAAGTCCACAAGCCCTCAAGCTTCTCATCTAGACTATGGAAATCTGCTCTGAAAAAAAAATAAGAAAAACCAAAAGGAACTTGATTTTATCATTTACCCTTTAGAGTAGTGGTCTCCTAAAGTAGAGTGCCTGCACTCCAGGGTATGCACAGACAATCCACTGGGGTGCAAGAAAATTATATTAAGAGCAGTATTTTATAAAATGTTTTTAAATTGTTAAATATAACATATATACAAAGCAAAGAAAGGAAAAAGCAATAATTCTCAAAGCACACTTCAACAAGTAGTTACAGAACAGATCCCACAGTCTGTCATGGGTTACCATTCCACCATCTCAGATTTTTCCTTCTAGCTGCTCCAAAACACCAGAGGCTAGAAAGAATATTAATATAGTGATTCAACAGGCATACTCGTTTGTGAAATTCTATTTTCTATGTCTCCTCCTTCTCCTCCTCCTCCTTTGATCCTTCTCCCAATCTATAAGGATCTTTAGGTAATGTCTATTCTGACTTTTTCATGTTGAGAAGGGGTGTCAACACTAACGGATAGGGGGATGTAATTAACCAACAATCTTGGAGAGGCTGGTCCCTCTGAGTTTCAGTACTTATCTGACCAGGAACCTTCTGGGAATTATAGATCCCAGGAAGGCAAACCTAGTTAGAGCAGTATTTTTATGCTGTCTTTCTTTTAATGTATCTATTATTTATGAATATTTTAGAGTATATGTACCATCTGCACACGTGTGTAACAAGTGAAGGGAACTTCCTCTGAATCTTCTGCTCGGTCTGAGAATCTGACTTTGAGAAGAGGAAGAACTTCGTGGACTGTGGTCTGATTTTACACTCAAAATGAGATTTAATGATCTGCCTCTAGAAATGTTCTGACTTCTCTGACAGAAGATCCTGCCAGTCACAGGAAAGGGATGAACATTTTGCCAATTTTCAATTTCTTACATGTGTGAGCAGGCTCTTTCTTGTGTACTAACCATCAAGAGTAAGGACAGATACTGCCTCACTTCAGTTGAAAATGAAGTCACTAAATATTTCAAAAACTCAACCTAGAATTGGCTATTTGTACAGTCTCACATTAAAGATAAAAAAATACATTATTCTTGTAGTTTCAAAAATAACACTTCTTATGTGGAAATAGGCCTATAGACCAAGAAATCAGATAAAAACTTCAATCTGACCTAATATCAACTACAATGAATGGAAACACACCATGATCTGTGCTTATATAATTTACATGTAAAATAACAAGAGTTGCATATAATAATTTCGAAACTGACAGGCCTACATTTGAACCTGATTATGTCACTCAAAAACAAACTTTTGCTAAAACCTTGTATAAAATTGTGCCTTAGACTATATTTTTATTAATATTGCTTTAACTTATGGTTTTAGTAGTTTTAATATTCAACACCACCAATAATTTTCAAACTGTAAACAACAAAAATAAATTTACAAGCTTTATTTAAATAAATTCTACCAACTCAAACTTTAAGGACAAACTAAATCCCTTTTGGGCTCAAGCCTGTTATTTAACAGAAATTTATTATGTTTGCCTTAAGAGTTCTAAAATTTTATGTAAAATAAAGAAGGGTATTAATTTCAAGAAAGGTATGCTAAACATAACTATCTTTTTTTGCTCCTAGACAGGTTGGCTAAACAGTCATTTTCTATTTTATTACTGGTTTTAAGGAACTGGATGATAGGGCACCTAAAATAGTATACATAAACCATGTTTCTGTGCCCTTCTACCCCCCACCTTTATGTAGTTCTGGGCATAAATTACATATTTATATATTGAATCCAAACCATGATTTATTATTACATTTTATACATTTGCCTTTTATTTCCTATAGGAAGTAAAAAGTGGAGTTATAAATAAAAAATGAATACACAACTAAATGATGATACTGTTAGCCACTGATTGTACCTCATGTACAAAATGTATATGTGTGAAGAGTTTTCATTAAAATTATTTTATTTATAAATATTGGTATTTATATTTACCCATGCTATTATCTTTACTGGAGATCTTTATTTCTTCATATAGCTTCAGTCAATTGTCTAATATCCTTTCCTTTCACCTTACAGAACGCCCTTTAGCATTTCTTGTAAGGCTGGTCTAGTGGTGATGAACTCCCTCAGCTTTTGTTTATCTGGGAAATGACTTAACCTTTCCTTTTTTTTTTTTTTTTTGGTGCATGGTCTGGGAATCTAACCCAGGTTGCCCACATGGAAGGTAGGCATTCTAACCACTGAACTACCCATGCACCCTTCTCCCTCATTTTTGAAAGACAGTTTTGTTGGATATAGAATTCTCGGTTGGCAATTTTTGCTTTCCACACCTTACTTATGTCTTCCCATTGCCTTCTTGCCTCTATAGCTTCCAGTGAGAAATCAGCACTTAATCTATTAAGATCCCCTTGATTATAACGTGGCACAGGGTGGGTCTATTTGGGTTTATCCTGCTTGGAGTTCACTGAACACCTTGAATGTGTATATTCACACTTTTTGTAAAATTTCAGCCATTATTTCTTTGAAAATTTTCAAAGAAAATGCACTCCCACAGTGCATATATTGGTATGCTTGGTGTCCCACAGACTCCTCAGGCTCTGTTCACTTTTCTTCATTCTTTCTTATTCCTGCTCCTCAGACTGGATGATTTCAATTGTCTTATTTTCAAGTTCACTACTGCCAGCTCCAATCTGCTACTGAACCCCTCTAAGGAATTTTTAATTTCTGTTACTGTGGTCTTCAGCTTTGTTTGATTCCTTTTCATAATTTCCATCTCTCTATTGATTTTCTCTTCTACCAGTAATGTTCTGCCCCAGACATCCACTCGACTGTCCTATTACAGAGTTCTGGGGAGAGGTTGGTGAGCCACCTTCTATACACAGGACAAGTTCTAGGACAGCAAATCCTTCAGGCCACCACCAGACAGACTGGGCCAGACACATATGCTCCCAGTATGGGCAAAAGGGTTACTCTGCTCACTCTGGAATCACAACCAGGAATCTACACTGGGAGTGTGGGCTGGCTCCAAGACCAAGTGCTGAAGGATGGGAGAGGGGCCAGCCAGGGTACCAAGAGAGCCTATTGCTTTAAAGTAGCCCTTTTCTTTATTCGGCATTTGCCCTGTTACTGCAGTCCTTTAACTATTTTCTAGAGCTTTGAGAAAAATGTTTCAGCCAGTTCTTGCTGGCTATTCAAGTCTTCGATAGAGTAATGAAGCTCTGAAGCTTGTCACTCCACCATCCTGATCATGGAGAAGGTTCAAAACTTGCTTTTAAGCTTTGTCAGGTGGAACAAAAGAAGCCCTTAGTCTAATTTTAGGCTAATTTTGCCCCACTACTCAGCCAATTCCTTTCTGAGTACTCTATCTAATGCCCCATGATTACAAGGCTTTCCACTCTAGCTGGTGTGAACTATTCTTGGTCCTTTGTGAACTTTGAGGATTGTTCTCTCTGCTTCTTTGGGACAGTGCTTCCCCAGCCTTGTATACTTCCTTCACTTGCATGTGCTGATCATTACTCAGCTGAAGACTCAAAGAAGACCCACTGAAGATCTCCAAAGTACTCCCTCTGAGCAGCTCTCTTCTTTCAGGTTTTTCGCTCTGCAAGCATATCTTCCCACTGGGCTTCCCTAGATTCCTAGCTCCCTCTCATAAACTCAGGGAAGAATATGAATCTCTGCTTTATATTTCTCCTCTCTACACCATGGCCTGGAAATTATTTTCAGGCAGTCAGCTGAAGTAATCACAGTACTCACCTCAGTTGTTTTCCCTATCTCAGGGGTTACTGTCCTGCACTGCCTAAAAAATAGTTTCTATATTTCGTCCAGTTTCTCAGTTGTTTCAGGCAAGAGGGTTAATCCATGTTCCCGTTACTTCCTCTTTGCCAAAAGTGGAAGTCCCATTTTTAGTTTTAAATAAATAAAGAAATTACTCTTGAGGACATCACATGCCATACCTTAACATGTTAATAAGGCTTTAGGGTCTTGTATAACAGAAAGTTGTGATGAGACTTCTAGCCTACTTGGAGAAGGTAGAAAAAAAAAATCAAGTGGGAAAAAAATGGAACAATTGAAGTTTCTTCCACCTTTATTACTGACTTGCTTTAGAGATGATATCTTTATAAAGGGGAAATCACACAAGATGTGTCCTAAGAAGTAGGCCAAATTAAACAGAACCTCAAGAAAACAAATCATTACTCAAAAAAGCACTACTATTGCATTATATCTACCACTTAACTAAACATGTTAATGTACTGTGAGATGTAGATAAACTTATTTTTATTCAGGGGTTCCCTGAGACTTAAACATTACTTCAAGGGCTTGTCCAGGATAAAAAGATTGAGAAAGTTTTGTACAGATGAATCAAGAACAGCCATGTCTTGACAATTGTTACAGGTAGATGATAAGTGTATGGCAGTTCATTATACTAGTCTCTATTTTTATATAGGTTTGAAATTTTCCATAATAAAAAATTAGAAACAATTATCAAAGAGGATAAAACTTTTCCCTGGATTTCAAGGACACAACTTACATCCTGCACTGTTTGCAGTCAAAGAGAACAAAATTGACACCCAGAAAGCAGAGACAAAGAAAAGTAAGAGATTCCTAGAAGCACAAGCCCTTGGTTTTAATTATTCCCACTCTGCCCCCTCCTCCTAAATATTTGAGAAAATAAATCCCCTCTTTGTTTAAGCTAAAGTTGGGATATTTTTACTTAAAATCCAAAGGACTGGGCGGGCCACAGTGGCTCAACAGGCAGAGTTTCCGCCTGCTATGCTGGAGACCCAGGTTCGATTCCTGATGCCTGCCCATGCAAAAAAAAAAAAAAAAAAAATCTAAAGGAGCTGACCTATACATATGGCGTACTATAAATATTTATAGTCTTCTTCTTGAAGTACAGGCATATCTCAGAACTATTGCAGGTTCAGTTCCAGACCACCACAATAAAGGAAATATTGCAATAAAGTCAGTCACATGAACTTTGTGGTTTCCCAGTGTATATAAAGTTATACTTACACTATACTATACTTTATTAAGTGTGCAACAGTATTATGTCTAAAAAAAATAGATACCTTAATTAAAACGTGACACAGAGTCACAAAGTGAGCACGTAGTTGAAAAATGGTGCCAAGAGACTTGCTTGATGCAGGATTGTCACAAACCCTCATTTTGTAAAAAACACAGTATCTGCGAAGCACGATAAAATGAGGTATGCCTGCATACAGTATTATACCAATAATTCACCAAAATGGAAAAGAAAATAACACTGAAGTTGTTAACTCCTGACCACATTTAAATAACAAGACTAGTTTTATTTCTGGATTATAACCTCATACAAATACCATTTCCCATTAAAAGAAATCAGAATCCTTGGCGGAACTGGCAATTCCCAACCTGGGGCAGAAAATGTCAGAGATGAGTCTGGAATACCTTTGGGCATCGGAGATCGCAGACACTACAAAGACTGCCAGTATCATGTTAAAAAGACTTAGGACTACAACATGGGTGAATCCTGAAGACATTACATTGAGTGAAACAAGCCAGACACAAAAAGATGGTATATGATCTCATTTACATTAAACACCTAGACCATGCAAATTGACAGAGACCTAATAGATTACAGGTCCTCAGGGGCCAGAGATAAGGGTAAGGGTAAGGGTAAGGGTATGTTATTGTATGACATGACTATCAAGGGTGAGCCTGGCCCTGGCGTCATGGGATTTAGAGAGTCTTCTTGACCGAAAAGGTAAAGAGAAATGAAAAAAAATAAATTTTTAGTGACTGAGAGATTTCAAAGAGTCAAGAGGTCATTCTGGAGGTTACTCTTACACAGTATATAGATATCCTTTTTCAGTTTTTGGTGTATTGGAGTAGACAGAGGGAAATACCTGAAACTGCTGAACTGTAATCCAATAACCCTGATTCTTGAAGATGACAATAACTATGGAGCTTTTAAGGTTTGACAGTGTGATTGTGAAAACCTTGTGACTGACACTCCCTTATCCAGTGTATGGACATATAAGTAAGAAAATAAGAACAGAAAATAAATAAATAATAGGGAGAATGGGAGGTATGGGATGTTATGGGTGTTCTTTTTATTTCCATTTTTCCTTTTATTATTATTATTATTTTTTTGGAGTAATGAAAATACTCAAAAATCAATGTGATGGCAAATGCAGCACAGCTATATGATGATACTGTAAACCAATGATTGTGCAATTTGGATGATTATATGGTATGTGAATACATAATATATCTCAATAAAATTGGATTAAAAAAAGGAGTTCATTCTGATACATAAAAAAAAGAAAAAACATCTCATTGGTCTCATTTATTCTGAAAACAAGAAAATAAAGGGAAAGAACCAAGCATTTTATCCTGTCTTTCCTGTATATTTTGTACCTCAGCAATACCAAATAGCTGATAAAGAAAAATATATCTTTGCAGAAGAAATTCCATCTAACAAATGCTGAATGAATAATAGAATATCACTATTTTGTACCCTCTAAAGAAACAATGGATATGGGAGAGGATGATCAATGTTGACACCAAAACCATTAGATGAAAAGCTGATGTGGGGGACTTTGTAACAAATTGTTCAGGCTGACAACACATCCGAAAAAAGAGCTGACATTCTACCTGCTTGCTGTAAAAAAACCTAAGTACTTATGTTTATAAAATTATTTTCTTTATATGGAAAGGAGATCAATTAAAAATAGGAAGGGAAAAAATTCACAAATTTGTCTACACCCTACCTACTATATTACATTTCCCACCGTCTTGGGTGAAAATCTGAAGTCTGAAGTGCATAGGGGAAGGGAGGGTACTATGTATAATTTGGGCCATCTTCTTTAAAACCGGTATTCACCAAGTATAAAAGTTCCTACCAGAAATATTTGTCAGCATCCAACAGACATGGCAATGCTATTCCATACTCTTTTCTTTTCAGGAAAGCTCTGCCCTTCTCATGATATCCCATAGCTAACATGAGGGCCTAGGAAAAAATACGGATTTAAAGTAACATCACTTTAAATTATAACAAAAACAAATAACATTAAAAGAATGTTAATTCTAAAAAAATCTAATGAAGTAAAAACCAACAACAAAGGAGATCATAACTAAATCAAAAAGTCAAGTAAGAAAAACATAATTAAAACTTTATTTCATTTAAACAATGAAATGAAGTACTCCATTTAATATGCTTAATATGGTCATAACCAACACCTATCTTGTTGTTATATTAGTTTTTTTTCTGTATTTGCAAATCTACATCTATTTCTAGTTTCCTATAATTAAGCATAGAAAAAAGTAGCTGTGATGCCATTCATTTTTACTTTCTAGTTTTAATCAAGTTTTTTTTGAAGTATGTGTCAGTTATAGCATTCCCAACACAATTTTAAAAGCTGATCCAAAAATGTTTTCATTAATATTTCAGATTTGAATTTTTATGTAATTCGATCTTATAAATGCTTTCCAGAAAGATCTAGAAATCATCATTTAACATAAGATAGCAACAGGACAATAATCATCAACATTTAGAAAACAAACAAACATTAACCCACTGCTATCATTACAAAGCTCCCTTATTAAAACTTAACCCGGGCGGGACACGGTGGCTCAGCAGGCAGAGTTCTCGCCTGCCATGCTGGGTTAAATTTCCGGTGCCTGCCCATGCAAACAAACAAACAAAAAACAACCTAACCCTAAATTTCAATTTTAAACAGAGTAAATTCATATATTGAGTTCTACTCAAACTTGTGCTTTGAGAACAAAAAAATTAAAATTAACCTTATCCACAGTCATTAGCGCTCTCCATTTTAAGAAATTATTGGACCCTAGTAAATTGGCATTAGGGCCTAAATTTTTAAAATCTGCTATAAAGACTTCCTTGGATATGTTTAAAGGTAAAAACCACCTCCTACCTACTCTATAGAACAGGGAAGGGGGACAGGTAAGGGGAAACGGGAGAGATCTCAGAATTACCTATCAGATTTTTCCTGAACTATACACTACACCCTATTTTGATATATCCCTTAGGGAACGTGGCCCCTAATAAAATAAAGTAAACCAAACCAAACGAAATCAAAACAACCACTGCCAGAATGGAATGATCACATACTGGGAATGTTTGTGTTTCTTTCTGTAATTTTTTTTAATTAATAAAAAAATTAAGAAAAAAAAAACCAAAACAACCACTGCCAGAGAAAGTCAGTTATAATGAAGGCAGTGGGTCATATCATCTGGGAACATAGAAAATCACTGCAGTGGGCCACGGTGGCTCAGCAGGCAGTAATGCTTGCCTGCGATGCCAGAGGACCCGGGTTCGATTCCCGGTGCCTGCCCATCGGAAAAAAAAAAAAATTACTGCAGGACAGCAAGATCATGGCATTCTATATTACTGTACTGAAAATCAGAGTATAAAACTGCTATATGCAACTTCTCATCACAAAGTTACATTCTCTGTTTATAAGGCTTAAGATAGAAAACCGTTTCTTAATCTTTTGTAACATTTCAGGATAAAATAAGCAGAAAAACATCATTTCTCTGATAATAAATTTAACTAGCTATAAATTTATTTATAGCACTTACTTTCCTTTCTGATGGAGGAATTCTGATTGATCTGCCTGTTTGGTTAGCTATATCTAAGTAGGGTGTACTTTCTGGATCCACCACCATCTCAGCTGCAACAAAAGCAAAAGGAACTCTATTAAATTCAATGTTAAAAAGCAGTGGCACTCTTAAAAATGTCAGACTACTGGGGGAAAAATCAGTAAGAAATATACAAACCCCCCATATTTATGTGACTTGATGTCACCTTTAAGCACCTGAGCTAGTATATAAATGAAAAGCACAAAACCCTGTGTACCTCTCTCTGCCAGTATTTCCAGTCCTCTCTTAGTTCTCTGTATTTTTTTTTCTTTTAATTCAGCTTCATTTTGCTCTTCTTCTACCTGAAAGGTTTTTTTCACATCCTCTTCAGACTGTTTTAATTCGAGTACCATTGCTTTCACATTGTGTGTCACTCCTTGCTCTTCAAGTGTTTTTGCTGTAAAAAAAATTGCATATTATAAAAAGAAACAGTTTTCTATCTTAAAGAGCCATTACATTTACTGGGTAATAATCCATTTCCTATGTTAAATGGAATTCCGAAACCTTCATTAATACCCCAACCACTGCGGCCACATAATTGCTTAGAATAGGTCTAAATTTGGCTATTTAAACTATGTTACTGTTAAGCAGCTGTGAGAATCAGGCAATGTAAACAGAACTAAGTTCACTCTGTCCAATCTTTATTCTTAACATAAGACCAAACTGAACACAAATATTTGAGAATCTATTAGAGGGAGAGCACCGTGTTAAGCAATATAAAGAAAAATCACAACTTCCCACCCTCCTAATAGAGAAAAAAATAAACTCAACTCACAGCAATGGATGAGGGGTTATGAAGGCATAGAGCATTGTGAGAGGGAATTTATAACAGCAATGAAAAGCAAAGACTATAGCTCCATCCCTTTTTAACTATGTGGCCCTGGGTAAATTACTTATCTTAAGGACTCAGTTTCTCCATATATAAAATGGAAACAAAAACAAGGGTAGAAATCAATAAAACAGAATGAAAGAGAGAACACTAAAAAAAACAAAAATTGGTTCTGTGAAAAGACTGATCAAAAAATTAATTACAAGGGGCAAATTAATAACATACAAAGTAAAAAAAAAGGCAATATAAATACAGATGCAAACAGACTTTAAAATACTATTATGAACTTAAAACACATAAATTTAAAATCATTTCTAGAAAGATAGTAAATGACAAAATTGGCATAAGGAAAAATAGAAAATTTTGAATAGGCCAAAAACCATTACAAAAATTAAAACTGTAGTCAAGGAACTCTTCCTCACACATCTAAACAAAGAAACAATAAGACCCTGTACTCATAACTTTTACAGGCAAGTTCTATCAAACTTTCAAGGAATTTGTATAATTGTTTCTAAAAATTAAGACAAAAAAGTTGCCTAACTCATTTTATGAAACTATATAACCAAGCAATAGAACAATAAAATTATGGGTCAATTTTAACTATGAGGGTGCACAGGGAGTTAAGTAGTACAATTCTCGCCTGCCATGTGGAGGCCAGGTTCAAATTCTGGGCATGCACTCTAAAAAATAAAAAAAAAGTTGTGAACAAAGTTCCCTATGATGTACATACCATCTATCTGCCTCTGGGTGTGTATATGTATAGATACAGAAATACATGTATGTAGGGAAGCACATGAAAAATTTTATTTTGAATAAACAGGTGAAAATCTTAAAGCATAAGCTAACTACATCAAACAATGTTTAAACAAAGATATAACTTGACTAAATAGCATTTAATGTAAAAATGCAAGAATGATTTAACATCTATCAGTGTATGCCCATATTTTCAAACTTAAAACTCTGTGAGAGACCAGAGAGATGTTTATTTGATAAAAAATGTTTATTTTGGGTAGCACAGAAATAATTTAACTTGTACGGTCAGTTTACTTGAACACCATAATTACACAGAATCTTGAACAGGGCCTGAGATCTCATTGGTTTATACAGGTTAGTGTGAAACCCCAATATAATCCAGAGTAATTAGTGCAGAGAATAAAAAAGCATTTGCAAAGTCCTTTTGGGGGGCTGGGAAGAAAGGAGGGATCATGAAACTTACCCATGTGGGGAATTCCTGATAGTCAAGCAAGCAGTGGGGACAACCAATTCAATAAGCTGAGCCCTCAATCTTGCGGCTCACCCCTATGAAGCTTATTCCTGCAAAGGAGAAGCTAAGCCTTCTGGTAATTATGTCTAAGAGTCACCTCCCCCCCAACCTCTTCTGTTGCTCAGATGTTGCCTCCCTAAGCCAACAAGGCAAGTGAACTTACTGCCCACCCCCCCACCTCAGATAAGAAGCAAGAACTAGATGCAGACAGCAACAAAGTCAGATCATAAAGAGGACTGAGGGGGGGGAAACAATGAAAATGAGATCCGTAGCACAATGCAATTTTGGTAAATTAAAACACACAGAGCAACATGAGGTATCTTACAAGGAGATATAGATATTCAAGAAAGTATAAACATATCGAAGTGACTGGTTATGTGGGGGAGGGGTCTGAGGGCACGGACCAGGAATGAAGGAGAAAAAAAACAGGAGTTGCCGTTGAACAAAATGATGATAGTATGCTAGCAAATGAAGAGTATGATTATCTCAACTCCTTATTCCCAAGGTATCAATACAAAACAAAAACTAATTAACAATGATCTAAGGAGATTTTTCAAAACTTCCCATTTCAGCCATCCACACAATTGTTAAAACCTTTACTGAGAACTTTCTTCACATTGTGCTGGTCCTTAGAACATAATTATACTTTTGAACTGTTCATCGTCTGGGGCGAGAAAGAGACATGTAAAACAAGACTAAGTGTAAAAAGAAATGAATAAATGCAAACAAATATTCAATTAATGCTGCTGGAGCAAAGGGGGTTCATAAAGGCATTAGGAAAGCTATCTCCAAAAGGAGGTGACAAGTGAGCTGGATCCTGGGATATATTTAAAAGTTTGGAGTGGGAGTAAAGAGGAAAGAAGGAAGAGGGATAATGGAGGTAGTTCAGGTGGAGGAAACATGGAAGGGAATAACTACCAATAACAGTGACTTGAGTATGGCTCCAGCCTAAGGTGTCTTACAGGAAATGGCTAGAAATGACACCGTAAAGAAGGCTGGGGTTAGGCTGCAAAGGGCTGAATATATGTCAGGATAAGAAATTTGAACTTGTTTCTCTAGGCCACAGGAAGCCACCTGGAAACCAGGCAACAGCGCTTGCCTAAATTACTGCAATAGGTAACTGGTCTCTCCAAATTCACTAATGTCCCTTCAAATCCATTCCCCTCATTATAGTCAATGATCTTTAAAACATAAATATGGTATATACCACTCTTCATACTCAATGGCCTCCCCATGCTCTTATGAGAAACACCATAATACTAATGAACAAGGTTCACAGAATCCAGGTTATCTGAACAGGAACACTTTTGACATTTTGAGTCACATAATTCTTTTTTTATTTTTTTGGAGGGCTATCCAGTGTATACTGTAGGATGTAGCAGTGTCCCTGGCCTCTACCCAGTAGATGTCAGTAGCAACCCCCATCTCCACCCGATGTGACAACCAAAAATATCTCTATACATTGCCAATATCCTCTAGGGAGCAAAATCACACCGGCTGAGAACTCCTATTATAGTCCTTCACATTACGGCCTCTCTCTGATTTCCCATTCTTACAAAGAGCCACTCTTTCCCCCAACTCCTACACTCAGGCATACTAAACCTTTTTCAGTTCTTCAGATCTGCATCATGATGTCCCAACATGAGACTCTCAGCCTGGAACACTCCCCATCTCTGCCTTCCCGACTCAACTTTAATTCCTTTCCCTCATGGAGAATTTATTAACCTCTATTTTATACCTTAGTCTTCTATTTTACAACATTCAATCAGACCTACAATTGGCGTCTTTCTTCCCCACTAGGCTACAGCCCAGCACAGAGCAAACAATAAATATTTATTGGAAAAGTTATCTTCTACTTTACATTTTTATATTAGTAAACTTCTAAAATAACTGGTTTGGGGTTATATATGTTTTATAGCCATTACACATTTTTGAATAGAGGAATAGTGAATAAAACAGAAGGAAAGTCATTATTTCTCTATTAGTTTGATTTTGAATTTCTGCATGCTTTGCTATAACATACCTAGTTGAAGCTGTTTCTTATTTATTACAATTTTGATATAGTTTTCTTGAAATCCAAACGTTTCAGCTATTCTGTAAAATAAAACCATTGAAAACTATAGGAAAACAAACATAGTAATTATTATCCAATGAATAGATTTTAATCATAACTAAACATTTTACACAAAACACCTAGTAATCATACTTTCTGACCCACAAACATCACTTCATCATAAAGTCAGCCAGAGAGTTATCAAAACTCCATGAGACAATGTCATTTTTAAACCATCTGTTTTACTACTTTTTTCCTTATGAAGTGGAAGATCACGATGCTTAATATATATCTGAACAGAAGGGCCTTATCTGTCCGCCAAGAGAAAATCCATTCCCCAGACCTTCTAAAATCCCTTGGAGGAGCCAACAACAGAGGAGTTGTTCTATATAAATCATCTCTTCACATGTGTTAAATAAATGGTATTTCCTGAATCCATCCCTAACAGTCCTGGTGTAGACCAAAGAAGAAAATGAGAAAAATAAGTTTAAGAAACACTGACTAATTAGCCCAGGAGATAAAATACCTACCACTTAAGGATACACACGTACAAGAAATAACCGACAAGATCTCAAAATTAGGATTTCACTAGTTAGTGACAGGCTAAATCACTTTGCTGAAGGTCACAGCAAGTTATTAAGAAATATAATTCAAAACTAATGAGCTCGCAAACACCTGGCTGTCTCTTTTATATATGACTCATTCTTCATTCAAATTTGTATCAAGGACCTATTATGTGATGAGCATTGAGCTCAGATCTGATCTAAAGTTATACCAAGAAGTAAAAAAGAGTGTTATGAGTCTGGAGTTCCCACTGTGCCACTTAACTACCATTGTAAGCCTTTACAGGTCATTCAATCTCTAATTCTCAATTTTTTTCTTCCATAAAATGGAGATAATAATACCCAGCCCTATCTATCTCATAGGATCATCACAGAAGACCAAAGGAGTGAATGTAAAAATGGCCAAGACCACCCTGGACACCAGAGCACACAGATACTTACTTAGACCTCAGTTCCCTGCCAGTGATGTGCAATCGGGTCTCCAACAAGTTTTTCCTATCCTGCTTAAAACATTAAAAAATTAACTGTACTTGAATTAGGTATTTTTTGAGTTATTACACCGTGTCTACAAGATCAGAAGGTTAATATCAAAGGATGCAAATACTTAGGTCACTGATTGTGGACGAAAACAATGCATGCATAGAGGAAGAGGCCTCTTGAACCTAAGTAGGAACTGGGGACCTGAAAGTCCTCAAGGGGGCAGTAGTTTGGTAGCATCAAAAAACAAAATAAAACAAACCACTTGGTGCTAGGCAGGGCTTCAGTCTGGTGAAAAGGTACTTCCTTAAGGGATGTGTCACATGGCCTTCTTTATTCAAGTTTTAACCAAGGGAGATGGTCTAAGCTCTACAAGGACCTAACCACCTTCAACATTAGGGGCCACCTCTATGAGCAAGAGACATTTCCTCCTCACTGTATACTCTGTGGCCATGACAGTAATGATAGACATGCTTTTTGAACGTCTTCATTCTCCGCTGGCTGAGCATAAAATGAAAACATAGAATCATTAGGAACACTTGAGGCCATCCAAATCTTCTGCTCAGATTCCATACTCACCAATCAGCTTTCTAACTAGTAGTTTGTTTCCCAGATACTTGATACTAACAATGAGACTAGTTCTGTATAAGTATAAGCCCTTTAAATCAATAAACAGGTTTTCTGAGAGACACTGCATACTTTTATTTTTCTCATAAAGGCCTTTATTTTTCCTAGACATTTTTAACAGCTGTATTGATATAGTATAATAAAAAACTTGGCTGGTCTTTTCCCCAGTTCCTGGAGAAGCAAACTGAATCTTTGGAATTTCCTGTGAAAGGACTGCCTTCTATTCTTCATGGAGAACCTAGGACCACATCTGATAGTTGCAGGGTGGGGCCAGCAGCCTGAGAGTAGGGTTTAGCCCTACCAGAAAGATCAACCAGGTACTTGGGGGGTGGCGCTTTGAGCCATGTCACATCAGCCCAGCTCCCCAACATCTGGGAGATTATATTTAATTAATCTGATTGCCTTCAACCAGGTGGAGATTGAGTCTATTAGTCACAATTACATAATGAGGCCACTTGAAGTCCCAGTGACCTTCCATGATTGAAATAATACATCTCTGTGCTGGGAGGGTGATGTGCTCTGACGCCTCGATGAGTGGACACGTTTGAGAGCCTCCCAGACCTCGACCAATACGTCTCTTCCTTTGGCTTCCTTTTATATTCTTTTACTATAATAAAACCATAATCCTAAGTATAGCACTTTCAGTGAGTTCAGTGAGTCATTCCAGCTAATTATCAAGCCTGAGCAGGTGCTGGGAACTCCCTCAATCTGTGGCCAGTTGGTCCAAAGTGTGGGTGGCCCCTAAACCTGTGACGGGTGCCTGAAGGACGATCTTATAGGAGATTTCCCTTAACTTGCGGAATGGGCCTAATGGTAGTGAGAGTCAGAATTGTACTGGACTGAGTTACTGCAGTATTTGCAGTTGGTGTCAGAACCTGCTAGGAACACTTGAGGCCATCCAAATCTTGATAGATGTTAGCTGAGGAAGCTAACTAAAGTTTCTGATACCCTTACAACTGAGATATAATTTACATACCATAAAATTCATCTGTTTAAAGTCTAAGGTTTCTAGAATATTTACAGAGTTGTGGGACCATCATCATAATCCAATTTCAGAACATTTTCATTATCCTCTCCCCTGGCAAAAATCATACCCCATACTTTTCCCAATCTTCCCACCTCTTATTTCATCCTTACCTTCCCCATCCACCCAGCTCTACTCAACCAGGAATCTGCTTCCTGTCTCTAAGAAGTTGCCTATTCTGGACATTTCACATAAAAGGAATGTGTCTGGTTTCTTTCACTTAGCATAACGTTTCTGAGATTCATCTGTGTTGTAGTATGTATCAGAAGTTTCTTTTTACTACCAAATAACATTCCATTCATGGATATACAACATTTTGTTTATTCATTCACCATCCTTTTGTTTTTATATACATAAATGTTCATTCATAAACAGGATATATCATATTTGCATGTGATTTTATGTAAATGGGATCTGGGAAAACAAACTACCAGCTAGAAAATTAAAATTAAGTTGTAAGTCAATAAACGTTCAACATGCAAAATAACTTAAAGAAGTGTAAGTCTGGATTATAGTTTTTTAAAAATCACAACTTAACTTTTCACTAAGTTAAACATTAGGACTTATGTTACTCACTTTTCTTACTCTTGGTGGTAAAAATACCTCAATTGTAGCAATTCCTGTTGTTTTATAATTTTCATTTCCTGTTCCACGTTCAATTGCTTTGCAACGTATTTCTTCTATTATTTTTTCAATCTCACTTTCACACCATTCTAGCTTGTCAGAGTATTTCTTAGCAAGGTCCTATCAAGAAAAATCAGAAAACACAGATCAATATTGTACCAACTTGGAAAAAAATATATAAAAGACAGAATGGCACATGTAGGACTCAAGGCAATAAACTCTGCTGAGTTGCGGTCATGTTTATTAGAGTAAAATCCAGTTTGCAGCTTGTCATCTTGTGAGGCACAGAGAATTCAAATTCAGGGGGTGGGGGGGGAAGCTAGAGAAACAGGCCCAATAGAAAAAGTGAAATAATTGGGATTACTATAGGTGAATAAGAAGGGTAAGCTGTGATTTATTGACTGGAATATGTAAAAAAATTATTCAAGGAATAGTGAACTATTTATCTCTACTGCAGGAAAACAAAAAGAGAAAAATGGAGAAAGCATTTTAATTGTAGTTATAACAAACCAGGTAAGGTTTAAACAATTTTTTTAACAGAAAATTCTGAATCACTGGTACTGGTAATAAAATTATTTGTAAGGAGGGCTTTAGAATTGGTAAAGAGAACTTAAAAGACTAAAGGGGCCTCAGAGAAAGATCTGAACCAGTTATTATATGAAGTGAAGTCACTATGTTTCCTCTCCAAGAATATCTGCTTTTAAGGTTTAAAAGCTCATTAAGATCTGAGAGGCTTCACTCCTCATAAAACATTAAACACTCTAAAGAACCCTAAAGCCTAAGGTTTTATAAAATTTATAATGCAGTACTATGCAGTGCTTAAAAATGATGGAGCAAAAAAAAAAAATGGAGTTTATGATGGGGGAGATATTGATGGTCTACATAATTAAAGCAGAATGCTGAGTATTTTATTTTTAAGATACTATATACCTACTTGTAATACTTAGATATTTCAACATTTATATAAAAAAACACTGAAAGAATATAGCACTATTAATGATATATATATTTTAAATGTATTCCTTATTTTTTGAATTTAATTATACACATTTTTAATGTATTATTTTTAACATCAGAAAACTAAGTTTTTTTGAAATAACACTTTTAAAAAAACTAATTACTTTCCAAGCCAAGAAATTATAATAAACAAATTCAGAAACAAGGTCATAAGGTAGGTTGCAAAAAATAAAAGTGAGATTTGCCAGGGGCAGAGGACAAGAAAGACAGAAAACTCTTAGCACCCTGACACAGTTTCGGCCACTTCTCAACTACATCACTGCAAAATGACAGAGAACAATTTCATGCCCTCATGATAATCTCTTGTCCCCAATAAATGCTACATCATATTCAGGATACTCAGACTGAAAAAACTAAGAAATCATGACAGGATTTTACAAATTAATAGATTTCTATAAAAAATGATTGGTTTTTGGATTAGGTAAGCAGGCAAACTTCAGTTTCTAGAAATTTCATTTTTGATGATGCCATAAAAAACTGAGGCATAACCATTAAAAAACATATATTTTGGAAAAATGAACACTGATAGCCACAGAGTAAAGAATTGGGAAAGTGGAGCAATGATTTTATATAAGACCATGATAAGCAAGAGGACTGAGAAACAACCAAAACAATGGCGCTCTAAAAACATAAAACAATAACTTAACTAGCACTAGTACTGCTGAGCTGTTAGGTCAAAATTACTTCCTAGATAAATCATTTTATGTAATTTTGTGACGGTATTAAAAACAGCGTATGCCTGAAAAATTAGAGAACATTCTTAAATGAATAAAATCTTATTTAACATAAATAAGTCTGTCAAATCCTAGCAAAAAAGTGGGTACCTGCTTTATCACTGATGCTTCTGGTTATGCCAAAACTTTATTTGGTTGTGCCTGGCAATTTCTGGTAACTTCAGAAATTTGTTTACTAGAAAGATCTATAACACTGCTGATTACTTGTCTTAAAAGAAAAATACCTTCAATGCCAAACCAACTTCTTTATTTTCATCTGTATATGGGGGTTTCCAAAGTTGAATTCTGTCTTCCCTTAAAAACTGGGTCAATTTTGCTTGAAGGTATTTCTTTTGTGCCATCCTGGAAAGCAAAATTGTATAAGATTAAAACCCCACAGCACATTTTGAAATGCTTTATAACTTACTTAATACACTGAGGTATTCTGTAAAATAAACTCCCTCCTACCCTCTCTCTCATATTTATCTAAATTACTAACGCTTTAACTAGCTCTAAAGGTTTTAAAAAAATTATGTATATAGTAAATCCAAAATTGCCAATATATAGCAAGACTTGTTATACTTTTTTATTTCTTAATACATTATTACCTGATCTGAGAAAAAAAGAACTAAAAGATGAATCCCTAAAGTAGCAAAACATTTCAAACTTAAGTTCTAAAGATTGTATTGTGCAATAACTTGAGAGTAACTTTTATAAATAAAAAGCATTGAGCTCATAAATTCTTTTGTATTTTGGCTAAATTTAATTAAAATAAAAGATTGACCACCCTGGTAAATAAATATAAAGAAAAGCCAGCTTGAACCATGAAGTATCAATAATAAATAATATCTATACCTGAATTTATAGAATTAAAAAGTTTTACAATTCTAGAAAAGTTTTGCATGACATTTTGTGAAAACAGTATTATAGCATCTTTACAAATACTAAATTAAATTATAACACTAGTTGAAGCATCGTTTTACTACATTTAATTCATTACTATATTCAATTCTAACTCTAGTTGGAGCTTAGAAAACTGAGGTCCCAGGTTTGTAAAACGACTCAGTCACAGCCACAAAAATTAGGCTGGAACTTCTGCCTACAATAATGGACTCTGCATTTTATAATGCAATCGTAGGTGCTTTTCTGTTCTCTGTATGTAACTACTCTTTCCCAAAGAACCACATGCCATCAGCAGACCTGTCTACATATAGCACTTAACTTACGATCAGAGCAATCAGTGTTGTGGGTGTGACTGATGACAAATAGTTGATAAAGTATAGTGCAAATAGTAGAAAGGTAAAAAGTTAATAGCTCCTGAATGGTGGAAACGAGATCTAGAGAGGAATAAAAAAATCTATATATCTATTATCTATCCATCTATCTATTTATATATATATATAAGGGGAAAAGAGACATAGGATGTATCAGGTTTTCTTTTCTCCCTCTTTTTTTTTGGAGTAATTAAAATGTAATATAATTGATTGCGGTGATGAATGAATAATTATGTGATGATATTGTGAGCCACTGACTGCAGACTCTGGATGGACTATATGGTATGTGAGCATATCTAAAAAAATTTGCATTTAAAGTATATATAGTTAGTATTAGGGCAGGTCAGGGTGGCTCAGCAGGCAGACTTCTCACCCGCCATGCCAGAGAGCCGGGTTGGATTCCTGGTGCCTGCCCATGCAAAAAAAAAAATAGGGAGCACAGGTGGTTCAGTGGTAGAATGCTCACCTTTCATGTGGGAGACCGAGGGTGGATTCCCAGACCATGTACGCAAAAAAAATTTATATATATCTATGTTAGTATAACCTAGACAAGGACTTGTTTTCTATTTAAGGCACTATTTCACACACACATATGTACTCTCAAAATCCAGTTCACCTGACCTTTAAATCAAGTTTGGTAACTTAAGTGTTTTCAATAAATAAACATATTTAAAAGAATAGTCCAGTCTGTTATACTAGTTTGGGACAAGATAAGGGAATAAAAGGGAGGAAGGAACTAACAGGGAGAGTGCTGCCTGCACTGGGGCGCTGCCCATGAAAGAATCCTACTTTCAAGTACTAACTGCTTCTCACGCTGAAAAACTTCATAGTACTTATGAGCAGTACCTTTTCGAAGGCAAATAACTCACATGACCACTACACACGGTTATGTTCCTTACTCATATCTCTTCAGAATTTCTGAATAAAATACCAGGGCAACCCACTGCCGGAATAACTTCATGGGCTACTGGAGCCAAGCTATCTGGAAGGCTGAATGCACGGCCCTCAGAGGACCCACCCAAGCCACCGCCTGCCAAAAGTGTTTCACAAACCTAGTCTGTGTCCAACACATCACGCAGCAAATGAACAGCTTAAGATTTCATTTTTTCCCACTGTCTTTAAACACAAGACTTCAGTGACAGATAACAGACTAAGCACTGCTACAGATTTTAAGTACACTGAAAAAGAAAAAAGCTTAATAATCAGTTTTCTATTTTAATGGATAATTGAGAAAGCTAGTTTCCTGCCTGTCATCCAAAACAACCAAAAAATGCTGAAATCCATTAACATCACTGTTACAAATTGAAAGTGAAATGGTAGAAACCACAACTTTAAAAGTTTCACTTTCACTTTTGTAAGTTAATGGATCGACGCCACCTTGACCCAAAGCTTTTCAACTGTATCTACCCAAAACCCCTTAAGTTTTCTTAGAAAGAGCAATAAAAGACTCTTCTATTAAAAGATTAAGAGTAAAGGAAAGAGATGAGAAATACAGAATCATATGGTCAAGGTTCAGGAAAATCAACCGTATTTACTCATTAAACAGCAAACAAACAAACAAAAAACCTCTGGCTTTCACTGCAAATAAATCCGAAAGGCTTATTTGAAATAACAGTGTTATGAGTCAAGCTTTTGGTCTGGCTAATTAGTTATACATATATATATATTTATTTATGTTTTCCAAAAAAACAATACTCCAAAATTCCTTTTTTAAGACTCCCCTCCCCACCGCCCCAGCCCAAGGCAACCTTAGCAAACCAAAAGACATCCGATAGCCTGCGCGTCCCGAAGCGCCCCGCCCGGCCGCCGCCCCGGGGTCGGACCGGGCCTCACGCAAGAGCCGCTCTCCAGCCTCAGCTCCCGGCCAACCCCAACCGGGTCGGGGAGGGGCGTCCGAGTCGCGCCAGAGCCACTCCGGGTGCCGGCGGGCGTCCGGAAAATGCCGCCGCGGCGGCTACAATTAAGCCGCCGGGTGAGTCCGTCGCCTCCTCACCTCCGCCACCGCCGCTCCTACCCGCGACCAGCCGAGTGCCCGGATGCGGTGGCGGCCGCTGTTTGTTTTCATTCCGGGTGAAACCGGCCTCCGCCTCCGCAGTCTCACAGCCCTCGCGCCCACGAGGAGGCGGGGTGGGGGCGGGGTTGCGGGTCTGGGGCCGGTCGGGAAGGCGGGGTGGGGCGGGGGCGGGGCCACGAACGCGGGACGGGGGCGGAGCTGCCCGGGCGGGCTCGCCCGGAAAGCCGGAAAGAACAGGGCCCCTGGGAAGGGTGGGGTGGGGCGGGGCGGGGGCGGGGCCGGGGAAGGGGTGGGGTGGGGGAGGGTGGGGCCGGGGCGGGGCCAGGGCGATGCTCTAGGCCCAGGTGTCTGGGACCTTTTATCTGCGCCCCGCCCCCTGGTCTAGGCCGAACCAAACCGGATGTCCCACCCACCCCCACGCCTCTTGTTTCCCACCCTACCCTTGATAATCACACCTTGATAATCCCACCCGGAGCGTGCGCTCGTGGTGAAATTGAACAGGTTCACCCTACCTGCTCGACCTCTTTCGCTAGAGCTTTTTGCCCCCAATTACCATATCCATTACCGTTATCAACCGAGAAGGCAACTTTCAAAGTGGAGTGCGCTGAGCCCGCCACTTTGAAATAAACGTAAGATAAGGTCCATACCCTTATGTCTAGTGGAGGACAAAGACAACTGTAGACACACACACAAAAAAGCAATTTGTGAAATGTTGTGAGGAGAAAGCAGATCCCAGATGGTTGAGTACGAGCTTGAAAGATGGTCAGGCTTTTGGTAGGCGAGGGAGAAGGATAAGATAGAGTACATCTTGGACCCCCGAAAGTTTGCTTCATCCTTCTAAATCCGGAAGCCAATTGTCAAAAGACAAATCGGAGTCCAGTTGCAGTTAATTCAGGACACCAAGATTGCTCCACCAAGGAAACCAATCTCAAAAATGAAAGCAGCTTGGAGGTTGGGGAATTTGCAAGCAGTTTTATAAACAAAAAGAAAGAATTTGACTAGGTTCTGTTGATTGGAGCAGGGACCTGTTAGTCTTGTAGGGGTGGGTTAAGTGTAGCGGAGCTGTATTAGTCAGGGTTCTCTATAGAACCAACAGGAGATACCTGTAAATAAAAGATTTATGAAAGTGTCTCATGCAACGGTGGGAATGTAAGAGTCACAAATCCGTAGAGTGGGCTGTGAGGCTGGCAAATCCCATGAAGGGTCTCGTGGAGTTCCACAGGAGAGGCTTGGGAGCTGAAGAAACAGTGAAAATTCTTTTCTTCTCCCTTAAAAGTCTTCAACAAATCAAATCAAATCCAACTGATTGTATTATCTCTTTGGGCGTGGGGTAGGGGGAGTGGGGGGGAGTGCCCTTAGTTGATCTTAGATGTAGTCGGCCACAGATACAATCAACTGACTGATGATTCAATAAACACCTTGTGGTTTATCAACCAGCCACAAAAGATCCTTGCAGTAGCAGTTAGGCCAGTGCTTGCCTGATGAGACAACTGGCCATCATCACCTGGCTAAAGTGACACCAAAACCATCACGGGGGCTTTATTTTATTTATTTAACTTAAAAAAAATTTTTTATTAGCTCTGCAAAAGTAAAGCTTCCAAAAATTTTGTACAATATGTATGACTATGATATGTGATTTGTCAATATGGGGGCTTTATTTTTAATTGAGCTACATATGCTCAACCAGAGGCTCAACTGGCTTTTGGGGGTCCAGAGTCTTGGTAGGGACTTCTGAAGAGGATGTTTATCATATAATTCAATGCGAGTTCAGAGAATTGAACTTTTGTGTTGGTTCTGAGAAAAAATAGGAAATTTTTTTTTGTTTTTTTTGTCACCATCCTTGGACCTGTTCCAGAATCATTGTCACAGTGTGGTGCTTGAAAGCATGGATCCTTCAGTAAGGCACCATGACTCCAGCGAGTATGAGAGGTGATCTGGAGCGGATTACTTAACCCTTTCTCTGTCTCAGTTTCCCCACTTGTAAAATGGGGATAATGACAGCACTGCCTTTGGTTGTGGTGGGAATTCCGTGAAATAATGTATGTAAAGCACCCAGTGATTGTTGCTTGTGGTTGCTGCTGTTAGTATTGACTTTCCATCCACCCTCTCCCAAGAAATGTTCCGAGGCTAGCTTCAATTATGCTAATGAACTTCTCCTTTTTTGTGACTAGTTGTAGGATCCTGGATAATGATTGCTCAATTAGTGAGGGCCAATTCTAGGAATATCAGCCCGATGATGAAATGCAGAATCAAGTGGAACAATGAGATACCAGATACAGAGAGTTCAATAAAGGGGGTGTTCTAGTTTGCAAGCTGCTGGAATGTGATATACCTAAATCGGCATAGGGGAATTTATTAAGTTGCAACTTTACAGGCTCTAAAGCCTTGAAAATGTCCAAATTAAAACAAGGCTATAGAAATGTCCAATCTAAGGCATCTAGGGAAAGATATTTTGGTTCAAGAAGGCCAATGACATTCAGGGTTTCTCTCTCAACTGGAAAGGCACATGGCAGACATGGCGATATCTGCTAGCTTTCTCTCCAGGCTTCTTGTTTCATGAAGCTCCCCTGGGGTCGTTTTCCTTTTCATCTCCAAAGGTCTTTGGCTGTGTGGGGTCTATAGCTTTTTGCAAAATGGTTCCCTCTTAAAGGCTCCAGTAAGCAACACCACCTTGAATGGGTGGAGACACATCTCCATAGAAACCATCTAATCAAAAGTTACCACCCACAATTGGGTGGATTACATCTCTATGGATAATCAAAAAGCTCCCAACTAGCAATGTTGAATGAGGATTAAAGAACTTGGCTTTTGTGGGGTACAAAGATTCAAACTGGTACAGAGGATATCAGGATAATCCAGGCATGAAATGATGACATGGATCTGACTGTAGACAGAGAGGAAATAAAAGGAGGAGGGAAGGAGTGCAAAACAGAGAGAACTCTGCAGCGGAAAAATAGGAGTTGAGGACTGATTGCATGTGAAGGATGAAGAGGAGAGTTAATTCAATGAAATGTAACAAGTAATGTTAATGGAGGATTTGAACAAGGTGCCTTCATAGACGTTTGAACTGCTTTCTGAAAGATGTGTTAATTAATGTATGTTCAGTGTAGTTTGGGTTATTAAATGTAATATGTTAATTTCTTTGAAAATTGCTGAGCCTTGTGCACTGGACAGGGGATGCATTCCAGGGGAAATAGCTTGAGATGATCCTTCAAGCAGACCTAATACTATTTCCAAAATGGGTTGTACAAATGCAAGAGGTGTGCAAAATATTACTCATTAACCAGAAAGTTTGCTGTGTTAAAGATGTGTGCCTGGGTGGAAGATGTCATCAAGAGATGGAGTCTATCTCTCCACCCCCTGAATCTGTTTTCGCCTTGTGATTTGCTTTGACCAGTGGGGCAATAGCAAATGTGATGGAAGCAGAGGCTTGAGAGTGCTTGGGCTTTGGGGCTTGCTCTCTCTTGCTGGAGACCACCATGTGAATAGGTCTGAGCTCACCTTCAAGAGAGTGAGAGGCCATATGGAAGAGAACCAAGGAACCCCCAGCTAACAGCCTGCTCACTGCCAGATATGTGAGTGAAGCCGTCCTAGATCCAGCTGACCACAGACACATTGGAAAGTCCCCCAGAGATCACCTGGGCCAACCCAGACAGAAGAATCACCCTGATTCTATGAATCATGAGCTTGATAGAAGTTTTATTTTAAACCGCTATGTTTTGGGATAGTTTGCTCTGCAACAAAAGCTAACTGACAACAGCATTCATGATCAAGTAACACTGCAGTCAGGCCTTATTCATTGGACAAGAACAGTTATCCTAAGAAAGCAAAAACTCAAAATATGATTAAAAAAATATCAAGGGCAAAAGCCATTTGCTTCTTTGTGACTGTAGTAAAATTTGATTTTTTTCCTGAACGTACTACGAAGTCTACATTTTTCAATGCATTGATCTTTTTAATAAATGATTTACATTTTTTCTTTATAGTTCATGTTGGCATGCATTCTCACTTCTTAAAACAGCTTTATTGAGGTATAATTCACATACCATGCAGTTCACTAATTTAAATTGTATAGTTCAATGTTTTTTAGTCTATTCACAGAATTGTGCACCCATCAGCACAATCAATTTTATAACATATTAATCATCTCCAGGATGAACCCTGTATCCATTAGTAACCACTCCCCAAATCCCTCAAACACCTCAGCCCTAGGCAACCACTAGTCTACTAGTTCGGTTTGCTAAAGCTGCCAGAATGCGATATACCAGCAATGGGTTGGTTTTTACAATGGGGATTTATTAACTTAAAATTTCAATTCTAAGGCCATGAAAATGTCCCAATTAAGGCATCAACAATATGATACCTGGACTTTGAAGACAGACTGTTGGCATCCCAGACACCTTTGTCACATGGGAAGTCACATGGTGATGTCTGCTGGTGGTTCTCTCCTGGGTTTTGTTGTTTTCAGCTTCTGGTTCCAGTGGCCACCTCTGTGAGGTTCTAGGGGTACTTGTTTGCTTCTCCAGGGCTTTTTTCTCTGAGTTCGCTCAGCTTTTTCTGTCTTTTATCCTCTCATAAAGGACTCCAAAAAGGATTAAGACCAACCTTGAATGGGTTGGGTCACATCTCAATTGAAACAACCTAATCAAAAGGTCCCACCCACAATAGATCTCACACCCACAGGAATGGATTAAAAGAACGTGGCGTATTCTGGAGTACTAATAGCTTCAAACCAGCACATCTACTTTCTGTCTCTATAGAGCTACCTATTCTGAACATTTCATATAAATGGAGGCATACAATATGTGGCCATTTGTGTGTAGCCTCTTTCATTTAGCATAATGTTTTTGAGGTTTGTACAGGTTGTAGCATGTGCCAGTACTTAATTTCCTTTTTAATGCTGAATAACATCCCATTGTATGGGTATACATTTTGTTTATCCATTCATCAGTTGGTGGGCATTTGAGTTGTTTCCACATTTTAGCTATTTAAATAATTTTACTTTGAAAATTCATGTACAAGTATTTTTGTGGACATACATTTTCATTTCTCTTGGGTATATTCCTAGGAGTGGAATTGCTGAGTCATATGGTAATTCTATGTTTGACATTTGGAAGCAAGTGCACCATTTTACATCCTTACCAACAAGGTGTGAAGGTTTCAGTATCTCCCCATCTTCAACAACACTGGTCTGTCTTTTTTATTATAATCATCACAGTGGATATAAAGAAGTAACATGTGGTTGTGATTTGCATTTATTTAATGAATAATGATGTTGGGCATGTGTTTGGTTTGCTAATGCTGCCAGAATGCAATATACCATAAATGGGTTGGCTTTTACAAAGGGAATCCTTACACCACAAATCTACAGTTCCAAGGCCATACAAATTGTCCAAACTAAGGCATCCAGAGAATGATACCTCAACTCAAGAAAGGCCAATGGATCTGTTCCTTGCCTGTATTCTCTACCTTGGTTAACAGCACAGCTGTGTGTCTTGTCTCCCCAGCTTGAAACCTTGGTGTCAATCTTGACTCTTCTTTATAGTCCCCTGTCCAATTCCTCTCACTTTTACTTCCAAAATGGCTTGAGAATAAGTGCTGACTTTCCCAATCCAGGGCCATGGCTTTAATTCAGGACCTTACTACCTGGCATGCAAACCACTACTGCCTGCAACAACCCGCTAACCAGTGTCCTCTCCAGTTCAAACACCACAATTTCATCAAAGTGCTCTTCATAGAGAAGCTGTTTTAGAATGCCCAGTTCCCCAAGGCCCCTCCCAGTTTGATTCCTGCCTTACCATTTAGCCTCACCATTATGTGGCGCTTGACGACACCTCTTTGTTATAGCCATGTCCTTTCCCATGTCAGCCTAAAAACATTGTGGGAGCCAAAGATTCACAGTTCTCCCCATTACCCACAACGCCACTTTCCTCTCCATGAGAACAGGTTGTGAACACACACACACACACACCTTGTACACACATTGTTCTTTTTATATAAGTGGAATTTTTATATAGTTCCGTCTCTTTTTTTTTAATTAAATTATAGTACATTTTGGATCTCTGAATGTCACTTCATATAGATATGGTCTTTCTCGTTCTTTCTAATGAAATAAATATTATAACATTTAAATATTTCTATACTGACTTTCAGTCTATTTCCATGTATTAGGTATAACAAACAATGCTACAAAAAATCATACCAGTATATATATCATTGCAACTACAAGTATTTCTATAAATCGTTTTTTTTTTTTTTTTTTATGTGGGCAGGCATCAGGAACCAAACCTGGGTCTCTGACATGGCAGGCAGGCGAGAGCTCTGCCACTGAGCCACTGTTGCCCACCCACAACAAGTATTTCTATAAGATAGAGTCCCAGAAATGGAAAAGCTATTGCCAAACTGCTTCCCAAAAAGTTGTACCAATTTACAAGCCCATCAATAGTGTACAAAAGAGCCTATATCCCTGCAACCTCATCAAAATAGGATAATTGAAAAAAATTTCAAACTTTTTTCCAACAAAAATCTATCATAATTTTGCCAATCTCATGGGCGAGAAAATGGCATTCCATTATTTCAAATTCCCCTTGCCATATTATTAATGAAGCAGACCATGTCTCCTGTATTATTTTGGCCATTTGCATTTATCTTCCTTTTATTCATATTTGCTTGTTTTACTATTGGGTTCTTTGTTCAATAATTTGTAGAAATTCACTATATATTACAAATATTTTCATCATGACATTGTTACAAATATTTTTTCCAGGTTGGTTTGCTTGGTCTTTTACCTTTATTTACATGTTCCACCACATGGTAGTTTTACATATAAGGTAGTCAAGACCACCAATAGTCTCTGTAATTGTTCCTGCTTTTTTGTATTTTGCTTAGAAAGGACTTTGCCAGGTCAATATTATGATCTATACTTTTTATTAGAAGGTTTATAGTTTTTATGTTTATAACTTTAATCTCTGTGTGAAATTTTTTATTGTCCAAGGGGAGCTTTTTATTCATGTAAAGACTATTTTAAATGAATATTCAATTTATCAGAGTTGAAAAATTTTAAATATAGGTTTTCTTAAGCCTGTTAAGTTCAACTTACAAATTTTGATGTTCTATTTATAAATCTGGACATTTTTGTATAAAACTAAAATAAATTTCTTACAATTGTTTCTTGAGTAAAGTTTAGAAACTTAAGTTGAACAAATGAAATTCCTTTAATGTGTGCTAGTTATAAACTTAGTTCATTACATTCCCTCAAACATTTTAAATTGAAGTGTGTTTTACTGTCTCTTGAAAAAGAAGAACAATGGAGCAAAATAGAAAGTCCAGAAAGGGGTTCTAATATAAACAGTTCATCCAGTATATGATAAGGAAGGATGGCATCTCAAATAAATGGGAAAACATCAGTCTATTCAATATATAGTATAGAGATTGCTGAATAACCATCTAGAAACAAAATAAAGTTTGATCCATACCTAACACGGTATACCAGGATGAATTCCAAGTGGATCAAAGATTATAACATAAAAAAAAGAAAAAGAAACCATATAAGTTTTAGAAGAAAAGGGAGAGAAGAAAGACTTTTTTTTTATGAACACACAATACCTAGAAGCCAAAAAACAAAACAAAACAAAA
The DNA here is from genome assembly GCF_023851605.1 of Tamandua tetradactyla. Taxonomy (NCBI): domain Eukaryota; kingdom Metazoa; phylum Chordata; class Mammalia; order Pilosa; family Myrmecophagidae; genus Tamandua; species Tamandua tetradactyla. The sequence continues at coordinate 195,341,087 of NC_135327.1, read as the reverse complement.
AGCTAAATTTTACTACTTAAAAATCTGTATTTAAAATTCATAAGTAGGGCAGTGCGACGGTGGCTCAGCAGGCAGAATTCTTGCCTGCCATGCCAGAGACCAGGGTTCGATTCCCGGTGTCCCATGCAAAAAAAAATAAAAAATAAAAAAATAAAAAAAAATTCATAAGCAAAGGCTAAAGACAAATGGCGAAATGGGAGGAAAATATTATCAATTTACATCAAAGTCAAATCTCTTTAACACATAAAGAGTCCCTACAAATCAATAAGAAAAAAAGGTAATAGAAAAATGGATAAAGGCTATAAAAAATATAGTTCACTGTAAAATAAATATAAATGGTTCATAAACATACGAAAAATTGTTTAACCTCTTTCATAATGAGATAAACATAAATTAAAACTATACCAAGCCATCTTGAAAAGAAGAACAAAGTGAAAGGACTCATACGTTCCCTTTTTAAAATTTATTACAAAACCACTATAATTGGGTGCATGGGTAATTCAATGGCAGAATGCTTGCCTTTCATGTAGGAGGTTGGGGTTCCATTCCTGGACGATGCACCCAAAACAAGAAAATAAACAAATAAACAAACAAAAAACCACCACAATCAACATATCATACAATTGACACAAAGACAGACACATAAAACCAATGGAATTGAATTGAGCAGTCAGAAATAAACCCTCACATCTATAGTCAACCTGGTTTCAACAAGGTGCCAAGTCAAATCAATGGGGAAAGAATAGTCTTGTCAACAAATGATGCTGGGAAAACTGGATATCCATATACAAAAGAATGAAGGTGGACCCTGCCTCACACCATATATAAAAATCAACTCAAAACAGACCTACATATAAGCACCTTGGAGATGCAGAAAGAAATCACCCCAGGGAAAGTTGTTGGGACCCAGAGGCCTGGAGAGAAGGTCAGCAGAGATCACCCTGTGCCTTCCCATGCAAGAAAGAACCTCAGTTGAAAGTTAGCTGCCTTTCCTCTGAAGAACTATACATTAACTAAATAAATCCCCTTTTATTAAAAACCAATCTGTCTCTGGTGTGTTGCCTTCCAGCAGCTAGCAAACTAGAACACAGGGCTTACGGTGGTGGTAGAGAATGGGAGATAATAATTAAATTGTATAGAGCTTCTATTTGGGTTGATGGAAAGATTTTGGTAATGGGTGGTGGTGCTAGAAGCACAACATTCAGAATGTAATTAGCAGCACTGAATTATATATTTGAATGTGGCTAAAGGGAAAATTTTATGTTGTATGTACATTACCAGAATAAAAACTTTAAAAATTCATAGAACTGTATAACACAAATAGGGAACCCTTATGTAACCTACAGGTTATAGTTCGTAGTACAACACTAATGCAAGGTATTAATAATAGGGAGGGTATATGGAAATTCTGTATTTTCTGCATGATTTTTCTATAAACCTGTAATGTCTGTAATAAAAATTATATATTCAAATTTTTAAAAATGTACATCAAGATATCACTTTTTACATATCAGATTGGTGGTGACAGCAAGATTGTGGGGAAATAGGCACTCTCATACATTACTTGTGAAATGTCAAATTGGTAGGATTCATAGGAAAGTAAATTGTGAGTATCTATCAAAATTGTAATATGTATTCTCTTATACCCAATTCAAATTCTATTATTCTTGCTGTGTTTGATTAAACTGCCTCCTTCTGCTATTTTTAACACTGACATTTAATGATTTTTATCTGCCCAATTTCTTAAGAAGAAGAATTCTCCTCATTTTGTGTTTGTGTTTTTGTTGCTATGGGCTCTGTGGTAATAAAGATCAAGGAACTTCCCCATAACAATGGCTGGAGAAAAAACAGAAGATTCTTACACACCCTTTGCGTGACAGTGAAATTTAATGATGAATGTGACCAGTTCTTGCTATAAATGTGAAAAGTAACAGGTAGTTTTGACAATTTCACTTCATTTGTAGTTACAATGATCAGAGCAATAAAAATGCATTGGGCTATGTTGTATTATAAACTAATTTTTTACTTTTGGGAAAGTGGATTTAAAAAGAAAAAAAGATCATTCTGGACTTTCCTATCTAGAATTAGGAATTTCTGAGGAGTGGTTGGAAACTAAATTTTTGGGTAAATTTGAATGCTGACTCAAATGTTCAGTCTGACCAGTTTTTAGTTTCACTGATAATCCTATTGGAAACAAAGCCATTTTAATAAGCATCTTATCTGTACAAGAAGAATATGAAAGGAACAGAGAAATCAAGCAGGTAGTGAGTGAATTTGTTCCCACTTGAGGGGGTGTACATAATTTCAACCACCCTACTGAGGTAGTTCATAAGAGTGGTCCCAGTATAATTTCTGTGTTTCCTTACTAAAATGGCTTTATGAATTTGTGTACTCTCAAGAATGTATAAAAACATGCTTTCTGAAAGAGGTAGTGAAACAAAATGTCTGCTGTATCTGCCAGGCATGCCCAGGCCTGCCTGCATTCCAGACAGAAGAAATCAGCTACAAGGCAGAGATGATAGCACCTTTCCTGTCCATTTCCATAGTAACTCCCAACCTGCTTGCTTTTCTATATAACCTGGAGACAAAGGATATTCGTGGCTCAGATTTTGGACAGAGGTCCTCTGAGCCTGCCGGCAATAAAAATCTTGTCCACTTCTCAGTGGCTCTGGGGCTTTCTTTTGTGGTGTTTGGAGTTTTTCCCTACTTCACTACCAGATGACAGAAGCTGAAAGAAGTTATAAAAAGATTGGATAAGAGAGTTACTCTGACTCCCGGGAAATATGGCCTGGAGAACTGACTCTCGGGTGAAAGACATGAACTCCTTGTACCACAGTGACTATCAGAAAGGGTTCAGCTGCTTATCTGTGAACAATTCTGGAAGCTTGCAGGCCTCAAGTTCGGCGTCCTGGTTTTGAATCTCTGATATAGTCTGGTCCTAAATTTTTTACCCAGGCACTTCAGTTCATTTGTCTCTCAATAGTAAGGTAGAATGATGTTTTATTATCTGAAAAGAGAAATAAAGACAGAGATGATGAAGTAAATCAAACCATGGTATTAATACTATTGAATCAAGTTAAGATGATCTGTGTTTTATTGTTTAATCCATTTTTAGTGTCAAAAGGAATTTGATTTCATTGTGATTTTAAGTTTAAGGTGAATGAAGACTGAAGTGAACTGGTAGGCAAGGATGTAGCTAAACATTGCTAAGGGTTGACAGTTTTGAGAAACCTTTATGGAATGTTAGAATAAGTATTTGTATTTAAGCTCAGAAAATCTATAAAGGTAATTGTTCCAGTTTCCTAGGCTGCTGACAGCAGATACCATGAAAAGGGCTAGTTTAACAATGGGAATTTATTAGTTTACAGTTTTGAAGATGAGGAAAATGTCCAAATCAAGTCACCATCAAGGTGATGCTTTCTTCTCAGAGACCAGCTGCCAGTGATCCTGGACTCCTCTTTCACATGGCAAGGCACATGGCACCATCTGTTGGTCTCTTCCTTCTTTCCCCAGTTTCCTTTCTTTCAGCTTCTTGTTTCTGTGGCTTTCTCTCTCTCTTTGTCTGAATTTCATTCTGTTATAAGGGACTCCAGTAAAAGGATTAAGACCCACCCTGGGTCACACCTTAATTGAAGTAACCTCATCAGAAGGTCCTATTTACAATGGGTTCACATCCACAGGAATGGATTAAATTTAAGAACATGATTTTCTGGGTTACCAACACAGTAATGTTCCTTTTATTCTGGCTTCTTTTAAGATTTTCTTTGTCTTTGATTTTAAGCCGTCCTGCTACAGTATGCTGGGTGTGGCTGACTTTGTATTTATTCTGTTTAGGAGTCATAGAGCTTCTTGAATCTGTGATTTGATGTGTCTCAGCAGTTTTGGAAAACCTTTGGCTATTATCTCTTAAAATACTGTTTCTGCCCCTTCTCTTTCTTGTTCTGGGAAACTAATGACATATATGTTAGATTTTTTCCTGTGTCCCACCTATTTCTAACGCTTGTTTTTGTATATTGCTTTCTTCTCTTCTGTAGCTCAGTTTTATATTTTCTAGTGATTTGTTCACAGTTTGCTAAGTCTGCTGTGTCTAGTTGTAGCAATGGTAAACTCCAAACAACACCCAAGAAAGCACCAGAGCCTCTGAGAAGTGGACAAAACTTTCATTGCCGGCCATCTCCAAGGACTGCCGTGCAAAGTCTGAGCCCTGAATATTCTTTGTTTCCAAATTATATAGGCTAGTAAGCAAGGCAGGAGTTACTATGGGAATGGGCAGTAAACACTGGAAAGGTATAGAATTTCTTTTTTTTGAGATGAGACATGGGCAGAGGACCAGGGGCAGGGTCTGTAGATGTGACCAGGGGCAGACAGATGTCACAGACATTTTGTTTTACTTCCTGATTTCTACATACTTTAGGAGTACATAATTTCCTACATAAATTCATAGGGTGATTCATACAAATGCATAAAGTAATACACACAAATTCATAGAATTATACAATAATAATAAACTTGAGGTTAAATTTATGAACTACCTCATAGTCTTTGGATTAATTATTTCATTTATTGTATTTTTCATCTTAATAATAATAATAATAATAGAATGATAGCACTTAGTATATGCCACAAACTGTTTTAAACACTTTGTATGTATTAACTCATTTAATCCTCATAAGAACACAATGAAATGAATGACATTATTGCCTCCATTTTATGGATAAAAGTGAAGCAAAGAGGCATTAAATAATTTGCACAAGATCACACAGCTACTGTGGCAGAGAAGGGAATTGAACTCATGCAGTCTGGCTCCAGAGCTTACATTCTTAGCCATGCATGCTTACTCATTGTTTTTATCTGCATCATTGTTCCTGTGCTGTTTTGAAATGATGTATGTACCCTAGAAAAGCCATGTTTTAATCCTTATCCCATTTTGTAAAGGCAGCCATTTCTTCTAATCCCTGTTCAGTATTGTATGTTTAAAACTGAAATTAGATCATCTCCCTGGAGATGTGATTTAAACAAGAGTGGTTGTTAAGCTGGATTGGTTGAGGTATTAGTTTCTGGAGTCCTATAAAAGAGGAAACATTCGGGGGAAGAGATTCAGAGAGAGCAGAGCAGAACAACATAGCCATGAGAAGCAGAGTCCATCAGCCAGTGACCTTTGGAGATGAAGAAGGAAAATGTCTCCTGGGAAGCTCCATGAAACAGGAAGCCAGGAGAAGAAGCTAGCAGATGATGCCGTGTACACCATGTGCCCTTCCAGATGAGAGAGGATCCCTGACCATGTTCACCATGTGCCTTTCCAGCTGAGAGAGAAACTGTGACTGTGTTTGCCATGTGCCTTCTCACTTGAGAGAGAAACCCTGAACTTCATCAGCCTTCTTGAACCAAGGTATCTCTCCCTGGATGGATGCCTTTGATTGGACATTTCTATAGACTTGTTTTAATTGGGACATTTTCTCAGCCTTAGAACTGTAAACTAGCAACTTATTAAATTCCTCTTTTTAAAAGCCATTCTGTTTCTGGTATATTGAATTCTGGCAGCTAGCAAACTAGAACAGTTCCTTTGTTTTCAACTTTTGCTGAATGGTTGAATTTGTGTAAGTTAATTTTTAATAGAATGTGACTCTAATTCAATAGGGATATCTTGAAAATAAACTAAATATCTATCAATAGAAGTAAAGTTAAATAAATGAAAATAAGTCCTAACTAGGCAGCCATTTTAAAAGTGAGTCAGGAGTGGATCTTCATGTCTTCAGGACATGGGAAGGTGTAAAATTGTAAGAAGTAAGTTTGCAGAACAATATGTCTAGTATAATCCCTTTAAAAGACCATGTGCATGAATAAAGACTGAGATGGTATAATCTAGGAATGCCTAGATTGTATAATGATAGTGACTAAATGTAAAAATTTAAAAATGTTTTGCATGAGGAACAACAAAGGAATGTCAATAATGCAGGGTGCTGAAAATAGATGGTGATTAATATTTTAAAACTTTAACTTATGTGTGAGACTAAAGCAAAAAATGTTTATTTGGTCCAAAATTTATATTTTGACTAGTGCATTTCCTAATATAACTTATGTGGACAGCTTAATTGAACACCATAAGTACATGGAACCTTGAGTAGGGCATGAGATTTTGTAGATTTGTCCAGAGTGATGCCTCGATAAATCCCATGAGGATTTGAAAGTGAATAAAACAGTATTTGCAAAGTCCTCTTGGGGGAATGGTGAGAAAGGGGGGAAATTCAGCTTCCCCAAGGGAAGAATTCTTGATATTCTCACAAGCAGTGAGGACAACCAAAGCAATAGGCTGAGCCCCCAATCATGGGGTTTGTTCATATGAAACTTTAGGATTCATATGAGGATAGGCTAAGCCTACTTAAAATTAGGCCTAAGAGTCATCCCCAAGAGAACCTCTTCTATTGCTCAGATGTGGCCTCTCTCTCTCAGCCAACACGACAAGCAAACTCACTGCCCTCTCCCTCTCTACGTGTGGCATGACTCCCAGGGGTGTGGACCTTCCTGGCAACATGACGGAAATCCTAGAATGAGCTGGGATTCAGCACCAAGGAATTGAGAAAACCTTCTCGACCAAAAGGGGGAAGAGAGAAATGAGACAAAGTAAAGTGTCAATGACTGAGAGATTCCAAACAGAATCGAGAGATTATCCTGGAGGTTATTTTTACGCATCAAATATACATCACCTTTTTAGTTAAGGCATAACAGAGAAGCTGGAGGGAACTGCCTGAAAATGTAGAACTGTGTTCCAGTACCCACAAACATTTCTTGAAGATGATTGTATAATGATATAGCTTTCGCAACATGACTGTATGATTGTGAAAACTCTGTGTCTGATGCTTCTTTTCTCTATTTTATGGACAGATAAGTAAAACATATGGATTAAAAATAAATAAATAATAGGGGGAACAAATGTTAAAATAAATTTAGTAGATTGAAATACTAGTGATCAATGAAAGGGAGGGGTAAGGGGTATGGTATGTATGAATTTTTTCTGTTTTCTTTTTATTTCTTTTTCTGAATTGATGCAAATGTTCTAAGAAATGATGATGAATATACAACTATGTGATTAAAAAAAGAAAACAAAAGAATGTTCATATTGTATGTTGATTGGTTTTATTAATAAAATTTTTTAACAGACCATGTCCATGTGTGTAAGTGCATCTACGAACACATATATTTCTCTGTAAGAACATAAAGAATAGTCTGGAAAGATACTCACCAAGAGGGATTGGGAAGGAGGTAGAGTAGGAGCTTTCACTTTTACTATGTATACTTCAAAATTGTTGTAATTTTGACAACAAACATGTATTACTTCTAGTTTTAAAAATTGAAAGAGGTAAGGCAGGCTATGGTGGCTCAGCAGGCAGAGCTCTGGCCTGCCATTCTGGAGAACCAGGTTCGACTCCTGGTGCCTACCCATGCCAAAAATAAAAAAAAATTAATATATAAATAAAAGAGGCAAACAGAGGTAAAGAATTTGCAGCAAATGATAATGGATTAATTTTGAACCTATTCTATACTACTTTATTTGCTATTCTTTGTGTCTAATTCTTGTTTCTGCAGGTAAATTACAATCTCTTTGAGGGAAGATTGGGTATCTTTTCTCTGTCCTACAGTACAGTGACGGACATAGAAGATGTTCAGTATATATTGATTTATTTATGGTAATTCCCTGGGAACATTTATTAGAAGTTTCTGCCTTCTGATTGCTCATTAAGTTTCCGCTTACTTAATTGAGATTATTTTCTCATGATATTAAATAGCCTTCAAAGACATGATTTTCTTTTAGTCTGAAGCTTCTCTCAGAAAATTTAATGGCATGATTAAAAAAAATTTTATTGATATATATTATATATTCACATACCATGTAATCATCCAATGTGTACAATCAATGGTTCACAATATCATCATATAGCTGTGCATTTATCATCACAATCAACTTTTTTGTGTGTGTGAAAAACAACATATTCAAAAAAGCAACAAATTTCAAAGCACATCGCAACAATCAGTTGTAGAACAGATATTAGAGTTTGGTATGGGTTACAATTCCACAATTTTAGGTTTTTACTTCTAGGTGGTCTAAGATACTGGAGACTAAAAGAATTATCAATTTAATGATTCAGCAAACATCCACCTTCTCTGTATAACTGAACCATCACCTTTGATCTTTTTCCCACTCTTTAGGGATATTTGGACTATGCCCATTCTAGTTTCCTCATGTTGGAAGGGGCTGTCTCAGTAATATCAGACAATGAGAATTAGTTGATGTTCTGGAGAGGCTGGTCCCTCTGCATTTCAGGACTTATCTGGTCCAGGGGTCCATCTAGACGTTGTAGGTTTCTGGAAAGTTTCCCCTTTGCATGGAACCTTTGTAGAATTTTATATAATAACTTAGGTATTCTCAAAATATTAAATAAAAAAATAAACAACAACTTAGGTGTTCTTTAGGATTGGCAGGAATGGTTTTGTCGAAGTTTGGCAAGCTGTGATAGGTAGAAATGTCTAACCGAAGCTTCTCTAACTCCAGAGTAACCTCTTTGACTCTATTTGAACTCTCTCAGTCACTGATACCTTATTTGTTACACTTCTTTTCCCCCTTTTGGTCAGGATGCATTGTTGTCCCCATGGTGCCAGGGCCAGGCTCATCCCTGGGAGTCATCTCCTATCCCTCCAGGGAGACTTTTACTACTGGATGTCATGTCCCACATAAGGGGGAGAGCAATGATTTCACTTGTAGAGTTGGGCTTAGAGAGAGAGAGAGGCCACATCTGAGCAACAAAAGAGGTCTGCAAGAAGTAACTCTTAGGCATACCTATAGGTAGGCTAAGCTTCTCCACTACATACATAAGCTTCACAAGTGATTGCTCATTAAGTTTTAAGATGAAACTATTTTTGGCATGTTACATGAGCCAGAAGTACCTATAGTCTTCACTATGAGCAACACATGTGCTCTTATCATGTAATGAAGAGCCTCTTCTGGAAAGAACCTGATCCAAAGTGACTTTACATGAGTCCTAAAAACTGACAATGTGAGGGATAAGTGCGGCAGGAGAGGCACACCAGACTGGGAGGGGATGATGGAAGAGGTCAAACCCTCCAGTGTCCATGAGGACAGAGACCATCCTAAGGAATTGTGAATGACAGGCACAGAAGTCTAAACTCTGTATACTAAGAGTAGGAAAGTTAGCTTATTTTGTTTTGCTTTGCTTTGCTTGCAAACGAGTGGCAGGATAGAAGGATTATAAATAAGATTATTCTGATAACAACGTGCAGGAAGGACTAGAGAGAGTTGGGCTGGACATTATTGCAGTGGCTCAGGTAGAAAGTAACTGTTTTAGTTTGCTATCTGCCGGAATGCAGCACACCAGAGACGGACCGGCTTTTAATAAAAGGGAATTTATTTCATTAGTTCTTCAGAGGAAAGACAGCTAACTTTCAACTGAGGTTCTTTCTTACATGGGAAGGCACGGAATGGTCTCTGTTGGCCTTCTCTTCAGGTCTCTGGGTTCCAGCAACTTTCCCTGGGGTGATTTCTCTCTGCATCTCCAAAGGCTTGGGCTGATCTGTGAGTACTGAGATGAGGTATGCTGAGCTGCTTGGGCTGTGCTACACTGAGCTCTCTCATTTAAGCACCAGCCAATTAAGTCAAACATCATTCGTTACAGCAGGCACTCCTCCTAGCCGCTGCAGATGTAAATCAGCAACAGATGAGGTTCACGTACCATTGGCTCCTGTCCACAGCAACAGAACTAGGTGCCTTCACCTGGCCAAGTTGACAACTGAATCTGACTACCACAGTAACATTGGCCTGGTCTAGGATAGATCATGGAGGGAAAGAAATGGATGTAAATACTCTGAGTGGGAAAATAACCTATAGTATTTTATAACCTTCTGGATGAAAGATGAAGGGGCAGGTCAAGTTTTACCTACTTGTGAATTTTGTCTCAGTATAGTTTCACCTGTAAGAATTGTAACCAAATTCATGGACTCAGGCGACATGGCTCAGGGGATTTTGCCCAGACCTATGGCTATAAATACCATCTAGACAGGGATGTCTCCTGTATCAGTGTTAGTTGCAGAGCACAGAATCTATTCTAGCCAACGTAAACAGAAATGAGTTTATTAAACTATGTTGAGGGTGCCAAGATGGTGGCTTAGCAAGGTGTGGGATTTAGTTCATTCTCCAGAGCAGCTACTAAATAGCCAGGAACAGTTCAGAATAACTGCTGGGACCATGTCAGTGACTGGACACACAGTGTACCCCAGTCTGGATAAGCTGGACTGACTGCAAGCTCCCCCAAGAACTGTGAGTTACCCAAGCCACGGCAGCCAGTGCCCCTCTCCCACAGGCTGCTTCCCAGAGGGGAAAAAAAAGGGACTTTATCAGCAGCAGGGGCTGAGCACAATGAAGCTCCTATTGTGGAATTAATTCACATATTGTGACTACTAAACAGAGGCCCCCGGCTCAGCTGAACCTCATCAAAGCAGACCTTGCTGATTTTTGCCCTGGTGCTGAAGGGGCAGGGCTGATGGAAAAAGAAAAATGAAAAAAAGAAACATAGGTTTTTTGGATTGGATAGCACATAATATTTGAAAGGGTCTAGGCCCTGATGGAAAGGAGAGAGCATATAGCATCTGAAGGTACACAAAGCAACATTCCAACTTATGCCCTTGATTGGCAAACCCAAGGAACAGGGGTCCTGCTCTGAGAAGGATTTTTCTCTTTCTTTTTTTGTGGCTGTGTTTCTACAAAGGCTTTACTGGTTTGGATACAGTGGCAGGGCTTCTCAGGCTGCAACTGCCCCAAGCATAGGCTGAAATAAGCTTGTTTGAGAGCTTATCTGGAGCCTGTGCCTTCCCCAGGAGAGGGATGGGGCCCAGCTCAGGTGGATTACCTCCCTCAAGGAATTCAGACCCCAGGATTTGGAAAATTGAAGCGATTAAAGCCAGCCTACAACCTCTCCTCTGTCTCCACCATGCCCCCAGCAGGGAGAGTCTGCTGAAGTGAAAGATACCGCATCACCTTATGCTGGTGGGACCTGCAGGCAGAAAAACAGCACATTCTGGGAAGATAGGAAAAAAGCAGAAACCAGAAACTTCATAGGAAAGTCTTTCAACCTGCTGGGTCTCACCCTCAGGGAAAACTGATGCAGGTGACTCTTTCCTCCTGACAGGAGACCAGTTTGGTCTGAGAAAATCTGGCTGGGGTCTATAATACCTAAGTATACCCTCCTAAGGGAGGCAGGGGGAACAACACCATACAGGCAGAGCCAGAAACAAGAAAACAAGAACTGAAAAATTCTCCTCTGTTAAACGAAACCTAAGCAAGTGGTTCAGAAAAAGCTGAACTGTCAAAGAACAGATAGACAACAAAGTTATCCAGCAAGAAAACCCTCGGTAAAAGAAGTGAAAACAATCTCCAGATTAAACTAATGAAGGTAATTAAATGCCTAGACACCAGCAAAAAATAATGAATCACACTAGGAAAATTGAAGATATGGCCCAGTCAAAGGAACAAAACAACAATTCAAATGAGATACAGGAGTTGAAACATTTAATTAAAATGTTCAAGTGGACATGGAAAACCTCATCAAAAATCAAATGAATGGAGGGAGGATATAAAGAAGGCAAGGAGTGAACAAAAAGAAGAAATCAAAAATCTGAAAAAACAAATCACAGAACTTATGGAAATGAAAGGCATAGTAGAAGAGATGGAAAAAGACAATGCAAACCTACAATAGTAGATTTCGAGGGGCAGAACATAGGATTAGTGAACTGGAGGATGGAATGTCTGAAATCCAGCAAGAAAAAGAAAATATAGGGAAAAGAATGGAAAAATATGAGCAGGGACCCAGGGAAATGAATGACAGCATGAAGCACATGAATATACATTTTGTGGGTGTCCCAGAAGGAGAAAAGAAGGGAAAAGGAGGAGAAAAACTAATGGAGGAAATTATCATTGAAAATTTCCCAACTCTTATGAAAGACTTAAAATTACAGATCCAAGAAGGGCAGCATACCCCCAACAGAATAAATCCAAATAGACATACTCCAAGACACTTACTAATCAGAATGTCAGAGGTCAAAGAGAAAGAGAGAATCTTGAAAGCAGCAAGAGAAAAGTAATCCATCACATGCAAGGGAAGTCCAATAAGACTATGCATAGACTTCTCAGCAGAAACCATGGAGGCGAAAAGACAGTGGGATGATATATTTAAATTACTAAAATAGAAAAACTGCTAACCAAGAATTCTATATCCAGCAAGATTGTCCTTCAAAACTGAGGGAGAAATTAAAACATTTTCAGACAAAAAAAATCATTGAGAGAATTTGTGACCAAGAGACCAGCTCTGCAAGAAATACTAAAGGGAGCACTAGAGACAGATACTAAAAGACAGGAGAGAGAGGTGCGGAGAAGAGTGTAAAATTGAAGACCATCAGTAAAGGTAAAAAGAAGAAAAATTAGATATGACATATAAAATCCAAAAGGCAAAATGGTAGAAGAAAGTATTACCCATACAGTAATAACACTAAATGTTAATGGATTATACTCCTCAATCAAAAGACATAGACTGGCAGAATGGATTAAAAAACAGGACCCATCTATATGCTGTCTACAGGAAATACATTTTGGACCCAAGGATAAACATAGGTTGAAAGTGAAAGGTTGGAAAAAGATATTTCATGCAAATAACAATCAGAAAAGAGCAGGAGTACCTACACTAATATCCAACAAATTAGACTTCAAATTAAAACAGTTAAAAGAGACAAAGAAGAGCACTATGTATTAATAAAAGGAACAATTCAACCAAAAGACATAACAATCATAGATATTTATGTACTGAGCCAGAATGCTCCAAAATACATGAGGCAAACACTGAAAAGAGAAATAGACACATCTACCATAATAGTTGAAGACTTCAATTCCCCACTCTCATCAAGGACAGAACATCTAGACAGAGGAGCAATAAAGAAACACCGAATTTGAATAATACAGTAAATGAGCTAGACTTAACACATATTTATAGAACATTACACCCCACAACAGCAGGATACACCTTCTTCTCAAATGCTCATGGATCATTCTCAAGGACAGACCATATGCTGGGTCACAAAGCAAGTCTCAATACATTTAAAAAGATTGAAATTATGCAAAACACTTTCTAAGATCATAAAAGAATGAAGTTGGAAATCAATAATAGACAGCATGCCATAAAATTCACAAATATATGGAGGCTCAACAACACACTCTTAAACAACCAATGGGTCAAGGAAGAAATTACAAGAGAAATCAGAAAATATCTTGAGGGAAATTAAAATGAAAACACAACATAGCAAAATTTATGGGATGCAGCAAAGGCAGTGCTAAGAGGGAAATTTATTGCCCTAAATGCTTATATCAAAAAAGAAGAAAGGGCAAGAATCAAGGAATTAACTGTCCACTTGGAAGAACTAGAGAAAGAACAGCAAACTAACCCCAAAACAAGCAAAAGGAAAGAAATAATGAAGTAATGAAGATTAGAGCAGAAATAAATGAAATTGAGAACATGAAAATGATAGAGAAAATCAACAAAACCAGAAACTGGTTCTATCAGAAAATCAATAAGATTGATGGACCCTTAGCGAGGTTGACAAAAAGAAGAAGAGAGAGGATGCAAATAAATAAACTATGTTAGGCAACTCTTAGAACCATCAAGAGCGTACAAGATCAAGACTTGGCTCCTATACAGCTTTAGGAATTAAAACAGTCTGGAATGACACAAGCAAGGAAGATGTCCAACAACACAATGGGATAGTTCCAATAGAAAAGCCACCGCCACTGCTACTTACCATTTACGTTTACTGCCTCCAAGTTTCACATGTTGCTTGTGAGCCCTGGGTCATGTGCAGAACCCTAGGTGCAAGAGAGTCAACTAGATGACATTTTACATTTCCAACATTTATGTATTATGCAGCTCTGCTAAGAGGGAAACTGGTGGAAGTAAGAGATGCTTAAGCAGATATTTGAAGGATGGGTATAGGTTAAGTGGGCCGAGAGGGGCTGGACACACATTCTAGACAGAGAGATTAGCACATGGCAAGAGGAAGCACAAAAAATAGAGGGGAAAAGTGACCAGAGGAGGGAGAGAGCAATGGGACCATGAGAAGAGAGGGAACAAGGTTGTCCTGAACCTGACTGCGTGGACAGGTGGCAATGTTCACTGAATAGTAGGATCTGGAAGAGAACCAGGATTTATTGTTCTTGTTCTTTTTTTGAAGGGGAGGTTTGAAAGGACTCATGAGTTCAATTTTAGAGATATTAAATTTAAGTTTGAAAATGCTTATTTGGTACAAAATTTATATTTTGACTAGTGCATTTCCTAATATAACTTATGTAGACAGCTTAATTGAACACCATAAGTACACAGAACCTTGAGTAGGGTATGAGATTTTGTAGGTTTGTCCAGAGTGATGCCCTGATAAATCCCAGTGATTTGAACAGTGAATAAAAAAGTATTTGCAAAGCCCCTTCAGGGAATAGTGAAAAAGGAGAAAAATTCAACTTCCCCAAGTTGAATTCTTGATATTCTCACAAGCAGTGGGGACAACAAAGGCAATAGGCTGAGCCCCCAATCTTGGGGTTTGTTCATATGAAACAACCCCACAAAGGATAGGTCAAGCCTACTTAAAATTAAGCCTATGAGTCACCCCCAAGAGACTCTCTCTTGTTGCTCAGATGTGGTCTCTCTCTCTCAGCCAACACAACAAGCAAATTCATCACCCTTCCCCTATCTATGTGGGACATGACTCCCAGGGGTGTGGAGCTTCCTGGCAACATGGGACAGAAATCCTAGAATGAGCTGGGACTCAGCATCAAGGAATTGAGAAAACCTTCTTGATCCAAAGGGGAAGAGTGAAATGAGACAAAATAAAGTGTCAATGGCTGAGAGATTCCAAACAGAGTTGAGAGGTTATCCTGGAGGTTATTCTTACACATAATATAGATATCACCTTTTTAGTTAAGGTGTAAGGCTGGAGGAAGCTGCCTGAAAATGTAGAGCTGTGTTCCAGTAGCCATGTTTCTTGAAGATGATTGTATAATGATATAGCTTTCACAATGTGACTGTGTGATTGTGAAAACCTTGTGTCTGATGCTCCTTTTATCTACCTTATCAACAAACAGATGAATAAAACAAATGGAATAAAAATAAATAATAGGGGGAACAAATGTTAAATTTAGATTGGAAAAGAAATTTAAGTTTGAGATGTCTGTGAGACATCCGAGAATCTAGGGAAAATATGAATATAAGAAAACAGACTTTGACTAGAGATATAACTTTATGAGATATCTGTGTATATAAGCAGAAATTAAAGGCAGGAGCATGAATGACTAAGAAAGAATCATGCTCAGAGAACAGCAGCCACGGATACATAAAGCAGCGGTGTGGGGAATTTGGCAATGACTCAGTGCCTTGACATGAATGATTCTACCTTTTATGGAAATAATGATGGTGAGTTTTATGAAATAGTTCCAGCAAGTGTTCTAGCCTGAGTGAACTTTGCTTATCAAGTGAGAAAAGTAAAGTTTTAGTGAGAGCTGAGAGAGAGGCTAATTTATAGTGTGATGATGTGCATAGGACACATATGATGCCAAAACAGAAATGAGATTTTGTTGAAAGACAGATGCTCGCGCAAACATTTCTGTGAACCAACAGCAAGATACTGTCGTGGCCACTGAACTAAACTTTACTCCCCCCAAAATGAATTCAAGCATTTTGTGAAGTTTTTTTCTTTGCATAATATGAAATTAATAAGATTATAGCATGCCCTGATCATGTGGCTACGAAATGGAGGAGGGTCACAGACTGACAAGTTTAAGTGTGTGAGAAACCAAAATTAATGCTGCAAAGACTATGCAAAACCCAAAGAAAGGCAGCAAGAATTTGGGTTTAAAATGGAAAAAGGCTAAATGATTCTTCTACTTTGTAACAATGAATCAGTTCTTACCGATAAGCTTTACTACATTTATCATTCTGCAAACCCTAGAGCATTAAGACACAAAGTGAGAATCTCTTACTTAAATATTGGCAGTCTAATTGAAACGAAACAGAAAACTTTGGGTCACAGTTCAACTCTTCTTCGACTAATGTGTTTCAGAATATGCTGGGATACACAGTATTAATGAATTATGATTTCTGGAAACTCTAGCAGCAAATTTCTAGGGGTTCCAGCAATGGTCTTCAGACTGTGGTACTCATACCCGGGAGCACATGGAAAACTTCCCAAGGGGTGTGGTGAGCACGTCAATTTCCGGATCCTTGATTCATACATATAATTAACCCATGTCCACTAGAAAACAGGGCCTTGGGTGAAGCTTAAAGTGTGAACTATTTAGGAGGCGCAAGGTGAGAAAAGGAGGCAAGGGTGAGGAACATGAGAAGTAAGGGAAGGAAAGATACAGAGCAGTGAGATGTGTTGTGCTGCTGCCTTGGCGTACAACTCCAGACGAGTGGAGAGTAAGCACAGCAGGTTGCTCAGAGGGTATGCCCCATCTGCTTGGGGGCTCTGTACCACGAAGTAGCCCATGACAGAAAGTGAAGGAGAAATTGATCTGCCCAGCTCCCTCTTATCTCCAGTTTCCCACGGATAAAAACTCACCCTACAGAGAGTCAATTTCCCCACTCTTCTGCGTCATATCATGTGGCTCTTTGGTGACCAGTTGGAAAGTGGACTCCCACATCCTGCTGCATGGGACTTCATCCACGTCCCAAGTGGAAAGGCAACCAGATTTGGGTGGCACATCAACCCAAGGAGGGCATTCAGGAGGTAGCTGGGAGGATCTCAGAAGTTTCCAAAATTTATCTCTACTCTGGGTACCCTTTCCTTAAATTACTTTATTCAAGAAAATTAAAGTATAAAACTGATGCTTCTTGTTCAGCAACCCCTTTTACAAATGTCCTTCTCTCGTTTACAAAAGGGGAGAATCTTGCCATGGTGTATTGCTCCAGAGTGTAAAAACCTCTAGCACATTAAAAAGAAAAGAAAAAGAAAGGAAAGTTGGTATCAGTTTTGGAAATTAAATGGCTCCAATTTGGGGCTGAAATCCTTTTGCAGAGGAAGAGATGTTAACTTGGTGCAAAATTTATATATATATTTTTTTAATTTTATTTATTATTATTACTTTTTAACATGGGCCAGCACTGGGAATCGAACCCGGGTCTCCAGCATGGTAGGTGAGAACTCTGCCACTGAGCCACCGTGGCCTGCCCAAAATTTATATTTTTGGTAGCACAATATCTAATTTAACTTGTATGTTCAATGTATTCAAAGACCATAATTACATGGAATCTTGAATAAGGAGTGAAATCTTGTTAGTTTATGCGATCAGTGTGATGCCCTGATATATCCCAGGGTAATTTGGACAGAGAATAATCAACTATTTGCAAAGCCCCCCGGAAGAACTGGGGGAAAAAGGAGGAAATACTAAACTTCTCCACCTGGGGAATTCCTGATTTTCTCGCAAGCATTGGGGACAGCCAATTTAATAGGCCAAGCCCTCTATCTTCAGGCTCACCCTGTTGAAACTTATTCCTGCAAAGGGGAAGCTAAACCTACTTATAATTATGCCTAAGAATCACCCCCAGGGAATGGTGAGAAAGGGGGGAAATTCAACTTCCCCAAGTGGAGAATTCTTGATATTCTCATAAGCAGTGTGGACAACCAAAGCAATAGGCTGAGCCCCCAATCTTGGGGGGTGTTTATGTGAAACTTAACCCCACAAAGGGTAGGCTAAGCCTTCTTAAAATTAGGCCTAAGAGTCACCTCCAAGAGAACCTCTTCTGTTGCTCAGATGTGGCCTCTCTTTCTCAGCCAACACGACAAGCAAACTCACCACCCTCCCCCTGTCTACGTGGGACATGACTCCCAGGGGTGTGGACCTTCCTGGCAACGTGGGACAGAAATCCTAGAATAAGCTGGGACTCAGCATCAAGGGATTGAGAAAAACCCTACAATGAGCTGAGACTTAGCATCGAGGGATTGAGAAAACCTTCTCTACCAAAAGGGGGAAGAGAAAAATGTGACAAAATAAAGTGTCAGTGGCTGAGAGATTCCAAACAGAGTCGAGAGGTCATCCTGGAGGTTATTCTTACACATTAAATAGATATCATCTCTTTAGTTAAGGTGTAATGGAGAGGCTGGAGGGAATTGCCTGAAAATGTAGAGCTGTGTTCCAGTAGCCATGTTTCTTGAAGATGACTGTATAATGATACAGCTTTTGCAATGTGACCATGTAATTGTGAAAATCTTGTGTCTGATGCTCCTTTTATCTACCTTTTCGACAGACAAGTAAAACATACAGATTAAAAATAAATAATAAGGGGAACAAATGTTAAAATAAATTTAGTAGATTGAAATGCTAGTGATCAATGAAAGGGAGGGGTAAGGGGTATGGTATGTATGAATTTTTTTCTGTTTTCTTTTTATTTCTTTCTATGAATTGGTGCAAATATTCTAAGAAATGATCATGATGATGAATATACAACTATGTGGTGATATTGTGGATTATTGATTATATATCTAGAATGGAATGATCATATGGTAAGAATGTTTGTGTTTGCTTGTTGTTATGTTTAAAAAAATTTTTAATTAATTTAAAAAATCACCCCCAGGGTACCCCTTTTGCTGCTCAGATGTGGCCTCTCTAAGCCAACTCCGCAGGTCAACTCACTTTCCTCCCCTACTTTGTGGGACATGACTCCCAGGGGTGTAAATCTCCCTGGCAACATGGGACATGACTCCTGGGGATGAGCTGGGACCCCACATCATCGGATCGAGAAAGCCTTCTTGACCAAAGTGGGTAAGAGAGAAATGAGACAAAATAAAGTTTCAGTGACTGAGAGATTTAAAATAGAGTTGAGAGGTTATCTTGGAGATTATTCTTATGCATTACACAGATATCCCTTTGTAGTTTATACTATATTGGAGTGGCTAGAGGGAAGTACCTGAAACTGTTGAACTGTGTTCAAGTACAATGTGACTGTGTGATTGTGAAAACCTTATGGCTGATGCTCCCTTTATCCAGGCTATGGACAGATGAGTGAAAAAACAAAGACAATAAATAAATGATAGGGGAATATAAGGGGTAAAAAAAATATGGGTAGACTGCAATACTAGTGGTCAATGAGAAGGAGGGATAAGGAGGTATGGGCGGTATGTTTTTTTTTCCTCTTTTCTCTGTATTTCTTTTCCTGGAATGCTACAAATGTTCTAAAAAAGATCATGGTGATGAATACACAACTATGTGATGATATTGTGAGCCATTGATTGTACACTTTGGATGGACTGTTTGGTGCATGAAAATATCACAATAAAAATATTTCTAAAAATTATTTTGCAATTCAGATAGTTTACAATTCTTTGCTTTCATCAAAATTAAAGAATAGAATCAAATTGCCAGCTGCTAAGTCCTTTAATACAGTTGTTAATGATAGATCACTATAATTTGGGTCATATGACTAATTCGAAAGAGTTATACAAACATTTTTGTGACATTACTGTAACAAACTTTTTCCATTCTCTTCTACTTATCTATGTGAAGAAAAACTTTCTCAGCACCAACATATAACAAAAAAGGAATATAATTGGCACTAAAAACCTGTCTCATTCTGGCAACTAATAATGATCCTCATGTCTCAATAAAAATATTTAAAAATTAATAATAATAATAATACCCATCAGGTAGTACAGCCCCTCTGGAGGGCAGTATGGTGGCTCCACAGGAGACTAGGTGTGGGATTGCCCTGTGATCCAGCAACCCCTTTGTCAGGTGTACACTTGGAAGAACTGAGAGCAGGGCATGAATACACATTTGCACACGGCTGTTTACAGTGGTAGTGTTCAGTGATTTGCAATGGATGGAGGTGGCCTAAGGGTACATTGAATGAGGAACAGAAAGGGAAACTGTATATACATACAATGGGGTATTGAGCAGCTGCAAGAAGGAATGAGGCTGTGAGTCATGCAACTAGGTAAATGAAATTTGAGGACAGTATGTTGACTGAAATAAGCCAGAAAAAAAAATATTATCACACATCAATAATATGGACTGAATATAATGTGCAAACTCTGAGAATTGAATTTGAGAGCATAGGTTATCAGGGGAGGGCCTATTGTAAAGTTTCCTAGATTGTAAACTCTTACAGCAATCATACCTATTCCAGAGTGGTAACTGTTATTTCTAAATTCTGAGATTATCTGAATATCTGTGTGATAACTGAGACACAGAGCTAGAGTTTTGCAGTTATGAAAGTCAGCTTTACCCCATACAGCAACTGTTTAAAATACTGAAAAAGTGATCAAACTTCAATTAGAGATATGAATGAAGCCGATAAACTTTTTAGTATTTAAATACTTTTGATCATGGGATATAAAGTTTCCTTAAATTTCAATTATAATCATGTTTTTGTTGCTGAGAAATATGATGGGGGTAACCTGTAAAAGACTTTTTAGTTCAGCTCTTCCTGGACAGGGGTGGAGGCAATGGAGATTTAAAGATGCAACACTTCTTCATGACTGCAGGGAACAGTTAGCTGAAGGGCTACATTTACTGGGCAAGCCAGGAAAGATCAGCTTTGGGGAACTGTCAGAGAAGTTTTTGGTTCCCTTCCTGACCCCTCCATAGAACACTTTGGAGCTGGTCTGTGCTCCTTTGTGGGTCCCTGGCCCTGTGTTGGCTGGGAAAGACTAAATTGGGAAAGTCCTCCCAGAGTGCTCTGTCTCCAAGGATTTGCCCTCCAGGCAAAAGCAGCTAGAAACAACAAAAGAAGTGTTAAAAAGTTATAGATGCCAAAAGAAAGAAAGAAAACAGGGCAGATGAATATTCCTGGAGAAGGAATGGGGGAAGGAAGCTTTCCCCTGGGGGTGAAACAATTGCACAAATAGTGCAAACTTAAAATTGTACCGTATTATCTAGGGCAAGAATCAGATGAATAAGAGCGGAACAAATCAGATCAGTTGAACACAAGCTATTCTAAAGATCTAGAATAAATTGAACCAAGTGTCAAAGAAGAGTCTTAGCACAAAAGAACTCAACAATAGAACGCTAGGCAAAAGAGAGAAACTGAATTCCAGAGTAAACTCATCAAGATCATCCAATGCCTAGACATCTGCAAAAAATTAAAAGCCATGCTAAGAAACAGGAAGATATGAGCCAAAGGAACAAATTAAAATTTCAGAGGGACACAGACTTTGCTTATCAAAGATGTTGAAACAAATATGAAATCATTTCAAGGAGCTAAGAAAATATGACTAGAGAGATAAAATATATTTTCATTGCTCCAAAAAATAAAACTGTGTATCACCTATACCTCCCTATTATTGACACTTATCATTGGTGTGGTACCTTTGTTACAAATGATGGAAGAATGTTACTGTTATCTATAGTTCGTAGTTTGCATTACGTATGTTTTTCCCATATACTACCCTATTATTAACACCTCGTAATATGACATACTTTTGTTCTAATTCATGGATGAACATTCTTATGTTTGTACTATAGTTGTACATTCATTGTCACAACAAGGTCAATATGTTATACCATTCCATGTTTCATCTTCTAGCTTTTCTTTTAGTGACATACATGACCCTAAACTTCCCATTTCAACCACAATCACACATGTGATTTAGCATAGAATATTTGTCCTTTCATGTCTGGTTTATTTCACTTAACATAGTGTCCTCAAGGTTCACCATGTTGTCACATGCATCAGAATTTCATTCATTTTGTGGCTGTCTAATACTCCATTATATGTATATACCACATTTTGTTTATCCATTCATCAGTTAATGGACACTTGAGTTGCAGCCATGATTTGGCAATTGTGAATAATGCTCCTATGAACATCAGTGTGCAAATATCTGTTCCAGTTCCTGCTTTTAGTTCTTCTGGGTGTATACCTAGTGGTAGAATGTCCAGATCACATGGTAATTCTATATGTAGCATCCTGAGGAACTGCCAAACTGTCTTCCACCAGAGGCTGCCACCAGCAATGAATGAGTGTTCCTATTTCTCCACATCCTTTTCCACACGTCTAGTTTTCGGTTTTTTTAATAGTAGCCATTATAGTGGGTGTGAAATGATATCTCATTGTGGTTTTGGTTTGCATTTCACTAATAACTAGTGATGTTGAGCATCTTTTCATGTGCTTTTTAGCCATTTATGGATCCATCAGTATGAATACTGGAAATGTTTTGGTAATGGATTGTGGTGATGGTAGCCTGATGTGAATGCAAATAACAGCATTGAAATATATCTCTGAATGTGATTAAAGAGGAAACCTTAGATCATACATATGGTAACAAAGTAAAAAAAAAATTTAAGTCAATGGATCTACACTACACATGAGCCCTAACTTAAACCATAGACTATAATTAATAGTGCAATTATAAAAATGTGCTTTCATCAATTGTAGCAAATGTTCCATACCAATGCGAGGTGTTTGAGGTAGGGTGGTATATGGTGATCCTGCAATTTATGCATGATTGTTCTGTAAACCCACAACTTCTCTAATAAAGGAAGAAAAAAAAAGAAAAGCCCATAAAACATACTAAAATTATACAAGGAAGGTAAAATGGAAAGACAAGTTTCTGAAGAAAAAGGAACAATACAAAATTCCTGATGGTTAAAGAGGAATTTATGTATCTTTAAATGATGATGGGGGGGGTATCAAATTGCTAGGGTATTTAGATATCAATGAATACTCATCCAAAAAGATGCATAATAGTTTTGTTTACAATATTAATAATGAAAATGAGCTGAGAATTACATTCTTTATAACTACTTAAACTTGCGAGAAAAATTTTAGATAAAAAATTTGAAAGTTTTTCTCAGTTTGAGGCGGCGTCTCTCCAAACTTTAGAATCATCCTGAGTTTAGGCCTCCCTCTGGTGGTGAGATTCAGAGCTTGTGTTAGATGGCAATCCAAAGGAAGCATCTCCTCCTAATAAGGACCAAGTCCCTTGTTACGCAGGCCAAGCACTGCCATCATTCATTAATTTTTTTGCTTGCTTGTTTCACATGGGCAGGCACCGGGAATCAAACCCGGGTCTCTGGCATGACAGGCGGGAAATCTGCCACCGAGCCACGTGGCCAGCCCTGATCATTCATTACTTTGACAAGTGTTTCCATAGTACCTACTGTGTGCCAGGTATGATATCCCAAGATTTACTGGTAGGCTGCCATCTACTAGTAGGAACCCTCTACCTCTCTTTTCTAGAAAGCTTAAGGAAGTTCTTAAAAGAAGAGCACAAAAATAAATAACTGTAGAAATTCACGAAAAAATTTTAAATGGCCCACCAACTTTTGAAAAGATACTCAACCTCTCTGGTAATTACACCTCTCCAGCTAAAAAGAAACACAAATTAGCAATAATGAGAAATTGTTTGCCGGCTTTTAGCCTGGCAGAGGTTTGAACATCTGATAATGCCCATTGTTGACAAACATGGGGTCTAAGGATGGGGGAAGTGGGAAACAAACATCCTTCTATTTTGTTGGTATAAATTGGTACAACGATTTGAAGAGAAATGAATAATATGAAACTTTAAGAGTTCATATCTTTTGGCCTATTTATTCCTCTTTTTTATTTTTTGAAAATATTTTTATTAATAAAACAACACATAAACACACATTCTTAACATACAAATATTCCATACATGGTATGCAATTAATGGCTCACAATATCATCACATAGTTGTGTATTCATCACCATGATCATTTTTTTGGTCTTTTTTTTATTAATTAAAAAAAATTAACTAACACAACATTTAGAAATCATTCCATTCTACATATGCAATCAGTAATTCTTAATATCATCACATAGATGTATGATCATCATTTCTTAGTACGTTTGCATCAATTTAGTAAAAGAAATAGCAAGACAACAGAAAAAGAAATAAAATGATAATATAGAGAAAAATAAAAATAAAAAATACAAAAAATATATATATATAAAAAAAACTATAGCTCAGATGCAGCTTCATTCAGTGTTTTAACATAATTACATTACAATTAGGTAGTATTGTGCTGTCCATTTTTGAGTTTTTGTATCTAGTCCTGTTGCACAGTCTGTATCCCTTCAGCTCCAATTGCCCATTATCTTACCCTGTTTCTAACTCCTGATGGTCTCTGTTACCAATGACATATTCCAAGTTTATTCTCTAATGTCGGTTCACATCAGTGGGACCATACAGTATTTGTCCTTTAGTTTTTGGCTAGTCTTACTCAGCATAATG
Organism: Tamandua tetradactyla; assembly: GCF_023851605.1. Lineage (NCBI taxonomy): Eukaryota > Metazoa > Chordata > Mammalia > Pilosa > Myrmecophagidae > Tamandua > Tamandua tetradactyla. The sequence goes on along the minus strand of NC_135327.1, from coordinate 195,316,796 downwards.
TTCTCTAGGTCCATCCATGTTATTACATGCTTCATAAGTTTATTCTGTCTTAGAGCTGCATAATATTCCATCGTATGTATATACCACAGTTTGTTTAGCCACTCGTCTGTTGATGGACATTTTGGCTGTTTCCATCTCTTTGCAATTGTAAATAATGCTGCTATAAACATTGGTGTGCAAATGTCTGTTTGTGTCTTTGCCCTTAAGTCCTTTGAGTAGATACCTAGCAATGGTATTGCTGGGTCATATGGCAATTCTATATTCAGTTTTTTGAGGAACCGCCAAACTGCCTTCCACAGTGGTTGCACCATTTGACATTCCCACCAACAGTGGATAAGTGTGTCTCCTTCTCTGCATCCTCTCCAGCACTTGTCATTTTCTGTTTTGTTGATAATGGCCATTCTGGTGGGTGTGAGATGATATCTCATTGTGGTTTTGATTTGCATTTCTCTAATAGCCAGGGACATTGAGCATCTCTTCATGTGCCTTTTGGCCATTTGTATTTCCTCTTCTGGTAGGTGTCTGTTCAAGTCTTTTTCCCATTTTGTAATTGGGTTGGCTGTCTTTTTGTTGTTGAGTTGAACAATCTATTTATAAATTCTGGATACTAGACCTTTATCTGATATGTCGTTTCCAAATATTGTCTCCCATTGTGTAGGTTGTCTTTCTACTTTCTTGATGAAGTTCTTTGATTCACAAAAGTGTTTAATTTTGAGGAACTCCCATTTATTTATTTCCTTCTTCAGTGCTCTTGCTTTAGGTTTAAGGTCCATAAAACCGCTTCCAATTGTAAGTTTCATAGGATATCTCCCTACATTTTCCTCTAACTGTTTTATGGTCTTAGACCTAATGTTTAGATCTTTGATCCATTTTGAGTTAACTTTTGTATAGGGTGTGAGATAGGGGTCTTCTTTCATTCTTTTACATATGGATATCCAGTTCTCTAGGCACCATTTATTGAAGAGACTGTTCTGTCCCAGGTGAGTTGGCTTGACTGCCTTATCAAAGATCAAATGTCCATAGATGAGAGGGTCTATATCTGAGCACTCTATTCGATTCCATTGGTCGATATATCTATCTTTATGCCAATACCATGCTGTTTTGACCACTGTGGCTTCATAATATGCCTTAAAGTCCGGTAGCTTGAGACCTCCAGCTTCGTTTTTTTTCCTCAAGATACTTTTAGCAATTCGGGGACCATGATCATTTTTTTAAACATTTGCTTCACTCCAGAAAAAGAAATTATAAAGTAAAAAGAAAAAACTCCTACATACCATACCCCTCACCCCTCCCTCTCATCGACCACTAGTATTTCCATCTACCCAATTTATTTTAACCTTTGTCCCTCCTATTACCTGTTTATTTTTTATTCATGTTTTTAACTAATCTGTCCATACCCTAGTTAAAAGGAGCATCAGACACAAGGTTTTCACAATCACACACACTGTAAAAGCTATATCATTATACAATCATCTTCAAGAAGCAAGGTTGTTGAAATACAGTTCTACAGTTCAGGTACTTTCTTCTAGCCACTCCAATACACCATAAACTAAAAAGGGAATATATGATGTGTGAGAATAAACTCCAAGATAACCTCTCAATTCTGTCTGAAATCTCTCAGCCACTAACACTTTGTCTTGTCTCACTTCTCTCTCTTCCCCTTTCGGTCAAGAAGATTTCCTCAATCCCTTGATGCTGAGACCCTGTTCATTCTAGGAATTCCGTCCCATGTTGCCAGGGAGGTTTACACTCCTGGGAGTCATGTCCCATACAGAGGGGGAGGACAGTGGCCATGTCAGCTTAGAGAGAGAGGCCACACATGAGCAACAAAGAGGTTCTCTGGGGTGACACTTAGGGGTGACTCTCCTAATTATAAGCAGGTTTAGCCTATCTTTTGCAGGAATAAGTTTCATAGGTGTGACCCCCAAGATCGAGGGTTCGGCCTATTGATTTGGTTGTCTCCACTCTTCCTCTTTTAAGAATCTCTTGTCAGGACCCTGGCCCTGACCTCTTGTTGAGATTTTCAGGATCTTTCTTTAAGATTTTCTTGGGATAAAGTCTGTGCTTTAGGTTGTCTTTCCTATCTTGTGAAAAGTAGCTGGTTCTCCAAACTTCTATTTCATTTCCTCAACCACTCCCATTTTTTAAGAATAGCTTTGGGCTCTGCTCCTGTGTAAACAGTTTTATGGGTAGGGAAAAATATCTGATAGGTGATGTCAAAGTACTGGCAGTGACTTTCATTCAGGTTTGAGATTACTGGAAACTTCCCCCTTTATTTTTACGTTTCTGTGTTTAATTTTTTTCATGGATATATTATTTTTGAAAACAGGAGAACTAATGAAGTTATTTAAAAGTACATGTAATATAAATCCATTTTAAAAATATGTATATATATATTAACACGTGCATATATGATCAGTAAAAGATTGAAGGATGTCTATCAAAATGTAAATAGTATTTATCTCAGTGTAGCAGAATTATGGATCTTTCTTTCTTTCTATGATGTATTTATATTTGCTGATCTTTATAAATAAGTGGATATCCTTATGTAATTAGAAAACACAATAAAGCATTTTCCCTTAGGAAGAAAAAGAATCTGGCAGAGCAGTGTTTCTGGAGAAGATGCTTTCTGTAAATTCAGGAAAGGGGAGACTGATAAATAATTTTACATTTGATAAAAATTTATTTTCCATAGTTCTGTGATCACTTTGTGTGCATCTATGAAATCTATAGGCTTCTTATTGTCAGTACTTTGTTTTTTGTTTTTGTGTTTTTTGACATGGCAAGCTCCAGGAATTGAACCCCAGTCTCCAGCATAGCAGGTGAGAATTCTGCCACTGAGCCACCAGTGCACTGCCCAGCACCTTGTCTTTTGCTGCTACTTCTTTTGTATTTCTTACTATGACTAAGACAGCATGGGGCAAACCTCTTGTTGCCCGAGGAAACTAGAAGCTCTTGTATCCTGTATCTAGGGGAAGCCTGACCAACTGGGAAGGAGTTTACCTTTCCTGGGATACAAGCTGTACCTGTTTGAAATTATTCTGTATCCCCAGAAAAGCCATGTTTTAATCCTCATCAAATCTTGTGGGAGCAGCCATTTCTTTTAATCCTGAGTCAATATTGTAGGGTGGAGACTTTTGATTAGATCACATCTCTGTGGAGATTAGATGAAGATGTGACTCTGCTCATTCAAGGTGGGTCTTGATTAGTTTCTTTAATAAAGGAAACATTTTGGAGAGAGCTCAGAGTTGACAGAAATGCAGATGCATGGAGAACAGTTGCTTCAGAGCTGACAGAGACATGGATGTTTGGAGATGCTCGGAGTGCCAACAGGGAGAACAGATGCCTAGGCATGAGCAGAGCCCAGCAGATGTCACCATGTGCCTTTCCATGAGATGCTAAGCAAGCCAGAACCCAGAGTTGTGTCCCAGAGAAGCTAGATGAAGGCCCACAGACACTTTGGGAGGAAACCACAGGAAACAGAGGCTGAAAGCAACAGAGGCCAGGAACAAGAGACCAGCCGATGCCAGCCATGTGCCTTCTCAGCTGACAGAGGTGTTTTGTACCCATCATCCTTCTTGAGCCAAGGTATGTTTCTCTGGATACCTTAGTTTGGACATTTTTATAGCCTTAGAACTGAACTTGCAACTTAATAAATTTCTTTATTAAAAGCCGTTCCATTAGTTCCATCTCCCTACCCCATATTAGGGACAGACCCTTCCAACATGAAAAAGTTAGAATGGCCGTAGCCCAAACACCCCTAAAGAGAGGGACGGAAAGACCAAAGGTGATGGTGGAGTTATACAGAGAGGATAGGATTTAACAAATGAATATGAATGCTGAATCGTTAAATTGATATCTCTTTTAGTCTCCAGTGTTTTAGAGCAGCTAGAAGTGAGAACCTAAAATTGTGGAATTGTAACCCATGTCAAAGTCTGAAATATGTTCTATAACTAATTGTGGTGCTGTACTTCAAAATGTATTGCTTTTTTGTATACATGTTATTTTTCACAAAAAAGAAAGAAAGGAAGTTGCTTGTGGTGATTTAAAAAATATATTTAAGCCTTCTAGCCTCCTATATTCTGGAGTAGCTAGAAGGAAAAATCTGAGACGATGGTATGGTAGCCCATGACAAACTCTGGGATGTGTCCTGTAACTACCAGTTGAAGAGTGCTTTAAAGACTAATAAAAAAAAAAAAAAAAAAAGCCGTTCCATTTCAAGTATATTGCATTCCAGCAGCTTTAACAAACTAATAAACAAGCAAACTTCATTTTATCTTCTTCAGCCACAAACTATTACAAGACACTATGACTACAAAAGAAACATAAAATACCATCTCTGCCCTCAAGGAGCTAATAATCTAGTAGAAAAGGCAGATGTGTTTTGATTCATTCAACAAATATTTACTGAGTGCTGCTGGGCATTAAAATTATATATATATCATGGCCTCTTCCCTTTAGGAGTTTATAATGCAAAAGATAGTAAGTGCAAAGTAGGAAACAACCACTACTGCAAAAGGGATGGAGATTTCTCTGGATATTCAAAGAAAGAGAGAGAGACATTTATGTGATGCTAGAGATAAATTTAAGGTGGATAAAAATAAACAGTGGAATGGACTAAGTGCCAAAAGAGCACACAGATTAAAAAGTGCCATAGGGGGCCCCAAAGGGGGAATTTCAATTTAGCCTAAAGTAACCAAAGATAGTCTCATGTGGGAGCTGAGACTTGATGTGGGTCTGATGAGCAGCTTTTATAAAAAGATTGGGAAGGAGGATTTTCCAGGAGGAGGAGCAGATTCAGGTTTGGGGGCCCTGAAACTGAATTACATTGGGGGTCCACTTTATGAAAGTAACACAATAATTGCAAATACAACATTAGGAGCAAAAGTAAATATTTCCTTAGAATGAGAAAAAAATACCAAAAAAATACTACTTACAGATTTTTAAAAGTTGAAAAATAACCCCCCAAATTATAAAATCCAGAAAAATGGCAAAATATTTTTATTAATTGTCTGATACACCTCTATAATGCTTTTTCCTTATGGCTGCAGGTTCTTTGATGGACTCTTCAAAAGACAACAATTTTATTAGAGAAAGGAGAAAGATAGTCCTTCCCCAGCATGGTGAATAGAAATTTATGGATAGTTTAGAAAAGTTTCTTTCAGATTCTTTGCCTGTTGTCAATTTATTGCACGTGAGCTCCAAATGCACTGTTCCTTGCTTGCTCGGCTGTACTGGAGATAGGCTCTTTCAATATTTCTTCTTTGCCAACTGCTATAATGATAAGCTTTGCCAGTAGCAAGTGCTGTGGCGGCAGGGGGCGGGCGACACTGGAGGGGAAAAAGGTTTGTCTTCCTGGTTCTGCTGTGCTCCCTTTGGCAAGCTTCCTTAACACATGAGAATTTCCCAGCACTGGCCCCTCCGAGCACGCAGCTTTTGCAGTACTGGACAGTTCTACGACATGTAGCTCCAACTATTCCTAGCAGCCAGGAGCGTCCCTTGACACCTCGGCGGCTTTGCAGGGGCGCTCTGTGAACAGCTTCCCTGGGCGTTTTCTCACGCAGCTGTGCGGCAGATTCCGAGGCATAAACCCTCCCCATGGATGGACGGCTTCCTCCAGAAGCCCAGGGGGCAGATTTCCAGCAAGTTCTGCCGACCTGGCACCTCAGTGACTTCTCTGCCATCCAATGAGCCAATCACACCTGGCTCTCAGCTCTGGCAGAGGTTCCTCTTTCTTCATGCCCTAAGGGTAACGGCCGCGCCCTATAGCTGCCATTCCTGCATTTGTTTGTTTGTTTTCGTTTTATGGGTTTTTAAAAACAATTTTTTATTGTGGTCATATATATCCAACATAGAATTTCCCATTTTAACAACTTTAAAGTATAAAATGTAGTGATAATTATATACACAGTGTTAAGCATCATCCATTACCAAAACGTTCCCATCACCCCAAACAGAAATTCTCTACCAATTAAACACTGACACCCCATTCCCTGCTCCCACTCCGACCCCACACTGCCCCTGGTAACCTGCATTCTAGTTTCTGTCCTGCATTCTTTCACTGTTCTTTTCACTTCTTTCCAGTCAATCCTTTAATTCTCCAACCCCCTATAAAAGTTAATTATTTATATCAAAGTCTTTTTGTTCAGATTACTATGTGGTTTCTGCCTCCTGATTGAACCCTGACTAACAGAGATTCACAACCCATCACTGGTAATCGTTGTGAATTTTAAAGATTATTTTCAAATTTTGGGAAATTGCTATCAAATTTCATATGTGAGTTGTAAGATTTCAGGGCATTTCAAGTGTTTTTGCTCAGTGACTAATCTTAAAAACCTTTTGAATTAATGACATCTATTAACCATGTGTCCTTGAAGTGGCTCTCTATGAGTTCTATTTTATCTTTGTTAATGTCAGTATTTCAGGTCATATTAGCAAATAAGTTGCATCATCTTCCAATGTGTTCATGACTCCTTCATTGGATTATCAAGCACTCCAAAAACCCATTCATTACTTCTATTCAACCTGAATCAATAACTGCTTTTTAATGCAATCTGAAAGTTTTTCGTGACAATTTGCCTCTCCAAGCCAGAATAATTTAAGCTGATTTTATTTTATCGCTTTTGTTTCATCTTCCATTAGCTATAAGCTGAATTTAAAGATCACAAAAGAAGGTATCCTTTCTATACATCCAAAATCTAGTCTATAATTCCTCATTCATTTAAGAATCAGATGTTCCCAAACAATCTTTAAACTCCAAAGGGAGTATTCGAGTTTTATCAAACATACTGTTCCCATCAGAAAAAGAAAAACCAAATGTACACTGTGATTAATTATATATCTCGCCAAAGGCGTGTGGGCAAGACACACACAGCTGACGTTATCGGCTGCAGACAAGTCAGAATTTCCAGTTTTCTCTGGGCTGCAGGACTGAACCTCCGTCCTTTGGACTCGGTTATTCCCTGAGGGGTTGGAGAGCACCTTTCTTCTTGGCTGCCCAGCATCTGAAGCTCTCCATATTTCTAGGGAAATTCTTTAATTGGACAAAAACTGCCTCTTCCTTTAGATGTGGAAAATGCCACACACACCTTTTCCACCACCCTGGCACCTTTAGGACCAGCACATGTAAAAGGTTCCACATTCAGAGATTCTTGAGATCCCTCCCAGATGTCAAATTGGCAGCTAGTGACTGGACGAAGTAAGGGCCATGCAGATGTATTCAGTTTACACAAAACAGCCACAATCAGCTCCTGGAGGCAGCCATGGTGGCAGTTCTAGCTTCCTGAACAGCAGAGGACGACGGAAGTAACCCAGTGTGACTTCCATCTATTTCCACTTTGTTCTCGGGAGGAGCTGCCGTGCTGGTAGGGAGCCAAGACACTCTTGTGAGAGACACCATGACAGGCATCTGGGGGTGGGGGTGGGGTGGGACCTGGGCTGCCGGCCCTGCTGGTGCTAGTTGAGAGCCACTTGCAACCATCAGGAATGTGAGTGAAGAAGCTTCCAAATGATTAGGCCTCCAGCTTTCAAGTCTCCCCACTTGAGGCACCAATAGAGAACAGCAACAGCGGGAAACTGTGATCACTAGGTCTGAAGGGCAAGGAGGAGAAATAGCGTTGTTAGAGCCCAGAGACAGGGACCCTGGAAGCAGGGACTGCCCTAAGGCAGCCACAGTCCCAAAGAAGGCAAGGAAGGCAGCTACTGCCAGAGATTGCACCAAGGGAGGGAGGGGGGCAGGAGAAAGCCCCAAACTCTCTCCTCCCACCCTCAGTCCTGCTGGATCTGGATGCTGACACCCAGAGCAGGACAAAGAAGGATGGAGAATGAATCTCGGCATGTGGGCAGGGGCCATAGGTAGAGCACGTAGCACAGCAGCTTTTGAAACTGATAAGAGTGTGCTCCAGGTGTGGCTAGGCAAATGAGATGGGGAGTGGCAAACCTCCCAGGAGGAAGGTGGTAAGAGAAGATAAGGAATTGTATATTTGTAAGCAATCCTGGAATCTGCTCCTCATTCCTCTCTGCGGCTCCCTTTCCTGTCAGAGCCCCCATAGAGCAGCCGCAGGCTGCAGATGCCGCCTGGGGGACCTGAGCCTCTGGGGGCGATTTGCAGGCCGCCCTGATGAAAGCTGAGCTCACACGCCTCGGAATGAGGTGCACAGAATACTAAAAATTTTAAGTGCCGCAATCAGGACTCCGAAAGCACTGGAGCTGGAATTATTGAGGAAAATTTACAAGTTAAATAACCTAAAAGGTTGCAAATGCAAATGACATTAAATTGGCAGGGACTTAGGGAGCACAATAACGACTCTGTCCTTCCTCAAGGAAGAAAGTGATCAGGGACCAAAGCACAGAACCAGGAAGGACAGGGGGACCAGCCAAGCCCGGTGTCTCCCAATGGGGGTGTCACTGGGCTCCAGGCAGGACGTGTTCCAGCACTACAGCCCCACCCCACCCTCACCTACCCCTGAATGCTCACAGCGCCTCAGTTCTCGTGACAACCAAATCTCCCCTGCACCCTTCCTCATGCCTCATGCACGAGTCCAGCCAGGGCCTGCATTGGACAGGTGGGAACCAGGCTGGTGGCACCTGCCTGGACTGTCACTCACTGTTCTGCCCGAAAGACCTGGAACGAGGCCCAGTCTCCCAGTCTCCAAGCCAGGCAAGACTCCCCTCCACCCGCCCAGGGGCCCCATCAGCAGCAATTTGAGTCACCTCTTGGCTGAGCCACCGTCATGCAGTCTTGACTCCCTTTGTGCCGGGGACCCCCAGGCATGAGGAGGCTGGCTGGGAGCTACGGTGACCCGGTTCCTTGAGGCTGTACCCTGACGGGCTGGGAAACAGCAACAGCAGACAGACAGACAGACAGACAGATAAGCCAACCTGGCAGGCAGAAGGCAGGGATCAGGTGATGGTCTTGGGCAGGCTCCTTGTATTTAGCAAGTTCTGCGTCTGAAGTACCGGTTGCTGAGGGCAAACTCGGATGAATGAGGAGTGGCCCTGCCTCCAGGAGCTGACCTGGACAGAAAAGGGCAGTACAGCAGTGGCCTGGCTCATCCAGCAACCTTTGGGCAAAACTGAAAACCTGCGCTGTTTCCAAACGGAACCCATATTTTATTACGTCAGGGAACTGACTGCTCCTCAAATGTGGCTCAGGGTTCTCCGGAAGGGGGAAACTCTCAGGGACCCTGACCTGGGAAACAAATGGGCAGGTATGCGGAACAGTCGGATAAGGGAGAGTGGAGAGCTTTAGCGTGGATATCCTCCAGGTGAGCTTAAAATGCAGATTCTGAGGTCACACTTTGCCAACTGTAACCTGTCCCTCTGATCCACTGTCTTGTCCCCCAACCTGAGTCGCCCCGGGTGAACGTCCCCAGGGCTGAGCAGCCGCTGTGCAGGTGACTTTCAGATGGAAGTCTTCCTGTGGCCTTACGCCCTCTAAAGCTGCCATCCCCTGAGTCGAGTGGAGGGAGCAAAGGAAAGAGCGCTTGGCTGGGAGTCCAGAGTCCTGGCGTCAAAATCCAGCTCTGTCACTAATGAGGAGTGTGGCCTGGGCAAATGCCATCCCCTCTCTGACCGCAGCTTGGTCGGGCTGGATGGCTGAAAGGTCCCTTCCAGTGCCAAGAGTTCAACTCCACTGGGGTGGGGGTGGGGTGAGGGTCTCAGAGAGTCCCCAGTAACACGATTTAGACAGAAAGGCCATTTTTGATTGGGCTCAGGTTGAATACGGCGAGGGCATTGTTTTCTCGGTGGGAAATCTCAGATAAGGCACAGGGAAGGAACAGGGCTCCGTAGTAGCTGCATCAGGACCAGACAACTCACCTGGCATTCAGGAGCCTCCGGGAGAGTCCGCCTCACCTACGTAAAAGCCCACCTTGAGTACTCCAACCAGCCCTGACTGCTGACCCCCAATACCGTCACACACACACACACACACACACACACACACACTCAACCACAGAGTTCATTACAAGCTCAGTGTTTTGCTGACTCTGTTCCCTGATGCGGAATGTCCAGCCCTCCTTTCTGTCTACACATTCTTTAAAACCCAGTTCTAGTTCCCTCTCCTCTGTGAAGGCTTCTGGGTCATCCTGATGAAGTCAGGCAGCCCCACCTTCTCCTTCATTTCAGCCACAGCACTTATTGCCTGCACCGTATATTAAGATCCAGATCATACTCCCTGCAACACTCGTAAGACATCTCAAGCATACAAATCAAGAAATGTCTCCCCATGTGCCCTGCCATGAGGTTTTTTCCATACATTGTGCTGATTATTCCACAGCACTTTTCACTCTACAGACGTGATGATGTTCGGGCCGGGGAAAAGGTCTTGCAGCCTTAAAAATAACTTCCTTTTTATCATAGTCTTTTTTCTCTATTTCCAAAAATTCCGATTTGAACATCCTGTATTTATCTTCAAATTTTATTTCCTCTCCTCAATTCCCAGACTTGACGGACATGAAATATGTACTGCAAAATACCAAATCCCTTAAACAATGGATAAAATTAGACCCACTTACTTTACACTTCATCATTGAATTTCGTATGTCTTCAACATCTCATTTCAATTTCTTGCTACTGGGTAGGGGGCTATCTGATGGTCGTACAATGTTTGGATATAATTGAATTATAGAAGTTAAAGGAAATGTGATGTTGCATTTTAAAATTATTAAAATGGGTCACTATTTTTTTAAAGAAAGCACATCGTCATGAAATATCAGAATACTAAGAATAAGGAAAAGACCTAAAAGCTTCCAAAAAGAAAAACTCAAAAACTGACTTCTGATCCACAACACTAAAAAGCAGCAATTCCTTTAAAACTAAGGGAAAATAATTCCCAAGCAATAATTATATACCCTTCTAAGCTACCAAACAAATATTAGGTTATATACCAAACAAATATTTTCAGATATGCAAGATCTAAAATATTCACTCCTCAAGTGCCTTTTCTCAGGAAGCTCCTGGAGAAAGCACTCATTCAAAATGAGAAAATAAAGCAAAAAAGAAGAAAAGGGATCCAAGAAACAAGAACTGCAACACAAGAGAGGTGAAGATATGGCTCAACCAGAAAAAGACAAACAACCTAATGGGCAAAGGGCATGAACATATTTCTCCAAAGAAGATAAACAAATGTCAATAAATACATGAAAGCTTGTTCATCATCATTAGCCATTAGGGAAATGCAAATCAAAACTACGAGATAACTTCCTACACACTAAGATGGCTATTATTAAAAAACAAACAAATAAAAATAAAATAACCAGGTTTGGGAAGGAAGTGGAGAAATTGGGACCCTCGTGCATTGCTGGTGAAAAACAGTTTGGCAGTTCCTCAAAATACTTAACGTAGTATTGCCATAGGACCCAGCAATTCCGCTCGTAGGAACATACCTAAAATAATTGAAGGCAGAGATTCAAACAGATCCAGAAAACCAAAGTTCATAGCAGCATTATTCATGATAGCCAAAAGGTGGAAACAACTCAGGTGCCCATTGACAGATGAGTGGATAAGCAAAATTATATACATTTGAATAACATGAATTATATATAACATGAATTATATATATTATATGAATATTATTCAGCCATAAAAAAGGAATGAAGTTCCGAAACATGCTACAACATGGTTGAACTTTGAAAACATTATGCCAAGTGAAAAAAACTAGATACAAAAGGACAAATATTGTTCGATACCACTTAAATGAAATATCTAGAATAAGCAACTTCATAGTGGCAGAGAGTAGATTAGAGGTTACCAGGGGCTGAGGAGGGGGCAATGTTAATGCTTAATGGGCACAGAGATTCTGTTTGGGGTGATGAAAAAGTTTTGGTGATAGATGATGCTGATGGTAGCACAACATTCTAAATGTAAAGAATGCCACTCATCCGCAAACTTAAAATGGCACATTTTATGTTGCGTATGTTATCACAATTAAAAAATAAAGTCTAAAGTGCTTACATTAGGTATGAGCAAGCAAGCAAGCAAGAGCGAGAGAAAGAGAGAAAGAAAGAGATAGGTGGAGAATAGCACAGGGCACTGGAGAGAGCTAACCCATTCACACTGGAGCAAGGCTGGAAGGTTCAGGGAAAGAGTTCTTCAAGATGCTGAAAATAATGGAATATCTAACATCTCTGAACTTATCAAAAGAAGATTTACTTAACTGGGGAAGAATTTGGTGATAGTGATAAATATACACAAAAATGTGACAATCATTAAATCTAGAGTAAATAAAAAGTTATGACAAAAAGGAAACATAATCACGATACTATCCAAGGCTCACCGGTGACTACTAGTTACCCAATCTATTAACACAAATGCAGAAAACTGATCCATCCCCAAATAAGACACAACAGTTGGGGAGCATAAGAAGATGGGATGCGTGGGGGTAGGGTGGAGGTAGAGAAGTGGAGGAGTGAAGAACTAAATCCTCATCTTCCACTGGCTGTAGAAAATGCCTAAAATGGAAAAGCGACAAATGTAAATCTGTTAATTAGAGCCATGGAGATAAGTAGCCAAAAGAGTTGGGAGCTCCTAATCTGGATGACAGGAGATGGGGAGCTGGGAACTGCTGTTTTACATAACAAGTTTTCTATAACAGATTTTAAACTGTGTATTTTTGATAAAATTATTAAATGTGAGACCTTACACAGTGGGCCGGATGTGCTGTGTGCACGGACTTCCCTAGCCATCATGGTGGATGGAACCCATAATTACAGGGTCTTCGGGCGCAATTCCAGTCTCCCTGGAAGATAGGACTTGTCATTCATATCAGAGAAGTGTCAGACGCCCTGTGACCTCTGGCGGGGATTGGGAGTAAAGATCGGGGTGCGGACCCTGGGGGGAGACGACTGGGTTGGGGTGCTGAAGGGGCTTCACGGCTATCGGGACAAGGTGGGCCCGGGCCTGGAGTGGGATCAGAGCGGTTTGGGGTTCGAAGGCGAGCTCCCCTCTCTGCTGCCTCTACTCAGCCCGGAGAAGCCTCGCAGGAGGAGGGTCCCGCCAGGGCCGCCAGGTGGCGCCAGAGCCCACGCTCAATCCGCCGGCCTCCCCCGCCCACCATCCCTGTCGCGGGCCCCGTCGCCCGCGTGGCCCCGCACGGCCCACCCCACCCCAGGCTCCGCGTCCGCAGCGGCCTGACTCCTGCTGCCAGCCGACCGGGGAAGCTTGGCGGACCTTCCCGCCCGGGATCCGAGGGTAGCGCGCGCCCACCCCGCCAAATTCAAACCCAGCGACGGGGGACGAGGACCGGGGTCTCAGGTGTGGTTCCCCAGCCCACGCCTCGGAATTTCCAGGGGAAAACTTTTTAAATGGAAAATTTCAAAAATACGTACAAAAGTAGGCAAAATAATGTAATAAAAAGGCCAAGTCGCTTTCCCTTTGTACCTCTGCCTATGCCCCACCACCCTGTTTATTTTTAAAAGCATTTCAGTTCTTAGCTCTATAAAATAAAGACAAAAAAATCACAGTCACCATATGTGATTAACAAATGTGGTTAACAAATTCAGATTCCTGGATCAGGAATCTGATTGGGGGCGGTGTGGAATTCCAAACTTGTAAAAAGTTTTCCCTGGAGTGTCTTCTCTGAGTGTGGGAGAGGGAAATGGGCAGACTTTCCCCAGCACTCGGCCTTCAGCTCAGCCCCTAAGGCTGCTCCAGAATCAGGGAGAAGAGCAGCACCCCAAATTTGCATGTGACATGCTTGGGGAAGCAGGGATTCCACCCACAGTACCCAACAGTGGACATATGCAGCTGGGCTAGGAGGTGGCCAGGTCAGATGGGCAGGGTGAGGGACAGTCTAAGGGGAGCCCTAGTGCTGCCCACACCCTCAGCACCCCACTCCCAGAACTCCTCTCTCCTACCCGAGGATGTTTCCAGGTCAGCTGGACACTGAGTGAAGCATAATGTCTAACCAGTCCCTTCCTGGGCTGTTCTGTGTCTGGCCCTATAAATGAAATGCAGTTCTTAAAATTAAATCCTGGGCTTCTTTCTCTGTTCAGTCAGGTCTGTGTGTCCACAGAACTGGCCAGCTCATCACCTTTTAGCTGCCACCTCCTCACTCTTTCCTGGGGTTTTCTCCCCTGGGGCTTTCTTCAATGGAGGGCCCAGGGCCCAGCCTTGCTCCTTCCTTGCTGTCCTGAATCTCCCCAGTTGTATGGCCAGTCATTCCCAGGAAACAGATGGGTGACAATAAGCTCACATGGGCAGGTGTCAACGTTCAGGAAAGACTTCGCTTTGTAGTTCATGGACTTCATGGAACTCTAAAGCTGGGCGGGGGGTCACGCAGAGCCCAGGTTAGTGCCCAGCTCTGTCTTACAAGCTGGCTGACCTTGAGCAGATGGCCTTGCCTTTCCTAGGCACAGGCCTTCATCTCTGAGTAGGGACAGTGATACCAAGGGCAATTCTGAGGATTCAAATCTGAGGATACTAAATACTGAACCCAATGCCCGGCCCTTAGTGATCTTTTCCTTACCTCAGCCTTTTCCAGGCCCTCTTCTTAGCTTGTCCAGTGGCTGAGTGTCCGCTCTCAGGTCAGAGAGACCTCATTTTTGTCATTCACTCATGCTTTGTACAAATATGCATTGAGCGACTGCTGTGTGCTAAGTACTAGGGAGGTGGCAGCAAACAAAACAGCCCTGATCTCTGCCCTCACAGAGCTGGGCTCCTTGGGCAGGCAAGTGATCCGACAAGGGTCCACTTGTGCAATGAGGGGTTGGTGCAGGGCTAGGGGGGTGCAGGGTGGGTGCCCCTTCAGGGGACCAAGCACATGTCCTGCCAGCCGAGACCCCGAGGATGAACAGGATTTCCAGATGGAGACTTGCTGGTGAGTGGCCCCAGGGAGGGCTGACTGGACTGCCCAGTCCCTGCTAGGAGAACTTGTGGGGGCACCTCTCCTGATGTGCTGGTTTGAAAGGGTGTATGGACCCTAGAAAAGCCATGTTCTAATCAAAATCCCATTTTGTAAAGGCAGAATAATCCCTATTCAATACTGTATGTTTGAATCTGTAATTAGATCCTCTCCCTAGAGATGTGACCCAATCAAGAGTGGTTGTTAAGCTGGATTAGAGGAGACATGTCTCCACCCATTCGGGTGGGTCTTGATTGGTTTACTGGAGTCCTCTTTTAAGAGGAAACATTTTGGGGAATGAGAGATTTCTGAGAGCAGAGAATGACATAGCCATGAGAAGTAGAATCTACCAGCCAGCGACCTTTGGAGATGAAGAAGGAAAACGCCTACCGGGGAGCTTCATGAAACAGGAAGCCAGGAAAGAAAGCTAGCAGATGACACCGTGTTCGCCATGTGCCCTTCCAGCCGAGAGAGAAACCCTGACTGTGTTCACCACGTGCTTTCTCACTTGAGAGAGAAACCCTGAACTTCATCGGCCTTCTTGAACCAAGGTATCTTTCCCTGGATGCCTTAGATTGGACATTTCTATAGACTTGCTTTAATTGGGACATTATCTTGACCTTAGAACTGTAAACTAGCAACTCATTAAATTCCCCCTTCTAAAAGCTGTTCTGTTTCTGGTATGTTGCATTCTGGCAGCTAGTAAACTGGAACACCTGACTGCTCCGGGACCTCCAAGCTGGGACCTCCTTCTCAGGGGAAAGGTGCCCCTGCGCCTTCTCTGACATGATTCTCAGCATGTTTCCTCTGGACCTTTTCTCTCTCTGTGTGCTTTGCCTCACTCTGCTCTCTCTTCACTGGTTCTTTAGCATCTCTGACCCAGGTGATGGGAAACGGGGCTGCCAAGGGGCCCCAAGTCTTAGCCGCCTGGGGAGATATTGGGAGCACCAATCCCAGGGAAGTTGGTCAGGGATGCTGGATCGCATTGTGTGGAATCCCACAGGTAGATTGTGTGGAACCTACCCCCGCGACCTTGAGCATAGAAAGAGGAGGTAGGTGTGTGTGTGGTGGTTGGTGGGGGGAGGGCAGGTGCTGAGCTCCCCTTAGCTGCTAACCCCTACCTCGTGCTGGAGCTTTTCCTCCCCCATCATTAGAGGTCCATGATACATTTTGCCAGTGAGGAAACAAAGGCATGGGGAGTGTTTTCGTTTCCTGTGGCTGCTGTAACAAAATATCTCAATCCTGGTGATTTGAAACCACAGAAATTTATTCTATCACAGTTCTGGAGGCCAGAAGTCCAAACATCAATATCCGTGGGCTGACACCCTTAGCAGGACTGTGCTCTAGGGGAGGATCTGCTCCTTACCCCTTCCGGCTTCTGGTGGCTGCCGGCATTCCCTGGTTTGCGGCAGCATCAGTGCTGTCTTCAAGGCTGAAGCATCTTCAGATCTCTCTGTGCTCTGTCTTCCCAGGGCCTTCTCTGTGTGGGTCAGAGCTCTCTCTGCCTCTAATAAGAGTGCTTGTGATTACATTTAGGGCCCACCCTGATAAACCGGGAAAACTTTCTCATTTCAAGATCCTTAAATTGTCATATTTACAAAGACCCCTTTTTCAAAGAAGACAACATTTAGAGGTTCCAAGAATTAGGCCCTGATATCTTTGAGGTCATTATCAACCACAAGATAAGTAACTTGCTCAGTGTCACATACCTGATTAAGTGGTGAAGCTGAAATCTTTTTTTTTAATTATTTTTTAAATTTATTTTTATTTTTATTGCTAAAACCAAACATACAAACATGAACATTCTTAACGTATGAACATTCCATACTTGGTGTGCAATCAATGGCTCACAATATCATCACGTAGTTATATATTCATCACTGTGATCATTTCTTAGAACATTTGCATCACTCCAGAAAAAGAAATAAAACGAAAAAACTCATACATTCATACCCCTTACCCCTCCCTCTCATTGACCCTAGTATTTCCCTCCACCCAATTTATTTTAACATTTGTTCCCCCTATTATTTATTTATTTTTAATCCACATTTTTTACTCATCTGTCCATACCGTAGTTAAAAGGAGCATCAGAACAAGGTTTTCACAATCACACAGTCACTTTGTGAAAGTAAAGCTGATATCTTAACCCAGGTTGGCCAGGCTGAAAAAAACCATGCTGTTAATTCACACATTCTCATTCCATTCTGCCCCATAAGTACTTTTCCGGGGACCAGCATTAGGAAGATTTGCCCCTTCTTGGCTCGCAACATCAGGTAGTCTGCTTATGTCATTTGAGGGATGCTGAGAAGGCTTCCCTGCCACAGTGCATTTCCCCTCGGGCCTGCCCCAGCGCCCAGATCAGTATTCCTAGAGACATCCCAGTGTCTGCTGAAAGCCACGGGTTACCTGAAGGGACAACCTGCAGGGCGCTGGAAGCCATTACCACATTAACGTACTTACTCCTTCACTCCACAGGCACCGATGGCCTCCGTGTCAGGTGTGCTAGGACTGACAGTAAGCAGGGCCCTAAGGGGTTGCAGGAGGTCGGGTGAGGTGGAGAACGGGCTCAGGAAATGTCCTGATTGAGCCCCATGGAGGGAGGGCGAGAGAAACTGCAGTTGAGGGTTTGGGGGAAGTGGAACAAGAGGACACTGAGGGCTGTGTCTCCTCCTTTCCCCATATTTCCAAAACCAGACCTAGAAAAGGAAAGTCTTTCAGACCTGCCAGTGTAGGATCAAATGCAGAATCAGTGAATCTATTATTGCTCATCAATTACTGTTAATATCACAGAAGAAGGCAATGTGGCAGCATGCACAGCAACCCATTACAGTGGCGCAACCAACAAAGTTCAGGTCGTGCGCAGCAGTCTAATGGGCAAATGACCTGGTTCCTTCACACGTGCAGAAGGCAAGAAGTCGGTAGATTAAAGGAGCCTGAAAAGACTTTTTAGGCAATCTCAAGGTGTGAACCTTATTTAAGTCCTGATTCAAATAAGCAAGCAATTTTTAAAATATCATTTGTATACTCACATGAAAAAAGAATGAAATGTGACACCTGCCATACAACATATAAAAATAAAAAATAACAAAAACATTTGTGATCTAGTTGGGTGTGTGATGAAATTAAGAAGGTATTGTTAATTTTTTAGGTGTGATGATGGTATTATGTTACCTATTTTTTTTTAATAACTATCTTTTAGAGATTCATGCTGAAATATTTACAATTGAATATGATGTCTGGGATTCGGGAGGGGGAGGGAAAGTGGTGTAAATGAAACAAAACTGGCTGCAAGTGAATTAATTAATTGAAGCCAGGTGATGGGCTCATTAGACTAGCCAGTCTACTTGTACATATGTTTACAATTTTTCTTAAGAAAAAGTTAAAAATTTAGAAAAGACCAAAGACGTAGAACTCATTTCAGTGCTGCTAATCATCCAAATGTTCCTTTCTTTTTCTCCAGACTTTCCCTTCTGCTCAGATGAGCACAAGGTGTCCTTTCCACAGTGGCCACTAGGGGGCATTAGATGCCTGCTGAAAGCGCCGGATGCCCACGAACAAGGCTTGTCAAAAGAAGACCTGCAAATGATCCTGAAATTCTGAGACCTGGGGGTGTCTTCTTTATTGGAAGAATGGCTATAGATTGGGGGGCGGAGAGGTGGGTGATGAAATCTCTGAGTTGCTATTCTCCCACCAGCCCTTCTCTTCTCTTCCCTGCTTCCTTGGGCACTTCCTGGTAGTATTCCAGCTGTTGGAAGACCCAGGAATCCCACCCTCCCCCCCCTTAAGAGGAGGATTCACACTTGGCTCCTCTCCCTGCTTGCGTGGACCACAGATGTGGGATCCGGTCCACTGCCGCAAGTGCTCCCAAGGTTCCTGGGAGCTCAGACGTGGTAGCTTTGACAGGTTCACCAGGAGACTCCTAAAATTTCAGAGATTCCAGATTCACAAGGAAGGTTGTGATATTCTTAGGAAGTGGGAGCTGAGACAGCTACCCATTCATAGGCATGTTCAGCCTCTTTGGTCTTCTGGAATGAGAGGGTAAGAAATCAAACAGAAAGCATTTGTTTAGAGGCTTAAAAGCAGTTATTTCAGCAGTCCCAAGGTGCAAGGAAGACAGAATTTGGGGTTCAGTGTCCACTAGGGCAGAAAGACCGTGGAAAATACCCTAAGGTTTCCGCTGAAAATGCTGAAGGACCATGTTCTAAGAGTAGAGATGAACCTGGCACACACCTGCCTTCACACAGCCTGGAAACCACTCTGAAGTGGAGCAAGACGATTTGCCTTTTTGCATCTGCCTGCCAGTACGAAACTGGAACATATCATCCAAAGCTTCTTTTTCAAACACAACTTCCAGAATTCAATCAAAACTATCAGGCACACCCTCCAAAAAATTAGCAAAAGATTTTTTTTAAAAAAGTCACTAAAGAAGATGGACAAATGAAAAATAGGCACATTTAAATGTGCTCAACATCATTAGTCACTAGGGAAAATGGAAATTAAGATCTCCAAAAAATATCGCTACATACTCTCTGAAATGGCTAAAATTAAAAAGACTGCTGGCCATAGTACGTGTTGGAGGAGATATGGAGTAACTGGAACTCTCGTACATTGCTGGTGATATATCACTTTGGAAAACAGTTTGGTAGTTTATTTAAAAATTAAATATACATCCACCAAATGACCCAGATGAAAAATGTAGTATATCCACACAATGGAGTACTAAGAAATAAAAAGGAATAAATTATTGATGCATTTAACTGCACAAGTGAATCACAAAATATGATGAGAGCAAAAACTGTATGAATCAATTAATATAAAGTTCTAGAAAATGCAAATTAATCTGTAGTGACAAAAAGCAAGTCAATGATTGCCTGGGTTTGGTTGGGGATAGGGAGAGGAGAGAAAAGAGAGATGGATTACAAAGGAATATAAGAAAACTTTGGGGAGTGATGGATATGTTCATTACCTTGATTAGGGTAATGGTTTATGATTAATGCATATGTCAAAACTCATTAAATTGTATACTTTAAATACATGCAGTTTATTGTATGACAATTATATCTCATGTAAATCTGAAAAACAACTACCAGGTGTGCAAAAAATAGTAACAGATGACAGAAAAACAAAGGAAAAATATAGAAAACAGAAGCACAGATGGTTCAGATATTGGAGTTATTAGATGTAGAGTTTAAAATACATATGTTCAAGAAAATGGAGGAAACTAAAATAACTCTAAAATAACCTTGAAAAATAGTGTGCTCAAGGAAATAGGAAAAAATGGAGAATTTCACTAGAAACCTGGAATCCATAAAAGATTATCAAATAAATTCCTAAACTTAAAAATGCTACAACTGAAATTAAAAACCCAAAAAGGTGAATCTAACTGTAGATTAGACACAGTAGAAAAGAGTTTTAGTTAACTGTAAATTAGATTGGTAGAAAATATTCAGATTGAAGGAAAAAAAGAACATAATACAGAAAAGAGCACAAGAGATATAGTAGACCCAGTGAAACAGTCTAATATATATGATACTGGAATACTAGAAAAAGAGGGGAAAATAAGGTAGGAACAATATATGAAGAGATATTGGCCAAGGATTTTCAAAAGATGAAAAATATCAAGGCACAGGTTTAAGAAGCCCTGTGACCTCCAAGCAGGACATGTACAAAGAAAACCATACCTAGTCACATTACGGTAAAACTACTAAAAAATACAGTCAAAGAGAACATCTTAAAAACGGCCAGATAAAAAAAGACATTGCCTTCAAAGATAAAGGCAAAATAGATATTGTTTAAACAAGCCAAAAACATGCAGAATTTTTACTGCAGAACTGCACTAAAAGTAATAAAGAGATTTCTTTGGAAGAAGGAAAATGATACCAGATGGAAGCACAGTAATGCTAGAAAAAATAGTGAGCACTGGAAAGAGTAAATAGATGGGTGACTCAAAATGAATATTAAGTGTTTAGAGCTAAAATGATAGTCTTATGGGGGTTAAAATGTATGTAGAATTTTTAAAATGACAACACGGCACAAAAGGATAGGAGGGGGTAAATGGAGTTGAAATGTTGAAAAGTCCTTGCATTGTGCAAGAAGCAAAAAAAGTACTGATTGGGTAGAATATAATAAGTAAAGTATGCACACTGTAATCTCTAGGGAACCATGAAAGTAGTAACAACAGAAAAATTTAACTAACAAGCGAATGGATTGGAAAAACATTCTTAACTATTCAAAAGAGAAAAAAAGGATGAAAAAAGGAACAAAGAACATATGGACAAAGGTAAAATAATAGTAATATGCCAAGTATAAATCCAAAATATCAATGATTATATTAAATGTAAATAAACTGAACACTCCAAATAAAAGACAAAAATTGTGACATTATATAAAAAGGAAGACTTGATCCAATTATATGCTATAAGGATGCTGGGAAAAAGATGGAGAAGAAATACCATAAAAATAACAGAGATCTTGTGTGGCTATTCTTATATCAGATAAAGTAGGCCTTAACACAAGAGACAAAGAGGGGCGTTCAAAAAGATAAAAGGATTGATTCAATAAGAAGATTTTGCAATCATTAATGACATAACTTCAAGTTATATAAAGCAAAAAGTGACAAAATTAAAAGGTAAAAGACAAATCCATAGTTACAGATGATTTGACACATATTCCAAGAACAGATACATCAAGTGGACAAAAATTAATAAGAATATAAAAGAATTGAGCAACTCAATTAATAAAACTGACCTAATTAACATACATAGAACACGACACTCAGCAGCTGCTAATAAACATTCTTTTCAAGCACACATGGAATATTTACCAAAATAAACCACATAGCAAAATGTATATTTTGGGTAGTGCATTGCCTAATTTAACTTGTATGGTCAGTTTAGTTGAACACCATAATTACATGGAATCTTGAATAGGATGTGAGATCTCATTGGTTTGTCCTGGTTAGTGTGATGCCCAGATATATTCCAGAGTAATTTGGGCAGTGAATAAAGGAGTATTTGCAAAGTCTCCTTGGGGGACGGGGTAGAAAGGGGGAAATATCCAACTTCCCATTTGGAGAATTCCTGATATTCTCAAAAGCAGTGGGGACAACCAAGTCAATAGGCTGAGACCTCGATCTTGGGGTTCACCCCTATGAAACTTATTTCTGCAAAGGACAGGCTAAGCCTACTAATTATGCCTGAGTCACCTCCAGAGAACTTTCTTGCTCAGATGCAGCCTCTCTGTCTAAGCCAACTCACTGCCCTCCCTCCCTACATAGGACATGAGCCGGAGAGGTGAAAATCTGCCTGGCAACATGGGACAGAAATCCCAGAATGCACCAGGACCAGGCATTAGGGGATTGAGAAAGCCTGCTTGACCAAAAGGCAGAAGACAGAAATGAGACAAAATGAAGTTTATTGTTTGAGAGATTTCAAACAGAGTTGAGAGGTTATCCTGGAGGTTATTCTTATGCATTATATAGATACCCCTTTTAAGTTTATGATGTACTGGAGTGGCTGGAGGGAAGTACCTGAAACTGTTGAACTGTGTTCCAGTAACCTTGATTCTTGAAGATGATTGTATAATGATATAGCTTTTACAATGTGATTGTGTGATTGTGAAAACCTTGTGTCTGATGCTTTTTCTATCCAGGGTGTGGACAAATGAGTAAAAAAGGAAAATGGATAATAAATAAATAAATAATAGGGGGATGTGTACTTTGTAAGCTGCCAGAATGTGATATACCAGATATGGAACAGGTTTTAAAAAGGGGATTAATTAAGTTGCAAGTTTACAGTTCTAAGGCCATGAAAATGTCCAAATTAAGGCAAGCCTGTAAAAATGTCCAAATTAAGGCATCCTGGGGAAGATACCCTGGTTCAAGAAGGCTCGTGGTGTTCGAAGATTTCTCTCATCAGGAAAAGCACATGGCGACATCTGCTAACTTTCTCTCCAGGCTTCTCCAATGGTCTCCCTGGGGCTTTGTTCGTTTTCTTGGCTCTGTCAGTTCTGGTGGCTCTAAAGCTTTTTCCAAAATGGTTCTCTTAAATGATGGTATGGTAGCCCATGACAAACTCTGGAATCTCCCCTGTAACTACTTGTTGAAGAGTTCTTTAAAAACTACTGCTTTTTTCTTTCTTTGTTT
Source organism: Tamandua tetradactyla (assembly GCF_023851605.1). NCBI lineage: Eukaryota > Metazoa > Chordata > Mammalia > Pilosa > Myrmecophagidae > Tamandua > Tamandua tetradactyla. The sequence continues at coordinate 195,293,811 of NC_135327.1, read as the reverse complement.
TGTATACACATTATATTATACAATAAAAAAAGTTATAAAAAAAAAAACAAACCAAAAAACGGTTCCCTTTTGAAAGGCTCCAGTAAGCAACCTCACCTTGAATGGCTGGAGACACATCCCCATGGAAACAATCAAAGAGATCCCTCCCAATAATATTGAATGAAGAGTAAAGGACATGGCTTCTTTGAGGTACATAATAGCTTCAAACCGGCACAAGGGATAACGGGTAAAATAAATTGGGTTGATTGAAATACTAATGGTCAATAGTATGAAGTATGAAATGTATGAGTTTTCTCTTTTTTCTTTTTATTTCTTCTTCTAGAGTGATACAAACATTCTAAAAGTGATCCTGGTGATGAATACACAACTATGTGATGATACAGTGATCCATTGATTGAACACCATGAATGGATTGTAATGTGTGTGAAGATTGGTGAATAAAAATATTTTAAAATAAAAAAAAAATAGACCGCATAATTGGCCATACAATAAGCCTCAACAAATTTCAGAGGAATGAAATCATACAGAATATGTTCTCTGACTGTAATGTAATTAAGCCGGATATCAGTAGAACGATGACTAGAAAATTTCAAACATTTTAGAAATGAGGTAAAATACTTCTAAATAACACATGTGCCAATGAAGAAATCACAGTGGAAATTTTTAAAATGTTTTTCACTGAATGGTAATAAAAGTATGAATATCAACTTTTGTTGTATGCATCTTGTGGTAGTTAAATTCAGGTATCAAGTTGGCTAGGTGAGGATGCCTAGTTCTATTGCTGTGGACATAAGCCAATGGCATGTGAACCTCATCTGTTGCTCATTACCTCTGCAGTTGGCTAGGAGGCATGCCGGCTGCAATGACTGATGTTTGATTTAATTGGCTGGTGCTTAAATGAGAGGCCCAACGTAGCACAGCCCAAGCAGCTCAGCATACCTCATCTCAGCACTCGCAGCTCAGCCCAGGCCTTTGGAGATGCAGAAAGGAATCATACTGGGGAAAGTTGTTGGAACCCAGAGGCCTGGAGAGAAGGCCAACAGAGATCACCTTGGCCCTCCCATGTAAGAAAGAACCTCAGTTGAAAGTTAGCTGCCTTTCCTCCGAAGAACTTTATGTTAACTAAACTAAATAAATCCACTTTTATTGAAAGTCAGTCTGTCTCTGGTGTGTTGCATTCTGGCAGCTAGCAAACTAGAACAGATTTTGGTACCGGAGAGTGGGGTGCTGCTGCAATTTGCAAATACCAGTCATGTTGGACCAGTATTTTGGATGGATAAGGGGAAGATTTTGGAGGAACTGTGAAGAGAATGGTGAAGAAGTCCTGGAGTGCTTGAAGAGACTGTTGGTGTAAACGGAACCACTGCCAACTTAGACAAAAGGGGACTTATAGGGAGAAATTGGAGTTTGCAGAGTGAGAACCATAGAAGTTGGGGTCTGAAGCCAAGAAACCTCAGACCAGGAGAGTGGACCCACCCATATACATGGAGAGGGCAGAGGATGAGTCTCCCATCTCACTGCAGTGGAAGAGTTGTGCCACTACAGGCCTTGGAAAAAGTCCAGCATGCTCCTTGGGGGCTGGCGAGAGCCTGGCTGTCACCACATGGAGGGGTTGAGCGTGTGCCCTGGAAATGGCAGAGAGCCCAGGTGTGGCCCTGATGCCTGGAGAGAGCGGAACCGAGAAAGAGGTGGTCTCCTCAATGTTCCCTGAGGTTGATTCAGAAAGAGGTGGCCACTGCATAGGCCCTTGGAAAGGGTGGGACTGCCACTTTCTAAAGCTGAAGGATAAATGACTTTCAGACTTTGAAATCCAATGGAGTTTGCCCTGCAGGTTTTCAGAACTGTTTGGGTCTTGTGGCTCTTGTGTTCCTTCCAGTTTCTCCCTATGGAAATGAAAAACTGTATCCTGTGACTGTCCTCCTTTGCATATTGGCACCAAATAACTTGTTTTGAGATTCATAGGTCCACAGCTGGAAGAGAATTTTTTGCACTTTAATATTGTTTAAGGTGATGCGTGCAGTTGCCAAGTTGACAAGGGGTGGACATGTGGTAGTTAGATTCAGGTGTCAACTTGGCCAGGTGAAGGTGCCTAGTTCTATTGCTGTGGACATGGGTGTACTGGTGTGAAATGATGTATGCCCCCTAGAAAAGCCATGTTTTAATCTAAATCCCATTTCATAGAGGCAGAATAATCCCTATTCAATACTGCATGTTTGAAACTGTAATCAGATCATCTCCTTGGAGGTGTGATTTAATCAAGAGTGGTTGTTAAGCTGGATCAGGGGATGACATGTCTCCACCCATTTGGGTGGGTCTTGATAAGTTTCTGGAGTCCTATAAAAGAGGAAACGTTTTGGAGAATGAGGAGATTCAGAGAGAGCAGAGAAGAATGACACAGCCACGAGAATCAGAAAGCCCACGACCAGCGATCCTTAGAGATGAAGAGGGAAAATGCCTCCCGGAGAGCTTCATGAAACAGGAAACCTGGATAGAAAGCTAGCAGATGACGCCTTGCTTGCCATGTGCCCTTCCAGCCAAGAGAGAAACCCTGAACTTCATAGGCCTTCTTGACCCAAGGTATCTTTCCCTGGATGCCTTTGATTGGACATTTCTATAGACTTGTTTTGATTGGGACATTTTCTCAGCCTTAGAACTGTAGACTAGCAACTCATTAAATTCCCCTTTTTAAAAGCCATTCCATCTCTGGTAATTGCATTCCAGCAGCTAGCAAACTAGAACAATGGGCCAATGGCATGTGAACCTCATCTGTTGCTGATTACATCTGCAGTCAGCTAGGCGTGCCTGCTGCTATGGCTGATGTTTGACTTAACTGGCTGGTGCTTAAATGAGAGAATCAATGTAGCACAGCCCAAGCAGCTCAGCATACCTCATCTTAGCACTTGTAGCTCAGCCCAGGCCTTTGGAGATGCAGAAAGGAATCACCCTGGGGAAAGTTGTTGGAACCCAGAGGCCTGGACACAAGGCCAGTAGAGATCACCTTGTGCCTTCCCATGTAGGAAAGAACCTCAGTTGAAAGTTAGCTGACTTTCCTCTGAAGAACTATACGTTAACTAAATAAATCCCCTTTTATTGAAAGTCAGTCTGTCTCTGGTGTGTTGCATTCCAGCAGCTAGCAAATTAGAACACACCTAAAGCAATATTTCAAGGGAAATTTATAGTCTTAAATGCATGTATCAGAAAAGAAAAGCTAAATAATCTCTCAAAGAAAAAGCTCAATAATCTCTGTGTACACCTCAAACATCTAGAAAAAGAACAGCAAAATAAATCCAAAGAAAGTAAAATGTAGGAATTTAAAAGGTAAGAGCAGGTATCAGTAAAATAGAAAACCAATGTAAAGTAAAGAAAAATTAACAAAGTAAAAAAGATTTTTTTGAAAAGACTAACACAATCAATAAACCCTAACAAGGCTAAGAAAAAAAAAAGAGAAAATGCAAATTAGCAATAATTGAAATGAAAAAGAGGACATCACTTCAAAACCCATAGGCACAAAAAAAGAGAATCAAAAGACATTGTATAGTGACTGTATACTTATAGTGATTGTATACTTCAGATGGTGTGCCAGTTTGAAAGTATTATGTGCCCTAGCAAAGACATGTTTTAATCATGATCCAATCTTGTGGAGGCAACCATTTCTCTTAATCCTGATTCAACACTGTAGGTTGGAATCTTTTGATTAGATTATCTCCATGGAAATGTGACGTGACCAATTGTGGGTATTAACTTTTGATTAGGTGGAGATGTGACTGCACCCACTCCAGGTGTGTCTTGATTAGTTTACTGGAATCCTTTAAAAGGGGAAACATTTTGGAGACAGCTCAGATACAACAGAGACTAGAGAAAAGACAGAAGCTGCAGAGCCAACATCTGAGCTGACACAGATGCAGACACGTGGAGAACAGAGACACAGATGTTTGGAGATGTTTGGAGCCCAGCAGACATCACCACGAGATGATAAGCAAGCCAGAACCTGGAGAGAGTCAGGGGAAGCCAAGAGATGAAAGCCAACCCTGGAGAAGCAAAGTTAGGAACCTCCCTATGGACTAGAGACTGAAAGCAATGGAGCTCAGGAACAAGAGACCAGCAGATGCCAGCCACGTGAGTTCCCAGCTGACAGAGGTGCCCCTGACCCATCGTCTTTTCTTGAGTGAAGGTAACCTCTTGTTGGTGCCTTAATTTGGACATTTTCATGGCCTTAGAACTGTAAACTCGTAACTTATTAAATTCCCCTTTTTAAAAGGTGTTCTGTTTCTGATATATCGTATTCCGGCAGCTTGTAAACTAACACACATGGTTTGTATGATGTATGAATATTTCTCAATAAAACTGCACTAAAGAGCAGGCAACAGTGGCTCAGTGGCAGAGTTCTCACCTGCCATGCTGGAGACCCGGATTGGATTCCTGGTGCCTGCCCATGAAAAACACACACACACATACACAAAACCTGCATTAAAAAAAAAAAAAAAAAAAAGCCCTGGCCATTAGAGAAATGCAAATCAAAACCACAATGAGATATCATCTCACACCCACCAGAATGGCCATTATCAACAAAACAGAAAATGACAAGTGCTGGAGAGGATGCGGAGAAAGAGGCACACTTATCCACTGTTGGTGGGAATGTCAAAGGGTGCAACCACTGTGGAAGGCAGTTTGGCGGTTCCTCAAAAAGCTGAATATAGAATTGCCATACGACCCAGCAATACCATTGCTAGGTATCTACTCAAAGGACTTAAGGGCAAAGACACAAACGGACATTTGCACACCAATGTTTATAGCAGCATTATTTACAATTGCAAAGAGATGGAAACAGCCAAAATCTCCATCAACAGAAGAGTGGCTAAACAAACTGTGGTATATACATACGATGGAATATTATGCAGCTTTAAGACAAGATAAACTTATGAACCATGTAATAACATGGATGGACCTAGAGAATATTATGCTGAGTGAATCCAGCCAAAAACTAAAGGACAAATACTGTATGGTCCCACTGATGTGAACGGACATTCGAGAATAAACTTGAAATATGTCATTGGTAACAGAGTTCAGCAGGAGTTAGAAACAGGGTAAGACAATGGGGAATTGAAGCTGAAGGGATACAGACTGTGCAACAGGACTAGATACAAAAACTCAAAAATGGACAGCACAATAATACCTAATTGTAAAGTAATCATGTTAAAACACTGAATGAAGCTGCATCTGAGCTATAGGTTTTTGTTTTGTTTTGTTTTGTTTTGTTTTGATTTTACTATTATTACTTTTATTTTTTTCTCTATATTAACATTCTATATCTTTTTCGGTTATGTTGCTAGTTCTTCTAAACCAATGCAAATGTACTAAGAAATGATGATCATGCATCTATGTGATGATGTTAAGAATTAATGATTGCATGTGTAGAATGGTATGATCTCTAAATGTTGGGTTAATTTCTTTTTTTCCGTTAATTAAAAAAAAAAAAAAAGAGAAGGGATAATTGGAGATGAAGGGATACAGACTGTACAACGGGACTGGATATAAAAACTCAGAAATGGACAGCACAATACTACCCAATTGTAATGCAATTATGTTAAAACACTGAATGAAGCTGCATGTGAGGTATAGGTCCTTTGTTTTTGTTTTTTTTTCTTTCTATTATTGTTTTAATTCTTATTCTGTTGTCTTTTTATTTCTTTTTCTAAATCGAGGCAAATGTACTAAGAAATGATGAATATGCAACTATGTGATGTTATTAAGAATTACTGATTGTACATGTAGATTGGAATGATTTCTAATTGTTTTGTTAATTCTTTTTTTAATTAATAAAAAAATAAAAAATAAATAAATAAAAAAATAAATAAAAAAAGACATTATAAACAAGTTAAGCCAATGCATCTAAACATTTAAATGAAAAGGAAGGTTTCCTGGGGGAAAAAAAACATTTTTTTCAAACCTACACAAGAAGACACGAACAGTCCCCTCTATTGAAGAAATTCCATCCGTAAGAAAACCCATCCTACAAAGGAAACTCCAGGCTCAGACAGTTTCACTAGTGAATTTTTCCACACATTCTTTCTTCTTTCTTAAAAAGGAATAACTACCAATCTTATGTGTATAAGATAATAGAAAAAGGGGGAATATTTTCTGATTCATTATATGAAGCCAGCACAATTTTGATAGCAAAGCTTGCCAAGTATATTGCTAGGAAGAAAACTTAGAAGCTTTAGTGGAGGCTGTGGTATGTTGCCCAGATCCACCCTGTCTCCGCCCCCCACTTCAGGACAGCCACACTTATTTTCCCAGCTGCTGAGAGGGTGGGTAGCTGACATCTCACAGAGGCTTTCCTCTCTGGGAAATACCCTCAGTCAAAGGGAGCTAGCTGCTTTGCCCGAGTTTATATCCCTTTACTACAGACAATCCACACCCAATGATTGGTCAATGTCTCCGCATGCCTCAGAAAACATCATCCTATTTCAAGAGCTCCCTGTGTAGTCAGTTACAACTTCTGTTGCAAATGGATCTCAGTTCAACATCTCCCTCTGCCCAGTCATGCTCTCCTCGCTCCTTTATAGAGGTTATTCTCAAGATCATGACCCAATAAACCTCCTGCATGCAAATGTCCACCTCAGAGTCTGTTTCCTAGCGAACTCCATCTATGAAAGTGGGTGCCAGGAGTGGTTTTAGAAAGCAGATGCAAAACTTGAACTTTGAAGTTGGATCACCCACTGGCTGGTGCTGAAAAATCCATCACGGGCACTAGTTGGTGTGTAAATAGTCCCCAGCAGAATGTGGAGGTGCAATTATTAAATTTTCATCAGGAATAAAATGGGAAGAGATACTTGTAGAAGGGATATGCTGGTTGGGTGACCAGCAGGCATTTGAGAGGTATAGACAAGTAACAACTACAAAGACAATGGAATTGGATGGCTATTTCTGGGTGCTGCCAAGGCACTGAAGAAGACAAGGAATGGCTGAGGGTGATTAATCACCAATGTATGATTAATGTGTAAGGGTCAGAGAGCCTTCCTGGCAGCATGGAAAGGGATTCTCATCTTAGATAGCCCGAGGACAAAAAAACCTGAGGCCCAAAACTGGGACTTGATTATAAGGGTAGCAGAAGTCCAGAGAGAGTTAAATTCCTAGCCCTGGCAAGTCTGTTGGGGAGCAGTATTCTGATTGGGAAGGAGTGGGACCTTGGGCTGGGGGACAGGGACACCTGGGTCAAAGGGTGCAAGAACTTTAAAATCCTGCATATGTACATCAAAAGACATGTACAGGGAGGGCTACAGTGGCTCAGCAGGCAGAGTTCTCACCTGCCATGCTAGAGACCCGGGTTCGATTCCCAGTGCATGTCCATGGGAAAAAAAAAAAAAAAGGTCGTGTACAAGAATGCTCACAGCAGCATTATTTATAATAGCCCAAACCTAGAAGCAACCAAAATGTCCATTAACATTAGCATCAGTTATACCAAATTGTAGCATATGCAAGAAAGAGAATACTATACAACGATGAAGAAGAATGAACTACAGCTGCATGCTGCCTACACTTGGATGAGTCTTAAAGACATCATGTGGAATAAAATAATCCAGACACAAAAGAATGCATACTGTAGGATTCCATTCATGTGGAGTTCAAAACCATGCAAGACTATTCTATAGTGGTCAAGTAGAAATAATGATAACTCCTGGAGCACTTACCTCTGTGAGGGGGCATCTGGAAAGACTCTGGGATGCTGGCAATATCCTTTGTCTTGATTTGGGTGGTGTGTCTGTGGGTGTGTACACTTTGTAAAGGGTCATCAAGCTGTACAGGTAAGACTTGTGCAGTTTACTGTATGTATGTTATGCTTTAGTAAAAAGCTTACAAAAAGTAAGTAAAATAAAATAATGTAGTGGGAAATGGAAGAAAAGTGTGTGGATATATGTAGCAAGAGGGAGCATTGTGGATGTGATGGGATAGTTCTGTATCTTGATTGTGGTGGTGGTACAAGTATCCACATATGATACAATTGCCTGGAACTAAACTGGTTCTGATGAAATGTGAATGAGCTCTGTGGACTGTACCAATGTCAATGACCTGATTTTGATATTGTGCTAAAAGTATGCAAGATGTTACCATCAGGGAAACTGGGTAAAGCATACACGGGACCTCTCTGTAAATTTATTTGTAATTTCCCGTGGATCTATAATTATTGCAAAATAAGCCCTCTCCTCCCCCCCCAAAAAACAAGAAATAAAAAAGAAATCTTCCCAACATAATTTAAGTGTCTGCATAGTATTGTATCTTGCAGGAATTACAAATTGATTTAATTAATTAATTCTTTATTGTTGGAAACTGAAGACATTTGTAATTTTTAACTATTATGAACACTCCATGTACATGTCATTATAGATAGACTTTTTCCCATATCTCTGAATATTTCCTTAAGAAAAATTCCTAGAAGGGTGTTATGGGTTGAATTCTGTCCCCCCATCCCAAATAAAACCCCAGTACCTGTGAATGTGACCTCATTTGGAAATACAGTTTTTGAGGTTATAATCAAGTTTAGATGAGGTCATACCAAATTAGGGTAGACCCTAACTTAATAATACTGGTGTCCTTATAAAAAGAGGAGAAGCAGCACACACAAACACAGAAAAAAAGAACACTATGTCTAAACAGAGGCAGAAATTGGAAAAATTTATCTACAAGTCAAAGAATGCCAAGGATTGACAGCTTCATCAGAAACCAGGAGAGAAACATGCAACAAATTTCTCCCTAGAGACTTCAGAGGGAGCATGGCCCACTGACAACTTGATTTTGGACTTCATACCTGCAGAACTGTAAGAGAATAAATTTCTGTTGTTTGAAGTCACCCATTCTACGGTACTTTATTATGGCAGCTCTAGGAAACCATGACAAAGAGAAGTTAATGGGCCAAAGAGTATAAATTTATTAAAGTGTTTGATAAGCAATTGCCAAACTGCCTTGCAGAAAATTTTTATAAGTTTTATTCACTGCTTGCAGATTATGATATTGCCATATTACCCATTCCCTTCCCACTAATTAGTACTGTCCTTTAAAAAAAATCTTCATCAATATGATAGGGAAAACCTAGTATCTAATAATTTTTTTTTATTAATTAAAAAAAAGAAAAGAAATTAACACAACATTTAGAAATCATTCCATTCTACATATGCACTCAGTAATTCTTAGTATCATCACATAGATGTATGATCATCATTTCTTAGTACATTTGCATTGATTTAGGAAAAGAACTAGCAAAACAGCAGAAAAAGATATAGAATGTTAATATAGAGAAGAAAATTAAAATGATAATAATAATAAATACATATATATATAAAAAAGGAAAAAGAAAAAAACAAAAACAAAAGATACAAACAAACAAACAAACAAAAAAACTACAGTTCAGGTGCAGCTTCATTCAGTGTTTTGACATGGTTACATTACAGTTAGGTATTATTGTGCTGTCCATTTTTGAGTTTTTGTATCTAGTCCTGTTGCACAGTCTGTATCCCTTCAGCTCCAATTACCCATTATCTTACCCTGTTTCTAACTCCTGCTGGTCTCTGTTACCAATGATATATTCCAAGTTGATTCTCGAATGTCGGTTCACATCAGTAGGACCATACAGTATTTGTCCTTTAGTTTTTGGCTAGACTTACTCAGCATAATGTTCTCTAGGTCCATCCATGTTATTACATGCTTCATAAATTTAGTCTGTCTTAAAGCTGCATAATATTCCATCGTAGGTATACGCCACAGTTTGTTTAGCCACTCGTCTGTTGATAGACATTTTGGCTGTTTCCATCTCTTTGCAATTGTAAATAACGCTGCTATAAACATTGGTGTGCAAATGTCTGTTTGTGTCTTTGCTCTTAAGTCCTTTGAGTAGATACCTAGCAGTGGTATTGCTGGGTCGTAATCCATTCTGCCAGTCTATGTCTTTTGATTGGGGAATTCAGTCCATTAACTTTTAGTGTTATTACTGTTTGGATAATATTTTCCTCTACCATGTTGGCTTTTGTATTATATATATCATATCTGATTTTCCTTCTTTCTACACTTTACTCCATACCTCTCTCTTCTGTCTTTTCGTATCTGACTCTAGTGCTCCCTTTAGTATTTCTTGCAGAGCTGGTCTCTTGGTCACAAATTCTCTCAGTGACTTTTTGTCTATAAATGTTTTAATTTCTCCTTCATTTTTGAAGGACAACTTTGCTGGATATAGGAGTCTTGGTTGGCAGTTTTTCTCTTTCAGTATCCCAAATATATCATCCCACTGTCTTCAAGCTTCCATGGTTTCTGCTGAGAAATCTACACATAGTCTTATTGGGTTTCCCTTGTATGTGATGGATTGTTTTTCTCTTGCTGCTTTCAAGATCCTCTCTTTCTCTTTGACCTCTGACATTCTAACTAGTAAGTGTCTTGGAGAACGCCTATTCGGGTCTATTCTCTTTGGGGTGCACTGCACTTCTTGGATCTGTAATTTTAGGTCTTTCATAAGAGTTGGGAAATTTTCAGTGATAATTTCTTCCATTAGTTTTTCTCCTCCTTTTCCCTTCTCTTCTCCTTCTGGGATACCCACAACATGTATATTTGTACACTTCATATTGTCATTCAGTTCCCTGATCCCCTGCTCAAGTTTTTCCATTCTTTTCCCTATTGTTTCTGTTTCTTTTTGGGATTCAGATGTTCCATCCTCCAGTTCACTAATTGTAGCTTCTGTCTCTTTAAATCTATCATTGTAGGTATCCATTGTTTTTTCCATCTTTTCTACTTTGTCCTTCACTCCCATAAGTTCTGTGATTTGTTTTTTCAGATTTTCTATTTCTTCTTTTTGTTCAGCCCATGTCTTCTTCATGTCCTCCCTCAATTTATTGATTTGGTTTTTGAAGAGGTTTTCCATTTCTGTTCGTATATTCAGCATTAGTTGTCTCAGCTCCTGTATCTTATTTGAACTATTGGTTTGTTCCTTTGACTGGGCCATATCTTCAATTTTCCAAGCATGATCCATTATTTTCTGCTGGTGTCTGGGCATTTGATCAGATTTCCCTGGGTGTGGGACCCGGCTGGTTGAAAGGTTTTTCTGTGAAATCTCTGGGCTCTGTTTTTCTTTTTCTGCCCAGTAGGTAGCGCTCGTGGCTCTCGTCTGTCTGCGGGTTCCACCAGTAAAAGATGCTGTGGCTTCTTTAACTTGCCAATCCGAATCTCGCAGTCGGCCCGGGAAACCGCGCGTGGAGGGGGGATCGCCAGCCACCGCGGCTTGGGGGAGTGCCGGTACAAATTGCCCAGCTGGCCCGAGACACCAAGCATGGCAGGAGGGCCCCACTATCCAACGTTCCCAGTCGGACCGGGAAGCCACGTGTGTGGAAGGGACCCTGGTCGCCAGCCGCCCCGGCCCGGGAAAGGGCGCGCTCCTCGGGTATCTCACCGCAGCGGATTCTCCCTGCCCGTTCAGCCATTCCAGAATGGGGTACACTGTCTTTCTGGTCTCTGTCGTGGCTCCGGGAGCTGTTTTGTATTGTTTCTGTTTCTTTAGTTGCTGTTCTGGAGGAGGAACCCAGTCGGGTAAGTTCTTGTACCAAATCTCCGCTTAAATCAGCTCGGCTTCAGGTTTCCTTCATCTTCCCACGCAGCTCTGTTCCAAGGGAGACCTGGCTCTGGAGCTCCTGGGGGCGCCTTCTTTCCCGGGATCAGGTCCCTGCCTCCTAGTATCTAATAATTTTTAATTCTGTGTCAAAGTATGATATACATATTCAGAAGTGCACATGTCATGAGTCTATATCTCACTGAATTTTCACAAACTGAAATATGTGGTACCAGCATCAAGACCAATAAACAAGCTTCTTTTATTTATAATTTGAATTTATTTCACTATTTGTTCTAGTTTGCTAGCTGCCAGAATGCAAAATACCAGAAATGGAATGGCTTTAAAAGGGGAATTTAATAAGTTACTAGTTTACACTTCTAAGGCCGAGAAAATGTTCCAATTAAAACAAGTCTATAGAAATGTCCAATCAAAGGCATCCAGAGAAAGATACCTTGGTTCAAAAAGGCCGAAGAAGTTCAGGGTTTCTCTCTCAGCTGGAAGGGCACATGGCAAACATGGTGGTCTCTGCTGGCTTTCTCACAGTTCTACAAAAAAGGGACTCTCTCCAAAATGTTTCCTCTTTTAAAGGATTCCAACTCCACCTTCGATGGGTGGAGACACACCTCCATGGAAATCATCTAATCAAAAGTTACCACCCACAATTGGGTGGGTCACATCTCCATGGGAACAATCAAAATGCTCCCACCCAGCAATATTGAATGAGGATTAAAGGACATGGCTTTTCTGGGGTCCACCATAGATTGAAACCAGCACACTATTCATGAAGTTAACTAACGTTTTCTGTGTTCAGTTTGCTTTGGTGTGTGTGCGCTTGATACCCTCTTCTCAATACAGTCCTCATCTTTTCTAAGCGAGTTTGAAGTGCCCTTTATATATTGTGTAACCTTCTTATGCCACTTCCTGAATATTGTATTCTTCCCACCAGGATTGAAATTCAGGATTGGTCACTTGAGGAACATGGGCCCACAAGTTGAGTTCCAGAGGCACGGTTGTGACAAACTAATTATTAGCATGGTTAATATCCAGGCTATTCTTTTTCTACTTTTGTGCATATTTAAACATTTTTATAATTAAAAAAGTCTTTTTTTTTAAAAAGCATAAGAGTGATAGTTGGGTAGGAAGCCACCAATAGTATCTGCCATAATTGTGGATATTTTCCATGTTATTGAAAAGGATCCCTCTGTAATACAATGAGAGAGAGGGGTAAGGGGTGTGGGATGTATGAGTTCTTTTCCTTCTTTTTCTTTCTTTCTTTTTTTGGAGTGATGCAAATGTTCTAAAAGTGATCGTAGTGAAGACTATGTGATGATACTGTGAACCGTTCATTGTATAACATGATTGGATTGTATGTGTGTGGCTATTTCTCAATAATGTTTATATATAAAGAAAAGGACAATCAAAAAAATTAAACAAAAAAAATTTTAAACATCCCTCCAAAGCTGATTTACAATTAGTTAAATTCCTATCAAAATCCCAGTTGGGTTTTTTTGTAGGCATAGACAAGTTTAACAAATTTATTCTAAAATTCACATGGAAAGACATAAGACATAGAATAGCTAAAAGTTTTGAAAAAGAAGAAAGTGATAGGAATCAGTCTACTCAATTTAAAGACCTTACACAGCCAAAATAGTAGTTACAGTGTAGTACTGGTGTGGAAATAGACACATAGATCAGTAGAACAGTATAGAGAGCCTGGAAATAGACTCACACAAATATGCCCAACAGACGTGCTAGAGTAGTTCAATGGAAGAAAGATAACTTTTTCAACAAGTGGTGCTGGAACAATTGGACACACACAGACAAAAAAAAATCCTCCAACTAAGTCTCACACATACAAAAATTAACTCAAAATGGATCACAGGCTGAAATGCAAAACATAACTTTAAGAAAAAGATGACATAGGAGAAAATCTTCAGAATCCAGGACTAGACAAAGAGTTCTTAGACTTCACACCAAAAGCACAATTTAGAAAAGAAGAGATGGATAAACTGGACTTCACAAAAATGTGAAACTTTTGTTCTGTGATAACTCAATAAGTGGATGAAAGGACAAGCTATAGACTGGAAGAAAATAATCACAAACCAACTATCAGGCCTCGTATACTAAGAACTCTCAAAATGCAAAGGTATAAAAAATCCAATTAGAAAATAGGCAAAAAATAGACACTTCACTGAAGATGGCAAAAAAAAAAAAAAAAAGCACATAAAAGCTGCTCAATGAAAAAAATCCATGGAGGGGGCCAAGATGGAGGCTTAGCAATGTGCACGTTTTAGTTCGTCCTCCAGAACAACTACTAAATAACCAGAAACAGTACAGAACAGCTCCCGGAGCCACAATAGTGACCAGACACACAGCGTACCCCAGTCTGGAACAGCTGGACCGGCTGCGAGTCTCCGGAACCGTGAGTTCCCCAAGCCGAGGCGGCAGGCGCCCGGCGCCCCTCCCCCACAGGCAGCTTCCCGGAGGGAAAGGAAAGAGACTCTAACAGTGGCGGGGACTGAGTCCAACCAAACACCAATTGTGGTATTAATAAACAAATTCTGACTACTAAAAATAGGCCCCCAGCTCAGGCGAAACTGGTCAAGGCAGAGGTTGCTTATTGGGCTAACTGAAAAAGAGGAAAGGGGACAAAACAGAGGTTTTTGTGGCTGTTTCTATGGAGGCTTGGCTGCCTCTGGATTCAGCGGTGGGACTACTCGTGCTGCAACTGTCCCAGGAATAGGCAGAAACAAACTGCTTTCAGGGCTGTCTCCCACCTGTGCCTTCCCCAGGGAAGGGGAGAAGCCCAACTGAGGTGGAATCCCTCTCTCAAGGAATTCAGACCCCAGGGCTTGGCAATTTGAAGCCATTAAAACCAGCCTACAACTTCTCCTCTGTCTCCACCACGCCCCCAGCAGGGAGAGCCTTCCAAAGTTAAAGGAGCCACAACATCTTTTGCCGGTGGGACGCACAGACAGACAAGTGCCACATACTGGGCAGGATAAGAAAAACAGAGCCCAGAGACTTTACAGGAAAGTCTTTCAACCTGCTGGGTCTCACCCTCAGGGAAAACTGATGCAGGTGACTCCTTCCCCCTGATAGGAGGCCAGTTTAGTCCGGGAAAACCCAGCTGGAGTCTGTAATACCTATGTAGACCCTCCTAAGGGTGGGGAAGGAAAAGGCACCTTACAAGCAGGACAAGAAACAAGAAAACAAGAACTGAAAAATTACCCTCTGTTAAACAAAACTTAAGCTAGAGGCCCAGAAAAAGCTTAACTGAAGGTCAAAGAACAGATAGACAACAAACTCATCTAGCAAGAAAACCCTAGGTAAGACAAGTGAAAGCAATCTCCAGAATAAACTAATTAAGGTAATTAGATGTCTAGATGCCAGCAAAAAATAACAAATCACATGAGGAAAATTGAAGATATGACCCAGTCAAAGGAACAAACCAATAGTTCAAATGAGATACAGGAGCTGAAACAACTAATTCAGGATATATGAACAGAAATGGAAAATTTCATCAAAAACCAAATCAATGAATTGAGGGAGGACATGAAGAAGGCAAGGAATGAACAAAAAGAAGAAATGGAGAGTCTGAAAAAACAAATCACAGAACTTATGGGAATGAAAGATACAGTAGAAGAGATGAAAAAAACAATGGAAACCTACAATGGTAGATTTCAAGAGAAAGAGGTTAGGATTAGTGAACTGGAGGATGGAACATCTGAATCCCAAAAAGAAACAGAAACTATAGGGAAACAAATGGAAAAATATGAGCAGGGACTCAGGGGATTGAATGATAATATGAAGTGCACAAATATACGTGTTGTGGGTGTCCTGGAAGGAGAAGAGAAATGAAAAGGAGGAGAAAAACTAATGGAAGAAATTATCACTGAAAATTTCCCAACTCTTATGAAAGACCTAAAATTACAGATCCACCCCAAAGAGAATAGATCCAAATAGACATTCTCTAAGACACTTACTAGTCAGAATGTCAGAGGTCAAAGAGAAAGAGAGTATCTTGAAAGCAGCAAGAGAAAAGCAATCCATCACATACAAGGGAAACCCAATAAGACTATGTGTAGATTTCTCAGCAGAAACCATGGAGGCGAGAAGACAGTGGGATGATATATTTAAATTACTAAAAGAGTAAAACTGCCAACCAAGAATTCTATACCCAGCAAAATTGTCCTTCAAAAATGAGGGAGAAATTAAAACATTTTCAGACAAAAAATCACTGAGAGAATTTGTGACCAAGAGACCAGCTCTGCAAGAAATACTAAAGGGAGCACTAGAGACAGATACGAAAAGACAGGAGAGAGGTGTGGAGAAGAATGTAGAAAGAAGGAAAATTCGATATGACATATAAAATACAAAAGGCAAAATGGTAGAGGAAAGTACTACCCAAACAGTAATAACAGTAAATGTAAATGGATTGAACTCCCCAATCAAAAGACATAGACTGGCAAAATGGATTAAAAAACAGGATCCTTCTATATGCTGTCTACAGGAAACACATCTTAGACCCAAAGATAAACATAGATTGAAAGTGAAAGGTTGGGAAAAGATATTTCATGCAAATAACAACCAGAAAAGAGCAGGAGTAGCTATACTAATATCCAACAAATTAGACTTCAAATGTAAAACAGTTAAAAGAGACAAAGAAGGATACTATCTACTACTAAAAGGAACAATTCAACAAGAAGACATAACAATCATAAATATTTATGCACCAAACCAGAATGCCCCAAAATACGTGAGGCAAACACTGCAAATACTGAAAAGGGAAATAGACACATCTACCATAATAGTTGGAGACTTCAATTCCCCACTCTCATCAATGGACAGAATGTCTAGACAGAGGATCAATAAAGAAACAGAAAATTTGAATATTACAATAAATGAGCTAGACTTAACAGACATTTATAAGACATTACACCCCAAAACAGCAGAATAC
Organism: Tamandua tetradactyla; assembly: GCF_023851605.1. Classification (NCBI taxonomy): domain Eukaryota; kingdom Metazoa; phylum Chordata; class Mammalia; order Pilosa; family Myrmecophagidae; genus Tamandua; species Tamandua tetradactyla. The sequence continues at coordinate 195,277,264 of NC_135327.1, read as the reverse complement.
ACCTTTTTCTCAAGTGCTCATGGATCATTCTCAAAGATAGACCATATGCTGGGTCACAAAGCAAGTCTTAACAAATTTAAATAGATTGAAATCATACACAACACTTTCTCAGATCATAAAGGAATGAAGTTGGAAATCAATAATAGGCAGAGCACCAGAAAATTCACAAATATGTGGAGGCTCGACAACACATTCTTAAACAATCAGTGGTTCAAGGAAGAAATTACAAGAGAAATCAGTAAATATCTCGAGGCGAATGAAAATGAAAACACAACATATCAAAACTTATGGGACGCAGCAAAGGCAGTGCTAAGAGGGAAATTTATTACCCTAAATGCCTATATCAAAAAAGAAGAAAGGGCAAAAATGCAGGAATTAACTGTTCACTTGGAAGAACTGGAGAAAGAACAGCAAACTAATCCCAAAGCAAGCAAAAGGAAAGAAATAACAAAGATTAGAGCAGAAATAAATGAAATTGAGAACATGAACACAATAGAGAAAATCAATAAAACCAGAAGTTGGTTCTATGAGAAAATCAATAAGATTGATGGGCCCTTAGCAAGATTGACAAAAAGAAGAAGAGAGAGGACGCAAATAAATAAGATCAGAAATGGAAAAGGAGACATAACCACTGACCTCATAGAAATAAAGGAGGTAATAACAGGATGCTATGAACAACTTTATGCTAATAAATACAGCAATGTAGATGAAATGGACAAGTTCCTAGAAAGGCATGAACAACCAACTTTGACTCAAGAAGAAATAGATGACCTCAACAAACCAATCACAAGTAAAGAAATTGAATCAGTCATTCAAAAGCTTCCCAAAAAGAAAAGTCCAGGACCAGATGGCTTCACATGTGAATTCTACCAAACATTCCAGAAAGAATTAGTACCAACCCTGCTCAAACTCTTCAAAAAAATCGAAGTGGAGGGAAAACTACCTAATTCATTCTATGAAGCCAACATCACCCTCATACCAAAACCAGGCAAAGATATTACAAAAAAAGAAAACTACAGACCAATATCTCTAATGAATATAGATGCAAAAATCCTCAACAAAATTCTAGCAAATCGAATCCAGCAACACATTAAAAGAATTATACATCATGACCAAGTAGGATTCATCCCAGGTATGCAAGGATGGTTCAACATAAGAAAATCAATTAATGTAATACACCATATCAACAAATCAAAGCAGAAAAATCACATGATCATCTCAATTGATGCAGAGAAGGCATGTGACAAGATTCAACATCCTTTCTTGTTGAAAACACATCAAAGGATAGGAATACAAGGGAACTTCCTTAAAATGATAAAGGGAATATATGAAAAACCCACAGCTAATATCATCCTCAATGGGGAAAAACTGAAAACTTTCCCCCTAAGATCAGGAACAAGACAAGGATGTCCAACTATCACCAATGTTATTCAACATCGTGTTGGAAGTTCTAGCCAGAGCAATTAGACAGTAAAAAGAAATACAAGGCATCAAAATTGGAAAGGAAGAAGTAAAATTATCACTGTTTGCAGATAATATGATACTATATGTCGAAAACCCTGAAAAATCCACAACAAAACTACTAGAGCTAATAAACGAGTACAGCAAAGTGGCAGGTTACAAGATCAACATTCAAAAATCTGTAGTGTTTCTATACACTAGTAATGAACAAGCTGAGGGGGAAATCAAGAAACGAATTCCATTTACAATTGCAACTAAAAGAATAAAAGACTTAGGAATAAATTTAACTAAAGAGACAAAAGACCTATACAAAGAAAACCACAAGAAACTGTTAAAAGAAATCACAGAAGACCTAAATAGATGGAAGGGCATACCATTTTCATGGATTGGAAGACTATAGTTAAGATGTCAATTCTACCTAAATTGATTTACAGATTCAATGCAATACCAATCAAAATCCCAACAACTTATTTTTCAGAAATAGAAAAACCAATAAGCAAATTTATCTGGAAGGGCAAGGTGCCCTGAATTGCTAAAAGTATCTTGAGGGAAAAAAAACAAAGCTGGAGGTCTCACACTGCCTGACGTTAAGGCATATTATGAAGCAACAGTGGTCAAAACAACATGGTACTGGCATAAAGATAGATATATTGACCAATGGAATAGAATAGAGTGCTCAGATATAGACCCTCTCATCTATGGACATTTGATCTTTGATAAGGCAGTCAAGCCAACTCACCTGGGACAGAACAGTCTCTTCAATAAATGGTGCCTAGAGAACTGGATATGCATATGCAAAAGAATGAAAGAAGACCCATGTCTCACACCCTATACAAAAGTTAACTCAAAATGGATCAAAGATCTAAACATTAGGTCTAAGACCATAAAACAGTTAGAGGAAAATGTAGGGAGATATCTTATGAATCTTATAATTGGAGGCGGTTTTATGGACCTTACACCTAAAGCAAGAGCACTGAAGAAAGAAATAAATAAATGGGAGCTCTTCAACGTTAAACACTTTTGTGAATCAAAGAACTTCATCAAGAAAGTAAAAAGACAGCCTACACAATGGGAGACAATATTTGGAAACGACATATCAGATAAAGGTCTAGTATCCAGAATTTATAAAGAGATTGTTCAACTCAACAACAAAAAGACAGCCAATCCAATTACAAAATGGGAAAAAGACTTGAACAGACACTTCTCAGAAGAGGAAATACAAATGGCCAAAAGGCACATGAAGAGATGCTCAACGTCCCTGGCCATTAGAGAAATGCAAATCAAAACCACAATGAGATATCATCTCACACCCGCCAGAATGGCCATTATCAACAAAACAGAAAATGACAAGTGCTGGAGAGGATGTGGAGAAAGAGGCACACTTATTCACTGTTGGTGGGAATGTCAAATGGTGCAACCACTGTGGAAGGCAGTTTGGCGGTTCCTCAAAAAGATGAATATAGAATTGCCATATGACCCAGCAATACCATTGCTAGGTATCTACTCAGAGGACTTAAGGGCAAAGACACAAAAGGATATTTGCACACCAATGTTTATAGCAGCATTATTTACAATTGCAAGGAGATGGAAACAGCCAAAATGTCCATCAACAGATGAGTGGCTAAACAAATTGTGGTACATACATACGATGGAATATTATGCAGCTCTAAGACAGAATAAACTTATGAAGCATGTAATAACATGGATGGACCTAGAGAACATTATGCTGAGTGAGACTAGCCAAAAACTAAAGGACAAATACTGTATGGTCTCACTGATAATGAACTGACATTAGTGAATAAACTTGGAATAAGTCGTTGGTAACTGAGACCATCAGTAGATAGAAATAGGGTAAGATAGTGGATAATTGGAGCTGAAGGTATACAGACTGTGCAACAGGACTGGATACAAAAACTCAGAAATGGACAGCACAATACTACCTAACTGTAATGTAATTATGTTAAAACGCTGAATGAAGCTACATGTGAGAATGATAGAGGTAGGAGGGCTGGGGACATAAATGAAATCAGAAAAAAAGATAGATGGTAAAGATCGAGATGGTATAATCTAGGAATGCCCAGAGTGTATAATAGTAGTGAAATGTACAATGTACAAATTTTAAAAATGTTTTGGCATGAGGAAGAACAAAGGAATGTCATTACTCCAGGGTGCTGAAAATAGATGATAATTAATACTTTAAAATGTCACCTTATGTATGAGACTAAAGCAAAAAATGTTTATTTGTTACAAAATTTAGATTTTGACTAGAGCATTTCCTAATATAACTCATGTAGATAGTTTGATTGAATGTCATAAGTACTTGGAATCTCAGGTAGCACATGAGATTTTGTTGGTTTGTCCAGAGTGATGCCCCGATGAATCCCAGAATGATTTGATCAGTGACTGGAAAAGTATTTGCAAGCCCCCTTTGGGGAATGGTGAGAGTGGGGAGAAATTCAACTTCCCCAAGTTGAATTCTTGATATTCTCACAAGCAGTGTGGACAACCAAAGCTATAGGCTGAGCCCCCAGTCTTGGGGTTTGTTCACATGAAACTTAACCCCACAAAGGATAGGTCAAGTCTACTTAAAATTTAGGCCTAAGAGTCACCCCCAAGAGAGCCTCTTTTGTTGCTCATTGTGGCCCCTCTCTCCAGCCAACACGACGAGCAGTCTCACCACCCTCCCCCTCTCTGCATGGGATATGACTCCCAGGGGTGTGGACCTTCCTGGCAACATGGGACAAAGATCCTGGAATGAGCTGAGACTCAGCATCAAAGGACTGAGAAAACCCTAGAATGAGCTGAGAATTAACATCAAGGGATTGAGAGAACCTTCTCAACCAAAGGGGGAAGAGTGAAATGAGACTAAGTGTCAATGGCTGAGAGATTCCAAACAGAGTTGGGAGGTTATCCTGGAGGTTATTCTTATGCATTAAGTAGATATCACCTTGTTGTTCAAGATGTAGCGGAGAGACTGGAGGGAACTGCCTGAAAATGTAGAGCTGTGTTCCAATAGCCATGTTTCTTGATGATGATTGAACAATGATATAGCTTTCACAATGAGACTCTGTGAATGTGAAAACCTTATGTCTGATGCTCCTTTTAGTTACTATATCAACAGAAGAGTAGAACATATGGAATAAAAATTAATAATAGGGGGAACAAATGTTAAAATAAATTCAGGGACTTCCGGAGAAGATGGCGGCTTAGTAAGACGCGCGGGTCTTAGTTCCTCCTCCAGAAAAGCAACTAAAGAAACAGAAACAATACAAAACAGCTCCCGGAGTCACCACAGAGACCAAAAAAGACAGCGTACCCCATTCTGGAACGGCTGAACGGGTAGGGAGAATCCACTGCTGTGAGATACCCGAGGGGTGCACGTTTTCCCGGCTGGGGTGGCTGGCGTCTGGGGTCCCCTCCACGCACGTGGCTCCCCGGTCTGACTGGGAACATTGGATAGCGGGGCCCTCCCGTCACGCTTGGCGTCTCGGGCCAGCTGGGCAATTTGGACCAGCACTCCCCCAAGCCACGGCCAGCGACCCCCGCCTCCACGCGCGGTTTCCCGGGCCGACTGCCCCGCAGACAAACGACCGCCACGAGCGCCACCTACTGGGCAGGAAAAGAAAAACAGAGCCCAGAGATTCCACAGAAAAACCTTTCAACCAGCTGGGTCCCACACCCAGGGAGATCTGATCAAATGCCCAGACACCAGCAGAAAATAATGGATGACGCTCGGAAAATTGAAGATATGGCCCAATCAAAGGAACAAACCAATAGTTCAAATGAGATACAGGAGCTGAGACAACTAATGCTGAATATACGAACAGAAATGGAAAAACTCTTCAAAAACCAAATCAATAAATTGAGGGAGGACATGAAGAAGATATGGGCTGAACAAAAAGAAGAAATAGAAAATCTGAAAAAACAAATCACAGAACTTGTGGGAGTGAAGGACAAAGAAGAAAAAATGGAAAAAACAATGGATACCTACAATGGTAGATCTAAAGAGACAGAAGCTACAATTAGTGAACTGGAGGATGGAACAACTGAATTCCAAAAAGAAACAGAAACTATAGGGAAAAGAATGGAAAAACTTGAGCAGGGAATCAGGGAACTGAATGACAATATGAAGCGCACAAATATACGTGTTGTGGGTGTCCCAGAAGGAGAAGAGAAGGGAAAAGGAGGAGAAAAACTAATGGAAGAAATTATCACTGAAAATTTCCCAACTCTTATGAAAGACCTAAATATACAGATCCAAGAAGTGCAGCGCACCCCAAAGAGAATAGACCCAAATAGGCGTTCTCCAAGACATTTACTAGTTAGAATGTCAGAGGTCAAAGAGAAAGAGAGGATCTTGAAAGCAGCAAGAGAAAAACAATCTGTCACATACAAGGGAAACCCAATAAGACTATGTGTAGATTTCTCAGCAGAAACCATGGAAGCTAGAAGACAGTGGGATGATATATTTAAATCACTAAAAGAGAAAAACTGCCAACCAAGACTCCTATATCCAGCAAAATTGTCCTTCAAAAATGAAGGAGAAATTAAAACATTTATAGACAAAAAATCACTGAGAGAATTTGTGACCAAGAGACCAGCTCTGCAAGAAATACTAAAGGGAGCACTAGAGTCAGATACGAAAAGACAGAAGAGAGAGGTATGGAGTAAAGTGTAGAAAGAAGGAAAATCAGATATGATATATATAATACAAAAGCCAAAATGGTAGAGGAAAATATTATCCAAACAGTAATAACACTAAAAGTTAATGGACTGAATTTCCCAATCAAAAGACATAGAATGGCAGAATGGATTACGACCCAGCAATACCACTGCTAGGTATCTACTCAAAGGACTTAAGGGCAAAGACACAGACGGACATTTGCACACCAGTGTTTATAGCAGCATTATCTACAACTTCAAAGAGATGGAAACAGCCAAAATGCCCATCAACAGACGAGTGGCTAAACAAACTGTGGCGTATACCTACGATGGAATATTATGCAGCTTTAAGACAGACTAAACTTATGAAGCATGTAATAACATAGATGGACCTAGAGAACATTATGCTGAGTGAGTCTAGCCAAAAACTAAAGGACAAATACTGTATGGTCCCACTGATGTGAACCGACATTCGAGAATCAGCTTGGACTATATCATTGGTAACAGAGACCAGCAGGAGTTAGAAACAGGGTAAGATAATGGGTAATTGGAGCTGAAGGGATACAGACTGTGCAACAGGACTAGATACAAAAACTCAAAAATGGACAGCACAATAATACCTAAGTGTAATGTAACTAGGTTGGAACACTGAATGAAGCTGCACCTGAAATATGGTTTTTTGTTTGTTTGTTTGTGTGTTTGTATCTTTTGTTTTTGTTTTTTTCTTTTTCCTTTTTATATATATATATATTATTAGTATTATTATTTTAATTCTCTTCTCTATATTAACATTCTATATCTTTTTCTGCTGTTTTGCTAGTTCTTTTCCTAAATCGATGCAAATGTACTAAGAAATGATGATCATACATCTATGTGATGATACTAAGAATTACTGAGTGCATGTGTAGAATGGAATGATTTCTAAATGTTGTGTTAATTTCTTTTCTTTTATTTGATTAATAAAAAAATTAAAAAAAAAAAAAGAAAAAAAAAATAAATAAATTCAGTTTGAAATGCTAGTGATCAATGAAAGCGAGGGGTAAGGGATATGGAATGTATAATCTTTTTTTTCTCTATTATCATTTTATTTCTTTTTCTGTTGCCTTTTTATTTCTTTTTCTAAATCGATGCAAATGTACTAAGAAATGATGAATATGCAACTATGTGATGATATTAAGAATTACTGATTGTACATGTAGAATGGAATGATATCTTAATGTTTTGTTTGTTAATTTTTTTAATTAATAAAAAAAGTTAAAAAAAAAAAAAAAAGCTGCTCAATATCATTAACCAGGGAGGACATACAAATTGAAAACACGATGATTAAGAGGGGAAATTTTAGGCTGTACATATGTTACTAGAACAAAAATTTAAGAAGTAAGCATAGGACTGCACAACATAAACAGTGAACCCTATCATAAATGATGGACTATAGTTAATAGGACAATTATAAAAACGTTCTTTCATGAATTGTGACGAATGTACCACTCTAATGCAGAGCGTTAATAATAGGGTGATATATGGGAACTCTGTATTTTATGCGTGATTTTTCTGTAAACTTTCAACTTCTCTATTTTAAAAAAAGATACAGGAAAAAAAACCACAATGAAATACCAATACATACCTATCAGAATGGCTAAAATAAAAAATAATAACAACACCAAATGCTGGCAAGGATATGGAGAAACTGGATTATTCATACATTGCTGATGGGGCTGAAAAATCATACAATCACTCTGGAAAACAGTTTGGAAATTTCTTATAAAACTAAATATGCACTTACCATAAAATCCAGCAATTGCACTCTTGAGCATTTATTTGAGAAAAAATGAAAACTTACGTTCACCCTAAAATCTGTACATGAATACTCATAGCAGCTTTATTCATCATAGCTCCTAACTCGAAACAACCCCATGGCCTTCGATGAACTAATGGGTAAATGAACTGTTGTACATCCAAACCATGGAGCACTATGCAATAAAAAGGAACTAAGTTGCATACTGTATGGTTCCATTTATATAATACCCTTGAAGCAATAGAATTATCGAGATAGAGAATAGATTAGTGGCTACTGAAGTTTAGGGATGGAAGCTACTCCTGCTTTACAATATGTTCCGGAAGTTCTAGCAACTCAGAGCACTGTTTAGTCTTTAATTAACCAAACTAGCAGACTTTAAACATTTCTTTCATGTTTCAAGCATGAATCCTGTATAAGTGCAGCTATATTGATAAATTTAGCCCAATCCTTCCTTATATTTTGTCTTCCTTTTCTTAACACCCTGATTTCCTGGCTCACTCCTGCACACCTTTTTGGATTTTACTCAAATGAATGAAACCTTCATTTATTGGCACACAGCCATACCCATTGTTTGCATATAGCGTATGGCTGCTTTCTGTTACAACAACTGAGATGGGTCACTGCGATAGAAACTCTCTGGTCCTTGATAGAAAAATATTGCAGACACCTATTGTAGATGAAGGCGTAAGAAGTTTCAGGGAGATGGGAATGTTGGGATGGAAGTATTATGTGTAATCTGTTCAACTACCATCTAATCACAGCTCCTGGGAATGTCTGGAGCACGCTCCCTTAACCGGGGCATGTAAATGCACTGGAGAGGGAAGCACCAGAATTCTTGAAAGGCTCTGTTTGGGCCATCCTCTATAGACCAGAAACAGCAATGGAATAATAAATCCATTGGAAATGGAATTGGGGATAACTGGACCTGGCATGGTAGAGGCTAAGGTGTCAGTGCTCAATCTTCAGAGACAAAGACAGCACAGTTTCCATAATCAGAGTCTCTTGATCTACAGGAAGATAATTGATCATTGTCTAATTGATCATGAAGTCCCAAACATTGAAATAACTGGGCAGTTGACTAAGTTGCTAATTGACCTATATAAGTAGAAAACTAGATTTGGTTGGTGAACCCTATCTCATCCCCATTTGACTTCCCTGTTTGGCCAGAGCAAAAACCAGGTGGGTCTTGGAATGATACCAGATTATCATAAACCTAACCAGGTGTGGCACCAATTGCAGGTGCTATTCCAGATGTTAAATATTAGCTGGAGCAAATCAAAACAGACCCCAACCCTTGGTATGCAGCTAATGGCCTAGCAAATGGTTATTTTCCATTTTAATGAATACAGATGATCAAAAGCAGTTTGCCTTTATGTGGCAAAGCCACCAGTATATCTTCCCTGTCTTACTCAGGGTTCTGACCAACACTCCTGTTCTCGGTCATAAAGTAGATTGGAAGAGCTTTGATTATCTTGCTATTCCACAGATCATCGTTTTGGTTCATTTCATTGATGACATTTTGTTAATTGGATTTGATGAGCAGGAGGTACCAAATGCTCTGGATGACTTAGAAAGACACATGTGTGTCAGAGGGTAGGTGGTAAAATGCTGCAAAAGCTTAGAGGCCTGCCACACTGGAGAATTCTCTAATGGTCCAATGATCTGGGGCATGTCAGGCTGTCCTCTCCAAATGAGAGGTATCATCGCACCTTGCCTTGTCCACCATAAATAAAAAGGCACAACACTTAGAGGGCTTTTTTTTTTTTTTTAATTTCAGAGGCAACATATACCACATGAGGATGCGCTCTTCTAATCCATTTACTGGGAAACTCAAAAGTTAGCCAGTTTTGAATGGCTTTTGGAAAAAGGAAACGGCTCTGCAGCAGGGCCCGGCTGTGGTGGAATCTGCCCTGCCACTTGAATTTTATGATGTATCTGACTCAACGATTTTGAGTGTCTGTAGCAGAATCGAGCCTCTGGCAAATCCCACTGGAGGAATTACAGCATAAATCCTTAGGATTTTGGAGTGAAGTCAAGCCCTCTTCTGCTAATAAACTCTTCTACATTTGGAAACAAATCCTGGCTTGCTACTGGGCCTTGTAAAGACTAAATGCCCATCCTTAGGGGTGCCAAGTAACAATGAGGCATGAGCTGTCCATCATTAAATGAATTTATCTGATGCAACAAATCACAAAGTTGAATTGTGCAGCCAGGATTACATTGATAAAAGAAAATGGCATCTATGAGAATAAGCTCAAGAGGTCCAGAGTGCACAGACAGTGGCTCAGACTGTAGTGGTACCTCCTCCAAACTACTTTGCTGCCTCTCTCAACTCAGACCCATGGCTTCTTAGGGAGCTCCCATACCTACTTAATAAAGGAGGAAAATTCAAAACATTGTTTACAGAAGGGCTTGTGTGATACATTGCCATCAAGTGGAAGTGGGTGATTGCTGCACTAAGTCCCACTTAGGGATGGTCCTGAAAGACAGTGGTGAAGGTAACACCTTCCAGCAGACAAAATTTGACCAATACATATGGTTGTCAAGATTACTTGGAAAGAGTGATGGCTTGGAGTATGGACCTATACTGATGAATAAGCAGAGGATAATTAGCTGGCTGATCAGGAATTTTGAATGATCAAGAGCAGAAGACTGGTTACCAGGAAGTCTGGGAAAAGAGGTACATGGAAGAAAGTCTCAGAATGGGCACTATGTGAAGATGTTCATGTATCATATACGTTCCCATAAGAGAGCATCCCCTGCAGAGAAGTCTTTCAAAAAATCAGGCTGATAAAATTATCTGCCTTGTGAATGTTAGTTAGTCTCTTTTCTCTACTAACCCCAGGGCTTGCTAAATGGACCCATGTCCACCGCAGCAAAGTAAAGATGGACTTTTCTTCACTAATGCTGATATGGATATCAGCACCATCATCATTCAGAGTTACCCAAATGCTAAATGGTAGCAAAGGCCAACTCTGAGTGTGATATTGCACCATGCTATGGAGGGCCAGCTAGCCATTGGGATACAGGTTGATTATTTTGAATCTGTCTTTCATGAAGGGAGCCAGCAATTTGTGAGGACCTCACGATTAAGGACAGATTTGCTTTCCCTTCATACACTGCTTCTGCCAACACTCCCAATTGAAGATTTACAGAATGCCTTATTTATTGTCATGGTATCCTACACAATATCATCTCCTATAAAGAAACTCATTTTACAGAAAAAAGAAATGTGGCAATGACTTCATGCCTATGGAATTCACTGGTCTTATGCCATCACACTGTTGCAGCTATTTTGTTTTGTATTTTTTCATTTATTTCCATTTATTCTTTCTTTATTGATCAAACAACATGCAAACACAAGCATTCTTAATATACAAACATCCTATATGTAGTGTACAATCAATGGCTCACAATATCATCACATAGTTGTGTATTCATCACCATGATCCTTTTTTAGAACATTTGCATCACTCCAGGAAAAGAAATAAAAAGAAAAAAGAAAAAACTCACATGCCATACTCCTAATCCCTCCCTCTCATTGACTACTAGTATTTCCATCTACCCAATTTATTTTAATCTTTGTTCTCCCTCTTATTTGTTTACTTTTTAATCCATATTTTTTACTCATCTGTCCACATTGTAGATAGAAGGAGCATCAGACATAAGATTTTCACAATCACACAGTCACATTGTAAAAGATATCTCATTATACATTCATATTCAAGAAACAAGGTTACAGTAACACAGTTCGACAGTTCCTTTAGCCACAAAATACACCATAAACTGAAAAGGGATAGCTATATAATGTGGAAGAATATCTCCAAGATAACCTCTTGACTCTGTTTGAAATCTCTAAGCCACTGACGCTTTATTTTGTTTCATTTCTCTTTTCCCCCTTTTGGTCAAGAAGGTTTTCTCAATCCCTTGATACAGGGTCCCAGCTCATCCCGGGATTTCTGTCCCATGTTGCTAGGGAGATTTACACCCCTGGGACTCATGTCTCACATGGGGGTGGGGAGGAAGGCAATGGGTTCACTTGCCATGTTGGCTTAGAGAGAGGCCACATCTGAGCAACAAAAGAGGTTCTCTGGGGGTGACTCTTAGACCTAATTTTAAGTAGGCTTAACCTCTCCTTTGCAGAAATAAGTTTCATAGGGAAGAATCCCAAGATCAAGGCTAGGTCTATTGATTTGATTATCCCCACTGCTTGCAAAAGTATCAGAAATTCTCCAAATAGGGAAGTTGAATCTTTCCCCCTTTCTCCCAATTCCCCTAAGGGGACTTTGCAAATACTTCTTTATTCACTATCCAAATCATTCTGGGATTTATCGAGTCATCTCACTAATCTGGACAAACCAAAAAAATCTCATGCCCTATTCAAGATTCCATGTACTTATGGTGTTCGACTAAACTGACCATACAAGTTAAATTATGAAATGCAGGGTAGGCAATGGTGGCTGCGCTGGTTTGAAAGGAAGTATGCCCCCTAAGAAAAGCCATGTTTTAATATAAATCCCATTTCATAAAGGTAGAATAATCTCTATTCAATACTGTATGTTTGAAACTGTAATGAGATCATCTCCCTAGGTGATGTGATTTAGTCAAGAATGGTTGTTAAACTGGATTAAGGGATGACATGTCTCCACCCATTTGGGTGGGTCTTGATTAATTTCTGAAGTCCTATAAAAGAGGAAATACTTTGGAGAATGAGGGATTCGGAGAGAGCAGAGAATGCTGCAGTACTACGAAGCAGAGTCCACCACCCAGCCACCTTTGGAAATGAAGAAGGAAAACGCCTCCTGGGGAGCTTCAAGAAGCCAGAAGCCAGGAGAGAAAGCTAGCAGATGACGCCGTATTCACCACGTGCCCTTCCAGCCGAGAGAGAAGCCCTGTGTTTGCCATGTGCCGTCTCACTTGAGAGAGAAACCCTGAACTTCATCGGGCTTCTTGAACCAAGGTATCTTTCCATGAATGCCTTTGACTGGACATTTCTATAGACTTGTTTTAATTGGGGCATTTTCTCGGCCTTAGAACTGTAAACTAGCAACTCATTAAATTCCCCTTGTTAAAAGCCATTCTGTTTCTGGTATATTGCATTCCAGCAGCTAGCAAACTAGAACAGTGGCTTAGTGGCAAGAATTCTCACCTGCCGAGCTGGACCCCGGGTTCGATTCCCGGAGCCTGCCCATGCCAAAAAAAAAAAAATTAGGAAATGCACTACCCAAAATATAAATTTTGCACCAAATAAACATCTCTTCCTTTAGTCTTATACAGAAATTGAAGTTTTAAGATATGGACAATATCAATGCTGGAGAGGATGTGGAGAAAGAGGCACACTTATCCGTTGTTGGTGGGAATGTTAAATGGTACAACTGCTGTGGAAGACAGTTTGGCGGTTCCTCAAAAAGCTAAATACAGAATTGCCATATGACCTGGCAATACCATTGCTAGGTATCTACTCAGAGGACATGAGAGCAAGGACACAAACGGACATTTGTACACCAATAGCAGCATTATTTACAATTACCAAGAGATGGAAACAGCCCAAATGTCCATCAACAGACGAGTGGCTAAACAAATTGTGGTATATACATACGATGGAATATTATGCAGCTGTAAGACAGAATAAAGTTATGAAGTATATAACAGCATGGATGGACCTTAAGGACATTATGCTGAGTGAGATTAGCCAGAAACGAAAGGACAAATACTGTACGGTCTCACTGATATGAACTGACATTAGTGAATAAACTTGGAGAATTTTGTCAGTAACAGAGACCATCAGGAGATAGAAATAGGGTAAGATATTGGGTAATTGGAGCTGAAGGGATACAGATTGTGCAACAGGACTGAATGTAAAAACTCAGAAATGGACAGTACAATACTACCTAACTGTAATACAATTATGTTAAAACACTGAATGAAACTGAATGTGAGAATGATCGAGGGAGGAGGGCGGGGGACACAAATGAAATCAGAAAGAAAGATAGACAATAAAGATTGAGATGGTGTAATCTAGGAATGCCTAGAGTGTATAATGATAGTGACAAATGTACAAATTTTAAAAATGTTTTTGCATGAGGAAGAACAAAGAAATGTTATTACTGCAGGGTGCTGAAAATAGGTGGTAATTAATATTTTAAAATTTCAACTTCTGTGTGAGGCTAAAGCAAAAAATGTTTATTTGGTACAAAATTTATATTTTGACTAGTGCATCTCCTAATATAACTTATGTAGATAGCTTAATTGAACACCATAAGTACATGGACCCTTGAGTAGGACATGAGATTTTGTTGGTTTGTACAGAGTGATGCCCCGATAAATCCCAGAGTGGTTTGAACAGTGAATAAAAAAGTATTTGCAAAGTCCCCTTCGGGGGATGGTGAGAAAGGGGGAAAATTCAACCTCCCCAAGTTGAATTCTTGATATTCTCACAAGCAGTGTGGACAAACAAAGCTATAGGCTGAGCCCCCAGTCTTGGGGTTTGTTCATATGAAACTTAACCCCGCAAAGGATAGGTCAAGGCTACTTAAAGTTAGGCCTAAGAATCACCCCCAAGAGAACCTCTTTTGTTGCTCAGATGTGGCCTCTCTCTCCAGCCAACACAACAAGCAAACTCACCACTCTCCCCCTGTCTACGTGCGACACGACTCCCAGGGGTGTGGACCTTCCTGGCAACGTGAGACAGAGATCCTAGATTGAGCTGAGATTTAGCAACAAGGGATTGAGAAAAACCCTAGAATGAGCTGAGACTCAGCATCAAGGGATTAAAAGGGGGAAGAGTGAAATGAGACAAAGTGTCAATGGCTGAGAGATCCCAAACAGAGTCGAGAGGTTATCCTGGAGGTTATTCTTATGCATTAAGTAGATATCACCTTGTTATTCAAGATGTAATGGAGAGGCTGGAGGGAACTGCCTGAAAATGTAGAGCTGTGTCCCAGTAGCCATGTTTCTTGAAGATGATTGCATAATCATATAGCTTTCACAATGTGACTGTGTGATTGTGAAAACCTGTGTCTGATGCTCCTTTTATCTACCTTGTCAACAGACGAGTAGAACATATGGAATAAAAATAAATAATAGGGGGAACAAATGTTAAAATAAATTTGGTAGATTGAAATGCTAGTGATCAATGAAAGGGAGGGGTAAGGGGTATGGTATGCATAAATTTTTTTCTGTTTTCACTTCATTTCTTCTTCTGAATAGATGCAAATGTTCCAAGAAATGACCATGATGATGAATATGCAACTGTGTGATGATATTGTGAATTACTGATTATATATGTAGAATGGAATGATCAAAATAAAAAGATTTAAAAAACAAAAAGATATGGACGATACCATCTTTTACCCAGTCTTCTGATATACCTTAGTCCTATCCAGATCAGCTTCATTCATACCTTTGCTCGATGTCCATTGCAGCTGTTTTGATAAAAATGTGGAATAATCTCCTGAAGGTTCAGTTATGGCATCAACTGGAGGACAGTATCCTGAAAAGCTGAGGTTGCCTGCTGGCCACTTTGAATTCTTCATGCTGCTGAACCAACAGACAGAGAAGGGGTTTATTGTGTTGGTTGGGTTGATCAATTCTAAATACCAAGAGGGGGATTGAGTTGCTGTTATACAATAGGGGCAAGGAAAACTATACCTAGAAACAGAGGATTTGCAGGGGTGCCTCATAGCCCTCCCTTGTCCAATAATAATGGTTTATGGGATATGAGACTCAATAAATATAGGACCACTAAGAACTTGGATCTTGTGGGAAGGAAGATTTGGGCACCCCAATAAGTAAAAACCAGTGTAGGAGGGTAAGAGGAACATGGAATGGGGGAGGAAGAAAGAACCTACGATTATCAACTTGGGCCATGTGACCAGCAACTGGGCATTTGCTTTCTTCCTTTTTTTCCTATTACTTTATATGAAAAACAGTGTTGGTAACTAATGTTATTCTTTTGGTTCTTATTGGAAAAAGGACTGAACTGACATCACCCCATTACAATTCAATGGCTCATGGGACTTTGTGTTTACTCTGGATGGGGGCCATGGGATTTATTCCTCTAAGCAGAGGACCAAAACAAATTCTGTTTGCCCCTCTGAATCTATTTTCCATCCTTCCTTTCCTGCTTTGTGCCCTAGCAGGCTGACCTCTATAGAATGCGTTGTCCAGTCTCCCTTATCTTCTGACTTCTAGTTGGATTTGGCCAATGGAGGCAGCAGCTGGAGCCTGGAGGTTTGGAGAAGTAAGTTGGGGAATTTTTAAGATTTTGGCTTCTGATGAACAGAATTTTTTCCACATTCTCAGCTCCCCCTTGGTTCTAATAACTCCATTCCCTCTCTTTGCCCCCTTGATTTTCCCTTTGTTGCGAGTTTTGGGGCACTTGAGCATTGTTTGTTTGTTCCCTTAACCCTGTCCACATCTTATACACAGGCCATTCATTTAACTTCCTTTAATTAAACTCTTTCTCTGCAATATATTTCCTGTTGGGAGCCTGACTGATACTGGGACCTTTAAGTAATTCAGCTTTGCTGAAATATAAAGTACAAGATGGGAGGAAATGGTAATAAATGAAGTCGTACAGGGAATGATGATCTGCTCTAAGAAGATTTGTACATTGTGATAATTCCAATGGATGTGGCATTAGGGAAGGTACCCAACTTCCCTGTGCCTCAGTTTCATCACCTACAAAATAAGGATAATAATAGTGCACACATTTAAGGGTGACTATAAGGATTAAATTAAAGGATTATGCAAAGCACTTAAAACAGTGTTTGGCACATACTTAGCTGGTTATTTTTAGAGTCAGGAAATCAATGAAAGATTTTAAGCAGAGAAGTCACATGTCAGACTTGATAGCTAGAAACATCGTTCTGGAGAAGCCGATTGGGTTGGAATTAAGGTAATTCAGACTACAGGGGTAAGGAAGACATCGCCTGCATTTTAGAACTTCACCTACTCTCTGAAATCAAAGAAGAAAGTTTTATTATATCCAGAACTTAAATTTTTCTGTAGCACACAATCTAACTCAACCTGTCATGATATATCATTTAAACAAGCCAAACACAAGGTACCCAGAATAAGAATGTGGGCCTTTAATTTTGTATAACTTAATGTAATGCCTGGATACATTCCAGAGTATATTAAGCAGATACTAAAAAAAGTATTGGCAAAGTCCTTTGAGGGATGGGAGAAAAATTATGAAACTGTTAAATTTTACCACTCAGGAAACCCCAGATACTGTGCCAAACATCAGGGACACTCAAATCAACTGGCCAAGAACTTGATCTTGAGGCTTGCTCTTGTGAAGCTTATGTATCATAGCAGAGAATCTTAGCTTACCCATAGGTATGCATAAGAGTCACTTCCAGAGGACCTCTTTTGTTGCTCAGATGTGGTCTTTCTCTCACTAAGCCCAACTCTGCAAGTGAAATCATTGCCCTCCCCCAATAAGGGATATGACATCGAGGGGTGAAATTCTCCCTGGCAGCATGGGAGATGAACCCTAGGGAAGAGTGTGGCCCTGGCACCATGGGATCAACAATGCCATCCTGACCAAAAGGGGGGAAATAAGTGTAACACTTACAGTATCAGTGGCTGAGAGATTTCAAATAGAGTCAAGAGGCTACTCTGGAGGTCACTCTTACGCATGATTCAGTTAGACATTGCTACCTATCATAACTTGCCAAACCCCAACCAAAACCATTCCTGCCAATCCTAAAGAATATCTAGAGCATTATGCAAGATTCTACAAAGTTTCCATGAACTAGGGTAACTCTCTAAAACCTACAACCTCCAGATGGGTCCCTGGACCAGATAAGTCCTGAAATGCAGAGGGGCCAGCCCTTCCAGAACATCAACTAGATCTATCCCCAATCCCATATTATCAACAGCTCCTTCCAACATGAAAAAGTTAGAATGGGCATAGACCAGATACCCCTAAGGAGTGAAAGATCAAAGGTGGTGGTAGACCCCAAGACAGTTACTAGTTAGAATGTCAGAGGTCAAAGAGAAAGAGAGGATCTTGAAGGCAGCGAGAGAAAAACAATCCGTCACATACAAGGGAAACCCAATAAGACTATGTGTAGATTTCTCAGCAGAAACCATGGAAGCTAGAAGACAGTGGGATGATATATTTAAGTTACTAAAAGAGAAAAACTGCCAGCCAAGACTCCTATATCCAGCAAAATTGTCCTTCAAAAATGAGGGAGAAATTAAAACATTCTCAGACAAAAAGTCACTAAGAGAATTTGTGACCAAGAGACCAGCTTTGCAAGAAATACTAAAGGAAGCACTAGAGTCAGATACAAAAAGACAGAAGAGAGAGACATGGAGAAAAGTGTAGAAAGAAGGAAAGACAGATATGATATATATAATACAAAAGACAAAATGGTAGAGGAAAATATTATCCAAACAGTAATAACTCTAAATGTCAATGGACTGAATTCCCCAATTAAAAGACATAGACTGGCAGAATGGATTAAAAAACAGGATCCTTCTATATGCTGTCTACAGGAAACACATCTTAGACCCAAAGATAAATATAGGTTGAAAGTGAAAGGTTGGGAAAAGATATTTCATGCAAACAACAACCAGAAAAGAGCAGGAGTGGCTATACTAATATCCAACAAATTAGACTTCAAATGTAAAGCAGTTAAAAGAGACAAAGAAGGACACTATATACTAATAAAAGGAACAATTAAACAAGAAGACATAACAATCATAAATATTTACGCACCGAACCAGAATGCCCCAAAATACGTGAGGAATACACTGCAAACACTGAAAAGGGAAATAGACACATATATCATAATAGTTGGAGACTTCAATTCACCACTCTCATCAATGGACAGAACATCTACACAGAGGATCAATAAAGAAATAGAGAACCTGAATATTACTATAAATGAACTTGACTTAACAGACATTTATAGGACATTACATCCCACAACAGCAGGATACACCTTTTTTTCAAGTGCTCATGGATCATTCTCAAAGATAGACCATATGCTGGGTCACAAAGCAAGTCTTAACAAATTTAAAAAGATTGAAATCATACACAACACTTTCTCGGATCATAAAGGAATGAAGTTGGAAATCAATAATAGGCGGAGTGCCAGAAAATTCATAAATACATGGAGGCTCAACAACACACTCTTAAACAACAAGTGGGTCAAAGAAGAAATTGCAAGAGAAATTAGTAAATACCTAGAGGCAAATGAAAATGAAGACACAACATATCAAAACTTATGGGACGCAGCAAAGGCAGTGCTAAGAGGGAAATTTATTGCCCTAAATGCCTTTATCAGAAAAGAAGAAAAGGCAAAAATGCAGGAATTAACTGTCCACTTGGAAGAACTGGAGAAAGAACAGCAAACTAATCCCAAAGCAAGCAAAAGGAAAGAAATAACAAAGATTAGAGCAGAAATAAATGAAATTGAAAACATGAAAACAATAGAGAAAATCAATAAGACCAGAAGTTGGTTCTATGAGAAAATCAACAAGATTGATGGGCCCTTAGCAAGATTGACAAAAAGAAGAAGAGAGAGGATGCAAATAAATAAGATTAGAAATGAAAGAGGAGACATAACTACTGACCTCACAGAAATAAAGGAGGTAATAACAGGATACTATGAACAACTTTACGCTAATAAATACAACAATTTAGAAGAAATGGACAGGTTCCTGGAAAGACAGGAACAACCAACTTTGACTCAAGAAGAAATAGACGACCTCAACAAACCAATCACAAGTAAAGAGATTGAATTAGTTATTCAAAACCTCCCTAAAAAGAAAAGTCCAGGACCAGACGGCTTCACATGTGAATTCTATCAAACATTCCAGAAAGAATTAGTACCTACTCTCCTCAAACTCTTCAACATAATCGAAGTGGAGGGAAAACTGCCTAATTCATTCTATGAAGCCAACATCACCCTCATACCAAAACCAGGCAAAGATATTACAAAAAAAGAAAACTACAGACCAATCTCTCTAATGAATACAGATGCAAAAATCCTCAATAAAATTCTAGCAAATCGTATCCAACAACACATTAAAAGAATTATACATCATGACCAAGTAGGATTCATCCCAGGTATGCAAGGATGGTTCAACATAAGAAAATCAATTAATGTAATACACCATATCAACAAATCAAAGCAGAAAAATCACATGATCATCTCAATTGATGCAGAGAAGGCATTTGACAAGATTCAACATCCTTTCCTGCTGAAAACACTTCAAAAGATAGGAATGCAAGGGAACTTCCTTAAAATGATAGAGGGAATATATGAAAAACCCACAGCTAATATCATCCTCAATGGGGAAAAATTGAAAACTTTCCCCCTAAGATCAGGAACAAGACAAGGATGTCCACTATCACCACTATTATTCAACATTGTGTTGGAAGTTCTAGCCAGAGCAATTAGGCAAGAAAAAGAAATACAAGGCATCAAAATTGGAAAGGAAGAAGTAAAACTATCACTGTTTGCAGACGATATGATACTATATGTAGAAAACCCAGAAAAATCCACAACAAAATTACTAGAGCTAATAAATGAGTACAGCAAAGTAGCAGGCTACAAGATCAACATTCAAAAATCTGTAGCTTTTCTATACACTAGTAATGAACAAGCTGAGGTAGAAATCAAGAAACGAATCCCATTTACAATCGCAACTAAAAGAATAAAATACCTAGGAATAAATTTAACCAAAGAGACAAAAAACCTATATAAAGAAAACTACAAAAAACTGTTAAAAGAAATCACAGAAGACCTAAATAGATGGAAGGGCGTACCGTGTTCATGGATTGGAAGACTAAATATAGTTAAGATGTCAATCCTACCTAAATTGATTTACAGATTCAATGCAATACCAATCAAAATCCCAACAACATATTTTTCAGAAATAGAAAAACCAATAAGCAAATTTATCTGGAAGGGCAGGGAGCCCCGAATTGCTAAAAACATCTTGAGGAAAAAAAACGAAGCTGGAGGTCTCGCGCTGCCTGACTTTAAGGCATATTATGAAGCCACAGTGGTCAAAACAGCATGGTATTGGCATAAAGATAGATATATCGACCAATGGAATCGAATAGAGTGCTCAGATATAGACCCTCTCATCTATGGACATTTGATCTTTGATAAGGCAGTCAAGCCAACTCACCTGGGACACAACAGTCTCTTCAATAAATGGTGCCTAGAGAACTGGATATCCATATGCAAAAGAATGAAAGAAGACCCATCTCTCACACCCTATACAAAAGTTAACTCAAAATGGATCAAAGATCTAAACATTAGGTCTAAGACCATAAAACAGTTAGAGGAAAATGTTGGGAGATATCTTATGGATCTTACAACTGGAGGTGGTTTTATGGACCTTAAACCTAAAGCAAGAACACTGAAGAAGGAAATAAATAAATGGGAGCTTCTCAAAATTAAACACTTTTGTGCATCAGAGAACTTCATCAAGAAAGTAGAAAGACAGCCTACACAATGGGAGACAATATTTGGAAATGACATATCAGATAAGGGTCTAGTATCCAGAATTTATAAAGAGATTATTCAACTCAACAACAAAAAGACAGCCAACCCAATTACAAAATGGGAAAAAGACTTAAACAGACACCTACCAGAAGAAGAAATACGGATGGCCAAGAGGCACATGAAGAGATGCTCAATGTCCCTGGCCATTAGAGAAATGCAAATCAAAACCACAATGAGATATCATCTCACACCCACCAGAATGGCCATTATCAACAAAACAGAAAACGACAAGTGCTGGAGAGGATGCGGAGAAAGAGGCACACTTATTCACTGTTGGTGGGAATGTCAAAGGGTGCAACCACTGTGGAAGGCAGTTTGGCGGTTCCTCAAAAAGCTGAATATAGAATTGCCATACGACCCAGCAATACCATTGCTAGGTATCTACTCAAAGGACTTAAGGGCAAAGACACAAACGGACATTTGCACACCAATGTTTATAGCAGCGTTATTTACAATTGCAAAGAGATGGAAACAGCCAAAATCTCCATCAACAGAAGAGTGGCTAAACAAACTGTGGTATATACATACGATGGAATATTATGCAGCTTTAAGACAAGATAAACTTGTGAACCATGTAATAACATGGATGGACCTAGAGAATATTATGCTGAGTGAATCCAGCCAAAAACTAAAGGACAAATACTGTATGGTCCCACTGTTGTGAACGGACATTCGAGAATAAACTTGAAATATGTCATTGGTAACAGAGTTCAGCAGGAGTTAGAAACAGGGTAAGACAATGGGTAATTGAAGCTGAAGGGATACAGATTGTGCAACAGGACTAGATACAAAAACTCAAAAATGGACAGCACAATAATACCTAATTGTAAAGTAATCATGTTAAAATACTGAATGAAGCTGCATCTGAGCTATAGGGTTTTTTTTTGTTTTTGTTTGCTTGTTGGTTTGTTTGTTGTTGTTGTTTTTTACTATTACTACTACTTTTATTTCTTTTCTTTATATTAACATTTTATATCTTTTTCTGTTGTGTTGCTAGTTCCTCTAAACTGATGCAAATGTACTAAGAAACAATGATCATGCATCTATGTGATGATGTTAAGAATTACTGAGTACATATGTAGAATGGTATGATTTCTAAATGTTGTGTTAATTTCTTTTTTTTCTTTCCGTTAATAAAAAAAAAAAAAAAAAAAAAAGGTGGTGGTAGAGTTATACAAAAAGATCCGGTTTGATGAGTGAGTTTGAATGCTGAATCATTATACTGATATTTCTTTTAGCCTTCAGTACCTTAGAGTAGCTAGAAATAAAAACCTAAAATTGTAGACTTGCAACCTATAAAAAAAAAAAACATAGTTCTAGAGAAAATATAGAGAAGGGATGCAGTTTGTCTTGGACCAAGTGCAATGGATCAAGACTAGAGGCAAAAACACCAAAAAAGAGACTGCACTAGCCTTAGAAAATAATTAATTAATTAATTAATTGGACCCACTGCCCAAACAAAGAATTAAAGTAAGAAAGAGGAAGGTATGGGATAAAAGAAGGAGTTCCAACACAATATCTGGGACCTGTAAGTGGTTCAGTTTTGCTGAAGCAAGAAGTGCAAGGTGAGGGTAATGTAGAATTGCCCCTTCCTCAGCTCCACACCTGTGTGGCCTGGGGTCTAGAGAGAATCCTCTTAGCTCTCTGTCACTCTCTCCAGCTCCCCTCCTGTCTTTATTCCTGGTTAAAGTTGAATGTTGGAAGATACTTCCAATATGGCCTCTTGGTTTCTTAAACTTCTCTCAACCAAAGACCTTGTCTTCCACCCTGTCTCTGCCACTAACTTCTATAACCTTCCGGAGACCTTGTCATCACCAACAACTGCAATCTTTCCACACTTAAGTGATTAATCCATTCCTTCTTTCCTCTCCTCAATTTTCCAAAATCCACTCCCTCATCCTTACACTCAGCTGATGCTTTTGCTTCCTATTTCACTGCGGAAATAGCAGCAGTCAGAAGAGAATGCCCACAAGCTTTCACAGCTACATCTTCCCACTTACCTGCCTTTTTACCTTATATTCTGCCCTCCCCCCTGTTCTTCATCAGATCATCCCCAGTGACTCTGGTTCAGTTGATCTGGGGTGTGTCCTGGGCATAGGGATTTTTAAGTGTTTCCCAGATTACTTTAAAGTACAGCCAAGGTTGAGAAACTACTACTAAAGGTGAATTATTCCATTTTTCCTTACATACTCAAGAAAATTTTTCCACAGTTGTCCTCCCCCTCCCCCACTGCCAGTATCATCAATTTTTCCCTCTCTTGGCTCTTTCTCATCATCTTACAAACATGCTATTAATTCTCTCATTTTAAATAAACATTTCAACCCAGTTTCTCCCTGATACTGCCTCATTTTCCTACTCCCCCTTTACAGCAGAACTTCTCCAAAGGGTGTCAATACTTGCTGGCTCCAATTCCTCTTCTTCCATTTGCTTTTAGGATTTTGCTTCACAGATCTATCAAAACTGTTATTATCAAGATTTCTCATTGCTAAATCGAATGCTAAATCTCGGCCTTTAATTTACATGGCCTTTCAGCAGCATTTAACGGTTTATCACTTCCTTCTTCCTAGAATGTTTTATTGAATTGGCTTCCAGGACACCACATTCTTCTAGTTTTCTTCCTAATCTTTGGTAGCTCCTTCTCAGCCTCTGTTTTAGTCCAGGTTCTCTAGAGAAATAGAACCAACAGGAGATGTCTGTAAATAGATTTATAAAGGTGTCTCACACAACCGTGGGAACGAAACAGTCCAAAATCCGCAGAGCAGGCTGTGAAGCTGTTGGCTCCAAGGGTTTGGACGAACTCCACAGGCAAAGCTCACTGGCTAAAGAGTAGTCTCTCTTCTTCCTTGCAAGCCTTCAACTGATTGGATTATCTCAATAAGGCGTGGGGGGCACGCCTTAGTTGATAACAGATGTAATCAGCCACAGATGCAATCAACTGACTGATGATTTAATACCCCAGCCTTCGGGTTTATCAACCAGCCACAAAATGTCCTTGCAGTGATGGTCAGGCAGTGCTTGCTTGACCAGAGAACTGGGCATAATCATTTGGCCAAGTTGACACAAGAACCTAGCCTCCTCTCCTGGTTTCTCCTTGTAACTGACTCCTTAACACCAGATGACCCAAGGCTTGTTCTCTCCATGAACCCACCCCATTTCAGGCATTAAATTCTATCTAAATGCTGACTTATCTACATTTATTCTTCCAGTCTGACCTCCGAACGCCAACTTGACATCTCTACATGCTCTATTAGGAAGCATCTCAAATCCATCATGTCCAAAACTGAGCTCCTGATCTCCTCCTTCAACTTTGCTCACCTCACTAAATGACAGCTCCATCCTTCCAGATGTGCTAAGACAAAACCTTCAGAATCACCTTGACTCTTGCCTGTCTTCCTTTCACATCCATGTCCAATCTGAGAGTAAATCTCATTGGCTCTATTTACAAAATATGCCCAGCATCCAGCTATTTCTCCCATCTCTAGTGCAACCTTTTATTCTAATCCATTATTTCTATTATCCAAATATTTGCAATAGACTCCCCCTGGTCTCCCTGTTTCTGCCTTGCCCCTTAAAGCCTATACGCCACATGGCAACCTTATTGGTCTGGTTAAAATCCTCCAATGCTTTGGAAACCACATGTGCTATTTTGAACCTGTGGTGGACCCCAGAAAAGCCATGTCCTTTAATCCTCATTCAGTATTGCTGGGTGGGAGCAATTTGATTGTTCCCATGGAGATGTGACCCACCCAATTATGGATGGTAGCTTTTGATTAGATGATTTCCATGGAGGTGTGTCTCCACCCATTGAAAGTGGAGTTGCTTACTGGAATCCTTTAAAAGAGGGAACATTTTGGAGAGAGTCCCTTTTGGTAAAGCTACGAGAAGGCCAGCAGATGCCGCCATGTTCGACATGTGCCCTTCCAGCTGAGAGAGAAACGTTGAACGTCATTGGCCTTCTTGAACCAAGGTCTCTTTCCCCAGATGCCTTAAATTGGGCCTTTCTATAGACTTGTTTTAATTGGGACATTTTCTGAGCCTTAGAACTGTAAACTAGCAACTTATTAAATTCCTCTTTTTAAAAGCCATTTTGTTTCTGGTATATTGCATTCCAGCAGCTAGCAAACTAGAACACCACATATCAGATAAGGATTTAGTTTCCAGAATATATGAAGATATTCTTCAACTCAACAACAAAAAGACAAACCACCCAATTTAAAAATGGGCAAAAGACATGGACAAACACTTCTCAGAAGAGGAAATACAAATGGCTAAAGGCACATACAAAGTTGCTCAACTTCACTTGCTATTAGGGAAATGCAAATCAAAACCACAATGAGATATTGTCTGATATCCACCAGAATGGCCATTATCAAAAAACCAAAAAACGACAAGTGCTGGAGAGGATGTGAAGAAAGAGGTACACTTATCCACTGTTGGTGGGAATGTAAAATCATACAACTGCTGTGAAGGGCAGTTTGGCGGTTCCTCAGGAAGCTACGTATAGAAGTACCATATGATCCAGCAACCCCATTTCTAGGCATATATTCAGAGGAACTGAAGGCAAGGACACAAATGGACATTTGCACATAGATGTTTATAACAGCATTATTTACAATTGCCAAGAGATGGAAACAGCCCAAATGCCCATCAATGGATGAATGGCTAAACAAGCTGTGGTATATACATACAATGGAATATTATGCAGCTGTAAGACAGAATAAAGTCATGAAGCATGTAACAACATGGATGAAACTTGAGGACAGTATGTTGAGCGAAATTAGCCAGAAACAAAAGGACAAATACTGTATGGTCTCACTAATATGAACTAGCATTAATGAGTGAACTTTGAGAGTTGAAGCTAAGAACACAGATTATCAGAAGATAGAAATAAGGTAGTGTTCTAGTTTGCAAGCTGCCAGAATGTGATATACCAGAAATGGAATGGCTTTTAGGGAATTTATTAAATTTCAAGTTTACATGTTCTAAGCCTGTGAAATGTCCAAATTAAAGCAAGCCTATACAAATGTCCAATCTAAGGCATCCAGGGAAAGATACCTTGGTTCAAGGAGGCCGATGACATTTAGGGTTTCTCTCTCAACCGGAAAGGCACACGGTGAACATGGCAACATCAGCTAGCTTTCTCTCCAGGCTTCTTGTTTCATGGAGCTCCTTTGGGGGCATTTTCCCTGTTCACCTCCAAAGGTCTCTGGCTGCAGGGGCTCTAAAACTTTTTCCAAAATGATTCCCTCTTAAAGGGCTCCAGTAAGCAACCCCCACCTTGAATGGGTAAAGACACATCTCCACGGAAACCATCTAATCAAAAGTTACCACCTGCAATTGGGTGGGTTACATCTCTGTGGAAACAATAAAAAAGCTCCTACCCAGTGTTCTGGTTTGCTAGCTGCTGGAATGCAATATACCAGAAACAGAATGGCATTTAAAAAAGGGAATTTAATGAGTTGCCAGTTTACAGTTCCAAGGCTGAGAAAATGTCCCAATTACAATAAGTCTATAGATAAATGTCCAATCAAAGGCATCTGGAGAAAGATACCTTGGTTCAAGAAGGCCGACGACGTTCAACGTTTCTCTCTGAGCTGGAAGGACACATGGCGAACATGGTGGTGTCTGCTGGCTTTCACGTGGCTCTACCAACAAAGGACTCTCTCCAAAATGTTTCCTCTTTTAAAGGATTCCAGCAAGCAACTCCACCTTCAGTGGGTGGAGACACACTTCCATGGAAATCATCTAATCAAAATTTACCACCCACAATTGGGTAGGTCACATCTTCATGGAAACAATCATAATGCTCCCACCCAGCAATATTGAATGAGGATCAAAGGGCATGGCTTTTCTGGGGTCCACCACAGATTCAGACTGCATACCCAGCAATACTTAATGAGGATTAAAGAACTTGGCTTTTCTGGGGTTCACAATTATTCAAACCAGCACAGAAAGATATTGGGCATTTGGTGCTGAAGGAATATAGATTGTGCAATTGGACTGATTGTAAAAATTCAGAAATGGATAGCACAATACTACTTGATTGTAGCACAATAATATAAGTACACTGAATGAAGCTGAATGTGAGTATGATTGAGGGAGAAGGGCTGGGGGCACATATGAAACAAGAAGGAAAGATAAAGGATAAAGTCTGAGACAGTGTAACTCAGGAATGCCTACAGTGGACAATGATGGTGATTAAATGTACAAATAAAAAATGTTTTTGCATGAGGGAGAACATATGAATGGCAACATTGCAAGGTGTTGAAAATGGATGGCATACAGAAAAAAGTACAATTAACATAAGCTAAGGTCTATAGTCAACAGCAACTTTGTAATACGCTTCTACTGAATGTAACAAAGGCATTATGCCAAAACTAAATGTCAACAGGAGAGGCCATGGGGGAGGGGTATGGATTCTTTTTTTTTTTTCATGTATATTCTTTTTTTTTTTATTAATTAACGGAAAAAAAGAAATTAACCCAACATTTAGAAATCATACCATTCTACATATGCAATCAGCAATTCTTAACATCATCACATAGATGCATGATCATCGTTTCTTAGTACATTTGCATTGGTTTAAAAGAACTAGCAACACAACAGAAAAAGATATAGAATGTTAATATAGAGAAAAAAAATAAAAGTAATAATAATAGTAAAAAAAAAAAAACCTATAGCTCAGATGCAGCTTCATTCACTGTTTTAACATGATTACTTTACAATTAGGTATTATTGTGCTGTCCATTTTTGAGTTTTTGTATCTAGTCCTGTTGCACAGTCTGTATCCCTTCAGCTCCAACTACACATTATCTTACCCTGTTTCTAACTCCTGCTGGACTCTGTTACCAATGACATATTCCAAGTTTATTTTCGAATGTCGGTTCACATCAGTGGGACCATACAGTATTTGTCCTTTAGTTTTTGGCTAGACTCACTCAGCATAATGTTCTCTAGGTCCATCCATGTTATTACATGCTTCATAAGTTTATCCTGTCTTAAAGCTGCATAATATTCCATCGTATGTATATACCACAGTTTGTTTAGCCACTCGTCTGTTGATGGAGGTATGGATTCTTTATGGAAGAAAAGAAAATGTCTTCATATAGATTATGGTGGTGAAGCCATGTCTATATACTTAGGTTGGATTGTAGGATGTGTGAATAAAACTTTGAAAAGGAACGGAGAGAAACAAGTGCTAGAGAAAAGGCAGAGAAAGAGATGTACCTATTCACTGTTGGTAGGGAAACTGAGAGATGCAACCTCTGGAGGGCAGTGTGGTGGTCCCACAGGAGGCTAGGGGTGGGGTAGCCAATGAAATTCTGTTGCTTAGTATATACCTGGAGGAACTGAGTGTGGGGACACGAATGGATTTTTTGCACACTTGTGCTTATGACAGCAGTGTTCGTAATTCACAATGGATGGAGGTGCCTTAAAGGGTACAGTGACTGAGGAATGGAAGGGGGTACTGGTGTATACATACAATGGACTACTGAGCAGCCGCAAGAAGGAATGAAGTTGTGAAGCATGCAACTAGGTGAATGAACCTTAAGGACTGTATGTCAGAAAAAAGAAAAACAAATATTATCATGCCTCAATCATATGGACTAACTATAGTATAAAAACTCAGTGAACTGAAGTCAAGAACATGGGTTATCAGGTTGGGGCCTATTGTAAAGGGTCCTAGATTGTAAGGTCTTTCAGCAGTCATATATATTCAGGAGTTGTAACTGTTATTCCTAAATTCTGAGATCATGAGCTGTTTGTACATAACCTGGTCATTACCAGAAACTTCAGGTATTTATGTGACAACTGAGATTCAGAGTCAGAGCTCTGAAAGTCAGCAGTACCCCTATACAGGAACTGTTTAAAAAGTTGAAAAAGGGATCGGACTTTGACTAGAGACATGAAGGAAGCTGATCTGGATAGGACTAAGGCAAATCAGAATACAGGGTAAAGGATCGTCCACATTTTAAGACTTCAACTTCTGTGTGAGACCAAGGGGAGAGAGGTTTATTTGGTGCAAAATTTATATGTTGGGTAGCACATGACCGAATTTAACTTGTATGGTCAGTTTAGTTGAACACCATAAGTACATGGAATCTTGAATAGGACATGAAATTTCGTTGGATTGTCCAGTTAATGTGATGCCCTGATATATCCCAGAGTAATTTGGGCAGTAAATAAAGAAGTATTTGCAAAGTACCCTTGGGGGACTGGGGAGAAAGGAGGAAATAGTCAACTTCCCCAATTGGAGAATTTCTGATATTCTTACAAGCAGTGGGGACAACCAAATCAATAAGCTGAGCCCTTGATCTTGGGATTTGCCCCCATTGAAACTTATTCCTGCAAAAGGAGAAGCTAAGCCTACTTAAAATCATGCTTAAGTCACCCCTCTTTTGTTGCTCAGATGTGGCCTCTCTCTAAGCCAATTTGGCAGGTGAACTCACTGCCGACTCCCCTTCCACATGTTGGTGGGGGTCAGTGTGACATGACTCCCAGTCGTGTAAATCTCCCTGGTAACATGGAACAGAACTCCCAGGGATGAGCTGGGACCCAACATCAAGGAGTTGAGAAAGCCTTCTTGACCAAAAGGGGGAGGAAAGAAATGAGACAAAATAAAGTTTCAGGGGCTGAGAAATTTCAAACAGAGTTGAAACTTACCCTGGAGGTTATTCTTATGCATTATATAGATACCCCTTTTTAGTTTATGGTATATTGAAGTGGCTGGAGGGAAGTACCTGAAACTGTTGAGCTGTGTTCCAGTAACCTTGATTCTTGAAGAAGATTGCATAAAGATAAAACTTTGACAATGTGACTGGGTGGTTGTGAAAACCTTGTGTCTGATGGTCCTTTTATCCAGGGTATGGACAGATGAGTAAAAAATTATGGATAATAAATAAATAAATAAATAATATGGGTGATAAAGGGTAAAATAAATAAGGGAGATTGAATACTAGTGGTTAATGAGAGGGAGGGGTAAGGGATATGGGGTGTATGAGTTTTTTTCTTTTTTCTTTTTATTTCTTTATCTGGAGTGATGCAAATGTTCTAAAAAATGATCAAATAATGAAAGCGCAATTATATGATGATATTGTGAGTCACTGATTGTACACCACATATGGAATGTATGAAAAGAATGTTTGTGTTTGTATGTTGTTTTATCAATAGAAATATTTTTCAAAAATCCTCCAATGGAGACCTCTCTTGTTGCTCAGATGTGTCCTCAATCTCTCTAAGCCCAACTCTGCAAATGAAATCATTGCCCTCCCCACTACATTGGACATGACATCCAGGGGTGAAAGTCTTCCTGGCGACGTGGGAAAGAACTCCCAGGGATGAATCCAGACCTGGCACTTTGGGATCAACAATTCCATCCTGACCAAATGGGGGAAAGGAAGTGTAATTAATAAAGTATCAGTGGCAGAGAGAGTTCAAATAGAGTTGAGAGGCTACTCTGGAGGTTGCTCTTACACACGCTTCAGTTAGACCTTGCTACTGTCATAACATGCCAACCCCCAACGAGGACCATTCGAGCCAAAATTAAAGAACAGCTAGGGCAATTTATAAGATTCCACAAGGGTTTCAGGCAGTAGAGTAACTTGCCAGAAACTTACAACCTCCAGATTAGTCCCTGGTCCAAATAAGTCCTGAAACCTAGTCCAGCCTCTCCAGAACATCAGATAGTTCCAACTCTTTACCCCACAATATCAAAAATTTAGAATTGCCATTGCCCAAACAAACCCCAATGTCATGGTCAGGTTCATGTGTGAACTTGGCCAAGTTGTGGTACCTGTTTGTCTAGTTGGGCAAGTGCTGGCCTGTCTGTTGCAATGAGGACTTTTCATAGAATTAGATCATGATCATGTTAGCTGCATCCACAGTTGATTCCATTTGTAATCAGCCAAAGAGGAGTATCTTCTGCAATGAGTGATGCTTAATCTAATCACTGGAAGCCTTTTAAGGAGGATTCAGAAGAGACAGGTGTTATTCCTGCTTCGGCTGGCAAGCCTCTCCTGTGGAGTTTGTCCAGACCCTCCATTGGAGTAGTCGGCTTCACAGCCTGCCCTGAGGATTTTGGACTCTGCATTCCCGCGGTCACGTGAGACACTTTTATAAATTTTATATTTGCGAGTGTTCCCCGTTGATTCTGTTTCTCT
Organism: Tamandua tetradactyla; assembly: GCF_023851605.1. Lineage (NCBI taxonomy): Eukaryota > Metazoa > Chordata > Mammalia > Pilosa > Myrmecophagidae > Tamandua > Tamandua tetradactyla. The sequence continues at coordinate 195,245,642 of NC_135327.1, read as the reverse complement.
AGAGAACCCCAACTAATACAAGGGGTATGGAAAGATCAAAGTAGATGGTGGAATTTACATAAAAGATAGGACTTAACAAATGAATATGAATGTTGAGTCATTAAATTGATATCTCTTTTAGTCTCCAGTATTTCAGAGCAGCTAGAAGTAACAAGCTAAAATTATGAAATCATAACCCATGTCAAAGTCTGAAATGTGTTCTACAACTAATTGTGGTGCTGTGCTTGGAAATTTATAGCTTTTTTGTATATATGTTATTGTTCACAAAAAAAGAAGAAAAAGAAGTCTAATGTGATGACAAAAAAATATTTGAGCCCTCTAGCCTCCTATATTCTGGAGCAGCTAGAAGGAAAAATATGAGAGGATCATATGGTAGCCCATGACAAACTCTGGGATCTATCCTGCAACCACTTTTGTAGAGTGTTTTGAAAACTATTGCTTTTTTATTTCTTTGCTTTGTATATATATTATACTGTACAATAAAAAAAGTTTTTTAAAAAATCCTCCAATGACTTCCCAACTAACTCAGAGTAAAAGAAAAAAGCCCTTAAAATAGCTTCCGAGGCCATTCCATCCTGCCCACCCCCTTATACATCTGACTTGAGAGCATATTGCTGTCTCTGTGCCCTCCAGCCACAGTGCTTTTCCTCTAACACACGGGGCCCTGTAAGCTGAGGAACTTTGCACCTGGTGTCCCATCCTCCCCACACCATGAACTCCGCATCTCCCTTCCGTGCTTTATTGGTTTTTAATTAAACTATCTATTTTGGAATGATGGCATTTTCACATGCAGCTACAAGAAAGAACACAGAGAGATCCTGTGTGCTTTATTCCGTTTCCCCCAGTGATAACATTTTACAAAACTACAGTACAACAGCACAATCAAAACAGTGACAACACAGTCAAGAAACACAACATTCCCAACGCCTAATGATGCTTTGTGCTGCCTTTTATGGCCACACCCGCTGCTCCCCCAAGCCATCCTCTCCTTAATACTGCAAGGACTAGTCTGGTCTCCATTTCTGTAATTCTGTCATTTCAAAAAATGTTGTATAAATGGCAACATACAGTATGTAATCTTTTATAATTGCCTTTTTTTTTTGTTTCCACTCAGCATAATTCTCTGGAGATTCATCCGGGTTGGTGTATGTATTAATAGTCCATTCCATTTTATTGCTGAGTTGCATTCTATGGTGTGGCTGTAACACAGTTTAAGCATTCACCCACTGAAAGACATCTGGGTTTTTTCCAGCTTTTACAAATAACTCTGCTTTGAACATTTGTGTATAGGTTTCTATGGGAAGATGTCTTCTCTGGGATAAATGCCCAGAAGTGCTATTACTGGGTTACATGGTAAAGGCATGTTTAGGTTTTTTAACCTAAAAATTAGGTTTTTTTTTTTTAATATACATAATTTTGTTAGAAAGTTTTTAAATGCGACATCTTAAAAAAAACAAATTTTACTATTGATTCTAATTCCTAGGAGTTTGTTGTGCTACCATTCAAAGTCAAGAAATTAAAGAAACCATTAAATAGAAACATTCAACATCAGAAGCTTAAAAATCTAACTGTACAGTGGGCCACAGTGGCTCAGCAGGTAAGAGTGCTTGCCTGCCATGCCCAAGGACCCGGGTTCGATTCCCGCTGCCTGCCCATGTAAAAAAAAAAAAATCTAACTGTATGTAGTAGTCTCTCAAAAAGCTACAACCAGCACTTTTTAAAAATATTTTCTGTACAAAGAATCTTATCAGTTATACAAAAATCTGTACAGTTTTTATACTGAAGGTAATATTGAACTGCCCTTGAATTCGCATTCTTAGCCAAACAAATGCCTGAGCACACACGCACAATCCACACACATCATTGCAGGACAGCCATTTATTCTTCATCCTCATCATCTTCAACTTCTTCTTCCTGCTTCACCTCCTCCTCTTCTGGTTCATTCTTCTTCGAGCTTGTTGACCTGCCAGGGCCCTTCTTTCCAGCTTCACTTTTGTCCTTGGCGTGATATGCAGCAATATCCTTCTCATATTTCTCCTTCAGCTTAGCTGCTTTTTGGTCATATGGTTGTTATCTCTGGCCCACTGTTCAAACCACATTTCACCCAATTTTTTTTGCGGTATCCCCAATGGACATGCTTGGGTGTTCACTTTTGATCTTTGAGCGATGTTCAGAGCAAAACAGGAGGAAAGCTGGTGGTGGCCTTTTAGGGACATTGGGATCTTGTTTTCTTTCCTGTTTTGTTACCTTTGGGAGGAGCATAATTTTTCATCTCCCTGTCACAACGAACTTTGTCACTTTGGACCATATTTCAAACTTGGACTTTTCCTTTGCAGACATTGTCTTCCATCTCTCAGAACTTTTTTTGGAGAATTTGGCGAAGTTGACTGAAGAGTCTGGGTGCTTCTTCTTGTGCGCTTCCTGGCAGGTCTGCACGAAGAAGACATGCGGATGTTTTCCTCTCTCTCAGTTTGTTGGACTCTCCTTTACCCATCATGACGGGACAGAACCTATAGTGCCAACCGTGGAGCTTTGCGTCCAGATCGCTCAGAGCAGAAGGATCCCACCAAGAAGTTTCCTTCCGAGGGTGCCTGAGTGGATTGGTTTATCCATACATTTAGCTTTTAAGCAACCATTTTTTAGAGTGGCTGCACCATTTTACGTTCCTAACAGTAATGTGTGAGTGATCTTGTTTCTCCACATCCTTGAGCATTTGGTGGTCATGTATTTTACTTTTGTCATTCTGATATGTGTGTAGTGTAATGGCTAATGATGTTGAACAACTTTTTGCTTGCTTATTTGCTATCTGTAGTCTCTGTGGTGAAGTGTCTGTTATGTCTTTTGCCCATTTCCTGATGGATTGCTTGCTTTTTTACTTTTGAGTTTTGAGGATACATTTTCTCCCATTTTGTAGTTTGCCTTTTCATCCACTTATCAAGGTCCTTCACCGAGCAAAAGCTTTTTTTATAAATGAAGTCCAATTCATCATTTTTTTCCTCTTACAGATTGTGCTTTTGATATCAAGTCCAAGAGCTCTTTGCCTAATCCTAGAGCCCAGAGATTTTCTCCTATGTTGTGTTTTTTTCCCTAAAAGATTTATAGTGTTTATGTTTACATTTAAGTCTGTGATCCATTTTGAGTTAATTTTTGTATAAGGTGTGAGGCAGGTGAAGGTTCGTTTTTTGTCATGGATGTCCAATTGCTCCTGCACAATTTGCTGAAAAGGCTATTTTTCTGCCATTGGATTGCTTTCAGACCTTTTGTTTTTGGCTTCTCTTTTCTGTTCCACTTACCTATGTTTCTATTCCCTTGTCAATGCTACAAAGTCTTGATTACCGTAGTTCTACATCTTGAAAATGGGTTGACTCATTTGTCCCACTTTATTCTTCTTTTTCAAAACTTTTAACTATTATTGTTCCTTTGTCTTTCCATACAAATTTTAGAATAATATTGTCTAAATATAGAAAAAGTTTTGCTAGAATTTTTTTTGTCAACACATTTTTCTAATTTATTTGATTACTTTATCTGGAAAAACTTTATAAATGCATCATTTAAGAGGGCAGTAAATTATTTTCCTGCTCTGAGAAAATAATGTTTTTCTCCCCCACCTTTTAAAACTTTTTAGTATGCTTTTGCAAAAAGAGATGCAAGAATGGAATGACAGTTTAAAGTTGCATTTATAAGAACCTGGTAATCTACCTATAATTTGCCTCTACAAATAGAGCCCTTTGCAATAATATTTAAACAAATAGGCTTAAACACCTCCTTTATTCACTCTACTTGTAGAGCAAAGAGGTACTTATTTTTCAAGTATTATGCTGTAAAAACTATTTTTTATTTTGCCAATTTAACATATTATTTTGCTAGAATTTTTATGGAAATTGAATTGAACAATTTGCAGAGGATTGACATCTTTACTATGTTGAGTCTTCAACCCGTGAATGCAGTATGCATCTCCGTTTATTTAGATCTTTGATATCTTTCATAGTATTGTATAGTTTTCAGCATACAAATCCTGTACATGTTTTGTTGGGGTACACATAAGTATCTTAATTTTTGAGCAATTTAAACTGTGTATTTTTAATTGCAGTGTCCATGTGTTCATTGCTAGCATATAGAAGTACAATTAATTTTTGTATATTTATCTTGTATCCTGTGACTTTCCCGAACTCATGTATTAGTTCAGAAAGTTTTTTTTTATTCCTTGGAATTTTCTATGTATACAATCATGCCATCTGCAAATAGGGACAGTGTTAGTATTTCCTCTATGAACTGTATGCCTTTTATTTTATTCTCTTACCTTATATCCCTGGATAGACATTTCAGCACTATGTTGAATAAGATGTGGTAATTTAGTAAGAGTGGCAAGAGTGGACACCCTTGCCTTGTTCCCAGTCTCAGGAAAAAAGCACTTGGTCTTTCACCATTAACTGTGATATTAGCTGTAGGGTTTTGGTAGATGCTCTTTATCAAATTGAGGAAGTTCCCCTCTATCGCTTGTGTTTTGAGAATTTTCATCATGAATTGGTATTGAATTTTGTCAAATGCTTTTTCTGCATTAGTCAATATTATCATGTTACTTTTCTTCTTTAGCCTGTTAATATACTGGATTACAGTGATTGGTATTTGAATAGCAAACCAACCTTGCATCCTTAGAATGAACCCCACTTGATTGTGGTTTAGCACTCCTTTTACATATTGCTGAATTCTATTTTACTAATATATTCTGAAGGATTTTTGTGTCTAGGGTCATGAGGGATATTGGTCTGTAGTTTTCTTTTCTTTCTTTTTTTTATACTCTGTTTTTTAATTTTTGGACATTTTTCAATGATCAGTTCAATTTCTTTAATAGTTTTAGGATTATTCAAGTTACCTATATCATATTGAGTGAGTTGTGATAGTCTTTGTTTTTCAAGAAAATAGTCCATTTTGCCTATTGTATGTGTATAGAGTTCTTATTATTCATAGTAATAACCCCTGTTCTAGTTCTGATATTGCTTATCTGCAACTCATTTCTTTTTTTTCTTCTTTCTTTCAATTTTGTTAAATGTTTCAATTTCACAGGTTTTTCAAGAAAACACTTCATTGATTTTCTGTCTTGCATTTCTAATTTTAAATTAATTGATTGCTGTTTTTATCTTTATTATTCCCTTCCTTCTGCTTGCTATGGGTTTATTTTATGCTTCTTTTTCTTGATTCTTATGGTGGGAGCTTAAATATTAATATGAAACTTTTCCTTTTTCAATGTATGGATTTAATGCTATAAATTTTCCTCTCAGCATTGCTTCAGCAGTGCCCCCCTTCAGCAGTAATCCACAAATTTTGATATGTTGTATTTTTATTTTCATTTACTTCAGTGTCTTTCTTTTATTTCCTTTGTGGCTTCCTCTTTGACCCATGGGTTAATTTACAAGTGTGCTTTTCTTAATTTCCAAATGTTTGGGGATTTTTCTCTTATCTTCCTCTTATTGATTTTTAGTTTGATTCCACTGTGGTTGGAAAACACATTCTGTATGAATACATTTCATCTAAATTTCTTGCAGTTTCTATTTGGCTTAGGATATGATCTATCTTGGTATATAGTCCATGGACCCTTAAAAAGAGTGTGCATTCTGCTGTTATTGGATGGAGTGATCTATTGGAGTCAATTAGATCCTCTTTGGATGGTGTTGCTGAGTTCTTCTATGTCTTTGCTGATTTTTTGTTTAGCTCTTCTATCAATAGTTGAGAGAGAAGTATAGATTTGTCAATTTCTTTTTTTAGTTCTATCAGTTTTTGCTTCATGTATTTGCAGATCTGTCGTGTAATGCATCCACATTTAAAGTTGCTATGTATGCTTGGTGGATTGACTTTTATCATTATATATTGTCCTGCTTTGTCTCTGGTAATATTCTTTGCTCTGAAGCCTGCTTTGTATAATGTTATTATAGCCACTCCTGCTTTCCTTTGTTTAATGTTTGCATGATGTATTTTTCATTTTAATCTGCCTATACCGTTATATTTGGAATGAATTTCTTATAGACAATCTATAGTTGTGTTATATTTTTAATACATTCTATTAATCTCTCTTTTAATTGGTGTATTTAGACCATTTACATTTAATGTAATTGCTGTATGTGAAGGCTTAAGTCTGCCATTTTAGTTTTTGTTTTCTGTTTGTTCTCTCTGCCTTTTTTTTCTCTCTGTTTTCTTTTTCCTAACTTTCTGTGGTTCTTTGAGCACTTGTTTGATAATTCAATTTTTATTTATCAATGGTGCTTTGGGGTATATCTCTTTGTGTAGTTATTTTGGTGGTCTCTCTAGGTATTACATTACATATAAATAATTTTCCAAAGGCCATCTGTGTCATAATTTTACCAGTTCAAGTGAAGTATAGAAATCTTGCATCTCTTTATGTCCCTTTACCTTTCCTGTCTATAATTGTCTTAAATATTACCTCTATTACACTTAAAACCATATCAGTGCTACAATTTTTGCTTCAACCACCAAACATAAATTAGTAAATTCAAGAAGAGAAGGAAAATTCAGTGCATTTACTCACATTTTTTGCTTACTATATTCTTTCTTACTTCCCTATGAAGAAAGAAAAGTCCTTCTTTTAGAGAACTTTCTTTGGCCACTCTTTTAGGACAAGTCTGCTGCTGACAAATTCTTTAGTTTTCCCTCATCTGAGAATGTCTTGATTCCCTTTCTTTCCTAAAGGATTTTTTCACTGGATATAGAATTCTGGGTTGACAGTTCTTGTCTTTCTGTACTTAAAAAAATATTTAGCCACTGTTTCAGTTTGCCAATGCTGCCAGAATGCAATATACCAGAAATGGGTTGACTTTTTCAATGGGGTTTTATTAGGTTACAAATTATAGTTCTAAGGCCATGAAAATGTCCATTAAGGCATCAAGAAGAAGATACCTTATCTGGGGAAAGGCTGCTGGCATCCAGGTTCCTGTGTCACATGGGAAGGCATATGATGATGTCTGTTGGTCCTTCTCCCCTGGTTTTAGTTTCAAATGCTGTCTCCAAATGTCTCTGGGCATTTCTTTCTGTATGTCTGTGTGTCCTCTCTTAGCTTCTCTGGGGCAAACTCTGGATTTCATCTCTTAGCTTCTCTGGAACTCTCTGAATTTCATTTGTCTTATCCTCCTATAAAGGACTCCAGCATGGAGATTAAGACCTACCTTGAATAGGCTGGGTCACATTTCCATGGAAACAACCTAATCAAAAATCCCACTCACAAGAGGTCTACACCCACAAGAATGGAGTAAAAGAATATTGCCTTTTCTGGGGTACATAACAGATTTAGACCAGCACAGCTATGTTCATCTGGTCTTCATGGTTTCTGATGAGAAATCTGCTATCATTTTAATTATTTTTCCATTATAAACAAGGTGTGCATTTTCATCTATCTACTTTCAAGATTTTCTATTTGTCTTTAGTTTTCAGAAGCTAAATTGTGATATTGCCTGATATGGGTTTGGGGACGCTTATTCTGTTTGGCATTTGCTCAGCTTCTTTAATCTGTAGGCTTCCATCTTTTGCCAAATTTGGAAAAATTTTAGCCACAATTTCTTCAAAACTTTTTCAGCCCTACCCTGTATCTCCTTTCCTTGTGATGACATGATCGTTAGAACTTCAGTCTCATAGGTTCCTGAAGCTAGTTTCTTCCCCCTTCCCCACTTCAGGATATTTTCTCTGTGTTGCCTGGAATGGGTAGTTTCTATTTCTTTATTTTCCAGCTCACTGATTCTTTCTTCTGTCTCCAGATTCTGCTGTTGAGCCCATCAACTGAGTTTTTTTTACTTTTATTGTATTTTTCAGTTCTAAAATTTCCATTTATTCTTCTTCATATGTTCACTTTCTTTGCTAAAGTTCTCCTTTGTCATTTAAGTGTATTAATAATTGCTTTTTGAAGTATTTTTATCCTTACTGTTTTAAAATCTTTGTCAGACAATTCTAACATTTCTGTCATCTTAGTGTAGGCATCTATTGACTTTTTTTCCTGTTTGAGATTGTCCTGGGTTTGGGCATGATGAATAATTTTCTACTGAAACCTGGAAACTTTTGTATTACGTTATGTGACTCGATCTTATTTAAACTTTCTATTGTATCTGAATTTGTTCTGACACCACTCCAACTGGGAAAGAGTGGACACTGCCTTATTTCTGCCAAGTGAAGGTAGAAGTCCAGGTACTCTATTAGGCTTCAGTTGACAAACAATGCAGGGGAACTCCCTTTTCCTACAGGGCCAGGATGAGGGTTCTGACCTCAGTAGGCCTCCACTGATACTATGGTGGGGCTGGCTTCATTAATGCAGGCAATGGTGAGAGTCCTGACTCTCGAACAGGCCTCCTCCGAGACCACCCCGGTAGGGAGGGATAGGAGTGCCTTACTAATGCAGAGCAGAGCTGGAAGTCCAGGATCACCATGTGATCTCCACTGATCACCACTGATCAAGGTGGGGGACCTTGTTGCCAACCACCAGGAATGAAAGTTCCAGCCTCATATTTGGCCTTCTTTGACACCACCCTGGTGGGAGTGTTGGGATGTCTTGTTACCACCTTGTGAATGTGCAAGTCTAGGCTTTCCACTAAATCTTTGCTGTATGGAGTAGTGTTGTCTAAATGTTTTCTGAGTTTCTGGGCTTCCCCTCTCCTGGTCCTTTGGCAAGAGACAGCATACTTTTTTGCGGAGGAGAGACTTTTTCTGCCTGAGTTTGTTGTCATTTCTGGGTTTCTTCACCTCCAAGTCTAGGATACATGAGTGTGCCAGTCTGAATCTATTATGTACCCCAGAAAAGCAATTTTTTAATCCTGATCCAATCTTGTGGGAGCAGCCGTTTCTTTTAATTCTGACTCAATACTATAAGGTGGAAGTTTTTATTAGATTATTTCCATGGGGATGTTACATGCCCAATTTTGGGTGTGACCTTTTGATTAGATGGAGAAGTAGCTCCACCTATTCTAAGTGGGTCTTGATTAATTTACTGGAGTCCTTTAAAAGAGAAACATTTTGGAGAGCGCTTACAATAGAGCTATGCAGAAGTAACAGAACCTACATAGCCAGAGACCTTTGGAGATGAAGAAAGAAAATGCCGCAGGGAAGGTGTTTGAAACCAGAAGCCAAAGACCCCAGCAGTGCCAGCTATGTGCCTTCCTAGCTGACAGAGGTGTTCCAAATCCATCGGCCTTTCTTGAATTAAGGTATCTTTCCCTGGGTGCCTTAGTTTTGATCATTTTATAGGCTTAGAACTGTGAACTTGTAATTTATAAAATTCACTTTTTAAAAAGCTCTTTCATTTCTGGCATATTGCATTCTGGCAGCTTAACAAACTAATACAATGAGCAAAAAGAAAATACAGCTCACCACTATGCCATTACTTGGGTCCCAAGATTGCTAGCATGTCTGCCTTCTTCTCTCCACCTTTCAGAGCCTCCTTAAGTTTGTCTTATACATAATGTTAGGGCTTTTAGTTATACTTAGTAGAAAGAATAGGGAAAAATACATTTATTCCATCTTCCTGGAGGCAGAATTCAACCCCTACTTTTTTTTTTCCCATTGCATTTATCACCATCTAACATCCTACATATTTGTCTTACTTTTCTTGCCTGCTGTTTATATCGTTCCCATTCAAATATAAACTCCAACTGGGCAAAAAAGTTTTGGTTCATTTTGTTCATTGTTGTAACCTCAGTGTGAAAAGAGTTCCTAGCAAATAGTAAGTACCCAGTACCCATTTCTTGCAAGAATGAATGAACAGCAGTGAGGTGAAGAATATAGTGCACCCCCAGTATCTGTGGGCAACCACTCCAGATTGGGGAAGGTCAGAAGGCCCCAGGAAAACCTGTTGAATCCAAATGCCCTGAGAGGAGATTGAGAGAGTTAATGGAGATTGTGGAATTTATTAATGATAAGAACAAATAAAACTAAACAAATATATATTTTCAAAATAGATCATTATTAACTCTAGAGAAAACAAAAAGTTGCCCAGGAAAGGAAGAGCAATCACAGTTTATTTATAGCTCAGTCAGGGACAGATTCAGGTATCATAGGGCCTGAAGCTCATACAATTAGGAGTGGAGCAGAGGGAGGACTACTTTAAGAAAAGGAAAAGCATTACATTTCAAATGAATCTGAGTATATCTCAGAGAAATTTTTGGAATCTTGTAACTTCCCCATCCTAATCTGTGGGTATGTTTGGGAGTCAGTGAAGAGTAGAGGGCAGCTGATGAGCATGCTGCTTGCTACAGCTTTCAGGGAGAAGAACAAAGAACTGCACAAGGTACAGCTATGAAGAGTGGTAAAAAGCAGCCCTTAGTGGCACCCTGGTTCCCCAGAAAAGCCCAAACTCCTCTTCATGCATTTAAGATCCTCCACATTGGTTTATAGTCAACAGTAACATTGTAATATGCTTCCACTGAATTTAACAAAGGCATTATGCCAAAACTAAATGACAACAGGCTGGGGGGCGGGGCATGGAGGAGGGGTATGGATTCTTTGTAGAAGAAAAGGAAATGTTTTTGTATAGAATATGGTAGTGAAGGCATGTCTATATACCTAAGCTGGACTGTATGATGTATGAACAAAGCTTTAAAAATGAACGAGAAACAAGTGTGAGAGAAAATGCAGAGAAAAAGATGTAGCTATTCACTATCAGTAGGGAACCTGAGAGGTGCAGCCCCTTGGAGGGCAGTGTGGTGGTCCCACACAAGGCTAAGGATGGGGTTGCCATATGATCCTGCAAGCCTGTTGCTCAGTACATACCTGGAGGAACTGAGTGTGGGGACACAAATGGACTTTTGCACACTGGTGTTTATGGCACCAGTGTTCATGATTCACAATGAATAGAGGTGGCCTGAGAGTACAAAGACAGGAATGGAGTGGGGAACTGTGATGTATTCATACAATGAACTACTAAGCAGCGGCAAGAAGGAATGACCTTGTGAGACTTGCAACTAGGTGAATGAAACTTAAGGACTATATGCTGAATGAAATGTCAGGAACCAAAAGACAAATATTATCATGCCTCAATCATATGGAATAACTATAATATAAAAACTTGGTGAACTGAACTCTAGAGCATGGGTTATCAGGTTGGGGCCTATTGTAAAGGGTCCTAGATTATAAATTCTTACAGCAGTCACATATATTCAGGAGTTGTAACTGTTATTTCTAAATTCTGAGATATTGAGTCATTTGTATGTAACCTGGTCCTTCTCAGAAACTTTGGGCATTTATGTGACACCTGAGACTCAGAATTAGAGCTCTGAAGCTATGAAAGTCAATAGTAACCCATACAGGAGCTGTTTAAAAAGTTGAAAAAGGGATTAGACTGCAATTAGAGATATGAAGGAAGCTGATCTGGATAGGACTAAGGTAGACCAGAATACAGGGTAAAGTATCACCAGTATTTTAAAACTTCAACTTCTGTATGAGACCAAAGGGAGAGATGTTTATTTGGTACAAAATGTATATTTTGGGTGGTGCATTCCCTAATTTAACTTGTATGGTCAATTTAGTTGAACAGCATAAGTACATGGAATCTTGAATAGGGTATGAGATTTTGTTGGATTGTCCAGGTTAGTGTGATGCCCTGATATATCCCAGAGTAATTTGGACAGTAAATAAAGAAGTATTTGCAAAGTCTCCTTGGGGGACTGGGGAAAAAGGATGAAATCTTCAATCTCCCCATTTGGAGAATTTCTGATATTTTTGCAAGCAGTGGGGACAACCAAGTCAATAGGCTGAGCCCTCGATCTTAGGGTTCAACCCCTATAAAACTTATTCCTGTAAAGGATAGGCTAAGCCTACTAATAGTTATGCTTCCGAGTCACCCCCAGAGAACCTCTTTTGTTGCTCAGATGTGGCTTCTCTCTCTAAGACAACTTGGCAGGTGAACTCACTGCCCTCCCCACTCTGTGGGACATGACTCCCAGGGGTATAAATCTCCCTGGCAATGTGTAACAGAAATCCTGGGATAAGCAGGGACCCAGCATCAAGGGATTGAGAAAGTCATCTTAACCAAAAGGAGGAAGAGAGAAATGAGACAAAGTAAAGTTTCAGGGGCTGAAAGATTTCAAAGAGTTGAGAGCTTACCCTGGAGGTTATTCTTATGCATTATATAGTTAACCCTTTTTAGTTTATGGTGTATTGTAGTGGCTGGAGGGAAGTATCCCAAAACTGTTGAGCTGTGTTCCAGTAGCTTTGATTCTTATAGTAATATATATATATATATAATTACTATATATATATATATATATATATATATTAGGTGCATGGTCCAGAAATCGAACCTGGGTCTCCCTCATGGAAGGTGAGCATTCTGAATGACTCGCACACCCCCAGTAACCTTGATTCTTGAAGATGATTGGATAACTATATAGCTTTCACAATGTGACTGTGTGATTGTGAAAACCTTGTGTCCAGGATATGGACAGATGAGTAAAAAATATATACGGATAAAACATCAATAAATCTTGGGGGGATAAAGGGTAAAATAAATTGGGTAGATTGAAATACTGTTGGTCAATGAGAGGAAGGGGCAAGGGGTATGGGATGTATGAATTTTTTCTTTTTTCTTTTTATTTCTTTTTCTGGAGTGATATCAAATGTTCTAAAAAATTATGGTGATGAATACCAGCCACGTGATATTGAGAGCCATTGATTATCGATCATGTATGGAATGTATGTGTGTGAAGATTTGTCAATAAAAATATTTTTTTAAAAAAGACTCTCTCTTTCTCCGCCGGCCCGCCGCGCGGCGCCCACGCCCCGCAGCAGCCGACCCGCCCGCCCTCCTTCTCCCCCCTCCTCCCCCTCCTGCTCCGGCCGCTCTCCAACCACCACGGTGCCCTCTTCCCCCGCCTTCACCGGCTCCTCCACCACCAGCCTCTACAGCCTTGCCGCCCTCACCTTTCCTCCTCCAGAACAGCTACTGGGGGAGTGGAGATAATACAGAGCAGCTCCCGGAGCCACGAGGGAGAGCAAAGGGATGGCGTACCCCATCCTGGAACGGCTGACTATCTGGGAGAACCAGCTCCAGTGAGATCACCAAGGGGCACGGGCTTTCCTGGGTGGGACGGCAAGCGACCGGAGTCCCTCCCTTCTACCTTCCCAGGCCAGCTGGTAGAATTGGACAGGCGGTCCCCTTAGGCCGCGGCGGCTGGTGCCCCCACCACACGAGGCCCCCCGGAACAACTGAGATAGTTGGGTCGGAAATCCCCAGACTGCGGAGAACAGTGACCGGGGGATCCCTTCCAAACACGTGACTCCCCCGTCGGCTGGGAATAGTGCACTCTCCCGGGCTGCGACAGCTGGCGCCCTCCCGCCACGCTTGGTGCCCTGGGCCGACTAGCTAATTCGGCGGACGCTCTCCCGTGCTGCGGCGGCCGGCGACCCTCCCCGCATTCGGAACCCCAGGCCGGCCGGCATTCTTCCAAGACGCTTCGGCTGCCGAACCTCCCCTACGGCGAGAATTTTCCAGAGTTAAAGGACCCACAGCAACTTTCACTGGTGGAACCCGTAGACAAACGTGTGCCACGAGCGCCACCTACTGGGCAGGATAAGAAAAACAGAACCCAGAGATTGCACAGAAAAATCTTTCAACCTGTGGGGTCGAACACCCAGGAAAATCTGACTAAATGCCCAGACGCCAGCAGAAGATAACGGATCACGCTCAGAAAATTGAACATATGGCCCAGTCAAACGAAGAAACCAATAGTTCAAATGAGATACAGGAGCTGAAACAACTAATGCTGAATATACGAACAGAAATGGAAAACCTCTTCAAAAACGAAATCGATAAATTGAGGGAGGACATGAAGAAGACATGGGCTGATCAAAAAGAAATAGAAAAACTGAAAAAACAAATCACAGAACTTATGGAAGTGAAAGATAAAGTAGAAAAGATGGAAAAAACAATGGATACCTACAACGACAGATTTAAAGAAACAGAAGATAGAATTAGTGATTTGGAGGATGAAACATCTGAATTCCAAAAAGAAACAGAAACTATACGGAAAAGAATGGAAAAATTTGAACAAGGTATCAGGTAACTCAAGGACAATGTGAACCGTACAAATATACGTGTAGTGGGTATCCCAGAAGGAGAAGAGAAGGGAAAAGGAGGAGAAAAACTAATGGAAGAAATTATCACTGAAAATTTCCCAACTCTCATGAAAGACCTAAAATTACAGATCCAAGAAGTGCAGCGCACCCCAAAGAGATTAGACACAAATAGGCGTTCCCCAAGACACTTACAAGTTAGAATGTCAGAGGTCAAAGAGAAAGAGAGGATCTTGAAAGCAGCGAGAGAAAAACAATCCGTCACATACAAGGGAAACCCAATAAGACTATGTGTAGATTTCTCAGCAGAAACCATGGAAGCTAGAAGACAGTGGGATGATATATTTAAGTTACTAAAAGAGAAAAACTGCCAGCCAAGACTCCTATATCCAGCAAAATTGTCCTTCAAAAATGAGGGAGAAATTAAAACATTCTCAGACAAAAAGTCACTAAGAGAATTTGTGACCAAGAGACCAGCTCTGCAAGAAATACTAAAGGAAGCACTAGAGTCAGAACCGAAAAGACAGAAGAGAGAGACATGGAGAAAAGTGTAGAAAGAAGGAAAGTCAGATATGATATATATAATACAAAAGGCAAAATGGTAGAGGAAAATATTATCCAAACAGTAATAACTCTAAATGTCAATGGACTGAATTCCCCAATTAAAAGACATAGACTGGCAGAATGGATTAAAAAACAGGATCCTTCTATATGCTGTCTACAGGAAACACATCTTAGACCCAAAGATAAATATAGGTTGAAAGTGAAAGGTTGAGAAAAGATATTTCATGCAAATAACAACCAGAAAAGAGCAGGAGTGGCTATACTAATATCCAACAAGTTAGACTTCAAATGTAAAACAGTTAAAAGAGACAAAGAAGGACACTATATACTATTAAAAGGAACAATTAAGCAAGAAGACATAACAATCATAAATATTTACGCACCGAACCAGAATGCCCCAAAATACGTGAGGAATACACTGCAAACACTGAAAAGGGAAATAGACACATATACCATAATAGTTGGAGACTTCAATTCACCACTCTCATCAATGGACAGAACATCTACACAGAGGATCAATAAAGAAATAGAGAACCTGAATATTACTATAAATGAGCTTGACTTAACAGACATTTATAGGACATTACATCCCACAACAGCAGGATACACCTTTTTTTCAAGTGCTCATGGATCATTCTCAAAGATAGACCATATGCTGGGTCACAAAGCAAGTCTTAACAAATTTAAAAAGATTGAAATCATACACAACACTTTCTCAGATCATAAAGGAATGAAGTTGGGAATCAATAATAGGCGGAGTGCCAGAAAATTCATAAATACATGGAGGCTCAACAACACACTCTTAAACAACAAGTGGGTCAAAGAAGAAATTGCAAGAGAAATTAGTAAATACCTAGAGGCAAATGAAAATGAAGACACAACATATCAAAACTTATGGGACGCAGCAAAGGCAGTGCTAAGAGGGAAATTTATTGCCCTAAATGCCTTTATCAGAAAAGAAGAAAAGGCAAAAATTCAGGAATTAACTGTCCACTTGGAAGAACTGGAGAAAGAACAGCAAACTAATCCCAAAGCAAGCAAAAGGAAAGAAATAACAAAGATTAGAGCAGAAATAAATGAAATTGAAAACATGAAAACAATAGAGAAAATCAATAAGACCAGAAGTTGGTTCTATGAGAAAATCAACAAGATTGATGGGCCCTTAGCAAGATTGACAAAAAGAAGAAGAGAGAGGATGCAAATAAATAAGATCAGAAATGGAAGAGGAGACATAACTACTGATCTCACAGAAATAAAGGAGGTAATAACAGGATACTATGAACAACTTTACGCTAATAAATACAACAATTTAGAAGAAATGGACAGGTTCCTGGAAAGACATGAACAACCAACTTTGACTCAAGAAGAAATAGACGACCTCAACAAACCAATCACAAGTAAAGAGATTGAATTAGTTATTCAAAAGCTCCCTAAAAAGAAAAGTCCAGGACCAGACGGCTTCACATGTGAATTCTATCAAACATTTCAGAAAGAATTAGTACCTACTCTCCTCAAACTGTTCAACATAATCGAAGTGGAGGGAAAACTGCCTAATTCATTCTATGAAGCCAACATCACCCTCATACCAAAACCAGGCAAAGATATTACAAAAAAAGAAAACTACAGACCAATCTCTCTAATGAATACAGATGCAAAAATTCTCAATAAAATTCTAGCAAATCGTATCCAACAACACATTAAAAGAATTATACATCATGACCAAGTAGGATTCATCCCAGGTATGCAAGGATGGTTCAACATAAGAAAATCAATTAATGTAATACACCATATCAACAAATCAAAGCAGAAAAATCACATGATCATCTCAATTGATGCAGAGAAGGCATTTGACAAGATTCAACATCCTTTCCTGCTGAAAACACTTCAAAAGATAGGAATACAAGGGAACTTCCTTAAAATGATAGAGGGAATATATGAAAAACCCACAGCTAATATCATCCTCAATGGGGAAAAATTGAAAACTTCCCCCTAAGATCAGGAACAAGACAAGGATGTCCACTATCACCACTATTATTCAACATTGTGTTGGAAGTTCTAGCCAGAGCAATTAGGCAAGAAAAAGAAATACAAGGCATTGAAATTGGAAAGGAAGAAGTAAAACTATCACTGTTTGCAGACGATATGATACTATATGTAGAAAACCCAGAAAAATCCACAACAAAATTACTAGAGCTAATAAATGAGTACAGCAAAGTAGCAGGCTACAAGATCAACATTCAAAAATCTGTAGCTTTTCTATACACTAGTAATGAACAAGCTGAGGGGGAAATCAAGAAACGAATCCCATTTACAATCTCAACTAAAAGATTAAAATACCTAGGAATAAATTTAACCAAAGAGACAAAAAACCTATATAAAGAAAACTACAAAAAACTGTTAAAAGAAATCACAGAAGACCTAAATAGATGGAAGGGCATACCGTGTTCATGGATTGGAAGACTAAATATAGTCAAGATGTCAATCCTACCCAAATCGATTTACAGATTCAATGCAATACCAATCAAAATCCCAACAACTTATTTTTCAGAAATAGAAAAACCAATAAGCAAATTTATCTGGAAGGGCAGGGAGCCCCGAATTGCTAAAAACATCTTGAGGGAAAAAAACGAAGCTGGAGGTCTCGCGCTGCCTGACTTTAAGGCATATTATGAAGCCACAGTGGTCAAAACAGCATGGTATTGGCATAAAGATAGATATATCGACCAATGGAATCGAATAGAGTGCTCAGATATAGACCCTCTCATCTATGGACATTTGATCTTTGATAAGGCAGTCAAGCCAACTCACCTGGGACACAACAGTCTCTTCAATAAATGGTGCCTAGAGAACTGGATATCCATATGCAAAAGAATGAAAGAAGACCCATCTCTCACACCCTATACAAAAGTTAACTCAAAATGGATCAAAGATCTAAACATTAGGTCTAAGACCATAAAACAGTTAGAGGAAAATGTTGGGAGATATCTTATGGACCTTACAACTGGAGGTGGTTTTATGGACCTTAAACCTAAAGCAAGAATACTGAAGAAGGAAATAAATAAATGGGAGCTCCTCAAAATTAAACACTTTTGTGCATCAAAGAACTTCATCAAGAAAGTAGAAAGACAGCCTACACAATGGGAGACAATATTTGGAAACGACATATCAGATAAAGGTCTAGTATCCAGAATTTATAAAGAGATTGTTCAACTCAACAACAAAAAGATAGCCAACCCAATTACAAAATGGGAAAAAGACTTAAACAGACACCTACCAGAAGAAGAAATACGGATGGCCAAGAGGCACATGAAGAGATGCTCAATGTCCCTGGCCATTAGAGAAATGCAAATCAAAACCACAATGAGATATCATCTCACACCCACCAGAATGGCCATTATCAACAAAACAGAAAATGACAAGTGCTGGAGAGGATGCGGAGAAAGAGGCACACTTATCCACTGTTGGTGGGAATGTCAAATGGTGCAACCACTGTGGAAGGCAGTTTGGCGGTTCCTCAAAAAGCTGAATATAGAATTGCCATACGACCCAGCAATACCATTGCTGGGAATCTACTCAAAGGAATTAAGGGCAAAAACTCAAACGGACATTTGCACACCAATGTTTATAGCAGCGTCATTTACAATTGCAAAGAGATGGAAACAGCCAAAATGTCCATCAACAGACGAGTGGCTAAACAAACTGTGGTATATACATACGATGGAATATTATGCAGCTTTAAGACAGGATAAACTTATGAAGCATGTAATAACATGGATGGACCTAGAGAATATTATGCTGAATGAGTCTAGCCAAAAACTAAAAGACAAATACTGTATGGTCCCAATGATGTGAATCGACATTCGAGAATAAACTTGGAATATGTCATTAGTAACAGAGTTCAGCAGGAGTTAGAAACAGGGTAAGATAATGGGTAATTGGAGCTGATGGGATACAGACTGTGCAACAGGACTAGATACAAAAACTCAAAAATGGACAGCACAATAATACCTAATTGTAAAGTAATCATGTTAAAACACTGAATGAAGCTGCATCTGAGCTATAGGTTTTTGTTTTGTTTTGTTTTGTTTTTACTATTATTACTTTTATTTTTTTCTCTATATTAACATTCTATATCTTTTTCGGTTGTGTTGCTAGTTCTTTTAAACCGATGCAAATGTACTAAGAAACGATGATCATGCATCTATGTGATGATGTTAAGAATTACTGATTGCATATGTAGAATGGTATGATTTCTAAATGTTGGGTTAATTTCTTTTTTTCCGTTAATTAATAAAAAAAAAAAAAGATATCTTAGAGACATCTGGGGTATCTGAATATGGACCAGATTACAGCATACCAAAGAATTACTGTCAATTTTGTGAGATGTATTGGCTTTGCAATTTTGAAAGGAAATGTCTATATTATCAAGAAGAATACATATATGCATGTATGAAATGATGTGATGTCTGAGATTTGCTTCAAAACACCTCAGAAGAAAAAAGGAAAGAAAAAAACATAGAAGGAGTTGATGGAGCAAGTATGGCAAAATTTTGAAAATTAATGAATCTAGGTGATGTCTATGGAAGGGTTTATTTACTATTTTCTGTTTATGTTTGAAAATTTCCACAATTTTTAAAGTATGGGCAAAGATATGGGGTTATAATATCACTGGCAAAGTAGAATTTAAGATAAAGAACAGGAAATGTTTTTCATGTAATTCTTCAACAATAAAAGGAACATTCATATTAAAGAAAGAAAAAAAAAAAAAAAAAAAGACTCTCCACGTTGGATATGTTGTCTTTCAAGCCTTGTTTTTCACACCACCAGACTACTAGTCAGTCCAAGACACCAAACACCCTCCTGCCGGGCCGTCTTTCTCCTCATTGCTCAACTTAGTAACTTAATGGAACCTCAGGGATTAGCACCAAAGCCGCCTCCTGTGAAAGTCCTCATTCTTCACCTCCCCAGCTCTCACCCCACAGACTGCCCGCTGTGGTGGGAAGTCAGATGGACGTCAGAGCACTAGTTCTGCCTAGTTATGTGACCTCATATATTACTTACCTCTTGGAGCTTCATGTTTTCTCATCTGCTAATTTAAATAATAATATTCTGTAGGGTTGTTGGGAAGACCAAATACCTACCACAGTGCCAGACACATGGTGAAGGTGAATAAATGCTTGCTGTCTGTCTTTCCTCTAGCATTTGTTTGCATTTAATCCCTTCTGCCTGGTGTAGTTAGTTGTATACATGTTTTAATCTCCCATTTGGCGGAGAGGTGTCTCATTCAGCTCTGCCCCATAGAGCTTAGCAAAGTGCCCAGGACCTAGTAATATAAACTTGATGAAGAAGGGCTAAGCAAATGAGAGAAATCAACAAACAGATGGTCCCATATGGATGCATGGCCGAAGACACATAAATTTGTGGATGCTCAGAATACATTGAAGTTCTAAAAGATATCAGTGATTTTTTAAAAACCTTAACTTATTTTTTGAATGTGTAAACTATTCTAAATTCAAAACCTGCAAAAGAATAGACAGCCCATGCAAGTCCCCCAGCCATCCTTACCGGAGGCAACTACTGTTACCAATTTCTTTTGTAACCTTCCAGAGGATATATGCATATGCAGGTATATGTATATGTATATGTATATGTATGTGTATACAAATGTTATATGCATTTTAATTTTAAAATATTAGCATGCTTTTTTCATTCTGCATATCACTGAGAGCCATTTATATCAATAGAGAGAGAGCTTCCCAATGGTTGATGGCATTCATTGAGCAGATGAATCATGATTTATTTAAACCATCACCCGTTAGTGAACCTTTAGGTTGTTTCCAAATTCTTACTACATAAGCAAAGGGCACTGATGAAAGACTGAATTCCACCCCTAAACTTACACTGCAGTCTAACCTACTGCCTCGTGGCCCCAGCCTTTGTATAAATTCCAGCTCTCTCAGGAGCCCTTTCCCAGTTCTCTGTGGTGATCGCCTCTCTGCCTGAATCCTTCTCTAAACACTTACTGAGTCTTACTCTGTGCCAGGCTCTGTGCTGGCCCTGGAGTGTCCAGGCTAACAAGCCCCAGTTCTGCCTCATGGAGTTTCCAGTCTAGAGGAAAAAAGAGACAAGTGAGCAGCTATTTAAAGACCAGGTGTTAGGCACTGGGTAGAGAAGTGCTGCCCCTAACTTCCCACCACTCCCTGCCCAACTGGGAAGTCATAGAAGGGCCATCAGCTTAATCCTTGATAGCATTATCAAGAAACCGGGAGGATCCACCTTTAAATAGACTCCTCTTGGCCCAAAGAAAGGAAATTCTAGCACTGGACCTTGGGGTATCAGGGCCCAGGTCATGAGAAGCCTTTCAAGGTCCCTCAAATCACTTTATTTAGATGCCTCTCCAGTCTCTCACCTCTAAGGCCACTGGGCAAAGCCTTCCTCAACTCAGAATTTCCTCTCCACTTCCCTCCTGACCATAAGGTCCAAATGCTCCCTTTACAGATTCATTCCTGTTAGGTTATGTGGCACTGCCTTTCCAGAAGTTCCTTATTAAAAGGGAGGCATTCCTAGGAGAGGTAGATGGTGTTGTTACATGAACTCAGTACCCTTCATGAAAAGGGACACAGCAGTGGGAAGTTTTGATTAAGAGCATTAAGTAAGTACATTTGGATAGGAGGCTGGATAAGAGGCTACCCCGAGTAGCCTGGGGTAGGAGGGTGCTCTGGGGAAACAGAAACAAAAGGGGTGGGGAGAAGCTGATGGAAGAACCGAGCCTGTCATCTTCCCAGAGCTGAGCTGGCTTGAGTTACCGTCCTGTTGGAGGAAAGGGGGGGGTTAAAGGAGGCTTGAGAGCCTCAGTCTCTTGTCCATGTGGCTCACAGGTCACAGAGACAGCACCGTCCCAAGCAGTGCTCCTTTCCACTTTGGATCTTGGTCTCCAAAATGCCTATCTTGTGAGGCAAGTGGCCTGGGCTAGGGGTGGCTGGGCATCTGGGGCAGAGGCAGGGACTTGAGGGTGTAGACATGACCTTGGCCTTGGCCTTTACCCCAGCTTCCTGCTGTCTGCCGTCATCCTGTTCTGGAGCTGCCAGGCACCCAGGTCCCCAAGCCGTTGGCTGGCTTCTAGGCTCCCTGCCCTGACAGCTCCTCTCGGAGGGTGGCACCCACTCGCTCAGGCTCTTGCTAAACTGTCGGAGGTTCATTCACTCATTCATTCATTCAGCAAAGTAAGAACTGAGCCTCTACTGTGTGCCAGGGACTGGGCGAGCCTGGGTCTGGTTGTTCGAGGCGGGAGTCCTGGAAAAGCCCACGGAGTGACCAGAACTGGACTCAGTTGGCTGAAAGTCAAGGGTTCCTCTTGGCTGCCATAGTTCCTTCAGAGACCAGACCTCAGTAAAGCTTGGCTAGGGCCCAAGATTAGATGACGAGGTGTGAATGCGCTTTGAAAAGGGTCCATTGTGATAAAGCCTCAAGTGTTAAGTGCATAAAGGTGGTGGTGGTGGTGATGGAATTTTCATCAGTCAGAGCCTGGCCCTGTAAGTGGAATAGAACCAAAGCCCCCTTCCCCCAATGGTGTGTGCGTGTGCGTGCATGAGTGTGTGTGCACACACGTGCGTGCGTGTGGTCACGGTGTAGGTAATGTCTGTGGTCCTCTATGATGTGGTGACTGTGTGAACGTGGGTGCGTAGTAGATGTATCTACAAATCTAAGATGTATCTACATACGGGCTGAAGATTAAAACGGGTCCAGCGAAGGCCCGCTGCGGTGCTCCCAGGGTGGCAGCAACGCGTCACGAGGAATGGGGAGAAGGCTTCCTCTCTGATCCCTAACTCATTATTAAGCGACTCGCTCTTTGCAGACGCTCCCTGCGCCTCCCCCGCTCCCGGGCTGCAGCGGCGCAGGCGCCGGTCGGAGCCCGAACGCCGAGCGGGGAGCCCGGCCGGCCGCGCTCCGGGCCGGGGTCCCGGGGGAGCAGGTGAGCGACCCGCGCCGCGCGGCCCCCACGGGCCTTGGCACCGACGCCCGCCGCGCCGCGCTGGCGCCCCCGCCTTCCCTCGCCTGGCAGCCACCCACTTTGCCTCTCTTGGCATCACCCCTCCTTCCCCCTGCCTGGCATCTCCCTTCTTATCCCTTGACTAGCACCCTCCCCCCTCCCTGGCACTTCCCTTCCTCCCTACCTGGCACCACCCCTTCTCCTTGCCTGGCATCCCCCCTTCTCCCTGCCTGGCATCTTCCTCCCCTCCTCCTTTCCTGATATCGCCCCCCCCCCACACACACACACAACGACTCTTTCTCCCCCCCCCCCCGCCCCCCATCTGGCACTACCTCTTCTACCCCCTTGCCTGGCATCTCTCCCTCCCCGCTCCCCTCTCCCCCTTCCCGGTCTGGTACCTCTTCCTCCCACCCCCTTTCTTGCACCTCCCCCTAACTGGCGAACTCCCATCCAAGCCCGTCTCATACCCCCCTCCCCTTATTCCTTGCCTGTCACCATCCCCTCCATCCCCCTACCTGGTGCTTTCCCCTCCTCTCCCCACCTGCCTTTCCCCTCCTTCGTCTTGCCTGGCATCCTCCTGTCTGACACCTTCCTTTCTCCCCTAATGCCTGGCACCTCCTCCTCCTCCCCATTGCCTGGCACTTCCCCTCTGCCTAACGCTTTCCCATCCTGCCCCTGCTTGGCACCTTCTCCCCTCTCCCCCTGCCTGGCACCTCCCCTCCTCACCTCCTGCCTGCCACCTCCCCTCCTTCCCCCTTCTTGGCACCTCCTCCTGATCCTCCTTTGCTGGCATCTGCCTTACCTGGCACCTTCCCATCCTCCCCACTGCCCGACGCCTTCCCTGTCTCCACTGGCATCCTCCTCCCCAGAGACACCTTCCCTATTCATGTGATCCCTCTGTTTCCCTTTCCTCCAGGACACCTCCCCCCAGCCCTGTGCCGGTAACCTCTCTTCCCACTGGCATCTTTCTCCTCCCATCGCCTCCTTCTAGGCTTACCCCTCTCACCACCCTCAGCACCTC
Organism: Tamandua tetradactyla; assembly: GCF_023851605.1. Classification (NCBI taxonomy): domain Eukaryota; kingdom Metazoa; phylum Chordata; class Mammalia; order Pilosa; family Myrmecophagidae; genus Tamandua; species Tamandua tetradactyla. Next base: position 195,222,009 of record NC_135327.1, on the reverse strand, counting down.
CCATTTCTTCAGGCTTCTCCTTGTTCCTCCTCACAGCTCATTTGTAACATTTCCCTTCTTCCTCGCCCTTTCCAAAATTGTCCCTTGGCCAAGACCACCTTTTACCCCTGTGACATGACCCTGACTCTCAAGCCCCAACCCCCACCCCACACGCACACAAGCGCACACCCATACCCCATACCTATGGCACTGCTCTCTCCTCATCCCTTACGCCTCCCTACCACCATCTGCTCAGGGATTTCAGTTCAGAAGTTTGTTCCAACCCCAGCCTGAGACATTTCTGTTTTTCAAGCTGGGAGGAAAGCCAGGTGGGGCCAGGTGGGCTACAAGGATAAAACTAGAAAGGCTGTGCATGCAATAGGGGGCCTGGTGTAAGAACTGCTGATGAAGAAGTGTCACTTACTCTAACTGCCCATCTCCCCTAGGATTTCCTCAAGATGCCTCTGGGCTCCAATGGCCTGTGATAGGTACCACCCTGCCCTGATGGTGGTGGCCGCCTGGAATATTCAGTTCTCTCCATCCACCTACCTCCGCTTTCCCTGTCAGGGCCTGGGCTCTGCCTGGGGTCTCTGTTTTTGCAGCTTTTGTCCCAACAGGAGTCTTGGGCTAGCCTCCATCCTGTTTCCTGCACACTGCTCCCACCCCTACTATTTCTAGGGCCACCGCAGCCACAGGGCTGGTCCTCTCCCCCTCTCCTCCATCCTAGTCCCTTCTTCAAGACTTCCTGCCTTCTTCCTCAGACTTCCTTTTCAGAGTATTTTGTCCACAGGACCATTTCCCCACCACTACCACCCCGCCTCAGGCTTCTGCAGGCTGGTGCCTCCTACCAGCCTCCCACGGTCCCTTTGGATCTACATTTGGGACTCAGGGTCTGGCCCACCCCTGCCACCACCCTCTCCTTTCAGATCCTTCTCAGAATGGCCCTTGGTGCTGCAGGCGTGGCGGGCTCGGGGCCTGGGCACCGAGGGGGCACTGGATGATTCTCCCGTTGCAGGACCCTGCCACCTATGACTCCAGGTCTTCAGCACCCACCCGCCGTGGTACAGGTAGGCCCTTCCTCCACTCCTGCCAGTCCAGGAGCAGCAGCTCTGGGGCCCCGGCCAGGAGTCTGCCAGCTTTCTACCCATGTCCACATCACACGGCACTCACTGGGCACTTCTGGCCCCCAGCTGGACTCCTTCGGGCCCATGGCAGCATCTCTTCTCGTTCCTGCCCGCAGCTGGAGCTTTCTCTCAGACCTGCTGATATCTGTAACTTATGCCCCTGTTCCCATCTTTGCACTACCTCTTGCTAACTGTCCTCCCCTGTCTTCCTACACTGGTATCCCTAGATGATGCCTCTCAAAGCCACTCTGAGCCAAGGACAAGCTAGTCTGAAGCCCAGCTTTTGGCTCATGTGAAAATGGTCTGAGGCTCTGGCTTTTTCCATTTACTCCCCACCTGTGTGTATGTCTGATGGGTAGACACCTAGATACACGCCTTCCCCCCTTCCCCCATGCTTATGCACATGCTTGCATACCGTATGCATACCTGCTTTCTGCTAGCGGAAGGGAACCTGCTGATCCCCTGGAACAGCTTGGACTCTAGAAACCTATTCCCCAAAAGTTCTAAGGTAGACCTCTAGGAACCTCCCAGGGCCCCAGGCAAAGGGTTTGTTCTTGGTGGGAATGAGTTGCATAACCTCTGGTTGGTGACAACCCTGCACTGACACCAGGCACTTTTAAGTTCATATATGCTCCCGAGTCCTTCACCTGCAAGGTTGACCCTCCTGAGCCTCCTTCCTACAGAATGAGAGGAGGGTGTGGCTATTCCCAAACCAGTCCCCATTGTCCAGAAGGAAGCACTGAGGCATGGGGTGGAAAACCTCCAGCCAAAGTGGCTGTGAACCTATGGGAAAGTTTTTGGAGCTGGTTTTGAAGCCTGAAATCTGCCCTGAGCTCTCCTTAATGGTGGGAATCATTCAGATCTGGACTGGGTGCCCTAGGACCCTCCAGGAATCAGGAGCCCATCCCTGCCCTGAGGGCGAGCCGATTTAGGCAATCCCAGACTAGAAGTACCACGGCAGACAGTGCAGGCCTGGGGGTCTGAGGAGGAGATATCAGGAAAGCCCTTGAAGGGTGCAATTTGCAGTGGGCTACCAGAAATCATGAGGGTGGGGGCAGACCTGGTACTGGGATAGGGGTAAGGGGTAGACAGAGTGAAAGCGTGCCTTTCTCAGCATCTCCTTTCTCAGAAGGGGGCAAAGGAACTCACCCTCCTGCCTAGTCTGCTCTGAAGGTCTGTGAGCAGCCCTTCTCTCCACTTCTCCTTGCCCTTGCACTTCTGTCTGGGTCCAGGCTCAGGGCAAAATGGTACAGGGCGTTCTGGCTGCTGGGAAAGCCTGGCCTGATCCAGAGGATTAGAGCAACATGGGATGGCAATGAATGGTGGTCACCGTGGAAACGTAGCCCGGTGCAGATTGGCCGGCCTTCCGGAGAAAGCCTAGGCTACCCCAGAAGGGCTGGAGAGCTGCAGCCCCCAAACAAAGGTCCCACACCTTAGGTTAAGTGTAGATGGTTCTTTGGTTTGTGGTGGTTGGTTTTTCAATACAGATTCTTGAAGAAGGGCAGTGTCACCAAAATATGATGTAGTATATTAAACTCCTTCCTAACCAAAGGACTCAAAATCTAGCAGCCTGTAATTTCTAGGAGGTTGAATTGGGAGTTGGGGAGGGGGCAATGGGTGAAGCTGGAGAGGTCCTTGGAAGGAAACTCTGGGTCTCCACGTGGGATTTGGATGATTCAGAGCAAAGCCCTAAGGGGGCTTTAGGAACAGTAGGTGGGTGCCCCGGGCTGTTCCAAACCTTGATTGAAGAAGGTAGCTGGATTGCAGGATGGGTAGTGAGGGAGGAGGAATGTGGAGGGGAGGCCTGAGAAGATGGGGGGAGGCCTCCAAGGGCAATGGATGCAGCTAGTGATGCCTGGTCCCAGAGTGGCCCATGAACTGAGGGTCATCCTGGGATTCCCAGAGAGTGGGAGCCTCAACCTCCCCATGTGATGAAGTGGTGAGGGGTGAGGTGCTGAGGGTAGTTTTGAGCAGTTTAGTTTGGAGTCCCATTAACATAAAACTGCCCTTCACTCGTTGCATGCGGGTTGCTGTGCAGAGCCAGCTTTGACCCTCTCTTGGCAGCCTGGGCACATGCTCACAGCGTCTAGACAGTGCCATGCGGGTGGCGAGCGCGGGCGTGCAGCAGCTGGAGGCTGTTGTCACTCTGGGAGCTGCGGCATGATTGCAAGTGACTGCTCGTTGTTAGTGAGCATCAGTGGCGGAGGTAATGAGCTGGAGGTGTCCCCAGGAGGAGGCTGAACTACAGAGGTGCTGAGGCAAGCGAATGGACCACGGTTTTGGCTGGGTCTGAGCCCCTCTTGAATTGCTGCACCAGCGGGGTCAGCCTGAGGCCACCACCTGCTTCTGGTGGGGGCTCGGACACCTTGTGTCCCTTGATGTTAAGGCATGTGTGGACCCTTGGTAGCTCGTAAGGGACCGATCATATGGGGGAGTTGTTGACTGCTGCAGCTTGACACCCCAACCCCCACCCCTGGAATAACACGTTCTTTTGATTTGCTTCCCAAGTTGTGAAATGGACTTTGTGACCTAAGCTTACTTGTGGGGGATTTGGGAATGTCTCATGAGCATGCATCCCACGTGCGCCTTTACTGGAATTTAGAAATTTGGATCATCTCCCATGCCAACCTTCTTTCCAGACTGAGACAGTCTGCAAAGTTACATATAATGAGGAAAGGAGGATACAGGGAAAATAGGGGTAGGGAAAATGTACTATAGCCAAGGGTGAGGTTAGTATACAAAATGCAAAGGCTGAAACCACTTGTTCAAGGAAAACCCCCAGTTTCTGTCCCTGAAGCCCGGAGAAGTTTCTCCCGTGTGAGGACATAAAGGGGATAATGTGTGATAAAGTGAAGCAGTGTCCTCAGCAATATCAAAAGGGTTTCCCAACTAAGGCAAGGACCCGGACAATACTGTCTAGACATATAAAAATGCTAATCTTGCTTAATCCAAAGATAAAATTTAGAGCAAGTAGAAGAATGTATTGGCCACTTTCAGGAAATACTGTTTCTATGTTAATATTTACAACAAAGTTTCTGATAAGTATCAGGCAACAAAAAGGTTTATTTCAATCAGGAATTAAGTACAGAGTCACATTCCCAGGATAGGGAGAATATATGAAAATAAAGAACTTGATCAGCATGAGTGCCCATCAGAGGTGTTTGGGTATAACGGGTGGCCAGTTATGTCTTATCATCTGTTATCTTGAATCTACTGAAAAATAGGCCTAAGTGTCAGAGATATATCAACGTTAACTGCAGGGAAAGCTGGACTGAAGAAAGAGGCCAGAACCTGAGGCCCAAATATAGAAGGCAGGACCCTAACCTAAAGCCCAAATATAGAAGGCTTTGCTTACCTGGGACATGGGAACAGGAGGAGGTTCTCCAGTCAGGCTCCCCCAAAAGAGAAGGGCAAGCCATGGGGAAACCCCGCCCAGGAGAAGAATTGTCCAGTAGATGTCAGACCCTCACAATCTCATCAGCCAAAGCCTCCTCCCATGAGGAAGGGGGATAGAGAGAGGAGGCAGAAATACTATTCCACAGATCTTCTCTCCTGGGGAATGGAGTAGAAGTTTCCTTGTATAGACACGAAGATAAAATAGTAGTGTTCCACTCAGCAGAGGGATGGGACAAACCCCACTGCTGGACAGTGACACCACTGCAAGTGCAAACCTGGGATCAACCTTGAATGCTACCCCCTTCCTTATCTTTCTACATCTGAACAGTCACCAAGTCTTTTTATTGAATTTAATTTTCTAAATATATCTCAATTCCATCGACTTCCTTTTATTTCCTGAGTCACTGCCTGAGTCTGTACTGCATTGTCTCCTGCCTGGGCCACTAGGATAGTCACCCAACTGGATGCCCTTCTGATCTTGTCCTCTCCAGCCCACTCTCAACCCACGGGGACAGCAAGACAAACCTCAGCATCTCCTCGTCGACTTCGAGTGTCTTCCCTCACCAGGGCCTTTACACGGGCTAGTCCCTTTGCCTGCAAACCCTTCCCAGCTCCCTTCCCTTGGCTTAGTATTTCCAACCTTCAAGTCTTGACTTCAGTGTCACTTCTTCAAGGGAGACTTCTTCCCAATTCATGCTTTCTTCTGTCTTATCACACTTACTAAAAAGTTAATTTAAATATTTCATTGCAATGCTCCATAAAGGCAAGGACTGTATCTGTTTTGTTCAGCGCAATACATAAGAATATGTTTTTGAATGAACAAGTGAATGAATGAGGCAGTGAGGGGAGAGAGGGAGGTGGCTCTGACAACTGCTTGTAAAATGAGCCTGACACCTCTCATTATACTCTCTGCCCTCACCTTCTCTACAGAGCCATTTCCAAGAGCAGGTCTTTTCTGCTGGCCCCTCTTATTCTGCTAACACCTGAGCAGAATGGGTGTTTGACCCACCCATGCCCTCTTAGCCCCTGCCCAGCAGGTGTCCTCCCTGTAGCTGCCCTAGCATGAGGAGCTCACCATTTTCAGGGAAACTCATCTGTTATCAGTTGTTGTTCTTATATTGAAAGAGACTCTTCCTGCCTGTGGTCGTGGTTCCGCCCTTAGGGATTACAGAGAATAACCCCCTTTCTGCATCTATGAGGTAGACAGCCTTCAGACAGTTGGAGGCAGTTCTCTAATACTGCCTGTGTCTCCTCCCTGTTTTCTTTAAATATTCCTTACCTGAGAGCCTGTGGAGGCTACTCACTACAGCTTGTTCCACAGAGAGAGCCAGAGGAGGAGTGAAGCCCAGATGGTTGTCAGCACAGGTTTAAGATCCAACCACATGGGCTAGGTTAGATCAGCTCTGCAGCTTACCAGCTCTGTGGGTTTGCAAAGAGGTACTTAAGCCTGAGCCTCAGGGTCTCATCTGGAAAATGGGATACAGTACCCTTCCCAAAAGGTACAGGAAGAGGATCATACAAAGCATTGCTCCCAGTGACTGGCATAGAGTGAATGCCTAACAATATCCCTTGTCACCGCAGGTGAGAAAATGTGATGCTTAGTACTGCCCCCGCTAGACCAGCATCTCCCTTAATTCCAGGTCCCAGCCTATTACGTGATAAACCATTGGCTGGGAATGGACTAAAAGCAGCTAAAAGCCCGCAGGGCTTGTCTGCCCACCGGTAGAGAAGTCTGTTCTCCCTAGCTCTATATCTGGCAGTTGATGCTTGTGAATTTAAATGCAGAGGTATCTTTTCGTTTTAGCCCCACTTTCCAGACATCTGCTCCCATCCAGCCTGATGTAATCTGCATATGTGAGAGGCCTGCCTACTTTGCCTTTAATAAAGTTTTTAGTCAAAAAGAAGAGAGAGGGCGGGCCACGGTGGCTCAGCAGGCAGAGTTCTTGCCTGCCATGCTGGAGACCAGGGTTCGATTCCCGGTGCCTGCCCATGCAAAAATAAAAAAAAAGGAGAGAGAGAGAGAAAGAAGTGGAACTAGTGGGGCCCAGGAGAGATCCCTGCTGTCCCCTGGAGACTGCTCGGGGTCGTCTGTGAACAGATTTATCCTGGTTTAAGCAGCTGAATCAACAGCACGAACCAAGGTAAAATGGGCAGGCAGAGTGGAAGGGGGTATGTCTGAGTGGAGGAAGGAAGAGATGACTTCCAGCTTCTTGTCCCCAAACTCCTGCTATATCCACCCCTACCATCACCTTACATTTGCCTTTCCTTGCCTCAGTTTCCCCTCTGACCCCCTAGTTTATCACTTCCACTTCCCTTATACTCTGGCCTCTTCATTCAGGAGAAAACCCTGACTTGGAGACCCTTTGGAAAGTACGCCCATTTTCCAGACTCCTCCCTCCACCCCCCCCCTCTCTCCTTAACAGCATCGTGGGCTCTGGAGCTGTGGACGGCAGACATAGTTACCTGCAGCAGGTAGAAGAGGGGAGCAGGCTGGGGCGGTGGGGCGGAAGAGCAGCAGTCGTAACAGTTCCTGTTGAGTGAGGGCTGGTCCTAGGTTTTAAGAACTGCTTTAAGAACGCTAATTTACTGTGAGGTAAATGCTATCATCATCATCATTTTTAAGATGAAGAAACTGAGGCACAGAGAGGTTAATTAACTTTCCCAGTGGTTGACGCGTAGGTCTTAAACTGGTGTGCCCCTCCACAGCTGGCCCTCCAAACATCGTCAGCCGTCATGGGGACAAATAACAGATCATAGCTCTCACGCCTTTCTCTTTTATGCCTGAAGCTAAATGTCGGAGGCTTTTATCATTCCACTGAAAGTCCATGCCTCACATCTACGAGAATTGCTTGGCCCTCTGGGCGTTTGACTTTGTGACTTCTGATATAGGGGATGGCGAGGACTGTGATGAATTGGAGAAATCTTGCTCCCTCTAAAAGGGACAGCTCCTCCCCAACTCCATCTGATTATTTCCAAGCCAAATTAGTGGGCTTGTGTTCCCAGAGGTTCAGATTTTGAAGTGATTCTGGAAATCCAGCTTTTTTTTTTTTATTAATTAACGGAAAAAAAGAAATTAACCCAACATTTAGAAATCATACCATTCTACATATGCATTCAGTAATTCTTAAGGAAATCCAGCTTTTAATGTTATTTCTCCTAGTTTTTAAGGCTGGTACCTAATTAAAGTGTTTAAAATACTGTGTGAGATGGGTCCCTGGACCAGATAAGTCCTGACATGCAGAGGGCCCAGCCTCTCCAGAACGTCAGCTAGTTCCATACCCCATCCGATATTATGGACAGCCCCTCCCAACATGAAAAAGTTAGAATGGCCATAGCCCAAATACCCCTAAAGAGTGAGAGAAAGATCAAAGGTGATGGTGGAGTTATACAGAGGTCAGGTTTAACAAATGAGTATGACTGCTGAATCATTATATTGGTATTTCTTTTAGTTTTTTATTTTGTTTTGTTTTTGCTGTATTCATTTTTTTAATTTATTAATGAAACATAACCACAAACAAACACATTCTTACTGCATGATCATCCCATTCTTATTCTATAATCAGTAACTCATATCATCACATAGTTCTATATTTATCATCATGATCATTTCTTAGAACATTTGCATCAATTCAGAAAAAGAAATAAAAAGAAAACAAAAAAATTCATACCTACCGTACCCCTTACCCCTCCCTTTCATTGATCACTAGCATTTCAATCTACTAAATTTAACATTTGTCCCCCCTATTATTTATTTATTTTTAATCGATATGATTTACTCGTCTGTCAATAAGGTAGATAAAAGGAGCATCAGACACAAGGTTTTCACAACCACACAGTTACATTGCAAAAGCCATATCATTGTACAATCATCTTCAAGAAACATGGCTACTGGAACACCGCTCTACATTTTCAGGCAGTTCCCTTCAGCATCTTAGAGCAGGTAGAAGTAAACACGTAAAATTGTGGAACTGTAATCCATACCAGACTCTGAAATCTATTCTACAACTAATTGTTGTGATAAGCTTTGAAGTTTATTGCTTTTTTATAGATATGTTATTTTTCACAAAAGAAAGAAGAAAGCATTTACCATGTGCTTGCTCTGCCAGGCACAGACATCATATAGAATAAATACAAAACAGAGTTAAAAATATATATTAAAACAAAAAACATAGTGTGAGCTAAGCAAAATCCTGTGTCTACTATGTCCAATTTGTAGCATCCACCTTGAGTTTTCCTTACCCCCATCAAAAGTCACCTGTGTTCTCTTCCATGCCTTCAGGCCCCTAACTACAAACAAGTTCTCCTGGAGAACCTAAGAAGGGGTGGTAGGTAGAGAAGAATGGGTCAGCGGTTCCAGTTTGAGAAAAATTGCATTAAGAGTTGCTGTCATTGAATGACAAGGTGATCTGTGTCTTGCCAACAATGAAATTATAAAGAGAATGCAGAGAGACTTGTTAAAAACTTGAAGGCCACTACCCCACACCCATCTACCCAAAGATAAGATCAAGGATACCATTTTGAGAAGCATTGCTCATTAATCTTCAACATTGTGCTGCCAATGGGAAGGAAAGTGCTGGTGACTGTTATGGAATCCCCATTCTCAACTTATATATATATATATATTGTATGCTGTATAGCAGGAGTCACATTTCTTTCTTTTTCCATGTGAATATCCCATTATCAGAACACCATTTGTTGAATTTTTGTTTGTTTGTGTTTTGAGGAAGTGCATGGGCCGGGAATTAAACCTGGGTCTCCTGCATGGCAGGCGAGAATTCTATCACTGAACTACCCTTGTGCTCCTTAACTTGTCTGTTTTAAACCTAGAGCTGTGACCTTTGAGGGGATTCTGGGTACCTTTGTCAACCAACAGAGGAGCCACTGGGTGGTAAGCTAGAAAGAATATTGACCTCGTGATCAGAAAGCTAATTTGCTGAATGTCTGAGTCAATCATTAGAGAACTCCCCAACCTGTATTCCTTATCTTCGAAATGGGTGTGGCAACGTCTGTCCCTACCTACTTCTGGTGTGTTTCGAGAACCAAATTAAATAATGCATATTAAAGTGTTTTTTAGGCTGTTAAGCCCCAAAAGGATATATGCATTAATTTGGAGGTTGCATAATCTCTCCCAGTTTCTTCAAGAATATGATAGATAAACTGGGACTGGATGCGGTAGTGTGCTGGTAAATATCTAAAAGCCAGCTTTTCGCAGGGAGTTGGAGCAGAGCTCTGATTTGTAATATTTGCCGATTTCTGCAGCTGATGTTAAGCCACCATGGCACTCCAGCACAGCACTGGCTGGACAGTACTATAATTGAGTAAACTTGCCATCAATTGAAGACTTAGTCCAAAGGATGCAGATTAATGGATATGTATTCCTCTGGAGAAAGGGTTTTTATCCTGATGTCTGTCCTTTTTCAATACACCCAGCAATGATTTAGATGAAGATAGCAGATCATGCTCACTGGATTTATGAGTGAACCACAGCTGAGAGGGATAGTGAATATATTGGATAACAGAACTGATATTCAAAAGTTCCAAACAAGCCGGAATAATTTGCTAATTCTTACAAGATGAATATTAACAAGAAAAAATATAAGGATGTGTTCTTAAGTTCAAAAATGCAAATTTGCAAGTATGGGATGGGAAAGCATGTCTTGGCACAGTCAGAATAGGAAAAGAATTGAAGTTTTAATTAAAGTAGGTTCAATACAGATCCAAAGTGTGATGCATGGTTACCAAAGTGATAAAATAGTAACAGTGATGACTTTCTTCAGTACTCTGTGACTTACAGGGAATTTTCAGATATGTCTTCTCATTATCGTTTTGCCTCTCACAACAACCCAGTAAGCAAGGTGTTCTAGTTTGCTAGATGCCGGAATGCAATATACCAGAAACAGAATGGCTTTTTTTTTTTTTTTTACATGGGCAGGCACCGGGAATCGAACCTGGGTCCTCTGGCATGGCAGGCAAGCATTCTTGCCTGCTGAGCCACCATGGCCCACCCAGAATGGCTTTTTAAAAGGAGACTTTAATAAGTTGCTAGTTTACAGTTCTAAGGCTGAGAAAATGTCCCAATTACAAGTCTATAGAAATGTCCAATCAAAGGCGTCCAAGGAAAGATACCTTGGTTCAAGAAGGCCGATGAAGTTCAGGTGGAAGGGCACATGGTGAACACAATCAGAGTTTCTCTCTCATCTGGAAAGACACATGATGAACACGGTCAGGGTTCCTCTCTCATCTGGAAGGGCACATGGCGAATACGGTGTCATCTGCCAGCTTCTTCTCCTGGCTTCCTGCTTCTGAAGCTCCCCGGGAGGCATTTTCTTTCTTCATCTCCAAAGGTCACTGGCTGGTAGACTCTGCTTCTCCTGGCTATGTCATTCTCTTCTGCTCTCTCTGAATCTCTCATTCTCCAAAATATTTCCTCTTTTATAGGACTCTAGAAACTTATCAAGACCCACCCAATGGGTGGAGACATGTCGTCACCTAATCCAGTTTAACAGCCACTCTTGATTAAATCACATCTCCAGGGAGATGACCTAATTACAGATTCAAACATACAGTATTGAATAAGGATTATTCTGCCATTAGGAAATGGGATTTTGATTAAAACATGGCTTTTGTAGGGTCCATACATCCTTTCAAACCAGCACACAAGGTGAGATGATGGTATACCCATTTTAAAGATGAAGAGGTTGAGATTTAGAGATGACCAAGACTTGGCATTTGTGTCATCCTAATAGGTAGCTAAATAAAGACTCAAACTTGGGTCTTCTGACCAGAAGTCCTGCCCAATGTTATGCTATTCAGAGCACATTGTTCTGAGGGCCATACTTTAAATGGTTCCCAGCAAACTAGAGGACATCCAGAATGGAAGGGCTGAGTTGGCCAATGGCTTTCCATAAGTTGGACAACAGCTTATATGAAGACTAACATCAGGAATCAAGAGCATTATCCACAGAAAAGGAGTGTTTGGAGGACCATGATAACTGTCTTCAAAATTTGGAGATGTGTCACCTGGAAGAGGGAGAAGATGAATTCTAGGTGACCAGGAACCTCAAGATGACTGGGGTTCAACCTTAGACCATACGTGCCACAGAAAGGACCAAGGCTCCTGCCACTGTCAAATTGCTCAGGCCTCCTGACTGCTAAGACCTAGCTCCTCACCTGGCTCCAACTTCCCTCAGTGGGTTTATCCCTTTTGTTCCCATAGATAGCCCTAGGCATTCAGTGGCCACTCTCTGTCTTGGTTTCCTAGGGCTGCCGTAACAAATGATCACAAACTGGATGACTTAAAACCACAGAGATTTAGTCTCACAGTTCTGGAAGCCAAAAGCCCAAAATCGAGGTGTCCTCAGGGCTGTGCTCCCTCCCAAGTCTCCAGGGAAGAATCCTTCTTTACCTTTTCCAGCTTCTAGTGGCCCCAGGCATTCCTTGGCCTATGACACCAGAACTCCAACGTAGGGTGCCAGATGTTGCTTCCTATGAGACAGAGCTCGAAGGATATTAAGGAATGATGAGAAAGAAAGAATGAAAGAAAGAGACAGACAAATGGGATCAGGGGGTCTGAAGTTTAACTTTAACAAATAACAGACAACCTTATTCTGAGCCAGATCCTGCTTATATACTGCAAGGTAACAAAAGGCATGCCTGCTTTTCCTGAGGAAACTAAGTACTTAACTTTCTTCATACTTAAAGTAACCATTTGGGGGTAAACAAACATTCTGTTCCTCCCAGATTATTCCAAACAAAGCAAAGTAACAATCTCCTCAGTTTCTTGCTCACCCAGGGATGCCAGCTGCTCCCAACAAATTCTGCAGGTCTTGTTTTAACCCTTTGGCTCCTACAGGCATACCATGGTCCTAGTTACAGATTTTAAAAGATCACTCTGGGTGTGGTGTGAAGAACAATTTGCAGAGACAAGGGATGAAGAGATTAGATCATCAATCCAGGCAAGAGGTGATGGTGGCCTCAACCAGGCTGGTAGCAGTGGAGATGCTGAGAAATGCATAGAATATGGAAAATACCAAGATCTTGAAGTAGAGCTGAGGGAATTTGCAGAAGAAGATGCCCCAAACCAGGCTTGATGGATATGGCAATGTAACTGATTGGAGAGGATAAAATGGGCGTTCCTGGAGGTTGATCCAGTGGGAGCAAAGGTAGGGCTTCAGGGGTGTGCCTAATGAGTTTGGGAGGCAGGGAGGAGGTCAGTTTAGTACCAGTGACCAGTGCCTGCATGGACACATGGGCATCCTGCCTCTCTCCTCCTCCTCATTCCCACCTGTCTAGGTTGGGAGTTGGAGTTACAATGTCAAGCCTGATTTAAAACCCTCAAAACCCCCTTGACTTTTTTTTCTTAATCCAATTTTAGCCAGTGGCTCTCATCCTTCTTCCCCTGGGGGGTGAAAGGCAGGGGTGTCTGAAACATTCTCATTTCTTCCCACCAAGTTTATGGAAGGGCAGGGTGGCTAGAGCACAGGCTCTGGAGAAAGGCTACCTGGGTGAAAGTGCCAACTCCATTCCCTACTAGCAGTGCAGCCTTCAGCAGATCATTTCCCCTCTCTGGGCCTCAGTTTCCCCACCTGTAAGATTGGGTTTATAATTGTACTTACCTCTCAGGGTGCTTGGTAGGATAAGCGCTGTAAGTGCCATGTGCGTTAGCTGTCACTGTTATTAGTTTTAGTCTCTTGAGCTGTGCTAGGCTCCTGTCCTTTCCTTGCCCCTGTTCAAGAGCCTCTCGCCAAATTAAAGTATGGGGCTCTATGGACCTCTCTCTTGACCCTCACAGAGCTGCCCTGGGAGGTAAAAAGCCCCTCGAACCCATAGTACCGACTGTGCCACCCTTAGGCATCCCTCTCAGTTCGGGGCCTTTCCTTGTTGCTCATCCAGGATTCTGCTGAGGTATTGCTCCTCTAAGACAGTTTTGGGGGGAGCACGGCTCTGCCCCTCCCCCCAGGGCCGTCCCTGCCCCCTCACTGCCCTATGCACAATGCCCTATATCCATCTTTCTTTTTCAGTGACCCTGAGGCCCCCCAAGGGCTGGGGCCACATCTTTCTGTGGGGAAAGGCAGCCACGGAGCAGCTGCTCAATAAAGCCAGTGGTAGGAAGGAAGGGTGAGGTGGAAGGAAGGGTGGGGAGGGAGGGGCAGGGTGCTGGGAGGGGGACCCTGCTTTTCCTTCTGATACCTCTGTTAGCAGTTCCCCAATCTCAGCTTTCTGTGCCCAGCAAGCGGCCTTACACATTCCTCAAGTTTGAGTCTGATTGATTTGCTACTTGCAGCGGCTCTTCAGTCTCTCCCCATCCCTCCTTTCCTTCTGCCACTCGTCTAACCCAGATCCTCATTGTCATACATGCCACAGATCCCTACGAGGTGTCTGTGCCACAGGCTTCCCACATATGACCCACCCAGCACACCAGTGCCAGGTGTGACTGTCCTCTGATCATGAAAACTTCCAGTGGTTTGGGGAAAGCCCAGTGAACGATCTGGACTGGTTCCTAGGAGCTGCAGGGCTGACCCTTCACATATCCTCAATGGTATTTGTGACGACCCTATAGCAGGAGGACTCTGAGGGCTCCCTGGTTTTGCTGCTCTCCTAAGTTGGGCTTGGTCAGCAGCAGGATCAGTTAAGACCTGGAGATAAGACAGATCAGCAGCATGGAATGGAGGGCAGTCTGCAGGGTTGGGGGCAGGGGGCAGGCAATAGCATCAAGAAGTTAATGAGACAGCTACTGTTTATTGAGTGTTTATCCTATGCCAGGCATTAGGCTGAATCCTGCACATACACTACCCCATTTTAATCCTTAATCTACCTGAGAGTCAGATATGGGGCTCCATTTTGCAGATGGGGAAAATGAAGACTCAGATGGGTCAAGTAATTTGTAGAAGGTACCGCCACTTAGTGACAGAGCTGGGGGGTTCGAACCCAAGACTGCTTGAGTCTAGTGCAGTGATTCCCTACCTGCGGTGTTTCTCACCCCCAGGGAAAAAGTGACAATGTCTGGAAATATTTCTGATTGTCCCAGTGGTGGTGGGGGTGCTGCTAGAATTTACCAAGCAGAGGCCAGGAATGCTGCTTAACGTTGTACAGTGCACACCATAGCCCTCCACAGAGAAGAGTTATCTGGCCCAAGATGTCAGTGGTGCCAAGATTGAGAAATCCTGCTCTAGAATCTAAGCTCCAAGCCATCACACCATGGGGGCCTACCGAGCCCCCAGCTGGGGCAGTGGGCTCACGGTTGGAGAGGACAGGACCCCCGGAAGAGCTGGTGCAGTGGACAGGGAAGTGGGGTCCAGTCGTCAGAGCCCTGGTCCAAGAATGACCCGCTTCCCCTGCTCAGGCTTAGCCTAGAGGATATCCACTGTCCCCTGCCCTGGAAAAAGATTAGTTACCCAGATTGGGGAGACATCAGCCAATTTTAGTTACAAAGGTCTGAGGGAACCAGGAATGGTAAGCCAAGCAAGTCCAGGTCTCCGACCCTAAGAGTACATCTCCTCACCTTGTCTTCTACCCCCCGCGCCTCCCATGGCAAGTTTTCATGACAATAGCATGTCATGACTCCAAGGCCAGGCTTCTTGACCACCACCAAAGCCTTTTGCCCCCAAGAATGAAGTGCCATCTGCTGACTTACAAGTTGTGCTGTGTAGAGATAGAGGGGAGATGCTGAGCCCAGCTTTGACCATGCACCCTTGATCATTCTCTCCAGCCCCTCATACCTCATCTCTTCTCAATCTAACATATTTTTAACTGGTTCCCCCCAAAATCTATGGCACACTCAGCCTAGACTGAGCCTTTGGCTGATGAGAACATTTTTCTTGCTCTTCTTGAGGGCCATGTTGAACCTCTGAGCTCTCCAAACATGTGACCACCGTGTCTCGACTAGAAAGGGAGGGACAGGTGCCACTGGGGCCTGCCCCAGAGTGCTGCTTGCCTGTGGTCCTGTAACCACATGCTCCCAAAAGACCGCAAACCCTGAGGCGCTTAGAGGGGAGGATAGGGAGGTGTGTTCAACATGGTGATACATGGGCATTTTTCCCACCCAGGAGTTACACAGATACATGCATGTGTATACACTTGGAAGACCAGGAGAAGCCCCTGAGCTGCCTTCTGCTCCATCTGCAGGAGTAAGGGGCCTGTTTGAAGTTTAACTGGGATTCACTTTTTGGTTTAAAAGGTTATTTTTATACAGGAACTAAAGGAACCTTCTCAAATCTCTTGATGGTAAATTTTACAGAATTTACATTGCCAGTGTTTTAAAACAATCTGCCTGAGAAATACTTTTTTGGTATGTTTTTAAAGGTCTTTGAGGGTGGTGCAACAGTGCCTCAGTGGCAAGAATTCTCGCCTGCCAAGCCAAAGACCCAGGTTCGATTCCCAGAGCCTGCCCATGCCAAAAAAAAAAAAAAAAAAACAGGTCATTGAAGGTAATTCATCTTAAATGTGCAGCCCTCCAGGGAATTTGATTTGCTTCTTCAAAAAGCAGTTGTTGGGCGGGCCATGGTGGCTCAGTGGCAGAGTTCTCACCTGCCATGCCAGAGACCTGGGTTCAATTGCCGGTGCCTGCCCATGTAAAAAAAAAAAAAAAAAAATGCAGGTGTTTGGGAAAGGCGGAAAGGTGCTAGTGTGCACGAGTCTTGCTATTCCTAGCAGGCAGGTATCCCACAAGGGGATGTTCAGGAGGCAACTTGGGATGCAGGAAAAAAATCATGGACTTTAGAGTCTGGACTTTAGAGACCAGATATGCAATTCTAGACCCACCACTTAATAGCTCTGTGATTTTTGGCTAGTCCCATAGCTTCTTAGAGGCTCACTTTCCTTATCTTTAGAATGGGAATCCTCCCACCTCCTGAGAGGGTATCCATCAGCATTAAACAGCTCAATGTGTGTGAACATGCTTTATCAACAGTGAAGTCCTATACAAAGATATTGCTGTTATTCCCATGATAACTTGAGTTCAGAGTGAAACATCATTCAGCATCTGGAAGCATGTTGGAAATCCTGGATTGACTTTGACTAGGCTTTCTTCACCTACTTCTTTGATATATTCTGAGCACCTACCATGTGCCAGATACTTTGAATTTATCAGTGGACAAAACAGATAAAAATCCCTGCCCTTTTGAAGCTACATTCTAGTGGGGGAAAGAGAAGTTAAATACTAACATAGTAAGTAAGTAAATTACACAGAATGGTGGAAGATGTAGAGTACTATGAGGGAAATAGAGCAGAACAAAAGAGATAAGGAGCTTGGAGGGGAGGGAGTAGGATGCAGTTTTAAATAGGGTAGACAGATTGTGCCTCGTTGAAAAGGTGACATTTGAACAAAGGCATTAGCTGAAGGAAGAACATTATAGACAGAGTGAACAGCAATTTCAAAGCCCCTAGAATGGAGGTTACCAGGAGTTTCCAAGTACCTGCAAGGATGCCAGAGGCCAAAGCAAAGAAAAGAGGGAGGAGAATGGTAGGAGATGAGGGCATAGAAGGAGCAAGGAGTGAGAATGGGGGACCAGATCTTGAGGGCTTTTAGAACCTTGGTTTTTTAAAAATATTTTTATTGAAAAATATCCACACACGTACAGTCCAACCATCTTATACAATCAGTAGCTCGTAATATCATTACATAGTTGTGTTTTTTCCACTGTGATCATTTTTAGAACATTTGCATCACTCCAGAAAAAAAAAAAATTCACACATGTCATACTCCTTACCCTCCCTCTCACTGACCCACATTATTTCAATCTACCCAAATTTTATCCTTTATCTCCCCCTATTATTTATTTACTTATTATCCTTACTTTTTTTTTTTTTTTACTCATCTGTCCATACCCTGGATAAAAGGAGTATCAGACACAAGGTTTTCACAACCACCCAGTCACATTGTAAAAGCTTTAGAGTTATACAGTTGTCTTCAAGAATCGAGGCTACTGGAACACAGCTCAGCATTTTCAGGTACTTCCCTCTAGCCACTCCACTACACCATAAATTAAAAAGGGATATCTATATAATGCATAAGAATAACCTCCAGGACAACTTCCCAACTCTGTGTGGAGGTCTCTTAGACTTTATTTTGTCTCATTTCTCTCTTCCCCTTTTTGGTCAAGAAGTCTTTCTCATTCCCATGATGCCAGGTGCCAGCTCATCCCCGGGAGTCAGTTCCCATGTTGCCAGGGAGATTTACACCCCTGGGGGTCATAGGACCTTGGTTTTTACTCTGAATAAGATAGAAGCCTTTGGAAGGTTTTGAACAGAGACGTGACATGGTGATCTGACTCAATTTTTTAAAGTACTACTCTGGTTGCTGTGTTCAGAATAGACTGTTGGGGGCAAGTTTGGAAGAGGCTAACCAGTGTTTGTGGCTTGGACCAGAGTGATAGCAGTGGAGATGGTGAGAAGAGGCTAGATTCTGAATCACCTGTATTTTGACCATAGAAACAGGCTTTGCGTTCAGACTGGATGTGGGGTGTGAAAAAAAGAGAGGATACCAGGATGGTTCCACATTTTGGGGCCTGAACAATAGGTAGGGTGGAGTTGCCATCACCTGAGATGGAAAAGACTATGTGTGGAGAGTTAAGTCTAAGGTGGCAGAGCAGGAGTTTCATTTAGGACATGTTGATTTTGAAATACATATTAAAGATCTAGATGGAAATGTTAAGTGGACAACTGGATATATGAGTCTAAGTGTCAGGAGAAAGGACTGGGCTGGAGGAGAAGCACGGTGTTTGAAGCTATGAGATTGGATGAGGTCATCAAGGAAGTGAGTGCAGAGAAGTGAGGCGGTCCAAGGACTGGGCTCTAAGGCACCTGACTTTTAGGGGTAAAGATAAACGATGTATAGCAAAGGAAATTGAGAAGAACGTCAAATGAAGAAAGTTTGTTAAGGAGGAGGGAGTCATCAACTGTATCAAACACTGCATCTAGTCGAAAAGATGAAGACTGGAAATTGATTGTTGCATTTGGCAATGTGAAGGTCATTGGTGACCTCGACGAGCATTTTCAGTAGAGAGGATGAATGCCTGACTGGATTGGCTTCAGGGAGGAGAACTGAAGGCAGCAAGTATAGACCACCATTTTGAGAAATTTACTGCAACCAGTACAGTAACTGGTAGGATAAGTAGGATTGAGAGATGTCTCTGGCTAGGGAAAATAGCAGTACTTCTGTATGCTGGTGGGAATAATGCAGTAGATAATAGGAGAAACTCACTGGAGCAATGTCCTTCAGTGTGTGAGAAGGGATGGAAACTAGTCAGAAGGCTTCAGGTAGGAGCAGATAATGCATCTGTCGTAACAGGTGGGGTACAGTTACTGGTAGTTGGGAAGATGTGGTGGGACTTTGTGGAAGTTCTTTGGAAGCTTCCATTTTCTCAGTAAAGTAGGAAGTGAGGTCATCAGCGGGTAGTGTGGATGAGGGAGGAGGGGTTGAAGGTTGGAGGAGGGAGAAGAAATGGAAAACTCATGTAGGAGAATGGGAGCAGGAAGGGATGTGAATGGACTACAAAAATAGTGTGACTTCTGGGCAGCGTTAGGGCCCATTGCAGTTCGTGCTCGTGAATTTAAAGTGAGACCAGTCAGGGTGGTTGTGTGTTTTTTTCCAGCCACAGTCAGCTGTGCGGGTGCAGGTGAGGAGGTGGAGAAACTGGATTTAACCCTTAAATAAGTAAGATGAATAAAAGGAGGGCAAGAGAGTCAAGAGTCTCTGCAGGAGAGTGGTTGTCATGAGAGGTGCAGGTCAGCGAAATGGACTAGAAATGTGAGTGTAGTCACAGGATTTGGGGTCCAGAAGCTAGACAGAATGAGCTGGAAGGATAGGAGATGGTGGGCAGAGAGTAGGCTGCATGCGGCTGAGATTATGAGGATCTGCAGTTGCTGGGAATGACAGGGGCTAAGAGATGACCCTGGGAAGGATGGCTGAGGAAGCTTGGAAGTTCACTAAGGAGAGGTGGTCAGGGATCTAAGAGATCAGAGGTGTCAGAAGGTTGTCCATGAGGATACCAAAAATCAGCAAGAAGTAAGGCTGGAGGCATGCTAAAGAGAGTGACAATGAGCCAGGAGCTAAAATCATCAGGCATTGAAGGCTCTGTGTATGAGGTGAAGATTCAAAGCCAAGGTTTGGAAGCAGCAGCGAGGGACAAGGAGGGTTCCTATCCCACCACCAGGCCCATGGTAGGGAGGCTCTGGGGAAAAAAACACAGCCATCCCAGGAGAGGGCTTCAGGGAAAGCAGTGTCCTCAGGGGAGAGCAGGCTTCTGTTGCAAGAAGGTAAGGGGAGGTTCATCAAGTGATTGTAGATATTGGGAATTTTACTTATGATAGACCACACAGTGGAAGGTTCCAGCAGTTGGTGGGGGGTAGAAGCAGAATGTGGGAGTCTGGGGCTTCTTGTTGTAACTGATTCAGACAGAAATGAAGGGCATAATGAGATTATGGTGGACTCAAGGTAGATAATAGCAGTGAGGCCGTGAGTGCTGGGGTTAGGCATGGGGAGGGGTCTAGGGATCCCCAGACCCCTGCTGATGCAGAGGAGGAAGTGGGGTTCTAGACCCCATAAGCAGGGCTCATCCTGGATATCTACAGATGAAGGTGAAGATATCTGGAGAGGCCAAGTACATACATTGCTTCCACGCATGTTTCGTGCATATGTTCCACTGTCCACTGCCATTTGGTATGTTCCCCATCCCCGCCCCACCAAATCTCCAGGAAACGCACATGAATTTTTTTCTCTAAATTCAATTTTTCTCATTCAGGTTACACCCTAGACCTCTGAACATAGCAGTTGATAGAAATCCCGCTGGCAGTTTGGTCAGAGCAGTAGCGGTGGCCTGTTTCTGCCCTCACAAATCCTCAGAAACTTCCTGGGGCGAGGGCCAGAGCCACTGGCCACCAGGAGGAGTGCCCTGACACTGGTAATGAGGGAGCCATGAGCAGTGGGCTATGGAAGAGGGGAAAAATCAGAGGTGGTAGGATGGGGCTCCCACCTGCCAAGAAAGAGAAGGCTAGGGCCTGGGAGCTGAGGCACCAAACACATATAGCTGGAAGAAGTGCAGAAAAGGACCTTCCCAGCCCAGGCAGGATGGGAGATCCATGGACACAGGCACAAAGGCACTCTATGCCTTCCCCAAGCATTAAGGCCAAGGGCCTTTCCCAGCATTCCTGGGAGGTGAGAGGAAGGCATTGCACAGATGAGGATAGAGCAGACCACGGAGGAAGTGACTTTCCTAAGATCGCATAGCCAGATACAGGCAGAGAGGGGCCTACAAGCTGAATGTCCAGACCCTCAGTCCATAGGAAGCCATGAGGCTGCCTCCTGAATCCGGGTCTCCAGCTCCCCAGGCATTGGACACAGTGCGGACTGAACCAGTTTCTACTGATAGATCTGAAAAGTGGGGGGTGGGGTGGGGGCAGGATGTTTAGGACATAAACTGGAGTGATTTGGCTGGAGCTGCAGCCTCAAGCATTTAGGATATGGCAGGAGCAAAGCAGGGCAAAAAAGACTTCAGCTGGAGACAAGGGAGACTGTAGATTTCCCCAGCCCTGCTGCCCATCAACCTGAAGGAGGGTGGGGGCTTCCAGGATGAGGGAAAATCCTGTTTGGAGTCTTCACAGCCCTGTGAGTCCTGAGAAGACAGATCCCCCTTGATTTTTCTCTTGATTTTCGGTCACATCTAAACCCCTGAATCTAGCAAGATATTGCCAGGTGATGGGGCAAGAAGTGAGGGTGGCTCTGAGGGGCACATCCCTTGGCAGGGCACACAGCCAGCAGGGCAGAGCAATGCCTTCAGAGTCAGCAGAGGTGGCATAGCCAGACCTGGTGACCTACCCCCTCAAGCTTCCTGTGTTGATTGGGGGAAGGGAGAGGATAGCAGGGTACAGTTGTAGCATCCCTCAGGATCCCATATAAACAATACCCCATGGACCAGCTTTATTCCTCCCAGAATCAGAGGTGCAGGCCTGTGTGGTTCGTTTTTGTACACACCATAAGCTGTTGCACAGGAACTGCAACAAAACACCCCCTATTGGTAGTCATGAGGGGAGTGAGAGAAAACTGGCTCAGAATGCAAAATGTGCCTTCCTTATGGGGCCAGTAGGTCAGGATGCTCAAAGCCCCAAAGGTCCCAGCACTTTCTTCCTCGGGCAACTGCAGTTATGTGTATATGAGCGGTGGTGAGGGTGGAGGTATCAAGGAGCCTCCTATTAGGTTGAGAAAATTCAGGTAATCAGAGATGGAGGACTCATTCATCTCTCCCTTATCATGCACAAGCTACATGCATTCTTAAAACCTCTAGGCTCTGCCTAGAACCAGCAGAAAGAACCCTTTCTTGGGGAACCCACAGTAGGCTAAGGTCCCTGCTTGCAGGGAGCTGACAATGTAATGGTAAGGGCTCCTTGTTGTGACAAGGAGCAGAAACAGCCCAGAGAGAGACTGCATCAGAGGGAGGGATGGGGAGAAGGTGAGGGGTGGGGAAGAGGACTTCATGGAGGAGGGGAGAGGCTGATAGCAGGGGCCAGGCTTCCACTCCTTGTTAGCAGAGCCCATTTACTTGGCGTGTCTCTTTGTCTCTGTGGCGGGTCTTCTGACTATCTCATTCTTTGCATCTCTTTTTCTCTTTGTTTCTGTCTCTCTGGCTCCCTCCCTCCGTCTACCTTCCTTCTCTCCTTGTCTGACTTAGCTCCTGTCTCTGACATTTACAGTCACTGGATTTCAGAGCAGGAGGGGCCCCGGGAATTCTCTGGCCTAAGCACCTCCTTTATGGCAGGGCAAGGAGATACCTCGACTTGCCCAAGGTCACGCAACTATTTTCTTTGTTTTGCTTCCTTCCATCTGTATTTGTGTGTCTGTGAAAGTAACACAGAGAGGTGAAGTTACACAGAGGCAGACAGCCCCTTTGATAGCAGCAGAGGGAGTCCTGGGCACAGAACTGTTCTTACACAAGCCTACAGGCACATGGGCGCTGCTCCAGGTCTTGGAAGAACCGTGGGGACAGCCAGGGGGTTGGGGGACAGGAATGTGCCATGATACCCCTTGTCCGATCTTTCAAATGCCCTGTCTGGAGGCTGAAGGAAACCCCTCACTTCAGGTGGAGGATTGGGGTGCAGGCCCCCCACACTTCCAGGAGCTGGGCATGGAAAGGTTTAGGCCAGCTTTGGGTCAGAGCTACCTCTGGGTGGTTTAGTGATGGGGATGAGAAAGGGTTCTCTTTCTGCTGGTTCTAGGCAGAGCCTAGAGGTTTTAAGAACGAAGAAATGCCAGGGGCCAACCTGAGAGCTCCAAGTGGTCTCACTTTACACACGCACACACACCAATCAGTGAGGCTAACTTTATCCAATTAAGGAAAGCTATTGCTGGGGGTGCAGGAAAAGCGGTTGGTGGTGATGAGTCTCACCCTGTCAGTCCTTTCCTCCCTCAGTCTTTATTTCCTTTGTTCCTCTCTTCCCCTCTCCCTTTCTCCCTTTCCCCCTTCCCAGCTTCCCTTCTCTCCTTGTAGTCTCCCTCCTTACATTCGCTCAGCCCCTTCTCCTCCCCCTCCCCCTCCCCCTCCCCCAATTCCCTGAGCTCTGTCCCAGTAATGGGACTTCCCCAGAAGCCAGGGAGCGTGCGGACCCAGGGCTCAGGCCCTAGGCCTTGGTGGCCATCTTCCCGAAGGGAAGGAGTTAAGTCTTTCCCCTGCATCCCTCCTCCCCCTCCAGCTCTCTCCGCCGCCTTTGAGTCCTGCAGCTAGGCCCTGGGCTGACCTTCACCGGGAGGGAGGCCGCAGTGCGCATGCCCAGGCCGACTCCCGGCCGGCTCCCGCAACTGCCGGGGGACCCCGCGGTTGGGGTGGAGGGGGGCGGCGGCTGCCAGGCCGGGACGCGCCCCCAACACTGCACACCCGGGCTGCCGCTGCCGGCTCTGGCGTGGTTCGGGAGGGGGTGGGGGAGAAGGCAGCCCCAGCCCGTCCCGGCAGGCCGCGGCTACATCCTTCTCCCTGCGTGGAGAGAGGCGCTTTGCCATTTGGTGCTGGTGGTGCTTCAGTGAGGGAAGGAGAGATGGGGGGACGGCAGGGGGGACTCCGGCTCTGGGCTGCCGAGAGGCAGCCCAGGCGAGCCCGGAGCCTCTGTCCTGGGTAGACAGGCAGTTGGCCCTCTCCTTAGACACACACAGGCACTCTCCTACCCAGAGCGCTACTTGGGCCGGACAGGGAGTGAGATCCCCGTCGGACTGGGAGGAAGGGCCGTCTCCCTGCTTGAAGCCGGGCTTTTCCTGGGCCTGTGTGGAAGCCGGCCGCGTGTCCAGCAGTGGTGACTGCTGGAGCGTCCTTCTGGGCTGAGCTGCTGGGGATCCGGCCTTTGTGAGGAGGGAGCCCTGGCTGGGTGTGCCCCAACTGGTGTCTCCGCCCCTGCTTTCTGCTTTCTGGTCTGAAGACTCCCCTGAGCCTGCACACCTCTGGTCACCTTTGTAAAAGCGGCATGTAAACGTGTCTGATGGCGGTGCCTTGTAAATTCGGGCTTTGTGAGTGTGATATGGAGGTGGTCAAGGTGTGCCTGTGTGTGTCAGTCCTCTTGGCTCCTTGTCTCTTTGGCATTTGCATTAGCATGAGTGCTTGGTGTGTGTGTGTGTGTGTGTCTGTATGCATCATGTATTTGTGGTTTGTGCAAGCTTAAGGATCTCTCCCAGAGGGGTGGCAAAGCCAGCAGGGGGTGTGGAAGAGGTTGTGATCCTGGCATGGCCCAGGAGGGGTTTGTCTGTGGAGGTGAGTGACACCTATCACCTCCTCCATCTCCTAGACTGATGAACTGCCTATCCTTGATTCTTGATCCCTGGGGTCTCCCCAACCCCTTCACAGGTGCTGGGGGGCTCCCACCTTTGTTCATGCCCCACCCTAATACTTCCCACTTGCCCAATAGGGAGTGCCCATCCCATCTCCTCATACTCCCTTCTTTTCCTCAAAAGGTCTCTTCCAGAGTTGAGAACTTTGAGCTTTACACAAAGTCTGGAGATGTCATACCCTCTCATCCCCCAGAACCTCCACGTCCTGTGGTCTAGCTTTCTCATGCTAGAAGTTCTCACAGGGCCTGGGGGTGGCTACAGTGACTCTCACACCCTGAAGAACAAGGCAGAGTGTGATCTTGGTCCACTGAATTTTTAGGTGGTTTTGAGCATCATCAGGCATTTTTGTATTATTGAATCCTGGTGCCCAGGCATGGGAGTGAGAGGCCAGTTCCTTACTTTACAGAGCTGTAGCATCACTGAGGAAACCAAACCTAACACACATGGAATGCAGGGCACATCAGACATTACTTAATCCAGTGTCAATTCATGAGGCAAAGTAGATGAGCCATGGGCAATCAGAGAAGAGAAAGATCAGGGATGTCTTCCTGGAAGAGGTGGGGCCTGCACTGGAAAGGATGGGTATGATTTGGACAGGCCGAGGGGAAATGGAGGGCATTCCAGGCAAAAAGAATACTGGGAGCAGAGGGATGGGAATGAGTCTGGGGTTTTGGAGGTTAGTGGGAGACTGGAGCAGAGAGAAGGGTGTTGCTGGGGTGTGGCTCAGAATGCCCCACTCCAGATTACCAGCAGCCACCTTTATGGGTGATGGCGGATGGAGGCAACCCACCCACCCAACCCAGCCTGCCAGGGACAAGACATTCTGTGTGTGTGGATTTGGGGTGAAGCCTTGGAAGAGATTTGGTAGGAAAGGGATCTCTAGGACTCCTGCCAAGCCTGGGGTGGAGGACAGGTGTCCTGGACCCAGATGCTTTCTGTGGCCTGTTGGGGGCTTGACAGTGGACACACATATGGACAGAGGCACCCAAGAGCACAACCAGGGCCCAAGGGAAATCAAGCTGGGCAAATACTCCCTTGGTTTTCCTTGTCCTGAGCTCTGAAGGCATTCTGAAGGGTTTGATGGTCAGGACCACTTCCCACCTCCAGTGTAATACCAAGTCTTCAGGACCTAACTTCAAAGAAGTTTTCCAACCAACCCTCCCAGGCATTGCTCTAGCCTCATGTGGATTCTGGCAGGGCCGCCCCTAGAGGCCTGTCAACTTGATAGGCTGTTGTCCCAAAGCCTGTGGGACCCACAGAAAGGAGAAGAGAGGGTTGTGGAGTCTAGGGGCGTGGGGGGGGGGGGCGGGTTCCCCTCCTGGGAAATCAAAGGCTTTGTTCTTCCTGTTTCCTGCCCCTCCTCCAAACCCCGGGCTGCCTTCTCCCTCCACACCACCCCTCCTGGGGTTCTCTCATAACCCCAGCCTCTCCACCCCAGCTTTCTTTGGGGTCATGAGGCTGCCCCCACCATACCCAGCAGCCCCAGCTACTCCAGGTCCCCCACCCCGCACCCAAGCCCTCCTTGCCTCATTCCTGCCACCCACCCTTCTGTGCACCCACCCCCAGCGCCTTCCCTCACATTTTCTCTCCCTGTTGTCATGAGCTTGATCCTTGTCCCTCTTTCCAAAATATTTCCCCTATTACCCTCACTTTCTCTCAGAGAGACAAAGACTCATATACCCAGAAATAGACTCACAGAGAGCTGAAAGACATAGGCCCATGCACATACATACACACACACCAGAGCCTTTCATAGAGAGACACACAGAAAAGGCATCTGTCTGTTGTACACACAAATAACTGTCCACACCCACAGCCACAGAGTCTTGCCCACACCAGGACACAGACACACGCAGCCATGGGAGACAGGGTCACATACATCTGGGGAGAGGAGGACATCCGCCTGCCCAGGCATACCCCACCGCTGCTCCTCACCCTGGGGCAGGAGGGAAGGCCTCCTCCGGGCTCAGGCTCTCCCCAGATTCCTTGCCAGTGAATGTTTCCGTACTTGGCCTGCCAGGTCCCTAGGGAAAGGGCCTCAGAAATGCAGCAGGAGCAACTTGGTGGGGGGGGGGGGATGAGTTGGAGCTGACTGTTCCCTGCCTGGCTCTGCCGGTGAATTCCCTAACCGAGAAACTATTTGTGGAGAAAGCTCCGGGTGGCCGGCGAGCCCCCTCTGCCACCTCCCCTCCCCGTCCCCACCCCCTCGCCAGCCTCCCCGGGCCCCTCCAGCCGGCCTCCGGCTGCTGTGCTGCTACCCCAGCGGCCAAGGAGACAGTATTTTCAGTTTGCCTCCCCGCTTATCTGCGCTGTTTGGACAGCCAGCTTTGAAAAGGCAGGATTTTCTGTCCCCGCCGAGTAAACAGCCAGACCCCGGGCAGCCCGGACTATTTCTGTCTTATCAGTGCAGGAATGCGGCAGCAGCGGCGGCGGCGGCGGCGGCAGCGGCAGTGGTGGCAGCAGCTGAGCAGGAGTGGCGTGGGCCGTGGGCCGTCAGGGCAGCCCTGAAGGGGCCCCCTCCCCACTCCGCTCTAGTAGAAGTGTGAGAGAGCCCAGCAGGACTCAGAGGGGAGAGTTGGAGGAAAAAAAAAAAGGCAGAAAAGGGAAAGAAAGAGGAAGAGAGAGAGAGTGAGTGAGAGGAGCCGCTGAGCCCACCCCGATGGCTGCGGACGAAGTTACCGGAGGGGCGCGCAAAGCCACGAAAAGCAAACTTTTTGAGTTTCTGGTCCATGGGGTGGTGAGTGGGGGAAAGTTAGCGGGGGAGGGTGAGTGAGCTGGCTCTGGCTGAATGGAGGGATGATTGGGAGGGGCCGGGAGGGCGCTCCCTTGCTCTCACCCCTCTAGCTGGGGGGTGCGACGGCCCACGGCCCAGCCCCAGGATTGTGCCAGTGCCCCTGGCACCCGAACACGTCACCAGGCGGCTGGCAGGGGATGGGTGTGCAGGCGGGAAAGGGAGAAGCATTTGCATGGGTTCTTGTCAGGGGCTGGGGGTGGGATTTGGGGACTATCCCAAGTGAGGGGGCCCCCTCTGAATCAAGCATGTTGTCTTCTATTCTTTTCCTTGTGGGCCCAGGTGTTACCTCTTCCCCATGGGGGGGTCGTAGTGGGGGGCATGGCATTGACTGGGCTGGGCTGTCTGGTCATAGGTTGGGATGGTGTCTCTCTCTGATTGTGCCCCAGGAGCAAGGAGCAGGTGACCCTGGAGGCACTGTGAGTGGGAAACTCTCTGGCATGAGCAACCGCTGCCTCCTGACAGGGGAGCAATGGGGCTTTGCGGCTGGCCTCTGCCATCAGGCTCAGAGAGAGGCCCTCTGTAGGGACAGACCTCCAGCGAAGGGGTCTGAGGGTCCCTTTGGCAGAGTCAGTCACCACAAGCTGATGTTCTCAAAGCCTCAAAGGTGTGAAGGAAGGGCTAGAGATGGGGATATGAGGCCTAGAGATCAAAGGGACAGAACAGCCCTGTCCTGCCACAGGAGGCTGTGAAGGCATTTAGGGGGGCTAAGGGAGACCAGGGAAGGGGACACTTGAGCTGAGTCAGCAGAAGACCAGGTTAGGAGAGCTTGGGGAAGGTTGTGGGAATAGGGTGGGGATGATTCAGGCACTGGGAGATGGCAGGGGCTCCAAGATTTGGGATAGGTGATAGGGATGGAAGCAAAGTATAGAGGAGCAGTCAGGATTATTATGAACAAATTTGGTTAGGACCCCAAAGCCAGTACCTTCTCAGTTGAGGGTGGCCAGTCTTTAGAATCTTAGCCTTCTGTGAAGTAGCCCTGATGGCTGGCACAGTTTTCTGGGGGTCTCTTCAGCAGATCAGTGGATATCCCTGGCCTTGATCAATGGGGAATGCACCTGATAGGGAAGAAAGGGCATCCCTGGGGCAGCCTGTCCTCCAGCTCCAGGGATCTCTGGGGGTAACTTCCCAAGGGTGTGTGTGTGTGTCCACCAGCCGAGTTCCAAGTCCCACCCTTGCTGCCTGGGGAGTCCCTTTAAAATGACCCATCTAGGAAGGAGAGAGGCTATTAATGTGGATTTTTTGTTATATGACCAATTCAGAGATTCAGTTCTTGGGTGGCCGAGAGCCCCACAGCCCTACTCCCAGGCCCTGACCTATGCTGGTGGGGAATGGTTGGGTCTGGGCCCCATTCTGTTCTGCTACCCTGGAGGTGTGAGTGACAGGGTCAGGTGGGGTGGGGGAGGCAGACACATGAACCAGCAGGTTTCACTGCGGGAGAGATGGGCTGTGACAGCTGGCTGGCTGAGGGTAGGAGGGGCATTAGGGTTAGGGAGAGTTGGCATTTGGAAGGGGAACCTCAAGCCCAGGGTTCAGGCTCCTCCTTGTGTCTGGTGGCAGCTGTGCTCCCGGGGGGTGAAGCGGGTACTGTTTAAATGATAACAGGGGCAAGGCTCCTTCCTTGCTCTCCTTGTCCCAGTCTCCATTCCACCCACTCTCTTCCTTACAGCCCCTCTGGCCCTGCCCAATCCCTCTTGTGGAATCTGGACAATTGGGTTTTAAAAGCCTGCGGAGCACTTAATTTGGACTCGTTTGCATCTCATTTACATCCCATCTGACCACCCAGGGATAGTGGCAAGAGAGTGATTGCTGCCTCATCTCCTTCTCCTTGGCCTCTTTTGAACCGTCTTGTGGCTTGCACTGGGGGTAGTAGTGGGAAGTGGAGGAGATCTGTAAGGATAGGGCCATCTCTGGTGAGCTTGGTGGGTGGGAGGGGAGGGAAAGATGTAAGATCTAAGGCTGGTGCTTTGACCTGCCCAAAGTGTGCTTGGCATCCCCCTTCTAGGCCAGCTTTCCCCACTCCTCCCAATCACAGAAGGGTCTGTCCTCAGCCCGCAGCTTCTCACAGCCGAGGTTGCCTCCTGCCCTACCTCCAGCCTTCATCTTGGGAGCAAATCATGGGTGTGGGCAAAGTTAGTGAGGCTGAGGTACCTGGGTATGGAGACTTGGAATCAGCCTAAAGGGAATGGTGTTTGGGGTTGAGGGGTCAAAAGCAGGGGGCCCAGAGAGATGAGTGGGTTGAGATGAGAAGAAGTAAATGCAGTGCTGATCAGCCCAGGAAGTGAAGAATAGGAAGGAGGGAATAAAAGGAGGAACAGCAGAAGTCAGAGCAAGGAGCTCAGCCCCTAACTTGAATGAAGCAGCAGAGAGCAAAAAAGACTAGGTCCTGGCAGGTATTGCCTTTGCTAGGATGAGCTGTGTGACCTTGGTGACGCTGCTTTTCTCCTTGAGCCACAGTTGCCTCATCTCTCTAGTGGGGATGCAAGTACCTGCTGGGTCTGTCTTACAGAGGAGCATGTGGATTTGAAAATGCTTTGAAAAGATTGGCAGGCGCCATTAATATTAATTTTTGCGGTACCTTCGGCAAATCCAAGGCAAGGTGATGCCCTGTGCTTCTGCCTGGCTTCAGTTAGCTTCCTGCAGCGAGACGCAAAGCCACCTCCGCCAAAGCCGCGCAGATTCTGGCGCTCCTGCCCCTCCCACCGATCACTCCCACCCGGCGGGATCAGGGTCATAAGCAGGGGGTCTTGGGAGAGGAGACGCGGGTTCACCGCCTCTGGAACCGGGGCCCTGGTCTGACCGGCGGGCGCCTGTTTCTGCTTTGCCCACCCCGCCCCAACCCCAGCGCCCCGGGATGCCGTCTGGAGCCCGGATGCCCCACCAGGGGGCGCCCATGGGCCCCCCGGGTTCCCCGTACATGGGCAGCCCTGCGGTACGACCCGGCCTGGCCCCCGCGGGCATGGAGCCCGCCCGCAAGCGAGCAGCGCCCCCGCCCGGGCAGAGCCAGGCGCAGAGCCAGGGCCAGCCGGTGCCCACAGCCCCCGCGCGGAGCCGCAGGTGAGTGAGGGGGGCCCAGCGGCCGTGGGGGGCGTGAAAGGGCGGGTCGTCTGGACCCGCAGGGATGAGGTGAAGGAGTAGCGGGAATTTGAAGGGTGAAGAAGAACGATTAACAAGAATGAGTAATCCTGGACGGGATGCCCCAAGGGGAGGTGGGTTTAAACGAGTCGCTGAACGAGGCCCACGTCTGGTTCCTTTGTGTTTCCACCGTGGCCTGAGGCTGCAGCCGGGGGCAGCCAATGTCCCTGCTCTGCATGCGCCCCTTGCGCTTCTCTTTGCCACCTGCTCAGTCCCTCCCTCCACTCCTTATCCCCAGGTTCTGGATGATGCTTGAGTCTTTGGGGTGGGGCTGGGCTGACTGTAGGAGGAAGGCAGAAGTTTTAGGACTGTGTGTTCGCAAAGCCTGTTTCTCCAATGGACCTTCCCCTGAGTCCGGTGGCTTGACTGTTCTAAACGCCCCCATGCCATATCTTCTAAATCCAGGGGTGGAGCCCAGGAATTTGCCCCGTGGGTGGGTAGTCCACGAGCATCTTTTCTACCGGATCTCGCTCTTGGGTGACTTGTAGGCTCTCAGAGGTTGAAGAACCGTGTTTTCCATCCTCTGGACCAGGTCTGCCCTAAGCCACCTGGGCCAGCCAGTTTTCTTTTCTGGGCCACCTGGTGGCACCCCAAAAGCCCTGTTGGCATCTGGTAAGAAAGATTTCCCTCTGGATTTCAGTATGTAGCCAAACACACATGCTTCCTTTCGCACAACAGATGGATTCCTATAAAAGGTGTAGTCTGAATTTTACCTCATAAAATATTTTTACATATCAAGGAAAACACCATTTATAGGAATCCCACGATGATTTTTTACTAAAGTGAATCATCCTTTTGTACAGTAAGTAATAATTCCCTCAACTATCTTGTAGAAATGTAGATTTTCACATATAGTTCGTTTTAAACCACCCCTTTCATGAAAGCAGCTTGCCTCGCCTTAGAATACATTTCTGAAAAGGGAGGGGGCAGTGGTTGAAAACACCACATGGGGGCAGTGTGGAGCCATCCTCTAGCCTGTGTTCTAATCTCTAATCTTTTGACCCATCAGCGTTCTTCTGGGGGTGGTTTGAGGGGTCAGAAGCAGCTAGCAAATCCAGAAGAGTCCAAACCCCAGCCTGTATCCCCGTCCAGCCCATTTGGCCCTTGTTCTGTAGTTCCTCGTCCTCATTCATATCCACACAAACACACACACACACACACTTTGGATCCCTATGTTTGCGGAGTGTCCCTTGCCATGTTGGCAGGTGGTCCAAATGTATGAATGCTGTCCATTGTCATCCCCTGTGGAGCCCAGGATAGCAGAGCTGCAAGTCTTCACCAGCTTCATGCCATCACTTCCTGATCCAGGAACTAGGGGTGGGAGATAGGGTGATCTGCTCCCTCCTTGAGCCAGAATGTTTGCCCTCCGTTTAGCAAGGAAAAAAAATAAGTCCTCAGAATCTGTTCTTCCTCTTTTCTATCCCCCCAAACCTCCCCAGCTTCCCTCAAACACTTCTGCAGCTCATGTATTTTGGCAGCACCTCCCTTACCCTCATCCCCTCCTAAGTCTAAATTGCTCCGACCCTTTGGATATGGTGGGGTGCAAGGGGGCTCCCAAGCCTGAGAATGGATGGGGTCAACTTGGCTCCCCAAGGGAGAACTGAGTGTCAATTCCACACACACCACTGTAGCCCCTTGGGCAAGCAGACGAGCGGGCTGTGGGAACCTCGGCCAGGCTGGCGGAGATGTCGGGATAATTTAGCAGGTGGCCTCGTTACTCCCAGATCTGTCGCCATGGTAACCTGGTTTTTTCTTTAAAAAATGTACAGTGCCAAGAGGAGGAAGATGGCTGACAAAATCCTCCCTCAAAGGGTGAGTGCCTTTCACAGCATCCCCCAGACCGCCCCCCACTCTTTGCTGCTCCGCCTCTTCCCCTCCCCCCTTAGGAGCAAAGCTTCAGCATCACAGTCACTTTCACTTTTTGTTTAAAAAGCTAATTAAGAAGTGAGGCTCCCCAGGCCAGAGGGAGGTGGGGGTGGGGCAGACGATAGGAAAGGAGGCATAAGGGATAGAATCCTAAGCTTGGGGTTCTGTGGATTAAATTCCAGTGGTCCTAAAACAAACCAAAAAAAAGCATGAAACAAAGAGGGGACAAGAGCTAGGGGATCAGATGCTGGTATGTGGAGTGAAGAAAAGAGAAGCTGACCAGAGGTTCCAGATATCATATTAGGACCCAGGCTGAGCTGGGTATGGAGTACAACAGTTCAGACATGAGGTGCAGGGACTGGTGAAGTGCCAGGGTAGAGGCAAGCAACCAATTGTCTCAGGGACTCCAGAGCCCCTAACCACTTTGCAGGGACCCAAGCAAAGCCCAGCAGTCATATGACAAGGGAAATGATGGGATGAGTCAATAAAGCACTAGTGCTTGGATGGATAATATGACACTCAAAATTCCTTGCCCTGAAATTGGATGACTCCCCTCCACATACTTTGTATTCTGGGATCGTATGACACTCTAAGATTGACCCTATTACAAGATTTGTTGAGCCCCTGATTCCTTCTGCTTGCTCCTCTTTCAGATTCGGGAACTGGTCCCTGAGTCCCAGGCTTACATGGATCTCCTGGCATTTGAGAGGAAACTGGATCAAACCATCATGCGGAAGCGGGTGGACATCCAGGAAGCTCTAAAGAGGCCGATGAAGGTGCCTTAGTTTGGGGATAGGAATAAGGCTCTAAGTAATATTTCCAGAATAGGAGTTGCCTTGAGTGGGAGCACACAATCTTCCCTCTGTACTACTCTCTTTATTTCTACAGCAAAAGCGGAAGCTGCGTCTTTATATCTCCAATACTTTTAACCCTGCGAAGCCTGATGCAGAGGATTCTGATGGCAGTATTGCTTCCTGGGAGCTTCGGGTAGAGGGGAAACTCCTGGATGACGTACGTCCTGGCCCAGGTCTCTCCAGGTGTTCTGGGGTGGGTATGGGGCTGAGCTGAGAGATAGAACTAAATGTTTGTACAACAGTTAGGTTGTCAGCCCTGACCAGAAGTGGGTGGGCCTAGTGAGACAGTTGGGGTGAAGAGGACTGCATCTCTCCATGCTGCATCCCCATGCCCCAGCCCTACCCGACTCTCAACTTGGCCTCATTCTACCCCCATAGTCCCTGTTCTGCCCCCACGGTCCCTGTTCCTCTCCCACAGCCCAGCAAGCAGAAGCGGAAGTTCTCTTCTTTCTTCAAGAGTTTGGTCATTGAGCTGGACAAAGACCTTTATGGCCCTGACAACCACCTAGTTGAGGTAAGACTAAGACTCCTTCTGCCCTTGAACTGCCACCTTTCCATATGCCCAAGTCCCTGAAGGGCTCCACCAGTTTAGATCAGGGGCCACCTCAGAGCCCCAGGCCCCACAAATCCAGATGGTGACCCAACTTTTATCCTCTGGATAGTGGCATCGGACTCCCACAACACAGGAGACAGATGGATTCCAGGTGAAGAGGCCAGGTGACTTGAGTGTGCGCTGCACCTTGCTCCTCATGCTGGACTACCAGGTCTGTGCCTGCCCTCTCCACCCTGCAGGCACCATTCCAGCCTGCCTACGCCCAGGCACAGCCAGCCCTCAAGGCTCCTCCCACACCTTTTTCCTTAGACAGGATGGGCCTAGGCCTCGAGAGATCCCATTCTCCTTTCTGTGCCATCCTTCTCCAAAAGGACATTCCCAAGGACCCCAGGCAGCATATCCCCAGACCCAAGCAGCCTGGCCCTGAGCTCTTCCCACTTCCTCTGTTTATCTAATTTCCATGCTCACCTTTTTCCAGCCTCCCCAGTTTAAACTGGACCCTCGCCTAGCCCGGCTGCTAGGGTTGCACACGCAGAGCCGCTCAGCTATTGTCCAGGCCTTGTGGCAGTATGTGAAGACCAATAGGCTACAGGACTCCCACGACAAGGAATACATCAATGGGGACAAGTATTTCCAGCAGGTAACCTCTCTCCTGAACCCAGGGATCTGGGGAGCAGGCAGAGTTATTCAGCAAGGGAATGACCTCTAATAAGGTAACTACCACTTGTCCATTCCAGATTCTTGATGATCAGAAACAATATATTTCATGGTCTTGCAGTTAAGAGACCAGAGTTCTAGTCCAGGTTCTAACATCCTGTGCCGTAGCCAATTCACTTTAGCCACATCTACAGTGACCCTCTTCCTTGTCAGCAGCCCCCCACCCCCAAGGAAGCTCTGGAAATATACAAAGCCAACAGCTAGTTCTTGTCTAAACTTTGGATATGTTACTTGGCTATTTGAGTCTTTTTCCTCATCTGTGAAGTGGAATGGTAATACCTGGCCCACCTAACCCATTGTACAGTTAAGAAAATCAAACTGCTGTGAAAGTGACTTGATAAAATCCCATCAAAATGAGATTATTATTAATGCATTTTTAAATAAACACAGCAGGCAAACCTGAGGAATAAAAATAGCAGTCAACATTTATTGTATGCTAACCATGTACTAGGCACTGTTCCAAATGCTTTACGTATATTAATTCATTTGATTCTCAAAACAACCCTGCAAGATAGGTACTATTATTATCCCCATTCTAGAGATGAGAAAACTGAGGCCTAAGATGTTAGTAACTTGCTCAAGAATATGTAGAAAGCAGTGGAAGGATTTATAGCTAAGTAGGCAGATGCATGGCCCAAGCTCTCAACCGCTGCACTACACTGGCCTTCTTCGTTAGCATTCCACCACCACCAAACCAAGTCCCATCCCCATGAGCAATGAGGAATTAGACCTAGCTCTAGCTTCCTGCAGCCCTTCCAAGAATGGAAGGAGCTAGAATTGTAGCTTTGCTCTCTTCAAGCACGAAAGGGTGATATCTTTTCTCTCTATTCTTCTGCTTCAGATTTTTGATTGTCCCCGACTGAAGTTTTCTGAGATTCCCCAGCGCCTCACAGCTCTGCTATTACCCCCTGACCCGATTGTCATCAATCATGTTATCAGGTGAGATGACCCTAACTTGTTTCTTAGACAAGGAATTATCTTATTCCTACCTTCCCTGTCCTCCCTCTTCTTCCCACTCTCATCTCCCCTCCCCTCCCTATTGGCTCTGCCCCACCCCTGTGCCCTCAGCCTCTGTGAGGGCATGATAGACATCAAAGGCTGACTTCTTTGGCAGTGTGGACCCATCAGATCAGAAGAAGACGGCATGCTATGACATTGATGTGGAGGTAGAAGAGCCACTGAAGGGGCAGATGAGCAGCTTCCTCCTATCCACGGCTAATCAGCAGGAGATCAGCGCTCTGGACAGTAAGGTGGGGCCAGAGCCCAGAGATGGCATAGGGCATTATCCCAGAGCTGGAGTGGGACATTAACCCAGAAGTGACACAGTACATTAGAACAGACTAGAACATGAACATATGGAGAGATAAAAGGGACAGATGGCCCTTCCACTGCTACTTAAGTTTCAACCTCATTACAAGTTTAGTTCTGTCCACCCCCACCCTCCACTCCTTCCCTGGATTTTAAAGGAATCAGCAATTCTGAGGGATTACCTTCCAAGTGAACAGGAGTGAATCCCTTCCTCTCTCCACTTCAACCATCTTCCTTTTCACCCTCCTCTCCCACGTCCCAAGGCCAGGTTGAGAGCATCTGTCTTTCTACCTGTAGATCCATGAGACGATTGAATCCATAAACCAGCTCAAGATCCAGAGGGACTTCATGCTAAGCTTCTCCAGAGACCCCAAAGGCTATGTCCAAGACCTGCTCCGCTCCCAGAGCCGGGACCTCAAGGTGAAGAGGGAGACTCAGGGATTACTGGAGTGGAAGACAAGCAAATTTGGAAAGATAGTAAATGCTGTACACCAGTGAAGGGTGGGGTGATTCTGGGTTTAGGGATGACCTCACTGCCCCCTCCCAGGTGATGACAGATGTAGCAGGCAACCCTGAAGAGGAACGCCGGGCTGAGTTCTACCACCAGCCTTGGTCCCAGGAAGCTGTCAGCCGCTACTTCTACTGCAAGGTATGGAGAGGCCATCACATTTCAGACCTCCCCTCTCCACTCCAAGAGAAGCCTCCCTTCTCAGCTGCCCTTACCAACTCCACATGGTGAAATTTCACCCATACCCACTGCCACCATTTACTAGCTTTCCCTGCTCCCAGATGCTCTTCCAAGGCAAGGAGGGTAGTCAGGGTAGTGGGGGGTTGTCCTCATCACTCACCAGGAAGACTGTAACCCTGTTCCTGCTCTCTCTGAAGATCCAGCAGCGCAGGCAGGAACTGGAGCAGTCACTGGTTGTGCGCAACACCTAGGAACCCCTTTGAATAAGCACCACTATGGACCTTCCGGGCTTGGGCTCTCTTCCCCCAGGGATCCACCCTGGGCCCTCCCATCACTCCTTTGACACCTTTGGTGTGGGCTGGGGACTGGATTAAAGGTCATTCATCTAATAGCAGCTGTGTGGTTATTGGAACCTGGGGGGAGGGAGGGAAGCAATGGGTCTCCCTGAAAAACTTCCCATACCCCTCCCTCATATTCTTCTCCTTACTCCATTTTCCCTAGACCTAAAAACCATTTGGCATAAGATACTTTAATAATGTTTTCTTATTAAAAAAATACAGCAACAAGCTCTCCATCTGTCGGTCCGTCATGCTTTGCCCACCTGGGGCGAAGGCATATGAGGAAGTACTGGGCCCCACAGGTGTGCTAAGTACTGTTGGCTTGCTCTTGCTCAAACAGAGTCATGGCAAGCTGAGCGCGGCCCCCCAGCCCCTCCAGGTTGCTGAGGCGACAACGGTGGTAGAGTTCCTCGCTGAGCCGTGGGCTACAGTCCCGCAGTGAAAACTTCTGCACCAGCCCTGGCTCTACGGCTCGAAAGAGGTGGAGCCCTGAGAACCGGAGGAAAACATCCATCACCTCCAGCCCCTCCAGGGCTTCCTCCTCTTCCTGGCCTGCCAGTTCACCAGCCAGCCGAGCTCGTGCCGCTAGGTAGTCTGCATTGTAGAAGCAGCCCTCAGCAGAAGCCTGTCGGTCAAATCTACCCCCAACAGAAGCCCCCCGGGAAGGGTCGGCACCAGGAGAGGATGGGGGGTCAGGGCCAGCCCCGGGGGGCCCTGGGGGCGATCTCTGTGGTGATAGGGTAGGGTTAAACTCCTGGAAATGGACTGGAAAGAAGGCTTGCCAGCCTGAGATGGCATTCATGCGGCAGCGGTTGAGGACTTCCGGCCCAGGCCTTGTCCACACAGTAGTAACGAAGAAGAGGGTGTCCACTGGGTGCTTTTTCGAGATTACATCCATGAGCCGCACCTGGGAAGGGGCCTCAGCACGCACAGCGAGCCAGGCCAGCCTCGTTCCAGGGTACCGCCGCTCTAACTCCGTTGCTGCAGCCTTCACCCTGAGAAATGGGTCCGGGGCCCCTCGGCCACCTTCCCGAGGCCCATAGACGAGCAACAGGGTGAGCAAAGCATGTTCTCGTGGCTCCAGAACATTGGTTGCAAAGGCCTCAAGGAAAGCAGGGGCTGCAGCAGCTTCAGCCACCAGAAGCGGCAACACCAGCTGCACACGGGTAGCCTCAGTGACATATGGCATAGGTAAGATTTCCACACGACTCAGTGGCCTCAGAAGGCTGACTCTGCGGGCCAGTGCCCTCCTGTGTCCCCGCTGAGTCACAGCTTCCAACAGTAAGTCCAGGGTGTATTCCATGCCCCGGGCTGGATCAAAGCGCCGGTAGCCATTGAGTAGCCGCTGTTTCTGGAAGCGCAGGCGGGGCTGATAGCGCCGATTCAGCTGCTCTAAAGCAGTCT
The DNA here is from genome assembly GCF_023851605.1 of Tamandua tetradactyla. NCBI lineage: Eukaryota > Metazoa > Chordata > Mammalia > Pilosa > Myrmecophagidae > Tamandua > Tamandua tetradactyla. The sequence continues at coordinate 195,184,055 of NC_135327.1, read as the reverse complement.
CCACGGCATCACCTACATCCGCTCTGCTAGCCCCTTGCAGTGGACACTTGGGAGCCCCATCTGCACAGGAGAAGGTGTGCTGCTCTGTGAAGTAGTCCCAGCCCAGTACCTCAAAACGAGAGTGAGGTGTGAAAGGAGCTGGTAGCCCAACAGGCCAGCTCAGACCTGCCTCCCCTTCAGGTGTCAGCATGGTCAGGTTCCGGATCTGAGCCTAGGTTGGGAGAGAATGCAGTCAGCGCCAGCTAGAATCCCTACCCTGCCCTAGTTTCCTGGCCCCTGAGAGTCTACTAGGCTCAGAGCCCAAATGTTAACTCTGTCAACATTTACAAGGTGCAACTTAACTAATCATTTAATTGCCTGCATTTATATTCTCTCTCCGTAAAATGGAGAAGCAACAGGAATCATGCCCACCTTACACAACTGCTGTATGAAAAGGTGAAAAATGTACTTTTACTAAGCCACAAGTACCCTGAAATATAAAGCTCAGCAGATTTCTCTCCCATACCCTAAGAATTCTCATCCTCTTCAGAACCAGAAACTTGTTTTCACCTACACTCCACCTCTGATAAGCCCCTCACTAAACAAGAGAATTCTTCCACCTTCTACCCTTGGTTTTTTTGGATAAAGTTCAAGAACTTTAAGGTTTTTGCTTCCTTCATGGAAAGAAACTATTGAATAGAACTAAAACTATTCTGTCTAAACCTGTGCTGAGCCTCCTGAGTCTCACAGTTCACCTGCAAACCCCTTTAACTGCATTCAAGTCATTCCAGGAGCTTATCTTACTGGCCTAAACATCCATGAAATCCCTCTCTCCCTGTAGTTGTTTTAAGTTTAGGGATGGTCAGCCTGTCTTTCTATTCCTCCATTATACTGGGCCTAACCCAGCCTCCCCACTCACTTAGCTCCCTATTCATTATACATCTCAATCTCCTTCTCACCCTCTGGCCTACCTGCTCTTCTTTTGCTCACCTGCAGTTGTTCTATTTCACTGTAAGCCCGATCCAACTCCAGGGCACTGAAGCGTTTGTGTAACCGGTACATGAGGTTTCCCTCGGAGACAGGGTGCACTGCAAAGGCATTCAGGAAAGCCGAGCTCCCCTCCTTCTCGGGGTCCCTATTTTTGGCCAGTTCAAATGAGCGATATTGCTGCCCCTAGAGGGACCAATCAGACCAATCAATGACACACACTGAAGGCTGCCATTCACAAACTGCCCTTAACCACATTCAGCCATTTACAACTATTACTGCTGCTGCTTTAGAATGGAGGAAGAAAGTAGGTGATCATTCTAGTGTCTCCCTTAACCTTAGTTGTTACTCCCACTGCAGAGGTTCTGAGAAGGAGAAAGTAAGTAAGCAAAGGATACTCCTTTACCCCAAATAATTGCAGTTACTTATAAAAGTTATAGACCAGAAAATATTCCCAATACTTTAGTTTGGAAGGACAGACCACAGCTGGGACCTTCCTTGCTTCTCCAGTACAATAAACATGGGAGTAGTTGTAGGAAATTTTCAGATTTTCCATAGCTGTGATACGAATATGTTGGTGTGGAGGTAGAGGACAGGGAGGCAGATGGGAAGAACGGTGATGAGGGGCCTAAGTTTATCTTGGCCAGAGGTTCCCTGACAAGACGCTATTTTTGATGACTCCAGGGCTCTAAGACTGTCAAAGGTGAGCAAGGGACTGCCAAAGGGGCAGAACAGTGGCTAGAAAAGGTAAAATGATAGAAATAAACCAGCAGCACCCAGCCTGGAGATACACTGCTAAATCACTATTACTTTTTTGGGGAGTGGAATTAACTTGAAAGGCCATTACCTGGTGCTGGGAGACACAGCCAATCCCCAGAGAGTCGATAAGGCAGCGGCCTAGCCACTCATCAGGACGGGCACTGAGAATGTCTCCGCGGCAGCCATCCAGATGTGGCCACAATCGAAGCAGGAGACTCCGTGATAATAGGTAGCCAAAGCCACCATGACAGTACCGGGCCTGTTCCCCAGCACCAATGAACTCCTCGGCCCGGCCCAAGTAAAGGTCTTGGTTGATACTGAGGTGGCCAGCAAGGGCTGCCAGGCGGGGGGCCTGTACATACGTGTCATCCTGCATAATGAAGAACCAGTCATAGTCGGCCCCAAAGTGAGTGTGAAGATGGCGCAGGGTCTCGGACATGAGCCAGGCCGGCCGCTCGTCCCCATGAGATACCACCTGCATCCCTGCCGGAGCCCGAGCCCCTCGTTGCCCAGTGAAATAGAGTAACCGAGGGAAGTGGTGGGCCACTGTACGGTTCACAGCCACGGCCAGAGTGGACAGCGTGGTTCGTGAAGTCAGGACAGCCACAAGTAACCGCTCACGAGAGCCCAGCTCTGTCTGAATGTACCGAGTCCTGTGGAGACACCAGCATATCAAGGGGTCAACTCCTTAATCTTTAGGAATCCATCTTGCCCTACAAATACATAGCCTTAGCAATGAATGAATTGGGTTGAGAAAAGAGAAGGGAGATATCTCCTCATCCACGTTAATTAGCTACAGAAGTGAGTATCCACTGAGTAGCTGTAAGTATTTAAGTATCCACTGTAAGTATTTTGGAGAGGAGGGGGTTTACTAAGTATGAATTAGATGGGTTAGATATGAATCTTGCCATGTTTAAGAACACTGAATACTAATTTAACACTAAAGGGTGAGACTTTCTTGGACCTGAGAAAGAGGGGGAAAATAGGAACAAACCATGATGAATAATAAAACAAAGGGCAATCCTAAGAAGATTAAGAGGCTGACAATCAATGAAAATGCAGAGGCAAGTGACTTATAGCAGCCCTAAACTGAGATCCAGTGTCTGGAACTATGCACACACAGAACTCTCACCTGAGCACCTTCTTGTAAGGCTTGTTGGGATCCCTATAGTAAGGGATAATCCGGGGTTTGAAGTCTTCATCACTTTGGTCCAGACGAGTTCTTGAGTCTGGATTCTGTGGCCCTCCCAGCTCTCCCACAGCCTCTATACAGGGATCATCTCCCTCACCCTGGATCCAGGAAACCCGCAAGAGGCTCAGGCTGCATCCCAGAGACAGCCCTAGTATGAGGGGCAGTGCTGGCCGCAGCAGAGCCAAAAGGGAGCTCAGTCGCATGGTGGACAGCCCTGTCATGTGGGGTGCCCCAGAGGGCACAGCCTCAAAAATCAACGGAGCTGGCAGACACCAGACCAGAAGTAAAGTTTTAACCAGGGAACCTGGGGTCAATGAGTTCAACAACAGAGAAAGATGTGTATGCTTCCAGGCCCAGCATTCCCTAGGAAGCTTGACTGTCTTGCCTTCACTACCCACTCGGGCTGGCCTTCAGTTGTCAAGGTGCTGGATCTAACCCTCAGCCTAAATAGCAATAAACATTATAATCAATTTAACTCACTACTAGGATCATGGTTCTGTCTTCTTGTGGAAAGGGGAGGAAACAAAACTCAATATTGCCAAATTTTACCCCAAAAGGATTATACACATCTGTTAGCAGGATCTAAGAGTTACCAGTCACTGATAAAGAAGGGGTTGGTGAAATGGCCATGATTCATCAAAACAACAGCCACCAACCAGAGGAACTTGCCACAGTCGGCCTTTCCTAATGAATACCAGGCTCACGGTCCAGTTTTCACTCAATTTACTGAAGGAGTTGCTCACTGACTGCTGAAGGCTGGCCCAAGAGAAGGGTCACAATGGCTAGGGTAAGCCCCTCCTCCAAGTTAGGAGTAATCAAGAGCCACTGGCATTATGCACAGAAGCTCTGCCCACACAAATGAGGTAGAGATATGGTTACTCAGCACTAAGATTCTCTCAGAAGAGCACAATGGTTATTGGAGTCATTTTGCATGACATTTCTTCAAATCCTAGCTGCTCAGAGGTTGGTCTTGCCCACCTTCCTCTGAGAGGAGGGAAGAGGCAAACTACAGTAACTCTTGCTGGGTATGAGCGATTTGGTATCTAGTCTTACCAGAAAGGGCCCCAGGTACCAAAAAATACGGATTCTGTATAAGGCAAACAAAAGTTCGGCTGTCTTTAGATATGAAAATTGCCAGTGGAAAAGCAATATAGCCGTTCTTTCAGCAATGAAAGAAATCCTAGCCCTAGAAAGAAAGCCAATTTGTTTAGCCGTCGTCTCAAAACAGAAATAAAATCTGCTACGTCAAGGAGCTGTCGAAACGGAGAAAGAGAAAAGCTTAGTTTGTTCTGATTTAAGAGTATGAATTGGGTAAGACAAACGTCAAGAGGAAGGGCGGCGGGTGGAAGGAATTAAGATCGCGCTTCGCTTTAGGATACTGCGAGAGGAGGGAAAAGATCCCGGTTCTCAGATCCGTGGCGAGGAGCAAAAGGCCTTACTGAACCAGAGAGGAAGCCTAAGCCGGTGGGCGAAGGACAATGAGGGAAATACCCGAAGCCCTAAAGAGAGGACCCTGCATCAGGGCCCAGGTGCATACGGAGGAAGGATAAAGGACGACCCAGCTCAGGCCCGGGGGCGGCTGACTCGGCAAGCCCTGTCCTGGGGAAGGGCTGGGGAAATGGGAACGGAGAAGTGGGAAAACTCCTGTTCTCAGGAGCAACGACCCTGACGCTCCTTGCAGGGTAAGGACGGGGAAGGGGGAACAGACCCCAATTCCCGGCTGAAGCCCCGGCTCCGCCGATGCAGCTGCTGCCACCTCACAGCCCCCAGGCCCGTTCCTTCCTCTTCCGGTCCCTGTCAGTCACCGGTCTCTATGGTGACCGCATCCGGCCACTCGCTCCGCCTTTTCCTTCTCTATGGTTTCTCCCCACCTCCTACTCCTCCGCTTGGAGCGCGTCTGGGGCAGTTCTGGAAGACGCTCACCTTGTGGTCGGGGTACTCCGGTCCTTTCTCAGGATCTTGTACCCGCCTGGGAGCGACGTGGTTAACGCTAGCCCCAAGCACCCGCCCCACGGCAATAAATGTGCATTCTGCAAACTCTAATCTGGATGAACACAGACTGGACCCAAAGGTGCCACAAATCTTTAATTTCACTCCTCTGCTCTGGAAAAATAAATACCCGCCATCCTCAATGAACAAGCTTCTGCCTCCTAGAGGACTTCCCCCAATCTATTTGGGAATCCCGTTATTTATTCATTTAGTTATTGAAGAAAATGTTTGTTCTACTAAATTAGACGCATCTTAATGAATCTGGGTCAACAAGAGGTGGACAAGAAAGACATGATTCCCGCTTTCAGAGTATTAAACACATAGTCTCATACCGAAAAATATAAATGAAAGCAAAAAAAAAATCACACATTGCAATAAGTACCACTACCGAAAAGTACAGAATCCAATAGACAAGCATAACAAGAAGAGTAAAATTAGATTGGAAATTTGAGAATATTCGAGGAGGTACCAGCGGAGAGCTAAAGGTTCCGTTAGAGCTATTGAAGCAAAAAGTGGAGAGAAGAATTTTCCAGGCAAAGAAAAGAGTACCTGAAGGCCCTGAGAGAAGAAAGGTATTGGACTAGAGAAAAATTGTGAAGGCCAGCCATCTCAGCCAACACAGCAAGCAAACTCACTGCTCTCCCCTTCTCTACATGGGACATGACTCCCAGGGGTGTAAACCTCCCTGGCAATGTGGGACAGAAATCCTAGAATGAAGTGGGACTCAGCATCAAGGGATTGAGAAAACCTCGACTGAAAAGGGAAGAGAGAAATGAGACAAAATAAAGTGTCAGTTGTTTTAATTGGGACATTTTCTCAGCCTTAGAACTGTAAACTAGCAACTTACTAAATTCCCCTTTTTTAAAGTCATAAATAAATAAATAAAGTGTCAGTGGCTGAGAGATTTCGAATAGAGTTGAGAGGTTATCCTGGAGGTTATTTCTACACATTATATAGATATCCCCTTTTTTAGTTTAAGGTATTTTAGAGAGGCTAGAGGGAAGTGCCTGAAACTGCAGAGCTGTGTTCCGGTAGCCATGGTTCTTGAAGATGATTGTATAATGGTACAGCTTTCACGATGTCACTGTGTGATTGTGAAAACCTTGTTCTGATGCTCCATTTATCTACGGTATGGACAGATGAGTAAGAAATATGGATTAAAAATAAATAAATAATAGGGGGAACAAATGTTAAAATAAATTGGGTAGAGGAAAATATTAGTGGTCAATGAGAGGGAGGGGTAAGGAGTATGGTATGTATGAGGTTTTTTTTTTTTTCTTTTTATTTCTTTTTCTGGAGTGATGTAAATCTTCTCAGAAATGATCATGATGAATATACAACTATGTGGTGAAGGAAAAAAAGAATGTATGTATGTGCTTTTACTTTGTTGTATCAATAAAAAATTTTTTTAAAAATGTGAAGGCCAGGATGACTAGAGCATGGTGAGAGGAGGAAAAGCCTGAGATGAGGCTTAGAGGACAGGCATGGCCATTAAATTACCACTGTGGGTTCCCAACCAGTATGGCATCATCTCTAAGGGGCAATTTAGAATGTAAAAGTATTTGTTGCCAAATGACTGGGGTGGGGGGAGTCAAGGACCTTTCATGTCTTGCACATTACAAGACAGTATCACTCAAAAAAGAATTTTCCAGATCCCATGCGACATTCATTTGTCCTATGGAACATACATGTAGGTGAAAAAACAGGTTATAATCATTTGATCTTTGAACCTGTGTTTTATATATAAACACGAAGTAATTTTGTAGGAGTTTAATATATGCTGAATTTTCAAGGAATAGAACTACCATGTAAATGGAAGAAAGATTGTATTTTTTTTTGTTCAGGAATTTACTAAGAGTTTTCACCATTTTGGAAAACTATATCACTAATAGCAATGTCATTCAGGGTGTTCGAGTCACTAAATGTAACAGATTTATATCAATCTGCATTTGCACTTTCACATTCAAGGTGAGCATAGATATAGGTAAAAGCATCTGACTAATTATGTTTTCTAGTGTGGTTGCAACCAAACATTTATATACTGAAATAACATTATTTTCTTATAAAGAATTTCCTTTATTTCTCCTTTCTGGAATGGTTAATATAATTTTTTAATTGTGTGTAGTTAGGATATGCCATCTATGAATTTTATTTCAAAATAGTAAAGGAGATGTTATTTTATTAAAAGGAGCATTGAGACTGATAAAGAACCACCATTCTGGGAGGTATATAAAATAGAACTCACTTGCATTACCTACCAGCACTATTATCCTTTACTATGTTTTGGTCTCATCTTCCTTTAGACTGCAAATTGATCTACCCTCAACAACTGGCCCACAATAGGTGATAAATGAATGACTGGTTAAAAGCAGCTCTGGAAGCAGAGTAGGGACACTTACCTAGTAATCAGAAGATGTAGGTTCTAGACTAATGCTGCCCAATAGAAATATAATGTGAGTCACAAATGTTAGCCACACATGTAAATTTTAATTTTCTAGTAGCCATATTTTTTAAACATAAAAATAAACATGAATTTTATTATAGTATTAAATATATCCAAAATATTATTGTCAACATGGAATCAATATTAAAAATTACTGAGGTATTTTACATTCTTAAAAGAATGAGATTCTTTTAAGATTCTAAAATCTTAAATTTGGATGCATATTTTAAACGTACACAAACACAGCACATCTCAATGGAAGATCTTAATCTCTTTCCACCTCTCTCTTTTACTCTCTCCCTCCCATTTCCCCATTTCTCTTCACCCATTTCTTCTTTCCTCATTGTCAGGTCTGTTCCCTGCAAGATATGTAAACTGTAGGTGGGAATGGCAGAACTTCTAAGTGGCCAAGGGGTTTTCTAAACCACTCTTGCTCTGCTAAGGGATGTTCTGCCCAGCAACTGTTAATTCATGGAAAATCATGGATGTGATTAGCTGTCAGGCAGATGGAGTCAGAGAAGTAACCAGTTAGTCTTTTCTTGCCATCCTGAGCCCTTTTAAAGAGAAAGAGTTCTGGAATCATAAGATTCCAGCCTCAAACCCTGGCTCTGGCTCCTACCAGCAATATGGGTTTATTTAATAGTTCTGTGCCTTAGTTTCCTAATCTGTAAAACGGCAATAATACCCACCTCAGAGTTTCTGGGGGGGGGGGGTAGGAGGGGGGATTAAATGAGGTGGCGCAAATGAAAGTGCATAATAAATGCTAATTCTTTCCTGCAACAACATCTTTTAAATGAGGCCGGGGAATGGGACATATTGCAGATAGTGCTTCTGGGAGGTTCAGGTGCTTGAAAGAGTGATTTTACGTGATCCATAACCACATATAACTCATTTGCTTCATATGAAAAGGATTTGCAGTCAGTTAAATTCAGACTATATTATTTTTACCTAAAACAATGATTTGCAAACAGTAGATGCTCAATGCTTATTAACTGAATTAAATTAAATAAACCTCTAGTGCATACCTGGGTAAAGATTCTGTGAGTAGTAGGGAAGGCAAGAAGGAGACCCAGCAGAATTCAGTTGGCTAAAACTAATAACAAGGATAGCTAACGTTTAATAGTACTTACTATGAACCAGGCACTGTCCCAAGCATGTAACAAGAATTAGCCTCTTTAGATTTTGCTTCAAACCTGGCTCTTCAAAGTTGGGAAGGAGTGACCCCCACGTGGTAACTGCTGCTGCCACCATCGCGTTGGATAAGCCCAGATTTACGGCACCTGTTGGGTAACTATGGAAGACTATACCAAAATAGAGAAAATTGGAGAAGGTACCTATGGAGTTGTGTATAAGGGTAGACACAAAACTACAGGTCAAGTGGTAGGCATGAAGAAAACCAGACTAGAAAGTGAAGAAGGAGGGGTTCCTAGTACTGCAATCTGGGAAATTTCCCTATTAAAAGAACTTTGTCATCCAAATATTATTAGTCTTCAAGATGTGCTTATACAGCATTCCAGGTTATATCTCATCTGAATAACTTTCCATGGATCTCAAGAAATACTTGGATTCCATTCCACCTGGTCAATTAATGGATTCCTGACTTAAGAGTTATTTATACCAAATCCTACAAAGGATTGTGTTTTGTCATTCTAGAAGAATTCTTCACAGAGACTTAAAACCTCAAAATCTATTGATTGATGACAAAGGAACAATTAAATTGGCTGATTTGGGGCTTGCCAGAGCTTTTAGAATACCTATTCAAGTATATACACATGAAGTAGTAACACTCTGGCATAGAACTCCAGAAGTTTTGAGCTCACTACTCAACTCCAGTTGACATTTGGAGTATAGGCACTATATTTGCAGAATTAACAACTAAAACAACCACCTTTCCATGGAGATTCAGTAATTGATCAACTCTTGAAGATTTTCAGAGCTTTGGGTACTCCCAGTAATGAGGTGTGGCCAGAAATGGAATCTTTACACGATTATAAGAATGCATTTCCCAAGTGGAAACCAGGAAGCCTAGCATCCCATGTCAAAAACTTGGATGAAAATGGCTTGGATTTGCTCTCAAAAATGTTAGTCTATTGGATACAAAAACTCAGAAATGGACAGCACAATACTACCTAATTGTAAAGTAATCATGTTAAAACACTGAATGAAGCTGCATCTGAGGTATAGTTTTTTTAATTTTTTTATTTTTTTCTCTCTATTATCGTTTTATTTCTTTTTCTGTTGTCTTTCTATTTTTTTTTCTAAATCGATGCAAATGTACTAAGAAATGATGAATATGCATCTATGTGATGATATTAAGAATTATTGATTGTATATGTAGAATGGAATGATTTCTAAATGTTGTGTTAGTTAATTTTTTTAATTAATAAAAAAAAATGTTAGTCTATGATCCTGGCAGACGAATTTCTGGCAAAATGGCACTGAATCATCCATATTTCAATGATTTGGACAATCAGATTAAGAAGATGTAGGTTTCCAATAAAAAGTTTCCACATGTTCTATCAAGAACAGACAGTCATATTTTTATGTTAACCCTGTCTGTTTTTGTCTTGTATTTTTTTCTTTGTTGTAAAACTCAAGCTGTACTTCATTTTCTCATTTCAAAAGTGTAACTTAAAATTGTAAATATTGTTCTATATGAATTTAAATATAATTTGTATATGTGTGTAGATCTCACTGTGAACATGTTTGTTACTGTAATAAAATTATAAATCTAGCATTGATGCCAGGAATCAGGAAAAAATTGAGTTAGTTTTAAATCATCTCCATCCTTCAAGCAATTATGTTTTACAAATTGGAGCTACTAAAATTTAGGAAAATGTGTTAAAGTTTCATAATGCTTTGAAGTAATTTTGTGCTCTGAATGTTTAAATGTTCTTGTTAGTTTCTTGGCATGTAGTAACTGTACAACCTGCCTAAAGATGATATTTTTCTACTTGTATTTCAAATTGTGACCTAAATGTTTACGTGTTCAGAATGAGATAACTATCCAGATTTGAGAGACAATGTTAAATTTATAGAGATTTTCGGTGACTTATAAAAACTAGCATTAGGGAACGCCAAAGTTTTGTCAAGTTTTACAGTCACAGATCTGCTGTCCACAGTAGTGAAGAATAGTTTTGAAAATTTAACTATCCTATTTTTACTTAGATTATGAAAGGTATTTTTTTAATTCTCATGCCTTGGTCAGAGTTAATAACTTTGTGAAGGAATTGCTTGTTTTTGGCTTTCAAGTCTAACTTAAAATCTACTTAAATATTTTGGCATAATGTTGTTTATTAGCAGTCTCTTAAAAAGATTCTAAGTATTTGACTAAAACCCACTAGAAGTTGTTTAATAATGCTGCTCATTGTGGTTATCTAAGCAGCCTTTTTCAAATTATTTGCTAGTGTCAAGAGAGATGTCTATAAAAATAGTTTATTGGTGTGGTTAAAAAAAAAGAATTAGCCTCTTTAAACCTTCTAACAACTATACGAGGTAAGTACAAACATTATTTTACAGAAGAGAACATATATTTTGCCCAAGATCACACAGAGCTGGTGTTTGCATGCAGATAGTTTATCCCCAGAGTTTATGCCCTTAATTATGCAATGCTAAGTGAGATCCCCACCTAAGTACTCAAGTAGCACCCAGACCTCATTTCTTTCGTGGCACTTATTACCTGAACTGTCATAGTCCGTGTACTTTTCAAATACTCCTTCTTGATTTTGAGCTACCCGAGGGCAGGGAGTGATTTGTCATCATTGCAACTCCAGGACCTAGCTCTTAGCCTAACATATATAGGCACTTAATTGGTGGAGAGTATTCTAGAAAAAGGGCATGGCATGTTCAAAGGCATGACGGTGTGAAACAGCATGACTTATTTCTGAACTATAAGCATTTAGATTCTACTGAAGCATGAAGTCTGAGGAGGAACAGTCTAGTAGCCAGGTTCTATCATGGAGGTTGGGGTAAGTGACTCCTTTTAAAAAAGGGTCATAGGACCATAGGTGCCACTTTTGGAGACTGTGCTCAGAAGGAGTTACAGCTTCCCTTGCCTCATTCTAACTGTGTCACTGATGGTGAGGCACCTCCGGACAGGGGCCTAGAGAAGTAACTACAAAGGACTTGCCCTGTATTTGCGGTTACTTACAATGTGGGGAATAAGAAATCTGTGAGAGATTTTAAATAAGGGAGACTCGTGAGTGGGGCTAATTGACAAAAAACCTAAACTCGGAACAGGGGTCTTAGTTTTTACTTGGGTGCTCTTCTCACCAAACTTATATGGCTTTGATGGAAACTTTCATTACTGGAATGGTAAGGCTAAGCGGTTGTTCAAGAACAACATTCAGCACCTTCTAACAGTCTGGCTAACACTGGATCAGCCCCTAAAATTTCGGTGTCATGAAACGAGGACGCCCTCCTTTCATAAAGAAATTCTTAGCATCATTGTAGTGATGCTCCTCTTTCCGGTCTTACACCAACCACCTCTCTCTTAAGACCTCCTCCTTCTCTCTCTTCGTTTCACTCCCTCCGTTCTCCCTTCCTCTCCTATTGTTTCGACCCATTCCCGAGTGATGCACGCTGGGAATTGTAGTCGCTCACCCTACTGGCTGAGCGACTATAAATCGGTATTCCACATAGCGCGACAGATCTTTCCAGAGGTGGAGTAAAGGCTGGAAGGCCCACCGCGCTCATCCCAACAGCAATATAGGATCTGCAGTTTCTAGTCCTTTAAACTGCTTGCGGGCAGAGGTTCTTGGACTGTAAAGCCCCCCGGAGCCTGGCGCATTCTGATGACGACACGAGGATACTCGAGACCCCTGGGATATGTGGTAGTTCTCGAGATGGGTCTTAGTCTTGGGTGCCGCCACTAGAGGACGACACTTCCCAGGAGTCTGCGCGAAGGCGCGCCGAGAGCCGACCGAGGCCGTGATTGGCTGGTGAGCCGGCCGCACGCGGAGGAACCGAAGAAGCAGCTCTGTTGCGACAGAGGCCGAGCGGCGAGGCCCAGTAAGTTGGGGTGAAGGGACGCCGGGGAGAAGGGTGCCTACCGGTGAGGGCAGGGGAAATTAAACGAGAGAGGAGGGGCAGGGTCGGGAAAGGGGAGGCTGCGAGAGAAAAGAAAGGACTAAGAGAGAAACTGACGGGCGAGGGGAAGGGTTGGGGAGATGGCGAGTGAGGAGACCCTTAGGGGTCTCTCGGGGGAGAGGGCGAGTGCATTCCGTAAAGAAGCTGGGCCCGAGGCTGTGGGGAGGGCGACGGAGAAGAGGCCCGAGATTGAAAGGGAGGAGGAAGTCCCGGAAAGTGAGGCGGCCGGCTGCAGTGTGGAAGGCCAAGTTGTGGGGAAACCGGAGACGGGACCTCTGCTGAAGGCAGAACCAGGTCTCTAACTGGAGGTCCTCAAAGAAGGAGCGTTTTCAAAGTGAGGCAGTCCATGGGGTTTGGTGGACCAAGCTCGAGGGAAGAGATAGTAAGATTAGAAGAGCGGCTGAGATCCCCAGAATTTGCTTTAGAGACTGACAAAGTTCGTAGAGACTAGGTAGAGGCGGAACTGGATAAAGAGGTATGATAGGAAAATTCCTGAGAGATGGAGTAAGGACCAGGCATTCTTACCAGTGGGCTTAGTGTTTAGGGGTATCTTTTTGCCTTCCTTCAGGCTCCCTGAAAGAACAGTAACCCACCCCTGTGGCTCATCATCATGCCCTCCGACCTGGCCAAGAAGAAGGCAGCCAAAAAGAAGGAAGCTGCCAAAGCTCGACAGCGGCCTAGAAAGGGGCATGAAGAAAACGGAGATGCTGTCACAGAACCACAGGTGGCAGAGGAGAAAAATGAGGAGGCCAATGGCAGAGAGACAACAGGTGAATTGAGGGAGTTGTGGGTTCCTGGGATGGTTGCTACGACTTGCTGCCTGCCCCTGCCAGAGTCAGAATCTTGATGCTGGAGGCAATGGAGAATATGCCTGGTGCCATGGAACTTTTCGTGATGAACCAAACCAGTAGAGTTGGAGCTTGAGTCACCCCGCTATTGACCAAGGAAACTGAACACAAGGTTCTCACATACTCAGTGGCAAGCAATTATGGGAGTTGAGCTGCCTTACTGCTCTATTAGTCTATGAGGAGGAGGTCAGTTCCCCTACCCCTTTCTCAATTTCTCTTTTCTACACGTGGTAGCTGGCATGCTGGGTTCTTTGCCACATTATATGCTTGTCCTCCTAGAGGCCGTGACTTTACCAACAAGGGAGTAATATGAATTGCTTTATGGATTTTTCTCGGAAAGAGTTGCCTCTCTGATACTTATATTTTGAAAAATAGTTATTGAGTACTTTCAAGTCCTAGGCATGGTGTTACACACTGAGGCACTCTAAACACAGTTTGCCTTCAGCTAACTTATGTCTAGATATGGAAACATGGCAGTGGGTAAAAAGGAATATTCCAAGCCCTTGGTAGTCCAAACTCAGTTTTCCCTGACTCCCTAAACACACCTTCTCATCCAGACTGTTCATTGTCCCTTGAATAGTCACCACATTTCTGTACTTTGGCACACTAAGGTCTAATACCACAGTTATTGTGCTAGGTAGATTGGACATTTCTGTCAAGGCCCAGCTCAAAATAGCAGTCTTTCCCAGTCAAACCCAACCTCAGTATTTCCATTCACTATACTCCTGTACTGAATTATCTTGTTACTTACCTTTTCTTACTGTTTCTTCACCTAAATTGTTTGATCTTTGAGTGAGGGATCACGTCTTTATTAATACTTTTTTGTATGACCGGCCTTGTAGGTAAAGGTTCTAAGTAAATGTTTGAAGAGAAGAAGAGGAGAATTAGTAATGCATAATAAGACTAGTAGGAATTCAGAAAAGGAGAGTTTAAAATGATTGAGAGGAGAACTGAGTGGTGGAAAGTATCTTCAAAATAAGAATTCTGGGAAAAGCTGGTGTAAGAAAGTCAGGCCATGGGGTAGTTATCACCAGTAGTGCAAGGGTCAGGAAATTAAGAAATGGGAGTGACTGAATTGTGATCCCCCATAGGGAAGATACAGTGTCCTACCCCCAGCCCTTCACGTGGTTAAGCAATATTAGGCATCAGCGCTGTAAGTACTTTCTGAATGCTTTGGAAAGTTAGAAAACTGAACCTCACATTGAGACCATTGTTCACTGTTGCCATTACAGATTTCTTATTCATCTTTCCTTCTAGGAAAAGAGAATTACCCAGGGACTCCAGTTATATCCCTTTAACAGTAATATGGGGTCTTTGGTTTTCATTCTCTCTACTTAGGGTGGTAAGATTCTCAAATGTGAAATCTGTTTTCTTTCTAACCATCTCAAAACATTCCTTATTATTATGAATCAGTCTGCCTTTTTATATAGCCTGATTAATTTACTGTGGATTATCCCACCACTCTCATCCCACTAAAATTACCCTCAGGGGAAATATTATTTTATATAGCCTAATTAATTTACTTTGGTGTCTTTTTTAATTGATGGGTTATCTGCTCTCCTTTTCCCAAGACTGAGTTCTCTCTCTTCTCTGGGTTTGGGATTACTTGATGCTGCAGGTCACCATGTTTCAACACTTATTAATTGCCATTGCCACATGGCCTTCCCTTGGTAGTAAGGGATGAGCAAATCAGAATAGATATTAAAGGAAATGACATCTGACAGCTCATTTCAATCTTATATAGAATGTGAGACTATTTAAGACAAGCACTAAAGTTCAGCTGGTTCATGTTGGCCCACAGAGCAAGGAAGTTTGAGTGCCATGACAGCCCCCTTATTTGGGGGATGAGTTGAAAGGGATTTCTGTGGAGTCCACAACAATCTCTCAGAGTTTATTCCAGAATCCTTTTTCTGTTCATCTGATGTTACTCATTTGGATTTTGGGCTTGTTTTATAGCATACCATAGACAGGGACAGTGAGGTCTGTTTAATTCTCTTACTTTTGAAGCTCAAGAGATTAGGTTGTATATGCTGTACATGAAGAGATCAAGAGAAAATGGTATATAGCTTTCTCTTAATTTTGAACTTCCCCTCACCTAAACAGGTGAGATCTGGAACAGGGGTTAGCAGACTTTTTTCGTAAAGAGTCAGAGAGTAAATATTTTTGGTTTGCAGGCCATGTGGTCTAACTCACCTCTACCATAGACAAAAGGAAATGATCATTGTAGCTGTGTTCTAATGAAACTTTTATTTACAAAAACAAGCAGCTGACCAAATCTGGCTTACTGTCTGTTTTTTAAACCTCCTCCCCCCTCCACCCCCTGTGATAAGAACATACATATATATGTATATGTCATACTCTCAATTTTGCCCTTGGCCCACAAATGTTAACATTTACTCTCTGGCCTTTTACAAAAAGTTTAGAGACCCCTGATTTAGACCATAAATTTCTCCCTGCTTCATTTTCTCGGCATCTAGAACAGGGATTGGCACAAAGTGGAACTGTGGGAAGCCTGGTAACTCTTCCATATAGAAAAGAGACTATTTCAGTTTTTTCCTTCAGTCAGAAAAGGGTTCTTTGGGTTTTTTTAACGTTAAATCAAAAAGTATTCAGCAAGCACTTACTGTATAACACTGTACTAGGAGCTGAGATAGACACAAAGGAGGTGTACTGTTACTGCCATCTGTCTGGTGGTACGATCCCTGCCCTCGGTCCTGGCTCCTTGCAGGCAAACAGGTTTAGCATCACTGTTCATCTCCTGACCTATTGGGATATTCAAAGAGTGACCTAAGACTAATCATTGTCATGTACCCTGTCCCTTGGAGTTACTCTGCCTAAGGCTGGCTGTCCAAGGAGAGCACCAGCGTCTCTTCCTCTTTCTCATCTCTGTTGTTCCTAAGGACAAATAAGCATAAGTACTTTTCTCATTTTAAGGGCTCCCCTGTAGTCAGTAAAGGAAAATGGATAAAGATGACAAAAAGTAAGAAATGACAAAATTCTCACAGTAGTAGAACCTGTGTGTAGTTTCTGACTCCTTCCTGAAATAGTAAATAGATCACCTTTATTCTTTTTTGGATAGAGCTTATCAAAACCCCCTCCACTCCCATTTCTGTTCTACTTTCAACAATACTTCTGGGTACTTTCCTTTATGGAAAGGTAGTATGGTGAAATTATTAAACTAATAGACTTTGGAATCACATAAACCTGGGTTGAAATTCTGGTTCTGTCACTTACTAGTCTTTTTAACCTTGGCTAAGTTATTTAACTTCTTCATTTGTAAAATAGGAGTTAATATATCTCATAATGGTTGTTAAGATTAAATTAGATGATGAATCACCATGTAATACAGTCCCAGGCACAGAAAGAGTATGCTCAGTAAATATTAGCCAACTAATATTAGCCATTATGTAAAGAGTTCTTCACAGCCTAAAGATGTAGTCATGCCTGAATAGCCATGAAGGCAGAACAGCTAGTTCCTTGTCTCTAATATCAGTTTGCATCTCTGAAACCTTCCAGATTTGGGAACTTTTGGTTTTCTTAGTCCTGCCTGCATTGATCCTTCTGTGCATTTTTCATACTGGCCCCTTCTAGACAACACAACTTCTTGGAGAAGCTCTCTGGGTCATGGGGTAAGAGAATTGTGTCTATAGCATCTGCTTCTTTTGGGCATTAGTACTAATTCTTTAACACATACTCAAGGAGGACAATTTAGGAATCTAGCCATTCCTTTTGTGGCATTTATATCACCTAAGAACAAGAGAAGTTAGAATTGAAAGAACATGTTATAAAGTAAGAGGTGTCCAAGGAGGCAGGGTATTAGGGCATATCCTTATGCAGTATACATTGTATATACTTGTTAAATATCTGCTCAGCATGCTCTTGAGCCCAGGCCTTTCAAGATGTGCCACTTTGTGTGAGAGCTAAGCCTGTTTTGCAACCCTCTTCTCAAACTGCTTTTCTGTCCCCAGAAGTGGATTTGCTGACCAAGGAGCTAGAGGACTTTGAGATGAAGAAAGCTGCTGCTCGAGCTGTTACTGGTGTCCTAGCCTCTCACCCCAACAGTACTGATGTCCACATTATCAACCTTTCACTCACCTTTCATGGTCAAGAGCTGCTCAGTGACACCAAACTGGAATTAAACTCAGGCCGTCGCTATGGTCTTATTGGCTTAAATGGAATTGGTGAGGCCCTTGGAAGGCAAGGTGGGAGGTATCTCTCCTTGTCTCATCTGTCACTCAGCTATTTAAGTAGCACCTGCTATGTACAGAGCAAGGAATTTACAGTATAGGTAGGAGACCAGATATGCCTGGAAAAGGAACTGGCCATTCAGAGCAATATGTGATAAATGTCAAATGAGTAGTTACATTAAGTGTTGGAGAGGTTGGCAAGAGGAGGGGTTGATAAATGAAAAAGACTTCAGAGGAGGAGTTAGACAAGAATTAAAGGAAAGTTGGAAAAATATCCCAAGTATGGGGAGTACAAGGATTTGAACAAATGAAAGAAAGGAAGGGACTCAGAAACGGTGAAGATACTGATGTGGTTGGAGTGGAGGAATTGGTGTATGGGAATGAGGGAGAAAATTGTGTTGCGTATCTTCTTCTTTCTCCCCCATCCTTTACCTGCCCATCATAGGAAAGTCTATGCTGCTTTCTGCGGTTGGGAAACGTGAAGTGCCCATCCCTGAGCACATTGACATCTACCATCTGACTCGGGAGATGCCCCCTAGTGACAAGACACCCTTACAGTGTGTGATGGAAGTTGACACAGAGAGGGCCATGCTGGAGAAGGAGGCTGAGCGGCTGGCTCATGAGGATGGTAGGCCTCCAGACCCAGGGGGATGTGGGCTGGGTCTGACTAAGGTGGAATGGGTGTGGATTTCCTCCAGGGAAAGCCTCAGGGAGCCTCACACATCATCCACTTCTCACAGCGGAATGTGAGAAACTAATGGAGCTATATGAGCGCCTGGAAGAGCTGGATGCTGACAAGGCAGAAATGAGGGCCTCACGAATCTTGCACGGACTAGGTTTCACACCTGCCATGCAGCGCAAGAAGCTAAAAGACTTCAGTGGGGGCTGGAGGATGAGGGTTGCTCTTGCCAGGTGAGTCTTTCTCTCCTATCCCACCCTTCTTTAGCTCCCCATCTCTCTCAAGATTGAATGCTCATGCCAGTGGAACTGTTTAAAACTGGAAAACAGGCTAATGACTAGTAAGGGCCAAAAGGGTTACTTCTAGCACAGACATAAGCAATGAGGAGAGGGGGTAATATATGTAAGCTAGGCAGTGAGCTTCCTGACTAACTGAAGTGGTCAAGAAAGACTAGCAAAGTTTTTATGGATCCTAGGTAAAATGGTGGAGTAGGTCTTCTTCCTGATTTCCTTTCTACCCTCTCTGTACCTTGTTCTTGCTAATTCTTGCTATAGCGGCAAAATGTTATACAATTATTAAGGTATTTGTCTTCCCTATCATCTAGTGACCTGGCCCCAGAGTAAGTTTCTATAGACCATATTTTCCCCAATAATCCCCCCAGAGAATCTCTGATTAAATTATAGACCCTTTTTTTTGGGGGGGGGGGGGTGCATGGTGCAGGAATCAAACCTGGTTCTCCCGCATGAAAGGTGGGCATTCTAACCACTGAATTACCCATGCACCAATTATTGACTCTTCACATGCCATTTACCCCATCATTCTCTAAGTGTATTGATGAAATTTGATATACTGCTTTATAAAGCTTGCCACTTTATATTTTAGAACATTAGAGAAGCAGTGCTAACAGGGATTAGCTGCCTCACATTCACCTAGGAAAATTTTTTTTCTGCAAACATTCCTATTTTGATCATTCTGTTCTACATATATAATCAGTAATTCACAATATCATCACATAGTTGCATATTCATCATCATAATCATTTCTTGAAACATTTGCATCTATTCAGAAAAAAACGAAAACAGAAAAAAATTTATACATACCATACCCCTTACCCTCCCTTTCATTGATCACTAGCATTTCAAACTAAATTTATTTTAACATTTGTTCCCTCTATTATTTATTTTTATTCCATATGTTCTACTTGTCTGTTGACAAGGTAGGTAAAAGGAGCATCAGACACAGAGTTTTCACAATCACACAGTCACATTGTGAAAGCTATATGATTATTCAATCATCATCAAGAAACGTGGCTACTGGAACACAGCTCTACATTTTCAGGCAGTTCCCTCTAGCCTCTCCATTACTAATTGAATAACAGGGTGATATCTACTCAATGCGTAAGAATAACCTCCAGGATAACCTCTCCACTCTGTTTGGACTCTCTCAGCCATTGACACTTCATCTCATTTCACTCTTCTCCCTTTTGGTCGAGAAGGTTTTCTCAATCCCTTGATGCTGGGTCTCAGCTCATTCTAGAGTTTTTCTCAGTCCCTTGATGCTGAGTCTCAGCTCATTCTGGGATTTCTGTCCCACGTTGCCAGGAAGATCCATGCCCCTGGGAGTCATGTCCCACGTAGACAGGGGTAGGGTGGTGAGTTTGCTTGCTGTGTTGGCTGGAGAGAGAGGCCACATCTGAGCAACAAAAGAGGTTCTCTTGGGGGTGACTCTTCGGCCTAATTTTAAGTAGGCTTGACCTATCCCCTGTGGGGTTAAGTTTCATATGAACAAACCCCAAGACTGGGGGCTCAGCCTATAGCTTTGGTTGCCCACACTGCTTGTGAGACTATCAAGAATTCAACTTGGGAAAGTTGAGTTTTCCCCCGTTCTCACCATTCCCCGAAGGGGAATTTGCAAATACTTTTCCACTCACTGATCAAATCACTCTGGGATTTATCGGAGCATCACTCTGGACAAACCAACAAAATCTCTTGTCCTACCCAATCAGCTAGGAAACTTTTCTTTTTTAAACGTTAACATAGATAATCAGTAATTCACAATATCATCAGTTAGTTGCATATTCATCATTTCTTAGAACATTTGTATCCATTCAGAAAAAGAAATTTAGACAACAGAAAAAGAGATAAAACGAAAACAAAAAAAAAGATTGTACCTACCATTCCCCTTACCCCAGCTTTCATTGATCACTAGTATTTCAAACTAAATTTATTTTAACATTTGTTCCCCCTATTATTTATTTTTATTCCATATGTTCTACTCATTTGTTGACAAGGTAGATAAAAGGAGCATCAGACACAAGATTTTCACAATCACACAGTCACATTGTGAAAGCTATATCATTATTCAATCATCATCAAGAAACATGGCTACTGGAACACAGCTCTACATTTTCAGGCAGTTCCCTCCAGCCTCTCCATTACATCTTGAATAACAAGGTGATATCTACTCAATGCGTGAGAATAACCTCCAGGATAACCTCTCCACTTGGGACTCTCTCAGCCATTGACACTTTGTCTCATTTCACTCTTCCCCCTTCTGGTTGAGAAGGTTTTCTCAATCCCTTGAGGCTGAGTCTCAGCTCATTCTGGGATTTCTGTCCCACATTGCCAGGAAGGTCCACACCCCTGGGAGTCATGTCCCGCATAGACAGGGGGAGGGTTCACCTAGGAAACTTTAAAAGCAGAGTTCCAAGCTCACTTTCAGATCTGTTGAGTCAGTGTTAGAAGGTGGTTTGCAGAAATCTTATTTTTAAGAAGCTCCCCAGGTGTCATGTCTGCATTTTTAGAACCCCAGTGTTTGAGTCTGTCCCCTTGCTTCTACTGTCTTGAGATTCTGCTTTTTAAAAAGAAGATTCTTGGCCTTTTCATTAGAGTCTGGCAACCCCACAAGATAGGTCTGACCTTAGTACTTCTTGCTTTATTAATTTGTTTCTTCCACATCCTTTGGTCTTCCTGATGGTCACCAACCTCAGTGTAAAAGACTTGAGGACTCAAAACGATCTTGACAGCTTTCTCTCCAAACTCAGTTATCCCTGTGTTTTTAAGCCCTATATTCTACTCTTTAACCTCTGTCCTTCGATTCAGGTTTCTCTTCATTTTCTCCCCTTTCCTCTGAGGTATTAGACCCAGAATTGATTTCAGGACTCAAGCCAAGGCCTGATAAGAATTGCATAGAGCATGCAGGTAACCAACTATACTGCACCCATTGTACTGAGATGTCCCTCTGTCTCCTTTCCTGTCCTTAGAGCCCTCTTTATTCGACCTTTCATGCTGCTGCTGGACGAGCCCACCAACCACTTGGACCTAGATGCTTGTGTGTGGTTGGAAGAAGAACTCAAGACGTAAGGGGGCAAGGATAGAGGATGGGAGTGGGATTGGGCAGGTCCTAAGAGGACTTGAGCAGAGTCTAAAGGAAATGGATATCCAGAAACTGTTCTGATTAGAACAGTAAGAAGAACTATGGTAAGGCCAAAGTGAAGGACAGATTGAAAAAAAGTGGTGAGCAGCAATAAGACATTTCTATTTATTCTTTTATAAATAAAGGCAATAAGTTTTATTCTTTTTTTTTTTTTTAACATGGGCAGGCACCGGGAATCAAACCCGGGTCCTCCAGCATTGCAGGCAAGCATTCCTGCCTGCTGAGCCACCGTGGCCCGCCCAAGTTTTATTCTTAAATGTGTGTGTGTGTCTGTATCATATAAAGGGGACTGCAATATAAGATCATGATGCAATGACAAAGAAGAGTAATGATCTTTCTGTGGCTAGAGAACTGAATAAATGGAAATATTGTACCAACTTTTTAAAGAATATTTTTATGGTGTCTGTAGTGAGTGCCATCTTTTTACAAAAGAAAACATAATGTCCTTCATTGCATCAATTCCAATAGATGCAATTCTTCCCACCCACAATCTTATATACATTTGTGGGTATATTTGTATATAAATATTTTTTTTAATACCATCACTATTACTACTCCATTATCTCCACTCCGTTATGTGAGAATTAAAAAAGAAGATTGAGGAAACCCAGATTGTCTCACCACACTTAGAAAGGATCAGAGTATCCTTACAGGTAGTTTGTACAGTAGTGGCTTAGATGCTTGCTGAGAGCTGGGAATTGGACAAAGCTTCAGGTTTAAGGATGGAACAGGATGAAGGTTTTATGGACCTGATTCTCATTTCACCTGTTGTGAGCTGTCTCCCATATTTGAGCATCTCCCTGATTGACTCTTTGGCTTTACAGTTTTAAGCGCATCTTGGTCCTCGTCTCCCATTCCCAAGATTTTCTGAATGGTGTTTGTACCAACATCATTCACATGCACAACAAGAAACTGAAGTATTATACGGTGAGTGGGCCCCAACTTCTCTCAGGCTAATCTCTCTGCTTACCAGTTCTGTCAAGTTCTCCTTTATACAAAAGACTTAGTAGCCCCTTTCTACCTATTGCTATAAAGAGTTATGGACAAGGAGCCCTGCAGCCTCTTATTTTAGTGCCAAAGTAATTGCTTTCAGGCCACAAGCCATGGATTGGCAACCTGTACATATAGTATATGTTTGCCTTATGGCAAACAAGTTGACTTTTCATGCTGCCCAGGCAGGCCCTGCTCCCTTCTCTGCCCTCTTGATTAGCTACTTAATTTCGCTTCATGAGAGTCAACTAATTTACCCCTCCTTCCATAACCACAGAAAAGAGGTGGTCAGAATCTTGTCAACCCACTTTGGTGCCTTGCCTTTTCATTTTTTATATTTTAAAAAACAAAATAGAAAATGAAAAATAAAAGTACTCTTCCTTTCTAATATTAATAATTTCTTATGTAGCCTTCCAGAAATGGCCTGTGTACTTGCATATATTATAGAAAATTTTGTATATTTATATCTGTACTTTTCTCTTTATACAGTTGTAATCTTAATCATTCTATTCTGTGGGTTGCTTCTTTAACATATCTTAAACTGCTCTCTGTGTCAGTATACATAAACCTCATTCTTTTCAATTACTAAATAGTAATTTCATTGTATGGATACCCTGTAACTTATTTGTTAGATTCTTTTTGATGGATATTTGAGTCTAGTTTTTTTGCAGTTACAAACCATGGCAGTCTACTTTTGCAGGGTTTCTCAGGTGCTGACTAAATCTAGTTAGTCTAATGTCTTCCATCCTGGGGACCAGTTCTTATGGTCTTCATAGTGCTTCAGCCTCTAGGGGTGGGTAGTAGAAGGAAATACTATTGGAAGACTCTGAACTGAGCCTTATAATGTCCATGTGATAGTAGCTACTGTGATCTTTAGGGCTACTTCTAATGCCACATTTTTATGGCTATTCTAGGATTTGATCTGGACCCCAAGTCTGGCTAGGCTAAGAGTAAGAGGCAAAGAATTTCGAAGACCTCTGATTCTAGGCTGGGTTGTGCTTCTTTAATGCACTTTCTCTTCTACTGTACAACCTTATAACCAGGGCTAAGTCAGTGCCATACCCTATCTCCCTAAACTGAATGAGAACCCAAGACTGAAACCTAGGCCGAAGGTACCTGCCTCACCTGGCATTTTTTCCTACAGGGTAATTATGATCAGTATGTGAAGACACGATTGGAGCTGGAGGAGAACCAGATGAAGAGGTTTCACTGGGAGCAAGATCAGATAGCTCACATGAAGGTAGTATAATTATGGAGCCAGCCTCACATTCTCTAATCTGAAACAAGCAGGAAAGGTTGAATGAGAATATTTGGAGAGTTGAGGGTACAGGGGTGGAGGTTGGGAAGAAGTTGTGTTCATCACTTCTTAGTCCGGATTTAGAATGAGTTGTTAGACACCCTCTATAGACTCCATGCCTCCTTTCTGGTCTCTTTTAGAACTACATTGCTAGGTTTGGTCATGGCAGCGCCAAGCTGGCCCGGCAGGCCCAGAGCAAAGAAAAAACGCTACAGAAAATGATGGCATCAGGACTGACAGAGAGGGTCGTGAGCGACAAGGTGGGTTCTGATTGGGTAGGATTAGGTGGCCCAAGGCCTTTAATGAGGTGGATAACAAAGGAACTGACTTGATATATGCCCTCTCTTTCTCCTAGACACTGTCATTTTATTTCCCACCATGTGGCAAGATCCCTCCACCCGTCATTATGGTGCAAAACGTGAGCTTCAAGTATACAAAAGATGGGGTAAGTACATACAGTGTGCGTGGTGTGTATGTGTGTGTCTGTACGCATGTGTATGGTTGGGAGGTTGGGGGTGAATTTTATGAGTGTCAGCTGGCTGCAGTGTTCTTCACTGCCACACATACTAACCCCATGTGGGGAGGAGGATTTTTCAGGCATGGTAGATGGGGTGCATCATCTTAAGTATATTCACACTGGCCCTTCTTCAAGTACTTGAAAGAGAAACTGCTCAACTGAGATGGCAGGTTAGAGGTAGTGCATTGAGTTCTGCCATGAGATCTGATTCCTTCACCCAATGTCACCACCACCACCACCTTCACTGGTGACTGGGGGTTCAGGGTGGTTGGTCTACCTGTCAGAGTAGATCAGTATTCTAGCATCATGTCCATATCTCTCTTGCTACCTACTGCAGCCTTGCATCTACAACAATCTAGAATTTGGTATTGACCTTGATACACGAGTGGCTCTTGTAGGCCCCAATGGAGCAGGAAAATCAACTCTTTTGAAGCTGCTAACTGGAGAGGTATGGTACCAAGTTGGGGTGGTGTTACATTCAAGAGTTTAGATGTTTACTTTAGTCCAAGGAAAAGGAAATTTGTTCAGGGGCCACTACTCTTGGAGGGCTTGAGCACTGTGGTGGTGAGCTGTGTCCTGGAAGGTGTGAAGGAGGGGCAGCAGGTAGAAGAGTGAGGGAGAATGTTGCTGGGCAGTACTTAGGCACTAAGGCTTGAGGCTGTCCTGATTGGGGATGGGTGGCAGGGGTAAGTTGGGGAGAGAATACATGCATATGTTGCATTTTTCTGTGTTTTCAGCCACAGCACTTCAAATATAGAAAAATCTGTGCATGAGAGATACATATTTATTTTAGGAAATGTATATAGTATCTCCTTCCAAGTTCTTTGTTATACAGCGTGGTACATTCTATAGTAGACATTTAATAACTATTTAATAAATTGTGTGTATGTCTTTGCTGTCCTTAAGAACTGTTTTAGTATATCTTCCTAAATATTTTGAGTAGCCAGAATAGCAGTCTGTGCATTGGTGATGTATATTCTGTTCAGGAAGTTATATGAGTCTTGTTCAGTGTGAACATGTGCTTGTATCCCTCCTCTGCCTATGTCTGCTTGTGACTGGATTTCCTTTATGCTTCCACTTACTCCTTTCTTCTTTCCAGCTGCTACCCACAGATGGAATGATACGAAAACACTCTCATGTCAAGATAGGGCGTTACCATCAGGTATAGGCCTGGGGCTGGAGGGGTTTGTAGAAAGGGGTCTGCATCTAGCCTAATCTCAGTTTTCCCAAGGAATTTCAACCCAGTCAGTCCTACCTGCTCCTTCCTAAATCCTGAATAAGTGTCTGGAGAATCCTGGGGGTCACCACAGTAAGGAGGCAGCGAGCTCTGGGGTAGCAACAGAGAGTTACCCTGCAAGTAACCTGGGGTTCCTTTTGAAGCAGAACACCAGTTACACCCGGGTGGGCTCCATTTTTCCTGTAGCATTTACAAGAGCAGCTGGACTTAGATCTCTCGCCTTTGGAGTACATGATGAAGTGCTACCCTGAGATCAAGGAGAAAGAAGAAATGAGGAAGATCATTGGGCGATATGGTCTCACTGGAAAACAGCAGGTCAGTGGACCAGGATGTGGGGAAGAACCTCAAATAACTGGGAGACCTTGGCTGAATGGGTCATAAGACACTGTCCTGGCAAGCCAGGTTTGGAAACTTTCCTAAAAGTTTCCTCTGTTCCATTCCAGCCCCTGCAGATCTACTGCTTTCCTTTACTTTTCTTATGATAGAGCAACAGAGGAGGGAGAAAAAGGATATTCAGGATTAGCCCTGAACAACTTTTCTGGGATCAAAGGGATCCTGAGGGGTTTACTTAGTCCCAGGCTAGTCTAGGTTCTTATGCAGTCGGGCATTTTGGTCTTATTCTGAGGTTCTGAGGGAAGGACTAGGCTGTATGTACCAGTCTTTGACATCCTCTCAGGCTTTAGGAAGGTACCTGACAGAAAGCAGGATGGGCCACAGTGTTTGCAAGCAAGGGAAATTGAAACCTAGAAAGTAAATTCCTCAGTTTTTAAATCTGTAACTGAAGATCTATTAGATTGTTCGAGTTCATTCAGATTTAAGGGCCAAAAGAGAGAGAAGTATGGCTTGGTAATAGCAAGAGCTTCAGGTTTCCAGATTTATCCCTTTCAGCCCTTGGGAGATTAATTGCTGTGCCACCAACTTGGCTGTGTGATCTTGGGTCTTTCTGAGTCTCACTTATTTTAAAATAACAATATTAATGAAGGTGCTGGGGATGGAGAGAGAGATGTGTTTGATGCTAAGTGGTTGTGAGTAACACCAAGTTTTTTATATACATATGTGTATATATGGTTCCACTCAGGTGAGCCCAATCCGGAACCTTTCAGATGGGCAGAAGTGCAGAGTGTGTCTGGCCTGGCTGGCCTGGCAAAACCCCCACATGCTCTTCCTGGATGAGCCTACCAATCACCTAGATATAGAGACCATCGACGCACTGGCAGATGCCATCAATGAGTTTGAGGGTGGCATGATGCTAGTCAGCCATGATTTCAGGCTCATTCAACAGGTGAGAGCTCCTGGCTGGGATGTGAGTTAAAAGAGAGAGCATCTGAGAGAGGCTTGGGGGTGGCATAGTTATGTCACAATGAGGGCACTTAATATATGTTTATTGAATTCAGTGAAGGGACTGAGGGCATATAGACAACAGTGATGAATATCTGATCTTAAGACTCCTTGGGACTATCCAGGAGGCCTTAACTGAAATACTGCATTTCTTCAGTAGCTTTTTGGGGATGTTAGCAAAGTTGGCATTGTTGGCCAGATTGGGGGAGTGGATCGTGTAGAGAACAGGGTGCTTTTACTAGTTGTCCCAAGATCCTTCAGTCAGAATTTGGATTACAAAGGGCCACCACAAGTCAATCATTGGAGGGAAAGGTACTTGTCATCTCTGAAGTTTTAAGAGAGATGGGAATGGAGAAAAGGAAGCTCAGAGTGAAACCTCTGAACAGATCTAGGTCCTGCTAAGGAACTGAGAATAGGGGTGACAGAGAAGTTCTTTGATTTGGGAGGCTTTATAGTCTCCTGTTTATAGCGCCTTTGGATTAGATCATCCCAGAGAATTTAGAGATTGTGAAACAGTGAGCTGGACGTGGAGTGGGGGTAAGGGGTAAGGTTATGGAATTTTCTTCCTGAAATCCCCTCAAAACAGTCTTCTCAATATGGCTGGGGTGGGGACTGGCCAGGATTGAGTCTATGATTTTCTTTCTAGGTTGCACAGGAAATTTGGGTCTGTGAGAAGCAGACAATCACCAAGTGGCCTGGAGACATCCTGGCCTACAAGGAGCACCTCAAGTCCAAGCTGGTGGATGAGGAGCCCCAGCTCACCAAGAGGACCCACAATGTGTGAGCCCTCTGCCCAGGCTTGGGTCAGGAGCTCCATCTGGGGACTGACAGCTGCTACCCTGATCAGCCACCCAGGACAGGACCCTGGGGCTACACTCCTGCATTGCTGCAATATTGCCTTCCCATAGCCTTTCTTCCTGCTCCCCTCAACCTGCCTTAGCTGCACTATGTTATCTTATCTACAGCTGGACAGTACCTGTCCATTTCCTATCCTTCTTCCAGTTATTTTTGTCCATGTCTGGACTCAGTACCTTGCTGATTACCTTACCTGGATAGTGATGCAGCCAGAGGCACCTGAGGGTTAGCCCAAAGGCCCAAGCCCTGGATCTGGCCTGTGAAGGAGCTTAGGATCCCGTTTTCTGGGTTTTGGTGATATTGGAGGAATATCCCTCCATCATCACCATCCCCATTCCTTTCTGCTTCTGGTTTGGAGCTCTAGACCAGGGTGTTAGGCCTGGTCAGTTTTTAAATAATTATTTAACAGTGTAATTTCTAGACCTGCGTGACATCTACAAAGCGTCTAATAAAGAAAGAAGAAGCCATGGTCCATACTTTCCTTCTCAGCTCTCAGGGGCATTCATTCCCCTCCTTGCAGTACCAGCATTCACTTTCCCCTCAGCAAACGCTGGGGCAGGAGACAGTAGGATGGATGTGGACTGTAGGAGCTGAAAGAGAAAGCTGGATATTGGGGAGTAAGTGTCCAGTGTTCCCAAATGTTCTCCCCCATCTGCTGATTTGAAAGTGTACATTTTCTTAAGCCAGTGGTTTACAAACTTTAGTGTATTTCAGCATCACCTGGAGGGCTTGTTAGAATACAGATTGCTGTGCCTTGCCTCAGTTTCTCATTCAGTTGGTCTGGGGGCAAGGCCAAGAACAAACATTTCTAAGAGATCCCCAATTGATGCTCATGCTGCTGGGGTGGTAATGGGCGCATGCCACACATGTTGAGAATTACTATCCTGGAGCTTGTTTTTCAGTGTGAGATAGCCTCTGCCGCATCACAATACTTGGGGCACTTGGTGGAAATCCATATTCCTGAGCTCCAGACATGTTGATTCCATCTGGTGGGAGTAAGGGATGCAGAAATGGCCAGGATTCTGTGTTTTTATACTGAAGTTTGTGAGCCACTGTTTTTGCTCGAATACGGAAGTTTTATTTTACTTGCCCACCGCCTTAATTTTCATTAGCACTATCTCAACTTACTTCTAGCCCAGGGATCTGCATAGTACTATTCAAATTAGTACTTCTGGCTTTTGGCCATCAGGTATACTAGTTGCCATACTTACCAATTTGGATTCATCCCTCCACCTCTGAAACTTCAACAGTCTTCCCTTAGGAAAAATATATAGTCATGATTTTTCAGTACTTATTATAGTATATTTAATACTATGGAGGGGAAGAAAATCCCAGATGGTGTGTCATCCCCTGGGAGCTCACAATCTAGTAGGAAAGCCAAGATTAGAAAACAAGACAGAAAGGACATACATCCGATGCTAAATTATGAGGCGACAGGTGCACAAAAGGAAGGGTAGGTGAGATTGGTGCTCTGATTGAAAGATGAGTAGGATCTCCTCAGATGATGTGGAAGTCTAAGAGTTGTCCTAGGCAAGAGGAACAGCAAAAGTGTAGCATTTGGTGAGGAGCTGCAGCTGATACCAAGACAGGCAAAGTCTGGAGTGAGGAATTACGACTGCTCCTGGAACCCACTCCTTGAGTTGCCTGGCTTCGCTGCTTTGTTCCTTATGTGGGGCCTAGAGGAAAATGGCCTAATTAAATCTGTCCTGAGTATTTAGGGACTTGGTTCAGGGGAGAATGGTATCCAGAGAGTGAACAGTTGGGACCATGGAAACAGAGAGGAGAGCTCCTGTTACTTGAGCCAAGGAAATGAGTCGGGGCCTCATTAAGAATTCCATTTTAAGTTTTTTGGGGTCTCCAAAGTAGTGTATTTGAGGTGCTGAAGGATAGGAGGGCTTAGAGTAAAAAAAAAAAAGCCAGTTTTGATAAGAATGCTTTTTAAAAGCTCACACTATAAATTTCTACAAAGCTCACACTATATATTTCTTTAAATTAGCAGTTCCTTATTTAGGGTTTAGAATTGCCCTCCTATTTCTCTTTAGCATGTAAGATATGACCAGATGCTCAGAACTGGGTAGAGAGAGAAGTTTAATGTGGTTGTGGTTGCTCCGAGTAGTTATTTATGTTTGCTTTCTACCACTGACAAGTGATGTTGTCTTTGGTACTCTCCCCGCTTCTCACTTTCAGTGTCTTCCCTTCTCCCAAGCCTGTATTGTTCATGTTGCTCCAGAATTCCAATCACAACAGTCAAGAGCTTAAAATATTTGTTCAGCCTAGGTGTGTGAGACAACTAACTCTCCATCTAAAATGGCCCTTTTCTTCCTTTTGCAGCTAGCTCCCACACTCAACCCCCAACATGCTTTTATGTAGAGCATTCTTTTATTTTTTTGTCTGCTTGCTTCTTCCACCAGTCCATCCTAAACACCTTCCATGTCAGACTTCCCAACCTACAGTAGTCCCCCAAAAGGAAAACAGGCCCAGCACTTTTGCTCCATCCTCTACCTTCAGTCCAGCCTCTCACTACAGTCTATACATGTTGGTTCCACTGTATACTTTTCATCTTCCCTTCCCGCTGTTCTCCCCAATTAAATTGTATCCATCCTACAAGACCACCTCCAGATCTCTATTCCATAAGGCTAGCTACTCCAGGCCTTGCAAATTTTTTTTTTTCTGAGCTCTTCCTGTACTTAGTCTTGGTGCCTCACACTTTAGCTCTTTTAATCTTCTCTGATTGTTTAATGTGAATCAGTCGTGTCTCTTCAACTATATTGTAGGGCTCTGTGGGGAGAGAATACCTTGAATTTGTTCTTTGCCTCCCCAGCATTTTGAACCATGCTGCACACAGTGATTGCTCAATAATTATTTGCTGGTGGGTGGTGTGGGAATAGTAACCTGTTTATAAATACACTGGAAGATAGTTGGGGGAGGAGGGAGGCAGGGGCAGTGGATTGGTGAAGGCTTTCTTAGCCAGACAGGAAATTACTTGGGGGAGAGGAGGGAGCAATTATGCTCTTTTAAGATTTAACCCAGAGCATATTCTGAATAGGGCTGAACCAAGCCCCTCCCCTACCACTCCTTTTTCCCAGGTGCTCATCCCCAACCACACCTGGTAGAGCAGCTGACTCCATATAAGTAGCTCCAAGGGTTAGGAGGAGGCTGTTAACGTTGAACAGGAGGATGAGTACTGAGCTTGGACAGCAGCAGCAGTCTGGGGGCAGAAGGGGCCGTAGTTCTGGGGATAAGAAGTCCAAAAAGCGTAGCCGGCGCAAAGAAACCTACTCAATGTATATCTACAAGGTGTTGAAGCAGGTGAGAGAGTGGGGTACAAGCATGTGTGTGTGTGTGTAATATAGTGGCAAAGGGTACTTGAAAGGGCACTGAACTGGGGATCGTGACTGGGTTGTAGTCCCAGTACTGAGGCAAGTGGCCTCAGTCAAGTCATGCCTTTCCTTTTCAGCTGGTTGAACTTGATTTCGAAGGTCCCTACCCCTTTCAGTATCTGCTGTGCACCTGTGATATGCAGGAGACATTTAAAATGTGCTCCCATCACTGCCACAAAGAAGTCTGTGACTTTTGGACAGACAAGATTATGTAGGACGTTAGGTAGGATATAACTGAATGAGAGGACGGTCCCATGAAAATACCAGGCTGAAGGTAAGATGATCAGGTGGTAAAGACATGAAACATTAAGTATTAGTGGTGACTAAAAGAAGCAATTAGTGTGAACAATTAGAATGGTCTTGGAGGCCATCTAGACAAGCAGTTCTCAGCTCTTTGAGGGACTTTGGTATTGACCTACTTTAATAGATAGAACCTGAGGTCCATTAAAAACTCAGTGGTTTGACTGGGTCACATGGCCTGGCGGTGGCAAAGACCAGGTTCCCCTGGCTCTAGGCAAGCCCTTATAACACTTCCTGCTTGTCCCATTTTAATACAGTATATGCTGCCAGGTGTTCTTTGTGTGTCCTACCAGCCAGAGGAGAAACACCTAGTCTTGAGGTGCAGCACACTAACTTTTTGAGCACCAATGGGTATCCCAATGACTAGTGCGGCTGGAGGATCTAAATCAACTTAGCCTCAAAGCCACGCCCTGTTCAACAAAGAAGGGTCTAGGAAAAGACCAGGGTAGTTATTATGCCTGGCCTGGATCTGTCCAATCTGCCTAAAAATCTTAACTTTCCATTAGATTTCAGAGGGATACCTCTGTCTCCAGTCTGAAGCCCATTAGCAGTTTTAGTGAATTGAAGACCTGGGGCTGTGGGAATGCTTTCATTGTGTCTGGTACCAGGGGACAGACTTAAGGGCCCTGAAGATAGTACAATAGGAATGGATATTATTGAGCTTTTCCACTTAGCCTAACTTTGGGGCTCACAAGTTAACGTGAATAAAGGATTGCATCAGGATTAGACTTGGAGAGAAGTGTGCTACTGAGGAAATTAACCTCTTTATTCACATATTGCATAAGTTAACTTTTGCTGAGAATAGCAGCTGTTTTTCGCTCAGGCAGATCTTAAGGATATTAAAGACAAGAGATTTAGGTTAAACTAACTTGTATCAAATTCAGATTTCCTATTCATGGTAGGCAGAGGTGTTGGAAAGAGATGCGTGCAGCAGGAGTTACGAGCTTTGGGTTCTAGTTCTGTCTCCGTCACTAACTTAATATGTCTTTGGGCAGTTACCTCCCATTTTACAGGAAAACAGTTAATGTTTTCCTTACATTTTAGGATTATATTGTCAGATCCCAACCATTTATTTTGCTAGAGATCACCTAGTTTAAAGGCTTGTGTGACAGATGACACAAGTGCCTTATTCAAGGTCAAAGTGATTTGATGGTACTGCTACAGATAGAACCTGAGTCTCCTAATGTCTAGTCTGATGCTGTAAACATGTTATATAAATGTGTTCTTAGGAGAGTAATTTGGTAATTGCCAAATTAAGTACACAAACCTTAGGCCTTCGTTTTGCTTATACAAGTTTTCAAAGATATGTGCTTACTGTATAGCACAATCTGATAGCAAAAGAACAAACAAAATCCATAACTTTCCATTAAGAGAGGAATGGTCATATAAATTCTGATTCTATCTATATTGTGAAATGCTCTAAAAAAAGAAGTGAGCTGCATCTATAATGGATTCCATTTGTGAATATAGTTATGTGCACTTATATACAAGGAACTTAATAGTGTTATCCTGGGGTTGGGAGAAAAAACCTATTTTTTTTTTCAAACTTGGGCATGGTAGTAAAAAGAAAAGAAAAAAAAAATCCCTATTTCCATGTCTCTTGGCCTCTGGAAAGAGGCTGGTGAAAACTTGCAGTCCTGCCTCTGGCTTTCTACCAGGCTCCAACTCGGGGGTTGAGGTTTGAGGAGTCGGCAGAGCTTCCATGTTAACAAGCCGGTCCTGCTGCTTCTCCCAGGTGCACCCCGACATCGGCATCTCTTCCAAGGCCATGAGCATCATGAACTCCTTTGTGAACGATGTGTTTGAGCGGCTGGCTGGAGAAGCTGCCCGGCTGGCCCAGTACTCCGGCCGAACCACACTGACCTCCCGGGAAGTCCAGACAGCTGTGCGTCTGCTGCTACCTGGGGAACTGGCTAAGCATGCTGTGTCCGAGGGGACCAAGGCTGTCACCAAGTACACCAGCTCCAAGTGACCTAGGCCTTAACATAAATAAAGGGTGAACTGCTCCTGTACACTGTGATGATTTGATAGATGTGTGAAGTGAGGGTGTGATCTGGGTGGAAGAGTTAGTGTCACTTTTATGGCTACTACAGGAGAAATAATACTTATTCATACTTAAAAAAAAAAACCAACTGATATGAGTGCTGTGTTAGTGCTTTGTAGACATAGGAATGTTATAATTTGTGAGCTGAAGTAGGACTTGGGATCTGAACCAAAATCCTGTTTTTGCTGCTGGCTCTTCCCATCATGACCTCCCTGGGCCTGAAATTTCTCGTGTGTGAACTCCTTCAAGGTTACCCTCAGCCCTAACAGTCTACAATTTTGCCACAACTTCCACTTGGAAGTGAACACAAACGTTAAAGAATTACATTAGAAGGTGCAGTAAATAGATACTCAGTGGTGTTTGGGGCTCATTCTGAGCCATCTGTAGGTATTCCCACAGATTTGTTCTTCAAGTTACAAAACTTGAAGACTCAAAACAACTTCTAAAGAACCCTCTGAGATCAGTAAGATGTTTTACTTACCCGACCTTTTTCTTCCCCTTAAATTCAGAACAAATTGGTAGAAATGTTTTTGAGACTCCTTTTTTTCTCAATTTTATTTTGAAAAATTTCTAAACTACAGAAAAAGTACAATAATCTACAATGACCGCTACGCTCTCCTTCACCTAGATCCACAACTTAACATCTGACCACATTTGCTTGCTTTCTCTCTCTGACAGCCTTTTGTGGGCTTGCGACCTATAGATTATCCTCCAAGCTTTGATGGGGTGGAGTGAAGGAACAGGATTTAGTGAACAACTCAAATCCTTTTTTATATTCCTTTGTAATTGAATAGACTCAGCTTGTTCTGTCCAACTTGTATTGGAAAGGCATCACCTTCAAGTAATGGCTGACATTTGGATTCAGTGCTATGTACTTCACAAGTGTCTCTACAAGCTTCTTAGTGGGATCCTATGAGATGAGAACTAATCCATATTTTGGTCACACAGAAAGGGGTGGGTCCAGGCAATCTGGCTTCTGAGCCTCAACTCTAACCCACCAACTGGGAGCTTGTTAACAATGCAGAATCTTTGGCCACGTATCAAGTCTTGGATTCAGAATCTGCATTTTTAACAAGACCAGGTAACTTGCATGTACATGACAGTTGAGAATTCCTAGTTTCTTCGTCCTTCTTACTGCTTCTTCCTCCCCTTTCCCTTGGCCTTGTCCCTTAAATGTTTATTCATAAGTCCCTACCTAACACTGCACCAACCAAGTCACCCTGCTGCTGATAAAGTGTTTTGTATTTTCCAAAGAATGGTGGCAAGATTGAAGGAATACCCACAGATGACTTAGAATGAGCCCCAAACACCACTTACTGCACTTTCTAATATATTTCTTTACGTTTGTGTTCACCTCCAAGTGGAGTAAGCTGTGACTTTAGAGCCTGAACCCAGGCCTTCTGACTCCAAATCCAGTGTCCTGTTTCCCCCTTCAC
This sequence comes from Tamandua tetradactyla, assembly GCF_023851605.1. Lineage (NCBI taxonomy): Eukaryota > Metazoa > Chordata > Mammalia > Pilosa > Myrmecophagidae > Tamandua > Tamandua tetradactyla. The sequence continues at coordinate 195,149,075 of NC_135327.1, read as the reverse complement.
ATCACACCTGCCTCCCAGTATAGTCATACAAGAGCAAAGGTGGGTTGGGTGTAATAGGAAGCTAAGCCTGAATTCAGGAATATGAGTTTCCTCTGGATGAGAAGGTGCAATTGGAGCAATGTCTTTAAAACTAACATTTATCTAGAACCTCACAGCATACAGGATGCTTTCAAATAGAGGTTGTTATTTGACTCTCACAAGAAAAGTAGCCACAATTGACCCTACACACTGTGCCCTAACCTTCCCAAAGTTTTTCGGGTGCTTGCAGCTCCAGCCCTCCCTTCCCTTCAATGTGCCCTCTCCAGGACATCCTCCATGATAAGTGGACCCTAATCCTGTACCCCTCAGTCCCTCTATCACAGTCTTAGAATATTGGTACAATGGAACAGAACTTTTAAAATCTGGCTGTTCTGTCTCCTGACTTTGAGGGGTGGAGTCAGAGTAGAACCCCCCGAGGTTCTATGGGTTCCACAGTCAGCTCACAAAGGGCAGTGTAAAGGAGTGAGTGGGCACCATGTCTGAAGGGTGAGTAGGGTCATGGAATGGAGCCACAAAGCCTCCTGATCCTGTCAGCCTGGGACAGGCAGGCAGAAGGATGGCAGTGGTTGCGGGGGTGGGGGTGGGGGTGGGGAATGGAGAGGGAGGGGCTTGGTGCCGGGCTGGTCTTCTTGCCCTACCTGGTCTCAGACACATTTCCACAGCCCCCTTGGCTGCACCTGCCTATGATACACCTTTCTCTCTTCAAACTTCCCCTTGGACTAATTCCAGAACTAGGGCTCTGCTCTGGGGCAGGGCCCTTGTCTATATTCATCTCTCACTCACCAACCCAGATCTTTGCAGCATCTCTGGGCTGCACCCTTACCCTGAAGGGACTGTCTGTCTCCTGACTCACAAAAGGCCGCTTTCTTACAGGGAGCCCCAACCCCACGCTGCATCCCTCCTGAACCCCTGACTAAATGCCATGCCCATTCTTCATTCTCCTTGCTGATGCATCAGTGGACTCCCCTTACTGACCCCAATCTCACATCCAATCTGTGCCCACTGTAACTGCCATCTCATTCCCCTGCTGAGCCCTCACTCCCACTGAACTCGCCTGGTTTTCCATAAGTAACCTTAACCTCACACCTCTGGAGCCCAAGGTTCACAGTCCTCAAAAGTCTCAGTAACTGCTCCCCCATCTGCTGCCCCCCTCCTCCATGCTACCTCCTCTACAGAGCTTACCAACGTCTCTGGGACGCCTCCCATGTGACCCTGCAAGAGCTGCTGGACAAAGAGCAGCCCCTGCTCGAACCCGTGCCGGAACGGGAGCGTCAGTCCTTCCAATACAAGCTCTCATCGCTCTATCTGTACTACCTGGGACTGCTGCGCCGGCTCGACAAGGTCTACGACCAGATGGTGCAGCCGCAGAAGCGGCGGCTGCTGCGGCGCCTGCTGGACGGCGTGGCTGGCCGCGTGCTGGAGCTCAAGGACGAGCTGGTGCGCGCCGACCTGTGCGAGTGCCACTGCCTGGACAAAGCACTGCAGGAGCTCAAGCTCACGCCGGTGGGCGTGGCTGGGGCTGGTGGCGGCGTGGAGCCACGCCTCCGGGTGGGGAGAAGAGGGCGGAGAGAAGGGTTGGCCTTGACTTCCCGCGGACACCCCTGGTCCTGGGACGGGAAGTGGGGAGAGGGTGGTGGCATGGGGAAACGGACCTCTCACAAGGAAGGAGGGCTGAGGCAGAAATTGGAGTGTGAGCTAGCGTGAGGGGCTTCAGGAACTAGGGGTGCACGAAAATAGGTGGGGGATGGACGGGGACCTTCGTGCACGGGAAGACCCACGGACCGCACGGGATTGGTGAGGAGATTCCTCTAGAGGATTGCGCCTCAAAGTGTGGTCCTTGAACCAACAGCAGCGACATCACGTGGGAGTTTATTAGAAAAGCAGAATCTCAGGCCCTATCCCAGACTTAATCAAAACCTGCATTTTGACAAATCCTCAGGTGATTTGTATGTACTGTCGAGTTTCAGAAGGCTTCTCTAGAGCACAGGGCGGACCCACCAGCCTCCAGTCTGGCCCAAGATCCCCAGTTGAAGCACTGCTCCAAGTCCACGCCAGGCACTCTTAAAATGTCCCTGCCCAGCTGCACCCCACTCAGCTGTGGACTTTAAAAAAAAAAAAAGAGAGAGAGAACCAAAAAAAAAAAATACAAAACGAATTTCCCAGGCCCTGCCATTCTGATGTGGTGTACCTGGGGAGAACCTAGGAATATGTATTTTTGAGAGTGTCCCAGATGATTCTAATGCACAGCCAGATTAGGAACCATTGCCCATTACTTCCCATGATCCTCCAGACTTTGAATCCAAGCACAGGTAAAACAGGGATGATCCTTGGAAGTATCTGGCCCCAAACCCATAAATTCCTCACCCCAGGGCTCTAGGATTGAGGAGGTTCCAGACTGGGTAAGCAGCTAAAAATGGTAATGGACCCCATCTTTGGATTCCTGACCCTTCTTCCCCTATATTGTCCCAAAGGCAGACCTGGAGGTTCCAATTCCCAAATACTTCTTACTGGAGCAGTCCATCACCCTGAAGGAACGACAGCTGGTGCTGATGGAGATCCTGGCAAGAATAGAGCCAATGTCCATTGAGGAGGTAAGGCTGCGAGACCCCCCTCCCAGATCCTCCCCTACCAACTTCCCAGAAAGAAGCCTCCCTCCAGAACACAGGCCCTGCCCTTCCTACATGCCACCTCAGAGTGTTCTTCCAGTGATCCCTGGCTTTCAAGTCTGATCTTTTGCTCGTTGTAAACCTCCAATGTGAAGATAAAGGGACAGGAGCCCGGCAGCCAAATGCCCCAGGAAGGACCATACCCCCAGCTCATCCTTTGGTAGCTGGTCTCCCAGCTGTCCATCCTGGAGGCAGGACCTGACTTCATCTCATCCTGTTCCTTTGCCCCTGCTCTGTCCAGAGCTCTCCAGAATTATCCCGGACTGAGGCCATCATCCTAGTGCAAAGGGCCGAGCGGGCCAGGCAAGGCCGGCTCCGAGCCAAGTTCATGCAACAGATTCGGAAAGAGGAGGAGAGGGATCAGAAGATTCGGGAAGAAGGAAGGTGCAGTTTCAGCCAGAATCAAGCAGCAGTCAACATCCAGAAGGTAACCCTGGGACTCAGTGAGAAGGCCAGGGCAGAGACAGCAGTCTCCTGCAGGAAACCTGCCTGGCTCAGGCAATTGATCACAAGAGGTTTCAGGGCTTGCATTCTCTTTCCCCACAACTAGATTCTAAATGCTTATGGTTAGGGACCTTATTAGTCAGTAAAAATGTACCTTATTTGTTTATTATTTATTCTACATCTCTATCCCCAAAAAGACTTGGAGTGGGATACCGTAAAAGCCCCCCAAACAGAGAATCATTAAATGTAGGAAAGATCCATGATAGTGTAGCAGATGATAATTCCAGAAACATTTAAGACTTAAAAATGAACCGCTAAGTATATCCTGAGCCTCCTGGCAACCAAGGTAAAAGGAAACATAATTAGTTAAATAGAATTTGATAACCACTGTAATCTGAGTATCCTCAAATTTTTGTGCCTTCTGAGGTCGCCCTTTCCTTTATTAACCAAATGGCATAATTACATCCCCATCCAGCCTTGCTGCAGAAAACCCAGCCCCCTCCCTAGGGTGCCCAGCAAATGCTTACCTGTCCTGGTTGTCCTCCTTCTCCTTTTGCTCTGGACAACCACTCCACACTTGGCTGTGGTCCTTTCTTGCTGTCTGCATGTTGCTAACCTAGGCAGTAGTGATCAACACCTTTACTAAAGGCTGGAGGGATCCTAAGAAAATGCAGAAAAAGGAGCACTTTCTGCTCCCTCCCATCGACTGTCTCTAGCCACTGTTTCTTTCCCAGAACAGGCCTAGAAGTGCTGGCATAGGATTGGGCCCTTGCCCTCTCTCAGCTCAGTCCACTCTCCCATCTTCTCTCTCTCAAGGATCAACATCTAAAAATCTCCTGTCTCTTGGCCCACTAAAGGAAACTTTAAAACCTCTTCTGACCAAAAATCAAATGCCAACAAACCAACTTTCAAACAAACAATAATAAAAACTCTGCAAAGATCCATCCTCTCCTAATGGGACAGTTTTACCTGATTCCTGAGTATGCTAAGGAATCCCAGTTGGAGCCTCTGGGTTTGATGCTGTTCCAGTGTCCAGGCTGTCCCCAAGGATGCGGAAGGGGACGCCTTTCCCATGGGGCTCTTTAAAGCAGCCTTTTGGAAAGGAGGGTCTGCCTCAAGGAGAGCCCCACTTCCCCCGAAAGCCCAAGGAAGTCATTTTGCTCCCGTTGCCAGACATCAGGAGTACAGAACTACTGAGCCTTAGAAATCCCCAGGCAGAAATGTGCCAAGCACGTAGTCACCGTGGGCCTTTCTGACCAGGCACAGCAGCAGAAGGACTAAGCCCAAACAAGAAGCCCTGGGACCCAGCCCCTGTTCACTGTGGCACTGCCAGGGGACCAGACAGTACCGGGCTAGACACTTGCCCTGTCCACCTGGCTCCACCTCCCTCTGCCCGGTGCCCCACCCTCCCACCCCACTAGGACAAGAATAGGAGAGGGGCTGGGGGCCTGAGACAAAGAGCACTGGGTCCGGAGTCAGGAAACCTGATCCCAGCCCCAACTCTGCATCAACTGGCTCTTTGACCTTAGAAAGGTCATGTGCTGTATCTGGCTGTAGTTTCCTTGGGTGAAAAATGTAGGCATTAACTGGGGTATCTCCATTGTCGCCACAGCAATGCCGATGTTTATATCCCTGTGTGGAATCAAATATTTAACCCCCAAATGCCATGGGAATTCTGAGACATGAGAGAGCATGGAATGCTTTATGGGGGAGGTGGCACTGGAACTCTGCTCTGTGCTCCATAAAAGAGATGATTCAAGGGTGGAGATGAAAAAGAGAGAATTCCTGGCTGGGCCCTGAATGAACAAAGCTTGGAGCTAGACAGGTTGTATACACATCCCACCATACCCTCTTCTTTGCTGTTCCTGCTCAGTATTACTTTGTGGATTGAGACTCCTGGTGCTATCCTCCCTGGACAATCCTCCTCACCTCCCACGCTCAGCCTCCCTCCAACCATGATCCTCTGCGACCTTCCACCCCTGAGAGAGTAGCTGCTGCTTCTCCCAAGGGGTTAGGCCCAGGAGCCACCTCCCTGCAAACATGCGGAGTGGGGAGTGTCTGGGCCCATGTCCTTCCTCCCTCCCCACCCCCCCAGATGTGGAGAGGCTGCCTGCAGAGGAAGCGCACGCAACAGGACCGGAGGCTGGAGATGGAGTTCATTGGCATGGTGAGTTCCCTGGGACAACGGCAGGGGCCTGGGAGCCCCAGCATGGGACCAGTGCATGGGGACCCTCCTCTCTCCCTCACTCTTTTCCCTCGCTCCTAGGGTGTAGCCCTGTCCAGCACCCCTCCCCCTCCGCTGCCCCCACATTACCCAGGAATGTAGGGGGAAGTGAGCAGGGATGGAAGACAAGCGGTGGTGTTGGTTGGCTGCTGGTTTGAGGAAAATGCAGGATTTGTTTCATAAAGTAGGGAAAGAGCAGGAAAGCCACACTGAGCCACGACCCTCCACGCGCCTCTGTTTTCAGGGATCACTGGAAAGGATTGCAGATGGGGGAAGGGGTGAGGGAGAATAGCCTAGAGCATCCCAGAAATCCTCACCCCTACCCGGAAGGAAGAGGCTACAGAGGTGGCACCTAGCAGAGGAAGGAAGCCCAAGGCCAGCTGTAGCAGCACACCCTCAGCCTCTTCCAGCCTCTGGGAGAACCAGAGGCCAAGCTGGGGTGTGGGCATACCACCCTGTAAACTACGGCTTTTCTGGTTACAGGCTTTCCACTTGTTCTGGGGCCCCTGCTCTGCAGGAGGGCGAAGTGCTGGGGAGCTCGGTAATGTGTCAGTGTTTATGCCAGAGAGTGAGGGTAGAAAGAGGTGCAGAGATCCATGTGTGTATGCACATGTGTGTGTGTACATGTATGTTCGGGAGGAGGTGAGCAGATCCCTCTCCCTGAATCCCACCTGTTCTCATCCATCCTCCCTGCCCTCTGAGGGGCCTCTGGTCCCAGCTGGTGACCTAGGACACCAGGGCCGTGGCAGGGGTGAGGGTCAGGATCCCCGGCAGGGAGGCTTTGCAGCACCAGGCAGATCCAGGGAGGCCTGGCTGGTGAAGGGAGTTGGGGAGGGAGCATAGCTGGGCAGGCCTGGCCTGGGGACCCAGAGGCTTTGGAGGGAAAAGGGGCATACCAAGGCCTGATAACAAGTAGGGCGGAGCCTGTGATGTCTTGGCAGGGCTGGGATTGCTGCTTCTGGGGGGTTGGAGGCTTCAGAAGGAGGATGGGGGCAGGGGGCCCATTCTGCATGGGAGTGGAAGTCAGGGACTTGTTGGGAAGCTGGAGAGATGGACCCCCATGAGGCGAGAGCAGGCGGCGGCGGGAGGCAGGGGTCGGGCCTTGGAGAGGGGGGTGGGGGGCCATGGCACCAGCAGTGGGTGAGGAATGAGCCTGGCTGCCCGGGCCCGTCAACAGTGTGAGCTCAGCGTTTTCAGTAATTGTCTCTGCGCAGAGTGATATTTAAAATACATTTGGGAGCCAATGAGGCGGGAAAGTGGCTGCGAGTGCGGCTGCCAATGCGGCCCGTTGGGGCTGGGGGTGGGGTGGGGGGTGCGGTACGTGGGGGCTGGGGCCGGAGGCTCACAGGGGAGAGTGTGCTGGGGGAGCAGGCAGGGGGGGCCAGCCCCAATGCATCTAGCAAACTCATTATCAGAGTAATTTACACAGACGAATTTCGGCTCCAAACGCAATTTCTCCTGATGCAGGCCTGCCGTCGTTCCGGGTGTGTGGGTGTGTTGAAAAATGAGGGAAAGGCAGGTGTGGCTGCCTAAGGATCGGGGCTGTGTCCAGAGTAGATGCTGGGCCCTCCCCCTGCCCCTTCTTAAGTCCCTTTGCTTCTCTTGCCACTTTCCCCAGCTTCCATCGCCCAATGAGGTGGAGCACCCGGGCGTCATATCCCAGGCCTGTCTGGTGGAAGATATCCGGAGGCTCCGCCAGACAGAGAAGGAGGAGGAGTTCCAGTTGGCTCTTTCTCGGGCCCATACATCTCTCATAGAGACCGAGGGGCCCGACATAAAGGAGAAGATGAAGGAGCAAATTCGACAGTGGTTTATCGAGTGCCAGTCAGTTTCCCCAGCCACAGCTGACCCTTCTATTCCTTCTCACCCCAATATCCCCCAGAGGCTTCCCTGGCACTTAACCTGTCCTGTCCTCTAGTAGACTGTGCCCTTTTCTCCACCCACCTCCACCTCCCCTACACACTGCTAACACTCTCAAAACTTGCACCTCCAACCTATAGGGCCCTCTCCACACATGAGCCCCAGTTTCCCCGAATGAAAAAGAAAATGCTAGAATAGGTTGGGGAAAGCACAGTGAATGCCCCCTGAGCCATCTGCCATTTCTGTAACTACTCATTCCTTCCCTCTGTCTCCCTGCCCCCTTATCCTTCTCTGTCCTTCCCTCTACCCATCTATGCACCCACCCACCATCCTTCTACCTTTCTATCCATCCATCCAACCACCCATCATCTCTCGTCTATTAAGTTCCCTTACTGGCCGGTTCCCTGATTATCCAGATGAGGCTATGGGTGGATCCTACCTGATCTTTGCAGACAAGACTCCAGAACAGGTACCCTGGAGTTGGGGACAGGAGCTTTCTTTGGCAGGCTGAGCCTGAGTTATGGAGTAGTGAGTTTAAACTGAAAGTGGAGGTTGGGGGAGAGGTCAGCTATGGTGAGGGGGTAGAGTGTGGCTAGAGGAAATACAAGTAGCTGGAAAGACTGCATGGGGAGGGGAAAGGAGATTGCCTGTGACTGGAGAAGACACCCATGACCAGGGAGAAGAAACTTGCCTGGCATGACTATTTTGGAGACAGCCAGAAGCTCTGATCAGAACACTGCTTCCCTTGGCTCCCCTTTCTTCCTGGACCCCAGTATGGAATCTCTGGACTGTTAGCTACCTGGACTTCATCATCACCCAGGGCCCTGGAAACCCTGGGATCTTTTGCTCCTGTAAAATCCCTTAGTCTTCTATGAAACAGCTTTGTCTTCGACCACAGGTGAGAATGGAACTGGAGCTGCAGGTCCAGGAGAGCAAAAAGAAGGATCAAGAAAAAAATAAAGAAAGTGAAAATGAGATAAAAGAGAAGAAGAAGAAGAAGAAGGGAAAGGAGGACAAGACCAAGAAGGGGGTGAGACACCAAGGCAGGTGGAACAAGTGGACAGGGAGGGACAGCTTCTCAGGGAATTGGTGTTAGGAAGGCTGGCCTGGGTAAGAATTAGGGTCAGGTTTTGTGATAGGTGGAGGTCATGGGGTCAAGTTCAAATGATGTTTCTGTTCTAGGAAACAGATACAATGCTGAAAATGATGCCTTCCAAATTTATACCTGTGATTAATGCTGGACATGAGGAGTACATAAGTATGAGGGGAGAAGGCGGAGGAAGAATGTGCAACCTGAGGGGGTTCTTGTGGTGATGGCTGGACATGGAGCAAGTGGGGGGAGAATCTGCTGTATGGATCATGAGGCAGTGGGAGTGTATCTGGGGAATACTGTTAAAGGGGAAGTGGGGTGTGTGTGATGAGATCTCTTGGGTGGGAGTGGTTCTGTGGATTTGGGTCTGAATCCTGTGGTCAAACCTCTTTCTGTGGTCTCAGCTGCCAGACAGCCAAGTGGGGAAATGCCTGCCCAGCTTGGATCAGCTTCCTGGCTTATGTGGGTGTGCTTGCATGTGTATGTATGTGTGTGTGAGTGTGTGCACACGTGCATGCATATGTGTAAAGGTATGTGAGAGCATGCACCTGAGCCTCTGACCTTCACTCACCCATCCATTTTTCCATGGTCAGAGGTGTGGAGGAACCGACATGAGAGTGCTCACCCCAGTCAGACTTTTGACCTTGAGACCCTGAGGGAGGAAAATAGAAAGCAAGTAGAGGTGGAGATCCGGATACAGGTATGAGGGCTCAGCTAGGGCTTCCTTGCAGGCTTCTCCTCTGCCTCCTGTTCCCACCACCAGGACCTCCAACCTGCTGCAGGCTTGGGCCCCACCTATTTGTCTCCCTCCCTCTTACGCTTTTCCTCAATTCCTCCAAGCCCCCAGCTCATCCTCTGTAGACCTCACCACAGAGTCCTAGCTCCATCTGCTGTCCCTCTCAGTCCCCATCTTCCTCTGCCTTTCTCTTGTCCCCTTTCTTCCAGGGGCAGCTAATGCTGCATAGATGTGAGAGGAATGGGGAGGGACACTGGCTGGGGGTTCAGTGCCCACACACCACCCTCCTTACTAACCCTTAATGAGCTCCCACTGTGTGCCAAGTCCCTGTACTCTAGAAGCATTAGATCCTGTAATCCTAAAACCACCTTGGAGATAGATGCCATTGTTTCCCCAGTTCTGCACCTGGGAAAACTGAAGCTAAGTTGCCATACAGCTTGCTTAAGGCCACCCAGCTAGTAAGTAGCAAATCTGAGGCCTGAACAGAAAGCCGACTCACTCTATCCTGGGTGCTTCTCCCAACATTGATGGCAATGTTGAGAGCAAGGCTCATGGGTTAGCAGGATGTAGGTTAGAACTGGTGTGTTGTACAGGGGCAAGGGGAGGAAGAGAGAAATGCAAAAGCCTAGGGTTCCAAAAATATGGGTAGAAATGGTGGTGGCTGCTCCACTGAGCTTGTCTGGCTTTTCTCTGAAGATCCTCTCCATCAGCCATCCTTTCCTACTTCCTTCTCCAGCCCCAGGCTGTCCCTGTGCACTCCCTTCTGTCTCCCCCAGGTGGATGAGCTGATGCGTCAAGAGCTGAAGAACCTACGTCTGGCTGTGGACAGGGAGGAGGGGAGACCCCTGAAAGCTCCCAAGGCAAGATGAGGGGCTAGGGCTGTGATGAGAGGTGTTCAGGGGAGGTGGGGATTGGCAGACACACAAAAGGGAGTGGCAAGGACTCTCCAGAACATCAGCTAGTTCCATCTCCCTACCCCATATTATCAACAGCCCCTTCCAATGTGAAAAAGTTAGAATGGCCATAGCCCAAATACCCCTCAAGAGTGGGATAGAAAGATCAAAGGTGATGGTAGAGTTATACAGAGAAGGTAGGGTTTAACAAACGAATGTGACTGCTGAATCATTTATATTGATATTTCTTTTAGCCTCCAGTATCTTAGAGCAACTAGAAGTAAAAACCTAAAACTGTGGAACTGTAACCCACACCAAACTCTGAAATCTGTTCTACAACTACTTGTTGTGCTGTGCTTTGAAATTTATTGCTTTTTTGTATATATGGTATTTTTCGCAAAAGAGAAAAAAAAGTCTATTGTGATGATAAAAAATATTTATTCCTTCTAGTGTCCTATATTCTGGAGCTGCTAGAAGGAAAAATCTGAGATGATGGTGTGGTAGCCCATGACAAACTCTGGGATCTGTCCTGTACTTGTTGAAGAGTGCTTTGAAAATGATTGCTTTTTTTTCTTTGCTTTGTATATATGTTATACAATAAAAAAAAGTTTAAAAAAAAAAAGAGAGAGAGAGAGAGTGGCAAGGAATGAAGAGCAATTACCTCTGTGCTTGTTTCCAACCAGAAAAAGTCTGGAAAGAAAATGGGGAAGAAGAAGGAGAAAGATCTGACTCCAAACAGGTATCAGACCTTTGTTGCAGTGCCCAGACAAGAGACCTGACTTCTGGTGCTGGTTCTGGTGCTGTGTGACCTTGGGAATATCATATAACCTTTCTCACTTTCTGTCCTCATTGGCCAGGTCCTGTCAAACGTGATCTGTCTTGCCAAACTCACGAGATAACTGTGAGGATCACATCAAATAATAAGTGCTTTGCAGTTTTTTATTATTTTTTGCATGGGCAGGCACCGGGAATCGAACCCGGGTCTCTGGCACGGCAGGTGAGAACTCTGCCATTGAGCCCCTGTGGCCTGCCCGCTTTGCAATTTATAATGCAGAATACAGATGTAAATGGAGCATTGTTATCCATGCCTCCTCATTCCAGCCCTCTCCAGCCTTTGTCTTCCTTATTTAATTCTGTCCCTACCTAAGCCATCTCCCCCTGGACTTCTCACTCTAGGGCATGGAGGAACTTACCTGTGGTCCCTTTGTACTCATTCTCTGCACCCAGCTCTCTCTAGTAAAGAGAGGTCAGGAGCACATTTATGTCAGTTTCTTTAATGCCCATCTGTTTTAGCTTGTTAAAGCTACCAGAATGCCATATACCAGAAATGGAATGGCTTTTAAAAAGGGAATTTATTAAATTGCAAGTTTACAGTTCTGAGGTCATAGAAATGTCCAAACTAAGGCATCCAGATAAAGATACCTTAACTCCAAAGAAGGGGCAGATGATGTTCAGGTTTTCTCTCTCACCTAGGAAGGCACATGGCGACATCTGCTAGCTTTCTCTCCTCATTTCATAAGGCTTCTCCAAGGACATTTTCCTTTGGCATCTCCACAGTTCTCTGACTATGTGGTTCTGTCGGCACTGAAGCTTTTTCCAAATTGGTTCCCTCTTAAAGGGCTCCAGTAAGCAACCCCACCTTGAATGGGTGGAGACACAGCTCCATGGAAACCACCTAATCAAAAGTTACCACCCACAACTGGGTGGGTCATATTTCCATGGAAACAATAAAAAAAAATCCCATCCAGCAATATTGAATGCGGATTAAAGAACATGGCTTTTCTGGGATACAGGACAGTTTCAAATTGGCACACCATCTCTCCTGGGAAGATTTACATCTTAAATTTGGTTTCTAGAAAGAGGACAATGCTTACCCAAATTACTGAGTTTCTAATGTTTGAACTTTGGGCAGTAAACTGGTGGAGGGAAGTATCTCAGAAGGCAATCAATCTTTCTCACATACTTTTCAATCACTGGAGGCAAACCTGCTACCTGGGACAGTGTTCTGGTGTCCCTTGCTGTCTGCTGTTCTCACCCTGTCTGGTGGCAGTCTTGATATTTTTGACCACAGAATAGTGTTCAGGAGAACTGCTCATCCCACCATTTTCTCCTGCCTGTTACACTCCCCCCCCCCCCACTCCAACCACCACCTCTTCTCTGCCTCCATTTCCTTTCCATACTTGCTAATGTCCTCTGGGTCCTTCTGCTCATCCTCTATCAGGACCTTGGACTCTCTGTTCGAAGAACTTGTCATTTGTGGCCTTCTAAAGAAGAATGAGACAGTGGCACTGAAAGACTATGTTGGTGAGACACCTCCTCAAGTGCCTGCTCCCTAGCTGAGGCACAGACCCAAATTTCCCCCTTCAGGCATCATAGGCCCCTGTTCTGGTTTGCTAGCTGCTGGGATGCAACACATCAGAGACGGATTGGCTTTTAATAAAAGGGGATTTATTTTGTTGGTTCTTCAGAGGAAAGGCAGCTAACTTTCCACTGAGGCTCTTTTCTTACGTGGAAGGCACAGGATGGTCTCTGCTGGTCTTCTCTCCAGGCCCCTGGGTTCCAACAGCTTTCCCCGGGGTGACTTCTCCAAAGGCCTGGGCTGAGCTGCAAGTGCTGTGATGAGGAATGCTGAGCTGCTAGACTGTGCTACATTGCGTTCTCTCATTTAAGCACAAGCCAATTAAGTTAAACGTCACTCATTGCAGCAGACACGCCTCCTAGCCGACTGCAGATGTAATTAGCAACAGATGAGATTCACCTACCATTGGCTCATGTCCACAGCAACAGAACTAGGTGCTTTCACCTGGCCAAGTTGACAACTGAATCTAACTACCACAGCCCCTAACCACAGACTTCTGTCCAGCCAGCCACCATGTCCCTGAAACAAATCTGACCTCTTGAGGATTCTCTCCCCCGGCCCTGCAGGTGATTATCTCTATCTTGGATCCATTCTGAATTTGGCAAACAAGTTGCCCATGCCCTCCTTGTTTGACATTCGGCAGAACATGGCCTTGTATGGGGTCCTTCGGCTTGGTAAGAAGGCCCTTGGGAAAGTGAAGACCCAGTGCTGGGCAGGTGGCTTTTGGGGGACCTGGGGTTCAGGGTAGGGTGGCTGCCGCAGACATGCCCGATCTGAGCCTCCAATCCTTGTGTGCCATGGCTCAGTATTCTACCTGTCTTGCCTTCCCCAGGCCCTGCTGGAGGTGGGCTACCCTGGGGATCACATGGGCCCTTGACCTGCTGAAGAGCCCCCACTTCCAGCTCCTTACTCAGTCCCCTCCACTGCTTGTCCCATTCCCAGGAAGATCAGTCTCCAATCTGCTGTTAAATACCAGAGACCAGATTCTTTCTGAAACCTTTGTCTTTTATCCTTTAAATCTACCCCTTCATAATCCAGGGCTGGAAACAGATGGCATGGAAAACAGAAAGGCATTGGAAGGGGGTAGAGGGCCCATTCCTGACACACACACATAGCCCCGCAAGATGGTGATTGCTAAGCCTTTCCAGATCCTCCAGGCTGCCACTGTTGGCTTGTGTGCCTAGGGAATTGCTCAGACATTAGGAGAAGATAGTGCAACCCTGCCCTGAACCCACATCTAGTCCAGCCCCAGGCCCTCACACTTCCCTTACATGATGTCTTCCTGCTATGATGAGGCCCTAGGATGGGGGCCTGGGCCAGAGAAGCAGTCCAGGGGTTCCACGCCTGCCAAAGCCCCTCTACCCCATTCTCCCATCTCCACTCCCCTCCTACACACCCTCACCTCTATGGCCAGTTGTTCTGGAAGGACCATTAGGCCGACAGCCAAGGGTCCTGGGTCCTAGCCTCAGCTCCATGGACATGTGGGCAAGTCGCTTAAGTTCTTGGAGTCTCTATGTCCTCCTGATAAAGAGAAATTGAGCCATTCTTGACTTCGTGCTTTTCCAGCAAGGATATGGTAGGAGATGTGGAGGTAAATCCCAGAGCAATCAGCTCAGTTACAGATCCCAAGTCAGAATATTATTATACCTTGCTGCCCCCACCTCTGTGTGCCCTGTGTCCCCATCCTGGTGCCCATGCCCCTGCTGCTGGCCCACTCCTTGCCTTTGGCCCCTGTTTCCTTCCTCTCAGGCTCCCCAGATATACACTCCATGGCTCCCCTCATCCGCTCCATCCTCCTAGTAGGCCCCTCTGGCATAGGGAAGAAGATGTTGGTCAAGGCTGTGTGCACAGAGACCGGTGCCAATCTGTTTGACCTGTCACCTAGCAACCTGCAAGACAAGTATCCTGGCAAGACTGGGGTGCAGATGATGGTGCATATGGTCTTTAAGGTCTGGACCCCCTGACTTTTAGCTTTTCTAGTTCTCAGCCCTGTGACCACAGAGCAGTGTGTGGGCTTTATGCTATTTGGAGTGACTTCAGGAGATCACCTCTCTCCCTATTTGGTGTGACTTCAGGAGCTGGTGAGGGCTCCCAACCAATCTCTTCTATAAGCTTGGGATACCTGAAGCCCCTTTGATGGGGGACAGAGCAGTTTCTTTTCATGGTAGAGATAAGGCTTAGTATGCAGCAACTTTCCCCCTTCCAGAGGGAGGCAATGACTCTTGCTCACACTAGGGTGTGGTGTGCAAAAGGCCGGAGGTGAAGTTGGCAGGAGGTAGAAAGTTGGGAGCTGGGAGTTCTGAGGTTGGGCACTGTCCAAAGCCAACCCTGCTCCTGGGGTCCCACTAGATGGGGAAGTGACCTTTGCCTAGGGATCTAGGGACTTCTCTAATGGCCTATTTTTACCCTCTGACCTGTCCAGGTGGCCCGACTCTTACAGCCCTCTGTGATATGGATTGGGAATGCCGAGAAGAATTTCTATAAGAAGGTCCCAAAAGAGGAGAGGGCGGTAAGGGAGCTGGGCCTGCAGGGCCATCGGTGGGCAGCCAGCCTGGGCCTGTACAAGAGCCTGAGAGCAGGGCTGGGAGACACGGCTTTTTAAAGTCACTCTGAGCCTAACCCACTGTGTGTGTGTGGACCAATCCCCTCTGCTCCTCTTGCCGTATTTCCTTTTCCTTAGAACAGAAATAACAACCTCTCCCAATCTACATCTGATTATGGACGTGAGGTTCAGCGGATGTGGTGCGGGGCACATGCTCTGGGAATTTAGAAACCCTGTCTGATGCAACCCTGATCCCTCCACCTCTCCCTCCTTGGAGCAGATGGACCCAAAGCGAATAAAGAAGGATCTCATCAAGGCCCTGAGACAACTAGGTCCCGGGGACCGTGTGATGCTGATCGGAACGACAGCGCGGCCACAGCTGGCTGAAATGAATGGGCTGTGCCGGACCTACGAGCGCATCCTCCTCCTTCCCCGGCCGGATTATGCTTCCCGCTATGGTGAGGCGCTAGAACAGGGGGGGCCTGGGCCAGAGAAGCAGTCCAGGGGTTCCACCCCTGTCCAAGCTCCTCTACCCCATCTTTCCATCCCCACCCCCCTCCTACACACCCTCACCTCTATGGCCAGTTGTTCTGGAAGGACCACCAGGCCAGCAGCCAAGGGGCCTGGGTTCTAGTCTCAGCTCCATGGACACGTGGGCAAGTCGCTTAAGTTCTTGGAATCTCCATGTCCTCCTGATAAAGGGAAATTGAGCCATTCCTGACTTCGTGCTTTTCTAGCGGGGATATGGTAGGAGATGATGGAGGCAAATCCCTAAGTAACCAGCTCAGTTAACAGATCCCAAGTCAGAATATTATTATGCCTTGCTGCCCCCACCTCTGTGTGCCCTGTGTCCCCAACCTGGTGCCCAGTGGCCCTCCATGCCCTTTGTCCTCCCCCGTGCTTGTAGTGCTCTGGAAGCATATGATAGAGACCCAGGGAGTCCAAGTGACCAAGAGCCTGGACATCAGTGCCCTGGCTAAAGTGTCCGATGGCTACACGCCCGGTTGTATTCTCCAAGCCACCCAATCGGTGCTGACTGAGCGGCGACTCCTGCAATTGCCCAAGCGTCCCCTGGTGGCCTCAGAGTTCCTGGGGCATCTGGCAAAGCTGGAGCCAGTGTACAAAGAGGAGGAGGAATCCCTGAAGGTTAGTCTGGGGGTAAGGTGGGGGGTAGGAGGGCTGTGGAGTGAGTAGCACCAGCCAAGGGAGTTCAGCCTTCTGAAGCCAGTCCCACAGCTCACCTTGTAACCCTTTTTTTGCTCCCCTCAATTCACCAGATGACAGTCAGGCTTAAATGAACATGGAGTTGAGCTTGGAAGGGAACAAGAAATCACCAAGAGATAGGGGAATGTGGGCAGGACCATCTCATCTGGTTTTCCTTGAGGGTGGGAGCCCCAAAGAGCCAATTTAAGAGGCTTTGGTTTGTTTTGACACAAGCTACCACCCACCCCTCACCTCCACCCCTGAGTCAGTACCTGCTCTCCAGGCAGGGTGGCTTTGGGTGCATCTGAAAACAGGACCTTAGGGATGGAAGGAGGAGGGCTTAGTGGGAGTCAGGAAATCAGCAGGGAGGGGGCACCATTGAGAATGGCTGACATCTGTGACCTGGAATAATTGGTAGAGAACAAGGAAAACCAAACTCCAACACAATGCTCGGGTCCTAGGAATAGAGGGGTGGAAAGGCCATGGGGGACGCAGAAACCTGTAAAAAAGGAAAGAGAGGTCAGGAGACAGAGCCAGCAGTCAGATCTCAATGGACCAGGCTTTTTCTCTTCTTCTCTCATCCTTCCTTCCTCCCTTTACCGCTCCTCATCATTCAACCTAGGACTGGTACTTCAGGACCCCGATGGGTAAGAAAAGAATGAAACTTAACAAGGACCAATTCGAGGCTGAGGAGGCCAGGAAGGCAAAGGAGAAGAGGAAAAGGAAGTGATGGCCGAGGCTGAAGGGGTGGGGTTCCACAGGGGCGGGGCTGGTGGCAGGGCCAGAGGGGAGAGGTATAAAATGCCCAGATGGCTTCAGGGATCATCTCCCTGTCTTCCTGTGCCTTGTCTCAGTGCCCTCTGCTGTGCCCCACCTTCTTCTCCAGGCTCCAGTCCTTACCAGCTCACTGCCGCCATCTCTCTCTCACCCCTTAATCTTCATCTCCTCGTCATTTTCCTGGGGCTTTCCAGATCTCTTCCTCCTAGAGGGATTTACGGGGGGGAAATAGGGAGATAAAGAGAAATGAAAAGAGGAGAGAAGGGAAAGGAAAGGCAGCAATAAGTATAAAAAAAGAAAAAGGCAGGAGTCTAGAAGTTAACTGACCCTGGTTCTAGCCCTTTCTTCAACTAACTCTCTCTATTAGCTTGGACTGTCCTTTTCTGTCTCTGGCCTTAGTTCCCTTATCTGTAAATTGAAGAGAAGTTGGACCAGCCAATCTCTAAGGTTTGATTAACAAAAGCATCTTGGGAGTCAGCCAGGAGAGCGCTCTTGGGCAGTGGTGGAAGTGAGATGGGGAGAAAGGGCTCAGCATGGGTCTGGGGGCAAATGCATGGGCTTCGTGGCCAGAGCAAGGGCTATTGATAGGTCCGTTGCCTTCGCTGGGTGGTCTTCACCTCTTTTCTCTGAGGAATCCCCCCTCCTTCCACCCCACGTGCCCAAGCACTGGGTCCCTTCCTCTACCCCAAGCCTGGCCCTCAGGCTTCAGGGTGCAGCTTCCTGCCTCTGGGTGGAAGGCCACCTGTGGGTTCCCTCTTGCTGGGGAGATAGTGGCTCAAGAAACAAAGGAAATCAGAAACAAAGATGCCACCAAGGGCTGGGAAGACACAGCATTCTCTTGGAAGGTGAAAAACCTTTGGCCAATGTAAGCAGTGGACGAACAAAGGTCCAAGTGTGTTCCGCAGGTGTAGTAAAAGCCAATCAGAATACAATGAAGTAAGATTACTGGGACTGGAGCCACCCAAGAGCCTGGTGGCAGTGGTGGGGCTCAAAGATGAGCCCAGGAGATTGGTTTTTGAATTTTCTTTCTCCCTCTTTTTTTTCCCTCCTTTTTTAACCACCCCACCACCACCACCAAGTGAAAGTAGTCTTGTTATTCTCACGTGCTCTTTCTCTCTCACCACTGGGGCTCCAGTGTAACCCTGCAGGATAGAGATACCATTTTAGGGAGATGGTAGGGTGGGGAACTGGTGTTTGTCAGCACCTGGAATGGGCATCTGGTATTTCTGTTGCTGCCTGGGGACTGAGCCCAGATTCCTTTGGGACAGAAATCTGTCTTCCTGACAACCCCTGTAGAAGGTGCCTTGTGGAGTGGAAGTGGTCTCTGCCACACACTGTGGACCGCTCCCTTGGGTTTGGGAGTGGGAAGGCGCAGGGCTAAAGGATGGCATTTGGGATGGCAGGAAAAATTATCTGGCACCCTCATCCTCTTCCCTCTTGGATCAGGGCCCAGCAATAGACTCATTTGGTGAAGCACAGAGTAAACTAGAAAGAGCACTAAAATGCTAGCTTGAAATTCTGGGTTTTAGTCCCAGCTCTACAACAAATTAACTGTATATCTTTGGGCAAATCACTTTCTCTGGACTTCATTTCCTTTATATGTGAAATTATGGGGCTGGACAACAAGTCCTTGAAGACTTGCCCCTCAGTCTGTTTTCTTGGCTCCTCCCTATTTCCAGCCTGAGGGCTCTGTCCCTGGTGGAGAGCTGTGACAGTCCTGGCCTATTTATGGCTCAGTCTGTGTGTGCGCACCCACTGCCCCTCCCACACTGAGCCTCCAGCTGGCTCAGGCCCAGTGTCTGCCCTCCCGGTTTACAGTTTACCAGCCGGCATTACCCTGTGTCCTGCTTCTTTGGCCCTCTCTCTCAGCACCAACATGCCCAGGGGAAGGAACTTTCCTCCCCACTGGGGACGTCATGTGGGAGGCCTCCCCTGCCAGGACTGGACTCCCGAGTCCCGCCCAGCCTGGGAGACCCCTAGGCGATTGCCGCTACTGTGCAGGGACATGGGCCTGCAGAACGCATTGTACACCGGGGACCTGGCGAGGTTGCAGGAGCTGTTCCCCCACCACAGCACGGCCGACCTGCTGCTGGAGAGCCGGGCCGCTGAGCCTCGCTGGAGCAGCCACCAGAGGGGTGAGGGTCTGGGGACAACTGGGGCCCCGGGGCTGGATGATTGGAGACCTGAGAGCCATGGGGTGAGAGGGTGTGGGGGGGGGACCCACATTGGACACAGAGGTTCCAAATGCTTGAGGAACAGGAGAAGTCCCTGTTTGTTTCTCCCCCACCCGAGGCTTGCCCAACAGCCTAAACCTTGGCCCTGGAGTGAAGTCATGTGGAGCCCAGAATAGCTCCTGCCGAACTGTGCGGCCAGGTCAGCTCAGAAGCTCAGCGCTCAGGAACCCTCTTGCTCCATCTTCCTGTTTTCCCCACTTTCTCCTGCTTCTCCTTTCTGCCTTTGGCCTCAATCCCTCCCTGCTCTTCCCTTCCCACTTGTTCACGTTCTGCCCTCATGAGCTGGTCTCCAGATGAGTGCAGGGGGCAGGGAGAACCCCCCAGTAACAGACACGCCCTCTGTGCCAGGCTGGTTGAGAAGCCCAGCAGAGGGTCTGGAGAGTGTCAGGACTCTGGCCTGGGACCCATCGTCGTCCGCACAGCCTCGGGACCTGCCCTCGACTTCTGGCAGGCAGTGCTGGTAGGGGACGTGGGCTCTGTCTCCCGCATCCTCACGGACTCCGGTACTGGCCTAGCTCCCGATTCCGTTTTTGACACCAGCAACCCAGAGCAATGGAGGGATTTCCGCTTCAACATCCGTGCTCTGAGTACGGGCCAGGGGCAGGGGGTGGGCTGAGCGGGAGAGGAGAGGCTGGGAGAGGGAGATCTGGGTTCATCTCTTCCCAGGCCCCATTTACTGGCAGCCCCTGGCCTCTCCTGGAAGTCTGAGGCCCATGCCCCCTCTCTCCCTAGGAATCTGGTCTCTGACGTACGAAGAGGAGCTGACCACCCCTCTGCACGTGGCAGCCAGCCGTGGCCATACAGAAGTCCTGAGGCTGCTGCTGAGGCGGCGGGCACGGCCAGACAGTGCTCCTGGGGGCCGCACTGCCCTGCATGAGGCCTGTGCTGCCGGCCATGCTGCCTGTGCCCACGTGCTGCTGGTGGCGGGAGCCGACCCCAACATCCCTGACCAGGATGGGAAACGCCCCTTGCACCTCTGCCGGGGGGCTGGCACCCTTGAGTGAGTGACCCCTCACCCAATCCCCTGTTCCATTCTGAAGGGAGGCAAAGATGTCTTTTTTTTCCCCATGGTGGGGGTGGGGGTGGGGGGCGGGGAGCGAGGGGGCGGGTAGAATTCAGGGTTTGGCAAGCTCAGTGGTCCGGGATGGAGGAGTAGGAGCTCAGGTCAGGGGTCAGGATGCGATTACTCCCCAAACCGCCCAGCAATTAGCCCTGCATTCTTTGGGGCAACCTGGACTTTGAACAGTTTTCTGGCTCCCCAGGTATGGAGGAGGGCTATGGCAGGGGTCCGGCTTCATGGCCTGGCCTTGGGGAAGTTGTCCTGATCTATCATGGGGAAAGTGGCATTGCGGTAATGTTTTACCCTATGTGCCAGGTACCGGGCTAAGTACAGCAGTGATTGAGTTACAGTGCAGCCCTCAGGGAGCTTATTGTTCAATGGTGTCCAGATAGGTTTTAGACTGAGAAGGACAGCAGCCTCCAATCAGGGCCTGCTGTGATCCCTGTGGGCAGGGTCTGGTTCTTAGCCTGGCAGGTGTGGCATTTCCATATTGGCCAGACACTCTCAGATGAATGGGCTTGAGGGACTGTCACAGACCAAATTCATAAGAGACTGATGAATACACCCAAAAGTGGCACTTTAATATTTAATGTAGGGAAAGTTCCTTGGCATTGACCCACATAATTATAACCTGTGCATGAGGAACCATACACAGTTGCAGGCAGGATGAGTCCTCACAATTTTCTTGGTCAGCATGGAATCCAGGCAAAGCAGCCTTAGCACATCTTTCATGAAATAACTCTGCCAACAGCAGAGGCCCTCTCTGTGGACTGCATGCCTACAGGATTTCACATCTTGTCCCTGTATGGTGTCCCAATTTTCATCCTTGGGGGTGCCCGTTTCATGCTCTCCTGTTAGCCTCATCAATCTGCCAGAGGATTCCATTGACTTAATCATATTATGACTGAAGGTGTGTTCTAAGGCAGCACAGTCCAATAGAAAGAGGTATGTGAGTCACATATGTCATTTTAATTTTTCTAGTAGTCTCATTAAACATTAAAAACAAACAAGTGAAATTAATTTGGGAATGTATTTTATTAACACAATATATCCAAAATGTTGTCATTTCAACATGTAATCAATATAAAAAAGTTAATAATGATATATTTTCCACCCTTTTTTTTTGCACTGTCTTCAAAATTGATGTGCATTTTACATGTACAGCACAACTCAATTTGGAGCAGCCACATTTCCAGTGATCAATAGTGACATGTGGCTAGTGGCTTCTGTACCAGAGTGTAGTGCTATACAATCCCACATTTTTAGTTCTGGTCGAGTTCCAGGCCAGCCTCCTTGGGATCACACCTTTTGATAATAATTCCAATATCAAAAATTTGATAATAATTCCTTCCTTTCTTGAGTAAACAAATGTAATTTTAAAATTATTATGGAGAGTGTCAAGCATATAGAAAGGTAGGCAAAATAATATAATATCACCCCTCACACTATTCACTCCCCTTGCCCCAAGTGCTCTGAAAGTGGCCCTTGTTACAATAACAGCTTTTCAGGCATTGCCTCCTATGCTGCTCACATGAGGACTAGGCATTTCTAATTACTCCCATTCTACAGATGAGGAAAATGAAGCTCAGTTTTGGTGCATAGGTTATTGCAACAGCCTGGGGCTCCTGACAGGCATGTGCTATCTTCTGTGAAGGTAATCCTGGAGCAGAACGAGCTGATAAATTGTGGTTGTGTTGTTCTTTGTCCGTGGCTCCCATTTCCATGTGTGCCCATGGCCTGCCCTACTCCTTGAACTTCCTTCTCCAGTCCCAGCAGGCAGAGCCCTTGCCTTGCCTGGCTGCCTCTGGGACTCTAGTACCAGCTCCTTCTCCATTTATGAGCTGTGGAACCTGAGATGAGAGCCTCAAATTCTCTGGTTTCCTGCGCTGTGAAATGAGAATAATAAAAGAGCCTACCAAAGGAGAGTTATGAGGATTAAATAAATGAATATCTGTAAAGCCCTTAGACCACTGTCATTCCAAATCCATAATAGCTATGTGTCACTTCTTTTCTATTGAGAATTTCATAGACTATGCCTGCAGAGTATTTGCACTTTAAGAAGACATTATTGATCCTAAAGAATATTGACAGATTGAATGGTGACAGGCAAGATGGAAGATGAGGGGCAGATAGATTGAACCAGGAACTGCCCAAGTCTGCTTCAGATGTTTGCTACAGCTGCTCATACTACCAGTAATGCAGGGGGTGAAGGTCTCTGCCCTGTGTTCCTATCCTCCACCATCTCGCCCCTTCCTAGGTGTGCAGAGCTGCTCCTGAGGTTTGGAGCAAAAGTGGATGGTCGGTCTGAGGAGGAAGAGGAGACCCCTTTGCATGTAGCTGCCCGGCTTGGCCATGTTGAGCTGGCAGACCTACTTCTAAGACGGGGGGCATGTCCCAATGCCCGGGACACCCAAGGCTGGACGCCGCTGCTGGCAGCTTGTGATACCTGCTGCCCGTCCCCAGCTGATGCCGAAGCAACCACCGCCCGCTGCCTCCAGCTGTGCCACTTGCTGCTCTCGGCTGGAGCTGATGCTGATGCTGGCGACCAGGACAAGCGGCGGCCCCTACACCTGGCCTGTCGCCATGGCCACGCAGCTGTTGTTGAGCTGCTCCTGTCCCATGGTGTCAGTGCCAATGCCATGGACTATGGAGGACACACAGCCCTGCACTGTGCCCTGCAGGGCCCAGCCACGGCTCTGGCCCAGAGCCCAGAGCATGTGGTGCGGGTTCTGCTTAACCATGGGGCTGTCCGAGTCTGGCCCGGGGCTCTCCCCAAGGTATGGGGGCTTGCTGGGGCAGAGAGAGGGTCCTCAATGTTGCAGGGGACGGGAGATCCAGACATATGCTCCTGCTTGCTTCAGGATGCAATTCAGACACTTGGACACATAGATTAGTTCTTTCTTTCTGTTTTTCATTCAACAATTAAGCACAGCCCAAAGGTGGGACGCAGGCCAGGACACAGAACAGCAAGAAGTATGTGTGTATGGGTAGTGAGGCCAGATTATAAAGGACCTGGAAAGACAGAAGGAGGAGTCAGGACCCATGGGGGTGATAGCGAGCTGTTTAAGGGTCTTCATGTTGGGGTTGTGGTGAGGTGGTCAAAATTGTGTTTGGGGAAGCTCTGATAAATGCTGGGATCAGTTCAGCCAGAGACACTCTCCAGGGCAAGGGTGATGAGCCCATTTGATGAGGTTCAAGGCCTCCGGAACAACTGCAAATGGACATGGTCTTACTTTCTCAGAGCTTAGCATTATGCACCCTTTGCACAGAGCAGCAGCCACCCAATCAACACCTGTGTAAATGTCGGTTAATGCTAATTTTCAGCCTAAATCTTACTTTACCATATTTTTCCCTACGTGGGTTCAACTTGAAGTCCTATGCTACTCCTGACTGGCAGGGGACCTCGTTAAATGATTGAATTGAAGGTTGGAGGGTTGTTCCATGGTGTGTGTATGTGTGTGTGTGTGTGTGTGTGTGTGTGTGTGAGTGCGTATATAATGTCATGGGTGACACGGGACCTGGAGTGGGACACCGGGAAGTGTACCCGGAGGAGAATGCGTCCTTGGAGATGGGTCAGGAAGGAAAGAGGACGTTCTCAGAGGGCAGCTGGGGGTGGGAAGGGTCCGCTCTTGCCCTGCCTGCAGAATTGTCTGGCCCTGCCCTGCCGCTACACAACCCTGCTGTCTCTGCCTCTCCCCTCCGCTCACAAACGTTGAAGCATCTGTCTGGATTCCTAAGCAAGACCAAATAATTAAACAACCCGAGTTCGGCAGATTGGTCTCCCCTTTGGGAAAATACAAGAAAATCAACAATTAACACTAATTAATCTCCTATTAACACCAGATAATTAGGAGACAAGCAATTCCCTGTAATCTCACAGAGGCTCTGACAGCTAATGATTCCCCACTGGGGAGGGGACGGAAGGGGAAGGCAGCCGGCAGCAAATGGACTACCCCCACCCCTGCCTGGCCCCGCCCCACCCGGCCCCGGGCCCCGCCCCTTCCGACCTGCTAAGGTACCCAGAGAGCAGGAGGCAAATAGCCCCCACTGGTCCTTTCCAGCCTTCCAGCCTTAAACGGGACCATCTGGGACCCTGTGTCCCAAGTGATCACAAAGTGTGGGAAGGTGTCGGCATCCATTTCCCAAGACCTTCAGCTCCATTCCCAACCCCAGGCTTGGCTGGGAGGGCAAGGAGGCCTCCACCAGCCATCTGTGATTAAATGTCTGCCCTGGTCAATTATTTGGGAGTTGCCATATCGGACTCGTAGCCCAGGAGAACTTGGATCCAGGGCCTGGCTTTGTTGCCTGCTCCTGTGACTTTTAGGCAACTCCTTAAAATTCTTTGAACCCCAAGTTCCTTGCATGTGATACCGTCTCTACCTAACAGTAATGAAAAGGTTGTAGCAGCAGAGAAGGTAATAGTGGAAGGAAACACAGCCCTGACTAGACATCAGACCCTGATCTGAGAGCAGTTATATAAGTTACCTCCTTACCCTCAACAACCTCTGGGGCAGGTGGTAACTAAGAGGCCAGGTGCTGGAGTCAGACACACCAGCCCTGGGGCCCTGGGCAAATCACTTGATCTCTCTGGGTCTCAGTTCTGTGAAATAAGGATAATAACAGTACACCTGTTTCAGAGGGTTAGTGTGAGAACTAAAAGAGTTAATCCACAGAAAGCCCAGTGGACAGGACCTAACTTGTAGTTAATGCTCAATACATATTAGCTATTATTGCTCTAAAGTTAAATAATGTAGACAAAAGCTCCTAATAAGTGTTTAAGCTTATCCAAATGTAAAGCAAATGTAAATGTAAAAGCAAGGGAGAGAGTGATGCAGGGTGGAATATCTACAGAAGGCTTCCTGGAAGAGATGGAACTGGGGCTGAATAGGACTTGGAAAGACAGAGGAGGAAGGAGCAGGCAGGATGAGCATCATAAACAAAGAACAGAGGCAGGAATCAACATGTCCTGGAAAGGCCAAAGAGACCGACCTGAACCGCAGACATCAGTAGCAGATAAGAGCAGGGAGTCTGGGGGGAGCCAACTTGTTCTTTCTGAACTTTAAGGACAAGTGAGGTAAAGAGGCCTGCCCCAGGGAGACTGGGCAAGGGCAGCTTGGGGACACACAGTGGAAGTGTCACCTCAAGCATGGCACTTTCCATAGAAGGGCCCACCTGACCCGGTGTTACATAGGAGAAACATGTCTTTCAGTGTAGTAATTTATTCCAAGTGCACTTTGCAAAAACTGGAGGAATCTTCCCCAAAGCAGTTCAAAGTTGGGATGTGAGTTGCGGTTTTTGTAGGTAAAGGGAAGGGGATAGGGGCCAAAAACCTTAATAATGTCCACATGATTTAGTCTTGTCAAATCTGCGATGACTTTGGATCTTCGTGAGGAGGGTACAGGCAAATGTCTCATCCTATGTTGTCTCAAAAGCACGTCTTGGTGTTGCAATGTCAGTGACTAGATTTAGATATTGACATGTAAGCTCTTACATGCAGGGTCCTCATGATGCTTTTCTTAGCTGATCCTCAGGAATGTCAAACTTTTGTCTTTTGAGGAGGAAGTCACCAATTCACTGGGACGCAGTGAATATTCCTGTAAGCAGAACTGAGAAAGCCTGGTTAATGTCCTGGGAACTAAGTACAAAGAGTAGATTGCTAAGCTTAGCTAAGGCAAACATATTTTCTAGCTAACAGAAAATGGGGGCCCCTTCGGTAAGCAGTGCCCCATATGTAGGACAAGAGTCAGAGGGCCCCATTTCCTGGCCTTCTGCCCGCAACCCACTGCCCACCAGCCTTCCCAGCCTGTCAGGCAGAAGAGTGGGCAGGGCTTTTAACTTGGGGTCCATGAACCTCCCCAATATTAAGTGCAGCTGTGTGTGTTTTAGGGCATGGGTGAATTTCATGTAGGGTGCTACTAGAAGGTTGGTACATGGCTTCTCTGAGAGTTGAAAACGGGTCTGTGACCTGCTCGTGGTTTTGAGATCCAGCATGTGACAGAGGGAAGAAAGCAGGAAAAAGACTGTAGGCACAGGCAGGTATGACAGTATCTGTGTGTCTGGCCCCACATGGCTGTCCTTCTGAACACGTGGACAGCCCCTCTACAAGCTGCTCCTGCTGTGTTCCTCACTCCCTGTATCCTCCTTGGGCCTTTCTTGACCACTCCATTTCAAATCACAACTGCCCCCCACCCCCCCCCCCAGCAGCTCTTAACCTTACCCTATTTAGCTGTCTTTATCAGAGCATGTCTGTAAGTAGTCATACGTTTTCCCTCTGAAATACAAGCTCCCAGATGACAAGGAGCCTTTCTATCTTTTTCACTGCTATGTCCCCAGTGCTTGGGCACATAGTAGGCTGACAGGAAATTGCTGAATGAAAAAATGAAAAAATGAATCTGGCTTTATGCTCCCTCTCCAACTTGATCCCCCAACCACCCCTATCAAACCCTCCACTGCTGCTGCATGCAGTCCTGCTTCCAGGCTCTGTGGTACGGTCTCTTCTTCCTGAAATGCCCTCCTGGCTCCTGAGGTCTCCTCAGCTTTTTCCACCTCTGGGAAACCCACCCTGACCTGTCCAGCTGCCCCTCTTGGCATCTCTATTGTTTCTATCCTCACTTGACATCTAGCAGATTTTGGGTTCATAAATTGATGTATCTTTTAATCTGTTTTATCAGTTCAGGAGCTCCAACTACAGGTCAGGGGCTCCACTCCTATCCCACAGAAAAGCCAGCGAGAGCCTTGGAGAGGCAGAAGGTAGAGCAGGAGAGTGGAGTCGTTAAGGGCAAGGAGATACAGTGCCCAGCTTTGAATGCTGGAACCACACTTACCATGTGGTCATGGGCAAGTAACTTAGCTTCTCTGTGCCTCGGTTTCCTGTCTCTGTAAAACAGGGCTGAAAACAGTTGTGGGGTTGAGGATGAAAAGCTTTCCTACATGTAAGATTCTAAGAAACACACCTGGCATGTGGTGTGAGCCATAAAGTGTTAGTTAGCTGTCTATCTAGACGCCTGCAGAGGAGGTAAACCTGGAGTCATGGGTACCTCTCTGTCCCCCCAGGTGCTGGAGCGCTGGTGCATGTCCCCGCGGACCATCGAGGTGCTGATGAACACCTACAGCGTCATGCAGCTTCCTGAGGAGGCGGTGGGCCTGGTACCCTCGGAAACACTGCAGGTCAGACTCCAGACTCCAGGGAAACCTTTACTCTCCCTCCCTAAAGCAGAATCACTCAGCCTGGCCCCAGAGAGACTCCCACCTCCTAAAAGGAAGCTCCACCTAACTCCCTAAAAAAATTACCCAGAGACCCTCCCACATCCCAGGAGAAGGAAACCTCAAAGAGCGAACACCCCAGACACTCCTGTAGCCCGTCACCAGCCTCCTCTGAGAAGTGGGTGTCACTTCCTGAAGACTGCTCTCTTGTCAAGCCCCGTGCCATTCTGTCTCCAGAAGCACCACCGTTTCTATTCCTCCCTCTTCGCCTTGGTGAGGCAGCCAAGATCACTGCAGCATCTGAGCCGCTGTGCGCTCCGCTCTCACCTGGCTGGTTACCTGCCGCATGCCCTGCCCCGCCTTCCCCTGCCGCCCCGCCTGCTCCGCTACTTGCAGCTGGATTTCGAGGATGTGCTCTACTAGGTGAGTCCTGGGCTCTGTGGCCAGTTACAGGTGTTGGTGGGGGTGTGAGTAGGTAGTAGGCAAAAGAAGAGTGTGTTGGGGGGGGAGGGGCGCAGGCAGGGCCCCAGCCAGAAACCAGCCAGCATCCCTGAGGACCAGATTTCTCTGAATCCAAACCTCTCCTTCCAGTTATCCACTGTCTTTTTTTTTTTTTTTTTAATTCTTATTGACAAATCTTCACACACATGGTATACAATCAATGGCTCACAATATCATCACATAGTTGTATATTCATCATGAAGATCATTTTTAGAACATGTACATCACTCCAGAAAAAGAAAAAAAAGTAAAAATTCATACATCTCATACCACTTACCCCTCCCTCTTGTTGACCACTGGTATTTCAATCTACCCAATTTATTCTACCCCTTATCTCTGCTATTATTTATTTATTTTTATCCATATTTTTTCACTCGTCTGTCCATACCCTGGATAAAAGGAGCATCAGACACAAGGTTTTCACAGTCACATTATAAAAGCTATATTGATATACAATCGTCTTCAAGAATCGAAGCTACTGGAACACAGTTCAACAGCTTCAGATACTTCCCTCCAGCCACTCCAATACACCATAAATTAAAAAGGGATATCTATATAATGCATAAGAATAACCTCCAGAATAACCTCTCAACTTTGTTTGAAATCTCTCAGCCACTGAAACTTTATTTTAGTCTCATTTCTCTCTTCCCCTTTGGTCAAGGAGGCTTTCTCAGTCTCATGATGCCAAGTCCTGGAGAATCCTGGGATTTCTGACCCATGTTGCCAGGGCGATTTACACCCCTGGGAGTTATGTTCCACATGGAGGGGGGGCAGTGAGTTCACCTGATGAGTTGACTTAGAGAGAGAAGCCACATCTGAGCAACAAAAGGGGTTCTCTGGGGGTGACTCTTAGGCATAATTATAACTAGGCTTTAGTCTATCCTTTGCAGGAATAAGTTTCATAGGGGCGAAACCCAAGATTAAGGGCTCAGGCTATTGATTTGGTTGTCCCCACCGCTTGTGAGAATATCAGGAATTCTCCAAATGGGGAAGTTGAATATTTCCTCCTCTCTCCCCAGTCCCCCAAGAAGACTTTGCAAATACTTCTCAATTCACTCTGAGAGGTACTGGGGCATCACACTAACGCAGACAAACCAACAAGCTTTCATACCCTATTCAAGATTACATGTACTTATGGTGTTCAACTAAACTGACCATACAAGTTAAATTAGGGAATGCACTACCCAAAAAATAAATTCTGTACCAAATAAACATCTCTCCTGTTGGTCTTAAACAGAAGTTGAAGTTTTAAAATATGGACGATATCTTCCTTGACCTTGTATTCTGATCTACCCCAGCCTTCACTGCCTTTTGAAAACCTGAAGGCAGATGCCCTAGCCCTGAGGGTATGCCTATCTGCTTCTCACAGTGCCCTGAACCCAAACCTGAGCCTGGACTAGCTTGGGCCAAGGTGGCCTTATAAGCAAGAAGATGGGGATGCTGTGAGTCCTACCAGAGAGACAGCATGGCAGCAAGATGATGTCTGATGAAGAGAGAGACAGGACTCCTGGTGAGGAATACCATCTTCTTGGAGGTCTCCCAGATGTTTGACTCCAGAGGCCCCCTGTGCTGGTTTGAAATGACGTATGTACCCTAGAAAAGCCATGTTTTAATCCTAATCCCGTTTTGTAAAGGCAGTCATTTCTTCTAATCCCTATTCAGCATTGTATGTTTGAAACTGTAATTAGATCATCCCCTGGAGGTGTGATTTAATCAAGAATGGTTGTTGAACTGGATTAGGTGGAGGTGTGTCTCCACCCATTTGGGTGGGTTTTGATTTGTTTACTGGAATTCTATAAAAGAGGAAACATTTTGGAGAAAGCAAGAGATTCAGAGAGAGCAGAATGACATAGCCATGAAAAGCAGAGAGTCCATCACCCAGGAATTTTCGGAAAAGAAGAAGGAAAATGCCTCCAGGGGAGCTTCATGAAGGGAAGCCAGGAGAAAAAGCTAGCAGATGATACTGTGTTCGTCATGTGCTCTACCAGCTGAGAGAGAAACCCTGACCCTGTTCACCATGTACTTTCTCATTTGAGATAGAGACCCTGAACTACATCGCCTTCTTGAACCAAGGTATCTTTCCCTGGATGCCTTAGAGACTGGACATTTCTATAGAATTATTTTAATCGGGACATTTTCTTGGCTTTAGACTAGGAACTTATTAAATTCCCCTTTTAAAAGCCATTCAGTTTCTGGTGTATTGCATTCCAGCAGCTAGCAAACTAAAACAGCCCCCCCTTAGCTCATCCTTGCGTCATAAATCCAATCTCTGTATGTGCATTAAAAATCTGCAGGCCAGTGCTGGTTGGTGCTGTCTCCAACAGGATCTTTGTCTGAGCTACCTCACCCCCAGAGGAGTTAGGATGGGAGACTTTGGGTGGACAGATTTACAGGGTCCTACTGTATCCACCCCATGGTGCTCCTCGTTCCCCCCATCCCACTCCCAGACATCCACCAGTTGTGGCCAGATCCCCAGCAGACCTGCCCCTCCCACCCCATGACATGGCTGGAATGGTCATCATGTGACAGAGTGTCAGAAAAGGCCTGAAGGACAGCCTTTTCTGGGGCTTGGTAAGGGCAGAGCCCCGTGGAAATGGAGTCAATGGAGTTAGTCGTGGCAGGATGGTAAAAGGTGAGGTAAGATGACAGAAGAACAAATGGGAAAGTGGGGCAGATGGGTTGGAACCGGCACACAGGGGTTATGGATGAGCATTAAAGACTCAGGTTTAGAAAATAAACAAAAGGATACCTACTGTCTGACAGCGAAGGTCTGGGAATACGGGTTGTGTAACGGATTCCAGCCTCTCTTCATCTGTTCCATCCTTAAATTTACCTTCGTAGTGGAAAGAACCCTGAGCTGAGTTGGACGACCTGGATTCTAGCCTTAGTTCTGTCATTAACTTATTGTGGAACCTCTTTGCGTCTCTGGGCTCAGGTTTCCGTAAAACAAGTGAAAGGAGAGGGTCCTTGAGGGTCTTGGTAGTACCAGGCAGGATTTGAAGAAACTGTAGGAGTTCCCAGCAACCAGGAGTCCGCCCGACCCAGTTGACAGAGGCCGCATAGAAGCCAATCACGTGCAACGTAGTGCGTGACGTAAATGATCGCGGGGCAGAGTTCTCTGGGACCCGGAGTGCGCGTGCGCCGGAGCTCGCGTATTTCCCGCCAACTGCGAGGTGGAGAAGGGCCCGCCCAGGACAACGCGAAGCTGAAGAGCTCGGGCCTGCGAGGCGGCGAGCTAGATAGAGGGCGAAGGAGGACCCCGAGCGCCGCCCAAAGAGGGCTGGAAGGGGGTGGAAGCAGAGAAGCGAGCGAGAGCAGGTAAGCAGGACGCCGTTTCCCCCGCGGCCTCACTAGGTTTGGGCCGTTAGGCCCCAGGCCCGCCTTGGGTTGAGGGGATAGAGGGCAGCTGTTTCCAGAAGGGGTGTCTGGGTCCGGACCCAGATGCCAGAGCGGGAGGGACCCACTGTGACCCAGCCTCCCTCGGCTGTAGAAACTCAAGGCTGGTCCTGAGCTCTCAGGGCCCACCACAAAAGGGCGAGGCCAGGGCTGGCCGGGCCTGGGGGGCAGGACGAGGTTCTCCGTGCTGAGGCGGGTGCTGGGAAAGCCTGCCATGGCGAGTTCTCTTTACTTAAAAGACCCGTTTGGGGCTTCTGCGAGAGATCCCTGTGTTATCCCAGGGTGGAGGTCCTGGGAGTATGCCCTGTTATTCATTCGTTTGCTCAGCTGTGTCCTAGGCCCTGCAGATGCACTGCATACAAAGTCTTCCCTATCTAGTCCCCACTAGAATTTACTTTCAAGTAGGGAGAGGGAGCCACTAAGGAAATAGATGAGAAAATATCAGATAGTGCTAAGTGCTTTGTTGAGAAATGCAAAAGGGCGATGTGACAGGGAGGGTGCATGGGGGCTAATTTACATTGGGAAACAGGGAAACTAACCTGAGACCTAGTGACAAGGGCCAGCCATGTGAATAGAGTGGAGGAGAGCAGAGCATGCAGAGGGAACACAGATTAGAAACTATTGGAGGGTTTTAAGCAGGGGAGTGACATGAACTGATTTAGGTTTTGTGGGTTTTTATCACTCACCCCCTCCACCCTTTAGTAGAGAAATTGTGGGTTTACAGAACATACAGCATTCCCATACACCACCACACCACCACCTCGCCTTGGTGTGGAACATTTGTTACTATTGATGATAGCACATTTTTTATAATTGTACTATTAATTAAAGCCCATGGTTTAACTTAGGGTTCACTCTTTGTGTAGTGTTGTTCCATGGATTAACATTTTTTTTCATCTAATACCACATATACAATCTGACATTTCCCCTTTTTACCACATTCAGATATATATATTCCATTTCCACCCTGTCCCCTGGTAACCTATATTCTAGATTCTGATTCTATGAGTTTGCTTATTTTAATTGTTGCAAAGCAGTGACATCATACAATAGTTGTCTTTTGTGTCTCATTTCACTCAACATGATGTCGTCAAGGTACATCTTTGTCGTTGCATGTATCAGGACTTCATTCCTTTTTACAACTGAATAATATTCCATTGTATGTATATGCCACATTTTGTTTATCCATTCGTTGATTGACACTTGGTTTGCTTCCATCTTTTGTCAGTTGTGAGTTAATGCCACTATGAATTGTGAATAATGCTGCTATCAGTGTACAAATATCTGTCCTAGTCCCTGTTTTCAGTTCTTTTGGGTATATATCTAGTAGTGGGAATTTCAGTTCTTTTGGGCATATGCTTAGTAGTGGGAGTGCCGAGTCAATGATATGGTATTTCTATACTTAGCTTTCTGAGGAATTGCCAAACTGTCTTCCACAGCGGCTGCACCATTTTACATAGCTACCAGCAACAAATGAGTGTTCCTATTTCTCCACGTGCTCTCCAACACTTGTTATTTGCCGTCTTTTTAATAATAGCCATTCTAATGTGTGTGAAATGATTTCTCGTTGTGGTTTTGATTTAAGTTTTAAAAGGCCATCCATTCTGTCTGCTGAAGGGCTTTGGGAAGGGGAAGGAGATATAGAATCTGAGAGGCCAGTCAGGAGACTACTGGTCCCCTAGATAAGAACTAGGTTAGTAGTAGCCAAGATTTAGGATCTTTTTTTGGTGAATTGATGGGACTTGCTAAGAGAATGGTTGTGGGGGACTGAGGGAGAGAATTATGCAGGATGATTCCCAATCTTTGAGTTTGAGCAACTGGACTGATGGTGGTGCTGATTATTTAAAATGGGAAAGATGAAAATGGAGCAGGTGGGAGGGTCAAAAGGCCTATTTGGGGTATAATAAGTTTGAAATGCCTATTAGACGTCTCAAAGGAGATGTCTAGGAGATCAATTTGATATATAAATTGATATATTAGGAGATCAATTTGATATATAAATCTGGGGTTCAGGGGCGAGGGCAGGTTTGATGTATATAAATGTGGCAATCGTTGGTATGTGAAAGATAGTTCTGTTCTAAGAGAATCCCGACTCTCAAGGGATGGCTTTCCTGAGAGAGTAGTCTTATTTATGAATTTTGATGGAAATTTAATTAAACCTCACCAAGGCAATTCATTCTGTGCTTCCTGAGTCCCAGATTTTAGGTACTAGATACGCCATTGTTCATGAGATGTCCTCCTGCCCTCAGTTAATTTTCAATCTAGTCTGAGAAATGGTGTGTGAACAACTAGTTAGAATATAAGGAACAATTAAATGAATTGCAAAATAAATTGGGAACATGATCTGAGGGCATGAAAAGGAAGTAGGGGAACAGGGGCAGAGATCTGGGCGACATCACAAAAGTGGGGATTGACTCTCCTGAAGTTGTAAGGAGGAGGAAGATTTCTGATCTCATCTGGAGAGCATAGTATCTTCGTGAAGACAGGGGTCGTGAGCGGGAGGAAAGGTATGAAGGGACTACCACCTAACTTCACACATCCTCCTCTTCGCAGGGTTAGGCAAGTTCCTTTCTAGGGTTAGACTTCCAGACAGTCTTGCAAGCCAGCGAGCTTCCTCCCCAGCCTCCTAGCCATCCATCCCGCAGCCCAGAACCTCTCCCCGGTAATTGCTTTCCATAATGTGTTTGCTCCAAACCAATTTCGCGCCTCTGTGAGGACTCCGCCCTGTACTGGAAGCAAGGACCTCCCCATCACCAACCTACGTGTAAACACGTATGCACACACGTACAGAACACATTTAGCACAACATATACACCGGGCACGAAAAACATACATGTACCCACACAGGTATATCTAGACTTTGAGGCATTCATGTACAATCCCCACCCAACGAGTTCATTCCTAGTTAAGTACCCAGAAGTGCACTCGCCCTTGTACCGCTCACCTGGTCCTCTGCCTTTACCCTCAGCGTGTCTCCTGGACTAACACCAGGGGGCGCTGTAGCCCTCCGTGCCTCTCTCCCGGTGGCTGCACTTGTGCACTACTGCCACGAGAGGGTGCCCGCGGACAGAGAGGATTCTCCCGCCATAAGTGGAGTCAGAGATATAGATCTCCGTTGGCTTTGATTTGAAAATATTTCGTTCTTTATTCATACCCTAGGTGCTGGTTTCCACTCCATGAAGTGGAAGCCAGGTGATGGAGTCCTGGAGATAGGCATAAGCAGAGAGGGTAGATTCAAATTAAAATTCCTCTGTCAGGTGCATTTCCCAAACCAGTGGGGTGATGAGAGCGGGACAAGTCAGAGCATGTGGACAACCAAAGAAGCACTTTTAGAATTCCATTTTAAACTGTGAGATGAAGTTCTTGCTCATAATGGTCCTTCCTGTTCAGGGACTCAGTAAGAGAGAACCATAGAGTTCTCCCTGGTAAAGAAAGAAGTTAACTGGTAAAGAAGCCTTGGCTGCTGTCCCTGGCTTTGGTACTGATGGGAGAGCAAGAAGCAGTTTTTGGAGTGCTGTTACTTTGGGGAAAGATACATTTCTTTCATTCTTGGCTGCTCTACCCTTCTTTGTCCATTTGATGCAGCAGGAACTCATTTTGAAAGGTGTTTCCTCATATTCAGTGATCCTCACAGCAGCTCTTTGACCAGGCAGAGTAGGTATTAATTACCCTCTCCTACAGATGGAGAAGTAAAGTCAAAAAGGGGGCACAGTCACTTTGCCCAATAAGGGGTCAGAACAGGAACTTGATTCGTAGTCTTTATTCCAGACCCAGTGCTTTTTCAATTTTGCCATGCTGCCTTAGTGCCACGCTCCATAAAAGGGGCAATGAAAGAGCACTAAGTATGTAAGGGCTTTTATCCCAATTTAGCTACTGAATTTCAAGGACTGGACAGAAGTCACACTCCATGATCTCAGTGTGGCAAGGGTATGTACAGTAGCAGATTTAGGCTATAAGTGGTTTATAGAAAGAAATATACTGTTTAACAAATATACCCCATATCAAGTCAATACAAAGGCACCGAGGTTTCTTTTGCCTCAGTTCAGAGTTGGCAGCCCACTGCAATGTGTTTGCACCAAGCTGTAAGCCTGTACCCTCTGTGCCAGCTTGGGCAAAGAATCACACGGTACTAAGTATAATTCTGGGCAGTAAGCTCTTGGCTTGAGCTGGATGACATACATCTTCAAGAGCA
Organism: Tamandua tetradactyla; assembly: GCF_023851605.1. Taxonomy (NCBI): domain Eukaryota; kingdom Metazoa; phylum Chordata; class Mammalia; order Pilosa; family Myrmecophagidae; genus Tamandua; species Tamandua tetradactyla. The sequence continues at coordinate 195,113,656 of NC_135327.1, read as the reverse complement.
GAATGGTCTTTAACAATAAATGTTCAACTCTGTCCCACCAGAGAGTGACAGGGTTATTAAAACGGCCTTTTACTGGGTGGGTGGGGGGACTGGTGAGAGGAGATGTATCACTATATATCCTTTTAAGCTTTGGGATTTTGTACTATATGTTTTTATTATCCATGCAAAAAATGAATGAATGAACATTTTTTAAATGATTCTTTTTTTCATGCCTTATTTGATTGGTGCTGTGACTGACTACTCATACAGTTTTAATTTCAGTTATTGTAGCCCAAAGTTCCCTAGATAATTTATCAAGTCAATAAGCCTGTTATGTATCCAATACTATAAAGCCATCAAACTAAGTACAGTTGATCTCTTAGTGTTTAAGTAATATACACTTTTTTTTTGCCAAGCCAAACTTGTTTATTCAGTCAACTAATCTTCTCTTTATCCGTCCCTATTTTTTTTTTAATCCGTCCTTTTCTAATTAACATACACTTTGAAGTCTGGTCTTCCACATTGCACCATGAAGTGCTTGGTTTATTTTATACAAAAGACTGTTCCAAAGAATGTCTTTAGACAAGGATGCCCTAGTGTCTCAACAGTGAGTTGTGTTTCACAAACCTAAGTTAAGACACTTCTTTCTCCATGGTGACATCTTCCCACTAGACTCCTCTCTTAGAGGTTACACTGGTTTTAATGTAGAGCCCAAGATAGATCAAGACTGCATGAAAATGATACACTCCTCTTCTTTCACCTCACTAATGATTTTTCAGTCAAAGCATAATAAAAGAAAGCTCCCCTCTGGGTCCCACCCTCTTCCTCAGTTCCCCTCTAGTGTCAATGTCTTTTGAGATGCCGATGTTTAATAAGTCAGCCTGACACCTCAATGGTGTTTACTAGGCCATCATAACAATCCTGATTTGAACAAATGTCAGAGATCCAGAGTTGCCTCCAGTCCTGCTCTGGCTTGGCTCTGGGATTCTTTGGCCTAGGTTCTCCTCCTCACCTGCACCAAATAATTTCCCTTATCTAGATTGCATCTTCCTAAATTTGCCTGGCTTTGATATTCTTAATTTTTTTTTTTTTTTTTTTTTTTTTTTTTTTAAAGGAAAGACAGAGAGAAGGAAGGAAGGATAGAAGGAAGGAAGGAAGGAAGAAAGGGAAACATCTTTAAACACTTTCTTGTTTTATTGTATTTTGTTTCTCCGTTTTTGTTACATGGGCTGGGGCCGGGAATCCAACCGAGGTCCTCCGGCATAGCAGGCAAGCACTTTGCCCGCTGAGCCACCGCGGCCCACCCCTGATATTCTTAATTTTAACCACTACATCTGAATCAGTTCTTAGTGACCAGAAGACCTTCACTTACTTCTAGATCCTGAAGCTCAGATCCTTTTATTGATTATTGCCTCTGTCTTGCCTGTCTTAAGTCTCTTTCTTACCCACTGACCTGAGGCTCCTATCAAGCCAAAGTGCTGGTGACTTTTGTATCTGGATTGACAACTCTACTGCTGGGAATCAGGAGGAGGGGGAAGGTAAAAGGCGCCACCATTTCGGTGTCTAAGAACGGGGGAGGCAAGCAGAGTCATCCGCAATTAGCCGATAATTAGCGCTGCTGACCCTCGGGGCTCATCAGTGCTACTGGGCTGGCCCCCAGCAATCAGCCAAGGCAGGTCGAGAGTGTCAGGCCCGGGAATGAATAGGGCTCATCAGCGCGCTGGTGCCAGGGAGCCAATCAGGAAAATTAATAGCAGAAGAGAGAGCGCAAGCGAGGGAGGGAGACAGAACAGAACGGAACAGACAGACAGACAAGAGATATAGATAAGGGCGAGAAATGTGGGGGGAGAAGAGAGAGAAAAAAAAAGAATAAGACAGACCGGGATAGGGACTAAGATATGGAAAAGAGCTTAATTAAAGAGAATAGTAGGGATGGAAACGGGCAAGAAAGGGGAGAGCGTGGGAGGGAGGAAAAGGATGTAAAGGATGGGAGGAAGATGGAGGGGAAAGGTGAGAGGCATGGTAAGTACTTGGCATAGTGTGGGCACTCGAGGAAATTACCCACAGAGGCGAGTAAAATGAAATAGAGAGTTGGCGATGTAGGAGGGAATGAGGAAGGAGAAGAACCTACATCAAGGAAACAGAGAAAAGGGGTAGAGAATATGAACGGGGTGGAGAAGAAATGACAGAGGAGGAAAAGGGACCCGAGAAGAGTGTCCCACAGCCGCGACGCCGAGGTGGCGGAGCGGCGCCCCCTGCAGTCTCCCCGCACTGCCTACCCGCAGTCGGGTTTCTGCGGAAGGGCGGCGGACCCGGCAACAGCTCTGAGTGTGCGGAGGGCGGCAGGGGCTTTCGGTCCGGTCAAACGCACCCAAGACTTGCTGTTGGGTCCCGGCACATCGTCCGCTTCTTGGTCCCCGAGGGCGGCGTCGGGGGTGCACATCGCGGCCACCGGGTCCCACCTAGGGCGGCGTCCAGCGGGCATGGGGATTGCGCCCTTGTTGTCCAGCCGCTCCAGCCCGCTGGGCTGTCGGGCACTCCCACCTGGTCTCGCCAGTCCCTACCGGCACTCCAGCCCGCGGCGTCCCATCCGGCGCAGTCTGCTGTCCCCGCGCCCTCCGAGGCTGGGCCGAGCCCGGGGCGGGTGGGTGCGAGGGTGGGGGTGGGGTAGGTGGAGAGAGTGGGACCGTCACAGCAGCTGCCACCGCCTTCTTGTCCGCCGCAAACTTTCACAAAGCGGCGGTGTCCGGCCTCATCAATCTCCATTAATAATAGTTGGTTGGGCCGCGGGGGGCGGGTCGAGGGCGGGCGGGGTCCCTGGGGCCGGGCCGGCCAAGCCGCTGGGAACCGGCTCTGCGGAGGGAGCGGGAGCCCGGTGGTGGCGGCGGCGGGCGGGCGGAGGGAGGAAGTGAAGCGTAATTTGAGGAAGATGGATGAGTCCGGAGGGCGACACCCCCAGCCCGCCCGCTCGCCCGCCCCCTCCCTCCTTATGAGAGAGAGTGAGCGCGGCGCCGGAGCCACACTGCGCCGAGCCCGCTCCCCGCTGCCACCTCCGGCCCAGGAGCAAGGGAAGGAGCCCGCTCTGCGCCGGGCACCACAACCCCGGGACGTCCGGCTCCCGTACCGCCGGACGAAGCTGCCCGAGCCAGAGCGCACGGCGGCGCCTAAGGGGAGCGCCCCGGGGCGGCCGCAGTTCCGGGCATGATGCAGAGACCCGGAGGTGGAGGCGCCCCCGGGGGCAGTGGCGGGGGAAACGGCGGGGGCCACGGCACTGCCTTCTCCATTGACTCCTTGATCGGGCCACCCCCGCCACGCTCTGGCCACTTACTCTACACGGGCTACCCCATGTTCATGCCCTACCGGCCGCTGGTGCTGCCGCAAGCGCTGGCCCCCGCGCCGCTGCCCGCGGGCCTCCCGCCCCTCGCCCCACTGGCCTCTTTTGCCGGCCGCCTTACCAACACTTTCTGCGCGGGGCTGGGCCAGGCCGTGCCCTCAATGGTAGCGCTGACCACCGCGCTACCCAGCTTCACGGAGCCTCCCGACGCCTTCTACGGGTCCCCAGAGCTTGCCGCCGCCGCAGCTGCCGCCACTGCCACCCGAAACAACCCGGAGCCAGGCGGCCGACGTCCGGAGGGCGGGCTGGAACCCGAAGAGCTGCTGCCCGCGGGAGAGAAAGTGGCGGAGCCCCCACCGCCCCCGCCTCCGCACTTCTCAGATACTTTCCCAAGTCTGACGGGTAAGTGCTGTGGGCCGGCCTGGGCGCCGTGCGCGAGCCGGGTTCAAACCCCAGTCAGGAACCTCACTCAGAATCTCGGCACCTGCCTGGAACCTTGGAGTTTCCAGACCCACAGACCGCAGATTCTGCAGAACCCGCTACGAATTCCATTCCAAACACAGCACCTCTTGATCCCAGAATGCCTCCGCTCTGCTCTGTCCCCAGAGCACTTGAAGCCTCATCAAAGATTTCCCAATACTCCTTTCCAAATGTATGCCTTTCCTCTGAACAACTCAGCCCTTGAGCCTCCGTCCCCACTACTCCTTTTCAGAATTCGTTTATTTTTCTGCACTGTTGGGAATAGTGAAGCTGCAAGGGTGGGATCTGAAGGGACACCAGCAAGACCCAAGGATGAGGGGTTGGAGCAAAGGAGTCCTTCCTTGTTCTCTCTTCCAGTTAGGTAAGGAAAGGCAAGTTCTGGCTTCTGAGAAGATTGCACTGACCCCAAATGCCCAGAGAGTGAGGTGAATAGGCTCTGTTGATGCAAGAGCAAAAGGAGATCTCAAAGTGGTGGTGTCTGTGCCATCGCCTTAATAGTAGAGATAACTTCTGGTTTGACAGATCTGGAGCTAAGACTTGAAGACCCAGGTATAGGGCCTAAGGAAACATCAAACTAGCAGGTGACCTAGCACCCCACTGGGCCTAGGCTAACTGGGAGGCTGAGAGACTAAAGATCTGGTGGGGCTGGGTGTGGCCCAAAGGCCTAGAGCAGAGAATCCAGATAAGATTCTGCTTAGAGATAATTCAGGAGCCCTGGGTCTTCCATGGGAGGGTATCCTCTTAATAGAGGCAAGTAGTAGTATGCTGAACCCTCTTATATACTTATATACTTAGAGCCTTCCTGACCTTATTAGTTCTGAATGCCTAGAAGCCAGAAAAGCTTTCTCCTATGCAGGGGCAGATCCAGATTGTATATAAGCTGGTAGACCCTAATTTAGGAAAATAAGGAGAGTTTACAAATGTGGGGTCTCTGAAAAATTATTCTTCTTTAGAATCAGGAGGAATCTGCCTCTGCTCATCATCTTATCACATCATCACACAATTTAGCAGCTGAAAGTGACCCCGAGAGGACTGGGTACTGACTCTACCAGAAACAAGAAGAAGATCACAGTCTTTGTCCTTTGCCTGGAGAGGCAATTCTGGGCCCTTCCTGAAATTGTCCAAAGGGCTCATCAGTTTTCCAGACCCCAACGACTGCTCTGGGGCCTGTCTTCCTCTTATTTTCCTCTTTAGCCCTTGGTGTTTTGGCTTCCAGGATTCAACTGCTGTTTCCTTTTTTTTTTTTTTTTTAACATGGTTGGACCAGGAGGATCTAGTACTGAAATCAGAGCAGCGTTTCCCATGGAGGCTTAGAAGGAAATGATAGAACAGTAGCTGGAAGGTGGGAGGAAATATCCACGAGATAAAAGGGCCTTGGGGGTGAAGAAGTAGTATCTGGCGGGATGATCTTACAAAGAAAGGATCAGTAGGATTTTGAGAATAGGATGGCTTTAAGAGAAAAAAGAGAGAGCAAGGCAAGCCATCGGTGAGAAGGCTTTGGAAGCAGTAGGTCCAGTGGAGCTGGAGGAGGAACCAGACACTCTCCAGAAAGAGATGAGCTGGAAGTGTACATCCCCAGTGGAGGGAAACTGAGGGGAATAATGCCCAATCATGAGAGAACAAATACTTTGCCTTACCCATTCAGGTTCTGCTCAGCTCTTATTTTGACCCATATGTATAATGGTTGCTGTTTTCTGAGGCAGATAGAATATTGATGGTTAAGTCAGATCTTGAGAGAAAGGAATAAACAGAGGAACAGTAGAGAATTATGAAGGAGAAATGAATAGAGGAAAGGACCAAGGAAAGAGCTGTGATCTGGAAATATTCAAAGAGAGAATATGGCTTGATTGTGGAGGAAAAGGAGGGCTATCTATTGGAAAAGATATATTCAAGGGATTTGTATACTGGGCTAAATGAAGAGGGAACATCTCTGGACTAGAAGTGTGTAGGGGAAAGAGTGCTGTCTTGACAGGATTAGGAGGGAGCTAAATAAAAATACTAGGAAACAGAAAAAGTTTTGACACTAGTAGTTATTTTCTTTAAAGGTTTTTCAGTGCTGAAAGTTGATGGGAAATTACGATCGATATTCCTGAAATGATGAAGGAAAGATCTTCATCATCTGAGGAAGAGGGGGAAAGGAATGGGGAGGGGGAGAGAGAGAGAGAGAGAGAGAGAGAGAGAGAGACAGAGACAGAGACAAGGAGACTTACGTTGTTCTTGGAGTAAAGGCAAGGAATTTCCTCACTAAGAATGATGGGAAGGAGATCATTAGAGAGGAAGAATTTTGAGGGAGTGCTGGAGTGAAGGTAATATAATGGATACTGGGAATAGGTACAAATAAAAGGTTCATAGTGGGGCTGCTTCTGGGGCCAAGCAGTAATGAGGAGAGATGTCAGTAGAAATGTCAGGAGAGAATAATGAGTGAGAAGTTTTATTTCTGACTGCTGCTTCTTATCACTCTCAGGACAAACTCTCTCCCAACTTCCTCTCCAGGCCTCTCACATTCATCTTCCTGGTCTTGAGATTTTCCTGAAAATAGTTGAGGGAAGAAAATGCAATTCCACAAATGTTCCTTTTAATTCCATAGAATAAAAGCTATTTTCTTACTCTGAAAGTTTAAAGTTATGTACTTAACCTGAGTGGGTACCCAGGGGCCTCTTGCCAGGAGAATCTGTTTATTTGGATGGGGAGAAAAATTACGTCTTTAAATTTTACTAACTTCTCACTAAGTTTGGGGAGTGATGATGATTAGAAAAGAAATCCTCTGTTTTTGGGAATGGTGTTAGAGTATTTAGAGTGATATGAGAATTCTGTGCTGAGAATAATGGGATTGAAACCTCAATATTTAAAAAGTTTGGATTCATTTCCCGGTGCCTGCCCATACAAAAAAAAAAAAAAAGAAAAGAAGTTTGGAGAATGAATGCTATCTTTAAAATGCCAGAGGACGAATTGCAGTCCTACTGTGAATGGGTGACGTTTGTCTGAAGTTATTATTAATTTATATTTGTTTAGTGCTTAACAATTACCAGCCCTTTTAAATGAAATTTTAGTGGATAGACCAATTTGGAGAATGACGAGTGAAGTTGTTTTTGTGGAGAATTATGAACGATTTTTATTTTTAAATTTTGCTGAAAGTTAAGACACATACCACTCTCTACTAGATTGTTGAGGGGAAGAAGCAGAACATTATTACCAAATTTGATTGCAAGAAGAGAAGTTATATTAGCAAATAAAAAGAATTACTGTGGGCGTGTCACGGTGGCTCAACAGGCAGAGTTCTCACCTGCCATGCCCGAGACCTGGGTTTGATTCCCGGTGCTTGCCCATGCAAAAAAAAGAAAGAAAGAAATATTGTGTACAGAAATAACAGGGTATAGAAGGTTCTGACAATGGTAGATTGAAAAGAATCCTAGGTTAGGAGCTTGGGGAGTTGGAATAATTGAGGAATCTTACTAGGAATGACAAAAGAGGAGGAAATTTTGAATTAGTAGGGACATTTTTAAAGTACAAATCAATAGATGAGCCCAGGACAGTACTATCTAAAGAAATATAATGCAAGCCACATATGTAATTTTAAAAATTGTAGGCACTGCATTATAAGGGTGAAAAGAAATATGAAATAAGAATTAATATGTGTAATTTAATACGTCCAAAACATTGCTGTTTTAACATAAATCAATATAAAACATTATTGAGATAGCTTATATCTTTTTTATGTACAAAGTCTTTGAAATCCAGTATGTATTTTATATTTACAACACATCTCAATTCAAACTAGCCACCTTTCAAGTAGCCACTAAACCCATGTGGCTAATGGTGACCATATTCAACATTCTGATCTAGAGACTTGTAAGGACAGAATCATGGGAGAGTGATAGGGAAAAAAGAGCTTTGAATAGACAGTGGAGTCCTCATATATTAGGAAGAGACAACAGTGAACTCTAAATAGCAGGAAAAATAACTCTGCCTTGGGTGGGATGGGGCTGAAATAATTTTATTGTGTGTGGATGTGCATGTGTGTGAGCTCTGACTGAGGGAAATAGAAACTAACTTTGTAGAGTGAAAGATGTGGTACAGATCCTTATCACAGGTGATGGGTGAAGAGGATGCTATTCCTGGGGGGAGTGATGAAAAGAGGTATCCACCTGGAGAAATGCAGATGAAAACCTTAAATTGGGGATATCTAAAGCAATTATTTCATCCAGGGAGAGTAAAGCTAGATTGCTTGAAAACAAAAGCTTAAGAAATGAGGAATGGTTGGCACTCTATATTTAATTGTTGGATGGTTGATAAAAATATAGTGCAAGATTGTTGTGAGAGGTAATGCCAGTATTGGCATGGTGAAGAAAAGACATTTGTAGCTAGGATGATAGAGAATATAAAAGAATATGATGGGATAAACCTAGGAGATATCATTGCTGTGAATATTACTTAAGAAAAACTAAACAGAAAAACATTTGGTAATTTTTGAATCGGAATTGACAAAGGTAAAAGAAGTCATGCAAGGAGACCAGGGAAGCATTCTAGGAGCAGGATATTTGGGTGTTGGTTTATAGGCTGAGCACCTGAATCTAGCTAGAGAACATTTTAGGTGACCATCAATTAATTTCTTAGTAGGTATGATTATCAAGAAATGATACTTACTTGTGAGGGAAAAACAGGAGATGATAATGTCACATAGAATCAGAGGCTTTTGTTGTTAGAAACAGAAGGGAGATTTTTCCTGGAAGTGATAGGAACCCGGAGTATGTTTTCCTAGAACTTTGAGGAAGCCCATACAGTGGAAGCTATTCTTATACTGACATCTATAGAAAGGCAGACATTGCATTAACTTGATGTGATTAAAGGACTTTTTAAAAATTTGGAACACCTGGATTCAAGTTTCAGCTTTACCATTTATAAGCAGCATAACTCTTGGCAAATCAGTTTCTAATTCAGTTCACATTTTTGTGCATGTATTTATTATGGGTTAGTAGGATTTAGATTCAAAATCATGTAACTTCTTTAGACTTCAGTTTCCTCACCTATAAAATAAAAGTTTTGGTTCAGATGATTTCTAATGTTCCTTTTAATTCCATAGAATAAAAGCTGATTTTCTTACCCTAAAAGTTTAAAGTTGGGTACTTAATCTTAATGGTGGGTACCCAGGGGCCTCTTGCTGGGGGAATCTGTTTATTTGGATGGGGAGAAAAATTACATCTTTTAATTTTACTAACTTCTCATTAAAAATTGGCATTTCCTTTAATTATGAGTGTTGACAAAAAATCATAGTAGTTTCAGGACTACTTGTGATTTTTTTCACTGATAGAAATCACAGATATTTTCATATAAATTTAGTTTCTGAAGAGATCTTGTTTAAAGAGTGAATAAACATGATTATATAACAAATTAATTTTTAAATATTTGATAACTATATTTTCATTGAATTGATTTCTGATATAATCCTGTATGTTTTATTTTATGCATCTAAAAGCATTCTTCTGAGAATGGGTACATAGGCTTAATCAGACTGCCAAAGGAGTTAATGGCACAAAAAGGGTTAAGAAACCGTGATTCTTAACACAGAATGACAAGAATGACAAGAGGGGAATTTTTTGGAGGATTGGGATGGGGCACTGAAATGACAGTGAAGGTAATATTTGGGAGGGTTGGGAGAGAGAAGGGATCTCCACAGTGACATATGTAAATAAGATGATACATATTATACATGATTAGGAAGAGACTGATTAAGGAGTAAATTCTTAGATTCAGAGTGATGGGCATGAATAGTCTTACTGGTAATAATGGGAAAGAGGCAATAATTGGAATAATGAGGGAGAAATATTTTAATTGGGAAGGAGAGGGAATGTAATATTATGAAGGAGTTATTTTGCACTGAGAGTTATGCTACAATAGGAAGCTATAGGCAAGAATTTTACCTTGAAAATCATATGGGAGAAAGATCTTTGTGGTGAAACTGCTTTGGAATTAGGAAGTAGAATTGCAAAATGTAATGGAATAGGTGTACAAAGAAAGATTCTGAAATAGAGATGGTGAAAAGGAAAGAGCTAGGTTGTAGTGAACTTTTTTTAGAGGGAATGGGAAAGGCTGAGATCAGGGAGAGAAAATCCTGTATTATAAATAATGGAAAGTATGGCGTGCTCTATTGCAGGTGCTGATGTACAAGGTGTCTAAGGGTGGGAGGAGGATGAAAGAAGTCTGTTCTAAAAGTAATAGAGAGCAGTTTGGGCTTTTATTGGAAATATGACCGTGCTGGGTAAAGTTACCAGCTTAGAGTTATGTGGAAGAGATATTGGTGTGCTGGGAGTAATTGGGAGGATGGGTGATGAGGAGATGCTTGGATTTGTTGTGATAGAAGAGCAACGTATTCAGGTCAAAATAAGTTATAGTAGGAAGAGAAAGCACTATACTACAAGTAGGTGAGAGGTTATGTCTTCACTGGCCATCATGCAAGAAAAAGGAATAATATTCAAGTGATGGAATGAAAAATCTATATTAGAATCAAGGGGGAGGGGCTACAGGAAGTAATGGAGACCAGTTTTATGAGGAAAAAGCACAGTGTCAGAAATGAGGGCTAGGAGAAACAGGGAAATACTTCTGAATGGGGAGCAATAGTAGCCAGATTTCCTGACTGAAAACACAGGAAGTAATGGTGAAGATGGAACCCTGTATTGGTAGCTATGGGAAGAGAAGTGATGCAGAAATGTACTAGAAGGAGTACAGGAGATGTCATTACCCTGAGAGTGAAGGTGAGAAGCACTTTGCACTGGAATGGATGATAGCGATTCTATAAATGATGCTTCGATACTACAAGTGTGTAACTGAGTGATCTTGACCAAATCACACCTCTCTGTGTCTTAGCTTCCTCATCAGCAAAATTAGAGGATCTCTGCGGTGACTACCAGCTCTACAATTCTATTTTTATCAATAGGGATACTTTATTAATGACTGTCCCTTTTTAAAAAAATAAAAGGTATCTTGAGCAGAGGAATGGGTGTGGGGGAGACCCTGTCCTTTTCGGAGCTGAGTTTGTTGTGGCAGCTGAGGCGGAGGAGGCATTCTGGGATTTGTACTTCCTGAGGTCAAATCAAGACTGGGCTTTGGGATTGAAAAGGCTTTGCTATATGGAATTGGGAAGGTTCTACCTGGGTTGTGACTATGTACTGGTGGGGGGATCAATTGTGACCGACTCTTCTTGGTAAGGAAAGAAGTAATGCTCTGACAAGGAGTGAGAAGAAGAAAATTTATATTGTGGAATCAATTCCTTGGACCCCTATATTATTTTTCTGTCTAGCAACAGTGTTTATGATAGGGCGGCATTAGAATGCTACATCTCTTTGTGCTGTGCTACAGAATGAAAGAGCATGGGCTTTGGTCTAACAGATCTGGATACAGATCTTGGCTCTGCCACTTACTTTACGATTCATTTCCTTATCAGTAAAACAGAGGCAACAATTCTACCTCACAGAATTGTCTTAAGGATTAAATGAAAAGATATTTGCACAGCATCCTGAAAGTAAAAGGCACACAATAAGTTATTGCTATTGTCATTATACTGGAAATAGATGGGGAACTTTCCTAGGAATTAAGCTGGGAAAGAACTCTCTACTAGGAATCATGTAGAATAGATGACACCATCTGTACTGATGAGGATAAAAATTTTCTAGGGGTGGTGATAGAGTGCTATATCCTGAGAACTTTTGTATAAAGAATGCCAAATCATTGTACTGAAACTAATAGAGATAAATTTTGTCTTTGGCTCTTCTACCTCCTTTTGGTTTCCCTGCCTCATATTTTGGCCTCCCCTGAGATCCCAAGGCAGCCTAAAGCCCCTCTGCTGTGCCTCTCCTGGGCTCATTCTCCCTTTTTTTCCCAATTAAAAAAAATACCTCTCCTACTTTTTTCCTCATCAAAATTTCTATTCTCTTGTGTCTGCTCGTAACTGAATGTTAGGAGCAAAGGCCTAAACAAATTCACACTCAGGTGGATTAAGTAGATTTTTAAAAATCCAAATGAACTTCAAGGTAGTGGAATTTTAGGTGGTGCTATTGTGAATAATTTCAGGCAATATAGGGACATTATTTTGGATGGGAGAGTTGTGGGAGAGAAGTGGCGAGGCTTACCTTTCCTAGAGTCATGAGATTATTATCACTTCTAGTTACAGCACTGTATTTAGTCAGAAGTCTTTGGGTTGCAAGTGATAGTAGCTCAACTCCAATTTAAACTAAAATGGGGATTTATTGATTTATGTAACTGTGAAGTACAGGAGTGGGTCCGGAAACACAAACAGGATTGTCAGGTCTTTCTTGCTTGCTCTTGACTGGTTTCTCTCTGTGTCTAAAGCTTTGTCTTCTCCTTACGACAGCTTTTTTCATTTAGTGAACCTTAGGAGATGGCACAAGCATAAAGAGCTCTAAGCTTTTATAATCCCAGGTTAGGGCCCCAATGGGTTCTAATGTATATAAGATTCTAGGGAAGGACTCTGAAGAGCTAGCCTCAGTCATGTCCTCAGGGAGAGAAGATGCTATGATTACACACATCAGGGATCCGTGCCTCCCTGTGGTCATGAAAGTGGAGGCATGTATTGAATAGTCCCACCATGTACTGGGCAATGGAAGAGAAGTGGCTCCCTAAAGGAAGGGGGTATATTACTGAACAAAAGGAGCAAGGGATGCTGGGCAGACAAAAATGAACCCAAAACAGATGCCTAGCATAACCAGAAAGAAGGAAAAGTACATGCCCTTTACTGCCTTTCAATGTTGAGGAAGAAAGCCTTTCCTCACTGGATAAATATGTTGTCTTAGAAGTGGTTGTGATGCTCTGAAGGAAGTTCTACAAGGAGGAAGGTAGAGAGAGATGAAGATGGTAGGAGAATTTCTATTTCTCAGTGTGTCTCTCTCTTATGATTCCTGTATAAGAAAGAGCTCTGCTGAAGGATGAGGGAGAAAGTTGAAAACTAGAAGCTAGAGGAAATTGGTATTAAAGTGAATCTTTTCCCATAGTTTGGCAATATTACTTACTGAATGAGAAAATATGTTTCTGAAAGAAAATGAGGGTAAACAATACTGACTGATATGATATCGTACAATCAAATAATGATAGGAAAAATGGGAGAAAGATCTGGTGGAGATTTGGTTTTGAAGAATGATGGGAAAAATAGCCTGTTGAAGGACAAAGGTGACATTTGGAGAATGAGCCCTCTCTGATGGGAATAATAAGAATCTTCTCTGAGAATGTTGAGAAGATATTAATAGGAGAGAGCTATGTACTGATAAGTGTAAGCTGTGTACTGATAAAGTGAACTCTAAACTTGGATTTGATTAGGAGGTTATTTACTAATGAGACATCTGGGTAGAGGACTTTTGCTTTAAATGGTAGGGGAGGAGAAGATACTTCACTAGAAAAAATAGAACATTAACTGCAGATTTAGGGGACCAAGTTTCTAGGCATGGCACTGTCCCTAGCTATGTGACTTAGGAAAATTATTTAACTCAGCTTGAGTTAAATAATTATTTAACTCAGCTTTTCCCATCTGAAAAATATGTTACTAATACTATAGCTACTAATAATAGACCAACCCTACTTCAGTGAGTTACTTGAAGATAAGATAATAAATGTGAAAGTGTTTTCTAAATTAAAGGTCACGATAGTGCTCTTAGCAATGTTATTATAGTGTGAAAGGAGCTCTGGACTTGATCAATGGGGGAAATTGTTCTGAACTTGACATGGACATGTAAGGGGGTTCCAGACTGCAGTGATGTAGAGAACATCCTTATGTTGCTTTGGAGTAAAGAATGTAGAAGAGTAATGGGAAGAGTAGGGAGAGAGAAAATGAAAATGAATTTCACTTATTGCACCTAAAATTATAGGAATGAGTAGTGACGTAATGGAAGCATGGAATTAAGGGGGATGAGTGAAAAAGAAACTGAAAGTGAGCTGGTTGCTATAAAGGATGGGAGAAATTACTGACTCTGGAAAGAACAAAGAAATAATTTGGTGTTGGACATGGTGGCAATTCATACCTCTGTCTGATGGATGATCTCTTTCCTCCCACCTTCCCCCTTTTGACCCCACCCAAATTGGTACTTGTTAAGAAGAGGAGTAATTGAGCTAGGAAGAACAGGAGGAGATCCATTGTCCTGAGAAGGAGAGGGGAGAAGAGAGCCTTTCCTGAGAGTATTTGGAAGAAGTTTCAAGGTAGTTTTTTTAAAGCAAAGAGAAGAGAAGTCAGAACTGAGTGTAATGAGGGAAGGGCTTCTCTTCTGTGAATAATAAGGACTATTATTTTGTCCAAGTTAATGTTTTTAGATAAACTCTAGTAGGGCAGGAGCTATGGTTGGATGAATGAAGGGTAACAGAGGGGCTATATGAGTTCTTATAGCTGGGAGTCTAAAGTGCTTCTCTCTGCTCCCTTGGTGGTTTTCCTCATCACAGAACCAGTTCCTCATCTTTGGTGACTGTAGCTGTGGGATGCAGCCTTCTAGATCGTGCTGGGCTGGGGCTATTTTTCCTTTCTATTGGAGGAATACTTACCATGGATTATTTGGCCCTTGATTTCTTCCCCAGCCTGACCTGACCCATACCAAGGTAGGGCTTCTCTATACTCTGGAGCAGTCTTTCTTTCTCTGGCTCCCACCCGTGTAGCCAAGTAGGAGGCCACATGTCAGCAGCATTCCCTGGGGCGGGGGTTAATCCCACCAGCATGAACTCCACAAGTAGTCATATTTCAAACCTTATGATTTTGAGTTCTTAAGATAATAACACCCTCTAAGAAAATTTGCATGAACTCTGAATGTTTCCTATAAATCAGCCTGTCCCACATTCATTCATTCCCTCTGGCCAGAGACAAAACTTTTTTTCACCGGCTTTAGTCTTACCTGTAGGGAACAAGATAGCAACTCAGTATACTCTTCTTATTACCGCTAATGTCACTTTCATAAACAAATGACAAAACATTTCTGTTTGGCCTGCTAGTACCTAGCACAGGTAAATTGTTTCCAGTTTCTAAATTTTGATTTTTGCTCTGCTGCCATTCTCAACAGAATCATTATTTTCCATTTAAAATTATCAATGAAACCTTGTTTTGTTGATTGAGTTTGTTGTTATTTATATGAACCATGTATAACTTTTGCAATTGAAATTTTATAACAATAAAACGGGCACTATTTCTACCAAGTCCAAATATTCTAACTCAAATTTTGCAGGTAGAAATTTTGTCAAAAAGATTCACTTGTCAGTTTTTAGAAAATAACAGACTTTTCTATGTACAATTTTTGTTTGATTATTTTTACCACTAAATTGGATAAAGGAAAGTAGCTTGCCTTTATTTCTTAGCTAACTTAAGGGAAAATAGTAAGGAATTCACCTCACTCAGGATTGCTTAATTGTATAGGATTAGACTACCATATTCCTAATCCAATTCTTCTGTATATTTTTCCATCTATTTGGGTATTGTGTTCTAAAGTGCCCCTTCTGTTGGTGACACGAAAAGCAAACGCAGGGCAAAAATGTCTCATTTTCTCCAAATTAATCAAATTTGGTGGTTGTGATGGTAGAGGTTATAGGGGTATTAAATTAGAGGTAAAAAAAAAAAAAAGTTTGTGCTTTCTTTCCTCTGAAATTTTCTCCAGTTATCCTCTATGATTCTTTTTTTCTATTACAGAAATTGTAGGTTTACACAAAAATCATGCAGAACCCCCTGATTTTTTTTCTATTACTTCTCCATTCTCTAAATTTTTCAACCCTTTCAGTTCTTCTGAGTCACTGAATGATTGAATTTTTCTGCTAAAATTCTACTCCACTTTTCTCTGCCTGTTTCTGGCCTTCCCTTCACTCTGTCTCCTTGGTCTCTGTCACTGTTCCAACACACTCTCCTGATACATGTCACTGTACTCTTTCTCCTCTCAGTTGTTTTCCTCTATGGCTCACCTCCATCATTTTCCAAGAGTTGCTTCTCAGAATTTTCAATATCATGACTCTAAAATCTCAGGGGAGAAACTCTCGCCCTGCCACTCTGCATTCCATTCACATCAACAGAAAAAGGCTCCTTGCATGGCTTTAAACGCGCATAGCACTGAAGATGGCCCACTTACATGTGTTCAATTTTGTGAAATCTGTCAGAAGACAGAAGGATGGATGATATGATCTCTGGAGGGCCTTGCCAGATCAGGGAACCTAGGAACCTCTGCTCAGTCATCATTAGTTTAGATTTATTGGACACCCACTGCCTAGGTGCATAGAACTATACTAAATGATTTCATCCTTCAAGCCCCAAAATCCAGTTTCTACCTTTTATAGCAGCTGTTTAAATATGGTAATATTAGGCTGAGTATACAAGCTTTTTTAAAAAAATTCTTTACTGCAAATTATGTTTTTAAATTCAAAGTTAGAGGATTTCATAATTTATCTGGGATGGTTCTTTATTTCTTCTAGAATAAGGTCCTATATATTTCCACTATATACTGGTTCCTCTCCACCTAATATAAGATAAGAGGACATCCTGAAAAGTGAATAGGATAATATCCACAAGGAGACTGTTTTATGGGCACCAGATCTAGGGTGGATGGGGTTGTGGGAAACATCTTAGGAGAGAGAAACATCTTGGGAAAGGAAGGGAGTGAGCTTAGGAATGGTTTCTTTTAGTCAAATATTTAGTGAGTACCTACTCTGGGCAGGAACTTTTCTAGATACTGGCGATAAAGCAGTTAATAAAACATACTGTCAATCCCTACTCTCATAGAACTTGTATTTTAATAGGAAAAGACAGCCAATAAAATAAATGACTAAAGTCAGTGACATGTATTACAGCAGAAAATAGGAGGTTTTATTTTAGAAGGATGATAAGGAAAGGTCTCATTGGTAAAGACTTAAAGGAGTCAGGGAATGAGTCATTGTAAAGACCTAGGTGAGGCAGATTCCAAACAGAGGGAATGATGTACTGAAGAAAGGAAAGGGCAGAAGGATGGAAACTAGTTAGGGGAAATTGTCATAAAGCAGGTGAGAGATTATGGGAACTTGGATTAGTGTAGGTGCAGAGCAGGTGGTAAGAAGTCAGATTCTGGATTTATTTTTTTTATTATTATTTTTTTTTACCTTTTTTAAACTTTTTTTATTAATTAAAAAATTAACAAACAAAACATTGAGATCATTCCATTCTACATATACAATTGGTAATTCTTAATATCATCACATAGTTGCATATTCATCATTTCTTAGAACATTTGCATCAATTTAGAAAAAGAAATAAAAAGACAACAGAAAAAGAAATAAAACGATAACAGAGAAAAAAAAAGATTATACATACCATACCCCTTACCCCTCGCTTTCATTTACCACTAGCATTTCGAACTAAATTTATTTTAACATTTGTTCCCCCTATTATTTATTTTTATTCCATATGTTCTACTCTTCTGCTGATATAGTAGCTAAAAGGGGCATCAGACACAAGGTTTTCACATTCGCAGAGTCTCATTGTGAAAGCTGTATCATTGTTCAATCATCATCAAGAAACATGGCTACTGGAACAGAGCTCTACATTTTCAGGCAGTTCCCTCCAGCCTCTCCACTACATCTTGAACAACAAGGTGATATCTACTTAATGCATAAGAATAACCTCCGGGATAACCTCTGAACTCTGTTTGGAATCTCTCAGCCATTGACACTTAGTCTCATTTCACTCTTCCCCCTTTGGTCGAGAAGGTTCTCTCAATCCCTTGATGTTAATTCTCAGCTCATTCTAGGGTTTTTCTCAGTCCCTTGATGCAGAGTCTCAGCTCATTCCAGGATCTCTGTCCCACGTTGCCAGGAAGGTCCACACCCCTGGGTGTCATCTCCCACGCAGAGAGGGGAAGGGTGGTGAGACTGCTCGTTGTGTTGGAGAGAGGGGCCACATCTGAGCAACAAAAGAGGCTCTCTTGGGGGTGCCTCTTAGGCCTAAATTTTAAGTAGACTTGACCTATCCTTTGTGGGGTTAAGTTTCATGTGAACAAACCCCAAGCCTGGGGGCTCAGCCTATAGCTTTGGTTGTCCACACTGCTTGGGAGAATATCAAGAATTCAACTTGGGGAAGTTGAATTTCTCCCCACTCTCACCATTCCCCAAAGGGGGCTTGCAAATACTTTTCCAGTCACTGATCAAATCACTCTGGGATTCATTGGGGCATCACTCTGGACAAACCAACAAAATCTCATGTGCTACCTGAGATTCCAAGTACTTATGACATTCAATCAAACTATCTACATGAGTACATGAGTTATATTAGGAAATGCTCTAGTCAAAATCTAAATTTTGTAACAAATAAACATTTTTTGCTTTTGTCTCACACATAAGGTGACATTTTAAAGTATTAATTATCATCTATTTTCAACACCCTGCAATATGGATTTATTTTTTAAGTAGCGTTAATGGAATTTGCTGTGTGGCTGTGAGAGAGAGAAGTAAAGGATTCCGTCAAGATTTTTTGGCTTGACCAACAGGGAGGATGGAGATGCCATTAACCAAGATGGGAAGATAGGGTGGGCAGGGTGGTAGAAAGAACTTGGTTTGGGACATGTTAAATGAGTTCTGTGATGGTGGAAGTAATGTGGATCTTTAAAGAAATGAAGGAAGAAACCAAGGATGTGAATTTTTGTAGGAAACAAAATGGGCTTGGCTAGGGATGAGATAAAGTAGAAAGCTTGGGGTGACTAGCGGTGATTTTATGAGAAATGTGTTATCTATAGACGGTTATTTATCTTTGGACAGTGTATGAATGCGGTCCTAGTGAAGCTTGGAGAATGAAGGATCATTTGCTGGGAAAGAGAAAATGAATAGGAGTAGGATGAGAAAACTGGGTGAGGCTATCGTATGCCACATGGGTTTTGAGATTAGATAAAGGATGAAGAGCTTCTGGGAAGAAAAGGGGTTGTGGTAGTTAAAACAGCCTTGAAGTGTGAGGAGGCTGAGATGGAGAATGAAGGACATGGGCTAAGAATTCTGACATCCAAGAAAAATGTGTAAGCGGCTTTTGTGGAAAAGGAACTGCATCAGTGAAGGAAAAAAGACCAACTGGGGGAATAAGACAGGGAATAGGAAGCTACTGGACTGGTAGCAGAGGCTCAAGAGAAATTCTTGTTGGCATGCAGGCAGCTATGGAGATGTTAGGGGAGTAGGACATCAGGTAAGCTCTAATGACCGAAAGATGTTCTATATGTGTATACACATATGCACATCCTCTTTCTCTTATAAAGCATTTCACCAGTCCATGAATTTATTTTATATATAAGTTGTATTGTATTCTCAACCTGAGAATATGCTTATGAGTATATGTGTGATATGTGATGGTCATGTAGATACATTCTCAGAGACATTTCAGAAGTTCCCCTGCCCCCAAAGTGAGCTCTATTAGAAAGGAGCTGATAATTCAGTTTATGGATTATCCATCTTCTCTTGTTCTCTTCCCTGTTGGTTGGTTGTCTTTTGACTTTTTGTCATTTCATTGTTTACTGGTCCTTTGGTCAGGAAACAAGGGAGTCAGTAAAGCTCAAATATTAAAAACATTTGTAGTACATTATTTAAAGTTTTTGAACTTTTTTTATTGTAAAATATAACATGTATACAGCAAAGCTATAAATTTCAAAGTACATTGTAACAGGTAGTTATAGGGCAGAGTTCAAAATTTGATATGGGTTATAGTTCCACAATTTTAGGTTTTTTCTTCTATCTGCTCCAAGACACTGGAGACTAAGAGAATATCAATAGAATGATTCAGTAGTCATACTCATTTGTTAAACCCTATCTTCTCTGTTATAACTCCTTCTTTGATCCTTCTCTCAGTATTTAGGGGTATTTGAGCTATGCCCATTCTAACTTTTTCATGCTGGAAAGGCCTATCAATAATATGGCATAGGGGGATGAAATTAGTTAATGTTCTTGGAGAGCCTGGGACTTCAGGTTTCAGGATTTATCTGGCCTAGGAACCCATCTGGAGGCTGTAGGTTTCTGGAAAGTAGTCGTAGTGCATAGAACTTTTGAAGAATCTCAGATAAGCCTCTACGTGTTCTTTATGGTTGGCAGAAATAGTTTTGGTTGGGGTTTGGCAGACTATGGTAAATAGCAATAGCTAGCTGAAGCTTGCATAGGAGTAGCCTCTAGAATAGCCTTTTGACTCTATTTGAATTCTCTCAGCCACTGATACCCAATTTTGCTACAATACTTTTCCTCATTTTGGTCAGGAAGGCATTGTTGATCCCACAGTGCCAGGGCCAGGCTCATCCCTCGGATTCATATCCCGTGTTGCCAGGGAGACATATCTCTGGATGTCACCCCGCTTAGTGGGGAAGGATAACAATTTTACTTGCAGGATTGGGCTTAGGGAGAGTGAGGCCATATCTGAGCAACTAAAATGTTCCTCTGGAAGTAACTCGTAGGCATAACTATAGGTAGGCTTAGAGTCCCCACTACGTAAAAAGTTTCACAAGAGCAAGCCTCAAGATCAGGGGCTTGGCCTATTGACTTGGGAGTCCCAATGTTTGAGACAGTATCAGAGGTTTCGCTGGTGATAAAGTTTAATAGTTCCATATTTTTTCCCTTGTCCCTCAAGGGACTTTGCCAATACTTTTTAGTTGTTTGTTTGTAATTTTTTTGCTGAGAAAAATTTTCACACACATACTTTCTATACATGGTGCACAATCAATGGCTCACAATATCAGCAGATAGTTGTGTATTCATCACCATGATCATATTTTAGAACATTTGCATCAATCCAGAAAAGGAAATTAAAAAAAAAACTCATACATACTATACACCTTTCCCTTCCCTCTCATTGACCACTAGTGTTTCTATCTACCCAATTTATTTTAAACCCCCATTATTTATTTATTTACCTATTTATTTATATCCATATTTTTACTCATCTGTCCATATCCTGGATATAAGGAGTATCAGACACAAGGTTCTCAACAATCACACAGTCACATTGTAAACATTGTATCTTTTTACAATTGTCTTCAAGAATCTAGGCTACTGGAGCACAGCTCAACAGTTTCAGGTACTTTCCCCTAGCCACTCCAATACACCATAAACTGAAAAGGGATAGCTGTATAATGCATAAAAATAACCTCCAGGATAATCTCTTGACTGTTTGAAATCTCTCAGTCACTAAAACTTTATTTTTCTCATTTCTCTCTAACCTCCTTTGGTCAAGAAGGCTTTCTCAAGCTCTTGATGCTAGGTCTTGGCTTATCCCAGGCTTTCTGTCCCATGTTGCCAGGGAGATTTACACCCCTGGGAATCATGTCCCACATAGGAGGGAAGGCAGTAAGTTGACATGCTGAGTGCCAATACTTTTTAATTATCTGTTCAACATACTCTGGGATGTATCTGGGCATTACATTAAATGATACAGAATTACAAGCCCTCATTCCCATTCTGAGCTCCATGTGTTTGGGTTGTTTAAATGATCTATCCTGGCAGGTTGAGTTAGATTATGTGCCATAGAATATTAGGTTTTGGACAAAATAAACCTCTCTTCCTTTGGTCTCATATAGAGTTGAAATTCTAAAACACAAACAATGTCCTCCTTACCCCTGCATTCTGATTAACTTTAGTCCTCACCCATTTTGCTTTGTACTTATCTCGAATTGAAGCCTGATCTCTTTTTTAGTTTCTTTAACAGTTGTATGTGGCAGTGTTAATTTTTAGAGCTGCAGAACTCCTACTCTGAGTGTTAGATGTCACACAGGTATCCAAAGTTCCAGGGAAATACCAGGTTATGCTTACATGACACAGCATCTCTATTTGAAGTTTTGACAAAAATTTTGGTGGATGAGAAGATCCACTTTTGGAATTATGGATAGATTCAAAAGGTTTATATGCCTGTGATTACAAATAATCAGTAATCTACTAAATTAGTCAAAATTTCTTTTTCCAATTTCCCTTTTTGTATTTTCTCGTGTTCTGCTTCCACTTTTTCCCCTTTCTTTTCACATATTCCCTCCAGTCCTTCTAGCTGGTATCAAACTCCAGATCCTCAGGATTCTGAACTTGAGCAGAAAGCAGCTATTTGGGCTGCCCCAGCAACCTTGGCAGGAAGAGAGGGTAGGTGGGAAAAGAGATTATAGCATTTTAAAAATAAAGATAAGGAATGAAAAGGGATCAGAGAGGCTAAGTGGTTTGGCCACTTCTGGCCACCAGTACAAAGTAGTGTGTAGCTAGGATCCTGAGTTGGATGATCTAGTTAAGAATTGGGAACGAGGTGGTGAGAAAAACTTCCCAGACTCCCAGGTACGTTGATAACATTTCTTGGACCCAGATAGGATGTGGAGAATGAGGAAGGGGGCATCAGATGACCTCAAAGGTTCTATCTGGAAATGATAGTCTATTATTATAGATCTGGTGAAGAAGAAGGGGGGGGGCTCTCCCTCTTCTTGTGGAGGGGAAGACAAACAGCTCTTCCCAGCAGGTCCAGATGAGAAGGATCCCTAGGAGAATAACAAAGGCCTACAGCCCTGATTTCTCCATCTATCCTGCAAAAGTCCATTCTCCTCCATTGTTCCACCCCTTCCCTGCAGTAATTCTGAAAGGATCCTTAACTCTAGTTTTCCCACACTGCTTTGTTCTGGGACTGGAGGCTTTGTGGTCTGGGTTTGGAGGGGTAGTAAGAATACAAAGTTGGGTTCTTGGTCTCTGGGTTTGGAGGAAGCTGGGGAGATGATGGGGAGAGAGAATGAGATGAAGTGGGGAGGATGGGAAAGTTAAGGGGACACAGTCCTGGGAATGGTTTTCCTTCAGTATACATTTATTGCCTCCCCCACTTTGCCCCAGTAAAATCTATGCTGGTTAATACCTTTCTTCCCATGTCTGTCTTCCCTGACCCTCTTCCCCACTCCCCACCTTGGATGTGCCATCCTTTTCATCCCCTCGATATGTCCATATCTCTTCCCATTGTCATTGCCCTGCCCATGGTTCCATGTATATCCTCCAACTCTTCTCTCTTTCCCTTGCCTTCTCCCTCCCCATATGTTGGTTTTTCACTCCCCACAGCAGAGGGGAAGGTGTACAGCTCAGATGAGGAGAAACTGGAGGCTCCAGCAGGAGATCCCGCAGGCAGCGAGCAGGAGGAAGAGGGCTCAGGCGGTGACAGCGAGGACGACGGCTTCCTGGACAGTTCTGCAGGGGGTCCAGGGGCTCTTCTGGGACCTAAACCGAAGCTAAAGGGAAACCTGGGGACTGGAGCTGATGAGGGAGCACCAGTGGCAACAGGGGTCACAGCTCCTGGGGGGAAGAGTCGACGGCGTCGCACAGCGTTTACCAGTGAACAACTTTTGGAATTGGAGAAGGAGTTTCATTGCAAGAAATACCTGAGCTTAACAGAGCGTTCCCAGATTGCCCATGCCCTCAAGCTCAGCGAGGTGCAGGTCAAGATCTGGTTTCAGAACCGAAGAGCCAAGTGGAAGCGCATTAAAGCTGGCAATGTCAGCAGTCGCTCTGGGGAGCCTGTAAGAAACCCCAAGATTGTTGTGCCCATACCTGTGCATGTCAACAGGTTTGCTGTGCGGAGCCAGCACCAACAAATGGAGCAAGGGGCCCGGCCCTGAGCAGGATCCCGAGACTTAGGAAGGAAAAGGATCTGGTCCTGAGCCTGCTCTGAAACTGGATTAGAGACTTGGGGGGGACCAGCGGATGGCCCAGCTGGCAACTAACCTAGCTACCAGGTGTGCTCCCCAGGAAACTGAGATGTGGACACTTGGCCCAGAGCCCATTCTAAAGCCTGTCCGGACTAGGGGTTTAAGAATTAAAGGGGCTTGGGTTCTGATTGCTGAGGAGCTTTGGGGACTGAAGCAGACTCAGAGGGAGGGAGTTGGGTTATAAAATAAATGCCTAGGACCTGAAAGGTTCTGTGGCTGATGCCCTGGAAGCTTCTGACAGGGGCGGGAAGAATCCAAGGGGTTCAACTAGCCAAGCTGATCTCAACTAGCCAAGCTGATCTCAGCTCCTTATTTATTTTGTGTAAAGTTTGTACATATATGGAGCTGTCTGTCTGTACCCCTGGGAGGGATTAAGAATGCTATTTCCTCCATCCTCAGCCAGAGTTCAGTTTCAGCTCCCTTCCTTGGGGTCAGTACCATCTTGCCTCTCTATAGTACAAGGACATATGAAGAAATGAAATATAACTATCACTAGACTCCTTAGAAACTCTTCAGCACTCAACATCTTCCATTTAAACTACCTCCATTTCTGCTCCTTTCCCACTCGATGTACTGCCCACCGTTCATGCCTCTATACCTCAGTCTCTAAACTTTTCTCTTCATGCCTTTTCACTTCTGCTTCCTATGCTGTGGAAGAGTTGGCCGACTTGAGGGGAAAGGGTTCACCTAGTAGAACTGGAGTATGTCCAGGCCCCATCTAACTAGATAGAGGTTATCAATCTTGTTGGTGACCAAGGGTGGGGGTGGGGGTGGGGGCTCATCCATACTCAACCTGTAAGCTCATTAATAAATTATTTTCTATGTAAAGGACACAAGTAGCTTAGCCCATTTCTGCCACTCTTATATTCCAGATACAAGGGTCTAGGGGAAAAAGGCCCATTCCCACTCCTCCATCCCTATTGGGCAGTGTGATCTCTTTTCTCATCACACCATTCATGAAGCCCGGGAGACCAGAAAACGCCTCAGTTCCCAAATGTGAAGATGGACTGGGAGGGGCCACTGCAAAGTAGATGGGACAGGAATTGACCAATGCTGATTCTGGGAAGGGTGTATACTAGGGTGGGGTCTGGGGGGTGCTGTGTAGACAGGAGATAGAGGTTCTGCTATTGGAATTCTGATAAGCAGATTAAGGATTGGTGGACAAAAAAACATAGGTATGTGGGGCTCATCCTCTTGCAGCAGTCTGCCGTGAGGAAAACCACAAAGTAAATCCATGTGCCACTTCCTCTATCTTTGCAGAAAGGTCACTATCCTGTACCAAATACTTTTGAATGGGCTTAGACTGTGTTGCGGGGCTCTACAGATATATCTGTACAGAAGCTGGGTAAAAGGGATTATTACAGAAACCATTTTATTGGTATATGGTAACTCAGACTCCTTGGGAAAAAATATGACATACTGAATTGGGAAGGAAGATGAAGACAGTCATCAAGAAAGAAAAAGACAGGCTAAGAACAAGGCAAGGAAACTCAGGAAATGAATTAAGGTATTAAGAACAAGGAGGGAAGGCAGGTACAGCTGAAAATCAGGTACCTGACTAGCCCCTCCCCTTTCTCGAGGGCAAATTTCTGGCCATTCCTCATTGTTGGGATGACAAACTAGCCAATGTCTCAAACATTTATTGAACACCACTGATGAAGAGACAAAGTCTTCCTTGGCAGTTCATTCCTCCCAGCTGGTTTTGGCAACCAGAAAGTAACTTCCCGCTGTGACTGATCATGAACAAAATCGCAGTTGTCCAGTCAAACATGGTTGCAGGGTGAGTCTTCACTAGTCTTTGATTAAATCTGAGCGAACTCAAGAATTAGGTTGAAAGATGTAGTACAGATCAGCTGCATGCCTAGTCTGATCTAGATCAGGCTCTCTCTCTCTGACCCCTCAAGTGCAGCCTGCCCAGGGAACCAAGAGAGTCAGACTCTTTTTATGAGATAAAAAAGGCAGATGTGGGAGGAGACACGAGTGCTGTCATTTTGGCTACAAGAAATTCATCGCTGTAGGTACAAGGCTGGCAGCAGAGGTTCTCTGTCTCAGTGCTGTAGGGATGGACAAGTGCCTCAGCAGTGGAGCAGCAGCCAAAACCAAGATCCTGATCTGTTATATTTTTCCTGGACCTATCCTCAAAGTCTCTTAAATAATGTCAAGTAGTATTTAGCCAGCCCAAGCAGCTTACTTTCTTTAGGGAATGTGGAGGTGGTTATTGCTAGCATTTCCTTAACCCAGGGACCCGTATCTATTGATACTCACGATCCTGTCTGTTTTGCCCTTATCTAGGTTTAAGTTCCTTATCAGCTTTACAAAAGGGGCTGTGGACTGAGGATGAAATCTGGTTTCCTCTCTGAGCAGCGTTAGTCAGTTGCTGACACACAGGCAGGTGCCCACACATGGGGTGCTGAACACTTGGTGGCAGTATTTGGAAAACAAGGGCCATTAGGCAGTGGTTTCAGCAGTAGGCTCCTGAGAGCGTCCCCTCCAAACTTAGCCAATTCTCATCCTTCAAGAGCCAGCAGAAGGAGGGTTTTCCATTAGATTTTCTTGTTAGAACAACTAAGGGATACAGTCTGAAGGAAAAGAGGTAGTTCTGGATTCTACCCCCAGCTTGGCCTAGTAAGAGGTAGGTGGGAATTGAGATGTTTGTCTGACATTGTACCTTAGCTGTCTGTAGAGAAGGGTACTGCCCTAATAAATTTCTAACCACTGATCCTGTGGCATTCTCAAAATTCTCTTCCTGTGTATTGATTCAAATCTCTCTCTACAACTGCCTGTCAGGGCTGGTCCTCAGACTCAGGAAGAAGGAGCAATCCCTTGTCCTCTCTTTGGGTGGCCTTTGGTCAGTACGGGGTTGTGGCATGAGGTTACTTGACAGAATATTGATGAAAATAAAGAGCTCAGCTGGAAAAGATTTCTGAAGGTGGTAGGAGTGAGGTGGGGAAGACAACACACAGTAGGAAGCAAAGGGTTCTGCATCTTCTCTTCTTAGGGTTCACTGTCATTGCTCCTGACAACACTCAAGTACACTGCTGGCAAGTGAAACCTCAAAGAAATATAAGCAAGTAGAAGGCTGAGGGAAAAGACTATATGGGACTAAGGCAGAAGAAGGACAAAGGCTGAGAGTGAAGAAAATCCTAAAACACAGAGAAGGAAAATATGGGGCATTTTTGGAAGGGCAGAGAGCTAAAGAGGAAAACCAGGCCACACACACACTGTCTGGTTTATTGGCTCATCATACAGGCACACAGAATCTGTACACAAACATAAATACTCCAATGTACAATTTTTACAAGGGACTCCCTGATCACCTCCCAGTCTCTGTCATCCAGTACTCCCCAACCTGTGCCCCATCCATTCTCCATATTAGGATGAAGGCTTGCAGGGGGCTGGCATGAAAAGGTAGGAATCTGGAGGAGGGGAGAGGTCCTGCTCCCCTCTCCTCACAGGTACCTCCAAAAGGTCCTATCCCTTTTCAATGGCACCTACAGGGCAGAGGACTAAATTCCTCCACTCCCTCTCTGCTGCAGTATAAATCCCAAACCTCTCCTCTGATCCCTTTGCTCTTTCCCATTTATCTCTTCTCCAACTCTTTACATTTCTTCCCTAATTTCCTCTTCTTCCTTTCTGCATGTCCCTAATTTTCAGTCTCTGTGGCTTGGTTCCCCCAGTGCCTGCAGGGAGGAGGGTCCCCAAGCCATGTGGTCTTTCTGGCCCTTGGCCCTCTTCCTGGGCCTTATAGGAGGCTTGGACTCCGGTGCAGCTCAGCAGAGGGGTTGGTGCCCTTGGCAGACTCTCTGTTGGGGGTGGGTGCTAGGCCACAGCCCTCCCCAGGGCAGCCGTGTTGGATCAAGATGTCAGCGCACTCCTGGCTGCCAGCCCGACGAGCATAGGCCAGTGGGGTCAGACCCCGGGCATCCCGGCTCCGCGCGTCCACCCCATACTGCAGAAGGAAGCACATTTTCACAACTGGCATAAAATGGGAGGAAAGGTTATCTGTTCTCAGGGAGAAAAAGGAGAGGGAGCATTCAAAGGGATGTGGCAAGAAGGGTGAGGTCAGGGTAGGTCTGAGGAGCCTGGAGAGGGTGAGGCTGGGTGAGAAAACCCACAGAGGCACAGAAGGAGAACCACAACACTCACCCAGATGAGGAGCTGTGTGAAGACGACATTGGCCATGGCACTGGAGAGGTGCAGCGCCGTCCGCCCATCTCCATCCCCATAGGTCTCATTCACTTCTTCCTTGGATCCATGGGCCAGCAGCATCACCAGCAATCGCAGATCATCTTCCACCACAGCCCGAAGCAGCTGCTGCCCCAGGGGCACATCTGAGCTTGGCAGGGGTGCCAGGAAGAGCTTCTGCTCATATTTGGCCCGTATCCAACGCTCCTTCTCCTCTCTGCAACCATAGTCCGCCAAGGAACAAGTCAAGGAAGCACACCGAACCAATGGGTGGGAGTCAGGGAGGGGAATCAGGAAGTGAAGCAAGCACCAAAAGGGGGGCATAACAAAGAACACATGAGAGAAAATAGTAAGCTACAGCAAAGAGAACAGAAGAAACAAACCTAGAAAACTCTTAAGGCATCACAGAGAGGCAGTGGGTAATCTAAAGGGTGTGGAAGAAGCTCTGAAAGGAAAGAAGGCTAAAGGGAGGTCCCTTGGGGATAGCAGGGATGTGGGGGGTTGAGAGGGCAGGAAAATTCTAGACAGGGGCTGGATGGCAGCTTATCTGGCTGTCTGAACCCTCTCCGATTGGCAGTGCTGGAACAAAGGGGTGGGGGCAGCCCTGGAGGGACACGCACTACTCTATCTACCATCCATTCTCCCCATCTCAGCAGCCCTCAAGCTGGGGCACCCAGCCTGCACAGTGATAGGGCTCTGCGCATGCGCTTCCTGCTGGCCCCCTGACCTGCTGATAACAGCTCAGAAAGGGCCTGTTGTTGTGAGGTGCCTGAGTGACAGGCACTGGGACAGGGGAGGGACCCCCAGGGGCCAACTGCCAAGCAAAGCAAAGGCTAGTTTTAACCCTTGAAACACAGTAACAGCCAAACTGGGAGAGCCCCAAGATGTCTCCTCCCCTCTGTGGCCACTGCAGGGTCCCACCCTGCTTACCTGCAAGCTTCAGGCCCTGGCTTTGCATAGCCATCTAGGGCCCCCTCCCAGACACTGTTGGCTAAAGCATTGCCCATTGCAGTCATGACAGCCAACAGCTCAGGTGGCCAGTCATCAAGGTCGAGGGAACGCACTCGGGACAGGTGAGTCCCCAAATGCCGGTGGATTCCAGAGCACTCAATACACATCAGGGCACCCAAGTTCAGGCTGGCCCAGTCTGGATCTAGTTGAGAAGATGAAAAATTATGAAGTCAGGTGAGAAACCCAAAGACTGTAAAAACTAGGGAAGCCCTTCTCCTTCCCTCTTCTTCACCTACTTGAAATCTCGTTTATTTTTAAGCTTTCTTTCTGCCATGCCTTCCTCCCAAGCTCCACTCTCAACCTGGGTACTTACTGGGTGCATCGCAGTCAATACAGAAACTGTTGCCCCGGACAGTACGGACGGCTTGCACAGCCAGAGCTGTGTTCTGATTTCCTAGTCGAGTCTGCAACATGGTGGGAGAAACAAGGGATGGCCGGTTCAGGCACCTCCAGCGCCTTTTCAGGTCCCCGCCCCATCTGGGCTGAAAGGCAGGCCCGGCCATCCCTTCCAAACCTTGTCCTTGGCACTGCGGCAGCCCTGCAGACTGGCAAGGATCTGGGCCTGTACACTCTGAACCCACAGCTCCCGCTCCTCTGCTGTGGAGGCCTCGAAGTGCCATGTTTGCCCAGTGAGGGACACCACCACAAATTCAAACGATTCCTCTGCATCTGTGAGGATGGTATGGGGAGAAGGGGGAGAAGGACATCACAAATACAGATAAGAAGATATGGCATTTACTTCAACCAGGGACTTCTCAGTCAGCACACACACGCAGGGGCACAGAAGTAAACTAAAAAAAAGTCAGTAACATGAACTCCATTCACTGTCCTGCTTCACTGAAAACGCCTCCATGCCTCCAATCTTTGCCCCATGCCAGCCTCAAGAACCAAACCCTTCAAGATAACTTGCCGGAGGAAGAGAGCTCCAAGACTAGTATGAGATGGAGACCTCTAACCTCCATTCCTAACCACCTGCGGAGGCTGGGATGAAAAAAGATGGGGGTTTCAAGGCACTGGCATTCCTGACACAGCCAGTAAAGGGTCTGGGAATCAGAGAGGGGTGCTTCCCGGAGAAAGAAGAGCTGAGTATCTGGAAGAGGATGTGATGGGGTGCTAGGAGGCAAATGCTAGGAGAGGGTAGGGGAAGGCGGGTGTGGGCACCATTCGTACATGTCAGCTGCAGCCGCCTCATTTTGCAGCTCATTAAACCCAATATTCCTGACAGCGTCAGCGTGGGGCTCCTGGGAGCTGAGCCCCCTCCCCCACTACCCTGGCATAGTCAGGCAGGAAGGGCAAGTGGAGTGGGGTTTGGTTTGAGAAGAGGAGAGATTTAGATTTCTCCATGCATGGGAATATATGAACAGATAAGGATCTAAGAACATTTGTAGTGACAAGCATTGCAGGGCTGGACTGTGAAGCTATTCCAAGTTCTATCCCTTTAGGTCCCCAGAAGACAGCCGCATCAATCTCATCCCCAATGGTCACTGTCCCATGGCTGGACAATTCTTAACAAGCAGTGGACATGTGTCGTGGAGGAGTTGGAGAAACAGCAGAGGATACCTATGGAGGCCAAAGGGTAAGCCTTAGGGAAAGGCCTCAGGCTACAAGGTCTGCAAAGGCCAGCCTCCCTCATTTGTAAATCCTCACTGCTGCTCTCCCTTCAGGTGGCCTCTCATTTCAGTAATACTCTGACACTTCCTGAAATTCATTACTGGGCTCTTGGTCTCAAGGGAGCTGTAACAGAACCACTTTCCCAGATAAATAAAACTGGGATCTTTTCTTTCCCCAGGAATCATCTTGCTTTCAATCACACTCATTGAACCGACAATCTCCTCGATCACTGGTAGGGACTCAGTTCCCTGGTACACAGTGGACACTCCAAACTGGACCTGCTAAGCATCCCTCTATCGAAAGGTTGACTGGAAAGGTGGCTCTTTTTCATAAAGGTGATCTCCGCCCACCTGACCCGCATACCTAACCCTGATTATCAGAGTAGAAAATGAGAAATTATGAGTCAATAGAAGTTAAACTTATTTGGGAGTAAAGAGACTCCATAATCACTGAAAAGAGGGACATTTTAAAGATATATTAGAGGAATCAGAGGAACACGACTATAATTAATAAAAGATTATGAAAAAGGCTGTCTGGGCAAAGGTTTAAGGAATTGGAATTCCTTAGCCTACAGAAGACTAAGGAGAGACTCAGCCAATCTACAAACATGGATTAAGGACCTATTATATATTAAGCACTCATTAAACTCAGTGGGTGACACAAGAGACTTGAAAAACAGATCTTGCCCCTCAAGTCTTGGCAGCTATTGGAATACTCATGTTATCTTTTACCTTCTATAAGAATCAAATAAATAAGTGCACATTTTAATAGGGAAGATTTAAGTTAGGCAAAAAAGAACTTTTCTGACTCAGATACTGGGTCTAGAATGCCAAAAGAAGTTGTAGATCTATTTGTGTTGGAAATTATTATTAGAAAGTGCTTAATAAATCTAATACAGGAAAAAAAGTTACTTTTGGGTTACTATCCCCATATCCCACAGCCCACCTCCTGTGTCCCCCAATTCCCTTTGGATCCCCTAACCTTCAGCAGCACTGGTGGGGCCATCTGTTCGGGGGGTCCCGGTGCTCTTTTTCCGCCGGTGCTTCTTCCGGTTGGAGTGGGGAGATGGGGGAGGCTCCAGCTTGGGGCTGGAACTGAGTACCTCAGCTGGGCCACTGGCTGGTGAGGGGAAGAGTTTGAGAATGTGGGAAGAGGAAGGGTAGAGGAAAGGGAAAGAAATAAGAAGAGTGGGTAGGATGACAGCAGAGGGAGAAGATAATCCAGGCAGGATTTATTCCGATTTCTACTCTGGATTTTAGCTGGGCCAGAACTGGAAAAGCCAGATTTACACATTCTCCAAGATGAGGGCATCTTTCCAATCCCAAAGCTTACTCAGTTTTGGAGGAAGAGAATATGCAGAGGACAACGTAGGAAACTTAGGTTGAGGAAGTAGGCAGAGCAAGGTAAAGGCAAAGGAAGGAAATGCTGGCTTCTACAGCCTGGAGGGGTGAAAGGCAGCCCAGGGAACTCACAGGGAGCTGAAGCCCCAGCAGCTCCGCACCAAATTTATCCTCAATCACACTCCCCGCTCCTCACAATTAATAGCAGAATTAGAAACAATCAGGGAGCTGCCTAATTACTGTCAATTAGAGCGCGCTAATCAAGCTCCCGTCTCCCACACCCCACCCGGCGTTCACCACTAAATGTCAAACTTCATTAGAGGCAGACACGCTCCCTCCCTCCCTGCCTTCCTCCTTTTAGACTCAACAGAGGGGCCTCAGCAGTGCCAACAACAGGCCATTGGAACAGGTAACCCAAGGGAAGGGCCCTCACTCCCCTCCTCCTTCAGGACTGGATTTGGAATCAGGAAATGGGGCAAAGTGATTCCTTGTGCAGGTAACCTCCCCCATTCCTTACTTGGCATATCAAGCTCACAGTTTTGGAGTTAGTGCTTCTATGGAGATGGGGGATCTGTGAAGGGTCTTTGCAAATCAAATCAGGGAGAATGGTTAATGAATGCCCCTCAGCCAAGCCTAGAACCACTGCCCAGCTAGAACAGGGAAGAGCTAGTGTACCCAGGGATGCCGCACCCCATTTCACAGCTTACCCAGGGACCTGTGGGACACCCTGTGGATTTTCTCCCTCTCTTTGCGCTTTCACTTAGGAGAAGGAGTGTAGACAGGAAAGGAGAGTTGTGCCCATTTCCTTTTAGCCTTCAGAACTGCTAACGGGATCTGTGGCCAAAGGATTTTGACATGAATGAAAGTAAGGGTTGAAAGGAGGAGAAATAAAGGGAAGTAAGAAATGTGAACAAGGTGCAAAAATGGAAAAGGGGCAACGGAGAGGAAGAAGATGGATAGCCAAGGAAAATAAGCAGAGGAGGTGGCAGAGGAAAGAGAGGTGGAGTTTTCGACAGGAAGGGGCGGCGCCGGGGCGGGGCCCCAGGCTCACAGAGGCAAAGCAGCGCTGGCTGGCGGGAAAACTATCTTGCAGGACTATTCCCTCCTGGGTCTGGTCCGAAGGAACCCCGCCCCCCCACCTCCGGTAGGATGCCTCCACGCTCTCAGTTTAAGTACCCCCGCCCCAGCCTCCGAGCCTCCAGCCTCAGCCCGCCTCCCTGCGCCCCCGCCGAGAGGCTGATGAGCTGGCGGCACGGGGGGCTGATGGGGAGAGAGGAGCCGCTCCCAGAGCCGCCCGGGACCAAGGCGGAGGAAGAAGCTGCAGAGAGACGGCCCGCCAGCGCCGGCCACCGGTGGGAGGCGAGGGAGTCCCGCGAAAAGCGGAGTGGGAGTAAATGGGCAGAAGGCCACAAGGGGCAGGTGGAAGCCGGGACAAAGCCCTAATGCACAGCCCTCCCCAAATCCGGACGGGATCTGCTCGACCCCACCCCTCCGCCCGGACCTTGTCCCCATGGCGGGTAGGGAGAGGAAACCCACCGCCGCCCAGCCCCGCAGATGGCAGCAACGCCCCTCTTCTCGGGTAGGAGCGGAGCCACTCACCAGGGTGCTGAATGCCTGGGGGCAGGGCGGCGGTCTCACTCCACTGGTCCGCGCTGGAAACGGAGCAGGAGCGCTGGTGCAGCCCCTCGGGGCGGGGGCCAGCCAAGGCTGAGCTGCTGAGGGAGCGGTCAGAGTGCAGGGATGTGCTGCTGGCCGAATGGGGGGCACCTGGGGGTGGGGCGAAGGGTCAGACTGAAGGGCATGAACTGGGGGGAGGGGTGCAGATGCGAGGGTGCAGTGTCTCTGCTAGTAAACACCTCACGGAAAACTGGGCCACTCACAGCCAAGTCTGAGAAATTCCAGTAGGATATTGAGCAAAAACGTGAGTTGCCAGGTTTATGTGAGAGCCAGAGAACCTCACACGGACCCTCCATTCTTTAGGAAGCAACCTGTCCTTGAGACTTTCCTGTCACCTTCTCTCCATGAACATCAAGGTCCACCGCCTCTGTCCTTCACCATGATCCTGGAAGCCCGAAAGAGGGCTGGGGGAGTGGGTCTAGGCAAGGTTTCTCTAGCCTACAGATGGAAGGACTGTTGTTTAGGCTGCAGGCTGGGGAGGCTGGGGTTTCCTAGCTTTTGGAAGGAGGTGGAAGACTGGTTCTGACATGGTCGCAGGGCTCCTCTGGCCAAGGCTGAGCGGCTGCAGTCCCAGAACTGCACCATTCCAGCCCCCTTTCCCTTCTGGCTTAGGCCCCTGCACCCTACATTCCAGTCCACACATGCCATGTGCTTTGCCTCGGTTTTGCTGCCATCCTAACGAGAAATAAGTGTATCAAATTCAAGTAATTATGTCTAATTAGTATTAGTAATTATCCTGTTGGGCTGGAGAAAATTAATCTTTCGTTTCCCATCAGGGAAGAATGGCAAAGCCAAGGGGGAACCAACGGCTCCAGGAGTGCCACGGATGGGGCAGGGCATGGCTGGCAGTGAAGGAAGGACAACTGGCTCTCTTCTTGATTCTTCCCGGCCTCATTCCCCAGGCAGTGATTCACTTCTGGAGAGATCTTGGGGACAGCCATGTGGCCTCGGAGGCCTGAAAAACTTGAGCTGGGACCCCAAGAACCTAAGCTTCCCTTCCCTTCTTTAGACTCAGGGTGGTGACTGAGAACAGAAGGAAATGGGCCGGCGGGGGGGAGGGTGTCTAGGTGGGCCATCATCTAGATGTTTACAACTTTGAGCTAAAAAAGCAGCCAGGTGCTGGAGGTGCACAGAGCCTGGAGCTGTGCAAAGCTGGAGAAAGCAGCAGATGCCAAGCTAGGGAAAAGGCCAACACTAGGCTTCAAACCAGTCCTGCAAGCATATGGGACTGAGTTTCTGGAAGCCTCAGGATAAGAAGCTTTGAGCGGAAGCAGCTGGAAAGGAAAGGAACAGGCCCCAAATACGAAATGTTCTGGTCATAGTATGAAGCACAAAGGTAGAGGGCAAGTTTTATGTTTGTATTTGCAATAACACCCAATAACAGATATATAGTAAGTGCTTATTAAAATACATGTGACATTGAGAGGCTATGGGCCAAGTCAACCCACCTTTCCAGGCCCCTTAAGATAACATGCTGACGTTATTTTCATAATTATCTCTTCATAATCCTTCCCCACCTCCCCCTGCACTAGCCTAACAGGCCCTCCTAACTTTATCAGTCTCCGTGCACCCTTCTCCTCCCACCCCTTGGTAAACCTTCCAGAGGAACCTACTTATGTTGTAATTTCTTAGTTACCTTGCTTCTCTCCCCACCCCCTCCTCTTTTTATCCCCTCCCAGATTTCAAATCCTATTCTGCCCTCATCCCTAGCCCCATCCAAAGACATCTCAGGCCTCAACTTCCTCCCTAAGCCCCTCAACCCAAAACCCTGAGGGAGGGAAAGTGCTTTCCCTTTTCTTTGTTAATTCTCCCCTCATTACGCCTGCAATCCCACAATCAGTGTGCACTGTAATTGTCGAATTTGATGCTAATGATTAATGAATTAAACATGGAGCCATCAATTAGTCCTCGGAGGATAATTCTGCATAAAGCAGCGGATAATGTAATTACAGTAACAAAGATAATGAGATGTTAACATCGCCCGGTGAGTGAGAGACATGTGTGAGTGTGCACGAGGGTTGGTGTCAGTGTGCGGCAGTGAACGGCGGGTTTAAGTAAATGCCCGTCTGTGTTCCCGAGGATATCAGTGCATGTTTATGGGTTCTGGTAACGATGTGAACGTGAATGAATGTGTTGTGCCTTCTCCACGTGCCACTTCTGATCCTCAGGTGCAGGTTATCAGAACCTAAGAATGGGGTAGAACCATGTTTCCTTCCCCCTTCAAAGAAAGCACCCTGTTTCTTATGGCCTGCCTTCAAAGAAAGCTTTCCCCTTACTTTGCCTCATTATTACTCCTTCTCTTTCATATGACGTGAAAGCCCCGACCCAGAGCAGCCAGACCTCACTCATTCTCTCTGTGCAGCTCTGGGAGAGATCTTAGCGAGTGGGCTCCTCTCCAGCCCCATGCCACCACCCACCAGAGAACGCCCAGCAGCTGCTGGCCCAGTTCACTGGCAGAGCACTGAGGGTTTCATGTGGAGCCCCACATTTGCCATTCCTGCTGACATCCTCCCTGGCACACCAACTTGCTGGTTAGTACACTGTCTTTTACTTCCTTAACTTCCCTCCTGTGCCCTGGTCCACTAGAGTTCTCCCTCTGCCCGATGCAAGGGCTTCCTCTTTCTGACCTCAGGATGTTTCAGAGGGAAGAACACAGCTATTTAAGTCAGAGAGACTCAGGCTCACACCCTAGCTCTGCCACTTACTGTGTGATTTTAGTCAAGTTATTTAACCTCCCTGAGCCTTTGTTTCCCCATCCATAAATTGGGGATAATAGCCTCTACGTCACAGACTTGTAAAGAGTACAACCACAGTTCCTTCCCCCACCCCTCTCCTGGTGTCTCCAGATGGGTCACTGATGGGATTATAGAAGAAAACCCAATACATATTATGTGCAGGGGAGGAGTACCTGGGGTTCACAGCCCTTGTCTCCAATAAGGACCACTTTTGAGAAGCTGTCATATGATCTATTTTCCTTTAACCCAGAGTTTCTCTTCACAGCCCTCATCTCCAACAAGGACCACTTTTGAGAAGCTGTTGTATGGTGTACTTTCCCTTTAACCCACAGT
Source organism: Tamandua tetradactyla (assembly GCF_023851605.1). Taxonomy (NCBI): domain Eukaryota; kingdom Metazoa; phylum Chordata; class Mammalia; order Pilosa; family Myrmecophagidae; genus Tamandua; species Tamandua tetradactyla. The sequence continues at coordinate 195,077,307 of NC_135327.1, read as the reverse complement.
TTCTCAATGGGGGCACTATGATCCTTTTGAGTAGATGTTTCTTTATTGTTCAGGGTCTATCCCATCCATTCCAGGAAACTTAGTATTCTAGCTTCCATCCACTAAAAGCCAATAGCACCCTCCTAACATTGTGACAAGCAAACACCCCCACACACATGTCCACATGGTTTCTAGGGAAGGTAGCACACCCCAGTTGATAACTAAGTGATATAAACACAGTGTCTGGGAGAGCAGGGCAATGTTTGGAGTAGCTGCTTCTGAACCCAAGGAAAACGAGATCCAAATGTCTAGGACAACACCAGGGTTACTAAAGTATCAGAAGAAAGGGTCAAGAGCCAAGGTAGACCTTGGGGCATGGGAACTGAGTGTGAGTAGGGCAGCCACAGGAAAATCAATGGGATTCAGGAGCACTAGACACCTACAGAAGGAAAGAGGTAGATTGAGGAAGGGAGCATTTTTCATCTGAATCTTATATGAGAAGGTAAACAAACAGTAAAAGAGAGGCTGGTTTGCCTCAATCTTAGACTTTCTTAGTCTAAGAAACTAATGGACATTAGGTGGTTTTCTTAACCTCTAGCTTCTGTCTGAGCGATGATCCCGACCTCTCACTGTAGACCCAAGGATGTTTTCCTAATTATCTTTAACCCCTAGCTCTGCCCCCTTCTACCTCTTTCCCTGCCTCACCCGGCAAGCTTGGCTAAGCAGGTCTCTGCAACCTAGTGAGCTGAAACTCCGTGTTCCTGGTCCTTTTGGCATTGGCTGAGCTGTGGGGCTGGAGATGATTATAAGCGACCCTGCATCCACAGATCACCTGCCTTCAAGCTTTGCTTCTTGCTCCAGATGCAGAGGAGAGATGGTCTTAGGACTGCTGTTTACAACTTTCCCAGACATGAAGTTATCTGGTCCCATTCTAAAATCCATATCAACTTCTGAGCTATACATATGATGCTACCTCAACTACAGCAACTAAGTAGTAGTTAGGCCAGCTGATTTGGCTAAGAAGATCCCGAAGCATGACACTGGGCAGCAAGTTTGTTAGAAGCTCTGAGCATCTGGGCGGAGAAGCAAAGCTTCCAAGGCCCCACTGCAGCCACTCTCCAGTCTCCCAGAGTCAAAGGAGGCAATGTTCTCCATGTACCCTCCAACTTCAGCAGTCATCTCACCTGTGCCCCCGCCCAGCTGCGTGGTACTCCGCTCTAAGGCCAGCCCGTTGGCGCGGGGGCTGGTGCCTGGGGCTGTGGCAGGTGTGGCTCGGGGCAGCCGTTTCCCTGGCACCTTCACTGTTGTCCGCAGCAGGTCAATCTCCTTGCCATGGATGTTCTGCATGTAATCCTGAGAGCCAGGTGGGTGAGACAGATGCATGTTCATTAGGACAGCTCACTCTCTCCAGTCCTTGGTCTCTGGAATTAACTCTCTCACCTGCTAAGTGTCTCCCCTCTGTGCCTCCTGGGGTGGGAAGAAGGCAAAGGAAAGCTAAAATTTTACGAAGTAGGATTCCGAAGCCTACAGAGTCTGGATCTCCACTCTGGACCACACCTAGATCGACATTATGACCAAAGACAACTTCTGGGGGATTTGGCCAGAAGAGAGGCAGGGTCAGGTAAATAGAAGGATCTGGAGGCAAGATCTAAGGCTTAGAGCATCTTTAGGAAGTACAGCTCAAGAGGCAACATAAAGGAGATCAAGTCGTAGAACGAGATGGAATTTAGGAGGAGAGCGCCAACATGGCTGAGGAGAGGAACTAACAATGAAGTCTATAGGATGGACACTGGTGCAGCCTCAGGCTAGTGCCCGGGCTCAGGAGGCCACACAGCCCCTCACCCTGGTTCAGAATTCTCTGCCACCACCACATGACGTATCAAGAGTCCTCTAAAGCCTATAAGAGTTCCCAACACTTAGAACAGTGCCTGATAATACATGTCTGTTGCACTGTCTAAGGGGACGCCTTTGATCCTGTTTTCTGGGTTAGGGATAGAGAGGCAGGTCCATGGTATACAGATCCTAGTGGTTCTCCTCCTAGCAGCAATAACAGTGCAGATAACAGGAACATCCACTCCCTCGCATGGCAGGCATTTACTGAGTTATTACCTGCATTATCATCTCATGTAACTTTTACAGCCCTAAATATTATATGATGCCTATTTTACAGATGAAAAAGTTGAAGGCTAGAAAGGTTGATCTGCTGAAGATCACATGATTAGAAAGATGGAGCCAGACTCAAACCCAGGTTTTCAGTTTCCAAGGGCTATGCTCTTAACCCAGACTTCAGAGATCCACGAACTTACTCTGTCCTAAAAGTCCGTACCACAGAGAGGCCACCAGTGATGGAAGCATGGAAAGTGACCTGGGTAGTGGCACTCACTTTGTACTCTAAGCTCTTTCTCCTGTCACTCCTCCCCATCATTCAGAATTCTGCTGTGGGGGCACCAATGGGGAGAAGTGGTGGTGGGGCAACGGCAGAGTAGAGTCCTGTCCTCTGTCCCTTTGCTTCCTGTTTTAAACCTAGCGCCTGGCCTGAATCCCCAGTTTGCCTTACTGGTTCTAGAGTCTTCTCTGATGCTGACTCCTGTTTTTCAATATCCCCTTCACTACTGAGCTCCTCAGTGGTTCCTAGCTAACATTTTTTCATATGGCAGAAATTCCTTCCCAAGGGTCTACACATCTGTCTGAGAGTAGAATCTGGATGGGTATAGCCCAATTTAACTTTAACTGAATTACAGATTAGACATAAAATCAATTCTTCACTTTTCCTTCATAAGCAGTTTCTCTAGGGATTTTTTGTGTCCAGACAGCTTCAATAAGACGTGCCATTTTAGACTCAGTTTTTGTCTCCTTAAAGGCCCTGTCCCTCTATACCCACACTTCGGGACATCATACTTCTTTTCATGCAGCCTTTCTCCTATCTTCTCATCCTTTTAGCTTCAGGAAAAAAAGACAGTGTCCTCTACTTAGAAGAACAGAAGGGATATGGCTGCCTTTTGGGAAGCACTGAAAGGACAAAGCTCTCACCAGGTGCCCCTAATTCTTGGAGTAACAAAAAGGATCATTAGGTAGACAAGGGCGCTCCCTGGTCCCCAGGAACCAAAGGAAAGTAAGGAGTTACCATATCAGTTAGGAAGGGGAAAGACATAGAACAAGGCAATAGAGACCAAGCAAAATATTGGCTCCCTCCTGTATTTCTGTTCCCAGGCTGGCCTTGCCTACAGCTTTGTGTCATGGAGGGAAAGGTGAAAGGAGAGTGTAGAAGGCAGGGGATGCTGCTGATGCTAGCATGTTGGCCTCACTGCTGAAATCAGGCTTTAATGAGGTCTTTCCCTTTCTATTTTGGGCCGAGCTTGTAGTCACCCTTTTATTCTCAAAGCTGCTATTACACCTCCACAGACAGACAACCCTCTGGAAGGGTGTTGGAGGGGCCTAACCAGAGAAGAGGAAGAACTTCTGGAAGGCCATGCTTAAGGAATAGCTCACTCCCTGGCCCCCAGTGGCTTTGGATTCAGCCTCTATGCTGCCTAATTCTCTGTGAGGGACAGTGCCAGGTGCCTGGCCTCAAGCATACCCTCAGCTTGGGCCATACACAGCTCTGGGGTTATATTGTTCATTGTCTCAGAACCACAGAATTATATAACTGCGAGATTAAGTGGAGCACCTTCTGCCAATGGTGCACTCATTCCTCTTCATAACCTCTCTTGCCCATCCAAGATAGGGGTCATTCTCCCCAGACTCTGCTTTAACACTCCCAAAGCTCTGTCCTCTGCTCTGAGCCTCACCAGGGTGGCTGTGATAGCAATAAACTCAGGAGCCCCTTCTCTATCTTCCATGGGCCTCCTCTATCACTTCCTTCTCCAGAAACTCTTAGCCATCCCATCCAGCCACCACTGGTCCTCTCGTCCTCCTTTCAGCTCACTCTCTAGTTCCTGGCTTCATTGTCTTTCCCCCTTTGCCCCACCTTCAAGCCCCTACATTCAGCCTATCACCCTCACTCAGCTCTAAGATCTCTCTCCCACTCTGGGCTGTGGCATGTACCCATCCTGGTCCCTTCACATAATCACTTCTTGAATTGGCTGCCTCGAGACAACAGTCAACAGCTGGCTGGGCCAAAGGCACAGCTGCAGCTCCCTCTCCCAGGGGCAGGGGCTTGGGTCTGCTCTAGTTCACAAGGAGGTCAGAGCAGCTGCAACAGTTTTCCAGGCCCCATTACAGCCCTGGAATGCCTAGGGCCAGGACACAGACGGACCAGCTGACCCCAGGCCAAGAACAAAAGCTGCTATGAGGGACTCTGTTCAGGGCCAAGAAGCCAGAAATAAACTTAAAGGGGGAAAGAACTGCGTAGCAGGGCACACCTAGAACCCAATTTCAGCATCCTTGATATAACCGGGACCAGGCTGGCTCCCTGTGCCTGGTGTGGGGCCCATGTCTGCAACCCTCAACACCGGGTCCTCATGTCAGTGCGGCCTCAGGGCCTGGTGTCAAGAGGAGGAGACGGGCCCTGGAGGAGACAGTGGTGGTGAGGAGCGTGGAGGAAGAACAGCAGGGACGGGAACCTCAGTGGCAGAGCAACAGCGTTTCCCTCCGTCAGCAGAACAGGGAGCGCGGCAGTGGCAGTGGCAGCGGGCTGCTCAGGAGAGCGGTCACCACGGCTGCCTTTATTACCCACCATCAAACAGCAATTTCTTCCCCAGCCTCCTCGCTAATTACCCAGCCAGCGTTCTCATCTCGTTTTATTACTGGAATTAACAACGAGTTCAGAGCGTGGAAAGCTATTAAGATGTGTGATTAAGCCACATTCAATTAGTTTCTACAAACAATTTAATTGATGTTGCAGATAGAATTAACAGAAGGTGATTGTGTGAATGGCTCCACTGGCTGCAAAATGGGGGAGGCTGTGGCGGGCTCTCTTGCGCCAAGCAAGAATAGGGCTCTGAGCTTGAGGCTTGCCCACCAACTCTTCCTCTTCACATCCAGTCCAGGCCACTTCAGCCCACCCAGCCTCCCCCATCAGTAGGCAAGTCATCAGCACTTGGGCAGGAGGTGTCACTGGTTAAGAAAGCCAGACTAAGCCAGGAGTTCATGTCTGAGCCTCTGGAGTTACCTTAGGGGCCCTTCTCTCCAGACCTTCCTGTTGATATTCGAGAAACAGCCAGCAAAAGAAGCCAACTGCTTACAGGTAGGAACAAGGCTTGGTCACTGCTAGCAACTAAAAAGCTTGCTAAGATCTGAAGATGATGGCAACAGGGAGATTTATGCAGGTGAGCCAGCAACACAAGAGCACAGCAACAACCAAGGAATGAGATGAAAAAATGAGAGAGGGAAGTGGGAGAAATGAAGTGCCCCTTTACTAAATTAAATGCATACATACCCCTCTTGAGGCAGCAGCATAGAGCAAGCCTTGCTTTTACATTCCTGGTACTTTTACTATTACCACATGGCTTCAAATCTGAATCATGTCTTTTTAATGGGAAGATAAGCCTCTACAGGGCAGAAATGCCAATTGTTCCTGGTATCTACCCTGGGAGAGGGACCTGCGTTTTGATCACTGAGCCAATGAGCAGCCGATGAAGAGTCGTGGGTTGATGGACCATGAATTCCTGCTCACCCAGGATCTGTTCACTCAACCCTCTCCAAGACTCTCTGTGGCCAGGAGAGCAAGCGGGGGGACTGGTACGTGCGAGGACGTGAGGTGAGGGGCTACCAGAGCTGCCTGCCTTTATAACTCACCTTGCAAGAAAGCAAAGGGCAGGCCTAGGAAGTCCCTGCTTTCCAGACCCTGCACCAGGTCTCTGAAGACATGAAACCTGCACATTTCAGCAGAGGCAGTGCTTGAGGGGGCTCCTGGCGAAACTTGACATCCAACCTGGCCTTAGGTAGACAGGCCCTCCTTATTTGACAATAAACCTTGACAACACTTTTCCCTGACTTCAACTCTCCATAGTGGCTTTTCACAGTCAGTCTCAAGAGGGAGGTCCTCTTGGCAAGTGCAGAAAAATCTGAATAAGGCTTAGAGTCAAAATTATGGGTTTGAGTCTTGGCTCAGCCATTACCCGTGTGACTTTGACATGCCACCTAACCTCATTGAGCCTCCATGCTCCAATTTGTTAAATTATGTGTAAAAACAGCATTCCCTCCAGCCTGTACCTTTCCTTCCTATACCAAAAAAAAACAAAACAAAACAGCTGACTCTTCCTTCTGACCCAAGACCCCCTCTACTGTTCCTCTTTTCCACCTAGTGCTTCCTTCGCTCTCAGGGGCAGGAGAACAGGCAGAAGGAACAGTTAAGAATGCAAGTAAACGAGGTAAGACTAACTAAGGTCACCCCCCACAAGGAGGGGGGAAGTGGTATGTTTCAAACAGGCTAGCGTCTATGCTCACCAGCCAGGGTGGTATGTAAGGAGATAGCATATGCTAAGTTTGCTTGGTGGAGGGGTGGTGGAAAGAAAACTGCAGTGGGAGTTAGGAGGCACCAGTGTAATCTCTGCAGGCCATTGCCCCTCTCTGGGCCCCAGTATTACTGCCTGTGGGTCAAGGGGGATGATGTGATGCCCTCTAGGATCCTTGAGCTTGGAAACACCATGAGTTCACTCTTATTTCTAGGACCAGCTCCTCCTTCATCCCCATAGGTACCAAGGATCTGTCATACAGCCACAGAACCTTGTACCTAAGAAGGCCTTTTGACTTAAGAATGCTTTTTAACTTCCTAAAACACTTTTTGTCTCTATTGTTGGTGTCTTTTTCTAATGTGTCTCACTGCCCCTTTCACCGTTTCTCAGGGAGCCGATGGTGGGACGTCGTCTGTATGTGTGAGCAGGAGGGTGGAGTTAGGGAGAGATGAGGTGCCCACTAGACTGAAAGCCAGAGCCACCTGCATGTGGCCTGTCCTCCAGTCTGCCCCAGGTGCAGCATTCATGTGGTATCCTGGCACCAGTGCCCATCTAGTGAGGTAAGGGATACTGAGAGGGAATAATCTCTATCTTCTGAGCCAAGAGGGAAGGGCCAGTACCCAGAGGAATTGGCCAAGGAGAAAGCCTAGGAGGGCCAGACTGGAGGTCGGGCCTAAGTGGAAACAGACTGTCCAAGGTTGGCTCTTCCCAAGCCAGGGCCCCTTCTGCGTGTTTTCTTGGAAGTCTGTCTGGGAGGTGTTCTCTGGGCTGGGTTATGGCTAGGAAACTTGGATCCCAGCATCTCTTGAGTTGGGCCTCCTTGGCACCTTGTACAGATTCAAAGAAAGGCTTGGGACCCTCTGAGGCAAGCCCAGGGCCTCTGGGTTGGGGGTGGGGCCGGCCCACGTGCTGTGCTTGAAGGGCTTCACAGGAGAACTCATTAGCCCCACAGTGGGGTGGTGACAGAGATGGATTCTGGTGACAGCTGTGTACTGGAGCCACGCAGTGAGGGGAGGGGGAAGGAAGGGAGGGTGGGGAGCTGCCACAGGGGCCACTCTACAAGCACTGCAACATCCCCCACCCCAACCTGAGCATAGGCCTTGTACCCTCCAGATACCTCTACCCACAATCAGCCCCACCCCCAATCTCCTCCTCCCAAAAGGACTCTCCAAGGCCCCACTATGTTCTAAACAGTCCTGGCTTAACCACCTTCTAGTGCTCTGTCATCTGAGGCCCAGGAGCCCAGTGTCCTCCCAGTAAGAGGGCCCAGCTAAAAATCAACTGTCTGGCAACACTAGTATCCATGACTTTAGAAATTCCATGTAAGTGGACTGAATCCAGCTCTTAAATAACCAGGATGTGGAATGTAGAACTTAACTGCTCCAGAGGGCAAGGGTGGGAACAGCTGTCTACAAACTGCTACACAACAGACCTCACATTATCCAGGGATGACCATCCTGACAGTGATTTTTTTCTTCAAAGGTCTCAGTGCCAACCCAGAGCTTCAGGAGTAAGCATTTAGGTCTGGCCTGGGTCTTACCATCTTTTCAGTTCCCAACCCACCAAATGGAGGTTCTGTCTCAAGAGAAAATGCATTTGAAATCACTAAGGTCTGTTTCCCATCACTCCTTGAGTCAGCCCCCGCCTACATCTACACATTTTACTTAAGTCTCCCTCTCCTCCTCTTGCCCCCCGCTCTCCCCAGGGTCAAGGTATTCTTTCTTCTGGACTTACATGCAGGCTGGGGTGGTAGGTGAGCAGACCATTGTCACAGAGCGTCACATACTTTTTCTTCCACTCCTTATTCAAGGACTTGCCGCTCCGCTTCAACAGGATCCCCTGAGAACAGAGGTCTGATCAGAGACAAGGAACCTGGAACCCAGCCCCACAGATGACAGGGTATGAGGAAGGTCACAGGGGGCCATCAGGTAGCACCCCCGTACCATCTCTTTCTCCTGGGCCACCTTGCTTGTTGGGGCAGAGAGGCCTTTAAGGTTCGACAGTTAAGCTAGCGAGAGTCAGGAAGACAGACAACTCTATAGTGCTTGGCCATCCCTGACCACCCACCAGGAAGCAGCCTGGGGGTCCCAACTCTCCAGTTACCACTGACTACTGCCGTAAAGCAGGGAGTAGAAGAGTTTTCTCTCTCCTAGTACATAGAGCATAATGTGCTTCAGATGGCCTCACAGCGGTGATGGCCCTGGTCATGAGTCTGAAGCCATCTCCAAGTGATGGGCTGGATAAATAGCTCAGAGATTTCAGTAGAATCCTGGCCTTTCACCTCCTGTGTACTCTTTGTGGTAGTTCCAGAATAAGGCCAGAAAATCCTCTAACCAGCCCAAGAATGCTCCAGAACCGCCCCCCAAGCTAGACAGTGGGGAAACCTGGACTTCGATGTCAGCAACCATATGACCTATGTATGCAAAAAAGACACAACATGGAGGTGAGGTGAGTATAAGAATAACAAAACCTCCACGAGAGCAAGAATTCAGATTTGTTTTATTCACTGATATATTCTCAGCACTTAGAACAACGCCTGGGACACAGCAGATGCTCAGTAAATATCTACTGAGGAAAAATGACCCAAGACTTGTGTACCAGTCAGAAATAGTGAAGTCAGAAGGTAGACTCGAGCTAGGAAGAAGAGACAATGAGAGGATACCCAACAATAACCTTTGCTTCCTTCCCAGGATAAACCTTCTCCTCTAATGTTAACCCCTGAAAGATGCCTTCACACTTCTCTGGCCCTTTCCCTGAAACAACAAATAAAACAAGAGAATGGTTGAAGAAGGGGGGTGGGGGAGGGCAAGAAGAGAACAAGGAATACCAAGAATATATACCAGACGGCTGATTACCCAAGGTGCCTAGCCTCACCACCCCAGGGCCCCCATCCTCCAAAACTGAGATTGAGAAGAAGTAGGGCTCTCCAAAGATTTCTAGGCAAAAAATTTTACAGGGGAAGAGGGGCACAGTCAGACCTATAAACTGGGGGCTAAATGGGAGTCAGAATCTTTATTAGCTGGGAGAGCAGAACCTGAATTCTATCCCAGGGTATATTAAAAAAAAGATGAGATCTGCTCATAATTAAAGGAGGCAGAGCACAGAGAGAGAGAAGAGGCCCTCTAATGCCTTCTCCTTTTAGGAACGGAGGGCTCTGCCCTAAGTTAACCAAGAAAACAAGAATAAATGAGATTCTAGTGTCAACACAGGTCCTGAACCCAAAGTGAGGAGGAGGTACGGAGTCATTCCCACCTTTCCCTCTGAAGTTCTTCCTATAGAAGGCTTAGCTCTAAACAAATGAAATTAATAGAAAAAGTTACTTAGGATTTCCTGGTTGATCTCTCCTTCCCCAGTAGGAAGTGAGTTGGAGGTAAGAAAGAAAACTAAGTTCCAGTGGTTTAAGCAGCTTTAATCCTAATCTCCCATTTTCAACATATACTTCACATTCTTGAGACCTCTCCTTCCTCCCTCTATCCTACTCCTCCTTCTGCCACCGTCAAAAGACAAAGGGGACCACAGGAGGTGTGGCTATGTGCGGATGGCATTGGAGGACACAGCCATCAGGGAACCTGTTCTCCCTGCTACCTGTTCTCCCATCAAAGTGAGAGATCCTACCCTCAAGAGGAGCTTCCGCAGATGAGTGGCATTAGTACAACAATTCCCAGGCAAAGGGGCAGGCTGAAACAATCCAGAAGGCGAGTGGGCCCCTGTATCATGAGCCATCCAGGAGCCAGGGCAGTGGTCTAGGGCTTGGTGATCTGCTTCTGGGCCTGACATCATGGGCCCAGTCAGGGACAAAGGGTGGCAGAAAAAATTCAACAAATAATATAGCTGCCCCCCCCCCTCCACCAAGCAACAGCAAAGTGCCCCAAAGCTAAGTGGGCCCTGAGGGCAAATGCCCATTGATCTCTGAGAAGCCAGCTCAATGAGACCCTGGCAGTCTCATCGCCATTCCATTCTTGAACATGAAACTAAGAGGAATGAAGACTGGTCAGACTAAAGTAGATGCCTTTGGCAGGAGCCTCCAAACTGCCTGCTTACTTGCTGCTCTTCATCTCCCTGCTCCCTCCATTTGTGACTCCCTCCGTTTGTTCACCGTTTGTTCAGGGCCTTCAGTAGGAAATTCCATACTGGCCTCTATTCTCAAATCACTTCAAGCCACCTGAACCTGGCCTCCACCCTCCAGTCCCTGACCAAGCTCACTCTCCAGGCCCTTCCCTCATTACCCCAGCAGGTCTTCCACCCAAGGGAAAGGAAGGCTAGCCTCCATTTCTCTTTCTGACATTTACTAGCTCCATAACATTAAACAACTGATTTACCTGCTCTGGGCCTCAGTTTCCTAAGATGGATAAAGGACTGGGCTTAGGATCTCCAAGAACTTCCAACTCAGACATATGGCAGTTCTTGATACCCTCTGACTTCCCTTCTGAGAAATGAGATGAGGTGCCAAGAAGATGAGGTGGTGTCTAAGAAGGAGTTCCTTTCCCTTTCCTGCACTTGGCCTCCTCTGGGCAGGAAGCAGATGAGCAAAAGCAGTGTACTGCCAGGGTATGGGAAGGGCGCCCAGGGCTCCCTTGAGAGAAGCAAGTGTAGCTGGCCAGGGACTCAACCTGCCTCCCACCTCCGGGCCTGGCCCACCCCCATCCCTTGCCTCCATAGCCTGGCTCTTCACCCCAAGCCATTCACCAGGGAAATAAAAGCCGGCAGAAAGCTGGGCTAGCGGAGACCTGCCTACCTCTCACCTCTTCCTCATTCCCTCCCAAATCTGTTCAAAGAAGGGAGAGAGAGCTCCCGGGGTTCCTGCTCCCCTCCCTGCCCTGGCCAGGCTGCGCACGGTGAAGCAGGAAGCAATCTGGGACGGAATGGAAGCGGTGCGGAGGCGACAGCCCCCAGAGGACCCGTTCCCGCCGCCCGCCTCCCTCCCAGCTCCGCCAGCCGACTTAATTGCGGAGTCCGGATTGATTGGGAATGCAAATGGCAACTGAAATGCAATCTCCACTCCCAGCAGGAGCTGGGGGGGAGGGGCAGGTACAGAACTGGGAAGCACGGGACAGGAGGGTGGTAAGAGGAGGGGCCAGCAGATCTGGTTGAGGTGAACCACCCAGAGCACTGCGGGGGGTGGGGGTGGGGGTGGGGGGGTGGAGTGGGGGGGGAGTGGAGCGGGTGGGAGGGGGGAAGCACAGGGAGCGGCAACTAGGCTGGGAGAATAAGAGAGTGGACGGCACCCCCCTCTCCCCTCCACCCCTGCCCCACCAAGGCACTCAGCAAGGAATCTGAGTGAGCAGGCAAGCCACAAAACGGCAGCACAAGGGGCACACACAGATACCTGGCTCCAGCCGGCAGCACTGTGCAGGGAGGAGGGCCTTTCTGCCAGTGTCCTTCCTACTGAGGGTCCCTGGGATTTAGGTGGGCATACAATATCTAAGTGACCTGGCTGACCTCCAGGCCTGAACAGAAAGAACCCCAGGTTCATCCACATCACAGAGCCCAGGGCCTTGACGCCCACTCCACAGCACTCCCTTCACTTCTAGGGGTGGGGTGAGGTGGGTGAGAGAACAAATAAATAAATCACTCCTCTGCTGACACTACCCACAGACAGGAAAAGATGTTTGCTGAGCTACACTTATCTCAAAGCCTGACAAAGGCTGAATAATATGTTCACATTTATTTACTAAATGTTTAAGTGTGTGGACACACACACCCAAAAAAACACACCTCCCCTTAGCTCTTTCCCCACCCCTTCCCTAAATTGGGGAGCTGACAATCCCACGCCAAGGAACAGATTCATCACTTAACACTCTAGCCCAACAAAGAGGTGCTCAGTGGAGGTTTGCTTTTTTTTTGGGGGGGGGGGGGGTCCGGGCTATATGCAATCAAACAATCAACAAGTTTTTACGGGGATTTATTCTGAACACACATACACATTCATACAGGGAGAGGAGGAGGGAGATGAATTTGTGGATGCTGCCACTGCTTTCTCTAGACTGTTCACAGTACCTCCCAGTAGCTGACCCAACTGGAGCATTCTCTGCCACTGATAAATGTGATGAATATTTCAAGAGAGGGAAGAAACAGAAAAGGCAGGATGCAGACCAACATTTTGTTCCCTACCCTGACCCCTGGGACCCTGACAAAGTACCCAGGATTTTTAATTTTCGATGGACCTTCACTGCAGGGTCAGAAACCTCCAAGTTTAGCACATGAATCCTGGTCACACTAGCCCACAGGCCCCAGAAACCCCAGCTCTGAGGGGCCAACCAGCCAACCTCACACTGGCTTGGTGCTCTGGCCACACCAGACTTGTTCTCTGCAGGCAAAACCCGGACACAATGCCTCCTGGAGACATGGCATCCCTGACCACCAGTTCCCAAGAAATTCCATGCCACACCCAGCATCCTGGTGAGCACAGTATAACCTGGCAGTCTACTGCCTGCCCCCACCCTGCTGGCCCATTTTCATGGGCACTTCAGCCTCTCAGGCTCTCAACAAAGCTCCAAATAAACATCCCCTCATTCTACCTGCTGCAGACCCTGCAGTTCTAGAGCCCTTTGGCCTTTAAGTACCCCTATCCTGTGCGAAACCATACTGGCGCAAAGATGCCCTCCCCATTCAGTGTCTTTTCCAGTACGGGGATCCATAAAGGAGGCTGGGGGAATCCAAGCTTCACGCAGCCCAGCCCTACCAGATAGTGACTCAGGAAAGAGGCAGGAGAGATGAGGAGGGGGCACTCTCAACTAACACTTCCTTTCAGAAGAAACAGAGGCTCATGCTGATAAAACTGTGCCTATAAACCTGAAGAAGATGTCCCCATCATGCACACTCCTCGGGTTCCTCCTGCATAACTTCACTTCATTTCCTGGGAGGACAGACGGTTTAGGCCAGACAACCCAACTCAGCCCTCACCCCGGGACAGCATCGCCTCCTCCGAGTTCCTTCAACTCAGGAACCAGCACTCCTCGGAGAGCAATTTTAAGATGTCGCATAGCTCTCTGCTGCCCTCGCGTGGCAGGAAAAAAAAAAGAGACCCAGCCAGCAGGATATGTGACCACAAAATGCTGCTGCCCAGGGAAAGGCTCAAACTGAAGTCCAGGGTCACTTGTGACCTCTCCGGCCATTCCTCCCTGCAGGCTCACCCTTCTTACCAGGATGATTACCTCTCCCTTGTTCGGGATTCAAGCTGGAAGGAGTGGGGAGGCGGGAGGGCTTGCCTCCGACACCATCTCTCTCCATCCCAGAGGCCCAAAACCTGTGGAGGTCTTGAGACCCGGGACTTCCTGGACAGCTATCTCAGTGTCCCTCCAGGTTGAAGGGATGGAAATGCTGACCTGCTTGATAGGAATGGCGCGGCCACTGCCGATACTGTCCACCTTGCACTCTGTCGCCTTCTTCTCCCTGTCCAGATCAGCGCCCTTTCGAGACTGGAAGAGAAAAGAAGGGGTGTGTTAAAAGAGGCTCAGGGTACACCGGGGAGAGCTGCCCACCTGAAACGCCCAGCCCTCCCTTCCTCCTCCCTCCTCCTGGGCAGGGCCTAGCCGTGGGTGGGGCTGGGGCGGCGGGAATGGGAAGGAACTGAGACCACGAGTATTCCAACGGGTTTATTCTTACACACGGCACCATACAGAGCAGCACAGGTCACTGAGCCGGGCCCGCCCCTCACAAAAGAGCAAGGACATGAGATACCGAGGGCACGAAGAGCGCACAGCCCAGGGGGCTGGGGGAGTAAGAGAAGGGAAGGGGCGAGGAGAGGTGGACGGTGGGGCTGAGGGATGGGCGGGAGCACAGGGCACGACAACCAGGGAGCGCAAAGTCCAGAAGTGAATGGGCAGGTGGCCCGTCTGCGGCACGGACACCACACAGCACGTTGCGCCGCCGAGCACTTCGGCATGGCCCAAGGGGCACAGTGGATGGAGAGAGAGAGGAGAGAGGCCAGAGAGGCCCTGCACCCCCTGCCAAGCTCCTGGGGCAGAGTCCACCCTAATACGGATCCTAGGAAATAGGGGAAGGCCAGAAAGAGGGGAAAAGGCAAGCGGCGGTGGCGACTGCGGTGTCCGGAGCAGGAGCAGGAGCAGGAACGGCAGTAGTCCATGCAGGAAGGAGCAGGAGGAAGGAAGGGGCAGGAAAGCTCCCCCCAGGAGCAGCTGGGCCGGAGCAGGCGCTTGCACTCCCCCGCCCCTCTGGGGCTGCCGTCACGCTGGCCTGGCCGACGGGGCGTGGGGCCGAGCTCCCTTCTTCTCCATGCAGCGAGCCTGGCGCAGCGGCGTCCAGCCGGGCCTGGTCCCCCCGGGCAACCCCGCAGCCACTGGCTCCAGCGTTCCTAGCCTTCCCTGGGGGTGGGGTTAGTTACAAAGGTTCCTGTGGGTCTCTGGAGTGGGGAGCACGGCGGCCGCTTCTCATCTGAGAGCAGTCCCAGGGCCCGGCCCGCCTCCGGCCCCGCACAGGGGGGGAGAATGTCCAGAGGTGCTGTGTGTCACCACCTGGTCTTCTAATTTGGAAGGAGTTGGAAAGGCCTTTTTGTTGATGAAAAGTTGGAAACAGTGGCACATATCTGCAAATATCGAAAGAATAAAGATTTTGGCAAGTTATATTCAAGCCCCGCACAAGTCGGTCAGCACTGGTGAGGGCAGAGACCCAGGCGCCTGGGGAAAGGCGGCAGCGGAATGCAAGAGGAGGAGGAGGAGAAGGCGGTGGCGGCAGTGGAGGCGGGGCTGCACCTGCTGGGCCTAGCAGTCCATCTCCACGAGAAACGGTCGCCACTGGGCAGCCCAGGCCCCACATCCCTCCTGTTCTCCCTAGGCTACTATGAGCCACGAGCACAGGGAGGGGCAAAAGTCAGCAATGCCGTGTGGGAGAAAACACAGCCAAAGGGAGCAGGAAGAACTGATGGGAAACCGAGCACCAGAGAGTAAATCGTCGCCCCGGCAGCTCCACACCATCAGCACTGCCCCCTGGTTCTCTCCTGGGTGCCACAACCCTCTGCCCCTTTGGCCCAGTGAGGAGGAGGATGGGTGGGACCGCTGCCACCGGGTCCCCAGACAGAAGAGACAGTCAGGTGGAATGGGGTGCAGCTTGCCCAGCTAGGCTGGGGAGCTGAGAGGCCCCCATCTACCAGAGGATCCCTGGGGGTCCAGAGGAGCACCTCCCTCACCAAAGGAGCAGGGGCAAGAGGGGCACACAGTGAGTACATAGACTCATGGAGGGAGACTGGGGATGTCAACGACCACGTCCAGTGGGAGGGTCACGAGGGCACCAGCCACAGAGCAGCAGGCACGGGAGCGGTGACAGCGGAGGACGTGAGGAGATCTCCCTTGCGCAGGTGTAGTTCTGCCGGGGAGGATGAGGAGGGAGAAGAGCAGTTGCCCCGATAGCAATGATGAGAGGGTGAGGCCCCAACTTGCACTCATAGAGACGCACACGTCTTGAGGTCGCCTCAGGGATGATGGTGCAACTGAGGTCACCATGAAAACAATGGAAAGAAAAAATAAGGTCGCCACTGTGAAGATGGAGAGAATGAAAGATCCCAGCGGGTAAGGACTTGCCGCGAGCCCACGTTAGCAAGGATGACAGAGTGGGAGGTCACTGCAGCCAAGGCAGACAGCAGAGTGCACGGGATGGCAGCAGGGGCACGAAGGCAGTGCAGCAAGGAGGCTATGGAGCTGGATCATGAGGAGGGGACGTGGAGAGTGGTCCCAGGGCTGCATTAAGTAGAGGGTGCCCTGGGATTGTTACGAACAAGCTGACAGGGAGAAAGAGGACAGATTAAGAATGATAACGAGGGAGCAGATGACTGAGGCAAGATGGAAGGGAGAGGGAGCCAACAGCCCTGATGGTGATCACCATGGGCTCCATGGTGGTGGCAGCGGTGGCGGCGGCAGCAGCAGCAGGTGTGGGAGTTCAAGCAGGTGGCTACCAAGGCTCTGGGTGTCTCAGTGGGTGTGAACAGGAACAAGAAGGCTGCGAGCTTAGGCAGGGTTAAGGCTGGGGAAGAGTGATACGCAGCAGCAGCTGGTAGCAGAACCAGGGTCGGTCAGCACGGGAGGGAGAAGAGGGCGCAGGCACAGGATGAACAGAGGCAGGCAGTCCGGGGAAGGAGAAGTCTGCCGGTCAGGGCAGGAGGCGAGGATGAATGAGTATGGCTGGGGAGCACTGGTTCTGGGCAGGGTTCCTGAGAGCCCAGAGGGAGCCTGGCCTGGCTGGCTGAGCATGGGGCCAGGCTAAGAGCCTGAGCTCCGGCACTTGGAAAGAGGCGCATGGAGTGACGCAGAAGATAGTTGGTGATCTCCTGAGGTCAACTCACCCACCTTTGTCTGACCCAAGACTCCCAAAATCGTCCAACCAAATCCCAGCTAGAGAATTAGAGTGGGGTGGGGGGGGCACATGTGTCAGAAACTGGGAATGGAACCACCGCAGGCTCAGTGGGACCTAAGATGGGAGGGGGCTGGGCCCTTATGTGGGAGAAAGTCAGAGGCCCGGGTGTAACGTCTGGGAAAGGAGATAGGAAAAACCTGTGTGGGAGGAATAAGGCAGTGTAATGAGGAACAAGGATGGGAATCGGGAGATCAAGGTCTAGGAAAATATTTTTAAGCCTTTGCTAAACCAATCACATTGGCGGGTGGAAAGCATGCTCATTTTCCTTTCAGCAGTGTGGGGCAATGGAAAAAGAGCTGGAATAGGTATTGGAAGGCCTGGGCTGTTTCTAGCTCTGCCAACTAACCCTTCATGTAACCTTGGACAAATAACCTTCCAGTCTTTAGTTCATTAACTGTTGAACAAAAGAGGGTCAGGGGGGTTAGACTAGATAAGTTCAAAGACCCCTTGAAGCTGGTAAGAAAGTTCTAAGGGATCAAAGAGAGAGAAAGGCTACTTGGGAGACTGCACATGTGTAGCGGCAGGAGTCTGGGGGATATGGTGAAGGCAATGAGTAGAAGCAGCAATGGGAAGCTCCTCTGTGGACTCAAAGGAAGTCTGTGGAAGATGCTGGGTAACGATGAGGGCACTGGCAAGGAGCCTCTCGAATCCATGGGGAAGAGAGAAATACTGTGGTTGTGTTCAGTAAGAAGGTATTTTCCTGGTGTGGAGCTGCCCAGCAGCCTAGCTGTCCCTGGCTCCTACCCTTCCTTTCTCCTAGGCTGGGAGCCCTGGGTTCAGCCCTGTCTGTGCAGTGAAGGAGAGCTGGGCAGAGAGGGGGAGGGCAGGGGCAGGGTCACATACCGTGAAGATGTTGGAGCGCCGCTTGGACTGCTTGCGGATGGGTGTGGGGGTGGAGGAGGCAGCGATGGTCTCGATGCGCAGCTCCCGCTGGCTGATGCTGGGGGTAGAGGGGACTGAGGACGAGTAGTCGCTGAAGGCGCTGCTGCCGCCATTCGTGGCCTAAGGACAGAGAGGGCTGCTGAGGGCGGCTCTGGGGTACAATGTAGGGGGCAGGCACCAGAGAAGAAGGAGGATGCTGGGAATCCCTGGTCTTCTCCCTGGGCAGGCACTTGGGGTAGTGGGTAGACCTAGCCTGAAGCTGATGGGGCAGTAGAAGGGCCATTAGCCCCTGAAGAAGGTACTGAGTAGGAAGTTAGCCTGGAGGCATCCTACAGAGAAGGCAGCAAACCTTTCTAGGTCCTAGCAGAGGCTCTTACGTGTCAACTAGGGAGCAGAATCAGAGGCAAAGGCTGCCAAGTCTAAATCAGTGTCAGGGCGTGCAAGTGGACAAGTTGTGGAGTCTTGGCTCACAGGTAGGTCTGGAACAGGACTAAAGCCACCCAGGACATTTGTGAGTTTAGTGGGTCACCCCCAAAGTCAGTGACATCTATCAGGGATTCAGGACCCTGGGCAATGGGCTGGGGTTGTGTTCAGGGTGCTGAAGGAGGATGAGGTGTGCTTCCAGAGAGTGTGGCGGGGAGGGAAAGGGATACAGGGAAAGCCAAGGACAAAGGATCAGAGAGGAAATATGACTTCCAAACAGAGTGCGTTGCAGAGAGGGAAGAAAGAAGAGAAAGGAAGGTCACAGAATGGAGACAGCGCACAGGAGCAGTCTACTTCAGGAGTGCTGAACACATACAGAAAACAAGGTAGCCTACCTGTTCCCTACCTGCTCGTGAGACCTTCAATTAAGTAGAGAATGTGCTCTGACCTGGCAGAATCCTGCTAATCCTCACATGTACAAAAGGAGTAAAATACATAAAAGACCACCCGGTAGCAATATAAGCCCACCAGGCCAGGGGCCTACATGCATTGCTGAGTTGCACAGGCTCTGAAATCTGCTGGTTTCAGTGTGGAGTTGCTCAAAGACAGGGAAAAAAGACCTACAATTCCTCCTTCTTTTGTCCATGTGGAAACACAGGGGAATCCCTGCCACTTTCTCAGAAGTCCTAAAGGAAAGGGTCCTTGAAAAAGCAACCGGCTTGTGGTCAGAAAGCTGGGGTGGCTGCCAAGTGCCATGGTAAGCCTTGGAAAGGCAATAATTCTTGGCAGAACTAAAGCTGAGTGGCTGTCAACTTGGCCACTCAATTGAGCCCATCTGTTTAGGGCCCAGGGCTTTAAACAGAATAGGGAATGAAGTAGGAAAATGCAGTTTTGAAAGGAAGTTCTGGCCAATATACTAAAGGCCAAAAACTAATCAGGCAGTAGGCCCAGGAAGGGGACAGGTGTCCCAGGGGTATTATTAGAAGAACGCCAGCAAGACCTGGCTGAAAATTAACCCCTCCCCACAATATCCCACATTGATCCAAAAGTTACTCATTACTTTGCGGCATGCACTGCTCTTCCAAAATACAAATACTCACAGAAGGGATTACAGGGCAAGTCCCTAGTGTTAGTGAGAATGAGTATTCTCTACTCACACAGAAGAGAGCAGTGAGTAGGCGGAAGGAGAAAGTCCAAGGAAAGGAGAGGGATGCCAGGCCTTTACACTCTTCACGGTTTTGCCAAGGGTAATTCCTCAGCAGGCCTAAAAGAACTTTCTCTTGTTCTTGTACCTTCTGAGTAAGGTTTCCATGGAAGCAGCCCATGCGACAATTCTAATAATGTTAACTACAGCAAGCGTTCAAGTTCTCTGGGCTGAAGTGGTTGGGGGAATGAGAACAGTAAAGAGAAGAGGGTATGAAACTCTAGCAGGAAGGGACAGTCAGCACGGGAAAATAGACTAGGCCAAGGCCAATCGTGCAGGCTGAATGGTATTAGAGCCAATGCTTTCAAAACCATCTGCAAGGCCGGGAGATAAAATGAATATGGGGCAGGCGTGAGGAACGGGTCTATGGTGGAGGTGGTGGAGGGTTACCACATACTGACAAGTACCTCAGTAGCCAGACAGGTGTGTATGGTTGAGCAGAGGGTGGAAGGGAGTTTGAAGCATGGTGGGGAGGTTGGGCCCACCTGGTTGATGTGCACGGCTGGGATGGAGGCGGCGGACACTGCCGAGTGGCTGGGAGAGTTAGGCAGTGACTTGCAGGGGCCGATGGCCAGCTGCTGCTTCTTCCGCAAGGCTACTACCTTCTGTGCCACTGCAGGGGACAACAGAGTCAATTCTCTCCACAGCAGAGAAGGGAAAGCCCAGCTTAGAGCCTTCCTCCAACAAACATAGGCTCCACTTGTCAGGGAGCCTTCCTGAGCCCCACTGATGGGGAACGTGGCCACAGGCCCTGGCCTGTCAGCGACTCCCACCCGGCACCCAAGTTACCGTCCTGGAAGACGCGTTCCACATTGAGTCCGTAGGTCGCGCATGTCTCATAGTAGGTACAACGCTTCAAGTCCGTTGAGAGTTTGCGGGCCCTGCCATCATCGATAACCCGGGGGTTCGCAGCACTGATGGCATCTGTTTGAGAAGGGAGGGTGGGGGTTTACTCAGCTGGCTGGGAAGATGAGGTGGCGAAAGCAGGGGGCAGGCCATGGGAAACACAGCCCTGAGAATATGGGAGTCTGAGCCTTAATTTACCTTTGCCACCAGCTCATTGAAAATGAGCCAACCACTTAATCTCTGGCTCTCTACTCATGATCTCAAAAATGTACCAAATAGTTGCTAAGGAGCCTTTCCATCTCTGAGACTATATGGATTGCAGAGTTTAGCTGGGGAAGGCAAAGCAATTTCGGTGCAAAGAAGAACCCCAGTAATGGGGCAGCAAGGTAAGAGCTAAAAGTCTCTGTTGCTCTGCTGTTCAACATCCTAGATGCACATGAGCACTGGAAATGGTGTGGGACAATGCTGCTGCTTTCTCACATCTGCCCATTCAGCTTTCATCTGGGGGACCAACAGCCATCTGTTCCCTTCCTGCTCCCGGGGTCTTCCCTCTTGCCTGTGCACAGGCCTTACATGTCCCTATCCCAACCTCAGATGTCCTGCCCTCCTGCAGGGCCCAGCCTCACCCTGAGTGCCCACCAGGACCATGGGCACTTCGCTGGCATTGCGGAAGCTGCAGAGTCTCAGGAAATAGTTATACACCGTCTGAAAGCTGATTTCATCCTCCAGGCTGAACACAAACACCACAGCATCCACCCAGGCAGCAAACTAAGGGGAGACCAAGCTAAATTACCACCCCAACCTATCATATGAAAACTTCTCCCACCAGGCAGATGCAATGAGAAGGGGCTGACTCCTTCACCTTCCCCCAACCCCCACCACACAACCCCTCCCAGTGCCAACTGGGAAGCTGGAGAAAGGGGTGCCATTACCCAGGGCTGTTCTATGGGTCCTGGGGCAGGAGCATCACCTGCAACTCAGGGGGGCCTCCTTCATCTCGTATCAGCAGCAGGTAACTCTGACCATCCACCACAATCTCCTTCTTAAACCGACCCCCTAAGAACAGAGTTCACAGTCAGGACCAAAACTTGGAGAAAGAGCTCAAGGGGACCAGAGAAGAAATCTACAGTTTCCAACCAAGGAAATAAAAGAAGACTGGAAAGGCCAAGAGACTGGAGAAAGCGTCTGTTCAGACAATCTGAAGGAGAGGAAGCGGACAGAGTAGCCCTCCTCAAAGTCCAAATTAGGCCTGTACCACTCACCTTCGGGGGACTCCTCCTGGACGTAGGTACCAGTCAGATAGCGATGCACCAGGGCTGACTTCCCACTAGAGAGGTTCCCCACAATGCCCTGAGGGAGAGGAAGGGGTGAGAGGAGCATTCAGAGGGCAAGAGGAAGAATGCCTAGGAAAGGGCTGGAAAGGCCAGTGAGCATGAGGAAGGGGGAAAGACCAGGGCAAAAGGAAAAGGAAAGAAAGAGAAAATAAGAGAAGGGGGGCGGGGGAGATGGCCAAAAGCAACAAAAGGCTGAAGGAAGAGACCAAACAGAAAAAGGGGACAGAGGGCTCACTTCTCCAAGCCTGGGCCCCACCCAGCTCCAGGGCTCCTTGGTCTCTCACCCTCCACTCACTCACCACTTTAAGCTCTGGCACAGAGCGGCTCAAGGTCCACTCCTGGCTGTTTACAAACGAGTCTGTGGAAGAGAAGGCATCCCTATTAGGACCAGGGCAGCGCATATATATATATAAAACTTCTTCCCCTCCCCCACATACACAAACCCCCTTACTATCTACAACCACCCTCAGCCCCAGCTGCCTCCTATAATGCCCCTTCCTAAGCAGCAAAATTCTTTTTAAGTAAAACAGAGTAATACAGTTGTCAGGAAGAGGACTTTGAGGGGTGTGGGTTCAATTCCTCTGGCCTGTGCGTCCCTCCCTCATTTTACTGCCCCAGCAGGTAAGTAGCTCCCATCTTGAGCCCCACCCGGCCAAGTGCCCCCAAGGCCCAGACGCCAGGCGCAGGTTAGAGGCCACCCCAGCAGGTCTCAGCCCAGACCTAAAACAGGCTGAGCACTTGGTAGAAGGGCCAGCCTCCTGCAGCGAGTAGAAACAGCTCACCCTCCGCAGGGTGGGGCCACCCACCACATTCCTGAGCCAGAGTAAAGAGGGAGGCGTCCTTACCTGGCTCGGTTCTTGGAAGGGCTGGACTAAAAGAGAAGTGCTCACTCCACCCCACCCTACCCTACTCGGCCCTCCTACCCAAGCTCCTCCTTACTGGGGAGGCAGGGCGACCCTTTCATTCACAGAGACACGCCTCTAGGCTCCTATCTCCTCCCCTCCAGTCCATTCTTAGCACCTTTGGAAGCTCCCTCTTGATGAGTCAAGGGGCAGCGTCCAGGGAAAAGGATAGCCTCGCTGCTCCCCTGCAAAAGCCCACCGCCCTCTTCTTCATCTTTCTAGATTTTAAGGTAGAGCCTCCCGTGAGCTTCACATGGCCCTGTCCTTGACAGGCCTCTCTGGCTGGGGAGGGCAGACTTCATCTCCCTAGGCTCCCAGATACACACACGGTCCCAGGTTCTTTCACACATGAGTTATCACGACCGGGTCCACAAACAGTCCCTAAAATCACATGAATCGGCAGCCAGAGATGAAAGGGCAATACCAGCCTGGGAGTTAGGAAACTCGTGTTCTAGTTCAGCTAGAACCAGCTGGCTCTAGGTAAGTCTCTTTGTTTCTCTGGGCCTCAAAGCCTCATCCCAAATAAGAGCACCAGGTTCTAATCTTCTGAGTCCCTTCCTGGTCTGATAGTCAGTGATCGTCGGGGTCAGGGCTATCACCTGATTGCCCCAGGGATGTCCAGCCATGGCCTGGAAGTCCTCCTCTGCCTCCCACCACTGCTTCCTGGCCCAAAACATGCCCTTCTCCGGACCTTGTCAATCACCCCAGACACTGACTGGGAGCCACTACAGCCACAGCTTATCTATCTCGGCCAAGGCCCCTCAACCCAGCCAAACCCCATCTGGCCACATCACACGCCCACCTCTACCAGGTAGGTTCAACAATTTTTACACCAACTCTCAACTTTCTCATAGTCCTCAATCAGGGAGGCCCTCGGTCTTTCAGGATACTGAGAGCCGGGGCTCTGCCGTTCCCGGGTCCCAGGGTCTTAAGGCCGGAGGCGGCGCCTCGCGCTCCGCAGGGCCCAAGGCCGGGAAAGCCCCAAGTTGCCGGAACCCCGTGCCGCGCCGCGCCCCCTTCTCCTTACCAGGCGGCGGGGCCGACGGCGCGCTCTGCACACCCAGGAGCAGCGGGGCCGCGGCCGCCCGGCGGCTCCACAGAGGCTCCGCGGGTCCGGTGGGCCCCGGCTCCCTCCGGCGGAAGCGGCTGGTGAGCAGCTTCCAGAGGCTGGCGCCCGCGCGGGGGCGGCTAGGGTCGGACGTCCCCCGCCTGCCTTCGGGGAACAGGAGATCGCGGCGGCTGGGGAAGGCGTGCAGGGAGCTGGCGTCGCCGTCGCTCTTAGTGCGCGTCCGGGGCGGCCGCGGCAGCAGTCCCGACTCGGAGCGCCGGATCTCCTGGCCCCGCCGCAGCCGGAAGCTGAAACTCTTCCTCAGGGCTGAGAAGCCTCTTCGGGGGGCCTCGGCGTTCCGCCCTCCGCTCCCCCGAAATACCTGCCAGCGCTGGCTGCTCCACAGCGAGGCGCCCCTGAGGAAACCCGAGCTGCCCGCTCGGCCCAGGCCCCCACCCGTGGCCGGCGCGTCGGCGGCTCCCGAGAGTTCCAGGCGGTTCACCTCCAGAAACGTCATGCTGGTGGGCCGCGGCCGCGGAGGCTGCTCCCCCGGAGCCCGGCTGCGTCGGGCCGGCCCAGGGCTGGACGGGGCACCGGGCTCGGCGGGCTCGGGACAGCCGGTGTGCGGAGTGCCCGGCAGCCCCGAGGGTTCTGCGCCCGGGGTCGCGGCCTGCAGGGGCCCGTCCGACTGGCTCCGGCGACCGAGGCGCGGACGCAGGAGGCCGAGCAGCAGGCTCCGGACGCTGGGGGGCGGCGGCCCGGAGCCGCCCGAGCAGATACTCCGCGGCCGCGCCGGCTGCTCGTGGGCTGCGCAGAGAGCGGCCTGCACGGCGGCGACGGCGCGGCCGGCTGGGGCGCCGTGCAGGTCCAGCGAGTCGCAGACGCTGAGGGCGCGGCGGCAGGCGGCGGGCCGCTCCCTGCTGCAGCTGTCACCCGGCGGCCAGCCCCGTTCCATGCTCAGGGCCCGGGGGCGAAGGCCAGGCCCATGGCGAGGGGCTCTGGAACTCTGCCGGGCCGGGACTGTGGCCGGGACGGATGGCCCTCTGGTTTCGGGCCCCTGGTTTCGGACCGAGTGAGTCCCTCAACTCCTCCACCTCTCAGCCGGCAAGCCCAGACCTGGAGAGGCCGGGAGCCAGCCCAGGAAGGAGAGAGAGGCGGCAAGCCTGGCCTGGAACACCCAGGAACGGCGGCAGGGGAGCCAGCCTGCTGGGGCAGCCCCCGGGAGCCCGTCAGAAAACAGGAAATTCCAGCCCAGGGCTCCACCTAAGATTGGGGCAGGTAGGTGAGGAGCTGTCATTAACAGAGGGACAAATAACAGTCCTGGCCTACACCACAGGCTGGGCCCCATTTTTGGAGAAAATTGGCCCATTTTCCCTTTCTCTGAAGGCTGAACCATCAAAAGGTGATACATATACATCAGGGTGTGAGTTATTAAAAGTCTAAATTAGGAGTTAGAAGGCAATTCACAAACCTTCTCCAGACTTCAGTCTCCATCTGTAAAATGGGAAGCCTGAGTAAGTTGATCCTAGTAATTTTTGCCTCAGATATTCTGAGTTCTAAAAAATGTTGAGAATAAGAGTTGCTTGATGCTGCAATAGGCTTTCTGCTTATGACTGAGGCTGCCTTTTTCTTTGAAGATTATAAAATCCAGAAGATACTCATCTATTTAGACTGGGTTAAGTGTCATCATGCCTGAGGGAAGCAGAAAATCAAATAACCTCTGGGCCTGGACCCTGCAGTTCTGTACAAATGACTCAGTTGAGTCCCTGAAGTCTCTGGCTTCTTGCTGATCACTGGGTCCCACCTACTGTCCAGATGTTGATCCCCAAGGCGAAACATTAGGTTGCAAGACTGGTTGGAGTCTGACACTGTAAAGGTAAACACTGCTCTTCCAAGCACAGATGCCCTTTCAACTTCATGACTGACGGTTGTACCAGCCACTCAGAAAATCCATGGCTCACTTCAGCATCTGTTCCCATGTTTTGATTTACACTGCATTTTAAACATCAGTCATCTCCTGAGGCCCTGGAGATTACCCACTTTACCATAATCCACAAAGTAAGAACTCATCAAGGGGCAGCAGCTGCTGCTGCTGCTTCTGTATGGTGATCAGATCAGGAGAAACCAGTTCAGCTAATGGCAAGGGATGAGAGGCCTTGCATTTCCTTTAAGGAGCTAATACCCCACTCACCACCACCCCCACTCCCACCCCGTCTAACCCAACTCCCAAGTCCTTTTCAGCTTTAGAATTCCATGGTTCTAGTCAGAAGCTAAGTACAAGATAAAGTGGCACATTCCTGAGGGGGCTGGGGTTGGGGGAATGCCTAAGGAAGGTTGGGCCTCTCGATCCAAGGTGTCCCCCCACAGAAACAAGAGCTGGAAATTCAGAAGTCCTGGTCTGGATCTCCCTGGCCTGGAGAGGCCCTGGGGGTGATTTGGATTTTTCTAGGACTAGTTATTAACAGTGGTGGGATCACTTCTTGCTCTCTGGGATGTATATCCCCACATAATAGATGGTTCAGCAGAAGGGCCTTTCCCAAGAATCTGAGTCAGTCAGACATAGAGACAAGAATACAACACACGAATCCTGGCTCACATTTCCGTGTTTAAGTCTCCCAACCTCACTGAGCTAAAGGGAAGAAGGAAATGTGTTCCTCTGCCTCAACTTCTCTTTCTGCATATCTGCCTCTCCTCTCTCTCCTACACACACACAGCAAAATTACCCTTTCTCAAAATAATCAGGTCACTCATTCACAAGCATTTCTCCCAAGTCAATGAAAATGCAAGCACAGAGTAGCAATGAGGGGAGCCACCCTTTGGGGACTGGGGTGAAGGGCAGTGGACAATGTGCCCCACAGGGGATGGAACCCAGGAGGCACTGGCCTCTTCTGAGCTGAACCCTCTCTCATACACAAGCTGCTCTTAGTGGAGAAGAGCAGGACAGGAGAAAAAGGGAAAAGGCCCCATCTCCACACATGCTCCCATAGACAGTCACACACAAGGGGTCTCTTGGAAGGCAGGTGGCACTGCCCAATCTCAGAGGTGAGAAAACGTTTTGCATTCTCAGAGGACACACCAGCTTCCGGGTCCACTGCACCTGCACAGTCCAGGTGAAAAACTCAGCCTGGGTCAACTACCAAACCTGGAACAGCTTGCTCTTCCTCACCTGGCTGCCTCCTCCTTCCTATCCCTTTTTTCCAGAAACCTTTTCTGACCTGGAGAAAGTAGGCAGGGAAGGGGACCTGCCCAAACATAAATGTGCCAGGACATCACATCAAAGACCCCAAAAAGAAAAACAACCACAGGCAGGCATACAACACACCTCTTTTCCTCTTTGGCATCAGCCCCGGGTGAGGGACTAGGTCTCAGGTCTGTCTTACAAAATTCTTCTCCAAAAACGTGGCAAATACAGTACCACTCAATACAGCCAATTCCCTACTGGGCCTGAAGGAAATTAGGACAGCCCTAAAAAGCTCCAAGCTGGAACCATATAAACAGTGAAGAAATTCCATAAAATTAGCCTTCCTGTCCCTTCTATGTTTCTTAAGGCCATAGATTTATCACTATGGAGCTAAGAGACTCCAAGGAAGTTGCTGGGGGTATTAAATGATGCCTGCAGTGTGGGTCAGGATGAATTCCTTCCTCCTAAAGGTAGGGAGTGAAGACGAGCACCAAGGAGCCCTGTCTGCTCCAAGTGACTACAGATCCGAACGGGAAGTCGCTAATTCTAGATAGACCCAATTGCTGGGTGAGCTGAAATAGTTACAAACTGGCCTGGGCCTCAGATGTCCTGCTCTGAGGAAGGTGTGTGTGTGTGTGTGTGTGTGTGTGTGTGTGTGTGTGCGCGCATGCCTATGCGTGCACACGTGTGTCTGGGGAGTGAGGGGGGGTTTACTATGAATCCACTTCAAGGTCATTACGGCAAAAGAGAAAAACAACGACTGAGGTGCAATATATGAAACACTGCACTCAAATATAAATCCGGCTCTGAGAAGAGGAAAAAGGTAGCCTCTGCCCCAGAAACCCCATAGTACCTTGTACCTAGCCCTCCCTCCACTCAAATATTTGTTGGTTGGGCCATTGATAAGAATTGAGGTGTGTCCAGCTAAGGCTGACACAACCCTCAGAAACTTGTGGCTGTCTTTCTCAGAGATGAGGAAGGATTAGCTTTCTCCTAAAAGCCAAAGCTTGTGGGTGGCCCCGGAGGGGAAGGCTCTTGCTTTCTCCAGCAGGCTGGTGCGGTGGGAGAGCCACACTGGCCCTCCGGCATGGTTCAGGATCTTGTCCACAAGGTGGCAGCAAAACATCTTCCTGCAGCTCTGTGCCAGAGAAAGGCGGGCAGGGACGCCAGCATCGTCCTGCAGTGGCCCTTCTGGTTGGCCAAAAGCCCCTCTGGTTGGGTGACGATTGCCCAAGGTAGGCAGTGAGTGCAACACCCAGAGTTATCCCAAGGTTGGTAGGTCTCTAGGAAATTCTGCTTTCTTTACTCAGGCCTCTGGGTTAGAGATGAAGGAAACAGGGGAGAAGAGGAAAGAATCGTTTGGGCTGCCCCACCCCCACCCAGGCTTGCCCACTACCTACCGCTTCACCCCTACCATACTCCCACTGGCAGGCTGCAACCCCCCTCTTAAAAGTTTCAAGTGTTGTCCACTGAGACGACTAGAGTCAGCAGTAGCAAAGGCAATAGCAACCAAACCTCTAAATTCCATCTCCCAAACTACTTCATCCCCATTGTTTTCCCATCATATTAATAAACGGCACATCATCAACTACCCTGCTTGCTCAAGCCCAAAACCTAGAAGGTATTATCCTCGATTCCCTCCTTTCCACCACCCCGCCACATCCAATCCATTGGTTGGTCCTGCTGGCCCAACCTCCCAAACATATCCCAAATCCATCCCCATCTCACCACCTCCTTTGTAAAACACTAAGGCAAGCCCCCATTTTCCCTTGGCCAAATGACATGAGCTTCCTAGATGACCCCCACAAACACACACACACATCCACCCTATACCACCACCACCACCACCAATCTATTTTCTTTACAACAGGAAGAGTGCTCTTTTAAAAACATGACTTTCATCAAGCCCCAGCCAAAACCCTCCAATGACTTTCTATTAAATGTAGAATTACACCCAAACTCTTTATTCTTTTGTAATGCCTTATGTGATCTGACTCCTGGCTACTTCTTTGATCTCATCTCTATAGCCCTTATTATCCACCTCAGTCCTGCCACAAAACCTCAAACAGGTCAAGCTTGTTTCCTACTTAAGATCTCTACACTGCTTTGCCTTCTGCCTGACACAGCTGGCTCCTTCAGGTCATTCTGAGCTCAGCTTAAATGTTACTACCTCGGGAGACCTTCCCTGCCTGTCTAATTGCCCAGTCCCTCTGTCACAACACTCATCATTCTTGGATACTTTTCTTTTGTGTTTAATGCTCCCCATGAGAACTCTGCCTGGGCCACCGAAGATGTGCAGTGAATATATGTGTGAATGAATGAATGAATGTCTTTACTAAGTATGAACTGTGTACCCAGGCTTTTGTACTCCTTGTGGGTTTAAAAGAGATGGTCCCTGCCCAGTGCAGTCTGTTGAGGACGTAAGTCCCAGGCAAAAATAATGTGCACAAATCCCAGGTGGAGAGTCCTGGTGGTGCACTGGCAAGACACACGTTCCAGAGTTGAGAGAAGTGGGTTTTAATTCAGCCTCGATTGTCACCTTTTAGCTATATGGCTCTCAACTATTGCCTTCTAACTTTACTAGGTCTGTTTTTAATCTGTAAAACAGGGATAATGCCACCTGCCCAGCTGAAGCCATCAGGAAGGTCACTGATGTGACTGGGGCATTCTGGCACTCAGCAGGAAGAGAGAGCACCATATTGGACACAAGAATTATTTAAATCAGCATTCACTTTTTTCAAATCAGAAATCTAGTTGGAACACCATCAGTCTATGACCTCAGTAGTTTCATACCCACTCAGGCCTGTCACCTACTGGGTTGGTCCTATCGTCTCTTCTCCAACAGACCTCCGAGCTCGGGTGGACCTTTGGAGATCCTTCTGGCCCATTTTGGATCATGTTTTTCTCTAAAAAATCTGATGAAAGCTATGGACTCAATAGGAAAAAAAATGCACATGTGAATAAGTATGTGCGTTTTTTAAAAGAAGTTTTCCTAAGGGTGAACATGAATGATTCGTTGGTAGAGTGCTCGCCTGTTCGTGCAGGAGACCCAGGTTCAATTCCTGATCCGTGCACCCCTCAAAAATAAAGAAATTTAAAAGGAGGCTCCTAATCTGCTTAAGCCCTGCCATCAATTCCAGGTTAAGAACTCATGTTCTGGTACCACCCTCTCATTTTACAGAGAAGGACACTGTTTAAGGCACTGGGGACACAGACAAAAGTCTCTGCCCCACCCTGTCAAGAGGTAACACAGATATCAAGAACACCTGCAGTGGCTTCCCTAAGGGTCCACAGTTATGACTGGCACAGAAAGCCCCCATGACACCTGGGACCTTCAGACACTGATTTTAGGGTACTAGGAATTCTTCCCCATCTCCCAAGATCAGAATGTCAGAGAGCTCCCTAGGGAATTGTTTCCTCTCCTCCACACATAAAGGCTGAGGAAGCCAAAGGGGCTAGGGTGGAGGGGCAGGCAGAGAAGTAGCAGGGTACGGGGGCAGTGTGCTGAGGGGAGGAAACAAAGACACACTTTCTGGAGGGGCATGGACTCATACCAGCCAGCCCAGAAATGGCTTTTTTAGGAGGCATCTAGCTACTTAAGTGTAGTTTCTTTATTTTTTTCTTTCTTTCCTTTATTCTTTTGGCCAATGAGTTCTCTGCTGGGCACTGGAGTGAGCACCCAAGATATAAGCATGGATGAGACACAGTCCCTTCCCTTGAAAAATTCAGTTTATCTGTATGTCCCTCCACTGGGCTCCTGACGTTCTCCCACCTTTCCACATCCTGAAAGTGATGTAGACGCGGCTCTGTCCTGGGGCCACAATAAGCCGCTGCCTGGAGGCCTGTGTTAGGACAACAGACTTTTCTGCTAAAAAGTCAGCCTGTGTTTCAACAGTTCCTCCTGAGGCGGAAAGGGAAGCTGCATTATGGCTCCATTCTTTGTGCTCCACAAATGCCAAGCACTTGTGAGATGCTTTTTAAACATTATTATCATTTACGATCCTTGAAATAAGCCTGAAAGGTGGAGAGTATGAGACTGTAATACTACCATGTGATACAGGAGGATTCTGGACTCAGAATGTAAAATATTATAAAATCCCTAATCACACCCTACCTTTTTGTCACAATTTTGACATTTCCTGTATTTTATGTTTTTTGTTCTCTACCTTCAGTGGATTTGTTCTCAACGTAATGGATTTCTAAAATGCAGTTGATTTATGAACTCTGCATGCCTTATCAGTAGTATCAGCACTTTCATTTTCTTATTTTTACAAAAATAAAAGATTTCAATAAAGAGAAAGTGCAGTAAACTATTCAGATAATTGCACAAATCCTGCAGTACAGAGATGAAAAGGCAGCCAAAATAGAGCTGGCAGACGGTACCACCACGAGAGCTCATAATAATCCATGGTCAGTTCAAGTAAAGACATGTGAATTTAGGATCCCAAAGAAGGCAGGGGAGCTACATAGGGATCCCAAAGAAGGCAGGGAGTTTTCAGAGCACGCTACATACAAAGAGATTCAGGTAGCTGGATTCTAATGGACAGATGTTGAAAAGTGTCTGAATTTCCACTACAGATTTTAAAAGTGGGGGCAGGTAATTGTCCCGGGGGGTGGGAGCCTATGTTCAGACCTAGACCTCCGGCAGGTTCCCAAGGCCAAGCCCATCCACTGTCCCTGAGCATCCGGCACTCGTACCTGTATCCTCAGAGGCTGCCAGGATGGGCCCCGCCTAAAAGGGATCCAGGCCGCCCAAATGAGCCTCCTGCATCTGTCCCTGCTATTTCAGCTGCAGTCGAGCCTGGCCTCCCTCTGTGCAAGCCCTGCTGCCACGACAAAGCCTCCAGGAACCTCCTTCTCTCCCATCCGCAACCCACCTATTCTTTGATATGCAAGCTAATATTTAATACACCCCTCCCCTCGCCCATGGGCCCAGCCTCATCGCACACTCTCATGAGAACACTTAACTGCTTGCTGGCGCTAGAGTCAGCCCTAGGGGCTCCCTAGACAGCAAAGTCCCATATATTTGAGACAGCAGTCACCTGAGACACCACTGACACCTGATAACAACAGGAACTTATTGAGCACTTTATGCACAGGAATGCACTGAGTCCTCACAATAACCCTTTAAGGAAGGCACCACCATTCTCCCCATTTTACAGATGAGGAACAGAGGTCAAGTAACTGGCTTAAGGTCACCACCAGTAGGTGGTTAAAGCTGGGATTTGAGCCCAGGCCATCTGGCTATCTTGGCCAGTGCTGATCTGACCTAGAGATCTTTCTGGTGACAAGCAGGGCCAACCGGAGCCCAAACTGGGCTTCAGTCAGAGTTCATCCCTGAGGCAGCCCCCCAAGTATCTTCCTTTCCTTCCTGCTCTTGGGACCCACACAGCAGGACAGCCCAACCTTAGCCTTCCTTCCAAACAGACCCCTTCCCAAGGTTCCTCCTCACTGACCTTCCAAACAAACTCCTGCCCCCCAACTCCCATTCACTCCACCCTGGGTCACCATGACATATGAATGACAGGCACAGGCTTCAGGAGCCACCTTTCTCGGAGACATGCACCATTTACAAAAGAAGAAAGCAAAGTGGCAGCCCAGATGCTAGCCTTTAATCATTTTTTTTTTCCTGGCAGGCATAAGAGGGACTATTTGGGGCCAATGGGCTCTTCAACACACCTCAAGTTCATGCCATGTGGCCGGTGCCACCTACAGGCCAGGCCAGCCCTGAGAAATGCCCCAGTTCTCATTGTCAGGAGGGAGAAAGATGAGTGAGCAGAGACTCCATCCTCTTTGACTTTCAGCTGCTTATCTTCCCTCCGTTTTGTAAGCACGGAGGTCTTAGCTAGTTCATCCCTGCTGCCCCTTCCCTCCCCTTTCAGGCATGCAGGCACACAGGGAATTTCTGATGGTAATTCCCTTCTCCAAGACTCCCCTCTCTGGCGGGTTTCCCTGTTACTAGAGAGAGGTCAGACACGTGGCCTTCCCATCTGACCCTGCCAGGTCAACACATTGCTCAGCCTTGGCCCACACAGAGGCAACGCATGCCAGAGCACTTGCCCCGGGCTCAAATGCCAGGCTGCACCACGAGCTAGCTGCAGAAGGCGGAAGGGCTGAGGCAGGTGAGGGGAAACCAGCTGACCACCCTGGAGGCAGAGAACTAACCCCAAATGCTCTGAGATTCACTTGGTTCAACTTCACAAACACCAAGTGGTCCCAGCCCCACTGGATTTTCCCATGTCATAGAACGACTGGGAATCAGAGTCAGAGTCTTGGCACGTTTAGGGGTTGGGTTTTAGATTTTCATTTTAATTCTAATTCTCAACTGTCCTGGGCTGCCCTGGCCAACCCATCAGTTCTTAGGCCTGGGCACAAGGGAAGAGGTCAGCATCATGAAAAAGGGTCAGGTAACCCTGGTTACAGCTGTGGGGGGCCCATGGGAGGCTCCTCAAATTCATGGAAGCTCTGGGCCAGAATAAGGAACCTACTTGGGCTCGTGACTAATTGTGATTTTGCTTGCTCTGGGCAGTGGGGTACTTATCTGCAAGATTAGAAGGCTAAGGGGTCTCTAAACCCATTCAGTATGGCCAGTGTCCTCTGATAACTTAAACTCTAAGGTCAGAGCCAACCAGGAGGTTGGCACCATCCTCCTCCCCAGACAGTAAGAGATCCATGCCCCAGGACTGTCCAACAGCAACCTATACGGCCAGTCTCAGGGCATAAGACAGCTTATGACACACAGTGGCACCTTGAAAACATCATGTTGGGTGAAACAGCCAAACACAAAAGGACAAATATTGTATGATCTCACTTGTATGAAATACCTAGAATATACAAATTCCTAGAGACAGAAAGTAGACTGCAGGGTTCTAGGAGTGGGGTAGGGAATGGGAGATTATTGCTTAATGGGTATAGAGCTGCTGTCAGGGGTGATGGAAACGTTTTGGTAATGGATGGTGGTGACGGCAGCAAAGCATTGTGAATGTAATAACTGAATTCTATACCTGAAAGTGGTTAAAATGGAAACTGTTTTGCAGCATTGTTCTAGTTTGCTAGCTGCCAGAATGCAATATACCAGAAATAAAATGGCTTTTAAAAAGGGGAATTTAATAAGTTGCAAGTTTATAGTTCTAAGGTCGAGAAGATGTCCCAATTAAAGCAAGTCTATAGAAATGTCCAATCTAAGGCATCCAGGGAAAGATAGCTTGGTTCAAGAAGGCCAATGACATTCAGGGTTTCTCTCTCAAGTGAGAAGGCACATGGCAAACATGGCTAGGGTTTCTCTCTCCTCTGGAAGGGCACATGGAGAGCATGGTGTCATCTGCTAGCTTTCTCTCCTGGCTTCCTGGTTCTTGAAGCTCCCCGGGAGGCATTTTCCTTCTTCACCTCCAAAGCGCTGGCTGATGGACTCTGCTTCGTGATGCTGCAGCATTCTCTGCTCTCTCTGAATCTCCTTCATTCTCCAAAATGCTTCCTATTTAATAGGACTTCAGAACCTAATCTAGACCCACCCGAATGGGTAGAGACACGTCTCAACCTGATCCAGCTTAACAACCACTCTTGATTAAATCACATCTCCAGGGAGATGATCTAATTACAGTTTCAAGCATACAATACTGAATAGCAATTAGAAGTAATGGCTGCCTTTACAAAATGGGATTAGGATTGAAACATGGCTTTTCTAGAGTACATACATCATTTCAAACCAGCACAAGCATGTTACCATAACAAATGTTAAAAACAATGATGCACAGCAGTAACAGATACAGAGCCAGGCCCTGGTGAACCACCTGCAAATGCTCATCCACCACTGCTTAATTTCAGTCTCCTTTTGTCCTCCCCTCAACCATGGGTCAGCCCTCCCCTTCCCACCTCTACCTGTGCTGTTTTGTACATGCAGTCTTCCACTCATCTTCGTCCTCAAAGCCTGCACTCACTCGCTCCCCACCTCCCTCTGTGGGCCACTGATTTCACCTATCTACCCCCTGCCCCAGCCATCCCCTCTCCGTCATGCAGACTCTGCTGACCAAGGCCCTGAGCCTTGGGGCCAGCCGAAGGAAGATCACCTCCCACAGCTGGTTAGGAAAATTTGTGCAAAACTGGGACAGGAGTGGCAAGAAAAGGGTTTGATGCTGCTTGAATCAGCACTCTGGGTTCAAAGCTTGAAATTGACACTTTTAGATGTATTATGCTAAGAATGTTACTTTACATCTTCCTGCTTTAGTTGCCCCAGCTGTAAATAGGATGCTGATAATTATATCTAAGTTCAAAGCAATCTTGAGAATCTGTAGGTCATTTCCTAGACCAAAATGGGTGGATGATATTAGTAATATTAAATGATATAATATAAAATGATATTAGGATATTAGTAATAAAAAAAAATTCAATCAAAAAAAAAAAGAAAAGGGTTTGATGGACTATGGGAAACAAAGAGGCCCAAAGGAATATGAAAAGCTCATCAGATTTAAAAGACAGGTGAGAAAAGATCAATAGATTCGATGACCTAAAAATTTAAAATCCTGAGCAAGAAAAAAATGTTTAAACCCTAAGGTAAACATACTTCAAGGGAAATCAACAACTTGAAAAAAAAATACATGAACTACATCAGTGGGTTAATTAATATCATTAATATATGAAAAGCTCATACACATTACTTAAAAAACAGAAAAGAAAGAAACTACAAATGGCCAATAAACATGATAAACCACTCAGCTTCTTTTGGTACTCAAAGAAAGAAATTAAAGAAATTAAAATAAAAACGCAATGCTGTTTCTTCCTACCAGAGCCACAAAGTGCAGTTGTTTTAATGTGGCTGCCTTAAGCTGACAGGGGTGCAGGGAAGGGAGTCCTTAGAGGGCTACTCTCAGGGCCATCCTGGCTCCAGCAGGTGGAACTGCAGCTCAGCCACATGCATGAAGGGGAAAAAGTACATACGCTTCATACTTTCCCCCAGGTAATTCCTAAGAAGACCATCTGAAATGGAAGTAAAGATTTAAGCCCTGGGCGGGCCATGGTGGCTCAGCAGGCAGGAATGCTTGCCTGCGATGCCAGAGTACCCGGGTTCGATTCCTGATGTCTGCCCATGTAAAAAAAAAAAAAAAAAAAAAAAAATTTAAACCCAAAGAAGCTCAGCACTTCCAAAACAGTAAAAACAACCCTAAATGTCCAACACCACATAATGGGGGAGATTATTTTACATCTGTATGGTTAATAGCATGCAACCATTTAAAATAATGTAGCCAAAGACTCTCTTACTTAACATGAGTCGAAGCGCTTATGACTTTTCTTTAAAAGCAAGATACAAAATTGAATGTAACTTGAACCCATGTAAAAAATACAGGACAAGAAAAGGAAAGAGCTGAAAATGCTATCAGTGGCTCACTGTCTGGGTTAGGATTTTTGGTGATTTGTTTCTGCTTCTTCAACATTTTCTGCAATACATACATTTCACTGTACTTTCTGATATGTTTATAGAGACAACATCACTTCCATGTCAAGAAAAAGAAGACTTCAGGGCCGACTGAAGATTGCTCAGAAGACTTCGGAGTGGGGTTCTGCTCAGAATGGGGGCTGAATGCAGAGAGGAATTATCACAGCAGAAACACGGGTCTGCTTTCTCCCCACTGAGACCCCCCCTCTCTCCAGCAGCGCCCCTGCCCTGCCGCTCTTCCCTGCCCCTCCAGCAGGCCCCTCTCCACCTGCAACCACTCTGAGGTCACTCCAGATTCTCTCCCCACGGCAGACACCTTTCTAACAAGCACTCACAAGACTTTTCTCATTCAGACTGATACAAAGAAGAAAGTGCGGATGTTGCTAGTACACTAAATACATGCTTTGCCAATCTTTTTTTTTAACTGCATAAAAACGCATTCACGAGGTCACTATGTCATCCTTTCACCTACAGCATAAAAACAAACAAACAAACAAAAAAACCACATTCACGACAAACAGAAAAATGTTCTCTTTGGCCCCAGGCCCTCTCTTCTTACCACCAACTTCCTCTTTCCTTCACAATGAAGCTTCTTGAATGGGTGTTCACTTCCTCCCCTTTTGCTTACATCTCAACAGGATTCTGCTTCACCATTTCACCACCTGGGACACCAAGGCCCCGCTCACCAGTGCATTGACATGCTGCTGTGGACATCCTCCAGGTCGGTGCTGTGGTTCTAATTCATTCTCATTTGTTAGCTTCATGATATTGCGCAATGGGCACCATCAATTCTTCACCCATTCCCTGACTGTTGGACGTTCAGGTCACTGCCTAATTTTTTTAAACCATGACAAGCAAGGCCGTAATAAATACCTGTGCACATATGTGTTTTCTTTCTATAGGATACAATCCCAAAAGTAGGATAGTTAGGTTGAATTTTTAATATCAGTAGATAAAAATATCTGATCATTTTTCCAAAAACATGGCAGCAATTCATTCTCCCATTCTCCTATCTGCAATGGATGAGAATGCTCATTTTGTCACACCTTCAAAAGCATGAAAAATTATCGGCTCATTTTTTTTTTTTGAAAACTTTTTATTTTGAAATAATGTTACACTTAACAGGGAAATTGCAAAAATAATACAGAAACACTACACAGGACTCCTCAACCAGAATACCTACATTTACCACTGCTATCAGCTCACTTTGTTGCTATTTGGGCAAGGGAACATGGTACCTTATCCATTTTTTAAAAAAACTTTTTATTTTGAAATGTTTTCAAACTTACAGGACCATTACAAGAATAACACAAACCCCATACAAAGAACTCCAGCATACCCCTCCCCCTCCCCCTCCCCCAGATCCACCAGTCTTAACGTTTTGCCACATCATTCTCTCTCTCTTTCGCAATTCATTTTCTGAAACCTTCAGTGTAGGTTGTATATACATCATGTTCCTTGAACACTTAATGCTGCCACGTACATTTCCTAACAAGGATATTCACTTACATAACCACCTTAAGTGTGATGATCAAGTTCAGGAGATTTTAACATTCATATAAAACTGACAGTCTATATTCCATTTTTTTCTATGTCCCAATAATGTCCTTTTGAGCTTTTTCTCCCAACCAGGATTATGAACTGCATTTAACTGTCATTGTCTCTTTCTTTCTCTCTCTTTCTTTTCTTTTCTTTATTGTGGGAACAAAAATACAACCTAAGCTTTCCAATCCCAACCCCTCCCAAGCATACCATTGAATGGGATTAATCATACTTACAATATGGTGGTGCCCTCACCACTTTCCATTATTAATACTTTCCTATCTCCCCAAACAGAAATCCCACATACCATTATGAACTAATGTCCCATTCCCCCTCTCATGACATTCCCCCTCCCTGACAACCTGTATTGTACTCTCTGTCTCTATGACATATAGTAACACACTGCTTCCCTCATGTGGCTTTCAGAATTCTCTATTTTTGGCATTCAACAGTTTGATTGTAATATGCCACTGTGTGTCTATTTGGGTTTATCCTGTATGGAGTTTGCTGAGCATCTTGGATGTGTATATTCTGTACTTTCATTACATTTTGGAAGTTTTCAGCCACCATTTCTTTGAATATTTTCTCTGCCTCTTTCTTCTTCTGGGACTACCACGATGCCTATATTGGTAAGCTTGATGGTGTCCTACAGGTTCCTCAGGCTCTGATCACTTTTCTTCTTTCTTTCTTCTTTCTGTTCCTCAGACTGAATGATTTCAATTGTCTTATCTTCAAGTTCTCTGAGTGTTTCATTTCCCAGCTCCAATTTAGTATTGAACCCCTCTAGGGAATTAAAAAACTTTTGTTACTGTGATCTTCAGCTCTATTTGGTTACTTTTCATAATTCCCATCTCTCCCCTCATACTCTCTTTGTGTTCATCTGTTATTTTACTGATTCCCTTTAGTTTGTCCATATTTCCATTTAACTCTTTGAACATGTTTAGGACCATTTTTTTAAGTCTTTGTCTTGTATGTCCCAGATCTGGCTCTCCTCATTGATGGTTTCTAATTCTTTAATCTTCTCCTTTGCCTGGGCTATCACTTCCTGTTTCTTTGCATGTTCTGTAACCTTTTGTTAAGACCTGAGAATTTTGATATTTGAATGTGTTTCACTGGAATTTAAGGGCCATTATGAGCTTTCCTTGATTGCCAGGAAAGAAGGAGGAAGAGGAGGAGGAGGGGAAGAAGAAGGAAGAAAAGAGCATGATGATGGAGAAGAAAGAGGAGGAGGAAGAGAAGTTAAAGGAAAAAATGAAATTATCTTTTTTTTGTCTTTGCAGATTGGCCTGTGTAAGTGCTGTCCCTCAAGGCTTATCTGTACGATATGTGCAGAGAACAGCCCTAGGCCAAAGCATTAGGGGTCCCCTGATCCTTTCTGCACATGTTACTTGTCCTGGGCATGTGTTGCCGTAGGAATTCCCCCCTTTACCAGTTCTGAATATCCCTTCTTCCCTAGGAAATAGTCTCGTCTATCCAGGTCTCTAGTGCTCCCCTAGACGTTCTACAGCCAGCCAGCCCTTCCCCAGACACCATTCTGTAGGGCAGCTCTGTGGGGTTGTGTGCCCCCTCTACATGAGGCACAAGTTCTAGGGCAGCGAGTCCCTCAGGCCACCTCCAGAAAGATGGGGCCAGACATACATGCTCCCAGTATATGCATGAGGGCTGCTCTGTTTCCTCTGGACCCGACACCATGGATCAGCACCGAAGCATGGGGAATGACGCCCGAGCCTGCCAGGGGGAGGGAAACGGCCGGTCAGTGGACATGAGATCCTACTGCTTTTAAATGGCCTTGGCCTTGATTTGGTCTTGTCCAGTTGCGCAATGCTTCAACTGTTTTCTGGAACTTTGTGAGCAATGTTTTTGCCTATATTCTTGCTGGTTGTTTAAAGCTTCTATTGGGGCAACACAGCCCTGAAGCTTCTTACTCTGTCATCTTGATCAGGGCTGGTCCAGAACTTGTGCTTTTAATCTGATTTCCTGATAACTAGTAAGGTTGAGCTTTTTTTCTCTGTTCATTGATAATTCGCATTTCCTATTCTCTGAATTATCTGCCTGGTCCTATTCTTTGCCTGTTTTTCTCCTGGGTTTTAAAAATCTTTTTCTTAACAATGTGTAGGTATGTTACCTGTTTATCAGCATACGTACATCGTAAGCAAATACTCCTACACTATCTTTTGCCATGCAAAAATATAAAACCTGTTAATTTTGTAATTCATTATAACATTTAAACAACAAGAAAAAAATCCATGAAACAAGAGTGATATTTTAAAAACAGGTAGGGTGGGTAAAAGCTCTTCTTGGTAGAAGACCAACTAATACTTGCAGAAGGAACTCAGAATTAGAAAACCAACATTTGGCAACCCCAACATAACTAGTTTAGGAAAGGATTGTCGATGGAACCTGAAACCACTGGACTAAAGGTTGGTGGGGAGCAGTTTATTTCCAAGATGCCAAATTATCACCCCACAGGCTACTTACAATTACAAATGGGGAAGGAAAGGAACCTTACAATGAGACACCTGCTAGCTATTACCTTACACAACAGAGGACCTGATGTGATGCAATATAAAATATTTCTATCAAAAGGGTTTCGCCTAAATCTGATTAAGCCTTCAGTCCTAAATTCAGTTAATAGGAAACACAGGGGATGGAGGAACAAGTTAAACAACACCAAGCAGAAATTATCACATAAAATCCAGAACACGGACATTCAACAAGAAAATTGGCCTGGATTCTTCAAAAAAATTCATGTTATGGAAAAGAAAAAGTACTGCATTGGATCCTGATTTCAGCCTGATCTGATACTGATTGGGGGGCCGGGGGGGCAGGGTAAAGATTATAAAATTCGATTATGGGTGAAATACATGATGATACAGAGTTATTAATTTTCTTGTGTGATACTAGTGATACAGTCATGTAGAAGAATGTACCTATTCTTAGGAAATATAGATGTGCTTAGGGCCAAATGTCACATCTAGGACTACTATGGCTACAAAAACTGTGTGTGTGTGTGACAGAGAGAGAGAGAGAGAGAGAAGAGAGAAAGCAAACAGGATAAAATGTTAACAATGACTTACTCAATGTTGAATATTTTCAAAATAAAAATTTTCAAAATAAAAAACTAGGGGGATTTGGTTGCAACTATTAAAAATCCCAAATGAACTAACTAAAAAAAAAAAAAAAAAGACATTTTATATATACATATGTATTTAAGCTAGGGCAGAAAAATCTTTTTCTCTCTGTGTTTTCAATCTGGTTTAAGAGGCTCTCTTATATCTCAAGATTAGACAACATTGTATTCTATATGTTTTAAAAAATTGTATCTTTTTTTTTTTTTTTTACGGCACAATGGGGCATAATGGCTAGGAGCACAGGTTCTAAAGCAGACCTCCTGGGTTCAAGTCCTGCCCCCTAGCATTATTAATGAGCAACCTCAGGCAATTTCTCTAATAGCCCCATGCCTCAGTTTCCTTCTCTGCAAAATGGAGATACTAACACTTACCATGTAGTAATGGTCCGAGAATTACATAAATACAAGAAATACAAGGAAGCTCTGAGAACACATAACGGGCACTAACAGAAAGTCATTGTTTTTATTAGTATTTCTGAGATTCCAGAGCTGATCGTGCTACTCCTAGCAAAGAGCCCTGCAGTTCCCCTTCACCCACAGCAATAGCTGTCAATCTTTCTGCATTTGCATCACAAATACAAAGTGCTACAGTATGGGGTGGCGTATCTGAATCGCTTAAAACGCACTATGCCAGCAATTTTTATAATAAAATCACTACTCCAGTAAAATAATGTCACGCAGTGCCTACTGGAGCAGCCACACTTACACATCATTCACGCACTCATCCTTCAACACTGGGTCACTGTGTAAAAGCCTAATGACTGCCCTCACCACGTTGTCTTCGTATTCTTGGGACTAAATTCTTTGATTTTTGGTAAACATTGTACCACTTCAGTGTTCCATAGTCACCTCATCTCTTAGAGCAAGGTGACTCTCCCCACCCTACCCCACTTTCCCACGGCCCCGCAGGAGCAGGGCTGCTGCAGGTAGCACTGTAGCATCATGT
Organism: Tamandua tetradactyla; assembly: GCF_023851605.1. Taxonomy (NCBI): domain Eukaryota; kingdom Metazoa; phylum Chordata; class Mammalia; order Pilosa; family Myrmecophagidae; genus Tamandua; species Tamandua tetradactyla. Next base: position 195,035,700 of record NC_135327.1, on the reverse strand, counting down.
GGCAACCTAAGAAGAAAAGGTTTGTGACACTTCAGCGCGCCGGGTCCTGTTCCTTTTAGACTCCTTGACAACTTAGAAGGGCCTCACTCTTCTCCGACCTACCAGCTCCCACCCCCACCACACCCAGAAACACCCAGCCTCTGGGGGTGCACTCACTCTCTGGGTCCCCAATCTCCCAGGAGAGCCTGCCATTCTCTCCCCTGCCCCCGCACCGCCCGTAGGCTGCGCCATCATGGCCCCGCACCCGGCTATGTAGTGGGCATGGACCCCTCTCGCGCTTTCCAAGAAGCCCAGCTCTCAAGCTCACGTGGATGTTCTCTCACAGACTGAGGAAAACGATTCCCTCCGCAGACCATCCTCGGACACCGCCCTCCTGACCCCGCCCCGGAACCCCCACTCCTCCAGAAGACGGCCTGGCCCTGGGCTTCCCTGGGACAGATGCCACTTCTCCTTGCCCCAACCCCAGGCCCACCCCGTGGGCCTAAGACAACTGGAAATCTAAATCTCTGTCTTTTCCTCAAGTCTTAGGGGTAGAAAGGTAATTCCCACACTCTGGGGATTTGCCCCACAGCCGTTCCTCGACCTCTCAGGGGGGTGGATTTTAAACTGCCTGGACTTGGGGCTGGGTCTTAGCCCTCCCCCTCCCCATCCCTGGGGTGACACCATGGGTGCCCCCTCAACCTGGACTCAAGCGACCCTCCTCTCCTGACCTGCGACCTGCCCAGGGCTCAAAGTGCTCGGCCTGGCTCTTCACCCCAAAGGCACCCCGAGCTGCCCGGGCAGGTCCTCACAGCATCCCCCAGGGGAGAGGCAGGGGCTCCCTGGCCAGGGCAGGCCTGGGCGCCTCGCTGTGGGTCACCACTTTCTTCCCTCACTCTAAGGTCTCACTTAGGGGCGACTGCCCCTCACCCCGCCCCACAGGTTTGCCCTCAGTCGGTACTTGGCTTCTCACCATTGCCACTTCCCCTGGGGCCGTGGCGGGGTGGGGGTGGGGGCAGGGTTTCTTCCCTACTTCCTAGGGCGGCTTTTCTCACTGTGTGGGTAATTGAGTGACCCTATTTTGATTTAAGGCCTGAGCTGGGTTACCTGTCAAAGGCATGCACTGAAAAAAAAAAAAATAGGCTGCTCCTATTTTAAATCATCTCCTGTGTCACAGCTTTTACTCCTCAAGAAGGAATGTGAACCCCCAGAGGGGAGACACCTCCACCTTCTTCCAGGGTCCCCGGCAGCCACAGCCTGGGCCCAAACCAGACAAAGCACTCAAACACTTGACGGAAACTCAAACGGGAGGCCTCCCACTTTAAGGCCTGCCCCAGCCCCCTCCCCCCACATTCCCGCCACAGGAAAAGAGGAAAAGAGGCTAGAGTTAGAAGCGACAATAGGCGTCAGAAAGAGAACATCTGGCCTCCCCCGTTAAAGGCCTCTTCCCCTTCCGGTCCGTGGATGGGGCAGCCCTGTGCAAGCCGCTTTCCTGGGGGGCTCCAGAGCTCCTTCCTCCAGGGCACGACTGCCCTAAGCATCCCCCACCCCCAGTTCCGCTGTGGGTGAGGGCAGCCCTCAGTGTCCCCTGACCCCCTCCTCAGAGCCAGGGAGGCCTCATTTGGCCTAGGGGTGAGGAGGACACAACAGGCAGTCCCCAGGTCAGACTCGCAACTGCCCTTATCAAACCAGAACAAGCCAGGTGGCTTTCAGGAGGATCTCAGGATCCACAGAGCACCTCTATCTAACCTAGGTCACAGCCGGTTCAGTTAACTGCTTGCTTTTGTAAGTGAGGACACAGCAGGGAGCACGGCGACAGCCCTCAGTTTGAAAAGGCTCCTTGGCTAGTTCTTAAGCACTTTACTGAACAAAGGCGAGTACCAGGCTCCGGATATAGGAGTGGCTGTAGCAGCCCCACCTACAAAGGGGCTCAGCAGCAAGTGAAACAGACACCAGCATGTGACAATGCCAGGATGGAAGGGAAGGGTCTCAACTGCTCTGCAAGCCCACGGCTTTCTGGAGAAGACACAGCGTCAAGACCCGAGGGCTGCACAGTGAGCCGGGTGGGGGTGGAGAGCTGGCCTGTGTGAGACAGGCCACCAAAGCACCTGGCCAGCACTCCAGGGGCAAAGAGCAGGCACCCCGGCTAGGCATCAGCAGTGCGGTCTGTTCCCAGCGAGGATGGCGTGGGCGGGCAGCCTGGGAACTGGAAAGGTGGGACGTGGGAGCAAGTGTGTTTGAATCCCAGCTCAGCCCCTTTCTGGCTTACTGAGTAAGCCTGAACAGTTAGCCTCTATGAGACTCGTTTCCTCATATGTGAAATATGCAGGGTTGCTCTGAGGCTTAGGGGTCACTCCGAGAAGGGCAGTGCATGGGGTAGATGCAATAAATGGGAGCTCTTACTAAGTATACTCACAGACAACTGAGGCCAGGAGGGTCCACTCTCCCAAGATTCCACAGCTAGTAGGGGTAACTAGAACACAGGAAGCGATGAGAGACATATGCTAAGAAGACAGCATCTCGGTCCAACACAGTAATGATGTTGGAGGAGGATGAGATCTTTAAGAGATAATAACTTTATCGGCACATAAACCTGATACACAGCATCCCAGCTAGCTCACTAATTGTTCCGTTTACATATGTCCTATCTACCAACAGGCCCGTGGGCGGGACACACTTCGAGCAGGACTGGAGGAGGCTTGCAGACATCCAGATAAAGGCGGAAGGCTGCCCCTACGCAGCCATACGTGGCTCCCTGGGTAAAGAATTTGGGTCCTTCCTTGACATTAAGTAGAGAGGGTTAGAAAAAGGGATATAGCATTTATGTCTCACTCAACAGGTGCTGCCCTACCATAAAATGCTCCTTCCTGGCATGGTCAATAGTCACCTCATCTCCAAGCAGCCATGGGAAAGGTCTTCCTATTTCACAGACAGGAAGTGGGCTGAGAAAGCAAGAGTGCAAACCCAAGGCTACTGGCTAAAAGGGTCTTTCTCCTCTAAGATTAAATATTGTGAACTGTGCAGGTGGCATCCTGGCACCATCACCACGGATTAATAAGGGGGGAGGGAGCCTAGCAGAACTGCCCCACTCACCTCTCCTGCTTCTGGGCTGGGACGAGGTCACTATGATGCAAAAAGATCTAGGGGGCTGGTTTCTGGTCATGGCTCTACTGCTGAACAGGGACCTTAAATCTGGTCCCTTCCACCCTCTCTGACCCTGCAAATTGAGGTGTGAGCTTGCCCAAGCCCAAAGAAGGCATCTTCTCCTACTCCTTCTGCATTGCTGTCTGGGCTACCCAATCAGCCCCTTATTAGATTCTGTCCTATCCTCTAACTGTACAACACAATTCAGCATTTTATTTTACCAGCACATAAAGCAGATACAAAGCATCCCAGCTAGTTCACTAACTGTTTTGTTCACACACGTCCTGTCTATCAACAGGCCTGTGGGCAGGACACACTTCCATTTCTGGGCACTCTCACGAGGCTTGGCTGTTTTGGGGTGCAGCAGCACTGGACAGGCATAGGCTGATCCCAGGGTCTTTGGGCAATGGGAGTTGTGGGACTGTTCAAGTTGTTTCACTGTCTGCCTTCTCTCCCTCATCCTGATTTAGGATTAGTTTCCAGGATGGTGAAGGGAGGGGGAGCTAAGTAGAGCTGGCAGCAACAACATGGGATGAAACTGCCAAATTAAAATGCCTTGAGCCACACTGAGGCCTGTGGCCAACCCCTTCTAGGAAAGATGCTAATGAGTAACAAGATGGTGACTAGTAAAGGCCGGTGGCCCAATTCCCCCCAGACAGCAGGGCACTCTGATTCGTATTCTTGCAAAATGAGGGCCTGGAGTCCCCCTACACTTTATTCCCTGGGAAGAACTAAGTAAATCAATGGTTACCAAACTAGGAACATAAGAAACCCCTGAACATCAACAAATTTTGCAAACAACTCTTCATAACAGGTTTTAAGAAAACAGTAAGAAGAAGCTACTGTGGATTCAGCAACACTTTTTAATGGATTGTTTGTTATTAATCACCACGGTCTTAGTAGGCGCTCATACATGTTTGTTGAATGACTGAATGAAAATGGCGGTACATACATGAAAGGTAGATTATATATATAACTGAAATACAAAGCTTTAGAAACGGTGAAAGATTGATAGGATCAAGGCAGATAAACTTCTCTATACAATTTTGACCATAAACAGATATGCTTTTGTTCTCTTAACAGGCTATAAATAAAAGTTGCTCTTCCATTGACACTGCCACTAGCCTATGGGTGAAAACTGAGCCCCTGGACTGAGCCCCTGAAATGTGGCTGGTCCAAACTGAGAGCTGCTGCAGGTGTGAAATACATAGCATAGTTCAGAGACAGTAAGAAAAAAAGAATTTAAAATATATCATTAACTTTTTATACTGATTACATGTCAAAATGATAATATTTTGGACATACTGGGTTAAACAAAATATATTATTAAAACTAATTTTACCTGTTTCATGTTACCTTTTTTACTTTGGCTACAAGAAAATTTAAAATTTACATGTATGATTCACATTATATTTCTAATGGACAGGGCTGTTTATTAGGGGTAAAAAAGTTCATCAAAAGGCAAAACAATGGAAAGTATATTAGAGGTTACCAGGGGCTGGGAGGGGAAAAGAGGAGTTATTGCTCAAGTACTCAGAGTTTCTGTTTGGGGTGATGAAAAAATTTTGGTAAAGTACAACTTTATAAATGTAATTAATGCCGCTGAGCTGCACACTTAAAAATGGTTTAAAATGGAAAGTTTTATGCTATATATATGTTATCACAACTTTAAAAAGGCAGAACAATAAAGTAACAATACTACTTGGTACATAATGTGCAGACCCCTTGCAAACAATGGTTCCCAGGGCCTTAGACAAATGACAACTTGGCATCCATGCTCTCTGGCCTGGCTGGGCTATACCAGCTTAGCCCAATTTCTGCCACTCCAGGTTCTCACACTACCAGAGGACCTACCCCAACACTGTACCATGCCAGGCACATATACTTAAATGATCTCACTTAGTCCTCACCACAACCCTGTAAAGGTAGCTATGAATGATCTAGTTTATGAATAATGAAATAACAGCCACTACTTACTAAACACTTACCATGGGCTGATGCTGTTCTAAAAGCTTTGCATGTATTAACTTACTTGATTCTCAAATCTACCCTGAATGGGTGCTTATTATCCACATTTTACCAATGAGGAAGCCAAGACACAGAGAGGTTAAGTAGCCCACCCAAGGTCACAGAGCTAGCAAGTAATAGATCTGGGATTCAGATCTAGGCAACCTGGCTCCAGAGCCTGGGTTCTTAACCACTACTCTGTATTGCCTCTCACAGAGAAGGAAGGAGCCCCATGCTTCATTCCACCATACAAAACAATCTCCACAGAACAGTCCAGAGGCAATAAGCAGCAGAGGGGGCACCAGAGTGAGAAGCCAACATCTTCATAACTCTTCTCATGCAAAGGCTCTAAAGCCTTCATTTAGGGCCTGGGAGCTCACACCAGGAGCCGAATATAAGAAAGCCCAGAATGGGGTCTAGAGTCTGAGATCCCCCCTGTACCCCACACACTGAGAGGCTGTGACTGGGTTTTAATCCCATTCTAGGAGTTGGGCCTCTGGGTTTGCATACCATCAAAACATCAAATTAAAAGGCAAATGAAACTGCTGTAGGCGGGCACACCAACAGAAGCAAGGAGGGATGCTGACAGAGGAGAAAGGGAAAAAAAAACCACTATAAACATCCCCTAAAATGCAAAAGGCACAGCAGTCTGGCACCATTTGGTGTGGGGACTGGGGACAGCCAGCCTTACTCACCTCAGTGTCAGCTCAGCTCAGGGCACAGTGTGGAACAATGCCAGGACCAAGTCCAAGACAGTGACTTACTCCAGACAAACAGAAATTGAGCTTTAGAAAAATTATGTCATTAAAATTTTCTTAAACTTAATAAGAAAAAAGAGTCACAAACCAAGAGGAAATGAAGGCCAGGAACAGAATTTTTAAAAATATAAATGATCAAAAAAAAAATGTTTTTTTAAATGTTGACTCTCACTAGCAATCAAATAAACACAAAAAGTAAAACAGCAATGAGAATTGTCTAACTGTGCTTTTACCTAGCAAACGGGTGAAGGGGGGCCCGAGGAAATGGTGCGACTGGAAATGGAAGCAGCCTTAAGGACAAGGTGGCAAAGTGTGGCAAAACTCTTGAAAATGTGCATTTTCAAGTCATCTTACAAATTTTCTTCTGGGAATTTGTCCAAAGGAAATAATCAGACAAGGGTACAAAGATGTATGTACAAGGTTCTGTACAATGAACAGTGTGCCCTTAAGTAGAATATTACACAGCCTTTTAAAATAATGGCTCGTATGTAATACATGCTGACCACGTGCAAGGCACTGTTCTAAGCACATTACATGTATGATGCCATTTACTCTTTGGCACAACCCCACAAGTTAGGTTCTGTTATTGTCCCTCAATTTCAAATGGAGAAACCGAGGCACAAAAAGTCTCAAGTCTCCCTACAGGATCTCCTCCAATTCTTGGCTCCTCGAGGCTCTAAGGTAGCACATCTCAAAGTGCTGCATGAAAGAAGGCAGTCTCAGAACTCTCGGGCACTGAACGGAGCCTGAAGGCTCCAGTTCATGTCCTTACTTGATACATAGGACTCAAGGCCAGTAAACTGAGAGTGAGATGGTTTCAAATATCCACACACAGGATCACGGCTAGCTGCGTGTACACAGCCCGTCTGGCTCCAGGGAGACAGGCCCAGAGCAGCGGGGTGACATGTCCAAGTTATCACAGCCCATTAGTGACAGAGCAAGAATAAAAATCAAGTCACCACAATTTCCAGCCAGGGAATAAATTAATACAGGAACCTCCTTTCTGAATCTGTTCTCTGGCTCCCTTTCTCCCAGTGGAGGGTTTTCCATAAAAAAATCACACATTGGCTGTGAAATACCAGTAATATCAAATCAAAAAATTTTAAATATTTTTAAGTATTTCATAAGCATCTATTGTTAAGTGCAATATCCATGGTACTCATGGCAGGGAGACACACCTCAGAGAGCCACCGTTCAGTCAGAGATTCAAGACTTCCAGAAGAAAATTACAACAGGGAAGAAGAGTTCTAATTCATCCTTAGGTCATATTCTAAAAGTTTCTAAAAGTTAAACCCAAGGTCAGTCTGAATTTCAAAAAACATCTTCCCGGGCAGTGCAATGGTGGCTCAGTGGCAAAATTCTGGCCTGCCATGCTGAAGACCTGGGTTCGATTCCTGGTGCCTGCTCATGGGGGAAAAAATTGCATCTTCCCTTAGAAGCAACTTACAAGGGCATAGGTGAGTTTCCAACATGACCCACCAAAGCTTATTTACTCCACGAAAGCAAGGGGAAAACAGCAGATCTGGATCTAGAAAAGCAGGTACAAATCTCTTGTTCTGCATGGCCCTAGGGAAATTACTTAATCTCCTAGTAGTTTCAGGGCTATCTCATTTGCAAAACAGATATTTTACACACCTAAAAAAAAAGAGTCTATGGGAAAACAAACTGTGAACTGTAAAGTGTTGCAAAGGCCTTATTACAATCCTCAGCAAACAGCCTGGCTGACAGAAGAATGTTAAAAGGTGAAATACTGGGCAGGCCATGGTGGGTCAATGGCAAAATTCTTGCCTGCCATACCGGAGACCCGGGTTCGATTCCCAGTGCCTTCCCATGCAAAAAAAACAAACAAAAAAAAAGTGGAATACTCTGCAGACCTAGCTCTGCATCCTCAAAACAGGCGGTCTAGATCACCTCCTTTTCCCAAGAGTCAGCTCCATGCTCCAAAATTACCCGCCTCTTTACCTCTTGGCCTGTAGGGTAGAAGTCAGTTAGTGATCAAGGGAACAGCAACCTGATTAAATTAACTTTGAGTTATCTAAATATCAAAAAGGGAATGAGGAAAGCCAAAGGCTGTTCATGCGGAACAGGGCCACAGATCTTAGGGGGGTATCTGTCTCCGCCAAACCTCTAGTCCTCTAAGCTATCCCTGCTTCTCAAAAAAGGGGCTCTTCTCTCCTTCTACTTCTGAAGCCAAAGATTTGCTGTCAGCTGGTAGAGAGGGCTCATAAGTGTGAATGAGCGATGGACACTAAGACATAAAGCTGCCTTCTCCTCTCCAACAGTGTTTGCCCTCTGAGGGCTTCCAAAGGTCTCCCTGTCGGCTTCTGCTCCCTTTAGTCCAACCCACTATGGGTAGAGATTTAAGTACCATCTCAAATTGGTTTTAAGAACATGGTGAGGAATAAATAAACAAATATATTTGAATGTGGTTAAGAGGGGAAATTTTAGGTCGTATATTTTACTAGACTAAAAGTTTAAAACAAAAAACATAGACTGTATAACATATGGAACCTTACTGTAAATGATGGACAATCATTTAAAATTACGACAATTATAAAAACATTTTCATGAATTGTAACAAATGTACTGTTGGGGACAATTAAGGTAGCATGTATAAAATCCACCCTCAGCGATGCCGGAAACATGCAACATGGCCGCCAGGGCTGATGCAAGAACAGCTATAATCAGCCTTCTTTACGGAAGTAATGGTAGTTCGCGCCAAAAGTACTAACCGTACATCTGCCATCCACCCTAGCAACAGCAGTCACCAATCCCAGATCACCACCCGTCCCTACTAGCCACCCCCTCTCCTTCTAGAGTATATATACCCAGCCTCCTCAGTAAAATTTTGCAGCTTGATCAGAATACTTGTCTTGCTGTCATTCTTCGTGTCTCTTGTCCCATACCATTCTTCCCTCACAGGAGTTAGAGCCTCGGCTGATCATCCCGCGGGACGGGACAACTGGCTCCCAACGAGGGGCTCGAGCTTTGTGAGAGACGGAACGCCGCACTCAAGGAGATAGGCCTATCGCATTCACCGTCCTCGGGATCGCCGCGAAGGGACTCGCTCGCGAGACAGATCCGCTCGGCAGATAATCAGTGACGGCGCAAGGAAAGAAAAAGAGAAAACGGTAAGCCCCCACCCTCACCATGGGACAAGCAACTTCCCAACACGAATTATATGTTAGTCAGGTCAAACAATCGCTCAAGGCACGAGGAACTAGAGTTAAGAAAAAAGATCTCACACACTTCTTTGATTTCCTACTAAAAATTTGCCCTTGGTTCCCTCAGGAAGGTACTATAGACCAGCAATGCTGGCTAAGGGTCGGAGATTGTCTAAACGACTACTTCCGAACCTTCGGTCCTGAAAGAGTTCCGGTCACTGCTTTCACTTACTGGAACCTGATTAATGAAATCCTAAAAGTCCATTCTTTGGCCCCGGATATTCAAAAGCTCTGTAGAGAAGGGGAAGAGGCCTTAAGAGAGCACTCCCGCCCCGCATCAGAATGCCGCTCAATTATTATTGATATGCCAGAAAAATCCCCAAGCGAGGGCCCGGACATGGAAAAATCAAAAACCCCATCTAACCAGGCAATCTCATCTTACCCCGATCAGCATAAAAATGAGACGGAAGTCGAATCCCCTCCTCCTTCGGAGGTTGAGTTCCTTCCCCCCTTCCGGCCCCCACTATACGCCCCCTTATCTAAAGAGTTCCCTGCATTAAAGCCCTTCTTCTGCCCTGCCATAATCCGGCCACTGCAGGCAGATTTAGAAAAAGCAACAGAAAACCTTAGGCTACACGCCGCCTCATTAAGAGCACTTTTGCATGAAAGGAAGGAGACTCTAAGCCTCATCAAAGAACTTAACGCAGTTACTCACGAACTAGCAGATGTAACATTTTCCAAAAACGACTCACCAGTACATCCTAGTGGTTTATACACTTTTCCCATCCCACGCAGTCAAGCCAGACCCCCTGCTGCTGAATCTCAAACTCACTCCGGGTCAGAAAGCGATAGTGAAGGAGATGACCAGTCTAATCCCCGAGACTCTAGCGAAGAGGAACAGGAAGAGGCCAGTTCCACCCCAGCAGCAAAATATAAAAAGCTCAGTCTAAAATATTTAGAGAAACTAAAAAAGGCAGTGAATGATTATGGCGCTACCGCCCCCTTCACGCTTGCTTTATTAGAGAGCCTTAGTGAACAGGAACTTACCCCTAATGATTGGTCGCAGTTAGCCAGAGCCGTCCTGTCCGGTGGTGATTTCCTATTGTGGAAATCAGATTACGAAGAACATTGTAAAAAATATGCATTGCAGAACGCCAATAAGGCCGCTTCTAAGAGCTGGACATTAAAAAAATTTTTAGGCCACAATCCCTATCATCAAAATGAAAAGCAAGCTAATTTTCACCCGGGACTTATTGCCCAAGTGCAGGCAGCGGCTCTTAAAGCATGGAAGGCACTTCCGCAAAAGGGCGCCATCACTTCTCTCGCTAAAATAAGACAAGGGCCCGATGAGCCATATAGCTACTTCCTCAGCCGTCTTCAAAACATGGCTGAACGTTTATTTGGGGGTGGCGAAAGTGGAAGTGACTTTATTAAACATCTCGCTTATGAAAACGCTAACACTGCCTGCCAGGCAGCAATCCGCCCTTTCCGCCAATACCAACCTCAGTAATTACATAAAACTCTGCTCCGGCATCGGGCCCACTCAAACTCTTGGGATAGCCATTGGTGCCGCCCTTCAAAATTTCACAGCGAAAACAAAGCCCCCAACATGCTATAACTGTAAACAACCTGGCCACTTCTCAAAAAATTGCCCCATGCCACAAACTAATTTCCCCTTACCCACTACTAGCAAATCCCCATTGCCGCCCTCTATTTGTCCCCGCTGTAAAAAGGGGTTCCATTGGGCAGCTGAATGCCGTTCTCGAGCTGACATAAACGGCCAACCCCATTCAAAATCGCCACCTTACCCTTTCTCCTACAACGTGTGCTTAATAGCTTGGGTGCCTCCTTCCCTGCCTCCGGTTCCAACCCCCACCAGCTTTGGAAATGGACCTTAGCACAATGGCCAGATTCCAAAATCATACAGACACAGGTCACAACAGGCCGTCTGTCCTTTGTTGTCAACACCACTGACCTAATTCTACACTTACCCGACCCCAGCAGATGGTGGCTGGCTGAAAAAGCTCAATACTACATGTGTCCATCTTCTAACCCAAAAAAGATTATTGCAATGACATTAGCCAGTACTACTGTCCATATTCGGGGTGTGTAACATTAGCCACCGATTGGAAACCCCCCATCACTGATCATTACCTGATTCTAAAACGGGGTCCCTTTAAATGCATCACCTGCCGGCTCCCCACAGGGGATGCAACTAAGGCTTGCCAAAACCTAAACCTTACCGTACAGCTTCCTAATGACACCTCATGGCTAATAGGTCGAACTTGGGGCATTAGGATCTGGTCAGGGTACAACCCTGGAGGTCTTATTAGAATAAAAAAGGAAACAATACAGCAAACATTCGCCATTGGGCCAAATAAAGTGCTTGCGCCCCTGTCTCCAGTTACTCCTTCTTGCAAGCCAAGTAAAAGTCATCCCGCTACCTCTTCTACCCCCATCTCAACATTATCACCCTCAAACAAAACAGGCTCTCCCACAGCACTCGCACCAGCCAATAACCCACTCTGGCCAGTGCTCCAAGCTACTTTCCTTTCTTTAAACTCCTTTCCTAACCTTACTCGCAGTTGTTGGCTATGTCTCTCTGCCCAGCCCCCTTATTATGATGCCATAGCCGTTAATGCCCCATTTAATATTTCTGATGAGGACAGTCCCTCCCAATGTCTTTGGAGAAGCAGAAAAATCGGTCTCACCATGCAATCCATTCTTCACTCTGGGCATTGCAGTAGTAACATCTCCGCCTCCCTAAATAAAGTCTGTGCACAGTCGTCCTCTTCGTCACACGGTAAATACTATATTCCCCCAGTAGGGGCAAAATGGCTGTGCTCTTCCACAGGGCTTACCCCTTGCGTATTGGTAACAGCCCTCACTGAAACAGGAGAGATGTGCGTCTTAGTGACGCTGTTGCCCCATATCCTCTTCCGTAACGAAGAGGACCTTTATCAATACTGGGACGCATGGCTCCCAGCCGTGCTGAGAGAAAAAAGAGAGCTCATCACAGCTGTTACCCTTGCTTCTATTCTAGGTGTTGCTGGTCTAGGCACAGGTATCGCCTCAATCACCCTCCAACAACAAAGCCTCTCCAGCCTAAGAGCTGCAATAGATGAGGACTTAACCCGCATTGAAACCTCCATCACCCATCTTGAAAAATCCCTTACGTCTCTATCGGAGGTTATTCTCCAAAATAGGAGAGGCTTAGACCTACTTTTCCTTAAGCAAGGAGGGCTTTGTGCTGCATTAGGCGAAGAATGTTGCTTCTACTCTGACCATTCTGGAATAGTTAAAGAATCCATGACCAACTTAGGGAAGGAATTGCAAACCGCAAACGTGAACGAGAAGCCCAAGAAAGTTCCTCCTGGGGTGGACTCAAGCCTTACCTCCTCCCTATATTAGGCCCCTTAATAACCCTACTCCTTATAATATCTTTTGCACCTTGGGCCATAAGAAGGATAATACAGCTAATTAAGGACCAGATTGATTCTGCCCTAGGCAGGCCCATTCAAGTGCATTATCACCGGCTTCACCTCGCTGACCAAGGTGTGAATCCAGAATATCTGACTGCTACCCACCCTCACGGGTAAGAAACCCCCTCCTACGGGAGCAGCATACAACTCGAAAGTATGCTTCTAGCTTATGCTATGATTGGTACCGCTGGGTGCAAGGCAAAGCACTGCAAAGGGGGGCCAAAACAATTAAAGGCCATTTTCGAGCTCCTTGAGAAGTATGCCTCATTTGCATAGGGGTTCGCTCTGCAAAAATTCCCCTCCCCAGAAAAACAGAGCCACAAACAACTTGGGGAATGAGGCCTCTATTTCCCCCAGCAGGTTAATGCCAAAGGAATGCTTGATCAGCATTCTTCTTCCATCCTTTTGAAAAACAAAGGGAGGAGATGTTGGGGACAATTAAGGTAGCATGTATAAAATCCACCCTCAGCGATGCCGGAAACATGCAACATGGCCACCAGGGCTGATGCAAGAACAGCTATAATCAGCCTTCTTTACGGAAGTAATAGTAGTTTGTGCCAAAAGTTCGCGCCAAAAGTACTAACCGTACATCTGCCATCCACCGTAGCAACAGCAGTCACCAATCCCAGATCGCCACCCATCCCTACTAGCCACCCCCTCTCCTTCTAGAGTATATATATACCCAGCCTCCTCAATAAAATTTTGCAGCTTGATCAGAATACTTGTCTTGCTGTCATTCTTCGTGTCTCTTGTCCCATGCCATTCTTCCCTCACAGGAGTTAGAGCCTCGGTTGATCGTCCCGCGGGACGGGACAATGTACCACACTAATGGAAAATGTTAATTATAGGGTGGAAAAAATACACCCTAATGTAAGCTATGGACTGTATCTAATACTACAATTATAATATCCTTTCATTGGTTGTAACAAAGGTACCATACTACTGCAAAGTGTCAATATAGGAGGAATGACAGGATATGGAAACGCTGTATTTTCTACATGATTTTTCTGTAATTAAGTAAATAAGTACAGAGTATAGCATAAAAAAATTTATTAATCCAGGATCCTGCCTGCCTCATGTGCCTGACACCCGTGGATTCGATACCCCAGTCATATAGACTGGTTTTCTATTCCTTGAATAGCACTTTATAATTTCATACTTTCTAGTGCTTTTGCAAATATGTTCCCTTTTCGTGGAAAGCTTTCCCCAATCCCCATACCTGGCACACACATTTGATTAACGAAATAATGGTACAGAAAAATAAGTGGCATGTGCTATCCAGGTATTACTTTGGAACAAGGTCTGTTTTATTCATGTGGTATCTTCCACTTGGCACTGAGCTGGTGCTCAGCAAACTTGGAATAGATTGAATAGGGGGTGGGGGAGGGACTTTCCTTCTCTCTGAGACACCTGAAGGCATGAAGTCTGAGATCATGCCGGGTGCCTATCTTTCCATCCCTCTTGAGTGACCTTCAGGAAAGAGGTCTGAGGAGCCTTACCAAATCTCTAACCTTCGCCCAGGTTTTCGTAAAATCCTACCACTCCCTGGATCCACCATCTGGCATCTCCTACTGGCTGATCTTTTCTCCCCACCAGTGCTGGGCCAGCCTGGGAGGACCATGCTGAGTCCACACTTTCTGGGTCCAGGGTCACAGGGCAGCTCCTCTTCCCTCCTCTCCCTTTTGTTCTTCCTTCCTGCCTGATATTGTGCTACAAGCAACTGGGCCACACGGTAGGAGCTAAATAAATGTATCTGGACCAAATGCAGGTAGACCTGGCCGGATATGCATCTACTCGGATATGCTCCTTTTCAGAATTCCTAGAGCCCTGGCGTGCAATGTCCTAAATAAGCCCCTCCTCCCCTACCAGGCACTCATTCCCAGATTAATTGCCAGAGTCACCTGAGAAAGTTACACATGCAGATCCCTGGGCCCCCATCCCAGCCCTACTGAATCAGATTCCTTGGCAGGAGCCTCAAGAATGCATATTTTAATAAGTTCCCCCAGCAGCTGTGGCTGTGATAAATAGCCAGGTTGGGAAATCCCCACCCAAGGAACAGTGAGAAGCTCAAGGGAGCTCTGGAGAGAGCTTGTCCGTCTCTAAAATGGATACAATTAATTTTGCCCCTTCTCCAAGACAAGGGCTGTTGTTAGCATCAAATCACATGACAAAGAGGAAACGGGGAATTCACCCTGAAACCCCAGGCAGGCCCGAGGGAGGCCCGCAATGGCAGCGGAGGCAGCTGTCCAGGTAGAGGGTCCCTCCAAGCTCCCGCCCACAGCTGCATGGCTCCGGCTTCTTCTGGCCTAGATTTGAGCCAAACAGAAAACAACAACAACAACAACAAACACCCCCCACGCCCTCCATCTCTTTAGAATGGTTCCACGCCCAGAGCCCCCAGTAGGCACGGAAAAGTGTTAACCAAATGAGTAACTGAATGAGTGAGCCCGACGTGAGTGAAAGAACAATCCAGCTGAGGCAGACTGGAAAGCTTAAAAGGAACTTCACTGTTTAAAAAAAAAAAAAGACAGGGAAAAACAAAGGGTAAACTAAAGTCATTAAGCTGACAAAGCCCGGGGTTCCTGCTCTCACAATAGTAACATATGGCATCCACATGGATAGTCCCAGTCAGTGCCCCCTGCCCCTGGCAGGAGGAGAGGCAGGGGACTTCCAAGCCTCCTCTGCAGGCACGTGAAGCCACCATGCAGCTTGTCCACCACCACCACCACCCCCCTGCCACACACACAGACACACACAACTTGTTCAGGAAGGAGACTTTCCCAGGTGTTCGACTGTTCAGGCCACCTGTCGGGATGCTGGAGGGCTGCATATCTCAACAGCTTCTTCATGCTCTCGGCTTGCTTGGTCTACTGTCCCTGTGTTCCCCATGCCCAGGGGCTGTCCTGCCATCTAGGCTGACGTCCTGGCTTCTCTGTGCCCCTCTTTCTAAAACAGAGCCAGGAGACCCAAGCGAGTCAGGGGAGCTCCTTTATCTGAGGAGTGCCAAGTGAGGAGTCAGAAGCCAGGAGCAAGGACTCCTGTCTGAGACCATGTACTGTCCCTGGCTGTATCAGCTTGGATTACTCCCTTCTCTCAGCCTCAGTTTCCCCACCAATCCAGTGAGGCTGGCTCTGAGGGCCCTTTCCAGTTCAGAGATTCTGCACATACTAAGCTTTCTAACTCCCAATCCTCAGCTCGTGGCTGTACTTCTTTCATTCTCTGAAGACCAAGGGAGTACAGAGGTTTTCCCTTTCCTTGGCCTTTCATGGGAAAGGAACTTTTCAAAATGGCCTGCCTTCCCTCAAATCCTGCCCGGAAACACAGGAAAGCCTAATGTTTCTCTGCTTCCTGCTGCCCTGGACACAGGGTCAGAGATGACAAAGAAAAGCAGAGAAGGACAGTAGGGCAAGGTGCCCACCTTGCATCTTCAGTCCCAAGAAGATCTACCAACTACATCTCCCAGCTCTCCTTCAGGGCTGGGGCAGACAAACCATTCACCAGAACACTCATCAGAGTGAGGCAGAGGTTTTCTTATGCACTCTGAAAATGTCATCCCTTTCCACTAAGAAGCTCACATCCTAGTAAACAGATGATCCAGCATCCAAGGCGACGTAAGTGTTTATGTAACAACCCCAACTTAGGTCCACTCGGCCCAGGCAGGGTGGGCTCAGCCCAGGCTCAGAGTAAGCAAGGGAAACGCCCCGCAGAATCTGCTCCTCTCACCCCCTGGGGAAAGAAGGTGGGGATGCTGCTCTGCAGGACAGAAGCAATATGGTTTGGCAGATGGAGAGAGACTATTGCAGGAAGGATATAGGGCAGAAATTGGAGGAGTTTTTTTTTAAGGCCTGCCTACAGCAGAAGAGCTGGGGAGACAGAAGTGGGAAAGCAGGGGTGAGATGGGTAATAAAGATGGGTTCCAGGAGAGCGCCTAGGGAAAAAAAAAAAAAAATAGATGGGGAGAAGGAGGAGAGGTTGGGAGACCTTGCCAAGAAAGAGCAGGAAACCAGGGATCATGAAGGGGAAATGGCAAGAGAGCTGAGAAAGGATGTGTGAGCAGCAGCTGGGTCTGGTGACAATGAGACATTGGGTCCCAGGATTTTGTGATGGTGATACCAAGCTTCCAAGCTAAGCAGATGGAATCACGGGGTATTTCCAAACCGCAATGGGGAAATTGGCCAGGGGGAAGGCTCTGAGAGGGGAAATTCTGCCTGTTACATTGAATTTAAGATAGCAGTGAAAAACCCAAGTGCATCCTTGGAACCATGACTCTCACTTCACAGCAGAAGATGCCCTCTGAACCAGAGACCCCCTAAACTGGGGCTGGGCCACTGTTAAAGGGAGCTGGAGTTAGATCCAAAACTGGGCTGATTTCCTGCCTGCCTGTATTCCTCGGAAGGGCTCTTAACTTCTTCTGTGGCTGTCCCACTAACCATGTCTTCACAATGCAAAAGGTACTGGGAGGGGATATCTTGGATTTGATCTGGAACTTCTCTTACTTCCTCAGAGGGTATAAAGCTTCAAGGGAAAAGCATCTCTCCCCACCCCCACTCCCTTTCAATCTAGAAAGAAAAATTGGTCCTCTCCTCCTCTTTGTGGCCCCAGCTCACACAAATGCCATCTCCAGGTCCCCAGCCACAACCATGATTCAGGCCATTGACTCAGATCCATGCTAATGAGTTTTTTCTGTCACCTAATTAGTTCACGGTGAACTCAGCCTTAAGAGGAAAAAGACAAGAGGGTTGGGAAAAGGACAGAAGGAAGTCAGACTGGAACCTTTACAACAAAAGGACAGTATCCCAGCTTTAAATGCGGTTTTCTATTCCAAAAGACCAAATGCACCTTCCTCAGATACGGGGGCCCCTGAATGCAGAAAGGTGGCATTCAAGTGGACTGTCCAGAGCCTCACATAGCTAGGAGAGGACAGGAGTGCAGTACTGACTGAAAGGCCCAAGTACTGGACAGGGCCCTGCCCACAACTCCACGTTATGAGCAAAAGACCTTGCACTATCCCTGGCATTTCCACTCAGGCGAAACCCACCACCTGCTGGTGGGCGTCCCCATTCAAATAGGGGCGGGAAGAGTAAGCAGATGGCGCAGGGCGAGGCCCATCTGCCTGCCTCGGCTCGAAGGTCATCATGCCACAGGGGATGCCTGCGGGAGCGGCCAGCCCCCCACCACACCCGGGGTCCTGGGGCATCTGTCAGCAGCTCGCACCCGCTTCATCTGTCCACAGCTTGTGGGCAGCCACAAGCCCAGGGTACGAGAATCCAGAGAAGGCGGGCTGGGCAGTGTAGTGACCTGAGAGTTCGGGTCCCGGAAACCAGGTGCAGCGTCCCAAAAGATCAGTCAGCGCCCAGCAGCCTCCCACCCCGAGAGCAGCGGTGGGTGCCAGAGGCCGGTTGCAGAAGGGCTGAGGCGCCCACAGATCCGCCGACGCCGCCCACGCGGCCGCGGCGCCAAAGCCACTAGCCAGGCCAGGCCCGCAGTCTGCTCCACCGCGGCGGCGTGGGGGGGTGTGAGCCCAAGAGGGAGAGACTCAGCGAGCGCCACCCTCCGGGGCCCACAGGAACTGAGCCCGGGAAAGCTGCCATCCACTAACGGGAGACTCTAGTTCCCCGCCGGCCGCGGGGCAAGGACCGAGTAACTGCTAGGATGCCTCTACCGCGGCGGACCCACCTCCTGGCCTACCAAGGCCCCTTCGCCGCGCCGACCCTCCCCGACCATGCCTGACCACATCTGGCCCCAGCCCGGTCACCGAGGCGACGCCACGCTCGCGCCCGATAGCACCATGAACTGAAAACATGGGACGGGCCTTCAGCCCCAGAGTGTGCCTGGATGAGATATAGGGAAGCCCTGACGCCGGCTCTGCAGCGCCACAGATCAGCGAACCGCGTGGCCCGAAACTCAGGCGCGCAAGGACACTAGACCCGGGTCGGCATGGCCAGACCGGCCCCGCAGTGTCCCCGGCCAGCGCCGAAAGGGCCAACGTGCCCGGGCTCCCGCAGCCCCCGGCTCCGCTCACCCTCGATGGAGATGACGTGCTCCCGTATCTGGTTTTGCAGCGCCAAGTCCTCGATGCGCTCGATCAGGTCGTAGATGGCGTAGATATTGGGATGCACGGACTCGAAGCGCTGGATCTCCGCCCGGATGGCCGCCGAGTTGGAGAGCGCGAACTGCTGGGGGGGCCCGCCAGCCAGCTGCTGCGAGGGGCCGCCGCCGCCCCCGGCCCCGGGCCCGGCGCCGCCGAACTGCCCGCCGCCCCCCGCGCCGCTGCCGCCGCCGCCGCCGCCCCCCGGAGCCGCCAGGCTCTGCTGCTGCTGCGGGCTCTGCCCCCCGCCCGCCTGGAAGTTCATGGCTCCGGAGCCGCGGAGCCCGAGTCGGGCCCGGCTGGGGCCCGGGGCGGAGCTGCGGCGGCGGGCACGCGGGACTGGCGGGGCCGGGACTGTGGAGCCGGCGGCGCGGGGCTAGCGCATGGGGCTGGGGGCCGGGGGCCGGGGGCCGGGCCGAGGCCGAGGCCAGGAGCCGCCGCCGCTCACGCTGTGGCCGCTGCTGCCGGGCACTACCCGGCGCCGCGATCCCGCAGCCTCCAACCAGCCTCCAGCGGCAACAACAACGGGACCGGGAGCGCGCGGCCCGGGCCCTCCCCCCGCGTCATGCGCACGCACCGCCGCCCCCGCCGGCTCCTGCACACGCAGCCCAAGCCCCCTCCCCACCGCCCCCGCCCCTCCTGCACGCACGACCCCAGCACCCCCGCCCCTCGCTCAGCTCTCAGCCGCCTCCACTCCGGAGCTGAGCGTTCCAGCCTCAGCGTCCCCGGCCCCTCCCACCCCAGCCTCGGCCCTTCCGCCTCTACACCAGCCCCCACCCACACCCGCCTCAAGGGCCACCCGTTCTGAGGGGACAGCTGCTCTGGGCTCCACCCAGGCCTGGGCTGTCGCTTTCGCCTCCCTGGGCTGGTCCGGGCGGGGTGTCAGATCTCTGGGCAGTGCCTGAACAGTCCCTGCGCCGGAGGGTGCTGATTCACGCGACTGATTGGCCCCGCTGTTTCTCACATCTTCCTGGCTCCTGTAGGGCCGAGGATCCGCTGTCCCTGGGCCAAGAGGTTAGTCCTAAAGACCACCCTGCTCCCGGGCTTCTCCCCCTGGCTCTATGCCCCGTGTCTCCACTGTCCGCTGCAGTACAGAGGCTACGAATCTGGATTCCCAACTTCTATGTCGAGTTCTCCCTGAGAGCTTCATCCGCGGGGTCCTTGAAATGACACTTTGAGCAACAATGCCCCCACTCTTGTCTCCTTATGACCCTCCTCTCCTGAAAGAACCCCATCCTTCCCGGATTGGGGAGGGAGCACAAAATGCAGCAGGACTCCATTAGTAATTAGAGGAAGAAGAGGGAGGAATCAATATTGTGCCTTCTTCCCCCACCCACCCCATTCAGAGTCTCATCACAAGCCATACATGGCTTTCTTCACTCCGGTCCTCACTCAAGTCCTGGTGCACCATCCTTCCTGGGGGCCGCTCTTTCTGGGGCCCTTCACTTTTCCCAGTTTCTTTCCATCCCCACTGCCACAGCTATTGCAGTTCTGCCAGTCACCTCTCCGCATAACCTTTCCTAAATCCACAAGAGGTAGCAGGTGGAAGGTAGTTGCCCCAACCAATAGCCCCGCCAAGAATATATCCAGGTGTCCTCCAGCACAATTGATACATGCCATCCGTTTTCCACACACTTTTATATTTCAGGACCAACTTTCCTCAGCATTCAGTTGTCCACCATTCAGCTACTCACACAACTCTGCCCCAGGACAAACCCAGTCACCACTCTAAAGTTTCTGGTAACTTCCAAAGAATCAAGTGCAAGCTCATCAACACTTGAGGGCTCCCTGGCAACTGGGAGATGTGGGGTTTCTATTTACGTGTGTGACCTAAAGGATGTCCTGTACCTTCTGGCCCTCAATTGTGAAACATAGTGGAAGACGTAACACATAGCTCTGATATTCTATCATTCTAAAAACAACATCTAACATCTCTTTTAGATGTTTAAAAAGGATTAATAATAAGAATTTGCACTAGGGACCTCCTAAGAGAATTCTGAGGATAAGTAAAGAGCTCCTCAAATGTGCTGTCCCAGCAAGTGGCACACACCTGTGTTAGTACTGGTAGGCTGTTTACATGTCTGTCTCTATATTAGAGGGCAAGGAAAGGGTCTAGTTGAACATTGTATTCCCAGCATCCTGCACAGCTCCTGGCATATAGTATGTAGTTAATAAATGTTGGTAGAATAAATGAACAAATGGGAAGGAAGGAACTAGAGATAAGTTAGTTCTGTAAATTATAAATCTAACCTGACATTCCCAAAGCAATACCTGGAGTCCTGTTCTCTCAAGTTGCTCTGCTATTGGAACATTAGGGTGGATTACTTTTAATCAAGGCTGGAATGTCAGTCAGGTCCATAGTATGAGACCTCTGTGCGAGAAGAGGCCAGAGGAAGGAAGATAAATCCACAAGATGAGTTGGCCCAGGCCAGGCTAGGGCTCAATATTCTCTCCACAGTAAAACCCTGTGTACCCAATTTCCCAGCCCAAGCCTGGCTGAAGGAGTGTATTGATACCAAGTGATACTACTGTGTGTCAGACGCCTTACATAGTTCTCACACTATTTTATTTAAAAAAAACAAAAAAACTAATTTCTTCCTTAGAACAAACAGCCTTATGAGGTATGTTTCAGGAAGGAAAAAACTTAGGGACAAAAAGATTAAATAACCACCACAAGGTCCTTGATAAGCACAGGATAAGGGATTTGTTTTTCCTCTCTGGTTCCAAAATCCATTCTTCTTTCACGGTCCTAAGGTGGAGGAGGAAACCCAGGGAGAGGTAGGTCAGCCCATGGATACTGAACTCTGGGCTGGAGACATAGTTTGGGCCCCAAAGTGTCTTCTGGCGTCCACCCTGTCATAGGAGTAGGCCGGGGCTAGGGCCACCTGAACTCTAGACTCCAACTTCACCATAGCCTTCACTGCATATCAAACAAGGGCACTCCAACATGCTCCAGCTGACACTGGTGTCTTAAGTGTTCTAGAGTGACAGATGCCCTGGCAGCCATCAGGAAAGAGGGTCTGTCCGGCTCCCGCACAAACTCTGGTGTTAGGGCAACCCCAGAATCCACCCCCGCGGACGCCTGAGACCTGGAACAGCCAGCCGAACCCGCACGTGGATCCGCAGGGCGGAGGGCGGGGACTGCGCACGACCGCCAGACTACAATTCCCACAATGCTTTGGGCCACGGCGGCGAGGAAGGAGAGGGAGCCTTCAGGTAACTGCGACCTCGGCGCCTCCCGCCCGGAAGTGTCCGAGGGTCCGATATGGAGCTGGCGGAGCGGGGCGGTGAGTACCCGCGCCTTGACCGCGCCCACCCCAACGCCCTGGGTCTTAGCTTGTCCCGGCTCCGCCCCGGAATCGCCCGTGTCTTCCCGTGGCTCGGGGTGGGGGGCGGGGAGGCGGGAAAATGGAAGGGGTAATGGAGGAGTTGGGGGTAGGGAGGGTAGAGTATCCGATTCCTGGGGCAGGATCTGGGGTCTGGCAGCCGGGTGGGTTAGGAAAGGCGCTGCAGAGTCGGGCCGCGGTGGAGTGGGTTTTGAGTGGACTAGGAGGGGGCTAAATTGGATGGGGTGGGCAACTCACGGAGGCTCCAGATTGCCGAGGGACGGAGTTTGACATTTGGTGTGGGTGAAGCCTTAGGAAGCATCTTGTGCTGGGCGGGGGGGTTTGTGCAACGGGGAGGTGGAGAGGGGAAAACGTAGGCGCCTTTTTTTTTTTGTTTCCCTTCTTGAAGAAACTTTAGCGACCAAGTAGTAGATAGGCTTTGCGGGAGTGGTGGTGGGTGTGAGATAGATGAAGGAGTAAATACACTTTGAGATGAAAAGTAGAGGAGTAGATAAGTTTTGGGGTGAAGTTTGGTGGGTTTGAATTTAGGGAAGAGTTTGCTTAGAATGTCAAAGGATAAGGAGTGTATGAATTAGGGAACTGGTTAACGACCTAGAATTCAGGTTGCCCATCACCAAATCCCCTAGGATTGGGGATTTGGTGATGAGAATACATGGAGATAAATTTGGGAGGCCTGAGAGTCAGAGCAGTCTGTGCCCTGGAGGAATGAGGGCTGAAGGAGAGTTGCGGTGGGGTGGGGTGGAGGCTGTTGCTTTCAGAGCATTTGGTCAGAGAGATAGCCCCTCATGGATTGTTTGTGCCCCTTCAGCTCGGTAGCGCAGCGAGCAAGTCAGGTGCCATGGCCCTGATTGAAGGGGTGGGTGATGAGGTAACCATCCTTTTTGCGGTGCTTGCCTGCCTTCTGGTGCTGGCCCTCGCTTGGGTCTCAACACACACCACGGAGGGGCCTGACCCACTGCCCCAGTCACCAGGGACCCCGACTCCAGCACAGCACAGCGAAACCATGGCAGTCATCAACAACATCAGAGGCGAGGCCCCAGGAGCCGAGGTCCCCAGCCTGAGACACAGAGGTCAGGCTGCCCAGCCAGAGCCTGGCCCTGGGCTTCCAGCAACACCACTACCACCAGACTCATCACAGGAGCCCCTAGTGCTCCGGCTGAAATTCCTCAACGATTCAGAGCAGGTGGCCAGGGCCTGGCCCCACGACACCATTGGCTCCTTGAAAAGGTAAGCTGTGCTGAAGGGGGCTGTAGACTGGAATGAAATGCTAAAGAATGGGGTGGGAGCCATTACAGACCTGGAAGGGCCATCAGAGACTGAGATTCCCCCTTCATTTTATAGATGAGAACAGTGAAGTCTCCAAATCACACACGGATCTAGTACTTGTTCCACTATGGCAGACTGCATCCCCTGAGACCAAGCCCTGGGTGGTGGGATGGAGGGCAAAGGTGAGGGGTGAGTGGGAGTGCTGTTCTGGGGCAAGGGACTAGGATTGCCTGAGGCCTGCTCTCTTACCCAGGTCCCTCTCTCCTCAGGACCCAGTTTCCCGGCCGGGAGCAGCAGGTGCGACTCATCTACCAAGGGCAACTTCTAGGAGACGATACCCAGACCCTGGGCAGCCTTCATCTCCCTCCCAACTGCGTTCTCCACTGCCACGTGTCCACACGGGTCGGTCCCCCACACCCCCCCTGCCCTCCGGGGTCAGAGCCAGGCCCCTCCGGGCTGGAAATCGGCAGCCTGCTGCTGCCCCTGCTGCTTCTGATGCTGCTGCTGCTCTGGTACTGCCAGATCCAGTACCGGCCCTTCTTTCCCCTGACGGCCACTCTGGGCCTGGCCGGCTTCACCCTGCTCCTCAGTCTCCTCGCCTTTGCCATGTACCACCCGTAGTGCCTCCACGAGCTCTTGGCAGTGTTGCTGGCCCATTCGGACCGTGTTCCCCACGACACAGTGGGAGCTGCTGTCTGCCCAGGCCTGCTTCTCCGGCTTGTGTGTTCCCTCTGCCTTGGAGCCCAGCCCTGCGCCGCCGAGGACTCCAGGGGTCCGCGGATGCCTCTCCCTGTGACCTCCATGGCTCTGGGCCACCTCCGGAGGCTGCTGGCCCTCAACTCCCACTGACAGTTGGTTCCTCAGGGTCAGGCAGCTGCTGTCACTGCCTTGGCCCTGGGCAGAGCCAGGCAACCCCCCTGGGCCGGTCTTAGTGTTCAGGCTGAGAGCCCAGCCACCTTTAGTCCCCAGTAACTCTTTGGACTAATTTGGGGACCCAAGGACTAAGTGGGAGGCTATGGAAGGGTAGCTGGGAGGGACAGGGGGGGTTGACTGGAACATGTGCAGATTAAAATAACTGTGAAGTTTTCACCCTTGGCTTGTGTCTGAATGTGTAGGGTCTATGGGGTTGGGGACTAGGGACAGGGAGCCCTTGCACATTGAGAGAAAAAGGAGTCAAGAGCACTGATTGGGCCTTTGGCTCCTGTTCAACTCTCCCAGGCTGACAGCTGACGCCTTATCCTCCCCTTCGCCCCTCAGCTTCAGCGCTTTGCTTTTAGGGCCCTGCCCCTTCTGCTCTGGCTCTGCCCACGTCTTCCTTTTCCTCCGCCCCCGGCGGCGCGCGCGCAGCTTCCGGGAAGCGGGAGGCGGGGCTCGTGGCGCCCCGAGCTCGCAGGGCCTGACGGGAGCCACGTCTTTGCTGGCTGAAGACTTAGCTGGGATTGGCGTTCGGGCGGCAATCCGGGGGTTGCTGGGAAGATGGCGGACTCGGTGGCCCGCCGATGAGGAGGCCGCGGGGGGATCCCGACTCCCGGCCCCCGAGGCCGACTGAGGCAGCGACCTGCGCGGGGCCTGGGGAGCCATGTAGGGGTGGCGCCTGCCGGGGTGGGCCTCGGGAGGTCGGGGCGGGAATTTGTGTTTGGGACTGTGACTACGGTCTCTTGGTGTCCTAGGCCTGGGTGGGTATGGGAGCCCCTTACATCACTGGCCCCGCGCCATTGCAAAGCTGCGCACTCGGGCTCCACAGGCGCCCGGCGAGATGGGCGCTGCTTTCTCATTTCATAGGTGAGGAGACTTAGGCAGAGAGTCGAAACTACTTGTCCAAGGTCACACCGCTGGTAAGTGGGAGCGTCTAGCATGGAACCCAGGACCATTCAGCTTCAAAGCCCGCGTTCCACCCTCTACCGCCGCCGCCTCCTGCGGGAGGGAGACCCCGGTGGTCGGGAGGGCGTAATCGACAGGGTGACCTGGGCTCCACGCTAGCGCTACCACCAACCCCAATAATGACCTCGGGCTTAACTTTGCCTCTCTGCGCCTTGGTTTCTTCATCTGTGAAATCGAGGTGGTAATGGCAGCCCTGCCCACCTCATAGGCTTGCAAGGAGGACCAGAGGAGATAATGCATGTGAAATTGCTTTGTAAATAGCACTGTACTGAGTACACTAAAGGATTATGATTGTTGTCTCAAAGAAGTAGGATGAGGAAGGGAGAGGTGGGGAAGAAGACTAGCAACAATCACCAAAAAAGAGTGAGCAGGGAGTCTGGACCTGACTCCATGCTCCTCTGGATGGGGAGTGAGGTAAGGAGTAGATAGCAGGTCTTTCTCCCCTTTGGGGGAAACCTCACCCCCTTTTTTGGGCTGCCCCTTAGGGTCTCCATCACCCAACTCCATGCTTCGAGTCCTGCTTTCTGCCCACGCCTCCTCTGCTCGGCTGTCTGGCCTCCTGGTGCTCCCGCCAGTACAGCCCTGCTCTTTGGGGCCCAGCAAATGGGGGGATCGGCCCTCAGGAGGAGGCCCCCATGCAGGCCCTGTGCAGGGGCTGCAGCGGCTTCTGGAACAGGCGAGGAGCCCTGGGGAACTGCTGCGCTGGCTGGGCCAGAACCCTACCAAGGTGCGCGCCCACCACTACCTTGTGGCACTTCGTCGTCTGGGCCAGCTCTTGGGGTCTCGGCCACAGCCCCCTCCTGTGGAGCAGTCCACACTACAGGACTTGAGTCAGCTCATCATCCGAAACTGCCCCTCCTTTGACATTCACACCATCCATGTGTGTCTGCACCTTGCAGTCTTACTTGGTGAGGAGGGTGTCTTGGAGGGGGGCATTAATGGAGGAATAGAGAAAAACCAGTAAAGGACCCAGGATTACTGATACAACACAGAATTAATCTCTTAGGATCTTGCCCAGGAATGGCAAATACTGTGGCACTACTTGTTGCTGCTACTCCCACCAATATCCGTAACAGACATCAGGAGTCAAACAGCATTCTTTCCAGCTTTGCTGGGGTGCCATCCCAGATCCTGTGTTTGAACGTAATGCTCTAGGAAACCACTGCAGTTTGTTGAAATCAGCATGTGATGAGAATTTGCCTTCTTTGTATAAGACCTTTCCCACAGACTGTTCTTATGCCTTTTGTTTACTTGCCAATTTACATTTCTCCTTAAACTGTATCAAACCTTCCAGATCCACAAATGGAGATGAGAATGGTTGGGAATTCACTAAACCCCATGACTGGAACAGAGCAGCAGATCCCCATTACTAGGACTGCCTCCTTTGACCCTCTCCTTCTCAGGCTTTCCATCAGATGGGCCCCTGGTGCACACCCTGGAGCAGGAGCGAAGGTTCCGCCTCCCTCCGAAGCCACCTCCACCACTGCAACCCATCCTTCGTGGTGGGCAAAGGTTGGAAGCTGCTCTGAGCTGCCCCCGTTTGTTGCGGCATCCACGGCAGTATCTGATCCGCAGCCTGGCAGGTGCCAGAGGGGTTTGAACAGAGGTGGGGGAAGGGGCAAGGGTGGTGGAGTTGGAGACAGGTGGTGTTATCTGGGCTAAATGGGGATATAGCAGACTAGAGGCCTGGTCTGAGCTCCAAGTGTGATAGGTTGTTCTTTGCAGAGGCAAGGCCAGAGGATCTGACTCCTCATGTAATGGTGCTCCTGGCTCAGCACCTGGCTCGGCACCGATTGCGGGAGCCCCAGCTTCTGGAAGCCATTGCCCATTTTCTTGTGGTCCAGGAAGCTCAGCTCAACAGCAAGGTGGGATTGCCTGCCACTCTGCCATACCCCTCATAGCTGTCCTCAGCTCCAGTCAGGCCTGCCCAGCCACCTCCACTTCTTCCCAAGTTTAGTGACCTCCCCTTCCTGCAGCTGACTTACCTGCTAGACATTATCTCCCCACAACCCCCATTCCCAGGACTTCCATCTTTCCTCACACCCTCCATGGCTTGCCCAGCTCCCCATAATCGTCACGTGTGCTAGTGCTTTGCAGTTTTTCACAGCACTCTTAACACCATCTTTGCTTCATTGAGCCCCCTTCTTCCTCTTAGTCTTCAGGACCAGGCTCTACAACCATGTCTTCTGCTTATTTGGCTATTTAGTCATGTGGGGTGCAAGACACTGCTTATTCTGTTGAACTTTTGGTGTTTGTGTTGGGGTTAGAGGGATGGATTCTGGCTTTATAGCCACATTAAAGGCTCAAGGGCCAGCCTCCCTAAATATTAACTTGTAAAAGATAGGCAAAATAGCTTCTTGGCTGTGTAATGAACTACTTTTCCTCAACAGGTGGTACAGAAGTTGGTCCTGCCTTTTGGGCGGCTGAACTACTTGCCTCAGGAACAGCAGTTTATGCCCTGTCTTGAGAGGATCCTGGCTCGGGAAGCAGGGGCAGCACCCCTGGCCACTGTCAACAT
The DNA here is from genome assembly GCF_023851605.1 of Tamandua tetradactyla. Classification (NCBI taxonomy): domain Eukaryota; kingdom Metazoa; phylum Chordata; class Mammalia; order Pilosa; family Myrmecophagidae; genus Tamandua; species Tamandua tetradactyla. The sequence goes on along the minus strand of NC_135327.1, from coordinate 195,008,066 downwards.
CTTGATGTCACTGTGCCAGCTGCGGTGCTTGCCCTTCAGAGCCCTGCACTTTGTCTTTTCACCAAGTTTCATCAGCCACATCAGTGGTATGGAGGCAGAATGGCGGACTATGTCTCTAGGGGTTGGTGGGCAGGAGAGGGAGGGGGTAGAGGCCTGCAGCCCAGTGGGTCCCAGTCAGTTCCCCTTTTCCCATAGGTACCCCTCATGCTGTAATTGTGCGTCGTTACCTCTCCCTGCTCGACACGGCTGTGGAGTTGGAGCTCCCAGGTTACCGGGGTCCCCGCCTTCCCCAAAGGCAGCAAGTGCCCATCTTCCCACAGCCGCTAATTACTGATCGTGCCCGCTGCAAGTACAGGTGGGTGAGGACAGCCTGGGGCAAGGGGGGTGTGAGTACCAGCCTGGAGCACAGAGTAGGAAAACCGAAAGAGCCATAAATTTTCCAAGCTCATCCACTCAGCAATTGTGAAAAATGAAAAACTGGTCCTTGAGGCAGTGAAGAGATTTGCCCAAGTTTGCAGAACTAGACTGACAGAACTCAGGTGAGAATTCTGGCTCCTGGCCATCACTGGTGTTCCTTTCCCCCCTCAGTCACAAGGATATAGTAGCTGAGGGGCTGCGACAACTGCTGGGAGAGGAGAAATACCGCCAGGACTTGACTGTGCCTCCAGGATACTGCACAGGTGCGCGCGGGGAGGGCAGTAGGCCGGGGAGCTATGATCACTGGCTAAGGGTGAGGGGTCCTTTCTCTCACCCTCTCCAGACTTCTTGCTGTGTGTAAGCAGCTCTGGTGCTGTGCTTCCTGTGAGGACTCAGGACCCCTTCTTACCATACCCACCCAGGCCCTATCCTCAGGGCCAGGCCACCTCTAACCCCACAACCCGAGACCCTTCCCAAAGGTAAGGAAAGCGGGGCAGGGGACTTTCCTGCCTCTGAGGACAGCTGGCCCTGAGCCATGGCCTGCTCCCTCTCCAGGGTAGTGCTGATGCTGCGGGAACGCTGGCATTTCTGCCGGGATGGCAGGGTGCTGCTGGGCTCACGGGCTCTGAGGGAGCGGCACCTGGGCCTCATGGGCTACCAGCTCCTGCCGGTGAGATGTACCCCCGCCCTGTCCCACTCCTTTGTGTCCTCACTCCCCTGACCCTGGTAACCTGCTGCCTTCTCTTCCACAGCTACCCTTTGAGGAACTGGAGTCACAGAGAGGCCTGCCCCAGCTGAAGAGCTACCTGAGGCAGAAGCTCCAGGCCTTGGGCCTCCGCTGGGGTCCTGAAGGGGGGTGAGGGGATACACGTGAAGTTCAGGCAGACCCCCCTATGGGGGGTGGACAATTTGCACTTTGGCTCCCTCTGTTTGTTTTGGTTTCTCATTAAAGTCCCCTTCCTTCCCCATTGTCTGGTTACTGGGATGGGGAGGGGACTGGGTTCCTCCCTTTTTACCATGCATGCCCCTCCCCCCACAGAGACAGAGGCCAGGGATGGGTGGGGCCAAAGCACTTTACTGCAGGGTGGGGTGGGGGGCTTTAAATTATTGACTTAAATAAAAACGAAGAGGAAGGGGGATGGGGAGACCCATGCCCCCAGTCCCTGTTCCCTCTGTCCATCGGTCCTTCCGGCTGGTCCCTCCAGGCTAGTCCCTCCAGCTGGCAGCTACACAGGCATGGGCATCTCATTGTACTCGTCCACACCCTCCCGCTCGTCAAACACTGGCTCGGCCTCATTCGCATCCAGCTGTGGGGGGAATGGATGTCAGGAAGCCAAGTCCAGAATCTGGACCTTTTCCTAGAACCATGGGAGGGGTGGATATGGGGGGAAGGGAAGCCCTTACACATTTCATCTCTCGCTCGGTGAAGATGCGGGTGAGCACCACCATGCGGAGCGGCACTGTGAGGATGAGGATGAAGGGGAAGGCCAGGGAGGCAGCTGTGGACATGACAGCCCAGAGCAGGGCCAGGCAGAGCAGCTGCAGGGCTGTGAAAAGGTGCATCCGAAGAGTCCGAACCTGGGGGGAGGGTAGGTGGGGTAGAGACAGGTGAGCCATGCTTCTCCCAGAGCTTCTGACGATAGCACCTGGAGGTCACGCTCAGACCCCCAAAACACCCAAATGCCCCAGGAAGGGTTAGGATGGAAGTACCTTTCTTGGTGTTCATGGTGCAGAGAGTAATGGTGGCTGCCAAAGTGGGTAGATGGTGGGGGGTGGGGAGGTTGGAAGAGTCATTGGGGCCCCTTCCAAGAGGAATCTCACCTTTTTGACATAGGTGACATCTGGGTGGTGTTTGGGTGGCATGAGCAGCAGGTGTAGCCGTTCATAGAACTGGATCCCATTAAGGGAGGTAACCCCCATGTACAGGAAAATTCCAAAAAGCACGGCCAGTGGTATTTGCCGGAGCAGATCCCCAATAACCAGAGAGAGACCTGGAGGAGGAAGGAAAAGAAACAGCTGTCCTCAGGGTTTTCCTTGTCCAAGAGGGCTTAATGAACCCCACTAGGAAAGGGGTGGGGGGACAAGGGAGAAAACATACCCACAAGCAGGGCAACTAGCAGCCCAGTCACTCGCTGCTCCTTGACTTCCTGAATCTTGGGCTTGTCCCCAGGCGCCACAGCCTTGCTCATGACGGTAAGCGCATTGGCATGAGTGACAGAACGGACGGTGGCAGCAGCCAACCAGGGCAGGCCAAAGAGGGCACAGATGCCACCCATGGCCACAATCAGCAGCAGGTCGAGGTGGAAACCAGAACCCTTCTGCAGCATGCGTTCCTTCTTGGAGATAATCAGCCTGAATGGGGAGAGGTCTGTTTGACTGAGGCCCAGGCTCCTAGAGACAGCCAGCTCAGCAGAGAGCCATGTCAACCCAGAATGTCCCACCAATCATCTCTTGTCTGTTTTGGGAACCTGGTGGTTCCTGCCCATTCTCCCTACTCTGGCCGTCTCTTTTCGGTACTGGAAGTCCCTAATGGAACTGAACCCTCCCTGCTCAATCTGTACCTATGCTCCCTTCCCAACCTTCCCCACAGCTCCCACAAAGTACCACCAGACTGGCTTCCTTCACCTTTACTTGGTTCCCATCATTCACTGTTGTGCCTGGCAAATGTCAGTGAGATTTTAAGCTGTGCACAAAATAAACTCCAGCAGCCAGCCTGGCATTCCAAGTAGTGCGCAGAGACACGTGGCTTTAGCTTCCATGCCGTGGCCCCGCGCCTGGCCTAGAACGACTCACGTGGTAATCTGCGTCTCCATAAAGATGAGGATGAAGACCAGGATGGCCGGCAACAAGCTGGCGACCATCATCCACACAGGGAAGGGGCTTTTCTCCCCCAGGGGGTTGATGACCCAGCCCCGTTTTCCCGGGGCTGTCACCGAGAATCCACTGGGAACGCTCAGCTTCTGCATGGCAGAGGACAGATTAGAGAGAGAGGGGCCGGGTGAGCGCCTTGGTGGCAAGGACCCGGACGTCCATTGGGTGAATGACAACTGGGATGCTGTGGAAAAGGGCAGCTTCAGAGGGGACACCCAGAACCCAGGGTAGTGGGAGCAGCTTGTTGCTACACAGCTCATGCCTTACCTGGGTGTAGGTATCCTCAATACTGTAATCCACAAGCACCATGATGAGGATTGCAATGGGTACCCCAAAGTCCCCAATCACTCGCCGGATCTGAGTGGGCAAGCACCATGTTCAAAGGCCTCCCCCCAGCCCACTCAAGGCCCTTATTTCTTTTTGCTCACCCCACTTTCCACCCTCAGCACCCGCCTCCCTCCAGCCTTTGCAACCACGTACCCGACCAGGGAAGAACCGGCTGTTCTTGAACTTTCGCAGGAAGAAGGCAATGAAGAAGGTGCCAGCCATGAGCACCAGTGAAAGCAGGGCCGTGTTGGGCTGGTCCCGGGGCCTCCCCTGCCCAGGCTGCCTGACTATTTCCTGGTCACTCCCATTAGCCGGCCCCAACACTGTTCCTGCCCCAATCCACGTTTTATTCTCGCTGTCATCTGCCTTTGAGGTGTTGGAGAATGAACAGCCATGGAGTGGATGCTCCTGGAAGATCTGGGGAGAGAAGGGCCGCAGAAGACTCCATCAGCTCGGCTGTATGCTAGGAGTAGGATGGGTGGGCCAGGGGCAATGATGGGTGTGCCTTCCAGGATCTCATCTTGTTGGATTCAGAAAATGACCAACAGAACCAGATGTGAGCACAGGAGAATCTGGTTAGAGAAGGGGCTGAGGGAAAGCCTGAGGGGTCTGCGTGCAGGTCAGTGTAGACAGGCCTAATTCAGAAAGGCAGCTGGAAGAGGGTGGCTCCAGCCAGGACCCAAAGGCTCAAATGACCTACAGCTAAGCACAGTGGCGGTGGGGTGGCACGTCTCCTCTTCAGTCTGTTAAGCCGACATAGATCTCATGCACCAAACTGTGACCCTGTTTTTCATCTCTAGGTCTCACTCTTTCTGCAATTCTGTATTGTTGGACTTTTAACAAAAACAAGTGCTACTTTTGCTACTGAAAACATATTTGTTTTCAAAAGACTGAGCTGAAGCCCTGGCATGTATGTTAGAGAAAGGCAGTTGGGGGAACAGAAAGAACAAGGCCTAACTTTGAAGCCTCAACAGACTGTACCCCAGGGAAACGCTGGACCCACCTTGCCTCAAATCCAGGAGAAAAAAGCAAGAGAAGGGAGAGGCTTTCACCTGGCTCTCTGTGGTGTTGAGCTCCATCCCACCTCCTGCCCAGTTCCAGGAGGGGCCTGCCTACCTTAACCAGCTTGTAGAAGGTCTCATAGATGAAGATGAGGGAGATGAGGAAGGCAAAGATCTCCTGGGTGAAACGGGAGACAAAGCGCACCAGGAAACTCCCCTCCAGGGCCACCATGAGCAGCGCCAGAAGCACCAGCCAGAAACCAATCCACACTCGACCCACCAGGTACTCCAGGTTGTTGCTGCTACAGAACTGGGGGGAGGGGGTGTCCAGTCAGGTCCAGAGCTACACAGCTGGGGGTTGAGGGTGGGGGTGCCAGGCAGGAAGAGCCAGCCCCACAGTACCCTTCTGACCCCCTGCCCAGCCCTCACCGAGAAGAAGGCCTCCTCGAAAACCAGCAATGGCCCTGAGAAGCCAATCACCAGCAGCGGCTGAGCACCCAGCAGGCAGAAGATCACGCCCTGGAGTGCCGTGGACATGATCAGCTCTGACACCCCAATCAGGTCCTGTGTCTTCTCTCCTGGTGTGGCAGGAACCAGGTCAGGATCAAAGCCTAAGCTGTGGGCAGCCCACTCCGCTACCCTTTCGGATCCTCTCCTTACCAAGTAGCCCCCCAAAGGTGATGGCAGGAGACAAGGCAGCGAAGTAGATGAAGATGACAGCAGCCAGACACTGAGGGTCGAGTGCATCTCGGAAGTCGCTCAGATAGTGGGGATAGCGGCGTCGCACATCGCGGATCAGCCCCCCAAAGGGACGGCCCGTCCGCCGAAGGGGATCGTCTTCGACTACACCTGCCAGCTCTACCATCTGCAGGAGCGCTGCAACCCAGGCCTCCATCAGGGCCCCTGCGGGGGCCCCTTCCTACCCCTTAAGAGCCGTGGCCAATCTCCTGCGGATATTCGTAGACCACACCCCACCCCCACCCCCGAGGCAGGCAAGTCCTCCCCCAGGCCCTGTACTGGCCCGTACCCTTGTCTTGGGCAGACTTGGGCTCCAGGCCAGCCCCTGTGGGCAACAGCCGGCCCTGCTCCTCCCGCTTCTTGAGCATCTGGCGCTGGAAGTGAGCAACGGAACGCAGCAACTCCTCGCCCTGCACTTCAGATGGCGGCAGCACCACGCTGCAGTCCAAGAAGGCGTTGATGGCGGTCAGCAAGTCCTCCCGCTCATCTGCCAGGTAGGCTGCCTCGTGGAATTGCTGTCAGAACAGGCACCATTAGTAAGGGACATGAGGAGGAGAGGTGGGGGATTCAAGCCGTGCCAGGGATGGTCCTCAGGGTGGGTGGCAGGGACACAGTGCTAGGCAAGGCGGCTGAGCTGACCTTGTCGGACATGAGGGTGGAGATGGAGCGGCCAATCTCGTGGTAGTCCATGTTGGCGCTGCTCGGGCCCAGCAGCAGGAAGAGGAAGCGTACAGGTACAGGCACCTCCAGCACCGCATCCAGCTCCGCAGCCTCCCGAAGCCGCACAAAGGCCATGGTGGGGCGAGAGAGGAACTCCACACAGCCTAGGGACAGGGGGCCATGGTGGGCAAAAAGCAGAGGCAGCAGGACCACTTCCCAGTCCCCAGCCCTGGGCTGGGACCAAGGAAGAGCTGAACAGGGCCTCCATTTGGCCCTGGCCCAAAGGTCTGGCAGCCAAGACGCTGCCCCTAATATTCGCTCCACCTACCCACAAGTACCACCGTAGCCTCAGCATTCTCAGGAATCTTCTCCAGCAGCTTCAGCTCATGTTTGGACTTGGAGCGAGTGATGCCGGCTGGTGGGGCTGGGGGTAGCAGCTCACGCTGGGGGAAAGGAGGAGGACAGAGCTCAGCCCAGCAGGGCTCCATCCTCCTGGAGCTCATACCAGGCTGGCAGCATAGCCTGGGGGCGGCTAGGGCCAGTCCCTAGGCAGGACCACCATTCCACCCCTCACCTCACGCTCCACCTCCAGCCTGGTCTCAGGAACACCGCCAATGAGAGGCTCTGTGACATGGGGGTCACTCTCTGCCCCCTGGCCATGGTGATGACCCAGCAGGGAACCCAGCGAGCCAGCAGAGATGTTGCGGGGGAAGGAGAAGTCCTTCTCGTCACTTGGGTGGCTGGTGGGACAGAGGGCAGTGAGGTTAAGGAGGGCAGACAGCTGAGGCTGGGGCAGATGAGGTGAGACAAAGAGGCTGTCTGGGTGGGGCCTAACCTGTGTTTCAGCAGCAGGGCCCGCAGCACATTGGCTCTGTCCTCGGCCTTGATCTGGTCCGAGATGACCATCTGTTCCACCACCTGGTGGGCCACTCCAGGCAGTGTCTGCTGGTCCAGGTCCAAGAGCACAGCCCCTGGAATAAGGGTGGCATGGAAAGGTGATGGTCCCCAGGTCAAGAAACAATGGAAGGGAATGGAATGGGAGCGAAAGCCAGGGGTCGGGGAGCAGCCATGTAAGTCTGGTACAGTGGATGGCACCTGGGCCTACAAATCAGACAATCAGTACTCCAGTCCCAGGCCTGCCATTAAAGCCCAAGTCACAAGACCTTAGCCTCTCCTTACTCCCATATACCCTACAGGAATGTCATGAGGCTCAACTTAGGTAACCGAACCTCAGCTATCAGAGAGGTCAGCTAGATCAGCCTCTCCCAAGTATGACATACAGAGAGTATACAGCCTCTACCAGGGTATCCCACAGCCCACTCTGGCTGAGCTACTCCTGTTAGAAAGCTCTTCCCTTAGTAGGCCACACACTGCCTCCACTCTAGGGTCCTAATTCTGCCCTCTGGAACAGGACACAGCCGTTTGTGTCCTCCTCCACATCGGAACCTTTGAGCCATCTGAGACTGTCCCCCCTTTACCCCAAGATCTTCCCCTTCAGTTCTCCCTACCCATCAACTGCCTTCAGGACAATTTCTACACTTCTTTGCATCCTGACTACAGTTCTAGAGCTGCCATTTCACGTGAAAATGAAAGACCCTTAAGAAGTTAGCAGGTAATTTCTCTGGCAAGGTCAACTTTTGGGAAAACAGAACTACAGAATAAACAAAAAAAAACCCAAAGGCCCCTGAGAGTCAAAACAGAGACCAGAAGCCCAGTGACACAGTCTTTGCACTTTACTTCCCCCACAGAGGAGTCCTCGAGCTTCACTCTTAGAGCCTCTTTATTCTTAGTTTGGAAACAATTCTAACAGGAGGTTTTCCACCCTCAGCTGCTTAGAAACAGGCCTTCTGACAGCAAAGGGAGTGACAATCCAGTGGGAAGGAGGAAACAAGCAAATAGCAGAAACAGCAGACACAAGGACTCAAAAGCCTTGCAGTCGAGGGTCATTTAGTAAAGTTTAAAAGCTGTAGGGATCTCACTGATAGGGAGCAATTAGAATCAGCAAATGCAGAGTCAGAAACTAGAACAGAGGTTATCAGGGGCTAGGGGCAGGGATAGGGAGTGGGGAGTTAATGCTTAAATTATACAGAGTTTCTATTTGGGGTGCTAGAAAAGTTTTGGTAACGGACAGTGGTAAAGGTAGTACAATACTGTGAATGGAATTAACAACACTAATAAATACATTTAAATATGGTTAAAAGGAGATATTTTAGGTTGTATATATCTAACTAGAATAAAAAATTAAAAATAAAAAAACACCATAGGGAAAACAAAAAACAAAAAAACAGCACAGGATTGTACTAAACAAACAGTGAACACTAAGGCAAACCATGGACTCATTAATCATAAAATTTTTAAAATGTTCTCTCACTAACTGTAATGAATGTACCACACTAATGCACAGTTAATAATGGTGCAAAAATACACCTTAATATAAACTATGAACCACAGCTGATAGTACAATTATAATTTCTTTCATTAATTGTAACAAAGGCACCACACTAATGAAAGGTGTTAATAATATGGGAACTCTGTATTTTATGCAGGATTATTTTGTAAACCTACAATTTCTCAAATAAAAAAATAAATAATAAAAATAAAAAGGCAATGTTGGGTTAATTTCTTTTTTTCCGTTAATTAATAAAAAAAAAATAAAATAAAAAGGCAGCCCTGTGGGCTAGATTGCACTCTCCAAAGCCTCTCTAAGATGGTAACGAGGCATGCCACACATTTCATAAAATGTGCCATCAAGATTGCTTAGAAAAATTTTAGCACCCAAAAAACAGCAGCTTTTCCCGGTACCTGCCCATGCAAAAAACAAACAAACAAGCAAAAACATCAGCTTTAGTTATCTGAAAATTTCACTTGCTACAAATGCTAGACAAGAGGCAGTGTTAATACTGCTTCGAAATCACCCAACTTCAGATCCTAAGGAATGGCAGGCTGGGTGACAGAACGGATGAGGATGCTCCCTCCTAGGCTCTGCAAACCATGCTGCTCAAGATAAATCTGGGGCATGTTTGGCCATTTGGTCCTCACAGGATGACACGTGCAAGAAGGGAGTGTCCTGGGGCAAAGGCGAGCAGGGGCTGAGGAGGGCAACGGGCAGGATGGTTACCATGGGCCAGGGTCCGGCGGAGCTCCAGGAGACTGCGGAAGGAGAGCGAGGCCACGTGGGGCTTTCCCCAGCGCTCTGTTTCCTCCTCCACGTCCTCCTCAAACTTGATCCAGCGAGCTGTCTCCCGCCACTGAGGCTCCTGGTTTTTGTCCAGCAGCAATTCATTCAGCTCCACAAACACCTTGTGGGTAACATGAGAGGGCATTACAGGGTACAAAGCCAGAGGGGGTCCAGGGATCAGTGTCTGGGAGCATGTGACACTGGGCGGCATGGTACAGAGTACCCAGGCCTGGGATAAGTCACTAGCCAGTATGAGACTCAGTTTCCCTCATCTGTAAAATGGGAATAATAATACCTACCTCCAAAGACTTTTATGAGGAATAAAAGAAAAAGTATATAAAACACTTAGCATGGTGCATGCATGACTCATAGGAAGTGCTTTCAAAACGGCCACTAAGTATATATACATTTTTAATTGAATTTTGTATGATTCCATTTATACGCATTCAAGAATAGAATTGAGCAAACTAATTGAGAATGAGAAAGGACTGAACGCCCCTGAGAGATACTGTTTGGGAAGAGGCATGAGTGCCAGGAATGTTTTCTATCTTGATCTACATGGTAGTTAGGCCCATGTTCAACATGTGCCAAAATTCATTGAGCTGTACACTTAACTGCAATAAAAAGGTTAAAAAAAAAAAGCAATATAAGGAAGGGTGAGGATTCAAGTACGATGGGTAGTGTCACTAAGTGACCTTGGCCAAGTCACTGCACCTGGGTTTATGGCTGATGCCACCTATGCCCTCATTTTCCCAGGCTGCTGGGAGTAAAGAGGTGACGATTTTGAAAAATGGTATGCAGTGCTACCCTGGTTCATCTCTAGCTCCAACAGGCCCTTCGCTCAAATCAAAAAAAGGTGCCTCTTTCTCAGACACCTCACTGCTATCTGCCAGCAAATGGTCATAAGGTAAATCAGCAGTGTCTAAGACGGAAACGGTCCATGTTGGACAGGGAGCGCTTGTGCAGTGTGCAACCCGCATAACCGCATGCGGCCACCCGGCCACCCTATACTTGAGATGACTGCTGGTCTGACAGGTTGGAAGAAGGAAACAGTGGGGAGAAGATGGCTAGGGAGATAATGGAAGAATATGAAGTTGAGACCAGTACCTCGTGGGGCTTGTGGGGGGCTCGGGGCCGGGCCCGAGGGGTGGGGCCAGGCTCGCGTCCTTCCCGGCCGCCCGGCACTGACCCTTTGGCATTCTTCCGCACCAAATGTCGCCTCACACCAGGAACATCCTCAAACCGGTGACCTGTGTTGGAGCAGAGGGGACAGGGTTGGGGGTGGTGGTGTCTCTGTCCTTTTCTCTTACTCCGTTTTCCTACTAGCACAGGGACTGGCCCAGCCCCCAGTACTCACTCTTCATGAGATCTAGGTCAGCTGTGGCCAGCGTCTGGGCCTCGCTCTCATCTGTGGGAACGCGGGGCAGCAGGGCCTGCTCAACCCCGGTCATGCTCCCAATGCGCCTCCTCTCCTGCAGGTTGTAGCTGCGATGTCCAGGCTGGGCTTTGGTCAGGGGGCGCCCTGAGGCACCCCCGTCGTCACCCCCTGCTGTGCCACTAGCCACAGCCACCACCTCTTCAACCAGGGCTCTGGACAGACAAAGCAGCCGTGAGCCAGAGTAAGGCAGACTCCTATCCAACAACCAGGGACCCATACAGGAGGAGACTGGGATGGGACTGCATCAGACCCCACCCTCCTCCTAGTTTCCCACTCTTGGGCAACGTGAAGTAGAAAGAGCAGGCTATCAAGACTGAAATCCTGGCTCTACCCTTTACTGTCTGTGAAACTCTAAGCAATCATTCAAAGCCATATGTGAACAAAAACTCATTAGCAAAATGAAGATAAGGCCAGCCATGTGCATTATTAGGAGAAGTGAAATTTTGGGGAAAAAAACAATGTAGAGCCTTGCTCATAAGAGGGGATGGCTGACATTAGTTCTCTTGCCTCTTTCTGATTCCTTCACTTCCCAAACGCACCCGTAACCAGTAGGACTCAGGAGATTCAACAGGGCCCCATCTTTCTAATCAAATGGAGTAAAGTATGTGGAAATGGGTCTTTGCAACTGTAGACAATTTGCCCCATGTATGTTATTAACTCCTTGTCCTTGACAAATTCCAATGTCTGTTTTCTTCCCCAAAACTAGATTGCCTTCTTTCTCTTTGCCTTTCCAAGGGCATCCCAGACCTTGCCATTATTGTTTCTAAACCTTTCTCACCAGCAGCTAAAGCCTCCCAAATCTCCAAGTCCATTTTCTCCTCCTCTGTCAGGCTTTTTCTGTGTATACTCACCCTCTGTGTCCTTGTTTCTGTGCATACTCTTTTTTTTTTTTCTCTGCCCATACTCTTGCCTCACCATTCTAGCTCAAAAAGTATGACCCACTTCTCAAATGCTACACTTCTGCTAAGTCTCCCCCACCTCCTCCTGCTCTACTGCGACAGTGTCATTCTATGAGCCTTGCAGGTTTTGGCCCATAGTCGTAGACTGCCGTTGTGGACGCAGGTCCCTCGGTACACCCTATCTTCCCCAGCGGGCCCGTGCACTCCCTGGAGGCAGGCGACACATGTCCTTCACTTCCCCGTCCTTAACACAGCCTAGCACCCAGAAAACAACAGATATGTGATTGTCCTGACTTTGAGATCTAGTTCAAAGTGATTTCCTCCAGGAAGCCTTCTCTAACTGCCTTAAGCTCCAATTCCCCATTGGTACCGACACCCTTTGCTCGAAACAGATTGTTCAACACAGTAACGTGTTACATACAGTGCCATTTCATTGGCTACATTTGGTTTCCAACCACAGAGAATTGGCAATTTCCCAAGAGTGAGAAGTGGGTCTCCTATTTCTCTCAAATCCTGGGGCCCCAGAGGTTGCTTGGAAGTTATCCAGTCCAGTCCCTGAACCAATGCTTGATGCTGCTCTACCTGAATCCCAGAAAGGGGGATGTGAGAGGAGGGGGAAAGCAGCTTAGACCGCACACGGGCTAAACCAATATTTAGAACCTTAAGTCACACCATACCCTTTAATCCTCACAATCACCCTGTGATAAAGATTCTTGGTTTACAGATGACAAAACCGGGGCTCAGAGAGGTTAAGTTACTTGACCAAATAACTAGTGAGAAGCGGAACTGCGATTTGCATTCGAGTTTGATGATTCCAAGGCTCAGGCTTCTTTTCCACATCACCACGCTGACTCTAGCATGGGAGATCTCTGTTTCGGGACACTTGTTGATTGGCTGGGGGTACACTTACCCAGTCTGGGCTCCTTTGGTAGCCCGGGGAGCTGCCTCCTGGTGGGTCAGTGATGGAGGGGGAGATGGACTGGTCCTTTCTGCCTTCCGGTCAGCAGTGTCATCCTCTTGGAGGAAAAACTGGAAAAGGGACCAAATGTGGACAGGCTGGACCACGGACCCTGCAGACCTCCCCTAGGAGTCCTTGCCCTCACTTACTTGCACTGAAGAGGGAGTAGAGGCAGGGGATGGCTGGGTAAGTGCCCGGGCCCCCTCAGCCTCACTGGCCTCATCCTCGTCTTCCTCACCCTCTTCAATGGTAGGGGTTTCCCCGGTGGGGGAGGCTCCAGGGCGTCTGCGAGGTTTCCGCCCTGGGCCCTGGGGTGTCTTGCGTCGGCGGGCATCCGGAGGCAAGTGGGTGGACAATGGGTGATGGATGTGGTGGGAGGACTGGCGGTGGTCTGAAGGGAGGAGGGGCACTTGTCTGGGGGCAGGCACAGCTTCCCTCCCCTGGCCATCCTAGCCTTTAGCCCAGCCCCTCCCACTAGGACCCTACCCCCTTCCATACTGGACAGTCAAGCTTGCCGCACCCACTGCAGCTTCCCCCCCACTGTCTCTCCCCCCTCACACTCAAAGTCTTCCTCCCCATAGCTGCGGCCTGGCTCCTCCCCTCCACGAGACCCGGCCTCCTGTAGGATTTCCTCAAACCGCTCTACGCCCAGGGTGCGATGAAGTTCATCTTCCTCTGGCTCGGGGAACCCTGGCGTCCCGGGACTCAAGCTCTCCGGCTCTGGCTGCAAGGAATAAGGAGTAGAAAAAACATACCGGCTCAACAGGAATCATACCCCCAAAATCCACCCTGCCCAGGGCTGGGCACCCAGTACAGCCTACCCCCTGCCCTAGCAGGCTCTCCAGATCCTGGCTGTGCAGGTAAAGGAGCTGCTGTGGAAGTCTCAGCAGAAGTTATGTGTGTCGCCAGCAGGGACGCAGGGTGAGCAAACTGGGCGGTTCACACAACAGATAATGAAGAAACTCCCTTTGGCTGGGAGGACAGCTGCCGAGCCCAAAAAAGTAATTTCTGGAGGCAGGCCAGCTAACCGACCTGGACTCGGCATGTTAAAGCTGAAACCCAGCCCTTCCTGGGGTGGGAATACGTCTACTTCGCCTTCCCAGGGGAGCTCCATCCACCATAGAAGGCAGCCTCCCCCAATCCCCCAGACTCCACTGGGCCCCTGAGCCCCACTCCCTAGCCCCACCCCTCACCCCACCCCACTCCCCCCACCTGAGTCATCCTGCAGGAGCGAAGCAGCCAGCGGCTGGGCAAGGACTGCAGTGGTGGCGCTTGCTTGCGAGAGCTCTGTCTAGCTAAGCTGCCTGCTGCCTAGCCCGGGGCAAGCCTTGGTCCACCCCTCCACCCACCCCCTGCCGCCCTGGGCTCCAGGCGCCAAATATTTGCTCAAGAGCTTCAGGACCTGAAGGGCATCGGGATCTCCAAGGGCGGGGGTATGGAGCCCCCTCTGCGGCAGTCCCAGCAGCTAGAGCAAGGAAGAGGAAGGGGAGGAGGGCCGGGAAGAAGTGAGGGGTACTGGGGAGATAGCAAGGTGGGTACAGGAGCAGCTGGGAGGGGGTACAGGAGCAGCTGTGGGGGCAGGGGTATTAGATACAAGAAAAACTAGAGGTGGGGGTGGGGTCATGGGCCTGCCTTTCCCTTCTCTAAGGAGTACTCCTGCCCAGCCCATCTTGGCAGCCCTAATCTGGCTACCCCCAAGCGCTCAGCCCCACTCTCACCAAAAGCAGCACCGCAGGAGGAAGGAGGTAGGACTGAGTGCAGGGAGCTAGCCCTGGGGATGGCTGAAGGGGGATCGGGAACCCCTCACACCTGAGGCCGCAAGAGGAAGTCCATGGCCGGCAGGGGTGAACCCGGGAAGAAGGGGGAGGGGACTGGCCCGCGTTCTTTCCCAGTCACGTGCCACGCTGGGCTAAAGGGACCAATAAAGTGGCTGATTGTGGCTTTGGGGTTAATCATTAGACTCCCCAGGGAAATCAGGGTGGGGCATGGGATATAACCACGTGGGGGCTGGGAGGGGCGGGCCTGAGTGGCACGTGGGGCTGGGACCAGCGGTTGTGAGCTCTGCCCAGAATGTGAAGACAGAGGGAGCAAAGGGACTGCGGGCCGGGACCGCTTCTTCTAAAACCGGGTCAGAGTGGGTGGCTGGGTTAGGGAACCAGGAGACTCAAAGTTCCTCTCTTGCTGAGGCTAAGCAACTACCTGGATCTTCTTACCCGCCTGCAGGAACAGCCTCAATCTCCTTCCGGCAGGATGGGAAGCAACCAGTGCCCACCCCTACCCATAGCCAATGCCAGGATAGACAGCAGTGCCCCCTCTGAATCAAAGACAGGCCCCCCTCCCCAGTCTCTGATCCTCTCCTGAGCCCAACCCCTGAGGACTTAGGGCAGGAGGGAACTGGGTCTGTTTGTCTGGACAGGTGGCCCGTGGACCTGTGGCCGCAGGGAAGGCACTGATGGGGGGCAGGGGTAGAGCTGATAAGGTCTGGAGCCCGGCCCAACCCCAGCAGACAATACTCACAGTGTGGAAAGAATCTGCACCCGAGGCAGGGCGCCTCGGGGCGCTGCTCATGGCTAAATCTTAGCCCTTTTCGCTTTCGCTGCGGCTTTCAGAGCAACAGGGTGGCGGCATAACCTGGGTGGGGGAGAAAACCAATCACCCTCTGAGAGCCCGGCCAGCCCTGAATGGGAGTCCCTGATACTCCATCACTGTGGGGAGGAAAGAATGCAGGCGACGTCTCCAAGGGCCAAGGGAAAGACCACCCGGCCACACAGGGGCCTTATCGCTGCCCCAGGAGCCTCACAGACCTTGAAGAGTCTTAGAGTGGCCCTTAGAATTGGCAAGAGCAAAGAGGAGCATTATTTAGAGGAAGAAAAGGGAAAAGCAAAGAGAGACGGAGGGAGGGAGAGGAGGCCCACAAAGTGCCAAGAGACCTACCTGGCAGAGTAAGGAGGCAAGAACAGAAGGTGGGATAGGCTATATATAAAAAAATGGGGCAAGAAAGGAGTCAAGGCTCAGCACTGCAGAAACAGCAATGGCCGTCAGGAAGGGTGGGATACGAGTCAGGAAAGAAAGCAAGTGAAGGGCTGAATCAGAAACAGGAACCATGACTGAGATGGTGGAACCAGGAGATGGGACTGAGAGACTGGGGGTAGGGGGTGGGGGGAAGCAGATGTGTGTGAGGACAGAAAGGACAGGGAGAGAAAAAACTGGGAAGAGCCCAAAATGGCCAGCAAAGGGGCTGCCTAAGACACTGGGGGCAGGGTGGGGATGGGGTGCGGGACTGCCTTGTCTCTCTTCTCTGCTCAGGCCTGGCAGGGACTCCCCCGGAGTCTGTGCAGGGACAGAGGAAGGGAAATAGGGCTTCTGGGGGAGGAAGAAGGGACAGGCAGCGGGCACAGGCTGGGCAGAGCTTTATAATGGGGGAGGGGAGGTGGGCACAGAGAGTCTTTGGGATGAATAGGGCGGGTCAGGATCCCTCCCCTCCCCTAACCCTGGGCCAGGAAAATCTGAGTGGCAGGGCCACCGCCCTCCTGCCCTCCTGACCGTGACTATAGGGGTGTCTGGAGAGGACACCTTGTGTCTGTGTGTGTGTGTGTGTGTGGTGGTGGTGGTGGGGGGAGTGGGGCAGAAGTATAGGGGTGTCTGGAGAGGACACCTTGTGTGTGTGTGTGTGTGTGTGTGTGTGTGTGTGTGTGTGTGTGTGTGTGGTGGGGGGGAGTGGAGCAGAAGAGGAGTTGCAGTTAGAGAACCCGATGGGTGCAAATCCAGGTACCCACTGATTATGGGGGCACCCAAAGCTCTCAGAAGGTGGAAATACTGAAGCTTCCAAGTATGGTGTTGGAGATCCAGTGGCCCAACTTAGGGCTAACTCCAGGGTAAAACAATATAGGTCTTGGAGACTAAGTCCTGGGTGGGGAGCCTGGGGCGACACATTCCTGGCAAATGCTTCAACTCAGCTGACTGCCCTCCTCACCTCCCCCTCAGCAGGCGTCCAGCCAGGACACATCCAGTATGGGAGAGGTACACCCGGCACGAGGCTAGGGCACAGATCCCCACCTGGGAAGGATGTGCAGTCTGATCTGAGTACCTACAGGTGCTCCCCCCACCCCACACACACACCTCCAGGCTGTGCCCTCAATCATCTCCCCCTCCCTTTACCCATGCCCCCCTACACCCCCCCCCCCGTAGCCGGAGAACCCCCTCCCCCCACCGTCCAAGAATACAAAGCAGCTTCTGTCCAAAGCATCGGTGCCGATAATCCGGGATGGGGGCACATTCCCAGGACCAGCCCCGACTGGCCCGGAGGATTAGTGCCTCTCCCCCTGCCCAAGGGATTAACACCCCGGACCCCGACTTGAGCATTAACCACCCCCACCCCCAAGTGAATTCGCAAATTCCACAGTTCTTTGAGGTGGGGCTGAGGGTGAGGGGGTGAGGGGCGATCAAGTGGATCCTGGACTTCAGGCAGTGCCCCTCAACACGCAGGCCTCGCCCAGACAAATCGACCCCCCAGGAATGAGGTCCGACCCTCCGGGCTTGTCTTTCCCTTCCCTATCCAGCTGCTCCTCTTCTGCCTGACCCCCCTGTCCTCATCTGACCCGCCACCCCACCCCACCCCCACCCCCGCTTTCCCGGCCACGCCTACCAACCCGGAGGTAGCTGGCTGAGGCCCGGGCAACCCCCGGCTGGACGCCCAGGAAGGGCCTGAGGGATAGGGTAAGGGGTCGCAGGGGAGGAGTGTCGTCCGGAACCAGCGCCAGAAGTTGTGAGGGCCGACGGCGTCTCTCTGAGACTACCCCCTCCTGGTGGTGGCAGAGAGCGCGGCACCCTTGTTTGGGGGAACTCTAATCCGCAGACCCCGGAATCTCCGCTTCCGACCAGCTCTCTGCTCGCCTTCCCATCCTTCCCCCCAAGACCTTGGTTCCCCGCGCCCAAGTCTCCGCCCTTTCCTCCCTCCCGGCTCAGAGCCCCGGGTTCCCCCCTTTCCTTCCCCCTCCCTTCCTCCCTCCGCGGTCCTGGCCCTCCCCCGCCACCACCTCTCCGCTTACCCGCTTGCTCAGGACTTCGTTCCCCGGGGGTCTCAGGGTTTCTCCCCCTTCTCCGGCGCCCTCGCGCGCTCCCGACAACTCCCCCGTGCCCACCCTGGGGCGCGCCTCCGCTGCTCCCAACTTCGCCCAACTCAACTTTCCCCCGCGCCGTGGGCAGGCCAGCCCCCTGCGTGCGCGCTCCCCCCAGCGCACCGTGCGCGGCCCCGCCGGAGAGTGGAGAGGCGGGGACCCGGGGCAGAACTCAAGGCGTGGAGGGAGGCGCACCAGCAGGCACCGCCCGATACTAGAAGCCACGCGAGAAGGCGTCGGCGCCCCCACGGTTCCACATGCTCCGTCCTGACCACGAGAGGAGGTTATGGGCCAGCGAGGGCGCCCGCAGGGGGCTTCCCTGCATGGGGCCAACAGGCGTCGCCAGGGAGGTCTTCTTTTGACCCAGTTATGGCTGATCTGGGTAGAAGGGAGCCCACCTCACACTGGGGATCACATGCTGGAAAACAGAGGCACAACAATGGTTAAGAAATTCGAAGCGGAGGAATTTGAAATATAAATTTATGGAAGTCAAGATTCTCTTGCCCCATCCTCCCGCAAAACAAAACAAAAACTGTCTCCAAGAAAGCCCCTTCTTTGCTGTGGGACGGCGAGGCGTGACAGGCGGGTGATGGAGGCTGAGGTGGATGCCCATTACCCTGAGCTGAGTAACTTGTTGGGGGACTCCCTACTTTTTGAGAGGTGGCAAGTTTCTTCCTCGGAGAGATTCCCTGGGGTTGCTTCCTAGTCTGAACTACCTAG
Organism: Tamandua tetradactyla; assembly: GCF_023851605.1. Classification (NCBI taxonomy): domain Eukaryota; kingdom Metazoa; phylum Chordata; class Mammalia; order Pilosa; family Myrmecophagidae; genus Tamandua; species Tamandua tetradactyla. The sequence goes on along the minus strand of NC_135327.1, from coordinate 194,989,742 downwards.
ACAATCCAACCCTGTTCATACCCGTCATTTGAAGATCTTTGTATGTTCTTGTTTTTCCAACTAAATTATAGGTTCTTCCAGATAAGGAATACACGCTTCACTTTAGTGTGCCACTGGATGAAGCAATCATGCGCATGCAAAAAATGTTCAGACCCAAGCGAGTTAACGAACAAATGTTTGGTACCTATTCTGGTTCCAGCACTGAGGAATGCTGTTTTGGGGGCCATTTCATCCAGTTCACAGCCCTCAAGAATGCAATCATGAGATAATAGAAAGCAGCGCAAGAACGTCTGTAATCAACCACTTACCAGGTGAGGTAAAGGCTGCTGCAAGTGTAGCATCTATCTGTGCTCCTGTCTGCCGAGTGGGGGGTAACCAGCCTGTCAGTCCTAATGTGTCACACCCTAGCTTACTCCAGTGGGTCCTGACTCTGGGACACTGGTATCTGGAAGGATCCAGGATTCCAACCTCGGGAAGTGGCCCGGGTCGACTGGGATCAGAAAAGAGGTTTCTTTGTTAAATCATTCTTCCCACCGCTCAAATCCACTCTGTAATGGGGCACATCTGCATCTCTTCCCAGCCCTGTGGTCAGCTGGTCCTTGTGAAATCATCATGGGCAAGACATTACTGAGTCATTCCCCCAGATCAATCCTAGGGTCACCAGGTGGCTGGGAAGCGGTGGAAACCCATGCTAAGATCGTTAGGAGGTCATTGGGAGATAAATACCATGTACCACTTCAGCCGGGTCAGATTCTGGCCACCTGAGTCCCGGATCTAGGCCAAATTCCAAAGCCAAAACAGAGCGTGCCCCATCCCCACCCCCCACTCCACCCATCCCCCTGCATTCTGGAATGGGTAGACCTGGAGCAGCACTTTTTTTTTTTAATTTATTTATTTATTATTTATGATACATAATCACATACAAACCCTACAAACATTCTTATATGATCGTTCCATTCTTGTTATATAATCAACAACACACTATCATCGCATAGTTGTACATTCATCATCATGATCATTTCTTAGAACATCTGGAGCAGCACTTTTTAAAGAGATGGGTTGTGGTCCCAGAAAAAGAAGAACAAGAGCGGGGCACACTGGGAACCGGGTGATTCGACGGGGACCCTCGGAAAACGGACACGCGATGCTTCTTGGGACTTGAAGTCCGAGGTTTGTCTGTGTTGTCGATCCGGAGTCTCGGGAGTCGAGTGCTGCAGAGAGTTTTAGCGCAGCCTGCTGGGGGTTGTAGTCTTCTTTCCTAAAATCTGGAGTATTACTGAAAGCTCCTGCCGTTTTAGGACTACAAACCCCAGAAGGCCATGTGCAAGCAGGAGGGCGGGGCAGGGCCAGAGGCTGGGGAACCTCCTCCTCTGCAACGCCCGGCCGGATTCTTAGAGCCGAGGGCCCGCAGGGGTCCCCGCGGCCGCCGCGATGCAGAAATACGAGAAACTGGAGAAGATTGGGGAAGGTAATGGGACCACGAGATGTTCCTGCAAGATATTCCTGTGTAGCCCCTTCAGGATTCTTTGCAGCCCTGGCTCTCCTACCGTCAGCAATACCCACAGGCAATGACCCCGGACCTTAGAATTCGCTGCAACCCCGGCCCCCAGCGCGAGGCTCGGTGCAGACACCAGCCTTCCAGTGTTAGCATTTCCGCAGGCTCCCACTTCCAAGCTTAGCACTCCCTGTTTACCTGATCTCTCGACCTCAGCACTTCCTGCGTTTCGCACCCCCGCACCCCAGCACCACTTGCAGAACCTCATCCAACCCCCCAGCTTCAGTTCTCACTGCAGACCTACAGCGCCAACCTCAACACTTCTGCAATCCCTCATTTCTCTCACAGACCGCTCCTTACTATTTCAGATCCTTCGGAAGCACTGCCTTTATTATAGACCTCTGTATCCTTGTAATCATAATCTCTCCCTCCTTCTGCAAGCACCTTCTCAGCCATTCCCACTGACTACATCCTCACTCATAAAGCTCCTTTAAGCCCAGCCTTCACCTACATTCCTTCTCTTACTCCTCCAAGCTTAGAAACAATGCACTCAGATGCTGCCTCCCTTCCCAGGAGAGGTTTCTTATAATAAGTGGGGGAAGGGTGCCCCATGCTTTTCCTCAAACTTGGCCTCCTTTCCCCAGGCACCTATGGAACAGTGTTCAAAGCCAAAAACCGGGAGACTCACGAGATCGTGGCTCTGAAACGGGTGAGATTGGATGATGATGATGAGGTAGGACCAGGGCAACAGGGCAGGGATGGGGGGTTGAGGGCTAGCTGGGTGGGATCTGACTGTCCCATCCTGGCTCCCTCCCATGTGTAGGGAGTGCCAAGTTCTGCCCTTCGGGAAATCTGCCTACTCAAAGAGCTGAAGCACAAGAACATTGTCAGGTGTGTAAATAGGCAGTGGTCAGTTGGAGGAGGGTTGGAGCTGGGCCTGACTGATGTTGGGATAGGAGACCTAAACTTGGGGGCCTCCTTGGCTGAGCCCTTCCTTCTCCCTAGACTTCATGACGTCCTGCATAGTGACAAGAAGCTGACTTTGGTTTTTGAGTTCTGTGACCAGGTGAGAAGAGGGTTTCAGGGACAGTAGTCTTGGGAGTGTATAGGGGCACAAACTGAGACCAAGACCATGTCTCATTCCCTCCACCCCATCCCTTTTTAGGACCTGAAGAAGTATTTTGACAGCTGCAATGGTGACCTAGACCCTGAAATTGTGAAGGTAAGGGGAGTGGTGTTCTGGAACTCATTGAGGCTGGGGTTGAAGTCTATATTTAGTGTAAGTACTCTGACAATTTTAGTTCCTGGATAAGGAACACTTGAGTTTAAAAGAATGCGCAGACCCTGTTTCTGCCCTCCAGCAACTCCAGTTACCTCCAGTCTTAGTGGACATTTTTATATTATCTCATTCAACTTGCACAGTAGCATTCTGGTGTAAATGATATTATTTATATTTAAGAGATATGAGAAAACTGAGATTCAAAGGGGTTCATTCATTAAAAAGATATTTATTGAATTTGTTGCTGCATGTCAGGCACTGCTTTAGTCCCAGGACCCATGGCCTTTTTACCCAGGTGCTGAATAATATAGCACAATATGTATGTTGATGCCTGAAACGTGTATGTGTTCAAATGAGGCCAGGTGTGGACAGATTAAGGCCGGCTGGGAAGGTAGGAAGGCCCTCTGGACTGGAGACCAGGGTTGACTTGTTCACTGTTGTACTTCTGCTACCCAGCATGATACAGAGTAAGGCCTTGAGAGTGAATGGATGATGGCGTACTGAGCTTGATCCTGAAAGGTGGGTGGGCTTTAGATGGGCAAGAAAGTGCAGGGTAGACTTTAGAGGCAAAGCAGAGAGATGAGGAGGGGAACGTGACCCACTATGGGGCAAAGCTTCACATCCAGAGTGGCTGACTCTCTCCTCTCTCCCCTCCCACAGTCTTTCCTCTTCCAGCTACTAAAAGGCCTGGGATTCTGTCACAGCCGCAATGTGCTGCACAGGGACCTGAAGCCCCAGAACCTGCTGATAAATAGGGTACTTCTCAGGGGAGAAGGTGGAGCTTGGGGAGGCTGGAGCCATGGGCTGGGGGAGTGATAAGGGAAGCTGGGCTAGAAGGAGGCTTGGAGTCTGCCCTTAGACTACTTAAAAGCCCATCTTCATGTCCTCTTCCCATCTCCCCTCAGAATGGGGAGCTGAAATTGGCTGATTTTGGATTGGCTCGAGCTTTTGGGATTCCTGTTCGCTGCTACTCAGCTGAGGTGAGCTGGGGGCATGGGGAATGAGGGTATGAGAAAGAATCCCCTGTGAGCACCTCTTAGCCCCTACTCCAGGACCCACAGCATTCTTTTTCTCTCCTCTGAGACTCTTCCCCAGCCCTCTAAGTAGGGGATTTCTGTGGGTGGGGTCTCTCCAGGTGGTCACGCTGTGGTACCGCCCACCGGATGTCCTCTTTGGGGCCAAGCTGTACTCCACGTCCATCGACATGTGGTCAGCTGGCTGCATCTTTGCAGGTGACATGCTGGGGGTCTGAAGAGGTGTTTTTCCCTCTAACCTGGTTTGACAGTAGGGTCTGGAGGGTCCCCCTCTAGGAGAAGGGAGTGGGGGCTCTTGGGGATGGGGATAGAAGGTACAGTGGCGTGCACATGGGTTCTTCATGTGTCACCGTTTCTTATTCCCATCCTCCTTTCCCCAGAGTTGGCCAATGCTGGGCGGCCTCTTTTCCCTGGCAATGATGTAGATGACCAATTGAAGAGAATCTTCAGATATCCTTCCATGTTCCTCTCCTTGAGCCCCTGAAAAGTGGAATAAGCCCATGGAGCTTAGAGTACAAGGGGTGAGGGTGGGTGGTTCTGCAAGGCTTTTCCTGAGGGTAAGCAGATGTGGGGACACACTTGACTGCCACGGTATAAATACAGGTGCAGGAAAACGTGTGATTCATACACAAGGGGCACCGGGGAGGAAGAAGCCAAGAGGAGCCTCTTCCAGAGTTGAATCCTTTGGATGCAAAAGCAGCAGGAAGACTTTTTGTGGGAGTAGGGAAGGATGACTGGTTCCTGAGGCTACAGGGTTTAGGTTAAATAGGTAGCAGTTGTAAAGTGCCTGGTCCATTGTAAACACTGCAAGTGAGACTGATCATCAAGCTCACACATGCCTGGGCCTGTTTCTGTCATGACTCCAGCTTGGGGGTAGGTACGAGGACTCCCTCCTGGGCAGGGGAAGAACTCCTTCCCCTGAAGTTGGAGACACAGGCCTTTCCACTCGAGTGGTCCTTGACCACATGGACACGCTGCTGGGGACGCCAACTGAGGAGCAGTGGCCTGCCATGACCAAGCTACCAGACTACAAGGTGTGAAGGGGTCACTGGGGGAGGGGTAGCAGGTCATCAGTGGTCACTTTTATTTCACAGCCTAGCTGCCTCCACGCTCCTAGAACCCTGGGTCTGATTCTCCCTGACTCTCCACAGCCCTACCCGATGTACCCGGCCACCACATCCTTGGTGAACGTTGTGCCGAAGCTCAATGCCACAGGGCGGGACCTGCTGCAGGTGACTGAGGGCAAGGGGGTGGACGGGAGGACTGGACCACCTCTCCAGAGGGACTGGGAGGGGACAAGGCTCTGGGGAGCTGACCAGGCCTGAAGCTGCCACTGCCATTCTCCCCTCTCCCCAGAACCTCCTGAAGTGTAACCCTATCCAGCGCATCTCGGCAGAAGAGGCCCTGCAGCACCCTTACTTCTCTGACTTCTGCCCTCCCTAGGCTCCAGGAGCCCTGGCTGCCAGGCTGGGGCCTGGCCTGTTTAAGTCCCCCTCTAGGGAGGGGATGGGAGGGAGGTGGGGGGGATGCACGGTGCATTGGAGCTCCAGCTGTGCTGGGCCCAGCCAGAGTGGAGGTGCCAATCAGGTGGAGGTGCCCTACCCCGTGTTCTTCACTCCCTCCATGGACTTTATTTAATTTCATAAATTGGCTCCTTTCCCACAGTCTGGTTGATGTGGTGCTAGAGTGGCTTTGAAGTGTGGGGGCATTGGGGGGGGGGGTCTCTGCTCCTCTCTACTGCCCTTTGCAACCACGCTTCTAGCTCACAGTCCCAACCCAGCTGGCCTATCCTTGCTTCTCTCCTCTGAGTGCTCCAAGGCTGGGGACTGGAAGCCGGGCCCTCACCGCTCACAGCAGGGCTGGTCTCCACATGTGTGGGCTTAGGCACTCACACACATATTTCTCCCTCTCCCCAGGAGGGCCTGACACAGTTCTGAGGGGTTATGCACCCAGTGACTGAGAGTCAGGATAGGCTTCCACCAGAATTGGGGGATGGAGGGGAAAGGCTGAGCCTTTCATATGGGTCTCCAAATCCCTCATATCCCCTTCCTTCTTTGTCCCCACCTATCCCTGGCCTGTAGACTCAAGAGGAGGAACTCAAACATGTGGTTAAGTCAGGAATACCCCTTCCCTGCTCCCTCATTTGTCAGATTTCCGGTATGTGGGGTGCAAAGAGAGCAAGGAAGCTGGGCCCACAGCTTGGGCCTGGGTGTGTCCTGACTGGCAGGAGAGGGAAGGAAGGGCATTAGGCTGCACTCCTGCCCCATGGGGTTGGGGAGGGTGGCTGCTGTCTCAAGTTGTGGCTCTTGCAGGGAGGTTGGGGAAGCAAGAGCTGTTCCCATGGAGACAAATGTGTGCTAGATATTGGTCTCAAATGTGAGAAAAAGAGCTGTGATCTGAAGCGGGACAACAGCTTGTGCTCTTGGAAGTGGAATAGCCTCTTGTTTTGTCCCTGCCTCCTTCCCCACCTCTTTCTGGGCTGTGGGTCAGAACCTTCTTCCACCTATAGCCTTACGGCCCCGTGAGCACCCAATGTGCTCACCCTACTGACTTGACTCCTCTCTGCAGACCCACGAGAATACCTGTGCTCTGCTCCATTCCCTCTGAGATGTTAGTCTGATAAACTCGTTCACATTAAGGTGCAAGTGACTGATATCTTCTTACTGTGTGTTCTCTCCCAGAGAGATTTCTGGTGTTTGACTGGGGCCAGCCCCGGCTGTCACCATAACAGGTGAGGAGGGCGGACTTCGGCCTAACTGGTCCCTAGCCTGTAAGAGGAACACCTGGGGCTGACTATTTAAAGCTTTATTTGGGGCGAAGATGGCAAGAGCAGGTGCAGGCTGGGTACGGTCAGAATGTCAAAGCAGGGTCCTGAAGATGTTGATGCCATCTCTAGAGCCGCGTGACAAGGTAGCAGGTGCGGTGGGAGGCAGACAGAGTCTTGGCGACAGCACAGGAAGGGTTGGGAGGCCTGGGGAGACACCACTTCGCTGGCACAGAAGGCCTTCGCCCCACTTTCTGCTCCTTCCCCTGTGCTCCTGGATCAGATCTGCTCCCTCCTCCCTTGACCTTAGGGGGCCATTTCGTGTTACCTGGGGCCTGGGTTGAGATGGGGAACTTGGGTTTGATGGCCGCCCAGTCCTTCCTGAAGCTGTGGGAGGAGGGAGGAGGGAGGAGGTGGGGAGGGAGTTCTCCCTCCCAGCACCAGCCAAGTTCACTGCACTTCCAAGCCCCTGCTAATCAGGGGGCTTTCCTCAGCTGGATAGGGCTTGTATTCTAGGCTGTCAGGGTTAGGGGCATGGGAGAGGCCAAGCACCCACATTGGAGGTGATGGGGGAGGAAGAAGGGGCTGTCACCAGATTGATGCTGGAGTGCCTTTGAGAGCATCTTCGGTTCCAGAAGTACCGCAGGACCCGGTCTTGGAACACCTGGGAGCGAACCATAGCAGGGAATGGGCAGCTCGCACCTTCCTCCTGGGTCCTAGTGAGCACCAGGTTAGGACCTCCGCTCACCTCGCAGAGGTAGTCGAAGATCTCAAGGATAGTGAGCAGGCTGGCACCGATGAACAGCCCCATCTGGCCCCCAATGTCGCCTACAGGGACAGGGTCGTCCATTAACTCCTAGCCACCTGCCCTGTAACACCTGGCCCTGAGCCGCCACCTCCCCACCCCCACCCCTCGGCTGTTCTGTGCGCACACCCAGAAGTTCTGACACTTCATAGGCCGCCTTCTGCTCCACTGTCTCGTAGTCAAGGGCCTCAAAGAAGATATCCAACACCAGCACGTTCTCCCTGAAGGGAAAGAAAGGCCAAGAATGTTTACTGCCCGCCCAAAGGTGCCCACTGCTGCGAAACAGATATAGGTTCTCTGGCCTCTGAATCCTTCCAAGAACCCTGGATGGGAGGCGTTATCCTCCCCAGTTTTCAGAAGAGGTAGCCACCAGTATGGGTATGCAGCTTGCCCAGCGTCCCAAAGACTGTTATGACTGCGGAGACTCGGGTCAGACGCCGAGGACGCCGCCCTAGAGCACCAGCCAGGCGGTTCCCTCCAGTAGCCCCGCTCCGGCACGGAGGAGGGCGCGCCCAAGCCTGCCCCACCCCGAGGCCCCGGCTCTCTCTCGGGCGTGAGCGCTCACGTGATGTACGCCTCGCTGCGGTTGTACTTTCGGGCCAGGTAGCGGGCGGAGGCGCGGCTCGGGATCCGCACCATGGAGAGCTCCTTGGCGTAGCGCGTGCTGGTGCACGGGCTGGGGCAGGCGCACGCGTCCTTCCGCAGCATGGCGTCTGGCGTCGAGATAAGCCAGGGCTTAGGGCCCCACTACCCTGCCGGGTCCGGTTCGTGGGGCCGTGCCGAGTGGGAACAGGGTAGTGGGGGAGGATTGCCCCTTACCCAGCGCTGGGTTGGCACAGTCCTTGTACTGCTGGGGGCTGCACACTGGCGCGCCACCTGAAGTGGGGGAAAGAAGCTAGAGCTTCAGGAGCTGTCCGCACCTTATTCCCTTTCAAGGCCCGGAACCCACCCATCCCCAGCCCCTCACCAGGCATATGTATCATTCGGCAGCCGCACTTCCGAGTCACGTAGCGGGCCTCGCAGGCCAGGCGGCAACCCACTAGGCTGTAGGGAGAGCTGGGGCCTGGGCTGGAGCTGGGGTGATCCAGCAGACCAGAGGGCTCCAGCTCAAAGTCAGGATCCAAAGATACAGAACTGCAGTCGCCCCAGGGTGGTGGCAGGAAACTCAGCTGTGGAGGGGCAGGGTTAAGGAGGAGACTGGAAGGCCAGTGGGGACACAAGTAGAGCTGCAGGAGGTTTACTGTAGGTAAACCTGAGACAGGGACAGGCTCTAAGAAACAGGGATGGGGGGGGCGGGATCTGAGGTGGTGTAGAGTTGAAAAAGGGGAAGAGATCCTAAGAAGGGGGATAAGGGAGGATACTTGCTGCTGCTGGCAGGACACGAAGGTCTGGTAACCAGGGGCTGCCCCAAAACCCAGCTGGTCAATGATGGGTGGCTCCTCCTGGCTGTGAATCTGTGCTCGAATCCCCACCTCGAAAGGAGTATCCTCTGCCGGGGAGGGGGAGCTCGAGATCTGAGACCCATCCATTTGATCTCCTGCCCCAACCTGGCAAGACCACCTCAGTAGTCCCCTCTTCCCAAGACTGGCAAGCCAAGTCCTGTACCCTTCTCACAGATAAAGAACATGCTCAGGGCTCTCTTCCTTGGCACTCCCTCCTCCCATCTGCTTCCCAGAGGCTTTTGCCCCACCCCCCATCTATGCCACATCCCTGCTCCCCTCACACAATGCTCCCGTACCCTTGTCGCTCCACACTGGTAGGTACTCATCCTGCTGCACATCCAGCATTATCTCCAGCCCATTGCCTGTCCCACCCCTGGGAGTGGTGAGAAGCTCCGCCCCATCTGTGCCAGAATTAAAGGTGTAGCAGCGACCCATCCGGGTGAAGATCTGGGTGTGGGCAGACAGGATGACTGGATCTCACTGGGGCAGGAGACACCCAAGCCAGCCCTTCCTCTATGTGAATGCATGGACTGTGGGACCTCTCCCCTTCTCCATTCTCTATTTGGGTCTCTTCTTTGAAGATGGAAGCCCACATTCCAAAGCCCACCAACCCTACCCTCATAAAGATACATGTAGTTGGAACTTCATGGGCTTCCATCATTTCCACGCCTCCTCTGCTCCCTCTCCCCCTTACACTTCAGCCCCCACAACCTAGGGTACAGCCTACAGGGCAGGTGTTTCTTTGACTGGGGGCTGAGATAAAAGGAAGTGGGTCACAGTTGTCCTTCTCTGGAGCTGGCAGAACTTCGAGGAGACATAGGAAAAACAAATCCCCTCTCCTTGGCAGAGAGAAGATCTTCCACCCCAGGAAATTTCCCCTAGAGAACCCAACCCCTAGAATAGCATCTTCAAAGGCCAGACTTCGGGCCCAGAGCCAACTTGGGTCAGTGCCCCATACTGGGAGCCATGGCTTAATATGCTGCATTTTGACTGGATGACAGGGAGGGGTCCCCATGGAGGTCAGCTTCCTGGGCTGAAGAGGAAGGTACTGGTGAAGTGGGGAGACCTCAGCCTGGCTGGGAAAGAAAGGATCCTTAAGGCAAAGGATATTAAAGTTCCTTGACCTTTGGGGGCACCTGAGATGGCAAGGCTGGCATTTGTGGATCCTGGGCAGGGACTGGGTGCTCCCTCCCCTGGGTCCTTGGGCAGGGAGGAGGGATGGGACGGCCAGCTCACCAAGGTGAAGTTTGCAGGCCCACATGGCTGGCCACGGTAGCGGCAGTCCAGCAGCATGTCTTCAAGGGAGTGGCCGGCCCGGGCATAGAACTGCGCCATGTCGAATGTGGAACTGGGCATGAAGCCAGGGGGTGCCGGCGGCCGGCCCAAGGCGCGCAGATAGGAGGCGTGTTCAGCAGGATCCAGGCCCAACAGCGTGGGCCCGGCCCAGTGCAGGTCGTTGGGCGTCAGGCGTGAGCGGCGCAGCGGGTTGATGTTGCACAAGGTGACGGCTGGGAAGACAAGCGAATGGCTTTCGCGCTCATCCAAGGCTGTCTCGTGGTGGAACTCCCCATAGTAGCGTACCCTCTCGGCCACCTGGTAGAGGAAGGTGCCCAGCGACAGGAGCACAGCCACGGCCCATAGTGCCCGGCGTGGGGTCAGGCCACCTGGGCCAAAAACGTGGCCCAGCCCATGCAGTGTGCAGCTGCTGGCAAAAACTCGGATGTCCGAGGCTGGCCGCGGGGCCTCCCCCAGCCCTGCGGGGGGCTTCATGGCTGGAGCCCAGGGAGAGGACTGAGTGGTGACTAGGCTAATGGGAATTAGTTGGAAGGAGAGAGGAAGAGGCCAGTCTCCAGGCTGGGAGGGGCTGAGATAGGGTTCGGGTGGCCAGGCAGGGTCCCTTCAGTAGGGCTAGAAGATGAAGGAGAGGAGCCCAGGTGGAGAGATAGGAGGTACTGGCCTGGTGAGATTTGATGGGATGATCTGGCCAGTCCGGCTCGGCCTTCCCCAGGAACAGTGGCTCTGTCCGGCTCAGTGCTGGGTTGGGGGCTCCACCGCAAGGACCAGGTAAGGTACAGTCAACTGTGGCAAGCAGGGGCTGCTCTGCTGGAGGCGGTGCTTGCAGGAAGCTTGCCGCAGAGGATTGGATTTCAGCAGTGAGGGGGGTACAGGGGCCGGCAGAGCAGTCTGTGGGGGATGGGGTGGGCCGGGGAGGTCCCTTGGGCTCCAGGCTGAGCCATTAGTGCAGTGTGTGTGTGTGTTGCCGGGGGGAGGGGGGCCCTGTGCCTGTCAGAGACCAGAGGCTCCAGGAGGAAACCGCAGCAATCCTGGGGAGGGCTTGAGGTGAGACCAGACATATATTGGGGTTAGGATGCCTTTGGGGCCCCTCTAGAAGGCAGTTGTCATCTCTGTGTGTTGCTGGGCCTGAGGGTCTGTCACTGACCTTCAGACCTGGCCCCTCCCTCCTTTCATCTCTTCCTCTTCCCGCTAACCTCACCTAGGATCTTTTGTTCTTTCACGAAGAGTGGAGTTGGCTCTTGACCAGGCTGGAAAGTGGTGGGAAGTTTGGTATGAGCGAAGCTCCTTTTTCAGCACCCCCAGTGTTCCAGGCCACACTGGATGGTCAGGGGCTCTCTCAGGCTTCATGTCCAAGGCCTGCCTGCTGCATAGCAACCTTATCTCCCTAAGGAGTCAGCCCCCACCCTCCCCCAGCCCAGGCCCCTGCCTTGATAACTGTAGGTTACCATGACCCACCCCCAGGTAACGTAGTTGCCCACTAACTGCAGCCAGCTTTGCCCTAAAGAGTAGAATATTGAATAGTGTGTACGTACAGTGTACTACTTCTTGGGTTTAAAGAGGGGAGAGAAAATAAGGATATATAGTCACATCTGCTTGTATTTGCATTAAGAACTATTGGCAGGTACATAAGAAGCAACTTATTCTGTGGGAATTGTGGGGAACAGGAAAGACGGGCTGTGTTTATTTTTTTATTTCATTTTGATTTTTTTAATTGATTTTTGAACTGTGAGTGTATATGACCTGTCTAAGAAAATAAAACTAATTTTATTCTTCATTTATTTATTTTTTGGGGTGCATGGTCTGGGAATTGAACCCAGGTCTCCCGCATGAAAGACAGGCATTCTAACCACGGAACTACCCGTGCACTGGGTTAAAGGAGAAAGAAAAGAAAAAAGAAAAGTTCTGAGTCCCCAGTGTCCTCCTGTTGAGTTCTTACACAGATTCTCCAAGCCCCTGGGATGTGTCAAGAATGCCATTCCCTGAGCCTCAAAGTCCTAGCTCTTTGCCTGCCTAGACTGGCCAACCTGTTTTGTGCCTTTAGTTCCCTGGGAATCCCTCTAGGTCTAGGGAGGTTCCCTAACTGAATTATTCCCTATTATGATTTTAGCATCTCTAAACACTCTCATCACCTGTCACCAAGGACCCTTTCCATAGGGCATCCTGGTCAATCAGGCAGTGGCACACAACTCCTCCCCCTAGGGCCCTCCCCCATCCTACCCCGGACCTGTCCCCCCACTCCACACACCCTCAATTCTGTCCTAGCTCGAAGCCTCTGCCAACTCCTCCTTTACAGCCTTTCCCCCTCTGAATTATGCCTTTGATCCCACCGTGTCCCACCCTCTTCAGCTTCCTTGCAGCAAGGAGGGCATTCAGATATAACATTCCTGTCCCTGAAACACTATAACCACTACACATATCATTTCACACCTTACTGTTTGCGTTTAATGATGTATTCTGGAGACCTTGCCTCAGCAGTACCTGAGAACTGCCTCTCCTTTTTTTTTTTCTTGTAAGCTTTTTGAACGACTGCATTCCTTTCCATTATGTCGATGTACCGTAGTTTATTTAACACTTCCCCTATTGATGAACATTGGGGGTTTCCAGTCTTTCTTCTGCAAACGATGTTGCAATCAATACCACTACACAAATGTCCTTCTGTGCCTGTGCAGGTAAATCTGGGAGATAAACTTCCAGAAACAGAACTGCAATGGCAATTTGATAGATTTCACAAAATCCCCTTCCATAGGAGTTTCGCTATTTTGCACTCCCATCAGCAATGTAGGAGTGGGCCTGTTTTGCATGGGGCTTTTCTAAAGGAAGAGCCACTATCCTTGAGCAAGCTTGGGTGACCACAGCGACTGGCTCTGAGAAAGATACCCTGGGCTACACTGCCTAGCACTGCGTGAGAAAGTCGGCCTTGAGAAGGCAGAGGCAGGACGTTATTTGAATGGATGCTTTAGATGATCCAGAGATGACAAATTCAGGCTCAGGGAAGTTCCCAGTGGTTGGAGCAGAAACCTCCAGACAGCAGAAGTGCTGCCGGCCAAGCTAGCACTAGCTGGCTGGAAGTGGACCGAAACTGTATTGTTCCTCCAAGGTACAGGGGCCTGGGGCAGCAGCAGGGGGCCCAAGCAGCTTCCAGTGGAAGGGCCACTGCCCAGCTCAGGGTCACGGTCACCCCTCTATGAACACCCTCACAGAGGCCTGCACGGGGAAGTGTTAGGGCCTGAACCTGCCAGTGCCAAACGCTGCTTTAAATACTCAGCACTTTTGGATTTAGGAATTGGGAATTTCACTGTGAGCCTGAGAAAAAGCAGACATGTCTCCGTTAATTTATTTCTACTCCATTTCCTTCCAAAAAAATAAAGCCTTTGAGGCAGCCAGGTTCATTTCGGACATAAGTGGTAGAAACAACACAGTTCTACCAACTGAACATTATCACACTATTACAACCGCTTGTTTACCTGTCTGTCTGCCCAACAGGACCATAAATTTCAGGGGTCAGGGACTGCCTCATTTCCAACAGTAGGTGCAGCGGCACAGAACAGGTACTTAATATTTTTGAAGGAAAAGTGTATAAAATAGGTTCTCACACAGATGGACGCTTCTTTCCGAGGCTATAGCATCATGATTTTTAAAGTATTTTAATGACGATTACCCTACTTTACTTCTTAAAAAAATAAAACAGCTTTCTTCCCACAATTAAAAATAAGACAGGAGCAACTGGGGAGATTGACAGTTGGATCCAATACACAATCCTGGATGGGATCTGGGAAGGGAGGAGAAAAGGCACAAAGGGACATTATTGGGACATACAAAAAAATTGGAATATAAGCTAGAAGCCTTACATCAATATTAAATTTCTTGAACTTGTGGTTACATAAGTGAATATCCTTATTCTCGGGATTAAGTGCTCAAGGAGCATGATGTATATACAACCTACATGCAAGTGTTCAGAAAATGGGTTGACAGTCGGATAGGGGAAATGATATGGCAGATGTGGCAAAATGTTAAAACTGGTGAATCTGGGTTATGTAGGGGCAGGTGTAGGGGCATCCTGGAGTTCTCTGTGTGGGGGTTGTATTATTTTTTTAACTGTCTTATAAGTTTGAATTTCAAAATTAAAAAAAATTTTTTTTCAAGCTTTTAAGATAGCTTGAAAGATTAAGCTTGACAAGATTAAGTCCCACCAGGATTATCTTTTGAATAGTTTGAGAGAGGCTAAGATTGCACAGCAACATAGTGGCAGCTTCCAGTTCAAGGCTTTCCATGGGGTTTTGCTACTTCCGAAGTGGGTGGTGGTGGGAGGAGGGAAGGGCAGGATTCTGGGAAGCCACCCTGAAGATGTAAGGAGAAACCTCGAATCTGTTGTCAGAAGTGGTCCTGGCCAACCAGGACCGAGAGTTGTGGCTGAAGCTGTTGCAGGAACTGCTTTGGCTGGCTCCCCAAGGAGGGAGGGCTTCAGCAGACAAGCAGGGCTGCCCAGGGAGGCTGGGCATCGCCAACTTGACTGGGAAGCTGAGACCCTACTCTTGGCTGTACCTGAGAAGTGCCTCCCCTCTTTTTTTTCTTGTACACTTTTTAAACGACTGCATTCCTTTCCATTATGTCGATGTACGTAGTTTATTTAACATTCTCCCTATTGATGAACATTGGGGGTTTCCAGTCTTTCTTCTGCAAACAATGTTGCAATCAATACCGCTACACAAATGTCTTTCTGTGCCTGGGGCAGAGTAACCCCAGAGTCACCCTCCAGGTCTGCCTCAGATATATCTTCAGGAAGCAGAATATCAAATTAGGGTGGGTGTGGCCCTATGACATTTTGGGAGGTCGAGCCCCAAAGTAGTATCTGGTCCTAAACCAAACCAAGAAGAGGCTGTGAGTCCCAGAAATTGGGACTCTCCCTGTGGGCTTCCGCACTCACACCAGAGACACTGCTACCTCTCCCAGGTTGGCTGCTCAGCCCCCAGCTGCCTGTGCTCTATCCTCACACCGTTGCCACAATGCTTTCCTGAGCTTGACATTAGCCTTCTTTGGCCATAGGAGAAAGCCCAAAATGCTTGGTTGGCCTTGAATGTCCAGCACAGGGAACCACTCTCTCTTTGCCCTGAGGAACAGGGCTGTATATTCCTATTGGTTTGGAACATGGCTTAGAATGGGGGTGGGGATGGGAAGTGACATTAGAATCAAGCAGGGGAGGCAACAGGCTCAGGGAGTAAACAAGAGGGCCAGTGCTTTCTGGAGCACTGCAACATGGAGCCGAGACTGCTCATAGGTCCTGGGGTGTCAGCTCAGCCAAGGGCCCTGCCCCTGTGACTTTCAAGCCATCTCATTCATAGCTCTGGGGCCATAGGCTCACGGCACTTCGGCTGTTTGCCCTCCTCTCCCAAGGTGAGGCTCCAGCTTCACCTTCTCCACGGCGCCTCTCCTGACAGTCTCGGGGGGGCTTGCCTGACAATTGTCACTCCTCTGACTACATGGTGCATTTCATCAGCACCAAGGAGTTAGCACTAACCTCTCCCTATCTGTTTGACCGTTAGCACTATCAGATATAGCACTATACGCCCCACATAGCTGAGCTTTGGGTGTTGTCTCAGTATAGACAGGAGGCTGATACGATCTCACCAGGGCAGGGACCTGTGGTAAGAGCCAGGTAGGCCGAGAGTCTCAGGGGTGCCACAGCATGCTCCACCCCTTCTACCCTACAGAAGGGCTAAGCAGAGTCAGGCAAATGTCCCACTTGGTGGGGGGTGAGGGGGGTGGGTCTGAGGCTGCAGCAGTTTTTACTGGTCTAGGGACAGGAAGGAAGGAGGAATCTAGAAATAAAGCTGTTACTAGAGCAGAGGGGAGGAAGGGAAGCTATTTTAAGAATGGGGACTATGCTGGTTTGAGAGGTTTGGCTAAGGTGCACACTTCTCTCAGGGCCCAGAGTGGCAAAAAGGATGGAGGAGCACTGGGGAGTCAGACCCTAATCTAGGAAATTGAGGCCAGCAAGGATGGGGGGAAAGGAGGATGTGCGTGAAGAATCCTAGGTCTGAATGTGCACACCCTTTCCCAGACCCTAATTTTTAAAACATCCCTAGAGCAGGGGGCCTGGATGCCTTGAGCCTGGCAAGTAGAGGATGAAGACCCAGCAGAACATTTCTAAGAGGGGACTGGGGAGGGTCTGGGCAAAACGAGAGCCAGGAAGAGGGCTGGATCCAGGCAGGAAAGAGGGAAGAGAACTCAGAACATTCTGACTCCACCCTGTTGCTGCCCAGTGACGCTCCAGGGGCCGTGGGAGGAGGGAGGTAGCGGCAGCAGGAGTGGGGAAGGGATGGGAACAACCCCAACCTCCTCTGAGTCCAGCTGCGGGGCCCAGGTTTTATTATGAGCAGGTGGAGCACCTCATGCGTGGGGCTCAGTTCCCGGCATCTGCTCCATTAAGGCCCGGCCCTGGGCACTGATGCTCTGCAGTGGCCACCCCACAGGCAGCCCCTTCTCAGGATTTGTGGTAATGCCTTCCGAGGCCTTTTGGCTTCTCCAGAGGTGGAGCAGATGTGAGGGGGGCTTCCAAGGCCTGCCTCCTGATGAGCTCGGCATAGAGCCCACTTTTCTTCAGGAGCTCTTCATGGGTCCCAGCCTGGAAAAGAGGAAACACGGTCACACGAACCCAGCCACCCTGTAACTCACACAGGTCAGAATTCAGAGTCCCTTGTAGGGCTGTACTTCTCATCAGCCATTGGGGTCACCATCATGTAAGCCAGAGTCACAGCTGAGACACTATGAAGCAAATGACAATCAGAAGGGAACTGCTGCCGGCATGCCTGCATTTGTTAGCTCCACCTCCCTGTTTAGTTGCATTTGGGCAGAGCATCTGAGTTTTCCTGTCTCCCTTACAGGGTCCAAAGATTCCAACTCAGGGACTGATCATCTCCAACACCCCTTGTGAATCCTCTTGGTGTTAGCTTGAAAAAGTGGGTAGGGAGACTGTGAGTCAAGCTGCAGCCTCCTGCAGCCCTGAGCTCTGCTGCAGCCCTAGCCGCTCAGTTTCCATTTTTGTGTGGTCCCCCTGATCAGGGCCCGTGATATTGCCAGCTCCCCCTGTGCCCTTCTGCACCCCTGTACACTTTTTTGACTACTTTTCTGTTTTCCGAGGAGCAGATGGTATAAGTATACCATCCGCAGAAGACTGAGGAAGAAACTCGAGGCCCTGAAAGGTCATGGCTTGTCTAAGGGCAGGAACTCCTGAATCTGTGTGGGCTGTGCCCCAAATCCTAAGGGCCAGGCTAGCCCCCTCCACCGCGCAGCTGAGTCAGCCGTTCCACTGTCCATGGCTGAAGGCATCTCAAACCCACTGATCCACTCTTCCCAGATGGCCCAGACCAACCTCCCAGACGTGGCCGTCAGCCATAACGACGATGTGGTGGGCCCCGCGCACGGTGCTGAGCCGGTGGGCGATGACCAGCACGGTGCGGCCCGCACTGGCCCGGTCCAGGGCCTCCTGCACAACCCGCTCCGACTCCGCATCCAGCGCACTGGTCGCCTCGTCCAGGATCAGCACGGTGGGCTGCTTGATGAGGGCGCGGGCGATAGCCAGGCGCTGCTTCTGCCCACCAGACAGGGTTGTGCCCCTCTCACCTGAGGAGGAAGAGGACAGCACAGGGGGCCGACTTGAGGGTAGCCCCATAAAAGAGTACTGTGTCCTTCCTGAACTTTCCTCTGGCCCCTCAGGGTCCTCCCCTGGCATTATGCACATGCACCCTGCATCTCCGGTCAAACCAGAGGCTCTCGCAAGGCTCCCACATCCCTGTAAAGATGAGCTTGCATGTAGTCTACGTGACACGTAGTTGTACACACACGGGGTGCTCAGTGAACACCGGACGGTACACCAACCATGACGGGGCCAGAGAATGGTAACTGGCCCCATTTCTCAACCTGGGACCTGGAGATCCAGCTGCCTTCTCTTGGCTTCCCAGGGTCTCTGCTCTTGTGGTAAACATTCAGGACCCAAATGTGGGCCCCTGAAGACCACCACTTGGGCCCTGGGGAAGAAAGACCACACTTGGGCTCTGAAACGCCCACAGAGAAAAGCAGATGTGGCAGCCTAGGAGATAAAAAGATTCTAGGTGATGCAGAGTAGTCACAGATTTTCAAGAAGGGGCAGACCCAAAAAGCCCCACTGAACTAAGACGCGTGGCAAGATCAGAGGTACAAGAAAAGTGCTACCCCAAGACAGGCAGGGGCACAGCTCCTCCAATCATAATGCTGCAGAACCTGAACAGTATTGTTAAAAGCTAGATTAGTAATGTAGAATATGAGGGACAGGCTAAAGACTGGTGGGACAACTTGGAAAGCCAAAGCTCAGTTAGACTGAAGTCTAAGTTATAAAAAACAAACAGTTGAGCAACTCGGACACTGCTGCACCTTTAGGTATGCTGGAACATTCTGCAGCAAAGCCAAGAGATACAGGACAATGAACATGGCTGAGAGATGGAAAACAGAAGACCTCTGTGATGAACATAAGGCTGCAAGCTGCAATAGGAATGTTCCACAAGGCAATGCTACTCAGCGTTCCAGAACCATCAGGGCCCTCTTCTGGGTAAGTCAGGAGAGAGACCTGTGCTCATCCAAATCAATCCCATGTAAGACAAGAGGGGAACACCTTTCAAGCAAAGAAGAGAAGAAAAGGAATGAAACAAGGACTGGCAGGGGGAGAGAGAGTTCTGAGGGAATAAAACCCCCATTTCTTCCTGTTCTTGGGAATGGAAGTCAGCTGCTAAGCTTTGCAAAAAGTCCAAATACCATCTAACACTTGTGTCCTGGTCCAGATCTTGTAATTGTGCTCACTTGGTCTTTTTCTCCAACTGCTCTCAAAAGTCCTCCAGTGTCTGCAGACTCTGACCCCAGAGGCTTGGGCTCTCCTTTCACAGAGCCAGCTCTGTCACTCAGCCACTGTTCAGTTTGTGTCCTTTGATGCGATGACTGTCTTTCTCCCCAGCTACTCCTGTCCTCTTCAATCCTGCTCAATCTCAAACTAGTAATTTGGAATCCCACCTTCCATGCCTCATCCACTACGAGGCCTTGAAAAGCAGCACTGTATCCCTGTCCCTGGAACTCACCAACGATGGTGTCATAGCCCTGGGGGAAGCTGGTGATGAAGCCATGGGCATTGGCTTCGCGGGCAGCTGCGTAGACCTCTTCATCAGAGGCTTCCAGCTTCCCAAAACGGATGTTCTCCATGATAGTCGTTCCAAACAGGACTGGCTCCTAGGGGCGAGGGGCATGGGGGAGGAAGTCAACAGAGAACATTTTGGCTTTCCCCATATTCCAGCCACTGCCCTAGAACCATCAAGGGAAGGCCAGGTTCGTGAGGACAATCCATTTCAGCTAGAACAGGATTCCTTACAGGCCAGGTTAGGACAGTCAGAAATTCAAAGGTCAGGCAAGGAGACGGAGTGGTCCATTACAGGGGAGTAGAGGCTGATCTTTGAGGAGGTGGGTTATCTCCCCCCAAAGGTGGAAGGTCCAGCACCTAGGAGCAGGAATGGGAAGGTGGCTGGCCTGGCAAAAACTCTCCTCCTCTCTGGAGAGAGTGGGGAAAAAGGGTTTTACATTTGGGCTTTCAGCTATTTCCTGCCTGGGGGGCCGTCATCTCTTATGGCCCACAAAGGGAATAGTGGAAACCTCACTTGGCAGCACCTCAAACAGGAAAGGGTGGCTTCAGTGCTTCAGGGCAAGGGCTTCAGGCCCCCTCTTAGTAGGGTGATCGATAGTTTTCAACATATCCAGCAACACAGACGTGGGCTTCTCTAAACCTTCTGGCTACTAGAGGCTTCCTAGAGAATTTCCAGGATCCTAAAAAGCCAATCCTACCCAAAAGATCCTTCCCCCATCTGCTAAGGTTGCTTTAAACAGGAAACAAAGTGTTCTTTCCCTGGTGAGAGAGGGGGACAGGGCTGCAGAGGCCCTTGGGGCAGGGAAGCCTAAGAACTAGATTTACATGGGGGAAAGGGAGACAAGTGATGCAGGCCAGGCCTTCTAAAGGCAGATTGAGGGTGGCTGGGAGGTGGAAGAGGGAAGGATAGAAAAGGCACCGGGCACCTCAGGGACAGAGAGATAAGTAATACCAAGTAAAAGAAGGTGAAAGGGCTTGGGTGGAAATGGGTGTCCTCATCGGGTGAAGACCTGCCCTCTGTGGGGAATTGGGCCATGCAAACCCCCCTCTCCCCACACCTGGCTGATGAAGCCAATAACCTGGCCCCTGAGCCAGGAAGGATCGAGAGTTCGCAGGTCCTGGCCGTCCAGCAGCACAGCTCCTGCTGTGGGGTCATAGAAGCGCTCGAGCAGGGAGGCCACGGTAGTCTTTCCTGGGGAAGTTGGGGTTGGGGAGACAGGGATCGTTAGGGAGTGAGGCAGGGGTTACTGCCCTTAGTGGCAGTGGAGGGGAGCCCTATTCAGGAGGGGCAGGGAGGTTCCTGAGGGCAGGGGCTTACTTTTCCCATCCCCAATCTGAGCAGCCATCAGAGGAAGGAAAGTTAGAGGGTGCGGAGGGGGTAGTGGCTAGAGGGGGTTGGCTTCCTCTTACCTCCCCCAGACTGGCCCACAAGGGCCACAATCTTGCCAGGGGGCAGTGTCAGGGTGAAGTCTTTGAGCACCTCAAAGCCAGGGCGGCAGGGATAACTGGGAGAAGCCAAGAGACCCGAAGTCAGAGCAGGGTGTGTAAGTCCCCTGCTGGCCCTGTCCCGGATTCCTAGGAACCAGGGAAGAGCTAAGCCCAAAGCAGGCGCCCCTGGGGTCCCTAAATGAAGCATCCCTGCACCCCTTATCTACAAGGAAGGCATTAAACCCGATCTCCCACCCAGGCTCCTTCCAGTCCACAGCCAAGAGGGAACTTCCATGTCCCGGACCCACTTGCTGACCTGAAATGAACATTCTGAAATGTGATGGACCCACGGAGGTCCTCCTTGGGGATACAGCCACCCCCAAACAGTGGGATGCATGGGCTCAGAGTCATGTACTCAAAGACGCGAGCTCCAGCGCTTAGCCCCCGCACCACCTGGGGGAGGAAATTTAAAAATCTGCAGCGAGGTAGGAGGGGGGAAACCCAGGGTCTCTGGGGTCTTCCTCTGCAAGGAAGGCAGCCACTAGGCTAGGGGGGTGGCGGGAGTGACCCAGCAGTGTCTCCTGTGCTGCTGCACAGCAAACAGAAAGGCAGGAGGAGGTCTGCAGTTCTGGGGACTCAATGTTGGCTGCAGTAGATGGCTCAGGGATTCCCAGCTTCTCTTTCCCTCCTCCCAGCCTGCAGGCTGTTTCCTACAATGCATAAATATCTTGGGCGAGTCATGAAATTCCAGCCTAGGTTTCAGTGTCCATGCCTCGGAACCCACCATCCCATTCCACTGTTACTTACCTGCCCAAATAGGATAGAGAGGTTGGCCATGGACCTGAAAGGAGGAGGGGAGAATGGATGGAAGAGGTGAGACTGAGGGGCCAGAAACAAGGCTGGCTCTCACCTGGATTAGGAGTTCTTGGGAAAGGCAAGGAAACAGGTGGCTTAAAGCCAAACACAAAGAGTTCTCCCAAAATATGGGGTTGCAGGAGCAGCACTGGATAATTGGGCAAGTCACTTCCCCCTTCTGTACCTCGGTTGTCTCCTTGGCCAGATGAGGATGACAATTCTTATCCTACCTCAGGACCAGGGGATACGTCTCCAGGGTAAAAAATAGATGTGCAGTGAAGGGACAGGGCTCCAGTAGGATGGGACCCTGTAAATGCCTAGCCTGCAGAATGCAGGGTGAACAGACAGGCTCCCAGGACACAGGGTCGGGGGTGTGGATTATGATTTCAATCCATAAGAAGAAGCCCCCAGCTGACCACATTTATTACCTTGCCTTTGCTCTGATGATGGAGATGCCTTCAGTGGAGATCATGGCTGAGTATCCCACAACAAGAGATGAGATTTAATGCTATCCACTCCCCAGGGAAGCAATAACTTACATTTAAATTGAGGGCAAAAAACTGAGGCTATCTCTCTCCAGCCAATACAACAAGCAAACTCATCGCCCTCCCTGTCTACGTGGGACATGACTCCCAGGGGTGTAAACCTTCCTGGCAACGTGGGACAGAAATCCTAGAATGAGCTGGGACTTAGCATCAAGGGATTGGGAAAACCTTCTCAACCAAAAGGGGAAAGAGCAAAATGAGACAAAATAAAGTGTCAATGGCTGAGAGATTCCAAACAGAGTCGAGAGGTAATCTGGAGGTTATTCTTATGCACTAAATAGCTTCACCTTGTTAAGATACCTAACATCCTGTTAGTCAAGATGTAATGGAGAGGCTGGAGGGAACTGCCTGAAAATGTAGAGCTGTGTTCCAGTAGCCATGTCTCTTGAAGATGATTGTATAATGATACAGCTTTCACAAAATGTGTGATTGTGAAAACCTTGTGTATAATGCTCCTTTTATATACCTTATCAACAGATGAGTAAAACATATGGAATAAAGATGAATAATGGGGGAACAAATGTTAAAATAAAATTTAGATTGAAATGCTAGTGACCAATGAAAGGCAGGGGTAAGCGGCATGGTATGTATGAATTTTTTTCTGTTGTCTTTTTATTTCTTTTTCTGAATTGAAGCAAATGTTCTAAGAAATGATCATGAAGATGAACATGCAATATGTGATGATATTGTGAATTACTGATTCTATATGTAGAATGGAATGATCATAAGTTAAGAATGTTTGTGTTGTTATTTTTTTTAAATGTTTTAATTGATTAAAAAAAAAAAACAAAACCTGAGACTAAAGTCTCAGAGAAAGGAAGAAAACAGAAGACACCGGTCTACAAGGGGAAACTCTGGAGGGATCCCAAAAAGAAATTCCCTGAAAAATAATTTTTTTGTGTGGGCTTGCCGTGTAGGTGAGTGTTTATGTATATAAGATGGTATATGTATGTGTGTTTATCTGCCTAAACAGTACATGGCCTCCTTTGTCAGGGGAGAGGGTAGGAACAGGGATGTTTGGCTGTTGTGGGGCTGGAGAAGGAAAATGAGTCAATCGCTCCTTAGTCACTAGTCCCATTCTGATCTGGCTGCCCTGTGACAGTGTGTGTGCATGTGAGTGTGCATATGTATGTGTAGGCTGGGTCCTATCTCAAGACTAGGAAAGACTGACTCCTTGGCAATCCTTCGGCAGCAGGACTCATTTCTTCCAGGACCAGGGTGGGGCAGGGTAGGCAGAGTCACAGAGCTTGCAAGGAAATGGTCTGGCAGGCGCAGAGCAATCAGCACTTGCCAAAGGGAGTGGGGAGGCATCTTGCAAAAAAGAGCCAATACAGCGAGTTATCTGTTGATGAGGAGGGAGAAGAGTCTTTGCAGAGATCTGGAAGCCATTAGCGGCCTGGCAAAGGTTCCCCTGAGCAACTGAAAACCAAAATGCACATGACTCATTGGGGCGGGGATGAGCTTGCTCTCAGACGCCCCAGAATAGCAGGCCTTGGGGACACCCCTACAGAAGCCCAGCAGGGGGCGCCAGCTCTTGGTGGCTAGATGGCTGTTCAGTTTCGGCCTAGACCTGGACACCAGTTCAGGGGCCTGATTTTGACTGGGTTTTTGTGGGCTCTGCCAGTGCCTGAGCTCCACCAAACGGAACACTCAGGATGGAATCCAAAAGTTGAGGCCAACTGACTGGCAGAACCCATTAAGAAAATACACCAGCTTCTTTAACGAAATTAAGACCCAATTCCTCCAAGGTGAGTGGTGAAGACTCTCCATGTGGTAAAGGGTCTGGGGCTGGAGAGGACTGGAGGGACACCACACGTAGCAGCCAGAGAGAGGGGCAGACTAACTCCCTGGGTTAAATGGCTAAGCAGTTCAGTTGGGGAGGAAGGAAAGGGCCTGCATTTAGGCCTGGGGTAAGCCAGACATTGAAAGTCACAGGGGCAGCTGTGATTATGAGGTCCCACTCAAAGGGGAAGTTGAGTCTGAGGGACAAGAGCCAGGGCTGGGAAGTGCAGCTGCCCTTTCCCAGAGGGAGATTTTCCCTCCATTGTCCAACATGAAAGGTCACAGGGTTATTTTATTAAGGGAGGCAGGAGGTTGCTTATAGGTCCTCAGAACCCACGATCATCTGCGTAGGAAGGCCAAAGCTCAGCCCTGAGAGATCGGATAGGTTTAGCATCAGAGGGGGAGCAGAGACCAAGGCCCCGATCTCCACCTCAACAGCACTCAAAACCTCTTAATCCCAAAGCCACTAGGGAGCCGAGTTCCTAGAGTGGAGGAGGGATGAAATTGTCCAGGAAGCTTGAGTCAAGGACCAGAAAGAGCCTGTTTGTCCCAGGATTAGGAAGCACTGAGCAGGGCAGGCCACAATGGCTCAGTGGCAGAGTTCTAGCCTGCCATGCCGGAGACCTGGGTTCGATTCCCGGTGCTTGCCCATGCCAAAAAAAAAAGAAGCACTGAGCAGAAATGGGGCTTAGGAGAGGTTTAGTGCGGCTGCAACGAATGAGTCAGGTTTGCTCTTTGTGGAATGCTGGGTTTGGGGCTAAGAATAGGAATCTCTTCTACCTGTCCACCTCTGGGTTAGCCTCATTTTATAAGGGGCAATAATATACCAGACAGTGTGGCCAGATGATAAGGGGATTATATAAGAAACAAATGCTACATACACAGGTGGTGAAATTCAAAGCAAAGCCAGGACATGATTACTGTTAAACTCAGGATAGTGCTACCTCTAGAGGGAAAGAACGTGCTGGGGGCTTTTAGTGTGATGGCAATGTTCTATTTTCTGGATGTAGTGGTGACACAGGTCTTTACTCTTCATTCATTATAACATATTCATTCTTTATTCATCATGACAGATATTTATGTTTTATGTGTTTTTTATATACGTGGTATATTTGAGCAGAGTCAGAGTAAAGAGATGGACCCACTAGTGTTTAGCTGAGAAAGAGCAGGCAACAGGGGAGACCCATCTTAGGCTGTCTTAAGCAAAGTAGGCTGATCAGCTCTGGAGGCTCCAGAAGGCAGATGGGAATCTGGGGGGGGGGGGGGGATTTCAGACTAAAGAAAACCAACTAGTTCTAGGAGTGGAATTTGCAATTCGAAGGGAAATAGGCAGGTAAAGGATGGTTGATCAGCTCTTAAAAAAGCTTGTCAAGAGAGTTCCTCAGTTGTTGAGAAGGGTGAACGCACTCACCTCACTTGTGAGTCTATATTCAATGAATTAGCCGGGATGGGTTGCAATGACTCCTGAGGGGGCTCTTGTTGAAGCCATGGGGCTCTCCCTCCCCAGCCCTGCGCTTCACTCAGGGAGCTGGGCAGGCCCGTGGCTGGGCTGCAGTCCTAACAGATCAGGCTGGCGCTCCCTGGCCCCTGACCAGCAGGGATCTGGGGGATGGCAGGGGTCCCTTAGGAAGGGGAATGGTCTGACTCACCTTTGTACTGTCTGGGAGGCTACCAGGAAAGACATGAGGTCTCCCCCTTTTAGCTGCTGCCCAGCCACAAGGGAGCCTCCAAGGAGCAGGGTGCCCAGCACCATGCCTGCAGGAAGAAAAGGACAGGGTGGTTAGGAAGGAAGCACCAAGGACCAGAAGAAAGAGCCCTGGCCCAGGTGTTAGTCCCAAGTGCTGGTATCTGTGCCACCACCAACTGTCTGTTGAATTTGAGGCAAGTCCCTTGAATTTTCCCAGCTTTGTCCTGGGTGATCCTGTAGCAGTCTACACATAGCTCAATTATGCCATTTGGCCCACTGCCTTCCACTACCCGGATGTGTTAGCATCCTTGAGTGCTCTGGCACAATGAACGTACTCATAAATGTTTGAAGGATATCAAGCAGATGGAGAGCTGCCCGTTACCTGCCTGGCTGGGGCCTGACCTTTGCAGTTCTGAGCTCACCCCAGCCCACGAACCTGGGTACCTCCCTCCCCACTCCAGTGACCCACCCTCACAGGCGAGGACTTGCTTACTCACAGTTGAATGCGATGTTAGAAAGCCCTTGGAATAAGGCAATACCTCTGCCTAGCTCCTCTGACTTACAGCGGGAACTTTCCAGCTCTGCTCCATAGCGTCTGGTGAGAGAGGCCAATGCCCAACGCTCAGGAAGAGGCAGCTAGTTCGGTTGGGAGCGTGGGAGTAGGAGGAAAATCCTTGCTCCATGCTCTACCCTCCTTCCCAGGACTTACTCCTCTTCCCTTTGCTCCATGGCGAAGGCTCTCACAGTCCGAACACTGCCCAGGGCCTCATCTGCTACACCTGTGGCCTTGGCAATCTGTGAGGAATCCAGGAAAAAGGGAACCAAGTTTGGAGGCAGAAGGGGATTTACAGAGGCGTTCACGGTAAGGGTAAAGAGGAAGGGCAAGGAAATCTGGTACCTGCTCCTGACACTGGCGAGACAGTTTTCGGAGTGCTGAGCCCATGAGAGTGCCAACTCCCATCAGGGCAGGAGTGGCCACCATCAGCAGCAGTGTGAGGCGTGGGGACAGCATGGACAGGGACACCAGGCAGCCGACCACCTGGGTGCAGCTCCGCAGTCCCTGAGGAAGTGGGAAGGAAAGCAGGAAAGGTATTTGGCATCAACCGCATGACCTGAGGGACTTTAGCCAGGGTCAGCTCTGCATTCACAAGGCCCAGATCCCAGGTCTGGCCCCTGAGAGGCCAGTTGGCAATCCACTGGTTACAGACTGTAACCTGTCCTGAGGCAGCAGTCAGGAAGGGGCTATGTGGGAATGGCCAAGGGGCACTGCAAATCCACCCCCAAGCAAACAGGAGAGCCTACTGAGAGGCAGTGGCTCAGGGACAGCATCATTCCCCTATGCTATCCTACTAACCCGAGCTTGCCTGTCTTTTGTTCTTTCAGTTCTAGAGAACCACGTGGTGATCTTGCCCAGTGACTACCACAGGCCAGTGCCTGGCTCACTCCCACAGCCACAGTAATGATGTGGCTTGATAAGGAAGGATACCAGCGACACAGTGAGAAGCCATCACACACTCTCCCCAGTAATTGTCAGCGATCCAGGCACCCTGGGGGACAAGGCAGGCCAGAGCACTTTGCTCTTGGCAAACTAAGCCAGGAAAGGCTCCTGTCTGAGTCCTTGGAAAGGTTTTCCAGGGAAGTAGGATTTCAGAACAGTAGAGAAACAGCCTTTCTAGACCCTGGACACTGCCTTACCACCTCCCTTTCATGAACTTCCTCATGGCCTCACCCACAATCTCACTAGAGGGCAGACTTCTCTCTTCAGTGTGAGTCCAGACTCTGGGCTCAACACCAGGGGTGGGGCAGGGCAGGGCTGCCTTGATGAGTCTGTACTGGGGAGTGTGTATGCATCTGTCGGGGTGAACCTCAGGCCACTGACCTGGGAGATGACAAGTTTGAAGGAAGATTTAAACTCCTGCACATCAGTTGTCAATCGGCTCACCAGCTGCCCTGTCTTTTTAGCATCAAAGAAAGCAATGTCTTGTCTGGCGGTGGGATGTGGAGCAGCAGGTGTGGGGAAAGAAAGGAGACATGACTTCAGGAGGAGGCCCCCAACCCCAGGACGAGGCTCTGCTGAGCCCTTTGGGACCCAGCACCCGCAGCCACCTTCCCCCTGCAGCTGGCCATACCGGAGCAGGGAACAGAAGAGGGTCTTCCGCATGTCCACAGCCATGCGCTCGCCGATGCGGGATAGCAGCACCAGGTACCCGAAGGTCAGCAGTCCCTGGCAGAGACTCAACATTCAGGAATGCTCCCAGGCCCCTCCCCTGTGCGCGAGATGACGGCACCTCCCCATGCCTCCAGGCCCGCCCTCCCTGCTGTACCTGGATGCCATAGAGGAAGAGCAGGTGCGTACTGAGATTCCGGGATTCAGTCAGGAAGCTCCCTGTGCGTTCCCTTGTATACTTGGCCACAATCTCGACCAACTGGCCCAGGAGCAGAGGGATGTGCACATTCACGAGGGCTGCACCCAATGCCAGCTGGGATGGGGGCAGGGGGTCAAAGAGGACAGGTATTTAGAGAGGGGGAGCCACACTCTTTTCTGTCCCCAGCCCTTCCTCTTCCACCACTGTCCCTGCCACTGTTCATGGTCTGACTGCTCCTGTGGAGGCATCTGTCTCTCTCTCTGTGACTTAAAGCCCTGGCTCCCAGCCCTGTGGACTCCCTGCACCCTACAAACCCAGCCACCCTAGGCAGATGACTCACAGTCGCCCTCTGACCCCAGGCCCTCAAGCGAGGCCATCCCTTGCTGCTTCCACGAGGTCTCTTCTTAGCGACTTGGTGAGATTTGAACGCTGTCACCACTCAGCTCTGGTTTGAGATCTACAACCCCCTTCAGGGTTGCTTCCCTGTCCCGAAGCATGGGAGTATTCGGGGAAAACCTCACCACAATGGCTGCTCCCAGGAGCAGCAGGTGGGGGCGCAGAAACTGCCAGAAGAGCTTCCAGTTAAAGTGGGACTCCAGGACATTGGGTCTGGAGCAGGTAGATGGGGCCTCTTCTGTCTCACACTGAGCCACGAGGCAGAGGCGGGAGCACTTACTCAGTACCACGGGACCCAGAAGCACGCCCCCCACCCAGCACCAGCCAGAGCGGCTGCGGCTGGGCACTGGGGGAGCTCGAGGGAGGCAGGACCGGAGCTGGGACCGGAGCTGGGCCACGGCCCTGAGGAGGTAGAGGCTGTGGTGGCCATTGGAATGCCTGCAGGGAGAGAAAGGCACCGATGGCTTGAGGCCCCCACTGGCCTCCAACTAACAAACCAACTGAGCTCTGAGCTGAGCCTTCCGGAGAGTCTCCTTTCCTCTTCTTTTAAGCCCTCTACACTGTCTTTCTCAGGCACTGTCATTTCTAAGATAAACATATACATGTAAAATGGCTGAGGACCGAGACGACAGCATGTAGCCAAGTCTTTGAAGTGTTCTTTCCCTTGTGCCATATCTCCAGACCCAGTCAGCCAGACCCCTCAGCCTCCAGAGGCAGCATTCTCCCAGGTCAGTGACCCCTGCCAGCCTACACTCTTTCAGAATCACAGACTGTTAGAGCAGGAGGACATGCTAGGTGGCAGCTGGTCCCAGCACTCCTTTTACAGATAAGGATGCAGAAATTATCAGTGAACCAGGCCTGGAGAGGTACCTGAGAGACAAATGGCTACCCTGTGCCGGGCAGTAAGTCGTGCTCACAGAGCTGAAGAAGGCCTTGCCCTCACAGAACCAATAGTCTATTGCACTCACTCCTCATACCCCTAGGAGGCAGATACTGTTATTTTCATGTGACAGATGAAAAAAATCCATGTGGCGTCAAGAGAGTTTCGATAATTTGGGATGAGAGGTAAATCCTGCCGTTTGACTGTAGAATCCAGGCTCTTTCTATTTCTCCACGTGTGATTTGCCCAAGGTGATGGGTGGCACCGCCAGGACTGGGCAAGACTTCTGACTGCTGGTCAATAATTATGATACTCTACCACCCTGCCTCTCCTCCTAGGCCTGGAGGGCTTTATGGGACAATGTATGAAGGGACAGGCTAACATATTCCTTCTCCATCAGCTACAGGAAGCACCAAAGAATACAAATCCAAATAACTTGTCATGTTGGACAGGCCAATTACCTTCTCATTCCTTTAGTTTCCATATTTATAAAATGGTAACACAGATTCAAGTGCTCAAGACATTTTGTGGAGTGCTTACTATGTGCCAGGTGCTCTGTTAAGAAGCACAGAGAATATGGAGGTGAACAAGATGGACCAAGGAGCTCCCCTCATGGTTGTTAAGCTTTAGTGGGGGAAGCAATTAAACAGTTCATAACAAAGCTTCCTGAGTGTGGTGAGAGGCCACCTGCAGGGCCCTCTAAGAGATAAGCAGGCATTCATCTTCTCATCTGAGGTGTGAGAAAGCCGTTCCAGATGACAAGTCAGGTGAACAGGAACTAGCTAGGTGAAGGCAGTGGGGATACAGCAGGGAGAATTCCAGGCAGGGTGAAAGCCTGTTTGAGTATGTGCAGGAAGAAAGGACTGAAGGGAAGCCTGAGGGGCAGCATGGCTGAAACCTGGCATGTGAGAAGGAAAAGGAGGGAAGAGGCTGGTGGGGGCAGGGTGGGGAGGTGGAGGTGGGGTCACTACAGTCCTTACAAAGCATCCAAACCTTATCTACAGGGTAAGGACAACCATTGACGGTTTTTAGCCCAGGGTTGTGGCATGATCAGATTTCCATTTTCAAGATCATAACAGAGGAGAATGGATTGGAAGAGGAAAAAACTAGCTGTAGGGAGGCCTACTAGAAGCTGAAGCTATCCAGTCAAAAGTATATGATGGGATACTCAAAGAACAAATGAGATTATTGATAGGGGAATGTTTTTTGAAAAGAGAATAGCCTGAATATTTCCTGATGATGCCTTTCACAAACCCAGATCCTTCTAATTGCAGACTCAATCCCATCACTTCCCTTGCTTTCAGGGAGGCCTGTACTTTTGTCACTTCTACGTAATGCCTCCCACCCAACCCATTTCATCTGCCTGGTTTTTATGTCATCCTTTCCACTGCTGTTCCTTATGGCTATCCTAACTTTTCAAATAGAGACATTCACTCACATGCCCTGTGTAATGTCCAATTTCCCCATTAGACAATATTTTCGGGAGGGAGGTGTCTTATTCACTCAGCACTTAGCAGAGTGCTGCCAAGAGGTTTAGATGTTCAGTAAATGCTTATACTTGAGGGAATGCCTTTCTTTATTAGAGAGGCAGAACAATCTTGAACTGACCCACTACTAGAGTGCTGTGCAAATTTTTAGACTCACTGTGGCCCACAGTAAGAAATCTATTTTATATTGCAGACCAGTATATATGATTATATGCATCACACACACTGAAATATTTCACAAAACAATGTTCATTCACACACTCAGATATTTTCTATTATAAGTGGTCTAGACCCACTGAATTCATTTCTTAACCTATTATCATGCCATGATCTGCCCATTCTAAAAACACTGCACTCACGAATGCACATATATTTGAATATTTTTTGGTGGCTTTCCTCTGGCTTCTCTTTGGTTTGAATATCAACACCCTTAATCTTTTCTAAGGACTGTTTTGAGCTTTTAATAATTCACCATGGCCACTGGCCAGCTTTTCTCATCATGTCCAAACTAAGACCCTAAGAAGGGCTGGGTCACTGCCAAGAACTGATGGACTCAGTATTTGTAGCTCTAGATTGCCCCAGTTCTTGCCCTCTATCAATCAGATTAGTTTTTCAAGTGACACCACAGCTACATATCAACCACCCTGGGAATACTGTGCCTGCCCTGCCCTTTGGTTATTCACTCTAGGGTTAGAAGGAATTAATCCCTTTTTATGAAGTATTTACATTTCAGCTATAACCTCAGGGTTTTTGCTCCAAAGTATGTAAAGAAATCGTTTTGCCCGAACACCCAAGTATGAGCTACTAGACCGATTCTTTACCCCTGCTGCAAGCATCCAGAACCAGAGGGTCATTCTGAACCTTAGGGGCACCACTAATATTAAATGTCTCTGGACAATAACAAAAACTTTTGTCCAAACCTCCAGACCAATTATCAAGAACCGGGACTGGCGCGGTGAATGGCGACCCCCAAAGCTGTGCATGCAGCACGGTGCCTCCTGGTGGAGAGTATAGACTGAACACGTTCTCTGACCCTCAGTCTCCTCAGTCCATCCGACACATAGATATACACGCGCAGAGCCTCTGTTAGCACCTGAATCGTCGCTGTAAATAATTAAGGCCAATTCCCCGGGGAGTAACATTCCATCCCCCGGCGGGTAGCCTACAACTCCCAGCAGGCATCGCGCGAGCCCGGGAACTCCATCTCCCAGAGGACTCCGCGCCCTGCCGGGCAGTCAATGGCCTCCGCTCCGAGCAGCTTTGTCCTTTTTACCTGACTGCCGTGAAAGTCTGGAACCGAAGCGGCAGTAGAGGCCTGCCTGGCACAGGGCCGCCCCGAATCCCGACCCGAAATAAGTGCACCAACATGTTGGGGTAGGAGAATAGATGTAGCCAGCAACGGCACTTCACCCTCATCCCATTCAGGGCTCCATGTTGGCTCCGGCCCCCATCCCGTCAGCCCCCTCGTGCGTCCAGCTATGATTAGAGGAGAGACAAATTTCGTATCGAGCAGTGATTGGAGAAAACGTTTCGAGACCTCCTCCTTCCAGAGCTGTGACTGGAGAGAACCGTCTACTTGTCTGCCTCCAGCTCTGGGCGGGGCCCTGCCCTCCGACCGACATCCTAGTCTGGTCTTGGGTGACGTTTTGAGGGTGTGCGTGGTCACGCCCCATCCCCTGAGCATTCTTGGTAACCCGTCACCCTGTAACCCGGGGGTCATTCTTTTAGGATACTCCGTGTTGACTCTAGATTTTCCAGGATCCTCAGGGTGTGTAGAGGGATGGTTCTGGGGGACAAAGGAACAAAAATCGACAGGGGAGTTTTTCGAGAAAGGTATACATGCCTTACTACCTGCCCGGCCCTCCGAGACAGTCAGAACTCCGGGGTCGGCCAAGCATGCGTCTTTTGGAATGATGATTCTGCCCCTCTCGCCCTCCTTCTCAGCCACTGAGAATCACTGGTCTGGACGTCCGTAGTCTGTCAGGCGGAGTCCTCAGATCTGCCTTCCCCACCGAAGTCTTCCTCACCCGGGTCAGAACGGACTGTCTCACCCGCCTACTGCACGGCGCTTGCACCTCTGTTTAAAACTTCTTTCTTCCGCGAATCATTCGTTTGCATATCGCCTACTAGGCTGTGGCTTTTTATTCTGGGGGGAAGGAGGGTGACTCTGCCTCATTCATCTGCTCTTCTGCCCCCCACCCCCACTCCCCAATGCCTGGCAGGGAAAGGTGCCCTTTATAATAAATTGACATGAATTGGGGGGTGGGGTGGGGGAACGGGGTGTGGTGACGAGAGGCTGTCGATCGATGAATTGGGGGAAACTGGAAAATGTGCTAGAAAGAGTTTGGGGTTGGGCTGATGAGCTCAGATGTGGGAAAGGCCCTAAGGTGAGTATGGTGGAATATTGGGGTGAAGCCAGACAAAAGTTCCACATAACCCATTTTGATAGACAGTTCATGGGGATTTCCTAGCTCCTTACAATGCAAGAGACCATTTTGGACACTAGGAGACCCACTGAAGAGGTGGGTCTTGTTTTCACAGTTCTGCCTCTTACTCAGGGATAAAGCTATGCCAGTCCTGATGGTCCTGGTAGGACTGTTCCCCCTACAGGAAGGAGGCACAGAAAGAGAAAAATAGGCAGATCTGGACTCAAGTTTTGTTGAGTGGGCAATTCCATTGCCTCCACAACCCACCACTGAACAATATGGGAAGCACTGCATTCCTCTATCTTTTTTATGGGCACTGGTCTCTATATCAGCCCTTGGGTCGAAACCCTGGTGGCTCTGCCACCTTAGTGGCTGAGCCAGCACCTCAGGAATGGGCTTCAGTAGGAAGCCTGGTGATTCAGGGCCTTAAGAATGGCGTTGGGCAAGCCACCAGACCAGCTGCCTGGGCCTCCTTGTTGTTGAGTTGGCAGCTCATTCAGCTCATCCCTGGGCACCCAAATTACACTTTCAAATCCCAGACCCTAAGCTGCCCTCCTATCAGTTCAGCCTTGCTGCTCTCAGGGGGCCCCAGAGCCTGACTTAGAACTTGGGGGAGGGGATATCAGGATTCAAGAGGGTTAAGAAATTAAACATGAATGGAACTTCCAAGATACCCTGCTTTTTAAATTTAAGCTTCAAAACCACTCCTTAAATCCAAGATAGCTTCCATTCCTTACTCATTTCCTTCCTCTTCTTGGTTTCCCTACCACTTGGGTACAAAGTCAGTCTCCCTCGTCCAACATCCTCTTCTCTTCCTCAGCACCTAAAACAAACAAAACTCGCAGCCCTTTTCTTCTTCTTTTTTGACATTAAAGCATTTCACTGTGGGTGGGCAGGGGTAAAATTTTAAGATGTAAAAAAAAAAAAAAAAGGTAACATCTCAGCCCCATAGTTCTGTAATCTTTTGATAGGATTTTGCTTTGTGGTTTTGTTATTCTGGCTGCTGAATTCTTCTCTCCTCCTTAAATCCACTCAAGGTCTGAAGATGGGGATCTCTTGTCACACTGCGCTATTCAGCTCGTGCCTCTTAAACCGATGCCCCCTGCAGGCACACCATAAGAGCCAAGCCCACCTATCTGGAGTGGCAGAAGGGAGGCCCTGGGTCCTGAGAGGCTTGGCCCCAGGTTGCCCTGGAAGGGGTGTGAGTGGTCAGACAGGTGACTGCAAGTTGGTACGCCTGAGGCCTGCCCCAGCTGAGTCATCTAGTGTTGTTATCATCATCATCATCCTTGTTGTCTTCGGAAGTACCCACTTGGTTTCTCAGACCTCTGTGAAACAGCAATAGCTTTTATCCTTCCAGCCGTTCAGGAGAAGCTGCCAGCCTCATGGTGAGCCGAACCAGGTGGGGGGGGGATAGGGGGCGGCTGGGGCGGTGGGGAGACCTGGGGCCCGTATCAGTGCCCCTCCTTCCCACGCTGCCTCCTCCTCCACATCGGGGGCCTGGGGGAGGAAGGATCTCCATCTTCTCTCTGTCCCCTGCCCCTCACACAAGAAGCTCCCCCTCCTTATTTCTCCCTCCGGCCCTGGGACCCTCCTGCCCAGCGCTGCAGGTGACAGGGCCTTCTCAGCTTCGCCCCAGTACCCTCTCCACCCCAGCCACCCCCACAACACAGGTACAGCCTGCTGTGACACCTACTTCTGCTCCCCCCTCCTGGGGATCCCACTCTACCCCGACCCTGGCCTTGGTGACTCCCCCTCCCTCACGCCGATGCTCCCAGGACCCTCCTGGGCTGCGGGTAGGTCCTTTGATTCCAGAACAGGATTACGAGCAGCTAGAAGACTATGACCCTCAGGGGTCCCAAGATTCACCCGTCCATGGAGAGGAGCAACAACCCCTGCTTTATGTACCCGAAGGGCTCCGGGGTAAGAGTGTATGTGTACCTATGGCATATGGCAGGGAGGCGGCGGTGGCGGAGGTGGTGGTAGTTGTTGGGTGGGGAGGTTTTGGGTCTCCAGGGTTTTCCCAGAGGGAGATCTCACACTGATCACTCAGGTGAGAGTGCCAAGTCCCATTGCTCTCCCCTCCGTGCCTAGGCTCCTGGCATCACATCCAGAACCTGGACAGCTTCTTCACCAAGATATCCTTTGTGCACAGATGAGCAGAGGTGGCAAGGGTGGGCTAGCACCATTAGTGGCCAGGAGACTCTGTGAGGGTGCTTGTGGGTGAAGGGGATTTGTGTGTGTGTGTCTGGAGGTGGGGGGGGGGCAGTGAGGCATCCTCAGGAAAGGCCCATTTTATCTCCGGCTTATTCCTTGATGAGTCTGACACATCTACAACTACCATCAGCGGAATGGCTTTGCCTGTATCCTGCTGGAGGATGTCTTTCAGCTGGGGTGAGATGCTCATCCTGGACTCCAAACTCTGTCTTCCGGGCCCTTGGGTCCACTCTTCATCTTGCCTTAAGAATGCCTGCTGCCTCTCATCTACCGGTGCTTTCCCAAGTAGCTCAGGGACTTAGCAGGATGGGATGACCCAGGGTTTGTCTGTGCCCTGGGGCAGGAGCCTGCCTGACCCTCAGGACTGATCACTGCCTCATCCTTTGGCCTTCTAGACAATTCATTTTCATTGTTACCTTCACAACCTTCCTCTTTCGCTGCATGGATTACAATGTTCTCTTTGCCAACCAACCAAATAACCATACGAGACCTGGGGCGATCCAGAGCAAAGTGACCTTGTCGGATGCTATCCTGCCCTCGGCCCAGTGTGCTGAGCGGTGAGTGACAGCCCGGTGCAGTGGGGGTGGTGAAGTAGACGGTGGGGGGCAGGGAGAGGAGCAGACAAGAGGCGTTTCTCCCTTTGTCCTTTTGTCTAGACAGCGGTTTTCAAACTCTGGTCTCGGGATGCCTCTATATTCTTAAAATTGATCGAGAACCCCACAGAGCTTTTGTTTATAAAAGTAATACCTATATTTATTAGAAATTAAAACTGAGAAAAAATTTAAAACATAATTGCGCCACTGTGATGACATCTTCACATGTCTTGTAGCTGTTGGAAAACTGCAGTACACTCATGAGAGAATGAGAATGAAAAGGGCAAAAAACATCTAGTATTTGAAATAGTGTGACCTTGCCAGGTTCTCAGCGATCCCCATGAGAACCACAGGTCTAGATAGATCCTTTCTCGCCATGACTGTTCTCCATCACTCCTGAAGTCTGGTCTTCCTGTTTATTGGGCTCTCACCTGTCTCTGCCACTATCTTTCCAACCCCGTACAGGATTCGCTCCAGCCCCCTGCTGGTCTTCCTCCTCGTCCTGGCAGCGGGCTTCTTGCTGTTCCAGCTGCTTCGCTCAGTCCGCAATCTCTTCAGCTACTGGGACATCCAGGTGTTTTACAGGGAAGCCCTGCACATCCCCCCGGTGAGCAGGGTGGTTGTGACTGCGTGGAGGTGTGTCATGACAGGGTGGGCAGGGGATAGGAGAAGGAATGGGGGCTGTACAGATGGAACAGATGATTTAGACACATGTTTGTGGTTAAAACAATGGGCATTTAGAAGAAGAGAGTCACTGGCTTAATGGAATGGGAGGAATTTGGGTTGGATTTGGGAGGATAGAAGAGGAGGCAGAGGACATTTCAAGCCAGGAAGGTGGAGGAGAAGCATTGAGCATCTGTGGATAGCAGTGAAGAGATTTTTTCTGCCAGCCGGCAACGTAGCATTCTTTCTTTCTGGAAGTAATCCCTGCCCAGAATATTCCCCGAACTCTCTGCTTACTCTAACACTGCTCTGACCCAGGGACCCCAGAGACCCCAGGATCAAGTTCAAGCCATAAGTCTGGCATTCAAGACCCTCTATCAGGTGATCCCATCTCCCTTTCTAGCGTCAATCCCTATTGCAGAAAGCTACTGTGTTGGCCTCTTCACTGTTCCCTGGTCATGCTTTGCCCTTTCTTTCCTTCCCATCTTGCTCATGATCCTTCTCGCTCTCTACCTAACTTCTTTCTGTAAGGCATAGCACAAAGCTTCTGTAGTAAGCTTCCCTTGCTTCCCTTCAGAAGTCCAGAGCTTTCCGCACAGCCTTCCTACATAGCAAAAGGAGAGATTCTAGAAGGTCCCTTGAATAGGAGAACACAAGACATAGAGCAGGGATGAGTCACTTCAGGCCAGGGAAGCAGAGGCATGGGGGAATAGGAGTTTGGCTACTCCTCCAGGAGCTGCTGACCCCACTTTCTCCTCCCTTCTTTCCCTCTTCCCTGTTCCTTCCAGGGGAAGGGGAGACCCTGGGATGAACTGGAGAGTCTGGCCTGGAGGGACTTGACTAACCTGGACTGGGGAACTGGGTGAAATTGGGCTAAAATGAGGTTTACAGCCCTCCAAATGAGATCTGCCAGCCCCTTAAGACATTGAAACAACCAGTGTCTTAGGAAGGTTAGGCTGGCCATAGAGTGCAAGATGACCTGGAGTGGGATGGGGTTGGGGGTCTTAAAATATGCTGAGGCAAAAGCTAGTGAGGATTCTGGACAAGAGTTGGCTGACATGCTAGAAATGTGGAGGAGCGTCTTCCCCATTAACTGCGTGTAGGATTATGTGTAGGACTGAGGGGGCTTGGAAAAACCTGTTCTTAAGGAGAGCTACCAATCCAGTTGAGAAGCCAGGTCATAAACACCTGAAGAATTTTAACTAATGAGGTGTCTCCAGGAAGCCCATGACTAATGGCCTGCATGAGTGGGAGGGACAATAAGGAACAGCAATTCAGAAGATGAAAAGAAGTAGGAAGCAACAACTGCCAACCTAGGATTGGCTATAGCGTGGGGGGGGGGGGTGTAAGGAGAGGGAAGAAAGTGAAAGGTGACAGGTTTCACGCTGAGTGACACTGGGAGTGAGGGAGGGGGTGGAGACAAGGAGAATGCAGTTTTGGTCACGG
Source organism: Tamandua tetradactyla (assembly GCF_023851605.1). Classification (NCBI taxonomy): domain Eukaryota; kingdom Metazoa; phylum Chordata; class Mammalia; order Pilosa; family Myrmecophagidae; genus Tamandua; species Tamandua tetradactyla. Next base: position 194,951,699 of record NC_135327.1, on the reverse strand, counting down.
TGAGTTTGTGACAATTTTTAAGCAGCCTTTTTGGGGGCGTGGAATTCGGATCCCTGTGAACAGGAATCAGGAGATCGCTGCTGCTCACCATTCTCCCTCTCTCTTCAGAAAGAGCTCAACTCCGTGCCCTGGGCAGAGGTGCAGTCTCGCCTCCTGGCGGTGCAGCGGAGCGGTGGTCTGTGTGTGCAGCCGCGGCCGCTGACGGAGCTGGACGTCCACCACCGCATCCTGCGCTACACCAACTATCAGGTGGCTCTGGCCAACAAGGGCCTGCTGCCGGCCCGCTGTCCGTTGCCCTGGGGAGGCAGCGCAGCCTTTCTCAGCCGCGGTCTGGCGCTCAACGTGGACCTGCTGCTCTTCCGAGGCCCCTTCTCCCTCTTCCGTGGGGGCTGGGAGCTGCCCGACGCCTACAAGCGCAGCGACCAGCGCAGTGCCCTTGCCGCCCGCCTGGACCGCACCGTGGTTCTGCTGGCAGCCTTCAACCTGGCGCTGAGCCCGCTGGTGCTGGCCTGGCAGGTGCTGCACGCCTTCTACAGCCACGTGGAGTTGCTGCGACGCGAGCCTGGCGCGCTCGGGGCCCGCCGCTGGTCCCGCCTGGCGCGCCTGCAGCTGCGCCACTTCAACGAACTGCCGCACGAGCTGCGCGCGCGCCTGGCCCGCGCCTACCGGCCGGCCACCGCCTTCCTGCGCGCCGCCGCGCCCCCGGCGCCCCTGCTCGCGCTGCTGGCTCGCCAGCTCGTCTTCTTCGCCGGCGCGCTTTTCGCCGCGCTGCTCTTGCTCACTATCTACGATGAAGATGTGCTCGCCGTGCAGCACGTGCTCACAGCCATGACCGCCCTCGGTGTCACGGCCACTGCAGCCAGGTGCGACAGGAAATGCCTAGGGGCCCCCATTCCTCTGACCTCGGACTGAGGACACTTCTAATCCTTACCCTGCCCACTGTCAGGCCCCTGCATTCCATTCCCACAGCATCCTAACCGCAGGCCACCTTCTTCACCTTCGACCCCGCTCTCCAGGTCTTTCATTCCAGAAGAGCAGCTCCAGGGCAGTTTCCCGCAGTTGCAGCTCCAGGCGGCCCTGGCCCACATGCATTACCTCCCGGAGGAGCCCGGCCCCACCGGCAGGACCAGCGCTTACCGGCAGATGGCGCAGCTGCTGCAATATCGAGTGGTGAGGGCCAGAACCCGCAGGGGGCTGCTAAGGAGGCTGTACAGTCCCAGCGGGTCGGGGGAAGCTTACCCCACGGTCCCAGGAGGTGACTGGGTTGGAGGTTTACTGCTTCGGTGATGCCCCTGGGGTCTCTTGGTGTTGGCCATTAGCACCCACTTTTCAGCCTTGCCCACTCTCTTTGCCAGGTCTCCCTCTTGGAGGAGCTCCTTTCCCCTCTCCTCACCCCGCTGTTTCTGCTCTTCTGGTTTCGTCCTCGTGCTCTGGAGATTATTGATTTTTTCCATCACTTCACTGTGGATGTGGCTGGGGTTGGGGACATCTGTTCCTTTGCCCTTATGGATGTGAAGCGTCATGGCCATCCCCAGGTTAGTGTTGTGGTTGGGTAAGAGTTCACTTGTCTAACCCAAAGCCAGCTTGGGTTCTGACTCCAGCTCCCATTACTTGCCACCTGTGACCTTGAGCAAGTCACTTCACTTCCCCTGAGCCTTAGTTTCTTCATTCATAAAGTGAGGGCAATAACAGTAGTAATGCAGAAGGGTGCCAGGAGGATTAAATGAAAGGCTGTATACAGGGCAATTAACAGAACTCCCGGCACGTAGTAAACCCTGGTAAATGGCTGGAGCTGGAGCAAAGATGGGCTTTCCTCCCAGGGCAGTCAGAGCCAGCCCTTGCCAGGTTCCCAGGCTTGGTCTAATGCCAGGTCCTTCTGTGTTGCTGTATTTTGGGGGGATCTTAGGCAATTCCCTCTCTTGGTCACAATTTCTGTCACATGGAAAACGAGCATAGTGTTTCCTGTCCACCATTACCCTTTCTCACCTGATGATTGTTACTGCTTTCAGTGGCTCTCAGCAGGACAGACAGAGGCCTCACTGTCTCAACGTGCAGAGGATGGGAAGACTGAGCTCTCCTTAATGAGGTTCTCCTTGGTGCATCCACAATGGCGCCCACCAGGGCACAGCTCTAAGTTCCTGGGGCACGTTCGGGGCCGGGTACAACAAGATGCAGCCGCCTGGGGCGCCACCTCAGTGCGTAGCCCACCTACCCCGGGGTTGCTCAGTGATTCGACCTCATCTCCGGTGAGTCCAAGGCCTAGCCTACCCTACCATCACCACCTCCTAACCCCTCCCTCTCTTGCTTCACCTTTTGTCCTAACTTGCATCGCTGGCCCATCCCATCCTGCTTTCCTGCCCTTTAGAACTCCTCTCTCCCCTTCTGTCTTCTCTTCTGACTCCCAGCTGTGCTTGCCTGGGTACTGACACCCTCTTCTGCTTTCCTGTTCTTTTGCTCCTAGCCAGAGGCCTTTGTGGCCAACCTCTTGGTGCACCCCCTTCTGCCCTCGAAGGACCTGAGTCCCACCACCCCCTGCCCAGCTGCAGCGACAGCCAGCCTCCTTGCCTCCATTTCCCGAATTGCCCAGGATCCGAGGTGAAGGGTAGAGGCCTGAGGTGTAAAGGAGGTGTGGTGGGGCTGATCCCCCAGGAGGAGGGAGCTAGGCCACTGAGGAATAGGAGATCAGGTTGGGACCTTGGAGTGCAGTGGGGAGGAGAGGGATGCCTTTTTGACCTGCTGCACCTTATGTTAACAGGTGTGTGTCCCCAGGAGGTACTGGGGGCCAGAAACTGGCCCAACTCCCAGAGCTTGCATCTGCTGAGATGAGCCTCCATGCCATCTACCTGTATCAGGTGAGTAGCAGAGTACAAAAAAGAGAAATGTGGGGAGAAAGCAGGTGAATGAAAGGGAGACAGAGAACTAGAGTCTAAGGTACCTAACAGGAGCAGGGAAAGGAGGTTTAACAACTCTAGGTTCCTGGCCAAGGGGCAGGAAGGAGCCCTCTCATTTGTTGTGTCTTCCATCCAGCTTCACCAGCAGCAACAACAGCAGCAGCAGGAACTGTGGGGGGAGGCTTCAGCCTCTTCTTTGCCAAGGCCCTGGTCCAGCCCCTCACAGCCACTCTCGCCTGATGAGGAGAAGCCTTCTTGGTCAAGTGATGGTGAGGAACTTGGGGTGTGCAGGGAGCAGATCCTGGGTGGACCCTGGGCATTAAGGGGCACTGCCTAGTGATGGCTTTTCCCCTCAGGCTCCAGTCCTACCTCCAGCCCCAGGCAGCAGTGGAGAACACAGAGGGCCCAGAATCTGTTCCCTACAGAGTTCCAGGAGGACACAGAAACCCAGAAGGAGCCTGGCCAAGCCCCTGGAACTGACTGAGAGGACTCTTCAGGATCAGTATGATCTGATTGGGGGTGGTGTGGGGGAGAAATCTTTGTTGAAATTGGGTGGAGTCAGACTTGGAGGGGTGGGAGGAGTGGTGGGAATTTGGGATGATGGAGATGGTCATCTCTGAAATCTAGATCTCCGGACAGGTTGCCAAGAGCTTTCTCCACCCACAGGTTCCCCCAGCTTCTCCAGCCACAGGAAATTGGAAGGAGTAGAGTGAAAGGACACACGAGCCCTTCTCAGAGCTCCCTACCTCCCGCCCTCTACACACACTCACAGACTACAGGCCTTGGGATGCCTTATTGGGGCAGGACCTCGTGGTCAAAGAGGAACTCGCCCAGAGAGTAGTGAAAGGATAGGAGAAGAGATGCTGAAGGCATCTGGCAACACATGTTAGAGATGGTCCACACAGAAGGAATAAGCAAGGCTGCCCCAACCAAGTGTCCTGGGGCGGCCACCCAGGAAGAAGTCCCTCAAGATGGAGGACAAGGTCCAAGGTGGAGAGGCCAAGCTAAATTTAAGGGGAGAAATGGGTATAGGACCTGAAAGGCAATGGGTTCTTCCTGCTTGCCTCTCCTTCAGGTTCCCATGGGACATGCAGCAGGGGGTGGGTGGGTGGGGGGAGGCGGGATACTCGATTGGAATGACTGTAGAGAGGCTGTTTGGGGGGTTCAGCATTTGTGTGCTGTCTGAGGAAGTGGGTCCTGTTTGAAATAAGCAGTAAAAATTGCTCATGGTTGTGTTGCCCATCTTTGTGACTGTCTTCTTCTGGTGCCTACCACCCCTGGCAGCTGAGGACTATACCCACTTTCTCAATCTAGAGCGAGGGAAACTGCCTCTGATTGGCTGGAAACAATGTTGTCTGGAGTTGGGTCAGTGTTAAGGATCTTACTTGGACAATGAGGATGGAATCCTTGCCAATGAATTCCTACCCCCATGCCTCCATCTGTTCAAGGGTGCTCAACATTAGGAGGCAAAACTTTCCATTCTGTAATTTTAATTGACTGTCAAGTCCTCAACAGCAGGGCTGTTAGGCATCTTAATAGTATCTCTCCTAACACCTGGCACAGTCTCCTATGATAAATCTTCAATAATAAATATTTGAATGATTTAGAGACAAGGCCTTAAGACACTTCTGAGAGAAGGAAGGGGAATCTAAAGCTTATAACTAAAGAATGTGAAAGGGATTCTGGCATGTCATTGCTGGAAGGGACCTTCCAGATTTAGTCCATCCCTAGGTTGGGAAAGGGGGCTACAAAGATGACACATTCCGCCCCTTTCCCGCGAGCACGGCTGTCTCCACAGACTGGACAGACGTAGGAAGGCACTCCGAGAAGGTGGGGAAAGGAGCGTTTGGTCTTGGTCAGGCCCAACGGAGTGCGGCGGCACCAGGCTGGACTGATGGCCCCACTCTCCCGAGAATTGTTGTAGAAAGCAAAGGGCTCTCAGGGGCCAGGCAGGTCGAACGCCCAGGGCACTGCTCCCCGCAGCTGCCGCTCCTGCAAGGAAAAGCTCTGGGTGCGTATGCGGCTTGTCACCTCCTGGGTGCGCAGTGTGAGCCCGAAGATGTCCTCGTGGTAGCGTTGCTGATCCTGCGAGGGAAGACGGCAGCAGCTCAGAACCGAGTGGGAGATCCCAGTCGGAACCTGATGCCTCTCGGATCCCCGCCCGCGCCGGGACCCTGCCCCTCCGCACCCTCAGCACGCCGATAACGTCTCCGGCTTCGTCCAGCTCCAGGTCGCCCTCCGTCGCAAGGATGCGCTGCACCGTCTGCAGGACGCTGGTTGCCATGGTGACATCGCCGCAGACAAACATGTGGCCCTGCTCTAGGCACAGCACGCGATGCACCTCCGCAGCCAGCTCCGTCCGCAGGACGTCCTGCACGTAAGTCTGAGAGGAGGCGGGGTTAAGGGGCGGAGCCTTGGGAAGGGCCGGACCCTGCGGCGCACGACTCAAGCGGGGCGGGGCCCCAGTGCGCTTGGGTGGGGTCTAGAGAGGTGCTGTCAACCAAGGGGCGGGGCTTCAGTGCCCGGGTCGGTGAACCAAAAAGGAGCTCTGAGCACGAGGGTGGGGCTCAACATGGGAGCAGGTGCCTGAGTGCCCGTAGGTGGGAACTGGGGGTGGGGGGTGGGCGAGGAATGTGGTTAGAAGAGGGGCGGGGATAGGCCCGGGCGGCGCGCTCCTAGAGCTCTCTTAGGTGCTTCCGTGTCTCCCCATCTTCAGGTAACCCCTGCACCCTTAGGGTCCCGCACCTTGGGGTTGTCGGGTTCCCGCGAGAAGGCGGTAAGGACGCTGCCAAACACTCCGCGCTGCTGGGCGTCCTGCACCTCGTCGCGGTAGAGATGGTCGAGCTGGGAGCATCGGCAGCCAAATACCAGGGTCATGGGAGCGGGTTGCAGTCCTGCAAGCAGTACTGAGGCTTAGGAGGGCCCCCTTCCTGGGGGCGCAGCCCTACCTACCCTTACCCCACTGGCTCCCCTTGCCCAGGGCTGGCCGCCATGCCGCTCAAGCGGAAACCATTATTAAGACGGTTTGCCCTCTGGAAGAGTGTAAGACGCTTTCACAGAGACCCTGCCACAACCCTAATTTACAGAGAAGGAAACCCAGGCTCCAAGATGATTATTGACTTTCCTCAGGTGGAATGGCCAGTGACAGAGCTGCTCTAGAACTTGGTGTTTCTAGCTCAATATTTCAGGCTCTTTACGCAGCATAGTGTTGCAACCCTGGAATTCTATCTAGCCCATTCCCGGCTCCAACCCCCTATTCTCCCACACCTTCAGCTCCCACACTTCCAACCTTCCTCTCGGTCACAATCCCTTGCTTTTGATTTACATGCTTGCTACCCTGGGCACCCTGTGACCAACCTGAACACCCTTTTAGTTCCTCAGGTCTTGGACACAGCAGGTAAGCCCTGGCACGGTCCAGAATCCACCCAGAGCATTTCTTCTATCAGATTGGAAGTCCCTGCTCTGTCTCTTCCAGGCTTTAATTTCTTTGTCCTTAATCCAGTTCAACCCCTGGTATGTGTCAGGCTCCAGGAAACCAAATGAACAGGGTGCTACCCTTGTCTTTAGGTACACTCCTCCTCCTGATCTAATAAGCTTCCTTGTACCTTTATGCCCCCAATTTCTTGCCCTCTCTTTCCTATCTGGTTCCTGCCTTCCAGGCCCCACCTTTGTACTTTCAGTCATTCCCCGGGTACCCCCAGCCTTACCTTTGCTCTCGATGTCATGTAACCGCTCCTGCCAGAATCCCCGGAAGGGAGCAATGCCAGTGCCAGGTCCCACAAGGATGCAGGGCAAGCTGGGATCAGGTGGCAGCCGGAAGGAGGGAGCTCTGGCCCGAGAGACATTCTGTCAGACCCGCTTCGTGTCTGAGCTCAACAACCTCAGGGGTCAACTAGAGAAGGGAGAGCTCGATTTCCGCCGATAAATGAGTTAATATTTTCAAAATGCTTAGAACAGTGTCTGGCTCATGGTAAGCATTATGTAAATGCTTATTAAAATAACTCTACTTGCAGGCAGGAACACCCTGGAGCTGTGGTTTCCAGAGACGGGGCCAAAGGAAATACAGTTCACTATTGGATTAAATAATATTTTGTGTTTTGGTTTAGGAGATTTGGGAAATATGGGGAGTGGGAGGACACAGTTCTATTTCACAGTGTTTTCACTGAGCACATTTATTTTAAATAATAGACTTAATAATGGTATTTGGCTTGTATTCAATAGATAGTATAGTTTATCATGGATCACTGGGCTAAGTGGCACCCTCTTGGGAACTCTTCTTACTCCCATCCGGGACATTCAACTTTCTGACTGCTGAATGGCAAGACTTTTGAACACCGCATGAGGGAAGGGCATCCTGAGATCTTTCACTTGGAGTCCTCGATGGTGCATTGGCCTAAGGTGGCCTTTACCCTTGCTAGTTTGCCTGGAGTCAGTGGGGACTTGTGGACCACAGTTTCTAGGTACCATGCCTCCCAACACCAGACCCATCCCAAGCATGTGAAGAGAAACACAGAAACTGCACTTTCGAAAAACAACAGGGCCTGCTGGTCTAATCCCAGCTGTTTTTGTAGGAGCTCTAGTTTCAGGGCTGGACCCAGAGTACAAATTGAGGGAGCCCACACCTTAGACTGGAGGCACAATAGAGTTTAAAGTGGCCTAACCAGACACTCCATCCTTCACATGCCGAGGAGTTCTTCCCTGCTTCCAACACCAATCTCCCCCTACCCCTCCAAGTTACCAACCCCACCATGTGCAACTCCACACTGATTCCTCCATCTGCCCCTGGCCTTCATATGACACTTTCCCCACCTTCTGCTTGGACAGAAAGACATTTTTCTTGATGCCTCTTCTCTTCTCTCCTCCTCCACCTCAGCCCCAGTAGTACCCACTTACCCCCTGATGAAGCAGGGTACCGGGTCTCCGGCCTTGAGTTGGCTCAGCCAGGTGGAGCAGACTCCGTAGTGCAGGGGGCCCAGCCCATCTGGGGGATTGGGAAGGAAAGAGGGCCCATGAAGGGACAATCCCAGAGTCACTGCTGGGGCCCTGGCCTTGCCCCCAGCTCTCCAGCCTCACCCTGTGTCCTGTATGCCAGTACCGCTACCGTGAGGTGGATTTCTTCTGGGTAGGCACTGGGTGCTGAGCTGACTGAGTAGTACCGTGGCTGGAGCAGGGGTAGCTGGGTGAGGAGCAGGGGTGCAGGTAGTGCTACAGAGGGAAACTGCTCCAGCACTTCCAGCAGCGTGGGGCAGCGAAACCACTTCCATTCCTCATAGCGCCGGGGGTCCTGGGAGGGGCAAGATGAAATGGTCTTAGAACCCCAGATCCTTCACTTCTCCCCAGCTGATCCTCCAAAGGGTTTTTCCCTCCTCAGTTCAGGCTAACAAACATTTCTCTAGCACCGTCTCTGTCCAGGGTCTCAGACCTTGAGGATGCAAAAATGATCGAGTAATTCTCTAGCTGGATCTTAAGTTAGAAAGGTTCAGAAAGTCGCAAGAGGACTTTGCCTGGTTGGTTCCTCAGTCTGGGTTTCCCACCCTACCAGTTCATCCCCCTCACCAGCTCCACTCCTCCCCGGGGTGTTCCCCAACCTGGCTGAGGGTCTCTAGCTCCTGCTGTTCACTGGGCTCTTCAGCCAGGGTGCTGAGCAGTCGAAGGAGTCGAGGGCTGGGTGGGGAGGTGATGTCCAGGAAGAAGGTGAGAGCCTGGCGCAGCGTGCATGGGGGCAGCCGGGGATCCCGCACCCAGCCAGGGGGTGGGCTACCTGGGAGGTGTTACACAGGGGAGCTTTGTGGAAGAGAGTCAAGCTGGACCTAGCTTGCCTGGAGGAGCAAGTGGGGACTGGCCACAACCTCATGGTGCCTCTAGTTAGAGGCATGTCTAGGCAGCCTCAGTGTGTTTTGGGGGCCACTAGCTGCACTGGGTTGGGGTGGGCCCTCTGCCCCTACTCCTACCCAACTCATTTTGCCCCATGCATTGTATAGCAGAAGGTCAACCTGATATTGGCTCCAGAGCAGGTGAACTGCCAGGAGAACCTCTCAGAGAATCCCAGAAGGAGGGGATAGGCTTTTGGTGTGTGTGTGTGTGTGCGCAAAGGGTTGTGTGCACAAAACAAAGTGTGCTTTAAGAAATGAATCTGACTTTAAACTCTTAAGCAATGAGGCCAGCATGCCAGGAGGTCAGACAGAACCAGACCTGAGCCCAGGTGTGAGCTGTGAACGGAGGTGGCAGCATCTTGCCAGTTCCTGAACACAAGACCCTGGGAGCTGGAGGGAGGCAGTTGGGGGTGGGACAGACTCTCAGGGTTGTGCTCCAGATGGCGCCCCCTCACCAGGGCTGCCCTTCTCCAGCTGCTCCACAGCAATAGGCGCGGTGGGCGGTGGCGGGTCCTCCACACGACTCAGCAGGGCCTCCACCAGGCCTGGCCGGTTGGGTGGGCAAACGCCTATGTGGTCCCCTGGCTGGTACTGGAGTCCCTCCTGGCCTCCAGTGTCCAGGCGCACCAGAATCGTGGCCCGGCTGGGGGTAGGGAAAGGGGGCAGGTTAAAGGGGGTCCAGAAAGGGTGTGGTGGAGAGTGAGAGGGGGAGGGTGCCGGGGACTTGGGGAACGGTAGGGGAGAGTGGGGATCCTCACGTGGACTTGCTGCTTTGCAGGTTTTCCACTGAGATGATGGTAGCCTGGAACATCTTCCGCCTGTGCACGTGGATCAGGCCTGGGGGCGGGAGAATGTGTTCATATGGGACGAAGACTAGGCCAGGGAGTTGGCCTAGCACCCTGAGTGAGTTAGTTTCGGGGCCCTGGGGACTCCAGAGGGCCAGTGGGAATCAAGGTGAGTTTCAGGCCACACCTGGCAGCAACTGGAGGCCCTCGGCCTGGGTACTCAGTCGGTATCTCTGGCGCTTCCAGCTCCTCTTGGGGCTAAATATGTCCTGGGCGGCAGCCTTGGCGTCCTCTCCCACGCAGAAAGTCTCGCAGGAGGCCTGAGGTGGTTGAGGGGAGGGACAAGCTGGTGAGGGCTGTGGCCCTCCTTCCACCAGCGAGAGGGTGCTGATAGCTGGGCTTGTTGGAATGCCAGCCACCCCTTCTATTCCTGGCCAGGCTGCAGGAGTGGAGGTGCCCAGGGAGGGGAGGGACCTGTTGGAGTCTCATTCCTGGGGGATCAGCAGCCTTGGAGGCAGGAGGGAGAGGCTGAGCTCAGTCCCGATGATGGGTACCCTGTTCTTTAGCCATCTTCAGTCCAAGGTTCCCACTTGCTATTCTTTTGCACATATTTATGTCACTTTCATGAGCTGCTTTTCTGGTGAGTGTTAATCTTGGGTTCCCAGACAGCATAGAGCTTGGCATATAGAGGCATGCAGTGAATGCGTCCATGCATTCAGACCTGCATCCAAATCTGCTCCTCAGTTTCCCTATCTTTCAAACTTGTTTGGTTTTTGTGAAGATTGAGTGAGATACTTTATGTAAAGCCCTTAGTGCAGTATGTGGCAGATAGTAAGTGCTCCTGGAATGTGGAATGGGAGTGAGAATTTGGAGTGTTGGTTGGAGGATCTCTAGGTTGATTTGTCCTCCCCTGCGCTGGGCACACAGGGCTGGAGTCGGGCCCCATGGGCTAGGACCTATTAGGAGGTTCCATATCCTATTTTTTTCTAGTCAGGCATTAGCCTGGCAAACTACCTGAACAGCTCAGAGGCTTGAAATCCAGGGTTCATCCATGACTGGTCATAGCCTCCCCTTCAAGTCCTGTTAATTTTCCTTTTTTTTGCTTTTTGTTTTTGGTAAAGTCTCTTATCTCTTCCTTCCTTCCTTGGCCCTCTCCATTCCTTCCTAGTCCCACTTCTACCATCTTAGTGAGCTCAGAGTCTTCCTTCTTTTAGTTTATGCTCCTAATTGATCCTGCCCTTTTAAAGTAATATTCCAAAAACTTCATGTTGTACTCATTCCTTCTCTTGTCCCACTCCAAAACTCCCTTTTGTTTAAATTCTTTAGTTTTGTTTTCCATTTCCCCTTCTCCTAATCTGGTTTTATCTGTTTCTCCAGCTTGACCTTCTCCTTTCCACAAACGTTTCTCCTCCACCCTGTAGATCCCCCTAATAGCCCCACCTCCCTAAATGCCCTCCTCCTCTAAATTTGTCCAGATCTGCTGGCCTCAAGCCCCAGACCCTGGTAGAGGCAGTGCTGCCCCTGAATAGTGTCAGGACAGGGGAGAATGAGCCCCTGCTCAACTCTAACGATAGTCCCCAGATCAGGCAAAGATATCTCCGGAGGAAGCCCGGACTTAGAAAGTCACAGCCCCTGGGGTCCATCCCACCCTCTGGAGCTACTCCTCCAGTCCAGGCACTGCTCCCAGCCTGGTTGGCCTGATAACAGGCAGTGCTTTCCAACCTCTCTGACTTTCTTGTAGCTTCAGACCTTGCTTCTACCTGCCTTTCTCTTGCTCTTTCCCTTTCCTTCCATCCTACCTGGCCTGGGGAGATGACTTTATCCCCTCCCTTTCTGCACCCACTCATGGGACCCAGAATGTACCTGACCTAGGCTCCTGCCAGCAACGGCCCTGTCTGCTCCCTTTTGGCTGTGCTTCTGATTGGGCCTGGCACCTCCTGTCCTTAAAACCATTTTGTCCACTCCACAGGACTGGTCCCAGAAGGGCTAACTGTGTACTGGCAAAATGAGGGTGGATTTTGGAACAGGAAGGAACTGAGAACCAAACAGTATCAGGACAGTCGTGAGGCCTCCAGACACAATATTGCACGTCAGAGAAGTGAAGGGGCAGGGATCTGGATAAGGAGGGGTGTCCCAGGGGTTCACCTGGAAGGCAGCCTGGGCCCAGCCACGGAAGGCTTCCTCCTGGCCACACAGCTCGTCGCCCTGGCCCAACTGCAGTAGGCGTTCCCCGCCCAACTCTTCCAGCCGCGTGTCCACCGCACGAGCAAAGGCACAGAAATGGGGATATGCCCGGGAGCCCAGGCCGAATACACAGAACCTGGAGAGGCAGGGAGCTGTCACTGGAGCCCAACCCCTGTCCCTAGCCCATGTTTGTCCAGGCAGCTTGCCCTCCCAGGTCCCCTCTTCTCAGCGAGGCACCGTCAGACCTGAGAGTGCCCAGTGCCCCTGCGCTGTCCGTGTTACTGGACTCCTTTCTCTTCCGCCTCCAAGAAGAGACCAGTGGGTCTGAGCAGGAAACACTATTGAAGCGAATTTTGTAACTCCTGGCAAGAGAGGACAAAGACAAGGGTGTCACAGGGAACTGGAGACATGCCCCAGGCCCATACATGGCCAGGGGTGTAGTTTCAGGGTCTCTGCTTCTGAGGTGGGAAAGGCCCTTCCCTTGGACCTGGCTTGGCTCTGAGGGGTTGGAACTGGGGCTGAGGGCCTTGAGCCTTGAGGCCCTGCTTTGCCTCCCCTCCCCTCCCTGAAGGAGACCTCAGAGTCCTGGGGCCTGGGAGTGGGCAGGTCATGAGGGAGGGAGAGAGGGCATCCTAGGCCTGGGAGGGGGGCCCAGCCTTCCTCACATCTGTTCTCCAGCCTATTGGGCAAATGACTTGAAGCTCAGAAGGAGACTTAATCAGATATCCTTTCCTTTTGTGTCTCACTGCTCCCACGTCCCCCTAAAAATCCCATCCCTACTCACTTTTGCTGTTCTGGCCGAGGGGAGCTGTTGTAGGGGCCAGACATCTCCATAAGGGCTGCTGCAAAACTCTGTGGTGAGGGAAGGGTTAACATAGTTAAGTGTTTACATCATGAGTTTTGTTTTATTTCAAACTATACAGATGTTAAAAACATTATCATTTATTTGTAATTTAAATCTAAAGAGTACAATTCAATACTTTTCATATGTTCACAGATATGTGCAACTGTCACCACAATTTCAGAACACTGAATATGTTCTAATGCAATTTGTTTAAAGAATTTCAAAAGATGTATTGGCCTTTTGAAAAATTGCAGATTTTTGTGAGAAGTGTGTAAAGTAATAAAATAAACAGTTACCCTTATTTTTCCTTCAGTCTTCTCCCCAAGGCTTACATGCTATTGACAACTGTCTAACTTTCTAGCCCTTTTGCATTGTACTTACATAAATGTTTATGTTTATAATTTTTTTTAAGTGAAAATGCACCATACTATACTTACCTGCTTTTATCAATACCCTATTGTCGACATCCTTCCAGGTCAACACCCCCAGGTTTACGCCCATTCTTTTTAAGTGGTTACATGGTATTCCATCATTCCCATATACCATCACTCTAAAACCTTCTTGTGATTGAAGGACAGTTGGGTGGCCTATGAATAATCAAATACTCTTGCATATATAGCCTTGCTTCCTACTTTGCATATTTCAGTAGGGTAGATACTCAGAAGTGGAATTGTTCATTCACAGGATTTAAAAACTTGATTAGGTAGTTAAATTGTCCTCCAGAAGGACTATCATTTGACATTTCCACCAGCAGAGAAAAGAAGTGCTCTCTCTCCTCACACACTTGTCCGTGATGGAATTATCAACCTGTAAGGTTTTAGCCAATTTATCAATTTCATTTGCATCTTGCCCTGATCACAGGTGGTGTTGGGCATCTTTTCTTAGAAGGCTAGGCTGCATCTTTGTTCTGTCTGAAGGATGAGTGAATCATTTGGGAACTATTGAAGCAGATTCGCTCATCTCATGTGCCGCCAAGAAAACAGCTTAGAACTACCTAAGCAAACCTTTGCATAGAAAATTTTAAGACATTAGAAGGATATAACATCTGGACCATAAGGTATATTTTGGTGGTGCTTCTATAGGTTCACCATAATTACCACGTACTACTTTAGTTTTATTTTTTTAACATTTTGCTGAGTGTAATCTGTTTGATATATTGTCAGGTTTGCTCCATTTTAAAAATCTTAAGGTAAAATTTATATATATTGGAACCCAGTTCAATTGGTTTGGCTGTTTGGCAGTTTTATTTTTAAAAAGTTAAACATACGTCTACCCTGTGATCCAGCAATTCCACTCCTGGGTGTTTATTCAAGAGAAATGAAAACATACATTCACAAAAGCCTGGTAGGAGAATGTTCATAACAGCTTTATTCATAATAGCCCCAAACTGGAAACAGTCCAGGTGTCTATCAACAGGAGAATGGATAAACAAACTGAGTATATGAATACAATGCCTACATGCAGCAACATGGATGAATTTCAAAAACAAGCTGAGTGAAAGTCATGCTTCTATATGTTTCCATTTATGTGACATTCTAAAGCATGCAAAATCTAGGATGACTTTAATCTATGAAGATAGAAACCGGACAGTGGTCACTTTTGATAAGAGGATTGGCTGGGGGATTTTCTAGGGTAATGGAAATGTTCTATATCCTGATGGGGGTGTGGGTTTCATGGATGTATATATTAATTTTGTGCTAAAAATGCTATTAGTAATTCTATTTTTCTTTAAAAGGCATATCAGAATGAGGGCTGCGCTGCTTGGAAGGGGAGTAGGAGAAGGCTTACATCAGAATTCTGCTTTAGGCTACTTGAGCAGATGCTTAGCGCTAATAAAACATTTAACATGTAGAAGCTGAAACAGATAAAAGGGACCAGACATGAGCATAGCTTGGGGCATCCCAGAGACACTAAGCTTTAAAGCTGATGACTAAGAATAACGCATTCAATGGTGATACTCCAGTTTTGTTTTGTTTTTTCTTTTTAAGATTTGTTCAGAAGGTGACGTTATCTATGTTGGCATCTAAACAGTACCCTTTTCTTTTATTAAGAAAAGCCTTGAAATAATTTAATAAGCGGAGTATCCCTGTTTTCCTCCGTGTATGAGAGGGATCTAACCTCTTTGGTGAGTCAGGGAATTGGCTTTCACTTATTAAAAACTTCCACTGGTGTGTGTGTGTGTGTGTGTGCGTGTGTGTGTGTGTGTGTGTGTGTGTGTGTGTGTGGCAGCTGCATAGATGGGCCTGGGCTATGACTGGTGAAGTCTACCCTATCTCCACTTTGCACCACTGGGCTGTCTCTGCCCAGCCACTCCCATCTTGAGTCTCCCTGCTTTCCCGGCCTCACCTCTCCATTCTCTGGTGGGTCCCCATTCCCGAATGTGCTGGTCACCACCAACACCAGTGTCTCGTGCTCAAGGGACACTACATCATACTCGTCCATGCACAGGACCTGGAGGAGGAGAAGGAGCATGTCCCAGGAGATTCTTGGCTGCCTGCTGTTTCTGGTCGGTCTCCCTCTGGCCCTCTCTGGCAGGGCAAGATTCAGCCCCCTACCTGATGCCTGAATCTCCGTGGCTGAACTGTGACCTTCCCTCCCAAACTGCTATCCTCTAGGGTTCCCTGAAGATACAAGTAGTGCCACCCCCTCCCCCCAATTCCTGTCTTTCCCAGACCCCTTCTCTTCTGGGCTCAGCCCTACCCGGGGGTCAAAAGCCTTCCGGAAGAGCCTCCCCAGCTGCTGTGCGTAGCCTTGAGCCCGGCCAGTCTCAGAGCCATATAGGATTGTTGCTTTTACTCGCTTCGCCATCACGGTGCCCATGAGAGAGGCAGAGATCTTCACCGCACTGAGGGAGAGGATGAAGTAGTTACAGGGATCTCCAGATGCATGGAGATGCCCCCACTAACTAAGGTAGAGAGACCATCAGGGCCACAGAGGCTGGAGTCTGGACTCAATCTCAGCAAGGTCTTGAGGTACTGACTGAGTCAGTGGTATGGCCTACCCACAGTGCCCAGCCCAATGCTTTGGAGTTGGACTCCACCCTCTACCCCCAAAGTATGCACTGAGGAAGGGGAGCACCCCTAGGTACCTACTTAGCGACTTCCTTAAAGGTCTTCTTTCTGGTGATGCCGGTGCCCTTGGCTGTGCTTCCTTTCCAGGGATCTGGCTGCAGGAAAGTGATAGGGTCGGATGGGGGGGATGAGTAAAGAAAAGAAAAGGTTAGAGACTCCTGGGGGCTGTTTAGTTATAGCTGCCCCACAGTACAGAAGCAAGTTGGGGTGGGCACCTGGTAGCGGAAGGCAGGGGACAGGAAATAGTTGACCATCTCCTGATGGAAGACGGGTGTGAGGCTGCCTGAGATGGGAGGCACGATCCAGGCCCAGTCTGCAGGGCAGCCCCCCCTTGCCTTCTGTTCATTCTCCAGGTGCTTCATGAAGGAGACTGTGGCAGCATGGTGATCTACAATAGTCACTTTGGCCAGCTGTGGTTTGGGAGGGAGAGAAGGTGGGCTTAGATGCAGCCTGAAGACCTTACCCATCTACTTACACCCCTCCTGCCACCCCAAACCTCACTTTGTACTCAAATTGCATCATGCATTGTCACCCCCAATCTAACATATACTATTTTCCTCAAAACCACACTACCACCCCCAAACTGCAGCATGTATGATCATCCTCAAAGTTCAGCATGCAAAAGCAGCATCAGTCTCCAGTATTTGTATTCCCTGACCCCCGCCAGAAAATCCTAAACTCCTGAGACTCCCATAGCAGTACTGAGCAGGCACTCGAACCACAATACCCAGGCTGCACTAGGTTCTGATATTACTGTTCCCAGAATCCAATGGGCCCCACAAACTACAATACCCAACATGTTCTGGGAATCAGAATTGGTGAGCATGCACTACGTCTTAGTTCCTAATGGCAAACATAGAAAGGCTCTTGGTACCCTAGGCCCCCATATCAACACACCCAGAATAGTATACACAGTGTCCCCAGAACTACACTGTCTCCTGTGTACCCGCTGGTATTTGGACTGTTACTGCCAAGACATAATGGACCTTCCTCCGCCTGGTTCCAGCTTCCCACCTCAGTGTTTAGCAGCCTCCCTCTCTTCTATACCATCCCCTCGCCCTTCCAGCCAGTCTGGGCCTGTGCACCTGGTAACTGTGCAACACCGCCAAGTTAATTTCCACAGCTGCCTTGTCTTTCCATAGGGATGAGGTTGTCCGGGTATCCAGGTCCATGCAGACGGCCACATCCTGGGAGCAGGGGTATGCATGGGATTGGGAGGGGCAGAGGCAACTGGGAAAGCTTGAGGGTTGGAAGGAGCAAGGGTGGGAGGTCCTTGGGAGACCTGACTGCCTAGTGTGGGGTTGGTTGAGGTTTATGTCTGCAAAGGCACCAACCGAGCAAGGAGGGACCTTGGACAGGTCACTTCCCATTTTTGGATTTTAATTATTTCTCTTCTCTAAAACGGGTTTTAGCTTTCTTTCAGTCAAGGTCCCCTTTGAGACTCTGATGAAAGTTAAAGCTCTTATATGCAAATTTACACACACAAACACGCTTACACACTCACAGGCAACACACAGAATTTTGCCTTAACCTTTGGTGACTCCAAAATCCTTATCCTCTGTTCTGGAC
Source organism: Tamandua tetradactyla (assembly GCF_023851605.1). NCBI lineage: Eukaryota > Metazoa > Chordata > Mammalia > Pilosa > Myrmecophagidae > Tamandua > Tamandua tetradactyla. The sequence continues at coordinate 194,934,482 of NC_135327.1, read as the reverse complement.
CTGACAATCTCTCAGATTCTCTTGCTGCTGATATTCTCTGCATCTATTTGAAAGTCAAAGACTCCAGCCCTGGAAGGCAGGTCCTTTGCCCCACTCCCCACACCCTGCTGAACTCACCTCCAGGATATTGTAGCGGTGGGGGTCACACAGGTTCCGGGTGCCAATCTCGGTGCTCATGTACCAGCCGCTGAATGGGGCTGCGGGGAACTCCAGGCCTCCAATTTCGAGGAGCATATTAGATACTGCAGGGAGCGCATACCAGCGCAGGCCCAGGGCTGCGAACCACTCCAGCCTGGGAGAATGGGGGGTGGGGGAGGGGGTCCAAATCAGGCCCATTGTAGAGTCTTGCTTACACCCATCCTCCTTGAGCCAGCCCCCCACCCCCACCCCAAGGGGCTCAGGGGTGATCCCTCCTCCATCCAACCCAGTCTCTTTTGTGCTCACGTGGGGTGCTCCAGGGGCACCTCGAGGACCAGCTCGGGGGGCAGAGAGAAGAGTTCAGGAGGCTCATCTGGGGCTTGGAGCAGTAGGGGTAGCACATCAAATCGCCCATTTCCTGGGGTCCAGCCATGCTGGATACAGAGCTGCAGGAGAGCAAGGCAAAACAGGAGTCTAAGAGGCCTGATCTCGTGCCCACTCCAAGGACCCCCTTCATTAGCCATCTCCCACTCTTCATCTCAGGGATCCCGCATTGGCTGTGGCTCCACGCTCACTGCAGGGACCCCCTTCAGTGGTACACCCCAGCCCTCATCTCAGTGAGACATCCCCTCTGTGGCTGGATCGCCCACGCCTCACCCCAGGGGCCTCATTGGCCAGGTGCCCCATTCTCCACCTCGTGGGGACACCGTACTGGCGAGCTCTCCCGGCCCACCTCAGTGATCTCCACGTTGCCTGGATCCCCGCGCACGGAGCCGTCCTGCTGCCGGTAGCCTGCATAGCGCACCAGCTGGGCGTTCCAGATTCGGAAGTCTCCGCGGCTTGGGGAGCGCTGGGGGAACACTGTGATGGCCGAGCTGACATGGGGGGAGAGCTGGGTCAGAGCCCCTCCTTCACTGCCACCTAGGGGAGGGAAGACTGGGGCGTGGAGTGAGGGTGGCTCTGGTGTGGCTGTGGGCCGGATGGGGGCTGGTGGGGTGGGGCGGGCCGCTCACCGAAGGTTGCCCCGGTTGGTGGCATACTTGATGTGATTGCAGATGTAGGTGAACATCTCCTGTGCAGAACTGCAGTCTCGGGCATCGAACACCTGATCCAGCCCGAGGCAGGGGAGAGACGAGAGGGGTAGGGGGTAGGGGACCTGAGTACCAGCCCCAGAGGAGAAGGTCGCCTGGAGAATTGGTGTGGGGCTCACTAGTCAGGAGGTGGGGAGGGAGTGGAAAAGCCTCATCTGCCATCCTTCCAGGCTGGGAGCGTCACTGTGCACCATGTCCTGGTACAGCCACATTAACCCCTTTCCTTCCCTGGCCTCCTGGACGCCCAGCGTGGCCTGGTCAGCTCACTAGCTCACAAGCTCTTTTGAGTGTCTCCCCATCCTTACAGAGTATCATTTGGGCTCATAACTGATACTTTGTACAGATGGATACTTTGTACCCATCACTGCCAAATTGATGGTTGGGGGAGGGCACAAACAGACAGGGGAGGCCAAACCTAGGGGACAGGTAGTGAGGTCTGCACTACCCAAGGGTCAAGGAAAGGCAGGTGACCCCAAACAGCCATCTGCCTTTGTTTGAGCACACAGCAGAGGGGCTGAGCTGGGTGCCCTCCAGGGCATCCCGCCAGTCCTGTTACTCTGATGCTAGAAGAAGCTGTTCTGACCAGCTGAGTGGAGGCCCCAGGAGGCTAGGAGATCATATTCCTGCCTGATGAAGGAGGAAGACTGTTTTAATGTCAGGGGTGGCAGTGTCTGGCCTGGGGCCGAAGGAGGGACAAGGCAGTGAGTGGATCAAATATAGAGGCTCAGCTGAGGTCAGAGTTGAAATAAAGCTTTGGACACTTTAAAGGGCTATACAAGTGTCATGCAGCATTGTTGCTATTTCATTTGAGGCTCCTGTGGGATTTACTGAGCAAGTGGATTTATTCCAACTGTTTTGGTAGCTGGTTACAGCTAAGAAGGCCAAGGTCATGGATTCAATTCCCCCGTGGGTCAGCTTGTTCTTTCTTACTGCTGTGGCACCACTTGTTCCAGTGACCCAGGCTAGCTCTGAGGTGTGTGGGAGGCCAGGGCTGGGGAGGTGGGTGGGCGGCTAAGGCGACGGGACACTGAAGGAGGCGTGTGTCTAGGTGAGAAGGAAGAAGTCAGAGGGCCTTTTCCAGGAAGATTTCTCCTGTTAACCTGGCATTCTCCCAGAGAAGCACTGCTCAGTGGTCCTTGCTGATTTGGTGGGTCTAGATTTTTCTCCATGGCTCCTCCCTCCCCATAGCCAAGGTGGCTGTGCTGCTGCTTAACAAGGAGGAATTAGCCACTGGGTGGAGGACTCTGTCGGGGGGTACTGAAGGTGGGGGCTGAGGCTGTCCCTCTTACCTTTCCAATCCCTAAGGGAAGAGGTGCCCATCTCCCTCACTGCCCCAGACCCTTGAAGGAAGCATCGGGAGCTGCTGCCACCCCTGTCCCCACCCCCCATCCCAGACCCTCTCTAGCCAGCCACACCTGCAGCTTCCCCCACTGGATCCGACCCACACAGCGGGGAGCATTGCGCCAGGCCTGCTTGGCCCCAAACACCAGCTCGCTCTCCCGAAGCTGGTAGGTGCCCGTGGCTGCCACCTCAGCTTCCACCTCCTGAAGACGCTGCTGATGGGCCTGGGAGCCGTTCCTGGGGGACGGGAGGCAAATGGAATGAGGAAGAAGTTGGGTGGAGGGGGGTGGGGCACGCTGACTTTGTGTGAATGTGGGGGGAAGAGGGCCCAACACCTCAACGGGGGTGCTGGCTGGTGGGGGTCAAGGTTAGGGCTCCGTGTAGTGTCAAGCTTGGGGTGAAAAAGGGTTGTGGTCATAAGGGAAGGGGTGCATGGGTGGGGTTCCCAGGGACTCAGCAGGGTCAGAGGAGTGAGGGCTGAGCTGTGGGTCTCACCTCTTGATGGAGCTGTAGTATTGGTTGATGAAGTCCCTGGCTTGATTCAGCAGCTGCTCAGGGGGTGGGGGGCCCGGGCAGGGCCGGCTCTGCAGTTTCCGTGGAAATACAAGGGAGCCTAGGCAGTGCCTTGGGCTGCAGGGCCCTTCCTGGGTCCAAGAGAGGTGGGGTGATGGGGGGAGCAGGAAGCACAAAGGTCAGGACTCAGGAAAGGGTAGGGAGTCAGGGGGATGAGGTCTAGAGGCAGGAGTTTGGGCCAGAGTGCAAGAAGGTCCTGGGAAGTGTGGGTTCGGGGTCAGGGCTGAGATTGGAAATAGAAGTGGAGTTGGGCTGGGTTAGGGCAGGACTGGGGCAAAGGCTGGAGGTCGAGAGTCACAAAAGTCCCTTGTAATTGAGGACTCCTCCTATCCTCTCGTCCCTTAGTCCCTCTTGGCCTTTCCATTCCTCATCTCCTTTTAGAGGTGAGGTTGCCAGTTGAAAGAGGAAATTTGCTCACTTGCTCAGACTACAATTTGGGATCAGGGCTCAGCAATCCTGACTCCAGAGATGGGGTGGGGGGAGGGTTTCATGCCTCACCTGCTGTGCCTGGGCACTCAGGGTGTCGTAGGTGATGCTCCCCACTTCCCAGTTCTTCACTCGAGGGTACTTGGGCCCCTCCGGGGGCCGGGTTAATGGGGGGCTGTTGGGAGCCAGGGATTGGTCATGGGGAGGACTTTGCTTTCCAGGCCTCCCAGCTAATCCCAGAGATCTAGTGCTTACCACCTGCTGCCCCCCACTTCACAACAACCATCGGAGCTAGGCAATATTTGCGTCCTCATTTCCAGGTGAGGAGTTTGAGCTCAGAAAGGTTAGGCATCTTGCTGGCGGGTCATGCAGGGCAGACCCTGTCTTTCCAGGGAGTTCCTCCCTGACCTGGGTCCTCCCAGCAGGCCCTGCGCGGTGCTCGTTCACCGCTTCTGGAGATGGAATGGCCAACCCCCATCAAAGTTGTGGATGAACCCTCTCTTGGGGGTTACAGAACCGAGTACCTACTTTGGGGTTACAGAGCCCAGCGCCTAAACGGAGGGAAGCAGTAGCAGGGATTCCTCAGCTCAGATTTCCACTCTGTGCAGAGCCCCCTCCTGACAGTAGCGTGTGAAGGGAAGCCTCAGAGGCCTTATCACTTCCTCCCAGAGCTGCTAGCAGAGGGGGAGGAAGGGAGGGACTCAGACTACAGGGTGCGCCTGTGCCCTGCAGGGCCTGGGGGCCCCTCGGCCTTTCCCTGAGGTGCTGTCTGCAGCCCCAACCACCATACCTGGCTTGGCCACCCTGCCCCAACCACCTGTCATGCCATTCCCTTCTCCAGCACCTCTGCCCCAGGGGCTGGGACTATAGGGTCAGTTTTGGGCTTGCTGGTCACTCAGGAGAAGGGGCCCAGAGAAGGAGCCCAGCTGCTCTTTCTCCTCAGTCCCTTCCTCCACAGGCCCTTTTTCTCTTCTCTTCAGGCCTGAGTCTGTTGGTCCGAATCCCTCCCCCTTCCCTGACACTCATTTTTCTCATTTTCATATAACTTCTTCCCCTGGCTCCTTTCTTCTTCTGATAAATAATCATCACTACTGTTGGTTGAAGGCTTGCTATGAGCTTGAAATTTACTCCCTAGGAGGCAAACACTGCCATATCTCTTTTATATATAAAACTGAGGCTCAGAGAGGTTAAATAACTTGTTTGAAGTCAAACAGCTCTTGGAGAGTAGGATTTGAACTCTGGCCTGATTGTGTAGCCAACATGCTTAATCTCCACTTTTACGTGACCCCCGGCATCCCTGATTCTTGTGTCTTGTAAGATCCCTCCCCAGCCTTCTTGACCTTCCTATCCTGTTGTGACCTGGCCCCCTGGGTAGGCTGCTGGTGCCAGCCCTTCCCAGTCCTGGGCCGCTGTCTTGACCACCTCCCCTCCTGCCCTCCTGCTCCTAGTTGCGGTGGGTCTCACCTGTGGTTAGGTGCAGGTGGGGGCACGGGTGCTGGTGCCCGGCTGGGCTCGGATGTTGGGGAGGCCGCACCCTGCTTGCCGCACAGTCCAAGGCTGAGGCCCAGGCCCAGGCCGCAGGGTGGCCCAGGCTCCTGGCCCACACTCTTCAAGTTGCCCATGTTGGCTGCACTTCAGCTTTGCTGCTCTGAGCAGAGCCCTGGCTGGCCTTTTCCTTAGGAAGCCAGGAGGGGCGGGGGGCTGAGGGAGCCGGTAGTGGGAGGGGGGTTCTCCAGTGCTGGCCCTGGCCCCGCCCCTGTCACATACACAATGGGACAGGAACAAGCCCAGTAGGGAGGCGGTAAAGCCGAGGCTCCACACCCGCCCGCTGGCCCAGAGGGTGGGGGGCCGGACGCCTGGGTTCCGCAGTGAGGACTAGAGCTGATAAGTGGGAACCCAGGTGGCCAGTGGAGCTGCGGCTGGCGTGCTGGAGCTGGATGTGGGCGGAATGGCAGAGTGGAGCAACCAGGAGGTCAGAAAGACCCTTCTGTGGGGTCAGACCAGAATGGGAGGCCATACCCCTTATCCCTTACCAGCCTTTCCCTGAAGGGCCAGGTGGATATTGAGCACCAGTGAGTAGGAGGAACTGATGGAATCCCAGATTCTTAGTCACTGCTGAGATCTCTAGGATCATTCTGGGTGCTCTCCTTCTATTCTTCCCTGCACCCAAGTGCTCCTAGGCTCCCCCCCTCCCACTTTTCAGTCCTTTTGGGTTCTTGAGGATAGAAGCCCAGCAAGCATGAAGTGACCTTTTGCCTTGAATGTGGCATTAGGGCATCCCTTCCCCTCCCAGCCCCAATTTCCTGGAACCCCCACCCCCACCCCCATGACTCAAATGGGGGGGGGCGTATAAAATGGCAGGAAGCTGCCACCTAAGGCCTCCACCCCCACCCTGTCATCCAATGACGCAAACTTCCCTGCGGGTGGTAGGTCAGCTGATAGACCCAGTAATCAGGGCTGAGGTAGGAATCGCCCACTGGGGAGATCTTGGAACCCCCAAAGCGTGGAGGATAGGAAACTACAATTCCCAGAATGCAGGTGGTAGATGCCAATACTTCTTATGCTCCTCAGGCTGTAGTGCTTGCTTGGGTTTGTAGTTCTAAGTGATCTGCGGTTTGGAGAAAGGCCATGAGCTGCAGGCATCTGGATCTACAGGGATCTAAGTCTCATGGGTTTGAGAGCTCAGAAACTGAGACTGCAAGAAAGAAACGGAAGTTAAGAGACTGGGTTAGGCAGAGATTGGGAGAGGCAGACAGGCAGACAAACAAACGTAGATTTGTGTTGGCTGAACTCCTCTGAAAAGCAGTGGAGTGTAAGGAGTGGGGTGGGCCTGGGGGATCATCCGGAAGGAATGGGCTGTGCTGTTGAGCTCTGGGGTTACACCAAAAAGGAAGGGTCTGCCAGTTTTGGAGGGTGGAGGTTGAAGGGGCTTTGTAAACACAGAGAAACCTGAACTTCTGGTACCCAGAGTGCTTTGCTACAGTTCTCTCAGCAAAAGGGTAGGTGCAAAGCAGAAGCACAAGGCCTGTGCTCAGTTGAGGCCTGTCCCCATGGCTCAGAGACCTGCTCCGTGCCCTCAACCTTCACCGCCACCCCCCACCCCCACCCCTTTGCTTTACCAGCAAGGCAGAAGTTGGGATTCAGTCCCTATCTCACAGCCATCATCTTCAGCTTGGTTTCTGGCTTCCTTTCAGCCACCACCTAAAATAAGCATGACCAAAAATGATCCTTTTCTCAGATTCCAGTTAATGGGGACTGGATGACAACAAGCATCAGATGCTGTAGGTCTTGTGACTTCTTGCCTGTACCACTAATCGTAACACCTCCCAGTGGTCTACTATCCTCGGTTTCCGCCCCAACTCCTCTACCCCCCATCTAGACTGCACACTGCTGCCAGATTCATCACATGAGCTAGGCTTTCTTTACGCTTTGGCTCCACCCTGAAACCTTCAGCTGAAGGCCAAGGTCGTTCCAGTACACTTGCCCGGCCCTCAATTTCCCAAGTATGCTGCTCATACCTTCTGTTCCAGACGAATGGGCTTCCCATGGATTCTCACACCGTCCTTCTTTTTTTTTATATATATATATTTTATTTTTATTCATTAATTAAAAAAATTAGCAACAAACAAAAACATTAACATATCATTCCATTCTACATATATAATCAGTAATTCTTAATATCATCACATAGTTGCATATTCATCATTTCTTATAACATTTGCATCGATTTAGGAAAAGAAATAAAAAGACAACAGAAAAAGAAATAAAATGATAACAGAAAAAAAAAGATTTACATACCATACCCCTTACCCCTCGCTTTCATTTATCACTAGCATTTCAAACTAAATTTATTTTAACATTTGTTCCCCATATTATTTATTTTTAGTCCATATGTTCTACTCATCTGTTGATACGGTAGATAAAAGGAGCATCAGACACAAGGTTTTCACATTCACAGAGTCTCATTGTGAAAGCTATATCATTGTTCAATCATCATCAAGAAACATGGCTACTGGAACACAGCTCTACATTTTCAGGCAGTTCCCTCCAGCCTCTCTACTACATCTTGAATAACAAGGTGATATCTACTTAATGCGTAAGAATAACTTCCAGGATAACCTCTCGACTCTGTTTGGAATCTCTCAGCCATTGACACTTAGTCTCATTTCACTCTTCCCCCTTTTGGTCCAGAAGGTTTTCTCAATTCTTTGATGTTAAGTCTCAGCTCATTCTAGGGTTTTTCTCAGTCCCTTGATGCTGAGTCTCAGCTCATTCCAGGATCTCTGTCCCACGTTGCCAGGAAGGTCCACACCCCTGGGAGTCATGTCCCACGCAGAGAGGGGGAGGGTGGTCTCACACCGTCCTTCTATTTTCCTCCTTCTGGGATCTTATGTATGCTGTTCCCCCCACCTCCCAGCAGCTGCACCGCTCCCTTTCCCCTCTGTCTAAAGAAAATCTTTCTCCCCCTTCCTCAGGGCCCAGCCTTGGCATCTCTGGAGGTGTGCTGCCCAGATCTCTGAGAGAGAAATGGCTGCAGGAAGTGGAGTTAGCTTTCAGCTTCCCTCTGAGATCCTTTTAAGATTTGTCCCAGCCTTCAATCTAAGGCTATGTTCTTCCCCAGAAGCATCAGACAATGACTGAAACCAGGTGAGGATATGGGCTCACCGTTTCTGCCCAACTGTGTCTCCTCTCCATACAGTCTTTATGCTGGCCAAGTCCTTCTCATTGCTGCACCACGGTCAGAGGCTCTTCCGATCCCATCCTCCTCCTTGCCCTGTCTCCTTCCACAGGTGTCAGACCTGCATCGTATTCTGACGGCCTTCTCTGCCTAATCCTGCTCCCTCGCCCCTTTATGTGTCACAGGCATCACCTCCCATCAGTCTCTTGTCCTTCTAACTCCTTGTTGTCTCTGCCCTGGAGGACCCAATGAGCACACAACCCAGTACATCTCCTCTGTGAGGTCTTCCTAACATCCCCTGTGGTGGTTTGAAGCTGTAGGTACCCCAGGAAAACATGTTCTTAAACCTAACCCATTCCTGTGGGTGTGAAGCCATTGTAAGTAGATCTCTGGATGAGGCTACTTCAGTGAAGGTGTGACGCACCTCATTCAGGATGGGTCTTAATTCTGTTACAGGGGTTCTTTATAAGGGAATGAAATTCAGACAGAGAAAAAGAGAAAGCCACAGACCACACAGCCAGAAGATGAATTCAATGCAACCCAGAAAAGAAGGGAGAGGCCAGGAGAAGTTGCCGGGTGACTTGCCACGTGAAACTAAAGGTCTTTGGCAGCCAGTTCCAGAATGTTACAGTCTTTGGAGAGAAAGCAGCACCTTGATGATGCCTTGATTTGGACTTTTAGCCTCAAAACTGTGAGCTAATAAATTCCCATTGTTTCAGCTGACCCATTGCATGGTATTTGCTTGAGCAGCCAAGGAAACTAAAACACACTTCTTCTCCTTACTTACAGGCGACTCTGTCATCCTGTCACCAGGCCCTGGGAACACCTCTTCCTCTGGTTCCCTGGTGGTGGTTCTTGGGCAGCTTGCTCTGTATATGCGATTTCTCTCCCAAACTAACATGTATACCCTGGGAGGCACAGGTCACGTTCTCTCATTTAACCCTCCTGTGAGGTGACAGCATCCTACACTGAGTAGGGGCTTCATAAACATTGGTTTGTTTAGCAGCAAATGTGTGCAGTCAGCCCAGGCACCCAAAACTGGGGCTGCAGGGGCTCAGCTGAGGCTAGGTGGGTCTGGGAGGGCAGACAAGGGGTTCCGGAGGATGTACCCTCTATCCACGAGGGAGGTTGGGGGTGGTCGTGTACAGAAGCCACACAGTGGGACTGGGTAAGCCTGTCCAGTGTTTGAGCAGGGGCAGAGGGAGCCATGACAGGGATTGGAGGAAAAGGAGGGGAAAATCAGAGTAGCGACAGAAGGCATCCAAGGTGGAAGCTTTTATAACAGGGAAGTTTCTCGTCTCCCGACTTTCCTGGGGCTGTGGCCGCATTTCCCTTTGCGTCCTGATTTCCATCAAGGTAATCTGAATCCAAATAGTGACATGCCTGAAAGGTTTCGATTCTTCCATGTCTGATGTGTTCTGGTATGCCTTTTCTTTTCCTTCCCTGGCGCCTCCACCCATGTCTTGCTCTTTGTCAGCCATCCCTGCTAAGGCATGAACGCTTATTATCTCAGTGGCAGACTGGTCTTCACGGCATTTGCATTTTAAAAAGGAATTTCTGAATAAAAATATCCTCAAGATACGCAGAGTTGAAATTCTATTGATAGGAAATAGGCTGATGGAATTTAAGCTGGAAGGGGCTTTAGAGATAATCTGGGTGGGAGCGTCGCCCCTCAGTGCCGGACGTTAGCTGTGTTTGTACGGTTTCTTGCCCAACCTGCAGCCCCATCTTGAGGGGCCCATGTCTGGTGGGGGGTGAATAGGAGAAGGACACATCTGTGGGTGAGGTGTGGGGTCTCCCTCCTGCCTTCCCACTCAGTCCAGCAGCTCTATGGGATATGAGGTGGGCCTGCCCTGGTCCGGAGACTCCTCTTGTGGGGAAGGCAAGACCCGGGCCCTGGGTTTGCAAGAAGGGGCCGGGGGTGTTGTGGAGGGAAATGGGAGGTGGGAGCGGAAGGCCCTGGCTCTTTTATAGCCCAACCGGGGTTGTTCAGTGTGAGCTGGAAGTGCCCCACCCGCCCGACTATGAGCAGCTTCCTTCCTGGCTGCTGGCAAAGATTGGGTGGGGAGCAGAGGGGAAAGGAGGGAAGGGAAGTGGGCAAAGCGGGAGAGGGGAGGGGAGGAGTCCTTCCTCTGCTCGGAGAGAACTCCCTCCTCCTCAGGATGTAACTCATGCAGTGTGTCTTGAGGTCACGAGTTGAGAGGTTTGCTCAGGGTCCTGACTGTGGGCCTGGCGCTGGGAGTTTGAGGAGGGGCTCTGGGGCAAGGATCTGCGTTGGTCAGAGCTTCAGGTCATGAAGGTGTTGCCTGTCTTGAAAGGCACTGGGACAGCCCCGGCCCTTCCTGAGATGGCCACAGAGGGGCAGCAGAGAGCTAAAGAGAAGAGATTTGCAAAGTCCTGGGATCACAGCCACAAGCAAGGAGCCCAGCTTAGGTGCCTCTGAGCTCAGCTTAGGTGACGGGTCCACATCAGTGCTCTGGGACCCTGAAATGGGTCATTTGCACAAGCCTTAAACTCTTGTTGATGACTCTGTGTCCAGCCCATCCCCAGGGGGGTAGGGGTTACTTTCCTGAGAGAAAACCCTCTGCTGCTCTCTGTTTGCTGCACAGACCAGATGGGGTGAGTGAATTGAAGGCATAGGAAGCCATGTCCAGCACAATCTGGAGCACAAACATCAGACACTGTAGCTGCTGTGAGAGGAGGCAGTTCCAGTAGCTGGGAGGAGTGTTGGGGAAGGAATGGAGGAACCTCTCTTCAGTGCCTGTAGATGCCTCCCCTGTCCTACAGGGTTATATCCTGAGGAGGAGAGAGTTCTCCCTGAACAGAGGAAGGACTCTTCTCCCTTTTCCTGCTTCACCCACTTTCCTTCCCTCCTTTCCCCTCTTCTCTCCAAGCAGTCCTACAGATGGGCTCCCTTGGACAGAGACAGGTGGGCAGCCTGATCTGATTGACCCTGTCCTGGACACTCCCCTGACTCCTGGCCTTCCAACTGATATGAAAGTCATGTGGGCTAGACACCTTTAAAAACCCTAAGACTTTGCCCTATTAGTGAAGAATGAGTGTAAGGGGACCCTGGGGAAGTTTGAACCAGCTCCCTGATGGAAATTCGGGTATCTCCAGGCTTTGATTCCTCTTGAGATTTAGGCTTTTCCTTCTGAACCACCACCCTGAGTGGATTCTGCGGTGTGCTCACATGTGCGTGTGCCCATGACAGTGTGCACTGGGGCTCACTCATTGACTTGCCCCCACATCTGGGGGGCCAAGAAATCAGTAGTAGATATGAATGTTTTAACATTCTTGTGGACTTGGAATTGCCCTCATTCCTGGGGTCCAGAGTGAAAATGAGGGGTTTTGGGGGTTAGCCTGTGGCCTAGCAAATGATGACTGTAGAAGCCTGTCTCAGGCCATGGGGGCCCTTCACAAAAGGTCATATCATCTGCTAATGCAGGGCTATAGCATTACCCCAGACTAGAGACAGATGGCTTCCAGGGATCAATCTGACAGGCCCTGCCCCCTTCTTCCCTCCTCCTACCTCTTCTTCTCTCTTTCAACCCCTAAGGCTGGCCCAATTTCCTGGGTGGTTGCTGTGGTGCTAGTCTCTTGGGAACCAAAGCATGGAGCATCAAATGTGCCCAGCCATGGAAGCTCCTTAGCAACCATCACTGGGGATAAGCTGGGCAGAGCCCCTTTCCCCCTGGCTCCTCAGGTGCTCCCAGGGAAGGAGCCAGACCCTCTCTCCAAACCAGGGTGAAAGGAGAAGACTTTAGAGACCCTACTAAGATAAGTGAGATATAAAAAGCAGGATCCCAAAACCTCATATACCTTCAGTTGTATTATTTATCTTTTTTTTTCTGCCCACACTCCCAACTGAATTATAAGCTCCTTGATTCCCAGTGACTGGCCCAGAGACCAGCAATGAGACTTTCCTGATGTATATTTTCTGTTGATAATGATACTAGGGTCCCAATCCTCTTGCCTGTTTTCTTAAATTCCAGCCTAGGCTCCTCTAGAAACTACTGGTTGACCTACAGGAGCTTGAATTTAGATGGTGTTTTACCATGTGGATCCAGAAGGGGGAGCTCATTAGGCTCTTTTCTTTTACAGAGATGAAAGCTCTAATCCTTCCTTCCAGGATGTTCTGGTCCCCTGCACCTTGATGGGCCTTTGCTGTCTTGTTTCACCCCCTCACAAGTCTGTCCTCCCATGAGAAGACTTCACGCTGCATAGGGGTCTCCAGAGGGACAGAAATAAGGCGTCTTTACTCTTCTCAGCTCAGCTAAATTCTCCATAGCCGCTCCTCTTTTGTAAATCCTCCTCTTCCCCTTCCAACCTTAAAATGATCTCTTCCTACTGTGAAGTCAAAGCATTCATGGTCTGTACCGCTTCTTGGCGCCTAGGATCTAGGATTATATCGCTTCTCTTATTTGTATTTGGTGCCAGTGATTATTGACTAGTCATGTATGAGCATCTTATCTTCTCAAGTAATTACAAACTTTTAAAGATCAGGGACTGGATTTCATACTTAATATTTTCTTAGGGGTCTCACACAGTGTGGGGGGGGCACATAGAAACTGACAGGTATAATTGTTTGTGGGTAGATTGGGAAGATGACACAATGGGAGATCTAGTTGGATCTGAGGAGTCTTCTCTGCTCTTCGGTGGTGGCTGGCTTAGTATCTGATGGTGTTAGTGTTGGGGTAATATTCACATCTCACGCCCTTCCCCAAGGTAGGGTAGGTTCTGAATTCTATTGATGATTACAGGGCATAGCTCTGAAGCGCTGACATATCTACCTCTATATCTAAAGCTCTCTGGCTTCTTCTTCTTCCTCTCTCTCTCTCTCTCTCTCTCTCTCACACACACACACACACACACACACACACACATACACACAGAAACACTTTGAATTCCTTATTTCCTTTAGTTCTTGTTTTATGTAGTATATAATCCATGATCTGACCTGGTGTGGTGGGAAAATCATTTGACTAAGAACCCAAAGACCTGGCTTCTTGTCTTCTGTTTCTAACTTGTAAGGCAACCTTGAGGAAGTGTTCTCACTACTCTGAATCTCTGTTTTTATCAGCTTCAATATTTTTTGTCAGCCATAATGTTTCATAAGGCACCAGAAGCACCCAAAGAAAGGCTGAAGGGTTGCAAGTATAAAGTTCAGGGGAGGACTCATGCTTTTCTTCAATGACAGTGGGTGGGGATGAGGGAAAGTAGGTATAAATGTGACTTGGGGTTTTCTAGCACTGATTGGAAAAGTCAGCTCTTGCTTCACCATATGCTGCCTCCCAGAGTTACTATACAGTTCCAGGAACATTCTCATGGTTTGGGGTAACTGTCTAATTCACTGTGGCCCCAGTTTTGTTCACCTGGGCTGTCCTTCCCCGTTTCCTGCCCAGTCTGGCACAAAGCAATTTCAGCACCTTGGACAGAGACAACGCTCCACTAGGGCTGCAGATGTTGAGCAGCAAGAGAGCTTGGGATCTCCTGCCAGGCCAGCTTCCCTGGAGGGGGTGGCACTAAAGCGTGGCTTGCTCCTTAACACTGCCAAGTTCCCCAAACCCATCCAAAAATAAACCTGCAATCTATGTCAAAAACAGTATGTTGATGGCAAATTCTTTGATAGTATAGCTTTAAAAAACGAAACAAACATTTTCTCCTAGAACAGTGTCAAGTACATGGTAGGTGCTTAATTTGATTAGAAAGAATTGTCCTAACCCTCCTTCTATTCAAATTCTCACTCCTTACCAGCATCCCCCCACCCTCTAGAAAAATCTGGAGCGTCTACTTCTCGTTAGGTTCTGGAGCATCACTTGAAGCCACTTTTTGTGTGGTGATGCTGGTTTCATCCCTAAATACAAGAGAGGGATGGCTGTTACATTACCAGGTAGAGTAAACTTAAACTGGTCCCTCCTATTTACCTTTTTGGGTAAGTATAGTTTGGTTGGAGGACCTCACCCTTGACCCTTGTGGGATCTTGCTTTATGAAGATGTTTACCCCCTTCCTCTGTGCTTGAGATCATCCTCACCATCTGAAAGGGCCCAGATTTCCCAGGAAATCCTCCTGGTGGCCCTAGCCCACACTGAGCCCCCCTCCCTAGGATTCCCTTGCACATATGCACAAGTGGCATAGTATCATAATAGATTGTTTTCCTGACATTTTGTGCCTATTAGTTCTCTCTCCTCAATTAGATTATGAACTCCTTGTGGGTGGAGGCTGGATCAGATGTTTGCTAGTTTGTTTCCGGTAGACCTTACAATGATGAGCACCCAGCAGATGCTTAATATATGCCTTTTAGCTGATCAGTCTTATCCTGAGGGATGACTATCCTTAAGGGTCTCCCACTGTACTTCTGTTTTGTCTGAAATAAATATGTAAGATGGTCCATGACGCTCTCTGTGGAGTAACCATCAGCCCCAAAGGCACCGAGGATCAGAGAGCAGAGGCAGCAGGTGGAGGTGGAGATGGAGGGAAAATGGAAGGCTCATTGATGGGGGTGTGGAGGGAGTGTGCTTGTGTAGGACTAAAGAATCACTCACTGTTAGAGATGTACAGGACCTCAGAGATTAGCTTGTTTATTCTCCTTATTTTACAGGTAAGGAAAAGGAGAATAAGTGATTAAAGTTATGCAGCAAATTCACCCCTTCCATTACCTCTGATCTGCTTCAAATCTTCAACATCTCTCACCTGTACTATTAAGTAGCTTCATGTGGTAGATTGTCTTTTTTCAAAGATGGTTGCGCCAATAGATCCTATCACATGTATTTTAATGATAATGATAATGATGCTCCTCCATCGAGAGATGGGGTGGACATCTAGGTTCTCTCTCCTTGAATTTGGTTGGGCCATGATTATGGCTGAAGTTAGTTTATGTGACTTTTGAGGCTGAATAATAAAAGTGATGCAGCTTCTGCCTGGTTTTCGTTTGGGGCACTTGTCCTTGAAACCTAGTCACCATGTTGTGACGATGCCAAGAAGCCACACAGAAACGTCTCATGCAGATGTTCTGGCGACAGTCCTGGCTGGAAGCTGGCATCCACCACCAAATATGAGTGAACCAGATTTCCCTAGTCCTGAGGGGAGCAGAAACATGTCTTGCTGAACCTTGCCCAAATTGCAGATCCCTGAGCAAAATAAATGTTATTGATTTAGGCAATTGGGTTTTGGGATAGCTGTTATGCATCAATAGATAACTGAAATACCTCATTATCTGCTTCAGTTTCTCCAAATTAGCATACACATTTCATTAATTCAACAAATCTTTATTGGATACCTACTCTGTGCGAGGATCTGTACAAGGAAAGACAGTTCTACAGTTCTGAAGACTACATTTCAGCTACCATCACCATTCCTTCGGTGTGTCCCCTTTATATACAGGATAAATCTTACTCCTCAGGCCTCTGCAGATGGCCCCAGCCTACTGCTCCACTGCCACCACACAAATTGTTGTTTTTCCCAGACATGATCTCTGTTCTCCCTTGCTCATGTTGTCCCTTCCACCTGCAGTGCTTCTGCCCTGCCCCATTTCTGCCTTCTGGCCTGCTCTGAAACCATTGCCTCCTCCCCTCACAAGGACCTCATGGATTCCTCCAGTTGAAATTAATCTAAATCTCTTTGGAATCCCACAGCATATCCCTCAGATTGCACTATTTTTTGTCTGCCCATAGCCTCTCTCAAGACTCACTAGACGGCGAATCCCTGGAGGAGGAATCCTGGCTTGTTCCTCCTGTTCCCCCACAGTGTTTGTTTGGCACAGGGCCCAGCACATAGGAGGCCCCCAGTAAACATTTGATTTGACTACTAGCAGAACCAGAATTAGAAGGCAGGGCTCTCAGATCCTGGTCTCTAGCACTTTACTTGCATCTTTTAACACCAACAAGCCAGGGAAAATGTTCCAGTTATATGGCTGGTGTCTGGCTGGTGGGAGACCTTGGTTAGGGGCTAGGGGTGCACGTGGGGCTGCAGATGGCAATGAGTGAAGGGAGCCCTGGGCGCTTAGCTATGGGTTTGAGGTAGATTCCTTCCTCTTTTCCTCTTTCTATCCCCTCCTCCCACCTTCCTCCTTCTCTCATCTCTATCTCCCTGTCCCATCCGCTTCCTTCCTTTACTTACTTATTTCTTCTTTTCCCCCTTCTTGCTTTCAATAAACCCTGAGCACCCACTTCTGGAAGGCAAACATGCTATTTCTTTATTTCTCTTCTTCAAACCCATCTCATACCTGAAAACATCTCTATTCTCAGGATCCAGTTGCACAGAAAAACAAGACCCCACCATGCCATCTAACTTCCCCTGGAACAGCAAGGGATTGCTTTTGTTGCTTCTTCCTCCCCCAGGACCCATTTCTTCATAAGCTGTCTCTCCTGCCTGCAGGTGACTGGCACTGCTTCCCAGTCCCCTGTGATTGCAGCTTGCTCTCCTGGGCCTGGTTCTGGCAGTGTCTTGCCTTGCCTGCTCCTTGGGGGCGTATCAGCAGAGGAAGGCTTCAATTTCTTTTTTCCTCCTAAGATATCTTGGATCAACTGCTTTCCTCCTCAGGCAAGCAAATTCAGTGTTTTTGTAGACTTTTCACCCTAAATTCTCTTTCCAGGAGCTGGGAGGACCCTTTGTGTCTCCTCTCCTTCCATCAGTGACTGGCAGGGTTGGGGGAGAGCTCTTCCTAAGAATGGTCCCTTAAAATGGCCCTGGGAGCCTGTGATGGGGTTGGGGAGACCCTATATGTTCAACAACCCAGCTCCTGGTATCGAGGTTAGGCATGTTTCTTTTTTCCCCAAGATCTGGGGATAGTGGTTACAGGAAGTTGGTGGGTTGGGAGAGCTGCTCAATCAGCCTCTCTGTTGCCCTCTAACTTTTGGTGCCTGGGCACCTGTGGTCCCCAAGTAGGATACCTTTGGGGAGAACACGAATCATCTTACAGGCTCTTTCCTTAGCCTTCAAGGAAGTCAGAAATCTACATTTTGCTTTAAGTTCTCAGGGAGGGAGGGAGGGAGAGAGGGAGAGAGGGAGAGAGAGAGTGAGAGAGAGATCTACCTCTCCTTAGCTCCAGGGAAAAGCTTTCTTCTTTGTACACATGATGGCAGGAGGAAGGACATTCTTTGCCTGGCCTCCTCTCTTTTGGAAGCTCCCTCTGACTCCTTTTTCCTCTTTGGGATAAGAGCAGAGGCCTGACCAAGAGACTTGGCTGCCAGTAGTGGGAAGACAACAGCTGGCAAGATCAGATGACTGAGTAGCCCACTTTGCTTCAGGGCTAGGCTCTCCCTCTACCCTGGTCTGGAGAGAAGTGGGGGGAGGGGGAGGACCCCAAGTTGTCCCTTCCCATTTTTCTCTTTTCCTATGCTCAGCCATAGGACCTGTCTCACTTTTCACTCAAACGTGAATCATCCTGGGTATATGGCAGGCAACCCAACATCCAGGGCTTTCGGGTTCCACCCCAGTACCCAGATGTGTTGATAGACCTGACCACAGGTGACAAGGGAAGGGAAGCCTCTGCCACTGAAGGCCCTGGGCATCTTGGGGTGTGAGCGAGGAAGCTACTGGATGTGGAGAGGGGCTAAGGGATGACTGTACAGGGAAGAGCCTCTGCTCTTTTTTAGCATCAGCTGGTGTAGCCACCTCCTTCTCTCCCACTGGCTGCTCCCTGAGTCACTGCCCACCCACCAGCAAATAAAAATGGGGTGTCATCTGCTGGTCAATGGCCCCATTTGGCCCCACTGTTTCCCTCTCTTTGCTCTCGGGTAAAAAGTCAGAGTCTGGGTATGGTGGTCTCACCAAGACCTGTTTCTCTCTGGGCCTTCCTCCTTCCAGGCTTTTCTTCCTTCTCTCTGCCCTTTGTTCCTCCCTTCCCCCCACATCCCATGATGGGTCTCCCTGGTGACAAGACCCACCCCCTTGTTCCAAGGACAGAGGCAGCTGCAAGCCCTCAGGGGCCCCCACATGGCCCCATCCATCTAGACAGGTCTTTGATTGGGGCAGCAGGGGAGGGGACCCAGAGCCGGCTGCTCAGCTGCTGACTCCTCCCAGCTGGCCTGCTCAGCTGTCAACACTTGCCTCCCCACCCGGACTTTTTACTGGGGCCCTGCCTGGTTGCTCGGACCCAGACACCTTGGTCCCTAAGACCCTCATTCGACTCAGGCAGGCGGCGGGCAGACACCCTGCCTGCCCTTGAGCATCCTCAGGCCTCCTTGCCTAAATAAGGGCGCTGCAGCTGGAGCGAGCCAGCTGGTGTGAGGGGGGGGGGGGAGTATGCGGGGAGGAGGGGCCTGCGGCTAGGCCAGGGTTTTCCGAGAGGCTGGGCCGTCGCCGCCGCTGCAAGGCCTTGAGCCTGCGGATTGGGCGGGCAAGGCTGGCCTCGCGCTGCAGGGGAAGGGCGGGCAGCTCTCACGGGGGAGGGCAGGGGGGATCCCCAGGTTGAAACCTCGAGCTCAGGCCCTCTGTTTTATCCAGCAGCTAGGAAGCCGCAACTTCTGCTAGAAAGTGCCTCTCTGCACACCCCCCATGGAGGACCCTGAAAAAAAACAAAACAGAGAAGGCTATGCGTGTGTATTTGCGAGGAGCAGAAGGGCAAACCCCTGCTCTGGGTGCGTGCCCCTCCTAAGTCTCACTCACCCTCATCTTATATCTCGGCTGGCCTGGAGCATCCAAATTGCCTTGCCTGGTTTCCCTTGACTCTGGTCTCCGCCTTCCCCGGGGCCCAGGTCGCCCATAAGTAGGCTTTGAGCATATGCTGTATGTACCTAGGCCGGTGCTCGGCGTGGTGGGGGACGAGGACAAGATGGGCGGGCTCTCCTCCTTTAAATCAGGATCCCCGGCCCTTCCAATCCGGAATCTCCAGCCCACTCCCTCGCCGCTTCAAGCCCGGCCCTCGCACCTGTCCTCCGGGTTCCTGTACCTAAGGGACCCATCCCCCTCTTCTGGGAGCGCAAGTCCTAGGGGCTCCTGGGGAGAAAGAGGGGCTGGGGTGGGGGGAGCAGTCGGCGCGGTTCAGCCAATGGGAAGGGCGGGCGCGCGGGGTGAGGGGGGGGAGAAGGCGGCGCTGCGGGCGCGCGGCGGGAGGGTGCCGGGAGGCGGGGGACAGAGTCAGAGGGGCGCGCGCCGCGTTAACCCTTCCGCGGCCGGGCCGAGCCGCAGGCGCAGCCCGAGCCGCGGGCGCCGGAGCCGCTGTCGGCGCCGCAGGCGGGCGGGCCAGGGCCGGGAGTCGGGAGCCCGGCGCTCGGGAGGGCGGGCGGGCAGGCGGAGCGCAGCGCGGGGACGCGGCGGAGCGGGGCCCGCGGCTCGGCGGGAGCCGGCAGACAGGTGTGCGGGCACCCGGGCGGGCGGCCCGTGCTCAGGCGGCTCCAGGCCGGGCCCGCGGTCCGGAGTCGGGAGCTGAGCCGGGACCCCGCGCCCGCAGCCCAGTCTTGACCTCGCCCGTGCTCAGCTTAGCCGCGGGGTGCGGAGACCACGGCCGGGCCGGGCCACCCGAAGCCTAGTGTTGGGCCGGGCCGGGCCGGGGTGGGTGGGGGTCCGCCCGGCCCGCCCATGGGCTCAGGATGCCGGTGCGGAGGGGCCACGTCGCGCCGCAGAATACCTTCCTGGACACCATCATCCGCAAGTTTGAGGGCCAGAGTGAGTGGGGGAGGGGGCCAACGGGGAGGGGGCTCTGGGGGTGGGCTGAGCTCCCTCGAGTGTGTATGGGGGGGCGTGCCCGGGCCGTGTGCACCGCCAAGTGCGAGTCAGATGGGGGCTAGCAAGACCTGAGGAGCTGGCCAGGGGCTGCGGGGGGGGGGGGGGGGAAGGCTTGGTGCTCAGGGGGCTGTGGGCATGGGGCCAAGAGTCTGGTGTTGGAGTGGTGGACTCCTGGGTTCAGCTCAGGCTTCTGGGATCCAGGAATGTGTGATACCCTGAGGGTGTGGGGAAAGGAGATAAGATGGGAGTGTGCAGGTACCTCTAATTCTGAGTGCCTGGATGTGGACACAAGAACGTATATGACCCAAACTGTGGGACCCTAAGTGTACGGTGTGCGGGCTGGTCTTGATTGTATTGAATGGGAGAGACTGTAAGGGATGTCTAATCTGCTCTTGAGTGTGTGGGGCGCGTGTGTCTGACCCTGAGAGTCATGCATGAATTTAATCCTGAACAGGCAGTGGGGATGTACCTTTGACAAAGCTACGAGATTGTGGGCCCTGGGATGAGAAGGTATCATGGGGCTGAAGCTGGGCTTTGAGGCTTTAGTGCCCCCATATTGTGGATTTCCCTGCCCTGGGCACTGTCCGTCAGTCCCCCATTGGGACTACAGCACCCCCTAATGCTGGCTTGGTAAGGGAGGTTCCCAGAAAGTGTCCCAGGCCAGGTGAATATTCTGGGTGTGGACATCTGCACCCATCCTGCATGCAGTGCCTGTACCCAAGGCTGCATGTGTTGTGCCCATGGTGGGTGTGACTGCCAGGGGACCTGGGAGCTGGGAGAAGGTGACATTCCTCGCACATGACCCCGTGAGCACGGAACAACGTGTGCTCGTAACCATGATGGAAGAGGGGGGGTGCGGGGGGAAGGGAGGGGCTCAGCCGATAGGAAGCATTGTCTGAAGCCCAGGAACAGGATGATCTCCAGGGGGAGGAGAGTGATACTGGTCCAGGGGAGCCGGGCCCAGGGGCTTTCCTTTCTCCACACTCTAGAGAAGGCTGTGCAGGCAAAAGGAAGAGCACTGGGCTAGGATTCAGGGGCCTGGCTGGTCCCACCTCTGTCACTGACTGCATGTGACCTTGAATGCTCTCTTCCTTCTGGGTCTCAGTTTCCACATGTGTGGAGGCTCCAGGCCAAGGGGACCTTTAAGGGCTTTTCTGTCCTGGTGTTCCAGGATGTCTGTGAAGGGGGTGGGGGTGGGGCTTGCATTCGAAGAAACTCACTCCTCTTTCCAAGTCCTAGGAGTCAGGACAAGGGGTGGTTTTTCTTCTATGAAGCTGGTGTGTGTGGTTAGTACTCTGTGGATTGCCTTGGGCTGAGATGGAGAGGGAGAGGGAGGCAGAGCTAAGGGGGGGTGGGTTGCATGTGACAGCGAGCCCTGATTCCTGGGGTTGACAATGGCCTGGGAGTTTTGGGGGGCCCGGGAAACTGACCTAAGGATGACCAAACTCCAAAAAGTAACTTCCTGGAGGCCGAGGGAATCGGGTCCTGAGGAAGGTGGGAGGAGGCCGGATCCTAATGGCCTCAGCCTGCTTCAGGGAGCCCCTGCTGCAGCAGCCAGGGCATTGCCCATGGAATGGTCCAGAGCCACGGCCTGAGGCTGGAAGGGGGCAGAGTTCTGACTGCTGCTGAAAGCCCAGCATTAAAGGCCAAAGTGGCCCGAAACTTCTGTGTTTATAAAAAAGCTCTTATCCCTGGAGCATCTTCCCTAGCACAAGCTGGGACTGCTGCTCACATGCTGCTCGCCCGCCAGTCTGGCTCTTGGGGCAGACGTGAAGTGGGTGAGCCAAAGTCTAGCTGAAATCGGTCCGTTGGGGCTTCTTTCCATGATGGGGCCAAACTGAGAAAGACCTCCCATCCGTGGGGATGGTCCCTTTCTTGGGTTTATCTTCTTACAGGTGGGCCACTGCCTCTCAGGCCCATCAACTGGGTGTATTTCCATGTTCAGAGAAGCAGGTTCCTTTCCATGCCCCCTATGACCTTGCCCGCTTCTGCCTGTGACCCTCAGCTTACTCCTTCACCTTTTGCCAGACCTAGGTTCAAAATTTGGCACTGTCATTTACAAACTGCAAGACTGGGTATGTTTCTTAACTTCTCTTGAGCTTCAATTTCTTCATCTATAGAACCAGGATACTAATACCTACCCGATGGGGTTGTCAGTGTGTACAAAGAGATACAGCACCTCGCACATAATAGGCGTTCAACATGCCACTTCCCTCATCCTCTTTAGCTGCACCACTTGACTGCTCCTGGAAGTGGTGAAGAATTCCAGGGAGGTACTGAGCTGGAGGGCCCGCAGATAGTTGAAGTAATTGTTTAGGAACTCCTGGGATAAGGGGTGCCCTCCCCACCCACCACCCAGTCTGAGAGAGTGGGGATCAAGAGGAAGAAGTCAAAACCCGTGCAAAGGCAAGGCTGCTGTGTCTGGGCCGCCATCACTGGCCCTTCCCAGGATCCCTCTCCAGGCCCAGTGTTTATCCCTTCGCCGCGGTTGCTGACACGCGTTGCTGACACCCGCCCAGGCTGGCCTCGGCCCCGGGCGCGGAGGGGGCGGCGGGCGGCTGGCTGCCTGCCCGGGGGAAGCCACGCAGCCAGCCCGCGGGCCGGGAGGGGGAGGGGCCGCGCCTGCTGGGCCATGCCCAGCGCAGGCACCTGTGTCAGGGCACAGCTGTGCTAGTGCCCTGCTGGGGACCCCAGGCCCCACTGTGCTCCCTGGGGCGGGGAGTCCCCCGGCGGCTGTGTGGCGAAAGAATGTGGGGAAGGGCTGGTAGTTCCCGAGACAAGGGTCCCCCGCTCACGTGCTGGCTTATCCCCGCCCCCCAGGCCGCAAGTTCATCATCGCCAACGCTCGGGTGGAGAACTGCGCCGTCATCTACTGCAACGACGGCTTCTGCGAGCTGTGCGGCTACTCGCGAGCCGAGGTGATGCAGCGCCCTTGCACCTGCGACTTCCTGCACGGGCCGCGCACGCAGCGCCGGGCCGCGGCGCAAATCGCGCAAGCCCTGCTTGGCGCGGAAGAGCGCAAAGTGGAGATAGCCTTTTACCGGAAGGATGGTAGGCACGGGCTGGGGGCGGGGCCACAGCCGAAGGGGCGGGGACAAGAGGGACTAGGTGGGGGCTGTGGGATCCCAGAGGCTGGAAAGTGGCGGGAGCCGAGATGGGTCATGCAGGGGCGTCTAACACTTGGAGGGGAAATCCAAACTGGGGTCATTACAGGGTTCCGGTTGGGAGGCACGTGCTGGGACTTTAGGCTGCAGGGAGGTCTGGGTCTCCTCACCCCACTCTGACAGGGTGGCCTAGGGGTTACTTGGCTATGGGTCTGGTGCCTCAGGTTCCTCCCTCCCTGTGGGCCTGTTGAGCCTGTTGAGCCAGGGGAACTGAAGTTTGACGGGGCCGAGATGGCAGGTGCGACTGAGGCAATGGGACAGGCGGGGTCTGGGCTCTGACCCCTGGCCACAGACCTATAGCTACACTTAGGCCGTCCCTGCCAACTGACTCTTCTGAGAAGCAGTGTCTGAGGGGTGAGGTGGTGGACGGCTGCTGTTCGCTCTCTGCCACCCTTCTGCCCCCTCTCTCTTCTGCACTTAAACTGCACCTGGGCCTGGGAGTGTCTCTCCCCACAGCCTTGGTTTCCCGGGTTCCCATTGTCTTATCTATCGAGTGCCTGCCCACTTCACCCAAATGCGCCAGATGTCTCTGCTCAGCCACAGCTCCCAGCCCAGCTGCTCTGCGCTTCCGGAGAGCAGATAAACAGAGCCTAGGGTGGAGCTACGCTCACACCGAGGCCTGCCCCATTGGGGTGGGGTGGGCTCTGCTCTAGGAGGGTTGGCCAGGAGGTTGCGGAATGTGCAGCTGGACTGTCACGGGTGCCCAATCAAGCTACTCATCTGTGTGTCTTTAACAAGCATTTATTGAACACCTGTGAGCCAGGCGCTGTGCTAGGCCCTTGGCTATATGGCAGTGAACCAAAGAGACAAGATTCTTACTTTCATGGATTTTACCTTGCATTCTGCTATGGGGGAGGCAAAGTGAGGATTCTTCCCCCTGCCAACTCATGAGCCTGGCCCTTGAAACTTTCTCTGTATGTGTTAGGGTTGGCTAATGTAGCCCTATAAAGGCTTGCTTACACACTCTGCTTTTGCAGGCATGCACAGTCTGTGACATTATTGGGTTGGACTATAGGGGCTCTGCCATAGGAGTCCTATGGAATAAGGGTTTCTTATCGCAAATTGGGATTCCTGCTGGGAGGCAGTTAGGTGAGACTAGAATGCAAACTCTGAAGGCAGTGGTTTTGATCTGCTTTTTTTCCCTCCCTCACTGATGGTGTACCTAGAACCTTAATCAGAGCAGATCTGCTTTTAGATCTGCGTGGTGGTGATCTAGTAAAAGCTAACACTGATGGGTGGTTTCTGTGTGCTGGGCATTGGGCTAAATGTTTCACTTATATTATCTCATGTAATCTTCATAACCCTGGGAGGGTTTTATGGAGGAGAAAACTGAAGTGCAGGGAAATTAAGAAACTTCCAAAAAGTTGCACAATGAAAAAGCGACAGAGCTGGGAATCGAACCCATGTCTGACCAAAACATTACCTTCTCTGCTCTGTTGTGTGTTGTGTATTAAAAACAACACCCAAGTAGCTAGAGGTATATCTGTATACTGCATATTACTGTATTTCAAGTTTTATTTTAGAAGTTTTAAAATCACTGGTAGAATGAAAAGAAGATAAACACCTGAATCCTGCACTGGGGTTTAACACTTGAAATTATATAATATTGGGCTGGTCAGTTAACTTCCCTGAGCCTATTTCTACTTTTGCAAAATGAGATAATATGCTTTGCTGGAGAACCTCACAAGGATACTGTGAGTTTCATTAGAGAGAAAGCCCATGGGAGTGCCTTAAACTGTAAGATGCTGGGCCCACTTTTGGACGTTGGCTTGTGTTGTGTGATTTGGCCCCATTGGCAAGAGGGACCTGGAAGCTTCTGTATCTGGCAGTGGTAAGTGTGAGGTCCTCCTTGGTGGAGCTGGCTCTCCCTCTTGCCCCAGCCCTCCTCCTTTGGGAAAGGGATGGCCACAGAACTCCTGCAGAGATGCTATCTTGGAATCTTGGAGCTGGAGACAACCTGATGGATCATTTAATCCAACCCCACTTGAGTTACAGATGAAGAAACTGAGAACTAGTGGTCTGGTTACCAGAGAATCAGTGGAGGAAGTGGGACTAGAATGCGGGCCTCTGACCCCAAGTTCATTCGTTTTTCCACTCTCCAGGTTTCTATTCCAAGGGGTGGGGTGGGGGGCTGTGATCCAGAAAACCCTATACCAGGCATCTCCACCTGCCCTATCTTTGCTCTCACCATTTTCATGTGGGTCCCCACTTAACCCTGGCACTCTGGGCCTAGGAGGAAGACAGATGTCCTCAGCCTCCCCTGCCCCTGCTTTGAAACACTAAGTCCCTTGTGCAGATCCCAGGTGTGTGATCTGCCCTGAGTGTGTGTGTGTGTATGTGTGTGTGTGTGAGTGCTTGTGCATGGGCCAAGGGGGAGGCAGAGGTGAGGCATGCCAGTGCCACCTCTTATTCCGATCTGGGCTTTTCTCAGGGTCTCTACCTGGATCAGTGATGGGGGAATGGGTCCCTGGGCTGCAGCCACAGGAAGGGTAGGGGTGGCCTGGAAGGAGGTGGAGGCTTTTACTGGCAGGCACCACCATAGACAGCTGTGCTGTGTCCATGCCTCTGTCCTGGCTCTGTGCAGTATCAGGGCCTGGAGCCAGACAGCCCCATTATTTAGTTGCTGGGATTGCTGGGAGATGGAGAGGCTGGACTTGGGGTTTGTGAGGGGAAGGTGGGCTGGAGGGAGAGACATTGGGTGCTTGGGATTATGGAGCTGACATCTCTAAGTCCAGCCCAGAATCAAGATGGAATTGGGAGCAGAGCCCCACAGTGTGGGGCTGGTAGGTGGTGACATCCCTGCTGGCTGCCCCTTCAGGGCCCTGGGGTGCCACCTTGGGCAACAGGTGTTAGTGGGTACACACCTCTGTTCTCACGTCTTTGTCTTCTTAGGGGTGGAGTGGTGGCTCCCTTAGATGGTGGCTCCTCCTCTCTCCTCCTCCTCCATTGGATGTTGGGGAGGCCACCTACTCTCTGTCCCTGACTTTCTTTTTGCTCCTTATTTCCATCTCTCTCTTCCTTTGTGCTGCTTCCTTGCCCACCCCAGCCACCCAGCCACCCCTGCCGCCCCAGCACTCATCCTCTCTGTCTGCCTGCACCCGGTGTCTCTGCTCCCTTCCTTTTACCCACATCTCTGGCCTCCCCACCTTTGTCTCCTGGAGTTGCTGCAACTCTCTGTCCCTTTGGTCTTTATCTCCTCTGTCCTTCTTCTTCCCTTCCTTCAGCACCCCTGAACCTCTCTCCTTGCGGTCCTCCCTCTGCCTTGGTGTCCCCCACCCCTCTGAACTTCTGTCTCACAGTCTCTGTCTGGCTTCCCATAGTTCTGCCTGTCCCGGTCTGGTCTCCATGTCCCCGTGTCCCCAGGAGTGTCCCCAGGAGTCTGTGCGTGGGTGGGAATGGGGGTGTCTCTGGAGGAGAGTCTGTCAGCTTCTCCACTCCAGCTGCAGGCTGGTTGCCATGGCAGCAGGGTCAGAGGGCCCCCACTGCAGCAGCTGAAGCTGTGAGGTGGGGGGAGGGGTGGGGACCATAGCCCAGGCCAGCCCCTGTCTCCTCTCCTCTGTCCCCAGTGCCTGTGGGGAGCTAGAGCCCCAGAGATGGCCCCCACACTCACCGATCTACGGTCCTCAGACCCAGTTTCCCAGATGCTGGTACGCATATTTCTTGCGCCAGTGCTACTCTGGGCCTCCTGGGACCATCCACACACCCAGGCCTTTTCTTCTGGTCCTCCTTCCTCACCGTTCCCCCTCCTCCCTGTCTCCTTAAACTAGGCTCCCTCCTCTGACTCTTGGGTCCCCCTGCTCCCTGCTCCATCATGGCTGGCCTCTCCCCAAGCTTAGGCACCCGCTCCCCCTCCTCCAGTCTGTAATCCACAGGTTCCCAGGATCCCATCAGTCTGCACTAGAGATAAGGATGCTTCTCCTGGAAGTGAAAGTCTGAGGAGCCCATGGATATTTTGAGATTAGGAAGGCAGGTCAGGGAGAGGATGGTCTCCTTGAGCTGGGAAACAGACCAGAATGATCCCAGGAGGGACTGTGGTTAGACACAAGGAAGCACCTCTTGTGGGGGGCTCTGCCATTGGCAGAGAAGTCCCTATTTTTCTGGCAGAGCCTGGTGCAGTTTGGAGCCAGGAGCAGGTGAGAGGGCGTTTAGAGCCCCTCTTCTGGTCAGAGCATTTTCAGGGCTGCTAGTGTGGGGCACAGGGTCGGAGAGGAGCCCAGCTGCCTCTCCCTGCTTGGTACACTTCCCTCTGCAGCTTCCCTCTCTCAACTGGTCCTGCGAGGCTGGAGGCTTAGAAGGGCTGCAGAGAGGGGACCAACTCGTCATTCTTGAGCCAGAGTGGGGTGACCTGGCCCGTTTGCGGGGGGGCCCTCCCATCCCATCCCATCCCGGTGGTTCCACCTTAGGGGGTGAAGTAGGGATGATGTGGTTTGTGACTGTTGTCAACACTGGGATCTGGAGAGTGTCGGGAGGGCGGCTCCCGATGGATGTTGTGTCTTCCTGTAGCCCCCGGAGAGGAGCTATGTAAATATTTGCGCAGAGCCAGCTGGGATGGGAGCAGAGTTTGATGGTGGCCTTGGGCTCTGGGGAGGGTGGGGATGAGGGCAACAGGGCCAGCTGAGTTGGGATGAGACTGGGCCTATTTTCTGCCCAGAGGTGTCTTCCTGTGTGGTGTGATTCCAAGAAAGAGGTTCTGAGAAAGCTCTTTCACACTCAAACATCTCCCCTACGGTGCCTGAAATGCCTCCATTAGAGAACTTTTCATTTGGATTGAGATTTATCTTTTTTTCTTTAAAAACACATTCTCTCTCATCACTATCCCTCCCCATATACAGGGAACATGGCAAGAATTTAGTCCTTTAGTGTGAGTGAGTTGAACAGATACTTCCCTCCTTGGCATGGGGAGAAGGGACATGGGGGTCAGGGCCAAAGGGGAGGAGGGACACCCAGGACATATGGGAGAGGCTCAGATGAGTAGCTGTCACCCTGAAGAGTCTGCTTCTTAGTCCAGCGGCCTGCAAGGGATCTTTTAAAGCTATGGGTTGTGGTTGGTCTCAAATGAACCCCTCTATGTTTTGGTCTCTTGTCTACTGGACTAAAAGTGCCTTAAGGACCAGGGCAATCTTTTCCCTTTTGCTCCATCCATCTCCCGGTCTCCCACGCTCACAGTTTTGGACGATGTTGTCGTGTCCGTCTTCCTCACTAGATTATAAGCTCCTTGAAAGCAGAAAGTAGCCTTGTCTCTTCTGTTTTCTGTTGTATCTGTGTGCTTTGTGCAAAGCTCAGTACGTATTTGCTGAATGACTGAATGAACGAATGAAGTCAGCAGTGTACCATATTGGAGAAGCCCTATACTGGGAATCAGGTGACTTGGGACCGATTTCTGGCTTGGTTACAAATTTGCTGTGTGACCTTGGGCAAATCACTTCCATTTCTGGGCTTCAGTCTCCCCCTCTTTGAAAACCCTTAGAACATAGAATGCTAGGGCTGGGAGGGATTGTAGAGAATGGGGAAGCTGTCAGGGCCCAAAGTAGGTGGGGCCAACAAGAGGGCTGAGGTGGCTGGCCACTGAGAGAGCTGGGAGTCACCCAGCCCTGCCAAGTAGATGGGGACATTGTGGGGCTCAGGGTGAAGGCATCTGCAAGCTCACAGCCTGCCCACCCTCAGAGGGGTCCAGGAGGCTTTGGTGGGGAGAACGTTTTTAGAGCTGCTGAAGAGGAGTAAAGCTGGAGATGGGTGGGTGGCAGCCATATCAGCAGCACACACAGGCACACTCATTGTTGCGACTGCACTTTACAGTTTGCAAATCGGGGACACATGTTTTGTGGCAGGTGGTCCTCATGGCCCTCTGAGAGGTAGGATTCCTCTCTGGCATTTTACAGAAGGGAAATGATGGCTTTAGAAAGACTAAGAGACTTGCCCAAGTTTCCCCAGCTGGTGGTGTCTGAGTTGGAACATGAACCCAGTTTTTCTATTTCAGCTCTAAAGCCCTGCCCAGCCCGGAACAGCACTGCACAGGGTGTCTTGCTCCAGAGGGCCCTTGTGGGGGTGACAGGCTCAGGGCCTCAGGAAACTTTGGGTTTTAGCTCTGGTTCTGCCACTGACCTTGGCCAGAATTCTCTGAGAGCCTCAATCCCTCATTTGCTCAGTGGGTTAATGACACCGATCTTTCCATGCACTACTGTGGGGAGGTTCCTTAAATAAGATGATAGATGCCAAAACGTTCCAAAGCAGTATCAGGTGCCAGACAAGTGCCAGAGTTCATTATGCTTGCCATTTAGCATGGCATCACCCATGTGGCCGCAGGTCCTGGCCAGTGCTGCTGCCACCATTTGAAGTGAGTCCAACTGCGGCCTTGGCAGCCCTGTTCCTTCCCCATCCCAACTCACAAACTCCTTTCCCCCTCCCTCCTGAGGCCCCTACTGACCCCAGATCCAGCCTCCCCCCCAAATAATGAAAACCACAATATTTGTGTTCATGTTTTTTTTTTCTTTCTCTTTTGTTTTGTTATTTCCCGTTATCTCACTCCCAGCTCAATTACCCACCCCACAGCCAACCTTTCAAATGTACTAAATGTAAATGTTTTGCTGGCATCTGTTCTTGCAAAATGTGTCTTTTGTTTGGATGCATATAGGTTTAATTTATGTAAATGATATTATGCTGTATGTTGTGTTCTGGCGTTTGCTTTTCTTTCATAAAAGTGTGCCTTGACATCCATCCAGGATGTCCTTCACCGTCTAATGTGTAGTTCCTATTCCATGGTGGGTATCCATCCCGTTTTCCTTACCCGCTCTTCCGGGGAGGGACCCCCAGATTGTCCTTAACTCCCTGCCACCATAAATAATGCTGTATGAACATCCTCATACATATTCATTTTCGGACTCCCGTGAGGACGTTTTTAGGATATATACCCAAGAAATGGAATTGCCGGACCACAGAGCATGTGGACCCTGAATTCAGCCAAAGACTTCCAGATCACACTCCAGGCTGGCTGTGCCCGTCCCCACCCTCCTAAACAGAGCGTGAGATTCCCACGCCCCCACATCGTCACACTTGGCATTATCTACTTTTCTAATTTTTGCTGATCTCATAAGGAAAGTGATATCTTGTCACTTTAATTTGCATTTCTTTGATTTCTAGTGTGTATGAGCATCATGTAGGCTCGATAGCCTTTTGGGTTTCCTTCCCTGTGAATTGCCTGTTTGTAGCCTTTCCTTATTTTTCTACGGAGGTTGCTTTCTTTTGTTTTTGTTGATTGCAGAGTTCCTTGCGGGTCCTAGAAAATACAAATGCATACAGTTATATATATTCTGGATATTAATGCCTTGTTGAATTGAGATATTGAAAATTTCTTCTCCCATTTGGTGATCTGGTAAATTTATCCAACAAAGATACTTAATTTTGATACAAATCCATTGTTTTTTTTTTTTGTTTTTTGCTTTGTTTGTGCTTTTGAAGTTTTGTTTAAGAAATCCTTTGCCATTCCTGGGCTGCAAAGGTCTATATTTTCTTCTATTAATTTAATTGTTTTACCTTTCTCAGCTGGGTTTCTAATCCATCCTGAGCCTACCTCTGTATGTGGTGTCAAGTAGGGATCAAGTTTTATTTTTTTTCCATGTAGTGAGCCAATTTTCCCACCACCATCTAGTAAGTAGTCTGTTCTTTTCCATTGATTTGTGGTGCTACCTTTATCATAGATTAATTTCTCGTATATCCATGGGCCCGCTGTTCTTTTTCAAATATTTATTTGTATGTTCTTGCATCAAAACCACATTTTTAAAAAAGCTATAATATTTAATACGTCTTAGTCACTGGTAAGGCAAATCTCTGTAATTAATCTTTTTTTTTTTAAAGTTGACACAGCTATTTGTAGACAAAGTTATCCTTCTTTATAAACTTCAGAGAAAGATTACTGAGTTCCTGGAAAGAAAAAACCCACTAGAATTTTGATTGGGAATACATTGAATTTGTAGATTAATTTGGGGAGAATTGACATCTTTATATTTTTATATTATATTTGTAATATTAGCTTATGCCATCCAAGAGCATGAACACTCTCTCAATTTATCAGATCATTTCTAAATCCTTTATCAAAGGTTGGTTTTGTTTTTCTCCATAGAGGTCTTGTGTATACTTGGCTAATTCCTGGATATAGG
Organism: Tamandua tetradactyla; assembly: GCF_023851605.1. Classification (NCBI taxonomy): domain Eukaryota; kingdom Metazoa; phylum Chordata; class Mammalia; order Pilosa; family Myrmecophagidae; genus Tamandua; species Tamandua tetradactyla. The sequence continues at coordinate 194,903,250 of NC_135327.1, read as the reverse complement.
TTTTTTTTTTTTTTTCTATTGTGAAAGATATCTTATTTGGACTGTATTTTCTACTTATGCAATGATGGTATAGAGAATTGCTATATATGTTTTTGGACTGATCTTATATTTGGCAGCCTTACTGAACTCTGATAGTAGTTGCAATTGCTTTGATTTGGTTGGTTTTCTAGGGAGAGAGCCCTATCATCTGCAAATAATGGCAGTTTTCTCTGTTTACATTTGAGTCATTGTCATGTGTTTTAATGCTAGAATGTTCCACTGGCCTTTTCAGAGGGCCTGCAGGTGCACTTGTATTTGTTCCTTGTTGTTTCATGGTGTCCTTTAAAGTGGGCAAGTTAGGGAGGGATTATAACTCTTGGCTTAATGATCAAGAAACTGTGAGTCACTCGGTGACTGATGGAGAGCTGGAATTGAAACAGAGCTTTAGCAAGGCCTCCCCAGGCTCTGCTGGAGTGTTCTGGAGCCAAGGTGGGAGCACAGTGCTAGAAGTTTACAGAGCATTAGAGGTAGACGAGGGACTCAGACTCAATTCTTGTGGACAACTAGCAGTTCCTGTTGCCTTCACTGTCCTCAGGCAGGCTGTGACTACCACACTCTGTGAGACGCCTGCTTTAGCTCCTCCTTCACCTGGTTTCTTGGGGACTAGCCTCTGTGCTGTATGGTAAGTCTTGATCAGATTTAGTATCACTTTAGTAAAAAGACAACTTAATTCTCAAGGTAGTTCAGTCTGCTGTCTAGAATCAAGATGGGGGGCACTATGGGTTTGAAATGGTTAAATCCTGTTGCTAAAGGACAATGTCCCTGGATCTGAGAGCCAGTTTAGAGGGTAGGGAGACGGCCCTGCCCACACCTGCCCATAACCACAGCTCGCCACCCCTAGTCCATGTTCAGCCCTTTGACAAATCCTTACCCAGCATCTCCCATGAGGCTAGCCTTGCCCTGGCCTTAGTGAGCTGGCTGGGATAGAGAAAGAAAGTTTACCCCAGGAGCCATTGTACAATTATCTCCTAAATTAGGGATATATGTTTTGAGGAATTCCGTGGGGGCCAAATAGAGTGGTCAAGAAAGCCCTTGTAGAGGAGAGGCTTCAGTGGGGGTGGGGGGGCCCTAGAAGGATAGGGAGGGATCGGAGACAAGCAGGGTGGGGGCAGGTTGGAAACAAGAGGACCCTGCTGGGAGGGCAGGCTGATGGGGTGGGGAACGCGGGGCTCTAGAGTCCTGAGGGGGGACAGACTCCAGGAAACAGGAGGAAGGAGGTAAATGGAGGAGGAGAAGGAGAATGGAGCGACAGAGAGCTGTTTTCCCTATATAAACATGACCTTGTTTCACCTTCCCAGTGATTCTCCAAAGGAGAATGGGGATGTGACTCAGTTGTGTGTCCGGAGAGGTTCTATGGCCCCCAGCAGATTGGTGGCAGAGCTGGGTCTCAGCTGTTTTAAGCAGAGCTCTTCTCTTCAGGTCATTGCATGATCCCCATGGAAGACACACCACGGAGGTGTGGAGTGAGGGGGTCTAGATGGGCAGAGGTCCTGGTGGCCCTAGGGAGTGTTGGCAAGGTCCCTAACCAGAAGGTTGTCAGAGGAATCTGGCGATGTTCCTTCTCTGGGAGTTGGGGTCTGGATTGCGCTTTCCCCAGCTCTTGCCTTGCAGCGGGTGTTCCCCAGAAATCTCTGCATCTCTCATTCTTTCCCCCCTTTGCCTCCCCCTCCCCCCAGGCACTCATAGACTGGCTGTATTCTCAGGCTCTCCCGTTCTGTCGCCTGGGCCTGCAATGCCCCTGGCTTTCTCTCGGCCCCCAGCTGCCCATGAGAGCGGTATTAGCAACACGGTGGCCCCCGGCCAGGAGCGGCTCCTGCTGCATCTTCCTGTCGCCGCCACCAGTCTAAATATAACCTGACACTGCACAGCCCTGCGCTGCTGCCACAGGAGACAGCCTCCCTTCCTCGGGGGCGGACAGGCCTGAGTGGGGCCCCAGCCTCCTGCCCTCAGCATGACTTTGGGCCGGTCCGGGTGCAGCTCTTCTTGTTGGCAGCGCGGGAGGACAGCAAACAGGGCAAGGATGGCTGCCTCCCTGAGGTCACCTTCCCTGCAGGGACCCAGCACCCTACCTTGATACTGCTCTGGATGTTTCCACAAGGCAGTCACACATCTGTCGTCTCATCTGGCATCGAGGGCAGGGATCATTTGTCCCTGCGGTACCCACAGGGAGTCAGAGTCTCAGAGAGGTGGGCAAGCTGCCTAAGTCTCACAGCAAACGAGAAGGAGAGCAAGAGCTCAGGTCTCCCGATAGTTGGGGCAGGGAAGCTCAGCTCCCCTGTGGGTCCTCCATCTGCTAGTTTATTCCCTCATCCTCTGTCTCCTACTGTGCACCAAATTTTTTGGGTCCTGCTTGATATTCGGCTCAGTGAGGGCGGGGGCCAGGCCCATCTTGTTTGTCATTTTACTCCCAAAGCTTTTCATGGTGATGGGCTGGTGGCTGTGCTTAGTGAGTATTTGTGGGTGACTGAATAGCTATCCCATGCGGGAGCCATGATTACGCTGAGTATACAGAGGGGGAAACTGAGACTCTGACCTGAGGGCCTTGCCCACAGACACTCGGCTGGTCACCTGCAGCTTCCCTCCCCTCACAAAAGCAAAGTGTGACCCCTGCCTGGGGCCTGGCACAGGCCACGGGTATCCAGAAGCAGGGAATCAGCGTGGGACTGGGGAGGAGGTCTGGAGGTGGGGTGGGGGTGGGGGTGCTGGGCAGGGGCCACGCCCCCACAGGTGGACTGCAGAAGGAGGGTTGGGAACGAATGAAAGCAAAGCAGGCTTTGTATTCTAATGAATGGCAGAGGCCCTCAGGGGGTCAGTCTGAGCTACACCTGCCTCACCTGGAACTGTGGAGGCCTGGATCTGCCCTCCAGGGCCCCTCTCCCACTGCCCCCTCCCATTCTCCCCTTTTCAGTGACTTGCAGTGAGTTGTATGACCCCCCTTGTAGGGCTGTTAGGGTGAGGCCCTTGCCTACCTCATTGGTGGAGGCTGAAAGGCGAGGAGGGTATAAAGGAGCCAGGAGCCTATACATTTAGGTTGTTATCGATTGATCAATGTCTTCCCTTTCTTTGTTTCCATCTCCAGAGGGGCCCAGGGCACCTAAGCTGAGGCCACAGAGTGCCCCCAGTCCCCTAGGGGGCAGGCCGGGCAGAGCAGGGAGGGCCTCCTCACCCAGGGGGAAGTCTCTCCAGCTGGGGCTGGGGACTGGGCGGGCAGGTAGGGAGCCCTGCCTCAGCCACGTGAGCCAGGCTGGCCCAGGGACCTCCGATCCCTAAGACCAACCCACCTGTCTCTCCCCTCTCCTCCTCTTCCTCACTTTTCTTGAGCAGCTCCCAGTACTAGGCTCTGGGTTTCACAAATGTTCTGTCATTTCATCCCTGCAGCCCCGAAGGGTGGGTGTGGCCGCCCCGGAGGACTGGGGCCTCTGGGAGGGTGAATGGCCTACCCAAAGCCATTCTCACTCAGCGAGGAAAGGCCACCTGCCTCCAAAGCCCATGCTCCCTCCCTCACGGTGAGGACTCCTCAACCAGGGCCGCAGGAATCTCCTGCCCCCCTGCAGTCCTTGTCCCTGGGTGCTCCCCTTCCCGGGAGCCGGCCTGGCGGTGGCTGCCTCTGGAGTGCGGGCTGCGCCTGCCACGGAGTGGCGCTTGGTGGAACTGCAGCCTCGACCCAGCCCTGGGCATCCACGCAGACCTTCCGGAGTTCAGCCTCTGCCCCTGGGGGCGTGGGGCTGGCTGAGCCTGGGCGTGGTCTGGGGGAGATGCGGAGCAGAAGCGGTGGGCTGGGAGCTGGGGTGGGCATTTCCGAGGCAGGGCAGTCAGTGTCCCCTGTGTGCCCCTCCCAGGGCTCTCCGGGGGGCAGCTCAGACCTGCGGCTTCTCAAGATTGTTCTCTCTACTGGGTGGGAGTGTAAAGGTCAGAGTCCCCCCTGCCCACCAGTTGGGATTTGCTCTGTGCCCATGCTCAATTTCCAGACTGTCATTGTGCCCCATCCCTGGCCTGGCCGACTTTCAGCTGCTCCCAGGGATCCCTATCCCTGCTGGTCTGTCTTTTGGGAGCCCGCCCACCCATAGGATGGGGTCTGGGTGGCAGGCCTGCTGGGAAGCTAGGGCTGAGTAATAGGGCAGCTGGTGGGCAAGACCCAGCTGAACTAGCCGGGTGGGAGGGGCGGTGCCTCAGGAAGCACGGGCCAACTCAGGGCCACCCACTTTTCTTTCTTCCACTCCCCCTTGAGGTTAGCAGCTGAAGCCTCCTGTCCCCAGCCCCCACCAGGCAGAGCTCCAGTTCACATTTTTGGAATAACCAGAGCTTTGACAGGGTTATTTGAAAGGGAAAATTCCTTGAATGTCGAAGTAGAGAGAGGGCCAGGGGGGCTGTGTGAGTGTGTATCCGGGGATGGGGCCGCCTCTGCCCGGAGAAGAGCTTCTATCTGGAGGTTCTGCAGCCTGGGGTGGGGGTGGGGATGGGAGTGGTGGCAGTTTGAGATATCCGGGACCTGGGGTGAGCAGGCTTCAGGGTGCGGTGTTGGCCTCTCCGCTGAGAGGCCTGAATTGAAGTGAGGAGAGGGTGATGAGGTCTCACGTTCAGAATCCCTGGGGCAGAGTCTCCAGGCCAGCCTGAAGGGCTGGGGTCTTGGCTGCCTACTCTAGACTTCTCTTCGACAGGTTTCCTGGTGAAGAATGAGGCCCCAGGGCTGGGTGCTGGGGCTCTCTGGACCTGAGGCTTCCTGGTCTCTGGACTAACCTTCCTTAGTCCTGCTGAGGGCCAGTTCCTGCTCAGGCCGCTGCTGCCCATCACCATATTAGGACATAAAACTCTAGGCCCGCTGTCTGGGTGCCAAATAGTCTCCAGCTGGGCCTGTTCCCCACCCCACACACCCCAACTTCCCTCCCTCCCTGCTGCCCATCTCCTGCACCCCACACTCCCAGCCTCCCAAGACCACAGCTGTGCTTTGGCTAGGCCATGTCAGAGGCCAGAGATCAGGGGACAAGAGAGGCAGTCGTGGCTGCTGGAGGGAGACTCACACAGAGTCCCTGGGCTCAGATCCCTCCGCAGTGCTGTGAGAACCTGGGATGTGGTGAGTGGAAAGGCTGATGGTGGGTGGAGAATTCCAGCCCCTCCCCTGGTGTAACCTCCATCACCCCGGTGCCATCCCGTTTAAGTTGATGTCAGAGGACCTCATTGCACAGGATTAATCCCCATCTGCTCAGTCCTCTCAGCCCTGCCCCTGGCACATCTTCCCCTCGCCTGACCAGCAGCTCCCTAAATCAGGCCCTTCTCACCTGTCTCAGGCTGATGCTGAAGCTGATCTCACCACCTCCCCAGGGCTCAGCCCCTCAGGCCGCCTTGGCAGAGTCATCAAGCACCATCTCCAAGTCCTGGCGGGCCAGCTATCTCCCCTGACTCAAATCATACACCCCGCCCCCACTGTGGCTGGGCTGAGAGCAGGAATGGAGGTGAGGGGGGGTACAGAGGGTCGGGAGATGAGCCCAAGGAGATTATGGAGGTAGAAAAGTGAGGAGATAGGGTGGGCAGGCATGGGGTTTTTAGGGATACAGTGGGACCATGTTGCTAATCACCACCACCACTTCCTCTTCCTTCTCTTCACTATCACCCCATAACCATGAGTGCCTCCACCATCAGCATTGCCCATCACTGTCCTATTAATCAGTGCCTGTCTCAGGATGCGTTATTCTAGGTACTGAGCACGTCAAAGGGGATGCCTTTAGGTCTCTTCAGTTCAGAGAAGACAGATGAGCATGGGGTAAGCTGAGACAAGGAAAGGGGCCTCAATCCAAGGGAAGAGTAGGGGATGAGGAACAGGCCTGGGCCCCTGTAGGGTTGGTTGAGAAGGAACAGAATTTAATATGCTTTCTTGTTTCATCAAGGAGGACTTCCCCTGGGGCACTGGGGTCTGAGCTAGGCCTCAGGTGGGGCCTGAAAGTCTGCTTCAGAAACCAGCAGGAAGGAAGAGGTGACCCCACATGCTAGACAGAGAGCAAAGGCAGACAGAGTCAAGTTCACTGCTTGACCCTAGGGACCTGGTGACCAGAGAGAGAGAGGGAGAGAGACCAGGAGGCAAAAAGCCAAGGGCAGAGAAAAGGACAAGGGCAGACAGAGATGAAAGATCTAGAAGCAATGCTTCTTGGACTCTTTGGTGAAGGATCAGTTTTCTTTATTTGTAATATGTTGCAGACCAATGCTTTTGTGAAATACAGAATCACGTGCTTGGGTATTGTGGCAATGCAAAATTGCTGTAAAGGTTTTGAAATTCTTGCTCTCAATTTCTGTACTTCTCTTGCTGTGGACTGACAACACATCTAGAGAGAAAAGAGACAGAAAGACAGATGGTAATTAAGCTAAGCTGCCGATAGTGTTTAGTTTATGCCAGGTGTTACTCTAAACAACTGACTCATTTAATCTCTACAACTCATGAGAAAAGAACTATTATTATTCCCATTTTATAGATGAGGGAAAGGAAGTTCAGAGAGGTTAAAGAATTTTGGGAAAATGCACAAACGATGAAAGAGTATGAGGGAAAAGCAAAGATGAATTGAGAGCATAGGGAAAATGAGACGAGAAGACAGAGCCAGAAAGGAACATAAGTCAGTGTGGTAGAAAATGTACTTAGGGAAAGAGGGCTGGAGAAATAAGATGGGCAGAGTGGTGGTGGTCAGAGTTATGCAACCAGCGAGAACAGGCAAATTGAGGGAGGAGAACTCAGACTGTCGGACAGCCAGCCAGGATGAGGGTTGTGGGCAGGAGAGACTGTAGAGAGGAGGGGATAGAGAACAGAGAGGCTTTGGGGGAGGCAGAATGGACAGTCCCTTCAGACTCGCGGATCTGTCCTGCCTGGATTTCTGCTCAGCACCACCGAGGGCGCCCTGGTACCACCATGACTGTGTCCCTTCCCATTCTGCAGGGAGTTGCTTCCTGTGCCTGGTGGATGTGGTGCCCGTGAAGAACGAGGATGGGACTGTCATCATGTTCATCCTCAACTTCGAGGTGGTGATGGAGAAGGACATGGTGGGGTCCCCGGCTCGTGACACTAATCACCGTGGCCCCCCCACCAGCTGGCTGGCCCCAGGTAAGTGCATCCTGATTCTTAGGCTGGCTCAGGAATATGTGGTTTCCTTTCCCTGGGGCCATGAAGCTTCCCAAGGCCCGGCAGAGCTGGAGGAGAGAACCCAGAGGACATTGCCTGGTCCTCCAGGCTGGACAGATGGGGGTGGAGTGAAAGATTGGGCCCAGAATCAGAGATCCTGGAGGCAGGAGAGCACCTGTTTTCCTAGCCGCACCTGCTTGGGTTCTCAGCACAGTGTCTCCTCTTTCCAGCCTGTGCTTGAAGCCCCAGAGATGGGGGACTTCCCCTCCCCAGATGGCCCAGGTCACTTCTGAGCAGCTCACCCCATCATTAGGAAACTCTGTCTTGTATGGGCCCAACTTTTTCTCCTCATCATTTTTACTCCACAGTCCTTGTTCCTGCACTGGCCAAGTCCTCTGCTGTAGCCTTGGCTAATTTAGAAGAGGATTTCTGAGGGTTGTGAGGAACATGCTTACCTGGCTGAAGACACAGAGGCCTCCCCTCATCCTTTCCATGACTCAAAAGCTTACAACTTCCCGACCCCATCCCAGCATGGCTTCTTTGGGTTTAGCCTCCCTCCTTCCAGTCATGGCAAGATATCTCACCTCTTGGTTTCCCAAGCTCTAAAACAACGTTAATTCATCTTTATCTATTCTCCAGATGCCATTTAAAAGTCAGTGGGTTATAGGAAAAAGGCAGAGGCTCATTCCTCCATTCAGATGCAGGCTCCACCAATTGTGTGGCCTTGAGCAAGTTTCCCCACTTATTTATGCCTCAATTTTCTCATCTGTAAAATGGGACTATACTCACCCAGCAAGTTGCCATGAGATCAAGGATAATTTATGTACCTTCTACCATGATGTGTGGCTCAAGAAATGGTATTTGTTAGTAACATGAGTCTCAGATTAAGATTGTATTCTAGAAATTTATTTTGAAAATTAAGTTCTGTGCAGAGTGGGGGTGGAGGGGTAAGTGTTCGGGCCTCCCAGTGCCCTACAGTCCCGTGTCACGGCTGGGGTTCCCGCTCCCTCTCCTCCTGCGTCTCTCCTCCCGCTGCCACCCTGAGCCTCTGCTCTCTCCACAGGTCGCGCCAAGACCTTCCGCCTGAAACTGCCGGCGCTGCTGGCCCTGACAGCCCGGGAGTCGTCTGTGCGGCCGGGGGGCACCGGCGGCGCGGGGTCCCCGGGGGCCGTGGTTGTAGACGTGGACCTGACGCCCGCGGCCCCCAGCAGCGAGTCCCTGGCCATGGATGAGGTGACGGCCATGGACAACCACGTGGCGGGGCTCGGGCCGGCTGAGGAGCGGCGCGCATTGGTGGGCCCCGGCTCCCCTTCTGGCAGCGCCCGTGCCCCTCACTCGCCCCCTCGGGCACACAGCCTCAACCCCGACGCCTCCGGCTCCAGCTGCAGCCTGGCCCGGACTCGCTCCCGAGAAAGCTGCGCTAGCGTGCGCCGCGCCTCCTCCGCCGATGACATCGAGGCCATGCGCGCAGTGCCCCCGCAGCCGCCACGCCACGCCAGCACCGGTGAGGGCTGGCCCGACGGGGCGGGGAGTGTGCGGTAGGTGGGGGGGGGGGGGGCAGCGCTGGGTCCCTGTGGGAACTGGCCCCTCTGGGAGCCTCAGCACCGCCAATGCGCACCCCAGGCGGACCACTTCTCCACCCACCACATCTGTCCCTTTCTAGGACTTCAGCTTCCTCACTCTCCACCAAGTCCTGTACGCCTGGGAGATAGAAAGCTTATTAACCACTTATTTAATCCCATTAAGTGGCCTTTTATTCCATTAAATGTCCATTCATCCCATTACGTTCTTTGACTCATGGAACCTTTGCTGGCCCCTGGAACTGGCTTTCTCAGTACAACTGGAGCTGGAGTGTCTGTGGAGAGTTTGAAGGCAGAAGGCACCTCCTGGGTCTTTGCCATCACCTGCCCTTCTGGCAGGGTACCGTTTCCCATATAACAGCGCCTTCCTGGGGATCTTCTTCCTCTGTGTCATCTCTTATTTGCATCGTGGCATGCTTCCTTAAAGTGGGAGTGGGGATCTGGCCTTGCTGATTCAGGACCAGGCTGCCTCTCTGTGGCTCTGCCCTTTCCAGCTGGGATGCTGATATCCCCTTGTCTTTGAACTGGGCTCCCCATTGACTCACCTGTACTACCCCTGACTCATGCTGGACCCAATCTCCGCTCTGGCTCTTCATATCAGTGACCAAACCGTCCTTAGGCTCCTGCCCTGCTGACCTGACCCGCATTCCCCTCTCCCACCCCAGGGGCCATGCACCCACTGCGCAGCGGCCTGCTTAACTCCACATCAGACTCGGATCTCGTGCGCTACCGCACCATTAGCAAGATACCCCAAATCACCCTCAACTTTGTGGACCTCAAGGGCGACCCCTTCCTGGCTTCACCCACCAGTGACCGTGAGATCATAGCACCCAAGATAAAGGACCGAACCCACAACGTCACTGAGAAGGTCACTCAGGTAGGCACCCAGTTCTTTGGTCTCACCACACCTAGGAGGAGAGGATGCAATCAGGGAAGTGGGCGTGGGCTGAGGTCGAGAGGTGGGAGATGGGGGGGCCAGCCAGCCAGGGCCTCTGGAGGGTGGGCAGACCTGCTGGCTTAGAGCTGAGGTGGGATATGGAACATCCGGAGAGGCCCTGGAGAAGGACAAGCTGGAGGGAGGTCAAGGTGGGGAGGGCTGGCCCTGGGAAGGAGAGACACAGAGTGGGGGTAGTGACTCCAAGGTCATAGGGTGGGAAGAGGGCAGTTGAGTCTGGGGAGAGAAGTCCTGACATGGGAGGGCCAGAGTGGGCAGGAGGAGACAGCCACAGGGTCTGGGTCTGTCCATAAGGGTGTGTATGAGGGAAGTATTGCTGGGCAAACCAACGGGAGGCTTCAAATCAGAAGGGGCTGCCAGGGTGGAGGTCAAGAGAATCTGATTCTGCTAGGCAAAGGTGGTGAGCAGGGGTTGGGGGGGGGGGGCGAGTGCCATGAGGTATGGCCAGGATGGCCTGCGGTACCCACCACTGTCCCCAAGTAATGGGAGAAGAGGCGTTTTCTTCCTGTGTATGGGTGGAGGGTATGGTGATGGGTGCAAACCTATGAAAGATATGGAGGAGTTCCTGAATCCTAGGTCAGAGAAGACCACCAGCCTGCACTGTCCCGTGTGACCCCCATGGCAGGGTCAGTCTGGTTTTCTGAGTCATTCTGGTAGATCAACTGCAGGCTCCCCTCTCCTCCCTGCCGGATCCATCCAACACCTTCTTTCCATCTTAGCCTTGGTGCAGGGTGGGCAGGAGGTGGGCAATGGGAGGGTCAGGAGTGGAGATCCCTGAGTCCCATCTCCTGTCCAACCTGCAGTGAGTGAGCAGCCTGGGACGGTGGGAGACCCCAGCCTCAAGCCTGCTGCTGCAGGTCTCCCTGTTCCTTGCCTCCCTCCCATCCCCCTTTCATAGCGACTCCCTGGGCCTGGCCTCCCTCGGTCCTCCTCCTGGCTCTGTTTCTGCTGTCTCTGGCTCTTTGGGACCCTGCCAGGCCTCCAGCCCCTTGGCCTTGACTCCAGAACCGTTCCCCCTTACCCCAGGCCCCATATCTGGCTGCCTACCTCTCTCCTCCCTCCCACCCATGCCTCTCTCTTGGTTTCCAACCTAGAGCCCCTGGCGGCCGCCCTGCTCCTGTGCCCACAGTGTGTGTGCCTGCCGTGTTGTTGTAGGTATGGCGTGTGTCTGTATTTGTCAGGTGTGTGCGTGCGTGTTCCTGGCTGTTCCAGCCATCGTGGCTGTCTCTCCATCTCTGGGTGCCTCTGTCCAACTCAGGCTCAGCTCAGCATTCAGACCGGCAGGGTGGGGGTGTCAGGGAGACCATTAATCTGCGGTGACAGGTCAGGCTGCCGGGTGGCGGGGGAGGGGAAAGGGCTGCAGGAGTGGCTGCAGCAGGAGCCTGGGAGCGGATGTGGGGGAGGGGGCTGCTGGCCTGGCACTGGGCAGAGGGGGCGGGCAAGGGCGGGGCGGGGGAGCCCAGTGTGGCGGGGTGGGGGTGGGGACCATGGGAGGAGGAGGGGCCGGCTGGAGGAGCAGAGGTTCCGACCGCTGCCGCCGCTGCTGGGCTGGCGGCAGGCGGGCAGAGCACAGCACCCTGGCAGCTGGGCCCACACCAGGGAGCCATGGGCTGCCTGAGCCAGGTGGGCTGCTGCCCATGCTTACTGCCAGGGTGACCCCAGCCCCGGGGGCCCAGCCCCAACGGCCCTGGCTGCATGCCAGTGGCTGCCCTGGGAGCCAGTCCGCCAGCCTCTGGGGCACAGCCCAGGCTGGGATTGCTGCTGGGGTGCAGGTGGGGAACTGGCCAGGCCCTCGGGCCCTCAGGCAGGCAGGCTGGGGGGAGCCAAGTCCTCCATGGCGGCCACAGCAGGAAAGGCGAGCGGAACAGGGGCTCTGCGGCCCAGCGCCCAGAAAGGCCGGGTGAGGCGGGCCGTGCGCATCTCCAGCCTCGTGGCCCAGGAGGTAGGTGACCCCCAGCCCCTTCCCCTCCCTGTGGGGCTGGGGCACTGTGGCAGGTGACCGGCAGGCAGGCATGTGACCTAGAAGTCTTTGGCTCCAGGCAGGGCCAGACTGGGGAGAGGGCTTCTGAGGCGTAGGAAGGCTTGGGGAGGCTTGACGTCTACAGCCCCAATTCCACCTTGGGCTCCTGTCCGCTTCTCTCTCGGGCCTGGGTTGACAGTGCTCTGCTGGCGGGGAATTCTCCTCTCCCATGGCTTCTGTAGGCTACCACAGTCTTCTAGCTCAAAGCACAAAGGGAGGAGAGAAAGAGCAAATGAAATGGGTACACAGAGAGGTTCGTGGGCAGACAGAGGGAGGAGAAGGAGCCAGCCTCCAGCTCCCATCTGACCTCCCCCGGCTGGCGGGGACGAGGAGAGGGCTGGCAGGCAGCAGCCAGGCTTGGCATGAAGGCAGCAGGTATGGAAGGTACTTGGGCCCCACTGCTCCCTTGCGCTTTAATGCCTGGGGTGGACACTGAGGTGGGTGAGGGAGGCTCAGGGTGCCTCAGGGATCCAAGGCTTGGAGGCTAGAGTTTGAGGTGGGTGGGGGTCAGAAGACACCGGATAGTTGATGAGGGCACACTGAGCTGAGGTACCTGCTTCACTGCTGTTGGGGAAGTCTGAGGTGGCAGTGGCTGGCTGTGGTCCCCCAGGCTGATTACTCTCCAGGCATCTTCTGGGAGCCACCTCTCTGCCCCCAGTCGCCCTCCTGCAGACCTTCTTTCAGAGAGACCACAGCAGGCACAGGGAAATGGACCGCAGAGAAGGACTGGGTGATAGCTCAGGGGAGTGAGTCTGGGAATTGCCACTACCACCTCCCCTGGTACCTGGGCTGTGCCTCCAGGCTCTCCCTACTTTGGCTCCTAGCTCCTCCCAGCTGAGGGGCAGGAGAAGTGGGATTCTCTCCATCCAAGGGCAAGGAACCAGGGTTTGGCTTCAATAAGTTCTACTCTAGGAGGAAACAAGTCAGGAGTGGTTGAAGACCTGGCCTCAGGCCATTATGGTCAGGTGGGGGTTGCCGAGCTGGGCCTGGCATTGGGGTCTATCTTGCATCATGTGATGCGTTTGTGCATTGGAACAGTCCTGGCCATGTCAGAGCAAACTTGAGGGCAAAGGGTCACTGCTTTCAGGTGGTCCCACCCCTGCGGGGCCCAGCTTCTCAGACGTGGGAGGAGTCCCACTCCAGGGGCAATTATCGTTTTCTAACCTCCTTGTCTGCTGAGGCCCTGGCAAGTTTTTTTTTGTTGTTGTTGTTGTTGTTAATTCCCTATCGAAACCTCCATACCTTAAGGAACAACTTGTGCTGAAGGCAGGTAGAAGAGGGAGCCATGAGCCTTTCCATACCTTTCCCTCTCTTGCATCAGTTCCCAGCTACTCCCACAACTTGACTGGTGCCCTTGGAACTCCTGTGTCACCCCTAACCATGACTTCACTTCCAGTTATTTCCTTTAAAGAGGTGTTCTCTGGACATATCTGATAAAGGTGGGTTCTGGGGATCCCCGGCTTGAACAATAATGGGAGCCTTTAGTGTTCTTCCCACCGTGCTCCCCTCTAGCCCAGGAGGCAAGAATCTGGGGAGCCTTGCAGTCAGTCCTGCTGGGAGCAGTGCCAGCAGCTTTGGCTCTTAAGGGACTAGCTGAGGTTGTGAGTTAGGCCACCACAGGATAGCAAGGGCAGGCTGGGAGAGCTTGGGGAAGGGGGGTTTCTTGGGTTGAGTTAGGTGTCTAGGAAAGGTTTTTGAGAGGCAGTGGGGAGGCCACAGGGGGTCAGAAAGCGGCTCTTCCTAGTTTGACTTGGGAAGGAAGAGTGACGTGGACACTGCCACGTAGTCTGGGTGGTGGGCCTGTTCTGTCCGTCTACTGTGGTGATGGGCAGTGCTTGCACCTGGTCTCTGAATTGTGAGCCTGTGCAGGGCTGTGTGTGTCTCACTCCTGAGTGTTTGCCTGTGTGCATACCCCTTTGTGTACACGCAGGACTGTCTTCTCTAGACTGGCTTATGTCCTCTTGCATCCCTTTGTAAGGGGTGGGGGCTGCCCTGGGTCTGGGTAGAGATGGAACCAGGAGATCAGGGGTCTGTGAGCATCTGTCTTTCCTCCCCTGGGAGGTTAAGGGGCCTGAGACAAAATGGCTGGGATCTTTGAGCCAGTGGCATGAAGGAGCCTTGAGACCCTTAGTCCCTGGGCCACCGTGATATGCGTGGAGACTGTGGCTCCTAAGTTAATGCCTAGCAGGAAGCTTCAGTCCTGGGAACATTTTCTGATTGTATATGGAGCAGGTATGCTGTTGCGGGGTCTGGGCAAGATTGCATGGTGGGCATTATTATAGTTCATGGGTCTGCATCTGCATTGCTTGTAGGGAGTGGTATTTCTGGGTGTTACTTCAGACTCCCCTGAATTTGGGTATACTGGAAATTGTCAGGACTGCTGGCTCCATAGTTTGCTGGCTCAGCTCTAGAGCCAGGAGTGCCTGTGCTGCATGGCATTCTGGGAACTGTTGTCGCCAGGTCTGGGGGTGGTCAATTGCTATGGCCACTTGGCTGAGGGGTGGGCATTCTGAGTGAAAGAGGCATTCTGGCCTCTCCCTTAACCCTGCTTGGCCTTTCTCTGGAGGCCCTAGCAGAGATGTCCCCTGGCTCCTACCCCTGAGGTCCCATGGCCTGTCCTCTCTGTGCCCCCTCCCACTGGGCGATCCCCTCCTCACTTGCAACTTCCCCACCTGCCCAGGTTCTGTCCCTGGGTGCGGACGTGCTGCCGGAGTACAAGCTGCAGGCGCCGCGCATCCACCGCGGGACCATCCTGCACTACAGCCCCTTCAAGGCCGTCTGGGACTGGCTCATCCTGCTGCTGGTCATCTACACAGCCGTCTTCACTCCCTACTCAGCTGCCTTCCTGCTCAAGGAGACGGAGGAGGGCCCCCTGGCCCCTGACTGTGGCTATGCCTGCCAGCCACTGGCCGTGGTGGACCTCATCGTGGACATCATGTTCATCGTGGACATCCTCATTAACTTCCGCACCACCTATGTCAATGCCAACGAGGAGGTGGTCAGCCACCCCGGCCGCATCGCTGTCCACTACTTCAAGGGCTGGTTCCTCATCGACATGGTGGCCGCCATCCCTTTCGACCTGCTCATCTTTGGCTCTGGCTCCGAGGAGGTGTGGTTGGCAGGGGCCCGGGAGAGGAGAGGGTGAGGCAGGGCAGCAGATGGGGGGTGCGTCGTGGGGATGGGCGGTGGAGTGAGAATGGGGCTGCAGAGGCTCAGAGGTCGCCCCGGCTAACCCATGCTCCTGCCTCCACTCCCTGCCAGGCTTCTCACCGGGTTGCAGGGGTCCGTGGGGGAGCCTTTCCTAACCTGTCCACCCAAATGGGCCAACCATTTTCTCATTCACATAAAAGTGCCCCCCCCCCATATGCCAGAGGGAGTTGGGGCTGCACAGCTCAGGGTGGTGCACCCGTCTGAGCATCCCCTTCCTCCCTTCCACTGTGGGGACTCCTCAGTCACAAAGCGAGCACCGAGCTCCATGAAACATCTGCACCGGGCCCAGCGCCGGGTCGGCCCTTCATCAGAGGTGGCTTCAGTTAACCGGAGGAGGGTCTGGGAGGAAGTCCTGGGGGACTGTCACCTCAGATGCCCCTCCCAGGACTGCAGTGGCCCCCAGCCCTCATGGCCCCACCTCCCCCTTGCCCCCACACCGAGTGCCTCCCGTGCCCTCTCCCCCCAGCTGATCGGGCTGCTGAAGACGGCGCGGCTGCTGCGGCTGGTGCGCGTGGCGCGGAAGCTGGACCGCTACTCGGAGTACGGGGCGGCCGTGCTCTTTCTGCTCATGTGCACGTTCGCGCTCATCGCGCACTGGCTGGCCTGCATCTGGTACGCCATCGGCAACATGGAGCAGCCCCACATGGACTCACGCATCGGCTGGCTGCACAACCTAGGCGACCAGATTGGCAAGCCCTACAACAGCAGTGGCCTGGGTGGCCCCTCCATCAAGGACAAGTACGTCACGGCTCTCTACTTCACCTTCAGTAGCCTCACCAGCGTGGGCTTTGGTAACGTCTCCCCCAACACCAACTCTGAGAAGATCTTCTCCATCTGCGTCATGCTCATCGGCTGTGAGTAGGCCCCGGGAGTGGAGGGATGGGAAAAGCGTCGGCCCAGGGTCTGGGAAGAACCCAGTGATGGTTTCCAGAGAGACACAAGTTGGAGGAAAGCGAGGATGCTCAGGGGGCCCATGGAAGGCGCCTGGCGTTAGAGACTCCAAGGTCCACCGTTGTGGTGTGATTTGGGGCACTAAAGTTTGAGGGCCGGGATACCAGAGCAGAAGGCCAAGGCCGGGCAGGAAGGAATTGCTGAAGGGCTGGTGTGTGTTTGTGCATTTGTCCTTATGCATTGTGTGTGTGTGTTTGCACTGTGACTGGCTTGTGTGCACCCATGACTGTGCGTGTTGTTGGCATGGTACCGGGGCTGAGCAGAGGGTCCCCGTGGGTGGGCAGGCACCCGGCGGACGCTGACAGCCCCCCTCACCCGCCCACCCCCAGCCCTCATGTATGCCAGCATCTTTGGCAATGTGTCGGCCATCATCCAGCGGCTGTACTCGGGCACGGCCCGCTACCACACGCAGATGCTGCGGGTGCGGGAGTTCATCCGCTTCCACCAGATCCCCAACCCACTGCGGCAGCGCCTCGAGGAGTACTTCCAGCACGCCTGGTCCTACACCAACGGCATCGACATGAATGCGGTGAGGCCCCAGGAGTGGGGGGGGGGGCGGGGAGGGCTGGCTGCAGGGTGGTGGGGGCTCCGCTCAGCTGGGTGAGTGTTTCCCAAACTGGGGTGGCGCTCGCTGGTTTAGAGGATCTCCCTGAGTGCTAAAGAGGACCCCGAGGTAGTACTGCCCCATCTCACCCAGGAAGAGACGGGAGCCCAGAGAGGGAAATGAGTGCATTCACAGGCGGAGTTCTCGCTTTGGGCAGGCACTGGGTCCTTCCGTGTGGGCCATTGCATTGAACCCTTACAGAGGTCCCCGGTAGTTATCAGTCTCCACACGTTACAAAGAAGGCCTGGAGAAGTGAGCTGGTGTTCCCGGGGTTGCACGGGAAGAAGCCATGGAGTGGGGATGAGAGCCTGGGCCCTGCCCATGACACTGGGGCCCGGGACGTGTCTCCCAGGACTCTCCGGGACTTGGGTCTGGCCAGTCGCAGGCAGCTCACCTGGTCTGGATTGGGAAGGAAACAATCTGGGAGGGATAAGGCTTTCCCATGACAAGGGATGGGATGGTGGGCTGAGGGTCCCGGGACAGGCTCCTGAGGTTCAGGCTGGGCTGGCGGAGCTGTGGGGGTGTGGGGAGGGGGTGCTGAGCTGGCCCTGGCCTTCCGCAGGTGCTAAAGGGGTTCCCCGAGTGCCTCCAGGCTGACATCTGCCTGCACCTGAACCGCTCGCTGCTGCAGCACTGCAAGCCCTTCCGTGGGGCCACCAAGGGCTGCCTGCGGGCTCTGGCCATGAAGTTCAAGACCACACACGCGCCGCCAGGGGACACGCTGGTGCACGCTGGGGACCTGCTCACCGCCCTCTACTTCATCTCCCGGGGCTCCATCGAGATCCTACGGGGCGACGTCGTAGTGGCCATCCTGGGTACAGCTGGGAAGGGGGCTAGGCTGGAATGCCCCCCGCTGGCCTTGGAGAGGTCACAGGCCTCAGAGGCTGCAGTTGCTAGGTGGTGTGAACCTGGGACTGCCTGCCAGAACCCAAGCTCAGGCCCTCTGAGGTGGGCAGCAGACAGAGGCTCCTAATAGGGTGGGGCTGCTGGACTCAGGGGCTCCCCCAGGTTCTCCTTCCCTTACAGATCCCCTTACAGGCAGCAGCACACCCTGCTTCCTTAAAGTGGGACCAAAGCCACATTCTCCAAGGGGGAGAGATGCTACTCGGAGACTGTACATTTGGTTTTATTAAGGGGAGCATATTAAGGTCCTGGAGCCTCATGCGGGACGCCTTGTGGTCCCCAGAGCCAGGGTGGTCCTGTCCTTCCCCTCCTACCCCTGCTTTTGACCCCGCTTGTCCTTGGGCTGGTGGGCCAGGGCACTGGGAACTCCTGCCCTCTCTGGTCTCTTCCTTGGCCTGTGCTTCAAACTCTTGGCCATGGCCCCTGGTAGGAACTTTGAGATTTTTCTCTGTTCAGTACAAGCATGCATTCACTTCCCCCCCCACCTCAAAAAAAGCCCACAACTAAAGCCAAAGTTTCACTGCATAATACTTGGCCTTACTACATGTGACACATTCTGGTATTTTCTGTTCTGTGGTATGTGAAGCTGAACAGTTCTGTTTTCTTTTGGTACAAAACCCAAACAAATATCAATCTTGATTCACTAAGCCATTGTGGTCTGTAGTTGGAAAAGCACTCCTTATACAGGTCAGCAGTTGGAGCAGGAGGGTGTTTGCGCCGTCGACTTTGGGGGTGGAATGGAGTTAGAACTCGGTGCCAATTGCCGGGAAGCACAAAGGTCCAAGGTCTTGGCCCTCTACCCCTTAGGGTGATGCTGTACACATCCTGCCTGTTGGGAGTTAAGGGGGACGCCGCTGCTGGCGCTCCCCTGTCTGTGTGCGCTGGGGTGGGGTGCGGTGGGGTGGGGCTGGGCCCGCTGCGGGTAGCCAAGAGGAGAGGCCGTTTAAAGGAAGGAGGGTGCCGGCTGCCTCTGGTGCCCTCCCCACAGGAGCTGAGCTCTCCCTCCTCTCCTGTGGCCTCCAGGAAAGAATGACATCTTTGGAGAGCCTCTGAACCTGTATGCACGGCCTGGCAAGTCCAACGGGGACGTGCGGGCCCTCACCTACTGTGACCTGCATAAGATCCATCGGGATGACCTGCTTGAGGTACTGGACATGTACCCTGAGTTCTCTGACCACTTCTGGTCCAGCCTGGAGATCACTTTCAACCTGCGAGATGTGAGTGGGCCACCCTGTGTGGGCTTTGGGAGGAGACCTGGCTTTTGCTCCTGACCACTTGGCCGCCTCTTCGCTGTGTGGCCCTGTGTGTTGCTTCTTGTCTCTGGGCCTCAGTTTTCCTCTCTGTCAAATGGCATACTAACCAGATTGGGTTGTGACAGTCCATATGGTCACTTTCCCAGCCTCAGCCTTTGTCCAGAACAGAGGTCACCTTGTGGAGAGAGTGTTCCCCACAGTGGGAGCTCCCAGTCCACCCCACCCTTTTCTGTGTTGATTAGGGTGGGACAGGGGTGGTCTTGGGCCTGCTTTTGGCAGGGCTGTTGAGTACAGAAGGGCTAACACTGTTCTTGGTTCCAGACCAACATGATCCCCGGTTCTCCGGGTAGCACTGACCTGGATGGTGGCTTCAACCGGCAACGCAAGCGCAAGCTGTCTTTCCGCAGGCGTACGGACAAGGGTGAGGCCGGGGAGGAGCGGGGAGGGGAGGGTCAGGCCCCTCCCTTTGGTGGCCCCCACTCCTCACCTTCAGCTGGCCAAGTGCTGTCTGTCCTTTCAAGTGTTGCCAGCCGTCACCTCCTCCAGGCAGCCACCTCCAACCCCTCTAGGGCAAGGGCAGGCCGAGCCTCCTTTGGTCCTTATAGGGCTGGGGTCACCTTATAGGGTACTGTTTTGATTGGATGAGGGGAGAAGAGGTAGGACAAAGGAGGGGGTGAGGGCCAGCAACGGATCTGAGGCCCCAGCAGTGTCGACCCTCTTCTGCTCCCGCTCCCAGGGAGTTCTTGGTCTGGTTGAGAGCTGGGAGGGAAGATAACAGAAGAACTAACTGGGAACAAATCAAGCATCCTGCCACAATCCTTTCCCAGGCCTGCTTGTGCTCCCCCCAACCCCCCTTCCTTCCCTCCTCTCCCCCGACTGCTCTCCTCTTAGAGGCCTGTTCTCTGTTTCCCACAGACGTGGAACAGCCAGGGGAGGTGTCGGCCTTGGGGCCGGGCCGGGCGGGGGCAGGGCCGAATAGCCGGGGCCGCCCGGGGGGGCCATGGGGGGAGAGCCCGTCCAGTGGCCCCTCCAGCCCCGAGAGCAGTGAGGATGAGGGGCCAGGCCACAGTTCCAGCCCCCTCCGCCTGGTGCCCTTCTCCAGCCCCAGGCCCCCCGGAGACCTGCCGGGTGGGGAGCCCCTGACCGAGGACTGTGAGAAGAGCAGTGACACTTGTAACCCACTGTCAGGTATGGGGGGCCAGGCTGGCCAGGAGGGCCACAGTGGGTGGTGGGCAGGTGCATGGCCTTCACCCCAGGCGTCATCCCAACTCTCCGGCTCCAGGCGCCTTCTCGGGAGTGTCCAACATCTTCAGCTTCTGGGGGGACAGTCGGGGCCGCCAGTACCAGGAGCTGCCTCGCTGCCCTGCCCCCACCCCCAGCCTCCTCAACATCCCTCTTTCCAGCCCGGGTCGCCGGCCCCGGGGTGATGTGGAGAGCAGGCTGGATGCTCTTCAAAGGCAGCTCAACAGGTAAGGCCCAGCCCCAGCTCAGCCGCAGTGCTTTGCGTGCATGTGTATACACACGTGTGTGTGTGTGTGTGAGTGGGGATTTAAAACCTGGGCACGTGCATGATGATGTTTGTGGGTGTGGGTTTCTGGAAGTTTCTTAAGGTATAGGGAGGAATGTCCACTCTGGGCCTGACCGTGTGTTGGGCAGTTGGACCCTCTCCCTTCATTTGGGGCTGAGCTAGGGGCAGCCACCCACAGAATGAAGCGTGAGCCTGAAGTTGACCAGCCGACCCTTCTGTGGGATGGTCCCAGAGCCATAGATGGAATATCTGCTTCCTGAGCACCTTCCCCCTACATGGCCCATGCGTGTGCCCTCTCCCCACCTCCTCGGCCCCAGGCTGGAGACCCGGCTGAGTGCAGACATGGCCACCGTCCTGCAGCTGCTACAGAGGCAGATGACTCTGGTCCCGCCCGCCTACAGTGCTGTGACCACGCCAGGTCCTGGCCCCACCTCCACCTCCCCTCTGCTGCCCGTCAGCCCCATCCCTACCCTCACCCTGGACTCACTTTCTCAGGTAAGTTCCCCAGGGCCCCTCATGATGTCCTTGGCCCTTCATTTGCTGCCCCAATCTATGTCCCCGCCCCCCACCTGACCTGTTTGGCTGCCTTTTTGTGTGGCTTTGTACCCCTGTGCCCTGTGCCCCAGCCTCCTCCCACTGTGTCCTGTCCTCCTCCCAGATGTCCACCTGGATGAGGCACAGGGGGAAGGAGGAGAGTTGGGTCAGCCAAAGCCCCCAAACAGCCAGGCGGGTCAAAGTCAGCAGACTTGAGCTGTGGCCGCTCCTGTCAGATCTCTCGAATGGCAGATCAACTCATTAGGCCTGTGTCATGGGTCTGTGTGGTCTTTGAGGATCACGGGCCCCCTGCGAGGAGAATGAGATTGCACCTGTGCTGTGGCGGTGGGGGTGCGCGCCCTGGGATAGGATTCCAGGTCCTTGCAGTGGCTGACGCCTCCCCAAGTCTGACTATCCTGTGCTCCCACAGGGCTAGGTCCTCTCCTTGGCTCTGACATTTCCCCAGCTTCCAAGGCCCAGCTCAGAGGGTAGGACTTTCGGGGCCTGCAGTTTTCTCATCTTGCTCTGGAGATAGGGCCTCAGCTGCCCTTTGTCCTGAGCGAACATGCCTCTTCCCAGCCTTCTGAAGCACGGCTGTGTCTGGGACCCCCTACCCGGTCCTCAGGGTCTGGAGAAGGGGAGTCTTCCTGCTACCGCAAGAGGCGGCCTCGGATCCGCTCCCTTCCCCCCGTCCCCTGGCATCCGCTCCCCTCCCATATGCTGCCTGCTCCTGTTTGCAGACACCAGGGCCCACGTCAGCAAATGTGCCAGTCTCCCTTCACAGCCTCCCCCGCAGAGATCTCACCAGCGAACTCGTCAGCACACACAAACCCCCTCCCGCCCGGCCCTGGCACTCTCCCTGGCCTGCAGAGGCCCTGGCCGCCAGCCTGCCTCTGTTTCTAGGTCCCTGAGTTCTTTCTGGATTGGAGGAAGGAACCTTGTTTCTCTTTCTGTCCCAGCTTCTGTCCCAATTTGGGGCTCCCTTATTCCCGGTTGGGTTTGGAGTCAACTGCCATGTTCCCTGAGGAAGGAAGAGGCTACGACCCCGAATTTGCCCTGGGCCTTGGGCAAGGCCCTCTGAGTTAGGTAGAAACTCCCCAGCTGCTCTCCACACCCCCGTTGGCACTTTTCCACCAGGAGCTCATTTCTCTACTTCCAACCTCAGCGTCTCCCCGTTGCATCCCTTGTCCTGGTCTGTTTGCCTTGACCCTTCTTTTGGTCCCCTCAAGCCCTTCTCTCTGTCCTAGACCCTCCTCTGTCCACCTGATCCCCCTCTCTGTCTTTCTGTCCACCCTCTGATGGGATGTGCATCTCTGTCACCAGATTCTTCCCGTCTGTCTTCTGACACTCTGTCCTCTGTCCCTCCTCTCTGTCCTTTCCATTCCTTCATGGGCTCCTTGCCCGCTAATGCTCCGTGTTCTTTGCAGGTTTCCCAGTTCATGGTGTGCGAGGAGCTCCCGGAACTTCCCCAAGACGGCCCCACTCGACGCCTTTCCCTGCCGGGCCAGCTGGGGGCCCTCACCTCCCAGCCCCTGCACAGACACGGCTCAGACCCAGGCAGTTAGTGGGGCAGCCAGTGTGGACACGTGGCTCACCCAGGGTTCAGGGCGCTGCCTGGGCCCCTCCCCTCTGAGGGCCGGCTCCAGGAGGCCCTGGCAGTGGAAGTGGAGAGGAATGCAGTGGCACAGCTCCTCCCTCAGCCCTTGGGACCATCTCCTCTTGCCGTCCCCTGGGCCCCAGTGGGAGGGGCAGGGGCAGGGCCGGGCAGTGGACGGGGGTCTGTGGTCCCCCCACTGCCCTGGGGGCATTAGCTGGTCTAACTCCCCGGAGGCACCCGGCCCTGGGCCTTAGGCACCTCAAGGACTTTTCTGCTATTTACTGCTCTTATTGTTAAGGATAATAATTAAGGATCATATGAATAATTAATGAAGATGCTGATGACTATGAATAATAAATAATTATCCTGAGGAGACTCCTGTGGTCTGGAAGGGTGCAGCTCTCTGCACACTGCACCCTGTGTTCATGTTTCGGGACACGTGGGTGTGTGCACTGTGTATCCATGTGGGAACTGGATGTGCCTGTCCGTGTGTACAGGACCTGTAGGGGCCACCCCAGTATCTGGGTGTGGGGGTGTGTGCAGTGGGGGGCAGCTGACACAGGTCATGACCAGGGCCCTGGATTCAGGGCAATAAAGAACCATCCTGGACCCTTCTGAGCTTGGATGGGATGTGAGACCTGGAGACTGATCCTCAGGAGCTTGGGTAGGAACTGACTTCCCAAAGCTGGCCCTGCATGGACCACGAACGCCAGCTCTCCACTTGTCTGGGCATGCGCCCAGCCCCACACTGACCCTCACCTGGTACCATGTCGAACTATGTCCTGACTCACACTGCCCCCCACCCTGCCCCAGCTTGGCCTTATCTTGTCCTTAACCCAGACTCTGGTCCTATATCACCCGCCCCCACACTCGCTTCCCCCACCCTGAGCCTGGCTGCAGGTGGAGCTCGCCTCCTTGGCCACAAGAGGGTCTGTGCAAGTCTCAGGGTGGCTCATCCCTATTATTGGAGAAATAAGTCAGCATAGATGTCCTGGGGCAGAGAAGGGTGTGTGTGTGTGTGTGTGTGTGTGTTGTGGGTCTTGTGAGTTTGCAGCCCTGGGAGGAGCAGTGGGTGCAGAGTGGCCACTCCAGGGTCAGCTGCTGGCCAGCAGGAGGAGCCGGTGGGCCACTGGCGGGCTTGGCTTGGGCAGGTTGACTGGGAGGTGAGGGTGCTGCTGCAGAGCTCCCGGCTCCCTCTGAGTGGCTTCTAGCCTAATTATCGCAACCCCTCCCCCTTTGAGGTGTGTTGTTTTAACTATTTTAAAGACCATGACACGTGGCTGTTCTTGCTGTCCACGCCTGGGATGGCGCAGGTGTCTGAGCAGACTGGAGAGCTCTTCCCTGCTGCCCGGAGCAGGGAGGAGAGAAGGGTGGTCCCTGATTCCATCACTCAGAGGTTGTGCCCAAGGGGGGTCTGTGTAGGGTGGGCAGGGCCTTGGAGAGACAGCTTGGGAGAAGAGAGGCAGGGGGTGGGGCAGTTGGAGAGGGGTGTTGAGAGAGGCAGGCCGGGCTATAAGCGCAGCTTTCTGTGATAGGATGTGTGTGTGTGTTTGTGAGTGTGCGTGAGGCTAAGCACCCAGCTGTTCAAGTTAAAACCCAGGCCTGTCCTGGTGGGCTTCTGTGTGTGAATGCTTGCGTAAATGGATTCTGACGGGATGCTCTAAATTTGGGCCTGGCCAGGCTTGTGGGCTGTAGAGATGAGTGAGACAGGATTTCACAGCCTGGGGCAGGAGACAGGCAGGCAGGCAAGAAATAAAGGTACAAATGAAGCTCAGGTTCACCCCCCACAGCAGGCAGTGAGTCACACCACTCCGTGTCCAGGGGCAGGGGTGCGGGGTGGGCGGCCTGACCCAGACTGGGTGGGGACCAGCCTGGTGAGTCAGGGCCGGGCATGGGTGGGGACAGGGAGGAGAGGGAGGAAAAGCCTTTGCCCTCACTTCCAAGGCCTGGTATCGTATATGAGTTGGTTATTTCTTCTTGGGCAGCATGCCATGACCAGGTGAGGGCATTGCCTGGGCCATGGACTTTGGTTCTCCCAGGGAAGGGATGCATGTGTGCACGTGTGTGCGTGCACATGTGTGAATACACGTCTGTGCTCAGAATGGGGGCGGGGCTGGGTCCAGTGGGCCATGCCAAAGAGGGCATCTCTAAATGCTTGTCCTCAATTGAAAGCACACAGGGGTCTCAGGGATTAATCCATTCAGTCATGGTGGAGGGGCTGTCAACATAGCATTGACACCCTGCGCTCTGCCCCTGCTATAGCTTTGAAGTTGGGTGGGGACAATAATCAGAGTGGCTCACCCTAAGCAGTGCTTGCCAGGCTACAGCTAGGAGCTTTGCACACTGTGTCATTTAATCTCTAAAACAACCCGGAAAGGTGAGTATCATTATTCCGTACCAGGAGAGTACAGCTCAGGATGTTCAGCCCCTGGCTTGAGACCCCCAGCTAGTAGGTGGCAGGTCTGTCTTGTGCACTGATCCAGGCATGGGGTGGGGGGTACATACCACTGAGCCCATGTCTGCTGGCTGCAGGGCTTGGACTCAGACCTGGGCCCTGGGGGATCAGAGAGGCAGGCCGGGGGCTGCTGCAAGTGGGGAGGACAGCCCAGTTTGGGAGTACAACCTGGAGACTCTCCCTTACTACCTTGAGCAGCCTGCTCTGGCCCCCCACCCCCACACTGGCCAGGTGACAGCTCATTCCTCCTGTAAGCCCTGGGTTAACGCTCAGCCCAATATGTGAGCAGTGTTGTAAGCAGTACCAGAACGTGTGGCCCTGGAGCTGGTGAATATCGAGTTCTTGGGCAAGGTCTGGCCAAAGCAGAAGGTGTGCTGGGCTGGCTGCACCTCATTGGGTCCTTACTCCGTTCTGGGACCTGGAAGGTTCTCAGGTATGGTAGGGAGGGTGGGTAGAGATCCACCTCCTGGAATTTTGCCACCTGCTCCCAACTCCCCCCAACCCCCAGCCCAGCTAGCTGGAAAGGGACTGATAGCCTACGTGGCAGGTGTTTCTACTTCACGTACAGCCCTTTTGAAGTCCACCTCATTTCTTTTTCTTTTTTTTTTTTTGTAGAAATGACCAATAATGACCCTTTGGAAGCCCGGGAGAAGGGATGACTAAGAGGCGTCTCATTCCTGGGGTTCAGGAAGAGAGAAAAGGAGGCTATGTAGAGAACCACCCTTAGCCACTCTGCATCCTAAGGCCAGCCCCCAGGTCAAACAAACTGGGGCGGTTTCCTCTACCAGCTTGAAGGCAAGCCTCTAAAATACAGTTAAAAATCCACGAAGGTAGGGATTTTTGCCTCATCTTATTTACTGATATATCTGCAGAGACTAGAACACTGCCTGTCACTGGTATGTACTCAATCAAGAGTTTTGAGTGAATGAACAAATGAAAGCATTACCTTTCTCCCTGGGCCAGAGTCCCTGGGAGTGGGCCCGGCAGGGGCTGGGGAAGGCCTCACGTGGCTAGTGGGAGCAGGAGACAGGCATCTTTCCAGTGCCCAAGCCCCTCACACTTGGGGCTTCCTCCAGGTCATGGAGCCCTCCTTTGCCTATACTTAAGTCTGAGCTGCACAGCTTGCAGGCAGCTGTCCACTGTACCATCTACCCCTGGCCTCCCCTCCCTCACCCAGGCTCCCTGAGCCACAACTTTGATGGTGGCAGGGTGGGGAGGGGGGCAGGACATGGTGGTGCAGTTCCATTTCTAATGCAGGGGCTGGGTATCCCACTGTTGGGGGATGTATCGACCAGGGTTCCCTAGAGAAACAGAACTGACAGGAGACATCTGTAAATATGACATTTTATAAAATTGTCGCATGCAACTGTAGACATGCACAAGTCCACATTTCATATGGCAGGCTCCAAGCTGAGAACTCTGAGGAAGATTTTCAGGGAATTCCCCTGGAGAAGCTGGCTGGCTGAAGTAGAGATAAAAAATTCTCTCTTCTGACTGCTGAAATCATCACTTATCTTTTAAAACCTTCAACGGATTGGATGAGGCATCTCTCTTTGCTGAAGGCAAACCCCTCAGTTGATTGTAGATGTAATCAGCCATAGAAGCAATCAACTGACTGATGATTTAAGTCCATGAAATGTCCTCACAGAAACAATTCGGCCAGTGCTTGCTTGACCAAACAACTGGATGCAATTACCTGGCCAAGTTAACATATAAACCTATCCATCACAGGGGACCCTGGGGCAGAGGCTGGCCATCTGGAGCTGTCTTCCAGAGCTGAGGGTTCTCTTAAATGAAGTGAACCAGAGGGTGGGGTGGGAGCTGGAAGGAACTGTGGTGGTTGGGGAAAGAAGTTCAGGTGGTTCCCAAAGCCCAGAAGAAGGGTTTCATCAGAGCCTGGGAGCTGGAGCACAGACAAGGAGTTGGGGAGCAAGAACTAGAGCCAGGACTGTGCTGCCTCTCCCACCCCCTCCACCTGCTGCACTTAAAGGTCCTAGAGCCGAAGGTGCCCTAACAGTGCAGACAGAGACTGCTCCTGTTTGCATCCCAGCTTAGTAACTACAGCCACTGCCCACCTGCCCAGGTGCAAGCTCGCCCCTCAGGACCTGATCTAGGGCTCCCATTTCTGCTTGGGCCCAGTAGCAGCAGCTCTCACATTTCATGGACAAACAGTAAGTGATATTTACTGAGCACATCCTTTGTGGCAAGCATCATTCCAAGTGCCTGAAACTGCAGCTGTGAGGCTGAAGTAAATCGCTTGAGGAGACAGAGCTCAGAAGAATGGAGCTGGAATTTGAACCCAGGCAGTCTGAGTCATGAGCCTGCTGGCTTACCCTTAGAAAAACTGCCTCCTTTGCCATAAGGACAGTGACCAGAAGGCCTTCGGAAGTTTCTAGAACCTTCTCTCCCTTGTAGACTTTTGTACCTTCTGCTGCTTTCTGAAAGTACCTTTCCCCCCACAATTTGGCTACTTCCTGCTGGCGTGTCAGTTTTGACTCAGGTGAGGTTTCTTTTAGGAGATGCTTCAAGAGCACCCTCTCCTTCCACTTCAGCTTGGTAGCCCCTTTGTCTTCTTTCCCCACTCAAGCTCCCCACGCTGAAGTATTTCCTAAGGTAGATCGTGGGCTGCTGTAGGGCAGGGATTGAGTCCTGTGCCTCTGGCTCCCTTAACACCAAACATGGTGGTCTCTACAGAGCAGGCACATAGTAATTTGCTAAATGAATATTCCTGAGTTTTTTTTTTTTTTGTGGTTGGCAGTGAAATCCTTAAACTCAAAAGGGACGGTGTGCTTGTCTTTGAGGGCAGAGGGGAACCCTGGAGCTGAGAGGGCTATGTCCTATGCAGCCAGACTTGGTGTGAGGGCTGAGGAAACAGATCTGGGTGGGGAAGGGGCCGTGGGCTCTCTGGCACCTTCGGAGTCTTCTCTGCTGATAGTCGGACATGGGGTATGGTTTTTCTTGTTGGCTCAGCTCAATGCATAGAAACTGGTCCTTGCTCTGAGTTACAATTGGAGATCTTCCTCTGGGGCTGGAGTTCTTTCCGAACTCTTGGAGCCTAGATAGGCATCTTTTTCCGGGGTCTGTTTTGCACACTTTGGGGGTAGGAGGTCTTGTGCAGGTCCTTCCTGCCATCTCCTTGCCCGTATTTTCTGAGAAGGTGGCCCTGTTGTGCCCAGGTCCTGAAGAGACAGGTTGTCTTCTCTTCTGGGCCCGCAGGATAACTACCACTGCCGGCACCTGTTTTTTTTTTTGAGTTTTGCAAGGAATGGACACATGTTTCCTGTCCTGGAATTCACCTTCCTCTTGGTAGTTGGGTCCCTTTGATGATGGCTGCCTCTCACTCCGCAGCCCCCACTGCCATGTACCCGGGCAGCACTGCTCCCAGCCCATCACCGTTGAGAGTGGATGCAGTTACGTACCACCCCGCCCCTCTCCTTCAGCACAGCTGAGATACGGTGGCATTTGAAGAAAGCCATGATTAAATATTTAAAAAGACAATGGAATGTGTTGGTGGGAGTAATTGCAGAGACTTGGATTAAAAGCATGAAGACCATTCAGTTTACAAAAGACCTTTCCATGGCTGCTTCAGTCTGGAGGCTCATGGGCTCCCTTCTATTCCTGATACCCTAAGATAGCTCCCTTGTGGTCTCAGCAGCTGCCTGAGACTCTGCAGGCCCTTTGCCTGGGTGTCTTGCCCTCAGTTTCGGTTCCCAGCTGGCCTCTGCGTGGAGGCCTCCAGCTCACCTCGGTGCAGTGTGACTGCTCATTTGTCCTTCTGTGGTCATGACTAAGAGATTCCGCCAGGGCTCTTCGTTCCAGTTTCAGGTCTATAGGACCCACCAGTCTCCCCAGGTGGTGGACAGTGCTACGGGAAAGGACACAAGGCCCGGCCTTGCCTTTCAGGTGAGTCCTTACATTGTTCTTACAGGAAGGGACATTTTTCTCCCAGGAGTCCCAGGGTTCTGATGACACAAGGACCAAAAGAAGGACGAGCACAGGGCGTAGATCCATCTCAAGTGCTCAGACATGTTGAAATACTTTTGAAGCACAGGGCCTTCCAAGGTGACTATTTCGAGACATTTTTAGATAACTGCATATCATAAAAGAGTGACTGTTATGAAAATTAATGATTTTGTGAAAGATTCAGTAGTGTTGTTTCTTAGAGTTGCAAAGGTGTATGACATTAAACCCTATACCAGCTAAATTTGTCTTGATCGTCTTACTGAAGTAGCATTAAAAAAATTTTTTTTTGTATGCTGTGGCAGGGGTCACATTTCATTCTTTTTCCATGTGAGTATCCCCTTATTGCAGCACCATTTGTTGAATTTTTGTTTGTTTGGTAAGTGCATGGGCCAGGAATCAAACCTGGGTCTCCTGCATGGTAAGCAAGAATTCTACCACGATCTACCCTTGCACCCACCTTGAAGTAGCAATTTTAATAAAGTGATTTTTTTTCTTTCTTTTTGCAGAGGCAGGCACTGGGAATTGAACCCGGGTCTCTGGCATGGCAGGCAAGAGCTCTGCCACTGAGCCACTGTGGCCCGCCCTAAAGTGATTCTTGATACTTTACTTTCCAAAAGTCTAAATACAGTTCAGTTTTTTAAAATGATCTTTTGTCTTCTAAATAACGAATATATTCTGAGGCATTTGTTTAAATAATCAACTTCATCATTTTATAATCACACCTTATAAGTGAGCTGGAAGTTTGCAAGAGCCATTGCTAAGAAGCCAGAGGAGAAGAATTTAGTATGAATGCCTTACCATTATTTTAAAATTAGCAATAGCATAAGGTCTGGCTGCAAAACACTTAGAAGCTAACTGGCAAGAAAATCAGTCATTAGGGAAACACAGTCTGGAGTGGGCTCCAACAACAACAAAACCATATGTAAATGCTTTATTTCTTCTTTTTGCGCTTCCAGGCGATGTTGGTCAGATTCAGGTGTAACTGGCTGATTAGGGACACTAGGAAGGCCAAATGACGCTATTCTCATGGTCAAGCAGCCCAAGCAAAATGAAACTCCTTGCAGATGGGGAAAATGACCATTGAATGATTTATGTAACGTTCAGCTGACCTGGGCCACGCCTGAATTGTGAATAACCTCCAGGGAGATTTGCCTTTCTGTGGGGCCTTTGAGTGACCACAAAGGAGTGCTATTCTCAAGGCTGGAGAATGGAGTTGGGGGTGGGCATGAGGATTAGGTTAAGCAGTGATTAGTGATGTGGCCCAGCTGTTCTCTAACCTCCAGCTGGAGTGGCTTTTCCTTTAGGCTACTGAGAAAGGCAAATCTCCCTGGAGGATATTCACGATTCAGGCGCGGCCCAGCTCAGCTGAACAGTAACTAAATCACTTGATGGTCATTTTCCCCACCTGCCCTGTCTCATGGACTGTAGGGTACGCCCAGTGTGCCCTACATCTTTGATTATGTCCTGGGTTATTCCACCTGTGGCTTGTGTCTCTGCAGCCACCTGGTTCCTAGATATGCTTTTCGTCCCCGTACCAGCTGCCATCTTCCTTCTGGGCCCCTCTGCTTCAGGCTTGACATTCCTCTCCTCCCTCTTTATCCCAAGGCACCACTAACCAAAGGCTGTTGCCTGTAACACGTGATTAATGAAGATTTGGGGGGGTCATTGTGGGCACTGCAGAAGTTACCTCACTGTACAACCCAGAAAGCAACCTAAACTATTCTAGTGGACATTCCAGTCCTACGTCCCGGGCCATCTCCCTGCCTAAGGCTTTCTCACAGGCCACCCTCCTTCCTAGCCCTTCCAGGACCGTTCTAATCAGGCCCCATGTTTCTGAAGGCCCTTCTCCATCTCTCTCCTTTCTTGCATTTCCCAGGGTTGCCCTCAGACACTCAGATTTCATCACTGGATCAGGCAGATTCTGCGCAGATCTTGTCCAGGGCCCTACCTTTCCTCTTCTTCAAAGAGGCCCTTCAAGGCACCAGGATGTTATCTAGACATGCAGCGGACATGCCCCAGAGATGAATTAAATCAGGCCCCTAGAAGGAAGGAGTAGCTGCAGTAATTTTTTTTTTTTTAAATTAGCAGTCCTCCCACCGTAATAATTAACGATTCATAAAGAAGCGTCTAGTTGCAGAGATGGGGAGGCAGAGAGCAGGCGAGGAGGGAGAGGCATAGAAAGGGGTAGAACTGGAG
This sequence comes from Tamandua tetradactyla, assembly GCF_023851605.1. Classification (NCBI taxonomy): domain Eukaryota; kingdom Metazoa; phylum Chordata; class Mammalia; order Pilosa; family Myrmecophagidae; genus Tamandua; species Tamandua tetradactyla. The sequence continues at coordinate 194,872,363 of NC_135327.1, read as the reverse complement.
GTGAAGACCTCCCAGAGAGCTGAGCACGGTGTGGCCTGGGGGCTGGGCTGTGCTCTCAGGTCAGTGGCTCTTGTCACTGTCCCCAGATCTGTGATCTTGAGGAACATGGGGGTCAAAGTTTTTTCTAGGCCAAGCCACTTAGCTCAAGGCTCAGAAAATTGAAGTCTTAGGAAAGCTCTGTTCACAAGCCAATAAAGTTTCCCCTTTCCAGAAGCATAGATTGAAGTTCCAGCTGAGTCCACCCTCTTATAACTTCAGGCATTTGGTGAAAGAAGGGGTGAAAGAAGCTTGTTAGGGACTCAACCCACATCAGTCATGGCCCCAGGAGTGGGTACAGGCAAAGAGCGCCATGCTGAGGCCAGACTTCTTCTAGCTTCCCACTAATTTTTTGCTGACTGACTGACAAACGTGGATTGTTTGGGGTAACTGTCAAATCTGAGGTTTGAAAATGAATGAAATGCAGCAAAGCTGTGTGTTACTTTGGTTAAGAAGTTGGCAAGCAACTACTTTGAACAAAAGGCTTAACAAGTTGCAGGGGCTGGAGGAGTAAATAATGCTCATAGGACAAATCTTTCTGCACATTATCCTCAACAGATGGCATCTCTCCTTGTTCTTAGCCCTGGGTTAGTCCGTCTGGTAGCCTGGACCCGATGCTGGTGGGATTCCTGTCCTGATTGCCGTACTCCAAGCAGAGCAAATCCTCTGAATTGTCCATGGGGAGTTATCGTAACCCTAGACTCACCTGTTAGCCCAGACAAGAATAGGATAGTTTTCAATGAAAACATTTTTCTTGAGGACCTCCTGGAATCAAAAAGTCAGGCAGTGTCTTAGAGAGCATAGTCTATCCTCATTATTTTTCAGTGGAGGTAAACGAGGGCCCAAGTTACCAAAGGCCATAGAGTTAAGGTGAACAAGGCTTCCTAACTTCTAGGTCTTCTGCAGGCAAGGAGCCGTGGAGGACACAAGATGATTGCATAAGATGCAACCAGGCCCTGCAGCATCTTGTAGTTTAATTGAGAACATGTGAAAGAAACATGGGCTATACCCAACAGATCTTCTTCTATTGCTATTCAAGCCCTTCTCATGCTCATGGTTGGCCTTCTCCATGAGCCTGGTCAGTCCAGTCCACAATGAACCACCATGCACACCAATGACACTTGATGCTGCATTGTTCTGTTTAAGGTCTTAGTTGTAAGAGATGTGTGTTGGTCAAGCAGAGCTGGGAATTTTGGGTGATGCCCCCATTATAAGATTCTTTTCTCATTAATGACACAGTAGCCCCTGTTTAACTTTTTGCTTGTATATAGGCACATCCTTCCAGCCCTGCCATGGAGAGGGGTTCTCTGAGGGGTTTCTAGGAGGCAAAGAGGGAGCCTAGCTGTCTAGAGTTTGATGAGAAGGAGCTGTGATCCACCTACTGCTCCCCCCACTCAGCCCTCAGTCAGTTTGACCTCTCATCAGCTTTCTCAATTCCTGATTTTCTTCTGGGATGCCAGCTGCCTCCTGATTCTTAAGGCTCAGGTGTGCAGGTGCCCTACTCCTTGCCCCTAGTCTACCTTTGTGTTGGTGCATTAGATCTTGGAATTTGGGGAATTCTTCCTCTTTCTCTAACAGCAGAGGATCTATCTACTGATATTGTTTGTGGTTCCAACCATGTGACACTCTCTCTCCTCACAAGAAACTGTGAATGCCTCATGCAAGGCATAAACTCAATTTAGAATAAATTTCCTTTCAGAGTCACCTATGTGCTCCATGGCTCTGATCTCATCCGTGGCTACCACTCCCAGAGGGCAGACCCCTGGACCACCTCTCAAAAGGACTGAACTTTCATTTCTTACTGTGAAGCCAGCAGGGCAGGAATTTTCTGGTCTGGAGTGGCTTTCAGGTCTCATCCCTGCCATAACTTCAATATCATATACTGTTTGTTCTAAAGGAAAGTTTGGAAGGGGGTCTTGGTAATAATATGCATACTAGTACGTAGAGTTGTTCTCATTTTCAGAAATCTTTAAGGAACAGCATTGACTCACCTTGGGGAGGAATACATAAACTGAAATCAGAGCCTGGCAGGGTCCCACCTTATCCCCTGCGTCCTCTGACAGTGGTGTTCTGATGAAAATTCAACCTAAGTCATAGGCTGATGCACAAGAGCAACCTGCATAGTTGTAAATGGAGGTGGAATCACTGGCAACTGTGGCTCTGGGGGCTTGGGCCGTGGAGTGGGCTCTTGGAGATGCAGCTGTGGAAAACAGTGGGAATGAGATGGAGGAAACCAAAGGAGCAGCATTCCTAGGAGAATGAGGTGCCAGGTGGACTCTGGTTAAACCGACCAGCACAACCATATGTGAGCAGATAGCTACATCTCCTTGGCCAGAGGGTGAGGGAAGAAAACTGTAGATGTTCATTTATAGAATTTAGAAACTCAGGTTAAGGTTTAAAAATTATGAAACAGATTTGATATAGGCCAAGTTATTCACTGGTTGCAGTTGTGGAGAAGGTGGCATTCTTCATTGTCGGCAAAATGAAACAGAAATGTGTGCTAGTTCTGTCTTCCTAACAAGCCTATAAATTCCTTGAAGATGTGGCTGAGATTGAAGTTGAAATGAAGAGAAGGAGCTGTTTGAGAAAGTCTCTCACCAAAGATATACATGAAAGACCAGCAGCAGAGCAGGCTTCTCAACTCCTGTATCCCTTGTTTCTGAGGATAGAAAATAGAAACTCAGTGTTTTTACTTTGTCCCCCTTTTGTCATTGTCACTTGTTACTGCACCAGGCATAAGACCGGGCTTGGTGAAGACTGGCTGGCTGATTGAAAATATCAGGCTTGGAAAAGTGGGCTACTGTGAAAACTCAACAAGTCATAGAGAACCGAAGGTCAAGATGGATATGGAAATAGGTTCTGTCAGCGGTGGGAGGCTCTTTGGCAAGCTCTTGGCTCAATCCATTCATCACAGAGAGCAAGAAACAGACACAGAGAGAGGAAATGGCTTGCCAAAGCCATTTGTCGGATTATAAGTGTCAGGAGCACTTCTAAAATGCAGATCTCCTGGCTCTTCTTTCTATCCCAGCAAAGGCCCAACTCATGACCCTCCCAACCCATGAAACATACCTTTGTAAAACCTCTTTGGATAGGAAGATAGTGTACTAGATGTTCGCAGGGAGCCTGGGCCGGGATTCTCTGGGATGGGAGCAGGACTGTGCTGAGTCATTCAGACTCACCTGCTGGCATGTTGTGGGTAGAGGCCAGAGATCCTGCTAAACATCCTATAAGGCACAGGAACCCCCCCACCCCTGCCATGAATAATTATCCAGCCTAAAATGTTAATAGTATTGAGGTTGAGAAATCCTGCTCTGGCCCTAGGCTTTATAATTTCTTGGGAGGGGGATGTCACGGCCTTCCTATTCTCCTATACAGTCACTCTTTTATCCAATTTAACTCACTACTGTAGTGTTTCTCCACTGAAACTGAAGCAGCCATTTCTGTCTTCTTTGTGTAGCAGAAAAAATATTATTAAAACATCTGACTGTAGTCTGAACTGAACATCCTAGGAGAAAGGCCAAATATTCCTGTTAGGAAGAGAAATATTCTTTTGTTTAGAAACACCTTGAAGGGCCTGTTTGAATATTAATGATGAGGTCCCTGGAGAATGGCTTGGGTAAATGAGGGTGAGACAAAAATGGAATAACAGAAATAACTTTTCAATTTTCATAGGCATCCTGGGAGAGAAAGTGATGAGCCCATAGGTAATGGGAGAAAAATCTGGAAGACATCCAGAGCCTATGAGTGAGATTTTTTGTGTGTGTGTGGGAAATGACTAATGAATTTTTAGGAAGAATGATGTTGGACATTTACTATTTTGGGTTCCTTTCCTACCGGTGGTAAAATTTTACTCTGTTACCCTCCTAGCCTTTAGTAAAAGTCTGTGACACAATCACTGTGTGTTAGAGGTGCTTTGGGGAAATGGAGGAAGAGGGTGTTTTCAGGAGAAGAGAAGACTGAGGCAGAGCAGAAAGAGATGGTAGGAGGCAGGCAACGTCACAAAACTATGGCTGCAGCCTGTTCTGACCAGGAGCTGTTGTGAGACAATTCCCTTGGTCCCCAAATACACCAGTAAAGGTGACTTTTTAGGGGATTTGATGGGAGGAATGGGGAAGACAGATCAATCTCGCTGTTGTGTGGATGGACCCATCCAGATAGCAGACACATGGATTGCATATATAATAACAACCCTTGGTGGCAGAGACTGCTAATTGCCTGCCCCAATATCTATTCTTTTCCTCCTTAATAATGGAGCTCCTGATTCTAAGCCAAGCACATGGTTTCCCAGAATAAGGGCTACATTTGCCAGCCTCCCTTGTGGCTTGGTGTTTCCAGGTACTTAAGCTCTGACCAATTGCATGTGAGCAAAGGTGCCATGTGTGACTTTTGAGTGGTACCCTTCCCTTGAAGGAGAGGTACCTTTCCCCTTTCCCCCTTCCTGAGAGATGTTAAGCTAAAGGTAGAGGAGTTATAAGATCTTGGGTCGCTAATGATTGAAGAGGCTCCTTGCCCACACTGATTGTCTATCTCTGGATTTATTTTGTATGAGAGAAAAAAATAAACTTTTGTTGTGTTTGAGCCTCTGCTTTATATGTATTACAAAATATTTGTGCCTTTTTGTTGTTGTTATTGCTATATACAGGCAAGCCTAATATTGACTGATATTTCCTTCATGTAGAACTAACTAGTTGTTTGGCAGGGCCTTTCACGGTCTTCTCCAGAGCTTTACGCTCCAGAAAGTCTGCACTGTTTTGAATTTAATTGAATTCTTCCTGAGAAAAACATTACAGTTCCTTTATTTTTTCCTTTGCTTATTGGCCTTCACCAGTCCTCAATAATTTTTGCAATCTTCTTCAGAACCCTCTTTAAATTCTGTATAACTTGTTTCCCCTGCTAAGGAATAAGAAGACAGCATTGGAAATCTCCCTTCCAAGACATCTCAAAGGTTTCATCCACTAATAGCTCAGTTTTGAAGCCTAAGATCTTGTATCTACCTCAAATCCTGAGCTTCTCTTGTTCTGGAGACCTATGAACCCAAAACACAAGTTACTTGCCCTCTCCCACCACATGCACTAGTGGAACAGATATAAAATGAAAAATGGGAGGCACCTAGCAATCACTGGTCCACAACAATCTTGAAATCCCACTGGGTGAATGCTGTCAAATACTTTTCTCCCTGGAATAAGGAAAGCTTCATAACCAGGCCCCAGTTCCGCTCCTGGGTGAAGATTTCCCAATTCATTGTTCTTCAGTGTTCTTGGCTCTGCCCTCTGGCAGATCATCATTCCTTTCCCATCTTGTACGCTTTCTGTCTGTAGAAGTTGGGGGCTGTTCTAGTTTGCTAGCTGCTAGAATGCAATATGCCAGAGATGGAAAGACTTTTAAAAACGGGAATATAGTAAGTTGTAAGTTAACAGGTTTTAGGCTATGGAAATGTCCCAATTAAAGCAAATCTATAGAAATGTCCAATCTAAGGCATCCAGGAAATGGTACCTTGATTCAAGAAGGCCAACGAAGTTCAGGGTTTCTCTTTCAGGTGGAAAGGCGCAGAGCGAACATGGTCAGGGTTTCTCTCTCATACGGAAAGGCATATATGGTTAACACGGCATCATCTGCTAGCTTTCTCTCCTGGCTTCCTGTTTCATGAAACTCCCTGGGAGACATTTTCCTTCTTCATCTCCAAAGGTTGCTGGCCGGTAGACTCTCTGATTGTCATGGCTATGTCATTCTCTAGCTTTTTCCAAAGTGCTTCTTTTAAAGGATTCCAGTAAAACCAATCAAGACCCACCTGGAATGGGTAGAGACAGATCTCCACCTAATCCAGTTTAACACCTACTCTTGAGGGAGTCACAACTCCATGGAGATAATCTAATTAAAGTTTTTAACCTACAGTATTGAATAGGGATAAGAAGAAACCGTCGCTCTCACAAGATTGTTTAGGATTAAAACATTGCTTTTTTAGGGTACATAAATGTTTTCAAATCAGTACAGGGGCCAAAACATGATTTTTAAAAAATGTTTCTTTTAATTCAGCACTTCTGCCAAAAAATGACTCTCTCAAAAAAAGTTGCTGTTTTGTGATGTATTTGAGTTCAAGCAACTCTAAATGCTAAAAGCCATACCCACAAATTTTCTCATAAATGAATTCTTTCTAGACTTATACTCATTACTGATTTATTTAATTCTGTCAGAACCAGGCCTTTAGACTTATTTCCAAGAGATATTTTGTTCCAAGAGATATTTATTTATTTCCAGCTGAAACAACCTACTTGGTGCTGCCTTAATTCTTTCAAGGTCTTAGCAGAGAGTGTGGGGGTGTCTTCAGGCCTCTACCCTTGACTTGATGTTTGCTTTGAGGATTCATGTTAAATAGATCTTCATAGCTCAAAGTACTTATAAATTTTTCTAACTCATAGCCCTTCTAAATTTTATCTTTACTGATTGAATCTAGAAAGTTTCATTTTCAACCTTTCAGTATTCTGAGTTCTTTAAGTTCCTAGTCTGGTTGCCACACAGCCTGTTTCTTTTCTTTCTTTTTTTTCTGAGCTAATTTCTTTTTAGTTGTACTTAATCAAATGCAGGTAACAATAACCAGATCATACTACAAAGATTATGCCTCAATATCTCCCCCAAATGCCAAGATTCATTAGGTACTTTTTTGCCTTCTAGGTTATCATAGTCAACTGTTCACAAAATGTTTCACTATTACATAACATAGGTCACCATTTTTCCAGTTTCCTAGAACACTGACTGTGGCCCAGCTCCAAAGTCAATGTGACATATTTAAATTTTCATTTACAGCAACATCCCACTCTTGGTATCAATGTCTATATTAGTTAATTTCTGCCGTAATAATGCTGTATAACAAACCACTCCCAGATTCTTGATGACTTAAAGTTTTCTCATTCGTGGTTTGTAGATTGCCTGTGGTTTGGCCAATATCCACTGATCTTAACTGGGCTAGATTTAATTCCAAGATTTGGGTAGAGTCCAGGTTTACTCTGTCTACTCATTCTGGGGCGCAGTTTGAAGGAGAAATGACTACGAGTGCTTGCTCTTATCATGTTAGAGGACAGCAGTTCAAGAATATAAACCAAACTATACAAACATACTTAAAGTCTCTGATTGGGTTCAAATGCTCTTGGCCAAGCAAACCCCATGGCTGAGTACAAGTCAGAAGGACAAGAATATATACTCTGCCTAATCTAATATAAGACACTGCAAACTCGCATGATAGAGATTAGGGGTACAATTCTATTACGTTGATGGAGTGAAGAGTTGAGAACAATAATCTATCACAAGAAATGAGGAAACAGAAATGTACCTGGAACTTTTCCTGGACAAGCATGTTCAGGGTTATACCTCAAACATAGCTATTGTACCTGAGGGTAATTGTTTCTCTATACCTCATATGGTTTCTGGCTGCCTCACATCTCCCCAGATACCACTTGTACCTTAGCCTCACTTTTTTGTTAGCTACTAAAATGGTGGAGCAGAGATGTTTAATGACTTGTTTCTCTTGCCACTGAAATATTTTCTCATTATCCCTGTTCTAGTTTGCTGGGCTGCTGAAAGCAATATACCAGAAATGGCTTGGTTTTTACGATGGAGATTTATTAGCTTACAAGTTCACAGTTTGAAAGCTGAGAAAAATGTCCAAATCAAGGCATTATCGGGTGACGCTTTCTCTGTGAAGAGCAGCTGCAGCAATCCTGAACTACTCAGTCATGTGGCAAGACACACAGCAACATTTGCCTGTCTTTTCCTTCTTTTCTGGGTTTCATTGCCTTTAGCTTCTTGCTTCTGTGGCTTTGTCTCTCTTCGTCTGTGTTCATCCCATTTATAAAGCATACAATAAGAGGAGGAAGATCCACCTTGAATGAGGTGGTTCCCATATAAGATCTACTCACCAACATATCCTACTTGCAATGGGTCCACACTCACAGGAATGGATTCACTTTAAGAACATACTTTTCTGGGGTCCATACAGCTTCAACCCATCACAATCCATAAAATAAATTCTTCACTGTCTCTCAAGGATATAAAATATCACTCCCTCCCTTCCCTATGGCATAAACTGGCTTGCCATTCACAAAATCCATTTCTTCTTTCTTTTGGGCACGAACTAGAATATATCTTTTGGTCTTCCTTGCAATTAGGGTGCTGACCATACGATTGTATTCTGGTCAGTGGGATGTGGGCAAAACAAATGTGTACCGCTTAAGTCTGCTTCATAAAAATTTTCCCGGCATTATTCTATATGTTCTTCTCCCTTTCCATGGTGATCTTGGAACTTGTATTGAAGATGGCAAAACTGCCAGATGGAAGGAGCCCTAGTTCCTGAATCACTGCTTGGAAGGGAGCCACATGCAAAGCAAGAAAACTCATTTTGCACTTTACTTGCTCAAGAAATAAATTTGTATGGTTATGTGAAGAGTCTCAAATTTGTGGTTTATTTGTCATAGCAGCTGTTATGTTAACAGTATCCAGCCTCAGTATTGGTCCCAAAGGGAGTGAGCTTTTTATCATTTCAATGACACCTTTGGGTCCCTGGCCTCTCATCTTCAGGGCTCATGAACAGAAAGAAAGAACAGAAAGAAATCATGGGGAGAAGTTCTATAGTTTCTGCCAAAGAACAATGGAAACAGTTGAGGGGGGGGCTGTTCTGAGGACCTAAAATATGTATTTGTGAAACAGAGAAAGAAACTTGTCCTCTGGATTGAAATGTTAAAATTTGTCTAGAGCCAAGAAGTTGGTTGGCCAAAAAATCTTTAACCATATTTAGATGAGATTTTTTGTGACCTCTTTTATTAAAAATGTGTTTTCTGAAACATATTCTACTATGGACTTCTGTTGTTTTTGTTTCTCATTGCTTTCTATAATAAAACTTTAAAAACAAGCCATTTGGGTATGACTCAAAAAGGCTCTGATTGGTAGAAGAAAAGAGGATGTGGGAGATATCCTGCAGGCTAAATGGTCAGATAATGAGACTTTAACTGCTGCCCTATAGCTAAAAGCAATCAGGAGAAGGGGAAGACAGAGCTATGTGACATTAATCATGGATGTGTTCCCTTCTTCAGCATCATGTCTTCTCCTCTGAGCATTCTCCTGCAGGAGACTAAAGTGGCTTCTCTCTGTGTCTAAGCCACTGACATTCATGGGAATCCTTGGGACTAATTCCAGAGCTCATTTGTGGCTGTTCAGCCCTAACCCCCTTTTCCTTTGCTCCTGTCAATCCCTCACTTATCTTTCCTTGCATAAGTTTCTTATTAACTCCGCACCTGCTATGGTCACCCCATTTTTATGATGTCATGGTGTATCCACGTCAGTGTCTGGTCAGAAAAACAGACAATCCTGCACAAAGAAGGATTTAGTGCAGGTTACAAATTTGAAGGAAGGGCTGGAAGAGAAAAAGGGAGGAAGGGATGATACCAAAAAGATCAGGAAGCTGCTGCTTCCCCTGGGGTGGAGTGCACAAGCCCACAGTAACTGCTGAGCTGCTGGAGGTGCTGCTGAACAACAGCCATTCTTGTTGCCATCACTGAAACCACTGGCACTTCTACACGTCACTGTTTCTTGCAGTTGCCTGCTGTTACTGCAGCCAGAAGTGGAATGGCTTCTCCCCTCTTCCTGTCCTCTAATCTCTTGTCATTGATTCCCAATTGCTGAAATTCAACCAGAAGCCACTTGGCAAGGAGTAATGAGAAGGGCAGTTTTCAGGCTTCCAATCCCCCACAATACAGAGGGAATTATGGAAAAGTGAGAGTAGGTTTGAGGGCCAGTAGACAATTGGTCTATTTAGTATGGACATTTCCAGATGTCCTTCACTCCTGGTATTTTCTTTTTTTTGGTCTCCTCTCTTCTTTTTTGAATTAAAATTTATTTTTTTGTGGAACATTTAAAACCTTTACAAAAGTACTAAAAATAGTAAATAATCATTTATGTATTTGTTATTTAACTTCAACAATGATTAATTCATGCCCAATCTTGTTTCATCCGTACCCTCTACTCTTCTAACATCAGATTATTTTGAAGCAAATTCCAGACACCTTACAATCTATGTAAATATTTCAGTATTTATTTCTAAAAGATGAAAATTCCTAAAAACAGAAATACAACAGCATTCCCATACCTAAAAATAATAATTTCTTAATATCCTCAGATATACAGTTAATGATCAAACTTCTTCAGTTGTTTCATACTTTTTTAAAAAAAGTTTGAATCAGAAACCAAATAATATCCACAGAGTGAGATTGATAGCTATGTCTTTTAAGTCCCCCTTTTTTTGTCTTTTTTAAAAAAGTATTATTTTATTGGTATATATTATATATATTCACATACTATGTGATCATCCAAAGTGTACAATGGTTCACAATATCATCATATAGCCGTGCATTTATCATCACAATCAACTTTTTTCCCCTTTTTTGTGACAAATAAAATATACGCAAAAAAAGGTAATAAATTTCAAAGCACATCACAACAATTGGTTGTAGAACAAATTTCAGAGTTTGGTATGGGTTACAATTTCACTTAAGTCCCTTTTAATGTATAGGGTCCTCCTCTATGTTTTTTGTTTGTTTTGTCATAGTTAAAGAATCTAGATTGTTCATCCTTTTGGGTTTACTATAATCTGGATTTTGACAATTGCATCTGTGTGATGTGGCCTAACATTTGGGTGAACAACTCTCCCAGCTTTCCCTGTACCAAAACTGGGAGTCTTGAGTAAACCAGCATGGTTGATCACCCTACATTTTTCTCTGTCACCTATATTTACTATAAATTGGTAGTTAAATATAGAGCTTTTATCATACCCAGGTTTAATTTTGTGGCAAGACTGTCCCTAGGTGGTATTATACCAACAGGAGGTGCATAAATAGCTACTTCCTTTTTGTGATAGGAGGTGAGTTTAAAGCTGTTTGCACCCAGAAAATCATGGTCAGAAACTTAATCCATTCCTGTGGGTGTGCGAACCCATTGTAAGCAGGACCTTTCGATGATGTAAGTAGGACCTTCAGTTAAAGCGTGAAACACCTAACTCAGGTGGGCCTTAATCCCATTTCTGGAGTTCTTTATAAATGGAATGAATATTGAGAGCGAAAAAAAGCCACGGGAAGCGAGAAGCTGAAATGGAAACCAGAACAGAAGGAGGAGACCAGCAGAAGTCGCCGTGTGCCTCGCCATGTGGCAGAGACAAGGATCGCTGTCTTCGGGAAGAAAGCATTGCTTGATGATGTCCTGATTTGGACATTTTCCGGAACTTTAACCGTGAGAGAATAAATTCCCATCGTTTAAGCCAAATCATTTTATGGCATTTGCTTGGAGCAGCCCAGGAAATTAAAACATATGGGCAGCCATTAATGATCGCTTTGATCATTAATTCATTAGGGGTTGAAAAATGCTTTATGCATTTCTATTCTAATTCTAGCTTCCTTTATCATTTATTGGCTTGGATTCTCTTATAGTGAAAAACTTATCAGCAAGTCTTTTGCTATCCAGAGGTGCTGTTCATAAGGTGAAGGCAATAAAAATGCTTGCTTCTTTTACTTTATCAGTTTTTCAAAATATGGTTCTCTGGCATTCCCCAAAAGTGAAGAATGGATTGAAAAAAAATAATGTGTCTCAATCCATCATAGTTTTTATCATTATTGATGGTAACATGTTTCCATCTTTGGCCAGTGGGAGCTTGTTCAAGTTGTCTCCTGAATTATTTTGGTATATTAGTCTCGATAGCTTTTCTATTTTCTGACATAAAAACATGTCCCAAACCAAATTATTTTGTACAACTCCTGTTCCAGTACTGGACTTTGCCATTTTTCCAATGAATCCTGTTTCTTTTTGTGCAAAATGTATTTGGGATTGGTTATTGTTTGTTGATTTGGTGGTTATTGGTAGGAAAGATGTATTACTTTTAGGAGATAAAATACTGAGTTCATACTGATACTACTAATTCAAATTCAGGACTACAGACTTTTAATTTAACCTCATTGATCCTACATCTCTATCTCCTGAAGGGAATGCTGGAGCTGGGAAGGTCCTTCAGAGATGTCCTGAGTTGGGACGGGGGTGGGGCCTTGGATTAACCCTCACGTTACTCCTTCATAGGAAAGGGGTAGGACCTTATGTGAAGCAGTTTTCTTCTGTTGAGGCAAATCCACAGGAGGCCAACAGCTGAGGGCCACCTTCTGGTGGCACCTGCAGCACTTCTGTTGGTCTTTTATTCCTGCGGGGGAATCTGGGTGGTACATCAGAGCATCCAGCCTTGTTTCTTAATGTATCTATAAGAGGTACCTCAATGATTTAGTTTTCAGAATTTTCTACAGGCAGCCATTTCTTATTTCTCTCTCTTTCTCTAGCAGTTGCTGTTGCTCTTCCTCTCCCTCTCTCGGTATCTATCTGTCTGTCTATCTATCTGTCTGTCTGTCTATCTATCTATCTACCTACTTGACCTGTCTTGGACTGAGATAGATGTGATAAATATTCCTGTTTTTAAAAAATGTGTTTCTGTGTATTTCCCCTGTCATCTCCTACAGTTTCTACTTTATGGAAGTAGCCACTAAGGCATTGCATGCATAAATATTGCTGTACTGGTTTGAAGCTGTTATGTACCCCATAAAAGGCCATGCCCTTTTACTCCATTCTTGTGGGGAAGACCTTTTGTGGGTGGGACCTTTTAGTTAGGCTGTTTCCACGGAGACGTGACCCAGTCCATTCAAGGTGGGTCTTAATCCCCTTGCTGGATTCCTTTATAGGAAGACAAAAGACAGATGAAACTCAGAGAACCCAGGAGAGGAACTAGGAGAAAAGAAAACGCCCCAGGGGAAGCAAGAAGGATCCACAGGAGCTGAGAAGGCAATTTCAAAACCAGAATCCAGGAGAGAAGGACCGACAAACATCGCCATGTGCTTTCGCGTGTGACAGAGGAACACTGGATGCCTGCAACCTTTCCTCAGAGAAGGTATCTCCCTCTTGATGCCTTAATTCAGACATTTTCATGACCTTGGAACTGTAAATTTGTAACCTAATAAATCCTTTTTGTAGAAGACAATCCATTTCTGGTATATTGCATTCAGGCAGCTTTAGCAAACCAAAACAAATACTTACTGTTAAGTCTTCATAGTGAATTGCAGCCTTCAGAATTGTAAAATGTCTTTCCTTGTTTCATTTAATGCTCTTTGGTCTGAATTCTACCTTGCTTGTTATCAAGTTGGTGATTCATATTTCTTTTTCATTTGTATTTGCCTGCAATATTTCTGCATATCCTTTTATTATTTTTAATTTTTAAAGTCCTTTTATTCTCACCTTTATGAATCTCTTTGTATTAGAAGTGTCTCTTATATGTAGTACAGTATTAGATTTAGATTTTTTTTTTTTTAGCCAATCCAAGTACCTTTTTCTTTTAATCAGTTAAGCACAATTACAGTTTGTGATGATTAAGTTCTGGTGTCAACTTGGCCAAGTGATGATGGCCAGGTGTCTGGTCAGGCAAGCACTGGCTTGACGGTTGCTGCAAGGATATTTCATGGCTGGTTGATAAACTGGAAGGCTGGATAGTAAATCATCAGACAGTTGATTGCATCTGTGGCTGATTACATCTGTGATCAACTAAAGGTGTGTCTTCCACAAATGAGATATTCCAATCAGTTGAAGACTTTAAAGGAATAAGAGAGACTTTTTCACTTCTTTAGTCAGTAGCCTCTCCTGTGGAGTTCATCCAGACCCTTCATCGGAGCTAACAACTCCACAGGCTGTCCAACAGATTTTGGGCTCTTCCATTTCCATGGTAGCATGAGACATTTGTATAAATCTCATATTTACAGATATCTCCTGTTTGTTCTGTTTCTCTAGAGAACTCTGACTAATACACATTTATTGATATGATATATGTATTTGACCTAAGTTCTGTTATATTGCTTTATTAAACATATAGTGTGCATATATATTATGACATATAGATATATTATATATATTCTAATATTTCATATTCTAATATATATATTCTTTTTTCTAAGAACACTTTAATTTTTTTATTAGAGGAGTTATAGGTTTACAGAAAAATCATGCAAAGTTTGTAGTTTCCACATACCACACCCACATCATAAACATAGTTTTCCCTAATATTGACACTTTTTGTATTAGTGTGATTTTCTGTTATAATTGATGAAACAATGTTTTTATAATTATACTATTAACTGTAGTCCATAGTTCACATCAGAGTTTGCTATGTTGTACAATTCTATGGTTTTTAAATTTTTTTGTTCTGGTGACAGAGATACACCCTAAAATTTCCCTGTTAACCATATTCAAATATATAATTAAATAGTACTAACTACATTCATCACTACCATCTATCACCAAAAGTTTTCCTCAACCCAAACAGAAGCTCTGTACCAATTAAGCATTAATTTCCTATTCCTTATGCCTATTTTGGCCCTTAGTAACCTGTATTCTAGTTTCCGACTCTATGAGTTTGCATATTCTAATTATTTCATGTAAGTGACACCATATAATATTTGTCCTTTTGTGTCTGGCTTATTTCATTTAACATAATGTCTTCAAGTTTCATCCAGGTTATTTTATATATCAGAACTTCATTCCTTTTTATAGTTGAAGAATATTCTATTGTATATCTGTAGTAGAATTGTTTTTATTCATTTGTTGATAGACATGGGTAGTTTCTATGTTTTGACAATTGTGAATAATGCTGCTATGAATATCTGTGCAAATATCTGTTAAGAGTCCCTGCTTTCAGTTCTTTTGAAGAGCATATACTGAGCAAATATAATAGAAGTTCAGAAGTTTTTGGTTAGATAAATGTATAATGGAGGAGGGAGTTTTCTAGATAGACTTAAAGAGCAAGAGAAATATTTCCTCAGCTCTGGCATTAAGGAGCTGGTATGTGCCCCATTAGACAGCCAAATCCATCGTGTAAAGCATTTTCCAATCAGGTCATTTCTCCTGAGGTCTGACTATGTCCTCTGAGGTCTCCTTTGAACTATTTCCATGTGGATTTTCACCAGGCTGGGGGCCAAACTTGGTTCAGAGAGAGCTTATTTCTATGCCATCCTTTATTAGGCTCCATGAGCCTGAAACTTTGTCAAAGAGAAACCCTCTATCTCTGGACCCAGTGGACGCGGAGTGGAAAAGAAGGGCTATTTCTGTACTTCCTGTCCTGACCCTTGAATCCTTATAAATAAGCTTCTTTTAAAAAGTCTGAAACCCTCACATAGGCTGAGAAGGAAACAAGGAGTCCAAACAGGTGCCAAGAGCTATAATTTTTTTCTGTCTGTCTGGGGCCATAATTCCATCGCCTACAGGCACTCACTTGGCAGCTCAAATTAAATCAGTCACATTTTCCAGCCCATGTGGATGTACTGGTTATTTAATTAATTGGATGTTCATCGTTCAGGGCCCTAGGTCTTGCATGGGGTGTCTGCCAAATTCCAAGTAGTTCAGAAATATCCCAAGGAACTTTCCTGACTTATAACTGCAATTGTTATATTCAGATCTCTCTCTGTCTACCTCAAAGTCTACCTTTCATCATTGTAATGACAACAGCATAACAACAGCTCCTTTACCAAGTCACTTTCCTCTTTTTTTTTGCATCGGCAGCTACTGGGAATCAAACCTGGGTCTCTGGCATGGCAGGCAAGAAGTCTGCCTGCTGAACCACCATGGCCTGTCCTCCAATTCATTTTCCAGCATTTCTGGTCAGTGTTTTATGTGTTGAGAGCATTTGTAGCTGCTTCACAATGAGGATGGAAGTCTGTTAGATAGTTGGCAAAATCTCATACCTTGATTAATGTGCCTTTTTTTTTTCTCTATGTTTCATTTTTAAAGGATTTGAGGAGCTTTTCCAGGAAACTAAAGTCTACGGGAAATCACACATTGAAGCTGTGATGTTTGAGACCTGAAGTAGCATGGTATAATAGAATTAGCTGTTTATTCATCAAATATCACAGTTACCTTGTCTATTCTGCACAAACCCTTCACTATTTTCAACTTCTATTCACTTCCCACTAAACATCATACCAACTTCCCCAAAACCTCACCGGTCAGCTTCTCAATTCTACATCACCAACCAACCATCTTTTTTTTTTTTTTTCAATCTACTAAATTTATTTTAACATTTGTTCTCCCTATTATTTATTTATTTTTAATCCATATGTTTTACTCATCTGTCCATAAAGTAGATAAAAGAAGCATCAGACACAAGGTTTTCACAATCACACAATCACACTGTGAAAGCTATATCATTATACAGTCGTCTTCAAGAAACATGGCTACTGGAACACAGCTCCATTTTCAGGCAGTTCTCTTCAGCCTCTCTGTTATGGCTTAACTAACAAGGTAATATCTATTTAATATGTAAGAATAATCTCCAGGATAACCTCTCCACTCTGTTTGGAATCTCTCAGCCACTGACACTTTATTTTGTCTCATTTCTGTCTTCTCTCTTTTGGTTGAGAAGGTTTTCTCAAACCCTTGGTGCTGAGTCCCAGCTCATTCTAGGATTTCTGTCCCATGTTGCCAGAAAGGTCCACACCTCTGGGAGTCATGTCCGATGTAGAGAAGGGGAGGGCAGTGAGTTTGCTTGATGTGTTGGCTGAGAGAGAGAGGCCACATCTGAGCAACAAAAGAGGTTCTCTTGGGGGTGACTCTTAAGCCTAATTTTAAGTAGGCTTGACCTGTCCTTTGTGGGGATAAGTTTCATATGAACAAACCCCAAGATTGGGGGCTCAGTCTATTCCTTTGGTTATCCCCACTGCTTGTGAGAATATCAAGAATTCTCCCCTTGGGGAAGTTGAATTTTCCCCCTTTCTCACCATTCCCCAAGGGGACTTTGCATATACTTTTTTATTCACTGTTCAAATCCTTCTGGGATTTATCGAGGCATCACTCTGGACAAACCTACAAAATGTCATGCCCTACTCAAGGTTCCATGTACTTATGGTGTTCAATTAAACTGTCCACATAAGTTATATTAGGAAATGCATTAGTCAAAATATAAATTTTGTACCAAATAAATATTTTTTGCTTTAGTCTCACATATAAGTTAAAGTTTTAAAATAATAATTACCGTCTATTTTTAACACCCTGCATTATTGAAATTCCTTTGTTCTTCCTCATACAAAACATTTTAAAATTTGTACATTTAGTCACTATCATTATACACTCTAGGCATTCCTAGATTATGCCATCTCAGTCTTTATCATATATCTTTCCTTCTGATTTCATTTGTGACCCCAGGCCTCCTCCCTCTATCATTTTCACATTCAGCTTCATTCAGTGCTCTAACATTATTGTATTACAGTTAGGTAGTATTGTGCTATCCATTTCTGAGTTTTTACAATCAGTCCCGTTGCACAATCTGTATCCCTTCAGTTCCAATTACCCAACATCTACCCTATTTATATCTCCTGACGACCTCTGTTCTTGACTGAAATTATCCAAGTTCATTCATTAATGTTAGTTCATATCAGTGAGACCATACAGTATTTGTCCTTTTGTTTCTGGCTAATCTCAGTTAGCGTAATGTCCTTAAGGTCCATCCATGTTGTTACATAACTTTATTCTGTCTTACAGCTGCATAATATTCCATCGTATGTATATACCACAGCTTGTTTAGCCACTCGTCTGTTGATGGACATTTGGGGTGTTTCCATCTCTCGACAATTGTAAATAATGCTGCTATAAACATTGATGTGCAAATGTCCATTTGTGTCTTTGCTCTCATGTCCTCTGAGTAGATACCTAGCAATGGTATTGCTGGGTCATATGGCAATTCTATGCTCAGCTTCCTGAGGAACTGCCAAACTGCCTTCCACAGCGGTTGTACCATTTGACATTCCCACCAATAGTGGATAAGTGTGCCTTCTTCTCCACATCTTCTCCAGTACTTGTTGTTTTCTGTTTTATTGATAATGGCCATTCTGGTGGGTATGAGATGACATCTCATTGTGGTTTTGATTTGCATTTCCCTAATAGTCAGGGAAGTCAAGCATCTTTTCATGTGCCTCTTGGCCATTTGTATTTCCTCTTCTGAGAAGTGTCTGTTCAAGTCTTTTGCCCATTTTGTAATTGGGGTGTCTGTCTTTTTGTTGTTGAGTTGAGCAATCTCTTTATATATTCTGGATACTAGACCTTTATCTGATATATCATTTCCAAATATTGTCTCCCATTGTGTAGGCTGCCTTTTTACTTTCTTGATGAAGTTCTTTGATGCACGAAAGTGTTTAATTTTGAGGAGTTCCCATATATTTCTCTCTTTCTTCAATGCTCGTGCTTTGGGTGTAAGGTGTAGGAAACTGCCTCCTATTGTAAGATTTATAAGATATTTCCCTCTAACAGTTTTATGGTCTTAGATCTAATGTTTAGGTCTTTGATCCATTTTGAGTTAATTTTTGTATAGGGTGTGAGATATGGATCCTCTTTCATTCTTTTGCATATGGATATCCAGTTCTCTAGGCACCATTTATTGAAGAAACTGTTCTGTCCCAGGTGAGTTGGCTTGACTGCCTTATCAAAGATCAATTGTCCATAGATGAGAGAGTCTATAGATGAGAGAGTCTGTATCTGAACACTCTATTTGATTCCTTTGGTCAGTATATCTATCTTTATACCAGCACCATGCTGTTTTAACTACTGTAGCTTCATAATACGCCTTAAAGTCCGATTTCATTTTTCTTTCTCAGGATACCTTTAGCTATTCAGGGCATCCTGCCCTTCAAGTAAATTTGGTTGTTGGTTTTTCTATTTCTGAAAAGTGTTTGTGATTTTAATTGAAGTTTTTTCTTTTTTTTATTAATTTTTAATTAAAAAATATATAACAACAAACTAACACAAACATTGTTAGCTTATGATCATTCCGTTCTACACATATAATCAGTAATTCACAATATCATCACATAGTTGCATATTCATCATCATGATCATTTCTAGAACATTTGCATTAATTCAGAAAAAGAAACAGAAAAAAATTCATACATACCATACCCTTTACCCCTTCCTTTCATTGATCACTGGCATTTCAATCTAAATTTATTTTAACATTTATTCCCCCTATTATTTATTTTTATTCTGTATGTTTTACTCGTCTGTTGGTAAGGTAGACAAAGGAGCATCAGACACAAGGTTTTCACAATCACACATCACATTGTGAAAGCTGTATCATTATACAATCATCTTCAAGATACATGGCTACTGGAACACAGCTCTACATTTTCAGGCAGTTCCTGCCAGCCTCTCCGTTACGCCTTAACTAAAAAGGTGATATCTATTTTATGTGTAAGAATAACCTCTAGGATAACCTCTCAACTCTGTTTGGAATCTCTCAGCCACTGACACTTTATTTTGTCTCATTTCTCTCTTTCCCCTTTTGGTCAAGAAGATTTTTGCAATCCCTTGGTGCTGAGTCTCGGCTCATTCTCGGATTTCTGTTCCACGTTGTCAGGAAGGTCCACACCCCTGGGAGTCATGTCGCACATAGAGAGGGGGAGGGTGGTGAGTTTGCTTGCTGTGTTGACTGAGAGAGAGAGGCCACATCTGAACAACAAAAGAGGTTCTCTGGGGGTGACTCTCAGGCCTAATTTTAAATAGGTTTGACCTGTCCTTTGTGGGGATAAGTTTCATATGAACAAACCCCAAGATTGAGGGCTCAGCTTATTGCTTTGGTTGTCCCCACTGCTTGTGAGAATATCAGGCATTCTCCAAATGGGGAAGCCGAATTTTCCCCCTTTCTCGTCATTCTCCCAAGGGGACTTTGCAAATCCTTTTTTATTCACTGTTCAAAGTACTCTGGGATTTATTGAGGCCTCACTCTGGACAAACCTACACAATGTCATGCCCTATCAAGGTTCCATGTACTTATGGTGTTCAATTAAACTGTCCACATAAGTTACGTTTGAAAATGCACTAGTGGAAATATAAATTTTATACCAAATAAACATTTTTTGCTTTAGCCTCACACGTAAGTTAAAGTTTTAAAATATCAGTTATCTATTTTTAATACCCTACAATATTGACATTCTTTTGTTCTTCCTCATACAAAAACATTTTTTAATTTGTACATTTAGTCACTATCATTATACACTCTAGGCATTCTTAGATTATACCATCTCGGTCTTTATCATCTATTTTTCCTTCTGGTTTCCTATGTGTCCCTAGTCCTCGTCCCTCTATCATTCCACAATGAGAATTTATTAGTTTAGAAATTTATTAGTTTACAAATCTAAGGACATGAAAATGTACACATTAAGGCATCAAAAGGAGGATACTTTCTCTGAGAAAAGGCTGCTGGCATCTGGGGTTCCTCTGTCATATGGAGAGCACAGGACAGGGATCTGCTAGTCCTTTGCTTCTGGGTTCCATTGCTTTCAGCTTGTCATTTCAGTGGCTTTCTCTCTGAGCATCTGTGAGTCCTTTCTTAGCATCTTCAAGGCATTTCCCTCTAATCTCTCTCTCTATCTCTGTGTGTGTGTGTTTCTGCCTTTTATTCTCTCATAAAGGGCTCCCATAAAGGATTAAGACCCACCTTGAATTGGTTGGGTAACATATCAATTGAAACAATTTAACTTAAAGATCCTACCTACAGTAGGTCTGCATCCAGGAGAATGAATTTAAAGAACATGGCCTTTTCTGGGGTACATCATTGCTCCAAACTATCACACCTAGCTGCAGGCAAGCAGAGTAGTTCTAGCTATTTCAATCAGAAAGATATTCAATACTGGGAGTTAGGTGCTTACAGAATTGCTTAGATTAGGCTCTAGGCCGAGTCCCCAGGCCTGACTCCCAGAACAGCACCTCTTGGCCCAACAAGAGGACAATTACCTCTTCCACAAACTAGGAAGCTGTTGCCCTATCTCTACTTCCAGAATTACCCACTTTAGCTGTGATCCAGGATCAGGAAACTGTCACTATATCTTTGTTGTGTGTGTTGCATTCTGGCAGCTTTGGCAGACTAGAACAACTTCCCAGCCAATAGAGGTGTCCTCAAGGGAATGCTCTCTTCTTAAAGACCAGCTGCTGGTGATCTTCAGCTCCTCTGCCATATATATATATATATATATATATATATATATATATATACATGGGATGAATATATATGTGTGTAAAGGACTTTATATATATATAAAGGACTCCAGTAAGATGACTAAGACCCACCCTGAATCAGGCAGGTCACACCATAAGACCCTATTTACAGTGGTCCACGCCAACAGGAGTGGATTAGATTTCAGATCTTGCTTTTCTGGGGTACATATAGTTTCAAATCACCATAGCCAGACAATCAGAGACTTGGAAGGACCACAACTGAATGATTAGTGATAAGGCAACCTGAGAAAGAGGTTATGTGGATGGACCCTCACCTTTCAGAATATTTGTGTCTTATGTGAATACTTACCTCAAAAGAGGCTTTCAGTAATCACATGGAAAATATGACCCATTCTGTGGGCACTGGTCAGTCTTTTTGCCCAGCTGTCTCAGTGATTTCTCAATAGGCCCATGTTCAAAGTAGCTATGGCAGTACAGATGGAGATTAACCATCGGCTCAGCAACATATATTTTCCCCTCACTCAGTCTGATCAGCATCCTGCTACCAAAATGTGCCCAGCAGCTGAGTCCAATAGTTTATTCTTACAGGAATAGTCTCTTATTCTGAAGAAGGATTTGCCTTGCCTACCCATTAGGTCTTTACCAGCATCCATGGATTTACTAAATGAACTATATACATCATAGCATCGCACTTCATAGTACTTAAAACTGCCTTTTACAAAACCTATAACCCCAGTCTGATGATGAAAAACATCAGATAAACCCAAATCGATGGATAGTCTATGAAAGACTTGACCAGTACTCTTCAAAAGTGTTGAGATCATGAAAAAGAAGGAAAGACAGAAACTGTCACAGACTGAGGGAGACTGAGGAGAAAGGACTAAACTTGATGTGCAATACTAAAATTACTGTTTTTAGTATTGACTGTGCTGGTTTGAGACTGTTGTCTACCCACAAAAAGCCATTTTCTCTTCAATCCAAATCCATACTTGTGGGAGCAGACATATTATTTGGGTGGGGTCTTTTTGATCAAGTTGTTTCCATGGAGATGTGACCCACCCAACTGTGGGTGGGATCTTTTGATCAGGTGGTTTCCATGGAGATGTGTCTCTGCCCATTCAAGGTGGTTCTTAATCTGCTTACTGGAGTTCTTTAAGAGGGAACCATTTTGAAAAAAGTTCAGAGCTGACACAGGCAAAGACATTTGGAGATGCAGAAAGAAAATATCCTGGGGGAAACTGTTTGAAACTAGAAGCCAAAGGACCAGCAGATGCCAGCCACATGCCTTCTGTGGTAGTTAGGGTCAGGTGTCAACTTGGTCAGGTGAAAGTGCCTCATTCTGTTGCTGTGGACATGAGCCAATGGCATGTGAAGTTCATCTGTCACTGATTACATCCACAGTTGGCTGGGGGGAGTGTCTGCTGTAATAAATGATGTTTGATTTAATTGGCTGGATGCTTAAATGAGAGAGCTCAATGCAGCATAGCCCAAGCAGCTCAGCATACCTCATCTCAGCACTCCCAGCTCAGCCCAGGCCTTTGGAGATGCAGAAAGGAATCACCCCGGGAAAAGCTGTTGGAACCCAGAAGCCTGGAGAGAAGGCCAGCAGAGAGCACTCTGTGCTTTCCCATGTAAGAGAGAACCTCAGATGAAAGTTAACTAACCTTTCCTCTGAAGAACTATTAAGTTTTTGACTAAATAAATTCCCTTTCATTAATAACCAATCCATCTCTGGTGTGTTGCATTCTGGCAGCTTTGGCAGACTAGAACAACTTCCCAGCCAATAGAGGTATTTCTTGAGTCGAGATATATTTCCCCGCATGCCTTAGTTTGGACATCTTCCTTTATGCTTTATTTTCCTTTATTTTGTAAAAGGGAATGAGAGAGAGAGAGAGAGAGAGAGAGAGAGAGAGAGAGAGAGAGAGAGAGAGAGAGAGATTAGAGGGAAATGCCTTGAAGATGCTAAGAAAGGACTCACAGATGCTCAGAGAGAAAACCACTGAAATCACAAGCTGAAAGCAATGGAACCTAGAAGCAAAGAACTAACAGATCCCTGTCACATGCCTTCCATATGACAGAGGAACCAGTTTTGTCTTCATTTTTAGGATGTTTTTATTTTTTCTTCTATTCTTTCCTGAACTTTACCAGCTTGCTTTTCACATCCTTCTATCTTCTTACCATCTTTCTTGACCTTTTCACTAACTTTCGAAAATCCATGGCAAAATATTTGGATACAATTTTCATCTGTTCATTGGAACACATTTTTTTAATTAGAGAAGTTGTAGGTTTATAGAAGAATCATGCAGAATATACAGAGTTCTCATATACTTTCCTCGCACATGGAGTTTTCCCTATTAGTTACACTTTGCATTAGCCTGGTAACTTTCATACAATTGATAAGGCAAAAGTATCTCATGCAACTTTGAGGATGCACAAGTCCAAATTCTGTAAGGCAGGCCTTAAGCTGACAGCTCCAATAAAGGTCTTCAATGACTTCCCCAAGAGAGGCTAGTTGGCCGAGGTGGAAAGAGAGATTCTCTCCTCTGACTTCTCCTTTAAATCCTTCAGCTCATTAGATTAAACATCACTAATTGCAGAAGACACTTCCTTTGGTGAATCAGAAGCAGAAGCAATACCATATATCTGAAGGGATTGCAGAGATTAGTGCCACTCATAAGGATTTGAAGGACACAGGGGTGTTGATACTCACCACATCCCCATTCAGTTGCACAGAGGTACATGTTTATACTGATCATGGACTGTTGTTAATGGTTTGGCTGATGTTCAGGGACTTGGAAGGAGCATGATTGGAAAAATGGCAACAAAGAGCTCTGGGAAAGAGATATGTGGATAGACCTTTCTGTGTGGGCAAAAAACGAAGATATTTGTGTCTCATGTGAATGCTTATCAGAGGATGACTTTGGCAAAGGAAATTTTTAATAATCAAGAGGGTAAGATGTCCCATTCTGTGACTCCCAATCATCCTCTTTCTCTAGCCACAGGAGTGCCTGTCATTGCCCAATGGGCTCATGAACAAAGTGGTCATGGTGGTCGGGATGGAGGTTATGCATGGGCTCAGCAATATGGACTTCCACTCACCAAGGCTGACCTGGCTACAACCCCTGCCAAATGCCCATATCCCTGATATGGCACCATTTCCCAAGGTGATCAGCCTGCTACCTGGTGGCAGGTTGCTACATTGGGACCACTTCCATCATGGAAGGGACAGTAATTTGATTTGTTCTAACTGGAAAAGACACATACTCTGGATATAGGTTTGCCTTCTCTGCCTGCAATACTTCTCCAAAACTACCATCCATGGATTTACAGAATGCCTTACCCACCATTACAGTATTCCACACAGCATTGCTTCTGATCAAAGAACCCACTTCACAGCAACTGAAGTGCAGGAATGGGCACATGCTCATGGAATTCAGTGGTTTTACCATGTTTCCCATCATCCAGAGGCGGCTTAGTTGATAGAATGATGCAATGGCCTTTTGAAGACTCAATTACTGTGCCAACTAGGTGGCAATACCTTGCAGATCTGGGGCAATGTTTTCCAGTAGGCTGTGTATGCTTTGAATCAGCATCCACTCTATGGTGCTGTTTCTCCCATATTCAGGATTCACAGGTCTGAGAATCAAGGGATGGAAATGGGATTGGCACCACTCACTATCACCCCTAATAATCCACTAGAAAATTTTTCCCCTAATAATCCACTAGAGATGCAACAATGATTCCATTGAACTGGAAGTTAAGACTGCCACCTGGCCACACTGGGATGCTCATACCTCTGAATCAATAGGCAAGGAAGGGGATTACTGTGTTGGCTGAGGTGATTGATTCTGACTATCAAGGGGGAAATAGGACTTCAACTACTCAATGGAAATAAAGAAAAGTTTTCTTGGAATGGAGACCCCCTAAGGTATCTGAGTACTACCATGCCCTGTGGGTAAAGTCAATGGAAAACTGCATCAACCTGATTCAGGAAGGACTACCAATGACCCAGAAACTTCAGGACTCAAGGTTTGGGTCACCCCACCAGGCAAAGAACCATGGTGAGCTGAAATGCTTGCTAAGCGTTAACAGAATATGGAATAGGTAGTGATGAATATGAACTATGACCATGAGACTAGGTACCGAAATGAGGACTGTGATGGTATGAATATTTCCTCCCTGTTTTGTTATGAGTATGTTTGTATTTGTATGTGTGCTGGTTTGAAAGGATGTATGTACCCTAGAAAAGCCATGTTTTAATCCTAATTCCACCTTGTAAAGGCAGCTGTTTCTTCTAACCCCTATTCAGTTTTGTATGTTTGAACTGTAATTAGATCATCTCCCTGGAGATGTGATGTAATCAAAAGTGATTGTTAAGGTGGATTAGCTGGAGTGTGTCTCCACCCATTTGGGTGGGTCTTGATTAGTTTCTGAAGTCCTATAAAAGAGGAAATATTTTGGAGAATGAAAGAGATTCAGTGAGAGCAGAGAATGATGTAGCACCACGGAGCAGAGTCCACCAGCCAGCGACCTTTGGAGATGAAGAAGGAAAATGCCTCCTGGGGAACTTCATGAAGCAGGAAGCTGGGAGAAGAAGCTGGCAGATGATGCCGTGTTTGCCATGTGCCCTTACAGATGAGAGAGAAACTCTGACTGTGTTCGCCATGTGTCCTTCCACTTGAGAAAGAAACCCTGAACTTCATCGGCCTTCTTGAACCAAGGAGTCTTTCCCTGGATGCCTTAGACTGGACATTCTATAGACCTGTTTAATTGGAACATTTTCTCAGCCTTATAACTGTAAACTAGCAACTTATTAAATTCCCCTTTTTAAAAGCCATTCTGTTTCTGGTATGTTACATTCCAGCAGCTAGCAAACTAGAACAGTATGTAAAGCAAATATCTTTGTTTTCTTCTCTATCTTATCCCCTTAATATATGACATAAGTTGTATTGTTCATGTCATAGTATTTAAGTTATAAAATATCAAGTTTGTTCATGTCATAGTATTTAAGTTATAAAATATCAAGTTTAAAGAGTGTATGTTACCCAAGGACTTGCATCTTATTCTGGAGAGATTTAATGCATTTCTGGTTGTACAGAGGACAGTTGAGTATTGTTAGGTGAAAAATATGCCTTATTAGGTTCTATTTCGAGATTAAGCATGGTTTAAGGGGATGTGTATAGCTGCCAAGTTGACAAGGGGTGGACTGTTATGGTTGGGTTCATATGTCAACTTGGCCAGGTGATGTTGCCTAGTTGTCTGGTCAAGCAAACACTGGCCTGACCATTACTGCAAGGACATTTTGTGGCTGGTTAATAAACCAGAAGTCTGGATTATTAAATCATCAGCACATTGATTGCAGCCATGGCTGATTATCTGCAGTCAGCCAAGAGGAGTGTCTTTCTCAATTAGTGATTTTAATCTAATCACCTGAAGGCTTTAAAGGAGAAGTCAGAAGACAGAATCTCTCTTTCCACTTCAGTCAGCTGGCCTCTTCTGGGGGAGTCATTGAAGACCTTCATTGGAGCTGTCAGCTTGTGGCCTGCAGTATGGAATTTGGACTTGTGCATCCCCATAGTTGTGTGAGACATTTTTATAAAATCTCACATTTATAGATTTTTCCTGTTAGTTGTGTTTTCCTACAGAACCCTGACTAATCCATATCCCCAAGATACAATACGATAGTACTGGAATTTTGGTTACCTTTACTGGAAGTCTTCATTTCTTTATGTCGCTTGATCCACTGTGTAGTGTCTGTTCTATTCAATCTGAAGACTCCCTTTAGCACCGCTTATCAGGCAAGTCTAGTGGTGAGGAACTCCCTCAGCTTCTGTTTATCTGGGAATGTCTTAATCTTCATTTTTGAAAGATAGTCTCACTGAATATAAAGTTCTTGGTTAATGGTTGTTTTCTTTCAGCACTTTAAGTATTTTTTCTCATTACCTTCTTGTCAATATGATTTCTGATGGGGAGTTAACACAATCTGATTGAGACTCTCTTGTACATAACACATTGCTTTTCTCTTGCAGCTCTCAGAACTCTCTTTCCTTTCCTTAGCATTGGGTAATTTGACTATTATGTGTCTGTGCATGGTTCTCTTTGGGGTTATCCTGTTTGGTATTTGTTGAAGTTCTTAAATGTGCATATTCATGTGAAGTTTATTTCTTTGAATATTTCTTCTGTCTTTTCTCTCTTTCTTCTCCTTCTGGGACACCCATATGCATATATTAGTATGCTTGATGGTGTCCCCCATGGCTTTTAGATTCTGTTCCCCCTTTTTCCCCCATTCTTTTTTCTTTATGCTCCTCAGCCTGAATCATGTCAATTGTCTTGTCTTTGAGTTCACTGATTATTTCTTCTGCCACTTCCAATGTACTGTTAAAACCTTTTAGGGAATTTTTAATTTCAGTTTTTGTGGTCTTCTACTCCAAAATTTCTGTTGTTTCTGCTTTAAAACTTCTAGCTATCTCTTCATTGAGGTTTTCATATATTCATTCATTGTTTTCCTAATATCCTTTTGTTCTTTCTCTCCATTTTCCTTTATCTCCTGAGTACATTGAAGGTCATTAAAATAAAGTCTTTGTGTTGTATATTCAGAGCCTGATAGTCTTCATTGGTGGTTTCTGGATTTTTATCTTGTTCCTTTGGATGGGCCATCATTTCCTTCTTCTTTGTTTATCTTGTAATTCTTTGTTGCACACTGTACATTTTAATATCCTAAAGTATTAACTGTGGGATTTAGTCACACAGCTGTCTGTTCCTTAAGTTCGTATCAGCTATTGATATGCTATTTCCTTGGGTGCTAGGCACTAATAAAAACTAACAAATCAATTAAACACCCCCCCCCCTTCATAGTGCTTGCAAATTGGCTGTGCATTGACTTGTGCTCTCCTTTAGAGTTGAGCTCTCCTATCAAAATCAGCCTGAGAGTGAAGTGCAGGGTCCTCTCTGTATTTTCTGGGCCTGGGTGTTGAATGGTGCTTATGCTTTTCTGGTGGCCTTAGGAATTTCCCCATTCACCAGAAACTTGAATGCCTCCTCTACTCTCTATGAAATAGACTTTCTCTTCAATCAGGAGCTCTGTTGTATGATATGAATCAGGTAATCCTTTGCCCCAGGTGGCTTTGACTTAATTCTTTTAAACGGCTTTAGTTGTCTGAATCTACTTCTGCCTGCAAGGCTAATTCTGAGAGGGTGAGCTAGAGATGAGTTTGTTTTTTTTAAAAAACATTTTAAGCAAAATATTTTAGTTGATTCTATTTGAGAAATTGATGAATGAAAATTTAATACCAAAAGAAGAAGAAGGAGAAAAACCATTCCAAAGGGGAATTTCTGTCACAGCTCTCAGCCCAGAGACCAGGAAACAATAGATTTAAAAAGTTGACAATATTTGTCTTTAGCAGCCCCCATCTTCTACTTTCTGCTTCTCTGTCCCACTTCCAAGCCCTCTGAAACACTCCTTTACAGAGATGAGTTTTAAAAAACATTCGTTCTATAGCTTTTACTTTTCCCCATTCACTGGAGATAGGAAGATGTGGACCTGTTCACAATGCAAATCCTTTCTCTCCCTGTTACCATGGGGTGTAACGGTTTGGACTCTCCGGAAGGGCATGGCATGGGCTGAGGCAACTCTTTAGATGATGAAATAGGTGAAGGGGCTGAGACAGTTTTTTGAAAGTACCACTAGCAGCTGGGACAACAAGTCTTTCCTAAAGGGGAATCTGGGTGGCACATTTTCATGTCCTCCCCCTGACCTCCCAGGGGCAGACTATTTCCTACAAATATGACTTGTTAGTATGTGATGTTTCTTGAAATTAGATTAGGTCTAGAGAAGCTCACTCTGTAGATGTAGGTAATGTGGTAAGTTGAATTATGTATCCTAGAAAAAACACATGTTCTTAATATCACTCCTATAGGTGTGAATCCACTGTAAATAGAAACTTTAGAAGACAATGTTTTTAGTTAAATTATAGCCAGTTGCGTCAGGAAGTGTCTTAATCCTATTAGTGAGGCCTTCTAGAAAAAATCCATGGGAGAAGCACCAGAAATCAGCAGAACCTGAAATAGAAAGGAGAGGACAGCTCCATGTGCATTGCCATGTTACAGGAAAGCCAAGGGCTGAGGATAGCTGGCAACCAGCCCAGAAAACCACAGTCTTCAGGGAGAAAGCATCACCTTGCTGACACCTTGATTTTGGCCTTCTTCTAGCCTCAAACCCATGAGCCAATAAATTCTGTTGTTCAACCCATTGCATGGTATTTGTCTTAGCAGCCAGAAAACTAAGGCAGGTAGTCTGTTCCCACTGTTGCAAAAAAGGAATTAGTTTTCTTCCTGAGCTATGTGTCCTCCTCTCTCTGAGAGCACCACTATAAAGTTGCCTGTATTTAGAAGTTATGTAGTTCAGAGTTTTAAATGTCTCCTGGTTTCTTCAGAAATGGTGATTGTGTTTCTGTTTTTCATTCTCCTTGATAGTCTTAAATGATTTCCAAGAGAAGAAGGAAAGCCAACTCATACCATATTCAAACTGTTCTCCCATAGTTCATGGAGAATCACCTTCTATCACTTTCATCTCCTCTCTCAGAAGGTCAGGAGGAGTCACGCCTTCTCTTTATCCTTAGGGCTATCCATTCTGCTTCTTACACTTTGAATTATGCCCCATCACCTGCAGATGCAAAGTTTTAACAATCAATTATTGCCCTCTGGGCCTTGTCCACTCTCCTAGATGGTGTTGACCTTTACTCTGTATTCCATTCCTATACAACATCCATAATGAACTTAACTCTATACGTCTCCCTGCATCTCCACCTCACTGCATCCATATCTGACCTTCCCAGACTTGGCATTTCTCTGCCTGTCAGAGCTTCTTGACTCTCATCTTGCCCATTCTCCCCATCACTATCAGCTTTCTGATCTCCAGTTGTTCTTCCCTCCTAATTTACCCAGTCACCTGTTCTTACTACACTTGAACTTTCATAACATTTTGATTATTTCATGAAATCATAGAATTTGGACATTAGAATAAAACTTAGAAGTTCTCTAGCTCCACTTGTGTTTATGGGAAATATCTTAAACCTTCACCCTGTGGAGAAGTGAAAGTCTCAACAGTCTCTGGACCTGGGAGTAGAGGTAATATTTCCCTCTCCAGGCCTTTCTCTAGTTTCCTAATGCCCATTTGGCAAGAGGATGAAGTTCTCCTCTGCCAGCCCTATCTAAACCAGTGGGATTAAAGTTGAACAGGAACAGGGTAAGAAGAACTTTGAGGGTGTAAAGAAGTTCTTTTGGATTGGGTTCTACAGACTGGGCTAGGGAAGGGAAAATAGCCCCCAGCAAACAGAATCAATTTAGGACCACATTCTTTGAAGAAAGGGGGCTTGTATGGATTGTGGAAGTATTTTCTTTGGGGCTGGACAACACTTAGGGTTCAAATATGAGCTCCAGCCCAT
Source organism: Tamandua tetradactyla (assembly GCF_023851605.1). NCBI lineage: Eukaryota > Metazoa > Chordata > Mammalia > Pilosa > Myrmecophagidae > Tamandua > Tamandua tetradactyla. The sequence continues at coordinate 194,841,833 of NC_135327.1, read as the reverse complement.
GCTAGTTGTGTGAATTTGGAGACATTGCTTAAAGTCTCAGGACCTCAGTCTCAGCATCTATAAAATGGAGTCATCTTACATTCCCATATATTGGTTTGAAAATTTAAAGGATATATGAAAAAGCTTGGTAAATCATTAGTTAGGTTAAAAAATGCTAGTTGCCACAGCAGGCAACACCCCAAATTTCAGAGACTTAATACAACAATGGATTATTTCTTGTTTGTGCAAAATTCCAGGCAGCACTCTTCCAAGGTTTCTACCTCTCAGTTCTTTTTTTCTAATCTCTACTTTTTTTTCAAGGTCTCTACCTCTTAGTTCTTTTTTTCTAGTAACATGATTGCTTCTTGCCTTTGTATTTTCCTTGAAATTAGGGTACTCCAACATTGCCTCGGTTGCAATATCAAGAAATGGGATTTTTCACACTTTTGCACTTAGGCCTATATTGGTAGGAGAACCAGGGTTCCCTAGAGGCCAAGAATGGTGCTGGTGATCCTGGTGGCAGGAAATTTCTAAATTTCTCAGAAAAAAAGGAGATAAGAAAATATCAGAGAAATTAAAAACCTGTAGGAAAGAATCTTGGCTAGTGGTGAATAAAAATTCCTTATTCCTGGAATATTCCACTGAATTCATACAAAATGAAAATCCCCTCTGCCACAATCAGAATAGATCTCTCCCTACCTAGGAAAGGGGCATGTTGTCCGACAGCTTCTATTATTAGGTGTGGTGGTTTAGAACTGTATGTACCCCAGAAAATCACATTCTAAAGCTAATCCATTCCCGTAGTGTATCACTGTAGGTAGGACCTATTGATTAGATTACCACAGTTAAGGTGTGGTCCAGGGTGGGTCTTAATCCTATTTCTGGTATCCTTTGTAAACAGGATGAGATAGACAGAGAGAATGAGCACCATGGAAGCAAGAAGCTGAAAGCAATGAAACCTGGAAGAGAAGGAAGAGACCAGCAGATGCTACCACGTGCGTTCCCATGTGACAGAGGAGTCCAGGATTGCCGGCAGCTGGTCTTCAGGAAGAAAGCATTGCCTGATGATGCCTGATTTGGACATTTTTCTCAGCCTTGAAACTGTAAACTTGTAAGTGAATAAATACCCACTGTTAAAAGGCAGCCCATTTCATGGTATCTGCTTTCAGCAGCTTAGCAAACTAAAACATTAGACTAAACCTGTCTTCTTACAACTTCCATCCATTGGTCTTGCGTCTTCTTTTAGTACCTTTATAAGTCCCACCTCTTTTCACAAACATGATGTAAATATGTTAGGCTGATTCTCTAATTACTTTCAATTTTTCCTTCTCCAGGCAAAACAACCCCAAATACTTCAATCACTCCTTGTATGATGCAATTTTGAGACTCTTTGGCAGTCTAGGGTAGGCTTCAGTTGTTGATGTTCATTTTCAAACTGGATGCTGTAAAGAAATACTACTGCAGTCCTCACCAGTGGCCTGAGGTCTCTGGGCTCTTTTGCCTGCAGTGCTTTGACCCTTGGTCACCCCTGTTGCAAGGAAATAGAGGCCCCATGAAACTCTGAAAGTTTGATCAATATAATCAACACAAATTGTAAAAGACAAGGTGCTTTCTGGGCTAACTGCAAACCGAAGAGATGCCATTAACAATTCTAAAGAAATCATGTATCAAGAGTAAAGGCGATTTGGGGATAGACACACTGTAAAATGGAACTCAGAGAGATGAAAGTTGGCCGTGCCTGTCTAATTCAGTGTAGGGAACTGGGTCGTTGAATATGGATGACATGAGTAATGAGGACACTAATTTGCTTGGGCAGGAACAGTTCATCATGTCCAGCATAGCCTGGGTGGAATATCCTCCAGTGCTAACCACCTCCATTTGATCTGATTCCATGTTCACTGTACTGGTTTGAAAGTAGTGTATACCCCAGAAAAGCCATGTTCTAATCCTGATCCAATCTTGTGAGTCAGGATTAAACAGGGGGCAGCTGTTTCTTTTAATACTGATTCAACATTGAAGGGCAGAAACTTTTGATTAGATTTTTCTCCAGAGATATAACGTGCCCAATGTAGGTGTGACCTTTGATTAGATGGAGCTGTGTGACTTCGCCCATCCAAGGTGGGTCTGATTAGTTTACTGGAGTCCTTTAAAAGGGGAAACATTTTAAAGAAACCTCAGAGCAGACAGAAATGACAGAGCCCACACATCCAGAAGTTTTGGAGATGCAAAAAGAAAATGCTCCCAGGGAAGCCATATGAAGAAGCTGGGAGAGAAGGCTACCGGACGTCATCATGTGCCTTCCCAGTTGACAGAGGTGTTCTGGACCCATCGGCCTTTCTTGAATCAAGGTATCTTTACCTGGATGCCTTAGTATGGACATTTTTATAGCCTTAGAACTGTAAACTCACAACTTATTCAATTCCCCTTTTAAATGCTGTTCCATTTTTTTGTATATTTCATTCAGTAGCTTAGCAAACTAAAACATGCACCAAACAACGCTTAGATTGATAATTCTACTTTCCTAGTTCCTACTATTGGAAAGGAGGGTTTTTGGTGGAAATCCTAAGAGTTCCAGTCGCTGGGGTGGTATATCCTGCACCAAAAATGAGTACGTTGTTATCTGGCTAATACATCAGTCTGTTGTAAGTTGGGAAGTAGAAACCATTCCCTACCAGAATGGTCACTCATGGATACTGTGTCATCACTGACAGTTGCCACTCCTATCTATCCCCCATTCTTCCTTGCTAATATAATCTTACATTTGTTCAAGGAAACATGCAATCAGCCAAAAATATTCACTTCCCTTGATTTTCTCATAGCTAGGGTAGCCATGCATAATGGTTCTGGGCAATGCAATGTAGGTAGAAGTTCCTGGAGTGTGTCCATTTTCTGAATAGCAAAAGCAAAGCCTTGCTAAAAGCAAGTGCTTATGTCCTTCCCCCCTCTTTCTATATAGAGCATTGGATATGAGTTCTGGAAGTACAGCAGCTATTTTGTGACTATGAAGATGATAAAAAGTCACACCAGGATGTCAGAGAAGAAAATAGGGGATGGCTCCTTGATAGCATCTGTGAGCAGTTCCACCAGCTCTGAATTGCCTTCCTCTGGATGTTGGTAGAAAAATAAATTCTATCTCTTTGAGTTAGAGTTGGTAAGACTTTTGATTATTTGTATCAGAATACATTCTTCATCAATACAGATACTAAGTAGAGATTCTGAGAACAAGACTCTAGAATGTGGTTAATTCACAAAGTAATATACCATTGAGATTCTTTGTTGGTTATACCCTGGTGATAATTCTAAGGGATTTTTTAAATTTTGTTTTTAACCATAAATAGAATTCATATATTTTGAGAAGAGCCTGATGAAATAGTAGATTATAAAGAATAAAGAAAAAAATCACCCTGAAGTTCACCACCTGGAGATTTACTGTTTATATAGTGGTGAATGTGATATATATATGTAAGAAATGAATATCTATATATATCCATTATCTTACATAAATGCATTTTGTAACTTGCTCATTCACTCCACAGTTTATTGTGAATGTGTTTCTGCTATTTTGTTAGAAAATCCATTCTGACTTTTTCTGAATAAATACAAGTCCAAATTATTAGTTTTAGCTATTGTGATATCCAAATACTATTATTCTGTTAAATACAAGGTCTTGGGTAAACCTTTTTTGAGATCTTCTGATCATCTCTTAAGGAGAAATCGCTAGAAATGGAATTGCTGGTTCCAAGGGTATGCAAGCATGCCTGGGTTTTGATATAAGCACCACTGCCCCCTCCCCCCACGTCACACTGTTTGCCACTGTTTGGTCCCTTGTCCTTTGCACTGCGTGGAATTTCTGGAGATGGCCTCAGCTCTCGGCTGACATGTCATTCTATACATAGAAGCCCTTTAGTTTCAAATGGACCTTGATATTACCCAGCTGTGTTTTGATCACTACCTTTTCTCTAATTCATGCCCCATGACAGCTATTCCAGTTTTCACCACATTTCTTAAGCACCCCCTCCCCCATCCCATCTTTCTGGAACCACTCACAGACGATGCCTCTTATCTCCCCCATCATTGGGAAGAGAGAGGTTATTAGAAATGAGCTTCCCTATAATTCTCTTCTCTTCATTTCTAAATATCTTTAGGGGAATTTGTGGACAAAGATCAGGGCAGGTTTACTTCTTTGCGATTCTCATGTTAGGTAAAGGCAATCTGTAAAAGGTACAGTTTTCTAAGAGAGACAGTAATCAGAACGGATTTTCCTAACAAAATTCCTACATTTCCCAATAAAGTTTGCATTAAGTAATAATCAGAGATCACCGTTAGTGGCTTTCTGCCTCTTTGTTGAGGAGGTTTCTCTTTTGTACAGGTGAAGCATTTCAGTACTCCAGAACTCCACCTCCTGCTTCCCTGTCTTAGGAGAGGCAGATAAAAAAAGTTTAATCTATGGGGAGCTCTGGACATAACCCAGTCTTTGCTTTTCTCCCCTGGGATGAGCCATGTTCCCTTTTTTTTTTTAATGCCCAAGTTGATTGACCGTGATGACAATAGATTTCAGTGGCCCTGTTCTCATTAGGGAAATTGAAAAAGGTGCTGCTTCTGTTCTCTAACAGATACTGTGAAATAGCTGGCATGCAAAGTTTTCTAATGAAACAATATAAGACATAAAGAGGAAAGAACAATCTGTGCCCTGTTCTATTCTCTTGTTTTAAACTACATAAAGTTTTCTTGAGAACAGAACACTTTAGGCCCAAGGGTACCAGCCTTTCTTAGTGATAGTCTTTGACATTCATAAATTCAAAGGGGAAGGAAATGCAATTGGCAAATGGCAAAAAACCACCTCCAACCCTGCCACAAGACCCAAATGTCTCTGACATTCATCTTTTCTACCTTTGACCCCTGCATAAAAGGAAAGGAAGATTCAATTGCAAATCTTCTCACATCCTGTGGTATCAACACTTTGTCCCTTTGATTAATTATTACATTTCTCTACATAATAACAATTCCCTTTCCAGGAGTTCTTCCCTTACTAGTTAGGAATTTACGTTCATCTCCCATCCTGGTTCTCTACCTTTCTCAACTGGATTTTTCCAAGAATTAGTGTACACGTTAGACTCTCCACTTCTCACACCTGTTCTCTATTTAACATACAATCTGGTTTAGCCTCTGCACTCTCCTGAAGATATGCCATTTAAACTCACTGCTGATCTAGAATTTGTCAAGGCAATGTCTTTTTCTGTTAGTACTTGCTTTCTTCAACATGTCTTCAGCATTTGGTATTTCAACTGCACCACAGCTCGACTATTGCAAACCTGCCTACCTTGACCCAAAAGAGGATACCCATTCCTGTACTCTTCCTCCATACTCACTGCTCCTTCTCTGCCTCCTTTGTTGGCTTTTCATTCCTCCTCCTGTACAGGGTAGATATTCTCTCACAGTTTAGTCTGGGTCTTGATCTGTCTTCTATCTACATTCTAGTTTGAAGGTTGCAGTTGTTTGCATAGCTTCCTAAGGCATCTCTGCGAGAATAACGCCCCAATCTGCATATATGTGGGGTGTGTGTGTGTGTTTTCCTATGTCTGGGAGTCATAGCACTCTTGCTTTCTCCATTCCAGCTACACTGGCCTCCTTGCTGGTCCCAAAACAAGCCAAGCATTCTCTCACCTCAGGAACTTTGCACTTGCAGGAATGCTCTCCCTCAGGATATCTGCATAGCTCCCTCCCTCATCTCTTCAGGTCTCTGCTCAAAGATCACCTTGTCAATGAAGGCTTCCTAACCCACCCATGTAAGGTAGGAACCCATCCACTTACCTTGAAAATTTTTTCTCCACAGGGTGGTGGGATGGTGGCTCAGTTTCAGAATTTTTGCCTGCCATGCCGGAGATCCGGGTTCGATTCCCAGAGCCTGCCCATGCCAAAAATAAACTTTTTTTTCTCCATAGTACACATCACCACTTGACACAGACACATTTCTTTCTTTATTGTCTTTCTCCACAACCTAGAATAGAAACTCCAGCGAGCAAGGACTTTATCTACCTATTAGGCAGATCTACCTATTATCTACCTATTAGGCAGATAGGTAGATAATAGGTAGATAACATTCATTGAATAAGTGGATCTTCATTTACCAATCAGTTATTAGTTACAAATAACAGAATCCACTCTGCTCACCTGAAGGAGAAAGGGCTTTAGGAAGGGCATTAGATGGATGACAGAATCAAGGAGGTTGGAAAAACAGACTCAGGAATGAGCTGCCGGCAATGGCTCCCTGCATCATACAGGAGCACTGCCTCGGCCTCAATCAGGAATCTCAACATCAGGAAGCTACCAGCATGGCTGCAGCTCCCACACCGTACCACCTGGGCCCCCATTTACAATGGATCTCTTGCACTTTATCTCTTTTCCCACATAACCAAGGCCTAAAGCTGAGCTTCTTGTGCAGATATGTGATTAGCTGACCCTAAATCACTTGTCCATACTCTATCAACAAGGAGGCTTGGAAATATACGTCACCATTCCCCTACCTCAGGAAGGCAATATTTACATTATGGAGAGGTGTTCAAGAGATTTTGGGCAGTCATGAGTGACAGTTGCCCGTTATATATGCTTTTCTAAGTTTTCCTATTCTGATGGGCTTTAAGAATTATATCACTGTAATTTTAATTTTTCTGATTTTTAGCATGCTTGAGCAATTCTGCATATACTTGTTTGGGTATTTGGGATTTTTCTTCCGGAACTTGCCCATACATCCCCTTGGCCTGTTTTTCTGTTAGGCATCCCATCTTTATCCTCTTGATTTGCAGGGTTTTCTTGTATTTCTCTTAAAGCCTGGTCAGGTTTAAGATGTTACGAGTAGCTCCTCCCAGCTGGTCATTAGCATATTAGTTTTGACTATGGTGTCCTTCTTTGAATAGAAAGTCTTAATTTTGAAATAGTGAAAATATCCATTTTTAATTTTGTAATTGTACTTTTTAGATCTTATTTGTGAAAGTGTCACTTAATTCCACCCCAGATATCAAATATATTTTCTTCTACTAGCCTTCCAGTTATGTCTTTCACACTTAAGTTTTTAGCTCACTTGGAGCCCACCTTTGCTTATTGTGTATGGTGGAAATCCTGCCTCGCCCCCAAATTCCCAAAGAACTAACCATTGATTGTTTACTTTGGGTAGATTGTATGATGTGTGAATAAATCTCAGTAAAACTGCTTTTTAAAAAATGGACTATCTTTCCCAACAATCATTTACAGAGTAAGCTCTTTCTCCACTGGCTTGTGGTCATTTCTGTCATAAACCACAGTGTCAGGTATACAAGGCTATTTCCATGGTTTATGGTGCCAGCACCTTGCAGCTTTATTCGTTATGGCTTTGGAGTATGTTCTCTTTCAAAATTACCTTAGTTATTTCTAAATCTTTATTTTTCTTTATAAAATTTAGAATAAATTTACTAAATTCCTTAAAAATCCAATAAGTATGTTTACTGACTTAGAATTTGACTAGGATTGTAATTATCTTGGGAGGAATTGATATTTTTGTATTAACTTGTCCCATCCGACAACATGAGTCATTCCATTTATTTAGATCTTTTATCTCTTTAATAGAATGCAAAATTTTCCTTTATAGAGGACTTAAAAACAATACCTTTGTTGTTTTTCAGGTATCTCATAGTTTTTGTTGCTATTATGGGTGGTATATATTCTATTATATATTCTAAGTGGTTATTATGGAATAGACAAAGTGTTGTTGATTTTTGTAAGTTGATCTTCTATTCTGCAACCCTCTTATTAGTTCTAATAATTGTCTGTTCAAGTTTCTATGTAGATGATCATATTGGCTGCAAATAATGACAGTTTTACCTTTTTCCCTTCCAATTTCTATACCTCTTATTTCCTTTTCTTGCTTTATAATATTGACCAGGACCTCTATTTCTCTGTTACATAATAGCAATGATAATAGACTTCTTTGTCTCATTACAAATTTTAATGGAAACATTTCTAAAGTTTCTCTATCAGGTGTGATGTTTGCTGGAGGCCTTTGGTATAGAAGGGGCAGCTCCATTCAAAGCCTAGTTTGCAGGTCCCCCAAAAACAAAGAAACAAAGAAGTACCACAAAGTCTAGTTTTCTGAATTGCTCTCCGGTTCTCTGTGCCAGGCTGTCCATCCCATACCTTCCCAGCCCACACTGCAGGGCTATACTTCAGAAGCTGACACCGCACTTCAACTTTATGACTTAAAGGCTGGTGTTTTGCATATGGGATGTTCTTAGTCAAGAGGGAGCATCCTTCCTCACTGCCCTGGAGGGACACAGCTGCGTGAGACTGCCGAAGTGGAGAGGATTGACGGTGCCTTCCTGGTGTACCCAGACACCACTGGCACAGCTGTGGGGTACGCGGAGAAGCCAGTAGGGCAGCTCGGAGGGAACACTGGTTCTGAATAAGCTTGCCTTGGCTCAAAATCAGGCCCTGCACTTACTAATTGTGTGACTAAGAGCAAGCTCCTTAACCTCTCTAAGCCTCTGTTTCCTTCTTTGGCAAAGACATCTGGCAGAGTTGCCTGTAGTCATTGTTAGCTACTGTATTCCTAATCCATAAAGGAAAATCATGAGTACATTTAACTTAGTATTTTCAAATAATTTTTAATGATATGCAAAATGCTCTTGATAAAAGCCTCAGTGAAAGCAGACTAAGTCAGCATTTACTCAGAAATGGTTTTAAATTTGCATAAGACTGAAGAGAAATATATCAAAATGAGGGATGATGCTGATTTCTAATTGTCTTTTTTATACTTGACTGTTTTCACATTTTTCTCCAATGAGCACAAAATCACTTTTATAATCTTTAAAGTATGTTTTATGGAAACAAAAAGCTCAGTGTGACTCAGCAGTGACAAGGCAGCCAAAAAAGCTAAGCTGTCTTTGGCTGCTTTAGTAGAAATAGGGTGTCCAGAATTGGGAGGTGATGGACACTCACTCACGCTGCAGTGCGTGGCAGTGGGGAGCCCGCGTCTGATTAGCAGTTTCGTTGTGCTCTGGGCATAGGTAACCATGGAGACCTTAAATGTTGTGGTGGAACAAAAATGTAGCAGGTCTGTGAGGGAGACAAAATCTAGAAGAAAACAGGGCTGCTCTGGAATAGGGTTGGGGGAAGCAGAGGGGCTAGTCCAAAGAGGGGTGGGGGAATGGAGGGGAGAGAACGAGAGAGCAAGAGTAAGAGAGAGTGAGAAAGAGACCAGTGTCTGAGAACATCTGGCCTTAGGGCATATCTTTTGCTTTTCTCAGGCCCCAGCACCGTTTCTTTCTTCTGGGAACTGCGTCTCTCTCCACATCAGCCAAGCGGTTGAAGTCTGAGCTGCAGTCTTCTTACAGGTCCCATCCACTCCCCCATGATTGATTGGTCCGGGGCACCTTCCCAGGGTTTGTAAACTGGAACTGGGGACAGAAACTCCCTCCCTCCCTGGTGGTGGGGTTGGTCGTGAACTGCAGCGCTCCAGGAGGCTAGGATCCCTGCCACTGGGAGAAAGTTCTGCACTCCAGAAAGTTCCCTACCCGAGAGAATGAAATCAACCAGCGGGGAGGTTCAGGCACAGGAGATGCGCAAAGAGAGTTTTGTCAATGTTCCTGTTTTTGTGGGTCTAGGTTTTGTGATGTGTTTGCTGAATTCTTGTTGTTCTCCAGGTTTTGGTCATTTTCTCTTCCTTTGATTAGGTGCGATGCCCAAGTATCTTCTCAAAGCAAATCTCTCTCTTTTTTTTTTTTTTTTCCTTAACCTTGTTCAGGTTGCATTTTTCTCATTTGCAACCCAAAAGGTCCTGAGTAATTAAAAAATGACAGATATTAATGGCAAAAAGAAGCTAGAATGAGAGGCTTTAGGGAAAAACTGGCATGTGAAAGACATTACACAAGGTCTCAGTATCAGCCCTTGGCAGCTCCTTTTAAGCTCTGTTTTCTACCCTGCTTCGTTCTCTGTTCACTGGTGACCTGGACCCCCACTTCCTGAGCTGTAATGCCCACCCTGCCTTCCCTCTGTTAGCTTCCCCGCACCCCTGCCTTTCTACAGCTCTGCCTGCAGCCCAGGAAATGAGGTGTGTTTTCTCCATCCAGGGATCAGCCCCTCTGCATTGCCTTTTCTATCCGCCTCTACTCCCATCTGAATTTCCCCCATTAATTTCCCCAATAGGTCTCTTCCCTTCCTCTCCACTCCCTCCCCATACCCTCCCCTTCTCTCCCCCTCCCGCCTCTCCAGTCCCGGCTCTCCTGCCTGGGTCCCTATCCTGGGTGGTGGCATATTTCCATACCCAAGCTTGACGCCTGGCGAGACTCTGTCTTCCTCTGCACTCCCTACATCCAGCCAACAAGCCCTGGAGCCTTTACCTCCTGGATAGTTCTTGCATCAGTCTCCCTTTTTTTCTCTCTCTCCTACCACTGCCCTAATTTAGTCTCCTATCATCTCTCACATGAATATTTTCAGAGTCTTCTAAATGGTCTCTCTGCCTCCAGTCTTCTTGTTCCTCTCAAATCCATCCTCCTCACTGTTGCCATGGCAAGCTTGTAAAATCCCAGATCTCAGAATGCCACTCCCTTGCAGAATCCCCCCCCCCCCCCAAGGGCCCCCATCAGCTACGGGACAGAGCGCAAGGCCATCCAATGCTCCTGGGCCCAACCCGACCTCAGCGCCCACAACCCCCTTCCACTTGGTTCTCGGGACATGCGCCGCTGTTTGCAATTCCCAGCACAGATGATGATGCTTCTTGTCTCTGTGCCTTGCTTGGGCTCTTACCCTCTGTCTGGGATGCTTGCCACCTCCCCAAGTTCTCTCTGTCTGCCAGCTGTGCCTCACCAGTTAGACCCAGCTCAGGGGTCACCTCTCTGACAGCCCCCCACCTCCACCCTCCCATACCCAAGCCTCTCCTTCCACCCCCCCACCCCCCCCCAGGAGGGTAATCTCTGTATTTACCACACTTTTTCTAGCTATGTCCTCATCTGTCAGTGCTCTCCTCGAACCCCGAGTTTATTGAGAGCTGGGAGCTCTGATGACACTTCTCTGTAGCTCCAGTGCCCAGGCCAGAGCCAGGCACTTGGCAGATAGGCAATAAATGTCAAACAAATCCAGTGGGACTCACACCTCATAAAAAGAAGGAAGGGACACGTGGCTGTGGCCGAGGCTGCCTGTGCAAGGACAGGGGCAGGTTGTCCGAGTCAACACAACCCACGCGCAGCGCGGCAGGGGACGGGATGTGGTTTTAAAGCTCTGCAGAGGGCTTTTCTGCTGGGGCAGCGGCATTTTGATCACTGCATTAGAGACCCTGGGGCGGCGGGGTGACTCGTCTGTGCTGGAGCCGTGGGAGGCCTGGAAGTCAGCGGAGAATTGTCTTTAAGCCTGGAAACTACTTCCCGCCCGAGAGTCCAGGGGGTGTGAAACAGCCCCCTTCGGCACCAGGGGGAAGGCTCCTGTTTTGCCATTGAACCTGGAATATCAGAACAGACCAGAAGGGATGGGATAGGGGTGGGGGAGGACTGATAAATTAATTCAACAACTCTGACAGATGAATTGAGCATGCACTGACTTGGCTGCTCTGTTCCAGGCACTGGAGGTGTAAAAGTGAGCAATGAGCTTACAGTCTGAAGGCTGACAACAAGTAGCGAGGCTGGCAACAAGCAGAGTGGTGAGCTGCAGCCAGTGCAGGCTGCTGGGGAAGGCAGCAGAGGGCTGTCCATGAATAGCCACAGCAGTGAGAAGGACAGACAACCCTCCACATCATTTAGTCTGCTTTCTGGTTGGAGGAGGCAGACATAGACTGATAAAATGTAAGTGAAGAAGGTAATTTCAGACTGTGACAGGTGCTATGAAGGAGGTAAATGGAGTGCTGTGATGCAGGGCTGTGTGTGTGTGTAGGGGTTCCATAGAGAAAGTCTTTTTGGGAAGTGACACTTGAACTGAGACCTAAAGGGTAAGACAGCTACATGATGGGCCAGGAGAGGAACACCTGGTGCAAAGGCCCTGAGGCAAGGACAGTTTTAAAAAAAATTAATTTACTTATTAATTAAATTCATATATTAATTTAAAAAATTTAACAAAAAAATGAGCAAAAACATTAACTTATGATCATTCCATTTGACGTATATAATCAGTAATTCGCAATATCATTACATAGTTGCATATTCATCATTTCTTAGAACATTTGCATCAATTCAGAAAAAGAAATAAGACAACAGAAAAAGAAAGAAAATGAAACAGGAAAAAAAAAGATTATACATTCCATACCCCTTATCTCTCACTCTCATTGATCACTAGCATTTCAAATTAAATTTAGTTTAACATTTGTTCCCTCTATTGTTTATTTTTATTCCATATGATCTACTCGTCTGTTGACAGGGTAGATAAAAGGAGCATCAGACACAAGGTTTTCACAATCACACGGTCACATTGCGAAAGCTATATCATTATACAATCATCTTCAAGAAGCATGGCTCTACATTTTCAGGCAGTTCCCTCCAGCCTCTCCATTACATCTTGAATAACAAGGTGATATCTAGTTAATGTGTAAGAACAACCTCCAGGATAACCTCTCGACTCTGTTTGGAATCTCTCAGCCACTGACACTTTGAAGGACAGGTTTTGATACATCTGGAAAATGGGGAGCTTCAGACCTACCCGCACAAGTCAACTATTGCTATAATAATGCTGCATTTTCAAAACCACCCTCAAGCTCAGTGGCTTTCAGCAAAACCAGTATTCATTCTCATACTCGAGGGGCTCGGAGTGACTGTAGTTTGGCTGATCTGTAGTTTAGCTGATCTAGGATGGGCTTGGCTGGGTGGCTCTGCTTTTAGGCTGGGGGTTGGCTGGGTTTGTGTTGAGTACAGATCTGCTCCACATGTGTTCGTTCTGGGGCGCAGGCTGAAGGCTTTCTGGGACGTTTGGCTCATCGTGGATTTCCAGAGTGTAAGCAAGGAGCTAAACCATGGAAGCACACTGAATGTTTCTGCTTGCCTCTTGTCTGGTAATATTCCACCGGCCAAAGCAAGTCATGCTGTCAAGCATAGCTTCAGTGGAGTGGAGCAAGGTATTCTGTTCACAGAGGGAGGGAGAGGAGTGAGAATATTTGCTGAACAATAAACCAAACTCCCTCATACAGTATCTCACATATTACCTCATAGAGTTGCTATGAGGTTGGAAGTTAACACTTGGTGTGAGCACATGGTCATAAATGCTCATGAAATTCTAACTATTACTAGATGGATGTGAGAATGAGTTATAACCTGAGGTCTTGATAAATCATGTTAAAGAATTTGTATTTTTCCCTGAGGGTGATGGGGAGCCATGGAAGCTTAAATGAGGAGAGTGGCATGATTTGATTTCAGTTTTAGAGCAATCCCTCTGGAAGAAAGATGAGGATGGTCTACAGGAGATGAGGCTGGAGGCAGAACAACCAGCCTTTGTTCTGGGCTCTCCCCACTAAATCCTCTAGAATTCCTAAAACCCCAAGACTCATCAGGCAGGCCGTGATAAAAGGAAAAGAGAAGATGGATGGAAGAAACATTAACAACCTATTCCTGCAAAGGAGAAGCTAAGTTAACTTTTTTTTTTTTCAAATATGGGCAGGCACTGGAAATCAAACCTGGGTCCTCTGGCATGGCAGGCAAGCATTCTTACCTGCTGAGCCACCGTGGCCCACCCTAAGCTAACTTTTGATTATGTCCAAAACTCACCCCCAGAGAACCTCTTTTGCTGCTCAAATGCGGCCTCTCTCTAAGCCAATTCTTCAGGTGAACTCATTGCCTCCCCCTTACGTGGGACATGACTCCCAGGGCTGTAAATCTTCCAGGCAACGTGGGACTTGACTCCTGGGGATGAGGCTGGTCCTGGCATCATGGGAGTGAGAAAGCCTTCTTGACCAAAAAAGGGAAGAGAAATGAAACAAAATAAAGTTTCACTGGCTGAGAGGCTCAAATGGAGTTGAGAGGTCATTCTGGAGTCTATTCTTATGCAGAATCCAGATATCCCTTTACGGTTTTTGGTGTATTGGAGTAGTTAGAGGGAAATACCTGAAACTGCTGAACTATAATCCAATAGCCTTGATTCTTGAAGATGATCGAATAACCATCATCAGCTTTTAAGGTGTGACCTTGTGATTGTGAAAACCCTGTGACTGACACTCCCTTTTTCCAGCGTATGAACATAGGAGGAAGAAAAAAAAAAGAAAACAATTAAACAAATAATGCAGGGGGGGGGCGGGGATTGGTATAAAATGTTTTGAGTGTTCTTTTTTACTTTTATTCTTTTTTTTTTTGGAGTAACGAAAATGTTCAAAAATTGATTGTGATGAATGCACAGCTATGTGTTGATACTGCGAACCACTGATTGTAGAATTTGGACATTATATGGTATGGGAATACATAATATATCTCAATAACACTGCATTTAAACATGAAATATTAACAAGGTGGGTCTTCAGGATAAAGAGATGGAGTGTGTGTGGAGGTGAAGGAAGGGAGGTTCCCAGCATGGCTTCCCGGTTCTTGGTTGGTGAAATGGGGGATGATGCTGGAACCCTTGTGCTGGGGACCAAGGAGACAGAGCTGCCATATTGGGAGAGGGGAGGGGGAAGCAATGAGCTGGTTTGGACACAGTGGCTGTGAGATTCTTATAGGACATTTAGGTAGAGATGTAGGTCTTGGAATTTAGGAGAAGAATCTGGACTTGGGACATATACTGGGAGTCATATAATCTAAAGGGCAGGCAGAGGACCAATGGGTTCTGTCAGTCATCCAGGTTTCTGGGGCTTGGAAAATATGCTGTTAGTATAGTTGATTTTTTAGTAGAATATATTCATGTGTGGCTGGCATCACTTGCTGCTTTCCAATATCCATTCTTGCATTCTTCTTCCAAACCAAATCCTGAATTTATTTGGAGTGGTGATGCTCAGGTAAAAGGCTCCAGCTCCAGCCTCCCTAAGTTTCAGCCAATTTGTTATAGAAGTGATGTCTCTGAATTCACAGGAAACTCCTTGAAGCGTGAGGACATGCCTTTTATTTGTTCCTTTTTCCATCTTTCTGCCCAGTACTTGAATATGACGGCTGGAGCCCTAGCAGCCATCTTTGATGAGGAGGCAAAGGGCCACATCCCAGGTGGGGCTGTGCTGTGAAGGATGCTGCATCACTTATGCTTTTGTGGAGCCCCCTATACCAGCCTTCGAGTGCATTCTATGTACAGACAAATAAAATTTCCTGCTAAAGCCACTGTTATTATATATATTTTTTGTTAAATTCAACTGAACTTAATTCAGTGAAAACATTATGATTTTGAGATATTTGGTCTAGCGATAGACTCACACCTGGGGGCACTTCCAAATCCCTGGTGATTTAGCAGCAGAATTGTTTAACCACAAAGCAGCCGTTTGCAGCTTGAGGTGGCCCTAAGGCGTTGCGCGCCACCTGGTGGCCATATAGCAGCAGCACTCCTTGCAGATAAAGTGCAACATTAGCAGCTAAAAGCAAGTGATAATTTCCTGGACTGTCCCCTTTTTACCAAAGATCTGCACCTCCCCTTGGTAATTTGACCTCAACCTCAAATCATCTCTTAGCCAGGGACAAATGGAGTAAAATGCCAGAGAGTCCTGCATATCAGTGGATCTTTGGTAAGAACGCTAGGAACTTGTCAACTCAGGTGTGTTCTCAGAATTCACAGGGAAGCTGTTTCTAACTGTGCTAGCAGTGCCCCCTTCTCATTCCAGGTGGAGAACTTCTGTACTAAATAAAGGAGTCCATGTGACCTCTCAATCTGCAGACTCTGGTCTCAGAGCAATAGTTAAGAAGGAGAGAGGGAGATGACTCACTGCTTTGCTGAGCAGGAAATTAACACCAAGGGAGCCTAACCTGGCAGCAGCCTGGGAAAAAATGATTTGCAGTGGTTCGAGCTGTGGGTGAAGTGGGTCTGTGTGGGCGAGCTTGTTATTACTCCTCTCTGCTGACCGTCGGCACAAACTTGAAGTGGCTGGAAAAGTAGAAAGTGATGTGCAAGTTGTAAAAATGAGTCTTAGGGTTTTAGGAATTCTAGAGGATTAGTGGGGAGAGCCCAGGACACACAGGTTTAATCTTGCTCTGGTCATCGGTTCTGCGTGTGACCCCTTGGCTCCTCTTCGGGCTCCGTTTATGTTTGGTTGTTGGGACCCGGGTGGTTTCTGAGGCCCTTTTCAGCCCTGACCTTCTGCAAACACAAGCCTTGGTAATGAGCATGACCTTAAGTCACAAAGGCAAGATAGAAGAGGGTTTCGGGGAAAAGTAAAAATAAAAAGAGCAAGCAAATTGACTCCTTCATCGCTTACCCTGGATCAGAAAAGAAACACGTGAGTGGCTGGGGAAATGCCTGCTGCGGGCCAAGATATGCCAACGCCCTGCCTTTTCCATGTGCTGGTTGGGAGGGCGTGGATGTGCCTGGGGGGTGGTGTCAAGTGGGAAATGATGGAGTTTAACAAATTGATAGTCTTTTGTTTTCCCAGGTGGGATCTCCAAGGCCAGGATAAGGTGAGAGGGCCTGGAGGTGTAGAGAAGATAGAGATGGAAAAAGAAAATAAGATGGAGGTACACTAAGAGCCATCCCAGTCCAGGAGCTGTGAACTGCAGTACTGGAAAGCAGGAAGCTAGCATCAAACCTTCGTTTTACAGATGGGGAAAGTGGGTCTCAGAGGTTGTATGACTTGTGCAAATTCCCTCAGTGGTTCCTAGCACAGCTGGGACCAAAGCCTGCCTCTCCATCTCCCAGGCAGTTGTCGGTATTAATGGGCTATCAGATCAGGTTCCTACATCCCTGGACTTAGAACCTGGACTAATTTTTTATTCTTTTCGTACTTAAAATGTAATTCGCAGGGAAAGGCCCTTTGCGCTCTGAAACAAAGGTTTCGATGTGTAGGAGAAAAAGAGAAGCGGCTTTCTGGCTGGGTGAGGTGTCACAATAAAATTTTCTTTCCCCTCTCCCCTAAGCTCTCATGGGATGGCGGCTGCCTCAGTTTGCCACCCTGCCCTGAAAGGCCTCTAAAAACAGCAGGCTCTTTCCTTCTTCCATTTTTTGGCTTCCTCTCCATTCTATAAAGCAGTCTAGTTCTCTCAGCTTTTCCCATTTGCAGCTTCACCCTGTAGCTGAAGACCCACAAACAGACTAGCACCCCTAGTTTACACGGGAGAGGGAATGCTGGGGCTGGAGGGAGTGAGCAGGGCAGGGGCTGTAAATGCTTGATTTTCGCCTTCTTTTCTCGCTCCTCTTCATTGGAATCTTTTTGGTCCTCTGAGGTCTGGGGCTGGGGAGGGGCGTCTCTTCCAACCCAGAGCCCGGCCCTCAGGCTTCCCCTCCTCCCACTGGCTTGGATGAGACTTGTTTCTGCTCCCCCTTTGCCAGCTTTGCCAGGCTTGGTGTGGGAGTGCCCGCCGGAATTTCTCCCCAGCCCTCAGAGCTGGGAATTAGGCCCTGTCCTGGGTGCAAATGCATAGCATCAGTGCCCCCCTTTCCCAGGGTCGGCGTGTCTGATGAGGTAGAGGTGACAGTGTGCTCTCCCCTCGGGTACATGGGTGGTGGGTAACCCTCCTCTGGGCAACTAGAGCCACACAGAGGTGACATCGCAGCCAGATGTCCCAGGCAGCCCTAGAGGTGCCCCTGTCTCTGCCCTTAGATTCTGGGGTCTGTGAGCTGCCCAAAGCCTGGGGACCAAGCCTGCCATGTGGGAAGCAAATAACAGTCCCTCGCCTGGCCCTGAGGACTCTGCAAGGGCACAAGGCATCTGCCTACCCTAAAGGGTTTGGCCAGGCATCCCACCCAGGAGATGAACCCTGTGGGCATGGCTGCGCTCTAGACCCACCCTGGAACTTGTCTAAACTCGGCCGGTCAGCCCTGTTTCTGGGGGCCGACACGGATGTGGGGACAATTTATGAACAATCGGAGCTAAAGGGGGCACAAACTGGAAATGGAGATTTGTCCCTTCTAACCACTGCCGTATGCCTGCCGCGCTGGTCCTGGGTCTGCTTATCCTTCGCTCCAGTTCTCACCCTTCCTCTCCACTGCTGTGTTGCCGGGGACAGGCCCCCGCGGGCTGTGACTCCCTCCCTCCCCCCTGGTGGTGGCGGTCTCTGCCCAGTGCCAGGGATGGGAGGCCGGTGGGAGACTGGGTCTTTCTCTCCCGCCCTTTCCAGCACTAGGTTGGAATTGCAGGTCCACTGCGGTTCCAGCCTCCACTGGGTGACGTGGCCCCTGGACCTGGGAACACCTGCTCCTGCCTCTGTGCCCTGCTCCTGGAGAGAAATGACTTCCTGTTATTGCTGCCCCTGGAATGCCTGGCTCCTCCTTGCCTCTTGGCTCTTCCAGCACCCGTGCAACCAGTTCCCTGAGTTTAGGTGTCTCTATTTTCAATATCACAGTGGTTTTCTGATACTCTTGTCTTGTTGGACCTTCCTTCCTGGATGTAACACCAGTTACTGGGAACAGATCCCACGGCTTTTTGATCATATCACATTCGGGTATTAAAAGGCACAGCAAGTTAATTTAATACTCTCCTCTGATAGCCAACTCAGAGTATCTCCCCTCCTCCAAGTTCAGTGTGACCCCAGGTCCAAGGGTCCTGCTGGGGAGGGGCCAGGTCTGCTTTCACCTCCACTGCTCTCCTGTGCACGCTCAAGCTCCCAAGGGCCACGCAGAGACGGGGAGGGGTTTGATTGGAAGGAAAGGGGAGAAAGTCTTTTTCTACTAAGCAGGACTTGCTGAGGAGGCTTGTTCTCGCCCAGGCTGGGGACCCTGTCCTCAGGAAGGCAGTGCACCAAGGCTGGCTCTGCTGTGAGTCCTTCAGAGGCATTGCAGGACCCCGGAACTGCACAATGCCCTGACGACTTTGGTCCTGGCCCCTGCTGGCTGTCCCCCAGCCTCTGACTGCCTGGCTTCCCTCACCCTGCCAGGCTGCCCTGAAGGAAGGGGGGTATCTTCAAGGAGATCCAGGCCTGGCCACTCTCTCTGGACAAAAGGGAGTGCAGGCTGCTCAGCCAAACTCACCTTCACACTTCTTTTGGCAAGAGACAGGCACTGGTTCCCAGGTTCATGGGTACCCGAAGTTTCAGGGAGGGCCTGTGAGTTCCCACAACCAGTGGACATGCTGCTGGAGTGTGAGATACCCCCCCATCCCCCCCACACCCCAACACCATGCAGGCACCTGTAATTTCTCCCTGTAATTCTCCCGGAGGCTGCCTCACTTGACTCCAGGTGGTGGGAGGAGAGCGGAGGCCCTGCCCCTGGGCTGCCCACTTGAAATCTTTTAGCCACACGCCCTGCCTCAGTGAGCCCCCTTTATGCCCCAATAGGCTGGGGGAGGGCGGTGGTTCCAGGACCACTTGGACTACTTGGTGGCACTCTCAGAAGTAGAAGTAGAGGAGGGCAGCTCTCCGAGGACACTTTAGAATGTGGGGATACTCTGTACTCAAAGTTTCCAGCTTTGGGCTTGAGCAAAACTTCTCAGACAACTGAAAAGTCCCATTTGGACAATCTGTTGTCTTTTCCTCATCCTTCTTTTTTAATTAGCTGCACTAGCAGTGAGAGTTCAGGCATCTACACAGGCTTGTGCTAAAGCTGTTCAATTACTACTTGGCTATAAGTTGATCCTTCAGTGACCTGACCGTCCAGAGGCTCCCGCCGGGCCGCCCACTCGGGCCAGGTGGCCGGCAGCCAGCTCATTCCGGCCTGATGCTCATGCAGAAGCTGCTTCCCTCCCTGTCACCAGAATCACCTCTGGGTCGCAGCCAGGAATTCCAGTGAAGAAGTGGGAGGCTTTGTGGTACTGGACAAAACTTAATCCTAATTCTAAATCCTATAAAGGGATGTGAGATATGGGGGGGGGGTTTGAATGTTTATCCCAGAGTCAAAAGAGATCTTGTGTTTCATTGTCCTTTGCTAACCTACTCTGCTTGAAAACTAAGTGGGTGGTCACAGGGGTGTGGCTGTTCCTTCTGGTAGCTGATGGCCACAGAATGTCAGCAGAGTCGTACCTGTCACTTCCCGGGCACATGTTGCACCAAAATCCCCTGAAGTGTGTCAAGAAAAGAATATCGGTTAATCACAGGTCCACAATTCCCAATATCTGTGTCCTCTTCTGTTCTCATCTGTATTGCATCTAGCTACATAAGTTCAAATGAGCTCACTCCTATCATTTCAAGCTCTCATAAAGATTTTTAAAATAAACTTTTCATTTTGAAATAATTTCAAACTTACAGGACAGTTGCAAACACAATACAAAACCCACACTGAGAGCTCCAACATACCCCCACCCAGATACCCAGATCCAGCAACTTTTAACATTTTGCCACATTAGCCCTATCGTTCTATCTAGCCTGTCTCTCTCTCTTATTTATCTATGTCTCTCTTGTCATGTACCTATTTTCTAAAAATCTGAGAGTAGGTTGCATGCATCACGCTCCTTGAACACTTAATATTTCCATGTATATTGCCAAAGAACAAGGATATTCACTTATGTAACCACCTTAAGTACAATTATCAAGTCCAGGAAATTTAACATTGATATAAAACTTAGTCTTTACTTCAACTTTTGTATAATATGTTCTTTGGGGCATTTTCTCCTCCTTTATTAGATCCAGTCCAGGACCGTGTACTGCATTTAGTTGATATTGTCTCTTTAGTCCCTCTCTTTTTTTCAATTGTAGAAATATATATACAACATGAACTTTCCCATCTCAACTACTCCAAGGCATACAATCAGGTTAGATTAATCACATTTATGATGTTGTGCTACTCTCACTATTTTCCTATTACCAGAGCCCCATAAATATTTAAGGCCAGTGCTCTGGTTTGAAGCTATTATGTACCCCAAAGAAGCCATGTCCTTGAATCCTCATTCAGTATTGCTGGGTGGGATGATTTTGATTGTTTCCATAGAAATGTGACCCACCCTCTTGTGGGTGGTAACTTTTAATTAGCTTATCTCCATGGAGATGTGTCTCCACCCATTCAAGATGGGGTTGCTTACCGGAGCTCTTTAAGAGGGAACCATTTCGGAAAAAGCTTTAGAACCAACAGAGCAACCGGAACCAACAGAGTCCACACAGCCAGAGACCTTTGGAGATGAAGAAGGGAAACACCCGGCTGAGCCTCATGAAGCAAGAAGCCAGGAGAGAAAGCTATCTGATGTTGCCATGTTCTCTCGTAGCTGAGAGAGAAACCCTGAACTTCATCGGCCTTCTTGAACCAAGGTCTCTTTCCCTGGGTGCCTTAGATTGGACATTTTAAAAGGCTTGGCTTAATTTGGACATTTTCATGGTCTTAGAACTGTAAACTTGCAACTTAATAAATCCCCCTGGTTTTAAAAGCTGCTCTGTTTAAAAGGTATATTGCATTCTGGCAGCTGCAAACTAACAACCGGTAAGTGAAACTCTTCCCTTGAGGTAAGCACGTATGTTTATACCTGAGAAAACTGATGTCTCCATTCCTCTTCCTCCTTGTGGCGTGAAGGGTGCTGCTTGGGTCTCCCTTCAAGGAAGAACTTGCTGTTTGTCTGCAAGGAGAACAAGCAATTGATAGCCTACTAGTGTTCTCAGGACCTGTCTCAGCTTTTATTATTTTTTTTTAATTTTTTATTAATTAAAAAAAAATTACAAGAAACACAAACATTCCCAACACATACACTCAGCAATTCACAATATCATCACATAGGTGCATATTCATCATCATGATCATTTCCCAGAACATTAGCATCAATTCAGAAAACGAAATAAAAAGACAACAGAAAAATATAACCAACAAAGAAAAAAAATTTTACAGGCCATACCCTTTACAGGTCCCTTGATCAAGCATTTCAAACTAAATCTATTTTAACATTTGTTCCCCCTATTATTTATTTTTACTCCATATGTTCCTCTCATCTGTTGACAAGGTAGATAAAAGGAGCATCAGACACAAGGTTTTCACAATCACACAGTCACATTGTGAAAGCTATATCATTATACAATCATCATCAAGAAACATGGCTACTGGAACACAGCTCTACATTTTCAGGCAGTTCCCTCCAGCCTCTCCATTACATCTTGGATAACAAGGTGATATCTACTTAATGTATAAGAGTAACCTCCAGGATAACCTCTCCACTCCGTTTGGAATCTCTCAGCCGTTGACACTTTGTCTCATTTCACTCTTTCCCCTTTTGGTGGAGAAAGTTTTCTCAACCCCTTGATGCTGGGTCTCAGCTCATTCTAGAGTTTTTCTCAATCCCTTGATGCTGAATCTCAGCTCATTCTGGGATTTCTGTCCCACGCTGCCAGGAAGATCCACACCCCTGGTAGTCATGTCCCATGTAGACAGGGGGAGGGTGGTGAGTCTGCTTGCTGTGTTGGCTGGAGAGAGAGGCCACATCTGAGCAAGAAAAGAGGTTCTCTTGGGGGTGACTCTTCGGCCTAATTTTAAGTAGGCTTGACCTATCCCCTGTGGGGTTAAGTTTCATATGAACAAACCCCAAGACTGGGGGCTCAGCCTATAGCTTTGGTTGTCCACAGTTTGTGAGAATATCAAGAATTCAACTTGGGGAAGTTGAGTTTTCCCCCGTTCTCACCATTCCCCGAAGGAGAATTTGCAAATACTTTTCCACTCACTGATCAAATCGCTCTGGGATTCACCATGGCATCACCTGGACAAACCAACAAAATCTCATGTCCTATACAAATTTCCATATACTTAAGGTGTTCAATCAACTATCTACATAAGTTATGTTAGGAGATGCACTAGTCAAAGTATACATTTGTACCAAATAAACATTTTTTGCTTTAGTCTCACACATTAGTTGAAATTTTAAACTATTAAGTACCATCTATTTTCAGCACGCTGCAGTAATGACATTCTTTTGTTCTTCCTCATGCAAAAACATTTTTTAAATTTGTACATTTAGTCACTATCATTATACACTCTAGGCATTCCTAGATTATACCATCTCAATCTTTATCGTCTTTCTTTCTTTATGATTTCATTTATGCCCCAGCCCTCCTCCCTCTATCATTCTCATCTGCAGCTTCATTCAGTGTTTTAACATAATTGTATTACAGTTAGGTAATGTTGTACTGTCCATTTCTGAGTTTTAATATTCAGTCCTGTTGCACAATCTGTATCCCTTCAGCTCCAATTACCCAATATCTTACCCTATTTCTATCTCCTGATGGTCTCTGTTACCAAGGAAATATTCCAAGTTTACTCACTAATGTCAGTTCATATCAGTGAGACCATACAGTATTTGTCCTTTTGTTTCTGGCTAATCACACTCAGCATAATGTCCTTAAGGTCCATTCATGTTGTTACATATTTCATAACTTTATTCTGTCTTACAGCTGCATAATATTCCATCTTATGTAAATGTCACAGTTTGTTTAGCCAACTGTCTGTTGATGGACATTTTGGCTGTTTCCATCTCTTGGTAATTGTTAATAATGCTGCTATAAACATTGGTGTGTAAATGTCCATTTGTGTCCTTGGCCTCATGTCCTTTGAGTAGAGGCAGCATATAGATGGGTCCTGCTTTTTAATGCATTCTGCCAGACTATGTCTTTTGATTGGAGAGTTTAATCCATTTACATTCAGTGTTATTACTGCATGGGTAGTACTTTCTTCTACTATTTTGCCTTCTGGATTTTATATGTCATATCTAATTCTCCTTCTTTTTACCTTTACTCATAGTCTTCCTTTCTACCCTCTTCTCCACACCTCTTTCTTCTGTCTTCGTATCTGTCTCTAGTGTTCCCTTTAGTATTTCTTGCAGAGCTGGTCTCTTGGTCACAAATTCTCTCAGTGATTTTTTGTCTGAAAATGTTTTAATTTCTCCCTCATTTTTGAAGGACAATTTTGCTGGATATAGAATTCTTGGTTGGCAGTTTTTCTCTTTTAATAATTTAAATATATTATCCCACTGTTTTCTCACCTCCATGGTTTCTGCTGAGAGATCTGAGCATAGTCTTATTGGGCTTCCCTTGTATGTGATGGATTGCTTTTCTCTTGCTGCTTTCAAGATCCTCTCTTTCTCTCTGACCTCTGACATTCTGATTATTAAATGTCTTGGAGTATGTCTATTTGGATCTATTTTCTTTGGGGTACGCTGCACTTCTTGGATCTGTAATTTTAAGTCTTTCATAAGAGTTGGGAAATTTTCAGTGATAATTTCCTCCATTAGTTTTTCTCCTCCTTTTCCCTTCTCTTCTCCTTCTGGGATACCCACAACACGTATATTCATGCGCTTCATATTGTCTTTCAATTCCCTGAGTCCCTTCTCATATTTTTCCATTTTTTTCCTATAGTTTCTGTTTCTTGTCGGATTTCAGATGTTCCATCCTCCAGTTTAGAAATCCTATGTTCTGTCTCTTGAAATCTACCATTGTAGGTTTCCATTGTTTTTTTCATCTCTTCTACTGTGTCTTTCATTCCCATAAGTTCTGTGATTTGTTTTTTCAGACTTTCAGTTTCTTCTTTTTGTTCTTTCCTTGCCTTCTTTATATCCTCCCTCAATTCATTGATTTGGTTTTTGATGAGGTTTTCCATGTCTGTTCGTACATTCTGAATTAATTGTTTCAGCTCCTGTATGTCATTTGAATTGTTGGTTTGTTCCTTTGACTGGGCCATATCTTCAATTTTCCTAGTGTGATTTGTTATTTTTTGCTGGCTTCTAGGTATTTAATTCCCTTAATTAGTTTATTCTGGAGATTGCTTTCACTTCTTTTATCTAGGGTTTTCTTGCTGGATGAATTTGTTGTCTATCTGTTCTTTGACATTCTGTTCAGCTTTATCTGGACCTTTAGCTTAAGTTTTGTTTAACAGAGGAGAATTTTTCATTACTTGTTTTCTTGTTTCTTGCCCTGCTTGTGTGGTGCCTTTCCCCCCAACACACTTAGGAGTGTCTACTTACATATTATAGACCCCGGCCAGATTTTCCCAGACCAAACTGGCCTCCTATCAGGAGGAAAGATTCACCTGCATCAGTTTTCCCTGAAGGTGAGACCCAGCAGGTTGAAAGACTTTCCTGTGAAGTCTCTGGACTCTGTTTTTCTTATCCTGCCCAGTATGTGGTGCTTGTCTGACTGCAGGTCCCACCAACATAAGATGATGCGGTACCTTTAACTTTGGCAGACTCTCCCTGCTGGGGGCATGGTGGAGACAGAGGAGAGGTTGTAGGCTGGTTTTAATGGCTTCAAATTACCAAGCCCTGGTGTCTGAATTCCTTGATGGAGGGATTCCACCTGGGTGGGGCTTCACCCCTCCCCTGGGGAAGGCACAGGCTCCAGACAAGCCCCCCAAAAGAGCTCACTTCTGCCTATGCCTGGGGCAGTTGCAGCGTGAAAAGTCCTGCTGCTGTATCCAGAGGCAGTCAAGCCTTTGTAGACATACAGCCACAAAAACCTCTGTTTCCTTCTTTTTTTTTCCCCCGTTTTCTGTCAGTCCTGCCCCTTTGGTGCTGGGGCAAAAATGATCAACCTCCACTTTGATCAGGTTCACCTAAGGTGGGCGCCTATTTTTAGTAGTCAGAATTTGTTAATTAGTTCCACAGTTGGCGTTTGATTGTGCCCAGTCCCTGCTACTGGTAAAGTCCTTTCTTTTCCCCTCGAGATGTGGCCTGTGGGGGAGGGGCGCTGGCTGCCGCAGCTTTGGGAACTCACGGTTCTGGGGGGTGCTTGCACGCTGTGTGTCTGGTCACTGACTTGGCCCCAGGAGCTGTTCTGTACTGTTTCTGGTTATTTAGTAGTTGTTCTGGAGGATGAACAAAAATGCGCATGTTGTTAAGCCGCCCTCTTGACTCGGAAGTCCCCTGTCTCAGCTTTTGAGCCATTTTTCTTCTGGGCACATTAAGTCATTGACTGAGTAAGCTGGTATGAGGGTATGAGGACCTGGCCATTTCTGCCCATGGGGGATCCTTTATAAGCAATTGTGCTCTAGAACTCCCTGCTGGGTTGGCTGAGACTTCATCAGATCTGTTTTGTTTGGGGTGCCCCTTCCCAATCCTGCTTCCTCCCTTTTTTATGTTCCAGAGGGATTAATCATCAAAAACTCTTACACTCATAACTCCATCTCAGCATCAACTTCCTAGATCAACTTCCTTACTTTTTAGTCTTTTTAGTTCTAGCCAGACTGATCTCACTTGAGTAACTAATTGGAATCTGGATCTGTTTCATAGCAGTACAGCCTGCGTGGCTGTCTTTCACCAGAACCCAAGTAACTTATTTGGTACCTGAAAGGATTAACCCAGCCTCCAGCCTCTCCTGGTCTCGTTTTCTCAAAGTTCCAAGGGATCGGCAGGATGTAATAATAACAGACCCACACCACTGACCAGCCACAGTCTAGACCCTTAGACCACTGCAGAGAGTCAGTGTTTTCTGGGGGGGGGAGGAACTGGACAAGGAGCATTAACACATGAACTTGAGTAAATTCTATACCTCAGCTTTGCCAGCGCCTTGGTCAATCCATGTTGGTGTCTAGAATCTTCACATAAGGTATTAAAACTAAATTGGTTGGATAGATTGCAGAGTGTGTGACTATATCTCAATAAAACTGCTGAAAAAAAACCCCCATACACAAGAAGATTGTGGGAAGATGGCAGAGTAGGAAGCTCCAGGCTATCCTAAAACAATTATTGAACTGGCAGAAACTGTCTGAAACAACTATTTTGGAACCCAGGAGTCTAGAGAGACACTTGCAGCATCCAGGGGAGAGCAGGATAAAGAGGCTGGTGAAGTGTGGTCAATGCTGGCTCATTTTACCTTCTGTGTAGGGGATACTACCTCCACTGCCTGACAGCATGGCAGGCAGCAGTGGCGATTCAGCCCGTGCTCCGGTACAGTATGCTGGGGCCATTGTGAATCATAAGGACTTTAGTCCTCCAAACACTGGGGATGTGTGGTCTGATTGTTGATCACTGCTTTGGATTGCTGGGTGTCCTGCATGGAGGCTGCCATCGTGTCAATCCCCTTCAGGCAAAAGCAGCAGAGGACTCTTAAAGAGAAAGTACCTCTTCTTCTCTATTATTACTTTCTTTGTTCTCTTATAATCATCCTTTTGGAAGGAAAAATATAGTGGAAGAGCCACAATATAACAGCTCTAGCCCTTAACAAGGAAAAAAACCAACCAAACAAGCCCATGCCTTCCAGAGGAGAGGGAGAATTAGATTTACAGTGTTAAAACAATGCGATCCTCAGAATGTTTTGTTCTCAACAAAAAATTACAAAATGGAAAAAGAAATGGAAAATATGACCCCATCTCAGCAAAAAAGAATTTGGTAGAAACCATCCCCGAGGAAGCTCATACATTGGAACTATTAGCAAAGATGTTACAGCAGCTGTCTTAAATCTGTTCAAACAGCTAAAGGAAACCATGGACAAAGAACTAAAGGAAATTAGGAAAACACTGCCTGAATAAATTAAAGAAATAGAAATGATGAAAAGGAATAAAACAGGGATTTAGGAGTTGAAAAGTACAATAATTGAAATGAAAAACTCATTAGAGGGATTCAACAGCAGATTTGAGCAGGCAGAGGGAAGAATCAGTGAACCTGAAGATAAGACAACTGAAATTATCCAGTGTGAGGGGAAGAAAGAAAAAGGGTTGAATAAAAATGAACAAAGCCTGAGAGACCTGTGGGACACTAAGAAACATTCATCATAGAAATCCAAGAAAGAAGAGAGAGGGGGGGTCAGAAAAAGTGATGAAATAATGGCCGTAACTTTCCAAATCTGATGAAAGAGGTGAAAATATATATCCAAGGAACTCAATGAACAACAAGAAGAAACTCAAAGATATCTACAGCCAAGACATATTTAAGTGAAATTTACAAAATGCAAAGACAGAGAATTTTGAAAGCTGCAAGAGAGAAGTGACTTGTCATGTACATGGGATCCTCAGTAAGACTGACAGCAAATTTCTCATCAGAAACCATGGAGGCCAGAAGGCAGTGTGATGACATATTTAAAGTCCTTAAAGACAAAAACTGTCAACCAAGAATTCTATATCCAGAAAAATTATCTTTCAAGAATGAAGGAAAAATTATGACATTTATAAATAAACAAAAATGGAAGGATTTCATTATTAGAAGACCTTCCCTACAAGAAATGTTAGAGGCTGAAATAAAAGGACACTAGACAGTAACTCAAAGCCATGAGAAGAAATAAAGAATATAGGTAAAGGTAATTACATAGGTAAATGTAAAATTCAGTATTATTGTACTTTCGGTTTGTAACTGCTTCCCCCTCCCTCATTTGACTTAAAAGATAAATGTTTAAAATAATAATTAAAGTCTATTTTAAAAGGCATAAAATACATAAAAATGAAATCTGAATCAATATTATTTTAAAGGGGGAAAGATGAAGATATATAGAAGGAGAGTGTTTGTATACTACTGAAACTATGTTGATATTATTTAAACTAGATTGTTATTAGTTTAAGATGTTCATTGTAATCACAAAGGTAACCTCTAAGAAAATATCTAAAAAATATGGAGAAGTGGAAAGAGGTTCATCAGAAAGGTACATTACAAAAAATCAAATAAATACGATAAAGGAATACTTGAGGAACAAAAACCATATAAGAAATACAGGAAATAAATGGGTAAGTGGCAGAAATAACCCCCTAATTGTAAATGGCTTAAACTTTCCTATTAAAAGGTAGAGACAGGCAATGGGATGAAAAGCCATGATCCATCTGTATGCTGTCTAAAAACGGCTCATTTTCGATACAAAGTCACAAAACGTTTGAAAGCAAAAGATGGAAAAAGATATTCCATGCAAATAGTTACTAAAAGACAACCAGAGTGGCAATATTATTTTCAGACAAAACAGACTTTAAGTAAAAAAAAAAAAAAGTTGCAAGAGACAAAGAAGGGTATTATATATTGATAAAAGGTTCAATTCAGCAAGAAGACAGAGCAGTTATAAACGTATACACACCTAACAACAGTTCCAAAAACATACAAAGCAAAAATGGACAGAATTGAAAGGAGAAATAGATAGTTCTTCCATGATAGCTGGACACTGCAATATACCACTTTCAATAATGATGTATTGAATGAATTCAATACAGGTATTGAATGAACTGATGTATTGAATGAGACATTGAATGAATGTCTAGATAGAAGATCAATAAGGACACAGAGGACTTGAGCATATTATAAACCAATGATATCTAACAGACATAGCGAACACTCCACTCAACAAGAGCAAGATACAAATTATCCTTAAGTTTACATGTATCATTCTCCAGGATAGACTATATGTTAGGTCACAAATAAAATCTTAATAATTAAAAAAATTAAATCAAGCAGGGTATCTTTTCTTACCACATGGAGTGAAGGCAGAGATCAAAAATGGAAGGAAGGTTACAATCATGTAGAAATTAAAGATGCCACATAAAAAAAATTAATGGGTTAGAGAAGAAATCACAAGGGAAATTAGACAATGTGTAGTGATAAATGAAAATGAAAATACAATATTCCAAAGCTTAGGGGATGCAGCAAAGGCAGTGCTCAGAGGGAAATTTATAGCTGTAAAATGTCTACATTGACAAAGAAAATGATCACAAATCAATAACCTAACTTCACACCTAATGGAACTAGAAAAAGAAAAGCAAACTAAACCCAAAGTTAGCAGAAGGAGGGAAATTGTATCGATTGTGGTGGAGACAAATTAAATAAGGAATAGAAACCTTTACCTAGGCTAACAAAGTAAAAAAGAGAGAGGATACACCTAACTAAAAATAGGAATGAAAGGGGAATAGTCCTACCAACCTTACAGAAATAAAAAGTATTTGAAGAAAATGCAAAGAACAGCTGTATGCTAATAAATTAGATAACACAGATGAAATGGACAGATTCCTAGAAACATACAAATTACCTAACTGACTCAAGAAGAAATCGAAAATCTCAATAAACCTATAACAAGTAAAGAGATTGAATCAGTAATAAAAAACCTCCCAACAAAGAAAAGTCCAGGGTCTGCTGGCTTCACTGCTGAATTCTACCAAACATTCCAAGGAGAATTAATACCAATCCTTTCCAAACTCTTCCAAAAGACAGAGGAGGAGGGAACACTTCCTAATCATTCCATGAAGCCAACATTATCCTGATAACAAAGTCAGATAAAGACAGCACAGAAAATTACAGACCAATATCCATTATGAATATAGATGCAAAAATTCTCAATAATAAACTAGCAAACCTAATCCAACAGGATGTTAAAAAAATTATACACGATGACCAAGTGGGACTTATTCCAGGGCTGCAAGGCTGGCTCAATACAAAAAAATCAATTGATGTAATACATGCTGCTAATCGGATTAAGGAAAAAACCCACAAGTTCTCCTTGCTTTTGTAGTTTTGCAACTACAAACTATTTTGCTTCCCTCAAACATTTTGCTCCCCCTTTCGGTACAAAAATCGAACCACCACGTGACCTCAGGCAATCCAGGAGGTCTGGGAAGAGAGGATGAGGGCACAGAATTAGAGGGGCTGAAGAGAGAAATAGTGAAAGAAGTCAGGGAGTGAAACCTGATGAGAAATATGTACCGGGGGCTTTGGAGAAGACACAGCTTTTAGGAAGGTCAGGAAATTAAAATCGAGCAGATCATGTCTAATGCAGGCATTTTGTCTTTTAGCCTCCTACTCTTCCAGTCCTTCCCACGTGCTCCTATCTGGACCCTGAATTTGGAACCTGGGTGCAAAGAATAGGGACAGTTGGGCTCTGGCAGCCGCCGGGCAGGAGTCGTCCGTTTGGCGGCAGCAGAGGCACAGCTGCGCCATCTAGCGTTCAGCCGGCGGAGGCGTCCGCAAAAACTCCCCTCTTCCGAAGAAGGGTCGTCAGTCCCTGGAAAGCTCTAGTAAATGGTAGAGAGGGAAGTAATGAGTACATCAGCCTGATCCTCCTTTCTTTTTTTTGTTTAATTTTTTATTAATTAAAAAAAATTACAAGAAACAAACATTCCCAACACATACACTCAGCAATTCACAATATCATCACATAGTTGCATATTCATCATCATGATCATTTCACAGAACATTAGCATCAATTCAGAAAAAGAAATAAAAAGGCAACAGAAAAATATAACAAACAGAAAAAAAAAGTTTTTACAGGCCATACCCCTTACTGATCCCTTTCATTGATCACTAGCTTTTCAAACTAAATCTATTTTAACATTTGTTCCCCCTATTATTTATTTTTACTCCATATGTTCCTCTCATCTGTTGACAAGGTAGGTAAAAGGAGCATCAGACATAAGGTTTTCACAATCACACAGTCACATTGTGAAAGCTATATCATTATACAATCATCATCAAGAAACATGGCTACTGGAACACAGCTCTACATTTTCAGGCAGTTCCCTCCAGCCTCTCCATTACATCTTGGATAACAAGGTGATATCTACTTAATGCATAAGAGTAACCTCCAGGATAACCTCTCCACTCCATTTGGAATCTCTCAGCCATTGACACTTTGTCTCATTTCACTCTTTCCCCTTTTGGTGGAGAAAGTTTTCTCAATCCCTTGATGCTGGGTCTCAGCTCATTATAGAGTTTTTCTCAATCCCTTGATGCTGAATCTCAGCTCATTCTGGGATTTCTGTCCCATGCTGCCAGGAAGATCCACACCCCTGGTAGTTATGTCCCATGTAGACAGGGGGAGGGTGGTGAGTCTGCTTGCTATGTTGGCTGGAAAGAGAGGCCACATCTGAGCAAGAAAAGAGGTTCTCTTGGGGGTGACTCTTCGGCCTAATTTTAAGTAGGCTTGACCTATCCCCTGTGGGGTTAAGTTTCATATGAACAAACCCCAGGACTGGGGGCTCAGCCTATAGCTTTGGTTGTCCACAGTTTGTGAGAATATCAAGAATTCAACTTGGGGAAGTTGAGTTTTCCCCCGTTTTCACCATTCCCCGAAGGGGACTTTGCAAATACTTTTCCACTCACTGATCAAATCACTCTGGGATTCATCATGGCATCACCTGGACAAACCAACAAAATCTCATGTCCTATACAAATTTCCATATACTTAAGGTGTTCAATCAACTATCTACATAAGTTATATTAGGAGATGCACTAGTAAAAGTATAGATTTGTACCAAATAAACATTTTTTGCTTTAGTCTCACACATTAGTTGAAAATTTAAACTATTAAGTACCATCTATTTTCAGCACACTGCAGTAATGACATTCCTTTGTTCTTCCTCATGCAAAAACATTTTTTAAATTTGTACATTTAGTCACTATCATTATACGCTCTAGGCATTCCTAGATTACACCATCTCAATCTTTGTTGTCTTTCTTTGTGATTTCATTTATGCCCCAGCCCTCCTCCCTCTATCATTCTCATCTGCAGCTTCATTCAGTGTTTTAACATAATTGTATTACAGTTAGGTAATATTGTGCTGTCCATTTCTGAGTTTTAATATTCAGTCCTGTTGCACAATCTGTATCCCTTCAGCTCCAATTACCCAATATCTTACCCTATTTCTATCTCCTGATGGTCTCTGTTACCAAGGAAATATTCCAAGTTTACTCACTAATGTCAGTTCATATCAGTGAGACCATACAGTATTTGTCCTTTTGTTTCTGGATAATCACACTCAGCATAATGTCCTTAAGGTCCATTCATGTTGTTACATACTTCATAACTTTATTATTCTGTCTTACAGCTGCATAATATTCCATCTTATGTAAATGTCACAGTTTGTTTAGCCAACTGTCTGTTGATGGACATTTTGGCTGTTTCCATCTCTTGGTAATTGTTAATAATGCTGCTATAAACATTGGTGTGTAAATGTCCATTTGTGTCCTTGGCCTCATGTCCTTTGAGTAGAGGCAGCATATAGATGGGTCCTGCTTTTTAATCCATTCTGCCAGACTATGTCTTTTGATTGGAGAGTTTAATCCATTTACATTCAGTGTTATTACTGCATGGGTAGTACTTTCTTCTACTATTTTGCCTTCTGGATTTTATATGTCATATCTAATTTTCCTTTTTTTACCTTTACTCATAGTCTTCCTTTCTACCCTCTTCTCCACACCTCTCTCTTCTGTCTTCGTATCTGTCTCTAGTGTTCTCTTTAGTATTTCTTGCAGAGCTGGTCTCTTGGTCACAAATTATCTCAGTGATTTTTTTGTCTGAAAATGTTTTAATTTCTCCCTCATTTTTGAAGGAAAATTTTTCTGGATATAGAATTCTTGGTTGGCAGTCTTTCTCTTTTAATAATTTAAATATATTATCCCACTGTCTTCTCTCCTCCATGGTTTCTGCTGAGAGACCTGCGCATAGTCTTATTGGGTTTCCCTTGTATGTGATGGATTGCTTTTCTCTTGCTGCTTTCAAGATCCTCTCTTTCTCTTTGACCTCTAACATTCTGATTATTAAATGTCTTGGAGTATGTCTATTTGGATCTATTTTCTTTGGGGTACACTGCACTTCTTGGATCTGTAATTTTAAGTCTTTCATAACAGTTAGGAAATTTTCAGTGATAATTTCCTCCATTAGTTTTTCTCCTCCTTTTCCCTTCTCTTCTCCTTCTGGGACACCCACAACACGTATACTCGTGTGCTTCATATTGTCTTTCAATTCCCTGAGTCCCTTCTCATATTTTTCCATTTTTTCCCTATAGTTTCTGTTTCTTGTCGGATTTTAGATGTTCTGTCCTCCAGTTCAGAAATCCTATGTTCCGTCTCTCGAAATCTAGGTTTCCATTGTTTTTTTCATCTCTTCTACTGTGTCTTTCATTCCCATAAGTTCTGTGATTTGTTTTTTCAGACTTTCAGTTTCTTCTTTTTGTTCTTTCCTTGCCTTCTTTATATCCTCCTTCAATTTATTGATTTGGTTTTTGATGAGGTTTTCCATGTCTGTTCGTACATTCTGAATTAATTGTTTCAGCTCCTGTATGTCATTTGAATTGTTGGTTTGTTCCTTTGACTGGGCCATATCTTCAATTTTCCTAGTGTGATTTGTTATTTTTTGCTGGTTTCTAGGCAATTACCTTAATTAGTTTATTCTGGAGATTGTTTTCACTTCTTTTATCTAGGGTTTTCTTGCTGGATGAATTTGTTGTCTATCTGTTCTTTGACATTCCGTTCAGATTTATCTGGACCTTTAGCTTAAGTTTTGTTTAACAGAGGAGTATTTTTCAGTTCTTGTTTTCTTGTTTCTTGCCCTGCTTGTGTGGTGCCTTTGCCCCCCACACACTTAGGACAGTCTACTTAGGTATTATAGACCCCGGCCAGATTTTCCCAGACCAAACTGGCCTCCTATCAGGAGGAAAGAGTCACCTGCGTCAGTTTTCCCTGAGGGTGAGACCCAGCAGGTTGAAAGACTTTCCTGTGAAGTCTCTGGACTCTGTTTTTCTTATCCTGCCCAGTAGGTGGCACTTGTCTGACTGCAGGTCCCACCAGCATAAGATGATGCGATACCTTTAACTTTGGCAGACT
The DNA here is from genome assembly GCF_023851605.1 of Tamandua tetradactyla. Classification (NCBI taxonomy): domain Eukaryota; kingdom Metazoa; phylum Chordata; class Mammalia; order Pilosa; family Myrmecophagidae; genus Tamandua; species Tamandua tetradactyla. Next base: position 194,807,407 of record NC_135327.1, on the reverse strand, counting down.
CTCCCTGCTGGGGGCATGGTGGAGACAGAGGAGAGGTTGTAGGCTGGTTTTTTTTTTTTTTTTTTAAAGGAAAGACAGAGAGAAGGAAGGAAGGATAGAAGGAAGGAAGGAAGGAAGAAAGGGAAACATCTTTAAACATTTTCTTGTTTTTATTGTATTCTGTTTCTCCGTTTTTGTTACATGGGCTGGGGCCGGGAATCGAACCGAGGTCCTCCGGCATAGCAGGCAAGCACTTTGCCCGCTGAGCCACCGCGGCCCGCCCTGTAGGCTGGTTTTAATGGCTTCAAATTACCAAGCCCTGGTGTCTGAATTCCTTGATGGAGGGATTCCACCTGGGTGGGGCTTCACCCCTCCCCTGGGGAAGGCACAGGCTCCAGACATGCCCCCAAAAGAGCTCACTTCTGCCTATGCCTGGGGCATTTGCAGCCTGAAAAGTCCTGCCGCTGTATCCAGAGGCAGTCAAGCCTTTGTAGACATACAGCCACAAAAACCTCTGTTTCCTTCTTTTTTTTTTTACCCCCCTTTTCTGTCAGTCCTGCCCCTTTGGCGCCGGGGCAAAAATGATCAACCTTCGCTTTGATCAGGTTCACCTAAGCTGGGAGCCTATTTTTAGTAGTCAGATTTTGTTAATAAGTTCTACAATTGGCGTTTGATTGTGCCCAGTCCCTGCTACTGGTAAAGTCCTTCCCTTCCCCTCTGGGGAGTGGCCTGTGGGGGAGGGGCGCCGGCCGCAGCAGCTTTGGGAACTCACGGTTCTGGGGGGTGCTCGCAGCCGGTCCAGCTGGTCCAGACTGGGGTACGCTGTGTGTTTGGTCACTATCGTGGCTCCGGGAGCTGTTCTGTACTGTTTCTGGTTATTTAGTAGTTGTTCTGGAGCCCTCCTTTCTTTTTAAAATATCTTTTATTTGAACTGCAAATTCAAGGTGGTGAGTGAATCCCAGCCTCCACTCCTGTAGGACCGCTGAGCAGGGTTCCTTTCTTGTTTGATCCGTGACTCCATTTCCCCTTTCTGTCTCAGGAAAAACCTCTAAGGTCTTAGGCACATAGCCTGAATCTTATGCATACCTACAAAATAGGAAAGGTTATTTGACATATATTTATTTACATATTCTTTATTAACTATAAGACTTCAGATTTTAAAACCATGCTTCTTTTCTTCTAAGTGGTATTCATTATTTTTAGTAAAGCTCATAATTGCTGGATCACATAGATGCAGGATTTTGTTCATAGGTTCCACCTCTTGAAGGTGGAAAGTTGAGAGTTGGTGAAAATATCCCCATCACTGTACTTGCCCATGTCAGATCCTTTAAAACAGTTCACAGATGAAGGAACCAAGAGCCTGAAAAAACAATGAGGGTTTTACTTTCCTTTGCTTGAAGATTTGTGTATGTATTTTTTAAAAGTTTTATTCTGAAATAATTGTAGACTCACAGGGAAGTAGCAAAAAAATAGTACAAAGAGTCCTGTGTATCCTTCCCTCTGATTTTCCCAATGGTTACATCTTGTATATCTGCAGTACCATATAAAACCTAGGAAAATAATATGGGTACATTTCTGTTAACTGAATGACAGGACCTTATTCAGTTTCCACCATGTTTAAGCCTGCATTTGTGTGTGTGTGTCTGTGTGTGTATTTGGTTCTATGCTGTTTTATCCCACATGTAGTTTCCCATAACCACCACCACAATCAAGTTATAGAACAGTACCATCATAGCAAAAGAACTTCCTCTTGCTACCTCTTTGAATTCTCATCCACATTCCATCCCCTTCCAACCTTGTCCCCTGGAAACTGCTAATCTCTTCCTTTTCTCATTTCAGGAAAGCTGTGTGAATGGAATCATACAGTACGTAACATTTTGAGACTGACTTTTTTTTCTTTTCACTAAGGATGATACTTAAAGAGGTCCATCCAGGTTGGTGCAACGGTGGCTCAGTGGCAGAATTCTTGCCTGCCATGCTGGAGGTCTGGGTTCGATTCCCGGTGCCTGCCCACGCAAAAAAAATAAAATAAAATAAAAAAGGGGTTGTTGCATGTATTAAGAGTTCCTTGCTTTCATTGCTGGGGGGTGTTGTTCATGTCCACCCAGGGACGTTTGTGTTGTTCCTGATATACTCTAATGAATAAAGCCCCTATGAACGTCAGTGTAGTCTTTTGTATTAACGTAAGTTTTCATTGCTCAGGGTAAATGACCAAGAATATGCTTGCTAGGTCACATGGTCAGTGCATGTTAAAATTTTATAAGAAACTATCAAACTAGTATAAAATGGCTATGCCATTTTATGTTCCCATCAGCAATGTATGAAAGATCCAGTTTCTCTGCTCCTCTCCGGTATTTGGTATTATCACTATTTTTTGTTTGAGCTCTTCTAATAGATGTGTAATGATATCTCATTGTGGTGTTCATTTGCTTTTCCCTAAGGTTAATGTGTGTGTATGTATTTTTTATTGTGGCAACATGTATTTAACATAGAATTTTCCATTTTAGTCATTTTTAAGTATACAATTCAGTGGCATTAGTTGCATTTATAATGTCATGCTGCCATCAAGACCATCCATTATCAAAACTTTTTCATTATCTAAGATAGAAACTCATTAAGCAATACCCATTAAGCAATGGCTCCCTTTTCCCTACCCTGATAACCTCTAATCTACTCTATCTCTATGGATTTGCTTATTTTAGATATTTCATATAAGTGGAAGCAAACAATATCTGTCTTTTTGTGTCTGGCTTGCTCCACTCACCATGTCTTCAAGGTTCATCCATGTTGTCTAATGTATGAGAACTTCATTCCTTCTTATGGCTGAATAAGATTCCATTGTATGGATAGACCACATTTTGTTTACCCATTCATCCCTTGATGGACACTTGGTTTGTTTCTACCTTTTGGTTGCTGTGTATAATGCAGTTCTATGAACATGGAGTGCAAGTATCTAAGTACTGCTTTCAGTATTTATGTATTTTTAAGCTTGCTATTAAATTATGCTATAAACCTTTACATAAGAAACTTTTTCTTTCCTATGCTTTCCCAACTAGATATTATTTTCTAAATATCTATGAATGTTGTTTTATATCTCCATGGTTCTTTACCTCCCTCTGGGTGGCAGACTTGGAGATGGGTCACTCAGATCACTTTTCAGGAAAAGGCCCTGTGATGAGTGGGGTTAGCTTTCAGCCTCCAGCTGTTAGCTCCTTTGGGGTCTGTCTTAGCTTTTGCATCAAGGTCACACTCTCTCCAGGTACCTCCCAGTGGTGTTACAAGAGCCTGGTCATTTGCACCTCTATCAGGCTATCTTTCCACCAGAGCTCCCTGTTGATCCGGCAGAGATGTCATCAGGTCTGTCTCATTTTTTTCACCTGCCATGCCTAACCCTGTTTTCTTCCCTTTCATTCTTTGGGTGCTACTCCCCAATAAACCTAACTAAAATCTTATTACTTGGTGCCCAATTGGCAACAAAGACCCCATCACAGGTGGTAGGTAAAGAATAGATATACCCGGACACAAAGCAGCAGTGCAATTGTTAAAACTTTTGTCAGTGGTGGACTAGGATGATGTTCTGATGGGAAGAAATGCAGTAGCAGTGGGATGCATCATTTAAGATACATGGGAAAATAGTTGCTATCTGGACAGGGAATTGGGTAGTTGTTACTAAGTTAAGTTGATGTTTTTGAAAAAGATAATGAGAGGCTAAGAGAAATTAATCAGCAATAAAATCTGAATGTGAGATCCCCAATTATAGGACCTAAAAATACTCTCATCTCCTGAAGCAGAATGTAGAAAACGCGGAGGACCCAATCCAAGGCTTAATTGCAATAGCAACAGAGCTCCACAGAAGGTTAAACTTACATCCAAGACAGATCTGCTATGTTAAGGTCATGGCCTGGGGCAAAGAATGGGACTTCAACAGATGGGATGGGGACATTTGGCTTAATGCACCTGAAGATCTCGAATCTCCAGGCTCCCCTCTCATGTTGGAGATGTGGTCTGGAGTATCCAGAAACTTCTCTTTGTTCAGAATTGAGTATGACTGAATGACTGTGAGCAAATTTCAGCTTCTGATTTAGCTGGGTAGGGGAGGAAAGGCTGTGAGTGACTGGGTAAATCTTGAGTAAAGTCATGGCTCTCGGTGGTGAACCACAGGTTGATGACTTGTGCTATTAGAAAGGAGCAGACTAAAAAAAATCCCCCAAGGTTTTGGAAGAGTATGCAAGCAAGACATTGGATTTAGAGAAACTTCCAGTCTCCTTTTTTGTGGGTCTTGTTGCTTAGACTGTTAATTTCAAGTGGACAATAGTAGTGTGGTCAGTTCATGATGCTTGGAGTTCCTCAAGAAAAGCATCTTCTTTAAGGAACACAGAATGTGAAACTCTTGCTCTTCCTGCAATACCTTGAGACTTCTGTGCAGTCCATTGTCAATAATATCCTTCCACCTCCAGTTCAGATTGAAGCTCAAGTTCCACCTCTCTTTAAAACTTTCTTTGACTATCTTCCCCAGGAAGAATTAGGAGAGCCTTTCTCTATTATTCAGCAATTTTTCATTTACATGTCTTTTTGTATTTGTATCTACAAAACCTAGAATATGATTGTTTTGGTTTGCTAAAGCTGCTGAATGCAACATACCGGAAATGTGTTGGCTATTAACAATAGCTTACAAGTTTCAGTTCTAAGGCCATGAAAATGTCCAAATTAAGGCATCAACAGGACAGTATTTTTTCTGAAGACTGATTACAGGGGACTCCCTTGTCAGATAACAAGGCACGTGGTGATATCTGCTGGTCCTTCTCTCCTAGTTTCATTGCTTCAGCTTCTGGCTTTTCTGTCTGTGGCTTTTTCTCTGTGGCTTTTTTTAAATTCATCTCTTATAAAGGGCTCCAGTAAGGGAATTAAGACCCACCTTGAATGAGGTGGGTCAAATCTCAGTTGAAATAACCTAATCAAAAGGACCCACTCACAATAGGTCTGTACCCACAGGAATGGATTAAAAGAACATGGCCTTTTCTGAGGTATATAATAGCTACAAACCACCACAATGTTCTAACACATTTGATAGATCTTTATTGAATGAAGGAAAGATAAAATTCATAATTGACATGAAATTCATGAGTTGAGCATTTTAGCTTAATGAGTATGTGACATTATTGAAAGAAAACTCTTCTGAAGAGCTGAGTTGTCTTGACATTTCACTGGAGGTAGTGGTTGATAATAGATAGTAATAATAAATAATAAAGTTGGTGCATTTTACAAATGACAAATACAAGGCATATATATGCCACTCTCTTCTCCTGTACCCACAGTGGAGATTGCCGATTAATTATGACACTGCTAGCCACTGAACCTGGTTGTGGATGTAGAATCTTTGCAACATGATTACCACCAGGCAGATAAATGGCCTGAATTGACAGAGCTGTTTTCCATCAAGAATATATTTTGTTTTGCTGCAAGTATCAGTATTGCAAATGCTCAAGGAAAAAACTTTTACACAGAGTACAGAAAATGAATTTCTAAAGTGGAACACAAACTGGAGACACTATTCCAAGAAATAAAGATTTGGGAGGTTGGACTAAGATCATTTTTGAAACATTTTTACAGCTTCAGCAGATGTAGGGTTGCATTGATACTAGGGGAAGTGAGTCATGGGTGTGACAGTTTTAAAATATGACCTCAAATTTTTTGACACTTCTTCCATTGAGATGTGGGGTCTATGTCCCCTCCCTTTCCAATTGGGTGAGCTTGCAACTGCATTGATCAATAGAGTATGGCAAAAGTTCTGCCGTGTGACTTCTGGAGCTAGGTCATAAAAGGTCACACAGCTTTGTTCTTAGGTGCTGGAACACTCATTCTTGAAGACCTGAGTCTCCACATAAGAAGCTTGATTATCCTGAGGCTGCCATGCTGTGAGGAAGCCCTGTCCGCAAGCAGAGGCCATGTGTAGGCATTCCAGTCTGTAGCCTCAGCTGAGTTCAGCCTTCGTTTGGGTCATTCCAGCCCAAGTCTCAGAAACACAAGGGAAGAAGCCTCCAGATGATTCCTCCCAATTGAAGCCTCAGACATCCTGGAGTAGAAATAAGCCAACCCCACTGTGACTATCTGAATCCCTGTCCAGTAGAATTCATGAGCATAATAAAATGTTTATTGTATGCCGCTTAGTTGGGATGGTTTGTTTTGTAGCAGTAGGGAACTAAAATATGGAATCAACTTTCAAGTAGAGATGGGGGGATACAGTGAGTTTTGCAAAGTGATTCTTGGATACTCCAGCAAATAGGGATGAGGGTTTGGCAGGGGTCCTTTCAAATTCCTGGCCAAATCCTTGGATTATATCAAGTTAAAACACTTGATGTGTTTTCATTTGGTATCAGGTTGCCCTGGACTTTCAATCATCAGAAGTTCTATTATGGGATATGGAGCTTGCAGTGGCCCCAGGGCAGGAATTCAAAAGAATAGGACAATTATCACATTTGTGACAATAAATTATGAACACCTTCCCCTAACTTGGCGAAGCAGAGGGAAATTTAAGAGGTGAGATTGAGATTAATGAGATAATTAATATATATGCTCTGATAAGTGGCCAAGAACATGGGATAAGTCCTTGAGGAACCTATAGTTGAGAGAAATGTTTAGGTAATCATACCTTTTTAGTAAAAAAAAAAGTTTGCTGCCAAGATAATTTAGGGTCAGATGTACAATTGCTCTAATTTGCATCAGCTTGAATTTAGTTAATGTGACATATTTACCACACCAGCATATTGATTTAATAAATATGTATCTCCTTCTGGGGGACAGAAAGTGCTTTTTGAGAAGATTATATGTCATATTTCTGTACTATTATTAGAAGCACAGCCCAGGAAATAGCCGGCTGACCAGGGGACAATGTGGAGGCAAGCAGTGGATGTAAACAGCAAGGCCAGCTTCATGGGGGTTCAAACTGAGCTTCGAAGAGAGCCCCGCATTCAGTTTAATTCTCTGCTGCCACCGCCTTGAAATTCTCAATAATTTTTTAACAAGGGGCTCACAAATTACGTCTTTGGTTCTGGTGGGCAGTAGCTCACATCAGGGCAAGCTGCTGGCTTGGATATTAGCTGAGGCCTGCACATATTTTAGGAAAACAAGTAGCCAGTTCTGGAGGGAGCTTATGTCGAGAGGAATGATTTATGGACACTTGAAGGTGGTGGTCTTGGGCCACTTGACTGCTCAGGGATTTGGGCAAAGGTGGTCTGGCACAGTCTCAGCAAGATGTCTTGGAGCCCAGAAGTTTTTTGATGAGGCCACTGTTTCTGGAATCCTCCAGTTTAGAGACCTTGCCCTGTTTATGCCACCAATAGTCCCGTGAGGCCTGGGAGGTTATTCTCAACAAGCATTGGGTCCCTGAGTTGGCTGGATAGGTCACTCCATCCAGCTTGACTTAGGGCTTGCCAGGGGTCTCCGTCGGCCCCAGACAGGGCACCCACACTGGTACAGTGTGCTCAGGAGGAATTGATGTGCCTGAGCAGGGCGGTCTCCCAAGTCCAGGTGGCTGTGCACAATTGAGGACACCAGCAGGCACACCACGGATACATGTTGAGTGAATGAACAAAGGCAAAGTCATGTTTGGCATTTCTTGGGTCCACTTGCAGTTCTGGTAGTGTCAAACCCAATCTCCAGGCTTTATTAAAAAAAAAGTGTGCCCACATGAGAGAAGTCACTCCTGCACATTACAGCACCTGCCATGCTGTATTGTACTGTCTCTGCAGCATTCCTGCGGATATATTTTTTAAAAACTTTTTTCATTGTATAATGTGACATATATACATACAAAGCAAAGAAAGAAAAAAGCAATAGTTTTCAAAACATTCTTCAACAAGTGGTTACCCAGAGATTGTCATGGGCTACCATATCATCATTTCAGATATTTCCTTCTAGCTGCTCCAGAATAGAAGACGTTAGAAGGAATAAATATTGTTTTATCATCACAATGAACTTTTTTCTCTTTTTTATGAACAATAACACGCACACACAAAAAAGGAATAAATTCCAAAGCACAGCACAACAATTAGTTGTAGAACAGATTTTAGAGTTTGGCATGGGTTACAATTCCGCTATTTTAGGTTTTTACTTCTAGAAGCTCTAAAATACTGGAGACAAAAAGAAACATCAATGTAATGATTCAGCAATCATATTCGTTTTTTAAACTGTAGCTTTTTTGTATAACTCCACCATCAACTTTGGTCTTTCTATCTCATTCTTTGGGGGTATTTGGGCTATGGCCATTCGAACTTTTTCATGTTGGAAGGGGCTGTCAGTAATATAGGTGGGGAGATGAAACTAGCTGATGTTCTGGAGAGGCAGGGCCCTCTAGGTTTCAGGACTTATCTGGTCTCTGTGGACATTTTGAGGGCAGAGATTTTGTCTTCCTCATCTTTGTTCCACTGACCAGTTACATTCTGGAGTTTGAATAATACTGAAAGGAAGAATGAGCAATGAGAGAAATTCTGAGAAGTAGAAACCAGGGACTAGAAGAGAAGGAGTCTGGAAAATGGTAGCTTATGAGACTCGTTAGTGACCCGAGCCTGGGAGAGAGGGAAAGGAAGTCCCTGGGATCTTCAAGGCTGGTTTCTCAGGGACGAATCTCAGGCTTTCTTGCTAACCTTGTTAGAGGTGAGTGGGGTGGGTAACCGGTATTCTTGTAGCTAAGGGACTAGCCAAAGCCAAAGTCATTACTAGGGCAGGAGACAGAAACTCAACAGGGCGGGTGGAGGAAGACCTCTGGTCTCCAGGAGTGGGTGTAATATGGAATTTGTATTTCCTAGGCTGTCAGCCACTTACACATTCAACAAGCATAGTTGAGTGCCCACCAAATGCAGAATGTAAGTAAATGTGTTGAGAAAAGACACATGGAAAGTAAGGGATGGGTTTTGGTCTTCCAGCTGTACTCAGTGTGGCTGGGGTGGCAATACTTGTACACCCATGGCTTCGCGTGTACAAAGGGGCTGCTTCCAGTGTGGGAGTGCCTCCCATTTCTAACCCTGCTTTCATCTGAGTCCTCTTAAAAATGTTTACCTTAACCAATCATGGCCTTCCTTTCTGCCTTTTTGGAGGAGAGAAAGGTTGGAATCTGTTTTATTTAACTGTTCAGTTGAAAAACCAGGACCCGGTTTCACTGTCCCTGTTCAGCTCAGTTATCCTGAGACTTTTCATTATGTGACTTAACCATTCTTGGCTCCCTGCTAGCAGGTCCTGGTCCTGGGGCTTGCCTTGGGTGACTGAGCCCTGAGCAGGATCGGGGCCCATGGGATGGGGAGAGACAATGTAAGATTATCCATTGACTCGTTCTGCTTTCCCCCATCAACACCCACCCCCTCTTTCCCAGGAGAGGAATTCCACATCCCATTGTATCAGTTTCCTGTGGCTGCTATAACAAAGTACCACAAGCTTAATGGCTTAAAACAGCATACATATATAATTTGTATAGTTCTGGGAGTCAGTAGTCTCAAACAGATCTGCAGCATGGCATTTCTTCTGGAGGCTCCAGGGGAAAACCTGTTTCCTTGTCTTTTCCAACTTCTAAAGACTATCTGTATCCTTGACTTACGAACCCTTCCTCAATGCCAGCAGTGGGGCATCTCTTCTCTCTTACCTTCTGCTTCCTTCTTATAAGGATCCCTATAATTACTGTGAGCCCACCTGGATAATCCACAGTAATTTCTTCATCTCAAGATCTAATCACATCTGTGAAGTTCTTTCTTTTTGCCATGTAAGGTAACGAATTCATGGGTTCTGGGAGTTAGAATGTGGATATCTTTGGGGCCACCGTCCTCCCTACCATGTCTACCCCAGCTAGCTACTACGGTACTGGTTCTCGGCAACAGAAGATTCATTTTTCTCTTTCTTCCTCCCTCCATTTCCCCTCTTCCTCCTTCCCTCCTTCCTTCTTTTCTTCCTTCCTGCCTTCATTTATTGAAATTTAGATTTTAACTTTTTTGAATAGGCAATGCATTCACGTGATTCAAAAGTGAAACCAAATTAGGCCTAAGAATCACCCCCAAGAGAACCTCTTTTGTTGCTCAGATGTGACCTCTCTGTCCAGCCAACACAACAAGCAAACTCACCACCCTCCCCCTGTTTATGTGGGACATGACTCCCAGGGTGTGAACCTCCTGGCAACATGGGACAGAAATCCTGGAATGAGCTGAGACTCAGCATCAAGGGATTGAGAAAACCCTCTCTACCAAAATGGCGAGGAGTGAAATGAGACAAAATAAATTGTCAATGGCTGAGAGATTCCAAACAGAGCTGAGAGGTTATTCTGGAGGTTATTCTTATGCATGAAATAGATATCACCCTGTTAGTCAAGATGTAGTGGAGAGGCTGGAGGGAACTGCCTGAAAATGTGGAGCTGTGTTCCAGTAGCCATGTTTCTAGAAGATGATTGTATAATGATATAGCTTTCACAATGTGACTGTGTGATTGTGAAAACCTTGTGTCTGATGTTCCTTGTATCTACCTTATCAATAGGCGAGTAAAACATATGGAATAAAGATGAATAATAGGGGAAAAAAATGAAACCAGTACAGACATGTTTACATTGAGAAATCCTGATGCTATCCCTGTCCTCATCTACTCTATTTCCCCTGTCATCTACAGGTAACCATTTTTATTAGTTTCTTGTGTATCTTTTAAAGCTAGTACAGGTAAAGATATATATTTCTTCCCTTCTTCTCTTCCACAAAAGTTAGCACACTTATATATTATTCTGTACCAATTTTCTTTTCTTAATATATCTTAAAGACTTTTCCATATCAGTACATAGGGAACATCCCTACTGATATTTCTTTTATAATCATTTGGTATTATAGTGTATGGATGTGCCATAGTTCATTCAATTGTTCTCCTATAGATGGGTGTTTGGGTTCTTACCAGAGTTTTACTATTACAAACAATACTGCAATATCTAACGGTGTACCTATATTTTTCCTGTGTTCATAGGGAGAACTCTGGGACAAACTTCTACAAGAAGGATCAGCGTGCTAAAGGGTAATTCTAATAGATTTTTCCAAATTGTCTTCTTTATGGGTTGCACCACTTTCCATGCCTGTCAGTATTGCAGGAGAGTTCCCCCGCAGCCTCCGCAGAAGTGAGTTGTCAGCCTTAGGTATATATTTTAACTAATCTTAGAGGTGCAAATTATGATTTCAGTAAGTTTCATACGTTTTATCCAATGAGTTTCAGGTGGATTAGATTAGACCAAGGGTGAGAGCAGGGCAAGATTTGATATCTATACATCGTGTCCTACGTGCATGGTCTGTGTGTGTCCCTGGGCACTGCACCTCCCTCCCCAAGAAGCTGCACACAGAGCTGGGCTCTGAGGGGGTTATTTTTATTTTTATTTTTTAATTTTTAATTTTTTATTAATTAAAAAAAATTACAAGAAGCACAACATTCCCAACACATCCTGAGGGGTTTATTGTCAGTCTGTGATGGACCCAGGCTTCCGGGGTGCTGGGGGGGCAGGAGGGCCTTCACACAGGCCTGTAGGTCCCATTGTATGTAAAAGGGGGAGGCGCCCAGCAGTCTCCAGTCTCCTCAGGAATCCATCGCTGGACGTAGTTTGGGCCAGAGTCCCGAGGCCACACCATCACAGTGTCTCTGGACCACAAGGACGGGTCCTCTTGGAAGAAGTTGAAGGGCCGGAGCAGAAAACCCACCGCGTTTCCTGGTGTGGCTGTGTTGGGAATGTCCTCTGAGTGCGGGATGTGCAGGAAACCCACTGTCACCCAGGCCACCAAGTCCTGGGGGAGAAAGGCAATGGGCAGCGGGGCGGAAGGCAGAGGAGGACAAAGCTGGTGGGTTTCAGGGGGGCAGGGCGTTGATGGGGATTGATCACCTGAGGCCATGGGTGGCCTTTGGGCATTTTTAGATATGTCTAGAAATTTCCCTCAAGCCTCTTAAGCCCCCTTTTAAAGACCTGGGCACATCTGATGACCTCTGAACGTGTTCTACACACAGCAAGTCACCACTGTCTATCCTGGAGTTGGGAACAGATTCAGGCAGAGGGTGGCTAGGGCTCTCCACTGGGGAAAGCCTTGGGGTTGGGGCTGGAAGAAGACAGGGCCAGTGCTGGGCAGGGCTGGGGACAGCCAGTACCTCATTTTCAATGTTCTCATTGTTGCGAAGAAATTCCTCAAAGACCACAGGTGGGTTCCAGGGGTCATTCTGGTTATAGATGCTGCTGCTGTACAGCTCAGACTCCCGGTACTTGGTCACTGCCAGGGGGTACCTGCCAGGGCCGAGGGGAAGCCATGGGACTCTGGGGGCTGGGGTGGTCCCCTAGCCACTTCCAGAGAACATCTTCAGGGTCAATGAATGGAGGCAATGCACAACCACACAGACACAGTATCACACAGAGACAGAAACACAAACACACACAGATGCAAAGAAACACACGGAAAAGCTGAGAGGAACCCCTAACCCTCCCCCACCCCCAGCCTCCCTGGGTGCTGCTCTCACCTGGCCCAGGTGACAGCCTGCTCCTCTTGCCAGCCCGGGGGCAGCATCTGATCAGCCAGGGAGTGAATCTGCACGCGGTAGCTGCGTCTGTGGCCCCACTGGTTCTCCGTGGGGCTGGCAAAGAGCAGGTACTTGGGCAAGGGCTGTCCGAAGCGAAAGGCCGCCTGACGCTCCCGAAGGTACTGCGTCTGCTTCAGGGTTGGCTGGACCAGGTGATGTCTGGGGCTCCAGGGGTTCGTGATGTTTTCAGGCTTCATCTGCAGTGTCTGAAAGCTATTCTTGGTGCCTGGAGGTGTGCAGGGAAAGGGAGAATGAGAATCCAGCTTCCCGAACTGAAACACCCTCCTGCACTGGGGTCTCTCTCTCTCTCCCATAACTCTGTCAAGAATGAAGAGGATGCCTGGGGGCCTGCACTGAGCTAGAAATGTATGTAGAGGGAAAGGATTAAAAAACCGGAGAAACTAGCTAACTACTTATAGGTCGGTCATTGCAGTGGTAGCAATTCTATTATTCCTCTGGACAATTCCTCTGAAGAGCTAGACTCTGAGTCTGGTACCGGGGCTGCAACTGAAGAGAGCAGGGTAACTCGTCTTTCCCTAGGCTTGTGTCCAGCACCCTTTAGGGCCCAAAGGGGAAAGTGAGGCTGCATGGGTGGAGGCCTCCCATCTGGTCCTAGTGACTTTGTTACGACCTGTGATTTGAGAACCAGGCCAAGTCCTATCATTGCAACTTCCCAGGCCATGCTTTCTATAGTGACACCGTTAATCCAAGAGCTCCAATGAATATTTCTAGACAACACTTCACTCCACCTCAAAGTGCCAGTCAGCTGTATTTCTTAAATGCCTGGGCATTATTCCACACCCCATGTACGCACGTACTTATTTAACCCACCCCACTGTAGGATCAAGGCAGCTCTACAGCAAGTTCTGAGCTGGTGACACCAAGGACACTTTCCTGCTATAGCAGCTGGTGTAAAACTTTGGCGCCATTAACTGTCACTATTTTTTTGGAGGCACAGATAGTTCTAGCATTGTAGGTTTAGCAGAAGCAGGCTGGGCAAATACTCATGATTTGATCCCACCAAGAGGGTTTGAGAAGTGTCTCCTGGAAAGCTCTGAAGTAGAAGCTTGACTAGGAGGGTGTTGTGGTTTGAATTGTGACTCCTCCCCGACCAAAAATAAAAGAAGGGTTCAGGTCCTAACTCTTGGGACCTGTAAATTGGCCTTATTTGGAAATAGGGTCTTTACAGATGCAGTGGGTGACGATGAGGTCCTTCTGGTGTCCTTATGACTATGGACTGGTGTCCTTATGACAAGAGGGAAATTTGGACACAGATATGCAGACCCAAGGAAGAGGACAGTTATATGAAGACTGAGACAGACCCAGGAGTGAGGCTGCCCCAAGCTGAGGAATGCCTGGGGCCACCATCAGTGGAAAGAGGCAAAGGAGCATCCTTCCCTAGCGGTTTCGAAGGGGGCATCTTGATTTTGGCTTTCTGGCCTCCAGACCGTGAGAGGAAACATCTCTGTTGTTTGGACCACCCTGTTTGTGGTCCTTTGTTGTGGCAGCCCTAGGCCACTGAGATGGAGGGTCTTGGGCTAAGCCTACATCCTACCTGCCACGTCCAGGTCCACGCGGTAATGCACCAAGTGCATGTGCATGTTGCCAAGGAGGTGGGTGTGCAGGCGGGTGCCATGGCGCAGCCCCTCAGGTGTGTAGAAGGTGGCGTGCACATAGCCGGTGGCATGCATCTTGGCCTCCATGATCCCATTGGGGTAGAAGAGAAAGTCCCAGATGTAATCGTAATTGTAGACGGTTGAAGTTGTCCGCAGCACCAGCACCTGGCCCTTTAGTCCTGCATAGAAGTTGAAGCCACCACTAAAGTTGGAATCAAAGTGCCGCCGAAGGGGCACCCCTGTGGGCATCTCAAAGAGACAGAGGGCTCGGGGGTAGTGGACAGGGCCATCAGTATCGTAGTAGTGGAAAGCATCCAGAAAGGTGGCGGTCTCCGGGCAGTCGATGCCAGGGGCTAGCTCGTGAGTGACACTGCCCAAGCCCCAGCCTACATCCATGTATTTGGTCTGCATGCCTGCAGGTGTGTGTCCTCCGTACAGTGCCACTGCCTCTTGCACGCTCACTTCGTAGGCTATGCGCTCACCCCTGAAATGTACATTCAGGATCTGCAGCCCCGAGGAAGAGCGCAGCCTGAAGGCAAAGCTCCAGCCCTCATAGTGCGCCACGTTGCCATCCAGTTTGTAGCGGGGCTGTGGGGGCTGGACCATGTGGGCGCCTTTCAGGGTGATGGGGGTGGGCAAGTCCCCACGTGGCTTGTAGGAAGAGAAGAGGGGTGGCTTCTGTGTGTTGTCACCCTCCTTGCTGTGGGGAGGTAGGTCCTCCAGGATCACCACATCCACCTCTCCATCTTTGTATTTCCTTGCTAGTTCTTCTGGGCTCCTGTAGAACTTCCCATTGTACCAGACCTGCTCCACCACCCAGTCTCCAGCATCTGTGCTCCTGTGGTCCACAAGGAGCTCCAGCCCAGTGGGGTGCAAGAAGTAGCCTTCTACAAAGCGCTGTATGATGAACCAACTGCGGCGCTGGCCAGAAGCCAAGCCTCGGGGAGCCACGTCGGTGAAAGTTAGGCACCGGTCTTGGCAGTCTTGGAATGAGAAACCAGTGGTGTAGAGGAAAAATGAATGCAAGGGTTTGGTGGCTTCCTGCAGGAATTGGCTTAGGAGGACATACTCAGTTGAGGAGATTGGTCTGGATGCCCAGGAGCGGTGGTGCCCAGGCTTGAGAGGTAGTACTCGCAGATAGTGGGGCCCCGGCAGAGGCCCCACAGCAAATTCAGTGATATTGGGCTCCTCCTGGGCTCCGAAGAAGATGACAACCCGGGCTTCCCGAACAGGCTGCGCTTTATTTCCATTCAAAAATTTCAGCACATGTTGCTTCCTGGGCAGCAGCATCTCAATGAGGAACACGGAGTTCTTGGCCATGGTCAAAGCCTTGGAGGACTCCAGCTTCAGATCCTTCTTGGACCAAAGGAAGTTGTGCACAGCCTTCAG
This sequence comes from Tamandua tetradactyla, assembly GCF_023851605.1. NCBI lineage: Eukaryota > Metazoa > Chordata > Mammalia > Pilosa > Myrmecophagidae > Tamandua > Tamandua tetradactyla. The sequence goes on along the minus strand of NC_135327.1, from coordinate 194,791,862 downwards.
CTCTTGGGCACTCAGAGCCGAGAACACCTCGGCCTTGCTGTGCAGGCTTGATTGGGAGGGTACTGCTGTCACCACCACCTGCAGCACCAGGATCCCAGTCATGCTCCAGCCGAGTACCAGGGCCTCTCGACCCATCATTCTGGAATGTGGGAGAGAAGATGAAATTAATTAGGTTCTGGGAGGAAATGGACTTTGGAGTCCAATGCCCCTTAGCCCCATGGTTCTGTATAGACTTAGCATCCTCTCTTTCCCCCAGCTCCAAAGTCCTGAGTGGCAGCTGGCTTCTCCAGTCCCCCATATAGTTCCCATGCCACTCAGGCCCTTGTCCAGACTTTGGATCCATTGTGATTTTCCTCTCTCTTCGTTGGCCTGCCCGCTGGTGCTCTCATTGTCCTACGGATTTTCTTACCTCTGTAAACTCCCTCTTCTTCCCTTTTTCTGTACATTTTCTTGGCCAGGCAGTACCCCATGCTCTTATCTTTCCACACTTATCTAAGGCAGGTTGTGGCATTCTGAAGGCAAAGCCACCCCAAGACTGTGCCCCATCCGGATGTGGCAAAGTGCTGATGCTGTCATGGAGAGGTGGGGACCACATTAACAGCTGAACTGTATTTTTGGCAAAACCAAACGTGTTTTGTAAACATGCTTTAAAATTTAATGTAGACGTTATCAGAATAGGTTTTGGAGTTAGGTTGCCTGGGATTGAGTCTCAGGAAGTCACATCACTTACTAGCTGTGAAACCTGGGGCAAGTGACTTAAACTCTCTGGGCCTCGTTTTTACTAATGGTAGAACAGAAATAATAACAACAGTACCTATGCCCTAGAGTGGTTGAGAGAGTTAAACCAGATAATAGACGTAAAGTGTTTAGACAATGCCTGCTGTATAGTAAGGTACAGGCTTTGTGAGGCTGGAAGGAGAAGCTCATCACTAGGGAAACTTTTTTTTGGTTTTTGGAAAAAGTATCTCATTCATCACATAGACGATTCACAGATGATGTTGGGAACACAATCCGTTTATTAGCTACAGGCCATCTTTTCCCCACGGACACTTTCCTCCAGAGAAGCTAAGCTTCAAGGTATCCCTTTTCTTATCCAGACTCTTGCTGCCAATTTCACATCCCTTAGCTCCTTTCAAACTTGTCTGAAGCCTTATACCCCTAACAAACTTCTTATTTGGGACCTTGCCTAACTTAGCTGACTTGTCCACTCCCTGACCCCTCAGCGCTTTGTATTTAGTCTGTACACAAACGTGCATTTCGTGATATATAGCTCAGAGAAGGGTGTTTGCAGGGTCTGCTCTGTCACTTGGTCAGGCGGCTGCTGCAGCCCTTCCTTCTGTGACCTTCCTCTCCGTAGGTGCATCTGCCTGGTTTTGAGTCACAGCCCACCTGGGAAGTCCTTCTCTCTACTCTGCCCCTCCCCCCCCCCCCAGCTCTAGTGTTCTGATGCCAGGTTTGGCTCTATGGACATGCCCCATCCTGGAGACTCCCTTGGGTTGTATCTTGCTCCTTAGACACTTTGGGAAAGCCCAGGAACTTGCGGGACTGTTCTTCCCAGGGGCTGCTGGGGGAGTCCAGAAACAGCATATGGAGTGAGACCTTGTTCTACTACTACGTTTTGCCCTTTTACCTTTTTTTTTTATAACCTCTTATCCCTAAATATCTTCCTGCTTTCCTAAGAGCAGAGCCGTGGAAGAAACCTGTGGTTCTGAGACTAAATGGAATCTTGTGACTATTCCTTTAAACTGACCTCAGTTATTCCTTTAACCTCCCCCACGTCGGGTCCCCAGCACAATCCTCTGTTCCAATGTGCAAATGAGCTGTGCATGTGGGCTGCGGGTGAAGTGAATGGTGGCAATAACCTTTAAAGGAAAAGGGAGAACCCAGCGGCCCCTGAGATTTCTGCACCAGGAAACATGAAGCAAGACCTCTCCACTCCACATTGCATCTCCTGTATCCCTAGAACCCCATCCACCTGCTCACTGTGGCTCCATTCTCATTTTGCCCCTGGGCAGTTTTATGTCTGTTCTCTTGGCTGTAACTGAAACACCTGGAATCTTCTGCGGCTCCCTCTGGGCTCTTACCCTTTGCTTTCTGGCCCTCTTCCCTCTTGTTCCGTCGGCTCTCCTGCCCTCCTCACTCCATTCCCTTCTTCCCTCCTTCTGTCCCCTTCCCGTTAAGTCCCTTTTCCACTCTCCCCCAGAATTCCATCAGGACATACCTGTTGGCTCTACTCTGGGTTTGCCTCTGCTGCCAGGCTCTGTCCCTGCTCTCTGATCCTTGTCTGGCCCTCTCGAAGATATAAAGGAGAGACTGGACCCCGCCCTGGGAGGGAGGGACAGGGTGAGGTGTGGGCGGGCCAAGGCAAGGACCTGTGCTCAGTGGTTTCCACTGTGGGCAGAGGCAGCTGCCTGAGGAACTGTGTGGAGCCCTGGGGGCTGCAGCCGAGGGCTCCCATTGTCCATCACTTTATCTGATTCCTGAAGCTCCCCTCTCCCTTCACTCCTTTGCAGCCAGAGCACACGCCTGTTTTCCCCCAACACCACATTTGCCCTGGATCTGTTCCCCTATCCTTCCTCTGGTCACGGGAGTACTATCCACAAGAAATCATGCTTAGTTCTCTCTGTTACAAGCTGAGTGCTGCTATAACTGGTTAAAGCAGGGGAGAGTTTCAGGTGCCAGAGATAAGGAAAAAGGGAAATTTACTAGCAGATCATCTCATTTGAAGTAGATACACAGACAAAGGTCAGGATAAGGCTGGTAGAGACTGTACAACATCAAAAGCAAAGATTTACTACCTATAGAATAGGGAAATAGAATTTGTGGGGCAAGAGAAGCTACTGGGTTGAGACTCTAGAAGAAATCTTATTAACTATCCTGGGATTCTGATAGGATTCAGAAAAGAAGGAGTCATCTGGGGACAAAATGGGTCAGGGTGGCTAAAGTGATTGCCCAGAGAGAGGAGAATGGAAAGAGAAGTCCAGAGGGGCCAGCTGTGCTGAAGGAAAACTGTCATGAAGTTGCTTAGTTAAGTGGGAAAGGCAAACTTAGGCACTGAGCAAGCTCAAGGATGGGGGAGAAAGAATCGTGGTGGGACTAGTACATGGTTTAGAAGAATGAAGAGGTCATTTGATGCCCTTGATCACCAAATCCCAATTGCTTAGATATTGCATATTCTGTTGTATTTATATGGATGTATTTCTCCTTATTACCCTTCCTGCTGCTTGCACTGGCAAATTGTGTTTATTGGCAGCTATATGAATGAAGAAAGGAGAAAACAGTCAACTTGGTGCTTGTCTGCAATTCTAAAAAGGCTTTGATGTCTCTAAGAAGGAGGATTAGCTTTAAATGCTAAATTGATGATTCATACAATTACTAAGCTTAGAGCTTTCCTTCTTATTGGTCTGAAAGACTAAGAGTTGATTATTCTCACTTAGTGGCTCACCAACTCCACAGAGATTTGAGGGAGTTTGGCTGAAAGGAAATTCTAAGAACAACCTGACACTGAGAAGTATGATCGAGGCAAAGTTAATGGAGTAAGGACAAAGTGGGAGAAGATACTTGTAAAGATTAAAAGCAAGAGGACTCACTATAGAGTTCAAACTGTATATAAAATATTGAAAGTGCCTCTTTTCTATTATACCCAGGATGTTTATTTTTCAAAATGAGATACTTATTGTGATTGATGTTATGTCTGTAAGAAATTGTTTATTTCCCCCCACAAGAATAATTCATGGTTAATTTGAGAATATCACTATGGAATTATTTCTCTCTCTCTTTCATACAGATTAAGATTGTCTATAGACTTGCAAAAGAGACCATATACAAAAGAATGAGAATGACGTCTGACCCTTAGCTCACACCATATACAAAAATTAACTCAGAATAGATCAATGACCTATATGGAAGAGTTAAAAATATAAACTGTTAGAAGAAAACATAGCAGTAAATTTTCATGACCTTGGATTTGGAGAGGGGTTAATAGATATGATCACCCAAAGCACAAATAAATGTGCAAACGCAAAGGAAAAATAGATAAATTGGATATCATCAAAATTAAAAAATTTTTTTTCACTTCAAAGAATATTGTTGAAAGAATTAAAAGATAATGCACAACATTACCTACCATAACTTGCCAAAACCCAACCAAAACCATTCCTGCCAATCCTGAAGAACACCTAGGGCATTATATAAGATTCTACAAAGGTTCCATGTAGTAAGGTAACTTTCCAGAAACCTACAACCTCCAGATGGGTCCCTGGATCAGATAAGTCCTGAGATGCACAGGGGCTAGCCTCTTCAGAACATCAGCTCATTCCATATTATTGACAGCCCCTTCCAAGATGAAAAAGTTAGAATGGACCTAGCCCAAATACCCATAAAGAGTGGGGGAAAGATCAAAGATGATGGTGGAGTTATACAGAGAAGGTAGGGTTTAACAAGTGAGTATGATTGCTGAATCATTATACTGATAATATTCTTTTAGTCTCCAGAATCTTGGAGCAACTAGAAGTAAAAACCTAAAATTGTGAAAATTGTAACCCATACCAAACTCTGAAATCTGTTCTACAACTAATTGTTGTGATGTGCTTTGAAATTTGTTGCTTTTTTGCATGCATGTTATTTTTCACAGAAAAGAAAAAAAAGTTGATTGTGATCATAAATGCACAGCTATATGATGATACTGTGAACCACTGATTGCACACTTTGATGATTACATGGTATGTAAATATATAACATATATCAATTAAAATAAATATTTTTTAAAAATATGCAAATCACAGAAAACAAAAACAGAAACAAAAAGACAATGCACAGGATGGGAGAAAATACTTGCAAATCATATATCTGATAAGGGACTTGTATCTAGAATATATAAAGAACTCTTACAATTCAATAATAAAAAGATAAATAATCCAATTAAAATGGGCCAAAGGATCTAAAAGTTCAATCTTTTAAAATTTATTGAGATTTGCTTTGTGACCCGGCATATGGTCTATCCTTGAGAATGATCCATGAGCAGTTGTGAAAAATGCGTATCCTGCTGTTGTGGGGTATAATGTTCTGTAAGTGTCTGCTAAATATAGTTTATTTATCATATTACTTAAAATCTGTTTCCTTATTGATCCTCTGTCTAGGTGTTCTATCTATTGGTGACAGTGGTAAATTGAAGTCTCCAGCTATTTTGTAGAGGTGTCTACTTCTCCCTCCAGTGTTGTCAGTGTTTGACTCATGTATTTTGGATAAATATTTATTATTATGTCTTCTTGAAGAATTTTTCCTTTTACTAATACATTGTGTCCTTCTTTGTCTCTTTTAATTGTTTACATTGAAGTCTAATTTGTTGGGTATCAGTAGAGCTGCCCCTGCTCTTTTCTGGTTGTTGTTTATGTGAACTATCTTTTTCCAATCTTTCACTTTCAATCTGTTTTTGTCCTTGGGTCTAAACTGAATCTCTTGTAGACAGCATATAGATGGGTCCTATTTTATAATCCATTCTGCCCATCTGTGTCTTTTGATTGGGGAGTTTAATCCATTAACATGTATTGTTATTACTGTGAAGGCAATACTTTCTTTTATGATTTTGTCTCTTGGATTTTATGTCACATCTTATCTTTTTTCTCTTTTTACCTTTACTGATAGTCTTTATTTCTACTCTTCTCCAGATCTCTCTCTCTCCTGTCTTTTCCTGTCTACCATAGTGCTCCCTTTAGTATTTCTTAGAGAGCTCGTCTTGTAGTCACAAATTCTTCAGTGTCTGTTTGTCCGAAAAAATCCCTCTCACTTTTGAAGGACAGTTTTGCTGAGTATAGGACTTTTGGTCGGCAGTGTTTTTCTTTCAGAATCTGAAATATATCATACTACTGCCTTCTCACCTTCTTGGTTTCTGTTGAGAAATCCATACAGAGATATCTTTTCAAGCTTCACTTGTATGTGATAGATTACTTTTCTCTTGCTGCTTTCAGAATTCTCTCTTTGTCTTTGACATTTGAGAATCTGATTAGACCTGTCTTGGAGTAAGTCTATTTGAATCTATTCTGTTTGGGGTATGCTGTACTTCTTGGATCTATCATTTTATGTCTTTCATAAGAGAAGGAAAATATTCAGTTATTAGTTCCTCCATTAGTCTTTCTGCCCCCTTTTCCTTTTCTTCTCCTTCTGGGACACACATAACATGTATTTTCATGCACTTCATGTTGTCATTCAATTCCCTGAGACCCTACTCATATTTTTCTAGTCTGCTGTATTGCATGTAGGATTTCAGATGTCCTGTCCTCCAGTTCACTAATTCTTTCTTCTGCCTTTTCAAACCTGTTGTTGTAGGTCTCCATTGTTTTTTCCATCTCTTCCACTGTGCCTTTTATTCCCACAAATTCTGCCATTTGCTTTTTCAAATTTTTGAGTTGTTTATGTTTGCCTAATATCTTTTTTATATCCTTCATCTCTTTTGCCATATCTTCCTTCAACTTGTTGATTTGATTTTTGATGTGATTTTGCATGTCATCCTTGCAAAATCCTTAAACATCCTTAATTAGTTGTTTCAACTCTTGTATTTCTTTTGAAATGTTGATTTGTTCTTTTGACTGGACCATATCTTTGATTTTCCCAGTATGACTCATTAGTTTTTGTGTGGCATCTAGGCATTTGATTTCCTTAATCAGTTTATTCTGGGGGTCATTTTCATTCTTTTACCTAGTGTTTTCTTGTTAGTTGGCTTTGTTCTCTATCTGTTCTTTGACATTCAGTTCAACTTATTCTAGACCTCTAGTGTAACTTCTTTTTAACCAATCAGAATTTTTTAGCTCTTGTTTTTCTGGTTCTTGCCAGAATATATACATACACACATATTATATATATATATATATAATATATATATATTAAACATGGACAGGCACTGGGAAATGAACCTGGGTCTCTGGCATGGCAGGCAAGAATTCTGCTATTGAGCCACTGTCACACCGCTCTATGTAATCTTTTTTTTGAGGAGGGTCTCCTTAGATATGATTGACCCCAGCCAGACAGGCCCACATCTCAGGAGGAGGGTGTAGCCAGTATCAAGTGAGACCCAGTAGGTTGTCAGACTTTCCTATGAAGACTTTAAATTCTGTGCTTTTCCTATCTTGTCCAGCCTGTGGTACTTGTCAGTCTGCAACTTCCCACCAGTGTAAAGTGATGTGGTGTTTTTAATTCTAAACACCCTCTTCCTGCTAGTAGTGTGGTTGAAACAGAGGCTGAGATAGAGGGCCAGCTTAGGTTGCTTTTGTTTCCAGCCAATGGGTCTGAATTCCCTGAAGGAAGACCACCACTTGAGCTGGGCCTTGTCTCCCTTTTCTTGGATTCCTTAAAGATGCACCCTTTAAGGAATAACCCCATTCACCTGATTACTTTGCCTCTCAGACATGCCTTAATTCCTGGGGCATTAATTCTTAATTCTTAATTCTTGCCTGGGGCAGTGCTGAACACTCAGAAAGCTTGTGGTTCTATCTAATGAACTATTAAAAAGTGAGAGAGAATGAGAGAGAGAGAGAGAGAGAGAGAGAGAGAAAGCTTTCTCAGAGCCAGACCTCAGCTCTCCAGTTTGCCAATTAAGAGCTGGAGTTGTTGGCAGGCAGTGGATGTCTGAAGAGGCTTGAAAATATCTGCTTGTGAGGGAAAGGTGTCTACAAAACCTTGAATGATACAAGAACTTTACTCAAAATTAACCGGTACCCTGATAATGAGATACAGCAAAACTGAGTACTAACTCTGGAAGAATGCAAGAAAAGTGGGTGAGCCGCAACATTTCATTTCATGAAGGACAAGAACATCAGCTGTTAAAGAAGCATTTGGATACTTTTCTTAATGTCAAGAGTGGACTCAGGATATTGTTTCCTCTTTGTGGAAAAGCAGTTGAGATGAGATGGTTTGCAGACTGGGGACATAGCATAGGTGGTGTGGGGATCAATGAACTTGGAATTCTAGATTTTTTTACAGAGCAGAATCTTTCTTACTCAGCAGAACCAATTGCCAAAATTCCTGTAGCCAAAATATTTAAGAGTTCTTCAGGGAACATTTCATTTTACTGTTGCAACATTTTTAATATTTCAGAGTAAATGCTGGCAAATTTGACAGGATTTTGGATAGAAGAGCCTTAGTCACTATTAATCCAGGTGATCAAGAATGCTATGTTGATATAATGTTGTCCCTAACAAGAAAAGCATTCCAGTACCTCACATCTGTTGTTTCTTATGAACCAACTAAACATGGAGGCATACCATTTTACATTCCAGACACTGAAATTAAAAGGTTGTTCAGCACAAAATTCAATATTTGTTGTCTTGATAAGGTTAAAGCTTTTGAAGAATGAAGTAAAAGTTGGGGAATTGACTACATCTTAGAAAAGCTATATCTATTTTCAGACAAAATCTAACATATCAACATGTTTTTGAGCAACTGAAAATCATACCCAGGCATGAAAATATAATGAATCACTAAAAACTCATTTATCAATCACATCACAAATCTTTGTTCAAAAACACATATAACTTTTTAGAGAAAAATGTATAATACATGTATTTTACTACCTTTTAGAGGAGAGTGTATTTAGGGGTATAAGGAGACTATACTTGTCCATTTTACTTACAGATTATAAAAAATGTTTGTACTTTTTATATAATTAATATATAAAAAAGAAATGCAAGGTATGTAACAAAGAAATAATTAGAAAGAAAAATTGACATTGAGTATAATATTTTAATAAAGTGCAAGGTAAAAAGAAAGTAATCTAAGAAATTACCTAAAATAATAATTTTTACTATAAACACTCCTTATGCATCCCTTTTCACATTTTGTCTCCTTATGAAATAATTTTATATATAAGAGAATTAAGAAGCAACTTTACATAATTTTATATATAAGAGAATTAAGATGCAACTCTAAAAGTTTAGTTGGACGAATTAATGTATACGGAACTATTTTTCCTAGACTGTAAAAATTTTACAAATTTTAAAATTAATTTTTTCCCTGAGTTTGGAAGGTTTTTGTTTCCTCTAAGCTGATCTTGTTTAAATGTTAGTCTTATGAAGCATGGTGAGTCCAGACTCATGATTGTTCACTATGAAAGTTTAGATTAAAATCTCTTTTGCATTAACATTCACATGTTATTAAATCAAGCATTACCCTTTAACTGCACTACCTAATATCTAATAGGTTTCTATTGTTTAGCTCATGTTAATAGAATGGTGTATTTTATTAAAATACATTATTTGTGGGCCAAAAAAAAGAGCTGGAGTTGGAGTTGATACACTCATGCATCCCCAGGCTCTAGTGTGCCCCCTTTTTGTGGGGCACAGCCCTTTTCTAGTATTTCATGCCATCTAGTCCAAAAAATCTCTGTTGTTTTTGTTTTTGTTTTCTGGGGCAAAAACTCCTGGTTCCTTTAGTGCTTACTCCAGGTTTATCTGTGCTTGGGGCCTGTTTTCAGCGTCCAAATTTGTTAATTAATTTAGCAGTTGGAGCCTGGTTGAACTAATTTCTTTGCTCCTAGTAGGGTCTGTTTCTTTACCCCTCTGGGAATGAGCCTGCTGTACCCATGATGGAGGGGTACTGGCCTCCGCTGCTTGGGAGACTTACAGTTCAGTGTGGGATCTCAGCTGTTCCACCCATTCCAGACTGGTGTATGATGCATGCCAGTCACTGGAGTCCCCCTAACAGTTGTTCCTCTAGTTCCTGGCTATTTATTAGCTGTCCTGGAGGATGAACTAAATTCCATCCCTCACTACTTGGTCATCTTGTCCCTGGGTCAAAAGATCTAGATAGATATTTTCCAAGGAAGATAAACAAATGGTCAATAAGCACATGAAAAGATGCTTAGCATCACTGTCATCAGGGAAGAGCAGGAAAAAAAGAGATATAGGAGAAACTTATTACGCCACTAGGATGGCTAGTCAGGTAATAAGTGTTGGCAAGAATGTAGAGAAATGGAATCCTCATGGAATGCTGGGAGGAATGTAAAAAGGTGCAACTGCTTTGGAAAACAGTCTGAAAGTTCTTCAAATGATTAAACATAGAGTTGTCCTATGACCAGCAATTCCACTTCTAGGTACATACTTAAGAAAAATGAAACATGTGTCCGCACAAAGATTTGTACTCAGATATTTATAGCAGCATTATTCATAATAGTCAAAAGGTAGAAACAACCTAAATGTCTATCAACTGATTAATGCATAAACAAAATGTATTTGGAGTATTATTTAGCCATAAAAAGAAATGAAGTACCGATACATGCAGCATCATGGACAAACCCTGAAAACATTATTCTAAGCAAATAATTATTCTAAGTGAAGAAGGCACAGACACAAAAGGCCACACATTGTATAATAGAATTTATTTGAAATATCCTGTATAAGCAAATAGAAAAAGACAGAAAATAGACTAAAGATTACTTATGTCAGAGGGTGTTGGGAAATGGGGGAAAATAGTTAAGGGGCATAGGGTTTCTTTCTGAGGTGATGAAAATGTACTCTGGTGATTGCTGTACATACCTGTGGATATACTAAGGTCCATTGAATTGTACAGTTAAATGGGTGAATTGCATGGTATATGAATTATATTTCAATAATAGCATTTTTAAAAAGGGGGGGTTAAGATATAGTATACAAAAGAGATCTTACAAATCAGTCAAAAGATCAGCAATCTCAAGAAACATGGGGGAAAGAATGTCAAAGATAATTTACGGAAGAGGAAAACAAAAGGAATAAAGAGCATATGAAAAAAAAGGATCAAGCAGTGGTTATTGGAGAAATGCAAGTTGCTAAACAATGAGATAAAAAGGGGGGAAAAGATGTAGATGGCACAGCCATTATGGGGGGCACTCTGGCAGACCATGGATGAATGAAACTGTTGTACTCCCTATAGGATTCAGCAATTCTGCTAGTTAGTACATTTCCCCAAGAAATTCCCACATGGGTCTGTGAGGCAGAAGGAACATGGACCAGGATTTTCAAAGCAGCTTTGTTGAGGAAGTAGAGATTTAGAGGCCATCTGAGTGTCTGTTGCCAGTAGAGTGGACCAGCAGGATGTGGTCAGAGGGGTGCTGTCAGCTCTCAGACCCAAAGTGGGGCAGCACACACAACAATGCCTATGGATCTCTAGCAAGAAATAAAATGATCACAGGACACAAATTTGTTATATGAGTTAAAGCATGTTAATGCAAAGCAGCCTGATGTATTTTTAAGAAGAGATACAAACAAAAACATATACACTAAATGCATTAGAATGATTGCAGGGAAGGGGCAATGGGAGTGGATAAATTCATCCATCCATCCATCTATCCATCCCTCCCTCCTTCTATCCATCCATCTATCCATCTATCATCTAAGCTAGAGGACTTGTATGGTTCAGTGATGATAATGGCCATGCACTGAGGTGGATTTTTAACTCAATTCTACAATGGTTGCTCATAAATAAATTAAAAGACAGGCTTGACAGGTGAACTCACTGCCTTCCTCCCTACATGGGACATGACTGCCGGGGGTGTAAATCTCCCTGTCAATATTGGTCATGACTCCCAGGGATGAGTCAAGACCTGGCATCATGGGATTGAGAAAGCCTTCTTGATCAAAAGGAGGAAGAGAGAAATGAGACAAAATAAAGTTTCTGTGGCTGAGAGGTTTCAAACAGAGTCAAGAGATTATCCTGGAGGTTATTCTTAAGCATTGTATAGATATCCCTTTTTATTTTTTAGTGTATTAGAATAGCTAGAAGGAAATATCTGAAGCTGTTGAACTGTATTCCAGTAGCCTTGACTCTTGAAGATGATTGTATAACTATGTAACTTTTACAGTGTGACCATGTGATTGTGAAAACCTTGTGACTGACACTCCCTGAATAGAAGGTATGGCAGTGAGTAAAAGTTAAGGACAAAAACAAATACATAATAGGGGGAGAGAAGGGGCAAAAAAATTGGGTAGATTGAAATACTAGTGGTCAATGAGGGGGGCAGGGAAGGGGTATGTTATGTATATATATATTTCTTTTTATTCTTTTTTCTGGAGTGATACAAATGTTCCAAAAATTATCATGGTGGGATGAATACACAACCAGATAATGATATTGTGATCCATTGATTGTATACTTTGGATAGACTGTATGTGTGTGAAGATTTGTCAATAAAAGTATTTTAAAAAAGAAAGGCTACATTTATGAGGATTATTATACCCAGAATAGAAGCAGCTACTGGATGCACCACAGGTTTAATGCTTGGAGGATGAAGGGTGCTGAGGGTAAGGTGAGGTAGACAAGTATTTCATTTTTTTCTCTGAAGGAGTACATAAAATGTACTTATGCATGTGAAAAGATAAATAATACCACAAGACAGTTCTGAATGAGTGTGACATAGTGGTACTGAGAGCCAGAACTGCAGGAGTCCCGAAGGTGCCACCACCCCAGGAATGGCCAGCCACTATGGCCAGGGCCTCTGTCCTCCCTTCACGGGGCTGCTCTCACCGGTGCTGACATGCAGCAGGTGAGTGACTTCCGAGCACTCGGGTCTGGGGTGCTGCTGCCTGAGGGGCCCGTGGAGAAGAGCTTCAGTGGGGTCTCAGCATGTGGGAGGGACTCAAGAGGAAGAGAATATTCCGGGCGGGGGACAAGTAGGAGCAGAGTCACAGAATAATAATGAGTGGTAGGTTCCCAGGATGCTGAGGAGGTAGAGGGTTTGAGTGGGGAATCAGGTGGGATTTTGTGCTTAGGGAGGTCGAGGTGGAGGAGACACCTGGGGGGAGGTGGTTAGGATGAGGTAGTTCCCTTGTGTACTTCCATAAGTGTAGGATGGAGAAGAGAAAATGAAGGGAATGCAATGGAGAACAAGCTGGGGAAGAAGCCTTTAAAAGAGACTCCAAGAGAACAAATGTTAAAATAAATTGGGGGCGGACCATGGTGGCTCAGCAGGCATCTTGCCTGCCATGCCAGAGACCCAGGTTCATTTCCCGGTGCCTGCCCATGCAAAAAAAAATAAATAATTATAATAATAATAATAAATGGTAAGGCAGAGATGAAAATAAATTGGGTAGAGGGAAATACTAGTTGTCAATGAGAGGAAGGGGTAAGGGGTATGGTATGTATGAGTTTTTTCTTTTTATTTTTTTCTGGAGTGATGTCAATGTTCTGAGAAGTGATCATGGTGCTGAATATACAACTATGTGATGATATTGTGAGTCATTGATTGCCCACCAAGTATGGAATGTTCATACGTTAAGAATGTTCATGTTTGTATGTTGATTGGTTTTATTAATAAAAAAGAAAGAAAGAAAGGATTCCTAAGGGGAAAAAAAAGAAGAGACTCCAAGAAACCTGACCCAAGTGGAGTCTTTGGACAGAAAATCTGGGGTGAAGTCTTGGTTTTTGATTCAGTTTGTGCACATTATGGCCAAGGAAATTGAGGGAAAATTTCTGAATTCTGGCTCTATTGCATCGATACCCTTTCTCTTCCTTAGCTCACATTCTGTATCTGGCTCCAGGTTCCTACTTATTGCAGATGACCTTGATTTCTAAGGTATAATTCCTCCCTTTGTGGGGTTAATGATTGGTGAAAACTATAGATAACACTTGGGCAAAGATTGTGTCCTTTAAGTTCCACGTGTCTTGCCTTTCTTAAAGAGGCAGAACTGGTGGATTTGGGGTTGGGAGAATGTTGGAGGAAAAGAAGTCCACACTGAATCCTGAAAATGGATTCAGCATCAGTCAGACCAGGGGTTTGCAGGCCAGAGGTCAGAGCCCACAGCCTTCCCATTATTAACTTTTTTTTTTTTTTTTTTTTTTTTTTTTTTTTTAAAGGAAAGACAGAGAGAAGGAAGGAAGGATAGAAGGAAGGAAGGGAGGAAGAAAGGGAAACATTTTCTTGTTTTTTTATTATATTTTGTTTGTTTGTTTGTTTGTTACATGGGCTGGGGCCGGGAATCGAACCGAGGTCCTCCGGCATAGCAGGCAAGCACTTTGCCCGCTGAGCCACCGCGGCCCGCCCTCCATTATTAACTTTTGATAATTGTTTTCAGAAAGTCACAACACATCCAGAGATAATTTGAAATAATCTAGAAAGTGGAAATTGTTTCCACAGACTCACAGACAATGGCGCCACAGGTTTCTGTACTAGGGCCTGTGCAAGATTGGCCTATGGAATCATCTTTAGGTGAATGAAACCAATATCATGAGTTCCATCTCTGACTTTGGAAGACTAATGTGCAAAGAGAAAATCCTAACATTGTCGAAAGGCAGATCCAGTGGAGCTGCAAATCATGTGGGACCTGAGCAATCCCACCCAATCCTGATATGAAAAAATGTCTCCAAGTGCCAATCCTGCTTCACCACTGGCTGGTGCTCTCATTTTTGGTATTCTTCAGTTCACTCCAAAGATCTTTATTGAGAACCCATTCTGTGCTAGACTGAGTCTGGGCCAGGGCTTATCCATGGCTGGCATCTGGGAACTTGATGTTTGGAGCATTCCTTTCCTGTTCTAGACTCTTGGACTTGTTTGTACAATGTAATTTATGGTCACCTCCTGCTTTCCTTTTGGGAGTCTGGAACATGACTTTTGGAATGTTCCTTTCCTGTTCTAGCCTCTTAAACTTGTTTGTACAAACAATGTGATTCATGGCCACTCCTGCTTTCCTTTTGGGAATCTGGAATCCTGGTGGTCGTGGTTGGCAGAGACGGCCCCTGCATGAACAGCTCCCAATGAAAACCCTGGATCTGAGCTTCACATGGGCTTCCCTGGTCAGACATGTTGCACATGGGTGGCTGGGTTCACTGCTGGAGGGAGGATGTGTTCAGTGTGGCCTTCCCAGGAGGGAGAGTAAAGCTGCGGATAGACCTCTTCAGACTCTGCTTCATGTGTCTTTTCCCCTCACTCACTTGGTGGATATCCTCAATGTGCAGCTACAATAAACTTTAGCCATGAGTATGACTATGCGATCAGCGCAGTGAGTCGTTTCAGCAGTGCCAGATGTATTGCTGGATTTGAGCTTCTAGGTTCTTGGCTGTGCTGTGAGAAAGAATTCAAGGGCACAGCACAGATTAAGCAGGCAGGCAGAAATTTTATTCAGTACTTACCTGAGAAGAATGTGGGATGCTCTAGTAAGAGGAGACAGGCAAGAGACACACAATATTGTGGGAAGGGTTTTTATAGTTTTTCTATTTCTTTTGTAATTTTTTATAGTTTATTGCTTTTTCTCTTTTCCTCCTTTGCTGTAGCCTGATCCTAGATAACTCCTTCAGGTGCCCAGTGCTGTTAATTGCTGCCAGGGGTTGTTTACTGCTGCCAGAAGCTGTTTACTGCTGTTTTCCCCAGAGATGTTTTTTCTTGTGGTTTGACTGCTCTCTGGAATTTGCCCTTTGCTTATGAGCCAGCCATTCCCCTAATTCTAACCCTGCCTCAGTATGGGTGATCTTGGGAACTTCAACAGAAGTGGTGCCATAAGGTGTCACGACTCATCGTGTAAGTGTCTTACAGGTGGTGTCAGAATTAGCAGTGTAAGTAATCTGCCAAGATGGGTGCAGCATGTTAGGTAGTGGTGAGTGCTAAGGAGGAAAAATGAAGATGGGAGTGGTGTTAGAAAGTGTGGTGGAGGAAGGCTTTGAAACTTTAGTTTAAAAAAATCCTCATGAAGAAAGTGACATTTGAGTAGAGACCTGAAAGGAGGGAAGGAGTGAGCCATGGGGATATCTGGGTGCTCAAAACCCAGTACAGCTCCAAAACCAAAGAACACACTAGGCAGAGAGGTGGGCATGGGTTTATTGAGACTTATGAACAGGAGAAGATTTTTCCTGGTGATGGCTGACTGGAAAATTGAGGTCAGTGCTCCACAAAAGGGTGGAGAGTGCAAAGGACAGCTAATTAGGGTTTAGGGCAAAGACATTCCATAAGATGTGAGACCAGAGTATCCTCAGGGTCTCATGACACAAGGGTCTGGTGATTGTTATCAACAGTGATCAAGGGAGGGGAGTTTTCATGCTTTGTTTACAACACAATCTGTACATTCTTTCCCCCACCTGAGGAGGTCTGATGACCTGAAACTTCTGCACCAGTCATTGTAGGTGGCTATGTGCAGAAACTTACTCTCAGTATGGAGGGAGACCCAAGGCCCTGGGTCCCCACAATTCACCCCTATGCAGCAGACTTTGTTGCCCATAGGACAGACATTGCATCCATATTCTACAACAGTATAACAGGCAACAGAACACTAGGAGTTTCCCATACAGAGATAACAACCCTACAAAGAGATGCAGCCATGACCAAGGAAAAGAATGAAACCATTTGGAAAAGGGGTCTACATACTATATATGTGCTCTTGCATATGATTCAAAACTTGTGAAACATTGTGCAAATGATCAGGAATATATACACAGCAGTACACATTAAGTAAGGCACAGGTGCCACCTTATGCTGCATTGAGGATATCTAAGGCCATTCCATTTTGTAAAACTACTTTTTACAAAATAAGTTTTTGTAAAACTTGTTTTAGCTGCATGGTTTCTTCATTTAACTGCATGGTTTCTTATTTTAGCTGCATGGTTTCTTCATTTAGTAAAGATACAGCTATTTTTGAATCATTAAGTGCTGGGCAGTGTGATTGATTAAAGCTGCCACAATGTTTTTCAGTAACTATTGCAGCACCACTTGGTGCAAAAGTGGCTAAAGGATAATACCACCAGGGAGTATGTTTTATTCTATCTAGCCTTAACCATTTCCCAATTACAGGGAGTATGAGGTAAAAAAGTCATATAAGGTGGTGGGGACATCGGGTTGTCTCCACATACAATATTCTGTCCTGTTATAGGGTAATTAAGGCTAACCATATGGTCCACAGGTCCATAGCCATCCCTTAGTGGAAGGATATGCCCCAAGTTAGTTGGCTCTATCTTGCCATGTGTGCTGGCTAGAAACTGTCGTGTACCCCAGAAAAGCCATGCTTTTAAACCCTCATTCAATATTGCTAGGTGGGATCTTTTTTTATTGTTTCCGTGGATATGTGACCCACCCAATTGTGGGTGGTAACTTTTAATTATATTGTTTCCATGAAGATGTGTCTGCACCCATTCAAAGCGGGGTTGCTTACTGGACCCTTTTAAGAGGGATCCATTTTGGAAAGAGCCCAGTGAGCTGAGAGCCCATACAGCCAGAGATCTTTGGAGATGCAGAAGAATACCCCTGGGGAATTCCTATGAAATGAGAAACCAGAAGAGAAAGTAGAAGATGTCCCATGTGCCTTTCCAACTGAGAGAGAAACTTCAAGTGTCATCAGCCCTCTCTTTGGAGTTAAAGTATATTTATCTGGATGCCTTAGTTTGGACATTTCTATGGCCTTAGAACTGTGAACTTGCAAGTTAATAAATTCCCCTTTTAAAAGCCATTCTATTTCTGGTATATTGCATTCTGGCAGCTTTAGCAAACTAAAACACCACTGGAAATGATTATTTCATTTCATTACAAAATGATTATTTTGTAGCTTAACAGTAAAATTACACAATTCAGAGGGTAGCCACTGCACATCATGAATTATATAGCATACCCTAATACAGGTCAGGGCTTGTTCACCTACTCCTGAACAAGGGAGGAGATAAAAGCCTTGGTCTCATTATAGGATAGTAGGTGGATATCAGTCTTAAATATTTTCCACATTTTTCCAATGTGCTGAATTCTGCTAGGGCAGCAGGGTATTCTACACAGCCCAATTCATGGGGTCACCTGAAGATGGCAAGTCTATGCAAACCCAATATTGGGTCCAATTGTGAGCATGAATTACCATAGAAACCCATTGTAGGAAGGTGTTTGCTAGGGTGCTATGAGCAAGAAAAAAGATGTTTATGGGAAACCAGAAGGGGTATTCCTGGTTGTCTAGCAATATACAATATACAATAGAGTTTCATTGGTCGACAACAAGTTACCAGGAAGAGGAACATTATTGGTCAGTTTTAAATATCAGATATTTCCCCCCCGCAAATCTTGAGAGTCCTCCACTATTACATCAATTGTTGATCTGGGCATAAGAAGGGTCTACATAGTCATGTGTGCCAGTTTGAAGCTGTAATACTGCAGAAAAGCCATGTCCTTTAATCCTCATTCAATATTGCTGGGTGGGATCTTTTGATTGCTTCCATGGAGATGTGACCCACCCAGTTGTAGGTGGTAACTTTTGATTAGATGGTTTCCATGGAGATGAATATCCACCCACTCAAGGTGGGGTTGCTTACTGGAGCACTTTTAGAGGGAACCATTTTGAAAAAGCTTCAGAGCCATTAGACACCATACAGCCAGAGATCTTTGGAGATGCCAAAGGAAAGTGTCCCTGGGGAATCTTTATGAAACAAGAAGCCAGGAGAGAAAGCTAACAGATGTCACCATGTACCTTTCAAGCTGAGAGAGAAACCCTGAACATCATTAACCTTCTTGAGCCAAGGTATTTTTCCCTGGATGCCTTAGTTTGGACATTTTTATATCTTTGCCTTAATTTGGACATTTTAATGGCCTTAGAACTGCAAACTTGCAATTTAATAAATTCCCTTTGTAAAAAACCATTCCATTTCTGGTATGCTGCATTCCAGCAGCTTTTATAAACTAAAACATAATGCATATGGTTCCCATGGGAACAGGAGGCTCCAGATTGTTGATAAAGATTTTAACTGGCATTTTCTGTGTAAATTGAGGTCTTATTACAATATTTTGGGTGACTCCTGTTCCCGCAGGGTCTTAGGATTCCTAACTGACATGACTGAATAGGCCAAAACCCAGTTGACCTCATTTTTCCTGTTTTGTATGGTCTGAGACACAGGCAACAACAAATGATTATCATTTCCCTTTTCAGCTGCAAAGCAGCTGGCCCTTTAATTTGTATTCTCAGGGCCTGTATGGGTCCTTCCATTAGCATTTCAATGGGGGCAGATGCAGCAGCCCATGGCATTACATTCAAGCAAGTTAAGGCCTGATAAATCCTTTTAGTCCACTACTTCAAGGAACTCATCATCTTTTAGCTGCTTGTTTAAGTAACCATTCATTCTTTCAATAAGGCCTGTACCTGAGGGATTGTAGGTCAGTTGATCCCCTACATGACATCACGTCCACATGATGTCCTGATCCATGACCTGGGATGGGCTATTTACCCAGTGAAAGGGATCCCACAGTCACTGTCTATCCATGTAAGCACTCTATACTGGAGTGTTCACTTTCTCCAAACATTGGATAGTGGCCTGTTGGCTCACCTTCTCCCCACCCCTGGGAGAGCTAGCAACAGTCCTGTAGCCATGTCCAGAGCAGTAAAAGCATACCTTGATCCCTTTAAGAGCAGAAGGGGACTGATATAATCTACTTGCCACCAGGTCACCAGGAGTTGTGACCAGCTGATGTGCCCCATCTGGTGTGGTAGCCTATGTGGTTGATGCAGGGAGCATGAAGGACACTCTAGTGATGTCTGGTAGCTGCTGGTGCATAATTGGCATCTGGAACTGCTGGGACAGATGCTCCTGGTGTCCATTTTTATAATGAAGCTATTCTGCCACTTCCTGGTTTCAGCTGTGCTGCTCCACACCTGTGTGAGCGCATCTGGTTCCACATTCATGGGTAACATGTTGGAGGTGTGAGCAGAGACATGACAGACTATTACCCTTTGTTGTTGGCAGGTGTGGTGTCTTTTCAGATGTCTTTTCACAATTCTTGTCTCCAGAGGGAGTGACCTATGACTGTTCATTGTTCCTGCTTCCAGACTGCCACTCAGGTTGTAAAGCCTTTGTAAACAGCCCAACTGTCAATACAGATAGTTAGCATGTCTCTTGGCTCATGCACTATTACCATCTATACTGCTCTTAACTCAACCCATTGACTGCTTTACATAGCACCAGTCTCCCAAATATAGTGCCAGGACCGGGTTATACTGTTACAGATGTCCATGTGGGACACTGCCAGCTAGCAGATCCATCAGTGTAGCAAGTAGACTTGAGAATGGTACCCATGCCTTCTATAGTGGGCATTTCAACAGCTATTTCAGATGCAACAACTTTAGCTGCTGAATCTTCTATATAGGACACTGGTTCAAGAATCCCATGCATGTCTGCACTTAGAGGGCTGGTATTGAAAATGCTACACTGTAGCAGGTAGGCTTTCCACTCCATCAGTGTGCATAGTTGGACACTTCCACTGTGTGGCTTAGAAGCTGTTCTAGTTTACTAGCTGCTGTAATGCAATATACCAAAAGTGGAATGGCTTTTAAAAAGGGGAATTTAATAAATTGCTAATTTACAGTTCCAAGACCAAGAAAATGTCCCAATTAAAACAAGTCTATAGAAATGTCCAATCTAAGGCATCCAGTAAAAGATACCTTGGTTCAAGAAGGCCAATGGAGTTCAGGGTTTCTCTCTTTCAAGTGGAAAGCACATAGAGAACACAGTCAGGGTTTCTCTCTTGGCTGGAAGGGCACATGGCAAGCATGGGGTCATCTGTTAGGTTTCTCTCCTGGCCTCCTGTTTCATGAAGCTCCCCAGGAGGTTTTTTCCTTCTTCATCTCCAAAGCTCACTGGCTGGTGGAATCTCTGCTTCGTGGTGCTACAGCATTCTCTGCCTCCTCTGAACCTCTTTGCTTTCTCTCTTGTTGTTCTCTTTTATAGGATTCCAGTAAACCAATCAAAACCCAGCCAAATGGGTGGAGACACATCTTCACCTAATCCTTTTTTTCATTAAAATTTTTTTTATTGATTTTTAAATTAAAAAAAAATTACAGGAAAGAAACACAAACATTCTTAATATGTGATCATTCCATTCTACATATGTAATCAGTAATTCACAATATCATCACATACTTGCATATTCATCATCATGATCATTTCTTAGAACATTTGCATCAATCCAGAAAAAGAAATAAAAAGACAACAGAAAAATAAAACAAAAACAGAAAAAAAAATTATACATACCATACCCCTTACTCCACACTTTCATTGATCACTAGCATTTCAAACTAAATTTATTTTAACATTATTCCCCCTATTATTTATTTTTATTCCATATGTTCTACTCATCTGTTGACAAGGTAGATAAAAGGAGCATCAGACATAAGGTTTTCACAATCACACAGTCACATTGTGAAAGCTATATCATTATTCAATCATCATCAAGAAACATGGCTACTGGAATACAGCTCTTCATTTTCAGGCAGTTCCCTCCAGCCTCTCCATTACATCTTGAATAACAAGGGGTATCTACTTAATGCGTAAGAATAACCTCCAGGATAACCTCTTGACTCTGTTTGGAATCTCTCAGCCATTGGTGCTTTGTCTCATTTCACTCTTCCCTCTTTTGTTCGAGAGGGTTTTCTCAATCCCTTGATACTGGGTCTCAGCTCATTCTAGGATTTCTGTCCCACATTGCCAGGAAGATCCACAGCCCTGGGAGTCATGTCCCAAGTAGACATGGGGAGGGTGGTGAGTTTGCTCGTTGTGTTGGCTGGAGAGAGGCCACATCTGAGCAACAAAAGAGGTTCTCTTGGGCATGACTCTTAGGCCTAATTTTAAGTAGGCTTGGCCTATCCTTTGTGGGGTTAAGCCCCAAGACTGAGGGCTCAGCCTATAGCTTTGGTTGTCCACACTGCTTGTGAGGATATCAAGAATTCAACTTGGGGAGGTTGAATTTTCCCCCATTCTCACCATTCCCCAAAGGGGACTTTGAAAATACTTTTCCACTCACTGATCAAATCACTCTGGGATTCATCAGGACATCACTCTGGACAAACCAACAAAATCTCATGTCCTACCCAAGGTTCCATGTACTTATGTTGTTCAACCAAGCTATCTACATAAGTTATATTAGGAAATGCACTAGTCAAAATATAAATTTTGTACCAAATAAACATTTTTTGCTTTAGTCTCACACATAAGTTGAAATTTTAAAATATTAATTACCATCTATTTTCAGCACCCTGCAGTAATGACATTCCTTTGTTCTTTCTCGTGCAAAAATATTTTTTAAATTTGTACATTTTGTCACTGTAATTATACACTCTAGGCAATCCTAGATTATACCATCTCAATCTTTATCATCTATCTTTCTTTCTGATTTCATTTTCCACCTAATCCATTTTAACAACCACTCTTGATTGAATTACATCTTGAGGGAGATGATCTAATTATAGTTTCAAACATACAATACTGAATAGGGATTAGAACAAATGGCTGCCTTTACCAAATGAGATTAAGATTAAAACATGGATTTTCTAGGGTACATACATCCTTTCAAACTGGCACAGAAGCCATGTTGGTTATTCAATCCTAAATAGGGATGGCCATTTTCAAAGTGACTGGGTATCTTTGAGTTAGTCCCTTCACTTGCAATAAGGCATTATATGCAGCACACAATTGCTTTTACAGGAGGTTTTATCTCAGTTCTGCCCCTTTCCATAATTGTGACCAAAACCAAGGGACATTCATTTAGAATGTTGCCTCTGTCACAGACCCCACCTAAAGCCAATATCAGTGCTGGCTATAACCATTTCACATGGCAGATCTGTATCTACACCCCCCAGTGCCTGTGCCTGTGCTATTGCCCTTTATTCCTTTTCTAAAGGGAGAAAAGAGGTATAACTAATATAGTATCAGTGGTTGAAAGAGTTCAAACAGAGTCGAGAGACTACTCTGGAGATCACTCTTACACAAGTTTCAATTAGATATTGCTACCTATCATAGCTTGCCAATCCCCAAGCAAAACTATTCCAGACAATCTCAAAGAACACATAGAGCAATATGTAAGATTCTACAAGGTTCCATGCACTAAGGTAACTTTCCAGAAACCTACAACCTCCAGATGGCTCCCTGGACCAGATAAGTCCTGAAACCTAGAGGGCCCAGCTTCTCCAGAACATCAGCTAGTTCCATCTCCCTACCCCATATTATTGACAGCCCCTTCTAACATGAAAAAGTTAGAATGGTCATAGCCCAGATACCCCTAAAGAAATGAATAGAAAGATCAAAGGTGATGGTGAAGGTATACAGAGAAGGTAAGGTTTAACAAACGAATATGATTATTGAATCTAAATTGAAATTTCTTTTAGTCTCCAGTACCTTAGAGCAGCTAGAAGTAAAACTCTAAAATTGTGGAAATATAACCTATACCAAACTCTGAAATCTGTTCTACAACTAATTGTGCTGTGCTTTGAAATTTATTGCTTTTTGTATATATGTTGTTTTTCACAAAAAAAAAGAAAAAAGTTGATGATGATGATAAAAAAATATTTATTCCTTCTAGCCTTCTATATTTTGGAGCAGCTAGAAGAAAAAAATCTGAGTTGATGGTATGGTAGCCCATGACAAAATCTGTGATCTGTCCTGTAACTACTTGTTGAAGAGTCTTTGAAAACTATTGCTTTTTTTCTTTCTTTGCTTTATATATGTTATATTATATAATAAAGAAAGTTTAAACAGGAGATAACTCCTGTGTCCAGCAGTTTTGATAGTCAATCAAATGGTATTTAAGATAGTGTTTAATATTTAGAATTTAAGAAACTCTGATATCTGTATCTATAGATTTTTTCCTCCCTTGCTTTAATTTTAAATTGGTTTATGAAACATATTGTACAAGCAGGCTTTATGATGATTACTTAGATAACTTTTTAAAGTATGCCTATTGATAAGCTAACTTAGATATTCATTTTAAGTGGTTAAGATTTTCATATGTTAATTGCAAAAATATTTTTATCTTCGTATTTTCCTAAAATCAGGAAATTACTTAGTAACATAGATCATTACTATAACAATGCAGATATTTGTAAGAACTTTTTACTTGATATTTTGTGAACATTCACAGTTTTTACAGCTGATCAAATGATATCTAAGTGTTTAATATTTAGAATTTAAGAACTTTGCTATTTGAATTTGTAGATTTTTTCCTTGTTGCTTTAATATTAAATTGGTTAATGAAACTTACTGTGCAAACACAGGTTTTACAATGATTATAAGGATACTTATATGCCTATGGTTATGGTTACTATGGTTAATATGCCTTAAGCTAAGATATCCATTTTAGGTGGTTCTAAGTGTATTGTTTGTTTTCTTAAATAAAAAAAAATTTTTTTTAAAGCAGCCTATTAGAAAGTTGCCAGTTTGAAAGGATTATGCACCCTAGAAAAGCCATGGTTTAATCCTGATCCATTTGTGGAGCTAGCCATTTCTTTTAATTCCTATTCAGTACTGTAGGTTGGCAACTTGATTAGGTCATCTCCATGGAGATGTGATGCACCCAAGTGTGGGTATTAACCTTTGATTTGAGGGAGATGTAACTCTGCCTATTCCATGTGGGTCTTGATTAGTTTATTGGAATCCTTTAAAAGAGGAAACATTTTGGAGAGGGCAACAGAGCCACAAGAACCACAAGAAGACTCACAGCCAGAGAACTTTGGAGATGAAAAAGTAAAATGCTCCTGGGTGAGCGTCATGAAACAAGAAGCTTAGAGAGAAAGTTAGTAGATGTCACCATGCTCACCATGTGCCTTTCCAGTTGAGAGAGAAACTCTGAACATCATCGGCCTTCTTGAACCAAGGAATCTTTTCCTGGATGCCTTAAATTGAACATTTCAATAGGCTTTCTTTAATTTGAACATTTTCAGAGGCTTAGAACTGTCAATTTGCAACTTAATAAATTCCTCTTCAAAAAGCTGTTCCATTTCTGGTATATCGTATTCTGGCAGCTAACAAACTAGAACAGATTTTGATACTGGAGAAGTGGAGGAGTTGTGAGGAGCTTGATAGAGAAGGCCTAGAATGCTTTGAAGAGACTGTTGATAGAAATGTGGATTCTAAAGATACTTCTTTAAGGCCTTAGACAGAAATGAGGCACATGTTATTATAAACTGGAAAGAAGATGACCCTTGTTTTAAGATGGCAGATAATCTGGCAAAGTTGACTAGTGGCTTTGGCTGGAAGGCAGATTTTAAAAGCCATGAATTTAAATATTTAGCAGAAGAGACTTCCAAATTAAATGTGGAAAGTGCAGCCTGGTTTCTCTTTACAGATTATAGTGAAATGAGGCAGAAAAGAGATAAGCTGGGAACTGAACTCTTGGATACAAAGAAACCAGAAATTTATGTTCTGGAAAATTCTGGGCTTCCAGGAAGGGAGACCCCAGAGAATAGTGCCCCGTGTGAGGATTTAATCAAATGTGGAACCAGTTAGCCATTTCAGAAAAAGTCAGGATTGGAAACAGTTATCCAGGAAGGAGTTGTGGAAATGCCTTCTGTCTGATGGGCGCAATCCCTGCTTACTACATAGAAAGCCAACAAGAGTACTGCAGGGTCTGGATAAATACAACCGTGCCAGTCTGGACTGTGAGGGACAGAGAAGGGACACATTGGAGGAAAAATGGCTTCAGAGGCAGAACTTTGGAAGCTAACGTCTGAAGTCAAGAAGCCTTGGGCCAGGAGAGCAGACCCACCCAAGCACATGGAAAGGGTGAGTTTGGCCCAAAGGCGGAGGATGGGCCTTCCACCTCCTTGCAGTGGAAGAGTTGTGTTGCCTCAGGCCTTGGAGAGGGTGAGGCACATTCCTTGGGGATTGGGGAGAACCTGGCTGCCACCACATGGAGGGGTTGAGCACGTGCTCCAGAGGTGGCAGACAGCCCAGGTGCAGCCCCAATGTTTGGAGAGGGTGGAACCAAGAAAATGGTAGTCTCCCCAATATCCCCCAAGGTTGCATTTGGAGAGAGGCAGACCACTGTATAGGTCTTTGGAAAGGGTGGGAATGCTGCTTTCCAAAGCCCTTAAGATAAAGGAATCTCAGACTTTGAAAACTAATGAAATTTGTTCTGCAGGTTTTTGAGACTGCTTAGGTCCAGTGACCTCTGTGTTCCTTCCAATTTCTCCCTATGGAAATGGAGGTATTTACCCTCTGACTGTTTCTCCTTTGTATGTTAGCAGCAAATAACTTGTTCTGAGTTTTACATGTCCAGAGCCAGAGGAGAATTTTGCCTTGGGACAGACCATGCCTGCAACTAACTTTGAGATTTTTGTACTGTTTCTGACTGTATTGCATTTGTATTGTTACTGAAATGGTTTAAGCATTTTCTGATATTGTGATGTAATGAATGTATTTTATACATAGGAAACACACCTTTTTTAGGGTCCTGAAGGTGGAATGTGCTCATTTGAAAGGATTATGTAGTGCTCTAGAAAAGCAGGTTTCAATCCTGATCCATTTGTGGAAGCATTTAAATCCTTACCCAGCAATGTGGGTTGGAAACTTGATTAGATTATCTACATGGAGATGTGATGCACCCAATTGTGGTGTTGATCTTTGATTAGAGGGAGATGTGAACTGCCCATTCCATGTGTTTCTTGACTAGTTTACTGGAATCCTTTAAAAGAGGAAACATTTTGGAGAGAGCAACAGAGCGATAAGAACCATGAGAGCCCATGCAGCCAGGTCAGAAAGAAGTGGCTGCCTCCACGAGATGGATCAGATTTAAGCCATGGATTTTCTAGGATACATAATCCTTTCTAACTGGCACACTTAGTTTTAACCAGCTCAGTTTCATCACATCTTTGATTGGAGTTTGATTTTTTCAGTTTTTTTTTTTTTAACAACTGCTGTATGGACTTATGCTGACTTTCAGAGCTGGAGAACTAAATCTGATTCTGAGGTGTCACAAGACTGCTTAAAAGTTCCAGGGAACTACTAGGTTATACAAAGAATAAAGCATTTCAGAATTTAAACATAGCAGTTAAAGCTTACAATCATATAATTTCTATAAGCATTTTAAATAAAGCTACTTCCAGGAATAAAAACATTAGACACTTGTTTTTATATTAACAAACCATGACAGAGGTTTTGTTGTTCTACTTTTACACACTTACCAGAGTTATGTTAATTAAAAGATAAAATCTAATTTATATATTTATCCCACCTTTCTTTTAAAGTCTCTCCTTGTAACAGATGGCACTCTGATCTATAGCTGATCACATATACTTTTAGAGAAGCAATAGAGAAAATCAGTGCAACTGCCAAGTAAATTTGGCTGTTTCTATGTGCTGTAGCTTTTAAAGGATAACTGAAACCATGACTAACAACACCATACTATTGTTTAACATCATACAGATTAGTATCAGGATTTAATATGGAAAGTGAAAACATTTCAAATCTTTAGGAATTTTATACACTCTCCAAATATGTGAATACTATTATTTTACCTATACAAATTTAACCAAGCAACAGGGTAGAAAATCCCTTTTAGCCACTGTAATACTTCCCAAACATCTCCTATGCAATATGTTAACCTATTTTAACACCTTACTTATACAAGGTGAAAGAACAAATTATTTGTAACAGTTTTCCTTTAACAGTGAGAAGACTTGCTTCTGAAATAAATATGATAAGGCCAACATAAACATTAACAAGGATATTATTCTGATGTAAAATCTTTGTTTTCTAGACAGAGTACTCAGAAGATTAAGAAAAAACTTTCAAAACATTGCATAAGAGCAAACTAACAATACACATTACTTTAACATGGAGAAAAATAAACTTTAGTTTTTTATGAATACTCAGTTTGACACAAAAGCTTTTTTTAAGAATACATGATAAACAGACATTAAATTTTAGTCAACACTATGACAGACAAAATTCACTTTTATAAACTCCTTTTTTTTTTACAACTCTATATTCATTCAGAGCCTGTAGTCAACAATGACTGCAACAAAATGAAATTCATTTCCTCCAACTCTTAACCACTTTCTATGTGCATTCAGGGCTTGTAGTAAACAAGGACTAAAACAAAATTCATTTTCTTAAATTTTCAACAACATTCCATATCCATTCCACCCATAGTTTTTATTTATTCAGACTGTACATAATCAGAAGTAAATCTGAAATAAATTCATAAAGCTTTTTGAACCTGAATACTTCCTTCCAATAGCAGTTTTCATGAAGAGGAGAAGAGACAGAGATATTACAAAATAATGGAAGAAGGAAGGAATTTATGTGTGGGTTTGGGACACAGCCAGGTAGCTATATACTTTATACTTACAACACAGAAATGATTACTTTACAATATGCCTAAAATCTCTCAGTCCAATTCAGCACTACCTTCAAAGGTCAGAAAAGCCCCAAGCTTTTTGGTATTTATGGGATCTATATCCAGAAAAAACCCTCAAAATGTCCACAACATCATTCCCACGTGCTTAATAATACCAAGAATATGTTAGTTTACAATATTAAGTTATTGCTAAACTTGTTCAGAACTCTATTTATTTAAATGTTCTTTCTTATTTAAAGGTCTTACCAGTGTTATTTCTTCTATAAGGTCTTCTTAGGTCATTCCTTTATCTATTTGCTTTTCAAATTTTCCAGATTTTTTTATTCCCTTATTACTACTGTCTTATACCATGCCCTAGTACAGGTATATTCTAACTAGAATGTAAACTCTTTAAAGCTAAGAATTAGGTTTTCTTTATTTCTGACAGCATTTACTAACAAAAATACACTGAAAAAGATATTAACAAAGCCACTACAAATTCAAATTCTTTCACATACTGAAGTAACAAATGGCCAAATAACTAAAAGCTAGATTCTCTGAAATCCAAGTAATCAAGGTTATAAAAAAAATCCATATATATCTCTTACTTAACTGATTTCTTAAATAGGATATATCTGGAGCATCAGCCTATTCTTATTATACTTTATATAAGTGTATTATTACTAAGTACATTGCTCAGTTTATGTAACTTATCTGGTTAGGCTATTTTAAGAGGAATTTTGAAAATGTATTTATAATACTAGTCTTCTTTATCAGCAAGCTTGTATGAATTTAGGGAGAATATACCCAAGCTGAATAAAATCACATTCGTTCAATTCAAAATTTACCATGAAGTTCCTTTTATTGGAGGTTGAAAAAAATCTCTTTGTTTTCATAATATTACAAACTTAAAGTACATTGATTATCAAGTTCTGGAAAATATGCTGCAAATGTTTAATTGTTCCAAGCCTAAATCCAGGAAAACTTTTTTGGTTCAATCATCTTTATTAGCCTATCAGTGTTACATTTTGTGCATAATATCTGGTTGTCTTCTTAAAGGGACCTATTTTAGAACATCATGTTAATAGTAAAAAGTCAATTAAGATGGCTAAACCTCAACTGAACATTTTAATATTCTCTGAACAAGGCAAGCAGAGATTCAATCACTTTACAGATATTTAAGAGTAGTGTTCCAAAATAAAATAGCTAGGAAGCTGCTACAATTTAAAGCAGGGGAGGAAAAAATTTCATATTGGTCTTTTTTTGTATTCCAGCAAATTACGCTTTCACTTAACAGAAACAATGATATTGATATTTAAAAAATGCTTTGCTTTTTAAAATTTCTGAACTTCAATACAAATTAAAATAAAATAGTAGTGTTGAAGTCTTTTGGGAGACAAATAGCTAGCAGCGTAGCTGAGTCTTCTTATCAATAGTCAGTTCCAGGCTGGGTATAACCCTGACTGATGGGAGGAGGGTTACATGCATCATAAGGGTTAGGCCCAGTTGGAGGAGGGGTCATGATGCTTCCAGGAGGTGGAGTAAAACCTGGTCTTGGTTGAGAGACCCCAGGTTGGCTTGGAGCCATTCCAGGTTGTTAAGTAGGGGCCACAGTATAATTAGTAGGCTGAGAAGTTTGGGTGGTATAAGTTGGTGGAGGATAATTTCTCACCTGGTACAGCTGTGGTGGCTGAGCAGGAAGTTATTGAGGCTGACCAGGAAAGACAGGAGCCAGTGCCTGGGAAGTTGGTTGCTGGCCATATCCTTGGAAGTGCTGCAGTTGTTGGGGTCCAGTCTGCTGACTATAGCCTGCTGAATACTGAATACTATATTGTTGTGGTGGCTGCTGAGCACCATAGCCAGCCTATTGTTGGTATATTTGACCTTCAATCTGACCTGCTTGTGTCTACGCTTCTTCATATGGTGGCTGCTGTGACTGCTGCTTCCTGGTGGGTGAGCTGCTGAGGAAGAGAAAGCACTGCTATCAGGTGTTCCTGAAAGGTCTTCTGCAGGAGCACTGGGTGGCCCTGAAACCTGATCATCAGTTAAGCCAAGTACAGATATGACATCTTTATTGATTTCATCTTGTTTTTTTAAAGGTTCGAAGACTGCCATGCTTGCCATGCCTTGAGTAGATTGCTTTCCAGAAGAATCAGAAGCAGTAGGCTTTTCTTCCCTACTATCAACAGTAACATTTTCAAGAATATTGGTGGAAGGTCTTGGTTCTCCAGGTGGTTCCAAGCTATCCAATTAGTGATTAATTTTATTTTGAAGTTCTATCAGTTCTCGACAAAGATATTTCACCGGGCTTGATTCAAGGGGCCTTGATTTGCCATTAACAAACAATGCTAGTCTCAGTATCCTAGTACACTGAATTTCAAAGGAAAGGTCAGAACTATCAAAGATTGTGATAATATCTCCATTTTCATCTTTATGCTTTATTGTAACTTCATCATTACACAGAAGTTTTCCTCTGAAAAATCGTTGCATCACTAGCACCAATTCATCATAAATAATATCTCCATTATGAATGGGCATTTGTTGAATATATTCCTCAAGTCGAGTAATGATAATTAGCTTCCCACTTAGGTCCAACTGCCCATTCATGGTGGGCTCCAGGATGCTGTATGTATACAACTCAAGATAAAGATGGCTTATTGATGTCACTGCTGTCACCTTCCTGTGGGTCTTTCCTGGCTTTGCTGGTGTGAGGCTGCTGCTGCTGCTGCCTTACTTTGGGGCATCAGGGAAACTCTGCAGAAACGAATCTGATGGAGGGTCTGGACAAACTCCACCGGAGAGGCTTGCTGGCTGAAGCAGAAAGAGAGCCTGTCTCTTCTGAATCCTCCTTAAAAGGTTTCCAGTGATTAGATTAAGCGTCACTCATTGCAGAAGACACTCACCTTGGCTGATTACAAATGGAATCAGCTGTGAATGCAGCTGACATGATCATGATTTAATTTTATGAAATGTCTTCATCACAACAGTCAGGCCAGCACTTGCCCAATCAGACAAACAGGTACCACCACTTTGCCAAGTTGACACATGAACCTGACCATGACAGTCCACCCCTTGTCAACTTGGCAGCTATACATATCACCTTAAACCATACCTAATTTCTAAATGAATAAACAATAAAACACATTTTTTCTTTCATCTAACAACACTCAACTGTCCTGTATATAACTGGAAACACATTAAATCTCTCCAGAATAGGGTGCAAGTTCTTGGGTAATATTCATTCTTAAACTTGATATCTTAACACTTAAATAGTATAACATGAACAAAACAGCATTACAGTCCTCGTTTCTGTAACTGATCACATGGTTGTAGCTCATATTCATCACTACCTTCTTCCACTACCCATTCCATATTCCCTTTACCCCCAGCAAGCACTTCAGCTGGTTGTGGTTCTTTGCTTGGTGGGATGACCCAAACCTTCATTCCTGAAGTTTCAGAGCCATTGGTAGTCCTGCCTGGATTGGGTTGTTGCAGTTTTCCATTGATTTTAATCACAGGGCATGGTAGTACTAAAAGATGCCCTAGGGGATCTCCTATATTCCAGGAAAACTCTTCTTTACCTCCATTGTGTAGTTGAGGTCCTATTTCCCCCTGACAGTCAGGGTCAATCACCCCAGACAACAATGTAATCCCCTTTTTTGGCTTGTTGATCCAGGGGTATGAGTAGCCCAAGTGACCAGGTGGCAGCCTTAGATTTCAGTTCAATGGAATCATTGTTGTTTCTCCTGGTGGAAGCACTCCCCCTTTTGGAACTAAAACCTGTAGAACAGCAGAGCTCAGGGTTGCAGGGACAGGAAGCAAAAATTTTCCTAGTGGATCACTAGGGGTAAGGGTGAGTGGTACCACTCCTATTTCCACCCCTTGGTTCCTGGAACCATGGATCCTGGCTATGGGAGAAACAACACCATATAGCTGACACTGATGCAGAGCATATACAGCTTCCTGGAGAATATTACCCCAGTCCTTAAAGGTATTTCCACCTAGTTGGCACTGTTATTGAGTTTTCAAAAGGCCATTCCACCATTCTATTAATCCGGCTGCTTCTGGATGATGGGGAACATGGTAAGACCAGAGAATTCCATAAGCATGTGCCCATTCCCATACTTCATTTGCTGTGAAGTGTGTTGCTTGATCAGAAGCAATGCTGTGTAGAATACCATGACAATGGATAAGGCATTCTATAAGCCCACAGATGGTAGTTTTGGCAGAAGCATTGAATGCAGGGAAAGCAAACCCATATCCTGAGTATGTGTCTATTCCAGTTAGAACAAATCGCTGCCCCTTCCATGAAGGGAGAGGGCCAATGTAATCAACCTGCCACCATGTTGCTGGCTGGTCACCTTGGGGAATGGTGCCATATTGGGGACTGAGTGTGGGTCTCTGCTGCTGGCAGATTGGGCACTAAGCAGTGGCTGAAGCCAAGTCAGCCTTAGTGAGTGGAAGTCCATGTTGCTGAGCCCATGCATAACCTCCATCCCTACCACCATGACCACTTTGTTCATGAGCACATTGGGCAATGACAGGAGTTGCTGGGGGAAAGAGTCTGACTGCTATCCACAGAATGGGTCATCTTATCCACTTGATTATTAAAACCTTCCTCTGTTGAAGTCACTCTCTGGTGCACATTCACATGGGACACAGATATGTTCATGTTTTTAGCCCACTCAGAAAGGTCTATCCACATACTTCTTCCCCAGACCTCTTTGTCACCAACTTTCCAATTATGGTCTCTCCAAGTCCCTGATCATCTAGCCAAACCATTAGCAACAGCCCATGAGTCAGTATACAAATGCACCTCTGGTCAGTTTCTCTTCCAAGCAAAATGAACAACCAGGTGCACTGCTCAAAGTTCTACCCACTGCAGGCCACGGTGGCTCAGCAGGCAAGAGTGCTTACCTGCCAGGCCAGAGGACCCAGGTTCAGTTCCTGGTGCCTGCCTATGTAAAAAAAAAAAAGAAAGAAAAAAAAGGTTCCACCCACTGGGAGGATTTCCCCTCACCACTGTCCTTCAAGGACACTCCAGAAAGTGGGTTCTAGTGCTGCAGCTGTCCACTTTCGGGTGGTACCTGCATATTGTGCTGAACCATCTGTAAACCTGGCCAGAGTTTTCTCTTCCTCAGTCAATTCACTCTAAGGACTCCCCAAGAGGACATAGCTCTGGTCTGGAAAATAGAAGGTAATGTGGTAGGAGTGGAGACCATGGTCATTTGGGCCACTTCCTCATGTAACTTACTTGTGCCTTCAGGACCTGCTCTCACCCTATCTCATATATACCATTTCCATTTTACGATAGAGTGCTGCTGCATACGCCCAACTTTATGGCTTGGTGAGTCAGACAACACCCAGCTCATGATAGGCAACTCAGGTCTCATGGTAACTTGGTGGCCCATGGTTAAATGTTCAGTCTCTACTAAGGTCCAGCCTAGAGATTAGAAATAATAATAATAATAATCATAAAAATACTACAGAACAGGCTATGTTTGTTAATATTAGTTTTTTCCAATGATACCTTCACAATGGTAACCATAGTTGTCATGGTCAGGTTCATGTGTCAACTTGGCCAAGTGGTGGTACCTGTTTGTCTGTTTGGGCAAGTGCTGGCCTATCTGTTGCAATGAGAACATTTCATAGAATTAAGTCATGATCACATCAGCTGTATTCACAGCTGATTCCATTTGTAATCAGCCAAGGTGAGTGTCTTCTGCATTGAGTGATGCTTAATTTAATCACTAGAAGCCTCTTAACGAGGATTCAGAAGAGACAGGATCTCTTTCTGCTTCAGCCAGCAAGTCTCTCCTGCGGAGTTTGTCCAGACCCTCCATCGGAATCATCGGCTTCACAGCTTGCCCTGCATTTTTGGACTCTGCATTCCCATGGTTACGTGAGACACTTTTATAAATTTTACATGTGCAAGTGTTTCCTGTTGATTCTGTTTCTCTAGAGAATCCTAACTAATACAACTTGGTACCAGGAGTGGTTCTTAAGAAACAGAATCTGAAAAATGAGTTTTTATGAATGGTTTTCTACTCTGACTGGACTCAGAGGCACTAAGGACTCTGATCCCCATAATCAGAATGACACTGGCAATCCATAGAGTGAGTTGGCAAAAGATAGTCAAAATATCACCATTTGATTCTCCTAATGCTTCACTTGTACAAAGTCAGGCACTGGGGGATAATGTTTTTGATCCCTTTACAGAGTTTTGTGGAAATAAGAGGTATAGAGATGTTGGCTGGTTTTTGTTAGATACATTGGCTACATTAAGGAGTGAAAGGGATGGGCTTAAAGCTTCAAACGAGAAGCTTAAGTGCCGTTTGACAGATGTAGAAGTTTCTATGAGTATCCTGAAGGAAAATCTTATTTCCTGTAGCCATAGACTTGAGATCTCTGAAAATTAGACTCAGAATCTTATCGTTAGAGTAGCAACTTTACAACATAAACTGAAATCTCAACGTTGCATGGTGTCTGCTGTTAAAATGAGGGCATTGATTGGAAAGGAGTGGGACCCTGGAAAATGGGATGGTGACATATGGATTGATAATTCAACCTCGGGTGAGGTTGAAACCCTAGATCATGCTGAGTCTTCTCTAGAAAACCCTGTAATAGTCTGCCCTGAGGACATAGCTGCCCTACCTCCAGCCTGCCTTGAGGAGTTGGCCACCCAACCTCCTCCTGAAGAGATTAGCCCTAGAGTGATTAATCCTGTTTCACTACATGAAACTGCAAATGAATGCCCTAAAGCAAATGGCTAGGAAGATATTTCTAATTCTTTTCATGACCCACCCCCACTACCCCTCATTTCTTCCAGACCTATAACTAAACTAAAGTCCCAACAGGCCCCTAAAGGTGAGGTACTAATTTTGAGTGGGGACCTGAACAAGAAGAGGCTCTGCAACAGGTCCAGGCTGCTGTACAAGCTGCTCTGCCACTTGGGCTGCATGATCCAGCAGATCCAATGGTGCTGGAAGTGGCGGTGGCAAATAGAGATGCTGTTTGGAGCCTTTGGCAGGCCCCTATAGGAGAATCACAATGCAGACCCTAAAGATTCTGGAGTAAAGTCTTACTACCTGCTGCAGGTAGTAAGCCATCCCCCAATAACTGTTTGCAGCCATTTAAAGTATTATGTGCCCCAGAAAAGCCATGTTTTAATCTTAATTCAATCTTGTCAGAGCAGCCATTTATTTTAATTCTGATTCAGTTCTATAGGTTGGAAATGTTATTAAATTATCTCCATGGAGATGTGACACAGTTGTTGGTGTGACTTTTGATTAGATGTAGATGTGACTCCACCCATTCCAGGTGGGTCTTGATTAGTTTACTGTAATTCTTTAAAAGAAGAAATGACAGAAGCAACAGAGCTGACAGAGAGAGAGCCAACAGAAACTTTAGAGCTAACAGAGAGAACAGAGACACAGATGTTGGAGATGCTTGGAGCCCAACAGATGTTGCCATGAGATGTTAAGCAAGCCAGAACCTGGGAGAGCCAAGGGAAATCAAGAGATGAAAGCCAGCCCCATAGAAACAAAGTGGGGAATTCCTACAGGAACAGAGGTTGAAAGCAACAGAGCCCAGGAGCAAGAGGTCAGCAGATGCCAGCAGGTGACTACCCAGCTGACAGAGGTGTTCTCCACCCACTGACCTTTCTTAAACTAAGGTGTCTTTCCCTAGGTGCCTTGATTTGGACATTTCCATAGACTTAGAACTGTAAACTTGTAACTTATTAAATTCTCCTTTTAAAAAGCCATTACTGTTTTGGTATATTGCTTTCCAGCAGCTTTCAAACTAAGACACTGCTTTAGGTGGTTAGGCCTTGGGACAGGGATAGGTTGTTCAGATAGAATGAAGTCTGACTTGTTAAAAGTTTTATGTGTGGGAATTTATGGAATTTCGAGAGTTCCTATGCCCTTCTTTAACTATTTCCAATCATTAGATTTATTTTACTAAAAGTTGTGACCAGGACAATTGGAAAAGGTCTTTGCAACTCTCCCACAAATTTTTGCAGCTTTAGGGAAATTCCAGCAGTGATTTCTTTCTAATGTCTCAGTTTGTTTACAGTAACTATAAAACTAAGGTTTTGAATCTTGCCATTCAGAGAGTTTTTCTCTTTTACTTCAGAAGTATCCATTTATATAAAATTTAAATAAAGCTGCCTATTTATTTCTTAAGCAAATCCAATAGAGTTTTTTTTCATGGGCAGGTACTGGGAATTGAACCCAGGTCTCCAGCATGGCAGGTGAGAACGCTGCCTGCTGAGCCACTGTGGCCTGCCCTCCATTAGAGCTTTTTTTAAAAATAATTTTTTTATGTTGTTATTGCCATCTGAAGGTATGAGAAAATATATTGAACAGGAAGACAGACACAAATAGAAAGTTAGTTACACAAGAAACAGAAACAGAAACAGAAACAGAAAAATACTTTTGAGAGGGACAAATAAAGGATTGAATATATTATCTCATCCCATTTCTACCTTTTTGCAAAAACAATTTTAACTGTAATGTGGTTGTATTTTCATTTTAAATCATTTTGAGGCCAGTTTATGTTACAGAAATGTTCTAGCCTATCAAAGCTGCCAGAACGCAACACACCAGAGATGGATTGGTTTTTAATAAAAGGGGATTTATTTAGTTTAAAGTGTATAGTTCTTCAGAGGAAAGGCATCTAACTTTCAACTGAGGTTCTTTCTTACATTGGAAAGCATAGGGTGCTCTCTGCTGGCCTTCTCTCCAGGCCTCTGGGTTCCAACAACTTTCCCCAGGGTGATTCCTTTCTGCATCTCCAAAGGCCTGGGCTGAGCTGCAAGTGCTGAGATGAGGTACACTGAGCTGCTTGGGCTGTGCTACGTTGAACTCTCTCATTTAAGCATATAGCCAATTAAAGCAAACATCATTCATTGCAGCAGGCACACCTCTTAGTCAACTGCAGATGTAATCAGCAACAGATGAGGTTCACATACCATTGGTTCATGTCCACAGCAATAGAACTAGGCACTTTCACTTGGCCAAGTTGACACCTGAATCTAACTACCATAAGAAATAAATCTCTTTTTTAATAGACTCACAACAAAAATCTTCTCAATTTTCAATACAGCCCAAATGTTCCCTTTTAAAAAGAATTTCCAAAATCAATAACTAATTAGGACCATTTGGCCAATACACATATGCAGAGATGTATCAACTAACAAATTTAAATGGACACTTAACACTTATTATATTTAATAAATATTAGAGCAGCTAGAAGTAAAACTCTAAAATTGTGGAAATGTAACCTGTACCAAACTCTGAAATCTGTTCTGCAACTAATTGTTGTGCTGTGCTTTGAAATTTATTGCTTTTTGTATATATGTCATTTTTCACAAAAAAAGAAAAAAAGTTGATGATGATGATAAAAAAATATTTATTCCTTCTAGCCTTCTATATTTTGGAGCAGCTAGAAGAAAAAAATCTGAGTTGATGGTATGGTAACCCATGACAAAGTCTGTGATCTGTCCAGGTAACACACTTGCCAGTGCTAAAACAAGCCTACTTAATTTTATTTTTTTAGGAGTAAACTCAACAGACAAATTTAAGTCAGGGCTTCAAACCCCATACAGCATGGTACCCAGAAAACAGAAAGGTGTAGAGGTCAGAGTTAGGGGATCATTCTGGAAGCAGGACCAGGCCTTAAAGC
Source organism: Tamandua tetradactyla (assembly GCF_023851605.1). Classification (NCBI taxonomy): domain Eukaryota; kingdom Metazoa; phylum Chordata; class Mammalia; order Pilosa; family Myrmecophagidae; genus Tamandua; species Tamandua tetradactyla. Next base: position 194,754,163 of record NC_135327.1, on the reverse strand, counting down.
CAGGTCCAAGGGGACTTGAACTGCCATATTTACTACCCAATTTACTTTTTTTTTTTTTTTGGCATGAGCAGGCTCCAGGAATTGAACCCAGGTCTCCAGCATGGCAGGCGAGAACTCTGCCACTGAGCTACCGTTGTGCCACCCCACCCAATTCACTTTTACTTCCTGTTGACCAACTCATCCAGTTGTCTGGACATGGAACTGGAAATGGTTTCTCTCTATGAAGCTTTTTAAAGCACCAAAATTCTCTGGAGTGCCAACAGAACAGAGAAACTCCAGTTGCCAAACCTCTAGACTAAATTGAGTCCAGTGGCCATGAAAGGCTTGGTTACCTGGTGTTTTAGTTTGCTAGCTACTAAAATGCAATATACCAGAAACAGAACAGCTTTTTAAAAGGGAAATTTATTAAGTTGCAAGTTTACAGTTCGAAGGCTGTGAAAAATGTCCAAATTAAAGCAAAGCTATAGAAATGTCCCATTTAAGGAATCCAGGGAAAGATATCTTGTTGGTTCAAGAAGACTGATGATGTTCAGGATTTCTCTCTCAATTGGAAAGGCACATGGTGAATGTGGTGACATCTGCTAGATTTCTCTCCAAGTTTCTTGTTTCATGAAGCTCCCCTGGGGACATATTCCTTTATCTCCAAAGTTCTCTGACTGTATGGGCTCTGTTGCTCTTGTGACTCTAAAGCTTTTTCCAAAATGGTTCCCTCTTTTAAAGGATTCCAGTAAAGTAATCAAGACCCACGTGGAATGGGTGGAGTTACATCTCCCTCTAATCAAAGGTTGATTCCCGCAACTGGGTGTGTCACACATCTGCAGAGATAATCTAATCAAGGTCCCAACCTACAATGCTGAATAGGGATTAAAAGAAAATGCCTCCATGAGATGGATCAGGATTAAAACATGGCTTTCCTATGGTACATAATTCTTCAAGTCAGCACACCTGGCTTATCTGCTGCACTAGGGCTCCAGAGCCTCAGGCATCCATCCCATCTGGAGGATCCCCAAATTGTTACCAGAAAAAGGCAGTGAATTCTTTTGCTCAATGTGCTCAAGTGACCAATTCCTGAGACAACAAGGTTTCAAAGAGAGAAAAAATTTATTAGTAATCAATTAGTAGGAGAGCAGATGGCCTATCAGCCCAAAATCTGTCTCTCAGAGCTGCAGTAATTCTGATAGTTTTATAGAATTAAAAGATGGGGAGGTTTAGAATAATGAGTACAGCAGCCCCACTGTTGAATAGGAGGTGATCTAATTATTGAGCATGCGCAGGCTGGTTGATTACATGCTTAGTCACAGAACGTATGTAAGAAAATGGCGGCATGAATGTGATGATGAGTGCGATTTTAGTATAATAATGTGGTATAGGTGACTTGTAGGTTAAAGTCTCAGCTACTGCACATGTCAGGCGGACCCATTTTGGTTAGATCCAGTCTCAGTTATCAAGATAACTTTGGACTTGGGGTGGATTAGCTCTAAGCTGACCCAAGACCCTTCATTAATAAACATTAAGGACTGTCTTTAGTGATTACAATACTCTAAAGTTGAAAAACTGGATAAATGGGGACAAATGAAGGTTAGTCACAAGGTTTTTACAATCACAAGGGCGGAAGATTAAGGCTATACAATCATTATCAGAGATTAAGACAGCTGGATTACAATTTAGAGATTTCAGTTGCTTTTCTCTGTCTACTCCAATACACCAAAAAGCAAAAAGGAATATTTATATTATGATTCAGTCATCAAAATCATGCTTTAAATCTTAATTTCTTGATTACACTAATTCCTAAAGAGCTCTGACTTCTCCCTGGCTCATATTCTACATCATCATTATCTATCAGAGTTTTTCAATCTTGTATTGCTGATATTTGGGGCAGGATTATTCTTTGGTGTGAGGGGCTGCCCTCACACCAAATCTACATTGCAGATTATTTAGCAGCATCCCTGGCCTCTACTCACCAGGTGCCAGCAGCGTCCCCTCCAAACCCTTGCCCAGTTGTGATAACCAAAAATGTCTTCAGACACTGCCAAATATCTCCTGGGGGTGGAGATGGGGGACTACCCTCCCCATTGAGAACCAATGTTCTGTGTTTAAATGCTCATGATTTTACCTGGAAACTGTGAAAGCTTCCTAACTCCATGGCCCTCATCTTGAATCGCTCCGATCTGTCCTTTAATGCTTTTGCTTGAGCACAAATCAGACTATGGCTTTTTCTCTGCTTTGATGCGTTCTCATGGCCTCTTGAACAAAATTTAAATGATGTAATTTGGCATTAAAGATCTCTTACAGCCAGGCTCAATCTCTCCCCTCCCTCCGGCTTCCCACCCTCACCCTGCTCCCCCACCACAGGCTCCGGCCATTCAGTCATCATCACACTGGGCTCGGGCTTGTTGGAGCCTCCTGCCTTTGCCTGTATAGGTCTCTCTGCCTGGAAAGCTCTTCTATCTCACCTAGGAACTCTTTTCTTTTAAGGCTCAGCACAAAATCCACCTCCCTTCAACCCTTGAGAGTTGTGTTCTTTCCTCTCTGACTCCCGGGTACTTGCCCCTTTCCATCTTTATTGCACTTCTCACACTGTTTCCTAACTATTTGTTCACAAATCTGTCTCTTCTTCTGCTTCCTTGGGGTCAGGGCCTGTCCCTGAATTTATTCAAATATAAAGAGAACAGCACAGCACCTGGCATATTGTGGTTGCCCAGGTTTTGTTTTCAAAATGAATGCATGAACGGATCTTGTGGATAAGGAAGATGGGGGAAAACTTAGAGACCTAGATGCCAGAAAAGTTTTGATTAATTTCCAGGTGGCATTCAAATAAAGAAACTTGCTAGATGAGGCACTTTCCACCAGGTGGCTATTAGGATGGCTACAGGGACAGGCTCTAAGGGTGCCCTCAAAGGATATTGTCACCTGGGACAAAGAGTCTCTGTATATTGCAGGGGCCTTAAGACAAGAACAGCTGAGAGCGGTTTGGGTCAGAGCCACCTCCATGGGGTGCGACTTGCAGAGTAACGCAAAGCCCCTCACTCAGAAGGGCCCTGCCCTTGCTTTAATGCTCTGATGTCACTATCCTGACAGTCTTTATACTTTTTGAACACAGGCTCTGAATTTTCATTTTATACTAGGCCCTGCGGAGTTATATAGCTGATACTGATTTGGGTTTAGAAGGTTTAAGAAGTGGTGGGGCTGGGAGACAGGGTGGAGGGTGAGAAGACTAGTCTATGGTAGAGAATGGAGTTAGATTATAGGATTGATAAAATTAAGGGTGAGGCTGAATATCCAGAGGAACCTGAGGTCAGATATCAGGAAGAGAAGTTCCAGGCAGGTTGGTGGCAGCAGCAAAAATTCAACAGGTTAATTGAGGCCAAAGTCTCAGATAACTGCTTCTGGTTTAACTCTTGCTGGCTCCAATTCCCAGCTCAGGGTTTTTTTTCCTTTTAGCTCTAGGCATCTTATAGACGCTGAAGACTTCAATTTGTTGAAGTAGCAAGTGCTAGACAAGGGGTTATTTCTGTAAATGCAAATGGCTATTTGCAAGGATATAGCACCTGGGGCTGGAGAGAGGCTGGGGACTATAGGAGCAAGACTTAAGGTGCCACTTTGAGTTAGTTCATCCTATTCTTGTACTAGGAGGCAACATTGGAGCAGGAAACCCTTAGGCTATTCAAAAACAGTGGACTCTAGTCTAATTCCACCATCATCAAACTGTAGGGAGAGCCTGACAGGCTCATCACACAACTGAAGTTATGCCCCAGCTCTCTTCCAGCTTCTGGACTTCGTTTTCCCTTCTTCTTTTGCTAGAGCCTGTGGGATTTTATAAATAGCAAGAAAAAGAAAAAATATATACTATCATACATTATTCACATCAGTATAGGGATGGATGGGGCTCAGGCAAGGAGTGCAGATCAAGTAGCCAGAACCAGAACCAAAGTCTTGAGGATAGGATGAGGCTTAATAAGCAATAAGGAGACGAGGCTTGGAGGCTTGAGAGCCCTTTGGCTCTGTAGGATTGGGACCCACATGGCACATGCCAGATTTGAAACCTTGTTCTCTGGTTGATTTTTTTTTTCTCCATTAGGATTTGGTAAAGTTTCTTTACAAGAACAAATACAAAAACAAACAAACAAGTTTCAACTTTTTTGAGCTGCTGCTAAAGGGAAGTGAGGTGTGGTCTGTGCTTATGTGAAGCAGGCCACACTGGCAGGAAACCCTAACGAGGCAACACTGAGGAGACAAAGCAGATGTTACTGTCCGCTCTTCTCTACTGTTAGGAGAGTGAGAAGCTCTGGACTTTATTAAAGAACAAATACTAATAACCACAGCCATCCTTCCCTGAGAGCCTGTGCCAGGAACTTCGCATACATTATCTTGTTTAATCGTGAGGACAATTCTGCAAGAAAGGCATTGTCTCTGAGGTTGCACAACTAGTAAATGGCAGAACCAGAATGTGAACCTGAGGCTCTCTGGTTCTAAAACCTGCAACCTTTCCCTGTGTCGAGAAATATAAAGAGGTGTGTCTTTCAAAGGGCAATGGATGCTTTTCTCTACAAACAAGTCATCTTGACCCTTCTACTTTCTTTGCCCTCTTGGTCTAGGCACTCCTTCAAAATATGTGGCTGGAAAGTAGCTTTTGAGTCTATACTAAAATGGATGTTTGAGGGGAAAAAAGACTACTGTACCATCATTATGTCCGCACCTTTGCTTATACATGTTTTTAAAAAGCTTTAAACAAATATTAGACCTTGAGTATCCCTTTAACCATCTCAGTGTTACTGTAATTTATCCTTGAAGGTAAACCCCAAGTTAGAAAAATTAGCTTTGCGTAGGGATTAGATATTTTTGCACCTAAGTAGGTGCTTAATCTCTTATTTTAAGATGATGGAATCTGTCTGGTATAAACCCAGATTCCATTCATTGGAGATCACCTCCACAAGCTCAGACCCTTGTCCCTGCCCAACAGCACCACAGGGTGGTGGGTTTATTGAGCTCTCAAGCTCCAGGAAGTTTACCTTAGTAAAGAAACAAACCAGGTCTGCTCCATGCAAACTCCAAAGCTAAAGAGAGAGGAAAATAAAGATGATATGTATGATTGTATTTATAGAGTGTCCACAGGGAGCGTAGTAAGAGAATGGAGACGAATTCCTACAGCACTGGCCATTTGGCAAATGCTGCTCTAAGTGCTTACATACATTATTTCATTTCACCTTCCCAGCAATCCTCTGAGAAAAGCTTTTTTATAATCCCATTTTACAGATGAGGAAAACCATACCTGAAACATCTAATTCTTCCTTGTCAGGGAGAGTCCTGAGCCGGCCTCACCCAGAGACCTTTGCAGAAGCACCTTATTTTCTAACATCTGACAGTGAATGGTCTGGGTTAGACCCTGGCTCCAGGCCAATAATAAGTGGTTTTTAAGCACCATCAAGATAAAAGACCAAGTTGGGCTCAAGTTATCTGATGACAGTGGGCCTTGAGCCTAACTTAAGAAGACAGATGCTTTATTTTACTCATGGGTAGGGACAAGGGGAGGGTAGAATTACTGGTGCTGTATTCACTCCCCATTCTAGATGAGTTTTCAGATGCTGGGGCAGCTGAGGGAGCTAAAGGACCCTTCACTACTGTAGGTTTAATGGTGTACCAGAAGGAATGTCTGGTGGTTTCACACACTGAGAAGCTTCTCATTTATGTGTGTCTACTGGAGTTTCACCAGGATCCCTGGAAGGATGAAACTGACTTTACAGCATGTGAGCAGAGCAGAATGGCCACTGCCCAATGTGGGTGTGCAGTGCAGGGGAATTAGCAGGTTGCCTTTGTTTTGGCTATAATTCTAGGGCTTCTCTAGAAGATGATGAACTAGTATTTTTCATAGGTCCTACCAGATTTGGAGATTTGTGAGCTCTCATGGTAGGAAAGGCCTAGCTGTCCCAGGGCTTGACACTTGGCCAAAGAAGCAACATTTTGGCTGTGTTAGGGACTATTTGTCATTCGGTTGCTTAATCCCACTTAGGGATCCCTATACCAAAAATATCCCCCTGAGTTTCTCTCGTCACTGGGTTCTTCTGGTACTCAGGGAATGGGCCATGATCCTGCCTTTCCTATTTTTTTTTGCAATTGTCTCTCAGACTGTGATATAATTAACAAGGCATAGGATGCTCAGAGTTTCTTTCTGTTCCAGAAGCATGAGCTCCATCATGCTCCTAGGTCTCAAGTGAACAAAGAAGCAAAGGTCTTTCTTTGCTTCCATGGTCTTTGGAGGTTTGGTTACTAAGGAAAACAAGGAAGATATACAAAGCCTGGAAGTCACCCACTGGATTAGAGATTTGACTGGACTCGAGATTTGACTGGGCAAATGGTGATGAAGGAGACTATGAAGATCTTAGTGACATTGTAAGTGGGCTCTGAGGCTCATCTACAGAGAGGACTCAAAGTTTAACTCACTTGGACCAAATCCACACAGTGCAGTGGTTCTCTTCCTTGATTACACATTGGAATCACCTGGGGAGAGCTTTAATAACTATTGATGCTCTGGGATTCCAACCCCAAAGATTCTTATTTAATTGATATGAAGTGGGACCTGGGCTTCTGGGTTTTTATAAGGTCCCTCACTGATTCTAAAGTGCAGCCAAGATTAAGAACCAATCTCAGTAGATATAAGTGCGCATATAAAGGCGCTCTGACTGCATTTGGAGAAATTCATTTTGAAGTTTAGTCAAAACAGAAATAATACATTAAGCTCAAGCCTCTATCTTCAAAATCCTTGATTCTAAGGAACTGAATTCTTCACTTACTTCTGGTGAAGGGGCAGCCTGGCAAGAATCAATGATGAGTACAGTCAGGTAGTCAAACAAAGAGCCAGCTGTCCAAGAGGAAAGGGCCTGATGGGGGCCAGGGAGAATGGGAAAGTGGGAACAGGTTGACCCCACTCTAATCTCTGCCACTTCATTTACCATGTCTGTCAGGCCAGAACTTTTGCTTGGAGTCACAATTCGCCATCTTTAGAATTAAGGGCATACATTTGCTGAGTTCCCTGCCTCTATGCTAGGCTAATTAAAGGTGAGGAATCTTCTGCATACCTGGGTAGGATGGGCCAGGTGAATAATAAGTTGAGATGTTGAAATTGGCAGAAGGATGGACATGACTCATACAGACTAGGATCTTGGGGACCTTCTCTAATGATCAGGTCCAGACTCAACTTGGCTTTCCCCTCACTCTATTTTGATCATCCTGTGAATCTGTAGAAAACTAGGGTAAGTCTGGTTAGCTGGATCAAGAAACCAACCTTACTATTGGTGTTTTTGTCTTTCTGGAAAATAGAGAAGTGTATAATGCACTTGCTTGTCTATCTATAAATAGTACAAGGAAGCTTACAAAAATATGAACAATGGCTACCTCAGGGATGTAAAATTGTGGGTAATTTTAGGCTTTTTGTTAATGCTTTTCTATACTTCCAACGTTCTCCAATGGACATGCATTTTTTTATAATCAGAAAAAAGCAAAAGAATCTGTCACAAAATCACTATGATCAAGAAGCCCAATGAACTGATTACTCTGAAATAAAGGATCTATATTATATGGAAAAGATAGGAAGAAATTCTATCAAAATATTATTCGTAGAGGGTGCATGGGTGGTTCCGTGGTAGAATGCTTGCTTTCCATGCAGGAGACCCGGGTTCGATTTCCGGACCATGCAGTCCCCCCATCACCGCCAAAAAAAAAGAGAAAGAATATTATTTGTAGTTATTGCTGGATTGTTAAGCTCTTTAGGGTCCTAGATTGCCCCAGAATCAGAAGATTCGGGAACCTCAAGTCCTGCTTTGGAGCTGGTTCTGTAGCCCTAGAATGCAGCAAAGTCTTTGTGCTGAAAGAGAAACAATGGTAGACATCCCAGAGAAATGCGCACTCATAATTCTCCTCACTTGCAGTCTGGTGAAATTTCTTCAGATATTGGATTAGATTCTGCCATTCCTCCAAGTAAAAACAGACTTCCATGTCCTCAAACGGTAATCAAAACAAGTTATGAATAAAAACCATCAGCTATCTTCATGAGATGGGCAGCTGAGAGTCACATCCTTTCCTCCCATATTCATGTCAGTTTTTAAACCAAAAAATATTTCCCTCTCCATTCTGAATGCAAAGAAACAAAGACTTTGCTTGCCAGTGGCCACTCGCATCACATACCATGAGGTTATCAGACCTTCTGTGCCAGGTGCTATGCTAAGTGCTTTGCATGTACTATTTTATTTACTTCTTATTACAACCCACCCAGTGAGGGAGGCCCTATCGTTATCATCATCTACAGACGAAGAAAAAGGCTTACAAGCTTGGGGAAATGCCAGAGCCAGGAAATCACCCCACAATGGCACTCAGGTTCTGAGCCTGCTTACCCCAATCACCCTCTACTGCCCTAGGTGGGGAGATCCAGATACAAAAACAAATATCATAAAATTGTCAGGTGTTGAGACTGAGGGATGTACAGAGTACAGAGGAGGGAGCAGTCCACTCTACCAGACGTGGGACAGCGGGTTGAAGAAATGTTTCTAGAGGAGGTGGGCCTTTGAACTGGGTTTTGAATGATGAGTGGGGCCAATGATTGTTTATGAAGGGAATAGACAGAGGTGGTGAGAGGGTTATTATAGGCTGAAGAAATGATGCTAGCTGCAGGTCCAATAGCATAGGAATCTATCAATAGAAGAATGGACAAACTGATTGTAGTATTTTCACACAAATGGAATATTAGTAACAAAAAGGAATGAACTGATATTGATACATGCAACATGGATAAGCCTCAATAACATTATGCTAGTGAAAGAAACCAGATAAAAAAAGATGAAATACTGTATTTTTTTACCATAGAAAGTTTTAGAAGAGGCAAAAAGAAAAAAAAAAAATTGGAATGGTGGTTGCCTCAGGGCATGGGGGTGGGGATTGATGAGGAAGAGGCCTGCGAGAACCTTCCAGATTTGATAGTAATATCCTAACAAGGGTTTGGGTTACATGAGTGTATGCATTTGTAAATACTCACCAAATGGTACATGTAGGTAGGTTGAATAATGGTGTCCTAGGACATCCCATCCAAATTCTTGGAACCTGTGTTACCTTATAAGGCATAAGGGACCTTATTCTATGTTACCTTGTTCTATGTTATAAGGTAACATATTATATATTATCTTATATAATATATTATATGTTACCATATAATATTATATATTATACCATATAATATATATAACATATTATATGTTACCTATGTTACCTTATTCTATGTTATAAGGTGACATAGAATAAGGTATTCTATGTCACCTTATAAGGCATAAGGGACTTTGCAGATGTGATTGCATTAAAGATTCGGAGGTGGGGAATTATTCCATATTATTCGAGAGGGCCTGATGTAATCATAGTGGTCCTTATAAGAGGAAATCAGTAATAGGAAAAAATTATGGAGCAAGAGATTGGAGTGACATGGGCAAGAAGTCGTGACCCTGGGAAGTCTCTAGAAGGTAAGAAAAGGGGAGGAAATGGATTCTCTCTTCAGAGCCTCCAGGCGAGAGGCTGATTCCTTGATTTTAACCTAGTCAGACTTGATCTTGGATTTTTGACCTCCAGGACCACAAGAGAGTAAATTTATGTTGTTTTAAATTACTATATATGTCGTAATTGGTTACAGCAATAAAAAATGAATACAGTGTATTAGATTTGTGCATTTCTTGTATGTTAATTTTACCTCAAAAAAAAAAAAGAGAACTGAATTTGAAATGCATAAAAAATAAACAGACATACGGATAGATGGATAGATATGTCTTAAAGCAAATACAACCAAATTTTATTTGTAGGGTCCTGGTGGTGGATATATGGATGTATTGTAGATATTCTGTAACATAGTTTTTGACTCTTGTGCATTCTTGAAAACATTCACAATGACATTTTGGCAGGGAAAGGCAGGGGCTTGAATCCTAACAGAGTGTTTAGAAACTATGAGAGCAGTTCTGCGCAGCTAGGTGAGCTCTCCAGGTGGGAGTGGGGAGCACAGCCAGTAAATATGCTGGAGAGAAGGCCCAAAGCTCTATGGAGGAAAGGTGGGACTTGATCCTGAGGCAATGAGTAAGCAAATACACGTTTTAAATAAGGAATAACAGAACCAGATTTGCATTTTCACCTCATTTCACAATTCACATCCCAAACAGCTGTGTGTTAGTTTAGAAGCTGTCAGAATGTTATATATTGGAAATGGAATGGCTTTTATAAAGGGGAATTTAGTAAGTTACATGTTTACAGTTCTAAGGAAGTGAAAGTGTCCAAATTAAGGTACCAACGAGAGATTACCTTCATTCAAGAAAGGCCAAGGGGTCAGTGTTCTAGTTTGCTAGCTGCCAGAACGCAACACACCAGAGATGGATTGGCTTTTAATAAAAGGGGATTTATTTCATTAGTTCTGCAGAGGAAAGGCAGCTAACTTTCATCTGAGGTTCTTTCTTACGTGGGAAGGCACAGGAAGATATCTGTTGGCCTTCTCTCCAGACCTCTGGATTCCAACAACTTTCCCCTGGGTGATTCCTTTCTGCATCTCCAAAGGCCTGGGCTGAGCTGCGGAGTGCTGAGATGAGGTATGCTGAGCTGCTTGGGCTGTGCTACGTCACGCTCTCTCATTTAAGCATCAGTCAATTAAGTCAAACATTATTCATTACAGCAGGCACGCCTCTTAGCCAACTGCAGATGTAATCAACAACACATGAGGTTCACGTGCCACTGGCTCATGTCCACAGCAACAGAACTAGGTGCCTTCACCTGGCCAAGTTGACAACTGTATCTAACTACCACAGTCAGGAACACCTCTGATCAGCTGGGTAGTCATGTGGCTGGCATCTGCTGGTCCCTGGTTTCTGGGCTCCACTGCCTCTATTCCTGTGGAGGTTCCTCACTTTGCTTCTCCATTGCTGGCTTTCATCTCTTGGCTTCCCTTGGCTTTCTCCAGGTTCTGGCTTGCTTAACATTTCATGGGACCATCCGCTGTGCTCCAAGCATCTCCAAACATCTGGGTCTCTGTTCTCCACGTGTCTGCATCTGTGTCAGCTCTACTGTGAAGTTTCTGTTGGCTCTGAGGCTTCTGTGGTTTCTCTAGGCTCTGTCATTTCTGAGGTTTCTCCAAAATGTTTCCTCTTTTAAAGGATTCCAGTAAACTAATCAAGGCCCACCTGGAATGGGTGGAGTCAAATTGCCACCTACTTAAATTGGATGTGTCACATAGTAGAGAAAGTCTAATCAAAAGATTCCAACCTACAGTATTGAATCAGAAACACATGATTGGATCAGGATTAAAACATGGCTCTTCTAGGGTACATAAGACTGTCAAACCCGCATAAGCTGTTAACTTGTTATGAAATGTAGCTTGTTAGGAAAGGAATTAGAAGAGTTAATTCAGTGCCAGTCAGGGGACTCCTTCCCTGTGTGTCTGCCTCACTATTGGCAGATGGGAGCGAAGCTCAGAGCTCTTTCAGGAACAGATATAGATTTGAGAGCTCACAGTTTGTAGAAAAAGGGTAGTTATTCTAGCCTCACTTTTAAGATCTATTCATTCTTGGGGGGTAATCTACATGCATAAAAAATATAAAATCCTTGTATAGACTAATTACCTGAAGTGTTCATTCAGTGAAATGATTAAGAAGAAGCCGAGGATCAGGTGTCTAGTGGTCTGGCCTCAAATCTCAGTTATGACCTTCCTAGCTGTGTGCTCTTGGGCAAGTTCTCTGAGCTTGGTTTCCTATTTGTAAAATGGGAATAAACTGGTCAGTGTTTCATAGGATTGTTGTGAGGATTCTAATTAATAATGCATGTAAGTTTCTGGAATAGTGCCTGGAACCCATTGCTCAACTGATGTCCAGCATTGTAATTATTATCTATCTACTCAACAAATAGCATGGAAGTAGAACTTATGAAACTTGCACTTATGTCATTCCTCCAATATCTTGAAAATAATTCTTAAATCCAGATCTTTAGGCCAGACTATTTTGAGATTCAGACCTATAGCCCTAGTTTCCTCATGGGCATATTTACTTCCTTATCCCACAGATAACTCAAACTCAACAAATCCATACCAGACCATATTGCCACTTTCCAACACTCCCCTTCCCCCACCCCCAATCAGTTTCTATGCCTTCCTTATCAAGGGGAATGCCACCACCACCCTCCCAAATTCTCAGACCAGACATCTGAGTCATGACAGGAACAGACTTCTTCCCTTAGTCACATCCAATGCACCAGCAGATTCTATTCCTGAACATCTCCTTCATATATCCCCAGCACTCCACTTTCACTTCTCATCTTTGTTCATGCTTTTATTATATTTTATTTAAATTCTTGCACTAGTCCACAACTGGCCTCTCTGCTCCCTCCCTTAACTCTTCCAAACTGTCTTCCACTGTCAGAATGATGTTTCTCCAATGTTTATCTTGTCACTCCCCTACCAAAGTCCTTCCAAAGCTTCCCTTTGATAAACTCATTCATGTATGCCTCACGGCCTGACCTTGCATCACAGCCAGCAGTGTCCAGTTACTTACAGCTTCCTCTGATGCCTCTGCACACACCACCCCTCTACTCAGAACATCTTCACCCCTTACCCACATCTTTACCTGGCTGCCTTTCATTCTGTAATACCTTCCTGATCACATCTCTCATCAGGCTATGCTCCCACTGGTGTAGACTAGCAAAATAGCACTCAGATCTGGTATATTAGAGCATGGTTATTAGAACAAGGGAAGATTTGCAGCTATAGGGGAAAGCCATCTGACAAAATTAGTGGATAAACACTGCCATGCCAAACTATTGCATGGCATGGAGGAAGTCAGAAGGACATGTACTGTGACCTTTTTCTCTATCTACCCCAGACGGCAGCTACCAGGGCCACCTATAGGCTGAACCCAACCAGAAGTCATAGAGAAGGGAGACCATTAATGAAGGCCATAAAGGTCAGCCTGCAGGGCAGAGGGCTGGGTGAAGAGTAGAAAGGGAGATCTGGAGGGACCAACAAAATATCCAACACATTTGCCAATTCTGGTTTTTGGTTCAGAAACTGGGACTAGGTCCCCAAGCATGGAAGAGGAAAAGTGGACCCATCATAAGAACATGGCTTCATCTTTTTCAACCAGAAAAGTCCTTGATACTCTTTACTTATTCCATGGAGACCTTGTCTTGGTGAGCCAGAGTTCTCTTCTGAAACCATACAAAAGCTAGGTCTTGGTTCTGTTGCTCTCAATGGCCACGATTAAGTACATCTTCTACTCAAACTCAAGAGTAAACTTTAGGTACATTACTCTTATTCTTGTCTCCTGGACTGGCCACATGGTTTCTTAGGAAGAAGGTTCATAAATCAAGTCTTTAGGGCAGAACCTAATTGGTTTCCTCATTCTCTATTCTGAGCACATAAATCCAATCTTTGTGCTCTGCCTTCAGGCAGAAAACGAACCTCAGGCCCAGAATCATGGACAAGACTAATGTGAAGAAAGAATTTGGAATCTCAAAGGAATTCTGAGACTCCTGCAATTCAACGATTCCTATTTCCAGATATCAGAGTGAAGGGAAAGTCTCATTCTGTTATGAACTGGCAAAGAGGATCTATGTTGACCCAGAAGTTGGGTTGAGCTGGGTAATGTTTGAATAGACCCATTCATTAGCTGTGTGACATTCTCAGGTAAAGAACAAACACTGATGGCAGGCAAGAGAGGAGATGTAGATACATGTAAGACAGTCCTGAACTTCAGGGAGTTTATAGTCTAGTTAGGGAGGCAAGGCAGCTACAAAGAAAGAGTATAACACCGGCGCATCATTAGAGAGGAAAGCTTTGCCTATTTGTGAACAACCGTAGAAATAGATGTCTTTCATCATCGAGCTGGAGCTATTGTATAAAACCAGCGTGGATGCACAGTGATTACCTACGGCTGCTCACACCTGGCTGTTCACGGGCACTTTTGACAGGACCGAGTTGCTTGTTCTTTCACCAGCCTGACCCTAAGGTGCTGTGGTTCCAAGGGACGGGAAGGGAGAGGAAGGGCTACCAGGGGCCGCTCTGGGACGTCGTGCCACTAGAGGGGGCGACGCCTGGTCAGGCCCGGCAGTGCTTGCAGCGATGAGAGGGGCAAAGCCGCGACGCTGCAGTAGGGGCGTCGGGGACCGAGGGCAGGGGCACCAGGTGGGGAAGGTTCATAAATCAAGTCTCTAGGGCTGAACCTAATTGGTTTCCTCATTCTCTATTCTGAGCCTCGGGGTGGGGGCGGGCCGGTGGCCTTCCTCTCTCTGAGCCGCCCCGACTCGGTCCCGGGCGCCTTCTCCGCGCGCGCCCCTCCTGGCCCACGTTCCGCGGCGCCGGCCTGCGTGAATCGTAGAGCCCGCAGCTGCTGCTCTAAGCCGAGAGTTCAGCTTCGCTTCGGCTCCGGGTGTTCAAAACTCTCTTGGAAGGAGTTTTCCCGGCTATATGCCCACCCAGCTCGAGGCCTACGGCAGGTAAAGTCCTAACAGCTCGCCTGACGTGGGCCATATCCCCGTAGCCAATGGGCAATGGGCCTGCCGCTCAATCTCTAATAGCCAATGAGGAGGGAGCTTTGCTCTTGGCGTCTCTAAGCCCGCCTCCCCGCCGGGTCTCTGGAACAGCGCCACCTGGTGTCCTGGTAGCCTGAACTTTGGACGAGTTTGGAAACCCTCCTAGTGGTTTTGAATTCACTGAGCGAATATTTAATAAATGCCTTCTGTGGGTAGACACTATAATCAGTGCTGACTTCCATTACGTGACAAGGACAGACAGGAAACTCAAGCTCATTGGGGATGGCATCACCGTTCTCAATTCCTGAAGACAGTAACGCGGTGGAACTTCACACACCTTCTCAGAGCGTTTCTAGTTACTGTTGGATTTTTTCATTTCATTAAGTCCTTAGACCTGGTTTAAACTTCTCTTATTTCGTTTCCCGTTATCCCTGCTTTCACACCTACGAGGGACATCTTTGATGTTGGCTTTATGGTCTTCGCTTACCTGCCTCTCCGCATATAGGTTGCTCTTTTTAAATTGTGGTTCCCAATTTCCGGGAATGCATTTCCAGCTTGTTGAGCTTTCTTAACAACTAGCGTATGTTGTCTGGGTTGTGTCTGCATCCTTGCCTGCAAAACTCGTCTGCCGTGAGCCCTATTTGTAGTCTAAAAAAGGGACTTTATAACTCAAAGGAGGCCATCATTTAGTTATTTTTTTTTCAGCACCCTGCAATAATGACATTCCTTTATTCTCCCTCATGCAAAAACATTTTTAAGATTTGTACATTGTACATTTCACTATTGTTCTACACTCTAGGCATTCCTAGATTATACCATCTCAATCTTTAACATCTATCTTTCTTTCTGATTTCATTTATGTCCCCAGCCCTCCTCCCTCTATCATTCTCACATGCAGCTTCATTCAGTGTTTTAACATAATTATATTACAGTTAGGTAGTATTGTGCTGTCCATTTCTGAGTTTTTGTATCCAGTCCTATTGCACAGTCTGTATCCCTTCAGCTCCAATTACCCAATATCTTACCCTATTTCTATCTCCTGATGATCTCTGTTACCAATGACATATTCCAAGTTTGTTCACTAATGTCAGTTCTTATCAGTGAGACCATACAGTATTTGTCCTTTAGTTTTTGGCTAGTCTCACTCAGCATAATGTTCTCAAGGTCCATCCATGTTGTTACATACTTCATAAATTTATTCTGTCTTAAAGCTGCATAATATTCCATCGTATGTATATACCACAGTTTGTTTAGCCACTCGTCTGTTGATGGACATTTTGGCTGTTTCCATCTCTTTGCAATTGTAAATAATGCTGCTATAAACATTGGTGTGCAAGTGTCCGTTTGTGTCTTTGCCCTTAAGTCCTCTGAGTAGATACCTAGCAGTGGTATTGCTGGGTCATATGGCAATTCTATATTTAACTTTTTGAGGAACCGCCAAACTGCCTTCCACAGCAATTGCACCATTTGACATTCCCACCAACAGTTAATAAGTGTGCCTCTTTCTCCACATCCTCTCCAGCACTTGTCATTTTCGGTTTTGTTGATAATGGCCATTCTGGTGGGTGTGAGATGCTATCTCATTGCGGTTTTGATTTGCATTTCTCGAATGGCCAGGGATGTTGAGCATCTCTTCATGTGCCTTTTGGCCATTTGTATTTCCTCTTCTGAGAAGTGTCTGTTCAAGTCTTTTTCCCGTTTTGTAATTGGATTGGCTGTCTTTTTGTTGTTGAGTTGAACAATCTCTTTATAAATTCTGGATACTAGACCTTTATCTGATATGTCGTTTCCAAATATCGGAATATTGGAATGGGAGACAACATTTAGTTATTTCTTAGATGTGGGTCAGACCTTTTCCTTTCACATTCCTTTTGTCTTAGGATTTGCCTAAAGATCTTTGAACTGACAGAATTTTGAATTCTTTATTTTTCTGCTTAATTGTGAAATATAGCATACATACAAATGAATATTAAACGTATAAGCTTGGTTGTACGAATATTTATAAAGTAAAGACAACCACCACCAAGCAATAGCTCACTGCTCTAGGAGCACCTCTAGCCCCCAATCCTGACTCCCTTCCTTCATTCCTCCAGAAGCAATCCATATAGTGACTGTGGGGCAAATCACTCCTTTGCTTTTCTCTAGACTAGTGCTTTGCCATCTATCGATGTAGCCCTGAAAGATATATATTGGTTTGCCAGTTTTGACCTTTATATAAATAGAATATGACTGTGTTCTTTTTTTTTTTTTTTTTTTTTTTTTTAAGACAGAGAGAAGGAAGGAAGGATAGAAGGAAGGAAGGAAGGAAGAAAGGGAAACATCTTTTAAACATTTTCTTGTTTTATTGTATTCTGTTTCTCCGTTTTTTTGGTACATGGGCTGGGGCCGGGAATCGAACCGAGGTCCTCCGGCATAGCAGGCAAGCACTTTGCCCGCTGAGCCACCGCGGCCCGCCCTGATTGTGTTCTTTTGTGTCTTGCATATTTTGCTCAATTTCATATAGTTGTGGGTTATCCACTGCTGTATCATTTTCTACTCTTAGAGTTTGCAACCATTTATATATCCATTCTAATGAAGATGTATGTTTGGGTTGTTTCTAGTTTGGTGAATCTGTGTATCTGGGTTTGTACACCACTGCAAGGCAATGGTGGACTCATAAGCCATGTGTACCGATTTGAAATGTCATGTACCCCCCAAAATCATGTTCTTTAATCTTTTTAATTATTTCATGGAGCTGTGACCCACCCAGTTGTGAGTAGTAACTTTTGATTAGATGGCTTCCATGAAAGATGTATCTCTACCCATTCAAAGTGAGGTGCTTACTGGAGCCCTTTAAGAGGGAAGCATTTTGGGAAAAGCTCAGCAATGATAGAACCCACACAGCCAGAGAACTCTGGAGATGCAGAAGGAAAACACCCCTAGGGAAGCCTTATGAAATGAGGAGAAAAAAGCTAGCGGCTTTGCCTTGTGCCCACCCAGCTGAGAGAGAAACCCTGAATTTCATTGGCCCTGTTAAGGTTATCTTTTTCTAGATGCCTTAATTTGGACATTTTCACAGCCTTAGAATTATTAACTTGCAACTTAATAAATTCCATTTTTAAAAGCAGTTCCATTTCTGGTATATTGCATTCCAGCACCTTACAAACTAAAACACCATATATTTCATGCATGTCTTTCAAAGAGGTTGTACCCAGTTTACATTCCTGCCCGCAGAGTACAAGTGTTCCCACTGAACCATATCCTCGGCAACACTTGGTATTGTCATGCTTTTTACGTTTTGCCGAATATGGTGGATGTGTAATGTTTCCTTATTGTGGTTTCAATTTGCCTTTTCCTGCATATTGATGAGGTTGATCACATTTCATATGTTTATTGACTGTTTGGATTTCCTCTTATGTAAAGTGCTCAAATCTGTTGCCAGTCTTCCTATTGGATTGTCTGTCCTTGTGATTTGTAAGAATTCTTCGTGTTAAACTGAACCATATGAAATTGCTGCTGTCTGACCCCAGTTCAGAATTGGGAATATCTGTCCCTGGGATGTGTGTCTCTGAATCAGATGAGGTGGAACAGGGAGAAAACTGTCCGTTGACGGTGAAGCAGGAGGAAAACCCACTTGCCGTCTGTAATTCTGAGGTCTTTGGGGTGATAACCTGATTCTGACCAGTTGGCTCCAGCAGAGAAGGTGGCTTGGGGCATGCCTGATGGGGGTGGAGAAAAGGTGTTACGATCTGTTAGCCCTTACAACTCAACTTCACCATGGGTTGGAGAAGGCAACCTTTTCACAGTTCCACCTCCAGTACCAGCAGGGCCTGCCACACGAGTGGTTTAAATAGATACTTGTTCACTGAATGAATGAATGATTTTCAAAGAATTCCAAGAAAAATTTATTTTTTTCCCTCTGTTTTCTCTTGAGGAAATCTTTTTGTAACCACCAGGTGGCAGGTTTGATCCCATCTAGATTGCTGGTTAGAAAGAATTCGGTTAGGGAACCAGACTTTTTAAAATTAAATTAAATCTCTGTTTTTGAATTCACTAATTGTTAAGTTTAATAAACTTATTGTCACAAGAACATTTACAGATAAAGCTAAAATAAAGACCTTGGTAAATTACTATCTTCCACAAGCTAAAGATAGTATTAATTTCTCTCCTTCAGTGTTTCTAAACCAGTCCTTTTATGGCGATACTGAATATAAATTCTTTCCATTCTTCATTCCAGTAAATGAATATCAACTTGGTGTCCTTCTACTAGAAATGGTCTTTTACTGTCAGAATTTGGCAACCTCCTTTGTTTACTGCATTTGGAGGATGTGAGTCCTGAAGAGGCCTCCCCTCTGTTTGACCCCTTCACAACTCCTCCCCGCGAGAAAACCCTCTACTTCTGCTTCCCTGGACTGCCCTCCCTTCTTCCAAGTAGTCTCAGAAAGTCCCAGCTCTTGTTTTTCTCTTCTGCAGGAAATTGGATGTCTACCCACCCTTCTCTTTTGTTTTTTTTTAAAAAAAAGCAATTTGTGTTTTGAAAGTACAGCTAAAGCCACAGCCCCAAGTTTCTAGTCTGGGGAAACTAAATGTATGTATTTGAAAATGACTGCAGGATCCTGAGCGAGGTATAGGCAAATAACCCCCAATTTATCTTCTTATATATTTTTTCTTAAATTATCAGTTTGCTAGCTGCCAGAATACAATATACTAGAAATAGAATGGCTTTTAAAAAGGGAATTTAATAAGTTGGTAGTTTATAGTTCTAAGGCTGAGAAAATGTCCCAATTAAAGCAAGTCTATAGACATGCCTAATCTAAGGCATCCAGGGAAAGACACCTTGGTTCAAGAAGGCCGATGAAGTTCAGAGTTTCTCTCTCAAGTGAGAAGGCACATGGTGAACACAGTTAGAGTTCCTCTCTCATCTGGAAAGGCACATGGTGAACATGGTCAGGGTTCCTCTCTCATCTGGAAGGGCACGTGGCGAGCACAGCGTCATCTGCTAGCTTCTTCTCCTGGCTTCCTATTTCACGAAGCTCCCCGAGAGACATGTTCTTTCTTCATCTCCAAAGGTTGCTGGGTGGTAGATTCTGCTTCTCGTAGCTATGTCATTCTCCTCTGCTCTCTCTGAATCTCTCATTCTCCAAAATGTTTCCTCTTTTATAGGACTTCAGAAACTAATCAAGACCCACTCAGATGGGTGGAGACATGCCTCTACCTAAACCAGTTTAACAACCACTCTTAATTAAATCACATCTCCAGGGAGATGATCTAATTACAGTTTCAAACATACAATACTGAATAGGAATTAGAAGAAATGGTTGCCTTTACAAAATGGGATTCGGATTAAAACATGGCTTTTCTAGGGTACATACATCCTTTCAAACCAGCACAATTATTACAGGCTCTATGCTTCTCCCCCTTGACAGATAGCTGCATCTTTTTGTGCAGTGCCAGCCACATCTCTGAGACATGAATGTGAAGGTCCGAATAAACAGATTTGACCATATTGGGCACCTGGTCACCAAGGCTGCTGTAGACTCTAGCAAAGTGCTGGTTGCTGTCACTTATGACCCCTTCATTGACCTTAACTACATGGTCTACATGTTCCAGTATGATTCCATCCATGGCAAGTTCAAAGACACTGCCAAAGTTGAGAATGGGAAGCTTGTCATTAATGGGAATCCCATTATTATCTTCTAGGAGTGAGATCCCACCAGTATCAAATGGGGTGATGCTGGTGCTGAATATATCATGGAATCCACTGGTGTCTTCACAACCATGGAGAAAGCTGGGGCTCACTTGAAGGGTGACTCCAAAAGAGTCATCATCTCTACCCCTTCGGCTGATACCCACATGTTTGTGATGGGTGTGAACCGTGAGAAGTATGACAACTCTCTCAAGATTGCCAGCAATACTTCCTGCACCACCAGCTGGCTGGCCCTCCTGGCCAAGGTTATGTATGGCAACTTTGTTATCGTTAAGGAACTCATGACCACCATCTACATCATCATTGCCACCCAGAAGACAGTGCATGACCCCTCTGGGAAAATGTAGCATGATAGCCTAAGACAGCCTTGCTGCAAGAGTTCCTCAGGAATAGAATAACCAACTACTTCCCTCTGATCTCTTGCTGGCCAAACCCAAGAGGAAGTCATGAGAACCCAAACATGTGATACATATAAGACAACTTTTGGAGGGGAAAAGCAGAACAGAGAAAGATGGAAAGTACATCTGGACAGGCAAATGAAAGATCACTAGTACAATTACCCACACCCTCTTTGTTTGTGGGCAAAGAAATAATGTCTAAAAATATCCCAAATTTGATGAAAGAAGCAAACCTATAGACTCAAGAAGCTTAGTAAACCCTAAATAGGATGAACTCAAAGAAATATGAGCCCAGACAGAATAACCAAACTTCTAAAAAACTAAAGACAAAGAAACCTACAAGATAAAAATGACACATTACCTATAGAAGAGAAGCAATCCATATTACTGCAGATTTCTTGTCAGAAACCACGGTGGCCAGAGGAAGTGGCACAACATTTTTAAAGCACTAAAAGAAAAGAATTCTTAATCCAGAATTATTTATTCTGTGAAAATGTTCATCTGGAATGAAGAAAGAGAAAAAGAATGGTAAATATCTAGGTATCCATTATACTTCTGTTACATTCCTTAAAATGTTCGACAGTTTTGATGCATGTATAAATGGGGGAGGGCAAAGCTACCCATGTATTGGTAAGGTTTCTGCATTCTACTTGATGGAGTAAAATATTGATTCTAAATAGACTGTGATTCTATGAAGCATGTATATCTTAACCTAGAGGAGCCATTTACAAAACTATATGAAGAGATCCAGTAAAAAAAAACAATGATATATAAAGTGGAACACTAAAATATGCTAAAAGAACCCAAAAGAATTCAAGAAAAGAGAAACAGGATTGAAAAACAGAGGAAACAAACAAAATTATAAAATTGTGGAACTAAGTCCAAACATAGCAATAATTTATATTAACTATAAATCGTCTAAACACATTAATTAAAAGAGATTATCAGAATGGATTTTTTTAAACTCACCCAACTATATGTTATCTGTAAGATTTCAAATGTAACAATACATGTAGGTTAAATATAAAATATGGGAAAACATGTATCATGCAAATACTAATTAAAAGAAAGCTGGAGTGGCTATATTAACATCACCCAAAGAAGACTCCAGAGCAAAGAAAATTAGCAGGGATAAACAGAGGTATTGCATAATGATAAAAAGGCAAATTTACCAAGAATACATAACAATCCTAAATGTGATGCACCTAACAACAAAGCTTCAAAATACATGAAGCAAAGATACATAGAACTAAAAGGCAAAATAGATAAATTCAATTATAGTTGGAAACTTCAAAGCTCCTTTTTCAGTAATAGATAGAACAAGTACATAGAATATCAGCAAGGACATAGGAGAACTGAACCACACCATCAGCAACTGAATCTAATGACATTTACAGTACACTGCACAACAATAGCAGAATGCACATTCTTTTCAACATTTACACACTTTTCAAGTGCTCGTGGAACATTTCACCAATATAGACCATAGGCTGGGTCATGAAACAACCTCAACAAATTTAAAAGAACTAGAGAGCAGATCAGTGGTTGCCTGGGGTTAGAGATGGGAGGAAAGTGTGACCAGAAAAGGGATTACACAAGGGAATTTTTGAGTGATGGTGCTATTCTTTATCTTGACCATAGTGGTAATTGCATGAATCTATACATGTATTAAAATTCAGAAAAGTTTACATAGAAAAAAAGTCAATTTTACCATAATGATAATTCATTTTTGACTGGGTGTACCTTATTGATGGTATATGACAAGGTAGGGTCCTCAGCCCCTCCCCTTCTTTAGGGGTTCTGGGATGGAAGCTGTGTAACATGGGCGATTCGCAGTGTTAGGGGATCCAGTTGGGGCCAGGACTCTCCAACAGCTGACACCCTCTCTTTTCCTCTCATGCTATCACTAGGGCTGGTGGCCCAGAGACTCTTACTCATTGCAGGACATACAGACCATAAGGTCTACCACACTACTGCTATAGCCAAATTCACTGTCATACCAGGGTGGTTGTTGAGGGTAATGCCAGGCCCAGCATCCAACGTGGAAGAGTAGGTGTCACGGTTATAGTCACAGGATGCAACTTGGTCCTCCGTGTAGCCCAAGATCCCTTCAGGGGGCCCTCTGGGACCTGCTTCACCACCTTCTTGATGTCATTGTACTTGCCTACTTTCTCCAGCCAGCAGTTCAGATCCATGAGAGACACGTTTGAGGTGGGACGCTGAAGGCCATGCCAGTGAGTTTCCCATTCAGCTCCAGGGTGACCTTGCCCACAGCCTTGGCAGCTCTGGTGGATGCAGGGCTGATGTTTCTCTCTAGGAAATGTGACAGCTCAAATCAAACAGCCATCTCTGTAAGCTTTTTCTATCTCTATGTTTCGGTAATTGTTCCATTTCCTTATCTCATAGACCTTGGGGTCATGGCACCTTCTCTGTTCCACTTTAGTTACTAGCCCGTGTTATGGTACTGTCGCTTATAGTTTATTACACCTTGCTGACATCTTTGTAAATAGCCTTTTTATTAAGATCTTCTCAAGTTATCCATTTGAGTGTGCCATCAGCCTTGGGGGGTGAGTGGTGGCATGATTAGACTTACTCTAACTGTACCCCATCATTGCTGGAGACCATATCAGTAGGCAGCTCTCTCTCATTGGCCTTTGTTCTAGTTTGCTAGCTGCCGGAATGCAACACACCAGAGATGGACTGGCTTTTAATAAAAGGGGATTTCTTTTGTTGGTTCTTCAGAAGAAAGGCAGCTAACTTTCCACTGAGGTTCTTTCTTACATGGAAGGCACAAGATGGTCTCTGCTGGTCTTCTCTCCAGGCCCCTGGGTTCCAACAACTTTCCCCGGGGGTGATTTCTTTCTGCATCTCCAAGGGCCTGGGCTGAGCTGCCAGTGCTGAGATGAGGAATGCCAAGCTGCTAGGCTGTGCTACATTGCGTTCTCTCATTTAAGCACCAGCCAATTAAGTCAAACGTCACTCATTGCAGCAGACACGCCTCCTAGCTGACTGCAGATGCAATTAGCAACAGATGAGGTTCACGTACCATTGGCTTAGGTCCGCAGCAACAAGACTAGATATGCTCACCTGGCCAAGTTGACAACTGAATCTAACTAACACAGCCTTCAAGGCTTTCAAGCTTCTGACTCTTTGTCCAGGTTGGGTTTCCCACTACTTGGATCGGGGACTACCAGGGAAGTGTCCTAGCTCCTTCCCTTTGCTAAGTAGCCATTGGTATTTGCTGAAACCAAGCAGGCTGCCTTTGTGAAGAAAGACAGGGTTTACTGTCTTGGCAGCAGGATTCGTTGAGAGGAGAAGACTCCTACTTGAGAGGGTGATTTTCTCTCTTTTGCCTCTCAAAACCTAAGGGTTTATTTCTCAATTGCTCTTATGTTAGAGGTACATATGCAATTTTTCAAGGTAATAAGGACTAAGGCTCCAAAAACTCAAACTCCATAGGGAATATCCCTTGAATCCAAATTTCAGGAAAGTATACACTTTTCCTCTCTCTTCTTCCCTCTTATAGAAGGTAAACACAGGTATAAACTTTGTAGTGTTTTTTTTTTATGCTTAGAAACAATTGTCAGAAATCACTTTATCAAAAGTTATCTGCTGCAGCTGGAAAGAACCAGTGAGGTTGTTTAACCGTCACTATTGTGTATTACTTTGAAATTTTTTCCTTCTGAAGAAAATACTCCTGAAGAGAGAAGGCCCATTTGTTTATGGCTGATTATATGTATTATTTTATGTATGCATATATTATTATATAGATGTATAGCACTAAGCAATACATTCTTTGATTTTTGCACAACCGAGTTGCAAGTACAAAGCTAGATGTGTCAGGAAAGGGCAACAGTGTCACTTCTAAATGGAGTTCATAGACTGACTTCAGCTCTCCTGTGAGTTTTAAGAACCTTCCCAGGAGAAGTCACCAGTAAGGTTGTGAGCAAGTCTATGAAAGTCTAGGGCTCACCATATTTGAAGCCCCTGGTGGGGATATGTTCTGGTCAGATACTGGGCCTTCAGGAGGAATATGCTCAGTGGGTCACCATGGCTTCCCAGCTCACTGGAGTAAAGAGATCAAAGCAGGACACTCCTCTGGGGATGATTTGAGTGTCCTCAGCTTATTGAAGCAGTAGGATGTGGAGGGGACACCACATGGTGGAGTCAATTCAAATAAACATTAGAATCTAGGCTTCTCTCTCTTTGGCCTGATACTGGTTAGTCACTGCTTAATTTTTCTCCTTTGACTTGTTTTATCCATATTTCCCCCAAAGAATGCTTTCTATTGACAGTTTTTAAAAGATACACAACCAGTATGCGATTCACTATAATTAAGTTGTGCTGTTCCAGTTTCTGCTCTGGGTTTTATCCACAATATGCTGTCTGGATAAGTAAAAGTCTCATTCTTTTGGAGGTAAAATGTATTAATTAGAATTATTTCTGGCTGTAAGTGACAGGATATGCAAGGTAACCCTAGTTTCTTTCTCATGTAACTGACCAGGCAGGCAGCACAACATTGGTATGTCATGCCATGGAGCATGCTTTTTTTCTCCCCTGTTGCTTTCCAGTGAGTGGACACCCTTCCCAAATCTCTCTCTAAAGGTTCCAGGGAGCAAGAGGTACAACCTCTCTCTCTTTCTATTTCAAATATTTTTATTGACAAATCTTCACACACATACAGTCCATATGGCTCACACTGTCATTACATAATTGTGTATTTATCACCATAATCATTTTTAGAACATTTGCATGACTCCAGAAAAAGACATAAAAAGAAAAAAGAAAAAACTCATACATCCCATACCCCTTATCCCTCCCTGTCATTGACCAATAGTATTTCAATCTACCCAATTTATTTCACCCCTTATTCCCCATATTATTTATTTATTTTTTATTCATATTTTTTTACTCATCTGTCCATACGCTGAATATGGAGCATCAGGAACAAGGTTTTCACAATCCCACAGTCACCTTGTAAAAGTTACATCTTTATACAATCATCAAGAATCAAGGCTACCGGAGCACAGCTCAACAGTTTCAGGTACTTCCCTCCAGCCACTCCACTACACCATAAACTAAAAAGGGGTACCTATATAATGCATAAGAATAACCTCCAGGATAATCTCTCGACTCTGTTTGAAGTCTCGCAGACACTGAAACTTTATTTTGTCTCATTTCTCTCTCTCTCCCCTTTTGATCAAGAAGGCTTTCTCATTCTCATGATGACAGGTCCTGATGAATCCCAGGAGTCCTGTCCCATATTGCACGGGAGATTTACAACCCTGGGAGTCAAGTCCCACATAGTGGGGAGGGCAGTGAGTTCATGCTGAGTTGGCTTAGAGAGAAAGAGGTCACATCTGAGCAACAAAAGAGGTTCTCTGGAGGTGACTCAGGTATATATTTTTCCATTTTATAATATTTATTAATTTGGTTTTACATACATATTCCAAATCACATTTTGCATGCAATATTACCTTAGAAGATATTTTTCACTCTGACTTTTCCTGTAATGACTTTACTCAAACTTCTCTTCTTCTCCAATGTTGGTGTTGTGCCATCATCCCAGAGCCCTCTGCATCCTCTAACAGATCTCTGGAACGCATCAACTTATCCTTTTTCTGGGTTGTTTGACATTTTTTGAATCACATGTGATACAGCTGTCCCATTCACATTCACATAAAATTAGGGCAGTTGTTTTTGCCATTTGTCCTTTTCAAAAAATGTAACACACATTTTCACAAAAAGAAAAAAAAGTCGATTGTGATGATAAATGCACAGCTATATTATGATATTGTAAACCACTGATTGTTCACTTTGGATGATTACATGGTATGTGAATATATAATATATATATCAATAAAAATATAACACATAGAGAAAAGTATATAAGACATAAACATTATGAAGTATTAGAAAGCAAAACTTATAAAACCATCATCTGAGTGAACACCCAAAACACTATCAGCAACCCTGAAGCCCCGGGTGCCCCTTTGGGACCCCTAAAGCATCCAAATCCTGGTTGTTACAGTAACATTAGGGGAATCACTTCATGGCTTGTCTTTATGCATTTATAGACATTCTCAAACACCATAGTTAAGTTCTTGCCTGTTCTTGAACTTCATATACAAATGGGAAATATTCCTTGAAGTCTGGCTTTTTTGTCCGGCTTTTACTCTCAGCCTCTGTTCAAGAGCTATCCATGCTGCTACATTTGGCTAGCCTTCATTTTTTTTTTTTTTTTGCCTCTTGACTGCAGCACTTTTATTTTTCTTTATGCTAGCCTTCATTTTTCGTTACCAATAATATTCTGCAATATGACTCCACCACATTTATATATTCATTCCATGCCCAGTGGACATAGGGACTGTCTCAAAAAGTGCTGTTGAGGACGTGCCTGCCCACCGCTGGGGCGTCCCTCATCGGAGGCACTGCTGGTCACAGCTTGACTAGAGAAGGGGCTTCTGTCTGGACTCTGGTAGGCAGCTCATTGTGGTCTAATTCCCTTTTCTCTGCACACTGATGCATTTGAGCACTTTTCTGTAAGTTTACTGGTCATTTGTACTTCCTCCTTTTTTTTAAGTGCCTACTCAAATTCTTTGCGTTTTAGTCAGATGGGATGTTTGTCTTTTTCTCACTGATTTGCAGGAGTTCTTTCTATATTCTCCATATGAGCCCTTATTGCTTATGTGTGTTGAAAATATCTTCTTCCACCGTTACTTGCCTTTTCACCCTTGTAATGGTGTCATCTCTGTCCTTTTGGGTCTGGCTTCTTTCACGCGGCATTGTAACTAGTGCCCTGTTGGCAATGGTGCCAGCTGAGCCTTGATTCAGGTTCGACAGTCTTGAAACTAAAAGAATTTAGAGACAAGAGGGCCAGCAGGCATAAGTAGTAAAGTTTTTTTAAAAAGAAGCTTATGAAAAAGAGAGAGTACGCGTTACAGAGGTTTATGCAAGCATGCCCAATGGAGGAACACGCGCTGAGCGGATTGGGTTTTGCTGGCTTTATAGGAAGTCTTGTAGGTAGCAGGTGTCCGTAGTAATCTTTGAGTACTAGGTGTCTTCTTTGTGCAGGTTCCCAAAGTGGTCTTTGGGTGCCAGGCAGGCATTTTCTTTGTTTTAGGAGGATATTGCTTGTTGCCATATGCCTGAAATTTGTCTTTGGGCTAATGGTTAACAATCTTTATGACCCTGTGCTTTCTATCATTAACTAGGAGTTTGCTTTGGGCCCAGAATTCTACAAGCTTTTATGGTTTGGGAAGGTTTCAATGGTTTGGGGGCTTTAAGGAGATTTTTTTGTCCCAGGAAATTTTCAACTTTGTATAAGCTCCTTTGGAACTAGTTAAGAAACAAGGAACTTGCAGTTGCCTGTTAACTCTTTCAGAACCAAATAGAAGACCAGAGATCACAGCCTTGATGCCTTATTCTTTCTATCTTGCCTCAGCATGATTTTATTAACAATATTCCACATGACAGCTGGGAGCATAATTCCTTTTTATGGCCCAATAACATTGCAAGTATGGACAGACCTCGTTTTGTCTGTCAACTTATCAGTGCATGGATGCACTACCTGGGTAGTCCCCACCTTTGGCTCTTGTGAATTGTGCTGCTGTGAACACTGGTGTGCAGGGATCACTTAGCCTCCATTTTCAGTTCTTTGGGGTCTAAACCCAGGAGTAGAATGGTCGGGTCATACTGTATTCTATGCATAATTTCTTGAGGAATCGCTAAACTCCTTCATTTTTCCCACCCCCTCCTCCCCATCTCCCACCCCCAGCCTGGATGAATTAGGCCTTCTCCCCCGAGAGAACACCAAGCTGACCTGTTGCTCCCCGTTAGCTTTGGAAAGGGCTAGCACAGGTTTAGGGGATTTCCTCCCTCAGCCTAACCCCTCGCAGTGCATTGCGTGCTCTTCAGCTACCCTGCATCTGGATGGAACCTCCACGGCACTCAGTCAGTGGCCCCCACCCTGGCTGGGACCCCCCATTTCTGCTCACTGAAGCCAGAGCAGATGGGACCCTACTCCACTGCTCTAGGTGAGACCCAGCTGCCTTAGGCATAATTTTAAGTAGGCTTAGACTATACTTTGCAGGAAGTTGAATATTTCCTCTTTTTTCCCAAGTTCCCCAAGGGGATTTTGCAAATACTTCTTTATTCACTGCAACCTCTCTTAAAGGATGCTTCCTGGAAGTTGCACACATGACTTCCTAAATCTCATTGTCCAGAATTAAATCACTTGGTCATATCTTCCTGCGAAGGAGGCTGGGAAATCTAAACTTTATTTGGAGAAACTATGTGTTCAGTTAATATCCAGGGAATCTATTAAAAGGAATAAAGGAAGAGTGAAAATTGGGAAACAACTCTCAGTTTCTGCCAGAGGATACCTCAATGTCACCCTTATATACTGTCTGAAGATTATATCTTCTCTATGTGGTTCAATCCCACTGGTAATTATATAATTTTGGTTTTCCTAATGTTTGTTCTAAAAGTTTGGAAGGGAGGAGTAATATTCCTGTTTGGGGACTCAGTTCTACTTCCTTTAATGTAAGGAGGGGAGAAGATTTGGGGGTTGGTAAGTATCTTCTGTTCTCCCTAATTTTTGTCTTCAGTAACCCACATTTGTTTGGCTAATTCTTATTGGGTGGGGGTCAATTCTCAGATGCTGCTATATTTATATTTGTCATTCAATCCTCACATTATCCCTCAATTTTAGATATAATTGTTCACATTTCACAAGGAAAAAGATTGTTGCTCAGGAGGTTTATGTAATGAACTCAAGATCAAGGAAGTAATAAGTGGCAATGCATAAGTTTGCACTCAGATCTTGTGACTGCACATTTGGAACTCTTTGCCTAGCAACATTCCACCTTCATTCTCCTTGTTGTCTCCAATACAGCTTTAGCTGGGGGCATATTCTGGTCTGACCACCTTGTCCAAAGCCTTATTTGGGTTTCCTAGGGAAATGAAATTTTTTTGCTTTACTTTATCTTTTGATCTTCTGAACCAATTTCAGAATTGCCTAATCAAGCACTAAGAAAGCTCTGCTAGATTTTGTTTGATTTTGTATTGACTTTCTGCATCAATTTTGAGGGAAATTACTTCTTTGCAAAATTGATTTCTCTGAACTATGAACACAGTGTGTATACGTCCATGTATTTAGATATTTATAAATGTTTTCAAATAAAGTTTTGTGATTTTATTTATAATGTCTTGAATATCTAGATTTGTTCCTAGGCACATTTGAGTTTTAAATGGGTGCCATTATAAATGCTTTCTTTCTCTCTTTTCTTTAAACCAGGATGGAATTTCTTTTTCTCACTGTATTAGTTTGTAAGCTGCCATAATGCAATATACTAGAAATGGAAAAGCTTTAATTATTATTATTATTATTATTATTTTGTTTTTTGCATGGGCAGGCACTGGGAACTGAACCTGGGTCTTCAGCATGGCAGGCAAGAATTCTGCCTCTGAGTCACCATTGCACCACTCTAGAAATGGAATAGCTTTTAAAAAGGGAAATTAATAAGTTACAATTTTACAGTTCTAAGCCTATAAAAATGTCCAAACTAAGTCATCTAGGGAAAGATAACTTAATTCAGGGAAGGCCAATGGGTCTGGAATGCCTCTGTCAGTTAGGTAGTCACATGGCTGACATCTGCTGATCCCTTGCTGCTGGGCTCCATTGCTTTTAGCTTCTGTTGCTGTGAAGGTTCCTCCTTTTTCTTCTCCGGGGCTGACTTTCATCTCTTGGCTTCCCTTGACTCTCTCCAGGTTCTGGCTTGCTTATCATCTCATGGCAACATCTGCTGGGCTCCAAGCTCTCCATGTCTCTGTTCTCCAAGTTTTGGCATCTGTGTCAGCTCTGCTGTCTCCAAATGTTTCCTCTTTTAAAGGACACCAGTAAACTAATTAAGATCCATCTGGAATGGGTGGAGTCACATCTCCATCTAATCAAAAGGCCACAGCCACAATTGGGCGTGCCACATCTCTGCAAAGATAATCCTATCAAAAGTTTCTACCCTGCAATATTGAATCAGAATTAAAATAAACAGCTGCCTCTGCAAGAGTGAATCAGGATTAAAAGATGACTTTTCTAGAGTACATAATTCTTTCAAACCAGCACACTCACATAAAGATATTCAAAGTTTTTAATCCATGATTGGCTCAGCAAACCCAAATATGCTAGTGAAGGCCCAGGTTCCTTGTGTGAACAGCCCACAATAAAAACCCTGGACTTTGAGTCCTAAACGCATTTCCCTGGGCAGAAGCACTGTACACGTGTTACTGGTTTATTTATTTATTTATTTATTTTTGTGTGTGTGTTAGTGTATTTTATTGCTAGAGGGAGGAGGGTGTTCTGTGTGGGTGGGGAAGCTTGTGCCAAGATGTATTTTTCCCTTTATTAATACTACTGTGAATTCTTTTTTTTAATTAGATAAATTGTGAGTTTACAGAAAACATGCATAAAATATAAAATATCCACATACCACCCTATTATTAATACCTTGCATTAGTGTGGTACATTTGTTATATTTGATATAATTGACTCAGAACATTTTTATAATTGTACTATTAACTATAATCCATGGTTTATATTAGGGTTTCCTGCATGTGCTGTGAAGTCCTATATATTTTTAAATTTTTATTCTAGTAACACATATAGTACTTATAATTTCCCACTTTTAACCACATTCAAAGATATATTTCAGTGCTTGTTAATTATTTTCACAATGTTGTGCTACCATCAACAACACCCATTACCAAAACTTTTCCATAATTTCAAATAGAACTTTGTACAATGGAGCATTTACTCCCCATTTCCACCACCACCCCTGGTGACCTATATTCTAGTTTCTGAATCTCTGAATTTGCTAATCATGATTATTTCATATCAGTGAGATCATACAATATTTGTCCTTTTGTCTCTGGCTTATTCACCTATTCACCGCTGGTAGGAAAGTAGAGTGGTGCAGTCCCTCTGGAGGGCGGTGTGGTGGCTCCACAGGAGGGTAGGGGTGGGGTTGCCATATGATCCTACAACTCCGTTGTTATGTATATACTTGGAGGAACTGAGAGTGGGGACATGAGTGGACATTTGCACATTGCTGTTTATGGTGGCAGTGTTCCTGATTTGCAATGGTTAGAGGTGGCCCAAGGAACTGAGGAACAGAAGGGGCATCTGAGGTGTATACATACAATGGAGTATTGACTGACTGTAAGAAGGAATGATTAGAAGAAACTGTTGCTCTCGCAGGGTTGATTAGGATTAAAACATGGCTTTTCTAGGTACATAAACTTTTTAAACCAGCAAACATTAAAACCATCTAGGGAATTTTTCATTTCAGTTATTGTGTTCTTCAACTCCAATATTTCTTTTTGATTCTTATTGAGAATCTCGAAGATCTCAATGTTTTTCTTTATCTCTTGGAGCATACTAAGTGTCATTTTTGTTTTAACGTCTCTCTCCAGTAAGTCCGAAACCTTTTCTTCTTCATTGATGATTTCTGGACTTTTGTCTCGTTCCTTTAAATAGGACATTTCTTTTTTCTTTGTTTAGCTTGTAATCTTTTGTTGCACACTATACATTTAGTATTTTTAAGTGTTAACTCTAGGATTTAGTCCTTGACTAGCTGCTCCAGAACATAGGAGGCTAGAGGTCTTAAATACTTTTTTTTATCATCACAATCGACTTTTTTTCCTTCTTTTTTTGTGAACAATAACATATATACAAAAAAAGCTATAAATTTCCAAGCACAGCATCACAATTAGTTGTAGAACATATTTCAGACTTTGGCATGGGTTACAATTTCACAATTTTAGGTTTTTACTTCTAGCTGCTCTAAAATACTGGAGACTAAAAGAGATATCAATTTAATGATTCAGCATTCATATTCATTTGTTAAGTTCTATCTTCTATGTATAATTCCACCATCACCTTTGATCTTTCCGTACCTCTCATTGGGGTTATTTGGGCTATGGAAATTCCAATTTTTTGATATTGGAAGGGTCTGTCACTAATATGGGGTAGGGAGATGAAACTATCTGATGTTCTGGAGAGGCTGGGCTAGGTTTCTGGACTTAATTTGGACCAGGGACCCATCTGGAGGTTGTAGGTTTCTGGCAAGTTACTCTAGTGACTTGACCCCTTGTGGAATCTTATAAAATGCCTTAGGTGTTCTTTAGGATTGGCTGGAATAGTCCTGGTTGGGGGTTGCAGGTTATGATAGGTAGTAAGGTCTACCTGAAGCTTGTGTAAGAGCAACCTCCAGAGTAGCCTTTCGACTCTATTTGAACTGTCTCTGCCACTGATACTTTATTAATTACACTTCTTTTCCCCCATTTGGTCAGGATGGAATTGTTGATCCCACGGTACCCAGTCTGGATTCATCCCTGGGGGTCATCTCCCACATTGCCAGGGAGTCTTTCACCCCTGGATATCATGTCCCACATAGGGGAGAGGGCAATGATTTCACTTGCAGAGTTGGGCTTAGAGAGACTGAGGCTGCTTCTAAGCAACAAAAGAGGTCCTCCAGAAGTAACTCTTAGGCATGCCTATAGGTAGTCTAAGCTTCTATGCTACCTACATAAGCTTCACTAGAGTAAGCCTCATGATCAAGGGCATGGCCTATTGATTTGGGTGTCCCTAAAGTTTGACACAGTATCAGGGGATTTGGGGATTAATAGTTCCATAGTCTTTCTCCTCTCCCTCAGGGGACTTTGCCTATACTTTTTGATTATCTGTTTAATATACTCTAGGATATTTCCAGGCATTACAATAATCTATACAGGTTTAAAGGATCTCTTTCTAATTCTGTGCTTTCTGTGTCTCTCTGTTAAATTTTAAACCGTTTTATTCACACACCATATAATCCAACCTAAGTAAATAGTAAATGATTCCTGGTATAATCACATAGCCATGCATTCACCTAATAACCTAATAACCTGTGCAGTATCTTAGATTTGGGCATCAAATGCCCAATCTGCACCCTTTTTTCATCTCCTAATAACCTGTGCCATGCATTCACCACCACAATATATATGAGAACATTTCCATTTTCCACAAAGGAAGAAGAAGAAAAAATGAAGAATAAAAAAACTAAATAAAATAAGAAAGGTGATACAACAACCACACCAAGAATCCCAAACCCCTCCCCAAAATCCCCCTCTTATTGTCAATTAGTTTTGGCGTGTTGCCTTTGTTACATTCAATGGAAGCGTATTACAGTGTTACTGCTAATTGTAGACCCTAGTAAGCATTGATTGTATTTTTCCTGTATACCATCCCATTTTCAACCCCTTGAATGTTATCATTCATTTGGTCTCCCTCATGAAAAACATTCTTATATTGAAGAATATAAGAATTCTTAAATGACACTATCATTGTCCACTCTAGGCTTCACTAAGTTATGCTGTCCTCCATCCCAGTCCTTACCCTCTGTCTTTCCTTCTGGTGTCATACATGCCCCCAGCCTTCCTCCTTCAACCATACTCACACTCAGCTTCATTCAGTGTACTTACAATATTGTGCTACCATCAGATAGTATGGTGCTACCCATTTCTGGATCTTTATAATCAGTTCTGTTGAACATTCTGTATTCCTCCAGCATCAAATGCACAATCTCTACCCTCTTTCCATCTCCTAATAACCTCCTAATAACTCCTAATGAAGTTAAGTGCTCTTAACTTCAACTTTCAAACTTTGCTCATTAATGTTAGTTCATATCAGTGGACCATACAGTATTTGTCCTTTTGTTTCTGGCTAATTTTGTAACCATGAAATAAAGATTTAAGGGGTGATTTTGATTATTGAATCATTATGTAGATATTCCTTTTTGCTTTCTGGTATATTAGAGTAGACAGAAGGAAATAACTGAAATCCCTAAAGAGTAATCCAGCTGCACTGATCTCTGATAATGATTGTATAGCCTTTATCTTGTGCTCCTGTAATTGTAAAAACCTTGTGACTGATCTTTATTTGTACACATTTATCCAGTTTTTCAACTTTAGAGTCTTGTAATCACTAAAGACAGCCTTCATGTAATGTTTATTAATGAAGGGTCTTGGGTCAGCCCAGAAATAACTTGCCCCAAGTCCAAAGTTATCTTGATAACTGAGACTGGATCTAGCCAAAATGGGCTATCAAAATGGACCTGTCTGTGGTTTGTCCAGAGTGATGCCCTGATGAATCCCAGAGTGATTTGATCAGTGAGTGGAAAAGTATTTGCAAAGCCCGCTTCGGAGAATGGTGAGAATGGGGAGAAATTCAACTTCCCCAAGTTGAATTCTTGATGTTCTCACAAGCAGTGTGGACAACCAAAGCTATAGGCTGAGCCCCCAGTCTTGGGGTTTGTTCATATGAAACTTAACCCCACAAAGGATAGGTCAAGCCTACTTAAAATTTAGGCCTAAGAGTCACCCCCAAGAGAGCCTCTTTTGTTGCTTAGATGTGGCCTCTTTCTCCAGCCAACACAACAAGCAATCTCACAACCCTCCCCCTGTCTACGTGGAACATGACTCCCAGGGATGTGGACCTTCCTGGCAACATGGGACAGAGATCTTGGAATGAATGGAGACTCAGCATCAAGGGATTGAGAAAAACCCTAGAACGAGCTGAACTTCAGCATCAAGGGATTGAGAAAACCTTCTTGACCAAAAGGGAGAAGAGTGAAATGAGACAAAGTGTCAATGGCTGAGAGATTCCAGAGTCAAGAGGTTTTCCTGGAGGTTATTCTTACACATTGAATAGATATCACCTTGTTATTCAAGATGTAATGGAGAGGCTGGAGGGAACTGCCTGAAAATGTAGAGCTGTGTTCCAGTAGCCATGTTTCTTGAGGATGATTGAATAATGATATAGCTTTCACAATGTGACTGTGTGATTGTGGAAACCTTGTGTCTGATGCTCCTTTTATCTACTTTATTAACAAACGAGTAGAACATATGGAATAAAAATAAATAATAAGGGGAACAAATGTTAAAATAAATTCAGTTTGAAATGCTAGTGATCAGTGAAAGCGAGGGGTAAGGGGTATGGTAGGTATAATCTTTTTTTTTCTGTTTTCATTTTATTTCTTTTTCTATTGTCTTTTTATTTCTTTTTCTGAATGGATGCAAATGTTCTAAGAAATGATGAATATGCAACTAAGTGATGATATTGTGAATTACTGATTATCTATGTTAATGTTTTATTTCATTTGTTAAATTTTTTTAATTAATAAATAAATTTTAAAAAAATGGGCCTGTCTGGCATGTATCGTATCTTAGATTTTAACCTACAAGTCACCTATACCTCATTATAATATTGAAAATCACACTGATCATCTATTAAGGCCACCATTTTCTTCCATACATTCTGTGACTAAGTATGTAATCAATCTGTGCATGTTCAATGATTAGATCACCTCAAATTACTTCATCTGAACGGGGTAATTGTGCTATTATCCTAAGTCTGCCCATGTTTTAATCTATAAAACTCTCAGAATTTCTGCAGTTCAGGGAGATAGATTTTGGGCTGATAGGCCATCTGATCTCCTGCTACAAAGTGATAAAATTTTCCTGTCTTTGAAACCTTGGTGTCTCAGGAATTGGTCATTTGAATGCATTTGAGTGGCAAAAGAATCCATCACTTTGTCTGGTAACAATTTGGCAAACCCTCCGGTGGGATGGATGCCCTAGGCTCTGGCGCTCTAATAGAGCTGGTAAGATAGGAAACCAAGCCTTTTGTAGCTGCTGAACTGAATTTAATCTAGAGGCTTGGCAGCTGGAGTTTCGCTGATCTGCTAGCACTCCAGGTTCTTTTGGCACCTTTAAAAATTCAAAGAGAGAAACCATTTCAGTTCCATGAC
This sequence comes from Tamandua tetradactyla, assembly GCF_023851605.1. Lineage (NCBI taxonomy): Eukaryota > Metazoa > Chordata > Mammalia > Pilosa > Myrmecophagidae > Tamandua > Tamandua tetradactyla. Next base: position 194,717,708 of record NC_135327.1, on the reverse strand, counting down.
CAGACATCTGATTGGGTAAGTGGGTCAACAAGGAGTAAAAGTGAATTGGGGACTCAGAGTTACTCAGAGTTAGAGCACTGAGCTCTGAAAGTTGGCATTACCCCATTCAGCAACTATTTAAAAAGCTGAAAAAGTGATCAGACTTTGGCTACAGCTATGAATGAAGCTGATCTGGCTAGGATCAAGGTAAATCAGAATACTGGGTAAAGGATGATACGGCTCATATTTTCAAACTTCAACCTCTATGTGAGGCCAAAGGGAAAGATGTTTATTTGGTCCAAAAAAATTTTTTTTTAATTTAAAAGTCAATAAGAAATTCTTATCAGAATGATTTTGCTTATAGGGCTTTCCATTAAGAAAAAAGAAAAAGAAAAAGAATATATGTTGATATTGAAAGAGGCCCATGGGTTATTTTACTTAATCAATATTTGAGAAATAAAGTGCACACAAGTTCTGTACAGTTTTAGAACTGGGTCAGAACAGGGTTGTGCATGATCTCTTGCTTTTCACCCCCAATACTGATGTTATAAATTGTCAAGAAGACACTGGTTTTAAAACCATATATAAAACAAGCATCTGTTTTTAAATTATTTATTTTATATTGATATATATTTTATATTGAGATATTTTATATATTACATGTTCAGATACCATGTAATCATCCAAGGTGTACAGTCATGGTTCAAAATATTATCATATAACTATGCATTTATCATCACAATTGATTTCTTTTTATTTTGTGTGAAAAATATATACAAAAAAGCAATAAATTTTAATGCACATCACAACAATTAGCTGTAGAACAAATTTCAGAGTTTGGTATGGGTTACAATTCCACAATTTTAGGTTTTTACTTCTAGCTGCTCTAAGATACTAGAGATTAAATATCAGAATAATGATTCAGCAATCATACCCATTTGTTAAACCCTACCTTCTTTGTATAACTCAATCATCACCTTTGATCTTTCTCCTACTCTTTACAGGTATTTGGGTTATGCCCATTTTAACTTTTCCATATTGGAAGAAGCTGTCAATAATATGGGATGGGGGCGGAACTAGTTGATATTCTGGAGAGGCTGGCCCCTCTGCATTTCAGGACTTATATGGTCCAGGAATCCATCTGGAGGTTGTACGTTTCTGGATAGTTACCCTAGTGCATGGACCCTTTGTAGAATCTTATATAATGACCCAGGTATTTTTTAGGATAGGCAAGAATGGTTTTGGTTGGGGTTTGGCAAACTACAATACATAGCAATGTCCAACTGAAGCTTATGCATGAGTGACCTCCAGAGTAGCCTCTCAACTCTATTTGAACTCTCTCAGCCACTGATACCTCATTTGTTATACTTCTTTCCCCCCTTTTGGTCAGGATGGCATTGTTGATCCCACAGTGCCAGGGCCAGACTTATCTCTGGGGGTCATCTCCCATGCCACCAGGGAGACTTTCACCCCTGGATACCATGTCCCACATAAGGGAGAGGGCAATGATTTCTTGCAGAATTCTACTTGCAGAATTGGGATAGAGAGGCCACATCTGAGCGACAAAAGAGGTTCTTTGGAGGTGACTCTTAAGCATCCTATAGGTAAGCTAAGCTTGTCTGCTACATACGTAAGCTTCACAAGAGCAAGCCTCAAAATCAAGGGCTTTGCCTATTGATTTGAATGTCTCTGTTTGACACTGTTCTGGGGTTTCTCCAGTGTAAAGTTTAATAGTTTCATATTTTTTCTCCCATCCCTCAAAGGACTTTGTCAATACTTTTTGAGTATCTGCTTTATATACTCTGGATAAGTCTGGGACTTATCCAGACATTACATTAAACTATACAGAATTAAAGGTCCTCATTCTTATTCTAGGCTCCCTGTGTTTGACTTGTTTAAATGATCTGTCCAGACAGGTTGAGTTAGATTATGCACTACAGAAAATTACATTCTGAACAAACTAAAACTTTCTTCCTTTGGTCTCAAAGAGTGGATGAGGTTCTATAGTATATGTTATGTCTTCCTTACCCCTGTATTCTGAATTACCTAAGCCTGACCTGATCAGTTTCATTCTTATCTCTAAATACAAGGTTATACCTATATAAAGTATCCTCTTAAAATCCAGAAATAACAATTACCACTCTGGACTAAATGTGACTGCTTTAAGATCTTACAATGTAGGCTCCTGTTTTCTTATAAGTGTTTTCTAAATGATACCATACAATATTTGCTCTTTTGTTTCTGGCTTATTTTGCCCCACCAAATGTCCTACAGGTTCATTCACAATGTTGCATGCCTCACAACTTCATTCCTTTTTGTATCAGCACAGTATCAGAAATGTATACACGTCATTCACCAATCTACTTCTTAGTTAGTGTATCCTTTAGCCACCTCCATTCATTGGGCTTCATGTATAATGTCCAAAGTTGACGGTCCATCAACACTCTCAATTTTATATAATTTCATTGCTCCCAAGAAAAAGATAATCAATAAACACCCCTTCACCAAACAGAAAATCCAAACCTCCCCTTAACACTTGTCCATCCCCCCATCATTTATTCCTAGTGTTGCTGTGGTACTGTTGATGTTTTCCTGTTAAACATAGTCCATAGTATGCAATATCAATTTTCCCCTTATACCCTGAACTTATGTACTCTTTGTTCAAGATTCATACCTTTGCAGTAGTTCATGCAAGAACTTATTTATATTTGTAATGTTAATCGGGGGACACATGGGTCTATACAGCCCCTTTTAATCATATTCACCTTCAATATGGTAAAATTGCTGTAAATTCACTATTGAACTGCCTTCATTGCTATCTATCCCCTTACATTTAAGTTCAACCTCATAAGCTAACTGTTCTCCTATTTCTAGCTTCCATGTATCTTTAGGTCTTTTTGGTGCAAAATTTCTATTTTGGGTAGCATATTATCTAATTTAACTTGTATGGTCAGTTTACTTGAACACCATAATTACGTGGACTCTTGAACATGGAGTGAGATCTTTTTGGTTTGTACAGATTAATGTGATATCCTGATATACCCAGAGTAATTTGGGCAGAGAATAACAAAGTATTTGCAATGTCCCCTTGGGGGACTTGGGAGAAAAGAGGAAACATTAAACTTCCCCATCTGGGGAATTTCTGATACTCTCACAAGCATTTGGGACAACCACTTCAATAGGCTAAGCCCTCAATATTGGGGTTTGTCCCTAAGAAGCTTATTCCTGCAGAAAATAAGCTAAGCTTACTTATAATTATGCCTAAGAGTCACCCCCAGAGAACCTCTTTTGTTGCTCAAATGTGGCCTCTCTCTCTAAACAACTTGGCAGGTGAACTCACTGCCCTCCTCCTTATGTGGTACATGACTTGTAAATCTCCCTGGCAATGTGGGACAGAACTCCTAGGATGAACCAGGACCCAGCATCAAGCAATTGTGAAAGCCTTCTTGACGAAAAAGGGGAAGAGAGAAATGAGACAAAATAAAGTTTCAGTGGCTGAGAAATTTCAGAGTTGAAGTTATCCTGGAGGTTATTCTTATGTATTATATAGATATCCCTTTTCAGTTTATAGTGTATTGGAGTGGCTAGAGGAAAGTACCTGAGATTCTTGAACTGTGTTCCAGTAGCCTTGATTCTTGAAGCTAACTGTATAACTATATATCTTTTACACTGTGACCATGTGATTGTGAAAACCTTGTGTCTGATACTCTGCATATGGCAGATGAGCAAAATAATAATAATAATAATAATAAGGATAAGGATAAAAATAAATAAATAATAGAGGGGGATAAAGTATAAAAAATTGGGTTGATTCAAACACTGATGGTCAATGACAGGGAAGGTCAAGGAGTATGGGATGGATGAGTTTATTTTTTTAATTTCTTTTTCTGGAGTGATGCAAATGCTCTAAAAATAATCATGGTGATGAATACACAACTATGTGATGATATTGTGAGCCATTGATTATATACTATGGCTGGATTGTATGTGTGTGAAGATTTCTCAATAAAAATACTAAAAAAAGAGAGAGAAGAAAGAGAGTTAAAAAAAAAAAGCGGCTCAAGGAGTAAATATGGTGGTTTGAGTCCCCTTGGACCTGGCTTTAAGACCTGGTCCTGCTTCCAGAATGATCCCTGTTCTAGTTTGCTAGCTGCCAGAATGCAATATATCAGAAACGGAATGACTTTTAAAAAGGGGAATTTAAAGAGTTGCTAGTTTACAGTTCTAAGACCGAGAAAATGTCCCAATTAAAACACATCTATAGAAATGTCCAATCAAAGGCATCCAGGGAAAGATACCTTGGTTTAAGAAGGCAGATGAAGTTCAGGGTTTCTCTCTCAAGTGGAAGGGCACATGGCAAGCATGGTGTCATCTGCTAGCTTTCTCTCCTGGCTTCCTGTTTCCTGAAGCTCCCTGGGAGGCGTCTTCCTTCCTTATCTCCAAAGCGCTGGCTGATGGACTCTCTTCTTCATGGTGCTGCAGCATTCTCTGCTCTCTCTCTGAATCTCCTTCATTCTCAAAAATGTTTCCTCTTTTATAGGATTCCAGAAACTCATCAAGATCCACTCAAATGGGTGACATGTCATCACCTAATCCAGTTTAACAACCACTCTTGATTAAATCACATCTCCAGGGAGATGATCTGATTACAGTCCAAACATACAGTATTGAATAGGGATTATTCTGCCTTTATGAAATGGGATTTTGATTAAAACATGGCTTTTCTAGGGGACATACATCCTTTCAAACCAGCACAATCCAGTTACTCTGGCCTCTGCCCTTTTCTGCTTTCTGGGTACCATGCTGTTTGGGGTTTGAAGCCCTGGCCTAAATTTGTCTGTTGAGTATACTCCTAGAGAATGAGTAATCCAACAATTAATTGGTATTTAATGAAATTAAATAGACCTGTTTAAGTATTATCCAGTATGTTACCTAGGTATAGTAAGAGCTTAACGCTAGTTTAATTGTTAGTCGGCATGCTAAGTATTTAATGCCTGTTCAATTGTTAGTTTGCAAGCTGCAAGAATGTGATATACCAGAACCAGAATCACTTAAAAAAAGAGGAATTTAATAAATTATAAATTTATGGTTGTAAGGCTGTGAAAATACCCAAACTAAGGCATCCAGGGAGAGATACCTTAATTCAGGAAAGGCCAATGGTTTTGGCAGAGCTCTGTCAGCTGGGAAGTCATGTGGTTGGCATATGCTAATCCCTTGCTCCTTGGCTCCATTCCTTTCAGTCCCCTGTTCTTGCGGGGACTCCTCACTTTGCTTCTCCAGCACTGGCTTTCATCTCTTGGCTTCCATGGGCTCTCTCTGGGTTCTGCCTTGCTTAACATCTCATGGGAAGGCACACAGCAAAGTCTGCTGGGCTCCAAGCATCTCCACAGGTAGGCATCTGTATCAGCTCTGAGGCTTCTGTCATTTCTGACTCTCTCCAAAATGTTTCCTATTTTAAAGATCCCAGTAAACTACTCAAGACCCACCTGGAATGGGTGGAGTCACATCTCCATCTAATCAAATGGTCATGCACACAACTGGGTATGTAATATCTTTGTAAAGATAATCTAATTAAAAAATTTGGCAGTTGCCACTGCTTGCCAGGACCTGTATCAAGAGATTGAAAAAGTCTTCTTGACCAAAAGGGGGAAGAGAGAAATGAGACAAAATAAAGTTTTGGTTACTAAGAGATTTCAAGCAGAGTCAAGAGGTTATCCTGCAGGTTATTCTGATGCATTACATAGATATCCCTTTTTAGTTTGTGGTGTAGTGAAGTGGCTGGAGGGAAGTACCTGAAACTGTTGAGCTGTGTTCCAATAGCCTTGGTTCTTGAAGATGATTGTATAAAGATATAACTTTTTCAATGTGACTGTGGGATTGTGAAAACCTAGTTCTTGTTCCTCCTTTTATCCAGAGTATGGACAGATGAGTAAAGAAGTATGGATAAAATATAAATAAATAATAGGGGGGACAAAGGGTAAAATAAATTGGGAAGGTGGAAAAACTAGTGTCCAATGACAGGGAGTGTAACCAAGAAATTGTTGCTTCCCATGGACCGGAGCTCGAAGGATATTAAGGAATGACGAAAGAGAGAGAGAGAGAGAGAGAGGGAGGGAGGGAGGGGGAGGGAAGGACGGGGAGGAAGGGGGAGGGAGGGAGGGAGGGGAGAGAGAGAGAGAGACAGACAGACAGACAGACAGACAGACAGGATCAGGGGGTCTGAAGATTTGTGACAACAGACAACAGACCACTTTATTCTTAACCAGATCCTGTTTCTATACTGCAGGGTGACAAAAGGCATGCATGCATTTCCTGAGGGAACAAAGTGTTTATCTTTCAGTGCTCTCTTCCTTTATACTTAAGATAACCATTTGGGGTTAACAAACATTCTCTTCTCCCCAGACTGTTCTCCATAAAGCAGAATACAATCTCCACAGTTTACTGCTGCCGCCACCCTGACAGCCAGCTGCTCCCAACAAATTCTGCAGGTCTTGTTTTAACCCTTGCTCCTACAAGAAATTAGGATTTAAGGAATACTTTTAATTACTGAAACATATAAATGTTCCTTTTGCTTTTTTGGATTTTGGAATGAATGAGGGAGAGTACCTGGAAGCCCTGAATTACAATTAAGCTGTTTGGACATCTGGAAGAATTATAAAAGGCCTTATCTTTTCTCTGGTGCCTGTGTGGCTAAGAAAGCTGTTATGCCCTTTATCTGATCGTTTTCTTAGTAGGTCCTAATAGTAAAGAAAATGGTCCAGTTATTAACTAGTCTCAGTCCCTTGCATTTGTAAATCATTTGCTAAACTCTGCCATTGAAAGAGATAAATAGCCCTGCCTCCTTTTCTTTCAATTTATGTTAACAATGTTTAACAATGTTTTCTGTTTTGAACTTCTACCTTGAATTTACTATCTGTAAATGCCCTCATCTCTCTGCACTAGAAACCTTAAAAACCTGGAGTCTCTTTTGTTCGTGGAGACAGATATTGGGCCATTAGGCTGTCTGCTCTCCTGCTACATGTATAGTAATAAACTCTTTCTCTCTTTGAAACCTCGATGCCTCAAGAATTGGTAATTGAGCATATGGGGCAGAAGAATCCACGGTCTTTGTCTGGTAACAGGAGGGGAAAGGGGTATGGTATGTATGAGCTTTATTTTTATTTTTTTTTCTGGATAATGCAAATGTTCTAAGAAATGATCATGGTGATGAATATACAACTATGCAACGATATTGTGAGCCATTGATTGTGCACAATGTATAGAATGTATGTGTGTATAGATTTACCCATAAAATATTTTTTTTAAAAAGGTGCATTGACTATCAAGTTCTGGAAATATATACTGTAAATGTTTAATTTGTTCCAAACTTAAATCTGGAAAACTTTTCCATATCCCTCAAAGACCTTTCACTTTACTTACCGAAATTTGGTAGTTGGCTTTTATTCTGTTACTCCTATCCCCAGGCTATTTAAATTTTAATACTATCTGATTATTACAGTTACCATTGCAAAGATATTATTGGAAAAAATAATAACAACAAACACAGTTTATTCTGTAGGACATTTTATGCCTATCATTTCTAATCTCCAGGCCCAGTAAAAATAGAATTCTTAACCACCCCTCCCCCATCTTTCTGTGCTTAGCCCCCCCACCCCCCTTCCCATCCCCCCACCCCCCCACCACAACTGCTTTAAGTTAGACCTTGGAGCAGGGGTAGGTTGGACAGAAAGAAATCATGCTTGCTGAAAGTTTAGGTGAGGGCCATGGAGTTTTGAGAGTTCCTATGCCTTCCCCACCTTTTTAAAAGAATATATTTCCAATTATTAGATCTATTTCACTAAGAGCTGTGGCTGGGAAAATTGGAAAAGATCTTTGCTTCTTCCAGAGGCAACCATTTAGCAGTTTTCTGCTGTCTTAGGGAAATTCCAGGGGGCTGTTTCTTTCTAATGTCCAGGATTGTTTACAGTAATTACAAAACTAAAGTTTTGAATTTTACCATTCAGAGAGTTTGTTCATCTTTTTTTAATTCAGAAGTACAGACTTCTATAAAATTTATATAAAATTGCCTATTTATTTCTTCAGCTATTGCATTAGAGCTTTTTTAAAAGAATATTTACTTTGTTATTACCATCCAGAGGTATAAGAATATGCATTGAACAGGCAAAGAGACAAAAATAGAGAGTTTAAAAAGAAACAAACACAGAAATACTTTTGAGAGGGATAGAGGATTGAATATATTACCTCATCCATTTTTACCTTTTTTCAGAACAATTTTAACTGTAATATCTTTAATTTCTACTGTAATGATAGTATTTTCATTTTAAATCATTTTGAGGCCAGTAATGATGGTATTTTCATTTTAAATCGTTTTGAGGTTAGATTATGTTGCAGAAATAAACCCTTTTTAATGACTCATGACTAAAATATTGTAAATTTTCCATACAGCCCAAAGGTTCCTTCTTAAAAGAATTTCCATCATCAGTAAACAATTAGGAGCATTTGACCGATACTAACAAATTAAAATGGACAGGCACTTAACACTTATTATATTTAAGTAACACACCAATTAATAGCTAGACTGAATACAACTGTGTCAGTTTGAAAATATTATGTATCCAGAAAAGCCATGTTTTAATCCTGATTCAGTTTTGAGGGGGCAGCCATTTATTTTAATCCTGATTCAACACTGTAGGCCAATCTTTTGATTAGATTATCTCCACAGAGATATGACATGCCCAGTTGTGTGTGTGACCCTTTAATTAGATGGAGATGTGACTTCATCTATTCCAGGTCTTGATTAGTTTACTGGAATCTTGTAAAAGAGGGAACATTTTGGAGAGAATCAGAAATGACAGAAGCTTCAGAACTGATACAGATGCCTACATGTGGAGATGCTTGGAGCCCAGTAGACTTTACTATGTGCCTTCCCATGAGATGTTAAGCAAGGCAGAACCTGAAGAGAGCCCAGGGAAGCCAAGGAATAAAAGCCAGCCCTGGAGAAGCAAAGTGAAGAATCCCCACAAGAACAGAGGCTGAAAGCAATGGAGTCCAAGAACAAGGGACTAGCGTTGATGTGCAAATGTCTATTTGTGTCCTTGTACTCATGTCCTTTGAATATATACCAAATAATGGGATTGCTGGATCATAATGCAATTCTATACATAGCTTCCTAAGAAAATGCCAAACTGCCTTCCAGAGTGGTTGTACTATTTTACATCCCCACCAACAGTTGATAAATGTGCCTCTTTCTCTACATCCTCTCCAGCACTTATTTTCTGTTTTTTCTTTTTTTTGATAATGGCCATTATAGTGGAGTGAGATGATACCTCATTGTGGTTTTGATTTGCATTTCCCTAATAACCAGTGAAGTTGACCATCTTTTTATGTGCCTTTCAGCTATTTGTGTTTCCTCTTCTGAGAAGTGTCTGTTCATGTCTTTTACCCACTTTTAATCAGCTTGTTTGTCTTTTGTTATTAAGTTGAAGAATCTCTTTATATATTCTGGATACTAAATCCTTATCTGATATATGGTTTCCAAATATTGTCTCCCATTGCATAAGCTCACTTTTTATTTTCTTGACATGGTTCTTTGATGCATGAAAGTGTTTAATTTTGGGGAGTTCCCATTTATCTATTTCTTTTTTCAATGCTTGCACTTTGGGTGGAAGGTCTAGGAAACAACCTCCTATTATAAGTTTTGTAAGATATCACCCTACATTTCCTTCTAAAAGTTTTATGGTCTTAGTTCTAATGTTTAGGTCTTTGATCCACTTTGAATTACTTGTTGTATAGAGTGTGAGATATGGATCCTCTTTTATTCTTTGGCATATGATATCCAGTCAATGTACTTTTAGCATTATTTATAATTTTAAGATATTATTAAAAAAACAGATTTTTTCAGCCTTTCATGAAAGGAATTTCTGATAAAATTTTTGAATTGTACAGATGTGATTTTATTCTGCTTAAGTATGTTCTCCCTAAATTTATACAAGCTTACTGATAAAATAAGCTAGTATTATAAACATGTTCTCAAAATTTCTCTTAAAAATAGCCTAAGTAGGCAGGTTAGGTTACATGAATTGAACAATATACCTGATGACACTTATATAATAAAATAAGAATATGTTGATGCTTCAAATATATCCTATTTAAGAAATTTATTAAAGAAGCCATGACTTAAGACAGAATAAACTTATGAAGCATGTAATAACATGGATGGACCTAGAGAACATTATGCTGAGTGAGTCTAGCCAAAAACTAAAGGACAAATACTGTATGGTCCCACTGATGTGAACTGACATTCGAGAATAAATTTGGAATATGTCATTGGTAACAGAGACCAACAGAACTTAGAAACAGGGTAAGATAATGGGTAATTGGAGCTGAAGGGATACAGACTGTGCAACAGGACTGGATACAAAAACTCAAAAATGGACAGCACAATAATACTCAATTGTAAAGTAATCATGTTAAAACACTGAATGAAGCTGCATCTGAGCTATAGGTTTTTTTGTTTGTTTGTTTGTTTGTTTGTCTGTTTGTTTGTGTCTTTTTTTTACTATTATTATTATTTTTATTTTTTTCTCTGTATTAACATTCTATATCTTTTTCTGTTGTTTTGCTAGTTCTTTTTCTAAATCGATGCAAATGTACTAAGAAATGATGATCATGCACCTATGTAATGATGTTAAGAATTACTGATTGCATATGTAGAATGGAATAATTTCTAAATGTTGTGTTAATTTCTTTTTTTTCTTTAATTAATAAAAAAAAAAGAAGCCATGACTTAATATTGTAAACTAACATATTCTTGGTATTTGTTAGCACTTGGGAATAATGTTGAGAAAAAATTGAACTTTATCTGGATATTAATATTAAATCCCTTAAATATTGAAAAGCTGATTATATTTCTAACTCGGGATTTTTCTGAACTTTGAAGGTAGTGCTGAATTGGACTGAGAGATTTTAGGCACATTGCAAAGTTATCATTTCTGTGTTGTAAGTATGATGCCTGGCTATGTTCCAAACCCAAGCATAAATTTCTTCCTACTTCCATTATTTTGTAGTTTCTCTATCTCTCTTTCCCTTCATGAATACTGTTATTGGAAGAAAGTATGCAGGTTCAAAAAGTTTTGTGAATTTATTATCAAATTTATTTCTGATTATGTGCAGTCTGGGTAAATAAGGAAAGGTGTAGAAAGTTTAAGGGAGTGAATTTTGTTTTTTGTAGACTTTAAGCCCTGAATGAATATAGAGAGTTGTTATTTAAAAAAAAAAAGGAGTTTATAAAATTTAATTCTGTCTGTCATAGTTAGGGCTGGTGGCGGGGCAAGGTGGTGGCATAGTGAGATATGGAATTTAGTTCATCCTCCAGAGCAACTACTACATAGCCAGGAACTGGACAGAACAACTACTTGGGGGGGGGGGGGAGACATAAGTGACGAGACACATCATACAGCAGTCTAGAATAGGTGGAATGGCTGAGATCCCACACAGAACTGTAAGTCTCCCAAGACACTGAGGCCAGCACCCCTCTCCTATTTGGCATGGCAGGCTGGTTCCCTGAGAGGAAAGAAAACAGACTTTGCTAGTAGCAAAGAATTAGCACAACTGAGCTCCAATTATGGAGTTAATTAACAAATTCTAACTACTGAAAGCAGGTCTAAACACAGATAAACCTGGAGTAAGCACTAAAAGAACCAGTTCTTGCCACAGCAAAGGGGGACAGGTCTGATGGAAAAAAACCAAACCAGAGGCTTTTTGAGTTGGATAGCACAAAATACTGGAAAACGATTGGACACCAGGAAAAGGGGGCACATAAATCCTGGAGACACAGAGACATGAACCAACTCCAGCTCTTTTTTGCTTCTTAACAGCTCATTAGATAAGAATTGTGAGCACTCTCAGGCTCCAGTACTGCCCCAGACAAGGGCAGAATTAAGGCATGTCTGAGAGACAAAATAAATAGTTAGGTGGATGGGGATAATTCCCTAAAGGGTATATCTTCCCCAAGGAAAGGGATGCAGGACCCAACTGAAGTGGAGGCCCTCCTTCAGGAAATTCAGGCCCCAGGGGCTGGAAAACAGAAGCAACCAAAGCCTGCCTACTACCTCAGCCTCTGTCTCAACACTGGCAGGGAGAGGCTGCTGAAATTAAGGGTACCACATCATTTTAGACTTGTAGGAAGCTGTGGGAAGATGTGTGTCATAGGCTGGACAGGATAAGAAAAGCACAGACTTTCATAGGAAAGTCTGAAAACCTACTGGACTCAATCTCAGGAAAACTTAATATTGGCTACTCTCTTCTCCTGAGATGTGGGCCTGCCAGGTCTAGGAAAATCTGACTGGGGTTATTCATATCTGTGAAGACCCTCCTCAAGAAAAGGCCCCATGTAAGCAGGGTAAGAAACAGAAAAAGAACAACTGAAAAATTCTGATCAGTTAAACAGAACCTATGCTAGAGGTCTAGAATAAGTTGGGCTGAAGGCCAAAGAACACATAGATAACAAAGCCATCCAACAAGAAAACACTAAGTAAAAGAGGGAAAACAACCTCCAGAATAAACTAATTAAGGAAATCAAATGCCTAGACACCAGCAAAAAATAATGAGTCATACTAGGGAAATCAAAGATATGGGCATGTCAAAGGAACAAACCAACATTTCAAATGAGATACAGGAGTTGAAACAACTAACTCAGGATGTTCAAACAGACAAGCAATATCTCATCAAAAATAAAATCAGTGAGTTGAGGGAGGATATAAAGACATTGGGTGAACATAAAGAAGAGCTTGAAAGTTTGAAAAAACAAATGGCAGAATTTATGGGAATAAAAGGCACAATAGAAGAGATGAAGAAACAATGGATAACTGAAACAATAGATTTGAAGAGGCAGAAGAAAGAATTAGTGAACTAGAGGACAGGACATCTGAAATCCAAGAACAGATAGGAATAAGAATGGAAAAATATGAACATGGTCTCAGGGAATTGGATGACAATATGAAGTTCATGAATGTATGTGTCCCAGAAGGAGAAGATAAGAGAAAAGAAGCAAAAAGAATAATGGAGGAAATAATAACTGAAAAATTTCTATCTCTTATGAAAGACATAAAATTACAGATCCAAAAAGTGTAGTGTACCCCAAACAGAATACACCCAAATAGACCTACTTCAAGACCTACTTCAAAACACTTGTTAATCAGATTGTCAAATGCCAAAAATTGTGGGAAACAGACCTTTTTACCTTCAGGCTAAACCTTAAGACAGTGACCCGGAACACTGGGTCACATGGCTCTTGTGGAACACTGCAGATGGCTCGTCTTCCACAAGGAAGCTTTGAAGAGTAAAAGGGCTGGGAACTAGAATGTGCTATTCTTTGAAGAGATTTCACAGATAAACAATTAAGCCTAAAAGAGTTTGCATTTTCTTGTATTTTACATATTGGCGGAATTGTAATTAACATTAAAGATTAACTTGATGTTACTTCCTCCTGCCTTTTGAAGTAACCACTAATAAATAGCTGGAGCAAAACTAGCAAAGCGCTCTTGGCTCCAGAAGTTCAAGAGTCCCCTGCTCCCATTTTCAGAAATCTGTCTCTGTCTTAATTCGTACATCACCCTGTCAGCAATATTTGGCATCCAACATGGGACACAAAGAGCTGCTGCTACAGCTCCTGACAGAAGAGTCGCTTGAACAAAGTAAAAGGAATTTCCAGCATTGCGGGGACTCGAGGTGGAAAGTCTGGCTGGTGAGTAAGTGGTTTCTGTATGAAACAACTTTGAGGAATACAAGCAGGGTTATATGGGTAATATAGAAGGTACAAATAAATATAGACCTTATATTAGTCTCCTTCAACAACTATTGAGAGTCCGGGGAGCTAAAGAGGATGAATAAAAAATTTTAGAACTTTTAAAGACCATTGATCAACATTGTTCATGGTCTCTTACTTTAGGATCATTAGAATTGCAGGATTGGGACAGAGTAGGGAAAGTTAAAACAATTACATTTGAAAATAGTTTCTTTACCCATTACTATTTGGTCCACAAGGACGTTGATAAAATCTGTTCTTAAACCTTTACAAACAGATGATTCTGATAATGAACAGTGTGAAGAAAAAGAGGAGGAGTTTCCTAATGATAAATTTTCAATACCAGAAAATAATGAATTTAAATTTGAAGAAAAAACTTTCTTTTTCAAGGCTCCTATAGTGCCTTCATCAGTAAAACTGTCAGCTCCTCCTTTACCAAACCATAATACAAATTTGTTCTTGAAAGATATACAGATAGCTCAGTCTGTTCCCCTGTCAGGAGTGCAGCAAGGAATCGCAAAAGCTAGACAGCAAGGAGATCTTGAAGTGATTGATGTTCGTTTTGCTTTCCCGGTAGTTGTAAAAGAGGAATTACCTCCTGGGCAGGATGCTGCCTGCCCAGATGGAGTATATACTTATACTCATGAACCAAGGCCATTTAATATAATAAAGGAACTTTAAAAATCTATTCAATCTTATGGGATACATTCTCCTTTTACTCAGGGGATTGTACAAGGACTTGCAGATGGCTCTAGATTAATTCCCATAGATTGAACTACACTAATCCGTACAGTATTAGGTCCAGGAGAATATTTACAGTTTCGTACTTGGTGGATGGAGCATGCTGAGATTCAGGCTAATAGAAATAGGCAAGAGTGTGTTAATATTTCTTATGAACAACTTATGGGTAGTGGTCCTTATTCCTCTGTTATTAATCAATTTATCATGAATGACCAAGCCATTGATCAATTACGAAGATGTTGTCTTTGAGCTTGGAAACGAATTGAAAGTAAAGGGGAATCTAAACAATCTTTTCAAAAGATCTTACAAGGACCTAAAGAGCTATATCCTGATTTCATAGCTCATTTACAAGATGCTATTAAAAGTCAAGTTAGGGGCGGGCCGCGGTGGCTCAGCGGGCAAGAGTGCTTGCCTGCCATGCCGGAGGACCCCAGTTCGATTCCCGGCCCCAGCCCATGTAAGAAACAAACAAACAAGCAAAAAATAATAAAATAAAAAAATACTTAAAAAAAAAAAAAAAAAAAAAGTCAAGTTAGTAGTCCAGATGCCTCTGATACTTTATTACAATTACTGACTTGTGAAAATGCCAATAAAGATTGTCAGTGAGCTATAGTTCCATTTAAAGGAAAAACAGATTTTTCTGGATATATCAGACTGCGTCAGGATATTGGTACTGAAGGATATAAAGCAGAAATGATGGCTCAAGCTATGGCAGGGCTGCAAGTTCTCATTTTCCTGGAAAATGTTATTCCTGTGGAAAGCTGGGACATACTCAAAAAGAATGTAATAAAATGACTCCTACATGCTCTGTTACCAGACAACCAGGACTTTGTCCAAAATGTCAAAAAGGACGGCATTGGGGAAATCAATGTTGCTCCTCATTTAATAAAGATGGATCCATACTGATGGGAAACTGTCCAATGGGCAAGCTCCTAGCCCCGACAAAGAAGGGAGCATATCCCATAAAAACTCAGTCTTACTTAGCTCTACCTCCTCTACCCCCCTCAGATGCTCCATATTAGATCTTTCCCCATCTACTAGTGGCAGTGCAGCTATAGACATTATTTCGGCTGTGGAAATTTATTTACAACCCAACACAGCCCCTATAAAAATTCCAACAGGTTTATTTGGTCCTCTTCCTCAAGGTACTATAGGTCTTTTATTAGGATGTAGTAGTTTAAACTTAAATGGTGTTCAGGTTCATACTGGAATAATAGATTCTGATTATGAAGGCAAAGTACCAGTAGTTATGTCCTCCACAGTGCCGTGGACTGCCCATAAAGGTGATAAAATTGCTCAGTTATTACTATTACCATATGTTGCCATAAGAAATTCTAAACGTGTTAGAGGAACTGCTGAATTTGGTAATACAGGACAAACTGGAATTTTTCTCACAGAACGTCGTAAAGAGTCACATCCTATGTGTAAAATTATTATTCAGGGACATAAATTTGCTGGCTTAATTGATACCAGAACCAATGTACCAATTATTAGTCATCGGCATTGGCCTACCAAATGGCCCCTACAACCAGCTGACGCCATTGTGGTTGGACTGGGAACTCCACAGCATTCAATGCAAAGCGTTCATATATTACCCTGTGAAGGCCCAGAAGGACAAAAGGCTACAATTCAGCCATTGATAGCACCAATTCCTCTTATTTTATGGGGAAGAGACATATTAGAACAGTGGGGATCTATGATAAAAATTCCAAAACCGACACAAAGAGTATACTGCATACAAAGTCAAAATATAATGCAACAAATGGGATATGATCCAAAAAGGGGTTTAGGCATTAAATAGCAGGGTAATAAAGAAATAGTACAAATTTCTCCAAAATTAAATAAAACTGGATTAGGATATCAACATTTTCACTAGTGGCCACTGTTCAAGCACAATCACATTTACCAGTGCCTTTAAAATGGCTTACTAACAAGCCTGTATGGATTGAGCAGTGGCCTTTGACCTTAGAAAAATTACAGGCACTACATTCTTTAGTTCAGGAACAGCTCAGTTTAGGACATCTTGAAGAATCTTTTAGTCCTTGGAATTCTTCAGCATTTCTAATAAAAAAGAAATCAGGAAATTGGTGGATGTTAACTGATTTATGAGCCATTAATGCTGTTATACAACCTATGGGCCCTTTATAGCCAGGGCTTCCATCTCCTGGTATGATTCCAGCCAATTGGGCTTTAATAGTTATAGACATACAAGACTGTTTCTTCTCTATTCCTCTAGCAGATTCAGACAAAGAAAAATTCACTTTCACATTATTTTCTATAAATAATAAATCTCCTTCTATTCGATATCAATGGACTGTGTTGCCGAGAACAAGAGAAGTAACCCCTCCCACTTGGGGACAACTCAAGAAACTTAGTACAGCCATGATCGTGGTTATAACGGTCGCAGTGAGTATGCTAATTCCCATGGTAGATGCAAACAATTATAGTTACTGCACTGCACATTTGCCCTATTGTTCCCCTAGACAAACTGACATGAAACAAAAGAATTTTTGGAGGAAATGCCAATTATCTTTTGGGGAGTTGCTACATAACGGTTCCTATGGAATTGTAACTGACTGGTCCCCTAAGGGGTATGCAGTTGGTAAATGCAACTCCAGTTAACTATGTGATATAAAACGATTAAGATGGACTATAAAAAATAACACTGATGGAACCAAGCATTCAATTCAAACCTCTAGTAATACATCTATTCATTGGAAGGGGTTCAGCTCACCATGGCCATCCTTAAATCACATGATGTAAACAGGATTCTATTTGGAAAATTCCATTGAGCCTAGGAAGTATATCATTATGGAATGGACTATACATGAACATCAATAATCAAACTTTAATAATATGCTTAATATTAATTCTATTCTTTTTAGTCCTCAGATGCACAAGACAAAACATCATCACAATAAAAGAAAACATGCAAGCCTACTTAATTCTACAAGAATTATACAAACAAAAACAAAAAGGGGGACATGTGGGAAACAGACCTTTTTACCTTCAGGCTAAACCTTGAGATGGTGACCCAGAACACTGGGTCAAGTAGCTCTTAGGGAACACCGCAGGCAGCTCATCTCCTACAAGGAAGCTTTGAAGGGAAAAGGGCTGGGGGCTAGAATGTGCTATTCTTTGAAAGGATTTCACAGATAAACATGTTAGCTTAAAGATTTTACATTTTCTTGTATTTCACATATTGTTGTAATTGTAATTAACATTAAAGATTAAAGTTACTTCCTCCTGCCTTTTGAAGTAACCACTAATAAATAGCTGGAGCAAAACTAGCAAAGGGCTTTTGGCTCTAGGTTCAAGAGTCCCTTGCTCCCATTTTCAGAAATCTGTTTCTGTCTTAATTCTCGCATCACCCTGTCAGCAACAAAAGACAAAAAGAGAAATCTGAAAGCATCAAGAAAAAAGAGATCCATCACATACAAGGAAGCTTGATAAGATTATGTGTAGATTTCTCAGCAGAAACTATGGAGGCAAGAAGGCAGAGGTGTGATATATTTGACATACTGAAAGAGAAAAACTTCCAACCAAGAATTCTGTATCAGCAAAGCTTTCCTTCAAAAATGAGGAAGAGTTTAAAATATTTTAAAACAAAGAGACATTGAGAGAGTTTGTGAGCAGGACACCTGCTCTACAAGAAATACTAAAGTGAGAACTACAAGCAGATAGGAAAAGATGAGAGAGGGGTCTAAAGAAGAGCATAAAAATGAAGACTATCAGTAAAGGTAAAAAGAGGGAAAAAAAAGATGTGACATATAAAATCCAAAAGACAAAGTGGTGGGAGAAAGTACTGCCTTTACAGTAATAACATTAAATGTTAATGGATTTAACTTCCCAATCAAAAGACATAGACTGGACTTAAAAACAGGACCCATCTATATGCTGTCTATAGGAGACTCATTTTAGACCCAAAGACAAAATAAGTTGAAAGTGAAAGATTGGAAAAAGATATTTCATGCAAACAACAACCAGAAAAGGGTTGGATGCTAATATCTGATAAATTAGAATTCAAAGGTAAAACAATTAAAAGAGACAAAGAAGAACACTATTGTGTTAATTTGCAAGCTGTTGGTATGTGATACACCAGAAATTAACAGCTTTTATAAAGGGGAATTGAGTAAGGTACATTTTTACAGTTCTGTGGAAATGAAAATGTCCAAATTAAGGCACTAAGAAGAGGATAACTTCACTCAAGAAAGGCCAATGGGTCAAGGACACCTCTGTCATCAGATAGAAACATGGCTGGCATCTGCTGGTCCCTCACTCCTGGACTCCATTGCTTTTAGCCTCTGTCCCTGTGGGGGTTCCTCACTTTGCTTCTCCATGGTTGGCTTTCATCTCTTGGATTCCCTTGGCTGTCTCTAGGTTTTGCCTTTTTTATCATCTCATGACAATGTCTGCTGTGCTTCAAACATCTCCAAACATTTGTGTCTGTGTTCTCCATGTGTCTGCTCCACTGTGAAGTTTCTTTCGGCTCAGAGGCTTCTATTATTTCTGTAGGCTCTGCTCTGAAGTTTCTGTTGGCTCTTCTATTCTGCCACTTCTCTCCAAAATGTTTCCTCTTTTAAAGGATCTCAGTAATCTAATCTAGATCCACCTGGAATGGGTGGAATCACATCTCCATCTAATCAAAGGCTAACATTTCCATGGAGATAATCTAATTAAAAAATTCCCACTTACATTATTGAATTGGGATTAAAAGAAAGGGCTGCTCCACAAGATTGTCAGTATAAAAACATGGCTTTTCTGGGGCACATAATACATTCAAACCAGCACAACTATGTATTAACAAAAGGAAGAATTAATCAAGAAGACACAACAATCATAAATATTTATGCATTGAGTCAGAGTGCTCCAAAATACATAAGGCAAACACTGACAACACTAAAGGGAGATGTACTTCAATTCCCCACTCTCATCAATGGATAAAACATTTAGACAGAGGATCATAGTTAGTGCTGACCAAAATTTAATAAGTGTGTTAATCATATATTTCAAAAAAAATAAAGCTTTTGTGTCAAACCAGATATTCATATGAAACTCAAGTTCAGTTTTCTCCCTGTTAAAATTACGTGGATTATTAGTCTGCTGTTAATGTAAAGTTTTTAAAAAGTTTTTCTTAACCATCTATGTACTCTGTCTAAAAAACAAAGATTCTAGGTCAGAATAATATCCTTCTTAATGTTTACGTTAACCTTAACATCCTTCATTTCAGAAGACAAATCTTCTCACAGTTAAGGGAAAAACTTACAAATAATATTTTCTTTCACCTTGTATAAATAAGATGCTAAAATAGTTTAACATATTGCATTGGAGGTTTTCCTAGTTTGCTAGCTGCTGGAATGCAGTATACCAGAAACAGAATGGCTTTTAAAAAGGGGAATTTAATAAGTTACTAGTTTACAGTTCTAAGGCTGAGATAATGTCCCAATTACAACAAGTCTATAGAAATGTCCAATCAAAGGCATCCAGGGAAAGATACCTTGGTTCAAGAAGGCTGATGAAGTTCAGGGTCTCTCTCTCATCCAAGAAGGCACATGGTGAACACAATCACGGTTTCTCTCTTGGCTGGAAGGGCACACAGCATACACGGCGTTATCTGCTAGGTTTCTTTCCTAGCTTCCTATTTCATGAAGCTCCCTGGGAGGCATTTTCCTTTTTCATCTCCAAAGGTCACTGGCTTGTGGGCTCTCGTGGCTATGTCATTCTTCTCTATCTCTCTCTGAATTGCCTTCATTCACCAAAATGCTTCCTCTTTTATAGACTCCAGAAACTAATCAAGACCCACGCAAATGGGCAGGGACATGTCATCACCTAATCCAGTTTAACAACCACTGTTGATTAAATCACATCTCCAGGGAGATGATCTGATTACAGTTTCAAACATACAGTATTGAATAGGGATTATTCTACCTTTACAAAATGGGATTTTGATGAAAACATGGCTTTTCTAGGGTCCATACATCCTTTCAAACCAGCACAGAGGTGTTTGGGAAGTATTATAGTTGTTAAAAAGGATTTTCTATCCTGTTGCTGGTTAAATTTGCATAGGTAAAGTATTATTCATATATCTAGAGATGGTATAAAATTCCTAAAATTTTGACAGTGTTCTCACTGTCCATGTTATATCCTGATATTTATTTGTATGAAGTGAAAAAATGGTATGGTGTTGTTAGTTATGGTTTTAGTTATTCTTTAAATGCTACAGATCATAAAAACAGCCAACTTTGATTGTCAGTTGCACTGCTTTGCTCTCATACCTCTCTAAAAGTATGTAGTCAGCTGTAACAATGTAAAAGAGAGGCAGCACAAATATATAAATTGTATTTTATCTGTTCATTAACATAACTCTGGTAAATGTGTAAAAGTGAAACAGAACAAAAACTGTTATGGTTTGTTAATATAAAACAACTGTCTAACGTTTTTATTTCTGAAAATAGCTTCATTTCAAATGCTTATAAAAATTAGAGTTCAGATTATATACTTCACCAGTTATCTTAATTTTTTTTTTGTATGGACAGGCACTGGGAATCAAACCCAAGTCTCCGGCATGGCAGGCAAGAAGTCTGCCACTGAGCCACTGTGGCACACCCAATTATCTTTAAATTTTGAAATGCTTTGATCTTTGTATACTCTAGTAGTTCCCTGGAACTTTAAGTAGTTGTGTGATATCTCAGTCTCAGATTTAGTTCTCCAGCTCTGAAAGTCATTATAAGTCCATACAGCAACTCTTAAATAAAAAGAAACTGAGAAAGATCAAACTCTGATTAATGATGTGACTGAAACTGATCCAATTAAAACCAAGATAAATCAACGTACAAGGTAAAAAGAATATATTGTCTGCATTTTAAAGCTCTAACTTTTGTGTGAGACAAAAAGAAAAATTTTTCTTGTGTCAAAAATTTAAATTTTCTGTAGCACACTATCCAATTTAATCTCTCATCAGTTTATTTAAGCAACCTAATTTAGCTTTATTTGGTATAGAACCTAGAATAAGGATTAAAATCTTAATATTCTATACAAGTTAACATTATACCATAATACATTTCATTTTCTGAAATGAAAAAGTATTCACAAAGTCCCTTGGGGGACTTGGAAAAATAGAATTATTAAACTTCCCCTTCTGGGAAATTCCTGACATTTTCTTAAGCAAGAGGGGCTCCCAATTTAATAAGCCAAGGCTTCAATCTTGAGGCTTGCCTTTATCAAACTTATTTCTATAATAGCAAACTGAACCTACTTATGATTAATGCCCAAGAGTCATCTCCAGAGAACCTCTGCTGTTACTGAAATGCGGTTTCTCTCTAAATCAAACTCATCCCAAGGATGAGCTTAGCCCTGGCATCATGGATTAGCTGACCAAAAGTGGGAAGAGAAACAGAGTTTCAATGGCTAAGAGATTTCAAATAGAGTCAAGTGGTCATTGTGGAAATTACTCTTATGCAAATTTCAACTAGATATTTCCAACTGCCACTGTCTGGCAAACCCCAAACAAAGTATTCCTGGAAACTTTGAAAGATATCCTGATCTCTATGAAATTGTGCTTATTAAGTGTGTTTTTCAGAGACTTAAAACCTCCAGATTGTTCCAATGTCATCAAGCTCTGAAACCCATAAATACTCTTCAAGAACAACAACCAGTTTCATTGTTTTATCCCTCTGCCCCTTAATGCAATGTCCCTTTTCTGCTTTGAAGCAGTTAGAAGAATCGTTGCCCAGATATCCCTCATGATTAAGAGATAACTAATGAGAGGGGAGAATTGTAACTGAGAAATTAGGATTTAAGTGATGATTTTGATTACTGAATCATTATATAGATATTCCTTTTTTGCTTATTTGTTTATTGGAGTAGACACAGAGAAATACCTGCCACCTCTAAATTGTAATCCAGCTACCTTGATCTGGTGATGATTGTATAACCTTTATCTTGTGCCTCTGTGTGTTCAATTTGCTAGCTGCTGGAATGTGATATACTGGAACTAGAATGGCTTTTAAAAAGGGGAATTTAATGAATTACGAATTTACAGTTCTAAACCTATAAAATTAATCAAACTAAGGCATCCAGGGAAAGACACCTTAATTCAAGGAAGGCCGATGGGTTAGAAGCACCTCTGTCAGCTAGGTAGTCACATGGCTGGCATCTGCTCATCCCTTGTTCCTGGGCTCCTTTGCTTTCAGCTTCTGTTCCTGTGGGGGTTCCTCACTGCTTCTCCAGGGCTCACTTTTCATCTCTTCACTTCCCTTGGCTCTCTCAGTGTTCTGGCTTTTTTAACATCTCATGGCAACATCTGCTGGGCAGCATCTCCAAACATCCATGTCTTTATTCTCCAGGTATTGGCATCTGTGTCAGCTCTGCTTTGCAGTTTCTGTCAGTTGTCCTCTGTCAACTCCGAGGTTTCTGTCATTTTTGCCTCTCTTCAAAATATTTCCTCCTCCAAAAGACTCCAGTAATCGAATAGAGACTCACCTGGAATGAGAGGAGTCACATCTCCATCTAATCAAAAGTTCACACTCACAATTGGGTATGTCATATCTCCATGGAGATAATCTAATCAAGCTTACAACCTACAGCACTAAATAGGGCTAAAGAGAAATGGCTGTTCCTAGAAGACTGGATCAGGATTAAAACATGGCTTTTCTAGTGTACATGATACTTTCAAACCAGCACATTCCAACCTCTGGACCCTAAAAAAGACATGTTTTTCCCATATACAAAATACAATATTTTGTATATGGGAAATACATCACAATATCACAAAAGTCTTAAACCATTTTAGTAGCAGTACAAATACAATACAAAGTCAGAAACAGTACAAATCTCATCAAAGTCAGCTACAGGCATGGTGTGTCCTAAGACAAAATTCTCCTCTGGCTCTGGACCTGTAAAACTCAGAGCAAATTATCTGCTGCCAAAGGAGGGACAGCATAGGATACGTATTCCCATTTCCATAGGGAGGAACTGAAGGAACACAGGGATCACCAGACACATACAGTTCCTAAAACCTGCAAGACAAATTCCATTAGATTTCAAAGTCTGAGAGTCATTTATCCTCAGGGCTTTAGAAAGTGGCAGTCCCACTCTTTCCAAGGGCTTATGCAGTGGTCAAGTGCAACCTTGGGGAGACACTTTTTCTCAGCTTCACCCTCTCCAAGCATCAGGCCTGCACCCAGGCTCTCTGCCATGTCTGGGGTACACACTCAACCACTCAAGAACAATGTGGCAGCCAGGCTATTCCCAATCCTCAAGGAATGTGCTCCAGCTCCACCCTATCCAAGGTCTTGCACAACTCTTCTTGAACACCAAGGCAGAACGCCCAACCTCTGCTTTTAGAGCAAACTTGCCTTCTCCAAGTACTTGGCTGGGTATGCTCTCCTGGCCCAAGGTTTCTTGACTTCAGACCTTAGCTTCCATGATTCTGCCATTGAAGTTATTTTTTCCTCCGATTTGTTGCTTTTCTGCCCTTCTTAGTCCAGGTTAGCGGTGGCCCCATTTATATAGATCCAAGCTATATAGTTGTTTTCTATGTAGTTATATGTTAGTTTCTATGTAGTTGGTAAGGATCATAACTATCAGACAATAAGACTTTTTACAAATCCTTCCTGGATAATTCTCTCTCCAATGCCAGCTTTTTCTGAAATGGCTGACTGGTTCCATGTTTGGTTAACTCCTCATGTAGGGTACCCTTCTCTGGAGTCTCATTTTCTGGGAGCCCAGAATGTTCCAGACCATCAATTTCTGGTTTCTTAGTACCCAAGAGTCAATTCTTGGCTTATCTCTTTCCTGTCACATTACTATAAGCTGCAAAGAGAAGCCAGACTGTCTTTTCCACTCTTATTTTGGAAATTTCCTCACTAAGTATTCTGGTTCATAGCCTTTAAATTCTAACTTCCATCCCACAACAGTATTCAATTTGGCTAAACTATTTGCTATTTTAAAACACAGGTCACCTTCTTTTCAGCCTGCAATCACACGTTCCTCATTTCTGTCTAAAGCCTTGTCAGAGGTATTTCTGGAGTCCACATTTCTACGAACAGTCCTTCCAAAGCATTCTAGAACTTCTCTATCAAGTGCCTCACAACTCTTCCAGAATTTTCACCGTATCCATTTAAAAAGTGATTGCGACGTGCTTGGCATTTGCAAACTCCAGCAGTATCCCGCTTCTCTGGTACCAAATCTGTGTTAGTTTGCAAGCTGCTGGAATGCAATATACCAGAAGTGGAACAGCTTTTAAAGAGGATGTGCTGGTTTGAAAGGAAGTGTGCCCCCTAAGAAAAGCCATGTTTTAATATAAGTCCCATTTCATAAGGTAGAATAATCTCTATTCAACACCATATGTTTGAAACTGTGATTGGATCATCTCCCTGGTTGATGTGATTTAGTCAAGAATGGTTGTTAAACTGGATTAGGAGATGACATGTCTCCACCCATTTGAGTGGGTCTTGATTAGTTTCTGAAGTCCTATAAAAGAGGAGAATGAGAGATTCAGAGAGAGCAGAGAATGCTGCAGCACCATGAAGCAGAGAGTCCACCAGCCAGCGACCTTTGGAGATGAAGAAGGAAAATGCCTCCCGGGGAGCTTCATGAAACAGGAAGCCAGGAGACAAAGCTAGCAGATGATGCCATATTCACCATGTGCTCTTCCAGCCAAGAGAGAAGCCTGACTGTTCACCATGTGCCATCTCACTTGAGAGAGAAACCCTGAACTTCATCGGCCTTCTTGAATCAAGGTATCTTTCCCTGGATGCCTTTGATTGGACATTTCTATAGACTTGTTTTAATTGGGACATTTTCTCGGCCTTAGAACTATAAACTTGCAACTCATTAAATTCTCCCTTTTAAAAGCCATTCCATTTCTGGTATATTGCATTCCAGCAGCTAGCAAACTAGAGCAGAGGACATTTAAAAAGTTACAAGTTTACAATTCTAAGGAAGTGAAAGTGTCCAAATTAATACACCAAGAAGAGGTACCTTCAACTTAAAAAAGGATGATGGGTCAGGAACACCTCTGTCAGCTGGGTGGTCATGTGGCTGACGTCTGCTGGTCCCTTTCTTCTGGGTTCCATGCTTTCAGCCTCTGTTCCTGTGAGGGTTCCTCAATTTGCTTCTCCAGGGCTGGCTTTCATCTCTTGGCTTCCCTGGGATCTCTCCAGGTTCTGACATGCTTAACATCTCATGGCAACATCTGCTGGGTCCCAAGCTTCTCCAAACATCCGTATCTCTGTTCTCCACATTTCTGTATCTGTGTCAGCTCTACTGTGAAGTCTTTGTCAGCCCTGAGGCTTCTGCCATTTTTCTAATATCTGTTGCTTCTGAGGTTTCTCCAAAATGTTTCCTCTTTTAAAGATTCCAGTAAACTAATTAAGACCTACCTGGAATGTGTGGATTCACATCTCCATCTAATCAAAAGTTCATAATTGGGTTTGTCACATCTCCATGGAGATAAACTAATCAGGTTTCCAACCTAAAATGCTGAATAGGGATTAAATGAGATGGCTGCTCCCACGAGTTTAGATCAGGCTTTTCTAGGGAACATAATACTTTTAAACCGGCACACCCTGTGATTGTAAAAACCTTGTGACTAACCTGCATTTGTGCTTATTTATCCAGTTTTCCAATTTTAGAATTTTGTAATCACTAAAGACAGCCCCAAGTATTTATTAATGAAGGGCCATGGGTCAGCCCCAAACCAACCCACCCCAATTTCAAAGTTATCTTGATAACTTAGACTGGATCTAACTAAAATGGGCCCACTGGACATGTGCAGTATCTTAGATTTTAACCTACAGGTCACCTATACCTCATTATAATACTAAAAATCATGCCCATCATCATGTTAAGGCTGCCATTGCTTACATACTCCCGTGACTAAGCATGTAATCAGTCTGTACTAATTCAATAATTAGATCACGTCTAATCACATCATCTTGCTTCAATGCTCATTATCCTAAAACCTGCCCATCCTTTAATTCTATAAAACTATCAGAATTTCTGCAGTTCAGGGAGATAGATTTTGGGATGATAGGCCATCTGTCTCCCGATACATCCCAAATAACAAACTTTTTACCTCTTTGAAACCTTGGTGTCTCAGGAATTGGTCCTCTGAGCACATCAGGGAAAAGAATCTACCATCTTTGTCTTGTAACAGTTTCACTCAACATAATGTCGTCAGGGTTCATGCATCATGAGTTCATTCTGTCTTATAGCTGCATAATATTCCATTGTGTGTATATACCGCAGTTTGATGGACACTTCAGCTTTTTTCATCTTTTGGCAATAATGAATAATACTGCTGTAAACATCAGTATGGAAATGTCTGCTTGTGTCCTTGCCTTCATTTCCTGAGAATATATGCCTAGTAGTGGGATTGCCAGATCATGTGGCAATTCTATACTTAGCATACTGAGAAACCTCCAAACTGCCTTCTAGAGCAGTTGCATCATTCAACATTCCCACCAACAGTGAATAAGTGTGCCTATTTCTCCACATCCTCTCCAGTATTTGTAGTTTTCTGTTTATGTTTTTTATATAATGAACATTCTAGTTGGTGTGAGATGATATCTCATTGTGGTTTTGTTTGGCATTTCCCTAATAACCAGTGAAGTTGAGCATTTTTCATGTTTTTGAGCCACTTGTATTTCCTTTTTGGAAAAGTGTCTGTCTGTGTTTCTTGTTCATTTTTAAAATCGGGTTGTTTGTCTTTTTGTTGTTGAGTTGTAGGATCTCTTTATATATTCTGGATATTAAACCATTTATATATTCTGGATATTAACCCCCATGGTATGAACAGATGAGTAAAAATATACAGATAAAAATAAATAAATAATAAGGGGGACAAAATAAATTGGGTAGATGGAAATACTAGTGGTCAATGAGAGGGAGGGGTAAGGAGTATGATAAGTATGAGTTTTATTCCCCTTTTTATTTTTTTTTTTCTGGAGTGATGCAAATGTTCTAAAAATTGATCATGGTGATGAATGCACAACTATGTGATGATATTGTGAGCCAATAATTGTCTACCACGTATGGAACATATGTGTGTGAAAATTCATCTGTAAAAATATTTTTAAAAAATTGACTGATATTGGATGGAAGGCAGATTTTAAAAGCCATGAACTAGGACAGTTAGAAGAAAAGATTTCCAAATTAAATGTGGAAAGTCCAACCTGGTTTCTCTTTGCAGCTTATAGTGAAATGCGACAGGAAAGACATAAGCTGAAACCTGAACTCTTAAGTACAAAGAAACTAGAAATTGATTGTCTGGAAAATTCTGGGCTTCCAGAAAGGGAGACCTCAGAGAATAATGCCCCACAGGAGGATTTAACCAAACATAGAACCAGTCAGTCACTTCAGAAAAAGCCAGGATTGGAGATGGATTTATCCAGGAAGGATATGTGGAAAAATAACTTTAAAAGGCAGAACCTTGGAAGCTATGTGTGAAGTCAAGAAACCTCAGGCCAGGAGAGTGGACCCATCCAAGTACTTGGAGATGGTGAGTTTGCCCCAGAGGCAGAGGGTGGGCCTTCCACCTTGCTGTTGGGAAGAGTTGTGCCCCATGCCTTGGAGAGGGTGGACCACATTCCTTGGGGATTGGGGATAGCCTGACTGCCACCACATTGTTCTTGAGGGGTTGAGCATGTGCCCCAGAGATGGGAGAGAGTCTGGATGTGGCCCTGATGCTTGGAGAGAGTGGAGCCAAGAAAAAGGTGGTCTCCCCAAAGTCCCCCAAGGTTGCATTTGGAGAGAGCCAGGCTGCTGCATAAGCCCTTAGAAAAGGTGGGACTTTTACTTTCCAAAGCCCCAAGGATAAATGACTCTCAGTCTTTGAAATCTAATGAAGTTTACCCTGCAGGTTTTCGGAACCATGTGGGTCCAGTGATCCCTGTGTTCCTTTCAATTCCCCCCTATGGAAACGGGAATATGTATCCTATGACTGTCCTTCCTTTGTATATTGGCAGCAGGTAACTTGTTCTGAGTTTTACAGGTCCAAAGCCAGAGGAGAATTTTGCCTTAGGAAAGAACATGCCTGTAACTGACTTTGATGAGATTTTATGCTGTTTCTAACTTTGTATTGTACTTGTATTGTTACTGAGATGGTTTAAGGCTTTCTGTTATTGTAATGGGATGAACGTATTTTGCGTTTGGAAAGAAAATGTCTTTTAAGAGTCCAAAGGATGGAACATGCCAGTTTGAATCTGTGGTGGACCCCAGAAAAAACAAGTTCTTTAATCCTCATTCAATATTGCTGGATGTGATTCAGTTGTTTCCATGGAGATGTGACCCACCCAATTTTGGGCAGAAAGTTTTGATTAGATGGTTTCCATAGAGATGTCTCCACTCATTCAAGTGGTTGCTTACTGGAGCCTTTTAAGAGGGAACCATTTATGATTTCTAATTGTTTCGTTAATTCTTTTTTTAATTAATAAAAAAAAAAAAAAAAAAAAAAAAAGAGGGAACCATTTTGGAAAAGGCTTTGGAGCACCAGAAATGACAGAGTCAACAGAACAGACAAAGCCCCAGGGAAGCCATTGAAAAAGACAGGAGAGAAAGCTAGTAGACATTGCCACATGCCTTTCCAGCTGAGAGAAAAATTCCAATCATCATCGGCCTTCTTGAACCAAGATATCTTTCCCTGGATTCCTTAATTTGGATATTTTTATAAACTTGCCTTAATTTGGACATTTTCATGGCCTTAAAACTGTAAACATGTAACTTAATAAAGTTTGCTTTTTAAAAGCTGCCCCATTTCTGGTATGTAACATTCTAGAAGCTTTCAAACTAGAATATGAACCCAAGATAAGTTCTTTGGCTCAGTCACTCAAACTTCCACCGAATGTATTGGCCCTGACATCCATGCATCCAGTATACACACAGGTCCACTCTGTTCCCTCTGTAACCGAGCTAGGAACCCACAATGGGAATGTAACCTGACTCCACCAGCGTTAGGGAGGTGTTGGAGAAGGGCCAGCAGTGGTGCCTGGAGCTTTCTTCTGTGGCTTTTGAGGCTGTATTTGATACCACACTTGCCCAGTTATTGCAGCCCTTTAATTGTTTTCCATAGTTTTGAGGAAGGGTACTCTCTCTAAGATTCCTGTGCTGCCTTTGCCTAAGGGGCCTTTGATTAATGATGCACTCAGAGCTGGCCTGTAATGATCTGAAGTAGCTGATCAAAAACAGTGATCTGAGATCAGGCCACACACTCCTGGAGTTTGGAGGACTAAAGTATTTATGTGCCACCCTGTGCTGGTTTGAATCTGTGGTGGACCCCAGAAAAGCCATGTCCTGGGAGCATTTTGATTGTTCCCATGGAGATGTGACCCACCCAACTGTGGGTGGTAACTTTTGATCAGATAGCTTCCATGGAGTTGTGACTCCATTCATTAATCCTTTAGAAGAGGAAACACTTTGGAGGGAGTCCCTTTTTGTAGAGCCATGAGAAAGCCAGCAGATACCACCATGTTCACCATGTGCCCTTCCAGCTTAGAGAGAAACATTGAATGTCATCAGCCTCCTTGAACCAAAGTATCTTCCCCTGGATGCCTTAGATTGGACATTTCTATAGGCTTAATTGGGACATTTTCTTGGCCTTAGAACTGTAAACTAGTAACTTATTAAATTTCCCTTTTTAAAAGCCATTCCATTTCTCGTATACTGCATTCTGGCAGCTGGCAAACTAGAACACACCCTGACACTAGCAAGCTGTACCAGGTCTGGAGTTCCAGTGCCCACTGCTGTCTACTTCGAGGCTAAGGGAGGGGGATTGGTAGCCGCTACATGCAGTGTGAAACTTGTAGGTCCTTTCAAACTTTATGAACGTCTTTCTACTGCTTCTCCTTCGATGCTGCATGGTATTCCACTAGACTTGGGAGTTTAAATATAGTTGATACAGACTGCTCCTGCCAGTTCAATGGTTGTTTTGGTGGAAAGGCTGATTCCTGGACCTTCCTACACCACCATTTCCCTACTTCCCTGCTGTGTATTCTTTTGCTTTAATAAATCTTGGCTCTGGGTACAACTTTATGCTGAGTCCTTTGAGTCATTCTGGTGAGCACTGAATGTGTGAGTGGTTATGGGACCCTGAAATAGCCAAATCCTTGTTTCAAGACTCATTTCTGAATTCATGCTCCTACTTCCTTTGAGAATTTCTCTCACTTTCTTCACATTTTAACCATGAATTTAAAAACATAGGATCCATATTTTATCAAGTATTTGGGGTATGTTTTCATGGGACAATTATTCGGAGTTAGTATCTCACCATATTGTTAGATTGTTTTATCTTTAAAAAACCAATTTCTAGACTTCAAGAAACTTCTCCCATTTCCTGGATTGCATGTGAATGGAAAAGGGGAGGAGCGTGGGTTGTATGAGGCCATTGCGACTGATGTAATATGACAATGGCAACCATAACTCTCACATGATCACAACTGACTTCTCATCAAATCTTGCCACTGTAAAACCTGGGGTCTCTCTATGGCTGTGTGCCAAAGAAAAAAATTGCAACTTAGTTTTCATCTCAATCATAATTTATTTCTAATATTTTATTAAGAAAATTCAGAAAGTGTGAAAATCTCCAATAATATTCATTTCATTAAATACAATGGAAAATGGTACATATGAAATATATTTCTCCTCATTCAATTCAGAGATGGCCTTTCAGAACTATTACAGAATGGTTTAAGTATGTACTCATGAATTACCAGTAACATCTCCCCATTAACAGTTCAGTTAAATCATCATGAATGAGGTAGTAAGGAGCTAGGACACTATATGAGACACTGGCAAAATAGTACTTTACACTAAAACCTAGAAAACACAACATAAGTAGCCAACAGTAATATAAAAGTATTCAGACCTTCCCATTTCCTTTACTACCAATTTTATGTCACTTCGGAACTTCCTATTTCTGGCATTGCATCTATCATATCACACATTCATCATCTATTTTTGAGAAATAATCTGGTGTAGCTCTTTCCTCAGAGACCCTAAAATATAGCAGACAAGTAGATGAGAGCAAGGAATGATATATTTATTTTACCAGTAATATTAAATATTCCTTCTTGCATGTATACACAACAGTTTGCACTTCCATTAATGGGTCAATGACCTAAACATTAGAGCTAATACCGTAAAACTTTTTGAAGAAAATGTAGGGAAATATCTTATAAATCTTGTGATAGGAAGTGGTTTCCTAGACCTTACACCCAAACAGAGAGCATTGAAAGAAGAAATAGATAAATGGGATCTGCTCAAAACTGAATACTTTGGGATGTCAAAGGACTTTGTGAAGAAAGTAAAATGGAAGCCTACACAATGGGAGACAATATTTGGAAACCACATATCAGATAAGATAACCACATATCCATAATATGTAAAGAGATCCTCCTACTCAATAGCAAAAAGACAATCAACCAATTAAAAAGTGGGAAAAAGACATGGACAGATGCTTTTCTAAAGAGTAAAGACAAATGGCTCAAAAACATATGAAAAGATGCTCAACCTCACTGGCTGTTAGGGAAACACAAATCAAAACTACAATGAGCTATCATCTCACACCTACTAGAATGGCCATTATAAAAACAAAAACAAAACAAAATAGAAAACTACAA
Organism: Tamandua tetradactyla; assembly: GCF_023851605.1. NCBI lineage: Eukaryota > Metazoa > Chordata > Mammalia > Pilosa > Myrmecophagidae > Tamandua > Tamandua tetradactyla. Next base: position 194,685,566 of record NC_135327.1, on the reverse strand, counting down.
GTGCTGGAGAGGATGTGGAGAAAGAGGCACATTTATTCATTGTTGGTACGAATGAAGAAAGGTGCAACTGCTCTGGAAGGCAGTTTGGCAGTACCTCAGGAAGCTAAGTATAGAATTACCATAGGATCCAGCAATTCAATTACTAGGTATATATTCAGAGGAACTGAGGGCGAGGACACAGACAGACATTTGCACACTGAAGTTTGTAGTGGCACTATTCATGATTACTGAGATACGGAAACAGCCCATGTCCATCAACAGAGGAGTGGATCATGCGTATGATGGAATATCACCCACCTGTAAGACAGAATAAATTTATTATGCATGCAACAATGTGGATGAACATTGAGAACGTTATGTTAAGTGAAATTGGGCAGAAACAAAAGAACAAAAACTGTATTGTCTCACTAATATGACTAACATTTATGAACAAGCTTTGAGAGTTAAAGTTGAGAACACAGGATGTTAGGAGATGAAAAAAAAGCAGGTAAAGATTGGACATTTGATGTAGAGGGAGTACAGAATGTTCAACAGGACTGATTGTAAAGATTCAGAAATGGATGATAAAATATTATCTGATGGTGGCACAATATTGTAAGTACACTGAATGAAGCTGAGTGTGAGTATGGTTGAGGGAGGAGGGTTGAGGTCATGTATAACACCAGAAGGAAAGTGCAAGATAAAGACTGGGACTGTACAACTTAGTGAAACTTAGAGTGGGCAATGATGGTGTTTAAATGTATAAATATAAGAATGTTTTTGCATGAGGGAGAACAAATGGATGTCAACATTGCAAAGTATTGAAAACAAGATGGTACACGGAAAAAAATACAATAATGCAAACTAGGTTCTATAGTTAACAGTTGCATTGTAATAGGTTCCATTAAATGTAACAAATGTAATATGCCAAAAATAAATGTCAATAAGATATGGGTATGGGATTCTTTGTTTTGTTGTTTCTCCTTTTTATTTATTTATTTATTTATTTGCATGGGCAGGCACCGGGAATCAAACCCGAGTCTCTGGCATAGCAGATGAGAAATCTGCCTGCTGGGCTACTGTGGTCTGCCCTCCTTTTTATTTTATTTTTAAATTTTTTTTACTTTTTTCTCTCCTTCTTTCTTTATGAAAGAAATGGGAAGGTCCTTATATAGATTGTGTTGGTGAAGGCATAACTGTGTGTTTATACAGGGAACCATTAATCATTTACTTAGGATGGTGTGGTTGTTAGATTCAGTTGTCAGCTTGGCCAGGTGTAGGCAGCTAGTTCTGTTGCTGTGGACATGAGCCAGTGGTACATGAACCTCATCTGTTGCTCATTACATCTGCAGTCAGCAAGGAAGCGTGCCTGCTGCAATGAATGATGTTTGACTTAATTGGCTGCTGCTTAAATGAGAGAGCGTGACGTAGCACAGCCCAAGCAGCTCAGCATACCTCATCTCAGCACTCGCAGCTCAGCCCAGGTCTTTGGAGATGCAGAAAGGAATCACCCCGGGGAAAGTTGTTGGAATCCAGAGGTCTGGAGAGAAGGCCAGCAGAGATCATCTTGTGCCTTCCCATGTAAGCAAGAACCTCAGATGAAAGTTAGCTGCCTTTCCTCTGAAGAATTAATGAAATAAATCCCCTTTTATTAAAAGCCAGTCTGGGGCGGGCCACGGTGGCTCAGCAGGTAAGAATGCTTGCCTGCCATGCCCAAGGACCTGGGTTCATTTCCTGGTGCCTGCCCATGTTAAAAAAAAAAAAGAAAAGCCAGTCTGTCTCTGGTGTGTTGCATTCCTGCAGCTAGCAAACTAGAACAGATGGATTTTATGGTATGTGAATGTATTAGTTAGGGTTCTCTAGAGAAACAGAATCAACAGGGAACACTTGCAAATATAAAATTTATGAAAGTGTCTCACGTGACCGTAGGAACGCAGAGTCCAAAATCCACAGGGCAGGCTGCGAAGCCGATGACTCCAATGGATGGCCTGGATGAACTCCACAGGAGAGGCTCACCAGCCAAAGCAGGAATGCAACCTGTCTCCTCTGAGTCCTCCTTAAAAGGCTTCCCATGATTGGATTTAGCATCACTAATTGCAGAAGACACTCCCCTTTGGCTGATTATAAATGGAATCAGCTGTGGATGTAGCTGACGTGATCATGACCTAATCCTATGAAATGTCCTCATTGCAACAGACAGGCCAGCGCTTGCCCAATCAGATGAACAGGTACCACAACTTGGCCAAGTTGACACCTGTCCCTAACCATGACAGTGAATAAAACTGTTTAAACATAAAGAGAAAGACACTAGTGCTGGAGAAAATGTGGAGAGGGAGAAGTACCTGTTCACTGTTGGTAGGGGAATGGAATGGTGCAGCCCCTCTGGAGGGCAGCGTGGTGGCTCCACAGGAGGCTAAGTATAGAGTGGCCATATGATCCTGCAACCCAGTTGTTAGATATATACTTGGAAGAACTGAAAGCAGGAACACAAATGGACATTCACACACTGGTGTTTATGGTGGCAGTATTCACAACTTGCAAAGGATAGAAGTGACCTGAGCGTACATTGACTGATGAACGGAGGGAGAACTGTGGTATATATACAACTGAGTGTTGAGCGACTGCAAGAAGGAATGAAGTTGTGAGGCATGCACCTATGTGAGTGAACATTGAGGGCATGGGCTGGAAATTGAACCTGGGTCTCCAGCATGGCAGGGGAGAAGTCTACCACTGAACTACGCTTGCACCCAGATATTGACTGTATTTTAAAACTTTGTCTTCTGTGTGAGACCGAAGGTAGAGGGGCTTATTTGATGCAAAATTAGTATTTTCGTCAGCACACTATCTAATTCAGTTGTGTGGTCAGTTTATTCAAACACCTATATTAAACGGTATCTTGAAAAGGGAGTGAGATCTTGTTGGTTCGTACAACTTAATGTATGCCCTGTTACATCCCAGAGTAATCTGGGCAGAAGATAAAAAAAAATTTGCCAAGTCCCCTTGAAGGACTGGGGGAAAATATGGAAATATTAAATTTCCCCACTTGGGGAAGACCTGATATTCTTGTAAGCAGTGGGGACTACCAATTTAATAGGCCAAGTCTGGGGTCTTGGCACTTGCCCTTATGAAATTTATTCCTGCAAAGGAGAACCTAAGCCTACTTATGATTGTGCCTAAGAGTCACCCCCAGAGAGCATCTTTTGCTGCTCAGATGTGGGTTCTTTCTCTAAGCCCAACTCTGCAGGTGAGCTCATTCTGCCCCCCCCCCCATAGAACATAACTCTCAGAGGTGTAAATCTGCCTGGCAATATGGGACATGACTCTCTGAGAATAGCCTGGCCCTGGCATGGTGGGATTGCAAATGCCTTTTTGACCAAAAGAGGAAGAGAAATGAAACAAAGTTTTAGTGGCTGAGAAATTTCAAATATAGCTGAGAGGTCATTCTGAAGGTTATTCTTGCACATTATATAGATATCCCTTTTCAGTTTTTGGTGTACTGGAGTAGCTAGAAGGAAATACCTGAAACTGTTGAACTATATTCCAGTAGCCTTGATTATTGAAGATGATTTTATAAATATATAGCTTTTTTGGTGTGACCGTGTGATTGTGAAAACCTTGTGACTGACACTTCCTTTATCAAGTGTATGGAAAGATGAGTATGAAAATAAGGATAAATAAATAAATAAAAGGGGGGATGAGGAATATAGGATGTTTTGGGTGTTCATTTTTATTTTTATTATTACTTTTATTTTTTTGTAGAAATGAATATGTTCAAAAATTGATTGTGATGATGAATGAATAAGTATATGATATTACTGTGAACCATTGATTATACACTTTATATGATTATATGGTATGTGAATATATAGTATATCTCAATAAAATTTCATTAAAAATTTAAAAACAATTTCTAAATGATTGAATCTTGGTGCTTTGTTATCTATTTTTTAAATTTCTCCAGTCCAAATAAAAAATCGAATTCTCACATTGTCGAGCATTATTCCTCTTAGATCTGCAAGGCAGGAAGTGAAGCTCAGAGCCTAGCTTCCTTTATCCTTGCTACCCAGGCATTTAGATCTATAGCCCAAGAACAGCCCCAAAGAAGGGCCAGCAACTAGATAGAAGGCTCAAGAGTCATGGGGGGAACATCTTAGGTTTGCTATTGGCTCATTCTCCACTATCTCCTCCAGCCAAGGGAAATTCCCTAGAATAACCAAGCAAGAAGCTAGGAGCAATAACACCAGTTTTTATTATCAAATTACTGCTGAAAAGGAGACACAGAGCAGGGCAGGATGGTGAAGGTGGTGAAGGTGAGCAAGAAATGGGCAAGAGCCACTATGCTGTTTGGGGGTAGCAAGACAGTGGGTTTGATTATGGGGAGGATATCTGGGGTTCTTGGAGAGTCTCTTTCCCTCTTTAATTCTCCTTCCAGGAACCAGATGCAGGGCTTCACAGTCCAGCAGGAGCTCCAGGCATGAGTATTCAGAAAGAAGCAGGGCTTGAGTCTACTTCCAACAGTTCGTTCCTATCTTTTTCCTAAGGGAGAAGACAGCCTTGATGGGGAGAGAGAAAGGAGAATTTCTCTCCACCAGGGAAGCCTAATTCTGGAGTGAGCCACATCCCAACATCAGTCTCATGGTAGCTGATGCAAAAAGTCCCCAAGGCCTAGCATGGATGTGGACTTCCCTGGCCTTCTGGGTTCTTTGGTATTAGGGCCACTAAATCTGTCATAGGGTCTTTCTGGTTGGGCCTCCGCTAGGATGGAAAGATTGGCATGATGCCACTTAGGCCCATCACTGTAATGGGCCTTCTTTCTATGCCCTAACCTTTCATTCTTGTTTCCTCTAGAAAGCCTTGCCACCCTCAAAACATGCAGACACACGGTTTAGGAACTTACCTTCTTAGGTAGGAAAATTCTCCAGCAATACAGACCCAGAGGGGTCAGAGATGCCATAAGTAGCACAATCCAGACACTCAAAAGCATGGCCTGAAGGCCTCTGTGTAGGTTCTGGGGACAAAGGATCAAAGCTGTAGGCACCAGAGTGGCTGCCACTATCTCTTCTTTGTCTTCCTTCTCCTCATTGACATGCAGTCAATAAACCTTCATCCCCAAACCTGTAGCTTCTGGGGGAGCTAAGAAAGGAGCCCTGCTTGGGGAGTCAATAAGTCTAGTGTACTGCCCACTGCCTGCTGCTGCCTCTTCCCCTTGATCACTTACCTGCAGCATGTTCATGTAGGAGAGACACAGCGTTAGCCTTCTGGCTTCTTCTGGACTCTTAGTGCTAGGGGGTGGGGTTGGCCAGCCCCCTGAGGAGTTACCACAGACATAGTCTCCACGATAGAAAGGGTTAAACCAATCACCCCCAAATGTAATGGCAGCAACAGCCGTGGAGAAAGCTGCCAGGACAAGTAGGATCCTCAGAAATCCCTGATAGAGAGAGGAGGTGGAGGTAAACCCTGGTGTATCCAGTCTCTCTTGGAGCCCAGCCTGGGGAAGAAAGGGCTAGGCTCCGCGGAGCTGATGTGTGATGCAGGCAGGAAGTTTGGGCAACCTCCAGCCTATAGGCTTGGTTCCTGCCTCACCCTTCTCTGGACTCACCCAGCACATGCCACCCCGTTTTTCATGAACAAAGGCCACAACTCCAGCTAGTACAGCCTAGGAAGAAATTAAAGCAAGGTCATGGTTAGCATAGGAAATGCAGTTCTCCTCAGTTACCTATTTCTATTTCCCTCTGTGACTTCTGCCAAGAGAGCTGATGGTCCTACAGGCCCTTCCCCGGCTTAGCTCTGGGTTTGGAGCTAAGCTTCATTGTCTATAGTAAGATAATCGGTGAGGGTGTTGTGGCATGGATAAAACTCCTGAGGCTGCAGGTCCTTCTGTTTTAGGGGGGTCTAAAAGTGCTTGTGGTCAAGGTCAAGCTTGAGTGTCCCCTTCTCTAAAACTTTTCTTTTTAAGCATACATGAAATTTCCAAGTACGGTGGGATTTGAGAAATGCACTGAGGTCAAATATAGCCGTGAGGAATCATGTTGTCGTAGGTTATTGAAGAAGCTCTAGGTACAGTCCGGAATGCATGAGGCTCTGTGCTGCTTCAGCACTGTCCTAGCAGTGCCCACCCATCCATTCAGCTGGGCTTCAAGAACAGGGGCTAATCCCTCCCTGTAGCAGATGGATGCAAATGCCGTGTTGCTGTTCTATAACTAATCTTGAGTGGTCGCAACTGGATGGATGAGCACGATTACATTTCACTCCCCTCTCAATACATATGTGTGCTCTGCTGGTCTTCTAAGAGTGTGGGTGTGTTTAAGGGTCCCTCAGTCCTACCACAACAGCCCACAAAGCTCCTCTATTGCAGATTATACACACCCATCTGTTCACAGTTATCACAATTGTTAAGTGACACCCACTGAATTCCCACAGCCTGCAGGACCTGCACAGGGCAATGGGAGAGTAAGGAGGAGATGGCGCTTCTTTGCAGAGCATTGAGTCTCTGACATGTCTGCCTCCCCAGGCTTCTGGATGGCAGAAGCCAGGTCCCTACATCCTCAATTGACATTTTCTGTTGAAGACGGGGAGAGGCAGTGACCAGGGAATTGGGAGAACTGCCTGTGTGACTTTGGACCTCACACTTCACTTCCTTCAGCCATGTACTCAACTGTAGAAACAGGATTGGGTCCAGATAATTTCAGTTCTTTCTGATTGCTAATATTCTAGGGTACAATGGTGATGGGTGATGAGGAGAATAATGCGGTGACAGCTCCCTAGAGAAGAGGGTGCCAGTGAACCATCCTTTCTGCCCAGCTCACCACAGCGCCTGTCCAGATGGCAGCTCCTGAGGCAAGCATACGGTTGTAGACGCTGATGTATAGGAGCCCTCCTAGGACCCCGCTAAGGAGTCCCAGCATTATTTGCACCACCTGAAAAACAAAGAACCTCGCTCCAGATTCCTTGGGTCCGGATTTGGCCCTCTGACCCCCATATCTCAGAGTAGCTTTGAGGTCTTGACCATTCCCGACAGGCAGTAATGGTTAAAACCAACAGAGAGAGAGACAGACAGACAAACAGAGCATCCAGGCCACCCTGAGCCTGGTTAAGGTGAGAGGACACGGGATTATACCATCTGGGGATTGAAAAGTTCGGTGGCTGCTTCATATCCCTTTAGCCTGCAGTCTGCCTTAGCCACAGATTTTACTGAGGGGCCAGCAAGTGAGAAACAACAGCAATAGGACAACAGAAGCAGAGCATCAAAGAACCTGACTTCTAGTAGGGAGGAAAAGCTAGTTCCCTGCCCTCACTACAGAGAGGTAGACAGAGAGTGTGTGGCCAGCCACAAGAGGGGGCCTCCCTGACCTGATATGTGGGAGCCTGGATGCCCGCCCGTCCCCCTGCACCCGTGGCCGCTGCGGAGGGCAGCCACACTCACCCAGGATGCTGCCAGCAGCCGACGACCTGCCGTCTGGTTGCGGGCGTCGCGGGGGCAGGCGCGCTGCGACAGCCGGGAGCACCCGCTCAGCAGGAGCTTGGCCAGAGCGGACTCTTGGTGGATGTGCACATCGATGCGGGTGGGCTCGGGGGCCGCGGGGGCCGCCTCACCGCCGTCCACTGTCCCCGTGTCAGTGGCCATCTGGTCTGTGAGCGATCAGAAGTTGGCAGAAACAACTGTGACATTTTTCAAATATTTCATTGGCGCTCGGGGGGACGGGCACCGTGTCTACTGTGGACGAGCAGTGGAGAAGCCAAGGCCCCGGACAGCCACCCCTATCCAGAAGAGAGCACCATCCCCGGCCGTGCTGTGGCCCCTGGCAGCCTCTGAGCCCGCTGGGAACCTGCCACCCACATCTTCCCACTCGTCTCCCTCCCACAGCCTCCCCGGTCTGGATCAAGCAAGTGCCCTGTATTCCTCACCTCCTCAGCCCTCTACTCCCCGACTGGGGTATGTGAGTATGACAGGCTGCTTGGGCCCTTTTCTCTCTCTCCTCCTCCTCGGGGAGTGTTTCAGGCAGGAGGGTGGAACCCCCAAGTCACGGCTGGGTTCCAGGGTCACACTTCAGCCTCTGAATACCTCCCTTTGCACCAAGGGTTACTCAGCACTGAACTGCCTGTTCAATACCCCCTCCCCAACCTGAAGTCCAGTAATGCAGGACTGAGTCATTGTAGAAATGGAGGCGAAAGGCTAGATTCTCTTGGCATCAAACACAGCCAAACACAGCCCACATCCTCTCCTGCCACTTCCCAGAGTCAGCCTCTATCCAGCAGCCCCTCCCTATACCAGGTCCTGAGGGAAGCGGAGGGCTGGGGAGGACTTTGAGGCAGGATGGGGGCTTTGGAGGACTGGTCCGGAGAATCCCGTGGGTTGGGGGTCTGGTGGCAAACGGGCCTCCTGGGAAAGGGGCCCACTGGGCTGTAGAGGGCCCTGCCTCACCTGTTCTCCTCTGGGACTTGGCTGCAGAATGTGGCGGAGCGAATTCAGAGCTGGGAGGAGCCTGAGCTGGCGCTGGGAACCCCAAGGGGAGGGAAAGAAACTTAGTGGAAACTCAGAAAAGGAAGGGTGGTGTGGGGTGGGTGGGGGTGGGTGGGGGGGCTGGATTTGCATGCGACTGCCAGGCAGACATCTGGGGCTGAGGGCCCTTCTGGGGCTTTCCAGCTGCTAGTGAATCAATCAGGAGTGAGGGAGAGGGTGGGCGGGCCTGGGATGGGTGATGGAGCCTGTGAACTCTGGAGAATTCTACGGGTCTATTTCTCCCTTTTTGGGGTGGGGTGGGGAGGATAAAACATGGACTATGCCGTGAAAAGAAAACAGAACCATCTGGGTAGGGATTTCTGAACAAGTATATCCTTGTGCTTTCGTGTGCAAGTCTGTGTGGTTGTTTCCTGACCAGGTGTGCGTGTGTATGTGTGTGTGTGTGTGTGTGCGCGCGCACGCGCTCACAAAGTTCCTTCGGTCTTCTCCAGTCACACTGATTATATTCTCAAGTCTGAAAATCCCCAGAAGGGCCCCTTAGCCTCAGATCAGATGTCTGCCGGGAAGTTGTGCTGAAGTCCAGTCGCCCCTCCCTCTAACCTTCCTTTTCTGGCTCTCCACCAAGGTCCTGTTGGGGTTCTCAGAGCCAGCTCAGGCTCCTCCCAACTCTCAGTCTGCTTTGCTGCACTCTGCTGCAGGGTCCGAGAAGAAAGCAGGTGAGGTGGGGCCCTTCACAGCCTGATGGGCCCCTTTCCCAGGAGACTGTTTTGTCAGAGAACACCTCTCCCTTGAGGAATCTCCAAGACTGTCTCTAAAGCCCCTCTCCCGCCTCTCAGGCTGCCAACCTTCCCCCCATACCTGGTTGCCCACAGGACTTGCTTGGGAGGGAGGAACTACTAGATGGAGGCTGTGACTCCGGAAACCTGGCTGGAAAGTGCCTGTCCCTGGGCGAGGCAGCTGGCCCTAAATCTCTATCCTCATCAATGCCTCACACTTTAATTCTGGATGGGGATAGGGGAAAAATCTTCAGCTGTTTGGTATTGAGGTCCTTTGAGGGTGAAGCCCTACTGTGGAGTGGCTGATGAGTTGGGGGCGCAGGAAATAGCCTGGCATGTAGCCACTCTGTCCCTCAGGTCCAGAGGCATGGGGAGGAGCTGGTCAGAGAAGAGTGTCCAGGGCAGCAAGGAAGAGCCCACAACTCAGCAGCAGGGCAGTTCACGGGAGGAGGGATTCTTACTGATGCTGGCCTCGTTCAGAGTTTCCGAGGTCATGATTAGAGAGAGCGCATGGGGCCTTGGAGTGGGGTGGGAGGAAGTGATGGTACCCAGGGGCCTTAGATACAGCAGGAGCCCAAGGAGCAACTCTCAGGGCTGCTAACTTCATCCTGACTCCTGGGCCTCCAAGAAAAGATCTGGCTGGAATATGGAGTTCAACTTCCTTTTGTGTGTCTGAATCTCTTGTTTACCTTGAAATTGTCAGGAACCTGTTCTTTCTAATTCAAAGGAGCTCCATCAGGTAGGTGAAAGAGCAGAACTGCTCTGAAAAGTAAGTAGACTACAAATTCAAAGACTTTAGAATTCCTACGGTTACTGGTGTTATTAGAATCACTATTAACAATATTCAACTTAAACAGTGATAATTAACTGGGATGCCCATTGGAATGCTCCTATGGAGAATTTTTTTGTTTGTTTGTTTTGGATCTAGGCATGTTCGTTCTAAAGTGTGTGTGGAAATGCAAACTAGCAACAATGGCTATGGAAATTCTGAAGGGAAAAAATAATATGAGAGTTTCATGAAATAGCCCAACTAGATATTAAATTCTATGCTCGTATTGTGGTATTGGTGCATGACTTATCAGACATACCAAGAGACAAAATATAAAGACTAGAATAGATCGCAGTTCCTATGGAAACTTATTGTTTGTTCAGGGGAGAATTTTAAGTTAGTAGGCGAAAGATGATTTATTCCACAAATAGTGTTGGGACAAGAGGGTAATCATCTGAAGCAAATAAAATTCAGGTCCACATTTCTCAACTTAAATAAATTCCAGATGGATCAACATTTAAATGTGAAAGAAAAGCATAAAACCACTTAGAAGGAAAAATGGGAGAATTATTTTCTAATTTTCAATTGAGAAAAGTCCTTTTTAAGAATGATATAAAACCCAGAAAGCTTTCTAAAAAAGATAGAAAAATAGGGTTATATAAAAATATAGTAAGCAAAGTAAAAAACAAATCACAAATTGTAAAGAAATGTTTGGAACCCAGATTACAGATGAAGTGCTAATTTTTCTAATACACTAGGAACCCCTATAAAGATCAAAACAAAATAAAAAGGGCATAAGATATGAATGGAGAGTTCACAAAAGAAAAAATAAAAATAGCTTTTAAAAGATGTTCAGCCTCATTCATATTAAGAACTACCCTGAAATAACTACAGAAAGCAGATCCATGCTTGCCTGGGACCAATGGTTGAGGGATTTGCTGGGCAGGGGCAAGATGGAATGTTTTGAAGCCCAGAAATATTCTGTATCTTGACTGCATTGGTGGTTTCACAGATGCATAAATTGTCAAAACTCATTGAAATATATTTTCTTGCATAAAAGTGATTTAAACCATAATAGAATATACTTTCCTCATATTAAATTGAAACAATTTTTTTTAAAAGTGTTTTAACACACTGTTGGCCGTGGTGAGGGCCAACAGATGCTTTTAGATTTTGCTTCTGCAGTGTAGATATTCCAACCTCTATGAGGGTAACTGGCAATATCTACTAAAATCACAAAGCTCCATTTCCATTATTGATGCACCAAGCCCACATTGTTTGTAATAAAAAACACTTTTGATATAAATGCCTGTCAATGGGGGACTTCGTAAATACATTATGATGCATTCATACCGTGGAATACTATGTGGTTATGCAAAACAGTGAGGAAGCTTTCTATGGACCAAGCCAGGATTATTGTCAAAACATATGGGGCGGAAAAGTGTACCGGCAGTATGTTTTTACACATTTTTCTATGCAAAAAAAAAAAAAAAGTCACTGGTAGAACAAATAAGAAACTGATGACATTGTTTCCATCCGTAAGACAATAATGTGGTTGGGAGAGGAGGAGGAGAAATGATGGTTTTAAATGCATATTCTTTGATATCTTTCGAATCTTGCAACAATGTTAAGGATTATGTGTGGGTGTGGTATATATGTGTGTATATACATATATATATATATGTACATGTGTGTATCTAAATCATGATTTAGTGTCTAAATCACTAAAATAATTAAATTTCCTTTCTTTTGTCCACCTAGACCCTAGACAAATTGTATCAGATTATTTTGGGGAGGGACCTACCCAAGCAGAGGTGATTCAGATTCACACCCCAGCTTGAGATCACTGTGGTCCCTGCACTGGGAGCACCTGAGAATCTTGTGGAGGAGACAGATTTCTCTCCCCTCACCCATGCCATGAACTCCTTTTTACCTTACCTTCTGTCTCCGAGATCCCAGACTTTACTTTTATGTCTGTTCTCCAGCACAGGCAGGATGACTGAAAGCACGGTGACTGTGAATGGAGTCCCAGTGGCCTCTGCATTCCCTCAGCCCGCCCACATCAATGTCCACATTCATCAGGAATCGGTTTTGACCCAACTTCTAAAAGCTGGGGGTTCCCTGAAGAAGCTTCTGTCTCGCACTCGGAATACTGCCTCTTCCAAAGCCAGGATAAACCATGACCAGCTGGCATTAGGGGTAAGAGTGGCTGGAGAGAGGGTTAGCGAGGTGACAAGGAGAGTGGAGGCTCTCCTTCAACAAGATGCAGAAAAGGCAAGTGGGCAGAACCCCATGAGGAAGGAAGGAGATCTCCTGGTTCATATCCATTTTTGTTCCAGAGAGTATTTTCTGGCTTATGTAGTATGTGAGACTGTGTGGTTGGGAAAACTTTGGAAATTTTCCCCCAGAAGTTTGAATGAGCTCCTTTGTTGAGGATCTTGAGTGACAAGATGAGGAGTCTGTCCTGGATCAGCTTTCACTGGCTAGAATCTGAGCAGGAACTTGGCCTTCAGGCTTCTTAGGAGGTGTTCAGATATAAAGCATTGAGGGGCTGTACCTGCGTGTTCACAACAGAAATGATGAGAAAAGAAAGGAGCCTCCACCTTTTGTGGGGTGGGAACTCCATGACTTGGGAATGAAAGAATTCGAGGTCTAAAGGAAGAGAGGAATCCAAGCAGATGCTGAGATTTGAAGCTTGGATAACCAGTGGAACAGAGCCATGGAAGTCAGGCTTTGGAAGTAAGAGTGGGGTGAGGCATTTGGATGTGATGAATCTGAGATGCTGGCAGGACTTGCTGGTGGTAAAGTCCAGGAGGCTGTGAGAGTTGGGTTCTCTAGGAAGCAGAGGCTGAGTTGAAGTTAGGTGGGCAAAGGGTTTGTTGGGGGAGTTACAATTATGAAATCAAAGGGAGGAAGTAGATTTAGGCAGCAGGAGCCATCAGACAGCAGTGCAGGCCAGACAAGGTCTCTGCCAGCTCAGTGGGGAGGTTCAAGGCAAAGATCGCATATTAGAGGAATTCCATGTTAGGTAGAGATTGCCCTTGTATTGCTGCCTTGCCCATCATTGGCAGGGGAGCGTCCCAAGATGTGTGCCTTCAGCTGAAAGATGAGGAGAACCCCAAAGGAGATAAAAAGTGTAAGCTGTCAGCGAATCTCACTTCATTTCAGCTTAGTGGTACATCTTTTTCTATGATTGCCACAGAAGGCCTCAGACTTATGTGTTGGATCTCAAGAAAGAGATTGGGACCAGAAGCTGAGGTCAGGCTGAAAGTTTGGATGAGATGGTGGGATTTCCAAGGAAGAATGAGGAAAAAATTTGGAATCACCAGATGGGATGAAAAAATGTGATAGTTAGGGAAAAGTACTGAAGAATAAACAGCCAGGTTTATTGGTGGGATGAGGGGAGAACAGGATAGTGTAGCTTCATGCATCTTAAGGGAACAGAACTTCTCAGAATCCAGAGCTGCAGAGATGTCAAGGTAGATGAAAAGGAGAGAAAAGCCACCTTTGTAGGAGCTGGGTAGTTGATCCTGGTAAAACTGGGCTCTTGGGAAGGGGTTTAATCTCTTATCTTGCAGGTGACCCAGTTATTGCTGGGGGTTGTGAGCTGTGCTCTTGGAGTGTTCCTCTACTTTGGGCCCTATATTGAGCTGCGAGGTTCGGGCTGTGCCTTCTGGGCAGGGGCTGTGGTGAGTAAGAAAAGGCCTGTGAGCAGAGAGGCTCAGTGGGAGGCAAGAGACCACGGGCAAAGAGAAAGTTCCTCTGGATGTGGGTCAGGGATTTGAGAAAGAAGTAAAAGATTGGAATCCAAAAGCCCTTTGTCCTGACGAAACTGCCTTATAAAGTGGGTAGAAACCTTTACACTCACCATTTTCCTTTTTAAAGTAAGGTTGGGAAGAATGGGGCAGTTGTAATTGGCGTCCTGCCCATATACTAGTTTTCATTGCTTATCCTATGGATCCTGCTTCAAATTGGCTTTTATTGGGAAGGATGATGAGAGATCATTTGAGGGAGAGTAAATTAGAGGGCTTTTTCTGGGGTCTTCTCTTTCCAGGCTATTGTGGCAGGAGTTGGGGCCATTGTCCACGAGAAGAACCAGGGCAAATTTTCAGTGAGTTTTGGGCATATTCTGCCCCCTAACTTGTCCATCTCCCCACTCCTATGTTTCAATCTTTCGGCTTCTATTTTTCTGTCTTCTACACCTAAACTCCAACGTCTTGTGGTTTTTCCTGGAAGGATGGGAAGGGTTTCCTGGGGTAGGATCTGGGGAGGCAGAGAAACTTTAAGGCTGGGCTCCCATGGCTGTGCCATCAGCAGAGGGAATCTGCATCTTGAACCTCTCTTCCTTCCAGTGCTGTGTATCAGGTCTGCTCACCCTGGCTGGCGTCGCCACTGCACTTGCTGCTGTTTTCCTCTGTGTGAACAGCTTAACCTGGCAGAGTGATGGTTTCTTCTACATTGACTCTGTGTGTGAGCGCCCCACACCTAGCACCGCAACTGAGTACAACTGGAGGCGGAGCATCAGTTATGATTCAGACTGGAGGGAGCTTGAATGCAGATCTTACATGCAAATGCTGATGGTGAGAATGAAGAGTCTAATCTTTCATGAACTCATTACAGCCCCCTTCATTCCCATGGACTTGGGGCACTGGAGAGCAGAGGTGTAGGCTCTTTGATCTTGGACCTAATCCCAGATCTTTGGTTCAGAAGGTTTTAACTTAAGCTCAAGACATTTGTCAAACCCTCATGACATGAAGTTTCCCTGAATCAAAGGGGATAAGAAGCAAAGAAGAAACAATTAAGAGAGGAGATCATGGACCATCCTTCTGTCTTTTCTGGTGTGGAGGTGTTCCTGTTATCTAATGCTGTGCAAAACAGCACCCCAAAACTTAGTGGCTGTCCATCAGAGCGCCTATAATGACTTCTCCATGTACCTTGGGTTTTTTCATAGCCTGGCAACTAAGTTCCAAAGGGGAACATTCCAATTATGAGCATTTCGAGAGGTAGGGAAAGGGAGATACCAGGCTATTGAAGGACTACCCCAGTAATGGCATAGCATCATTTGCACTCATATTTTATTGGTCAAAGCAGCCACAGGGCTCATTCAGTTTCAAGGTGGTGGACAAGTAGAATTCACCAAGATCACATTGCAGGCAAGAAAATAGGATGATAGATATAGCTGACCCCATCATTGCCTTGGTGATGAAGTGGTGGTAAGAGCAGAGTTGGAGGAGCAGACTCCTTATTGTATCTTTTTTCCTTCTTTTATCTCCAGAACTTATTCCTAGCGATCCGTGCACTGCTCCTGGCTGTCTGTGTCCTGCAGGTCATTGTGTCCTTGGCTTCCCTTGGAGTGGGTCTTCGAAGCTTGTGTGGCCAGGGCTCCCAGTCCCTGGTGAGTTCTCAGGGAGGCCTTGCTGGACAAGACTGGATCTGGTTGTTGAGGCTCTGGGAACAGGGAAGAATCCTGGGATAAGAACCCTGCTTATCAGAGGCCATGCTCTACTCTCCTCACCTTCTTTTGAATACTCAACTCTTCCCTTGACTGTCTGGGAAAATTAACCTCATCATTATGTCCTGGGTTAACGCAGTTCTACCCTATGTCTCCCTCTGCCCTCCTTTCATTCCCTCACTCTTTCTTCCTTCTGTCCTAGACGTTTGTATAGCTGCTCTTCCTTTTCACCTTTATGCTTGATCCCCCTTTTCTATCTTCTTTTCTTTCTCCTTCTTCTTGATTTTGAAGAAATCCATCCTTTTCCCCAGAACTGATTTTTCCCACTTTTCTTTTCAGGTTGAGGAAGGTTCTGAGAAGAAGCTTTTGGGGGAGAATTCAGAGCCACCCTCTCCCTCCAAGGAGAAGACCATGGTTAACATCAACCTGTGAGCTTCCGGAGACCCTACCTGGACCCTCTGCATTTCCTTGTCCAGAGAAATCCAGGGCCTGTGGAGAGTCCAAGGTCACTCTCCCCAGGACCCTTGAGTGGCACATTCCTCGCACAGTTCCCTTCCTACAAACACTGCCCAACCCTTCCTTCTTCCTTCTCTCCTCATCTTTCTTTTACCCACTCTTCCCGTTCCAGTGTCCTCAATGCAATAAACATATATAGTCTAATTTTTATCAAACCCAATTAAAGAGAAACAGCTGGACAAATAATCTTGCACAGGAAGGATGTGGTCTCCCTTTGTTTATACAGATCATGTGCTGGGGAAGGCTTTTATTTGTGTTAATATGCATGGAATTAAACAAGAGCTGATTCATCACATGAAACCAGGTCCTGGTGAGACTAAAATTAATTGTTCTTCCTTCTATCCCAGGCAATAACACTCTTTTTAAAATTCCTTCTGTTCAGTGTAAAGTGAACATAATTTACATGCTAAAAATCTCTCTACCCAATATGATTGCCTTTAAACATCTACATATTTAAAGCGTAGGTTTTAAAGAACTACACAAATTCATGGAACAAGTTTTTAAAAAAAAACTCTCTTTTTTTTAGTGTTGAGTCTCTCTTCATACATACATGGATATATACATACCTACTATGCTTTTCTTCTGTTGTAAATGATATGATCAATTTGTTTTTCACTTTTTTCCATTT
The DNA here is from genome assembly GCF_023851605.1 of Tamandua tetradactyla. NCBI lineage: Eukaryota > Metazoa > Chordata > Mammalia > Pilosa > Myrmecophagidae > Tamandua > Tamandua tetradactyla. The sequence goes on along the minus strand of NC_135327.1, from coordinate 194,668,985 downwards.
GTCTATATAAATACAGATAGTAAATAGTTATATGCAAATATGTAAGTACAGGTAAAATATTTTAGAAAAACTTTATGAAGGGCAAGAAAGCCGATATAGTCTATAGAATTAAGAAGTGGTAGTGATTCTGAATTTTTTCTGATTCAATCATAATGAGAAGCCTTTTACTTCCACTGTGGCTTTAAGAAATCTCTATGAGGTAGATTTTATTACATAGCTCCACAGAGGAAGGACTAGTTTTGAAACCCAAGTAGACAGGCTCCAGAGCCCCCCCACACTATTGTGCAGTATTTATCCCTTGTTTTAATTTGTTAAAGATGCTGGAATGCAATATACCAGAAACAGTCCAGCTTTTAAAAAGGAAATTAATTAAGTTGCATGTTTATAGTTCTAAGTCCATGAAAATGTCCAAATTAAGGTACAAACAAGAAGTTACTTTCACTCAAGAAATGTTAATGCCGCCCCGAACATTTCTGTCAGCTGGGAATGCATATGGCGACATCTGGTAGCTTTCTCTCCTGGCTTCTCATTTCACAAGGATTCCCTGGGGATGTTTTCCTTCTGAGTCTCCAAAGGTCTTTGATTGTGTGGGCTCTAAAGCTTTTCCCAAAATGATTTCTTCTTAAAAGACTCCAGTATGCAACCCCACCTTAAATAGGTGGAGACACATCTCCATGGAAACCACCTAATCAATAAGTCCCACCACAATTGGGTGGTCACATCTCCATGGAAACAACTTAATCAAAAGGATCCCACCCAACAGTATTGAATGAGGATTAAAGAACATGGCTTTTCTGGGGTACACAACAGTTTCAAACCAGCACACCTCTGTGCAATACTGCCTCACAAAGCTATGCTGACCAGATACAGGGCTACTGAAATGAATAAGATATGGTTCCCTATTTGGGAGTTTTAGAGTATAGTAAGGAAATAGAGATTGTAAGTAAATGTGCATAATAAAAGGCAATGAAGATGAGAAGGAAGTGTGTTCAGGGTATTGGACAGGGGTTGGCAAATTACAGTCAGAGGGTCAGATCTGGCCTGCTTCCTATTTTTGTAAATAAAGTTTTATTGAAACACAACTATGCCATTTATTTCCACATTATTACGTATGGCTGCTTTTGTTCTACAATGGTAGAGCTGTGCAGTCTTAACAGTTCTGGCCCACAAAGCCTGTGATAGTTACTATTAGGATTTTATAGAAAAAGTTTGCTGACAGTGAATATAGAATATTACAGTGCAGGGAATGATTAGTTAGAATGAGTTGAGATTGAAGGAGATTGAGGATTGAGCACCCTATATAGGGGAAGCAACCTGTGAATTGACTATGTGGTTTGGAACTGTATGTACCCTAGAAAAACATGTGCTTCAATTTAATCATTCCCGTGGGTGTGAACCCATTGTAAGTAGGATCTTTTCATGAGGCTACCTCAATCGGTATGGGTCTTAATCCTATTCCTTTATAAATAGAATTAATTCAGACATGAGAGAGAGAAAGTCATGGAAAAGCAACAAACTGAAACATAACCAGGAAGAAAAGGAAGAGGCCAGTAGATGCCACCATGTACCTTGTCATGTGACAGAGGAACCAAGGATCACCAGCAGCCAGCCCCAGAGTGCCACAGTCTTCGGGTGGAAAGCATTGTCTTCATGTTGCTTCGATTTGGACAAAGGCTCAAAACCATGAGTGAATAAATTCCCTTTGTCTAACCTCACCCATTTCATATTTGCTTAAGAAGTGTGGGAAACTGAAACAGCAAATACTGAAAGTTTCACTTCTGCCTTTCCAATTTAGATGCTGTTTCAGTTTACTAAATGCTTTTAGAAAGGAAATTTATTAAGTTACAAGTTTACAGTTCTAAGGCCATAAAAATGTCCAAACTAAGGCATCTGGGTTCTGGCTTGCTTAGCATTTCATGGGAATGTACACAGGGAAATCTGCTCGGCTCTGCCTCTCCAAACATCTGTATCTAGGCATCTGCTTTCTCTTTCAGCACTCCAAGCATCTCTAAATGTCTGCATCTGTCAGCTCTGAAGCAATGTTCTCCAAGCATCTGAGCTTCTCCCAAATGTTTCCCCTTTTAAAGGACTTCAGTAAACTAATCAAGACCCACCTAATATCTATAGAATCAAAAGGGTCATATCTACCTCTAATCAAAAGGTCACAACCATAATTGAGTGTGTCAAATCTCCATGGAAAAAATCTAATCAAATTTCTACCCTAAAGAATAGGTATGCCCACACAAGATTGGATTGGGAAAGAAAACATGTTTTTTCTGGGGTACACAACAATTTCAAACCAGCACAGATGCCTTTTATATCTTTTTCTGGCTAGAACTTCAGTACAATGTTGAATAACAGAAGTAATAGTGGGCATTCTTGTCTTGTTCCTGATCTTAGAGGGAAAGCTTTCAGTCTTTTACCATTGAGTGTGGATGTTAGTTATGGGTTTTCCATAAATGCCTTTTATCATGTTGAGGAAGTTTCCTTCTATTCCTAATTTTGTAAGTGTTTTTTTAATCAAGGATTTTTGCTAGATTTTGTCAGCTGCCTTTTCTGCAACAGTTGAGATGATCATGTGCTTTTTTTTCCTTTACCCTGTTAATGTGGTATATTATAATAATTTATTGATTTTCTTATATTGAACCACCTTATATACTTGGGATATATCCCACTTGATGATATATTATACTTTTGATGTGTTGCTGGATTCAGTTTGCTGGCATTTGTTGAGGATTTTTGCATTTATAGTCATAAGTAATATTGGTCTGTAGTTTTCTTTTCTTGTGGTGTCTTTATCTGGCTTTGGTATGAGGGTGATGTTGGCCTCTTAGAATGAATTGGCCATAAAAATGTCCAAATTAAGGTGTCAACAGGAGGTTACCTTCACTCAAGAAAGGCTAAGTGATGTCCATAACTCCTCTGTCATCTGGTAAGGCAACTGGTTGGTCCCTTGCTCCTGGGCTCCTTTGCTTTAAGCCTCTGTTTCCTGTGGGGGTTCCTCACTTGGCTTCTCCAGAACTGGGTTTCATCTCTTGGCTTCCCTTGGCTCTCTCCAGTTCCGGCTTGCTTAACAACCTCATGGGAAGACATATGGCCACATCTGCTGGGCTCTGCATCTCCAAACATACATGTCTAGGCATTTACTCTCTCTGTTAGCACTCCAAGCATCTCCAAACATCCGTGTCTCTGTCAGCTCTGAAGCAACTGTTCTCCGAGCATCTGCATCTGGGGTTTCTCCAAAATGTTTCCCCTTTTAAAAGACTCTAGTACACTAATCAAGACCCACCTTGAAACCAACCAACCAAACAGACAGACAAAAAAAGAGACCCACCTAGGATGGGTGAAGTCACATCACCACCTAATCAAAAGGCCACACTCAAAATTGGGTGTGTCACAGCTCCATGGAAATAATCCAATCAAAGTTTCCAGCCCTAGAGAATAGGTCTGGCCCCACAAAATTGGAGCAGGATTAAAACGTGACTTTTCTGGGTACATAATAATTTCAAACCAGCACATAGGCCAAGAAGTGATCAGCTTCCAGATGAAAAGTCAATGCAACTTCCTCTGATATTTTGCTCTAGTATGATACGAATGAAGACTTGGGCACAGATGGGAAATATGGTGCTCTTCTGCTCACATTACCCTCCCTCCTCTTCCCTGTCCTCTCTCCTTCCTCTCTCCCTTCTCCATTCCTTTCTTTTTATCTTTCAGAGTCTTTCTTTCTCTTTTTCTTCCCTCCTTCCTTCCCTAAAAATAAAAAATTAAAATAAAAAAGAAATGCTTAATCATCATTTTCTCTTCACTTTGAAAGTTGGGTGGATTCTGGAGCTCTTTAGATGGGCTTTCCTTCCAGACTTCCTGGTGATACCTAAGAAGTGACAGGACACCCACGGACACCTTTTTTACTTTTATGCTCTAGAGAGAGGACCTTATTTCTTAGGCTTCTTCTCTGAGATTCTGAGTTTGGACAGAGATGGTTTGAGCATGAATATCTTCTGGTTTTGTATTTAGCCTCCTCATTATGCAACATTCACATAAGTCAGAAGATGAAAAATTTTTTCCTTTTTCCTTCTGTGACAATTTCAGGTGAGGATCACCCTGGTCAGCCTCTTGTTCATCTTCTCCTACTTCTGTTAGAGTCACAGTTGCAATCACTGTCATCTCCATAAATTTTATGTGTTATCTTCACTTTTATTTGTCTTAAGATATTTTCTAATTTCCTTTATGATTTCCCCTCTAACTCATTAGTTGTTTAAGAGCACATTGTTTAATTTCTGAATATTTGTGAATTTTCCATTTCTCTCTCTGTTATTGATTACTAGTTTCTTTACATTATGGACAGAGAAGATACATTGTAGGATTTCAATATTTTTGAATTTACTGAGACTTGTTTTGTTACCTAACATATGATCTATCCTGGAGAATGATCCATGTGCACTAGAGAAGAAAGTGCATTCTTTTGTTGTCAGGTAAATTGAACCCTTGATCAGTAAATGATGACCATCTTTGTCCCACGTACCAGTTTTTAATTCAAAGTCTATTTCATTTGATATTATATAGCTACTTCAGTTCTCATTTGGCTATTGCTTGCCTAGTATATATTTTTTCATCCTTTCACTTTCAACCAAGTTATGTCTTTGAATTTCAGGTGAATGTTCTGTAGACAGTATATAGTTGGGGCATGCTTTTCTATCTATTCCACCAATCTCTGCCTTTTGACTGGAGAGTTTAATCCATTTACATTTCAAGTTACTACTGATAATGCAGTACATTCTTCTACTATTTTGCTGTATTGTTTTTGTAAGTCATATCTTTTGTGACCCTCAATACATCCTTTAATGTTTACTTCCATATTTATTTTTTTGAGGGAATTGTACCACTTTGAATCCCTTCTCATCTCTTTATGGATATACTTTTGTGTATTTTCTTTGAGGTTACCATGAGATTGTAATTTAACATCCTAAATCTATAATGATCATATTTGATTTGATGCCAAATTATCTTCAATAGGATACATATACACTGCTCCTCTACCCCTCTTTCCACCCATCTTTTTGTGCTTACTACAAATTGTATCTTATATAAAAATATACATATATTTTCCAAAACCATAGATTTATCACTACCTTTTATGCATTTTGCTTTTTAACACCTGTAAGAAGAAGTGGAATTGTATGAAAAAAATACAATAGTATTGGCATTTATATTAACCATAATTAACCCATTAACCCATTACCCATATGGTTACCTGTACCAGAGGACTTTTATCTATTTATGTTGCTTTCATTCACTGTCTAGTATCATTTCCTTCCAGTCCGAAGAACTCATTTTAGCATGGCTTTTTTTTTTTTTAGGGTAAATCTAGTGGTAATGAACTCAGCTTTTGTTTGTCTTGGAATATCCCAATCAATCTCTCATTTTTTAAAGAAAGTCTTGTTGGATACACAGTTCTTGGCAATTGTTTTCCTTCAATGTTTTAAATATTTCATACCCCTGGCTTCTTGCCCCCATAGTTTCTGATGAGAAATCAGCAAACAGTCTTGCTGGGATTCCCTTGTATGTAACTTATTGCTGTTCTCTTGCAGCTTTCAGAACTCTCTCCTTGTCCTTGACATGGGACAATTTGAATACTATGATTCTTGGGCTTCTTGAATGTGCATATTCATGTCTTTTGTTAAATTGGGGGAGTTTTCAGCCATTATTTCTTTGAATATCCCTTCTTTCTTTCTTCTCTTTGTTGGGACTCCCATAATGTGTATATTGGTGATGGTGTTCCACAGACCTCTTAGGCTCTTTTTATTGTATTTTATTCCTTTTTTTAATGCTCCTCAGCCTGACTAGATATTCCCATATTGTTCATTCATTGCTTTCCTCATATCCTTTCATTCTTTCTTCATGTTCTGCCTCCTTGAACATATTGAGGATCATTTTTTTAAAGTCTCTGTCTGGTAAATGCTAAGTCTGGTCCTCTTTATTGATATTTAGTTCCTTTGGATGGGCCATCATTTCCTGCTGCTAGTTTTCTTGCAATATTTTGTTGCACGGTGTACATTTTAGTATTTTAAGATGTCAACTCTGGTATTTCATCCCTGAGCTGTTTGTTCCTAAAATTTAATCTAACTAGTGATATAACAAATATAAATGTCAAGAGTTAATCAAAACAAACAAATCAAAGCAAAACCCCTTTCACTGTCTGCAAATTGACTGTACTTTGACTGGTGATCAGCTTCAGAGCTTAGCCCTCTTGTCAAGGAAGTCAGCCCAATGCAAATGAGAAAGGGTCTTCTCTGTCTTATCTAAGAGTGTATGAAGCTGGAGTTGCTATTTTCCTGGCTTGTACCTGCTGAAGACATTAGGAATTTCCTATTTACAGTTTACAGGTGCCACCACCAACCAACCTCTGACCACTCTCTCCTCTCTCTTTGAAATAAGACTCCTCCCCCTCCTGGGTGTTCTCCTGAGTGACTTTATGCAGGTAGACTTTTGCCCCAGGCCACTTCAACTTAATATTTCTCTCACTGTCCCTCCTGTCTGCAAGCTGCTTCTCTGCACTCAGGACAAACTCTGGGAGGGTGAACCCAGGACAAATTCTCTGACTCATTCTCTCAGACTTCCACCCAATAGTTTGGCACTGACACACATGCACTAAGCGTTATTCTGCTTCCTCTGAAACAGGGCCAGGGACTCACAATGGGAACACAAGTTGCCACTACCATGCTTTATGGAGGGTTTGGGGGACAGGACAGCAATGGTACTGAGGTAGGTTTAGAATTAGGGTGATGGCTGGCTGATGAGCAAAGGGCAAATTCCAAGGTGTGGTCAGGCTGCAAGGAGAAAGATATCTCTGAGAACAGCAGCAGTAAACAGCATTGAGTCCAACAGATCCCATCTGAGTGAGTTATCTACAATCAAGCATCAACAAAGGAAGAAGAAGGGGAGGGTAGAAAATAGTTCATAAAAATTGCAAAGGGAACAAAAACTATAAAAGCAAACCCTTCCCACAGTGTTACATGCCTTGCATCTCTTGCCTTGTCTATTGTGAGAGTGTCTGCATACCTTCCTTGCATGTGTACTCAATAAACTTTCTACCTCCTTGTTTGATCTGTGCTGTGCCCTTGAATTCTTTCTAGTGGAATGGCCAAGAACCTAGGAATTCAGCACTGGTGGCATCTCTTTTTTTATTTTTTAATTTTTTTAATTTTTATTTTTCCCCCCTATTATTTATTTTTATTCCATATAGTCTACTCATCTGTTGACAAGGTAGATAAAAGGAGCATCAGACACAAGGTTTTTACAATCACACAGTCACATTGTGAAAGCTATATCATTATACAATCATCATCAAGAAACATGGCTACTGGAACACAGCTCTACATTTTCAGGCACTTCCCTCCAGCCTCTCCATTACATCTTGAATAACAAGATGATTTCTACTTGATGCATAAGAACAACCTCCAGGATAACCTCTCGACTCTGTTTGGAATCTCTCAGCCATTGACACTTTGTCTCATTTCACTCTTCCCCCTTTTGGTCGAGAAGGTTTTCTCAATCCCTTGATGCTAAGTCTCAGCTCATTCTAGGGTTTTTCTCAATCCCTTGATGCTGAGTCTCTGCTCATTCCAAGATCTCTGTCCCATGTTGCCAGGAAGGTCCACACCCATGGGAGTCATGTCCCATGTAGAGAGGGGTAGGGTACTGAGACTGCTCGTTGTGTTAGCTGGAGAGAGGGGCCACATCTGAGCAACAAAAGAGACTCTCTTGGGGGTGACTCTTAGGCCTAAATTTTAAGTAGACTTGACCTATCCTTTGCGGGGTTAAGTTTCATATGAACAAACCCCAAGACTGGGGGCTCTGCCTATAGCTTTGATTGTCCACACTGTTTGTGAGAATATCAAGAATTCAACTTGGGGAAGTTGAATTTCTCCCCGTTCTCACCACTCCCCGAAGGGGGCTTTGCAAATACTTTTCCACTCACTGATCGAATCACTCTGGGATTCATCGGGGCATCACTCTGGACAAACCAACAAAATCTCATGTCCTACCTGAGATTCCAAGTACTTATGGTGTTCAATCAAACTATCTACATAAGTTATATTAGGAAATGCACTAGTCAAAATATTAATTTTGTAACAGATAAACATTTTTGCTTTAGTCTCACACAGAAGGTGAACTGGTGGCATCTTTTGGTGAGCCAGCCAGGAGATATGCCTCCTCTCCAAGTGTCTAGATTGGTGAGTCATGGCTATTGATTGAGACGCTTAGCTGTGTGCTTTCACTTTTCTTCTTGCTTGGCTCATTGTTAGCCTCCTCTATGTCCTCATACAACTCTGTGTCTTTAGGAATCTGGGGACTCTGATCCTTCTTCCCCAAGACATACTTGGTCTGCTCTGAGTTCTCCAACTCTCTCTTCAGAGGTGATGGGAACTTGTTTCCATGCCATTCAGATCAAAGGAGACTTAGCAGTGTGTGTTACTATCCTTGAGACCTGTCTGGTGCTTCTCCCTATGTTGGGCAGAAGCCCAATGGGAGCCAAAACAAGTCCCTCCATTTTCCTCTCTCTTTCCTTGGTTCTCCAAGAGTTTCCCGCACTCTCTCCTTTCCTCACCTCTGGGGACCATCTCTTGATCTTCACTCACCTAATAGCATTTCTTTGTCCATCAGACCCATCCTCCTGTTGGATCTGTTCCTCTTTCCACCTCTTCAACAGAGGCCCTTCCCCCTGCCACCATGAGAATCTCCTTCTTTCTCTTTTCTCTGACTCTCAATACCTTCTGGAGGCATTCCATCTTTGTAGCACAGGATTCTGGGCTAAGGATTCTTGTACCAAGCAAGGTATTATCTTTGACATTCTAGGGAGTCACCTCTGGTTTATGCCCATGGGAATTGAGTACTTTTCAGTGGGAGTATCTCCTCTCTAGGCTTTATCCTCTATTCTCTTTTGAGATCCACTATGGCAAAATATAAATCTTCCCTTCTTCTAGAGCATGCTTTCTTTTTAGCCTTCTAGGAAATTAAAGGATAAAAGTATTCATGGGAGCATTGTCCTAAATTTCTTTCATGTGGGGCAGGCTCTTATCTCAGGACTGTATGTTTAGACATCTCCCAGGAAAGGATGTCCCAGAGACACCCAGCAATATGTCCCAGGGATTGCCAGCAACTTTACTCACCATGTTCCCAAGACATTGGGCCAGCAAAGAGGAAGGGCTCCTCAAAAGTATTGCCCTGGCATCCTTCTGGATAAGTTCTGGGAACACCCCTGGAAGTGTAGGTCCTGACATACCTCAGGAAAGGTGACCCAGGGATGCCCATTGACTTTACTCTCAATGCTCTCAAGATAGTGGGTTGGCAGAGAGGGAAAAGTCCAGCTCTGGCAGACATTGGGATGTCAAAAAGTCAAGCTGGCACTAGTGAGTCTCCTGAGTTCATTTTCCAGAGAAAATGAGAAATGCCAACAGTCCATAGATGCTAGAAGGTAGGGAATCATGGCCTTCCAATGGGACTCACAATTACAATACCATTCTCTAGTCTGCAAAAGACATAAAAAGTCAACCTCTGTAGTAAAATCAAAGGGAGAGATGTTTATTTGGGGCAAAGTTTATATTTTGGGTAGCACATTATCTAATTTACTTTGTATGGTTCACTTACTTGAGCACCATAATTACATCGAATCTTGAATACAGCATGAGATCTTGTTGGTTTCTACAGGTTAGTGTTATGCCCCAGTATGTCCCAGAGTAATTTGGTCAGAGAATAAAAAAAAGTATTTGCAAAGTCCTCTTGGAGGACTGGGGAGAAAGAAGGAAATATTAAACTTCCCCATGTGGGGAATTTCTGATATTCTCATAAGCAGTGGGGTCAATCAGATCAATAGGCTGAGCCCTCAATCTTGGGACTTGTCCCATGAATTTTATTTTTGAAAAGGAGAGGCTAAGCCTACTGATAATCATGCCTAAGAGTTACCTCTGAGTGTCTCTTCTGTTCCTCAGATGTAGACTCTCTCTCTAAGCCAACTTGGCAGGTGAACTCGGTGTCCTCCCCTCTGTATGGGACATGACTCTCAGAGGTATAAATTTCCCTGGTAATATGTGACCTGACTCCCAGGAATGAGCTAGGACCTGGCATATCAGAATGAGGAAGCCTTCTTCTGCTTCTTCTCTTTTTTGTATGGTGTTTGGTGAGGGTCACATTTCATTCTCTTTCCACTTGAGTATCCCATTATTGCAGCAGCATTTGTTGATTTTTTTTGGAGGTGGGTAGTGCATAGGCCAGGCATCAAACCCAGGTCTCCTTCATGGCTGATGATAATTCTACCATTGACTACCCTTGCACCGTACCCCTTCCCCTGCCAAGAATACCTTCTTGACCAAAAGAGGGAAGAGATAAATGAGATAAAACAAAGTTTCACTGGCTGAGAGATTTTAGATTTGAGAAGCTATCCTGAAGGTTATTCTTACACATTATACAGATATACTTTTTAAGTTTATGGTGTATTGGAGTGGCTAGAAGGAAGTACCCACAAATGTTGAACTATGTTCTGGTAGCCTTTATTCTTGAAGTAGACTGTATAACTATATAGCTTTTACAATGTGACTCTGTGACTGTGAAAACCTTGTGTCTGATGTTCTTTTTATGCAGGGTATGGGCAAATGAGCTTAAAAAAAGATAAAAATAATAAGGGTAGAGAAAGGGTAAAAATTGGGTAAATTGAAATACTGTAGGTCAATCAGAGGGAGGGGTACGGAACATGGGATGTATGAGTTCTTTTTTTTTTTCTTTTTCTGGAGTGATGCAAATGTTCTAAAAATGATCGTGGTGAAGAATACACAACTGTGTGACGATATTGTGAGCCATTGATTGTTTAATATGTTTGGACTGTATATCAACAACAACAAAAAAGACAAAGAAAGTGCCAGAGATTCCCAATATCCTGATGTTTATAGCTCTCTATCAAGACAAGGACCTGAGAGATAGAAATAGAGCAAGATATTGGGTAACTGGAGCTGAAGGGATACAGATTGTACAACAGGACTGATTGTAAAAACTCAGAAATGGATAGCACAATACTACCTAACTGTAATACAATTATGTTAAAACACTGAATGAAGCTGAATGTGAGAATCATAGAGAGAGGAGGGCTTGGGCACAAATGAAATCAGAAAGAAAGATAGATGGTAAAGACTGAGATGGCATAATCTAGGAAGGCTTAGAGTATATAATGACAGTGACTGAATGTACAAATTTAAAAAATGTTTTTGCATGAGGAAGAACATAGGAATGCCATTACTGAAGGGTGTTGAAAATTATAGTAATTAAATATTTTTAAATTTTAACTTATGTGTGAGACTAAAGCAAAAAATGTTTATTCGGTACAAAATTTATATTTTGACTTGTGCATTTCCTAATATAACTTATGTAGACAGCTTAACTGAACACCATAAGTACATGTAACCTTGAGTAGGGCATGAGATTTTGTTGGTTTGTCCAGAGTGATGCCCTGATAAATTCCAGAGTGATTTGAACAGTGAATAAACAGTATTAGCAAAGTCCCCTTCGGGGAATTGTGAGAAAGGGGGAAAATTCAACTTCCCCAAGTTGAATTCTTGATATTCTCACAAGCAGTGCGGACAACCAAAGCAATAGACTAAACCCCCAATCTTGGGGTTTGTTCATATGAAACTTAACCCCATAAAGGATAGGTCAAGCCTACTTAAAATTAGGCCTAAGAGTCACCCACAAGAGAACCATTTTTGTTGCTCAGATGTGGCCTCTCTCTCCAGCCAACACAACAAGCAAACTCACTGCCCTCCCCCTGTCTACGTGGAACGTGACTCCCAGGGGTGTGGACCTTCCTGGCAATGTAGGACAGAAATCCTAGAATGAACTGAGACTCAGCATCAAGGGTTTGAGAAAACCTTCTCAACCAAATGGGGGAAGAGTGAAATGAGACGAAGTAAAGTATCAATGGCTGAGAGATTCCAGAGTCGAGAGGTTATCCTGGAGGTTATTCTTATGCGTTAAATAGATATCACCTTGTTAGTTAAGATACAATGGAGAGGCTGGAGGGAACTGTCTGAAAATATAGAGCTGTGTTCCAGTAGCCATGTTTCTTGAATATGATTGTATAATGTGACTGTGTGATTGTAAAAACCTTGTGTCTGATGCTCCTTTTATCTACCTTATCAATAGACGAGTAAAACATATGGAATAAAAATAAACAATAGGGGGAACAAATGTTAAAATAAATTTAGATTGAAATGCTAGTGATCAATGGAAGGGAGGGATAAGGGGTATGGTATGTACGAATTTTTTTCTGTTGTCTTTTCATTTCTTTTTCTGAATTGATGCAAATGTTCTAAGAAATGATCTTGATAATGAATATGCAACTATGTGATGATACTGTGAATTACTGATTATATATGTAGAATGAGGAAAAAAGCACAAAAAGGAAATAAGGGAATACTGCAAACAATTCTACATGAATACATTTGACAACTTAGATGAAATGAAAAAAAAAAAAAAGACGAGACCTGAAAGGGATCTGTTGCTTATGTTATATCCATTACAAAAGATTGTCTTGATGACCCCTTTTTAAGTCAATAAGGACCATATGGTTACTTTTTGTTAGAAGGCAAAAGGAAACATACCACCAAGCCAGTCAATTACAATAAGCTAAGTGAATCACTCAGGAGAAAGAAGAAAACTCATCCTGTTCCAGAGCAGGCTGATGGAAACTCTTAAGAAGTACACTAATGTCAGCCTGGATTCCTGGTAAGGTCTGATTTTGCTGGGCACCTATTTCATTAGCCAGTCTGCCCCTGACATTCAGCAAGTTGCAAAAGCTCTCCACGGGCCTGCAACCTCCCAATAATGACCTATTAGAAACTGACTTTTCTGTCTTTAACAACTGGGACAAAGCCAAGGAGAAGGAGAAGGAAAAGAGAGATAAGCAGAAGTCCAGAGAACAGGCTCAGCTTATTGTAGTAGCTGTTGAAATTGCCCTGTCCTTTTGAGGTCACCTAAATCATGTCTCCAAGACTCAGAGGCCTTGTTTTAACTGCTAGTCAGAGGGCCACTAGCAGAGAGAGTGCCAGAAACCCCAAGACAGCTCTCAACCTGAGGACCCACTGGGGTCTTGTCCCAAATGCCACCAACATGGGCATTCGGCCAGGGGCTGCACTGTCTTCTGAAGAGGGGGTGGGATGGTCCTTCGAGCCCTGCTCACCACAACTGAAGAAGATTGATGGTGCCTGAGGCCACAAATGGTACACTAACTTCACATCTGATCATCAACCTAGAGGGGCCTTGGGTGACATTTGATATTGCAGGTAAGATTATTGACTTCTTAATTAATATGAAAGCCACATACTCTGCACTGAACTGCCACTCTGAGGCTTAGCAGACTTGAGGACATTCTGGTGTCCCATTATTTTCTTATTGTCCTTTCTAGGAAAGGATTTTCTTCACTCCATGAGGACCAACTTAAGACTAGTAGACCCAACTAATGTTTACCTCCTTGTTTACCCCAAGGCCCCTACCAGATAGAGGTTTCTCAGGAGATCCCAAAGGAGATCCTTGAGCAAATAGACTCATCTGTGTGGGATGAAGGCATCCCAGGGCAAGCCCACTGAGTAGCCTTTGTCCACATTCAGGTCAAGTCTGAAGTGTCGTTCCCCCACTGAAAGCAATATTCACTTAAACAGGAAGCAGTGGAAAGCCTCCTGCCAGTTATTAAGAAATTCCTTAAAAACCAACCCCTAATCCTGTGTCAATCGCTCTGTAACATTTCCATCCTCCCTTGAAAAAAACCAATGGCACCTACCACCTGGTACAAGACCTAAGGGCCATCAGTACTTCTGTAATTCCTATTCATCCAATTGTACCCAACCCCTACAGCCTGTTAAACCAAATGCCTGAAAGTGCCTCCTGGTTTTCAGTTCTAGATCTTAAAGATGCATTTTTTTTTATCCTTCTTTATCCTGACTTTCAATACCTACTTGTTGTTGAATGGCAGGGACCTAACAATAGGACTCCTGTCCAGCTCCCTTGGACAGTGCTGCTCCAAGGATTTGAAGATAGTTCCCATATTTTTGAGAAACTACCTCAGAGCACACTATGTTAATTTTGTGAACTAACATATTCCTAGTATGACAGTGAATTTTGTTTGTAGTCATGACTTACTACAAATCCTGAATGGATATGGAAAGTTACAGAAAGTTTGTGAAAGTGTTTATTTCTAAAAGTAGCTTCATTTAAAAATGCTTATAAGAAAATTAAGGCTTAGATTGCAAGCTCTTAACAGCAGTCACATTTACTCCTGAGCTTTAACTGTTTTTTCTAAATTTTGAAATGCTTGCTCTTGGTATAACCTAGTAGTTCCCTAGAACTTTAAATATTTATGTAACACCTAGGACTCAGAGTTTATGTTTTCCAGCTCTGAAAGTCAGCATTACTCCACACAGCAACCATTAAAGAAACTAAAAAACCAAATCAGACTTCAATTAAAGATGTGAATGAAGCTGATTTGGTTAAGACTAAAGCAAATTAGAATGCAAAGTAAAAGATTATATTGTCTGTATTTTTTTTTTTTTTTTTTTTTTTTTAAAGGAAAGACAGAGAGAAGGAAGGAAGGATAGAAGGAAGGAAGGGAGGAAGAAAGGGAAACATCTTTTAAACATTTTCTTGTTTTATTGTATTTTGTTTCTCCGTTTTTGTTACATGGGCTGGGGCCGGGAATCGAACCGAGGTCCTCCGGCATAGCAGGCAAGCACTTTGCCCGCTGAGCCACCGCGGCCCGCCCTATTGTCTGTATTTTAAGACTTTGACTTTGCATGAAACCAAAAGAAGTATTTTGTCTAAAATTTAAATTTTCTGTTACATGTTATATAATTTAACCTGTCTACTCAGTTTATTTAAACTTTAATTTAGCTTTATTTGGCATGGAATCTAGAATAAAGAATAAAATCTTGATATTCTGTACAAGTTAATGTAACACCCTGATGCATCTCAGAGTATTTTAGGCAGAAAATGAAAAAGCTTTTACAAAGTCTCTTGAGAGACTAGAGAAAAATGTAGAACTGTTAAACTTCTTCACCTAGGGAAGTCCTGTTACACTCTTAACTAGTAGGGGCTCCTAACTTAAGAAGCCAAGTTCCTTGATCTTGAGGCTTGCCCTAATGAAACTTATTTCTGTAACAGCAAAGCTAAGCCTACTTATAATTAATGTTTTAGGGTCACCCTTAGAGAATTCTCTTTTTGTTTCTCAGATGTGGCCTCTCTATCTCTAAGCCAAACTCTACAAATAAACTCACTACCCACCCTCTACATGGGACATGATTACCAGGGGTGTAAGTCTCCCTAGCAATGTGAGACATGACTTCCAAGGATGAGCCTGGTCCTTGCATTGTAGAACTAGTTGACAAAAAAAGGGAAATAGAGTTCCAATAGCTAAAAAATTTCAAATACAGTGGAGAAGTCATTCTAGAATTTACTCTTATGTAAATTTCAGCCAGATATTGCAAACTGCCATAGTATTCCAAGCCCCAACCAACAGTGTTCCTGAAAACTCTAAAGAATACCCTGAGCTCCATCTTGCTCCTGCTTCTCTTCAGACCATGTATACTAAAATTTCTCCACCCAGTTTGTTTCTTTCAGATTAGAAGCCTTTCAGAACAAACTCCCCCTTGCCAGAGACTGTGCTCCCATTCCCCATACTCAACCAGCCACCCTCAATATAGCCAGAGACTTCTATGCTCCCACAAGTAGGGCCTGCAAGCCACTGACAGCTTGAGGTAGCTACAGAAGACAGGCCATCAGCCCAAATTCTCTTAAGATTAAGGGGAGCTAGAACTCTGGGGGGAGGGGAGAGTTGAGGCAGGGTTAGAGTTAGGATGTTGGCTGGCAGATGAGCAAAGAGCAAATTCCAAGAAGTGATCAGGCTGTAAGAAGAAATATATCTCTGAGAAGAACAGCATTAAATAGCACTGGAGCCAACTGACCCCATTCGAGTGAGTTATCTACAATCAGGCATCAACATAGAAGGAAGAAGGAAGGGTAGTAAAGTTGTTAATAAAAATTACAAAAGGAACAAAACACTATAAAAGTAAACCCTTCCCACAGTGTTCTGTGCCTCATACCTCTTGCCTTTTGCAAGAGCACCAAATGTCTTTTTAGTGCTTATACTCAGTAAACGTTCTACCTGCTTGCTCATGCCCTTGAATTCTTTCTGGCAGCATGGCCAAGCACCTAGGAATTCAATGCTGGCAACAGCACCATGAGATTTCTTCCATGGCTTTTGAAGCTGTGTTTTCTTGATTCAACAGTTGCCCGGTCAATGCAGTCCCTTAACTGTTCACAATAATTTTGAGGAGAGTTACTGTCTTTAAGATTCCTCTGCCATCCTTGTCCGAGGGCCATACCATTCTTTATTTCATGTATTTTTTCTTCACTTAAACTAACATATATTTTTGGCATGGGCAGGCTCCGAGAATCGAACCTGGATCTCTGGCATGACAGGCGAAAATTCTGCCACTGAGCCACCGTTGCACTGCCCTAAATCAACATATTTTTCATACCTAATATTTCCAGTAGTTCTTTTATGTTTTCTGACCCTGATTTCCATTGTTAGTATCCTCTCTAATTTCCTTATGTATTCCTACCATGCTTATTTAAAATTCTTGATCTGTCTATTCCAATAAATCTGTTTCAAATGATACATATTGTCATTTTTCTTTTAAGGGAAGTAAACTGCTAAGTGTCCAGTTGCTTGGACTTTTGAGCCAGTATATCCCTAGGGTATTGCCTCTTCTGTATGGTAATAAGTATGTAGAACTCCAAACTGAGTCGAACCTGGTGAATTTTAAAAAGGAAAGCATAAGCCCCAGAGCAGAAAGCCCCAGGGATCTCTTTGCTACCTTTTCATCAGACACCTACTCTTTTAAGGGCTTCATCTTCACCCCTTGGTGAAAACACCTTGGAAGACTGCCATGTAGCCACAGGGGGTTGAGGGGGGAGAGCTGGAGAGTGAATGTTGAGGGCAGCTGCTCCACCTGCAAATGTTTTCAACAGTACCAGCAGGGCTTTTTCTGTTGTCTTGATATGATTACCAGGACATCCGCACCTGCAATATGGGCTTCTGGCTAGACAAGAGGCAAGAGAAGAATTTTAAATGTTTCTTCCCACCTATCCTCTCACTGGAGCCTCTTGCCACCCTCAGCTTCAAGCTACACCCATCAACCCCACTCTGCACCTACCACTCAAGAGAAGCATCAAGTCCCCTAAGATGTTGCAAAGTTTTTTTTCTTTTCCTTTTCTGTATGTTTTAAAGCATTTTTTACTTGTAAAATATAACATATATGTAAAGCAAAGAAAGAAGAAAGCAGTCATTTTCAAAGCACATTACAACAAGCTGATCCCAAATTTGACATGGGCTACCATTCCAGCATCTCAGGTTTTTCCTTCTAGCTGCTCCAAAACATTGGGGACTAGGAGGAATATTAATATAGTGATTCAGCAGTCACACTTATTTGTTAAATCCAATTTTCTCTGTTATAACTCCTCCCTCTCCATTAATCCCTCTCCCACTCTATAGGGATCCTTGGGGGAATGCCCAATCCTACTCTTTTCTGCTGAGAAGGGGTGTCTACACTGAAGGACAGGGGGATTCAATCAATTGATAATCCTGGAGAGTTTGGTCCTTCTGGGTTTCATGATTTATCTGATCTATGAACCCTCTAGGAATGCTTCTCCCAGGAAGGCAACCTAGTACATAAAACCTTTATAGAGTCTCAGTTCCAGCTCCAGGTGCTCTTAAAAGAAAACAGGAGTGATGTTGATTGGGGGTTAGCAACTATGACCATTAGTGCTATCTGCCTGTTAACTATTGGCCATAGCATACATTTTTGCTTTTCTCCCTATATCCCTCTACCATTAACTTCTTGTTCACTATCGAACCATCGAAATAGTTCATGAAAACTTATTCATGATCATAAATTTAATCATTGGGATACATGGCACTATACATCCCCTTTCAGTCATATTCACCTTCATTATGGCAATGTTACTTATAAACCCACTAATTAGTTACTATCATTTCTATCCACTCCCTTGCATTTAAATTTAATCTCTTTGGGTAACCTTTCCTCGGTCTCTAGCCTCTGTGTATCTCTAGGTCTGCTATATTCTACAGTGTAACCTCTGAGATTACCTATACCACAGTCATAATAGTAAAATCATACAATATCTGTCTTTTCGTGTTTGACTTATTTCATTCAGCATTATGTCCTCAAGGTTCATTCATGTTGCCATATGTCTCAGGACATCATTTGGTCCTACTGCTGCATAATATTCCATCATATGTAATACCACAATTTGTTTATCCATTTGTATGTTGATGGAAACTTGGATTGTTTCCATCCTTTGGCAATTGTGAATAGTGCCACTATGAACATCGATGTGCAAATGTCTGTTCATATCACTGCCCTCAGCTAGTCTGACTATATACTGAGTATTGGTATTGCCAGGTCATAGGGCAACTCAATATTTAGCTTTCTGAGGAATTGCCAAACTGTCTTCCACAGTGGCTGCACTGTTATACAGTCCTATCAGCAGTGAATAAGTGTTCCAATTTCTCCACATCAACTCCAACATTTGTAGTTTTCTGTTTGTTTAATAGTGGCCATTCTTAAAGATGTGAGGTGATATCTCATTGTCATCTTTAATTTGTATTTCCTTTATAGCTAATGAAAATGAGTATCTCTTCATGTGTTTTTTAGCCATCTGTATGCACTCTTCAGAAAAGTGTCTATTCATATCCCCTGCCCATTTTATAATTGGATTGCTTGTTCTTTTGTTGGTGAGCTGTATAATTTCTTTACATATAAATATCAAGCCTTTCTCTGATATGTGGTTTCCAAATTTTCTCCCATTGAGTTGGCTGCCTCTTCACCATTTTACAAGGTCCTTTGAAACACAGGAGCTCTTGATCTTAGGGAGTTCCCATTTGTCTATTTTTTCTTTTGCTGCTTGTGCTTTAGGTATAAAGTTTAAGAAGCTTCCTCCTATTACTAGAGCTTGAAGATGTTTCCCTGCATTTTCTTCTAGAAATTTTATGGTACTGGCTTTTACATTTAGATCTTTAATCCATTTTTAATTAATTTTTATATAGGGTGTAAGGTAGGGGGTCTCTCTCTCTCTCTCTCTCTCTCTTTCTTCCTTTTTGGCTACCGAAATCCAGTTCACCCATGCCCATTTATTGATAAGACTATTCTGTCCCAAGTTCAATTGATTTGGGGGCCTGTTTGAAGATCAATTGTCCATAGACTGGATGGTCTATCTCTGAACTCTATACCATTGGTCCATCCTTCTATCTTTGTGCCAGTATCATGCTGTTTTTTTTTAATTAAAAAAATTAACAACAAACAAAAATATTAACATATCATTCCATTCTACATATACAATCAGCAATTCTCAATATCATTACATAGTTGCATATTCATCATTTCTTAGAACATTTGCATCAATTTAGAAAAAGAAATAAAAAGACAACAGAAAAAGAAATAAAACGATAACAGAAAAAAAAAGATTATACATACCATACCCCTCACCCCTCACTTTCATCTATCACTAGCATTTCAAACTAAATTTATTTTAACATGTTACCCCTATTATTTATTTTTATTCCATATGTTCTACTCATCTGTTGATATGGTAGGTAAAAGAAGCATCAGACACAAGGTTTTCACAATCACACAGTCACATTGTGAAAGCTATATCATTATTCAATCTTCATCAAGAAACATGGCTACTGGAACACAGCTCTACATTTTCAGGCACTTCCCTCCAGCCTCTCTACTACATCTTGAACAACAAGATGATATCTACTTAATGAGTAAGAATAACCTCTCCACTCTGGTTGGAATCTCTCAGTCATTGACACTTTGTCTCATTTCACTCTTCCCCCTTTAGTCCAGAAGGTTCTCTCAATCCCTTGATGTTAATTCTCAGCTCATTCTAGGGTTTTTCTCAATCCCTTGATGCTGAGTCTCTGCTCATTCCAAGATCTCTGTCCCACGTTGCCAGGAAGGTCCACACCCCTGGGAGTCATGTCCCACGTAGAGAGGGATAGGGTGGTGAGACTGCTCGTCATGTTGGCTGGAGAGAGAGGTCACATCTGAGCAACAAAAGTGGCTCTCTTGGGGGTGACTCTTAGGCCTAGATTTTAAGTAGACTTGACCTATCCTTTGTGGGGTTAAATTTCATATGAACAATCCCCAAGACTTGGGGCTCAGCCTATAGCTTTGGTTGTCCACACTGCTTGTGAGAATATCAAGAATTCAACTTGCGAAAGTTGAATTTCTCCCTGTTCTCACCATTCCCTGAAGGGGGCTTTGCAAATACTTTTCCACTCACTGATCGAATCACTCTGGGATTCATCAGGGCATCACTCTGGACAAACCAACAAAATCTCATGTCCTACCTGAGATTCCAAGTACTTATGGCGTTCAATCAAACTATCTACATAAGTTATATTAGGAAATGCACAGTCAAAATATAAATTTTGTAACAAATAAACATTTTTTGCTTTAGTCTCACACATAAGGTGACATTTTAAAATATTAATTACCACCTATTTTCAGCACCCTGCAATAATGACATTCCTTTGTTCTTCCTCATGCAAAAACATTTTTAAAATTTGTATATTGTACATTTCACTATTACAGTCTCAGGCTGTTTTGACCCCTGTGGCTTTATAGTAAGCTTTAAAGTCAGAAAGTGGTAGTCCTCTCACTTTGGTCTTCTTTTCTAGGATAACTTTAGCTATTCAGGATCTCTTTCCCTTCCAAATAAATTTTATAACCAGCTTTTCTGAGTCTTCAGAGTAAGTTGTTGGGATTTTGATTGGTATTGCATTGAATCTGTATGTCAGTTTGGTTATAATTGACATCTTAACATTCAACCTTTTACCCATGAGCATGGAATGTCTTTCCATCTCTTAAGGTCATTTTTAATTTCTTTTAGCATTTTTTAAAAGAATTTTCTGTGTACAAGTCCTTGACATCATTAGTTAGGTTTATTCCTAGATATCTGATTCTTCTGGTTGCTATTTTGAATGGAATTTTTTCCTTAACTGTCACCTCAGATAGGTCATTGCTTGTGTATAGAAGCATTACTGATTTCTGTACAGTAATCTTGTATCCTGCCTGTGCCAGTTTGAAGCTATTTTGTACCTCAGAAAAGTCATGACCTTTAATCCTCATTAAATATTACTGGGTGGAATCTTTTTTATTGTTACCACAGAGATGTGACCCCTCCAATTGTGCATGCTAACTTTTGATTAGATGGTTTCCATGGAGATGTGTCTCTACCCATTCAAGTTGTGATTGCTTACTGGAGCTCTTTGAGAGGGAACTGTTTTGGAAAAAGTTTTAGAGCCATCAGAGCCAACAGAGCCCACAAGCCAGAGACCTTTGGCGATGCATAAAGAAAATGCCCCTGGGAAAGTTGTTGGAGAAGCCCAGACAGAAAGCTAGCAGACATTACTATGTGCCATTTCAGCTAAGAAAGAAACCACAAACATCATCAGCCTTCTTAAGCCGAGGTATCTTTCCCTGGATGCCTTACTTTGGAAGATTTTATAACCTTGCCTTAATTTGGATGTTTTCATGGCCATAGAACTGTACACTTGTAACTTAATAAATTCCCCTTTTAAAAAGCCATTCCACATCTTGACCAAAAGGGGGAAAAGAAGTGTAACTAAAAAGTGTCAGTGGTTAAGAGAGTTCAAATAGAGTCGAGAGGCTACTCTAGAGGTCACTCTTAAGCAAGCTTCAATTAGACATTGCTACCTAACATTAATTGCCAACCCCCAACCAAAACCATTCCAGCCAATCCTAAAGAATACCTAGGACAATATATAAGATTCTACAAAAGTTCAGGTACTGGGCGGGCCATGGTGGCTCAGCAGGTAAGAGTGCTTGCCTGCCATGCCCGAGGACCCGGGTTCGATTCCCGGTGTCTGCCCATGTAAAAGAAAAAAAAGAAAAAAATTCAGGTACTAGGGTAGCTTTCCAGAAACCTACAACCTCCAGATGGGTCCCTGCACCAAATAAATCCTGAAACCTAGAGGGCCCAGCTTCTCCAGAACATCAGCTAGTTCCATCTTCCTACCCTACATTATTGACAGCCTCTTCCAACATGCAAAAGTTAGAATGGGCATAGCCCAAATATCCCTAAAGAGTGGGATAGAAAGATCAAAAGTGATGGTGGAGTTATACAGAGAAGGTAGGGTTTAACAAATGAATATGATTGCTGAATCATTAAATTGATGTTTCCTTTAGTCTCCAGTATCTTCGAGCAGCTAGAAGTACAAATCTAAAATTGTGGAATTGTAACCCGTTTCAGATGCAAGTCTGAAATCTGTTCTACAACTAATTGTTGTGATGTGCTTTGGGATTTTTTGCTTTTTTGTATTTATGCTATGTTTCACAAAAAAAAAAAAAGAATTAAAAAGTCAATTGTGATGATAAAAAAAATATTTATTCCTTCTAGCCTCCTATGTTCTGGAGCAGCTAGAAGGAAAGTTCTGAGATGATGGTACAGTACCCATGACAAACACTGGGATCTGTCCTGTAACTACTTGTTGAAGAGTGCTTTGAAAACTGTTGCTTTTTTCTTTCTTTGCTTTGTATATATGTTATATTATCCAATTTTAAAAGTTTTTTAAAAAGCCATTCCATTTCTGGTATATTGAATTCTGGCAGCTTTTACAAACTAAACCACCACCACTTTGCTGAATTGTTTTATTAGCGCAAGTAGCTTTGTTGTAGATTTCTCAGGGTTTTCTAAGTATAGGATCAGACCATCTGCAAATAATGAAAGTTTTACTTCTTCCTTTCCTACTAGGATGCCTTTTATTTCTTTTTCCTATCTATCACTTCAGCTAGAACTTCTAATACAATGTTGAATAATAGGGGTGACAGGCATCCTTGTCTCATTCCCAATCTTAGGGGAATGCTTTCAATTTCTCACCATTAGGTATGACGCTGGCTATGGGTTTTTCATATATGCCCTTTATCTTTGAGAAAGTTTCCTTTGATTCCTAACTTTTAAAGTGGTTTTATCAAGAAAGGATGCTGAATTTTGTCGAATGCTTTTTCAGCATCAAAGTGACCTTGTGATTTTTCTCTTTTGATTTGTTAATGTGCTTTATAATGTTGATTGAATTTCTTATGCTGAACCACCCTTGTATTCCTGTCATAAATCCCACTTGGTCATTGTTTTAGTTTGCTAGCTGCCAGAATGCAACACACCAGAGACAGATTGGCTTTTAATACAAGGTGATTTATTTTGTTAGTTCTTCAGAGGAAAGGCAGCTAACTTTCAACTGAAGTTCTTATGTGGGAAGGCACAGGGTGATCTCTGCTGGCCGTCTCTCCAGGCCTCTGGGTTCCAACAACTTTCCCTACGGTGACTTTTTTTCTGCATCTCCGAAGGCCTGGGCTAAGCTGAGTGCTGAGATGAGATATGCTGAGCTGCTTGGGCTGTGTTATGTTGTGCTGTCTCATTTAAGCACCAGCCAATTAAGCAAACATCATTCATTGCAGCACGTACACCTCCTAACTGACTGCAGATGTAATCAGCAACAGATGAGGTTCATGTACCATTGGCTCATGTCCACAGCAACAGAACTAGGTGCCTTCACCTGGCCAAGTTGACAACTGAATGTAACTACCACGGTCATGATGTATAAAACTTTTTTTTTTATTAATTAAAAAAAGAATTAACAAAACAATTAGAAATCATTCCATTCTACATGTACAATCAGTAATTCTTAATAACATCACATAGTTGCATATTCATCATTTCTTAGTACATTTGCATCGATTTAGAAAAAGAAATAAAAAGACAACAGAATAAGAATTAAAACAATAATAGAAAGAAAAAAAAAAAAACCAAAAAACCTATACCTCACATGCAGCTTCATTCAGTGTTTTAACATAATTGCATTACAATTAGGTAGTATTGTGCTGTCCATTTCTGAGTTTTTATATCCAGTCCCGTTGTACAGTCTGTATCCCTTCAGCTCCAATTACCCCTTCTCTTTTTTTATTTTTTTTTAATTAACGGAAAAAAAGAAATTAACCCAACATTTAGAAATCATACCATTCTACATATGCAATCAGTAATTCTTAACATCATCACACAGATGCATGATCATCGTTTCTTAGTACATTTGCATCGGTTTAGAAGAACTAGCAACACAATCGAAAAAGATATAGAATGTTAATATAGAGAAAAAAATGAAAGTAATAATAGTACAAACAAAACAAAACAAAACAAAAACCTATAGCTCAGATGCAGGTTCATTCAGTGTTTTAACATGATTACTTTACAATTAGGTATTATTGTGCTGTCCATTTTTGAGTTTTTGTATCTAGTCCTGTTGCACAGTCTGTATCCCTTCAGCTCCAATTGCCCATTATCTTACCCTGTTTCTACCTCCTGCTGGACTCTGTTACCAATGACATATTCCAAATTTATTCTTGAATGTCTGTTCACATCAGTGGGACCATACAGTATTTGTCCTTTAGTTTTCGGCTAGACTCACTCAGCATAATGTTCTCTAGGTCCATCCATGTTATTACATGCTTCATAAGTTTATCCTGTCTTAAAGCTGCATAGTATTCCCTCGTATGTATATACCACAGTTTGTTTAGCCACTCTTCTGTTGATGGAGATTTCGGCTGTTTCCATCTCTTTGCAATTGTAAATAACCCTGCTATAAACATTGGTGTGCAAATGTCCGTTTGTGTCTTTGCCCTTAAGTCCTTTGAGTAGATTCCCAGCAATGGTATTGCTGGGTCGTATGGCAATTGTATATTCAGCTTTTTGAGGAACCGCCAAACTGCCTTCCACAGTGGTTGCACCATTTGACATTCCCACCAACAGTGGATAAGTGTGCCTCTTTCTCCGCATCCTCTCCAGCACTTGTCATTTTCTGTTTTGTTGATAATGGCCATTCTGGTGGGTGTGAGATGATATCTCATTGTGGTTTTGATTTGCATTTCTCTAATGGCCAGGGACATTGAGCATCTCTTCATGTGCCTTTTGGCCATTTGTATTTCCTCTTCTGAGAGGTGTCCGTTCAAGTCTTTTTCCCATTTTGTAATTGGGTTGGCTGTCTTTTTGTTGTTGAGATGAACAATCTCTTTATAAATTCTGGATACTAGACCTTTATCTGATATATCATTTCCAAATATTGTCTCCCATTGTGTAGGCTGTCTTTCTACTTTCTTGATGAAGTTCTTTGATGCACAAAAGTGTTTAATTTTGAGGAGCTCCCATTTATTTATTTCCTTCTTCAGTGTTCTTGCTTTAGGTTTAAGGTCCATAAAACCGCCTCCAGTTGTAAGATCCATAAGATATCTCCCAACATTTTCCTCTAACTGTTTTATGGTCTTAGACCTAATGTTTAGATCTTTGATCCATTTTGAGTTAACTTTTGTGTAGGATGTGAGAGATGGGTCTTCTTTCATTCTTTTGCATATGGATATCCAGTTCTCTAGGCACCATTTATTGAAGAGACTGTTCTGTCCCAGGTGAGTTGACTTGACTGCCTTATCAAAGATCAAATGTCCATAGATGAGAGGGTCTATATCTGAGCACTCTATTCGATTCCATTGGTCGATATATCTATCTTTATGCCAATACCATGCTGTTTTGACCACTGTGGCTTCATAATATGCCTTAAAGTCAGGCAGCGCGAGACCTCCAGCTTCGTTTTTTTTCCTCAAGATGTTTTTAGCAATTCGGGGCACCCTGCCCTTCCAGAGAAATTTGCTTATTGGTTTTTCTATTTCTGAAAAATAAGTTGTTCGGATTTTGATTGGTATTGCATTGAATCTGTAAATCAATTTAGGTAGGATTGACATCTTAACTATATTTAGTCTTCCAATCCATGAACACGGTATGCCCTTCCATCTATTTAGGTCTTCTGTGGTTTCTTTTAACAGTTTTTTGTAGTTTTCTTTATATAGGTTTTTTGTCTCTTTAGTTAAATTTATTCCTAGGTATTTTATTCTTTTAGTTGCAATTGTAAATGGGATTTGTTTCTTGATATCCCCCTCAGCTTGTTCATTACTAGTGTATAGAAATGCTACAGATTTTTGAATGTTGATCTTGTGACCTGCTACTTTGCTGTACTCGTTTATTAGCTCTAGTAGTTTTGTTGTGGATTTTTCTGGGTTTTCGACGTATAGTATCATATCGTCTGCAAACAGTGATAGTTTTACTTCTTCCTTTCCAATTTTGATGCCTTGTATTTCTTTTTCTTGTCTAATTGCTCTGGCTAGAACCTCCAACACAATGTTGAATAATAGTGGTGATAGTGGACATCCTTGTCTTGTTCCTGATCTTAGGGGGAAAGTTTTCAATTTTTCCCCATTGAGGATGATATTAGCTGTGGGTTTTTCATATATTCCCTCTGTATAAAACTTTTTATGTGGCATTGGATTAGATTGTTAGTATTTTGTTGAGAATTTTTGCATTTATATTCATTGGGGAGATTGGGCTGTAGTTTTCCTTTGTTGTAGCATCTTTATCCAGTTTTGGTATTAGAATGATAGCTTCTTAAAATGAGTTTGATAGCATTCCTTTTTCTTCACTTTTTTTGAAGAGTGTGAGCAGAATTGGTGTCGGTTCTTTTTAGAATGTTGATAAAATTCCCCCGTAAGGCCATCTGGTCTTAAGCTTTTCTTTGTGCAAAGATTTTTGATGACTGGTTGAATCTCTTGTAATTGGTTTCTTGAGGTCTTCTCTTTCTTCTTAAGTCAGTATAGGTAGTTCGTGCATTTCTAGCAATTTGTCCATTTCATCTAACTTTTCTAGCTTATTGGCATATAGTTATTCATAATATTCGCTTTTGATTTTTTAAATTTCTTCATGATCTGTGGTAATGACTGCCCTCTCATTTCTGATTTTGTATATTTGCATCCTCTCTTTTTTTCTTTGCTAGTCTAGCTAAGGGTCTGTGTGAGTCAGAGTTCTCTAGAGAAACAGAACCAACAGGAGAGATCTGGAAATACGAGATTTATAAAGGTGTCTCATGTAACCATGGGAATGAAAGAATCCAAAATCCATAGGGCAGGCTATGAAGCTGGTGGCTTCAATGAAGGGTCTGGACTAACTCCACAGGAGAGACTCACTGGCTGAAGAAGCAGTGAGAGAGTCTCTCTTCTGTAAAAACACCAAACTGTTGGATTATCTCATGTGGGAAATGCGCCTCAGTCAATTGCAGATATAATCAGCCACAGATGCAATCAACTGATGATTTAAAATACCAGCCTTCCGGTTGACCAACTAGCCATGAAATATCCTTGCGGCAATGGTCAAGCCAGTCTTGCCTGACCAGACAACTGGGCATCATCACTTGGCCAAGTTGACACCAGCACCTAACCATCACAGGGTCTATTGAGTTTCTCAAAGAACTAACTTTTGGCTTTGTTGATTCTTTCTATTCTTTTATTGTTCTCCAATTTGTTTATTTCTGCTTTAATCTTTATTATTTCTCTTCTTTTGTTTGTTTTGGGGTTAGTTTGCTGTTCTTTATCTAAATTCTCTAGGTGAGCAACCAAATCCTCAAGTTTTGCTCATTCTTGATTTTTTTTCCTACATTGAAAATTTTTATTTTGCTAAAATGTAATACAACAGCCCACATTCTATGGCTTCCGAACATTTACCACTGATGGTTTCCAGAAGAGGCTGCTGTACTTAGAGTTCAAAAGCAGTTCAGATGCTTGAAATTCTGTGAAAGTCCAACTTTCCCTTCTTTCAACCCAAATTAATTTTTCTCTTCAGAAGTCTGGTTGGATGTTTTCTTTGTTTGCCTCTCCATGTTGCTGCTTAATTTGATAGATTTCATTTTCTGGCTGTACAATAGTCCATTCAATCTCATAATTCTTACTAATCAGGGATACCCAAATTGACTCCATTTTTCTCAGTTTAGATCCAGTTGCATGTTCTTCCACCGCCAGTTTAAATCTTGAATGTTTCTTTAACTTCTGGAGCTCTTTCTGTGCATGTTCAATTACATGAACTAGATTTTCATCTTACACTTTCCAAACATTGCATCCATGCTGTGACAGTAGCTCCAGACTCTCAATTCACATAGCCTGATGCTCTAACTGGGCCATAGAACTGTTTACACATTCTTGCCATGCAGTAATATATTTTCATACTGCGCAATTCAATTGGTTGTTGGGCAGTCAGTCTTTCAAATTCACTTCCCATTATGTCAGTTTCAAAAGCAGAATAATCTGGGGCTGTGAGGTAGGTCAAGCTGTTCTTAATAGTACAGTATCTGCGAGTTTCTTCTTCCACCAGTGCCGCAGCTGAAACCAACTTGCAAAATTCCCATTAAGATTTGTATATCCTTGGTTTGCATTGAAGGTTTCCTTTTGCACTTGGCTTGTTGGTTATTCTCTGTCAAATCAAGGTTCAGATCTCATGTAGGGGACGCAATTCAACTTGGGGGTCTATTAGAAGCTAAGCCAGGATGCTTGGGTACTTTAGTGGTAGAATGGCTGCCTACCATGTGGGAGACCAAGGCTTGACTCCCAGCCCATGCATCAAAAAAAAAGGTAATAATAATTACATAAAATAAAAATTTTAAAAACAACAAAAAAACACACCTCAATAGTAGTAGGCCCCAGAATCGATATGAGACACCCCAATATAAAGTGGAGGGTGAAATCAGACTGGTGCTCACCAAAGGGAGAGGAAACTTAAGAAAATAATGATAATGAATGAAGTAGAACAATAAAAAAAATATGAAATAAGAAATAGAAAATAGTCAATAAAATATTTAAAAATCTATAAAAATAAATAATAATGAAAAAAAATTATGCTACTGATAAAAATATATGGAAAGAATATGTTTTTAAAAGGAGGAAAGAAAAAAGGACATTAAGAAAAAATAAAAATAAAAACTTAGGCTGATAGTTAGTCTGCCTGCACTTACCCATTCTCTCCAGCAGGTGGCACGCCTAACGAACCTCCTCCCCTCAGGCTTCCCCCTCCCCTGCCTGTACTTATCCTGGCAGGTCCGAGGCTCCTCCTCCCCCAAGCCCGCCCCACCTGGCCCGCAGCAGCTTGAGGACAACTGGCAAGTTGAGCTGGCACCCCCCTCCCGCCGCCACGGAGGTCACTTGACGCATCCCATTCTCCCTGTCCCTATATCCCCCTCAGCACCCTCCTCCCCAAAACTACCTAGAGACCCAGTTTGATTATTTACAGCCCCGGACACAGCCCCGGTCATTTTCTCCCCGTCCCCTATCTGTTTCACGCAGCAAGCGTGAACTCAATCCACTCCCCTCCACCATCTTCCCGGAAGTCTCCTTTTGTATGTTTTTGCTTTTTGTTTTTTGGGGGGCGGTTGTTATTAGTGTCTGAAATCCTTGTTTCTCTGTCACAGCTTCTGAGGTACCTGCGGGAGGAAGTCAGGGGCCCATGGCGGCCCACCAGCTTTCCAGGCAGAGGCAGATCTCGCTGTCTCCCCATAGGAGAGAAAACTCCCTCATGCTGCGTCAGGTGCTGAAGTGCTCAGAAAGCAACGCTGGCGGGCCAAGGAGGAGAATCCTTATCAGAAACCTAAATGGGCTTTTACCAAAAAATAAGCCCTGAAATAGATGTGTTTTTCTTCCCATTTCACCACTTCCCAAGAGAAAGCAGTGATCAAAAACTTTTCTCTGGCCTCTGCAACCACCAGGGCTCTGAGATCCATCCTTTGGTACATAGCAGCGAGCAAGGGTGTCCCTAGTGCCGGCTGGGGCAGGAATGCTGGGGTTGGGTGTCCAGGCTGCCCGGTGCAGGCGGCAGACCTGAAAGGGGACAGACAGTGCTTTGCAATGAAAGACAGTGAAGGGCTGTTGTGGGAGCCTGTTTGTTCCTTGTGTTGTTTATTGCCAACCAAGACAAAGTGTATCCTTTGTATTCTGAAGATGGTGGCTGTTCTCTCACCTCCTTAGCTAGCAGCAAAGATGCAAAGGGTTGAAACGCTTCTGAAAGATTCAAGAGACAGAGGCCAGGCACATGAGACACCGAAAGCAGAACCAGAAGTAAAAATAGAAAGCTCTTAAACTCTAACCTCTTTGGAGGCTAAAACTGTTTGTACCCAGAGTGATTTTTTTTTTTTAAGTCAGGGGCACTTAAGAAGTGACGAAAGAACTGATTTTGAAATGAAGAAAACCACCAAGAAGAACATAATTTCTGTAAAAATTTATAGTAGTTTTCTACCCTCCCAGCTTCCCTTCAGGGGTGACATTATCTCTGTACCATTTTTTTTTTCCTGGAATTTCTCTACCTATATAAAAGGAGAGTTTCTGCGGTGACTTGGCCTCTACACCAGATTGTTCCTTTGTGACGTCTGAGATTCACCCCATGTCTTCAGAACACCGCAACACAAAATAAGAGCTCCAGGAATTGTCTGTCTTGTCTTGACCATGTCCCCAGTGGGCACAGTATCTGGCACAATTAACGAATGAGCAAATGAGAAAATAATACATCCTCTTTTATCCCGGGTTTCTCCACATATCCTAGGAGTTATGCAGGAACCTTCTTAGATTATGTTGCTGGGAGGAGTTAAAATAAGAATCGAAACTGAATCTGCCTTCCCTGCTATTAGGTCCCTGTTGACTCTGCCTAGAAACACAAAGAGTAGGGGTTAAATGACCACGCAGGGACATTAGGGGGACAGGGGATGTGCACAGCAACACGGGGTCCTGGGTGCCAGGGATTGAGAGCAGGGTTATGACCACTGTCATTGGTGCTGGAAGCTCTTCTCCACTCCACAGAGCCTCTCCTTGCAATGCCACCAGGCAGGAGGAGGGGCAGGAAAGGAAACGCCCAGAAGGGTGAAGGCAGAGTGAGCTGCAGTGCCCAGCCCCAGCACCTCTCCTTGACAGGACTGGCCAGGGGTGCCATCGGGAGAACTGCTCTTGTTTGATGTTTAAAAGAGTTAAGTGTGGGGTGCGAGGGCAGTTCAGTGGTAGAATTCTCATCGGCCATGTGGGAAATCCAGGTTCAATTCTCAGTCCATGTACTTTCAAAAAAAATTTTTTTTTTTCAACAAATCGTGCTGCAATTATGGGACAGTCACATGGAAAAAGAATGAAACGTGACCGTCACCATACAGCATGCAAAAAATAATAAAGGGTAGGTGTGCCTCTTCCGTAACACACACTGGAATTCACTCAACGCTCCTAGATCCGGCATCCTTGGGAGATTCTACCCCAAAAGGTAGGAAATGCAGCAGGGAGGTAAGAGAGTTTGGCTCAGCTGGCAGGGTGATTAAGCCCAGTTGTCGTCGGATGGCCTCTTTGACAAGATAAGCTTATCTGGTGCATTGCCATGGATAGGGAGGGGTCCCTGTAGGGAGGTGGCTTGCCCCTTCACTCACAGAACAGAAATGATCCCATCTAGTCTCCGTGGGGACAGTAGGGACAATTTTCTTACCTTCCTGGGAGATGCTCTTCTCTTCTGTCTCTGGGTATCCGAACACTGCAGCCCATGCTTGGCCCAGCAGCCCTGATATCCAAGCCCCACCCTGTTTAGGGGAAGAAAAAAAAATTCAGAAGAATAGAAGTTTTGCTCGTGCTCAAATCTCCACCACGAGGGTCCGCTCTGTCCGCTGTGCCCAGCGTGACGGTGCATCCCAGGATCCTGGTACTGAGGGGGTTAAACACAGGAGCCAGGCTCCTGACCAGCGGGGTCCCTCCTCCACATACCTATACCCATTTCACCTGTTGCCAAAGTAGTCTTAGGGTTCCAAATGACTCATTTAGCCACAGGATTGCTTCTCCTCCCTCGGTTCCAGAATCTCCTGGGAGGAAGCATTTACCTTTTGACAACAGGTTCCTTTCCCACAGCCAGGAAAGGTCTCCTTGTCTCCCAGATCTTCCCCATTACCTGGTCCATTTCGTTTCCCTGAGGCAAATTGCATCCAGCAGCCCAGGGGCTCCCACAGCAACATCTTTCCCAGCCAGAAGGGCCTCGTTGGCTAGGATTCTTAGAGGGCCCCCACCCGCCTTTAGCCCCAGCATTCTCTTCCTCCCACCACCTCCCCCAAACCTCTCCAGCCCCTGATTCTGACCCAGAGAAAAAAAAGCCTGACTAGGAGACAGTTGGAACTAAGGCAATAGCTTCCCTGCCCCCTGGTGGGCATCTGGGGAGTACACGATGGAGGGGAAAGTACGGGGTTCGGGCGCTAAGAGCTGCAGTGCTTAAGCAGGTTGCACCCTCCCTCCGTAGGGAAGCAAAGGAGCACAGCTGGGTGGATTCAAGGCTCGGTGCGGTGCGGGTGCTGGTTACCGCCCTGATGCCCTATGCCCCCATCTCCTTCCGAGCAGGCTTGGATGGAAGCCACAACTCCCCATGGCTTATGACCTTCCAACGTGCTGGCCCAGTCCCAGGCCAGCTCCTGCATGACTGGGGACGCAACCAGCCACAGGAAACTCTCTCCAAGGCTCTCTGCCTTGGCCTTTCCTGGGGCCCCTGGCACTAGACCGAGCTCCAGAGCTTCAGGGGCAATCGCAGGCCCTACCCCAGAGCGCTCTGTGATGCTGCCATCAGAGGATCTGCGGGCACAAGCTCTCTTCAAGAGCCATAGCTGCCTGGCCTTTGCCCAAAGACTCACACTGGTCCCCCCAGATGACCCCTTTCTGCAGGACCTCTGACTCCTTACCGTCTGAGCCAGGGTCCCCAGAGACTTCCTCTGCACACAGGGAAATGGACATCTGAGATTCGATTTCTGCTTCCTGAGTTTACAATTCCTCCTCTTGGGCCTTTTAGCCAGCCTGTTTCCCCAGTCCTTTAGTGGGGAAACAATATTAGGCACCAGAAGACCGAGAGTGATGAGGGTGAGGAGGCCGTGGGGAAGGGGTTCTCACACGGGGACCATTTCAGGGAGCAGTCAAGGTTGAGGTTAGAGACCCAGGCCAGCAAGTCCTGATTGCAGGAACCTGCACCTGTGGGTGGGAGGAATTCGGGTGGCCCATGAAAGACAAGATCTAGCAGGTCCTCGGCAGCTGGCCCCTGGCCCCTGGCCCAACAAACTGGGGGCTGCAGTCAGGGCTTTGGGCAGATAATACTGCCCAGAGTCCTCACTCATGCAGGGAATTCACTGTTCTTACTGGACATTTGAAAGGACTCCCTCGCCTTGAAAGGAGCCCCAGGGGCCCATAGAGCACAGAGAGTATGTGTAGATTCTTCAGAGTCAAATGGAGCTGAGTCTGAATCCCAACTTGATCACTCGCTGTCTGTGTGACCTTGAGCAAGTTCCTAAACCATTCTGAGTCTCACTTTTCTTACCTGTATAATGGAGGTACAATTCCTAGCTTGCTGAGTTGTTGGGGGACTTAATCCACTACCTGCATCAGAGAAGGCGCTTGATTGGGGTCTTTGATATTTTTGTGCACATAACTTGTTTTAAGCCCCATGTTAGGAGGCTGCGGGAAGCAGGGCTCGGGAACAAGTGGCCAGTGCAGCTGCCTGTGGCCTGGCGAGACTGGAGGGCAAGGTCAGACCTCCACCTATCAGGACTGAGCCCCATGGGGTGGGAAGTGGAGATCTGAAAGAAGAGGGCTAAAAGGGGAGGGTCCATTTTAACCATAAGACTCTGGGACCCTAAAGGGCCTCCCCTAATCTCAAGGGACCTCTCCTACAGAACTGGAAACAAAGTCCTTTTCCTTAACTTTCTCAGGCCTCATCCTTACTCTGAGAGTTTAATTGGGGTGCCTCTGGAGTCTAAGATCCCAGCTCCCAGAACCCATGAAACAGATTGCTCTCTGATTTTCCACTTCCATATTCATTCACTCCTGCCCAAATAGGAGACTCTGGCCTCTTCCCCTCCTTCAGGAGTTAGTTTTTCTCTGCAATAGCCCTCAAATCTATTTGGTTGCAGGTGATTTTGTTACTGTTGTTATAATTGTAGCCACTGGATGTTTTCTCCTGAATGCAATTTCTAGAGGAGCCAGAGAAGGGCAGAAGTCATGAGACTGAGGCTGACTCTTGGACTGCTGCCAGCCCAGATGCCAAGGACCCAGAACAAGTGTAGGAGTGGGGCCAGTCTGGTCGGATGGAGCCAGGCCATTGCAAGGGGAATAGCCTCCCATCATTTAGTCATGGCCCACCACCCCCCTGAAGCACAGGTGTCCTCTCTTCTCTCTTCCTCCTATGAATATTTCTCTCTATCCTCTATCACATGACTCCTATGCCTTGCCCCCAACCCTTACCCAACACCTTCAAGTTCTTGCAAACAGCCTACAAGTTATCTGATGACAACTGCAAGAAACTGGACATATAACTACAGGGGTCAAGATGCCAGGAAGCTCAATTTGAGGAGACATTTCCCAGTTTGCATTTATATCACTCATCCAGAAGATGATACTGATTAAATGGAGAGCTTCCTGGGTAGAGACCCTGATCTGCCACCACCTACTTATGCCATGATTCTATCAGCATCCTTGATGATGAAACACTTCAGTAAGCCTCAAGCTACCACCTTTCTCCAGGTCCCAGAGGCCCCCTCAATGCAGGCTCCCCACCTTGGGATAGAGGTTCAGTCTGAGCAGGGTGGATCCCTGGACCTGCTGCCCAAACTCAACTTCCTTACCTGTTTAGAAGAACTCCTCTCAGCTTCCTCTGCTCTTTCTGCTTTGGAAATATCTGAGCCAAGGAGTTTTGAAGTGTCACAGCAGCCAAAATGGTGATCAGGAGGGACTGAAGCAGCATCCTGAGCCTGGACAGGAGGATGAATGTAGGCTGTATACAGGGACCCAGGACTTACTGCACATGACAAGTCCCCAAATCAATTCCCTGCAATACCTAACAACACAGTCAGCAGGGAAAACTGAAGCCGGAGTTGGCTACCTGGTTTGGGAACCCTCTCACACTCTCAGCTGCAATTCCCACCCTCAGCCCCCAAACCTTCTCTTGTGGCCTCTTAGCACTTGGAGTAAGGTCTCCACTGCTTTCCTGGAAACAGATGCAGAGTATCTGCAATTTTGTTGAAAAAGCATTCAACAAAACTCAGCATCCTTTCCTGATAAAACATTTTAAAACGTATGAATTGCAGGAAACTTTCTCAATATCATAAAGGGCATATATGAAAAATCCATAGCCAGCATCATACTTAATAGTGAGAAATTGAAAGCATCCCTCCTAAGATTGGGAATGAAACAAAGATGCCCACTGTTAGCACTGTTGTTCAAAATTGTACTCGAAGTCCTAGCTGGAGCAATTAGACAGGAGAAAAAGACAAAAGGCATCCAAATAGGAAAGGAAGAAGTAAAACTTTCATCATTTGCAGATGACATGATCCTATACTTAGAAAACCCTGAGAAATCTATGACAAAGACTTCAGCTAATAAACAAATTGAGCCAAGTGGCAGGATGCAAGATTAACATACAAAAATCAGTAATGTTTCTATATACAAGCAATGACCTATCTGAGGAGACAATTAAGGAAAAAATTTCATTTAAAATAGTGACCAGAAAAATCAGGTATCTAGGAATAAGCCTAACCAGGGATGTCAAGGACTTGTACACAGAAAATTACAAAACATTGCTAAAAGAAATTAAAAATGACCTAAATAGATGGAAAGACATTCCATGCTCAGGGATAGGAAGGTTCAATGTCATTAAGATGTCATTTCTACCCAAACTGATCTACATATTCAAAGCAATACCGATCAAAATCCCAACAACCTACTTTGAAGACTTGGAAAATCTGATTATCAAATTTATTTGAAAGGGAAAGAGACTCCGAATAGCTAAAGATATCCTAAAATAGAAGAGTGAAGTGGGAGGACCTCCACTTCCTGACTTCAAAGCTTACTGTAAAGACATGGTGGTCAAAACAGCATGGTACTAGTGCAAAAACAGAAGTACCAAGCAATAGAATTGAATCAAGAGGGCAGAGAGAGACCACCAAATCTATGGACAGTTGATTCTCAATAAGATCCCCAAATCTTCTGAGCTGGGACAGAATAATCTTTTCAATAAATGGGCATGGGAGAATTGAATACTAATAGTCAAAAGAATGAAACAGTGCACCAACCTTACACCCTATACAAAAATTAATTCGAAATGGATAAAAGACCTAAATGTAAGAGCCAGTACCATAAAACTTCTAGAAGAAAATGCAGGAAAACATTTTCAAGATCTACTAGTAGGGAGTAGCTTCTTAAACTCTCTACCTAAAACACAAACGGCAAAAGAAAAAATAGACAAATGGAAACTCCTTAAGATCAAGAGTCTCTGTGCCTCGAAAGACTTTGTTAAAAAGGTGAAGAGGCAGCCAGCTCAACGGGAGGAAGTATTTGGAAACCACAAATTGGAGAAAGTTTGATGTGTGCACATAAAGAAATTATACACTTCTTGATGAAAAGAGGGAAGAGAGAAATAAGACAAAATAAAGTTTCAGCGGCTGAGAGATTTCTAACAGCGTTAAGAGGTTATCCTGGAGGTTATTCTTGTGCATTGTATAGCTGTCCCTATTTAGTTTATGGTGTAGTGGAGTGGTTGGAGGGAAGTACCTGAAACTGTTGAGCTGTGTTCCAGTAGCTTAGATTCTTGAAGATGATTGTATAAAGATACATTTACAATGTGACTGTGGATTGTGAGAACCTTGTGTTTGATGCTCTGCATATCCTGGGTAGGGACAGATGAGTGAAAAATATGGATAAAAATAAATAAATAATAGGGGGACAAAGGGTAAAATAAATTGGGCCAATGGAAACA
This sequence comes from Tamandua tetradactyla, assembly GCF_023851605.1. Lineage (NCBI taxonomy): Eukaryota > Metazoa > Chordata > Mammalia > Pilosa > Myrmecophagidae > Tamandua > Tamandua tetradactyla. The sequence continues at coordinate 194,632,190 of NC_135327.1, read as the reverse complement.
CTAGTGGTCAATGAGAAGGAGGAGTAAGGGGTATGGTATGTATGAGTTTTCTCTTTTTCCTTTTTATTTCTTTTTCTGGAGTGATGCAGATGTTCTAAAAAATGATCACACAACTATGTGATGATATTGTGAGCCATTGATTGTACACCATGTATACAAAGTATGTGTATGAAGTTTTCTCAGTTGAAAAAAATAGAAATTATACAGCTCAACAACAAAAGAACAAACAATCCAACTATAAAATGGGCAGAGGATATGAACAGACACTTTCCTGAAGAGCAAGTATAGATGACTGAAAAGCACATGAAGAGATACTCTTTTCATTAGCTATAAGGAAATGCAAATTAAGATGACAATGAGATATTACCTCACACATTCTTATAGTTATAAGAATGGCTGCTGTTAAGCAAACAGAAAGCTACAAATGTTGGAGAGGACGTGGAGAAATAGGAACACTTATTCACTGCTGATGGGAATGTAGAATGGTGCAGCTGCTGTGGAAGACAGTTTAGCAATTCCTCAGAAAACTAAATATTGAATTGCCCTATGACACAGCAATACTAATACTCAGTATATACCCAGAAGAGCTGAGGACAGTGACACGAACAAACATTTGCACACTGATGTTCATAGCGGCACTGTTCACAATTGCCAAAGGATGGAAACAATCCAAGTGCCCATCAACAGATGAATGGATAAATAAAATATGCTATACATATACAATGGAATATTATGTAGCAGTAAGACCAAATGATGTCCTGAAACATATGACAACGTGAATGAACCTTGAGGACATAATGCTGAGTGAAATAAGTCAGATGCAAAAGAACAGTTATTGCATGATTTCACTGTTATGACTCTGGTAAAGGTAACCTCAGAGGTTACAACTCTAGAATATAGCAGACCTAGAGGTACACAAAGCGAGAGCTGGAGGAAAGGCTACCCAAAGAGATTGAATCTAAATGCAATGGAACGGATAGAAGTGATGGTAACTAATTAGCAGGTTTATAAGTAACATTGCCATATAGAAAGTGAATATGATTGAAAGGGGATGTATAGTGCCATGTATCCCGCTGATTAAATCTATAATTATAAATAAGTTCTCGCATGAATATTTCAATGGTTCGATGGTGGACAAAGAGTCAACAGAAGAGGGATATAGGCAGAAAAGTAAAAATGCATGCTATGGCCAATAGTTAACAGGAAGACATCAACAGTACCACAGCAGTACCAGGGGCAACCAATTAGGGGGGAGAGATAATTGGTAATGGGTAGTTTTGATTTCATAGTTGGTGACATTGTATTTGCCAGTTCTTTGTCATTATGGACCAATGAAAATTGTCTAAAATTGAGAGTGCTGCTGATTGTACAACCAATTGAGGACACTGTAAGACACGGTTTGTTTATTTTGAACATTGTCTATGATGCCCAATGGATAGAGGGAGCCAAAGGATATGACTGAGAAGAATAATGGCGAACGGTGATATATTTATATGATGGAACATCGTGCGGCTACAAAAAAGAAAGGATGTCAAGAGGCATACAATGAATTGAATAAACCTTGAGAACAGTGTGTTATACAAAGTGGAGCCAGAAACAAAAGAACAAATATGATAAAGTCTCTCTCAGAAAATACTTAGAAGAAAATGGGGCCAAGATTGTAAGTCCTTATAGCAGCCACATTTAGTCTGATGTTGTAAATGCATTTCTAGATTCTGAGACCCTGAGCGGTATGTGTATCAGCTGGTATTTCCCTGGAACTCTGAATAACTCTATGACACCTAAGACCCAGAAATGGAGTGCTACAGCCCTGAAAGTTAGCGTAGCTATATATAGTAATAGTTAAAGTAACCAAAAAAGAGATCAAGCCTCAATTAGAGTTTAAAACGAAGCCAATCCAGCTGAGTCTAAGGTAAATTAGAATGCAGGGTAAAAGATGATAGTGTATGCACTTTAGACTTAAATGTCTACTACTGTATGAGACCAAAAGCAGAGAGGTGTATTATGTCTAGAACCTGAATTTCCTGTAAACCATAATCTAAATCAACCTGTCTGGATAGCTCATTTAAACAATCCAAACTCCTGGAATCCAGAATGGGAACTAGGTAATTCTATATAGTTTTATATAATATCAGGATACGTCTCAGACTATGGTGGGCTGATAATTAAAAAGTAATAGTAGAGTACCGTGAGGGTCCAAAGGGAGATAAACATATATATATATATTCCCCATCTGGAAAACCCCAGGTACACTCTCAACCACTGCAGACTCCCAAGAAAATAGCCCAGCCCTGGATTTTGAGGCTTGCTCTTATGAAACGTATTTCTATAGTGGAGAGGCTAATAATATCCATGGTGAGACCTAAGAATTGCTTCTGGGAAACCTCTTTGTTGTTCAGATGTGGCCTCCCTCTCTCTAAACCCAACTCTGCAAGGAAAAGTGTCGCCCTCCCTGCTATGGGGTATAAGACATTCAGGGGTGAAAATCTTAACAGCGTGGAGCATGACTCCCAGGAATGGGTCTGGCCCTGGCACTGTGGAACTGACTATGCCTTCCAGACCAAAAGGGGGAAAAGAAGTGTAATAAAATAAGGCATCAGTAGCCAAGAGAGATCAAACAGAGTAGAGAGGCTATTTTGAGGCTAATCTTATGCAAGCTTCGGTTAGATAGTGCTGATTGTAAACCCCAATCAACTTCACTCCTGTTGACTCTTAAGAACACCTAGGGCTGAGACTCTATAAAGGTTTCATGCACTAGGTTCCTGGAACATATGATTAGCAGAGGATTCCTAGGTCAGATAAATCCTGAAACTGAGAGGGATCAGCCTCTCCAAGATTATCAATTAATTACATCCCCCAATCCTTTAGTGTGGACACCCCTTCTCAAGAAGAATAAGTCAAAACAGGCATTGTCCGAAGATCCCTATAGATTGGGAAGATTGAAGGAGAAAGAGGAGGCATAACAGGAAATGGGATGGGGGAAATGGGATTTAACAAACGAGTATGGCGGCTGAATCACTATATTTATACTCCTTCCAGCCTTGAGTGTTTGGGAGCAGCTAGAAGGAAAAATCTGAGATGGTGAAATAGTAGTCCATGACAAACTCTGGGATCTGTTCTGTAACTACTTGTTGGAAGTGTGCTTTGAAAATTATTGCTTTTTTCACTCTTTGCTTTGTATATATGTTATATTTTACACACAAAATATTTTTTTTTAAAAGAAATCTCTCCTCCCCTGTACCCCATGTAACTGAAGGAAGGAGAAAGGAAAGAAGACAGAATTGAGTTAGTCCTGAGAGAAGGGGGTCTGCGCCCTACCTCCCAGCAGCACAGTAAGGGAGCTGGTGAGACCCTTGAAAGAAATGGTTGCACAGAGCACCAAGGCAGCCTGGCCCGGGCATCTCAGAATAGATAGCCAACCCCAAACTTGGCTTGGAAGGTGCAGAGAAACTAAATCCAAAAAGGCCAAGTGAGCCAGGACAAAGGCATGACAGCAGCAACATATGTAGGCCTACAATCAAGAACCAGGCAAATTTCCCCCACTTCCAGCACAGCCCTGGGCAAAGGAGGGATTAAGGGTCTTAAAATGTCCCATCACCTATTATTTTATGCGCGATAATTGGGAACTGGCATGCCCTCCAATAAACACATGCATGGTTACTTCCTGCTCCTCCTGGAGCAGGAAGTACTTAAAGGTCATGGAAATTCCCAGGTCTTTTATGTGCCCTAATTTTGCCCTTTCTAAACACTAGCCTATATACCCACATTCTTTCGAAACCTTGAAGCTTTAAAGATTGAGTGTCATTATCATTGCCCTGTTTTCCTCATGCTACTTGGTCACCTCCCACAAAACTGCTTCTATTTAAGTCACGCACCTAATCTCTTAGATATTTTATATCTCAGCCACTGGGAGCTGCCAACTGAGGAATCACTGCTTTTCTCAAGCAAATTGGCTCTTGAAGTCTTGACTCTCCTTCCCTCCATCCATTCCTGTTCCTGCTTCTTTGACCCCTTTTACAAGTCAGAAAACCCCAGGATTAATGGTCTCAGGATGAATAAGGGTGGACAAATAGGGACAGTTAGCTTGGGAGCACTTCTTCCAACCTTGATTGGTATATTTTTACTTCATTTTTTTACAAGTTTCCTTTTCTCTCTACTGAAATTCCACAGCTTGGATTTATAATATGGCTTAAACCAGTGTGTGGTGTTTTTTTTTTTTTTAAGCTTCCTTTGAGAGAATAAGTGATGGAGAGAACTCTTTAATGAGGTCCAGGTTTCTCTTCCAACAAAATGGCTTAACTTCTCTACTTTCATGGGCACCTCTCATTGGCACCAGCTTGGTAGCATTGGTACCTGCAGAGAAATGACACCTCCATCTCTTGTTTGCAAGCCTTTCTCACATCAGTCCTAGGTTAGACCCTGTCCAGCCATATAGGCTGTTGCTTTGCAAGTGTGCAGCAGTGGGCCTAATAAATCATTTACCCAGTGGACAGAAAAGGTATTCTAAGTGAATTTTAAATTATTAGCATGGCTTGGCTATTAGGAAGTAGGTTTTTAGAGAAAGATACCCAAAGGTGAAAAGTTTTTGGTTTAACTATTTGCTGTAGATGATGAAAAGGCAGGGTTTGCCCTCTTCGTATCTACTCTTCTTTCAAATGGTTGTATCCAAAACTGTTTTTTCCCATTCCTCCACTCTCCTCCCCACTGTTAAAATGGAAACAGGGATTGATTTATGTTCAACTCCTGAATATATGTAAAATTTACACAAAATATCTTCTATGAAATGATTTGTAAACTGCAGACTTAATACCTGGGAGATGTCTTGAGATGTAAAATCCCCATCCTTTGGGTTGTGGGTTTTTTGTTTTCTGCAAATAAATCTGATCTTTAAAGTTTAAATAAAAAATTTCCAATCACCCTACTCTTTCAAACACTGGGGACTCCCAAGTTAATAGGCCAAGCCCCTGATCTTGAGGCTTGCTCTTATGAAGCTTATTTCTGTAGCAGAGAAGCTAAGCCTACCTATTATTATGTCTAAGAGTAACTTCTAGAGACCTTCTTGTGTTGTTCAGATGTGGTGTCTCTCTCTCTCTCTCTAAACCCAAGTAAGATCATTACCTTCCCCACGTGGGACATGACATCTGGGGGTATGAGCCACCCTGGCAATGCAGGACATGACTCCTGGGGATGAGCTAGCCCTGACATTGTGGGATCGACAATGCCTTCCTAATCATAAGGGGGAAAATAAATGTAACAAAATAAGGTATCAGTGGCTAAGAGATTTCAAACAGTTGAGAAGCTTTTCTGAGGCTACTCTACTCAAGCTTTAGCTAGATATTGCTAATTGCCTTACTTTGCCAACCCCCAACCAACATTATTTCTGTTAACCCCCCAAAACACCTAGAGCTCTGAGATCCTACGAAAGTTTCTTGCACTAACTTTACTTTTCAGAAACCTAAAACCTTCAGATGGTTCCTAGGCCAGATAAGTCCTGAAGCCCAGAGGTGCCCAGAACATCTACCAGTTCCATTTCCCTATTCCATATTGTCAACACAACTTTTCAACATGAAAAAAGTTAGAATTGGCATAACCCAAATATCCCTAAAGATTGGGAGAAGGCTCAAAGAAGGAGGAGGAGTTATAATAGAGAAGATAGGATTTAACAGAAGAATGTGACTACTGAATCATTGTATTGATATTTCTTTATAGTCTCCAGTGTCTTGGAGCAGTTAGAAGGAAAAACCTGAAATTGTGGAAATGTAACCCATACCAAACTTTGAAATCTGTTCTATAACTACTTGTTAAAATTTCCTGTGAAAATTATTAATTTTGTTATATATATATATATATAACATATATATGTTATATTTCACAGTAAAAAAGAAATAAAAGAAGGTATGATGGCAATGCCACATCAGAGAATAACAATAAAGAGAAATTTAAAACAACAACAAAATTTCCTATCACCTGAGAAAATGGAACTTTGAGAAAAATAAAGTTGAGTTGTATAAAACAAATGCATATTTCTCACAGATATATAGAGCAAAATTTGTATCCACACCACATATCATTCACATTTTTATTCAAGACAAAAAAAGTCTGCATTCTTCTTTTCTTTTTTTAAAGTATTAATTGTCAGCTATAGTAGTTTGAAGCTGTTTTGTAAAAGGCCATGTTCTTTTAATCCATTCCTGTGAGTGCAGACCTGTTGTGGGTGGGACCTTTGGATTAGGTTATTTCCATTGAGACGTGACCCACCCCTTTCGTGGTGGGTCTTAATCTTCCTACTGGAGTTTTTTACGAAAGGATAAATGCCACAGAGAAGCTAAGAGATGAAATTAAGAGAAGCTTATGGAGAAGAGCACCAGAGAAGCTGAGAGAGGGAGCCACTGAAGCCAGAAGCTGAAAGCGATGAAACCCTGGAGAGAAGGACCAGCAGATGTTGCCAAGTGTCTGTCCATGTGACAGAGGTGTCCCGGATGCTGGTAGCTTCTCTTCAGAGTCCAGGTGTCATCTTATTGATGCCTTGAGTTGGACAATTTCATGGCCTAAGAATTGTAAATTGTAAGTTAATAAATCCCCATTGTAAATCCAGCTCATTCCTGGTATATATTGCATTTCAAGCTTTAGTAAACTGAAACATCAGCTACTCTCAAGGGTTTTCTTTTTCCCCTGGTTGGGGAAGCCAGGTTGTCAGCAGTCTGAGCAAGCCTAAAATCTCTACCTCAGACTGTAATAGGACATTTGGCTACATCTGAGATTTAGGCCTCAGGTATAGCTTTTGCGTGGAGTTGGATGTCACCCCCCCACCCACCATACCCTCTTGGACTTTGGTTTGGTTGCTCTCGGTGGGGTGCCCATCCTGATGTGCATCCGAACATTTACAAAGGGGTGGAGGACTTGCCTAGGACAGTAAGACTGGAGCCAGAGGGTGTTCCGTAAACCCCCTCCCCGAACAAGTGAAGGTAAAAAGATAAAAAAAAATATGCCGCTTAGAATGGCGTAGCCTGGATCAAGGCCACTTTGCAGAAAGGACAACAGTACCCTGAGCAGAATCAGGCCAACGTGAGAGGGTTGGAGAATGGAAGGGGAAGGAGGAGCTGGACAACAAGACCTACATTGTCAGCAGGGAGTGCTGGCTCCAGACGCAACAAGTGGCTGATGGTAGAGCCCGGCTCAGCCCAGTCACACTGACACTGTACTGAGTTTGGAGAACAAAGAATGTGAGTAGACACATTTAAAGAACTCTATAACTAAAGTGCTATGACTTGCCCGGCACCAGCAATGTTTTCTTTAGAAATCCTCACTGACCCCCAACTAAGCCTTTGTAGTAGTTAGATTCAGGTGTCAACTTGGCCAAGTGAAGATACCTAGTTCTATTGCTGTGGACATGAACCAATGGTATGTGAACCTCATCTGTTGCTGATTACATCTGCAGTCAGCTAGGAGGCGTGCCTGCTGCAATAAATGATGTTTGATTTAATTGGCTGGTGCTTGAATGAGAGAGCTCAATGTAGCACAGCCCAAGCAGCTCAGCATACCTCATCTCAGCACTTGCAGCTCAGCCCAGGCCTTTGGAGATGTAGAAAGGAATCACCCTGGAGAAAGTTGTTGGAACCCAGAGGCCTGGAGAGAAGCCCAGCAAAGATTGCTCTGTGCCTTCCCATGTAAGAAAAAACCTCAGTTGAAAGTTAGCTGCCTTTCCTCTGAAGAACTATACGTTAAATCAATAAATCCCCTTTTACTGAAAGCCAATCCATCTCTGGTGTGTTGCATCCTGGCAGCTAACAAACTAAAACAGCATTATAAAAAGGGAAGCATAGCTTCCTTTTCCTAAGAAACAGTAGGGGCTGGACAAATGCTGCCCTGGAAAAACACTGCAAAGTGTCAAACCTTTCGCCCTGCTATCAGTGACGTCACTAGTTTGGGCAGCATCTATGGATGTGTCAGTGCTGATCATGCGGACAACAATCTCTGCTAGGACCTGTCTTTGGTCACAACCTTGCAGATCTGGAAACGAAGAAGTTGGTATTTGGGATCATTGCTTATGTTTTCTAAATTTCATAGGTGTAGGTATGGTTTGAATCTCAGGCTTTGGTACTTTCTAATGACTTGAATTTGGGTGAGTTACTTACTCCACTCAGTGCTTTGGTTTTCAGATCTGTAAAGATAATAATAACTATCTCACCAGATTGTGGTGAGGAATTAGATGATCTCTCTCCAGTGGCCACTGTTTATTAGCTCACACCCTATGCATCCTAGAGTTAGAAAATGGAGTTAGAGTCATATGTCTTCCTTGTTTCTTATAGCTGCCTTGGGACCAAAACTCTTCCCCCTTTGAAAAATATTCTACCTCTTTGAGTGTTGTCTGCTGGTTACTCCCCTTCATATTTCAAGACTTGAGCATCTAACTCTCTGGTTTCCATCTCCAAGAACCAACTGTAAGGCCAACAATGATTTCCAACTCATTAAATCTAACAAATAATTTCTTATCTTCACTTTATTTCAAGATTTGACACAGTTCACTTGAATCACTCTTTCTTTGACTGTCATGAAACAATACTTACTTTGTTCTCCTACCTCTTGGTTTTCTCTCTCTTTCCTTCTCCTCCCCCCCTCCTCTGTCTTTTTGCAGACTCATCCATCCTCCTCTTCCAAATCAAACTCCAGACTAGATTCTATTCTCCTTTAATCTCTCCACCCTGGCAATCTCATCCAAATTTGTATTGCTTTAAATCCTGCCTGTATGCAAATTCTGGACCTTTCCTTTTGGCTCTAGACCCACATATTCAGCTACTACTGAAAGCACTTCTTACATAAGTCAAAGACTTTTCAAACTCAGCATGTCCAAAACCAAACTCGTGATCTTCCCCCAACAAATCTGGCTTTCTTCCAGGGCTTCTATCTCAGTGTATGGCTTCAGAAACCAAGAGTCATCCTTGACATAGGTTGCCAGCAGTAGACTGTGTAGGTAGAAGCTCAGAGGCATCTATGGGGCAAGCAGTGAGAGAAGCCATCAGTAAGTAGGAAAGGAAGAAGAGAGCAGGAGAGTAAAGCGAAGCCAATTTGGCAGGGGAAGGAGTTGGGTCCCGCATGACCTTCCTGCCCTTTTTTCCTGTGAGGTCTGGATGTGTGGCTGTTTCCCATTTTCCCAGGGTAGCCTTCTAATCAACCCACAGCACCAGAAGTGACCTGAGCATGTGTCTGTTTCTTCCCACCTGAAAGACTCCAAACTATACTCCTTCAGAGTGGGGGAGCCCTGGCTTTGAAGCTGAGTTCTGCCATTTTCTAGCTATTTAGTTTAGTACCTATCCACAAATATTTATTGTGTGCTTATAATCTCTCAGGCAGTGAATTAGGCACTGGGCTTCAAAGATCAAAAGTTGTCCCTACCCTCCAAGAGCAAGCTGGCAGAGTAAACAATCCCTTGAGCAAATCATTACAGCACTGAGGTACTGCACTGATGGAAAAGCGATTCCAGTCCACAACGCAGTAGCATAACTGACTGCAGAGCTGGAAGTAGCAGGACAAAGAGGCTTCCCAGGCCTGAATGGAATTGACCACAAATGCAAGCCAAGATGGGTCTTCAGGCAGAGAGCCGCACATCCAAAGATGTGAAACAGTGGCATACCAGAAAATTTCTAGACAAAGGGTTGAAAATGAGGCTAAAGCTGGAGAGACAGATAGTCACAGGTGAGGCTGGTGTGTGGGGAGCTTGGCTAATGACCTTTACCCTAGGGGAGCCACCAAAATGTTTTAAGGAGAAAGACATGGTTACTGCAATGCTATGGGCTAGGAAAGACAGTTGACAAAATTGGAAACCTGAGAAATCACCCAAAGATGTTAAGTAATTTGGGCAGATACAAGACAGTGGTCCGTGTGAACTATGTACTTGTACACACACACCATCACTTCCAAAACCCATCTCTTGAGCCACCAGCGGATCTGCGACCCCACCGGCCTCTACATCTGCAGCAAGGGCAGGAGAGGACACCCCCACCTCTGCTGCCAGAGGCCGCACAGGGGTCACAGCTGCTGGTCTCATTAAAATCAGCAAGGGAGGGGGTTGAACTGGGCCTAATAAAAGTGTAGGGCTTGAATGGGTATCCCCCTGTTTGGGTAGGGCTTTTGGATCTTTGCAAGAAAATTTACATTTGAAACAGACAGCCTGAGTTCTGTGTGCAGGTTTCCTTACCATTATTCTCTTTCAAGGAGTAAACCTTTTTTGGTGGTGGAGCTGTAGGGCAGTGGCTTCCTCAGACAACTTTGCCCAGAGAGTGCACTGCTGGTCCTGGCTCTGACCCTGCTCCAGCACTGAGTCTCCAAGGCTTCCCTCTTACCTTCCTATCCAGCAGTGCTGGAGCAGCCAAGCATGGATGAGAACAGGCTACATGAGACACCCTCAGATTGGCCACTGGCTACTCCTCAGGCCACAGCCCTGAGATCCTCAGAGAGATGATTTCACCTTAAGCCTCACCTTTGCTGTAGTCTCTTTCGCAACCACCCTCAAAGGACTTTCATTCGCCACTTATCAGCCTACATGTATCCACCTAGAACAGTCTCTACAGAGTGAAGAATTTGGGGGTGCAAACTACATGTACCCAGTAGTGTTCAGTGAATGCTCAAAAGTTGGCCTCTTAGAGGAACACAGGCTTGCAGAGCGCTCTGCTTTCTACAGTCCCAGTTCTCATTTGTGTGCATGTGATTTATACTGACTGTGCTGGTTTGAAAGGATGTATGGACCCTAGAAAAGCCATGTTTTAATCAAAATTCCATTTCGTAACGGCAGAAAATCCCTATTCAATACTGTATGTTTGAAACTGTAATCAGATCCTCTCCCTGGAGATGTGACTTAATCAAGAGTGGTTGTTAAACTGGATTAGGTGATGACATGTCTCCACCCATTTGGGTCAGTCTTGATAAATTTCTGGAATATAAAAGAGGAAACATTTTGGAGAATGGAGATTCAGAGAGAGCAGAGAATGCTGCAGCACCACGAAGCAGAGAGTCCACCAGCCAGCAACCTTTGGAGATCAAGGAAAACGCCTCCCGGGGAGCTTCATGAAACCAGAAGCCAGGAGAGAAAGCTAGCAGATGACGCTGTGTTGCCCATGTACCCCTCCAGATGAGAGAGGAACCCTGACTGTGTTTGCCATGTGCCTTCTCACTTGAGAGAGAAACCCTGAACTTCATCAGCCTTCTTGAACCAAGGTATCTTTTCCTGGATGCCTTAGATTGGACATTTCTAAAGACTTGTTTTAATTGGGACATTTTCTCGGCCTTAGAACTGTAAACTAGCATCTTATTAAATCCCCCTATTTAAAAGCCATTCCATTTCTGGTATATTGCATTCCAGCAGCTAGCAAACTAGAACACATGCTAATTTATTCTCCTTGGAATACTCATAGAGGCAAGGCTCTTTATTTTACAAATTCATTTTGCATCTCAACTTGACCCTATCTGACTACCCATAAGTGTGGGCCCCCATTTCAGACTATGCTTTTTGCTCCTTTAAACCCTTCTCTGGATATCTCTGAGAGTAGTGCTGCTTCTATAACAGGATAGTCTAAGCCTAACTTGCTTTTCCTACCCAAAAATCTCATTTCCGTTCTCCATCACTGAGAACAAGCAAGACCCTGCAATCAGAACCCCACAGGCACTAGAGAGGTAAATACCAAAAGCAAATTTCACTGAGTCCTGGCCTATCCTGTGCTAGACAAGGACTTACAATCCTTTCTGAGACATCTGCTAGTCTCCTTTCTCCCATTCAAAATCCTCCACTAGGGCCACGGTGGCTCAGCAGGCAGGAATGATTGCCTGTGATGCCAGAGGACCTGGGTTCGATTCCCGGTGCCTGCCCATGTAAAAAAAACAAAAAAAACAAAAAACAAAATCCTCCACTAAATTTAACATATCTGGCTGTATAAAAACACTAAACCACAAGTTTGTGTTCATAATACTGTCAATGCTCTGGTAACATCAAGATTCAGAAGCCAACTGTGCCGGTTTGAAAGGATGTACGTATCCTAGAAAAGCCATGTTTTAATCCTAATCCCATTTTGTAAGGCAGCCATTTCTTCTACTCTCTATTCAGTACTGTATGCTGTAAACTTTAATTAGTTTATCTCCATGGAGATGTGATGCAATCAGTGTGCATATTAAATTTGATAGGTGAAGACATATCTCCACCCACTTCAGGTGGGTCTTGATTGGTTTTACTGGAATCCTTTAAAAGAAAAAGCACTTTGGAAAAAGCTAGAGAACGACAAGAGAGAAAGCCAGGAGATTCAGAAAGAGAAAGATGACAGAACGAGAAAGTCACAACAGAGAACGCCACAGAACCACTAGCAGAGAGTCCACCAGCCAGTGACTTTGGGAGATGAAGAAGGAAGACACCTCCCGGGGAGCTTCATGAAACAAGAAGCCAGGAGAGAAAGCTAGCCGACGACGCTGTGTTCGCCAGGTGCCTTTCCAGACGAGACAGAAACCCTGACTGTGTTTGCCATGTGCCTTCTCACTTGAGAGAGAAACCCTGAACTTCATGAACAAGTGGATGCCTTAGATTGGACATTTCTATAGACTTGTTTTAATTGGGGTATTTTCTCAGTCTTAGAACTGTAAACTTGCAACTTTTTAAATTCCCCTTTTTAAAAGCCATTCTGTTTCTGATACATTGCATTCCGGCAGCTAGCAAATTAGAACACCAACTAATAGCAGCTTTCTCTGTAAAAATCTCACTTTACGTGATACCATGACCTTGCATCTGTTGATTTAATTTTTTAGCCAAACATTATATACTTTTCAAATTTTCCCAGTTTAGGCTTCCTATTTTAATCACTTTATTAATAATCTCCATTTCTGTTGAATTTCAGATACTATTAGCAATTTTGATGTCAATTTTTCTTCTCTAAAATTGGGACTTGTTGGAGGGAACTGCCTGAAAATATAGAGCTGTGTTACAGTAGCCATGTTTCTTGAAGATGACTGTATAATGATATAGCTTTCACAATGTGACTGTGTGATTGTGAAAACCTTGTGTCTGATGCTCCTTTTATCTATCTTATCAACAGATGAGTAAAACATAGGGAATAAAAATAAATAATAGGGGGAACAAATGTTAAAATAAGTTTAGATTGAAATGCTAGTGATCAATGAAAGGGAGGACAAGTGGTATGGTATGTATGAATTCTTTTCTGTTGTCTTTTTATTTCTTTTTCTGAATTGATGCAAATGTTCCAAGAAATGATCATGATGATTTTTGTTATATTTTTTTAAAAAATTAATTAAAAAAGAAAAAATAATTGGGACTTGTCAAAGCATCCCACAATATGCAGAATATATATATATATATATATATATATATATATATAGAATAACCCCATTATTAGAACATTCAACATATTTAAACATATAAAATCACACTTTAATATATATGGTTTAATATTATATAAAGTAAATAACATTGAATCCTTTTGCAAAATCTGTGCCTACAGAAAAGATTGGCAATAATTGTGTTCTTGGAAAATATTATAAACTATTTTTCTGGGTAAAAAGTAGGGTCACACACACTCCCCGCCCCTTGCCATGCATTCTTGGCATGGCCCATAATTTATTACTTATCTTCAATTCATATTTTTGTTACCTGTTGGAAAAAGCCATCCCATGTTCTTTAGCCTCATCCTTAGCATCCACATTCCGGGGGACGCAAACAGATGAGAAACTCATTGCAGTTAAGAGATATAGCTGGGCAGGCCACGGTGGCTCAGCAGGCAAGAACACTTGCCTGCCATGCCAGGGGACCCGGGTTTGATTCCCGGTGCCTGCCCATGTGAAAAAAAAAAAGAGAGAGAGAGAGAGAGAGAAATAGCTGTTTGCTCTCTGTTTCAGCCATATTCAAAGACCACAAACCTAAATAATATGCAATTAGCAACTGAAGAGCCATTACTCAATTCAAAAACCAAAACATTTTTAAGAGCGTAATTTGCCAAATTCAAGGAATGTTAGGCCTAGACATTCCACTGCTTTTACCTGCCCGTATGCACTGACATAGTTCTACCACTGTGCCAGTAAACAAATTCCAAATTCAGTTAAGTTACAGCTGGAGATTGGATAACTTTTTTTCTTCCAGAAAGGAGATATAGAGAATTCCAAGCCACTGCCTATCTCTACTGGTGGTTGACATTAATGTTGCATTTCTTGACACAACCTCTAGTCATTTCTAGCATATTTCAGAGCTTATCTAAATAGAGACAGATACAGAAAGAACTCTAAGAAATTCAGAAAAGCAATCCTTTATCCTCAACTCAGAGAGTTTTATTACAATTGAATATTCATGTCTGAAATGCTGGCATGGCCAGGCATTTCCCACATGCACCCCAGTTTAGTGTTCCCGTGGTTACACTAGCCCCTCCACCCCAGAGAAAGAGATGATGGTCATATTCACATAAAGAGCTAGAATTCTCTCAAAAATTATTTTTATCATTTTTCCCTTTGAAAACATTTAGTTCAAAAATGCAAAAAACCCTCAAAGTATTCTCATTTAGAATTGTAATTCTAAAAAGTTGAAAATTGGTTAAAAAAATGTATTCATACTCAATCATCCAATGGACAGCAAAGGGACGTTTGATGCAATTTTATTTTTTCAGTAGCATCTGGAAAACTTCTTGTCTTTTCCAGTAAATAGAGGAGTGATTAATCATTAATTAAATTCAACCACAAAATTATTTGGAACAATTATCTAATTAGTTCACCGTTCCCAATCCTGAAGGGCCAATTTTGAAATCACCTCTTATGTAAATTAAGCAAGGGATCCTCTTAACTCATCTTCCCGTCTCAGCCACCATGATCTCTTAAACCAGAGGAGATGACCCCACACTATAAATTCTAAATCAGATGCAAACATAATTTAACTTGTTATCATGGAAAATTTCTAACACATGACCATAGTAGAGAGAAAAGAGCAACAAACCCCCAGTTATTTGGCACACTACTTCAAATTTATCAGCACATATCAGTCTTGTTTCATCTCTACCGCCCACAACCCATGTTATATCAAAGCAAATCCCAGACAGCACTTCATTCAGCATATATCTCTAAAAGACAGGATCCTTTTATCATCATAGGCATAATAACAAAATAATAACTAAGACAAAAATAATTCTGCATTGTCAATCATCCAATCAGTGTTTAAATTTCCCCCTATAATATCTGCATCTTTAAACATTTTGCTTGAATGAAAAGAGCTGGTTGTTTTTTGTTTTGTTTTTCCCCACTTTGATTACATGCTTCCTTCTCTTCCTGAGAAGCAATCTCTTTCGTCTGTGGTCTACTCCCTTTTAGAAGGTTTTAGGATTTTATGAACAAACTTTCATTGCTGGCTTTTAACATCCTCTTGAAAGCTGAAATAGAAAAGGAAAAACCTTTTTAATTGCATTGTCCCCAATTTTTTTCTCTCCCCTGTATTAATCATCAGCCCACATTTCATCTCTAAGGGGGCAATTTACTTACAGCTCTGTTTTTCCAACTTTTTTCTTTAGGGTACTACAAAAAAGCCTCGTGGTTCCAAACATTTATTCATTCAACAATACTACTGAACATCTACACGAACACGACTTCGTGAAGTTTGCATTCTAAGATAACATGCCCAGTGAGCCTTCAGGTGACTAGAGAAATATAAAAAATTCACACAATTTCAGTTCTTAAAATGTTCACTAGAGGACGGCAGTGAACATTTTAAGCACAACACAGAGCCTACTTATCCACAAAGACAGCCAAAAAGTGTCTAACACAATTGCACTTGAAAAACAAACAAATTTGAATTATTGGATGAATAGATAGAGAGGGAAAGAGAGAAATGACTTAATCCTCCCCCACCCCGCCAAGGTCCATTGTTCCCTTCAGCAGTATCTAGGGCTTATGGGTTTTGTAAGATTGTAAAAATTTTGAAGACTGTTTTCATTCCAAAATACAAAAGAAAATCGCAAGACTGAAATCAATAAATCTTCAACTAAATGTTTACAAAGAGCAACATATCAACTTCCTTAACTGTTAAATATATAGTCTCAAAAATTTAGTAGGTTTGGTTTACTCATGTTGTAAAAATTCCTGAATAGGCTCCAAGGGTGGTCAAAAAAGCAGAGCCAATCAAAGCAAATCCCAGACAGCACTTCATTCAGCATATATTTCTAAAAGACAGGACCCTTTTATCGACATAGGCACAATAACAAAATAATAACTAAGACAAAAATAATTCTGTATTTATTTAGTGCCTACTGTGTGTCAGACATAATTCTCAGCAGTGAATAGATAGCACTCCACTGCTTTTGGTACTTCATCTGAATGGGGGAAATAATGAAAAAGTAAACAAGTAAATAAGCAAGGTAATGTTAGTGATAATTGCAAAAGAGGAAACAAAATAGGGGTAAAGAGAAATCAAGATTAGGCGGTGGATATTTAGACAGGGTGTTGAGACAAGGGCTCACTGAGAAGATGACAACTATGTTGATACAGAAGTGACAAAAAAGAACCTGGAGAACATTCCAGAAAACTCCACGCAGAGAAAACAAGGGCAAATGCCCTACCCCTCAAAAGGCACTAGGTTTTAAGGGTTAAAGCAAGTCAGGAAGGGTGTAGGTGATAAGGGAAAAGGAAAATGATTCAAGAAGATGACAGAGGGAGTCATGGAAAAGAGGTTCTTTTTTCATTTCTGGGTATGTTTCCTTGTTCTTTTGTTTTTGCTTTTTAATCATGAACAAATTGAATTTTAGCAAATTTTTTTTTCCTGCAGCTACAGAGTTAATCACAGTCGTTTTTCTCCATTAGTCTGTTGAAGGGGTAGATTTCTTCAATAGATTATCTGATGTTGAACCAGCCTTATATTTCTAGAAAAACTTTCTTGGCCATGATATATTTCAAAATACACTTTGAAATACAAATTGGATTAAATTTGATATTTCCTTTTGAATTTTTGCAATTATATTCATAAGTGAGTTGGCCTAAAATTTTCCTTTATTAGCATCATAAAGTTTGGAAGTGTTTTGGTCTCCTATTCTCTGTTTGTATGTGAAGGATTATCTGTTCTTTAAAGATTGGCAAATCTCCCAGCAAAATAACCTGGGCCTTCTATCTTAAAAAAAAAGTTTTTTTTTAATTGTGACTATAATATATATACAAAAAAGCAATAAATTTCAAAATACATTGCAACAATTAATTATAGAATAGATTTCAGAGTGGGCCTCCTAACTTAATTTTGGGGAAAGAAGTTATATTTTTGACTACTGATTCAACTTTTCTAATTTGAAAATCTGAATATATCTTTGAGCATTAGAAAAGTAATATATTCAGGTTTTCAAAAGTCTCTTATGGTAATTTATATATTTTTAAATTATCCATTTCATGTAAGCTTAAAATTGTCATATATTGTTTATAATCTAAGATTTTTTAAAATCTCTACCATATAATCTCTTTTTCTTTTCTAATTATTATTATATGTCTATTCTCTTTTTTTTTTTGGCCAGATGTTTTTTAATTTTATTTCTCTTTTCAATGAACTACTTATGGTTTTATTGAATCTCCCATATTATTTTTTTTAACTTTTTTAGTTGTATAGTATAACATATATATAAAGCAAAAAAATAAAAAAGCAATCATTTTCAAAGCTTTCTTCAACAAATAGTTACAAGACAGATCCTAGAGTTTGTCATGGGCTACCATACAATCCTCTTAGATTTTTCCTTCTAGCTGCTCCAGAATATAGGAGGCTAGGAGGCTTAAATATTATTTTGCTTTCTATTCCATTAACTTTTATCTCTATTATTATTTTTCTCCTTCTTTGGGTCTATTCTGCATTTTTTTCTAGCTTCTTAAATTGATTTGGCATTTTAATTTTCAAAAATTTTTCTTTTCTAATGAATATATCTAATGAACATATCTAAAATTTTCCTCCAACTTTGGTTTCAGTTGTAGCATATAAGTTTTGAAATGTAGTGTCTTTATAGTCATTAATTTATAAATATTTTACATAATAAAATAAATATTTTATAAATTATTAGCAAGTGTGTTTTTAAATCCCTAAATATATAGAGGCTTTTATTTACTATTGTTTTGTTAGTGATTTCTCATTTAATTGTATTGTGGCCACAGAATATGACCTACCAGTAATATAATCCCTTGATATTTTTTGAGAGTTGCTTTTTAGTCTGTTGAATGGTCAAGGTTTTTTACTCTTCCATATATGCTTGAAAAATGTGTAATAACCACACAATATATGTAGTGTTCCCTCAATATGTACAAGGTCAACTTTTTACTTGTCTTTATCCAATAATCTATATCCTTTTTTTGTATGTTTGAGCTATCCACTTCTGAAAGATGTTTATTAGAATCTTCCACTAAGACTGTGATATTCATCATTTTCCCCTTAAAATTATGGCATTCTTGAGATTGATATTAATTTTAACAAATATTTTAAAAAACAAGTTTATTTTTCAAATCCCTTCAAATATTAGTAAGAACAGTTTTATTAACAGAGGATCTATGTGCATTTTGATATGTTATGATGTGGGGGTGGAGAGTAACTGAGGTTTCCCATAAATTTTAAATGGTGCTGCCCCTGGGATACATTTCCTGTCCCAGGGCAGATCACTCTAACATGCAGCCCTTTAGCACAGATGTAGCCTGAGGTGGGTGTGCCCGTTTGAAAGGATTATGTACCCTAGAAAAGCCATGCTTTAATCCTGATCCATTGGGTAGAGGCAGCCCTTTCTTTTAATCCCTATTCAGTACTGTAGGTTGGAAACTTGATTAGATTGTCTGCATAGAAATGTGACTCGCCCAGTTGTGGGTATTAGCCTTTGATGAGAGGAAGGTTTGACTCCACCCATTCCTGGTGGGTCTTGATTAGTTTACTGGAGTCCTTTAGAGGAGGAAACATTTTGAAGAGAGGCAGAGATGACAGAAGCCTCAGAGCTGAAAAAGGAGAGCTGACAGAAACTTCAAAGTGGAGCTGACACAGATGTCAATACTTGGAGAACAGAGACACAGATGTTTGGAGATGCTTGGAGCACAGCAGATGTTACCATGAGATGTTAAGCCAGCCAGAACCTGGAGAGAGCCAAGGAAAGCCACGAGATGAAAGCCAGCCCTGGAGAAGCAAAGTGAGGAACCCCCACAGAAAGAGAGGCTGAAAGCAACAGAGCCCAGGAGCAAGGGACCAGCAGATGCCAGCCACGTGACTTCCCAGCTGACAGAGGTGTTCCTGACCCATCAGCCTTCTTTGAATTAAGGTATCTTTCCCTGGATGCCTTCAGTTTGATCAATTTTATAGATGAGAAATGTAAATTTGTAATTTATTAAGTTCCCCCTTTTTAAGAGCCATTACAGTTCTGTAATACTTTAGTTCTGTAATGGCTTCCAGCACCTAGCAAACTGACCTTCCAGCAGCTAGCAAACGGACACACTGGGGTACAATATAAAGACTATGTGATCCTTTATAAGAGGAAACATTTTGGAAAAAACTAGAGAGCCATGAGAACCAGGAGACCCACGCAGCCAGAGACCTTTGGAGATGAAGAAGGAAAACACCCCCAGGGGGACCTTCATGAAAGACACCTGGAGAGAAAGTTAGAAGATGTCGCCATGTTCACCACGTGCCTTTCCAGCTGAGAGAAACCCTGAACTTCATCAGCCTTTTTTGAGTGAAGGTAACCTCTGGTTAGTGACTTAATCTGGACAATTTTATAGACTTGCTTTAATTGGGACATTGTTATGGTCTTAGAACTATAAAGTTGCAGCTTAATAAATCCCCCCTTTAAAATGCTGTTCTTTTTTCTGGTATATCACATTCCAGCAGCTAGCAAACTAGAACAATGGGCATGATGCTGCTGATTTTCTGAGCCACGGTTGAGCTTTAAGTTTCTCTGTGGTTGCACATCTCCCTGGGAAAAGCCAAAGAACCAGGTTTGGGGTCAGGATATCATCTGTGTGGGCTGCAACAACCTTCAGTCTGTGGCCAGAGCTCAGACTCTTAAGAATGTTTCCATGTGCTCCTCAGAAGAACCAGCTTCTCACTGGTCTCCCCATTCCAGGGCCACTGAGTTAGAAGTGGGCCTAGAGGGGAGACCACCCCTCATTGACACTTCTCCTCTGTGACACAGGCAAAGTTCTACCATTATTAGTTCAACTTTATCTCATTTAGGAAAAATATTTAATAAGTGTTATGGATTGAATCACGTTCCCTGCAAAATATGTTAAGGTACTAATCTCCAAAAACTCAGAATGTAAGTTTATTTGGAAATAAGGTGGTTACAAATGGAATCAGCCAGATTCAAATGAGGTCAGACTGGAATAGGGTGGGCTGTTCATCCAATATGACCAGTGTCCTTATAAGAAGAGGAGATTTGGACACAGCAGACAGAGGGGAGAACGCCATATGATGTTGGAGACAGACATTGCCATGGGTCGCCAGGAGAGACCCATGACAAGATTCTGCCTTACAAGTTTCAGAGGTGGCATGGCCCACCAACACCTTGAGTTCAGATTTATAACCTCCAGAGCTGTGAGGCAATAAATTCCTGTTGCTTTAAGCACCCAGTTTGTAGTACTTTTTCATAGCAGCCCTAGGAAACTAGACAACCAGAATTCCCGAACTTGCAAGATCATACTGTCCAACCAGAGCCAGCTGTCACCTACTCCTAGTTTGAGTCCAGAGTGCCAAGATATTTGATTGTGCTGGCGTATTTTTGATTACTAGAAACTCTTTTTTTTTTCAGTTTTAATATTCAAAGGAAGAATAAATTATATTCCCCTTATGATGCAAGTTCTATCTTCTTTCTGGTCCATTCTTCATCCTCTCACCTGAACTGCAAATATTACAGCTGGAGCTTCAGCAGGATCCTTGGGACCATGATAGAAAGGTTAAGAGAATCCCAGGGTCCTTGGATCTGACCAACTTGGACAGCTGAACCAAGGAGAATGAATACCAATCACCAGCCTGAAAAAGAAATCCCTATGTGTTAAGGCATGGTCATTGGGTCTTTGTAACTCCCAGCCTGATCTAATCCCTAACTGACACGGGATTTATCAGGGAGCTGGTTCTGACCCTGCATCTGTGCTCCTCAATCCTGCCTCACGTCATAATCACCAGTGGAGCTTTTAAAAAGCCAAGCCCCACCCCATACCCAGCAAATCAGAGTTTCCAGGGTATAAGGATTATCGTGTGATTTTGTTTCTACAACTCCAGGGGAATTCTGATACATAGCTAGGACTGAGGAAAACTATCTTGATGAAGAAAAGATGGTGAGACAGATGCCTGAGAAAGCCACTACGCTTTTCCTGAAGAGAGTGATGCAGAGAAATAAGAGTCCTAAGTCCTGAGTTTCAATCTGCTCAGTATGTCCTTGGCAATTCACTGTACCTTTCTGCAAATCACTTTCTCATCTTTATGGTTCATTTGTTATTTTCCTTTTAATATTAATCTCCTTCCCTTAAGAAAATCAACTCAGTTTAGAAACAAAATAACGTGGACTTCCCCTAGAGATAAATTAATTTCACTGTCACCATGTCCTATCCTCCCACAGCACCCTCTGTTACAGTGATTATCATGCTGGTGACACTTTCTGGCTGTGTTGCCTTCACAAGTACCCAGTGAAGCCCGTTGTGTATTCATTTTAACTCTACAGCCAGAACTGTGCACAGAACCTGGAACACAGAAAATGAAGTGGTATTTTTTTTTTTCTTTAGTGCAATGAATGATGAAATGAATGGAAGAAGGAAGACAAACAAAAGATTACAGGAATGAATGAATATATTCTGAAAAAGCTCTCTGGACCAATAAGGCAGCCCCATTTTACAGCAACCTCCAAGCATTAGGGAGAAGTGACTAATGAATATATACCAACCAGGAGGAGGTGAGAAACAACTAAAAGAAACTCCTAAAGTGAAATTTTTACTGATTCCAACCTTGTGACCACAGCCTGAATCCATTCAAAACGACCATTCACACAATCAGGCCATCAGTCTGTTCATTGTGAGTCCCAAACATACCAGATTACATATGAGCTGGGAGTTTAAAACTTGCAAAAGTGAACCATAAAACGGCGGTCAAATTGATTTGCTATTGGTTGTAGATTAGGCCATAAACACACAAGAAATTGAATATTAACAAATAGTACAAAAGATGGTGTGAGACATATGTGAGAATAACCAGATGAGAGATTGGCAGAGTAACAGGGGTTCGAGGAGGGAGAAAGCACAAACTAGGTAGCCCCAAATGCCTATCAGTCTACTCCCCACTGCACAGGAAAAAAAATGCCCATGCACTCCCTCGTGAATTTGTTCCCAGGATTTATTCTTTGGGCCTCTGTCATCCTGACCTGAGCTGTTGGGCCAGGCTCTGTCTGAGCCCAGCGAAGCCATTGCAAGGCTGGCTAACAGCACAGGCAGTGGCCAGAAAGAAAAACTCTGCCCAAAGATGTACCAACTTGGACAGTTACTGGTTGCATTGAAATCTGCCTCTGGGAGTTTATAAGGAAGACAATGAGAATGGCACACACAGATAAGGAAGGTGAGGGAGCCCAGAGAAGTGGCAGAAACAAGCACAGTCAGCACAATGAGTAAGCAGAAGATTGAGAAAAAAGAAATGCCAGCCTGACCTGCTTCACTAGCCTGAAATATACTTTGTTTTATGTTCAGATAAAGACAGGGTGCCTCCCCGACGCCTAGAATCATAGTCCATTCTCCCTCCAGGATCCCCATCCCTGTGAATCTTGGGGCATGCTCGCATGCACCCGAGGCTGCTTGTCACCTCTGTCCACAGCCAGACTCGTGACCAGGGCCTCTCCCACCTCTCAGGACCCCAGGTGCCCTGCCATGCCACCTCTTCTCCAGGAACTTCTCTTGCCCCTTCTCTTGAGGACACGGTTCTCACCGCTCCTAAAAACAAAGGTTCTCTTGGGCCCACATACACTAAATCCAATCTTGGGGAACTCTGCCTGCTCGAAAGGGGAAGGGGAAGGATTAGCTCAGCCCTTCCCTAACCAGGTCCTTCCCACATCTCTCAGGGCCTGCCCCTGATCGCTCTGCCTAACAACAACCTTTAAAAATTTTTATTAAACATAATGCTGATCTGGAGTATTTGCGTTTGCAATGCTTCCTGAGTCCAAGGCTAGTTCAAGAATAGCCTTGAATATTTGTCTTACAATGGTTTAATTTAAAGAAGGATCTGATGACCTATCAGAAACAAAAAAGGTCAGCTCCAAGGTGACTTTCTGTTTCTGCTGCTAGAAACCGCCAGCAACTGCAGTTTTCTTGCTTAAAGGAAAAAAAAAAATCCAGCTCCAGTTCACTGAGATTCTGCTACAGAGTAGAGATGGTAGCAGCAATGCAAGAAGCAAAAGCTGAGTCATGGCAATGATGGCGGGACCAGAGGAGGGAGAAATGTCGTTCTGGGGTGGCCCTCCTCCTGTAGCTGCCTGAGGGGTGGGTAAAGGAGACCTGCTCCATGAGGCCTGGCTGCCTGCCCAGTTGGAAATGGGCTTCCTACGTCCTAGGAGGTCTAAGACACAACACATCACAAGTGGGTCTCTGTACCTTTCCACCTGAAAGAACCTCATGTAAGCCATCTGGGAAGCAACCGTAGAATTTTAGACCAGAGAAACCTCAGTTGGTCTAAACCATTTATTTTATGGAGCAGTTCAAAATGGTAAGCTCCTCGGGGAGGCCATGCAGTCAGAGCAGAACCCTTGAATTCTGAACTAGACTCTTGCACCTTGTTTCCAGGTGAGAGGGGCTTCAGTGCAGGGTGAGGGGGTGTCACGGCCAGCATTTAGGACCTCTGTCTGGCCGCCCCAAAGGAGATACAGGCAACCCGGGAATCCTTTGGCAGCTCTTCACTGAAGGCCTATCCCGTAACCAGCCCCACCCAGAACTGCCAAGTGAAGATAACAGCAACCATCTCTTATACATGTGCTTTGATTTACTAAAGCTGACAAAAAGCAGTATAACAGAAATGAACTGGCTTTTAACAATGGGGATTTATTAGCTTACAAACTTACAGTTCTAAGGCTGTGAAAATGTTCTAATTAAGGCAAAAGAAGACAACACTTTCTCTGAAGACCAGTCACTGGCAAACATGGTGGCGTCTCCTGGTCCTTCTCACCCAGGTCTCTTTGCTTCCAGCTTCTGGCTTTGGAGGCTTCTTCTCAGTTTCTCTGGATCTTTTTCTATGAGCTTCTTTTAATTGCATGTGTTCTCTTCTGTATGTGTTTTATCATCATATCAAGGACTCCAGTAAGAAGAGCAAGGCCACCCCAGGGCACACCTCAACCGAAGTAACCTAATCAAAAGGTCCCACCCACAAAAATGGATGAAAAGACATGGCCTTTTCTGGGGTACATAACAGCTTCAAACTACCGTAATGTGCTAGAGGAGGCTATGAGCCATTAGCTGCCGGCATCACAGCAGCTGGGGAAAGGGATCTGGGCATTGACCCCAGAGCATCCTCTTCTGACATCCCTTCACTTGGGCATTATTAGGGTGAGGCAAGTGAGGCTTAAAGATGTTAGGGTTAGATTAGTGACTCTCCAAGTATGGTCTCCAAACTAGCGTTATCAGAATCTCCTGGGGACTTATTTGAAATGTACCTTGGAGGTGTAAGGGGTTGCCCCAGATCTACTGCATCAGAAGAACTAGAGTTGGGGGAGAGGGGAAGCTGCCCATGTTTTAACAAGCTGTCCAGGTGATGCTGATGCCTGCTCATATTTAAGAACCACTGGACTAGACCATATGGCTGGCAAAAGCAGGGCCAGGAAGAGAATTCACAATTTTCCATCCAGGCCTCTCTCTGCAATTAGAAGTATTGTAGGGGGTAGGGGATGAGGGAGGTGACCCTGTGATCTGCTAGGACAGATCAGCAAGGAGGAGGCCATAGGAGGTGAGGAAGGAAACTGGCATCAGTAAACAGATGGGAATGGAGGAACAGCTCTGGGTGGGCCATTGCTATTTTGCCCACGACTGGCTCTTTTCTTGGCCTTTCCCTCTGGTACTGTGTTCTATGCTGACAGCAAACTCCTGTGAAGCCAAGCTGGGCAGGCCAGGTCAGAAAGGGCCCAACCGACGAGGGTTCCAGTTCCCAGGGTGGGGTAGGGATAACCATGCTAGGCTCCCGGGCCCCTAGGAGGGCAGCACCTTGTCTCTACAATCCTACAAGCTTACCTTCGAGAAGCACCCCATTTCCTTCTCCCTTTAGGCAGCCGGGGATCAAAAGGCCTTCCTCAGAGAGAGGTGAGAAAGTGATGCTGTGCAGACCATTTCAAATTTTAATGTAAATACAAATTAACTAGAGATCTTGTTAAAATGCAATTTCTGATTCAATGCCTAGAGTGGGGCCAGTGATTTTGCATTTATCACAAGCTTCCAGTCGATACCAACACTGCTGGTCCAGGAACCACATTTTGCAGTGGCCAGGGTGGTTGTCTGTCCCCTGTAATCCATTCACCTGGCTTCTTGTACCTGATTTTCCTAGGATCACTCATCCTTTGCCCCCATGTGCAGACCGTGGAATCAGGTGGAGCTGACCCGGTGGTGGACATGTAACCAGGCCTGGCCACTCAGAACACCGCATTCTCCTGGCCACCTTTATTGGTCTAATCATGGCATATGACCAATTCCAGGTCAAGAAGAGTCAGCCCCATAACTTTTTCTGAGTCTTTATGGGGAGAAACACTCCAACATTTCTGCAGGACCTGAAGCAGACTAAGGGTTTGGGTTACTGCCAGCCTTCTCTCTACCATGTGAGCCTAAAGAAGCCAACATGAGGGAGAGCAGAGCCAAAAGAGAAAGTGGGTCCTGTTGTCACTCTTAGGTCACTCACCTGAGGATAGATTGCCCCTTATATGAGCCCATAATTTCCCTTTTTTGCTTTAGTCAATTTGCATTAAAAAAATAAAGAGAGCCCTGCCTGATTCATTTCCCAACATCCCACCACCACCAGTAGACCAGGTTCTAAAGGACATGTCCTTCAGTTACTTACCATTCAGGACCCTCCCTTTGGTAACTGATCCAGGCCCATATCTGGGTCAAGGAGGAAGGCACGGAATGAGGATGCTGGAATGAGCCTTGGCAACCATCTGCCCTGTCTGTCATTATGAATGGGGAAACCACTGCCCAGAGTAGGGAAATGATTTGCCCAAAGTCTCACAGCCACATAGCGGTGAGTTCAACATAAACAGCTCCCTGGTGCTTTCTGACACAGGAGACTCACTGGCCTGTGAAATGAAGTCCTCCACCTTTGAGAGGAAGAGGATGATAATAATGGTAAATTACCTGCCTCTATTCGTGTTTTATAGTTGCCATAGTTCATTCATATACTTATTTGATTCTCACAACTCCACAAGCAGACAATTATAGCCAATCATCATTATTCGCAGATTCAATATTTGTGAATTTGCCTACTCACTAAAATGTCTATATAAAGCCCAAATCAACACCTAAATCACTTTGGCAATCATTTTCAAATATGCACAAAATGGGGAAAACTTTAACTTGCCTGACATGCATGGTCCAGCTGAGGTCAAACAAGGCCATGCTCTATGATCTGATTTCAGCTCTCATGCTGTAAGCAAGTTTCTATTTTGCAGTATATTTAGTGCCACATTTTTCATATTTTTGTGCTTTTTGTAGGTGAGTGCACTGTTTATAATGGCCCCAAGTGTAGCACTGAAGTGCTGTCCAGTGTTCCTAAGTGCAAGAAGGTCGTGATGTGCCTTAAGGAGAAAAAATGTGCATATTAAGTAAGTTTTGCTCAGGCATGAGGTTAGTGCTTTAGCTGTGAGTTCAATGTTAACAAATCAATAATATATGTTAATTAAGGTGACTTTAAACAGAAACACACATAAAACAAGGTTATGTATTGATCAGTTAACAAAACCGTCCTTCAGGAGCAGCAGTTCGGCGTTGGCTAAATCAGTGTTTGCCATGACGTTATAGAACATGACTACCATGAATAATGGACAAGACTCAGCATTTCCCCCATGTCGCAGATAAGAGAACATAAGTCAACAGAGATACATAATTGGTCCTGGAACATGATCATCTCAGGCACTGGAGAGAATTACCCTGATGTATCTCAGCAGGTCTCACCTTACTGTGGGCTGAACAAAACATTGGGGCTACAATATGCTCTGAGGGGCCCCAATATCAATTACTCCAAATGCAAGTAGCAATTGTTATCCAGTTGGCGTGGGGGTGAGACCAAAGTTAATTCATTACTGCAACTTTCAATTTATGCTTTCTATTGTCTTTATGTTACCTTGAAGGCAACTCCTCAAGAAAATGATGAAGGCAGAGGTAGAGGCCACTACCCTGATCCCAGCTACCCCTCAAATGACCACACCTCATACAAGCTGATGCCAGAAGAAGATTTATTCAATTTGGTCAGCTCCAGCAGGTGACCTTTCAGAAATATCCAGCCTGAACGACCATTTACGTGCACTCCTGCTTAGCCATGGGGTGTCCCTCTTGCTTCCACTTCTCCAAGTAGGGGAGAACCTGAAGCCTCTTGGGCCCAGTATTGCACCATGGGAGCCAGCCCACACCCCAATAAAATGCATCTAGTAGGAAATTCGCATGCACCTCTTCCTTTCCTGACCTCCCATTACTGCCACCCCATGGCCTCCAACACTTGATTGGTCAGTCAGTCAACATGTATTTCCTGAGTGACATGAAGCCCAGTCCTGTTCTAGGCTCTTTTGGGGTTCAGAAAGAAATTACACAGTCCCTTGCCCTCTAGGAGCTCACAGTCTACTTGGAAATTCAAGAAACATCCCTACACAGGAGGAAACTGGAGTATAAGACAGCACATAACACTTACGTGTGAGATGGTATGTTACACATAGGTACAGTTCAGAGAACAAATTGGGGAAAGCAGGCTAAGGAGGTTAGCAGAGCTAGGCCCTGATGGCTAGCAAGGGCTTTAGCTGGGTGGAGAGGAAGGGGGACATTTCAGAGCAATACAAGGGAAAGCACAGAGGCGGGAAGGAGAGCAGCTGGACAAATAGCGGAGAAGGGGCGCATTTTGTGAGACTTCTTCTAAAGTGAGGAAGGATCAGGGCCAGAATTGAAGCTCCTGGAGGGTGAAATGCCTTCTCTTTCTCTGCTCTTCCCCTGAGCATTTTGGTTTTTTACCCCAGGGCTGTGCAGATGGTAGGTGGTCAGTGAGAACCTCTGAGCCAAACTGTATCAGAGATGGGACAAGACAAGGCCCCAGGGCAGGAACCCGGAGAGGTGTCTCCCGACAACCTGACAGAACCCAGCCAGGTGCTCGCATCTCCTCATTCAGAATAGGATCTACCATCTCAAACTCAACTCCATTGTGCCTTGCACAATTCACATGACTGTGATTTGCTCTTAAATTCCACAGTTAAAGGCCTCTTTAACCCAAGAACCTCACTAAATAAAATCAACTTCACGAAATCTGGTTGGCATGGAAAACCCATTCCTGTCCTGCTCTGTAGCCCCCGGAGAGGCTCTAGGTTGACCTGCTCAGGTGTGAAAGGTGTCCTTGCACTGCTGTTGGCCTGGGATCCTCCCCCTCGCCTGTACCATGACATACTCCGATTTGCTTACTTTCCTCACCTGCTGGCCTGGGCTGGACACCTGAGGCCATTCTTTCTGGGCTTGGTTGGTAGAAGCACAGGATTCCTTCTCCTCGGGGCAGACTTCAGACCAACCTCATGCTTCCACCCAGTACCCACAGAGGTTCCAGTTTCCCCTGTCACCCTCACAGTGAAATCAAGCCCAGGCCGGGGAGTCCCGGGTTCTGTGGTGACCTGCAGCAGCCACTCGGGCAGAACAAGAAACCTAAAGCCAGAGGGAGAGCGCAAATCCAGCCCAGGGAACTGCCAGCAACATCTGGGAAAGAGAAATTAGGTTCCAGAAACCGGGTGCCTCATGTATTAGATGTGGGAGAAGCGATTGAGTAAAAAGGTTCCCTGCTCAGAATTTTTTATTTCTGAACCAGGGGAGAAGGATTGGCCATGGGGAAGGAGAAAGCCTCATATGGTGGCCCTGAGGGCTCTGTGAGTGTCTGGTAAGGAAAGCATGGCACAGGGTAAGTCCCCAGAGCCAAGTTTACAGCCTGGAGTCCAGATTTGGGTTTCATTTGGGGACTCTGAAATTGCTTGTAAATGGTTTCATCTACACGAGTAGGTATGTTTTTCTGGGAAGAAGGTCCATAACCTTTTGCACATTTTCAAAGGGCTTTGTGACCCCCAAAGTGTTAAGAACCATTTGCTTGAAAAGAAACGAAGACTTCAAGTATTGTCCACATCTGGGGGAAGGCTTTGCCTCTAGACCCAGTTCTGCTACTGATTTGCTGTGTTATCTTAGGCCAGTCACTTCATGTCTCTGGAGATTAGTCTATTGGTAGAGCAGGAAAGAGCAGAGAAGTCAGCTCTCCATAGTGGAGCAGCACCTGCCACCAAACAAGAGTTGAGGTCCATGGCCAGGCAGACACGATGGGGTCGGCCCCGGCAGTGACTCCCACCAGCCCCTATAAGCTTTTCTACCAGGGCAGAGACTCTCTTCCCAATTCCAGCTCCATCCCAGTCTTCTCTGCTGTCACT
This sequence comes from Tamandua tetradactyla, assembly GCF_023851605.1. Lineage (NCBI taxonomy): Eukaryota > Metazoa > Chordata > Mammalia > Pilosa > Myrmecophagidae > Tamandua > Tamandua tetradactyla. The sequence goes on along the minus strand of NC_135327.1, from coordinate 194,602,575 downwards.
GCAGGGTACCTCCCATGGTTGGTCTTCTTAGAGGGAGTCTTTGGGGTAGGACGCACTGCCAGCCAGGCTCCCATGGGTCCCCATTCTTAGTCTCTCTGTGCACAGATGTGCCTCAAGCTTACCAGGTCATGAGGTCCTGCTCACTCTGCATCTGCTCACAGAAAATGAGACATGGGTCAGTTTTGGTGCCAGTAAGTCAGCCCTGCCCAACCACCCCTCTAGGTCTAGAAGAGAGCATCAGCTGGTTCACCCTGAATCTCTCCAGGGCTTTGAACTGTCCTCTTAGCCCCCTACCCAGCACTGAAAGGACTGTTACCTAACAGAAGAGACATTTGGATACAGGGCATTTTAGTGAATAGCTCAAGATTTCCCAGGTCCCAGTTTAATGGCTTCTCCCATGCCACATTGTCCAAAGGAAGGGCAGAGTGGTAAGAGGCACTGAACTGCCAAGCTGAAGACTGCCAGGCAGCTCCCAGGGGCAGAAAGGGAAGGGACAAGTCCTGGGAACCCTGGGTCCTCCAGCACCGAGCACAGGACTGAGCACAGAGCAAGAAGCCCACACCTCTGCCCACACCTCTAGACTTCTGGCCCAAGGGCTTATTCTCCAGCCACTGCCATGGACAGCACATGCCCTCAAGGTACTCATACCACCCAATGACCCTCCTGCCCTGGGCTCTTATTTTATGGTCACTGGTCACACTACTTGCAACTCCTTTTCCCATCAATAACAGCCATTCTTGAACACGATGTGGTAGAACCAAATGGGCCTTGAGGTTGAGAATCCAAAATCAGGCTTCCATCTGTTGGAAGCATGATTTGGAGCAAACCTGGGCCAGCCTCAGTACCTTCATTTGCCAAACAGCTGAAGAAACCCATGCCTCAGGGCACCAACATGATATGCGAGGTCCCAGGAGCATGTCCTGGCTCTCCTCTTTCTCTCTACATGACCCTGGTCAAGTATCTTGGTCGGGGGTCTCCTTTTCCCTTGCCTGGATAATTCCAAGACCCTAAAGGCTCCTGGTCCCCCCTACAGTATCTCCAACTGTCCTTCTGAAACTCAGGGTCACCATCACTATACTCATCTAATTAAAATTCTCAGATGGTCCCATCTCCAGTCACAAAGTCTCTGGAGAAAATAAGAGCCTCCACCATCAGACTTCCACCTCGAAAATGTCCTTCCACACCCTTGTTCTTCCCAGGACACCTCTATTATTCTCAGCATTTGGTTCAAAGTCATCTCACTCTCTGGGGTGAAGCCAGCCACCTTCCCCCTTCCCTATTCCAAAACATGTAATTTGTCCCCACTTACAGCTCATATCCCACTGTGGGCACCAGTGTTTCCTTTCCCCTCACTCAAGCATGAGTTCTCTCTAGAGGGACAATGGCTTTGTGGTCCTCATCTGTGCCTCCTCCCTAGAGAGGCTAATACATGTTTTTGTGGACCAGTTATGTGGCAGTTATAATCCTCATAGGGCATTTGAAGTTGGGTCTGGGAATTGTGAAAACAGGCTTGGTCCCTCTCAACTCTGACACTGTGAGAATGAAAATCTAGTAGGAAGCTAACCATAAACAGACCTACAAGCCCAAGCATGTTCCACCATCCCAGCCCCTTGTTATCATCCCCAACTGACAGACAAGCAACTGAGACATGAAGTTAAATGACTCTTCCAGGACACCCAGAGATGAAGTGATGGAGTCAGGAGAATAGGGCATTTGAAGTTGGGTCTGGGAATTGTGAAAACAGGCTTGGTCCCTCTCAACTCTGACACTGTGAGAATGAAAATCTAGTAGGAAGCTAACCATAAACAGACCTACAAGCCCAAGCGTGTTCCACCATCCCAGGCCCCTCCCAATGCATCACCAAGACTCAAAACCCAACAGGCCTGGGACAAGGGCTCTGGGGTCTCACCTGCTCTAGGTGGGGAAGCCCGAAGAGGAAAACCAAAGCAGGGGCCAAAGCAGTTATGTTCAGCAAGTTGGAGGGGCCTAGGTGAGGAATGATGGGGGGCACCCGGGTCTGACAGCGGCTCTCCTCTTCTGGGGTTCCTGGTACCCCCAATGCTCGCTGGTGCCCATCCAGAAAGGGCGCCAGGTCCAGGGCCATCTTCTGTGGTTATGGGCACGGGTCTGGGGCGGGAAACAGCAGGCAGCAGGCCTGGTATCCATCAGAGCACCCGGCCAAGTTGGGCCCCTTGCCCCTCGGCCCCGTGGCCATGGCTGCGTTGGTGGGTCTTGAGGGAGCCTTCGCGGGCGAAGCTCTTGCCGCAGCGAGGACAGAAGTAGGGGCGCCGCTCACCAAACACCCCCGGGCGGCGAGGGTGGGGCGGGGGCAGGCGCGCGTGCGTGCGCTGGTGGTTGAGGAGGAAGCGCGGCTCCCGGAAGCAGCGCCCGCACTGGGTGCACTGGTGCGGCTTCTCGCCGCTGTGGATGCGCTGGTGCGTGAGCAGGTTCTGCTTGAGGCTGAAGCAGCGCCCGCACTCGGGGCAGGGGAAGGGCCGCTCCCCTGTGTGGGTGCGCTGGTGGACCTCGAGGTTGTGCTTGACGCTGAAGGCTTTGCCGCACTCGGGGCAGACGAAGGCCGCTGCCCGGCCCGCCCCTGCATGGGCCTTCTGGTGCCGCACCAGGCTGGGCAGCTGCGAGAAGGTCAGACCGCACAGCGGGCAGCGGTGGGACTGCTCCTCTGCAGGGTGGTGGATGACCAGGCCTTGCTCGTCCCCCAGACCCTCCTCCCCGTCCCCCGCAGGGGACCCGCCCCCGGATGGCACCAGCTCTGTCATGGGCACTTCCGACTGTAGTCACCAGCCCCTGGGGAGGCAGAAGCAGAGAGAGGAGTCAGGCGTGGGCTCCAGGATCAGAAAACACCCAGTTTTAGAGGAGACACTCACTTCCCACAGCTTCAAGCCATCTCCCCCTCTAGGGTTTTATTCAGGCCAATCTTCCCCTGTTGGAATGTCCTTCTTTCTCCTCTGGTCCTAAATAGCCCCTGATCCTCCTTCAAGACCCTTCTCAAGTGCCTCCTCTGCCTTGAAGCCTTCCCTGATCCCCCTAGGCTTTCCTTGAACTGTGTGGCCCAATTCAGTGACTTAACACACTGTACGATAATCAGTCATGCCCATTCCTGCCTCCTCCACTGTGCACAACTTAAGGACAGAGCTGCCCTTTACCCTTTCTCCCCCAGCACCAAACGCTGTGTCTGCCACACACAAGATGTGGAATAAATGCAAATGGATACTATTCAGAGGCTGCCTAGTATTTTAAGTTATGGTTCACCTTGATATTTCTTATCTTCCAACCAGATTCTCAGGAAGGGAAGAAGGAGGTTCCACCCCCAATCTGGAAGGAAAAGTGGGGTCCCCAAGGGTTTAAAAATATTTTTGTCAAGCTTAAGGCAAAAACATAACTAAACAAAAGCCCTCTAAATTGAAAGTGACCTCGGATAAACATGAAAGGCAGCAGTTCTTTGTTTATCAAAATGAGGCATGCATTCAAAAGGTCTGCAAGTCACTGATCCAGAATGCGGACTCCCAGAGGGCAGGGTCTCAGATTTATTCCTCTTCGTACCCCCCCCCTGCCCCCCCACCCCCAGCAAAGCCTGGGCCAAGGCTGAGCATCTCACTCTTTAAGCCCAATAAACATCCCCAAGGAGCCAGCTCTGTCTTCATTTGTGCCTGTTTTTCTAAGGACCCCGGTCCCAGGGCACTGTGCTCCTCTTAGATGGCTTCCCATTGTGCTCACAACAGTCCTGAGGAAGGGGCAGGGCTTACTGAACCCCCTTTTACTGATGGGAAAACTGAGACTCAGTAAGGTCAACCACAAGGCCCAAGGTCGCACAGCAAGCAAAGCCAGGACCAGACACTAAGTCTCCTGACTCACTGTCGAAAGCTCTTTTCAGTGTACCAGCTGCTCAACAACTATGCACCCCTCAAACGCAACAGACACACCACCACCACAATCCCCACCCCTGCAGAGTCACCAGTACCCAAAGGGTCACTGCTCATATAGGGACACTGTCTGCCACCACTGCCACCATCCCTCCAAAAAGACTCCAGCCCTGCTCCTGCAGATAGCTGAGACCTGCTTCAGAGCTAGCTGAGCAGGCAATTCCCCTTCATTTCCCTTCACCCTCACTAGAGAAGCTTGCTCCCTGTTCCACTGAACCTCCATGCAGGCCTTCTCCATACTTTCAAATCTCACTGCTCAGCACAGCCTCAATTAACTCTATCTTCAGTTTTGTAGTGGGGTCTCAAAGATACTCTCTCTGTGTCCCCTTACCCTCATCCAGGGCTGGAGCAGACATTCACCCTGGAAGAGGGGGCAAATACCACTTGTAATAGACCCTACCCGCGAGTCTTTCCCCCCCGGAGAGCTGCATTGATATTTGCATAGACAGGCCATCAAGGTCCCCTTGGCTGGCCCTGTCACTAGGCAGCCTCCCCACTCTTCCCGCTAAACTCTTGACCGAGGTCCCGCCTGGCCAAGAGGGTCCAAGGCAATGGTCCCCCCGCCTCTCCCCCAAATTCCTCCATCCCATTTCACACTCACAGCCCAGGCTGCGCCCCCGTTTCTCCGATCTCCAGCGGCGGCTCTTTCCTTAAGAGTCTGAGCTGCCCAACGCAAATACGGTAACTCTCGCAGCAACTCCCGCGCCCCTTCTCCCCCGCCCCCATAAATACAGCAAGCCGCCCTCAACGCTGTTCTTATCAAATAACTGCATTAATCAAAACAGCTGACTCCCCGCAAAACCTTGCCAACTCCTGGGGCCGGAATGACCCTGGAGAAATATGGTAAAACTCCGCGTCGCAAATACGTAGCTCTCCTACACTGCTGCCGCAACCCACCCTACCCGGCTGCAATCCCCGGCTCCTTTGGGGAAATAATGTAACCCACCCTCCCGCGCCCGCAGAGCGCTTGGGGGAACCCCGCAACCCTAGATAAATACGTAATTAAGTCGCGGCGCTCCCCGCCCCCGGAAAGGGTCTGCGCAGCTCCCAGCAAATACGGTAGCGCGCCCGCAGTGACCCGCCCCCAAGGGTCCGGCACTGCCCTCGATAAATACGGTAACCTCCCGCCGAGGCCCCAGCCCCAGCCCTGCTCGAGACTCACATGGCGCCGCCTCCCGAGCCCTCATCCTCCTCCGCTGCTCTCCGGTCGCCGCCGTCGCCGCAGCCGCACAGCAGCCCCGTGAGGCTTGGAGGTCTAATTCGCCAAAACCCCGGCTGGCGGCAAAAGGGGGGCCGAGAGCACTGCTCCTTGGCAGGAGAGGGAACCAGGCGGGGGTCGGTTCCCGGGCCAGAACGCTTCAAGAGTTGGGTCACCCCAACTCCGCCGGGAGCCCCCCGCCCCAGCCATTCCTATTTCAGGATTCCCCGAGGCCTAACACATCCTCACCTCCCTCAGCCTGAAGAAGTAATACCCTGGCCAGGCCCACACACTGCCCTCAACGCCTGGGAAACAGGGTTTGGGAGCGCTAGCAGTGGAGAGCCTCTCTTTGCGATAAGAGGGAGAAAGGCAGGCGCCTTTCTGAGGGGGTTTCATGGGTGAAAGAGAACAAAGGGGGAGAATCAGAGAGCGTCTCTAGCTGACCATTTTGCCAAAGCCCAGCCCTACTATGTGGCTTGGTTACTCCATTAGGATGTTTGGAGGGAGTGGAAGAAGAAATGATGTCCTTACTGTCCCCTCCTCAGAACTGAGTCCCTCATGGCCAAGCACAAATGGGGCCACTGAATTCCAGAAAAGAACCGCCTATTACTGGAGAGAAGCAGCTGGTGAGGGGACAGGACTAAATTCCAGTTTTTCAACTGTCCTTTAATAATAGTACTTCTTACTTATACATAATTTTGCTCTTTTACAAAGCCCTTTCCCATTATTATCTCATAGGATCCTCCCAATTACCAAGTGTAGTTTAGATAATTATACAAATATCATTATCCCATTTTAGAGATGGGGAAACAAAATTAAATTGAAACAGAGTGACTTTCCCCCAAGACCCACAGCTCTAAGTGGCAATGCCAAGATGGAAATGCAGACCCCATCATCTGGGTCCCTTCCCCTGCCCCTAAGCCCCTCACCCCTATCCCCTGGGGCACCAGCCTGCTTACAGCAAGACAGAGACAGAGAGTGGCCCATTACCTGGAGAAACCTATCCCGGGGTTAGAAAGTGCCTCAGTATTCACATACTCCTGTCCTCACAGCTACACATAAAGAAACTAAGGCCTGAGAGGGAAAGTGATTTGAAAAGATAAAAGTGCTAAAAGAACATCAAATAGCTCTTTTCTCCCTACCTGCTGGATGGAGGGAGTAGTTAGGATTCCCCAAAGCCAAGGGTTGGCTCCTCCCAGTAGAGGGTGACTGTGGCTTCTGGGGTGGATCTATCCTTGGAAGATGGACTTTGGAGACAGGCCTTCGGTGATCACAAGGATCCCTTATACAGCTCTGCAAGTGCCCAACTATGCCTTTCAGAGCCTGGGAACTTAAAAGAATTGCAGTGGGGTCTGCTGGGCAGTAGAATCAGTCTGTTCCTCCCCACACCAGCTCCTGATGGCCTGGCCTGTCTGCTTTCACAATTTGCTCACTGGCCAGTCTCACCCAGCAGGCCCATCCTGGGTTTAACATTCGCCGCCCCACCCCCCACCCCCACCCTCTTGCTCCTCTTGTATCTTCAGTGAGATCTGTGGGGCTTCACAAGTTAGACATCCCAAGGAGACTGGCATTTTAAATGGGGCCAACAGGAAGGAATAATGGAAAGCTCAAATAAATGAATCCACCAGGCTAGATGTTCACTTTGTGCCCACCCCCCACCCCCACCCCCCGGGCCAACTTCAGAGTTACCACGGTATTAACATTTTGACGATATCAAGGCCTTGGCTACAAGGCCAGTGATGATAAACCACCCAGGCGCCTGCTGCTCAGGGCCTGGAAGTTTGATCATGGAATAGGCAACCACACCTCCCAGCTCTCCAGCTCCTGTTGCAAAAGTTGCAATCTGCCAGAGCAACCAGTTTTCAACTCTTTTGCAAGCTACAAGAGAAACTTAGTAAATGACCAGGCTTTTTGAAAGAGAAATCGATATATACCTGGGGCTATTATCACTCTTATTTTTAGCAGGATTTTCTAGGTATGCTGTGCCAAAATAGAAAGAAAAAGAACACATTTTGGGGATGAGGGCAGGAGGCATACAATACCACCTCAATGGGGAACACAGGGCTCAAGGCCTTCCACTCTGTGCTCTGCTCTGCCACAGCGGGGTTTTCACTGAGTCACGTTGCTTCTCTTGTTTCATATACCCTACACATCCCTAACCACGTGGCTCCCCCAGGCCCTCCGTGCTCACGTGCTGGGGTGAACACAATAGAACAAGGAAATGTGGAAACATTCTGCGAAGGTAGCCATGCTTCTTTGCAGGCAAGGCTGTGGTCAGCTTGGTTGTAATCACCATCCTTGTGAAGCCCTTGAAATGGCTGAATTCTGCACTAATAAAGCCCTAGTCCTGGGGCTGTCCACAGCCAAGATACCTAAAGAGACCAGCTGACTCGGGGTTGCTGTGTGGAGAGAGGGAGCATAGAACTCAGCTGGGCCCTATCCAGGGGCCCTGCACTGTATTAACGCCGGGGCAAACCAAATAAACAGATCACTGTGTCCCTCCCCTGGGCTTCCTGGTCCAGATGGCTATTCATGCAGATATCACTGCCCAACAGCCTGGCCATCCACCAGCTTCCTACTTCAGTGCTTCTGCACTCAGCGGGGTGCACCCCCTCCGTGATGAGTTCCTCAGCCCAAGTGCCCACATTGGGCAGTGATCCTGATATGTTTCCAAGCACCTTGTGCCAACCTCAAATTCTGAATTTAGCATACTTTTGTCTTTCCACCAAGTTGTGAACTTCAAAAGGCAGGAACTATGTTTTTAGCAAGTCTGTATATCAAATATCCAGCATATAATAGTTTTTCAGTAAAGGTCTGCTGAATGAATGAGTGTATGCTACAAATTACAATTGATAGCATAGATTGGAAGGAAAGGATGGCCCCAAAGACCAATCCAGTGTGTTTCTGTGTATGAAATGAGCAGTTTGCAGGCAAAATTACAGCTCCAGCCATTCCTTGGAGGACTGAGAGGACCTGCAGAGACCCAGTTGGAGAGGTGAGTCTCTGGATGCACGGTAACACCTGCCCCAAAGTTCTCCTTTCTTGGAATAGAAATCCATGATATGACCTATGACATCAATTTAGCCAAACCCTCTACTTAATACTAGGATAGTTAATTCCTTATGTGGACTAAGCTGCATATGGGGAAAGAATAGCGAAGCTGGGGGTAGGCGAGAATAACTTCTTTTCCCTCTCCTAAGGCACAAATGCTACACAAGTAGAAACAGTGTATTAAAATTATAATAGCTGCCATTTACTGAGTGTTTGTTGTGGACCAGGCAGTATACTATGTTTTACAGAGGTTACTTACCTAAGGTAACACAGTTTAAATGGTGAGCCAAAATTTAATCCCACAACAGTCTGACTCCATCCGCTAGTCTCAACAAAAAAGAAAGCCCGTTTTAGTATTTGAGCCCGAGGGAGTAGAGGAAAGAGGTATTTCTAAATTCTTGTCATCCGGGGTATCATTCCTTCAAGGGCCACACTAATAGCCACATTTAGCTGTTTAAATCCATTAAAAGTTTTAAATGTTTCAATTCAGTTCCTCAGCCACTCTGGCCACGTTTTAAGCATGCAATAGCCAGGCTAGTGGCCATGGTATTGGACAGTGCAGATATAGAACATCTTCATCAACAACAAAAAAGTTCTTTGGGGGAGTACTGGTCCAGGGCACCTGCCCCAACCAATCTGAGTAACCTGAGAGCATTCCCTCTTTTTCTGCCCTGATCCCATAAGGGCAGTGAAATGTGAGAACATACTACTTTCAGTCCTCCTCCGGTCAAAAGGTCAAAGGTATTTCTTTACCAAACCCAAACCAGTTAACAAAGACAAAGCAATGCTCTTACAGGCATCCCCCGCCCCCTCCAGTTTCTCTCTGCCAAGTCCCTGCTGGCCGTGCTCTCTCCCTCATGTCAGTGCTTTTGTGCCTGCTAAACAGCAGCTCCTGTGGCCTCTGCAGCCGGTTCTCCTTCAGGCGGCTCCCTCTGGTGATGAGCATTGCGACCCTTGGGGGATGGGTTGTGGGGAAGCTCACCCTCCCAAAGAGGGCTGACTACCTTGCCAACTGACTTGAAGTTCATCTTGCTTGTCAGTTCATGTTGCTTGCCTATAGACAGCCATTTTCCAAATACCTAAGTCATTTTTCTCAGCTCCAGAAATCCCAACTCCCACCAAACTCACCTGGCTTGATGGTGGTGTGGCCAATATCCCCAGTTGGCTTGGCCAGTGATCCCCACTGCAGACCTGCACTTACCTGGTGACAGAATGTGTTGGAAATTGAATTGTGCCCCCCCCCCCCCAAACAAAAGGGATATTCAGGCCCCAGCCCCTGCGGATGTGAATCCACTTGTAAATAGGACCTTTGACGATCTTAGTTAAGGTGTGCCCAGACTGAACAAGGGTGGGCCTTAATCCAGTGTGGCTGAAGTCCTTGTAAGCAATGGAAATTGGACACAGAGAAGCCACAGGGAGCAGTCAGAAACCGGAAATCAACGGAGCCCAGAAGAGAAAGAAGTCCCTGCCATGTGCATTGCCATGTGACAGAAAAGCCAAGGACCAAGGATCACTGGCATCCAGCCCCAGAATGCCAGACTTCAGGGGGAAAGCATCACCTTGGTGATACAATTTTGGCTCTCTCCTAGCCTCAAAACTGTGAGCCAATAAAACTCCCATTAAAGCCTACCCATAGTTTGGAATTTGTATTAACAGCTAGGAAACGAATACAAATGGGATATAAATCCTTTAAATTCTTTATTCATGGTTGTTTTCTGTTCCCCTATAAAACTACTTAATCTTATCATGTTCCAGAGTATTTTGGATTGCAAATTGCTAGAATTACAAGTCTGACCTTCTTTTCTTTAATTTTACGACATTCCTCCTTCCAAATATTCTCTGACCTAGTTTTATTTTTAAATGAAAGGGAATGAAAATTGATGTTGGCAATGCCATGCCATCCCTGTGAAGAAACCTGTGACTGTGAGAGTGGATGTCTTAGGCTAACAGAAGGGCTGGGGCATACCATGAGATTGCTGTAAGACTTCGGTGGACAAGTCACATCATCCCCATCCTCCTTTCTTGGATGTCTCTAATAAAGATATTACTGTCCTGCTTACATTATTGGCTCATGGTGAGATTGAGATAATAAATAAGAAAGACTTGCTAACACAGCTGGGGCTGGGAGTAGTTTCCTAAAAAGCTGACTGTATAGATTGTTCCAGGATGATTTATTCTATGAAGGTTCATGAGCTCCTCAGGGTTAGGTACCATGTCCTGTTCACTGTAGCATTGCCAAGGTCTAGCATAGTGCCTGGCACACAGGAGGCTTGTTTAATAATCAATACTGTGCTGTTCCGAAATTCTAGAATGAGCTGAGACTCAGCATCAAGGGATTGAGAAAACCTTCTCCACCAAAAGGGGAATGAGTGAAAAGAGATAAAGTGTCAATGGCTGAGAGATTTCAAACAGAGTCGAGAGGTTATCCTGGAGGTTATTCTTACGACTAATAGACATCACCTTGTTAGTCAAGATGTAATGGAGAGGCTGGAAGGAACTGCCTGAAAATGTAGAGCTGTGTTCCAGTAGCCATGTCTCTTAAAGATGATTGTATAATGATACAGCTTTCACAATGTGATGTGATTGTGTAAACTTTGTGTCTGATGCTATTATCTACCTTATCAACAGACTAATAAAACATATGGAATAAAAATAAATAATAGGGGGAACAAATGTTAAAATAAATTTAGATTGAAATGCTAGTGATCAATGAAAGGGAGGGGTAAGGGGTATGGTATGTATGAATTTTTTTCTGTTGTCTTTTTCTGAATTGATGCAAATGTTCTAAGAAATTATCATGATGAATATGCAACTATGTGATATTGTGAATTATTGATTATATATGTAGAATGGAATGATCATAAGTTAAGATGTTTGTGTTTGTTGCTATATATTTTTTAATTAAAAAATAATATAAATCTAAAATTGTGGAATTGTAACCCATACCAAATTCTGAAATCTGTTCAGCTAATTGCTGTGATGTGCTTTGAAACTTGTTTTTTAATATGTCGTTTTTCATAAAAAAGAAAATGTCGATTGTGATGATAAATGCACACCTATATGATGATATTGTGAGCCATAGATTGTACACCTTGGATGATTACACGGTATGTGAATCTATAATATATATCAATAAAAATTAAAAAATATATATTGTGCTGTCCCCTGATCTGGTCAAAGGGGTATATATGGATTTGGTCCTGTCTCCCTTGTGACCCAAGCATCCATCTGTGAGAGGGTCAGTCTCCATGGGTCAGTGAACAGGCATTCTCATGAATTTGATTGGGGAAAAAAGCTGTAATTAGGTCTCATTAACCCCATCCTACCAATACAACTATTTGATTTGATCATTAAGCATAGGCCTTTTATGAACGATAAAAGACATTCTATTATAAAGATCTTCTCTCCCAACTGACCTGTCAGTAACTGCCTGCACTACCCACTCAAACACCTGATTTTACATGCTCCAGTGTTTCTGAAGGACTGTCCTTGCAGGGAGTAGCTCTCTAATCCAGGAATGAAAGATAGGTTTAAAGCCATCTTCCTGGTGTAGGTGAGCTGGCTCTCAGTGCTTGCTTAATGGCAAAGAGAAAGAAACAAATGACTTCTGAGCCTTCTTCAAGGTTAGAAGTAGGTTTGGATGATATCCAGGGCATGTGGCACTCCCTGGTTGTGGGAGAGGTCAAAGCATTACAGGTGAACAGGAGAGCATCTGGGGGGAGTGTGGGTCAGAGAGGGTGCCCAGGAAAACCTTTCTGGTTTGGCTTCCTGTTGGTCCTGAGACCTGAACCATTAGATAGGTGGTAAAACCCTGGCACACCTTGCCCATGTGAGAACTGTCTGTGGTAAAACAAACAAATATTTTTTTAAAAACCCAGACCAAGAGTTGGAAGCCCTGGCTGAGTTCTAACCAATAATGGCACTGTGTAACCCAGGTAAGCTGGGATGGCTGAAGCAGCCTTCCTTGTGCTCTTTACCACCTGTACATGTCTTTTTTTTTTTTTTCATGGGCAGGCACCGGGAATCGAACCCGGGTCTCCAGCATGGCAGCCAAGAAATCTAACACTGAGCCACTGTCGCACTACCCTGTATATGTCTTTTTGTAATGCTACAATTATAGCTCTTTTCAGATGAAAAAGATTAAACAAGATCTGAAAAGAGGGGTGACCAGAAGTCAGGCTGAACCTCAGCACCTCCTAGAGAAGGCAGAACTTCTCTGCGTTCAGGGAGGAATCCTGGGCCCTGGAAGCAGGCAAATTGAGTTTATCCTTCTGCAGAGCCATTTTAGGGTTCCCTCTTCTTCTCATCACCTCCCACTCTCCAACCCTGGTACCCCAACACCCACTACAATTCCTTCCTCCCCTATGGGAAAACAGTGTTCAAGACTACAGCCTCTGGAGCTCTGAGTTTTCTGTAAGTAATGAGGGTCTCAGCCCACCCTGCTTTGAAAGGGCATGAGGAGTGGCCTCCAGAAGGGGGGCTATACATGAGAAGGTGTATGGAAAGAGACGTTAAATTGATTTGAAGAAGAAGGGAAGACAGAATACTGCCCTCCATCCCGAGGAGGAACTATACAAAAGCAAAAAAATCAAAAACAAAAACAAAAAACAACTCTTTTCCCTGTTCTTGGGCACACAGATTCCTCAGAGAGCACACATAGGCCCAAAGTTCAATAAGAGTGGCTCAGAAAGGACAGTGAGACCAGGTGAAATATTTGATCCTTCATTTTTCTCTTCTGAAACAGTGAAATTGGTAAGAATCCAAGTAAGTTACAGTCCACCATTCCACTTTCAGGCATACCCTCCAGAACACTGAGTAAGGGCAGCATATGTGGCTATCTCCTGCTGCTAGGTTCTTCATGCTACCATGCCTCTTCAAGCTACCATGCCTCAGCTGAGTCCATCTCCCTTGGGCCTGGGGTTCCTGACCACCACACATATACCAGTCCTAGGGTTAGGCTTATATACACAGCATCCTGGGCAGTGGAGCACTCAGGACTGGAGAAGGACCATCTAACCATTCACCCTTCCAAAAATATTTACTGAATGGCCATTAAATGCTGGTACTGCTCTTGGTGTGGGGATATCCCTATACACAGCTTCTGGCTTCCAGTCCTTGGTATCACTGAGTCTCACTAACTCTCTCACTCAGGACAGGCCCTGGCCATCACACAGGCTAAGTGTGACAGGCTGGTGCTACAGGTGACCAGTCCAGATCTGGGCCACTTCACTCACACTAGTAAGACCCTACCTAAGCCCCCAACTGCCATCTTCCCACTTGGTGTGGCAGGCCTGGGAATCTCACCTTGGAGGAGGTATATAAGAGGGCCTCAGCTCACCATGGGACATCCAGGCTCCAGGGTTAGGAATGTTAGATCCTACCCAGATCTCCTCCCTCAGCCCTCAGCACTTCTTGGGATCCTTTTAGGCACCCTTTTGGGTGCCTCTGAAATCCTGTTCTCAGGTCTTCAAAGCTTGAGGAATCCACCTTTTGAGGGGTCTTGCACCCCTGGGCTTCTAAAAGCCAACCATTCCTGGCTGTTACTCAGTACTACACACACAAACACACATACTCCCAAACATCCACCAACACCACTACCACCTCCACCAGCATCAGGAGGTCTGCTTGGGTCAAGGATCTATTAAAGTGCCTCCTGCTTGGTGCTGGGGGTGGAAGCCAGGGCTCCCCGGTGAACTCGCTGGTGTTTAAGCAGGTGCTGCTTTTGACTAAAGCCACGCCCACAGGCGGTACACAGGTACGGCCGCTCGCCGGTGTGGTTGCGCTGGTGCCGCGTCAGGTTGGGCTTCTGGCTGAAGCGGCGCCCACACTCGGGACACGGGTACGGCCGCTCACCAGTGTGGATGCGCTGGTGGATGGTGAGCGCCGACCACCATGAGAAGCTCTTGCCACACTCATTGCAGATGAACTGGCGCTGCTCGCCAGGCCCAGCTGGTGGAACCCGCTCTCCTGCCCGGGCCATGCCTCCACGCATCCTGCTCCATACCATCCCCCCAGTTCCAGATGGTCCCTGGGGGCTTAGCAGCTGGTTGGGGAAAGCCAGAGAGGCCTCTGACGACTGCTCAGAGCCGGATCCCGGCTCCCCATTTGCCGCAGCAGGCCGGAAGCAGCCCACGCCCCGGAGCAGCTCGGCAGTGGCGTGGGCCCGCTGGTGGGCCCGTAGCGCTGCCCGGCTGGGGCAGCTCTTTCCGCAGCTGGGGCACAAGGCTGCCTTCTCACCAGCGAGGTGCGTGCGCTGATGCTTGAGCAGGTGTTGCTTCTGGCGGAAGCTGCGGCCGCAGTCCAGGCACGGGTGGGGCCGCTCGCCCGTGTGGTTGCGCAGGTGCCGCGTCAGGTTGGGCTTCTGGCTGAAGCGGCGCCCGCACTCAGGGCACTGGTACGGTCGCTCACCAGTGTGGATGCGCTGGTGGATATTCAGCGACGACCACCAGGTGAAGCTCTTGCCGCACTCGTTGCAGATGAATTGACGCTGCTCACCAGGCCCTGAGGGGACAGGGACTCTGGACTGGACTCCTGGCTTGTTCCACCACCCTTGACAGAGCCCCAGCCAAGCCCATTCGGTAAGCTCCCGCGGCACCGGCCGCAGGCGACAGGCCCTGCGGACCACCCTGTCTCTGAGAAGCTTCTGCAGCTCTCCTCTGGCCAGCTGGCGGTCTCGAGCATGGGCGCGTTGGTGGATGCGGAGGCCAACTTTGTGGCGGAAGCAGCGCTCGCATTCAGGACACGAGTGTGTGGCTGGGCGAGAGTGGGTCTTCTGGTGTTTGAGCAGATGCTGCTTCTGGCTAAAGCGCCTCTCGCACTCAGGGCAGCAGAAGGGCCGCTCACCTGTGTGGTGCCGTTGGTGCCGTGCCAGGTTTGGCTTCTGGCTGAAGCTCTTGCCACACTTGCCACAGAGGTATGGCTTCTCCCCAGTGTGGGTGCGCTGGTGGATCTTCAAGGATGACCACCAGCTGAACCTCTTCCCGCAGTCCACGCATACAAAGTGACCCTCGCTGGCAGAAAGCTGGGCACTTGGTGAGGTGGAAACTGCCATAGCAGCCCGGCCAGCCAGGCCCCCATCCTGCTCCGTGGAAGGGGCCCACCTCGGAACCCCAGGTTCTTCTTGTCCCCCTAAGGCTCGAGACTTCCCCATGGTCTGGCATTGCAGGAAGCCCTGATACTGCTGGAAAATGTTTTCCTTATCTTTCTCTGAAGGCATGGCCTGGGGCACCAATGTTTGGAGCAGCCACTCTTGCTTTTCTTGTTTGATCTTCATCACTAGTCCATTTCCTGCAGGAGACAAAGGGAAGAGATAGGGAGAGATCACTCACTGCATGGTGATACGGGGAGAAAGTGGCAGGAGGGCAGAGAATAGAAGAAAAATAAAGCAGTAAAAAAGAATGTAGAAGGAAAAATTTGTATGGAAGAAAGAAACTAGGGAAGAAAAAGAGAGCAAAAAAAGTAGGGATAGGTAGAAAGAACAATATGATAAGGGAAGGTTGAGGTGTGGAGAAGAATGGAGAAAGAAACAAAATAGAAACAAAACAAAAAGAAAGGATGTGGAGAGCTTCCCTTGCATGGGCTGGCGCTGGTTTAATCCAGTGGAATTTTCTGACTCAGGAACAAGAACAAAAAAGATACCATTCTTTTTCTAAGAGAACAGCTGTGCTGAGAGTTTTCTGGGCAAGTGCATCCGAGTCCTCAGTGAACACGTGCCCACAGCCAATGTCCCTCACCACTGCCCATCTCTCCATCCCTCCCCGGGCTCTCAGAGCAGCCAGTATGAATGAACACCTCACCTGACTGAACCTCAGCTGTTTGGCAACCCAACCTCACTTTCCTTGGACAATATCAAGAAGAAAGTAGACCAGAAAAGCCTCTGGGTACTCAAAGTAAGTATTGCCTTGTTCTGGTATTAAATGGGATCCATGTTACTCAGGGACCCCACAACATTCTGCTGCTAGCCTACACCTTACACTGAGTACAAGTTCACTAGAGGGGATTTGTGAACATTAAGCTCATGGACATTAAGACATAATGAAAAAAGAACTGTTACAAATGCAAAAGAATACTGGATGATTCCATGTTTATGAAATTCAAAAGCTGGCCAAAATAATCAATGAATTAGAAGTCAGGACAAAGGCTACCCTTACAGGGGACACTGTGATTGGAAGAAAGCACAAGGGGCTTCTCAGTTCTGGTAGTGTTCTCTTTCTTGATCTGGGTGGTGGTTACATGGGTGTGTTCACTTTAGAAGAATTTAAAGAGCTTGTGTCCTATGCCCTTTTCTGTATGTGTGTGTTATACATCACTAAAAATTTACATTTAAAGAGATCTAAAAAACTGAAAAGATCTACTACAAGCAGGTGGAATGAAACAGCTGTGAATAATGACGGAAAAACTATAAAAAGATGTTGTGCTGGTCTGAAACTGTCGTGTCCCCAGAAAAGCCATATCCTTTAATCTTCATTCAATATTGCTCGGTAGGATCTTTTTTATTGTTTCCATGGAGATGTGACCCATCCAGCTGTGGGTGGTACCTTTTGATTAGGTGTCTTCCATGAAGATGTGTCTCCATCCATTTAAGGTAGGGTTGCTTACTGGAGCCCTTTAAGAGGGAACCATTTTGGAAAAAACTAGAGAGCCAACAAAGCCCACAGAGCCAGAGACCATTGGAGATGTGGAAGGAAAGCACTCTCCAGGGGAGCCTTATGAAATAAAAGAGAGAAAGATAGCAGACTTTTGCCTTCCTAGCTGAGAGAGGTGTCCAGAACCCAGAAACCCTAGCAGATGCCAACCATGTGCCTTCCCAGCTGACAAAGGTGCTCCAGAGGGCATCAGCCTTCCTTTCTTGAGTGAAGGTAACCTTTTGTTGGTGCCTGTGCTGGTTTGAAAGGAAGTATGCCCCCTAAGAAAAGCCATGTTTTAATATAAATCTCATTTCTTAAAGGTAGAATAATCCCTATTCAATATTGTATATTTGAAACTGTAATGAGATCATCTCCCTGGTTGATGTGATTTAGTTAAGAATGGTTGTTAAACTGGATTAGGGGATGACATGTCTCCACCCATTTGAGTGGGTCTTGATTAGTTTCTGAAGTCCTATAAAAGAAGAAACATTTTGGAGATTCAGAGAGACTCAGAGAGAGAGCAGAGAATGCTGCAGCACCATGAAGCAGAGTCCACCAGCCAGCGACCTTTGGAGATGAAGAAGGAAAACGCCTCCCAGGGAGCTTCATGAAACAGGAAGCCAGGAGACCAAGCTAGCAGATGACACCGTATTCGCCATGTGCCTGTCCAGCCGAGAGAGAAGCCCTGACTGTGTTCGCCATGTGCCTTCTCACTTGAGAGAGAAACCCTGAACTTCATCGGCCTTCTTGAACCAAGGTATCTTTCCCTGGATGCCTTTGATTAGACATTTCTATAGACTTGTTTTAACTGGGACATTTTCTCAGCCTTAGAACTGTAAACGAGCAACTTATTAAATTCCCCTTTTGAAAAGCCATTCCATTTCTGGAATATTGCATTCTGGCAGCTAGCAAACTAGAACAGTGCCTTAATTTGTACATTTTCAGGGCCTTAGAACTGTAAACTTGCAACTTAATAAATTCCCTTTTTAAAAGCTGTTCTGTTTCTGATATATCGTATTCCGGCAGCTTAACAAAGTAAACTACATGTCAATCATAAAAAGACAAGAGATCCCCAAATAAAAGCAGAAATGATAGGATAAAGGGAATATATAGATATAAAAAGAACTCTGAAAATTCTAAACTACTACATACAAACTTTATATCCATAAATTTGAAAAATCAACATAAACTCAATGATTTTACAAGTAAATATAAATTAACAAAACTGTCTGAAGAGTAAGTAGAAACCTGACCATATAAACAAAATAGAGGAGATTAAAAAGAAAGCCAAGGTTCTACTTTTAAAATGGATAACAGGTCCATATAATGGCATAAACAAATTCTACTAAAACATCAAAGGTTTATTCCCAGCTTACAGAGGATAATACAGCTATTAGGAGGAAAGGAAGGGAGGGAGGGAAGGACAGAGTCTACAAGGCCAGCAAAATTCCAGAATCAAAACGAGACAAGAATGGGCAAGAGAGGAGTAAAAGTAGGCAGGAAATCACAGGTTTATCATTCTTAGGAACAAACATGCAAAAAAAATATCAGCAAAGCAAGTTTAGTACTGAGATTTCCCCCAGAAAAGCAAGGATGACTCAACATAGTTTATGGTATTAACTTAATAAATGTGAAAAGTCTTATTACCATCTCAAAAGATCCCCAAGTCATATGATAAATCCAACCTCATTGCTGGAGGGAAGAAAAGAAGGAAGGAAGAGGAAGGGAGGGAGGAAGGGAGGGGCACACAAGGAAGGAAGGTAGGCAAAGAGGGAGGGAAGAGGGGAAGGAAGGCAGAAAGGACCTCTTAGCAACCTAGGAATAAAGGTAATTTTTATAAGCTGGCAAAGGATCTATACTAGAAATCTACAGCAAACTAAACCAAAGGTATAAGTTTAGAAGCCCATTAAAGATCGGAATAAGACAAGGGGCCCAGCATCACTGACTCCACTCAGTGATGTACCTGAGGAACCAGCCAAAGCACAGGGTAAAGAAGAGAGGACTATGTAAAATTGGAAAGGAAGAGAAAGTTATCATTTGCTGCTGCTGATTAACCTTGAATGATAAAATACTACAACTAAAGAGTTCAACAGGATTATGAGATCCAAAAGCATACAAAAATTATTCGTTTTACTTTAATGGAGATAAAAGCTATAAAATGACTAGGAATAAATCTAATAAACATGCAAAACTTATATAAAGAAAACTATTAAACTTTAGTGAAAGAATATAGAAAAGTTAAATAAAAGAACAGTTATGTCATATTCCTAGATAAGAAGGCAAAGGAGCTCTTCACTCTAAAATGATATTTAAATTTAGAATAATCTTAATTATAAAATTTACAATGTACATAAACTGCCCAGAAAATTCTAAAAGTGAGTAAGGAAGAAAATGGCTTATATCAAGGAACAACTGACTATCTTTTTGGGAAAAATATTTAGGTTAGATTCCTAGTTCATATAATTTACAAAAATCAATTCCAGATGGACTTAAGGGCTGGTTTTAAAAAAAATTATAAGTATTAGAAGAATTAGGAGAATTTGTTTAAATTCTAGAAATAATTAAATCTAGAAATATTAATAACATTTTAAACAGGATACAAAACATAAAAACTAAATTTAAAGTACTTCTATGACAAGAGATATCATAAAATAAGTAAAATAATAATGACAGTTTAGGGCAGGGTTTTCCTGAAAACTTCCGTAAAGGTGGAAATGCTTTGTATCTTTGCTGTCCAATATTGTACTCTCTAGCCACATGTGCCTTCTAAGCACTGAAATGTGGCTAGCACAACTGAGCAAATGAATTTTTAATTTAATTTAAATTAAATTCATTTAAATCTAAATTTAAATAGCCATATGTAGCTTGTGGTTATTGTAGTACTAGACAGCACAGGTCTAGAAAAATGGAATCAAGGATTAAAATACGCAGTTTATTTTAGAGCAGCTAGGAGTAAAAACCTAAAATTGTGAAATTGCAGCCCATGTCAAAGTCCGAAATATGTTCTACAACTAATTGTGGTGCTGTGCTTTGAAATTTATAGCTTTTTTATATATATATATTATTGTTCACAAAAAAAGAAGGAAAAAAAGTTGATTGTGATTAAAAAAAAGTATTTAAGCTCTAGCCTCCTATATTCGGGATCAGTTAGAAGGAAAAATAGGAGAGAATGGTGTGCTGGGTTGAAAGGAAGTATGCCCCCTAGAAAAGTCATGTTTTGGTTAAAATTCCATTTCATAAGGGTAGAATGGTCTCTGTTCAATATGTATGTTTGAAATTGTGATCGGATCATCTCCCTGGAATTTGTGATTAAGTCAAGAATGGTTGTTAAACTGGATTAGGGGACGACATGTTTCCACCCATTTGGGTGGGTCTTGATTGGCTTATTGGAGTCCTATAAAAGAGGAAATATTTTGGAGAATGAGAGACTCAGAGAGAGCAGGGAATGCTGCAGCACCACGAAGCAGAGAGTCCATCAGCCAACAACCTTTGGAGATGAAGAGGGAAAACACCTCCCGGGGAGCTTCATGAAACTGGAAGCCAGGAGAGAAAGCTAGCAGATGATGCCGTGTTCGCCATGTGCCCTTCCAGCTGAGAGAGAAGCCCTGACTGTGTTTGCCATGTGCCTTCTCAATTGAGAGAAACCCTGAGTTTCATCGGCCTTTTGGAAGCAATGTATCTTTCCCTGGATACCTTTGATTGGACATTTCTATAGACTTGTTTTAATTGGGACATTTTCTCGGCCTTAGAACTGTAAACTAGCAATTCATTAAATTCCCTTTATTAAAAGCCATTCTGTTTCTGGTATATTGCATTCCAGCAGCTAGCAAACTAGAACAGATGGTATGGTAGGCCATGACAAACTCTGGGATGTGTCCTGTAACCACTTGTTGAAGAGTGCTTTGAAAACTATTGCTTTTTTATTTCTTTGCTTTGTATATATGTTATATTATATAATAAAAAAAGTTAAAAATAAGTAAGTAAATAAATACTGGTACTGTCTATGTGTTCCATTAAAAAAATGCAATATAAATAAAGAATTCTTGTACATAGGTAAATCAGGTATCAGAGAAAACAGATATCCAATAAACATATGAAAAGAGGTTCAACCACGCAAATAATCAGCAAAATACAAAATAATATAACAGCGAGACATCTTTTTACCTATCACAGCAGCAAAATGGAAAAGATTAATAATATCCCCACCTCACACATACACATGGAAACTACATAGGAAAACAAGTACATGTGTGGGTATGCTAGGAACAGAAATTAATTCAGACATTTTGTGGGACAATTTGACAGTGCTTATTAAAATTGTAAATGTACTTAACCTTCCACCCCCTTCATCAAGCAATTTCACTCTTGGTGTTTATCCTAAGAAATATTTACATATGAGTGCAAAGAGGAATAGTTCTAAACAGGAACTATTTGCAATACTAAAACATTTAAAACAATCTAATGAACCATCATTAAGAGAATAGTTAAAAAAAATTAAAACCCCCTTTATAATATGGAATATTATGCTGCAATTAAAAAGAACTAAGGGAGCATTATGTACTGATGTGGAAGATTTCTAGAACATTTTAAGAGAAAATAAATCAAATTGAAAACAGTAAGAACAGTCTGATGCCATTTATGAAAAATATAACTATATATAATAAAATATGTATATATATATGCACAAGCCATGATGATTCACATCAAACTAAAAATGGAGGTTACCCTGTGGGTGATATGGATTATAGTGGGTTTAGATGGAGAAGTCAAAGGGGACTATAACTTTTGTCTGTATTTTTTAGTTTTTATGAGAATGTTCAAATGTTATAATTTTTAAATCTTTAAAAATTTCTAAGAAATAAAGGCTCTAATCTGGGAGCCTTTAGTTTAGGGCCAAAGAGTTCTACTCCACTCCACAGCTGTCAAGGTCATCAGGAGGGCATAGGATATGATGTCATGACTGTGTGTGGGGCGGGGGGGGGTAGGGGGGCATCATGGAAAGTGCCTTTAAAGAGCCAGTTTTCCTCCTGGCAAAACAACTCTATAATACTCCCCAGCTGTTTAGTTGAGAGAAGTCATTTTGGTAGAAATAAAAATTTGGAAACAAAATATTCTCAAATGCCTTAAATAACATATTGGCAGGAATCAATACCCAAGTGTTACAAGTTTAAGTAATTATAAAAGCATTTCCTTTGATGCATGGACATGCTGACTGGTGGAAGTTCTTAATGGTGATACATGTCCAAATTGGCAGTCAGACAGGAAATCCAAAATGTACTAAAGTGAGAGGGGCACCATCTATCCCTGAGGGACAAGGTGTCATTAATGCCCTATAGACCCACACAGTTGCTCTCTTGTGCTGATCAAAACTGGCCTTGATACCCATCACATGAGTCTGATGGCTGGGAAAGTCAGCCTTCTCCAGGCCAGAAAGATGGTCTGCGCGGAAGACCCAGAATGCCAGGACAGTGTCCTCTCATCTCCACCTGTTCAAGGGCACTAGGAGATATAAATGAATTATGTTGTTAGTGAAGCTTAAACCCGGCACACCTCCCTTGAGGGCCTGAAACTTAGAGATGGTGTGTGCTGACCTGGTAAAGTGTGAATGCTTGAACTTGTTTGTCACACTGGCACATGCCCTTAGGGCATAGGTATTAACACAAAGGAAAATAGGTCTTCAGAACTCCCTTTGGAAAGAGTCTTGGAACAATGACAATGCTCTTCAGTCATCATTAAAAGGATCTTCTTTAAAAAAATTTTAAATGGCTCACATAATATTAAAAAGATACTTAAAAGAGGTAAGCTTTCATTATTTGATAACTGGCCAATCCCTCAAGTTGGCCTGGCTGATAAGAGGCTGGGGAAGGTGTGTGCCCTGCTTCAAGGCACTCAGCTCCAGGTGGTGGGTTTTAAAAACACACTGCTGGCCAAGCACAATACATCTATGGCCCAATGCTCCGGCCCCAAGTCTGCCCATGTCTTAGTGTCCCCAAATAGTCTGGCCAGTGTTTTCCAACACTACCATAAAATCACAGTGTTAGAGAGGGGACTGGTGGACTCAACTTTTCACTTCTACCACAGCTGTTCCACTGCTATCTGGCATCTGTGTTAGGATTCCACTCGAGTTAGTACCTGGGTAAAAGGGCTCTTCTGCTAACAAGTTTGAAACAGTATGGTCTAGGCTTCACTGCAATGTTAGTAGCATATATTTAAAATAAACAGAGTGTTTTCAGTGTTCCAAAATGAGAACCTATGCACCCAACCTCTGGCATCTCAGCAGAGGAAAAGAAGCTCCAGACTGAGGAGTGGTCTGGCCATGATTCCCTGAAAAGCCTGCCAGGAAAGGCCAGATTTCCTGCACCGAGTCCCAGTATGGCAGGTTTTTCCAGACAGCACACTCTTCTCTTTGAACTTACTGATTCATTTCTTATTTTACCAAACTGATTTTTGTCTCTAAGGTCCATTGAAATTATTATCCAGGCAGAGGAGGCAACTCTGCCCTCAGGAGCATTGGGGCATAGGATGCCAGGTCCATTGGGCAACTCCCCTGGAGCTAGATAGAAGTGAACACCCGAGTCACTGCTGAGGGACTGGTCTGCTCCTGGCCAGCCTCCGATGGGTCCCGAGGTGCCCCACAGCCCCACTACACCAGGCAGGGCTTGCTAGAGAGGCTTCTCAGAGCTACTCCCGGGTGCCAGGGACCCCTTCCTCCCCATGCTGCAGGCTTGTGGGGAGGAGCTTCAGCCGAAGATCTCAAGACTCTCAAGGATGGTGTTCTACTTGCACCAGCACTTGCCTGGGAAAGACCAAAACTGACTGTTTCTTCTCAGCACAACTGGCTTTAACTAGCTTTAACTGATAAAGACCATGAACTGTGAATGATCCCAGGAAGTGTCACTGGACTTGACTGAAGACACTTTCCTGACCAGTGAACCACAGGGTTTGTTTTAACCAACTGTGTTCAGACCTAGGGACTCATTATGTCCTATCCAGAGTGCTGGTTTTCAGTTTAATCAGCATAACCACCAAGTTGTTCTAGCACTTTAAAAAACAAAACCAATTTTCCCCTTCAGTAGATTTCTACCTAAGTGTGTGTTCACTTGCCTGGCAAGCTAACAGATTGGGCTTTGTCTTTATTTTTCATTTAAGCTCTTCTAGGCTTTATTCCATTCTTTGACATGACCTTCAATTTTAAAAGCTACTGGCTGAGCTGCCGGCAGCAACTCATGCTCAGCTACAGAGAGGACAAAAGAAGGTAGACCTGGGAAGAGGTGTCTGGTCAGCTTTCTGCCTTCTCTATCTTCTCACTCTTACCTGTGCTGTCACCAGCCTGGCCACTCTCCATCATTGGAGGCCTCCCAAAGCATCAGCATGGGCTGGGTCCCTGCCCTGCCATCTGTGGGTAAGATGGGAGTAAAAGAAAGAGAATTGGCCTGTGGGATAAGGAGAAAAACTGGGTTTCCCAGTCTTACCCCATTTCATGTAACGCACTCTCTTTTTCAAAGAGCTTTTCTATCCATTACCTTATTTGGAATTTGAAGGCTTTTAAAATTGCACACATATAACTCACCTGCCAGGCAGGTGAAATAGATGCAATTCCCATTTTACAAAGCAGAAATAAGCCAGAGAGGGCCACAAACGTGCCCAAAAGTACAGAGGGGGTTAAATGGCACAGGTGGGCAAGAACACTGGTCTTCTAACTCCCAGATGAAGCTTTCTGCCCCCCACCCCTCAACATCTGCAGGAGTGGATGTGTGAAGGACACACATGTGAGAACCAGGGAACTCAGAAGTTTCAGAGATCCCACTTGGGATCTGTGAGGGGGTGGGCATGAAGATATAATCACAAAGCTTCCCAATGAAAAGATGAAGTCTTCAGGGGCACTCCCCTGGAAGCCAAAATTGCCCCTCAAAGTTTCCTAAATTACTGGCCTCCTCTTTCTCAAAGTTCTCTTCCACATTTCAGTATGAGCCCTTTTATACAGTAAATTCTGGGTTACTAGCTGATCCCTAGTTAACTGATCCACGGTGCATCTTTTTTGTTATACCTGTCTTCTAAACACTTCATGACTTGCTCCTTTCATGCCTGGAGCATGATCTGGGGAGAGATCATGGCACTGCTTCCCATATGCTCAAAGGGTACTTCTGCCCCAGCCTTTGCGCCGGCTGTTCACTCGGTGTGGAATACTCCTCCCTCACCTCATTCAGGTCTCTGCTTACATGTCGCCTTCTCACTGGCCTTGACTACCTATATGAAGTCACTACCCTAACTCCACCTCACTTTTTCTGACCCCGTCGTCATGTTGACCTGCATAATTCTTCATTCCACTGGACATGGCATTTACTTGTCTGTCTATTACCTGTCTCCACGAGGACAGAGACTTGTCCCACTCAGTGATACATCATCACTACCTAGAATGCAGCCTGGCATATAGAGACTACTTTCTGTGTGCAGAATAAAAGCACTGCCAGATTAAAACTGTGGCTCAGAGAAGGATGGGCAGGCAGTCTAGCAATTTACTTTGTCCACATTAGTGACATGTAATATCTCTCTAAGGACAGGAATCGTTTCACAGGTCTGTACCTTAGCACCCAGGCCCCAGCAAGGACTGGTGGCTGGCAGTTCCATGGAGACCCTGAGCTCATGCAGCTGCAATGAAGGAAACCTTTTCCAGGCTTCTTTACAGGGCACCATGGCTTGACAACCCTCACAGGAAAACCCAGCAGCCTTCCCTTGCTCCCCAATGCCAGGCCCTGGAGAGCCTCACAAAAAGACCCTATCCTTCAATTCTAGGGTCTTCCTCATTCCCTCTCACAGAGTCCACCCTGACAGTGTGTACCCAGGTTGAGAACCTGGATTTTGACAATGGGGATGGGGGGGGGGGGACGAGAGGTCAGTTGTTAAGCATTTCTACTCTGGTTTCTTATAAACACCAAAGCATGCTTGTGGTTTTGTGGGCACAAAACAGGGGAGGAAAAGGTCCCACCTGCTAGGGGTCCTGATGATGGTGGACTCTATTCCCTTTCTCCCCACTCTCTATCTGCCAGATTATTTTGTGTGAACATCTGTGCCCCACACCTTAGGAAACCTCTCCCCAAACTGGAAGCTTAATGTCCAACTAAAAAGGCTCAGAGGACTGGTGAAAAGAGAAAGGCCACTTAATGTGGGCAAACTCAGACTGAGGGGGTCAGAGGCCCTGGCTACAAACTCTGGATGAGGGCAGAGGAGTGGAACTAGGCCTTATTTTACAACTCCCCTCCCCTAACACAACGAGAGGGCCCCTTATGCCAAATCAATGACAGTCCTCTTTTATCCGGCCCCACCCCCACCTCCGTCTTCCAGGAGGTATTAGGATCTAAAAATAGACTCAGGCACAGAAGGGCTTAAGTTCTTGGGTGACAGATCTATAGTGAGTTATCCACAGCAGTTTATCCAGCACCCCCTCAGCACGTCTGTCAGAGGACACATAAAGGCTCAGGGGAAAGCAGGGTCTGTGGTTCATATAAGAAGGAAAGTGGAAAAAGAAGGAAAGGACCAAAAGAAAATGAGAGAAGGGGATAAAAAAGAAGGCGAGGCAGGCTATGTTTTTGGGTACCCAGATCCTTCTGTGTGCCCAGATGGAAATGTGGGTGGGAAACAGAGCCAGCTGGTGTCCTGCTGAAAAAAACCTGGGAAAAGCCAAGCCAAGGAAAACCCCTCTGGGCAGACAATCCTTCTCAGGTCTGCCTGACCACCATGTACATTTCACCTTTCTCTCTTACTCTGCCTCTGCCCCCTGCTATGCCACACTGTGTGTTCACCTTACCCTGCCACCTGCCCCACCTGCCGGAACATATTACTCAGCTGATGATGGAGAGACCTATGGAACCCAGGAGAGCAAGCTGCACAGTAACATGCCTCTGCTCAGAAAAGAGGAATTGTGGAGATAGATTTACCATCCCTCCCAATACCCACACCATCTCTGAAGGTCATTTAATCAATCACAGTGCCCTGACCCCAAACTCTGAGCACTCTTCCCTTCCATGATGGAAGTTCTGTGGAGAACAGGACAAAGTGATGATCAGCTACAGTCTAAGGACAAGCCCTGGTCACCTTCCGTATCCCATCACCTGGCTCTGGGCCCAGGCCCTGCCCAACACCCCCACTCAGTTGGGATAACAGTGGCCTCAATGGGTAGATCTCAGCCCAGAGAGCAGCTGCCAGGACAACTGCTTAGGCCACACAAAGAGGGGATTGTGGCCTATGGCAGGTGGTGACACTTGGGGGCAGGGGGAAGGTAACAAAGGAGCTTTGGTAGAGACTTTTTTTGGGGGGGTGGGGCGGGGGTTGCGGGCAGACAGCAGTTGGGGTGAGAAGGCAGGCTGCAGGCCAAGAAGAGGCAGTTGAGGAGCATGCCCAGGTCTTTCCACATTCTCCCAAATCTCAGTGCCCTGGAACTTTTTCACCAGCTACCAACTCAGGAGCACAGGTGAGCAACTGAGAAGTGGATAGGTGCCTCCACATCCTTTGTCATCAGTGGGCTGGGACTGCCTACACGCCTTCCTACACGCCTTCCACCAGGAGGTGAGGCTGGGATGGACTGGCATCTCCCCAAACCTTGGCCAAAGGCCTGCCAGTAGGCTCTTATCAGCAAATGAACCCCTAACCCAGAGCAACATCCTGGTCTTCATCTATACCAACAATCCCTGCCTCTCACAGGAGAACACAGTAAGAGAAGGTGTCCTCAAGGTATACTCTTCCCCTGAATGTCAAACTGAGTACCCCTTGTCCCTGAATGCCTACTGTACCCAGTGGAGGACAACATACTTCCTGGATGACCTACACCTTTCTTCTTCACCACCTTTCCCAACCCTCAGCCAGTTTAATCCCACTTCACTCAGCGGACTTTCCCACCCTCGCAGCCTCCCCAGTCCCTATCCTCACACTTCTCTCACATGCCCTCAGAGTTTAGTTCACAGTAGTTGCTATCTGCCTGGTTTGCTCTCCTTAGCCTCGTTTCTTCTGATTTTCCTGGTGGTGGGCACCAGGGCTTCTCCCCTCCTTGCCCTGAACCACCAAAGAACTCACTCTGGGTTAGACCCACAAGAAGTGGGATGCTACACTAGGTCCCAGGCTGACATTTCTAAGGAGTGGACTTATGGCAGAATGGTTCTAGTCAACTCTGCAACCCCTAACTGAGGGAGAAGTTCCTTCGAGAGTGGTGGGAGGAGGAAGTCCAGACCACAAAGAGCAAGTGTGTTTTCCACAAGCATGGATCTATTAGTATGCTCTTAGAATGCTCCCTGATGCAGAGGTTCTTTACCTTCTACATTCTCATTTATTTGAGGCGAGTGTGAGGAGTTTGTTTGAACATCTCCATACTGATTTGGATATGGAAAGAAAGGGGTTGGTCAGCCAAGATTCAAATAGGGAAAGTGCTCCATTTGACAAGCACCAATCATATGTCAAGCTTCTCTGTAGAGCACTTAGCAAGTGCTGCCCATTTCATTCTTGGCAACCATGGAAGACAGCTAAGGAAACTATGGCTCAGAGAAGTTAAGTAATTTTCTCAGAGTCACACAGCTAGTAAGTGCTAAAGCCATGATCAAATTGAAGTCTTCCTGTTCCCACAGCCAGGACTTTCACTAGTGGACCGTGTCACCTCCTATGAGAAGGTACATGATTTACCCAGGAGACACATAGGGTATAGTCAAAACGTAAACCATCAGTCCCTAATTTTTAGGAGTTTGTTTCTACATCCATATGTGGCCACTTAAATTTAAATAAATTAAAATTTAAAATCCTGTTCCTCAATCAAGTGCTCAATGGCCACACGTAGGTAGTGCGAATGTAACGAACAACAGGGAACAGTCCCCTCTTTATGGCAGTCCAGTCTGGAAGCTCTGGGAAGGAAGGACCTTGCCCTGCCCAGTCCTTGATGAGCAGAAGGTACTCTACAGATAGTGAACAAATGAGAAAAATGGAGGACTCTGGAGAGGTAGATCCTCTGGCCATGGTTCTACATCACTAATAAAAAAATACCTCAGGGCAGTGCGGCAGTGGCTCGGTGGCAGAATTCTCGCCTGCCATGCCAGAGACCCAGGTTCGATTCCCAGTGCCTGCCTATGCAATAATAATAATAATAATAATAATAATAATAATAATAATAATAATATAAAACATTTAAAAAACAAAACAAAACAAAACAAAAAAAATGGGCCATGGTGGCTCAGCAGGTAAGAGTGCTTGCCTGCCATGCCCGAGGACCCGGGTTTGATTCCCGGTGCCTGCCCATGTAAAAAACAAAACAAAACAAAACAAACAAACAAAATACCTCAGGGCAAATCAAAGATTCTCTGCCTGAGAAACTAATTTCAGTTAGTTATTTGTTGGTATTTTAATACTAAAAGTACTGTAAGGGCAGACCACGGTGGCTCAGCAGGCAGAGTTCTCACCTGCCATGCTGGAAACTCGGGTTCAATTCCCGGTGCCTGCCCATGCAAAAAAAAAAAAAAAAGGATTTAAAAAAAAATCAAAAGCATAGGATAAGAAATTTATATAAACACTAAATGCACAAACACATACCTCCAGAGACAATCATATCTAAACACAACTAAATAAATAAAATTTCAGAGATACAAAAAGACAGCTACAACTATATCAACAGAAGAGTAGAACATATGGAATAAAAATAAATAATAGGGGGAACAAATGTTAAAATAAATTCAGTTTGAAATAGTGGTAAATGAAAGCGAGGGGTAAGGGGTATGGTACGTATAGTTTTTTTTTCTCTATTGTCATTTTATTTCTTTTTCTGTCGTCTTTTTATTTCCTTTTCTAAATCGATGCAAATGTACTAAGATATGATGAATATGCAATTATGTGAGGATATTAAGAATTACTGATTATATATGTAGAATGGAATGATTTCTAAATGTTTTCTTTGTTAATTTTTTTTAATTAATAAAAAAAGTTAAAAAAAAAAAAAAAAGACAGCTACAGGTGCACAGATGGTTCAGTGGTAGAATGCTCGCCTTCCATGCGGGAGACACAGGTTCAATTCCTGGACCACACACCACCACCACCACCCCCAAATAAAAAAAGACAGCTACTTATACATAAAAGAATATCTGCAAAACTGGATATACCAAGTACAAATAAATGGGATTGAAAAAAGCAATAATAGATACACTTCCAGATTCACAGAAACACAAATGTGCCAACATGAACCATGCAGGCAGAAATAACTTCACAGGACACACATGGAAACAGAAATGCATGCAAATACTGTCACACACTCATGGCCTCCCCCGGTGGACCCACATGCCCGAAGGAACAGAACTCAGGGAAGCAGAAACAGAGGCAACATATCCCCAGGAAGCCAGGAGACAGTGTGGATGGGGAACAGTAGCCTACTGGGCTGCCTGTCCTGGGGGCACAAGGAGGGCTACAGCTAACTGGGCAGAAGCTGGAATATGACAAAGCCCAGAATGGAATAAGGCTCTGGCCCATGGGGAAGCAGCAGGTCCTTTCCCCTTTGGCCAGCTTTCCCTGGCCATTCAGAGCCAGCTCCTCATCCCAACTCTCCCTCTGGAAGGTCTCCCCGGTCCTGGCACACCTTTTACAAGGCTGCCCTTGTGGTCCCTCTCCTTAGGACCCCAGTCCCAAACATCAGACCTGTGTTATGACCTGGACTGGGAGTCAGGAGCCCTAAGTTCTAGACCCACCTGTCACTAACACATGGCTTGTCCAGGGCAAGTTCTTCACCTTTCTCAGCCTCAGGTTCCTAATGGTGAGTGTGACTAAAAGTACCTGCTCCACAGGTTTGTTATAAGCATAAAATAAGCCAAGGCTTGTGAGAACACTCTACTTTATAAACCCTGTAAACTGGGCAGGATCTTTTTCTCCCATTATAATTGTCTGAGAACAATCCACACCTACGTTTTATAAGCCCTCTCTCTCCAAGTACCACCTCTGCCACCTGACTCTTCCTAAAACATCACTCCTTCAAGCTGCTTAACAATCCTCAGAGCTTCCCAGTGTCCACAAATAACATCCAAATTCAACTCAGTAATTTGAACTTGGCTTTGCAGGAGGAAGAGATCTGAGCTTTTTTTGTTTTTGTTTTTAATTGGGACTGTCTGCACAGACTTCCACTTAAAAAAGCAGTTACAGTTACAGTGTCTCATCTGACCCTCAACAGCCCTGGAGTGGAGGTAGGGTGGAAAGGAGGGCTTCCCCTGGGCTAGGTGAGGAGTACGAGTAGAAGTGCAGAAGCAGAAATATGCAAGACATGGGGCAGGCATGAACTGTGTAAGAGATGTCCAGGATGGAAGGTGGAGGGGGTTGTGTGGAGAGCGGTAAGGAAGCAGGGGAGGGAGCTATGGGGGGGTCTGAAGGCCAGGCAGAGGAACCAGAACCACTGGTGAGGGAACAGAGAGCCTTGGGAAGCTCTCTATTGGCCCTTCTCTCCTAAGACTTGGTTACACAGGTACTGTGCCCTCTCTGAAGGGTCAGCCCTGCCTCTGCTCCATGGCCCTGACCACAGGGGTTTTGCTTCAGCTGGTCCTTTGTATAACCAGTTCCTGCTCCAGGGTCGGTCCCATATTCCTGGTTCCATCAGATTTTACACCTTTCTTTTATCTAGAGTCTCTGAGGCAAGGAGGACACGCAAATTAATGTCCAATAATTGGTTTTAAAAGGTTTTCTCAAAGGCAGTAGCTGCTGCCCTCTAGGTCCAGAGGCCATAGCCCTGACTAGGTGAGCACCCCTTTACCACACCCAACACCCATGGCATCTTCTCTCCAACTCCCATGACTGCCTCCCGTCCCCACCAGGGTCCACTTCTCCACCATCTTATTTATCAGAAGCTCAAGTCTCCCAATCCACTCCCCACGTTTACCCTTCTTCCAAGACCTACCCCTTCCTCCCTCTTTCTATTCCACCATCTTCAGACCTCAGGCTCCCAAACACTCTGGTCCTCAATCCTAGGAGAGGAGCCCAAAGGTAGGGAGTAGGGGGAAGGGGCATCCCAAGATCCCAAAGAAAGAGCATACTACATGGAAAAAACTGACAGACCCAAGACCTTGGAATCAGGATTGGTTTTGTTTTTGGTTATCTTGTGATCTTGAGCAAGTCATTCTGCATTTCTGGGCCTAAGTTTCCTTATCTATAAATGGCAATAATTCTTGCCCGTATTCACAGACATGCGATCTCAAGTGGAGTAAAAAAGTAAGAGGATTCTGAAAAATGTTGACGAGCTCCAAGACAATTTCTTTTCAGGTCATTACTGTTGCCATCACACACACACCCGTACCCACATTATAAGACTTGTGTCTCAGGGTCTCCCTGTTATGAAGAGCCAGCCTGGTTTAGTGACTTCCGTCTGTTTCTGCCAGCATTCCCTGGGACCAGGGTGACATGGCAGCCAAGTCAGTTGCATTACCCAGATGCTGAGACACCTTCTTCCAGGACTTCTACCTCTGCCTGCCCAAAACACACAGTCTTGGTAGAACCGTCCCATCTGCTGAATCCCCTGCTCCTTGCCTGAGTCCCATACTCTGGTATCTTTTCTTCACCCTATTTTCCTTTGGAGGAGAGCAGCACTCACATTTCTCTGCCCCAAATCCAGTACTTAGAGCCACACAGGACCTGGGGAACCCCACTATCTTACCTAAGGGCAAGGGATGAAACCAACTGCTACCAACCCTTTGATTTGTTGTCACCTTTTAATTCATAAACACTTTCCACCTCTTGCTGCATTCAAAGAACCTTGGAAAAGTGTGTCTCCTTTGACAGTGGAGGAAAGCAAGGCCTAGAGAGATAATGTTCCCTGACTCAAAGCTGGTTAGAACTCATGTCTCCCTCTGCACATCCCTGACAGTTCTTCCCCCCAGGACACTCCCAGTCCTAGAAGACCTTGGATTGGATTCCTCAGCAACATCCTCACCAGGGGGCATCAACCACCAGCTCTGTATTTTGCCCACAACATTTCCTTGCCTGTGTGTGTGTGCTCGGGGGTGGGTGGGGGGTCTTTATCAGTTCATCAGGTCCTTCCAAAACTCCCACCAGAAGTGCCTGAAACTGTAGAGCTGTGTTCCAGTAGCCATGTTTCTTTAAGATGATTGTATATGATAGAGTTTTAGCAAGTGACTATGTGATTGTGAAAACCTTGTTCTGATGCTCCTTTTATCTACAGTATGGACAGATGAGTAAAAACTATGGATTAAAAATAAATAAATAAATAATAGGGGAACAAATGTTAAAATAAATTGGGTAGAGGGAAAATAATAGTGGTCAATGAGAGGGAAGGGAAAGGGGTATGGTACATATAGTTTGTTTTTTGTTCTTTTTATTTCTTTTTCTGGAGTGATATAAATGTTCTGAGAAACGATCATGGTGATGAATATACAACTATGTGATGATATTGTAAGCCACTGATTGCACACCAAACATGGAATGTTCATACGTTAAGAATGTTTGTTTCGTATGTTGATAGATTTTATTAATAAAAATTAAAAAAAAAAAAAAAAACTCCCCCCATTTTTCTCTACCATAGAGTACAAACTCCCCAGAGCGGTTGCCAAGGCTTCTAGCCATTCGTCTTCTGCACCAGACTGAGTGACAGGCTTGAACAGATGCCATTTAGCCTTTTTTACAGCCAATACTCCTAGCCGGTATGCCTTCTTCTGACATCTCCACCTTCAAACCCAGACTCACCTCTCAAAGTCTTTTCCATCCTACAAGGCCACCCCAAAATCCTCAGGTACTACTCTCTGCTATTGTCTGAGCCACTAAACCTTCTATCATTGCCTTGCATTGCCTGGAACTGTATTTAAGTCCTATAGTTAACTTTCCGGGTGTTTACCTCTTGTCTTCCAAACTAGACTATTAAGTGGCAAGGAATATGCCATTTTTAGCCTTGAGACACAATCTTAACCCAAATCTAGACTGGCTCTTTGCTTATGATGAGCACAGAGTAAGCATTTATTGAATTGAATTTGAGTATGGCCAGAGCATCTCCTGAGATGCTTCCTAACTGACCAGTTCACCATGATCCTGACCATTCTCCCAACATGAAGAGGAGCTGAGAAGGTCCATTTACAGAGGTAGCAAAGCAAAGCCCTAGAGAGAAGCTCCCACCACAGGCCTTTGTCTCCATATCCGACATCTCTTATGAATGTCACTACCTCACAAATGATTTCACTTTCTTCCAGGACTCCTTGTCTAAAACATGGGGGATTACTCTTCAGCAGGTACTGAGCAATTCTATGAACCGTACCCCTCTCTAGACCATGTGAGCCTGCTGACTCTGGCCTTCCTCCTGACACTCTTTCCTTGGCTCCCAGGACACTCTTCTCTTCAGGTTCTCATCCCACCTCTCTCGTCACTCCAACCTCCACAGGCTTCTCTTCTTCCACTCCCTCCTTAAATCTTGGTGGCCCTGAGGATTCTGCTCTTGGCCCTATTCTCTTTCCTTTCCCTGGATTTGCTTCAACTACTTGAATGATGACTCCCAATCTGTATTTCAATTCCAAGCCCCTGCCTGGCCTCCAGACCCAAATAATCCACTACCTTCTGGATATCTCCATTTGGATGCCTCCTAGGATCTCAAGCTTTTCTGTCTCAAACTTTCCCCGCAACCATGCTCTACTTCTTGCATTCCCCAACTATCCCACTTAACAACAGGCACTTCTACCTATGCAGCTGCCCACACAGGATAGAGAAGTATCTATCCTCTCCTCCTCCTTCACCTTCACAAGCAGTAGGTGACTAGGTCCTATTAGTGCCCCTTCTGAATACCTCCAAGATCTCCTACTGCCGCTGTCTTAGTTCAGGCCTCACCACTTCTTACCTGGATTACTGCAGCAGTTTTATTGCATTATCTTGCCCTCTCCAAATAAATCCACAAACCAGATTCTGAAGCAATTTTTCTAAAATTGAAATTTGGCCATATTACTACTTGGCTTAAAATACTTCAATGGCTGCCTAATGCTTTCAGATTCAGCTAAAAATTTCTTGGTAAGTAAACTAGTTCAAAATCTGGCCTCTGCTAACCTCCCCCCTCCCACTTCAACATGCCCCATTTCTCCCAATAGTTGGTCACCTGAATGTGCCGTCTCCTCACACCCCTGCATGCCTGGGTCCAAAATGCCCTCTCGCCCGACTCTTCCTTTCCCAGACCAGATCAGAGATCACTTTCATCAGGGTACTACTTCAGACCTGCAAGGCCTAGTTAGGGGTTCCTTCTCTGTTTAACCAGTATACCCAACTAACTCTGTGCCATCTACATGGTATAACATTTTTCCTCTCTCCACAACCAGACTGTAAACAACACAGGAAATTAAGAAGTCTCCTCAACACTTAGCACAAGGTTCCACATGCTATAAACCGCCAATAAGAATTTCAAAAAGACACAACGAAGTAAGAGAAACTTCACCCCAAAACAGATTAGAAGTAAGGGATCATGGAAACTTTGAGCTGAAAGAAGAAACATAACATCTAATTTCTCCATTTCACAGAGAACTCAGCAACCCCAAAATAGCAGGTAATGGTGGAGCCTGAACTACTACAACCATTCCCAATGGCTTTGAGCACACCTAACCCCATCCATGGCTGACAGAGACCCACTCCAGACTCCATCTTGCCCAAGGTGATGAAAGAGGGAGTAATTCTATATCCTCCACCTTTACAGGGGTTAGAAACTCCTAAATCACCCCCGTTGAATTCTTGGGTTCTAGGCTCGTTTACTTGGAACGGAGGCTTGGGGATCAACTCCCTACACACATTTCCAACTTCTGTGGTGCTTCTATTTCATTGGTCTCCACCTCCATTCTTTATCTCCAATCATTTAATAATTTATGAAGCACCTGTGTGCCACTCTGCCCTCAAAAAAGGCTCGGTCTATCTGAGAGACGGACACAAACGGGTAACTACAGAACAACGTGGAAAACGCACGGACAGAAGCACGCATAGGAGGGATTATTAGGCGGCCCCCTGACTCCACGGTTCCCAGTCCCCCTCTCCAGCTCTCACATGCCCCTCCCCTCCTCCCCACCCCCAACAATACCGCTCCTGACAACTCTGCCCTGCCTTCAGCCCCTTCCACACCCACGACCTCCAGGTCCCTTTCCCCGGAGGTTGTGTGTGGCGGGGAAGAGATGGAAAGTTTGGGAACTGGAGGATGAGGGGCTCAAGGGGCCCCGAGGCCCCCGGCACCCAGTAACCTCTTCCAGCTCTAAGCTGGGTGGGAGGCAGAGCGGGAGGAACGGGGCGGGGCACTGATCCCTACAGCAACGGGCCATCCCCCCCGCAACGCCCCTCCCCAGCCCGAAATTCAGAGAGCCTTGTTGGGAGGGGAAACGGGGAAATAAATACCTTTGACTTTGTAGCTAAGGTTAACGGGAACTGCCACCCCGGGGGTGAGTTGGGCACTGTGGGCCCGGCCCTGGCCAGTCCCATGGCGGGCAGGGCGGACAGGCACCACTGATTGGTTGGCAGGCCTGGCCATCCCCGGGGCTGCCCGGCCACCTGATTGGCTGTGGGGCTCAGATGACCAGCTCGACCCTATCCGAGAAGCCCGCGGGGCGGCCCCCTTTGTTCTCCAGAGCCAATAGCCCAGGTGGGTGGGCTGACCTCGCCTCCCTCGGGGCCTCGCAGGGGGCAAAGACCTGGCATTAACACATTCTCAGCCGTGGCAAACTAAGGGTCTGGAGGTGGGGGGAAGGCAGAAGGGGGGTAGGGGGTGGGGAAGAGCGAAAAGCAGCGAAAGGGCGAGGAAGGGACGCTTTTAAAAATACTATTAAAACATTTCTGCCTTTTCCCCTGCAATTTCACCCATTTCTCAAGACCGAAAGCTAGTCCCACCTCCTCCTCTGGCTACTCCAGCCCTCCTGGGTCTCCCTTCCCAGAAGGAGCTTATCCCAAGTACTGCATCCCCTTGAATTTCAGATGCACTTTTTCTTTCCTTAAATATGTTAACATTTCTGAGATTAGAGTACATGTTCAAATTCAATCATTCAATTCAATCAACCAACTGTTTCTCGAATGCCAACTGTGTGCCAGCCGCTGCTCTTCAGCCTGGGAATCCAAGGGGGAACACCCCAAAATCCCTGCTCTGAAGCTCATGTTCAAGTACCCATTTAACATGGAGGTAATTCTTTTGCATTCTTCCTCTGAAAGGTGTTATTAAATCAATTATGTTACAGTTAGAGTGAAGGAAAAAGTCAGTAAAACAAAATACGCGTCTCACGTAGGTTTGTGAAGGGAGAGAAATTCACATGTACAATAAAAGAGAGAACAATTTTAGGGTTCTCGCCAAGAAACCTTAGAAATTAGTAAAATCAGTTGCTCAGTTTTCAAATTGAGAAAACGGGGTGGGGGTGGGGGGTTGTTATTGCTACTCTGGAGGGAGGGAGGGAGTCCATAGTTCTCCCAATAGTGGAAACATCTCCCAGCTGCAAACCTGGTGCAGAGAGACTAGGAAGATCTTCTGTTCTCAAAAATTTTAAGGGAAGAGAATTTTCCCATCTACCCACTGTGATTGGAAAGAAATTTTCCTTTATGTCAATGAAATTCCTCACAATTCTATCTCAAAGGGGGCATAGCTGGGTCAACTCCCACTGACAGGATTCTCTCCAGAGCTGCTTAGTAACTGCCTCTGGGACCTGAGGTTGACGCAAACAGAAGCTGAGTTAGAGCCTTTCCCTGAGATTTCTGGCAAACCACCTCTGTTAGGCACACTGTAGAGCAGAGGACCTTATTTTAATTATTCAGGCAACAACAGCCCATTTACCACAGGCCCATCTTCTGTTTAGGCCTCAGTGACACGGTAGAAATTGGGAGGCCATGATTCTAATCAGTTTTACACTAACTTCCTGAACAACTTTTTACAAAAGATATTTTACTGCTTTTGAACTTTGACTTGTATCAGTAAAACAGTTAATAATTCTCTAGTTGCAAATTACTTCATAAGATTTTTATAGGACCCCAGTGGGTTGCATGTCTATGGAAGCTTTTGAAACCCTACATAGAAGCCAGGTATTACTAGGTCATCATCTCTTTAAAGAGTCTTATTCATCTCTTTACTTTCTTGAGTAGCTAGAGGAGGCTCAACAAAGTTTTGTGGAATTAATTCATATTTAAAAGACCAGTATTCTAGTTCCAGATCTGCCAGTGCTACACATGTAACCTTAGGAAAGTCACTTCTACTCTCAAAACCTGTTCTCTCCAAAGTGAAATATTTCCTTCAGGCCTTACATTCCACAACCAACGATATCTCAGGGGTGGAAAGAAAAAAGGAGATCTGAGGTCCTATTTCCATTAAACAAAAAAGTGGAGGCTGCATATATGTTTTCAAATTCACAGGAAAAAAAAAGTCTGGAAGAATACCCCTTAAACTCTTCACATGTGGCCTCTGAGAAAGATAAAGGACTTGGGTGGTGGGATGGGGAAAATGAAGGACGGCATTCACATTTTTAAAAACCTAAGTATGTCTTCATTGTGTGTGCTTTCCTTTTAAAAGAAGTAATTTAATACTTTTGTAATTGTAGAAGGAAAAACAGAAAAAAAAAAAACCCTGGACTCTTCAGAATAGCAGGTCAGCTCCTATCAGCAGTCATTGAGCCCTCCAAGTGGAGGCAGTTCCTTGGCCAAGGAGGAGGAACAGGGGCATTGCCCTCTCCTCCATGACTACTGTCAGGATGTGCCATCCTGAGCAAGGCCTTGGGAACCACTGGGCTCCCCGGGGGACTCAGGAAGAACTACAGCAAGCTCACTATGTCCCTGTTGTGCCAACACCCACAAGGTCACTTCTGCAGGCTTCTTTGTCTTTTGACTTCTCTTCACCATCCCTGCCCACAAAGTGGTGTTATCATTCCCAGGGCTAGAGTCTCCCCAGTGTCCCTCCTTCCCCACATCCCAGACTATTTCCTATAAGATGATGATTTTTCAGAAAGTCAGGACCCCTAATAAAATCCTTTCTCCCCCTCATCCTTTTCCTATGATCACTCTTTCCTGGACCCCCAAGAAAAGCATTGCTCCTATTCCCTTAAAACCCGATTTTCCCTGAGAGAGGATATATTTAAGAAGTTTTCATTTGTATTTTTTTGAGACAATGCCCTGTGCCCCAGACTCTTGACAGATAATTTGTCATCAACTACACAAGTTTTTAAGTGACTCCATAACTCCCACCCCTGCAAATAGAGAGCTTTGAGGCTGTCTGCGTCTGTCCCACACACTTCTAGCCCCATTCCCCTCATCTCTCCTTCATCTGTTTTTACCTACTATTTTTCTACATATATGCTTCCTCTACAGATTTAGGATTATGGATTGGGTCTTATCTTTATAACCTATTTCCAGTCCAACATCAAGCACATGATAGGCAGTTGATACTTGTCTTAACAAAAAACAGCACATGTGGTGCTGGTAGTGGTTAAATAAAATGTGGTAGTGGTTAAGAGCACAGGTTTCTGGAGTCGGTCAGACATGGTTTGAATCTGGCTCTGGTGATTACCAGTTATATGATTTGGAGCAAATTTTTCATCTGTAAGAGAGTAAGAACACCGACCTCACAAGTATTATATGAGATAATTTAAACATCTTTGCTCGGTACCACTCAATCAAATTGTGGCTCTTACTATTATGTACCAGACTCTGAGCTAGGTGCCGGGCTTCTAAGTAGAAATTACTAAGACAGGTGAGAATAAAAGCACCTGTTGATGCCTGACAAGAACAGGCACCATAATTTGTATGAAACCAAGTAGCCAATGTAAGGAAGCATATGTAGTGATGGGGGAACTGTAGTAGGCCAGCAAAGGTGGCATTTCAAGACAAAATCAGATCATACCTTCCTTTCCTCCTTGTAGGTGCCACTTGAGAAGTGTGAATTTCTCACAGGTTGACTAGATGTGCTGGCTCCACACCCAGCATGTGTGTGTGAACTGAGAGCTGTCTTGACTGCTTAGAATTGCCTCCACTAGCAGATTCATTCTTCTTCTTGCTGTCAGCGCTTCAATATGGGCTGTTGGAGGGAGGACCCATGTCTGTAAAGACTAGCACCCCTCAAAACTGGACTCTCATTGCTCACTGGCATTACCTGAAGGCTGAGGTGGTAAAGATGATGACAAGAGCCCGGATTCTACCACTAGGAGGGCAGGAGGCCAGGAACTGAGACCTAGGTTCCAAGTCAAGAGCTTCCTACCTGCTGTAGTTCTGAGGTTGGCCCCTCCTGCCAGAGATTTATCCCAGCTTCCTGGTGTATCCGGCCTCCTCCTCTGGGGAGGATCTTAAGGCATGGTGCAGAGGAGCTCAACAGGTCCTGGGCACTTGGCCTATTTCCAAAGCCCCCACCCAGAGCCCCTCCACCCTCCTCGGAAGCAAAGCCTTCTGTTCCTCCCTCAACTTCACAACTCCCCAGTAAAAAGACCACTTCTCAGGCACAAGCTCTAAAACCAAATCTTTATTCTCTAGCTTGAAAAGAAGGGTAAATGGTTGTTCTGTTTAGTTCCAGAGAACAGAACAAGGCCCAATGGGTAGAAATTATAGGAAAGATTTCATTTATTATAAGGAAGGATTTCTAACAATTAGAATTAACCTACAATAGAACCAGGGCCTCAGGAGGTGGGGAACGCTCTGTCACCTAAGTGTTCAAGCAGAGGTTGGGCCTCTATATCCTAGAAACGTTGAAAAGGGAACTTCACCTAATATCTTCCCTTCAGGTGACCCTCCATTATCAATGAGGCAGTCATTTCTAAAAAATTTTGAGGTTTAAAGAGAGAGAAGGGAGGGCTTCGAGTGTTCGGACAAAAGTCCGCATACAGGGCTGCTGACAGCCAGAGGATGCTCTAAGTGCTGAGGGGTGGGGAGGTGGGGAGTGGAGAAAGCAAGACAAGGCTGTGAGGAAATGCCTGGGGAGAGGGTTAATTTTGGGAAGGGAAGGCAATGAAGTCAAGCACTAACAGTAGATGGGTCTCTCCAAATTTGGATGCCTATGCAGGGGGCAGAAGGGAGGGGACAAACTGGACAGGTAAGAGCAGCTCAGCTTCACCTCTCGAGGCTGGAAATGGTCCAGGTGCTAACAAGGCCAGCAGGTTCTCCAAGGTGTATCCCGCTGGCCCACTTTTCCTCCCCGAGCATTGACTTACAAAGAATCGTACCACACCTACTTCCAAAAAATGACTTGAAGTAAACTCATAATAAAAGACATGGGACATTTAAGGCAGATAACACCAGAGGATACAGTACCTTCCTTTCCACTGGTGGCTTCTCTAGCCTGAGGGCTCTAGGGGGTAATCAAACTGCTATTGCTACTTTTTCAGGGCACAGAACAGTCACAATGGAACCTCAGCAAAGACCAGGTGGAAAGCCAGAGTCCTCGCCCCCTGAAAGAGGGTTCCTTGGCCAAGGTGAGGGAGGAGGGGTCAGCCTCCCTTTCCAACAGGGCCCCACTCACTCTCCACCACTTCTATCCCTTCCAGTGACTCCCGTCCCCTCCTCTACACCAGCCCCAGCACAGGCACCGTAGCTCACTGGAACACTTGTCTTGAATGACGTCCAAACCCTCTCCCTCAGCCTCTATAGCCCTTAACTGGTTCAGACATCATGCTTCTTCTGATGGGCCAGAAGTTTCTCCTCCTCATCAAAGGTCTGGCCACAGATAGCACAACAGAAGGCGCCATCCCGGATATGGCTCTTGCGGTGGGTGATGAGGTTGGACTTCTGGCTGAAGCTGCGGTCACAGTCGGGGCAGGCGTAGGGACGCTCACCTGTGTGGATGCGCCGGTGGGACACGAGGTTGGACTTCTGGCTGAAGGCCTTGCCGCAGTCAGGGCAGACGTAGGGCTTCTCGCCGGTGTGGATGCGCCGGTGGGCTGCCAGGTAGGGCTTGTGGCGGAAAGCCTTGCCACAGTCTGGGCAGACAAAGGGCCTCTCCGGGGCATGGTCACGCCGATGGGCTGCCAGGTGGCTGCCCTGTGAGAAGCGGCGCCCGCACTCTTCACACGCAAAGGGCCGCTCACCTGAGTGGACCCGGGAGTGAGCCACCAGGTGGGTCTTCTTGCCAAAGTTCTTCCCACACTCGGCACAGGTGAAGGGCCGCTCACCAGTGTGCTGCCGCTGGTGAGCCCGCAGGAAGCGCTCCAGCCGGAAGCTCCTCCCACAGTCATCACAGCTGTAGAGAGGTGGAGGGGCTGCAGTCTGGTCTTGTGGGGCTTCCAGTAGAGGACTGGTTGTGAGCTCCTGTGGAGGCTTCAGGAGGGCCTCTGGAGTGGGCTCTGACAAGGGTTCCAGTGAGCCAGCTGCAAGGTGGGGGCTCCCTGAGCCAGGGGTACCCTGGGCAGACCCTTCAGATCGCTTATGAATCTTGCTATGAGAGAGAAGGTTGGGTTTATGCCGGAAGCGACGCCCACACTCAGTGCATGGGTAGGGCTTCTCGCCAGTGTGGATGCGCCGGTGAGAAGTCAGGTAGGGCTTATTGGTAAAGCGCTTCCCACATTCTGGGCACTGATGGGGCCGTTCACCTGTGTGCACACGGCGGTGGGCGATCAAGTTGGGCTTGTGACGGAAGCGCTTGCCACAGCAGGCACATTGGAAGGGTCGGTCAACGGCATCTCCACCAGGCCGGGGGGCAGTCACTGCTGGGCGGCCCCTGGGCCGGGGCCCAAGAGCCTTGGCTGCTGCCTCCTCCAGGGCTTCAGCTACATGAACCCGCTTGTGAGCAACTAGCTGGTCCCATTGGGCAAAGCTGCGGCCACAGTTACCACATATGAAGGGCCGGGCCTCAGGGGAAGGGGGGTGGCACCGCCGTAAATGGGCACGAAGCTGCTTTCGTCGCCAGAAACGTCTTTCACATTCGGGACAAGCAATGGGCCGCTTTGCAATAGAGTGGGCCTGCAGATGCAGAACTAGGGCCACCCAGCCTCTGAAGCTCTGTCCACAGATGTGGCAGGCAAAGCCCAGGTCTGGGGTGGCAGCAGCATGGACCTGGCAATGCAGTGCTAAGAAGGGAGCATGGCGGAAGCGACGTCCGC
This sequence comes from Tamandua tetradactyla, assembly GCF_023851605.1. Lineage (NCBI taxonomy): Eukaryota > Metazoa > Chordata > Mammalia > Pilosa > Myrmecophagidae > Tamandua > Tamandua tetradactyla. The sequence goes on along the minus strand of NC_135327.1, from coordinate 194,559,752 downwards.
ACTCAGGGCAAGGCAGGGGCAGCCGGGCCTGGCACCGTCGGGCATGAAGCCACAGGGCCACCCAACCTGGGAAGTGCCTTCTACAATGGGCACAGCGATGGGCTCTACCTGGGTTTTGGTTGCCCGACTTGGCCACTGAAGTGCCTTGTGACCTCGGCCCGCAGGGCTCCTTCTCCAGGGTCTGGGATGACTCCTGGGAGGGCCCAGAAAGGAGTCGGGGCTGAGCCGGGCCCATGGCCAGGGGGCCCCTGCAGCGGCGTTCCAGCATCGGTTCTTCCTTTGCTGAGGGTGGAAAAGCAAAGTCACTCTAGAGATCAACTCCTCCTGCCCCACAACCCCCGTGCTTCCCTGACAACCCCTAGCACACCCTCTAGGAACTCCTGTAGCCCTTGACACTAATCTAATCTATGTCCTTGTGTATTTCATTTTATTTCAACCTTGGGTATCCAGATATTTCAAGTATATTTGTCTTATGTTTTTATTAATCCTGGAAACCACCAGAAGGGAGGAACTGTGACACTTCTTGGAATCCCCCTCCTAGCACCCACCCTAGTGTCAAGCACAGAGGAAACCCACTAGTGCTGGCTGAACAAACATTCCTGCCATAGGACTCACCAGAAAATGTAGCTTTGTGCTTTTTCAAAGTGCTTCCCTATAACCTACTCGTTTCTACTATTTCATATTGCTACATCTGAGTTTGACAACAACCTTGTGTGGCTGGAAGAGCAGACATTAAGCCTGCGGTTTGATAGATGAAGCGAGCATAACGACTAAAAAAGCTGCCCAAGCTACATAGTAAACCAACAGCAGAACCAAGACAAGGAATAGGCCTTCCAAACTACCAGTGTTCTTTCTTCTAAAAAGCTTGGGCCTCCAAAGATCTCACAGACAGAAATTTCTATAGCCTTTCATTCCTATTATCCTCTCCTTGGCTTTAATCAACTCTAAGGGAGAGGTGTTTTATGTCCAACTAACCTCAGTCTCTCACAGTAGAAGTCTGGAGAGGGAGTGAGAACAGCCTTTCTTGGGGAAAACGAGGGAAGCTTTGGATACTACTTTCAGCACAGTTAAATGCCAGGAAACCACCTGTCCAGACTGTACCCACATGCTGCCTGCCTGTCTTTCTCCACCCACACACATGATTAGGACATCCTAGGAAGGAAAGCTCTCCCAGAACGTAAGCCACATCCTCCTGCCCTGAAGGCCCCCTGATCCCTGGCTCTGCCTACTTTGGGGCAGTAAGAATTACTGGGGCAAGAGAAGTGGAAGAAAGAAGAGATTATAATCTCTGTCCCCTGCCTGGTCCTATTCCAACCCTGCCAGGGGCTGCTCCATATACAGCTCTTCTCCAGGGCCAGGAAGCCTAAAGAATGAGGGGTAAGGGTGGCTGTTAGTCTCCAAGGGATCTTCACTGCCTTCTCACAACTCCAGACACATTTTCCTAAATTCCCTAGATCCTTGCTCTTCATTTGAGGAGCACAAATATGACTGAATCCCAATGCCCAAGCTGAGTACAGGGAAGAGTTCCAAGACAGGAAAATGTTATGTTTTCCCCCACCAGCCCCTTTACTTCCACCAGGATGGAGAAGCCTGAGCTTTGGGGCTGTGGAATGACTTGGGAATACAACAAAGGCGGCCACACTCTACCCTGGAGACTGTGGAATTGGGGATGAGGCTTTTTCCAGCTCCTCCTGGGGATGTTCCTGGGGATACTTCTGCTGCTGTAGCGCCTGCTTCGGCCCACACTCCGGTAGCCCCCAGATGTCAGAGAAAACTGCAGCAATAAAGACACCCCTACCCCCATGGCAGAGCTCAGACCTCTGACTGCAGAGAGGCCAGCCTTACCTGTGGGGAGGGGAGAAAAAACATGTATAAGGCTCTGAGCTCCTCTGGAAGTCATCCTTGTGTCCTTACCACCCCTTTCCCCCAACAAAACCATAAACTCCAACTTTAAGCCTACACCCTGCCTGGTAGAGTGACCTTAATAAATAAATGTGGCCTCTCCATCAAGGAAGTACACTGCTGTGTTCTGGTGTCACTTCCTCCACTGGTAAGGTCAGAGGACTGATTCTCCATTCTGTGGCCAGGTTCTGTTTTTTTCCCCCTCCGTGGCCAAAGGCCGGCCTATGGCAGTAACTCTGGAAGCCCTGCTGGCTCACCTTCCCCCACCCTCCTTCCGACAGGAATTCCAGGCCCGTTTCCCATGGGTCTGCACAGAGGGGGCCAGGGTGGTGGTAGTGTAGTTTGATTAAGACTCGTTCAGAATTTCCTTTCATATATTAAATGTCAAAGATTCATAAAAATAAAACATGTTCCTCTTTTGTATTCGTGCGTGTCCTTTCGTCCACATTCACGGACACACGGGTACGCACTCCCACGAGTAAGCCATTTCGGTTCTACAAACAGCGCAGCTCGCAAGGCCCCCTATGCGCAGGTGCGCCTGCTCACACACGCTCATCACCACTGCACACACACCCCCCCCCCCCGCCCCGATCGATTCAGATTCAGGCAGACCCCCCCGCACCTCCGACACAGTCATACTCACAATCACGCGCAAGGAAGGTAGAGCCACCCCAGAACCAGCACGCGTGTAAACCTCGCACGCACGCCCCCTCCTCCGAGACGTACCTCTCCGGCTGGGTGTGCAGAGGCGCGTCTCCCATCCATGAAGCCGGAAACCCGGCCTCCTACAGGGCCCGCTTCTGACTCCGCCGAGGCGACAGCGGCAGGTTCGAGTTCACAACTGCCAGGCCCGTCCCCAACCTCCTCCCCGCCCCCCCGCTGGGTTCCCAACGCCACGTGACTACAGGAGCTGCCGAGGGTCAGTCGCTAGGTTCGGGCCGGAGGCGGTCGAGGCCTGGGGGCGGGGCAGAGGCCGAGGACCCGGGTCGTGCGCGGTTGGCTGGCCGGGCCGGGGACCAGAACCCGCCCGACCCAGCCGAAAGGAGCCGGCGGGGTCACTCCACCAGCTCCCTTTCCCAGGACAGGGCTCCGAGGCGGGCGGGTGGTTTCTGAAGGCCGAACTCTGTTGCCATGGTGACCACCACCAGGATTTTCCGGGACAGGCCCGTGCTCAAGTTTCCCGACCCTTTGTCCCTAGAGAGGACGACCGTCCCTGCGACACCGCGTGGCCATACTGTGGTCAGTAGATTTGATCCGACCCCACTGGCTCATCTGGAGACTTCAGGGAGGGCGCTCTCCGTCCCCGGAGCGTCATGCCCTGGGCCTTTCCCAGGCCTCGCGCTCCCTCTCCACTTCTGCTGCTGGGTCATCTCAGGCCTCGGGCACGATCTAAAATCTAATGCAAAGTAGCTGAAAGAGCAGCAGATGGGCTTAATCTGGAGCATAATGGGCATAATCTGGAGGGGACGATCTAACCCAAAAGTCTGTAGATTCTGATTTGTTCAAAAGTGAAGAACGCAAAGGCCCGATATATAAACTTTGAAAAAGGAACGCTCTCTATTTCAGAAACTAAAAAGAGCAGGAGGAGTCCCTGGGTTTCCTATAGCAGCGGTCAAGCACCTGAGCAATGGCCGAGGTGGCCGTTTTCGCCCGTGTGTCATTTTGCTTGGAAACGCACTGGCAGCCAGTGTGGAGTCTGGTAAGGCAGGTGTGAGCTTGTGCCCTTGACTCACTGAGTAGCAGGTGGCCTTTTGCTTTCTAAATGAAATACATAATGGACTTTCCAGGCTAGTACAATTTCATGTACTTTTCAATAAAGGCAATATTTTAATAGTACAGGTATTGTTAAAAACATTTTTTAATCTGTTGCATGAATAGGAATTTTAGAGATTTTTTATGTGTATATGCATATTTGACATAATTGGGAAAATGCCTTGCAAAAATGTCTTATCTGCCTTTTTCACTTAAAACAGCATTGTAAAATATTCTCCCATGCTACTCGTTATTCTTCTATATGATTCTTGACTTCAGAATATTCCATTTCATAAATGTATAAATAGATTGCTTATACATTTTCTGCTTTTTTTCTTCTTTATAGATTCATCTTTTATTGCACATGCCTGATAAAAAAATTCTAGAATGGGGCAACTGATGGGTTAAAGGTGAAGTATATCTTTAAAATGTTTTCTAAATTATATTCCATGATGATTTGTTAAATTTCCCAGAGAAGTGCCCATTTTTTCATAGCCTTGACAACAAAAAGCACTTTTCTAATTTAGTCTAAAATGGGCACTTTAGATTTGTTTTTGTTTTCCCATTGTTTTCATTTGATTTCTTATTACTAGTTAGGTGGATTGTTTTTTCAAATGTTTATTTATTGGCCATTTGTATTTTCTCTTTTGTGAATTAAATGTCTCTATGCCCACTTTTCTGTTTATCCATTTTAAAAAGTTGGGATTTTTTTTCCCACAACCTTTGGAGGACATTTCTTATGAAGTAAAGGTATTAACTTTTTATCATTTATGTTACACAAGTAGTTTCTTAGTTTGTACTTTAACTTTTATTTTTTTATTTGAGAAAGTTTCTTTTTTATTTGGCATATTTCTTGAATGTTTTTTGCCTCCCTCACTCAAAATTATATTCGATGTTTGTGGTTTTATCACAGAAATATGTTTTAATATCTAGTAGTATAACTACTACCCCCCATCCCCCCACCCCCACCGCCCAAAGAATCCTTTTTGGTTTGTTTTTCAAAACTTTTTTGGTTAGGATCCTCTAAAATTACTATGAAAGATGAATTTTAGAATTTCTTCTCTTGTTTTAAAAACCCTGTCGGCATTTGAAGAAATTTAAGATTCATTTCTCTCCACTTTTTCAAGTCTTATTTTACATCTCACAGCCAAGTTTTCTATTCATAGATTAAATATAATTTTTATACTTTTGATATAATAAAATTCTCAAACAGAACAAAACTTTGTCAGATCATATGGTTTGAGGGTTCAGAAAATATGGTCATAACATATTATAGAACATATGTCAGGTTTGGTGGTTTCAAAAAAATGGATTTTCTACTGTTAATACAGTAAAGTACTCCAATTTTTACCTAAATACTTAATAATAGTTAACATTTAGGAAATCTTTATTTTGTGTCAGGCATGTTGATAAACTCTTCACATACATATCTCATTTAATCTTCTCATCAACCCTATGCTGGTCCTTATTTTACAGGTGAAACAACTGAAACTCAGATATGTTAAGGAACTTGCCCAAGGTCACACAGCTGGCAGAGGCAGATATGAACCCCATCAGTCCCACTTCAGAGGTCTCAGTCTTAACTACTTAAGTTATACATGTGGGAAAAGTACTAAGTGCTGTATGCAGCACAGAGTAAGGTTAAATACCTATTGGTTGATAAGTGAATGTAGCACATCCAACACTACTTGATTACTACAGTTCCACTTGATTCTTATGTCTCCTAAGAATTCTCAGATGAAGATTCCTTCATAGACTCAATGTATCTTCACCTCATCAATAATTAGGCTCTCTTAGCAGAAAGCCTCTTCACTTAAAGGAGGCCCTAAAATCATCCCAGCACCCATTGTAAGAAATGTCTTCTAGCCCATCCAAGAGTTAATCACCTGCTGTTGTAACTTCCTCTTTTGGCATATCCAAAGGAAACTAAGTATCATGTCACTCTGCTTTAGCTCTGCAAAGAGAAAATGAGTGGCAAATCTGTTGTAGGGGAATTCCTGATCCTTTATGCCAGCCAGAAATTTAAGGCCTTGGTATTTGGAACTTCAACCTTTTAACTTCCTAGAGATAGATGTTAGGATAAATGTTCCGGTGACCAGCCAGATGGCTAAATGGCCTCGTCCGGTGGAAATTAACTCAGCTTTTGACATGCTTGTAGAAAGATGAGGCTGCACAGGATATGGGACCCACTGGACAACAGAAACTTGTTAGGGGCCCCTGGTAGAATCCATCTTCCCCTACCTGGTTCTCATTATTGGATTAGGCAGCAAAATAGGTAGGCATGTCAGGAGATGAGGGAAGCATGTCTCCAGAAATCCTATGTGAAGATACCCAACTATTGTTTGAAAGCAGCCCTGTATCTGGAAGGGGGAAACAGCATCCAGTCCTTCCAACAGGTGACTGTTCATCCCTCCCAACGAATACTTAATCAGTGCCTGCTATCTGACAGTCACTCTGCCAAATGCCAGGCTCCATCAGCCAACCAGGCAGAAATGATCCATGCTGTTTTTTTCACAATGTGAAAGGATGTTGAGTGGACTTTTAACCCAGGTTTAACCATGCAGATATTACTTGGGTTGGCAAGTAATATGAAACAAAAACAAATGCTTGTTGATAATTTTGGAATGGATGATAATTGAAAAGCTGGGGAAGACTAGGGATCAAGAAAGAAAACAGGAAAATTTCACCGTAATGGAATGTAACTCATTAATTTCTGCTTCAGGCAGGCAACACCCTAAGGTAAGTGAAATCAGATGCTGACTAGAGGTTCGGAAACTCTCAAGTAGCTAATTTCCAGGTGTTTGCAGACGGTTTTGGAAGGCCCATGCCCTGATGACCTTGACGGAGGGCCTATCTGCTAGTTGGTGCTTCACACCGGCAACAATGACATGTAATAAACTCTACACAATTCTCAATCCATTGCACCTTTTGATTATCAGAACATTTAGAGAAAGCAACCATAGCACAAAATGAAGAAGGGCCTCTAAATTTTCAAGATTTAGCATCTTAGGTGAAAGGAGGCTTGTTAGGTCATATGGAAATTCTTCAGGGAAAGATCAAAGTGCTGCTATTGCTGCAGTTCTAAAAATATTTTTTAATGCATGAAAGCATACATAATGCATGGCAAGGACAAATGCTGTAAGAGAAGCCCTGATTTCAGATCAAATGTGATCCATCAAAACTCTGCTGCACTAGATACTTTTCTGTTGCGTATCTATTTCCAGGAGTCTGTTTTACTAAAAGAAAAAGAATATTGTTGGCAAAAAGGGTATCAGGTGGATCTCTCAGATTTCCTACAGAGAAAATTAGCATATTTGGATGCACCATAATTGTTAAGCCCTGCTTACCACTTTTCACCACCTGGCCACAGTTGCTCTAATATTATAAATTATTATTTATAATATCTACCTGTTGCTTTCCTTGTTTCCACTCTGCCTCCCATAGAGTCCAATCTCCATTTAGCCATCTCATCCCACTTTTCTCCAGCCACAGTAGCTCATTTCTTAACCTTAGGGCCTTTGGAGTTGTTGTTACTTCTCTCTGGAATGCTCTTCCTCTAGATCTTCATAGGGTTTGATCCTTAACTTCATTCAGATTTTTTTCTCAAGTATCATCTCTTCAAGACTTATTTCCCTAATGAACCTGTTCAAAAATAGCTTGCCACCTGTATTAGTTTCTGCCAGGAGTTTTAAGACCACTATGAATTTCCGTAGATTGCCCTCACTTCTGACATCAATGGCAAGTTGACACACAAAAAAGCCTTAGATTCAGTAACTCACAGAACTCGTTGAAATCTATACTCACAGTTACAGTTTATTTTAGGAAAAGGAGACAAATTAAAATCAGCCAAGGAAATAAGTGCATAGGGCAGAGTGCAGGAGAAGTATCAGATGCAGACCTTCCATTGTGCTCTCCTCATGAAATCAGGATATACTACTCTTCCAGCATTAGTGTGTGACAATTCGCAGAGTCTTGCCAACTAGAAAGACTCCTCTGAACCTGGATGTTCAGAGTGTTTTGGGGAGCTCCATTATGTAGGCATGATTGATTGATTGCCTACTTGGTTGATCTTAGTCTCTAAGTCACCCGATACTGTGTAAGGGCAAAGCTCCCACTGTAAATCAGTTTGATACTATCTGCTTACCCTGAGGTCCTCAGGAAAACAAATACTGCCTCCCAGAAGCCAAAGATATAAAGAACTCCTACAACTTAACAACAAAAAGACAAACAAACCAATTAAAAAGTGGTCAAAGTTATTGAACACTTTGTCAAAAAAGATATGTAAATGGCCTGTGAGCACAAGAAAAGATTCAGCATTTAGTTTGCCAGATGTTGAAAGCAGTAACCATGAAATGAATTGGCTTTCAACAATGGGAATTTATTAGCTTACAATCTTACAAATTTGAGGCCTTAAAAATGTCCAAATCAAGGGTGGGCCACAGTGGTTCAGCAAGCAGAGTTCTTGCCTGCTATGTCAGAGTCCTGAGTTTGATTCCCGGTACCTGCCCATGCAAAAAAAAAAAAAAAAAAAAATTAAAAATGTCTAAATCAAGACATCATCAAGACAGTGTTGCCTGAGGAATGGTTGCCAGAGATCTCAGATTCCTGTCACATAGCAGCATCTGCTGGTCCCTCCCTCTGTTCTGGGTTTCATTGCTTTCAGCCTTTTGCTTCCATGGCTTTCACTCTTTTTCTGAATTCCATTCTCTTATAAAAGACTCCATGAAGAGGATTAAGACCCATCATGGATTAAGACCCACCCTGGGCCATGTCTTAACTGAAATTAAAAGGTCCTTCTTTCAATAGGTTTACGCAAACCCATAGGAATGGATTAGCTTTAAAAACGTGATTTTCTGGGAGTACATACAGTTCCTAACCACTACAACATCATTAGTCATTAGGGAAATGCAAATCAAAACCACAATGACATGGATTGGAAGACAATATTGTTAAGATGACAGTATTACCCAAGGTGATTTAAAGATTCAATGCAAACCCAATCTAAATTCCAATAGTGTTCTTCACAGAAATGGAAAAGACAATATTCAACTTCATATGGAAGGGCAAGGGGCTCCAAATAGCAAAAACCATCTTTAAAAAGAACAATTTGGAGGATTCACTGTCCCCAATTTCAGAATTTACAACTACAGGAATGAAAACAAGATGGAAATTGTACAAGAACAGACATATAGACTATTGAGATTTAGAAATAAACCCTCAAATTGATGGCCAATTGATTTTTTTTCTTTTAACCTTTTTTATTGTATAGTATAACATATATACAAAACAAAGAAAGAAAAAAGCAATCATTTTCAAAGCACTCTTCAACAAGTAGTTACAGGACAGATCCCAGTGTTTGTCATGGGCTACCATGCCATCATCTCAGATTTTTGCTTCTAGCTGCTCCGGAATATAGCAGACTAGAAGGAATAAATTTTTTTATAATCATAATTGACTTTTTCTCTTTTTTTTGTGAAAAATAACATATATACAAAAAAGCAATAAATTCCAAGGCGCAGCATAACAATTAGTCGTAGAACAGATTTCAGAATTTGGTATGGGTTACAATTCCACAATTTTAGGTTTTTACTTCTAGCTGTTCTAAGATACTGGAGACTAAAAGTAGTATAATTGAATGATTCAATATTAGTTGTTAAACCCTACCTTCACTGTATAACTCCACCATCACCTTTGATCTTTCTATACTACTCTTTAGGGGTATTTGGGCTATGCCATTATAATGTTTTCATGTTCGAAGGGGCTGTCAAAAATATGGGGTAGGGAGATGGAACTAGCTGATGTTCTGGAGAGGCTGGGTCCTCTAGGTTTCAGGACTTATGTGATCCAGGCACCCATGTGGAGGTTATAGGTTTCCCGAAAGTTACCTTTGGCAAGTTATGATAGATAGCAATGTTTAACTGAAGTTTGCATAAGAGTGACCTCCAGAGTAGCTTCTTGATTCTATTTGAACTCTCAGCCACTGATACTTTATTAGTTACACTTCCTTTCCCCCTTTTGGTCAGGATGAAATTGTTGATCCCACAGTGCCAGGGCCAGACTCGTCCCTTGGAGTCATTTCCCATTCCATCAGGGAGACTTTCACCCCTGGAAACCATGTCCTGGGGGAAGGGCAATGATTTCACTTACAGAGTTGGGTTTAGAAAGAGTGAGGCCACATCTGAGCAACAAAAGAGGCCCTCCAGAAGTAACTCTTAGGCATACCTATCGGTAGTCTAAGCTTCTCTACTACTTACATAAACTTCACAAGAGTAAGCCTCAAAATCAAGGGCTTGATGGCCAATTAATTTATTTTTGATGAGGGTGTCAAGTCCACCTAATGGAGAAAAATCTCTTCAACAAATGGTGCTGGAAAAATTGGATCTGTTCATATGCAAAAGAATGAAAGTGGACACCTACCTCTCACCATATATAAAAATTAGCTAAAAATGGATTAAGAACTAAAACCATATGGCTCCTAGAAGAAAACATAGGGGAATATCTTCAAGACCTTGTATTAGGCAATGGATTCTTAGAGTTTTTATCAAAACCATGAGCAACCCACAAGGGGGAAGAGCGAAATGAAACAAAAGTGTCAATTGCTGAGAGATTCCAAACAGATTTGAGAGGTTATCCTGGAGGTTATTCTTACACATTATATAGATATCACCTTTTTAGTTAAGGTGTAATGGAGAGGCTGGAGGGAACTGTGTGAAAATGTAGAGCTGTGTTGCAGCAGCCATGTTTCTTGAAGATGATTGTATAATGATACAGCTTTCACAGTGTGACTGTGTGATTGTGAAAACCTTGTGTCTTATGCTTCTCTTATCTACCTTATCAACAGATGAGTAAAACATATGGATTAAAAATAAGTAATAGGGGGCAGGCCACGGTGGCTCAGCAGGCAAGAATGCTTGCCTGCCATGCCAGAGGACCCGGTTCGGTTCCCGGTGCCTGCCCATGTAAAAAAAATAAATAAAAAATAAGTAATAGGGGGGACAAATGTTAAAATAAATTTAGTAGATTGAAATGCTAGTGATAAATGAAAGGGAGGAGTAAGGGGTATGGTATGTATGAATTTTTCTGTTTTCTTTTTATTACTTTTTCTGAATTGATACAAATGTTCTAAGAAATGATCATGATGATGAATATACAACAATGTGATGATACTGTGAGTTACTGATTATATATCAAGAATAGAATGATCATATGGTAAGAATGTTTGTGTTTGTGTATTGTTATGTTGAATAAAAAAAACATGAGCAACAAAAGAAAAAATAGATAAATTAGATTTTATCAAAATTTGTACATCAAAGGATATTATCATGAAAGTGAAAGAGAACCTAAAGAATGTGAGAAAATATGTGGAAACCATATATCTGAGAAGGGTTTAATACCCAGAATATATAAAGAACCCTTGCAACTCAACAACAAAAACAACCCAATTAAAATATGGGTAAGGGTCTTGAATAGACAAGAAGATATATATATATATATATATATATATATATATATATATATATATAAATGGCCAATAAGCACATGAAAAGATGCTCAACAACATTACCCATTTGGGAAATGCAAATCAAAACCACAATGAGATACCACCTCACACCCACTAAAATGGCTATTGTTAAGAAAAGAAAAGAACGTAAGTGTTGGTGATGATGAAACCCTCATACATCATTGGTGGCAGTGTAAAGTGGATTAGCTGCTGTAGAAAACAGTTTGACAGGTCTTCAGAAAGCTGTTAGAATTACTATATGATCTAGCAGTCTGACTTGTAGGTATATACCTAAAAGTCTTAAAAGCCAGATCTCAGATATTTATACACCCATGTTCATAGAAGCATTATTCACAGTAACCAAAAAGTGGAAGGAACCCTAGTATCCTTTTCAGTGCTTGAATGGATAAACAACATATGATACATATGTGTATATATATATACAGTAGAGTATTATTCAGCTGTAAAAAGGAATGAAGTTCTGGTAAATGCAGCAACATGAATGAAATGTGAAAACATCATGCTAAATGAAATAACAGGACAATTGCTGTATGATTACTTATGAGAAATAGCTGAAAATAGTAAATTCCTAGAGACAGAAAGTAAATTAGAGGTTACCAGGGGCTAGGGTAGGGGGAAATTTGAGTGCTATTGCTGGGTGGGTACAGTGTTTGGAAATTGTGGAAATTTTGAAAATAAGATTTCAAAATGATTCTTTCCTGTACAGATTCTATAGTTGCTGTAACTAATTACCACAAATTCGGTGCCTTAAACAACACATTGTTCTTGTACAGATCTAGAGGACAGCAGTCCGAAATCACTTTCCCTGGGCTGAAATCAGGGTGTCAGCTGGGCCATACTGCCTCCGGACCCTCTAGGGGAGAATGTTTCCTTGCCTTTTCCAGCTTCTAGAACTGCATTCCTTGCAGTCTTCTGTCTCTCCTGTAATCAGATCTTCTATTTAGAGCCCACCCAGGTAATCCAGGATAATCTCCCCACATCTGTAAAGTGCCTTTTGCCATAGGAGGTAACATATTCACAGGGTTCCAGGGATTAGGACCTGGATAGTTTTGTTATCCAGCCCGCCACACCACCTGTACCCCAACACCTTCTATCCACTTTTCTTCATAGCATTCATCACCTACCTGACATTATGCACATATGTATCTATTTCGATATATTTGTCTACTTGACTATCACAGTATTAGCCACACAGAAATAGGGATATGGCCTGTCTTTTTCATCATCATATAGTCAGAAATGTAAGAACTTCATCCCATAGTTACACTAATTTGATTAGAACACACCGAATTGATTAGACCATATTGAATTGCCTAAGCAGCAGTGTAAGCAAATTGTTTATCAGTAAATGTTCAGTTTCTTTCCTGAGTTACTTCCTACTCATTAAGCAGGTGGAGGAAGACTGACAGAATTTTTAGTGAGAGAAAATACCACTTTTTCTTAGAGAAAATTTCTAACCAATACGCGAGTGAGGCAAAGAACAAGAGACTTGAAAGAAAACTTAAATGTATAACTCTCCTATGGGATAGAATTAAGAGAAAGACTGATCGTATGTGGCAGTGCTGCAAATTCCATATTTTTATATGGAATATTATTCCAGTTAGAATAACTGGAATGGAAGACTCTTTAGTGGCCCTCTGCCTCCAGCAGGGGACTGACTTGGGCAGAGTCACGCTGTCAGTGCTCAATGGGAGGAGGGAGTGTCACTACCTAGGTACTGGATTTGCCAAGGACCTCTTGGTGATTTGATCATGGGGCCAGAAATTGCCAGGAAAGAAACTGGAACAAATAATCTTGGAGTCTCAACCAAGAGTGGAGTACCTGACTTTACTTAGAAATCTGAGTTTTACCCTTTAAAGGTCAACTCTCATCTATTATCACAAAACCATGTCTTTTACTACTCCAGCCAGGGCACAAGTTGTATCTTTTTCATCGTAATGGCAAAGATGGATTTAGAAGCCAGTGACTATCAGTTATTGGTTGAATATCTACTAAAAGCCAACCTTGACGTGGAAATACAAACAAACACCTAGACAGAGCCACTGCAAAGTCTTGGTAATTTTGCAGAAGCAAATGTATTTTCCAGTGTTTTGTTTCCCATAGGTGATATGTGCCACTGTTTGTGAAACCAATCTGTACACTGAATGAATCTTATCTCATTCCTACGTAGACTCCTTCAAATAAGTTCCTACCCAGATTTCAAATAAGGAATGACCTGGAGGAATCAGAGTAAAAGTCAGGCATCCTGGCTTCAATTCTGTGCCCTCTGATCAGCCACCAACACCAAATCTGGGTCACAGTTAAATTTGGTGCCTTCAGAGCTGGCCAGTGAAGCTTCAGATGTTCTCAGAACTGGTTCACCTTCACTTTCTTAAAAAATGAGAAGAGGATTTTCTCTTAGGATTTAGGAAGACATTTTTTTCGATGTTAGAAATTACAATACAAATATTAACTACTAGATACTTTCTATTAAATTACTACACCCAACAAATAATATATTAAATACAATTAATTTAAACAAGACTTGAAAAATATTTAATTTCACAGCACCTGGACTACCCTTAAAGACCCTTCCACTGGCTGAGAGGTCCCTTATAATCTATATTCTGAGCTGATTTAAAGGTCTACCAAATATGCATACAGCATATAAAACCAATGCAACAAATTGGCATGGTTTACAGGGGTCAAGAAGGAGTTAAAAGAAGTTCTCAGAGAAGTATTGCTGGGCTACAACAAATATGAAAGGAAAATAATTTCTCTTTTATTTAAAAAATATATAGTACTAGCTTGGTTTAAACCACGATGAATTTAGCTTTTGCTCAAGTCTCCATCTAGTGGTAAGACCTTGAGTGAGGCTTAATGGGGGACGTAAAGGGATCTGTTTGAAATTCAGCTCGGTATTTGCATTCTGACCACTTGGATTTATAAAAATATTTTTCACTCATGAAACTGACATTTTTAATATACTTAATAAAAGTGCAAACTACTTTTGTCATTTTGCTGAATTTCCCTGAGATAATAAAATGTTAATGTTTATGCCAGGTAACATCCACTTTCTCAAACCCAAGTTTCATTTCCTGTCATGTTAAAACATTAAAAATAGCATTAAAAAATAATAAAAGTGCCATCCTAATTTTTAAAAAATCACTTCAGAAATATGTTATAGGATCCAGGTGTTTATTCTCAAAAGGGTAATTTTTATTTTCTTCTAGTGCAATGCTAGCCATCCAGCCAGGTTCTTTTACTTGCAAACCATCTCTGATTATTGTGTAACCAGACAGAAATTTGATTTTTAAAATTATCAGGTTGAGTGTATAGCATCAAGTATTAGGAAAGGATTTCCTTTGTGTGTGTGCATGTGTATACTTTTTTTTAATGTAGTAACTTTTCTTTTTAACTATCTCATAGACGCTGGTTAAACATAGAGCATTGAACATTTGAATTTACCTCTAGTGTCTCTCAAAACCCAATTTGAATGACAGTAAAGGAATAAAAAGGATAAGTTCACAAAGAGAAAGAAGGTTGGGAGATAGAGTGTGGGAGCGGATACAGCAGTGGACGAAGCCTATGAATACGTTTTACTAGAAGGTATGGAAGAACAGAGGTAACTGAGCAGAGCAGGTTACTGCAGGGGGCATGGGGGAGCGGTCAAGAAGCAAGAGGATTGGTCCAGGAACCCTGCAAAGGCTCTGGCCTGGGAGGAACCAGGTGCAGAGAGAGCCAGGGCTGAGACTGAGGATATCAGAGGAATGGGAGGAAGGCTTTTGGCCCCTACATCCCTGCCCCTACCCCTGCAGGAACTTGGAGTTTTCATTCCGTAGAAATGGAATGACAGAGGACTAGGCATAGAGGCATGTGGGGACAAAGGGCCTGAATGGAAACGGGGTAACCTCTTTCTCCTTGTGAAATGGTGTTCTCAGCCTCCTTACTCCTCTTGGTTCCCAGAACCAAGGCTTGGCCTGGATATCCTTACAGGCAAAAATTCAGATGATTCTTCTTTGGAAAAATGGTATAGCTTCAAAGAAAAGATCTATAGATGGCATTGATACTTGGGATCATTTAAACTAAAAAAATCAAGTCTACTACCTGATTACCCTACAAAGAATCCAGATTGACAAAGGCTCCAACTTCCCACAAAGCTTGGAATTTAGTATTTGAACATTTGAATCCCCAACATAAAGACCAAAACCAGAAACAGAAATGATGTAAGGGGCAGAGTGGAACTTGAAAAAAAAAATCTGTAATTACATGATGGTATTTTTAAAGCAGAGTTGTTTTAAATTAAAAATATCATAATTAGAAAAAAAATTAAATTGTTAGTCTCCAAAGTTTGTGAGAATAACTGGAATTCCCCAGGTGGGGAAGTTTAATACTTCCACATTTTTTCCCCTTTCCCTCAAGGGGGCTTTGCAAATACTTTTAAACCTTTTCTGAATTACTCTGGGATATATTGGGGCATCACATTAATCTGTGCAAACCAACAAGATCTCATTCTCTATTCAAACTTCCATGTAATTATAGGGCTCAAATAAACTGACCATGCAAGTTCAATTAGATAGTGTGCTTGTGCCAGTTTGAAACTATTATGTACCCTAGAAAAGCCATGTTTTAATCCTGATCCAATCTTGTAGGACCAGACCTATTATTTAGGATGGGAAACTTTGATTGGATTGTTTCCATGGAGATGTGACACACCCAGGTGTGGGTGTGACCATTTGGTTAAATTATTTCCGTGGAGATGTGACATATCCAATTTGGGGTGTGCCTTTTGATTAGGCAGAGATGTGACCCCACCCATTCAGGGTGGGTCTTGATTCATTTATTGTTTATTAGAGTCCTCTAGAAGGGGAAACATTTTTGAGAAACCTCATATGCAGATGCTTGGAGAACAGTTGCTTCAGAGCTGACAGAAACACAGATGTTTGGAGATGCTTGGAGAATCAACATAGCAGATGCCTAGACATGGGCAGAGTCCAGCAGGTGTTGCCATGTGCCTTCCCATGAGATGCTAAGTAAGCCAGAATCCAGGTTTGTGTCCCTGAGATCTACATGAAGCTCACAGACACTTAGAGAGGAAACCACTGGTATCAGAAGCTGGAAGCAATGGAATCAGAAACAAGGACCAGCAGATGCCAGTCACATGCCTTCCCATGTGAAAGATATTGGTCTTTCTTTGGAGTTAAGGTATATTCCTCTGGATGTCTTAGTTTGGACATTTCTATGGCCTTAAACTATAAATTTGCAACTTAATAAATTCCCTTTTTAAAGCCTTTCCATTCCTGGTATATTGCATTCCAGCAGCTTTAACAAACTAAAATAGTGCTAGAGAAATATAAATTTTGCAGCAAATAAACATCTCCTCCTTTGGACTCACAAATAAATTGAAGTTTTAAAACATGGTCAATATCATCCTTTACCCTTTAGTCTGATTTACCTTAGTCCTAACCAGATCTGCTTCATTCATATCTCTAATTCAAGACTGATCACTTTTTCAGCTTCTGATCACTTTCAGCTTAAACAATTGCTATATGAGGAAATGCTGAGTTTTAGAGCTGTAGAACTCTAGCACTGAGTCTCCATTGTCACACAGATACCCAAAGTTTCGGGGGCTGACTAGGTTGTACGCAAAGATTTAGCATCTCAAAATTTAGAAATAACTGTTACAACTCAGGAATAATAGTGATTGCTGTAAGAGCTTACAATCTAGGAACCTTTACAATAAGCCTTCCCTGGATAACCTATGCTCTCGGGTTCAATTCTTTGAGTTTAGTCCGTATTAGTGAGGCATTATAATGTTTGTCTTTTTGTCTCTGGCTTATTTCACACAACATACTATCCTC
Source organism: Tamandua tetradactyla (assembly GCF_023851605.1). NCBI lineage: Eukaryota > Metazoa > Chordata > Mammalia > Pilosa > Myrmecophagidae > Tamandua > Tamandua tetradactyla. The sequence continues at coordinate 194,542,736 of NC_135327.1, read as the reverse complement.
AAGGTCTATCCACCTAGTTACATGCCTCACAACTTCATTCCTTCTTGCAGCTGCTCAATATTCCATTGTGTGTATAGACTACAATTCCGTCTTTCTGTTCTTCAGTCGATGTACGCTTAGGCCACCTCCATCCATTACAAATTGTGAAAACTGCCGCCATAAATACCACTGTGCATTCTGATATATAGTATTTTCATTATTGCTATTTTTAGGAATTTTGCGATTTGTTTTATTACCTCTTTTATCCAAAAGTTCGTTAGAGGGTTTTGCCCATTTTTCAATAAGCTAGTGGTAGGATTTATTTCTGCAATTTCTAGTTTTACTATTAATGTATTTTAAGTTAATGAAATATATAAGAATGGCATGCTGTGATTAAAATCTGAAATTCAGGATTTTGCATTAGAAAGGTTACTTTTCAGAGTCTTCTCAGGATCACCCTTGTAGATCATCTGTCTTGGCAGGAATTCACAGAGGACTGAAGTGTCACCACTGAAACATGGAAACTGTATATAATTAATTCTAGAGCAATCGTGAAACAATTTATTATACATCCCACTGCCCATCAAATTAAAAAAAGAAAAAGCTCTGGCCAGGTTAATTTAGAAAACTTCCACATGATTTGCTTTTTGCCAGTCTGTTCTAGCATGGTTTTAATGAAATCAGAATCATCTGGATCGGTGAGAGTCAGTGTGCACACTCTGTGGTATTTTCTACACACTTTGCCCGATTCAGTACTATTGCCACTGTGGTGATGGACACCAGTGTTGGCCAACATCATAGGACTCTGCTTCAGATTTCCTCTAGGCTGGAAGGTAGTTGGCAAGGATACCCAGTTTTGCTTTTCCATACCTCATCATCCCTAGAGTCTGCTTGTACCCCAGCACGTACTTTCCACTTTTTATAACAAATTAGAGCCTAGAGTTGATGGACTTCAGTGATTTTTTTTGTCTTCTTTGCAGCCATCATCTTTCTGCTTTAGGTGCAGGACAGTCTCCAACCAAGAGCAGCAGCCAGGGTGGCCGGGGAATGAGAACGGTATATATTCCTTTTATATATTCTGAAATTAATCTTCAATAAATGCACAAAAGCAAAGATGCAGTCTAGATTGCAAAAAAGAAAAAAGAGGTTGAAAAAATATTACAGGAAGGAGCAGATTGTGAAAGGGAGAGCCCTGGCCCGTTGCAAGTGCTGTGGGACCAAGAGGAGCCCAGCAGAGCTGGGGTGGCACAAACCTACCACATTACCCCTACCATTTCCTACTTTTCCTTCCCCACTTAATATCTGGGTTCTATTCACTCCAATCTCTGAAAGCTTCCCCTATTGATTAATCTTCCCCTTTTATCTAATTAAAACAAACAACCTTCTCCCTTGGCCCAGCTTCACCCCAGACCTGTCAACTGTTATTTTCTCTTTTTCCTCCCCCTCACAGTCAAACATCTAGGGAATGATACCCATACTTTCAGCTCATTTGCGCCGCTCCCAGGTTTTTCTCAACACATTCGGTGTAGCTTCTATACCCACTATCCTGCTAAAGACTTGCTAAATCCAGTGGATGTGTTTCTGCATCAGTTTACCGGATCTCTCAGCATACACTGCCAACCCTCCTTGTCTCTTCCCCTGGCTTCTGTGACACCCCCCCCCCCCCCCACTTGAGCTGCCTCTTGCTTCTATGACCTCTTCTACTTAGGTTTCTCTGCCAGCTCATCCTCCTTCACTGGGCCTTTCAGAGTTGGTTTCCTTCTGAGCTCAGTCTTAATCTTTTCTCTTTTCCCTCTCCTATCACCTGGGCACTCTAATCCCTGCTCCAATCCCTAATCTCCTCCCTTCTCTAATCTCCATCTAAATACAGATGGCTCGCATGTTTATATCTGCTACCAGGACTCTCCATGGAGCTTTCTCCTCAGGAGCTGCTCTTCGATCCCCTTCATGTTTTCCATATCCCCGAGGGCCAACATCATCCCCACAACTGTGCAAGCCAGACACCGGGGACACATCCCCTCTCCATCATGTGCCATGTTGGTTCTGTTGCCAATAGTTCCTAGATGTTGCTTCCATTCCTCTGCTTTTCTCCATCTCCATGCCTCCAAGTCACAGTCGTCTCTCACCTGGAGTGCCGCGATCGTCTCCTCACATGGGCTTCCCTACCCCCTCCAGTCCTCTCTCCACACAACTACCAGAGTGATCTTTAGAGAGAGAAAAAACAGATTTGTGGTGGCCAAGGGCTGAGGGCAAGGAGGAGTATGGAGTGACTGCTTAATGGGTATGGGGTTTCCATTTTGGGTGATGAAAAAGTTCTGGAACTAGAGAGTTGTTATGGTTACACAATGTCATGAATGTACTTCATGCCACTGAATTGTACACATTAAAATGGCTAATTTTTATGTTATCTGTATTAATTTACTGGAATAAAAATAAACCTAATGCTATTCACCTTGTGATTTTAAAAAGGTTTTTGTTGTGTTTATACTTTAATAGACAAATTATACACAAGGTATGACATTTTAAAAGTTCAAAAGGTAGAGTTTCCCTCCCTAACCTTTTCCTCAGGCACACAGTTCCTCTCCTCAGAGGCAACCACAGAAAAAAGTTTCTTGTTTTCCTTTCTAGAAATATTCTATGCATTTACAACATACATAGATATGCTATCTTCACTTTTATTTTAAATTTTTATTCACATAATTGGCTAACATCCACACTATCCAATATGGTAGCCACTAGCCACGTGTGGTTTTGTTAGCACTTGAATGTGGCCAGTGATATATGGTGTTGAATTTTAAATTTTATTTAGTTTTAATTAATTAATTACCTAAACTAATTAATTAAATTTAAATTTAGAAATTGAAGCAGTATAAAAAATATTTTTCCAATAAATACCCCTTTATTGTTTTGGATGACATTTCATGTTATCCACTGCCCAGTCTGTGTTGTTGAATTGTACTGTGCATGTTGAGCGTGCCTATCCTTCCTACTATTACACATTAATACACTACAGCTCAAATAAATTTACTCAAATGATTTTTTCTATGCACTAATGCAACATTGCAATATGTTTATTTGAATATTTTATACAAACAGCACAAGTTATAGTGATACCTATATATGCCATTTTGTTACCCCTCAAATGCAGGGTTCTGCCTAATGCATATAACAGCCAATTTATGACACCAGGGTTCTAAGAGAGAAAGAGTTTATTTCCACATGAAGTAAGGAGATCAGATGGCCTATGGGCCTATAGTCTTTCTCCTCAAACTGCAGTTACTCTGAAAGTCTGTTAGTATCAAAAGATGGGCAGCCTTACCTCTTTCTTTGAGAATGTGCCTGTATTTCCTTTACTGCATGCGCATTTAATACATTTTCTGCTTCTTTTAAAAAAAAAAAAGATGGGCATGTTTTAGGATAATAAGTATAATGGCTCAAGTTGACAGGGTTAGAGATTATCTAATTATTGAGCATGCGCAGATTGATTATAAGGTTAGTCACAGAACTATGTAAGAAAACAGCAGCCTTAACGTTATGATGGATGTGATTTTTAGTATTATAATGAAGTATAGGTCACATATAGGCTAAAGCTTAAGTAAGCTACTGTGCATGTCAGGCGGACCAATTTTGGTTGGATACAGCTTCGTCCAGTTTAAGGAATTGGGGTTAGTTGTGGACTGATTCAAGTTTCTTTATCAATAAACATTTAGGGGCTGTCTAATGATCACAAGACTTCAAAGTTGTAAAGCAGGATAAGGGAGTATAAGTGGGGCCATTCACGAGGTTTTTATAATCACAAGATAAGAGTTATATAGTTATACAATCATTATTAAAGATCAAGGCATCTAGGTCACAGTTCAGTGGGTTCGGTAATTTCAAGTATTTTCCTTTGGTTATTCTACAATATACTAGAAAGTAAGAAAAGGGCATCTATATAATGATTCAGTCATCATAATTATTTGTTAATTCCTAATTTCTCAGTTACAATTTTACAGATAAGGAAACAGAAGTTCAGAGAGGCTCAGTTAAATGAGACAATATATTACAAATGATAAGCATAGTGCCTAGAACTAGATAAATGTTAATGCTGTTACTGTTCTAGAAAGCCCTGGAGCTTGTTTATATCTGCTCAAAGGTACACAGGAGGTGTGCCAATATTTAGACACTGTTTTCTCTCTACTCTTGCCTAATGGGTCCACTGTACCTTCCTGACATAACTGAAGGCTATGTGCTCTCCAAATGGGGACCACTGGACAAGAGGAATTAGTCAGGAAAAGCAGCATGTGGAATCAAGATGGGACATAACCAAAAGGTTACTGGTGACAAATGTTTGTTAGACACCAGAGTTCATTTCCTAAAAGAGAAACTTCTGCCTCAATATGGCTTTAGGCTATGAGAGGCAGGGAGAGGGATTATGACTTCTCATGATTTCATCTGGCTTAAGGATGCCTATATTTCTGGGAGCAATTTCCTGAAATGAATGTCTCCAGAGTGCTGGGGACTCGTTACCCAGGATGGACCTAAGAAAAGGGCAGCCCTACTTGGAGGCAGGGGGAGAGGCAAAAGGACCTTTGGAGAGCAAGGCAGTATCAAGGTGGAAAAAGAGGCCTGGGCCCAAAGCTGAAGTCCAAGGAGGAGGTGGGAGGGAAGGGTTGCTGAGTCTCAACTCCTCCCTCAGCGGCCTGGCCGGGCTGGTGAGCTGCCTGCCAACCTTGGCTAGGGTCACTGCAGCTGGACTCTGGAGGGCTGGGCAAGGTGGGGGGGGGGAGGGGGCTGGACAGGGGAGGGCAGTGGTAGGATGGAGAGTGGGGAGGGAAGGCACAGGGGAAGGGTGTCCTATTCGGGAAGCCAATCCTAACTAGGGCTGGGGAGGAGCCTCTGGTCTGCAGAGATGTTGGAGGGGGGCCCAGGAGATGGGAATGGGAGGAGATGAGGGCCCACCCCAGAGGGAGGGAGGAGCTGTGCAGGCGGGGCCCACTGAGGGGTAGGGGTGTGGGGAGGAAGAGGGGAGGGAGAAGACCTGGAAGAGGCGTATAGCTGTGTCTAATATTTCCACTTCGGGAAGTTTAGGAGAGGTCCGGAAAGCACAGTAAAGAAGGTGAGGAGCGGAAAGCAAGGAACGGAGAGGCAAATTGGATTAAAGGAGAGTGGGCAGGCAACAGGGAGCAGCTCCGAGGGCAAAATTCATAAATTTGTCTGTGAGCTGCTTGCTTTTTTTAAGCAATGCTCTGGTCTCTTCTCACTGAGTCGGGGCTTAGTTCCACATGTATGGCTTTCTGGCCCTGTGACCACAGGTGCAGGCAGGGTTCTCTGGGACGATCAGCCCCTCAGGCAGCTCTGAATCAGGGATTGAGGGAAGAGTTGGGGAAAGACTGGGAGAGGGATCGTGGGGAAGTTCCCTGCCCGCCCCCCCCCCCGCAAAAAAAAAAGGCAAGGGAGGGAGGCACTGGCCTGTAGCAGGAAAGGCATGGGCTTGGCCAAGGCGAGACCCCTATTTCTGGGGCCAGAGGGTGGGTTGTCCCAGCGCTGGAAGGGTTAAGCATTCTGGAAGTTCCCACCCATCTTTTGGCTCCTCTTGCATGTTTACGTCCTCCCCCAAATATTCCACCTCCAGCCAATTTCCTTCCTAGTGTCTGGGTCCCTTCTCCTCCCCTACTCAAAGCCAGGGGTGGGGGGAGAGGTCTGGGGTTCTTGGGAGCCAGGGGATCCCAGGCTGGAGGAAGAAGCAGTGAAGGAGGAAAGGTTGGTGGGGTGGGACCTAAGGGGTCAGAGACCTGTGGGAAAGGTGGCAGGGTGGAAGTAGGAAACAGGGCTGCTTTCCAGGCTGTAGGAAATTGCTTCAGAATTGGCAAAAATGTCTGTGGACAGAAGCCAATTCAGCACCTACCTAGGACAGGGCCCGGCTGGGGCTGGACCCAGAGAAAATGGGGATGGGGGCAGGAAGGAGTGGAAGAATCAGGAGGACACCAAGGACAATTTTAGGAAAGATCCCCTCCCTGTTCCTCTTACTCTGCCCAGAGTTCTGCCAGGTATGGCCCACCTGAGGGGCAGGGCCAGGGGAGGAGGGTCCCCCAGTAGGCAGTGAAGAGCTGAGGATGGACCCGCACCCTTTGCAGGGCCAGGCTGACTGAGAGGCGAAGCATGAGGCAGCTGCTGCTCCCATTTGCCTTGTGGCTGGGCATGGTGGGCTTGGGCGGGGCCGAGCTCTCTGCTGCCCAGCGCCGGGGACTGCAGGTGGCCCTAGAGGAATTCCACAAGCACCCGCCTGTGCAGTGGGCCTTCAAGGAGACGAGTATGGACAGTGCCAAGGACACGGTTAGCATTATGGGCCCCAGGGCTGGGGGCATTGTGGGTTGGCTTGGTGCCTCACTGCAGGAAACCGAAACATTCATAGGAAGCAGGTACAAATGCGCTGTGGACTCAAAGCACCCAACTCTCTGGAGAAGAGTCTGCCACCCCAGCCACCCTCCTAAAGTTGTGCAGTTTCACTATGGGGACCAGAGAGGCAGGTCCCATCCAGGCCTTGCTTTGACCACTCAGCTGGATGCCTGCCTTTCTATATCTGTCTCTCTGCAGTCATTCCCAGCTGGGACATTTGTGAGGCTAGAATTTAAGCTCCAGCAGACAGGCTGCCGAAAGAAGGACTGGAAGAGGCCAGAGTGCAAAGTCAAGCCCAACGGGGTGAGTGAAGGGGTGTGTGTGTGTACATAAGTTTGGTGAGAGATGTGCTGGAAATCCTTGGGGTTGGAGACCTTGCTGTGGAGGAACCTCCCGGGAAGCTGAACCAGCTCAATCTGAGCCCGTGGTTGTGGCGGGCAGGGTAAGCAGGAGGGAGGGTTGGTTTGTCCCAAGGACAGATTTGTTAAAGCTGGGGTTAACATCCATCTGAGTTTCTCCAGCTTCAAGTCACTGTTGGAAGAAGTTTGTGGTTTGGGGTTTGCATGGCCCCCATTCCATACTTGGTAAATTTCCCGTTTTCTGAGTTTTCAAGTGGAGATGGTCCCAGCCTGGACTGAATGATTCATAAACAGAGCTTGACTCTATAATCAGTCACCTCTGGGCAAAAGCACTGTTCTGGGGAGAGATCCCTGGGCTGGGACAAGGCTTCTGTTTCAGGGTTGGCCAATCACCAGCTTTGTGGCTGGTCTAAAGGAGGGGAATGGGCCATAGCAGTGATTTTCAAAACTTTGAGTTCACAACCTTTTTTGTTCAAATCAAACCTTACAAGAAACAGCAAACAGAAATAATAGGTAAAAGCAGAGTTTTTCTGGTGAAAGTCAGGTAGGGAAAACCCACCGGGAATAGCCCTGCCTTTACCTACCCATATATACACATCCTCTAAAGTTCTCTAGTTTGAAAACAGGATTATTTGCCTTCTGAACTATCTAGTGGACTGCACCTGAAACCATCTGGGTGCATTACCCTTCACCCCTCTGCTCTAGGCTGCCAGAGGGAGGGAGGCCAGCACTTCTGCAGCATGTGGCAACACCCCATCAACCCCCAGCTTCTGTCCTTGTGGTACCGCCTGCTTCCCCTCACTTCTTTCTTCCCTGGTTCCATGCTTCTCTCCCCAGAGGAAGCGGAAATGCCTGGCCTGTATCAAACTGGACTACGAAGATAAAGTTCTGGGCCGGATGGTCCACTGCCCTATAGAGACACAGATTCAACGGGTAACAGGGGGGCAGAGAAGCGAAGGGGAGGGGTTGAGGGAGGAAGTTATGAAAAATGATAGAAGCTGGGCCTATGGGGTGAAGTGAAGAGAAGCCCAGGACCTGATCTTCCCAGGGAAATGTGGAGGGAGGGAGCTGCAGAGGCTGACAGTTTGCTCCCATCAGCAGGAAACTGAGGAGCACCAGGAGGCCCAGTGTGGCCGGGTGGAACGGACTGGCGAGGATCCCCATGGCTACTACTTCCCTGGACAATTCGCCTTCTTCAAGGCCCTGCCCCCCAGTTGAGCCCTGGAATAACAGACCAGGAGGGAGAGGGGCAAAATTTGGGGTAGGAATAGCAACTTGGAATGGGGTTTGGGATGGAGTGGGAAATGGTGCTGGAGTGGGAAGTAGGGAGAGGATGGAATTAAGAACTGGTAAGTTGCGACTGGAATCAAAGCAGCCTCCTCATAAACACTTCTGTTTCTTTTTCTTCTAAAATTCAGTCCCAGTTCCTGGGCAACTGCAGAAAGTAATCACTGAAAAACTCCCTTCCCTGCACCCAGAAAGGCAATCCTATTACATCTCAAGTTAATAAAACTGTTCTCAGAGCTGTGTTCTCGCCTCTCCTTGCATTCCCTCCTTTCCCCCCAGCTTAACTGGCAGGGGGCCATCTGAATGAGGAAAAGGCCCAAGTGCTCCTTTTCTTATATGTTGGAAGCTAAATTCCAAGGTGGTGCAATATACTTCTGGTTGGACACCCAGAAAACAATGGGAAATGAATCTTGGCCCCAGAGGTCAGGATGAGTGGATATCAAGCAACAAACCTTAATGTACTCCTGCTCTGGAAAGACCATATTTACCCCCACAAAATGGTAGGCAGTGAGACAAATTAAAACAATAAACATTTAATAGAGATCAGTGCAGGTGAGACTGGGCAGAGAAGACTTCTGACAAACACGGGATAGGGTGGCCAGAGCAGATGGTCATTTGGATAGGCAGATTTGTAGTGTGAGTGATTTCCAGCTTCACGAACATTCTTCCTCTGGCCATTACACTCTGCCCACACCTCATGGTAGGAACAGGGGAAGTAGGAAACACCCTTCCATACTTTTCTTACCTTTCACCTTAAGAACTTTCTTCTCCTGAGAGTCTTAGGCTTGGGAAGCCAGGATTGGCTGTGATCACAAGCTCAGCCTGGGGCACAAAAAAAGGCACGAGGACTCTTCCCTAGCTGCACACTGACCATGGCAGGAAAGTCTTGCACTCTGAGCGAGGAGCCTGTAGAGAGTCCTTATACCTACGAGAGGCCACTCTGGAGGTGTTTCCTTGCAAGCATGTGAAGGGAGGATGGTGGGTTCTCTGTGAGGCAGGAGTGTGAAGAAGAGGGGTTATTCTAAGGAACAGAGATAAATGACAGTCCAGCTTGCAGGTCCAGTGAAAAGTCTTATGAAATCACAGACAGGAAAGATAGGTGCAGAGACAGGGAGAAGTGTGCAGCTAGACCACAATGTGAGGACCCCACAGTCACCTGCCAGGTTGTCCCGAGCCACAGGGATAATTCTCAAAAGATGAAGGAAGAGGTAGCACCTGCAGGGCTCAGGGCCTGCTCAGCCTGAGCCAAGCTGTTGGTGGCCTGGAGATCTAGGTCCCGGCACTCCTGCAGTGTGTCCTGAAACTGCCGGCAGGCTTCCTCCAGGATGGAGCTGCTCCGGGTGGGCCAGGACTCCCAGTATCCTGGCTCTACCCAAGGCTGGGCCTCTGTGGCTCGGGGGCCTGGGCTGGAGCTGGGGCGCAAGGAGCTGTCCAGGTCTCGGCACAACTGGTAAAGTTCACTGCCACGACCGGTTACCCGCTCACCATCAATGACTTTCAGGCCAGGCAACAGCTCTCGGACCCCTGCCCAGTAAGAGGGGTTAGTGCAAAGGGGGTTGCTCAGCCGGGCCAAAGGGTCCCGGAGCCGCAGATACTCGAGGCCCCGCAGCCCTGTCAGACACTGCAACTGACCAGGTGTGGCCAGCAGGTTGCCTGCAGCATTGAGGCTCTGCAGGTTCTCACAGGTGGCCAGTGGCTCCAGTGTGGTCAGGCGATTATTGGAGACGTTGAGCACAGTCAGCTGGCGCAGGGAGGCCAGTGGGCCCAGGTGGGTGAGTGCATTACCTGACAGATCCAGCCACTCCAGGCCCAGGCACTCGCCCAGGCAGCCCAGGTCCGCCAGCCCCAAGCTGCGCAGCCTCAGCAGCAGGATGGACTCCAGGGCAAACTCACCCGTGCGCGCCTTCAGCAGCTGGGGAGTGATCCGCACCCCTTCACCCTCAGCTGGCTTTTCGCCCTGAGGCTCCATGAGACGACACTTGGTTCAGATGGACTGGGCCCTGGCCGGGTCTCTCACAGGGATGTGGGTGTCACCCAGGTCAGCTGGCTGTCCACCCCCAAAAGGGGTATCATCAACAATCCTGGGACCAGTGACAGGAGGCCTGTTTCAAACACCCCCAGCTCAAGGGCCAGCAGGTCCCTAAGGAGAAACAATGGAACAGTCATGCAAGCCTTTCCCGAGTAGGTGAGGGCATGAAGTAGATAACCCAGCCTTTACAACCAGAGCGAAAACTCTATATGGCCGGGTCAGATCTCAAGGAACAGGTCTGGAACACAAGTCAGGGAGCGGCATCAAATTGGTTCCAGTCAAGCATGGAAGAAGTCAGGCCCAGTGCTACCAGTTCCATCCTTTAAATCTGGACTTGGGGACAAAATCTCCTTATTTTAATTTACTTTTTTCAGTAACCACTTATGATTTATTATTCTTATTAATCTTAAAGTATGTTAAAATTTTTAGATTTATTTTTTGAATTGATAATAGGTGACCACTATCACCAATTTCTTTCGTTTCCTCCTGGGATACTCTGTGCAAATACAAACACAAATGGTGCATACTGCACCTTGCTTTATTTATTCACTCAAAAATATGTTTTTTGTTTTTAACATTAGCAATGAATTCAAAATGGTTTCCAGATTATGCAGGCATATTTGTGATCTCTGGTTGAAGCTGGAAGGGCCCAAAGGACGAATCTTTAGTCAGTAAGATGAGGAAACTGAGGCCAAGGGAGGGAAGAGACAGTGAAGCAACTGGTGGGCATTGCCCTTCCCATGGCTCTCCACCTCCTGCTGCCCCCACCCCCACCAAGTTACTCTTTTGCTCTCAGATCACCTCTTTTTTATTTTTATTAATAAAACCAATCAACATACAATATGAATTCTTTTTTCATCACATGGTTGTATATTCATCATGATCATCTCTTAGAACATTTGCATCAATTCAGAAAAAGAAACAAAAAAACAAAAAAAATTCACACATACCATACCCTTTACCCCTCCCACTCATTGTTCATTAGCATTTCAATCTACTAAATTTATTTTGACATTTATTCCTCCCATTATTTATTTATTTATTCCCAATCCATACGTTGTACTCATCTGTTGGATCAACTCTTAAATCAATATGTTCCAGAAAGTAAGGTTCCAACTGTAAATATGACCAAATTTCAAAAAAATGAAAGTGAGGGGAGGTCAGCTAGTCTAGGAAACCATTTTGGAGGAAGGGTCAGGTGTTATCTAAGCTGGCTTCAGAAAGGTGCGACACTTCAAGCCACTGGTGGGTGTGGGGCAGAATGGCAAACAGGGAAGAAGGAGGCTGGGTGAGGGGCAATGACATCACCAGCCACAGAGGGGGTCAAAGTTTACAGACAGAAAACAAGAGTGGAACTCTGCTCAAAAGCGGCAATTTCCCAAATGTGTAGACTATGGCCAGGTTCAGGGAAGGAAGCGCAGGACAAGACAGGACTCAGGAGTTAAATGCTCAGGCCAGGCTGGGTAATGCCTGGGAAGGATCACTCACTCCAACTGTTTAGAAAATCTGTGGCTGCAAAGTATGAGAGATTCCTGTCTGAGTTTGCATAATCAAAACTTTTTATTTCCCCCTCTCCAAGGTAACCAGGCCCAAAGCCCATTCCATTAGCTCCTCCCACAACCACCAGCAAGGATATTTAAAGAGCTCCATACCAGGGAATTGGAGAGGCTGTTACTGATATATATCTCTTCCCATCTTAAAGCACATTGTCCCTCCACCCCATCTCTGAGAAGGGAGGGAGGTTTCTTTACCTAGTTCCCTTCAGTCTGCAACACTAGTTTAGTCATTCTTTTTTATTTAATCTCTTTTCTTTCCAAAAGGGACTTGCAGCCCAATCCTCCTAGAATCTGATGAGATCAACAGTATCTCTCACCATTTTTCTTTCATCTCCCACCTTCCTCATGTGCTGCTCCCCCACCACCTTCCTGCCCCATCCTTTTCCGGGGAGCACTGAAGTCAGTGAAGTGAGGCCCTACATCAAAGGGACAATGGCTCTTCTGAGAAAGCTAATGGGATGGCAGCAAACCAATGTGCTTCCCCTACAGCAAGTTCAGGGCACACCAGCTGCCTGGATCCCGACCCCAGACCTACTGAATCAGAATTTCTGGGAATAAGTTACAGAATCCTGCAGTTAAAAAGATGTACTCAGGTGATTCTCATTCAAGTCTGAGACCCACTTACTACTAAAAGGAAAGGACACTGGGAGAGATTCAAAGCTGGGTCCAGGAGAGCCTCTGAACACATTCCCTACCCTCTACTCACTCAACCCCTCCTAACAGGGGAAAGGAGAGACGATCTCAGCAATTTGGAGGCCAGACTTCAAATGAAATCATGCTACTCCAACCATAAGGTTTATTTAATAATGTAAGATGCGATTGTTACACTGAAAATATAGTATTCTAAATAGATTATGTATTATATGATCTTAATGTAAAAGTAAAGGGAATATGTCAAAGTGTTCACAGAGGCTGCCTCTGAGTGAAAGGACTACTGTTATTAATTTTTTTGCTTCTTTACATTTTCAATAAATCCAAATGTCTTAAAATGAATTACAATAAAACACACAACTGACCACAGACACAAAGGAACAGGCCTCCAGGGTTTCTGACACACCAGGTACTGTCTGTCCAGTGAGAGGAAGGCTTGCTCCCTTACCCTACGGCCAGGGCCATAGTGCAAAACAGGTCTCTAGTGCTTTGCCTTCCTCTAAGTTCAATCTTGTCAGCCACCTTTCTCAGTGACCAAACACTGCAGGTGACCTAGTCGTGTCTTTGGTGGTGAGAGGTCCCACATTCTCCCAGCTTTCCCTTCCTTCTTCTCTTCTTCCCATATCCCTAATTCCGGGATCACTCAGGTCCTGCATTCCTCCCTGAGGAACTCTGAGCAATCTATATTATCGATGGGTTCTATACATATCTTTTCTGACTTCTAAGTGAGGGATTTGCTTTTTAAAAGTGACCAGGATTACACAAAAGGACATGGGGGAAAAAGGTGACCAGGGACAGGGGAAGGTGTGGATGCTTCCAGGATGGGACATATACTCAGCATCCTGGAGCTTGGGTAAACTATTGAAGGTCTTCCTGAAATTGCTTTCACTGTAGAAAGAAAATCCAAAGTTTCCTGTGATTTAGAAACAACTTATTAGAAGAAAAACATTTTGAAGAATGGGTATCTCAGCTCTCTGCAATTCTTATTTCCTCACTAGCTGGTCAGTCCCATTGATCAGGCATTCTGAGGCCACTTCGGAATGCATGGGAAAGGGCAGACCTCTTGAAGACTGGTGTGTGCGTGTGTGTACATGTAGGCACTTATCTTTTAAACTGGCTAATCTGCCTTGGGGTTCTTTCTTTCTGTAGTGAAAGTAATCTCAGAGAGAGCTTCACGCACGTCCCCATCCCTTTTTTGAGAACGCATGCCTCTCAAAGGCATGTATCCCTTTCACATAGCTAGTCCTTATATTGATCTTATATAAGATCCCAGAAGCCCACAAATATTTCAGTAGAGAGCTGTAGTCTATAAAACTTCACAGTGTAATTCAGTCACTTATGACGAGAGTAAACACACAGTGCTAGCAATAAGTTAAGCAATGGGTAGACAGAATATGATGTCTCCCTGAAAAAGATATGACAATTTGTCAAAAACCAAGAAACTCTTGCTGTTCTTACCAAAGGAAATTAAGATTCTGGGCTGTACCCCACAGTAGCGCTCTACTTTTATCTACTACAGAAGCTTTAAAACTTTTTTTTTTAACTGTAAAATATAACATATATACAAAGAAAAGAGCAATAATTTTCAAAGCACACTTCAACAGGTAGTTACAGAACAAATCCCAGAGTCTGTCATGGGCTACCATTCCACTATCTCAGATTTTTCCTTCTAACTGCTCCAAAACATTGGAGGCTAGAAGGAATATTAATAGTGATTCAGCTGTCATACTTGTTTGTTAAACCCATCTTCTCTGTTATACTTTCTCCTCAGCCTTTGATCCTTCTCCCAATCTGCAGGGATCTTTGGGCAATGTTCCTAATGACTTTTTCATGTTGAAAAGGAGTGTCCACACTAAAAGATGGGGCATGTAATTAATAATCTTGGAAAGGCTGTTCCCTCTGGGTTTCAGGATTTATCTGACCTAGGAACCCTCTATGAGTTATAGGTTCCAGGAGAGCAAACTTAGTCTCAGTTTGAGCCCTAGGTGTTTTTTTTTTTTTTTTGCAAGGGCAGAAACCAGGAACAGAACGCGGGTTTCCAGCATGGCAGGTGAGAAATCTGCCTGCTGAGCCACCATGGCCTGCCCCTGTGGTGTTTTTAAGAGTCAACAAGAGTCATATTGGTTGGGGGTTAGCAAACCATGGCAATTAGCACTATCAACTGAAGTCTACATAACAGCAGCCTCCAGAATAGACTCTCAACTCAATTTGATCTCTTGGCCACCAATGCCTTATTTTATCACACTTCTTTTTCCCTTTTTGGTTTGGAAGGTGTTGTCGGTCCCATGGTGCCAGGGCCAGACCCATCCCCAGGATCCATGCCTCATGTTGTCAGGGAGATTTCTGCCCCTGAATGTCAAGTCCCATGTAGAGGAGAGGGTAACTCCTTGCAGAGTTGGGCTGAGAGAGAGAGAGAGGCCACATGTGAGCAACAAAGAGCCTTCCTGGAAGCAACTCTTAGGCCTTGTTATGGGTATACTCTTAGCTTCTCCTCTACAGAAATGTTTATTAAGGACAAGCCTCAAAATTTAGGGCTTGGCCTATTTTCTTGGGAGTCCCCCAAGGTTGAGAGTACCCAGGGTTTCCTAGATGGGAAAGTTTAATAGTTTCATATATAGAGATACATATTTCCCTGCTTTGGAACCTCAGGTGACTCTACCAATACTCTTAAATTATCAGCCTACACTAGTCTGAGATGTATCCTGGTAGTATATTAAGCTATACAAAAACCCAAGGCTTTGTTGCTGTTCTGGACTCCTTTGGGTTTGTTTAAATGAGCTATCCAGACAGGTTGATATAGATTATGTTACAGAAAACTTAGGTTCTAGACATAAAAAACCTCTCTGCTGTTGGGCTCATAAAGTAGGTGAAGGTCTAGAGTACATATACTACCATTTTTTATCCTGTGTTCTAATTTACCTTAGACTCAGCCAAACTGACTTTGTTTTAAACTCTGAGGCCTGATCTTGTTTTCAGTTATTTTAACTGTTATTACATATAGTTATGCTAATTTTCAGGGCCATAGCACTCCGATTTCTGGGTTTTAGGTATCACAAAGCTACTCAAAGTTCCTGGCAAATACTAGCTGATACACATATACCTTAGTGTTTTAGAATTTAGAAATGCATTTACAACTTCAGACCGGGGTGCTATAATGGCTTACAATCTAGGTTCCCATTTTCTCAAAAGTATTTTCTGAGAGAGACCTTAGCATGTTTATTCTATTTATTTGTTTCTGGCTTATTTTGCATGACACATTGTCCCCAAGGTTTATTCAGTTCATTGTGTGCCTCTCAAGGTCCTTCCCTTTTGTAGCTGCACAATATATATATATCTCAGTTCGACATTCTACTGCAGAGTTTTTTTTTATTGTGTAATATAACCTATAGACAAAGCAAAGAAGATAAAAGCAACAGTTTTCAAAGCACTCTTCAACAAGTAGTTACAGGACAGATTTCAGAGTTTGTCATGGGTACTATACCGTCATCTCAGAATTTTCCTTCTAGCTGCTCCAGAACATAGGAGGCTGGAAGGAATAAATATTTTTTTATCATCACAATTGACTTTTTAATTCTTTTTTGTAAAAAACATATACAAAGAAGCAATAAATTTCAAAGTACATCACAACAATTAGTTGTAGAACAGATTTCAGACTTTCCTCTGAAATGGGTTAAATTTCACAATTTTAGGTTTTTCCTTCTAGCTGCTCTAAGATACTGGAGACTAAAAGAAATATCAATTTAATGATTCAGCAGTCATATTCATTTGCTAAACCCTATCTTTTCTGTGTAACTCCATCATCACCTTTGATCTTTCTACACCACTCTTTAGGGGTATTTGGGCTATGGCCATTCTAACTTTTTTATGTTGGAAGGGAAAGGGGCTGTCAAAAAAATGGGGTAGAGAGATGGAATTAACTGATGCTCTGGAGAGAATGGCCCCTCTAGGTTTCAGGATCTACTGCAGAGGTTTTTATCTACTGCAGAGGTTTTTAAGGGTAGATTTTAAGAACATTGGACTTTTAGTTGTTCTTCAAAGTTCCTGAGATTCTAGGAATCTATGTGACAGGATCACCACTATCTGCTCCTGTCCTGCAGTCTGCCCATCCAAACAGACCCAACAGACTAAATGGTCTGCTTCTCCGCCTCAGCCAGATCATTACTAGAGAAGACAAGGGGAGGTGGAGTATAGTTGGGGAAATTCTCCAGGTTGGTCTTTAGGAAGAGAAGATGCTCAATGGTCTCTGTTTTGAGAGGAGAATTTTGTTCTACAATGGTGGGACTCTTCAGGGAGGCAAAGATACTTTCAGAGAAGGCTCCTGTGGGTGGACAGGATAGATACAGGATGGCCAATCTTGCTAGGGCTGGCCAGACTTCACACTTCTTCTCCCAGTAAACTAGGGGATCCTCCTTGGCTCCAACTGTCTCGTTCTCACGCAGGTACTTCTTGACTATGATGCTAGCAAAATGGTTCTCCATGGAGAGTGAGGCTCCACTCTTCTCTGATGCCAGCAGTCCCACACTCTCCAGCTGTTCCAACAGGCTCTTTTCCTTCTGGACTAGTGGGAAAGATCCAGAGCTTCTCTTCTCTAATGGTTCCTTCCCCTCAATCCTGGGGCTCTTGGCTATTCTACCATGCAGGGATGGAGCCATGTGGATATCCTTGGGGTTCTGCACATTCTGGGAATGCAAGGATGACAAGGCAGGCAAAGAGTATTCAGATACCATAATCTCCTTCACCTTGTATACTAGTACTTGTTTCCAGTGATCAATATCAGCCCCCAAGGGTAGGATAGCCTCAATCTTCCCCTTGAAACGGGGGTCCAGCAAGGTAGCCAGCACAAATTCCTCCCGGTGGAAAAACTCATTGATGTGATGGTCTGTGGAGAACTGCAGGGCCAAGCCTTCAGCCAGTCGGATAGCTGCACCCCTCTCCCTGGCACTCTGCTCCACAAAGTGCCCGTGAACCTGCTCCAAGAAGATATGTAGGTAGCGCAGCTGGGGCAGCACCTGGCTTAGAGAAGCCAGGGCTGAGCTTGCCTCCAGGACCACCATCCGAAAGGGCTGGAGGAGCTTGACCAGACTGTCTGTCAGACTCCAAAACATGGAAGACAAGGCTGTCCCAGCCTTCCCCAGCTGGTGTTTTTTCTCATACTCTTGAAGAGGCTGCTGCTGCTCCACTAGCCACTCCATCAGATGGTAGGCTGAAATCCAGTGGTCTGAGACTTCCTGAAATGGCTGATGGGCTGGGAGGCCACACTGATGCTGGAGCTGGGTGAGGAGCCTCCGGGCCTCTGCAGAACCTTGGAAATGGCTACAGATTGCCCTGGCTGTGTCCACGATAATCTGGGCACTGTGATGGTGACACAGAAAGTTCCTCACTAGGTTGTCGAGGAAGTGGGCAAAACAAGGAATGTGAGTGTAGCCCTCTCTCTTCACTGTCCACTCCAGGTTGGGCCAGCCACCTGATACCAGGAAGCCTGGCCTCAGGGAGCTGCGGCTGAGCCACAGGCTGATCTGTTCTGCCAGCTCCAGCTGCCTGTCCTCTGGTGTTCTCTCCAAGGGTAGGGCTTGGACCCAGAGCACAGCTTGTTTCCTCAGGCTCCCTGATGTCACCTGCCTGATGCCTGGCTTTATCACCCCCCAATGGGCAGTGATCACCATGTAATCTACTGCTGAGTCCTGGGTTGACGTGAATGTGGTGAAGTGAACTTGGTTTCCTTCAGCCCACTGCATCTCCTGAAGCACCTGCTCACCCATAGCCTCATGAAGCAGAGGTAAAGCTTTATCTGAGAAAAAGGCTGGTGAGGGAAGATGGTAGCAGGGGTCGACCTGGGCCATAAATCTCCTGAAAGGCTGCGATGAAACAAAGGAGAGCGGCAAGGCCATGCTGCAGAGCAATTCTGCAATGCTGTGGTTCCAGGTCTGTGCTCGGGGTTGGTTGGAGGCATATATACCACCCAAGTCTTCCCTCACTTCCACATAGGGAACAGGTTTATCTCTGGCGGCAGTGGTCAGGGATGATGGGACCATAAACAACAGCTTCTGCCTGCCCAGGGCCAGCTCCCCCTCACAATCTTCAAACAGGAAGGCATCTGAGCCATATCTTGGTAATGGGAGCCCACCAGAGGCAACGCTGAAGGTATCTGTGGGCAAACCCTTCTGCTTTTTCTCCTCAGCCCCTCTCACCTTCTTCCCTTGGCTGGCTGTTGTTTGCCACCTTTCCCACTCCAATCGGTGCTTACTTGCCAAGTGAGAGACAAGTTTCGAGGTTTGGAATTGCCCCTTAATTTTGCCAGGTCTGATACTGGCATAACAGAGAGTGCAAATGACACGGCAGACATTCTTGTGGTCAATGTTAAAGAACTGTCTGACATCTGAGCTGGGTTTCTGACCTGTGGTGTCTAGAGGGTCTGGCACACGCCAGTGAGAATTCAAGCCCTTGGTCTTTGGTTTTAGACTTCTGGCCTGCTTTTTCAAGCAGGGTGGTGAATGGTTCCTCAGCTGAGGCCCTAACTTCTCCCCCACATCAGGAAGCAAATGTTTTTTCTTACACTTCTTGAGGCATCCCACCTCTCCGGCTGGATGGGCTATGAGGTTGCCACCCTGCTTTTCTTCCTCGTTCACAATAGACTGGTTTCCCTCACACTTGTCAGGAATGGTCACCTGGGAGAGCTGGGGGAGGTTTTGGACCAGAACTGGGCTAGAAGAGGTTTGGCCAGAGCTGAATGGTTGGCTCCTTGACTTCTTTCCTTTCTGCTTGACTTCCTCTCTCCATCTAGTTGCTTTCTTCTGCTTGGATGCCTTCTTCTCATGTTGCAGCGGGTGTTCTGGCCCAAGCACACACTGGAAGCTACAGATTCCAGACTCTCCATTTAGCTTATTTTGGCCAAGGCTGGCCTGGGAGGCCATTGGAAGGCTTGGCAGGGCTGCACAGGAAACATTTGGGTGCTCAAGCCTCCCAAGAGGGCTGGCTTTTCTCTTCTTATTGCAAACAGGTAGGCTGAGGGCATCTCCTTCCTCATTTTTCAGGACAACTTGGTCTAGACCAGGTAAAGGGACTGAAAGGCAACTGGAGAGAAGAAAAGATCTTCCCCTTTGGCGGGAGAGGCCTCTTCTACTCTCCTTTTGGGAGCCACGAGAGCTTATCACCTTCTCTTTGTTTACAAACTCGAATTTGACCTCAGTTCCTGGCATGCCTTCCCCGAAGCCAAAACAGCCAAGTCCACGAGCAGTGTTAGTAGCTCTGGTGTTGAACCCAGGGTAGGGAGAAGCAGCACACACACAGGGCTCCAGCTCCACTGATCCTGAGGGTGTCTGTCTCTTGGGGGGCTTTTTTATTTTTTCCACTTTCAACATGCTTGGATACTTGGGGAAATGAGAAGATGGGCCCAGGCTGCAAAGCAAGATGAAAAGAATGGCTCTCAGCTGCCCTGCTCAACTTTGGGGAACAGTAAGGAAGAAAAGGTGGCCCATATGGGAAAGGAGAGGAGAAAAGAGGAAAGGACAAAAGGAGTTGCAAGATAACATGCAATTAGTAAACTCTCAAGACTTCAATTTCCCCAGTGAAGCCTGACTTCTCCTCCAGACCAAATAGCACACTTCTTCAAGGGAATCCCTGCTGCTCTCTGAACAGTTAGTGGTTTCTAGGTCTATCATCTTTGCAAACTGATTTTTTCCTTTTTTCTGTCAATATTTATTAGGAACCTAGTAGGCACTTGGTAATTGTTCTGTATATTGTGGATACAGTATAAAATAAGCAAGTCTTAGTGTTCCCATGGCTAACAGGCTGGTGGGAGAGATAGGTATGAATAAAAGATTCATACAAAATGTTAAACTGGAGCCTGTCAAGTGCTGTGAAGTGGTGGCATTGTGGCATGGTACAACCACAATGAGGGGACTGACTTAGCTAAGGAGTCATGAAGATTTTCTGGAAGGGACACTAGAGCTGGCTGGCCACAAGCACTGAGTAGGAGAGCATTCAGCTTATCAATTTCTGTATCCTAAGCGCATAAAACTGTACCTGGCACCTAAAAGGGGTAAAATAAACATTCAGTGTAGTCCAGAATTTGTTAAATAATGCACCCCAAAGTTTCCTAAGCCTTGCTTATATTGTTTGAAATCACTTTTCTAAAAATCAGTCTCCTTCATAGAATACAGGATGGGGGTAGCTCCCTAACTCCAATAACCCCAATCTTTGACTCTCCTTTCTCTTTCATGAAGAAACTTCTTGAAAGGGTTTATTTTCATACTTTCTCACCCCCCCCCCATTCACTTCTTAATCCATTTCTATATGGCTTTGGTTTCCACTGCTCCACTGATATTATTCTTGCCAAGGTCCCCAATGACTGCCTTGTCACCAAACCAAACAGACTTTTCTGCAATACTTGAGCACCTGACGACTTCCTTCTTTTGAAATGTTCTTTTCTCTTGGTTCCGATGACACTGCATTTTCTTGGTATTCATCCTGTCTATCTGACTCCTTTCAATCTCTTTGCTGGTCCCCTCTTCTTTTCCCTTAACTGAGATTTCTCAGGGTTCCTTCATAGGCTCTCTTCTCTTTCTCCACAATTCCCTAAGATGATTTATCTTCTCCCAGGTTTTGAATTACCATCTTCACACTGACTAAGTCTTTCTCTCTAGCTCAGAACTTGTTCTTAAGCTTTTCCCTCACTTGCTCTTCCTACAGAAGATTGCAATTCAATCTCTGCAAATAGCGCCACTCTCCATCAGATGCTCAGCCAAAAACCTAAGCATAATCTTTTATTCTTTTTCCCCTCATTCACTTTCTGAGATTCAGGGCTCTAAAAAGAAAAGAGACATAATGAAATAAAAATATAAATAGACAGAAGCAAAGAAAATGGTAAGGAAAGGAAGGAAAAGCCCTGTAAGCTGGGATGTATCCATGGGAAAGAGAAGACGCTGAGGAAAATGACTTAATTCTACCACAAATATCTGAAAGTAAATAGTCTCCATCTCTTCAGACCAGAATAAGATATAGATTAAATAGGAAGATTAAGATTTAAAACCAATGCATTATGACAGAGTGATGTTAAACACCAAGGATTACCCAAAATGGCAAGACTGCCTTTAATAGATAACAAGCTGGCTGAGATTGCTCAAGTGAAACCTGGCATTAGAGCGGAGAATGGGCTGCACGACACTGAGGAGCTTCCTTCAGTCATAAGACCCTTAGAGGGATAAAGAGGCAATATAATTAAGTCCACCTCTCAAGAGCTCAGCCAGCCAACAACAAAATCAAATATATAAAGCACACAAAGCAATGTACAAGGTGATGTTTGTGGAGGGGATGGACAAAAGTATAAATGAAATGGAAGATCCTGTCCCTGTCCTGGAAGAACTGTTCTAGAGGAAACTAGAAACAGAGGAGACTTACCTCAGCCTTTATTTTATAACTGAAGAAACTGAAGCTCAGAGTGTTGATGGTTAGTGGCAGGATGGAAGACCAGAGCTGATACCAGTTCTTCAGAATCAGTTAGTAGGCTCCATCTCTATCAATGCAAATGTAGAATGTGTTATTAAAACTAGGTCTGCAAGAAGGAATGAAAAAAGGAAGTGAAGAAGCAAAGGAAAGAAGAACAAACAGACTCTATCGTAAGCTCAAGCCTAGGAGGCTGTCTTGAGCCTCAACTCTGTCCAGAGGCTGTGGATACAGATGCAGAAATGACTCAAGGATTTACAATTACCTAAAGTACTCCCTCAAGAGCCACTGATGTCATATTTCAGTTTAGCTCACAATATTGCTAGAAATTTGCATAACGTGCTAAGGCCAATTCTGCATCTAAACTGGCTTTGTGAGGTAAACAATCTCCTAGTTTTGATTAGTTTTTCATGGGTCTGTTCTAATTCCAGGACTTTAGCACAAACTGTTGGGACTGTTAAATGCTTCACTGAAAACCTACGCCAAACAAAATGCTTCATATTTTGGTAAAATTTTTTTCCATTTAACTCGCTTAATAATCTTTAATGAATACCAACTATACACAAGCATTTTACAAATAAGAGGCATAAAAATGAAAATAACAAAATTCCTGACCTCAAGTGTCTATAAAAAGAAGACATAGAATTTGGACAATCATAACATGTATGCTGCTATCTATTATTTGAATATTTCCCTTTACTCTAGCCCTTATTTGTGTTCTCCTGGTTTGATTCAACTACAGTATAAACTTCCAGAATCATTTCACTTCCAGTCTGTTTGAGGATCAACCACCACACTCTGATAATGCCCTATCCATAACACAGCTGCTTTACTTATCATGAAATGTAATGTCTAGGTCACTTGCCCATTTCCCTCAGGTGCTGTGAGCTCCTGGAACATGTATATACATCTCTGTATTGTTAAGTTGAAAACAGACTCTAAAAACCAAGGTTCAGAAAAAAAAAAAAAGCATTTTTCGCTAGATACAAGGAAGGAGAGAAGATGGCCAGTAGGCCCCAAAATCTGTCTTCCCAAGTCTGGGGATTCAAGGTTTTTATGGATTCTAACAAGGGGTGATGAAGTCATTAACAATTTCAATTGCAAAATAAGCAGAAAGGAAGGGAGATAGAGTTATTTCAATAGTAAGTATAAGCAGAAAGGAAGGGAGAAAGTTATTTTAATAGCAAGTATAAGAAGAAAAGGAGAGACAGAATTATCACTTCAATAGCAAATGTATGCAGAAATTATTTACAAATATAAATGAGTGAAATTGGGCTGGAACCATTAATGGCTGACTCAAGTTTCTCCAGTAGCATTAGGGCATTTGCCCTTACAAATTCCTAAAGTAGAAAAAATGGACAAAGGCACAAGATTAGGGCTTTTACAATCATTCTCAGGGATCAAGGCAGCTGTATCACAGTTCAGAGATTTCAGGTTTTCTGTCTATTCTAATACACCAGAAAGAAAAAAAAAAAGGAATATTTATATAATGATTCAGTAGTCATAATCATTCATTAAATCCTAACTCCTTAGTTACATAGCTCCTTAGAACAAAGACAGGGCATGGAGACAACAGGGAGGGGAAGGCAAGGAGGATGTGAGCTATGTGAGTTGTTTGGGGCAGGATATCTTTGGGTCATGGGCTATAAATTTGCAAGGACTGTTGCCAAGGTGTTTATTTAGGAATGGACTTTTCTAGTGAAAATAAGCAGGGTGGTGCAAAGGTGGCTCAGTGGCAGAGTTCTCACTTGCCATGCCAGAGACCTGGGTTCGATTCCCGGAGCCTGCCCATGCCGAAAAATAATAGACTTTCTGGTGTCAGTATGACTTGGTTATTACAGTCCCTCTTTTCCCATGCAGGTAGGGGTCTCAATTAGGACCACAAAGGATTGATGGTATGTCAGTGTGCCTCAGGAGCTTCTTATTTTTAATTTGTAGTTTCCTGAATATGTTGAAGCTGTGACTGGATTCATATAGTTTCTGCCTTGCTACATTTGAAAATCAAATGCTAAGCTGAGAATACTGCAAATGAAGGTCCAGAGATCAGTGGTAGTGAGCCTCAAGGGTTTTGGGGCTCTGGTGGCTGGAACTAGAATTTTCTTGTGCTGAGGGTTTGGGGGACATCCTCAACAAAGAGCCATAAACAGTTCAAATGGTTGAAAAGAAGTGTCTCTTGGCTGACTCACCAAAACATGTTGCTGGATTCTGTTTCCTAGGTTCTTGGCCATGCCGTGAGAAAGAATTCAAGGGCACAGCATAGAGTAAGCAGGCAGAACAGAACATTTATTAAGAATGCATGTGAGATGGGGTTGAGAAGATGGCGGCTTAGTAAGAAGCGCGGATCTTAGATTCTCCTCCAGGACAACTACTAGGGGAGTAGAAACGATACAGAACAGCTCCCAAAGCCACGACAGAGATAAAAAAGACAGCGAACCCCATCCTGGAACAGCTGGCTGGCTGAGAGAACCTGCTCTGGTGAGATCGCCGAGGGGCGCGGGCTTCACCGGGTGGGGCGGTAAGCGGCCGGAGTCACTCCCTTCCCCCTTCCCAGGCCGGCTGGGAGAACTGGAAAGGCGGTCCCCTCAAACTGCGGCGGCTGGCGCCCACACCACGCGCGGCCCCCCAGACCAACTGAGAGAATTGGATCGGAAATCCCCAGGCCGCGGAGAACGGTGACGGGGGGGGGGGCCCTTCCAAATCTGTGACTCCCCGGGAACGTGCACTCTCCCGGGCAGGCCGCTGCAGCTGGCGCCCTCCCGCCACACTTGGCGCCCGGGCCGACTAGGAAATTCGGACGGGTGCTTTCCCGGGCTGCGGCGGCCAGCGACCCTCCCCACGTTTGGACCCCGGGCAGGCTGGCACTCTTCCAAGCCACTTCGGCTAGGAAACCTCCCGGACAGCGAGAGTTTTCAAAGTTAAAGGACGCACAGCACCTTTTACTGGTGGGACCCGCAGACAAACGTGTGCCACGAGCGCCACCTACTGGGCAGGATAAGAAAAACAGAACCCAGAGATTTCACAGGAAAATCTTCCAAACTTTTGGATCCAACACCCAGGGAAATCTGTCTAAATGCACAGACGCCAGCAGAAGATAACGGATCACGCTCAAAAAATTGAAAATATGGCCCAGTCAAAGGAACAAACCAATAGTTCAAATGAGATACAGGAGCTGAGACAACTAATGCTAAATATACGAACAGAAATGGAAAACCTCTTCAAAAACTAAATCGATAAATTGAGGGAGGACATGAAGAAGACATGGGCTGAACATAAAAAAGAAATAGAAAAACTGAAAAAACAAATCACAGAACTTATGGAAGTGAAGGACAAAGTAGAAAAGATGGAAAAAACAATGGATACCTACAATGATAGATTCAAAGAGACAGAAGATAGAATTAGTGATTTGGAGGATGGAACATCTGAATTCCAAAAAGAAACAGAAACTATCGGGAAAAGAATGGAAAAATTGGAACAGGGTATCAGGGAACTCAAGGACAATATGAACCGCACAAATATACGTGTTGTGGGTGTCCCAGAAGGAGAAGAGAAGGGAAAAGGAGGAGTAAAACTAATGGAAGAAATTATCACTGAAAATTTCCCAACTCTTATGAAAGACCTAAAATTACAGATCCAAGAAGTGCAGCGCACCCCAAAGACATTAGACCCAAATAGGCGTTCTCCAAGACACTTACTAGTTAGACTGTCAGAGGTCAAAGAGAAAGAGAGGATCTTGAAAGCAGCAAGAGAAAAACAATCCATCACATACAAGGGAAACCCAATAAGACTATGTGTAGATTTCTCAGCAGAAACCATGGAGGCTAGAAGACAGTGGGATGATATATTTAAATTACTAAAAGAGAAAAATTGCCAACCAAGACTCCTATATCCAGCAAAATTGTCCTTCAAAAATGAGGGAGAAATTAAAACATCCTCAGTCAAAAAGTCACTGAGAGAATTTGTGACCAAGAGACCAGCTCTGCAAGAAATACTAAAGGGAGCACTAGAGTCAGAAACGAAAAGACATTAGAGAGAGGTATGGAGAAGAGTGTAGAAAGAAGGAAAGTCAGATATGATATATATAATACAGAAGGCAAAATGGTAGAGGAAAATATTATCCAAACAGTAATAACACTAAATGTTAATGGACTGAATTCCCCAATCAAAAGACATAGACTGGCAGAATGGATTAAAAAACAGGATCCTTCTATATGCTGTCTACAGGAAACACATCTTAGACCCAAAGATAAATATAGGTTGAAAGTGAAAGGTTGGGAAAAGATATTTCATGCAAATAACAACCAGAAAATAGCAGGAGTGGCTATACTAATATCCAACAAGTTAGACTTCAAATGTAAAACAGTTAAAAGAGACAAAGAAGGACACTATATACTAATAAAAGGAACAATTAAACAAGAAGACATAACAATCATAAATATTTACGCACCGAACCAGAATGCCCCAAAATACGTGAGGAATACACTGCAAACACTGAAAAGGGAAATAGACACAAATACCGTAATAGTTGGAGACTTCAATTCACCACTCTCATCAATGGACAGAACATCTAGACAGAGGATCAATAAAGAAATAGAGAATCTGAATATTACTATAAATGAGCTAGACTTAACAGACATTTATAGGACATTACATCCCACAACAGCAGGATACACCTTTTTCTCAAGTGCTCATGGATCATTCTCAAAGACAGACCATATGCTGGGTCACAAAGCAAGTCTTAACAAATTTTAAAAGATTGAAATCATACACAACACTTTCTTGGATCATAAAGGAATGAAGTTGGAAATCAATAATAGGCAGAGTGCCAGAAAATTCACAAATACGTGGAGGCTCAACAACACACTCTTAAACAACGAGTGGGTCAAAGAAGAAATTGCAAGAGAAATTAGTAAATACCTCGAGGCGAATGACAATGAAAACACAACATATCAAAACTTATGGGATGCAGCAAAGGCAGTGCTAAGAGGGAAATTTATTGCCCTAAATGCCTATATCAGAAAAGAAGAAAAGGCAAAAATGCAGGAATTAACTGTTCACTTGGAAGAACTGGAGAAAGAACAGCAAACTAATCCCAAAGCAAGCAAAAGGAAAGAAATAACAAAGATCAGAGCAGAAATAAATGAAATTGAAAACATGAAAACAATAGAGAAAACCAATAAGACCAGAAGTTGGTTCTATGAAAAAATCAATAAGATTGATGGGCCCTTATCAAGATTGACAAAAAGAAGAAGAGAGAGGATGCAAATAAATAAGATCAGAAATGGAAGAGGAGACATAACTACTGACCTCACAGAAATAAAGGAGGTAATAACAGGATACTATGAACAACTTTACGCTAATAAATACAACAATTTAGATGAAACGGACGGGTTCCTGGAAAGACATGAACAACCAACTTTGACTCAAGAAGACATAGATGACCTCAACAAACCAATCACAAGTAAAGAAACTGAATCAGTCATTCAAAAGCTTCCTAAAAAGAAAAGTCCAGGACCACATGGCTTCACATGTGAATTCTACCAAACGTTCCAGAAAGAATTAGTACCAACTCTCCTCAAACTCTTCAAAAAAATCGAAGTGGAGGGAAAACTACCTAATTCATTCTATGAAGCCAACATCACCCTCATACCAAAACCAGGCAAAGATATTACAAAAAAAGAAAACTACAGACCAATCTCTCTAATGAATATAGATGCAAAAATCCTCAATAAAATTCTAGCAAATCGTATCCAACAACACAGTAAAAGAATTATACATCATGACCAAGTAGGATTCATCCCAGGTATGCAAGGATGGTTCAACATAAGAAAATCAATTAATGTAATACACCATATCAACAAATCAAAGCAGAAAAATCACATGATCATCTCAATTGATGCAGAGAAGGCATTTGACAAGATTCAACATCCTTTCCTGTTGAAAACACTTCAAAAGATAGGAATACAAGGGAACTTCCTTAAAATGATAGAGGGAATATATGAAAAACCCACAGCTAATATCATCCTCAATGGGGAAAAATTGAAAACTTTCCCCCTAAGATCAGGAACAAGACAAGGATGTCCATTATCACCACTATTATTCAACATTGTGTTGGAGGTTCTAGCCAGAGCAATTAGACAAGAAAAAGAAATACAAGGCATCAAAATTGGAAAGGAAGAAGTAAAACTATCACTGTTTGCAGACGATATGATACTATACGTCGAAAACCCGGAAAAATCCACAACAAAACTACTAGAGCTAATAAATGAGTACAGCAAAGTAGCAGGTTACAAGATCAACATTCAAAAATTGGTAGCATTTCTATACACTAGTAATGAACAAGCTGAGAGGGAAATCAAGAAACGAATCCCATTTACAATTGCAACTAAAAGAATAAAATACTTAGGAATAAATTTAACCAAAGAGACAAAAAACCTATATAAAGAAAACTACAAAAAACTGTTAAAAGAAATCACAGAAGACCTAAATAGATGGAAGGGCATATCGTGTTCATGGATTGGAAGACTAAATATAGTTAAGATGTCAATCCTACCTAAATTGATTTACAGATTCAATGCAATACCAATCAAAATCCCAACAACTTATTTTTCAGAAATAGAAAAACCAATAAGCAAATTTATCTGGAAGGGCGGGGTGCCCCAAATTGCTAAAAACATCTTGAGGAAAAAAACTGAAGCTGGAGGTCTCGCGCTGCCTGACTTTAAGGCATATTATGAAGCCACAGTGGTCAAAACAGCATGGTATTGGCATAAAGATAGATATATCGACCAATGGAATTGAATAGAGTGCTCAGATATAGACCCTCTCATCTATGGACATTTGATCTTTGATAAGGCAGTCAAGCCAACTCACCTGGGACAGAACAGTCTCTTCAATAAATGGTGCCTAGAGAACTGGATATCCATATGCAAAAGAATGAAAGAAGACCCATCTCTCACACCCTATACAAAAGTTAACTCAAAATGGATCAAAGATCTAAACATTAGGTCTAAGACCATAAAACAGTTAGGGCAAAATGTTGGGAGATATCTTATGAATCTTACAACTGGAGGCGGTTTTATGGACCTTAAACCTAAAGCAAGAACACTGAAGAAGGAAATAAATAAACGGGAGCTCCTCAAAATTAAACACTTTTGTGCATCAAAGAACTTCATCAAGAAAGTAGAAAGACAGCCTTCACAATGGGAGACAATATTTGGAAATGATATATCAGATAAAGGTCTAGTATCCAGAATTTATAAAGAGATTGTTCAACTCAACAACAAAAAGACAGCCAACCCAATTACAAAATGGGAAAAAGACTTGAACAGACACCTATCAGAAGAGGAAATACAAACGGCCAAAAGGCACATGAAGAGATGCTCAATGTCCCTGGCCATTAGAGAAATGCAAATCAAAACCACAATGAGATATCATCTCACACCCACCAGAATGGCCATTATCAACAAAACAGAAAATGACAAGTGCTGGAGAGGATGCGGAGAAAGAGGCACACTTATCCACTGTTGGTGGGAATGTCAAAGGGTGCAACCACTGTGGAAGGCAGTTTGGCGGTTCCTCAAAAAGCTGAATATAGAATTGCCATACGACCCAGCAATACCATTGCTGGGAATCTACTCAAAGGACTTAAGGGCAAAGACACAAACGGACATTTGCACACCAATGTTTATAGCAGCGTTATTTACAATTGCAAAGAGATGGAAACAGCCGAAATCTCCATCAACAGAAGAGTGGCTAAACAAACTGTGGTATATACATACGAGGGAATACTATGCAGCTTTAAGACAGGATAAACTTATGAAGCATGTAATAACATGGATGGACCTAGAGAACATTATGCTGAGTGAGTCTAGCCAAAAACTAAGGACAAATACTGTATGGTCCCACTGATGTGAACGGACATTCGAGAATAAATTTGGAATATGTCATTGGTAACAGAGTCCAGCAGGAGGTAGAAACAGGGTAAGATAATGGGCAATTGGAGCTGAAGGGATACAGACTGTGCAACAGGACTAGATACAAAAACTCAAAAATGGACAGCACAATAATAACTAATTGTAAAGTAATCATGTTAAAACACTGAATGAAGCTGCATCTGAGCTATAGGTTTTTGTTTTGTTTTGTTTTGTTTGTACTATTATTACTTTTATTTTTTTCTCTATATTAACATTCTATATCTTTTTCGGTTGTGTTGCTAGTTCTTCTAAACCGATGCAAATGTATTAAGAAACGATGATCATGCATCTGTGTGATGATGTTAAGAATTACTGATTGCATATGTAGAATGGTATGATTTCTAAATGTTGGGTTAATTTCTTTTTTTCCATTAATTAAAAAAAAAAAAAGAGAGAAGAGGTAATTGGAGGTGAAGGGATACAAACTGTGCAACAGGACTGGATATAAAAACTCAGAAATGGACAGCACAATACTACCTAATTGTAATGCAATTATGTTAAAACATTGAATGAAGCTGCACGTGAGGTATAGGTTTTTTTTTCTCTCTATTATCATTTTAATTCTTATTCTGTTGTCTTTTTATTTCTTTTTCTAAATCGATGCAAATGTACTAAGAAACGATGAATATGCAACTATGTGATGATATTAAGAATTACTGATTGTACATGTAGAATGGAATGATTTCTAAATGTTTTGTTAATTTTTTTTAATTAATAAAAAAAAAAAGAATGCATGTGAGAGAACATACAGGCACTCTCGTAAGAAAAGAGGGATGAGAGGTGAGAGGCCCATTTTTTGGTAAATTTTAAATGTGACCTATTGAGATTTTTGTTGTTGTCAAGTAAACAATAGCTCATATCATTTCAGAACTTATTTGAAAATAGCTTTCCTCCACAGAGTTGTTTAACTGAGAATATTTGTTAGAACTAAGTTTTGTATGTCCAGATTTCAGCAGCTTGAAAATAAAAATTGAAACAGCCAATGAAAAAAAATAAATGCAGGCACGAAACCAAGGAAGTAAAAAAAAAAATACAAACAAACAACTAGATCTGTATCTCAAGTGTCCTCACTGGAAATGGTGTAGAAATGGGGAAGATGTGGTTGTGAGGTCTGCAGCCTAGGTCAAACCCCAAAATCTTCATCAAAGACCTAATTTCCCCCATGGGGGCTATCCTGTTCTGTTTTCCAATTAACCTCGTCCCATTGGTAATATTACATTCTGCAAACATTCTTTACCTATCCAACTGTCCATCAAGTATCTTCTATAAGCCAGATACTATGCCCTAAAGATATAAGGTAGACTTCCGGAGAAGATGGCGGCTTAGTAAGACGCGCGGGTCTTAGTTCCTCCTCCAGAAAAGCAACTAAAGAAACAGAAACAATACAAAACAGCTCCCGGAGTCACGACAGAGACCAAAAAAGACAGCGTACCCCATTCTGGAACGGCTGAACGGGTAGGGAGAATCCACTGCTGTGAGATACCCGAGGGGTGCACGTTTTCCCGGCTGGGGTGACTGGCGTCTGGGGTCCCCTCCACGCACGTGGCTCCCCGGTCTGACTGGGAACATTGGATAGCGGGGCCCTCCCGTCACGCTTGGCGTCTCGGGCCAGCTGGGCAATTTGGACCGGCACTCCCCCAAGCCACGGCCAGCGACCCCCGCCTCCACGCGCGGTTTCCCGGGCCGACTGCCCCGCAGACAAACGACCGCCACGAGCGCCACCTACTGGGCAGGAAAAGAAAAACAGAGCCCAGAGATTCCACAGAAAAACCTTTCAACCAGCTGGGTCCCACACCCAGGGAGATCTGATCAAATGCCCAGACACCAGCAGAAAATAATGGATGACGCTCGGAAAATTGAAGATATGGCCCAATCAAAGGAACAAATCAATAGTTCAAATGAGATACAGGAGCTGAGACAACTAATACTGAATATACGAACAGAAATGGAAAAACTCTTCAAAAACCAAATCAATAAATTGAGGGAGGACATGAAGAAGATATGGGCTGAACAAAAAGAAGAAATCGAAAATCTGAAAAAACAAATCACAGAACTTGTGGGAGTGAAGGACAAAGAAGAAAAAATGGAAAAAACAGTGGATACCTACAATGGTAGATCTAAAGAGACAGAAGCTACAATTAGTGAACTGGAGGATGGAACAACTGAATTCCAAAAAGAAACAGAAACTATAGGGAAAAGAATGGAAAAACTTGAGCAGGGAATCAGGGAACTGAATGACAATATGAAGCGCACAAATATACGTGTTGTGGGTGTCCCAGAAGGAGAAGAGAAGGGAAAAGGAGGAGAAAAACTAATGGAAGAAATTATCACCGAAAATTTCCCAACTCTTATGAAGGACCTAAATATACAGATCCAAGAAGTGCAGCGCACCCCAAAGAGAATAGACCCAAATAGGCGTTCTCCAAGACATTTACTAGTTAGAATGTCAGAGGTCAAAGAGAAAGAGAGGATCTTGAAAGCAGCAAGAGAAAAACAATCTGTCACATACAAGGGAAACCCAATAAGACTATGTGTAGATTTCTCAGCAGAAACCATGGAAGCTAGAAGACAGTGGGATGATATATTTAAATCACTAAAAGAGAAAAACTGCCAACCAAGACTCCTATATCCAGCAAAATTGTCCTTCAAAAATGAAGGAGAAATTAAAACATTTATAGACAAAAAGTCACTGAGAGAATTTGTGACCAAGAGACCAGCTCTGCAAGAAATACTAAAGGGAGCACTAGAGTCAGATACGAAAAGACAGAAGAGAGAGGTATGGAGTAAAGTGTAGAAAGAAGGAAAATCAGATATGATATATATAATACAAAAGCCAAAATGGTAGAGGAAAATATTATCCAAACAGTAATAACACTAAAAGTTAATGGACTGAATTTCCCAATCAAAAGACATAGAATGGCAGAATGGATTCAGCTTTAAGACAAGATAAACTTATGAACCATGTAATAACATGGATGGACCTAGAGAATATTATGCTGAGTGAATCCAGCCAAAAACTAAAGGACAAATACTGTATGGTCCCACTGATGTGAACGGACATTCGAGAATAAACTTGAAATATGTCATTGGTAACAGAGTTCAGCAGGAGTTAGAAACAGGGTAAGACAATGGGTAATTGAAGCTGAAGGGATACAGACTGTGCAACAGGACTAGATACAAAAACTGAAAAATGGACAGCACAATAATACCTAATTGTAAAGTAATCATGTTAAAACACTGAATGAAGCTGCATCTGAGCTATAGGTTTTTGTTTTGTTTTGTTTTGTTTTGTTTTGATTTTACTATTATTACTTTTATTTTTTTCTCTATATTAACATTCTATATCTTTTTCGGTTATGTTGCTAGTTCTTCTAAACCAATGCAAATGTACTAAGAAATGATGATCATGCATCTATGTGATGATGTTAAGAATTAATGATTGCATGTGTAGAATGGTATGATCTCTAAATGTTGGGTTAATTTCTTTTTTTCCGTTAATTAAAAAAAAAAAAAAAAAAAAAGAGAAGGGATAATTGGAGATGAAGGGATACAGACTGTACAACGGGACTGGATATAAAAACTCAGAAATGGACAGCACAATACTACCCAATTGTAATGCAATTATGTTAAAACACTGAATGAAGCTGCATGTGAGGTATAGGTTTTTTGTTTTTGTTTTTTTTTCTTTCTATTATTGTTTTAATTCTTATTCTGTTGTCTTTTTATTTCTTTTTCTAAATTGATGCAAATGTACTAAGAAATGATGAATATGCAACTATGTGATGTTATTAAGAATTACTGATTGTACATGTAGATCGGAATGATTTCTAATTGTTTTGTTAATTCTTTTTTTAATTAATAAAAAAAAAAAAAAAAGATATAAGGTAACCATCCAGTTGGTACTCAAGGCTCAGGATGGGAAGACAACTTGTAAATAGGCATTAGACCTAACAGCAAAGTAAGTGATATACAGTGCTACTATAGAACCAGAGAGGGGTTCCCAGAGGAATGGGAACCCAGGCTGAGTTAAATAGAGTATATTAAACTGAAGAGTTCAGATTTTTGTCTTGTAAGAGGCTGTTTACCTTAGGCTACCGCTTTGGGACCTTTAATTCCTGACAGACTCCCAAGGGTAGGTACTGGATCTGATACAATCACTGGTCCAAACAGTAAAGCCACCCTTTTCTCTTCCACTAAAAAAAGCTCACTGGAATGAGAGTGAAGCTGATACTGTTAAGAGTTAAGCTTGACTCTGATCTAAGAAGAAATATTTTTAAATAAATCATTCAAAAATTCCAGTACTAGTAACAGTAATAAGCCTCTTGTGACACATCTCACAATATATCACAAACTCACATTTGAGGACTAGAACTATGATAACACAGAGACTTTAAGGACTTTTAAGCCAAGGTATGGCTCTCTCAGGCTGCACACTGGAAAACTCATACAAGCAGCTGTCTAGACGCAAAAGCAGACACAATACTGGGAAGCAAGAGACAAGGCAGACCAGAGAAGAGTAACAGCAGAGGGACTGGGGTGGAGGGCATAGCTTAGAGAGCCATTTAGAAAGTAGATTATGCTTGAATTGAGGTGAGGAGAAACAATGAAGGGTTATGCAGAGACTCTCTAGTAATTCCACTTACTAACAGTTCAATTTTGGATATACTGAGTTTGAAGTTCTTTTAGAACAAATCTTCAGGTGTAGACTTGACTGCTTAATATATGGGATCAGAGGAGAGAGGTTTGGGGTAAAAACACAGATCTGGGTAAAAATCTCTGTAAAAACTGAGGGAAAACATGTGGCAAGAGGAGAGTGGCAGAGGCTGCCTGTCAACACTGACAATAAATATGGGGAGGCTAGAGGATGTGCATACCTTAATGATGATTGAGGGGCAAAGGGTAGAGATATCGAAAACCCAAGAGAGTGATTTTAGGTAAGTCAAGGGAAGACACTTTCCAGAAAAGAGTGATCAACAGGGTCCAATGTCATTTCAGTGGATGCAGGCGGCTCCTGCGATGGGGAAATGAGAAGTGTGAGAGAATCTGGAACTTGGAATGGTGGGGGTGGGGTAGGCGTCATTCTTTGAAATGGGAGGAAAAAGGTTCGGGTGTGTCTCTGAACAGGAAGACACAATGGGAAGAGAAAGCAAGGGTAAATATACAGGAGGAAACTGATGGAACAAGCTTCCTGGGAGAAAGGGAACCAGGGCACATTATGGTGAGTGGGATTAGCCTTGCAGACAAGAAGGAATCTACATTTCCTGATATAGGAAGGAAGTAAGGATGGCGTAGTAGCAGGTAAGTTCTTGAGAGTGGATGGGGAAGGACTTGAGGCACTGTATGGCTGAGAGCCTCTCAATTCTCAGGCGGAAGCCATATATTTGTATCTGTGGCTGTATGGTTCCTAGCAGTGCCTAACCTGGAATGGGAAAGTGCCTGTGTGAAGTACTTTAGCACTTACATATTTGTTTGTTCAATCAGATAGGCTTTATTCTAATTGCTCTTGCCAATCCTTTCCCAAGTGCCTGCCCAGACTCTGTTCTCTAGAAGGAAAGAGGCACTTTTCTGTTTCTCTTGTGCCTGCCTCACCCAGGGCCTCATGTACAGTTCAGCCCTTCCTGGGTATTTGATAACTATGCTAGCTAGAGCTCTCAATTTTCACTCTGCCTGGTCCTACCAGCCCCCTCTTCTCTCAACTCCTGTACTGTGGGGAGTCTGTTTCCACCTAGAAGATTTTTTTTTTAAACCAGCTCAGGTATTTACTGAATGCCAGGTACTTGGAATATAAAGATTAAAAAGGCATTATCCCTGCTCTCAAGTAGCTTCAATTTGGAGTAGACTAAAAAGATAAAAAAAAAAAACTGATTATAATATAATATTATTAAGTTCAATATTGGTATTATTTACGAGATGCTGTGAGAATACAGAAGAAGGGCAACCTATCCAGTCTGAAATGGCAGACAGAGATTAGGGAATGCTTTCAGGAGTTAAACCAAGTAGGAGTTGTATGAACAAGGTCAGGAATGGGATGGGGGTGTGGACAGTATTATAAGAGTCAGAATGCGAAAACACTGTAGGTAAAGGAATGGAGAGATGAAACAGCACCGTGTGCTTTGGGAACTCGGTGTAGTTACATATAGCTGGAGTGTCAAGTAAGGGAGGTGGCGTGAGAAGATGTGGCAGAGGATGATGCTTCTGAGGAGGGGATTCTAGCTTTATGAAAAGTTGTTAAAGAAGAATTACACAGATTGTAATAAATATTAATACAGAAAAATGTAATAAATATTAATACAGAAAAGTGTAACAAATATTAATACAGAAAAATGAAAATCTGAATCCAGTGCGGCAATGAAAACCAAGATAATGGTTCTGAATGAAAGAGGTTTGGGAGCCAGAAGCAGGCTTGGACCATCTCACACAGGATTTGCCATTATTATTTGCTAGTTCCATTCCTGGGTTTGGTCTAGTTATTTACAGAAGGAAAAAGTGAGTGAATGCAACGGATGAGGAAGGAGTTACAAAATAGATATTTGAGTACTGGTTCTCCTACTGGATTTCTAAGACATCCCAAAGTCAACATATCCATCCTGAACTGATCTCCCAAGAATCTGTTACCACCGCTAGCCTCCCACACCTCAGCTGATGGCAACTGCAACTTTTAGTGCTTAGACCAAAAATCTCCACCGAGAGGATTTTAAAGCACTTGCCTTAAATTCTCTCCCACCAAACTGTGACCAGGAGATTGAAAGGCAGTGAGGGAAAGAATGGGAAGAGATGTGTTGAAGGAAAAAGAGTAAATGCAAACTACTATATATTTTGGGGTTTTGTTCCATACGCAAATTGGGCTACTTAGGAAATGTAAGAGAGACGTTTTAAATCATAATTATGCATCATTAGAATTTACATTATGCAAAAGTGACATAAAATGAGACCAGCTTTAAACTACACATCAACAGAGCCATCTGCTCTTCTCTAAGAGGCTGTCTTCCATAATGGATTAAGGAACATGACATCCAAAGTCAGTCTATCTGGGTATTTAAATCCTGGTTCTCCTACCTACCAGCTGTGTGGTGGTGGGGAAGTGATTTAACCTGCAATTCCTTATCTAAACAAAGAGAATAATAATAGTACCTACCTCATAGGACTCTGGGAAGGGTTAGATGAGTTCATGCAAGTATTTAAGCACAGTTCTTGACACAGAGTAAGTGATGTTTAAGAGCTAACTATTCCAGCAGAGATTTGGCTCTCACCTCGTCGGTTTGAGGTGGGTGGGGGGCACGGGGAACAGAACACTGGATTAGGCGTGGGCTGCTGGTCCGCCACAGATGGGCTGGGTAAGCCACCGGCAAGCCACCGCCTTCTTCCACCCCTCAGCTTCCACGTCTGGAAGGCAGGTAGATAAAGACCCCACCGGCTTTACCTTGGGGAAGGGTGAGAGGACTAGTTTCAACCGCCCTTTGAGCGAGCGCCCGGAAAGTTTACAGTCGGTGCACCAGCGCGCCTGCGTAAACCCAGAATGCACAGAGGGCCCACCACAGGCCAGCACGAGGGCAGGGAGGGGGCGCGCAGGGGGCGCCGTCCGCTGGCCTGGGCTTTCGCAAGCCAGTGCCCTCCCCGCCGCGACCCCAGACAGCCCCCTCCTCTGCCCGGTAAAGAGAAATTTCAACCCCCGCGGTCCAGCCACTCGGCACCAACCCACCTGCCGTTGCGCTTTTCTGCGCGCCGAGGGTCGGAGCTCTTGGGGAAGACGCCAACCGGCCAAAAGAGATGGGGGTGGCCCGTGAGCGCTACTTCCGGGAGCGACTGAGCGCGCACCCCCTCCTAGTGAATGGTACTTTCCGGAAGCGAGCGCGCCTGGCCACGGCTCAGGCCGTTTGTTAGGGCGTAGCGAGCTGGTAGGTTCCCGGCATCTCCTCGGTCAACAGCAGCCCAGCCCGAGAGACTACTTAATACTAGTTTAGCGTTGTGATCTTGGAGGAATCACTTACACTTCTTATTCGATAGATGTTTATTGAGCGTTCATTCCGTGCCAGGCTTCTGGACAGATATGGCCGCCTAGTTTTTCTCTTTCCTGTATTAACTCTGGCATTCTTTGTTTCTCGAATCTATTTTCCCGTGTGTGACTCGTGACTCATCCACGCGTGCAGACAAAAGGAATCACACGATAATGATCCGCAGGTTGGGGGTGTCTTCCCGCCCACCAAATAGGTTGCCCAATCTCATTTCAAGGCTCAGTCATCATTTCAGGAAATCAACCTAGGGTTGTCTCTAGGGACGAACTTCCGCTATGCGGTGGCGCCCTTGCCATAGGCCTTGCACCCCGAGGGCGCCTCACCCCGTCCAGTCCGCCAAGTCCAACTTTGCTGGGCACAGTTCTTTGGCCTGTCCTCCGCTGACACTGCGTTGCGGGCCAAAGAGGCATCACATTCCGTGGGCCTTTAAAAGCGCCAAAACCACTGAGAGGAGAAAGCAATTTGCTTTCACCCTGGGTCCTAGCAGGGCACCAAAGGGTGTCTCACAGACTACCATGAATTTCTTTCCGCTTCCAGAACCAGACAAATTGAGGACCTAGGCTGGGGTCGCCATTAAGTTTTGGGTCATCCTGTTAACCAGACAAAGGCAGTAACACTTTGGAGACGCTGGTGAGTACAGTTAAGTTCTGCCTGTTATGTGGATGCACCTGGTGAAAGGGCCCCACTCTCCAGTATTGTTTGTAGAGTTGTAACTGCATAACCAGCTTTTCAAAGTCCACTATGAAGTTGCTTCCATCAGTGTTCATCTCAGTGTCGGAAAATACGGATAGCGGGAATAGACTTCAATTATTTGTGTACAGTCATGCACAGGTTCCACTTCCCGGCTTGGAAGTAAGGTAGCTGGGTTTAAACTAGAAGGAGCTTTTAGAGTGATGTTAGGATTATCTAGTAGAATAACTTAATATTTGACGATCCAACAGTGAGCCGATAGCCACCTTTCCGTTTTAACAATGGCAGCACGTAGTGTGGTGTGTGCACCGTGGTGAGTTGTCCTAAATTAAAGTTTTCATTTTGTATCATCATCTCATTGGGGCATCAATCATTTGGGTTGTCTAGCTTCCCTCTGGAAGCTTTCCTTGCGAATGTCACACATGGCTGCTCCCCTTAGGCATACTGGCCATCCCTGGGTAGTATAGTCTAGCCGTTTAGAAGAATAGACCACAGGACATCTGGCATTTTCTAGTTTTTGAGTAAGCACTCCTAATCCAATCCCTCATATGGATGCAGATGAGGAAAGGTCGAATGCTTTCTTGGGTCTGGGAGGCCTAGGGCTGGGACTGTTAAAATTTCTCTTTTTGTATCTTGGAAGGCATTTTTTACATCCACTAGTCCAATTTAGAGGCTCTCGCTCAGATCCTGTCAAGGCTTTATATAAATGTTTTGCTATGAGTCCAAAATTGGGTATCCAAATTCTACAGAATCCTGCCTTTCCTAAAAATCCTTGAAGCTGCCTTTTTTTAAGTGGCTCTGCTACTTAAAGTCTCTCTCTGGTCTAGCAGCTCAGACTGGATTTCTCTGTCCTATGGGTACTCAAAACCTAGATATTTTACTGACTTCTTAGAAATTTGGGCCTTTTTCTTAAAGACTTTATATACAGTCTGCAAAGAAATTCAGAGTTTGAATAGTGTTATCTGATGCTTTTTTAGTATAGCTTGCTGCTAGTATATCATCCATATATTGTAATAATACTCCTTCATATATGTGTAAATACCTTAAGTCTGGATAACACTTCTCCAACTATTGTGGGAGTATTTTTAAATCCTTGTGGAAGAACAGTCCAACAATATCAATGCTTTTTTAGTAACAGGTCTTCCCATTCAAAAGCAAATAGTTCTTGAGATTCTGGGTCAAAGGTTATGCAGTAAAAGTCAGCTTTCAGATCTTAACAGTGAACTAACAGAGATCTCCAGATAATGTAGTAAGTAAAATATATGGATTTGGAACCACTGGGTGGATGTCTTCTACAATTAATGACTTGTCCTGGAGGCACCTCTCCTGACAAACAATCTGAAGAAAAGGTTATCTGGTGTTTTAGTATGCTAAAGCTCTGGGAATGCAATACACCAGAAATGGACTGGCTTCTATAAAGGGGATTTATTTAGTTACAAATTTATAGTTCTTCAGTGGAAAGGCAGCTAGCTTTCATCTGGGTTTCTCTGTCACCTGGGAAGACAAACAGTGAAGTCTGCTGGCCTTTTCTCTAGCTTCTGGGTTCAAACAACTTTCCCTGGAGCTTTTCCCTTTTGCATCTCCAAACTTTGGTCTGAGCTCTGAGCTGAGTGGTGCTGGGCTGCTTCTCTCTCTTCTGACCTCCTTTTGAAGCTTCCAGCTAATCAAATTAATATGTCACTCATTGTAGATTGAAATACTAGTGATCATTGACAGGGAGGAGTAAGGGGTATGGCATGTATGAGTTTTTTCGTTTTTATTTCTTCTGAAGAGATGCAGATGTTCACAAAAATGATCATGGTGATGAATACACAACTATGTGATGATACTGTGAGCCATTGATTGTACACCATGTATAGAATGTTTGTATGTTTGTTTGTTGTGTACCATAAAAATATTTAAAACAAACAAACAAGAAGTCACTCATTGCAGAAGGCACTTCCTTTAGCCAACTGTTGATATAATCAGCCATAGATGAATTTCACATGCTGATGGTTTAAGTCCACAGCAACAGAACAACAGGGTACCATCACCTGGCCAAGTTGACACCTGAACTTATACTACATCTGGGCATTTAGCTTGGTTAATGGACCCTTCTAGCAAGGAAACTGGACATTCTGTATGTACAGGAAACTATACTTTAAAATTTTGGTTCCAATTTGGCAATCTAGCAGCTGTAAAAATGGTTTATTTTCTCTTTTACCAGATATTCCCATTATAGTAGCTTACTGGTTGGATATTGTGTTAGATTTTTAATACTAGTACACGTCTCCTGTATCAACAAGAAAGTCAATTAATTGTTTTCCCACCTGTATTATTACCCCAGGCTCTTGATGGGAGATTGAGAGAAGTTGTATTTCTTCTAATGGAACCTCTTGACCTCTTCTTTCCAAGTCTAAGTGGGTTGTATCATCATCTCATTGGGGCATCAATCATTTGGGTTGTCTAGCTTCCCTCTGGGGTTATTCTAGCCTAGTCTCACCCTTGTTTATACTTACTATTATAATGGTAACAATTCCATCTCCCCTTGTTTGAATCCATAAAAACCTTGAACCCCCTAGATTCAGAGAGACAGATTTTTGGGCCAATAGTCCATCTGATCTCCTGCTTCATGTCTAGCAATAAACTTTTTCTCTCTTTGAAACCCTAGTGTCTCAGGCATTGGTCATTTGAGCACAACAGGCAAAAGAATCCACTGCCTTTGTCTGGTAACAGTTCTCCCTATTCTCTTTCCTAGAGTAGCCAAGGCTTTTTCCATCTCCTTCCCACGTCCCTCCTCTAGCTCCGAGGAAATCAACTCCAAGAGGGGTCCATTTCTCCAGCTTGGGCTAAAGCAGGAGTCCCTGCAATAAGAGTATACGTCTTTATGCTTTATCAAAATTATTTTTTATCCCTTCCATGGCTCAGAGGTAGAGATACTGGTTTCTCTCTATGAGGAAACTGACATAGTCACACAGGATGTTAAAGTAAGAGATGGGACAGCCACAAAGAATTTTAGAATTGAATTATGCAAGCAAGAGTTGAGTTAAATGATTATAGTTACTGAATCATTATATAGATGTTTTCTTACTTTCTAAAATATTGTATTATAAAAGATATATTGTAGAATAGCCAAAGGAAATACCTGAAACTACTAAAACTCATTGAATTGTAACCCAGATGCCTTCATCTTTGATGATGGTACTTTATTGTATAATTATATAATCCTTACCTTGTAACTGTAAAGCCTTAAGATAACCCATGACTGGCCTTGCTTATTCCCCCTCATCTTGCTTTACAACTTTGATGTCTTGTGATCATGTAGATCAATGAAGGAACCTTAATGTTTATCAATGAAGGAACTTAAATCAGCTCAGAACTAACGCACCCCAATGCCTAGGCTATTGTTCTAGTTTGCTAGCTGCCGAAATGCAATATACCAGAAACAGAATGACTTTTTTAAACGGAAATTTAGTAAGTTGCTAGTATACAGTCCTAAGGCTGAGAAAATGTCTCAATTAAAACAAGTCTATAGAAATGTCCAATCAAAGGCATCCCCAGAAAGATACCTTGTTTCAAGAAGGCCGATGAAGTTCAGAGTTTCTCTCTCAAGTGAGAAGGCACATGGTAAACACAGTTATGGTTTCTCTCTCAGTTGAAGGGGCACATGATGAGCACAGCATCATCTGCTAGCTTTCTCTCCTGGTTTCCTGTTTCACGAAGCTTCCCAGGAGGTGTTTTCCTTCTTCATCTCCAGAGAGCTGGCTGGTGGACTTTCTGCTTCGTGGTGCTGCAGCATTCTCTGCTCTCTCTGAATCTCCTGACTTTCTCACTTGTCGTTCTCTTTTATAGGATTCCAGTAAACTAAGGATTTATCTTTTATAGGATTCCAATAATCACGTCTCCACCTAATCCATTTCAACAACCACTCTTGATTGGGTCACATCTCCAAGGAAATGATCTAATTACAGATTCAAACATACAGTACTGAATAGGGATTAGAAGAAATGGCTGGATTTATAAAACAGAATTAGGATTAAAACATGGCTTTTCTAGGGTACATACATCCTTTCAAACCAGCACAGCTATCTCCCTAGACAAAGCTAGTTCTAAGTAGAATTGGCCCTCCTGTCATATGCAGTAGCTTAAACCTTAACCTATAGATGACCTATAATTCATTATAATACCAAAAATCACATGAATTGTAACTGAGAAGTTAGGATTTAAGGGATGATTATGATTACTTAATCATTAATAGATACTCCTTTTTGTTTTCTGGTATATTGGCGTAGCAGAGGAAAATACCTGAAATCCCTGAACTATAATTCAGCTGCCCCGATATCTGAAATAATTGTAAAAGCCCTTATCTTGTGCCTTTGGAATTGTGAGAGCTGTTACTCCCTTTATCTGGTCATTTTCTTAAAGTAACTTGTAGGGCAAAGGGTCAGTGAAAGGGCTAATGAAAATTTTGAGTCAGCCATTAATTAGTTCCAGCCTTTTGCATTTGTGGATTGTATCAGCTAGACTCTGCTATTGAAATGATAACTCTGCCTCCCTTCTTTTAGGCTTACATTTTTACTGTTGAAATGATGACCTTGCCATTTTTCTTTTCAGCTTGCACTTCTGAAATGATAACCATCTCCCTTCCTGCTTAAGCTTGATTATTTGAAATTGTAATTAATCTCCCCTTGCTGGAATCCATAAAAACCTCGAAATCCCTAAACTTGGGGAGACATATTTTGGGTTGCTGGGCATTTGATCTCCTGCTATGTGCCTAGTAATAAACTCTTTCAATA
The DNA here is from genome assembly GCF_023851605.1 of Tamandua tetradactyla. NCBI lineage: Eukaryota > Metazoa > Chordata > Mammalia > Pilosa > Myrmecophagidae > Tamandua > Tamandua tetradactyla. The sequence goes on along the minus strand of NC_135327.1, from coordinate 194,499,606 downwards.
ATAAACTCTTTCTTTGAAATCCCTGTGTCTTAGGAATTGGTCATTTGAGTGCTCCAGCAGAAGAAACCACTGCCTTTGTCCAGTAACACTATCATCATGTTAAGACCACCATTTTCTTATGTATGTCCAGTGACTAAGCATGGGATCAATCTACAAATGCTTAATGATTAGACTATCTCTAATTTTATCTCAAACCATTATATTAATTAAACTAAACCTACCTGTCTGTGAAAACTCTAAAACTCTCAGAGTTACTGCAGTTCAGGAAGACATATCTGAGGCCCATAAGCCTCCTGCTCTCCTTGCTTTGTGCTATGCAACAAAGCTCTTTCTCCCTCTGAAACTCTCTGTCACAGGATTGGTCACTGTGTCATGGGGCAGGGTACCTACACTTTGATCTGTATCAGTTACATTGTTACATGGTGTGCTGGTTTGAAAGGATGTATGCCCCTTAGAAAAGCCATGTTTTAATCAAAATCCCATTTCATAAAGGTAGAATAATCCCTATTCAATACTGTATGTTTGAAACTATAATCAGATCATCTCCCTGGATGATGTGATTTAGTCAAGAGTGGTTGTTAAACTGGATGAGCTGATGACATGTCTCCACCTATTTGGGTGGGTCTTGATTGGTTTACTGGAGTCCTATAAAAGAGGAAACATTTTGGAGAATGGGAGATTTGGAGACAGCAGAGAATGCTGCAGCACCATGAAGCAGAGAGTCCACGAGCTAGCGACCTTTGGAGATGAAGAAGGAAAACACCTCCCGGGGAGCTTCATGAAACCAGAAGCCAGGAGAGAAGATGCTAGCAGATGACGCCATGTTCACCATGTGTCCTTTCAGATGAGAGAGAAACTCTGGCTGTGCTCACCATGTGCCTTTCCACTTAAGAGAGAAACTCTGAACTTCATTGGCCTTCTTGAACGAAGGTATCTTTCCCTGGGTGCCTTTGATTGGACATTTCTATAGACTCGTAATTGGGACATTTTCTCAGCCTTAGAACTGTAAACTAGCAACTCATTAAATTCCCCTTTTTAAAAGCCATTCTGTTTTCGGTATATTGCATTCCGGCAGCTAGCAAACTAGAATACATGGGGTCCATATAATGGGGTGAGAACTGGTTCCTTTCCACTGTTAATCCAGACACAGTCTTGAATAAGGGGTTTCTTATGCAAAAGAAGTCAATTAAACAACTGTCGGAAACGTATTTAGAGAGAAACAACAGAAGGAAACTCTGATCTACTATAGCTACCAAGTTCTTCACTCCAACCAAGCCAAGTTTGGGAATGTTGCATATAAAATCATCTCATTGCTTTGGTAGGTGTTGTACAAAAGAAGGATAATTAGGAATGGTACCTTCCTTGAAAGCTTCAAAATATAGCAGCCAGTTTCCCGTTTGCATTTGAAAACACTGTGCAGGCAAATCTAGCAGGCCTCCTCCCTGCCCTGAGGCATAGTCAACTTTATCATTTAAAATCCTACATGATACTAATGTAGTCCTGTCCCAATTTGAAAGGATTATGTGCCCTAGAAAAGCCATGTTTTAATTCTGATCCATCTTGTGAAGGCAGTTGTTTATTTTAATCTCTATTTAGCACTGTAGGTTAGAAACCTGATTAGATTATCCCCACAGAGATGTGACACACCCAGTTGTGGATATTAATATTTGATTAGTGTGAGATCTGACTCTACCCATTCTAAATGGGTCTTGACTAGTTTACTGGAATCCTTTCATTGAGAAAACATTTTGGAGAGAACCACAAAAAGGCAACAGAGCAGAGCCACGAGAATTACAAGAGCCCATACAGCAAGAGACCTCTGGGGATGAAGAAGAAAAACACTACAGGGTGCATCTTGTTCATGAAACAAGAAGCCTGAAGAGAAAGCTAGCAGATGTTGCTATGTTCACCATGTGCCTTTCCAGTTGAGAGAGAAACCCTGAACGTCATTGGCCTTTCTTGAGAGAAGGTAACCTCTTGTTGATGCCTTAATTTGGACATTTTCATGGCCTTAGAGCTGTGAAGTTGCAACTTAATAAATTCCCCCTTTTAAAAGCCATTCTGTTTCGGGTATATTGCATTCTGGCATCTAGCAAACTAGAACAAGACCCCTCCCACCTTCCCTCACCCCTGCAAAGTAATTAGGTAGATCAGGTGCTTGACCTCAAGATATTTGAGATTTCTATCCCAGCTCTACTCTGGTACCTTCCCACAATGTGCAGGAACCTTGGTCTTTTTCTGGTTTTCTGGATCATTTCATAGACTTGAGCAGTGTTAGAGCTGGACAGAGCCATAGAATTCTAGTCTCCATCCCCAATTTTACAAATGCCCAATAAGTATCAGAGTTTCAGCTCTGATGCCATCTCTGACATCAGAAGCTCACTCTCAGGAAATGGCTTTGTTCAAGAGGTGAAATGTAGAGTATTTTCATGAGTATAAAAAGTAGCACAATTTACAAAATAGTTGAATACTTTTTGCTCACAATAATTATGTGAAGTAGGAAGAAGAGGCATTATTATTCCTAAGTGACAAATGAAGAAACTGAGGTATGAAAATTTAACAAAACTTGCTCAGCAAAGGGCTAAGAAAGGACTAATTCCAGTTCTTTGTCTGCAAGCCCAGAGATCTTCTTACTTAGCAGTGGCTTGGGAAGCAGAAGAACCAATGGAGAACTGGTTTAAAAAGAAGAATATAAGTATCATATAAATTCTGAGGGTCTGGAATGAGCCCAGCAAATGATGTTTTAATTAAACCCCCCAGAGGAGTGAAATGCGTTGAATCCCTCTGTGCACAGACACTTTTGAAAAATGCTGATTTAAAGCAAACTTTTTGGCTTACATATCTCCTTAAAGGATCTTGAAAACTTGGTACATTTTAAAGTTGACATCTAATCATTTAAAAATTTTTTTAACATTTTAAATTGTATAATACATATATAAAACAGAGAAGGAAAAAAATAACAATAGTTTTCCAAGCACTCTTCAACAGGATGGATCCCAGTGTTTGTCATGGGCTACCATACCATCATCTCAGATTTTTCCTTCTAGCTGCTCCAGAACATTAGAGGCTAGAAGGAATAAATATTTTTTTATCATCACAATTGACTTTTTTTTTCTTTTTTGTGGAAATAACATATATACAAAGAAAACAATACATTTTAGAGCACAGCACAATAATTAGTTGTGGAACAGAGAGTTTGGTATGGGTTACAATTCTACAATTTTAGCTTTTTTTCTAGCTGCTCTAAGATAATAGAGACTAAAGGAAGTATCAATATGATGAGTCAGTAATCATATTCATTTGTTAAACCCTACCTTCTCTGTATAACTCCACTATCACCTTTGATGTTTCTCCCACTCTTTAGAGGTGTTGGTCTAACTTTTTCATGTTGGAAAGGACTACCAGTAATAAGGTGTAGGGAGATGGAACTAGCTGATGTTCTGGAGAGGCTGGCCCCTCTGCATTTCAATACTTATCTGGTCCAGGGGCCCATCTGGAGGTTGTAGGTTTCTGGAAAGTTACCCTCATGCATAGAACCTTTGTAGAATCTTATACATTGCCCTAGCTGTTCTTTAGGATTGGCAGGAATGGTTCTGGTTGAGGTTTGGCTGAAGGATGCATCTAAACATTTTTATTTTAAGTTTAACTAATGTAATGTTCAGCTTATTGTAGGTATTGAACATTTTAAAACTGTACTTCACTCTTTTAATTATATGCCATGGACTTAATATAATGGTTGTTTAGCTAATATTATCTATTTTAAAATACATGAGCAAACTTCTTCAATCAGAAATTTTAGTTTCTTTTTCTACTTGAATTTATTTTCCATTTTATTTTCTCCCAAACAATTTTATACTATTGTAATATTTTTTAATTTTTAAACATTTTTATTGTAAAATATATATACAAAGAAAAAAGCAATAATTTTAAAAGTACACTTCAACAAGTAGTTATAGAATAAATTGCAGAGTTTGCTGTGGGTCACTATTCCACAGTTTCAGATTTTTCCTTCTAGCTGCTCCAAAACACTGGAGGCTAGAAGAAATCTCAATATAGTAATTCAGCAGTCATATTCATTTGTTAAATCCTATTTTCTCTGTTATACCTACTCCTTCTCCTTTGATCCTTCTCCCAATCTGTAGGGATCTTTAGGTAATGCCCATTCTGACTTTTTGATGTCAAGAAGGGGTGTTGACACTAAACTATAAGGGCCTGCTATTAATTGATAATCTTGGAAAGGCTGGTCCCTCTGAATTTCAGGGCTTCAGAATTTATTTGGCCTAGGAACCCTCTGGAAATTATAGGTTCCATGAAAGCAGACTTAGTGCATGAAACTTTTATTAAGCCTCAGTTCGAGCCCTAGTTGTGCTTAAGTGTTAATTGGAGTATTGTGGGTTGGGGTTTAGTACTTGTCTAACTGAAGCTTGCATAAGAGTAGCCTCCAGAATAGCCCCTTGATTCTATTTGATCTCTCTTGCCCACTGATGCCTTATTTTATTCTACTTCTTTCCACCATTTTGGGTCAGGAAGGCGTTGTCAATCCCAAGTGCCAGGGCCAGACCCATCTCCTGGAGTCACATCCCACATTGATTTTCACCACTGAATGTCATGTCCCACGTAGAGGGGAGAATAATGATTTTCCTTGCAGAGTTGGGCTTAAGAGAGAGAGGGTCCATGTATAAGTAGCAAAAGAGATTTCCTAGAAGCAACTCTTAGGCCTCATTATAGGTATTCTTATCTTCTCCACTACAGAAATAATTTCATAAGGGCAATTTTCAAAATCAAGGGCTTATCCTATTTTCTTTGGAGTCTCCAATGATTGAGAGGGTACCCAGGGTTTCCCAGATGGGAGAGTTTAATAGTTCCATTTTTTTTTCATTCAGTCTCTGAATGAAATATGAATATTTCATGAATATATTATACATTTATAATATATTTTTATGCCTAAAAATATGTTATTGATCTCCCTATCAAAGTATGTATATACATTGAAATATTATTTCAATAATTTCCTTTGGCCAAAATGCTCTGGATTGGATTTAATAGATTATAATCATTATTATGCAATTGATAAAAACAAATATACATTTTGATCATTATTTATGACAAGTAAAATTTATTGGAAATGCAAATCTTGATATGAATGTTCACATTCATAATAGATGAAAATGGATAGAGTTTTATCATAGATTATCATTCAATTCTTTGAATTTTTTCTGGTTGCCTGCCAAAATCAAATAGTGGCTTATTTTGTCAACTGAGAAATAATGAACTGAGCTGTAGTGAAACAAGGGCATTTATTTGGGATCTTAGAATTGCAATTCGGGGAGCACACATTCAGGTAGCAGCACAAACTATTTGTTTGTGCTTCTTTGGGCTTCCAAGCAAGGGTCTTTAAAGAAAAAGATGATTACATAGTTGTTTGTAAAGAATTATGATTGGTGGATGTTTGGGCCTTTCAAATATCCTTTAAGTTAGATAGTTTACTGATTTATCTTGCATTTATTTCATGAGTCCAGATGTCCTCAGAAATATTGTTGTTTGGGTTCTGCATACCTTGGCAGTTTGTGATATCTGGCTGAGGAGTATGTAAGAATAACTTTCTGAATGGTCCCCCCATTCCATTTTAATTCTCTTAGCCATAGTAACTCCATTTTGTTTGATCTCTTTTCTCATTTTATTATTTGATTTAAATGATCACTCAAATAAGTATTACTGCAACTGTGTTGAAAGCAAAGTATGGGAAACCACTAGACTACCCAATAAAAACCTTGTTACCCAGTGGCTTGATATCTTGCCTTCTTCAACACCTATACCAGTTTTTCAAATCCTCCCTTCCTTTGGTATCTCCTGCCCCCATGACTTTTATACCCTAGAGTAATGGACCAATGTAAGATTTGAGACCAATGTAAGTTCTGTAAACTGGGAGAAGGGTAATTATGGGAGGGCCCACTTTTAGGGTGATTGACTCTTCCCTATTTACTTGTGACTTTTAGCACTGAAAATCAATCCTGGATTTGGGGAGCTGCCTCAGTCCCAGGCAAACCGGGACAGTTGGACTTGTTTGGCTATGAAACTGAGCATCTGGAAAGTGATTCCCTTAAGCAATCCTGGCCTATGTATCTCCTGGAGGGTCTTTAGGTACCCCATTTTTCAGATCACTGATCCAGGGAAGTGGAGTTGTAGTTTCAGGATATGACAATGTACTTCAGGACCAAAGAGGTTATCAGAGGGTAGCCAGATTTACACCAAACACAGCTTCCTCAGAGTCAAAGGTACTAACTCCGAGCTGTATCTCCTATGCATTAGCCCCTGCACCTAGCAGCTGTGCAGACTCGCATCAGGCTACCTTCATCACTGTCAGGAAGTCTGTGTGAAGACTTCCAGATGTTGCTCATCCTTGCATTCTCAGAAAGATCACTCTGTGGTCAAAATTGGGGTATTCTTTTAATATGTTGCTGTATTTACCAATTGTTTTGTTTGTTTTTTATTTCTTTTTTCTTGTATTTACTAATTTTTTTTAATTTAGAATTTTTGTTAAAAAGTGAAATTGTCCTATGGTTTTGGTGTATGAGTGGTGTGTGATCCTGGTTTGGGTTTTGTACTAGGGTTATTCTAGGACCCTTTAAGTCAGAGGCTCCTTCCCTTATTTTACCTCTGTTTAAATATCACCTCCATAGAGAGGCTTTCCCTGACCTTCCTACCTGAAAAAGTCCTTCCTTTCCTCCACTACCACACCACCATCCCACAGTCTCTGCCATAGTCAGGAAGCTACTACTACTGCTACTAACCCTAGAGACACATTGCCAAAGAGGCTCAATGAGCAAGCTGCTACCACCACACCAATGGCAGCTAAGCACATGTGACTTGTTAAAAGAAATATAACAAAATAGAATTTCTATGGCTAACTGATTTAAAATGGAGTCAGGAGGTCATTCTGGAGATTACTTTTATGCAGGTCTCAGCCAGATGTCACAAACTGCCACACCATGCAAAACCTCAAGCAACAGTGTTCCTGAAATCCCTAAGGACGTTGGCATACCATAAAGAAACCACAGGATGAATTCAATTCTAACTATCTAACTTTAAGGACAATTAGAGTACCTTAATATATATCAGCCCAAAACAACTTGTCTAATGTTTTCCTTGAAAAGCCCTTGCCTGGAAATGTCAAGAAGTGATACGATTTGGGTTGTTACCTGAATCTGTGCACTCCCCAAATTGCAATACTAAGATCCCAAATAAATGCCTTTATTGCCTTGCAGCTTAGTTTGTTATTTCTTGGTTGACAGTCAAAGAACTAGATGCCAGGAACTCCAGTGCAGCTGTCTGAGAAGGACTATGTGGCCTCACCACATTTGCTGGAAGATATGTCACCTCTGTGCATGGCTTCTGCCTCATGTTACTCTTCTTCTGCCTCCAACTCTTACTCTGGATCATCTGCTTCATAATACCTACATCACAGGAAGATTCTAGCTGCAAATGATATCTGGGAAATTTCGTTTTTAACTTTATAGGCACTAGGCAAGTGAACAGTGTGTTGTCCTTACTGAATGAGCCAATTTCCAGTATCTGTCACACTACTCAATATGTGTGTATCCATAAACACATTATATATTTTTTGTTTTATTGATATACATAGCCTCAGTTCATCATTTTAACCACTCTATTGTATTCCCTGGTATAAATAAACCATGGTTTGTTAGCTGTTTCTCTATTGAGGAGCAATTAACTTGTTTTCACTTTTTTCCTTTTAGAAATACATTGTGTGTCACTGTGCAAATGTACAAGAGATTTTCTAGGATATACACCTAGAAGTGAAATTTCTGGGTCTTAGGTGTACAATTTTATACCTTTGCTAGGTATTGTTAAATTTCTTTCCAAAATGGCTCTATCAATTTGCTCTCTTACTTACCTTTCCACGTGTTGGGGATTGAATCATGTACCCTGTAAAGGACATGTTCCAGTCTTGTGTTCCTGTGGGTATGAACCCATTTGTAAATTGTGTCTTTAAAGATGTCATCAGTTAAGGTGTGGACTCATTTGTGAATAGGATCTTGGATATTTAGATGATGGCAAATTGTATCAGGATAGACTTTAATCTGAAAGACTGGGGGCCTGATAAAGAGAAGAAATTCAGATTCAGTCAGTCAGAAGAAGCCAGAAGTCAGTAGAAACCAGAAGACACTAGGAGAGATTGAGATTGCCATCTGATGCAGGATTGCCAGAAAGCTATCATCAGAACACAACAGGCTTTGGAGAAAGCAAGCCCTGCCAGTACTGTGATGTTAACTTCTAGTCTTCCAAATTGTGAGGCAATAAATTCTTCTTTTTAAAGCCAATTCACTGTGTAGCATTTATCATAGCAGCAATGATAACTAACCCTACATTCTCCCCAATATTTTGTGTTAGCAGATATAACATTTTTTGCTAATCTGATGAGTGTGAAATGGTATTTCATTGTGGCCTAATGTGCATTTCCCTGATTATTAATGAGGCTAAGTATATTTTTTACCTGCTGATCGGCTGTTCAAGTTTCCCTTCTTATCAATTGCTGGAAATATATTTGTCAATTTTTCAATTGCCTTTTTCATTTTCTCATTAATTTGTTAGGATTATTTATACAATATGAATACTAATCTTTGTGTACTGCAATACACAAAAAAATAATATCTTCTCCCAGACTTATTTAAAAAATCCTTCCTTTTCCAGATTGTCATAAAATTACTCTTATGTTTTATTTAAAATATTAAGCTTTTTGGGTGGGCCATGGTGGCTCAGTAGGCAGAGTTCTTGCCTGCCATGCCAGAGACCCGGGTTAAATTCCTGGTGCCTGCCCATGTGAAAAAAAAAATTATGCTTTTTGCATTTACGTTTTTAACTCATCTGAATTTCATTTTTTTGTGAGTGATCTGAGGTAGGGACTGAATCTTACCTTTTTCCATTTAGACAGCCAATTCTCCTGGCAGTCCATCATTTCCCCACTGATTTCTACTGTTCTCCCTTTTCATTCCCATATATATATAGGGATCTATTTCTAGACTCTATATTCTTTGTTTTAATGGCTATCTATTCTATTCTAGTTGTCTATCTCTGCATGAATATTTGTCTGGGCTTTTTAGACATAATTTACATACAATAAAATGCCTAAGTGAATATTTCAATGAGTTTCAACAAATTCATTCACCTGCTTAATCACCTTCACAATCAAGATATAAATTTTCTATCCCCCTCACCCTTGCAAAATTCCCTTGTGCCTCTTCCCAGTTAATCCTCCATCCTGGCCCCAGGCAACCATTAATTTGCTTTCTATTATTATAAATTAGATTTGCATTTTCCAGAATTTTATATAGATGGAATTATACAGTATATGCTCTTATATGTTTAGCTTCTTTTGCTTAAAGCAATGTTTTTGAGATTCATCCAGTTTTTTTGAAAGCACAAAACAAGCATACAATTTTATTCTACTTGGGTATGTGCATTCTAAATTTATACAAGTTGACTGATTAAATAAACTAGTATTGCATCTATTAGATGTTTAAGATGATGGAAAGTTTGTGATTAACCCAACTGAGTTATTATTCTGATTAACTTTACTTCAGAAGTAATTGCCTTTTTTTTTTGATAGTAAAAGCTGGGACCAAGTGGGACTCTGATCTCGGATGGAGACTAAAAAACCCTGAGAGGTTCCGCACTTTTATTTTATAGGGCTACAAGATAAGGAAGGCCAAAAACTTTAATCAAAGGAATGGGGAGGGAGGGGGAACACTCTTTGTGTCTTATCTTAGCCTGCAGTTTTTGCAGCAATGCAGGAACTGGGCCATCTGCTTCGTTGTGGCCAGATGAGTCATAAGTCACATATGCTTCCCAAGGTAGGAGTAATTGCCTTTTTAACAAATATTTTTATTAAGAAATCTTCACGCGCATACAGTCTATTCATAGTATACAATCAGTGTCACACAATATCATATAGTGTGTATTCATTACCATGATCATTTTTAGAACATTTGCATCACTCCAGAAAAAGAAATAATAAGAAGAAAAAACTCATACATCCCATTCCCCTTATTGACTACTAAGTATTTCAATCTACCCAGTTTTTTACCCTTTATCCCCCCATTATTTATTTGTTTTTTATCCTTATTTTTTTACTCATCTTTCCATACCCCAGATAAAAAGAGCATCAGACACAAGGTTTTCACAATCACACAGTCACACTGTAAAAGCTATATAGTTATACAGCTGTCTTCAAGAATCAAGGCTACTGGAACACAGTTCAAGTTTCAGGTACTTCCCTCTAGCCACTCTGTGTCAGTTTGAAAGTATTATATACCCCAGAAAAGCCATGTTTTAACCCTAATCCAATCTTGTGGGAACAGCTGTTTCTTTTAATTCTGATTCAATACTGTAGGTTGGAAACTTTTGATTAGATTATCTCCAGGGAGATGTGACGTGCCCAATTGTGAGTGTGATAGTTTGCTCAGATGCAGATGTGACTCTACCCATTCTGAGTGGGTCTTGATTAGTTTACTGAAATCCTTTAAAAGAGGAAATTTTGGAGAAAGCAGACAGAACCTACAGAAATGACAGAGCTGACAGAAACTTCAGAGCAGAGCTGACAGATGTCATCAATTAGAGAACAGAGCCATAGGATATTTGGAGATGCTTGAAGTCCAACAGATGTCTTATGAGATGTTAAGCAAGTTATACCCTGGAGAAAGCCAAGGGAAGCTAAGAGATGAAAGCCAGGCCTGGAGAAGCAAAGCAAAAGGCAATGGAGACCAGGAGCAAGGGGCCAGTGTGCTTTCCCAGCTGACAGAGGTGTTCCTGACCTATGGACCTTTCTTGAATTAAGGTATCTTTTCCTGGATGCCTTAGTTTTGACATTTCTATAGGCTTAGAACTGTAAACTTATAACTTATTAAATTCTCATTTTAAAATCACATTCCAGCAGCTTATGAACTAATAGACACTCCAATATACTATAAATTAAAAAGGGGTATCTATGTAATGCATAAGAATAACCTCCAGGATAATCTCTCAACTTTGTTTGAAATCTCTCAGCCACTGAAACCTTATTTTGTCTCATTTTTCTCTTCTACCTTTTGGTCAAGAAGTCTTTCTTAATCTCATGATGCCGAGTCCTGGTTCATTCTGAGAGTCCTGTCCCAAGTTGCCAGGCAGATTTATATCCTGAGGGTCATATTCCATGTAGGGGGAAGGGCAGTGAGTTCACCTGCTGAGGTGGCTTGGAAAGAGAGACCACATATGAGCAACAAAATAGGTTCTCTGGGAGTGACTTGCAGGCATAATAATAAGTAGGTTTAGCCTCTTCTTTGCTGGAATAAGTTTCATAGGGGCGAGCCCCAAGATCGAGGACTCAGACTATTGAATTGGTTGTCTCCATTTCTTGTAAGACTATCAGGAATTCCCCAAATGGGGAAGTTTAATATTTCCTCCTTTCTCCCCAATGCCCAAAGGGGTCTTTGCCATGTGCTACCCAAAATATAAATTTTGTACCAAATAAACATCTCTTCCTTTGGTCTCACAGAGAAGTTGAAGTTTTAAAATATGAACCATATCATCCTTTACCCTGCGTTCCGATTTACCTTAGTCCTATGCATTTCAGCTTCATTTATATCTCTAGTTGAAGTCTGATCACTTTTGCAACTTTTTAAAACAGTTCCTGTATAGGGTAATGCTGACCTTCATAGCTTCAGTGCTCTAACTCAGAGTCTCAGGTGTCACATAAATACCTGAAGTTTCAGGGAACAACCAGATTATATACAAATAGCTCAGTATCTCAGAATTTAGAAATAACAGTTATAACTCCTAAATATATGTGACTACTCTTAAGAGCTTACAATCTAAGATGCTTCACATAGGCTCCAACTCATGCTCTCACCTTCAGTTCTCTGAGTTTGTATATTATAGCCAGTTTGTATGAATGAAGCATGATAATATCAGTCTTTTTGTTTCTGATATTTCATTCAACATACTGTTCTTAAGGTCCATTCACCTAGTTGCGTGCCTCACAATTTCATTCCTTCTTGTAATTGCTCATAGTCCATTGTATGTACACACTACAGTTCCCCCGTCCATCCCTCAGTTGTTGTACCTTTAAGCCACCTCCGTCCATTGCAAATCAGGAACACTGCTGCCATAAACACTAGTGTGCAAATGTCCATTCCTGTCCCTATATGGATCATATGGTAACCCCACCCCTAGCCTCCTGTGGAACCACCACACTGCCCTCTGGAGGGGCTGCACTTCTCAGCTTCCCTACCAACAGTGAATAGGTACATCTCTTTCTCCACATTTTCTCTAGCACTTGTTTCTCTCTGTTCATTTTTAAACAGTTTCATCTGCACATCATACACTCCAACCTAAGTAAATAGCCATGCCTTCTCCACCATTAACTATATGAAGACATTTCCTTTTCTTCCACAAAGAATCAATACCCCTTCCCCTAGTCCCCACTTATTGACATTTAGTTTTGGCATTATGCCTTTGTTACATTCAGTGGAAGCATGTTACAATGTTATTGTTGACTGTAGAACATAGTTTGCACTGATTCTTTTTCCTGTATACCCTCCCATTTTCAACACCTTGCAATGTTGACATTGATTTGTTCTCCCTCACACGAAGACATTTTTATATTTGTACATTGTCCACCCTATGTATTCCTAACTTATACCATCTCAGTCTTCATTCTCTATCTTTCCTTCTGGTACTATATGTGCCCCCAGCCCTTCTCCCTCAGCTATATTCACATCCAGCTTCATTCAATGTACTTATATTATTGTGCTACCATCAGATAGTATTGTGCCATCCACTTCTGAATTTTTAGAGTAAGTCAGTCCTGTTGCACATTCTCAATTCTTTCAGCACCAAATGCCCATTTCTACCCCCCTTCTATCTCCTGATAACCTGTGTTTTTAACTTTAACTCTCAAAGTTCACTCATTAATGTTAATTCATATTAGTGAAACCATTCGGTATTTGTCCTTATGTTTCTGGCTAACTTCACTCAGAATAATGTCCTTAAAGTTCATCCATGATGTTACATGCTTCATGACTTTATTCTGTCATACAGCTGCATAATATTCCATCATATGTATATACCACAGTTTGTTTAGCCATTTGTTTGTTAATGGACATTTGGGCTGTTTCCATCTCTTAGAAATCATAAATAATGCTGCTATAAACATTGGTATGCAAATGTCTGTTTGTGTCCTTGCCTTCAGTTCCTCTGAATATATACCTAGTAATGGGATTGCTGGTGTTCTAGTTTGATAGCTGCTGGAATGCAATATACCAGCAATGGAATGGCTTTTAAAAAGAGGAATTTAATAAGTTGCCAGTTTAAAGTTCTAAGGCTGAGAAAATGTCCCAATTAAAACAAGTCTGTAGTAATGTCCAACCTAAGGCATCCAGTAAAAGATACCTTGATTCAAGAAGGCCGATGATGTTCAGGGTTTCTCTCTCAAGTGGAAAGGCACATGATGAACATGGTCAGGGTTTCTTTCTCAGCTGGAAGGACACATGGTGAACATGGTACCATCTGCTAGCTTCCTCTCCAACATCCCAGGAGGCATTTTCGTTCTTCATCTTCATCTCCAAAAGTCACTGGCTGGTGGACTCTCTGCTTCGTGGTTCTACGGCATTCTCCATTGTGGCTTTCTCGTGGCTCTGTCATTCTTCTCTGCTCTCTCTGAATCTTTCACTTCCTCCAAAATGTTTCCTCTTTTATAGGATTCCAGTAAACTAATCAAGACCCACCTGGAATGGGTGGAGATGTGTCTCCACCTAATTTAGTTTAACAACCACTCTTGATTGAGTCACATCTCCCGGGAGATAATCTAATTAAAGTTTCAAGCATACAGTGCTGAATAGCAGAAATGGCTGCCTTTACAAAATGGGATTAGGATTAAAACATGGCTTTTCTAGGGTACATACATCCTTTCAAACTGGCACAGCTGGATTATATGGCAATTCTATACTTAGCTTCCTGAGGAACTGCCAAACTGCCTTCCAGAGTGGTTGCACCATTTTACATTCCCACCAACAGTGGATAAGTGTGCCTCTTTTCCACATCCTCCCCAGCACTTGTCGTTTTCTGTATTTTTGATAATGGCCATTCTGGTGGGTGTGAGATGATATCTCATTATGATTTTGAGTTGCACTTCCCTAATAGCCATGAAGTTGAGCATCTTTTCATGTGCCTTTTAGTCATTTGTATTTCCTTTTCTGAAATGTGTCTGGTCGTGTCTTTTGCCCTTTTTAAATTGGGTTGTTTGCCTTTTTGTTGTTGAGTTATAGAATCTCTTTATATATTCTGTACATTAAACCCTGTGGTAGTTAGATTCAGTTGTCAACTTGGCCAAGTGACGGTACCTACTTCTGTTGCTGTGGACATGAGCCAATGGTATGTGAACCTCATCTGTTGCTGATTACATCTGCAGTTGGCTAAGAGGCATGCCTGCTGCAATGAATGATGTTTGATTTAATTGGCTGGTGCTTAAATGAGAGAGCTGAATGTAGCACAGCCCAAGCAGCTCAGCATACCTCATCTCAGCACACATGGCTCAGCCCAGGCCTTTGGAGATGCAAAAAGAAATCACCCTGGGGATAGTTGCGGGAACCCAGAGGCCTGGAGATAAGGCCAGCAGAGATGACCCTGTGCCTTCCCACGTAAGAAAGAACCTTAGTTGAAAGTTAGCTGCCTTTCCTCTGAAGAACTAACAAAATAAATCCCCTTTTATTAAAAGCTAATCCGTCTCTGGTGTGTTGCATTCCGGCAGCTAGCAAACTAGAACAAACCCTTATCTGATATGTGATTTCCAAATATTGTCTCCCATTACATGGGCTGTCTTTTTACTTTCCTGACAAAGTTCTTTGATGCACAAAAGTTTTTAATTTTAAGGAGATCCAATTTATCAATTTCTTTTTTCATTGCTCATGCTTTGGATGTAAGGTCTATGAAACCATCTCCTATCACAAGATTTATATGATATATCCCTACATTTTCTTCTAAAAGTTTTATGGTCTTAATTCTAATTTTTAGGCGTTTGGTCCATTTTAAGTTAATCCTTGTATAGGGTGTGAGATATGAATCCTCTTTCATTCTTTTGCATATGGATATCTAGTTCTCCGAATGCCATTTATTGAAGAGGCTGCTCTTTCCCAGTTGGGTTGGCTTGACCGCCTTATCAAAGATCAATTGTCCATAGATGAGAGGGTCTATTTCTGAATACTCAATTCTATTTCATTGGTCAGTATATCTGTCTTTATGCCAGTACCATGCTGTTTTGACCACGTAGTTTTGTAATGTGCTTTAAAGTCAAATAGTGTGAGACCTCCCACTTTGTTTTACTTTCTCAAGATATTTTTACCTATTTGGGGCAGCTGCCTTTCTAGGCAAATTTGGTTACTTGTTTTTCTATTTCTGCAAAGTAAGTTGTTGGTATTTTAATTAGTATAGAATTGAATCTATAAATCAATTTGGGTAGGATGACATCTTAACTATATTTAGTCTTCCAATCCATGAACATGGTATGCTCTTCCATTTATTTAGGTCTTCCATGATTTCTTTTAGCAATTTCTTGTAGTTTTCTGTGTATAGGTCTTTTGTATCCTTAGTTAAATTTTTATTCATAGAGATTCACCCATTGTTGATGTGTGAATCAGTAATTCATTCCTTTTTATTGCAGAGTAGTATTCATTATATGCATATAGCACAATTTGCATATTAATTCACCTTTTGATGGCCACTTCAGTTGTTTTCAGTTTTTGGCTATTGCAAATAAAGCTGCTATGCACATATACATGCGAGTTTTTGTGTGAACATATGCTTTAATTTATCTTAGGTAAATACCTAGAAGTGGATGTACTGGGCTGTATGATGGTATGTTGAACTTTTAAATAAGTTGTTAAACTTTTTCTCAGAGTGTTTGTGTTATTTTACATTACCACCAGCAGTGTCTTGATTGTGCCAAATCCTTATCAACAGTTGATATTATTTGTCTTTTAATTTTAGCCATTCTAATGGGTATGTGGTAGTATCTCACTGTGGTTTTAATTTGCATTTCCCAGATGACTAATGATGTTCACTTTGTTTTCATTTTCTTATTGGTCATTTTTATGTCTGCTTTTATGAAGTAACAGTTAAAGTTTTGCCCACTTTTGTAAATTGTGTTTGATTTCTCATTGTTGGATTATAAAAGTTTTTTTAAAAAAATATATTTAGGATACAAGTCCTGTGACAGATAAATGTATTGAAAGTATTTTCTCCTAATTTATGGTGTCATTTTCATTTTCTTAACATGAAGAACAGAAAAAGAAATGGGGCTGTCTGATCTCATACCCCACCCCCACCTCCTCCTTCCCTCTTCTGTACTAGATCCTCTAGAATCAGGGGACTTTACAGACAACATAACATAAACAGCTTCTATAAATCAATAAGAAAAAGACAACTTAATAGAAAACAAAGCAAATTATATGAACAAGCAAATTACAGAAGTGAAAATCCAAATATTCAATAAACAGTCTAGCCTACCAGTTATTAAGGAAACACAAGTTAAAACAAGATACTATTTCATACCCATAATCTGATTGCAAAAATTAAAAAGCCTAAGTAACAAATGAAGTCCAGGAACCTATACAAGGTTGGTAGGAGCGTAAATTGAAACAATCACTTTGGAGAGAAATTTGGCAATATCTAGTAATATTGAAAGTAAATGTCCCCCACAAGGCAGCTCTTTCATTTCTACATATGTCCTCTAGAGAAGTTCCAACACATGTGCACAATAGACTAGACATGCATAGGAAGGTAGAAAATAAACTGTATATCATGAATCAACTAGCTCTATATGCAACATTTTATCATTCAGCTATGCCACAAAAATGCTATATGCCTTATAACAAGCATATATATTTTTTTGTTCAAGTGGCCGTATCAACTGGGGTTTGGCCAATCTAGCGTAGGCTTGGCCAGACTTGGTTCCAGGTCATGGGTTGGGATCATGTGTGCTTCGTGTTTTTCATTCTTTGGGACCAGTAGCTTACCCAGGGCATCTCCCATGGTGAAGGCAGAAGCACAAGCCAGCTACACTGTGGACAACTGGAGCTGGGGAAACTGTGGGGCCCTGCTCATGCATCAATTCCCATCGGTCATAAGTTGAAGACTGTGGGGATGGTGATAACTCACTGGTTTCCAGGTTGCTTCATAGAAAGTTAGCCAGTTGCTGGCAACTGGAAGTCAGGTTCATGTATACTGAAGCATTAGGGGAAGGGGAAATGCATGGGGCATAGACAACTATTAAGTTGTCTTTTTCTTATTGATTTATAGAGCTCTTTATGTTATGTTGTCTGTGAAGTCCCCTGATTCTAGAGGATCTAGCACAGAAGAGAAAAGGAGGAGGTGGGCATGGTGCATGAGATCAGACAGCCCCACTTCTTTTTCTGCTCTTCATGTTAAGAAAATGAAAATGATACCATAATACATAGGTCTACCTATATAGTCTATTATCAAATTTCTTATCTTTGCTAATATGCTAGGTAAAACCAGGATTACTTTGTTGTTTTAATTTACTTTTTTAGATTATAAATGATGCTTAGCATCTTTTCATGCTCAAGAGTCATTTATACTTCATTTGTGAATTGCTTTTTTATGTCCTTTGCCTACATATCTGTGAGATTTTTTTCTTGTTGATTAGCTCTATGTCTTTTGCAAATAGTTTTTGTTTATCATTTGTCTTTTTTCTTTGTTAATTTTTTTCTTTTGCCTTGCAGAAAATCTGAATTTTAACTTATTGAAATTTATAAAGTTTATCTTCATAGATTCTGGATTTTGTTTTTCTCTCTCTTAGAGGCCTTACCCAATACAAGTCATTAAAAAAAATATTCTGGCCCTACCCATCTTTTCCCTGTGGATTTGATTTGCCTTTATCGAATTCTTAATCAGGCTCTTAATTCTTAGTTGCATTTGATAACTCAAATTTCTGGACTTATTTCCTTCCATTGATTTGTCTGTCTAGTTATGTGCCAGCACCACTGTTTTAATTTCTATAGCCTTGTAAATTATAACTTCATAATCCCTTTTAATGTCTGTATATGCTAATGTCCCTTTCTATATATACTCTGCTTTTCAAGTAATTTCCCGGTTATTTCTTGCATGTTTATTTCTCCCAGACACTTTAAAATCAGGGAACCAGTCCTATCCCCCACTTCCCCTCCAAAATTAGTGTTTTTATTTAAAAATTAAGGAAATTTCACATGAAACACAAAATACAGCAACATAAACAGTCCCCAGGTTATTTTTCACAGCACAAGTTCCTAGGTCCTTGCACCATATCAAAATACACAGGGTGGTTGCCTCTTCCTTCTTCATGAGGTGGATCAGCATGGTGTCAGCGATGGGAACAAAAAAGTGGAAGGATGCTGAGATCCTGGCACACTAAAATGTGACATGGAGCTGAAGAGTTAATATGTTAAAAAAACATTATGAATAATGACATTTATTGATGTCACACTTTGATCAATGACCTCAGTTAATATTCACAATCCCTCTGTGGTATTATTATTACACTATTTTGACAATAAAGAAACTGAAGCTCAGAAAGATTCACTGGCTTTCTAAATTGTCACCAAAATAATGATAGGTGAAGCCAGAATTTGAACCCATGCAGTCTACTTCTAGATTCTGCACTTACAACCTCCATTCAGCTGAACTGAACTGAGCTGCTAAATGAAGGTGAATTGCATCCTGGAGACTGGGAAGAAAGAAAAAAGAGGAAAATATGTTTGCTGAATCAATTGCTGCATACTAAGGGCAAAGCAGTTGCACCTGGTATCATCGAGTAATGCCGTAGAGTCCATGGTGATTTTTCAGAATTCAGTACTGTTGCTGTGCAAGACAAACTAAATGGGGAGGTGAAAAGACTCATCACCCCAATGTCTCGGAAGTCTTTGCCTGGGAATGAAATGCTGACTTTTGCAGTCAGGAGGAGGACCCTTGCTGCATCATGGCCCTTTGTCCTTAGGGCAGGGTCAAGCAGGGGTTCTGTAGGTTCCAGAGACTACCCTCCCAACTATACCCCACTTCAGAGAAGATGGCTGTAGAGTGAGTTCAAGGTTCTACTGGGCTCCTGGTGTAGTATCAGAGCCCCCGTTGTCACCTCACCTCCAGTGAACAACAAGCTTACTAATGGACCACACTGTGCTTGGTATAGTGTTAGCACAGATATCTCAAAGTCCCCTAAGGCTTGGGCACTTCCTTTGCCCCAATCCATGGTCACTCAATCAGAAGCTCCAGATCCTGCTGGGAAATACCAGATGAAAAGCTTACAATGCACTCATGATACAGCTTTCCTCAAGATTTCCCAACCTCCTTTCACAGGCATTGAGGTTTTAGAGTAGTGGTTTCCAACAGCAGTGGTGGTGGTGGTGGTGTGTGTGTGGCAGGACAGGGAGGAGAACTGATCCTCCAGGGAACATTTGGCAATAGCTGGAGACATTTATAGTGGTCACAACTGGGGATGATGGGAGGGGTTCTACTGACATCTAGTGGGTAGAGGCCAGAGATGCTGCTAAACCTCCTACAATGCACAGGACAGCTCTCACAGCAAAGACTGTCCTGCCCCAAATGTCAATAGTGCCAAGATTGGGAAAATCAGTTCTAGAGGGTTTCAGTCAACACGAGGAACCCTTGGGAAGCTTGTCTAAAACGAAAAGTCTTGGGGGCAGGAATCTGCATTTGCAAGCCTTCCAGGTAATTCTACTATAGTTGGCCCTTATACCACACTTTGAGAAACACCACTCCAGACCAAGGCTAGAGCACCATTCCAAAACTCTGATTGCTAGAACTGTATGGGCCTGCCTGCATAAGAATCACCTGGAGAATTTATTTAAAGCCCAGATTCTCAGCTCCATCCCCAGAGATCCCATTTGATAAACCTAGTGTAGGTCCCAGAATTCTAAAGGATTTGTTTTGTTTTGATTTGAGTGATTCTTGTGCAGGTTTCTTAACCAGGAGTGTGGCCTGCATAAAGCTTGGACTTTGGTCATTTGTTCTTGCTTTTCTGGTATTACCAGTCAAGCAAAACCTTACTGGCTGCCAACAGCTTTCTTTCTTGGAAACCCCATGGTTTATAAACAGAAGGTCAGTTCCAGCTCTGTGTTACCAGGGGTTGCTGGGATTATCTGGAGAGGTGCCATCTGTAATCACCCCCGAGTGGTTTCACTTCAGGCTCCTCACACTCCCATAGTATCAATGACTCTAGTGCTTTGGAGGCTTCAGCAGGCAAAGTGACCCTGTGGCCAGCCTATTAGAACTAACCTTCTGTATATATACCCCATTAGATATATAACCTTCTGTATATTGAGATGTACCATTGAGATGAGTGTCAGATCTCTTGGGAATGTGGAGGTCAGAAAAAGTAATAGAAGATTGTTTGGAGAGTCTGGAATCATAGCAGCATCAAGTCAGGCATGGCACCTCATCTCTTTATCCTTTGGTCTCCCTAAACAGTGCCTGGCATGTAGTAACTGTTCAGTCAATACATGCTGTTGTTATCATTAGATGTGTTTGCAGGCTATAGTATTGTCTGGAGGATTATCACTATTTCATGTTAAGAACCACTGCTTTGGGGCCACAATCTCCAGCGTCAACACAGTACAGTCTCCCCGCATCACACCTGCAGTGGTGTTGCATAAATTGGACACTCTCTTGAACTTTCTTTCCTGGCTGTTGTGCAGGCACTGCCCTCTGCTGGCCATGAGCAGCTTAACTTACCTTGGTTACATTTTTCTCCTGAATGGGCTTTTGCCCTCCCTCACCAAGATGGTCCCCAAGGCCTCTTCTCACTCTGCCATTTGGTTTGACTCAGGAGATAGCCTACTCTGGTGATCTTTCGCTCTGTGTAAGGTTTTGGCAGGTTCTGTGTTAAATCTGACATTTACTGAGGCACTAACCACATTTTGGAAGGGGGGTGGAGCAGGGGTTGGGGGAAGGGGTGCCTTTTGTTTCAAACCTGCTCACCCAGCAAGCTTTTGACAGGCAGGCAATACTTACAAAGTAGGTAGGAGACCAGGTCCTGGGAGGGAATTGAGCAGACAGGAGTTTCTGGCCTGCTCTCCTTTTACACTGGAAGGAAAACATGGGAAAGGTTGCTCTATGGTGGAAGTTGCTGCCAACCCTGAGCTTGACAGAGGCTGCTCAAATAGAAGGGAACAGCTCTCCAAGACTCCTCCTTCCCAGGAACAAGGGCTACTGCCCACAGGGGCTCAGTGAGAAATCAGAGACAGACACACACATCCTGGAGAGGGTACCTAAAGGTGAACTTCAGCAATCTAAAACTTGAAGCCAAGAACCCAGAGCACAGAACCCCAGTGGGGGAAGAAACAACCTCAGGCTCTCTACTCCCAGCACTCTCCCTGCATCTCTAAACCCTGAGTAGGGAACGATGGTTTGGAATTACCTTAGGTCCAACTGGGTGGTCCTGGGACAACAAAGACACTCAAAAACCCAAACCAGAGGCTCTAAAGATGGGAATGCTGCAGAGATGCAGGAGCAGAGGGGCCCAGGAGGCTGGGCCTGGTTAAAGAAGAGTTGCAAGGTCACAGGCTACAGTAGTGTGACCCCAAGGATGAGTGCTCCAGGCCCAAGGCCTGACTCTCAGGGGCCTGAATAAATGGGCTCAAGAAGACCCATCCTTGTTTCATTCCCTTTCATCTCTCTGGGCTAAACTTTGCCCCCAATTCTCACCACATCCCCAGGTCATCATTGGTCTTTCTCTTCTCCCACCTGCCTATTCACTCTTCAGCCCATTAGAATCTGACTTCGTCCATCCCTCTTCCTAAAGTCACCAGCTGATTTTGATTACTCAGAAGAATATTTGATACGCTGCACCATTTCCTCCTTGTGAATCACTCTCCCTTTGGATTCCATGGCATACTCACCTGGTTTTTCTCCTGCCTCCTACATTCTTTCAATATCCTCACAAGGCTCAACTTTATCTTCCTGTCCTGCAAATGCTGGCCTTCCTTAGGGTTCTTTTTTGGGCTTTTCTAACACTCTGAACTCCCTCTGGCAACTCCCATGGCTTCAATTATCATCAATTATTTTATGCTGATGACTCCCAAATCTGTATGCTCAGGCCATATCTTTCTCCTGTTTTCAAATCCATTTATTTGAAATGTTCTACAAATCACCCAACTCGATGTGAAAAATATGAAGAAACCCAAGGTTCCCACATCCCTCTTAAACCTGCCCCTGTTCCATACTGTCAGTAGGCTATTCAAGCCAGCTAGGTACATAGGTATCTTCTTTTGTCTATAATGTTCATTGAAGCATCTCTACCTTCCAGAACAGTCTTGGGAAAAGAATAGGCAGAATAAATCACTGCCTCCTTCTCTTCCCACAGCCCAAAGCCTTCACATTCAACTCCTGATTATAGCTTCAATCTGCCTACTTTTCTTTGTCCTCACCACCATGATGTAGCTCACATCATCACCTTTTACCTGGATCAAACTAACAGATTTCTAACCAGTCTCCTATCTACTATGCATCCTGTAAGGACATTTCTATAAATCACATTGGGTCCTGTCATTCTCCTGCTTTAAAACCCTTTCATGGCTGCCCACTGCCCTTGGGATTAATTCAAACTTCTTTACCTGGCTTTGGAGGTCCTGAGTGGTCTGATCCCACCTCATTACTCCCATATCTTTGGTAGGCACCTCCTACACCCACTCCCTTCTCCTCCCCAGTCACACCAATTTCCAATAGTTTTTCCAAGAAGCTCTACTCTCTTGCCCTGTATGCCCCATCCCCTCTGCTCATCACCCCCACCTGCCCTCCACCAGCTGCTGAGCCCCCATGACATCCCTCTGGCCACCCCTGGACCAGGCTTGCAGCAGACAGACACCATGTCCTCAGGGTAGTTAGGAAGAGACAGGCCACGCTCAGGAGAGGTTGGAAACCTGATTTATTGCAGTCATACTTTCCACTGCAACAGGAGTCATGCACTCTACAATCTAGGGTACAGATGAGTAGGGGGACAAGGTTCTGTCTGAACAAATCCTTGCTCTTCCTCCTCCTCCTTCCAGGCTTTGGTTTTGAGCAAATTCCTGGACAATGAGCAGGAGCCCATATTGTCTTCCACATCTCAGAAAAATGTAGTTCTTAGTGTCCATGTTCCAGAGCTGCTGCTCCCAGTGAGGGTATCAACTGCCAGCCCCCTGTGCTGGCCACTAAATCAACCCACTAAGGCAATGGGAATCTTGTGATGGGTAGGTGACAGTATGCAAACTTGGTAGTAGCCAGGACTTTGCCACAGAGCACAGTAATTTTCCCATCACTTATTATTCACTAAACATAAACTGGGCTTTTCAATACAAGTCACACTCTCAATACCTTCCAGTCCATAGGAAGGGCTGCTGAGGTCAGAAGAGAAAGAGAGGTTGAAAGGGGGTTTGGCTAGTGGGAGGGCTGTTAATGGGGGGGCCCCAATCTGAGCTCTGAGGAACTGGCCATGCTTAGAACCAAGAAACCAGGGCAAGACTCATCATATTCTGTTGCCTTTCCAAAAATGATGTCCACTAAGGGGAAGTAAGGAATGCTGATCAAATACAGTCAATAAATAACCAAGGTCGGCTTTTCTTCTGTCTAGAGAGAAGTAGGTTGAGTGGAAAGATTGCCAGCTAGGAATCAGATAATGGGGAGGAGCCCTAGCTCTGCATAATTAACGCTGTGACCTATCTGGCAAGTATCGAATATCTCTCAGCCTCACTTCTCCCTCTGAAGAATGAGGGCTTGGGCTGGAGGGTTCCCAGGTTCTCTGTGGTTCCCAGCACTTGTCAGCTCAGGTGACCCTCCTCTAGCCCTCACCAGCTCCCAGCACAGCAGAGCCAGGTCCATATGCGGGCAAAGACCTGGTGCTGGCCTCATGGAGGGCCCAGTGCCTGGAGTGCATCTCAGAACACAGGTAGCTTATTTCCCCTCAGCACACAGCTCCACACCACTTACAGGTTGCTGCAAGGCTGAAATCTGCCACTGACTGTGGCCCAAATGAAGCCAAATCTAGCCTCCTGGTGGAGGGGCTGCAACTTCTGTTTCTCCTTACTCCTGCTGTGCTTGCAAACTGACTGACAGACTGGCTTTGGTAAAGGGGGTTGTGCTCATTTACAGAGGGGAGGCCCAGCAAGGGGAGGAAGGTAAAACTAAATATTCTGAGGAGAGAAAACTTCTCTGCAAGCCAATTTAAATGACTTTATAACTATAAAGGATGCTCAATATGTAGGTTTCAATCTTGACTCAAATTATTATTTAACTTTCTTTTCTGAGAATGTTTTCCCATTACTTCCACGACTTTATATGTTTCACATCTAAATGTGTCAGAAATTTGGCCAGAGTTAGAAAGGCCTTTGACAAAATCCAAAACAGTCCCTGCGTTTCACAGCTGAGGAGCCTACAGCAGCAAAGACACATACCTGAGGTGGCACAGCAGGCTGGTGGCAGAGCTGGGAAGACAGCCCAGGTATGCTGACTCCCCACCCAGAACTTTCTCTATGACCCAGCCCACCCTAGGTTTGGAGCACCCTAGGCTGGACACCCCTTCTCCTTAAGGGCCCGTTAGACACATGTTCTTCCTTCAGCTGGGCCGAGTCCTGGCCTCTGCATCATCTGTAAACGACAGGCCCGTCCTTATCAGCTACTCAGCTAGGATCTATTGGAGAAGGAGAGAAAATTCTAGAGCAGTGAGAATTTAAAGGGCTGGACAGCTCCTGCTCTAGCCTGATTCTGAGCTCAGGGCTTTCCCCAGGCTTCACCTTCTCCCAGGAGGGCCAGACTGACCAAGTTAAGATGATAATTCCTCGAACTAAGCCAGGCAGTGGGGGCGTGGGTCCAGGTGTCAACACGAGCGAGAACTGAGGGACCAGGACACAGCCGTGGTTGAGGGGATAGGGGAAGGGCGTGTGGATGAAGGGGTCATCGGGGATGGTTCAGCCAAGGTCATCCGGAGATCGGGGCACCTGAAAAGGGCATCACATAAAGGATCAGCTCGCCACTGTTCACAGGGCTCTCCACTCCAGCCCAGGGCCGCCCCAGGGTCCCTCCCAGAGAACTTCTGCACCCTGGCCTTTGCCTCGGAGTTACTGTGCTTAACCTTAACTATCCCTTTGTCCAGATCAGTGTTTCAACTCCTGCCCCAGTTCTGACATTACTAAGGACCTAGTGGTCCTGGCAAACCCACAACTAAGGCTGAGCCTGGAAGGGCCTGGGAGGAGCCAGAGTTTAGGGCCACCAAGGCCAAAGGACTCATAAGGCTGAGGAAGCCCCACTGGAATTTGATAAGAAGAAAGAGAAAGTGATGTGGCCAAAGCCAGGCAATCAGCCAGGACACTGGAAGCTCAACTCAGAGGTAGCCCTCCCATGATCCCTTCCTCTCCCTCTGCCTGCCTCTTGGGCTTATCCCAGGTAGATCTGCTTCTCAGCCCTTCCCATCTCTGACAAAGAGTGGGAATAGGGACACCAAAGAGGTCTGATGACCTTGGCTGTGGAACCATAGCCACCTGCATCCACTTATGTCTCCTCCAAGACATTTGCCTATTGCTGCCAAAGTGGTTTTTTAAAGATTCAAAGTGAACATACCACACCCCAGCAAAGTCTTGGTTGGCTCTCCATGGCCCTCACAACCTTTTCAGCCTGGCTGACAAGGCCTGCAGCATCAGAGCCCTCCAGCCTCTTGTGCAGCCTTCCTCCTGACTCCCTTCAGCCATACTAACCCTTTTCCCATTCCTGGAGCCACGAGCCTTCCCATCTGCCTCTTCCAGGGTGCTCTTTCTCCCCCCCTGCCCTTCCCTGGCCAGCTGTCATAGTCCTCGGGTCACTATTTCCTCACGAGTCTTCTCTGATCAGGACCCTGTTGTTGCTCCCACAGCTTTCTGCACATCCCTCACTATAGCATTATCACACATTTGTCTCCTGCCATGGGATGAAGCAATATGAGGACAGAGCCTATAGCAACTGTATTCTCTATTTCATCCCCAGTGTCTAGTACAGTGCTAGGCAGCAAGGTAGTAGGTACTCAGTTTTACTGTTTTTTTTTTTTTTTTTTTTGCAAGATAAGTGAATAAATGCTTGAATCTGAATGAGAAAGCTGACCTTGGGCCCTGCTTGGTTTCTTCCTTCTCACAAGGCTACCCCTGCCAACCCACAGAGGGCCTCTGCCATCCTCACCCCGCTGCCTTCCCAGTACCTCGGGCCAGAAACTGCAGCCGGTCACTCCCACAGGAAGCGCACATACCAGATGGTCTCATTCTTCAATTGTGGCCCGAACAGGGGGTTCAGCTGAGCCAGGATGGCAATGAGCCAGCTGCCAGGACAGTAAAGTAAGGGTAAGTCTAGAGACAGAAGGAACTACCCTATACTCCAGATAGGTGGCTTTTTGTGACAGTCTTTTCTCCTTGCCCAGGCAGGATGTAATTAACCCACCAGATAGCAGGGTCTTTTTGTTTTCATGAGTGAAGAAGGGTTACATGGAGGATGTGGAGTCAGTCTGGAGTTTGTGTTTTGGTTTGAATTGACTTTTGTAGATTTGTAAGATGCCAGAGTTGCAGCTGGATTCTGAGATTAGGGAAGAGGTAAACCTGTACTGCCAGGGATGCTTTCAGAGTGACCCCTGTTAAATCATTAGTCCAGACTGTTTTACTCCCCATATCTCCAGGAAGCAGATCAGAGCTGATGTGATGGGAGGCAATTAAGAATCATCTATTTTTGGGGAAGGGTGGGGTGGGGGTGGGGAGTTGCATGGTCCAGGAATCAAACTCAGATCTCCTGCATGGAAGGCCAGCATTCTACCACAGAACCACCTGTGCACCCTGAATCACCTTCTTTTAAGAGGAAGATGAAGGATCTACACTGAAATGTGAGGAGCTCATGACCAAAGACCCCCTCAACCCCAGACCTACTTCTGAACCACTCTCCATCTTGCAAGCCAGTGAGTTTTTCACTGACATGACTTCTACCCCCACATCAGTAGGCTGGACAGTGTGGGTGGATGTCTGGCCCCATCATTCATGACAAACTTTCCCAACTTCATTTGCCCCATGGCGTAGGCCCCAAAAGAGCCTCCAAAATGCACAACTTTGCAAAAAGACTCCTAATGCTTCACATAACAATATCAGTGATACCTAAGCTCTAATTTTCAGGAAAGATGAATCCCTTTTACCTTTGGGTCCCCCACAGCAGGCAGCGGAATGCCTGATACCCTGAAAGCTGCCAGAAACTGTTACCTGCTGTACATCACGTTATTTACAAGACTACGTTTTGTGATTATAATTTTTAGGCACAGGATTTTCTTAAAATATCCCTACCTTTCTGCCAGCATGCACCTAATTTGTAACATGTTTTCCATTTCCCATCTAGTCAATTCAGGGTTTGTAATTATCTCCATATATGTGTATAGTCAATCTCCCCAGAATCCCAACCATTCTCTCTTTTTTTTAATTTTTAAATTATTATTTTTATTTTAGGGGAAGGAAGGAGGGAAGAGACAGAGAAAGAGAGAGGAAAAGAGAAGGGAGAGAGAAGGGAGAGAAGGGGTGAGGAGGGAGGGTGATGCTGGCAGGAACGCACCATCTGTCCCCAAAATCTTCATCCAGATCATAGTAGAGCAAAATGTCAGAGGAAGTTGCATTGACTTTCTGCCTTGGAGCTGAACAATTCTTGGCTTATTACCTTGAGCAACTCATTCAGCTCACTTGAGCCTTGACATCGTCATTTTTACCAGTCATAATATCAAGATCAGAGAGTATCCTTTTGTGTCTGGCTTAGTTCACTGAGGATTATGTCAAGGTTCATCCATGTTGTCATATGCCTCAGGACCTCATTTTGTCTTACTGCTGCATAATATTCTATCATATGTATATACTACATTTTGTTTATCCATTCATCTGTTGATGGGCACTAGGTTTGCTTCCATCTTTTAACAATTGTGAATAATGCCACTATAAACATTGGTGTAAATGTCTGTTCGGGTCACTGCTTTCAGCTCTTCTAGGTATATATTGACTAGTGGTATAACCGTATCGTAAGGCAACTTGATGTTTAGTTTCCTGAGGACCAGCCACCGTTCTTAACATCCTGGTCTCTGAACCTCTCTGAAGCCCTCTCTGGGGCAGACGAAGATGTTCTACCAAGCCTTGGAGGACTGAGAAACAGCATTATAGAAAGGGCCTTAGAGATTCTCTGCCCAGTGGCCTTCTTCCTTTGCCTTTGTACCACCTTAGAATTTTTAAAAATCATGTACTTTAAACTTGGCCAGGTGATGTTGCCCAGTTGTCTGGTCAAGCAAGCACTGGCCTAAAACATTTCTGCAAGGACATTTTATGGTTGGTTAATAAACCAGGAGGCTGATTTATTAAATCATTCATCAGTTGACTGCATCTGTGGCTGATAACATCTATGATCAACTAAAGGAATATCTTCCACAATGAGAAGATTCCTCCCAATCACCTGGATTTAATCCATCAGTTGCAGATTTTTAAGGGGGGAAGAGAGAACTTTCATCTTCAGCCAGCCTCTTCTGTAGAGTTCATCAATGACCTTCAGAAGAGTGGCCTGCCCTATAGAATCTGGACTCTGTGCATCCTCATAGCTGTGTGAGACACTTCTACAAACTTCATATTTACAGATATCTCCTGTTGCTTCTGTTTCTCTAGAGAACCCTGACTAATACAGCTTGGTACCAGAAGTCATCTTTATTTTTAACATATTTATTTTTTGTTAATAGGAGGTAGAAAATACTAAACATGATACACAATGACGTAAAAGAGAACTAATAGGAATAAACAGTTCATGGCATAATTTGATAAAATAGGTTTTAACTATAATAACATGCACCAGATCTGAAATAAATCATGCAGATTTTTTAAAATGTGGGTTTATCCCTATGTATTTTGAAAAATTTGGCAGTACTAATATTCTAGTTACTTTAAAAGAATCTGCTACCTTTTAAATAATCCAAATACCATAGTTAATTTGTATCATTTGGATTGTTCTGAATGCAGAGTAATCCAGAGCCAGGCTTGCCCCATAAAGATAATGTATAATACACAAGATGGGAGAACCTACAAATTTAAAGTGGTTTGATTCCTCATGAAAGAGGCCTCTTCCAAAACCAAAACTTGAACTTATCCTTTGGTTTACTAACCAGGATGTTTCAAACCACTGAGCAACTGAACACAGTAGGACTGGGATGGATGCAGGGGGTACCTGTCTTTTTTTTAAAGGGGGGAAGGGCTATTGGGAATGGATCCAGACAGCTTTATAAAGAGAACACTGAGGGCCTGGAAATTTATTATTTTATGTTGTCCAGGTTCTCATGTCCCTTGGAAGGTTTTTCTTTATCCCCAGGATATCTTTTCCAAGTTTGAAGACTCCTGCTCTCACCCAGTCGTTGTATCTGGCTGCATTACAATCAACCAGGGGCACCCACTGGAAATATGGATATCCAAGTGCAGACCATGAGAACTTTGATGCAGTGGGTCCAGGGTGCAGCCCTGAAAGCTGTATTGTAACAAATCTTTCCGTTTCCTGTTCCCAGGTTATTCTAATGCACAGCCGGGTACAGAAACCATCCAGCAGGCCCAAATCATTCATTTCACAAGTGAGAAAACTGCAGCCTACAGAAGTTACAAAGCTTGTCCAAGTTACAGATTCATGGCAGGGGCAAACCAGAGCTTGGTGTTCATGACTTCTGGTCCATTGTTGTCTTAATTCCACACTGCCTCTCCTCTCGTGTTTTATAGCTTCAGCCTTTCAAGTGGTGTTCGCTACCAGGACAGAGGAGAGGGCAGGGAAGGAAGAAGGAAGAATCAAGGAAATCACTGATTTTGAGATTGGAGAGAGGTACTTACAAGAGGTAACAGCAGACAGCAGTGGTTACCAGCATGGTGATGACTACCCTGCAAAAGAAGGGGATGTCAGGTCAGAGTGGGACCAGTGCTCTCGGGAGGCCTAGCCAGAGGCTCAGAGGGGACTCCTGGTGTTGGCTCCATTCCCACTGACCTTCCCAATGCCACCTGTACACAGCAGGCTGAGTTCTACTTAGTTTAAGAATTGCAAGATGGAAAATGGAACAAAAACTATAAGAATACCTTTTGGGGAAGCCAACCTTGACCACATCCAAGTTAAGTTATAAATGCATTACTTCACCTCCCTTCTCCGTCACCTCTCCATACTACATTTTAAATGAAATGTAGTATTTCCCATTTTAATGTAGACTTGTTGAAGAAGAAAACAAAGCTATGTTGTGGCAACCCACTGTGGAGTGGTCTCTGGAATTCCAAACTTGTTGGGTAAGGAGAAGGAAAATAAGTGACCAAAAAACTGGTCAAGAAGTGACACTTGATAGCCATCTTCAAGGCAGAGTGAGTTGTAAAATGATCCGGGACAGAAGATTGGAGACAGAAAGCTTAAAATGTAGCCAGAGAGATTTCAGTCAGACAAAAGGAAGAACCCACAAGGTTTGCAACGGAAGTGAGACATTAAAGTGTCTGTACTAAAGTGCAGTTGTGGAACCTTAAGCCTTGCAGATCTTTACGAACACAGGCAATGCCCATCTGTCGGCCGCCTCCAGCAAAAGCTAAACCTAATCCAAACCAGGGCAAATGACCTCTGATCTAAAACACTCCAAGGTGGTACCAGAGAAGTTAGTACTTGATCCAGTGTTTCAACATTACTGAACACTTTGGCTGGTCGTGTACAATGACACAGGGTGAACAGTACAGTCTCTAAATTCAAGGAATTTTCAAGTCAAGGGGGAGAGAATGTTTTGTAACTCAGGATACATGTAGTAGAAACTAAAGAGAAGTATAACAGGTACAGAAATTTGCTAGGAAGTCTTCAAAAACTGAGACCAGCTAAACATTAGTCAATATTTATTATGTGACACACATAATAAGTATTTGATGTGTGATGTTTCACGCAATCCTCACAGCAGCAGACTTACGAAGGAAGGATATTCGTATTCCCGTTTTACCTTCCTACCATACGAAGGATATTCGTATTCCCGTTTAAAGTGCTACCACACCCTTTAGTGGCTGGAGGTAGGGGTACACTCAACACTTAAATGTTTGCAAGCGTCAGCTCTCTTCACCTTTCTGGAGCAGGACCCCGTCACTTCGACTTCCTGCCTGTTTCCAGGCAAGCACAGGTACAAAAGACCTCAGAGAAGGATGCTGGGAGCCTGGCGTCCCTCGTGCAAAAGCGGGATGGGCCGAGGCAAGTGCTTGCGGTACCGTCTGATGCCATCCCCCGTTCCCGCCGCCGCGGATCGAGGGTGAGCCAGGCAAGCGCGCTGGAATGGAAGGATTTGGGAGAGAGGCCCCGGGGCCTGTTCGCGCTTCTTACCCGCGGTTTGGTCCTTTCGGCACCAACCAGGGCCCGGCGATGCCGATGAGGCCCCAGAACGTGGTGAAGATGATGACCGGGAGGGCGAAGGAATGCGCCGTCATGGCCAGGCCGCGGAGACGCCCAAGCTGGAACGCGGGGCGGGACACCTAGAGCGCACCGGAGCGTGAGGGTGCAGGGCCAGCGACTGGGGTGCAAGCCGGAGCCCCGAAGAGGGGCAAGGTAGCAACGCCTGGAGTGACAAAGCCCACAGACAGGCCAGATGCGCGCAGCCCTCGTGCGGGGGCGTTCCCTGACGCTCTCAGCGCCGGGCACTCATTCCGCCAGGGCGCTGCCACTCAGGGGCAAGGGCCGGCCTTTCTAAGAAGCCCACTCGTTGATTGGCTGACGTGAGGCGGCTGAGAGTGTGCAACGCTGAAGTTGCGGATGCGCGGCCGCCCATTTCGGATTGGGCTTCAGGGGTTGCTGTCAGCTAGCGCGTTTAACCCCGCCACACCGCTCTTGGTTTTTATTCTGAAAGACCTACTGAATTTGGGGAAGCATTCCAAAGGTTATCCTGGGCACTCCCTGTCTCCGGTCACAACGCTGCGCCGGCTCTGCCCTTCAGCTTGCCACTCTTGCAAGTCCTCGAACCATCTGTTCTGACAGCCCAGCTGTCACATCGCTTGAGAAATAGATACCTCCTTTTATGTAATTTGACTATCCTTCCCCGTCCAACTGGTATCCCTCGCCGCTTGCACCTCAGTCCCTAGCCCTCTCTCGGCTCAGCACTACTTTCCAGCACCCGGAGATCGCTGGATGGGCGGGGACGGCGGGCTCCAAACACTACCAGCAACAGCGGCTGGAGGCAGGCGGCCTGGTGGTCCAACCTCGAGCCTAGGAATGACTGGTCACACTCCTCCCGGTGCAGCGAACTCTGCTCTTCGGCTGTCCCTAGTCCCACACCCAGGTTAATCCCTCTGCTCCCATTCCGTTTTCAGCCACTTAAAGGAACGAATTTTAGTTCCTCCCTCTCCTATTCCTTTGTCCTCCTATCCCTCCACCTCTGCTGCGACGCGTTGGGTCGCGAGAGCATGGACAGGTTCGAGGGTAGGAAGAGCTGAATACTTGGAACCGAGGCGGAGGCGCGATAAGACCAGTAGCCTACCCAGGTCGGCACCTATCCTGGGGAGTCGCCAGATGGATAATCCTGGCTCCCTGGGCAAGAGCTGGGAACTTCTGAGGGAAGATAGGGGACTTCAACTGGACTCAAGCATCTTGAGGCTCCTTTCTCATTAGCTTAGGCCATGAGAGGTAGGAGTTCTGGGCCGTGATGGGAGGCGTGAGGGCTGACCTACTAGCAATTCCATACTCAGCCAATTATGTCACACTCTTGGCATCAATCTATAGCAAAACACCAGCAGGGGCTTTAGAATTAGATCCTATTTACTCCTTGTGTAAATAGCCACCTATTGTTTAAATATAAAATGGGAATACTGATTCTTTTCTCACAAGGTTGCTGGGGGTGGGGTTGGGGGTGACAGTTAAATGAAAGAAACGTGGAAAGCACAGAGCATAGTAAGGGGCTCAATAGAAATTTGTCTTTATCATGTGGTACAGAAGTGAATGTGACTGTCTTTGTACCAACAACGTGTTTGTCCCTGTTTTCCCATCCCTCTTCTCTGGCTGAGTCCTCCTTATCCATCCTTTCAACATTCATACAAGTTAGAGGTGAATGTTTTCAGCACACCCGCAGCTCACTCACGGGGGCTTGCATCCAGGCTGAAGATACTATATTATGAAGCATTAATGTGAGGCAGACCCACTCACAGACTGTTCTCAGACCCCTCCCTCCCAAATGGGCCCCTGATGGTTTAACTGTGCATTCCACCAGCAGTGTGTTCCCATTGCATTCACACACATACCCCCCCCACACATACACACTTCATGGTGACTTTTGGTCCATGTTGGTTCCACTAACTGCACTATCATGGCCCTCTGTTGGGTGCTTTGAGGCACCACTGGCAAACTTCCATGACATCTCCCAGGGAGTATGGCCTAGGTGTTGGTGACGCCTATGACTATCTTTTCATCGGCTTTGGGACTTTGAATTCCTAGAAAGGGTGTAAGAAAAAAGAGTCACTGGAAGAGGCTCTTTAAAACATCGCTGAGTCTTCCTAGCAACGATGAACAAGAGCCACAGTGTGCCCAAAGGCCATAGCAAGTCATACTTCAGATCTATGGAAATCTTCTAATATTTTTCTTTGGGGGAGGCACAGGGAGTGTTGGGGTTGAAGGTAGGGAGCAACTGTGGATAGTCTCCATCTTTGCAGGGCTTAGTTACATTTGGGAATGTGGCCATCTATTTTTCACTAGAGGAATTGGTGGTGCTGGATAAGTAGCAGGAGGAACTATACTGGGATGTGATAGGAAGGAATTACCACCAGGTAGCCTCCATCGGTGAAGATTTTGGCCTCTTGCTTGCTCGGTGTCTAATAGGGACTCCCCAGTTATGTGAGGTCAGGGAGGTGTAGACTCAGAGTTTGGTTGGTCCTGTGACTGATTGCCTGTTTTCTCCTCAAGAGTCTCTAGAAGTGGGAAAACATATTATAACAATTGCACTGATTTCTTTTAGCTCTTTGCACTCTTGAAGTTTTCTGAAATAAACTTCATTCCTACTTCTTGCAAGGCTCAGCCTGTTTCTCGAGCTCTCTTAATATTTACAACCTATTCCCACTGCCTGTGATAGGGTGAGCCCAAGGCATTTTAAATGGGTGGTACAAATCAATTCAGGATTGACGCAGGACCCACCTGAACTCTCACATGTGTGAGTTTCAGATATAGGCTGTCTCCATACAGTGTGTCTTGCTGACAAATCCAGAGCTCATTTATAAATTCAAAAGGGAAGAGTGTTGGGTGAAGGATTCCCAGCTCCTCAACCAAGGTAAAAAAGCCACCACTCAGTCAAGTAAGTCTTAATGCAGCATTGTCCTGAAAAGATCCTGCTTAAAGCTCATTATATTCACTGAGTCTTCAGAAACCAATTCTAGTTCTGATCAATCCATTAATCTATATTCATTAGGTTTGGTGCTTATGTGATTTACATTCAGTTTCTGTATTTTCTTGTTTTTCCGCTTCCTAACAGCAGTTTGGGTAACCTTCTGAGAAACACAGGAACATTTATAAATCTCTTGAGACAAGTCCCAAATCAGGTTTCTAGGCTATAAAGCTTGGTTGTGTTAGCTCATGGTTACTCTTTCAGGAGTATATGTCTAAAAGCCACAAATCTAAAATGTGACATGCTTAGTCTTATAAACTCCTAAATGTCCAAGCCCTTTTCTGCAAACTTCCATCATTTCCTTTCTGATCATCTATGGGAAGAAGGGAGTTAAGGATGAATATTACAAAATAAGGATGACTATCTCAGGCTTGAAGGGATGAAGCAGAAGATCCATCATGTAAATCTCATTGCAGGTTAGCTTGGGCAGATATTTAACCTGGTTTACTAAACTAGGCAGTCAAGAGTGAAGAATCGGGTACTGCTCTGTCCATCTCCCTTCATAAGGGACTCTGTGACTTTTTCATAAAAATGACTTTCTGACTTATTTATTAGAAGGCTTCTCAAGCCTGTCTAGCAGTGGCAATAAGGAATTATTAAAGTGGCAACAAAAGAGACTAGACTATCCAGACAAGAACAATGTCCATCAAGCTGTTACAATGAAAGCAGGAAGAGCATTAGCTAGATGCCGTAACAGAGGACTCTTGGACTTCAAAAGTCTCTGATCCCAATGTTCTCAGGCTGACCATGCCACAACTCTGAGTTGAGATGCTGGGTCCTTCTTGCTCCCCTAGCTGCAGCATCTACAGGAGACTGTTCTCTCACTGGGGATGGAGGATGAGAGAGGTATGTCCCTGTTGCTAGACTAACCTCTGAATTCTCTTTTCACAGAGACTGGCAACAAAGTCAGACATAAGACTGAAGATTGATTCTGGAGGCAACTGGATAATCCCCAGTATGGTGAAGTCAGAGATGATTCCTCAGCCTTCTATGAAACTGAAACCACAGGGTCAGAGAAAAGGAAGTCTGTCTGTGCTGGTTTGAAATTGTTGTTTAATTCCAGAAAAGCCATGTTCTTTAATCCTCAATCAGTATTGTTGGGTGGGATCTTTTTGATTAAGCTGTTTCCATGGAGATATGCCCCACCCAGTTGTGGTTGGGACCTTTTGATTAAGTCGTTTCTATGGAGATATGTCTCTAACCATTCAAGGTGGGGTTGCTTACTGGAGTCCTTTAAGAGAGAACCAATTTAGAAAAAGCTGCAGAGCTGACACAGGCAGAGACGTTTGGAGATGAAGAAGAAAAAATGCTCCTGGGGCAGCTGTTTGAAATGAGAAGCCAAAGACCTCAGCAGATGCCAGCCATGTGACCTCCCAGCTGACAGAGGTGTTCCAGAGTCATTGACCATTCCTGAGTCAAGGTATATTTCCCAGATAAGAACAACATCCATCAAGCTGTTGCAATGAAAGCAGGAAGAGCTAGATGCCTTAGTTTGGACATTTTTATAGCCTTAGAACCATAAATTTGCAATGTAATAAATTCCCTTTTTAAAAGCTGTTTCATTTCTGGTATATTGTATTCCAGCAGTTTAACAAACCAATACAGATTTTCGTATCAGAGAAGTGGTGTGCTGCAGTTTACAAATACCAAACATGTTGGAATGGCTCTTTAAATGGATAAGGGGAAAATTCTGGAAGAGTTGTGAGGAGCTTGATGGAGAGGGCCTAGAATGCTTTGAAGAGACTGTTGGTAGAAATGTGGACTCTAAGGATACTTCTAGTAAGGGCTTAGATGGAAATGATGCATGTGTTATTGCAAACTGGAAGGTGATTCTTATTATAAAGTGCCAGAAAATTTAGTCAAATTGTGTTTTGATTTGGCATGGAAGTTAAAATTTAAAAGTGGTGAGCTGTCTGATTAATACTAAAATATAAATACGTTCTTGAATGAACTACTGGAAAGGTATGAATCTTGTACAAAGACTGTATAAGTTTGGGGTATGGGTGAAAACTGCTATTACATGCTATGGGCTATATTTAACAGGAAAACATCAATAGTACCACAGCAACACAGGGGTAAATAATGGGAGGAGAAATAAGAGTTAAGGGGAGGTTTAGATTTTCTATTTGGTGAGAGTGTGTTTATTGGTTATCTTTCTCTTGGGAACAATGAAATTATCTAAAATTGAAAGTGTTGATGGACTGTTGACTTTGGACATTATACATGATGCCTAATGAATGCAGGTGGCTGAAGGATGCACTGACTGAGAAGTAGATTGGCCAATGATGATATATGATTGAATACTGAGATGCTACAAAAAGGAATGAAGTGAGGCATGTCATTGTGAATGAACCTGTGGGACATTTGGTGAGGCAAAATAAGCCAGCAACAAAAGAGCAATGATTGTATGGTCTCATTTAGAAAATGCTTATAAGAAAACAGGGGCCTAGATTGTAAGCTCTTGCAGCAGTCACATTTTGTCCAGAGTGGTAATTATTATTTCTGGATTTTTAGAGGCTGTTTTATATATATATAATCTGGTATTCAGAGATAAGAAGGCAATGAGGTCGGGATTAAAGTAATTCAGAACACATGGATAAGGAAGACTTTGTTTATATTTTAGAACCTCACTTACTCTTTGAGATCAAAGGAAGAAAGATTTATTTTGTCCACTACCTAAATTTTCTGTAGCACATAATCTAACTCAACCAGTCTAGATAGCTTATTTAAACCAGTGAAACACAGGGAGCCCAGAATAAAAATGAGGGCCTTTAATCCTGTATAGCTTAATGTAATACCTGGATATTCTGGATATATCCCAGAATATATTAAGCAGATAATCAAAAAATATTGGCAAAGTTCCTTGAGGGATGGAGGAAAAAAATATGGAAGTATTATCTTTACCACTAGGGAAATCCCTGACACTCTGTCATACTTTAGGGACACCCAAGTCGATAGTCCAAGCCCTTGATATTGAGGCTTGCTCTTGTGAAGCTTATATATGTAGTAGAAAAGCTTAGCCTACCTATAGGTGTGTCTAAGAGTCACTTCCAGAGGACTTCTTTTGTTGCCCAGATGTGGTCTCACTCTAAGCCCAACTCTGTAAGTAAAATCATTGCTCTCGCCCCTACATGGGACATGACATTGAGGGGTGAAAGTCTCTCTGGTGATGTGGGAGATGACTCCCATGGATGAGTCTGGCCTGGCCCCATGGGATCAATAATGCCATCCTGAATAAAAGGGGGAAAAGAAGTTATATCAAATAAGGTATCAGTGGCTGAGAGAGTTCAACCCAAACTAAAACCATTCCAGCCAATCCTAAAAGACACATAGGGCAATATATAAGATTCTATAAAGGTTTCATGCACTAAGGGTAACTTTCCAGAAACCTACAACCTCCAGATGGGTCCCTGTATCATATAAGTCCTGAAACCCAGCCTCTCCAGAACATCAACTAGTTCCATCTCTGTACCCTTTATTATTGACAGCCCTTCCAACATGAAAAAGTTAGAAATTGGGTAGCCCAAATACCCCTAAAGAGTGGGAGAAAAAGCAAGGGTGATGCTGGAATTATACAGAGAAGATGGGGTTTAACAAATGAGTATGACTGCTGAATCATTATATTGATATTTCTTTTAGTCTCCAGTATCTTAAAGCAGCTAGAAGTAAAAACCTAAAATTATGGAATTATAACCCATATTAAACTCTGAAGTCTGTTCTACAACTAATTGTTGTGCTATGCTTTGAAATGTATTGCTTTTTGCATATATGGTGTTTTTTACAAAAAAGGAAAAAGTTGATTATGATAATAAAAAAAAAATTATTCCTTCTAGCCTTTCACCCCTCGATATCATGTCCCATGTAGCGGCGAGGGCAATGATTTTACTTGCAGAGTTGGGCTTAGAGTGAGGCCACATCTGGGCAACAAAAGAAGTCCTCTGGAAGTGACTCAGTGTTCTCCAATGAGCAGCTAGAAGGAAAAATCTGAGATGACAGTATGGTAACCCATGACAAACCCTGGAATCTGTCCTGTAACTACTTGTTGAGGGGTCCTTTGAAAACTATTGCTTTTTTTTCTTTCTTTGGTTTGTATATATGTTATACAATTTAAAAAGTTAAAAAAATAATGGGAGAAGGGACAAGAGTTAAGGTTTGGATTTTCTATTTGGCGAAAGTGTGTTTATTGGTTATCTTTCTCTTGAGAACAATGAATTATCTAAAATTGAGAGTGTTGATAGACTGTTGACTTTGGACATTATACATCATGCCCAAGAATGGAGATGGCTGAAGGATGCATTGACTGAGAAGTAGATTGGCAAACAATGGTGTAAACATATGATTGAATATTGTGCTGCTACAAAAAAGGAACGAAGTTGTGAGGCATGCAACAATGTAAATGAACCTGTGGGACATTTGGTGAGACAAAATAAGCCAGAAACAAAACAGCAAATATCATATGGTTTTGTTTAGAAAATACTTATAAGAAAATAGGGGCCTGGATTGCAAGCTTTTATAGCAATCACATTTAGTCCAGAGTGGTAATTGTTATTTCTGGATTTTTAGAGACTATTTTATATATGAATAACCTAGTATTTAGAGATAAGAACAAAGAAGATCAGGATGAGATTAAGGTAATTCAGAATACAGGGGTAAGAAGGACATTGCCCATATTTTAGAACCTCATCTACTCTTTAAAACCAAAGGAAGAAAGATTTATTTTGTCCAGAACCTAAATTTGCTGTAGCAGATAATCTAACTCAACCTGTCTAGATAGATAATTTAAGTACAAGGAGCCCAGAATAAGGAGGGCCTTAAGTCCTATATAGCTTAATGTAATGCCTGGATACATCCCAGAGTATTAAGCAGATAATAAAAAAGTACTGGCAAAGTCTCTTGAGGGATGGAAGAAAATATATGAAGTATTAAACTTTACCACCAGGGAAATCCATGATACTCTGTTAAACATTAGGGACACCCAAACAAAGAGGCCAAGCCCTTGACCTTGAGGCTTGCTCTGTGAAGCTCACGTATGTAGTGAAGAAGCTTAGTCTACCTATAGGTTTGCTGAAGAGTTACTTCCCGAGGACATCTTTTTTCTTCTTCTTTTAAAGCAGTTTTATTTAGATAAATTCACATACCATGCTATCCATCCAGCATGTACAATCAATGCTTTTAGTATAGTAAAAGAGTTGTGCATTCGTTACCACAATCAAACTTTTTTGTTTTTTTAATTTTTTTACTGTTAAATATATATATATATATATATATATATATATATACACACACACACAACACAAAGCAAAGAAAGAAAAAATCAATAATTTTCAAAGCACTCTTCAACAAGTAGTTAAAGGACTGATCCCTAACATTCCATCATCTTATACATTGCCCTATGTGTATATTAGGATTGGCTGTAATGGTTTTGGTTGGTGTTTGGCATGTTATGATAGGTAGCAATATCTAACTGAAGCTTGCATAAGAGTGACCTCCAGGGTAGCCTCTCAACTTTATTTGAACTCTCTCAGCCACTGATACCTTATTTGTTATGCTTCTTTTCCCCCTTTTGGTCAGGATGGCATTGATGATCCCATGGTGCCAAGGCCAGACTCATCCATGGGCATCTCCCACTGCCGGAACCTTTTTTTGTTGCTCATATGTGGCCTCTCTCTCTCTGAGCCCAACTCTGCAAGTGAAATCATTACCCTCCTTCCTATGTGTAGCTAGGATTCTCTATAGAGAAACAGAATCAGCAGGAGATATCCGTAGATATAAAATTTATAAAAGAGTCTCATGTAACCATGGGAATGTAGAGTCCAAGGTCTGTAGGGCAGGCCGCAAGCTGGCAACTCCAATGAAGGTCCTCAACAAACTCTCAGGAGAGGCTGGCTGAAGCAGGAAGAGCGACTGTCTCTTCTGAATCCTCCTTAAAAGCCTTCCAGTAATTAGATTAAGCATCACTTATTGCAGAAGACACTCCCCTTAGCTGATTGCAAATGCAGTGTGGTTGTAGCCAATGTGATCATGATTTAAGTCCATGAAATGTCCTCATAACAACAGACAGGCCAGTGTTTGCCCAACCAGACAACCGGGCACCATGACCTGGTCAAGTTGACACATGAACCTGACCATGACACCCCCCCTTCACTTATCACTTTGTAATCTTGCTAATATCTCAATGAAAGAGGAATGGAAGAGGCATATTATCCTCACTTCCCAGGTATGAAAACAGATTCAAGTCAGGTAACTTTCCCTGGGTCATGGGGATACAGGCACGTTTTGTTCGGCCAGCACAGCATTTTACATTTTATTATTTTTTAGTTTGAATGGCTTTAGCCAAGGTTTGCACTCTCCACACACTCTCCAAACTGCCCCTCCTCTACCATGAAAAGAAACCCCAGGGTATGGCAAGGTGAGGTGTCAAGATGTTCCTGCCCCCATATATACCCAAACATACACTGTTCCATATCCTTGCCCTGTCCCATCCAGAACCTACCACTTAGTCTAGATGGGAATATTGGCCTTGAATCCTAAAAACAAAGGTAAAAGACCACCCTCAAGGTGTGAGGCTCTGTAGGAATGCACATCCACTTTCTCCCTAACCCAGACTAAATGGCTTCTTAGACATATCTCATTAGGGTTGGCTGAATATTTTTGCCCTGTCCTTCCTTCCCTCTCCCTCTAGGAGTATGCTGTGCATATGAACTCTTGCTCATCTCCCTCAGAACAGCAGAGAGCTTAAGGTATTGAATGACATTATTTTATAGTCATAAGAGGTAATACCTAACCCTAAGAAATGGATACTAAGGGAGAAAGACCAGTCACTTGGTAGGTATGTTGTGTGTGTTTGTATGAAAGCATGGTTCGTCTTCCTTTTGTCCCTCAAATTGTACCACAAGTATTCACCTATGCTCCCAGCAAGCCCTATCTGCTGATACAAGTGCCCATTAATTCTACACCTTTTTCATTCCCAAAATATTTACTGAATACATACTATGTACAAAGCCTAGTTTAACTGGATTCCACCGTACCTCATTTAGTCCCTGGAGCCCCCATAATACCCACTGATGACTCATAACTCTAAAGGGCCTTAAAAACCCAAGGAGTGTTTCTAACAATAACTTTAGGTAATATGGAAAGGCCCAGGGGAATTTATTTTCTGCATGGGGATGACCAGGCTAAGGATTAGGTATTAAGACAGAAATTAAGTTCTTCTTGCGTCCTCTAGGTAGTAAGATAGAAATTAAGTTCTTCTTGCATCCTCCTTCCACATTCTTGACTCCTCATGTTTCCACCACTCCCCACCTACCACAAGCACTACTTAGCAGGTACATACCTTTTAATTTTTCCCAAAGGATCCCAGTCTTGGCATCCCCTAGTCCTCATGGGAAAAAAAAAACACAAAAAAGAAGCAAAAATGTCCACTCATGGACACAGTCAGATGCCAATCCCTGTTGACAGGGATAAAGCTACCAAGCCCAGAGGTGAAAATAAAAAAGTTACTCAGAAGAGCCTCTAATTCTTTGTTGACCTCTTAGGAGCTGTGTTAATAATAAAATCACGCCTACATTTTAGGCATACACTATCCTTTTATCTAGATCTCTGAGCTTAACAGTGGGGACAACAAAAGCAATAGGCCAAGCCTTCAATCTTGGGGTTTGTTCATATGAAACTTAACCCCGCAAAGGATAGGCTAAGCCTATTTAAAATTAGGCCTAAGAGTCACCCCTAGAGAACCTCTTTTGTTGCTCAGACGTGGCCTCTCTCTCTCAGCCAACACAACAAGCAAACTCATTGCTCTACCCATCTCTATGTCGGACATAACTCCCAGGGGTGTAAACCTTCCTGGCAAAGCGGGACAGAAATCCTAGAACAAGCTGGGACTCAGCATCAAGGGATTGAGAAAACCTTCTCGACCAAAAGGGGGAAGAGAAAAATGAGACAAAATTAAGTGTCAATGGCTAAGAGATTTCAAACAGAGTTGAGAGGTTATCCTGGAGGTTATTCTTATGCATTATATAGATATCACCATTTTAGTTAAGGTATAATGGAGAGGCTGGAGGGAAGTGCCTGAAAATGTAGAGCTGTGTTCCAGTAGCCATGTTTCTTGAAGATGATTTTATAATGATATAGCTTTCTCAGTGTGACTGTGTGATTGTGAAAACTTTGTTCTGATGCTCTTTTTATCTACCTTATGGACAGATGAGTAAAACATATGGATTAAAAATAAATAAATAATAGGGGGAACAAATGTTAAAATAAATTTAGTAGATTGAAATGCTAGTGATCAATGAAAGGGGTATGGTATATATGAATTTTTTTTTTATTTCTTTTTCTGAATTGATGCAAATGTTCTAAGAAATTATCATGATGATGAATATATAACTATGTGATGATATTGTGAGTTACTGATTATATACAAAGAATGGAATGATCATATGGTAAGAATATTCATGTTTGTATGTTATATTTAAAAAAAATTTTTAAAAAACCTAAATCTCTCAGCTTAAGTTCTACCTTCTCCACTGAATGTTCCCTATCT
This sequence comes from Tamandua tetradactyla, assembly GCF_023851605.1. Lineage (NCBI taxonomy): Eukaryota > Metazoa > Chordata > Mammalia > Pilosa > Myrmecophagidae > Tamandua > Tamandua tetradactyla. Next base: position 194,456,617 of record NC_135327.1, on the reverse strand, counting down.
CCAAACAATCTCAAAAAAAGCTTCAAAAGCATTTTTATTTATATTCAACCTCACTATTAAAATATTTCAGCTGGCTTAAAAATACAGATAATATAACCCTTGAAGAAAAAAAAAAGTCAATGCAAAGAGAAAAATGGATAAAAGGGTAAAACTCTTCCAGGGGCAAAGTTAATACAAAGAAATACATATAAGGAAAGTCCTGCACAAATTGTTTAAGGTGGATTGAAAAATTAGAGCTGAATTACAGCATTTCCTTCTATATTGCTCACTTAGTGCTTATCATAAACTATTTAATGGTGCCTCTTACTGTATTGACTTGCAGTATCTGACCACTTCATATATACATTCATCTTGCATAACCAAACAGAGGTTTTGACAAAAGGATGCTCTTTTGTCCCTCAAACTGATACTGTAGGGTATCAGTAAATGCTGAGCTTACATATAACATAAACCTAATATTTCCTCTCTTCACAATTTTCCCATGAGCCCTCTTACAAATGTGACTGTGGTACATGGGACTGGGGATGAAGCAAGTCTACTAGAATAAGTCAGGGATAAATGCCGTTGAGATCTCTTCAACCAAAGAAATTTAATTATACCCTTAGTCTCTATAAACCTTTGCAATGGTTCTTTCAGAGAGGGGCCAGCAGTAAGCTGCTTAACAGTGGCTCCAGAAAGCGATTCTAAGAGCAGTTCCTTAAGGAACTCTGTCCTAGTGATGGGGTCAGGCTTCAGTCTTAAAGATCTGGTACATACAGATGTTTTTCCTTTGAAGTCTGACTTTTTAATTCCCAGTAAACCAAATGAGAGAATATATACGAAAGTACTTTGAAACTATAAAGTACTAAATAAAAGCAACTCATTCAAGTACTTAATTAGAAGATCTCTCACTAATACGTGTACATTTATCTCTATTTTCTCTCCTACTGGCAAAGAAAATTTAGCTCACTTTCAAGCATCAGAAAACAAAGAAATCAAAAGACAAACCTACTTACTCTGACCACCTCTATGCCTTGGCCCTGGTGCCTCTTGAAAGAATGAAGATCTGGTTAGCTCTGAGCAGCTTCTCCAATTTTCTTGTTCTTGCTTATGGAACTTACAAGACAGAGACATGTGTTGAAATAAACTCTGCTTACTCAGATAGCAAAAGAATCAAACATTTCTTTTTAAACCTCATTTGCATATATTTGCAACTACAGAAGGAGAGCAGATGGCTGGGGACAATCACTAGTAATGTTCTTGGCTGAGGAGACATTTGCAAGTGGGATCTAGCCAACTTTCACCGTGTCCTAAGAAGTATTTATCATCCTAGAAACACAACCTTTGCATGCCAGGGCTGAGAGAGAAGAAAGTCTGGAGTATGGTTACATGCTCTAATGCTAACTGGCCAGGACAGAGGGCCGAGATCCCTGACTCCCACCTTTGTGTCATAATTCTGTGGCTAATGCAGTCAAACTATCAGTTCTAAATCTGGTAACTCAGAATGTCAGACCCAGTGGGCATTAGTCATTGGGGAAAAATGAGGGAGAAATACCAGGATATGAACATAGAGTTGCTAAAAAGATTACAGGTAGGAAAGGAAGGTAGAGATAATGGCCAGAACTCTGGCCAAAGGGAAAGTACTTACTCTTTCAACTCCCAATTCACTTCAGTTTATTCTCCTGTGAAGCAAAAATAGGAGCCCTCTCCAACTAGGGAGTCTCCAGGCCCTAGGGTCTAAAACACAGGTAAGTCTCTCAAAACAAAACAAAGAGGGAAGTCTGGGCACTGGATTTCACATTTCAATCCTGGGCTCTTTCATACAAATGTCAATAGTCCTCTTTGCCTTCCACTAACAAAGGAGAACCAGAGCATGTCCCATTCCCTTAAGAAACTAAAGGAGTAAAAATATCTACGTTAAGTAGCATTTTTAGTCGCCCTGGTCCAAAGGAACCCAATTTTCCACAAATCTGGCACTAGAGATTTTCCTTAAAGACAGAGGGCACCAGGTCAATGTAATACTGATCCCTACTGGTCTTCTACCCTCAGCTCCTAGATCTCTACTATAGAAGTTCTCTCTCAAAAACAAACAAGGCATCATTGACAAGACTAGGCTTTTGTTCTCAGGAATTCTTAAAGGATGGAGATGCAAGCCTGATGTCACCTTAATTTGCAATCCCTATAGTTTGGGCAGGGGCTACAACCCCCACTTTAAAGGGCTTTTCTCTTTTTTTCCATTCCACCAACTCACACCCATGGTACGTGACCTAAGGAAAACCTCTGGACTCCCCAGTAGAAACTAATGTGAACTGGAGCAGAGAGGACTCTGCTCCATCTCAGCCACAGAAAGTGACACTATTTGAGCTCTGGCTCCAGAAAGCATGTGGCACACCTCAGACCTCCAGACCCAAGGTTAAAGGAAATGTCCTTTAACCTTATGGAAATGTTAAAGGACAGAAAATGAGAAAGGAATTTCTGGCTAGAAGCTGAAAATGATGGTGCTGAGGTTAAGTGCTAAGGGTGGGTGACTGGAGGGGAATGTCAGAAATGCTAGAAACCAGGAGTTTACAGTAATTATAAGATGCTAGAATGATAGTATCTCACTAAGCTTTCAGCATCTTTTAGGAATGGGAAGTGGTAAACTCCTGGTTAAGGGGCAGAACAAGGGACCCCATCCTGGAGGAATGCAACAAGAAGGTCAGGATGGAGCACAACTTTATGTCTATTTAAAACAAGTGAAAAGGGTAGTGCGATGGTGGCTTGGTGGCAGAATTCTCACCTGCCAAGCCAGAGACCTGGGTTCGATTCCAGTGCCTGCCCATGTAAAAAAAAAAATTTTTTTAAAGAATTAAAAAAAAAAAGTGAAAGGCAGGTGTAACGATGCCATTCCCTCCAACAATTCCTTTTACCCTCTTGGAAAAAAGTTAAATCAGAGAGGTCCCACATGGGGAAGGCTGAATCTAGACACAAAATTATGCCCATCCAGGTAAGAAGCCTTACTCAACCTACCAAAAGGAAGCTAGCTGCCTTTGGAAGTAAAAGTGCTTTATTGAGGTTGAAAGGGAAGAAAGGTGTGAGGGGAAATGGGATCATGGTAGTGCAGGAAGCCCTTCTGTGCTTACAGGGTAGTGATCCACAAGCTTGTACGTGCCTAGGAATTTCCTGGGGAAACTTGTTGAAAATATCCAATTACTAAGCCCCAGCGCTGGAGATTCTAATTCCATGTCTGGAGTAGAGTATGTTTAACACGCATTCCTAGTGATTCTGATGCATACAGTCCCCCAAGCAACTTTCAGAAAAAGTGGACGAGACTGACAGCATATTTAGAGAGCACCTCTTCCCTTACAATAAGGATTTGGGTGTCAAAGTTTATAACTGTCCAACTAAGGATGAAGAGAAGGGCTGAAGGCAGCTAAGTCCACATTGTGCAGGCCTGATGGCTTTCTTTCAAGGAAACTACGGCGCTACCATTCATCAGTCCCTACAGCTGACTGGCAGTCAGTAGGCACTTGGATTCTCTGCTGCCACTTCATGGAGAGGGAAACTGAGGCAGAGAAAAGAGGAAGAGATTAATCATTGATGAACCACTGCCTGCAGCAAAGCTGGAGCTAGATCCCAAGCCTCCTAACTCCAAACTTTGTCCTGTACATTCCTTAGGAAAATGGGGCTCAGCAGACACAGCTCAGACACAACTGCTGCCTTCTGCGGAAAATACCTTCTTCTACTGTCCTATAGCTGCAGGAAGATAACCTTCTTTTAGCGCTCTGTTCTAAGGGTTTTTAATTTGTTTCATTCTGAAAAGAATGCCCTGGGAGGAGGTAAAGAAATTCTTTGATGCAAGTCTCTCACTTGAAGTTGAGGCCCTTCTGCTTCTGCCATAGGAGCCAGGATGAGAGGGCCCCAAACAATGGCTCTTGTGAGCACTTCCAGTCAGGCTAGCTGTCCCTAGAACCGGAAATCCTTATCCCTAACAAAGAGGCTTTTCCTTTAGGCCACTTAGACTGTGGGTGGCCTCCCTGGAACATTTCCCAGTTATCTAGGGGGCTGGGGTGCTCCTTTAAGCCCTCACCTCCAACAGTAACTCCTCCTTCAGAAAAGTCCTCCTGCCACAGGAACATGAGGTGAACTATTTGATGAAGGGATTATTTCCTGAAGCACCTTGAAAATGAACTTGAGATATGAACCTCTTCTGCTTATTTAAGTGCTATGAGGTCACTGCTATGCTTAGAGAGGAGCCTTGGTAAAGAGGTTGTGTGCCTCCTAATTACTTTGCCTCTCTAGAGTGTGGACTTTAACTATCTTGTCACAGTCCACTTCCTGGTGAGATGTTCCCCACCCCCCACCCACCTAGAATCTTTGCAGAGAGCCCCTCACATGACCATTGCCTCAGGCTGGCCTATGCCACAAGACAGCAAGGAAGGATGGGGGATCTCCCTAGTAATCCTTAGTATTCCTGTTGCTGCAAGAGGCTCTCTCTATCAGAAAAGTCCTGGGGTCATCTCCTGGCTGGTGTGGGGGTACATGAATCTGCTGGGTGGGTCCATGATGCGGTCCTTCAAAATCTCTACTGGTTCCCCGAAGGACTGAATGGAAGGTTTCTGGGTTACTGATTTTTCCACACAGAGTGCTCCCATCTTCTCATTCCTGAGCCCAGCATCTTGGGTAGGAGAAAAGAGAATTCGCAATTAGACTGAGGGGAAAATAGATGAAACAATGACCTCCCTTCCCACTTCCAACTTTCAACTTTGCCAAGGTATGTTTTGTGAAAAAAAAAAAAAGTGACAGAACAGACTGAAGATAGGGCTGGGATTGTTCTTTGTGGCCTTTATCTATCTCTATCATGTTTATTCTTTTTATCCTAGAAAAGTGGTTCTCAACTGAGGGTGATTTTGTTTCCCAGGGCACATTTGGCAGACTGGAGACACTTTATAGATTTTCACAACTGAGGACGTGCTACTGGTGTCTAGTGGGTGAAGGCCAGGGATGTTGCTAAAGATCCTACAATGTGCAAGATGAGCCCTCACAGCAATTATTGGGGCACAAAATGTCAAGAGTGTTGAGGTTGGAAACTTCTGCCCTAGAAGGAGGGCTTCATTGTGTAAAACTTGGTAGTAATAGTGGTCCCTATTAGTTTCATTTTCTAGTCCCATTATCCCTATGAAAAGAATTATCCACAAAAGACCACACTTGATATCATCTTTTTATCCTTCATGTCACTGAGCATGAATGGACACAGAACAACTCATTCAACAAATAATTGAGTGATGGATTCCCTTCACCTCCATCTTCATTCTTCCCCTGCTTCCAACAAATGAGATCCTTTCTTCTTCCTTCTCTCCACTTCTGATCTGAACTTCTTCCCCTGCTGAGCAATGGGTCCAGTGCTACCCTGCTTCCTACAGAGCCTCTGTCAACCCTGAGACCCATTCTTCCTGCTGATAATCACAGACTCATAGGTAAAAATGAAATCTGGAGGAAATAGGAAGATGACCAGCTAATCAAAGAAGTCAAAAGAGAAAAACCACTGTTATGCTCTGTCACTGTTCAATAAAACACGAGTGACCTAGAGACTCTTAATCTATCATTTCTCTTTGGTTTTCAGTGACTACTTGAGAAGAAGAAAATTTCTGAATTTAAGGCTTCTTGCTCTCCTTTCCAATATAACTTTCCCTCAAATTTCATCCCCACTGTAAGCACTCCAGTCTAGTTAGGCTACATTCCTTATCGAATGCTCTGTACAGTCAGCTTACTCTCACCCTGCTCCTTACCACTTCCCCTGCCTGAAATGCCCCAACCTTTTCCTCACATCACCTTCTCCACAGCTACTCTGACCTGCCCTGATCTCTTTTTGCACAATTTAGAGTTTAGACAACCCCATGTACAATTTCATATCACTACACCAACTTGTCCAGCCTTCTGTATTCATAACCCTTAAAGAGTACTATCTGCCCCATTTGCCATTGTTCTAAGTGATTTACATACATAAACTCTCTTTATAAATGAAAAACCAAAGAACAAAGACAGTAATTTTCCTACAGCCACACAGCTAAATTAGGTGACAGAGTTAGAATTTGAACCTATGCAGACTGGCTCCAGAAATTCATGCTTGAATCACTATGTCCTGCTGTTTAACATGTGTATGTCTTGTCCAGCTGGATCATAAGAGCTCCTTGAGGATAGGCATTTTATCTAACCATGCCCCTGTACCCACTGTACTCAAGTTCACCATAGAATCTCAACAAATACTTGCAGACCAAGCCTATTTTGTTCACAATCTTTATAGACTTCTAGCTCAGCATGGAATCAGGAGGATAAGATTCTTTTCCTTTTTCTCCCACGTCCAAGAACTCTGCCATGTGTACCCCTTACCTGTCATACTTACTTGTACGGGAGTGAGTTGGCACTTGAGGACAGGTGTAGACGTGGCTAAAACGACGGCCTGAGGAAGTCAGGTACCAGTGCTGGATGGCAGGTTGTGGGTCATACTCTGTGACTGCTACACCATTTACTGCTGTCATCATGAGCATGTTGATCACCTCGTTGGAGAGCTTGGTTCTCTCATCAGTCCTGATGCGGTTCATGGCATTGAATCCCCGCTCACAACAGGAGGTGGAGATGGGCACACAGACTACCACTGCCATGAGCCTGCTTAGCAAGGGGAAGCGGTAGTGTTGAGCAAGGGCATTTTTACACAGCATGGAGAACGGGAGGTTCTTGGCAATGGTTTTCAGGCCCAGCCACTCCTCCAGTAGTGCTTCCTCATTGTATCCTGTGGGGAGTGAGAGTTCAAAATGTCTTGCAAGGGCAAGAATATCATTATTCCCGAAAGTGGCAAGTTCAATCCCATTTGGCCATGCCATGGTGTCAAACACCTCCATGTTCTTGAGCTGAGGGGGACGGTCTGCATCAAACCTTTGCTGAAGGTATTTGATCCCAGTCAGGATCATTTTTTCCCTGTCTGCTTGAAACCGCTGTTCTGCCATCTCCATTCTGTCTAAGAAGATGCCATGGAGCCATCCATCCTTGAAGCTGGCATTGAATTCTTCCTCTTTGGGTCCTGCCTGGTGAAGAAGGGTCTCTAGCGCTAAATAGGCCCGTTCTAATGAGGAGTTCACCTCTGTAATCAGCACAATCTCTTTCTGGAACACCTCAGACAATGGCCTATAGATGCTCAGGAAGTCTAAAAGGAAGTGGCAGAACTTGATGAAATGGAAGCTCTTCATTAGCTTCAGCATGCCTTTGGCCCTGTGCCCAATCTGGCCCCCAGCTTCTGCCACACTCTGGAGATGTCTAGACAGGGCAGGCCAGCTTACAATGAGTGCATTCAATGTCCGCCTCTTACTGGCCACCCACCGGACAGCATTCAAATCCTTTAAGCGGATGATTTCCTCTTCCAATGGGGCTGCCCCTTCCTGCAGCTCATTCAGCCTTTTATTTGAGGACTGGTAAAACTTGAAGATGGTTCGGATGTGCCGGTCACACTTCTTTACCAGGTCGATGTTCCCACAAGCATCCACCACAGCCAGGTGGAGCTGATGGGCCACACAGTGGATAGGGAGCAGCTGAGGGATGATCTCCTGGAACTTTTCCACAAGGCCTCCCTTGCAGTTTAACATAGTTGAGCCATCTGTTCCCAGGCCCACAACCCAACCAGGCTTCCGGAAAGGGATATCTAGTTCATCCAGGGCAGAAATTATAGTTTCAAAATATCCATCTACTGTCTCATTGTACAGGGGAGCCAAAGTGATATAAGACTCTTTCACCTCCATCTCTTTAAAGTACCGGATATAAATCCCCACACATGTCTGGTCAGAGGAGTCTGTGGAACTATCCAATAACATGCTCACACAAGGAGAGTTTTGGATATCATCAAGGATTTCTTTCTTCAGAGTCTCAGAGATGTATTTGATGAACTGAGTACATGCAGTACGATTTCGGTATTTGCCTAAAATCATGGTTCCAGTGCTTTGGAGAAGTTGTAGAATCTTCTCAAAGTCATTCAGTGGCCTTGAGTGGTATGCGATGGAGTAGGCAGCATTGAAAAAGTGCTCCATGTTTGCCATTAGATCGCTGGAGATTTCTGGGATTAGAGCAGCCTGAGGGGTGTCTTCTTTAATTCCAATTGTGTTGGCACAGAGCTTGTGTGCTTTGCTGACTTCATGGTATTTTAAAGTCTCCACTTTAAAAGGCCCAGTGTAACCTCTGACTAACCGGGATGATTTGTCATGGAGAGTAGGTCTTTCTTTGCAAGCTGAGCAGAAAAGCTTTGTCTCTTTTGGATCAATTACCAACCATGGGAATTGCCCAAACCAAGATCTCTGAATTGAACGGGGTCTGTATGTCCTCTTGATTTTCTTAGGCCCATTTATTTCTACTTCACAAATGCTGGAATTGCAAAAGGAGTTACATGTTTCCATAGATGGAACTGGAAGTAAGGCAGATTCTACAGCCAAGGCTTGTGTGTTGATTTCTGTTACTGCCACCATCTTCTTTTTCCCTTTAGAGAAAATTTAACTATGGTTGGTCTTGCTGCCCAGAATTCTGCAGTCTCATAATAGCTAAGACATCCCAATTCAGTAAGTATCTCTTATCCAAAGCAGAGAAGATAAATTCGATTTATCTTTCTAGTGGTTTCCATTTAAACCCTTCTCCATTATTATCTATGAAAGTTAATCTGGTTCCCCAGCAATTGTTTGCTATTCCTTGTGGGTTCTTTTATCAGTCATCTTCCCCACCATTCTCACAGCCACCCTGGGATTAAGTACCCCCAGATGCTGAGTTTAATTAACCACCCTGGACCACAGGTAGTATTGCATAAGCAGGTGGCTTTAACTCTCTGGCAAGGGACCACACACAAAAAAGGGATTAAACTTCCAACAGTCTTCTTCTGAGTATTAGAAAGAAGGGGCATTTAAGAGCATATATAGTAGCTACTAGCCAATGTTATTGATTATGATAGGCTAAACAATAAATTTTCCCCAACCAACAGTGTTGTCACTAAAATTCCAAGGAGTAGGGAAGAAGAAGTTCACAGACCTATGGCTGATATGGTTCCCTTCAACCACAGTGTCTACCACACACCTCCTCCCATAGTTCTACCTTAGGCCTGTCAGCAGTTCTGCTCATTAGAGGATCTCATTTTTTGTATACTGATCCCGTTTCCCAGATTATTCTTTATTCTGAGGGCAGGGTTAGATTCTCATTCATCTTTATACACCCAAGGCCTAATACAGGGCTTGGTACACAATAGAATAGGATAAGAATGGCTGATTTAATGTGTGAGTTGCCTTGGCTACAGAGGGGCTATTGGATGTCTCCTTTAGAACTTAATAGACATCAGGACTCACCTGGAGGATGACCTTTCCCCCACTTTGGCCCATTTGGATCCTTGAACCAGGGAGCAGCTCTATGTTCCAGTTTTGAGATCAAATCTGGTTTGGCAGCAGCAGGCCCTATTGTAGGGATTAAGAGTCACACTGATATTACTGCTATGAACCACCAAGTCAAGGAGCCTACCTCAAGCTAGACACAGTACCTAAAATATTCAGGCTCCTCTGGGTTCTATAATCTAATAAAATCTATTCACCTGAAAGCATACCCTTCCAGAGTACCAATTTGTTCTTAAAAGCCAAAGAGACAACCAGATTAGGGTGTATAAACATCTAGCCAGGATAAATAACTTCCTCAGCTCCATAGGCCAATCATGGGAGCCACAAGCCAGCTAATTGCATCTAGAGGGGAAAGGGAAGAAATAGGAAGAAATACAGAGAAAAAAACAGAAGGAAAGAGAAGATAAGGATGAAAAAGACAGCCACACAAGAAGCGGAAGAGTGCCACCAATAACTGTCTCATGTATGTGTCCATCAGCACTAACTGCATGAGTTATTTTAAGGGACACTTGAAAGGCCCTTTAAAAATACCTACCAATGGAAGCTGAAATCTGAGTAAAAGAGATTCATTTTGGGTTAAGCATGGTCCTTTATTTAAAATATGAATATACTTCAAAGATATGCAAAGAAATTGCTTAATTTACATAAAATAAAATCCATTAACATTTACTCATATGTTCATATATATGTATCCATGTGTATAAACTTTCTTTGGAAGGATACACAAACAACAGGTAACTGTGGGTAATTCTGGGAAGGAACTGAAGACAGTGTAAAAGGGAGACTATCTTTTCATTCTCTATCTTTTGTTTTCTTATTTTTTTGCATGGTCAGGCACCAGGAATCGAACCCGGGTCTCCAGCATGGCAGGCAAGAACTCTGCCTCCTGAGCCACATTCTCTATCTTTTGGATAACATAACATATTTATATTTATATACATGTATGTATGTGTCCACATATTTACTAATAAAAATATTTAAAAATAAATTATTAAAGTGTGGCAGATTGAACACATGTCCTTTCTAAAACATCTCTAAAATGAGAGCAAAGGAATAATAATAATAAAAAGAAGCATAAGCCCATGAGAAATACTGGACTAGAAATGTTAACACATTTTTTATAAGAAGGAAAAAAGATAAGAGAGCAGAACTAATAGAGCTGAATCTCAAATGCCTGCAGAGGGTATGGATAATAGGGAGAAGCAAATTAATTTGTACCACAGAATTCAAGAAAGATTCAGAAAACAGAGATACCAATTACTGGAGAAGATGGTGGGTAAGGAATGAAGTGGAAACAGGACTGATTCAGAGACTGCACAAAACCAGTTAGACCCACAGGTCTTTTCATCTATTCCATGAAACCAGAAAATACCACCCCCCTCACCCTGGGAGGAGAATAGAGGTTTATTTATAGAAAAAACCTTAACCAGATAGGTTCCAGACCCTGGAATACTGGGAAAAGTGAAAGGTGAAAAAGTATTGTACTAAAAACCAAAGAGCAAGTTAAAATGTATAGACTGAAAGATGTATCATTAGGCTCCAAGAATACTGGCAGCCCGGCTTAGATTATCCAAGCATCTTGACTGGAGAAGTTTTCTTTGGAGAAATTGAATTGCTCCTTTCCTCTTCCATCTCCCCCAAAAGATCTGTGGATACCAACTTTAATGGGCTCTTCGACAAAACGTACATGTTCCCAACTGAACACTCCACAGTGAAATCTTTCTCTTTATATGTCCCAGCCACACACAGAGAGCTTCCAATCATTTTTAAAGGCTTCCTTTTAAATTTGAATGAACTTAACATATTTATTTAAGAAAAGCTTCCAATATAAAAGAGAGAGATCAAAATAAACAGGTAAAAAGGATTGGAAGAAATAGATATGTTGTAGGGAGCAAAGTAAAACTTCAAAAAAACTAGTATTAATATTCCTAGAGAGAAAAATCATGGTAGTCAGTCATGAAAAGAGTAAAAGAAGTGCTTAGAAATCTGAAAATATACTAGAAGAAATAAAAAATATTAAATAGAATTATCAGAAAACATATTTGAAGAAATCTCCAAGAAAGTAGAACAAAAAAATCTAAAAGCAGAAAATAGCAGAAAAAGAAAATCAGAGGTTCAATCTAGGAAGTCCAATATTTAACTTAGAGGAGGTTCTGGAAGAAAGGCAAGAGAAAATAGGAAGAAATAATACAAGAACATTTCCCAAAACTGGAAAATATGAGTTCTACATGGAAAGGAAGCACCAGATGCCCAGCACAAAAGATGACAAAACACTCACATCAGGAAAATCTTAAAAACTTTAGAACACTGGAATAGATTTTAAAAGCTTTCAGAGTGGTAAAAATAGGTTGTATTCAAAGATTCAGAAAGGAAAAAGACGTCAGACTTCTCAACAGCACCACGGAAACCTAAAAGATGCTTTACAAATTCTGAGGAAAATTATTATTTTCCTAGAATTCGATATCCAATCAAATTATCAATAAATCGTGAGAGGATAGGGGTCTTTTCAGATATGCAGAGTCTTAAAATAAAAAAAGTTGCTCCTATACATTCTTTTTTAGCAAGCTACTGGATGATGTGTTTCATCAAAATGAGGATATAAACCATGAAAGAGGAAGAGACAGATCCAGGAAAATAGGTGAGAGACAAAGAACTATCTAAGGTCCCGGCTGTGCAGAAGGCTTAGAAAGTAACTAGTTTAGATAGAGTAGAGGAATGGAAGACTCAGTGAAGGAAGTCTCTAGAAGAAAAATGAAACGATAGACCATGGAATGTTTCACCATGTGAAAAATACTCTTCAGAGGAATTCTATAATCCCATTGGGCAGTCGGGGAAGAATTAGTGATAGTACAGAAAACCAGCAAAACAAAAAAATACAGAAAAATTTCAATTCCAGGGGAAAAAAATCCTACAATGAAGGAAATATCATCATAATATATCAGTTTTCTCAGCAGTAAATAATACATAGTCATAATTATGCAAATAATTTACATTGATTTAACCAAAAAAGTGTGATATACCTGTTCTGAGAGGATGGAGAAAAGAGAAGTGGGGGGCCTGGGGTGATGTAAAAGGGCCATATCTTCATCTTCCACAGTAGGAATCAATAGATATTATCTAAAATCAATAAATCAGGAATAGCAATAAACATATGCAACAGGATATTAAAGTGTGATTCTATCTGCCTGTTTTGGCTGTAGTCTCCCTCCCCAAGTAGATGCCAACTAACTCACATTCCAAAGCTAGACTACATAAGCATAATTTGGAAAGAACATGGCTGAGAAGCTGGTGCTCTAATTTACCCTTCACCCACTAAAGGGAAAAAGAGCTAAAAAAAGGTCAGGATACTGGAAATATTAAAAGTGTTTTTGGAAAGAGTTGTCAAGTATATTGTGAGCCCCACCCCCACCCCACCCCCACTACCATGGGGAGGGGTGGGGTAGACTACTTTCCCCTAACCTTAAGTCAATGTGAATGACTTCAAGGAGACCACTCTGGCATCCTGACCTATAACCTCTGGAGTCTATGGAACTGTTCTTGAATTCAGGCCTGGAGAAAAACTAATGACAGAAATGGACTGATACGCTTCTTTGAGGTGGCTATGTTGGGAATAGCCAGGGTTTACATGGTCTATATGTGGGCCATGCAGGAAAAGAGAGAAGGCTTGGAGCCATCTTAAAAAGGGTTCTGTCCCTGATAGCTGTCTATTGGTAGGAGGTACCCTCAAGAATAAGCCTATATGGGACAGACTGCCAAAGAAGATATTTACCCTTGGGGAATGTCTTGGGGAGGGAACTGCAGGTGAGTGTTCCCCAGGGACTGAGGTAGGAGAAGGTTCTGTAGAACTTTCGAATACACCCTAAGAATTAGTTTAAAACAATCATAGCTAGAAGTAACTGATATCAGCTTACAAGGATGCCAATTAAAACTTTTCTTGTACTTCCTCCACCCTCCTACCTACCACTTCATTCCAAAGCAGGATGCCATGGATATCCTGGAACAAGCTAGGGGTGGGTAGGAGAAGCACCTATTATTTATACTATACAAGTCTAGATTCTAGACCTGAAGTAGGTTGAGGTGGGAGAGGCTAGAAACTTTAGGGTTCTTGTTTGTTTGTTTGTTTTGACTACTACACAAGGACTGGACTTCTTTGTCCCTAGATTTTGGTGGTTTTGGGGGACAAATTTTTGATATAATTAAAACACAGAGAAGTTTTAATAATAGTACAAGGAACTTCAATTGTTTACATTTTGCCCCACTTGCTTTCTTGTGCTCATGCACTTGCATGCACTCTTATGCACACACATATACACTCTCTTTTTGCATGTATATGTATACTTATGTACATTTCTATAAATATTATATACATACACATACATGTGTACACACAGTTGATTCTCATTATTCACAATAGTTGTGTTTCATAAATTGTTGCAAACACTGAACTAGCAAATACTGAACCACTGCTCCTACAGGAAATACAGGGTTTGGTTCCTGTAAGCCTTTCATCACATTTTCATCAACCAGTTAATATATAATCATGTTTTAGGTGTGTTTCTGCTTAAAGACACCTTATTTAACATATATTGTTGATTCATTAACACTGAACTCTTGGCCAACAGCACTATCAAGGCTTCCTGAATGAAGCTTACCTAACACATGTATTTTCTCAATAGGCATATCACAATCTCCTGTACTTAGGGACACTAGACAGCACTTCAGTACTACAATTGGGGGCCATTTTAACACATGTATTTTCTCCATAAGGCACATCACAACCTCTTGTGCTTAGGAAGACTAGACAGCACATCAATACTAGAGTTGGGGACCATTTTGAGCAGTGAAATCATCAACAAAAAGCACAAAAATAAAAAAGATGTGACACTAAATATACTGCAAAATGGACACTTGGTTACTAGTATGACAGCTGACAAGAAGGCAGAATGTTGCCTTGTTCGAACTCAGCTGGGAAGGCGTACATCAGGTAACACAAGTTTTTTGCTGCTCTGCACATGTTTGTGAATGACGAGGAAAATACCATGAGTACTGATATAGGGGTTACAAATAAATTTTAGTTAGTAGGCAAATTCATGAATACAGAATCTATGAACAGTGAGGAGTGACTGTGTATGTGTATAAATATATAAAATATATATCTAAATATATAAAATGTTTCTGAACCATTTGAAAGCAAATTTTTATACCCCTTTACCTCGAAAATACTGCAGTGTTTATTCCAAAAAACAGGACATTCTCTTATTCAAGAGGCAGAATGACCTCCCCTTTGAGTGTGGGTGGAATCCGTGTACAAGGTAAGAAATCACTCGTGATTATGTTATGTTACATGGCAAAAGGGAGATCATCAAAATGGACATGACCTAATCATATAAGCCCTTTAAAAGCAGAGTTTTCTCTTGCTGGTAGCAGAAGAGGAGGTCAGAGCTTCAGGTCATGAAGAGCATTCACGCACTGTGCTGGCCTGAAGACTGAGGAGGCCATGTAAAAAGGACCTGAGAATGGCCTCCAATTGCTGAGAGTGACACCTGGCCAGTAGTCAGGAAGAAAAAGGGGGTTTCGGTTCTACAACTGCAAGGGACTGGATTCTGCCAACAATCTAAATAAGCCTGAAAGTGATTTTTCCCAGAGCATCAAGATAAGAAAAAATATTTTAAAAGAACCACTGAAAACAAATAGAGGGCCAGATATAACAGTTTGTCTCAGTCTATATTCCCCTTGGGGATTTTTCAACTTTGATTGCTCCTGATACAACCACAGTACCTCAGGAGTACTGTACACCGACTGCAACTCTTCAAAGCTGTGGTCTAAGTGATGTCCAAAACCTGTTCCTTTTCTAGACCTTAGTGATCGTTAATTGTACCCAAGGCTGGCAGACCCTATCCCATGATATAAGTTCTGAGTTGGCCACTCTGGCACTTTGCCTTAATTTTTCACTTTCTAGCTCTGACTTTCTATACTCATTTGGAGGTCATAATCATATGATCCATCATAGAGAAGCTGGCCTCCTACTGACCCTATGAGCAAGCCTAACTCTCCTACTCATTTAGGACCCCCTACCCCAACTCAGTTCTGGTTTCCATTTAATGACACACTCTTTCCCCCAGCTATATGAGATTCAGCCATAAGTAATGACCTCACTGCTACATATGACACTGTGCACCTAAAGGGAATGACCTGGTCACTTAGCAGATACTAACACTTTGACTAATAAAAACAAGAGCTACCCACTTATTTCCCATATCAGAATGTCTGTTTCTTTTACTGAAAAATATTAATTTCTTAAGGGCTGACTATAATTGCGTTTTCCAGATGCTCTTTTGGGGAGAAACAAGAGACTTGGTCAAATATAGCCAAAGTCTGAAGCCAGAGTTAAAGCATGAGAATAAAAGAACAGCTCAAAACTCTGCAGAGTGATAAATAAAATTATTCTAAATGAGCACGTCTACAAAAGGAGATAGGAAAGCATTAAAAAAGCAAAAAAAAAAAAATTCCTCCTTTATAGTCAAAATGATTGTTTTCTACAAATTTAACAATATTGATTGATAAGAAAGCTTATCAATAGATAGAAGGAGGTTATATATGAGAATGAATATAATATGGAAAAGTACATCTGTTGAAAGGCTTCAGTGACTTAGGCCATTTAAATGCCAAACTAACAGAAATTAATATTAAATTCAACTGTACCTAATTGAGACTGTCTTTTTAAAAAGAGGTACAAATGTTATAAAATTGGAAAGAACAAATCTACCAATTGTAAACTCTGATAAGAAGCAATGGAAGAATAAACTGATTTCTTCAAATTCTAACAGCAAAAGAACATAAATGGCATAGAATGTACTGCAATGTAGCATCAAGAACAACGGACCACAGAAGCTGACAACCCAACATGAATTTTAGCCAGTACAACGTGAATACCCCTGGGCAGTCCCTCTCACCATTGTTTAAATTGGGGGACACTTAAAAGATAATCACTGGACACCTAGTTAAAGTAACTAAAAGGAATCATATATGTGCAATTTAGTTTCTAGACTCCTATACCCATTTTAATTTCACAGACAACTGAAAAGGTCTTCCCTTATTCCTTCCCCAAACCCTCAAAAGCAAAATGAATCACTTTTCTTGTGATTATGCTTTTTGTTTATTCAAAGAAAATGTAATCAATATTGAATTGTGTATTAATTTCCCCCAGTCAGCTAAATTCTCCCCACTTTCTAACTCATGTAAGTTAAAAAGAAAATTGATAAAATGCTTAGGCTATGATCTGTCAAAATAAAAAACTTGAGGGAACAAATTACAAGCCAAACAATCTAAGTCAGACATAAATAGGAGAAGCAACATTTTCAATATTGATTATTGATTACTTTCACCACAATTTTTCATATAGGATCGAGAAGACAATGTTTGGGATGCAATGTACATCAAAACATTAAATACCTTAAAGGAATATAACAAACTTGGGATTACATGCACACATGCATGCATTTAAAAATATATATTTCCCTGCCTTTCTCATTACATAGCAAGTGGTACTGATACTCTTTGAATGTACACTTCTAAAAGTGCCCTGGCCTTAGGACACAATTACAAAATATCTTCCACCACGAAGTAAATCATTATTTAAGTCATTTCTGAATGTTTGGGGAGCCATTTACAAATTATGAACAATAATAAAAACAAGTACACAAATAAAAAATATTCAAAATATTACCCATATCTTAGGTACACACTAAAGGGCAGTATAAATAAGGGGATATAACATAAATTAAGTCATAAATATTCTTATTCTGTAAAAGTCATGATATAGGTAGCTGCTGAAATTCCTAAGTTATAAACAGCAGCCTGTTCTGCAAGGCTGCTGTTATAATAAATGTTCGTAAACAAAAATAAAAGCTTTATAAGATAAAGAGATATCTTTACATTTTTATAAAAGAGCCCATGCTGCATGAGAGCCTTGGGTGTCTGATAGAAAAAGGGGGTAATCAAAGAGAAGACAAAGAAACAGATGCAGGAGATAAGAACACCATTCTGAGAAAGGAATAAAAGCGATTGACTTGATAATTTTCCAATGCCCAAACACAGTAACATTTATGCCAAAGACTGCCAACCCTTGATGGCACCTGGGTAAGCCAGAGTAGCCTAAGTACTGAACTTCACAAAATAGAGGGCAGAAATATACCTTGAGGCCCTTCCTTTCCATAATGCCTTTTGCTCAACTGTCTATCCTGTTATGTCTAGCATGGCCTCCCTCCTTACTGTCCACT
The DNA here is from genome assembly GCF_023851605.1 of Tamandua tetradactyla. NCBI lineage: Eukaryota > Metazoa > Chordata > Mammalia > Pilosa > Myrmecophagidae > Tamandua > Tamandua tetradactyla. The sequence goes on along the minus strand of NC_135327.1, from coordinate 194,438,970 downwards.
CAGCTTTAAAACATTTCATATTCTTTAAAGATTTTCCTGATCCCTCCCTCTTAACACCCAGAAAAAAAATTAAATCACTCTTCTTCAACAGTCCCAGGGTACTTTCCCAAGCTTCTTTCACAGAATATGTTATTTTATAGTTTTGTATTAAAGTGTCTGTCTCTCACACAGACCTGTTAACCCCTTGAAAGCCTCATTCATGTCATCTTAGATGTAGTGGGTACTCAGTAAATGTTTGGTGGAAGGAAATGGAAGGATAGATGGATAGATGAATAGGCAATAAAGTACAGATCCCAAAGGAGGAAGAGCTCTGAGGTGCAAAATACATAATAATTTCCTGCCCATGTATAGAAAGAGGGCAGAAATGAGAAAATGACCACAAGTCACAGCTGTCCTTGTGGGATTCCCATGTCAAATGATGGAGGTGAACAAAAGTCTACATGAATCTTTACCCAGTGATGCCAAGAGCTCGTAATTCATCTGCATCACATCTCTGTACAGTTCCTTCTGCTGCTTGTCTAGCATGCCCCACTCCTCTTGGGTGAAATATACTGCCACATCCTCAAACACCACAGGGAGATCCTCAAACACCACAGGAACCTTCTCAAACAGCCCCTCTTCAGAAGGATCCTGTAACAAAGAGCATCCAGTCACTCAGCATGCCTATTAAGTCAGTTACCCAGTATGACACTTTCGGGGTCCTTCTCAGGGCCCATTTCTCCTGAGAAAGTCACCAAGAGGCTCAGATAAACCCTGAGGAATTAATTTATCCATCTAAAGTAAAAAAATCAAATTCATGAGGCCAAGAATTAGTAAGTAAAAACCAAATGACCCTAGAGTTAGACCCTAGAGCCTTCTGGAAGAAAAAAACTCATTGAAAGTACAGCCATGTGGCTAGAGCCTTATGGCTGCACACTTTCCTTTACTGTCCTCAAAGGAGTTTCTTCTACTCAGCCCTGACTACAAAGGTGACCATGTACCTCTAGGAGCACTTGCTAAGACTTCCCAATGGGATGGGAAGGAAGAAACAGCAGTCAAAAGAATTAAAAATGCTAATATTTAGAGACTTGTTTTACATACACCTTACTGCTAAAGGAATTCAGATTATAAAAGGTCAGAACTGTTTATTAGTTTCTAATACCATAAAATAGCAGGACACATGAAGAGAAATGAACTTTGTTATTGTCCTTGATTCTAAAAAAAAATTCATATGTTAACCTTAGCTGGTCCCTATGTTAGCTATGAGGAACATCTGAGCTATTCTAATTGGAATGCTGGAGGGGATACTAAAAATGATTTGTAGTAAAATCCTATAATATGGGATAGCTGAGAAATGGGGAAGGTTCTAGTTAATCAAAGATTTCAGTTATCATAGTTTTCTTACAGGCCAAATTTTTAAAGAATTAGATAATTACAAATTAAACCTAAGGTGAAAACTAGAGTATTAGGATCCAACAGTGTTGTGTGGAAGGAAAGCACAGGACTGGTGGTCAAGGGCTCTGGTTGTAGATGCCAGATTTACCATAATAACACTTGAACTCTGGCTATGTCATTTTCCCAACAAATGAGTTTAATAACTCTACTAGCAATATAATTGTTCTACCAGCGCATTACATAAAATAATGTGCATGAAAAACTTTGCAATGTTTAAATGTTCCAATGATTATAAGGGTACAGTTAAAAAATTTTTTTAAAATTGATTAAGAGCTTTGTGTTACTGTGGTTGTGGATTACTAATTGAGTACTGTGGTTGTTTTGGATTCTAGATAAGATTATGATTCTGAATATAGGTTTTCCCTTCATATCAGAAGTTAGAATGCTGAGTCCAATAATTAGATCTTATATGCCAGAGGAGATGATAATAATTGGGCTGTTGCCTTAATTAAATTAGTTAATACATGTGAAGTAGTGAAAACAATGCTTAGTACATTATGAACATGTTAGCTTATAACATTATAATGTTAGTAGCAGTATCACTATTATTTTTTCATCATCCTGATGCAATATATGTTGTTCTTTGTAAGGAATCCTTACCTTTAAGACATAGCAATCATAAACATATTACCTGACTGCAGGATTCAGGAAGGTCATTAAATAAAATGTTAATGTCTGAGGAGTTGTGGATGTCATCAGTGATTTCTTTTCCCCTCAAATCTGAAATACAGTCTAGATACAGGGCAGATATTGCTCCATTCCCCCCAGGATCCTCCAGTTCAGCTCTAAAGCTTGATGAGAGCTCAGCTGTGTTATCACAGTCTCCCAGATGTCCTGGAGGGTACAATATGGGATAATCTGCATTGAAGAGGTGTTCTGGGCTGGTTAGTACATCTCTAGATGTCCCTCTGATACTCTGAAAACGAGTTGCCCAAATGGGGTCCCTTGTAGCCAAGGCATTGACACAGAACATGTGAGCTTTGCTCTTGGCATGATATTTGAGAGTCTCCACCTTGAATGGTCCCGTATAACCTTCTATTAATCTTGACCGCTTGTCCCTGACAGATGGATATTCTCGGCAAGCAGAGCAAAACAGAGCTGTCTGCTCCTCATTCGTGATCAACCATGGAAACTGTGCAAACCAAGACTTCTGTATAGATCGGGGTTTTAAAGGTTTTCTGCTTTTTTCTGTACAATTTTCCTCTATGTTTCTACTCTCTGTACCGAAGTGGGAAAGACAGGCTTTCTTCTGAGGTGGCAAGTATAGTCCAGTTTCTCTGGCTGAACCTTGCAAATCTGTATCTTCCATGTAGCCCATCTTGCTTTTTCCTTTAGAGGAAAGACACAAACGGAATTTGTTTAGAAGTTCTATAGTTAGAGCCATTACAACTCATGGAGGCACTCAGATACATCAAATACGAAAGATGCAAAGCACAAACTCAGTCAAAAGTGACATGGCCTCTATTTGAATTCTCTTCTCTCAGTCTCCACAATTTCCCAGCCCACATTACTTAATACAGCAAAAATCAAATGAGCTTTAAGCAACCTTTCTCTCTCTCTCTTTTTAATTTAAAAAAAAATTTTTTTATTAATTTTAAATTAAAAAAATATGAAAACCAAGAAACACAAACATTCTTAATATATAATCCCTCCGTTCTACATATATAATCAGTAATTCACAATATCATCACATAGTTGCATATTCATCATCATGATCATTTATTAGAACATTTGCATCAATTCAGAAAAAGAAATAAAAGATAACATAAAAAGAAATAAAATGAAAACAGAAAAAAAAATTATTCATACCATGTCCATTACCCCTCCCTTTCATTGATCACTAGCATTTCAAACTAAATTTATTTTAACATTTGTTCCCCTTATTATTTAATTTTATTCCATATGTTCTACTCATCTGTTGACAAGGTAGATAAAAGGAGCATCAGACACAAGGTTTTCACAATCACACAGTCACATTGTGAAAGCTATATCATTATACAATCATCATCAAGAAACATGGCTACTGGAACACAGCTCTACATTTTCAGGCAGTTCCCTCCAGCTGCTCCATTACACCTTGAATAACAAGGTGATACCTACTTAATGCATAAGAATCACCTCCAGGATAACCTTTCAACTCTGGAATCTCACAGCCATCAACACTTTGTCTCATTTCACTCTTACCCCTTTTGGTCAAGAAGGTTTTCTCAATCCCTTGATGCTGAGTCTCAGCTCATTCTGGGGTTTTTCTCAATCCCTTCATGCTGAGTCTCCGCTTATTCTAGGATTACTGTCCCACGTTGCCAGGAAGGTCCACACCCCTGGGAGTCATGTCCCACATAGACAGGGGGGAGGGTGGTGCGTTTGCTTGTTGTGTTGGCTGGAGAGAGATGCCACATCTGAGCAACAAAAGAGGCTCTCCTGGGGGTGACTCTTAGGCCTAATTGTAAGTAGGCTTGACCTATCCTTTGTGGGGTTAAGTTTCATATGAACAAACCCCAAGACTGGGGGCTCAGCCTATAGCTTTGGTTGTCCACACTGCTTGTGAGAATATCAAGAATTCAACTGGGGGGGGGGGTTGAATTTTCCCCCATTCTCACCTTTTCCTGAAGGGGACTTTGCAAATACTTTTCCACTCACTGATCAAATCACTCTGGGATTCACCGAGGCATCACTCTGGACAAACCAACAAAATCTCATGTCCTACTCAAGGTTCCATGTACTTATGTTGTTCAACCAACTATCTACATAAGTTATATTAGGACACGCACTAGTCAAAATGTTCTAAGAAATGATGAATATGCAACTAGGTGATGACATTGTGAATTACTGATTATGTATGTTGTTTTATTTTGTTTCTTATTTTTTTAATTAATAAATAAATTAAAAATACATATAAATTTTGTACCAAATAAACAGTTTTTGCTTTAGTCTCACACATAAGTTGAAATTTTAAAATATTAATGACCATCAATTTTCAGCACCCTGCAGTAATGATATTCCCTTGTTCTTCCTCATGCAAACACATTTTTTAAATTTGTACACTTAGTCACTCATTATACACTCTAGGCATTCCTAGATTATACCATCTCAATCTTTATCGTCTGTTTTTCTTTGTGATTTCATTTATGCCTCTAGCCCTCCTCCCTTTATCATTCTCACATTCAACTTCATTCAGTGTTTTAACATAATTGTATTACAGTTAGGTAGTATTGTGCTGCCCATTTCTGAGTTTTTATGATCAGTCCTGTTGTACAATCTGTATCCCTTCAGCTCCAATTACCCAATATCTTACCCCATTTCAATCTCCTGATGGTCTCTGTCACCAATGAAATATTCCAAGTTTGTTCACTAATGTCAGTTCATATCAGTGAGACCATACAGTATTTGTCCTTTTGTTTTTGGCTAATCTCACTTAGCATAATGTCCTTAAGGTCCATCCATGTTGTTACATACTTCATAAATTTATTCTGTCTTACAGTTGCATAATATTCCATCGTATGTATATGCCACAGTTTGTTTAGCCACCTGTCTGTTGATGGACATTTTGGCTGTTCCCATCTCTTGGTAATTGTAAATAATGCTGCTATAAACATTGGTGTGCAAATGTCCGTTTGTGTCCTTGCCCTCATGCCCTCTGAGTAGAGATAGCATATAGATGGGTCCTGTTTTTTAATCCATTCTGCCAGTCTATGTCTTTTGATTGGGGAGTTTATACATTAACATTTACACGGGTAGTACTTTCTTCTACTATTTTGCTTTCTGGATTTTATATGTCATATCTAATTTTCCTTCTTTTTACCTTTACTCATAGTCTTCCTTTCTACACTCTTCTCCACACCTCCCTCTTCTGCCTTTTTGTATCTGTCTCCAGTGCTCCCTTTAGTATTTCTTGCAGAGCTGGTCTCTTGGTCACAAATTCTCTCAGTGATTTTTTGTCTGAAAATGTTTTAATTTCTCCCTCATTTTTGAAGGACGATTTTGCTGGATATAGAATTCTTGGTTGGCAGTTTTTCTCTTTTAATAATTTAAATATATCATCCCACTGTCTTCTAGCTTCCATGGTTTCTGCTGAGAAATCTATGCATAGTCTTATTGGGCTTCCCTTATATGTGATGGATTGCTTTTCTCTTACTGCTTTCAAGATTCTCTTCTTCTCTTTGACCTCTGACATATTGATTAGTAAATGTCTTGGAGTACTTCTATTTGGATCTACTCTCTTTGGGGTACGCTGTACTTCTTGGATCTGTAATTTTAAGTTTTTCATAAGAGTTGGGAAATTTTCAGTGATAATTTCCTCCATTAGTTTTTCTCCTCCTTTTCCCTTCTCTTCTCCTTCTGGGACACCCACAACACGTATATTCGTGTGCTTCATATTGTCTTTCAATTCCCTGAGTCCCTGCTCATATTTTTCCATTTTTTTCCCTATAGTTTCTGTTTCTTGTCGGATTTCAGATGTTCTGTCCTCCAGTTTTGAAATTCTATGTTCTGTCTCTCGAAATCTACCATTGTAGGTTTCCATTGTTTTTTTCATATCTTCTACTGTGTCTTTCATTCCCATAAGTTCTGTGATTTGCTTTTTCAGACTTTCAGTTTCTTCTTGTTCTTTCCTTGCCTTCTTTATATCCTCCCTCAATTCATTGATTCGGTTTTTGATGAGGTTTTCCATATCTGTTCATATATTCTGAATTAATTGTTTCAGCTCCTGTAGCTCATTTGAATTGTTGGTTTGTTCCTTTGACTGGGCCATATCTTCAATTTTCCTAGTGTGATTTGTTATTTTTTGTTGGCTTCTAGGCATTTAATTCCCTTAATTAGTTTATTCTGGAGATTGCTTTCACTTCTTTTACCTAAGGTTTTCTTGCTGGATGAATTTGCTGTCCATCTGTTCTTTGACATTCAGTTCAGCTTTATCTGGACCTCTAGCTTAGGTTCTGTTTAACAGAGAAGAATTTTTCAGTTCTTGTTTTCTTGTTTCTTGCCCTGCTTGTATGATGCCTTTTTCCCCCCACCCTTAAGAGGGTCTACTTAGGTATTATAGACCCCAGCTGGATTTTCCTACACCAAACTGGCCTCCTATGAGGAGGAAAGAGTCACCTGTGTCGGTTTTCCCTGAGGGTAAGATCCAGCAGGTTGAAAGACTTTCCTGTGAAGTCTCTGGACTCTGTTTTTCATATCCTGCCCAGGATGTGGCATTTGTCTGCCTGCGGGTCCCACCAGCATAAGATGATGCGGTACCTTTAACTTTGGCAGACACTTCCTGCTGGGAACGTGGTGGAGACAGAGGAGAGGTTGTAGGCTGGTTTTAATGGCTTCAAATTACCAAGCCCTGGTGTCTGAATTCCTTGAGGGAGGGATTCCACCTGAGTTGGGCTTCACCCCTCCCCTGGGGAAGGCAAAGGCTCCAGACAAGCTCGCACACAACCTTGTTTCTGCCTATGTCTGAGGCAGTTGCAGCCTGAGAAGTCCTGCCGCTGAATCCAGAGGCTGTCAAGCCTTTCTATAAACACAGCCACAAAAACCTCTGTTTCCTTTTTTTTTCCTTTTTCCGTCAGCCCTGTCCCCTCGGCTCTGAGGCAAAAATCAGTGACCTCCACTTTGACCAGGTTCACCTGAGCTGGGGGCCTATTTTTAGTAGTCAGAACTTGTTAATTAATTCCACAATTGGCGTTCAGTTGGGCTTAGCCCCTGCTGCTGTTAAAGTCCCTTTCCTGTCCCCTCTGGGAAGCAGCCTGTGTGTGTGTGGGGGGGGGGAGTGCCGGCCACTGCAGCTTGGGGAACTCACGGTTCTGGGGGGCTCGCAGCCAGTCCAGCTGGTCCAGACTGGGGTATGCTCTGTGTCCGGTCACTGACGTGGCACAGGAGCTGTTCTGTGCTGTTTCTGGTTATTTAGTAGTTTTTCTGGAGGACGAACTAAAATGCACACATTGTTAAGCCGCCATCTTGGCCCAGAAGTCTTGTATCTTTTTAATTTAAAGAACAAATACATGCACCAAAAAGGAAGACTTTATAATTCGATTTATCCACAAGCTTCAGAGATTCAAAACTTATTTATGGATAAGAACACTAAAGTAATAGAATATGAGGTTTAAAAAGATAATTAAAGCCAGATAATATAGCTCCTTATTCTGCAGGGATCCCCTTCTACAGTACCATGACAGAGAGGCATCTGCATTTTAAGTACCTTCAGGAGAAGAGAGTTACCTATCTCCCAGGGTAGACAGTTTTGGTCTTTAGATTTCCTTAAGTTGCAATCTACCTTTTAGTAACTTCTATCCAGTGATTCTGAGCCAGCCTTCTGAAGAAACACAAGCCTAATTACTCTCGCACACTGCACCCTTTCTGTGCTGGTTTGAAACTGCTGTGTACCCCAGAAAAGCCAAGTTCTTCTAATCCAATTGTGTGGGTGCAGACCTATTGTGGGAGGACCTTTTGATTAGGTTGTTTCCATGGAGAGGTGACCTGCCCATTCAAGGTGGGTCTTAATCAGCTTACAGGAGTCCTTTAAAAGAGCTGATAGAGAATGCCAAGAGAGTTCAGATGCTTGGAGACAGACAGAAACTCAGAGAGGAGGCCACTGGAACCCAGAGCTGAAAGTAACAAAACCTGGGAGCAAAGGGATAGCAGATTTTGCCACGTGTGTTCCCATGTGGCAGAAAAATCCTGGGCATGATCAGCCTTTCTTGAGTAAAGGTATCCTGTTGTTGGTGCCTTAATGTGTACATTTTCATGGTCTTAGAACTGTAAATTTGTAACCTAATAAGTTGCCTTTTTAAAAGCCAATCCATTTCTGGTACACGGCATTCCAACAGCATTAGCAAACCAAAAAACCTTCAAAGAGGTGAAAACTCTCAAGAGCTCACTAAGATTTTTCTGCTTCAAATTAAACCTGAAGTTTCTTTATTCACTCCATAGTGGAAACCCAGCTTACACAGTTCTATTTGCATTTCCTATGCATTAACAGAAGTCCAGATGCCCAGTGACCAAGGAATCAACATTGTTTGCCCCAGGCCAATAGATCCATCTACAAAATTGTAGCTAAATCCAGAAGCATAACACTGTTAAGAAAGAGTCAGCAGGTTGAAAATTAAGAGCCAAGCAAAGAAAAACAGAACAAAATAAATTAGTATCTATGATACTTATAGAGTCAAAAAGTCTAGGGCTAGACTGTATTATAGAAATAAACTATTTCTTTTTTTTTTTCAAAAAATAAAAATAAAAAAGAAGTCTAGGTCATCAGCTAGTTCCATCTCCCTACCCTATATTATTGACAGCCTCTTCCAACAGGAAAAAAGTTAGAATGGCCATAACCCAAATACCCCTAAAGAATGGGATAGAAAGATCAAAAGTGATGGTGGAGTTACACAGAGAAGGTGGGGTTTAACAAACAAATATGATTGCTGAATCATTAAACTGATACTTCTTTTAGTCTCCAGTATCTTAGAGCAGCTAGAAGGAAAAACCTAAAATTGTGGAATTTTAACCCATATCAAACTCTGAAATCTGTTCTACAACTAATTGGTGTGCTGTGCTTTGAAATGTATTGTGTTTTTGTATATATGTTATTTTTCACAAATAAAAAGAAAAGAAAAAGTCGACTGTGATAAAAACAATATTTATTCCTTCTAGCCTCCTATATTCTGGAGCAGCTAGAAGGTAAAATCTGAGAGGATATTATGGTAGTCCATGACAAACTTTGGGATCTGTTCTGTAACTACTTGTTGAAGAGTGCTTTGAAAACTATTGCTTTTTTCTTTCTTTGCTTTGTATATATGTTATATTATGGAATAAAAGAAAAGAAGTCTAGGACTCCTTGTGGTTCATCTGAGATAAATCACAAAGGACAACAAACTTTTGTGATTCAATTCAGAGGAGGTCTTGTTTCTTTACCTCTCTTTTCTCCCACTGTAGTGACAGAGTTGACTTAAGTCATCTTATACAATGACAAGATGCTGCCTGGCCTGGCTCCAGCCGAACAGGAGAGGTTTAGCAAAGGAGGAAAGTCAAGATAAAATATACTTACAACTTGGTAGACAGCTATTCCTTCCTTTCTTCATTCATTCAGTGGTTATCTATTGTGCGACTATTATATGGCAGGCATTGCTCTAGCCACTGGGCGGGACAGTAGTCAACAAGACAAAGTCATGCCTTATGGAGCTTATGTTATACTATAAAATTACAAATAAACATATATACTTTCGGTAGAAATAAAACAAAGGCAGATAAGAAGTTGGAGAATGATGATGGGGAAGGTGTGTATATTTTAGATGAGATGTCAAGTGGGGGAAGTGCAGTATTAGTTGTAAGTTCGTACAAAAGAGAAACAAGTGGTGAATGAGATAGGTGTCCTGGTACCCAGCTTCTTGTTCCCTCTCTGCACCTAAGTACCCTTTCTCTCAGTTCAGGCCCACATTTACCTGGGTAATGGTCCAGGAGATTTCTCTGGCTCTGAACATTTCCTAGCCATGGGTTCACCCTTTGCTCAAACTTATAGAATAGGTCTGGGCTGGCAATAGTTGGTCCTGATTCAGGAATAGAGAAAAGCACTATGGGGTCCTGATTCCAGGTTACAACATTAAGGAAAGATCTGTTTGTGCATCCTCAGGCATATAAGATAATTGGTTAAGGAGGAAGAGTATGAATCTCAATGTTTTTCAATAATGGTTTAGAAACTCAGATATTCGTGACAGTCCTACAACAATGGGTGACTAGGCAAAAGCAATGAGGGGCACAAGCAAGGCTCCGTGTTCCTCTTCAAGGTTAAAGTAGTATAAAAAACTACTGGTTCAGATATCAGAGACATAAAAATAAATGCTGATAGGAGCCATATCGGTCAGATAGCTGAGGAAATCAGGTTGGGGTTGGAGAGACTGTGGCAATCTAGAGGACTCAGACCTTGTGGTGGGAGTGAGGGAAGCTGTTACTCAATCTCAGGTTGCCAAGCACGAATGCAGCTCAGCACTGCCAGACCTTTCCATTTTTCAAGAGGAGCTAGAAATCCATATATTTATGTGGAAATTCCCAGTGGCAAACATTGGCCACTTATTTAAGTATTCTAAGAACTCAAACAAAACCAGTGAAAGCAAAATAAATAAATAAATAAATAAAACAAAACAAAACAATTTGTGGGTCAAATCTGGCCCATGAGCTACAATTTTGCCACTTCTGGTTCAGAAGACCTAATAAGTTTCAAAGCACAGGAAGAAGACACAACCCAGCTACAATCCCTTCATATATAGAGAACTGAAATTGTTGCTCCCATAACCTTTAGCCAAGTACCAACATAAAAATAAGAAATAGATAGTCATCAAATTGAAATCAGAAAATAGTGCATGTGTATGTAAAGAGTTTGAAATATAATTACCTCTGTCCTTGCTGCAGTCTACTCATATAAGCAGAGAGAAAACAACATTCAGAAAACAGAAATGATTAAAAATATCCACATTTCTAAAGAAGCTTTAAATTATTTTATCTCATCAAATCTCTACAACCCTATGAAAACAGAAATTGAGGTTTAAAAAGGTTAAAGGACTTAGTCAAAGTCACACAAGTATTAAGTAGTAGAACTGGGATTGAGACCAGATTTCCAAATGCCAAATCTGCTTTCTACTACAACTTAACCACCTCCAGTGTCCTATGGGCACCTGAAACGAAATTCATCTTGCAGCTTTCCACATCCACAGACATGGTTTTCCCACACCCTGGAATATCCTAAGGCATCAAGGAGACAGACCTCAGGGTCTAGCTCTGACAAGTTAGATTTCTCACCTCTCTTAGTCAATTTAAAAGAGAAAGGGTGGGGTGGGCCATGGTGGCTCAGCAGGCAAGGATGCTTGCCTGCCATGCCAGAGGACCCAGGTTCAATTCCCGGTGCCTGCCCATGTAAAAAAAAAGAGAAAGGGTGGTGCAGAATTCATCTGCAACCAATTCATATATGGGATTGAGCAGATGAGTAGTATAAGGATGCCTGAAAAAAAAAAAAACGGTAGGATTCCATAATATTCTCAAGTCTTAGCTTGTATAGGATTAGAAATGCTGATCTAGTTTCACGGTGGTGGGGAAGTCAACAGGAATCCATACCCAGTGGTGCCAATAGCTTGTCTGAGCCACAAATCTTCTGTTGCTGACTTAGCAGCATCCATTCCTCCTGAAGTAAGTATACTGTGATATCATCAAATGTCACAGGAGCCTGCAAGGCAAAAAAAAAAAAACCATCAGAGTACCAACTTCTTCCTTAGATTTGTCTTCCACACCTATGTTCATGACCACCTGAGGGGCACCCATACTCTGAAATTGTACCAGGCTGGGGTGGAGGGCACTAGCAATCTACATACACACACACTGACCTACACACCCCAATCTCTCTCACCCCTCGGTGCAAATGACAGTATGAATTTCTGGGAAGTGCTACATATTGAAACAAAATAGAGTCATAATGTTAATAACCAGTACTCAAAAATTTTATAATCTTTTCCCTGTATGCTCTTCACCATATGACCCATTACTTCCCAGCCAGTACCCTAAGCAACCACTTGCAGCACATTCTTTTGCATGATTTTGAACATGGTAAATTGTCATATACAATCAAATTGTATATGATTTCTAGAAATAATCAAGTTACTTACACCTATGTCTAAATGAAGTTGATGATCAAAACAGGCAAAGCTTTAGAGTCGGAAACTACATTTCATGGAGTTTGTAAAGTAGTTCTATTCCACCAAAAAGGGGAAGGTGTTTCAGAAAACCTTTGGGGGAGTTCTGGATTAAGATGGCAGACTGAGAAGACCAAAACCACTCTGAAAAAATCAAAACCAGAAACACTCTAGAATGGGGAACACAAGAGGGGAGACAGTAGCAATACAATTTTGGAAGCTGGAAAACAGATTAAAATGTAGTAACTGAGCAGACCTAAGAAAACTGAGCACACATCTGGCAAAAGCTGCAAACCAACCTAGTTTATACCACTAGGTCCACAAAAGGCTCAGGATCTGGCAGCCCCAGAAAACTATGTCCTGGGAATGAAGGCAAGCAGGCTAAAATAATAAGAGTTGGGGAAAGGCTATTTCCCAACAAATGCCTACCCAGATTTCCCTACATGGAGACTACTAGTTGACAAGCACCATTCTTGACCCCCAGGTCAAAAAACGCTTCCAGTAAAGACTTTTGGTCTTTCACTGTTAAACAACCGGACTACTAGACATCTGAGGAAAGGCTCTAACACAGAACAGGGATAACAGAAATTAAAACAGATGGGAAATTTTTTAAAAAAAGGAAATGAGGAAATGGAGGTGAAGCATGGAGAAGTACATTTTTAAAAAAGCAACTATCATCAATAGTATCAGATAGGTAAGATATTGTAGCTGGGAAACAAAAAGATAAAATTAATAAGCAAAAGGAAATGGCTAGAAACTATTCTGTTAATCCTTTTAAATTTTATACTATGAAATGTATCACCTCATCAAAGAAATAAATAAATTACAAACAAATAAATTCACCACCCCAAAGAAAAACAGTATTTTGGGAAATGACAGCATTCTTGGAATAAGTTATAACCTTCCAAGGTGACAAATCTGAAGAGGATGATAATCATTTCCATTTTTAAGTTCTAGTAAATTTGTATAAAATTGCTTGTAACTTTATACTCAAATGTCAAGCACATGACATACCTATTTTAAATTAAATAGTAGAAACATCTTGGGGACAACATAGATTGTTGGCTTAGTGGCTACTGAATTGTAAATTTTTAAAAATTTTTTTTAAATAATGAGTATTTTTCTTCTGATGAATGAATACATGTTCATTGCAGAAAATAAAGACAACAGAAGTGAACATAAAAATATTTTATGATTACTCACAGTTCTCTCCCTCAAAAAGAACTACAATAACATTTGGCATCTAATATTCTAGTCTGTCTATGAATTTGTAAGAATGACCAGTTCTTAAAACAAAAATGGAATTGTACTGCCAAATGTGTATGTTTTAAAAAATTCATTGCTCTCAGTGCATCTTACAAAGCAAAATGTGATTGTATTTCCAAAAGCCTACTGGAGGATGGGCTCTACTAAAACAAGCAGGAAAACAAGAAAGGAGTGTAAACAGGATATAGTCAAAAGAGATCCAACACTGGGAAGAGGTGAAGAGAATCCCCAGGATGATTCTGAAAGGGATCCTGGGGTGACTCTTGCACACCAGGCCTAAAGCACAACCTCTTCAGATTGGGATAGGTAAAAAAAGAAATTGTGGACAACGCAGGGCTCCCTATTTACACTAATTCTTTCCTCCAGAGTGAACAGGTAGGCATAGCAAAAGCCAGTAGATGTATTACTTTGGCTGATAAACTCCATAATGATGATGAATATGGCTAGGACTGAATGGTTAGATAATAAAGAAGTGACTTCCTAAAAAGAGTGATTACACTTAACACCTGGTATCTCTTCTAACTAGTATCATGGCAAGAGCCTTCTGACTGCATTTGACTCCACTGTAAAGAAAACATATATCTGCTTGAATAAGAGGAACTGCCTAGCTATGTTTAATGCAAAGATATCCGTGGATGTTCTGTTTTAATGGTTCCCACTGTCTACAGGGTAAAGTTCTGACTTCTCAGTCCAGCACTAAGTCCCCTAAATAAGAATTTAACCCACCTTCCTAAGCTTAGATCTACTTATTGTCCCTAAACTTAGCTCTACTTATTGTATATACTTACACTTATTAGTATAATACTTATTATACTAATCTCTACTTGAGCTAGATTAGTATAATTGCAATCACTCAACAAATCTTGCACCTTTCCTACCTCTACACACTCAAATCTTTGGATCCTCTGACCACTTCCCTCCACCTACTTACAGTCTACCCACCCGTCAAGTTCCTATTCACATTCCACCTTTTTCATGAGGCCTATCTTAAATACATCATTTCTCCTTCCCCTGAGCAAGGACGACTTTATTCTTCACAGAACTTGGCCCTTAAGAAGCATTTGCTAATTGGTTCATTTTATAACTACAGCTCCCTTCACTAACACTGCTCTTCTCCTTGGCATATTATAAAGACGGTGCTTCATAGGCACGTTTTCACTCACATACATTTATTATTTAAGCGTCTTTATTGCTTGGTGCATAGTGACATAAAGATATGAAAGATTCTTTCTATTTTCAAGGAGATTAAAATCTATCAGGAGGTGACAGACAACTATGATAAAAATGCAATAAAAAAATTGTATCCAAAGAAAAGACAGGCATGACCCCTTCTATGGGAAAGACAGAGCTAGGAAACACAAACGTTGAGGCAATAAATAAATATTTTGGCAGCATGATCAACAGTCTCCCAGGATGGCACATGAGGTGTTAGATGGCAGTGTCCTTCATAACACCCACTCTGTGTTGCATAAGGGGCTCTGTGGTGATGCTATTGTGTGGATCATTCATTTGAGAACCTATTAAACACCAGGTACTTCTACACTGTTCTGTCTGGGAATATAGTGAAGAGTAAAGGTAATAAACATGTGAATAATTAAATTAATGTGATAATTTTGTATAGTGATATGGGCAGGGAAGAAAATAAAACACGATAATGGGATAGAGCATGATAGGGAAGTTTTTATCCACTATTCTGACAATGACACATAATCCAATGGCCCAAGATTGCCTTTAATTAATAAATGCTACTAAATACAAAGGAGAACTTTAATAATATATCAAGCCACCATCATATGTGTACTCCCAATCTCCCATTCAAAAATCGATAATCAGAATGGAGCAGAATGGCACAGCTATTCCACCAGGCCTTTATTATCACTGGTTTGCAATACATTTTACACTATCAGTTTGTTTTGCATTCACTTTATTTCATTACCTTTGGATAAAACTTTCATTTCCCAGGTTAGAAAACTGATGCAATTGGAATGGATAAGAGACTTCTGAGACACCCTATAATCAAGATCAGCATCAAGGGTGAAATTTCAGTTTTCAGGGTTTTCCATTGATGGTTGGGCCAGGAAAGGACATCCAATTGCTTCTTGACCTCTGAAAATGTTTGTTCTCTATTCTCCTATTAAAGGTTAATAAAGCCTAGATCTAGGCAAAATAACTTGAAAATCTACCTCAAGTCACTCTCAGAAGTAGAAGGGCCCAAATTTGCAAATCTAATTCCAATTCTTGACGCCATTAAAAAATAATCCTTCTTCCCCACTACATTTTGTCCCCCTTTGTCCAAAACCAGGTTCATTATAAATTAATCTAGGGCACAATTCACCTTAAATCCTTCTTTAGTTAGGTTCTTTTGAACTTTATTGTCTTGGACTAGGTATTTTGTAGGTCGTTTAATCTAGATAGTGCACAGTTGTAGCTTGGGGAGGGGAAGGAGGATGGAAGAGATCTTTAGGCAAGGTAAAACTTCTTTTGTAATTCAGAGCCCTTTCAGGTTTTTCCAAGCAAAACTACAGCATTAAAATAACATTATCCTTTCTCTCTTTTGTCTGTGGGCCAATGCTTCCAGATTTGTCCAAGCTGTCCAAGTGAAAACTGCAAGTGAATTCCTTGAGGAAAGTAAAAAAAACGTGAAAGTTTACATTTATCCTTGTACTTCCGGCATCAGTTCAATGGAAATTACAGGTCACAAATGTTTATTAAACGAACTTTTTAAAGTAGGGACTCCGGGCGGGCCACAGCGGCTCAGCAGGCAGAATTCTCACCTGCCATTCCATAGACCCGGATCCGATTTCCGGTGCCTACCCATGAAAAAAAAAAAAGTAGGGACTCCATGAACACTCAAAAACGTTTTGTTGAGGAAATTCCTTCTGTGCAAAATAAAAACAGTTGCTCAAGAACTGGCAGCAAAGAGGTGTTAGATGGCAGATCCAGAAAAATCTTAGTCCCATACGGCTGCCACTGTCTTCACATCAACGTGCCTACAACCACGCTGGTGTTGGCTGACAGGGCCTTGGAGTGCTAGCAGTTCTGTCAAACCCACTTAACACTACCCGCAAGCACTTTCCCCACAAATTTTCCTCAATCTCTCTCCCAATGCTTAAAGCAAATTTATGGAATATGCTTCTTAGCAATGCCCATTTATTCCGTGAAGAAGATAAGCTAGCAAAAGAAGTTGGCAAAACACACATGTACACACACACAAACATGCCAGATGTCCTCATTTTTCTTTTCAGCCCTTTCTTGGGTAGGGGACAAGGCAGGTCCAAGCCCCTATCCTGACTCCTGTCGACCCCCACCCTTTAGATTCCGCTGGCATCCTATCCGGCCTCAAAGCCTTAAAACAATCCGGACCTCTTTAAAACACCAACGGTGGTGGGAGGAAACAGAAAGCACTTGCGCATGATTACATTTTTAGCGGGTCACCCACCCCAGCATCAACAGAGCGGCCACTTGCTAGAGTACCGTGGATATGAAAAGCGAGCCGGGAAGACGCGCAAGAGTCGGAGTTCGTGCGCCCGCACTTCCCTTCCCCGCCGGCCTAAACACTGCCAACGAAGTAGAAAGAGGCGGGTGCGGGCGGGCGACTCCTTCCCTGTAAGGCTCATCTGAGGGGCCTCCGCCTGTCCGGCACCGCCTCGACAAGAGCTCAAATCAGGGATCAAAGGGAGGGCCCTTCCAGTCCTACCTTCCCCGATTCCCTGGGCTCCATGGCCCCGCTTTCGGTGACCCGTGCTGACCCCGCCACTGCCTCCAGGCCGCCCCCTCCCCCCGCGGCCTGGTCTGAGGATGCCGACGCCCCGAACACCTAAGAGACTAGGGCCCGGGAGAGGAAAAGCGCCCTAACGCGGACAGAGCGCGGTGGGAGAAGTACGATTCGCATTCCCAGGCCGCGGAGGCGGTAGCGTTCGCCGCGACCTCAGAGGAGCAGAGCTGGACTAGTGTCGTGCCGAATGAACAGCTTTACGGCAGCCACATAGCTCTGAAACCGCGGGGCCTCACGGGAAGCGTGGTCTTGGTAAGCGACTCTCAAGGCCTTTACTGTATTATGTCCCGGAGTGTGGGGTTGTGGTTGCTCCCGGAGTAGCTTGCTTTCTGCTTTTCCTGCCTTCCTGCTGGGCGATGGTTGCTAGGTAACGTCCCTACAGGCCTTTTCCCACCGCTGCGGTAAGGGCATTTGCTGGGCTATGGGGTTCCTTCTTCTTGGGTCGCTCTCTCGCATTTCTAGGCTTTTTGAACTTGAAGTTTCCAGATTTTATTTAATCAAGGAAGGCAATGCTTTTTCTTAGATGTATCCGAAAAGCATCATTGGTTGCCTACAACATGTCAGGCACTGATCTAGGTTTTGGCGATACACCAGCTTACTTGGTTGAGTAAACCAAAGCCCGTGCCCTTAAGGAAAAAGACACAGAAACATATAAAGAGACGAGTGCAAAGACAGAGGTAAGCGAAAGGAACTATTAGAGCATGCCTTGTCACCTTAGAATGATGTGGTGGTGGGATTTGAGGTAGTTGATCAAGGATTTCCTAAGGAGGTGGTACCTGGGCTGAGTTAAAACAAGGAGGGGAAGAAATGTGTTACTGGCAAGGACAATTGGACATAGTATGGAATAGCTCAGCAGAGTTGGGAAAGTGAGAAAATTGTGTGTGCAGAGACTGGGTAAGAAAGGAAGTGATAGGGAGTGGCGCTGGAGTAGATACTGCAGAGGCTGGATGTTGAGGTCATTGCATGTTACCTTAAGGAGTTTGAAATGAGTTTTAAGCTGGGGAATAATGGCTGGCAAATTTGCCCTGCCGTTGGATCCATCCTATTGCAGAGTAGAGGATGAGTTTAAGGCAAAAAAGAAGAGAAGAAAGATGACCAGTAAGGAGACTTTTGCACTTGTCTGAGTGAGAGATACCCTCTTGGGAACATTTATAAGGGATGAAGGGGACAGAATTGAGAAGTACTGTATTTAGAAAGAAAAGGTGACAGGACTTGATTTTATGTGACAGTCCAAAGAAAAGGAGGTGATGAGATTAATATGAGGTTTCTGTCATGGTGATATCTGGGTGGATAGTGGTGACAAGTATTTATTCATTCATTT
The DNA here is from genome assembly GCF_023851605.1 of Tamandua tetradactyla. Classification (NCBI taxonomy): domain Eukaryota; kingdom Metazoa; phylum Chordata; class Mammalia; order Pilosa; family Myrmecophagidae; genus Tamandua; species Tamandua tetradactyla. The sequence goes on along the minus strand of NC_135327.1, from coordinate 194,420,522 downwards.
GGTAAATATTTATTGAGGACCAAGCACTGTGCCAAATAAAATTGACATGGTCCCTGTTTTTTTTTTAATTAAAAAAATATAAGAACAGACACATTCTTAACACATGATCATTCCACTCTACATAAATAATCAGTAATTTATCATTGTGATAATTTCTTAGAACATTTGCATCAATTCAGAAAGAGAAATAAAAAGACAACAGAAAAAAATTCCTACATGCCATACCCCTTACTCCTCCCTTTCATTGATCACTAGCATTTCAATCTACTAAATTTATTTTAACATTTGTTCCCCCTATTGTTTATTTTTATGCCATGTGTTTTACTCGTCTGTTGATAAGGTAGATAAAATGAGCATCAGACACAAGGTTTTCACAATCACACAGTCACGTTGTAAAAGCTATATCATTATACAATCATCTTCAAGAAACATGGCTACTGGAACACAGCTCTACTTTTTCAGGCACTTCCCTCTAGCCTCTCCATTACATCTTGACTAACAAGGTGATATCTATTTAATGCGTAAGAATAACCTCAGGATAACCTCTCGACTCTGGAATCGCTCAGCTATTGACACTTAATTTTGTCTCATTTCGCTCTTCCCCCTTTTGAAGGTTTTCTCAATCCCTTGATGCTGAGTCCCAGCACATTCTAGGATTTCTGTTCCATGTTGCCAGGAAGATCCACAATCCTGGGAGTCATGTCCCATGTAGACAGGGTGAGGGTGGTGAGTTTGCTTGTTGTGTTGGCTGAGAAGAGAGAGGCCACATCTGAGCAACAAAAGAGGTTCTCTTAGGGGGTGACTCTTAAGCCTAATTTTAAGTAGGCTTGACCTGTCCTTTCTGGGGTTGAGTTTCATATGAACAAACCCCAAGCTTGGGGACTCAGCCTATTGCTTTGGTTGTCCCCACTGCTTGTGAGGATATCAAGAATTCTCCACTTGGGGAAGTTGAATTTTCCCCCTTTCTCACCATTCCCCCAAGGGGACTTTGCAAATACTTTTTTATTCACTGTTCAAATCACTCTGGACAAACCTACAAAATCTTATGCCCTACTCAAGGTTGCATGTACTGTGGTGTTCAATTAAGCTGTCCACATAAGTTATATTAGGAAATGCACTGGTCAAAATATAAATTTTGTACCAAATAAACATTTTTTGCTTTAGTCTCACACATAAGTTAAAATTTTTAAATATTAATTACCATCTATTTTCAACACCCTGCAGTAATGACATTACTTTGTCCTTCCTCATGCAAAAACATTTTTAAATTTGTATGTTTAGTCACTATCATTATGTACTCTAGGCATTCCTAGAGTATACCATCTCATTCTTTATCGTCTATCTTTCTTTCTGATTTCATTTGTGCCCCCAGCCCTCCTCCCTCTATCATTCTCACATTCAACTTCATTCAGTGTTTTAACATAATTGTATTACAGTTAGATAGTATGTGCTATCCATTTCTGAGTTTTTACAATCAGTCCTGTTGCACAATCTCTATCCCTTCAGTTCCAATTACCCAATATCTTGCCCTATTTCTATCTCCTGATGGTCTCTGTTACCAATGAAATTCTCCAGGTTTATTCCCTAATGTCAGTTCACATCAGGGAGACCATACAGTATTTGTCCTTTTGTTTTTGGCTAATCTCACTCAGCATAATGTCCTTAAGGTTCATCAATATTGTTACATAGTTCATAACTTTATTCTGTCTTACAACTACATAAAATTCCATCATATGTATATACCACAGCTTGTTTAGCCACTCGTCTGTTGATGGACATTTTGGCTGTTTCCATCACTTTGCAATTGTAAATAATACTACTATAAACATTGATGTGCAAATGTCTGTTTGTGTCCTTGCCCTCATGTCCTCTGTGTAGATACCTAGCGATGGTATTGCCAAGTCATATAGCAATTCTATACTTAGCTTCCTGAGGACCCACCAAACTGCCTTCCACAACAGTTGTACCATTTGACATTCCCACTAACAGTGGATAAGTAGTGCCTCTTTCTCCACATCCTCTCCAGCACTTGTCGTTTTCTGTTTTATTGATAATGGCCGTTCTGATGGGTGTGAGAAGATATCTCATTGTGGTTTTGATTTGCATTTCCCTAATAGCCAGGGAAGTTGCACATCTTTTCATGAGCCTTTTGGCCATTTGTATTTCCTCTTCTGAGAAGTGTCTGTTCAAGTCTTTTGCCCATTTTGTAATTGGGGTGTCTTGTCTTTTTGTTGTTGAGTTGGACAATCTCTTTATCTATTCTGGATACTAGACCTTTATCTGATATGTTATTTCCAAATATTGTCTCCCATTGTGTAGGCTGTCTTTTTACTTTCTTGGCGAAATTCTTTGATGCACAAAAGTGTTTAATTTTGAGGAGCTCCCATTTCTTTCTCCAATGCTTGTGCTTTGGTTCCCATTTATTTATTTATTTATTTATTTATTTATTTATTGCTCATGCTTTGTAAGGTCTAGGAAACCACCTCCTATTATAAGATTTATAAGATATTTCCCTACATTTTCTTCTAACAGTTTTATGGCCTTAGCTCTAATGTTTAGGTCTTTGATCCATTTTGAGTTAATTTTTGTATAGAGTGTGAGATATGGATCCTCTTTATTCTTTTGCATGTGGATATCCAGTTCTCTGGGCACAATTTATTGAAGAGACTCTTCTGTCCCAGGTGAGTTGGTTTGACTGCCTTATCAAGGATCAATTGTCCATAGATGAGAGGGTCTATATCTGAACACTCTATTCAATTCCATTGGTCAGTATATCTATCTTTATGCCAGTACCATGCTGTTTTGACCACTGTAGCTTCATAATATGCTTTAAAGTTAGGTAGCATGAGACCTCCAACTCATTTTTCTTTCTCAGGATGCTTTTTAGCTATATCTGCCCTTCCAGATAAATTTGGTTATTGGTTTTTCTATTTTTGAAAAGTAAGTTTTTGGAATTTTAATTGGTATTGCATTGACTCTGTAAATCAATTTAGGTAGAATTAACATCTTAACTATATTTAGTCTTCCAATCCATGAACACGATATGCCCTTCCATTTATTTAGGTCTTTTCTGATTTCTTTAAACAATTTCTTGTAGTATTCTCTGTATAGGTCTTTTGTCTCTTTAGTTAAGTTTATTCCTAAATATTTTATTCTTTTGGTTGCAATTTAAACGGATTTTTTTTCTTGATTTCCCCTTCAGATTGTACATTACTAGTGTATAGAAAAACTACAGATTTTTGAGTGTTGATCTTGTAACCTGTCACTTTGCTGTACTCATTTATTAGCTCTAGTAGTTTTGCTGTGGATTTTTCGGGGTTTTCAACATATAGTATCATATCATCTGCAAACAGTCAGAGTTTTACTTCTTCCTTTCTAATTCTGATGCTTGTATTTCTTTTTCTTGTCTAATTGCTCTGGCTAGAACTTCCAACACAATGTTGAATAACAGTGGTGATAGTGGACAGCCTTCCTTTGTTCCTGATCTTAGGGGGAAACTTTTCAGTTTTTCCCTATTGAGGATGATGTTAGCTGTGGGTTTTTCATATATTCCCTTTATCATGTTGAGGAAGTTCCTTTCTATTCCTTTCCTTTGAAGTGTTTTCAACAGGAAAGGATGTTGAATTTTGTTAAATGCCTTTTCTGCATCAATCGAGATGATCATGTGGTTTTTCTGCTTTGATTTGTTGATATGGTGTATTACATGAATTGATTTTCTTATGTTGAACCATCCTTGCACACCTGGGATGAATCCTACTTGGTCATGGTGTATAATTCTTTTATTGTGCTGCTGGATTCTATTTGCTAGAATTTTGTTGAGGATTTTTGCATCTATATTCATTAGAGAGATTGGTCTGTAGTTTTCTTTTTTTGTAATATCTTTATCTGGCTTTGGTATGAGGGTGATATTGGCTTTGTAGAGTGAGTTAGGTAGCTTTCCTTCCTCTTCAATTTTTTTGAAGAAATTGAGCAGGATTGGTACTAATTCTTTCTGGAATATTTGGTAGAAATTACATGTGAAGCCATCTGGTCCTGGACTTTTCTTTTGCGGGAGCTTCTTAATGACTGATTCAATTTCTTTACTTGTGACTGGTTGGTTTGTTGAGGTCATCTATTTCTTCTCAAGTCGGTGTTGGTTGTTCATGCCTTTCTAGAAAGCTGTCATTTCATCTACATTGTCGAGTTTATTAACATAAAATTGTTCATGGTATCCTCTCATTACTTCCTTTATTTCTGTGGAGTCAGTGGTTATGTCTCCTCTTCCATTTCTGATTTTATTTATTGCATCCTCTCTCTTCTATTTTTTGTCAACCTTGCTAAGGGTTCATCAATCCTATTGATTTTCTCATAGAACCAACTTCTGGTTTTGTTGATTTTCTCAATTGTTTTCTTGTTCTCAATTTCATTTATTTCTGCTCTAATCTTCATTATTTCCTTTTGCTTGCTTTGAGGTTAGTTTGCTGTTCTTTCTCTACTTCTTCCAAGTGGACAGTGAATTCCCCAATTTTTGCCCTTTCTTCTTTTTTGATATAAGCATTTAGGGCAATAAATTTCCCTCTTAGCACTGCTGTTGCTGCATCCCATGAATTTTGATATGTCATGTTTTCATTTTCCTCAAGATATTTACTGATTTCACTTGTAATTTTTTCCTTGACCCACTGGTGGTTTAAGAGTGTGTTACTGAACCTCCATTTATTTGTGAACTTTCTGGCACTCTGCCTGTTATTAATTTCCAACTTCATTCCTTTATGATCTGAGAAAGTGTTTTGTGTGATTTCAATCTTTTTTAATTTATTGAGACTTGCTTTGTGACCCAGCATATGGTCTATCCTTGAGAATGATCCATGAGCACTTGAGGAAAAGTTGTATCCTGCTGTTGTGGGATGCAATGTTCTATAAATGTCTGTTAAGTTTAGCTCATTTATTGCATTATTCAAATTCTCTGTTTCTTTATTGATCCTCTGTCCATTAATGAGAGTGGGGAATTGAAATCTCCAGCTATTATGGTAGATGTGTCTGTTTCTCTTGTGAGTGTTTTCAGTGTTTGCCTCATGTATTATGGAGCATTCTGGCTTGATGCATAAATATTTATGATTGTTATGTCTTCTTGTTTAATTGTTCCTTTTATCAATATATAGTGTCCTCCTTTGTCTCTTTTGACTGTTTTACATATGAAGTCTAATTTGTTGGATATTAGTATAGCTACTCCTGGTCCCTGCGCTTGAAGATGTTATTGTCTGCTCTGGTAGGAATGATACCCATAAACAAGTAAAGAAGTAGATAAAATAATTACAGGTTTTGGTGAAGGAAATAAATGGAATAATGTGATAGAGATTGCATGGTGATATAATTGACTCTAATTTTTTGGCTGTCAGGCATCCAATCATCCTTCATGAAAGCACCCTAATTTCCTATTATGTGCAATTTTGGTGGGATAAGTAAATTCAGGCACCTATATCCCCTTGTAGAAGGTGAAAAAGGACCTGTAGAATCTTCCCACCAGATTTTTCTTTCTCCTACCCTGGTGCTGTCAAGGGGAGGCCATATGACCTAAGCTTATTCATACTGAACCTCTCTCGCAGTTTGTTGCAGCATACATGAGAGCTTTTCCTTGAATTTTTACAAACTGAGCAACTTCGGTTCTTATCTGGCTGACCAGTTGTTTCAAAGAAGTTTGTATTTAGCTAGCTGAACTGCTTCTTGCAAGTAAGTGAGAAATATATGTATTAGGAGATGGAGAAACAGAGAAAGAGAGAGACAGAGAGAGAGTTATTCCTTGTTATTCAAATTTAATGCATTTTAAAACATGCATAGATTTAGATAGTGAGAACCTATTATTTTAAATGATAATAGTAATATGTCCCTAGCACCTCCAAAAGTTTCACCTATTTTCCTTAAATATCACTAAAACATTTGAACCCCAACAGAACAATCTGCCAAGCATCTGAGCAAAATATAAAGCATTTAAGGCATCAGTTACCTAGTTACTCTGCTGATTTGAAACTGTTATGTATCCCAAAAAAGCCATGTTCTTTAATCCTAATTCAATATGGCAGGGTTGGAATTTTTTTTTTAAGTTGTTTCCATGGAGATGTGACCCACCCAGTTGTGGGTGGGACCTTTTGATTAAGTGTTTTCCATGGAGATGTGTCTCCACCCATTCAAGATTGATCACTTACTGGAGTCCTTTAAGAAGGAATCATTTTGGAAAAAGCTTCAGAGCTGACCGAGCCAATATGAGACCCAGACTCCTGTGGAGATGCAGAAACTAAATGCCCCTGGGGAAGCTGTTTGAAATCAGAAACCAGAGACCCCAGCAGATCCAGCCATGTGCCTTTCCAGCTGACAGATGTGTTCTGGACCCATTGGTTTTCTTGGGTCATGATATCTTTCTCTGGATGCCTTAGTTAGGACATTTTAACGGCTTTAGAACTGTAAACTTGCAACTTAATAAATTCCCTTTATAGAAGCTGTTCCATTTCTGGTATATTGCATTCCGGCAACTATAACAAACTGAAACAGTTAGCCAACCATGAGTTCATTAGTGGGTTTACTTATGTATATTATGCAATGGTACTGTACAGAACTAAATACAGATTATGATTTGTTTCTATACTGTAGTGAAATATATTACAATGTAATTAGATGAAATAATATTTTAAAGATACATTTTTAATGAAAATAATACCTAACAAAATAAAATAAGAAAACAAAGCAATTTTTAAAATGGTGACTTACAATCTTGAGATTTGGGGGCCTGAAATCAGTCTTGTTGTTTGGTGGTGTGAGGAAGGTGAAGGTGAATGAGTGAGTCAAAGCAAGATTGTAGATGAACAACCAACTTTGACTCAAGAAGACATAGATGACCTCAACAAACCAATCACAAGTAAAGAAATTGAATTAGTCATTCAAAATCTTCCTAAAAAGAAAAGTCCAGGACCAGATGGCTTCACATGTGAATTCTACCAAACGTTCCAGAAAGAATTAGTACCAATCCCTCAAACTCTTCAAAAAAATCGAATTGGAGGGAAAACTACCTAATTCATTCTATGAAGCCAACATCACCCTCATACCAAAACCAGGCAAAGATATTACAAAAAAAGAAAACTACAGACCAATCTCTCTAATGAATATAGATGCAAAAATCCTCAATAAAATTCTAGCAAATCATATCCAACAACACAGTAAAAGAATTATACATCATGACCAAGTAGGATTCATCCCAGGTATGCAAGGATGGTTCAACATAAGAAAATCAATTAATGCAATACACCATATCAACAAATCAAAGCAGAAAAATCACATGATCATCTCAACTGATGCAGAGAAGGCATTTGACAAGATTCAACATCCTTTCCTGTTGAAAACACTTCAAAAGATAGGAATACAAGGGAACTTCCTTAAAATGATAGAGGGAATATATGAAAAACCCACAGCTAATATCATCCTCAATGGGGAAAAATGGAAAACTTTCCCCCTAAGATCAGGAACAAGACAAGGATGTCCACTATCACCACTATTATTCAACATTGTGTTGGAGGTTCTAGCCAGAGCAATTAGACAAGAAAAAGAAATACAAGGCATCAAAATTGGAAAGGAAGAAGTAAAACTATCACTGTTTGCAGACGATATGATACTATACGTCGAAAACCCGGAAAAATCCACAACAAAACTACTAGAGCTAATAAATGAGTACAGCAAAGTAGCAGGTTACAAGATCAACATTCAAAAATCTGTAGCATTTCTATACACTAGTAATGAACAAGCTGAGGGGGAAATCAAGAAACGAATCCCATTTACAATTGCAACTAAAAGAATAAAATACTTAGGAATAAATTTAACCAAAGAGACAAAAAACCTATATAAAGAAAACTACAAAAAACTGTTAAAAGAAATCACAGAAGACCTAAATAGATGGAAGGGCATACCGTGTTCATGGATTGGAAGACTAAATATAGTTAAGATGTCAATCCTACCTAAATTGATTTACAGATTCAATGCAATACCAATCAAAATCCCAACAACTTATTTTTCAGAAATAGAAAAACCAATAAGCAAATTTATCTGGAAGGGTGGGGTGCCCCAAATTGCTAAAAACATCTTGAGGAAAAAAACTGAAGCTGGAGGTCTCGCGCTGCCTGACTTTAAGGCATATTATGAAGCCACAGTGGTCAAAACAGCATGGTATTGGCATAAAGATAGATATATCGACCAATGGAATCGAATAGAGTGCTCAGATATAGACCCTCTCATCTATGGACATTTGATCTTTGATAAGGCAGTCAAGCCAACTCACCTGGGACAGAACAGTCTCTTCAATAAATGGTGCTTAGAGAACTGGATATCCATATGCAAAAGAATGAAAGAAGACCCATCTCTCACACCCTATACAAAAGTTAACTCAAAATGGATCAAAGATCTAAACATTAGGTCTAAGACCATAAAACAGTTAGAGGAAAATGTTGGGAGATATCTTATGGATCTTACAACTGAAGGCGGTTTTATGGACCATAAACCTAAAGCAAGAACACTGAAGAAGGAAATAAATAAATAAATGGGAGCTCCTCAAAATAAAACACTTTTGTGCATCAAAGAACTTCATCAAGAAAGTAGAAAGACAGCCTACACAATGGGAGACAATATTTGGAAATGACATATCAGATAAAGGTCTAGTATCCAGAATTTATAAAGAGATTGTTCAACTCAACAACAAAAAGACAGCCAACCCAATTACAAAATGGGAAAAAGACTTGAACAGACACCTATCAGAAGAGGAAATACAAATGGCCAAAAGGCACATGAAGAGATGCTCAATGTCCCTGGCCATTAGAGAAATGCAAATCAAAACCACAATGAGATATCATCTCACACCCACCAGAATGGCCATTATCAACCAAACAGAAAATGACAAGTGCTGGAGAGGATGCAGAGAAAGAGGCACACTTATCCACTGTTGGTGGGAATGTCAAATGGTGCAACCACTGTGGAAGGCAGTTTGGCGGTTCCTCAAAAAGCTGAATATAGAATTGCCATACGACCCAGCAATACCATTGCTGGGAATCTACTCAAAGGACTTAAGGGCAAAGACACAAACAGACATTTGCACACCAATGTTTATAGCAGCGTTATTTACAATTGCAAAGAGATGGAAACAGCCAAAATGTCCATCAACAGAAGAGTGGCTAAACAAACTGTGGTATATACATACGAGGGAATACTATGCAGCTTTAAGACAGGATAAACTTATGAAGCACGTAATAACATGGATGGACCTAGAGAACATTATGCTGAGTGAGTCTAGCCAAAAACTAAAGGACAAATACTGTATGGTCCCACTGATGTGAACAGACATTCGAGAATAAATTTGGAATATGTCATTGGTAACAGAGTCCAGCAGGAGGTAGAAACAGGGTAAGATAATGGGCAATTGGAGTTGAAGGGATACAGAAGGTGTAACAGGACTAGATACAAAAACTCAAAAATGGACAGCACAATAATACCTAATTGTAAAGTAATCATGTTAAAACACTGAATGAAGCTGCATCTGAGCTATAGGTTTTTGTTTTGTTTTGTTTTGATTTTACTATTATTACTTTTATTTTTTTTCTCTATATTAACATTCTATATCTTTTTCGGTTATGTTGCTAGTTCTTCTAAACCGATGCAAATGTACTAAGAAATGATGATCATGCATCTATGTGAGGATGTTAAGAATTACTGATTGCATATGTAGAATGGTATGATTTCTAAATGTTGGGTTAATTTCTTTTTTTCCGTTAATTAAAAAAAAAAAAAGAGAGAAGGGGTAATTGGAGCTGAAGGGATACAGACTGTACAACGGGACTGGATATAAAAACTCAGAAATGGACAGCACAATACTACCCAATTGTAATGCAATTATGTTAAAACACTGAATGAAGCTGCATGTGAGGTATAGGGTTTTTTTTTTTTCTTTCTATTATTGTTTTAATTCTTATTCTGTTGTCTGTTTATTTCTTTTTCTAAATCGATGCAATTGTACTAAGAAATGATGAGTATGCAACTATGTGATGTTATTAAGAATTACTGATTGTACATGTAGAATGGAATGATTTCTAATTGTTTTGTTAATTCTTTTTTTAATTAATAAAAAAAAAAGCAAGATTGTAGAAGAGTAACTGACTGATGTTGTTCACATCTAAATCCATGAAGCTGGTGGATGGTCATCTCTTCTCCAGGAACGGATGGGTTTTAACTATCTTCGAATGCCATAAATAAAGCAATAGATAAAAGCAAGAAAGCAAACAAACAAAAATCAGAAAACAGACTTTATTTGCTTATAATTATATAGTTTTGATAACATGAGACTCTGCTTATAATTGAAATTTTGAATAACTGTGCTTATATTATGATCTTGTGCCAGTGTGAAAGGATGTATGTACCCTAGAAAAGCATGTTTTAATACTAATCCCATTCTGTAAAGGCAGCCATTTCTTCTAATCCCTATTCAGTACTGTATGTTTGAAACAGTAATTAGATCATCTCCATGGAAATGTGACTCAATCAATGTGGATATTAAACTTGATTAGATAGAGATGTGTCTCCAGCTATTTGGGTGGGCCTTGATTAGTTTACTGGAATCCTACAAGAGAAGAAACATTTTGGAGGACGAGAAAGATTTAGAGAGAGCAGAAAAGAATGACATAGCCATGAGAAGCAGAGAGTCTACCAGCCAGCACCTTTGTGCCCTTCCAGCCAAGAGAGAAACCCTGTCTTTGCCATGTGCCTTCTCACTTGAGAGGGAAACTTCATCGGCCTTCTTGAACAAAGGTATCTTTCCCTGGATGCCTTTGATTGGATAGTTCTATAGACTTGTTTTAAATCGGATATTTTCTTGGCCTTGTAACTGTAAACTAGCAACTTATTAAATTCCCCTGTTAAAAAGCCATTCTGTTTTTGGTATATTGCATTCCGGCAGTGAGCACACTAGAACAGATTTTGGTACCAGAGAGTGGGGTGCTGCTGCGGTTTGCAAATACCAAACATGTTGGGACAGGGGAAGATTTTGGAGGAGTTGTGAGGAGCTTGATAGAGAAGGCCTAGAATGCTTTGAAGAGACTGTTGGTAGAAATGTGGACTCTAAAGATACTGTTGATAAGGCCTTAGACAGAAAAGAGACATGTCTTATTACAAACTAGAAGGAAGGCAATCCTTGTTTTAAAATAGCAGATAATCTGGCAAAATTGACTAGTGGCTTTGGCTGTGTTCTAGTTTGCTAGCTGCTGGAATGCAATATACCAGAAACGGAATGGCTTTTTAAAAGGGAAATTTAATGAGTTGCTAGCTTACAGTTCTAAGGCCGAGAAAATGTCCCCATTACAACAAGTCTATAGTAATGTCCAATCAAAGGCATCCAGGGAAAGATACCTTGGTTCAAGAAGGCCGATGAAGTTCAGGGTTTCTCTCTCATCTGGAAAGGCACATGGTGAACACGGCCAGGGTTCCTCTCTCATCTGGAAGGGCACATGGCAAATACAGCATCATCTGCTAGTTTCTCTCCTGGCTTCCTATTTCATTAAGCTCCCCGGGAGGCACTTTCCTTCTTCAACTCCAAAGGTTGCTGGCTCGTGGACTCTGCATTGTGGTGCTGCAGCATTCTCTGCTCTCTCTGAGTCTCTCATTCTCCTTTTATAGGACTTCAGAAACTAATCAAGACCCACTCAAATGGGTGGAGACATGTCATCCCCTAATCCAGTTTAACAACCATTCTTAACTAAATCACATCAACCAGGGAGATGATCTCATTACAGTTTCAAATATACAGTATTGAATAAGGATTATTCTACCTTTTAGAAATGGGATTTATATCAAAACATGGCTTTTCTTAGGGGGCATACTTCCTTTCAAACCAGCACAGGCTGGAAGACAGATTTTTAAAAGTCATGAACTTGGATATTTAGTAGAAGAGATTTCCAAATTAAATATGGAAAGCGCAGCCTGGTTTCTGCTTGCAGCTTATAATGAAATGCGACAGGAAAGAGATAAGCTGAGAACTGAACTCTTGGGTATAGAGAAACAGAAATTGATGTTCTGAAAAATTCTGGGCTTTCAGGATGGTACACCCTAAAGAGTACATGAGGATTCAACCAAATGTGGAACCAGTCAGCCACTTCAGAGAAAGCCAGAGTTGCATATGGAGTTGCCCAGGAAGGATTTGTGGAAACTCCTTATGTCTGATGGGTGTGATCTGAGGCTACTGCATAGAAAGCCAGTGAGAGTATTGCGGGATCTGTATAAAGAGAATCACTGCCAGTTGGGACTGAGAGGGACAGAGAAGGGACACATTTGGAGGAAAAATAACTTCAGAGGAAAAGCTATGGAGGCTAGGGTCTGAAGTCAAGAAGACTCAGGCCAGGAGAGCAGACCCACCCAAGCACGTGGAGAGGGTGAGTTTTCCCCAAAGGAAAAGTATGGGCCTTCCACCTCATTGCAGTGGAAGAGTTATTCCTCCTCAGGCCATGGAGAGGGTGAAGCACATTCCTTGGGGTTTGGGGAGATCCTGGCTGCCGCCACATGGAGGGGTTGAGCATGTATCCCAGAGATGACACAGCCTGGTGCAGCCCCGATCCTTGGAGAGGGTGGAGCCAAATAAAAGGTAAGTCTTCCTAATGTCCCCCATTTTGCTTTCGGAGAGAGGCAGACCTCTGCTTAGGCCTTTGGAAAGGGTGGGATTGCTGCTTTCTAAAGCCCCGAAGATAAATGACTCTCAGACTTTGAAATCTAATGGACTTTGCCTTATGGGTTTTTGAAACTGTATGGGTCCGGTGACCCCTGGGTTCCTTCTTCCCTATGGAAATGGTTGTATGTATCCTATGAATGTACCTCCTTTGTATGTTGGCAACAAATAACTTGTTTTGAGTTACACAGGTCCAGAGCCAGAGGATAAATTTTGGCTTAGAACAGACCATGCCTGTAACTAAGTTTGATAGGAGTTAGTACAATTTCTATCTTTGTGTTTCATTTATATTGCTACTGAAATGGTTTAAGGATTTCTGATATTGTGATGGAATTATTGTATTTTGTATATGGGGAAAAAACATCTTTTTTAGGGTCCAAAGGGTAGAATGTGCCAGTTTGAAAGGATGTATGTAACCTAGAAAAGCCATGTTTTAATACTAATCGCATTCTGTAAAGGCAGCCATTTCTTGTAATCCCTATTCAGTACTGTATGTTTGAAACAGTAATTAGATCATCTCCATGGAAACGTGGCTCAATCAATGTGGATATTAAACTTGATTAGATAGATATGTGTCTCCAGCCATTTAGGTGGGTCTTGATTAGTTTACTGGAATCCTATAAAAGAGGAAACATTTTGGAGAATGAGAAAGATTCAGAGAGAGCAGAAAAGAATGACATAGCCACAGAAGCAGAGTCCACCAGCCAGCGACCTCTGGAGATGCAGAAGGAAAACGCCTCCCTGGGAACTTCATGAAACAGGAAGCCAGGAGAGAAAGCTAGTAGATGACGCCATGTTTGCCATGTGCCCTTCTAGCTGAGAGAGAAATGCTGACTGTGTTTGCCATGTGCCTTTTCACTTGAGAGAGAAACCCTGAACTTCATTGGCCTTCTCGAATCAAGGTATCTTTCCCTGGATGCCTTTGATTGGACATTTCTATAGACTTGTTTTAATTGGGACATTTTCTTGGCCTTAGAACTGTAAACTAGCAACTTATTAAATTCCCTTTTTAAAAAGCCATTCCATTTCTGGTATATTGCACTATGGCAGCTAGCAAACTAGAACAGATCTCATTTATTTGGAGGAGCAAACTATATTGGCTGTGTATTAGTTTGTTAAATGTTGCCAGAATGCAATATACCAGGAAAGGAATGGCTTTTAAAAAGGGAATTTTATAAGTTGCAAATTTACAGTTCTAAGTCTATAACAATGTCCAAACTAAGGCATCCAGGTAAAGAAACCTTAATTCAAGGAAGACTGATGGTTCTGGAACACCTCTGTCAGCTGAGAAGTTATGTGGCTGGTATTTGCTGGTCCCTTGTGTGCTGGTTTGAATCTGTGGTGGACCCCAGAGAAGCCATGCCCTTTAATCCTCATTCAGTATTGTTGGGTGGGAGCATTTTGATTGTTTCCATGAAGATGTGACCCACCCAATTGTGGGTGGTAACATTGATTAGATGATTTGCATGGAGGTGTGTCTCCACCCACTGAAGGTGGAGTTGCTTACTGGAATCCTTTAAAAGAGGAAACATTTTGGAGAGAGTCCCTTTTGGTAGAGCTAAGAGAAAGCCAGCAGATGCCACCATGTTCACCATGTGCCCTGCCAGCTGAGAGAGAAACATTGAACGTCATCAGCCTTCTTGAACCAAGGTATCTTTCCCTGGATGCCTTTGATTGGACATTTCTATAGACTTGTTTTAATTGGGACATTTTTCTTATTCTAGACCTTTAGCATAGTTTCTGTTTAACTGATTAGAATTTTCAGGTCTTGTTTTTCTTGTTCTTGTCCTGCCTATATGGAACCCTTTTTTGGAGGAGGGTCTCCTCAGATATGATTGACCCCAGTCAGATTTTTCCAGACCAGACAGGCCCACTTCTCAGGAGGAGAGAATATCTGATATCAGGTTTCCTTGAGGATGAGCAGCAGGTTGTCAGACTTTCCTATGAAGCCTCTAGACTCTGTGTTTTTCCTGTCCTGCCTAACATATGGCACTTGTCAGCTCACAGCTTCCCACGAGGGTAAAGTGATGGGTACCTTTGATTCTCAGCTGACCCTGTCCCTGTCAGGGACGTGTTTGAGACAGAGGGTGAGGTAGAGGGTGGGCTTAGGTTGCTTCTGTTTTCCAGCCCTGAATTCCCTGAAGGAGGGCCACCACTTTAGCTGGGCCTCACCCCCCTTTACTTAGGGAAGATAATCCCTTTAGGGAAATATCCCCATTCACCTGACTAGTTTGTCTCTCAGACATGCCTTAATTCCGTCCTTGCCTGGGGCAATGCTGAAGCCTGAGAGTGCTCCCAGTTCTATCTAATGAGCTGTTAAGAAATTAAAAAAAAAAGAGAGAGAGAGAGCAGGAAATAAGCCTTTTCAGAGCCGAACCTCAGCATCCCAGGTTTGCCAATCAAGAGCTGGAGTAGATACACAGCTCTGTGTCCCCAGGCTCTAAGTGCCCCCTTTTTCTTGGGGTTCAGAAACCTTTTCCAGTATTTTGTGCTATCCAACTAAAAAGCCTCTGTTGTTATTGTTGTTGTTTTCCATCAGCCCCACCCTCTCTCTGATGGGGTGAAAATTCCTGATTCCTTTAGTGCTTACTCCAGGTTTATCTGTGCTCAGGACCTGTTTTCAGCAGTCCAGATTTGTTAATTAATTCAGCAGTTGGAGCATGGTTGAGGTAATTTCCTTTCTACTAGTAGAATCTGTTTCTTTCTCCCTTGGGAACCAGCCTGCTATGCCCATCAGGGAGGGGTCCTGGCCTCTGCTTCTTGGGAGACTTACAGTTCTGCATGAGATCTCAGCCATTCCACCTGTTCCAGACTGATGTACAATGTATGCTGGTCACTGGAGTCCCCCAAACAGTTATTCCAGACAGTTCCTGGCTATTTAGTAGCTGCCCTGGTAGATGAAGTAAATTCCTCACTTCACTATGCTACCATCTTGCTCCACCACTGTCTCCCTACTGCCTTCTTACCTCCATGGTTTCAAATGAGAAATCAGCACTTAATCTTATTTTTGACAAGGCTTGTATTAGGCAATTGATTTTTGACTAGTGTGCCATGACAATTCAATGGAAGAAAGTATAGACTTCAGAAAATGGTGATGGAATGACTGGACAGCCATATGCATAAGAATGAATTTGGACCCCTACTTCATACCATATACAAAAATATTAATCAAAATGATTCAAAGACATAAATGTAAGAGCTAATACTATGAAACTCTAAGAAGAAAATATGTGTATATCTTTGGACCTGGGATTAGGCAACAGTTCCTTAAATATGAGACCAGAAGCAATTAATGAAATAAAATAGATACGTTGTACTTCATGAAATTTTAAAAGTTTGTTTGCCAAAGGATATGATCAATAACTGAAAAGACAACCCACAGAATGGGATAAAATGTGGGAACCATATATCTGATAAGGATCTAGTATTTACAATATATTAAAGACCCTTATAACTCAACAATGAAAAGACAATGTGATTTTTAGAATGATCAAAGGATTTGAATAGATATTTCTTCAAGGAGGACATAAAAATGACCAATAAGCATATGAAAAGATGCTCAACATAATTTATCATTAAGGAAATATGAATCAAAACCACAATAAGAAGCTACAACCTAAAATGGATATAATAAAAAAGATGGACAATAACTAGTATTGGCAAAGATATAGAAAAATTTGAATTGCTGTAGTGAAATTGCTGGTGGGAATGAAAAATAGTACAGCCACTTTGGAAAACAGTTTGGTAGTTCCTCAAAACATTAAACATGGAGTTATTATATGACCCAGCATTCCATCCCCAGGTATGTACCCAAGAGAACATATGTTCATGGAAAAAGTTATACATGAATGTTCATAGTGTCATGTTTCAAAACAGCCAGAAAGTGGAAACAGCCCAAATGTTCATAAACTGAGGAATGGATAAATAAAATGTGGTATATCTGTACTTTGGAATTGTCTTCACCCATAAAAGGTAATATAATAGGAATACATGCTATGACATGGAAGGACCTTGAAAACATTGTGGAAGAACTTTGAAAACATTATGCTAAGTGAAAATAAGCCAGACACAGAAGGCCATATATTGTATGATTCCATTTATATGAAATGTCCAGAATAGCCAAATCTGCTAAGTCTGACATCCAGGCCCTTTCAGAGGCAATTTCTATTGCTTGATATTTTTTTTCCTATGCATGGATCATATTTACATATCTTATAATTTTCATTGAAAATATTAATTGAAACTTTAATATCTGTAGATAATACACTATACCAACTCTGGATACTGATCCCTGTCCCAGGCTTGTCATTGTTTGCTTGTCTATTTGTTTAGTGACTTGGATTATTTCAGTGAGGTCACTTTCCACCACAGTATGCAGCCTCTGATGCTGTTTCTCAGAAAGCATAGCTTTGGTTAAGTGCACAATCACCCTGACATCCCATCTTCCCCAGGGATGATAGTGGCTTTAGCTAAGCTCTCTTTCTTTTTCTTCTTCTTTTTTTTTTTTTTTAACTTTTTTATTGTATGGTATAACATATACAAAGCAAAGAAATAAAAAAGCAATAGTTTCAAAGCACTCTTCAACAAGTAGTTATAGGACAGATCCCAGAGTTTGTCATGGCTACCATACAATCCTCTCAGATTTTTCCTTCTAGCTGCTCCAGAATATAAGAGGCTAGAAGGCTTAAATATTTTTTATCACCACAATCAATTTTTTTCCTTTCTTTTTTTGTGAAAAATAACATATATACAAAACAGCAATAAATTTCAAAGCACAGCACCACAATTAGTTGTAGAACATATTTCAAGGTTTGACATGGGTTGTAATTCTACAATTTTAGGTTTTTACTTCTAGATGCCGTAAGGTACTGGAGACTAAAAGAGATATCAGTTTAATGATTCAGCAATCATATTTATTTGTCCAATCCTATCTTCTCTGTATAACTCCACCATCACCTTTTGATCTTTCTATCCCTCTCTTTAGGGGTGTTTGGACTATGGCCATTCTAACTTTTTCCTGTTGGAAGGGTCTGTCACTAGTATGGGGTAGGGAGATGGAACTAGAAGGCTGGGCCCTCTAGGTTTCAGGACTTATCTGGTCCAGGGACCCATCTGGAGGTTGTAGATTTCTGGAAAGTATATGGAAACCATGTGGAATCTTATATATGCCCTAGCTGTTCTTTAGGATTGACTGGGATGGTCCTGGTTGGGGTTGGGTAGGTTATGATAGGTAGCAACGTCTAACTGAAGCTTGCATAAGAGCAACCTCCAGAGTAGCCTCTCAGCTGTATTTGAACTATCTCTGCCACTGATACTTTATTAGTTACACTTATTTCCCCCCTTTTGGTCAGGATGGAATTGTTCATCCTACAGTGCCAGAGCCAGATTCATCCCTGGGAGTCATCGCTCATGTTGCCAGGGAGACTTTCACCCCTGGATGTCATGTTGCACACAGTGGGAAGGGGAATGATTTCACTTGCAGAGTTGGGCTTAGAGAGAGTGGGCTCAGAGGCCACATCTGAGCAACAAAAGAGGTCCTCCAGAAGTAACTCTTAGGCATGACTATAGGTAGACTAAGCTTCTCCACTACCTAAATAAGCTTCACAAGAGTGAGCCTCAAGATCAAGGGCATGGCCTATTGATTTGGGAGTCTCTGTACATTGACACAGTATCTGCAATGTGATCAGCTTCGTTCTTATCTCTAAATCTGTTTTATATGTAAAACAGCCTCTCGAAATCCAGAAATAATAATTACCACTCTGGACTAAATGTGTTAGTTAGGCTCTCTTTGACTGTTTTTTTCTCTGATTTCCCAGTTAAGCTGCTAGCTGGTCTGCCTCTATTAGTATCATACCCAGCTGTTAGCATCCAGTAATTACTAGCTGATTGCTCTGTTGTTTTAGACAATGTTCTGGAGCATAAATTGCTCCACATTCTGTTCCAATTAAATTGGACTTCTCTGGGCGGCCACGGTGGCTCAGCAGGCAAGAACACTTGCCTGCCATGCCAGAGGACCCGGGTTTGTTTCCCGGTGCCTGCCCATGTATAAAAAAAAAAAAAAAAAAAAAAAAAAAAAAAAATTGGACTTCTCTGCAGGGGTAGTTTCTGAGTCATCTTGGAGACTTGGTCTGACCCCAGGCGGGTCCTGTTTAGCTGTCTCTTTGCTTAGTTCCAATGGCCTTTGAATTTCCAGGTCCCAGACTTCCAGGCTCAACTATACTACTGCCCTCAGAAAGCTATATCTCTGCCCATGAGTTACCCCTGCATCCTTATAACAGTTCTTCTTTTTGAAGTTTAGGCAGATGAGACATCTAGGGTAGATAATTCCATCAACATATTTTTCCATGGAAGGGTGCGGAAAAATGGTACAGTAACTAGAGGACAATGTAGGGTCAAGGCAAGGCAGTGGGACTAAGATGTGAGATACAAGATCATGTTATGTGTTTATAGATAAACAGCAAACAGGATAAGGGAGACTGGTGATTCAGCAGAGATGAGATGATGCAAGGAGCTAGGTCTTTGAGAAGGCAAGAGGATCTACAATCAGAGTGCAAAGGGCCCTTTCTAGAAGTAGAGCCACTTCTGTTATAGTCAGGAGGGAAGAAGGGAAAATAGAGAAGATGTAGGTTTGTTTGTAGATTTACTAAGAGAATTCTCATTTGATCACTTCTTTTTGAGACAAGGTCATAACTTGAAAATGAAGTGGGGAAAAGAAGAGAAGGCATCTCAGAGAATGGGAAATAAAGTGTACTCAGAAAATATAGGAGGATGGCCGCTTGAACTAAATGCCAACTTGATGTTTATGATCACAAATTTAAGGTGAAAATAGTCTAGCTCCAAAAGTATATTTAGAGGAGAAACTTAGGCAAAATATTTGGACTTTGCCAGCATTGATATATTGCAGATAGATATGAAAGAAGGGAAAACAAAAGTTAGAGAATTAACTGGATTTGCAGCAGAGAGACTATAATCATAGAAAAGTGTTTCTCAATTCTGGCTACACATTAGAATTACCTGGGACATTTTCAAAAATCCTGATTTAATGAGGTCTGGGCATTGCTATTTTTTTAAGTTTCCCCAAGTGATTCTGTTATACAGTTGAAAATCACTGTGTAGGTCAAATGAATCTAAGCTGAGTTGAAGGGGAAGATAGAAAGCTAATGAAAAATGAGAAAGTGATTGGATCAATGAATTTGAAATCACAAAAACAGCAATAAA
This sequence comes from Tamandua tetradactyla, assembly GCF_023851605.1. Classification (NCBI taxonomy): domain Eukaryota; kingdom Metazoa; phylum Chordata; class Mammalia; order Pilosa; family Myrmecophagidae; genus Tamandua; species Tamandua tetradactyla. Next base: position 194,400,589 of record NC_135327.1, on the reverse strand, counting down.
TTACAGTACAGGGATACTAAAGCAAATAAACTGGAATGGAAGTAATTTATGATCAGCAAGTGAAGTATCTGAAAGTTTAAAGAAATGGTCCAGTTTGGGGAATTAATTCTCAAGGTGTAATGAATTGTAAGAGGTTATATATTTGAATGAATTATCTGTGTGGGCACTGAATATGGATAGAAAGTGCCAATGGGTAGAAAATGGTACTAAACAATGAGCTGAAAACCTCTGTAAATGATGGGGGGTGACCGGGGTGGCAACTGGGAATGGGAATGGATGGTGTAGCTGAATGGCATGAGCAACACTGGAAGAGGACTTTTTACATGAGGAAAAGTGACGACTGGCACAGCAGAAACAATCTCTGAAGTTCCTCCAGGAATACTGTATTGCTTCTTTTTCACTATTTTGCTAGGTAGGGGCAGTTCTAGTGGCTTTCACTTGGCCCTTCCTACCATAATAGCCCTCACTCCACGAGTCAGAGAACCAATGTGGGGAAGCTGTCAGTTGCTGAGTATGTCGATTCCAGTTATGTATTTTGGAACTGGGGAAATGACTACAGAATGGGTCCGGGGACCTACGGGACTGACTGAGATGACCTGAGCTAAAATGTATTGATCACCTGACCTCCATAAGACCCTACTCTGACTGGTAGGCCTGAGTGATGTTTTGGGTCTCCTGGAATTAGTGTTACTTCTGAGCCAGTGTCTAATAATCCCCCAAATATCTGATCATTTCCTTTTTCGCAATGCACAGTCACCCTGGTAAAAGGCCATAGGTCTCCTTGGGGTAGGCTGGGTGAAAGGTTAACCATGTAAATTTTGGGCAGTGTAAACGGGTCCTTCCCCAAGGGTACCCGGTCCTCCCCTCATTCAAGGGGCCCTGGGTCTGTAAACTGTCTCAAGTCTGGGAATTGATTAAGGGGCAGTGACTCTGTCTTTGTAATTCAAGTTAGACTTCTGTTCACTTGACCTAGAATTCTTCTGCCCATACAGTTCAAACAAGAATTTAGTAGACAGCCTATGTTTTTACTTCTAGGTACCCCGTGATCTACTTGCTAATGCCACAACTCAGATTATTTTGACTGCTTTGAGGCTACTGTCCATTATGGTGGCAACACTCACCTTGTCTATGGTGATTAATTGTCACCACATGGCTTCCGCCAACTCGGGATCCAATCATCCCCATCGTGTTTAAGGATTCTAACTCAGTGACAGCAGTTCCCATGGTAATATCTAACCTACAGAGAAGGGCGACTACAGAGCTCTTCAGGGATGATGGAGCTATCTCACAAAATTTATTTCTCAGGGTTCTCTTGAAAGGTGTGTCCTCTGGACATTCCTGGGGTGTGAGAGCAGGTCTTCCATGATAAATCTACTCTCTAAGTCTCTGGATCCCCTCACCTACATTATACCAGGGCAATTCTGTCAGTTCTTGCATTTCGACCTCAGGTAATGTCAGCCACCTTTTAATCCATGTTTCAGCCAACCATCCAAACAAACTGTTAATGCCCTTTCTGACCCCTTGAGCTACAATGTTGAATGTGGAATCTCTGCTTAGTGAGCCCTTGTCAATAAATTCAGCTTGATCCAACTTTATTTTCCTTCTGCCATTATCCCATACCCTTAATATCCATTCCCACACATATTCCCCTGATTTCTGTCTATATAGATTGGAAAATTCATGCAGTTCTTTTGGAGTATAGTGTGCCTACTCATGGGTCACACTTTGTACCTCACCTTTCAAGGTCTTTTGGGACTTTAGTTATAGGTCTTGAAGAAAAGAGGGTGATAGGGATGGATCATGAAAAGAAATAGAAGTGTCTTTCAAGCCAATTACCTCAGGGCATTCCATTGCAGTTTCATCTAGTGAAACAGGACTAGTTGCTCCAGACAGAAGAGTGAGAGCTATTTCCCCAGGGGAGGTGGTTACAGGGTTAGCAGGCACTGAAGGGTTAATCTTGTTAGGTGGAGGTTGGATGGCAGATTCCTCTGGGCAGACTGGAGGCTGGGAAGCTATTTCCTCAAGGCAAGTCTATTACAAGGCAAGTCTAGGTCTATCTAGCAGAGGCTCAGCAGATTCCAGGGATCCCATCTCCCATCACCATCATTATCAAGCCATGTTATCACCATCCCATGTTTCAGGATCCCATTCTTTTCCAATCAAAGCCCTTACTTTAACAGCAGATACCCTGCAAGGTTGAGGTTTTAGTTTACTTTGTAAATCTGCTACTCACACAATGAGGCTTTATGTCTGGTTTTCAGACATCTCAAGTCTGCAACCACAGGAAATAAGATTTTCTTTCAGGGCACACATGGAAACTTTTACATCATTCATAAGGCACTTAAGGTGAAAATTTGAAGGCTTCAGCTCATCCCTTTACCTTATTACTGTATCCAGCATATCTAACAACAACCATCAAACATCATTATACCTCTTAATTCCACAAAACTCCATAAAGATGTTAAAAACAGTATCACCCAGAACCTTGCCTTGTATAAGTGTACAATTAGCAGAATTTGATGATGATATTTTAAGTATCTCTTTGCCAACTCACGCCATGGACTGTCAGTGCCATCTTGGTTATTGGAAACAGAGTCATTAGTGCCTCTGAGTCTAGTCAGAGTAAAAAACCAATTGTAAAAACCCATTTTTAAGATTCTTTTTCTGAAGAACCACTCCTGGTACCAAGCTGTGTTAGGGTTCTCTAGAGAAATAGAACCAATAGGAGAGATCTGTAAGTATGAGATTTATAAAGATGTCTCATGCAACCATGGAAATGGAAGATCCAAAATTTATAGGACAGGCTGTGAAGCTGGCAGCTCCAATGAAGGGTCTGGAGGAACTCCACAGGAGAGGTTCATTGGCTGAAGAAGCAGTGAGTCTTTCTTCTTCCTTAAAAGCCTTCAGTGGATTGGATTATCTCATTGTGGGAGACATGCCTTAGTTGATCACAGGTTTAATCAGCCACAGATGCAATCAGCTGACTGATTATTTAATCAACCAGCCATGAAATATCCTTGCAGCAATGATCAGGCCAGTACTTTCCTGGCCAGACAACTGGGTGTAATCATTTGGCCAAGTTGACATCAGAACCTAACCATCAGAAACACCTGATCTGATATGTTACATAAGATTCTACAAAGGTTCCATGCACTAGGGTAACTTTCTGAAGCTTACAACCTACAGATGGGTCCCTGGACCAGATAAATCCTGAAGTGCAGAGGGACCAGCCTCTCCAGAACATCAACTAGTTCCATTTCCCTACCCCATATTATAGATAGCCTCTTCCAACATGAAAATGTTAGAATGGCCATAGCCCAAATACCCCTAAAGAGTGGGGGAAAGATTAAAGGTAATGATGGAGTTATTCAGAGGATGTATGGGTATGATTTCTGAATCACTAAATTGATGTTTCTTTTAGTCTCCAGTATCTTAGAACAGCTAGAAGGAAAAACCTAAAATTGTGGAATTGTAACCCATACCAAACTCTGAAATCTGTTCTACAACTAATTGTTGCAATGTGCTTTGAAATGTCTTGCTTTTTTGTATATATGTTGTTTTTCATAAAAAAAGAAAAAAAAACATTTACCAAGTGCTCACTCTACCAGGCACAGATGTCATACAGAATAAATACAGAACAGATTTTTTTTAAAAAAATTAAGGTAAAAGGAAGGAGGAGGAGAAGCAGATGTCAGCATGAGATGAGTGAGTTTGCAGGGAACTGTCCATCACAGCTGCAACTGAAATCAGGTGTGTGGAGGGGATATGACCTTGGGGCACTAGAGATGTAGAGATACAAGAGGTCCTGAGACTATTAGATTCAAAATGTTACAGATGGGGAAACTGAGGCTCAGATATAGGAAGTGACTTGCCGCAGTTCACAATCCGGACCATGGCAGATTCACAGAGGAGTCCCAGGAGATGTAGACCTTCTGCAGGTCCAGCCCAAGGCTCAGACCCCCTTCCTCCTCTACCCATCCTCCAGGATGAAGACTCTACACACAGACCTGCAGCCAGTGCCACTTTATTTAAGATATGCTAGTCCCAGGAGTTGGATCCCTGTCCATGGCATGTGGATGGGCGTGGGAGTTGGTGTTCAGTTCTACCAGTGGGTCCGTGGGCTCCACACACAGCCTGCAGACCCCAGGAGGGAGACAGTGGACTCATCCAGTGTAGCTCTTCAGCGCTTTGAGAAATCACCTCCTGGGGACAAGAAAGTGGGAGGAAGATAGTCTAGCAAAAGAGGTAGAGTGGTCAGAAGGGGAAGCGATGGGATGGAAGAGGGGAGGGCAGCAGAGCTAACTGGCAGAAGAGGGATGGAAGAGGTGCCAGGAAGCAGTCCAGAGCAAATATGCACTCCTCTGGGCTCTCCACCCAGGTGGCATATCCACATCATGTAGATCTCTTGTTTCTCCCGCACCCACCACACAGTGTGGCTTCAAGTTATCATACACCAGCTACTCAGTAGCGGCAAAGCACTTCACAGACGTGCTCTCACCCAGGCCTCACAACAACCAATGCAGCAGGTGCCACCTGCTTTTATAGATAAGGGACCACTCAGCAGGGGAGGAAATGGCTGCGCTGGGGTAGGATTTACTCCAGTCACCCAAGCTTGTAGGTGTGATTGCAGACGAACAAGAATGCTGAGAAGGGAAAAGAAAGGATTCAAGGAAGAGGGCTAAGGGTATGTGTGCTTTCCCAGGGGCCTGGCTTGAACTCACCACATGGGTCCCCGTCCCGCCCGGAGCCCCACCCAGACTCACCCTGGCAGGCCTGGCACTGGCAGCTGTGGATGACGGGCAGCACCACGGGCTCAGTGTGGCCGCCCGGACAGCGCAGGTTCAGGATCTTCACAGGACTCTCCAGGTCCAGGCGGTAGCTACAGCAGTCACACTGGCTTTGCAGGTAGGGCTCCTGGGTGAGAGAGGGTGTCTGAGCTGGGGCAGGGCCAAGTGATTTGGCCAAAACCACCCTCCCCCACCTCCTTTGGCCTTTCCCCACAAGGGGGTGCTGGGGCAGAGGGAGCGCCAAATCCCAAATCTCCTCACAAAACAGGATGCCAGACAGAGGAGGCCTGTGCCACCATCAATCCCTCCTTCTCCCAGCTCACCTCCTCACTCTAGCCCCTGCAGGTCAGAAGGTCCAACAACCTGCCTTTAATGTGCTTATTACCATCTTGACAAAAGGTGGAAAAGACTCTGTCTCTATCCCAGGGGGCTTATAGTCAGACAGACGGTAGTAGTATACGAAACTGCAGATATCTGAGCCTTAGATTGCACATTCCTGATCCTAAATGCAAAGTGAGTTCTCACTCTGAAGCAGAGAATAAAACTCCAGACCCCTCTTGCTCTATATAAGTCCCACAGAATGTTTAATTTTATGTGTAATTATAGTTATGCTTGTATTTTTAAAATAGGCAATACATTCACATAACACAAAGTTCAAAAAGTTAATGAAAAAAAAACTCCCTCTAATTCCTTTCCCACTATCACTCAGTTTCCCTTCCTAGAAAATTTCTGCAAACTATTTTCTATTTTTTCTCACTCTATGTTTTAAAAATTCCACAAGTGATTTGGGAACGGATTCCCTAGGAGGTCCACGGTGTACCCAGGGGAGCAGTAGAGTGGTAGAGGGTTGGGGGCAGCATCTTTGGAGACCGGGTAGGAAAGCACTGTTGGCTTCCAGAACAGGTATCCCTGGTGGGTCAAGCAGGGGTGGGATGCCACAGAGTGAGAAGTGACGCTAGACTGGGCATGGAATCAAGGCTCCTTCTGGGCAGAACTGAAGAGAGGACCTGACAGGCAGAGACAGCCAAGCCAGGTTCTGGAGGCACAGGGGTCAGGGAGGTGGGGTGGGCACTGGAGCCCATATGGAGATCCTCACCGTGGGCAGGACTAGGTCTTTTGGGTTCAGAGGAGAGCAAAAGCAGAGCAGCACAGGGCAGAACTCAAGACTGAGTCAGCCTTCTGGCACAGGCTTATAAACTCTGCTGGGAAATGTCTAGGACAAACCTATCCCTTAAAAGTTTTCACTTGTGTGATGGGCTTTGATTTTAGTCTAAACTTAGCTCCTTAGTAGTTTCCTTTGTTGGTACCCTGGTTTGTTTGGCTCGAGGGGTGCAGTGGAGCAGAGGAGCATGCAACAGGAGCTGGGTGCCGGCCACAGCAGGGAGAAACAGGAAGAGACCTCTGTGGGTCAGTGGCACACATCAAGGCTCCAGAGCCCAAAGCCAGCTGAAGGTCACTGGACCAACCACTAATCAAGGCCACCACCTGGGTGAAAACTCAGCCTTGGCTCTTACTGTCTGTGTCCCCAGCTGTGAGCTCAGTGAGGATGGGCTGTATCCTCTCATGCCCTCTAGGTTTTACCCAGATTCTAGGTGCACAGCAGGTCCTCACTGCACAGCAATGGCTGCCCCACCTCCCCTGGGCCTGACAGCAGCCCCTGTGCTCACCTCAGGCATGACATCGGTGCTGGATGGGCAGTGCCCACTGCAGTAGCTCACTTCTACCTGATCCAGGTAGCAGGAGCCTTTGGTGAGGTTGCGAAGCTCTGTGAGGTGCTGGCAGGAGGCTGACTGCTCCTCTGTGGGGGCGTGGGGCAGGTGCAGGGGAGTGTGTGAGGCGGTTGAGGGAGGAAAGAGAGAAGGCAGTCACTGAAAGGACTCTGTGTGACGGAGACTGGGCCTGAGGGGGGCATGTGCGTTGGGGTGGGAGCTAGCACTGTGATATAGACTGTGGTGAGCAGGCTTTGAGGGTATACACCAGGCTGCAAAGACTCCTGGGATGGGCGTGGATAATTTGGGAGAAGGATCCAGACCAGGGAGAGGCTAGGCAGGAGACACCTCGGGTCCCCCTCCATACCCAGAGTCTCCTTGCGGCAAGTGGGACAGCAGCTCCCTGGCTCCTCTACCTTCACCTCACCCTGTGGAGGGAGCAGGGCCTGACCTCAGGAGGATGGCCACAGCTCCCCAAGCCCAGATACCCCTACCCAGCAGCTGTAAGACCACCCTCTGAGGAGGGAGCTGGGAAGGAGCGGGGCTGCGGGTGGGTACCTGAGCACAAGTAAGGAGGGGGCATTGCTGGGCACAAATCGTCCTCCCACTGAGGCAGCGGCAGCTCTCACAGGCCTCCTGCCATTCAGATCCAGGCTGGCAAGAGAGTGGTGGGGTTGGGGAGAGGGGATGTGTGGCACTCGTCTTGATCGCTGTAGACTTATAGAGATCCCTATAAACTTTCCTATAACAATGCCGTGATGCCTGAACCCAACCTTGGAGCTCCCTGCTAGGGAAACAGACTAGGACTGGAGCTGGATTAACAAGTTTCAAGAGGGGAGAAGGACTCTGGAGTTGGAGCCAGGAGGGAGCAGGGAGGGCAAAGGCGGTTGTAAAGGCAGAGCCCAGGCCCTTCCTGCTGGGCCTGGGAGCTGCGGGAAGGTGCCAGTGGAGTCAAGATCCAGACTCATTAGATAGGGAGGCTGAGGTTAGGAAGGAGTAGGGTGGGTGGCAGTGGGGGAATGAGTCTCACCACGTGGGGACGCCCATGGTGCCAGCATTCACAGCGGTCAGCGGGCACACAGGGGCCTGCCTGACTGCGGAAGTGCCCGCTTTGGCACACGCAGCTTGGGAGGCGCCCAGCACTGCAGTTGATCTGAGAAGCCTCTGGCATGTTCATCTCCTGGCATGTCCGCTCACAGGGCCCCAGCTGCCCGGGGGCCATGTGCTGCCACATTTCCCCTGGAGGACACTCTGCCAGGGAAGACCGCTGGCCTCAGCTCAGGTCAGCCCTGGATCCAGCCTCAGATCTTCCCTCTCTCACACTGGCCCAACTCTGCTCTGTCAACTCCTGACCAACTCTGCTCTGTCAACTCCTGACTTCTACACTTGGTCCCCGCCTCTGCTCAGGCAAGTCTCCTTCCTCTCCACACTTAGCCACCCCCTCCAATATTGCCTGGGCAACCTCAGGTTTCACCTCCTCCAGGAAGCCTCCCCTGATCTATCCTACCCACTCTAGGCTCCTATTCCACATCATGTCTGTGTACTTGCTGCCCAGGAGATAGATACTATCTTCAGTTTCAAACTGTTCTGTGTGCTGAGCCTTTTGTATCTTAGCCATGCCATCTATCTCTGAAATCCATACCAAGCCCACTGTGGCAGAGCTGGGCACATAGTGGGCCCTTAGTAAAGATGGAGGCAGCACTGCACAGGGCAAACTCCCCCAGCCTGGGATTGTCAGCCAGGGGTCCTGAACTCAGCTTACCCCTTAGGTAAACTGAGAAACTAGGGCCAAAGCTCTAGTTTCATTGCAGGGAAAGAGACTTCTTTCCAGTATCACTCAGAACCCCTGTCTCAGCATGCACACAGTACACCTAGAAAATGTCCCTAATGATGCAGATGAACCACGCTGGGTGTCCAGGACATACCTGGCAGTGGGAGTTGGGCCTCATTCGGGAGAAGTCAGTATGGACAGAGTGGGGAGGGGGCTTCCTGAAGGAGGAGACTGACTTTGCCATGGGCTCATTGGGGCCCACTCTAACCTCAGCATTGCTGGCGGGGGGTGGGGGCCAGCAGGGGCAGGAGCCACATCTCACCCTGACAGTCAGCGAGGGAGCAGTTGAAGGCTCCATCTTGACAGATACTGTGAAGACAGAACCACATGTTCAGATGCTTCCCACTGCCTCTTCCTTATCCCCTCCCTCCCCAACCCCATTCTCATCAATTCTTCCTCTACCCCACTCCTCAATCCTGGGCCCCAGGGCCTCACCAGCGGGTGCAGTTCCAAGTGATCACAGTCTCTGGAGGCAGCTCCTGGGTCTGCTCTTCATGGGTCAGGTTGAGGCCCCAAGGCAGAGAGATCTGGGTGCAGGGGCACTTGGCGGGGGGCACACACGTGCCATTGTGTAGCAGCTAGGGCAGGGCAGGCTCCAGTTACACTGGGACCCCCAACTCTTTCCTTCCCATTCCCACTCCCCTGGCATGTTGAGGTTTCTCCCTGATACTTCCCCTGGGCAGGGGCTCAGGTAACATCATCCCCAGACCTACCTGCCCTGCAGGGCAGCCACAGCCAAGCTGGCAGGGCTCCTGCACACAGTGAATGCCAGGCTGCAGATGAGAGCACAGACTTGGGCATGAGGTGACACAGGTGGTGAGCAACTGTCCAGGGGGGCATTCTGTGGGGGAGCACACAGATAGAGGGTGGCATGATGGATGAGGACAGAGTTGTAAGGGAACTGGAGTCCTCTGGAGTCACAGGGGAGAGGTTGCCTGAGAACGCGCCTCCTTTCATGACCTTGGCCCCCATGGCTGGTGCTACAGTCTTCCCCTCAGCCCGCCTCCCCAAGGGAGGCTGCACGGGAACCCTGGTGGAAGCCAGCCAGGACCAGAGCCTGGGTTCAGCAACCATGAGGGAAGGTTCAGGCCCCTGCCACCCCTGGCACTCACCAGGGCAGGGCTGCTGGTTGCATTCCTGCCACTGCTGTTTGTCCTGGGCCTGGCACGGTGCCCCCTGGGGACCCTCCTCGCAGCTCCGATGCCGCTCCATGGTGCCTCTGCCACAAGGCACTGAGCAAGTGCTCCAGGATGACCAAGGCCCAAGGACTGGGCACTCATGGGGTGGGCATGCCAGGGACCCATTGACACAGGTGCTGTGAACAGGGACGTGGAGGAGGAGCTCAACTCCCAGAGTCCAAGTGAACAGAACCATCACTCCCCAGCAAGATCCCCAAGCCCTGACCTTCCCCAAGCCTCCCAGCCCATAGCCCCCTGTCTCCCAGTGGGCAGCCATACCAGTTTTTACAGTCCAGCTGCAGCACCTCAGCTGGGGCCAGCTCCCAAGAGGCACTGTGCCCAGGGAGGCCACAACGGCAAGAGGAGATGGGCACGCAGTGCCCATCCTGTAGCAGTTGGCCAGGGGGACAGCGGCAGCCTGGGGGGGTGAGGAGGACAAAGCACCAGAACAGGGTTCATGATGGATCCTCTGGCGATCAGATCAAGTCCAAGCCCTTAGGTTGGCACTGGAGTTTCTGTCACCTGGTAACCACTACATCCCCCACTGCCCAGCCACAGGAAAGGCCCCTTTAGCCAGCCCTGCGGGTGGCCTGCAGCTGGTGAGACCTTGAGGCTGCTTGGGCTTTTTTCCTCTCCCTAGTGTTTTCACAATACAGCTTGTCTTGATGGCAGATGACTCGCTGTATGCAGAACCTGGTGCCTGACCTGGGGACCCACACTTTCCTGCCCTGTATCTCACGATCTGGCAGTCTAATCTCTTCCCCCAAGATCAGACCCTCTCTGGGAGCAGGAGGAAGGAGAGGAGGAGGGCAGCAATGGAGGCCCAGGCCTGATCCTGGAGCCCCTGCATTCCCACCTGGGCGGCAGGGCCCCTGCAGACACTGCACGTGCGCCCAGAGGTCAGCACAGCTTCTAGGGCACTGGTTGGCACAGTCGAGGGTAAGCACAGTCTCCCGGGCCTCACAGCTCTCTCCTGGGGACCAGAAGGTAGGAGTCTGTGTTGGGGACACTCTTGGTATCCCAGGACAATGCCCTACCTTCCAGTGCATGCCTCCAGGGTCAGAGGCCAAACCCTCAGTCCCCTCCTCACGGTGCCTGAAGGTTACCTGGGCAGGGCCCAGGGTTGCAGCTCTCAGTTTGAGCCCAAGGTCCTTGGCAGCCTCCTCCATGGGGGCCCCTTGCCTCTCTCCAGCGCAGCCGGAAACCCCCACTGCAGGGCACCTGGCAGGGGCTCCAGGGGCCCCAAGGACTCCACTGACATAAGTCTGGGGAAGATAAAGTGGAAGTCAGTCCCCAGGGACTACCACCTTCCCTGCTTCCCATTTCCCCTCCAAGGCCTTCCCTATCTACTACTGCACACACTCTGGAGGCAGCAGGCTCCAATGCTGCCCTGGGCTCCTTTCTTTTTCTACCTGCTGCTTGGATCCTTTCTGCTGCTGTCCCAACCCCAGCCTCAAACTGAGCAAGCCCTAGAGGCAAGCAGGGTGTTAGATAACTGCCTGGTCACTGAAAGTCATCCCTAGCCCCGCCCCACCTTGACAAGGCCAGGCTCCCTTTCTGCCCCTATTCCAGGCCCCTCCCTTCTTTACCTCTGCACCCCTTATCCCACCCCATTACCATGGCAGGCACGAGGGTCGGGGCAGAGGCGTTGCTGGCTGAGGGGTGCAGTGCAAAGTTGTGGGTCCCCAGCCCAGGGCCTCCCTGTCTCCGGGTCCAAACAGAGGCGGTAGCGGTACTGCTCTGAAACCAGCAGGGTGGCTGAGGTGGGGGAGAGGTGGGCTGAGTCCTGGGGCCAGCGCCCCTGTAGGAGAATCCTCGAAGCAGTAGCCAGGGTGCTGGGGGGCAGGCAGGGCCCACAAGGCGACCACTCGGACCAGCCACTCAGAGGCAGAAACCCTGGGAAAGGCAGTGCATGGGGAACCTTCTCAGTGACCCTCCCCCAGGCCCAGAGTCCCCAGCAGTAAGGGAAGATGGGGGCACAGCTTATGACCCAGGAAAGGCCAGATGTAGGAAAGGCTGGAAGAGGTGTCGGTAGGCCACTGCAGGGTGGCCCACTGTCCCTGTTTGCCTAGGATTGGCCTGGACTTAGCGCTGCAAATTCCATGTCCTGGAAGCCCTCAGTCCCAGGCAAACAGCCCAGTTGGCCTTGCTAGTCCCAGGTTACCTTGGCAGCCATGGCTGGTGCACTGCAGCTCCCCACGCTGACATTTGCTGTGGGAGGGTGAGGTCAGAGGTGGGCATGGGAGGCAGGACCCAGCCCTGAGTGGTACTGGGGCATGCTCCTATTGGGGGTAACCTGAGCTCTGGGCTCACTGGAACAGGATGAGGGGTTTGCAAGGTCAAGAGTCTAGGGACTCTCTGGGTGCTGGGGCTGGGCCTGGGGGGCCTGGCTTGGCCTTCTCTGCCCCTGGCTCCCTCCCCACGCCCACACCCCATTCTCCCCTCCACCACCCCACTCCAGGGACTCCAGGGCCTCCCTGTCTCCAGTCCCCGGGTGCTGCTGCCCTCTTCTCAGCCACTCACCACTCTTTACAGCCCAGCTGCAGGTGTTCCCCTGGGGCGAGGGCCAGGGTGTCCCCAGCTCCCTCTCCCAAAACGTGCAGGCAGTTACACTGCTCAGGGGGAACGCAGCCCCCAGCCTGCTCCAGCAGTCCCTGTATGGAAAAGGAGAAAGGGATGGGGCTGTGTCTGGGTCATCTCTGGGGCCATGCCTGGCCCCAAAGTCACATGGAGCAGGTGCACCAGCGTCACCCAGAGCCCATGATGGAGAATACAACTGCTGGGAGGCACCAAATACGAGGGGTTTGGAGGAGGAGGGCACTGTGGAGAGGGGCAGGAGACTCAAGTATCACCAATTTGATGTGGGAGTGTGGACAGAGGATTCCCCTTTTCCTACCCTGTTTCCCTCACCTGGGGACAGTAGCAGCCAGGCTGGCAGGGAGGCAGGTCCTGACAGAGCTGACGGTGCAGGTGTGTGGCACAGAGCCCAGCACAGGGGGACCCGCAGGCCTGGAACTCAAAGGGATAGGGGCAGCTCTCCCCTGGCGGGGGAAGGAGAAGGCTGGTAAGCCGATGAGGGAGCCACCCACACACACACTCCTTCTCCCTCCTGCCCCCACCCATCCTAGAGCACATTCTAGGAGGTCCCACCGAGGCCCCTTGGGGTCACTGAGTAAGAGTGCAAGCCCACTGTTGCCCATAGGGAGAAGGGCCCTCAGCTGGACCTAAGGATCTAGAAAAGAGTCACCCCCTCCAGCACCCACCCAGCCCCTGCTGGATGCCTCCAGGGAAGGACATTTTGGGCCTTGGAGAACCTTGGGATTGGCAAGTGGGAGACAGAGAAGCAGAGCTACAGCTGGGCTAGAAGTTATAAGGTGGGAAAAGTCAGCACTGATTGCATTCTTGGAGGAGAGAAGCTGTGATGAGAGAGTAGCTGAGGAGTGGGGCAGGGGGAGTAACTGTGGGTCACCAAGGGCAGAGGTCAGGGAAGGCAGCTCAGTGGACACTGGAGGTCTGCTCTGAGGGCAGCTGGGAGACCCAGTAGGGACCCTCCGAGATCCCTAACCCTGATCCTTGCTCCTGGGCATCTCACCAGAGCAGTTGCTGATGAGGCAAGGCCGGAAGTGGCCGTCCAGACGTGTGCAGGGGGTACCCTCTCCGCCCTGCCCGGGGGCTGGGCCCTGGTGTCGGTATCGCTGCTGGACCAGCACCTGGCAGGAGCATCTTGTCCAGCTGCTCCAGCTGCTCCACACGCACTCCGCTAGGGATGGGGGTGGGAGGGGCGTCAACCAGGGGCCTTCTCTAAACTCCCTCAGCCTCGTCCTACCTGCCCTTCCCTCTCATCCTGGCTTCTCGGCCTATGCCCAGCCCTAGCCAAAACCCTGTATAGGAAAAGGTGAAGAGGGGACCCGACTGGCTGGATTCTCGCTCTCATCCAGCAATGAGGGTCACATGTCAAAGGACTCCAAAGCAGAGATGGTGGGAAGAGGAAAGGAAAGGAACAAACCGAAAACTCTATTCTAGGTGGTTAGGAAAACTTATTTCCTAAATTTTCTCAAGGTGAGAAAATGGGGAGGGTGGTCTTCACTCCCTGTGCACACTCACCCGGGCAGGGCCCAAGGTAGCAGGCCTGGGTGTCCAGATGGAGGGAGGTACCATTGCAGCTGGGGTCTGGCTGGAGCAGCGGGCAGGGGCAGGACCCAGAGCGGGAGGCCAGGCCTGGGCCGCAGCTGCGGGAGCAGGGCCCCCATGGCTCCCAGGAACAGGCCTCCAGCAGCCCCAGGCAAGGCTGCTGCCCACAGTGCTGGGTCTGGGTATCGGGGCCCAGGCAGGGCGGACCCCTGTGGTGAGGGGCTGGGCCCATGCAGGCCCGAGTGCGGACCTGGCTTCCACCTCCACAGGACACAGCGCAGTCAGACCACAGGGACCATGGCGCCCAGGCTCCAGTCCCTGCAGGAGGGCAGACGGTTAAGGTCAGAGAGTCAGAGAGAGCTGAGGCCCTGGGGTGAGGTCTAGGACCTAAGTGGCATTGGGGAGGCATTTGGATGGGAGGGAAATGTGGGACAAGGGGCGGATGACAGGCAAGGCCTGAAGCTCAGTGGGTGGGCTGGGGCGGGGGTCAGGGTGAAATTGCAGACCTGCGCACTCGGTGTCTTTGCACATCACGCCCTCTGGGGTACAGGAGCTGCGGGGTGGAAGCCCAGGCTCAGGGACATTGCTGGAGTCTCCCCCACACCCAAGACAGTCATGGCCACCCCTGCACTCACCACTGCTGGCACTCTCCCTGCGGCCAGCTGTCCCCCAGGGAGCGGAGGTGGGCACCCTGAAGACACAGGGGTGGGCATGGGGGCTGCCCAGGGCAGGGCTGGCTCTGCGACTGTTCCTCCTGACACTCAGGGGCCCACGAGCCTGACATGGAGGATCTGGCAGGGATGGAGAAGGTGTGAGACACCCTGGGTTTGAGGCTGCGGTCGGGACAACCTCAGGGTGGGCACAGAGGATGGCTAAGGGAATATGAAGATAATCAGGGATAAAGCCCATGGCTGGGACCCAGGTGGGTGCCAAGTCCTTCGTGGGGGATAGGATCCAGGAACTCCATGTCAGACAGGGAGAGGTGACCTAGTGACCTTGTCCAGGAACAGGGAGACCCAGGGGTAGGGAGGGATGCCATCTAGCCTAGCTCAGCTCCATACCGGAAGCGACTCTGCTTCCCTCCAGGCCCACACGAGTGGCTACAGGGACTCCAGGCTGACCAGCGGCTCCATGTACAGTGGGCAGGAGGCGGGCAGGGCTGAGCTGTGCAGGAGAGCTGCCCTGCCTGGCATGTGCAGTTGTTGCAGGCCTGCTGGTGCCGGCTTCCCGGGGCCCAGCTGTGCCCCTGGGCATCTGTGCACTCACAGTGTCCAATTGGCACACAGCCGCCATCCTGCTCCAGGAACCCTATGGAGATGGGCCGTGTCTTTGGAAGATGACCCTCGAAGGCTGGTGCTGGCACCCTGGCCCTCCCTGCTACTTCCCACTGAGCCTTCCTGACATGCCTCTGAGACTCGGACATACCAGTGCGGCAGCACAGGGAATCCGACCCCCCTGCCCTGACCCCAACATGCACACACCACCCCTACCCTCAGAGCAGCGGCAGCCCCACTGGCAGGCCTGGTCGTCCTGACACACGATTCCTTCCTGGAGGTCTGAGCAGCGGCGCGGGCAGCGGTTGGCACAGGCTACCACCTCCATGCCGGCTGGGCAGCCCTCCTCTGAGTAGGTGGGGAGGACAAGAGTCAAAAGAGACCAGAGCCCCAGGGCTCCATCTGCATCCCCCTGCCCCACATAGGCTTTCATACACACATCTGTGAAGCTCCAGGCCCATCCTCCTGTCCCAGGGAAACAGGAATTGGCGAGACCCTGGGATCAGGACATTCTAAGTAGAATGTTTCTCTCCCCTAGCCTGTGAGTTCCCGGGACCTAGTGGCACCCGACACATGCTTGTTGAACTGGGCTGAATTTGTGCATCTGCAGAGCCAATGTTGTCACCTGTGGGCCTCCTTGTGTTAATTAGGAGGGGGGTGAGAGTGGACAAGGTGGACGGGGCTTTCCTAACAGGTGTGGGGACGCTAAAAGCAACTTCCTGGGTATAACCAAGGACGATGGGGCTGGGTGAGCTCAGAAGGACCAACAGAGACGGAGCCGAAGCCTGGAAGGGGTGGAAGGGGCGGGAGGGCTCTGCAGTAGCCGGGCGGGCTCGGTTCACTTCCCATGGATACCAGGAACATTCTTAACTGAGACCCCTTGCGACTGGGTTACTCTCAAAGCCTCAGAAAATCTCGACAGGCCTGTGTGGTTGGTTCTTCAGGAACTGGAGAATGGGGAAAGCTGAGAGAGTGAGTTCTGTCCCAGGAGGTGTGGGGGAAGAAACTCCGGTCAGAGTTGGGAGGCAGGGATGGGTGGTGGGGTGGCTTCCGGCAACTCCTCTCTGGGCCCACAGCATAGAGGACAGACACACCGCAGGGAGTCCTTGCCCAGTGCCTAGATCCAGCCATCTAACCCTGGGGACTCCCGGTTATCTTAACTGGGAAATGGGGTAACAGCCTGTTCCCCACCCATGTCACACATCATTGTGAGTATGGGGTAGATGCAGAAGAGCCTTGCCACGTGCAGGAGGGACGTGGGCTGTCACCGTTATCATACCACAAGGCACAGGATTGCAGAGCCGCACATGGTGCCTCTCTCCAGCGCAGGGGGCACCCCCGTTCTTGGGTGGTGGGCTAGAGCAGCTGCGGCTCCTCAGGGATCGGCCACCGCCACAGCTGCGGTCACACCAGGACCAGGGGCTCCAGCGGGACCAGCCCCCAGGCACTGCGTGAGAAAGAGATGGGCCTGTGAGGGGTCCAGCTTGGGCAGGCCCCACATATCCTCCTAGCCCTGGGCAGGGTCCATATGAGAGAGGGACATGCCCGAAGAACTGCTGGGATGCAGCACAGGCTAGGGTGTCTGGGAGATGGCATTGATGCCAGGGCCTCCCATGGGGCAGGGCAAAGAAGGGTAAGCCAGGGGTTCTCACCTGGGCAAGCACGCACGTTGCAGAAGCGGCGGTCCTGGTAAGCAGTAAGGATGTTGGGGCACCAGTGCCCGCCAGGTCCCGGGGGGTGGTATGCTCGCAGGCGGCGCTGCTGTCCTACTCCGCAGCTGCGGGAGCAAGGTTCCCACGGGGCCCAGGCAGTCCAGGAACAGTTGCCAGCCACACAGCCCAGGCCAGGGCACAGGGGCAGCTCTGCGGGATGAAGTGGAGCTGGGGCCAGCCTGGCTTGCATGGAATTTGGCCCCTTTTCTCCCCTTCTCCCCGACTCCAGTGCAGACTCCCTCTGTTGGGAGCTAGCTACAACCTGCTTCCATATCTTTGGGTTCCGGTTATAGATCTGACAATGATTGTGTAGCTTTGGTAACCAGGCCTCAGTTTCCCCTTTTGATCGTAAAGGGACAGTAATCCCTGACTCACAGGATTGCTGAGGGATTTGGATGGGACCCTGTAGGAGAGTGTTCAGTACCCATGAATGAGGACCTAGGGATTTTCTGGAAGCTGGCAGAACTTTCCAGCAGCTGTTGGTGTCGGGAGAGAGGGCCAAGGGCCAGAGTCAAAGGATTTGTGATGAGACGTCAGAGTTGGAAATTGATATTTGCTTTAGGGTGTTATATGCTGGGGATTCAGGGACTGGACACTGTGACTCGGGGGGTCAGGTAGAATGAGCACCCCCAAGTTGGAAGTGGGTAGTCAGGGCTCAGATGAGGGTCAGGGTCAGAGGTCCAGGGTGAAAGGAGCACCTGTGCAGGAGGGCAGGTTGCAGGGCCGTGCCTGCGTAGTGTCCCCACTGGTGCAGTTAGCCAGGCAGAGGCGGGTGCGGCTGCGCCAGGCAGGGTGAGTGGAGTCTGTGCAGCTGCGGGAGCAGGGGGACCAGGGGGACCACGGGCCCCAGCCACCTGGTGGGGAGGAGAGAGAAGGAGCACTCTACTGATAGGTCAGGAAGCAGGACTGCAGAAGGAGGAAGCCCTGGGCTTGCTCTCCCCAAAGGGAAGCAATGTGGGAGAGGTGCAGGAGAATCAGGGCCTGGATGAAGGAGGCTGGGCAGAGCCCTGGGATCTGAGGAGTCTGGTGCTACCTGGAAGGCCTGTCACTGGCTCCACCGTGGTCCATCCAGGCCCTGTGCAAAGGAAAACCCTGCTCAGCAATGTCTCCAAGCCTGCAGGGCATCAGGAACAGGCCTAATGGCCAGAGTTCCAGAGCGGTTGCTATCTGGTGCAACCTTTCCCTCGGCCTCATCTCCCACGGCCTTCCAGGCCCCAAGCACAGCACTTTGCTCATGCTGTTCCTGCCAACTGGTGCACCTTCCCCTCCAGCGCATCCTATCTATCCCTCCAGGCTGCCTGAGGTGCTGCCTCCTCCAGGAAGTCCTCTGAGAGTAGTCCCTCCAGGAGAATTCTCTCCCTCCCAGGTGTTCCAGAGTGCTGCCTTTGCTGAGATCCAAGGCCAGGATCCCCACCTCCCTCCCCCAACACATAGTATCATGCAGTTGGCAAAAGCTCCAGAAATGTTGAATGTACCTGGATAGAAGAGACACAGAGCAGAGGATGAGAGAAAGAAAGACCCAGAAACAGCAACAGGAATGGGCAGGGACAGGAAAGGACAAAGCCTGGGTCCAGCCAGATGCCTGCCCAGCCCCTCCTAGCCCCGCCCCTGCCCTCCACCTCCCTACTTCCCTCACCAGGGCAGTCTGGGCTGGGGCAGTACTCGAGGTCCTGTTGGGGCCCGAGGCAGCCCTGGCCACCGCGAGTGGGTGTGGGATGCACACACTGACGACTGCGGGTGCGGATGCCCAGCCCACCACAGGAGCGGGAGCACGGACCCCATGTGCTCCAGGGACTGAAGCCACCAGCCACTGAGCAGTTCTCCACAGAACAGGACAGCTTCCCGTGCATGCACGAGCTGGGGGGATAGGTGCAAGTGGTGAGGGGCAGGGCACGTTCAGACCCCAGATCCCAAAGGACAAGAAGCCCAAGCCAGGGTTAGCCCAGGTGAGGAAGGGGCGCGAGAGCAAACCAACCTTCCTGCCCACAGCCCCTTTCCCAGCACTCTCACCCTCTGACCACCTCCCTTGACCCCCAATCCCACCCACCCTCCTCTGCCCAGCTGCCCCCATCCTGATTGTCCCCCTCACCAGTTGCTGCAACCTGCATGAAGGGTCTTCCCCGAACCCAGCTCATCCCCAGGCCCAAGAAGTTGACCCCCCTCTCCCGAAATAGATGGATGAGTCCTGGGATCAGGGCCAGGGGTGCCCAGTTCCTGCAGCAGCAATGCGGTCAGCACACAGGGGCACTCCTGGGTGGGCAGGAGCAGAGAAGACAGTACACTCAGCATGGGCAGCATCCAGGCCCCTGTTTACACAGGACAGGTGCCACCCCTCTAGGCTTATACACATGCTCAGAAGAGGGGATGGGGTGGGGAGAATGAACTGGCATGGCGGGGAGTGGGGGGAATGGGGGACTCTGAGAAGATTTCAGGGAGCAAGCATTACTTTCACCCCATGTATGAACCCGAGACATATGCCACCTGGAGGCTGGCCCAGAGGCCGTCAGTTCGCTTTCCTGCACGCTGTGCTTAGCTATGGCAGCAGGAGCTGAGAGTCCATTATAGGAACAGGAACTTGGAGGGGCATGGTGGGTAGAGAGAGCACTCAGCCGGGTGTTGGGAGGCCTGGTGTGGTTGAGCTCTGACACCTACTCTCTGTGCATCCCTCCCCCTCTCTGGGGCTCAGGGTACCACCTCTAAGTGGTGTGCACACTAAGATAAGGAGTCCCTTCTAGCCATGCCACCCTGGAAGTTGCCTGGGAGATGCGCTGGCAAAGCCAATTTTCAGAGGAGGAAAGGAATCCTGCATGACATCTGCCTGCCTTCTGGACCCCAGAGCTGGGAGACAGAGGAGTCCGGGGCCAGGTAGAGCAAAGGTGAGGGGACGTGTTCCCATAAGGGCATGAAAGGGAAAAGGGGGGCAGTGAAAAGCCCAGGGCACCAGGGCTAGGGACCAGGAAGCAAAATTGGACTGGCACTGGGGCCCAAATCAAGTGGAGGGGGGGCACGGGAGCCTTGTAGGGATCCACGCTTTTCTGCCAGAGAACTCTGTGTCAGAGGAGGGAGGGGCCCCGTGGGGTCAGCAGCCAGGCAGGGCCACATCATAATGCCTTGGTCAGGGAAGCGCCAGAGCCCTGCCAGGACCTGCAAGCCAGGGTTTGGAGCCCAGGAGATGCACCAGTGATGAGCAGCAGCCCAGGAAGTGTTCATGGGTGGCAGGTGCACCCCCTTCCCTGGGAGCCAGGACATCCTTCTCAGGACACCCCAGAAGCCACATCAACATAGGCTCCCATCTGGGTGTTCTCACTCTGCCTGCTCCCGTCCAGGCTAGCACCAAAAGCCCCTCGCAAGCCTGACTGCTTCTTTAGAGCCATGTGAGAAAGGGGTGAGCTGTCAGGGAGCAGTGAAGGTCTGCCAGGGAAGGAGCTAACTCTAGTCCTGGGGTCCCTTCTGGCATTGGCCATGGGGAAGGGAGGGAAGAGCCTTGGGTTTCTGGCAGGAGAGGGAGCTCTGACCTGGACACAAGCCAAGCGGTGCTGGAAGGTGCCTTCAGGGCAGTGGCACCCCTCCTCGCAGCTGTCAGAGAAGCAGCCCACCTGCTGCATGAGGTGGGCACAGGAGAAGGGGCATCCCTCGCCAGGCTGGCACTCTCGGTACAGACGCCCAGCCGGGCAACCTGCCTCTGTAGGCAACACCTGCATCAGGACCCAACTCCGCACCCACACGGCCCTCAATGCCTCCTCCCGTGCATCTCCTGGCCCCACCCCTGGCTGCTTCCCTGTCACCCGTCATCAGCTGCATAGAGGCATTGGAGAGAGCACTCAAAAATCAGCTTGGAGACAGGATCAAAGTCCAAGATTGAAAAGAAACCTAAGACTGGAGTGGAAAGGCAGGGCTGGGGCTGGGCACTCACCTTTGCAGACCTGGGTGTGGCACGTGCGGCTCTGGCGGGCAGGCCCCGGGCAGGGGGGGCGGGCACAGCGCCGGGAGCGCAGCTGTTCCCCTCCCCCGCACGGAACACTGCAGTCTTCCCAGGGGCCCCAGGTACCCCACACCCCAGGGCCTGGGCAACCGGGCACCTCCTGGCACTGCAGGATGCCTGCCACACAGGTGCTGGGGGCAAGGGAGGGTGTCAGAAGACATCTCCCCTAGGAGCCCCACTGCTGGCCCAGCAGGCCTTCCCACCCATGGGCCTCTCTTGGCTCACCAGTTGTCACACGGCCCAGTCACCACCTCTCCTGGTTCCAGGCTCTCCCAGGAGCTGAGCCCAGATCCTGCTGACCGGCTCTGGTTCTCAGGGAGCCCTGAGGGGCACAAATGTGGGGTGGGAACCCCAGACAGCTGGGGCATGCCCCCATCAATCCCTCCCCAACTCTATGGTCCCCATGCATTCTGGACATGAGAGATTGAGGCCCCCAACCCGGACCAGCCTGTGGGACGCACGGGACACTATGGCCCAGGTTGGTGCCACATGTAGAGGGGCAGGGGATCCCTGGCAGGGAAGGTGTTGGGGTGCTGATGGGATGGGGGTGGGGGTGAGGCACTGACCCATGGCTCCAGGCTGGAACTGGCAGCGACAGTGGGCCTGTGGCACACAAAGCCCGTCCTGGGACAGGTGGCCTGGGGGACACCCACAGCTGAGTTGGCAGTCCGTGGGGCCTGGCTGGCACATGATTCCAGGGGATAGGTCCTGGCAGGAGCGGGGGCAGGGCTGCCCGCAGGAGAGAAGACTCTGGCCACCCCTGCAGGCTGCAGCAAGGGGAAACAGAGAGGGGGGCAGGGAAAGGAGGCTCATCCTGAGGCTACCTCTGGATTCCCAGCATGCAGATGGCAGCCCCTCCCACCATGCCCACCACCCTCCTGGACCTTCTCCCTTGCCCCAGGCCCACGGAGTTGGGTTACCCCTCAAAGAGAGCATATGTATGGGGGTGGGGGAGGTCAGCGTCAACGTCTCCCTAGATTTACAAGGGACCCTCCCTGGCCTCTGCCTTAAGCCCTCACCTGTGCATTGTGTGGAATTATCCGGACAGGCACGACTCTGAGTGTGAGCCCCAGGGCAGGGCCTGCCTCCCTCAGGGGTGGGGGGCTGGCTACATGCCCGGCTCCGATGGGACTGTCCCAGGCATGCATCACAGGGAGACCATGGTCCCCAAGGGCTCCAGGCTCCATCTCCTGTGCCAGGAAAACAGAAGCAGCTACTTAGGAGGGCCAGGAGGTACCAGGTCATAGGGGCCAGAGCAGGTGTTTTGGGGCCCCGTGGGGACATCACACCTGGGCAGGCAGCCGGGCTGGGGCAGGTTTCTCTCTCATGCTGGACCCCTGCCTCCCCAGCCTCCCCGGTGCATGGGGTGCCCCCATGCTGAGGTGAGGGGCAGGCGCAGGCCCTGGAGCGGGCCCTCCTCTGGCCCCTGCAGGGCTGTGAACACGCTGTCCACTCGGACCATGGGCACCAGCCTCCAGGCACTGCAAAGGGAGAATGGGAGTCATTGGGAGCCACAGGCCTCCCTTCTCCAGTCCCAGTGCTCCCTCTCCTGGCTCTGAGGCCATTTCTCCCTGCCTCCCTACAAGGTGGGGACGTACCTGGGCAAGGCAGATCTGTGCAATTCAGCTTCCCCTCCAGGCAGGTGCTGGGTGGGTGGGTGGGAGTGCAGACATAGAGTGGAAGGGGCAGCAGCTCAGCTCTGACCCTTCACATGCGCACCTCCTAGGCTCTCATTTCCCTTCCTCTGCACCCCACACCCCCCAGGCCCCTCCAATGGCTGGGATCTGTGACCCTTTCCCTATTCTCCAGCATCTCCCAGACCCTGCTCCCCATCCCTCCAGCTTCACAGGAGCTCCTCTGGCACTCTACTGGGAAAGGAGGACAGGTGAATCTGCTGCCTGACTGTGTGGTCCGAACAGTAGAGGAGACACTCCACCTGCTGCCCCTCCTGCCCCTCAACCCCGGAGTACACGCCCAGCCCTTGGCAGTTTTCTCCAATAAAGACCCATGAGGTAAAGACCCATAATAGAGCTTTAGGTGCCTGGCCTGCATCTTCTCAAGGATTGTGGAGAGCAAATATGAGCACCATATGACTGTGGTTTGGAAGAGACCAGTGGCCACAGAGACACAAGGCAGTACCCTCCTAAGTTTGTCATGCCTCCAGCACCCGGGGTACCCCGGCTCTCACCACTGGCTGCAGCCGTCGGGCCCTGCCGCCTGGGCGCCGGGAGGGTGCCGCTCCCCGGTCAGCAGGTCCAGGCAGTCGCAGTGGCCCGGCTGCACACAGCTGGCCCCATTGGCACTCAGCACCTGACCTGGGAGGCAGTAACAGCCGGGCTGGCAGCGCCACACACAGTGCTGGGGGGACAGCGAGGGAGAGCATTGGTCAGCATTAAACACAGTCACATGGCCAGAGTGGGGAGAGGAGCACAGGGCAGGAAAACAAAGCAACAGGAGAGGCGGAGGGTGGAAGGGAGAAGGAAAGCATGTAGATGTTGCTGATTTCTAATATTTGTAACACAGTTTCTGTTCTGAAGTTTGAAGAGAGACAGGAAGGGTGGCAACCCCATCCAGTGACCTCCTGCAAGTCCCTGAGGAAAGCCAGGCCAGAGTTTCTGACTCGGTTCCCTTGGGAAGGAGCGGGAAGGAGAGGGGCAGCCTCACAGGGGAGTCCCTGCAGCTTCCCTGGGCGGGAATGGACCTGGAGCTGGACGTTCCCTGAATGTCAGGCCACAGTACTGAGGGTTGAAAGCGAGCTGGGGACCAAGGCATCCCCTAGGCTCCTTAAAGCTTGGGCAGCAGGGGACCTGGAAAGCTGGCTTAGACAGAGGCAGTTTGGGGAAGGACCTGGGGGCTATGGGGAAGACTGTGAACTGGGCTGGTGGCCGATGTGACTTTGCTGGCATTTCCCCCTCTTCTCGTGCCTCCCCCTGTGGGGAGCCCTCCCTGACCTCCCTCGGACCCTGCACTTGGGTCTCAAAGCCCCATCTTATAGAGTCTTTGATTCATGTTTGTCTGCCTTATCAGAATGTGCACTGCACGGGGACAGGGACCTTGTCTGGCTTTGCTACCTTCTGTCTCCATGGTGCCTGAGCAGGCGTGCAGGAAATGCGTTGAAAAATATTCACTCGTACACATCCATACACACCACAGAGCCAGAGTTCATATACCAAAATGTTAATGGTGTTTTAAGAGGATGTGATAGGATGATTTTCCTCCCTCCTAGGTGTTTGTGCTGTTTTTGTAATAACATTTCATTTGAAGAGTGTTTGCTGTAATTAAGACTAGGGCGGCCAGGAGAGGTGGCCTCTTGTCTTTTTGGAAAAAGAGTGAGCAGACCTAAAATAAATTTAGTTTGAAATGCTAGTGATCAATGAAAGCGAGGGGTAAGGGGTATGATAGGTATAATCTTTTTTTTTTCTTTCCTGTGTTCATTTTATTTCTTTTTCTATTGTCTTTTTATTTCTTTTTCTGAATTAATGCAAATGTTCTAAGAAATGATGAATATGCAACTAAGTGATGATATTGTGAATTATTGATTATGTATGTTGATGTTTTATTTTGTTTCTTAATTTTTTAATTAATAAATAAGTTTAAAAAAGAGTGAGCAGACCTGATGTGCCCCAATTGAAACCTGAAACCCAACCCCGCCCTGCCCGAGTGGAGCTGCACAGACCAGCCAAGAAGAGCCCATGAGCCCAGAGCCTCAGCCTTGCCGGGCACTGGGGCCTGGGAGATGCCTCCAGGATCGGAAGTCAAGTGGGCGGGCCAGGGAGCCCAGACTCACCACCAGGTCATCACAGGTACGAGGACAGGGTGGGCCACAGGGACTGAACTCGGCCCCCTCAATGGCAGTGCAGTTGGTCACTGGAGGAGGGACAGGGCAGGTTGTGGGCTGGGGGGCTCATCCAGCCTGGTTCATCTCCCTTTAATCCTTCCTCCAGCGCCTCCTCCCGTGCTCCCCGCTTCCCACCCCCCGCAGCCCCCCCCCCAGCAGGTACCTGGGCACGGCACAACTCGGCAGGCTTCCCCCTGAGCCTGGGGCCCCTCGCAGTAATCCCCCAGGCCCTGGGGTGCTGGCTGGTCACAGGCTCGGATCCGGCTCCTCAAGCCTCCTCCACAGCTCCGGCTACAGCTCGACCAGGGGCCCCAAGGACCCCAGCCCCCTGCTCCTGAGGGGACAGCACAGGAAGGGGTGGCCTTGGGCAGATACCTGCAGGCACAGGGAAGGGTCTCAGCCCTGTGGGTGGCCAGGCGGGCACTCACCATCACAGTCCGGCAGCAGACAGGGCTCTTCCTCGGCCTCGGGTCCTGGACAGAGAGGCGCTGGCATGGTAGGCGGGGGCAGCAGTGCCACACTGGAGGGCACCTCATCGGATGGCACCTTGGTGGGCGGGGCCGCGCTGGGGAGCCTGGGGCAGAAGCGGTGCCGGTGGCGTCGGGCAGGGCCACAGATGGCTGAGCACTCGCTCCAGGGGGTCCAGGGTGACCACTCGGGCTGGCCTGGGAAGAGGCACAGGAGGGGCGTGGGGAGGAGAAGGCAGCGGATACAGGCTAGAGAAGCCTGCGGGGGTGCGCGGGCCGAGCATGACGGACAAGGAAGGCCAGGCTTCCCCACCCCCCTGTTCTCCTCCCCTCCAGCCCCCCTTCTTAGGGCTCTCCTTCCCCAGCCCTCAACCCGGCCCCACAGCTGCCTGGAAGGAGTAAACAGGGTATAAAGGTCAAAAGTGGGGGCCCTCTTCTCACCCTCCTCACAAGGCCAGGAGGTGCAGTTGGTGATGAGCCCAGAGATACAGGAGCTGTGAGACGAGCAAGCAGAGAGTGGGAGTAGGGTGGGAGAGGAGAGAGGAGGTGGGTATGGGGTGCCTGGTGGTGCAGCCACAGGGTGTAGACCACTGAGCCTGTCGGGGAGGGGGCATCTCTGTGGCAGTCTGGAGATGAGGAAGGAGAGCTGGGGGCTGAGGGTCATGGGGCCAGTACAGGGGAGAGGTCTCACCAGTTCTCACACCGACGCAGCACAGCACTGCCTGGGGGGTAGAGGTGCCCCCTGTGGACACAGGGGCAGTCCTGGGCGGGCACACAGGCATTGTTCTGGAATTAAAAAAAAAAAACCATCATCGTCTTCTGGCTTCCTTATAACTTGGCTGGTTCCCGTCCCATTCAGAGCTCAACACCCAAATTCCTCAGGCCCCCACCCTCAAATGCCATTCACACCCCTTCCCACCCACCTCCCACCAGGCATTAGCAGAAAGTCAGGTGCAGGGGCCATGAGTGGAAGATGGGGACACCCACCCCCCACCCCGATTATAAGTGTAAAAGATAATCTTCATTTGCAGGGAACATGGAATTGAACTGTCAAATGCCCACAAAATCAGCCAGGGGAACTGCAGACTGTGCAATTTTTTACTGCAGCATTGTAAAAAAAGAAATCACACTGTCATCGAGAAAATAAAAACAGAAAAACTACTGCACAGGGAGAGTTTGGAAAGAAGTTGCCAGCATCTTAAATTTAAAATCATATGTTCCCAACAGCATATGATTGCAAGTCAGTATGAAAACAGTTTATTGTATGTTATGTGCATTTCGCCTCAATAAAAAAAAAATGTAATATTGAATATGTATTGAAAAGTATGTGTCATGCACTGGGTAAACACTTTTCATGCATCATCTTAGTGACCCAAGTTTTACAAGTGAAGAAATTAAGGCATGAGAATATTCTGCCCAAGGTCACAGAGCTAGTCATGA
Organism: Tamandua tetradactyla; assembly: GCF_023851605.1. Classification (NCBI taxonomy): domain Eukaryota; kingdom Metazoa; phylum Chordata; class Mammalia; order Pilosa; family Myrmecophagidae; genus Tamandua; species Tamandua tetradactyla. The sequence continues at coordinate 194,374,240 of NC_135327.1, read as the reverse complement.
AAGAGTCCGATGTGAGCCCAGATCCGACTGGAATCTGTTCTCCCCATCACAACACCAAGTTCCTGACTGACAGGAGCGTCACTGTAACCCCTCCCCTCCATCCCGCAAACTTGTGTGGACGCTCCTCCACAGGCGCTGGCATTTTCCAACCTGGGTGTCCACCGCCCTCCGCTCTCCAAACCCTCTAATCTCTGATGTTCGTGTCAAGAACCACCTCCTAGGAGAAGCCCCCCTGGCTGACCCTCGTCCCTAAACTGTGGCATGCAAATCTCACTCCCTGTTCATCTGATGGTTCTAGCTTCATTCTAGGGGTTCTTGGTCTGGTTCCCCCAGACCAGAGGCTTCTTGAGGGGGGAGCCTGTCCCCCATAGCATAGCCCCCTCAGGACTGAGCATACAGTAGCTGCTCAGTAAATAACTGGTAACATGAGAGGACAGAAAGCTTGAGCATGGGCCATAGAGACTTTTTTTACCCATCGCCCAGTTTGCCATTGGAAACCCAGTTTACCATTGGGAGCATGTGCTCAGGGAGAGATGAGACTAACCTAAGGTCACCCAGCTCGTTGCTGGCAGAGCTCATTCAAGAACTCCGAGTTTTATTCTCCTGAAACACATGTAGTAATAAACTCTTACTCTCTTGGAAAAAAGAAAAAAAAAAAAAAAAGAACTCCAAGTTTAGTGCCCTTTGCTCAATTCTGCAGGGTCTCCTTGTCTCCAGCCCCATCTCCTCGGCTCTGCCTCAGCAAGGGTTCCACCTGTCCCTTCCTTGCCTACCCAGGGCTTCCAGCCCTGCATCCCACCCCCACCCCTGCTGTGGCCAGACAAGGAGGACACTCACCAACAGGACAGTCCCAGCTGGGCAGTAGCAGCCAGGGTGACAGGTGTGGTTAGTCCCTTCTGGGGTGCTGAGCTCTGTACAGGAGGCAGGGCCCTGGGCACAGTCCAGCCACTGCTTGCCCCTGGGACACACCCCAGGCTCTGGCCCTGCAGATACAGAATTGACAGCCTAGCCAGGTGCAGCCAACTCTCCCCTGGCCTCCCAACCTGGGAAAGCATCAGCTCCGGGTGTGGCAGGGGGTGTCATGGTGACTGCACAGGAGCCCAGGGAGAAGGGTGTCCGGGGGGTACAGGTGAGGCCAAGGGAAGGGACTGACAGTGCCCTGGGTCTTGGGCTGGGTGGAGATGAGCACTGGAGGACAGCGGCGCTGTGGGAAACATGGGCTCCCAGGGCAGCCCTCACCTGGGCAGGGCTGCAGGCCACAGGTAGAGAAATCAGTAGGGCTGTGTGGGCCACTGCCTCGGGTGCGATTCCTATAGCCACCACCGCAGGGCACGGAGCAGGGTGACCAGGGGCCCCACTCTCCGCCAGGACCTGGGGATGGCACCCACGTCACTGCAGGTTCTGCCTCCCAGACCCAGGACACTTACCCCACCTCTACTCAAACCTCCAGGTCACCTCTACCCCTTGCTCCTAAACACCCCAGGTCACCTCCAGCAACACATCCTGCCCCCGCCCCCCACCCCAACCTCCAACTCCCAAGGACCCCATACACCTTCTCAGGAGGTCCCAGCAAGACTCTTCTAGGCTGGACACCAGAGAGGATTGAGGGTGGGGGAAGGCTACTCCAGAAGAGATCTCTTAGGGGGTGATGAACTCTCGGGGTAATCTTGCCACCATTTCATGGGGGTCTGGATTGGCGTGATTGGGAGTGTTTTGACAAGAAGTCTCAGGATCTCTGTTTCCGCTCTCACCTCGACATGGGCGCAGGCTGCAGAAGTCAGCTTCCATGTGGGGTCCCTGACACTCGGCTCCGCCGAAGGCAGCTGGGGGTGCAGTTCCCGCCCGGAAGCGCTGCCGGATGCCCACATTGCAGCTGCGGCTGCAGGGACTCCATGGGGTCCAGGGACTCCAGCCACAGGCCACTGCCAAGGGGAGCCGGGAGAGGAAGTATTGTAAAACCACATCATCCCTCCAACCCTAGCTCAAGGCCCATACACGGGGACCCTTCCCTGGGGTGTACCGCCACCACCACATCCCGGGATTTTATTTCTGAGGGTGCCAGCATCCCCTGTGGACCCTGAGGACCCACCACTGCCCCTGGTCCCTGCAGGCCCTGAGCATGGGAGTACCTGGGCAGGGCTGGGAGGTGCACTCCATCTCACCAGATACACAGGTGCTGCAGAGAGAGGGGGCCCAGGGAGGCTGGTCCAGAGCATCACGGCCACAACCAGCCTCTGTCCTGTGTCCCTGCCCCTCGGCGGGAGGTGAGCCACGAAGTTACTGCCCCAGGTCCCAGTGACGTTGGGGACATGACTAGGCAGACCCCTCACCCAGGCCCCGCGGCGCCCACATCCACGGGTTCCCCCCATGCCCAAGGCACCATGCTGCTCCTTTATCCCAGTTTTTTCAAGGAGCTGCCTTTTTATACTTCTTATTCCACTAGAATTTATGAAACACTGTTTAGAAATGACTGTGTATGATGCTTCAGGGCCAAGCGGTGGCGTCGTAGAAGGAGCAGATCTTAGCTGGAGATTGGGAGGGAGGGGTACTGGGTACTTTTCTCCAATAAATGCTTTAAAGCCCATTTGTCAAATATATAGAGGTTCCAGAAAAAGGATCTGGGAGAGAAAAGGAGAGAGAGAAAGGGGAGGGAGGGGAAATGAAGAAAGAAGTTGGGGAGGGGAGCCAGGGGAGAGAAAAGAAAAAGGAAAAAGCTGAAAGGAGTAGGGAAGGGGTTAGAGTGCCCTCTGCTGACTAAGTCTGGTGTCAGCTTTGAGTCGGGGGCGCTTGAAAGGTTCTGAGCAGAAATCAAGCAGATCCAAGGTGGGGGGTTTTGTTTCAGAAAAAGAAAAAGAGAAAAGTGGGAGGAGAGATTAGAAGCTCCTTTCCAGTCTCCAGTTCCATCATAAAACACTTCATCTACCTAAACTCAGTCTTTCTGTATGCCAAGGGGGGATAACAATTTCTTACGAGCTGCCCACCCCTCCAGGAATGCTGCTCTGGCATGTTTAAGGAACGGAGGCATGATGATCTCTCCCAGGTCAGGGTGTGTGGTATGTGTGTGTGTGTGTGTGTGTGTGTGTGTATACTCTAGAGAAGGTCCATGCTTGCCCACCCCTCGAGCCACCAAGTCCCCTCCCCGAGTACCCACCCTCTCTCCCCCCCTCCTCCCCCGGCACTCATGGCCTACCAATTATTGCAGGAGTCCAGCTGAGCCCCTGTTCCTGGTGAGTACAGCTGTCCCCGCAGCTGGCAGGGGCACTGGCTGAGGGGCAGGCAGCTGGTGTTGTGCAGGAAGAGGCCAGGGGGACAGGCACAGCCAGGAGCACAGAAGCCCATGCACTCCACTCCAGGCCCCCGTGCCAGGCACAGCTGAGAGCACGGCCCCCCCTCCCGGAGGCACTGCTCAGCTGAGCGGAACACCATGGCTCCCGGGCACTGGGCTGGATGGGAAGACAGAACTGGTCTCAGCAGGGGCAGACGGGGCGGGCTGGGAGGGAGACGGGGGTTGGTGTGTGGCAGAGGGGAACCTGCAGGGGCTCCCGGGCGGCTTATTTAGCAGGACTGAGGAGATTTAGGCAGACCCCCTCCCTCCCCCGATTCTGGCAGCTCTAGTATCTGGAATGTATCTAGTGCTCTAGTATCTGGAATGTCATCAATAAAGATTCGTGGCTTAGCTTGACCTTAGCACAGATGTTCCTGAGGGCAGAACAGAATACAAGCCACTGGGCCAGCGGGAGCAGCAAAGAAGGAAAAGCGAGGAAGAGGGGCCAGGGGTTTTTAAGGGCTAGTTGTGCTGCCCCACAATTTTTGCCATGAGTGGGTTCTACCTGAAGGTCAGCGTGACTTCCTTGGAGGAGCCTGACCTCCGGCCCTGTGCCTGGAGGATCACAGAGCTGGGGCCTCAGGCCACAGCCCAGTGCCTGGTGCCCAGTGTGGTAGGAGAGAAGGGAGTGGAGGAGAGGCAGGAGAGCAGGACATAGTGTCTCTTAGCACTGGGCATCTCCTGCCCTGAAGCCAGAAGCCAGTGATGGGGGAAGGTGAGGGTGGGGGAAAGGTGAGGGGTCCAGACACAGCAAGGGGTGGGGAGATCAAAACACACAGCAGGCTGGCCTGGATGTGGTCTCACTGGAGAAAGGGGAGGGAATTTAGTACCTGTGCAGGGCTGTGTGTTGCAGTCCCTGGTCTGACTGTGGGGTCCCCGGCACTCAGGGTCCCCAGGGGTTGGGGCAGAACAGTTGCGCCCACGTGTCTGGATGCCTCCATCACAGGGGGCTGAGCAAGTGGACCAGGGAGCCCACAGGCCCCAGACACTTGGCACTGTCAGGAAGAGCAGAGGATGGGATGAGGGAGGGTCAGCTGTCAGCCCCCATCCAGGGCTGTCCCCAACCCTCCTTCAGGCCAGGCCTACCCTGTGATTCTGGCCTGGGCTTCCTGGGGGAAAAGAGGCTTAAGAACACTGGCCAGGTTCGCTGCACCCTCGCCCCATCCCATGTCCAGGACAGCAATTGTCCCCTCCCCATCCCGGTGTATAGAACCTGCCCACAGAGTCATTCTTCTCCCTTGCTCCCCACCCCATCCTGCTGTCACCCTTGGGAAAGAGGGAAGCACACCTGGGCACACAGGGGGACTGCAGGGCTCCTTCTGGGTGGCCTCTCCTGGGCAGGATGCGTCCCCGGGACTGGGGCAGAGCCGGGAACGACTGCGCCAGCCTGGGCCACCACCCAGGGCAAGGCAGCTGTGGGAGCACGGAGACCAGGGCGACCAGGACATCCAGCCCAGCCCCTCTGGAGGGAGGAAAGAGAGAGGAAGACAGGCATAGAGCCAAAGGCCCTGGCAGGCTGGGGAGGGTTGGGGGACCTGGAGTCAGAAGAACATCAGGAGACATGGGGTTGGGTCTGAGATGCCGTGGAGACCAGGAAGGGTAAGAGACAACTGGGAAGGCTCCTTCGGGCTTGGAGGCAGCCTGTGATCCTCTCTCAGGATGCAGAAACTTTGCCACCATGCTCTTTGGACACTGGCTCCACCCCCACTTCTCTATCTGTGGGCCCTCGAGGTGGGCTCCACCCCATCCCCGTGTCTCCCCTAGAGGACTTCCTCCAGACCTTTCTAAAACACCGTCCTCCATCCACGCTTCTGCCTGGGAACCCTCAGTGGCAATCCATCACCAAGCCTTCCCAGATACTCTCCAATGCCCCCTTCCTACCCATTCCACTGCTGCAGTCTGGCCCAGTCCCCAGCCACCCATGCCCAGATCCACGCTTGCCCCATCCACCTGTGCTCGCGGAGCTCGGGCTGCCGGCTCTGCAGAGACTGTCCATTGGCATGGACACCCACTGAGGAGCATGGGGGAAAGTCAAGGATCCTTAACCTGGCCTCTAAGTGCTGCTGACCTCCTCCCCCACATTGCACCTCCCGTACCCTGCTGTGCAGCCACCCTGCCACACCCTGCCAGCCTGCTGGCTCCTGGACTTTCTGGTGTGGGAGAAGGAGGCCGCCTTGGCATGCGCCTCTGCCTTCTACCCCATCAAGGCCTGGTAAGGCCAGTTCAAGGCCCGTCTCACTGGACTGGAGAAGCTTCCCAGACCACCCATTCAAAGGAACCAGCTGCCGTCCAATCTCTCTGTTCCTAGAGCAGGGGTTTGAGAGGACGGAAGGCCCAGGGAAAGGGTGGGTGGGCTCCGTGCTTAGCCCCGTGACCTTACCTCTTCCACACTCCATGTGGCAGCCCTGTATCTCCTGGCTGTCTCCTTCACACGGTGCACCCCCAGAAGCGGCAGGAGGATTGGTGGGGGACCTGAGAGAGAGGCACCCCCTGGACACCTGCTCTCCTCTTGCCCGGCCTCTTATGCCTGCCCTGGCTGTCCTTCCAGCCTCTAAGCACCGCCCTCTCCACCTCAGGCCCTGTCGGTTCCCTCCACTACCGGCCCTCCCAGCTGGCTTCTGCTCCCTGCTAAGTCCGGCCAAGCATTTCCCTACACTCCCTAGTGCCTTCCTCCCTCTCCCCTAGTCTTCCTCCCTCTGCCACACTCCTCTCCTTTCTCCCACTTTGGGTCCTCCTTCCCTCCCTGGCTCCCTCTTGCACACCTGAACCTAGCCCTCCTTCCAGAGCCACAGGAGCGGTCACAGGGGCCCCAGGAGGTCCAGGCTGACCAGCCGCAGGGCACAGGACATGACCCTACTTCACAACGCAGAGCCCCCTCCTCGCAGATGCTGCAGGGGAGGGAGGAAGTCAGGCCTGCACGAGGCCCTGCCTCACGGTCCCCACCCCAACTCCAGGGCCTCCCAGTCTCCCCCAGTTGCCTCTCCTAAGAGGTGCCCCACCCTCACCATTGGGTGCAGTTGTCCAGGAGGAAGGGCACACCTGGGTGCTTTAACTCTTCACCCACGAAGCAGGGGCACTGAGAGAGAGGCAGGCAGTGAGCGTCATGGAGGAGGAGCCCAGGGGGGCAGCGGCATCCTGGGGGTGTGGGGGAAGATGGCACTGAGCCCCAAGTGGAGAAAGGGTACAGCAGGAAGGGAGGCTGGAGCCTGAGGGCAGGTGGGCTTAGCAGGGGGCGGGGGGGAAAGATGCTCCCCTTGAGGACTCTGTGCATGGCACCCTGGCTTGCTAGGTCTGCCTCACCCTCCAGACACTGCCCACTGCAGCTTCTGTTGGCCTCAGGATCCAGGCAGGAGGGCGGGCAAGGGGGCACCAATCCCTTCTGGCACAGCTCAGTGCTCACATGCACTTGGCCCAGCCCACAGTCTGTTGGGAGACAGGTGGGGTGGGCACTGAAAGGCTGGGAGACCCGCCCCCGATGGCCCCACCCGCACAGGACTTTCTCCTTGGATTCCCTCCTGCCCCCAGCCCGGCTCCCTACCCCGCTTACCTGTGCCACCTCTGCAGGATTGCAAGCTGCAGAGTGCCCTTTCTTGGGAGGCCCCAGGGCAGGGGGCACCACCATTTTTGGGTGGGGGGTCCACACAGCTCCTCTGGCGACTCCGGTGACCACCTCCACAGGAGACACTGCAGTGTCCCCAGGCCTCCCACACAGCCCACGCCCCTGCCACTTTGGAGAAAGGTAAAAAGTGATCAATTGGCTGGAAACCAAGGAGACACAGATTGAACTATCAGAGAGCAGGATGGGCAGAGCAGGGCAGGCCCCTGACAGCACAGGGACCCGCAAGGCAGCTTCAGGCAGCACTCCAGGAAACTCTGTAGTTTCCTCTTCTGTCCCCCAGGAAACCTCCCATAGGTGGGAAACTAGGGGAGCCAGGGGAAAGGTCCTTAGGTACACCCCAGGATAAAAGGCTCTGGTCCATTAGAAAAGGATCTGGGACTGTGGGGATCCTGGACAGCACGACTCCTGGTGGACATTGCCCCTGGTGGCAGAGGAACAGAAACAGGGTGACCAGATGCAGAGTTAGGTCAGATGTGGGGACCAGTGTGGGTTTCCCAGGGTGGGTAACCCCTCTCTTAAATGCACAGAAACAGGAATGGGGGACCCCTCCACTGGATTCACATAACAAAAGGGATACCAGGATGTGGAGCCCAGAAAAAAGCTGCTCAATCATTTAATTCCCGACATACAGTTTCAAATGCATCATCTCATTCAATCCTCATGAGCATCTTCTGAGGCAGGAATTACTGTTTATACACTTGAGGAACCTGAGACCAGAACGAGTGCATCCAGGGCCAAGGTAGGCTGGAAAGGAGGAGGCTGCAAGAGGAATGCATGTTTCCTGACCAGCCCTATGCTAGCATCTGGCTGTGACACGGATGAAGGCTGTCCTTCCAGGGTCACAGAAAGGCAGCCTGGACACTGGAGTCCTCACAGGAGAGCAGAGGGCATTCTCCTGAAGATCTAGGGTAGGAAGCGATCCCAGGGTTTCCACCCGAGGGGGTTCCAGTCCCCAGTTTCCTCTGGGTGCAAAGGCTTTTGTGAGGAGAGGCTGGGTGCCAGGTTACCTGGGCAGGCCTGCACGAAGCAGGGCTGGCTGCGGACACGGTCAGGTGGGCAGCTGCCTCCAGGCAGGGGAGGCCGCAGCAGCTCCTGGCGCTGGAAAGCGAGGCCCAGCCCACAGCTGCGGCTGCAGCTGCTCCAGTCAGACCAGGGAGCCAGCACGCAGTCCACTGCAGGGGGGTGGGATGAGGTCGGGGATCAGAGGGAGACCCAGGCAGAAGCAGGGCCCTTGGGGTACCCCCCACCTCTCCCTGTCCCAGCACCTACCGCAGCCATGCTCATCGGAGCCATCCTGGCAGTCAGGCCGCAGGTCGCAGCGCCGCCCGGCAGGAAGGCACTCCCCACTGCCACAGCTCAGCTGTCTTGGGGAGCAGATGGCTCGTGAGGCCAGCCACCCAGGTAGGGCCATCGTGGGCACAGTGAAGGGCTCTGTGCTTCCTGCCCACGAGGCAAGGAGGAAAAGGGAGTCGCTTAAGTTATTCCTGGCTCAATGCTAAACTGAGCCCCTTCAGCCTCAGGCCAAGAGGGGAGTAGAGCTTGCTGGTGGGAGGCCCTGTGTCTTCCCCTCCATGACATGCCTCCAGCAGACGGCTCCGAGCTTAGGCATCCCTCCGCTTGCGTGTGTGAGATCACAGGTTCCTCTGGTCTACATGGCCTCTCACACAGTCTTTCTACATGTCAACGGTTCACATCAGAGAGAGGCCAGAGCATCAGGAAGAGCAGTGTATCCCATGGTACTCTCTTCCCAAAGGGGATTCCCTGGGGTGGCTCCTCCTCTGATGGGCCAACACTTGATTTCTCTTCTTCTTATCGGAAGACATTATGCCATGGGCTTTGAACGTAGTATTCTACTGCAAGCACGATGGATGAATGGATGGATGGATGGGTGGTGGGTGGATGGGTGGATGGGTGGATGGGTGGGTGGGTGGTGGGTGGATGGGTGGTGGGTGGATGGGTGGATGGGTGGATGGGTGGTGGGTGGTGGGTGGTGGGTGGATGGGTGGATGGGTGGATGGGTGGTGGGTGGATGGGTAGGGGTGGGTGGTGGGTGGATGGGTGGATGGGTAGGGGTGGGTGGATGGGTGGATGGGTAGGGGTGGGTGGATGGGTGGATGGGTGGTGGGTGGATGGGTGGATGGGTAGGTGGGTGGATGGGTGGATGGGTGGGTGGGTGGATGGGTAGGGGTGGGTGGATGGGTGGATGGGTGGATGGGTAGGGGTGGGTGGTGGGTGGATGGGTGGATGGGTGGTGGGTGGATGGGTAGGGGTGGGTGGTGGGTGGATGGGTAGGGGTGGGTGGATGGGTGGATGGGTGGTGGGTGGATGGGTGGTGGGTGGATGGGTGGATGGGTGGATGGGTAGGGGTGGGTGGATGGGTGGATGGGTGGGTGGATGGGTGGATGGGTGGGTGGGTGGATGGGTGGTGGGTGGATGGGTGGATGGGTAGGGGTGGGTGGATGGGTGGTGGGTGGATGGGTGGATGGGTGGATGGGTGGGTGGGTGGGTGGGTGGGTGGATGGGTGGTGGGTGGTGGGTAGATGGGTGGGTGGGTGGATGGGTGATGGGTGGTGGGTGGATGGGTGGTGGGTAGATGGGTGGATGGGTGAGTCTCTCCAAGGTCAGGCAGGTATTATAAAACAGGCTTGGATCCAAGGCTTCTCCCATCCCCCCTCTTCACCATCTCCCCCAAACACACACACACTCCTTGTTGCTTTTACTCTATCAGTTTCTCTTCACTTCCAGCCACCCCAAGCCTCTCCCAGTCATATATCCACAAAGACAGGTTCAAGTCCTAACCTTCAGTCCTGCGGATATGAATTTATTTCTAAATGGGATGTTCAAAGATCCTATTAGTTAAGGTGAAGCCAAGCTGAATCAGGGCAGACATCATTCCTATATGACTGGAGACCTTATAAGCAGAGGAATTTGGAACAGGAGGAGGTGGAGGGAGGCAAATGGCCATGTGACAGAGGCAGAGACAGAGTTATGGATTGCTGGCAAGCGACCATCAGGATGCTACAGACTTTGGAAAAAGCATAATCTTGCCAACACCTTGATTCTGGACTTCTGGTCTCCAGAACTGTGAGACAAGAAATCCTTGGTGTTTAAGCTCTGGTGAACAAGACACAAGCCTTTCCCCTAAAACCTAGAAATGGGAGCTGGGACTTTCCCAAACCCAAAACCCTCCTCCCATCACCACAGTTATCAGACAATACCATGCAGTCACCAGACAATGCAGGGCCCCCTCCAGGGTCCCATGCTTACCGCAGTGCCGCTCATCAGAGCCATCCAGACAGTCCTCCTGCCTGTCGCACAGCTGCTCCTGCTTCACGCAGCCCAGCACCGCACAGGGTACCTGGCCTGGGCTGCACAGCACCGGTGCGAAGGGTCCGGGGGGGACACTCTGGCCTGTGGGCACCACACAGTCAGCTGACTGAGGCCCCCAGCTGGCCCCCTTTCTTCTCTCCCTGAGTCACTCCTCCCACCCCCCAACCTCACCTCCTCCTGACATCTGATGGGCCCCAACTTCCTTCCTCTCTTAAGATAATTAAAAAATAATGATCTGTGTTGCGAGGCCTGGGGCCTAGATCTGGTCCTCTACCTATAACTTGACCTTGAGTTGTGTGGCCTTGAGCAAAGCAACTAACCTCCCAGGGCCTCAGTTCCTTGTCTGTAACGAGAATGGGTGCTGCACCCCTCACAGGGTAATCACTGGGATGGAGCAGGGTTTGCTGGTGTAAGGCCACAAAATCTCACCTGTGGGGACTGTTGGCATCAAGGAGTGCAGGGGGAGCATCGTCACAGCAGCCATTCCTGGTTGCGGGGACCTCACCCCAGGCTGGGATGTAGGGGTGGTAATCATTGTTTGCACAGACTCCCCAAAACTCGGGTGAGGAGCCTTGGAGGCTGGGACAGGACTCATTGGCTCCCTCCCTGTGGGTGGAGGAGTCAGAGAGTGAGGCCTTCCCAGCTCTTTTCCCATGAGAGAAAGCCAACACAGTTCCACTAGATGATATCCCAAGCTTCTGGGGGGTACAGGGTAAAGGACAGATATCCCAGGCTGCACCCCATCTTCCAAGGGGGCTTCAGATAAAAAAGGGATTAGAACTCTGTGGTCCATGGAGTACAAAGTAGATTTTAGATGAAAGTAGAATAGCTTAGTTTTGATCTAAAATTTGGATTCTACTCTCCAGAAGACAATATGGCAGCTTTCAAGTTCACACCCACTGCAACAAAATATTTAGTAAGAAGGAGAGCAGACGTTACTTAAACACAGCAGAAAAAGGAGCAAACACTACCAGAGACTCATGGTAAGTCCATTGCTACACTGTTCAGAGAAACTTGTTTTGAGTTTCCTGGCAGCCAAAGTGAAAAGGGTTATGAAATTCTCAATTTCGGTAAGAGATTCCCTTCAAAGACAGCTTTTTTCTAAAACCAGACTTTGAGCAAGATTAGCATTCAACACACTGGTCTATATGTTAAGGCCCTAAGGACAAGTTAGCTGCTTTTCGCAAAGGACACAGACCCACGGTCCACTCCAGCCTCCTGAGTACCTTTCATCGACATAGGAAGGGACCACAGAGCTTACCTAAGAGAGCTCCTCATATCACAGATGAGGAACCTGAGGCACAGGCAGGTGGTGGACATAACCAACATCTCACGGGGAGAAAGAGCCAGGACTCAGACCCAGCTGCCCTGACCCCCCACCCGCACTCCAACAAATACACACAGGGCTCCTTCCCTTCCTCATGGCCGTCCCTCTATGAAGACCACTCTTCTTGGGGCTAAGATGCAGGTGATGATTAGGTGGTCTTGGGGAGGCCAGCACACAACCAGGCAGGGAGTGGCAGGTCACCCCTGAGCACATTTAGAGACAACACTGCTCCCAGGAAACACTTAAGAGGTCCCTGGTTGCATTTAAGAGAGAGGTGCCTGGTTGCATGGATGTCTGAGCAGGGAGGGTACAGGCTAGGGCTGGACAGCACTCCACAGCCATGCGCCTCCCCATACTGGAAATCCATATGTGTCCAAGGTAACCAGTGTCTCCCACCCTGACTCCCCTCCTCTCTCTCATGTAATGGGGAGACTGGGACCAGAGCTTACACCTCTGAGATGCAACTACCCCTTGCTCTGAAAGGACAGGCAGGAGCAGGGGGCTTGAGGAGGAGGCCTGGAGTTTGTGCACATACCTGTGGGGGATGTGGGTGACCCGTGCCCAGGATGCCAAGGTTCCATCTCTGCCAGACCCTGCAGAGGGAGAAGGCTCAGCCCCCCAGCCTTCCCTGAGCCCTGGGGGCAGCTCCCTGCATGTGCCCCTGTTCAAGAATCAGCCTCTCCTTTCCATCAAGAATGCACAGGTGTTTCCTGGGTGCACAGTACCCCACTCCCCTTCTCCTCCTCCTCCCATATTCTGTTGTCTCTGTTCCAAAGCTCAGGGCAGAGCCAGGGAGTGGAGCCCAATCCCTCTGGGCTCTGCACCCACAGGCACTGACCCACCGCCCCCAGAGAGCTCAGGCCCCTGTTGTCACTGTCCCCCTGGGTTGGGACCCCCTTCAGCTCTTGCCTCCCAAACTCCCATCTCCCCTCCCCCATGCACACACACATGCACACACCTGCAAACGCATGCATGTGTGCCTGAGCCTTGTGTTCATTCTCCCTTCTGGGCCCTTGACCAGGCTGTTCCCAGTGGGAAATGCCCCAGCCCCTCTCCTCCACTTTACAAACATCCTCCAAGCCTAGTCATCCCTCATCCAGTCCCCTCTGGGGACTCCAGGCTACAGTGCTCTTCCCAGCTCTGAGTGTCTGATATGTCAGTGTCTGCGGGCATCACCTCACTGCCAGGGGCCAAGGTCTCTCTTGCCTCCCAAACTCCTCCAGGCAGGCGCTCTGCCCTGTGCTTCTCAGCTCCTCCATTCATCTCTCGGGCCTCCAGCCCCCACTAGCTGGCCCGAGAAGGCTGGATGAAATGCCGACTGAATGTGTGAGGGGGAGGACTGAAGGGGGCTGCAGCTGAGCTGGTGAAGCAATGGGACTCCCTCAACTGCCCTTCACAGCTCACCCCACACGCACAGCTTCTCACTTACCTCTCTGGGCTGGGAGACCAGCTCTCCAGGCTGGGTGGATGTGAGGGCCAGGATCCTGGCTGTGGAATATACCCTGGAAGAAAAATAACCAAGGGACTTCCGTAGCTCTCCAAACTTCAGACTCTCCACCTCCAACGCCAGGTAGGAAGGTCAGTGTTCTTTGAGCTGGGCCGTGTGGGCTTGTACTGGGCCTGGGGCCTCCAGGGAGGGCACTGGCCACTAAAGCCAGACAGAGGACATGGATGAACAGCGGTTCTCAAACTTCCACCTGCCTCCGATTCACTTGGAGGGCTTGTTAAAGCAGATGGCTGTGTCCCACCTCCACAGTTCCTGATCCAGGGTGGGGCCTGAGATTGTGCATTTCTGACAAGTTCCAGGCGCTGCTGCTGGTGGTCTGAGGGCCACACCATGAGAGCCACAGAACGGTGGACTCTATGGCACAGAATCCTGGGATTCCGTGGTGGGAAGGGGCTCTAAAGGCACCCAGCGGCTCCTCCCCACTGTGCAGGCACCTCAGGGGTGAAGGCAGTGCGGGGCTCCTCCCACAGTGCTCCCCTCCATAGGCAAAGCCAAAGAGTGTGAGCTGGGCAGCCATGCCACCCTTACCTGCCAGCGCCAGTGGGCAGAGGCACGCAGCCCTCTTCATCAGAGCCATCCTCACAGTCTTGGACGCCATCACAGGAGGCCCCCCTCGGGGCACACTCACCGCTGGCACAGCGGGGCCCAAACCCCGGGCATGGGGTGGCTGTCAGCGGGGACACTGTGGGGGCCATCGCTGAGGGCTCCCTGCCCATCCCCTCCCTTACCACCCCCCCACCTCCCTCCAGCTCCGTCCCGCCCTGCAGGTACCTGGCCTGCAGCCCAGCAGCTCCACCCGCAGGAAGATGCTGTGCTGGAAGTCCCGGGGCTGGACCCGGACGAGTTGCGCCTGTACCATCTGATCGAAGGGCCGTACTGCGGGGGTCGAGTCGTCCCAGTTCCCTCGGAAAAGCTGCAGGCACAGGGCCGCCTGCTCACAGGGCTGCATGCTGCTCTTTGAGTCCTGAGTCCTGCCTCTTGCTTACGCTGTCACCATGACCTTGACCAGAGTGCCCTCCTCCACCCTCCGCCAAGCCACGTCCCCCAACTTCCATGCCTTCGGGACAGTTGCCATCTGGGGCACTTCAGGCTGTGGGGAGTTCTGCCCAAGGGCCGTGTCCCCAGAGCCTGGCCCATAGCAGGTGTTCCTTCAATATTTCAGAGCAAACATATGGCGCTTCCCAATGCTGGTCTCTCCTGTGCAAGCAGGGGTTGGGCCCTGGGCTTCTCTCCACATGGAGGCCCTCGATGAACTTGATACCATTCCATCCTGTCTTCCTCCGCAGCTGCTAGAGCTTCCCACTGACTGCCCTGCGTCTGAGCAATGCCCCACTTGACAGTGGCCTCCATTAGCCTTCACAGGACACAGTCCCTGCTACCACCAGGGGTTCAACGAGCATCTAAAGCAGAGAACGGCCCTCTTGGCAGACTGATGGGAAGGTCCTTGGGGACTGTGCTGGTTTGAAAGGAAGTATGCCCCCTAAGAAAAGCCATATTTTAATATAAATCTCATTTCTTAAAGGTAGAATAATCCCTATTCAATACTGTACATTTGAAACTGTAATGAGATCATCTCCCTGGTTGATGTGATTTAGTTAAGAATGGTTGTTAAACTGGATTAGGGGGTGACATGTCTCCACCCATTTGAGTGGGTCTTGGTTAGTTTCTGAAGTCCCATAAAAGAGGAAACACTTTGGAGAATGAGAGATTCAGAGAGGGCAGAGAATGCTGCAGCACCACGAAGCAGAGAGTCCACCAGCCAGTGACCTTTGGAGATGAAGAAGGAAAATGCCTCCTGGGGAGCTTCATGAAACAGGAAGCCAGGAGAGAAAGCTAGCAGATGACGCCGTATTTGCCATGTGCCCTTCCAGCTGAGAGAGAAGCCCTGACTGTTTGCCATGTGCCATCTCACTTGAGAGAGAAACCCTGAACTTCATCGGCCTTCTTGAACCAGGGTATCTTTCCCTGGATGCCTTTGATTGGACATGACTATAGACTTGTTGTAATGGGGACATTTTCTCGGCCTTAGAACTGTAAACTAGCAACTCATTAAATCACCCCTTTTAAAAGCCATTCCGTTTCTGGTATATTGCATTCCGGCAGCTAGCAAACTAGAACAGGGACATATACTTGTGGGATCCACAAAGTGGCCTGATGTGTCACTAATCCTGGCACCTCATGCCAGATGGTACCTTTGGTGGGGGCAGGATGCCAGGCAGGACTTCACGATAGTCATGCCAGTGTAGACCGTCACTGCTGAACTGGAGTGAGAAGCTGGTGACATAGGCATCCAAGGAACCAGCCCCCTGCACGATGATGCCTGAAGAGGAGCCAGGGCAAGGGCAGGGGTCAGAGCACAAGAAGCAGTCCCCTGTCCCCAGTCCACCATCACTGTCCCCTCCTCCAGTCCTCACCCCAAACCCACACTGACCAGTGAGGTTCCTGGGCTGTAGCAGATCCAGTTGCAGGTAGGGAGGTCGGTTGTGCAGTTCAGCATATGCCTCTTCCCCAGGGCTCCAGCCCTGAGGGCCAGGCCCCTTGGTGGGAGGTCCCAGGAGGGCAGCCCAAGCTGGGTACTCCAGCTGCTGGGATGATGCACGTAGGCTCTCCTTGGGGAGCCCTGCCAGGCCCAGGGGTGAATAGCAGGGGTCTGGGTGCAGAAAAGGGAGAGGGGCTGGAGTGTGGAGAGGACGGAGGGGACAGAAGCCTGCCAGGGACACAGTTAGGAAGCCACAGAAGTAGCTGGAGGATTGGAAGGCCCCAACAGTTGACCTTGGTCCAGGACAAAAGAATGATCCAGTGAGGGCAGAGTTGGGGGAAGCACCTTAAGACAGGGGATGACTTCCATATCCTTAGGATAACCACCCTCCCAGTAAAAAATGAAGAATGAATCCCAGCTGTCCAGCTTCTCCTCCCAGGCCTGGCAACCTCTGAGCAATCTCCCCCCACTCCACAGCACATGGCCCTTACCTCCTGGTGGAGGCAGATGGTAGGTAACCAGAGGGGGTCCAATCCGGGAACTGGGGGCTGGAGCAGGGGCGGGAGTAGCCATGGGAAGGACTGTCTGGTTCTCTCCTGATTGGGGAGACTCAGGGGTCAGGAGACAGTGACCACGAGATGGGCTCATCTCCCTACTTCTTGGAGCACCTTTCTCCCGTGACTTCCCAACGAATAATCTCTGAGCCAGGAAAGGCCCTTCCTGCCCTGGTGTGAGTTGGGATTTTCCACTTTCATTGCATATTTAGAGAATAAAAAGCAAAATTGCCAGTCTGGATTCACTCCTGGGACAGAACTGAGCAGTTGCAATTCTTAATCCAGGGCTGTTGCTACCAGTCAGGCTGTCTTTGAGCATTAGAAAATGACAGCCTCTGATGGAAGCCACCCTGTGCACATGATTTAGAGGAAGGGATGCCAGCAGGGCTCTGCTTGTCCCCTCAGTCAGCTATTGTGTGCCACGGATACTCCCAACAACTGTATTTGTTCGCTCTGTCCTAACCTCAGTCGAGAGAGATGAGGTGAAGAAATTGTGGCCTGTGGGTGCACTATTAGGATAAGGAACCTGGGGGAGGGGGTGATTTTTGAGCCTTGTTTCATTTATAACTCAGTTTCTAAGTTCAGCTGCTTTTGAAAAAGTCTGACTTTGTCTTGGCCGCTCTGAGGAAGCATCTCAGTCCGGTCCTGCAGAAGAGGTTGCCCTTGAGGGTGGGGGAGCCAGAAACCCAGGAAGGTACAGGGGAGCCAAACAGAGAGCAAGGCCAAAGACCTCTGGTGAGCAGAGATGCCCCTCCCACCTAGAGGGCTCCCCTGAGTCTGGGGCATCCAGCCACCCCATGACCTCCCACTCCTGGCCCTTTTTCAGAGTCCCCATCCTCCTCCCCTTTGGGTCCTCTGCCATCCCCTAGACCACTCACCGGGCAGGGCACAGTGGCAACATGATTCTTCTATTCCCTCCACCAGGACCCAGCCCTGTGGGGACACAGGAGTCAGCTTGGATATACTGAGCCCAACCACCTGCTGTCCCTCGGGTCCACCCCATCAGCCTCCTCCAACCAGGGCCTCCAAACACTGTCCCTCCCCAACCCCAGAATCTGCCCATCCTCCATCCCCCCCACCTCCTCACCTGGGGGCAGCTGCCCAGCGGGCAGTAGGGGGCGCAGTGCACTGTGTGGTTGTGCAGACACTGGCACACTTCACAGGTGCCCCGGCGCCAGCGTTCCCCCACTCGGTGGGCCTGGCCCTGCTGCTCACAGCTCTCACACGGCTCTGTCTGGCACCTGGGAAGGAGATGGTAGGGAAAGTAGGCTCTGGCCTGGCGGAAAATCCCAGACCAATTGGGACATTCAGTCACCCTGTAGTCCACCACACCTCTGCACCTGAGAAAGTGCAAATGGCTCCAAAATGGGCATGGAGGCAGTTTGTACAAACATCCTCAGCTGGTCTAATCAACCCCAGAGGGACCTGGGCAGGCGGACACTACTATGTCCTCCCACAAGCATTGCCATAGGGACATCCAGAAGACATGGGTGCAAACCAGAGGGACCATACCTGCCCCTCAATTTGTCAATATAGGCATTCATGGGCTCCCTCTATCCTCCTATTGGGCCAGGAGGACATAAAACTGAAGGAAAAGGTTGGGGATCTCCAAAGATGTGCTGGGCCTGGGGTTTAGGTCGGTAGGGCACTAGAGAGAGCAGCCCCTAATTTGAGGTAGCAGGTGCATGTGAAAGCACCTAGCCTGGTAAGGGACACACAGGAAGCTTCCTAAATGGGATCAGGCAGTGAGTTCTTAGGGCAGGAATGGGGCACAGGGTCCCGGTGCCAGCAGGCTCCTGGGGGTAGGAGCGACGTACCTTCGGGCCTTGCGGTAGATGCCCCTACACTGGCGACCTTGGCTGGAAGGGCGGGGGTTGTTGGGGCTCCGGAAGGACCACTGAATGCTCTGACTCTCGCAGGGGCCCAGACACTCAGCCCAGGGGGACCAAGATGACCAGCCGCAGTTCACTGACGGAAAGCCAAGAGTCAGAGGGTGGGGTCTTTAGGGTGGGAGATGCTCAGAGTCAGGGCTGATGGGCCCAGAGGTGGGGTGCCCAGTGAGGTGCTCTGAGGCGTGGGGATGGGAAGGACCACGAGGGAAGGGCCAAGAGCAGGGGTCTCACCAGCGCAGTCTGGGTTGGGCCGGCAGCGCCGCGGTCGCCCATCTTGGCAAATGCAGAGCTGGCAGTTGGCCTTGATGCGTTGCCCAGGCCAGTAGCGGGCACCATCCACCAGGCAGGGGCACTGCCGGGGCCACACACACTGCCCCTCACTGCCCAGCACCTGCCCTTCTGGGCACCAGCAGCCTAGGGAAGGCCCAGGGTGAGGCATCCAGCCCAGAGAGCTCAGCCTCTACAGTACTCCCTGGGCCCAAGCCCCCTCACCTGGGATGCAGGGCTGGTCAGGTGGGCACATGGCCCGGCTAGAGATGTCATCGCAGGTGAGAGGGCAGGGGGCACAGGGCCGGAACACCAGCTCCCCAGAGCAGGTGGCATTGAAGCAGCCATCCTGGGGGCAAGGCTCTAGGAGAAAGTGGGAACCGGGAGTCTGGGTGCAGGTGGGGTCCACAGCAGAGAACCCCCATGAAGAGCAGCCTCCCCACAGCCGGTCCCCTCTCCCCCTCCCCTATGCATGCCCTCTTCCCAGCCCTTCCCTCTGTGAGCGCTCACTGGTCTGGCGGGTGCCATGAGGGTCCCCGGACAGCACAGCACAGCTCCGGCCCCCATTCTGGGGTGGGTGGCACTGCCGCTGCCGTGACCTGGTGCCCCCACACGGCTCAGAGCATGAAGACCAGGGAGACCAGAAGCTCCATTCACCATCCACTGTGAGGAAGAGGAGCAGGGCAGGCCAAGAGAGCACAATGAGGTAGAGCCTACCAGCCTTTTCTCTGCCCTCCTCTTTCCAGTCCCCTCCTGTTTGCTGCCCCCTCCCATGGTGCCCTGGCCCCCTCACCTGGGCAGGCCACAGTGAAGCAGACCTGAGACTGGCGCTCGGGGCCCTGGCAGTGCTGCAGCACTGGGAGACCAGCCGAGGAGCAGCGGCGGCTCCTGCCCTGGACCCCAGGCCCGCAGGTCCGGCTGCATGCCCCCCACGTGCTCCAAGAACCCCAGGTCCCACAGCCCTGCTCTTCTGGGGAGGCCCCTGTCCCCCCTGCCAATTCACAGTCAGGCTTCCCGTCACATACCTGTGGAGGGGAACGGGGTCAGGGCTCCGTCCACACCGGGAGGCACAAGGGCCCCGCCCACTCCACCAGCCACCTCCCCCCAACCCTCACCAGCTGGAAACTGATGCAGATGCCACCAGGGCAGGAGTATTCTGGGCAGGGAAGCCCAGTCCTGTTGGGGCCTCCTGGGGCTGGCAGCCCCTCTAGGAGGAAGAGGAGAGAAAAGCAGTCAGACCAGGAGCGAGCGGCATAGGCTCTGCCACAGGACAGACACCCCCTCTTCAGCCCACCCTCAGACCATTTCCTGGGCCCACCCCTGATTGGGCCTTCGTCAGGGGAACATATTGTCCGTACCACAGCCCAGCTCATCTTCGCCCTCAGGACAATCTGAGATCCCATCACAGAGCTGTTGAGGGTTCAGGCACAGCCGAACAGCTGAACCACAGGGAAAGAGGCCAGGGCACGGGGGCAGCTGGGTGGAGCCTGGGGGCACAATAGGAAGTGTCCTACTGTGTTCCTTGGCCCCCGGGGGCAGAGGGGCTGGCAGGGGGTACACAAAGGCCCTGGAGGGGACCTGCACCTGGCTCACAGACACCTTTGGGTGGGGCCCAGGGGTCCAAGAGGCATAGGCTGGTATGTGGGGGAGGATTTGAGGCCAAGGGGGAGGAGGAGAGGACATTAAGGATTGGGAAGGGGCCACCTAAGTGTGGGTGGAGAGAAGCAGCTACTGCCCACTTTCTCCTCTCTTCTTGCCCAAATGCGGCACAGGAAAGCCAAAAGCCCCCTTTGTCTTTCCCTTGTGCTTGGATGGGACAAGAAAAGTTTTCAAAGGGAACGTCATAAAAACATCATTGGACCAGAAAACCAGCTCAGACTTTGACACTCCCAGACCCAAATCACTCTAGCTCGCTGGTCCACCGTGGGGAGAGAAGTGCTTGAGGACGGGGTGGGGCGTCCAGCCTCCTTGGTGCGCACGTCAGGGCTCCACCCGCGGGGTGGCGTGCGGACTCTCACCGCAGGCGTCGGGGCCCTCGTCCGAGCCGTCGGGGCACTGCGGCACCCCGTCGCACAGCTGTCGGTGCGGCACGCAGCGCGGGCCGTGGGCGCAGGGCTCATGATGCGGCGCGCAAGGCCGGCCGCAATCGCGCTCGTCGCTGCCATCGGCGCAGTCCTCTTCGTCGTCGCAGCGCCAGCCCCGCGGGGTGCACTCGCCGCTGCCGCAGGGAAACTCGAACCGGCCGCAGGACGGCGCTGCGGCAGGCACCGGGCTTTAGACGCTCCATCGGGGGTCACGGGGCCTCTGCTAGGCTGTTCTCACCTTTGCATCTCCGAGGCCATCTCCGCTCCCCACTCTAGGCCCCTCCTGCCCCTTACCTGAGCTCACAGTCTTCCCGCCAGCCTCCTTACCCTGCCTTCAGTCTCCTCCCCAAGTCCAATCATTCCTGCATTTTGGTGCCCTATTGATTTTCCAAACACTCTCCCTCCTCCAGGAATTTCCATGAGACTCCCCAGAGCTTGGAGCTCTCCTTTTAATCCTGTTCAAGCACCCTCTGCTCGTTTTGGTGTCTTTGGGGTTGTCCCCATCCTAGAGCACCTGCCCCGGAACATGTCCCTCTCCCCCTGCTCTCCAGCCTCGGGCCTCAAGCTTCAGCTTTCTCACTGCACTCACTCCCTCCTGGGTACTCACCAGGGCTGACGCTGGCCCCAGCAGATGGTGTAGTCTCCGGGGAGCCAGTAGAGGGGCCAGGCAAGGTGCCAGCGGGGGGAGTGGGCAGAGAGGGGAAGGGGCAGTGCCCAGGCCCCTCATCTGCACCATCTGGGCAGTCCCAGACTCCGTCACACAGCTGGACGACGTCCACGCAGGTGTCGTCCACACAGGACACTTCCCCGGGGGCGCAGTTCGCATCACCTGCAGCTGGACAAAGGAGGAGCTGGTCCCAGGGCCTTGCTCCTTATCCTTGTTGTTTGGGGTGTCCACTTACCCCATTCACACACTCAAGGGTGCCGAACCTCCGGCAGAGCAGCGCGAATGGGGGCTAGCAGAGGAGGGGAGGCAGACATGGGGAGGGCTTGGAGGAGATGGGCCACACACCCAGACAGGACTCCTCGTCAGCGGCGTCTGGACAGTGGGGATGGCCGTCGCACAGCAGGGCTGGGGGCAGGCAGCGCCCATCAGCACAGGCCAGCGATCCCTGGGGGCAGGGGCAGTCCTGCTCATCTGTTCCATCGTCACAGTCGTCCTGCCCATCACAGCGCAGGCTCAAGGGCAGGCAGTGGCCGGGGCTGCAAGAGATCTGCCCATCCCCACAGTCTGGGGTGGGACAGCCTGGCCCGGGGCAAGCAGGAGGCTCAGGACACTGATGAAGGGTCCCAAAGAAGCTCCAGCCCTTGATAAAACATTGTTTTATCCCACCCTCATCCCCACTGGTCATGTCTCTTGGCAACAGGGGCTGCAGCTTAGGCGTCACCCTAGGGACATGTGCTTCAGTGGCACGTAGAAAGGTAGACCTCATCACCCATTGCTGCCACACTCAGGTGAAAACACTCACCCTCCTCATCTGAGCCATCACCACAGTCATCCTGGTTGTCACAAAGCCACTCGTGGGGCACACATTGCCCACTCTCCTGGCACGGGACCTCTCCTTCTGCACAGCCAGGTACCAGCTCCTCACAGTGGGCACCACCAGCTCCACAATGCCACTGGCTTTCCTGGCACGTGCTGAGCACATGGTGTCCTGGGATCAGCCATAACATTGGACTTGGCCAGCCCAGAGAGGCATAGGGCTCCCCTTGAGATCTCCACTTACCAGTTCCCACAATCCTTCTGCAACACAGCCCCTGGCTGGAAGAAGTTGCCCTCCCACTCACAGGGGCAGGAAGTAGGCTCCACGCAGACTCCACCTGAGACAACAGAGAAAGGGTCAGAGCCAAAAGGGCGCAGTGGCTCTAGCTCCAACCCAGTCACCCATGACCTTATGACCCTTCCCCAGCCCTAGTGGTCCCCTCCCTTCTGCCGATTCTGACTACACACCGTGCAGCAGCGTCCCCTCGGGGCAGAAGCAGCCCTCCACACAGGCAATGGCCTGGCAGGGCCAGCCGGGCTCAGGACCATGATCATGGCAGGTGGGGGGACATGTGGGGCCACAGGCCTCATACAGCTGGCCCCCTTCACACTGTAGGGCTGGGTGGAGAGGAGAGAGGTGTGAGGGCATCAGGCTGCACAAGCTGGCACAAGGTGAGGTCATGGCAATAGGGGATGGAGGGCACAGGGGTGCCTGGGGTCCACATTTGCTGAAACTCTTCCAAGGCTCTTTGTAACATGTAAATTCTACTAGGGTGGCAATTTTTGCGTGTTTTGCTCATCTAGAAGTTGTCCAGCACTTTTTTTTTGGTCAATTCTTTGGGATTTTCTATTAGACAATCATATCATAAGTACTCAGTAAATATCCTC
This sequence comes from Tamandua tetradactyla, assembly GCF_023851605.1. Classification (NCBI taxonomy): domain Eukaryota; kingdom Metazoa; phylum Chordata; class Mammalia; order Pilosa; family Myrmecophagidae; genus Tamandua; species Tamandua tetradactyla. Next base: position 194,351,485 of record NC_135327.1, on the reverse strand, counting down.
TGTTGGACAAATAAATAGCTGACTAACAAGGTGGAGATGCATCTTTTAAAAAGCCAAGCCCGGGATAGGACTGAGTGGTGGGGAGCAAGAGCAGGGCACACTCACGGCAGAGCTCCTGGCTGCGCCAGCGCAGATGATGGCCGTGTCGGGCACACTCGTCTGCATAGGTGGCGATGGCTGAGCAGAGACACTCACAGTCACCTCCAGAATCACAGCTGTAGGGGGGAAGGTTTAGCTCCAGAACTTCCCTCCGCCACCTCATACCCTCCCCCAGCCCCAGCCCGGGCGCTGCCCCTCCTCACCCGCAGGCATCATACACACACCACTCGTAGTGCTGCTGGGGGGGCACGTCTGCATGGCACGGGGCAAACAGCAGCTGCAGCAGTACCCCACAGCGTGCCCGAGCCCAGCCTGCCCGATGGGCGTTCACCTGCAGGGCAGAGCTGTCTCCAGCACCTGTGGGCCAGCTGGACACCCTCCCTTCCTCTCCCCTCCAGGATCTGCAACCACCCCCAGCTTTTACAGCTCGTTCCCCCAGCCTCCCTACCCTTCTGCCCCCCCCCCCCCAACATGCTGCTGATTTGGACCTGCTCCCCCGAGTCTCACAGTGCAGGGATGGGGCTGGTCTCCTGGTTCGGGGCAGAGGGGACGGAGGCGCCAGGAGTGGGCAGCCAGCTCAGCGGTGGGCTCCAGGACTCCCTGGCGGTTCCTCAAGTCATTACTGGCATCTCCATCAAAGTCTCCACACAGCCCAGATACACGGCCACGGAACTGGGGTGACAGCTGCACAAGCACCCGGGTGCCTGGGGCAGAGAGGGCAGCCAGAAGTGCAGAGGGCAGCCAGTTGGCATTACGGCAGAGGCAGCTCTGTGGTCTGCTCGGCTACTCCTTCCCGTGTGTGTGTGTGTGTGTGTGTGTGTGTGTGTGTGTGTGTGTGTGTGGTGTGGGGGCGTGGATATGTTGGTTTCCCTCATTTTCTCAGTAATTCTAAAATACCACTTGCTTGTACTTGGGTGGTGGGATGTTGGATTTATTTTCATTTCTCCTTTCTAAAATGTGATATTTTCTTAATGTTTCTTGGTGAGCAGGTATTGCTTTCTCAATGAATAAAAACATTTACAATTATACAAAGATAATTTGGGATCTCCAGCCATTCGTATGGGTTGCAAGGACAGGTGGAAAAGCTCTGAGCTGGGAGGGGCAGAGAGGCAAGCAGGCAGAGAGGAAGGGTCAGAGTTCAGGACCCCGGCCTTGCTGTCAGAGTGGGAAATCTCGGGAGAGAAGGAACCCAGCCCCTAGGTTAGAGTTACGACCTCCATGTTAGCACTGAGGAAGGCTAGGAGCGGAGAAAGTCAGGTGTCAGGAGAAAGCGGTGAGGGCCTGAGTTCAATCCCAGGGTGCTAAAGCAGGGTGTGGGTCAGTGGGGTCAGGGTTGGGGGCCTGACCTCCATCCCAGAGCAGGGCGAGGCCCAAGCGGGTCGTGAGCATCAGGAAGAGGCCAGCCCGGCGCAGGCTCAGCCCTGGACCTGTGTAAACCTTGGGGGGTGTTACGCTCACCCCATTCACCGTCACTGCCCTGCCTAGGAGGAAGAGGAGGAAGAGGCATCAGGGCTCAGCCTGGGGGTGAATGAGGTTCCCAGATCCCCATGAATATCTCCCAGCCTCCTCTCCCACTTTTTCTTTTTTTGCTTTTCAGCTACATAACCCTCGCGAGTTTACTAGATCTCTCTGGGACTTGATTTATTGGAGTGTCCCAAAATAATGATTCCCAACCAAGAGAAGAGACACCACCTCCACCATACTGATGGGTAAACCAGCCGTGTGCAGGGCTGGCCTCCAGTGAGGAGACTGCAGGGATCCCAGGCCTTGGCTACGCGTGCAGAGCTGCAACACCAAGCTGGTCGTGCCCCTTCCCTAGTCCATCTTCCAGAATCTCAGTCACCTCTAAGCATGTGAACGACAGTGCTCTCCAGCCGCAGGGTCAGTGCCTTGGTGCAGGTGAGGCCGCTTGCCCCACATGGCAGGTTCTGGGCAGAGACTGTGAATCGGCCACCGGCCTCTCGCACCAGCAGATATTCGCAGGCCCCAGGGAAGGTCAGCGCCAGCCCATCAAATGTCACATAGTGGGGCGCACCCGATGCCTGGCACCGTCCGCTGCACCTCTGCCCTGTGCATTGCCACCGCCGGCCCTGGCACACACTGTGGGCAAGTGGAGTAGGGGAAACAGTCACTGAGGCCAGAGGCTGCCAGAATCGAATGCAGAGGATGGAGCCAGTCTAGGCTCCAAGCAATTACAGACCCTAGCTTGGAGGGACCCTGGAAGGTTCCCATTGCCCAGGTCATTGTGGAGACCCTATCCCACCCCCACTCCAATGTTTTCCACGGAAAATGTGGGACTTAAGACGAATGACGTTTTGGGAGCCAAGGGTCATGAGGTCAAAAAGTTACAGGGTTGCAGGCATACCAAATGTTGCAGTCCTCCTGGATAGTAGCATTTGGCGGGTACCACTGTCCACTGTGACGGCAGGGACAGAGCTCGGGGGGCACACAGCGCTCATCCTGGGCAGAGGTCAGGGACAAAGGGACACCTTGGCAGGACTGTCAGACAGCCCACCCAGCGTTTCTGACAGCTAGAGGATCGGGGCCTTGCCCTGGTTTAGGAAGGCTGCTCTGACACCCCAGGCAGCCCCTTTCCAGACTCACCAGCAGCACAGAGCCTGGGGGACAGACACAGCTGCTGGTGCTGCCCTTGGGGCAGGAGTGGTTGGCGCTGGGGCTGTCACAGGTGAGGAGGCAGGCACCAGGGACATAGACAAGCTCGCCCGGGCAGAAGGTCTTCTGTGGGGGGCAGTGGCGAGCAGTGCAGTTCCAGAGGCCCCTTTCCTCACAGATGCTGCCAGAGGTTGAAAGGTGGGTAAGAACCAGGCCCAAACATGGATAAACCTCCACACTCCTGGTCTGATCTGGTGCGCGCCTCAAGAACCCAGGCTTTGGGGACTGAAGTGTCCAGATTCCAAACATTGAGTGGAAATCCAACCTTGACTCTGGAGACCTAAGCCTCTCACTTCCTGTCCCAGTTGCAAGCACAGGAAGCTGGGTTATTTCCAGCGCCCTGACACACCTAGAATGGGCATGGTCACCTCTCCTACCCCAGCTCCAATGGGGCAGTTCTCAGGGCTCTGGGAATTAACAATCTCACTTCCAGCCCAGGCAGGAAAAGGATTTCACTAAAGCCCTCAACCACCCCAGGCCCTGCCTCCATAGGTCATAACTTCCCTTTACTTTTTCTAAACTCTTGGAAGAGCGTCAGGACAACATTCAACAGGAATTCAGGATTTAGGTCCTAGTCTTTCTTCAGTAACAACCTGCGTCGTTCAGCAAGTCACTTAGCCTTTCTAAGACTCTGTTTCCTCATCTGTAAAATGGGACAATTCTACTTCTTACTTTACTAGTTTATTTATAAGTATGAAGCAAAAGCAAATAAGATGATTAACTGAAAGTGCTTCATTGACCCTAGAGTGCTCTACAGCTGCGGGGAAGTGTTTAAGGCTCTGTCATCCCCAACGCTCAGACTATAACCCACAGCGTTACACAGCACAGCCCCTCTCACACTCCACCTCTTCACCCCAATTTCATTCCCTCACCAGTGATTGCAGTCCTTCGTGGTGGCACTGCCAGGGGCATAGCGACGGGCTCCAAGCTGGCAGGGGCACAAACTGGGGGGCACGCACTGGCCTTCGGGGTCCCATAGCAGCCCCGGGGGGCAATTACACCCAGCCACGCAGCCCCCCAGATCCTCGCAGTCTTCCGGCTCCCCACAGTTTCGACCGCAAGCTGGGGCACACTCCTGATACTCCTGGCCATGAGGGCACATGACAGCTGGGCAGGGGAGCACAGGCAGTTGAGCGGCAGAACCACTGCCAGCTCTGCCCACTCCCCACTGGGCTCCACACCCCCTACCCTTCCATAGGAATCTGCCAAGGTCAGCGGATCCTCCTGAGACTTCCCTCCACCTCCCCTCACCTCCCTGTGCCCGGACACCTGGCCCTCTGCAGAATTCTTGGATTCCTTTGAGATACTGCTAGAAGCAGGCTGGGAGAGGGAAATGAGGAGGAGGCTGAGAGGGAGGCTAGGCGGGACAGCACTCACGGCAGAGGGTCCGGTTCCTCCAACGCTGTGGGGCATCCTCCTGGGCACAGTGGCGTGCATAGGCAGAGAGCACGGGGCACAGGCAGTCCTTGTCAGGGGCACAGCTACACACGGCTGCCAAACAGCGCAGCTGGTATGGCTCCCTTTCCACCAGTCCATGGCATGCCTTTGCAAGAGAATAGGGAAATGGGTTAGCTCCTCTTCCACGAATTCCCCCTTCTCTCTGATCCCTCTGTCAGTCAGCATCCCAATTAGCAACCCCAGCCACGACATGGGCCTTGGCATTTAATCTCTTTTAATTCTCACAATCACCCCGGAGGTGCACAGGACAGGTATTATTTTACAGATATAGCAGGAGCACCCCAACCTGGCTACCTGAAAGGCTGAGCCATGCAGGACAGCACAGGCTGCCTCGGCGAAAATGCGGCGCTGGGTGTGAGTGCTACAAGGGGAAAGCAGGGCACTGTCCCCCGGGGGACACCTTCCCTCGCCTGCCACCTGGAACTTGCTAGCAAAGGCAGAAATGCTGGTCTCCACGTCACCCTCAGGCGTTAGGAAGTCGTCTTGCTGGTTCCAGGTGAAGGTGCCGCACAGACCCCGCACCTGAGTCACAGAAATGGGGATGGGACAATCAAATGTGGTCCCACCACGGCCTGGTCCGCCACCCACATACCTCCCTGGCATACCTGGTGGGCATAGCTTGGGTCCAGGGTGATGTAGGCGGCAGGGTCCGAAACTCCCCAGAGGACATGGGCCCCGGGCCAGCGCAGCAGCAGAAAGGTGGAGGAGGCTCGGAAGACACCGAGGCCCCTAGCGCCAACCCAGGGCAATCCCACATCTTGCCCGTCCACCAGTACAGCTCCTGGAATACGGGAATAGGGGGCCTGTGGTGGGGCAGCCCCAGGCCAGGAGAGGCTGGGCCAGTGGGCATGAGGAAGAGAGCATGCCCCAGGGCTGAGGCTGCAGGAAGGAAGACCCCTGGGTGGGAGGCAGGAGTGCGGGTGTCAGGCTGGGCTGTGGACTGAGCTGGAGGAACTGGAGTGATGCCCGAGGGGCCAACAGTCCAGCTGAGCCCCCGCACAGCTCAAAGACTGCCCTCGGCATACTGTCTTTTGCCTCTTCTCTCCCTCTGTAGTCAGTGAGCAGGAGGAGCTGGGCAAAGAGATGCAGGAGCAGACCCAGGGAGGAAAAGAGAATTGGAGGGCTACTGAACTGGCTCACGGCAGAGCTGAGAGGGAGCCTGCCTGGCTGTCTGGCTCCGGCCAGGCTGTGAGACTCTTAGCACCTCCCATAACTGTCAGCTCTACATACTTTCTCTGAAAATAAAGGCAGAAAACACCTATAGGGGAAATCTCCACAGAACTGAATGGGAAAAATTGAGGCAGTGAGTTCTGTTTGCAGGAGCCTGGGGAGGGGGAGGGGGTCAACTCAGAAATCACAGGGCAATGTGAATGGAACAAGGTTGGCAGTGCCTGAGCCTGCAAGCAGAGGATTGGGGATGGATGGCTTCCTGGACGGTGATGGCAGTCGTAGTAGGAGCTAGTAGGTACCCCAAGAATGCAAAACTGAGGTACCTGAGTCCCTGAGCTGGATGTGAGTCTCTCCCAGGGAGACAGAGATGGCATGAAGGCAGCTTCCAGTGTCGCAGGCCCCATGCTCTAGCGCAATCAGCAGCTGCCCCTTCACGTAGTCCTGAGGCAGATGGCAAGGAATGCAGGGGTGTGGGGGAGAACCTTGGGTTCCAAGCCTTCTCTGCAGACCACCAGCTCACACCTGGGAGGCAGCTCCCACCCAACACATGTGCTGACCACCTCTTAGCCAGCCAGACTCTTATGAGGTAAGAGAGCTTAACCTTCTCCAACTGTGGGTCCATGTGGATGTGTATGCATTTGCATGCATGAAGAGGTATAGGCAGACCCAGGTGGCTGTGTACATGCATATGTGTATGCATGTCTGTGTCTGTGCATGTGTGCAGAAGTGTGTATATGTCTGTGGGTGTGGTGGCTGCCCCTTTCCTCTCCATCCATATGTGTATTCACGTATATGTGCATCTGTGCATACACATATGGCAAGTCTGTGCACGTTCCTGGGTTGGTCTCATATGTGCATGCCTCTTTGTATCTATATGTGTAAGCAAGTTGTGAGTGTCCGTACATGTGTATCAGTGTGCATGCACGTCTTTGTGTACTGCCGTGTGCTCATCATGCACTGTGTGTGTGTGTGTGTTTGCATCTTTGGACATGTATGCTGGGGAGAGATGGCTACCCTTTTTCTTTCCTATGGACATGACTTCAGCCTCTCTTAGTACTCCCTGATTTTCTCACCCTATCATTACTGTTGAAAGGAGGGGGTACAGATAATGGAGGGAGAAGTGGTCCAAGAGTTAGATGGAGAGACCACTGATGAGGCTGCAGAGAGAGTAGCAAAGAACGTGATCTGGGCCTGGACTTGACAAGTTACTTAATTATATTGGGGGGGAGGGGATGAAGTGGGAGGAGGATCCTTTATTTCTCCTGGGTTGTTTCCAGTGAAACAGTATATGGCATGCCCAGCCTGCTCATTGGTGTCAAAGAACTTTTGTTTTGTGCCCCCTGGGTGGGTGGCAATGGCTGAGGTGCTGTCCTGGGAGGACCTCAGGAAAGAGGTGAGAACTCAGAGGGGAAGCACAGGGCATCTGTGGCAGCCATCCTCTCTCCAGAGCTGGTTCTCTTGGCTTTTCCTTGGATGTCTATATTTTTTGAGGGAGATGCATGGTCCGGGAATCAAACCCGGATCTCCTGCATGAAAGGCGAGCATTCTGCCACTGAGCCACCCGTGTACCCTGTGTTTTTTGACCTAGTAGTTTCCTTACATGAAACTACTACACCCACAGCACCCCTTACGAGGTCCCTGCCCTGGCAAACACCCCCTCCCCGCCGCCACATCCAGAGTTCGTCTGCTGCCCACCTGCACTAGGTTGTAGCGGCAACCTTGGTTGCCCCGGAAGGAGAAACTCCGCCCATCCAAGGTCAGGTAATGCCCATCCCCACCCACAGCACACTCAGCAGGGCACGGTGCCTGGGTGCAGTGCCAGCGGCCGTCCTGGCACACGCTGTGGAGCACATGGGGGAGGCAGATTGAGCTCTGGCATCAGCAGTACCCCCAGAGAGGCAGGAGCACAGCCTGAGACAGCTGGCCGCACCCCCAACCCCGCAACACCCCACTGCTTCCCCCTCTACCAATTCCATGTCGAAGGGTCAGGGGTCACCTAGCAGAGGTCACTGGCAGGGTCTTTAAGCAGGTTCACCAGCTGTGCTATGAGAAGTCAGAGGCCACTTGCGAGGGAGGCCCCAGAAAGGGGTGAAATAAAGAAGGCTGGATAATGGGGAGAGACAGGTTGCCCAAGACAGCCTCAGGGGAGGGACTGGAGGGGACCATGTGGACCTCGGACCCAAGGGAAAGACAAGCAAAGCCTGAGGACCCACCACGGGTTGCACAGCTGGTACACTGTGGCGCCAGGGGCGTGGCGTTGGCGTCGGTGGTAGCAGGGGCAGCGGGCAGCTGGCACACAGAGGGTGCCATCCCAGTAGAGGCCCGGTGGGCATGCACAGCCACTCACACACTCTTCCCCGCAGGACCCCTCCCCACCTTCACCCACTGCCGAGCAGCTAGGCGGGCAGGACGATACGCAGTCAGAGTACAGCTGGCCCCCGAGGCACAGGCGCTCTGCAGGCACAGGAATGGCGGGGAGGCCTGAGAGCTCCCCTCCCACCACAGCCCACGGCCCCCAACCGGGCACAGCCTTGCAAGAGGCCAAGGGAGCCTGCGGGGAAGGGTCCCCTGGGTGGCTATGCCCTATCGTGCTCTGGACCAGCTCCCGTCAATTCCATGGGGCAGGGCGTGGGAATGGGGAAAGAGGGGCAGTTGCGAGCCGTACCGCAGAAGCCAGGCTTCCTCCAGTGAACATAGATGTGCTGCCTGGCACAGTCCTGGACGTAGTTGGCGAAGGTGGCACACACGGCCTCCTGCCGAACCCCTCGCCCACTGCCTGCCATCGCCCCCACACAGTAGGCAAAGAGACAAGCCTCATGGTACTCAGTGGGGGGAACCTGGAAGAGAAACAACAGCCACTTCAAACCAGCACTTTCTCCACACCCACAGAACCTCCTATCTGCACCCCTTGCTTCCATGATGCTATGAAAATTAGAGCTGAAAGGGACCTTGGAGAGTATTAGCCATCTCATTTTCCAGAGATGACTGAGGACCAGAGACGGGGAGTGACTTGATTGATGTCACAAAGTAATCTATTCAAATCCAGGTCTCATCTCTCAATTCAATTGGTACCTCTCTAGCACCCATCCTCCTGCCTGCCCCTCTGGCTCCAGACACCACCTCTGCTCCCCACCTGTACCTGGGCATGGCATTCCCTGAATGGACCATCCAGCAGCTGATGACACATGTCCTGGGCTTCAGCCCGCAGCTGGCCAGCCTCTGTGCCTGTCTCGGTGCCCTCAGGGGGTTCCTCACAGGCCCGAGCCGCCTCCACTGCATCTGGACACCCCAGCTGGGGTAGTTGGAGTCAGGCACCAAGGGGGCAGAGATGAGGGGTACTAACCAGGGCACCAAGGAAATAACTGCTCCCATGATATCGTCTTCAAGGTCCTGCCATCATGCCACTACCTTTAGACATCCTGGGGCTATGGAGGGCAGCAAAGAGGCCAGCCGGGTCCCAGACTGGGGAGAGGGAGGGCTCCAGGGGAGGCATAGTGGCCCGGTCACAGTCAGGAGGTGAGGTAATTAGCTAGCTAACTGAAGCATCTGCTGGTTAGTCATCCAGTGGGTTAGTCCAGCCACTGGATGGCTGATCCCCAGCAGGCAAGGGGGGCTGTACAGCACCTCCCATGAGCTTCCATAGGACCTTGAGGCTTGCTTTCTTCCTCCCTGAGGATGTAGGAGAGGGCCAGACCCTGACCGAGGGACCAGGCCAGCGATGGAGACACAGAAAACAAAGGTTTCAGCGTCTAAGGACTAGGGTGCTGGGCTCAGAGACCAGGAGCGGGCAGGCAGGTGGGAAGGGAGGGAGCGCAGGACTTCAGTCTCACCTCAGAGTCAGGGAGCCTCCAAGAATTCCCAAAGGTGGCAGCTAATGCAGCCAGCTCCCCACCTGGCTCCAGAAAGTCATCTGAGGAGGGGTGAGGCCAGGGTGTGGAAATCTAGGGCCTCCTGCCTCCCCTTCCCTCCTGCACCAGCCACCCACCTACACCCCACTTACCCTCAGGCCGGTCATTGTAGAGCCCACAGAGGCCTTGAGTCTGTCCCCAAAGCTCGTGGTCCAAGGAAATGGAGACAGAACTGGATCTGTCCAGTCGCACAATGACCCCCAGGCCCCCAGATATCACCAGCCAGTCCCCCTGCCACCGCAGGCTCAGCCCTAGGCATGGGAAGGGGGTGGTCATTTTGCCTCTTGAGGCCACACTCTCCACATCAAACCACCCAGGGGAAGGAGATTCTAGAGTGCTTTGTACTTTATACTTCTTAAGGCAAAAGTGAATGTTCCCCCCGCCCCGCCCCATCACCCTCTTCGAGAAGCTCATGAAAGCTGTGGACTCTCTCTTGAGAGAGTCACCTACAAGTCAACTACAAAAACCTACACCCTTCCTTCCATGCACACACTGGCACATACCCACACATACACACCTATCCTCATATACATATATCCTTACATGCACGTAGCCACTGAACCTACCCCTGCTTCACCCCACAAAGCCCAGCCAGGATAAAAGCGCTGGTATAAAAACTTTCCCATCTATTATAACAGAAGCTCTTCCTCCCAACACTTCCATGAGGCAGGTAGACAAAAGCAGAAACTATGGCACCCACTGGACAGGTAAGGGAAACTGAGACTCAGGAAGGGGAGTGGAGGGACTCACACTCTGAGGTGGTTCGTGGGGGTTGCAGAGGGGGTGGGGATTAGATCCACATCCTCCTGGCTCCTCCATTGACTTTCTCATTTCCCAGTGCCTCCCAATAGCAACGGGGATGGGGGAGGTATCCTGGGGGGTGGAGGACAGGCTGCCCCAGAGGAGCAAATAGGGCACCGGGCAATCTTTTGTCTCCCCCCAGCTCCTTTACCATGGAGTAGCTGAGACTCCCCATCAGGTACGATCAGCCCATTCACAGAGACATTTCCATCTTGGACCAGCACCTCCTCAGGTCCCATCATCACACGAACCTTGGGGGTGACACATAGTGGAAGAAATGTCAGCAGCTCCCCCCTCACACCCATCGACCTCCCCATGCCTGTCTCCATCTCCCTCTCTCACCAGTTGGCAGTGCCCAGGTGGGAAGCAATACACCCTGGGTGTGATGTGGACAGCCCAGGTGGAATCAGCAGCGCCTGCCAGCAGGTAGGTGCATTCGCCCAGGAAGCGGTAGTGACGCCCATCGAAGGTGCGGTAGTGGAAGCCTGACCAGGTGGCACAGGTGGCTGATGGATGCTGCCGTTGACTCCAGAGCTGGCCCACGGCCCCTGCGAGGGGCTGAAGGAGGGCTGGAGTGGGAGCATTGCCTGAAGAAGATAATGCCAGCTGTGAGTCTCTGAATGTGTGGCCGGGAGGGCAGTGGGTGAGGACACAGGATCCTCAGAGTAGGAAGCAAGAGGACAATGCATGGTCACTCTGGTGGGCAGGGGATGGGAACTGACTTCTCTATGAGGGCAGGAGAGGAGGTGGCAACCCATTGGGAATGCCCAGAATCCAGAACTCTTTATATGGGAATGCTCATGAAGAGAAGTGGGTGATGGCTGGGGACCGTGCCTGTCCTGGCACACTGAGTCTCTGGACCCACCTGGGAGGAGTTGGCTGGAGCAGCTGAGGCAGGCCTGGGAGCTGCCATTCCGCCAGCTGTGTCCCCAAGGCCGGGCGCAACACTCCTCCAGGCTTCCTGCTGAAGCATTAGCTGAGCCTGCCCGTAGCTGGCACTGCCACGTGGCATAGCAGTGGCCCTCAGGGCTGGCTCCAGCGAGGGCTGGGATGGGTAGAGGGAGAGAAGAGGAGAGTGACCCAGAGAGGCAGCATGGGGGCATGGGGGAACTCTCGGCCTCCCAAAGCAGTCTCGTACCTCCATGAAGCCACAGATCTGGGCAAGACCCTACTCTCTCCTACCCAGGACCCCCAGAAGGTACTGCTCACTGGTGTCCACTAAAGCACTTACCCAGGGTGCAGTGTGGGCCCCCCCAGCCTGGGCAGCAAGCTCGCACCGTCTGGTTCCGTGCAACAGGCCGGGTTTCTGGGGGCCTGGGACCGCAGAGCAGGAGAGGGGAGAAGAGGACGTTAGTGCTCAGCCCAACTCTATCACGGGGAAGGGATATTAAATTTGGTCAAGTACTCTTTAAATGGCTTTAACACATAGTTTCCCCTTTCTGGCCTTATTTTCCCCATCTGCAAAGTAAGTTTGGACTAGATGATCTTGCAGCCCCTCTTGCTTTGACATTCCAGAGACTAGACAGTGGGCAGAGGGAACAGGTATCAAGTGCCTCCTCGCTCTGGCCACAGTAGTGTTCACTCACCACCTCCCCCGTCCCCAACTCACCCACTCTCTGTCCCTTTTCTGAGCCTCCCACCAGAGGCTACTTCCAAAATGCCTCCCGCTCCTGGGTCAGTTGCCCAGTCCTCTCCCCCACCCAGGACGTCCTGTTGCTCCCCTCCTGTTCTGCCGACAGCCTGGGTTCTGTACCCTCACTCACTTATAGATGGGACAAAGACCCAGAGCTGGGGGCCCATGCTGGGACAGGTCCAGTCGCCAGCCCAGGTGGCTGTAGTGGTAGAGGCGGGCGCAGGGCACCAGGTCCTCCTGACGGGGGGTCACTTCCTCCTCCACCTGGATGGTCTCTGTCCGCTCACACCATCGCCTGCCCGTGGATGGGGGAATGACGGCTGCTGCCACTACCACCTTCCCCTCTGTCACCAAGAAGCCTGTCCTGTGGCCCCGTTTCCATAAGGGCTGACTCCCAGGGAAGGATGTTAGCAAACTAAAGGAGGTGGTTAAGATGGAAGAGAGAAGCACAGGGAAGGAGAGTCTGACTGCCCCAGAACCTGGTAACGGGCAGAAGGATCTTAGTGGGAAGAAGCCTAGGGAGAACAGTTTACCCTTTAGCCAGCGTCCATGCCACCCCAAAGAGCAGGGCAGGGAGCAGCATGGTGCCCCCTCCCTCTGGAGTCTCCTCTGGGGGCACACAGTGCCACTGGAGGTGAGCAAGGAGGCTGCTGGTTTCCCCTGTCCTACACAGCCTGCAAACTGCAGTCCGGTGGTCAGTCTGTCCAAGACGGCCAGAGAGAGTGAGGCCCTTGGGGCTGGGGAAGTTTTATCCTGTCCTCATGTCCCCTGGCACCATCTGCACAGAACTGGATTGGACCTGCTTACACAATCCCTTTAGAGCCCTGCTTTCCCTGGAAACAGTCCCCTTCCTGCCCCACTCCTACTGTGTGTGTGTATATATGTGTGTGTGTGTGTGTGTGTGTAACTGGGGAGGGAGACACTTTGAGTCTCAGGTATTTACACACTCTCATGCACTACCACAAATCAATGTGGGACTCTGAGCAAGTCCCCCTTCCTTTCTGGCCCTCGATTTCCTCACCAGTAAAAAATCCAGGAAGCTCCCATGGACACATGGATGGGATGCATAGGCTCCATAGGCACTTTGAAATTCTGTGTGCACACTTTTCTGAGGACAGTTCCATAAGTTTCATTAGATTCTCAAGGGGGTCCACGATCCCACAAAGAGTTAAGAATTACTGGGCTAAATGGTTTAGATGGTTTTCAGGCCTCAAATTTGGATTTGGTGATGCTCTCCTTTTTTTCTTTCTCCTGCCCCCCATCTCCTGCTGGGCACTCTGGAAGGGAGTGTCAGTGGGCAGAAGAAGTGGAGATTCCGGGGTAATTTGAGAACATTTGAGTGTACAAAGTGCCCAGTGTGTGGAGACAGGGTGGCGATGTTCATTTTCCTCATGTGTCCACGCTTCTTACTGGGGGTGGTTATGTGTGGTTGGTTAAGCTTACGCTGGTCTCCTTTTGAAAGGGTCTCCTAGGGTCCCTGGGTCCAGAGCCAGGGAGCCAGGGCTGGGCACTGAGAGGAAGCCTTAAGGAGAAGTGCCAGGGTGTGGGAAGTGTTGGGTCCCGAGAGCAGGGCTGAAAGACCTACAGAGCAAGTTCCCCAGCCCTGAGGCCAAGGCTGAGGCGGATGGAATAATCTGAGCATCCGGATTGGAAGCAGGCAGCAGCAGGCACCACAGGGGAAATCCTGGTTATATCCTGGTTACCAGCCAAGCTCCAAGGACACCCAGGCTGGAATGTGACCTGGGGCTCAGATGCCATCCACTCTCCCATTCCCCCAGCCCTTAAACCTGATGTCTAGACACGAGCATGTTCCATAGTCTTCCCACCTGGGGGAGAGAAGGCTGCTGAGAGCCAAGAGCCAAAAGCTAGGCCAGGGCAGGTCTTGGGGTCAAAAGAGGGTCTAGCGTTGAGCTCCTCAGTTCACTGCTGAACAGGGTTAATCTACTCTAGTTTCTCTCACATATATACACACTGTCACCCACTGCCTCTCAGGTACTCACAACCCACACTCACACCAGGATGCTCTGGGCCACATTCTCTCCCAGTCACTCATCCTGCCAGGCTCCCACGTGCCCCTCACACCCATTCACACTCCCACTGCAGGTCTGGGAAGGCTGACACGGATGCTCAACACTCCCCCACTCCAACACCCACACAGTGACACATTCCGTGCCCCAGGGCCATCCCTGCAGTTTTAATAAGCAGGCTGGGCACTGACACACTGAGGGAGCCCATTCAGGAGGGGTAGAATGGTGCTCTTTCAGGTACCATCCGCTCACGGGCCTCTAACCCTAACCATCAGTCGGCCAGCTATTGATGGAGCACCTTCTCTGTGCCATGCTTCTCTGTCCCCTTCAAGGAGTCTTGGCATCATTTTTACCTGATTTCACAGGTGTACATCCACCTGTGATAGGGGATGGTAGCCAGAGGGGCTCGCTCTGCTCTCTACGGCCATTCACCCCTGTGCTCTCTTCCACAGACTCTTGAATCTGGATTCTAAATGTTGGGTCATAAGGGAGCATTTAATTGGGAAGAAACACAGATCACAGCGGCCATTTTCCCTAAAGGGGGCAGGAGGAAGAGAAGCTGGACTCCAAGGGACCCTGGAGAAAGAGATTAAGGACAGGGGCCCAGATTTTAGCTCTAGGAGGACAAGATACAAGGTATCTTTCAGAAAGAGTGGAGGCTTCTCTCCATTCTTTGCACAGATGGCAAGGTGGAAGAAAAAAACACTGCAAGCAGGAAGCACGGACGGTCAAGTCTTGTGTACCCTAGGAGCTGGATCTGAGGGCTGAGGGGGAACTTCAAGAGGTTTCAGCCAGGCCACAGGGGCACCTTCCACCACGCCCCAGAAAACATCCTCCCCACCTGCAGCTCCCTTCCTGCCCCTCTGGACCACCCTGCCCTCAGAGTTGGTGCGCAGCCTAACTCCAGCCTTACACCTGGTGTTCCTCTAGCCCAGTCTTCTACTGGGACTCAAGGATCCGTCCACAGTTTCCAGTTCGAAAGGCCCCACCCTCTCTCCTTTGGCCTCCAGCTCTTCTGCCCCGCCTTCCCTCAACCCCCTCAGCCCACCCCCACCCCCACCCCCCTCAAAATGCCCGGCTCCTGCGGCAGGTCTCAGATGAGGTCCTTCTGGACTCAGGGGCCAGTGGGTATAGATAGGTCTGGGTGGATCCAGATGGAATCGGAGTGGAAGGGGGACGGGGCCGCAGTTCTTCAGACGGAGGAACCGACGGCCGGCGAAGCGTCGACCCAACCGAAGGAGCGAGCGCCGCGGAGACACACACTCAACTGGCGCACGCAACTCAAAGACTGCGGCGCAGACACACTGACTCCCCTCCCCCGAACACTCCACCTCCTCTTCCTCCCAACTCCTCACTCCCTCTGCCCCCCACCTCCCACCCCGCTCTCCACCTTTACCTTGGCTCCTCCCTCGGCGGCGGCTGCGAGCACCCTTCCCTCGCAGCCCGGGAGTCCTTCCTCCCTTAGCGCTCCTCTCCCTCCTCCAGCCCTTCCCCCCCAACACCCCTCCCTTCTCTCCCCCCTCTTTCCCTCCCCCTCCGTTCCTTTGCTCCCACTTTCCATCACCTAATCCCGGTCGTCTCCCCTCCAGACCGACACCTGCCCACCTTGCCCCGCCCTGCTCCCGCCGGTAGCCCCACTCCCGGAGTCCCCCCGCCACCACCTCTCCCGGTCCGGGTGTCCTGTTGCTCCCCTCCGGCTTCCTCGGTCCCTCCTCCCTCCCGGGGGCCGCTTTCCCGCTCCCTCCCGGTCTTTTCCTCTCCCCTCCCCGCGAAGTTTCGGAGCTGTCAGTCCGTCAGTCTTTCGGGCAGTCGGCACCCGAGCTGCAGGCAGCGGGCGCCATTGTGGGCAGGGCCGGCCGGCAGGAGGCCCGGACGCCTGGGTCCCGGCGGCGGGGAGACGCGGCCGGCCCGCCAGGTAAGGGCCGTGGAGTCTCCGAGCCGCCCGCGGCTCCGCCTGCTTCCCCTTCGACACCAGCGCTCGCATTCACTGCCCGCTCCGCGCAGGTGACAGCCCCCCGGCCAGGGGCGCTAGGAGTGGAGGAGGGTCTGGAATTCGGGGGAGGGGGGAAGGGGGAAAGAACGGGCAGGGGAGGAGCAAGGGGTGGAGGGCGGAGGGGATGGGACCGGGAGAGGGGGCAAGGCTGGCTGGGTGGGTGGGGGTGGGGGTGGTGTCGGGGTTGTAGAGAAGAAGAGGGACCGGAGGTCTGGAGAGAACGGCGGGGAGGAGAGAGGGGGGAGGGTGGGAGTCTGGTGGGAAAGGGGAGGGAGGGTCCCTGGGCGTGGGAGTGGGGAGTCTCATTAGAAGGAAGAGGAGAGGGGGTGTGGAAGGGGGCTGAGGGGGGAGGGAAGGCAAAACCCGCACTTTGGGAGGGGCGGTAGAGAAGGGCGCTGACAGGTGAGTCCCAGAGCAGGGGAGGGGGCTCCCAGGCGTGGAGTAAGGGCTGAGAGAGGTGAGGCTCTAGAGGACAAATGGAGGCGGGAGGTGGAAGGGGAGGGGGCTGGACGGGAGGAAAACTTGGGAGGGGGAGAGAAGTCTGTGGGGAGCAGAAATAGGGAAGGGAGCCACTGAGAGGGAGGGGAGAAGCAGCAGAGGTGTGTCGGGGAGAAAGGGGTTGGGAGGCAGGGCAAGTCAGAGGGTCTGGAATGAGCAGGGGTAAGCCTTAGACCCCCAGGCTTGGGGGACAGGGGAACAAGGAGGGAGCTCAGGAACGGACTGGAAGGGGGAGGGGAAGAGAGAGCCTGCTGGGGAGGCAGAGGGGGAAGGGAGACAGGGGCCTCTGAGGGGAAGGAGAGCTGCAGGAGGGAGGGAGGGCTGGTGTAGGGAGAGGGGGAGGGATGGTGTGAGGAGGGGAGGGTTGGGGAGAGGGGAAGGAGGGAGGGAACAGAGGTGAGGAGAGGAAAGGAGAAGGAAGGGAAACCAGAGTGGGGGAGGAGAGATGGGGAGGGGAGGGGGAGAAGGGCTGAGAGGGAGGAGGGCAGGCGGAGGGGAGGAAGGAAAAGAGCAGGGGGAAAGGAAGGGAGAGGGTGTGCAGCCGGGGAGGGGGAGGGAGCCAGAGGAGAACCGGGAGGGAAGGGAAAGGCGGCTCTGCACCCGGGGAGGGGTAGAGGGAGGGGAGCTCTACCACTGAGACAGCCCAGAGCGGAGGGTCAGGAGAGGGGGTGGCTGGGGTGGGTCGACCAGTGAGGGGGCGGTGAGGGGTTGCCCCAGCTGGCTGTGGGTTAGTGGGAGGAGCAGGGGGGTGGAGCAGGGGGAGGAGCTTGGAGGAGCCAGCCAGATTCAGCGGGAGCGAGGACGGAAGGCAGAGAGCCAGGGAGAGGGGAGGGGCAGAGGGAAGGCTGCCAGAGAGATTAGGGGGGGAGGGGAGTCTGCTGTACTAGGGGCGGGGAACCTGCCGGAGAAGGAAAAGGAAAAGGAGTACAAGGTGTAGGGGATCGGGAGTGGGGTGCAGTCCCTGACTGGGGAAGTCCCACCTGGAAGGGACGATGGCTTTGAGGTAGGATTTTAGGGCGAGGAAGCAAAAGCCATTTCCTGCCTTCTGCCTTCAGCAAAGACATTTTTACCCCACCATTAGCCCAATAGTGACACTCACCTCTGCCCTCTTGGCTGGATCTTATTTCACCAGCTCCCGTAGTGACAGCTGGAGGGCCTAGGAGATGAAATTCCCTCCTCCTCACCCTGGGTTCACAGCCTCCATCTACTCCCTGGAGAACCTATTGAATCCTAGACTTCTCCAGGCAAGAGCACCCTGAGGGCTTTGGGGTGGGGGCATGGTTACTGTTGGGCTGAGGTTGGGTCTGAGTGACCTTGCTAGGTGAGGGGGGCTGGAGGCGGCTGAATTCCAGACCTGGCCAGAGCTGGCAGAAGTGGTTTCAAGACCTTCTCCTTGGGTCACCTTCAAAGATCTCATTTGCTTTCTGAAATCCAGCTTCCCTCATACAGATGAGGGACATCACCTTTGGAGTTCTTTGGAGAGAAAGAGGACAGACAGAACCAGGGTCCAGATGGAAGACATGGTGGGAAGAATCTGAACAAGAATATATTTTCTCTCTAGGGTCTGTGGCCCAATCCCCAGGAGGAGCTACTCCAGGTTGCCATGAGAGAGACTTTCGAAGCCCTCAGTTCCCTGGGTGAGCCAGCAGAACTGAAAGAACTTGGATGGGTAGGCGGTGGGCAGAGGAGTAGAAGGATTAAGGAACATGTAGGTCACCTGCTTCCCTACAACTCGGGCAGCAGAGACATCTTCTGGAGACTGCATCTCCTAGCCCTTCCAGGACCCCAGAGACCCTGAGAAGCCTTTAGGGCAGCATCATTTTCAGTATCACCAGGAGATATTTGAATGCCTGGTAGGGTTGTGCTAGGCTCCGTGTGCATGTGAGTACTCTAGAACAATATGGTTCATAAATAAATTACATCTCCTCTTTCTCCTGTCCTTCTTGACTCAACTCAGAGGGTCTGAGGTTGATACCTGGCCAGGCTTCTGGGAAGCCTGGTTAGTCCCTTGTCCATGCCGGCTAGAGACCCTATCCATCCTGGGCAGGTTGGGAAAGGCCCCGTGGGTGGGCTGGGGAGGGGAAGAGGCTCACCTTGGACCATCTGGATGCTTTACTTGGACTCATCTTTCTGTCTGTAACAGGATTTTCTGTGGGTCAGCCAGAGATGGCTCCCCAAAGTGAGCCTGGGGAAGGATCCCATAATACTCAGAAGCAGATGTCCCCTTCCAGGGAAGAGAGAGCCCTGAGCACATACTCAAGTAAGTAAATGGGAGCCATGGAGGATTGCTTAGGCTGGGGAGTCTTTCTTCCTTCATTTGTCAAATATTAGTTGAGCATCTGCTGGGTGCTGGGTGCTATTCTGGGCATTTGAAAATCCTCAGTGGCCAACTAAACAAAGATCCCTATCTCCAAAGTAATCCTACTGAGGGGAGAGAGTCAACAAACAACATATGTAAATATATTAAACTGTGTTAGTATGATATGCACTATGTGGGGGTGAGGAGTGAGAATAAAGGTGGGCTTGGGGGGAGTGGGGGTAGGGAAAGATTGAGGTCCCAGCAGGTGAGGGCAGGGTGAGTCCTAGAATTAAAAAAAGTTGGTACGAGAAGGCCTCATTGGGAAGGTAAGATTTGAGCAAGATTTGAAAGAGTTTAGGTGGTAGCTAAGCAGATATCTAGGATGGAGAAGAGCTTTCAGTCACAGGGAGGGAACAGTCAGTGCGAAGCACCTGTGGCAAGAGTGTCCCTGGCTTTTTGACATTCTGGTTTTCTTCAATGATTTGCTTTGAACTGGGATCCTGAGGAGCCTCAGGTAAGCCCCAGAAACTTCTCATAGTTAGTGGTTCTTGCAACCTAACAGCCTTAGTAGCTGCCCTGCCTGAAGGAGCCTGAGGCTGCCCTGGGGCAGCTGGGAATTTGGCTCCTGCAGGTATGATGTGGGACAGAATTTTGTGGGGTGGGGCTGGGACTGGGATTTCAAATACCCCTTGCTTCCTAGCACCAGTGGGGTCCTTTGTCCATCTGTGATGTCTCGGGAATCCTTAATCCTCTTTTCTGCCAGGGAATGAAGCACCCAGTGATGAGGACGGTGGCCAGTCTGGACAAGGAGAGGGTCCCTTCAAGGAGGGGAAGGTATGCACAACACAGAAGGCTGAGTCTGCGGGCCCCTGCCCAGGTAAGTCTTCCCTTTTCTCTGCCCCACCATGGGGTCAGGCAATGGAAACAAAGGACCCAGCATGCTCCAGAGCTCCTACATGATGAGGCAAAGTTGGTTGGTCCTTGTAAGGACAGCTGCTCCAAGGCTCCTCAAACCCAGGATGAATTCAGGCCCTGGGACCTTTCTGCTCCATTTTTATAGACAGCAGTAATCACAGAGGCTGGTCATCAAAGAGAAACAAACCCTCACCCAAACAGCCTCTAAAAGTCCTAACTTCCCCTCCTTATTTGTCCCAGTCTAAATGCATGCTTGTTGATGACCTGTATTACAATTCCCATGAAGATGTAGGATATTGATCTCTCTTCACTGTCTCTCCCCAGACGTGCTCCCCTTCTCAAATCTCCATTGATCTGAGGGGTACTCAAATGTTCCAGATCTGTTGTATTCAATTCAGCTCACCCATATCCAGGCATCAAACAGTGATGCTCTATTCATGGTCTCACTCATTACTTCTTTCCACTACCACCGTCTTTATCATCTTTTGCCTGTGTGATGTCAGTTCAGTCAACATGGATTTATTTAGTGTCTTCAGTTACACAGAACTGATTTGAATCCTTGCTCCACATTCACTACTTGATCAATCTTGGATAGAATACCTACCTCACTTTTGGAGCTTCGGTTTGTTCACCTGTAAATAGGGATAATACAGCAGTGATTTCGTGGTTATTGTGAAGGTCTGTGACAATGTGTACACAGTGCTTCAGCTGTAGTTGGCTTTTAATAAATGGCGGCAATTCTAATTGTGATCAGATTCATAAAGAAATAGAACACAAGATGCCTGCCTCCAGAAGCTAAAATCAAGTTAAGCTGGCACTAATGTGAACTAGGAAAGAATCAAAGAACAAATAACAATAAAGACACACCAGAGTGGTTCAGTGGTAGAATGCTCGCCTTCTAGGAGGGAAACGTGGGTCTGATTCCCAGACCATGCACACCCCCCCCCCCCCGCCAAAAAAATAAGACATGCCACAAGTAAGTGTAAAAGTGCTAAAAGGAAAGTGCTATAGGAGCTTATAGTAAGAGACACCCAGGCATTGGGTTTGTCAATTTTTTTTGATAAGTGTTGCATTTTGAGAGAGGTATACTCTTCAGTTCTGATGAAGGAGTGAAGTAGAGGATAGGGAAACATTTTAGATTGAGAAAAGACTTTGATTTAGGGTTAGCAGGAGATAAGCATGGTTGAGGTGAAGGGTTCACATTTGGGAATACTCAAGAAAGGTGGACTAGGTTGGGTGAGTCTTGACTATAGCTAGAAATTACTTTATCCTGTAAATAATAAGGAACTATTGATGGTTTTTTACAGTGAACAGAGCACAGTGAAAATGAAAGCAACATTATAGCATGATAAATAGACAGTGGTTTTTATCATGATGGAACTGATGGCTTTATAGGAGAAATTGGAAATAGATTTAATTGTAATGTAATTCAGGCTCAGGCCTATTACAGTCTTTTAGGGCCAGACAGGACTTCAGATCTTCTGGTTCAATGGTTCTCAAACCAGAACTACTTTGGGAGCTTTAAGGAAAAGCATCTTTGCTAGATGCGTTTTGTAAATAAACTCCAGGAGATTATGATGCAGCATCAGGTTTAGGACCCTTGAAAGTAGTTCAGCCCTTACATGTAAGCAAACTAGAAAACACAGCTCAGAAAGATTAAGTGGCTTAACTGAGGCCACACTGCTGGTTAATGACAGAGAAAAACCCAAGGTGGACATGCAGAAACTAGACCCTGACCTCCTTCCTCTTGGCTGGGTCACTGCAGTATCTAAGAGGGACAGAGTTCTAGCCAAACTCCATCACAAACCTCCCCTTGGACTGAGGCTCCCTCTTTCTCCAGAGGCTGGGTGTGTCAGAGAGACAACATTGACTGGGTCCCCAAGTCCTGTAAACTTCACCCACCTCTTCCTAAACGGATTTCCCACCTGGCTATAGCAGCAGGAATGAAAGGAGTAGCAGCAGGGGGATGGCATTTGAGAAGCAACAGGAAGGAATACCACAGTATTCTGGCTAACTGGAGACCCAGGTAGAGAGCAAGGAAAGCACCAAAGGTGAGACGTCAGGGTTCCCAGACTGGGTGATTGGGAGAAGGAGGCTGTCCTCCTAACATTAAGTCAGCCAGGGTTAGGTTTGGAAAGATCAAGTGTTTGGTGGTAAACCCTCCCAGCTGCAGCCAGCCAAGGGTTGCTGCTGAACTGGAGGTGAGACTATGGTTCCAGGAAGGAGCCCAGGCTGGAAATGGGCCACAGGAAATCTGCAAATGCAGAGTGAAGTGTGGAAGCTGAACTTTTAGCAACATCCATATTCAGGGGGTGGAAAGATAATCCCTGCCTGCTACGGAGGCAGACTCTATGCTCCCAAGAGTCCTGCAAGCCTGGGAGGAACTCTTCCCAAATCGGGGATTCACCAGCGTCGCAGGCTGCAGAGAGTGAGAGGCAGGACTGAGCGATATTCTTCGTATTTGGTCATCTCCACTAACGTTTCAGTAGAGTGAAGGGAGCAGACGCCAGACTGCAGGGTTCCAGGAAGTGGGAGTTACACTGTATTTAGCAAATAAAACTTGGGCACTTGGGGCTTAATAAACCCTTCTTTTGACTTTTCAGAAGACGAGTGGATGATTCGAAAGGTGAAGGTGGAGGATGAGGATCAGGAGGCACATGAGGAGGTCGAATGGCACCAGCATCTCTCGTTACTCCCAAGCCCTTTCCCCGCGCCGGACTTGGGGCCGCTGGGCACCGCGTATAAGCTGGAGCCGGGGGCCCCAGGGGCACTGAGTGGAATCGCACTGTCCGCGTGGGTCCCGAACTCCGAGAAGCCTTATGGCTGCGGGGAGTGCGAGCGGCGCTTCCGGGACCAGCTGACCCTGCGCTTGCACCAGAGACTGCACCGTGGCGAGGGCCCCTGTGCCTGCCCGGACTGCGGCCGCAGCTTCACGCAGCGCGCCCACATGCTGCTACACCAGCGCAGCCACCGCGGCGAGCGGCCTTTTCCGTGCTCCGAGTGCGATAAGCGCTTCAGCAAAAAGGCCCATCTGACCCGCCATCTGCGTACGCACACAGGAGAACGGCCCTATCCGTGCGCGGAGTGCGGCAAGCGATTCAGCCAGAAGATACACCTGGGCTCGCACCAGAAGACGCACACCGGGGAGCGGCCCTTCCCCTGTACCGAGTGTGAGAAGCGCTTTCGCAAAAAAACGCACTTGATCCGACACCAGCGTATCCACACGGGCGAGAGGCCCTACCAGTGCGCGCAGTGCGCACGCAGCTTTACGCACAAGCAGCACTTGGTGCGGCACCAAAGGGTGCACGAGGCCACCGGCCGGGCTCCGCCCTCTCCGGACGCGCCAGCCTTGTCCCATTCCCCCGCCCCATC
Organism: Tamandua tetradactyla; assembly: GCF_023851605.1. Classification (NCBI taxonomy): domain Eukaryota; kingdom Metazoa; phylum Chordata; class Mammalia; order Pilosa; family Myrmecophagidae; genus Tamandua; species Tamandua tetradactyla. The sequence goes on along the minus strand of NC_135327.1, from coordinate 194,328,639 downwards.
ACCTACCCCTTCCCCTCCTGGGCCTAAGCCCTTCGTTTGCTCCGACTGCGGCATGAGCTTCGGCTGGAAGAAGAACCTCGCCACGCACCAGCGTCTGCACCGCAGCGAGGAACGCCCCTTTGGGTGCCACGAGTGTGCACTGGGTGCCCCCTTGGACCCCGCCGCCGAGCCCTTTGTTTGTTCGCACAGCGTGCAGGGATGCAGTCCAAGTTCGGACTCAGCGGCGCCCCAGTGCGCTTCCGCGGGTGAACGCTCCTTTTTCTGCTCGGATTGCGGGCGTGGCTTCGCCCACGGGCAGCATCTGGCGCGGCACCGGCGAGTGCACACTGGCGAACGACCCTTCCCTTGCGCACAGTGTGGCCGCCGCTTCGGTTCGCGACCCAATCTGGTCGCCCACTCCAGGGCCCACAGTGGCGCCAGGCCTTTCGCCTGTACTCAGTGCGGTCGCCGCTTCAGCCGTAAGTCGCATTTGGGCCGCCACCAGGCGGTGCACACGGGCAGTCGCCCCCATTCCTGCGCCGTCTGCGCCCGCAGCTTCAGCTCCAAAACCAACCTGGTCCGCCACCAGGCGATCCACACGGGCTTCCGCCCCTTCTCCTGTCCGCAGTGCGGCAAGAGCTTCAGCCGCAAGACCCACCTGGTGCGGCACCAGCGTATCCACGGCGAAGTCGTGCGCGCGGCCTCAGACGCTGACCTCTCCGCCCCAGCCTGGCCCGCTCCTCCCGAGGTGGCACCATCCTCCCTCTTCTTCTGATCCTAATTCCTTCCCAGACCCTTCCTTTGCCTTCTTTTGCACAATGTTTTGAGGGACTAATGCTCCCAGGTCTCCGGGGCTGGAGAACCCCGAAGTCCCCGGGCTGATGCCCAAAGGTCTAGACCCCTGCGGGACCTTTTCCGTCCCTCACTGTCTTGTTGGGGGAGAAGTCTGGGAAGGATACCTAACTCGGACGTTCAAAGCAAATATAATGCTAAGAGTGAGCTGTTGTTGGGAACAGGCCAGGCCTAAGTCCTTGGAAGCCCCCCCCCCCCCCCAAAAAAAACCCTCAGAAAGCAGACATTTCCCCAAACGCCTAGTGGCCAGGGATTAACTGGTGCTTCCTTTGTCTATTCCCTTACCCCATGGGCCAGGAACCTTTATGGGGGAGGGAAAGAATGATTGTCTATGTATTTAAAGTTTCATTAAAGTTAAAATCAGAAGATTCTGGGGCTGTTAAATTAGTCTGGCAGGACATCCCTGACTCTTCTCATCATTTGCACACAGATACCTCTTCCCTTCCCAGTGCTGGGTGAGTTAAATTTAGCCAGCTGCTATTAATTGGCTTTTCCGAATCAAAATATTATACATTTAATTGCCAAAGTACTACTCTGGCTCCTGCTTCTAGCTTAGAAATGTGATAAGAAAGAAACATTCGTATGCACTTCCCTTGCGCCAGATATTGAAAGTTAGAATGCAAAGAGGTAGGGGGAGCAAAGAGAGGTGGTAGGATGCCCTTTTGCCATTCACTTGGAAACAGCATGCCCCCATGGACTCTGTAGCTCTTGTTCTTCTGCCTCTCTTTGCAACTCTCCCAAGGAGCTCTCAGAGCAGCAACCCCAGCTGCCATCCTGCCTGGCAGCACCAGGAAGAAGATACCACATTTAATGGCTGGGGTAGATTACTTCTGTACACACTTTCTAACAGTGTCTCTTCATGATGGATGCTTGAGCCAGAAGTCTCTGTAACGCTCTTTCCCCAGTGCAGGCAAGCCAGAGAGCTCGAACTGGCTGTCAAGCAGTAAAGGGGAATGGTAGGATGATGGACAGCATGTTGGACTCGGAGTGAGAAGGCCTGAATTTGAGCTACTCCTTTGCCTCATTAGGACTTGGGGCAGAATGTTGATTTCCCTGGGCCTCTGGTTTCTTACCATTAAAATGAGAGGGCAGAGGCCTTTTACAATTCTAACATCATCATCACCAGAATAACCCTAACAAATATTCATTGTGTACCTGCTTGTGTCAAGCACTGTGCTAGCCACTGGGGAAAAAATAGTAAGCAAGACAGAGAGGACCCCTACTCTCAAAGAGCTTACAATAAACAGCATACTGTAGGGGCATCCAGAAATTTAGTAAAGGTCAAGAGAGGTTTTCTAATGGTGAAATTTCTAAAATGAGGCCTGAAGAATGAGCGAAAGTAGCCAAATGAAAGTTGAAATCAAAGAAGGTAGTGTATGAAGGCCCAGGGTCCAGTGTGACTAGAGCATAGAGTAGAGAGAGCAAGAGGCTAGAAAAATGGCCTGAGAGATAGAAGGGGACAGATTAAGAAAGGCCTTGCACACATGTTAAGTAATTTAGACTTTATCTTAGAGCAGTGGGAGACCATGAAAAGACTTAGACAGGGAGACACATGATCATATTTACATCTACACATTTCAGAAAATGACTCTACTGTGGGGGGGTTGGATTGACTGGAGGGGAGTGAGGCAAATGGTCTGCAGATTGGTGGTCCATGTGACAGATGGTGACCTTGGGCCAGGGTTGGGTCAGAGGAGAAGGAAAGAAGTGGATGGATAAAAGAGATGCTTAAGAGGCAGATGGTGTAGGACTTGTTGATGAGTGAGTGGGGCGTATGGAGAGGGAAGGGAGAGATCGAAGACGTTGGCTTGATTTCTGTGTCAGTATTGACTAGATGAAGTGGCAATCCCCTGAGATGGGGGACATGGGAGCATGGGCGTTTCATGCCGGAGGAGCAGTCTTAGATCTGTTTAGTTTGTGTGACCAAAAGGAAGTAGGTCATGTGGGTGCAGAGTTCAGGAGAGAACCTGGGCTGGAGTTCTGAGAACCATTAACATATACTTCTGAAGCTATGGAGTAATGGATAAGCTCCCCAAGAAGTGAGAAAGGATAGAGCCCTGAGGGACTCCAACATTTACGAGATGACAGAGAGAAGCCTGTGAAGGAGATTGGGAGGGAGAGGTGCCAGAGAATGAAAAGGAAAACCCTGAGAAGAGGTAACAAAGGAGCACAGAAAAGGCAATGTTTCAAGAAGGAGGAAGAAGTCAACAGTTGAAGGCTGTAGAGAGATCACACAAGCCAGGGACTTCCAAATTGTCTGGTTGTTATAGCAAGGAGTCCCTGACAATCTTGATGAAAGCAGCGTGTGGGATATTTGAGGCAGAATTCACAGTGTAACAAGGAATCAAAAGAGCAAAGTCCCTGAAAAAGTAGGAAAAAAGGAGACCTGGACCCAGGTGAGGGACTGACCATAGATGGGAAGCCTCTGTTACTCTATGACAAGGGGAGACAGAAAAGGTGGACCTGAATGCAAGTGAGTTTTTAAGTTTGATAACCAATAAGAGTAAGTGATTGCAGGTTAATGTATCAGGTGTGGCTGAAGAAAACAGGAGTAACTTTTCTTCTCCCCAGCAGTATTTTAAATATCTAACAAATATTTATTATGTACCTGCTTGTGCACATAAACTTCACTTAAAAACCTGGACTTTTAGTGTGTCGTGGAAAACCGTGAAAATTGGTAAGGTCTAGTCACTGGTGGTGGAGCTGAGCTGAAGTTGGCCTCTTCAGACGAAAGGATTGGAGCTGCTGTCCCCACAGTCCTCATTTCCCAATCTCTTAAATCCCAGCTCTGCTTTGCTCTCTGAAGTTGCCTATTTGGATACTTAGGTATTGAGTTTGTGATTCCAGCTTAAAAAGTAACCAAACAGTCTTTTTTTTTTTTAAGTTTTTTTTAAATTGTGAAATATAACATATGCAGAGAGTACACTTCGACGAGTTGCTACTGAACAGATTTCTGAGTTTGGAGAATTAAGGGATAGTTTTGGTTTGATGTTTGATAAGGGGGTGTTTGTGGGTTCTTAGTTTGGACCAATGAAAATTGTCTGAAATTGAGAGTGCTGCTGATTGTACAACCAATTGAGGACACTGTAAGACAAGATTTGTTTATTTTGGACATTATCCAAGATGCCCAACAGATGGAAGGAGCTGAAGGGTATAATGACCGAGAAGCAGAATGGTGAACTGTGATAGATTTTGATGATGGAATATGGTGGGCTAAAAAAAAGAAGGACATCAAGAGGTACACAATGAACTGAATAAATCTTGGGGACAATGTGTCCCCAGTGTGTTGTACAAAATAAGCCAGAAACAAAAGAACAACTATGCTAAGGTCGCTTTCAGAAAATACTTATAAGAAAATTGGGGCCTAGATTGGGGTCACGCTTAATCTGAAGTTGTAAGTGTATTTCTAGATTCTGAGACACAGAGCTATGTTTGTATCAGCTGGTATTTCCCTGGAACTTTGAGTAACTCTGTGACACCTAAGACCCAGAAATGGAGTGCTGCAGCCCTGAAAGTTAGCATAGCTAAATACAATAACAGTTAAAGTAACTGAAAAAGAGATCAGTCCTCAATTAGAGATAAAACAAAGCCAGTCTGGCTGGGACTAAGGTAGATCAGAATACAAGGTGAAAGATGATAGTGCCTCCCTCTCTCTCTCTTTCTCTATATATATATATTCTAATAGTCTTTTAAAATCAAGCACATCATAACAACATTTATCTTGGTTACACCAATGTTTTCATTTCTCTAATCATCCTGGAATACTTATGGGAGAACAGCTTTCAGGTCCTGCAGCATATTTGGTGAGACCCACCATGTGTTAAGACATTTCCAGGATTTCGCACCCTCTTGAATATTCTCTACAAAGCATATCTTTGTTCTTTGGCTTTGTTTGCAAAATAGTCAAAAGTCATTTAGAGCCCAGCCTGGTATATAAGGTAGTCATCAAAATGGGATACAGGATCAAAAAATGAAATGTGTTTTCAGGGAAAACTGTCTCTTAAGGCTCAAGGATGACTGTCAAACTCAAACAGTGGCAGTCTCACTGAAATCAACCTTTACTACCCCACCCCACCCCACGCCACCCCATCTTGGTAAAGAATCAAGCTTTTGTGGGAAGTCCCTGAAAAAGTAAAACACAAATTTACTCCTTCAATATATAGAAGAAAATGTTTTATTAATTAGTTAAAATTTATTTCTTTTTCCCCAATCTTGGTCTGAGAAAGATTTACTGTAGCAGTGGATATAGAATGCCCAGTATGTGCCCAGTCCTGTAAAAGACATGGTGAAGAATATGGGACAATTAAACATGCCACCTGTCCATAAGGAGCTTACAATATGGTTGGAGATGAGATATGAATGTCTATGAAATGGAGAACATAAATGCTAAGTGGCTTTCTGAAGACTAAAGGCTAAAGACATATGGAAAAAGGAGGCGTGTGAGAACAGAGAGAAGGCTTTGTGGAAGAACGTGGAGCTGACTGTGGAGCTGAGCACAGGTAGAGTTGGGATGTATGCACCACTGAGGCAGGGACAGAGGGGAAGGTTCCCACCTCCCTTTTCCCTCAGCCAAACCTAATTCTCCAGATCCTGTTCTTTCAACTCGTCTTTCCAGTCAGTGACTCAGCTGCCTTTCCTAACCTCCATGGAACTTGGGCTTCCCGATCTTTTTCCATGAGGGCACAATTAGAGAAGGGTAATAAGGTGGTCATTGAGGCGGCTGCTCAAGGCCTGAGGTGGCAGCCTACGGGCTGCTCTAGGGCCTCACCTGGTGGTCTTGAGAGCTGAATGATCTCCACGTCCCTGTAACTCCCAACGGATTAGAAAATTCAATTTCATCCCACAGACCCAGATTCTTGCATTTGAGGGAGATGGGGGCCAAATTCACTTACCACCAATGTGATAGATGTCCAGCTTCGAGAAAAATCAGTAAACTACAAGGCCAGTGCAATGCTTTGTGCTGGAAGATACTAAAGTGCACAGAATGCTTCTGTGTTCATCTAGGTAACACCATGCTTACGAAACTAAGCTAGTGATAAAAAGCATCTCTGGCAGGGATGGAATTAGAGCAAAATCAAGTGAATGGTCTTAAGTGATGCTTAATCCATTCTCTGGTGGAATCTGCTTTTCACTTGATGAGTGCGACAAAGGATTCTTCCCTGAGGCTCGATCTCTTGTATCTCCTCCGTCTCCATCTCTGGGGCTGGACAATGAAAACTACTGGTTAGGGTGATATGCCTGAGATACTTGGAGATCTTTCATCAGAAGGGTTCCTTCCATACATTTAGCAGGCTCTACTGACTCAGGCAGGCAGGGCGACCCAGACGTTTTAATAATCCCCCCATAAAGACTATCTGAGCTTTAAACTCTACCCAGCCTTGTGCAAGAGTTGTAGGGAATCTAGCAAAAGATCTCATCCTTGTGGAGTGTATAGACCAGAATGAGAGGAGCAGCTGGTAGATAACGGGCCCTGAATGCTGGGTGCTCTGGGGAGAAAAGACTCACGAACATTACAATTTAGATGGGAGAGAAGGCTTGAGTTTCGTAAAACATCTAACCTGCCCCCCATGGTTGTGTAGACCCAGGTATTACATTATGTTCTTTAGGATAGAAGTGCATGAGGAGTTCAAAGAAGGGGGGAGGCGTGGGCTGGAGCAGCCAGGGATGGCTTCGCGAGGGAGGGGGGTCCTGAGCTGAGTCTTGAAGGGTGGCTAGGATTTGAATAGGCAAAGAGGAGGTGGGAGGAACCGGAGAACAATGCAAGACAATGTATTATTAAGTGGGAAATTGAGCGTTTCAGGCTCAGTGCCACAGAAGGTCAGATATTTGTAACAGCTAAGTTTGAAATGGAAACGGGTTGTCTAGCTCAATATCAGTGAAGAGAAAATCCACCTCCCCAGGACACCCCCACTCCAGTTCCTTTGCTGCTGAGGCATTGTAATAATCAGAATTCTTCTTCTTCTGCAATGCTTCTCGGAACTTGCATCTATGCTATACTTCCACATGGCAACCGCTCCAAAGAAACTACTGAGGGACTGGGCAGGCAATGTGAAAAGATTGAATATTATTATTAATTACAATAACAGTAGAAAACATTTATACAATAGGCCCCAATCTAAGTTCTTACATATGTATTAACAGAGTTAATCTTCACAATAACTACTATTATTCCCATTGTATAGGTGCAGAAACTGAGGCACAGAGCAGTTGAAGCATTTGCCCAAGCTCACTCACTCATCCATTCATTCACTCAATAAACATGGATGGAGTACCTGCTAAGTGTCTGGCACTGTTAGATGCTTGGCACTATAATAATTAATAGTAATAAACTAAAATTGTTGAACATTTATTTAGTGCCGGGTACTGTACAAGTTGAAAGTTTTACAAGTGTTGCTTTATTTCTCCTCACCACCACCCTATGGGTGGGCACCACAATTCGTGGTCCAGTTTTTCTGATAATGTGAAAGAGGCTCAGAGAGTTGGAATAACTTGTGCACAGTAGCACCGAGAGTGCATGCTGAAGGCACCTGATTCTGGAGCCTATGCTTTTAAACGCCACACCCTGCTGGCTGCTTGCAGAGAGGAATCGCACACATTCCTGGTCTTGAGGGTACTCACAGCATGTAATAGAAGTAGATGCAGAGGGTCATGGGACCAAAGCTAAAGAAGCAATGAATTACACCTGGTGAGTCCGGAGGGTGTCTCTGAGGAGATGAAATAACTTGCCAAGACTGCATCCTCGTGGGGAAGTAGGCTCCCGGCCAGCCAGGAAACGCAGTTCCATTTGCCCCCAGCTTGAAGGAGCGTCTGTCTCCCAGGAGAGGAGAAATGGTTCTCCCTCCCCTGCCCCCGCCCCTCAATGCCCAAGACAATGAGCCACAGTGCTGGGTAGTAGAGATCCGGGAGAAAGTATGAAGCAACTGAAAGCGGATGTCTTAAATTTCGAGGGGTGCCATCACAAAGTACCACAAATTGGGTGGCTTGAAACAACAAAAATTTATTCTCTCACAGCTCTAGAGGTGAGAAGTCCGAAATCAAAGACAGCAGGACTGTACTTCGTCTGTAGTCTATAAGGAAGACTCTGTTCTGTGCTCTTTCCTCCTTTTGGTGCTGGCTTGACAGCAATCCATGACACTCTTCACAGGGTGCTCTCCTCTCTGTGTCCAAATTTCCTCTTCTTATAAAGAAGGGTCCCAGTCATATTAGACTAAGGACTCACCCTACTCCAATATGACCCCATTTTAACTCACCTAATTCCATCTGTAAGGACCATATTTCCAAATGAGGTAGTGGGGTCTAGAACTTTAACATACTTTTGTGGGAGGCACACAGTTCAATCCATAATGGTGGACTTGAGTTTCTGTTGTAAAGTGTTCCCTTTCCCTTCCATGTACCAGGGTAAATTTCCAGAAACCTACAACCTCCAGATGGGTCCCTGGACCAGATAAGTCCTGAAGTGCAGGGAAGTCAGCCTTTCCAGAACATCAACTAGTTCTATCCCCCTATTCTAATTATCAACAGTCACTTCCAACATGAAAAAGTTAGAATGGGCATAGCCTAAATACCCCTTATATCCCACAGAGAATGGGAGAAAAGTCAAAGGTGATGGTGGAGTTATACAGAGAAGGTAGGGTTTAACAAATGAGCATGATTGCTGGATCATATTTCTTTTATATTTCTTTTAGTCGCCAGTATCTTAGAGCAGCTAGAAGTGAAAACCTAAAGTTGTGGAATTGTGACCCATACCAAACTCTGAAATCTGTTCTGCAACTAATTGTACAATGTGGTTTGAAGTTGCTTTTTTGTGTATATGTTGTTTTTCATGAAAAAGAAAAAAAGTCGATTGTGATAGATATATGGTGATCTGAAGCATCAGTTGTGCACTTTAGATGATTACATGGTATGTGAATATATAATATATATCAATAAAAATAAATATTAAAAAATATGCAAATCACAGAAAAAAATATAAAATTTTCTTCCTTTAAAAAAACAACAACCGAACAATGTTCCCTTCCTAAGACTGATTGTGTTTTATGGAGTCACCCTAAGGAAGTGGCTCAGGAGTCCATGGGGAGATGTAGATGCCAGCCTTGCTTTTAAATTAATAATAAATTAGATTCATCAAATTAATTTTAAACGATCCTGAGTATTGTTGGACAGGATGAAGCTTAGTTTTCATAATAAATATATATTGTGACATCCTGAGTCACAGCATCAGGAAAAGGTGAATGACGGCAGTGATATGCAGGACAGAAGAAACTGCTCAGACAGGCCAGGGGCTGAGAGAGAGAGCTAGAAGGAAGGGTGGAAGGAATGCAACAGAATTGCAGGATGTGTCAGTTCAACAGCTAGGTAGGAATCTGGGAAAAGAACCTGTGTGTCATAGACTTTAGTGACATGGCCCAGGAAGCCCATCTTTAGACCCTGGTTTTGAGAATTGCCTGAAAGTTCCCCTGCCCTGACTTGCCAACCCTTCCTGCCTGGCACCAAATCAAACACTCACATACACACAGAGGGGAGGGCAGACACAGCCCTGTCTGACTCTTTCATCAAAGGCACCTTAATGAGATAGTGTGTGGAAGCTGGAGGAGGAGAGATGGAAATTAAGGCTCTGGCATTGAGATGGAGCTAGCTAAATGGATGAGGGATATGGTAGGAGCCAGCACAATTTTGATCAAAAGCCAGCAGAGGTGTACCTGGAGTCTCCAGGTGCCTTACACTGCCCTCTTCTGTGATAAACTGAAAAATTAGGGGATGTAGCATTCAAAAAATTGAAAAGTTATAAGAAAAATTTTGCTTTGTGTTACTTTATTCTGCAATGTTTCTTAATTTACGTTTACTTACTTTTGTAACAGAAAATGCCAGTAACAATGAAAAAGCACAGTCGGCTTCGGTAGACTGAAGGGCAACTGAGCTTTTTTCCATCAACCATGAGTGTTTGGTTTTGTGTTTCTGTGAACTCAGAGGAAAGGATGGAGAGAGAGAGAGAGAATTTATTTGTGAAGAGACATAAGATGGAGGAAATAGCCACCCAGGGGTGATTTGCCTCTGAGGGTGAGCAGGTCTGAATGGGCGCTGAAGAGTTGAGAGAGGCGGGTTTGAGGACTGGGAGTGCTCCTGGGGGGAGAGGAGGTGGGAGGACAGAAGCGAGAAGAGGCTAGGAGGAGCATGGACAGAGGACATGCTTGGCTGCATAAGGAAAATGGCATCTGATAGTGGAAGTCTGGGGGGACTCATGGGACTAAAGCACCTTCCTGGAAGTTGTGGGGAAGTCTGCGTCTGGGTGCACAGTAGGGTGAATTGCCATCTGGGAGGAATGTGGTTCCAAGGGCCTGGGGGAGACCACTCCCCTTTCCCACCAAACTCAAAAATCTCCCCACTCACTTATTGAGCCTTGAGATTTCTTTAACCAGAGACAAGTCTTTCACTTCACAATGGGAGGTAAAAAACCCCCCAAAGAAGTTAAATGACTAGAATTCACACCATGTGGTAGATGACGGCCATCCTGTAGTTCCAGAAGCGGTTCTTTGGGGAAAGACCGGCTGAGTGTTGTGCTGAGACGACACCATGGAGAAGCAGCACTGGAGGGGGACGATGCTTAGGGGTCACCCAATCAGAGAAGGCTGCCCCAGAGGGTTTGAGAGGAGGCTTTCCCCAACTGGCCTCTACAAAGGACAGAGCCTTCAAGTTTAGCATTAGGTCAGCCTCAGGGCAGAGGAAGTTCTTGGTCACTATCAGGACTTTGATTTATATAATCTGCTTACGTAATGTCATTATGTAACACCATTAAGGGCATAGCAAATTGGATTCTATTTCAAGCTCACCAGAAGCCAGACCTGGAGCTCCTCTCCAGCCCAGCAAGACACTGCTTAGCTCAGGGTCCTCTTTCTCTTACTAGGATTTCTTCTCAAAGTCTCAGTGGAGGGTGTTCAGACCCTCGGTGGCTTCGCCCATGAGCCCCTCAGCTTCCTCCCAAAGGGCTGTATTTGCTGGTAGGAGAGTGGGTGAGACTAAGCTTCTCTACAGTGGGCTGGGCTCTAAGGGTCTTTCTTCTCCTAGACAGTGGATCTCGCATCTACAGAGCATCCCATGCTGCACATAACCCTGGTTCAGGCTTGTGGATTACCAGGCCTATTTATCCATTCTCCTAACAGGTCTCCTGTTTCCAGCTTCTCCCCCAGCAATTGCCACTTTCTAACTTACCCTCCTACTGTTAGATCAGCCTTTCTTTTAGCTTGTTATTCTCCTGCTTGGAAACTTACATTTGTTTCCTATAACCTAAACATATCCCTACATCTGAATAGCCACACTCCTTGGCGATTAACACATTGGTGCCATATTATGCCGTGTATGGATTTGTCTCCTATGGAATCAGAGCTTCCCTGGCACCTAGCACAGTGTCTGTCATGTCACCAGGCCCTCTGTAGTTGGCCCCCAACCAGCCTTTTTAAATTTATTACCCCAACTTCTTGGGCACAAACCTTCCCTCGCACCAAGAGGATCTTTTCCTGTCTCCTAAGCATACTATGTTATTTCCCACCTCTGTACCTGGCTTCATTTGGTTTCCCCATGATGAAATGCCCTCTCCACTGTGACTCCTCCTAGAAAACTTCTCCCATTTTTCCAGCCCAAATAGGAGCCACCACAGCTGGGAGGCCTTAACTGACAGCCACAGCCCATGGGGTTCTCTTTCTCTTTTAAGTGCTCCTACTCCCACTGATTGTCAGTTTATCAGATGCCATCTTCAGTTGGCGGTTGTGTTTGCATATCTGTAAAATGTATTGAGTGCTAATAGTGCCCTAGGCTCTTATCCAATTCTCATAAAGCCCCTCTGACTTGGAAATTATTGTCCTTATTTCACAGATAATGAAACTGACTGGAAACTCCAATTCAGAAAGACTGAGGCTTTCTATGTATAAGAGTCTCATCTCCCAGCTGGACTGGAAGCATCTTGAGGGCAGGGTTGTATCTTTTTCTGGCTCCATGCCTGGTATATTCAAGTGCTCAATACACATTGGTTGAATTGCATAAGGTGGATGAACAGCCTTTAGAAGGTTCATCCATTTCAAAATCTCTCTGAGGGAGACTTAGGCCTAACATACCACCTTGTGCTGGTTTGAAAGGATATATGCCCCCTAAGAAAGCCATGTTTTAATATAAATCCCATTTCGTAAAGGTAGAATAATCTCTATTCAATACTGTATGTTTGAAACTGTAATGAGATCATCTCCCTGGTTGATGTGATTTGGTTAAGAATGTTTGTTAAACTGGATTAGGGGATGACATGTCTCCACCCATTTGAGTGGGTCTTGATTAGTTTCTGAAGTTCTATAAAAGAGGAAACATTTTGGAGAATGAGAGATTCAGAGAGAGCAGAGAATGCTGCAGCACTACAAAGCAGAGTCCGCAAGCCAGCGACCTTTGGAGATGAAGGAAAAGGCCTCCCGGGGAGCTTCATGAAACAGGAAGCCAGGAGAGAAAGTAGCAGATGATGCCTTGCTTGCCATGTGCCCTTCCAGCCGAGAGAGAAACCGTGACTGTGTTCACCATGTGCCTTTCCAGCTGAGAGAGAAACCCTGAACTTCATCAGCCTTCTTGAACCAAGGTATCTTTCCCTGGATGCCTTTGATTGGACATTTCTGTAGACTTGTTTTAATTGGGACATTTTCTCGGCCTTAGAACTGTAAACTAGCAACTCATTAAATTCCCCTTGTTAAAAGCCATTCCATTTCTGGTATATTGCATTCCAGCAGCTAGCAAACTAGAACACACCTTTTCAAAGTTATAGCTTTGAACCGAGTCATGGTAACACCAAAAGCACAAATCACAGAGAGATGATCAGTTAACAATCCATTTCTTTCCTTGGCTTCCAGAACACTTACGGCTAGATTTACTGTTCAAATGCAACTGTATGAGTTAGATGGCTGATTTATTTCACATATTTTACATTTTCTCCTCTATTTCAGCAGCCTTATTGTAATAGTTAGCTTTTATGGGTGATTAGTTCAAATCCTGTTTGGGGGGCAGTGCAAGGGTAGTTCAGTGGTAGAACTCTCGTTTGCAATGTGGGAGACCCGGGTTCGATTCCCAGAGTCTGCACATGCCAAAAGAAAAGCAAAACAAAATCAAACAAACAAACAAACAAAAACTTTTCTTTGTGGGCCGTGCAACAGTGGCAGAATTCTCACCTGCCATACTGGAGACCAGGGTTCAATTCCTGGAGCCTGCCCATGCCAAAAAAAAAAAAATAACAACAACAAAGCCACAACCTGCAAATCCTGTTTGGAAGCTCACAGAGTACACATTATTAGATAAGAAGATAGTTACACAGACTAAAAAGAGAGAACAGTGCCACAATTGGGGTGAGGGTACAGAAAGGGAAAGCAAGATTATTAAGTGTTGGAGGAGGCCTTTGGAATTTTCTAGACCAGTAGTTTCTAACCCTCTTTTAGACCACTAATAGCTTTTTATGATGTTTAAAGCTCTCCCCAGAAAAATGTGCATCGTCACAATCATTAGCATATAATTTTAGGGAGTATGTGGACCCCACTTAAGTCCATCTGTGAGTTCCCTCAGTCCCAGAAGCTGGTTTTAAGAACCTCCACTCCATGACCCATTCTAACTCCTCATTTTACGTATGAAAGAACTGATGCCTGGAAAAGGAGAGTGGCTCACACAGGAACTAAAAGGCGGGAAGGGAAGGGAAGATAAAAGAAACATTTTACCAGAAGCAGGTCCTGCTGGCAGATTTCCGGTCTCCTTATGACCTTGAGCCTGAGCTTTCCCCACACAGGAAGTAGCCTGAAGCCAACTTGGAAGCAGTTGTGAGGCTAGAGGAAACACCCTAGCTCTGCGTCCTGTTCTGTAGGCTTGGATGGATGGGATTTTAAAACCCAGAACCAAAGTGGAATCAAGTTCTGGGACCAGATCTGGGTTTTCACAATTAGCCCAAAGGAACCTTTCCTCCCACTGGCCCCTCAGTCAAAGTCAGCAAAGCACACCTGCCCAAGCTAGGCCTGGAGGCCTGGTTATAAATCTAGCAGGGCATAACGGGGTTGGAACCAGAAATCCCATGATCTGCACTCAAACAGTATAGTCATGAGTTATACCCCCTGGTCTATGTAAAACAGTCTAATTAGAAGCCTTTCATTTCGCAGCTGCAGCAGTACAGCCTGCACACCCTTATGTCTCATTTTGCTTTGTTCTGCTTTGTTTCAGGAAGGAAACAAAGCAGAGCTGTAGCTCACCCCTCGCCTACACTTCTATTCCCAGTCAAGGTCACAGGCCTGAGCTCAGGGCAGAGAGGCAGCGGCCTTCTTGGGGCTGGGGCTCTCACCACTGGCCAGGTTTAAAGAGCTGCCTTCTGATTCTTCAGCAGCTCTGCAAGGGGATGTTCTAAAGGGAACACTGCTCATCGGGACAAGGGGAGATTCCCAGAAATGCAAATTACCTATGTCAAGTAGGTACTTAGGCACTTGAGGATACCTGGGGAAAAAACTCTAGTATTTATCCAATATCAGTGTATTGATCTGCTCTCTGCAAATGTAAATGGTGAATTAAATGAGCTGGACTCAGCATATTGCAAGCAGGAAGCAACCTTATTTTTTTCTTCCATTGTCATATTCAAATGCATTCTGTCAGGTTTGTCTTCTTCACTGTATCAGTTGTTACACAACTGAAAAATCACTTCAAACTTTCATGACTTTAAACAATCTTTCACACCAATTCCTGGACAATCTTTAGATCAATCCTAATAAATCTTGGATGCTTGAATGATCTCATTTTCAGTTATTTAAAAGTCCAGCCCAATCTAAAGCCAAGCTTCAATATCTTTTCTACTTTAAAACTTCTCCCCAATTCCATTTAGGGCTGATCTAGGCTTCTGGTAGACTGATGGGAAAGGAGGCACAGTTCTCAATGTTTTTCCATCTTTTTCTTCTACTCATCCTCCTTACTTCCTGTGCTCCAGTTTCCCCTCCCCCAAATGGCAGGATATGGGTGCGGAGGGAGGGGGGAGTTAAAGGGGGGAGATCTAATTTGACTGGTACTGTCATAATCTGCCACTTGTGTCCTCTGTGTGGCAAAATTCTGGATATTGACTTTTTCCCTCATGGGTGTTGTGTTGGTTTGAAACTGCTATGTACCCAAGAAAAGCCATGTTCTTTCAAACCAATCTGTGGGGATAGGCCTATTGTTGGGTGGGACTTTTTGATTAGGTTATTTCCATGGAAATGTGACCCTACCCATTTAAGGTGGGTCTTTAATCCGCTTACTGAAGTCCTTTAGGAGGGAGACATTTTAGAGAAAGCACAGACGCTCGGAGACAGAAATGCCCCAGGAGATGCCAAGCAAGGACCAACAAATACTGAAAGAGCCTGAACCCAGAGAGAGAAGATGTCTCACAGACATTGAGAGGAGACCTGCAGGACAGGAAAAAGCATCCCCTCAGTCCTCCTGTTTCATCAACATGGGCTGGGTTGGACATTTCATGATTCTGTCTGCTGGCACCCGCTGATTTGTCCAGGAGTGGGGATCGAAGTTGGGCCAGTTAGAGCTCTTCCCCAGGATTTTCAACTTTGGACAAGAAAATGTGAAAGTCATACCCTGCTAGGGAGAAAATTTCATAAAACATAAAACTTGGAACCTTTCCTATGATGTGGATGAGGTTGGTCTTCAGTGAGAGAATGAAGCTGACCACAGAGAAAAGCAGAAAGGAGTGAGGGAGAAAAATCTGGGTATCAGATAAGCCCAAGATTCTTGAAATTCCTGAGGCCAAATTTCATCCCTGCCTTTTTGTGCCAACCACGGAGGTGCATTACTCAAATTTCTCTTCCCCCAAACTTGTCATTTAGCTGTGAGGAGCCTCAGGATCCACCTCTGCTTTTGAGCAGAGGCCATGCTCTTCCCAGGCAGTCCCTAACCAGTGACCCGGCATAGCAAGTACTGAAGCCTGGCTATTTCTGTCCAAAGTGGAACAACTCTAACAGGCAATCTGTGCTTCAGACTCCCTGTTGGGTTGGCTAAAATTGGTCAGATCTGCATCATGGTCCGAGGTTCCATCTGTATAATCCTCCTTCCTCTTTGCTTGCCTTTCACAGATGTCAATCTGCATCATGGTTTGAAGGGCCTCCCTGCCTAATATTGCTTTCTCCCTTTTTTATCCTTTGCAGGAATTCCCTCCCAATAAATCTCTTACCACTCCTCCACTCCCAACTCTTCCTGCTTCCTGAAGGGTCCAACTGATATGCCTTCCCATGAATTCATGGATTCAACACATTTCCCTTTTTGCCTTGGTTAGTTGAGCTGGGCTTCTAAACTTGCAACTAAAAGAACTGTGATATTCTCTTCTTTGCTTATACAAATAGTATTAAAAATATGAAGTAGGCCCCTACCCCTGACCCCTCCTCAGGATTCTTTCACCTTCTGTGATCCTCTAGTCCTTTCTTACCACTAGAGACCTGGATAAGTTTCTTGTGGCACGAGTCAGTCTCCTGGACCCTGGCTTGTCCCCCACAGGTTGGAGGCAGCTGAAGTCCAGAGCCCACCCTAAGAGTCCTCCTCATCAGTGTTGGCAGAGGAAGCTGTGGTTCAGAGGGTCCATTCTCATGATTTCCAGTGGAGGATAAGGCATAGATTCATCAAAAAAACCAGTTCCTAGTTGCTACTGAGTCTCAGAAGATAGCGTTTGCTTCTTCCTGTTCAATATGGTCCAGGTGAAATAGCAAAGGAAGAGCCTACAAGACCCCTGCTCAATAGGAGCCTGGTCAAGCACAGGCTTCCAAGGAGGTGTTAAGTCAGATTCTTGCAATTTTCTAGCTGGGGTCAAGATTATTAACCACCCCACATTGCCCAACATCTAGATAGTGGCCATCCCCAAAATACTAATATTCAGAGCATCATCATATTCCTGCCCACTAAAGTGGGGGAAAAGTGATGCCAGTGGACCCTACAAGTTCATCTTCCTCAGATTGCTCTCGGAACCCATCCTCCAGTCCAAACCTGCAATGATGCCACAAGGGGAAAAGAGATAAAAAGTGATAAGTGGAGCCTTTTCTAGGCAGAAATGAGAGAATGGTGCTGGTGGTGAGGCAGGCTTCAATCTCAATGATCGCTCCACATATCCAGTGGCTTGGAAAGATGACTTCTGATGAACTAGGCTCTGGCAGTATCAAGCGAAAAATGGAGGAGGAGAAACTTCCCCTAAAGTGGAGGCAGTTAAATCTGAGGTGCCCTGCCTGACAGGATTCTGTATCTCAGAGGACTCCCTGCTTCTATGTGGTTGTGATACAATTTGCCTTAAATATGGAGAACAATCACATGACTGAAAGACATTGATACTTTGGTTAAGAATCACATCCCTTACTTTAAGCACATTGCCAAATGGAAGAATTTCATCCACCACAACTTTTTTTCTCCATGTCATATCTTTAGGAAAATATCTGCCAATGGCAAAGTTTTCTTTTGGATCATCTGTTTCAATGTTAATGTCTACTTACTGTTATCTCAGATTTTTAAATGACAGAAAGGACCTATTCCAGAACTTTTCAGGAAGCTGAGCATCCAATTTGTACTCCCTGTGGCAGCTACTGATCATATGTCAGCTTATATACCTAATGATCTTCTAGTTCCCTGTGAACCAGTCCCCAGTGTTGCAGCCCTCAGTGAGGTCCTGCTTTCCTTGATGTCTTCACTTATGAGCTCAAAGCTTGTTCATCATAGCAAGAGAGTTTATGAGTCCCAAAGTGATCCTAGCTGATGAAGGGATAGCTCTTCTTCCTACAAGATGTGTAAAGAGCATCTTGCTTGGAGAACTGCTGTCAAGAAATTCAGCCAGGGAAAGATATGCCATACACATGAAGGCCCATCAAATTAGAGTGCCCACCTTTGGAAGAGTGGTGCTCCTTGCTTCCAGCTTTCAAAGAGGAATGACCTTACCACTGGGAGTATATGCCCCACCCTCTCAATCCAAGGACCCAGATGTCCCACTCTGGGCTTAAGTCCCCAACCCAGAGAGTCTCTGAAATCCTGATGATTACGTAGAGGAAGAAAAGGGAGTTAAATCAGGGGCAGTGGAAAAAGTCCTTGTTGTTCCCTTCCTGAAAGAGCCTAAGCTGCAATTCCCAGACAGACCCAGGGGCTCCAGAATGACTTTGGAGGTTGCCTCCAAGTTGGTCCCTCCCAGGAGGATGAAGGGTTATCCAAGACACCCATTAAAGGTGTGTCCAGGAAGCTGTCCATCAACTCCATCCCAAGAAAAGCCTTCTCCCCCATTATCTCAGACTCCTGGAGGTTCATGCCCCAGCTAAAATGGTGGGGGGTGACTGAATTTCAGACTGGTATGAATGCCCATAATGCCTTTGGCCTTCTGCCTGATTCTCTGAGCTGATGGATCTCAGCACCACCTCAATGAATGTTCCTCTCTTTTGATTCAAACCTAAATCAGGTTTCCAGCCTTTTAGCCAGCTTTTCTCTAAGAGGAGGTCTGGCTTTGGACATGAAAATACCAGTTTTGCAAAGCTCCTACTGTACAATTGCTTAACTGGCTTGGAGAAGTACCACATCAGCTGGGCTCCGTTTATTCTTCAACATAGTAGAGACCTGACTTTCCCTTTGCTGTTCTTGCTACCCACTATTTAAGCACTAATTCTGCATTCATTCATCCACAAATTTGAAAACTGTACCAACTCATATTGTAAGGATTTCTGAGAGTCTAATGAAAATAAGCATGTATTAAAATTGGAATCGAGCACTTGCATGGCTGTGCAGCCCAAGGCACAGAATACCCCAAGCCCTCTTGATGAGAACAGCAGCCAGGAGACCATTCTGCTCCTCTTGGCTTCACCTTTTCTGGTTGTGCCGAGACAGAGAGTCACACTTGAGCTGCCATGGGACCTCTGCAAGCAACAGTATCAGGGTCACAGGCCTTTGTTCCACCTTGAACTCCCCAAGAGAATCTGATTTCTCCACCCTTCCTACCAAGAGTTAATGGGTGAATACAACAAAACAAGGGCCAAGAGGGAGTAAGAATTCAGCAGTCTCTTCACCCATTTTGCTTCTTGCTGAGTGGTTCTTGTAAGTAGTGCATATTCTCCAAATTGTCCTTTGCTGTAAACTTATTTTTCAGATCATTATCTAAGGACTGCCACAAGGTAGGTTGACAATGGGTTTCAGTTTGCTTCTGTATCTTGCTTATAATCGTAGAAGACAGGTTACCTGCAGTGCAAGATACCTAGCTCAATGTGTTTTCATTGTAGGCACCCAATAGGGAGACCGGCTAGCCAGTGACCCTTTTACTGCTCTCCCATTCTCTAGCCTCCCCTGCTTCCAAGTCAGATTCCCTGCTGGAAGAAATCCTGGTAAAATGATTATCATAGATGAGGTCGAGTCAAATTTGGGTGTGGGATGGGGAGCTGGTGGTGGATGCATCTGAAGCAGAGTATGAGTTCTCTGATGTGCCTGATTAGAAGTTTTAATTAGATGTTTCTCTTATTGGGCCCCTCATCATTCCAGGGAGGTTAGCTGTGACAGAGAACTTGTCTGGAGGCCAGAGGTGGCTGAAGGTGCCCCTGACCTGCCTGGCTCCCTCAAGATGGCAACTCAGCTTTGCAAAGAATCACTTGAGGTCGCATTTGACCACATGCATATGAGCCAGCCAAGGACCGCTAGTGTAACTGCCCAATAACATCCAGAGTGGAGATGCTGAAAAAAGTGAGGTAGTTGAAAATCCTCATGGTTAAGAAAAATGTTACTGGATCAATTATAAATTTTTTTTTTACTGCCTTAGACCCTGGATCTGCATTTATTCTTACACAAGGTTAGTACATATATATATTTTTTTGCAGGCTTGTTTAATGTTGTTTCAAATCTTAAAATCCATTCAAGCGTGCTTCAAGAATTCTGGAAGTATACCTCAAACACAAAAGAGCTGAGAATCTCTGGCGCAGTGGGTTAAAAGTTCTGGCTATAAAATCACACAGGCATTGTTTGTATCCTTTACCTCTTTTGCTAGCTGTATGGCTTTAGAAAAGCCATTTACTGTCTCTAAGCCTCAGTTACCTTATTGGGTTGTTGTGAGGATTAAATTGCTGGTGCACAGTAAACACACAAGTTATGTGAGATATTGTGTGAAAGTTTTATTTTCTTTATACTTTTGATTTTTGCTTATTTTTATAATAGTTTTTTTTATTAACAAAATGGAGAAGTTATTCAATTGCTACCTAAAAATAATCACAAGCCTCTGTGCCTTAAAACAACAAAAATTTATTATCTTGTAGTTTCTGCTGGTCAAGAGTTGAAGTATGCCTTCGTTGGGCTGGGTCCTCTATTTAGGGTCCCAGAAGGCTGCAATGAAGTTATCAGCCAAACTGCATTCTCATCTGAAGATCAACTGTGGAAGAATCTGCATCTAAACTCACTTAAGTTGTTGGGAGAATTTGTTTCCATGCAATTTAGAGCTGAGGATCGCAGCCTCTTTCTGGTTATTGGTTAGAAGCTGCCCATGGTCCTGGAGGCCACATGCAACTGTTTGCCCTGAGGGTAACAGGGCTGCTTGCTTCATTAAGTCAGCAAAGAGAACCTCTGCTAGCAAGACAGAGTCTTATATAACACAGTCATGGGAGTGATGTCATGTCCCCTTTGCCATACTGGTTAGAAGCGAGTTGCAGGTCCCACCCAAACTCAAGAGGAGATTATGCCAAGGGGTGAAAACCAATAGGTGGGGATCATAAGGGGGCCGCCTTACAGTCTGTCCTCTACAGTACATTTAGTTTTATTGAGATGAATGCCATAATTTCTTAATCTAAAATGGAGATCTTCTAGGGTTAAGGGCCTGTATTTTATAGGGAGTAGGAGCCTGCTGGAGTAGACTGAACTTGGATACATCCCCTTCCTGCCTAGGAACTTCCTCCCATCAGCATTCCTGCAGATCCGAGAGGAGTTAAAATGCTCACAAAGGGTGGCCTTGGAAAGAAGACACAATATGACCACAACACCTGAGAGTATATGTAACAGAAAGAGAGAGTGTGAGTGTGTCCATTTATTGAAGTGGAGAAGTACAGACCCGCTCGGCTAGCCTAAGACTGTGAAGGTGGATGGCTCTTAACTGGATGTTTGTTTTTAACATTAGCTCATGGGTGTCACCTACAGTGTTGCTGAGAAAAGCACAGCGAGACCCTCTTACATGATTGTTCTGGGACATTCCTTTCCATTTACTGGGACAGCTCCATAACACAGAGGACACAGCAAAAGCAGAATGGCTATTTTTGAAGAATTATGGTGATGAAAGTACAAGGAAGTAGGACTAAAGAGGTGTTGAAAGGAATTTAGAAGAAAAACTGCCCCTTATAGAGATGTGCAGGCTCTTGGTGATTTAGCCCAAGTGAGGAACATATGAAAGTGGAAGACAGAGTCAAGATTCAAACTCACATAACTTCCATGTAGTCAAGAGACAGTGTTGATGGGGTATGATGGGAGAGCTCAAGTACTCTCTAGCCACTCCTTGGCACTACATGACTTCCAGAAAATCAACAGGAATAAAATTTAATGCAGGAAAAAAGTAATACCCCAGAATTTAGATCAGAGGATGCAAATATCTACTTAGAAGTCTACTTAGAAGCAATGATACCTTCAGGATAAATGGACTGAAAGGAGGCACTAGAGAGTAGTAGTTCATAACTGGAGCCAGGGTCACCCCTGGATGTGAATCTGTGCTCCACTACTTCTTAGATTCCTGATTTGGAATAAGCTACTGAACCAATCTGATGCTTGGTTTTTCAACCCCTTAAATTAGGGATAACAAACTTTGCTTTTTAAGATTGTTGTGAGGATTAAGTGCCTGTAAAATTCTTACCACTGTCCCTGGACATAGTAGGTGCTTAATAAATGCTGGTTGTTGTTGTTGTTACCCTTGTCACCTCTGACTGCAGGGATCATGGAGGAGGTAGCAACTTCATTGGAATTTGTCAAATAAAATCTGAAAACCATGGCGTGCATTCCGCAGGGAGAATATGCCTAAGGAATAGTGGGAAGTTAAGCCTGGCTGGAGCGTAAGTTGTATGAGAGAGAGCAGAGAGGGATGAGATTGTTAAGCCAAGTTGAGGTGGCTAGGGGAGGCTTTGAAGGCACAGGAGTTGGTTCAGTGGTCAATGGAGTGACTGAAGGAGCTGGCAGCAGAATCACCAGCTTTAGGAAGAGAAACCTGGCAATGGACACATCTTCATCCCTCTCCAGTAACGATATACACAATGACTTCACATGCCAGACACTGGACTCTTTCCTCTGAGGTGGCCCTAAAAGTGATGTTTAGGAATAGCAGGGGTCAAATGGACGGCTTCTCAGTTTTCCTTCTACTGATACTAGCTTTGATTGTAATTGCTTTTCCTTCCCAGGAGACGGTGCCGAGGCCTTAAACTACCCAATCCTAGCTCTTCCTCTCCGAAATAGGAATTCCAGAAATGTAGGTTCCTGCAAGTGAATGCTAGGTCTAGCCGAGAAAGCAGTCCCAGTGCGATTTGATAGACTGTAAAAGTCATCTGAGGCTAAAAATATTCTCCAATTCTGCCTACCAACTGCCTGAAAAAAAATCTATTGAAAGTTTCTGGTAAAATGCAAATATTTCCTGGGAGGGGGGGGCAATAAACCTAACAGAATGGATTAATTTATTGGTTCCCTAGCTGAGATTTTCTTAGGGACTGTGACTCAGAGAAGACAAATTTTATTATTGGGGAAGTGTCAGCTCTGATTCTCAGCCAGGAGCCCCATCCCTAGACTCTGAGCCTTCCACACCACACATGTTAATCCTTCCCGCAAAGATTTCCACCTGCCTGTCTTTAGAGGTCTGTTGTCCCTCTCCCTGTCCCACCCTCTTCTTCCTCCCTAGGCTGAGGATTTGGGTACAGTGAACTGTTACCTGATTAAACTGCCGTAAACCCGGGGCCGTGACTATTGCGCTGGGGTTCCTGGCACATAGACAGCAGGCGGTTTGAAATTAATATGTGAAGTGTTGCTGTTAAGGGTAGATGAGGGAGAATCTCTTTGTGGTAGGCAGAGGAAAAAGCTGAAAGGAAATAGTGGGAAAAGCTCTAATGATAAACTCTGGCTGCTCTACAGTTTTCCAACTAAATGGCTCTCGATAGACCTGACTTTAGAATCTTCTGGAATCTTACAAATATACTAATTGATATGTGCACTTTTCTGTATACTCATTAGATTTCAATAAAGAAGTTTAGATAGATTGGTAGATAGATAGAGGATAGACTGACACACAAATAGGTACCTATGCTGGGCTCTAGTCTAGACCAACTGAATGAAAATCTTGTAAATGGGGCCTGAATAAGATTTTTATAAAATCCTTTCCCAAGAATCCTAACATGCACTAAGGGATAAGAATCACTGCTCTAGCGCTTTGTCCTTCATTGCCTTAAAGATGCAAGTCCAGATTACCACCAAACCAACAACTTTTTAAAATTTAAACTGGAGGGGGGTTAGAGGAGTGTGAGAATGCCCCTGGGTCAACAAAGATGCTCCCATATCAGGAAAGAATAGATTTTCATCTTCTTTCCCCTGTAATGGAGCATGGGGCACATCTGTTGTATGCCACAGTTAAGCTTAGAATCCAAGGGTTCAATAAATACTGGGGAAATTTAATGAATTTATTCCACCACCCTTTCTCTCTGGTGTTGCAAATCCAAATAGCATTATTCATATATTCAGTACAAGTTTACTGAACCCCTACTAGGTCCTGACCCAATGTTGCTGCCAGAGATACAATATATATCTGCTCCCCTTCATAGAGTTTACAGTGGGGGTGGGATGGGGAAGCAAATGTTCAATGAATTTACATACAAATAAATGCTGCAGGTTAGTGATTTTTCTTTTTGGTGCATAGTCCGGGAATCAAACCCAGGTCTCCCACATGGAAGGTGAGCATTCTACCACTGAATCACCCATGCACCCCAGGCTAGCGATCTTTTTAAAATCCATTTGTTTCTTCCCCAAATTGCCTCAGACTCCAACGGATCTACTTTAAAAGTACAGCTTTCAGTGTAACCCTTGCTCTGTGCATTTTAGTGTCTCGCTTTGTTCTGAAACCAGACTAGTCTCTCAAGCCTCTACCAGCTGTGTGACCTTGAGCAAGTTTATCGTTTTGGTGTTTCAGTTTTCTTTGTATAGTATTAATGCCTACCTAAGTTGTTATGAGGATTAAAGAGTGAAGGAAATCATAAAAGTGCTGTTTTCTCCATTTAAATCTTTTGTGGATTCCTAGATTCTTGTTTTTTGTTAATACAAATGAAAATTTTTAATTTAAGCATATGACATACAACTTGTTTTGGTACACTAGTTTTGTAGTCAGTTACTGTATAAATTCTTATTATAGTAGTTTATCCATTATGTTTTTTTCTTTTTGGATTCTCTACCTTTTTTTCTTTTCCTTGCCTGAGTGTCCTGGCTAAGACATCTGCTATAAATATGTGAAAGGGCCACCTTGCCTTTCTCATGATCTGAGAAAACACTTCAGTGTGTCACTAGTAAGCGTTATGTTTGCTATTGCAGCTTTTTTTTTTTTTAAGGTAATCTTTACTGAATTAAGGAATTTTCTTCTCATTTTTATTTATGGACATTGGCTCATATCTACTGATCTTTCTGCATCTATTGAACTGATTGTATCATTTTTCTCTTTCAATCTCTTACTGAGTTCCCTTAATGATTTTCAAATGTCAAACCATCCTTGCATCTCAGAGATAAACCCAACTTGGTAATGATGTTTTATTCCTTTATATTATTGCTGAATTCTGTTTGCCAATGTTTTGTTTAGGATTTTTTTTATGGAGACTTTTTGAAATTAGTCTGATTTTCCTTTTGAGTACTGTCCTCAAATTTTGGTGTTAAGGTTATGCTTGCCATAGAATCAGAGTGTTATATATTTTTCTGTTCTCTGGACTTGTGGATAGTTTATGTATTAGTAGAATAATTTTCTCCTTATGTGTGTGGTAGAACACACCAGTGAACTACTCTGGGTTTGTAGTTTCCTTTGTGGGAAGATATTAGACCACAGATGCAATTTTTCAACGGTATGGAACAATTCAGGTTTTCTATTTCTTATTGATTCGATTTGTTATGTTTGTTCTTTTTTTTTTTTTAGGTGCATGGTCCAGGAATCGAACCCGGGTCTCCCGCATGGAAGGCGAGCAGTCTACCACTGAACCACCCGTGCACCCTGTTTGTTAATTCTTGTAGGAATTTTATATTTACTTGAATTCTAATATTTTCAGTAAAAAAGTTGTTTCCATTACCGTTTTTTCTTTTGTAGTCTGTAGCTTCTATAGAGAAGTCACCGTTTTCATTCCTGAGATTGGTTATTTGTGCCTTCTTTTTTTTATCGATGAATTTCACCACAGGCTAATCAATTTATTATTTTTGCCAAAGAGGCAGTTTTTAGCTTTGTTGATTATATCTATTATATGCTTCACTAATTTCTGCTTATTTTTCATGCCCTTTTAACTTTCTTTGGGTTTTTTTGCTCTTCTATTTGTAACTTGCGAGTTCTCAGCCTTTCCTTTTTTTTGTTGGAGCTATTTTAAATATTTAAATACAAAAAGCGAGCACCATTTTTTTGCTTTTTGTTTTAACATACAAAGGTCTTAACACCCAAAATGCGCAGAGGAAATGAGCTTCTGCTGTCATCCACCGTGTGGTCAGGGCTGGTACTGCAGCCCTCCCACCTCCCCAGCACACCTAGGGATTCAGAGTGGCTGTTTCACACTGCAGTTATGATGCATTGCTTGTTTCATAAATTCTGTGCCTGTTTCTCCCCAACATCTCCAGTCAAAAATCAAAAAATACAAATCCCACAAAAACAGAAAAGTCTATTAATGGTCAGCAGTTCCTCCCACACCATGGGAAAGCCAGGGATCTTCTAATTTAGGAGCAATTTAGTGAAAGGGGTGGGGTGGCCAGAATTGGATGGCCAGAGTCTGAAGGCTGCACTCTGGTATCAGAGTGAGGAAAGAAATGAGTCAGGACAGTGTGGAGGGCACAGCGGCAAGTTGGGAGTCTGTGAGAAAGTAGGAAGACTTCTTTCACTAAGTTTAGATGAGATCAATGTGTCAAGGTTAAAAAAAAAACGAAAACAAAAACAAATAATAAGCAGTTCAAACACTACAGAATTTCAAATTTCTCCCACAAAGGCAGCTCAAATATAGCAGTAACAATCTAGACCTTTCCAGGAAGGGAGGGTAGAGACCCCCGCCTTCCTGACAGCCCCGTGCTAGGTGCTAGAAGCAGCTACCACTGCTGCAATTGCTGCTGTTGCTCCATTTGCAACTTAATCTCAAAAACAGTAGGAAGAACCAGGATCATAAAGGAAGTGACCCCAATCGTCAAGGCTGCCCTGGAAAGCCTCATGTTGTCCTCTTCCAGTTCCTCTTCAGTGTTCTCAGAGTCGCCCTTTGGGGGTAATTTCTCAGGGGACAGTGGCGCCCCAGGGAGTCAGCCTTTCCCTTTTGACATATTCATTTTTACTTACAAAGTTTTGAGTACTGATTTAGCTTTATGGTACAAGTTTTGATATGTGGCACTTTCTTATTGCTCAGTTCAAAATATTTTAAATTTCCATTATAGTTGCTTCATAGATAAATGGGTTATTTAGCAGTACATTTTTTTAAATATGAAAGAATGTTTATTTTTCATTTCCAGCTTAAAAGCTAAAGCATGATTGGAGAATGTACTCTATAATTTCAATACTTTTAAATTCATTTAAACTTGATCTAAGGCTTAGTATATAGGCAAAAGTCAACTTATAAATATATTCTGTGTCTCTAGTTATGTGGTGCAGTGTTCTCTATACTTTTAGGTCAATTTTGTTAACTGGCTTGTTCAAATCTTCTATATCATTCCTGATTTATTTTTCCTACTTGGTCTATCAATTTCTGAGAAAGGTATCCTAAAATCTCCAAAGTATGTGAGTAAATTTGGTATGTGTCTTGTCTTAGTTCTTTAAATTTTGAGGCAAAAAGAAGGAAAATTGGAATATTTTTAAAAATTGTTGATACAAGGAAAAAGAAACCTGAAAACTGATGGGATAAACATAAGGCACAAAATAAGATGGTATATTTAAACTGAAATATATCAGTAATTATATTACAAGTAAAGAGATTTAGAACTTCAAACAAAGCAGAAAGCTTTCTAAACTGGATGAAACTACAAGCTGCCTACAGGAGACACATCTCGAACACAAGGATACAAGGTTAAAAGTAAAAGTCTGGTCTATTAGCCTACCAAGCTCCTTTAGGAGGGAAACAGTGACATCATGGGGTGCTCCACCTGCACTCCCTTCTCTTCCTTCCTTGTTTCCCTTCCATAGGACCCTATTATGGATCGAATCGTGTAGCCCTGGACACGATATGTTCAAGTCCTAACCCCTGGTCCTGTGGACGTGAACTCATTTGTAAACAGGAGCTTTGAAGATCCTAGTTGAGATGAGACCAAAATGAAGCAGGGTGGGCCCTGACCCAACATGGTTGGAGTCCTTATAAGACAGGATGCAGGAGACAGATGGGGAGAGTTGATGTTAGATGGAAGCAGAGACTAAATGAGGGATTGCCAGCAAGCCACCACCAGAACCCTACAATTTTCAGAGAAAGCATGATCCTGCTTAACACTTGATTTTGGACTTCTAGACTCCAGAACTGAGACGATAAATTCCTTTGCTTAAGTTAACCAGTCTGTGGTATTTGTTATAGCAGCCTTAGAAAACTCAGACAGACCTCTCAAGAGTTGGCTGGAGATGGTGAGTGTGTTTGGGGGTTGGGGGCAGACCTGCATACTTTTCAGTCCTATGGTGATCTCAGGATGGCAGATGGAGTACTTTGAAGTCTTTTAAAAGTGAGCTCATGGAAAGGCAGGAGCCCCTCGATGGGCTAGTGTCCAAAAACGCAGTGGGTGTACCCAGACTGCAGTGACCCCTGGTGCTTGGGCAGAGCTGAGCCAGAGCCCCTACTTTCCCACTCACTCTCTTGAATTCAAAAAGATCCCTCAATTTCTCAGGACAACCCTGTGAAGTAGGGGAAGGAGATGGAGACATTATCAAAGTTGTAAATTGCATTCAGAAGATTTTTGACCAAATCACTGATTCTAGGTTTATTGGATAACAGTTGTAAAAGACCTTTTGTTGTGTTTCAGTGGACAGGAAACTGATTCCTGTGGGATAAATGTAGCTGCAGATCACGCAACACCTTACCATTCATCTTCTTACTTTAAGTTCACATTCTTAAAAAAAACCAAAACACTTTGAACTCACTATAGGATTGAACTGGGTCTGGACCACCTAAATTGTGCTTACTCCTGAATAATCTTGTCTCTGTGACAAGCAGGCAAAGGCTGGAGACTAATGGACCAAGAGTCTATTCTTAGTGTGGTAGTTAGATTCAGTTGTCAACTTGGCCAGGTGAAGGTACCTAGTTCTGTTGCTGTGGACATGAGCCAATGGTATGTGAACCTCATCTGTTGCTCATTACATCTGTAGTCAGCTAAGAGGCGTGCTTGCCGTAATGAATGTTTGATTTAATTGGCTGGTGCTTCAATGAGAGAGCTCAATGTAGCACAGCCCAAGCAGGTCAGCATACCTCATCTCAGCACTCGTGGCTCAGCCCAGGCCTTTGAAGATGCAGAAAGAAATTACCCTGGGGAAAGTTGCTGGAACCCAGACGCCTGGAGAGAAGGCCAGCAGAGATCACCCTGTGCCTTCCCACATAAGAAAGAACCTAAGTTGAAAGTTAGCTGTCTTTGTTGGAGAACTAACAAAATAAATCCCCTTTTATTAAAAGCCAATCCATCTCTGGTGTGTTGCATTCTGGCAGCTAGCAAACTAGAACACCTAGCTCTGCCAGTTAAAAGCTGTGTAATTGGAAGCAAATTCTTTAAATTCTCTGAGCTTTTTCGTTTTTTATGCCTGCTGTCTAAAGTTTGTGTTGTGGCTAACTAGTATGTGTAAAACCAACAAAACAAAACACAATACCTTCAAGTGCCATTCCAAGGCATATGGTAGACTACCCCCATTTACCCCAGGTGTCTACTTAGAAGGGAAAAGAAAAAGACAATGGGTGGACTGCCCAGGCAGGATGGGAACATGAGGAGACACAGGCAGGGTGGGACAGAATTCCTCTCCCCCTCATACTTCCTGGAGCCCTCACCCAAGCCAGGCAAGTACTGATTGTATGTCTGTGCTCCACCACTCTCTACTGGCTCTGAAAGTGCCTCGCATTGCTCCTCTGTGTATCATGAAAAGAAGCTTGACTCTCTGTGCTCTTCAGGAATGGAAAGCCTTTA
Organism: Tamandua tetradactyla; assembly: GCF_023851605.1. Lineage (NCBI taxonomy): Eukaryota > Metazoa > Chordata > Mammalia > Pilosa > Myrmecophagidae > Tamandua > Tamandua tetradactyla. Next base: position 194,299,482 of record NC_135327.1, on the reverse strand, counting down.
AGAACTTTTTCTTTTCTTTATTTTGTATCAAGTATGGCTATAAAATGAAGCAACTGCTTATTTTAAACATCTTACATAATCTTATGAACATTAGTGTTAGAGATAGTCATGTTGGGACTTATTCCACTTTTAGTGACAGTCTGTCTACCTCAGACATTCTTCCCTCCACACTGCATCAGTAGCCTGATCTTCCCAGAGGAGCAGCGGAGGGGAAGAGGGCTTAGGATCCACTGAGCCCGGGGGCAAGGTGGCCTGGCCTGTCCCATCTGGGTCTCCAATGCCTCTTATGTGAGTGAAGACTTGGGCAAAGCTGCCACAAGGCGCTGACCACTCAGTCTTCAAATACAGCCCCTCACTGGGCCCCATTTTAGGTTGAACTGTGAGCCCAGGTTCCATTCTCTTATGCCCAGTTCTCTGCTACTGGACCCTAGATTTGTAACCCATAAAAGGCCTTTCCTTCCTAGGCAACATGGGTAGAGATAGTTCCCAAAGATTACTCAAATCAATAAAGGAACTCAGATGGGAACTTAAGATTGGGGTTAAAAGATCTGACCCTGGAGAAGGAGATGAGGTAAATGGACAGGCAGGCGAGTCTCCCAGGCCTCACCAAGAGTCTGCTGAGGGGTTGGACTGAAGAGTGACCAGGACAGAAGTGGCCTACTGACATCCTAGGGGGTCTAGGTCCTGCTTTCTTCTCCCAAGATGAACCCAAGAAGCCTGGCCCAGCCCCTTATACATGCATGCCACTCTTTCTCAAGAAGTAATTTGGGAATCTTTTCCAAGAAGTAATTACTTTCCCCAGCCTATCTTCCCCCCAAACTACCAGCAGATTGCTGAACTCTCTCTCCAGTGACTAGTAGGGGAGGCAGCATGCACCCACCACTTACTCCCCCCACCCACACTGGCAACATAATCCAATCAACCATGCCCCAGTCTTGGCTCCCATTTAGCTCCCTTCTATAGAAGCCAAGGGCCTTTCTCTTAGCAACCAACTGTTTTAATTTTAGAATCCACATGAGTAAATCCAGCTTAGACCAAGGGGCAGAATTCTCCCAAAAAGAAATCTGGGCAAATATTTACTCTAGTAAGGCAAGAACTAAGCCCTTCATCTGAGACCAGGAATGGCAGGTGGCAGGAAAAAGGTCACAGGGCCATTTGAAAGCTGCATGAAGCATCCCATGTACCAGGCTATGTGCACACACATATACTACTCACCTATTAGCTTTGTCAGGACTAGTGAGGACAGAGGAAAGATGCTGCATTCAACTGAACCTGAGCCAAGAGGGCCAGGTGCATGGCTGAGGAATACATTATACAACAGGGCCCTCCTTGAAGCAGACACCATCCTGGGAGTCTGGGGCAATCAGGGCAAAGGGTGGAACTCTCAGCATGTTTATGCCCAGAAATGGAATAGAGACGAAGGGACGGAATGGCCTTCTCTGGAAGAGGCAGATTGGGTTGGGGCATGTGGGTTTTCTAGGCCACTTCATGTATTCTCAGTAGTACTGAATCAATGAAAAACTTGGTCATGGGGCCTCTACCTTGGGTCTTTGTGCTTACTTCACATTTCCTCCTGGGGGACTCTGGACTCCTGTCAGTGGGCTGTTTGAATCCCTGGGCCGACTGAGGATTCTGTTTGGTGCAGCTACTGCAGATAGTGGTTCTGCTTCTGGCTGGCTTTAGGAGGAGAGGCAATCTGGGGGGACAAGGCAGCAGGCACTAAGGAAGACAGGGGACTCTGGGAGCCCCCAGTGTGTCCAAGAGGGGGTTGCATATTCATCATAGCACAGCAGCTGGGTGCTGTGGGGTCAGGCTGCTGGGAAGGACTGGAGTCAGGTCCACAACGTATGGTTGAGGCTATAGTTGCTTCTGCTGGGGGAGCATCTGGAGGCAGCTGGGGCACCAGGTGGCGCTTCCTTTTGGAGAGGCCCGAGGAATCACCAGCCCTGCAGCCTTCCACCTGGCCCCGCAGGACTTTTGGTTTGGGCCTGGCAGGGCCCTTCTGTCTCCAGTAGGGCAGGTGTCTATGAACAGGACCTCTGACCCAGTGAGGTCCCCGGGGGAGGGCCCGTGGCTGTGGAGCCTGCCCCCTTGGTGCCAGGCCCCTCATATGCCTTCCAGGCCGGTCCACCTGACTCTTCATGGTGGCCACCTCCTGAGACAGGCCTGCCAAGGCCGTGGCGAGCCGACCCAGTGTCTCGGAGAGGGCAGCACTGAGGCTGTGCAACTCCTGCTGGAGGCTGTTGCCGCAGGGGCACAGTGGCTGTTGGGGGACAACTGGCAGCACAGGAGAGGTGGGCGCCAGGAGGGGCTGGTCCAGCTGTGGAGACTTGGTGGGCGATACAGGCAAGCCCCTGGGAAGAAGGCTTCCATCAGTCCTGGCTAAAATCAGAGCAAGAACCTGGGGTGAGAGTGTCTTGGGTTGTAAGGACCTTTTCTCTCCCCATCCGGCCCCCAGAGGTCATTTGAACTCATATATTAGGCATCTTGCCCCTTCTGAGGCCTGGCTTCTAGAGGGAAAAGAAGATAACCCAGGCTTGAGAATATCTGTGCTAACTGCTTATTACATAAAAATTGGCCATTTCTGGTTGTTCCCCAAATTCATGGGCAAGATATGCCATAGATTGGGTTCCCATGGTAACCAAACTTTCCCATGACAGTGGCTTTTCTACTTTTGTACGGAAAGAGTCAGGAGTTTCTTTGGGCTGCCTCTGGGACCACACAGCCCCAGAGCATCTAAAGCTCAGTCTGAAGGAATCATTGAGAAGGGTGGTGAGCAGCCTCACCCAGAGAGCCTGAGGCCAAAGCAGCAGAGGAGAAGCTGAGAGTACAGGGAACTTCAGGCCTGGAGGCTCCCAGGCAGCTTCAGTATCTAGTGCTGCTGGTCATAAGCAAACCACATGGGTCCCCACTCCCTGCTGACCTTTACCTGCCCTCCTTGGAAGTTATAGGCTCTTAGGATTTTAAGTCTTAGAAATTACTTAAAAAGAAATCACCTAATTTTTCACTCCAAATTCCCTCAGAAATAGTCACAACCCTAGGCAAAGCACACAAGAAAGCCTTGACCACAGCACTTCCCATCCTTAACCTGAACCCCTGTTACACACCAAGCCTGGACTGAGGGGGAGCGGCTCTTCCACCCCTTTTCTCTAAGTCCCCAATCTTGGCTCTGACCTCTTTCTAGCACCTCCAGGGATTGCAAATGGAACAAAAAGTGAGGACTCCAGTAGCAGACAGATCCAAGCTTTTGACTGGTCAAGGGAAGGGTCTAGGCTTAGGGCTAGAGATATTGGCCAAAGGACCTCCTTCTCAGGGAGAGGCAACAGGTCGGACAACCTCGGGCCAGCTCAGAGCTCTTAATCAAGCAGCTGGGCCTTGAGAGTGGAGCCAGTTCTGGAAACCCCTCACCACAGGCCACCATTCAAATCTGTGGTGTGAGGATACCAACACTTGTCCTAGAGTGAGGCTCAAGGCTGATGATCCAAGTTCCCAAAGCCCCTAAGGGTCCGTAACATTTAAGTTTAATACTCCCTTAAGAGACTTTCCTCAGTCAGGAGATGTGATTTGAGCCAAATCTCTCTGGATGGCCATAGCCAGGACATTAAATGAGCCTGGGGCTCAGTGTCCACATCTGTTCTCTAGTCCCCTCAAGCCCAAAGCTTTGATTGAAGGAATATCGATCCTGGTCCACTTCTTAATATATGTTTTGCCTCAAAAAGATATCTGCATGCCTCTATGACAAAGCCAGCTATTTATATAAGAAAACACTGAAATAAGCAACCTGAAGTGCTTTAAAGGGGAGGCTTTTCCTACCTTTGATCCAAAACAATGAACCTGGAAGCAAGTTACCGAAAAGCTTTCCCAAAGCAAGACCCAACCCAAGGGCAAGCCCAGGATGTGGCTGTGGGAAGGAGCTGAGCGTGGAGGAGGGTGGGTGAGTGAACTTGCAAATACTGCTCTGGATGTTCAAATCCACCCTGTCCCCTGCAAGGACCCTTTCATCACCCTCGCCCTGGTGGCCCGTGTAGAGCTCCTGATGATGAGGACAAGGACCCAACAGCCGCCAGTTCACCTGCAATATGTTGTCTTCTGTTTCCAGGCTCCAGGCCCCTGCATTTGTCACTAACCCTGGGTGTCCAGGACAAGGTTCCATGGACTGACTCAGCAGGAGGCTGGCAGGGCCCTGGCCTGGGCCTTTTCTCCAGCTGAGGGACAGGACAGGGATTGGTAGTTGCCCCTGCAGAAAGAGCACAGAAAGCTTCAGTTATGGATACATATCATTTTGTCAGAGCCATTAGGAAGTGGGACTATTGCGACATGGCCTAAAAAAAATCAGGTTTTAACTTTAAAACAATTATGAAATGAGATGCAAGATAGACATACTTACTCCATTCCCGATCCTAATTCTAGTCAAATGTACTGCCTGTGGGGATATGTGAATGAAGATTTCTGTGTATTGGGTATATCCCCCTCATCTGTAAAATGGGCAGCTGACTGAATTATTTCCAGAGTCCTCTGCAGCTCCAGTATTATACCTCTGGTTGATCAGGAGGAGACACCAGGGAAAGCAGGTGAGGGGAACCTGGCCTGCAGGCCGGCCACAAGGCTCCTCTGAGGACATGTTCCGAGGCAGCTGTGACTAGACAGGAGAGCCTGTGGCCCATGGGGAGGCAGAGGCATCCCTGCTTGGGCTTCTCTCGGATCCCTCCCAACTTGTTTCCCTGACCCTGCCCCATTCTTGCTTCCTGTGAGGCCCACTGGGCAGTGAGTAACCATGGGGGAAGCACAGGGGCTGAGCAGGACAGAGCCCAAGGACAGTGACGGAGGACAGTGAGCATCCCCACATCTTGGACAGTCTTGGTCTAGTCCTGACCTTCTATGGCAGTACTGAGGAGTCCAGGCTGGCCAGTGGTTTCTGTGATTACTTCTCTCCCAGGTAACTGGGAGCTGCCACTTGTCTTCCCTTCTGCTTTTCCTGCTGGGAGGAAACACTGGGTTCAGGGCTAGGGCTGAGAAGTGAGGCAGCCAGGGGTGCTAGATGGCTTTTCCGCTTTCTTGATGGAAACAACTCCAAGAAGTTCCCTCAGGTGGGGTCTCTCACTTTTAATGTAAAATTTTTTAATAAAGACAACCCCACCCAGCACTCCTTGGGGATATGTACTACTCAAGAGACCTGCCTTTTCTCAGACACAACTTTATCTTATGGGAGAAACTAAAGCATGAAAAATATGGAGAACTTTTCTGGCAAGAGACAGTAAAAGGGATGAGTGGAATTAAGAGAACCCAGTCTCTAGACTTCTGCCCCCCTGGAAGACACGCGTTTCACTCCCTCATCCTTGTCCTCTTTCCCTCTGAAGAGGTCCACAGCTCACCTGTACTGAAATCCCTGCAGTCCCCAGGCTCTGCTGTTCTTTGCTTGTCACCAGGGCTGTTGCAACTGCTGCTGGCAGGGGGAACGCCAGGGTGTGGGAACAGGGGGATGTGTCCCATGCATCTGGGAAGGCGGTCGCTTTCTGGTATCACAAACCAAAGCTGGCATCAGAGCGGTAACTCTGTCCTTGGCTGTGGCTCGCCACCCTCCTCTCTTCCCCATTGCAAGTGGCTTACCCAGGAGGAGCCGCGACTGCCAGAACTCAGGCTCCAGCCTCTGGTCTTCTTCAGAGCTGCTGAAGCTTGAGCTTGAGCTGGGGCTGGGGCTGGGGCTAGCCAGGCAGGTGAAACGCAAAGGCCTCACAGGCAAGATTCCCTTCAGAGAGTTCTCTAAACAGTGGAGTGGGGAGGGTCTGTTGGATGCCCCTGAGCAAATGAGAACAATAGAATCTTCTGCCCATTGGCCCAGTGACAGCCAGGAGGACATTTTTGCCTCTGTGAGTTTGGTGTACAGAATTCCTGGTCCTCTTTCAGCTCAGCTATGACCCAACCAAACTCTGCGGGACCTTGAACAGGTCACTCTTTGGTCATGGAAGGTGGAAAGATGCGAAACTAAAACCTGACCAGCTCTCCAGCCCCTCAGGAAAGTCAGTTGGGGGATGTCCGGAAGTCTTAAGTCCCTGGAAGCCATGAGTGGTCAGATTCAAGTCAAGAAGTGTCTCCTACTTCCCAGGCCAATATCCCTCAAACCCAGCACTCATGTAAAAACCCAGTAGTCAAACAGCATATATTTATTTAGGGCCACAGAAGGCAACCCAAAAGTCAGTTCTTGCCTGGTGGGAGTAATAAAATACCATATTTATTCAAATAAGTCATCCTACCAATCCATTTTAGCAGAATAAAAAGGAATTCTGGGGCCATGGTGGCTCAGCAGGTAAGAATGCTTGCCTGCCAAGCCCGAGGACCCGGGTTCGATTCCCGGTGCCTGCCCATGTTAAAAAAAAAAAAAAAAAGGAATTCTGCGGTAAGTTAAACTAAGTGACAGCAGTAGAGGAGGAAGACTCCTCCCTGCCCCCCTCATGTAGCTACAATAAAGAAAATAGTCTCTCCCCTGGAGGAGCCTAGTGGATTGACATGAACAATGTTCTCTTTTTACCCCTCTTTTCAGCACTTTTATGTCACTTGATCCTTTTTTACCACTCCTTCAGACCAACTCAAGCTGGCAAGGGATTGTGAAGTGGAGAAACAATAAAAGAATAGAAATCTATTTCCACCTCAAAAACTTCGATTGGGTGGAAGATATGCCAGAGATTACAGAGGGCAAAGAATTTATAGTCCTCTGAGAAGATATCAGCTCACCTTCCTGGAGCCACCTCCTTGACCCTGGCCTGGTGGCTCCATAGTCTTTTAGCCCTTGCTGGTGGCAAGCAGGGATGATGCTAGAAGAGAATGCTGGTGGGCTGGCCAGATGGAGGTTCCTGGTGGGAACTTCTTTTTCAGCCAGTCCAAGATGGTATGGCTCACAGGATTCCCTGCTTGGTCCTGTTTGTAATGATAAGGGAAGGCAGTTCATGGACAGAGAACAACTTCTGCCACCACCGGATTCTCAGGAACACAAGTTTCAGGTGTGGAACACTGACTTACCAGCTCTTTATATTTTCCCAGAGCATACTCCAATCCAACATCTCCTTACCCCAAGACCTGTCTACCTGGTTTCCTGAGGGAGTCCCATTGCTCACTGGATTAGTGCCCAGTCACCAAGGCATACAGGACGAATATGGCAAGGATCAAAAGAGACAGCTGACAAGGCTCTGGACTTAGGCCCTGGGCCATGGAGTCAACAGACTGTGAGCCTGGGCTGCTACCATTTTGGACTTTATCCATTCCTCATGACACCAGGAAATCTGGACTTCAGTGTTTAATAGCACTCTCTGGCTTTCTGGCTTCAGACAAATCTCTGCCCAGGCCTGAATCCAGAACATCTTTTCATCTTAAGCTGCTGGGGGAGTTCCTGGTGCCTGCCCATGCCAAAAAAAAAAAAAAAAAAGTTGTTGGGGAGGCAATGCCTAGGTGGTCAGTGCTGATGCTTCCTTTTCCTACTTCCTAGATTCCTAGCAGCCATTGCTTTACCTTCCTTATTAACCATCCAATTCCTGGGTTCTGCTCTTCTTGGTACTCCATCTGCTGCCAAGGGCCAGGACCAGACAGGCTGTGGTCTGGGAACAGGTATCTCTTTGAGGCAGTTTTCCAGGCCTTGGAGTGGGGAGCTTGCAACTGGGCTTCCTGTGGAAATTGAACATTCTCAGCCTTGGAGAGGAACAGCTGAGTCTCAGGAAACTCCAAGAGCCTTCCCTGTGCTGCTGTGTCCACAGCAGCTGGAATCACTTTCTGAGGCTCAGGGCTATTGAACATGTCATGGCAGTTCATGGCATCCGGACCAAGATCAGGCACCAAACCTCCTATCAGTCCTGGTTCTGGTTACAGTAACATGGGAATCTGTTCTTCCTGGTCAGGGAAGGAAGAAGCTGAACTGCCTTGACCACTGTGGTAGGCTGAATTATGTACTCTAATTTAAACCTGTTCTTAATCTTAATCCACATAACTGGGGGCACAAACTAATAGTAAACAGGATCTCTTAAAAATGTTATCTTTATTAAGGTGTGATCCTACTGAATGAGGGTGGGTCTTAATCCAGACTACTGGGGGCTGAGTAAAAAGCCAGAAGCTGGAAGTCAGTGGGAAGCTAGGAAGAGAAAGGGGAGGACTTTGCCATGTGACAGGAAAGCCAAGGAACACCAAGGACCACAAGCTGCTGGCAACAGAATACGCCAGTCTTTGGAAAGAGACTAAGCTTTGCTGATATTTAGATTCTGGACTTGCCCTAGCATCAAAACTACATTTCAAGAAATTCCCATTGTTTAAGCTAACCCCACTGTACTCATCATGGCAACCTGGCAAACAAAGACAGCCATCTACATGGAAGTATGGCCAACGAGCTATTATGAGGATGGTTAGCCACAGACATGGATTCTGGGATCTCTCTACTATACCAAGCTGCTACCACTGCAAGGGACACATCACCCTCAGGATGGTCTTAAAGATCCAATGTGCTAAGGCTCCCTTCACTACATTAAAGGATCCAGGCTTCTGCGTAGAACGTTGCTGGTTATGTTAAGTTGACAACAATGTAGTAACCATTAGGAAAAAATATATAAATTGCCAAAAAAAAATCTATTTCTGATGACAAGGGCTGTGGAAGCAACAAGGACTAGATGAGCTAAAATTGTAGAGAAGGAAGAGCCTTTCCTGGGGGAGGAGACAGTCTGTGGCTATTTTCTTTCCTGAAGGTGTTTGCCGAATCTGGGCCCAGGAGAGAAAAGAGAAACCATGAGCCCTCTGGCAGTTGCCTGCATGGCACTTGATATGGAAGAGTGTAAATTAGAGGAGCCCCATGTGCAGTTTTCTCCACAGAACATATTCTGTGTTCTGGGACAAAAAGCAGAGTGAAATCCCTGAAAGTCTTATGGTACTTAGAAAACCCAGTCCATCAATAGAGTATACCTTAAAAGGAAGTGGGGGGCAGGCCACGGTGGCTCAGCAGGCAAGGACGCTTGCCTGCCATGCTACAGGATCCGGGTTCGATTCCCGGTGCCTGCCCATGTAAAAAAAATAAAGAGCATGATTTTATAAAAAAAAAAAAAAAGGAAGTGGGCTTATCTGCACAACAGAATAAGATGCAGCTGTGAAAAATAATGAAGTGACTCTTGGGCCAAAGAACATTATTAAGATGAAGAATATAGAAAGATAGCAAAGAAAAAAGTTAAGACAAAAGCAAGATTGAAAAGACTGTGTATGGAATGCTGCTATTTGCCTGAGTTAACAACAAGCTTGATTCTGCATAGAATCTCTGGGAAGAGAAATGAATTTACAATAGTGACTCTGGGGAAGGGAAATGGGGCAGATGAGGGAAGGAGATCTCATTTTTCCTATTTCACATTTTGTAGCTTTTGAACAAAATCATATCACCTACTAAAAAAATAAAAATTTAAAAGAAAAGTTGGTTTTGTGGAAAAGCATTTCAGGTGAAAAGCTCCCATACGCCAGAGGCTAAACACTAGTGGGGTTCAGCAATCTAGGCTGTGATGGACCCTAGAAGGCCCCTGTCCTACTTCAAAAGGCCCAGTCTGGCCCAGACAGTGGACTGGCAGGATGCAGAGCAGACCAGGTGTCTGTGGGACATGAGAGATCAAGAGTAATTGGATTATTTCACTGAGGCCAAGAGGGGCTGTTGAATAGTTCTATATGATTCCTAAGAGTTATAACAGGGATCATGATGAGCAACTTGTAAAAAGAAATAAAACAAAATAGACTTACTATGGCTAAGAGATTTAAAAGGGAGTCCAGAGGTCATTCTGGCGATTACTGTTGGGCAAATATCAGCCAGATTAACACAAACTGCCAAAGTATGCAAAGCCTCAAGTGATACCATTCCTCAAAACTCCAAGGACATCTAGACACCAGAAAACCACAAGATAAAGAGCTCAGATAACTATCTTATCTTAAGGACAACTGGAGTAACCCAAATATCCACTAACCACAAACAACATGTTGAATCTTTCTCTTAAAAACCTTTGCCCAGAAATGCCAAGATGAGACACAATTTGGGTTTCTCTCTGAATCTGTGCTCCCCGAATTGCAAGTCTGAGACCCCAAATAAATTATTTTGTTGCCCTGCAGCTTAATTTGTTATTTTTCAGTTGACCAACTCTATTTGGAGGGATTTAGGTTACCAAATATTCTCTCTGAGGAGGTTTGATATGAACCTCACCCCACAGTTTTTCCTAAACCAGAGGACAATTTGATATTACTTCTTTGTGTTTGGGATAAGGAAAACAAGTCGTCAAAGGAGATCCTTTTTTATTTTTTTTTTAAGAGATCTTAGACAATGTCCTCGCCTCCTGTTCCCACCCCCCTATACCCAAGCACAAGTCCTATGCCTGTTTCCTGCCTCGATCCCTAGCTCCACTTCTAGTATCAGGCGCGGCTGCCGGTGGGGGTGGGAGCAGCCTTCAGCGTCCATTCCCAGGATCGAATCCCCCTCAAACCAGCCCAGCTCACAGCTCACCTTTTCCGGGCTGGTGCCCCTGGCTTCCCTCAGGGCTCCTGAAATCCAGGTCTCCTTCAGTGCTGCTGGCTGAGGAGAAGCTGGTAGGGGTGCAGCGGGGGTCTGGGTGGCGGGCAGGGCTGTCCCTCACACAGCCCTGCAGGCCCAGAGGAAGAGGAGGCCCCACGATCCCGGCTGCAGGAAAACAGCACAGTGGGCGTCACAGCAGCGCCCTCGATCAATGCTCCCTGGGACAAGCCATTGGGGGAGGGGTTGGGGGATGCCTGCAGGAGACTTTGCCTCAAAGTGTCTTCTACCAGAGTTTCTCCTGAGGCTAAGGCATTGATGGCTCTGGTGAAAATACCAAAGGATATTAATCTATTTAAACTCAGCAGTTTGTCTCATACCCCTAAGGAGAACAGGAATCCTAAGGGAAGGAAGTGGGGTAGGAAAATATTAATCCATTTCTGTGAACATGGGGGACTATGTGTAGGTGGCAGGAAAGGAGGGGGGCAGGGAGGGTGAAAGAAGGGCGTGCCTGAGTTCTGGGTAGGGTTACTGTGCCTTAGGGTCAAATGCCACCCCAAGCCCATGGCCACGCTCTACCTTTACCGTGTGATCTGTGGGGCTGCAGCTCAGGCCTCTGAAACCCAGGCTCTCCTTGCTGGGGGCTCCGGGACCAAGAAGTGGGCAGCGGCTGGGGAGGTAATGACGTGTTCAGGGGAATGCCCTTCAGACAGGCCTCCAGGGCTTCCAGGGGTGAACTTGAGGCGCTGCTGGCTGGGACAGGAGAGATCACCCTGTCATCACCCTTGGCATGTCCCCAGCCCTGCCCATGAGGTCTCAGCTCAGCCCAAGTCTTTGCAGTCTTTGTAGGGGTGACGAATCCTATGCCAGGCTCTGGGAGACCCACTGTGCAGGAAGCCCTTCTTTGCTAGACTTTTTCTTCCCTATCTATTGTACAGAGGGCTTGAAGATAGTTGTACTTTCAGGCCCCTTAGGAGGGAGGATGGGAAGATCCACATGTATGCAGTAGACTTAGATTTCTGGTAGTCGTGAAATCACTGCAAAATCAATGTCCTTAAAAAAGAAGGCTCACTGGGGCAAGGACGTGGATTAAGGGAGAGGGATTAGCCACCTAAGAGGAAAGGCAGGTGGATGGCCTCCCTGCCCAAGAGAAAGGGCAATTCTTCTTCCCTCTGTGCTGGCAGAATCTTGCCCACGGGAATGAGGATCCCACTGGAGAGAATGTGGGGGCCCCAGCTGGGCCCATTAACCCCTCTGGCATCCTTGTGGCCCCCCCAACCTACCGGTGGCAGAGGAGCTGTGAGACCACTTGTTGGGCTGCCAGGATGCAGGGATTGTGGGGTATACAGTGCATATCTGGGGGCTCTGGTTCCAGCCATCCTCCATCTTCACCACAGAGAGAACGCCAATAGCTCCGGGACCTGTGCAGGGAGGAAGGTCTGGAAGTATCTGGGCCCTGTGGGAAGGGAGCCACTGGGAAGCCCAGGTCTCAGGCTCACACTATGAGGCCATATTCTAAGTGGACCAGATTCTGTGAGAATATAGCCCACCCCTTACATACAGAGCTAGGATGGAGCTTCCAAGGCTCTTTTGCCTCCATCACAATCAACTGCTCTGATGTATAGTCACTTGTCAATCACCAGCAGATAAGTCCAAATTAAATCATCCTTTCACCCCAGCCCCTCTGGGCTGCTTTCCTAGGTTTCTACTGAAGGTTTCTAGCATACCTGCCTCAATCTGATTTTCTCAAGGCTTTGTTCTGACAAGCTAATAAGTACTAGTGAGCTGAAGTGTGTGAAAATATTACCCATCCCAGCTAACACAATCCAAACAAACATTAGAAGAATCCCCAAATCAAAATCATACCGTAAATGCCTATTGGGCTGGAACTATGTCTTCTATTTCTTGGTCTGTCTACCTGCCCTCGATCCCTTCCTTCCTTCTGGAGTTCTCAGCTGCTGCTATATGAGCCAATATGGAGATGTATCAAGAATTTACTAAACACCTCCTACATGCCTAGCTCTGTCTACGCAATGATGGACCCCCCAACATCTGGTTACCCCAGCTGGCCTGCTGATCCTGGGGCCTGAATGTTTTAATATGGTGGGTTTTGTGCAGTCCTGCTTGGAGCAGGCCAAGGAAACAGATGACTTCCAGAGGGACTCCATGTGGCCTTTACCTCGGGCCCTCCTTCCCCAGGCCCCGGGCTCTTCCTGCTGTTGTGGGCCGCCTGCTCCTGAGGGGCTGGGGTGTCTGCCATGGGCATCCGGGATCTCCTTCAGACACTTGAGCAGACCCTCAAGGGGACACTCCTCAGAAGCTCCCTCTGTCTTCACTAAAGGAAAAAGGAGCAAAATTTTCACCTCAAGCCCGTGGTCCTCAGTCCTCAGTCCTCATAACAAACAATGGAAAGTGGACAGTCATACCAGGTGGTGCAGTTAAAGGGGTACAGGGCCAAAAATCTGTAGATGTGAGTCTTCTATTAACTAAGTTAGTCTTGTGTGAGCCTCTGTCTTCTTGGTGCTGAGTTCAAGATTGCCTGTCTACATACCCCCCAGAACTGGCAGGATAAAATGAGGAAAGAGATATAAAAGAGCATCTTAAAAGCAAAACATGTGGTATTAGTCTTAAGTACACACTTGAAGAAAGTAAGCTGACTGAGCCGCTACCATTGGATAGTTCTCTGGAGCCCGAATGGAACTTAACATTTGAAGAAAACCAGGCATGCCTCAAGCTTTTTATATAAACCATTGTTTTGAAACCTCACAACAAACCTGTGAGGTGGGACTAATTATCCGCATAGTACAGATGAGGAAACCCAGGCTGGAAGGGTTTCAGTAGCTGTGCTGAGACTGCAGAGCTCAGGAATGTCTGCCCCAGACACCCACACTCTTTCTTCCACACCATGGAGTCCAGCTCCCCAGACTCCACACAAACATCTGAATGTCCACATTAGTGACACACTAAGGCAACATCTTTTCTCCCGAGTTCCTGTGTGAGGAATAGTAAAGGACACAGAATAAACCCAGGCAAAGTAAAGGACTCACAGCCCTTCTAAGTTTCCTTTTACTAGTTAACCAAATTTTATTCTTTCCAAGAACACCACTGGCTTGAGAAATAGGCCACTGATTATACTGGAACAGTATATTATCAGTGACAATCCTTAAGAAAGACACTTTGGGGCAAGAAAAAATTCCATAGAAAGATGAGTAAAGCTTTTCAGGGGCTTCAGAAACCTTGAGGGACTCACCTTCCCAGGGTGGGCCCCCAGGTCCCAACTCCAGTCTATTTGGCCTCGACCTGCCAAGGCCAGGGAGAGGAGACAGTCTGCTTGGCGACGCCTCAGGGTGCTGGGGTTCTGGCACAAGGATTTCCTTCAGACAGTTGATGAGGCCTTGCAAGGGGCTGTTCCCAGAAGATATTCCTGCATGTAGCACATACGAGATAAGCCGAGGTCAGCACAGTCCTGACAGTGAGCTAGGAGCAGGAGGCAGACATTGACTCTAATAAAGAACTGTCTCAACTCCAATGATACTGTTTAATAACAGCCCCTCTTTGAGGGCCTTTCTTTCCCAGAGATCTTTATGAATATGAACTGAGATACTGACAACGAACCCTTATTTGAAAGCACAGCAAAACAAAGGCAAAAACTGCATTATCAGTATGTCCAAATTAATGCTTTCATATGTAGAGATAAAAGCATCCCAGTCAAAACATCTGTGCTCAAAATGTTTGGAACAGCTCTTTTGGATGTAATCCATCAACCTCAATTAATATAATCTTAGAGTTAATTTGATTTTGGAAGTAGTCAAGTCATGTGAACCTAAGTCTAAGTAATAAAGAGGAGAATCAAGGCAGATAATGTTTCAGGTAGAACACCAGGTGTGATGTTCCGGTGAGGGCGCTAGTTTTATTGTGTGGCTCTGTAAGCAGCTGAAGGCTGATGAGTGGAGGGAGGGTTGCATGGGGCCAGCAGCTGGCCCAAGGGAAAGCTGTGAGGCCGCAGTACATACCCTCATCATGCAGCCATGCCCCCTTTAATGAAACTCAGTTATGTTTACTTCTATGTAGTATGTCACAAACTTGAGTCTGAGCATGTAGGGTTTTTTTTTTTCTAACTTCAAGCTTACAGGACAGTTACAAAAATAATACAAATTCCATATAGAGGACTCCAACACATTCCCATTCCCCCAGATTGGGCACACAGTTTAAAAAAAATAATGAAAATACCTTTCTGTATTACTGTATATGGTATTTGTAGACTATAACTTTCCATTTATGCACTGCTTTTACTATATCCCACAAGTTTCGCCATGTAGTGTTTTCATTTTCATTTAGCTCTAAGTATTTCCTAATTTCCTATAAGATTCCTTCTTTGGCCCATGAGTTACTCAGAAGTACTTTGTAAATTTCCAAATGCATGGATTTTTGTTTGCATTTCTGTTTTACGATTGATCTGAACTAACTGCAATATAACTGGGGAACAGTAGACTAAGGCGACTTGTCCCTGGTAAAGAGCTTTCAACAGAGGGTTTCTGGGAAGATGCAATCCCACTTTACCCAACTCAAAAATGTCTGTTGTTTTTATGGCAACAAAATGGAAATAAAGTTAATGGCCATCCAAAGGGTAACAGTTGAATAAATAATCATACATCTATACTACAAATTTTATATAGCCATTAAAAGAACAACTGGAGCTCTACTAGTTGCCTTGGATTTCCTTGAGGAATGAGAAAAACAAATTACATTAAAGAATATAGATGACCCCATTTTTATAAAACAATAGCAAAAACCTTCTTTTGTGGCATTTATTCACATATGTGCATAGAGACAAATGTGGAAGTGTACCTGGTGAGTTTGAAACATGGACATGGGAGGAGAGAAGAGTTCAGGGAAGAGAGAAGCAAACAGAAAAAGGAAAAAGAAAAGGCATTTAAAATATCCCTGGCATGTATAATATGATCTATTATGATTCTGCGGTGCAGTCAAATATAATTACATATGCCTATATACATGTATACTAAGAATTTCTTCAATTGTAAAAACCCTTAGGACTGGAAGGGAACATTGTTGTACTTAGGTTCTGGGGCATGGGCAGCGTGGGCAGCATGGGCAGAGAAGCTGACACTGTTTCTGCTGCTACAACGGCCGTCGCCAGCAGTACGAGAGCATGAACAAAATACAGGCTCAAGAATCCACCCCTCTGGGTTCAAATATGCTTTGACACTGACTAGCTGTGAGACCTTCAGCAATTATCCAAGCCTCCCAGAGTCTAGATTTTCCATCTGTGAGACCAGAGACAGCATTTGCTTTGCCTCTGGTCCAAATGAGAGCATGAGGACCAAACGAGAGCATGATGTGGAATACTGAGCATATAACTGTTTCTTCATTGAGGACCAAATGAGAACATGATATGGAATACTCAGCATATAACTAAATGTTCCTTCATTTCTCTTCTCTTCCCAGTCTCTGCCTCACTCAGCTCCAGGGCAGCCCTTCATCTCAGGAAAGTTATCCTCCTACCTGCCCCAGTGGTTCTTCTTTCCTGTTTTTTATGGCTCTTCCTCCTGTCAGGGCTACAGGTAGGAGGGCTGGGCTCACTGCCAGGGATTTCTGGACCTTCCTTCCCTGCAGAACATAGTTGGTTAGCAGCTGCAGGAAAAGACAAGAGAGCCTTTTAGTCCTAGTTCCTGACCCTTGGGAAGTCACCCCAGATCTGGTCCCCATAAAGGACAGGTCTCTCAGCTCCCAAAATCCTTGCACAGCAGCCATGTCCTAGGAACTGGAGACTTGTGGCAGGGTCAGCTACAGGGCTTGTTCCCAGGGTCCATTCTCGGGAGAGGAAAGTCCTTTCCTTGTTTCCTTCTGGTTTAACTGTAAATACCAGTAGACTGTTCACTCTGAATACCCTTGGGACCTACCCCCAACCCTAGCCTTTGGCTCAGCAAGCCTTGGCAAACAGGTCACAATCTTACACTCACACTTCTCAAACTAGGGCATGTGTAACCCCGGAGCAAATGTGCCATATGATACATGGAATCACAGACTAAATGTAGAATATTTTGATGGAGTGTCAATTTTGTTCCATATCAATTTAAAATATTTTAAAGAAAAACAGATACCTAGGAAAATGCAAAATTTATAAGAATTTTTAAAAAATAACATAAGACTCCACAGAAATTCTAGTGGCTATCATTGTCCTCCTCTGATAGTAGGGTTGCTTTGATGAGAAAGTCCGAGAATCAGTACAGGTATATTCAGCTATTTTACCTGCTGAAAGGCATGTATTTTAGAAACTGCAGGTGTCTCACTGTGTGTGTACACATAAGTACTCAACTATCCCCTTTTTACAGACCAAAGGCCTGGTGCACTGATATCATCAGAGGAAACTGATCCCAAAGAAAATGAAGAGACACCTGATCCAGGCCCCACTAACTCCAGGGTTGGAGCCCTTGAAATGCTGGAAGGCCTGGTTCTTCCTGCCCCACCCTGGGTCAGACTCACTGATGGGAAAGAGGCTTCCCTGCTCCCCTTCTCCAGGCAGGCTGCTAGACGACGAGCTACCGGAGGGCGTGGTGGCCAGGCTGGGCCTGCGGACAGGGATCTCTGGAAGGTAGCTGGGCAGGCCCCGCAGGGGACCCATTTCCACTGTCACAGCTGCTGTCAGAAGAAGAAGGGAGAAGACACTCAAAGGCTGGAAGTTAAACTCAGCAACTGGTAAATGCTTTGATACTGTCATAGTTTGGGGCCTTTCTCGCCATGTTCCACTAACATTGACCTGGATGTCAGGTAGCCTATACAATGTCATCACTGAACTCTGAACTTTATATCCACTGCCTTGCCCTGATAAAATATGAAGCAGCAGCTCAAAAGCAGAGTAGTCCATAAAGTTGTTCCCAGAACCCCTAGTGGGATACCAACTCTGAACAGTTCAGGCTGAGCTCAGCCCATTATGGCTTGTCTTGCCCTCAGTCACCAGGAGCTTTGGTCTTTCTTGGTTCTGTTCCCTGCGTCTATACCATCCTTTCCATTCTTACCACCACTCCTGCCTCTCCGGCTTGGATTCCCTCTCCAGCATATTTAACCTGCCTGCCACCTCTCTTATTTAAACCCTTGATCAAAGCATGGTTTTGCCGCCATCTTTATCAATAACTTCTTCAAGTTATGTTAAAACTACAAACGATGGCACGTAACTGCTCTAGAACTTGGCCCTTAGCCTAAAGCAATAACTTTAAGTTGTCCCCCAATATCTGTTCTCCCCTTTGTTTTCTTAAGTTAGAGAATTACTGATTGTTAGTTGAGTGCATGACTGCCTGGAATGAAGTCATTTCACAGCTTCTCTTGCAGGTGGTGTGGTCATGTGACTACTTTGGTCAATGATACGTAAGCAGAAGTGCATGCAACTTCAGGGAATAGTACTTAAAGGGAGAGAGCATATACTTCTCCTTTCTACTGGCTAAGACGCAGATGTGATGGCTACAACTTCAGCAATCAAATAAGAAAGAGGGAGCCTAAATTCCTGATAATCATGGATGCAACCCTGACTTCTGGGATAGAACCTTCTGCTTAATTTAAACCACTGATATTTGTAGTTCTCAGTCATTTAAAAGATGAACCTAATTCTCATAATAACTCATACAAGAGCCTGGCTCCCATAATGTCTCTTTAAGGCTCTGAACAAACCATGTGCATTCTGAATCTCTGACTCTGCTTGGGCTTTTCTTCTTGCTTGTAATCCCCTTCATTTTTCACATACCCAAGTTCTATTTTTCCCTTAATGCTAAAAACCATATTCTCTCAGTTCCATGAAACTCTTCCCAACTCTTGGGGAATTGCTCTGAATGCTGCAGCTGTTTTTTTTTTTAAACCATCCACCTGGTACTTAGCACTGAGGTCAAACACTTTCAGAATCAAAGGGATCTTAAGGTCACCTGGTCTCATGGCCTCATTTTGAGGAAGCCAAGGTTCAGAGAGACCCCAGCATCAATAGCTGGTAAATCACTATCTTCTTCAGTTGTATTTTTAGTAAGAAGGTTTTGAAAGTTTCAAAAATAGAGACGAGTAGATCCCATCATCAGAGAGAGATTCGGGCGGAAAATAACTCCCCAAAAGTGGGCTTTCAAGGAGGAAATGGGGGAAAGTATTCTAAATGAGCCAAGGAGCATCTGCAGAGACTGAAAAGTCTCTATAGGAAGCCCTCCAACTTGCTCAGACAGAAGCAGGGTCTACATGAAAGAGAGATGGATATCCAAAACCAAGGATGACCAACAACAGCAAGATACTATGAGGAGTATAGAAGGAAGTCTAGAGCTCAGAATAAGTTAAGCTTGCTGCAAATGCTGAAGTCAACATAAATGGATTTAAAAACTATATTCACAACAAGAACATGTTAGCAACAGCCCAACCACCAGCCTTCCATACTAACGAATACTATGAATAAAGTAAAACTCAATTCCAATTTTATTTCCATTTTAATTTCAAGAAACCATGATCTTCAGAGCGGAATTAACATTAGAAAGACAATTAAGATAGTAAAAGCAAGATGGTAAGGAAGCACCTAGCAGTCGTAAATGAGGTCGGTCTCCTTGAGCAGAGGCTCTCTGCTTGGGGGCTGAGAGAAGCTGTCACTGTGGGGTTAATCAAGTGGTATTGGCCATCTGAGGCACGTGGAGAAGGGGGGTGCTGCCAAAATCCTGGATTCACATAAATATTTCCACAGTGCATTCATGATATCTCTTTGGCAAAATGAAGAAGAGTTGGCTAATCTCAAAATGGATCCATGCCAAGCTGAGGAGACATCTATAGCAGCTTACTGTAGGGTCAGGGCTTTGTAACTGACCCAAGTTTACTGAATAGTTTGATTCAATCCTTGGCTTTACTCATTCATAATAAACTGTTCACATTTCTAGGTGAGCCCATGTTAGAAGAACTAATGTTAGATGACAAGATTGATGAAGATTTTGGCAGGCTGGATATAGCTGGGGAAATTTGACAAAATAAAAAATGAAGACAGAGATTAATGTAAAGCCCAAAAAACTATCTGTGTTGCATAAGATGGGGACAAGGTGACTTAGCAGCATGTGTGAGAAAGAGAGACAAGCAGCTGACTCCAAGTTCTCATATCAACCAGTGGTGTGATGGTAGTAAGGTAAAAAAGATC
Source organism: Tamandua tetradactyla (assembly GCF_023851605.1). Classification (NCBI taxonomy): domain Eukaryota; kingdom Metazoa; phylum Chordata; class Mammalia; order Pilosa; family Myrmecophagidae; genus Tamandua; species Tamandua tetradactyla. The sequence continues at coordinate 194,279,821 of NC_135327.1, read as the reverse complement.
TAGGCCTACATGATTAGGCAGGGCCTGAAGGAAGGGCCCCACTCAGCCATGCTCTGAGTCTCACACAGGAAACACAGCCCAGGAACTCTGCAAGATGGGCAGGAAACTTGAAACACAGTATGAGGAAAAGCTGAAGAAATTGGAAAGGTTAGTCATGAAGAAGGGCAGCTTAGGAGAAGGAGCCTACCTACAAGGTGGAACCTGGATGATAACCAGAACGTACAGAGTCAGACTTCAGACTTCTGACTGCCACAGCTAACTGAAATGGAACGGGCTACTTCAGCAGAAGTCAGATGACCACTTGGTTGGGGTGTGGCAAAGAGGTCAAGTACTGGAATGGCAGAGGGATAAAACTGAGAAACTCTAAAGGTAGATAGATCCTTTCCAATCTGGACACTGGGAATATTCTAGGAATAAAAGCTTACCCCCAAAAATTCATATACCTTCCAATAGAGAAACCAAAACTGCAATACTAAAGACTTTTTTTTTTAAACACTCAAAGACATTTCTGATTATTTTCTTATACCCAGATTGAAGTTTTCTCTTGTATTCTCCATACTACTTAGGAACGTGCTCTGCATAGGATAGACACTCAAATTTAAAAATTATCATGCAAAATCCAGTTCTCTGAGGAGAAAGACACCAAATCAATCAAATTCAGGAGAAGCTGTACCCTTTGCTCCTTTTATTTTGTTTCTTAGAGGGAAATGGCAAACTGTACTGTCTATTGTCTACAAGCTAAGCTCAGTACTAGGTCCTTCCACAATTTCAATTATTCCCAAATAACTCTGCCAAGAAAGTACTATTATCTTATTTTACAGATGAGGAAACTGAGGTTCAAGAATAAGAAGTTGCAGAGCTAGGATTTGAAGTCTTTAAATCTTGAAGTCCACGTTTTTTCCCCTATACCAAGTATGCTAACTCCTCACCCAATTACATATCTGGGAAAGCAATTAGACTGAAATTACCCCATTCTTCAATTCATCCACATGTCCATCCACAAGTCCATTTAATTATTTCCAAAGTTCCACCTCATCACATAACCACCAACCCTGTGATTTTCTCCACCTCCCACCTCTGCTTTCTACTTCCTTGGCCATCAATTATCAGAATGCATGAAGAGATTCAGACGCCTCAGGTACAAAAGGCAACACCATAAAGCACAGCAGCCTGCCAGCTGGGAGCAGCACCCTCTCAGGCAGGCAAGTGTGGATGGTTAGGCCTGGCAGGAGGTGGCGATAAGTAGGTCCAACTGAGGCCCTGACCTGGGACTAAGGACTACCCAGTCTCATCCTTGGTCACTCTAAAGGAATGGTCTATTCTCTTGCACTTGGAGTTAGCCAAGAGTATGGGTCTGGTTACCCTGGACAGTGTTGCTTCAACTGGAGTGGGCAGCCTGCCACTATTCCCTTAACTCCAGACCAGCACCAGCCCCTCTGGAGGTTAAAGGCCTGTCTGCCCCCTAAGGCAAGTTGGGGGAGGGCACAATGTCAGAGCTGGGAGAGACCTTGGGGCCCACCTAGTCTTCACCTTCAACTAAGAGCTGAGAAGAGAGGTCCAGAGAGGGGAAATATCTTGCCTAAAATCTCACAAAGGGACATACCTAAACCTGAAATGAAATGGGGACATAAAAACATGGGTTCTTGACTTTGAAGGATAAGAATCTATTTGAGGCTTAAACTAAAAGAAGAAATTTACAAAGCCATCCTTTACAGAGCTTGGATCTCCCGTTCCTCAATCAACAATCACCCCTCTAGGGTTGCCCACTGCCATCCTGAGCAGTAAAATGGGGCAGAGAAGCAGCCACAGTTTGACCCTTTATCATTTTGGGGTCTAAAAGGAGATGAGAACAGAAGCACACTGGCCCTCAGATGTGGGGAGACACTGGGCTTAGAGGGCATAGTGAGACCTGAGCTGAGAGCAGTGAGTGAGCAGAAATTGAGGAAAAGAAAACCAGTTTGCCAAGGTGGAGAGAACACAAGGCTGGGAGGGCAAAACTTGGCTTCCCACTGGACCACTTTAGATAAGCCGCAGCTTCCCTCTGGTTCTTCAGCTGCCGAACAGGGAGAAAAATACTGATCTCACCTACCAGACAGTATACAAAATGGTAGGGTGGGGCCACAAAGGGATGGATGAATCCCTGTATAAACCACTATGAGAAAAGTCAGAAATTGCTTATCTCATAAACCATGAAATGTATTTTCAGAGGCACAGAGCCCTGGGGCATTCTTGAGACATTCAGCGACTATGCTTCCCTGCATGTGCCTGAGATCTGGCTGGAGGTGGGCAGTCCCCAGTCCCCAGTGCTAGGATTCAGACAGGCTGGTAGACAGGGCAGAGGGCTGTCCTGGCTGCCATACTCACCGTCGGAGCTCACCCTCTCCCCGTCCAGACTGGCTCCCTGGCTCTCGGGGCTGTCGGCCATGCCCTTGATTTCCCCGAACAAGAACTCTGGAATCTCTTTCACCAGCTGTACCAAGGCGGTGAGGGGCGGACTGTGCTGGGACTGTCCTCCTGTCAGAAAGGCCACAGTTAACCTCCACAGCACTTTACGCCTGTTAGCGCCTCATACTTGTGTGTATGTTTTCATATCCAGAATCTCATTTAACCCTTCTACCAACCATAAAGAAGAGCGAGGGAAGAGACTGATGTCCTGTGAGACAAAGAGGATTTAGACTCAGGGACCAGGCGATTTGCCCAGGGACAAACTAGGACCAGCAGAGGTTGGAGGTTTTGCGTGACTGGGTTTTTCTTCTATGCCCTATTACTTGTTACTTCTGACTCTGAATCCTTTCCTTCAAGGGGAAGACCAAGGAGGGCTGTGGAGGCCCGGCCTTCTGCCTTTTCCAGTACCACCTAAATTCCCTGCCTGGTCCACAGTCTGGGCCCACTGCCCATACCCACCACCTAAGGTCTCCATGTTGCCCTAACAAGGCAGATATGCACGCACACATGGCAGTACTTCCTGGAGCTGAAGGCTGACTCTGCCCTGGTGGCTGTTCCAAACTGCAGGCCCCTGAAAGGAAGGATGGCCGGGAAGTAGGGGATGCTTTCTAAGCATGACCCCTGAGTTTCTACTGAGCACTTCTCAAAACAGCAGTATAAAGCTGCCAACCCAGAGGGGTGAGGGGCAACAAGGACTGGGAGGGGTCTGGGGGGAGCTGGGGCATGGCAAGGTGGAGAAGGGCGCTGCACTGAGCAGGGTTGAGGCCACAGTGTTACCTGAGGAGGGCTAAGGACCATGTGGGTGGGAGGGGACAAGAGAGTCCAGCCTGGGCCTGGGCTGCCCTGGAGGACCACAATGCCTAAGGGCCTGGCCCATGTCTTCCAAGATCACTTACCTAGGAGGGCTCCCCTCCCCTGAGGCTCCTGCTCCTCATCAGTGTGGCTCCTGCCCCCCATGGCTCCTTTAGGTTCCACAAGTGATAGAAAAGCAGAGAGGGGAAGCAGTTCAGCTGACCCTGTGAAAGAAGAGGGGAGAGTCATTTGGGGAAGGGAAGTTGATCTCTGCCCTCTTACTACACAGATGTCCCAGGTGCCTGCACACTTATGCACATTTTATATATATATATGGTTGTGTCTGGCTGCTAATCCATACCAGAGAACAGCAGTAAACATTTCTCACCCCAATCAAATCATACCCAAAGACTTATTTCAGCATATATAAAAACACAAAAACATAAAAGATAAAGCACCCCCACCCAGTTCAGCCCCTGAGGCTCCTCAGAACACCTTCTGAAAACTGTTCATTTTGTAGATGAAATGACCAAGGCTCAAAGGGTCCTAAGGTTACCCAGGAACTCAGGGACCACTTGGTCCTAGAACCCAGGTCCTGCTTCCATTTTTCAGCCCATGTCGCTTACTCCCCAGAAAGGCCTTATATCCTCTTGGGGAAGGAAGTCCCACTTGTCCCCACACCAGGCACACCCAGCTTCTTACCCAGGGAGACCAGTGTCTCGTAGTTCTCTCGCATCACATCTCGGTAGAATTCTCTCTGATCCTCCTCCAGGAGCCGCCACTCCTCCTGGGAGAAGTGCACAGCCAAGTCCTTGAAGGTGATGGACACCTGTGGGCACAGTCTTTGGGGTTGGTGGGCTCTACACCAGTGAGGCCCAGCCCAGCTTGCCTTGGCTTGGTGCCCTAGTCCATGTCTCCAGATATATACCAGGGGATGGGAAGTGAGTACGAATATGGGGTAGGAGGTGGAGAGAGGCAGGAAAGGAGTAAAGGGACCAGCTGCAGAGATGGTCCCAGGCTCTGCGGCCACTGGGCCTAAGGAGAAGTCAACCACAAGATGGGAACCCCTGCCAACCTTAAATTTACCAGGTTAGAGAGTCATTTCAGTTAATAAGCAAACTTCCCTTTGACTGTGCAAAGACCTGGGATGCTAACATTGTGACATTAAAAAAATGTTTACAAATAAATTGATACTAAATATGAGGAAGGGAAAAAACTCTTACCTTTTAGCAGGAATGATACAACAGTTAGGAATTAAATAAGCACTATTTTTATGGTGTTCCTCACACATCCACCCCCACATCCAGAAAAAGAACATAAATAGCTTTGCAAGTCCAGAGAAGAGTTACCCTTCCTAGGACAGACAGTACAGCCATACGGATGGCTGACCCACAAAAAATTTGCATGCATATGACTCCTCTGCCCAGTATCCAAGGACCTTGATAGTTAGACTTCAATTCTACTACCCACAGCTCTTCCAAAGATCTTTTGATGTAACCTGGCTGGCTTTAAAGATTCCCAGCTCCTCTTTCCTCTTCCAGACTCTGCCTTTGCTTGGGCTGAGCCCATCCATACTTCCTAGATCTTGTCTCCACTATCAAGGCCCCATTTCCTCCACAAAGCTGCCCCCACCCCTGCCACCTACAGTATCTTCCCTCTCAACTCTGCAGCACTTATTACCAGGTACCACATCTTCATGGAGACCCTGTGGCAGGCCGGAAGCTAAGCTGTATGAGATGCAAACCGCTGAGAGCTCTTCTGGCCTGTAAAGGACATTCAAGGACACTAGTATCTTCATTTCTCTAAAAACTGTCATTAAGAAGGCTTTAAAATTGCCATCAAACTCTAGAAGATGGCCAGCAACTGATGGGATGAATTTAAAATTGTGGCAAAAATTAAACAAACAATGCAAATTAATGAGGCATGTTTAGGAAAAACTGCTCAACTATTTGTAAGGGAAAAAACGAATTATTAAATAAAATTAAGATACTTTTAATAATGCAGAGAATAGAATCTATTGCCTTGTTTCATCTATTCAAGTCAGTTACTTTAAAACCTGTCATTACAACTAATCTGAGGCCCTGTCACTGAAGACACGTGCTCACTGACTCACTGTCACGCTCTCTACCTGTCACCGTCCTGATACCTGACAGCTTCCACCAAGAGAGGAGAGTCATTCCCACCCACGCTCTGCTCTCCTCTTTAACTGGCTGGGATAGCATCTACAGTTAAATAGCCTTTTGTTCAGAGGTCTCCAGTGAGCAGATCCTGTGGCCTTTCTCTCCCAGGCTCACTGCGCATTCCCCACCCCTGTGCAGCCCCAGTCAGCTGACCAGAGGCCTTTCTCCCTAACCAATCCTCTGCCTCTCCCGCCCAGGTATAATCACTCACTGTCAGGAAATATCTCAGGCACCCTCCAACACTTCCCTTAAAGCGCCATTTGCATATCTTCCTGGGCTTTTGGACTGATATGCTGTAGCCAACTTTAGGCCCCACTGTACTTCTCAACCAGACATGAGCATGGCGAGGGCTTAGTGAATGGCCCCACCTGGCCCTGCTCTCAGGGAGGCCTCCCAGCCCGGCCTGGTCTGGTGGTATTTTTTTTTTTTTTAACTTTTTTTATTAATTAAAAAAAATTAACAAACAAAACATTTAGATATCATTCCATTCTACATATACAATCAGTAATTCTTAATATCATCACATAGTTGCATATTCATCATTTCTTAGTACATTTGCATTGATTTAGAAAAAGAAATAAAAAGACAACAGAAAAAGAAAGAAAATGATAATAGAGAAAAAAAAAAGACTATACATACCATCTGGTGGTATTTTTGCAACCTTATCCCCCACTGCTTTCTGACATTACTGCCCCATCCCTCCCCAGCTTACACAGCCCCACTGGCCTGGCTCCAGTTTTCTCTACCTCTTCCTTTTCTCCTATTTGGAATCTGACCCATTGGCCAAAGCTCTGAAATCAGAGGCTCTTAGAACAGGGGAAGACTTTAGATCACAGGAGCCACTGAGTTCCAATCTATACAGGGAGAGACCTTAGATCACTGGAGCCAGTGAGTTTTAATCTGTGGGCTGTAGATACTGGGCGCCTCAGACCTGTCAAACAGACCCAGGATCCAAATATTCAGACACTCTTTATGCACTGGACATGCACATTCTGCTCACTACATTTAAACTTTTCAATATTAAAACGGGAGGCTCTCAGAGTCACAAAAGTTTGAATCACCTATTGTTAGTTAAACTCTCTTAATGTTACTTACAGCTGAGTAAAGTGTGGTGGGGTGGGAAAGGACCAACAAGTTATAATTATGTTGCTGCCTTTTCTTTTGGCTACATTACAAATATTTATTAAACTCCCACTATATTCATGTATTTGGGGCAAAAGACGTCTTCAGAAGCTGGGAATGAGTTAAACTAACTGCAGTAAGTATGGTTTTCAGAGATGCCAGACTAGAGAATGGAGAGCTGAAACCATCTGGTCTGGTCAATGGCACCAGACTCTCTCTCGAGAGCGTCTTTATTGAACAGCATGGTTTCACAAACCAAGGCTAGAGAAGCTGACTTGGTAAGCAAGAATTCATCTGGTGTCTCCTGCCTTGAGTGGGTGACACAAGTGCTCAGCCCTGCAACCATAAGGCTATTCCTCAAAGGCAATGGATGCTTCAGGACACCCAAAGCTTGATGATGCCAGCTGTTAAGCTCATCCAGCAAACCCCCTTGCTGTGTCTCAATGCTCACCGGGAAATATTCAATTAATATTTGGATTCCCATGCAGATTTCACTTAAAGTGGTCAAAGACTTAATCAGCCATCATATATTTCCAGTTTGATTGCCAGCTATATTTTTCATTATAAATTTAGAGATGGCATATTCCAGTTTATCCAGCCTTTGTGAGTTTGCTTAATGGAAGTCAATATTCATGAAAACCATAACCTTACCAACATTAAGGCTCCATTGGAAAAACAGAAAAATCAGCACCCCCAGAAGGTAAGAAGAGACAAATCTAGATGGCCTTGGACACTCATTTCTACTCTACCTTTTGGTAGCTTGACACAGAGCTGCATCCAAGTTAGTATATAGGGTAATATCAACTACTGAGCTATGGGGGTTCTACCTTTCCAACAAGGTCACTTTCCTGACTCAGGTATATTTGCTGCACTGTACGTCTTTCCCTGTCCCCCAAGATCTCTCTCTATTGGAACAATGTCTTTGCTGTCAACTGTGGCCAGCCTGAATACTTCCCTGTTAGAGAATGCCTCCCTATGCAAAAAACAAGAGCTGGGGGGTCATAGGCACTTGGCTGCTTCTCTGTATATATTGTTTCTCCAATACCCCCTATCTGATATGTGCACCAGGTGGGACCAGAGGTGCCCCTTGCATGACATCTAGCCAACCTCTCAGGCCTTCCTCTCTCTCCCTCCCTCTCTAACTTAAACACCCTCCATACTAGAGGCACTCTGTTGGATGCTGAACAAGGCACCACAATGCCACAAAAAGGCTCTGTTCTCAAGGAGCCTGCAGGTCAGCAGAGGCTAATCCCTATGTACTTCAGAGTATTTTTAGCTCTCTCTCATTTGATTAAAAAAACAAAAAAAAGAATAAAACAAAACAAAACAAAAACAGCCCTATGAAGGCAGCTGGATGGATCCTGTTAGCCCTGTGTGAAGGAGAAAGGTTCTGAAACACAGAGGAGTAAAGCACTGTGCAGTTGGCAGAAAGAGGCAAGGCCAAGCCTAGGACTCAGGTCTTTGGACTGAGTTTTTGGTGCTCTTTCTGCTATGCTTGACTATGACTATAAGCAATAATAAGATCAGCAAACCTTAAGAAACCAACCCATTAAACATTCAACTTTTAAAATTTATTATTATCAAGTAAAGTTTGTAAGGATGGGTCATAGCGGCATTTTTAGCAAACATTCCCATTCAGTAACCTTTTACTAAAAATGTAACAGTTGTTTTTAAGGTGGTGATTGGGGGGCATGGGGTCCTGAGTACAAACTCATGCAGTCACCTCTATATGGCAGAATCAAAATGGCATTACCCTGGCCAGAGTGAGAAATGGAGAGAGGGTAATAACTCAGCAGAGCCAAATTTTACTTTTGCTGAAGAGCTTGTTTTCATCTGAGAAGTCAGCAGGCAAGTTCTCTGTTTACCAAACTGGGTGATAAACATTCTGTACATTCAGCTTCTTACAGCTAATGTATAATGACTGAAAATACAAAATAAAACAGAAGTGTTTTTATGTTGAAATGATTTACTTCAAAGTTTCCCTTTAATTAGGGCTGATTTCCTGCCTCGCCCTAGATCTACTAAATCAAGATTAAGTTTAGTGCATTCTTAGGCGAGCAAGCCCAGAAATTCAGTTTCAAACTTCCCAGGTGATTCTGACACAAGTTTTAGTGGCCCCTGGACCACTCCAATCACAGCCTGGGGATTTGGAAGAACCCACCTAGGCACACTGGATAAATGGTACCCTGAGAATAGTTTTATTCCCTCTCCTCTTTCCAGGGACCAGCTCTCCAACATAGCTGTTTGAGAACTAAAATCACAGGCATGGATGGTAGACTTTTAAGAAACAATGATTATCGAATGCTTACTAAAAACAGGAGTGAGTCCCTTTTCTATCTCAGAGATTCTTTATGAATGCCTTTGGTAATGGTTGGCTCATCACATTCCAAGCAGCTGGTCCTATGGCTGGCCTGGTCTGTAGTTAAGAAGCTCTTCTTGATACATGAACAGGGACACAGCATAGTGCTTAAGGCCTTGACCTTAGAAGCCAGGGGCTGGAACTCAAATTCCTGCTTGCTTCATATCAGCAATGTGAACTTGGCCAAGCCATTCGATCCATTTGGGCCTCAGTGAACTCATCTATGAAAATGGGAGTAATAACGACAACCTAGATTAAATAAGTTAATATAGGAAAAGTGTTTGGAACAAATGCTAGGACATGGCAAGTGCTATGGTGTGTATTACTGCAGACAAACCTTTCCACATAACTTCCACCTCCAGGTCACAGCCTGCCACTTTGAGCTACACAGAACTAGCTCTTCCCAATGTACGCTTTCTGATAGTCAGGTGCTTTCTTATCTCCAGGCTAAATATATCCAGCTCTTTCAAACATCCCTAAGAGGACTGATTCCAGGCTCTTTACCATCTGAGCCTCAAGACCAACCTTCTACAGCAAAGCTCTTATAAAAAGCTAATGGGAATCGAAAGTGGCCAGGGCTAGGGGTTCAGTTGGTGGTCTCCCCTTGTCCAGCAAGAGCATAGGAAGAGTGAAGAGTATATGAGGGAGTGAGCAAGAGTGAGTGTGCAAACTGTAGGCCACAAATGCTCATCTTCTGCAAAGAGAAATCTACCATTGGCTTGCAATCTGAACCCCCACCCCCACCCCACTTCTCAGTTTCTACTTCACCCACTTTGTGGCTCTCAAGCCTCCCTCCCCTAAACAATGGAGAAAAGCCTTCTGGGTTGATCCAGGATTGTTATAACTGAAGCAGCCTCCTACTTCATTGCTGCCATGTTAAGCTTCCTAAAACATCCTCTCCAACCAATCACTAAGACCAGCATGAAAACCAGAGTCTGTGCTCATAGAGCTTTCAACAGTTCAAGGCTCTTCCTGGTCTAGACCCATTCACCCTGCATGCCTTGGGTACATTGCTCCCAAGTCAGACCCTATACTCCTGCTGTCCCTGAGCGCCCCCTCCCCCCAACCTGTGGTTTGTGCTCATACCCCCTAAGCCTTTTGGGAGTCACATCAGGCATGAAGTGAGGAGGCCCTCCCTACTCCTCTCCTTCTGACTGTGATCTACCACTCCTCAAGACCACTCCTGGTCCACATTCTCCAGGAAGCCTTTTCCAGCTACACCATGGGAGGACGAACCCTACCAAGAACATGAGATCTGAAGGATCAGAGGTGCCACCACCTCATCTTATAGAAGAGAAAACTGCAGTATGAGGAGGCCCTAGGATGGTGCCAGTCAGCCTGTCTGAACAAGGGTGTCCTTGGGTTGCTTAACTTTTCAGCCAGAGCTGACAAGGAGGCAGTCCCTACTATAGGAAGTTCCAACTTTCCTAGCTTCTTTCTTCTCCCAAGATGCTTGTGGGTCATTAATGAAGCCAAGGTCCCTATACAGTGCCTCTCTCCTGACCACAAACTGTTCCAGTCACTCTCCAACATATACACACACCCCAACTATGGGGTCTACTACTGTTGCCTGGGGTTGGCCAAAAGTCACCAGCCCAGCATTATTACAGAACTGGCTCCAGGTGCCAATTTTCCATCACTAATTTTCCCAGCATCGTCACAACCCAACACACTATCACACAGCCCAGCCCAAATCTGTACCTGGCCATGAGAGCAATGGGGGCTCTCTCCCTCCAGCTCTCGCATCTACACACCTAGAGTCTGCCTAGGATAAAACTTGGGCCTCTTATCTCACTACAGCTCTCACTTCCACGCCCTTCCCGGGGCTTAATGATCCTCCAAGAAGTAAAGTATCAATTTAACTCTATCACCTCGGGTGGTTCATGAGCACCTCTCCCGGGATAATTTGTAATTAAAAGAAGCCATGGAGAAAGAGAATGACGCTAAACCCCAAAGAATGAATTTCCAGAGGTGGAGAGATACTCGATCAACATTTGCAGAAGGGCTGGGGTGAAGGATGGGGGCTGGGGTTTTTCCGAAGACCTGGATTTCTCGGTCCGAGTGACTGAGCTCCGCTGGCTGCACGCGGGGGGGGCCGGGGGCACAGCCCGATCCCAAAGTTGGCGGGTCCCGGTCTCTTCCCCACCCCGGGGGACCACACGGCGCTGTGCCGAGCAGTCTGGCCAAAGCGTCCGCTCGTCGTCCGACTGGGACTCGCGGCGGGGTCCCGGGTCGCCTTACCTGACGAGCCATCCCCGGACTCAGCCTCCCTCCAACTCCTCCGCGGTTTTAGTTTCCGGCGCGGCGGCCCGAGGCGCAGGCTCCTGCTCCGCGACCCGCAGGCTGAGCCGCGACCCCCGGCAGCGGCGACCGAGATCCGCGCAGGAGGAGGAGCGGGAGGCGCGAGTCGCGGGGCTGGGGCAGGGGTCTGTGTGCCCGGGCCCGCCCCGCGCCTCGCCGAGCCCGCCCCCCGCGCCTCGCATCCCTGGGAGTGGTGGTTCCCCGGCTTCCGCCCGGAGCCCCCAGGCCTCCGCGGCCCGGTCGGGCGCAGGCGGGCGACTACACTTCCCAGAAGGCACCACGGCGCAGGCTCCCGGGCAGGGCCGGACCGTGCCTGCTGCCGCTCCCCCACCTCGCGTCCTCTGGGCTCCGCGACCCACTGAAGCTACGCAGAGCGGAATGGGACCAGCCCCACAGCAAGCCTGCGAGTTTGCATGTACCGTGTACTCACCCACTTCACTCATTCATTCAGCATTTACTGAACGCGTTCTGTGTGCGGGGTGGGGATGCTCGCACGCAAGCCCCAGCGGGTGCAGTCACAAAACGGACCGTTACCCAGCCGTGTGCTGTCGGGGAGGTGCGCGCTCCAACGAGAGCTTCCTGGGGCTGCGCCGCGAGACGTGGCGGAGCCAACGGAGCGGATTCTGAGGGATGCGGAGGGGCCCAATCCTGCATCACGCGGGGCTTGGCGGCTGCAGGCTCAAAAGGGCGCGGAGCTGGGGCGGTTTGGGACCACAGACCTGGGCTCATCTTCAGAACTGGCAGCTCGCATCCTCTTTCTCTCCATAGCACTTGCCTGGGTGTAATTCCATTTTGTGTGACTATTTACTGGTCTTTGTTTATGGTGGCACCCCCAAAGTACCTGGCTCGCAAATAAATGTTTGCTGAATGAACGTGGGGTGGGACCCACTATTCTTTGCCTCCCCTTTCACCTTATTGTGCCCGAATACAGATGCCTGGTCGGGTAGGACGAGGCAATGCTGGGTAAAGGTGGAGAGGACCGCCGCTGAGCACAATAAGCCTGAATTTCCCTGACTGGAGGGGGGACGCCCTGTTAGAACAGCTCAGAGAAGGGCTTGTGGGGGCTAAACCTGCTCTGAGAGATGGAAACTTGGAGGGAGAGAGGAAACGGACCCAGAGAAGAAGAAACGCTGCTCCGAGCTTTGGGACCTCAGTTCAGACGCCTGCCACGAAGAGTCCTCTTTCTAGTCCCTTCCCTCCTTCCGGATCAAGGTCCTCTTACTCCAGAATATTTGGGGAAGGGAAGTTACCCAGCCATCCCAGTGTTGGTCCCTGCAGCAGCAGCTCTGGCCTGCCATGGGCCTCCTCTCTGGGCCTCAGCTGCTTTGCTGCTGTTCAACCTCCCGAACTCTGGGATACTGACAGGACAGGTGTGAAGGGAGGTCACCCTCCATCACTTCCTCGTGCCAAGGGACTGCTGACACAGGACCTGTGTGTGTGTGTGTGTGTGTTTGTGTATGTGTGTGTGTGGCATACTGAACGATTTATCACAAGAGTTTCACGACACGGAAAAGGAAAATTTAAAGTTGGAAATCTGCTATCAGCATTCTTAAAGGCCTGACACCTTAAGGTAAGTGCCTCGTCTGTGCTCTGAACCTGATGTCTTTCCTCTGCCTACTTGAGTTCTGCTTTTCAGCAAAGTGTCCCTTCTCTCAGTTCCTCCGTATCTACCCTCAGTCTTAGGGTCCCTAAACTTTAAAATTCCTGAGCTTAAAAAAAAAAAAAGTATTTCCATCCAAGAAAGACGCTTTTATTTTAACATGGACGACAACCTGGCTTTTCATCGATTCCACTACTCTGTTTCTGCTTGGCTTTTTGGGGCCCCACGTTGTAGACTCCGGATCATCAGTTGCTGAAAAGCAATTCACCAATATCCAATTTGCTGAATGACGAATTTGTCAAGGCTCAATTTGCTGAATTCTCTAAATTTTTGAGAAACCTTATCTTGGCTCCCATACTCCCAAAGTTTTAATTGTACTTGGGCTCCTATTCCTGCATCTACCTCAGCCCTTGTATCTGCATTGCAAAATGTTTGTGAAAACTGTCCTGTTCAAGGTTTAAGGTGTTTATTTGGTGATGCTGATCAGTTCAGTGGCAAGAGTGGAGAAGAAACAAAAATTTAAAAAATTCTCAATAATTGAATGAGTTGGTTATTCAACAAATTGATTTTCAGTGGTCTAACTGCCCTCATATTTGGCTTTTGGTTATGTGGTCATTCTCCGAATTGGCTTTGGTGAACTAGTCAGCTGTGGTTTTTTCAAATGAATTAACTTCCTTTAAATTGTGCTGTCCACTCCTGCATGTAAAAATGGCCACAATTTTAAAATATTTTCTAATTTTCTTGCAATGTCTTTTTCTAAACATGAGGTTATTTAAAAGTACTTTTAAATTTCCAAATGTATGTCTTTTTATGACGTTACCCTTCAAAAATTTTTTTGCCTTGTAGTCAGAAATGTATGTTGGCTTTTTCTTTTTTAATTGTAGAATATAATATTTATACAAAGCCAACATCATTTTTAGCAATTCTAAAAAAGTCAACATCACAGCCTAGCTCTGGAAGGAAAATCATTTCCCTCCCTTTTATGTGGCACAAGCCATTCAGGGGTGAAAATCTCCCTGACAACATGGGATGTGACTCCCAGGGATGAATCTGGCCCTGGAACCTTAAGATGGACAATGCCTTCCTGACCAGAAGGGGGAAAAGAAGCGTAACAAAACAAGGCATCAGTGGAGTAAATGGAGTCAAGAAGCTATTCTGTTGGCTTTTTCTTTTTTAATTGTAGAATATAATAAATATACAAAGTAAAGAAAGAAGAAAGGAATAATTTTCAAAGCAGACTTCAACAAGTAGTTATAGAACAGATCCCAGAGTTTGTCATGGGCTACCATTCTACCATCTCAGATTTTTCCTTCTAGCTACTCCAGAAAACTGAAGGCTAGAAGAAATATTAATATAGTGATTCAGCAGCCATACTTGTTTGTAAAATCCCATTTTCTCTGCTATGCCTCCTCTTTCTCCTTTAATCCTTCTCGCAATCTATAGGGATCTTTGGACAATGCCCATTGTGACTTTTTCATGTTGAGAAGGGTGTCCACACTAAAGGATAGGGGGATGTAATTAATTGATTATCTTGGAGAGGCTGGTTCCTCTGCGTATCAGAACCTATCTGACCTAGGAACCCACTGGAAATTGTATGTTCCAGGAAGGCAAACCTAGTGCGTGAAATCTTTATAAAGTCTCATTTTGAACCCTAGGTATTCTTAAGAGTCAACGGAAGTGATGTTGATTGGGATTTAGCAAACCATGGCAATTAGCACTATCTAACTGAAGCTTGCATATGATTAGCTCCAGAATAGCTTCTTGACTCCATTTACTCCACTGATGCCTTGTTTTGTTACACTTCTTTTCCCCCTTTTGGTCAGGAAAGCATTGTCCATCTTAAGGTTCCAGGGCCAGATTCATCCCTGGGAGTCACGCCACATGTTGTCAGGGAGATTTTCACCCCTGAATGGCTTGTGCCACATAAAAGGGAGGGAAATGATTTTCCTTCCAGAGCTTGGCTGTGATGTTGACTTTTTTAGAATTGCTAAGACTTCCTTTGTGGCCAAGTATGTGTTTAATGTTGTAAATGTTCCATTTTTTGCTTCAAAAGAGTATGTATTCACTAATCTTGGTTGTAGGAGTTTATTTAGATCTATTAAATCACACTTGTTGGTTGTGTTATTTATGTTTTCTTTATCTTATCATTTTTTGCCTAACCTTGGTAATCTATCATTACTGAGAGAAATGTGTTAAAATCTCCTATCAAGATTGTGCATTTAATTTCTGACAATTTTTGCTTTATATATTTTGAGAATATGTACATGCAAGCTTAGAATTGTTACATTTTCCTGGAGAATTGTTCCTTTTATTTTTATGAAGGAACAGTCGATCCCTAAAATATATTTTTAACAGCTTTACTGAGATATAATTCATATAAAGTACAATCCACCCATTTAAAGTGTATAATTTAATGGTTTTTAGTATATTCAAATGTGCAACCATCTCTGCAATCAATTTTAGGACATATTCATCAACTCAAAAAGAGATCTTGTATGTACCCTTTAGTTATTACCCCTGTATCCCCTTAAACCCCACCCCCCACCCCATCCTTAAATAATCGCTAACCTATTTTGAGCATCTGTAGGTTTCTCCTTCGGACATTTTATATAAAAGGAATCATATAACATGATTTTTTTGTGACTAACTTATTTCACTAGCATAATGTTTTCAAAGTTCATCCCTGTTATAGCATGTATCTGTGCTTCTCTCCCTTTCATGGCCAAATAATATTTCATTATATGGATATGCCACATTTTTAATACACAAATCTGTTTCCATCTTTTGATTATTATGAATAATGTTGCTATAAACAGCCTATTTTCCAGAAAGGCATCACCATCTTACATTTCTTCCAATAGCGTATGAGAGTTCTGATTTCGCCACATCCTTACCACTACTTGTTGTTTCTGTTTTTTTTTTTAATTATTATTATTATTACTGTAGCCATCATAGTGACTTTGAAGTGGCATTTCATTGGGGTTTTGATTTGCATTTCCCTGATGACTAATGATGCTGAGCATCTTTTCATGTGCTTATTGGCCATTTGTAAAGCTCCTTTGGAGAAATGTCTATTCAGAATCTTTGCCCATTTTTGTATTCAGTTATGTGTCTATCCCTTATTGAGTTGTAAGTGTTCTTTATATATTATGGATGCAAGTCCCTTATGAGATTCATGATTTGCAGCTATTTTCTCCCATTCTATGGGTTGTCATTTCACTTCCTTTTTAAAAAAATTGTTATTGTTTTTTAAATTAGAGATATTGTAGGTTTACAGAAAAGTCATGTAAAGATTACAGCATTCGCATATACCCCCCTATTGTTGACACTTTGCATTAGTGTGGCACCCTTGATGAAGGAATATTGAAATAGTACTATTAACTATACTCCACAGTTTACATTAGGTATATATTTTCCTTAAACCACTGTATTAGTAATACTTTGTATAAATGTCATACATTCATGAAAGAACTTATACCTGCACTATTAACCATAGTCCATCATCTACAGTAGGGTTTACTGTGTTATAAAGTCCTATGTTTTATCTTTTATTCTAGTTATATATGTGACCTAAACCCTTTTAACTAAATTCGCCCATATAATTCAGTGCTGTTAATTGCTCTCACAATATTGTGATGCCATCATCACCATTCATTTCCAATCCTTTACAATCAATCTAATTAGAAATTCTGTACAAATTAAGCATCAGCTCCCCATTTTCTAAATCCAGTCTATCCCCTGGTTACCTATATTCTAGATTCTAACTCTGTGAGTTTGCTTATTATAATTAGTTCATGTCAGCAAGGTCATTCAATATTTGTCTTTTGTGTCTGTCTTATTTCACTCAGTGTAATATTCTGAAGGTTCATCCATATTGTCACATGCATCAGGACTTCATTCCTTTTAATGGCTGAATAGTATTCCACTGTACACATATTCCACATTCTACTTATCCATTTATTGGTTGATGGATTTTTCGAGCAACTTGGGTTGTTTCCATCTTTTGGCAATTGTGAATAATGCTGCTATGAATTTTGATGTGCAAATATGGGTTTGAAACCCTGCTTTTAATTCTTCTGAGTTCATACCTAGGAGTGGGATTGCCAGGTCGCATGGTAATTCTATACTTAGCTTACTTAGGAACTGCCACACTCTCTTCCACAATGGCTGCACCATGTTACAGTCCCACCAGCAATGACTGAGTGTTCCTATTTCTCCACATCCTCTCCTACACTAGTAATAGTCTATCTTTTTAAAACTGTAGTCGTTCTAGTGGATGTGAAATAATATCTCATAGTGGTTTTGATTTACATTTCCCTAATAACTAGTAATGTCATCTGTTTGTATCTCTTTGGAGAAATGTCTATTCACATCTTTTGCCCGCGTTTTAATTGAATAGCTTGTCTTTGTATTGTTGACTTGTAGGGTTAACTTTGTATATTCTTGATACTAAACCCTTATTGGATATGTGGGTTCTAAATGTTTTCTCCCATTGAGTAGGTTGTTTTTTTTTCCTTTGTGACAAAGTCCCTTGATGCACAAAAGGTTTTAATTTTGAGGAGGTGCCATTTATCTGTTTTTTCTTTGGTTGCTTGTACTTTGGCTGTGAAGTCTAAGAAGCCATTTCCTACCCAACCAAAACTATTCCTGCTGACTCTGAAGAACACCTGCAACTCTATCTTAGGTTCTACAAAAGTTCCATACACTATGATTTCTTTCCAGAAACCTATAACCTCCAGATGGGTTCGTAGGCCAGATAAGTCCTGAAATCTAGAGAGGCCAGCCTCTCCAGAGCATCAACTAGTTCCATCCCCCATCCCATTTTATTAACAGCCTTTTTAACATGAAAACGTTAGTAACAGGCATAGCCCAAAGGAAAAGTTATAACAGATAAGATAGGATTTATAAATGAGTATGTTGCTGAATCATTATATTGATATTTCCTTTAGTCTGCATTGCCTTGTAGCAGCTAGAAGGAAAAACCTGAAATTGTGAAACTGTAACCCATACCAAACTCTGAAATCTGTTCTATAACTACTTGATACAATGTACGTTAAAATTTATTGCTTTTTTGTATATATGTTGTATTTCAAAATAAAAAAAGAAACAGAAGTCATTGCCTAACATAAGATCCTGAAGATGCTCCCCTAATGCTTCCCTTTTCTTCCAGGAGTCTTAAGCTCTTGGCTCCTATTTTAAGGTCTTTGATGCATTTTCAGTTAATTTTTGTTAGTTGTTCTTTTGCAAATGGATATCCCATTCTCCCAGCAATATTTGTTGAAGAGGCTTTTCTTTTACAATTGAGTGAACTTTGCAACATTGTCAAAAATCACTTGGCTATAGGTGTGAGAGTCTATTTCTGAACTCTCAATTCAATTCCATTGTTCTATATATCCATCCTTGTACCAGTATCATCCTGTTTTGACCACTGTAGCTTTTTGTTTTTCAAAGAAAGAAAGACTTTATTACTGGAATTTGGTAGGAGAGTAGATGGCCTAGTGGCCCAAAACCTGTCTCCCCAAAATGCAGTAGGTCTGATAGTTTTATTAGAGGAAAGCTGGGCAGTGTTTAGAATAGGAGCACGGTGTCCCCAGATGATGTAATCAGAGGTAATCTGATTATTGAGCACGCACAGATTGATTACATGCTTAGTCACAGAATGTAAGAAAGAAAATGGCAGAATGAGGTATAGGTGACTTGTAGGTTCAAGTCTAAGCTACTGTGCATGTCAGGCGGGTCCACTTTGATTAGATCCAATCTTGGTCATCAAGATAACTTTGGACTTGGGGTGGGTTAGTTCCGGGCAGACCCAAAACCCTTCAATAATAAACATTAGGGGCTGTCTTTAGCAATTACAAGACTCTAAAGTTGAAAAATTGGATAACTGGGTACACATAAAGGTTAGTCACACAGTTTTTACAATCACAGGAGCAGGAGATAAGGGCTATATAATCATTATCAGAGATCAAGGCAACTGAATTACAATTTAGAGATTTCAGGAATTTCCCTGTGTATTTCTCTCCAATATGCCAGAAAGCAAAAAGGAAATGTCTATATAATGAATTCAGTAATCAAAATCATCCCTTAAATCCTGATTTCTCAGTTACAATTCCTCTCTCTCATTTGATAATTCTCTCTCAATTTTGAGGGATATCTGGGTGAGGACTCTCTAACTGCTTCAAAGCTGAAAAGGGGCATAGTTATTAAGGGGCAAAGGGATGAAATGATGAAACCAGCTATTCTTGGAGAGTCCTATATCTCTGGATTTCAGAGCTTCTCTGGCATTAGAGGAATCTGGAGGTTTCAAGTCTCTGAAAAACAAACTTAGTAAGTAAAATTTTATAGCGCACAGGATACCATTCAGGGTTTCCAGGAACACTATTGGTTGGGGTTTGCCATATTGTGGCAGTTTACAATATCTGGCTGAAACTTATATAAGAGTAACCTCCAGAATGACCTCTCAACTTGATTTGAAATCTCTTAGCCATTGAAACTTTATTTCTTTACCCCCTTTTGGTCAACTAATCCATGATGCCAGGGCCAGGCTCAAACTTAGAACTTATGTCTCATGATGCCAGGGCCAATTACATCTGGCGGTGCCAGCGCCAGTCATTTCTCATGATGCCAGGGCCAGTTATGTCCCACAATGCCAGGGCTAGGCTTACACCCCTAGAAATTATACCCCACTTGAGGGGGAAGCTCAGAGAGAAACCACATTTGAGCGACAGCAGAGATTTTCTGGAGATAACTCTTAGGCAGTAATCATAAGTAGGTTCAGCTTACTATTAGAGAAATAAGTTTCATAAGGGCAAGCCTCAAAATTGAGACCTTCACTTATTAAATTGAGAGCCCCTCTTGCTTAAGAAAATGTCAGCAATTCCCTGGGTGGGGAAGTTTATTAGTTCTGTTTTTTCCAGTCCCTTAAGGGGCTTTGCAAACACTCCACTTTCTGCCAAAAAAAACTCTAAAATGCATTATGGGATAGCATTAACTATACAGAATATTAAGATTTTATTTCTTATTCCAGGTTCTATATCAGATAAATCTAAATTAGGTTGTTGAAATTAACTAACTGTACAGATTAAATTAGATAGTGTGCTACAGAAAAGTTCATTTTTGGACCAAATAAACATTTTTATTTTTATCTCACACAGAAGTTAAAGCTTTAAAATACAGACAATATTATCCTTTACCTTGTATATTGATTTACCTTTAGTTTTAACCAGATAAGTTTCATCACATCTTTAATCAGAGTTTCATCATTTTCTATCTTTTAACAGTTGCTGTATGGATTTATGCTGACTTTCAGAGCTGGAGAAAATCTGAGTCTCAGATGTTACACAGATACTTAAAGTTCCAGGGAACTATTAAGTTATATAAAGAACAAAGCATTTCAGAATTTAAAAATAACAAAGATTACAATCTGCATTTTAATTTTTATAAGCAATTTTAAATTAAGCTACTTTCAGAAATAAAAATATGAGACAGTTGTTTTATGTTAACAAACCATAGCAAAGATTTTGTTCTGTTTCACTTTTACACATTTACCAGAGTTATGTTAATTAACAGAAAAAATATAATTTATATATTTGTCCTGCCTTTTTAAAGTCTTTCCTTGTTATAGGTAGAGCTTTGACTATATGTAGTTTTAGAGAATTTTTAGAGCAAATCAGTGCAATTGATAATTTGGCTGTTTCTATGATTTGGAGCTTTTTAAGAATAGTTAGAAGCATGACTAACAGCAC
The DNA here is from genome assembly GCF_023851605.1 of Tamandua tetradactyla. NCBI lineage: Eukaryota > Metazoa > Chordata > Mammalia > Pilosa > Myrmecophagidae > Tamandua > Tamandua tetradactyla. Next base: position 194,259,277 of record NC_135327.1, on the reverse strand, counting down.
CATACCATTGGTTAATATCATACAGATTAGTATCAGACTATAATGTGATCAGTGAAAACATGGTTGGCCTTTTAGGAATTTTATGCAGTTTCTAAATATATGAATGATATTATTTTACCTATTTAACCAGCAACAGGATAGAAAATCTCTTTTAACCACTGTAATACTTCCCAAACACCTCCTATGCAATAGGGTTAAACCATTTTAGCACCTCACTTTTTTACAAGATGAAAGAACAAATTATTTCTAACAGTTTTTCCCTTAACAGTGAGAAGACTTGTGTGCCGATTTGAAAGAATTTATGTAACCTAGAAAAGCCGTGATTTAATCCTAAGCAATCTTGTGGGAGCAACCATTTCTCTTAATCCCTATTCAGCATTATAGGTTGGAATTTGATTGGGTTATCTCTATGGAAATGTGACTCAATCAACATGGGTATTAAACTTGATTAGATAGAGATGTGTCTCCACCCATTCCTGGTGGGTCTTGATTACTTTAGTGGAATCCTATAAAAGAGGAAACATTTTGAAGAAAGCTGAGAGATTCTGAGAGAGCAGAATGACATAGCCACGAGAAGCAGAGAGTCCACCATCCAGCGACCTTTGGAGATGAAGAAGGAAAATGCCTCCCAGGGAGCTTCATGAAACAGAAAGCCAGGAGAGAAAGCTAGCAGATGCTGCCATGTTCACCACATGGTGCCCTTCCAGATGAGAGAGAAACCATGACTGTGTTTGCCATGTGCATTCTTACTTCAGAGAGAAGCCCTGAACTTCATCGGCCTTCTTGAACCAAGGTATCTTTCCATGGATGAATGCCTTAGCTTGGACATTTCTATAGACTTGCTTTAATTGGGACATTATCTCGGCCTTAGAACTGTAAACTAGCAACTTATTAAATTCCCCTTTTTAAAAGCCATTCTGTTTCTGGTATATTGCATTCTGGCAGCTAGCAAACTAGAACAGCAGTGTTGAAGACTATGAAGAGTGTTATGGAGAAAATGAAAAACATCAGCAATGACCTTGTTATTGAAGCAAACCTAAATAGAGAACTGAACTTGAAAATGGAAACTGAATTAATGTGTATTTCAACTCATATTAAAGATCTTGGCAACCCTCCATTAGCCTCTGAAAATGCTTCATATGAATATAGAAACTCAGAACAAATGGCTGAAATGCGCATAGATATTAGGAAGTACCTCCAGTTTCTTGCCGGACAAGTAAATCCTACAAGGGACCCTGTGCAATATTGTGAGTAACAGGATTGTCCATTATGATTTGCTTCATGAAGATGTTTTCCTTCAGTATTTCATTATAGCATTGTCATAGTTTCACCTTACCACTTCTGGCAGTTCAAAGTTATTTCTCTGTGTCCTTTGAGTAGCGCAAAGTCTCTATGATCTTATTTCTTCCTCTATAATAGTTGTTCTAGTTTGCTAGCTGCTGGAATGCAATATAGCAGAAATGGAATGGCTTTTAAAAGGGAGAATTTAATGAGTTGCTAGTTTACAGTTCTAAAGCTGAGGAAATGTCCCAATTAAAAGAAGTCTATAGAAATGTCCAAGCTAAGGCATTCATCCATGGAAAGATACCTTGGTTCAAGAAGGCCGATGAAGTTCAGGGCTTCTCTCTCAAGTGAGAAGGCACATGGCAAACACAGTCAGGGCTTCTCTCTCTGCTGGAAGGGCACATGGCGGACATGGCGTCATCTGCTAGCTTTCTCTCCTGGCTTCTGGTTTCATGAGGCTCCCCGGGAGGCATTTTCCTTCTTCATCTCCAAAGGTCTCTGGTTGGTGAACTCTCTGCTTCGTGGTGCTGCAGCATTCTCTGCTCTCTCTGAATCTCCCATTCTCCAAAACATTTCCTCTTTTATAGGACTCCAATAGACCAATCAAGACCCACCCAAATGGGCAGAGACATGTCGTCACCTAATCCAGTTTAACAACCACTCTTGACTAAATCACATCATCCAGGGAGATGATCTGATTACAGTTTCAAACATACAGTATTGAATAGGGATTATTCTACCTTAATGAAATGGGACTTTGATTAAAACATGGCTTTTCTAGGGGGCATACTTCCTATCAAACCAGCACAATAGTTTAACTAGAAATTGAAGTAATGAAACAGTTGGATCAACGGTATTAATTATTTTTTCTCAAAAAAAAAAAGAAAAAGCTGGAAGTACTTATCAGTGGCAGTTTTTTGTTTGTTGTTTTGTTATAGATGTTGTAGGTTTACAGAAATATCATGCATAAAATAAATAAAATACAGGGCGATGTAATGGTGGCTCAGTGGCCGAATTCTTGCCTGCCATGTTAGAGACCTGGGTTCAATTCCCAGTGCCTGCCCATGAAAAAAAAATGTATATTTTATAATATATATATTATATATATATTTTATATATGTAAATATAGTGTTCCCATAAACCACCCTGTTATTAACAACTTGCATTAATGAGGTACATTTGTTATAATTCATGGAAGAACATTTTTGTAATTGAACAATTAATTATAATCTAGCACTTATAGTAGGGTTCATTGTGTTGTACAGTGCTATGTTTTTGCTTTTAAATTTGTATTCTTGTAACATATATATGACTTAAAATTTCCCCTTTTTAGTCACATATAATTCAGTACTTATAACTACATTTACAATTTTGTGATACCATCACCAAAACTCTTCCATCACCCCAAGTGGAAACTCTGTAAAATTAGGTGTAACTCTCCATTACCCTATTCCAACTCCAGCTCCTGGTAATCTACATTTTAATTCTGACTCCATGAATTTGCTTTTTCTAATTATTTTATATTACTGAGATCATACAATGTTTGTCCTTTTGTGTCTGGCTTATTTCACTCCACGTGATGACATCAAGGTTCATCTATATTGTCACATATATAAGGACTTTATTCCTTCTTACTGCTGAATGATATTCCATCAAATGTATATGCCACATTTTGTTTATCTGTTCATTGGTTGATGGATACTTGTGTTGCTTCCATGTTTACACAATTGTGAATGCTTCTATAGACTTCAGTGTGCAAATGTCTGTTTGAGTCCATGCTTTCAATTCTCCTAGATTGTCAGGTCATATGGTTATTTTAAACTTAGTTTTCTGAGAAACAGCCAAGCTGTCCTCCATAGCAGCTACACCATTTTACATTCCTACCAGCAGTGAATATGTGTTCCTATTTCTTCACGTCCTCTCCAACACTTGCAATTTTCTGTTTTTTTAATAGTAGCCATTTTAGTGGGTGTGAAATGATATCTTACTGTGGTTTTGCTTTGCATTTCCCTAATAGCTAATGATGTTGAGTATTTTTTCATCTGCTTTTTATCCATTTGTATATCTTATTTGGAGAAATGTCTATTCAAGTCCTTTGCCAATTTAAAATTTTGTTGTTTATCTTACTATTGTTGAGTTGTAGAGTTTCTTTATATATTCTGGATATTAAACCTTTATTGGATATGTGGTTTCCAAATATTTTCCCCCAGAATTGTCTTTTAGTTTCCTGATAAAGTCCTTTCATGCACAAAAGTTTTAAACTTTAATGAGGTCACTGAGTCAGCCTGACTTTTACCAAAATGTGGGAAAGATCAGCATCATGAGATGCAGAATTACGGATGGGAGCATAATATTCAATACCAGGTCCAAGTGAGCAAGAATAAAGAGAGCAAGTGAGCACCTGGATTTGAACTAGGAACCTCTTAATCTGCAGCCAAATGCTCTGCCCCTAAACTGTACCTCCTTTTATAAGTGAGGGCCTAAGTAATACCTTTAACCTTTATGTCCACACCCCATTCCTTTAGTTTTTGCCACAGATGTTGGTTCAGGCTGGGCCTCCTGGAAGCTGCTAACCTACTTCACTGTAATTTTATCTCCCTTAGGCAAAACAAGCAAATATTCCCCTCTCTATAGCTGCCTACCCCTGCCCTTTTTGGAAAAGCACTGACATTGGCATTTATAGCTGGAAGGGCCTTCAGAGTCACTACTCTGTGACCTTCACAGTAGGCATCCCAAAATTGAGATTTAAGTCTTCCCAAACACACACACACACACACAGCTTTTTATAGACAGTATCAGGACCTGAATCTACCCTTCCTGCCATCGAAAGTTACTAAACCAATGGCTCTCTTGTCTTCCTCTTGTCCCTATTCTCCATCTGTCTAAAAAATGTAAAGGCTGGGTATCTGGAGCTATCTGAATAGATTTACACATACCCAAGACAATCAAGGGGGCTGGTATGTGGACTTGGCAGCACATGGATGTGCCACACAGCTCCAGGACTACAAGGAAATGTTAGTGGGGGACACCAGGATTTGAACTGGTGCATGGATTACACTCCTTGGAGCAGTCCTCAGATTTCATGTTCTTTGAAATCATCTTGGGAGCTTATTAAACATGCAGATACAATCTGAGGTTATGAACAAAATCCCTGTAGAGAATCTGCAGACTCCACTTTGAGACACCTCTCGCAGATTTAGATCTGCTTCCTTTTACACTACCTTTAGGAAGACTCAGGTACTGAGACACCCAAGAAGAAGCTGGATTTGAAAGTCTAGCACCAGTCCCGGTAACAGTCAGGTCTGGTGGGAAACTCCAGGATTTAAACCAAGAACAACTGTCAAACTGCTTGTCCTCTGAACTCTGCTCTGTACCCAGTGGTTCTCAATTTTAGGGTGCACCAGAGTCGCCTGGAGAGCTTGTTAAAAACAAAGATGGCTGCCTCCCCTCAAAAAAACAAAGAACAAAATAAGCATCTAATTAACAAGTTCTCTGGTAATGCTGATGCTACTCGTCGAGGGCCATACTTTGAGAACCACTGCTCTGGTTCTCCAAACATCTGTGACCAGGACCTTTTCCCACAGCCACACCCAAGGCTCCCATTAATCTGTTGCCTCTTCTGCATGTTCATTGGGAGCTGGTACCTCAGCTCTACTTAAAACCGGATCCCTGGGATTTCTCTCCCTTTCTTCCCAGTGTCTGTCTGGGACCATTGGGTGGTTCTTTTTGCCCTTGGTAAGTCTCCTTTCCCCTGGCCCGATGTGGGAATCTACTTGAAGGAGGGGCAAACTCATTAAAGCAAGCCAAGGAGTAGATCCACCTGTTCCATCTGGAGCAGCCCAATACAGGTCGAAGAGCCCAGTTTGTGTAAAATCCAGTTCAGAGGGGGTTCATATTTTGATTTCTATATTAACAGTTAGAAAACAGAAGATGAGAGGGAATTTTTGGTCCCTCAAAAAAGTCTCAAGATTGCCACATGGAAACATGAAACTCTCCTCCAAAGATCTATCTGAACTTTGTCTTTGGAGGTCTCTTAGAACTTCTATCCAGCTTCCATTTCCTGAAGTCCAACTATGTGCTCAACACTGTGGGCTCACAGCAGAAGGTGAGACTTCTGTGACATTTAAGGAAATTAAGTAGGCTTACATTCATGAAACAAATGTTTTTGAGTATTTACTGTGAGCCAGGCACTGGACTGGGTTGTGGGGATACAAGAATAAATAGTGTCAGCTCTACTTTTGAGCATTTTCCAACCTAGTGGGTGGAAAAAAACAGTAGACAACAGTCTGATGCAGTGGAGTTTCTGCTAGAATCATCTGTGGGAGCATAAAGGAAAGAGACTAACACTACCTGGGGCTGCTCTGGGGAGAGGCCAGTGAGCTTTGGCTTGAAGAGTGGTTGCTCTAGTTTGCTAGCTGCCAGAATGCAATATACCAGAAACCGAATGGCTTTTAAAAAGGGGAATTTAATAAATTGCTCATTTACACTTCTAAGGCCAAGAAAATGTCCCAATTAAAACAAGTCTATAGAAATGTCCAATCTAAGACATCCATCCAGGGAAAGATGCCTTGGTTCAAGAAGCCAGTGAAGTTCAGGGCTTCTCTCTCAAGTGAGAAGGCACATGGCAAAGACAGTCAGGGCTTCTCTCTCAGCTGGAAGGGCACATGGTGAACAGGGCGTCATCTGTGAGCTTTACTCTCCTGGCTTCCAGTTTCATGAAGCTCCGTGGGAGGCATTTTCCTTCTTCATCTCCAAAGGTCTCTGGCTGGTGGACTCTCTGCTTCATGGGGCTGCAGCATTCTCTGCTCTCTCTGAATCTCCTACTCTCCAAAATGTTTCCTCTTTTATAGATCTCCGAAAAACCAATAAGACCCACCCAAATGGGTGGAGACATGTTGTCACCTAATCCAGTTTAACAACCACTGTTGACTAAATCACATCATCCAGGGAGATGATCTGATTACAGTTTCAAACATACAGTATTGAATAGGGATTATTCTACCTTTATGAAATGGGATTTTGATTAAAACATGGCTTTTCTAGGGGGCATACTTCCTTTCAAACCAGCACAGTGGCCCTGACAGGAGCAGGCAGCATTTGAGAGGAGGGATGGGTCTGTGGTAGAGAACTGGGGTGGAGGAGAGCAGGGTTGGCCAGGCTCTTAGGAGATGACCAATATGTACATCTTGAGCCTGGCACACTTGGGAGAGGTGGGCTGGGTTCACTCCTATGTGTCTGGCCTGGGGATTTGGGGAATTGCAGAGCCACTCACTGACAACAAAGCCCAGGAGATGGACTCTGGATATGGCTGAGGGGTTGGGGTGGGGGTGGGGATGAAAAGGAGGAAGAGTTTGGCTCTGAACTTCCTGGGTGTGAGGTACCTTTGAAACAGTTCTTGACTAGATATATAGATTGGCTGTCATAAGCATAGAGACTCTAACTGAAGCTGTGAGTGTAGTTAGCTCACACAGAGAGAATAATTCCTGGAATGAGAGGAGAGTTTTTCATTTAAGATGAGCAGAGGAAAGAGAGGTGAGCTGGCAGGTGGAGGATTGGAAAGGATTAGTGTCGAGTTTCAGTAAATTGTGTGTGTGTAGGGGGTGATGGTGGGGTGGTGAGGGGGGATTGCAGACAATAAAATTTTTTTTAAATAGTATTAACAACACTTACTTAGTGTATACTCTGTGCCAGGCATTAGTTTAAGTGTTCCTATATGCTTGTTGGAAACTGATAACTGTCATTGGAGGACAGTTTGATAGAGAGGTGTGGAGGTAGAAGACTGACTGCAGTGACTTGAAAAAAGATGGAACTCCATGAAGTGGAGTCATGCATATAGAGCAGGGGCAGTGTTTTAGTTTGCTAAAGCTGCCAGAATGCAATATACCAGAAATGGATTGACTTTTACAAAAGGGCTTTATTATGTTACAGATTTACAGTTTTAAGGCCATGAAAATGTCTGAATTAAGGCATCCAGAAAAAGATACCTTGACCCTGAGGAAAGGCCAGTGGCATCTGGGGTTCCTATGTCACATGGGAAGGCACATGGCAATGTGTGCTGGCCCTTCTCTCCAAACTATCTCTGGGCTTCTTTGTGTCTTTTCTTGTTCCTCACTGGGCATTTCTATTTCTGAGCTCTCTTCAAAATGTTCTTCTCTTAAAGGATCCAGCAAGTGGATTAAGATCCACCTTGAATGGGCAGGGTCACATCTCCTTGGAACAACCTAATTGAAAGGTCCCACCCAAAAATAGGTCTGCCCCGCTACAAGATTGGATTAAAGGGGCATAGTTTTTCTGGGGTACATGACAGTTTCATACCAGCACAAGCAATAATTATTTTGAATAGAGGGCCGGATAGTAAGTACTTTTGGCTCTGAGGGTCATAAAGTGTTTGTCATAACTACTCAACGTTGTTGTGTGAAAGCAACCACAGATAATTAACAAACAAATAAATGTGGCTGTGTTCCAATATAACTTTATTTACAAAAACAGGAGGCTGACTGGACTTGGCTCATGGGCCCTCATTTGCTGACCCCTAATATAGAGCACACTTTCATGAAATGTGCCTATGAAAGGAAAGAAAAAAAGGGACATAGTCTAGAGGGAGGATTTTTTTTTTTTAAAACCATTTTATTCACACACCATACACTTTATCCAAAGTGTACAATGAATGGCTTTTGATGTAATCACAGAGATGTGCATTCATCATCACAATCAATTTGAGGACATTTTCATTGTTCCAAAAAGAGAAATCTCATACATCTTATACCCCCTATTATTGACACTTAGCATTGGTATAGTACCTTGTTACAATTGATGAAAGAATATTACAATATTACTATTAACTATAGCCCATAGTTTGCATTAGTTATATTTTTCTCATATACCACCCCTATTATTAACACCTTGTAATAGTGACACATGTTTGTTCTAGTTCGTGTAAGAACATTCTTATATTTGTACAATTAACCACAATCTTCATCCATAATAGGGTTCACTATGTTATATGGTCCCATGTTTTATCTAGAGGGAAGATATTTTTGAGAAAGGGAGAGAGAAAGGGAAGAAAAATCATGAAAGGTTAAATCCCAGCAGAAGGCTGAAAGGACAGGATACCCAGAGCCCTTGCTGGATTGATGGTGTGTGGGGGCCAGAAGATCACTTAGGGAAGGTTATGTCTTCTCTCTCTCTCTCTCTCAATCCCTTTTATGGAAAGATTCAGTACCATGAAGCCCATCAGGAGGGGAGATGGATTTGTAGCATCACTGTCCTAGCCCAATCCACCTAAGAACACCATAGCAAACCTATAGTCCAACAAAGTCAGATTTATTGACCCATTGCAATGAAGGAGATGGAACAGCAGAAGCATTAGAGTCTGGACTGCATAGTGAACCTAGGCTTTGGTTTCCTTGGAAACTACAAATTTATCATAGATATGGGATGCCATGCTTAGTAATCCTTTATCTGAAACTTTTCACCTGGGTGAGAAATTGAGGCTACTTCTCTGTGTCAAAGTAACTTAGATCCTCCAAGCATGAATGGGATGTTTCATTCTTACTGGTAAAATTTCAAACAGCAAAGTTTATAATAGTGTGTGATCTTCAAGAACAAAGTTCTTCAGCGAATAAGAAAGTAATAGTCTCTTGAAGAAGGGGATCATTATGACATTTTGCAGCCGCCGTGTGTCCTTGAGAGAAATAGTCTGTACTGTTAACTATGTAGCAAGTTTTATTCATGCCTGACGTTATCTGAGCAGATATTTCTCCCTCTGATTTAATTTTTACTTTCTCACTATTTTTTGTAGAGAAAAGTAGTACTTTGATCAGGATTTGAAGGAAGACCTGTAAGGATCTGCAGACAGAGGCTTTCCAGAGCTATAACCCCTCTTACATTAACATCCTAATTCACACCATATCTAAGACTCTGGTAACTCATTGCTGCTTTGCATGTCCAAGGGCTTGGGCCCAGAATCTTTTGCATTCTTTTTAGGCAAATGAGGTTACAGTAACTTATCTGCAAGAATTTGAAGAGAATATGATCTTCAAGGAAAGAAAAGTAAAAACCCATTGAGCTGCAATAAGACAAATACAAAAGGATAGATACTGTATAATCTCAATATTATAACTCCGGTAAAGATGACAATGTCAAGGCTCAGGAAAGCCGATTGGGTTGCTCATAATAATAAGCCAGGAAATGATCAGCTCCCAGACGGAGAGTCAATGCAACTTCTTCCAATATTTTGCTCTAGTATGAGCTGGAGGAAAATTTTGAAGATAGATGGGGAATGTGCTGCTCTCCAGCCCACATTTCCCTCCTTCTTTCCCCTTTGTTCTCTCCCTCCTTTCCCCTCTTTTTCTCTCTCTCTTTCTCTGCCTCTTTCTCTATTTCTTCCCTCCTTCCTTCCCTATTAAACAAACAAACAAATCCATTGAGGTTATGGGTTCCCCTGGGGCAGGGAGTGTGGGGGGTACAGAAGATGCACCTAAGAGATGGGTTAATTGCTGGTGTAGATTTTAGACGGTATATGGTGTATGAAACGAATGTAAATTTAGGTCAAACCCAAGTAAATCCTGACTCTGGCCCTTGGACAAGTCAGTTAATTTATTTGAACCTTAATTTGTTTATATCTACATGAGGATGCTATTACCAAGTTCCCTGGGCTGTTTTGAGAATTAAATAGGAAATTATCATTGAAGTGTGCAAAACCATATCTGCAACGTTATATTGCCTATGTTTTTGGACGCTGCAATGATAATCAAATTTTTCTAGAACTGAACTGGAAAGTGATACTGTCCTGGGGGATCCAGATGTTCGGTCAATGGAGAGGGAAGCATTGTAGTGGAGCATGGAGAGGTCATTAGGAGCACCATCACTGGGTACCAAACCATTTCAGTTCATCATCTTCACTCTTCATTCACTCATCTTCACTCACCGACAACTTTCTTTTACCCTCCTCCACTCCTTTCCCTCCCCTTTCATCCTCATTCTCACAGAAAAGAAGTGCCTGACTTTGCCATGTCACAGGAAAAGAAGTCTAATGATCTTATTCATTCATTTAATTGACATTCAAGTATTTATTAGGCGCCATACATGGTGCCAGGCCCTGGGAGAGAATGATAAACAAACTAAACCCTGTCCTTGCCCTCAGCTCCCTCAGTATTCCGCATTCCCAAAAGTTTCCATTTCTTCATCCATCCATTCTCCAAGTTCCTCTCCCTTCTGTTGTCCTTTCTTTCCTAAAGATACCCTTCCTGTATGTTGTTGCTTGCATTCCTGCTCCCTTCTCTCTTCATGTTGATTCATCAAATCTTGAGGTCTCTCTCCTCTATGTTCAATTTCTGTCTCTCTGTATAAACATACTAAGGGAGACTCACCTCACTCAAGTGATGAACCGTACTGCAGATTAAAACACACACACATACAGAAAACCTTGGGCTCAACTTAAATGAAAAAGGGAGAATTTATTATCAGAACCAATGATATCTTATGTAACAGCAGTGCAGAATGCAATTTTGGATTTCCCTAACTACAGAGCTGAGAATAGACTAGAAGGGGCCAAGAGTGGACACTACTGTATTCTAGAAATAACAAGATTAGTTATAAATCACACCCTTGCCAAAAAGATGGTAAACCTGGTGTTAATGATGAATATTAAGTTCACAGAGAAAAACAGAGCAAGCTGTTGGTTGTTTATTTCAGACGTACAATGCAGCAGAGCAGTTACTATCAGATATGTGGATTAAAAAATACTTTGCTTAATTCTGGGCAAAATTATTGATGAGCAGAGTTTGAATCAGCCCTTGGCCTGTGTGTGTACATAAGATGGCAAAGTACTTCTTAATCTTTGTTTTGTTTATCATTGACAACCCATGCTACTGGAGAATGTACATTCCTTTAGATTAATATTTCTTTTTTTATGTACTATAGATTCATTGGAAAGGGTATGTTGGGGTCAATTCTTTTTGCCAAGCTGTATGTAACAAAGAAGAGCAATACCACACAGAAGAGTCTGCTCCTGAATGCTAAGTCCACACTCTGCTTCATTTGGAGAAGAGTTATGTTTCCTATCACCACTGAAGGAAATTGTTTTAGCTTTCTAGCCAAAGATATGGGTAGCAAGTACAAGATTCTGCCTTTCCATTATAACATATATTGGATTTTGTTTTAGTTTCCTTGGCTGTTCAAGCAAATACCATGCAATGGGCTGGCTTAAACAATGGGGATTTAATGGCTCATGTTTTTGAGTTTAGGAAAAAGCACAAATCAAGGCATCATCAAGGCAGTGCTTTTTCCCCAAAGACATGGCTACTGACGATCCCTGACTCTTAGCTTGTCACACGGCAAGGCAGAGGGCAGTGTCTCCTGGTCTCTATGTTCTCTTCCAGGTTCCAGTGGTGTTCAGCTTCTGGCTGTTCCCTCTGTGGCTTTCTCTGTCTGAATTTTCTTCTGCTTATAAAGGACTCTGGTAAGAGGATTAAGACCCATCCTGATTGGGCTGGGCCACACCTTAATTTAAGTAACCTCATCAAAAGGTGCTACTTGCAATGGGTTCACATCCACAGAATGGGTTAAGTTCAAGAACATATTTTTCCTGGGTACATACAGCTCCAAACCACCACCAATATTAAGTATGCTTACATGAATTTTTGAAATGAGAGATGAGATAAAAAATATTTCTTCAAGATGCTTTTAAGGATCTATCAGTTCAAGAAGCATGATTCAAGTAACATATCTCAGGCACATATATACTTTGAAAACCCAGAATCTATCACTTTAGGCCATCAACATGATTTTTTATTGCTTGGTTTAGAAGACTTGTTTGTGGCACACAAATTCTATAGTCGATTGTTTGGCTTACTCTCCATGCATGATGATTTTCTTTGTTTGTGGTAAAGAAAGGAATCAGTGGTGGGTTATTGGACATATTTAAAAGCCACATCTGAATGGTGCAAAAGAATCTAAAGAAATGCCTCCCAAAGCTACAGTGAATCAGGAATTCATTCACAGCTGTCTCCCATGTTGGAACATTCAACTTTCAGATTTAAGGATATTGTACTTCTTAACTTAGTGTCTGAGTGAGTGTAGAAAGAAATGTTTAGTGAGAAATCTAATTTCTGGATTTATTTAATGTGGTGTTTTGGGTTGCTAAAGCTGTTGGAATATAATGTACCAGAAATCGGTTGGCTTTTACAACAGTTTATGCCTTTTGTGATGTTCAAAAAATCCTTCCCTTCTCTGAGAGTATGAAGAAGGTCTCCTGTTTTTAATTCATACCTAGGTCTTTAAATCATTCTGAATCTGTATGTCTGTAAGGTAAGGGTTCTAAGGTTTATTTTTTAAATATGAAAACAAGTTATATCAATATAATTTATTGAATAATTTGGTGCTTTTCACAGTGGTTTATAATTTTTTCGTCATGTAGAAGGGGACTGTAGAATTTATCATCCAACCAACCAGGACACTTCTGAGACTGAAAGGAGATGCTATTTATATTTTGCTGGGACCACAAGCATGAACTGAGACTGTCCCAAGCAAATCAGGAATCATAGTCTCCCTTTTCACATACCAAGTTCCCACATATCCATGGGATATAAATGCATCATATTTCCTCTTCCATTCATTTATGTATCTATTTCTATGCTAAAGTTCACTGGTTCAATTATCCTCGCTTTATAAGTCTTGCCATCTGGTAGAACAAGTCCTACTATCTTGTGTTCTTATCTGAAATTGTCACAGCTCGTCTTGTACTCCTGCTTTATTTTATTTTTCCAAGTTCTACAAAATCCTTTTTTAAACTTTGCTGAAATTGCATTGAACCAAATGATTGAATTGGCATATTTACAACATTAAGTTCTCCATCCACAAATATGGCATAATCTCCATTAATTCAGATTTCCTTTATGTCCTTCCCTAATACTTTATAACTTGGTCCCTAAAGAACTTACACAGCTATTATTTTATTTCTAGTTATTTAATAGTTTTTATTTTTTCTATGGATAGGATTATCAGCAGCTGGCTGCTGCTGGTGGATGAGGAACGATATTCATTTTCGTATGTTGATTTTTCATTCAGTAAATTTGCTGAATTATCATGCTTGTTCTAATAATTTTTCTCAGTGTTGGCATTCATGATATCTGCACACAAGAGCACTATGTCTCTTTTCAGTCCTCATTCTTCTTTTTCACCTACTGTTTTTTTCTATTTCTTTTTTTTATTAATTAAAAAAAATTAACAAACAAAACATTTAGAAATCATTCCATTCTACATATATAATCAGTAATTCTTAATATCATCACATAGTTGCATATTCATCATTTCTTAGTACATTTGCATCGATTTAGAAAAAGAAATAAAAAGACAATGGAAAAAGAAATAAAATAATAATAGAGAAAAAAAACCTATATGTACCATACCCCTTACCCCTCGCTTTCATTTACCACTATTTCAAACTGAATTTATTTTAACATTTGTTCCCCCTATTATTTATTTTTATTCCATATGTTCTACTCTTCTGTTGATATAGTAGCCAAAAGGACCATCAGACATAAGGTTTTCACATTCACAGAGTCTCATTGTGAAAGCTATATCATTGTTCAATCATCATCAAGAAACATGGCTACTGGAACACAGCACTACATTTTCAGGCAATTCCCTCCAGCCTCTCCACTACATCTTGAACAACAAGGTGATATCTACTTAATGCGTAAGAATAACCTCCAGGATAACCTCTCGACTCTGTTTGGAATCTCTCAGCCATTGACACTTTGCTTCATTTTACTCTTCCCCCTTTTGGTAGAGAAGGTTCTCTCAGTCTCTTGATGTTAATTCTCAGCTCATTCTAGGGTTTTTCTCAGTCCTTTGATGCTGAATCTCAGCTCATTCCAGGATCTTTGTCCCAAGTTGCCAGGAAGGTCCACACCCCTGGGAGTCATGTCCCATGCAGAGAGGGGGAGGGTGGTTTTTTCACCTACTTTTATTATATTACTATAGAGGCTAGGATCTCCAGTACAATATTGAATAGTGTGCCAGTTTGAAGCTATTATGAACCCCAGAAAAGCCATGTCCTTTAATCTTCATCCAATATTGCTGGGTGGTATCTTTTCAAATGTTTCCATGGAGCTGTGACCAACCAATTGTGGGTGATAATTTTTGATTGGATGGTTTCCATACAGATGTGTCTCCACCCATTCAAGGTGGGGTGGCTTACTAAAACCCTTTAAGAGGGAACCATTTTTGGAAAAAGCCAGAACCAACAGAATCCACACAGCCAGAGTCCTTTGGAGATGAAAAAGGAAAACACCACTGGGAAAGCTTCATGAAACAAGAAACCTGGAGAGAAAGCTAGCAGATATCTCCATGTATCCTCCCAGCTGAGAGAGAAACCCTGAATTTCATTGGCCTTTCTTGGGTGAAGGTAACCTCTTGTTGGTGCCTTAATTTGGACATTTTTCACAGCCTTAGAACTTCAGACTTGCAACTTAATAAATTCCTCTTTTAAAAGCCATTCTGTTTCTGGTATATCGCATTACAGCAGCTTACAAACTAGGACAAATAATAAGGGTGATAACTGACATCCTTGTTTCTGAATTTAACATAACTGCTTCTCATATTTCATCATTCAGTATTATATTTGTTGTAGGTTTATGAAAGATTCTACTTATCATGCTAAATCTATGGTTATAGTAGTAGAAGCAACGATAAATACTCAGATTCAGATATATCCTAAAGTTTAGCCAACATTATTTGTGGTTGGATTTGGGTGTAAAAGAAAGAGATGAATTAACAGTGACCTTCAGGTTTCTGACCTTAATCAGAAGGAAAATGATGCCATTTACTTCAGTGGGCAATAGTGGGAATGGAGCAGGTTAGGGGTGTGTTAGTTTGCAAGCTGCCGGAATGCAATATACTAGAACTGAAACAGCTTTTAATAAGTTATAAACTTTCAGTTCTAAGGCAATGAAAATGCCCAAACTGAGGCATCCAGGGAAAGATACCTTAATTAAAGGAAGGCCGATGCTTCTGCAACGGCTCTGTCATCTGGGAAGGTACACTGGTCTGTTGCTCCTGGGTTCCGTTGCTTTCAGCCTCTGTTTCTGTGGCGTTTGTCAGCTCTGTTGTGAAGTTGCTGTTGGCTCTGAGACTTCTGTCCTTTCTCTAGGCTCTGCTGTTTCTGCCGTTTCCAGCTCTCTCAAAAATGTTTCCTCTTTTAAAGGATTCATAATCTAATCAAGCCCCACTTGGGAATAGGTGGAGTCACATCTCTATCTAATTAGAGGTTAATGCCCACATTTGGTTGTGCCACATCTCCATGGAAATAATCTAATCAAAAGTTTCTAACCTACAGTGCTGAATAGAGATTAAAAGAAACAGCTGCTCTCACAAGATTGGATCAGGATTAAAACATGCTTTACTAGGGTGCATAATACTTTCAAACCGGCAGAGGGGGTGAGAATTAATCATTCTCTTTTGTCCAAGTTCGGTCTGAGATACCTAATAGATTTCTAAATTTAGATATCAAGTAAGCACTTGCTATGAGCCTATATAGTTCATGAGAGAAGTGAGGCTGGAGATAAAATTTGTGAGTCATCAATTTTGCACATCCTAATTTCTCTCTAGTATTCATTTTCCTTTTTTCTCATTTAGGTTGTTAGTTTAGTGTGGTTCTGTTGTAGTAAATGCTCTTTAGGTTTGTACAACTGAAATTTTCTTTATTTTGCTCATAACTCCTAAATATTACTATATTAGGGTTCAAAATTCAAGGTTAGAAGTTATTTTTCTTCAGCACTTAAAAATATTTCTTTTATAATTATATAAAATGTAGTAAGCAACTTTATTATTCAAGTTCTTATCTCATCAAATGGTTATACATTTTTTTTTTAGTTACATGGTTCAAGGGCCATTTCAGCTAAAAGTTTATGTTTACCATGTTTACTTTGGATTCTATATTTACTTTATACTTCTCAGCTACAATTTATATTTTAGATAACACTCAAGTAATAAAGGAAGGAATTACATAATTTAAAAACAATGAGAAAATACACATATGAAAAATCCTTAATAGTTATGGTCATCCATTATTTAATCTGTGAATATTTATGTTTTTTAAAAAATCATAAATTTAACAGTGCATATAGTAGATTTGAGGCTCTGGAGATTTGAGATACAGTTTGAGTTTTTAAGTTTTGAGAAAAAAATATGGTTTTCTCCCACTAAAATATGGATATGTCTATATTGCTGCTGGAATGTAATATACCAGAAATGGATTGGTTTTTATAAAGGGGGCTTATTAAGTCCCAAGTTTACAGTTCTAGGGCCATAAACATGTCCAACTAAGGTATCCAGAGAAAGACATCTTGACTCAAGAAAGGCCAACCTGGATAGGCACATGGCTGGTGTCTCCTGGTCCTTTGGTTTCTTTAGTTTCAAACAACTTCTCTGGGGGTGTTTCCTTTTTGCATCTCCAAATATCTCTGTCTGTGTCAGCTTTGAAGCTTTTTCCAAAATGATTCCTTCTTAGATGACTCTGATAAGGACCTACCTTGAACGGGTGGGTCACATCTCCATGGAAATCATCTAATCAAAAAGATTCCACCCTGCAATATTAAATCAGGATTAAAGAACATGGCTTTTCTGAGTACACAACAATTTCAAACCAACACAGGTGAGTATTACACATGCATGATAATTTAAGTTTATAGTGATGAAGACAGATGGGTTTTAGAGAATGATACTGGATTTTAATAAATAATCATGTGGTGGTTCCAATTACAGTTGCTATTCCAGCTGTGTTCTTACATGGGAAAATCAATATATGTAACTATGCATGTATTGATTTAATGGATGTTTTCATAATACCGATAAGCATGAAGATAACAGGAACAATTTGCTTTACATGTCAGGGATAGCATCACTGTCTTGCCTCTGAGTTACATCAACTCTGGCTTGTCACAATTTAGCCAACAGGGACTTTCACCATCTCTCCATCCCACAAGGCCCAGCAATGGCCCTACATATTGATAGCAGGCTGCTGGGACCTGGAGAGCAGGAAACAGGAGGCACTCGGGGCAACTTGGTAAGTCAAGTGTGCCAGGGATGGAAAATAGAAGGTACCTGCTACCTCATTGAAGTTATTGGGTATCCAGTGGTTTGGGACTCATTAGGAACAGGATAAGAACTTCCAGCTGGTCCAGTTCTGCCAGTTGACTCTAATGACCATATAGAAACCAGGTGTTCAAAGTGTCTGTGCTGAATGGAACCTGTGACAAGCCAGGACAGGATAACCAGAGGATGATCTTACAGTTGTGATTAAATGTTTGCCTTATTCAGCAAGTGACTGAAACAAGTCCTTTTGAATAGGCACTCTTATCTTGAAATTGGGTAATGTAGATCTTGAACACCTGAGAATTGGAGCTATTAACCCTGTTATTTGACTTACCCATAATGAACTGTATCTCATTTAAATCAGGAGTCAGCAAATTGTTTTGGTAAAGAACCAGATAGTAAATATTTTGCTTTGTGGGCCATATGGTCTCTGCCCCAATTCTGCTATTGTATTGTGAAAGCAGCTAGGGAAAATACATGACTGTGTTACAATAAAGCTTTATTTACAAAAACAGGCAGTGGGCCAGATTTGACCTGCAGGCAATGGTTTGCTAATCTAAGCCAGTGGTTCTCAAACGTTAGCAGATATTGGCTTATTGGAGGGCTTGTTAAATCAAAGATTGCTGGGCTCCATGCCTAAACTTTTGATTCAGAATGTCTAGTGTGAGACCATGACTTTGCATTTCTAACGAGTCCTCATGCTACTGATGCTGCTGGTCTGGGGACCACACTTTGAGGACCACCGATCTAAATTATATAGCTGTACATTTAGGCATGGCCAGTAACACACCCTCATCAAGAGGAAGTGATACATACTTTTCCTGACCAAGCAGGTTATTAAGGAACAAGTAGTTCACATAAATAGGTCACAAACATTCTCAGTATCCCTGCTCTACCTAAACTGTCACTTATCTCTCAACCCACACCTCTAGCCTCAGAGCAGGTTTTCTCTAATCAACGACTGAGATGGAAATAATTTGAGTCTTGTTTATAGAGAGCACTGCATGACTTCCTGGTGGGAAGAATTTAAAGTGTTTCCTTAACAATTCTGTTTAAAAGTAGGGATGCCTTAAGATGAAAGTCTATGAAGACTCATAGGCACTAGGTTGTCTTGGAAGAAAGAAGACTGGAAGCTTAGTTTCAAGGAGGATTGAATATGTTGAGTGATCTCTCAACATATGATGAAAAATATATACTTGTGCACGTGCTCAGCATGAAGTTCCTACCCTAACAAGTAATTTAGGAGCAGATGTCTGAGATTACCTACACCATGTAGTCCAATTAACCATCTTCACAATCAACTAGTGCTGATTGAATGGATTTAGGGGCTATAAGGGCAGGCATATAGATTAAGAATGGGCTCCACCAAATGAAGTTAGCCTTACCAAAGCAAATTTGGCTACCTCCAGTGAAGACTGCCCAATTTTCCAATTGCATCACCTAATTAAAAAATGGTGTTTTAAATCCTGGAGAAAGCAACTGTCAACCATCAAATCAAGTATCAGGTTGATGGTTGATGGTGGAAACATCATGAAGGAGACAATGATTTGTTCTCACTGGAATAAATATTTATTTTTAAATTTGAAATATACTTTTTTTGGAATGTAAAGTGGAATATATTACCTTTGCAATAAAGTAGTTATATAAGTAAACTGCATAGGAATGCCCTTATCTTCTGTGCTGGTTTGAAGGGATGTATGTCCCCTAGAAAAGCCATGTTTTAATCAAAATCCCATTTCATAAAGGCAGAATAATCCTTATTCAGTACAGTATGTGTGAGTCTGTGATTGGATCATCTCCACTGGTTGATAAACTGGATTAGGTGACAACATGTCTCCACCCATTTGGGTGGGTTCTTGATTAGTTTCTGAAGTCCTATAAAAGAGGAAACATTTTGGAGAATGAAAGAGATTCAGAGAGAGCAGAGAAGAACGACATAGCCACGGGAAGCAGAGAGTCTACCAGCCAGCACCTTTGGAGATGAAGAAGGAGAATGCCTCCCAAGGAGCTTCATGAAAACAGGAATCCAGGAGAGAAAGCTAGCAGATGATGCCATGCTCGCCATGTACCCTTCCAGCTGAGGGAGAAGCCATGACTGTGTTCACCATGTGCCTTCTCACTTGAGAGAGAAACCCTGAACTTCATTGGCCTTCTTGAGCCGAGGTATCTTTCCCTGGATGACTTTGATTGGATGTATCTATAGACTTGTTTTAATTGGGACATTTTCTCTGCCTTAGAACTGTAAATTAGAAACTTATTAAATTCCCCCTTTTAAAAGGCATTCCGTTTCTGGTATATTGCATTCTGGCAACTAGCTAACTAGAACATCTTCGATTGCATGGCAGAGTGCATTCTGAGGTCTCCCTAGGTTACAGTCCTTTCTGTAAATCCCTGGCACCTGTAGGGCCTGTTGACTTTTAGGAAGAACTAGTATATATCCTCATGATGTGAATGGATGCCTGCCAAGGAAAATGGGCAAATCCAGGAGAGCCCATCTCCTGCTGTGGGGCAGAGGGAAGGAGATAGCTCTAATCATTCATCGTGGGCCCTTTGACCCAGGGTTATGGGCTCCCAAACCAGCCTACTATATGCCTAGTCCTAGTGTCCTCAGTTCTGCTGCTTGAAGGAATTAGGGACTGCAGCCTCTCTGGTGCTCTGTGTCCCCTGGGTTCAGCCAAACCTCTAAGAAACTGCCTAAGCCACAGACTAGACCAGGAAAGAGGGTAGAAGAGCAGAGAGTATAAAATGAGACAAAGCCAGGGGTGAGGGTGGGGAGGAGTGGGGGTGCTGAGGATGGGTCAGAGGAGATGGTGCTAAAGAAATAGGGAAGGAAGTATGCAGGAAGGGTTCTGGCCTTTGTTCTTAAATCTAGTGCCTTCCTGACACAAAGCACTGATGTTAAACTGAATGAAAATGAAATATTTTCTTATGGCTTCAGAGAGGGAAGTGCCTATGAGACAAGAAAGGGGTCTCTGGGGGAATGGAAGGGTGAGTTCATGGTGAAAAAAGGGTCAATTTCTGGTGAATTTGCCTGTTTCTGGTTCTGCCAGATTCTGTAGGCTGTGTAACAATGAATAGAATTTATTGCACGCTGTAGAATTCTTGGGTGTGGTTATGCAGGTGAAGTAGATTAAGAAGGCCTTTCTTTTATCATGGGGGTATGGCTCAGGGGTAGAGCATTTGACTGCAGATCAAGAGGTCCCTGGTTCAAATCCGGGTGCCCCCTGTCAAGTTTTTAATCTTGACCTAGTATTTTACATACTAAAATTGACTATAGTTACCTTAATCTCTACATTTCCTCAGATTGTGTTTATTTTTTCAACTAAATTCTCTCTCCTAGTGTTTTGATATATGGTGGACTGAATTATTTAGCTCCAGTTTTTCACCCCATACTTGTGTCCACACCTCTTGCCTTGTGTCTTTTCAGTTTCTCTTCCAGAGATGTGTGTGTTCTCCCCACTTTTACTGTGGGCTTGACCATATCTATCAATTTGGGCCTATCAGGAGACAAAGACCACATGGTTATTTAAACAGGGGAAGTTTAGTATGAAGAATTATTAAGGTATGAAAGGAGAGTAACTATAAAGATATAAAGAAAATTCTAAAGGATACTCTAGTGAGGGAGAGTACCCAAGCAAGGACAAATTTGGAAAGGGGACCCCTCCCAGAGATTAGGGTTCAGATCTTGTTGAAGAAGGTGCGATTGCAGCCCACTTTCTGAGTTGCCCCAGCTTGAGCTGGTCACAGTCTCCAGGGAAGCAGAAGCAACGTAGAGGTGAGCCCTTACAAGTGAGACCTGTAGCGTGCAGTGCCCACATAGGGAGGGTGGGACATGGAAAACAAAGTTCCAGGTCAGAGACAAGCCAGCACTGGTAGCCAGCACATAGAAGGAGTTGGGGCACTGTTGTAGGCACGAGGCTGGGAGCATAGTGTCCACACTAGGGGTGGGGACGGGGACAGAAAGATGGTCATCAACCTGACCAGGGCTTTGAGATTGCCTAGAGACTTTATTCTCTGTGTTTATGCCTTGGACCCACCCACGCCACTGACCAACAGTGCAGCAGAAGCCAGGTAAGATAGCAGAAATATGCAGTGGGAGTTAGGAAGAGAAGCCCTCTTCCTCCTGTAGTATCTCTCTAGCACTGTCTATTGAAAAAGGTTAATACATTAACATTGTGCTCACTGTTAGAGGAGAAATCCTTTAAGAATTCAGTCCATTTTCACAGCTCTGGTATGGAAGGGTGAATTTGGAGCTCAGGGTTAATAAACTGACAATTGGCACACTATGTGACTTGCTTTGGCCAATGGAATGTTAGCAGAGGTGATGTAAACAGAGGGTTCAAATCAGCCTGCAAGGTTTTGCTCGCCCTCTGGCACTTCCACCATTACCCTGAGATACCGTCTCCCTGAAAAAGGCTGCCCTTTCAGCCTGGGCCCCATAGTGAACACACATGGTCTGACTGTGAGCCCACTTTGCATGCAGAGCCAAGGCCAGCTAGACCTGCACCTTGAAGCAGAGCCACATAGCCAGACCCAGCCTAGATTAGCAGATTTTATTGTTGTGTGCCACTGATTTCGGGGATGATTTGATATGCAACATTATTGTGAGAAAACCTAACAAGTACAAAAATTGATATCTAGGGCAGGCCACAGTGGCTTAGCAGGCAAGAATGCTCACCTGCCATGCCAGAGGACCCGGGTTCGTCGTTTCCCGGTGCCTGCCCATGTAAAAAAAAAAAAAAAAAAAAAAAAATTGATATCTAACAGGGGGCTCCTATTGAAATGAAAGTCTGATACATGGAAGTGACTTCATGATGCCCTGGTGGGTAGGAAGGAAATCTGTTATTGTCAGCTGAGAAAATGGTGAGGAAAAATCGTGGCCCATGATAATCTGGAAGGAAGTAAATATACTTGAGGAATTCCCCAAGTAGACTTGGGGAAGGATATTCCAAGGCAAAATGTTAAATGTGTGAGCTATTTGTTACAGGCTGCTTTTGATAAGATACTGTAAAATAGATTTGAGTTCAACAGAGAACTGGCTGGCTTGTAATCAGAATTTAGAGGTGATATAGATAGCCTAAAAATGATGTGATTAAAAAAAGGAAACTGTTCTTTCTAAAAGAAAAAGGAGGCTGTTACTGCCCCATCTTAGGAAAAAGATTAAATCTAGAGCTTTACAGTAAAAGATGGCCTCAGGGAACAGACCAAATCAAGGGTGTGGTTGTAATGCCCTTTGTTAAGAGCACCGAAAGAAATAAGGTAATGCCAGATAGATCCTCTTAATTGAACAAAAGTGTTCCTAGAAGGATTAAGGGTATGTAACACAGAAATGTGATATACCCAAATATTTGTAACTGAGCTGGGGGAGGTATGTATCAAAAATAACTGTGGATGTGGCTTTTGTCACTTGAAATCAAATGTATAGGAGACCCACAAAGTTCTTGAGTGAGCTATATTGATGAAAGCACTAACAGCCTGCACTAAAAGAGACTGAGACTATTTGAGAAATAAAAAGATCTTTGGGCCTCCAACTTCCTATAGATGAGAAGCAAACTGAGGGGACTGCTAAGCCACCAAAAGGACATATTTTCCAATAATCTCTTTAGAAATTGCAAAAGAGGAGAATGGAAAAAGAAGACCTCCCAGGAGTGGAGGGAAGAGTCAAGAACAGTGGAATAGGGAGCCACTCCATGGATCAGAAAGAGGGCCTATTCAAGGAACATTCCATACTGGAGTCTAACCTGGACTCCAGAATGAGCATACATGGAGCAGACCTAAACCCAACCCTAAAAAACAGAGGAGCCAAGCCCAGAAGAACCTATAGCTAGAAGTAGAGCCCAAAGCTGATCAGTAGCCAAGCTGGCCTATAAACATGCTTATTGTTGTGTGCTACTGAGTTTTGCAGGGATTTGTTATGCAGCATTCTTATGGAAAAGCTGTCAGATACTGAAATTGGTCTCTCAAGAGGGGCTTCTGCTATAATAAAAGCCAAAAGGGAGACATGGCCACTTTTGCAAAGTATGATTTCAGGATTTCTATGAACCAGTTTCTGTGGCTATATGAGCTTTCCATATGCCCAGTTTTTAAATGTAAAGTATTTAGTGCAGTAAATCCATTGTACCACCATTATATTTTGGATGTGTTGGGGTAGATACCTTGCCTTTTTGGTTTGTAGGTTTCTGGATCAAGAGGAGCTTCACCTGGATCTAATGTTGATCACAAGATCCTGGGCTTCAAGTTTGGTTGAATAAAGTATCGGAGGCTCTGAGATGGAAGTGAGTATATTTTGAAGAATCATAGCAGATTAAATTATTGGCCCCAATTCTTCTCTACTACTCTATCTGTGCCCTTTGCCACAAGACTTTTCAATCCATCCATTAAGGTGGAATATACTTCCCTCCCCCTTAATTTAGGTCTTGGTTCTGTGACTAGCTTTGATCATTGGAATGTTAACCCACATGACTCTAGCAGAGGCTTGAAATATGCTTGCACAGTTGGGCTTTCCCTTGGCATTTCTGCCACAGGCAGGAGGGGATCTTCCATCTGTTACCTGCTACTCTAACCTGGACTCCAGAATGAGCATACATGGAGCAGACCTAAACCCAACCCTAAAAGAAAGAGGAGCCAAGCTCAGAAGGACCTATAGCTAGAAGTAGAGCCTAAAGCTAATCAGTAGCCAAGCTGGCCTATAAACATGAGAATAAATGCTTGTTGTTGTATGCAACTGAATTTTGTGATGATTTGTTGTGAAGCATTATTGTGGAAATAGCTAACCTATTCAACCATGATTCTTACATCTACCATGCTCTCTAATCCCCACCAGTTACAAGTGAGTGGAGAGGAGGCTTCAGTTTATTAAAGGAGTTCAGATTGTGGCTACAGAGTGGAAAAGTGTCTATCAGACAAGTGAGGGCTGTCTGGGAAATGGAAGGATGAACATAGCCAGAACAGGGTCAGTCTGTGGTGAGTCTGTCAGTTTCTTGTTCTGCCAGTTTTCATATGCTGAGTAGCAATGAATACAATTTACACTACACATCAAATGCATGGGTATGGCAGCACAGGTGAAATATGCTAAGGAGGAATTACTACTAGGTAATGGGTTGTAGATCAAGGGTAGAGCATTTGACTGCCAGTCAAGAGGTCCTTGGTTCAAATGTAGGTGTAGCCTCCTAATATCTTGTCTTCCAAATATGGAATTGGTTTCTTGACTAAGCACTCTACACTACAGTTATTTAGCTTAGCATGTTCATAGTCATTCTCCCTCCTAATATATCCTTTTTCAGGTGGTTTCTTTCACTAGGCACGAATCATTGTCTTGTCATTAATGGGTTGTGTGTGTGCTGTAGAAGTTCCCGTAATTGCTCTTTAAAGTTTGTATTATGGAAGGACACTTTAAATCAGTTGTTATACAGCCTGATTGTGCATCAAAATTACTTATGTAAATCTGTAAAAATACAGATTACATAAGACATTTGATTTAGTAGGACTATAGAGGGTTCCGGGAATTTTTATTTTGGGGAGGCACACTTTCTTGCTAAGCTTATTTCAACAGCCAATGATTTTGAGTGGCTGGGAAATTATTTTGGTACTGATATCACTGGATGATTCTAAGCAACATTCTGGTGGTAAACAAATGATTTTTCAAGCTAGTACTGAGGGAAAGTAGGATGCTGGGCTGTAAAGGTGGGAAATTATGGGGAAGGTGGGAGAAGGTAGGGAATGAAGTGTGGGCATGGTAGGAGGCTGACAGCTAGCAGTGGTGCAGTCTTGCTATATACGTGGCAGGCCATGTGTAATTATGCAACCTACTGTATTAAAAAATCAGAATTGAGACATACTTATTAGAGAGCACTAATTGTTTGGGGTAGCACATTTGACAAAGGATCAAGAGGTCTCTGGTTCAAATTCAGGTGCTTCTAATCTGCATATATGTTTGCTCATTGAACTTGGTGTTGGAACAATGGTTTCTTTTCACTTCCTGGGTTCATAATGCTGCATTGTCCTACAAGGAGAGAAGAGAGGAGGAATGGGTCAAATTTCCCAGACCAGATCTCCTAATCTACTTCAATCTCACTCATATCTCACTTTTCTTTGGTGGACATTGCTCTTGTGTGTGTATGTGTGTGTGTTTCTTTTACCGTTTTCTCTTTCCTCACTCCTCCCTCCCAGCCTTTGATCCCTCTTTCCATACTTTGAGGATCCCCAATTGTGTGAGCCTTGGTGAAAGATATAGCTCTGTTTGAAGCCTCAGAAGCCAAAATCAAAGCTCACTTTCCTGTTGTTCCCCTGGAGTTTTGGTCAACTAGATTCCCTCAACTCATACTATCAGTCTGGGCATATAGACTGAGTGACATGCAGAAGCAGGTACAGTTTATAATTTATTCCAGGGTTGGCAGAGTGCTAGCATTGTCCAGCGGGGACAGCAGCAGCAATTCTCTCTAACCTTGCCTGACATTCTGGCTGCCTGGGTTCCCTTGGGTCCTGCCTATTTTATGAGACTGCACCTTAAAGCTTTTCCTTCAGTGCTGTGTGTTTCCTGACACTAGGACAAGGATTGTCTTATCTGTGTTAGTAGACAGATCCAATTGCATTTCTGTAACATTGTACCTTGGCTGTACAACAATTGGAAGAGGGTTGGAGGTAAAAGATCCTAAAGAAAATGGGACTGGTGTAGGATTGGTTTTCAGTCTTGGCTGGGATTGAAGAGAGTGGAAATTCAGTTGGTTATTCAAGGCTGATAATCTGACAGCCCATAGACTTCAGTGGCAAATTTACTGAGTGATTGATCACATGTGGATAACGGAGGCTGATTATTCATCTGGTAGGCATTTAATGGTTGTTTATTGTTAATGCCTGGCATCTATTCTGATTGGTCAGTCTATACTGTACTGTAACAGTGGTTAAATATTTTGAATATTACTCTTTCCTGAAATAAAGTTCCTATTGAAGGTCAAAACTTCTAGGGTCCAGTTCTTGTCATAGAGCAGTATGAAGGGCCAAGGCTAGTGAAGGAGCTGAATCTACCAGCCCTGGACAACATAAAGACATACATCAGAAAGCTCAAGCGTCTATATTCTCTTCCCCAGACACAGATGGAAATTGAAGACTTTCCCATGACTGCACTAAAGACTCATCTCTGGCTGTTTTGAATGATGGAGACTATTGAGAACAAGGGCTAAATTGTCAAATTAACATTCCAGTTAGGTTCACAATTTCCCCATCTCTTGTATGAAATACCACTTCAGTGATGCCACTCCTCAAATTTGAAAGGCATGTTACTATACCTTGTCCTCACTTTAGCCTGTTGGGAGTTTCTTTCCCAATATGCAGGGAATGGTGGCAGAGTTGATAAAATATTTAGATTCAAGGGCTCTCTCTGCTTTGTGAGATAGAGCCCTGGGGGATGGTTACTAGTTACCAAAGTCTACCTACATGTATATATAAATATTTTTTTCCC
The DNA here is from genome assembly GCF_023851605.1 of Tamandua tetradactyla. NCBI lineage: Eukaryota > Metazoa > Chordata > Mammalia > Pilosa > Myrmecophagidae > Tamandua > Tamandua tetradactyla. Next base: position 194,232,438 of record NC_135327.1, on the reverse strand, counting down.
CCAGGACTACAGTATTTTATAATAATAAAAAAGTAGCTGAAGACACTACATGCTAATACAGACGATATATGATAGACTACCCAGGGGGAGCAGTCAGTGGAGAGAGTGTGGCAGAGACCACAGATTTACACTAAGAGCCTCTCAATGGACTGCTGAATGGACTGAATCTGTTGCTTCAGCTGTGAGCCTTCTTTGATGGTGACAAAGCAGTCAGTGATGGGCCTGGAGATTCCACAGGCTGACCCTAGGGCCTGCTTGGAGCGTACAAGCAAGTAAAGCACATTCTTGTCTTCACATAACAGTGTGAGGTGCAGGGTGATCTCCAGGGGCTTAGCGTCTACAGTGATCACTGTGGACTTAGAGATGCCTCTGTTAAGGGTTTTGGTGGCCTCATTGGCTCCTTTACAAAGCTGCTTGCAGTTACATGATTGCTGAACGAGGCCCAGTAGTTACTTGGTGAGGTGGGCATCTGTGAGAGGATAGGCTTTTGGATTGACATCAGCCTCTGTCATGGCTGCAGTTCCAAGATCCTGTTTCTCCATATATGGTTTAATATTGGTAGTATCTCCAATGCTTTTTTCTTACATTTAAATCTCATGCATGTGCATGCATGCACAAACACAAGCATGTATACACACACATGCCTGCATGCAGGTATGCATGAACACATGTAACTTTGGCGTCTTTATTATTTTGAATGTCTGTGGTGGCCTATATTTTTTGTTTCTACCCCAAAATAAATTGAGCTTTGTAATATGAGAAACAGCCTTGATAGTTAGTTGAAAGATATTTGGCAGATGTCGTCAGTGTAAGATAAAAATATATATATATATATATATGATGTAATATTATGCAGCAGTAAGACAAATTGATGTCCTGAAGCACATGACAAGATGAATGAGCCTTGAGGACATAATGCTGAGCAACATTAGCCAGACACAAAAAGCCAGATACTGTATGATTCCACTTTTATGACCAGCATAAAGATATAATCAGAGACTTATAATACAGGATATAGGGGACTTAGAGACACATAGAAGCTAGAGATGGGTGAACCGTTAGCTAATGAGGTTGAACTCCAATGTAAGGGGATAGGAGCGAAGGTGATTCCCTAGTGGGTCTAGAAGTAATATTACCATAATGACTGTGCTGGTTTGAAAGGAAGTGTGCCCCCTAAGAAAAGCCATGTTTTAATATAAATCTCATTTCTTAAAAGTAGACTAATCCCTATTCAATACTGTATATTTGAAACTGTGATGAGATCATCTCCCTGGTTGATGTGATTTAGTTAAGAATGGTTGTTAAACTGGATTAGCAGATGACATGCCTCCACCCATTTGAGTGGGTCTTGATTAGTTTCTGAAGTCCTATAAACGAGGAAACATTTGGAGAGAGAGATTCAGAGATTCAGAGAGAACAACACTACAAATCAGAGTCCACCAGCCAGCGACCTTTGGAGATGAAGAAGGAAGACACCTCCCGGGGAGCTTCATGAAATAGGAAGCCAGGAGAGAAAGCTAGCAGATGACGCTGTGTTTGCCATGTGCCCTTCCAGCTGAGAGAGAAGCCCTGAATGTGTTCACCATGTGCCTTCTCACTTGAGAGAGAAACCCTGAACTTCATCGGCCTTCTTGAACCAAGGTATCTTTGCCTAGATGCCTTTGATTGGACATTTCTTTAGACTTGTTTTAATTGGGACATTTTCTCGGCCTTAGAACTGTAAACTAGCAACTCAATAAATTCCCCCTTTAAAAGCCATTCCATTTCTGGTATATTGCATTCCAGCAGCTAGCAAACTAGAACAATGACGATGGACAAGATTGAAAGGGGTTGTACAGACCTATGTGTCCCACTGACTCACACTAGAAATATGAATGAGTTCTTATAAGAATTACTTCAAAGATATGATTCTTGTATAAAGAGTGTTTAAGTCCAGGGTACAGGGGGAAAACTGCTATTGCATGCTATGAGCTATGTTCAAAAGGAAACATCAGCACTGCCACGGCAACAGCAGAGGTAAATCATGGGGTAAGGGACAAGCGTTAAGAGATTTAGATTTCCTATTTGGTGAGGGTGTATTTATTGGTTTTCTGTCTCTTGGGAACAATGAAATTATCTAAAATTGAGAATGTTGATGGACTGTGGACTTTGGGCACTATACATGATGCCCAGTGAATGAAAGTGGCTGAAGGATGCACTGTCGGAGAAGTAGAATGGCGAACGGTGGTGTATACTTAAGAAGGCTGTGCTACTACAAAAGGAACAATGTCATGGGGCATGCAACAATGTGAATGAATATGTGGGACATTTTGGGGGACAAAATAAGCCAGAAATAAAAGAACAACAATGGTATGGCCGCCTTAGAAAATTAGAAAATGCTTATAAGAAAACAGGGGCCTAGATTGTAAGCTTTTAGAGCAGACACATTAAGTCTGGAGTGGTGATTTTTATTTCTGGATTTTGAAAGGCTGTTTTATATATATAACCTGATATTTAGAGATAAGAATGATGCCGAACAGGTTGGGGTTAAAGTAATTCGTAATATAGGGGTAAGGAAGACAGTATCTGTATTTTAGAACTACACATACTCTTTGAGTCCAATGGAAGAAAGGTTTATTTGATCTGGAACTGAAATTTTCTGTAGTGCATAATCAAATTCAACCTATCTGTATAGCTCATTTGAACAACTGCAACACAGGGAGCACAGAATGAGAAAGAGGTCCTTTAATCCTGTATAGATTAATATAATGCCTATTTTTGTATTACAAATATAGTAACCATTACTATTTAATTTCTGAATGCAAATGTCTCAGTAATAGCTGATGGGATGGACAATATGGGAGTTTTTTGTGTTTGTGTTCTCCTTCCTAACGATATCCCCATATTTCCTTGAAAAACTACCTTTTTCCTTGAGTACAGTCTGGGGGGTGGGATGGGGTGGAATTTGGTCCCTTCTATGACCAAGGAATGGGGAGACCCTGACACAGGCTGGGTTATGCAGATGCTGTATTCCTGGAATTTGTGTGTTGGAAAAGGGTCAAAGCTCCAGAATGACTGGTTCTGTACTATGCAAATGGATACCCTGACCACTCTGGCTTTGTTGTGAAATTTTTGTTTTGGTTCCTGTTTCAGAATCTCTGAAATATCCAAGCCTTGTTCTGCATGCTAGCAACTCTGTGACATATTTCCAATAAGTTTCTTCTTTTCTTAAATTAACCAGAGTATTTTTCAACAGTTTGAGCCCCCCAGATCAACTAATACAACTTCCTTCACGATTCTCTTCTTACTTTCTAGCAATTGGAAGAACATCACGATCACATACTTGGGCTGGTTAGTGGATGAGGGGCAGAATCATTGTGAGGAACAGCTGTCTTGGTTCTGCAGAGATATAAAATCTATTCAAAACAAGAAAGCCACTGGAATCACCAAAGTAAGGCCAGGGCTTCTAAATTAGGGCTTATCTTAGTGTGTTAGGATGCTATGACAAATACCACACAGTGGGTTGGGTTAACCACAGGAATTTATTAGCTCATGGTTTGAAAGGCTTAAAGTCCAACACCAAGGTATTGGCAGAGTTTGCTTTCTCCTCGAAGTCTGTAGCATTTTGGTGGTAGCTTGCTGCAACCCATGGGGTTCCTTGGCTTGCCTCTCTGCCTTCAATCACATGGGGATCTATCTTTCCTAGTATCTACTCTTCCAGATTTCACCGACTCCTGGTTTCTCTCTGTGGATTTTCTGGACTCCTGGTTTCTACTTATAAGGCCTTTAGTAATGTAGATTAATACACCTTAATTGGCCACACCTTAACTCAAAATAACATCCCCCAAAGTCTGTATTTATGAATGGGTTTGCACCCATAAGAATGCAGATAAAGATTAAGAACATACTTTTTGAGAGTACAAAATTCAATCTATAATAGGATGCCCCTTTACTGTGAGACCACCAGCCCAGCTGCTGGAACCTAGTTTGTCAGCTTCAACAGCAGGGGAGGAGGGAGATTATGACAGTCAGGAAACTATCTTCAGGGGCCTGTTTGGTATTCCTGATGGAATCAATTTCTTTTCAGATAAAAGTTTTTCTTGTTTAGGTGGCATGGACAGTTGGGATTGTGCTTTTTTAAAAAGCAAAATAAAATTATCTGGGATTCCAGTTTGCCTAAGATGGCAATTTAAGATGCTTCAGTGTGCTGTATCCTCACAGAATTTTTGACAGCTAGTGAAAACTGGCAGAAGTCTTGAAGCTAAAGGGTTGCACTAACTGTGTGAATGCCACTTCAAGAAAATATAGCCTAAAAAAATGGTAAAAGAAGCTCATGTTGACCTTGTTGGATACTCCCCCCCACCCCGCTTCCTTGGTACACGGTACAATGCAGAGCCAGCGTGTGCTCCCATTGTGGGTGCCTGGCCCTGTGCTGGAAAGAGCAGAGCAACACATATAGGATGGCTCTGTGTTGGTGCCAGTCTATCAGGTGGCAGCCTGAAATCCTGAACCAGGAAACTCCTGTCTGGCTTGTTCTCCCAGAATTTGCTCTACAGGCAGAAACAGCTTGAAGAAGCTAAAGCAGTGCTAGAAACAATTAAGTCAAAGTTGCTTGGGCCAAATGTGTACCTTCTTTAAGTCATACTATAGAGCACCTGGGAGGGAGAGAAAATCTGTTGTATTGGGAGGTGAGGGGGCATATGAATTCCTGTAAATGGGAGAATTTCTAAGACCATGTGCAAGCAAGAGCCCAGGGCAAGATTCAGGCTCAGAAAGACCCTGCCCCTTCATATTTGCTTTGGGCTAATCTTCTTGATAGGAGGACTAAACTCTGAAGGAGAACACCTGCCAAAGCAGAGCCAACTTGTAATGATAGTGAGAGATGTTTCTTGCTTTGGGTTTGTTGGGTTTTGTTAGCTCCTAGCAATTAAGAAATCTCTGTCCTATCACTAGTTGGATACAAACTTAAGGAATATGCAACTCAGGGACTATTTCCCAGAGTAAGACTTAAAAATATTAAAATATTTAAAAATATTAAAATGAATGCAACAAAAGATTACAAGACAAACAAGGAAATAAGAAATGATGGCCTATCCAAATGAAAAAAGTAAAATCCAGAAACTGGCAATGAAGAAGCCCAGATCTTGGCCATACCAAACAAAAATGCTTAAAAATGATCCTCAGAATGCTCAAGAAGATAAAGGAAAACATGAAAAAAGAACTAAAGGAATCAGGAAAGTAATGAGTGAACAATATGAGAACCTCAATAAAGAGGTAGAAATTTTAAAAAGGAACCAAACAGAAATACTGGAGTTTTAGATCTCAGTAACTGAAATGAAAAATTGCCTAATGGTTATCAACAGCAGATGGGATCTGGAAGAAGAAAGAAGCAGTGAGTTTGAAGACAAGATAAACAATTCAGGCTTAGGATCAGAAAAAAAAATGAGAAAAGTGAATAGAGCCTAAGAGATCTGTGGGACACCACAAGGAGAAGAAAGAAAAAGACAGAAGGAATATTCAAAGAAATGATAGCAGAACACTTTCCAAATTTAATAAAAGACTTGCATATGCACATTCAAGAAGTCCAAGAACCCAAAAAGGTATAAACTCAAAGAGAATTATGCTCAGATACATAGTGGTGATGCTGTCAAATGACAAGGTCAAGGAGAATTCTGAAAGTTTCAAGAGAAAAGCAACATGTTATGTACAAGGGATGTCCAGTAAGATTAAGTTCCAATTTCTTTTTGTAAACCATGGAGGCAAGAATATTTAAAGTGCTGTAAGAAAATGATCACTGACCAGGAATTTTATATCTATCGTGACTTCCTTTCAAAAATGAGGGAGAGATTAAGATATTCCCAGAAAAAGCAAAAGTTGAAGGAATTCATCACCATCAGAACTACTCTATGAGCAATGTTAAGAGTTCTTCAGACTGAAAGGAAAGGACACTAGACAATAGATTGACATGTCACAAATACCTCCAGTAATTATAGGCAATTTTAAGTGTCAGTTCTATTGTACAGTATTTTTTTTGTTATATAATTTCACTTTTTACTTTTTACAGTTTCTGAAATGCAAATACATAAAAAGTAATGCTAAATCTGTGGTCGTGGACATACAATGTGTAAAGATAAAAACTGAACGAAGTACAACAAAAAGTGGGGCAACTGAGGGGTATAGGAAAATGTATAGGTATTCTATTGAAATTAAGTTGTTATTAAATCAAACATGATTGTTAAAGATTTAAGATGTTAAATTTAAGTCCTGCAGTAACCACAAAGAAAATATATGAAAAATATATACACAAACCCACAATAAGAGGCTCAAAATGCTACAATACATAAAACAAAATAAATATGAGAATAGATATTAATAGAAGAATTGAGAGTCTAAAAGTATGACTTACAGAGACAGCATAGGAAATTGGCAGATGAAAATCTTGCATTGTCAGTAGTTACTCTAAATGTAAACGGATTAAACTCTCCAGTCAAAATCAGAGATTGGTAGAATGGATAAAAAAGCATGATCTAATTATATGTTTTAACAAGAGACTGACCATAAATTAAAAGACGCAAAGGGGTTGAAAGTGAAATGATGGGAAAAATATACTATGTATATAGTAACCAAAAGAGGACTGGGGTAGCTAAATTAATAGCAGATAAAATAGACTTTAAGTAAAAAACTGTTATGAGGGAAAAAGATGGTCACTATTATACTGATAAAGGGATAAGTTCAACAAGAAGACATAACAGTTATAAATATAAATGTACCTAAAAGCAGAGCCCCAAATTATATGAAGCAAATGCATATTTAAAGGGAGAAATAGATTATTCTCCATTAATTGTAGAAGACTTCAATATACCACTTTCTGTAATGGATAGAACATCTAGACAGAGAGTCAATAAGAAAATAGAAGACTTGAATGATTCTATAAACCAACTGGACCTAACAGACATATATAGAACATTTCACCCAACAACAGCACAGTATACATTCTTCTCTAAGGCACATGGACCATTATCTAGGGTAGACCATATGTTATGTCACAAAAGAGTCTCAATAAATTAAAAAATATTGAAATCACATAATGTATCTTCTCTGACCACAATGGAATGAAGCTAGAAGAGGTAGAACTAGAAAATTCATAAATATATGGAAATTAAACAATGCATTCTTAAATAACCAGTGGGTTGAAGAAGAAATCACAAGGAAAATTAGGAACTATGTTGAGGCAAATAAAAAACACAACATACAGATACTTATGGATGCAGCAAAGACAGTGCTGAGAGGGAAATTTACAGCTCTAAATACCTATATTTAAAAAGAAGAAAGATCTCAAAATTGAGACCTAATATCACAACTGGAGGATCTATAAAAAGAAGAGAAAACTAACCCCAAAGTGAACAGAAAGAAGGAAATAACAAAGATTAAAGTGGAAATAAAGGAAATGGAGAGAAAAAAAAAAGCAATGGAGAGCATCAACAACAAAAATGTTGGTTCTTTGTGAATTTTACCAAACATTCTGTGAAGAATTAATGCCAATCTAGCTCAAACTCTTCAAAAAAACTTGAACAGGAGGAAACACTTCCCCACTCATTTTATGAGACCAACATAATACCAAAGTCAGGTAAAGATATCACAAGAAAATAAAATTCAGACCAATTTCCCTATGAATATGGATGAAAAAAAATCCTTGATAAAATAAAAGCAAACCAAATCCAACTGCACATTAAAGGAATTATACACCATAATCAAGTAGGATTTATTCCAGATATGCAAGGGTGGTTCAATATAAGAAAATCAACTAACAATCTACTGCATTAATAGAATAATAGAGAAAAACACATGATCATTTCAATTGATGCTGAAACGCATTTGACAAAATCCACCAACACTTCTTGATAAAAAATACTAAGAAAACTAGGAATAAAAGGAAACTTCCTCAACATAATAAAGTGCATATGTGGAAAACTCACAGGTAACATCAGACTCAATGATGAGAGACTGAAAGCTTTCCCTCTAAGAGCAAGAACAAGACAAGGATGCCCAGTGTCACCACAGTTATTCAGCATTGCATTGAAAGTTCTAGCCAAAACAATTAGGCAAAAAAAAACACACATAAAAACCATACAAATTGGAACAAAAAATAAAACTCTTCCTATTTTCAGATATGATCAAACATTTAGAAAATCCTGAAAAACCACAACAAAGCTATTAGAGCTAATGAATTAGTTCGGTAAAGTGGTAAGGTACAAGGTCAACACAAAAATTCAGTAGTGTTTCTATACTTTTATGTTCATTCAGTGATGAACAATCTGTTGAGGAAATTGAGGAAAAAATCCATTTTCAGTAGCAACTAAAATAATAAATATCTAGGAATAAATTTAACAAAGGATGCAAAGTCCTTATATGTAGAAAACTACAAAACACTGCTAAAAGAAAACAAGACCAAGTAAGTGGTAGGACATTCCATGTCATGAATTGGAAAACTAAATGTTATTATGATCTTAATTCTTCTACCCAAAGTTATTTGAAGATTCAATACAATTCCATTAAAATTCCAATAACCTTCTTGCAGAAATGATTGCATCAGATGTATATGGAAGGGTAAGAGGCCTTGAATAACCAAAAGAAACTTAAAATATAAGAACAAATTTGGAAGACTCACACTTCCTGATTTTATAACTCATTACTAAAGGTACTGTTATCAAAATAGCATGGTACTGACACAAGGACAGACACATCAACCAACGGAATCTGTTCTAGTTTGCTTGCTGCCAGAATGCAATATACCAGAAACAGAATGGCTTTTAAAAAGGGGAATTTAATGAGTTGCTAGTTTACAGTTCTAAGGCCGAGAAAATGTCCCAATTAAAACAAGTCTATAGAAATGTCCAATCAAAGGCATCCAGGGAAAGATACCTTGGTTCAAGAAGATCAATGAAGTTCAGGGTTCCTCTCTCAAGTGAGAAGGCACATGGGGAACACAGTCACAGTTTCTCTCTCATCTGGAAAGGCACATGTGAACACGGTCAGGGATCCTCTTTCATCTGGAATGACACATGGCAGACATGGCATCATCTGCTAGCTTCTTCTCCTGGCTTCCTATTTCATGAAGTGTCCCTGGGAGACATTTTCCTTCTTCATTTCCAAAGGTTTCTGGCTGGTGGACTCTGCTTCTCGTGGATATGTCATTCTGCTCTGCTCTCTCTGACTCTCATTCTCCAAAATTTTTCCTCTTTTATAAGACTTCAGTAAACCAATCAAGACCCACCCAAATGGGTGGAGACATGTCATCACCTAATCCATCTTAACAACCACTCTTGATTAAATTACATCTCCAAGGAGATGTTCTGATTACAGTTTCAAACATACAGTATTGAATAGGAATTATTCTGCCTTTATGAAATGGGGTTTTGATTAAAACATGGCTTTTCTAGGGGACATACATCCTTTCAAACCTGCACAGAACCAAATTGAGAGTTTGAAGTAAACCCTCACATCTATGGCCCATTGATTTTTCCCCTTTGTTGGAGAAGTTGTGGTTTTACAGAACAATCATGCAGAAAATACAGGATTCCCATACATCACCTTATTATTAACAACTTGCATTGATGTGGAACATTTTTAACAATTGCTAGCACATTTTTTATAGTTATACTGTAAACCATAGTCCATGTTTTAACTTAGGGTTTACTGTAAACAATGTGTTTACTATTTAACACTATTTTATACTGTTTCTGTTACTATAGACTTTTTAAAAATTTTATTCTTTTACCATATATTCAATCTAACATTGTCCCTTTTACTCACATCCAAATATATATCTATTTCAGTGCTATTAATTATGTTGAAAATGTGGGGCTACCATATATATATAGTTGTGGGGTTATATGGTAATTCCACAGTTAGCTTCCTGAGAAATTGCCAAATTGTCTTCCACAGAGGGTGTACCATTTTGCATTCCCATCAGCAGTGAATGAGTGTTCCTATTTCTCCATGTCCTCTTCAACACTTGTAGTTTTCTGATTTTTATTTTATAGAGGCCATTCTAGTAGGTGTGAAATGACATCTTGTGGTTTTGAGTTGCATATGCTTAATAGCTAGTGATTTTGAGCATCTTTTCATACTTTTTTTTAGATGTTTGTATATCCTCTTTGGAGAAATATCTATTCAAGTCTTTTGCCTATTTTTTAATTGGGTAATTTGTTGTTACATTGACTTGTAGGATTTCTTCATATATTCTGGATATTGGATATGTGGCTTTCAAATATTTTCTTCCATTGAGTAGGTTGTTTTTTCACTTTGATGACAAGGTCTTTTGATGCACAAAAGTTTTTACTATTGAAGAGGTCCCATTTATCTATTTTTTCTTTTGTTGCTTGTACTTTTGGGTGCATTGCATAACACATGATCCTGAAGATGCTTCCCTAAATTTTATTCTGGGAGTTTTAGAGCCCCAATTCTTATATTAATGTCTGTGATCCATTTTGAGTTAATTTTTATTAACTCCAATGGCTTATGCAGTTGCCTTCTCTCTCCAAACACTGGGATGAGGGTTCAACTTCTCCAAGCATTGGGGAGACCACCTTGTTCTCAGCTCCACTATCTTCAAGCATTGGAGAAGTACCCAGACTCTCTGCTATCTCCGGGGCACATGCTCAAGCCCCTTAGAACAGTGGGATGGTGGTCAGGTACTTCCCAATCCCTGGGGAATATGCCTCACCCTCTCTGAGGCCCGGGGCAGCAACTTTTCTTGAATAATGGGGAGACCCAGCTCCTCTCAATTCTCCAAGCATCTGAGAGCCTGGGGTGGTCAGTCTTCCTGAACAACAAGAAGGTCCACCCTCTGTAAACTCAAGGGCAAACTCACCCTTTCCATGTGCATGGGTGGGTTTGCTTTCCTTGCCCAAGATTTCTTGGCCCCAGACCTCAGTTTCCATGGTACTGCCTTTGAAGTAATTTTTCCTTCAGTTTGTTCCTTTTAGTCCACACTGGAAGTGGTTCCATTCAAACAGATCTTGCAACAACTTTTCAGATTTCCATGCAGCAAACAGGGGTCCCAGCTATCAGATAACAGGAATTTCCATAGATCCTTTAAGGGTAATTTAATTTCTGATGCTGACTTGTCCTGACATGGCTGACTGGTTAAATCCTCAGATGGGGCTCTATTCTCTGGGGTCTCACTTTCTGGAAGTCCAGAATTTTCCAGACCATCAATTATCTGGTTCCTTTGTACTGAAGAGTTCAGTTCTCACCTTATCCCTTTCCTTTCACATTTTCCTATAAGCTGCAAGGAGAAGCCAGGCTGCATTTTCCACATTTAGTTTAGAAATGTCCTCAGCTAGATATTCAAGCTTATCACTTTCAAATTCTATCTTCCATCCAACACCAGGACATATATTTGCCAGATTCTCTGCCATTTTAAAACAAGGGTCACCTTTCTTTCAGTTTGCAATGACAAGATTTATCATTTCTGTCTATGGTATTGTTCTAGTTTGCTAGCTGCTAGAACGCAATATACCAGAAATGGAATGACGTGTTAAAAAGGGGAATTTAATAAGTTACAAGTTTACAGCTCTAATGCCATGAAAATGTCCCAATTAAAGCAAGTCTATAGAAATGTCCAATCTAAGACATCTTGGGATAGATTCCAAGTTCAGAGTTTCTCTCTCAAGTGGAAAGGCACATGGTAAACACAGTCAGGGTTTCTCTCTCATCTGGAAAGGCACATAGTGAACATGGCATCACCTGCTAACTTCCTCTCCAGCTCCCTGGGAACATTTTCTTTCTTCATCTCCAAAAATTGCTGGCTGGCGGACTCTCTGCTTCGTGGTTCTGTGGCATTTTCTGCTCTCTCAGAATCTCCAAAGATTGCTGACTGGTGGACTCTCTGCTTTGTAGCTCTGTAGCATTCTGAAGCTTTCTCCAAAATACTTCTTCTTTTATAGGATTCTGGTAAACTAATCAAGACTCAGGTAGAATGGATGGAGACACCTCTCCATCTAATCAAGTTTAATACCCACAATTGAGCCACATCTCCATGGAGAGAAGCTAATCAAGTTTCCAACCTATAGTACTGAATAAGGATTAGAAGAAATGGTTGCTCCCACAATATTGCTTAGGATTAAAACATGGCTTTTCTAGGCTACATAAATCCCTTCAAACTAGCACATTTCTGAAGATATCAGAAATATCTTCAGAGTCCATATTTCTACCAATATATCTCTTCAAAGTCATCTAGGCCTTTCCTATCAAGTGCCCCACAATTCTCCCAGAATCTTTCCCTTATCCATTTATCAAGCTGTTTCAGCATTTTTGATATTTGCAAATCATAGCACCCTACTTCTCTGGTATCTGAATCTGTTTGGTTTGTTAAAGCTGTCAGAATGCAGTTTACCAGAAATGGATTGGCTTTTACAAAAGATATTTATTAGATTATAAATTTACAGTTCTAAGGCCTTGAAAATGTCAAAATTGAGGCATCAAGAGGGAGATATCTTTGCTGAGAAAAGACCACTGACACCCAGGGTTCCTCTGTCACATGGCAATGTCTGTTGGCCCTTCACTCCTGGTTCTGGTTTCAGTGGCTGCCTCAAAAATGTCTCTTCGCTTTTTTTCTCTCTCAACTTCTCCCATTGCATTTTCTTTCTGAATTCTCTCTCTCCATGAGTTCTCTTAAAGGAGTCCAGTAAAGGATTAAGACCCAACTTGAATAGGCTGGGTCACATCTCCGTGGAAACAACCTAAACAGAAGTCCCACTCACAATAGTTCTGCACTTACAGGGATGAATTAAAAGAACATAGTTTTTTCTGGAGTACATAATAGATTCATGCCAGCAGAGACACTGATGATACATATGTTGATGCACTTCATGCTGTCTACTCAGATCTCTGAGACATTACTCAATGTTTTCTCTTCCATTCTCTACCTGTTCTTCTGACTGATTTTGGTTGTCTTGTCTCCTAGTTCACTGATTCTTTCTTTTGCCTGTTCAAATCTGCTGTTGTATGCCTTTAGTGTATTTTTAATGTTTTTATTGTGAAATATATCATTATACTAGCAAAGGAAGAAAAAGCAGTAATTTTCAAAGTACACTTCAACAAGTAGTTACAGAACAGATTTCAGAGTTTGTTATGGGTTACTATTCACTAGTTCTGATTTTTCCTTCTACCTACTCCAAAACACTGGAGGCTAGAAGGAATTTTAATATCATGATTCAGCAGTCATACTGTTTGTTAAATTCCTATCTTCTCTATTATGACTCCCCCTCCAATCCTTCTCCCGAACTACAGGTATCCCCAGGCAATGCCCATTCTGACTTCCATGCCAAGAAGTGGTGTTAACACCAAAGGATAGGGAGATGTAATGAATTGATAATCATGTAAAGGCTGGTCCGTCTGAGTTTCAGGATTTATCTGTCCTAGGAACACTTTGGGAATTATAGGTTCCAGGAAAGTAGACAGTGCATGCAACTTTTATACAGTCTCAGTTCAAGCCCTAGGTGCTCTTAAGATTTAAAAGGACTAATGTTAATTAGGGCATAGCAAACCATAGCAATTAACACCAAATAACTGAAGCTTAAATAAGAGTAGCCTCCAGAATAGCCTCTTAAATCCATTTGATCCCTCTCTTGGCCACTGATGCCTTATTTTATCACACTTTTTTTCCCCCTTTTTGGTCCAGAGGCATTTTCAGCCACACTGTGCCAGGGCCAGGCTCATCCCCGGGAGTCATGCCCCATGTTGTTTGGGAGACTCTTACCCCTGAATGTCATGACCCATGTGTGGGGGAGGGCAATGATTTTCCTTGCAGAATTGGGCTTAGAGAGAGAGAGTGGCCACATCTGAGCAACAAATGAGGTTTCCTGGAAGCAACTCTTAGGCCTCACCATGGGTAGTATTAACTTCTCCACTACAGAAATAAGTTTCCTAATAGCAAGCTTTAAAATCAAGGGCCTGGCCTATTTCCTTGGGAGTCTCCATTGGTTGAGGCAGTACTCAGGGTTTCCCAGATGGGAAAGTTCAGTAGTTCCATATATATATATATATGCTTCACTTCAGACCCTCAAGTGACTCTCCCAATGCCTTTTAATTATCAGCCCACTGTAATCTGAGATGTATCCTGGTATTACATTAAGCTACCCAGAATTATAAGGCCTTGTTCCTGTTCTGGACTCCAGGTGTTTGAGCAGTTTAAATGAGCTATCCAAATAGGTTGATTTAGATTATGTGTTATAGACAGTTTTGGTTGTAGACATAATAAACCTCTCTGCCTTTGGTCTCATAAAGTAGGTGAAGGTCTAGAGTACATACTAAGATCTTTTCTTTGTATTCTGATTTAACTTAGATCCATCCAGATTGGCTTTGTTTCTAACTATAACTGAGGTCTGATCTCTTTTTCAGTTACTTTAACTGCTATTATATATAGCTATACTAAATTTCAGGACTGCAGAGCTCTATTTCTGGGTCTTAGGTGTCACAGAGTTACTCAAAGTTCCAGGGAAATACCAGTTTATACACGTATAACTCAGTGTCTCAGATTCTAGAAACACACAACTTCAGATTAAGTGTGGCTTCTATTATAAGGGTTTACAGTCTAGGCTCCAATTTTCTTGTAAGTATTTTCTAGAAACCTTCGCATATTTGTTCTTTTGTTTCTGGCTTATTTTCCACAACATACTGTCCCCAAAGTTTATTCAGTGTGTTGCTTACCTCTTGACATCCTTTCTTTTCATAGCTGTACCATATTCCATCATATAAATGTATCACAGTTCACCATTCTGATTCACAGTCATTGCACCCTCTGCTCCCTTTATTTATTGGGCATCATGGATAATGTCCAAAAAAAACAAACCTTGTCTTACAGTATCCTCACTTGGTTGCACAATCAGCAGAACTCTAAATTTTAGACAATTTCATTGGCCCATAGTGACAAAGAACAGACAAACATAGCATCACCAAATATCAAATCAAAACTACCCCTTATCACTTGTCTCTTCCCCCAATCAGTTGCCCCTGTTAGTGCTGTGGTACTGTTGATGTTTTCTGTTAAGTATCAGCCATAGCCTGCATTTTTAGTTCCCCCCATGCCAGTTTGAAAGGATTTATGTACCCTAGAAAAGCCATGTTTTAATACTAACCAATCTTGTGGGAGCAACCGTTTTTTCTAATCCCTATTCAGTATAGGTTGGAAACTTGGTTAGGTTATCTCCATGGAGGTGTGACTTAATCAATTGTGGGTATTAAATTTGATTAGATGGAGATATGTCTCCACCCATTCTATATGGGTCTTAATTAGTTTACTGGAATCCTATAAAAGAAGTATTTTGGTGAACGCTCTAGAACACCCCAGAACCAAGAAGCAGAGAGCCCACCAGCCAGCAACTTTTGGAGATGAAGAAGGAAAACCCTCCTGGGGAGCTATATGAAGCAAGAAGCCTGGGTAGAAAGCCAGCAGATGCTGCCACGTTTGCCATATACCCTTCCAGCTGAGAGAGAAATGCTGAACATCACTGGCCTTCTTGAACCGAGGTATCTTTCCCTGGATACCTTAGATTGGACATTTCTATAGACTTGTTTTAATTGGGACATTTTCTCAGCCTTAGAATTGTAAACTAGCAAATTATTAAATTCCCCTTTTTAAAAAGCCATTCATTTCTGGCATATTGCATTCTAGCAGCTAGCAAACTAGAACACCCCCTACACTCTTCTACTATTGACTCTTTTTCCAATATCAGACCTTTGAAATAGTTCATATGAGAACTTATTTATAATAACAGATTTGTTTAATGGGTTACCTGGCACTATACATCCCCTTTCAATCATATTCACCTTCAATATGGCAATATTACTTATACTCGCACTAGTTAGTTACATCACTTCTATCTGTTCCCTTACATTTAGGTTCATCCTCACTGGATAGCCTTCCCCATCTCTAGCTTTTGTATACCTCTAGGTCTGCTATATTCTACAGTGTAACCTCTGAGATTACCTTTACCAGAGTTATAATAGCAAAATCACGTAGTATCTATCCTTTTTAGTCTGACTTATTTCACTCAGCATTATGTCCTCATATGTCCACATTGTCATATGCGTCAGGACCTCATTTCATTTTACTGCTGCATAATATTCCACCATATGTTTATACCACATTTTGTTTATCCACTCATCCATCAATTGGCACTTGGATTGTTTCCATCTTTTGGCAGTTGTGAATAGTGCCGCTGTGAACATCAGTGTGTAAATGTCTGTTTGTGTCACCATTTTCAGCTCTTCTGGGTATAGGTTGAGTATTGGTATTGTGGGGTCATAGGGCAACTCAATGTTTAGTTTTCTGAGGAATTGCCAAACTGTATTCCATGGGGGTTGCACTATTATACATTCCCACCAACAGTTAATAAGTGTTCCAATTTCTCCACATTCTTTCCAACATTTTAGTTTCTTTTTTGTTTATTAGCAACCATTCTTATAGGTGTGAGGTGCTATCTCATGGTAGTTTTGATCTGCATTTCCCTTTTAGTTAATGAAAATGTGCTTTTTAGCAATCTGCATTAGCTCTTTAGAAAAAGCTCTATTCATATCCTTTGTCCATTTTATAATTGAGTTCTTTGTTCTTTTGCTGTTGAGCTTTTACTTTCTTTATGTACATAGGATATCAAGCCTTTATTCAATATGTGGCTTCCAAACATTTTTCCTCTTTGAGTCGGCTACTTCTTCAACTTGTTAAAAAAAATTTTTTATTTACAAATCTTCACACACATTTCTTCACCTTTTTGACAAAGTCCTTTGAGGCACAGAAGCCCTTGATCTTAAGGAGTTTCCATTTGTCTATTTTTTCTTTCACTGCCTTGTGCTTTAGGTTTAAAGGTTAAGCAGCTACCTCCTATTACTGGATCTAGAAGATGTTTTCCTGCATCTTCTTCTAGAAGTTTTATGGTACTGGCTATTACATTTATGACTTTAATCCATTTTTAATTCATTTTTGTATAGGGTTTAAGGTAGGGGTCCTCTTTCATTCTTTTGGCTATTGATATCCAATTCTTTCATGTCCACTTATTGAAAAGACTATTCTACCCCAGTTCAGTGGATTTAGGAGCATTATTGAAGACCACTTGTCCATAGCCATCTATATGCTCAATATAATCGCATCTATACTCGTGATACATACAATTCCATTCGTCAATGCTTTTATCTTTGTGTCAGTACCATGCTGTTTTGACAACTGTGGCTTTATAGTAAGCTTTAAAGTGAGAAAGTGTCATTCCTCCCACCTCATTCTTCTTTTGTAGGGTATTTTAGCTATTTGAGGTCTCTTTCCTTTCTGAATGAATTTGATAACTAGCTTTTCCAAGTCTTCAAAGTAGGTTTTTGGAATTTTGATTGGCATTGCATTGAATCTGTAGATCAATTTGGGTGGAATGACATCTTAACTACATTTAACCTTCCTATTCATGAGCATGGAATATTTTTCCACCTATTTAAATCTACTTTAATTTCTTTTAGCAATTTTATGTGTGCCAGTCCTTTTCATCTCCGTTTAAGTTTTCCTAGATACTTAATTCTTGTGGTCACTATTTTTAATGGAATTTTTTCCTTAATTGTCTCCTCAGATAAGTCATTGCTTATGTGTAGAAGCATTGCTGTTTTTTGACATAAATCATTATATCCCCCAACTTTGCTGAATTTGTTTATTAGCACAAGTACTTTTGTCATAGATTTCTCAGTATCTTCCAAGTATAGTATATCATCTGAAAATAATGAAAGCTTTACTTCTTCCTTTCCTATTTGGATGCCATTTATTTCTTTGTTGTACCTGATTGCTATAGCTAGAACTTCTAGTACAATGTTGAATAATATTGATGACAGAGGATATCCTTGTCTTGTTCCCAATCTTAGGGAGCAGGTTTCAGTCCCTCACCATTGAATATGATGCTGGTTAGGGGTTTTCATATATGTTCTTTATCATATTGAGGAAGTTTCCTTCAATTCCTACCTTTTGAAGTATTTTTATCTGAAAAGGATGCTGAATTTTATCAAATGCTTTTTCAGCATCAATTGAGATGATCATCTGATTTTTCTTTTGTTAATGTGCTGTATTACATTGATTGATTTTCTTGTGTTGAACCACCCCTGCATTCCTGGTATAACCTCACTTGGTCTTGTTGTATAATTCTTTTCATGTGTCATTGGATTAGATTTGGCTCAGATTTTGTTGAGAATTTTTGCATCTATATTCATTAGGGAGATTGACCTGCAGTTTTCCTTTCTGGCAGCATCTTTACCTGGTTTTGGTATTAGAGTGATGTTAGCTACATAAAATGAGTTAGGTGGAGTTCCTCTTTCCTAAATTTTTTGGAAAAGTTTGAGCAGGATTGGTGTTAGTTCTTTTTGAAATGTTTAATAAAATTCCCCTGTGAAGCCATCTGGCCCTAGGCTTTTCTTTGTAGGAAGATCTTTGATGACTGAATCTCTTTACTTGTGATTGGTTTGTTGAGATCTTCTATTTCTTCTCGAGTCAGTGTAGCCTGTTCATGTGTTTCTAGGAATTTGTTCATTTCGTCTAAGTTGTCCAGCTTGTTGGCATATAGTTGTTCATAGTATCCTCTTATGATTGTTTTTATTTCTTCAGGGTCTATGGTAATGACCCCGCTCTCATTTCTGATTTTGTTTATTTGCATCCTCTCTCTCTTTTTCTTTGTCAGCCCAGCTAGGGGTTCATTTTATTCATTTTCTCAAAAAGCTGTCTTTTAGTTTTATTGATTCTTTCTATTGTTCTTTTGTTCTCCAATTCATTTATTTATTCTTTAATTTTTGTTATTTCTCTTCTTCTATTTGCTTTGGGATTAGTTTGCTATTCTTTCTCTAGGTTCTCCAGATGAGCAATTAAGCCCTTGCTTTTTGCTCTTTGTTCTTTTTTAATTTAGACATTTAGGGCAATAAATTTCCCTGTGGGGTGCAGAGCATGGGGGTGGGTGGGGAGCAGGTACACCAGTCATGAGGGGCTGGGGCACAGGTGTGGGGGCGCTGAGGGTTTCCACACTTACGTGGAGCATGGGAGCCTAGAGCATGGGTGCACATGTGTGCAGGGCATGTGGTATATGGGGAGCATGTGTGTGGGAGGTGGGAGGCAGGGGCTGGGGGGATAGGGAGCAGGTGCGTAGGGCATGGTGGGTGGTTGGGGTGCAGGTGTGGGGGCCACATGGCAGAGGTGCAGGAGTGGGGGCATGAGGCACGGGCACTTGGGGCATGGGGGTTTGCAGCTCGGGTGTGTGGCACACAAGGTCCTGGCACGCAGGTGCTTGGGTCATGGGGTGGGCAGGTACTTGGGGCATGGGGGTTGGGGGTACATGTCACAGTTAGGGTGGGTGGGGCATGTGGGCACCTGGGCATGAGGCAGTAAGGTGCATGGCTTGACTTGCTTACTTGTCCCTGTCTCCTTGTTCATACACTCCTGAGGGCTTTGGGCTTCCATATGGAAAGGGGCGCATTTGGCCCTTTGCACTAGCTGAATGGGCTCTATGAGCAGGTAAAGCTTGTTACTGGCTTCTGAGTTCCCCAAGTATGTTAGTTTGAAAGCTGCTGAAATGTGATATATCAGAACTGGAATGGCTTTTAAAATGGGGAATTTAATGTTATAAGTTTACAGTTCTAAGGAAGAGAAAGTGTCCAAATTAAGGCACCAATAAGAAATTACCTTCTCCCAAGAAAGGTTGATGGGTCAGAATCACACCTGTGAGCTGGGAAGTCACATGGCTGGCATCTGCTGTTCTTTTCCTCCTGGGCTCTCTTGCTTTCAACTTCTGTTCCTGTGGGGGTTCCTCACTCTGCCTCTCTGAGGCTGGCTTTCATCTCTTGGTTTCCCTTGGCTCTCTTCAGGTTCTGGCTTGCTTAATATCTCATGGCAACATCTGCTGGGCTCCAAGCATCTCCAAACACCTGTATCTCTGTTCCCTGAATCAATGGCTCTCCAAGCATCTACATCTGCACTCTGTCATCTCTGAGGTTCTTGTCATTTCTGTCTCCAAAGTATTTGTTTTTTTAAAGGATTCCAGTAAACTAATCAAGACCCACGTGGAATGGGTGGAGTCACATCTGTATTTAATCATAGGTCACACCCACAATTGGGTGTGCCACATCTTCATGGGAGTAATCTAATCCAACCTACAGTATTGAATCAGGATTAAAAGAAATCATTGCCCTGACAAGATTGAATCAAAATTAAAACATGGGTTTTTCTGGCATGCATAATACTTTCAAACTGGCACACCAAGGGAGCTCTGGGCTGAGGAGCTGAGGGAGCTCATATCTCAACCTAGCTGTAGTGGCAGGTACTTTCCAGGGCATGGCCTCTTGTCCCTGGTAGAGTCTTTCTCATTTAGTATCTGAAATATATCATACCACTGCTTTCTTGCTTCCATGGTACCCGTGGACTAGTCAGAACGCAGTCTTACATGTTTTTAGCTCAGTACTAGGAGTGGTTCATGAGAAACTTAATCTTAAAAATAAGTATTTATTTTTTGATTCTCTGACCAGAATCAAAGTAGAATGACTCTGTTTCCAATAATCTAGATGGCACTGACAGTCTATGGGGTGTGCTGGAAAAAGATATACTCAAAATATCACCATAAGATTCTGCTAATTATATGCTTTTTTGAGGCAAGGCTCTGGTTGAGTGTTTTTGACACCTTTATGGAGTTTTGTGGAATTAAGTTTAATGATATTGGCTGATTGTTATTAGATACACTGGGTACAGTGATTAGGGAAAGGGCTGAGCTGAAGGCTTCAAATTTGCAGTTTAAGTGCCATATGAAAAATGTAAAAGTTTCTGTGAGTACCCTGAAGGAAACTCTTATACCCTGTAGCTGCAGACTTGAGATCTCTGAAAATCAGACCCAGAGTCTCATTGTTAGAGTAGCAGATTTACAATGTAAATTTTAACCTCAACTTTGCTGTTAAATTGAGGGCATTGATTGGAAAGGACTGAGATCCTGAAAAATGAGATGGCAACATATGGATTGATAATGAGGACTGGAGACATTGAAACCTTAGATTGTGCTGAGTGTTTCTAGATAAAACTGTAGTGGTCTGCCCTGAGGATATAGCCACCCTACCTTCAGCCTGCCCTGAGGAAAGAGCTTCCCCATCTCCAGACTGCCATAGAAAAGAGCAACACCTCCAGTCAGTCCTGAGGAGTCAGCCATCCAAACTCCACCTGAAGAGGTTAACCCTTCAGTGCCTGCAAGGCACCTAATTACCTCCCATGGGGAAATAGCCTCAGCTCCTCTGTCTGTGGTGATTAATCCTATTTCACCAGATGAAAATAAAGGAATGCCCTGAGGTAACTGGCTTGAAAGACACTTCTAATTCTTTTCATGACCCACTCCCACCACTCTTCATTTCTTCCAGACCTATAACTAGATAGGCTCCAAAAGGTGAGGTACCAAGTGTCACCCATGAGGAGGTACACTATGGTCCAAAAGAACTGCATGAGTTTTCCAATCTATATAGACAGAAATCAGGGGAATATGTGTGAGAATGGATTTGAAGGGTGTGGGATAATGGTGGAAGGAATATAATGTTGAATTGGGCTGAATTTATTGATATAGCCCACTAAGCAGAGATTCTACATTCAGTGTTATAACTCGAGGGTTTAGAAAGGGCATTAGCAGTTGTTTGGATGGTTGGCTGAAACATGGATCAAAAGGTGGCCAACATTACCTGAGGGTGAAATGCCAGAACTGCCCTGGTATAATGTAGATGAAGGGATCCAAAGGCTTAGAGAGACTGGGATATTAGACTGAATTTATCATGGAAGGCCTGCTCACACACCCCAGGAATGTCCAGAGGATACATCTTTTACCAGAACTGTGAGAAATAAATTTGTGAGTTTAGCTCTGTCATCCTTGTAGAGCTCTGTAGTCAGCCTTCTCCGTAGGTCAGATGTAACTGTGGGAATTGCTATCACTGAGCTGGAATCCTTAAACACAATGGGGATGAAGGGATCCTGAATTGGCAGAAGCCAAGTGGTGGCACTTAATTGCTAAAGACAAGGTGGGTGTGGCTACCATAATGGACAGCAGACTCAAAGCAGGAGTCAAAATACTCTGACTCATAGAGACCTGTGGTGTTGGCTAGTAGATTACGGAGTACATAGAAGTACAATAGATGGACAGTCCATGATATTCTTGTTTGAGTTGTATAAGCAGAAGAGTTCTAGGTCAAGTGAACAGAAGTCTAACTTGAATTACAAAAAGAGAGAGTCCCAGCACTCTAATCAATCCCAAGACTTGAGACAGTTTACAGACCCAGAGACCCTTGAATGAGGGGAAGGCCAGGTCCCCTTATTCCACTGCCACAAATTTATACCATTAATCTTCTTCCAAGCCTTCCCCAAATAGACCTACGGCCTTTTACTAGGGTAACTATGCATTGGGGAAAAAGAAATGATAAGATATTTTTGGGGTTTATTAGACACTGGTTCAGAAGTGACATTAATTCCAGGGAACCCAAAACATCACTCTGGTTCACCAGAGTGGGCCCTTATGGAGGTCAGGTGATTGATGGAGTTGTAGCTCAGGTTCATCTCACAGTGGGTCCAGTTGGTCCCTGGACTCATTCTGAACTTATTTCCCCAGTTTCAGAATGCATAACTGAAATGGATATACTGAGCAACTGGCAGAATCCCCACATTGGCTCTCTGACTTGTGGAGTAAGGGCTATTATAGTAGGAAAGCCAGTGGAAGCCACTAAAAGCAAGATAGTAAATCAGAAGCAATATCAGATTCATGCTGTGATTGTAGAGATTAGTGCCACTCTTAATGGCTTAAAGGATGCAGGGGTGGGGATTCCCACTATGTCCCTATTCTACTGTCCTACTCAGCCTCTGCAGAAAACAGATGGCTCTTGGAAGATGACAGTGGATTATTGTAAACTCAACCAGGTGGCGACTCCAATTGCAGCTGGTGTTCTAGATGTGGTATCATTGCTTGAGCAAATCAACACATTGCCTGGTACCTGGTATGCAGCTATTG
The DNA here is from genome assembly GCF_023851605.1 of Tamandua tetradactyla. Lineage (NCBI taxonomy): Eukaryota > Metazoa > Chordata > Mammalia > Pilosa > Myrmecophagidae > Tamandua > Tamandua tetradactyla. The sequence continues at coordinate 194,209,426 of NC_135327.1, read as the reverse complement.
ATCTGGCAAATACTTTTTTCTCAATAGCTGTCAGTAAGGCCCACCAGAAACAGTTTACCTTCAGTTGGCAAGGCCAACAATATACTATCACTGTCTTACCTCAGGGATATATCAACTCTCCAGCCCTATGTCATAATCTAGTCTGTAGGGACCTTAATTACTTCTCCTTCCCACAAGATATCACCCTGCCCATTATATTGATATCATGTTGATTGGACCTAGTGAGCAAGAAGTAGCAACTACCCTAGCCTTATTGATAAGGCATTTGCATGTTAGAAGATGGGAGATAAAGCCAAGAAAAATCTAGGGGCCTACCACCTCAGTGAAATTTCTAGGTGTCCACTGGTATGGGGCATGTCAAGATATCCCTTCTCTAGTGAAGTATATGTTGTTGTATCTGGTCCCTCCTATGACAAAAAAAAAAAAAAAAAAAAAAAAGAGGCACAATGCCTAGTTGGTCTCTTGATTTTGGCAACAACATATTCCTCATTTGGGTGTGCTACTCTGACCCATTAACCAAGTGACCAGAAAAGCAAATAGTTATGAGCATGGACCTGAACAAGAGGAGGCTCTGTGGCAGGTCCAGGCTGTTCTACAAGCTGCTCTGCCACTTGGGACATATGATCCCGCAGATCCCATGGTACTGGAAGTGTCAATGGCAAATAGAGATGCATGTCTAGAGCCTTTGGCAGGACTCTGTAGGAAAACCACAATGCAGGCCCTTAGGATTTTGGAGTAAGGTCTTGCCATCCTCTGCAGATAATTACTCTCCTTTTGAGAAATAGCTTTTGGCCTGCTAGTGGGCCTTAGCAGAGACTGAATGCTTAACCACAGGACACCAAGTTACATCAGCATTAATACTTGAATGCACATTTATAAGTATAACTTTTGCAATCGCTGGTTAAGAGTGTTTAACAATAACCATTGTATTATTTTTCACCAATCAAAATGTAGTTTGTAGGCATTGTGATGGTGGTTCAATGGCAGAATTCTCGCCTGTCATGCTGGAGACCCGGGTTCGATTCCTGGTGCCTGCCCATGCAAAAAAAAAGTAGTTTGCTTTTTTATTTAACAAATAAATGTTTGGGATTTTTTCTTTTCTACTTTTCTGGGGGTAAGGGATATAGAAGCTCCATATCAGGTATTCTTTAAGACCTTAGGGAGGAGAGTTTTTGGAGTTCAGAAGTCATTTGTGTTGATTGAGGGGCATATCACACATAATAAATCCACTCCAGTTTCCTATACCCTGAAGTCTGTGGATTCTTTCTACATTTTACCAAGGAAACTCTAATATCTCAAATGCATTTAGAATTGGCCTCTTCTGAATCCACCCAGGTTTATATCAACCACCTGCGCTAATAGGCTTATCCCAGCTACTCTATGTTGTGATAAATAAATGTTAATTGGGTAAGCTCACAATGATAAAATTTAGACTTATTTAAAATTGTATTCTTCCTACTTAATAAAATGCTAAAATAATCTAGGTCCACCTGTGTTCCCTAGATTTTTGCTGATATAAATCAGCAAGCATTGAAATTATTTTGGGGTATAAGTCTTCACTTCTCAGATATGACTGTAAAATTGGTGTCTCTAGCTATAGATCAGGACAGTGAAGGGTGGAGAAACTGATATCTTGCAATGAAAAACCTTCAATCTGGCCCATTCAGCTTTCAGCTGACAAGGAGAGACTCAGTAGAATTTGTGACTGGGTATAATTTGAGTTTTCCCAGTGCTCTCATAAATCCACATTACAATTCCTGAAATCCTACTGTTTCTTAATCAGTGACTGATTTTCATCTGGGAAAATGGGGAAAGCTGTAGATTCCACTAATAGTCAAGGTTGGCCTCCTATGGGATCAGACGTTTTCATTTTCAGCTATTTCAGTTTTCAGTGACAAGCAATAGGAGATTCTCTCAGTATAGTCAGAAAAAGTACTGCGTTTCACCCTGCATGACATTTACAGTGACATTTGAGCTTTTTACGTGCTTTCTCTAAGCTGGTCAACTCAGTCACCTGCCCTGCAGCCTCTTATAGTATTCTATAGGAACTGTAACTTGCTCCCTAGGGAACGACAGGCAAAAGTTTCCTGAACATTTCTTCTGTGTAGTATAGGCTACTTGATTCACCCCCCTCCCCCACCCCAAATACCTAGATTTTCATTATCTTCAAGTCCAATTAGGCCAAATGACAAATCCCTATTCGGTTCATTTCCCTTAGGGTTATTTTCCTTTTATTCATTCCTGGTACTAGTCAGTGCACCTCAATTAAATAAGAGACCATCTCAGACTAATACAAATGCATACAACAACAATTGGCAGAATGGCAAGGAGCTCATAGTACTGAAGCAATGTCTGAAGTAACAGGCTCTTAAAATGGGCAGGATCCAAGGGAACCCCCGTGCCAGGATCTCACCAATCCTGGTAAGGAGGTCACTGCTGCTGCCAGTGGCCCCACTATCAAAGCCACCCCTGCCATGAATTCCAAACTCTCCCTACTTCTTTACGTCAGTGTCTTATTTGCAGGCATATTCTTGGCCAAGCATAAGGCACATGCCCATGCCCTAACTGCCAACATCCAGGGGAAGGCCATGCCTGGCATTTTTGCTTTCCTTAGCAGGCGACACGGCCCTATCTTCCACCAGAAAGAACACAAATATCCATGGCAGGCCCTTGGGGAAGAACTGACTTAACCTGGATGGAGCTGGCTTTATCTAGAGCTTCAGGTATCTAGGGAGACGTCTAGTGAAAACATAACTTGCCTCTTCTCTCTTTCCTTCCTGGAAAACTGACCCAAGGGGATGAAAGAAATCTAGAATTCAGAAGACAGTGTTCTAAGTAAAAGGTACACGAAGGGGGCACCCGGATTTGAACCGGGGACCTCTTGATCTGCAGTCAAATGCTCTACCCCTGAGCTATACCCCCACCTGCTGACCTATGTCTAATAAGCACTCTTAACCTGAACAGCCACATCATGGCTGTCAGTAGTTTTAAGAAGTACTGACAGCCTCTGCCATAGTACACTCCTACAAACTAATGCCCTTCCTACTATGCCCACCTCTATTCCTCCACCTCTACACACTTGATCACCACCTCCACTAATAACCAGCATCCTTCCTTCCCTTGGTTCCTGCCTGAAGGTACCGGCATTAAAATCATTGACGTTTTTAGCTAAAACATCCTTCAGGCTCACCTAGAAGAGCAAGATTAGAAAAACTGGCTGGCCAACAACACTTTGGAGGATACGATGGGATGAGCAGGGGCTGTGCTGTGCAAAAGTGAAAGTTCCTAGCTCCCATCTCAGAAATCAAACTCTCTCCCAGGAAGCTTCTGAGGCCCAAACAGTTTTGGAGCTGTGATGTAATCTGTGCTCTTTCGTGGTATATCTGAAAATAATGACTGATTAAACACAAACATACCTGATTAATAACAAGTCACAACTAGAACCCATGTTTATGATTAAGGGCCTCTTTCCTTTAAATCCTCTGGGGCAGGAGATAAAATGCCTCCTTTTTCTCTCCTCTCTTTCCCTCCTACTCTCCATTTGCTGAGTCCCAATATGAGTAACTGAAGAAAGAATCCAATCCATGGAAAAGTTATGACGTGGCAATCGGAGAGATTTATGATCATTGGAGGACAGGACAGACTCGTTGCAAACACGTGGTGAGTAGAAAAGGAAGGGCCAACAGAGGACACACAGACAAGGTCCCCAGACTACTGGATATGCAGTCAGCTACTCTTCCCTTGAAGGATATGCCCTTATCTATTTGACTTTCCTAATTAACGCTGTTTCACCTATGTTGCCGCATCCAAAGATTCTCTTTGCATTGTAGTCATGCCTGGTGAACTAGTGGGAACTGACTGATCACATTCAGACAGTCCCCTACAGGGCTCTGAACTTACCCTTTCTTTCCCCATAGACCAATCACTTGATTTCTAGAAATCGTACCCACCCAAAACCATGCAGAATCCTCTTCCTCAGTACATGGGTGGGACACCACCTTGAAGAATCATTGTTCAGAGCTGGAACCTTCCCTCTTTCCTTCCCTCCTACTCAGGTTTGCATCTTCTCCAGTCTGCTCTCTATACTCTCTCTCCACCTCGCTCTCACCGTCTGCATAATGATATACATAGGGCTTTCTCCCACTTCGACGACACACGTTTCTTACTCTCTGCTCTTTTCTTTCTTCTCTTGGCCTATGCTTGGCTTCAAAAGGTTCCCTCCGGGAGTGTGGCTGACCTCAAGGCAGACACCTTACCAGAGGGGTCACATCCCATCCTGGCTCCAAATCATTAGCTCTGCACAGCTGGAAAAGCTAGGTCCACACACAAGGACTGGCTGGTGGACCATGAGAAGCTCAGGTCCCCAGTTTCCCTGAACTTGGACAGGGAATCTATTCCCGTAGTGGTTCCGCCCCAAGGATGTAGAGAAAGAACAATGATTCAAAGGGGCATAGCAACACAAAGGCAAAGAATTATGGGAATTATATCAAGCAAACTGAAATTCACTGTGATTAGCAAGGATGATCAAAGTAGCAACGAAGTTCGTTTTGTTTTACGGCTTCATGGGGAGTTCATTTATTTAACTATTTCATTAAATAGGAAATACGTCCAATGAAGAAAGTATATCATCTTCAAATCTCTCTAACGGGCCTCACAGAATGTAAGAATACAGTATGTAAAATGTTTAAATGATTAACAAGTTGAGAAATACAAATAAACATTAAAAAAAACAAAATTACTGTAACGCCATCAGTTGAACAGATGTTAATATTTTCATAGTTTTGAATCAAAGTTCTCCCTAAGAGAAAAGTTAAGCTAATTAGTAGGTACTCGGTGGTCTCCTCTGAGGCTTTCTCCCAATTTTGGTTTCTGTATTTACCTATAAATAGTACTATTCCTTTCTAAAAACAAAAAAAAAGAAAGTAGGAATTAAAGAATTCATTTTTATCATCAGTCTTTCCACTGATTGAACTGTTTCTACAAAAATAATTGTTAAAACACCTTTTGTGGAATACTCTTTTTCAGGGACAATGGAGGAATCATGCCATCCCAATATTCCTGTCAAAAAGAACCAGAAAAGTCAGATAAATGATGAAATTCACATTTTAAAGGCATCATTCGGCTTGTTGCTGAAGCAGCAAGGACAAGAGAGACTAAAATTCCAGAGAAGAGAGACCCTCTTAGAGGTGAGATGAGAAACTGCAGTCACATTTTCCCTGGATTCATTTGCCAATTCTGGGCCCAGCTAGAATCTGTGCTTCTAGAGTTGGCACCAACACAGAAGTGTCAGAAAACAGAAAACTAAGAGTTTTTGGCACTTGTACAGTGCTGGAGACTTGGAAGTCCTTAAATACACAAGTAGTTTTTCCCTGAAGAAATTTGCTGAATTATGAAACTGCATGCAGCAAAGACTAAAATTCTAGGCCCCAAAGCTCTGGCAGTCAGAGTGGATTTTCCTGCAGCACTTCAGGTTTGACAAAGATCTGCCAGATTTACATTTGAAAACCTGGGTGGACCACATTCTAGAACTAGGACAAACCTCAGGTAGAAGGAGAGAATAAATAAATAAATAAGAAGAAATAAAAAAATAAAACTCAAGAAAATATAAGTATAGAAAAAATATAAATAAAATAAAAATAAAAATAATAATTCTAATAAATATATTCGATATATATATATATAAATATAAATATCTACACCGCCCCCCACCCCACCCCAGTACCATGGTCTAGTCACTCTTTCCTCATCCCCTATCTTGTCCCATGGAGCAGGGGTGAAATCAGTCCACCCCACTCCTCCATCTTCCCAGAGCCCCTCTTGTCTATTTGTAGTCATAACTGTTTTTCTTTTCATTCCCATAATTTCTGTTTTGTTTCTTTTTATACTTTTACATTCTTCTTTATGCTTACACATTGTCTTCTTAATATCCTGTATCTCTTTAGCCATATTTTCCTTCATGTCCTTGAAGTGATTTAGGAGATTTGTTTGAACTTTGATTAGTTGTTCCAAATTCTGTCTCCTCTGAAGTTCTGATTTGTTCCCTTGAGTGAAGAATATTTTCCTGTTTCATAGTATGGCTTGTAATGTTGTGCTGATGTCTGGACATCTGATTATCTTTTCTTTTTTCTTCATGCAAAAACATTTTTTTAATTTGTACATTAGTCACTATCATTGTACACTCTAGGCATTCCTAAATTATACCATCTCTGTCTTTATTGTCTACCTTTCCTTCTGGTTTCCTATGTGCCTCCAGCCCTTCTCCCTCTATCATTCTCACATTCAGCTTCATTCAGTGTACTTACATTATTGTTCTGCAATCAGGTAGTACTGTGCTATCAATTTCTGAATTTTTACAATCAGTCCTGTTGCACAATCTATATCCCTTCAGCACCAATTACCCAATCTCTACCCTATTTCTATCTCCTAATAATCTGTGTTCTTAACTGAAATTATCCAAATTCACTCAGTGTTAGTTCATAGGCTTCTGATTAACTTGATGACTTAATTCTGAAAGTTAGTTTCTCCCTCTTGTGTACGTTTTTTTTTTTTAAATAGCTTTGTACTGATTTTTGATGCTTAGTACAATTTATACTAGACCTTTAGAATAGCCTGTGTTTGACTATATTTTCTCAACTTTTCATCTGATTCTTGCCAGAGCTGTGTGGTACAGTTTTTAAGATTGCATTTTTTTGTGTAATTGCTGCACCTCTTAGGGAGAATTTTCCTTTCTTTGCTTATTTTCCGGGAATCTTGATCTGTTCTTTTTGTTATTTTTTATATGCTGTATGGCAGGGATCAATTTCATTCTTTTTCTATGTAAGTATTCGTTATTACAGCACCATTTGTTGAATTTTTGTTTGTTTGGTTTTCTGTTTGTTTGTTTTTGGGAAGTGCATGGGTCTGTTTGCTTTTGTGTAGAATTTTCTCCCCAGCTCCTATGATTTGTATAAATTCTCTCCTTCACTCAGTGCCCCATTTTTCTTACTCTTTTCAGATATGGGACCCTCCTGTCTCACAGCATTACAGTTTAAACTCCTCCCTTTGTTTTGTCCTCTGTGAGGTGCTTCTGCCTACAGTTTCTTCCCTGTTAGGACATCCTACCCTGAGAGCCAGATGTGGTCAATCTAGAAGTGTGGATCACTCCAGGAAGGTGTTTTGTGCTTAGATGATGATAAAAATGAATTCTTTAATTCCTACTTTCTTTTTTTTGTTTTTAGAAAGGAATAGTACTATTTATAGGTAAATACAGAAACCAAAATTGGGAGAAAGCCTCAGAGGAGACCACCGAGTACCTACTAATTAGCTTAACTTTTCTCTTAGGGAGAACTTTGATTCAAAACTATGAAAATATTAACATCTGTTCAACTGATGGCGTTACAGTAATTTTGTTTTTTTTAATGTTTATTTGTATTTCTCAACTTGTTAATCATTTAAACATTTTACATACTGTATTCTTACATTCTGTGAGGCCCGTTAGAGAGATTTGAAGATGATATACTTTCTTCATTGGACGTATTTCCTATTTAATGAAATAGTTAAATAAATGAACTCCCCATGAAGCCGTAAAACAAAACGAACTTCGTTGCTACTTTGATCATCCTTGCTAATCACAGTGAATTTCAGTTTGCTTGATATAATTCCCATAATTCTTTGCCTTCGTGTTGCTATGCCCCTTTGAATCATTGTTCTTTCTCTACATCCTTGGGGCGGAACCACTACGGGAATAGATTCCCTGTCCAAGTTCAGGGAAACTGGGGACCTGAGCTTCTCATGGTCCACCAGCCAGTCCTTGTGTGTGGACCTAGCTTTTCCAGCTGTGCAGAGCTAATGATTTGGAGCCAGGATGGGATGTGACCCCTCTGGTAAGGTGTCTGCCTTGAGGTCAGCCACACTCCCGGAGGGAACCTTTTGAAGCCAAGCATAGGCCAAGAGAAGAAAGAAAAGAGCAGAGAGTAAGAAACGTGTGTCGTCGAAGTGGGAGAAAGCCCTATGTATATCATTATGCAGACGGTGAGAGCGAGGTGGAGAGAGAGTATAGAGAGCAGACTGGAGAAGATGCAAACCTGAGTAGGAGGGAAGGAAAGAGGGAAGGTTCCAGCTCTGAACAATGATTCTTCAAGGTGGTGTCCCACCCATGTACTGAGGAAGAGGATTCTGCATGGTTTTGGGTGGGTACGATTTCTAGAAATCAAGTGATTGGTCTATGGGGAAAGAAAGGGTAAGTTCAGAGCCCTGTAGGGGACTGTCTGAATGTGATCAGTCAGTTCCCACTAGTTCACCAGGCATGACTACAATGCAAAGAGAATCTTTGGATGCGGCAACATAGGTGAAACAGCGTTAATTAGGAAAGTCAAATAGATAAGGGCATATCCTTCAAGGGAAGAGTAGCTGACTGCATATCCAGTAGTCTGGGGACCTTGTCTGTGTGTCCTCTGTTGGCCCTTCCTTTTCTACTCACCACGTGTTTGCAACGAGTCTGTCCTGTCCTCCAATGATCATAAATCTCTCCGATTGCCACGTCATAACTTTTCCATGGATTGGATTCTTTCTTCAGTTACTCATATTGGGACTCAGCAAATGGAGAGTAGGAGGGAAAGAGAGGAGAGAAAAAGGAGGCATTTTATCTCCTGCCCCAGAGGATTTAAAGGAAAGAGGCCCTTAATCATAAACATGGGTTCTAGTTGTGACTTGTTATTAATCAGGTATGTTTGTGTTTAATCAGTCATTATTTTCAGATATACCACGAAAGAGCACAGATTACATCACAGCTCCAAAACTGTTTGGGCCTCAGAAGCTTCCTGGGAGAGAGTTTGATTTCTGAGATGGGAGCTAGGAACTTTCACTTTTGCACAGCACAGCCCCTGCTCATCCCATCGTATCCTCCAAAGTGTTGTTGGCCAGCCAGTTTTTCTAATCTTGCTCTTCTAGGTGAGCCTGAAGGATGTTTTAGCTAAAAACGTCAATGATTTTAATGCCGGTACCTTCAGGCAGGAACCAAGGGAAGGAAGGATGCTGGTTATTAGTGGAGGTGGTGATCAAGTGTGTAGAGGTGGAGGAATAGAGGTGGGCATAGTAGGAAGGGCATTAGTTTGTAGGAGTGTACTATGGCAGAGGCTGTCAGTACTTCTTAAAACTACTGACAGCCATGATGTGGCTGTTCAGGTTAAGAGTGCTTATTAGACATAGGTCAGCAGGTGGGGGTATAGCTCAGGGGTAGAGCATTTGACTGCAGATCAAGAGGTCCCCGGTTCAAATCCGGGTGCCCCCTTCGTGTACCTTTTACTTAGAACACTGTCTTCTGAATTCTAGATTTCTTTCATCCCCTTGGGTCAGTTTTCCAGGAAGGAAAGAGAGAAGAGGCAAGTTATGTTTTCACTAGACGTCTCCCTAGATACCTGAAGCTCTAGATAAAGCCAGCTCCATCCAGGTTAAGTCAGTTCTTCCCCAAGGGCCTGCCATGGATATTTGTGTTCTTTCTGGTGGAAGATAGGGCCGTGTCGCCTGCTAAGGAAAGCAAAAATGCCAGGCATGGCCTTCCCCTGGATGTTGGCAGTTAGGGCATGGGCATGTGCCTTATGCTTGGCCAAGAATATGCCTGCAAATAAGACACTGACGTAAAGAAGTAGGGAGAGTTTGGAATTCATGGCAGGGGTGGCTTTGATAGTGGGGCCACTGGCAGCAGCAGTGACCTCCTTACCAGGATTGGTGAGATCCTGGCATGGGGGTTCCCTTGCATCCTGCCCATTTTAAGAGCCTGTTTCCCTCTTGCAACCATTCAGTAGTCCCCTGTAGGTATACACCACAGTTCACCCTTCCTTCTGTCAGTTGTTGTACCCTTAGGCCACCTCCATCCATGGTGAATTGGGAACACTGTTGCTATAAACACCAGTGTGCAAATGTCCGTTCCTGTCTCCACAAGCAGTTCCTCCAGGTATATACTGAGTGACAGGGTTGTAAGATCATATGGCAACCCTACCTCTTGCCTCCTGTGGAACCACCACACTGTCCTCTAAAGGGGCTGCACCTGTTTCCCTACTGACAGTGAAAATGTACATTTCTTTCTCCGCATTTTCTGTAGCAATTGTTTGTCTCTGTTCACTTTTAAACAGTTTTATTTGCATGTCATACAGTCTAGTCTAAGTAAAAGGACGTGCGTTTGCCACCATAATCTACATAAAAACATTTCCTTTTCTGCCACAAAGAATCCATACCCCTCCCCAATGCTCCCCATATGTTGACATTTAGTATTGGCATAATGCCTTTGTTACATTCAGTGTGAACTTACTACAGTGTTACTGTTGATTATAGACACTAGCTTGCATTGATTGTACTTTTTCTTGTATACCATCCATTTTCAACACTTTGCAATGTTGACATTCATTTGTTCTTCACACAAAAACGTTTTTTATTTGTATATTTAATCACCACTGTTGTCCACTCTTAACTCCTAAGTTATACTGTCTTAGTCTTTATCCTCTCTATCTTTCCTTCTGGTTTCATACATGCTCCCAGCCCTTCTCCCTCAATTATACTCACATTCAGCTTCATTTAATATTCTTATATTATTGTACTACAACCTGTTTCTGAATTTTACAATCAGTCCTGTTGCACAATCTGTATTCCTTCAGCACCAATTTCCCAATCTCTACCCTATTTCCTTATCCTGATAACCTGTTGTTCTAGTTTGCTAGCTGCCAGAATGCAATATACAAGAAACAGAATGGCTTTTTAAAAGGAGATTTTATTAAGTAGCAAGTTTACAGTTCTAAGGCCATAAGAATGTCCAAAGCAAAGCAAGTCTATAAAAATGTCTAAAGTAAGGCCTCAACAAGAGGTTACCTTCACTCAAGAAAGGCCAATGAAGTTCAGGGTTTCTCTTTCAACTGGAAAGGCACATGGCGAACATGGGAACATCTACTAGCTTCCTCTCCTGGCCTCTTGTTTCATGAAGCTCCCCCAGGGACGTTTTCCTTCTTCATGTCCAAAGATTCTGGCTGGTATACCCTGGTTCTCTTGTCATTCTGAAGCTTTCTCCAAAATATTTCCTCTTTTTAGGGATTCTAGTAAAGTAATCAAGACCCACCTGGAATGGGTGGAGTCACATCTCCCTCTCTTCAAAAGTTAATACCCACAATTGGGTGAGCCACACGTCTGTGGAGATAATCTAATCAAGTTTCCAACATAACAGTACTGAATAGGAATTAAAAGAAATGGTTGCTCCCACAAGACTGATTGGGATTAAAATATGGCTTTTCTAGGGCCCATAAATCCTTTCAAACCATCGCACCTGTGTTCCTAACTTCAGCTCTCAATGTTCACTCATTAATGTTAGTTCATATTAATGAGCCCATACAGTATTTGTTCTTTTATTTCTGGCTAATTTCACTCAGTATAATGTCCTCAGGATTCATCTATGCTGTTACATGCTTCATGACTTTATTCTGTCTTATAGCTATGTAATATTCTATTGTATGTATACACCACAGCTTGTGTATTTGTCCGTTGATGAACACTGGTGTGTTTACATCTGTTGGCAAAAGTAAATAAATGCTGCTATGAACATCAGTGTGTAAATGTCCATTTGTGTCCTTGCCTTCAGTTCCTCTGAATATAAATCTAGTAATGGTATTGCTGGATCATACAGCGGTTCTATAGTTAGCTTCTTGAGGAACTACCAAACTGCCTTCCACAGTGGTTGCACCACATTACATTCCTACCAATAGTGGATAAGGGTGACTGTTTCTCCACATCCTCTCCAGCACTTGTCATTTTCTGCTTTTTCGATAATGGCCATTCTAGTGGATGTCAGATGCTGTCTTATTGTGGTTTTGATTCGCATTGCCCTAATAGACAGTGAAGTTGAGTATCTTTTCATCTACCTTTTAGCCATTTGTATTTCCTCATCTGAGAAGTATCTTCTCATGTCTTTTGCCCATTTATTAATTGGATTGTTTGTCTTTTTGTTGTTGAGTTGAATAATTTCTTTATATGTTCTGAATACTAGACCCTTATCTCATATGTCGTTTCCAAATATTGTTTCCCATTGCATAGTCTGCCTTTTTACTCCCCTGACAAAGTTCTTTGATGCCAAAAGTATTTAATTTTGAGGAGATCCCATATCTATATTTCTTTTTCAATGTTCTGCTTTGGGTGTAAGGTCTAGGAAACTGCCTCCTATTACAAGATATATAAGATATTTCTCTATGTTTTCTCCTTGAAGTTTTATGGTCTTGACTTTAATGTTTAGGTCTTTGATCCATTTGAGTTAATTTTTGTATAGGGTGTGAGATATGTATCCTTTTTCATTCTTTTGCATACAGATATCCAGTTCTCTAAGCACTATTTATTGAAGAGGCTGCTCTGTCCTAGAAGTGTTAACTTGACTGCCTTATCAAAGATCAGTTGTCCATAGATGAGAAGGTCTATATCTGAACACTATTCAATTCAATTGGTCAGTATATCTAGCTTTATGCCAGTACCATGTTGTTTTGACCACTGTTGCTTCATAATATGCCTTAAAGTCAGGTAGCATGAGACCTCCGACTTCATTTTTCTTTCTCAGGGTATTTTTTAGCTATTTGGGGCACCCTGCCCTTCCAGATAAATTTGGCTATTGGTTTTTCTATTTCTGAAAAGTAAGTTTTTGGGATTTTAATTGGTATTGCGTTGAATCTATAAATCAGTTTGGGTACAATTGACACCTTAACTATATTTAGTTTTCCAGTCCGTGAACACAGTGTGCCCTTCTAATTATTTAGGTCTTCTGTGATTTCTTTTTAGCAGTTTCTTGTAGTTTTCTTTATATAGATCTTTTGTATCCTTAGTTAAATTTATTCCTAAATATTTTATCCTTTTGGTTGCAATTATAAATGGATTTTTTTCTTGATTTTCCCCTCAGAGTGCTCATTACTAGTGTATAGAGACACTACAGATTTTTTAGTGTTGATCTTGTAGCCTGCCACTTTGCTGCACTCATTTATTAGCTCTAGTAGTTTTGCTGTGGATTTTTCAGGGTTTTCTACATATAGTATCATATCATCTGCAAATAGTGACATATAGTATCATGTCATCTTCCTTTCCAATATGGATGCCTTGTATTTCTTTTTCTTGTCTAATTGCTTTGGCTAGAGTTTCCAATGCAATGTTGAATAACAATGGTGACAGTGGACATCCTTGTCTTGTTCCCAATCTTAGGGGGAAAGCATTCAGTCTTTCCCCATTCAGGACGATACTAGCTGTGGGTTTTTCATATATTCCCTTTATCATGTTGAGAAAGTCCCCTTCTATTCCTATCCTTTGAAGTGCTTTCATCAAGAAAGGATGCTGAATTTTGTCAAATGCCTTTTCTGCATCAATCGAGATGATCATGTGGTTTTTCTGCTTTGATTTGTTGATATGCTGTATTACATTAATTGATTTTCTTATGTTGAGCCATCCTTGCATACCTGGAATAAATCCCACTTGGTCATGGTGTATAATTCTTTTAATGTGCTGCTGGATTCGATTTGCAAGTATTTTGTTGAGGGTTTTTGCATCTATATTCATTAGAGAGATTGGTCTGTAATTTTCTTTTCTTGTAGTATCTTTGTCTGGCTTTGGTATGAGGGTGATGTTGGCTTCATAGAATGAGTTAGGTAGCCTTCTGTCCTCTTCAACTTTTTTGAAGAGTTTGAGCAGGATTGGTACTAATTCTTTCTTGAATACTTAGTAGAATTCACATGTGAAGTGATCTGGTCCTGGACTTTTCTTTGCTGGGAGCTTCTTGATAACTGATCCATTTTTTTTTTTTTACTTGTGATTGGTTTCTTGAGGTTGTCCATTTCTTCTCTAGTTGATATTGGTTGTTCATACCTTTCTAGGAAGTTGTCCATTTCATCTACATTGTCTAGTTCATTAGCATAAAGTTGTTCATAGTATTCTCTCATTACCTCCTTTATTTCTGTAGGGTCAGTGGTTATGTCTCTTATTCCATTTCTGATTTTATTTATTTGTATCATCTTTCTTTGTCAACCTAGCTAAGGGCCCATTGATTTTATTGATTTTTTCAAAGAACCGACTTCTGGTTTTGTTGATTTTCTCAGTTGTTTTCATATTCTCAATTTCTTTTATTTCTGCTCTAATGTTCATTATTTCTCTCCTTTTCTTTGTTTTGGGGTTAGTTTCCTGTTCTTTCTCTGGTTCTTCCAAGTGAACAGTTAATTCCTCAATTTTTGCTCTTTCTCTCTTTCTTTTTTTAAAAATATAGGCATTGAAGGCAATAAGTTTCCCTCTCAGCACTGCCTTTGTTGCAATCTAAAAATTTTGATATGTTGTTTTTTCATTTTCACTTGCCTTGAGATATATACTAATTTCTCTTGGAATTTCTCCCCTGACCTACTGGTTGTTTAAGAATGTGTTGTTTAGCCTCCAAATATTAAGAATTTTCTGGCCCTCTGCCTGTTATTGATTTCCAATTTCATTCCATTATGACCTGAGAAAGTGTTTTGTATGATTTCAATGTTTTTAAATTTAATGAGACTTGTTTTGTGACCCAGCATATGGTCTATCCTCGAGAATGATCCATGAGCACTTGAGAAAAATGTGTATCCTGCTGTTATAGGGTGTAATGTTCTGCAAATGTCTGTTAAGTCTAGATCATTTATCATGTTATTCAAAATCTCTGTTCCCTTATTGATCCTCTGTAGATGTTTTTATCCATTGATGAGAGTGGGGAGTTGAAGTCTCCAACTATCATGGAAGAGGTATCTCCTTCTGTGTTGTCAGTGATTGCCTCATGGACACTCTGGTTTGGTGCATGTTCTAGTTTGCTACCTGCTGGAATGCAATATACCAGAAATGGAATGGCTTTTTAAAAAGGGGACTTTAATAAGTTGCAAGTTAACAGTTTTTAGGCTGTGGAAATATCCCAATTAAAGCAAGTCTACAGAAATGTCCAATCTAAGGAATCCAGAGAAAAATACCTTGATTTAAGAAGGCTGATGAAGTTCAGCGTTTCTGTCTCAAGTGGAAAGGCACCTGGAAAACATGGTCAGACTTTCTTTCTCAGCTGGAAGGGCATATGGCAAACACAGCATCATCTGCTAGCTTCTTCTCGAGCTCCCAGGAAACATTTTCCTTCTTCATTTTCATCTCCCAAAGTTGTTGGCTGGTGGACTCTCTACTTCATGGTTCTGCGGCATTTTCTGTTGTGGCTTTCTCATGGCTCTGTCGTTCTTCTCTGCTCTCTCTGAATCACCAACTTTCTCCAAAATGTTTCCTGTTTTATAGGATTCTAGTAAACTAATCAATATCCACATAGAATGGGTGGAGATACATCTCTATCTAATCAACCTTAATACCCACAATTCATTGAGTTGCATCTCCTTGGAAATAACTTAATCAAGCTTCCAACCTACAGTGCTGAAAAAGGATTAGAAGAAACCATTGCTCCCATGAAATGGGACTAGGATTAAAACATGGCTTTTCTAGGGTACATAAATCTTTTCAAACTGGTACAGTGCATACATATTTATGAATGTTATGTCTTCCTGTTGAATTGTTCCTTTTATTGATACATTGTGCCCTTCTTTGACTCTTTTAATTGTTGTACATTTGAAGTCTAATTTGTTGGATAGTAGTATAGCTACTCCTGCTCTTTTCTGATTGTTGTTTGCATGGAATATCTTTTTCCAACCTTTCACTTCCAACCTATTTTTGTCCTTAGGTCTAAAATAAGTCTCCTGTAGACAGCATATAGATGGGTCTTATATTTTGTGCATTCTGCCAATCTATGTCTTTTGATTGGGGAGTTTAATCTATTAACATTTAGTGTTATTATTGTAAAGGCAGTTCTTTGTTCTACCATTTTGTCTTTTGTATTTTATGTGCCATATCTAACTTTTTTCTTTTTACCTTTACTGATCGTCTTAATTTCTACACTTTTCTCCAGACCTCTCTGTCCTGCCTTTTACTATCTGCCTGTATTGCTCCCCTTAGGATTTTTGTAGAGCCATCTCTTAGTCACAAATTCTCTCAATGATTATTTGTCTGAAAGTATTTTAATCTCCTCCTCATTTTTGAAGGACTGTTTTACTGGGTATAGGATTCCTGGTTAGCAGTTTTTCTGTTTCAGAATCTTAAATATATCATATCATTGCCTTCTTGGCTCCATAGTTTCTGCTGAGAAATCCACACATTGTCTTATTGAGCTTCCCTTGTGTGTGATGGGTTGCTTTCCTCTTGCTGCTTTCAAAATTCTCTCTTTGTGTTTGACGTTTGACAATCTAATTAGTAAATGTCATGGAGTATGTCTGTTTGGATCTATTCTGTTTGGGGTATGCTGTAGTTCTTTGATCTGTAACTTTATGTCTTTCATAAGAGATGGAAAATTTTTAGTGATTATTTCCTCCACTAGTCTTCTCCTTTTCCCTCCTCTTCTCATTCTGAGATACCCACAACATGTATATTCATGCACTTCATATTGTCAATCAATTCTGTGAGACCCTGCTCATATTTTTTCCATTCTTTCCCCTATATTTTCTTTTGTGTGTTGGATTTCAGATGTCTAGTCCTCTAGTTCACTAATACTTTCATCCTTTCTTCTGTTTATTTAAATCTATTGCTGTAAGTTTCCATTGTTTTTTCCCCATCTTTTCTATTGTGCCTTTCATTCCCATAAATTCTGTTATTTGTTTTTCAAGCTTTTTAGTTCTTCTTTACCAATGTCTTGTTTATATCCTCCCTCAACTCACTGATTGATTTTTTATGAGATTTTGCATGTCTGTTTGTACATCCTGAATTAGTTGTTTTAACTTCTGTATCTCATTTGAAGTGTTGGTTTGTTCCTTTGACTGGGCCATATCTTTGATTTTCCTAGTATGACTTGTTATTTTTTGCTGATGTCTAGGCATTTGATTTCCTTAGTTTATTCTGGAGGTTGTTTTCACTCTTTTACTTATGGTTTTCTTGCTGGATGGCTTTGTTCTCTATCTGTTCTTTGGAATTTAGTTCAACTTATTCTAGACTCTAGCATAGTTTCTGTTTAACTGATCAGAATTTTTCAGTTCTTATTTTTCTGTTTCTTGCCCTGCCTAAATGGAGCTATTTTTTTTTGAAGAGGGTCTCCTCAGGTATTATAGACCCAAGTCAGATTTTCCCAGACCATATAAGCCTATGTCTTAGTAGGAAAGACAGCCAGCATCAATTTTCCCTGAGGGTGAGACTGAGCAGGCTGTCAGACTTTCCTATGAAGCTTCTAGACTTTGTGCTTTTCCTGTCCTGCCCATCATGTGGCATTTGTCTTCCCGTGGCTTCCCACCAGCTGAAAGTGATGTGGTAACTTTAATTTCAGTGGACTCTCCCTGGACAGAGGTTAGGTACTAGGATGCCTTTCATTGCTTCTGTTCTTCAGACCCTGAGACCTGATTTTCTTGAAGGAGGGATTCCACTGAGCTGGGCTCTGCCCCCCTTTTTCTTGTGTAAGAGTCACTCTTTAGGGAATTAATCCATGTCACCTGACTAGTTACTTTGTCTCTTAGACAAGTTTTAGTTCCACTTTTGCTTGGGACAGTGCTTGAGCCTGAGAATGCTTCAAGTTCTATCTAATAAGCTGTGTAAGTGGTTTTTAAAAAAAAGCAAAAGAGCCTTTTCAGAGCTGAACTCGTACCCCTTGGGTTTGTTAATCAAAAGCTTGAGTTGATATGTGGCTTTATGTATCTCCAGGCTCTATGTGTCTCCTTTTCTCTGGGTCCAAACCTTTTTTCAGATTTTGTGCTGTCCAACTCAAAAAGCCTTCATTTTCTTGTCAGCCCTACCCCTTCTCTGCTGGGCAAAGTTACTTTAGTGCTTATTCCAGGTGTATCAGAGCTGGGGGCCTGTTTTCAGTAGTCAGAAATTGTTAATTAATTCTGCAATTGGAGCTTGGTTGAGCTAATCCCTTGCTGCTAGTAAAGTCTGTTTCCTTTCTCCTTGGGGAAGGAGCCTGGCATGCCTGTGCAGGAGGGGCACCAGCGTCTGTGGCTTGGTGTCCTTTCAATTCTGTGTGGGATCTCAGCAGTTTCACCTGGTCCTGATGGTGCATGCTGTGTGTCTGGTCACTGATGTTCCCCCAGCAGTTGTTCTGCACTGTTCCTGGATATTTACTAGGTGTTTTGGAGGATGAACTATTTCCACACCTCACTATGCCACCATCTTGCCCCACCAAATAATTCTACATTTATCATTGTGAGCGTACCTAATTAACATTTTATTTAACAGATCATAGTTAAAGTAGCTAGGATAAGCCTGTTAGCACAGTTAGTTGATGTAAACCTGGATGGATTCAGAGGAGGCCATTTCTAAATGCATTTGAGATACTAGAGTTTCCTTGGTTAATGTAGAAAGAATCCACAGACTTTAGGGTATAGGAAAGCTGGAGTGGATTTACCATGCGTTACTTGTCCAGTCAATCAACACAAATGACTTGTGAGAGTTCAAAAACATTCCCTTCTTGAAGGTCTTGAAAAATATCTGAAGATGTGGCACTTCTACATCCCCCACCCAGAAGAGTAAAAAAGAAAATCCCAAGCATTTATTTATTAACAAATAAAAAGCAAATTACATTTTAATCAGTGAAAAATAATAATACAAATGATTATTTTAAAACATTCTTAACCAGTGATTGCAAGAGTTATACTTATAAATGTGCATTCAAGTATTACTGCTGAAAAAACATTCACACTTCTTGTTAAAAATAACACAAGACCTAGACATGTTTGGATAATGCTTCTTTTGATTTAAGAACAATGACAAAAAGTCATATCAGTAGGAGGCAAGTGGCCCTTGAAGTACTGTTTTGTTGTTTTTTTGTCTGTAAATTATTTTTCTGAATCTGTATTTTTTGTCTTGCAATAACTGTAGGAGTATCTCCTGATAGCTAATTGTGAAGTTCTTTCTATAAAATAACTTTCAATATTACAGGAACAAACATTCTAAAATGCGGGTTTAGCTTAAAACATAATAGGGCAGATTCCATTTCCTTTGGAAAGGAATGGTTAAAGCTTTAACAAATGTAAGCTTGCTGTTATGCAGACACCATGAGAACACTTTTTGGTATCACTTAAGAATTACTTAATAAGCTTCAACACCTTCTTGAACTATGTTACCATGATAGCAATGTAGAGCTCAGGTTGCAGTCATACTGAAGTCAACATCATTTGCACCACCACCATTGATGAGTCTCTCTTTGTGCTGGTTTGAGGCTGTTATGCACCCCAGAAAAGGCCGTGTTCTTTTAATCCATTCCTGTGGGTACAGACCTAGGTTATTTCAATTGAGATGTGACCCACCCCATTCAACATGGCTCTTAATCCTTTTATAGAGTCCTTTATGAGAAGATAAAAGACAGAAGAAGCCAAGAGAGTTTAGAGAAAAAAGTCCTGGAGAAACTAAAAGAAGATGCCACTGGAACCAAAAGCTGAAAGCAGTGAAACCTAGGAGAGAAGGATCTGCAGTGCCAGCAGCCTGTCTTCAGAGAAGGTATCATCCTGTTGATGCCTTAATTGGGATATTTTCATGGCCTCAGAACTATAAATTGTAAGCCAATAACTCCTCTTTATAAGAGCCAATACATTTTTGTTATATTGCATTCCAGCGGCTTTAGCAAACTGAAACAGATTTTGGTACTGGAAGTGGGGTGCTGCTGAAAACTTGCAAATATAAAAAATGCTGGAATGGCTTTATAAATGGATATGGGGAAGATTCTGGAAGAATTGACAGGAAAGGCCTAGATTGCTTTGAAGAGACTGTTGGTAGAACTATGGATGCTAAAGATACTTCCAATGAGACCTTAGACAGAAATGATGAATCTCATTGCAAACTGGAAGAAAGGTGATCCTTGTCCAAAAGCAGAGCATTTGGTAAAATTGAGTCCTGAAGTAGGATGAAAGGTAGAATTTGAAAGTGACAAGCTTTGCTATCTAACTGAGGAAATTTCCAAACTAAATGTGGAAAATTAAGCCTAACTTTTCCTTACAGCTTATGGTAAAATGGAAGAGGAAAGGGATAAGCTGAGAAGTGAACACTTGGGTACAACAAAATCAGAAAATGATCATTTGGAAAACTCTGAACTTTCAGAAAATAAGTCCCCAGAGAATACTGAACCATGTGAGGATTTAACCAAACCTGGAAACAGTCAGCCATTTCAGTACAAGTCAGGATTGGAAATGCAGCGATCCAGAAAGGATGTGTGGAAAGTCCTTTTATCTGATGGTTGGGACTGCCGTGTGCCTGTATATGAAACCAATGAATTTTTTGTGAGTTCTGTATGAATGGAACTACTGCCAGCCTGGACTAAAAGAGACAGAAAAGGGACAGATTGAAGGAAAAAAGACTTCAGAGGCAGAACCATGGAAACAAAAGTCTGGAGTCAAGAAACCTTGGGCCAGGAGAACAGACCGATCCATGCACATGGAAAGTGTGCATTTACCCTGGAGTTTGGAGAAGGAGGGCCTTCTGCCCCATTGTTCAGGAAGAGTGCTGCTGCTCCAAGCTTCAGAGAGGGTACATCATATTTCCTAGGGGTTGGGGCAAGTATGGCTGCCACTCCACTGTTATAAGGGGATGGAGCCTGTGCCCTGGAGATGGCAAAGTGTCCCGCTACCACCCAGATGTTCAATGAGGTGGGGCTGAGAGCATGGCCCTCTCCCCAATACTTGGAGATGCTGAAGCCCTCACTCCAGAGTTTGCTGAGAACAGAGTCACTGTGCAAGCCCTTGGAACGGGTGGGACAGCCGCTTTCTCAGGCTCCAAGGATAAATCATCATTCTATGGATGACTTTCAGACCTGGAAATGTAATGAAGTATTACCTGCAGGATTTTTTATCTGTTTAGTTCCAGTGACCCCTGCTTTCCTTCCAATTTCTTCCTATAGAAATGGAAATGTTTACTCTATGACTCTCCCTCCTTTGTATATTGGAAGCATAATGTCTTCTAAGTTTCACAAGTCCACAGCCAGAGGAGAATTTTGCCTTAGGACACATCATGCCTATAACTGATTTTGGTGAGACTTTGTTCTTACTATTGTTACCGAAATGATTTAAAGCTTTTGTGATATTGTGATGGAATGAATATATTTTGGAAAGAGCATGTCTTTTTGGAGTCCAGAGAGCAGAGTGTGCTGTTTTTTTCTTTTTTGTTGTTGTTGTTTTTTGTATGGGCAGGCACTGGGATTCGAACCCAGGTCTCCAGCATACAGGCAAGAACTCTGCCACTGAGCCTCTGTTGCACTGCCTGAGTGTCCTGGTTTTAAGCTGTTATGTACCCCAGAAAAAGTCCATGTTCTTTCAATCCATACCTGTGGGTGTTGACTTATTGTAGGTGGGACCTTTCGGTTAGGGTATTTCAATTGAGATGTGACCCACCTCATTCAACATGGGTCTGAATCCTTTTACTAGAATCCTTTATGAGAGGATAAAATACAGAAGAAAGCTGAGAAAGTTTAGAGAGAAAAGCCTGAAGAAGCTAAGACAGGACTCACAGAAGCTCAGAGAGGAGGGCACTGGAACCAGAAGCTGAAAGCAGTGAAGTCTGGGAGCGAAGGACTAGCAGTTGCCAGCCATGTGCCTTACATTGTAACAGAGGATCCCTGATGCCTTCAGCCTGTCTTCAGAGAAGGTATCATCCTGTTGATGCCTTCATTGGGACATTTTCACAGCCTTAGAACTGTAAATTTGTAACCTAATAAATCCCCATTGTAAAAGCCAATCCATTTCTGGTATATGGCATTCTTACAGCTTTAGCAAACTGAAACACTCTTCAAAAATCTCCCTCCTAATTTTGGCGTATCAGGCTTTAATGAAAGTTCCTTTATCTGTTTCACTTTGAACTTTATCCTCATCCTTTCTCTATGCAGAGCTTCATTAATTAAGTCCTGGATTCCAATGGATTCCTTGCCTAAGGGGAAAAAATTATATAATACATTTTATATTTAAATGCCAATGAAAAACATTAAATATGGCACACTGACTTATCAAAACAGGGTTAAAAACTTTTAGAATGGTGCCCATGTTTTATATAAAAGGTTGCGTTTCATCAAAATTGTGTCACTTACATGAAACATAATTTATGGTAAATAATGATCACTGCCCAGTCACAACACACTTGGGACAAACATGAAACATTGTATAGTGTGATGGTATAGATGCTAATTTCAACAGTGGTAATTTTAAATGTAGCACTTGTTAGGTCTCAGATAAAGTAGTCAAAATGCCCTGTTAAGTAATATAAAAGGCAGCATGCCATTGATGGCAAGTCCTGTTCTGGGGTCTATAATTGAGTTCATGAGGTATAACTCAGAGTCTCCTCCCCTCAGTGACAGCAAGAGTTCCGAGGGCTGAGGGCAGGTGATGCTGGGCCATTCATTCTTCTCTCATCCGTGAATTTCTTCTGCTAGTCCTAGCACTCCATTTCTTTTCTATTGTTTCTCAGAAATGCAAACTCATCTATCCTAAAAGTATTAGGCAGTCTCCCCGGATTCTACCAGAGACAGTTACATGGCTCTGGGGAGTCAGTTGGGGGAACTTGCAGGGGGAGAAGGGATGCTTCTTGTGGGTGGTGAGGGCTGTATTCCAGCCTTACTGTCTGTTTTCACTGACCTCCCATCCCCTGGCTTATTTTGTTCTGCATTTCTTCCAGATAATGCTGCACAGCCTTGAATTCACATTATCCACTAGCACCTTATTGAACCTTACCAGTTCAACATCATTAGGCTCACCTCCACTGTCTTCACCAATCATAATTGAAAACTTACAGTGATAATAACCATTGCTTTGCTTTTTTCTTCAACATGGAGCAAAGAGCTGCATGATATATTATTTCCTCTACAAATCTGTGATTGATAAATTTTTCATAGAAGTTGGGATAAATTTTTTTCACTCCTCTCTTATGGAGGCCTGGTGCTTTTGACTACTTCCTGAAGGTCAAATGAGTCTTGAGTCTTCTGCTTTCTCCTGCCAAGATACCCTTTTATTGAAATGTTCTTTTTGCAGCTTCTACTATCTCCAAAAGTGGGTTTGTGCGATCTCCTTCTGCCAGCTTCACAGATCTAAATCTGATTGTCAAAAGGGCCAATACCTTGAAAGGGCAAAATCAAATGCTTTCCTTGAAGGATTTTGTGCTTCAAAATCCTGGTTTGAAAATGTTATGTACCCCAGAAAAGATGGGTTCTCTTAATCCTGATTCAATATCGCTTAGGGTGGAACTTTTTGATTGGATTGTCTCCATGAAAATGTGACACACCCAATTGTGGGTTTGACCTTCTAATTAGATGGAGATGTGACTGCCCATTCAAGGTGGGTCTTGATTAGTTTATTGGGGTCCCTTTAAAAGAGAAAATATTTTGGAGAAAGCTCAAAGGTGAGAGAGATGCAGACATTTGGAGATGCTTGGAGTGCCAACAGAGAGATGCCTAGTCACAGATGTTTGGAGATGCAGAGCCCAGCAGACGTTGCCATGCACCTTCCCATGATATGTTAAGCAAGCCAGACACAGAATTTTGCCCCAGAGAGGCTAAGTGAATGCCCACAGATGCTTAGAAAGGAAGCCACTGGAACGAGAAGCTGGAAGCTGTGGAACTGTGAACAAGGAAAAACAGATGCCAGCCATGTGACTCTCCATGTGACAGACATTGGTCTTTCTTGAGTCAATATGTCTTTTTCTGGATGCCTTAGTTTGGACATTTTTATGGCCGTAGAACTGTAAACTGGTAACTTAATACATTGCATTTTTAAAAGTCATTCCATTTCTGGTATATTGCATTCCGGCAGCATTTAACAAACTGCAACAGATTTCTTCTATGAATGGTTTTAATTTCAAGAGCATCAATAACAATGTTTACTTTATTTTCTTTTAGTAACTTCATCACCAGCAGGGTAATATGAATGGCACCAACACCCACCTTGGCGTTAGCCAGTCAAATTATCTTCTACTATTGCATTTTGCAAGTTCTTAATTCTGCTTGTAATCTCTTTGTTGGTGATCAGGATAGGAAATAGTTGGGTTGATAATCTTTTAGCTTTTTATTCTTCTTCTTTATTTCATCTTTCCTGTTCTATTCATTTTCTTGACTTCTCTTTGAATTTATTTGAGGTACTTAAGTGATTCCGTAATCATCTTTGTATCTATAGTTGCAAATGGCTTATCTATCAGAGAACCCATGATATTAGTTTCAAGTTCCTCTGATATTTTCTTTTTTCTTGGCATATTTTCACACTCATTGGAATTTATCCACGATTGTGTCTGAAGAGGCAACAGTAGCCTGTGGTCCTGGGTGGCTATGGGGTTGGGGCTGGCTGGCAGGTGGGGGAGACCAGTCCTATGAAGGCACCAAGAGCTGGGAACCCCAGCCCTTGGGCAGTAGCCACAGAAGCCACGTGCCCAGGGCTTTGCATCTTTTCAAAACATTTTAGTGGTTGTTCTTTGTACATAGTAAAAGTGTCTCATGTAACTGTGGGAGTGTAGAGTCCAAAATTCGTAGGGCAGATTGTGAAGCTGATGATTCCGATAAAGGGTCTGGAAAACTACACAGGAGAGGCTCACTGGCCGAAGCAAGAAGAGAGTGTGTCTCTTTTGAATCCTCCTTAAAAGCCTTCCAGTGATTATATTAAAAATCACTCATTGCAGAAGACACTCCCTTGGCTGATTACAAATGCAATCAACTGTGGATGCAGCTGATGTGATCATGATTTAATTCTAAGAAATGTCCTTATAGCAACAGACAGGCCAGCACTTGCCAGACAAATGGGCATCACCACCTGGCCAAGTTGACACATGAACAGGACCATGACAGTGGGTGTTTTAATTTCTTGGCTGCTAAAACAAATACCATGTACTGGTTTGACTTAAAAAACAAGAATTTATTCACTCAAGGTTTTGAGGCTAGGAGGTCCAAAATTGAGGTGTCATCGAAGTCATGCTTTCTCCAAGAAGACAATGGCATTCTGAGGTTGGCTGTTGGTGATCCTCAGTTCTTGGCTTTACTGTCATATGGCAATACAATCCTGGCTTTTCTTCCAGGTTCAGTTGACTTCCAGCTTCTGGTGGTTCCCTATGGCTTCTCTGTATAACTTTCACTCTGCTTGTAAAGGACTCTAGTAATCTGGATTAAAACCCAACCTGATTGACGTGGGCCACACCTTAACTGAAGTAAGATCTTTTTTTTTTTGCATGGGCAAGCACCAGCAATTGAACCCAGGTCTCCTGCATGACAGGCGAGAACTCTGCCTGCTGAGCTACTGTGGCCCTCCCTAAAGTAATAGTAACATCTTGAAGAGAGATTATTTACAATGAATAAGCAGAAAGTGGACCAAAACAAAGAACATGTCCATATAGGGGGACACAATTCAGTTCACTGCAGTGGGAGACATTATATTTGAAAAGGAGTACCTGGTTTCAGTGGGGATGGGAGGATTCTAAGGTGTCAGAGACCAAGCAATGTGATACTTCATCCTCAGTAATAAATTTGATTTGGCTATCAGAAGTGATGGTAGACCCAGAGTGTTACTCTGTATAGTCTGAGCCACACATTGACTAAGAGCTTCTTAGGACTGAAAACTGAATGTGAAGCCCACTGTGGTCCCACTTATTTTTAATATCTTAAATAGAGATTCTTGACCTCTCACCCAGTAGCCAGATCTGAGTCATTCTGAAAAAAAAAGTCTGAGTTAGCTTGAGAAATGGACCCTACCAAAACATCTAATCATGGACTCTCAGACATCCTCCTACATTTCCTGAAAGAGTCCTTCAACCATTTACCTGACAACCCTGTACTGGGGAAAATAAAATACCCACATATCTTAGATATTATTATTGGTCTGTTACCTCTGTGAAACTTCTGAAGGTATAGTATTTTGGGGGACATCAGGATATCACAAGATATTCCCAGAAAGACTAGCAACTTGCACTGTTTCAGCACCATTACTATCAAAGAGGATGTGGAAAACCATATTTGTTATCCTTGGCATGGCGCTCTCAGCCAAAAGCTTTGTGTGTGGGTGTCTTAGTTTGTTAAAGCTGCCAGAATGTAATATACCAGAAACAGAATGGCTTTTGAAAAAAGGGGAGCTTATTAAGTTGCAAGTTTACTGTTCTAAGGCCATGAAAATGTCCAAACTAAGGTGTTTTGGTTTGTGAAAGCTGCCAGAGTGCAACACACCAGAGATGGATTGGCTTTTAATAAGGGGGTTTATTTAGTTAGAAATTTATAGTTCTTCAGAGGAAAGGCAGCTGCTTTCCTCTGGCTTTCTGTCACAAGGGAAGGCACAAGGTGATGCCTGCCGGGCTTCCTTCATAGCTTCTGGGTTCAAATGGCTTTCCTTGAGGTGATTCCTTTCTGCATCTCCAAGTGTGTAGGCCTGAGCTCTGAGTGCTGAATAAGGTATGCTGAGCTGCTGAGCTCTCTTCTGACCTCTGTCTTTTAAGCCTCCAGCTAATGAAATTAAACCCCACTCATTGTGGAAGGCACTCCCCTTAGCCCACCGCAAATGTAATAAGCCATAGATGAATTTCACATACTGATGATTTAAGTCCACAGCAACAGAACAATGGGGCATCATCACCTGGCCAAGTTGATACCTGAACCTATCACATAAGGCATCCAGAGAAAGATACTTTGATTCAAGAAAGGCCAATGGGTCTGGAACACATCTGTCAGCTGGGAAGGCACATGGTGACATTTGCTAGCTTTCTCCTCTAATTTCCTAAGGCTTGCCCAGGGGCATTTTTCTCTGTTTCTCCAAAGGTCTCTGGCTGTGTGGGATCTGCCAGCACTGAAGCTTTTTCCAAAATGGTTACCTTTTAAAGGGCTCCAGTAAGTGACCTCACCTTGAATGGATGGAGATACATCTCCATGGAAACTATCTGATCAAAATGTTACACCCACAATTGGGTAGGTCACATTTCCATGGAAACAATATAAAAGATCCCACACAGCAATACTGAAAGAGGATTAAAAGACATGGCTTTTCTGGGAGCACACAACAGGTTCAAATAAGCACAGGGGGCTAGAGCAAGAGAAGACTCTCTAGCTGATTATGGAGGCAATGCAAGCAGCTCTGTCTCCAGGCTCTACTGATATAGCAGGCCTCATGTGGCTCCAAGGTCTCTGACAGACTGAAATGTGTATGATGCCTCTGGCAAGTTTAGGTAGAAGAATGAAGAGGGATTCCCCTTTTGGCAGATGACTATAATCCTTTAACAATAAAAAGTTCTTAGATTGTTATTGGTCTGGTAGAGATCTGGGCTGTCTATCCTTAACTGGGTCATTTTCAGCTACCTAGCATAAAGTTGAGCATGCCCAGTAATGAGGGTCTGATCTGAGTAGATTAGGAAGGCAGTGTGCTACATATTATCTGTTGGTACTTTGCATACATTTCCACCTCATTCTATGTTCCTCCCAAGAATTACAAGAATCACATGTGCTGAAAGGATAAAAACTGCATTTACCAAACTGTTTAATCTCCTGGATTCTGTATGCAACTGAGGGTCTGTGAATGAGAAGCACTTATGAAAAATTAGGACCTGGAAGAAAAGTGGAGATTATTCTTCCTTTAGTGGTGACAATTAGTGCTCTGAAATATGTGTATTTTCATGGCAACAGCACTAGAGTAGGCCCCTGTCTCATGGAACTGGGGTGGTTGTCATGTTCACAGCATTTTCCTTCTCTCTGAATCGTAGTTGCAGTGGGGCTACCATAAAATCGAATACTTCCCTTTGACTCCTTTATCTCCTCTAGCTCTTTCAGTCCTTTGCACTGAATACCGTTCTCTTAAAATTCTTACAGTGTTTTCCCTGAATGACATAGTATTTGTATGTGATTGTAGTGATTGTAGGAACTAGACCCTCAAAGATGAGAATCAAGAATTGGTTAGATGACTTAGTTGAGTCTGAAGGCAGTGATTTTCTCATTATTGGTGGAAAATGGAATACTCCGGTACAAGTCATGAAGTGGGCAAACAGTTATTTAAATTAGTACCCGTCACCTGGAGTGTAGAGATTCCTGTAAGGTGCTGACCCACTGTGATGAGCTGTTGGGACCAGGGTCTGCAGCCCCTCTGGATAGATGCCTACCCTGCTATAAGCTTCACCTCTGGAAGACCCTGTCTAAACCAAAGTACTAGGCCATGGAAAG
Source organism: Tamandua tetradactyla (assembly GCF_023851605.1). Classification (NCBI taxonomy): domain Eukaryota; kingdom Metazoa; phylum Chordata; class Mammalia; order Pilosa; family Myrmecophagidae; genus Tamandua; species Tamandua tetradactyla. The sequence continues at coordinate 194,181,285 of NC_135327.1, read as the reverse complement.
GAAGAAGAGCAGACAACAGGAGAAGCGAGGAAAGCTTAAGGTCCATCCAGTGGTGGCCAGGATGAGTCTGTGGGGCAAGATAAAGGGTCCTAAGGGGGAGGATGTCATCAAGATGGTGATGTAAGATATCCCCAGGAAAGTTTCCCCTTAAAGACAACTAAATAAAAGGGCAGATTCCATTTGCTTGGAACTCTGGAGGACAATAGAAACTGAATAAAGACTCCACAAATGATGAATAAAAAATAAAACTACCAAAAAGAAGGTAGGGGATCTGCAACTCATACCCCAGTCTGGACCCCTGCCTAATACTTGGTCCCATGTGGTTTTAGAGTCATATAGTGAAAGCAGCCCAGCTCAGGCAGTCATGTCATCTGTCAGTGACTTAGAGCCCTACGGCAGTGACTTAAAGTCCTACACATATTTAGACACAGAGACCCAAGGCCATATAGACCCAAGGCAGGACCCTAGTGGTCAGTGAGACTGTGCATACAAAGCAGCTCCCAGAAAACAAGAATGATGTGGTGGATCTGTTGGTGACTGGCACACACTCTCAACCTGGTCTTTATTTGTTGGTGCATGTAAATGAAACATGAAACAGGCATTTTGAATGCTGACCCCATCTGGATCCCTAGGGTGGGATACCCTATATGGAAGTTACTGCAGGCAGAAAATCCTCATAGAAAAGGGGGAAATCTGAACTGCTGTAAGCAGAATGGACCCAGGACTGAAAGCTGAAGTGAAAATGCTGCTGAGTGTGTGGGAAAGCAGTTGAGCAAATAATAGCTGCTAGGGAAGAAAATTCTTGTTAAAACAAACAGAATAACCCAGAACTCCAAAAGGAGGAACAGAGGAAAAGAGATCTTCCCCTGGGGTAGTGATGAACACCCACACACAACAGAGTAATATCAAAAGTTGCACTGATACACAGGGCAAGAGACAGATGTAGACGAGCTGAGAAAATCTTAACTGTCAAACATGGGCTGTTTTAAGTGTTCAAAATAAGCTAGACCATGCATCGAAGAAGAGCTATAACACACAGCCCATCTACACAAAAACCCCAGGCAAGAGAAAGAAACTGACTTCCAGAGTAAGCACATCCAAAATAATCAGCAGAAGATCACAAGGTGTTACAAAGAAACAAGAAGATATGGCTCATACAAGTGAACAAATTAAAGCTTCTGAGGAAACACTGACACTGAAACAACTAATAAAACAAATTCAAACAAATCTCCTAAATCAATTCAAGAAGTAAAAAGAAAATAAGGATATAAATAAACTAAATATGAATATAGGACTAAGGGATGTTAAAACAAAAAGGAGAATTAGAATGTTTAAAGGGGAACATAACAGAACTTAAGGTGATGAAAAACACAATAATGGAGATTAAAAATACCTTAGAGGCATACAACAGCAGATTTGAACAGGTACAAGACAGAATCAGTGAGCTAGAAGACATGACAATCAAAATCATACAGTCAGAAGGACAGAGAAAAGAATTTAAAAAGTGAGCAGTGTCTAAGGGACCTCAAGAAGCATACCAACATATGTATTATGGGAGTCCCTGAAGAGAAGGGAAAGGGGAAGAAGTAATATTTGAGGAAACAATGGCCAAAAATTTCACAACTCTTACAAAAGATGTAAATATACAATTCCAAGAAGCACAATATACTCTAAACAGAATCAACATTAATTGACTTACTCCAAGAGCCATACTAATCAACATAACAATGCCAAAGATGAAAAGAGAATTCTAAAAGCAGGGAGAGAAAAGACATTCATCACATACAAGGGATCCTCAATAAATGTAAATACTGATTTCTCATCAGAAACTATTGAGGTGAGAAGGCAATGGTATGACTTAATTAAGGTACTCAATAAAAAACTTGCCATCCATAAATTCCTAATCTGTCAAAATTGTCCTTGAAAAATTAGGGAGAGGGTGGGCAACGGTGGCTCAGTGGCAGAATTCTCACCTGCTATGTCAGAAACCCGGGTTCAATTCCCAGAGCCTGCCCATACCAAAAAAAAAAAAAAATTAGGGAGAGAGAAAAAATAAATGAGGAAAAAATAATAAAAAAAGAAAAAAATTAGGGAGAGTTTAAGACATTCATGAACAAAAACTGAGAGTTTGTCACCAAAAGACTTGTCTATTAGAAATGTTAATGGGAGTTCTTCAGGTTGAAGGGAAAGGACAGGAGATAGTGGCAGGAAGCAGTGTGAAGAAGTGAAGGTCTCCAGTAAAGGTAATTACATGGGTAAATGCAAAACCCAATGTACTATATCCTTAAGTACATAACTCTACTTTTTTTTTCTATAGGATTTTGAGTACAATTGAATAAGAAATAATCATATTTCCTTGTAATTTGACATGCAAAATATAAGGAGTTAATGTGGGACAAAAACAATATAAAGAGGGCTCATGGAAGGATATAGGAGCAGAGACTGTGTATGCTATTGAAGTTAAGTTGGTATCTTTTCAAACTAGTAGCTTATAGACTTAGGTTGTTTAATATAATCCCCAGGATAGCCACAAAGAAAGTATTTCAAATATATACAGAAATGGAAATGAGAAAGGGATCAATCAGTTACATCACAAATGGTCAAGTATACACAAAAGGAGGCTGCAATAAAGGAAAAGGGAGATGAAAGGTTTAAGAGGCGAAAGGGTGAGAAAGAAGAAAGGTAGACCAGGAAATTTAAAGTGGGCAAGTTTATTTCTGCACTCCTGGGTAGAGCTCACCGAACCCAAGATGGAGAGAGGTGAGCCATTGTGTGGGCTTTGGCACGGGCAGCTTTTAAGGATGGAGGTCAGGTGACGTCTGGAAGGGGCAGTTCATCAGTTCCGGAAGTCATGTTGGGAGGGGCAACACAGCCTCCACAGCTCAGGTTGCCACAGCTCAGGTTGCAGTGCCCTTCCCCATTCCCCCAACTTAACATTCCAGCCTTTTTGTGATAATAGGACATCAAGATTCTTCTGGCTACTTCCTGCTGTAATGGGGCAGCGTGGGGTTATAGGCCAGAACCGTCATGGCCAGGGGAGTGGGGAGGCTGGCTGTAGGAATCTGGTGAGGAAGGCAGGTGATGATAATGATGCAGGAGCATTTGGTTGACTGCTACCCGGTATAGTTCCTTCATGCATCCCTGAAGGAAGTTGAAGAGGCAGGGAGCTAGGAGAAAAAAGAGACAGATCAGGATAACTGGTCCTAGTAGCGGGAGGAGGCATGTCATCAGAGGAGAAGAAAACCAGCTTAAGGCAGAGTTGGTTCCTTGTTTTCTGTGGTAGAGATCATTTCTTAGTTTGTTTAAGGTTTGAATATTTTGTTCCACCAGACCCGACTCGTTGACATAATAGCAGCATTCCTCTTGGAGGAATATACACGTTCCTCCTTTTTCGGCTGTCAGCAGGTCTGAGGTCCATCGATTTTGAAGAGTTACCTGGGCTAGCGAGGTGAGTTGGCATTGTAGAGAGGAGAGGGATTCTGATGTTGATTCCAGGGCTATGTGTAGTCGAGTTTCGAAGTTTTGAAAGGTTAGAATATTGTGTCCCAGCACCTCTCCCGCTGTGGCTGAGGCTGCAACCGAAGTGGTTAGGCTGATGCCTACTAGGATAGGAAGAAAGGCAGCCCTTTTTGAGCGAGGAGGGGGCAGTAGCCAAGTTAGTTCAGACTTCCCATAGAGGGTCAATTGAGGAACAATAGTTACCAGGAAGCATGGTCCTGGGGCAGTGGAGTTAAGGTACTTGGTAAGAGTTCCATTACACCAGAAATCATTAATTAGTCTGGGGTCTTGGACTAAATGGTAAGAACCGTCAGGTTTCTTGATAGGTAAAATAGGGGTGTTACATGGTGAGTTAGTGGGTATAAGGAATTCTTTTCCCTTGAGCTGGTTAATGATGGGCTGTAGCCCTTTCCGATGGGTTATGGAGATGGGAAATTGTGGCCGAGATGGGAATGAGGATGGATCTTTTAATTGGATGAGAACTGGATTATGATGGGGAGCTGTAAGCGGGGGAGGAGGTATTTCACACTTCTGGGTTTACTAGGTAAGGTGGTAGGGGAGGAGCGGGAAGGGTGGAACCCTGAGTGGAGGTGGAGGCCACACATAAGGGTAATAGTAAATTTGTTTGAGGGTTTTTCATCCAGTGTAGTGACGCTCCTAATTTGGCAGGAAGATCTTGCCCCATTAGTGGGCTGGGGCAAGAAGGCATTACTAAGAAAGAATGTGTAATAGGGTACCCTTCTATTAAACATGTAAGCAGTCCAGTAGTTAAGGGGCACGAAGGATGGCCGTCTATGCCTATAACCATGACCTGGGAAAGAAGGAGTTGACCTGAGTAAGAGGCGAGGATGGAAAAGGTAGCCCCTGTGTCTACTAAAAAGGAGGTGGACTTACCCGCTACCTTGATTGTTACCCTGGGCTCGACGAGGGTGATTGGGGTTGCTGAGGCCAGGCGTCATCATTCGTCAGTGGCCAGGCCCAGGACTGGTAGCGGTGGGTTAGGGGTTGGAAGGACGGATCCTCCGTGGCCAGGCGCCGAGGGGAAGTCATTTTTCCAATGTCTCTTTGTCCCGCAGAGAGGGCATGCTCCCTTGGGCAGTCGAGGATGGGGGCACTGGCGGGACCAGTGTCCATCGAGGCCACATTTGAAGCACTTTCCTGGTGGTGGATTAGTCGTAGCTGGATTCTTCTCCATTGAAGTGATCCGCAGAGCCACAATCAGGGATTGGGTTTATAAATTCGCCTTTTGGCGGTCCCAGGATTCCTTTTCTGCCCTCTCTAATTCATCATGAGTATTAAAAATTTTAAAGGCCGTGTTTACCAGGTCATGGATAGGGGTCTGAGGACCGTCCTCAATTTTTCTAAGTTTACGCCTTATATCTGGAGCCGATTGGGATATAAAGTGTGTGGCTAAAACAGTTTTACCAGCCTCCGAGTCGGGGTCTAGGCGGGTATATTGGGAGAGGGCTTCTGTGAGCTGGTGTAGAAAAGTGGCCGGGTTTTCATCAGGACCCTGGGTAATTTCCCTTAGCTTGTGGAAGTTTATTACTTTATGTGAAGCTTTCTGCATGCCTACTATGAGGCATGTAAGCATTTTGTCCCATCTAGTCTGCCTGTTTCTTCCTGCTGGAGTGTCAACCTGATATTCCCACCCTGGCTCTTGGTCTGGCACTGCCTTGGCCCCTACCAGCATGGTGTGGTCGGTTATATGCACCTGGTTAGCATGAGCCCTGGCTGCATTGAAAATACGGTCCATTTCATCTGTAGTTAGGGAAGAAGAGCAGATTATATGAGTGTCATGCCAGGTGAGGTTGTAAGCGTTAACTAGATACTGGAATTCTTTAGTATAGGTAGTTGGATTGTTGGAGAAGGAGCCCAACAGTTTTTCAATGTGTGAAAGATTGGCCAGAGAGAAGGGAGTGTGTAGCTGAATTAACCCTTCAGGTCCCGCAACCTCCCGAAGGGGACAGAGTAAAGTACTTTTTGAGAGGGTATGGGAGCTTACAGGTGAGGGTAGCGAGGAACTAGCTGGCAGTAGAAGAGCCGAAGTCGGGGGTGGGGGGTATGGTAGTAATGGGAGAGCCTTTGGAGTACAAGGAGGGAGGGAAGGATAAGATGGCAGCTGGAATGCTGCTGGAGCAGGGGGGAGGTAAGATGGCAGCTGGAGTGCTGCTGGTGGAGAAGGAGGAAGAGGAGGGCAAGATGACAGTGGGAGTGCTGCCTGTGCAGAAGGGGAGAGAGGAGGGCAAGATGGCAGCTGGGATGTTGCCAAAGCAGAAGGGGGAAGGGAAGGACAAGATGGTGACCAGGATGTCACTGACACAGAAGGAGGAAGAGAAAGGCAAGATGGCGACTGGAGCACCACTGGAGGTAGGGGAGGGTAGAGTGAGGGAGAGGAAGATAGTTTTCTAAGATGCGGTGGTGGCCCTGGTTTTTTAAAGGAAGATGAATCAAGGGGGTCGGAAAAGGAGGAAGTTTCATCAGAGAGAAGTGGGGATTTGGGAGTTTCCTTGGCTAGGAGAACCTGAGCCATAGAGCAGGAGGTACAAAGGGAGGGGCGGGAGTGCAGAAGGAAAAGAACCTGGACATAGGAATTTCGGCCCATTTGTTGTTCCTCTGGCAAAAGTTGCGGAGGTTCGTAAGGATATTAAAATTGAAAGTCCCATCCTCAGGCCAATGAGAATCATTATCCAAGTGATATCGGGGCCAAGACTTTTTACAAAAGTGAGTGAGGCGTTTTGGCCAGATGTTTGGAGTAAATCCAGTGGGATAGGTTCCTCAGAAGACAACCCAGAGGAGTATAACATTTGATCTTTGAGGACTCATTGCCCATACTGACGAGTCTCGAAGGACAAAGGACTGGCCCAGGGGATATCGGCATCCCAACGCCCTGATAGAGTCCTTGGAGCTCTTATGAGTGGGGGCTCATCTCCCCAGGGGACGTCTCACCCTGGTTTGAAGCCCTTTCAGGTCCTGGACCTGAATTTGGGAGGGAAACGAGAAGTGGGGCATCCCCACAACTTTTTGAGTCCTGGGAAAGGGAGTGAGGCTTGCGGGCGTCCCTGTTCACCTCAGCCCTCGAAAGAGAACCTAACATGAATTCACAAGTTTCAGAGAGTAAGTTACGGACAGGCTCTCTCTGAATGGTGAGACCTGACAGCAGGGCTAGGAGGGAAGGAAGTTACTCAATCTGTGGTGGATGCAGCGGCGGGCTGAAGGATCCCTTGTTGCTGGCTATGTGGAGGAAGGAGGAGAGAGGAAGCCGGGGTGCCCCTGGCCAGGCAGGCGGCACCTGCGCTCCTCTCCTGGGTTTTGGCACCAAGATGAAAGGTTTAGGAGGTGAAAGGGTGAGAAAGAAGAAAGGTAGACCAGGAAATTTAAAGTGGGTGAGTTTATTTCTGCACTCCCGGGTAGAGCTCACTGAACCCAAGATGGAGAGAGGTGAGTCCGTGTGCAGGCTTTGGCGTGGGCAGCTTTTAAGGATGGAGGTCAGGTGACTCTGGAAGGGGCAGTTCATTAGTTCCAGAAGTCAGGTTGGGAGGGGTGACACAGCCTCCGCAGCTCCAGTTGCAGTGCCCTTCCCCATTCCCCCAACCCTAACAGGTATCAGATGCTGAGAGAGCTCAAATAGAGTCGCGAGGCTATTCTGGAGGCTGCTCTTACACAAGCTTCAGCTATATATTACTATTTACCATGGTTTGCTAAATCCGAACCAAAACCATTCCTGCCAACCATAAAGAACACCTAGGGGCTCTATCTAAGCTTCTACAAAAATACCAGGCACTATGATAACTTTCCAGAAACCTACAACCTCCAGATGGGTTTGTAACTAAGAAATTAGGATTTAAGGGATGATTTTGATTACTGACTCATTATATAGATATTGCTTTTTGCTTTCTGGTATATTAGAGTAGACACAGGGGAATACCTTAATTCCCTAGACTATAATTCAGCTGCTCTGATATCTGAAATGATTGTAAAACTCCTTATTTTGTGCCCTTGTGACTGTGAGAGCTGTCTGCTTATTTTCTTGTAGGGCAAAGGCCCTAAGGCTAATGAAGAGTTTGAAGTCAGCTATTAACTTGTTTCAGCCCTGGACATTTGTAAATCTTATCAGCTAGACTCTGCTAGTGAAAGATAACTTGTCTGCCCCCTATGGCTTACACCTTTAGTATTGAAGTGATAGTTGTGCCTCCCCTCCTTTCAGTTTAGGTTCTCCTATTGAAATGATACCAAAAACCCTGTCTCCTTTTCTGCTTTGAACTTGCTATTTGAAATGACCTCCCTCATCTCCCCTTACTAATATCCTTGAAAACCTGAAACCCTAAACTCAGAGAGACAGATTTTTGGCCACTAAGCCATCTGCTCTCCTACTATGCACCTAGTAATAAACATTCATATAATCTGCTCTTCTTCCCTAACTACAGATGAAATGGACCGTATTTTCAATGCAGCCAGGGCTCATGCTAACCAGGTGCATATAACCGACCACACCATGCCGGTGGGGGCCGAGGCAGTGCCAGACCAAGAGCCAGGGTGGGAATATCAGGTTGACACTCCAGCAGGAAGAAACAGGCAGACTGGACGGGACAAAATGCTTACATGCCTCATAGTAGGCATGCAGAAAGCTTCACATAAAGTAATAAACTTCCACAAGCTAAGGGAAATTACCCAGGGTCCTGATGAAAACCCGGCCACTTTTCTACACTGGCCTACAGTAGCCCTCTCCCAATATACCCACCTAGACCCCGACTCGGAGGCTGGTAAAACTGTTTTAGCCACACACTTTATATCCCGATCGGCTCCAGATATAAGGCGTAAACTTAGAAAAATTGAGGACGGTCCTCAGGCCCCTATCCGTGACCTGGTAAGCACAACCTTTAAAATTATTGATCCTGTAGTAATTAAGTTAAATTCACTGCCTTCGTTATCTCCTGTGTGAAAGTTGGAATATTTATCTGGAAAGAGTACTACTCCAAAATTTATAAGATTTCTGATAGGAGGTGCAAATTTAATGCAATGATCCAAACTCTCCTCCAAATCTCCATGCAACTAAAGCAGACCCTCTTTGTCTGGGTATAGCACTTCAAACAGAATGTCTAGCATCCCTGGTCCTCACCCACCAAATGCCAGATGCTGCCCAATCATTGTGAGAACCCAAGCCATCTGGGAGTAGAGAGTGTCTTTCTGACCTCAGAACCCCTGTGCTACAATTTAGTATCCATATGGTCTTTGGCTACAGGAGGGGGCAATATGGGGTCTCCTTGCAGAGGCATCTTGCACAGGAAAGGTGCACAGTTTAGGATATGGTGTGACTTGCCTAGGCAAGTGCTGAGTCAGCAGAACAAGAGATCTCTTGTCCCAGTTCAGGTATCCTTTTGGACCTTGGCTTTGGACCCCAAAACAGCAGATTTAAGGTCAGTCCCCACTTCTCCAGATGTGTTGACCTACTGATTTGAAGCCTTCAGAGACAGCTGGGACTGTTTTCCAGGATGGCACTCTGGCCAAGTGCCATCCATATACTCAGCCCAGCATGTCTGAAGAAAGAACAGGAAAGATAGGAAATGGAAGAGAAAGCAAAATCCAGTCAGTGATCAAAAGAATGAGGTTGGGGGTAGAGAAAAGGGAGGCAGAGTTTAGAATAAATGGACACAGGGAGGAGCTGCAGTAAGCGGGAAGTCATGGGGAGGGGTGTTGTTATTCTAGTAATAAAGTGATTTTCAAAGCTGATGCACCCAGTTAAGGAAAGAAGTAAGGCAATGTACAGGGTAGGGTAGAAAAGGCTTCTGGGTATTGAAATGAGGGAGTCAGTGGGCTAGGGGAGGGTAACTTATGACTGGAAAGTAGTTATTTTGCTTGAGGTGAGTCAGTCAGGTCACTGAGCCTGAATAAACAAAACTACAATTTACTGGAGGATCCCTGGGACGGGCCACAATCATTAAATAGCATCAATTAAGAATCATGGTTGAACTGGGCTTCTGACACAAGGGAAGAGTATTTGACTGCGGGTCAAGAGGTCCATGGTTTAAATTCTGATGCCCCTGTGATTTTAGTACTAGACATAGACTGGAAGTCATTCCCTACTCTCCATTACTCTGAGGAAGTGTGTATCATTTCTTGGGAAGGACTTTCTCATTGACCCAGCAAGTGCTTCAGCAGATGGGGAGTGGGAAGTAAATGAAGGCAGCAGGTCAGGTCATGTCCTGCCTCAGGTGGGCTTAGTGGAAAGAGCCAAGAGCAGCAATGTGGGATCTAGTCAGGACCCTATTATTAATGAGGTGTGTGTGTGCTTGGGCATGTCTGTTAATTATAGACTCTCTTTTCAAGCTTAGGAAAAGAAGCAAGAAACTAAATCAGTGGTTCCCAATTCTGACTTTTTATTAGAATCATCTGAGGAGCTTGTTAAAAATGGAGCTTTGGGCCCCACTCCCAAATATTCTGATTTGGAAGATCTGAGGTGGAGCCTGCAAACTTTGCTTTTTATAAAAGCACACTGCTCTGCTCTCACTACCCTCAAACCAGATGACTGTTATGGGCAGTCCAAGTTGGGAGCTACTGTTTTAGAATAGCACATATACCTTCCACTGAAACACCCGTGACTTTTACATTGATGTCCTTACCTGTGGTCTGATGGAAATTGCTGGGCATAAACATGGAAGGAGGCCAGGTGGGCAGAGGCAGGGGACTGTGCAAAGGGAATGGCAAGAAGGAATGCCTTCCATCTGCAGTAGAACAGGCCTCATAACTGACTAGGAATAAGAGGGCAACTTGGGTTTTAAAGGAATCTAGATATAATTAAAGTAGTCAAACTTATCATTAGAATGACAATGAAGAAGAGGTGAGCATTTAAAGTCAGATCAAAAGGTTCAAATCCAGGTGGTTCCTACCTGTTGTTATTTTTACTCGCTGTGGAACTGTGACTCTAGCTTCCTTTATCTTACTGAGTCCCATGATTCTGAATCTGCCTTCATGGAGGAGAGAAAGAGGCAGGTAGGATGAGGTCAGATCCTCTAGGAAGCCCCAGGTGATTTTTTTGTTTGTTTGTTTGGAGAATATTCATAGGTGCTTTATTGTTAGTAGCCAAAAACTGGAAACAAACCAAACATCCCTCAACAGGAGAATGGATGAGCAGATAGTATATATCCATACAATGGAATACCAACAGGCAATAAATAGAACAAATTACTCATGCATACAACATACATCAAGTGGAAGAAGCTGGACACAAAAGAAATTATACTAGTATGATTCCATTAAAATGAAGTTCTATACAAATGTAGTTCTAATGCTGGTTACCTTTGGTTGTGGAAGGGAGAATGATCCAAAATGGGCCCCCTGGAACCTTTTGGTAACCAGGTGACTTTCACCATTTTCTCCATGGTCTCATTCCTTGGACTTAGTCTCAGAGAGCTTCCCAGAACCTTGCTCTCCCCAAGGTCCTGGACTGGAAAGGGCACAGCATGAGTCTGTGTGTGTGTCTGTGACCCTGGAACAGCACCCAGTGTGAACTACTGAATCTGGAGCCTAAAGCCAGCGCCACCAATCTATGCCCGATATGCTGAACTCAGGAAACTAAGCACCTATCCCACAGTAGAGTCCATGAAGCTACTATTGGTCCAAGTCCTCCTGTATTCTTAGCCTAAGCTGAGCACAATGGAATATGCAGCAGGAGATAAAGACACATAGACCTGGGGAGATGGGAATACAGGTGAAAAGTGAAATCTCAGTCCCAGGACCGGTGGGATAAAGACTGAGCTGACTGAGAAACAGAGCAGTGCTTTGTAAATGTACCTGAGAGATCTTTTTTAAATGCATACTCTGTGTGTGCACTTCTAAGAAGTTGTTGATCAAAGAGTTATGATCTGCCTCATGGTTCACTGTTTAGAAGAATACTTGATACCAGCCAAGTCTTCTGTCCTCTGAGGAAATTCAAAACAATTCAATACAAAAACAAGGCAAATAGGGGACACCAGAATTTAAATCAGGGGCCTCTTGATCTATAGTCAAATGCTCTTTCCCTGAGCTTTACCCACTAACCTAACTATCTATTTAACTATCAACTTTTACCAGTGTGGACACCAGAACTTTGGCAGTCCTGATGGGATGTCCTGGTCAGCGCTATTTCTCTGATCACTGGCCTCCCTGCTGCCATGATCCAGCCCTTAGTTCCCTCATCACATCAGTGTGCGCCAGGTAGCCTCCGCTCCCTCAAACCCTGCCTGAGCACACCCCTGGTAACCTTGTTGATCTTCACAGCTGGAGGGATACTTTCCTGTTCTGGAATTTCTATTTGGTTCCTTTTTAAAAAAAAAAAACAAAACTTTTTTTTATTGTATAGTATAACGTATACAAAGCAAAGAAATAAAAAAGCAATAGTTTTCAAAGCACTCTTCAACAAGTAGTTACAGGACAGATCCCAGAGTTTGTCATGGGCTACCATATGATCCTCTCAGATTTTTCCTTCTAGCTGATCCAGAATATAGGAGGCTAGAAGGCTTAAATATTTTTTTATCATCACAAATGAATTTTTATTTCTTTTTTTTTTGGTGAAAAATAACATATATACAAAACAGTAATAAATTTCAAAGCACAGCACCACAATTAGTTGTAGAACAAATTTCAGACTTTTACGTGGGTTACAATTCTACACTTTTAGGTTTTTACTTCCAGCTGCTCTAAGATACTGGAGACTAAAAGAGGTATCAATTTAATGATTCAGCAATCATATTCATTTGTTAAAGCCTATCTTCTCTGTATAACTCCACCATCACCTTTGATGTTTCTATCCCTCTCTTTAGGGGTATTTGGGCTATGACCACTCTAATTTTTTCATGTTGGAAGGGTCTGTCACTAATATTAGGTAGGGAGATGGAACTGTCTGATGTTCTGGAGAGGCTGGGCCCTCTAGGTTTCAGGACTTATCTGGTCCAGGGATACATCTGCAGGTTGTAGGTTTCTGTAAAGTTACACTAATGCATGAAACCCTTGTGGAATCTTATACATTGACGTAGGTGTTCTTTAGGATTGGCTGGAATGGTCCTGGTTGGGGGTTGACAGGTTATGATAGGTAGCAATGTCCAACTGAAGCTTGTGTAAGAGCAACCTCCAGAGTAGCCTCTCAGCTCTATTTGAACTTTCTTTGCCACTGATACTTTATTAGTTCTATTTGGTTCCTTTTTATAACTTGTAGCTTTTTGTATACATTGTTTTGTTTGTATGTAGCTTTTCTTATTTCCTGGGTTTCTGGATCGTGTTTTCCTTCATATCTTTGAACATATTTAGATGGTTGATTTAAAGTCTTTGTCTAGTAAGGCCAGTGTCAAGGCCTCCTCAGGGATGGTTTCTGTCAATTTACTTATTTTCCCATGAAGAAGTAACACTATCCTGATTTGTTATTGACTTGTGATATTCCGTTGAAAACTGGACATTTGAATATTATAATTGTGTAACCCTGGAAAGCAGATTCATACTCTTCCTCAGGATTAACTATTATTGATACTATTATTGTGATTTCTATAGAAGTTGTAGGCTTACAGAAGTATCATTCAGAAAATAGAATTCCCATATTACTCATATTATTAACATTATGCCTTAATGTGTTACCTTTGTTGAAATTCATCAAAGAATATTATTACAATTTTACTATTAACTATAGGCTATAGATTACAGTAGCATTCACTGTTTCTGTTTTCCACTACAACAGCTTTTCTTTAAAAATTTCTATTCTAGTCACATATATGCAGGGAAAATTTTTCACCTTTATAAACACAATCATGTGCATAATTCAGTAGTGTTAATGTTACTGAGAGTGTTCTTCTACCATCAACATAATCCTTTCCCAAACTTTTCCAATCACATGCAAACAGAACTCCAGTACCAGTTAAGGCTTAGCTCACCATCCTGTACTCCCCACCCGGGTTCCCATAACCTCTATTTCAATTACAGACTCCATGATTTTTCTTATTCTTATTTTCCACATCAGTGAGACAGTACCATGTTTTCCCTTTTATGTCTGGCTTATTTCACTCAATATGATATCTTCAAACCACCATGTTGTCACATGTATCAGAACTTCATTCCTTTACCTGTTTGTTCGATATTCTCAGAGACTTAGCCCATATTTAGTCATTGAATGCCAGGAGTATAAATTAAAGCACCTCTCCGAGTCTTTGCAGATTGTCTCTATCCTGAAGCACCCCTTTGACATTTGGCCAGGTTGTTTCAACTCAGCATATCTTCAATTCCAGCTTTCATAGAAAGTTTTGAGAGCTCAGTATGGGACACTGTGAGGTGGGAGGATTCCACAACAGCATGTGCCTTCAGGGAACACAGTGTGGTTGGGGATATGATCCCCATAGACTTCGGTATCACATCACTGTGACTCTACATTATACAGTCTCAAGAGAGAGGTTCTGTGAACTTTCTCTGAGAAACCACAAGTGGTGGAGAACACTTAATCCTTTGTTTGGGGTTCATGAAGCAGTATGTAGGTGTCCTCAGTTACCAAACTGGGGGTTTCTACTCACTCCAAATGTGGAGACCTCTTCAGGCTTGTGTAAGGTCCATGAAGGAGTATGTGGGTAGCCTGAACTACCAAAAGTTTAGGCAAATAAGGGGGCACCTGGATTTGAACCAGGGACCTCTTGATCTGCAGTCAAATGCTCTACCCCTGAGCTACACCCCCTGCCACATTTGTGCAATTTAGTTGTTACCTTTTGCCTGTCTAGTAACACTCAGCTCTGTAAAATGCAGTTATTGCTTCCTCTCTGGATTGGTGTCTTGGAAGCTGCTAGGCATGACTCATAACGAAACACCTTCCCCACAGATCTGCAGTTTTCTTGACCTCAGTCTCTGGGTGGAGGTTGGAGTAGGGAAGAAGAGAGATTCCTGTAGGACCCTTGGCCCATTATCTATTACCTTTTCAGTTTATTTGGAGTGCTGGCCATTGGATTTCCCAAAATACACAGATATTCTTCCTCTGGGCCTCCAGTGAAGACAGAAATGAACTGTAGTTCAGATGGTTTCACAGAATTCCAAATGCAGATTCCTTGTTTCTCTTAGAAGAGTCTCTAAGCCAGGGCTTGGTCTGATAGGCTTGGGACAAATGTAGGAGAAAGTTGTGGCATGTGAGAAACCAGTCCCCAGAGTGAAAGTTCTACCACTACATGATACCCTGAATGCTGTGGCATGTGAGAAGTGTGTGCCCCAGAGTGAAAGATCTAGCCTACATGAGACCCTGAATGCTGTAATGTATCTCCCTGTATCTGAGCACCAATGTAGTGAGCCATGCTGTCTTGATGGAAAGAGGGGAGCTAAGGGTGATAACTTGGGGTTGCCTGTTACTGCCTATTCCCAAAAGTCTTCTATATGTACAGCCCTTTGGTCTGTACCTGGGAGAACCAGCCAGCAGAAGTCTGAGAATGCAAGAAACAGCTTCTGTGATTAGGAAAACCAATATGGTAGGGGGCATCCGGATTTGAACCAGGGACCTCTTGATCTGCAGTCAAATGCTCTACCCCTGAGCTATACCCCCTTACCTATAATACTTAGCTACATAATCGCCTTTTCATCTTTATGTAAACTCTTAACGAAGACTCCTTAGGCACACTGAGAATTTCTCATTTTTGCAAAGCAGATGGGACCATCAATCAATTCTTCTATGGACTCACCTCCAGAGTTTCACCAATCCTGATCCCTGCTCTCATTTCTGTATCTCTGCTTGCCAATGGTCTATGGTGACAGAAGTAGCATGGAGAAGCATTGGCACTTGTAACTGGAAGGGACTTTTGAATTTATTTGTCTCTTTTCCTTATGTTATAAATGATAAAACAGCAATATGAAGAAATCCTGATCAACCACTTTTAAGACACACGCGCTATGCACATCGCCACACATGTCTCCAGTCTGTGATTCTGTCCATTAAACCTTGATGAGTGTGATTGGAGGAGTCCATGAACTTCCTGGTCCATGACCAGGATCAGGGAAGAGTAGTCCTGGGAAGCATTATTGAGGCTACTTAGCATGAGGACAAAGAGGGGGACCTCTGGATTTGAACCAGGGAATTCTTTTCTTTCTTTCTTTTTTTTACCTTTTGTGGTGATAACTTAAATAACTCAAAATTTCCCACATTGTCCACTTTCATGTGTACATCAGTGGTATTTACTACATTCACACTGCTGTGTTACCCTCATCAGAATCCATTACCAAAATTATTTGATCACTGCAAACAGAGGCTCTGAATACTTTGACAATAATTTTCCTTTTCCTCCTTCCCACCCTCAGTAACCTGTCATGCAATTTTTTATCTATGGACTTTGTGATTCTATGTATTTCACATAAGTGAAATTATACAATATTTGTCCTTTTTTCTCTGACTTCTTTCACTCACATGATGTCTTCATTGTTTGTCTATATTCTAGTGAGTATCAGCACTTTGTTCCTTGTTCTGAGTGCATAATAGTCCATTATATGAATAAAGCCCATTTTGTTAGTCCCTTCTTACATTGATGGACACTAGTTGTTTCCGTATTTTTATGTTTATGAACTTTGGTGTCCAAGTATCCCTTAAAATTCATTAGAATTTAGGATGGGACTTTCTATTTCTGCAAATTATGCCCTTAAGACTCTGATATGGATTGCATAGAATCTTTGGACCATTTGGTATAGTTGGGACAGCTTACCAACCTTAAGTATTCTGATCTGTGCACACTGTACATCTTTATTTGTATTTAAGTCTCTTGATCTCTTTCGGCAATGTTTTGTAGTTGTCATTGGATGTGTCTTGCTCCCCCTTGGTTAAATTTATTTCTCAGAACTTTATACTTTATTATTCTTCACGTGGACTGGTTTCTTAATTGCCCTTGTACCGACATAAGTGTTGTCATAGAGACCATTGGAACAGATTGAGAGTCCAGAAATAAGCCCTCCCATTTGGAATTAATTGATCTTTGGCAAGAGTACTGAGATCAGTTTCTTCCGAAAGCACAAATGAAAGAGGAGACATTATGCCAACTGTGCACAAACCAAAACAATTATGAGAGGATAACACAAAAAAACTGTATGGCAACATATCGTATGACCAAGGTGAATCGGATAAATACCCAGAAACACCCAAACCACCAAACAGATGCAGAAACAAATAGAAAGATCTGAATAGAAGTGTCTGTTTTTACCTGAGCTGTGCTCACAAATACCACAAACTGATTTTGTCTTAAACAATGGGAAATTACTGAACTACAGTAGGTGTAGCCTATCCTTTGCAGGAATAAGTTTCATAGGGGCAGCCCCCAAGATCGAGGGTTAGGGTATTGATTCAGCTGTCCTCACTGCTTCTGAAAATATCAGAAATTCTCCAAATGGGAAAGTTGAATATTTCCTCCTTTTTCCCCAGTTCCCTAAGGGGACTTTGCAAATCCTTTTTTATTCACTGCCCAAATACTCTAGGATATATCGTGGCGTCACACTAACCTGGACACACCAACAAAATCTCATGCTGTTTTCAAGATTCCTTGTACTTATGGTGCCCAACTAAACTGACCATACAAGTTAAATTAGGAAATGTACTACCCAAAATATAAATTTTGTCCCCAATAAAATCTATCCCTTTAGTCTCACACAGAAGTTGAAGTTTTAAAATGTGGACAATATCATCCCTTACCCTGTATTCTAATATACTTTAGTCATGTCTAGATCAGCTTCATTCATATCTCTACTTGAAATTTGAACAGTTATTCAACTTTTTCAACGGTTCCTGTATGGGGTACTGTTGACTTTCATAGTTTCAGAGCTCTAACTCTGAGTCTCAGGTGTCACATTAATACCAAAAGTTTCTGGGAATGACCATGTTTTATATAAAGAGCTCAGTATCTCAGAATTTAGAATTAAAAGTTACAGCTGTAAGAGCTTACAACCTAGGACGCTTTACAACAGGCCCCAACCTGATAACCCATGTTCTTGACTTTAGTTCACCGAATTTTTTTGGCATGGCAGGCACCAGGAATTGAACCCAGGTCTCCCCAGTTCCATATGATTAAGGCATGATAATATTTGTCTTTTTGTTCCTGACATTTCATTCAACGTACAGTCCTTAAGTTTCATTCACCTAGTTGCATGCCTCTCAACTTCTTCTCTTCTTGAAGCTGTTCAGTACGATTATATGTATAAACCATAATTCCCCCTTCCATTCCTCAGTCATTGTACCAAAAGGCCATCTCCACCCATTGTGGTTCCTGAACACTGCCACCACAAACATCAGAGACCAAGTGTCCATTCATGGCCCCACACTCAGTTCTTCCAGGTATATACTGAGCAACAGGGTTTCAGGATCAAAGGCAACCCCACTCCTAGCCTCTTGTGGAACCACCATACTGCTATCCATGGGGCTGTACCTCTCAGTTTCCCTACCAACAGCGAATAGGTACATCTCTTTCTCTGAATTTTCTCTAGCACTTGTTTCTGTTAATTTTTAAAGTTTTATTCACACATCCTACAATCCATCCTAAGTGTATAGACATGGCTTTGCCACCATAATCTATCTGAAAACATTTCTTTTTCTTCCACAAAGAATGCATACACCTTCCCCATGCCCTGCCCCATTTACATTTAGTTTTGACATAATGCCATTGTCACATTCAGTGGAAGCATATTACAATGTTATAGACCCTAGCTTGCATTGATTGTACTTTTTCTCATATACCATCTGTTTTTACCACCCTACAATATTAACATTCATTTGTTCTCCCTCATGCAAAAATGTTTTTTCATTTGTACATTTAATCACCATCATTGTCCACTCTAGGCATCCCTAAATCATACCATTTCAGTCTTTATCCTCTATTTTTCCTTCTAGTTTCATACATGCGCCTAGCCCTTCTCTCTCTATTATACTTATATTCAGATTCATTCAGTGTATGTATATTATTGTGCTACAATCAGCTAATATTGTGCTACCCATTTCTGAATTTTTGCAGTCAGTCCATTGCACAATCTGTGTTCCTTTAGTACCAGTTGCCAAATCTCTACTGTATTTCTATCTCCTGATAACCTGTGTTCTTAACTTCAGTTCTCTAAATTCATTCATTAATGTTAGTTCATATTTGTAAAACTCTGCAGTATTTGTCCTTTTGTTTCTGGCTAATTTCACACAGCATAATGTTCTCAAGGTTCATTTATGTTATTACAGGCTTCATGACTTTATTCTGTCTTACAGCTGAGTAATATTCCATCATATGTATATACCACAGCTTGTTTAGCCACTTGTCCATTGATGGACATTTGGGATGTTTCCATCTCTTGGCAATCATAAATAATACTGCTATAAACATTGGTGTGCAAATGTCCGATTGTGTCTTTGCTCTCTGGCCCTCTGAATATGTACCTAGCAATAGGACTGAAGAATTATATGGCAATTCTACATTTAGTTTTCTGAGGTACAGCCAAACTGCCTTCCAGAAGTTTTGTACCATTGTACATTCCCACCAGTGGATGTGTGCCTCTTTCTCCACATCCTCTCCAGCACTTGTAGTTTTCTGATTTTTTTAAAATTATGGCCATTCTAGTGGGTATTAGATTATCTCTCTGTGTGTTTTGAGATACATTTCCCTAATAGCTAGTGAAGTTGAGTATCTTTTCATGTGTCTTATAGTCATCTGTATTTCTTATTCTGAGAAGTGTCTGTTCATGTCTTTTGCCTGTTTTTTATTGTTTTTATTTATTTATTTATTTTGTCTTTTTCTTGTTGACTTGAAGAATCTCTTTATATATCCTGGATGCTAAACCTTTATCTGATATATGGTTTCCAGATATTATCCCCCATTCTGTAAGCTGTGTTTTTACTTTCTTGACAAAGTTATTTGATGCACAAAAGTGTTTAATTTTAAGGAATTCCCATTTATCTATTTCTTTCTTCATTGCTCATGCTTTGGGTTCCAAGTGTAGGAAACTACTTATTACAAGATTTATAAGCTATTTCCCTACATTTTCTTCTAAAAGTTTTATCATCTTAGCTCAAATATTTAGGCTTGTGATCCGTTTTTGAGTAAATTTTTGTATAGGGTGTGAGATATGGATCCTCTTTCTTTCTTTTGGATATGGCTGTCCAGTTCTCCAAACACCATATATTGAAGAGGCTGCTCTGTCCCAAAAGGGTTGGTTCGACTGCCTTATCAAAGATCAATTGTCCATAGATGACAGGGTCTGCATCTGAACACTCTATTTGATTCCATTGCTCAGTATAACTATCTTTATGCCAGTACCATGCCATTTTGACCTATGTAGCTTTGTAATACACTTTAAGGTCAGGTAATGTGAGACCTCCCACTTCATTTTTCTTTCTCAAGATATTTTTAGCTATTTGGGGCACTGTCTCCTTGCAAATAAATTTGTTTATTTGTTTTTCTATTTCTGCCAGCTACTTTTTTGGGATTTTAATTGATATTGCATCAAATCTATAAATCAATTTGGGTGAATTGACACCTTAACTATATTTAGTCCTCTAATCCATGAACATGATATGTCCTTCAATTTATTTAGGTATTCCATGATTTCTTTCACCAATTTCTTGTAGTTTTCTGTGTATAGGTCTTTTTATGTTAATGTTTTTTATTGTGAAAAAATAACATTTTACAAAAAAAGCAATAAATTTCCAAGTACATTTTAAGAAGTAGTTATACAACAGGTTGCATATAGGTCTTTTGTATCCTTATTAAATTTATTCCTAAATATTTGGTTCTTTTGGTTGCTATTGTAAATGGAATTTTTGCCTTGATTTCCTCCTCAGAGTGCTCATTACTAGTGTAGATCAACACTACTGATTTTGGGGTGTTGATCTTGTACCCTGCCACTTCACTGTACTCATTTATTAGCTCTACTACCTTTTTTGAGATTTTTGACACATAGTATCATGTCATATGCAAATAGAGAGAATTTTACTTCTTCCTTTCCAAATTGGATGGCTTTTCTTTCTTTTTTTGTCTAATTGCTCTGGCAAAACTTACAGCACAATGCTGAATAACAATGGCGACAGTGGGCATCCTTGTCTTGTTCCTCACCTTACAGGGAAAGCTTTCAGTCTTTCCCCATTGAGGATGATGTTAGCTATGACTTTTTCATATATTCCCTTTCTCATGTTGAGGAAGTTCCCTTCTATTCCTATCCTTTGAATTGTTTTAATCAAGAAAGGATGTTGAATTTTGTTCAAATGCCTTTTCTACATCAATCAAGATGATCATGTGGTTTTTCTGCTTTGATTTGTTGATATGGCATAGTATCTTATTTGATTTTCCTATGTTGAACCATTCTTGCATATCTGGAATAAATCCCACTAAGTCATGGCATATAATTCTTTTAATGTGCTGCTGGATTCGATTTGCAAGTACTTTGTTGAGGATTTTTGCATCTATATTCATTTAGACATATTGGTCTGTAATTTTCTTTTCTGTAGTATCTTTGTATGGCTTTGGTATGAGGCTAATATTGGCTTCACAGAATGAGTTAGGTGGCTTTCCCTCCTCTTCAAATGTTTTGAAGAGTTGAAGCTGGATTGGTACTAATTCTTTCTTGAATGCTTGGTAGAATTCACATGTGAAGCCATATGGCCCTTCACTTTTCTTTTTTGGGAGCTTCTTCATTACTGATTCAATCACTTTACTTGTGATTTGTGGTTTGTTGAGGTCATCTGTTTCTTCTCGAGTCAATGTTGATTGTTTGTGCCTTTCTAGGAAGTTGTCCATTTCCTCTACATTGTCTAGTTTATAAGCATATAGTCACTCATACTATCCTCTCATTATCTCCTTTATTTCTGTGGCATCAGTGGTCATGTCTCCTCTTCCATTTCTGATTTTATTTATTCACATCTTCTCTCTTTTTTTTGTCAACCTTACTCAGGGTCTATTTTATTAATTTTCTCAAAGAAGCAACTCCTGCTTTGCTGATTTTCTTTGTTGTTTGCATGTGCTCAATTTCACTTATTTCTGCTCTAATCTTCATTATTTCTTTCCTTTTGTTTGCTTTGGGGTTAGTTTGCTGTTCTTTCTCTAGTTCTTCCAAGTGTACAGTTAATTCCTCAATTTTGCTCTCTTTTCTTTTTAATGTTGGCATTTAAGGCAATAAATTTCTGTCTTAGCACTGCCTTTGCTGCATCCCATAAATTTTGATGCATATAGATGGGTCCTGTTTTTAAATCCATTCTACCAGTTTATGTTTTTTGATTGGGAAGTTTCATCCATTAACATTTAATGTTATTACTGTAAGGCAGTACTTTCTTCTACCATTTTGTCTGTTGTATTTTGTATGTTACATCTAATTTTTTTCTTGTTTTACCTTTACTGATAGTCTTCATTTCTACACTCTTCTATATACCTCTCTCTCCTGCCTTTTCTTATCTGCTGTAATGCTCTGTTTAGTGTTAGTTGCAGAGCTGGTCCCTTAGTCACAAATTCTGCCAGTGACTGTGTGAAAATATTTTAATCTCTCCCTCATTTTTGAAGAACAGTTTTCATGGATATAGAATTCTTGGTTGGGAGTTTTTCTCTTTTAGAATCTTACCTATATCACACCACTGCCTTCTTGCCTCCATGGTTTCTACTGAGAAATCACACATGGTCATATTGGGATTCCTTTGTATGTGATCAATTGCTTTTCTCTTGCTGCTTTCAAAATTCTCTCCTTCTCTTTGTCATCTGACAATCTGATTAGTAAGTGTATTGAATTAGGTCTTTTTGGATCTATTCTGTTTGGGGTATGCTGCACTTCTTGAATCTGTAGCTTTATGTCTTTCATAAGAGATGGGAAATTTTCAGTGATTATTTCTTCCATCAATCTTCCTCCTCTTTTCACCTTCTCTTCTCTTTCTGGGACACCCACAACATGTATGTTCATGTTCTTCATGTTGTCATTCAATTTCCTGAGACCCTGATCATATTTTTCCGTTCTTTTCCCTGTATTTTCTTTTGTGTGTCAGATTTCAGATGTCCTGTCCTCTAGTTCACTAATCCCTTCTTCTACCTCTTCAAATCTACTGTTGTAGGTTTCCATGTGTTTTTTTAATCTCTTCTATTGTACCTCTAACTCCCATAAGTTCCATGATTTGTTTTTACAAACTTTCAATTTCTTCTTTTTATTTGCCCAATGTCTTCTTTATATCCAAAATTGTTGTTTTGATTTTTGATGTGATTTTCCATGTGTTCTAACATTCTGAATTAGTTGTTTCAACTCCTTTCTCACGTGAATTGTTGGTTTGTTCCTTTGACTGGGCCATGTCTTTGATTTTCCTAGTATTAGTCATTATTTTTTGCTGGCATCTTGCATTTGATTTCCTTAATTAGTTTATTATGGGGGTTGTTTTCAAGCTTTTGCCTAGGAGTTTTTTGCTGGATGGTGGTGTTCTCTCTCTGTTCTTTGACATTTAATCCAACTTATTCTAGACCTCTAGCATAGGTTCTGTTTAACTGATCAGAATTTTTCAGTTCTTGTTTTTCTGTTTCTTGCTCTGCCTATATGGAGCCTTTTTATTTTTGAGGAGGGTCTCCTCAGATATTATAGACACCAGTCTAATCTTCCCAGACTGGACTGGCTCATGTCTCAGGGGGAAAGAGTTATCAGGATCAGTTTTCCCTAAGGGTGAGACACAGCACGTGGTCAGACTTTCCTATGAATCCTCTAGACTCTGTGCTTTTCCTATCCTTCCCAGCATGTTGTGCTTGTCCATATCATCTTTTTCCATTTGTGTCTGGCTTATTTCACTCAATATGTCATCTTCAAATCTCATCCATGTGACAACATGGATGAGAACTTCATTCCTTTTCCTGTCTGTTCTTGTCTGCCTGTGGCTTCCCACCAGTGTAAAGTGATGCCTTTAATTTCAGCAGACTTTTCCTCCTGGGGTTTGATTGAGACAGATTTGAGGTTGTAGGTTTACATTTATTACTTTTCCAATCCCTGATGCCTGAATTCCTTGAAGGAGGAATTCCACTTGAGCTTGGCTACAGCTTTCTCTTGAGGAAGATACAATCTTTAGGGAATTAACTCCTTTCACCTGAGTAATTACTTTGTCTCTCAGACCAGCTTACTTCTGCCCTTCTCAGGACAGTGGTGAAGCCTGAGAGGGCTTCCTGTTCTATCGAATGAGGTGCTAAGTAGTAGAAAGAAAGCCCTTTCAGCTTGGGAACTCTGCTCCTCAGGTTTGTCAATCAAGAGCTTAAGTTGTATGTGACTATATGTATCTCTAGTCTCTATGTGCCTCCTTTATGTGGGGCTCAGCCCTTTTCCAACATTTTATGTTCTCTGACTTAAAACACCTCTGTTTTGTTTTGTTTTGTTTTTCTATCCGCTCCATCTCCTCAGATGGGGAGAAACTCCTACTACCTTTAGTGCTTATACCAGGTTTATCTGTGCTAGGGGCCTATTTTCAGTAGTCAGAGTTTGTTAATTCCACATTTGTAGCTGGTTGAGCTAAACCCTTGCTGCTAGTAAAGTCTGTTTCCCTTCCCCATGGGGAACCAGACTGCCATGCCTGTGGGAGAGTGGCATAGCCTCCATGGCTCAGGGGACTTACAGTTCTGTGTGGAGTCTCAGCCATTCCACCTTGTCCAGTATGCTCTGTGTCCAGTCACTGATGTGGCCCAGCAGTTGTTCTGTACTGTTCCTGGCTATTTACTAGCTGCTCTGTAGGATGAATTAGACTCCACACCTCACTAAACTGCCCATTTGCTCCCTTCGCAAACATTTCCAACCTCATCCAAACAGAAATCCTATACCAATTAAGCCTTAGCTCACCATCCTGTATCCCTGCCCTGGCCTCCCCCTCCACCCACTCCCAACTTGTATTCTAGTCAGATGCTTTGATTTGTTTATTCTGATTTTCCACATCACTGAGACTAAACCATATTTACCCATTTGTATCTGGCTTATTTCACTCAATATGACAACTTCAAAAAGGAACTTCATTTCTTTTCTTGCTTGTTCTTGAGTCTCAAAAACTTAGCCTGTATTCAGTCATTGAGTGCCAGGACTATAAATGAACACATCTCTCACAGTCTTTCCAGACTGTTTCTGCATTGGGGCACCTCTTTCACATTTGACTGGGCTGTATCTCTGCTTTCACAGAAAGCTTTTGAGACCTACTGTGTGTGCTCTGTACCATAAACTGTGAGGTGAGAGGATTCCGTGTCAGCATGTGCCTTCAGGGAACACAGTGTGGTTGGGGACATGATCCCCATAGATCATTTAATGTCACATCACTGTGACTCCATGTTATGCAGTCCCAAAGAGAGGTTCTCTGGGGTTGCTCCAAGAAACCACAAGTGGTGGAGAACACTTAATCCTTTGTGTGGGGCTCATGAAGCAGTATGTAGATGTCCGTGGTGGCCAAACTGGGGAGTCCTACTCACTCCAACTAGTGGAGATTTCTTCAGCCTTGTATTGGCCCCACAAAAGAGTATGTGGGTAGCTTCAGCTACTAAAAGTGTAGACAAATTAAGGGGGCACCTGGATTTGAACCAGGGACCTCTTGATCTGCAGTCAAATGCTCTACCCCTGAGCTACACCCCCTGCTATACTAATGCAAATTAGTTGTTACTTAAAACCTGTCTGGTAACACTCAGCTCTATAAAATGGAGTTATAGTTCCCTTCTGGACTGGCTTCTTGCAATCTTCTAGGCATGGCTCATAATGATCATCTTCCCCACAAATCTGCAGTTTTCCAAACCTCAGTCCCTGGGTTGAGGTCACAGTGGGGCAAGAAGAGAGATGCCTGTAGGACCCTCAGCCCATTACCTATCACCTTTTCAGTTTAGTCCGAGGTCTGGCCATTGGAGTTCCTAAAATAAACAGATAATCCTCCTCAGGATTCCCAGTGAACACAAAAATGGGCTGTAGTTCAAATGTTTTCATAGAGTTCCAACTGCAGACTCTTTGTTTCTCTTAGTAGCTTATCTAAGACAGTGTTTGGACCTATGGGTTTGGAACAAGTGTAGAAGATGGCTGTGGAGTGTGAGAAAGTAGATCTGCAGAGCAAAAGTTCTACTGCTACATGATACCCTGAATGCTGTGGCATGTGAAAAACCAGTTCCCAGGAGCAAAAGGTCTACTTTACATGAAATGCTGAATGCTATAATGTGTCTCCCTATGTCTGAGAACCAGCACAGTGAGCCATGCTGTCTTGGTGAAAAGAGGGGAGCTGAGGGTGATAATTTGGGCTTACCAGTTACTGTTTGTTCCTGGGAAGTCTTCCGTATGGCCAAAGGGAGAGCCAGACAGCAGAAGTCTGAGAATGCAAGCAAAAGCTTCTGTGACTAGGAAGACCAACATGGGAGGGAACACCTGGATTTAAACCAGGGACCTCTTGATCTGCAGCCAAATGGACTACCCCTGAACTATACCCTTCCCCCATAACATTTGGCTCTGTAGCAACTTTTCAGCTTTATGTAAACTGTTCATTGTTTCAACATATTGCCCACATTAGTGTCTGGTGTCCTTTCCTTTGAGTCTGAAGGCCTCCCTAGAGCATTCTTGTAGGGCAGGTCTACCAGTAGTGATCACACATAGCTTTTGCTTTGTTTTGAACCTGATTTTCTGCTTCATTGTTCACAGAATTTAGGGTGACTGTTTCTGTTCCTATCAGCACTTGAAATATGTCAACCCACACTCCTCAATAATTTCTCCAGAGAAGTCAGGTGCTAATCTTTTAGAGGGTCCCTTGGTGTATGACATGTTGCTTCTCTCTCACTGCTTCCAAAAGATTCTCTTTCTCTTTGTCTTTCTACAATTTGACTTTAACGTGCCTTGGTGTTTTCTCTTTTGTTTTTCCTGCTTGCAGTTTGTGGAAGTCTGAGGTGTATTCTTGTCTTTCATTAAATTTGGGAAGTTTGGAACCATTTTTTCTTCAAATATTCTTTCTGTCTCTTTCTCTCAGTCTGCTACTTCCAGGACTCCCACAATATGTGTGGGGGGTGTGCTTGCTGGAGCTCCACAGGTCCCTCAGGGTCTGCTCTCTTTTCTTCATTCTCTTTCATTTCTGCTCCTCACACTGGATAATTTCAATCATCCCATGTTCATCTTTGCTGATTCTTCTGTCTGCCTGTTTAAATCTACTGCTGAAGCGCCATGGTGAATATTTGTTATGTCAGGTTTTGTAGTGTTGAGTTCCAGGAATTCTGTTTGCTTCTCTTTTTATAACTTCTACCTCTTTGTTTATATTCTCATTTTGTTTGTATGAAGCATTCTTTATTTCCTGGGTTTCCTGTTTATGTTCAACTTCAGCTCCTTGACCATATTTACATGGTTGATTGTAAGTCTTTTCGTGGTATGTCCAAAGTCTGTGCTTTTTTGGGGATGTTTTCTGTCAATTCACTTATTCCTTCAAAGAGGCCATAATTTGCTCTTTTTTTTTTCTCTGACTTGTGAAGTTTTGTTGAAAACGGGGCTTTTGAATATTGTAATTTGGCTACAGCTTGGAAATCGTATACCCCCACCCCATCCCCAGAACCTTTTGGTCATGATTCATGTTTAGAAATATGATTAGAGAAGTAGTAGGTTTAGAAGGTTGTTCTAGTTTGCTAGCTGCTGGAATTCAATATACCAGAAATGGAACGGCTTTTAACAAGGGGAATTTAATAAATTGCTAGTTTACACTTCTAAGGCTGAGAAAATGTCCCAATTAAAACAAGTCTATAGAAATGTCCAATTTAAGGCATCCGGGGAAAGATACCTTGGTTCAAGAATGCCGATGACGTTCAACGTTTCTCTCTCAGCTGGAAGGGCACATGGCAAACATGGCAGTGTCTGCTGGTTTTCTCGTGGCTCTACCAAAAGGGACTCTCTCCAAAATGTTTCCTCTTTTAAAGTATTCCAGCAAGCAACTCCACCTTCAGTGGGTGGAGACACATCTCCATGGAAATCATCTAATCAAAAGTTACCACCCACAATTGGGTGTGTCACATCTTCATAGAAACAATGAAAATGCTCCCACCCAGCAATACTGAATGAGGATCAAAGGGCATGGTTTTTTTGGGGTCCACCAAAGATTCAGACCAGCACAAAGGTCATGTGGCAAATACATAGCTCCTTATGCTCCTTCCCCTTTATTAATACCAGGTCTTAGTTTGGCACCTGTGTGAGAGTCAATTAAACAGTATTATTACAATTGTCCTATTAAGTAGGGTTCACTGTTTGTGTCATACAGTCCTATGGTAGTTCTTTTAAAATTTCTTTCCTGGTTACCTTGCAATATATAATTCAGTGGTGTTACTGTTGTTGACAATGTTGTGCTACCATCACCGCTATCCTTTACCAAACTATTTCAGTCTCATCCTAACAGAAATCCCATACCATTTAAGCCTTAGATCACCATCTGGTATCACCGCTCTGGTCCCCCATAACCTCTATTCCAGTTTCAGATTCTACGATTTGCTTATTCCGATTTGTCACATCACTTTGACTTTACCATATTTTCCCACTTGTGTCTGGCTTGTTTCACTCAATAGTAGGTCTTCAAATCTCATCCATGTATTGCATGGATCAGAATTTCATTCCCTTTCTTGCTTTTTTAAATATATATTTTTTGACACGAGCAGGCTCTGGGAATTGAACCCAGTTCTCTGGCATGGCAGGTGAGAATTCTGCCACTGAGCCACTGGTGCACTGCCTTCCTGTTTGTTTTTGATTCTCAAAAACTTAGCCCGTATTCAGTCACTGAGTGCTAGGACTATAAATGAGCATCTCTGCCAGTCTTTCCAAACTGTTTCTGCACTGGGGTGTCCCTTTGACATTTGACCAGTCTGTATCCTTGTTTTTGCAGAAAGTATTTAAGATCTCCTACATGTGCTCTGTACCGGACACTGTGAGGTGGGATGATTCCATGTCAGCATGTGCCTTCAGGGAACACAGTGTGGTTGAGGATATGATCCCCATAGAATTGAGTATCACATCACTGTGACTCCATGTAATTCAGTCCCTAGAGAAAGGTTCTATGAGCTTTCTCCAAGAAACCACAGATGGTTTAGAACACTTAATCCTTTGTGTGTGGCTCATGAAGCAGTATGTGGGTATTCTTTGCTTACAACTGGGGGCTCATACCCAGTCCAACTAGTGGAGCTCTCTTCAGCCTTTTGTAGGGCCCATGAAGGACTATGTGGGTAGCCTAAGCTACCAAAAGTGTAAGCAAATGAGGGGGCACCTGGATTTGAACCAGGGACCTCTTGATCTGCAGTCAAATGCTCTACCCCTGAGCTATACCCCCAGCTGTGCTAATGTGACTTAATTGTTACCTTTCACCTGTCTGGTAATACTCAGTTCTGTAAAATGCAGTTAGTGCTTCCTCTATGGACTGGGGTCTGGGAAGCTGCTAAGCATGACTCATAATGAGACATCTTCCCCACAGATCTGTGTTTTTCCAACCTCAGTCCCTGGGTGTTGGTTGCAGTGGGGCAAGAAGAGATGCCTGTAGGACCCTCGACCCATTACATATCACCTTTTCAGTTTAGTCGGAGTGCTGACCATTGGAGGTCCCAAAATAGACAGATGATCCTCCTCAGGAACCCCTATGAAGACAAAAAATGGGCAGTAGTTCAAATGGTTTCACAGAGTTCCAACTGCAGACTCCATCTTTCTCTTAGTAAATTATCTCAGTCAGGGCTTGGGCCCACAGGCTTGGGACAAATGCAGGAGAGAGATGTGGCATGTGAGAAGCCAATTTCCCAGAGGGAAAGATCTACCCCTAATGAGACCCTGAATGCTGTGGCTTGTGTGAAAAAGATCCCAGAGAGCAAGGTCTACCCTACATAAGACCTTGAATGCTGTGATGTGTCTCCCTATATCTGAGCCCCAGCACAGTGACCCATGCTGTCTTGGTGGAAAGAGGGGGGCTGAGGGTGATAATTTGAGGTTACCAGTTACTATCTGGTCCCAGAAAGTCTTTTATATGTAGAGCCCTTTGGTTTGCCCTGGGAGAGCCAGCCAGCAGAAGTCTGAGAATGCAAGCAACAGGTTCTGTGACTATGAAAAAAAAACAACTCAATGTTTTAGGGGGCACCTGAATTTGAACCAGGGACCCCCCTGATCTGTGGTCAAATACTCCACTCCTGAGATATACCCCCTTGCACATAACCTTTGGCTATGTAACAACCTTTTCTGCTTTATATAAGCTTTTTCCCACGACTCCTTCAGCACACTGGAAATTTTTCACTTCTTCAAAGCAAGTAAGACCAGCAACCTATTTTTCTATGAACTCACTCCCAGAGGTTCCACAACCCTACTCCCTGTTCTCATTTCTGCATCACTCTTGCCAACAGTCTGTGGTAACAGAAGTAGCATGGAGAAGCATTGACAGTTATAACTGGAAGGGGCTTTAAGATTTACTTGTCTATTTTCTTCATGTTATAAATGACCAAACAGCAATGTGAAGAAATTCTGCTCAACTACTTTTGGCACACATGCACTATCCACATCTCCACATGTGTCCCCAGTCTGTGATTCTGTCCATTAAACCTGGATGAGGGTGGTTGGAGGAGTCCATGATCTTCCCGGTTCGTGACCAGGATCAGGGAATAGAAGTCCTGGGAAGCATTATTGAGGCTACATAGCATGAGGACAAAGAAAGGACCTCTGAGTTTGAGCTAAGGAATTGTTTTCCCTTTTTTCTTTTATTTCTTTCTTTTTTTTTTTGACCTTTTGTTGTGATAACCTAAACACAACTCAAAATTTACCATGTTGTCCACTTCCATGTGTACATCACTGGTATTTACTACATTCACACTGCTGCGTTATCCTCACCAGCATCCATTACCAAAATTATTTAATCACTGCAAATAGAAACTCTGCACACTTTAAGAACTATTTTCTCATCCCTCCTTCCCACCCTCAGTAACCTGTCATGTAATTTTTGATCTATGGACTTTGTGATTCTAAGTATTTCATATTAGTGAAATTGTACAATATTTGCCCTTTTTTTGTCTGACATGTTTCACTCAATGTGATGTCTTCATGGTTCATCTATATTCTGGTGAATATCAGCACTTCATTCCTTGTTGTGAGTGCATTATAGTCCATTATATGAATAAAGCCCATTTTGTTAGTCCATTCTTCTGTTGATGGACACTAGTTGTTTCCATGTTTTTGTGTTTATGAATCTTGGTGCCATGAACTTTTGTGTCCAAGTATCTAGCTGAGTTCTTGCTTTCAATTCTTTGGGGGCACAGAAACCTAAAAGTAGAGTTGGTAATATCATAGAGTTGTTCTGAGTTCCACTTTCTAAGGAACCGCCCAACTCTTTGCCAGAGAGGAAATCTTAGAATTCCACCAAAATTGTGCTTGAGTGCTTACTTCTCTGCATCCTCATCAGTTCTTCTTATTTCCGTGATTCTGTTATAACATCCATGTGGATATCCAGTTTTCTGACTGCCACCTGTTTTCATTCCTGTAGCTTTGTAGTAGATCTTCTCAACAGAAGTTTGGCTCATCTAACTTTTTCATTCTTTTTCATAACTGTTTTGGCTCTTCTGGATCCCTTAAAATTAATTAGAAATTTAGGATGGGACCTTTTATTTTGCAAAACATGCTCTTAAGACTCTGATATGGACTGCATTTAATCTTTGGACCATTTGGTGTAGTGGGGACTGCTTAACAACTTTAAGTCTTCTGGTTCATGCACACTGCATATCTTTATATTTATTGAAGTCTCTTGAACTCTTTGGGCAATGTTTTGTAGTTGTCAGTGGGAGTGTCTTGTTCTCCCTTGGTTAACTTTATTCCTCAGCACTTTATTCTTTCTGATTATTCTTCATGCAGGATTGGTTTCTTAATTTCCTTTATACTGGCAAATGGTTAGTCATAGAGACCACTAGAATAAGATTGAGAGCCCTGAAATAAGCCTTCCCATCTAGGGTCAATTGATCTTTGGCAAGGGTGCTGAGGTCATTCAAGAGGAAAGAAGAGTTTCTTCAGAAATCAGAAATGAAATAGGAGACATTATTACCAAATGTGCACAAACCAAAATATTTATAAGAGGAAAACACAACTGTATGGCAACACATCCTGTGATCTAGCGAATCAGACAAAACCCAAGAAACACCCAAACCACCAAAATAACACAGAATAAAATAGAAAGATCTGAATAGAGCTGTCTCTCTTGGCCCATGCTGTGGTCACAAATACCACAAATTGGTTTTGTCTTACTAAACCACAGTTTTGAGGACAAAAGAAGAATTCCAAAATCAAGGTATCGGTAAAGCTTGCTTTCTCCAGCAAAGATGGCAACACTCTGCTGCTGGTTAAAGCCAATCCTGGAGGTTCCTTGGCTGGTATTTCCCCTCCCATAACAGTGTCTAATCATTTCTAGCTTCTGTCATTCCCTGGTTCATACTTTTAAGCTTCCAGTAAACTGGATTAATACCCAACCTCATTCGGTTGGGCCACAACACAACTAAAAGTAACATCTCCAAAAGACCCTATGTACAAGGTGCTCACACCCAGAGGGATGCAGATTGAGGTCAGGACATGTGTTTGTTGGGATATATAATTCAGCCTACCACATACCTATAACAAATGAAGACATTGAATCAGTAATCAAACCCTGCCATCAAAGAGCAGCTCAAGATTTGACCACTTCACTGGTGAATTCTACCAAATATTTAAAGAACAATTAACAGCAATTCTTACGTATCTCTTAGAAAAACTGAATAGGGGTACACATTTCCTAACTTATCCGGTGGAGCCAACATCACCCTAGCACTAATGCCAACAAAGACAGTATGAGAAAAGAGAACTACAGACCAATTGCAGTTAAAGCAATTACTAATAAGGAAGGACTTACTTCTACAATTTGGCGATCTGTTTTTCTCTATGTCATATGATTTTTGACCCTCAAATCCTCCCTTTTCTCCCTTCCTTTATATTTTATTAATTTACCTATTTCTGTATCATTTAAAATAACTTTATCTCTGTTTTTTTTTGTATTTTTTTTGTTCTTTCCTCAGTGATAGGGCACAATGATACTGCCTCTTATATTTCTCTAGTAGTTATGTTTAACATTATTCTTTATTTCTACACATGGCCTGCATTAGTGTTCAGTGTCCTTTCCTTTGAGCCTGAAGAACTCCCTAGAGCATTCTTGTAGGTCAGGTCTGCTGGTCATGATTCCATCTAACTTTTGTTTTGACCTGATTTTCTACTTCATTCTTTACAAAACTTAGGTGACTGTTTCTGTTCCTATGAGGACTTGAAATACGTCAACACATACTCTTCAATAATTTCTCCAGAAAAGTCAGTTGCTAATCTTACCGAGGGCCCTTTGTGTGTGACGTGTTGCTTCTCTCTCACTGCTTCCAAGTGTCTCTCTTTCTCTTTGTCTTCCTATAATTTGACTTTCATATGCCTCGGTGTGGTCTCTTTTGTTTATCCTGCTTGCAGTTTGTGGAAGTCTTGGGTGTATTCATGTTTTTTCACTAAGTTTGGGAAGTTTGGGACCATTTTTCCTTCAAATATTCTTTCTGTCTCCTCTCAGTCTGCTACTTCCAGGACTCCCACAATGTGTGTGTAGGTGTGCTTGCTAGAGCTCCACAGGTCCCTCAGGGTCTGCTCTCTTTTCTTCCTTCTCTTTTGTTTCTACTTCTCACAATGTATAATTTCTATCGTCCTATGCTCATGTTTGCTGATTCTTTTGTCTGCCTGTTTAAATCTGCTTTTGAAGTGCCATGGTGAAATCAAGAATTCTCCACTTGAGGAAGCTGAATTTTCCCCCTTACTTACCATTCCCCCAAGGGGACTTTGCAAATACTTTTTTATTCACTGCTCAAATCACTCTGGGATTTATTGGGGCATCACTCTGGACAAACCTACAAAATCTCATGCCCTACTCAAGGTTCCATGTACTTATGGTGTTCAATTAAGCTGTCCACATAAGTTATATTAGGAAATGCACCAGTCAAAATATAAATTTTGTACCAAATAAGTGTTTTTTTTTTGCTTTAGTCTCATACATAAGTTAAAGTTTTAAAATATTAATTACTATCTATTTTCAATACCCTGCAGTATTAACATTCCTTTGTTCTTCCTCATGCAAAACATTTTAAAGTTTGTACATTTAGTCACTATCATTATACACTCTAGGCATTCCTAGATTATACCATCTCAGTCTTTATCATCTATCTTTAATCTGATTTCATTTGTGCCCCCAGGCCTCCTCCCTCTGTCATTCTCACATTCAGCTTCATTCAGTGTTCTAACATAATTGTATTACAATTAGGTAGATTGTGCTATCCATTTCTGACTTTTTACAATCAGTCTGTAAAAATCTTCTTCTTCTAAATGTAAACCTACAACCTAAAAATGATCTTCTTCTAAACCTACTAATTCTCTAATCATAATTCTAAACATGATTCATGATCAAAAGGTCATGTGGAAGGATTGGGAGTATCTGATTTCTAGGGTGTAACCAAATTATAATAGTTGAAAGCCCATTTTTAACAAAACATCACAAGTCAGACAAAAAGGAGAGCAAAGTATGACATCTTTGAAGGAATAAAAGTAAAATTACAGAAACCATCCCCCCAAAAGATTTTACAATCTGTATCCCTTCAGTTCCAATTACCCAATATCTTACCCTATTCCTATCTCCTGATGACCTCTGTTGTTAACTGAAATTCTCCAAGTTCATTCATTAATGTTAGTTCATTTCAGTGAGACCATACAGTATTTGTCCTTTTATTTCTGGCTAATCTCACTCAGCATAATGTCCTTAAGGTCCATCCATGTTGTTACATACTTCATAACTTTATTCTGTCTTACACTTGCATAATATTCCATCACATGTATATACCACAGCTTGTTTAACCACTCATCTGTTGATGGACATTTTGGCTGTTTCCATCTCTTCGCAATTGTAAATAATGCTGCTATAAACATTGGTGTGCAAATGTCCGTTTGTGTCCTTGCCCTCATGTCCTCTGAGTAAATATCTAGCAATGGTATTGCCAGGTTATATGGCAATTTGATACTCAGCTTCCTGAGGAACCACCAAACTGCCTCCCACAGCAGTTGTACCATTTGACTTTCCCACCAACAGTGGATAAGTGTACCTCTTTCTCCACATCCTCTCCAGCACTTGTAGTTTTCTGTTTTATTGATAATTGCCATTCTGGTGGGTATGAGATGATATCTCATTGTGGTTTTGATTTGCATTTCCCTAATAGCCAGGGAAATTGAGCATCATTTTATGTGCTTTTTGGCCATTTATATTTCCTCTTCTGAGAAGTGTCTATTCAAGTCTTTTGCCCATTTTGCAATTGGGTCGTCTGTCTTTTTGTTGAGCTGAGTAATCTCTTTATATATTCTGGATACTAGACTTTTATCTGATACACTGTTTCCAAATGTTGTCTCCCATTGTGTAGTCTGTCTTTTTACTTTCTTGATGAAGTTCTTTGATGTGCAAAAGTGTTTAATTTTGAGGAGTTCCCATTTCTTTCTTTCTTTCTTCAATGCTCATGCTTTGGGTGTAAGGTCTAGGAAACTGCCTCCTACTATAAGATTTATAAGATATTTCCCTACACTTTCTTCCAAAAGTTTTATGGTCTTAGATTTAATGTTTAGGTCTTTGATCCATTTTGAGTTAATTTTTGTATAGGGTGTGAGATATGGATCCTCTTTCATTCTTTTGCATGTGGATATCCAGTTCTCTAGGTACCATTTATTGAAGAGACTGTTCTGTCCCAGCTGAGTTGGTTTGACTGCTTTATCAAAGATCAATTATCCATGGATGAGGAGGTCTATATCTAAACACTCTATTCAATTCCACTGATCAGTATATCTATCTTTATGCCAGTACCATGCTGTTTCAACCACTCTAGCTTCATAATACGCCTTAAAGTCAGGTAGGGTGAGACCTCCGACGTCATTTTTTTTCTCAGGATACTTTCAGCTATTCAGGGCACACTGCCCTCCCAGATAAATTTGGTTATTGGTTTTATATTTCTGAAAAGTAAGTTTTTGGGATTTTAATTGGTATTGCATTGAATCTGTAAATCAATTTAGGTATAATTGACATCTGAACTGTATTTAGTCTTCTAAACCATGAAGACGGTATATCCTTTCATTTATTTAAGTCTTCTGTGATTTCTTTTAACAATTTCTTCTAGTTTTCTTTGTATAGGTCTTTTGTTGCAGGAATTTTATTTGCTTCCCTTTTTATTATTTCTACCTTTTGTTTATATTATTATTTTGTTTTTACGTAGCATCCCTTGTATCATGGGTTTTCTGTACATGTTTTCCTTCAGCTCCTTGACCATATTTACATGGATGATTTTAAGTCTTTTTGTGGGAAGGACGATGTCCGGGCTTTCTTGGGGATGGTTTCTGTCATTTTAATTTTATTCCTTCAAAGAGGTCATACTTTGCTCTCTTTTTTTAATCTAACTTGTGATGTTTTGTTGAAAATGGGCTTTCAACTATTATAATTTGGTTACACCCTAGAAATCGGATACTCGCAATCCTTCCACAAGACCTTTTGATCATGAATGATGTTTAGAATTATGATTAGAGAATTAGTAGGTTTAGAAGAAGATCATGCGGAAAATATATAGTTCCTTATACTCCCTCATCTTTATTAACATGAGGTCTTAGTTTGGTACCTGTGTGAGAATCAATTAAACAGTATTACTACAATTGTCCTACCAAGTGTAGTTCTGACATTATATAGGGTTCACTGTTTGTGCCATACAGTCCTATGGTAGTTCTTTTGAAAGTTCTATGCTGGTTACCTGACAATCTATAATTCAGTGTTGTTAATGTTATTGATAATGTTGTGCTACCATCACCACAATCCTTTCCCAAACCATTCCAGTCTCACCCAAACAGGAATCCTATACCAGTTAAGCCTTAGCTCACCATCCTGTATCCCATCCTGGCCCCCCAGAACCTCTATTACAGTTTTAGATTCTATGATTTGCTTTTTCTGATTATTCACATTGCTGAGACCATACCATATTTTCCTGTTTGTGTCTGGCTTATTTCACTCAAGACTACATCTTCAAATCTCATCCATTTGCCACACAATTCAGACCTTCATTCCTTTTCCTGTTTGTTCTCAAGTCTCCCAAACTTAGCCTGTATTCAGACATTGAGTGCTAGAAGTGTAAAGAAAGCATTGCTCCCAGTCTTTCTAGATTGTCTCTGCACTGGCATTTGACCAGGTTGTATCCCTGGTTTCACAGAAAGATTTTGAGAGTTACTATGTATGCTTTGTACTGTGTACACCTCCTGCTGTGAGGAGGGAGGATTTCATGTCAGTGTTTGCCTTCAGGAAACACAGTGTGATTGAGGATATGACCCCCATAGACATCAATGCCACATGACTGTCACTCCATGTTATGCAGTCCTGAGAGAGAGATTCTGTGGGGTTGCTCTAAGAAACCACAAGTGGTGGAGAACACTTAATCCTTTATGTGGAACTCATGTCAGCACTATGTGTGTGTCCTTGGCTACCAAACTGGGGGTTCCTACCCACTCCAACTAGGGTCCAGGAAAGAGTGTGTGGGTAACCAAATCTACCAAAAATACAGGTAGGCAAGGGGGCACCTGGATTTGAACCAGGGACCTCTTGATCTGCAGTCAAATGCTCTACCCCTGAGCTACACCCCCTGCCATACTAGTGCAACTTAGGTATTACCTTTCACCTGACTGGTAATACTCAGCTTTGTAAAATGCACTTATTGCTTCCTCTCTGGACTGGGGTCTTGGAAGCTGCCAGGCATGGTTCATAATGAGAAACCTTCCCCACAGATCTGCAGTTTTCCTAACCTCAGTCCCTGAGTGGAGGTCACAATGGGGCAAGAAGAGAGATGTTTGTGAGACTTTCAGTCCATTACTTATCACCTTTTCACTTTAGTCCAAGGGCTGGCCATTGGATTTCAAAAAAAAAAAAAAAACAGATAATCCCCCTCGTGACCCCAGTGAAGACAGAAATGGGCTGTAGTTCAAATGGCTTCACAGAATTCCAACTGCAGACTCATTGTTTCTCTTAGTAGGGTATTTAAGATAGGGTTTGGGCCTACGGGCTTGGGACAGGTTTAGGAGAGAGCTATGGTGTGTGAGAAACAGGATCCTCAGAATGAAAGGTCTACCACTCCATGATACCATGAATGCTGTGGCTTGTGAGAAAAGAGTTCCCAAAGAGAAAGTTCTACCCTACATGAGACCCTGAATGCTGTAATGTCTCTCCCTCTGTCTAGCACCAGCACAGTGGGTCTTGCTGTCTTGGTGGGAAGAGGGGAGCTGAGGGTGATAATTTGGGGTTATCAGCTACTGTCTGCTCGTGGAAAGTCTTTTATATGTACAGCCTTTTGGTCTGCCTTGGGAGAGCCAGCCAGCAGAAATCTGAGAATGCAAAAACAGGTTCTGTGACTAGGAAAACCAGTGTGGTAGAGGGCACCGAACCATGGACCTTTTGATCTATAGTCAAATGTTCTACCTCTGAGATATACCCACTTATCCATAACATGTGGTTATGTAAGCACCTTTTCAGCTGTATGTAAACTCTTACCCACGACTCCTTCAGCAAGCTGGAAAGTTTTCATTTCTACAAAGCAAGTAAGAACAGCAACTATCCTTCTATGAACTCATCCCCAGAAGTTCCCCAAGCCTACTCTCTGCTCTCATTTCTGCATCTCTGCTTGCCATCAGTCTGTGGTGACAGAAGCAGCATGGAGAAGCATTGAAAGTTATAACTGGAAGGGACTTTAGGATTTATTTGTTTGCTTTCCTCATGTTATAAATGATCAAACAGCAATATGAAGAAATCCTGATCAACCACTTTTGAGACACATGCGCTATGCACATCTCCACACATCTCCAGTCTGTGATCCTGTCCATGAAACCTTGATGAGTGTGGTTGGAGGAGTCCATGAACTTCCCAGTCTATGGCCAGGATCAGGGAATAGTAGTCCTGGGAAGTATTACTGAGGCAACATAGCATGAGGACAAAGAGGGTACCTATGGATTTGAACCAGGGAATCTTTTTTCTATTTTTTTTTTTTTTTTTACCTTTTTTTGTGATTAAATACAACTAAAAATTTCTCGCATTGTCCACTTTCATGTGCACTCTGTGGTATTTATTCCATTCACACTGTTCCATTACCCTCACCATCATCCATTACAAAATTATTTGATCACCCCAAACAGAAACTCTGCACACTTTGAAAACTATTTTCCCACCCCTCCTTCCCATCCCCAGTAACCTGTCATGTTATTTTTGATCTATATACTTTGTGATTCTAAGTATTTCATATCAGTGAAGTTGTACAATATTTGTCTGTTTTTGTCTGACTTATTTCAGTCAACATAATTTCATCACGGTTCATCTATATTCTACCAAATATTAGCACTTCATTCCTGTTGTGAGTGCATAATAGTTGATTATATGAATAAAGCCCATTTTTGTTGGTCCATTTTTCCATTGATGGACACTGGTTGTTTCCATGTTTTGGCATTTATGAATAATGC
Organism: Tamandua tetradactyla; assembly: GCF_023851605.1. Lineage (NCBI taxonomy): Eukaryota > Metazoa > Chordata > Mammalia > Pilosa > Myrmecophagidae > Tamandua > Tamandua tetradactyla. The sequence continues at coordinate 194,142,303 of NC_135327.1, read as the reverse complement.
TGCTATGAACTTTGGTGTCCAAGTATCTGGTCTATTTCTTGCTTTCATTTCTTTGGAGGCATAGAAACCTAGAAGTAGAATTGGTAATTCAGAGGCATTCTGAGTTCTACTTTGTGAGGAACCACCCAACTCTTTGCCGGAGAGGAAATCTTAGTTTCCCGTCAAAGTGTGCATGGGTGCCTACTTCTCTGCATCCTTATCAGCACTTCTTACTTCCTTAATTCTGTTATAACATCCATGTAGATATCCAGTTTTCCTACCACCACCTGTTCTTATTCTCATAGCTGTGTAGTATATTTTCTCAATGAAAGTTTGACTCCTCTATTTTTTCCTTTTCAAAACTGTTTTGGCTTTTCTGGATCTCTTGAAATTCATCAGAATTTTAGGATGGGACTTTCTGTTTCTGCAAAACATGCTCTTAAGACCCTGATATGGATTGTGTTCAATCTTTGGACCATTTGCTGTAGTAGGACAGCTTACCAACCTTAAGTCTTCTGATCCATGCACACTGTATGTCTTTATATTAATTGAAGTTCCTTGATCTCTTTTGGCAACCTTTCTTAGTTGTCAGTAGACATGTCTTGCTCCCCCTTGGTTAAATTCATTCCTAAACACTTTATTCTTTCTGATTCTTCTTCACATAGGATTGGTTTCTTCATTTGCTTTGTACTAATGTAAGGGTAGTCATAGAGTCCATCAGAATAGGATTGCCCAGAAATAAACCCTCCCAACTGGGATCAGTTGATCTTTGGCAAGAGTACTGAGATCATTCAAAGGGGAAAGATGAGTTTTTTCAGAAAGCAGAAATGAAAGAGGAGACATTACTACTGACTGTGCACAAACTAAAACAATTATGAGAGGATAACACAAACAATTTTATGGCAACACATTGTACGACCAAGGCAAATTGGACAAATTCCCAGAAACACCCAAACCACCAAATGGACACAGAAACAAATGGTAAGATCTGAATAGAACTGCCTCTTTTTACCTGAGTTGCAGTCACAAATACCACCAATTGGTTTTGTCTTAAACAATGGGAAATTATTGAACCACAGTTTTTGCCTACTTTTAAGTAGGCTTAGCCTGGCCTTTGCAGGAATAAGTTTCATAGGGGCAGACCCCAAGATTGAGGGATAGGACTATTGATTTGGCTGTCCCCACTGCTTGTGAGAATATCAGAAATTCTCCAAAAGGGGAAGCTGAATATTTCCTCCTTTTCCTCTGTTCCCTAAGGCAACTTTGCGAATACTTAATCATTCACTGCCCAAATACTCTGTGACCCATCATGGCATCACACTAACCTGAACACACCAACAAAATCTCACGCCGTATTCAAGATTCCATGTACTTATGCTGTTCAACTAAACTGACCATACAAGTTAAACTAGGAATGCACTACCAAAATATAAATTTTGCACACCATAAACATCTCTCCTTTAGTATCACACAGAAGCTGAAGTTTTAAAATGTGGATGATGTTCTAGTTTGCTAGCTGCCAGAATGCAATACACCAGAAATAGAATGGCTTTTTAAAAATGGGAATTTAATTAGTTACAAGCTTACAGTCTTAAGGCCATGAAAATGTCTAATTCTGTCTCCCATGTCACATAAATACCAGAAGCTTCTGGGAATGACTATGTTATATATATATATATATATATAAAAGAGCTCAGTATCTCAGAATTGAAAATTAACAGTTATACCTCCTGAATATGTGTGACTGCTGTAACAGCTTGCAATCAAGGACCCTTTACAATAGGTCCCAAGCTGTAACCCATGTTCTTGACCTTTAATTCACTGAATTTTCATATTATAGTAAGTCCATATGATTGAGGCATGATGACATTTGTCTTTTTGACAATGTTAAAAAAAAGTCTTTTTTTCCTGACATTTCATTCAACATACAGTCCTTAAGTTTCATTCACCTAGTTGCATGCCTCTCAACTTCTTCTCTTCTTGCAGCATTCAGTACAATTATATGTATAAACCATAATGCCCCCATCCATTCCTCAGTCATTGTACCCTTAGGCCACCTCCAACCATTGTGGTTCCTGAACACTGCTGCCATAAACACCAGTGACCAAGTGTCCTTTTGTGTCCTCACACTCAGTTCTTCTAAGTATATACTGAGCAACGGTGTTTCAGGATCAAAGGTAACTCCACCCCTAGCCTCCTGTGGAACCACCACATGGCCCTCCAAGGGGTTGCACCTCTTAGTTTCCCTTCTGTCAGTGAATAGGTACATCTCTTTCTCTGAATTTTCTCTAGCACTTGTTTTTCTGTTCATTTTTAAACAGCTTTATCCACACATCCCGCAATCCAGTCTAAGTGTATAGACATGCCTTCACCACCATAATCTATCTGAAGACATTTCTTTTTCTTCCGTAGAGAATCTACACACCTTCTCCATCCCCCTCCATTGACATTTAATTTTGGCATAATGACTTTGTCACATTCAGTGGAAGCATATTACAATGTTACTGTTGACTATAGACTCTAGCTTGCATTGATTGTACTTTTTCTCATATACCATCTATTATCACCACCCTGCAATAATAACATTCATTTGTTCTCCCTCATGCAAAAATGTTTTTTCATTTGTACATTTAATCACCATCATTGTCCATTCTAAGCATTCCTATATTATACTGTCTCAGCCTTTATCCTCTATCTTTCCTTCTGGTTTCATACTTGCCCCCAGCCCTTCTCCTTCTATCATACTTATATCCAGATTCATTTAGTATATGTATATTATTGTGCTACAATCAGGTAGTATTGTGCCACCCATTTCTGAATTTTTGCAATCAGTCCCATGGCACAATCCATATTACTTCAGCACCAATTGCCCAATCTCTACTGTATTTCCATCTCCTGATAACCTGTGTTCTTAACTTCAATTATCTAAGTTCACTCATTAATGTTAGTTCATATTAGTAAGACTGTACAGTATTTGTGCTTATGTTTCTGGCTAATTTCACACAGCATAATATCCTCAAGTTTCATCTACATTTTTACAGGCTTCGTGACTTTATTCTATCTTAAACAACTGCTTAATATTTTATCGCATGTATTTACCATGGCTTGTTTAACCATTCATCCATTGATGGGCATTTGGGCCATTTCCATCTCTTGGCAATCATAAATAATGCTGCTATAAACATTGTTGTGCAAATGTCCATTTGTGTCCTTGCTGTTAGATCCTCTGAATATGGACCTAACAATGGCATTGCTGGATTATATGGCAATTCTACATTTAGTTTCCTGAGGTACCTCCAAACTGCCTTCCAGAGGATTTGTACCATTTTACATTCCCACCACCAGTGGATAAGTGTGCTTCTTATTCCATATCTTCTCCAGCACTTGCTATTTTCCATTTTTTTTTTATCATGGTCATTTTAGCGTGTGTCAGATGATAGCTCAGGGTGGTTTTGACTTGCATTTCTCTAATAGCTAGTGAAGGTGTGTATCTTTTCCTGTGCCTTATAGTCATTTGTATTTCCTCTTCTGAGAAGTGTCTGTTCATATCTTGTGTCCGTTTTTTAATTTTTTTTTGTCTTTTTGTTGTTGACTTAAAGAATCTCTTTATATGTCCTGGACACTAAACCCTTATCTGATATGTGACTTCCAAATATTGTCTCCCATTAGGTAAGCTGACTTTTTACTTTCTTGACAAAGTTCTTTGATGTACAAAAGTGTTTAATTTTAAGGCATTCCCATTTATCTAATTCTTTCTTCGATGCTTGTGCTTTGGGTGTGAGATTTAGGAAACTGTCTCCAATTACAAGTTTTATAAGCTATTTCCCTACATTTTTTTCTAAAAGTTTTATGGCTGGAGATCTAATGTTTAAATCTTTGATCCATTTTGAGTTAATTTTTATAAAGGGTGTGAGATATGGATCCTCTTTCATTCTTTTGTGTATGTCTATCCAGTTCTCCAAATACCATTTATTGAAGAGGCTGCTATGTCCCAGAAGGGTTGCCTTGACTGCTTTATCAAAGATCAATTGTCCAAGGCAGGCAACATTGGCTCAGTGGCAGAGTTCTTGCCTGCTGTGCTGGAGGCCTGGGTTTGATTCCTGGTGCCTGCCCATGTTAAAAAATATATATACATATAATAAATGTATAAAAATTTATATAAATACATATATATCAATTGTGCATAGATGAGGGGTTCTATATTTGAACACTCTATTTGATTCCATTATTCAATATAACTATCTTTATGCCAGTACCATGTTGTTTTGACCACTGTAGCTTTGCAATACACTTTAAGGTCAGATAATGTGAGACCTCCCACTTCAACTTTCTTTCTCAAGATATTTTTAGCTATTTGGGGCACCATTATCTTGCAAATAAACTTGTTTATTGGCTTTTCTATTTCTGCAAATTAAGTTTTTTGGATTTTAATTGGTATTGCATTGAATCTATAAATCGATTTATGTAGAATTAACACCTTAACTATATTTAGTCTTCCAGTCTATGAACATGACATGCCTTTCCATTTATTTAGGTATTTCATGATTTCTTTTACCAACTTCTTGTAGTTTTCTATGTATAGGCCTTTTTATTTTAATGTTTTTTATTGCAAAAAATAACATATGTACAAAAAAAGCTATAAATTTCCAAGTACATTTTAACAAGTAGTTGTACAAAAGAGTTTGTATAAAAAAATAAATAAAAAAGAAAGAGGGTGCACAGGTGGTTCAGTGGTAGAATGCTCACCTTTCATGTGGGAGACCCGGGTTCAATTCCTGGACCATGCACACACACACACACACACACACACACACACACACACAGACACACACAAAGTGTGTATAGGGCTTTTGTATCCTTAGTTAAATTTATCCCTAAATATTTGATATTTTTTGTTATTGTAAATGGAATTTTTGCCTTAATTTCCTTCTCAGAGTGCTCATTACTAGTGTATATCAACACTACTGATTTTGGGGTGTTGATCTTGTACCGTGCCAGTTTGCTGTACTCATTTATTAGCTCTAGTAGCTTTCCTAGTAGAAAAATTTATTTTTCCTAGTAACTCTAGTAGCTTTCTAGTAGAAAAAATTCCTGTGGATTTTTTTGGGATTTCTGATACATAGTATCATATCATATGCAAATAGTGAGAATTTTACTTCTTCTTTTTCAATTTGGATGCCTTTTATTTCTTTTTCTTGTCTAATTCCTCTTGCAGAACTTCCAGCACAGCTGAATAAGAATGGGGACTGTCATGGTTAGGGACAGGTGTCAACTTGGCCAAGTTGTGGTACCTGTTCATCTGATTGGGCAAGCGCTGGCCTGTCTGTTGCAATGAGGACATTTCATAGGATTAGGTTATGATCACATCAGCTACATCCACACCTGATTCCATTTATAATCAGCCAAAGGGGAGTGTCTTCTGCAATTAGTGATGCTAAATCCAATCATGGGAAGCCTTTTAAGGAGGACTCAGAGGAGACAGGTTGCATTCCTGCTTTGGCTGGTGAGCCTCTCCTGTGGAGTTCGTCCAGGCCATCCATTGGAGTCATCGGCTTCGCAGCCTGCCCTGTGGATTTTGGACTCTGCATTCCTACGGTCACGTGAGACACTTGCATAAATTTTATATTTGCAAGTGTTCCCTGTTGGTTCTGTTTCTCTAGAGAACCCTAACTAATACATGGACAGTGGGCATCTTTGTCTTGTTCCTGATCTTATAGGGAAAGCTTTCAGTCTTTCCCCATTGAGGATGATGTTAGCTGTGGCTTCCTCATATATTCCCTTCCTCATGTTGAGGAAGTTCCCTTCTATTCCTATCCTTTGAGGTGTTTTCATCAAGAAAGGATGTTGACTTTTGTCAAATGCCTTTTCTGCATCAATCGAGATGATCATGTGGTTTTTCTGTTTTGATTTGTTGATATGGTGTATTACATTAATTGATTTTCCTATGTTGAACCATCCTTGCATACCTGGAATAAACCCCACTTAGTCATGGTGTATAATTCTTTTAACGTGCTGCTGGATTCGATTTACAAGTATTTTGTTAAGGATTTTTGCATCTATATTCATTTGAGAGATTGATCTGTAATTTTCTTTTCTTGTAATATCTTTGTCTGGCTTTGTGATGCTGCCTTCATAGAATGAGTTAGGTAACTTTACATCCTTGTCAATTGTTTTGAAGAGTTGAAGCTGGATTGGTACTAATTCTTTCTTGAATGCTTGGTAGAATTCACATATGAAGCCATCTGGTCCTGGACTTTTCTTTTTTGGGAGCTTCTTCATGACTGATTCATTCTCTTCACTTGTATGTGGTTTGTTGAGGTGGTATATTTCTTCTTGAGTCAGTGTTGGTTGTTCATGCCTGTCTGGGAAGTTGTCCATTTCATCTATGTTGTCTAGTTGTAAGCATATAGTTGCTCATACTATCCTCTCATTATATCTTTTATTTCTGCAGGGTTAGTGGTTATGTCTTCTCTTCCATTTCTGATTTTATTTATTTTCATCTTCTCTCTTTTTTTGTCAGCTACCTAAGGGTCCCTTGATTTTGTTAATTTTCTCAAAGAACCAACTTTTGATTTTGTTGATTTTCTTAATTGTTTACATGTGCTCAATTTCATTTATTTCTGATTTATTCTTCATTATTTCTTTCCTTTTGTTTCTTTTGCAGTTAGTTGGCTGTTCCTTCTCTAGTTCTTCCAAGTGAACAGTAAATTCCTCAATTTTTGCCCTGTCTTATTTTTTAATATAGGTATTTAAGGCAATAAATTTTCCTCTTAGCACTGCCTTTGCTGCATCCCATAAATTTTGATATGTTTTGTTTTCATTTTCCTTTGCTTCAAAATGTTTACTGATTTCTCTTGTATTTTCTTCCTTGACCCACTGGTTATTTAAGAGTGTATTGTTTAGCCTCCATATATTTGTGAATTTTTTGGCTCTTTGCCTGTTATTGATTTCCAACTTCATTCCATTATGAGAAAGTCTTTTGTATGATTTCAATCTTTCTAAATTTATTGAGACATTCTTTGTGACCTAGCATGTGGTCTATACTTGAGAATGATCTATGAGCACTTGAGAAAAATGGGTATCCTGCTGTTGTGGGGTATAATGTTCTGTAAATGTCCTTTAAGTCTAATTCATTTATTGTATAATTCTAATAATCTGTTTCTTTATTGATCCTGTCTAGATTTCCTATCCATTGATGAGAGAGAGGAATTGAAGTCTCCAACTATTATGGTAAAATTTTCTATTTCTCCCTTCAGTTTTGTCAGTGTTTTCCTTATGTACTTTTGAGCACTCTGGTTTGGTGCATAAATATTTATGATGATAATGACTTCTTGTTGAATTGTTCCTTTTATTAATACATAGTGTCCTTCTTTGTCTCTTTTAATTGTTTTACATTTGAAGTCTAATTTAGGAGATTAGTATAGCTACTCCTGCTCCTTTCTGATTGTTGTTTGCATGAAATATCTTTTCCCAGCCTTTCACTTTCAATCTATTTTTGTCCCTGGGTCTACAATGAGTCTTCTGTAGACAGCATATAGGTGGGTCCTGTGTTTTAATCCATTTTACCAGTTTATATCTTTTAATTGAAGAGTTTAATCCATTAACATTTAATGTTATTACTGTAAAGGCAGTACTTTATTCTATCATTTTGTCTGTTGTATTTTATACGTCACATCTAATTTTTTTTTCTTTTTTACCTTTACTGATAGTCTTCATGTCTACACTCTTCACATCTCTTTTTCCTGCCTTTTCCTATCTTCCTGTAGTGCTCCCTTTAGTATTTCTTGCAGAGCTGGTCTCTTAGTCACAAATGCTATCAGTGATGTTTGTCTGAAAATATTTTAATCTCCCCCTCATTTAAAAAAAAATTTTTTTGCATGGTCAGGCACCGGGAATCGAACCCGGGTCTCCAGCATGGCAGGCAAGAACTCTGCCTGCTGAGCCACTGTGGCCCACCCACTCTCCCTCATTTTTGAAGGACAGTTTTGCTGGATATAGAATTCTTGGTTGACAGTTTTTCTCTTTTAGAACCTTAACTATATCATACCACTGCCTTCTCGCCTTCATGGTTCTGCTGAGAAATCACACATAGTCTTATTGAGCTTCCCTTGTGTGTTAGTTAGATTCAGTTGTCAACTTGGCCAGGTGAGCATACCTAGTCTTGTTGCTGCGGACATAAGCCAACGGTACGTGAACCTCATCTGTTGCCAATTACATCTGCAGTCGGCTAGGAGGCGTGTCTGCTGCAAGGAGTGACATTTGACTTAATTGGCTGGTGCTTAAATGAGAGAGGGCAATGTTGCACAGCCAAGCAGCTTGGCATTCCTCATCTCAGCACTAGCAGCTCAGCTCAGGCCCTTGGAGATGCAGAAAGAAGTCACCCCGGGGAAAGTTGTTGGAACCCAGGGGCCTGGAGAGAAGACCAGCAGAGACCATCTTGTGTCTTCCACGTAAGAAAGAACCTCAGTGGAAAGTTAGCTGCCTTTCCTCTGAAGAACCAACAAAATAAATCCCCTTTTATTAAAAGCCAATTCATCTCTGGTGTGTTGCATTCCGGCAGCTAGCAAACTATAACACCTTGTATGTGATGAATTGCTTTTCTCTTGCTACTTTCAAAATTCTCTTTCCCTTTGTCATCTGGAAATCTGATTAGTAAGTGTATTGGAGTAGGTCTATTTGGCTCTGTTTTGTTTGGGGTATGCTGTACTTCTTGAATCTGTAATTTTATGTATTTTGTAAGAGATGGGAAATTTTCAGTGATTATTTCCTCTGTCAGTCTTTCTCCTCATTTTCCCTCCTCTTCTCCTTCTGGGACACCCACAACATGTATATTCATGTGCTTCATGTTGTCATTCATTTCCCTGAGACCTTGCTAATATTTTTTCCATTCTTTTCCCTATGTTTTCTTTTGTTTGTTAGATTTCCTGTCCTCTAGTTCACTAATCCTTTCTACTGCCTCTTCAAATCTATTGTTGTAGGCTCCCAGGTTTTAAAAAAATCCCTTCTATTGTGCCTCTCATTTCTATAAGTTCCATGCTTTATTTTCTCAAACTTTCAATTTCTTTTTCTTATTTGCTCAATGTCTTTATATCCTCCCTCAACTTGTTGTTTTGATTTTTGATGTGTTTTGATTTTTTCCATGTTTGTTCTAACATTCTTTGAATTACTTGTTTCAACTCCTGTATCTCATTTGAATTGTTGATTTATTCCTTTGACTGGGCCATATCTTTGATTTTCCTAGTATGACTCATTATTTTTTGCTGGCATCTTGGCATTTGGTTTCCTTAATTAGTTTATTCTGGAGGTTGTTTTCAAGCTTTGCCTAGGAGTTTCTTGCTGGATGGATTTGTTTTCTCTCTGTTCTTTGACATTTAGCCCAATGCATTCTAGACCTCTAGCATAGGTTTTGTTTAATTGATCAGAATTTTTCAGTTCATGTTTTTCTGTTTCTTGCCCTGCATCTATGGAGCCTTTTTTTTTCTCTTGAGGTGGGTCTTCTCAGATATTATAGACCCCACTCTATTTTCACTGACTGGGCTGGCCCACATCTCAGGAGCAAAGAGTCACTTACATCAGTTTTCCCTAAAAGTGAGGCCCAGCACATTGTCAGACTTTCCTACAAAGCTCATAGACTCTGCTTTTCCTATCTTGCCCAGCATGTGGTGCTTGTCTACCATGGCTTCCCACCAGTGTAAAGTGATGTGATGCCTTTAGTTTCAGCACACCCTCCCTGATGGGAGTGTGATTCAGACAGATGTGAGGTTGTAGGTTGGCATTAATTGCTTCAGTTTTCCAATCCCTGGGGCCTGTATTCCTTGAGGAGGAATTCTACTTGAGCTGGGCCCCAGCTTTCTCTTGGGGAAGACACAATCTTTAGGGAATTAACTCACCTGACTGGTTACTTTGTCTCTCAAACCAATTAAGCCCTTAGCTCATCCTGTATCCCCCCGCCCTCCGCTCCCCCCTCCAAGCTCGATTTCAGTTTCAGATGTTATGATCATTTATTCTGACTTTTCATATCACTGAGACCATACTATATTTTCCCATTTGTGTCTGGCTTATTTCACTCAACATGATGTCTTCAAATCTCATCCATGTTGTTGCATGGATGAGAACTTCATTCCTTTTTCTGTTTGTTCTTAATTCTTAAAAACTTAGCCCATATTCCAACACTGAATTCTAGGACTATAAATGAAAGCATCTCTCACAGTCTTTCCAGACTGTTTCTGCACTGGGGCATCCCTTTGACATTTGGCCGGGCTGTATCCCTGCTTTTGCAGAAAGCTTTTGAGAGCTGCATTGTGTGCTCTGTATCAGATACTGTGAGGTGGGAGGAATTCATGTCTGCATGTGCCCTCAGGGGACACAGTGTGGTTGAGGATATGATCCCCACAGACTTCAATGACACATCACTGTGACTTCTTGTTATGCAGTCCTGAGAGAGAGAGGTCCTGTGGGCTTTCTCCAAGAAACCACAAGTGTTGGAGAACACTTAATCCTTTGTGTGGGGCTCATGAAGGAGTATGTGTGTGTCCTCAGCTACCAAACTGGGGGTTCCTATCCATTCCAATTAGTGGAGATCTCTTCAGGCTTGTGTAGGGCCCATGAAGGAGTATGTCAGAAACCCCAGCTACCAAAATTATCGGCAAATAAGGGGGCACCCGGATTTGAACCAGGGACCTCTTGATCTGCAGTCAAATGCTCTACCCCTGAGCTATACCCCCTGCCATGCTAGTATAAGCTAGTTGTTACCTACCACCTGTCTGGTAACACTCAGCTCTGAAAAGTAGTTATTACTTCCCCTCCAGACTGGCATCTTGGAAGATGCTAGGCATTACTCATAATGAGACACCTTTCCCACAGACCTGCAGTTTTCCCAACCTCAGTCCCTGGGAGGAGGTTGCAGTAGGGCAAGAGGAAAGATTTAAGTTTAGTACAAGTTCTGGCCATTGGAGTTCCTAAAATAAACAGATGATCCTCCTCCTCAGGACTCCCAGTGAAGATAGAAATGGGCTGTAGTTCAAATGGTTTCACAGAGTTCCAAATGCAGACTCCTTGTCTCTCTTAGTAGAGTATCTAAGTCAGGGTTTGGGCCTATGGGCTTGGGAGAAATGTAGGAGGGAGCTGTGGCATTTGAGAAAGTAGATCTCCAGAGTGAAAGTTCTGCTACATGATACCCTGAATGCTGTGGCATGTGAGAAACCAGTTCCCAGGAGCAAAAGTTCTACCCTACATGAAACTCTGAATGTTATAATGTGTCTCTGTGTCTGAGCACCAGTACAGTGAGACAGGCTGTCTTGGTGGTAAGTGGGGAGCTGAGGGTGATAACTTGCAGTTTCCAGTTACTATCTGTTTCTGGAAAGTCTTCTGTATGTATGGCCCCTTGGTCTACCCTGGGAGCACCAGCCAGCAGAATTCTGAGAATGCAAGTAACAGCTTCTGTGACTAGGAAAGCCAATATGGTAGGGGGCACCTGGATTTGAACCACAGACCCCTTGATCTGCAGTCAAATGCCCTACCCCTGAGTTGTACCCCTTTAGCCATAACATTTCGCTATGTAATCACCTTTTCAGCTTTATGTAAACTCTTCTTTATTCTCATTATGTCTCATGTTAGTGTCTGGTGTCCTTTCCTTTGAGCCTGAAGCCCTCCCTAGAGCATTCTTGTAGGGGATGTCTACTGGTAGTGATCTTACCTCGCTTTTGTTTGGAACCTGATTTTCTACTTCATTGTTCACAGAACTTACTGTTTCTGTTCCTGTCAGCACTTGAAATATGTCAACCCACACTCCTCAATAATTTTTCCAGAAAAATTAGGTGCTAATCTTACTGAGGGTTTCTTTTGTGTGGCGTGTTGCTTCTCTCTCATTGCTTCCAAGAGTCTCTCTTTCTCTTTGACTTTCTGACATTTGACTTTAACATGCCTTGATGTGGTCTTGTTTATTCTGCTTGCAGTTTGTTGAAGTCTTGAGTGTTTTCATGTCTTTCATTAAATTTGGGAAGTTTGGGCCCATTTTTTCTTCAAATATTTTTTCTGTCTCCTTCTTTTAGTCTGCTACTTTCAGGACTCCCACAATATGTGTGGGTGTGCTTGCTGGAGCTCCACAAGTCCCTCAGCATCTACTTTCTTTTCTTCCTCTTTCATTTCCGCTCCTCACACTGGATAATTTCAACCATCCCCTGTTCAGGTTTGCTGATTCTTCTGTCTGCCTGTTTAAATCTGCTGTTGAAGAGCCATGATGAATATTTGTTATTTCAAGTTTTGTACTGTTGAGTTGCAGGAATTCTGTTTGCTTCCCTTTTTATAATTTCTACCTCTTTGTTTAGATTCTCATTTTGTTCATACGTAGCATCCCTTATTTCATGGGTTTTCTGTTCATGTTCAACTTTAGATCCTGGACCACATTTGCCTGGTTAATTATAAGTCTTTCTGTGGTAGGTCCAATGTCTGAGCTTCCTCAGGGATGATTTCTGTCAATTCAGTTATTCCTTCAAAGAGGCCATACTTTCCTCTTTTTTTTTTTTTTTTTTTTGTCTGTCTCGGATGTTTTGTAGAAAACAGGGCTTTTGAATATTATAATTTGGCTACGCCCTGGAAATCGGATACCCCCACCCCTTCCACAGGACTTTTTGATCATAAATCATGTTTAGAACTATGATTAGAGAAATTGTAGGTTTAGAAGATCGTGTGGTAAATACATAGTTCCTTATACTCCCTCCCCTTTATTAACACCAGGTCTTACTTTGGTACCTGTGTGAGAGTCGATTAAACAGTATTATTATAATTGTCCTATTGAGTGTGGCTCCCAGATTATGTAAGGTTTACTGTTTGTGTCATACAGTCCTATGGTAGTTCTTTTAAAATTTCTATCCTGCTTACCTTTCGATATATAATCCAGTGGTGTTACTGTTGTTGACAATGTTGTGCTACCATCACCACTATCCTTTCCCAGACCATTTCAGTCCCACCCAAGCAGAAATCCCATACCATTTGAGCCTGAGTTCACCATCATGTACCCCCCAGCCTCCCCCAAACTCTATTGCAGTTTCAGATTCTGTGATTTTTTAATTCTGATTTGTCATATTGCTGTGACTTTACCATATTTTCCAGTTTGTGTCTGGTTATTTCACTCAATACAATGTCTTTAAAATTCATCATGTGTCACATGGATGAGAATTCCATTCCTTTTCTTGTTCGTTTTTGATCTCCAAAACTTAGCCCATATTCAGTGATTGAGTGCTAGGAGTATAAATGACGGTATCTCTCCCAGTCTTTCCAAATTTTCTGCTCTGGGGCACCCACCCCTTTGACATTTGTCTGGGCTGCAACCCTGCTTTCACAGACAGGTGTTTTTTTGTATGCTGTATGGCAGAGATCACATTTCATTCTTTTCCCATGTGAATATCCCATTATTGCAGCACCATTTTTGTTTTTGTTTTTTCTTTCTTTCTTTGCTTGTTTGTTTGTTTTTGGAAAGTGCATGGGCTAGGAATCAAACCCAGGTCTCCCACACAACCTGCAAGAATTCTACAACTGAACTACCCTTGCACACTGTCACAGAAAGTTTTTGAGAGCTACTATGTATGCTCTGTATGGGACACTGTGAGGTGGGAGGATTCCACATCTGCATGTGCCTTCAGGGAACACAGTGTGGTTGAGGATATGATCCCCATAGACTTCAATGACATATCACTATGACTCCATTTATGCAGTCCCAAAAGAGAGGTTCTGTGGGGTTGCTCCAAGAAGCCACAGTGGTGGAGAACATTTAATCCTTTGTGTCGGGCTCAAGGAGTACGTGTGTGTCCTCAGCTACCAAATTGGGGGTTCCTACCCACTCCAACTAGTGGACATCTCTTCAGGCTTGTCTAGGGCCCATGAAGGAGTATGTTGGAAACCCCAGCTATCAAAAGCATAGGTAAATAAGGGGATGTCTGGATTTGAACCAGGGACCTCTTGATCTGTAGTCAAATGCTCTACCCCTGAACTACACCCCCTGCTGTACTAGAGCAACCTAGTTGTTACCTACCACCTGTCTTGGTAACACTCAGCTTTGAAAAACACAGTTATTGCTTCCTCTCCAGACTGGTGTATTGGAAGCTGCTAGACATTACTCATAATGAGACACCTTTCCCACAGACCTGCAGTTTTCCCAACATCACTCCCTGGGAGGAGGTTGCAGTGGGCCAAGAAGAGAGATGACTGTAGGATCCTCAGCCCATTTCCTATCATCTTTTCAGTTTAGTACAATTTCTGGCCATTGGATTTCTGAAAATAAACAAATGATCCTCTTTAGGGCCCCAAGTGTAGACAAAAATGGGCTGTGGTTCAAATGGCTTCAGAAAGTTCCCACTGCATACTGCTTGAATCTCTTAGTAGAGTATCTAAGACACGATTGGGCCTATGAGCTTGGAACAAGTGTAGGGGAGAACTTTGGGGAGTGAGAAACCAATTCCCCTCCTCTACTGCTACATGATACCCTGAATGCTTTGGCTTTTGTGAAAAGAGTTCCCCAGACAAAAGGTCTACCCTACCTGAGACCCTGAGTGCTGTGATGTGTCTAGGTCTGAGCAACAGTGCATTGAGCAATGCTGTCTTGGTGGGAAGAGGGGAGCTGAGGGTTATAACTTGCTGTTACCAGTTACTATCTGTTCCTGGAAAGTCTTCTATATGTATAGCCCTTGCTCTGCCCTGGAAGAGCCAGCTAGCAGAAGTATAAGGGTGCAAGCAAGAGCTTCTGTGACCAGGAAAACCAATGTGTTAGGGGGCACCTGGATTTGAACCAGGGACCTCTTGATCTGCAGTCAAATGCTCTACCCCTGAGCTATACCCCCTCACACATAACATTTTGCTATGTAACCACCTTTTCAGCTTTATGTAAACCCTTACCCAAGACTCCTTCCAGTGCACTTGAAATTTTTCATTTCTACAAAGCAGGGAAGAACCAGTAACCTACTTGTCTATGGACTCACCCCCAGGGGTACCCCAGTCTTACTAACTGCTCTCCTTTCTGCATCTCTGCTTGTCCTAAGTCTGTGATGACAAAATCAGCATGGAGAAGCATTGACAGTTATAACTGGAAGGGACTTTAGGATTTATTGTCTGTTTTCCTCTATGTTACAAATGACTAAACAACAATATGAAGAAATCCTGATCAATCACTTTGAGACACATGTGCTATGCACATCTCCACACATCTCCAGTCTGTGATTCTGTCCATTAAACCTTGATGAGGGTGGTTGGAGGAGCCCATGAACTTCCCGGTCCGTGACCAGGGTCAGGGAATAGGAGCCCTGGGAAGCATTATTGAGGCAACATAGCATGAGGACAAAGAAGAGACCTCTGGATTTGAACCAGGGAATCTTTTTTTATTTCTGTTTCTATGTTTGTTTGTTTTTTACCTTTTGTTGTGATAACCTAAATACAACTCAGAATTTCCCATGTAGTCCATTTTCATGTGTACGTCATTACATTCTCACTGCTGTGTTACCCTCATCAGTATCCGTTACCAAAATTATTTGATCACCTCAAATAGAAACTGCACACTTTGAGAACTGCTTTCACATCCCTCCTTCCCATCCTCAGTAACCTGTCATTTAATTTTTGATACACAGACTTTGTGATTCTAAGTATTTCATGTAAGTGTACTTTTTGTCTGACATATTTCACTGAATGCGATGTCTTCACAGGCCATCTATATTCTAGTGAATATCAGCACTTCATTCCTTGTTGTGAGTGCATAATAGTCCATTATATGAATAAAGCCCATTTTGTTAGTCCATTGTACCATTGATGAAACACACTTATTTTTTTTTAATGTTTTTGCATTTATGCATAATGCTGCTATGAACTTTGATTCAATCAAGTATCTGGTTGAATCCTTGCTTTCAATGCTTGAGGACATAGAAACCTAGAAATAGAATTGGTAATTCATGGAGTCATTCTGAGTTCCACTTTCTGAGGAACCACCCAACTCTTTGCCAGAGAGGAAATCTTAGACTTCCATTGAAAGTGTGCTTTGGTGCCTACTTCTCTGCATCCTCATCAGCACTTCTTATTTCTTTGATTCTGTTATAACATCGATGTGGATATCCAGCTTTCCAACTACCACTTGTTCTCGTTCCTGTAGCTTTGTAGTTTTTTCTCAACAGAAGTTTGGCTCCTCTAACTTTTTTGTTCCTTTTCAAAATTGTTTTGGCTCTTCTGTATCCCTTGAAATCATTAGAAATTTAGGATGAGACTTTTCATTTCTGCAAAACAGAATGCTGACATGGATTGCATTTAATTTTTGGACCATTTAATGTAGTTGGACACAGAAAGAAATAGAAAGTTCTGAGTAGAGCTGTCCCTTTTTTGCCTGTGCTGTGGTCACAAATACTACAAACTGGTTTTGTCTTAAACAATAGGAAATTACTGAACCTCAGTTTTGAGGCCAAAAGAATTAAAAAATCAAGGTGAAGCTTGCTTTCTCCGGCAAAGAGGATAACACTCTGCTACTGGTTAAAGCCAACCCTGGAGGTTCCTTGGCTGGTATTTCAACCTCATTATCTAACCGTTCACCCATATCTAGCTTCTATGTATCTTTAAGTACCCTATATTCTGTATTATAAACCTCTGATTTTGCCTTTACCATGGACATAAAAGTGGAATCATACAGTATCTATCCTTTTGTGTCTGGCTTATTTCACTCAGTATTATGTCCTCAAGGCTCATCCATCCTGTCATGTGCTTCAGGACATCATTTCATAATACTGCTGCATAATATTCCATCATATGTGTATACCATATTTTGTTAATCCACTCAACTGCTGATGGGCATTTGGTTTGTTTCCATCTTTTGGCGATTGTAAATAATGCTGCTGTGAACATTGATGTGCCAATGTCTGTTTGTGCCATTGCTTTCAGCTCTGCTGGGTACATACCAAATAGTGCTATTGCTGGGTCATAGGGCAACTTGATATTTATATTCCTAAGGAACCACCAAACTGTCTTCCATAGTGGCTGCACCACTATACTTTCCCACCAGCAGTGCGTAAGTGTCCCAATTTCTCCACATCCTCTCCCACATTTATAGTTTCCTGTTTGTTTAATAGCAGCCATTCCTATAGGTGTGAGGTGGTATCTTATTGTAGTCTTGATCTGCATTTGCCTTAGAGCCAGTGAAAATGAACACCTCTTCATGCGCTTTTGAGCCATCTATATTTGCTCTTCAGAAAAATGCCTATTCGTATTTTTAACCCATTTTTTTATTAATTAACGGAGAAAAAGAAATTAACCCAACATTTAGAAATCATACCATTCTACATATGCAATCAGTAATTCTTAACATCATCACATAGATGCATGATCATCGTTTCTTAGTACATTTGCATCGGTTTAGAAGAACTAGCAACACAACCGAAAAAGATATAGAATGTTAATATAGAGAAAAAAAATAAAAGTAATAATAGTAAAAAAAAAAAAACACAACACAACAAAACAAAACAAAAACCTATAGCTCGGATGCAGCTTCATTCAGTGTTTTAACATGATTACTTTACAATTAGGTATTATTGTGCTGTCCATTTTTGAGTTTTTGTATCATTGTTTGTTCTTCTGTTGTTGAGTTGTATAATTTCTTTATGTATACAGGATGTCAAACCTTTGTCCAGAATGTGACTTCCAAATATTTTCTCCCATTGAGTTGGCTGCCTCTTCACATTTTTGACAGACTTTTGAGGTGAAGAAGCATTTGATTTTGAGGAGCTCCCATTTATCTATTTTTTTCTTTTGTGGCTTGTGCTTTGTACGTAAAGTTTAGAAAGCTACTTCCTATTACTAGGTCTTGAAGATGTTTCCCTACATTTTCTTCTAAAAGCTTTATGGTGCTAGTTCTTATATTTAGGTGTTTGATCCACTTTGAGCTAATTTTTTGTATAGGATGTAAGGTAGGGGTCCTTATTTTATAATAATAAAATTATTATTTTTATTAATAATATTTTAAAATAATAGCCATTATTTTGGCTATTGATATTCAGTTCTCTCATGTTCATTTATTGAAAAGATTGTTTTGTCCCAGTTCAGTGGATTTGGGGGCCTTCTCAAAAATCAGTTGACCACAGATTTGGTTCTCTATTTTTACACTCTCAATTCGATTCCACTGGTCAATACTTCTATTTTTCTGCCAGTACCATGCTGTTTTGACCACTGTGGCTTTATAATAGGTTTTAAAGGCAGGGAGTGTTAACCCTCCCACTTAATTCTTCTTTTTTAGGATGCATTTTACTGTACATGTAGTACTTTCTTCTACCATTTTGCCTTTTGGATTTTATATGTCATATCTAATTTTTCTTCTTTTAAGCTTTACTGATAGTCTTCCTTTCTACACTCTTCTCCATACCTCTCTCGCCTGTCTTTTCATATCTGTCTCTAGTGCTCCCTTTAGTATTTCTTGCAGAGCTGGTCTCTTGGTCACAAATTCTATTAGTGATTTTTTGTCTGAAAGTGTTTTAATTTCTCCCTAACATTTGAAGGACAATTTTGCTGGATATAGAATTCTTGGTTGGCAGTTTTTCTCTTTTAGTAATTTAAATATATCATCCCACTGTCTTCTTGCCTCCATGGTTTCTGCTGAGAAATCTATGCATAGTCTTATTGGCCTTCCCTTGTATGTGATGGATTGCTTTTTCTCTTGCTGCTTTCAAGAGTTTCTCTTTCTCTTTGACCTCTGACATTCTGATTAGTAGGTGTCTTGGAGTATGTCTATTTGGATCTATTCTCTCTGGGGTACGCTGCACTTCGTGGATCTGTAATTTTAGGTCTTTCGTAAGAGTTGGGAAATTTTCAGTGATAATTTCCTCCATTAGTTTGCCTCCTCCTTTTCCCTTCTCTTCTCCTTCTGGGACACCCACAACATGTATATTTGTAAGTTTCATATTGTCATTCAATTCCCTGAGTCCCTGCTCATATTTTTCCATTTTTTCCTTATATTTTCTTTTGCTCATTGGATTTCCAATGTTCCATCCTCCAGTTTGCTAATCCTGTCTTCTGCCTCTCAAAATCTAACATTGTAGGCTTCCATTGTTTTTCTCATCTTTTCTACTGTGCCTTTCATTCCCATAAATTCTGTGATTTTTTTCAGACTTTCAATTTCTTCTTTTTGTTCATTTCTTGCCTTCTTTATATCCTCCCTCAATTCATTGATTTGATTTTTTATGAGGTCTTCCATGTCTGTTCATACATTCTGAATTAATTGTTTCAACTCCTGTATCTCATTTGAATTGTAGGTTTGTTCCTTTGACTGGGCTATAGCTTCAATTTTCCTAGTGTGATTTCTTATTTTTTGCTGGCGTCTAGACATTTAATTACCTTAATTAGTTTATTCTGGAGATTGTTTTCACTTCTTTTACCTAGGGTTTTCCTGCTGTATGAATTTGTTGTCTGTCTGTTCTTTGACATTCAGTTCAGCTTTTTCTGGACGTCTAGCTTAGGTTTTGTTTAACAGAGGAGAATTTTTCCATTCTTGTTTTCTTGTTTCTTGCCCTGCCTGTATGGTGCCTTTCTCCCCCCACCCTTGGGAGGGTCTACTTAGATATTATAGACCCCAACCAGATTTTCCCAGACCAAACTGGCCTCCTGTCAAGAGGAAAGACTCACCTGCATCAGTTTTCCCTGAGGGTAAGACCCAGCAGGTTGAAAGATGTTCCTGTGAAGTCTCTGGTCTCTGTTTTTCTTATCCTGCCCAGTCTGTGGTGCTTGTCTGCCTGCAGGTCCCACAAGCATAAGATGATTTGGTACCTTTAACTGCAGCAGACTCTCCCTGCTGGGGGTGTGGTGGAGACAGAGGAGAGGTTGTAGGCTGGTTTTAATGGCTTCAAATTACCAAACCCTGTGGTCTGACTTCCTTGAGGGAGGGATTCTACCTGAGTTGGGCCTCATCCCTCCCCTTGGAAAGGTCTCAAACAAGCTTGTTTCTGCCTATGCCTGGGGCAGTTGCAGCCTGAGAAGTCCTGCCGCTGTATCCAAAGGCAGTCAAGCATTTGTAGAAACACAGCCACAAAAACTCTGTTTCTTTTTTTTTTTCTTCTTTTCTTTTTCCGTCAGCCCTGCCCCCTTGGCACTGGGGCAAAAATCAGCAACCTCCGCTTTGACCAGGTTCACCTGAGCTGGGGGCCTATTTTTAGTAGTCAGAATTTGTGAAGTAATTCCACACTTGAAGCTTAGTTGCACTCAGCCCCTGCTGCTGGTAAAGTCCCTTTCCTTTCCCCTCTGGGAAGCAGTCTTTGGGGGCGGGGTGCCAGCCACCGCAGCTTGGGGAACTCATGGTTCTGGGGGGGCTCGCAGCTGGTCCAGCTGGTCCAGACTGGGGAATGCTGTGTGTCCAGTCACTGATGTGGCCCCAGGAGTTGTTCTGTACTGTTTCTGGTTATTTACTAGTTCTGGAGGATGAACTAAATTCCACACCTTGCTAAGCCACCATCTTGGCTGTCTCTCCTTAGGATGCTTTTTAGCTTTTGGGGTCTCTTTCCCTACCAGATGAATTTGGTAACTAGCTTTTCCAAGTCCTCAAAGTACGTTGTTGGAATTTTCATTGGTACTGTGTTGAATCTGTAGATCAATTTGGGTAGAACTGACATCTTAACTATATTTAGCCTTCCTAACCATGAGCATTGTGGTATTTAGATTCAGTTGGCAACTTGGCCAG
This sequence comes from Tamandua tetradactyla, assembly GCF_023851605.1. Lineage (NCBI taxonomy): Eukaryota > Metazoa > Chordata > Mammalia > Pilosa > Myrmecophagidae > Tamandua > Tamandua tetradactyla. The sequence goes on along the minus strand of NC_135327.1, from coordinate 194,121,641 downwards.
GTGAATATGCCTAGTTCTGTTGCTGTGGGCATGAGCCAATGGTACATGAACCTCATCTGTTGCTCATTACATCTGCAGTCGGCTAAGAGACATGCCTGCTGAAATGAATGATGTTTGAGTTAATTGGCTGGTGCTTAAATGAGAGAGCTCAACATAGCACAGCCCAAGCAGCTCAGCATACCTCATCTCAGCACTTGCAGCTCAGCTCAGGCCTTTGGAGATGCAGAAAGGAATCACCCTGGGGAAAGTTGTTGGAACCCAGAGGCTTGGAGAGGAGGCTAGTAGAGATCATCCTGTGCCTTCCCATGTAAGAAAGAACTTCAGATGAAAGTTAGCTGCCTTTCCTCTGAAGAACTAACAAAATAAATCCCCTTTTATTAAAAGCCAATCCATCTCTGGTGTGTTGCTTTCTGGCAGCTAGCAAACTAGAACAAGCAGGGAATGTCTTTCTATCTATTTAGGTCTTCTTTGATTTCTTTTCACAATGTTATGTACTTTTCTATGTACAAGTCCTTTACATTCCTAGTTAAATTCATTCCTAAGTACTCGATTCTTTTAGTTGCTAATTTTTTAGGTGCATAGTATGATAGTTGCTATTTTGAATGGAATTTTTTTCCTTAACTGACTCCTTAGTTAGGTCATTGCTTGTGTATAGAAGCATTACTGTTTTTTGCACATTAATTGGATATTCTGCCACCTTGCTAAATTTATTAATTAGTTCAAGTAACTTTGCTGTAGATTTCTCAGGATTTCCCAAGTATAGTATCGTGTCATCTGCAAATAATGCAAGTTTTACTTCTTCTTTTCCAATGGATGCCTTTTATTTCTTTGTCCTGACTGTTTGCTCTAGCTAGAACTTCTAGCACAATGTTGAATAATAGTGGTGACAGTGGGCATCCTTGTCTTGATCCTAATCTTAAGGGAAAGCTTTCAGTCTTTCTCCATTGAGAATGATGCTGGCTATTGGTTTTTCATATATGCCCTTTATCATATTGAGGAAGTTACCTTTGATTCCTTTCTTTTAAAGTGTTTTTATCAGAAAAGGATGTTGAATTTTGTCAAGTGCCTTTTCAGCATCAATCGAGATGATCATGTGATTTTTCCCTTTCAATTTGTTAATGTGCTGTATTACATTAATTGATTTTCTTGTGTTGAACCATCCTTGCATTCCTGGTATAAACCCCACTTGGTCAGGATGTATAACTCTTTTAATGCGTTGTTGGATTCGATTTGCTAATATCTTGTTGAGAATTTTTGCATCTATATTTATTAGGGAGGTTGGCCTGTAGTTTTCCTTTCTTATAGCATCTTTACCCAGTTTTGGTATTAGAGTGATGTTAGCTACATAAAATGAGTTCCTTTTTCCTCAGTTTTCTGGAAAGTTTTGAGCAGGATTGGTTTTAGTTCTTTTTGGAATGTTTGATAAAATTCCCCTGTGAAGCCATCTGGCCCTGGGCTTTTCTTTGTAGGAAGATTTTTGATGACTGATTGAATCTTTGTACTTGTGATTGGTTTGTTGAGATCTTCTATTCTTCTCAAATCAGTGTATGTAATTCATGTGTTTCTAGTAATTTGTCCATTTCATCTACATTATCTAGCTTATTGGCATGTAGTTGTTCATAGTATCCTCTTATGATTTCTTTTATTTCTTCAGGGTCTATGGTAATGCACCCCATCTCATTTCTGATTTCATTGATTTGCATCCTCTCCCTTATTTTCTTCGTCAGTCTTGCCACTGGTCCATCAGTTTTATTGATTTTCTCAAAGAACCAACTTTTGATTTTATTGATTCTTTCTGTTGTTCTTGTATTCTCCCATTCATTTAACTCTTCTTTAATCTTTGTTATTTCTCTTCTTTTTGCTTTGGCATTAATTTGCTGTTCTTTCTTAAGTTCCTCCAGGTGAGTGGTTAAGTCCTCAATTTTTGCTCTTTCTTGCTTTTTTCTTTTCTTCTTCTTCTTCTTCTATTTTTTTCTTTCTTTTTTTTTTTTTTACATGGGCAGGCACCAGAAATCAAACCTGGGTCTCGGCATGGCAAGCAAGAACTCTGCCACTGAGCCACCATTGCCCGTCCCTCTTTATATATATATATATATATATATATATATATATATATATATATATATATATATATATATATATATATATATATATATATATATATATATATATACTCATTTATCAAGTTGTTTAATTTCTCTATTTCCTTGTTGATTTTCTCTCTGGTTGTTCTATCTATAGAGGAGAGTGATGTATTGAAGTCTCCTACTTTTACTGTTGAAACATCTGTCACTCCCTTCAGTTTTGTCAATGTCTATCTCATGTACTTTGGAACTCCTTGATTGGGAGCATAAACATTTATGATTGCTATTTCTTCTTGGTGAATTGTTCATTTAATTAATATATAGTGTCCTTCTTTGTCTCTTATGATACCTTTACATTTAAAATCTATTTTTTTCTGATATTAGTATAGCTACTCTTGCTTTCTTTTGGTTACAATTTGTGTGGAAAATCTTTTTCCATCCTTTCACTTTCAATCTATTTGTATCCTTGTGTCTAGGATGACTGTCTTGTAAGAAGCATATAGCTGGATTATATTTCTTAATCCATTCTGCCAATCTGTATCTTTTAATTGGTAAGAGTAGACCATTAACATTCAAAGTTATTACTGAAAAGGAGTTTCTTGAATCCATCACCTTATGTTTTGGACTTTATTTGGCAGATCTATATATGAGTTACCCTTACTTGTACTCTTCAGTATGTCCCTTCCTCCATACCTCCCTCTCCTGTCTTTTTTATTTCAACTGGAAGAACTTCCTTTAGTATTTTTTGTAGGGCTGGTCTCTTGTTGACAAATTCTTTCAGGATTTGTTTGTCTGTGAAAATTTTAATCTCTCCTTCTATTTTGAAGGACAATTTGGCTGGGTACAGAGTTCTTGGCTGGAAGTCTTTCTCTGTCAGTATCTTAAATATATCATATCACTGCCTTCTCACCTCCATAGTGTCAGTTGAGTAGTCTGAACTCAGTCTTATATAGTTTCCCTTGTATGTAGTAGATTGTTTTTTTCTTGCTGCTTTCAGAATTTTCTGCTTCTCTTCAACATTTGACAGACTGATTAGCATATGTCTTGGGGAAGGCCTATTTGGAATTCATTGAGCTTATTTGGCTTGCATATTTATGTCTTTCATAAGGGTTGGGAAGCTTTCCCCCATTATATTCTGAACTACTCTTCATAGTCTTTACTTCTCTCTTTCAATATAAGAATCACTGAGCTTTGTTTTGCCCATCATTTTTTGAGATCCAATTCAAAATTTTTCATTTTTGCCATTTGCTATTTTGAGTGTTCAAAATCAATTATCCTGTCCTCTAGTTCATTGTTCTTTCTTCTTCCTCTTCAGATCTGCTGTAGTGTGTCTCTAGTATGTTTTTTATTTGATATACAGAATATTTAATCTCTGTGATATCTGCTAGTTTTATATTTATTCTTTCAAATTCCTCTTTATGCTCTTCTAGTGTCTTCTTGATCTCCTTTATGTCATTAGCCATCCCACTTATTTTATTTAGTAGAATTGTATGAACATCTTCAATTAGTTCCAAGTCTCCTCTGGTGTTTTATTTTGATCATTACGCTAGGCTATATCTGTCTGCATTGTGATATGCTTAGTGATTTTCTGTTGTTTTCACTGTATGTAAATATCTTGACTGATTTACTTTGGAAGTTATTTCCTCCAGTAATATAAAGCCTTGTGTTTGTGGGATGGATGTGTAGCAGGATGCAGGACACAGGGAGGAACACAACAGTGCAGTGATGTGTTGCAGCGCAGGTATAGGCACAGGCTGGGGATGCTATGCTGATGCTTGTGTACATGGGTGCCCAGTGGCAGGGAGGATGTGGCTGTGCAGGTGCACAGGTCTCGGGGTTGTGGCCCTGATGTACATTGGTCTAGGGTGCAAGGCCCTTAGTGCACATGCTCAGAGCTATGGCAGTGGGCCAGCATTTTGTCTGCATGAGCTGGGAGCAGATGTGATTCAGCTTCATAGGTCAGTGCTTTCCCAGAGCTGGGGGGGTGTGACTGGGGGCTGTGCATATGCATGGATCTAGGAGTGCTGTAAACTGATGTACCTGTGCAGAGAGCTCAGAGTGGGGGGTGGAGTACGGCTGTGTGACTATATGGGCTGGGGGTGGGTGGAGCCTGGGTATGGAGGTTAAGTGCTCACAGCCTTTTTGCACTGTCAGTAGCCTGCAGGGAGCAGGGAGCAGGGAGGGGGAGGTAGTGCTTGGGAGGGGCACAGGAGAGGTGGGTTGGATTGCATTTGGGGTGGGGGGTGGGGGGCAGGCATGAATGTGAGGGGTTAGCGGGACAGGGGAATTTGGAGCATGGTGAGTTGGGGTTGGTGACAGGGTTCAGGTGCATGAGGTTTGAGTTGGGTCACAGATCACTGCACTGGTGAGGGTAGCACATTCAAGAAACATGGCTTGGCTTACTTCCTAGTCCCCACCTCGCCATCCATGCACTCCTGAGAGCTCCAGGCTTATGCATTAGGCTCTAGTTCTCTTCTCAGTTTCTCAGCTTTTGAAACCAGGGCTGCCCTATGTGGTGCAGAAAGCTCTCCCAGGTCAGTTACACTCTGGAATCACCATCTCAGATGCCCTCCCATCCCTTCTCTAATTTTTCCTTGGAGTAGGGCTGAACTTAATCTGTTCTATTCACCATCTTCCCAGAACTCTCCTTTTCTGTATGTTTTGTGTTCTTTTCTTAGTGGCTATCTTGGGGATTATATGAACTTCTTAGACTTGTATCATCCTAGTTTGAATAATGCCAACTTCGTTTCTATAGCATACATCTGCTATGTCTCTGGACATCTTGGTCCCTCCACTTTTATGTTGTTATTGTCACAGATTTCATTCTTTATACATCATTGGCACATTAATAGAGATTCATGATTTTTGTTTCATGCGTTAGCCATTTAGATCACACAGTTAATGAGAGGAGATAGAAACAAACAGCACAATGAAACTGGCTCTTATATTTCTTTATGTAGTTATGTTTAACCTTGTTCTTTATTTCTACATATGGCCCATGTTAGTGTCCCGTGTCCTCTCCTTTGAGTCTGAAGCCTCCCTAGAGCATTCTTGTAGGGCAGGCCTACTGGTAGTAATCTCACTTAGCCTTTGTTTTAACCTGATTTTCTACTTCACTGTTCACAGGACTGAGGTTTACTGTTTCTGTTCGTATCAGCACTTGAAATATGTCAACCGACACTCCTCAATAATTTATCCAGGTACTAGTCTTACTGAGGGTCCCTTGTGTGTGACATGCTGCTTCTCTCTCACTGCTTCCAAACGTCTCTCTTTTTCTTTGTCTTTCCAAAATTTGATTTTCACTTGCCTTGATGTCGTCTCTTTTGTTGAAGTCTTGAGTGTTTTCATGTCTTTCATTAAATTTGGGAGGGGCCATTTTTTTTTCAATATTCTTTCTGTTTCCTTCTCTCAGTCTGCTACTTCCAGGACTCCCACAATGTATGTGTGGGTGTGCTTGCTGGAGCGCCTCAGGATCTGCTCTCTTCTCTTCATTCTCTTTTATTTCTGCTCCTCACGCTGGATAATTTCATTCATCCCATGTTCATCTTTGCTGATTCTATTGTCTGCCTGTTTAAATCTGCCATTGAAAAGCCATGGTGAATATTTGTAATTGCAGATTTTGTACTGTTGAGTTCCAGGAATTCTATTTGCTTCCCTTTTTATAATTTCTCTTTGTTTATATTCTCATTTTGTTTGTTCAGAGCATTCCTTATTTCCTGGGTTTTCTGTTCATAATTCCCTTTAGCTCTTTGACCATATTTACATGGTTGATTGTGAGTCTTTCCATGGTAGATAGAATGCCTGGGCTTCCTGGGAGATGGTTTCTGTCAACTCACTTTCATTCCTTCAAAGAGGCTGTACTTTGCTCTTTTTTTTTTCTGACTTGTGCTGTTTTATTGAAAATGGAGCTAACAAATTTTATAATTTGGTTATACCCTGGATTCGGATACCCCCACCTTTTCCCTGGGACCTTTTGATCATGAATCATGTTTAGAAATATGATAAGAGAAGTTGTAGGTTTAGAAGAAGATTGTGTAGCAAATACATAGTTCCTTATACTCCTTCCTCTTTATTAACACCAGGTCTTAGTTGGTACCTGTGTGAGAGTCAATTAAACAGTATTATTATGGTTGTCCTATTAAGCGTAGTTTCCAGGTTATGTAGGGTTCACTGTTTGTGCCATATCTTCCTATGGTAATTCTTTTAAAATTTCTATCGTGATTACATTGCAATATAAAATTCAGTGATGTTAATGTCATTGACAATGTTGTGCTATCATCACCGCTATCCTTTCCCAAACCATTTCAGCCTCACCCAAACAGAAATCCTATACCAATTAATACTTAGCTTACCATCCTGTACCCACACCCTAACTCCCATAATCTCTATTATAGTTTCAGATTCTATGATTTGCTTATACTGATTTTTCACAATGCTATGACCGTACCATATTTTCCCATCTGTGTCTGGCTTTTTTTCACTCAGTACGATGCCTTCAAATCTCATCCATATTGTTACATGGATGAGAACTTCATTCCTTTTCCTGTTTGTTTTTGATTGTCCAAAATTTAGCCCGTATTCAGTCATTGAGTGTTAGCAGTATAAAGAAAAGCATCTTTCTCAATCTTTCCAGATTGTCTCTGCATTGGGGCACCCCTTTGACATTTGGCTGTGTTGTATCCCTGCTTTCACAGAAAGTTTTTGAGGGCTACTATGTGTGCTCTGTAGCAGACACTGTGAGGTGGGAGGATTCCACATCTGCATATGCCTTCAGGGAACACAGTGTGTTGAGGATATGATCCCCATAGACTTCAATGTCACATCACTGTGACTCCATGTTCTGCAGACCCAAGAGAGAGGTACTATGGGGTTGCTCCAAGAAACCACAGGTGGTGGAGAACACTTAATCCTTTGTGCAGGGCTCGTGAAGCAGTATGTGGGTGTCCTCAGCTACCAAGCTGGGGGTTCCTACCCACTCCATCCAGTAGAGATCTCTTCAGCCTTGTATAGGACCCGTGAAAGAGTATGTGGGTAGCCTGAGCTACCAAAAGTGTAGGCAAATAAGGTGGCATCTGTGAGCCCTCAATCTTGGGGTTTGTTCATATGAAACTTATCCCCACAAAGGATAGGTTAAGCCTACTTAAAATTAGGCCTAAGATTCACCACCAGAGAACCTCTTTTGTTGCTCAGATGTGGCCTCTCTCTCTCAGCCAATACAATGAGCAAACTCACTGTCCTCCCAATCTTTATGTGGCTCATGATTCCCAGGGTTGTAAACCTTCCTGGCAACGTGGGACAGAAATCCTAGAATGAGCTGGGACTCAGCATCAAGGGATTGAGAAAACCTTCTAGACCAAAAGAGGGAAGAGAGAAATGAGATAAAATAAAGTATTAATGACTGAGAAATTTCAGAGTCGAGAGGTTATCCTGACTCTACACATTATATAGAGATCACCTTTTTAGTTAAGGTATATTGGAGAGGCTTGAGGGAAGTGCCTGAAAATGTAGAGCTGTGTTCCAGTAGCCATGTTTCTTGATAATTGTATAATGATATAACTTTCGCAGTGTGACTGTGTGATCATGAAAACCTTGTGTCTGATGCTCCTTTTGTCTACAGTATGGATAGATGAGTAAAGCATAGGGATTAAAACTAAATAAATAATAGGGGGAACAAATGTTAAAATAAATTTAGTAGATTGAAATGCTAGTGATCAATGAAAGGGAGTGATAAGGGGTATAGAAAAAAATAGGGGAAAGAAATGCTAAAATATATTGGGTAGCTGGAAATACTAGCAATCAATGAGAGAGAGGGGTAAGGGGTATGGTATGTATGAGGTTCTTTTCTTTCTTTTTATTTCTTTTTCTGAATTGATGCAAATGTTCTAAGAAATGATCATGGTGATGAATATACAACTATGTGATGATATTATGAGTTATTGATTATATACCAAGAATGGAATGATCATATGGTAAGAATGTTTGTTTTTGTATGTTGTTATGTTTTTTAAAAATTTAGGAAACAAATAAGGGGGCACCTGGATTTGAACCAGGGACCTCTTGATCTGCAGTCAAATGCTCTACCCCTGAGCTATACCCCCCACCATACTAGTCCAACTTAGTTGTTGCCCTTCACGTGTCTAGTAACACTTAGCTCTGTAAAAGTTATTGCTTCCTCTCTGGAATGGCTTCTTGGAAGCTGCTAGGCATGACTCATAACGAGTCACCTTCCCACAGATATGCAGTTTTCCCAACCTCAGGCCCTGGGTTGAGGTCGCAGTGGGGCAAGAAGAATGCTACTTGTAGGACCCTTGGCCCATTTTTACCTATCACCTTTTCAGTTTAGTCCAAGGTCTGGCTATTGGAGTTCCCAAAATAAATAGATAATCCCCATGGGGGCCACAGTGAAGACACTGGGCTGTAGTTCAAATGGTTTCACAGAGTTCCAATCCTTGTCTCTCTTAGTAGATTATCTAAGTCAGGGCTTGGGCCTACGGGCTTGGAACAAGTGCAGGAGAGAGCTGTGGCATGTGAGAAACCACTTCCCCAGAGCTAACAGTCTATCCTACATGAGATGCTGAATATGTAATGTGTCTCCTTATGTCTGAGTGCCAACACTGAACAATGATGTCTTGGTGGGAAGAGGTGATAATTTGGGGTTACCAGTTACTGTCTGTTCCCAGGTGTTCTGTATGTACAGCTCTTTGGTCTGAGACTGCTTCTGTGACTAAGAAAAACCAATGTGTTAGGGGGCACTTGGATTTGAACCAGGGACCTCTTGATCTGCAGTCAAATACTCTACCCCTGAGCTATACCCCCTCACATATAACATTTCACTATGTAACCACCTTTTCAGCTTTATGTAAACCCTTACCTGAGACTCCTTCAGGACACTTGAAATTTCTCATTTCTACAAAGCAGGGAAACCAGCAACCTACTCATCTATGGACTCACCCCCAAGAGGTACCCCAATCTTACTACCTTCTCTCCTTTCTGCATCTCTGCTTGTGGTAACAGAAGCAGTATGGAGAACCATTGACAGTTATAACTGGAAGGGACTTCAGGATTTATTGTCTGTTTTCCTCATGTTATAAATGACCAAACAGCAATATGAAGAAATCCTGATCAATCACTTTGAGACACATGTGCTATGCACATCTCCACACATCTCCAGTCTGTGATTCTGTCCATTAAACCTTGATGAGGGTGGTTGGAGGAGTCCATGAACTTCCTAGTCCATGACCAGGATCAGGGAATAGAAGTCCTGGGAAGCATTATTGAGGCAACATAACATGAGAACCAAGAGGAGACCTCCGGATTTGAACCAAGGAATCTTTTTTTTTTTTTTTATCTGTTTCTATGTTTTTTTTTTAGCTTTTGTTGTGATAACCTAAATACAACTCAAAATTTCCATGTTGTACACTTTCATCTGTACATAAGTGGCATTTATTATGTTCACACTGTTGCGTTGTCCTCCCCAGCATCCATTAAAATTATCTGATTACCCCAAACACACACTCTGCACACTTTGAGAACTAATTTCCCAATTCTCCTTCCCATTCCCAGTAACCTGTCATTTATTTTTGATCTATGTACTTGCTGATTCTAAGTATTTCATATAAATAAAATCGCACAATATTTGTCCATTTTTTGTCTGACTTATTTCACTTACATGATGTCTTCACAGTGCATCTAATTCTAGTGAGTATCAGCCCTTCATTCCTTTTCATGAGTGCCTAATAGTCCATTATATGAATAAAGCCTGTTTTATTAATCCACTCTTCCATTGATGGACACTAGTTGTTTCCATGTTTTGGTGTTTATGAATAATGCTGCCATGAACTTTGGTGTCCAAGTATCTGGTCGAGTCCTTGCTTTCAATTCTTTGGGGGCATGGAAACCTAGAAGTAGAATTGGAACTATCATAGAGTCATCCTGAGTGCTACTTTCTAAAGATCCACCCAAATCTTTGTCACAGAGGAAATCTTAGAATCCCACCAGAAGTGTGCTTGGATACCTACTTCTCTGTATCCTCATCAGTACTTCTTATTTCCTTGATTCTAACAGCCATTTGGAGATCCAGTTTTCCTACCACCATGTGTTCTCATTCCTGTAGTTTTGTAGTCGATTTTCTCAATGGAAATTTGACTCTAACTTTTTTGTTCCTTTTCAAAACTGTTTTGGCTCTTCTGGATTCCTTGAAATTCATTAGATTTTAGGATGGGACCTTCTATTTCTGTAAAACATTCCCTTAGGACTCTGGTATGGATTGCATTGAATCTTTGGCCCATTTGGTGTAGTAAGACAGCTTACCAACCTTAAGTCCTTCGATTCATGCACACTGTACATCTTTATATTTATTGAGGTCTCTTGATTCCTTTTGGCAATGTTTTGTAGTTGTCAGTGAACATGTCTTGGTGCCCTTTGGTTAAATTTGTTTCTCAACACTTTAGTCTTTCTGATTACTGTCTATGTGGGGTTGGTTTCTTAATTTCCTTTGTACAGACATAAGCCTAGACATAGAGACCATCAGAATAGGATTGAGAGCCCAGAAATAAGTCCTCCCATCTGGAGCCAACTGAACTTTGGCAAGGGTGCTGAGATCATTCATAAGGGAAAGAAGAGTTTCTGCAGAAAGCAGAAATGAAATAAGAGACATTACAATTGACTGTGTGGAACCAAAACAATTATAAGAAGATAAAGAACTGTATGGCAACAGATAGTATGAGCTAGGCAAATTGGACCAATTCCCAGAAACACCAAATGGACACAGAAAGAAATAGAAACATCTGAATATTGCTGTTTCATTTTGACTGAGCTGCATTCACAAATACCACAACCTGATTTTGTCTTGAACAATGGGAAATTGCTGAACCACTGTTTTTAGGCCAAAAGAATTCCAAAATCAAGGTATCATTGAAGTTTGCCTCCAGTATACTGGATTAATACCCATCCTCATTCAGTTGGGCCACACCACAACTAAACATAACATCTCCAAAAAGACCTATATACAAGGGATTCACACCCAGAGGGATGCAGATTGAAATTAAGGACATGTATTGTTGGGATACATAATTCAGCCCACCACAGATCTATATCAAATGAAGACACTTAATCAATAATCAAACCCTACCATCAAACAGAAGCTTAGTATTCAGTGACTTCACTGGTGAATTCTACCAAACATCTAAAGAACAATTAACAGCAATACTTACATATCTTTTAGAAAAAGTGAATGTGGAGGCACACTTCCTAACTGATCCTGTGGGGCCAACATCACCCTACCACTGATGCCAGGCAAAGACAGTATGAGAAAAGAGAACTATGGAGCAATTACATTTAAAGCAATTACTGATAAGGAAGGACTTACTTGTGCAATTTGGCAATCTGTTTTTCTCTATGTCATATGATTTTTGACCCTCAGTTCCTCCCTTTTCTCCTTTCCTTTATATTTCATAATTTCATATCTTTACCTAGTTCTGTTCCATTTTAAATCCCTTCTTTTCTCTTTTTCTGTATGGTGTTTTTTTTTTTTTTTTTTTTTTTGGTTCTTTCTTAGACTCATATAAACCTAGTTTGAATAATGCCTACTTCATTTCTATAGCCTACAACCGCTATGACTCTGTATGTCTCGGTCCCTCTGCTTTTACATTGTTATTCTAACATTTTGTTCTTATCTTTCATGGGCACATTAACAGATTCATAATTTTTATTTCATGTGTTAGTCATTTAGATCATATCCTCAAAGAGAGGAGCTATAAACGAACAGCAGAACGATACTGGCATTTATATTTCTCTACGTAGTTATGTCTAACATTGTTCTTTATTTCTATGTATGGCTTTGTGCTTTAGTCTTTAGTCTGAAGCCCTCCCTAGAGCATTCTAGTAGGCCTACTGGTAGTGATCTCACTGAGCTTTTGTTTTGAACCTGATTTTTCTATTTCATTATTCACAGAAATGTTTCCCTGCTTTCTCAGAACATTTCTGAGACCTACTATGTGTGCTCCGTATCAGACACTGTGAGGTGGGAGGATTCCACATTTGCATGTGCCTTCAGGAACACAGTGTGGTTGAGGATATGATCCCCATAGACTTCAATGCCACATCACTGTGACTCCATGTTATGGCAGTCCCAAGAGAGAGATTCTGTGGAGTTGTTCCAAGAAACTGCAAGTAGTGGAGAACATTTAAGACATTGTGTGGGGCTCATGAAGCAGTATGTGGTTATCTTTGGCTATCAACTGGGTGTTCCTAACCAGTCAACTAGTGGAGATCTCTTCAACCTTGTGTAGGGCCCAAGAAAGAGTATGTGGGTAGCCTGACCTACCAAAAATGTAGGCCAATAAGGGGGCGCCTGGATTTGAACCAGGGACCTCTTGATCTGCAGTCAAATGCTCTACCCCTGAGCTACACCCCCTGCCATATTAGTGCAAATTAGTGTTACTTACCACCTGTCTGGTAACACTCAGCTCTGTAAAATGCAGTTATTACTTCCTCTCGGGACTGGCGTCTTGGAAGCTGCTAGGCATGACTCATAAAAGATATCTTCCCCAAAGACATGTAGTTTTCCCAACCTCAGCCCCTGGGTTGAGGTCCCAGTGGGGCAAGAAGAATTATGCCTTTAGGACCCTCGGCCCGTTATCTATCATTTTTCAGTTTAGTCTGAGGGCTGGCCATTGGATTTCCCAAAATACACACGTAATCCCCCTCAGGGCCCCCAGTGAAGACAGAAGTGGGCTATAAGTCAAATGGTTTCACAAAGTTTCAAATGCAGACTCCTTGTTACTCTCAGTAGAGTATCTAAGACAGGGCTTGGGCCTATGGACTTGGGACACATGTGGAAGAGAGCTGTGGCTTGTGATAAATGAGTTCCACAGAACAAAAGAGCTACCCTACTTGAGACCCTGAATGCTGTTGCAATGGAGAAATGAGTTCCCCGGAGTGAAACATCTACCCTATATGAGACCCTGAATGCTGTAATGTATCTCCCTGTGTCTGACCACTAGCACAGTGAGCCATGCTGTCTTGGTGGGAAGAGGGGATCTGAGCGTGATAAATTGGGGGTTTACCAGTTAACAGTGAGTCCCCATAAAGTCTTTTTTTAATGATCATTCTTCTTTCTCTTTTTTTTATGTACAACCCTTTGTTATACCCTGGGAGAACCTGCCAGCAGAAGTCTGAGCTTGCAAGCAATAGCTTCTGTGACTAGGAAACCCAAGTCAAGTTATAGGGGGCACCTGGATTTGAACCAGGGACTTCTTGATCTGCAGTCAAATGCTCTACCCCTGAGCTATATGCCATTAGCCATAACATTTGGCTGTGTACCCACCTTTTCAGCCTTATGTAGATTCTTACACAAGACTCCTTCAGCACACTAGAAATTTCTCATTTCTACAAAGCAGGTAAGACCAGTAACCTACTCTTCTATGAACTCATTTGCAGAGGTTCCCTCACCCCATTCCCTGGTCTCCTTTCTGAATCTCTGCTTTCTGTTAGTCTGTGGTGACAGGAACAGCACGGAGAAGCATTGACACTTATAATTGGAAGGGACTTTATGATTTTCTTGTCTGTTTTCCTGTTATAAATGATAAAACAGCAATATGAATAAATCCTGATCAACCACTTGTGAGACACATGCACTATCCACATCTCCACACTTGTCTCTAGTCTGTGATTGTGTCCATTAAGCCTTGCTGAGGACAGTTGGAGAGTCCATGAACTTCCAGGTGCATGACCCGGATCAGGGAATAGCAGACCTTGGAAGCATTACTGAGACAACACAGCATGAGGACAAAGAGGAGACCTTTTGATTTGAACCAAGAAATCCTTCAAAAAGATTTTTTTGAACTTTTGTTTGGATAACAGAAATATAATACAAAATTTCCCATGTCCACATTCAAGTGTACAATTCGGTGGTATTTATTACATTTACACTGTTGCCTTACCCTCACCAGTGTCCATTAACAAAATCATTTGGCCACCCCAAACAGAATCTCTGCACACTTTCAACACTTATTTCCCATCCCTATTTCCCACCTCCAGTAACCTGTCACTTAATTTTTGTTCTATAGAATTGCTGATTCTAAGTATTTCATATCAGTGAAATTGTACAATATTTGTCCTTTTTTATCTGACTTATTTCACTGAACATGATGTCTTTAAGATTGATCTATGTCCTAAAGTGTATCTACCCTACATCTCTTCTTATGAGTACATAATAATCCATTATATTTGTGGTTCGGTTTGCTAAAGCTGCCAGAATGCAATATACCAGAAATGGATTGGTTTTAAAGGGAATTGTTGGGGTTACAAATTTACTTTTCCAAGGCCATGAAAATGTTGAAATTAAGACATCCACAAAAGGATTCTTTCACTGAAGAAATGCCTATCATGTCCAGGATTTCTCTGTGACATGGAATGCGCGTGGTTATGTCTACTGTCCTTCTCTGAGCTTCTGTTTTCAAATGGCTCTCTCAGCTTCTGTCATCTTTAGGGGCATTTCCTTCTGCATCTCCCAATGTCTGTCTTGGTTTCTGCTTTCTTTATCACCTCTCTGCACTCCCTCTCTCCATGAGCTCTTTTAAAGACACTAGTAAACTAATTATGATTCACCTTGAATGAGCAATCCACATGTCTATGGAAATAATCTAACCAAAATATCTGACTCACAATAACTTTGTGCCCATGAGATTGGATTCAAAGAGCATATTTTTTTTTGGGGGGGCACATAACAGATTCAAACCAGCCCATTCCAGCCTCTGGACTAAAAAAAGACATGTTCTTTCCATATGCAAAATACATCCATTCCATTACAATATTACAAAATCCTTAAACCATTTCAGTAGCAATACTTTTACATACTAAATCTAAATCAGTACAAAATCTCATCAATATCGGTAACACTTATGGTCTGCCCAAAGGCAGACTTCTCCTCTGGCTATGGATCTATGAAACTCCGAACAAGTTATCAGCTGCCAATAATAGGGGCAGGGAAGTCATAGAATAACCATTCTCATTGCAATAGGAAAAAATTGGAAAGAAAACAGGAGTCATTGGACCCAAATAATTCTGAAACCAGCAGGGCAAAAGCATTAGATTTTAAGGAGGTCTGAGAATCATTTATAGAATGACATTTCATCCTTGGGGCTTGAGAGAGGAGCAGTTCCATCCTTTCCAAGGGCTTACACAGTGGCTCTGCTCTTTCCAAACCCTTGAGTGAGCATTCCAACATATCCAAACATTGGGAGACCACCTTGTTCTCAGCCCTCTTCCAGCATCTGAGTGGCACCAGGACTCTCTGCCCCCTCCAGGGCACATACTGAACCACTTTGGAACAGTGGGGTGGTGGCCAGACTCTCCCCAATCCTTAGGGAATGTGCTCCATCATACTGCCCTCCCCTTCCAAGGCAGCCTCACCCTCTCCACATGCATGGGTGCATCTGGTCTCTTGGCCCAAGATTTCCTGGCTTGAGACTTTAGCCTCCATGGTTCTGTCTCTGAAGTCATTTTTTATTCAATCTGTCCATTTCCATTCCCTTTTAGTCCAGACTGGCAGTGGTTCAATTCATACAGATCTTGCAAAAGATTTGTTAACTTGGCATGTAGCATACAGGGGTCAAAACCATCAGAGAATAAGACTTGAACAAATCCTTTCTGGATAACTCCATCTTCGATCCTGGATTTCTCTGAAATGCCTGACTAGTTCCAGGTTTGATTTAATCCTCACATAGGGCAGTATTCTCTGAGGTTTCATTTCCCAAAAGCTCAGAATTTTCCAAACTATTGGTTTCTGCTTTCTTTGCATGAAAGAGTTCAGTTCTCAGCTTATCCCTTTCCTGTTACATTTTATTATAAGCTTCCAGGATAAACCAGGCTGCATTTTCCATATTTAGTTTGGAAATTTCCTCAGCTAGATATACAAATTTGTCACTTTCAAATTCTGCCTTCCATCCAACACTGGTACTCAATTTTACCAAAGTTTCTGTCAGTTTTAAACCAGGATTGCCTTCCTTCCAGTTTGCAATGACACATTAATCATTTATGCCTAAGGCCTCAGCAGAAGTATCTTTAGAGTCTATATTTGTACCAACAGTCTCTTCAAAGCAAAACCTTTTCATTTAAACTCCTCACAGTTCTCCCCTTTGTCCATTTCTAAAGCCTTTTGGCGTTTTGGTATTTGCAACCACAGTATCCACTTCCTTGGTACCAAATTCTATTTTAGTTTGCTAAAGCTGATGAAATGCAATATACCAGAAATGGATTGGCTTTTATAAAGGGGATTTACTACTTTACAAATTTGCAGTTCTAAGGTAATGAAAATGTTGAAATTAGGGCATCAACAAGAGGATACCTTTACTCAAGAAAGGCCAATAGTGTCTGGGTTTCTTTGTCACATAGGAAGGCACATGGTGATGTCCCCTGTCCTTCTCTTGCCTTCTGATTTAAAATGGCTCTCTCAGCTTCTGGCAAGTCCAGGGGCATTTCCTTCTTCATGTCCAAAATGTCTCTGTCTTGGTTTCTGTTGTTTATATCAGCTATGAGCTCTCTCTCACTCTGCGAGATCTTTTAAGGACATCAATAAACTAATTAAGACACACCTTGAATGGGTAGGGCCTCAACTCATGTAAACAACCTAATCGAAAGTTCCCACCACAGTAAGTCTGTACCCACAAGATTGGATTAAAGGAGCATGGCTTTTCTGGGATACATAAGTTTCAAACCAGCAAAATGTATACAGCAAGTTTAGTCTAACCAGTTTTGTGTTGATGGACTTTAAGATTTACTCATCTGTTTTCCTAATGTTATAAATGACAAAACAGCAATTTGAAGAAATCCTGCTCAACCACTTTTGAGACTCATGTGTTAGCCACATCTCCACAGGTGTCTCTAGTCTGTGGTTCTGTTCATTAAATTGTGCGGATGGTGGCTGGAGGAGTTCATGAACTTCCCAGTCCATTACCCAGATCAGGGAATAGTAAATCTGAAAAATATTATTCAGGAAGCATAGCATGAGAACTAAGGAGGGACCTCTGAATTTGAACCAGGCAACGTTTTTTTCTGTCCTTTTGTTGTGATAACCTAAATACAACTCACAATTTTCCATGTTGTTCACTTTCAAGTGTACAATTCAGTGGTATTAATTACATTCACACACTTTCATTAACCTCATGAGCATCCATTACCAAAATTATTTGATCTTTCAAACAGAAACTCTACACACTTTAAGAACTATTCTCCCACCCCTATTTCTCACCTCCAGTACCTGCCACTTAATTTTTGTTCTATGGACTTGGTGATTCTAAGTATTTCATATAAGTTAAGTTGTATTATTATTGCCCTTTTTTGCCTGCCTTATATCACTCAACATGATGTCTTCAATGTTCATCTGTTGAAGTGCATATCAGCACTTCTTTACTTGTTATGAGTGTGTAATAGTCCATTATATTTATTAAGCACATTATACTCACTTATTCTTCTGTTGATGCACACTTGAGTTCTTTCTGTGTTTTGATTTTTATAAATAATGCTGCCACAATCTTTGGTGTCCCCGTTATATGGTCAAGTCCTCACTTTCAGTTCTATGTTCCTATACCCAAGGGTGAGATTGCTGAGTAATGACATAATTTTACATTTAACTTTATTCAACCAACAATCTCTTTCCTATTGTTGCTGCATTATTTTACACTTCCCCCAATAATGTCCAGGAATTCCAATTTCTCTACATCGTCACTGATGTTTAATAGTTTCTGTTTATTATTATTATTAATGGTCATCCTATGGGTTGCATAGGTATCTCATTGTGGCTTGGATTTGCATTTCTCTTATAGCAATGATCTTATGCATATTTTCATGTATTTATTGCCCAGTTGTATATTATCTTTGGAAAAATATCTATTCAATTCTTTTCACATTCTTTGTGTTTTTTCTCTTTTTATTGTTTAGTTGTTAGAGTTCTTTCTATAATTTAGATAATAACCCCTACCATATAACTGTTTTATCTCATCACTGCAGATTGTATTTTCAATTTCTTAGTAATATCCTTTGATTCAGAAAAGTTTTTAATTTTGATGAAGTCCAATTTATCTATTCTTTATTTTGTTTCTTGTGCTTTTTGTGTCATATCCAAGAAACTACTTCCAGATCGCCATAAATGTTTCACCCTGTATTTTTTTCTAAAACTTTATGCTTTTAGCTTTTCTATTTAGGTCCTTCATCCATTTTGAGTTAATTTCAGTATTATGTAAAGTAGGAATTCAAGTTATTCTTTTGCATGTGGATATACAGTTTTCACAGCCTCATTTGTTGAAGCAACCATTATTTTCCATTTAATGCATCTGGCACATGGTTGAAAATCAGTTGCCTATAGATGTATGGGTTCATTTCTGAACTCTCAATTCTATTCCCTTTTAGGATAGAATAGAATAGACCAATCTGGTCTACTTTTCAATTGTCATGTCAGTATCACAGTGTGATGGTTATGTTCATGTGTCAACTTGGCCAAGTGATGGTGCCCAGTTGTCTGGTCAGACAAGCACTGGTCTAACCATCATTGCAAGCATGTTTTGTGGCTAATTGATAAACCAGAAAGCTGGTTTATTAAATCTCAGTCAGTTGATTGCATCTGTGTCTGATAACATCTATGATCTACTAAGGGTGTATCTTCCACAATGAGAGAATCCATTCAACGGGATTTAATCCAATCCAGCTGAAGACTTTTAAGGGATGAGAGAATTTTCACTTCTTCAGTCAGCCAGCCTCTCCTGTGGACATCGTTAAGGACCTTCATTGGAGTTGCCAGCCTTGCGACCTGCCTTATGGATTCTGGACTCTTGCATCCCCATGGTTGTGTGAGACACTTTTATAAATCCCATATTTACAGACATCTCCTATTGGTGCTCTTTCTCTAGAGAACCTTGACTAATACACATAGTGTTCTCATTACTGTGGCTCTGTAGTAAGTTTTTAAATTGGGAAGTATGAGTGACACAGAAACTCTTGAGCTACAGTAAAAAGCTCTACCTTGGGCTAAACTGCTAACCCTAGTAAATGATGCTTTTAATATTATGTTTTTGTTTTTCCTAAAGTATATTGTACAGATATTTTAAAAATCAAATACTGCTTTAAAAGCTTAAACAAAAATAATTTCAATCCATTGTTTCTCCGACCTGTATCCCAGAGGATCCCATTAATTACCTTTTTGGTTGTTTCTTCTAGTCTGTTTCTTCTATCATTTAAAAGAAGATAAACATCTCATGATATGCCATTTTATTTAACCAGTTTTAGACTTATATTAATCGACTTACTTTTGTAGATGAGGTCTATAACTCATGAGCCATCTTCCCCTCTCAATTTTTAAATATAATCATATGTCAACTTTTGGTTAGATTATATTCCATGTTTTTATCATTATAGTTAGTTAATATTGTTTATGACTGATCTGAGTAGCATTATAGACCTAAGAATTCTTGTAGAGCTTTTTGTTTTTCTGGTTAATGATAACATCATGCTTTCAATTGCTTACTTTTCTTTGACTATCCAATTAAGATTTTCTACAACATTAAATCACTTCATAAAAGGCCTTTCAAAATTTTTTCCATACTGTTAAAGCTGTCAGATAACTAATATTTCCTCTTTTTTTCCCAGTAGTTGTCCACCTTCCTGCTCAATCTGGTCTAGTTGTTCTCAAAAGCCTGCTGCACAGCCCTTCACAATCACCTCTACTCTTTCTCTTGTGTGGGAGTTCCTTTCTCCCAGATTACAAATGTTTCATAACTTACTTCTGTACTTTGACAGAGGACATCCTTAAATACCTTTCTGTGCAGGGTGAGTTGAGGTAAATTTTTTGAGACCTTGCTGCCTGGAAATGTCTTTATTTCTCCCATACACTTGATTAGTAGGTTATAACTTTCTAATTCCAAATCATAATCCCTCATAGTGAGAAGGTTTTTCTGTATTTCGGTGTCTAATATTGCTATTGAAATTTCACATACCATTGTAATTCCCTCACCCTTGAAAATCACCTGTTTTTTACACTCATTAAATTTTTAATATCTTTTGTTTAGTCCTGATATTTTGTCATTACACCATAATCTAAATCTTTGATTAGGAGGGGTTTCAGTGAACTCCTCTTGGAGAGGGGTAGCATTAGGGCTGAGTCCTAAAGCTTTATTAGATAAATCAAGAATTATGTCCAGGGTCCATAGGAGCCAGTGTCTGACCGTTCCTAAATTGCCATGGCACATCTACGTCTGTTGTTTTATTCTTACTACACACTTCTGTCCATGATGGAGCCTTAGAAGCTCTATTCCTCATAACTCAGGAGCAATGACATCAGGCCAGAGGCTGGCTGGCTGCTCAGCTGCTCAGCTAGTGCCTCCCGAGCAGATTTGCAGTATGATCACCATGTTTAGGTTACACTTTCTGCAGTGTTTGATTTTCCACCTCAAATCCACAGTTTCAAAGAAAGAAAATTAGTTCACAATGATAATCTTTCCCATTACAGGACTATTCATGCCACCTAATCAGGGTACCCCTTCCCATATCAACACAGCCAGAAGAGACTTGGTGGTTTGAAATTAGAGTAAAGGTGGCTTTCACCTAGTCTAAGCAAAAGCCTAATTATGTCATTTTGAGACCCCTATTCCCTCACAATAGAGTCCTAGTTTCTGGTGATCATTTCGTCCTTTTGAGATGGAAAAAGACATAGAGTTACCATACTTTTTTCCTTTGTATATATTTCCAGCCACCCACAGCCTTCTATAGCATCAGGTTGCAGTTTACTAGGGTGATTATATCTAGCCCTGCAGATTCTTTCATCATTTTGATTGTATGGAGGTGTTTCCCAAGTCTCTTCCAGCAACACATGCACAAACCATTTCTTAGAGTGAGGCCTTCTGCAGTGGGATCCTGCAATCTAATTCTTACAGGATGAGCTTATTCTCAAATTACAGTGGCTCCCTAAATTCCAAAAGAACCAAATCATCTTGCCTCTCCATTCACCCTCCCCCAGGAGGCTGAGGACTTCAGGTCTGAGGAAGGCTTGTGGAAAGGGCTAGAGAAGGGGATTGGAATGGTAGCTTTTTCCTCACAGGGAGGGAGCCTTCTTTGCAAAGGTACAGATCTTCTATTAAGCAGGAAACCACTCTAGATATGAAGAAAGAGTAATAAGCATCAAGATTCCGGGAAAGAAACACTACTTGTCCAGACTATGTGCTAGGTTAAAGTTGACTGCAGACAAAAAGGCTTTGCTTCAAATCCCAGTGCCCCTTAGCTGGTTTGGCTTTTAATCAGCAAAGATGGTTTAGAACGTCTAATTACTTTTCCACTTCAGGTAGCCTGGTCCTGAATTTGTAAAGTCTGTAAATAAAAACAAACATTTTGAAAACTTGATGAAATACACTTCAGCCTCAGAGGAGCCCATCCCAAATCCTTAGCTCTCCTTCTGTCACAATCATGTGGACCCTTGTCTTATGAAACCTTTCAAGTCTTGTCTCATCTTTGTAAGCTCTAGAGGGGTACAGCTTCCCAAAGACTCATGGATTACCTCAAAAAGAAACTTTTATGCCTTGGGCCCTCAGGAAATGAGTAACTAGTCCCATGTAGTGCTTCTCCACAGGAGAAAGGGTGAAGAGTTATCTTTAGGGCTATGTACTATTTTTTCCTTTAGGCCACAAAATTGTACATAATGGAAACAGAGGCCTAAACACAACAGAGACCTTCAGAAAATGACTACCATATTAATTACACCACAAAAGAGTGCAAAGAGCAGGGGAAGAGATCCCATCATGGTTAATCACCCAAAAGTCATCTGCTTGGGTCAGGTTCATTGGATGGCAGCTCCACATACCTCACTTCATGTTGTATATGAGAGACCCATGTGCCACTTAAATGCTGGATTTTTATACACCTCACGGGGTAGGGTGTCCACCAATGAGTAGCTTTTGGTAGACAAAGTGCCCTGGCAAGCCTCTCAGGTTGGTTGAGATTTAACATATATCCACCTCCATCCCCCACCCCACCCACAGTCTCTTGCAAAATGGAAACATGCTGAATTCCTGCATGCAGACAAGCAACCTGGGAAAGGGAAGGTGTAGGCAAAGGCTTGGAGATGGCCTCTGAGTGTATCCATGCCTTCCCGAGCACACGCCAAATCAAAGACCCTTCTTTAGAAGCTGATGTTTCCTCTCCCTTACCTAAGTGTCCTACCCAGAAAGTTGGGTACTCCTACACTAGGCTGCTTCAGCTCATAACCCTAACCCCTCCTGAAACATTTATGACTTCTGGGTAGGGGGTATGTTGGGCAGTGTTAGGTTAAAAAAAAAGTCTTCCCTTCCTGGAATATGACCTAATGAACAAGTAGCCAGCAGACAAAGTGGAGTTTTTCAGGGCAGCAGTACTGTTGAGGAGTCACAGACCGTGAGTGACACAGCATCAGCAAGAAAAGGAAATTGGTGTAAGAGAAGAAAATCAGTGAACAAAGAAAAGATGGAGAAAAGATAAATGCTTGTTCAGAGCCATGGTGGACTAAGACTAAACCCTAGGCATGAGTATAATGTCCTTCAACATCTGGCTTCCTGCCTCTCTCAAGCCTTTCTGCAACCCTTCCTACTCCATTCTTGACATTCTTTTTCCCCAGGCACTTAATGATGCTTTAGGAGGCACTTTCTAAAGTGCCCCACCCCCACCCCCCACCCCCCTGCTTTTGCTGATGCTCCTCCTTCTGCCTTGATTGCTCCTGGCTATATCTCTGCAAGACCCTGGCCAGGAAAAAAAAAAAAAGAAAAAAAGAGCCTGGTCAGGCTTATTGGAGGAGGCTCCAATTTTTTCCCTATCTCTTTAAAACTTGCAAGAAGTGGGCGGGCCACTGTGACGCAGCAGGCAGAGTTCTCGCCTGCCATGCCGGAGATCTGAGTTTGATTCCTGGTGCCTGCCCATGCAAAAAGAAAAAAGAAAAAAAAAAAAACAACTTGCAAGAAGACTGATTTTATTCTTAAAACATAATGGTAAGGAGAGGCAGGACAAAATGGCAGTGTAGGGAGGTATGGAATTTAGTTAGTCCTCTAGAGCAGCTAGTAAATGGCAAGAACTGTCTGGAACAACTGTTTGAGGGACATCTGTAACTGAACACACACACACACAGAACTGTGAATAAAGCCCCAAAACTGTGGCGGCTGGTGTCTTCCCCCACTGGCACAGCAGGCTGTGCTGGAAGCACTTCCCTGTGGGAAAAAGAAGCAGTCTCTACTAGGAGCAAGGGAAGGTAGCTCAATCAAGCTCCACTTGTGTTTGTTTGTTTGTCTGTTTGTTTTTGCATGGGCAGGCACTGGGAATTGAACCCAAGTCTTTGGCATGGCAGGTGAGAACTCTGCCTGCTGAGTCACCATGGCCCACCCCCAATTGTGTTTTTAATGAACAAATTTGGAGTGCTGAATGCAAACTCCAAGCACAAATAAAATAAACCCAAAGCAAGCAGGAAAGGAACCCTAAGGTCTCTCCTGGAAGAAAGGAGGTGGGGCTGACCAAAAAAAAGGAGACCTTTGGAGTTGGCCAAGCTCAGAATGCTAGAAAAGGGCTGTGTCCCAAGAAAAGGGGTACATAGACTTTTGTTCAATAAGAAAAAAACTGAAAGGGAGTAGGAAGCACATGGATTTGAATAAGCTACTACTTGATCTGAAGTGAATGTTCTACCTTCAGGTTGCACCTCCTCACTTGTTCTGTCTGGTAAGCACCTTTTAACATATGCAGCCACAATTAGTCCTTTAATGCATCTGAGAACAGCTCCCCTGCAAATGAAACCCATTCCTGTTTATTTTCTTCTTTCTCTAGTCCCTTACCTCCTCTCGCCTAGTAGTCTAGAGTCTTGCAGCCTCTTCTACCCACAGTTCATGGCTTATATGTCAGCTTGGAAACTCATTAAAGATATACTAAAAGGACTTTTAGAATTATCAAATACAGTGGTTGCTAAATTTAGCCACTCAGGAGAATCATCTGGTGTTTCTGTGATACACATAGATGAGAAGAAAGAAGGGTACTATGGAAAAATAAAAAAACTTAGACTTAATGAATTGGAATCTCTGGAGATAAAACCCAGGAAATTTGTATTGTAAACCACACTCTATAGGTAATTCTAATGTTCAAACATGTTTGGACAACCTTCATTAGATTTTAGTCTGCCTGTGCATATATATGTCTGAAAAACAAGAATGACTGTAATAAGAGACCTGTATATCAGGATTAAGGTAATTCAGAATACAGGGGTAGGAAGATATTGTCTATATTTTAGAACCTCATCTACTTTTTGAGACCAAAGGAATAAAGGTTTATTTTCTGTAGCCTTTAATCCTGTATAACTTAACATAATGCTTGGATATATCCAAATGCATATTAAGCAGATATTCACAAAGTATTGGCAAAGTCCCTTGAGACATAGGAGAAAAAATATGGAACTATTAAACTTTCCACCAGGGAAACCACTGATACTGTGTCAAACATTAGGGACACACAAATCAATATGCCACGCCCTTGATCTTGAAACTTGCTCTTGTGAAGGTTATATATGTAGAGGAGAAGCTTAGCCTACCTATAGGTATGCCTAAGAGTTACTTCCAGAGGACCTCTTGTGTTGCTCAGATGTGACCTCTCTCTCTCTCTCTAAGCCCAGCTCTGCAAGTGAAACCATTGCCCTCCCCCCTACATGGGATATGACATCCAGGGGTGAAAGAATCCCTGGTGGCATAGGAGATAATTCCCAGGGATAAGCCTGTCCCTGTCACTGTGGAATCAACAAGGCCATTCTGACCAAAAGGGGGAAAAGAAATGTAACAAATAAGGTATCAAGGGCTGGGAGAGTTCAAATAGAGTTGAGAGGCTACTCTGGAGGTCACGCTTACACAAGCTTCAGTTAGACATTACTACCTATCATATCAAACCCCAACGAAAACCATTCCTGCGAATCCTAAAGAACACCTAGGGAAATATATAAGATTTCTACAAAGGTTCCATGTACTAGGGTAACTTTCCAGAAGTCTACAACTTCAAGATGGATCCCTGGGCCATATAAGTCCTGAAATGCAGAGGGGCCAGCCTTTCCAGAACATCAGCTAGTTCTATCCTCCCATCCCATATTATTAACATCCCCTTCCAACATGAAAAAGTTAGAATGGGCGATAGCCCAAATACACCTAAAGAGTGGGAGAAAGATCAGAGGTGATGGTGGAGTTATACAGAGAAGGTAGCATTTAACAAATGAGTATGATGGCTGAATCACTATGTTTATATATTTTTTAGTCTCCAGCATCTTAGAGCAGTTAGAAGTGAAAACCTAAAGTAGTGGAATTGTGACCCATACCAAATTCTGAAATCTGTTCTACAACTAATTGTGCTGTGCTTCGAAATTTATTGATTTTTTTGTATACATGTTATTTTTCACATGCAAAAAAGTTGACTGTGATGATAAATAAACAAAATTATTGATTGGCAAAAAATAAATAGAAAGGGAGAGAGAGAGAGAGACCTGCCTAACTCCACATAACACATTAATAACATGGTCATGATTGGAACCCATTTCTGGTTCTAGGATCTTTCCAGTGTCCCAACCCAGGAGAGGACCTAGACTAGATTACTTTCTACCTCCTCTCCATCTTCTCCCCTCTTACCAAACTTCTGTACTCCTCAATCTGCCAGATGAGATGAGCAAACCTGAAAGCATCATTTACCATAGCTAGAATATATTGCCAAATTGTATCAGATACTAAAACTGAACTTTCTCCATGGATCTGGATTTAAATGAGAGTCCTCTTGATTTGTGATCAAATGCTCTACCCGAGAACTATATCCCCTTGCCTATTAGAAGTGCCTAATATACACCTTTTTGCAGGTACTGAAATGTTCACACTTATGCTCCAAAATTCCTATTAGTTTTTACTAAGCCCTGAGGATATGGAAAACTTACCTTACAGCAAATTATCACCCTTTGACCCTCTACTTCCTGACTCCCCCCCCCTCGCCCCAATATTTTGGCCCCCAGAAGCCTTCTCTGCTCACAATCTTGCAGTTTCAACTTAGTACCAGTTTGAAAACACCACTTGAAAAATTATTGTTAAGAGCTGGACCACTCCCTTCTTTTCTCTCCTCAGCAAGCTCTGTCTGCTTCAAACTTGCTCCTCCAAAGTTTGAAGAGGGTGTACTCCCTTCCTCATCCCCTATAACAGTGGATGGACTTGGGGCTTTGTTGCTCCTCTCTTCCTCTCTTTTCTTCTTTCCTTTCACCACAGCTACTTCTTGGTTTAGGAAGGATCTTGACTGAGCACAGGGGTGACATTTGGCCTGGGAGGCCACAACCCCAATCTTGGGGTCCAGGAAGCAGACCCACTGTCCCAAAGGGACTCAAACCAGAAGGTCATCACAGCTATAGAAGCAAGAATTGGACTCTCACTTAAGAACCAGAGAAGCCTCCTCTACTGGCCAAACCATTGCTCTGTGGCACAACATTATAGGCTCTAGGAAGTGAACTTTTCCCCTGGCCAACGCTCTTACATTGAGGCCACTCCTGAGGATAAAAGGCCAAAATATAGAGAAAAGACAACCCTCCAGAGAGGCATATGAAGTGGTGGAAGTGCCTATTATAATTGTCAGGGAGACTAAAGCTCTGAATGCTCAGAGATTTGCAAAAGAAAATAAGAACAAGAGGAATTTTCTTCCATCTTTCAGTTCATTTAATTTAGTTATTTATGTGTATTCCAGCACAGATAATAAAATTTTCATTGTTGCAAAGTAAAAAATGCAATCCCTTTGTATCTTTCTATAGTACCTAACAACATTAAGCCTAGAAGTTAGTATGCAATAAATATTAGTTGAATGTAATAAAAGACAGGAAAATTAGAAAAGACACATAAGTATGAACTAAAGATAAATTACTACCACACAAATGAACACTGTTGATGTGTTGGTGGTGGGTTACTATTCAAACTTGAACATGCACATTCCCTAGAGTTTGGGTTCTACTCCTTCTTTCCAGAGGAGTTGAGCCAATTTATAGCTACATGGTGCTACTCTCCCTTGTTGAGTTTCTGTCTCTCTTAGCAATGCTCCTGCTCTTTTACTGAAAAGGAAAAAAAGGAAGAAAGGAGTTAGACTAATCCCCTTATTAATCCTCTTACCCGCTTCCCCTCTCAAAAAAGACTAAAAAAATCCATTGGGAAATGTATGCCAAAAAAACCTCCAACAATCACACTTCATGGGGAAACATTAGAAATATTCCTTTGGAAACTGGAAACAAGACAAGGATACCCGTTTTCATTGTTTCTATTTAAAATTAAATCTGAAGTTAGAGCCAATATAGTAAGGCAGGAAAAAAAATAAGAAAAAAGAAAAGATTTAAAAATGTAATAAAAGAAACAAACAGCTATTATTCATGCATGATATGATTGTCTGTATAGAAAACACAAAATATTCTACACAATATTTGAATCATTATATTTAATAAATTACAATATATAAAATGAACTCATTAAAAATCAAAATATTCCTGTACACCAGTATCAAAAAGTTAGAAAATGAAAAATTTTTAAAGATTTCACTTATGGTAGCAAACAGACAAACTAAAAAGGTTCCTAGGAATAAATATAAAATGCCCATGACATTTGTTTAAAATATCATAAAGCTTCACTGAAAGATATTAAAGAAGACCTAAATAAGTGGAGAGGTATGCTATGTTTTTGGATAGGAATACACAGTTTTGTGAAGATGATAATGCTCCCCAAATTGATCTATATAATTAGTGTAATTCCAAAGAAAATCTCAATTGTGATTTTCATGGTACTTGACACACTAATATTAAAGTTTATATGGAAAAGCAAAGAGCTGGTTCTAGCTAGGACATTCCTTGAAGTAAAAGAACTAGGCAAGGGACCTGTATACATGCTAGCCCTATTAGATATCAAGACTTTATAAAGCTATAAGGCAATACAGTATTGGCATAAGGATATGCAAGGCCAATAAAACAGACCTCAGAATGGTCCTATCCATATAAAAGAAACCTGATACATGAGAGAAGTGACATTATATATCAATGGGGAAAGGATCAATGTTCTAATAAATAGTTCAAGGACAACTGGATATCCATAAACAAAATAAATTCCATGAGAATTCAAGATTAAAATGTGAAAGACAAATTTTTAAGATTTTAAAAAGAAACTATGAGACAACTTTTATGACCTTGGAGTAGGAAAAAGGTTTCTTAATCAAGACACACAACATATAAACCATAATGAAATATTGATACATTCTACTTCACTGAAATTTTAGAACTGCTGCTTACTAAAATACCCCAGAAAGAAAATGAAAACACAGATCACATACTGGAAGAAGAGACTTGCTATCATCGAATCAGTCAAGGTACAGTCAGAAAACAAAAACTATTCTAATAATTTCAACAGAGAGAATGTATGTAGGGAAGTGGTTAAACATGTTAAATATTTAAAAAGGTAAAAAGAGAGCACTGAGGTAAGGATATAGCAAGAGCTATCACTCCCGGTGTTGAGGGAAAAAAAGGAAGAGGTTGCAGTTATCAGAAAGTACATGGTTTGAGGAGGAGCCCTGAAGAGTTAAGACTCAGACTTGTGAGGATGAGGTACTGTGCCACTTGTGCTGGTATCTTGGGAACTCAGAGCATGTATCTCCCAGAGCTGTATGTATTGTAGCTCCTGCCTGGTATTTCTGGGGGTTATCAATGAAGCTGGTTCTAGGAGTGTCAAAGACATCTGGGAACTAGAACCAATGCTGCCAGTGAGAAGATCATTCCTGGGATCACGCAATGAAGGGTCTGGACGAACTCCACAGGAGAGGTTTGCTGGCTGAAAAAGCAGTGAAAAAGTCTCTCTTCTCTCTTAAAAGTACTCAGCTAATTGGATTATCTCATTGTGGGAGATACACCTTAGTTGATCGCAGATGTAATCAGCTACAGATACAATCAACTGATGATTTAACACACCAGACTTCCGGTTTATCAACCAACCAGAAAATACCCTTGCAGCAATGTTCAGGTCAGTGCTTGTCTGACTGGACCACCGTGCATAATCACTTGGCCAAGTTGACACCAGAACCTAACCATAAAACAAGGGGATCAAGATCTCAGCTCACCTATAAACTCTTCATGGCTCTGATTATAAAATTCTGTTATAAATCACAGTTCCATCACCTGGTTGCTGTCCCTCACCACATGTTTCCCAATTCTTCTTTATGCATCTCAGATGCCATTACTTATCATCTAATCACCCCCAATGCCCTTGCCCTTTTTCTTCATTTTATGCATCTGGTAATAAATCAAGCCTGGTTAAACAAACTCACCACTTACTCATACCTGTACTTTACAGCTGAATATGGCTGGGGGGAAATGCATAACCATGCTGACTTCAGATTCATGACCAGCCATCTCAAGTGAGCTCTTAATCCTTCCTGCTGATCAACTTACTGATCTCTAGTTTGTTGACTTTCCCATTCTCCTAGATGAATGCTTCATGCATTCTGTTCTCTCCTCAAACCTCCAGCAGTTCTTTCCCCATCCTCAACACAGTTCCTACTTCATTGAGGAAACAGGGGCAATAAGAGAAACCATCCACGAGCTTCCACAGAACACCTACCCACTTCTCAGAATCTGAGCCCATAAATTCTGCTTTTCCTCTCATCACTATGGATTAACTATTTCTGTCCTTGGCCAAGGTCACCTCCTTCACTTATGCTCTGGATCCTAGCTTTTCTTGCCTGGTCAAAGACATCTCTTCAGTAACCCTCGTTCACTTGCATCGTTAATTTTCTCCTCCCCACTCTATCAGTCCCATTATCATAAGTTTGTTAATTTCATTAAAAAAAGACAGGTTTTTAAATGAGATTGTACTAAATCTAAAGGTCAATTTGGGGACAATAAATATATTAACAATTTTGAGTCTTCCCATGTACACTATTCCATTTTGATGTTCTTTCATTTGCATAAAACAAAGTTTTGTAGTTTTTGGTATAGAAGTCTTTCACATTTTTGTCTGATTTTCCCTAAGTCTTTTATTTATTATGTACTATGAAGTGTTGTTTCTTTTTTATTTCAATTTCTGATTATTCATTGCTAGTATATAGAAATGCAGTTGACTTTTGCATACTGACTTTGTAACCTGCAAACTTGCTAAACTCACTTATTAGTTCTCGTAACTTTTTATAGATGTCATTGGATTTTCTACATAAATGATCATGTCAAAAGTGATCATTTATATCACTTGGGGGGGGGGACACAAGTGACTGGACACACAGTGTACACCAATCTGGAATGGGTGGAATGGCTGAGATATCACAGAGAACTGCAAGTCTCCCAGCCATGGCAGGCAGGTTCCCTGAGGGGAAAGGAAACAGACTTTACTAGTAGCAAAGAGTTAGCTAAACCAAGCTCCAATTGTGGAATTAATTAACACATTTTGACTACTGAAAACAGGGCCCCAGCACAGATAAGCACTAAAGGAGTCAGGAGTTTTCACCCCTGAAGAGAGGAGGTGGGGCTGATGGGAAAAAAAAAACAAAACCCAGAGGCTTTTTTAGTTGAACAGTACAAAATACTGGAAAAGGGCTAGTTCCCAAGAAAGGGGGGCACATAGAGCCTGGGAACACATAGAACTATGTGCCAACTCCAGCTCTTGTTTGGTAAACATGGGGAGCAGGAGTCTGACTCTGAAAAGACTTTTCTTTTCCAACTCCTTAACAGCTCATTAGATATAACTGCAAGCACTCTCAGACTCCAGCACTGCCCCAGGCAAGGGCATAATTAAGGCATGTCTGAGAGACAAAGTAACTACTCAGGTGAAAGGAGTTAATTCCCTAAAGGGCATATCTTCTCCAAGAAAAGGGGGTGGGGCCCAGTTCAAGTGGAGGTCCTCCTTCAGGGAATTCAGGCCCTAAGGGCAGGACAACAGAAGCAAACAAAGCTCACCTACTACCTCTCTCTCAATCACGCCCCTGGTAGGGATATTATGCTAAAATTAAGGGCACCATATCAGTTTACACTGATGGGAAGCTGCAGATAGACAAGCACCTCATGCTGGGCTGGATAGGAAAATCACAAACTCACAGAGTCTAGAGGCATCATAGGAAAGTCTGACAATCTGCTGGGTCTCACCCTCAGGGAAACTTGATACTGGCTAGTCTCTCCTCCTGAGATGTGGGCTGTCTGGTCTGGGAAAATCTGACTGAGGTTGATAATGTCTGAGGACATCCCCCCCACCCAAAACAAAAAAAAGTCTCCATTTGGTGGGACAAGAAACAAAAAAACAACTAAAAAATTCTGGTCAGTTAAACAGAAACTATGTTAGAGGTCTAGAATAAGTTGAACAGAATTCCAGAGAACAGATAGAGAGCAAAGCCATCCAAAGAAAACCATAAGTAAAAGAGTGAAAATAACCTCCAGAATAAATTAATAAAGGAAATCAAGTGCCTAGACACCAGCAAAAAATAATGAGTCATACTAGGAAATGCAAAGATATGGCACAGTCAAAGGAACAAACTAACAGTTCAAATGAGATACAGGATTGAAACAACTAAATTCAGGTTGTTTAAATAGACATGGAAAATCTCATCAAAAATCAACAATTTGATGAAGGATATGAAAAAATTGTTGGGTGAACATAAAGTAGATCTCTAAGTTTGAAAAAACAAATTGCAGAACTCATGGGAATGAAAGGCACAACAGAAGAAATGAAAAAAAAAAACAACAACTGGAGACCTACAAAAATAGATGTAAAGATGCAGAAGAAAGGATTAGTGAACTAGGAGATTGGACATCTGAAATATGACACACAAAAGAAAATATAGGGAAAAGAATGGAAACATATGAGCAGGGTCTCTGGGAATTGAATGACAGCAGAACCACATGCATGTTATGGCTGCCCCAGAAAAAGAAGAGAAAGGAAAAGGAGGAGAAAAACTAAAGGAGGAAATAATCACTGAAAATTTCCCATCTCTTATGAAAGACATAAAATTACAGATTCAAGAAGTGCAGCATACTGCAAAGAAAATAGATCTGAATAGACTTACTCCAAATCACTTACTAATCAGATTGCCAGGTATCAAAGAAAACAAGAGAATTTGGAAAGCAGCAAGAAAAAAAAAACACCCATCACATAAAAGGGAAGTTCTATAAGACTATGTGTGATATCTCAGCAGAAACTATGGGGGCAAGAAGGCAGTGGTATGATATAGTTAAGATTCTGAAACTGAAAAATTGTGAACCAAGAATTCTATACCCAACAAAACTTTCCTTCAAAAATGAGGGGGAGGACTTCCGGAGAAGATGGCGGTTTAGTAAGACGCGCGGATCTTAGTTTCTCCTCCAGGACAGCTACTAGGGGAGTAGAAACGATAAAGAACAGCTCCCAAAGCCACGACAGAGATAAAAAAGACAGTGTATCCCATCCTGGAATGGCTGGCTGGCTAAGAGAACCTGCTCTGGTGAGATCGCCGAGGGACGCGGGCTTCACTGGGCAGGGCGGCAAGTAGCCGGAGTCACTCCCTTCCCCCTTCCCAGGCTGGCTGGGAGAATTGGGCAGGCGGTCCGCTCAAACCGCGGTGGCTGGCATCCACACCACGTGCGGCCCCCCGGACCAACTGAGAGAATTGGATAGGAAATCCCCAGGCCGCGGAGAACAGTGATGGGGGGGACCCTTCCAAACCCGTGACTCCCTGGGAACATGTACGCTCCCAGGTGGGCCGCTGCGGCTGGCACCCTCCCGCCACACTTGGCGCCCCGGGCCGACTAGGAAATTCGGACGGGCGCTTTCCCGGGCTGCGGCGGCCAACGACCCTCCCCACATTCGGACCTCAGGCCGGCTGGCACTCTTCCAAGCCGCTTCGGCTAGCGAGCCTCCCGGACGGCGAGAGTTTTCCAAAGTTAAAGGACCCACAGCACCTTTTACTGGTGGGACCCGCAGACAAACGTGTGCCACGAGCGCCACCTACTGGGCAGGATAAGAAAAACAGAAACCAGAGATTTCACAGAAAAATCTTACAACCTTGTTGGGTCCGACACCCAGGGAAATCTGACTAAATGCCCAGATGCCAGCAGCAGAAGATAACTGTCCACACTCAGAAGATTGAGAATATGGCCCAGTAAAAGGAACAAACCAATACTTCAAATGAGATACAGGAGCTGAGACAACTAATGCTGAATATACGAACAGAAATGGAAAACCTCTTCAAAAATGAAATCGATAAATTGAGGGAGGACATGAAGAGGACATGGGCTGAACAAAAAGAAGAAATAGAAAAACTGAAAAAACAAATCACAGAACTTATGGAAGTGAAGGATAAAGTAGAAAAGATGGAAAAAACAATGGATACCTACAATGATAGATTTAAAGAGACAGAAGATAGAATTAGTGATTTGGAGGATGGAACATCTGAATTCCAAAAAGAAACAGAAACTATCGGGAAAAGAATGGAAAAATTTGAACAGGGTATCAGGGAACTCAAGGACAATATGAAGTGCACAAATATACATGTTGTGGGTGTCCCAGAAGGAGAAGAGAAGGGAAAAGGAGGAGAAAAACTAATGGAAGAAATTATCACTGAAAATTTCCCAACTCTTATGAAAATCCTAAAATTACAGATCCAAGAAGTGCAGCGCACCCCAAAGAGATTAGACCCAAATAGGCGTTCTCCAAGACACTTACTAGTTAGAATGTCAGAGGTCAAAGAGAAAGAGAGCATCTTGAAAGCAGCAAGAGAAAAACAATCCATCACATACAAGGGAAACCCAATAAGACTATGTGTAGATTTCTCAGCAGAAACCATGGAAGCTAGAAGACAGTGGGATGATATATTTAAATTACTAAAAGAGAAAAACTGCCAACCAAGACTCCTATATCCAGCAAAATTATCCAGCAAAAATGAGGGAGAAATTAAAACATTCTCAGACAAAAAGTCACTGAGAGAATTTGCGACCAAGAGACCAGCTCTGCAAGAAATACTAAAGGGAGCACTAGAGTCAGATACAAAAAGACAGAAGAGAGAGGTATGGAGAAGAGGGTAGAAAGAAGGAAAATCAGATATGATATATATAATACAAAAGGCAAA
This sequence comes from Tamandua tetradactyla, assembly GCF_023851605.1. Lineage (NCBI taxonomy): Eukaryota > Metazoa > Chordata > Mammalia > Pilosa > Myrmecophagidae > Tamandua > Tamandua tetradactyla. The sequence continues at coordinate 194,087,457 of NC_135327.1, read as the reverse complement.
ATGTTAGAGGAAAATATTATCCAAACAGTAATAACACTAAATGTCAATGGACTGAATTCCCCAATCAAAAGACATAGATTGGCAGAATGGATTAAAAAACAGGATCCTTCTATATGCTGTTTACAGGAAACACATCTTAGACCCAAAGATAAACATAGGTTGAAAGTGAAAGGTTGGAAAAAGATATTTCATGCAAATAACAACCAGAAAAGAGCAGGAGTGGCTATACTAATATCCAACAAGTTAGACTTCAAATGTAAAACAGTTAAAAGAGACAAAGAAGGACACTATATACTAATAAAAGGAATAATTAAACAAGAAGACATAACAATCATAAACATTTACGCACCGAACCAGAATGCCCCAAAATACATGAGGAATACACTGCAAACACTGAAAAGGGAAATAGACACATATACCATAATAGTTGGAGACTTCAATTCCCCACTCTCATTCATGGACAGAACATCTAGACAGAGGATCAATAAAGAAATAGAGAATCTGAATATTACTATAAATGAGCTAGACTTAACAGACATTTATAGGACATTACATCCCACAACAGCAGGATATACCTTTTTCTCAAGTGCTCATGGATCATTCTCAAAGACAGACCATATGCTGGGTCACAAAGCAAGTCTTAACAAATTTAAAAAGATTGAAATCATACCCAACACTTTCTCGGATCATAAAGGAATGAAGCTGGAAATCAGTAATAGGCAGAGTGCCAGAAAATTCACAAATACGTGGAGGCTCAACAACACACTCCTAAACAACGAGTGGGTCAAAGAAGAAATTGCTAGAGAAATTAGCAAATACCTCGAGGGGAATGAAAATGAAAACACAACATATCAAAACTTATGGGACGCAGCAAAGGCAGTGCTAAGAGGGAAATTTATTGCCCTAAATGCCTATATCAGAAAAGAAGAAAAGGCAAAAATGCAGGAATTAACTATCCATTTGGAAGAACTGGAGAAAGAACAGCAAACTAATCCCAAAGCAAGCAAAAGGAAAGAAATAACAAAGATTAGAGCAGAAATAAATGAAATTGAAAACATGAAAACAATAGAGAAAATCAATAAGGCCAGAAGTTGGATCTATGAGAAAATGAATAAGATTGATGGGCCCTTAGCAAGATTGACAAAAAGAATAAGAGAGAGGATGCAAATAAATAAGATCAGAAATGGAAGAGGAGACATAATTACTGACCTCACAGAAATAAAGGAGGTAATAACAGGATACTATGAGCAACTTTACGCTAATAAATACAACAATTTAGAGGAAATGGACGGGTTCCTGGAAAGACATGAACAACCAACTTTGACTCAAGAAGACATAGATGACCTCAACAAACCAATCACAAGTAAAGAAATTGAATCAGTCATTCAAAAGCTTCCTAAAAAGAAAAGTCCAGGACCAGACGGCTTCACATGTGAATTCTATCAAACATTCCAGAAAGAATTAGTACCAACTCTCCTCAAACTCTTCAAAAAAATCGAAGCGGAGGGAAAACTACCTAATTCATTCTATGAAGCCAACATCATCCTCATACCAAAACCAGGCAAAGATATTACAAAAAAAGAAAACTACAGGCAAATCTCTCTAATGAATATAGATGCAAAAATCCTCAATAAAATTCTAGCAAATCGTATCCAACAACACATTAAAAGAATTATACATCATGACCAAGTCGGATTCATCCCAGGTATGCAAGGATGGTTCAACATAAGAAAATCAATTAATGTAATACACCATATCAACAAATCAAAGCAGAAAAATCACATGATCATCTCAATTGATGCAGAGAAGGCATTTGACAAGATTCAACATCCTTTCCTGTTGAAAACACTTCAAAAGATAGGAATACAAGGGAACTTCCTTAAAATGATAGAGGGAATATATGAAAAACCCACAGCTAATATCATCCTCAGTGGGGAAAAATTGAAAACTTTCCCCCTAAGATCAGGAACAAGACAAGGATGTCCACTATCACCACTATTATTCAACATTGTGTTGGAGGTTCTAGCCAGAGCAATTAGACAAGAAAAAGAAATACAAGGCATCAAAATTGGAAAGGAAGAAGTAAAACTATCACTGTTTGCAGACGATATGATACTATACGTCGAAAACCCGGAAAAATCCACAACAAAACTACTAGAGCTAATAAATGAGTACAGCAAAGTAGCAGGTTACAAGATCAACATTCAAAAATCTGTAGCATTTCTATACACTAGCAATGAACAAGCGGAGGGGGAAATTAAGAAACGAATCCCATTTTCAATTGCAACTAAAAGAATAAAATATCTAGGAATAAATTTAACTAAAGAGACAAAAATCTATATAAAGAAAACTACAAAAAAACTATTAAAAGAAATCACAGAAGACCTAAATAGATGGAAGGGCATACCGTGTTCATGGATTGGAAGACTAAATATAGTTAAGATGTCAATCCTACCTAAATTGATTTACAGATTCAATGCAATACCAATCAAAATCCCAACAACTTATTTTTCAGAAATAGAAAAACCAATAAGCAAATTTATCTGGAAGGGCAGGGTGCCCCGAATGGCTAAAAACATCTTGAGGAAAAAAAATGAAGCTGGAGGTCTCGCGCTGCCTGACTTTAAGGCATATTATGAAGCCACAGTGGTCAAAACAGCATGGTATTGGCATAAAGATAGATATATCGACCAATGGAATCGAATAGACTGCTCAGATATAGACCCTCTCATCTATGGACATTTGATCTTTGATAAGGCAGTCAAGCCAACTCACCTGGGACAGAGCAGTCTCTTCAATAAATGGTGCCTAGAGAACTGGATATCCATATGCAAAAGAATGAAAGAAGACCCATATCTCACACCCTATACAAAAGTTAACTCAAAATGGATCAAAGATCTAAACATTAGGTCTAAGACCATAAAACAGTTAGAGGAAAATGTAGGGAGATATCTTATGAAACTTACAATTGGAGGCGGTTTTATGGACCTTAAACCTAAAGCAAGAGCACTGAAGAAGGAAATAAATAAATGGGAGCTCCTCAAAATTAAACACTTTTGTGCATCAAAGAACTTCATCAAGAAAGTAGAAAGACAGCCTACACAATGGGAATCAATATTTGGAATCGACATATCAGATAAAGGTCTAGTATCCAGAATTTATAATGAGATTGTTCAACTCAACAACAAAAAGACAGCCAACCCAATTACAAAATGGGAAAAAGATTTGAATAGACACCTCTCAGAGGAGGAAATACAAATGGCCAAAAAGGCACATGAAGAGATGCTCAATGTCCCTGGCCATTAGAGAAATGCAAATCAAAACCACAATGAGATATCATCTCACACCCACCAGAATGGCCATTATCAACAAAACAGAAAATGACAAGTGCTGGAGAGGATGCGGTGAAAGAGGCACACTTATCCACTGTTGGTGGGAATGTCAAATGGTGCAACCACTGTGGAAGGCAGTTTGGCAGTTCCTCAAAAAGCTGAATATAGAATTGTTATATGACCCAGCAATACCATTGCTAGGTATCTACTCAAAGGACTTAAGGGCAAAGACACAAACAGACATTTGCACACCAATGTTTATAGCAGCGTTATTTACAATTGCAAAGAGATGGAAACAGCCAAAATGTCCATCAACAGAAGAGTGGCTAAACAAACTGTGGTATGTACACACGATGGAAGATTATGTAGCTTTAAGACAGGATAAACTTATGAAGCATGTAATAACATGGATGGACCTAGAGAACATTATGCTGAGTCTAGCCAAAAACTGAAGGACAAATACTGTATGGTCCCACTGATGTGAACCGACATTCGAGAATAAACTTGGAATATGTCATTGGTAACAGAGTCCAGCAGGAGTTAGAAACAGGGTAAGAAAACGGGCAATTGGAGCTGAAGGGATACAGACCGTGCAACAGGACTAGATACAAAAACTCAAAAATGGACAGCAGAATAATACCTAATTGTAAATTAATCATGTTAAAACAATGAATGAAGCTGCATCTGAGCTATAGGTTTTTTTTGTTTGTTTGTTTGTTTTTTATTGTTTTTGTTTTTTTGGGTTTTTTTTGTCTGTCTGGTTGTTTGTCTTTTTTTTTTTTACTATTGTTATTACTTTTATTTTTTCTCTGTATTAACATTCTATATCTTTTTCTGTTGTGTTGCTAGTTCTTCTAAACCGATGCAAATGTACTAAGAAATGATGATCACGCATCTATGTGATGATGTTAAGAATTACTGATTGCATATGTAGAATGGTATGATTTCTAAATGTTGGGTTAATTTCTTTTTTCTTTTTTTCCGTTAATTAATAATAAAAAAAAAAAGACATAGACTGGCAGAACACATTAAAAAACAGAGCTCATCTAATTGCTGTCTACAGGAGACTCCCTTTAGACCCAAGGACAAAAATAGGTTGAAAGTGAAAGGTTGGGAAAAGATATTTCATACATAGTAATTAATATTTTACAATTTTTAACGTATATGTGAGACTAAAGCAAAAAAATTTTTATTTGGTACAAAATTTATATTTTGACTAGTGCATTTCCTAATATAACTTATGTAGGCAGTTTAATTGAACACCATAAGTACATGGAACCTTGAATAGGGACATGAGATTTTGTTGGTTTGTTCAGAGTGATGCCCCGATAAATCCCAGAGTGATTTGAACAGTGAATAAAAAAGTATTTGCAAAGTCCCCTTGGGGGAATGATGAGAAAGAGGGAAAATTCAACTTCCCCAAGGTGAATTCTTGATATTCCCACAAGCAGTTGGGACAACCAAAGCAATAGGGTGAGTCCCCAATCTTGGGGGTTGTTCATATGAAACAACCCTGCAAAGGATAGGTCAAGCCTACTTAAAATTAGGCCTAAAAGTCACCCCCAAGAGAACTTATTTTGTTGCTCAAATGTGGCCTCTCTCTCCAGCCAAACAAGTAATCTCACAGCCCTCCCCCTGTCTATGTGGGACATGATCCCCAGGGATGTGGACCTTCCTGGCAATGTGGGATAGAAATCCTACAATGAGCTCAGCATCAAGGGATTGAGGAAACTTTCTTGACCAAAAGGGGGAAGACTGAAATGAGACAAAATAAAGTGTCAACGGCTGATAGATTCCAAACAGAGTCAAGAGGTATCCTGAGGGTTAAGCTTACACAGTAAATAAATATCACCTTGTTAGTCAAAATGTAATGGGGAGGTTGGAGGGGAACTGCCTGAAAATGTAGCGCTGTGTTCCAGTACATTTCTTGAAGATGATTGTATAATGATATAGCTTTCACAATGTGTGATTGTGAGAGCCCATGTCTGATGCTCCTTTTATCTACCTTATCAACAGATGAGTAAAGCAAATAGAAAAAAATAAATAATAGGGGAACAAATGTTAAAATAAATTTAGATTGAAATGATAGTGATCAATGAAGGGGAGGGGTAAAGGGTATGGTATGTATGAATTTTTTCTGTAGTCTTTTTATTTCTTTCTCTGAATTAATGCAAGTGTTCTAAGAAATTATCATGATGATGAATATGCAACTATGTGATTTTTATGAATTAATGATTATATATGTAGAACAGAATGATCATAATTAAAAAAAACACAAAAAAATGAAAAAAAGATATTTCATACAAACAAAAATCAGAAAAGAACATGGGTGGCTATATTAATATCTGACAAATTAGAGTTCAAAAGTAAAATGATTAAAAGAGACAAAGAAAGACACTATGTATTAAGAAAAGGAACAATTCTACAAGAACACATAACAATCATAAATATTTATGGACCAACCCAAAGTGTGCCTAAATACATGAGGAAAACACTGACAACATTGAAGGGAGAAGAAAACACCTCTACCAAAATACTTGGAGACTTCAGTACCTGCTTTCATCCATGGTTAGAACACCTAGACAGAAAATCAGTAAGGAAACAGAGATTTTGAATAATATGATGTTCTAGTTTGCTAGCTGCCAGAATGCAATATACCAGAAATGGAATGGCTTTTAAAAAAGGGAATTTAATAAGTTGCTAGTTTACAGTTCTAAGGCTGAGAAAATGTCCCAATTAAAACAAGAAATGTCCAATCTAAGGTATCCAGAGAAAGATGCCTTGGTTCAAAAAGGCTGATGAAGTTCAGGGTTTCTCTCTCAAGTGAGAAGGCACATGGTGAACACAGAGTTTCTCTCTCATCTGTAAAGGGATATGGTGAACACGGTCAGGGCTTCTCTCTCAGCTGGAATGGCACATGACGAACATGGCATCATCTGCTAGCTTTCTCTCCTTCTGTCCAGTTTCATGAAGCTTCCTTGGAGGCATTTTCCTTCTTCATCTGCAAAGGTCGCTGGCTGGTGGACTCTCTGCTTCATGGTGCTTTTGCAGCATTCTCTGCTCTCTCTGAATCTCCCATTCTCCAAAATGTTTCCTCTTTTATAGGACTCCAGTAAAGCAATCAAGACCCACCCAAATGGGTGGAGACATGTCGTCACCTAATCCAACTTAACAACCACTCTTGGCTAAATCACATCATCCAGGGAGATGTTCTGATTACAGTTTCAAATATACATATTGAATAGGGATTATTCTACTTTATAAAATGGGATTTTGATTAAAACATGGCTTTTCTAGGGGGCATATATCCTTTCAAATCAGCACATATGATCAATGAACTGGTTAACAGACATTTACAGAACATTACACCCCACAAAAGCAGGATATACATTTTTCTCTGTTGCTCATGGATCATTCTCAAGGATAAACCATAAGCTGGGTCACAAAACAAGTCTCAATAAATTTTAAAAGATTGAAATTATACAAAAGACTTTCTCAGATCATAATGAAATAAAGTTGGAAATCAGTAACAGGCAGAGGGCCAGAAAAATGACAAATATATGGAGGTTAAACAATACACTCTTAAAGAACTGGTGGGTCAAGGAAGAAGTTACAAGAGAATCAGTAAATATAGCAAGCAAATGAAAATGAAAGCACAACATATTAAAATTATGGAATGCAGTACAGGTGTTGCTGAAAGAGAAATTTACTGCCTTAAATGCCATTTAAAAAGAAGAAAGAGCAAAAATTGAGGAATTACCTGTTCACTTGGAAGAACTAGAGAAAGAATAGCAAACTAACTGCAGAGCAAACAAAAGGACAGAAATAATGAAGATTAGAGCAGAAATAAATGAAATTGAAAACGTGAAAACAATAGAGAAGACCAACAAAAACAGAAGTTGGTCCTTTGAGAAAATCAACAAAATCAATGGAGCCTTAGCTAGGCTGAGAAAAAAAAAATAGAAAGGATGCAAATAAATAAAATCAGAAATGGAAGAAGAGACATAACCCCGCGGAAATAAAGGAGGTAATGGTTGGATACTATGAGCAACTATATGCTAATGATCAAATGGGCAACTTCCTAGAAAGTCATGAACAATGAACACGGGACTTCAGAAGAAATAGATGACCTCAACAAACCAGTCACAAGTAAAGAGATTGAATCAGTCACAAGAAAGCTCCCGAAATCTGCAAATAAAGATAGTTTTTTTTCTATTTTTTTCCACAATCACACAGTCCTACTGTAAAACTATACTATCACATAATCATCCTCAAGAAACAAGGCCACTGGAACACAGCTCTACAATTTCAGGAACTTCCCTCTAGCTACTCTAATACACCATAAACTAAAAAGTGATATCTCTATAATGCATAAGAATAAATTCTCCAAGTTCACTCATTAATGCTAGTTCATATCAGTGAGACCATACAGTATTGGTCCTGTGTTTCTGGCTAATTTCACTAAGCATAATGTCCTCAAGGTCCATCTATGTTGTTACATGTTTCATGACTTTATTCTGCCTTACAGCTGCATAATATTCCATTGTATGTATATACCACAGCTCATTTAGCCACTCATCTGCTGATGGACATTTTGGCCATTTCCATCTCTTTGCAATTTTAAATAATGCTGCAATAAACATTGGTGTGCAAATGTCCATTTGAGTCCTTGCCCTCAGGTCCTCTGAATAGATATCTGGCAACAGTATTGCTGGATCATATGGCAATTCTATACTTAGCTTTTTGAGGAAACACCAAACTGCCTTCCACAGTGGTTGTGCCATTTTACATTCCCACCAACACTTGATAAGTGTGCCTCTTTCTCCACATCCTCTCCAGCACTTGTCATTTCCTGCTTTTTGTAATGGCCAATCTGGTGGGTGTGAGATATCTCATTGTGGTTTTGATTTGCATTTCCCCAATAGCCAGAGAAATTGAGCATCTTTTCATTTGCCTTTTACCCATTTGTATTTCCTCTTCTGAGAAGTGTCTGCTCGTCTTTTGCCCAGTTTTTAATTGGGTTGCTTGTCTTTTGTTGTTGAGTTGAACAATCTCTTTATATATTCTGGATACTAGACCCTTATCTGATATGTTGTTTCCAAATATTGTCTTCCATTGTGTAGGCTGCCTTATTACTTTCTTGATGAAGTTCTTTGATGCAAAAAGTATTTAATTTTGAGAGGTTCCCATTCATCTGTTTCTTTCTTCAATGCTTGTGCTTTGGGTGTAAGACCTAGGAAATTGCTTCATATTACAAGTTTTATAAGATATTTCCCTATATTTTTGTCTAAAAGTTTAGGTCTTTGATCCATTTTGAGTTCATTTTTTGTACAAGGTGTGAGATTTGGGTCCTCCTTCATCCTTTTGCATATGGATATACAGTTCTTCAAGCACCATTTATTGAAGAGACTGTACTGTCCCAGGTGAATTGGTGTTCTAGTTTGCTAGCTGCCAGAATGCAATATACCAGAAATGGAATGGCTTTTAAAAAGGGGAATTTAATAAGCTGCTAGTTTAACAGTTCTAAGGCCGAGAAAATGTCCCATTTAAAACAAGTCTATAGAAATGTCCAATCAAAAGCATCCAGGAAAAGATGTCTTGGTTCAAGGAGGCTGATGAAGTTGGGTTTCATTCTCAAGTGAGAAGGCATGTGGTAAACACAGTCAGAGTTTCTCTCTCATCTGGAAAGGCACACGGTGAAGACAGTCAGGGTTCCTTTCTCATCTGGAGGGGTACATGGGCAACACAGCATCATCTGCTAGCTTTCTCTGCTGGCATCCAGTTTCATGAAGCTCCCTGGGAGGCATTTTCCTTCCTCATCTGCAAAGGTCGCTGACTGGTGAACTCTCTGCTTTGTGGTGCTGCAGGATTCTCTGCTCTCTCTGAATCTCTCATTCTCCAAAATGTTTCCTCTTATATAGGACTCCAGTGAACCAATCAAGACCCGCCCAAGTGGGTGGAGACATGTTGTCACCTAATCCAGTTTAACAACCACTCTTGACTAAATCACATCATCCAGGGAGATGATCTGATTACAGTTTCAAATATACAGTATTGAATAGGGATTATTCTACCTTTATGAAATGGGATTTTGATTAAAACATGGCTTTTCTAGGGTCATACATCCTTTCAAACCAGCACAGTTGGCTTGACTGTCTTATCAAAGATCAGTTGTCCATAGATGAGAGGATCTATATCTGAACATTCTATTCAATTCCATATATCTATCTTTATGCCAGTACCATGCTGTTTTGACCACCGTAGTTTTGTAATACACCTTAAAGTCAGGTAGTGTGAGACCTCTGACTTCATTTTTCTTTCTCAAGATATTTTTAGCTATTCAGGGAAACCTGCTGTTCCAGATAAATTTGGTTATTGGTTTTTCTATTTCTGAAAAGTAAATTTTGGGGATTTTAATTGGCATTGCATTGAATCTGCAAATCATTTTAGGTAGAACTGACATCTTAACTATATTTAGTCTTCCAATCCATGAACACAGTATGCCCTTCCATCTATTTAGGTCTTCTGTGATTTCTTTTAACAATTGCTTGTAGTTTTCTTTGTATAAGTCTTTTGTATCCTTAATTAAATTTATTCCTAAATATTTTATTCTTTTGGTTGCAATTGTAAATGGAATTTGTTTCTTGATTTCCCCCTCAGATTGTTCATTACTAGTGTATAGAAACACCACAGATTTTTGAGTGTTGATCTTGTAACCTGCCACTTTGCTGTACTCATTTATTAGGTCTAGTAGTTTTGCTGTGGATTTTTCAGGGTTTTTGACATATAGTATCATATCATCTGCAAACAGTGAGAGTTTTACTTCTTCCTTTCCAATTTTGATGACCTGTATTTCTTTTTCTTGTCTAATTGCTCTGGCTAGAACTTCCAACACAATGTTGAATAATAGTGGTGATAGTGGACATCCTTGTCTTGTTCCTTATATTAAGGGGAAATTTTTCAGCTTTACCCCATTGAAGATGATGTTAGCTGTGGGTTTTTCATATACACCCTTTATCATTTTGAGGAAGTTCCCTTGTATTCCTATCCTTTGAAGTGTTTTCAACAGGAAAGGATGTTGAATTTTGTCAGATGCCCTTTCTGCATCAATCGAGATGATCATGTGGTTTTTCTGCTTTGATTTGTTGATATGGTGTATTACATTAATTGATTTTCCTATGTTGAACCATCCTTGCACACCTGGGATGAATCCTACTTGGTTATGATGTACAATTCTTTTAATGTGCTGCTGGATTCTATTTGCAAGAATTTTGTTGAGGATTTTTTGCATCTATAATCATTAGAGAGATTGGCCTGTATTTTTCTTTCTTTCTTTTTTTTTTTTTTGTAATATCTTTGTCTGGCTTTGGTATGAGGGTGATGTTGGCTTCATAGAATGAGTTAGGTAGCTTTTCCTCCTCTTTGATTTTTTTGAAGAGTTTGAGCAGAATTGGCACTAATTCTTTCTGGAATGTTTGGTAGAATTCACATGTGAAACCATCTGGTCCTGGACTTTTCTTTTTGAGTAGCTTCTTACTGACTGGTTCAATTTCTTTACTTGTGATTGGTTTGTTGAGGTCATCTATTTCTTCTCGAGTCAAAGTTGGTTGTTCATGCCTCTCTAGAAAGTTGTCCATTTCTTCTACATTGTTGTATTTATTAGCATAAAGTTGTTCATAGTATCCAGTCATTACTTCTTTTATTTCTGTGGGGTCAGTGGTTATGTCTCCTCTTCCATTTCTGATCTTGTTTATTTGCATCCTCTCTCTTCTTTTTGTCAATCTTGCTAAGGATCCATCAATCTTATTGATTTTCTCATAAAACCAGCTTCTAGTTTTGTTGATTTTCTCAATTGTTTTCATGTTCTCAATTTCATTTATTTCTGCTCTAATCTTCATTATTTCTTTCCTTTTGCTTGCTTTGCAGTTAGTTTGCTGTTGTTTCTCTAGTTCTTCCAAGTGGGCAGTTAATTCCTTGATTTTTGCCCTTTCTTCTTTTTTGATATAGGCATTTAGGGCAATAAATTTCCCTTTTAGCACTGCCTTTGCTGTGTCCCATAAGTTTTGATATGTTGTGTTTTCATTTTCATTTTCCTTGAGATATTTACTGATTTCTCTTGTAATTTCTTCCTTGACCCACTGGTTGCTTAAGAGTGTGTTGTTGAGCCTCCACATATTTGTGAATTTTCTGGCACTCTGCCTATTATTGATTTCCAAGTTCATTCCTTTATGATCGAGAAAGTGTTTTGTATGATTTCAATCTTTCAAAATTTATTGAGACTTGCTTTGCGACCCTGCATATGGTCTATCCTGGAGAATGATCCATGAGCACTTGAGAAAAAGGTCTATCCTGCTGTTGTGGGGGTGTAATGTTCTATAAATGACTGTTAAGTCTAGCTCATTTATTGTATTATTCAAATTCTCTGTTTCTTTATTGATCCTCTGTCTAAATGTTCTGTCCATTGATGAAAGTGGTGAATAGAAGTCTCCAACTATTATGGTAGATGTGTCTATTTCTCTTTTCACTGTTTTCAATGTTTGCCACATGTATTTTGGAGCATTCTGGCTTGGTGCATAAATATTTATGATTGTTATGTCTTCTTGCTGAATTGTTCCTTATATTAATACATAGTATCCTTCCTTCTCTCTCTCTCTTTTTTTTTGTATGGGCAGGCACCGGGAATCGAACCCGGATCTCTGGCATGGCAAGCGAGAACTCTTTGCCTGCTGAGCCACCATGGCCCCCCCTTGTCTCTTCTAAATGTTTTACATCTGAGGTCTAATTTGTTGGATATTAGTATAGCTACTCCTGCTCTTTTCTTATTGTTATTTGCATGAGATATCTTTTCCCAACCTTTCACTTTCAACCTACGTTTATCCTTGGGTGTAAGATGTGTTTCCTATATACAGCATTTAGATGGGTCCTATTTTTTTTAATCAATTCTGCCAGTCTTGTCTTTTGATTGGGGAGTTTACTTCATTAACATTTAGTGTTATTACTATATGGGTAGTACTTTCTTCTACCATTTTGCCTTTTGGATTTTATATGTCATATCTAATTTTCCTTCTTTTTATCTTTACTCATAGTCTTCATTTCTACACTCTTCTCCACATCTCTCTCTTCTGCCTTTTTGTATCTGTCTCTAGTGCTCCCTTTAGTATTTCTTGCAGAGTTGGTCTCTTGGTCACAAATTTTCTCAGTGATTGTTTTGTCTGAAAATGTTTTAATTTCTCCCTCATTTTTGAAGGACAATTTTGCTGGATATAGAATTCTTGGTTGGCAGTTTTTCTCTTGTAGTAATTTAAATATATCATCCCACTGTCTTCTTGCCTCCATGGATTCTGCTGAGAAATCTATGCATAGTCTTATTGGGCTTCCCTTGTATGTGATGGATTGCTTCTCTCTTGCTGCTTTCAAGATTCTCTTTCTCTTTGACCTCTGACATTCTGATTAATAAGTGTCTTGGAGTATGTCGATTTGGATCTATTCTCTTTGGGGTATGCTGCACTTCTTGGATCTGTAATTTTAAGTCTTTCATAACAGTTGGGAAATTTTCAGTGATAATTTCCTCCATTAGTTTTACTCCTCCTTTTCCCTTCTCTTCTCCTTCTGGGACACCCACAACACATATATTCATGCAGTTCATATTTTCATTTAATTCTCTGAGTGCCTGCTCATATTTTCCCATTTTTTCCCTATATTTTCTTTTGCTTGTTGGATTTCAGATATTCCATCCTCCAGTTCACTAATCCTATCTTCTGCATCTCAAAATCTAATATTGTAGGTTTCCATTGTTTTTTCATCTCTTCTACTGTGTCTTTCATTCCCATAAGTTCTGTGATTTGTTTTTTCAGACTTTCGATTTCTTCTTTTTGTTCATTCCTTGCCTTCTTTATATCCTCCCTCAATTCATTGATTTGGTTTTTGATGAGGTTTTCCATGTCTATTCATATATTCTGAATTAACTGTTTCAACTCCTGTATCTCATTTGAATTGTTAGTTTGTTCCTTTGACTGGGCCATACCTTCAATTTTCCTAGTGTGATTTGTCATTTTTTTGCTGGCATCTAGGCATTTAACTACCTTAATTAGTTTATTCTGGAGATTGTTTTCACTTCTTTTACCTAGAGTTTTCTTGCTGGATGAATCTGCTGTCTGTCTGTTCTTTCACATTCAGTTCAGCTTTTTCTGGACCTCTAGCTTAGGTTTTGTTTAATAGAGGAGAATTTTTCAGTTCTTGTTTTCTTGTTTCTTGTCCTGCCTGTGTGGTGCCTTCCCCTCCCCCCTTAAGAGGGTCTACTTAGGTATTATAGACCCCAACCAGATTTTCCCAGACCAAACCAGCCTCCTGTCAGGAGGAAAGAGTCACCTGTGTCAGTTTTCCCTGAGGGTGAGACCCAGACGGTTGAAAGACTTTCCTGTGAAGTCTCTGGGCTCTGTTTTTCATATCCTTCCCAGTGTGTGGTGCTTGTCTGCGCAGGTCCCACCAGCATAAGATGATGTGGTACCTTTAACTTTGGCAGACTCTCCCTGCTGGGGGCATGGTGGAGACAGAGGAGGGAGAGGTTGTAGGCTGGTTTTAATGGCTTCAAATTACCAAGTCTGGTGTCTGAATTCCATAAGGGAGGGGTTCCACCTGAGTTGGGCTTTACCCCTCCCCTGGGGAAGGCACAGGCTCCAGACAAGCCCTCAAGCAAGCTTGCTTCTGCCAATGCCTGGGGCAATTGCAGCCTGAGAAGCCCTGCCACTGTATCCAATCACAGTCAAGCATTTGTAGAAACACAGCCAAAAAAAACCTCTGTTTCTTTTTTTTCCTCTTTCCATCAGCCCTGCCCCCTTGGTGCCAGGGCAAAAATGACCAGGTTCACCTGAACTGGGAGCCTATTTTTATTAGTCAGAATTTGTTAATTAATTCCACAATTGGGGTTTGGTTGTGCTCAGCCCCTGCTGCTGGTAAAGTCCCTTTGCTTTCTCCTCTGGGAAGCAGCTTGTGGGAGAGGGGCACCGGCAGCTGCAACTTGGGGAACTCATGGTTCTTGGGGGGGCTCACATCTGGTCCAGCTGGTCCAGACTGGGGTACACTGTGTGTCTGGTCATTGATGTGGCCCCAGGAGCTGTTCTGTACTGTTTCTGGTTATTTAGTCGTTGTTCTGGAGGACAAACTAAATCGTGCACCTTGCTAAGCCACCATCTTGGCACCTCTCCCCAGTCTGTGCCTTTTGAGTGGGGAGTTTAATTCATTAACATTTAGTATTATTACTGTAAGGGCAGTACTTTCTTCTACCATTTTGCCTTTTGGATTTTATATGTCATATCTAATTTTTTTCTCTATTTATCTTTACTCATAGTCTTCATTTCTACACTCTTCTCCACACCCCTCTCTCCTGTCTTTTCCCATCTGTCTCTAGTGCTCCCTTTAATATTTCTTTAGAGCCAGTCTCTTAGTCACAAATCCTCTCAGAATTTTTTTTCTGAAAATACTTTCATTTCCCCCTCATTTTTGAAGGACAATTTTGCTGGATATAGAATTCTTGGTTGGCAGTTTTTCTCTTTTAGAAATTTAAATATATCATCCCACTGTCTTCTTGCCTCCACGGTTTCTGCTGAGAAATCTACACATAGTCTTACTGGGCTTCCCTCATAGGTGACAGATTGCTTTTCTCTTGCTGCTTTCAAAATTCTTTCTTTCTCTTTGACCTCTGACATTCTGATTAGTAAGTGTCTTGGCGTATGTCTATTTGGATCTATTCTGTTTGGGGTACACTGCACTTCTTGGATCTGTAATTTTCAATCTTTCATAACAGTTGGGAAATTTTCAGTGATAATTTCCTCCATTAGTCTTTCTCCTCCTTTTCCCTTTTCTTCTCCTTCTGGGACACCCACAACACACATATTCATGCGCTTCATATTTTCATTCAATTCTCTGAGTCCCTGCTCATATTTTTCCATTCTTTTCCTTATGTTTTTTTTTGCTTGTTGGATTTCAGATATTCCATCCTCCAGTTCACTAATTCTATCTTCTGCTTCTTGAAATCTGACATTGTAGGCTTCCATTGTTTTTTTCATCTCTTCTACTGCGTCTTTCATTTCTATAAGTTCTGTGATTTGTTTTTTCAGACTTTTGATTTCTTCTTTTTGTTCATTCCTTGCCTTCTTGATATCCTCCCTCAATTCACTGATTTGATTTTTGATGAGGTTTTCCATGTCTGTTTGAACATTCTGAATTAATTGTTTCAACTCCTGTATCTCATTTGAATTGTTGGTTTGTTCCTTTGACTGGGCCATATCTTCAATTTTCTTAGTATGACTCATTACTTTTTGCTGACATCTAGGCATTTGATTTCTTTAATTAGTTTGTTCTGGAGGTTGTTTTCACTCTGTTGCCTAGGATTTTCTACTGAATGTCTTTGTTCTCTGTTCTTTGATATTCAGTTCAGCTTATTCTATACCTCTAGCATAGGTTTTGCTTAACTGATCAGAATTTTTGAGTTCTTGTTTTCTTGTTTCTTGCCTTTATGTGGAGTCTTTTTTTTTTTTTTACCTTAGTAGGGTATACTTAGATATTATAGACCCCAGTCATATTTTCCCAGGACAGACTGGCCTCCTCTCATGAGGAAAGTCACCTGCATCCGTTTTTCCTGAGGGTGAGTCCCTACAGATTGACAGACTTTTCTATGATGCCTCTAGACTCTGTGCTTTTCCTATACTACCCAATATGTGGTGCTTGTCTGCTTGTGGTGTGTGGTGCCTTTAACTTCAGCAGACTCTCCCAGCTGGAGGTGTGCCAGACAGAGTTTGAGACAGAGGACAGATTGTAGGCTGTCGTTAATTGCTTCAGTTTTTCAGTCCCTGGGGTCTGAATTCCTTGCCCAGGGTTTTCACCTGGGAGTCCACCTGAGCTGGGCCCTGCCTCTCTCCTGGTGAAGGCACATCTTCCAGGAAATTAATTCTTTTCACTGACCAGCCTGTTTGTCTATCAGACAAGCTTAATTCCACCCATGCCTAGGGCATTTGGAGCCTGAGAAGCCTTACAGTTCTATCTAAAGAGCAGTTTAATAGTAGAAACAAAGCAAAAAGAGAATCCTTTTTGGAGCAGGACCCCCATCCTTGGGTTTGTTACTCAAGATCTTAAGTTGGTACTTTGCATTATGTGTCTCCAAGTTCTACGTGTGCCGCCCCCTGCCCCTTTTTAAGGTCCAGCTCTTTACAAGTATTTTGTACTATCCAATCCAAAAAACCTATTTTTTTCATCATCCCTGCCCCCTCTGACTGGGTCAAAACTCTTAGTACCTTTAGGTCTTATTCAAGGTTTATCTGAGCTGGGGGTCTATTTTCAGTAGTCGGAATTTGTTAATTAATTCTGCAAGTGGAGCTTGGTTGAGCTAAGCCCCACTGCTAGTAAAGTCTCTTTCCTTTCCCCTCTGGGAAACAGGCTGCTGTGTCCATGGGGGAGGGGCACTGGCCTCCATGTCTTGGGGCACTCACAGTTCTGTGCCAAATCACAGCTGGTCCAGTTTGTCCAGACTAATGTACGCTGTGTGTCTGGTCACTGATGTGTACAGTTCCTGGCTATTTGCTTGCTGCTCTGGAGGAGGAACTGAATTCCACACCTCACTAAGCCACCATCTTGGAACCAAATCAAGATAGCTTTAATTAAAGAAGAAAATGAAACTCCCAAAAAAGAAAAGTCCAGGACCAGATGGTTTCACATGTGGATTCTACCAAGTATTCAAGAAAGAATTAGTAACAATCCTGCTCAAACTCTTCAAAAAAAAATTGAAGAGGATGGAAAGCTACCTAACTCATTGTATGAAGCCAACATTACCCTAATTCCAAAACCAGACAAAGATACTACCAGAAAGGAAAATTACAGACCAGTCTCTTTCATTAATGCAAATGCAAAAATTCTCAACAAAATACTTGCCAATCAAATCCAGCAGCACACTAAGAGAACTATACACCATGACCGAGTGGGATGTATTCAAGGCTGGTTTAACACAAGAAAATCAATTAAAGTAACACACCATATCAACAAATGAAAGTAGAAAAACCATGTAATCATCTTGATTGATGCAGAAAAGGCATTTGACAAAATTCAACATCCTTTCTTGATGAAAACACTTGAAAGGATAGGAATAGAAAGGGAATTATTGAAAAGGTCACAGCTAACATCATCCTCAATGGATAAAGACTGAAAATTTTCCCTCTAAGCTCAGGAAGAAGACAAGGATGTCCATTTTTACCATTGTTATTCAACATAGTGATGGAAGTTCTACCAGAGCAATTAGAAAATAAAAAGAAATACAAGGCATCCAAATTGGAAAGGAAGAAGTAAAACTATCACTGTTTGCAGATATGATACTATATGTTGAAAATCCTGAAAAATCTACAGTAAAGCTATTAGAGCTAATAAATGAGTACAGCAAAGTGACAGGATACAAGATCAATGCCCCTCCCCAAATCAGTAGTGTTTCTATACATTAGTAATGAGTGATCTGAGAGGAAATCAAGAAAAAAAATTCCATTTACAATTGCAACCAAAAGAATAAAATATTTAGGAATAAATTCAAGAATACAAAAGACCTATACATAGAAAACTATAAGAAATTGGTAAAAGGAATCATGGAAGACATAAATAAATGGACAGAAAGACTAAATACAGTTGAGATGTCAATTCTGCCCAAATTAATTTACAGCTCCAACACAACACCAATTAAAATCATAACAACTTACTTTACAGAAATAGAAAAATCAATAATCAAATTTATTTGGGATGGCAGGTGTTTTAGTTTGCTAGCTGCTGGAATGCAACACACCAGAGATGAATTGGCTTTTAATTAAAGGGAATTTATTTAGTTAAAAATGTATAGTTCTTCAGAGGGAAGGCAGCTAACTTTCAACTGAGGTTCTTTCTTACACAGGAAGGCACAAGGTAATCTCTGCTGCCTTTCTCTCCAGATCTCTGGGTTCCACAACTTTCCCCAGTGTGATTCCTTTCTGCATCTCCAAAGGCCTGGGCTGAGCTGTGAGTGCTGAGATGAGGTATGCTGAGCTGCTTGGGCTGTGCTATGTTGCGCTCTCTCATTTAAGCATACAACCAATAAATCAATCATTCATTGTAGCAGGCATACCTCCTAGCTGACTGCAGATGTAATCAGCAACAGATGAGGTTCACATGCCATTGGCTCATGTCCACAGCAATAGAACTAGGTACTTTCACCTGGCCAAGTTGACACCTGAACCTAACTACCACAGCAGGGTACTTGAAAAGCTAAAATTATCTTGAGAAAAAAAATGAAGTGGGAGGTCTCACACTACCTGATTTGAAAGAATATTATGAAGCTACTGGGGTCAAAACAGCATGGTACTGGTATAAAGATAGATATACTGAACAACAGAATCAAATTGCATGTTATGTAATAGACCCTCTGATCTATGGACAATTGATCTTTGATAAGGTGGTCAAGCCAACCCCCCTGGGACAGGGCAGCCTCTTCAATATATGGTGTTTGGAGAACTGGGTATCCATATGCAAAAGAGTGAAAAAGGATCCATATCTCACACCCTATGCAAAAATTAACTCAAAATGGATAAAAAACCTAAACATTAGAGCTAAGACCATTAAAGTATTAGAAGAAAATATAGGGAAATATCTTATAAATCTTGTTATAGGAGGTGGTTTCCTATACCTTATACGCAAAGAATGAACAATGAAAAAAGAAATAGATAAATGGAATCTCCTCAAATTAAACACTTTTTGCATCAAAGAACTTTGTCAGGAAGGTAAAAAGGCAGCTTATGCAATCAGTGAGAATATTTTGAAACCACATATCAGATAACTGTGTAATATCCAGAATATATAAAGAGATTCTACAACTCAACATCAAAAAAACACACAACCAAATTAAAAAGTGGGCAAAAACATGAACAGACACTTTTCAGAAGAGGAAATATAAGTGGCTAAAAGGCACACGAAAAGATGTTCAACTTCTCTGGCTATTAGGGAAATGCAAATCAAAACCAATGAGATATCATCTCACATCAACTAGAATGGCCATTATCAAAAAGCAGAAATGACAAGTGCTGGAGAGTATATGGAGAAAGTGACACACCTATCTGTTGTTAGTGGAAATCTAAAATGGTACAACTGCTCTGGAAGGCAGTTTGGTGTTTCCTCAAGAAGCTAAGTATAGAATTGCCATATGATCTAACAATCCCCATTACTAGGTATATATTTAGAGGAACTGAAGGCAAAGACACACACGGGCATGTTTATAGCAGCATTATTTAAGATTGCTAAGACATGGAAACAGCACAAATGTTCATCAACAAACAAGTGGTTAAATAATATATGGTATGTATATATGATGGAATATTATGCAACTCTAAGACAGAATAAATTCGTGAAGCATATAACAATGTGCATGAATCTTGAGGACATTATGCTGAGTGAAATTAGCCAGAAACAAAAGGACAAATATTGTATGGTCTCACTAATATGAACTAACATTAATGAGTGAACTTTGAGAGTTAAAATTAAGAACACAGGTTATTAGGAAATAGAATTAGGTAGAGATGGGCATTTGGTGCTAAAGGAATACAGAATTGCAACAGGACTGATTGTAAATATTCAGAAATGGATAGCACAACACTCTCTGGTGGTAGCAAAATAGTATAAATACACTGTATGAAGGTGAATGTGAGTATTGTTGAGGGAGAGGGCTGGTGACATGTATGACACCAGAATGAAAGATAGAGGTTAAAGACTGAGATGGTATAATTTAGGAACATCTAGAGTGGACAGTAATGATGACTAAATGTACAAATATAAAAATCTTTTTGCATAGGGGATGTCATGGTTAGGGACAGGTGTCAACTTGGCCAAGTTGTGGTACCTGTTCATCTGATTGGGCAAGCGCTGGCCTGTCTGTTGCAATGAGGACATTTCATAGGATTAGGTCATGATCAGGTCAGCTACATCCACAGCTGATTCCATTTGTAATCAGCCAAAGGGGAGTGTCTTCTGCAATTAGTGATGCTAAATCCAATCATGGGAAGCCTTTTAAGGAGGACTCAGAGGAGACAGATTCCATTCCTGCTTTGGCTGGTGAGCCTCTCCTGTGGAGTTCGTCCAGGCCATCCATTGGAGTCATCGGCTTCGCAGCCTGCCCTGTGGATTTTGGACTCTGCATTCCTACGGTCACGTGAGACACTTTCATAAATTTTATATTTGCAAGTGTTCCCTGTTGGTTCTGTTTCTCTAGAGAACCCTAACTAATACAGGGGAGATCAAATGAATGTCAACATCGTAAAGTGTTGAAAATGGGATGGTATACAGGGAAAATATATAATCAATGCAAGGTAGGGTCTATAGTCAACAGTAACACTGTAACATGCCTGCACTGAATGTAATGAAGGTATTATGCCAAAACTAAACGTCAACAAATGCGGAATATGGGGAAGGGGTATGGATTCTTTGCAGAAGTAAAGAAAATATCTTCATATAGATTATGGTAGCGAAACATGTCTATTTACTTAGGTTGGATTGCATGATGTGTGAATAAAACTGTTTAAAAATGAACAGACAGAAATAAGTGCTAGAGAAAAGGCAGAGAAAGAGATGTATCTATTCACTGTTGGTAGGGAACTGAGAGGTACAGCCCCTTGGAGGGCAGTGTGGTGGTTCCGCAGAAGGCTAGGGCTGGGATTGCCATATGATCTTGCAACCCCATTGCTAAATATATAACTGGAGGAACTGATAGTGGGGGCACGATTGGACATTTGCACACTGGTGTATATGGCAGCAGTGTTCATGATTTGCAATGGATGTAGATTGCCCAAGGGTATAACAACTGAAGAATTGAAGGGGGAGCTGTGGTGTATACGTACAATGGACTACTGAGTGGCTGCAAGAAAGAAAGAAGTTGTGAGGCCTGCCACTAGGTGAATGAATCTTGAGGAGTATGTTAAATGCAATGCTAGAAACAAAAAGACAAATATCATGCTGCACTCATATGGACTAACTATAATACATAAACTCAGGGAACTTAAGTTGAAAGCATGGGTTATCAGGTTGGGGCTTATTGTAAAGGGTCCTAGATTATAAACTCTTACAGTAGTCACATCTATTCTGGAGTTGTAACTGTTATTTTGAAATTCTGAGAAACTGAGCTATTTCTGTATAACCTGAGCATTCCATGGAACTTCGGGCATTTATGTGACACCTGAGTCTCAGGGTTAGAACTCTGAAGCTGTGAAAGTCAACATTATCCCATACAGTAACTGATAAAAAAGTGGAAAAAGTGATCAAATTTGACCTGAGATATGAATGAAGCTGATGCGGATAGGACTAAGATAAATCAGAATACAGTGTAAAAGATGATATGGTCCATATTCTAAAACTTCAACTTCTGTGCAAAACCAAAGGGAGAGATGTTTATTTGGTGCAAAATTTATATTTTGGGTAGTGCATTATCTAATTTAACTTGTGTGGTCAGTTTATTTGAACACCATAATTATATGGAATCTTGAATAGGGTGTGAGATCTTGTTGGTTTGTACAGGTTAGTGTGATGCCCTGCTATATTACAGAGTAGTTTGGGCAGAGAATAAAAAAGTATTTGCAAAGTCCCCTTGGGGGACTGGGAAGAAAGGAGGAAATATTCAGCTTCTCCAATTGGGGAATTTCTGATATTCTTACAAGCAGTGGGGATGACCGATTCAACAGGCTGAGCGCTCAATCTCAGGGTTTGTTCATATGAAACTTAATCCCAAAAAGGATATGTCAGTCTACTTAAAATTTAGGCCTAAGAGTCCCCCCTAGAGAGCCTCTTTTGTTGCTCAGATGTGGCCTCTCTCTCCAGCCAACACAACAAGCAATCTCACCACCCTCCCCATGTCTACATGGGACATGACTCCCAGGGGTATAGACCTTCCTGGCAACGTGGAACAGAGATCTTAGAATGAGCTGAAACTCAGCATCAAGGGATTGAGAAAAACCCTAGAATGAGCTGAGACTTAGCACCAAGGGATTGAGAAAACCTTCTCGACCAAAAGGAGGAAGAGTGAAATGAGACAAAGTGTCAATGGCTGAGAGATTCCAAACAGAGTTGAGAGGTTATCCTGGAGGTTATTCTTACGCATTAAGTAGATATCATTTTGTTATTCAAGATGTAATGGAGAGGCTGGAGAGAACTGCCTGAAAATGTAGAGCTGTGTTCCAGTAGCCATATTTCTTGAGGATGATTGAGTAATGATATAGCTTTCACAATGTGACTGTGTGATTGTGAAAACCTTGTGTATGATGCTCCTTTTATCTACCTTGTCAACAAATGAGTAGAACATATGGAATAAAAATAAATAATAGGGGGAACGAATGCTAAAATAAATTTAGTTTGAAATGCTAGTGATCAATGAAAGCGAGGGGTAAGGGGTATCGTAGGTATAATCTTTTTTTTCTTTTCTGTTTTAATTTTCTTTCTTTTTCTATTGTGTTTTTATTTCTTTTTCTGAATTGATGCAAATGTTCTAAGAAATGATGAATATGCAACAAGTGATGATATTGTGAATTACTGATTATATATGTTGATGTTTTATTTGGTTTGTTAATTTTTTTAATTAATAAATAAATTTAAAAAATAAATAAATAAACTTTTGAAAAGTTATGCATTTTATCAGTATGTTTTGTTTGTTTTGCAGGAAGGAAAGAGAAAATCTTAGCATGTTTGAATGAAACTGGAAGTTATGAACAGATGGATGAATGGTTTATAAATTTCATGTTTTCCCTCTGATTTTGTATAATCCATCAGTCATCTAAGTATCTCACAACATGGGGTAAAAGTTGTATTATAGGAAGGGGGCCAAGATGGTGGCTTAGTGAGAAGTGGGATTTAGTTCATCCTCCAGAGCAGCTAGTAAATAGCCAGGAGCAGTACAGAACAACTTCTGGGGCCACATCAGTGACCAGACACACAGCGTACCCCAATCTGGACCAGCTGGTCTGACTGAAAGCCCACCCAGAACTGTGAGTCACCCAGACCATGGTGGCTTGTGCCCCTCCCCCACAGGCTGCTTCCCAGAAGGGAAAGGAAAGAGACTTTACCAGCAGTAGGGGCTGAGTGCAACCAAACTCCAATTGCAGAATTAATTAACAAATTCTGACTACTAAAATAGGCCCCTAGCTCAGCTGAACCTTGAGTAAAAAGGGAGGTCGCTGGTTTTTTCCCTGGTACAGAGGGAGCAGGGCTAATGGAAAAAGAGAAAGAAAAAAAAAATAGAGGTTTCTTTTGGATTTGAAAAGGTCTGGGCCCTGAAGGAAAGGAGGGGGCACATAGGACCTGGAGATACACAGAGCAATATACCAATTTAAGCTCTTGATTGGCAAACCCAAGGAATGGGGATCCTGCTCTGAAAAGGATTTTTCTCTTTCATTTTGGTGGCTGGGTTTCTATGGCTTGACTACTGTTTGGATACTGCTGCAAAGCTTCTCAGGCTCCACTGCCCCAGGCATAGGCAGAATTGAGCTCTTTTGAGTGTTTGTGTAGAGCTTGTGCCTCCCCCAGGAGAGGGGTGGGGCCCAGCTCAGGTGGAATCCCTTCCTTAAGGAGTTCAGACCCAGGGTCTGAAAAAGTGAAGCCATTAAAACGAGCCTACAACCTCTCCTCTGTCTCCACCATGCCCCCTGCAGGAGAGTGTGCTGCAGTTAAAAGGACCTGCAGGCAGACAAGTGCCACATACTGGGCAGGATAGGAAAAATGGAGAGCCCAGAGGTTTCATAGAAAAGCCTTTCACTCTGCTGGGTCTCACCCTCAGGAAAAACTGATGCAGGTGACTTTTTTCTCCTGACAGGAGGCCAGTTTGGTCTGGGAAAATCTGGCTGGGGTCTATAATACCTAAGTAGATCCTCCTAAGGGGGGAGAAAGGCACCATACAGGCAGGGCAAGAAACAAGAAAACAAGAACTGAAAAATTTTGATCTGTTAAATAAAACCTAAGCTAGAGGTCCAGAATAAGCTGCACTGAATGTGAAAGAACAGACATACAATGAAGTAACCCAGCAAGAAAATCCTAGGTAAAAATAGGGAAAACAATATCCAGAATAAACTAATTAAGGTAATTAAATGCCTAGACACCAGCAAAAAACAATGAATCATACTAGGCAAATTGAAGATATGGCCCAGTCAAAGGAACAAGCCAACAATTCAAATGAGATACAGGAGTTAAAACAATTAATTCAGAATATATGAACAGACACAGAAAACCTCATCAAAAATCAAATCAGTGAATTGAGGGAGGACATCAAGAAGGCAAGGAATCAACAAAAAGAAGAAATCGAAAGTCTGAAAAAACAAATCACAGAACTTATGGAAATGAAAGACACAGTAGAAGAGATGAAAAAAACAACGGAAGCCTACAATGTCAGATTTCAAGAAGCAGAAGATAGGATTAATGAACTGGAGGATGGAATATCTGAAATCCAACAAGCAAAAGAAAACATAGGGGAAAGAATGGAAAAATATGAGCAGGAACTCAGGCAATTAAATGACAACATGAAGCACATGCATATGTGTGTTGTGGGTGTCCCAGAAGGAGAAGAGAAGGAAAAGGAGGAGAAAGACTAATGGAGGAAATTATCACTGAAAATTTCCCAACTGTTATGAAAGATTGAAAATTACAGATCCAAGAAGTGCAGTGTACTCCAAACAGAATAGATCCAAATAGACATACGCCAAGACACTTACTAATCAGAATGTCAGAGGTCAAAGAGAAAGAAAGAATTTTGAAAGCAGCAAGAGAAAAGCAACCCATCACCTACGAGGGAAGCCCAATAAGACTATGTGTAGATTTCTCAGCAGAAACTGTGGAGGCAAGAAGACAGTGGGATGATATATTTAAATTTCTAAAAGAGAAAAACTGCCAACCAGAATTCTATATCCAGCAAAACTGTCCTTCAAAAATGAGGGAGAAATTAAAATGTTTTCTGACAAAAAAAATCACTGAGAGAAATTGTGACCAAGTGACGGGCTATGCAAGAAATACTAAAGGGAACACTAGAGACAGATATAAAAACACAGGAGAGAGAGGTGTGGAGAAGAGTGTAGAAATGGAGACTATGAGTAAAGGTAAAAAGGAGGAAAATTGGATATGACATATAAAATCCAAAAGGCAAAATGGTAGAAGAAAATACTGCCCTTACAGTAGTAGCACCAAATGTTAATGAATTAAACTCCCCAATCAAAAGACATAGGCTGGCAGAATGGATTAAAAAATAGGACCCATCTATATACTGTCTACAGGAAACTCATCTTAGACCCAAGGATAAACATAGGTTGAAAGTGAAAGGTTGGGAAAAGATATTTCATGCAAATAACAATCAGAAAAGAGCAGGAGTAGCTATACTAATATCCAACAAATTGGACTTCAAATGTAAAACAGTTAAAAGAGACAAAGAGGGCACTATGTATTAATAAAAGGAACAATTCAACAAGAAGACGTAACAATAATAAATATTTATGCACTGAGCCAGAATGCTTCAAAAGTTATATTATAAAATGTTACAGCAAAGAACAAAGTGTATGAGGCATAAGTCCATTGATTGCATTATAGCATTTATAATGGATGAGATAAGGTATACCAAATCATTTTAGCTTCTCCTTACTTCAGAGTTGGTCATCTAATACAAAATAAAAATCAAAGCAATATGCAGAGACAAGATGAGACTTTTCCCAATTTTTATGAAAGTTTTACATACTTATTGAATTACATATGCTATATTTTCCTTTAGAACCACTAAAAGTCACAAATTGCCCCTAATAGATTCCAGAGTGTGAAGCTTCTAGTAGGAAATCAGGCCACAATGGAAGAGAAAATATTCCTTTGGCAGATACAGCAGGAGATAGAGTCAAATTTTTAAACTTCACATTTCAATATCTAAATAATTTCTCTAACCTTAGTATTCCCATATAGCTCTTCTCCAAAATGTTTCTTCATATTTCATTATTGCATCTTGCGTGCATTATTTTTTATTTGTATTGTTCTCTTCTCTGCTTTTGGGCTGCCCAAGTCTTCCATTATTTGACACATCATTTCAAAAACTTCTTTTTCTCTGAAACTTCCAAGACAGTTGCAACTCAGTAT
Organism: Tamandua tetradactyla; assembly: GCF_023851605.1. Lineage (NCBI taxonomy): Eukaryota > Metazoa > Chordata > Mammalia > Pilosa > Myrmecophagidae > Tamandua > Tamandua tetradactyla. The sequence goes on along the minus strand of NC_135327.1, from coordinate 194,060,992 downwards.
GAGTCCTTCTTTTTAGAATTTATTAAAATTGTTACCATCATTTCTTCCTTGCCAGTGCCCCTTCTTTTCATCAGCAAGCCCAATACTAAAAACGAATACCAAAGACAACCCCCCCAAAATATTTACATACCACAAAACACACAATCTCACTTGTGTATGCATGATTTTACATAAATTAGATTTTGAAATCCATCTTATTTTTTCTTTAAACTTAACTTTGCTTCAACTGCCCTCATTCCTATTTTCCACTGAATTCATCCCAGTTCCTTCCTTCCAGATAACCCCTATAAACAATTTGTAATAAGTCTCTATAACCCTTATTGATACATATTATATATTTTGATCAGTCTTCATTTTACCAAATATCATCATATTGCGAACATTTCTCACTATTTTCATGCAATCTCATTCCAAAATTTCAGTTTTTTCACTTTAAAGTTAATCCATCCTTGTAATTGCAATAATTATGTGTTCCATATTTTCAAATATGTGTTCCAAATTTTTAACTCCTACCAGCAATATAAGAAAGTTCCAATTACTCCATGTCCTTGTAAACATGGGGTCTTGCCTATCTTTTTAATTTTTTCATTCTATTGGGTATGAAATACTCTAATGGTTTTAATTTGCAAATTATATAGTGAATACTTCTATTATTCTTATAGGGCATTTCCATATCCCCTTTTATAAAGTTACTCCTCAAGACTTTTGATCAAGTTAATTAATTAGATTTTTGTCTTTTCATTATTGATTTATTGAAATTATTTCTATATTGCGTATACAACTGTTCTATTTCGCTAGGTGCCAGAATGCAATATACCAGAAATGGAATGGCTTTTCAAAAGGGGAATTTAACAAGTTGCTAGTTTACAGTTCTAAGACCGAGAAAATATCCCAATTAAAGCAAGTCCCATCAAGGTATCCAGGGAAAGATACCTTGGTTCAAGAAGGCCGATGATGAAAGTTCAATGTTTCTCTCTCAGCTGAAAGGGCAGGTGGCGAAAATGGAGGCATCTGCTGGCTTTTCGTGGCTCTACAAAAAGGAACTCTCTCCAAAATGTTTCCTCTTTTAAAGCATTCCAGTAAGCAACTCCACCTTCAATGGGTGGAGATACACCTCCAAGGAAATCATCTAATCAAAAGTTACCACCCACAATTGGGTGCGTCACATCTCCATGGAAACAATGAAAATGCTCGCACTCAGCAATATTGAATGAAGATTAAAGGACATGGCTTTTCTGGGGTCCACCACAGATTCAAACTGGCACAACTCTTATCAGTTATATGTACTTTGAATATATTCTCGTATTCTCAACCTTGACCTTTCATTTTATTTAATGGTATCTTTTGAAGGACAGAAGCTTGCTTTAAATTTTGAAGGAATTCAATTTACCTTTTTTTTTTAATGACTAGTGCTTTCTTGGTCATATCTAAGATCATTTTGCCTCCCTCAAACTCATATATGTTATGTTCTAGAGCTTTTACTTTTAGTACTGCTTTTTAGGAATATAATCCATCTTGAATTAATCTTCGTGTGTACTGTAATATAGGGTCAGGTTCTTTTTTTTTCCCCATGCATTATTGCATTTTTTGCTGCTCTATTTGTTGTAAAGAGTTTCCTTTCCCCATTGAATAGTGACACCTCTCTCAAAAATCAATAGACTTTCATTTCCCAGAGCCTGCCCATGCCAAAAAAAAAAAAAAAATCAATAGACTAATATGTGTGGATCTATTTCTGGACGTGCTTCTGTTCATCTTAAATAGCTAAAAATAGTATTATTTGAAATCAATGAAGAAAGATTTAAAATAAACGATATACTTCCACCTTAAGAAGCTAAAAGAAAGAGCACATTAAATTCCAAATTAGCAGAAAGAAGAAAATAATAAAGATAACAGAAATCAATTTAAAAAAAACTAAAGGAAAATAACAGAGCCATAATTGGTTATTTGCAAAAGCAAAGTTGATAAACCACTAGCAAGATTGATCAAAAAGAATAATAATAAAGATTAAGAAAAAATAAAAGTAAAAACACCAGTTACTGATATCAGCAATGGGCATGTGAATAACACCACCTATTAGACCTTAATAGGATAATAATACTATAAACATTGACAGAACATGGCTGTCATTTCAACACCTTAGATAAAATGGGTTTAAGTCGGTTGTGTAAGCACAATTTACCCAAACTGCCTGTTAGTTTTCCATTTGCTACATAAATCACCACAAACTCAGTAACTTAAAACAACATACTTTTTTTTTTTTAATTTTCTGGTTTCCATGGATCAGTAATCCAGGTTTGGGTTAGTCAGGTTCTATGCTCAGGCTCTCTCAAGGCTGCAAAGTGCTGGCTGGGCCTGGAGTCTCCTAAGAAACTCAGGGGCTTCTTCCAATCTCAGTGGCTATTGACTGGGGCCCTGAGCTACAAAAGGCCCCACACCATCTCCTTCATGTGACCTTCTCATCACATGGCAGTTTGATTCTTCAAGGGCCAACAGAACATTCTTCCAACATTTTGAACTTCACTAATTGCTTATATCTCTGATTTCTAGACCTTCTTTAAAAGTATTCAATGAATTAGATCAGGATAACCCAGAATAATATCCTTTTTGATTGACTAAAACCCAACTGATTAAGTACCTTTATTACATCTACAAAATCCCTTCAGTGTTGCCAGATAATGTAACTTAATCACAGGAGTAGTGACTCACTATATTTCACTGAGCATGCTCAGCTCAAGAGAAAGGATTATACAGGACGTGCACACAGAGGGTTGGGAAATTTGAGGAGCATTTTAGAATTGTACCTACCACATTATCAAAAGAAGCAGCAGAAAATCTGGAATTATATTCTATAAAAATATAGAATTAATTATTAATATGCTTACAAAGAAAAGAGAAATACCAAAGAAATAAACCAACCTAAAACCAAAATAATCCATGTTGTAATTTCCTCAATGATGAGTTCTATGCAACATATAAGTCAGACAGAATTAATACCAATCTTTTACTTTCTAAAGTGTTTTACAAGTCTAGCTAGCATAGCCTGACATGAAAACCTAATAAAAATAAAACAACAAAAGGAAATTACAGTAATATCCTTCATGAAATAAGGACAAAATATATATAGCAAAATACTAACTAATAAAATCCAGCAATATTTTAAAGTATAAGACAACATGACAATATGGTTAAAAACTTATGCAAGATACTACCCAACGTGCAGAACAGCAGATTCTTTAAGGGTTAGATTTTATATGTTGCCGGTAATCTTATAGTTTTTTAAAGGATTAAGATTTGACGGCAAAGGAAAAAGCCTAAATGTTTATAAATATTTTATGTTTGAGTTAGGTCATAAGAAATTACTCATCCAAAGAAACTGAACATCCATCCCACTTTCATAAGATCTTAACAAATAAGAAAAAACAATTCTGAACATTTCTTTTTTAAGTTGTGACCTTGGTACATATACAAAGATGTCAAAGAGCTCTTGTTCTCACAAGAACAAAATAGGCATGAAGACCTCAGGCCTCTAGTTCAAAAAGGTTGTACTTTAGCATGAAGAGTTCATGCCAACCTGGCAACAGTTGATGTCAATGGACTTTGACCAACCTACGTGATAAATAAGCACAATGAGGGGAAGCAGAAAGAAGATTTGGAAATAAGCTGAAAATGTTAGATATATAAAACCAGAGACAAACAGAGTGAGATTATTGATGTCCTGACTATAATAGCTATGATATAATATTAACCGGAAAGCAAGTAGCAGTGTTAATAAGTCCACGCATTCTGGGTTTCCTAGGGAGCCTCTGAATCTTTTCATCTTGATGCTCCATGTCTTAGTTTGCCAGGCTGCTATGATGTATCTATATGCTCCTTCAGGTTAGTAAACAAGTTTATTTTATTTACCACAATACAGAATACCCAATGCAGAACTAGGCACATAATAGGTACTCAATAAATATTTTTTTATGAAAGAATGAATGAGGAATAAAATTACAGAAGAAACATTTGGACTTGGTTTTTGAAAAATGTAATAAAGTAATGAAAAAGATGGAAATATAAATCTCTCAATTAGGATGAGAATATTGTAAGAGATGACTACACAGATTAATATTTTAAAAAATTAACAGGGTGTTTTGAGCTAGATCTGGTATTAGCCTTGTCTAAATAAAAGTGATAATTCAAAATATGTATGTGGTTTCAAAATGAAATATTTATCAAACAGTAAAGAGACTAAAAGTAGGAATATAGAATGAATAAAAGAAAAGGATTAAGAAGATGATTTTTAAAATGTCCTGTCTTAGGGTAATAGAGAAGGAAGAGAAAATTAGCAAACCAGAAGGAGAGAAGTATTTAAAGAGTTGAAGCAATGACAAGAAAAACATACAGCATCACGGAACAGAGAGAGGAAACATTCTTTAAGACTATCTTTACAAAACTGCAAAGAAAATGAATCTTTATTGAGCACCTGCTAATGCTTAGCACTTTGCTAGCACTTTCCTATACCTCATGGCTCATAATCATCCAAGAACATGAATAGTATTACCATTTTGATTTGTTAACAGATGAGGGAACCAATTCTTTTTTTTTTTTTTTTTTTTTTTTTTTTTTAAAGGAAAGACAGAGAGAAGGAAGGAAGGAAGGAAGAAAGGGAAACATTTTTAAACATTTTCTTGTTTTATTGTATTCTGTTTCTCCGTTTTTGTTACATGGGCTGGGGCCGGGAATCGAACCGAGGTCCTCCGGCATAGCAGGCAAGCACTTTGCCCGCTGAGCCACCGCGGCCCACCCGGAACCAATTCTTACGAAATTTAAAGAAGGGGCCTGATGCTAACCATAAACTTCAATTAGTAGTGAATATCATGCTCTTTCCACTATACATCTTTTTTAATAGTTTCAGTTTGATAACTTTTCAAAAAGTTATACAAATGCTTGTCCTGTAAGAACAGCATCTCCAGAAAAGATATTATCACCGTACCTATGAGAACTCACGGGAAAACAGTAGATACATCAGCATAAGTAAATTATGTTTACTTATGTTTAAGAACTTGGGTAGGAAAGAGCCTGTGAGTCAATCCTTTCCTTTCCCGTTGGGGAAACCCAGGAGGAATGAGTGACTGCAACCCAGACCTCTTTTATAAACATGCTATTGACCTTGCCCATGTGTTTCATATAGAGAAAAGGGAAGTCCTTATCTAAGATATGGCGTTATCAGGATATTTCTGAATCATCTAGAGTACAATATTGTAAATAAATCTGGTATTATTGATTTATGCTGCAGGGCTAGCTGGAGAATGCAGGTTTAATAAGTTATGTAATTAATGGAGTATAAAAGGAGATTTTTTTTCCCAAAAAAGCTAAAGTAGACAATGTTTCCACAAATCTTCCTCCAAAAATTTCTCTGTTATTCTGGAATCATGATATGTTCTAAGGCAGAAGAAAAGGGACACTTTGGGGAGTTGTCTGATGGCTTCAGGCTCTTCCAGGAAAAAATTGTTTCATTGTGGTTGATGCTTGCTAGTATTATTCCAATCATTAGTAGAGACTGGCTCTGAGAAATAACTGTGATTCCCATGAATTTGCTTTGACAGTTTAACTTTTGTGGTAATATAGAAAGCTAGAAGAACAGTGAAGAGGAAAAGAATGTGGCAAGGGAAAGATAGCTGGGGAAATATCACTGCAGTCTGCTCTTCCATCACCAGCCATGTATATACAAGTGAAATGCCAATATAATATTCAATAAATGTTTTTAGACATTAATTAATTAAGCTGACCTTGCCTATGTACACTTTAAGACATCAGGTGACTTCTGCTTAGCTGTATTAACTTCCTTCTTTAGAGTAGCCTCTTAAAATGGACTGACTTGATGGACAATTGAGTTATTATATATGTTAATGAATGAATGGATACGAAGTCTTCCAGTGACTTCCAAAAATAAATCACTTGCTATCAGTAATTCTAGCACTGAAAATGATCATTTAGAAATAATATCTTCATAGAAGTGAAATTTCCCTAATATGTGAACTTAATCTTTTAAGTATAATTTCTAGAAACTTTAGAATCAGTTCATTTTGGTGATTAAAGAACCAAACCTTCTATGAATACAAAATGGCATTCAAGTGTTGTAAATGGCATTCAAGTGTTGTAAAACAAATGTGCTTCTAAATATTCTATACAGCAATCAACTAAGCTCAAAAGTGACAGGGTCAATGCAAACTTCTAGCCACTGCAAGGTGTTCTAGACCTTAGTTAACTCAGCTCACTCACTTCTAAGTGGCTCATTAACTGATTTTAAGTAAATCAATCCCTACACAGCTATAACTCTTCTCCTACCACTCCTCAAATGTTCATACTGCAAAAAAGCAGTTATCTGAGAAACAACTCAATAGCAATACAGAGTTCACTGTTCAGAGCACCTGCCTTTGTGGTTTATTTGGCTCTAATGTTTAAAATGACTGTTATTGTGCAATATCTTAATACACTTGGAATGTCTCTCCTGATGGCAAGTAAATGGATAATTATATATATACACTTTAATGCTATGGAGGATAACTACAGGTGTCCCCAACATGAATTTGGCACATGTTACATAGCTGGTATTTCTTATAAGACCGTTTTAAATGGCCCTTTAAATTTGGTGAAAAATTCGTCCAGAAATTTTGCATGATACAATAATAAACAGAATGAAATAGTGTATGTATATCTCACAATTCTAAATTAATTGTCACTTTAAAATATTTACTGTAGTTGATTATTTTCTAGAATTTTAACTTAATGTAGTAGTGCTTAAAATATTTGAAAAAATTTTTGCTAATAAGTTTTCAAATAAGATTAAAGTAGAAAGATAAGCATACTATATTTAAAATTAAGATTATTCTTCTAAAGTGGACTCATACTAATTTAGAATGTCTTCTGTTGCAAACATCCATATTAAGTTATAATCTATTCCAATTTGTGTTTTCATAGGAGAGGTGGGGGACTTTGGTCTGTGATTGCCTATTCTCAGGTCAGTTGTTCTTTTTTTTTTTGGCACAGAATCTAGTTAATCTAGTAAATTCCATCTCAGGATGGAATTCTTCTCATATAAAATTTGTGATCACAGCACACTGATTACAGTGTCTTAACATATCCCTGGACTCATTAATCTCAAAATATGTGTCATTTTAGGGATTATAGTTAATCTCCCACCTATGGCAAGAATCTTTTTTAAAAAACTTTGTGAATCAAAGGATATTACTAAGAAATTGAAAATAAAATCTTCAGAAATGGGATAAAACAGTTGCAAACCATGTATATGGCAGGGGGTTATTATCTAGATTTTAGAAAGAACTCCAACAACTAAACTACAAAAGGACAAAAAAAACACAAAGAATTTGAAAAGAAGTTGAATAGATATTTCTCCAAAGATAATATACAAATGACCAATAAATACCTAAAAATGCATTTTTCATAAGAGAATTGCAAATCCAAGCCACAATGAGGCATTTCAACCCATAGGATGACCATTAATAATAATAATAAACAGAAACTATGAAACATTGGTGATGATGCAGAGAAAATGGAACCCTTGGACATTGTTGGGGAAATGTAAAATAAGGTAGCAAAGGAAAGGCTGCTAGTTGAATAAAGTTAAATGTAAAATTATGATATTACTTATCAATCTCACCTCTGGAGAACAGAATTCTAGGAACACAGAATTGTAAGTAAGGACTTGACCACATACAGGGACACCAAAGTTCATGACAGCATTATTTATAAAAATCAAAACATGGAGGGTGGTGCAAGGGTAGCTCAGTGGTAGAACTCTAGCCTGCCATGCGGGAGACCCGGGTTCAATTTCTGGACCCTGCACTTTGCTAAAAAAAGAAAAAATCAAAACATGGAAACAACTCAAGCATACATCAACAGAAGAATGAATGACTAAAACATGCTTATTAAATATAATGGACTGTTAAACACTCATAACAAGTAAAGAAGGACTGATATACACTACAACAAAGAAGAACATTGAAGACATCTTGTTGAGTGAAATAAGCCAGACAAAAAAGGACAAATATAGTACAACTTCACTTACATGAAATATTTAAAATAACCAAGTCCACACAAAAAAATTACATGACAGGTTACTCAGGGTGGGAAGGTGGGATGGGAAAATAGTGCTCAAAGTGTGCAGAGTTTCTGTTTGGAAGATCAAATAATTTTGGTAATGAATTCTGGTGAGGTTAACAAATTGTGTGAATGCAATTAACACCATTGAATTGTACACTTGAAAGTACTGTATTTATGTTACCATAAGAAAAGGACAAAAAGACTCACCTCGTTCAAATTCAGTGGCCGCTCTTAATCCACATGCTATGCTGCCTGAATGATGCTTCCCAAGACTACTATTCCCTGATCCGGGTAATAGACTGGGAAGTTTATGAACTCCTCCAGCCACCATCCACACGGTTTAGTGAACAGAATTATAGACTGGAGACATGTGTGGAGATGTGGATACTGCCTGTGTCTCAAAAAGCGGTTGAGAGCAGCATTCTTCAAATTGCTGTTTTGTCATTTATAATATAAGAAAAACAGCAAGTAAATCCTAAAGTCCATCACCACAAGAGTGGATAGACTAAACATGCTATACATTGTGCTGGTTTGAAACTGTTATGTATCCCAGAAAGCCACACTCTTTTAATCCAAACTTGTGGGTGCAAACTTGTTGTGGGTGAGATCTTTTGATTAAGTTGTTTCCATGGAGATGTGACCCCATGTCATGGTTAGGGACATGTGTCAACTTGGCCAAGTTGTGGTAGCTGTTTATCTGATTGGGCAAGTGCTGGCCTGTCTGTTGCAATGAGGACATTTCATAGGATTAGGTCATGATCAGGTCAGCTGCATCCACAGCTGATTCCATTTGTAATTAGCCAAAGGGGAGTGTCTTCTACAATTAGTGATACTAAATCTAATCACAGGAAGCCTTTTAAGGAGGACTCAGAGGAGACAGGCCCCATTCCTGCTTTGGCTGGTGAGCCTCTCCTGCGGAGTTCATCCAGACCCTCCATCAGAGTTGTCGGCTTCACAGCCTGCCCTGTGGATTTGGACTCTGCGTTCCTGCGGCCACGTGAGACACTTCTATAAATTTTATATTTGCAAGTGTTCCCTGTTGATTCTGTTTATCTAGAGAACCCTAACTAATACACCCCACTATTTCAACATGGGTCTTAATTAATTTTCTAGAGTCCTTAAAAGAACCCACAGGGTGAAAGAGAGCTCAGAGATGATACAAGAGAGCAGAAACCAAGACAGACATTTTGGAGATTCAGAAGAAAATGGCCCTAGAGTTGCCAGAAGCTGAGAGAGCCATTTTAGATCAGAAGCCAAGAGGACAGCAGACATTGCTGTGTGCCTTCCTATGTGACAAAGAAACCCTGAGTGCTATTGGCCTTTCTTGAGTGAAGGTATCCTCTTGTTGATACCTTAATTTTAACATTTTCATGGCCTTAGAACTGCAGATTTGTGAAGTAATACACTCCCTTTATAAAAGCCAGTCCATTTCTGAATACATTGCATTTCAGCATCTTTACAAACTGAAACAGATTTTGATACCACAGAAGTGGGTGCTGTGGTTACAGATAAAGGCTGTATGAATGGATAAAGGGAAGATATTGGAAGGATTGTGTGGATTTTGGCCAAAAGTGTTTTGCTTTGAAGACACTGTTGATAGAAATATGGACTCTAAAGATACTTCTGATGAGGCCTGTGCCAGTTTGAAATGATTTATGAACCCTAGAAGAGCCACATTTTAATCCTAATCAATCTAGTGGGAGCAACCATTTCTTCCAATCCCTATTCAATACTATAGGTTGGAAACTTGATTAAGAGTTATCTCCATGGAGATGTAACTCAATCAATTGTGTGTATCAAACTTGATTAGATGGAGACATGTCTCTACCCATTCTATGTGGGTCTTGATTAGTTTACTGGAATCCTATAAAAGGGAGACATTTTGGGGAGAGTTCCTCTTAAGAATGAGGAGAGAGCCATGACAGAAGGACAAGAGAAGCACAGAGTCTACCAGCCAGTGACCTTTGGAGATGAAGAAGGAAAATGCCTCCCAAGGAGTTTTGTGAAGCAAGAGGCCTGGAGAGGAAGCTAGCAGATGCCAGGTTTGCCATGTGCCTTTCCAGTTGAGAGACAAACCCTCAACTTCATCAGTCTTCTTGAATCAAGGTATCTTTCCCTGGATGCCTTAGATTGAACATTTCTATAGACTTGTTTTAATTGGGACATTTTCATGGCCTTAAAACTGTAAACTTGTAACTTATTAAATTCTGCTTTTTAAAAGCCATTCTATTTCTGGTATATTACATTCCAGCAACTAGCAAACTAGAACAAGGCCTTAGACATAAATGATTAATGTGTCATTGCAAATTGGAAGAAAGGCAATCCTGGTTTTAAATTGGCAGAGATTAGAAAAATGGAGTACTGGTGTTGGACAGAATACAGAATTTGGAAGTGATAAACTCATGTTTAGCTGAGGAAAATTCCAAACTAAACATAGAAAATGTAGCCTCTTTTCTTTTGGCAGCTTATAGTAAAATATGAGAGGAAAGAGATAGGCTGAGAACTGAGCTATTAGTAGCAAAGAAACTAGAAACTGATAGTTTGGAAAATTTTGAGCTTTTGGAAGATAAGACCCCAGAGAATAATGTCCCATGAGAGGATTTAACTAAACATGGAACTAGTCAGCCACTTCAGAAAAGCCAGGATGGGAGATGGAGTTGCCCATAAAGGATTTATGGAAATTCCTGTTCTCTGATGGCTTTGATCCCTGTATGCTACATTCCAGTTAACAAATCTTTTCTGAGATCTCTATGAATGAAACCACTGCTTGACTGGACTGAAATGGAGAGAAAAGGGACAGATTGAAGGAAAAATGACTTCAAAGGCAGAACCATAGAAGGTAAGCTCTGGAGCTAGGAAATCTTGGGCCAAGAGACCAGATCCAGCCATACATGTGGAAAGGGTGAGTTAGCCTTGGAAGCAGAGGGAGGGCAGAAAAGTGTTGCTGCCTCAGGACTCAGAGATGATGGAGCACATTCCCTAAGGATTGGGAGAGTCTGGCCACAACACCACTGTTCCAAAGGGTTTAGCATGTTCCCTGGAGAGTGTAGAGAGTCCAGAGGCCACCCACATGCTTGAAGAGGGTGGGGCTGAGAAGAAGGTGGCCTCCCAATGCTTGGATATGATGGATGGCTCACTCCAGTGTTTGGGGGCAGCAGAACCACTGTGTAAGCCCATATAAAGTGTGGGACTGCCTCTCTTTAAAGCCCAGAGAATGAAACATCATTCTATAAATTATTCCCAGAACTTAAAATCTAATGGTTTTGCCCTCCTGTTTTTCAGAATGGTTTGGGCCCAATAACCCCTGTTTTCCTTCCAATTTCTTCCTATTGCAATGGAATGTTTAATCTATGACTTCCCTGTCCCTGTAACTGGCAGCTAATACCTTGTTCTGAGTTTCACAGATCCACAGCCAGAGGAGAATTTTGCTTTGGATAGACCATACATGTTATTGACAATGATGAGATTTTGTACTGATTTAGATTTAGTATGTAAAAGTATTGTTACTGAAATGGTCTAAGGATTTTGTAATATTGTAATGGAATGGATGTATTTTGCATATGGAAAGAACATATCTTATGGGGGTCTAGAAGGTAGAATGTGCTGGATTGAATCTGTTATGTACTCCCAAAAAAGCCATATTTTTTTAATCCAATTTTGTGGGTACAGACTTATTGTGGGTGGGATATTTTGATTGGATTTTTTTCCATGGAGATTTGGACCACCCATTCAAGATGAGTCTTAATTAGTTTACTAGCGTCCTTTAAAGAGCTCACAGAGAGAGGGAGAGATGGCTGAGAGGTGATACAGAGAGCACAAACCAAGACACAGATGTTAGGAGATGCAAAAAGAAATGCCCCTAGAGATGTCAGAAGCTGACAGAGCCATTTGAAAACAGAAGCCCAGAAGAGAGCAGACATCACCATGTGCCTTCCCATGTAAGAGAGAAATCCTGGAAATGATAGGCATTTCTTGAATGAAGGGATCCTTTTGTTGATGCCTTAATTTTGCCATTTTCACAGGTTTAGAAGAGTAATTTGTAACCTAAAAAATCCCCTTTAAAACCAATCCATATCTGGTATATTGCATTCTTTTAGCAAACCAAAACATAAGTATAATGGATTATTATGCACTCATAAGAAGAAATGCAATGCTGATACACATGAGAACATAGATGAACTTTGAAGACATCATGTTGAAGGAAATAAGTCAGACAAGAAAAGGACAGATATATGACTTCACTTATATAAAGTACATAGAATCACCAAGTCCAAGAACAAAATTTAGATGACAGTTTACTTGGATGGGAAAAGGGATGGGAAAATAGTGCTCAAAATGTACAGAAATTATTTGGGGTGGTAACATAATTTTGTTGATGGATACTAGTGAGGATAAAGCAACAGTGTGAGTGTAATTAATGCCACTGAATTGTACACTTGAAAGTGGACAACATGAGAAATTTTGAGTTGTATTTATGTTATCACAAGAAAGGTTAAAAAAAAAAAAAGGAGGAAGGGGTGTGGCCAAGATAGCAGCTTAGCAATGTGCGTGTTTTAGTTCATCCTCCAGAACAACTACTAAATAATCATAAATAGTACAGAACAGCTCCAGGGGCCACATCAGTGACTGGACACACAGCGTACCCCAGTCTAGACCAGCTGGATCTGCTGCGAGCCTCTCCAGAACCAACAGTTCCCCAAGCCGCAGTGGCCAATGCCCCCCCCCCAGTGGGGAAAAGAAAGAGACTCTAACAGCAGCAGGGGCTGAGTCCAACCAAACACCAATCGTGGCATTAATTAACAAATTCTGACTACTAAATTAGGCCCGCAGCTCAGGTGAACCTGGTCAAAGCAGAGGTCACTCATTGGGCAAATGGAAAAAGAAGAAAAGAAACAGAGGTTTTTGTGGCTATGTTTCTATAAAGGCTTGACTGCCTCTGGATTCAGCAGCAAGAGTTCTCAGGCTGCAACTGCCCCAGTCATAGGCAGAAACAAGCTGCTTTCAGGGCTTGTCTTGCGCCTGTGCCTTCCCAGGGAAGGGTGAAGCCCAACTCAGGTGGAATCCCTCCCTCAAGGAACTCAGACACCAGGGCTTGGTAATTTGAAGCCATTAAAATCAGCCTACAACCTCTCCTCTGTCTCCACCACGCCCCCAGCAGGGAGAGTCTTCCAAAGTTAAAAGTGCCACATCATATTATGCTGGTGGGACCCACAGGCAGACAAGTACCACATACTGGGAGGATAAGAAAAACAGAACCCAGACCTTCACAGGAAAGTCTTTTAACCTGCTTGGTCTCACCCTCAGGGAAAAGTGACGCAGGTGACTCCTTCCCCCTGATAGGAGGCTAGAGTCTATAATACTTATGTAGACCCTCCTAAGGGTTGGGGGGAGAAAGGTACCATACAAGCAGGGCAAGAAACAAGAAAACAAGAACCTAAAAATTATCCTCTGTTAAACAAAACCTAACTAGAGGTCCAGAAAAAGCTGAACTGAATGTCAAAGAACAGATAGACAACAAATTCATCCAGCAAGAAAACCTTAGGTAAAAGAAGTGAAAGCAATCTCCGAATAAACAAATTAAAGTAATTAAATGTCTAGATGCCAGCAAAAAGTAACAAATCACACCAGGATAATTGAAGATATGGCCCAGTCAAAGGAACAAACCAACAGTTCAAATGAGATACAAGAGCTGAAACAATTAATTCAGAATATATGAACAGACATGGAAAACCTCATCAAAAACCAAATCAATGAATTGAGGAGGGATATGAAGAAGGCAAGGAATGAACAAAAAGAAGAAATGGAAAGTCTGAAAAAACAAATCACAGAACTTATGGGAATGAAAGCCATGGTAGAAGAGATGAAAAAAAATGGAAACCTACAATGGTAGATTTTGAGAGACAGAGGATAGGATTAGTGAACTGGAGGACGGAACATCTGAAATCCGACAAGAAACAGAAACTATATGGGAAAAAATGGAAAAATATGAGCAGGGAATTGAATGATAATATGAAGTGAAAAAATATATGTGTTGTGGGTGTCCCAGAAGGAGAAGAGAAGGGAAAAGGAGGAGAAAAACTAATGGAAGAAATTATCACTGAAAATTTCCCAACCCTTATGAAAGACTTAAAATTACAGATCCACAAAGTGCAGCATACCCCAAAGAGAATAGATCCAAATAGATGTACTCCAAGACACTTACTAATCAGAATGTCAGAGGTCAAAGAGAAAGCGAGGATCTTGAAAGCAGAAAGAGAAATGCAATTCATCACATACAAGGGAAACATAATAAGACTATGTGTAGATTTCTCAGCAGAAACCATGGAGGTGAGAAGACAGTGGGATGATATATTTAAATTACTAAAAGAGAAAAATTGCCAACCAAGAATTCTATATCCAGCAAAACTGTCCTTCAAAAATGAGGGAGAAATGAAAACATTTTCAGACAAAAAGTCACTGAGAGAATTTGTGACCAAGAGACCAGCTCTGCAAGAAATACTAAAGGGAGCACTAGAGACAGATATGAAAACACAAAAGATAGAGGGGTGGAGAAGAGTGTAGAAAGAAGGGAAAATTAGATATGACAAATAAAATCCAAAAGGCAAAATGGTAGGAGAAAGTACTACCCATACAGTAATAACACTAAATGTAATGGATTGAACTCTCCAATCAAAAGACATAGACTGGCAGAATGGATTAAAAAACAGAATCCTTCTATATGATGTCTACAGGAAACACATCTTAGACCCAAAGATAAGCACAGATTGAAAGTGAAAGGTTGGGAAAAGATATTTCATGCAAATAACAACCAGAAAGAGCAGGAGTAGCTATACTAATGTCCAACAAATTAGACTTCAAATGTAAAAAAGTTAAAAGAGACAAAAAAGGATACTATGTACTAATAAAAGGAACAATTCAGCATGAAGATATAACAATCACAAATATTTATGCACTGAACTAGAATGCTCCAAAATACATGAGGCAAACACTGAAAACACTGAAAAGGGAAATAGACATCTACCATAATAGTTGGAGACTTCAATTCCCCACTCTCATCAATGGACAGAACATCTAGACAGAGTATCAATAAAGAAACAGAGAATTTGAATATTACAATAAATGAGCTAGACTTAACAGACATTTATAGGACATTATACCCCACAACAGCTGGATACACCTTTTTCTCAAGTGCTCATGGATCATTCTCAAAGATAGACCATATGCTGGGTCACAAAGCAAGTCTCAACTAAATAAAAAAGTTTGAAATCATACAAAACACTTTCTCAGATCATAAAGGAATGAAGTTGGAAATCAATAATAGGCAGAGTGCCAGAAAATTCACAAATATGTGGAGGCTCAACAACAACACACTCTTAAACAACCAGTGGGTCAAGGAATAAATTACAAGAGAAATCAGTAAATATCTCGAGGCAAATGAAAATGGAAACACAACATATCAAAAATTATGGGATGCAGCAAAGGCAGTGCTAAGAGGGAAATTTATTGCCCTAAATGCCTATATCAAAAAAGGAGAAAGGTCAAAAATTCAGGAATTAACTTTCCACTTGGAAGAACTGGAGAAAGAACAGCAAACTAACCCCAAAGCAAGCAAAAGGAAAGAAATAACAAAGATTAGTGCAGAAATAAATGAAATTGAGAACATGAAAACAATTGAGAAAATCAATAAAACCAGAAGCTGGTTCTATGAGAAAATCAATAAGATTGATGGATCCTTAGCAAGATTGACAAAAAGAAGAGAGAGGATGCAAATAAACAAGATCATAAATGGAAGAGGAGACATAACCACTGACCCCACAGAAATAAAAGCGGTAATAACAGGATACTGTGAACAACTTTACGCTAATAAATACAACAATGTAGATGAAATGGACAACTTCCTAAAAAGGTGTGAACAACCAACTTTGACTCGAGGAGAAATAGACAACCTCAACAAACCAATCACAAGTAAAGAAATTGAATCAGTCATTAAGAAGCCTCCCAAGGGTGGGCTATGGTGGCTCAGCAGGACCCAAGATCAATTCCCGGTGCCTGCCCATGTAAAACAAACAAACAAAAAAAAATGGCTTCACATGTGAATTCTACCAAACATTTCATAAAGAATTAGTACCAATCCTGTTCAAACTCTTCAAAAAAATTGAAAGGGGGGAGAGCTACCAAATTTATTCTATGAAGTCAACATCACCCTCATACCAAAACCAGACAAAGATATTACAAAAAAGAAAACTACAAACCAATCTCTCTAATGAATATAGATGCAAAAATCCTCAACAAAATACTAGCAAATCGAATCCAGCAACACATTAAAAGAATTATACATCATGGCCAAGGAGGATTCATCCCAGGTATGCGAGCATGGTTCAACATAAGAAAATCAATTAATGTAATACAGCATATCAACAAATCAAAGCATAAAAATTACATGATCATCTCGATTGATGCAGAGAAGGCATTTGACAAAATTCAACATCCTTTCCTGTTGAAAACACTTCAAAGAATAGGAATACAAGGGAACTTCTTCAAAATGATAAAGGGTATATATGAAAAACCCACAGCTAACATCATCCTCAATGGGGAAAAACTGAAAACTTTCCCCCTAAAATCAGGAACAAGACAAGGATGCCCACTATCACCGTTGTTATTCAACATTGTGTTGGAAGTTCTAGCCAGGGTAATTAGACAAGAAAAAGAAATACAAGGCATCAAAATTGGAAAGGAAGAAGTAAAACTCACACTGTTTTCAGATGATATGATACTATATGTCGAAAACCCTGAAAAATCCACAGCAAAACTACTAGAGCTAATAAAGGAGTTCAGCAAAGTGGCAGGTTACAAGATCAACATTCAAAAATCTGTAGTATTTCTATACACTAGTAATGAACAATCTGAGGGGGAATCAAGAAACGAATTCCATTTACAATTGCAACTAAAAGAATAAAATGTTTAGGAATACATTTAACTAAAGAGACAAAAGACCTATACAAATTAAAATACAAGAAATTGTTAAAAGAAATCATAGAAGACCTAAATATGGACGGGCATACCATGTTCATGGATTGGAAGACTAAATATAGTTAAGATGTCAATTCTACCTAAATTGATTTACAGATTCAATGCAATACAATCAAAATCCCAACGACTTACTCTTCAGAAACAGAAAAACCAATAAGCAAATTTATCTGGAAGGGTAGGGTGCCCTGAATTGTTAAAGGTATCTTGAGGGGAAAAAATGAAGCTGGAGGTCTCATGCTGCCTGACTTTAAGGCATATTATGAAGCTACAGTGGTCAAAACAGCATGGTACTGGAATAAAGATAGATATATTGACCAATGGACTCAAATAGAGTGTTCAGATATAGACCCCCTCATCTATGGACATTTGATCTTTGATAAGGCATTCAAGCCAACTCACCGGGGACAGAACAGTCTCTTCAATAAATGGTGCCTAACTGGATATCCATATGCAAAAGAATGAAAGAAGACCCATATCTCACACCCTATACAAAAGTTAACTCAAAATGAATCAAAGATCTAAACATTAGGTATAAGGCCATAAAACAGTTAGAGGAAAAAGTAGGGAAATATCTTATAAATCTTATAATTGGAGGCAGTTTATAGACCTTACACCCAAAGCAAGAGGACTGAAGAAAGAAAGAAAGAAATGGGAACGCCTCAAAATTAAACACTTTTGCACATCAAAGAACTTCATCAAGAAAGTAAAAAGACAGCCTACACAATGGGAGACAATATTTGGAAATGACATATCAGATAAAGGTCTAGTATCCAGAATTTATAAAGAGATTGTTCAACTCAAGAACAAAAAGACAGCCAATCCAATTACAAAATGGGAAAAAGACTTGAACAGACACTTCTCAGAAGAGGAAATACAAATGGCCAAAAGGCACATGAAGAGATGCTCAATGTCCCTGGCCATTAGAGAAATTCAAATCAAAACCACAATGAGATAGCATCTCACACCCACCAGAATGGCCATTATCAACAAAACAGAAAATGACAAGTGCTGGAGAGGATGTGGAGAAAGAGGCACACTTATTCCCTGTTGGTGGGAATGTCAAATGGTGCAATCGCTGTGGAAGGCAGTCTGGCGGTTCCTCAAAAAGCTGAATATAGAATTGCCATATGACCCAGCAATATCATTGCTAGGTATCTACTCAAAGAACATAAGGGCAAAGACACAAACGGACATTTGCACACCAATGTTTATAGCAGCATTATTTACAATTGCAAAGAGATGGAAAGAGCCAAAATGTCCATCAACAGATGAGTGGCTAAACAAACTGTGGTATATACATACAATGGAATATTATGCAGTTGTAAGACAGAATAAAGTTATGAAGCATGTAACAACATGGATGGACCTTAAGAACATTATGCTGAGTGAGACTAGCCAAAACAAAAGGACAAATACTGCATGGTCTCACTGATATGAACTAACATTAGTGAATAAACTTGGAATATTTCATTGGTAACAGAGACCATCAGGAGAAAGAAATAGGGTAAGATATTGGGTAATTGGAGCTGAAGGGATATAGACTGTGCAACCGGACTGAATACAAAAACTCAGAAATGGATAGCACAATAGTACCTAACTGTAATAAAATTATGTTAAAACACTGAATGAAGCTGCATGTGAGAATGATAGAGGGAGGAGGGCTGGGGACATGAATGAAATCAGAAAGAAAGATAGATGTTAAAGATATAATCTAGGAATGCCTAGAGTGTATAATAATAGTGACTAAACGTACAAATTTTTAAAATGTTTTTGCATGAGGAAGAACAAAGGAATGTCATTATTGCAGGGTGCTGAAAATAGATGGGTAATTAATACTTTAAAATGTCACCTTCTGTGAGATACT
Source organism: Tamandua tetradactyla (assembly GCF_023851605.1). Lineage (NCBI taxonomy): Eukaryota > Metazoa > Chordata > Mammalia > Pilosa > Myrmecophagidae > Tamandua > Tamandua tetradactyla. The sequence continues at coordinate 194,041,992 of NC_135327.1, read as the reverse complement.
AAGGCAAAAAATGTTTATTTGGTACAAAATTAATATTTTGACTAGTGCATTTCCTAATATAACTTATGTAGATAGTTTGATTGAACACCATAAGTACTTGGAATCTCAGGTAGGACATGAGATTTTGTTGGTTTGTCCAGAGTGATGCCCCAATGAATCCCAGAGTGATTCAATCAGTGAGTGGAAAAGTATTTGCAAAGCCCCCTTTGGGGAATGGTGAGAATGGGGAGAAATTCAAACTTCCCCAAGTTGAATTGTTGATATTCTCACAAGCAGTGTGGACAACCAAAGCTATAGGCTGAGCCCCCAGTCTTGGGGTTTGTTCATATGAAGCTTAACCCCACAAAGGATAGGTCAAGTCTACTTACTTAGGCCTAAGAGTCACCCCCAAGAGAGCCTCTTTTGTTGCTCAGATGTGGCCTCTCTCTCTAGCCAACACACCTAGTAATCTCACCACCCTCCCCCGTCTACGTGGGACATGACTCCCAGGGGTGTGGACCTTCCTGGCAAAGTGGGACAGAAATCCTAGAATGAGCTGAGACTTAGCATCAAGGGATTGAGAAAACCTCCTCGACCAAACAGGGTAGGAGTGAAATAAGAGAAAGTGTCAATGGCTGAGAGATTCCAAACAGAGTCGGGAGGTTATCCTGGAGGTTATTCTTATGCATTAAGTAGATATCACCTTGTTATTCAAGATGTAATAGAGAGGCTGGAGGGAACTGCCTGAAAATGTAGAGCTGTGTTCCAGTAGCCATGTTTCTTGAGGATGATTTTGAATAATGATTTAGCTTTCACAATGTGACTGTGTGATCATGAAAACCTTGTGTTTGATGCTCCTTTTATCTACCTTGTCAACAAACGAGTAGAACATATGGAATAAAAATAAATAATAGGGGGAACAAATGCTAAAATAAATTTAGTTTGAAATGCCAGTGATCAATGAAAGCAAGGGGTAAGGGGTATGGTAGGTATAATCTTTTTTTTCTTTTCTGTTTTCATTTTCTTTCTTTTTCTATTGTCTTTTTATTTCTTTTTCTGAATTGATGCAGATGTTCTAAGAAATGATGAATATGCAACTAAGTGATGATATTGTGAATTACTGATTCTATTTGTTAATGTTTTATTTGGTTTGTCAATTTTTTTAATTATTAAATAAATTTTTAAAAAAATATCCAGGAACAATAAAAAGGATCTCCTGGTTCAAATCCATAGGTCCCCTGTTAGTCCTCAGACTATGCTGCCTCAGTGATGCTTCCTAGGTTTACTGTGCCCTGATCCATGTCATGAACCAGGAAGTTCATGAACTGTCCCCAACCAAAATCCACATGGTTTAATGGAAAGAATCACAGCCTGGAGACATGTCTGGAGATGTGGATACTGCATGGGCCTCAAAAGTGGTTAGCAGGATTTCATCAAATTTCAGTTTTGTCATTTATAACATGAGGAAAACAGACAAGTAAATCCCAAAGTCCCTTCCAACTATAAGTGTCAATGTTATTCTGTGCCACTTCTGTCACTATATTCTGATGGAAAGTAGAGATGCAGAAAAGAGTGCAGGGAGTAGGGCTAGGCAACATCTGGGTATGAGTTCATAGAAGAAGAGGTTGCTGGTCTTAGTGCTTTCCAGAAATGAGAAATTTCCAGTGTGCTGAAGGAGTCGTGGATGAGAGTTTTTATAAAGCTGAAAAGGTGCTTACACAGCCAAATGCTATGTGTGAGGGGGGTATAGCTCAGGGGTAGAGCATTTGACCGCAGATTAAGAGGTCCCTGGTTCAAATTCAGGTGCTCCCTAACACATTGGTTTTCCTAGTCATAGAGCTTCTTGCTTGCATTCTCAGACTTTTGCCCTGGCTCTCCCAAGGCAGACCAAAGGGCTATACATATAGAAGACTTTCCAGGACAGTAAATGGTAACTCCAAATTATCACCCTCAGCAGCATTCTTCCCACTAGGATGTATTCCTAAGACTTGTATGGTACAGGATTCCTGTTTGGGACTGAAGGAAAAGACAATATGTTATGCTGGGGTGGTTGTCAGACATAGGGAGACACATTACAGCATTCAGGGTCTCGCGTAGCATAGACCTTTTGCTCTGGGGACCTCATTTCTCACATGCCACAGCATTCAGGGTATCCTGTAGGGTAGACCTTCCACTCTGAGGGACTTGTTTCTCACCCACCACAGATCACTTAGACACTTGCCCCAAACCTGTAGACCCAACCCTGGCTTTGCTACTCCAATGAGAGAAACAAGGGGTCTGTGTTTGGAACTCTGTGAAACCATTTGAACTTCTGTCCACATCTGTCTGCACTAAGGCCTAGTTTAGGAGTATATGTTTCATTTTGGTAAACCAATAGCCAGCTCCTGGGGCTAAACTTAAAGAGAAATAGCTAATGTGCTGAGGGTCCTATGGATATTTCTCTTCCTGCCCCACAGGGACCTCCACCCAGGGACTGAGGATAGAACACTGCAATTCTGTAGAAAGGTGTCTCACTATGCATTATGCATGGCAGCTTCCAAAAGGCATTCTAGAACGGAACTATAACTCCATTTTACAAAGCTGAGTGTTAGCAGACAGGTGAAAGATAACAACTAAGTTGCACTAGTATGGCAGGTCGTATAAGTCAGTGGTAGAGCACTTGACTACACATCAAGAAGTCCCTGGCTAAAATCCAGGTACCTCCTTATTTGCCTATACTTTTGTTGGCTGAGGCCATACACATACCCCTTTCATGGGCCAAACACAAAGGCTAAAGCCATCTCCAGGATTTGGAGTGGGTAGGAACCCCCAGTTTGGTAGCTGAGGATACCCAAATACTACTTACATGAGCCCTAAATGTAAGTTTAAGTGTTCTCCATCAATTGGAGTTTGTAGGAGCAACCCCACAAAACCTCTCTCTTGGGTCCACATAACATGGAGTCACAGTGATGTGTCTTTGATGTGTACTGGGTATCGTATCCTCAACCATGCTGTAATCTCTGATGGGACATGCTGACATGGAATCCTCCCACTTCACAGTGTCTGGTACAGAACACACATAGTAGCTGTCAAAAACTTTTTGTGAAAGAAGGCCAAGTGGAAAACAGCCTGACCAAATGTCAAAGGGGTGCCCCAGCACAGAGAAAATCTGGTAAGATTGGGAGAGATGCTTACATTTATACTTCTAGCACTCAATGACTGAATATCCCTAAGATTTTGAGAATCAAGAGCAAACAGGCAATGGAATGAAGTTCTGATACATGTGACAACATGGATGAGATCTGAAGACATCATAGTGAGTGAAAGAAGCCAGACACAAAAGGGAAATTGTGGTATGGTCTCACTGATGTGAAAAATCAGAACAGGCAAATCATAGAGGCTGATACTGGAATAGAGATTATGGGGGCCAGGGTGGAGATACAGGATACATTGCTAAGGCTTGTATGGTACAGGATTTCTGTTTGGGGCTGAAGGAAAATATTTAGGAAAGAATACTGGTGATGATAGCACAACATGTGAATAAAATGACCCCCACTGAATTATATGTTGGAATGTGACTAGAATAGAAATTTTAAAAGAAAAACCATAGGACTGTATGATACAAACAGCGGACCTTATGTAACTGGTGAACTATATTTAATTATGATATACATATATTAATATATAATTCACAATTATAATAATATTCTTTAATCCACTGTCACACAGATACCACACTAAGACCTGGTGTTATTAAAGGTGAGGCACTATAGGGAACTCTGTATTTTCTGTGTGATCTTCTTGTAAACTTACAACTTCTCTAATGATAATTGTAAAACAGGATTCAAGGACAGCAGCAAGTACTGGTGAGCAGGGAGAATCTAATTTTCAGGGTAATCAGATTATATGTGAATGCCTCATCTTCAAGAAAATACTACAAGTCAGACAAAGAAAGAGCATAGTATGCCCTCTTTGAAGGAATAAAAGCAAAATTGAGAGAAACCATCTCCAAGGAAGCCCAGACATTGGGTTTACCAGATATGAACTTTCAATCTACTATGTAAATATGCTCAGGGAACTAAAGGAAAACAGAACAGATAACTCAGGAAATAAGGAAATCTATGAACTAAATAAGAATATAAACAAGGAGATAGAAATTCTAAAAAGAGTGCAAATAGAATTTTTGAAACTCAAAAGTACAAAAACTGAAATAAAAAATAAAACATTCACTATGGCACTACAAAAGCAGATTTAAACAGGCAAACTGGAAAATCAGCAAACTTGAATGCAGGAAAATTGATATTACCCAGTGTGGAAAATAGAAAGAAAACAAAATGAAGAAGAGTGAACAGACCCTGAGGGACTTATAGAACACTATCAAGCAGACCAACATGCAGATTATGGAAATCCTAGAAGTAGGAGACAGATAGAATGAGATAGAAAGAATATTTAAAGAAAAAATGGCCCCAAACTTCCCAAATTTGATGAAATTTGAGAATATATATGCTCAAGAGTTCAACAAACAACTAGGAGGAAAAACACAAAGCAACCACACGAGGCATATTAAAGTCACATTGTGTAAAGACAAAGACAAAGAGAGATTCTTCAAAGCAGTGAGAGAGAAGCAACTCATCACACACAGGGTATCCTCAATATGATTAACATTTACTTTTCTGGAGAAATCATAAAGGATTGTTACGATCAAGAGCTAAAGGGAAAAAAGCAACAACCTATCAACCTAAGTTTTTTAAAGAAAGGAGAATTTACAGGTTTAAAATAAAAAACAACTGGGTGATACAATTACCAGCAGGACTGCCTGACAAGAATAATCTAGGGAGAACTTCAGACTGAGATGAAAGGATACCAGCTGTATGTAGAAATAAAGAACAATGTTAAACATAAATACATATAAACACATATCATAAACATATAAACATAAAACATAAATAAAGCCAGTATCATTGTGCTGTTCATTTGTAGCTCCTCTCTTTTACTATATGATCTATAAGGCTAATAAATGGAACAAAAATTATGAATCTGTGTTAATGTGCCCATGTGAAGCATAAAGGAGAAAGGAAACTAAGTTTGTAGAGTTTGTTCTGCTCAACCGATGTTGCCATTGCATGACCTTGGTGCTGAATTATTAAAATATGCGCTCCAGATGGGAGGATTGGCTATCCTACCAGAAGGAGACATACTTTGATAAAGTTATCTAAGTCCTAGGAAACTCCTCTCAGTCTCTAGCCAGTTCCCAGGGGACCACCTTGGCCAGGTCACACAAGCTAGTTGGAATCCAGCCACTATTGTTTAAAAACATTATTGTGTAAAAACACTATTGTGTAAAAAACTGCATACAAGCAGTTAGACTGGGGGTATCTTATCTGAGAGGAGGACACTCTCTGCTCAGGATTTTTCCAGTCAGACTCTGAAAATGCTGTCTTCGGGATTCCCCAGCATTCTCTGGGTGTTGGTGTATTCCTGCCTGGTGATGTAACTTACTTTACTTTATTCTTCTGACTTTCTTCTATTAATCAATAAATAACTGTTTGCTTAAATTCAAGAAAGGTATGTTACTCATGAATCAGACCCTGTTCAAATTGAGGCCTCACCCACCCACATTTCTTAACGAAACATGATGAAGGTTAAAGATGTAATATGTGGCAATAACAATGTGAAAGCAGAGGGACCAAGATGTATAGAGACATACAGTTGCAGGCTATTGAACTACGTTGGCTTTATTCAAACTGGGTTGCTTTAAGTCTAAGAAGTTAATGTACTCCCAATCGTAGACACAAAGAAAAGAATAAAAAACATACAGAAAAGGAAAGAAGAAGGGATTAAATATGGTACAGTACTAGGTAAATAAATGAAATATGAAGAAAGGGATAAAAGGAGAATGAAGGTCAAAAATCATATAAGACATACAGAAAAACAGATTGCTGAATAGCAGAAGTAAGCCCTTCCTTATAGGTAATTACTTTAAATGTAAGTGGGTCATAGGTCTCTTTCCTCATACTGTCCTTGCCTGATATCAGGGCTAGGGTGATTCTGGTCCCATTGGATCAGTTAGGAAGTATGCCCTCTGCTTCAACTTTTCTAAGAGATACCTAAGAATTAGTGTTAATTGTTCTTTAAATGTTTGGTAGAATTCACCAGTGAAATTGTCAAATCCTGATCTCTTCTTTGATGATGGGTTTGATTACTGATTAAATGTCTTCATCTATTATAGGTCTGTGGTAGACTGAATTATGTATCCCAACAAGCACATGTCCTTAATCTGAATCTGCATTCCTGTGCATGTGAGCCCAAGGTAAATAGGATGTTTAAAAAAATTTTATTTGGAGGTACATGCTAGGAATCAAACCTGGGTCTCCTGAATGGCAGGCAGCAATTCTACCACTGAATTACCCATGTATTATTGGAGATATTGCTTTTAGTCATGGTGTAGTCTACCTTGAATGTGGCTGGGTTTTAATCCAATTCACTGGAGGTCTTATAATATTAACCAGGAAGTGTCAGAAGCTAGAATAGAGTGGACATTTTTATGGGAATAGAAATACAAGCCAAGGGACCTCCACGATGTCAGCAGGCAGCACCAGAATGCTACCATCTGTACAAGAGAAATCCAGCTTTGCTGATACCTTGATTTTGGTTTTCTCTTTTAAGCTTAAAACTGTAAGCCAATAAATTCTCAATGTTTAAGACAAAACCAGTTTGTGATATTTCTCACAGAACTTCAGGCAAAGTGAGACAGTTCTATTCAGATCTTTTATTTCTTTTGTATCAGTTTGGTGGTTTGGGTATTTCTGGGAAATTATCCATTTCATTTAGCTCATACGATGTGTTGGCATACAGTTGTTCATGTTATCCTCTTATGATCATTTTGATTTGTGCATGGTAAGCAGTAATGTCTCCCATTTCATTTCTGATTTTTGAAAAGCCTCTTCTTTCCCCCTTCAAATGATCTCAGCACACTTGCCAGAGATCAATTGTCCACAGATGTGAGGTTTTTTGTCTGGGTTCTCAATCTTATCCTGATGGTCTCTATGACTACCCTTTATCAGTACAAAAGAAATTAAGAAACCAATCCCACATGAAGAAGCATCAGAAAGAAAAAAATTCTTAGGAATAAATTTAACCAAGGAGAAACAAGACTTGTTCACTGACAACTACAACACATTGCCGAAAAAGATTGAGACCTAAATAAATATAAAGAAGACAGTGTGCACAGATCAGAATTCTTAAGGTTGTTAAGCAGTCCCTATACAACTACATCCTCTGAAAATTCAGTGCAATCCCTGTCAGATTCCTAAGGGTATTTTTCTGAAGAAATAGAGTCCCATCTTAAATTCAGAATGAATTTGGAGGGATCTGAAATAGACAAAACAGTTTTGAAAAGGCAGAAAAAAATTAGAGAACTCACACTTCCTTTGAGAAAATATATGACAAAGCTACATGAATGAGAACTGGTGGTAGTAGGAAAACTGGATATCCATATGGCTGTTAAAGCAGAAACAAGGAAATAAGAAGTACTGATGAGATTTCAGAGAAATTGACACCCATGCACACTGTTGGTGGGATACTTAAAATGACTATAAGTATGACTAATTTAACTTTCAGGTTTCTATGCCACAAAGAATTTAACATAAGGACTCTACCAGATACTTGGACACCAAAGTACCAGGCTGCATTATTATATAAACACCAAAAATGGAAACAACACATGCCCATCAACAGAAGAATGGGTAGAAAAATTATGCTTTATACATAGAATGGATTATTATGCACTCATAAGAAGAAATATACTGCTGATGCACACTACAATAATGAGGAAGCTTGAAGACATCATGTTGTGTGAAATAAGTATGACAAAAAAGGATAAATATTGTACAATTTCACTTATATGAAATAGAATCATAAAGACTGTAGAACAAATATTAGATGGTTGGTTACTGAGGGTTGAAAGGAGATATGGGAAAACAGTTCTTGAAGCATGCAGAATTTCTGTTTAGGGGTGATCAAATAATTTTGGCAAAGGATTTAGTGAGGGCAATGCAAAAGTATGAATTAATAAATACCACTGAATTATACCCTTGAAAGTGGACAACATGGGAAATTTTGAGTTGTATTTAGGTTATCACAACAAAAAATTTAAAAATGGATCCCTGGTTCAAATCCATAGGTCCCCTGTTAGTCCTCATGCTATACTGCTTCAATAATGCTTCCCAGGAGTACTATTCCCTATTCCTCCTCATGGACCAGGAAGTTCATGGACTCCTCCAACCACCTTCATCATGGTTTAATGGACAAAATCACAGACTGGAGATGTATGAAGATGTGGATAGCGCATGTATCTCAAAAGTAGTTCAGCAGGATTTCTTCATATTGCTGTTTGATCATTTATAACATGAGGAAAATAGACAAGTAAATCCTAAAGTCCCTTCCAATTATAAGTGTCAATGCTTCTCCATGTTGTTTCTGGCACCACGGACTGAAGGCAGGCAGAGGTTCAGAAAAGAGAGCAGGGAGTAGGGTTGGAGAACCTCTAAGGGTGACTTGACAGAAGAGTAGATTGCTGGTCTTCCCTGCTTTGTAGAAATGAAAATTTTCCAGCTTGCTGAAGGAGTCGTGGGTAAGAATTTACATAAAGCTGAAAAGGTGCTTACATAGCCAATTGTTATGGGTAAAGAAGTATAGCTCAGGGTTTGAACATTTGATTGGAGATCAAGAGGTGCCTGGTTCAAATCTTGGTGTCCCCTACCACATTTTTGGACTTCTGCTGGTAGGACTCTTCCAGGTCAGATCAAAGGGCTCTACATATAGAAAACTTTCTGTGAACATACAATAATTGCTAACCCCAAATTATCACCCTCAGCTCCCCTCTTTCCACCAAGAGAGTGTCGCTTACTGGGCTGGTGGTCAGACATAGGGAGATACATTACAGTATTCAAGGTCTCATGATAGGGTAAACCTTTCACTTTGGGAACTAGTTTCTCACACACCATAGCTCACTCATACACTTGCCCCAAACCCATAGGCCCAAAGCCTGACTTAGCTACTCTAAGAAGAGAAACCATTTTAACTACAGCTCATTTCTTACTTCACTTGGGGCCTAGAGGAGGAATATCTGTTGCATTTGGGAAATCCAATGGCTATCCCTCAGACTAAACTGTAAAGGTAATAGGCAATGATCTAGGGTCCTACAAGAAGAGAGTGGGGCATCTCTCTTCTTGCCCCACTGCAACATCCACCCAGCGACTGAGGTCAGAAAAAATGCAGATCTGTGGAAAGGTGTCTCATTATGAGTCATGTCTAGCAGCGTCCAAAAAGCCAGTCTGGAAGGGAACTATAACTCTATTTTATAGAGCTGAGTTTTAGCAGACAGGTAGAAGGTAACAACTAAGTTGCACTAGTATGGCAGGGGGTATAGCTCAGGGGTAGAGCATTTGACTGCAGATCAAGAGGTCCCTGGTTCAAATCCAGGTGCCCCCTTATTTGTTTACACTTTTGGTAGCTGAGGCCACCCACATACTTCTTTCATGTGCCCAACATAAAAGGTAAAGAGGTCTCCACTATTAGAGTGGGTAGGAACTCCCAATCTGGTACCTGAGAATCTCCATATACTGCTTACATGGGTTCTACATGAAGCCTTAAGTGTTCTCCACAAAATGGAGTTTGTAGAAGCAAACCCACAGAGCCTCTCTCTCTCAGGACTGCATAACATGGAGTCACAGTGATAAGCCTTTGATACATATGGGATTATATCCTCTCCCTATAATCCTTGAAGACACATGCTGATAAGGAATCCTCCCACCTCATGGTATCTAGTACAGAGCACACATAGTAGCTCTCAAAAACTACTCTGTGAAAGCAGTATTGCAGACAGGTCAAGTGGGAAACAGCCTGGCCAAGTGTCAAAGGGTTGCCCCAGCACAAAGAATGTAAGGACCCAGGGCCTGGCCCCACCCCTTCTTCCATTTTGAGAGCAACTTACTGCACAGAACCACCTATATGACCAGGATAGACTTAACGGTCACAGAATGTAAAACTCCCTTCCTCTAATCACTTAGGTAACCAACTCTCATGCGAGTCTTTTGAACCAAATCTCATGAGGTTCTGCTGAAACCCTGTTGTAACCAAATGTGCAGGACTCTGTTAAACTTTATAAGCTACACCCTCCTCCCTTGGCTTCATGCTCTCGCTTGGCCATGCTGCTGATTTTCATTCCCAACTGGCTGCTCTGGGTAGAGTTTCTTCGTGTTCATAAGCCCCTAATTAAAACATGTCTAATTCTCTGCCTGGCATGTTTTTTGGTCTCAGGGTTGTTCTGGGCGGGAACATTTGGTGAGTCAGCCAGGAGACCAAGGAGCCACCAGCAATAGAGAGCACCAGCAGTGGAGAAAGGAGACTTTTGGGGGGTAATCCTGCAGTGCCCTGCTTCCTCAATGTGGGGAGGGGTTACCCACTTGCTTGATTGCACTACAATCAGTTGGCTATTGTGTGTAGTGTGGCTAACTATAGCAGATTGTCTTGATGAAGACAAAGAAATCTACAAATTTGTGCAGATAAACCTGGGGTGGCCTGTTTCCTTGATGTGGGGAGGGGTTGCCTGTTTGCTTAACTGTGCTTCAGTCAGTTGTCTGTTGTTATATGTGATTTGGCCAGGTACAGCAGACTGTCTCAGAAAGACAGAGAAATCAGATTTTAAAGATACATTGAATGAGAGGCTACACTGTGCAGATAAGAGTTTAGAAATATTAGCATGCTGATATGTTAGAGTAAGAGGGCATAGACTGCCCAAAGGGCAAGTAAGGCATGTCCTGACTTCCCCTAACTGGGACACAAAGGATTGGAATCCCATAGATTCTTCATCTGTTGATGAAAAAGGGAAAAATGAGGTTTAGGAAGCAGAAAATAAAGTAATGCCAACTTTGTATGCAGCTTTTCTGAAGGTTGCCTCTTTACTATAAGGACCTAGCATTCAATTATGTTGTTATCACATTGTTTCCATTAGTATTCTCTTACATAGGCCAGTTTCAGGGCAGCACATTCTACCCTCTGGGCCTCAAAGAGGCATTCTTTCCGTATACAAAATATATTCGTTCTATCACAGTGTCACATGCCTTAAACCATTTCTGTAACAATACAAATATAATACAAGTCAAGAACAATACAAAGTCTCATTAAAATCATTTACAGGTGTGATTTGTCCTAAGGTCCTCTGGCTATGGACTTGTGAAACTTTGAATCAAGTTATATGCTTCCAATATACAAAGGAGGGACTGTAATAGAATAAATGTTCCCATTTCTATAGGAATAAATTGGAAGGAAAACAGGGGTCACCAGACCCAAACAATTCCAAAAAATCTGCAGGGCATACTCCACTAGATTTCCAAGTCTGAGAGTCATTTATAGAATGATGTTTTATCCTTGAGACTTGAGAAAGTGACAGTCCCACCTATCCAAGAACTTATTCAGTGGTCCCTCTCTCTCCAACACTGTTGATGAGGGTTGCAACATTGGGGATAATACCTTGTTCTCGGTTCCACCCACTCCAAGCAGCTGGTTGGCACCTGGCCTCTCTACCATCTCCAGGACACATGCTCAACCTCTTCAGGACAGTGGGGTGGTGGCCAGGCTCTCCTCAATCCCCAAGGAATGTGCTCCAACCTCTCTGAGGCCTGAAATGGAAAAACTCCTCCTGAACGTTGAGGAGGAAGGCCCAACCTCTGCTTCCAAGGCAAACTCACCTTCTCCATGAGCATTGGTGATTCTGTCCTCCTCGCCCCAAATTTCTTGGCTCCATACCTTAGCTTCCATGGCCCTGCTTTTGAAGTCATTTTTCCTTCAATCTGTCCCTTTTCTGTCCCTTTTAGTCCAGACTGGCAGTGGTTCCATTTATACAGATCCTGCAACTCTCTTAGTTTTTCACACAGTATACAGGGATCATGACCAGAGAATAGGATTTTCCACAAATATTTTCTGGATCACTCCATCTCCAATCCTGGCTTGTCCTGTAATGGCTTTCTGGTTTCACATTTGGTTAAATCCTCACATGGGGCACTATTCTCTGGGGTTTCACTTTCTGGAAGCCCAGAATTTTCCAGACCATCAGCTTCTGGTTTCATTGTACTAAAGATTTCAGTTCATAGCTCATTATTTCCATTCCTTCCATTATAAGCTTCAAGGAGAAACCACGCTGCATTTTTCACATTTAGTTTGGAAATCTCTTCAGCTAGGTATCTCAGCTTGCTGCTTTTAAATTCTACCTTCCATTCAACACCAGTTTTCATTTTTGCTAAATTCTCTGCCACTTTAAAACAGGGATCATCTTTCCTGCAGTTTGCAATGACACAGTCATCATTTCTGTGTGAGGCCTTATTAGAAGAATCTTTAGTGTCCATACGTCTGCCAACAGTCTTTTCAAAGTATTCTAGGCCTTTCCTTTTATGTTCCTCACAATTCTTCAAAAATCTTCCTGTATGGTTTGAAAGGATTATGTGCCCTAGAAAAGCCATATTTTAATCTTGATCCATCTTGTGGGAGCAACCATTTCTTTTAATCCCTATTCAGTACTGTATTTTGGAAACTTAATTAGATTACCTCCACAGATATGTGGCACACCCAATTGTGGGTATTAACATTTAATTAGAGGGACATGTGACTCCACCCATTCCAAGTGGGTCTTGATTAGTTTACTGGAATCCTTTAAAAGAGAAAACATTTTAGAGAGAGCCACGGCAGAGTCATGAGAACCATGAGAACCCATGTAGCCAGAGAACTTTGGAGCTGGAGAAGGAAGACATCCCCAGGGGAGCTTCATGGAATGAGAAGCCTAGAGAGGAAGCTAGCAAATGTCACCATGTACACCATTTGCCTTTCCAGTTGAGACAGAAACCCTGAACTTCATTGGCCTTTCTTGAGGGAAGGTAACCTCTTATTGCTGCCTTAGTTTGGACATTTTAATTATTTTCTTTAATTGGGACATTTTTGGCCTTAGAACCACAAACTTGCAACTTAATAAATTTCCCCTTTTAAAAGTCATTCTGTTTCTGGTGTATCACATTCCAGCAACCAGCAAACTAGAACATTCCCTTATCCATATAAAAAGCCACTCCAACATGTTTGGTTATTTGCAAACTCAGCAGTACCCCACTTCTCTGATACCAAAATCTGTTTCCCTTTGCTAAAGCTGCCTGAAAACAATATGCCAAAAATGGATGAGCTTTTATAAAGGAGATTAATTACATTACAAATTACAATTCTAAGGCCATGAAAATGTCCAAATTAAGGCATCAACAAGAGGATACCTTCACTCAAGAAAGGGTGATAACGTCTGAGATTTCTTTGTTCCGTGGGAAGATGCATGGCAACGTCTGTGGTCTTTCTTTCCTAACTTCTGGTTTCAAAAGCTCTCACAGCTTCTGGTGTCTCCTGAAGCATTTCCTTCTACATCTCCAAATGTATGTGTCTTGGTTTCATTTCTCTGATCTCTGTGACAGCTCTCCAAGCATCTGTGCTTTCTCCAAAATGTTTCCCTCTTAAAGGACTCCAGTTAGTGGACCAAGACCCACCCACAATTATATTGCTCACATCTCTATAGAAACAACCTAATCCAGAGATCCCATTCAAATTGGGTGGGTCACATCTCTGTGGAAACAACCTAATCAAAAGTTCCCACTCAACAATAGGTCTGCCCCTACAAGATTGGATTAGAAGGACATGGATTTTCTGGGTACATAACAGTTTCAAAACAGCACTGTGGGAAACCGGGACTAAGCAAAGCAGCCAATGGGCTGAATTAAGGGCTATATGGATTGTCATTTTTCATGAACCAGGCAATGCATTAACTATTTGGGCTGATTTTGGGCAGTATATCAGGGCCTGAAAGTGTGGATGACCATGTGCAAGCAAGAGCAATGGACTGATGTCTGCCTCCCCTTATGGGGAAAAGAAATATAGCAAGATATCCAGACTACCTGTCAGAAGCAAAAGGTAACCATGTTTCATGGCTCTGCCCATAACACTGATTCTTTACGTGGTAATATTAAAAAGATGATTTAGCAAAGATTTGTGGTCTAAAGCCAACATCACATGAGCCTGCTGTATTGTTGCAAAGAAAGACAGGACACCAAGGGTACTGGACTCTGTGGAGACTAGCACAGCAATTCCAGCTGCCCATCACCAGGCGACAACTGAAAGAAGTTGTGGATGCTTGCCCCTTACCTTTGCTGCAGTGGCCAAGGAAGCTTCTTTATCAACTCAGTCACAACTGGCACAAGCAGCTTCCAGCCACCAGATGGCAAGTAGATTATATTAGGCCTTCTCCTTATCTGGAGGTGCAAAATGTGCTTTTACAGTTGTAGATATATGGCCATTGGACGGTTGCTGGTCTTCTTAGTAGAGAAAGTGAAACAAAGAGCTACAATGGGTAGCTTAGAAAAACTAAGTGCATTCTTCAGCATCCCCACACATGTGAAAAGATATAGAGGGACCCCCAGGGACCCCTTTTACCAGACAACTAACTAAAGTCTGAGCTATTCAACATGTCTTATGGACATTTTAATTGCCTTACAACCCCACAGCAGTGGGATTAATTAAAAGAATAAATGTGCAATCTGCAGCAGTAGACATGATGGTTGTATCCAGCTCTCACCAGCTTTGATTCACAGCCCCGAGCATATGCTCCCACTCCTGTTGAACTGGTAATGGTGGGGCCTATGCAGACACTGAAAATCCAGTTAAAAGGACCAGCAACGCAGTAGCCACAATAAGGTAATAAAAATAACTTGCTCTTGCCTGTTCTACAAGCATCAGAAATCGGAGAATTTAAGGTCAATTGGCCATGGTGCTCACTAATGCAGCCACACTGGTTGAGAATCTTAAGCCCATGGAGCATTGGGGTCACCAAAAATTATAACCCAGGGGCCCCCATACCCAAGGCACAGTACATATGACTCTGTATATACTTATTATACCCAGGCTAACTGCGGATTTGCCTCCAGAAGTCTCCCTGCCTGGGTAAAGGTGCAGTATCTGTATACAAATAACATGTATCTTGTATTCTTTTGCCCTTAGCATCATAGCAAATACCTTCCTGGAATAGGTTTCTGAAGTAAACCATGTGCACAATAAATCTCAATGCTGAATATGCACTGAACTGTCACAGTCAGGTGTCAGCAGCCTGCCTTGGACTGTGAGCCCTGTGAATTGGACTGCATGGAATACCCTATTGGCAGAATATAGCACCTAAGAAAATCTGGAAAAAAAGTCATCTCATTTAGGACTGAAATCACAGATTTTATCAGTTATCAGGATAATGGTTTAATTCCCTTTCTTGGACTGTTAATGAATGCAATGTCTATGATCAACAGAGTCTGCTGTGTGGGGGTGGATTGTGAGGACCCAGGGCTAGGGCCACACCCTCTCCTTCATTTTGAAGCAACTCACTGCAAACAACATGACCAGGACAGATGTTAAAGGTGTTAAAAATTAAAGAATGTAAATCTCCCCTCTGCTAATCACTGTTGGTAACAAACGCTGGAGACTCTGCTGCACCAAATCTCATGAGAATCTGCTGAAACCCCATTGTAAACAAATCTCGCAGGACTGGGTAAAACTTTAAAGCCAGGATCCTCCCATGGCACTCACTCTCTTGCTTGGCAGAGTGCTGATTTTCATTTCCCAACTGGAAGCGATGGGTAGAATTTCCTCCTGTTCATAAGTGCCTAATTAAAACTCATGGCTAATTGTCCACTTAGCATGTTCTTTGGTCTCATGGTTGTGCTAATTAGAGCAGAGTCAATCTGCAAACACTGGGAAGAATTGTTTTCATTTATACTCCCAGTATTTAGGGCCTGAATGTGGGATAAGTCTTCAAGAATCAAGAAGAAGCAGGAAAGGAATGAAGTTCTGGTACATGTGACAACATGAATGAGACTTGAAGACATCATACTGAGTGAAATAAGCCCGAAACAAAAGGGAAAATATGATAGGGTCTTACTGATGTGAAAAATCAGCACAGGCGAAATCATAGGGTCTGAAACTGGAGTAGAAATTATGGGGTCCCAAAGTGGGGGTACAATATGGTGAGCTAAGGCTTAATTGGTATAGCATTTCTGATTGGGTGAGATTGAAAAGGTTTGGGAAAGGATAGTGGTGGTGGTGGCAAGCATTGTGAATAATATTGACACCACTGAATTATATATTGGAATGTGACTAGTATAGAAATTTTAAAAGAAAAACCGTAAAACTGTATGACACAAAGAGTAAACCCTATGTAACCTGTGAACAATACTTAATAGAACAATTATAATAATATCACAATTGTGTAATTATAATTACACACAGGTACCACACTAAAGAAGTTTATAAAGAGGTAGGAAGCAGTATAATATGCACCTTACAGGAGTCCAAAAAGTAGAAGACCAAGAGAATGTTATATAAAGAATATTTGAATGAAAAAAAATTTGAAGAAAAAATGATCCCAAACTTCCCAAATTTGATGAAAGGCATGAATCTATACACCGAACAGTTCAACAAACTGTCAGAAGGATAAAAGCAAAGGAACCACACCAAGGCATGTTAAATTCAAATTGTGGAAAAATCTGCATCCCTCTGGGTATGAACCCCTTGTACATAGGACCTTTTGGACATGTTACATTTAGTTGAGTTGTGGCCCAACTGAATGAAGGTGGGTATTAATCTAGTTTACTGGAGGCTTAATAGTATGAACAACGAAGTCACAGAAGCCAGGAATGATTGGACATTGTTATGGGAGGAGAAATACAAGCCAAGAGACCTCCAGGATTGTCAATAGCCAGCAGCAGAGTGCTACCATCTTTATGGGAGAAAGTAAGCTTTACCAATAATTTTATTTTGGAATTCTCCTTTTGGCCTCAAAACTGTGGTTCATTGTTTAAGACAAAACCAGTTTGTGGTATTTGTGACTGCAGTGCAGGCAAAATGAGACAGCTCTATTCAGATGTTTCTATTTCTTTCTGTGTCCATTTGGGGGCTTGGGGGTTTCTGGGAATTTGTCCAATTTGCCTAGGTCATACAATGTGTTGCCATACACTTGTTCATGTTATCCTCTTATAATTGTTTTGGTTTGCACACAGTTGGTAGTAATCTCTCCTTTTTCATTTCTGATATCTGAAGAAACTCTTCTTTCCCCTTTGAATGATCTCAGCACCCTTGCCCACATCAACTGACCCTAGATGGGAGGGCTTTTTCCTGGACTTTCAATCCTATTCCGATGGTCTCTATGACTACCCTTATATCAGTGCAAAGGAAATTAAGAAACTAATTCCATGTGAAGAATAATCAGAAAGAATAAAGTGCTGAGGAATAAATTTAACCAAGGGGGAGCAAGATATATACACTGACAACTACAAAACATTGCCAAAAGAGATAAGAGAAATCTCAATAAATATAAAGATATACAGTGTGCACAGATTGGAACGCTTAAGTTTGGCAGGTGTCCCAACTACACCAAATGTTCCAAAGATTCAATGCAATCCATATCAGAGTACTAAGTATATATTTTGCAAAAATAGAAAGTCCCATCCTAAAATTCTAATGAATTTCAAGGGATCCAGAGGAGCCAAAGAGTTTTGAAAAGAAACAAAAAGTTAGAGAAGTCATACTTCCATTGACAAAATCTACTACAAAGCTACAGAAATGAGAACAGGTGGTGGTCAGAAAACTGGATCTCCACATTGTTGTTATAACTGAATCAAAGAAATAAGATGTACTGTTGAGGATGCAGAGATGTAGGCACCTGTCATGGTCATGTTCATCCGTCAGCTTGGCCAGGTGTTGGTGCCAAGCCATCTGGTCAAGCAAGTACTGACCTGTTCTGTTGCTATGAGGACATTTCATGGACTCAAATCATGATTATGTTGTCTGCATCCACAGCTGATTGCATTTGTAATCAGCTAAGGGAAGTGTCTTCTGCAATAATTGATACTTAATCTAATCACCAGAAGGCTTTTAAGGAGGATTCAGAAGAGGCAGTTACTCTTCTTCCTGCTTCAACTGGTGAGTATTTCTTGTGGAGTTCGTTCAGACCCACCATTAGAATCACCAGTTTCACAGCCTGCCCTATGGATTTTGGACTCTTCCATTCCCATGGCTGTCCAGCCATTCCATCCTGAGAGTTCATTGAGGAACTTCTTCAGAGTTACCAGCCTGCAGCCTGCCCTACAGACCTTGGACCCTTACATTCCAATAGTTGCCCAGCCAGCCTCTCTTAAGAGTTCATTGGGGACCTTCATCAGAGTCTTCATCTTGTGGTCTGCCTTACAGACCTTGGATTCTACATTCCCATGGTTACATGAGACACTTCTATAGATTTTATATCTATGGATATCTCTGCTGATTCTGTTTTTCTAGAGAACCCTAGCTAATACAGCTTGGTACCAGGAGTGGTTCTTAAGAAACAGAGTCTTAAAAATGGGTTTTTATGATTGGTTTTCTACTTTGACTGGACTCAAAGGCACTAAGGACTCTATTTCCTGTAATCAGAATGACATTGCCAATCCATGGGGTGAGCAGACAAAAGAGATAGCCAAAATATCATCACTGGATTCTTCTAATTCTTCACTTGTGCAAAGCTAGGCCCTGGGGGATAATGTTTTGACACCTTTACAGAGTTTTGTGGAAATGGGAGGTATACAGATGTTGGCTGGTTAGGGTGCGTGGGTGGTTCAGTGGTAGAATGCTCACCTTTCATGTAGGAGATGTGGGTCGGATTCCTGGACCATGTACCCCCCCCAACCCCCAAAAATAGAGATGTTGGCTGGTTAGATATGCTGTATACAACACTCTGGTTAGATACAGTGTATACGATAATGAGGGAAAGGGATGAGCTGAAGGCTTCGAATGAAAAGCTTATGTGCCATATGACAGATGTAAACGTTTCTATGAGTGCCCTGAAGGAAAATCTTATTTTCAAGATGCAGACTTGAGATCTCCAAAAATCAGACTCAGAATCTTATTACAGTAGCAACTTTACAATGTAAACTGAAATCTCAATCTTGCATGGTGTCTGCTGTTAAAGTGGGGGCATTGATTGGAAAGGAGTGGAACCCTGAAAAATGGGATGGCAACACATGGATTGATGATGTCGGTGGAGAGTTGAAACCCTAGGTCATGCTGAGTCTTCTCTAGATAACCCTGCAATAGTCTGCCCTGAGGACATAGCCACCCGACCTCCAGCCTGCCCAGAGAAGTTGGCCACCCAACTTCCACCTAAGGGTATTAATCCCAGAGTGATTAATCATGTTTCACTAGATGAAACTGGAAATGAATGCCCTGAAGCAACTGGCTTGGAAGATACTCCTAATTCTTTTCATGACCCGCCCCCCACCACCCCTCATTTCTTCCAGACCTATAACTAGACTAAAGTCCTAACAGGCCCCAAAAGATGATGTACAAAGTGTCGCCCATGAGGAGGTACCTTAAACTTCAAAAGAACTGCATGAGTTTTCCAATTTATTTCCCAATGATGGGAAGAATATAAAGCTGGATTAGGCTGAATTTATTGATATGGGCCAACTAAACAGAGATTCAGCATTCAATGTTATAGTTCAAGGGGTTAGAAAAGGCATTAACAGTTTGTTTGGATGGTTGGTTTGAAACATGGATCAAAAGGTGGCCAATATTACCTGAGTTGAAATGCCAGAACTGCCCTTGTATAATGTAGATGAGGGAATGTAGAGGCTTAGAGAGATTGGAATGTTAGAGTGGATTGGTCATGGAAAACCTGCTCATATACCCCAGGAATGTCCAGAGGATGCACCTTTTACCAGAACTGTGAGAAATAAATTTGTGAGGCTAGCTCTGTCATCCCTGAAGAACTCTGTAGTTGCCTTTCTCTGTAGGTCAGATATTACTGTGGGAACTGCTGTCACTGAGCTGGAATCCTTAAACACAATGGGAATAACTGGATCCTGAATTGGCAGAAGCCAGGTGCAGCACTTAATCACCAAAGACAAGGTGGATATGGCTATCATAATGGACAGCAGTTTCAAAGCAGGAGTCAAAATAATCTGACTTGAAGAGACTTGTGGTATTGACTAGTAGATCATGGGGTACCTAGAAGTACAATAGATGGGCAGTCTACTAAATTCTTGTTTGAGCTCTATAAGAAAAAGAGTTCTAGATCAAGTGAATAGAAGTCTAACTTGAATTCCAAAACAGAGTCATGGACCCTTAATCAATTTCCAGACTTGAGACAGTTCAAAGACCCAGAGCCCCTTGAATGGGGTGGGGGGACAGGTCCCTTTGGGGGAGGAACTTGTTACACTGCCACAAATTTATACTGTTAATCTTTCTCCAAGTCTTTTCCAAGGAGACCAATGGCCTTTTATCAGAGTAACTGTACATTGGGGAAAAGGAAATGATCAGATATTTCAGGGACTATTAGATACTAGTTCAGAAGTGATATTAATTCCAAGGGATCCAAAACATCACTCTGGTCCACCAGTCAGAATTGGGGCTTATGGAGGTCAGGTGATTGATGGGATTTTAACTCAGGTCCATCTCACAGTGGGAGCAAAGTCTTAGATCTACTGCAGGTAAATACTCCTTTTGAGAAACTGCATTTGACCTGCTACTGGGCCTTAGTAGAGACTGAACACTTAACCATGGGCCACCAATTTACCATGAGACCTGAGTTGCCTGTCATGAACTGGGTGTTGTCTGACCCACCAAGCCATAAAGTTGGGCATACACAGCAGCACTCCATCATAAAATGGAAATGGTATAAATGAGATAGGGCTAGAACAGGTCCTGAAGACATGAGAAAGTGGCCCAAATGCCCATGGTATCCACTCCTGCCACATTACCTTCTCTTTCCCACACCAGAGCTATGGCCTCTTGGAGAGTTCCTTACAGTGAATTGACTGAGGAAGAGAAAACTCCGGCCTGGTTTGCAGATGATTCGGCATGATATGCAGGTACCTCTTGAAAGTGGACAGTTGCAGCACTCCAACCTCTTTCTGGGGTGTCCTTGAAGGACAGTGGTGAGGAGAAATTCTCCCAGTGGGCAGAACTTTGGGCAGTGCACCTGGTTGTTCATTTTGCTTGGAAGGAGAATTGGCCAAAGGTGTGTTTGTATACTGACTCATGGGCTGTTGCTAATGGTTTGGCTGGTTGGTTAGGGACTTGGAAAGACCATAATGGGAAAATAGGTGACAAAGAGGTCTGGGGAAGAGGTATGTGGATAGACCTTTCTGAGTGGACTAAAAACATGAACATATTTGTGTCCCATGTGAATGCACACCAGAGGGTGACTTCAGCAGAGGAAGGTTTTCATAATCAAGAGGATAAGATGACCTGTTCTGTAGATATCAGTCAGCCTCTTTCCCCAGCAACTCCTGTCATTGCCCAATGGGCTCATGAGCAAAGTGGTCATGGTGGTAGGGATGGAGGCTTATATGTTCTCAGCAACATGGACTTCCACTCACAAAGGCTGACCTGGCTAAAGCCACTGCTGAGTGCCCAATCCGCCAGCAGCAGAGACCCACACTCAGCCCCCCATATAGCACCATCCCCTGAGGTGATCAGCTAGCTAAGTGGTGTCTGGTTGATTACATTGGACCACACCCATCATGGAAGGGACGGGAATTTGTTCTAACTGGAATAGGGATATGGGTTTGCTGGATATGGGTTTGCTGTCCATCAACAGAAGAAGGGATCAACACAACAGGCTTTATACATATAACGGAATATTATGCACTCGCAATAAAAGAATGAAGTGCTGATACTCACTAGAATATAGATGAACCATGAAGACATCATGTTGAGTGAAATAAACCAGACAAAAAAGACAAAATATTGTACAATTTCACTTATATGAAATACTTAGAATCACCATGTCTGTAGATCAAAAATTAAATGACAAGTTACTTAAGGTGGGATCGAGAGATGGGAAAACAGTTCTCAAAGTTTGCAGAGTTTCTATTTCAGGTGATCAAATAATCTTGGTAATGGAGACTGTTGAGGATAAGACAATGGTGTGAATATAATAAAGACCACTGATGGAAGATTTTGAGTTCCACTTATGCTATAAGAACAAAAGGTGAAAAAAAAAAACAGGATTTCCTGGTTCAAATCCAGAGGTCCCCTCTTTGTCCTCATACTATGTTCCCTCAGTGCTGCTCCCCAGAATCACTATTACCTGATCCATGTCATGGACCTGGAAGTTCATGGACTCCTCCAACCACCATCATGGTTTAATGGACAGAATCACAGATTGGGGGGCACATACAGAGATGTGCATAATACATGTGTCTCAAAAGTGGTTGAGCAGTATTTCTTCATATTTCTGTTTAGCCATTTATAACATGAGGAAAACAACAAGTAAATTCTAAAGACCCTTCCAGTTATAATGCTGCTTCTGTCACCACAGACTGATGGCAAGCAAAGTTCCAGACATGAGAGCAGGGAGTAGGACTGAGGAATTTCTGGGGGTGAGTTAATACACAACTAGGTTGATAATCTTCCTTGATTGGTAGAAATGAGAAATTTCCAGTGTGCTGAAGGGGTCATAGGTAAGAGTTTATATAAAGTTGAAAAGGTGCTTACAAATCCAATTACTTTAAGTAAGGGGGTATAGCTCAGGGGTAGAGCATTTGACTGCAGATCAAGAGGTCCCTGGTTCAAATCCAGGTGCCCCCTTATTTGCCTCCACTTTTGGTAGCTCAAACTACCCATATACTCTCTCATGGGCCCCTACACAAGGCTGAGAGCTCTCCACTAGTTGGAATGGGTAGGAACTCCTAGTTTGATAGCCGAGGACACCCACATACTTCTTCATGAGCCACACACAAAGGATTAAGTGTTCTCCACCACCTGTGGTTTCTTGGAGAAAGCCCACAAAACCTCTCTCTCTCTGGACTGCATAACATGGAGTCACCATGATGTGACACTGATGTCTGTGGGGATCATATCCTTAACACACTGTGTTCCCTGAAGGCACATGCTGACGGGAAAGCCTCCCACCTCACAGTATCCGGCACAGAGCACAAATAGTAACTCTCAAAAACTTTCTGTGAAACCAGGGTTACAGTCCAGGCAAATGTCAAAGGGGTGCCTCAGCACAGAGACAATCTGGAAAGACTGGAAGAGATGCTTTCATTTATAGTGAATTGAAATATCAGTGAGTTTTTGAGAATCAAGAATAAACAGGAAAAGGAATGAAGTTCTGATCCATGTAACAACATGAATGAGATTTGAAGATGTTGTACTGAGTGAAATAAAACATAAACAAATGGAAAATGTGGATGGTGTCAGCGATGTGAAAAATCAGAATAAGCAAATCAAGGAGTCTGAAACTGGAACAGAGGTTAGGGGGGCCAGGTGGAGGGTACAGGAGTCAACTAAGGCTTAATTGGTATAGATTCCTGTTTAGGTGAGATTGAAAAGATTTTGGAAAGGATAGTGGTGATTATAATACAATATTGTCAACAACATTGACACCATTGAATTATATATTGTAAGGTAACTAGGATAGAAATTTTAAAAGAACTATCATAGGACTGTATGATGCAAACAGTGAGCCTACATAACCAGTGAACTATACTTAATAGGAAAAGTATCATAATATGGTTTAATCCACTCAAAACAGATACCACACTAAGCTTTCAAGGAATAGAAGTAAGATGATAGAAACTATTCCTGAGGAAGCCCAGATATTGGACCTACCACAGAAAGACATATAATCTTCCACATAAATATAGCCAAGGAGCTAAAGTTATACATGAACTGAAAACCCAGAAAATAACAAATGCTATGTATGAACAAAATAAGAATATAAACAAAGAGGTAGAAATTATAAAAAGGGAAGCAAATAGAATTTCTGGAATTCAACTGTACAAAACCAGAAATAAATTAATTCAACTGTAAAAAGCCAGAAATAAATTAATTGCAATAAATTAATAATAAATTAAATTAATTTCAAATTAATAATAAATTAATTGCAATAAATTAATTGCAAGAAATAAAATAATTGCAAAGAGATGGAAACAGCCAAACTGTCCATCAACAGACAAGTGGCTAAACAAACTGTGTTATATACATATGATGGAATATTATGCAGCTTTAAGACAGAATAAACTTATGAAGTATGCAACAACATGGATGGACCTTGAGAACATTATGCTGAGTAAGACTAGCCAAAAACTAAAGGACAAATACTGTATGGTCTCACTGATATGAACTGACATTAGTGAATAAACTTGGAATATGTCGTTGGTAACAGAGACCATCAGGAGATAGAAATAGGGTAAGATATTGGATAATTGGAGTTGAAGGGATACAGACTGTGCAATAGGACTGGATACAAAAACTCAGAAATGGACAGCACAATACTACCTAACTGTAATGTAATTATGTTAAAACACTGAATGAAGCTGCATGTGAGAATGATAGAGGGAGGAGGGCTGGGGACATAAATGAAATCAGAAAGAAAGATAGATGGTAAAGATCGAGATGGTATAATCTAGGAATGCCTAGAGTGTATAATAATAGTGAAATGTACAATGTACAAATTTTTAAAATGTTTTTGTATGAGGAAGAACAAAGGAATGTCATTATTGCAGGGTGCTGAAAATAGATGATAATACTTTAAAATGTCACCTTATGTGTGAGACTAAAGCAAAAAATGTTTATTTGCTACAAAATTTATATTTTGACTAGAGCATTTCCTAATATAACTCATGTAGATCCCCAATGAATCCCAGAGTGATTTGATCAGTGAGTGGAAAAGTATTTGCAAGCCCCCTTTGGGGAATGGTGAGAATGGGGAGAAATTCAACTTCCCCAAGTTGAACTGTTGATATTCTCACAAGCAGTGTGGACAACAAAAGCTATAGGCTGAGCCCCCAGTCTTGGGGTTTGTTCATATGAAGCGTAACCCCACAAAGGATAGGTCAAGTCTACTTAAAATTTAGGCCTAAGAGTCACCCCCAAGAGAGCCTCTTTTGTTGCTCAGATGTGGCCTCTCTCTCCAGCCAACATGACGAGCAGTTTCACCACCCTCCCCCTCCCTACGTGGGACATGACTCCCGGGGTGTGGACCTTCCTGGCAACGTGGGACAGAGATCCTGGAATGAGCTGAGACTCAGCATCAAGGGACTGAGAAAAACCCTAGAATGAGCTGAGAATTAACATCAAGGGATTGAGAGAACCTTCTTGACCAAAGGGGGAAGAGTGAAATGAGATTAAGTGTCAATGGCTGAGAGATTCCAAACAGAGTTGAGAGGTCATCCTGGAGGTTATTCTTATGCATTAAGTAGATATCACCTTGTTGTTCAAGATGTAGTGGAGAAGCTGGAGGGAACTGCCTGAAAAGGTAGAGCTGTGTTCCAGTAGCCATGTTTCTTGATGATGATTGAACAATGATATAGCTTTCACAATGAGACTCTGTGAATGTGAAAACCTTGTGTCTGATGCTCCTTTTATCTACTATATCAATACAAGAGTAGAACATATGGAATAAAAATAAACAATAGGGGGAACAAATGTTAAAATAAATTTAGTTTGAAATGCTAGTGGTAAATGAAAGCGAGGGGTAAAGGGTATGGTATGTATAATCTTTTTTTTCTCTATTATCGTTTTATTTCTTTTTCTGTTGTCTTTTTCTTTTTCTAAATCGAGGCAAATGTTCTAAGAAATGATGAATATGCAACTATGCGATGATATTAAGAATTACTGATTGTATATGTAGAATGGAATGATATCTTAATCTTTGTTGTTAATTTTTTTTAATTAATAAAAAAATGTGGATCGATAATTTCTCACTGTTTAAGACAAAATCAACTTGCGGTATTTGTGACCACAGCTCAAACAAAATGAGACAGCCTATTCAGATCTTTCTATTTCTTTCTGCATCAGTTTTGTGGTTTGGGTGTTTCTGGGTATTTGTCTGATTCACCTAGGTCACTCAATGTGTTGCCATACAGTTGTTTGTGTCATCATCTTATAATTGTCTTGGTTGGTGCACAGTTGGTAGTAATGTCTCCTTGTTCATTTCTGATATCTGAAGAAACCATTCTTTCCCGTTTGAATAATCTCAACTCCCTTGCCAAAGATCAATTGACCCTAGATGGAAGGACTTATTTCTAGGCTCTCAATTTTATTCTGATCGTCTCTATGACTGTGCTTGTGTCAGTACAAAGGCAATTAAGAAACCAATCCCACATGAAGAAATATCAGAAAGAGTAAAGTACTGAGGAATAAATTTAACCAAGGGGAGGAAGACATACCTACTGACAACTACAAAGTATTGCCAAAAGAGAGCAAGAGACCTCAATAAGTATAAAGATGTACAATGTGCATGGATTGGAAGACTTAAGGTTGGTAAGCTGTCCCAACTACACCAAATGGTCCAAAGATTCAATGCAATCCATATCAGAATCCTAAGCGTATGTTTTGCAGGAATAGAAAGTCCCATCCCAAAGTTCTTATGAATTTCAAGAAATCCAGAAGAGCCAGAACAGTTTTGAAAAGGAACAAAAAAGTTAGAGGAATCAAACTACCATTGAGTAAATCTACTACAAAGCTGCAGAAATGACAACAGGTGGTGGTTGAAATACTGGATATCCACATGACTGCTATAACAGAATCAAGGAAATAAGAAGTGCTGATGAGAATGCCAAGAAGTAGTCACCCATGCAAACTTCTGGTGGAATGATAAGATTCCCTCTGTAGCAAAGAGCTGGGTCAAACCTCAGAACATGGAATATAGAATGAGTCTCAGAAATACCAATTCTACACCTAAGTCTTTATGCCACAAAAAATTGCAAGCAAGGACTCAACCAGATACTTGAACACCAAAGTTCATGGCACCATTATTCATAAACACCAAAACATGGAAGCAACTAATATCCATCAATAGAAGAATGGATTAACAAAATGGGCTTTATGCTTATAATGGAATATTATGCACTCACAGCAAGGATTGAAGTGTTGATAGTCACTAGAATATAGATGATTCATGAAGACATCATGTTTAGAGAAACAAATCAGACAAAAAAGGACAAATACTGTGCGATTTCCCCTATATGAAATACTTAGAATCACATGCCCATAGTCTGGGGAACATGTGGAGATTTGGATAGTGCATGTGTCTCAAAAGAGGTTGAGCAGGATTTCTTCATATTACTGTTTGGTCATTTATAACATGAGGAAAACAGACAAGTGCATCCTTAAGTCCCTTCCAGTTATAGGTGTCAATGTATCTCCATGCTGCTTCTGTCATCGCACTGATGTTGAGCAGAGATGCAGAAATGAGAGCAGGGGCTAGGGTTGGGGTATCTCGGGGGGTGAGTTCATAGAAAAATAGGTTGCTGGTCTTACCTGCTTTGTAGAAATGAGAACTTTCTAGTACATTGAGGGAGTCATGGGTAAGAGTTTATATAAAGCTGAAAAGGTGCTTACTAAACCATCTGCTAGGGGTAAGGGGGTATAGCTCAGGGGTAGAGCATTTGACTGCAGATCAAGAGGTCCCTGGTTCAAATCCAGGTGCCCCCTTATTTGCCTCCACTTTTGGTAGCTCAAACTACCCATATACTCTCTCATGGGCCCCTACACAAGGCTGAGAGTTCTCCACTAGTTGGAATGGGTAGGAACTCCTAGTTTGATAGCCGAGGACACCCACATACTCCTTCATGAGCCACACACAAAGGATTAAGTGTTCTCCACCACCTGTGGTTTCTTGGAGAAAGCCCACAAAACCTCTCTCTCTCTGGACTGCATAACATGGAGTCACCATGATGTGACACTGATGTCTGTGGGGATCATATCCTTAACACACTGTGTTCCCTGAAGGCACATGCTGACGGGAAAGCCTCCCACCTCCGAATGTCCAGTACAGAGCACACATAGCAGCTCTCAAAAACTTTCTGTGAAGCCAGGGCCACAGTCCAGGCAAATGTCAAAGGGGTGCACCAGCACAGAGACAATCTGGAAAGACTGGGAAAGATGCTTTAACTTATACTCCTAGCATTCAATGACTGAATACAGGCTAAATTTGTGAGAATCAAGAACAAACAGGAACAAGAATGAAGTTCTGATCCATGCGACAACATGGATGAAATTTTAAGACTTCATATTGACTGAAATAAGCCAGACACAAATGGGAAAATATGGTATGGCCTCAGCAGTGTGACAAATCAGAATAAGCAAATTATACAGTCTGAAACTGAAATAGAGATTATGGGGGGCCAGAGTTGTGGTACAGCATGATAACTTAAGGCTTTATTGATACAGGATTTTTGTTTGGGTGAGATTGAAAATGTTGGGAAAGGATAGTGGTGATGGTAGCATTATCTTGTCAATAACATTAAGACCACTGAATTATATATTGTAAGGTAACTAGGATAGAAATTTTAAAAGAACTATCATAACATATATGACACAAACAGTGAGCCCTATGGAACTGTGAACTACACTTAATAGGACAATTGTAATAATATGGTTTATTCCACTCTCACACAGATACCACACTAAGACCTGGTATTAACAAAGAGGAGGGAGTATAATGAGCAATGTTTTTTTCTGCGTGATCTACTTCTAAACCTATAACTTCTCTAATTATAAATCTAAATGTGATTCATGATCAAAAAGTCCTGGAGAAGGTGTAGGGGAATCCAATTTCCAGCTGTAACCAGAGCATATTTGAATGTCCAGTTTTCAACAAAACATCACAAGTCAGAGAAAGAAAGAGCAAAGTATGGCATCTTTGAAGGAGTAAAACTGAATTGACAGAAAGCATCTCCAAGGAAGCCCAGACATTGGACCTACGACAGAAAGACCTATAATCACCCATGTAAATGTGGTCAAGGAGCTGAAGGAAAACATGAACAGAAAACCCAGAAAATAATGAATGCTATGTATGAACAAAATAAAAATATAAACAAAGAGGTAGAAATTACAAAAAGGGAAACAATTTCTAGAAGTCAACAGTACAAAACCTGAAATAACAAATATTCAACATGGCACTTCAGCAGCAGATTTAAATAGGCAGACAGAAGAATCACCAAACGTGAACAAAGAATGATGGAAATTATCCAGTGTGAGGAGCAGAAGCGAAAGAGAAGTAAGAGAGCAGACCCTGAGGGACCTGCGGAGCTCCAGCAAGCACACCCACACACACATTGTGAGAGTCCTGGAAGTAGCAGACTGAGGAAGGAGATAGAAAGAATAGTTGAAGAAAAAATGGCCTCAAATTTCCCAAATTTAGTGAAAGACATGAATACACCCAAGACTTCAGCAAATTGCAAGCAGGATAAACTAGAGAGATCACTCCAAGGCATGTGAAAGTCAAATTGTGAAAAGACAAAGAGAAAGAGAGACCCTTGGAAGCAGTGAGAGAGAAGCAACACGTCACACACAAGGGACCCTCAGTAAGATTAGCACCTGACTTCTCTGGAGAAATTATTGAGGAGTGTGGGTTGACATATTTCAACTGCTAATAGGAACAGAAACTGTTAACCTAAGTTCTGTGAGGAACGAAATAGAAAATCAGGTTAAAACAAAGGCTAGGTGAGATCACAAGCATGCACTAGGGAGGCCTTCAGACACAAAGGAAAGGACACTAATGTGGGCCATATGTAGAAATAAAGAACAAGGTTAAACATAACTACATAGAAAAATATAAAAGCCAGTATCATTGTGGTGTTCATTTGTAGCACTTCTCTTTAACTATGATCTAAATAGCTAACAAATGAAACAAAAGTTATTGATCTCTGTTAATGTACCCATGGAGTATAAAGATAAAGTCTGTGAGAATAACGATGTAAAAATGGAGGAACCGTGATGTACATAGACACGCAGATGTATGCGATACAAATGAAGTTGGCATTATTCAAACTAGGTCGTATAGTTCTTGCAAGAACTACTTCAAAGGTGTGATTCATGTACAAAGAGTGTTTAAGTCCAGGGTACAGGGGGGAAACTGCTATTGCATGCTATGGGCTATGTTTAAAAGGAAAATATCAGCACTGCCACAGCAACAGCAGAGATAAATAATGGGGAGGAACAAGAGTTAAGAGGAGGTTTAGATTTCCTATTTGGCGAGGGTGTGTTTATTGGTTTTCTTTCTCTTGGAAACAATTAAATTATTTGAAATTGAGAGTATTGATGGACTGTGGATTTTGAGCCCTATACATGATTCCTGATGAATGCAGATGACTGAAGGATGCACTGACTGAGCAGTAGATTGGCAAATGATGGTGTAAACTTATGAAGAAATGTTGTGCTGGTAAAAAAAAGGAATGCAGTTGTGAGGCAAGCAATGATGTGAATGAATGTATGGGACATTTGGTGAGGAAAATAAGCCAGAAACATAAGAACAACAATGGTATGGTCTCCTTTAGAAAATTTTTACAAGAAAACAGGGGCCTAGATTGTAAGATTTAACAGCAGACACATTTAATCCAGTGGCAATTATTATTTCTGGATTTTGAAAGGTTGTTTTATATGTATATAAACCTGATATATATATATATATATATATATATATATATATATTGATTTATATGTATAAATAATATATTTATTCTATATGTTTATATATGTAAATATATATAATATATATTTTATATATATATAACCTGATATTTAGAGATAAGAACGAAGCTAATCAGGTTGGGTTAAATTCAGAACACAGGGGTAATGAAGACATTATCTACATTTTAGAACCACACATACTCTTTAGGACCAAAGGAAGAAAGGTTTATTTGGTCTGGAACCAAAATTTTCTGTAACACATAATCTAACTCAACCTATCAGTATATTGAACAACTAAAATACAGGGAGCCCAGAATAAGAAAGAGGTCCTTTAATCCTGTATAGCCTAATGTAATGCCTGGATACATCCTAGAGTATATTAAGCAGATAATCAAAAAGTATTGGCAAAGTCCCTTGAGGAATGGAAAAAAATATATGAAACTATTAAACTTTACCATCAGGAAATTTCCCGATATTGTGTCAAACTTTAGGAACACCCAAATTAATAGTCCATGTCCTTGATCTTGAGGTTTACTACTGTGAAGCTTATGTAGGTAGCAGAGAAGCATAGTCTACCTATAGGTATGCCTAAGAGTTACTTCTGGAGGACCTCTGTTGTTGCTCAGAGATGACCTCACTCTCTCTAAGCCCAGTACTGCAAGTGAAATCATTGCCTTCTCCCCTATGTGGGACATGACATCCAGGGGTGAAAGTCTCCCTGGTGATGTGGGAGAGGACTCCCAGGGATGAATCCAGACCTGGCACCATGGGATCAACAATTCCATCCAGACCAAAAGGGGGAAAAGAAGTATAACTAATAAAGTATCAGTGGCAGAGAGAGTTCAAATAGAGTCAAGAGGCTACACTCCGGAGGTTGTTTTTCCGCAAGCTTTAGTTTGCTACCTACCACAACCTGCCAAACTCCAACCAGGACCATTCCAGCCAATCCTAACGCACACCTAGGGCAATATATAAGATTCCACAAGGTTTCCATATGCTACTGTAACTTTCCAGAAACCTACAACCTCCAGATGGGTCCCTGGACAAGGTAAGTTCTGAAACCTAGAGGGCCCAGCCTCTCCAAAACATCAGATAGTTCAATCTCCCTACCCCATATTAGTGACAGACTGTTCCAACATGCAAGAGTTAGAATGGCCATAGCCCAAACATCCCTAAAGAGAGGGAGAGAAAGAGCAAAGGGGATAGTAGAGTTATACAGAGAAGATCAGATTTAACAAATGAATATGAATGCTGAATCATTAAATTGATATTTCTTTTAGTCTCCAGTATCTTAGAACAGCTAGAAGTGAAAACCTAAAATTGTGGAATTGTAGCCCATGTCAAACTCTGAAATATGTTCTACAATTAATTGTGGTGCTGCGCTTTGAAATTTATTACTCTTTTGTATATATGTTATTTTTCACACACAAAGAAAGAAAAACTGTCAATTGTGGTGATAAAAATTAGTCAAGCCTTCTAGCCTCCTATATTCTGGCAAAGCTAGAAGGAAAAATCTGAGAGGATCGTATGGTAGCCCATGACAAACTCTGGGATCTGTCCTGTAACTACTTGTTGAAGAGTGCTTTGAAAACTACTGCTTTTTATTTCTTTGCTTTGTATATATGTTATACAGGTAAATTAATGAACCAGGTAAATTAATGAAATACAAAGGAAGGGAGAAAAGGGAGGAACTGAGGGTCAAAAATCATATACAACATAGAGAAAAACAGATTGTCCTTCCACATCAATACTGCTTTAAATGTAATTGGTCTGTATTTTTCTTTTCTCTACTGTCTTTGCCTGGTGTCAGTGCTAGGTGATGCTGGTCCCGCAGGGTTAGTTAGGAAGTGTGCTCCCCTATTCAATTTCTCTAAAAGATACGTAACAATTGCTGTTAATTGTTTTTAAATTTTTGGTAGAATTGACCAGGTAAGTCATCAAATCTTGAGCTTCTCTTTGATGGTAGGGTTTGTTTACTGATTCAATGTCTTCATTTGATTTAAGTCTGTGGTAGGATGAATTATGTATCCCAACAAACACATGTCCTTAATCTCAATCTGGATGTGAACCCCGTGTATAAAGGGCCTTCGGAGATGTTACTTTTAGTTGTGGTGTGGCCCAGCTGAATTAGGGAGGGTATTAATCAGTTTCCTAGAGGCTTAATAGTATGAACCAGGAAGTGACAGAAGCTGGAAATGATTGCACAGTGTTTTGGGAGAAAGAATACAAGCCAAAGGAACTCCAGGATTGTCAGAAGCCAGCAGCAGAGTGCTACCATCTTTACAGGAAAAAGCAAATTCTACTAAAACCTTGATTGTGGAATTCTTCTTTCAGCCTCTAAACTGTGGTTCAGTAATTTCCCATTGTTTGAGACAAAACCAGTTTGTGGTATTTGTGACTGCAGTGCAGGCAAAATGAGACTGTTCTATTCAATCTTTCTATTTCTTTCTGTGTCAGTTTGGTGGTTTGGGTGTTTCTGGAAATTTGTCCAAGTCACTTAGGTCATATGATGTGTAGCAATACGGTTGTTTGTGTCATCCTCTTATAATTGTTTTAGTTTGCACACAGTTGGTAGTAATGTCTCCTTTTTCATTTTTGATATCTGAAGAAATTCTTCTTTCCCATTTGAAATGATCTCAGCACCCTTGCCAAAAATCAATTGACCCTAGATGGGAGGGCTTATTTCTAGGCCTTCAATTCTATTACGATGGTCTCTATGACTACCCTTATGTCAGAACAAAGGCAACTAAGAAACTCATCCCACAAGAATGATCAGAAAGAATAAAGTGCCAAGGAATAAATTTAACCAAGGGGGAGAAGACATGTCCACTGACAACTACAAAACGTTGCCAAAAGAGATCAAGAGATGTCAATAAATATAAAGATATGCAGTGTGCATGGATTAGAAGTCTTAAGGTTGGTAAGTTGTCCTGATTACACCAAAAGGTCTAAAGCTTCAATGCATTCCATATCAGTGTCCTTAGATTATGTTTTATGGAAATAGAAATTCCCATTCTAAAATTCTAATGAACTTCAAGGAATCCAGAACAGCCAAGACAGTTTTGAAAAGGAACAAAAAAGTTAGAGAAGTCACACTTCCATTGACAAAATCTACTACAAAGCTACAGAAATGAGAACACGTGGGGTCAGAAAACTGGATACCCACATGGCTGTTATAACAGAATCAAGGAAATAAGAAGTGCTGATGAGGATGCAGAAAAGTAGGCACCCATGCACACTTTTAGTGGGATTCTAAGTTTACCTCTCTTGCAAAGAGTTGGGTGGAGCCTCAGAAAGTTGAACTCAGAATGACTGTATGAATTTCCAATTCTACACCTACATTTCTATGTGGCAAAGCATTGAAAGCAAGGACTCGACTAGATACTTGGACACCAAAATTCATGGCACCATTATTCATAAACTCAAAAACATGGAAACAATTAGCGTCTATCATCAGAAGAATGGATTAACAAAACAGGCTTCAAAAATATAATGGACTATTATGCGCTCACAAGAAGGAATTTAGTACTGATACTCTCTAGAATATAGATGAACTGTGAAGACATGATGTTGAATGAAATACATCAGACAAAAAAAGACAAATATTCTATGATTTCCCTTATATGAAATACTTAGAATCACCATGTCCACAGATCAAAATTAAATGACAGATTACTGAGGGTGAGAAGCAGGGATGGGAAAATAGTTTTGTGCAGAGTTTCTATTTGGGGTGATCAAATAATTTTGGTAATGGATGCTGTCGAGGGCAACACAACAGTGTGAATATAATAAATACCAGTGACGGGAAATTTTTAATTGTATTAAGGGCGTCAGAACTAAAGTTGAAAAAGAAAAAAGGATCCCCTTGTTCAAATCCAGAGTCCTCTCTTTTTACTCATGCTATGTTGCTTCAATGTTGCTTCCCAGGACTACTATTTCAGGATCTGTGTCAAGTATTGGAAAGTTCATTGACTCCTCCATTCACCATCATCATGACTTAAATGTGGAGAGTGCATGTGTCTCAAAAGTGGTTGAGCAGCATTTCTTCATATTACCATTTGGTCATTTATAACATGAGGAAAACAGGCAAGTAAATCCTAAAGTTCCTTCCAGTTATAAGTATCAATGCTTCTCCTGTTTCTGTCACCTCTGACTGATGGCAAGCAGAGATGCAGAAATGAGAGCAGGCAGTAGGGTTGGGGAGCCTCTGGGAGTGAGTTCATATAAGAGTAGGTTGCCGGTCATACCTGCTTTGTAGAGATGATAAATTTACAGTGTGCTGAAGGAGTCATGGGTAAGAGTTTATATAAAATTGCAAAGGTGCTTACAAAGCCAGTTGCTATGAGCAAGGGGGTATAGCTCAGGGGTAGAGCATTTGACTGCAGATCAAGAGGTCCCTGGTTCAAATCCAGGTGCCCCCTACCATTGGTTTTTCTAGCCACAAAACCTATCGCTTGCATGCTCAGACTTCTACTGGCTGTCTCTCCCAGGGCAAACCACGGATAAACAGTAACTTATAACCCCAAATCATCACCCTCAGCTCCCCTCTTCCTATCAAGACAGCATGGCTCACTGCACTGGCAGTCAGACATAAGAGGGCACATTATAGCATTCAAGATCTCATGTAGGGCAGATTTTTCACTCTGGGAATCTCGTTTCTAACACACCATGGCTCTCTCCTATACTTGTCCCAAACCCATAAGACTGAGCCCTGGCTTAGGTTCTGTACCAATGAAACAAGGGGTCTACACTTGTAACTTTGTGAAACCATTTGAACTATAGCCCATTTCTATCTTTACTGGGGGCCCAGAGGAGGATTATCTGTGTATTTTGGCAAAATCCAATGACCAGCCCTCAGACTAAACAGAAAAAGTGATAGGTAATGGGCTGAGGGTCCTACAGGCATATCTTTTCTTGCCCCACTGCGATCTCAACCCAAGAACTGAGGTTGGGAAAACTCCCGATCTGTTGCTATGACTCATGCCTAGCAACTTCCAAGACACCAGTTCAGAGAAGAAGTGAAAACTGTTTTATAGAACTGAGTGTTACCAGACAGGTGAAAGGTAACAACTAATTTGCACTAGCATGCCAGGGGGTGTAGCTCAGAGGTAGAGCATTTGACTGCAGATCAAGAGGTCCCTGGTTCAAATCCAGGCACCCCCTTTCTTGTCTATATTTTTGGTAGCTGAGGCTACCCACATACTCTTTTGTGGGCCCAACACAAGTCTGAAGAGATCTCCACTGGTTGGAGTGAGTAGGAAACCCCAGTTTGGTAGCCAATGACACCCACATATCGCTTACATAAGTCCCACCCAAAGGCCTAAGTGTCCTCCACCAATTGTGGTTTCTTGGAGCAACCCACAGAACCTCTCTCTCTCTGGACTGCAAAACCTGAGGTCACAGTGATGTGACATTGATGTCTATGGGGATCATATCCTCAACCACACTGTGTTCCCTGAAGGCACATGCTGACGGGAAAGCCTCCCACCTCCTAATGTCCAGTACAGAGCACACATAGCAGCTCTCAAAAACTTTCTCTGAAACCAGGGCTACAGTCCAGGCAAATGTCAAAGGGGTGCACCAGCACAGAGACAATCTGGAAAGACTGGGAAAGATGCTTTAACTTATACTCCTAGCATTCAATGACTGAATACAGGCTAAATTTGTGAGAATCAAGAACAAACAGGAACAAGAATGAAGTTCTGATCCATGCGACAACATGGATGAAATTTTAAGACTTCATATTGACTGAAATAAGCCAGACACAAATGGGAAAATATGGTATGGCCTCAGCAGTGTGACAAATCAGAATAAGCAAATTATACAGTCTGAAACTGAAATAGAGATTATGGGGGGCCAGAGTTGTGGTACAGCATGATAAGTTAAGGCTTTATTGATACAGGATTTTTGTTTGGGTGAGATTGAAAATGTTGGGAAAGGATAGTGGTGATGGTAGCATTATCTTGTCAATAACATTAAGACCACTGAATTATATATTGTAAGGTAACTAGGATAGAAATTTAAAAAAAAACTATCATAGGATTGTATGACACAAACAGTGAACCTTACGTAACCTGTGAACTACACTTAATAGGACAATTGTAGTAATATTGCTTAATCTACTCTCACACAGTGTTCTAGTTTGCAAGCTGACAGAATGCGATACACCAGAAATGGAACAGGTTTATTAAGTTGCCAGTTTCCATGTTCTAAGGCTGTGAAAATGTCTAAATTAAAGCAAGTCCATATTAATGTCCAATTCAAAGGATCCAAGGAAAGATACCTTGGTTCAAGAAGGCCAGTGACATTCAGGGTTTCTCTCTCAAGTGAGAAAGCACGTGGCGAACATGGCAACATCTGATAACTTTCTCTCCAATCTTCTTGTTTCATGAAGCTCCCCTGGGGACATTTTCCTTCTTCATCTCCAAAGGTCTCTGCCTGGATGGGCTCTAAAACTTTTTTCCAAAATGGTTCCCTCTTAAAGGGCTCCAGTAAGCAAACCCACCTTGAATGGGTGGATACATATCTCCATGGAAATCATCTAACCACAATTGGATGGGTCACATCTCCATGGATAATCAAAAAGCTCCCATCCAGCAATATTGAATGAGGATTAAAGGACTTGACTTTTCTGGGCTACAACACAGAGGCAAACCAGCACATAACGGTACCACATTAAGACCTGGTGTTAATACAGGGGAGGGAGTATAAGGAGCTATGTATTTTCTGCATGATCTTCTTTTTAACTTACAACTTCTCTAATCATAACTCTAAACATGATTCATGATCAGAAAGTCCTGGGGAAGTGGTAGGGGAATCCAATTTCCAGGATGTAACCAAAATAAAATATTCAAAATCCCTGTTTTAAACAAAACATCACAAGTCAGACAAAGAAAGAGCAAAGTATGGCCTCTCTGAAGGAATAAAAATGAAGTGACAGAAACCATTCCAGAGGAAGCCCAGACATTGGACTTACCACAGAAAGACTTGCAATCAACCATGTAAATATTGTCAAGGAGCTGAAGGAAAACACGAACAGAAAATCCAGGAAATAATGAATGCTATGTATGAGCAAAATAAGAATATAAACAAAGAAATAGAAATTATGAAAAGGGAAGCAAATAGAATTCCTGGAAATCAACAGTACAAAACCTGAAATAACAAATATTGACCATGGTGCTTCAACAGCAGATTGAAACAGGCAGACAGAAGAATCAGCAAATGTGAACATGGGATGATTGAAGTTATCCAGTGTGAGGAGCAGAAGTGAAAGAGAAGGAAGAAAAGAGAGCAGACTCCGAGGAACCTGTGGAGCTCCAGCAATCACATCCACATGCACATGGTGGGAGTCCTGAAAGTAGCAGACAGAGAAGGAGACAGAAAGAATATTTGAAGAAAAAATGATCCCAAACTTCCCCAATTTAATGAAAGACATGAATAGACCCAAGACTTCAGCAAATTGCAAGCAGGATAAACAAAAGAGATCACTCCAAAGCATGTGAAAGTCAAACTGTGGAAAGACAAAGAGAAAGAGAAACCCTTGGAAGCAGTGAGAGAAGCAACATGTCATGCACAAGGGACCCTCAGTAAGATTAGCACCTGACTTCTCTGGAGAAATTATTGAGGAGGGTGGGTTGACATATTTCAACTGCTAATAGGAACAGAAACTGTTAACCTAAGTTCTGTGAAGAATGAAATAGAAAATCAGGTTAAAACAAAAGCTAGGTGAGATCACTACCTGCCCTATAAGAATGCTCTAAGGAGGCCTTCAGACGGAAAGGAAAGGACACCAAGGACACCAGACACTAACACTGGCCATATGTAGAAATAAAGAACAAGGTTAAATGAAACTATATAGAGAAACATAAAAGTCAGTATCATTGTGCTGTTTGTTTGTAGCTCCTCTCCTTAACTATTTGATCTAAATGGCTAACACATGAAAAAAATTATTAATCTCTGTTAATGTGTCCATGCAGCATAAAGATGTAATCTAGATAATAAACACACAAAAGCGATGGAACAGAGACATAGTAGTTGTATCGTATAGGAAGGAAGTCGGCATTATTCAAATTAGGTTGAATATAAGTCTAAGAAGTAAATATAATCCCCAAGGTAGCCACTAAGAAAAAAAAATACAGAAAGGGAGATAAGAAGGGATTTAAAATGGTACAGAACCAGGGAAATTAATGAAATACAAAGGAAAAGGAAAAAGGGAGGAATTCAGGGTCAAAATTATATAAGACATAGAAGAAAACGGATTACCAAATTGCAGAGGTCCTTCCTTCTCAGTAATTCCTTTAAATGTAATTGGTCTGTCATTCTCTTTTCTCATACTGTCTGCCTGGCGTCAGTGCGAAGGCAATGCTGGGTCCGCAGGATCAGTTCGGAAGTATGCCCCCTTATTCAATTTTTCTAAGGGATATGTAATAATTGCTATTAATTGTTCTTTATGTTTGGTAGAATTCACCAGGGAAGTCATCAAATACTGAGCTTCTCTTTCATAGGAGGGTTTGATACTGATTCAATGTCTTCATTTGTTATAGGTATATTATAGGCTGTATTATGTATCCCAACAAACATATGTCCTTAATCTCAATCTGCATCCCTCTGGGTGTGAACCCCTTGTACACAGGACCTTTTGAAGATGTCACTTATGGTTGTGGTGAGCCCAGCTGAATGAGGGTGGATATTAAACTAGTTTACTGGAGGCTTAATAATATGAACCAGGAATGATTGCACATTGTTATGGGAGAAGGACTGCAAGCCAAGGGACCTCCAGGATTGTCAGTAGCCAGCAGCAGAGTGCTACCATCTTTGCAGGAGAAAGCAGATTTTACTGATACCTTGATTTTGTAATTCTTTTGGCCTCAAAACTGTGATTCAGTAATTTCCCATTGTTTAAGACAAAACAAGTTTATGGTATTTGTGACCACAGCACAAGCAAAATGAGACAGCTGTATTCAATCTTTCTATTTCTTTCTGTGTCAGTTTGGTGGTTTGGGTGTTTCTGGGAATTTGTCAAATTTGCCTAGGTCATACAATGTGTTGCCATATAGCTGTTTGTGTTATTGTCTCATAATTATTCATATGAAGTGTTGCCATACAATTGTTTGTGTTATACTCTTATAACTGGTTTGTTTTGTGCACAGAAGGTAATAATATCTCCTCTTTCATGTCTGATTTCTGAAGAAACTCTGCTTTCCCCTTTGAATGATCTCAGCTCCCTTGCCAAAGATCCACTGACTCTAGATGGGAGGGCTTATTTCTAGGCTCTTAATCCTATTCTGATGGTTTCTATGACTACCCTCATGCCAATTAAGAAACCAATCCCACATGAAGAACAGAAAGAATAAAGTGCTGAGGAATAAATTTAACCAAGGAAGAGAAGACATGTCCACTGACGACTAAATGTTGCCAAAAAGGATTAAAAGTCCTCAATAAATACAGATATACAGTGTGCACAGATCAGAAAACTTAAAGTTGGTAAGCTGTCCCAACTATACCAAATAGTCCAAAGATTCAATGCAACCCCTAATCAGAGTCCTAAGAGTATGTTTTGCAGGAATAGAAATTCCCATCCTAAAATTTGATGAATTTCAAGGAATCCAGAGCAGCCAAGACAATTTTGAAAAGGAACAAAAAAGTTAGAGGAATCACACTTCCATCGACAAAATCTACTACAAAGCTACAGAAATGAAAACAGGTGGTGGTCAGAAAACTGGATATCCACATAGATGTTATTACAGAATCAAGGAAATAAGAAGTACTTATGAGGATGCAGAGAAGTAGGTACCCATGCACATTTTTGGTGGGATTCTAAGCTTTTCTGTGTGTCAATGAGTTGGGTGAATCCTCAGAAAGTGGAACTCAGAATGACTGTATGAATCACCAATTCTACTTCTAGGTTTCTATGCTCCTAAAGAATTGAAAGCAAGGAATCAACCAGATACTTGGACACCAAAGTTCATGGCACCATTATTCATGAACACCAAAACATGGAAACAACAACTAGTCCATCAAGACAGAATGAATTAACAAAACATGCTTTATACCTATAATGGACTATTGTGTACTCACAACAAGGAATGGAGTGCTGACACTCACTAGAATATAGATGAACCATGAAGACATCATGTTGCGTGAAATCAGTCAGACAAAAAAAGGACAAATATTGTACAAATTCCTTTATGTGAAATACTTAGAATCTCTATGTCCATAGAACAAAGTTAAATGACAGGTTACTGAGGGTGGGAAGGAGAGATGGGAAAATAGTTCTCAAAGTAAGCAGTTCCTATTTTTTTGTGATCACATAACTGGTAATGGATGCTGTTGAGGGTAATGCAACAGTGTGAATATAATAAATATCACTGATGGGAATATTTTAGTTGTATTTAGGTTATTAGAACAGAAGATCAAAAAAAGGAAAAAAGAAAAGGGATCCTCTGGTTCAAATCCAGAGATCCCTCTTATTACTCATTTTATATTGCTTCAATGCTGCTTCCCAGGACTACTATATCCTGATCGATGTCATGTATCGGGAAGTTCATTGACTCCTCCAACCTCCATCATCATGGCTTAATGGACAGAACCACAGACTGGTGACACATGTTGAGATGTGCATAGTGCCTCAAAAGCAGTTGTGCAGCATTTCTTCATATTGCTGTCTGGTCCTTTATAACACGAGGAAAACAGACAAGTACGCCCTAAAGACCCTTCAAATTATGTGTCAATGCTTCTCCATGCTGCTTCCATCACCACAGACTGATGGCAAGTAAAGATACAGACATGAGAGCAGGGAATAGGGTTGGGGAACCTCTGGGGGTGCGTTCATAGAAGAATAGGTTGCTGGTCTTACCTGCTTTGTAGAAATGAGAAATCTCCAGTGTGCTGAAGGAATCATGGGTAAGAGTTTACATAAAGCTGAAATGGTGCTTACATAGTTAAATTTATTAGTAAGGGGGTATAATTCAGAGATAGAGCATCTGACTATATATAAAAAAAAAATCCATGATTCAAATCCAGGTGCCCCCTACCACATTGGTACTCATAGAAGGTGTTGCTTGCATCCTCAGACTTCTGCTGGCTGGCTCTCCCAGGACAAACCAAATGGCTTATATATAAAAGGCTTTCCAGGAACAGACAGTGTTTGGTATTTGGTATTTACAAATTATTGCCCTTAGCTCCCCTCTTTCCACCAAGACAGCATGGCTCACCGTGCTGGCACTCAGACATAGGGAGACACATTCTAGCATTCAAGGTCTCATGGAGGGTAGATTCTCACTCTGGGTATCTGGTTTCTCACACGCCACAGCTC
Source organism: Tamandua tetradactyla (assembly GCF_023851605.1). Classification (NCBI taxonomy): domain Eukaryota; kingdom Metazoa; phylum Chordata; class Mammalia; order Pilosa; family Myrmecophagidae; genus Tamandua; species Tamandua tetradactyla. The sequence goes on along the minus strand of NC_135327.1, from coordinate 194,000,201 downwards.
TCTCCTATACTTGTCCCAAACTCGTAGGCCCAAACCCTGGCTTAAATAGTGTACCAAGAGGAACAAGGAGTTTGCACTTGGAAATCTGTGAAACCATTTGAGCTACATCTCACCTCTGTCTTCTCTGGGGATCCAGGGAAGGATTATCTGTATATTGTGGGAGATCCAATGGCCAGCCCTTGGACTAAACTGAAAAGGTGATAGGTAATGGGCCAAGGGTCCTACAGTCATCTCACTTCTTGCCCCACTGCAACCTCCAACTAGGGACTAAGGTTGGGAAAACTCCAAATCTGTGGTTAAGGTGTCTAATTATGAGTCATGCCCAGCAGCTTCCAAGAAGCCAGTCCACAGAGGAAGCAATAACTGCATTTTACTGAGCTGAGTGTTACCAGACATATGAAAGGTAGCAATTAAGTTATACTAGTATGGCAGGGGGTGTAGCTCAGGGGTAGAGCATTTGACTGCAGATCAAGAGGTCCCTGGTTCAAATCCAGGTGCCCCCTTATTTGTCTACACTTTTGATATCTGCCATATATTCTTTCATGGGCTCTATTCAAAGCTGAGAGATCTCCAAGTTGGACTGGGTAGGAACCCCCAGTTTGGTAGCTGAGGATATCCACTGTTCTAGTTTTCTAGCTGCCAAAATGCAATACACCAGAGACAGAATGGCTTTTAAAAGGGGGAATTTAATGAGCTGCTAGTTTATAGTTCTAAAGCCAATAAAATGTCCCAATTAAAACAAGTCTATAGAAATGTCCAATCAAAGGCATCCAGGGAAAGATACTAGGGAAAGAAGGCTGATGAAGTTCGGGGTCTCCCTCTCAAGTGAGAAGGCGTAATGGAGAGCACAGTCAGGGAGGGTTTCTCTCTTGGCTGGAAGGGCACATGGTGAACACACTGTCATCTGCTAGCTTTCTCTCCTGGCTTCCTTTCATGAAGCTCCCCAGGAGGCATTTTCCTTCTTCATTTCCAAAGGTTGCTGGCTGGTGGACTCTCTGCTTCTCGTGGCTATGTCATTCTGCTCTCTCAGAATCTCTAGCTTTCTCCAAAATGTTTCCTCTTTTATAGAATTCCAGTCAACTAATCAAGACTCACCCGAATGGGTGGAGACATGTCTCCACCTAATCCAGCTTAACAACCACTCTTGATTAAATCACATCTCCAGGGAGATGATCTAATTACAGTTTCAAACATACCATACTGAATAAGGGTTAGAAGAAACGGCTGCCTTGACAAAATGGGATTAGGATTGAAACATGGTTTTTCTAGGGTACATACATCATTTCAAACCAGCACACCCACATACTGCTTCATCAGCCCCACACAAAGGATTCAGTGTTCTCCATCACTTGTGGTTTCTTGGAGCAACCCCACAAAACCTCTGTCTCTCAGAACTGCATAACATGGAGTCACAGTGATGTGACATTGAAGTCTATGGGGATCATATCCTCAACCACACTGTGTTCCCTGAAGGCAAATGCTGATGGGAAATCTTCCCACCTCACAGTGTCCAGTACACAGCACACATAGCAGCTCTCAAAAACTTTCTGTGAGAGCAGGGATACAGCCCAGCCAAATGTCAAAGCAGTGCCCCAGTGCAGAGACAATCTGGAAAGACTGGGAAAGATGATTTCATTTATACTCTTAGCACTCAATGACTGAATACTGGCTAAGTTTTCGAGAATCAAGAACAAACAGGGAAAGGAACGAAGTTCTGATCCATGCGACAACATGGATGAGCTCTGAAGATGCCACATTGAATGAAATGAGCCAGACACAGACAAGAAAATGTGGTACAGTCTCAGCGATGTGAAAAATCAGAATAAGCAAATCATAGAGTCTGAAACTGGAATAGAGATAATTCGGGGCCAGGGTAGGGGAGAGGGGTGAGCTAAAGCTTCATTGGTTTAGATTTCTGTTTAGGTGAAATTGAAAAGGTTTGAGAAAGGATAGTAGTGATGGTAGAACAACATTGTCAATAACATTAACACCACTGAATTATATGCTGTAAAGTAACTAGGACAGAAATTTTAAAAGAACTACCATATGATGGTATGACGCAAAAAGTAAACCCTGCATAACCTGGAACTACACTTAACAGGAAATTATAATAATATGGTTTAATTCATTCACAAACAGGTACCACACTAAGCCCTGGTATTAAAAAAAGGGAATGAGTATAAGGATTTATATATTTTTCGCATGATCTTCCTCTACACCTACAACTTCCCTAATCATAATTCTAAGCATGATTCATGATCAAAAAGTCCTGGGAAGGGGTGGGCAATGGTGGTGCAGTGGTAGAGTTCTCACCTTCCAAGCCGGAGACCCAAGTTTGATTTTCAGTGCCTACCCATGCCAAAAAAAAAAGTCCTGAGAAGGGGTGGGGGTATCCGATTTCCAGCTGTAACCGGAGCATATTTGAATGCCCCATTTTCAACAAAACATCACAAGTCAGACAAAGAAAGAGCAAAGTATGGTCTCTTTGAAGGAATAAAAGTAAAATGACAGAAACCGTCCCTGAGCAAGCCCAGACATTGGACCCACCACAGGAAGGCTAACAATCATCCTTGTAAATATGGTCAAGGAGCTGAAGTTAAACATGAACAGAAAACCCAGGAAATAACAAATGCTGTGTATGAACAAAACAAGAATATAAACAAAGATATAAAAATTATAAAAAGAGAAGCAAATAGAATTCTTGCAACTCAACAGTGCAAAACGGAATTAACAAATATTCACCATGGTGCTTCAATAGCAGATTTAAACAGGCAGACAGAAGAATCAGCAAACCTGAACATGGAACAATTGAAATTATCCAGTGTGAGGAGCAGAAGCGAAAGAGAAGGAAGAAAAGAGAGGAGACCCTGAGGAACCTGTGGAGCTCCAGCAAGCACACCCACACACACACATTGTGGGAGTCCTGGAAGTAGCAGACTGAGGAAGGGGACAGAAAGAATATTTGAAGGAAAAATGGCCCCCAAATTCCCAAATTCAATGAAAGACATGAATACACCCAAGACTTCAGCAAACTGCAAGCAAGTAAACAAAAAAAGAAAACATCGAGGTTTTTGTAAGTCAAATTTTCGAATGACAAAGAGAAAGAGAGAGTCTTGGAGGTAGTGAGAGAGAAGCAACATGTCACACACAAGGGACCCCCAGTAAGATTAACACCTGATTTTTCTGGAGAAATTATTAAGGAATGTGGGTTGACATATTTCAACTGCTGATAGGAACAGAAACAGTCAGCCTAAGTTCTGTGAAGAATGAAGTAGAAAATCAGTTTCAAAACAAAAGTTTAGGTTTTCCAGGATAAGCTGGCTCCATTCACACCGCTCCAGGCTGTCTGACGATCAGAAGGACTCTACATGGTGAATGGCCCCCCCACATTTTACACAAAGCACAGTATTTCCAAGAGCAATGAAAATGGTCTAAAATTGACAGTGTTGCTGATTGTACAACCAAGTGAGGAGACTGGAGTCTGGGAAAAATTGCAAAGTCTATACTTTCAGTAATGATGGGACCTTGTTTGCTTGGGCAATGGAGAAAAAGTAAATATTATCAGTGTCACTAACAAGTGGTCACTGCACTCCTTCGACCTCCCAAAGATAGTTAGTCTTGAGTTCTCACCAAAAAATACTGTCCTGGCAGCATGGCAGCCTTATGCTAACTCTAAAGATGGCACAGCTGGAATACCCAACCTACAACCTTATGATATGAAAACTGGAACATGTTTGAAATCTTTCATCCAGAAAAAATGCAAAATTCATGTCATCCTGGTCAGAAGATGAAACTGTTTGTGCCCGAAATGAAGTTCACTTCTTTGAAAACAACAATTTTAGTACAATTGCATTTGCAAAAAATTAATGATGTTGTGTTATCACCCCAACTATACAAGGTGGCTGTTAATGTTCCAGGAAGCAAGGGTGTACCTTCATTTGTTAGATTATATCTGTATTAGTTAGGGTTCTCTAGAGAAACAGAATCAACAGGGAACACTTGCAAATATAAAATTTATGAAAGTGTCTCACGTGACCGTAGGAACGCAGAGTCCAAAATCCACAGGGCAGGCTGCGAAGCCGATGACTCCAATGGATGGCCTGGATGAACTCCACAGGAGAGGCTCACCAGCCAGAGCAGGAATGCAACCTGTCTCCTCTGAGTCCTCCTTAAAAGGTTTCCCATGATTGGATTTAGCATCACTAATTGCAGAAGACACTCCCCTTTGGCTGATTACAAATGGAATCAGCTGTGGATGTAGCTGACATGATCATGACCTAATCCTATGAAATGTCCTCATTGCAAAGACAGGCCAGCGCTTGCCCAATCAGATGAACAGGTACCACAACTTGGCCAAGTTGACACCTGTCCCTAACCATGACAATATCTATACCCCAACTTGGGTGGACCTCGTGTAGCTTTAACCAACAAAAGTTTCTTTAAGGCTGATAAGGTTACAATGCTTTGGAATAAAAAATCTACCACAGTGTTGGTAATAGCTAGTGCAGATGTAGACAAGGTAGGCGCTTCCTACTATGGGGAACAAATGTTGCATTACATTGCATCAAATGGAGAAAGTGCTGTGGTGCAATTACCAAAAAAGTGGTCCTATTTATGATGCAGTTTGGAACTTAGTTCTACTGAGTTATGTGCTATTTATGATTTTATGCCTGCCAAAGCGACAGTTTTCAACTTGAAATGTGATCCTGTGTTTGATTTTCAAACTGGTCCTCATAATGCAGCCTTCTATAATCCTTCTATAATCTATTAGTACTAGCTGGATTTGGAAATCTAGGGGACAAATGGAAGTTGAGATGTTAAAAACTACAAACTTATTTCCAAACCAGTGGACCCTGATTCTACATATTGTGCTTGGTGCCAATATGGTGAGCATATTTTGACTGCCACATGTGCTCCTAAGTGATGTGTTAATAATGGGTACAAGATTTGGTATTGTACTGGCTCTATCTTGCGCAAATATGATGTGCCACCAAATGCAGAAATTTGGCAAGTTTCTTGGCAGCCATTTTTGGATGGAATATTTCCAGCAAAAACAATAACTTACCAAGAAGTTCCAAGTGAAGTATCCAGTGAGGAGCCTAAAGTTACAACAGCTTATAGACCCCCAGCACTAAGAAATACAATAATCACCAATTCCAAACTGCATGAGGATGAACCACCTCAGAATATGAAGCCACAACCAGGAAATGATAAGCCATTATAAAAAACAGCCCTTAAAAATCAAAGGAAGCATGAAGCCAAGAAAGCTGCAAAGCAGGAGGCTAAAAGTGACAAGAGTACAGATTTGGCACCTGCTCCTGCCCCACAGAGCATACTCTGAAATACTGTTTCTCATTTATCTTCTGGAGACCCTGAGATAGACAAAAAAAAAAAAAAAAAATCAAGAACCCAAAGAAGAAACTGAGAGCAATCGAACAATTGAAAGAACAAGCAGCAACTGGAAAACAGTTAAAATAAAATCAGCTGGAGAAAATTCAGAAAGAGAAAGCCCTTCTGCAGGAGTCAGAAGAACTGGAATTGAGTATTTAGAGATTCACAGAAAGTAAGTTGGTTACCAAAAATCAGTGCAAACACATCTTATGTTAAACCCATTAGTGTACATGTACATGCATTAATGTTCACCTATAATTTTAACCATTTGTCCAAGACTCTGCATTTGTATGAAAGTATGCAATAATGTGTTAAATTGAGTTCTCTCTGCTAATACATCATTTAGAAAAAAGACTCATGAATTTTTAAGCTAAGCTTGACATATTGAAAGATAAATGTCATTCTTTCTTAGTAAGTAACAGTATTTACCATATAAATGAATAAATACATTTTAAATTTAAAAAAAAAGGGTTGGTGATATCACTACCAGTAGACCTGCCCTAGAACAATGCTCTAGGGAGGGCTTCAGGCTCAAAGGAAAGGACACTGGACACTAACACAAGGCAAATGTAGAAATAAAGAACAATGTTAAACGTAACTATGTAGAGAAATTTAAAAGCCAGTATCATCATGCTGTTCATTTGTAGATTCTCTCTTTAACTATACAATCTACAAAGCTGTTCTAGTTTGCTAGCTGCCAGAATGCAATATACCAGAAATGGAATGGCTTTTAAAAAGGGGAATATAATAAGTTGCTAGTTTATAGTTCTAAGGCCAAGAAAATGTCCCAGTTAAAACAAGTCTATAGAAACATTCAGTCTAAGGCATCGAAGAAAAGGTACCTTGATTCAAGAAGGCCAATGAAGTTCAGGGTTTCTCTCCCAAGTGGAAGGGCACATGGCAAATACAGTCAGAGTTTCTCTTTCATCTGGAAAGGCACATGGTGAACATGGCACCATCTGCTAGCTTTCTCTCCTGGCTTCTGATTTCATGAAGCTCCCCAGGAGGTATTTTCCTTCTTCATCTCCAAAGCACTGGCTAGTGGATTCTCTGTTTCGTGGTGCTGCAGCATCCTCTGTTCTCTCTGAATCTCCTTCATTCTCCAAAATGTTCCCTCTTTTATAGGACTCCAGAAACTAATCAAGACCCACCCAAATGGGTGGAGACACATTTACCCCAATTCAGCTTAACAACCACTCTTAATTGGGTTACATCTCCAGGGAGATGATCTAGTTACAGATTCAAACATACAGTATTGAATAGGGATTATTCTGCCTTTACAAAATGGGATTTAGATTAAAACATGGCTTTTCTAGGGGACATACATCCTTTCAAACCAGCATAAAGGCTAACACATAAAATGAAAATTATGAATCTGTCTTAATGTGCCAATGGATTATAAAGACCTAATTTTTGAAATTAACAATGTAGAAGTTCAGTGTAGTAGTTAGATTGTGTTAACTTGCCCCAATGATGGTACCCAGTTTTTCTGTTGCTATGGGGTTAAATCATCAGCATGTGAAATTCATCTATTGCTGATTACATCCGTGGTCGGCTAAGGGATATGCCTTCTACAATGTGTGATGTTTAATTTAATTATTTATGGCTTAAAAGCAGAGCTCAACACAGTTCCCAGTAATTCAACACAGCCCGGCACATCACAGTTCAGAGCTCAGAGCTGGTTCAGACCCAGACGTTTGGAGATGCAGAAAGGAATCACCCTAGGGAAAGCCCTTTGAACCCAGAGGTTGGGAGAGAAGCCCAGCAGACACTGCCATGTAACTTCCCATGTGACAAAGGAACTCAGATGAAAACTACCCTGGCTTTCCTCCAACAACCTGTAAATTTGTAACTAAATAAATCACCAGTATAAAAGCCAGTCCATTTCTGGTGTACTACATTCTGGCACTGATAGCAAACTTAAGGACAGGGGGATTGAGATGTGCAGAGACAGAGAAGTTGTATGCTATTGAAAATAAGTTGTTATTATTCAAACTAGGTTGATATAAGTCCAAGAAGTTTATGTAATACCCAAGGTAGCCACTAAGAAAAGAACAAAAAACATACAGAAAAGGAGAGTGAAGGGATTTAAAATGGTGTGGTACTAGGTAAATAAATGAAACACAAACAAAGGGAGAATTGAGGGTCAAAAATCATACAAGACATGGAGTCTGGGCCAAGATGATGGCTTAGCAATGTGTGCATTTTAGTCCATCCTCCAGAACAACTACTAAATAACCAGAAACAGTACAGAACAGCTCCTGGGGTCACGTCAGTGACCGGACACACAGCGTACCCCAGTCTGGACCACCTGGACCAGCTGCGAGCCCCCCCCCCCCCCAGAACTATGAGTTCCCTAAGCCACAGTGGCCGGCACCCCTCTCCCACAGGTTGCTTCCCAGAGGGGAAAGGAAAGAGACTTTACCAGCAGCAGGGGCTGAGCCCAACCAAATGCCAATTGTGGAATTAATTAACAAATTCTGACTACTAAAAACAGACCCCCAGCTCAGGTGAACCTGGTCAAAGCGGAGGTCACTCATTTTTGTCCCGGTGCCAAGGGGGCAGCTCAGACAGAAAAAGAGAAAAAACAAAAAAGAAACAGAGGTTTTTGCGACTGTTTCTACAAAGGCTTGGCTGCCTTTGGATACAGCGGCAGGGCTTCTCAGGCTGCAACTGCCCCAGGCATAGGCAGAAACAAGCTCGTTTGAGGGCTTGTCTGGAGCCTGTGCCTTCCCCAGGGGAGGGGTGAAGCCCAGCTCAGGTGGAATCCCTCCCTCAAGGAATTCAGACACCAGGGCTTGGTGTCTAATCTGAAGCTATTAAAACCAGCCTACAACCTCTCCTCTGTCTCCACCATGCCCCCAACAGGGAGAGTCTGTCAAAGTTAAAGGTACCACATCATCTTATGCTGGTGGGACCTGCAGGCAGACAAGCACCGCATACTGGGCAGGATAAGAAAAACAGATCCCAGGGACTTCACAGGAAAGTCTTTCAACCTGCTGAGTCTCACCCTCAGGGAAAACCGATGCAGGTGACTCTTTCCTCCTGATAGGAGGCCAGTTTGGTCTGGGAAAATCTGGCTGGGGTCTATAATACCCAAGTAGACCCTCCTAAGGGTGGGGGTGGGGGGAAAGGCACCCTACAGCAGGGCAAGAAACAAGAAAACAAGAACTGAAAAATTCTCCTCTGTTAAACAAAACCTAAGCTAGAGGTCCAGAAAAGGCTGAACTGAATGTCAAAGAACAGATAGACAACAAATTCATACAGCAGGCATACAGCAGGAAACCCTAGGTAAAAGAAGTGAAAGCAATCTCCAGAATAAACTAATTAAGGTAATTAAATGCCTAGACACCAGCAAAAAATAAAAAATCACACCAGGAAAATTGAAGATATGGCCCAGTCAAAGGAACAAACCAACAATTCAAATGAGATACAGGAGCTGAAACAAGTAATTCAGAATATACAAACAGACATGGAAAACCTCATCAAAAACCAAATCAATGAATTGAGAGAGGGTATAAAGAATGCATGAATGAACAAAAAGAACAAATTGAAAGTCTGAAAAAACAAATCACAGAACTTATGGGAATGAAAGGCACAGTAGGAGAGATGGGAACAAACAATGGGAAAAAAAACAATGGGAACCTACAATGGTAGATTTCAAGAGGCAGAAAATAGGATTAGTGAACTGGAGGACAGAGCATCTGAAATCTGACAAGAAAAAGAAAATATAGGGGAAAAATGGAAAAATATGAGCAAGGACTCAGGGAATTGAATGACAATATGAAGCACACGAACATACACATTGTGGGTGTCCCAGAGGGGGAAGAGAAGGGAAAAGGAGGAGAAAAACTAATGGAGGAAATTATCACTGAAAATTTCCCAACTCTTATGAAAGACTTAAAATTACAGATCCAAGAAGTGCAGCATACCCCAAAGAGAATAGGTCCAAATAGACATACTCCAAGACATTTACTAATCAGAATGTCAGAGGTCAAAGAGAAAAAGAGAATCTTGAAAACAGCAAGAGAAAAGCAATTCATCACATACAAGGGAAGCCCAATAAGACTATGCCTAGATTTCTCAGCTGAAACCATGGAGGCAAGAAATGGACAGTGGAATGGTATATTTAAATTATTAAAAGAGAAAAACTGCCAACCAAGAATTCTATATCCAACAAAATTGTCCTTCAAAAATGTGGGAGAAATTAAAATATTTTCAGACAAAAAAATCACTGAGAGAATTTGTGACCAAGAGACCAGCTCTGCAAGAAATACTAAAGGGAGCACTAGAGAGATATGAAGACAGAAGAGGGAGGTGTGAAGAAGAGTGTAGAAAGGAAGACTATGAGTAAAGGTAAAAAAAAAGGAAAATTAGATATGACATATAAAATCCAAAAAGCAAAATGGTAGAAGAAAGTACTACCCATATAGTAATGACACTAAATGTTAATGGATTAAACTCCCCAATCAAAAGACACAGTCTGGCAGAATGGATTAAAAAACAGGACCCATCTGTATGCTATCTCTACTCAAAGGACATGAGGGCAAGGATACAAACGGACATTTGCCCACCAATGTTTATAGCAGCATTATTTACAATTACCAAGAGATGGAAACAGCCAAAATGTCCATCAACAGATGGGTGGCTAAACAAACTGTGGTATATACATGTGATGGAATATTATGCAGCTGTAAGACAGAATAAAGTTATGAAGTATGTAACAGCATGTATGGACCTTAAGGACATTATGCTGAGTGATATTAGCCAAAAACAAAAGGACAAATACTGCATGGTCTCACTGATATGAACTGACATTAGTAAACTTGGAATATTTAATTGGTAACAGAGACCATCAGGAGATAGACATAGGGTAAGATATTGGGTAACTGGAGGTGAAGGGATACAGATTGTGCAACAGGACTGAATATAAAAACTCAGAAATGGACAGCACAATACTACCTAACTGTAATACAATTATGTTAAAACACTGAATGAAGCTGTATGTAAGAATGATAGAGGGAGGAGGGTTGGGGGCATAAATGAAATCAGAAAGATAGACAATAAAGAATGAGATGGTATAATCTAGAAATGCCTAGAGTGTATAATGGTAGTGACTAAATGTACAAATTTAAAAAATGTTTTTGCATGAGGAAGAACAAAGGAATGTCATTACAGCAGGGTGCTGAAAATAGATGGTAACCAATATTTTAAAATTTCAACTTATGTGTGAGACTAAAGTAAAAAATGTTTATTTGGTACAGATTTATATTTTGACTAGTGCATTTCCTATTATAACTTATGTAGATAGCTTGGTTGAACACCATAAGTACATAGAACCTTGGGTAGGACATGAGATTTTGTTGGTTTGTCCAGAGTGATGCCCCAATGAATCCCAGAGTGATTTGATCAGTGAGTGGAAAAGTATTTGCAAAGGCCCCTTCGGGGAATTGTGAGAACAGGGGAAAATTCAACCTCCCCAAGTTGAATTCTTTTTTTTTTTTTATTAATTAAAAAAAGAATTAACAAAACAATTAGAAATCATTCCAATCTACATGTACAATCAGTAATTCTTAATAACATCACATAGTTGCATATTCATCATTTCTTAGTACATTTGCATCGATTTAGAAAAAGAAATAAAAAGACAACAGAATAAGAATTAAAACAATAATAGAAAGAAAAAAAAACAAAAAAAACAAAAACAAAAAACCTATACCTCACATGCAGCTTCATTCAGTGTTTTAACATAATTGCATTACAATTGGGTAGTATTGTGCTGTCCATTTCTGAGTTTTTATATCCAGTCCCGTTGTACAGTCTGTATCCCTTCATCTCCAATTATCCCTTCTCTTTTTTTTTTTTTTTTTTAATTAACGGAAAAAAAGAAATTAACCCAACATTTAGAGATCATACCATTCTACACATGCAATCATTAATTCTTAACATCATCACATAGATGCATGATCATCATTTCTTAGTACATTTGCATTGGTTTAGAAGAACTAGCAACATAACCGAAAAAGATATAGAATGTTAATATAGGGAAAAAAATAAAAGTAATAATAGTAAAATCAAAACAAAACAAAACAAAACAAAAACCTATAGCTCAGATGCAGCTTCATTCAGTGTTTTAACATGATTACTTTACAATTAGGTATTATTGTGCTGTCCATTTTTGAGTTTTTGTATCTAGTCCTGTTGCACAGTCTGTATCCCTTCAGCTTCAATTACCCATTGTCTTACCCTGTTTCTAACTCCTGCTGAACTCTGTTACCAATGACATATTTCAAGTTTATTCTCGAATGTCCGTTCACATCAGTGGGACCATACAATATTTGTCCTTTAGTTTTTGGCTGGATTCACTCAGCATAATATTCTCTAGGTCCATCCATGTTATTACATGGTTCATAAGTTTATCTTGTCTTAAAGCTGCATAATATTCCATCGTATGTATATACCACAGTTTGTTTAGCCACTCTTCTGTTGATGGAGATTTTGGCTGTTTCCATCTCTTTGCAATTGTAAATAATGCTGCTATAAACATTGGTGTGCAAATGTCCGTTTGTGTCTTTGCCCTTAAGTCCTTTGAGTAGATACCTAGCAATGGTATTGCTGGGTCGTATGGCAATTCTATATTCAGCTTTTTGAGGAACCGCCAAACTGCCTTCCACAGTGGTTGCACCCTTTGACATTCCCACCAACAGTGGATAAGTGTGCCTCTTTCTCCGCATCCTCTCCAGCACTTGTCATTTTCTGTTTTGTTGATAATGGCCATTCTGGTGGGTGTGAGATGATATCTCATTGTGGTTTTGATTTGCATTTCTCTAATGGCCAGGGACATTGAGCATCTCTTCATGTGCCTCTTGGCCATCCATATTTCCTCTTCTGAGAGGTGTCTGTTCAAGTCTTTTTCCCATTTTGTAATTGGGTTGGCTGTCTTTTTGTTGTTGAGATGAACAATCTCTTTATAAATTCTGGATACTAGACCTTTATCTGATATATCATAAAAATATGGAACGCTTCACGAATTTGTGTGTCATCCTTGCGCAGGGGCCATGCTAATCTCTGTATCGTTCCAATTTTAGTATATGTGCCGCCGAAGCAAGCATCCAAGTTGAATTCTTGATATTCTCACAAGCAGTATGGACAACCAAAGTTATAGACTGAGCCCCCAGTCTTGGAGTTTGTTCATATGAAACTTAACCCCACAAAGGATAGGTCAAGCCTACTTAAAATTAGGCCTAAGAGTCATCCCCGAGAGAACCTCTTTTGTTGCTCAGATGTGGCCTCTCTCTCCAGTCAATACAACAAACAAACTCACCACCATCCCCCTGTCTACGTGGAGCATGATGCCCAGGGGTGTGGACCTTCCTGGCAACGTGGGACAGAAATCCTAGAATGAGCTGAGACTCAGCATCAAGGATTGAGAAAAACCCTAGAATGAGCTGAAATTGAGCATCAAGGGATTGAGAAAACCTTCTCGACCAAAAGGGGGAAGAGTGAAATGAGACAAAGTGTCAATGGCTGAGAGATTCCAAACAGAGTCGAGAGGTTATCTTGGAGGTTATTCTTATGCATTAAGTAGATATCACCTTGTTATTCAAGATGTAATGAAGAGGCTGGAGGGAACTGCCTGAAAATGTAGAGCTGCGTTCCAGTAGCCATGTTTCTTGAAGATGATTGTATAATGATATAGCTTTCACAATGTGATGTGTGATTGTGAAAACCTTGTGTCTGGTGCTCCTTTTATCTACATTGTCAACAGATGAGTAGAACATATGGAATAAAAGTAAATAATAGGGGGAACAAATGTTAAAATAAATTTAGTTGAAATGCTAGTGATCAATGAAAGAGAAGGGTAAGGGGTATGGTATGTATAACTTTTTTTTCTGTTTTTGTTTTATTTTTATGTTGTCTTTATTTCTTTTTCTGAATTGATGCAAATGTTCTAAGAAATGATCATGATGATTATATGCAACTATGTGATGATATTGTGAATTACTGATTATATATGTAGAATGAGATGATCATATGTTAAGAATGTTTGTGTTTCTTGTAATATATTTTTTTAATTTAAAAATTAATTTTAAAAAATTTTTAAATCATACAAGACATAGAGAAAAATAAAAAAAATGGCCAAATGGCAGAATTATGTCCTTTCTTATCAGTAATTACTTTGAATGTAAGTGGTCTGTTGTTCTCTGTTCTCATAACGTATTTATCTGGCATCAGTGCTAGGGTGATGCTGACATAGCAGGATTAGTTATGAAGCATGCTCTCCTCTTCAATTTTTCTAAGAGATACCTATGAATTGGTGTTAATTGTTCTTTAAATGTTTGTTAGAATTCACCAGTGAAGTTGACATATACTGATGTTTTCTTTGATGGTAGGGTTTGATTACTGATTTAATATCTTCATTTGTTATAGATTTGTGATAAACTGACTTATGTATCCCAACAAACACATGCCCTTGATCTCAATCTGCCTTCCTCTGGGTGTGAACCCCTTGTACACAAGGATCTTTTGGAGACATTTTTTTTTTTTTTTCTTTTGGAGACATTACTTTTAGTTGTGGTGTGGCTCAACTGAATGAGGGTATAATCCAGTTTACTGGAGGCTTAATAATATGAATCAGGAAGTGACAGAAGTTAGAAATGATTGGATACTGTTATGGGAGGAGAAATACAAGCCAAGGGACCCCCAGAACTGTCAGTAGCCAGTACCAGAAAAAGCAAGCTTTGTTGATACCTTGATTTTGGAATTCTTATTCTGGCCTCAAGACTGTGAGCCAATAAATTCACATTGTTTAAGCCAAAATCAGTACACTGGGTGGCAGTCAGATACAGGGAGGCACATGATGCATTCACGGTCTTATTGTAAGGTAGACCCTTCCCTCTGGGGAACTTGTTTCTCACATGCCACAGCCCTCTCATACACTTGCCCCAAACTCATAGACCCAAACCCTGGCTTAGCTATTCAAACAAGGAATCTGCAGTTGGAGCTATGTGAAACCAATTGAACTACAGTCCATTTCTGTATTCACTGGGGGCTCAGAGGAAGATTATCTGTTTATTTTGGGAAATCCAATGGCCAGCTCTCAAACTAAACTGAAAAGTTGATAGGTAATGAGCTGAGGGCCCTACAAGTATCTCTCTTCTTGCCTCACTGCAACCTCCACCCAGGGTCTGAATTTGGGAAAACTGCAGATCTGTGGGAAGGCTGGTTCATTAAGAGTCATGTCTAGCAGCTTCAAAGAAGCCAGTCTGGAAAGGCAGAAATAACTTCACTTTACAGAGGTAAGTGTTAACAGACAGGTGAAAGGTAACAACTAAGTTATACCAGAATGCCTGGGGGTGTAGCTCAGATCAAGAGGTCCCTGGTTCAGATCCAAGCATCCCCTTATTTGCCTACACTTTTGGTAGCTCAGGCTACCCACAGATTCCTTTCATGGGCCCTACACTGGCTGAAGACATCTCCACTAGTCAGAGTAGGAAACCCCAGTTTGTCAGTAAAATGGAACCCCAGTTTGGTAGCTGATGATATACACATACTGTTTGTGGGCCCTACAGGAAGGTTTAAGTTTCTGCACCATTTGTACTTTGTAGGGACAACCCCACAGAACCTCTCTCTTGGGACTGCATAACATGGAATCACAGTGATTATAATTAATTCTGATAAGAATAATTAACAGATGATAAATTTCTTAGATAGAAAATTCTTGGGGAACAGGATATAGAAAAATCTGTCTGACATACCTTAATTGAATAATCAAATTCAACTTCACCAATAGTAGAACAAATTGACATGATTGCCTCCTGACATGATGCAGTGAGAAGGATACAAAATCACCTATGTGGCAATTTCACTAAAATATTTAATCTAAATATGAGGAAACAAACAGACAAATCCTTCTTTCCACAGTAACTACTAACACCATTTTTGGCCTATTTTTTAGTTTTATGTATTCTTTCTACCAAAATTGAAATGTACAGACATTCTGCAAAAACAGATGATTTTGTCATAAATCAACTGCTTATATAAGTAGTGTGGACTTTCTGTTCTGTTCCATTGATCGATGTATTTATCCTTGCACCAATATCACAGTCTTAATTACTATCTGTATTGTATCTAGCAGTGTAATTCCTCCAACTTTTTTCTCCTTTTTCTAGCTCATTTTTCATGAGTGTATTGCTGTTCTTGGTCTTTGAGTGTCTGTGCTGGTTTGAAAGGAAGTATGCCCCCTAGAAAAGTCATGTTTTAATCAAAATATCATTTTGTAAAGGTAGAATAATCTCTATTCCATACTGTATGTTTGAAACTGTAATCAGATCATCTCCCTGGATGATGTGATTTAGTCAAGAGTGGTTGTTAAACTGGATTAGGGGATGACATGTCTCCACCCATATGGGTGGCTCTTGATTGGTTTATTGGAGTCCTATAAAAGAGGAAATATTTTGGAGAATGAGAGATTGAGAGAGAGCAAAGCAGTACGACATAGCCACGAGAAGCTGAAGTCCACCTGCCAGCGACTCTGGAGAGGAAGAAGGAAAACACCTCCCAGGGAGCTTCATGAAACAGGAAGCCAGGAGAAGCTAGCAGATGATGCCATGGTTGCTATATGCCCTTCCAGATGAGAGAGGAACCCTGAGCCTGTTCGTCATGTGCCCTTCCAGCTGAGAGAAAACCATTGAACGTCGCTGGCCTTCTTGAACCAAGGTATCTTTTCCCGGATGCCTTAAATTGGACATTTCTATAGACTTGTTTTGATTGGGACATTTTCTCAGCCTTGGAACTGTAAACTAACAACTCATTAAATTCCCCTTTTTAAAATCCATTCCGTTGCTGGTATATTGCATTCCAGCTGCTAGCAAACTAGAACAGTGTCCATAAAACTTTTAGATTTGCTGTGTGTCTTAGTTTGTCAGTACTACTATAACACATACTGCAGATATTATTCGGTTAAACAACAGCAATTTGTTGTTTCACGGTTTCAGAGCCTAGAAGTCCGAAATCAAGGTATCGGCAGGCTGTGCTTTCTCCAAAGTCTGTAGTGTTCTGGTGCTACTCAGTCTTTGCTTCTGTCACATGCCTACCTGTTTCCTTCTGTCTGCTCCTCTAGCTTCTGCTTCCATGTCTAAATTTCCTCTCCCTAAAAGGACTCCAGTCATATTGGATTAAGGCCCACCCTAATTTTATTAGGCTTCATCTTAACAGGATCTTTAAAGATACTATTTACAAATAAATTCACACCCACAGGGCCAGGAATTAAGACTTGAACATGTTTTGTATTGGGCATATCTGTCAACAGTGTATCAGTATCAGCAAGAAAAGTATATGACTTTGGTTGGGATTACTCTGTATCTATAGATAAAAATGGGGATAGACTCCTTGTCCACTATTGAACCATTGAAATATATATTCCTTTTCAGTCATATTCACCTTCAATATGGCAATATTACTTATAAATCTGCTAATTAGTTATCATCACTTCTATCTGTTCCCTTGCATTTAGATTCAACCCCTTTAGGTAGCCTTTCCTCCATCTCTAGCTTCTGTGTATCTCTAGGTCTGCTGTATACTACAGTATAACCTCTGAGATTGCCCTTACTAGAGTCATAACAATGAAATCATACAGTATCTGTCCTTTTGGGTCTGACTTATTTCAATCAGCATTATGTTCTCAAAGTTCATCCACATTATTATGTTTCAGGACATCATTTCATCTCACTGCCGCATAATATTCCATTGTATGTATACACTACATTTTGTTTATCCACTCATCTGTTGATGGGTACCTGGATGGTTTCCATCTCTTGGCAATTGTGAACAGTGCTGCTATGAATATTGGTATGCAAATATCTGTTTGTGTCACTGCCCTCAACTCTTCTGGGCATATACTGAGTGTTGGTATTGCCAGGTCATAGGGCAACTCAATATTTAGTTTTCCAAAGAATCGCTAAACTGGAGGAAAACTAAAAATGCATGCTATGGCCAATAGTTAACAGGCACTTAGATAGTGCTAATGGTCATAGTTTGCTAAACTCCAATCAACATCACTCCTATTGTCTCTTAAGAGCACCTGGAGCTCAAACTGAGACTCCATAAAGATTTCATGCACTAGGTTTCCCTTCCTAGAACATATAATTCCTGGAGAATTCCTAGATGAGATAAATCCTGAAACCTAGAGGGACCAGCCTCTCCAGGATTATCAATTGATTGCATCCCCCTGTCCTTCAGTGTGGACACCCCTTCCCAGTATGAAAGAGTCGAAATGGGCATTCCCCAAGGATCCCTATAGAGTAGGAGAGGGATTAAAGAAGAGGGAGGAAGAATAACAGAGAAAATGGGATTTAGCAAATGAGTATCTCTGTTGAATCACTATTAATAATCCTTCAAGCCTCCAGTGTTTTGGAGGAGCTAGATGGAAAAATTGGAGAGGATCAAAAGAGAGCCCATGACAAACTCCAGAATCTATCCTGTAGCTGCTTGTTGAAGTGTGTTTTAAAAATTATTGCTGTTTTCTTTCTTTGCTTTGTATATATGTTATAGCTTACAATTTAAAAAAAAAGGTTTTAAAAAATAAATGAATAAATACTAGTGGTCAATGAGAGGGAGAAGTTTAATATGGGATGTATGAGTATTTTCTTTTTTCTTTTTATTTCTTTTTCTAGAGTGATGCAAATGTTCTAAAAGTGATTATGGTGAAGAATACACAACTATGTAATGATATTGTAAGCCATGATTTTATAATATGGTTGGACTGTATATGTGTGATTTATCAATAAAAATATTTTAAAAATTAAAATAAAAAAAAAAGTTTTTAAAATGGGGACAAGGCAGGCCACGGTGGCTTCAGCAGGCAGAGTTCTCACCTGCCATGCTGGAGACCCAGGTTCGTTTCCTGGTGTCTGCCCATGCAAAAAAAATAATAACAAAATAAATAAATAAAATGGCAGAATTGGCATTGTTACTGCATTTAGTCCTCCATATTCCATGAATATATCTCACCCATATTTATATAACTTTATTTTTATTTATTCTGATTGGATTTGAAAATCTTGCATCTGTGGCTTATTTTATATCATTAGTTTTGAAAAAGTATTGGTTATTATCTCTTCAAATGCTGTTTCTGCCTCTCTTTCCTTCTCTCTTTTTGTGATTCCAATTACACATAAGATAACCACTTCACCAGGTCCCATATTACCTTTTAGATTTTCTATATTTTCCATTCTTCTCTCTGTGCATCAGTCAGAAAAAGAATATATTATTCCTACCTTTCTTCTATTTTACTTATTCTTGCTGCAGTTGTGTCCATTCTGCTATTAAATCCACCTACAGAATTATTTATTTAAATGAAAGAATTACCATTTGATTATTTTTTGTTGTATTCAATTATTTATTGAAATTGTCCATCCTGTCATTTATTAATCACATTTAACTTATCAATCACAGTTAGTTTAAAGTCCACGTCTGGTCATTTTACTATCCAACCTTCTTGTACATTTTTATCTATTAGCTGCTTTTCTCTTGATTTTAAGTCAATTTGATCTTATTACATGCTTGGTTGTTTTTGACTGAATGACAGACACTAGAGTTGAAAAACCGTGGAGATAACTTGAGGCTTTGCAAGATGTTACCTACTTCCAGAGAGGATTTACTTTTCCTTCTGGCAGGAAGTTAGAGTAGGAACAGATCACAATAGATCAATCTGGGGATGATTTGATTCCAAACTGGACTCAGTGTTTGTGAAGCTGATCTGACCCTGCAACAATCCAAGCTAAAAGCCTGGCACGTTTACCAGGGCGCCTCTTCTTAGAAGTTGTGAGTTCCAGCAATTGTTCCCTCACCGCATCTCACCTGAATTTTTGTGCTTACCTCCTGATATAGGTAGCCCTCCCTTTAAATAACTGTTCATATGACCTCAAGAATATCCATTTCATTTTGTACTTCTTGCTCAGAATCCTGCAGTTATTCTTCAAGTCCTTAATCAATGGACTTTAAAGCGTATTCTGTGGAAACTCTTCTGAGCTCTCCTGTGGAGATGTGGAAGAGGTCAAGAGATTGACCCTGCAAAGCACTTTCTCATTGGTCTGTTTCATCTATTGTACTTCTTAACTTTCATTTGAAGAAAGAGTTTTATAGCTAAAATGATTTGACAGCCCTCAGTTCATAGTATCTAAATTATGAACGTGGCATATAGGACCATTTATAATCTGATCTCAGTCTTATCCATTACCACTTATCCCACCCCACAGATCACCCACCATTCTAACCATAGTGGACTCTTTATCATTGTCTCAGCATGGTTTATCATTCCCACAATGCTTCAGATATTCTGTTTCCTTTCTGGGTTGTTCCTTGCCTCATCTTGACTGCCTAGCAGCACCTACTGATGATCCTTCACAGTTCAGCTGAAGTAACCCACTTTAAGAAGCCTTCCCTGACTCCTGGGCAAGACTTAGCACTCCTTCTTCACTACTGCATTTTGTTTTCACACCAATTCCCTTATCCATCCCATACACACATCCATATCCCATTAGACAGTGAGCAATTTGAGGGCAAGGGCTACATATTTCGCCATTGTGCTTAACGCTGAATAGTTTTTCAAGACCATTAAATAAATGGTCTTTCATCCCCATTCCTTAGGACACTTTTAATTTCAGATATTTGCTTTTGTCCAGATGAACCTATAAATTGTATCAGATTTTTCTACATTTGAGGCCCAAATTATATTTCCCAAACTATCTATTAGCACAGATAAGGGACATAAAAATCCTTTGCTATACCAAAAATCCTGTGCTTTGTTAATTTAGAAAACATGGTCATCTTGATTATATACCCTTCATGATCACCACAGAACTGAGGACTCAGTAGGTACTCAGAATAGACTTGTTGACTGATTTCTACTGAGTGGATTTTGTCCCTAGACAAGCTAGAAAGAACTCGGTGTCCCTATAAAATAATTCTAACTAGCCTTTGAAGTGACAGGCTTCCCTATCTTTGAACGCCACAAAGCAGTACTCTATTCTTTACAAGGTCACAAAAATTGATGACTCAAGGGTCAGCCTTATAAAACTTCAAAATCCTTTGTAAATATGAGTCAGAATCTGAGTAATAAGCTTGTTGCTATTCTAATTAATAATGTCATTGCTGGGGTAGACCTTGTTCTATGCAATAAGCATTCCCAAATGTGGATAATGAAAAATCTAACTTTCATAACTAGGACATTATTTTCAAAAGCTATTGGGAATATGGTTATTTACGGAAGAATTTTTAAAATAAATCTAAAACTGAGCTCTAATGCTTGTTTCATATGTTTGGATCTTTCCATATTTGGAATTTCCTTAAAGTAAAGCTCACCTCCATGTTTTAGCTGTACTCCTCATCTTTACTGGTGTGCGGTGACCGCCTTCTGCCCAATCGGGCCCAGAGACTTTCCCTCTGCTGGGGGAACTGAGACTGCCTTGGTGTTCAATCCTCCATTCCTATGGCTCAAAGCTCTGACCCCAAGGAAGATGATGGGCCCTGGGAGGGGTCATGCTATACTTTAGTTTCCTGGCTGCTAAAACAAATGTAATGGGTTGACTTAACAACAGGAATTTTTTGGTACACGATTTCAGAGACTAGAAGGCTTGATTCCTCCCAGGGTAGGTATCTTCTGGGAGACTAGCAGTCTCTGGGGTTCCCTGGCTCTTCCATCACATGGCAATGTCTTCTCCTTTCCCTTCCAGATTCCACTGGCTTCCAGCTTCTCATTGCTGCCTGTGGCTTCTCTCTCCATCTGAATTTCACTCTACTTATAAAGACTCTAGTAACTGGGATTAAAGCCCAGCCTGATTATGTTGGGCCACACTTTAGCTGAAGTAACATCTGAAGAGATCTTAATGACTAAGGGTCCACACCCACCAGAATGTGAACCAAGAGGAAGAACATGTCCAACTTGGGTACACAATTTATTCCACTACATGTTCTAAGGCATGTCAGTCACCGATACCCTCAGTGTGAACAGGTTTTGATACCAGCATATAAGAATAACTGAGGATATAGAAGTTTCAGGAAACCTGAAGGACATTCTGAGATGTCAGGGCACTGAAACCTCCTCCACACATTTGCTACAAGCCCAAGTTGCCATGGCTTTCTACTGTCACATCCGGGTCTTACCTCCAATTTGGCTGAGGGTGATGTCATCATGATGAAAATGCATCAACACTCTGAGATGTCGTCAATACTCTGCTTCTCAAATCGAGGCATGGGTCCTCCTAGGAAGTAGACCTAGGTGATAAGGAATATGGGAGCAAAAATAAGTCTAGAAGCATCAAATCATCAATATCATTCAATGGGCAATTAAGCAAAACAATCTTTTAAAACTCAAAGAAACATGGTTGTTCTTTAAAAGAGACAATAGGACTTAAATGGATTATTAAACTAAAGACTGACAATTCTATAAAACGTCCACTTGCTGCTGGCTATTTCAGTCAGTGTCTAGTCTCAGGGGACATACACGTCCACTTTCTCTGTCCTTGTTTGGTATAGAATATTTGTGAGGCACTAGTCCAAAGTCAGATCCTAGAGGCCTGCAGAATCTCCCAGATCCCAGCAGAATAGCTGGAAAGGATATATCTCCTCAGAGCCAAGGCCCGGAAAACCACCCCTCTCTGCAACTTTCTCTGAGGTAGTCCAAGAAAGGATGTAGGGTACTGTTCTCTTTTGGAGTCTTTAGACAGTGCCTTCTTTTCCTTGGATATGATAAAGACTTCTAGGATAGGTCAAGCTTAAGAAGATACTACCTTGCATTCCGGGATACCTGCTCCAATGTCTGGCTAATTTTCAACAAGCTTTTGTATCAGTCAGGGAAGGCTAGGTTAAGCTGTGGTAGCAAACAACCCCCCAAATCTTGTGGCTTATTTTGTTTCATGCTCATAGTATATGCTCATCATGGATTGTTTTGACATTCTATTCAATGTTCCTCCCTCTAGGCTGCAGGCTAATCGAGCAGCCACTTTCTCAAATATTGCTATTCACCATAGTAGAGGAGAAGAAATCTTTGCATGGTCTCAAATTGTAATTAAATGCTCAGCCAGAAATTACATATGTCACTCCCAGGCATAACTCATTGGCTAGAACTTGTCATATGGCCCAAACCAACCACAAGGGGTCAGGAAATGAAATCTAATCATATTCCTCAAGGATGGCCAACTGGGAATATTTGGTAAAACGCAATAACAACTGCCGCTTTAACTGTAAGGCCTGAGCCTAAACATTTAGGCTGTGTGTCTGGTTCCAAAAGAAAATTTCAGGCCTAAGGGAGCAGCTGGAAAAACAGAGGCCCATCCATACTGTTATATCCTATTCAAGTATAGAAAGCCCCGCAGGAGTGCCCGGGTCAGAATCTACATAGTCTGAATCAAGTTCTTCCCGCCTCTCCAATTCTCTGGGTTGACAATTTATCTCACATATTCACGGGAATTCCTGGGTTCCTTCTGGGTCAGTTGCCTATGGTCAATGATCATCCACCCTTAGATTTTTCTAGAAATGTCTGAATGGGTATTTGGGGGAAGGTCAGGGAATGGTATTGGAGCAAAGGAGAATCATAAAATTTAGGGACTGTAGTACGCCACACTACATAGAGCAATCAATTAATATCTGTACTGAGTAGTTACTTTATATTCTCTAAACCTATCCTGTATTAGACTATGTAAGTAGGGAAGGAAAATAAGACATAATGGCTGTGCTCAATGAATTTATATTCTATGAAATGAATTGGGAAACCATCAATTACCTTGTATCGTAGTCTTTAGCTAAGTGCCAAATGAATGGCACCATTATTAAAAGTTATTTGAATTTGAATAAGGCAGAGTTTACTAAAGGCTTGATTGGAATAGAAAGACTTCATGGTAAGTATTAGGGCATGCATTAGTCTAGGAAAAATGGGAATGCTTTAGTGGGCAAGAGGAGAAGGAGTATGAAAAAAGGCACAGGAGTGGGAATTCTTAAGCCTGCTTATGAAACAGAATGAACCGCACATATGGGGGCAAAATGAACCATAAAGTTGGAAATGGAGGTTAAATGATATGAAGGCCTTGAATATCAATACAAGGAGGTTTTTCGTTATTCTTTTTGCAAATAAAGTCTGAAAGCCAGCTATCAGGGATGATTTTTAAATGGATTATTACCTTAGGTAGAAATTTTGACCAGCCATTATTCCCCAAGCTTCACTGTGCATTAGGACCTCTCCTTACTTACGTTCCTCCCCAATACTAAGAGTTTATTAAAAATACATACCTTCTTAATGTTAATAAAAGGGTAATATGTGCGAATGGGGGGGCATGTGAACTCTGAAATATATATATATATATTATTTTTCCCACAATCCCAGACTCAGAGCCATCCCTAGAGATTTTGAGTGGTTCTGGGATGGGGATATAGAAATCCATACCCTTAACAAGCATTCCCAGAGACTGACGCAGCTGGTCTAAGAATCCACTAGGCTAGGTAATTTCTACCTAAAAATGTCCTTGGCACATCCAATTCAGCATGTCAAAAGTTGAATTTTCTTTAATCACTCTCCAAAAAAACTAATTCTTATTTCTGATCACTTTATTTTTGTTATAGACACACTCTCTCTTCATTCGGGCTCCATACCTTAGCAGTGTCCTGGAATTCTTTTTTAGGCAACTCCCCACACAGTTGGTTATCATCTCTTATTGACTATCCTTTACAGTTCTCTCAAATCTGTTCCTTCCTTTTCATTCCCACTCCTGCTATACTTGATCAGACCTTTTTTTTTTTTTACCTCATATCTGGATTGTTGCCATAGCATCCTGATTAAACTTTTATCCCTCTCAATCCCTCCTGCACATTCTTCAGATAAGTCTCCCTATCAGTACCATGATCGGTTATTATCTGCTCAACCTAGGATCAAATTCAGCACTTCAGCCTGAATACAGTTCAAAAGCTTTAATTTTGAAGCCTGTTACTATGTGGCTCAGCCTGTTTTCCTTTGTTACTTAAAATCCTAGCCAAACTGGACCACTTTCCTTCATTGAACATGCTTTGTATCTTTCTGCCTCATTTATTTTCTTTGCTATTCTCCCAGCTGTAACCTTGACTATCACCCTCTGGTATGAAAGGCTCTTTCAAAATTCTGCCCATCCTTCAAGATCAAGTTCAAATTCTTCATAAAGTCACTTTGTTTGGAAAAAAGAAAGCATACATATATGAACATTTATAAATATATGTATAATACACACACACACACACATTTTCTTGCCAGTTGTGTGCCAGGAGGTTTGCTAGCAAGGTGTGGTCCTTGCACCAAGGACTATTCTAATGTACCAGAGTAGGTAACGATGGCGTGTATTGAAAGATGCCCATGAAATTTAAAGGTCTCTCATCACAGAACTTCCTTTAGAAGAAAGCAATCCATGGCAGTGTTTCCTACAAAAAAGTTCATGTTTTTTGCCAAGGGCAAAGAGTTAACTTAACCCTGCCATTCTAATCTCCACTGGCCACCCTTGTGGTCTTTGGCTTTAAACTCTGCTCAAAGAGGGCATTCACTACTGGATGGTAAGAACTCAACCCCATCAGATCCCGTCTCCTGGGAAGAATTAATTTGAGGGACACACAGGTGGTCACGTAAGCCCAGGCTGCATCCTGCCCCATGCTGCTCACATCCTCCATGGGGCACACAACACATTCTATCATGGAAGCCCTGGGACCCACAGGAACCTCATCGCCATGGAGATAGCATCTCTGTTCCCTTGGACCCAGGACTGAACCCCCTTCTCCATGGTAATCCTAGAGCAGCTCTTTGGGGCAACAGTAACAGGACTGACCAATACATGGTGGTCAGGAGAATAAGCAAACCATCCTGCAGAATTGGCAGATAGGCTATAAAGTGAGAGTGGGAGCAGTTGTCTTCAACTGGGCCCAATGACAAAGCAAGTTAGTGCTGAAATGAGGGACAGAATCCAGGAAAATTTACAGAAGTATCTGGTCTGAGCTCCTCATTTTACACACAAGGCACAAAATCCCTGAGATGGGTTTTGCCCAAGGACCTCAGCAATTCCATGGCAGAAATTTCAGTCTCCTGACTCAGGGTTCTTCCCATAATACCCCCAGGGAGCAAGTCTCAGCCTAGGGAGGGATTGGGTATGTTCTGGTGTTTTGGGCCTCTTTTTTTTTTAATCCTGGACTTCACTAGGAAACTGACAAAGCTTAAGCTTCTGATCACTTCACTGTAACCAGCTCTGTACCTACTTCTCAATTTGTAATTGTTGGGGGAGGGGAGGGGTGCCCTTTCATAATGTCTCTTCAAATTGTACAAGTTTCAGGTCTACAAACCATAGCTCCACCCCAGGAAGAGGGCATGTGTTATTTTGGGTGGGGTGAAAATTGGGGGGACGATGTGGAAGAGCTAGGCGTGGAAAATATATAAGAAAAGTACCTCAGGGAAAATTCCAGAACATTCTCCCATAATCCCTGAGGTGAGAGAGTTGACCTTACTCTTTCAGAGATTTTCTCCCAAAGGCAAAATGATTCTAGGGGTTCCAAACTGGAAATCCATAACCAACACGCCCCACATTTCAAGGACAATCCCTGGAAGCTTGGAAGCATCAGAAAACAAGTGGGGCTGCATTCCTGAGAGAAGGCGCAGGGACCTCCTGAAGCATGAGCATGGTCTTCCCCATGACAACTCCTGGGATATTTTCATTTTAAACACAAAGAAGAATGAATCGGATGAGTTCCTGGCTGCACGTTCAGCCTCGGCTGACAGAAGAAGAGAAAGTAAAGGAAAGGATGTTAAGATCCCGGCCTGCTCGACCTGCCAAGCCGGGCAGAAGCCAGGACCACGTGGGCACAGGTTCCTCATTTGCGAGTCTCACGGAGAGGAAATTCTGAAAGGAAGTGCAGCGTTATAACCACACGGGGGCGCCCCACTCAAAGGCTGCTCCAGTCCGGCTACTCCGGTTCACCTTCTAGAGTTTTTCAATTTACAGTATTTTTTCTCCCCTCCTTGTTTAAAAATACCATTCTTGTTATTACGAAATAAAAATATGAATTGAAAAAAGTTAGAAAATGCAGAAAAATGGTCGGTGGTCTCACCATTAGAGAAAATTACTTGGAATATTCGATGTATATGCTTCCAAACTTGTCTGACATATACGTGCATTTTAAAACAAAAATGGGATCACCGGCTTCTCCACTCAACATTTCATGAACTTTCCATACCATATTTGGTTCTTCACCGGAATAATTTTAAATGAAGTTATTATATTCCGTTGTTCACTCCTTTAATACATAAAGTATTATATGTGTAATAAACACATTGTAGAAAACTCGTAAGTGGCTGCCTACTGGGATTTACCGAACTGTATTTGTATTGTTAGAATAATTTATTACATTTCAGACTGAAGATTGCATGAGCTACGGCCTTACCAAAAAAAGGAAAAATATCACCTGGCCCAGGACCTAAAACCGAAGTGACCGTGTCAGGTGCAATCAGAGAGAAGGCGTGTGTGTGTGTGTGTGTGTGTGTGTGTGTGCGCGCGCGCGTGTATGTGTGTGCCGGTGCCCCTGATCGCGGCTAGGGTTTTCGAGCCTCACGGGGTGAGCTGACTCCTTCGCCATAATCACCCCCGAGGCTGCACACCTCCCCACGAAGCCCCCGCAAGTTTACGCTCCTGGAGGCTGGGGTGCGCCCGGGCTGGTCCTCCGAGCCGGGTATTCATTGTTGGTAACCAAGTAATTCATCGCGGGATCCAGCGGATGGGATGGGCGCTGACGCCCGACCATGGCGCTTAGGGTCAAAGGCCCGAGCAGCTCGCAAGCGCCGCGAGCGCGGGCGGAGGCACGGTGGAGACAAGCGCGCCGCCTGCAAGGTGACTCGGCTGGGGGCGCGCTCGCGGGGCGTGCGAGCGGTGACTCAGCGGGGCGTGTCCGTCCGTCCGCGGGTCGGTCCGTCGTCCGTCGGTCGGCCCGCAGCACTCGGCCGGCGGGGCGGGGCGGGGCGGAGCCCTGGGCGCCGCGCCTGCCGTTCGCCTCTCCGGGCTGCAGGTGGGGCTGTGCGAGCCGCGCTGCCTCCAGGAAGCCTCACGGGCCTTCCCTCCTCCGGGGCCGCGGGAGCCGGGCTCCCAGGATGCAGTGTGGACCGGCCGAGCGCTGACGGTGGCGGCGGCGGCGGGTCTGTGGGTGAAGCGGGCGAGCAGGGGCGGCCTAGCCAAGGAGCGCGGACGAGCGCGGGCGGAGAAGGAGGAGGCCGCCGAACCCGCGGCACCGCCTGTGGAGAGGGCCAGGCGGTAGGGCCCTGCGTGTGGCCGCGCACGGCGGCGGCGGCAGCAGCAGCGGCGGCGACATCCTCCCGGCCCGGGCCAGACAGCGCAGGGCCATGGCCGAGGCGGCTGCGGCTCCGGTAAGGGCGGCCCGCGAGTGGACGGACTCGGGGACACCGGGCCCCGTGCGGCCTGGGCGCAGCACAAGGCGCCATAGGCCCTAGGGAGGATCTCCGGGGCCCGGGCTTGACCGTCAGGCCTGAGGCTCCGGGCGAGGAGGACGGGGGTTCCTCCGGGGCCTAAGGCAGCCGCCGGCCCGAGCCCCCTATTCCGGGAAGAGTCCGAGGCGGGGGCTGAACCGACCCTGCACCAGAGGCCGCCCCACGCCAAGTTTCTTAAGCCCCTTGTGGTTTCCTGCCCCCACCCCATCCGCTGCCCCCTTCATCTCCGCCCCCTCCCCCATCTCCTTTCTCTACCTACCGCTCTTCCCATGTGTTTCCTACCCCCCAGCTCCCCCCAGCGGCCCGGTTTCACCTGGGAGGTGTCCAGCTTCAATTCTGCATACATTGAGTACCCACCGTGTGCCCAGCTAGCTCCATGTTTGTAAGGAAGATAATTGCCCCCATTTGAAGAATGAGGCACTTCACCAAGCCCTGTTTAGGCATGATTTTTGTCTTGACAACAAACCTGTGGGGTGGGTACTGTTATCTCTAGCATAGGAAAGAAAACCCGAGGCCTAGAAAAGTTAAAGAACTTGCCCAGGATCACAGAGCTACAGAGTGTGTGAAAAAAGTGTGTATTCAAGGACCATTGTGTGGTGGGAGAAACAGACGTGAACAGGTAATAGTAGTGCAAAACAAAAAGAGCCAAGTGCTTGCATAGGGGTAGAAACTTACTGCGAGAGTGCAGAGGAAGGAGTGGGAAGAGAGTAGCCTCAGAATCCTTCCCCTCCTTTCCAGGTCAGATATTCTGTGCTGTGAGTTGAGCTGGGCTTTTAGGGAAGGCTAGGATTTCGATAGGCTGAGCTACAAGGCAGAGCTTTTTAGGTAGTAGGGAGGATGGCTTGGGCAAAGGCACAGAAAGAAGGGACAGTACAGGGTGTGTTCACCTAACAAAAAGGAGTCCATCATGCCTGGAAAAGATGATTTTTGTACGGAGATAGTGGGATACTAAGCAACAGAGAGTTGGAAGGTTTTGAATGTCTGGGAAAAGTGTGGACTTCATCATGTGGTTGATGAGCCATTGAAGAATTTGAAATGTTCTTACTTAACTTTCAGCTCCTCTGGAGCAAAGAGTTTCAGCTTGCCTGGCAGGTCCCTAAAGACAATCCCATATACTCCATCCACCACTTAGTAAATGGGGCTGAGCTTGTGCAAAGCACAGTCATCACCTCCCACCGAGTAGTATAAAGACCTTAACATGGTATCCCCCACTTCCATTAAAATAGTAAGGAACTGTTGTGTTCTGTTTTTTATATATTAAAGACTGACTTTTTCTTAATAAAGTAGAAGTTTATTTAGATGCCTTTCCATGCAACACGAAAATTGTAATAATGCCCAGTCACATGTAATTTGAAGATGAACAAGTTTACAATGGTTGGAGAACTGGGTGAGGAAATTAAAGGAGATTTCTGGAGTGAACTCTCAGACATGGGGTTTATAAAGCGAGTGTGCAAAGAGAGGAGTGAGGGAAAAGGCCTCATTACGGCCATAGCTGAGCCAGCCAGCACAAGCTACCCAGCCCTGTGCAGGATATGGAGCCCTTTGGCCAGTACTACTTACTCCTTGAAAGCAAGATTCCTTCTCAGATCCAGTTTTCCCCCTCAAAACAGCTCTCTGCTTATCCATCCTTTGAGACCCAGCTAATGTCCTGCCTTCTTCAGGTCAGAGGTCATTTGTCTGGCCTTCCTCCAAACACAGATTCATGCGACATCTTTAACAGCTTTTTCTGCTTATGCTCAACCTCTCATTTTGTCTTCATTTTCTGTCATTTTGATGTCCATGTTCTAGATCTCAATGGCTTTCCCCAAATGAATCCATGCTGGTTCCCAGTAGTCACTTCTTTATTTTGTAAATAGTCATCAACCATTTGGTTAGGAATAATTTCCAGAATGTTGTCAGTAGTCACCTATCCTTATCTATGATGGTTTCTGTACATAGAAAAGTAACATATGTCTTACCTTCCTAATCAGACTGGAAGGGGTATCATTGATTCTGGTGCGGCTGCAAAAATGTCTGAGACCATAATTTTTACCTTGGGAGGGTGGCAGTACTGAGAGAAAAAGTGAGAATCTCAGGGGACCTAGGGGGTTCATGTAATATCAGGAAGCATCTAACTCTTGACAGGTAGAGATTTGTTGTAATGGTGAATTTTTTAGCTGAGCAGAAAAGCAGTTGGAAACGTAGCAAAATCATAGTCTCCTGGGAGAAGGTGTATTGGCCATTAAATTTTTATGTTTATTAAAAGAGTACATGAGATGCTTTTAAAAATTGAGCAGCACTGCTTGTTTGTGCTGTTCAGTGAACCAGCTATTTTTTGCTATGTCATCTTCAGTAGACAGTTACTGTGTGATTATGATGGGAGATATTTAGCTGGGCTCTAGTAAATCTGCAGTTTACTATTTCTCATCTAGAACTCTAGGAGTGCTAAGTCACTGTTTATTTGCAAAATCGTACTGTCTACCATGTGCCAAGAACTAGCTTCACAAAGATGCAGTGCTGCCTTCAAAGACCTCACAGTTTAGAGTTGGATTCAGAAAATTTACAATGTAGGTGGGTCAGTGCAGTGCTATGGGTCAGCACAGTGTGGTGTAGAGGCCTGGAAGAAAGGCATCCACCCAGTCTCAGGTATCTCTCTAAGATACCTGACACAATTATTCGCTGAGTTGAAACATGGCATGTGGTACAGGTTATCCCCACTTTCACACATGCATCGTCTTTCCACTCCCAGCCCAGCTCCCCCATGCTGGAGGAGGTAGGCTCAAAGAACATAGTGGATAGAATGAATGATGCTAGTCTTATCTATTTCTGAAAGATTTCTCCCTGGACAATGGCTGCTACAATTCAGGCCATGGAGAGGAAGATTGAGTCGCAGGCTGCTCGCTTGCTTTCCCTAGAAGGTCGAACTGGGATGGCAGAGAAGAAGCTGGCTGACTGCGAGAAGACGACCTTGGAGTTTGGGAACCAGCTGGAGGGCAAGTGGGCTGTCCTAGGGACCCTGCTGCAGGAGTACGGGCTGCTGCAGAGGCGGCTGGAGAACATGGAGAACCTGCTGCGAAACAGGAACTTCTGGATCCTGCGGCTGCCCCCGGGCAGCAAGGGAGAGGTCCCCAAGGTAACCCCTTAGGCATCCTGGGTGGGGGGGCCAGAGAGGCCATGCCTGTAAGTATGTGTGTGAGTGTGTGTGACACTTGTGGTTCCAGGTGCCCGTGACCTTTGATGATGTGGCCGTGTATTTCTCTGAGCAGGAGTGGGGCAAACTGGACGAGTGGCAGAAGGAGCTCTACAAGCACGTCATGAGGGGCAACTATGAGACCCTGGTCTCTCTGGGTAAGGCGTGATACTCATTTCTCTGGCTTTGGAAGTCATCAAACATCTTTCTTCATGCTGTTTTATTTTTTTAATCTCAGGGATATGTAAAACACTAAAAACTTTGACCATGTAAGAAGGTATCACCTCTTTTTCCTAAGGTTGAACCCTGGGCAACCAAGGCAGAAGTTCCCTTCCCCCCAGTGGTTGAGATACAGGGAATGCCAAATCAAGAAAAGGTGATAAGTGTGGAAAAGTGTCTGTTCTTATTGTAAGAATTGGAGGTGGGAGAACGCCAACAGCTTTTAAAAACAGTATATAATTGATCCCACATTTGGGAAGAGCTCTTTCTTTTAGCCATCCCAAGTAGCCTTTATGAGGACATTCCTCAAGGGTAGTGGAGAATATGGGCAGCCAGTGCTTCTTGCTGCAAATGTTTTCTTTATGCCCCAAGGCTTTGCTTCTCCCCTCACCTTGGGGCTACTGCTGTTCTCCTCAGTTGGTACTGCCTGATAAGAGCCTATACTCTGTTTCTTCCTGTGCTTATTTCCTTTTATGGTAGTATCTGAAATAACCCCAGATCTGAAGGCAATAATGCATGTTTAGTGAGATGGGAAGCAGGTGTACACATAATGCTATATTTTAGTTTGCAGAAATATGTTGTTTCTTAGTATGGAGACTGTGTTTCAGTTTCTCAACCTCTTCACTGTTGACCAGATGATCCTTTGTTGTGGAACTATCCTGTGCATCATAGGATGCTTAGCAGTATCCCTAACCTCTATACCCAGTAGATGCTAGTTGTACCCCACTCCCCACCCCACCACCAGTTGTAATAAGCAAAACTGTCTCGAGACTTTGCCAAATGTCCCCTGGTAGGCAAAATTCCCTCCACTTGAGAGCTGCTAACATAAACCAGTCAAGAAATTAGGTTTCTGAGCCACTTTCCCAAGCTGCCTGTCCCCAGCTCTGAGTTGAAATTCGCAGACGCTAACCCTTCTGTCTTCCTTCAGACTATGCCATCTCCAAGCCTGAGGTCCTCTCCCAGATCGAACAAGGGAAGGAACCATGCAGCTGGCGTCGCACTGGCCCCAAGATTCCAGATGTTCCTGTGGATCCAAGTCCAGGTCAGTGATTGGGAGAAGGCCACAGAAATGCCAGGTTATCAGATGGGAACAGGAAAGTAAAGGTCCAAGGAGTGTGTCATTTTCTTTCCAAGAAGAAACATAAACTTTGAATGTTTTAAAACTAAAAGTTTTTATAGTTAAACTATATTCTATAATGTATGCAACTAACACTCTGGGAACTAATCATTTCCAGCATGGAAACAGGCCTCAAGCCTGGTCTTTTAGAAAAATGACTGACTCGGTAGTACAGAATTAGAAGAAAAGAAAGATGGACACTGAAAGGAGATGGGCATATATTAAAGACCAATTTTAATATATTCATAGCTTTATAGAGTCAGCTTCACCTCCATCCAAGAACTAAATGTCATTCAAATCCATTAGTAGTTACAAAACATAGACCCATTTTTTTTGTTTTTTGTTTTTTTGTTTTTTTTATTTTTTTTATTAATTAAAAAAAGAATTAACAAAACAATTAGAAATCATTTCAATCTACATGTACAATCAGTAATTCTTAATAACATCACATAGTTGCATATTCATCATTTCTTAGTACATTTGCATCGATTTAGAAAAAGAAATAAAAAGACAACAGAATAAGAATTAAAACAATAATAGAAAGAAAAAAAAAACAAAAAAAACAAAAACAAAAAACCTATACCTCACATGCAGCTTCATTCAGTGTTTTAACATAATTGTATTACAATTGGGTAGTATTGTGCTGTCCATTTCTGAGTTTTTATATCCAGTCCCATTGTACAGTCTGTATCCCTTCATCTCCAATTATCCCTTCTCTTTTTTTTTTTTTTTTTTTAATTAACGGAAAAAAAGAAATTAACCCAACATTTAGAGATCATACCATTCTACACATGCAATCATTAATTCTTAACATCATCACATAGCTGCATGATCATCATTTCTTAGTACATTTACATTGGTTTAGAAGAACTAGCAACATAACCGAAAAAGATATAGAATGTTAATATAGAGAAAAAAATAAAAGTAATAATAGTAAAATCAAAACAAAACAACACAAAACAAAACAAAAACCTATAGCTCAGATGCAGCTTCATTCAGCGTTTTAACATGATTACTTTACAATTAGGTATTACTGTGCTGTCCATTTTTGAGTTTTTGTATCTAGTCTTGTTGCACAGTCTGTATCCCTTCAGCTTCAATTACCCATTGTCTTACCCTGTTTCTAACTCCTGCTGAACTCTGTTACCAATGACATATTTCAAGTTTATTCTCGAATGTCCGTTCACATCAGTGGGACCATACAGTATTTGTCCTTTAGTTTTTGGCTGGATTCACTCAGCATAATATTCTCTAGGTCCATCCATGTTATTACATGGTTCATAAGTTTATCTTGTCTTAAAGCTGCATAATATTCCATCGTATGTATATACCACAGTTTGTTTAGCCACTCTTCTGTTGATGGAGATTTTGGCTGTTTCCATCTCTTTGCAATTGTAAATAATGCTGCTATAAACATTGGTGTGCAAATGTCCGTTTGTGTCTTTGCCCTTAAGTCCTTTGAGTAGATACCTAGCAATGGTATTGCTGGGTCGTATGGCAATTCTATATTCAGCTTTTTGAGGAACCGCCAAACTGCCTTCCACAGTGGTTGCACCCTTTGACATTCCCACCAACAGTGGATAAGTGTGCCTCTTTCTCCGCATCCTCTCCAGCACTTGTCATTTTCTGTTTTGTTGATAATGGCCATTCTGGTGGGTGTGAGATGATATCTCATTGTGGTTTTGATTTGCATTTCTCTAATGGCCAGGGACATTGAGCATCTCTTCATGTGCCTCTTGGCCATCCGTATTTCCTCTTCTGAGAGGTGTCATAGACCCATTTTTTATCAGCATGGGTTTCAATGTAATGAGAACCATGTATTCATTTAAGATGAATCTGGATCCCTGATATTGGTATCTTAGATTTTACTGCTGCCTGTCAGCACCTTTGAAAGTTATAGAAAAGACAGGTAGACACATGAGAAAAGCCAAACTGTTGAATTGAAGTGAAGACCTCACTGGTTGCATGAGAAATGACAATGTCGTTTCATTGGGTACATTCCATCTCTGCCAGGCTCAATCCCTACTTCCTCCACAAAACCTCCCTTGGCTGTCCCAGCTAGATTTTCCTTTCATCTAAAAACCTGAAACACCTAAACCTTTTACTGTGTTTAGTATTTAAGCTGTCTTGTGTATTTTTTTGTTTCATCTCAATTAGACTTTCATTTTGCCAAGGACAGAATCATATATAGAACATTGTCAGTGTTCAGTAAAGCATTCACCAGTTTAGTTCAATAAATGTATTTTGATAGTGCTGAGAGCTAGAGGATAGAAAGCTGACTAAGAACACGGTACTGCCTGGATAGAAAAGAAAGTGATAACATTGGGGGTACACAAGGGGCTTCTGCACTCACAGTATTCTGCTGCTTAATCTGTGTGGTAGGTTCATAGAAGGTTAGCTTCTGTTATATATATAACATGTATTTAGAGGTTTCCCTGGCTTCTAGTAAGTAGGGGCCTGGAAATATGCTGGTTTCTGGCAAGATTCCTGTCCCACTCTCCCCCTCCAACACTCACACACTCCATATTGTTCTCTCTGCCTTGAGACCATTCACAGTACTTCTCTATATGGCCTTTATCCCTGTCCTTGTCCATCCAAGAAGCCAGGCTCCCAACTCATCCCTCATACCCATTTGGCCTCATCCTTCACTTTTACAAACCTCATGTCCCACTTCTGAACTCCTAAAAAGTTCTTCCACTGTGCTTTCTGAAACTCGGAATCATCAACAAGATCTCTCCAAGCTCTTCCCTGAATCATGTTCCCCTCCCATTCTTGCTTTTGCTGAACCTGGTTGTTGCCTGAGGTCACTGCACCCCTGCAGCCCTCTTAACTGTTGTCTTGTTTGCATATCCCTGAGCCTGGACTGGTGCTTCAGTACCAGTCTCCCCCATTCCACCCCTCTGAAACTTCCCACTTTGAATCTCTTACCTTTAGGCTGCTGGTCATTTTACTGTCTTCTGCACACCTCTAGGTCAATTGCCCTCTCCCTTACTCTCCTCACCGCTATTCCTGTTGTGAAAGTTTCTATGTAGGTAGTCCTTTGAATAACCTGGCCTCTCAGTTCCTTCTACCTCTTCTGCATCCCACCACAGCTCCTTACCCCCATGGTCACTGCCTTGACTTTGTTGATGACAGTAACTGCACCCCTTCTGTAATCTCAGTTTCAGGCACACTGTTTCCTGACCACCACCCTTACCCTTCTAGTTCTTTCCTTCTAGTACCTTGACTCCAGCTGTCTTTCAGTCCTTTGACCTACAGTCCATTGATTCCATTACTTTCTCACTGTCCCAACTTGTTTTCCTCTTTACTCAGCTTATGTTCTATGGCGTTCTCTTCCATATACTTTCAGCTCTTTCACCTTTCTTTTATTCGTTGTATTCACCTGAAAATAACATAATCTTGGTTAAATCAGTCTACCAATTCTGTACCTGTTATGCAAGCAACTTCCTGTGACTGGAGAACATCCCACAATCCCGTGCTGGTCTCACTTTAAATTTGTAATCAGTAACTTCGAGTGGGCATTTAGTGCTGTCAGCAGTCATAATACATTTCCTGAATTGATTCACTAGCCCAGAGGCTGACAAATTATGGCCTGCAGGCTGGATTTATTTTTATACAGCCTGTGAGCCAGGAATGGTTTTTATGTTGAAAAATCTTTTTTTTTTTAATTGGAAAAAATAATGTAGTGCTCTCACAAACCCTAGCCACCTTATCTATCCATCTGCCAGCATCTATACCTATATTCTCTGTGTTCTCTCCAGTTACTGTGGATATACTGTCAATCCTCCAGTCCAAGGCCCGCTTTTCCTCTGGCACTAGACCCCATTCCATGCCACATTCTCAGAAGCATTAGTCCTGCAATTCTCACCCACCTTCACCTCATCTTCAGTTCTCCACACTCTAACCATCCAATATCTACACATGCTCCAATTTCTCCCATCTAAAAACAAACAACACTCCCTTGACCCTATTCTCCTCTAGCTACTGCCCCCACTTCTGTGCTGTCCTTTATGGCAAAACTTTTTTGAAAAATACTTGCTGTCGCCAAGTCCCATCAAAATGAATAAACCCTTCCTACCAAAAGTGCTCTTGTATGTCCTCACTGACCTCCATATTGCAAAAAGGTATGCCATCATATTTTACCTATTTGTAGCACTTGTCAGCATTGATTACTTGCTCATCCTAGATTCACTTTTTTGACTTAGAGGACACCATACTTAAATGGTTTTCCCCCATCTCAGTTACCATTTCTTCCTAAGTTTCTTTGCTGTTTCCTGTTCATCTTTCTGATCTTTAAGTGTTAAAGTACCTGCAGTCCTCACACCTCTTCTCTTCTCCATTTATACCTACATACTTCATTATCGCTCAGGTCTTAGGACTTTATATATCATCTCTGTACTGAAAACTCCCAAATGTACATCTCCAACTTGACCTCTGTTCTAAATTCTGTACACCCAGCTGCCTTATCCATATCTCAACTTGGATAGTTAATAGACATCTCATACCTAACATGTCCAAAACTGCACTCTTAATCTTCCCGTCAAAACCTGCTCCTCCCACATTCTCCCCACCTCATTAAATGGCAGTTCATCCTTCCAGTTGCAGTCGAGAGACCCTTTCTTTTACAGTCCACATCTAATCCATTAGAAAGTTGTTCTGGCACTACCTTCCAGATTTATCCAGAATCCATATATGCCTCATATCCACCACCCAGGCCTCTTGTCTCTTGCTTAATTATTACCATAGTCTTCTAACTAGTCTCACTGCTTCTGCTTCAATGCCCAACAGTCTATTCTTAGCACAGCAGCCATACTGATCCTTTTAAAGCATAAGTCCTAACATTCTTTTGTTCAGAACCTCTAATGACTTTCCATCTGACTCAGAGAAAAAGCCCAAAACTCAAGGGCCCTACACAGTATGGCTCTCTGACCTTGTCTCCTACTGCTTTTCTTTTACTCTCTGCTCCAACTATACCATTCTCCTTGCTTTTCCTTGAATATTCCAGGCTGCCCCTGTCTCAGAGTATCTATACTTGCAGTACAACTCTACTGGGATGCTCTTCAGCTATTCTTATGGCACTTTGCATTACCGCCTCATATCTTCGCTCATATATTACTTTCCCTAATCAACCCATTAAAAATTGCAATCCTTCAGCCTGTCTGGATAGATCATTTAAACAATCCAAACACAGGGAACCCAGAATGAAAATTGCAATCCTCTCCTCACCCAGTATTTCTAGTCTTTCTTTCTTGCTTTGCTTTTTTTTTCATATCATATTATCACCATCTATTATTTATCTTTCATATTTATAAGTTGTCTGTGTCTCCCAGTAGAATATAAATTTCAAAAAGACAAGAATTTTTTTTTTAATTAAAAAAAATTTTTTTTAGGACAAGGACTTTTATCTGTTTTATTCATATGATCATTCCTAACATTTAGAATACCACCCAGCATAGAGTAAAACTTTAATAAATATTTGTTGTATGTATTGCTGTATTTCATAATTTTAAACATATTCACATATATACAAATGTAGGCATACACATACGTAGATGTATGTGTTTGTGTGTATATATTATGTGTATGTGTGAAATAATATATCTTTATACAATTTAAGTTCCTTTTTAGGTCTCTCGGTCCCATTCCTTCCTAGAATAACCAGTTATCCTGAAGTTGATGTCTATATTTGTACCATCTACTTTTTTTTTTTTTTTTTTTTTTTTTGGCATGGGCAGGCACTGGAAATCTTACCATCTACAATTTAAAACTTTACATATGTATGTAGCCATAGATAATATATAATATGGTTTTGTGTATTTTTAAAAATTACATGAATGTCATTATGTTTGTCATCCAACATTCTGTATTTCAGATTTATCCACATTGGTACATATAAAGGGGTTCATTCATTTTAACAGATACTTTTCTATATGCAACTTTATTGTAGTTTGTTATCCATTCTTCTAGTGGTTTACACTTAAGCTGTTTCTGTTTTTCACTATCATAAGCAATACTGCAGTGAACATTCTGAAACACGTCACCTTGAGCATATGTGCTGCTACACTCTGCGAGTTATACCCAGAGGTGTACTTGCTGTATCAGAGGGCGTGCTTGTCTTCAATTCTAATACTGGCAGATTCCTTCCCTTTGGTTGATTACACTAGTTTATACTCCCAGCAGTTATGAAGTTCCTGTTTCCTTACATCTTTGCCTATTTTTCAGGCTTAATTTTTTCTAGTCTGATAGCAGTGAAATGATACCTGGTTTTAATTGCATCCTTGTCATATGTTTATTTTGTTTCTTCTCCTGTGAATTGCTGCATTGAGTTGTTTTCATTTTTCTGTTGATTCAGAAGTACTTTGTATTTGATTTAGATGTGATTCCTTAGTCTTTATTTGCATTATAAATATCTTCCCCTAGTCCGTGGCAGGTCTTTTAGTTTTGTTGGTTTTGGATAGAAGTTTTAAATTTTGATAGAGTTCAAATATATCAATCTTTCACTTTATGAACTGTGCTTTTTCTGTTATAAGATACCCTTCTCTATGTCACTAAAAGCCAGAAAGATGCGCCCCTCTATTTTCTTACAGAACTTCTCAAGTTTTGCTTTTCACATTTAAGTTTCCAATCCCATCTAGAATATATATTTGTGTATGTTGGAAGGAAAGATTTTTTTTTTTCCCACAAGGATGTGGAAAGTTTGCTTACTATTCAGTCTTTTTTCCACTGATTTGATTTGACAATTCTGTCATAAACCATGTTGCCATATGTGCATGAGGCTGTTTTCTGGGTTCTTATTTCTGTTTCATTGGTCTTGTCTATCTCTGCATCAACACTACGCTGTTTTAGCTTCATAATAAAACTTGATATCTAATAGACCAAGTCTTCTCCATTTGTTCTTCAGAATTTTTCATGACTTGAAAAGAACCTTTAATTTTCCATATGAAGTTCAGAATCTTTTTGTCAAATTTCTGAAATCTTAGAAACCAGTGAAACTTTGAAATTGCATTTACTTTATAATTTAATTTCTAGAGAATTGCCAACATTACAGCATCATGCTTTTCTATCCATGTAAAGACTTATTTATTAATAGCTTCTTGTATGTGCTTGAATAAGGTTTACCGTTTTCTCCTGATAGTTGTTTCAATTGTGAATGGAATTTTTTTTAATTATGAGTTTTAAAAAGTATACATATGCTATTGACTTTTCTAAAAATAAAAGAAAATTTTCACTAAACTCCCTATTACATCTAATGATTTGTCTGTTTACCTTCTTTTGGGTTTTCTATGTAGACAATTACACCCTCCGCAAATAACACAAAAGTTTTCTCTTCCTTTTCATAACTTCATTTTTCTTGTTTAGTGCTTCGGTTAGGACATTATTTAATAGTAGCAGTAAAAGCTGGCAATGTTTGTCTATCAGGGACATTTCTGAATTTTCAGGATTAAGTGTGGTTTTTGCCTTAGGCATTTGAAGATAGTCTTTATTAGTTTAAGGATGTTTTCTTCTGCTTCTGGCTAGCCAGAAGTTTTTATGCCAAGAGGTTTTATATTGTATCGATTTTTTTTTCTTTTCTTAGTACTAAGTTTTATTTCTTTTAAAACATTTTTACTGTTTATTATGCATAAGAAAGTGTATATAGCATTCAGGTAAAGTTTACAGAATGATAAAACACATATTCACAACACCCCAGCATAAGAAATAGATCATAACCAGAACCTTTTAAGATTCCATTTCCCCTCCCTTATTACATCCTCCTCCCTTCCCTTTACAGATAAACGCAAAATTCAGAAACAGAAGGGATGACTCCTTGCTTTTTTTCTTTAATATTTTCATCCCCTAAGTGTATATTCCTAAATAGTTAATTAGCTTTACCTGTTTTTGAGCTTTTTATGAATGGAATCATACCATATATATTCTCATTTTTCTTGCTTTTTCATTTGATATTACGATTTTGAGAGCCATCCATGTATTTGTATGCAGCTGTAGATCATTCATTTTCACTATATTCATCACTTCATAGTTTTCTGTTTTATGGATATAACACAATGGGGTTTATTCTTTCTACTATTGATGGGTATTTGTGTTTCTGACTTTTTGTTCTTAAGACAATGCTCTTGTGAGAATTCTTATGCATGTGTAAAAGATCCTCTGGGTATAGACATGGGAGTGGAACTGCTGGGTCATAGGAAAGATGCATGTTCAACTTTTCTGGGTAATGTCAGAGTGTTCTCTGAAGTGGTACCAGTTGGCATCTCCACCAGCATTGATTGGAGTTACTGTTGCACCTCATCCTCATCAACCTTGGCAATGTCCTATATTTTATTTTCTCACAACCTGGTGTGAGTGAAATGGTTTAAAATTCGCAGTTTCAAACTTGCATTTTCCTAGTTAACAAGATTGAGCATTATGTCCTTTATATATGGGTCATTTGTCCTTCCTTTTCTGTGAAATGCCTGTTCATGGCTTTTATCCATTTTTCTTTTAAGTGATTTTCCTTTTACCTGTTGATTTGTAAGAGTTCTATATATATATTCTGGACATTGGTTTTTTCTTCAGTTGTATGTGTTGCTGCTATCTTCTGCATTTATTGCATATTTTAAAGAACATAGGCTTTTAATTTTATTGTACTTGGATTTACTAACCTTCCCTTTATGGTTTGTTCCTTTTATGCCTTAAACAGTTAAGAAATTTTTCCCTCCGTCAGGGTCATAATATAATGTCTCGTGTCTTCTACTGAAAAGTTTAATAACCTTTCACGTTCAAGTTCTTATCCTCTGGGAAGGTTTCTATGGTGGTGTGAGAGACCCTGATTCTTTTTCAGTAGCATTTTGGCTGTCCTTTTCCTTTGCTCTTGCAGGGAAGTTTTAGAATTGTCTCATAAATTTCTGTGAAAAATCCTGTTAGAATTTTGGTTTGAATTACATTCAAGCTATTAATCATTTTTGAGAGAATTATCACAAGTCATGTTACCCATGAATATCTTAAATCCCTTCATTTAACTCACCTGTAATGTTTCAGTGAAAAAAGTCTTGCACATACTTTATTAGATTTATTCCTAGGTTGTTTTGTTTTTAATTTTTTGTCAGTATTTTACATATTTTTTTAACTTGCATTTTCTGTTGCTTTTATATGAGGGTTAGAAGGAAATACCTTCTCCTAATGCTTGTTTTCATGTAGTGGGCGCTCAGTTTATGTAAACTTTCCAATCTTCCTCTGCCCCTTTACACACCTCAACTCTTATTGGAGAGTTTGGGAGCAAGAGTTGGACAAGCACAGTCCTGCCCATCCTTTTTTCCGTTGGACAGCTGGCCACCTCCAGGGGGCAAGAGATCTTTGCTGCTTTGCTAGGGACAGGCTCTTCCCCACCTTGGTCCAGTGGGGTTTTAGGGTCAGTAGTAAGACTCCCAAGCAACATCCTCCATTATCAGTAATAAAACGAATTAGCCCCCCTGCCTTCTTCTTTTATCTTACTTCTAAGATCCATGGTGGACTCCCTCAAAACCCCCATAGGATATAAATATGCAGGCGTCTTTTACTTATTGATATTCTACCTAGGACT
The DNA here is from genome assembly GCF_023851605.1 of Tamandua tetradactyla. Lineage (NCBI taxonomy): Eukaryota > Metazoa > Chordata > Mammalia > Pilosa > Myrmecophagidae > Tamandua > Tamandua tetradactyla. Next base: position 193,958,251 of record NC_135327.1, on the reverse strand, counting down.
TTGTAACATTGTCATTAATGCTAATAGCTCTTCTGGCTAATTTCAAATGATTCTCAGATTTTCTAGAAAGAAATTATCTCTAAGTAATACAAATTCTTATTTCCTTTCAAATCTTTATGTTTATTTTTCTCTTGTTTTATTGTGCTGACTGGAATTTCTAGCAGAAAATCCTGAAATAGAAATGATGATTACAGGTATCCTAGAGATTCATGATTTTAAAGAAAATGCTTTTTAGCTTTTCACAATGAGTATAATATTTGCTAAAGTCTTCCTTTATAAATACCCTTTACTAAGTTAAAGAAGTTTCCTATGTTTCTGTGGTTGGCAAAGTGTTTTTAACAAGAATAGCTGTTGAATTTTTTATAGAATGCTTTTTTGGTATCAATTGAAAAGAATATATGGTTTTTCTTCTTTAACCTGTTAACATGGTAAATGATGTTAAAGTATGTTTAAATGTTGAAATAGTCTTGCAGTCCTGAAATAAATCTAATTTAGTCACGATCCTTTGTACATATTGTTGAATGTAATACCTAATATTTTGTTTAGGATTTTTATATCTTTGTTCATTAGTACGAGTGGCCTAAATTTTTCCACTCTCAGACTGTCTTCGCCTAGTTTTGGTATTAAAGATTTAAGCTATGATGTTTTTCCTCTATTTTTATTTGCTCAAAGAGTTTGTATAATGTTTGAATGATCATTCCTTGAATTTTTAGTAAGAAACACCGGTAAAGCCATCTGGGCCTTATGTTTTCCTTTGGGGAGATTTCCAACTACTGATATAATTTCTTTTATAGCTATAAGGCTATTCAAGTTTTCTATTCTTTCTTTTGTCAGTTTTTCTAAGAATTTGTCCATTTCCTGAGAGCTTTCAAATTATGTAGGATAATGGTCATAGTATTCTCTTTATCTTTTTAATCTCTAGTGCATCTATAATCTTGTTCCTTTTTTCATTCTTGATATTGGTATTATTTGTGCTGTCTTTTTTCTCTTGTTAATCCTAGCTAGAGATATGTTGGTTTAATATTCTCTTCAAAGGACCAAATTTTATCACTCTATTGCCTTGGTTTTCTCCATTTTTAACTTATATCTTATCTTTGTTTCCTGTCTTCTGCTCTTCTGTGGATTTTGTTGGTGTTACTCATAGTCTAACACCTTGCCTTGACTCTTGTTTTGCAGATTTTATTGAGCTATATTTTTTCCATCCAAAGTATACCATCAGTATCTCACAGTATCATCACGTAGTTGTGCAGTCATCATCACTTTCAATTTTAGATCCTTTTCATTGTTTAAAGTCATGTATATCTCCAATTAATGCTACAAACATAAATAAGATCTTGCGTGAACTACTACAAAGGTACAACACTTTATCCCTTATCCCCTCCTATTATTGACCCCTAGTATTAGTGTAGACACCTGTTAATGTTGATGAAAGAATATTAAACATGACTGTTAATATTAGTCTGTAGCTTGAAATAGGTGATTTTCCCCCATATATTACTCTTTTCTTAACTGTGTGTGTAAGTGTTGTATCTTTGTAGTAGTTCATGCAAGATCTTTTTTATGTTTGTAGCATTAATTGGATATACATGACTTTAAACAATCCTTTTCAACCAAGTTCAGCCAAAATACTTGCCTTGACTCTTTTTTATATCAATATTTTTTTACTTATCTGTCCATACTCTGGATAAAAGGAGCATCAGACACAAGGTTTGTGCCATATGTGCCATAGTCCCACACGTTTTGATAAATGATATTTTCACTAACATTGTGGTCCAGATATCTTCTAATTTTCATTGTGATTTTTCCTTTGAACCTCAGATTATTTAGAAAGAAAAATGCATTTTAAAAAAGTTTTAGTAAATATAGGGAGCTTGGAAATATTTGTTATTGATCTCTAAGTTTATTGTGTTGTAGTTAGAAAATACAGTGTGTAAAATATTAATATTTCAAAATTCATTGAAGTTTGTTTTGTTTTATGGCCTAGAAAGTGTTCACTTTTCCTTAATGTTCTATGTGACTTGAAAAGTAATACAAATTACTTGACTTTGTTGATGAAGGTAACTGCACCCCTTCTGTGCAGTTACTGTTATCAACATCCCTTTGCCCTTGTCCAGTTTGTTAATAGTGATGTTCATATTTTCTATAACTTTCAGTCAGCTAAATTTGTTAATTACTGAGAGAACTGTGTCAAAATTACTGTGATTATGGATTTGTCCATTTCTCCTTGAATTCTGCCAGTTTTGCAAAATTATAAATTTTGAACCTGTATTTTTCATCTTTGAAATTTAGAAATTTTTTTATCCTCCTGGTTAATTTACCATTGCATAGTAACCCTTTTTTATTTTTGTTTTTAAAGTCTGTTTCATCTGATATAATAAAGCTACACCATTTTTTTTTGGTATCTACTAAATAGATTTTTTTTTAACTTTTAAAAACCAATTTTTTAAAAATTGTTAATTCTGGCTTCTAGTGTATCTTTTATTCTTTTAGATTGCTTTCTGCATCCTTCTGTTTTAAGTGTGTCTTATAAACAGCTTATAGCTGGGATTTTTGTTTGTTTTAGTTTGCTAATCTTTGCTTTTATATGTCTAATATTGTAGCCACTAGTCCATGTGGCTATGAGCACTTGAAATGTGCTGCTAAATATAAATATATACCAGATTTCAGAGATTGTACAGAACAAAAATATGTCTATAAAAGATGTGGTATGAAAAAATAACAATAATAATTTTATATTGATTGCACATTGAAATGATAAAATTTTGGATATATTGGGTTAAATATATTGTTAAAATCAATTGTGCCTGTTCCTTTTTCCTTTTTAAATTGGCTACTAGATAATTTAAAAATTAGAAATGCAACTTATATTGTATTTCCTTCGGACAGCACCATTTACATTGATTTTAATTACTAAGTTATTTGAACTCCTTTCTACCTTCTTAAATTATGATAGTAGTCTTTTGTCCTGCCTTTTCTTTATTTCTTCTCCCCCCACCCAGATACACTTCTTTGTGTCTTTTGGAATTATTGATTTAGGTTTTGTTCTTCCTCAAACTATTTTTATTTTTAATTCAATGGGAAGTTATACATTCTGTCCTTACTCTTTTATAGATAAATTTTTAAATCTTTTTTTTCTTCACAAGTTCTTTTTTAAAGGGTCTGTTGGTAATGAGCTCTCAGTTTGTATATTGTTGTATATGAGTTTATTTGTGTCTGAAAATGTCTTTATTCCATCTCTATATTTGAAAGACATAACTCCAGATTGATATTTTCTTTTTGACCTTTGAAGATAATTTGCCCCTTTTTTCTGACTTTTTTGTTTTTGAGAAGCCAGCTGTTGGTCTAATCAATATTCCTTTGTGGGTTATCTGCTTTTTCTTTCTGGCTTCTTTTAGATCTGTCTTTGGTGATCTTCAGTTTTACTACAACATGTCTAGGTATGGATTTCTTTTTCTTTATCCCACTTTAATCACTGATATTTTTCTCCAATTTTGGGAAATTCACAGTGTTGTCTCTTTGGAATATTGCCTCACCACCAGTCTCTCTATTTTCTTCTGGAACTTTCTCATGTTAGCTTTCATATGTCTGAACCTCATATTTATCACCTCTGTGCTGAGTGTGAATAATTTCTTCTGCTCTATCTTTGTTAGTTCAACATTCTCTAGTCAATTGTTTCCATTCTGCTGCTTAACCTATAGATTGGATTTTTTATTTCAATTGTTTTATCTTTCAATTCTAAAGTTATATTATTTCTTTTTCAAAATTGGATTGGTCAGTTTTAATAGTCTTTTACTTATTTATCATTCTTCCACTCTCCCTCTTTATATATTAAACTTTATATTCTATATATGATATGTGTATAAAAGATGTGGTATAAAAATAATATAAATATTAATAATTTTGTATTGCTTGCACATTGAAATGATAATATTTTGGATATATGTTAAACTTTCTGTTCTGTATATGATATTCCATTATCCAGAGCCTTGCAGTCATGTTCTGCAGTTCATGATTTCTACTGACTTTGAGGTGGTTTTCCAACTGAGATGGTGATGTTTAATTGTGAATTCATTCATTATTCACAAGCTGTGTTAAAAATGCCCTCTTCCTGAGAAAATGTATGTTTGCCTTAACTGGTCACATGGTACCTGTGCAGGCTTGGAACCACTTCAGGCCAAATTCTTGGCCTAGAAGTTTTCACACACATTGGTGGTGTGAAGCTGGCACCAGACACCCTTGAGTGCTGCCTTGTGGTATGTTAACTCCCAGAGAGGAGATTCTTCTGCCAGCCCACACCCTCCAACTCAGCTTGGAACCAAGCCCCAAGATAGGCAAGTCTTTCTCTCCAGGGCAGGTCTTCATTTTTGTTTTGTTTTAAGTTTACTACTAGGAAAGTTGCCTTTTGGGGTCCCAGATTTATGTGGCAGAGGAAAAGGATATTCAACCCAGTCTCCCACCCTGCTTGAGCCCTAAGCTTTTCACACTTCTCTATCCCCATGCGCACACTCCAGGAAAACACAGGCTCTTGGAGAGCAGGAACTAAGGCACATTATAGAATTGGGCTTTCTTATCATTTCTGGCCTCTGGTATTTTTTGTTTTTTGTTTTCTTTTATTCCAAAGTCATCGACATGTTAAAATAAATTATTTTTTTACTTTTATACTTTACCCAGCATTTTTAAATGTTCAGTGCTAGAAAGAGTTTTTGTACACATCTAGCCAGCTGTATTCTAAACAGTAGAATTGAATACTTCTGTATCTATTGATAATTACATTATTTTCTCCATTAATCTGTTAATTTTGTTAATTATATTGCTACTGTTAACTTATCCTTGAGTTCTTAGGACAAACCCAACTTGTTTATAATGTATTGTCTTTTTTCTCTTTTTAAAAAAAGACATTGCTTGATTTAATTTGTATTACCTCATTAAGAATCTTTTCATATCTGTTCAAATGAGATTATATCATAAATTTTTTCATATATTGTCTCCTAGTTGTAGCTGTCAAAATTAAACTAGCCTTGTAAAATGAGTTAGCAGGTATTTTCCCTAAGTATTCTTAGGATATTCCATCAGATTCTTCTGATATCATAGTTGCTGATGGAAATCAGCTTTCAGGCTGAGCATCATATTTTTCTTTTTACTACCTTTTAAGATTTTTCTTTTGGGCTTTGCTGTTTTTCCATTTCATGTGAACATTATCTAGGTTTTTTTGTTTGTTTCCTACTTGGGAATTGATGGTTACTTTCAAACCATGGGCTGGTAATTCCTTTGATTTTGGAAAATTCTCAACTGCTATTTCTTTATCTATTGCCATTTACCTTTTGCTCTGTGCTCCCAGTTTAGAATTTCTACCAGCATATGTTGGAACTTCTCATTTTCTCCTCCTAGTCTCATAACTTCTCTTTAATATTTTTCATTTCTTTCTCTCTCAGTGCTGTATTCTGGAGTATTTCCCCTTCTAAGTCACTAATTTTCTCTTGAGCTTTGTTCAGTTTAAGTCATCCATTGAGTTTTTTGTTCTGTGACTGCTTTTGTCATTTCAAGAATATCAATTTAGTTCTTTATCAATCTGCCTTTTAAATGCCCTATTCTGGCCTTACAGATTCTGTCCTTTCCTTTTAAATATTCCTTAAATATTTTAGACATACTTATTTTACTGTATCATTCAGCTTACCCTTTTATCTGTAGCTGTTGAAAATGAGTTCTGGGCAGGCCACGGTGGCTCAGCAGGTAAGAATGCTTGCCTGCCAAGCCCGAGGACCTGGGTTCGATTCCCGGTGCCTGCCCATGTTAAAAAAAAAAAAAAATGATTTCTACCATTTGTTGTATTGCTGACTCCTGTAGTCCTTTGGTTCTCTTCTGGTTTGTTATTTTAGTTTTTGGGAGGGAGTTGTATGTGACCCATGTTGTGGGGGTGTACCTATGGGACAGTTTTGTACTTGCCCTTGCTGGGACCTCATGGGTTTTCATAGTTTTATGTGAATTTCTTAGCTTAGAGTTCCTGCACCATATGGGTAGTATGAATTCACTGTGGACAGGGGATTCTGATTTCTTATGGGTGGTTTTCCCACTTGTGACTCTGGCTAAGCAGGCAGCTTCCATTTAGCTTCCTCAGGCTAGCAGTTATTCCAGTCCCTGTCTCACAGACAGAGCTTGCAGGAAGCTCAGTTCTGCTCTGCCTCACAAAGACATTAAAACCCAGCCCCTAAGTTCTGTGTCCTGTTCTAGTAAGCCTGAAGGTCACTTGACTTTAGTGCTAACTCTTGATTTGACCTTGCATTTTCTCTTCGATTCTTTTACAATATCTGGAATATTTATTTTGAGCTCACTTAAATATGTGTGGTTTTTTTTGGGGGGGAGGCGGTTAAATTTTATCTAGTATTTCTTTGTTTGAAGTGGAAATAGGGACTACCCATGTTAGCTCAGTTTTCCCCCACTGCTCAGAAGATTAGCCCTGAGAGTTTGTATTTTTGTACTTCCCATGTAGTCAATATCATGTGGCCTCATCTTTTTTCCAGAAGGCACAGGAGTCCCCAGTTTGCTGTTGTCTTCTCTTTCCATTAGACTTTTGCTCTTTGACCCTTCTAAGGCTTCTGTGTCCCAACTCCTTGGCAGTGGATGTGTCCAAGCTGTATGTGGAACCTAAGGGCCAATGAACCATTTGCTCATGTATTTTCCCTTTCCCAGGCTCAGGGGCTCCAGTTCCTGCACCTGACCTCTTAATGCAAATCAAGCAGGAGAGTGAACTCCAACTCCAAGAGCAGCAGTCTCTGGGGGTGGAGGCTTGGGCAGCCGGACAGCCAGATATCGGGGAAGAACCCTGGGGCCTCAGTCAGCTGGACTCAGGAGCAGGAGACATTTCTACTGATGCTACCCCTGGTAAGTGGCAGTCAGGACCAAGGGCAGGGTGTAGATGAAGGAATTCCTGGAAGTGTTACGGGACTTACAGACTCTCAGAATGGCTAGCCTGACTAGTTTATAAATTTTCTCTCTTTAAGGCAAGGGAGATGGCTGCCTTAATAACATCTTGAGGGCCCCCTGGATTCAGTAATGCCCCCTTCATCAGCCTCACTCCTTTTCTTCTTCCCCCCAGCACTGAACATTTAAATCACTGGTTACCTCATGTTAACGAGGGACTGTGTGAAATAAGTTAGTGATGTCTTGAGCTTCCTCATGCTTCAGAGAAAGGAGCAAAAGAAACTGGCTTCAAAAGAGGTTGGGTCATTATGGTCATTCAGATAAGACCTAGATGGGCATTTCAGGGTTTAGCCTTCTCATCCTCTCCCACAGTTTTCTTCTGCCCCCTTTTCTTACCTAACCCCCAGGCTCTGCTTTGTTTTCATTGCAGGTGTCCATTCCAATTTTTCGACCACTATCCCACCCAGTTCCTGGCAGGCAGATCTCCCTCCCCACCATCCTTCTTCAGCCTGCTCAGACGGGACACTGAAGCTCAACACAGCAGCCTCCACTGAAGGTACGGGGGCACCAGGGAAAGGAAGAAGGAAAGATAATATTTTGCATATGGAGGAGGCCTCATCCCAGAGACACTCATTTTTATTGGGGAACAATCCTGACCTGTTCAGCCAATAAGTATTTACATGTCCATGAAGTTATGACTCTATACATTCTGTTGTTTATCTCCTTCTAAATTCTTATGCTTGAAACAGTCTTTCTCGAAAATGTCTATCTTTTTTCAGCCAGTGTGTTTGGAAAGCTGATAACTCGGCAGTCTGTCCCACCTCCCCAGACTCAAGCAACTAGTGGCTGCTCTCTGGCATGGGAAAACAAAACAATATAAAAAACACTTCTGAGAGACTTGTTAACTCCCAAAGATAGATGTCTGAAGGCCAGACTAGAAAGAACAGTTACCAGATTTATGTATTAGTTTTCTATTTACTGTACTTCTCTTTAGAAGACGAGTTATCATTTACTTAAGTAATAATCTTTGCCATATTTAGCACACACAAACAGAAAAATGTCCTAAAGGCCTAGATCCTTGATCCTTCAGGATGTGAACTTGAGGTACATTTATATAAAATCAAACAATTTTACTTATTCAGTAATAATTTTATCATTGCCTACCTGGCTACATTTTTTAAATGTTTACTGCATGCTGAGCAGCATGCCTAAGTGTTTTTAGACATGTGATCTCGCATAGTCCTTTGAAATGGGGTATTTTCCAAAGAAATACTAGTTAAGAAATTTGCCTGAAGTCCCATGGCTGATAAGTGGTAGAACCATGATATCCTCTTAGATCTGTCTGAATTTTAAGCCTGCTTTTGCTCTGTGGACACAGAATTATTGTCTTAAAATAAATTCATGATTAGCCTTAACAGGCAAAGTGAACATGGAGCCCAGTGAACAGATCTGCCTGTTGCTTTTCCCATGGTGAAGGTACTAGAGCACTAGACTGTGTCGCTGCACAGTCATTCAGCTCCCGTTGGAAGCTGCTCCAGCTGAACGGTGACCCTGAGACTTGGAAACCAGAGCTAAGGGTAGGGTTGGGGGTCACAGCAGCTGCTGAACATCTAAATGAAAGTATGATACTCTTGGTTCTCGAATCAGGTAAGGGGGAAGAATGATACCTGGTCTTTCTGGCTTTCTCAGCAGATGTAAAAATTGTGATAAAAACAGAAGTTCAGGAAGAGGAGGTGGTGGCCACACCAGTGCATCCTACTGACCTAGAGGCTCATGGAACCCTATTTGGACCAGGCCAAGCCACAAGGTTTTTCCCAAGTCCTGTCCAAGAAGGAGCCTGGGAAAGCCAGGGTAGTTCCTTCCCCAGCCAGGACCCTGTGCTGGGGCTGAGAGAGCCCGGCCGGCCTGAGAGAGACATCAGTGAGCTCAGTCCTGCAGTGGCCCAGGAAGAAACCCCCCAAGGGGACTGGCTCTTTGGAGGAGTCCGGTGGGGCTGGAATTTCAGGTGTAAGCCTTCTGTGGGTCTGAACCCCAGGACTGGGCCTGAGGGGCTCTCATACTCCTCTCCAGACAATGGAGAGGCCATCCTGGACCCCAACCAGGCCCCAAGACCTTTCAATGAGCCCTGTAAATACCCTGGCCGGACAAAAGGCTTTGGCCACAAGCCAGGGCTTAAGAAGCACCCGGCAGCCCCTCCCGGGGGGCGGCCCTTCACGTGCGCTACATGTGGTAAGAGCTTCCAGCTGCAGGTCAGTCTGACTGCTCACCAGCGCAGCTGCGGGCTGCCTGACGGGGCGGCGGCTCCAGCGGCAGGAGCAACTGGAGCGGCAGCGGCGGGGGGCAGCTCGAGGGATGGGAACTCCCTGCGGTGCGGAGAGTGTGGGCGCTGCTTCACCCGGCCCGCGCACCTCATCCGGCACCGCATGCTTCACACGGGCGAGCGGCCGTTCCCCTGCACTGAGTGCGAAAAGCGTTTCACGGAGCGCTCCAAGCTCATCGACCACTACCGAACCCACACGGGCGTGCGGCCCTTTACCTGCACCATCTGTGGCAAGAGCTTCATCCGCAAGGACCACCTCCGGAAACACCAGCGCAACCACGCAGCAGGGTCCAAGGGGCCGGCCCGAAGCCAGCCTCTTCTGCCCCTCCCTACCGGCCCCCCAGACCCCTTCAAGGGCCCGGGCTCTAAAGGACCCTTGGCCTCAACAGACCTTGTGACTGACTGGACTTGTGGCCTAAGTGTCCTGGGACCCACTGATGGCAGTAACATTTGAGGGAACTCCACCCCAGAAACAGGCTGAGTTGCTTCCCAGTTCAGCACCAGTAGTCGTGACTGCTGTAGGCTCACAAATTTTAAAAGTACCTATTCCAGACATCGGGGTGATATAAATAGCTTAGAGGCAGAAATGAAGACTGTGGGAGAACCAAACTTAAAAGTTGCTGAACTGATCACTGGAAAAAGAGAAACTATCAAACAATACAGCTTCTACCTATAAAAAAAAAGTAGAATTTTCTGATTGTGAAATTGAGCACCATAGAATTTTAAATAATTTAATTATGAAACCTTTTGTTTTTAATTCTTGAGAAAAAAGCTGGAAAATAGTAGTAGTACCAATTTAAATTTTGTAGTGTACTTTTGGTTTTCAAAGTGTGTCTTCATGTTGACTGTGTCCTTACCAAGTCTGGTAGTGAATTGTGTTGGAAGATTGGTTACCTGGGGAGGGGATGAGAGGGGCGGGGAGAAAGGGCTTTATCAATTCCCTGGGTCCCCTGACTCCTGGTGATGGGGTGGGCTTAGCACATAATACTCTTGGCAGCTGAGACCCTGTTCTGCCCAGCGGCTGGCTGGTTGGAGACTGAGCCCCCAAGCCCCTGGGAAATGAGTGCAATGGGTACTGTGGAACCCAGCCTCATCTCAGCTAGGAGAAAGACTTATCCAGGAACAGCCAGTTACATTCCCCCAGCCTGCCTCTCCATCTGTAAAGGCCCCCTGAAAAGTGTTAGTCCTGTTTGTGTTTCTGTAGTTACGGGCCATCTTTAGCACCTATCAGAATGGAACTTTGCAGTGTCACCCCTGCTAACCAACTCCTGGACTTCCTAAAGGAGAGGTGTCTGAAAGCATAATGTTAGGTCTGGAGAGGTGAAGAAACTCAAGTGTGGGGACTTGAACCCTTACACACCTAGTTAACTGGCAGAGCCAGCAATAAAGCCTGGCCTGCCAACTCCCACTTAGGGCTGTTTTCCACTCCAGCGAGATACCTCTCTTTCCTTTTCCCTGTGTGTGGTGTCTTTTCATGCTCAAAATGCTCTCAGATCACATCTCATTTGATCATTAATGTGACTTTGTGAAGGAGGACAGGTATTTCTTTTCAGAGATGAGAAGAGAAATTTCTCAAAAAGGACACATCACAGCTTCTTACTCAGTGGTGTGTCAAGAGGTGTGAAAAGCCACCGGTCCATCCCCCTGGAATGTCAGTTTGGGGGAGAAAAGATTTTAATTTTTGCTCTCTTAAAAGATTTGTCCCACACCTGCATGAGTAAAATCATCACACCTCAAAGAAACTTCTGCTTGCAGCAGCTACTTTACCTGAGCACCAGCCACCTTTGTGTATGTGCTCACTCCAATATTAGGGAAACCCAGAGGCAGAGTTTGAGAAGAGGCTAGGTAAGGGATAAGTGGCTTGCTCATTTCCCATGACTGATATCTTAAGGTGGACTTAGAAATGTACCCAGCTTTCTTGATTCTGCCACAATGCTATCTCTGCCACTTGAATATCCATTCTTGTTTTGTTGAAGCAGCCGCTGGTTTTCCTACCCAAAATGGGTAACATGTTTTCACTGCAGGAAGGAGAGACATGGCTTTCATCCACTCAGCTCCCTCATGTGTACTTTTATTAGGCAATAGACTAGTTAAGAAAATTGTTTCTATGTACTGTATATTTTGTACCTGTTTACACTTCTAATATTGATATAACTGATATTTTGAAAAACAAATAAACAGAAAACAGTCTGTTAAAATAAAACCTAACCAGCATCAAGGCGGTTTGGTGGGTTCCATTCTTAGAGCTGTGTCTTTGGTGCTGATGCTTCTGAACATGCCCGCAAGGAATCCGTCTCATCAGCCATCCTGCATTTGGTTGCCTTGCATCCCAAAAAGGTGACTATCCCAAGAACTAGGAATGGAAGGATCCTGGAGAATTAACTGACATTTGGAAGGGAAAATGAAAACATACCTCATGTCACTTGGTTTCAGAACATAAGCATGATTTATTTAATTTAGTTTTCTATAACTTGATAGACCTGAAGATAGTAAAAGGTGAAAGATTTATATGATCTGAAGAGAAACCAGAGTATAGACCTGAAGATAATAAGGTCTGGGAGAAAAATTGCAAAATATCAAAGAAAAATGGACGTTGTATGTTTTCTTGCATCCTTCAGCTGAGGAAGGAGGTGATGAAAGGATTGATAGTTTCTGTAATTGTCATACCTGATCTTGGGGCAGAGTCCATCAGCTCCCATATGAGCATAGTGGAAGTGGACTGGGAACGAGTACCAAAATACTTCGTAGCTGTGTGACCTGGAGCAAGAAAAACTTCTGGTCCAGTTTACTAATGTATATATAACAAGAGCATTGCTTTCAGTGATCTTTAAGGAGCTGTCAGTTCTACAACTCTGAAGTCCTGTATTCCTAGGAAAGAGCACCGTGTTAATCAAACATCATCCCAGAAGGGGACAAGTGTCAGGACATGGAGAAAGACCAAGGGACCTGCAGCTGAGCAGGAACCCAGGGATAAGTCTTAGACCTAGATTTAAAGAAAGAAGGAATGGGGATAGAGAGATGTGTTTTAGAAAGAAGGTAAGTGAGTTGCTGTGCTTTTTAGGGTCCCAGCACCTTTTCAGCCTGGAGTATTGCAGTGCTCTAAATTGGTCTCCCAACCTGGAGACATCCAATTTGGCTTCTCTCTAGCCTCACTTTCTCACAACTACAAGAATTATCTTTGCAAAACAAATCTGTTTATGTCCTTTGCTTTCTAAACAACTGCCCATTGGACAACTCACTGTCCATATTGCCCTCTAGCTTCATCTACCAACCACAGCCCCATTCAGGCAGAAAACTGCTCTCAGACTTGGAGCCTCTGCACAGCAGTGATAATCTGCTTCTCCACCTGACAAAGACTCCTTCCCTTAGCTCTCTGAACTTCTAACACAGTACTTGATTTTATGGTACCATAGTCATGTGTGTTGGTGAGAGGAAGCATGAGCTCAGCAGCCCCAGGAGAGTGGTGACAAGACCTTAGAGGCTTGCAGAAATTACTTTAGGTAATAGTGTCTGACCAATAGATAAAACCCAACAGGTAAATGGCCAAGAAAGGCAGGTGACCATACCCAAGTGGAGGAAAGCTGTTCTTGGTTCCCTCTCTCAGGTCCAGGAAGCTGAATGCTTGGGGTGGGAATGGAAGGATCCACAGTCATTCAGAGATCTTAGGGTCTTCACACCACCAGATTTGATAGCCTGTTTTTTTATTCTTCGAAAACAAAACACAGCATTGAGTCTCAAATGGAAAAGTATCATCATGGGCCACAGAGCTTGGAGGGTCAAGGTACCCACTCCATAACTATTTCCTAAATACCACCAAGGAACAAAGTAAACATGGTCTCTGCCTGTTACAGAGATTCTAGAGGGCAACTGGGGAGTCAAGTGCTGGCTGTGTGTTCAATTTTGTTTGTTTTATTTTTAAATTATTTTGAGAAATTTTTTAAATGTAAAATTATACAAAAAATAATTCATTCAAAAACATATAAACACCTATTATATGCCAGGAAGATGCCCATATTCCCACCAAACAGAATTAACAGTTGTTAACTTTTTATCTCATGTTTTCAGTTTTTTTGGTCATTTTGAGTCTTTTTGAGAAAAATGTAAATAAAATTTGCATTAATTTTTGCCCCAGAGGGCATGGGAGTGGAACAATGAGAAGGAACAGAAGTGAGATCTCATCCAGTCCCAATGTGATGGTAACTGAGGCTGATGATGTTTTACTCCCTCTCTCCACTGTGACCTTCTTACTCATCCATCTGTTCCACTAGACATGCTTCCATACTTGGAAATCAACTAGGGATACCTTTGGTGTCTTCCCAGCTCACAGTGCCACTTCACCACTTCCCTCTCTTGTGCATCCTAATGCACTCATCCAACAAGCTCAGCATGTAGGAACTTGGTATGTCATGGCTAGAACCTCTGAACACAGTTGACTAAAGACAATTCCTGCTTTTCTGGCTTGGGTGCCATTCTTTAAGAAACAGAACATGGGAGGACCAGGTTTGTGCAGAATTTGTCAAGTTTATTGTGAGACATCCAGGAGATACCCAATCAGTAGTTAGGGAGACCAGAAAAATGCCATGGAATGAGGAAGGCCCACCACTGCTCCGCAAACTTCCTGGGAACCCTAGGTCTGCCATTGCTTAGAAACATTTTGCTTAGGCTAAAGCCCTGGTGGTTAACTCCAGTGTCAATTGCTGCTATTACATTAAACTAACACAAATGTATTATCTTACAGTTCTGGAGGTCAGAAATCCAAAATGAGTCTTATGGGGCCAAAATCAAGGGGTTGGCTGGATTATATTCTTTGTCTTATGGCCCCTTCCTCCATCACCCCAATGCCTGCTTCTATCATCCTCTTTTTTTACTGTCTTGCTTCCCTCTTGTAAAGACCTTGTAATTACATTGGACCCACCCAGATTAGCCAGGTTAACCTCTCCTCAGTATTCTTAACTTAATCACATCTGCAAAGTCCCTTTCTGCCATGTAAGGTAACATATTCACAGGTTCCACGAATTAGGATATGGACATTTTTGGAGAGCCAGTGTTCAGCCTACCACACTTAACAAATCCCAAGGCATCCTCATTGCCTCTCTGAGGCCAGGCTGAATACTCCCTGGGACAGAAACTCATATACGCTTTGGCACTGAAATAACTTGTGCCAAAATTAGAACATTTGAGGCTCATTATTCCCAGCCATTCCTTCATCTCTGCCACCCTCTGCCACCTATCAAAAGGTGCCCATCTTCTGCCTGCCTCCTATTGACATCTTTTTTTCCCTTCATCTATTTACAACTTTGATGTCATATTCCTGATTCTCCATCATTAACTAGCAATGCTGCATCATCATCATATTCACAGACAGTTTGAAGACAAGATGGGTCAAGCTGCACCTTACCCATTTTAACAGCATCAAGATCTTTGAAGTTTGTTCTGTCAACATATAGCATCACTCTTTTATTTCTCCATCTTTGAGAAAACACCCTTCCTCCTTTACGGTTTATGTCACGTATCTCTCCTTGTCTCTGTCATTTATTGGGCAGTCTCCCACATTGTCAAAGGCTAATCAGAAGGCTTCTTGGTCCACAAGTCAGTAACTCCCATCCTTACCCTGCCCCAATCTATCTCTCACATTGACTTGGGGTTATCTTTGTAATTGGGAATTCTGATCACTATCACTTCCCGGTTCAAGGTCCTCCAGTGTCTCCCAATCATCTGCCAGTTAAAATCCAGACTTTAGCCTGACACATCCTGAGATGGCTTCTTCCTTGTTCTCCGCATCTCCCCTTCCTCTTCTTACATCTTACCCTCTAGATAAACTGAACTACCTGCCCTTTCTGGAACATCATGCTATTTCATGTCTTTGCACATGCTGTTTCCACTCATCCCTCTGTCTGTAGTCCATGTAGAACGCTCCTACTTATTCTTCACATCTTGGCTCAAAGCATCACCCAGTTTTCCCTGATCTCTGCAGGTGGAATTGATGACTCTTCTGTGTTTCCCACTGGCCCTTGCGCAGACTCCATCTGTCATCTTATTATACCCTCCCTTACCTGTATATAATATGTTCCTGAAAATGTGTATAAAAGTTGTCTGTATAAAAAGGAAGTAATAAACTTATAAATCATAAGGATGTTTTTCTTCTTTGACAGCTATAAAATGAAGTTCATGATTATAATGCAATTGTCATGTTTCTTTTAATCCTGAGTGCTGTACAATTTATACATGATTATTTTAAAACATTAAAAGTACAAATTAGAAATGAATTATATATAGTTCAATAATTTCCTTTTTAAAAAGATTTTGGTCAAAAATAATAAATGCAAACATTGTGGATTGTGTAGCCTGAACACACTTCTGTTATAAACACTTGGAAATACTTGATAGGATATAATAAACATAATTTAAGACATAGAACTAAGAAATAAAGAATAAAGAGAAGTCCTACTGTGCCATAAGTAAAGACAAAACAGTATGTCTAAGTTATAAACAAGTGGGCAGTTGTAGGGTTAAAAAGAAAGGGGATATACATCTGGGTCATCTTGGTAGGTTTTAATGCAAGAAGAGGGACTGGAGATAAGTTCTTGGGCCCAAGAAAATATAAAGTTGGAACTGACACCACCCATAAAATCTGGTCCCTTGAAGACCTCATCTTCAGGAAATACATGGTCCAGAAAAAATGCATCCCAACACCAAAAGATGATGTGTTAGTTGGGTCTTCTGGGAAGCAGATGCTGAGACAAAGTTTGGAGTATAAAGGTATGTTAGTATGTTAAGCTGCCAGAATGCAATACAGTAAAACCAGAATGGCTTTTAGAAGAGGAATTTAATAAGAATTTAATAAGTTTAATAAGGTGGAATCGATGACTCTTCTGTGTTTCCCACTGGAAACACAGTTTCTAAGCCTATGAAAATGTTCAAACTAAGGCATCAGGAAAAGTACCTTAATTTAAGAAAGGCTGAATGGCCTGGAACACCTCTGTCAGCTTGGAAGGCATGTGGCTGACATCTGCTTGTCCTTGCTCTTGAGTTCCATTGCTTTCAACCTCTGTTCCTGTGAGGGCTCCTCACTGTGTCTCTCTGGGGCTGGCTTTCATCTTTTGGCTTCCCTTGGCTCCCTCCAAGTTCTGGTTTGCTTAACATCTCATGGGAAGGCACACAGAAACTTCTGCTGGGCTTCATACATTTCCAAACATCCATGTCTCTGTTCTCTGAAGCAACTGCTCTCTAAGCCTCTACATCTGCTCTCTCTGTTGGCTCTGCTCTGAGGTTTCTCCAAAATGTTTCCCTCCTTTAAAGGACTCCAGTAAAGTACTCAAGATCCATTTTGAATGGGCAAAGTCACATCTCCATCTAATCAAAAGGTGACAGCCATGATTGGGCATGCCACATCTCCATGGAGATAATCTAATCAAAGTTCCCACCCTACACTATTGGATCAGGATTAAAAGAAACAGCTGCCCCCATGAGATAGGATCAAGATTAAAACATGGTTTTTCTGCAGTACATAACAGATTCAAACTGTTACAGTCCACCCTCTGAACCCCAAAAAAGACATGGTTTTTTTTTTCATATACAAAATATATTTACTCCATCACAATATTACAAAAGCCTTAAACCATTTCAGTAACAATACACATACATACAAAGTTAAAATGAATACAAAATCTTATCAAAGGGGCGGGCCACAGTGGCTCAGCAGGCAAGAATGCTCGCCTGCCATGCCAGACGACCTGGGTTCGATTCCCAGTGCCTGCCCATGTTAAAAAAAAAAAAACTTATCAAATTATGTTACAGGCATGGTCTGTTGTAAGGCAAAAATCCTCCCCTGGCTCTGGACCTGTGAAACTCAAAACAAGTTATCTGCTGCCAATATACAAAGAGGGGATAATCATATGATATGTGTTTCCATTGCCATAGGAAGAAATCTAAAGGTAAACAGGGGTTACTGAACCCAAACAGTTCTGAAAACCTACAGGGAAAACTCCATTGGATTTCAAAATCTGAGAGTCTTTTATCCTCGGGGCTGCCCCCACAAGATAGGATCAGGATTAAAACATGACTTTTCTGAGGTACATAATAGATTTAAACCAGCACAAAAGTATTTGTTGGAGAATGATGACTATGAAAGATAAAAACAGGAAGAAGCAGAATTTCCCAGGTAAAGTCTCAGATCATGATGTAAATCCAGCATCTGAGAGAGGAAAGTGGAGAGGAAGCAGGATTGGACAGCAGGTGTACAACATGATGCAGATCTGCCAAAGTTTCAGCTAGCCCATAAGAGAACTCCAGAGTAAATATTGCCCGATAAAGGAAACCTGTGCTGGGAAGAAATGATCTGACCCTAGGACCCCATCTGCTCAGTCATTGATTGGGGCTACCAAAGAAGAGCATGGCCTTAGGTTGAAAGCTGGGGCATATCATAAGCATGTTAACAACTAGAAGCTGTCAGTTAACTGCTTTTCTTGCAACTTGATTGGTAAGTTCTTGAATGGAGATCAGAGTGGCATACTTCCATGGTCTCCACAGATGACAAAAAGTTTATCTGTCTCAGGCTGGACTCTTACTGATGAGTGGGGTAGATGTCCTTCCTGAGAATTCAAAAGCAAAGCTAGTACCTCATGCAGGTTTGGAATGCAAATTTACATTACCCTTGAGTGTAACTGGACTTAGACAAAGATAGCAGTTGAGGTTCCTAGCTGAAGCAAACTCAAATATAGGAGAAATCCTCCCATAATCCAGACCACAAAACTTGCTCCATATAAGCTCATAATCACAAATTGTGACACCCACAAGAAAACAGTCCACTATTGTGAGAATACAACAACAGAAAGATTAAACCCCCAAGAAATTAAATTCATGAAAAGATAAACCAAATGGAGAATATAACATGAGTATCTTTATAAAGAGTGAAAATTTAAGATTTTAAAAGAGCTGAAAGTAAATAGAAGCAGCAGCATAGGAAAAACATGGTAAATAGAAATCACCAAAACTTAAGAACAGCTGAGATACTTCTGAAGAGAAAGGAATCTTTGAAAAGAAACCAATGGAATTTCTGGAAATAAAATATAGTCATTAAATGAAGAAAAAAAAACTCAGTGGATAGATTAAACAGAAGAATTAGAGACAGCCTGAAAGAGTTAAATGAAAGATAGATGAGGATTACTCAGAAGGAATGACAGAGATAAATGATAGATGGAAAAATATATGGTAAGCAAATAGTCTAGGAAGACCTAACACACATCTAACTGCGTAGATATTCTAGTCTAGAAAAAGATAATTAGGAAATTGGGAAAAGTAAATATCAAGAAAAAAATGGCTGAAAATTTTCAAGAATTACTGAAAGACATGATGTTAGGATCCTCTAGAGAAACAGAACCAACAGGACAGATCTGTAAATAGGAGATTTACAAAGGTGTCTCAAGCTACCATGGGAATGGAAGAGTCCAAAATCCATAGGGCAGGCTGTGAAGCTGGTGGCTTCAATGAAGGGTCTGGACTAACTCCACAGGAGAGGCTCACTGACTGAAGAAGCAGTGAAAAAGTCTCTCTTCTTCCTTAAAAACTTTCAACCGGTTGAATTATCTCATAATCAATTATCTCATAAGTGGGAGACTTAGTTGATGCCTTAGTTGATCACAGTTGTAATCAGCCACAGATGCAGTCAACTGATGACTTAATACACCAGCCTTCCGGTTTATCAACCAGACATGAAATATCCTTGTAGCAACTGTCTGACCAGTGCCTGCCTGATCAGACAACTGGGCATAATCATTTGCCCAAGTTGACACCAGAACCTAACCACCACCATCCACCCCTTGTCAACTTGGCAACTATATACATCACCTTGAAATACGCTTAATTTCCAAATAGAACACATTAACAGACATATGTTTCACCTAACAATACTCAACTGTCCTCCATACAACCAGAAATGCACTATCTCTCCAGAATAGGGTACAAGTCCTTAGGTAACATTCACTCTTAAGTTTCATATCCTGTGACTTAAATACTATAACATGAACAATAGAATTTATGTCACAGAAGAGGAAAACAAGATATTTGCTTATGTACAAATGTAAAAATACAACAAAACAGAGAGGAAATAGTCATACAATCAAAGTCCTTGTTCCTGTAACTGGTCACATGTTCGTAGTTCATATTTATCACTACCTTCTTGTACTACCCATTCCATATTCCCTTTACCATCAGCAAGCACATCAGCTGGCCATGATTCTTTGCCACGTGGGGTGACCCAGACCTTCATTCCTGAAGTTTCTGGGCCATTGGTAGACCTGCCTGGATTGGGTTGTTGCAGTTTTCCATTGACTTTAATCACAGGCCTGGTAGTACTAAGAGACACCCTAGGGTATCTCCTGTATTCCAGGAAAACTCTTCTTTACTTCCATTTTGTAGTTGTAGTCCTATTTCCCTTGATAGTCAGGATCAGTCACACCAGACAGAACTAATCCCCTCTCATGCTTGTTGATTCATGGCATGAGAAGCCCAAAGTGGCCAGGTGGCAATCTTAATTTCCAGTTCAATGGAATTACCGTTTTGTCTCCTAGAAGGAGCACTCCTCTTTTTGGAACTAAGGACTGTGACCAGTAGAGCTTAAGGTTTCAGGGACAGGAAGCAAAAATTTTCCTAGTGGATCACTAGGGGTCAAAGTGAGTGGTGCCACTCCCATTTCTATCCCCTGGGTTCCTGGACCTGTGAATCCTGCCTATAGGAGAAATAGCATCATAGAGTGGATGCTGATTCAAAGCATATATAGCTTCCTGGAGAACATTGCCCCAACCCACAAGGTATTGTCACCAAGGTGGCACCATAACTGGGTCTTCAAAAGGCCATTCCACTGTTCTATCAACATAGCTGCCTCTGGATGATGGGGAACAGGGTAAAATCAGAGAATTCCATGAGCATGTGCTCATTCCTGACTTCATCTGTTGTGAAGTGGTTTCCTTGATTAGAAGCAATGCTGTGTGGAATACCATGATGATGCATAAGGTATTCCGTAAGTCCACTTATGGTAGTTTTGGGCGAAGCATTGCATGAAGGGAATGCAAAACCATATCAGGGGTATGTATCTATTCCAGTTAGAACAAATCACTTCCCCTTCCATGATGAAAGTGGTCCAGTGTAATCAACCTGCCACCAGTTAGCAGACTGATCACCTCAGAGAATGGTGCCAATACAGGGACTGAGTATGAGTCTCTGTTGCAGGTAGACTGGGCATTTAGCAGTGGCTGTAGCCATGTGGGCCTTGGCCATAGCCATGTTGTTGAGCGCATACATAAGCTCCATCCTTACCACCATGCCCATTTTTTCATGATCCCATTGCACAATGGCAGGAGTGGTGGAGGAAAGAGGGTGACTTGTATCCACAGGAAAGTTCATCTTATCCACTTGATTATTAAAACCTTCCTCTGCTAAAGTCACCCTCTGGTGAGCATTCACATGGGACACAAATATCTTCATGTTCTTTGCCCACTCAGAAAGGTCTCTCTACATACCTCTTCCACAGACCTCTTAGTCACCAATTTTCCAATCATGCTCCTTCCAAGCCCCTGACCATCTAGCAAAACCATTAAGAACAGCCCATGAGTGGGTACACAAACATCCCTCTGGTCAGTTCTCCTTCCAAGCAAAATGAAAAAACAGGTGCATTGCTCAAAGTTCCACCCACTGAGAGGATTTCCCTTCACCACTGTCTTTAAAGGACATCCCAGAATGGGGTCGTAGTGCTGCAGCTGTCCACTTCCCAGTGGTCCCTGCATACCATGGAGAATCATCTATAAACCAGGCCCCAGTTTTCTCTTCCTCAATCAATCAACTGACCATAAGGAATTCCCCAAGAATCCATAGCTCTGCTCTGGGAAAGAGAAGGGAATGTGGCAGGAGTGGGGACCATGAGCATTTGGGCCACTTCCTCATGTAACTTGCTTGTGCCTTCAGGACCTGCTCAAGGCCTATCTCTACCACACCATTTCCATTTTATGATGGAGTGCTGCTGTGCATGCCCAACTTTATGACTTGGTGGGTCAGACAACACCCAGCTCATGATAGGCAACTCATGGTAACTTGGTGGCACATGTTTGAGCATTCAGTTTCTGCTAAGGCCCAATAACAGGCTAAAAGCTGTTTCTCAAAAGCAAAGTAGTGATCTACAGTGGATGGTAAGACTTTGTTCCAAAACTCTAAGGGACTGCATTGTGATTCTCCTAGAGGGGCCTGCCAAAGTCTCCAGACAGCATCTCTATTTGCCACTGACACTTCCAGCACCTTTGGATCTTCTGGATCATATGGCCCAAGTGGCAGAGCAGCTTGCACAGCAGCCTGGACCTGCCTCAGAACCTCCTCTTTTACCAGTCCCCACCCAAAACTAGCAGCTTTCCTGGTCACTCGGTAAATGGGCCAGAGTTGTAGACACAAATGAGAAATATGTTGTCTCCAAAATACAAAGAGGCCAACTAGGCATTGTACCTCTTTTTTTGTCATAGGAGGGGCCATGTGCAAGAGCTTAGCCTTCTCCTTAGAAAGGACATATTGACATGTCCCGCACCACTGGACATCTAGAAATTTCACTGAGGTAGAAGTCCCCTGTATTTTTGTTGAATTTATCTCCCATCCCCTGACCCACAAATGCCTTGCCAATAAGTCTAGAATAGTTGCTACTTCTTCCTCACCAGGTCCAATCAGCATGATATCATCAATATAATAGGCCAGTGTGATATCTTCCAGGAGGGAGAAACTATCAAGATCCCTGCCGACAAGACTGTGACATAGGGTTGGAGAGTTGATACACCCCTGAAGCAGGACTGTGAAGGTATACTGCTGGCCTTGCCAGATGAATGCAAACTGTTTCTGGTGGTCCTTCCTGACAGCTATTGAGAAAGAAAGAATTTGCTTTTTTAAATAGCTACATATCAGGCAATGTGTTGATTTGCTTAAGCAATGATACCACATCTGGAACAGCAGCTGCTATTGGAGTCACCACCTGATTAAGTTTACAATAATCCACTGCCATCCTCCAAGTCCCATCTGTTTTCTGCACAGGTCAAATAGGAGAGTTGAGTGAGGATGTGGTGGGAATCACCACTCCTGCATCCTTCAAGTCCTTAAGAGTGGCACTAATCTCTGCAGTCCCTCCAGGAATATGGTATGGCTTCTGATTCACTATTTTTCTAGGTAGGGGGCAGTTCTAGTGGCTTCCACTTGGCCTTTCCTATCATAATAGCCCTCATTCCACAAGTCAGAGAACCAATGTAGGGATTCTGCCAGTTGCTGAGTATGTCTACTCCAATTATGTATTCTGGAACTGGGGAAATGACCCACTGGATCCACTATGAGACAGACCTGAGCAAAAAATCCATCAATCAACTGTCCTCCATAAGCCCCTCCTCTGACTGGTGGACCAGAGTGACTTTTGGGTCTCCTGGAATTAGTGTCACTTCTGAGCCAGTGTGTAATAATCCCTAAATATCTGATCATTTCCTTTTCCCCAGTGCAAAGTGTTTCTTTAAAAAAGCAAATACTTTCTTTCTCAATAGCTGTCAGGAAGGACCACCAGAAACAGTTTGCATCTGGGGAAAAGGAAATGATGGTATCTGGTAAAAGGCCATAGGTCTCCTTGAGGATGACTGGGAGGAAGGTTAACAGTGTAAATTTTGGGCAGTGTAAAAGGGTTGTTCTAGTTTGCAAGCTACTAGAATGCAATATATCAGAATGGCTTTTAAAAGGAGAAATTTAATAAGTTGCAAGTTTACAGTTCTAAGGCCATGGAAGTGTCCAAATTAAAGCACCCATACATAAAGTCTATAAAAATGCCCAAATTAAGTCACCAACAAGAGGTTACCCTCACTCAAGAAAGGCCAGTGACGTTCAGGGTTTCTCTCTCAACTGGAAAGGCACATGGTGACCATGGCGACATCTGCTAGCTTTCTCTGCAGGCTTCTTGTTTCATGAAACTCCCCCAGGGGCATTTTGCTTCTTCATCTCTAAAGGTCTCTAGCTGCTTGGGTTCTGGTGTTTCCCATGGCTCTTTCGCTTATTCTAAATTGTTTTCTCTTTTAAAGGATTCCAGTAAACTAATCAAGACCCACCTGGAATGGGTGGAGTCATAGCTCCCTCTAATCAATGGCTAATACCCACAATTGAGTGTGTCACATCTCTGTGGAGGTAAACGAATCAAGTTTCCAACCTACAGTATTGAATAGGGATGAAAAGAAACAGCTGCCTCCACAAAATGGATCAGAATTAAAACATGACTTTTCTAGGGTACATAATCCATTCAAACTGGCAGAAGCATCCTTCCCCAAGGATACCCAGCCCTCCCTTCATTTCAAGGGCACTGGGTGTGTAAACTCTTTCAATTTTTATGGGGTGATTAAAGGAGCATGACTCTCTGTTTTTTGTAATTCAAGTTAGACTTCTGTTCACTTGACCTAGAATTCTGCTTATACAGCTCAAACAATAATTTAGTAGACTGCCCATCTATTTTACTCGTAGGTCCCCATGATCCACTAGACAATGCCACAAGTCTGTGCGAGTCAGATTATTTTAAGTCTTCTGTCCATTATGGTGGCCACGCCTACCTGGTCTGTGTTGATTAACTGTCGCCACGTGGCTTCTGCCAACTAGGAATCCTATCATCCCCATTATGTTTAGGGATTCCAGCAGTTCCCACAATAATATCTGACCTACAGAGAAAGGCAACTACAGAGCTCTTCAAGGATGATGGAACTAGTCTCACAAATTTATTTCTCAAGGTTCTGGTGAAAGATGTGTCCTCTAGACATTCCTGGGGTGTGTTAGCAGGTCTTCTATGACAAATCACTCTAACATTCCAATCTCTCTAAGCCTCTGGATTCCCTCATCTACAGTATACCAGGGCAGTTCTGGTATTTCAACCTCAGGTAATGTTGGCAACCTTTTGATCCATGTTTCAGCCAACCATCCAAACAATCTGTTAATGCCCTTTCTAACTCCTTGAGCTACAACATTGAATGCAGATTCTCTGCTTAGTGGGCCCCTATCAATAAATTCAACTTGATTCAACTTTATATTCCTTCCACCAGTATCTCACACCCTTAATATCCATTCCTAAACATATTCCCCTGATTTCTGTCTATATATATTGGAAAACTCATGCAGTTTGTTCTAGTTTGCTAGCTGCCAGAATGCAACACACCAGAGATGGATTGGCTTTTAATAAAAGGGGATTTATTTCATTAGTTCTTCAGAGGAAAGGCAGCTAACTTTCAACTGAGGTTCTTTCTTATGCGGGAAGGCACAGGGTGATCTCTGCTGACCTTCTCTCCAGGCCTCTGGGTTCCAATAACTTTCCCTTGCGTGATTCCTTTCTGCATCTCCAAAGGCCTGGGCTGAGCTGCGAGTGCTGAGATGAAAGTATGCTGAACTGCTTGGGCTATGCTACATTGAGCGCTCTCATTTAAGCACCAGCCAATTAAATCAAACATCATTCATTGCAGCAGGCTCGCCTCCTAGCTGACTGCAGATATAATGAACAACAGATGAGGTTCATGTACCATTGGCTCATGTCTACAGCAACAGAACTAGGTGTGTTCACCTGGCCAAGTTGACAACTGAATCTAACTACCACATGTCCACTCCTTGTCAACTTGGCAACTGCACACATCACCTTAAACAATATTAAGGCACAAAAAATTCTCCTCTTGCTGTGGACCTGTGAATCTCAAAACATGTTGTCTGGTGCCAATATGCAAAGGAGGGGCAGTCACAGGATTCATAGGGAGAAATTGGAAGGAAAACCTGTAGGGAAAACACCATTGGATTTCAAAGTCTGAAAGTCATTTACCCTTTGGCTTTAGAAAGTGGTAGTCCCACCCTTTCCAAGGGCCTAAGCAGTGACCTGCCTCTTTCCAAATCAACCTCAGGGGACATTGGTGAGGCCACCTTTTTCTCGGCTCCACCCTCTCCAAGCATCAGGGCCACACCTGGGCTCTTTGCCATTTCTGTGGCACACGTTCAACCCCTCCATGTGGTGGCAGCCAGGCTCTCCCCAGTCCCACAAGGAGTGTGCTGTACCCTCTCCAAGGCCTGAGGCTACACAACACTTCCACTGCAATGAGGTGGGAGACTCATCCTCACCCTTCAGGGTAAACTCACCCTCTCCATTTATGTGGGTGGGTCCACTCTCCTGGCCGAAGTTTCTTGGCTTCAGACCCGAGCTTCCATGGTTCTCACTCTGCAAACTCCAATTTGTCCCTTTTGTGTCCCCCTTTTTCCAGATTGGCAGTGGTTCGGTTTACACCAACAGTCTCTTCAAGAACTCTAGGACTTCTCCATCATTCTCTTCTCAGTTCCTCCAAAATCTTCCCCTTATCCATCAAAAAAACTGGCCCAAAAGGTCTGGTGTTTGCAAACTGCAGCAGCACCCCACTTCTGGTACCAAATTTGTTCTGGTTTGCTAGACGCTGGAATGCAACACACCAGAGATGGATTGGCTTTTAATAAAAGGGGATTTATTTCATTAGTTCTTCAGAGGAAACTTTCAACTGAGGTTATTTCTTATGTGGGAAGGCACAGGGTGATCTCTCCTAGCCTTCTCTCCAGGCCTCTGGGTTCCAATAACTTTCCTTCGGGTGATTCGTTTCTGCATCTCCAAAGGCCTGGGCTGAGCTGCGAGTGCTGAGATGAGGTACACTGAGCTGCTTGGGCTGTGCTACATTGAACTCTCTCGTGTAAGCACCAGCCAATTAAATCAAACATCATTCATTTCAGCAGGCACGTCTCCTAGCTGACTGCAGATGTGATGAGCAATGGATGAGGTTCACGTACCATTGACTCATGTCCACAGCAACAGAACTAGGTGCCTTCAACTGGGTTTGACATCTGAATCTAACTACCACACAGTTCTTTTGGAGTGTGGCAAACCTCCTCATGGGTCACACTTTGTACCTCACCTTTTGGGACCTGTTGGAACTTTAGTCTAGTTATAAATTTGAAGGAAACAGCAGTGGTAGGGGTAGGTTATGAAAAGAAATAGATGTTTCTTTCAAGCCAATTACCTCAGGTCATTCCATTGTAGTTTCATCTGGTGTAACAGGATTAGTAGCTCCAGACAGAGAAGTGAGGGCTCTTTCCTCAATGGGGGTGGTTTAGGGTTAGCAGGCAGTGAAAGATTAATCTCAGTTAGGTGGAGGTTGGATGGCAGATTCCTCTGAGGAGACTGGAGTCTGGGAAGCTGTTTATTCAAGGCAGGCTGGAGTTCAGGAAGCTCTTTCCTCAGAGCAGTCCATTACAGGTCTATCTAGCAAAGGCTCTGCAGATTCCAGGGATCCCGTCTCCCCATTGCCATCATTATCAAGAAGCATATCATCATCCCACGTTTCAGGAGCCCATTCTTTCCCAATAAACGCCCTACTTTAACAGCAGACACCCTGCAAGGTTAAAATTTTAATTTATGTTATAAATCTGCTACTCGCACAATAAGGCTTTCTGTCTGGTTTTCAGAGTCTCAATCTGCAACTACAGGAAATAAAATTTTCTTTCAGGGCACACATGGAAACTTTTACATTGTTCATGAAGTGCTTAAGGTGCAAATTTGAAGCCTTCAGCTCATTCCTTTCTTTCATCACTGTATCCAGTGAATCTAATAACAAATCATTCAACATCATTATACCTCTTAATTCCACAAAACTCTGTAAAGGTGTGGTAGTTAGATTAAGGTGTCAATGTGGCCAGGTGAAGGCACCGAGTTCTGTTGCTGTGGACATGAGCCAATGGTACGTGAACCTCATCTGTTGCTCATTACATCTGCAGTCAGCTGGGAGGCGTGCCTGCTGCAATGAATGATGTTTGATTTAATTGGCTGGTGCTTAAATAAGAGAGCTCAATGTAGCACAGCCCAAGCAGTTCAGCATACTTCATCTCAGCACTCGCAGCTCAGCCCAGGCCTTTGGAGAGGTAGAAATATATCACCCCAGGGAAAGTTGTTGGGACCCAGAGGCCTGGAGAGAAGGTCAGCAGAGATCACCCTGTGCCTTCCCATGTAGGAAAGAACCTCAGTTGAAAGTTAGCTGCCTTTCCTCTGAAGAACTAATGAAATAAATCCCCTTTATTAAAAGCCAATCAATCTCTGGTGTGTTGCATTCCGGCAGCTAGCAAACTAGAACAGTCAGTTTTTTACTAGAACAGTCAAAAACATCACCCAGAGCTTTGCCTTGTATAAGCATACAATATCAGAATCTAATGCTGATATTTTGAGTATCTCTTTTGTCAACTCACCACATGGACTGTCAGTGTCATCTTGATCATTGAAAAAAGAGTCGTTAGTGCCTCTGAGTCTAGTCAGAGTAGAAAACCAATTGTAAAAACCCATTTTCAAGATTCTGTTTCTCAAGAACCACTCCTGGTACCAAGCTGTGTTAGTCAGGTTTCTCTAGTGAAACAGAACCAACAGGAGAGATCTGTAAAGATGAGACTTACATAGGTGTCTCATGCAAGTGTTGGAATGGAAGAGTACAAAATCGTAGGGCAGACTGTGAAGTTGGCAGCTTCAATGAAGAGTCTGGACAAGCTCCACAGTAGAGGCTCACTGACTGAAGAAGCAGTGAAAGAGTCTCTCTTCATCCTTAAAAGCCTTCCGCTGATTAGATTATCTCATTGTGGGACACACACCATAGTTGATTGTAGATAAAATCATCCACAGATGCAATCAACTGACTGATGATTTAATACACCAGCCTTCTGGCTTATCAACCAGACACGAAACATCGCCACAGCAACTGTCTGGCCAGTGCTTGCCTGACCAGACAATTGGGCTTAATCATTTGGCCAAGTTGACACCAGAGACTATTCATCACAGACATGAATCCTCAAACTCAAGAGGAGTAAGTCCTGAGGAAGATAGTTAAAAGTCAATCCAGCAGGAGTTAGAAACAGGGTAAGATAATGGGTAATTGGAGCTGATGGGATACAGACTGTGCAACAGGACTAGATACAAAAACTCAAAAATGGACAGCACAATAATACCTAATTGTAAAGTAATCATGTTAAAACACTGAATGAAGCTGCATCTGAGCTATAGGGGTTTTTTTTTGTTTTTTTTTTTACTATTATTACTACTTTTATTTCTTTTCTCTATATTAACATTCTATATCTTTTTCTGTTGTGTTGCTAGTTCCTCTAAACCGATGCAAATGTACTAAGAAATGATGATCATGCATCTATGTGATGATGTTAAGAATTACTGATTGCATATGTAGAATGGTATGATTTCTAAATGTTGTGTTAATTTCTTTTTTTTTTTTCCGTTAATAAAAAAAAAAAAGTCAATCCAGACAACAACTACTAAATAACCAGAAACAGTATAGAACAGCTCCTGGGGCCACGTCAGTGACCGGACACACAGAATACCCCAGTCTGGACCAGCTGGACCAGCTGCAAGCCCCCCCAGAACCGTGAGTTCCCTAAGCTGTGGTGGCCAGTGCCCCTCCCCCAAGGCTGCTTTCCAGAGGAGAAAGGAAAGAGGCTTTACCAGCAGCAGGGGCTGAGCCCAACCAAATGCCAGCTGTGGAATTAATTAACAAATTCTGACTACTAAAAATAGGCCTCCATCTCAGGTGAACCTGGTCAAAGTGGAGGTCGCTCATCTTTGCCCCGGCACTAAGGGGGCAGGGCTGACAGAAAAAGGGAAAAAAAAAAGAGGAAACAGAGGTTTATGTGGCTGTGTTTCTAAAATAGCTTGACTGCCTTTGGATACAGCTGCAGTGCTTCCCAGGCTGCAACTGCCCTAGGCATAGGCAGAAACAAGCTCTTTTGAGGGCTTGTCTGGAGCCTGTGCCTTCCCCAGGGGAGGGTTGAAGCTCAACTCAGGTAGAATCCCTCCCTCAAGGAATTCAGACACCAGGACTTGGTCATTTGAAGCCATTAAAACCAGCCTACAGCCTCTCCTCTGTCTCCAACATGCCCCCAGCAGGGAGAGTCTGTCAAAGTTAAAGGTACCACATCATCTTATGCTGGTGGGACCTGCAGGCAGACAAGCACCACATACTGGGCAGGATAAGAAAAATAGAGCCCAGAGATTTCACAGGAAAGTCTTTCAACCTGCTGGGTCTCACCCTCAGGGAAAACTGATGCAGATGACTCTTTCCTCCTGATAGGAGGCCAGTTTGGTCTGGGAAAATCCGGCTGGGGTCTATAACACCTAAGCAGACCCTCCTAAGGGTGGTGGTGGGGGGGGAAGACACCCTACAGCAGGGCAAGAAACAAGAAAATAAGAACTGAAAAATTCTCCTCTGTTAAACAAAACTTAAGCTACAGGTCCAGATAAAACTGAACTGAATGTCAAAGAACAGATAGAGAACAAATTCATCCAGCAAGGAAACCCTAGGTAAAAGAAATGCAAGGAATCTCCAGAATAAACTAACTAAAGTAATTAAATGCCTAGACGCTAGCAAAAAATAACAAATCACACTAGGAAAATTGAAGATATGGCCCAGTCAAAGGAACAAACCAACAATTCAAATGAGATACAGGAGCTGAAACAATTAATTCAGAATATACAAACGGACATGGAAAACCTCATAAAAAACCAAATCAATGAGTTGAGGGAGGATATAAAAAAGGCAAGGAATGAACAAAAAGAAGAAATCGAAAGTCTGAAAAAAACAATTCATAGAACTTATCAGAATGAAAGGCATGGTAGAAGACATGAAAAGAACAATGGAAACCTACAATGGTAGATTTTGAGAGACAGAACATGGGATTTGTGAACTGAAGGATGGACCATCTGAAATCCGACAAGAAAAAGAAAATATAGGGAAAAAATGGAAAAATATGAGCAGGGACTCAGGGAATTGAAGGACAATATGAAGTGCACAGATATACATGTTGTGGGTGTCCCAGAAGGAGAAGAGAAGGGAAAAGGAGGAGAAAAACTAATGGAGGAAATTATCACTAAAAATTTCCCAACTTTTATGAAAGACTTAAAATTACAGATCCAAGAAGTGTAGCGTACCCCCAAAGAGAATAAATCCAAATAGACATACTCCAAGACATTTACTAATCAGAATGTCAGAAGTCAAAGAGGAAGAGAGAATCGAAAGCAGCTAGAGAAAAGTAATCCATCAGGTACAAGGGAAACCCAATAAGACTATGTGTAGATCTCTCAGCAGAAATCATGGAGGTGAGAAATCAGTGGGATGATATATTTAAATTATTAAAAGAGAAAAACTGCCAAACAAGAATTCTATATCCAGCAAAACTGTCCTTCACAAATGAGGGAGAAATTAAAACATTTTCAGACAAACAATCACTGAGAGAATTTGTGGCCAAGAGACCAGCTCTGCAAGAAATACTAAAGGGAGCACCAGAGACAGATATGAAAAGACAGAAGAGAGAGGTGTGGAGAAGAGTGTAGAAAGGAAGACTATGAGTAAAGGTAAAAAGAAGGAAAATTAGATATGACATATAAAATCCAGAAGGCAAAATAGTAGAAGAAAGTACTACCTGTGCAGTAAAAACACTAAATGTTAATGGGTTAAACGCCCCAATCAAAAGACATACATGGCAGAATGGATTAAAAAACAGGACCCATCTATATGCTGTCTCTACTCAAAGGACATGAGGGCAAGGACACAAATGGACATTTGCACACCAATGTTTATAGCAGCATTATTTACAATTACCAAGAGATGGAAACAGCCAAAATGTCCATCAACAGACGGGTGGCTAAACAAACTGTGGCATATACATACAATGGAATATTATGCAGCTGGAAGACAGAATAAAGTTATGAAGTATGTAACAACATGGATGGACCTTAAGGACATTATGCTGAGTGTGATTAGCCAAAAACAAAAGGACAAATACTGTATGGTCTCACTGATATGAACTGACATTAGTGAATAAACTTGGAATATTTCGTTGATAACAGAGACCATCAGGAGATAGAAATAGGGTATGATATTCGGTAATTGGAGCTGAAGGGATACAGATTGTACAACAGACTGAATATAAAAACTTAGAAATGGACAGCACAATACTACCTAACTGTAATACAATTATGTTAAAACACTGAATGAAGCTGAGTGTAGAATGATAGAGGGAGAAGGGCTGGGGGCATAAATGAAATCACAAAGAAAGATAGCTGTTAAAGATTGAGATGGTATAATCTAGGAATGCCTAGAGTGTATAATGGTAGTGACTAAATGTACAAATTTTTAAAAAGTTTTTGCATGAGGAAGAACAAAGGAACGTCATTATTGCAGGGTGCTGAAAATAGATGGTAATTAATATTTTAAAATTTCAACCTATGTGTAAGACTAAAGCAAAAAATGTTTATTTGGTACAACATTTATATTTTGACTAGTGCATCTCCTAATATAACTTATGTAGATAGTTAGTTGAACACCATAAGTACATGGAACCTTGGGTAGGACATGAGATTTGGTTGGTTTGTTCAGAGTGATGCCCCAATGAAACCCAGAGTGATTTGATCAGTGAGTGGAAAAGTATTTGCAAAGTCCCCTTCACGGAATGGTGAGAACGGGGGAAAATTCAAGTTCCCCAAGTAGAATTCTTGATATTCTCACAAGCAGCATGGACAACCAAAGCTATAAGCTGGGGGTTGTTCATATGAAACGTAACCCCACAAAGGATAGGTCAAGCCTACTTAAAATTAGGCCTAAGAGTCATCCCTAAGAGAAACTCTTTTGTTGCTCAGATGTGGCCTCTCTCTCTAGCCAACACAACAAGCAAACTCACCACCCTCCCCGTATCTACGTGGGACATGATTCCCAGGGGTGTGAACCTTCCTGGCAACATGGGCCAGAAATCCCAGAATGAGCTGAGACTCAGCATCAAGGGATTGAGAAAAATTCTAGAATGAGCTGAGACCCAGCATCAAGGGACTGAGAAAACCTTCTCGACCAAAAGGGGGAAGAGTGAAATGAGACAAAGTGTCATTGGCTGGGGGATTCTGGGCAGAGTCGAGAGGTTATGCTGGAGGTTATTCTTACATATTAAGTAGATATCACCGTGTTATTCAAGATGTAATGGAGAGGCTGGAGGGAACAGCCTGAAAATGTAGAGCTGTGTTCCAGTAGCCATGTTTCTTTCTTTTTTTAAAAATTTATTTATTAACTAAAAAATCAACAAATGAAATAAAAATTAACATAGATATTCAGTAATTCACAATATCATCACTTAGTTGCATATTCATCATTTCTTAGAACATTTGTATCAATTCAGAAAAAGAAATAAAATGAAAACAGAAAAAAAAAATTATACCTACCATACACCTTACCCCTCACTTTCATTGATCACTAGCATTTCAAACTAAATTTATTTTAACATTTCTTCCCCCTATTATTTATTTTTATTCCATATATTCTACTCGTCTGTTGACAAGGTAGATAAAAGGAGCCTCAGACACAAGGTTTTCACAATCACACGTCACATTCTTAAAGCTATATCATTATTCAATCATCTTCAAGAAACATGGCTACTGGAACACAGCTCAATTTTCAGGCAGTTCCCTCCATCCTCTCCATTACATCTTGAATAACAAGGTGATATCTACTCAATGTGTAAGAATAACCTCCAGGATAACCTCTCGACTCTGTTTGGAATCTCTCAGCCATTGACACTTTGTCTCATTTCACTCTTCCCCCTTTTGGTCGAGAAGGTTTTCTCAAACCCTTGATGCTCAGTTTCAGCTCATTCTACGGTTTCTGTCCCACGTTGCCAGGAAGGTCCACACCCCTGGGAGTCATGTCCCACGTAGACAGGGGAGGATGGTGAGATTTGTTGTGTTGGCTGGAGAGAGAGGCCACATCTGAAAACAAACGAGGCTCTCTTGAGAGTGACTCTTAGGCTAAATTTTAAGTAGACTTGACCTATCCTTTGGTAGGTTAAGTTTCATATGAACAAACCCCAAGACTGGGGGCTCAGCCTATAGCTTTGGTTGTCCACACTGCTTGTGAGAATATCAAGAATTCAATTTGGGGAAGTTGAATTTCTCCCTGTTCTCACCAGTCCAGTAGCCATGTTTCTTGATAATTGTATAATGATATAGCTTTCACAATGCGATTGTGTGATTGTGAAAACCTTGCATCTGATGCTCCTTTTATCTACCTTGTTAAAAGATGAGTAGAACATATGGACTAAAAATAAATAATAGGGGGAATAAATGTTAAAATAAATTTAGTTTGAAATGCTAGTGATCATGAAAGGGAGGGGTAAGGGGTACGGTATGTACAAAATTTTTTTTTCTGTTTTCGTTTTATGTTTCTGTTGTCTTTTTATTTCTTTTTCTGAATTGATGCAAATGTTCTACTAAATGATCATGACCATGAATATGCAACTATGTAATGATATTGTGAACTACTGATTATATATGTAGAATGGAATGAGCATATACTTAGAATGTTTGTGTTCTTTCCTGTAATTGTTTTTTATTTTAATTAATAAAAAATTTTTAACTCTTTCTCCGCTGGCGGCTCTCCCGCCACCATCCACCCTCCTCTTCCTCTTTCTCCGCCAGTGGCGCTCCTGCGGCCATCCAGCCCTCCTCTCCCTCTTTCTCCGCCGGTGCTCCAGCCGCCATCTAGCCCTCCTCTTCCCCCTTCTCTGCCGGTGCTCCAGCCGCCATCTAGCCCTCCTCTTCCTCTTTCTCCGCCGGCGCGCTCCCGCCACCGTCTTGCCCTTCTCTTTCCCCTTCTGCTCTGGCGGCGCTCCATCCACCATCTTATCCTTCCCTTTCTCCTCCTACTCCAGCGGCTCTCCAACCACCACTGTGCCCTCTTCCGCCTTCACCGGCTCCTCCGCCACCGTCCTCGACAGTCTTGCCACCCTCACCTTTCCTCCTCCAAAACAGCTACTAGGGGAGTAGAAACGATACAGAACAGCTCCCAGAGCCACGACAGAGATCAAAAAGACAGCGTACCCCATCCTGGAATGGCTGACAGTCTGGGAGAACCAGCTGTGGTGAGATCAGCGAAGGGCGCGGGCTTTCCCGGGTGGGGCAGAAAGCGGGCGGAGTCCCTCCCTTCCTCCTTCCCGGGCCAGCTGGCAGAATTAGGCAGGCGGTCCCCTCAAGCCGTGGCGGCTGGCACCCCCACCACACAAGGCCCCCCGGACCAACTGAGAGAATTGGATCGGAAATCCCCAGGCCGCGGAGAACGGTGACCGGGGGGGGGTCCCTTCCAAATACGTGACTCCTCAGTCCGGCTGGAAACGGTGCACTCTCCCAGGCTGCAGCGGCTGGTGCCCTCCCGCCATGCTTGGTGCCCCGGGCTGACTAGGAAATTTGGACGGGCACTCTCCCGGGCTGCGGCGGCCGGCGACCCTCCCCGCGTTCGGACCCCCGGGCCAGCTGGCACTCTTCCAAGCCACTTCGGCTGGCGAACCTCCCCCACGGCGAGAGTTTTCCAAAGTTAAAGGACCCACAGCACCTTTTATTGGTGGGACCTGCAGACAAACATGTGCCACGAGCGCCACCTACTGGGCAGGATAAGAAAAACAGAACCCAGAGATTTCACAGAAAATCTTTCAACCTGTTGGGTCCAACACCCAGGGAAATCTGACTAAATGCCCAGACGCCAGCAGAAGATAATGGATCACGCTCAGAAAATTGGAAATATGGCCCAGTCAAAGGAACAAACCAAAAGTTCAAATGAGATACAGGAGCTGAGACAACTAATGCTGAATATACGAACAGAAATGGAAAACCTCTTCAAAAACGAAATCGATAAATTGAGGGAGGACATGAAGAAAACATGGCCTGAACAAAAAGAAGAAATAGAAAAACTGAAAAAACAAATCACAGAGCTTATGGAAGTGAAGGATAAAGTAGAAAACATGGAAAAAACAATGGATACCTACAATGATAGATTTAAAGAGACAGAAGATAGAATTAGTGATTTGGAGGATGGAACATCTGAATTCCAAAAACAAACAGAAACTATTGGGAAAAGAATGGAAAAATTTGAACAAGGTATCAGGGAACTCCAGGATAATATGAACCGCACATATATACGTGTTGTGGGTGTCCCAGAAGGAGAAGAGAAGGGAAAAGGAGGAGAAAAACTAATGGAAGAAATTATCACTGAAAATTTCCCAACTCTTATGAAAGACCTAAAATTACAGATCCAAGAAGTGCAGTGCACCTCAAAGAGATTAGACCCAAATAGGCGTTCTC
Source organism: Tamandua tetradactyla (assembly GCF_023851605.1). Taxonomy (NCBI): domain Eukaryota; kingdom Metazoa; phylum Chordata; class Mammalia; order Pilosa; family Myrmecophagidae; genus Tamandua; species Tamandua tetradactyla. The sequence continues at coordinate 193,922,822 of NC_135327.1, read as the reverse complement.
CAAGACACTTACTAGTTAGAATGTCAGAGGTCAAAGAGAAAGAGAGGATCTTGAAAGCAGCAAGAGAAAAACAATCCTTCACATACAAGGGAAACCCAATAAGACTATGTGTAGATTTCTCAGCAGAAACCATGGAAGCTAGAAGACAGTGGGATGATATATTTAAATTACTAAAAGAGAAAAACTGCCAACCAAGACTCCTATATCCAGCAAAATTGTCCTTCAAAAATGAAGGAGAAATTAAAACATTCTCAGACAAAAAGTCACTGAGAGAATTTGTGACCAAGAGACCAGCTCTGCAAGAAGTACTAAAGGGAGCACTAGAGTCAGATACGAAAAGACAGAAGAGAGAGGTATGGAGAAGAGTGTAGAAAGAAGGAAAGTCAGATATGATATATATAATACAAAAGGCAAAATGGTAGAGGAAAATATTATCCAAACAGTAATAACACTAAATGTTAATGGACTGAATTCCCCAATCAAAAGACATAGACTGGCAGAATGGATTAAAAAACAGGATCCTTCTATATGCTGTCTACAGGAAACACATCTTAGACCCAAAGATAAACATAGGTTGAAAGTGAAAGGTTGGGAAAAGATATTTCATGCAAATAACAACCAGAAAAGAGCAGGAATACCTATACTAATATCCAACAAATTAGACTTCAAATGTAAAACAGTTAAAAGAGACAAAGAAGGACACTATCTACTAATAAAAGGAACAATTAAACAAGAAGACATAACAATCATAAATATTTATGCACTGAACCAGAATGCCCCAAAATACGTGAGGAATACACTGCAAACACTGAAAAGGGAAATAGACTCATATACCATAATAGCTGGAGACTTCAATTCACCACTCTCATCAATGGACAGAACATCTAGACAGAGGATCAATAAAGAAACAGAGAATCTGAATATTACTATAAATGAGCTAGACTTAACAGATATTTATAAGACATTACATCCCACAACAGCAGGATACACCTTTTTTTCAAGTGCTCATGGATCATTCTCAAAGATAGACCATATGCTGGGTCACAAAGCAAGTCTTAACAAATTTAAGAAGATTGAAATCATGCACAACACTTTCTTGGATCATAAAGGAATGAAGTTGGAAATCAATAATAGGTGGAGTGCGAGAAAATTCACAAATACGTGGAGGCTCAACAACACACTCTTAAACAATGAGTGGGTCAAAGAAGAAATTGCAAGAGAAATTAGTAAATACCTCGAGGCGAATGAAAACGAAAACACAACATATCAAAACCTATGGGACGCAGCAAAGGCAGTGCTAAGAGGGAAATTTATTGCCCTAAATGCCTATATCAGAAAAGAAGAAAAGGCAAAATGAAGGAATTAACTGTCCACTTGGAAGAACTGGAGAAAGAACAGCAAACTAACCCCAAAGCAAGCAAAAGGAAAGAAATAACAAAGATTAGAGCAGAAATAAATGAAATTGAAAACATGAAAACAATACAGAAAATCAATAAGACCAGAAGTTGGTTCTATGAGAAAATCAATAAGACTGATGGGCCCTTAGCAAGATTGACAAAAAGAAGAAGAGAGAGGATGCAAATAAATAAGATCAGAAATGGAAGAGGAGACATAACTACTGACCTCACAGAAATAAAGGAGGTAATAACAGGATACTATGAACAACTTTATGCTAATAAATACAACAATTTAGATGAAATGGACGGGTTCCTGGAAAGACATGAACAACCAACTTTGACTCAAGAAGACATAGATAACCTCAACAAACCAATCACAAGTAAAGAAATTGAATCAGTCATTCAAAAGCTTCCTAAAAAGAAAAGTCCAGGACCAGACGGCTTCACATCTGAATTCTATCAAACATTCCAGAAAGAATTAGTACCAACTCTCCTCAAACTCTTCAAAAAAATCGAAGTGGAGGGAAAACTACCTAATTCATTCTATGAAGCCAATATCACCCTCATACCAAAACCAGGCAAAGATATTATAAAAAAAGAAAACTCCAGACCAATCTTTCTAATGAATATAGATGCAAAAATCCTCAACAAAATTCTAGCAAATCGTATCCAACAACACATTAAAAGAATTATACATCATGACCAAGTAGGATTCATCCCAGGTATGCAAGGATGGTTCAACATAAGAAAATCAATTAATGTAATACACCATATCAACAAATCAAAGCAGAAAAATCACATGATCATCTCACTTGATGCAGAGAAGGCATCTGACAAGATTCAACATCCTTTCCTGTTGAAAACACTTCAAAAGATAGGAATACAAGGGAACTTCTTTAAAATGATAGAGGGAATATATGAAAAACCCACAGCTAATATCATCCTCAATGGGGAAAAATTGAAAACTTTCCCCCCAAGATCAGGAACAAGACAAGGATGTCCACTATCACCACTATTATTCAACATTGTGTTGGAGGTTCTAGCCAGAGCAATTAGACAAGAAAAAGAAATACAAGGCATCAAAATTGGAAAGGAAGAAGTAAAACTATCACTGTTTGCAGGCGATATGATACTATACGTTGAAAACCCAGAAAAATCCACAACAAAACTACTAGAGCTAATAAATGAGTACAGCAAAGTAGCAGGTTACAAGATCAACATTCAAAATCTGTAGCATTTCTATACACTAGTAATGAACAAGCTGAGGGGGAAATCAAGAAACGAATCCCATTTACAATTGCAACTAAAAGAATAAAATACCTAGGAATAAATTTAACTAAAGAGACAAAAAAACTATATAAAGAAAACTACAAAAAACTGTTAAAAGAAATCACAGAAGACCTAAATAGATGGAAGGGCATACCGTGTTCATGGATTGGAAGACTAAATATAGTTAAGATGTCAATCCTATCTAAATTGATTTACAGATTCAATGCAATACCAATCAAAATCCCAACAAATTATTTTTCAGAAATAGAAAAACCAATAAGCAAATTTATCTGGAAGGGCAGGGTGCCCCAAATTGCTAAAATCATCTTGAGGAAAAAAAAACGAAGCTGGAGGTCTCACGCTGCCGGACTTTAAGGCATATTATGAAGCCACAGTAGTCAAAACAGCATGGTATTGGCATAAAGATAGATATATCGACCAATGGAATCGAATAGAGTGCTCAGATATAGACCCTCTCATCTATGGACATTTGATCTTTGATAAGGCAGTCAAACCAACTCACCTGGGACAGAACAGTCTCTTCAATAAATGGTGCCTAGAGAACTGGATATCCATATGCAAAAGAATGAAAGAAGACCCATATCTCACACCCTATACAAAAGTTAACTCAAAATGGATCAAAGATCTAAACATTATGGTCTTATCTAAGACCATAAAACAGTTAGAGGAAAATGTAGGGAGATATTTTATGAAACTTACAATTGGAGGTGGTTTTATGGACTTTAAACCTAAAGCAAGAGCACTGAAGAAGGAAATAAATAAATGGGAGCTCCTCAAAATTAAACACTTTTGTGCATCAAAGAACTTCATCAAGAAAGTAGAAAGACAGCCTACACAATGGGAGACAATATTTGGAAATGACATATCAGATAAAGGTCTAGTATCCAGAATTTATAAAGAGATTGTTCAACTCAACAACAAAAAGACAGCCAACCCAATTACAAAATGGGAAAAAGACTTGAACAGACACCTATCAGAAGAGGAAATACAAATGGCCAAAAGGCACATGAAGAGATGCTCAATGTCCCTGGCCATTAGAGAAATGCAAATCAAAACCACAATGAGATATCATCTCACACCCACCAGAATGGCCATTATCAACAAAACAGAAAATGACAAGTGCTGGAGAGGATGCGGAGAAAGAGGCACACTTATCCACTGTTGGTGGGAATGTCAAATGGTGCAACCACTATGGATTATCCACTGTTGGTGGGAATGTCAAATGGTGCAACCACTGTGGAAGGCAGTTTGGCGGTTCCTCAAAAAACTGAATATAGAATTGCCATACAACCCAGCAATACCATTGCTGGATATCTACTCAAAGGACTTAAGGGCAAAGACACAAACGGACATTTGCACACCAATGTTTATACCAGCGTTATTTACAATTGCAAAGAGATGGAAACAGCCAAAATGTCCATCAACAGACGAGTGGCTAAACAAACTGTGGTATATACATACGATGGAATATTATGCAGCTTTAAGACAGGATAAACTTATGAAGCATGTAATAACATGGATGGACCTAGAGAACATTATGCTGAGTGAGTCTAGCCAAAAACTAAAGGACAAATACTGTATGGTCCCTCTGATGTGAACGGACATTAGAGAATAAACTTGGAATATGTCATTGGTAACAGAGTTCAGCAGGAGTTAGAAACAGGGTAAGATAATGGGTAATTGGATCTGAAGGGATACAGACTGTGCAACAGGACTAGATACAAAAACTCAAAAATGGACAGCACAATAATACCTAATTGTAAAGTAATCATGTTAAAACACTGAATGAAGCTGCATCTGAGCTATAGGTTTTTTTTTCACTATTATTATTACTTTTATTTCTTTTCTCTATGTTAACATTCTATATCTTTTTCTGTTGTGTTGCTAGTTCTTCTAAACCGATGCAAATGTACTAAGAAACGATCATCATGCATCTATGTGATGATGTTAAGAATTACTGATTGCATATGTAGAATGGTATGATTTCTAAATGTTGGGTTAATTTCTTTTTTTCCGTTAATTAATAAAAAAAAATTTTTTAAGTCAATCCACATCTAAAAATATTGTGATGTAACTATAGAATACCAAAGGCAAAGGAAATCTTAAAGGCAATCAAAGAAAAAGATAGATTGTCTTTAATAGAAATTTATTGTCTTTAATAGAAATAGAATTTAATAGAAAACTTTTAAATTCACAAATAGACTCTTTTATGATAAAACCAGAGATCAGAAAACAATGGACTAACACCCACAAAGGAGTAGCAGAAAATAGTTGTCAAACTAGATTCTATACTATACTATACAATAAACTATCATACAAGAGCAAACCCAAATAAAGATGTTTTCAGACAAATAAAAATTGAGAATGTTCCATTCATAGATCCTCACTGAAAAAAAAAATTGCTTAGTACTATCTTTTATGAAGAAGAAACTTGAACCCAGTAGGAAGGAGAAGGATTTAAGAAGAGAGAACACTGAGCCAAAAAATAAATTAAATAAAAATTATTAAGCATATAGGCATGACTCTGTAAAACTATAATAAAGACAAATTCAGGTGATAGAAAACAAAGTGGGATTAAAATTGTATACAACAACAACATGTAAGAAAAATGTAGCATTATTTAAATAAAAGTATTCTATATTCTTTGTAATTTCAAGAGAAGAGCAGAGATCAATTACATTTAGACTTTGTAAGTTGAACATACATTTTTAAAATGTTCATAATAACCACTGAAAGAATGGAAGTAGAATGGCTCTTAGCAGTGGGGGAAAATCTGAATAAAGAAAACTTGATTAATCTAATAAAAAGCCAGCAGTGGTACAAGAAGCAAAGAAAAGGTATGATAAATAAAAATTACAAAATAACATGATAGAAAAATACAAATTTATCAACATTCACTGTAAATGTAAAGAAAATAAGCTCTCCAGTTAAAAGACAAATGATCAGATTGTAAAACAAAACAAAAATCCAACTAGACGCTTTAAAGTTTTAGTGAAGAATATTAATTCATTGGAACATAAACATAAAATGGTTTTTCCATCTCCAATGACTGCCCTATAATAATGTTATATCAAACATTATTTTGATATAATATTTTTTTCTTACTATAACAATATCTTGTCTAAATTCCAAAATGATTCATCACTTTTGAATATCAGAAAAATATTATTCAATGGTCAACCTCAATTTAGAGTCATGTCCCCTAAACTCCACTTCAGGATAAATCTATCTCAGAGTAGTCAGAGTGCATGTTCTACTCTTTAAACCCTTCCTCCTTTTTTCACTCTTTGGTTTCCCCCCCTTTTTTCAATCAGACTCAACTTAGGCCTTGATAATGCCTCACTTTGGGCCAAGGCTTCAAGAGATCAAAAAGGAGGTAAAAGGGAATCTATTCATATATATTGATATAGAACACTCGTTCAGCTTGGTTCCACCTGTGACCTCTGGCATCTGATAGTATGGTGGTTTCCGGGTGGGTGTTATGTAAGGTATTCTTGGGGGTAGTACTCAGCTTCATCCTGCCACCCTCTCATACTGATAATCACTCCCTGTGAGTTGGCTAGCAATTTTTGCCCCTAATTCTTTCTCAGGGGTAGGCTTCCCATTGCTTGGCCCATGGCCAAAAGGGAAGTCTCAGAGTCCCTGCCCCTTCCTTCACTAACCTCCATGCTCCTTTACAAAAAAGGAAAGGAAACTGCCAGGGTCTTATTCTGTATAATCAAGGGTTAAGGGTAACCGAAAGGAGGTTGGAATAGCCCCTTTTCCCCTATGATGCTTTTAAGTCCTACTTTGATGGACTACTCCTTCAGAATCTCTCGATCAAAAAGTGTTTGTTTTCATGATCCAGTATGCTCTCAAGCTTCAAGGGATACATATAAAGTGTCCTCCTTTTCTTCCCTATAATGGGAGAGAGAGGCTGCTGGGTTCCACAAACAGAGACCAGGAATTCTCACAGTGGCAAAGGGAAGGAATAGTCAAGAACTTGCTTCTCTTCTAATCCTCTTTTTACATGGAGGTTGGAGGATGGGGAATGTCAGTGGTTGGCTTTCTGAGGTACTGTGTGTAAGTGACTGACCCAATTCCTACTGGCCACCTAAAATTTAAATGTGGGATAGCTTATTCCCTTTATTCTCAACTCTGGACCTTAGCTTCCATTCCCAGACATGGGCAAAATCACATCCTGCCACATGTTGTTTACAAGAAATAGAGACAAAAGTTAAGGACACAAAATAGTTCAGAATTGAACTATTATAAGACATACTAGTAAATAATTGGGGAAAAAAAAAAAGACATACCTACATACACTAACCAAAAGAAAGCTGGAGAATAGAAAAATGAGTATTACGTGACAAAATAGACTTTAATGCAAAAAAAAAAAAAAGCAATGCTAGGATAAAAACTGTCACTACATGTGGGAAAAAATTAGGCACAATATACCTAAGAACATGGTCTCAAAACGTACACAGCAAAAATGACAGAAAAAAATTAAAAATTGCAAAGGAGGATTTCTGTAAATTTCTCCCTGTAATTAATAAAATAAACCAACAAAAACTAGTAAGGATATAGAAAATTTGAAAGCATATTTAACTAGTTTTATCAAACAATAAGAACATTTACATTCTTTTTAAGTACACATGAAATATTTTCAAAAGTTGGCCATACTGGGAGAGTTCAAATGGAGTCAAGGGGCTATTCTGGAAATTGCTCTTGCGCAGACTTTGATTGGACATTGCTACCTATCATGGCTTGCTGGACCCCGGTCAGAGCCATTCTGGCCATCCTGGAGAACACCTAGGACAATGTACAGGATTTTGCAGAATTCCATGCACTGGGGTGGCTTTCCGGAGACCTGCGGCCTCCGGGTGGGTCCCTGGACTGGCTGGGGCCTGGGGCCTGGAGGGGCTGGTCTTTCCAGGGAATCAGCTGGTTCCATCTCCCTAACCCTTATTGTTCACAGCCCTTCCAACACGAGGAGGGTAGAATGGGCATCACCCAGGTGCCCCTGGAAGGTGGGGGAGGGATCAGGGGTGGTGGTGGAATTGTGCAGAGAGGGTGGAGTTTAACCGATGAGGGTGATTGCTGAGTCATTGTATTGATGTTTCTTTTGGTCTGTGGTATCTTGGAACAGCTAGGAGTAAGAATCTGGAATTGTGGAATTGTGGCCTATGCCAGACTCTGAAATCTGTTCTACAACTAATTGTTGTGCTGTACTTTGAAATTTATTGCTTTTTTGTATATATGTTGTTTTTCACACAAAAAGAAAAAAAAAGTGATGATTAAAAAATATATATATTCCTTCTGGCCTCCAGTGTTCTGGAGCAGCAGGAGGGAGGGATTAGGGATGATGGTGTGGTGGTCCGTGGCAGGCTCTGAGAGCTGTGCTGTAACTACTTGTTGAAGAGTGCTTTGAAAACTATTGCTTTTTTCTTGCATTGTTTTGTATATATTTTATATTGTACAATGAAGAAAGTTAAAAAAAATAAAATAAAGATCACTACATTAATTAATTTTTTTGGCCATAGAGAAATTCACAACAAATTCCAAATAATCAATTTCATTCAGAACACTTTTAAAAATCACAGTGCAGTAAAATTTAAAATAAATAATAAAATGATGATATACAAAATGTTTGTAAAAGAGAATATGATTTATCTAAGAAGATACAGAACAATTTTTGTTCCCATTTTAGTATAATGCTATATTGTCCTTTTCATGAACAATTCCTATTATAATAAGTTCAAAACTAAAATTTTAACTGAATACAGAATAGTTATTTAATATTAATGTATTGATATACATTTGGTAATCTTGAGGAAATTATATCAAAAAGTATATACAATTATAGGAATAAGCTCATATTAAACATGAAATGGAAGATACATTTAACTTTTCTATTTTTGCATATTCTAGAAGACAAAGGAAGATAAATAGATTCAAACCAGTTAATAAATTGTTCTGATGACTGAAGTCTCATTTTATTTTTGTAACAAGAAAATCCAAAATTATTAATACTGAATTTTTCATTTACATTAATCTGAAAACATAGTAAATCCAAGATAATGCCTAAAGAATGAATATAGGTTAGTTAATCCAGATGATTCTCATAGGATATTATCTGATTAATTGAATTTTGGGCCCCATCAGTAACCCATTTATTTGCAGAAATTGAGTAGTTGATCCTGATTTATATGGAAATTCAAGGGACCCTGAAGAGTCAAAACAATATTGAAGAAGAAGAAGTTTGTAGGATTCACACTTGCTGATTCCAAAATTTACTTCAAAGATAGAGTAATCAGAACAGTGTGTGACTGGCATAAGGATAGACATATAGATGGAATCAAGTGTCCAGAAGTAAACCTTCACATTTACAGTCCATTGACTTTTTTGGTTCCCAGACAATTCAATGGGGAAAACAATCTTTTCAACAAACAATGCCGTCACACTGGATATCCATATGTAAAACTTACTTATAATTGTAAATTTAATCATCAGGATACATAACACAGCACATTCCCTTTCAATCATATTCACCTTCAATATGGCAATATACATATATCCCACATTATATACAAAACTTAACTCAAAATAGATGATAGACCTTACTATATGAGCTAATGCTATAAAGCTCTTAGAAGAAAACATGAGCGAATGTCTCTATGATCATGGAATAGGCAATAGTTTCTGACACCAAAAGCAGAGTCAACAAAAGAAAAAAAATGATAAAACTGAATTTCATAAAAATTTAAACATTTTTGTTTCAAAGGATGCCATCAAAAAAGTGGAAAGACAACCGACAGAAAGGGAGAAAATATTTGTGAATTATATATCTGACAAGGTACTTGTATCTAGAAAATGTAAAAAGACTATTATAACCCAACAATAAAAGGACAACTCAACTCTAAAATGGGCAAAAGATCTGAATACATGTTCTCCAAAATATGCAAAGATCCAATTAATAAACCCATGAAAATGTGCTCAATATCATTAGCCATCAGGGAAATGCAAATCAAACTCACAAAAAGATACCATGTCACACCCAAAGAATGGCTAAAATTCTTTAGAATAAACAAGAGAGATAATATCAAGTCTTAATGAGGATGTGGAGGAATTGGAACCCTTCATACACTGCTGGTAAGATTGTAAAATGATGCAGTTTCTTTGGAAGACAGTCTAGAAGTTCCACAAAAATTTAAATATTGTTACCATATGACTCTAAATTCTACTCCTATGTGGAAAAACGTCCTCATAAAAACTTGTATGTGAATGTTTACAGCAATGAATGTGCATTAATGTTCATTATTCATAATGACCAAAAAGTGGAAAGAAACCAAACCAAATGGCCATCAACTGATGAATGGATAAACAAAATATGGTATATACCTACCATGAAATGTTATTCAGCAATAAAATGACATGAAGTATTGAGATATGCTAAATATGGATGAACCCTGAAAATATTATTCTAAACAAAAGAAGCCAGACATAAAAGGCCACATTTTGTATGATTTCGTTGTTTGTACAACCAAACAAAGATACTGTAAGACATGGTTTGTTTATTTGGACATTATCCATGATGCCCAATAGGTGGAGGGAGCCAAAGGATACAATGACTGAGAAGTACAATGGAAAATGGTGATATATTTATATGATAGAATTTGGTGCAGCTACAAAAAGGAGAGACATTGAGGGGCAAACAACAAGCAGAATAAACCTTAGGGATAATGGGTTTTGCAGAATAAGCCAGAAACAAAAGAACGAATATGCTAAGGTCTCTCTCAAAATACACTTATAAAAAAATGGGGGCCTAGATTGTGGGCAGCCACATTTGGTCTGAAGTTGTGGATGTATTTCTGGATTCTGAGATACTGAGCTATATGTGTGTCAGCTGGTATTTCCCTGGAACTATGAGTAACTCTGTGACACCTAGGACCAAGAGATGGAGTGCTGCAGACCTGAAAGTTAACAAGCTATAAATAATAACAGTTAAAGTAACTGAAGAAGAGATCAGGCCTCAATTAGAGTTTAAAACAAAACCAATCTGGCTGGGCCTAAGGTAAATTAGAATGCAGGGTAAAAGATGATAGTGTATGTACTCTAGAACATCAGCTACTGTATGAGATCAAAGGCAGAGGGGCTTATTATATATAGAACCTAAATTTTCTGTAATGCATAATCTAAATCAACCTCTATGGATAGCTCATTTAAACAACCCAAACTCCTGGAGTCCAGAACAGGAACAAACCCTTGTAATTTTCTATAGCTTAATATAATATCAGGATACATCTCAATCTATGGTGAGCTAATAATTAAAAACTACTGGTAGAGTCCCTTGAGGACCTGAAGTGGGGCGGGGTGGGGTGGGGGCAGTGAATATATATATATATGGAACTGTTAAACTCTCCCATCTGGAAAATCCCAGGTACCCTCTCAATCACTAAGGACTCCCAACAAAACAGGCCAAGCCCTGAATTTTGAGTCTTGCTCTAATAAAACTTATTTCTATAGGGGGGAAGCTAAGCCATAGCAAGGCCTAAGATTGCTTCCAGGAAGCCTCTTTGTTGCTGAGATGTGGCTTCTCTCTCAATAAGCCCAACTCTGCAAGGAAAATCATTGCCCTACCCTCTATGTGGTATAAGCCATTCAAGGGTGAAAATCTCTTTGACAACGTGGGGCGTGACTCCTGGGAACGTGGCTAGCCTTGGCACAGGAAGTTGACAACACCTTCCTGACCAAAAGGGGGAAAAGAAGTGTAATAAAATAAGTCATCAATGACCAAGAGAGATCAAATGGAGTCAAGAGGCTCTTCTGGAGGCTGCGCTTATGCGAGCTTCATGTGCTAACTGCCATGATTTGCTAAACCCGAATCAACATTGCTCCTTTTGACTCTCAAGAATACCTAGGGCTTGAACTGAGACTCTATAAAGGTTTCATACATTAGGTTTGCCTTCTGGAACATATAATCCCCAGAGGGTTCTTAGGTCAGATAAATCCTGAAACTCAAAGGGACCAGCCTCTCCAGAATTATCAATTAATTACATCCCCCTATCCTTTAGTGTAGACACCCCTTCTCAACATGAAAAAGTCAGAACAAGCATTTCCCAAAAATCCCTATAGATTGGGAGAAGAATTAAAGGAGGAAGTGGAGGTATAATCAAGAAAATGGTATTTAACAAATGAGTATGGCTGCTGAATCACTATATTAATATTCCCTTAGCTTCCAGTGTTTTGGAGCAGCTAGAAGGAAAAATCTGAGATGATGGAATAGTAGCCCATGACAAACTCTGGGATCTGTTCTTAACTATTTGTTGACATGTTGTTCTAGTTTGCTAGCTGCCGGAATGCAATATACCAGAAACAGACTGGCTTTTAACAAGGGAAATTTAATAAATTGCTAGTTTACAGTTCTAAGGCCAAGAAAATGTCCAATTAAAACAAGTCTATAGAAATGTCCAATCAAGGCATCCAGGGAAAGATACCTTGGTTCAAGAACGACAACGTTCAATGTTTCTCTCTCAGCTGGAAGGGCACATGGTAAACATGGCAGGGTCTGCTGACTTTCACATGGCTTTACCAAAAGGAACTCTCTCCAAAATGTTTCCTCTTTTAAAGGATTCCAGCAAGCAAACTCCACCTTCAGTGGGTGGAGACACCCCTCCATGGAAATCATCTAATCTAAAGTTACCACCCACAATTGGGTGGGTCACATCTTCATGGGAACAATCAAAATGCTCCCATCCAGCAATACTGAATGAGGATCAAAGGGCATGGCTTTTATGGGGTCCACCACAGATTCAGATCAGCACATTCCACCCTTTGGACCCCAAAAAGACATGCTCTTTCCAAATGCAAAATACATTCATTCCATAACAGTATCAGAAAACCTTAAACCTTTCATTAGCAATACAAATGAAGTACCAAATTAGAGACAGTATAAAATCTCACCAAGTCAATTACAGGCATGGTCTGTCCTAAGGCAAAATTCTCTCCATTTGCTCTGGACCTTTGAAAACTCATAACAAGTTATTTGCTGCCAACATACAAAGGAGGAACATTCATAGGATACATACACACATTTCCATAGGGAGGAAGGAACACAGGGGTCACCAGATACATACAGTTTCAAAAACCTGCAGGGCAAAGTCCATTAGATTTCAAAGTCTGAGAGTCATTTATCCTCAGGGCTTTAGAAAGCGACAGTCCCACCCTTTCCAAGGGCCTACACAGAGGCTTGCCTTTCTCCGAATACAACCTTGGAGGACACTGGGGAGACCATCTTTTTCTCAGCTCCATCTTCTCCAAGCCATTGGGGCCGCACCTGAGCTCTCTGCCATCTTTGGGGCACACATTCAACCCCACCATGTGGTAGCAGCCAGGCTCTCCTCAAACCCCAAGGAATGTGCTTCACCCTCTCCAAGGCCTGGGGCGGCATGACTCTTCCACTGCAACGAGGTGGAAGGCCCATCCTCTGCCTTCAGTGCAAACTCACCCTCTCCACGGACTTGAGCGGGTCCACTCTCCTGGCCCGAGGTTTCTTGACTTCAGACCTCAGCCTCCATGGTTTTACCTCTGAAGTTATTTTTTCCCTAATGTGTTCCTTCTCTGAATCCCCCAGTCCAAACTGGCAGTGGCTCTGTTTATACAGGTCCCACAGCACTCTCATTGGCTTTCTATGCAATAGCGTTGGATCATGCCCATCAGCCATAAGGAGTTTCCACAAATCCTTCCTGGGTAACGTCTGATCCCGGCTGTCTCTGAGATGGCTGACTGGTTCCACATCTGGTCAAATCCTCACATGGAGCACTATTCTCTGGGGTCTCCCTCTCTGGAGGCCCAGAATTTTCCAGGACGTCAATTTCTGGTTTCTTTGTACTCAAAAGTTCAGTTTTCAGCTTATCTCTCTTCTGTTGCATTTCACTATAAACCGTGAGGAGTAACCAGACTGCACTTTCAACATTTAATTTGGAGATCTCTTCTGCTAAATATCCAAGTCCATGGCTTTTAAAATCTGCCTTCCAGCCAAAGCCACCAGTCAATTTTGCCAGATTAGCTGCCATTTTAAAACAAGGATCATCTTCTTTCCAGTTTGCAATAACACGTGCCTCATTTCTGTCTAAGGCCTCGTCTGAGGTATCTTCAGGGTCTACATTTCTACCAACAGTCTCTTCAAAACATTCTAGGCCTTCTCTATCAAGCTTCTCACAACTCTTCCAGAATCTTCCCTTTATCCATTTAAAAAGCTGTTCCAACATGTTTGGTATCTGCAAACTGCAGCAGTAGCACCCCACTCTCTGGTACCAAAATCTGTTCTGGTTTGCTAGCTGCCGGAATGCAATATACCAGAAACAGAATGACTTTTAACAAGGGAAATTTAACAAGTTTCTCATTTATAGTTCTGAGGCTGAGAAAATGTCCCAATTAAAACAAGGCTATAGACATGTCCCACTTAAGGCATCTGGGGAAAGATGCCTTGGTTCAAGAAGGCCAACAACGTTCAACGTTTCTCTCTTAGCTGGAAGGGCACATGGCGAACATGGCGGCATCTGCTGGCTTTCACGTGGCTCTACCAAAAGGGACTCTCTCCAAAATGTTTCCTCTTTTAAAGGATTCCAGCAAGCAACTCCACCTTCAGTGGGTGGAGACACACCTCCATGGAAATCATCTAATCAAAAGTTACCACCAACAATTGGGCGAGTCACATCTTCATGGAAACAATCAAAATGTTCCCACCCAGCAATATTGAATGAGGATCAAAGGGCATGGCTTTTCTGGGGTCCACCACTGATTCAGACCGGCACACATGTGCTTTGAAAAGTATTGCTTTCCTCTTTCTTTGTTATGTATAAATGTTATATTATACAATAACAAAATGTTTAAAAAATAAAATTATTTGTGATGATGGACACAATACTCTGAATATACTAAGGCCCACTGAATTGTATACTTTCAATAGGTGGATTGTATGGTATGTGTATTACATCTCAATAAAGTTGTTATTTAAAAATTGCCTTTTAGAATATGATTGCTGATCATTACATTGATATTTTAGTCTCCAATATCTTAGAGCAGGTAGAAGTAAAAATCTAAAATTGTGAAATTTTAACCCACACCAAACTCTGAAATTTGTTCTATAACTAATTGTTGCAATGCGCTTTGAAATTTATTGCTTCTTTGTATTTTTTTGCTTCACAAAAAAAGAAGAAAAAAGTTGATTGTGATGATAAATGCACAGCTACATGACGATATTGTGAACCATTGACTGTACACATTGGATGATTACATGGTATGTGAATATATAATATATATCAATAAAAAAATTTTTAATTGGCTTTTGTGGAAGCCAGCTAAAGAAAATAAAATCAGAGTAGCTTCTTCTAATGATGTGGGGTTGAGAAAGAAAGAAGCAAATTAAAACAAACAAATAAAAAAACTGGTTACAAAATCCCTGGTGCTGTGCTTGGACTAGTCAAATAGTTCTCAATAAACTTAAAAAGCACTGTCTTTATAAGACACATTGTACATTTATATATGTTCCCCTGATACAGATTTCCCATATGTTCTGAAATTTTAAAACACTGCTAAATAATCTGTAGTCCAAGAAAGAATTTACAATAGTGTATGGGTTTTCTAAAGTTGCCGGAATACAATATACCAGAAATGGAATGGTTTCGAAAACGGAAATTCATTCCATTACAAGTTTACAGTTCTAAGGCCATGAAAATGTCCAAATTAAGGCATCAATAGGTGGTTACCATCATTTAAGATGGCTGATGCCGTTTGGAACAGCTCTGTCTTCATGGAAGGCACACAACTGGTATCTGATGGTCCCTTGCACCTGGACTTTGTTGCTTTCAGCCTCTGTTTCCTGCAGGGGTTCCTCACTTGGCTTCTCCAGGGCTGGGTTTCATACTTGACTTCCCTTGACTCTCTCCAGGTTATGGTTTGCTTAACATCTCATGGGAAGGTTCATGGCAATGTCTGCTGGGCCCTGCATCTTAAAACGTCTGGGTCTTGTGTTGGCCCTGTCAGCACTGTCGCTTATGCTCTCCAAGCATTTGTATCTGAGGTTTCTCCAAAAGTTCCCCCTTTTAAAGGAAGAGTAAACTAATCAAGACCCACCTTGAATGGTGCAATCACATCTCCATCTAATCTAAGGGCCACACCCAAATTGAGTGTGTCACATCTCCATGGAAGTAATCTGACCAAAATGGGATTTTTTTTGTGTGTGTGGCACAACTGGGTGTGCCACATCTTCATGGAAACAATCCAATCAAAGTTTCCAACCCTAAACTATAGGTCTGTCCCCACAAGATCAGATCAGGATAAAACATGGCTTTTCTGGGGTACATAATAGTTTCAAACTGGTACAAATGGATATTAGGAAACATTTAAAATGGAAGAAAATGAAAAGTTTATATATTAAACTTGGAGGGTGCAGGAAAACAATACTAGAGGGACATTTGTATGATTAAAATACATACATTAAAAAGGGAAAAATTAGGGGGTGCAAGGGTAGTTCAGTAGTAGAATTCTCTCCTGCCACATGGGAGACCTGGATTCGATTCCTGGCCTATGCACTTTCCAAACAAACAAACAAACAAAAATTCAACAAATGGTGCTGCAATAATGGGAAACTCACATGGAAAAAGAACTAAATGTGACCCCCACCATACAGCATACAAAAAAAAGGAAAAATCATCTTATTCAAGACAAGTTAGAAAAAGAACAACAGAATAAACCCAAAGAAAGTATACGGAAGAAAATAATAAAAATAAGAACAGTACTTAATTTAATAGACAACAAAGAAATAATGGAGAGACTGAAGAAAACCAAAGCTGACTGAAACAGACCACTGGTAAGCTCAATTAAGGAAAAGAAAAGAGATGAGGCTTAGGTAGGCAATATTAAGGAGGAAAAGAGGCTTTAAAGGTCATTTAAGAAATCCCTATGAAAAACTTTGTGCCAATAAGTTTTTTTATTTTTTTAAAAAAATATAACAACAAACAAACACAAACATTCTTAACATATGATCATTCTGTTCTACATACATAATCAGTAATTCACAATATCATCACATATTTGCATATTCATCATCATGATCATTTCTTACACTTGCATCAATTTGGAAAAAGAAATAAAAAGACAACAGAAAAAATTCATACATACCATACCCCTTACCACTCCCTTTCATTGATCACTAGCATTTCAATCTAATTTTATTTTAACATTTGTTCCCTCTATTATTTATTTTTATTCTGTATGTTTTATTCATCTGTTGATAAGGTAGATAAAAGGAGCATCAGACTCAAGGTTTTCGCAATCACACAGTCACATCTGTCAATAAGTATTTAAATCACAGATTATTAAATAGATAATGTTTTATAAAATTTTTAATTAGCAAACCATATTAAGAAAGAATAGAAAGCCTGAATAGATGTACACACTTTAAAGACATTCAATCAGAATGTCTCTCAACAGACTCACTAAAACTAAACTAAACAACAATAAAGAAAATCAAAGCCAGAGAGTTTTCAGTCAAATTCCACCAATATACCAAGAATTTGATACAAAGTATTCCAGGGAATAGAAAAAGAAGCAAACTACTCAGCCTATTTTATGAGGCCAGTATAATTCTGAACCAAAACCAAAGACACTGAGAAATTAAAACTGTGTGCCAATATCAAGGAGAAACATAGAGGCAAAAATCCAAAATAATAACAAACTGCATCCTGTCTTATTTTTAAAGCTATATCATGACCAAGTATAATGTATCCCAGGAATACAAGGATGGTTTAACAGAAGAAATTGCATTAATAGGATTTGCACATATGTTTCTGTTCTCCATTAGTGCTTAGTAATATTTGAAATGGTTTTATTTGAAATGGTTTTATTTGAAATGGCTGTGACTGTATAACTGACTATATTCCCCAGCCTCCCTTTCAGCAAAATGTGGCCATATGACAATGTTTTAAGCATTGTTTAGGTGTTTCTGGAAAGCTTCTAAGTAGGAGTTTGCCCCTTGTCTTTTTCCTTTTCTTCTGCTTAAACTATGGATGGGATGACTGGAACTAGAGGAATCGGATCTTGAGAATGAAAGCTACATGCTAAGAATGTGGGATGGAAAAAAGGTAGAAGCCGAGGTCTATGATAATTTTGTTGACTCACCATATTAAAAAATCCCTGAACTGGAGAAAGTCTCCCTGGCGGCATGGAAGATGACTCCCAAGGATGAGTCTGGCCCTGGCAGATCAACAACGCCATCTTGACCAAAAGAGGGAAAAATAAGATATCAGTAGCTGAGAAAGTTCAAATACAGTCAGGAGGCTACTCTGGAGGTCACTCTTACGCAAGCTTCAGTTAGACATTGCTACCTACCATAACTTGCCAAACCCCAATCAAAACCATTCCTGCAAACCCTAGAGAACACCCAGGGCATTATATAAGATTCTATAAAGGTTCCATGCACTAGGATAACTTTCCAGAAACCTACAACCTGCAGATGGGCCCCTGGACCAGATAAGTCCTGAAATGCAGAAGGGCCAACCTCTCCAGAGCATGAAGTAGTTCCATTTCCCTATCCGATATTATTGACAGCCCCTTCCAACATGAAAAAGTTAGATCAGGCACAGACCAAATACCCCTAAAGAGTGGGAGAAAGATCAAAGGTGGTGTTGGAGTTATACAGAGAAGGTAGGGTTTAACAACGGAGTACGATTGCTGAATCATTATATTGGTATTTCTTTGAGTCTCCAGAATCTTAGAGCAGCCAGACATAAAAACCTAAAATTGTGGAATTGTGACCCACACCAAACTCTGAAATCTGTTCTACAACTAATTGTTGTGCTATGCTTTGAAATTTATTGGGTTTTTATATATTTTTTTTTCCAAAAAATTTCCTCTAGCCTCCAGTGTTCTGGAGCAGCTAGAAGGAAAAATCTGAAATAGTGAAACGGTAACCCATAACAAACTCTGAATCTGTATCTACTTGAAGTAGAGAATCACTGCTTTTTCTTTCTTTCCTTTGTATATATGTTATATTTAACAATAAAAAAGATTTCAAAAATAAAATCCCTGAACTGTCTTCTTTGGGTCTTCTTTTACATTAAGGTATAAATTTCTATTTAAAAGCCAGTGTGCTTATTTGAAAGAATGTATGTCCCCCAGAAAAGCCATGTTATAATCCTAATCCCATTTTGTAAAGGCAGTCATTTCTTCTCATTCTTATTCAGCATTGTATGTTTGAAATCATAATTAGATCACCTCCCTGGAGATGTGACGTAAACAAGAATGGTTGTTAAACTGGATTAGATGATGACATGTCTCCACCCATTTGGGTGGGTCTTGATGGGTTTCTGGAGTCCTATAAAAGAGGAAAGATTTTGGAGAATGAGGGATTCAGAGAGAGCAGAGCAGAACAACATAGCCACGAGAGGTAGAATCTACCAGCCAGCGACCTTTGGAGATGAGGAGGAAAGGTGCCTCCTGGGGAGCTTCATGAGGCAGGAGGATGGGAGAAGAAGATAGCAGATGATGCTGTGTTCACCATGTGACCTTCCAGATGAGAGAGAAACCCTGAAGTTCATCGGCCTTCTTGAACCAAGGTATCTCTCCCTGGATAGATGCCTTTGATTGGACATTTCTATAGACTTGCTTTAATTGGGACATTTTCTCAGCCTTGGAACTGTAAACTGGCAACTTGTTGAATTCCCCTTTTTGGAAGCCATTCTGTTTCTGGTATATTGCATCCCAGCAACTAGCAAAATAGAACAGCCAGTATATTTGAGTTTCTGTTGCCAACAACCAAACTCAATTCCTAACCTATATACTAAATTAGTAGCTTAAAAGAGAAAAACTATTTAATTATCTCAATATAGGAAGAAAAAGTCTTTGATAAAATCCAGTACTCATCCATGATTTTAAAAACACAACTCAAGAGGTGCAACGGCAGTTCAGTGGTAGAATTCTTACTATCATGTGGGAGACCTAAGTTAGACTCCCGGCCCATGCACATCCCAAAAACAAGTAAACAAAAGAAAGAAAAACAAACAAGAATTCAACAAATTGTGCTAAAATAATGGGATACTTACATAGAAAAAGAATGAAATGTGACCACCACTATAGAGCATACAAAAAACAAACAAACAAACAAACAAACCACAACTCAGGAATAGAAAGTTTCTTTACTTTTCCAAAATTTCCTTAATTTTCTAAAGCCAAATAAAACAACTTACTTAATACTTTTCGTAAGTATTTCCTTTAAAGTTAGGCACAACAAAGTAATGTCTGGGAGTTGCAGTGTGAGGCTATCTCTGAGGAGATCCAAGAGCAACAACGGGAAGGTGGAAGGTTGTGATGTTCTGGACTGAGGGCCTTGGGCCAAAGCTGGCTCCAGAGGAAATGAAATGGAAAATGTGTGAAGGCGTGTTCTTCTCCATACGGAGCTTTCTCATCCATGTGGCTTTGCTGTGAGTCACTCTTTTTATCTCAAAGAAATTGGACAGCATATGAAGATTGGGCATCCCATGTGAATGCATGAGATGAAGACCTGGTTACAGTTTCTGCTCCCATCTGCAAGTGAAAAGGCCCTGAAAGATGCAAGAAACTCTTTGATTGATACTTGTAAAGAACAAGTCTGAAAAAAAAATAGTCTGGCTCTGGTGGCCAACCTTTGTAGCTAAAATACAAAACCATTTGGGAAGTATGAAAGGACTTCTTATGGTCATAGTACACCCTTCAGTCTGTGATATTCAGCCTCCATGAATGTTGGTATAATTGTAAATAATGTTAAACTCCATTCTCTAGCAAGTATTAAAGGGGATTTATTTCTGAAAAGAAAAAAAGTAATGTTGCTGTCATAATACCTTTTCAATATTATACTGGAGCTCCTAGCAAGAGAAGTAAGATTAAAAAAAAAAAAAAAAACAGAAAGAAGGGAATCAACATTGAAAAAGAAGTCATTATTCACAAATATGATTGTTCACTTAGAAAATCAAGAGAATCTATAATCAAACACTTAGAACAAGAGAATTCACCAAGCTGAAAATATGTGGAGTAAATGACTTTCCACAAAGCCCACAGTAAACGATTCCAATGCATTATTTTTAAGGCACCATGTATAATAGTGATAAAAACATAAAACACCTAAGAATAAATCTAGCCAAAGACACCAACAAGCTTCATAGAAAAAATATAAAACCTCATTGAAAGATATAAAATATGACCTAAATAAATGCAGAAATACAACAAATTAATGAACAGGAAGACGCAAAATCATTTAAAAAGCATTTTCTCAAAAATAAATCTGTGAAGTCAAAACAATTACAGTAAAAATCCCAGTGAGGTTCTTGAGGGCTATGACAAGCTGATTCTAAAGTTCATATGGGTCATTAAAGGTACCAAGATAATTTTTTAAAAGAAGGGAGTGTTTACCCCATCAATATCAAATTCTATAAAGTTAGAGAAAATCAAATTAATGTGGCTTTGGTGCCGTGATTGACAGACAGGCTATTAGATCACAAAGAAGAACCTAGAAACACACGCACATACACACATAATAACAACAAAATAGACATGGCATAGCAAATAATGAGGATAAACATGAAACTCTTCAAAAAGTGGTCTCAGTCAATTAGCTGTCTAGGTGGATAAAGATAAATTTTATCTTTCCTTTCATCCTTCACACCATATACAAAAATCAATTTTATGGCCAATAAACACATGAAAAGTTCCTCAACATCAGTAGTCAGCTGAGACTTCACACTCATAGGATTGCTATAATAAAAAAGACAGATAATAACAAGTGTTGGGGAGGATGTGGAGAAATTGGAACCCTTACACACTGAGATTTTTAAAATGGTGTAGCCACCTTGGAAAACAGTTTGGCAATTTCTCAAATGTTAAACATTTGGCTCAGCAATTCCACTCTTGGGTATACATTCAAGAGAAATGAAAATAAACATCCATACAAAAATTTGTACATGAATGTTCATAACAACATTATTCATAATAGCCAAAAAATAGAAACAAACCAAAAGTTCATCACCTGATGGATGAATAAATAAAATACAGTGGAATGTTATTCAGCAATAAAATGGAATGAAGTACTGATACATGCTACAACACGGAGGAAACTTGGAAATGTTATGCTAAGGGAAAGAAGCCAGTAGTAAAAGACCACATATTACATGATGCCATTTACTTGAAATTTCCAGAATGGGGAAATCTGTTGGGATAGAAAGTAGATGAGTGGTTGCCTAGGGCTGGAAGAAGTGGGGACAGGGAAGTGATTGGGGAACTAGTGGGTGACTAGGAAGGGGGTTGAGGTTTCCTTTTGGAGTGATGAAAATATCCTAAAACTTGCATCGTGATGATGGGTGCGACACTATTAATATACTAAAACCATTGACTTGTGTGCTTTAAGTATTTGAATTTTATGGTATGTGAATTACAGCACAATGAAGATATTTTTAAAAGCTGAAAAAATCAATTCTAAATGAATTAAACATTGAAATGTGAAAAGGCAAAACTGTAAAATGTTTTAAATAAAATATTGAGGAATATCCTTAAGGCATTGGATTAGAGAGGAAAACAAACAAAAAAAAAAGCCAGAAAAAGCACAAATCATAAAAAGAAAAGACTACTAAATTTGATTAAATTTAAATAGAAATTTTTGTGAACACTTACCAAGAAAAATGTTAAGGCAAGAGACAGACTGGGAGAGACATTTGCCATGGGCATAACCAACATGGAATGGATATCCAGAATATATATTTAAAACACCTATAGACCAATAAGAAAAAGCCCTCACAACAAAAACATTGGGAAAGGATATGAAGAGGAGATTCATAGGGGAAGAAACCCAAATGTTCAATAAATATGAAAAGATGTTCAATTTCCTTAGTAATCAGGGAAATACAAATGTTAATACAAATTAAAATAATTAACTACCATTTCACACTTATGGTGTTGGCAAAAAAGTTCTTAATTTGTTAAGAGTTGGCCAGGATGTGAAGAACAGGAACTCGTGCATTGTTGGTGGGTGTAACCTAGCACAATCTCTTTGGTCAGCAATTCGGCAATCCCAGAAAAGATGAATGTGTTTCCATCAGCCAATATTCCATATATAAGCGTCTCTCTAGAGAAAGAGCTCTAGCACAGTGCACAGTGAGATCTATGCAGAAGCCCCTGGCTGCTGTTTATTTATTCAATAAATAGTTGCAACAGAATATAGACTGAATTTACATTCATGTAAAATGTAAAAATACCAAAAACGCTAGCATGCATTGTTTAGGGATACATACATGGTATGACATGCACAGACATAGGTGAGAATTCAACCCCCATTTTGAAGGTTGACTCTGGGAAAGGAGGGAAAAGTTTGGAGGTAATACTGGCCTTGTCTCTATCCATAACTTTCTATTCTTAACCAGAGATCTGAGTCGACAGCTATTCTGTTCTACCTTCCAAGGTCAACTCCACCCCATGCCCTCCCTAGGTTTTTGTCAGTTAAACAAACAGATCCTTTTTTTTTTTTTTTAACCCCCCTTAAGTTAGTTCTTATTGGGTTTCATTGTTTGTAGCTAGGAGGTCTGCCTACACTTTTTCCCCCCCTCTTTCTCATTTGATTCCTAATCCTTGCCATATTTTAACAAATATGTGTTTACTTGAACCTGTCCAGGAAAGGGAGCTCGCCAACTCCAAACTGTTATCCTTTTTAAGACAGCTCTAAGGCTAGAAAGAGCATTCGCACTAAGGGCCGACACTAACTTCCGGTAACAAGTCACTCCTCATTCTGCCTCAATTTCCTCATAAATGACCCGTCCGACCCCTTCCAGTCCTAGCACTCTATGATTCTAGGAATCCTGTCTTTTAATGTTGAAAACGACAAGCAGGAGGTTCACAAAAGCACCCCAATCCCCTGGCTACCCTTGGAACCACGGCCCGCTTCCCTGGAACCCAGATTGCACAGAGCTGGTCACATGAACTCTGTGCTTTCTTTGGTGCGACGGGATTTCTTAGATCCCTTTGTGAGCGCAGGTTTTGAAAGGGAACGACCCTGAGTTCTGGATTTGAGAGACGCAAGGGGATCCGGCGGGAGGAAGGCTGTCGGAGCCAATCAACCCGCCTCCAGTCGCCACCGTGTCGCTTTGGCCGCGTGCTGCTATTTCTCATCTGCTTTTCTGCCTCCCGGCCTCGCCCTAGGGGTGCCCGGGAAGGCGAGGATCCCAGGTGAGAGGCCAGAGGGTGCTTTCGGGTGGGAGGCCTAGATGGTAGGGCTCAGGCTCCACGACGGGCTGGCCCCGAGCTCAGGGCGTGTCCGCTCGCTCCCTTGCTGCTCGCTCGACACTGTTCGCTCCTACCAGCTGTAGATGGAGCTGTCTGGGTTCCTGTAGCCTCCGACGAGTGTCGGAGTGTTTCTCTTTAAACGGCCTGAGAGGGACATGCCTCCCAGGATGCAGTTTGTATCAACATGGCAGCTGCTGTGCAGCTCCCCTGCTGAAGAGGCGCTGAGACGGGAGCGCAGCTCGGAGCCCGGGCCGGGGCCGGAGCCGGGGTCGCAGCGGCGGCCGCAGAGGGGCCGCGCGCGGGGCGGGGGCCGGTGCTGAGGGCCGGGGGCCCAGGTCGCGCCGGGAGCGCTGCGGGCCAGCCGGGCCGCCTGTTCTGCCCGCGCGCGCTGCTCCGACGCCGCCGCCGGGACGCGGCAGCTCGGTCCCTGCCACCCCGTGCGCCTGGTGCAGGCCGGAGCCCGACGGCCCGCGCGAGAGCGAGTGGCTGGGAAGGAAGGGTAGACGCTCGGGGCATCGCCTGCGGAGAGGGCCGAGTGCAGACCCTGCGTGTGGCCGCGCACGGCGGCGGCGGCGGCAGCGGCGGCGCGACTCCCCCGGGGCCCGGGCAGGACAGCGCAGGGCCATGGCCGAGGCAGCTCCGGCTCCGGTACGGGCGGCCCGCACGCGGACGGACACCCGGACTCGCGGCCCCGGGGACAGTCTGCGTGTCCCAGGCTCGGCGGCCCGGCCTGGGGTCTCGGTAAGGGAAAGAAATGCTGCGACGCTGGGGGGAGGGGGGCGCTGGTGGAGCTTGCGTGCCCCTGAACTGGACTGGGGTGGGGGGGTGGGGGTGGGGTTGCTATCTGCGGGACTAGGAGCCTGGCGGCGAATTCCGCCGCCGTCTGTCCGAGGCTGCGGCGGACACTTGTGTTCCCCTCTAACACACGTGCCCCGAGGTGGGGCGCCCGGGGTGGCGTGCCTCATTCTTTGCGGAGCCGATTTCAGCACTCACGTCCGTCGGGGTTGCAACTACCACATTTTCCGCAGAGCTCGGCCGCCTGGGAGCCTCACCCGACCTGAGTGTGGCGCTGACGCGGCTCTCCCCATTTCGCAGAGCGGAGAGACTGAGGCACGGAAAAACTGGAGGCGATCTGCCTTACCCCAAGGTCACGTAGCGAGTCATCCGTGGCACTGCGTCCATGTCCTGGGAAATGTCTGCCTCCCGGCCTGCGGGCCTAAAACGCGAGAGGGCGGTTCTAACAGCGGCCTCCCACGGTTAGGGACCTGGACTGGGGCCTAAGGCTGGATCGGACTGTGGGCATGGGTCCGTCGGGTGGGAAATTGAAAGCTCGATTGGAACCGGCCGGCGCCCAGCCGAGCGTCTCCGCTGTGGGGAAGCAGTTGACTTATCTGGGCTCCAGCGCCTCAACCTCCAGCTTCTGCATCTGGAGGACCCCGGATCAGCTCTCACACTGCTGGTACACCAAACTTTGGGTGTCCAGACAGTTGGGGTCCAGAGAGCAAGCTACTAAGGGTTTGGAGGCTGATATTCTTCATCAATGGGCTATTCTTGAAATCAGTCTTAAAATTTCTCTGCTGACCTGCCTTTTCAGATGCAGTAGCTGTACTGGTGAGAAAGATTACTGCATGGAGCCATTGCCTTTAAGCCTTAGTTTCCTATCGTGAAGAGATCGGGATACGTGGCTTTTAAAAAAGACTTCTAGCTCTTTAAAAAAAAAATTTTTTTTAACCTTTTGTAGAAATAAATAAAATGGAGATTTAAAATTACTACCTCCGGGTTTAGGTTTACAGGACCCTTGAATGGTGTACAATCTTGGATGAGCCACACTGAGTGATACAAAAAAATGACAAGGCTTTCTTTTTAAAGTCAGATATGTATAATAATGTATCTGCTATTATAGTATGACTCCCCAGGGATTCCATCCATTTATGAGACATTGGGGTAATTAAAGCTTATGGAATATGTGGCTCAGTAGGATTTTTGAACTCCTACTGTCCCCCAGTAGTTTGAGAATGTGTGCTTGTGCATTTTAGATATTGTATTTACAGTACTGTCTCTCTCTTTGGCCATTCTTTCTGCTTAAGGTAAGATCAACCCACAGGTTTACTGGGACTGATGAAATTATAGCAAGGAAATTTTTATTTTGGGGGTGGAGTAGAAGATGGGACGTGCTCCTTTGGTCTTACATCTCTATTCAGCCCTCCAAATTCAGAAGTGGAAAAGAGTGAGAGGGTCTAATAGAGAGCAAGGAAAATTTTTTCCTTAGATGATGTGAAGATGTCTTGCTTTGCAGGCTTTATTAACTAAACTGGAGCCTTTTTTTTTTTTTTTTTTTAAAAAAAGCATAGTCCTTGTTTCACTTAAACCCCTCTGTTACACAGGAAGATTAAATTTGCCCCCCCCCCCCCCCCCCCCGGGCAGATTTTTCTCTTCTTCCCACTAGTTGTAGACAGATATCCTAATCTCCCTCTAAAGTGGGGCCATAATGTGTCTATTGTGTTGCATTAAGCTAGTCACATTCCCTGCATCTGAGGCTCCTACAAAAGAGGCTTGCCTCCACCTGTTGAGAGTGAAGAGTTGAGAGATGGCTTAGTCATTATGAGCTTTCAGGTTAAGGGGTCTATGAATCCCTTGAAAGTGTTTGCAAACATGTGTATTTTTTGAAGGGGAGAATCCATAACTTTCATTAGGTTTTCTAAGGAGTCCAAGAACCCAACCCATGGTAATGTCTGTAAGGGCAGGGCCTCCACCCCTCACCCCAACCCCATGATAGGACCTCAATAGATCTTTGTTTATTCTCCAGGCCTCCACCCTAATTTTAGAGGTAGAAAGGATTCAGAGCTCATACTGACCAGCTAGCTGCCTCAAAGTACAGATGAAGCCTGGACACAACCTCAGGTGTGGCCAGATGATTGTATATCCTTGGGCAACTTTTTTAGACTTTCCAAATCTCAGTGTCCTCATCTGCTAAGTGTAGATAATAATGCTAGTAGTACCTACTTCATAGGGTTGTTGTGAGGATTAACTGAGATAACCCTTTAAAATTCTTTACACACTTCCTGTCACGTAATAAATTCCAAATACTTGTTAGCTATTACACAACTAATTAGCTCTTCCATTCTATAGCAGCGGAGCTATTGAATCATCCTACCTCCAAAACGTTTTGCTCAGACAGGATCTTGGGTCTTCACGCCTTGTCTTAAAAGTGTGATGTTGCCTCAGTTAAGCCACTCATGAATGAATGAATGAAAAGATAAAAAAAAAATAAGTATGGAGGATAAATAGGTTTAGGTGAGTCTTTGATGAATGACTAAAGGAACTTCATTATTTGCCGTAATAACCTTTCTCTTATAATCCAGCAGTTTGCTCCTCATTCATTCAACAGACATTTATTGAACAGGCACCAGGGATATATGCTAATTTTTAGATGAAAAAAACTGGAGTTTTTTAATTGCTTTAAAGATCACATGTATATAAGTGTAGTAATTGGCCATTTAGCAGACTCACCGAGGTAAGATTATGAAGAAATGGACAAAAATTGTCATAGGAGAAATTCCATTCATTCCAGTAGAGATATTGATTGTCTGGTTAGACAAATACAGAATTGATCACTCACTGATCTTAGCTGTTTCTCCCCAATGATACAAACATTATCTCAATATGGATGTGGCAAGGTGGGGAACAGGGAGCATATGAATAATTGAAATCCCAAAAGGAACCTGAATCTTTGTTTTGGTTTTAGTCCCCACCAGTCTTGACAGAAGGAGCAAAACTGGCCGAATTGAGCTTTGCATCCAGTCCTTGCCTCTTCCTCAAGAAGCATCTGGAAGAACCCAGACCACCAAAGCACACCTACAGCAGTGGCCGGGACCATCTGCCAGTAGGACCTTGACTCCTGTAGGCATGGCTGAATTGGCATGTCCTCACCTGTCTGGGTGTCTCTCTCTTCTCTCTCTGCTTATAGCAGAAGGAAGCCCAGAATTTTCAGAAGCCCACTTGGCTACTGTGGTGGGGACTGGGTACACAGAAAATGTTTTAAAGTCAAATACATCATATAAACGCTTTAAGAAATTTTATTAGGTCAACAATTCAACTTTTATTAAAGAGTAAGTGTTTGAGAAACTTAAAAAGGTAATATTAAATCCCCACTATTGGACAAAAGGGAAGGAAAGTGTATGGGAAGTGCCCCAGGACTGCCTACTAGTACTGGTAGAAATAGTGTGGGCTGGATGTCAGGGCCACAGTTAACAATACTGCTCCCATCCAATGGTCACTTTCTACCTTGCTGGGAATCTCATAATAATAATAACAGGGCCCAGCATCTATAAAATGCTGTTCTGTTTGTTTTCAAAGTTTTATTTCATTTAATTCTCGACCTGCTCAGTGAGGTAGTAGGTGTGTCAGATATTATCCTCATTTTCTGGATGAAGTTGGGTAACTGACCCAGGTGTTCTAGTCAGAGGTGAAGAAAAGGCTGAGGGTCAGTGTTCTAATCCAAGTCAGGTCCCCTTTCTCCTTGACACATGCCTGCTCATAAGACAATACCTTGACGTACATGCTCTGCAAAAAGGAGATGGCTCTATCAAAAACAGAAGGCTGTATAATCATTTTTTATTTGCGTTTCATAAGAGTTTCATAATTTATGTCTAAATCAGTGCCAAAGTCTCAAGAAGAGGTTCATGTCCCCAAAACATATCATATTGCTCCCCAAACTGAGACCCTTTTAATGTGGATACTTATCTTTGGAATTTACTTTGCCAACTGGAAACTCTGGCCTTTCAATTCTGTCATTTCCTTTCTTTGAAAACAGGTCCAGCAACTGGACATGGAGACCCAACGCTCATCACCTCTGTCATTCCCCAATGTTCCTCAAGAAGAAACCCTGCGCCAGGCCACTGCTGGACTCCCCCGAGAAACTCTGTTCCCATCCCGTGTTCTTCCCCCCAAAGAAATCCCTTCTTTGTCTCCCACCATTCCCCGACAAGGTTCCCAACTCGAAGCTCCCAGTGCTCCCAAGCAAGAGACTTCTGGCCGAATGCCACATGTCCTTCAGAAGGGACCTTCACTCCTGTATCCTGCCACTTCTGAGCAAGAGACTCATCTCCACTGCCCCCTGGCTTCCCAAGAAGAAACCCAGTTTCCACCCCCAGCTGCTGCTGAACAAGAAATCTCACTTCTTTCCCACTCCACCCACCATCAGGAAGCCCCACTCCATTCCCCTGAAGTTCCTGAGAAAGACCCTATGACCCTCTCTCCCACAGTTCCTGAGCCTGACATGGATACCCTGCTCCAGAGCCCAGTCTCCCAAAAGGACAGCCCCTTCCAGATCTCTTCTGCAGCCCAGAAGGAAACATCACTCCCAACGGCAGAGGTCACCCGTTTGGCCATGTGGGCTGCCGTCCAGGCAGTGGAAAGGAAATTGGAGGCCCAGGCCATGAGGTTACTCACCCTGGAGGGCAGGACGGGGACAAATGAAAAAAAGATAGCTGACTGTGAGAAGACTGCCGTGGAGTTTGCAAACCATCTGGAGAGCAAATGGGTTGTGCTGGGGACCCTGCTGCAGGAGTATGGGCTGCTGCAGAGGCGGCTGGAGAACATGGAGAACCTACTGAAAAACAGAAATTTCTGGATCCTGCGGCTGCCTCCAGGTAGCAATGGAGAAGTACCTAAGGTAAATCTGTCCCAATTGGGGATTCCCAAGGAAATGGTCTGAATAGGAATGTTTGGTTTAGGAATTTAGTTTAATGTAAAAGAAAGGGAAAGAAATGGCTGAGAAAGAAAAAAAAGATAATGATCCTTAGGGTTGGTTCATTAAGAACGGGACACGCCAAAACTAAAGGATTTCTCCTATTGATAAAAAGCATAGGTTAATAGATCAGAGATATTTTCCAGTGATCAGGGATTGTCAGTTTAGAATGGCATTCAGTAGAGTGCTCCATGTGGTAGAGAAAGCCAGATGATAGCCAAGTTGAGTGGCTTTAAAGTCAGTCACTGATGAATGTTAATTGGTGAATCATCATTGAGGAGTTAATTAGTGATTTGTTATCAGAGTGAAAAGAATTCCCAGGTGAAACATTACTGGGCTTTGTCCTGCTCAACATTTTTATCATTTGACTAATAAAGCATGTTAATGCCAGTAAAATGATTTCAAGAGGTATCCTATGATCCTAGAGAACAGTTAAGTCTTTAATATTATTTTGCAGAAGATTCTGAAAGAACTTGAATGTGGACTGGATTTCACTCTGTTCTTTCTGTTCTTCTGTGCCATAGCCCCTGTTCATGGCCTCATGTAGGCAGAACTCCCTATGTTTCTATAGACTGTATTCTCTATGTCAGCACTTCTCAAATAGTACTGTGCGTATGAATCACCCAGAGAGTCTACTAAATGCAGAATTTGATTTACTAGATCTAGGGTGGGGCCTGAGATTCTGCATTTCTAACAACGCCCCTAATGGTACTGTTGCTGCTGGTCCTCAGTCCACACGTTAGAGTAGCAAGGATTATGCTGTTAGAGAGGAAAGGATCAGATACCGTGCATCTCATTCTCTGGAGCCAGGACTGTGGCCAAAGCCTGGCCAGATTCCTAGGGAGGTCCTAGGTAAAATGCCGGAGCTGTGTATTTTGGGCCCTTCCCACACCAATCCTGAGGAAGAGATGCTTGAGCCATTTTGTTGCCTTGATATTTGACAGTCGTGAGACCTGTGACTGACCTCCAGTTGGTCAGAGCCAAGCTTGTGTGTGTGATTTCAGGTTCCCGTAACCTTCGACGATGTTGCTGTCCATTTCTCGGAGCAGGAGTGGGGAAACCTGTCTGAGTGGCAGAAGGAGCTCTACAAGAATGTGATGAGAGGCAACTACGAGTCTCTGGTTTCCATGGGTAAGGAGAAGGTGTCACTCATCGAGGGCATCATTGACATCAGTTTGGGGTTAATTCAGAACCTTCGGGAGTTCTGAACTCCAGTAGGACCAAGAGTAGAAAAGAAGAAAAACTGAATTCTTACCTTTAGAGAGCATCTGTTGTGGACTTACGTTTCACAGGTTCTCGTCCCCACTGTGCAGATGAGAAACTGATCCATGGGGGTTAAGTCCTTGCCCTAGGTCCCTTTGTTAGGATGTCACTCTTTCACTAGGACCTGCCTTACCCCAAAACCTGTGGATTTTTTTTTTCATTATACTTGCTGTCGTTAAAATATTTAGGGATGAAAACATCGGAAAATATACTTTAGTTTTATATGCATCCATTTCTCTGATATAGGAAACTCTTTAGGTATATACAAAAAAAGTTAAAAGACATTAAATGTGTTATTGTATAGAAACTTTGATTCTTGCTATAATTGTTTGAATTTTGCACATATTTAACTCCCCATAGGATAACTTCACTCATTTTTTAAAAATGTTTTTTTCTTTTTTATTAATTATAAAAATACATACATATTTGGAAATTTAGAACTATATAATAAAAAACAACCCTTCTCCCCATACCACTCTGCAGAATCAACCGTCATGAACCTTTGGTCCTGTTCTTTCTCATCTTATCTTTATGCATATACAAATATTAACATGATGCAACAGTCATGTACATGCAATTCATGGATTACAGAAATGGGGTCATTTGCTTAGTTTACCTAATGGTGTGTCATAGACAGCTTTCTATGTCAGGACATGTGGACCTACTTGGATAAACCATCAGGCAATTGACATTTCCATAGTTGAACAGTAGGTTGATTCTGTTCTCATTATTACAGTGTTGTGATACACATCTCTGTATATTTGTTCACTGTCAAGAGTATTTTAGTAGTTCAGATTCCAAGAAATGGAATTGCTGAGTCAAAAGGGTGCACATTTACGATTTTATGGCTACTACCATGTGGCTCTCCAAAAGGCTGAACCAATTTATGTTTATACAGCTATGTGTGAAAATGCCCATTTCTCCATACCCTGGCCCACACTGATGTTCTTCTATTTTAAATCTCTGTCTTTTGGATAGATGAAAACACCTCATTACCTTAAATTATATTTTTTTGATGATTAGTGAACTTGTACATCCCTTCTTATGTTTACTGACCATTTGTATTTCATCTATGAATTACCTCTTCATATCTTTGCTTTATTTTTTTGTTTGCTTGTTTTTACTAATTGTAGGAGTTCCTTATATATAATTATGGATATTAAATATATATATATATATATAAAATATTTCTTCCAAATCTACCTTTTAACTTTATTTCCAAAGATCTTTAAACTTTTTATGTAATGAAATCTACCCCTATTTTGTTTTATGGTTTCTAGGTTTTCTATCAAGATTAATTTTTACTTTATTAAATTTCAAATATTTTGAGCCTTTGTCATAAAATCCTGAGCAGGCATCGGCCACCTGTGAACAACACGAGCCACAGATGACAGATGGGCCAATTTTCATTGGTAGGTAGGCTGTACCTAGGTATAGGGTACAGGGACCTA
Source organism: Tamandua tetradactyla (assembly GCF_023851605.1). NCBI lineage: Eukaryota > Metazoa > Chordata > Mammalia > Pilosa > Myrmecophagidae > Tamandua > Tamandua tetradactyla. The sequence continues at coordinate 193,890,390 of NC_135327.1, read as the reverse complement.
GGTAGGTCCCTACATGGGAGGACACATTTAGACATACATGCACACTCACTCATATGCACACATACACACATTCAGAGTGGGCCCTAAGAAAAATGATTAGAAACTTGGCCCATTTATTTTCAAACACTGCCAGTCTCTGGTAGAGGAGCCTACTCCTGGTCTCACACTCACACAGGTTGACACCTTACCATCCAGTGTGACCTTATCCCATAATATATTTTATTTCCTTTCTTCTGCCCAGACTATGCAATTTCCAAACCAGACCTTATGTCGCAGATGGAGCGAGGAGAAAGACCAACCATGCAGGAACAGGAAGACTCTGAAGAGGGTGAGACGCCCACAGATCCCAGTGCTGGTGAGTCGCTGGCGGGTAGATTCTGGATTGTAGATATTTCAGTCCTTAGGAGGTTCCAACATGGGGCTTTACAATCCACAATAGACCCTGGAGAGATATGTTAGCAAGCTTTATGCAAGGAGGAGGCCTGCATGCGGCTTCCACTATTGCCAGTGGCCCAAACTATTGGATAAATAAGAATGCCTTTGCGTTCCTTATCTTAGGGAGTTTTTGATGTATCCAAGCATCACCTTGCTCTTTGCAAGGAATAAAATAAGAAACTCAGAGAAAGGCAGTGCTCATGCATCCTGGACTTTCCCATAGAAGGGCCGCATCCCTGAGTACTGCAGCTGGTCAGTGGAATGTACAGAGACAGATCCTAAAATACATGACTCCAGGCAAGACAATATCTACATGAGGTGGTCAGATGGAGTTAGCAGGTAGGCATCAGGTACAACCAACTATAAGAACATGTAGCTAAGATACAGACTCTGGGATCAGGCTGCCTGGATTTGAATCCCAGCTCCTCTGCTTACTAGGAATATGATTTTAGTTATTCGACCTTTCTAAAATAGGATCAGTACTAACAGCTAACCCTAGGGCCTGGCATGTCATGAAGACTCAGTAAATCCCAGCTATTGTCATTATACTTGGGATGTGTGCCTTTCACAGTGGTCATAGCAGTGGCCCACCATACACTTAACACTGCTGTTGCTTTTATGGCACATAGTGAGTTTTTGGAACCCTTGTTTTGGAATTGCCTTTAGACTTGCATCATTAATTAGAAGATCTTCAGTGAAAGCAAAGCTTTGTCCTTTGTGGGGAGCTGTATCGTTTGGAAATAGCCAAACATCATCTGTGACTGTGTCTATTAAAAAGGAGGGTAATCTAGCGGGGGAAAAACAGCTTAGGCCAAAGGCTAGATTTTGCTTTGAAGTAATGCCATTGATTTTGGGATCTATAAATTGGCTCCAAGGAGGAGTTTGAGAAATACATTGAGTAATGTCAACCACAGGTATTTAGAGTAAAGATGACTTATGAGCGAGACAGAACTCCTATGAAAATATAAATGCTGGCATGTTTGTTAAGAGAGATCTTGCTAGAAATTCACCTAGAAATTTAAATTGAGGGAGATGCTTATCATCTTGGCAGATAAAGACAATGAATTTAAAAGGTGAGAATGTCCTGGCCCATGCACTTCCCAAAAAGAGAAAAAAAAGGGCCACAGTGGCTCAGCAGGCAAGAATGCTTGCCTGTGATGCCAGAGGACATGGGTTCGATTCCCGGTGCCTGCCCATGTAAAAAAAAAAAAAAAAATTCATTTAAAAAAAAAAAAGAAAAAGAAATTCAACAAATGGTTCTGTGATAATGGGACATGCTTAAAAGAATGAAATATGACCCTGGCCATACAGCATACAAAAAAAAAAAAATAGGATAGTAGAATGGGGACAAGTTCACACATGTCAGAATAATAGTTTGTTTGCAGGAAAATAAGTCTGAATCTTAAGGATTTGAGTGGCCACGTCCACAAACAAGGTTAGAGTGGGAATAGAGAGATATGAGAAGGAAAAAATAAGAAAGAAAGACTGGGAGGCAAAGAATGAGAATATGAGAAAGGCTGTTTGTGGTAAAAATCCTAAAATACAACCTGATGTCCCAGTTGGGGTTTTGTGGTTCAGGTGCTACTCTCGTAGCATTTTCTTAGAGGTGCTGGAGTGAGAGCACAATTCCCTTTCTCTGTCTCCTGGTTCACACCCTTTTCACAGATGTGCCTCCCACAGAATGGGGCCTGAATCGAAAGGAAAATACTCCTGCTCACTATGCCCCTGGCTAGTTTTGTTCTGCATATGTACGTATGCAGCCTGGGTTTGAGCTGTTGGGAAGTGGCAGCCTCACTGAGGCTTCCTTGTATGGCTGAAATGTGCCATTTGTTCCACTGGTCATCTCCAAACCCTTGGAGCCTAGGGTGGGAGGGAAAGAGGACAAGAGAGAACTTGGGAACTGCTGCTCCACAGAGTTGGCCTTCAGTTCACACCTCTGTGCTAAACCAAAGGCTGAACCTGTACAGATAGCAGGATTGTTCTTTGAAACTACAATTATCAGAGTCCTTAATAGCACCCATCAGCTGTAACCTGTCTTTCCATGCCAAAGCCAGTGCTGGGCCAAAACTAAACTTTTATCAAGAGGGAAAAATCTAGAATATTGAGAATTTTCACTGTTCCAAATACACCAAACATGACAATTTTATGAACTGGTTAAGTAAATTCATTCAGCAAACTATTTATTAATCATGGGGATTCTTGGATCCCTTATGTCAAGGTAATACAAACATGATTTTGATATCAACCCTACTTTCAGAATACTCAGGGGCACATATTCATGGCCCCATAACGGTGATAATGAAGGCCTGGAGAAACCAGGTACCATTTTCACCTAACAAATTAGCAAAGAGTAAAACAAACAAGAAGACATGACTGAAATCGGTGTACTCTGTGTTGCTGCTGAGAATGGACCTAGTTTCATTCTTTTTAGAAAACAATTTGATGTTTTCTAGCCTTAAAATATGTTTTAAGTAAATAGTCATCCATTTGGCCTAGTGATTTCCTTTCTGGAATTCTACAGAATCCAAAATTCTGGTTAAGATGTATATACATATATTTTATCATATATGATAGGCTATTATACAGGCATTAAAGCAATATTTGTGAGTACTTATATTTCATTTGTTATTTAGTGTTTAGTTCATCAAATATTTTTGTACCAGGTACTATGTTAAGAACTATGTACCCGAGATCCTTTGCCCTCACAAGTATACTCTGGTAGAGAGAACTTACGTTAACAACCAACACACTCCACATATTAAAAATGCAGTTACTAATAGTAATAGAGCCTTGAAGAAAAGGATCCAGGGCTACAAGACATACAGTATGATAGACCTCATTCAGAAGGTTAAGGCCCCTTTGAACAAGTGGAATTTTTAGTAGAAAACTAAAGAACAGATGGATATTCTGGTTGCTCTAGGGGAACTATTGCAGGAAGAAGAAACTAGAAGCTGGGATGCCAGTTAGAGACTCTTTTAGTAGTCTAGGCAGGAGACCTTGGCTTAGCCAGGAAAAAAAGTAGATATTTGTAAGATTTATATTTTAGCAGTAGAATAGAAAGGACTCAGTGATGTGGGGGTGCTGAACATGAGAAAGTGGTGAGGTGTCAGATCTCTGGCTTGAGTAACAGAGGAGGTAGATGGATGACAACATAAGGTTTAGATTTGGAGAAATGATCAAGAATTCAGTTTTGAATACATTACGTTTGAGAGCATCAAGGAGTAAATGTCAAGAAAGCAGCTGTATAAAGGAGTATGGAGTTCAAAATGGGGGGCTGAGTTAGAGACAGACATTTGGTGTTGGTGACATAGACTGGATTAGCTTACTCAGGGAGAGATTGTAGAGGGAAAAGAGAAGAGAGCACAGGTCACTCCCTGGGGAGCTGTGATATTTAGAGTAGATTTGGGAATTTTTAATATATCATTCTGGGGCGGAAGGGCAGGCATTAGTTTTTTCTTTTTTTTTAAGCTTGAGAGGTGATTCTCATGTGAAACAGGATTGAAAACCATTGTTGTAAAGAATCTGGAAAGAGAAGAAGGAACAGAGGAGTGGCCAGAAGGTAATCAGAAAAAAATAGGATAGTACATCATAGGGTATTTCAAGAGAAGAATGTTTCTAGAAAGAGGGAGCATGATGAGTAATGTTGAATTTTGCTGTATGGTTTAGGAAGACAAAGACTGAAAAGTGTCCACTGAATTTGCTAATTGGAACTTTTCAGTAACCTCAGCAAGAGAAATATTGGTGGGACGGTAGAGGAAGCCTGATTGGGGTGGGTTGAGGAATGAATTGGGTGGGGGGAGGGGCCAAAGGAAGTAGAGACAGCACATATTGACAGTTTTTTCAAGTAGCTTAGCTATAAGGACATAGATGGGGACTGAATGGGGACCTCCTATTCATTTAGGATGGAGATTGCTAAAGCCTGTTGTAAATGTTAATGGGAAAGATCCTGTTGCTAGGAGATATTAACATTGTAGAAGTGGAAGGAGACATTAACTTTGTAGAAGTGGAAGATGTAAATATAATATAAAGTCCGTAATGTGCACAAAAGATAGTAGAAGAAAACTGGATTGAAAATACCAAAATCATGTTTTTCTATGCTTTGTCAAATTTTATGTGGTGAACATATATTAATTCTTATTCCATAAAAATATTTTTAAAAAATATTTTTTTATTTTTTAAAATAAAAATTAAACTGCCAGTTAAAGATGGCAGTTTGAACACATGTTTACTTTTACCCCCCAAATCCTTGTAAACAGTGAAGGGATTTTTTTTAAAAATGGACAAGGATACAACAGCAACAAAATTTTGGAGTATGAAAGCAAATGGATGGATGATTACTGATTTAGAAAGCTGAATCTGAAATTGGTATTTGGGAAAGTCAAAAAGAAACCCAATTTGTAGTCCTTACTCCTTCCTCCCACCACCACTCAAGGCTCAGGAATTAGCAGAACCAGGTATATCTAGAGATGGGTAAAAGTGGGGAATAAAAATAGAAGACTGGTTGAACATCTTTTAAACAGTCATTTAACCTCCCCCTCCGTTATCTTCTCCAATCCCTGCAGCAGGCATTGGCTTCTACCTAGCCCTGGTAAATGATTGAAGGTTTATTCTCTAGAAAGGGTGAAAAAAGACTTTTTCTGGACATGGGATACCTTGAGGGTGGGATACCATACGAAAACAGGGGAGTAAGTGAAAATTAACATAGTGAATGTTGAGATTTCAGCCTTCTTCCCCAACCTGACCCCAGAAATGTTGGCAGCCAGGACTGATTAAACCTTCAGGGCAGGATATTGGAAGAGACTTATCTGGGACCCTTGGGACCAGCCCAAGAGTTTTCCCAGTAAAATGATCTGGTCAAATCATCCTACTTGAAGATCCCTATTTAGCAGGTCGCACCAAATGCACATAACTTTCAATTAAGTAAAAATGGACAACCAAGAATCACAATATATCTGGGGAAAGTCTCTAATATACAAAAATCAAAACAAACAGAAAAATAAATTTAGAGGAAGCATTTAGATCATACAGAAAGGGGAAAAAAGTAAGTATACATACATATATATATATATATATATATATATATATATATATATATATATATATATATATATATATATAATTTATATATATATAATCCCGAGTGGTGAAAGATTATACTTACTTTCCATGGCACAGAAGTATAATGTCTATTTTAAAAAAGAATATAAAGGAACCCTTGAAAATTAAAAATATCTTAATAAAAATTAAAAGCTAGCAGTATTGGAAGATAAAATTGAGCATATTTTCCAAAAACTAAAGAAAAAAGAGAAAGAATAAGAAAAGTAAAGAATGGAATTCTAATATTCAGATAATAGGTGTATCAGAGAAAAAGAAGAGCAAAAACAGAGGAGAGGGAATTTTCCACGAAATAATTTTTTAAAATTCCCAGAAAAAGAGCCTAACAACTGCCCAGAACAACAGGTGAAAATACACACATGACCTAGGCACCTCAGTAAGAAATTTTAGACATCTAAGGAAAAGGAGATGATCCTCCAAGCTTCCAGAGAGAGGGGAAAAAAGCTTCCAACAAAGGAACAAGAATACATATGGCTTCGTATTTTTAAATAACACAGGAGACCAGAAGATGGTAGAACAGTGCCTTTAAAATTCTGAGGGAAAATGTTTTCCAACCTAGAGTTTGATATATAGCCTAACTATTTTAATTAAATATGAGAGTGAAATCGAGACATTTTGAGATGTTCATGGTCTCCCATGTGCTGTTTCTCAAGCCAGAGGAGATGCTTTACCAAATGGGAAAGTAAACCAATAAAGAGGAAAGACATGAGACCCAAGGGTTAGGAGCGTCAACCCAATAGACAGGTGGAGGGAATCCTGGGTGATGGTAAGAGGTATCCCTGAAAACAGCTGTGTACAAAGGCACCCAGTTATATCAGAGCATCAGAAGAGTTTTAAGAAGATGAAATTGGTGGAATTGTCAGTATGTTTCAGTGTTTTGAGAGGAGAGTTATATAGCGCGCAAGGGAGGAGGTTGGGGTTGAATTAATGGTAATAGTGAGCTAAGCAAAAGAGAAACTTATCAGCTCCAGAGAAAGCAAAAAGGTTTATCAGCATAGAAAAGTATTTATAGTATACTACATGGTTCAATTGTGAATAATATTCATGTAAACAGCCAATATTGTTTTAATCAAAATGACAGCGAAACTACTGGAAGGATCAGGGACTTGGAAAAGATGGGCAAGGATGGTGGAGGAGATAGCCCTCATCTCTGCCAGTTGGAAGTTGAAAAATCAAGGACCAGTAATCAAAGTATATTACTTAGAGTTCTGAATGGGAGTTTGGGGAGGAGGAGAATCTTCTTTTAACAGGTATTGAAGAACAATTAAATCCTTATAAAAGCATGTATAACTTTTTTTAAAAAAAGATTAAAAATTACCTATACCAAAATTTTTTAAAAGCATACCTATGAGAAAGTTGCAGAGTTAATATTAGCCATCATTTCTTTACTTTGAGCTAGCTGAGAAAGTTAATGCAGCAGCACTGTTTTTTTACTTTCCAATAAAATTTTTAATGTTTCATTGACATTTGTCTTTTGCCATTTGTATTTCTAAAAAAATTCAGAAAGAAAAAATAGAGGGTAAAGTCCCTATAATTCTCTCTCAAGAGTCAAAAGTTTATTCCTTCCAATTATATACAAAGAGTAAAATAAACTCAAACATAGGTCTTAATTATACAAGTAATCCACAAATACATTCTCATTATGTAAAAAAAAAAAAAAAAAAAATATATATATATATATATATATATATAGAAGTATATATTTGGCAGCTTGCTGTTTTCCATAATATACATTTGACATCTTTTTACTTCAGAACATATGAATGTTCTTTTTAGTAGCAGACTATATAGCTTTCTGGGTAATGGTTTCATAATTTATTTAAGTATCTTCCACTGATCTACATTTGGGTGTTCACAAGTTCCAGTGATTCAATAAAGATCCTTATAAATGAATCTTTGTGCACTTGTCTGAAACTATATTTCTAGAAGTGGATTTGCTGGGTGAAGATTATAACCTTTAAAAATTTTTAAAGATATTGGCATATGCCCTTCAAACTACTGTGCCAATTTATACAATTTATATTCCTTCATCTATGTCTGAGAATACCTGTTTCCTCACACCCATGCCAATAGTGAGTATTATTTATCTTTGTTATATTTGCCAAAATGATGGGCAAAAAATAGTTGATTTTTTTTCCTAATTTCTTTAATGTTGATTTGAGCATATTTACATACCTTTATTGCTCACTGGTACTTCTTAATTGTGGGTATTACCGTTTGTCCATATTGTTTTGCATTACTCATCTTTTGATTATTGATTTGAAAAGGCTTTTTAAAATATTAAGGATATTAGGTCTTGTCTATGTATGCAAATATTTTTCCCTGTTTGTGATTTACATTTGCAAATAGTGGGGGGTTTTTGGTGGTAGAGCAATTTAAAATTTTGTATGTCCAATTCTACCAATTTTAAGTTTTTATGCTTTTAAATTTATCAGCTACTTTCCTTATGGTGGCTGGGTAGAAATAATGCCTGTGTAGAAATACTTATTGGGGCTATTTTATTCAGTGAATGCTATGATCACAGGCCTAAGACCTATGAGCTTTTCAAAAACCTATGAAAATAAAATATTTTTGCTCTAAAAACAAAAAGAACATTGCAAAGTGTAAGTAATTAAATGTTTAAATAAACATCTACAAATATGGCATTGTCAGCTTCACTAATTATTAAATTTAGTGCTCACAAACATTTATTTGAAAATGATTAATCATTAATTATTAAATTTAGTGTTCACAAACATTTAATTCATTTGAAAATTGAAAAATGAATTAAGTGTTTGTAGGATAGGTTTTTCCCATCTCACAACAGTTCTTACAAACAAGTGTGATTTCAGAGATTAAAAACCAATCACAAATTAAGTTTTTTGTAGCCACATGATGTCAAAGCAGAGCTACAAAAATTATTTCAAAAATTATAGATCAAAAATTAGAGTTGATATGGGTTAGGTACATATAATATGTTTGTTATCATTGACTGCACAGCCTCCAGAAGGAATATCTAAGGTTCTGAAATCTAGGAATAGTCTGTTCTTCAGCTCAACTTTTTGCACCATGCTTTTTTTTTCTAGTATGATTTCATTTTGTATGTCTAAATTTTTGACCCATCAGGAATTTATATTTTTAAAACGTTTTTATTTATAGTATAACATATATACAAAGCAAAGAAATAAAAAAGCAATAGTTTTCAAAGCACTCTTCAACAAGTAGTTACAGGACAGATCCCAGAGTTTGTCATGGGCTACCATATGATCCTCTCAGATTTTTCCTTCTAGCTGCTCCAGAATATAGGAGGCTAGAAGATTTAAATATATTTTTTCATCAGAATCGACTTTTTTGTGTGTGTGTGTGAAAAATAACACATATACGAAAAAGCAATAAATTTCAAAGCGCAGCACGATAGTTAGTTGTAGAACATATTTCAGAGTTTAACAAGGGTTATGTTTCTATAGTTTTAGGTTTTTACTTCTAGCTGCTCTAACATACTGGAGACTAAAAGATATCAATTTAATGATTCATCATTCATATTCATTAGTTAAATCCTATCTTCACTGTATAACTCCACCATCATCTTTGATCTTTCCATCCCTCTCTTTAGGGTTGTTTGGGCTATGGCCATTCTAAATTTTCCATATTAGAAGGGTCTGTCACTGATACGGGGTTGGGAGATGGAACTATCTGATGTTCTGGAGAGGCTGAGCCCTTTAGGTTTCAGGATTTATCTGGACCAGGGACCCATCTAGAGGTTGTAGGTTTCTGGAAAGTTACTCTAGTGCATGGTATCCTTGTGGAATCTTATATATTGCCCTAGGTGTTCTTTAGGATTGGCTAGAATGGTCCTGATTGGGGTTTAGCAAGTTATGCAAGGTAGCAAGGTCTAACTGAAGCTTGCATAAGAGCAACCTCCAGAGTAGCCTCTCAACTCTATTTGAGCTCTCTCTGCCACTGGTACTTTATTAGTTACAATTCTTTTCCCCCTTTTGATCAGGATGGGATTGTTGATCCCACGGTGCCAAGTCTGGATTCATCCCTGGGAGTCATCTCCCATGTCACCAGGGGAACTTTCACCCCTGGATGTCATGTCCCATGTAGGGGGAAGGGCAGTGATTTCACTTGCGGAGTTGGGCTACATCTGAGCAACAAAAGAGGTCCTCCAGAAGCAACTCTTAGGCACGCCTATAGGTAGTCTAAGTTTCTCCGCTACCTACATAAGCTTCACATGAGTAAGCGTCAGGATCAAGGGCATGGCCTATTGAGTTGGGTGTCCCTAAAGTTTGACACAGTATCAGGGGATTCCCTGATGGTAAGGCTTAAAGTTCCATATTCTTTCTCCCATCCTTCAAGGGACATTGCCAATATTTTTTGATTATCTGCTTAATATACTCTAGGATGTATCCAAGCATTGCAATCTATACAGGATTAAAGATCCTCTATCTTATTCTGGGCTTCCTGTGTTTCATTTGTTCAAATGAGCTATACAGATAGGTTGAGTTAGATTATGTGCAAAAAAATTTCAGTTCCAGACCAAATAAACCTTTCTTCCTTTGGTCTCAAAGAGTATGTATGGTTCTAAAATATAGACACTGTCTTCTTTACCCCTGTGTTCTGGATTACTTTAAGGAATTTATTTTGATGTAAGATATGTGAGGTAATTTTTTTCTTTTTCTTCTAGTCAGCAAGCCAATTGTCTGCACTCCTTTTTGCAGTACGTTTGAGATGCTAACTTGATCATAAACTATATTCCCACACTGCTTTGACTAACTTTTTAAAGTGGAAGAACAAATGACTGCTTAATGAATGCTGTTTAGTTGTAATACTCTTTCAAAAGTTGTTTAGGCTTGGGGGACCTTTCTGGTGGCAACAAGGTGGCTTGCCCACTGTCTAACAAATGGGGGCGCGTGAAAGTATAAATACTGCGCATTGAGAGTAGAAAAAGAGTTAGTGTCTTAAGGGAGGAGCAGAAAAGTGCTTAGGGTTCTGAGAGGAACGTGAGGGCACTGGTAGATGTTTTGTGGAGTAGGGGGCAATTGAGTGAGGTTTTTTTTTTAAATGCTTTTATTGTAAACAACAAACAAACATACAAACATTCTTGACATGGTTACAATCAATGGCTCACAATATCATCACGTAGTTGTGTATTCATCACCATGATCGTTTTTTTTGAATATTTGCATCTCTCCAACAAAAAGAAAAAAATCATACATGCCATACCCCTTACCCCCGCCTCATTGACCACTAGCATTTCAATCTACTCAATTTATTTTAACCTTTGTTCCCCCTATTATTTGCTTATTTCTTATCCATGTTTTTTACTCATCTACCCATACTGTAGATAAAAGGAGCATCAGACATAAGGTTTTCACAATCACACAGTCACACTGCAAAAGCTATAACATTATACAATCATTTTCAAGAAAGATAGCTACTGTAACATAGCACTACAGTTTCAGGTACTTCCTTCTAGCCACTGAGTGAGGTCTTTAAGTTGGGCCAGTGGTCTTCAACCCAGGGTACCTGTACCCTTGAGGGTACAGAAAGACTTTCCATGAGATATGCAACATGATGGTTTAAGGGCTTAATATCCAGATCCTTAGTCTACCAGTTCTCATTCAAACCCTTATCAGTTTTGAGTACATAATGCATATGGTTCGTGAAATTCTGGTTCTCCTTTCCTACATCTCACTACTGCCAAAAATGGGAGTGGGAGTGGAGATGGGCCTCCCAATGCTCTCTTACTATGGAGTATTTCTCTGAGGTATAAAACCTTCTGGGTCACCAAAGTGAAATCCAGAATTTGGGGGTACATGTCCAGAAATGCATCACTAGAGTCTGGATGACAAATTCTTTTGCAAGTTAGACAGTTTGCAGTACTTTGCTTTCAACAGAATTGACGAAGGACCTAATCAAGTTGTCAGCTAATAGGTCATTAAAAATAATTTGTAATGATATGTAACCATGTGATTTTGTGGCATATAATTCAGAAGTTCAAAGCATCAAGTGACAGTTCCATAGCAAAGCTCCTATACCATCTACATGTTTATGCAAATGATATTTCCCAATGCTTGCATTTATAAAAATGTAATAGAGAAATAGAATTAATTCTGAACTCTGTGTCACTCTAGTAATAAGAATACTTATTCTCAGATAAGTGAACTAATTGGCAGAAAACACCCCTGTCCATCCTTGTAAAAGATACATTTCCAAAAAGATTTTTGTTTTCTATCTTGAATAATTGTTTATCATTCTGTAGTAAAAATTACTAAGGATAACTTAAGTCAGGAAAAAAATTAGAGCCCTTGTTTATTGGAACTTGAAAGCAAAATTAAAATTTCAATTTACATACATATTTCTGTGGCAGAGAGGTAGATGAGGTGGTTTGTAAAGGAATTCCAAGTATAAAAATATCTTCTAGTAGGATAAAATTCTGTGGGAAAAGTAGAATGAAAATATAAGTTTAAGGTGAAAAAAATTATATAAAAATTTCAGCTGTCAAAGAACCTGTTCATGTATTTTTAAGTGAATATGATAAGTTTTAAATTACTTGGGTTTTTAGATCTGTTGGCTACATTTAAAGGGAGGGGGTGGAAGAGTTTTATTTTAAAATATCAATATTTACAGTACTCCAGAAATTATATCTTTTGCAGTTATTGATGAATTTTACATTTATTCAAATAGGTGCAAAAGGGTTCATAGGTGTGTTTTTTTGCATGGGCAGGCTCAGGGAATTGAACCTGGGTCTTCAGCATGGCAGGTGAGAATTCTGCCACTGAGCCACCATTGTACCATCTGGCTCATGGCTTCTAAAAATTATTTTGGGGAGTAGGCAAGCAAAATATTTTAAGAAATTTATGAAATCAGGGAAGATATTTTTCTGATGCAAGAGTCACAATCATGTTTCTGGAGGGAGCATAATTTAAGAATGAGGAGAAAAGGGGGACTAGAATTCCAGGGAGAAAAACTGGGTGGTGTTAAGGAAATAAATAGAGGATTTAGGGTGGAAGAGGAGGAAGGGGGACAGTTTTTCTTAAGATTGGAGAGAATAGGAAGGTAAAGATGGCAATTTTGAAATAGTTTCTAAGATGGGAGAGAAAAAGAGGGTAAAAATGGTAGTTTTGAAATAGAACAGGAGGAAATCAAGGATTTAAATGTGGGTGATTTTTTTTTTTAAACAGAGACAGGATAAAGACATCTTTGGAGAGTGAGAGTGGGAGTGTGAGACTCAGTTCTTTGGAAAAGTAGAAAAGGTCTGCATTTAAGGTTGTGGGGAATGCAGTATGAAAAATATTAGAGCTACTTTATATTCTATTTCCAAAAGATTTGAGTTAGCTAACTAGAGAGGAATTAAAGAATTGCCAAGCATAAGAATGAACCTAGTTTTAGGTCATATGGCATTGGTTTTGAGCATAATTAGCTGGCCAGTTTCTTAGTGATGTGTTCCACTTTAGGGAAGCATAACAAGTGGCTATGGCAGAGCAAGGGGAAGTTTCATGGGGGCAACGGTTTTGTCTGTTTTGTTCACTGGTTTCCTGGTTTCTTCCTTTTCCCCCTTAGCACTTATCATTTTCTAACATACAGTATATTTATTGTTTATTACTTGTCTAATCCTGGTAGGATGTAAGATGTATGAGGGTAAGAATGTCTGTTAACTGATGTATCCAGTCCATTAGTACACTGCATGGCACTTAGGAGTTGGTGTTCAGTAAATATCTGTTGAATAAATGTTGAATAAGGAATGCTTATACATTACACATTTATAATATCCTTATCTAACAGTGATTTTCAAAATGTAAGGGGGTTTATGCTGGCACAACTCTATCCATATGGAAGAAAATAAAGTTGAACTCCTACCTCATATCATATAGAAAATACAAATAAATCAGACAGATTAAACACCTAAATGTAAGAAATAAAATAAAAATTTTGTGATAAGCTCTAGAAGAGCAGATGTGCCATCTAGTATCACAGGACATCTTCTTAAGTAAGTCAGGAAACTCAGAAGCATAAAAGAAAGATGGACACATTTGACAGTGTAAAAACTTCTAAAATACTGTATGGTAAAAGGTCCTACATATAAAGTCAACAGACAGATGACAGATTCACAAAAAGATATTTTCAATGCAGATAAAAGAAAACAGGTTAACTGTAATACAGGTATCAAATAATTCTTACAGATTGACAAACAACAACCTAATTGGAAATGAGATAAAGATATGCATGCACAATGAAATAAACCAGTGTTTTATAGAGATAAAAACAAATGGTTATTGCATATTGTTCACCATAACAAAAGACTGTGAACAAAAAGTGAATGTTTTTTTTAAAAGGAAATGATTGAATCAATTACATTATTATCCTTGTGGAATTTGTGCAGCTTTTTAAAAGAATGCATTAACACTATGTAAATTTATTTTAAGGAATTTTTATAAGATGTTTGAGAAAAGGAAGATATAGAAGACTAGATATAATGTGATTTTATTTTTTTAAAACCAATAATGGGCAAAAAATAAAAACAAACATATATGATGTTGTAAACGATTGCATAAAAAATGCAAGGTTAATTTTATAAGAGTTACCTGGGAAGGCAAAATAATGAAATGGGAAGCAAGGGGAAGGCAAGTTAAAAGGAAAAAAAAGAGCACATTAAGAAACAAAAATGTATGCTATAATCTCATTTATGTAAAATTATGTCTGTGTGTAATGATACATTTGATATTATTCTACACACCAGTAGGCAACTAAAAAAAAACATTGCAGAGCACTGTGTTTAATACAATGTTTAAAAACAAAAAAAAAGTTCCTATTATACATATATAAGTGTTTGTAAATGTGGGCAAGGCAAAGGCATGGAAGGATAGATACCTCAAGTCTGTTAGAGTGGGGCTGAAAGGGTGTGAGTGGTAAGAGATGATTAGGTTTTTCTTTATACAGCTCGACTGTAAGTGACATAGACGGGAAGAGAAGAGAGTGAGAGAGGGAAACTATCTGTTGTTTGGGCTGGCCTAACCTGGGAAAAGGAATTAGGGTCCATTAAAGACCCTGATGATGCTGAATATAGTAAAAAAGTGTGGGGGTCATGGAAAACAAACTCAACATCCATTTTAACTTTACTACAGTTTTTATTGGCCTTCAAAGTTATAAAAATGTCCAGAAAATGTTATATTTTTATTTTCTGCCACTTCAATATCATATTTCTTCAGGGTCTCTAAAATAGGAATTTTTGAAAATTGAGTTCTGGTACTTAGAAACCTCAGCAGGTGGAATGAAAATATTCTGGATTCTTTTTTCCTCTGCCTTTCCCCTACCCCTTCCCACCTATCTCAGCACACGACGGGATTGTGATTAAGATCGAGGTACAGACTAATGACGAGGGCTCAGAAAGTTTGGAGGCACCTGAACCCCTGATGGGGCAAGTGGAAGAACATGGCTTTCAGGACTCAGAGCTGGGTGACCCCTGTGGAGAACAGCCTGACTTGGACATGCAGGAACAGGAAAATACATTGGAGGAGTCCACGGAAGGCTCTAGTGAGTTCAGTGAGCTCAAACAGATGCTGGTGCAGCAGAGAAACTGCACAGGTAAGTTCTGTGTAGGGGCAGGTGGAAAGCTGGTGGGAGGAGCCCTATAGATAGCCCAACCCCCTACAGGAAATTTGTAGGTTCCTTCAGAGAGGAGGACATGGCAATGATGGGACAACAGACGTGAAAGAACCCCACGTAGGGCCTTGTGGGTTTCCTGCCACAGGAGTTTTAAGAATTTAAGGGCTAGGAAAGAAGTTGGGATAGGGAAGGACTGGTTCAGATAAGCATAGGAAGGTATATCAGATCATACCTCCAAATCCCTCATTTTATGGGCAGAGAAAGGTCAAATAAGTTGTCCAGGATCACACAGATAAGGGCAAAGCTAGAATTTCCATCTCCTGACTTGTCCTGGATGGTTCTTATGTACGCCAGAAGCCTTTATTAACTTGAAGATTTTAACCCTTGGAGTACATTTTTTTAAATCACTGACTGTACTGTCTTTCCCTGGTAGAATTTAGGTGTCATCTGCATTTTTAAAATGATAAAACCTCAGGGTCATCATTGCACACACTTGCTCCTTGTCAGTACAATGAAGAACACTAAGGAGGTGCGTTCACGTTTCTTACCCCAGGGTATCTTTTTGGATAGATTTTCTTACGCTGAGCCATCCTTTCAATCCTGGGAAAAGCCCTACTTGATCATTATTATGTATTTTTGTTAAGGCACTACTGAATTTAGTTAATTAACATTTTATCAAGGAGTTTTACAACTATATTCATAAATGAAATGAACCTGAACTTTTCTTTTCTTGAATCATCCTCCTAGTTTTGGTAACAAGATTCAACTAGGATTATAAAATGAACTGAGCAGGTTTTTTTCTTTTTCTATATTCTGGGGAAAAAATGGACAAGATGGGAAGGAATTAAGGATGTTCCTTGAAAATTTGGTAGAATTCACTTGGGTTTTTGTTTCGTTTATGTGCAAAAGTGTCATTAAGCATCATATCAATTTATATATTATTGTTTATATTGAGAAATTTATTTACATCCATTTTATTTAGGTTTTAAAAAATTATGTTGATGGTTTTTAAAGTTCTCCACTTTATCTATAGATAATTCCTCTGTAGTTTGCCTTTTTGCATTTAATAAAGTATCACGAACATCCTTATTGGTCAAAAGATATGGATCTGATTCCTTATTTTTTAATAACTGATATTCCAGAATTCTTTTTAATATACCACATTGCCTATGCCTTTCATAAAATAATAATGAAAGATACAAGGTAAATTATGGGTAGATGCTAATAATAAGCTTCATAATATAAACCTCAGAGTGCCGTTTGAACCTTCCCAGTAATTCTAATAGAACCTTAGAAAATTAGCAACCATTAGTTTGTAGATTTTGAGTCCAGAATTTTAGGGATAACTGTTTTTTATGATTTCATTAAGAAAGAACAACTTTGACACTCAAGGAGAGTTTAAATCCTCTTAGGCCTATTTTTCCCCCTCTTTTGTAAACAACTCTGTATTTTCAGAATAAACACCAGAGCAATTAGTTTTCAGCCTCTTAACCTGCCTCCTCCTTCCTGATCTTTTAAACATTTTCCAAGGATATTCAAAGTCACTTCCTGATGAGAATCCTAGCAGTACAGAGACAGCATTGTCATATGTCAAGAGTACTGAGCTGGGACTTAGCACACCTATGTTCTAATTTTAACACTACAATTTACTAGGTTGAGAGTAGTAAAAAAGCGCTATAGCTAAGTCATGAACGAAGTTAAGACCTAAGCCAAGTCACAAACATTGCTAGCTTTAGTTTCTCTGTGAGACAGGATGAGAGACTAGATGATCTCTAATCTGCAAGCTCTGAAGTGGTCTATGACTTTCCTCATTTGTGTGCATCACTTGATATCTCTGGGTCTTGGATTCCCCATCGCTGAAATGGGGATTTTTGCTTGACTTAATTTATATCGTGAACATAAAAAGAGAACAGGTATCAAAGTGCTTCGAAAAAGTTTGTGTTTGTTTTTAAGGATTCTGCAAATGTAGACTGTTATTATGTCTTCTGTCTCATATAAGGGCTCAGAGAAGTGAGTAACTTTCTCATAATCACATTAAGGTCAATGACTAAAAATAGAGCTTTACAATTAACAGGGTTTACAGAGTGCCAAATAAGTACAAGGCACTTGAGAAAATCCAAACAGTAATAAGGCCATTCTTTTTCTCTAGGACTTATATTCTTGCATGCCACATTTGCCACAGCACTTAGGTAGATCCTAAAGGGCTGGGCTCGAGGGCAGTGGGATGGAGCAGGAGGACAGTAATTAGTCAGGGATGTAAATGGAACACTTACTGTGTTCGTGGCACTGCCCACAGTGGGAAAGGCAAAGAAGAACAGCCCAGTCCCAACTTCAAGGTTGGAAGAGGGTGATTATGCAGGTGAGTCATTCACACATGATGCTACTGAGCTGAGTCCCTGATTCCTGAGGTGGGCCACCAACACAGTGCTGTGATTCAGAGAAGGGGTGGAGTCCTGCCAGTTGAAATCATGTTAGACTTTAGGGAAAAGACAGGATTGGAGCTGGATGCTAAATGATTGGAACGATTTGGAGACATGGAGAAGAAGGGGGAATTCTTAGAGGGGAGTGAGTATAGGCAGGAGGAGAAATTTCCAAGTGAGTTCAGATAAGGAGTAGACCAGTCTGGTTGAGCAGAGTACATGTAGAGAAGACTGTGGAAGGGAAAATGTTGAGACCTCTGAGTGGAGACCCTTTTGATGCATATGCTAGAAACTTAACCCTTAAGTAGCCTAAATGGAATTAAAAAAAAGTATTTGTTGGCTCAAATACTTGGTAAGCCCATGAGTATGCCAACTTCAGTCTCGATCTGGGTGCCTCTTGAGGGCTCTGCATTCCTGTTGGTTTTTTTCTTTCTTGCTGGGCACTGCTGCCCTAGCAGCTTGGGAAAATGGGCACAGGCAGTGGCCAACTTCACATCATGACCAACCAGGCCTGACCTACTTCCTCCAGAATAAAATTCCAAGAGAGAACTCTGACTGGCCTATCGGGAGTCGCTGCTTTTTCCTGTTCCAAACACCGTGGCCAGCTTGGGTTACATGTCCAGCCCCATGGGAGTGGAAACAAGAGGTTTCCCCAAAGAAGGATTTTGGGCTGACAATGTGAAGTGTGTGTTGGTGGGCATGCGTGATCTATACCTAGATCCAGGTTAGGAGCTATTATAGTCAACAGCTAACATCTTTATCTTGCTCTCTGTCTCTGGAGCAGAGGGGATCGTGATAAAAACAGAGGAACAAGATGAGGAGGAGGAAGAGGAAGAGGAAGACGAGCTGCCCCAGCACTTGCAGTCCCTTGGGCAGCTGTCGGGGAGATACGACGCCAGTATATACCAGACCCCACTGCCGGGGGAGATGTCTCCCGAAGGCGAGGAGAGCCCCCCACCCCTGCAGTTGGGAAACCCAGGGGTGAAGAGGCTGGCTCCCAGCTCCCACGGGGAACGGCACCTGAACGAGAACCGGGGGTCCTCGAGCCAGCAGCAGCGGAACCGCCGCGGCGAGCGGCCCTTCACCTGCATGGAGTGCGGCAAGAGCTTCCGGCTGAAGATCAACCTCATCATCCACCAGCGCAACCACATCAAGGAGGGGCCCTACGAGTGCTCCGAGTGCGAGATCAGCTTCCGGCACAAGCAGCAGCTCACGCTGCACCAGCGCATCCATCGCGTCCGCGGCGGCTACTCCTCGCCCGAGCGCGGGTCGGGCTTCAACCCCAAACACACGCTCAAGCCGCGGCCCAAGTCGCCCAGCTCCGGCAGCGGGGGCGGCGGCCCCAAGCCCTACAAGTGCCCCGAGTGCGACAGCAGCTTCAGCCACAAGTCGAGCCTGACCAAGCACCAGATCACGCACACGGGCGAGCGGCCCTACACGTGTCCGGAGTGCAAGAAGAGCTTCCGCCTGCACATCAGCCTGGTGATCCACCAGCGTGTGCACGCGGGCAAGCACGAGGTGTCCTTCATCTGCAGCCTGTGCGGCAAGAGCTTCAGCCGCCCGTCGCACTTACTGCGCCACCAACGGACTCACACGGGCGAGCGGCCCTTCAAGTGCCCCGAGTGCGAGAAGAGCTTCAGCGAGAAGTCCAAGCTCACCAACCACTGCCGGGTGCACTCGCGCGAGCGGCCGCACGCCTGTCCCGAGTGCGGAAAGAGCTTCATCCGCAAGCACCACCTGTTGGAGCACCGGCGCATCCACACTGGCGAGCGGCCCTACCACTGCGCCGAGTGCGGCAAGCGCTTCACACAGAAGCACCACCTGCTGGAGCACCAGCGCGCCCACACGGGCGAGCGGCCCTACCCCTGCACGCACTGCGCCAAGTGCTTCCGCTACAAGCAGTCGCTCAAGTACCACCTGCGGACCCACACGGGCGAGTGAGCCCGGCGCCCCGCCGCCGACCCCGCGGGCAGGGTGCGCGGGGCCGAGCCCCCCGGACACCCGCCGCGGCCACCCGGGGAAGGCCCGAGCCCACCGGGCGGGGGCGGGGCAGGGTGGACCCAGAGCCCCTTTGCTGTGAGCTCCCCTCTCTTTCCGTCCCTCCCGCTAAGGACACCGGGGTAGTGAGACCAGGTTGTTGGCTGCCATTGTGTATCCCCGCGGCCCCAGGGGGGAGAGCGCGGACCTGGGGAACCCCTTCGGGTTGTTAATTTCCTTGACAATAAAATGGATGAAACCAATCAGCACGGGGGGAGTGATTTGGCCGCCGGCCAGTCGGAGGGGCGAAGCAGGGCCATTTAGCTGGGGATAGAACTTTATAATTACCTTTTGGATACTGTGGTTCTATTTGATAATAATAGAGTAATTTTTAAAAGACGAGCGTTTCCTGTTTGCCGTTTTTGTTTGGTTTTTAGGGGTGGGGGTTGAGGACGTGACCTCAGTGACCTGTACCTAGTGTTAGTCGAAAGGCTTTACTGAGTATCTTTTATATGCTCCTTCCATGCTGGATGGTGAGAAGGATGCACATCCTGCTGCAGACGAGTTTGTAATCTAAAAGGGGAGACAGGATTTACAAGCTTGGAATGGTACACAAGTCTAAGGGTAAAAGCAACTGACTGCAGACCATCCTATATGCGCTGGGTGTCAGGGAGGATTGTGGGAGCTCAGGAAAGGAATAGGTTTCAGTTGACTGGAATGACCAAGGGAAAGTGACAGTCGGATTTGTAATGGGCTGGAAAGATATATCTAGCCAAAGGACTTCCCTCTGATGCAAGCAGCCTTCCTGCCTGCCTTGACATGCAGCTGGCCGTGGAGTGGCATGACCTGAGGCCTACAGAGGTGTAGGGAAGGGGTGCAGAGGCCCCTGGTGCAAATCCTTAGGGAAGCCACAAAAGGCACTAGTCAGAACATTTTTTTTTTCAATGTTGCACCAGGTTAACTCTAGATGTGTTGAATGCATGAACTGCATCCTGGTTTCACTTGGTATTCATTAATTTCCAGGCACCTCTAGGGAGGAAATGAAGACATATTACATTGCCCACAGAGCTCTTTACCCTTACTCTGCTACGGGGCTGGCAGTGACCCAGAGAGCTTTAAGGGCCACTTGAAGGGACAATTTACCAAGGCTAGCATCCTGCCTGACTCAGCCATGTAAACTGGGGGAGGCCAGACTTTTCTGCTTAAGGCCACTAAGATGGTCCTGAAAGACCTGCCAGAGCTGGACATAGTTAAGTTGTAAGTATGGAGGTGGAGAAAAACGACAGGGGTCACAATAGTTACAGAGATTTTGTAAAAGGGAATTTGGAGGAAGACAGTGATCCATTTTTTCCTTAGAAGGGATCATAGGTGGCATCAAAGCTTTGCTTCTCAATTGAAAACTGAGGCACTGAGATGGGAAATGATGCACCAAGGCCTAAGGCTATAACTTCTTGTTTACACTGAAAATGTCTCAAATAGACAGTAGGACATTAGAGAAAGCAGCCAGAGGAAGGAGTAGAGATCTGTGGTGGCGTGAAAGGAACTGGAGAGGAGGCCAGTGCTTTGTCCTCATCTCAAGAACCAGCAGGAAAGCTGAGACAGAGATACAGGAACAGGTAAATTACATCACTGTATGGTAAATACTAAGTGCCAAATGGTTGAAAAACACTGCAGCACCCAGGAGGAGGGAACCTGGAGGGGTCAAGGACAGCTTCTCTAAGGAGGTACAATATGGGATGGTGTTGAAGGATGGAGAGTTTTGTGTAGATGAGACCAATAGGAAGGCCTTTTTAGGTGGGGGTCTTCTTTTAAGCAAGAGTGTGGATGATGGGCTCAAAATATTGTTAGGGAACAGTGATTGATTAAACCCAATGAATTGGAGAAAGGACTTATGTAGAAAAACATGGTCAAAACATAGTCTTGGAATAGACTCTGGGGATGCACTGAGGGTCTTGTATTAACTACTTCAAGACCATGGGGTTTGAATTTGAGCTTGTTTGAGAAACTATTGAAGATTCTTGAGCAAGAGAGAGACACGATGCAAACAAAGTATCAAGATAATCTGATGGTGAAGGAAACCTTATATAGTCAAACACATGGAAGAATCAGCAGTGTTAAATAGAAAGGTCACAGAATGGAATTTATGGGTGGAGGTTGAGGGGATGACAGGGGAAAATGGTGGTGGTTGTTCTTAACATCAGGATATTTGAAGCCTAAAGAGATCTGAGCAGAGATATTTTGCAGATTTTGGTGGAGGGTCATTGCTGCTCAAAATCTTCACTAGTCCTAGAATTTGAGGAGCAAAGATTCTGAAGATATTCAAACATGAGTGGGAAACCAGGCGCTTTGGGGTATAATCCAAATTAAAGACTCAGAAGTTAACTTCATTTTTAAAATGTTGTTACATAGCACATTCTCAGTAACACTGAAGTCAAAGGGTAATAGTATTTGAGTCTCCTTTTCCTAGGAAATATAGTTTATAGAAGGATTAAACCAAATCTTGCCAGACTAGAGGTTCTCTGCACTTCCACCTTCCCTTTTTTAATTATAACCCCACTTTATGCCTTTCCCTCCTAGATGTCCAGTGTCCTAGGCTCCAAAATTATTCCCTTCTGTTCTGCCTCCTGCTACCATCACGATTCTCACTTTCCTTCTGCTGTAATTTCAACTAGCAATCAGAGGCCAAATATCAAATAGAGATGGTCACTAATGTGACAGAGTCTGGAGTCAAAAAGTATGGATTTAAACTTCTGACTTTGCCACTTAATAGTTGTGAGATACTGAGTAAGTTAATTAACTTCTCTGAACTTCAATTTCCTCATTTGTTAAACAGGGATAGTAAGGGTCCCGCTGGTCTGAGAATTAAATAACATCGAGAATAGGTAGGTAGCAGGTCTCAAAATAAATTTTGCTATTTTCATTTTCAGTTTATGGCTAATGACAGCTTAATTTAGTAAAAACAGAAGTTCAGGTAGGTAGTGGGATAATCTGTCTTTAAAAAAATGAATCTCTGAGAAGAAAGTTTTCATAAAATTATTTTGATGTGAGGAAGTTCAAATCAAACCACTGAGACAACTAAATCTTGGTCCTGATGTCACAAGTTCAGGGGTCTAAACTCAACTGTCAGCCATATACCAGTATTTCCAGTGGGCTAGTGGCCACCTCATTGGGCTTTCTGGTACTCATTCAGAGCACTTCCCTTTTAATTATAAAACCAGACTGTCCAACTCCTAAGTTAACAGTAGCTACTGGCTCCATGGAATTGTGTACCAGAAAGAATAACTGACATTTATGGATAGCTTCTTACTTTCAAAAACTTTCCATACAATTCCTTAGAGCTCTGGGGTATACATTATTATACATACCCATTTTATAGGTGATAAGCCTAAAGGCCCAAAGTCATACAAGCGACTGCTA
This sequence comes from Tamandua tetradactyla, assembly GCF_023851605.1. Classification (NCBI taxonomy): domain Eukaryota; kingdom Metazoa; phylum Chordata; class Mammalia; order Pilosa; family Myrmecophagidae; genus Tamandua; species Tamandua tetradactyla. The sequence continues at coordinate 193,867,438 of NC_135327.1, read as the reverse complement.
GAGCCAGGACTTTCGACTCTAAAGCCCATATGCTTAGCCACAAAGTTCTTTCCCTGGGAATGGAATGGGTTATTGAAAATTGAAAAGCCAGTACCTCTTTCAAATGATCCCATTTTACTCTCACTCTTTTAAAAATCTAAGACACAATTGGGGAAAATGGACTATATCAAGCAGAACATGCTCTGTCGTATGTTTGCCAAAATTATGAAAATGGTAATAGAATGAAAAATAATTTTAGAGCCAAAAAAGACTCTTGACTTGAGTCCTATCATTTTACAGCTGGAGAAATTAAGATGGAGAGGAGTGAAGCCGTCTGCTCTCGCTCATTCATTCACACAGCTGGGAAGAGGCAACAAACGGAGCAGGACGCAGGTCTGATGCCTATGGAGTGTTGCTGTCATACAGCCCCCTGGTATTTATTAAACACTGCTTGTATGCAAAGCATTGTGCTGGGCTGCATGGAGAAACACAAAAGGATCAGAAGACCATCCACTGCCTTGACAGTACTTAAAGTTGGGTGGAGATTTTGTGGTCTTATTTTCTAAATTAAGCCTTTGCTGGTCTGGAAAAGCAGGGACCATCAGGGAGACATGTAGGCAGCTATTTTTGACAAAGAAAAAGCTAACATCTCTGTCTTTTTTGTGTCCCTCTTTTTAGTCAGTGTGGCATTAACTAGCCAGGTGTCTGTGGGAGACCTTTCCTGAGGCGCTGTTGTGGCAGCTACTCAGATTAAGGGATCAGGGACTGAGGCCCTCCAGGCCCTGTTGTTGCCAGGGCAACGGTGAGTCAGGCCAGGGCCTCTCCTGCTTTCTGGAAAGCGTTTGGGCTTCTGAAGCCTCTTACTGCTTCCCTGTCATAGTGGGAATTTCTAGAATTAAATTTTTAAAGCATCAATTTTAAAGCTGGGTTTCTTGAAATGAGAATTTTTAGTTAAAACATAGACAATAACTCTTTTATTTCTGTTTTCTACAAAGCATAGCTTCAGGCTAAAAGAATTTAAAAATAAGGAAGAAAGAAGGAAAAGAAAAAAAAGCAAATCTAGTCCTACTGATAATGATGTTACATGAAAACTGCTGGTCAGAAATCAGACCTAGCCTTGAATTTATTAAGGATAATAAAAATAATCACTTTGATTTATTGAGTCTTATCTTGTTCTGGGCACTGTGCTAAGTGCGTGCCTTCATTTCATTTCATTGTCTGAAGCTATCTGTGAAATTAGTATCCAGCCCAAGGTCACATCACCAGAATTTAAAGCCTGAGGAACCTAAAGTGTGTACTGTTAACTGCTGTTATATACTGCCTCCCAATTTGTTCAACCTAGATCCTTCACAAAGATAGGCAAACAGTACTTTTCTCTCTGATTTGCAGCTCTGACTGCCTGTGGACAGAGGCTGAAAGCTCGCTGTGGCCAGTCCAGCCAGGGAGATTTGGGACACGCTACAATTTGCCTGACCTGGGAGGACAGATGCCGCAGGCCTCTTGGTGGCTGGAGGACTAATCTAGCCCCACTTTCATCTGAGCCCCTCTCTTCCTTAGGGATTCTGGGAAGAGAGCTATCTTTTAAGGCAAAACTCTCCCCTTCTGGTTTTCTGATGCTGGGACCTAAGAAGTCATTCATTTACAGAAAATGTTCTGCTGTCTTGGTAAAGTTACATGTATACTTCTGACTCTACTCCAGGCTTACACTACTTTTGGAGTTCTCCTCATTCCCTCCCCACCACCACATGAATGAAACCAAATGGCTCTCTTTGTGTAATAATATCCAGGCTCTCTGTCTACTGTCTATTGAAATGGGCAATGAGGAAAGTTGAATTTTAATGACAAAATTTACCAATGAAAATTTCTACCCTCACTGGTAATTTTATTTAAAGAATGCATATCAGAAAAACAGACTGTTTTCTTTCAGTATAGTCTAATAAGTATAAAACCTGTTTAAGGAGCAAATTCAATCAGTTATTTATTTACAGGATATACAAATACTAAAATTATTCCTTCAAAGGATTGACATGTATTAGATTTAAGCTAAATTCAATTAAGAAAATTGAAAGTATAATGAAAAGTGACATTTACCATTCTCCTACCGAAAGTATATCCCAAGAACTGCATGTTCAGTGCCCAAATTCTCTGCAGGTAAATGAGTTATACAAACACATTCTAAAATCTAAAAAAGTTTTTTTTTGTATGTATTAGCCTACTTTGATTGATAGTTATCACTAAAAATTGCCACATTTATTTTATCCAGAAGTAAAGGCAGTTAAGTTGGTTTGTGTAGTAACTGCCTGAACAATTTTATAATAATGTCCAAATAAAAGTATTTTTATTACTTTCCCACTATAACCCAATGGTTTGCTTAGATTATTTTAAATTAATTAATGCCTTAACAATCCAAAGGTTGTTATGTTTTCAGATAAATATGGAAGAAATTAAACCTCAAACTTTTCAGAGTACTGATAAAAAAAACACGTCACTATCCAGACCAAATTAAGCCAATTTTTAGTATATTTGATTCTAACAGTAGATATATACACATATTGAGAGAAACAGACACATTTTTCTTGCCCAAATCTGTGCCAGCTCTTCAGAGTCTTGGAACGAGCATTAACTGCATACAAACATGCTTGGGTGTGCATTTTACCAAGATTATCTCACATTAACATGTAATCACACACCAGAAGTTCAGAATTTTATTTAAAACCTTCCCCCAGATGAAAATAACATTGTTGTGTTTTTTTTTCTGAGTATAAAAGGAATTTCTGAGCTTTCCACAATAAAACAATTCAAACTGAATGAGCCCCATATTTTTCCAAAAGACAGTATCAAATCTCTTCCATAAATATTTGCCACCCAGTATGACTTTTAACCAGTCTCCACAGCTGTGAAATTAAGTGGATTACTTGAAAGAGTTCACCCTCCTCCCTGCAGAAACTAAGTCTGCAATATATTTAAGAATATCTGTCAGATTCAGGACACAACATCATTAATCAGATTTATAATGATCAGCTAGATTTTCTGCACTTCATCTGCCAATGTTTTCAAACTTTTGTTTTTAGCCCCAGACTCCCTTGCTTAAATAAAACCATTTTCAGAGGCTAAATATGGAAAATAACTGAAGGCAGAGTCACTCAGATTGGAATGGGAGGTAGCCAAGTCCTACCTGCTTGGCCCTCCTCCAGCCCCCAACGACTGGACAAAGCGGTCTCCAAAAAGAGGTCCCACCTCAAAAAGTCTCTGCCCTGGCCATGTCATAACCACCTTTCCCCCTTCCTTCAATATTTCCCAGTCTTAATCCAAACTCTATGTTTAATTTATCCAGTGACACTTCCCTGCTTACTTAAATCTTTGACAGAGCACAGGGCTTCTTAAGTTTATTTCTTCCTTTTAGGGTATAAATGCATTCTACCCTCTAGAACCTCATTACCTGGCAGAAGTTCTTATCAGGAAATAGCGAGTCCCTGTAACTGCATCAGTGAAATCCAGTGAGCTAACAATCCACCAAGAATCCCTGAAAATCAAGGGAGTACACAGCAGCACAGATGTCTAAAAACACCCATCAGAAAGCTATCGGGATCCCCAACATTAAATTTTAACAGCAAATGCTTACATTGTGATAAGGGAAAATATTAAGTGCAAATTACAACCCCGCAGATTACACAAACAACGAGGCAGCCAGCGTTGAGGGTCCTTCTCCTCAGAGCTTTCCTAGATTTGATGCACACCTCAAGTGGGGCACTCAGCTGGCATTGTGTGTTGGATATTGGCCAAGGTCAGGGACCGCTTTTGTTCATTTATTTGCAAATTCCAGTGTCTGACATGGGGTCTGGCACATACTAGGTACTCAATAAATGTTAGATGAATGGATGAAAAAGCCATAGGTGACAGTATGCAAGAAGAAGTATGGATAAAATCTTAAGTGTCTGCCCAGCTGGAATGGATATTACTTTCTTTATTAAACCTCATCCCAAACCTTTAAAATATATCATTTAAAAATGTATTTTATCATCCTCTTTTACATTTTTGCCCAAATTTTAGGTAAGAGTCCCCAAGACACTGTGAGGTATGTACTGCCAAATCCTCTTACCATGATAGCAGCCTGTCTAAGGTGATGACGAAAATCCTTCTCGGGCTGCCCTGTCCTTTGAAGGAAGGTTACCCCCTCCCTGATAAGGAGTCCAAGGGTAGAGAGTCACTAGGACTGTACAGAGATAGAGCCGTTGGAGTTTCTGGTGGCATCTGCTCCAGCTCGTCCACCCTTCCTCTACTTATCAGTGAATTGTCAAGCTGTCACTTCGTCTGTGCTGGCACAAGACAAACAGCGGCTCTGAAAGTTTCTCTCGTTTTAAATCTCTCCTCTTTGCTATGTCTTTTTGGTTCCCTATAGTCATGACACAAAATACAGGCTTTGGGGAGCTCTGGCGCGTCCTCTCCCAATGCCAGCCCGCCAACCCCTTCTGAGTCTTGTCCACAGACTGAGCGCCCTGGCTCCCCCAGAGGACAGGGGTATCTCACATCTCCCTAGCTTGACTCACAGCTGTCACTTACTGGCTGAGTGACCCAGTTCTTCAAAATTTCAGAATTTTGTAAAATGAGGAGATAACAGTTCATCTCACAGGATTGCTGTAAGAGTTGCTGTGAGGTAATGTGGCAAGGGTTTCGTACATATTATTAACGTTCTATATTATTTTATTGTATATTATTATATTTTTGATATTATATACCTTCTTTGTTTTAGAAATTCCTTTGCCTAAGCCGCATCTCACCAATTTCACTGAACACATCAGACCACACAGCTCGCTGCTGCATGGTCCGCACTCACTCACGGACAGGCGGCGCGGGCGGACGTTTGGGGGGCCACTGGCTCAAGGCCTTGCTCAAGGTGCCGGTGCCACGTCGGGCCGGGCGCGAGCCCGACCGCGGGGCGTGCTGCCCTCTGCTGGCCGGCGCCAGGGAGGCCCGGGGAGGCCGCCGCACCCGCACCTGGCCCGCTCGGGCCGCTCTAGGAACGCGCCGAAGGCTGGGAGCCTCTCGGTGGTGGCGCGAAGGCGCAGCGGGACCGTCGCGTGGTCCAGGGTGGGTCTTCGCGGGTGGAAATACCAATCCCAGGTCTAGAAATGGGTCCTCTGCTAAAAACGTTGGGTTTGCGGTGCAGACGCAGCTAAAAGACGAACCATCAGTTTCCCTTGCCAAACAGGGTTGCCCCTCCTCTCTGTAATTCCGGCGCTGCGGCACCCACAAACAATGGTTAGGCCTCCGGAATTTACAGGTATAATAGAGGCAAGACTATGTACATCAATGGCTAAAATCCCTTGCAGAGAGGAGCAGAAAAAAAAAAGCCCAGAAGCCTGTGAGGTTCCAAGAAGGAAGAATTTAAAGTCCTTGAATTTATATCACGCTTTGCAGTTTATAAAACACTTTAACATGCCGCATTTCATTTTATGCTTCACCTACCGTTCTAGTTTGCTAGCTGTGGGAATGCGACATATCAGAACTAGAATGGCTTTTAAAAAGGGGAATTTAATGAGTTGCTAGTTTACAGTTCTAAGGCCATGAAAATGTCCCAATTAAAGCAACTCTATAAAAATGTCCAAATTAAGACACCAATAAGAGGTTACCTTCACTCAAGAAAGGCCGATGAAGTTCAAGCTTTCTCTCCCAACTGGAAAGGCCCAAAGTGAGCATGGTGACATCTTCTAGCTTCCTCTCCCAGGCTTCTTGCTTCCTGAAGCTTCTTGAAGCACATTCTCCCTCTTTATCTCCACAGGTCGCTCACTGGTGGACTTGGTTGTTCTCTTGTCATTCTGAAGCTTTCTCCAAAATGCTTCCTCTTTTAAAGGATTCCAGTAAACTAATCAAGACCCGCCGGGAATGGAGTCACATATCCATCTAATCAAGTTAATACCCACAGTTGGGTGTGCCACATCTCCATGGAGATAACCTAATCAAGTTTCCACCCTACATTTTGGATAGGGATTAAGAGAAATGGTTGTTCCACAAGATTGGATCAGAATTAAAACATGGCTTTTCTAGGATACATAAATCCCTTCAAACTGGCACACCTACGGTTCCCATTTTATAAATACCGGAAACCAAAGCTTAAGTTAATTAGGCAAATGGCAGATGTACAATGCATTGGTGGACCTTGAGAAACTGTTCTGATGATGGGCTGGATTTTTTTTTTTTTTTTAACTCCTTGGTAAATTTGCAAATATTTGCCTAATTATGTCCAAAAATTACATACCTAGAAGTAGATTTGTCAGGTCAAAGAGTATGGACATTTTTAAGGCTTTTGATGCATATTACCAAACTGTTCCACAGTAAGGTTGACAGTTTGATACTTTTTATCTCTGGGAAATAAATAGGGCATTGACAGGAAGAGCTGAGAATTAGGAGCTTGTTTTCTATGGCTCTGAAGGGGTTTAAGGAACCACATGGTTCAGAGTGATTGATGTGCAGGTGGGTGGTGTCCTGGGAATGGTACGGTTGAGTCATATAGAGTGATTACATTTGAATTTAACTTGATGAAGCTGTGCTTTGGGAACATTAGGCAGCCAGAGCGATCTTTAAAGTGAAAATTTAATCATGGTCTTCTCCTGCATAACACCTTTTGCTTTTAGGGTGAAGTCCAAAATCTCTACCAGGGCGGACCAGGCTCTTCCTGTTACAGGCAATGTCTGCCTCCTCAGCCCCAACTTGGTCTGTCTCCCCAGACTCCAGCACCAGGGCCTCTTTCTGCGTTTCTGTTTGTGGCCTTCATCCATGTTACCCCACCTCCCTGGCCCACTCATCTCCTCAAGGTTTTATGGAAATGTCGCTTTCTCTGAGAAGCTCTCCCCAGACCTCCAGATGAGGTTAACCGCACCCCCACCCTACCCAAATCCATGGTCTCACGGCAGTTAGTACAACTGTAATTGAAGTACTGAGTGAAAGTACATGTTCGGGTATGCGGCCTCCACTAGAAATTATTCTCCATGAGGGCAGGAACCAGGTTAACTGAATAAACTGGAACAAAGTTAAATACATGCTGGAAGGAGGCTTCAGACTGACAAGAGGAATAAGTCACCAGAGAACAGGCAAGAGATAGTGAGAACCTGTTTTGAGTCTACTCCAGAGAGCCCATCCAGGAAGGCATTGGAGGCAGTGGCTGGTGTATACCAGAGAGAGACAGGTCTGCATCTTTTCCATGTTCCCTTCTTTCCTACATGCACCTGAAATTAAACCCATCTTCTGACTGTGGCTTACAAGGCTCACACCACACTGTCCTGCTCTCTCCCTTTGCATCAGCCACACTGGCATTATCCATGCTTCTTAATCCTCCCAAGCTGGCCCCACTGCCTGGAGTCCTCTAGGTCTGGATTTTTATACTACTGGCTTCTTATCATTCACGTGTCAGCTCAAACTGTCACATCCCTGAACACGCAGTCTCACCTCAGTCATTTTCTATCACATCACCCTATCTTATTTTCCTATAGTATTTTCAGTATCTGCAATTACCTTGTTCATTTATTTGTTTACTCCTCTGTCACCCTGCATCTCTTGGAAAATAAACTCCTCCCTGAGTGCAGGGACCTTGTTTGCTTGTTCGCTGCTGAGTCCTCAATGCCCAGATAAGAACCTGGAACACAGTAGGTGTCTAGAAAGTATTTGTTGAATGAGTGAATGAAAGGTACTTAATCCCTATGAGTCTGTTTCTTTTTCTATAAAATGGGGATTATGTTAGCTCCTTAATAGGACATAATAATTATACTTACCTCAAAGGATGGTTGTGAAGATTAAATGGGAAATTTTACTATGTGCCAAAACATAGTAAATAATAAATGTTGGCCGATATAAATATCTTAGATGAACACATGTCCTTAAAGGCGGGGGGGTGGGGTTGGGAGTGGGGTGGTAATGTTTATAGATCCCCAAATTATTCTGCCCTTGTATGCCAATTTTCCAGCCCTTACTAGACAAAAGACAGAAGAAGTTGGTGGGAAAAAGAGCCCTGGACCCGGAGGGAGACATCATGAAATTGAATCCCTTGAAAACTTTCTGAGGCTGTGTCTTCATCTGCAAAATGGACATAATTATTCATATAAATGCTTAAATGAGTTATGTAAATTATAATTTCCCAAATGAGCATTCCGCTGATTATTTTTATCTAATTAAGCAATTACTTATGGTATTGTCTGCAACTATTAGAAAGGAATGTGCTTAAGTTTGTGATATTGTTTTTTCTGATTTTGAATGAGATACTGTTCTAGTTTGCTAACTGCCAGAATGCAATATACCAGAATGGAATGGCTTTTAAAAGGGGGGAATTTAATGAGTTGCTAGTTTACAGTTCTAAGGCCAAGAAAATGTCCCAATTAAAACAAGTCTATAGAAATGTCCAATCAGAGGTATCCAGGGAAAGATACCTTGGTTCAAGAAGGCCGATGAAGTTCAGGGTTTCTCTCTCAAGTGGAAGGGCACGTGGTGAACACAGTCAGGGCTTCTCTCTCAGCTGGAAGGACACGTGGCGAGCACGGTGTCATCTGCTAGCTTTCTCTCCTGGTTTCCTATTTCATGACGCTCCCTGGGAGGCGTTTTCCTTCATCTCCAAAGGTCGCTGGCTGGTGGACTCTCTACTTCGTGGTGCTGCAGCATTCTCTGCTTCTCTGAATCTCTCATTTTCCAAAATGTTTTCTCTTTTATAGAACTTCAGAAACTAATCAAGACCCACCCAAACGGGTGGAGACATGTCATCACCTAATCCGGTTTGACAACCACTCTCGATTACATCACACCTCCAGGGAGATGATCTAATTACAGTTTCAAACATACAATGCTGAATAGGGATTAGAAGAAACGGCCACTTTTACAAAATGGGATTAGGATTAAAACATGGCCTTTCTAGGGGACACACATCCTTTCAAACCAGCACAGATGCATTTTATTACAGAAAGTTGGGAGAGTACAGAGAGTAGAAAGAAGCTTAAAAATCATCCATCCTCCCCCTATTTGTTTGTTAGCCCTCACCGTTATGCCAAGGAGCAAATGATGCAAATTAGTTGCAGACATATGGGTAACTGTGATCCTAGCAGGGCGATGCTGGGGGCAGCAGAACAGGTAGGTTCACTTCCAGAAGGGCCACATAAATGTCCCCGAGTGGAGGACCGTTGACGTTCGACACGAGTCCCAGGGTGTATTTTGGATAGGAAGGAGACTAAGGAGGAGGGGCTAGTCTTTTGGGGGTATGGACTGAGGAAAGGTATTTGACTATATTTTAGGAAGGTCCTAATTTAAAATTCAGAGGCCTCTAGGTGCTTTTTGTAGGTCCTTTGAAAACACTTGAAATATTTCTAATTGGTTTATGAAAAAACATTTACCCTTTACTGAAAATACAGAAAATTATAAACTAGAAATAACCGTTAATAATCTTACTAAGGAAATAAGAACCACTAGGATTTCAAAAGATTTCCTTTTAGCTTTTTTCTTTGTCTATTTTTATATTTGAGATAATGCCCTCTGTCATTCAACACAATGATTCACAATCAAGGCTGCACATTTGAATCTCCTGAGACGTTTTTTAAAAAACATCGGTGGGGGTGTCACCCCTGGTTATTCTGATTCAATGGGTCTGACCCTTCCTCCCTGCATTAATGTTTTAAAAATCTCCCTACCTGGGAAGATACAGTCAGAACTGAGGATCACTGACTTGATATATAACTCACATTTTCTTGTAAATTAAACATTTTTAATTGTTACCTAGATTTCTATCACATGAATGCACCATACTTTACTTAACCACCTCTCTAATACTTGTTTGTATGTTTTTCGTTTATATATATATATATATTTTCTGAGCCAGTAGTTTTTTCATATTTTAGGCTTTTTTTTTTCTAAGAATGTATTTATAGACACAGAATTATGACTGGATCAAAAGGAATTAGTTGATTTCACTAGTCTCTTGTTATATTTGTTTATATATTTTTATTTGACTTCCAGCTACTGGATGCTCCCCATATCTTCTCTTTCTGTGTCCAATTTCTTTTGTTTATAAGGACTTCAGCTACATTGAATGGAAACACACTCACATTCAGTCTGGGCACACCTTAACTAATAACATCTTCAAAGGCCCTATTTACAAATGGATTCTCAGCCACAGGATGAGGGGTTGGAGCCTGAAAATGCCTTTTGTGGAGGGTACGATTCAATCCCCAACAGTGGCCTTTGCCATTTAAGGATATTAAGTTGTAGTATTTTGTCTGTCGTAAATAGTACAAATATTTTCCCAAAATCATGAGCTGAAGGGTGGAAAGGCCTATACAGCAAGCTGATCTGGGATCAAAAGGAGGCAAGCGTTCCAGGAAGAAAGGTCTGTATGTACTAGTGATGCCAAACATGCCCCACGAGGGACAGCTGCACGGGAGTGGTACCTGCCAGAGTGGAAGCAGCACCTGGCAGGACCAGCTGTGCAACCCAGGGCACCTTCACAGGGGCAGTGGGAGATGCCACAGGAACCATTCCTCTGATCCTCAGTGTGCAAGGTCAAGGCTCAGAAGATCCCACAAGCAATGGCATTAAATTCCCATAGAGAGAAATAATGTCCGAGATAACCAGGTGCAGATTCACTAAGACCAGAGAGAAGAGATACCAAGAAAAGCAGTGAAACCAGACAGCTGCTCTCCGTTCAGTCCAAGTCTCTCCTCCTAACATCCATGGAACCCCTAGCCCCACCTCCTTCTCCAGCTGAGGACTCTAAAGGCTCCAGTCAAGTCTCTGATGTGATATGTATATATTTGATCCTTAATTTATGCTATGCTATAGAATTCTTGCCATAGTCAGTTAATGGATGTTTTTAATTATCAGGAAAAAATAATTTTTTAGGTATGTAAACTTCTAATATTTATGTATCCAAGTCTTCTGTTGGGATTTCTTCCATTGTGTCTTAGAAAGCCCTTCCCTGCCATTCAGTTATTCATTAGAAGTTTATTTGTATGTTTTTGTACTTTTATTTACGTTAAATATTTCATATTTAATGCTTTCATCTACCTGAACTTTATTTTGGTGTATGATGTGAGTTTTAGTTGCTACTTTAATTTTATTCCCAAATGTGAACTAATTCTTCCTGTATAATTATGGAAATAACCAAATAACCCTTCCTTTCCCTCTGAGTGTATGATTGCTATACTTATTAGGCAGTATTGTGGTTAAGTGTGTGGACACCAGACTGCTTGAGTTTGCATGACAGCTCACTAATTATTTGACACCGGACAACTTAATTAAATCTCTGAACCTTAGTTCCCTCATCTGTAAAATGGGGAGAATAGAGTACCTCTCCTGCAGGGCTGTTGCGAGCAGTGCCTGCCACATAGTTATTGTTCAATAAACACTAGCAATTATACTTCATTAAATTTACACACATACCATGGTGTATTCCCATGTCTGTATTCTGTTTGTTGGATGTGTCTCTTCTGTTCTTGCACTGTTTTCATTCTTGAGTTTTAGTAGGTGTTCTAATATTTTATAGAACAAGTCCTTCGATACTGTCTCTTTTTACTGAGCTTCCATCACCTATTTTTGTTTTCAGAATAAATGGTCCAACTTCTATTTACTAGACCTGGGCTTTCATTTACATCTCAGATAAGGAGTTAGTTTGGAAAAGAAAATACTTGAAGGAGAAAAAGGACCAACCGAGGTGTGTGTGGTTAGGAAAGGACTGCCGGTGTAGGGAAGACGCGTGAGTGACTTCAGAGAACGACGGGAAGAGGAAAGACAAGCAGAGAGGGCTAAATAAAATAAAACAAAATAAAATACAAAAGACAGGAAAGGGTAGATAAAGAGAATTAGACATGGAGGGGGACTGACTGAATAAACAAGTTGGGTTTGGCTCTCGGATCCAAAGCTAGATGTGGTGAAGAGCTCCAGGTTGCCTGGGTTTTTCCCCGATGTAGAAGGAGAGGGTGCGTGACTGCCTGCTGCTGAGGGCAAAAGATCGTGACCAAATCAATCAAAGCACCAAAGGTGGGGAAGAAAGTTTTGGAGTGTGACTGCAGAATAGGAAGGCTGAGGTGAAGAGTGACAAAGGGGAAACAAAGCTGAAGATTCAGAAACAATCATCTCTTATGGGACGCGGATGTGTCTCCTTAAGCGTAAAGGGCTAAGTGGGAAGATTCCCAGCGCCAGGGGGTATAGTTCAGGGGTAGAGCATTTGACTGCAGATCAACAGGTCCCCGGTTCAAATCCGGGTGCCCCCTATAAGCGTCACCATTTTTGAAATTTCCAGGCTCTGGGAAGACAAACATACTCTTAACTTGAGACCTGAAAATAGGAATCATCCCCGTCCCACCCTCGGGTGTACTTTACCTCCTGACTCCGTCGTCTGTGGGTTGTTTGACGGTCTTCCCCTGTGTTCTGTTGCTACCTAATCGTAGTGACTATCGTTCCTATGTTATTTGCCATTTCCGAAGTGCGTTTTAAATACCACATTCTTATTTCCTCACAAGAAGCCTTCATGGTAGGTCTTTTCATTGTTTTCCCCACTTTACAAGTAAGGAAACTAAGGCAGAAAGAGAGAGGGAGGGGGAGAGGAGGACAGAAGGGGAGACAGGGGTGGGGAAAGGGGGGGAGAGAGAGGAGGGAGGGAATTAACTTTTTCGAGGCCTGGAGGCCACTGTGAAGGTGACTTTTGAAAAGGTGGTGATCCTTTGACTACCAATCGCAGGGTCTTTTTTATTCCCACAGCCTGGAGAACAGGATTCCATGAAACAGGACCCTAGAGAATGAACACAAAGGCTGCTCTGCGTGGGGGTCCTGGGCGGCCCCAGGGGGTGCCCATCGAGGCGGCCCTCTGGCCTCATGTCCCCCAAGGCCGAGGTCTAGACCGGAGCTGTCCGGTAGAAATATAACGCAAACCAGGAATCTAATTAAAAGATTTCTAGTAGCCACGTTTTAAAAAGTAAAGCAAACAGGAGAAATTAATTCCATAGCATATTTCGCTTAATCAGTATATCCAAAACATTCTCAATTCATCGCGTAACCAACATAAAAAATTATAAACGAGATATTTTATCTTCTTTTATTTTTGAACTAAACCTTTAAAACCCGGTGTGCATTTTACTCTTACAGTACCTCTCAATTCAGACTACTAACTACTTTTCAAGCACTCAATAGCCTACGTGACTGGTGGCTACTGTACTGGACAGTGGGACAATGCAACCATGGAAAGCCTCCCTAGGTCCCTGCAGTTTCGATGGAATGAATGGATTTGGGTGGGATTGGCCAGAGTTCAGGGAAGCTCCTCTTGCTCCCCAGAGTGTAGAGGAGGGAAAACAGTCCCACAGAGGAGTCAGAAGATGGAGTTGGGTTGCAGTTCTGCGGTCACCCTATGTTCCTCATCATCTTAGCCTGAGGCAAAGAGGATTGCTAGGCAGTCCCAAGAGATGGTCCTTTTTCACTGGCTTGCTCTTCCAGCTCCCAAGGTCTGGAGAAGGTGTAGAACAGATTTCCAGGTGAGCTGGACCACAAGTTTTGATAGCAGTTGACAGCAGATAAGGCAACTGGGTGCAATAGGTAGTCAGACTTTCTAGCTACCTAGTAATTATTGTTCAAATAAGAATGCCTTGGGGAGTAAACAGGGATCCTAAAAATAATTGAAAATTATATACTTTTTGGAAATATTTCTCTGTTTGTCTTACTATATAGGAAACCTGCAATATTTATTTTATTTTCACAAAATAAAATTCTTTCTAAAAAATAAAAAAAATTTGTAGACATTAAAGCAAAAATTCAAAAAAGCTTTTTTGTATTACTCGACCAGTTAAAAAATAACACAAACAGAATAATTATTCCTGGTATATAGTCATATGCTTTAATCAGTGTCTTAGATATATCTGTCTCTAATACTGTGTCAACGGTGTTATTCCGAAGAATGTATTTTTTTCAGTATTTTCCTCTTTTTCTCCCATAAATGCTTGTGGCATTTGAAATTGCAGATACCTTCAATTGACACGTCTCTGTATTCCTAATATTTTTAGTTAAAATACTCTTGATTCAGGTGCTGAAATAACTGGTAAGCTCAGAATAAACTATGCTAAATGAAGAACAGTCTCAATTCTAAGTTTTTATATCACATTATGTAAATATTTCAGTCACAAAAATTTCATAGGTACTGTCTTTGCTTCCATTCAAAGAATATTTCCTCCCCCCAAAAGTCACGAGATAAAACTCTTCAAATGAAGAGTTCAAACATTCTTTGGAAGATTCCCCTAAATTTAGATATCAAAAATCAAAGGCCTTTTAAATTTTGTTCCTTTCAGGTACAGAATAGAAATTTCTCCAGTTTAAATTAGGAGCGCCATCAAAAGATTCTTCCCACAAGTCAAGATATCACAAGTGCAATTCTAGAATCTCAGAATTGTATTTTGCATACCATTTGAACTATTATTGTTTAATTTGTTCAATTTCTCTCCTGCTTTTGCAAGGATACATTTCAACGATGTCCTGTTTGCAAATTTTGTTTTAATTATTGCAATTCCCTAAACGTTTCAAAATATTATTTTATTTTTACTGCAAAAACAAGTCTATCTTCAATGTTAAACTTTTAAACCAAGTTTACAATGCATTTACAATAATATCTGAAGTTACAACTTTGGCAAAATGAACTTCCAAAGTGTCAATTTGATTCCATGAATGAGGTGCCAGGGCAACAGACCGGAAAGCAAGATTGTTCCTATTAACAAAGACTTCTGTTCACCCTACGTAGCAAGGACTTTACAGTTCCTCAACTTCTTTAGACACCACCTTACCAGTAATTATTCCTTAGGAACGATTTTTCTCCGAAAGGCTCATGTCAGTGGCTGGTCAAGAGGGTGAACAGGGGAGGGGGGAGAGGAGAAAGTGAAAGAAGGGCAGCCCATACTTTCAGCAAGGTTTGAGGAGCAAAAATCAAAATCAGCAAGTTCTAGTCCTAACTATTGTTAGTAGCCCAAATGTGTGGGGACAGGCATCTGAATCTCTTTACAGGTAGCTATCATGAGGGGGACAGCTAGATCAGTGCTTTTCAGGGGTCCCTGAGTTCTCATAAGAATTTTTAATTTCTCCATTCCTATTTTAATACCAATTTTAAATACAGGAATGCCATGGATTTTTTGGCTGGCCCCCTTATAATCAAGAGCTGTTTCTCGGTACTCAGTGCCAGAGTGTGGAATCAAGAGTTGTTTCTTGGTGCTCAGTGCTTGAGTGTGCCTGTCTGAGTGTAAGTTATCACCAGGCTGTACTTTAATACCTGTGATGAGAAAAAGCACAGACTCTAACTTGATCAACAAGAGAGGCATTTGAGCCAAGAGAGGTAAAGTGTTAGGTGTGTCATATGGAAACAGGTTTTTGCAGAAGTTCAGAGAACAGTTGGGGGAGAAAGGAGCCCTCACAGGTACGGGACAGAAACTCTGTAGCAGTTGGTAGTATCACAAGCACCATGCAAAGAACACATTCTAACAGAACAATTTCATCTGGACTGCTACTAATTTGAATATGATTGGATGTATATTTCATTTGGATTAATTTCTAAAATTGTTTTCTTTATAGTGTATAAAGTGTAGGTGCAAGGCAGTTATATCTAGTTTTGTACATATTTGAATATATATACATACATGCACAATATGCATATGTACATGCACTAGAATAAATATATTATAATTGCATATTAAATGCCCTATGATAAACTACAATAAACCCTGAAGAAAATATCCCCCTTATTTTTTTTAATATTCCTTTTTTAGTGTATACATACAACAAGAAATCAGTGAAGAGGCTTACCTGGTAGCTGGGTGACATGGATGGACTGGAGTCTTAATTTTTCCTTGTATTCCATTTTGTATATTTCCAATTATGTGCCATGTGATACATTCCTCAAACAGAAATTTATTAATACACAAATTTAGAAAAGTTCAGTTCAAGCCTCCTGTCATGGTCAGGTCCATGTGTCAACTTGGCCAAGTGGTGGTACCTGTTTGTCTGGTTGGGCAAGTGCTGGCCTGTCTGTTGCAATGAGGACATTTCATAGAATTAAATCATGATCACATCAGCTGCATCCACAGCTGATTCCTTTGTAATCAGCCGAGGGGAGTGTCTTCTGCAGTGAGTGATGCTCAATCTAATCACTGGAAGCCTTTTAAGGAGTATTCAGAAGAGGCAGGCTCTCTTCCTGCTTCAGCTGGTGAGACTCTCCCGTGGAGTTTGTCCAGACCCTCCATCAGAATCGTCGGCTTCACAGCCTGCCCTGTGGATCTTGGACTCTGCGTTCCTGCAGTTACGTGAGACACTTTTATAAATTTTATATTTGTGAGTGTTCCTTGTTGATTTTGTTTCTCTAGAGAACCCTAACTAATACACCTTCTTATTTCCAGAAGTCTCTCTTAAGGCATTGGGTAAGGTCAACTTCTTTGCTTCTCTCTGCAGCCTAATTGTTGAAAAGGGCAAGAGTTTGCAGGACTGGTGGGAAGGTATCAGGGGAGGGCTGTTTGCCACAGGGCAGGCAGAAGAACTGGACATGAGCCAGCAAGACCCCACACACCCCTCTCAAAGGGCAGCTGAGTCAAGGCAAGATAATGTAGTGGTTGTTTAACTCTTGATTCTGCTACTTAACTCTGTGATTTGGGGAAAGTTACTTCCTTGTTTTCTCTGTGTCGTTGTTTCCTTATCCACAATGACCATGTTGATGATGATAATGATGATAGTATTACCACAAAGGGTAATCAAAGGGTGTTAGAAGGATTAAAATAATTATATATATGAACCTCTTACAACAGTGTGTCTAGCACATTATAAGTGGCCAACAAACATTGTCCTGTTTGTTACAGCTTATCTTGAGTATGGCTACCAAATTGAAAAGTCCTAATAAGGCTCACTTGTCCTAATAGGGCCTATGGTTAAGGGGTAAAGCACTTGACAGCAGATTAAGATGCCCTGGTTCAAATCTGTCTCATATTCCTTCTTTCAATCACTGAAATAGCTGCCAAACTTCCCTTTGCCCTGTGTTGGGTCTTATGGTAAGTCTTGCAACTGGTAAAGGTGGAGGATCTGAAGTCCTATTAGGAAGTCTTCCTCTTCTCTCCTGTTACAGAACTGAGTGCACCCCAGAACTTTGAGCCTTTGTTTCTTTCCCAGGGATGCCTTTTTGTAGGAATGGAGCTGGTTTGATTTAATTAATGTTTACTGTATTGAGGGGAAAAACAGATCAAAATGACTGCTAGTAAGAAATACAGTTTTTCTTTATAGAAATTAAATTAGATGAGAAAAGCAATAGGCAGTATTGTGTATATATTATGCTACCATCTGTGTTTGAGAAAAAGAAGGGAAAAAATACATTAATTATTCACATGTGCAAACCATCTCTGGAAGAGTACATAGAGTGTTAGCATGGTTTCCTCCAGGGTCTGAAAATGGGAGGCTTGTTGGATAGGGGTGAGAGGAAGAATTTTCACTGCATACTTTTTTTGTACAATTTGAATGTCATACCATGTAAATTCAGTATTTATTTTTTAAAACTCACAATTTACGATGGAAAAATAAAACAAATTAAATTCAGCTTATGTCACATCCACCAAAATGGGTGGACTTTGTGAGGGTCTCCCAGTGGATCTGTTTAAGGGTCTCCCTTCCCTCCTCCTTCCTGCTGTTTTCTGTAAGAACCTGCAGTTTGGGCAGTCTGCAGTGGTCACTGAATCCCACGCCTCACCCACATCTGTCAGGGCAGTTTTGAGGCAAGCAGCTCCCCATGTGGCTCTGCTCCCTTAGGGCCAAGCACAGGTGATCCCAGCTGCCCCGGGACACCTGCTTTTTTGCGACTCCTCCCCAAAGACTGTCTTACTAAGTTTAAGTCTCTACCTCCTCCACAATCAAAACCCTCCTTCCCCATCCTAGAGGAGCCAACCTATCCTTCTCCAGTGGGGCCCAGCTCTCTCCACCTTGCATCAAACCTCTAATCCCCTCCATCTCACAGACAAATACAAGTTAATCTCCTTGATTGGCTTGTTTAGAGGTAGTATCCTAGGCAGCCCACCTAGCCAGATAAGATCTCCTTGCATACACACGTGTGCACACACGGACACACTAACACAATAGTGTTAATGCCTCTTATCCTCACCCCTACACCCCAAACTCAGACCTCAAGAACACAAAGGCCGAGGCACACGTCCTTGGCACCTGGGTGGCTGTTGTCCTGGACATTTGTTAGTGGTGGCTGGACCAGCTCCTGACTGGGCACTGGGCCTGCAGGCCTCACAGCAACTCCACCCTCCTCCGGCCGTGTCCACATGGGAACAGGACCTGCGATGGCACCACGGGGAGAGAGGAATGTCCCCTCCTTAGGGCCACGCACATCCTCCTCCTGCTGAGCATGTGTCTTGGAGCAGCTAGAAGATGGAACTATAATCCATACCGAACTTTAAAATCTGTTCTATATAAAGACTTCTGGAGAAGATGGCGGCTTAGTAAGACACGCGGGTCTTAGTTCCTCCTCCAGAACAGCTACTAGAGAAGTAGAAACGATACAGAACAGCTCCCGGAGCCACGACAGAGACCAAGAAGACAGTGTACCCCATTCTGGAATGGCTGACTGGCTGGGAGAACCCTCTCTGGTGAGATCGCCGAGGGGCGCGGGCTTCCCCGGGTCGGGGTGGCAGGCGGCTGGAGTCCCTCCCTCCCTCCTTCCCAGGTCGGCTGGGAGAATTGGATAGGCGGTGCCCTCAAACCGTGGCGGCTGGCGCCACCACCCCACGCACGGCCCCCCGGACCAGCTGGGAGAATTGGATCGGAGATCCCCAAGTCGCAGAGAACAGCGACCAGGGTTCCTTCCAAACACGTGGCTTCCCAGTCCGGCTGGGAACGGTGGATAGACACGTCCCCAAGCCGCGGCGGCTGGTGCCCCCCTGCCACGCTTGGCGCCCCGGGCCGGCTGGGAAATTTGGACAGGCGCTCCCCCAAGCACGGAGGCCGGCGACCCTCCCCGTGTGCAGATCCCCAGGCCGGCTGGGAGATTCGGATTGGCACTCCCCCAAGCCGCTTCGGCTGGCGACCCCCCCTACAGCGAGAGTTTTCCAAATTAAAGGAGCCACAGCATCTTTTACTGGTGGGACCCACAGACAGATGAGCGCCACGAGCGCCACCTACTGGGCAGGATAAGAAAAACAGAGCCCAGAGATTTCACAGAAAAATCTTTCAACCTGCGGGGTCTTACACCCAGGGAAATCTGATTAAATGCCCAGACGCCAGCAGAAGATAACGGATCACGCTCAGAAAACTGAAAATATGGCCCAGTCAAAGGAACAAACCAATAGTTCAAATGAGATACAGGAGCTGAGACAACTAATGCTGAATATACAAACAGAAATGGAAAAACTCTTCAAAAACTAAATCGATAAATTGAGGGAGGACATGAAGAAGACATGGTCTGAACAAAAAGAAGAAATAGAAAAACTGAAAAAACAAATCACAGAACTTATGGGAGTGAAGGACAAAGTAGAACAGCTGGAAAAAACAATGGATACCTACAATGGTAGATTTAAAGAGACAGAAGCTAGAATTAGTGAATTGGAGGATGGAACATCTGAATTCCAAAAAGAAACAGAAACTATATGGAAAAGAATGGAAAAATTTGAACAGGGGATCAGGGAACTGAATGACAATATGAAGCGCACAAATATACGTGTTGTGGGTGTCCCAGAAGGAGAAGAGAAGGGAAAAGGAGGAGAAAAACTAATGGAAGAAATTATCACTGAAAATTTCCCAACTCTTATGAAAGACCTAAAATTACAGATCCAAGAAGTGCAGCGCACCCCAAAGACATTAGACCCAAATAGGTCTATTCTCCAAGACACATACTAGTTAGAATGTCAGAGGTCAAAGAGAAAGAGAGGATCTTGAAAGCAGCAAGAGAAAAACATACAAGGGACACACACATACAAGGGAAACCCAATAAGACTATGTGTAGATTTCTCATCAGAAACCATGGAAGCTAGAAGACAGTGGGATGATATATTTAAATTACTAAAAGAGAAAAACTGCCAATCAAGACTCCTATATCCAGCAAAATTGTCCTTCAAAAATGAGGGAGAAATTAAAGCATTCTCAGACAAAAAGTCACTGAGAGAATTTGTGACCAAGAGACCAGCTCTGCAAGAAATACTAAAGGGAGCACTAGAGTCAGATACGAAAAGACAGAAGAGAGAGGTATGGAGAAGAGTGTAGAAAAAGGAAAGTCAGATATGATATATATAATACAAAAGGCAAAATGGTAGAGGAAAATATTATCCAAACAGTAATAACACTAAATGTTAATGGACTGAATTCCCCAATCAAAAGACATAGACTGGTAGAATGGATTAAAAAATAGGATCCTTCTATATGCTGTCTACAGGAAACACATCTTAGACCCAAAGATAAACATAGGTTGAAAGTGAAAGGTTGGGAAAAGATATTTCATGCAAATAACAACCAGAAAAGAGCAGGAGTGGCTATACTAATATCCAACAAATTAGACTTCAAATGTAAAACAGTTAAAAGAGACAAAGAAGGACACTATATACTAATAAAAGGAACAATTAAACAAGAAGACATAACAATCATAAATATTTACGCACCGAACCAGAATGCCCCAAAATACGTGAGGAATACACTGCAAACACTGAAAAGGGAAATAGACTCATATACCATAATAGTTGGAGACTTCAATTCACCACTCTCATCAATGGACAGAACATCTAGACAGAGGATCAATAAAGAAATAGAGAATCTGAATATTACTATAAATGAGCTAGACTTAACAGACATTTATAGGACATTACATCCCACAACAGCAGGATACACCTTTTTCTCAAGTGCTCATGGATCATTCTCAAAGATAGACCATATGCTGGGTCACAAAGCAAGTCTTAACAAATTTAAAAAGATTGAAATCATACACAACACTTTCTCGGATCATAAAGGAATGAAGTTGGAAATCAATAATAGGTGGAGTGCCAGAAAATTCACAAATACATGGAGGCTCAACAACACACTCTTAAACAACGAGTGGGTCAAAGAAGAAATTGCAAGAGAAATTAGTAAATACCTAGAGGCGAATGAAAATGAAAACACAACATATCAAAACTTATGGAATGCGGCAAAGGCAGTGCTAAGAGGGAAATTTATTGCCCTAAATGCCTATATCAGAAAAGAAGAAAAGGCAAAAATGCAGGAATTAACCATCGACTTGGAAGAACTGGAGAAAGAACAGCAAACTAATCCCAAGCAAGCAAAAGGAAAGAAATAACAAAGATTAGAGCAGAAATAAACGAAATTGAAAACATGAGAACAACAGAGAAAATCAATAAGACCAGAAGTTGGTTCTATGAGAAAATCAATAAGATTGATGGGCCCTTAGCAAGATTGACAAAAAGAAGAAGAGAGAGGATGCAAATAAATAAGATCAGAAATGGAAGAGGAGACATAACTACTGACCTCACAGAAATAAAGGAGGTAATAACAGGATACTATGAACAACTTTACGCTAATAAATACAACAATTTAGATGAAATGGATGGGTTCCTGGAAAGACATGAACAACCAACTTTGACTCAAGAAGAAATAGATGACCTCAACAAACCAATCAAAAGTAAAGAAATTGAATCAGTCATTCAAAAGCTTCCTAAAAAGAAAAGCCCAGGACCAGACGGCTTCACATCTGAATTCTATCAAACATTCCAAAAAGAATTAGTACCAACTCTCCTCAAACTCTTCAAAAAAATCGAAGTGGAGGGAAAACTACCTAATTCATTCTATGAAGCCAACATCACCCTCATACCAAAACCAGGCAAAGATATTACAAAAAAAGAAAACTACAGACCAATCTCTCTAATGAATATAGATGCAAAAATCCTCAATAAAATTCTAGAAAATCGTATCCAACAACACATTAAAAGAATTATACATCATGACCAAGTAGGATTCATCCCAGGTATGCAAGGATGGTTCAACATAAGAAAATCAATTAATGTAATACACCATATCAACAAATCAAAGCAGAAAAATCACATGTTCATCTCAATTGATGCAGAGAAGGCATTTGACAAGATTCAACATCCTTTCCTGTTGAAAACACTTCAAAAGATAGAAATACAAGGGAACTTCCTTAAAATGATAGAGGGAATATATGAAAAACCCACAGCTAATATCATCCTCAATGGGGAAAAATTGAAAACTTTCCCCCTAAGATCAGGAACAAGACAAGGATGTCCACTATCACCACTATTATTCAACATTGTGTTGGAGGTTCTAGCCAGAGCAATTAGACAAGAAAAAGAAATACAAGGCATCAAAATTGGAAAGGAAGAAGTAAAACTATCACTGTTTGCAGACGATATGATACTATACGTCGAAAACCCGGAAAAATCCACAACAAAACTACTAGAGCTAATAAATGAGTACAGCAAAGTAGCAGGTTACAAGATCAACATTCAAACATCTGTGGTGTTTCTATACACTAGTAATGAACAAGCTGAGGGGGAAATCAAGAAACAAATCCCATTTACAATTGCAACTAAAAGAATGAAATACCTAGGAATAAATTTAACTAAAGAGACAAAAAACCTATATAAAGAAAACTACAAAAAACTGCTAAAAGAAATCACAGAAGACCTAAATAGATGGAAGGGCATACCGTGTCCATGGATTGGAAGACTAAATATAGTTAAGATGTCAATCCTACCTAAATTGATCTACAGATTCAATGCAATACCAATCAAAATCCCAACAACTTATTTTTCAGAAATAGAAAAACCAATAAGCAAATTTGTCTGGAAGGGCAGGGTGCCCCGAATTGCCAAAAACATCTTGAGGAAAAAAAACGAAGCTGGAGGTCTCACGCTGCCGGACTTTAAGGCATATTATGAAGCCACAGTGGTCAAAACAGCATGGTATTGGCATAAAGATAGATATATCGACCAATGGAATCGAATAAAGTGCTCAGATATAGACCCTCTCATCTATGGACATTTTATCTTTTTTTTTTTTTTTTCTTTTTTTTTTTTTTTTTTTTTTTTTTCTTTTTTTTTTTTATTAATTAAAAAAAGAATTAACAAAACAATTAGAAATCATTTCAATGTACATGTACAATCAGTAATTCTTAATAACATCACATAGTTGCATATTCATCATTTCTTAGTACATTTGCATCGATTTAGAAAAAGAAATAAAAAGACAACAGAATAAGAATTAAAACAATAATGGAAAGAAAAAAAAAACAAAAAAAACAAAAACAAAAAACCTATACCTCACATGCAGCTTCATTCAGTGTTTTAACATAATTGCATTACAATTGGGTAGTATTGTGCTGTCCATTTCTGAGTTTTTATATCCAGTCCCGTTGTACAGTCTGTATCCCTTCATCTCCAATTATCCCTTCTCTCTTTTTTTTTTTAATTAACAGAAAAAAAGAAATTAACCCAACATTTAGAGATCATACCATTCTACACATGCAATCATTAATTCTTAACATCATCACATAGATGCATGATCATCATTTCTTAGTACATTTGCATTGGTTTAGAAGAACTAGCAACATAACCGAAAGAGATATAGAATGTTAATATAGAAAAAAAAATAAAAGTAATAATAGTAAAATCAAAACAAAACAACACAAAACAAAACAAAAACCTATAGCTCAGATGCAGCTTCATTCGGTGTTTTAACATGATTACTTTACAATTAGGAATTATTGTGCTGTCCATTTTTGAGTTTTTGTATCTAGTCCTGTTGCACAGTCTGTATCCCTTCAGCTTCAATTACCCATTGTCTTACCCTGTTTCTAACTCCTGCTGAACTCTGTTACCAATGACATATTTCAAGTTTATTCTCGAATGTCCGTTCACATCAGTGGGACCATACAGTATTTGTCCTTTAGTTTTTGGCTGGATTCACTCAGCATAATATTCTCTAGGTCCATCCATGTTATTACATGGTGACATTTTATCTTTGATAAGGCAGTCAAGCCAACTCAGCTGGGACAGAACAGTCTCTTCAATAAATGGTGCCTAGAGAACTGGATATCCATATGCAAAAGAATGAAAGAAGACCCGTATCTCACACCCTATACAAAAGTTAACTCAAAATGGATCAAAGATCTAAACATTAGGTCTAAGACCATAAAACAGTTAGAGGAAAATGTAGGAAGATATCTTATGAAACTTACAATTGGAGGCGGTTTTATGGACCTTAAACCTAAAGCAAGAGCACTGAAGAAGGAAATAAATAAATGGGAGCTCCTCAAAATTAAACACTTTTGTGCATCAAAGAACTTCATCAAGAAAATAGAAAGGCAGCCTATACAATGGGAGACAATATTTGGAAACGACATATCAGATAAAGGTCTAGTATCCAGAATTTATAAAGAGATTGTTCAACTCAACAACAAAAAGACAGCCAACCCAATTACAAAATGGGAAAAAGACTTGAACAGACACCTCTCAGAAGAGGAAATACAAATGGCCAAAAGACACATGAAGAGATGCTCAATGTCCCTGGCCATTAGAGAAATGCAAATCAAAACCACAATGAGATATCATCTCACACCCACCAGAATGGCCATTATCAACAAAACAGAAAATGACAAGTGCTGGAGAGGATGCGGTGAAAGAGGCACACTTATCCACTGTTGGTGGGAATGTCAAATGGGGCAACCACTGTGGAAGGCAGTTTGGCGGTTCCTCAAAAAGCTGAATATAGAATTGCCATACGACCCAGCAATACCATTGCTAGGTATCTACTGAAAGGACTTAAGGCAAAGACACAAATGGACATTTGCACACCAATGTTTATAGCAGCGTTATTTACAATTGCAAAGAGATGGAAACAGCCAAAATGTCCATCAACAGACGAGTGGCTAAACAAACTGTGGTATATACATACGATGGAATATTATGCAGCTTTAAGACAGGATAAACTTATGAAGCATGTAATAACATGGATGGACCTAGAAGAACATTATGCTGAGTGAGTCTAGCCAAAAACTAAAGGACAAATACTGTATGGTCCCACTGATGTAAACCGACATTCGAGAATAAACTTGAAATATGTCATTGGTAACAGAGTCCAGCAGGAGTTAGAAACAGGGTAAGATAATGGGTAATTGGAGCTGAAGGGATACAGACTGTGCAACAGGACTAGATACAAAAAGTCAAAAATGGACAGCACAATAATACCTAATTGTAAAGTAATCGTGTTAAAACACTGAATGAAGCTGCATCTGAGCTATAGGTTTTTTTTTGTCTTTTTTTTATTATTATTATTATTTTTATTTTTTCTCTATATTGACATTCATTATGTTTTTCTGTTGTTTTGCTAGTTCTTTTCCTAAATCGATACAAATGTACTAAGAAATGATGATCATGTATCTATGTGATGATGTTAAGAATTACTGATTGCATATGTAGAATGGAATGATTTATAAATGTTGTGTTAATTTCTTTTTTTCTTTAATTAATAAAAAAAAATTAAGTTCCATAAAAAAAAAAAAAAAAGAACACAAAGGCCAGTCACCTTTCCCAGGGATGGGGTGGAAAGTGGGGTGGGTTGGGGGACACATTTATTTTTATATGGTGAGCCTCTAGTCTAGATAAACAAAATACAGATAATTCCTCAAAAGTGAGTTTAGCCACATTAAATTTATGATGAAGTAAAATATTTCACATAAAAATTTTTATTATAAAATAGCACATATAAAAATAGCCAATATTTTGTAATGAGAAAGTGCATTTGTCTCTTTTTAATCACATATCCTTGTACTATTAGGAATGATGTTGCTTAATCAGATCCTTGGGTGCAATATCAAACCTATATATGCCTATATTTTGTTTTTATAGTATCATAATATGAAAATTCAGTTTCTCACAAGTACATTGCAGCAAAGGAAATATTAACATAAACCATATGCTTTGCAGTATTTTGGGCAACCTAACCAGACTGCTCCAAAAAATCATTGTTTTTCTTCCTGTAAAATATTTTTGTTGAATTGTTTAAAATTTGGTTAAAATATTTTTTAAATATTGAAGTATAACTTATGAACAATTACATTCACTGATTTTAAGTGTGTAATTTTTTATGAGTTTAAGACTACCAGTGTAACTTGATATAGAATATTGCCACTCCCTGCAAAGTTTCCTTGTGCTTCTTTGCTATCCATGCCCTCCCACCATCCCTAGCTCCTGGCACCCCTGAGCTGCTTTCTATCATTGTAGTTTTACCTGTTTTGGTTTGCTAAAACTGCCAGAAGGCAATATACCAGAAATGTATTGGCTTTTACAAAGAGGATTTATTAGGTTACAAATTTACAGTTCTAAGGCCATGAAAATGTCTAAATTAAGGCACCCAGAGAAAGATACGTTGACTGAAAAAAGGCCGATCACATCTGGGGTTCCTCTGTCACATGGGAAGGCATGTGGTGACATCTGCTGGCCCTTCTCTCTTAAAATGGCTCTCTCAGCTCCTTTAGGTCCTTGTGGCGTATCCTGGGGCGTTTTCTTTCTCTCTTAGTTTCACTCAACTCTTTCTCATAAAGGGATCCAGGAAAGGAATAAAACCCACCTTGAATGGGTAGGGTCACATCTCCATGGAAACAACCTAATCAAAAGGTCCCACCCGGGGTTGCAAGGGTAGTTCAGTGGTAGAATTCTTGCCTACCATGCAGGAGACACGGGTTCAATACCCCGTGTATGCACTTCCCCCCAAAACAAACAAATAAGCAAAATAAACAAATACAGCAAACAAACAAAAATTCAACAAATAGTGTTGCTGTTCTAGTTTGCTAGCTGCCGGAATGCAACACACCAGAGACGGATTGGCTTTTAATAAAAGGGGATTTGTTTTGTTAGTTCTTCAGAGGAAAGGCAGCTAACTTTCCACTGAGGCTCTTTCTTACATGGAAGGCACAGGATGGTCTCTGCTGGCCTTCTGTCCAAGCTCCTGCGTTTCAACAACTTTCCCCGGGGTGACTTCTTTCTGCATCTCCAAAGGGCTGAGCTGTGAGTGCTGAGATGAGGAAAGCCGAGCTGCTTATGCTGTGCTACTTTGTGCTCTCTCATTTAAGCACCAGCCAATTAAGTCAAACGTCACTCATTGCAGCAGACACGCCTCCTAGCCGACTGCAGATGTAATGAGCAACAGATGAGGTTCACCTACCATTGGCTCATGTCCACAGAAACAGAACTAGGTGCCTTCACCTGGCTAAGTTGACAACTGAATCTAACTACCACAGTTGCCATAACTGGATACTCACATGGAAAAATAATGAAATGTGACCCCATCATACAGCATACAAAAAAAAATGTCCCACCCCACAAGATTGGATTAAAAGAACATGGCTTTTCTGGGGTACATAACAATTTCAAACCAGCGCATAAAAATGCCAGTACATAACAATTTCAAACCAGTGCATAAAAATGCCAGTACATAACAATTTCAAACCAGCACATTACCTTTTCTAGAATTTCATATAAATGGAAAAATACAGTATGTGTCTTGTGTATCTGGCTTTTATTGTTTCATTTTTGACAGTTTACACCTTAATGTTTCTTTTTAAAAGGTTAAATTACTGTTCAATTGCATTGAGGCAGACTTTTTTTCTTATTTATTTCAGACACCATAAGACTTTGCTTTGTTTAAAATATTCTTCTTTTGAATACAGAACCATAAGTTATCAGGGTGGGTATAATAAATGCTTAATGTGGAATAAATATAAGATTAAATTCAAAAATACAAAAATTTTAATAAAAGGTGTATAACCTTGTTTTAAGCTATAGTAAGCAATCACTGAATAGCCAACCTGTGTTTTCTAACGAGTCTATGGGTAAATGCTAATCATGCTTTGATGAGCAGTTGTAATCAACCTTCACCACCAAGTGAATCAAATCTCATTTGATTTTATGGGGATCTCAGTTGTTGCTCATAATCTTAGATTATTGCACAAAAAGAGAAAAGTAAAAACAAATATAGAAAAATGGTCAGCATTTCTCATATATATATATATTACATGGATTTTTTTCACAGAACATTGGTTAACATTTGGTGGCACACAGTGATCTGTGGAATATAATTTGAGAAACTGCTTTAGAGTCATCTGGCTCATGCCCCTCGTTTTATAAAAGGATCTTGGCTGATCTGGGTGTGGTTATGAGACAAGGGCTTGTAATTCAATTAACTTACCACCTCAATTTGATGACTGCTCAAAGAATTCCTGGTTCAAATACAAGGAAATTTTACCTGTTCTGGGTTTTGGTTATTGAAGCTGATGCTGCAATTCCAGCTTTTCTTTTCTTTTTTTTTTTAATACTTCAATTGATAAATCTTATCATGCAAACATTCTTAACATACAAACATTCTATACACCCAGGCCGTCTTTTCTGACCTGGGAACTTCTGGATCAGTATCTTCCTGCGGGTGGTACAGAATAAGGAGTCAGGCCCAGGCTCTTGGAAAGCTTACAAAGGGTCAAGAACTGTACAAATATAAGGTATTTTCACATGTTTTCCAGATTTCCGATCTGCATCAGTGATCTATTAGCTCTGGACCTGGGGTCCAGATAGAATTTCTGCACATTCCATAAGGTCCTATACAAGTCACTATGGTGCATCCACACAAAGAGAAAAGGAGGAGTCCTGATGCTCAGTTTCCAATCACTGCAGACTTGGATATTCAGATCAACCCTTCCACTGAAGACAACAAAATTGTTGCATAAAGTATTTTTTAAACCACCTTAAAAGCACTGAAGAACAGAAAAAAGAATGGAAAGCTGGCAGGCTAAATTTTGCTAGGAAACATCGAATCCAGGGAAGTGAGCAGAAGAGTATAGGAGTGAACTCACATGCCCTCAGCACCCATCAGGAACATTCCTGGATGTGGTGACTTGAAAGCTTCCACCTGTGAGCACCTATGGCTGTTGACCTGAGGGCTTTCTCTGGCCACAGGACCTGCTTGGCCAGTGTTGGGGCAGAAGTGCCAGGGAGTTAATGTCCTCTTCCGCCATAGTTCTCGAACTGATAAGAGTTGATGGAAAGATACCCAGCTCCTTCACCCCTCTGTTGAGATCATTCTGAGGTAGTCTACACTGTCTCCCAAAGTTTTCCAGCAAGACCGAGCACCGCTGTCCACGGAAGTCACCTGCTCCACAGCACACCTTTAATTGGCTTTCTTTCTCTTCCTATCTCACTTCCACTTGTACGCAAATCCTTGCCTCAGAGATTGATTACTTCTAAGAGGGTTCAATCTAAGACAAGCGCTAAAACCCCTTTCCTTCAGGACAATTGTCAATACAGCACCCCTGGGCTTCCCTTCTGCAAAGGGACAGGAGTCCTAGCTGGAGGCCTGCTAAGGTTTTCTCATAGAAGATCTGCCTTACACTGAGCAGGATATCCAAAGGAAAAAACTACCCAGATGAAAGCAAACAAGAAGTAAACCCATCTATTGACCCTCTCTACCCCAAATGACTAGAAGGAAGCCAGCTGTAAGAAGCAGTAGGAGGGAGCTGTTTTGTGACGATAGAACTGTTCTGTTATGATAGAACTGTTCTGTTTTCTAATCGTGCTGTTGGTCACATGTGTTGGTATCTACCTGTGTTAAAACTCATAGAACTGTAAACCAAACATAACAATTTTTAATGAGTGTTTATTAGGAAGAAGATGAGTGGGGCGGAAGGGGAGAGGAGGAGGTGGAGGAGGGGGATAGGAGAAGGAGCAACTGCTACCTGCTTTCATGCTGAGCAGATGAGTGGAAAAATAAAAGGAAAGGGAAAGAAATTTCTACTTCCTGTGATGACTGACCCTTATGCAGATTGTGCCACAAGTATATATACATAGTGCTCCAGAGACCCTTGAGCTATGGAGTTGGTCCCAATAAGATATGGACCCCCAGGTAGGACAAAAAAGTACACACAAAGCCTATGTAGTCCTTGGGGAAACACACACACATATACACTGTCTTGATTTTCACTGAAAATTTAGAAGCAATGAGGAAAAATTAATGCACTTGATGTTTTAGTTTTGCTGAAATGCAATATACCAGAAATGGGTTGGCTTGTACAATGGAGATTTATTAACCTACAACTTACAGTTCTGAGGCTGTGAAGATGTCCAAATCAAGACATGAACAGGCAATTCGTTCTATGATCTGCTGGAGATCATAGACTTGTCTGTCACATGGCAAGACACATGGCACGTCTGCTGGTCCCTCTCTTCTCTCCCAGGTTTCATTGCTTCCAGTTTTGCCTTCAGTGGCTTCCTCTCTGAGCTTCCGTGGCTTTCTCTCTCAGCTTCTGCATGTGTCCTTTTCTCTCAACTTCTTGATCCTTCCTTCTCATTTTCTTATAAAGGACTCCAGGGACAAGATTAAGCCCCACCTGGGGCATGCCTCAATTGAAATGCTCTATTCAAAATGTTGCATTCACATTAGGTCTACACCCACAGGAGTGGATTAGCTTGAAGAACATGATCTTTTCCCGGGTCCATAAAACCTCCAAGCTATCACGTTTGGCTATATTAAATAATGGATAAAGGAAAAAAATATCATAAGCAAACTAAAAAGACAAATAGCAAACTGGAAAGAAAACATTTCCAATTTATATCACAGACATGGGGTTAGTATGTTAATACATAAAGAACTTCTAAAATTTTAGAAGACTAAAACCAGCAACCATGGAGAAAAATGGACAAGGGAGGTGACTTCACAATTAACAAAAACAAAAACAATGGCCCCAAAGCATGTGAAAAGAGGCTGAATCTTGCTTATATTTAGAGAAATGCGAATTCATATTATACCAAGGTAACATTTCTCACCTATCAGACAGACATGAATTCAAAAATTGACAGCACACTCAACTGGCCATTCTCTAGGGAAACAGGCTCTCTCATACATTGCAGGTGGAAATGTAAAATATAAACTCCTAAAAGGGAATTTTGTCCTTATCGAGCAAAATTCCATGCATTAATTCCCAGAAAGCATTTACTCCAAAGAAATCTTGAGGTATATACAAATTATGATGCCTAAGGCTATTTATTCTTGCGCTATTTGTAATAGTAA
Source organism: Tamandua tetradactyla (assembly GCF_023851605.1). Classification (NCBI taxonomy): domain Eukaryota; kingdom Metazoa; phylum Chordata; class Mammalia; order Pilosa; family Myrmecophagidae; genus Tamandua; species Tamandua tetradactyla. Next base: position 193,836,376 of record NC_135327.1, on the reverse strand, counting down.
AAGGAAGGAAACGGCCCAATTCCATAAATAGGGGATTTCTTGAGTAAATAATTACAGCATTCACAAAATAAAGTACTTCGCAGTTGTAAAATTAATGAAGAAGACCTCTATATACTGCTATGAATATACCAATATTGTATATAAAGAGATAGCATTATAGTAGGATAAACAGAAGCAAATAGTTTGATGGAGGAGCATTCTCTCTTAAAAAAGAGTTTCAGCTAAACGATGTAGAGAAATAGAATGAAATAATTTGCAACCCCTAATAAAATAATGAGTCTAACTAAGTACCACCAATGCTGCTAAAACCATTAGATACATGTTTGGTATTTATAACGAGGCTGGTAACAGCCTCCAACCAATATTAACATCACAAAAAAGAAAGCAAACCAGATATTATGGGCTCTTCAAACAAAGGAAAGACACAGTACTTCCAAGGTCGTATTATTAACAAAACTTTGAACCTGAATATGATCAAGCCACTAGATCTAATAAGATTGGCGAGATGTTGATAATTGTTGAATTTGGGTGGTAGCTACTGTTACTTTTGTGTATTTGAAATTTTCCATAATAAAAAGGTAAAAAAAAAAATCTTTTCTCTGAGATAAGTATTTTTATACACAAAAGGAAACTATGCATTCCAAAAATTCTATTTTCATTTTGTGGTTCTTATTTGGTCTTGTATCTTATATTAATAAACCACATATTGATATGTGTGGAGGGGGGAGTTTCTTTGTTCCTCTTAGCACTATGGAGACAGGCTGACATTTTCAGAAAGAACATTGGTAGAAAATAAAGGGAAACAAACAAAGAAAGCACACTCATAAAGCCATCACTATGATTTCTGGTTCTAAAACAGCAGCACAGTGACAAGTGTCCTTTGGCTAGGTATGTTTCTGTCTCTAGTTATGACCCCTAGGACCCCTCCCATTTTTATTTATATTCAAGATGTTGACACTCCAGGAATCTGAAGATAATGTTGCCAAGGGGAAGTGAAACAAGAATGAGTGTACAATAGATGGGATTAGCTATCAGTAGAAATGATCCAGAGGGCAGTGTTTTTGATTTTGAGAAAGGACAAAGTGATTTCTTCAGACTAGAATATAAGTAAAAGTGGAATAACCTGGTTAATTGTATCCTAACATAACAGACTGAAGCAATGATTGCTGAACTGTTATCTCCCAAATATTTTAGAAGGGATATCAAACCGTAAGGGATTGGTAGATGTTTTATTTAGCACTGTCTAGCAGGCAAAGATCTGATTCAATCTGTATTTTAGAAAAAATTCCTGCAATATGGTCACAAATTTAGTTCTGGAGTTAGACTGTCTGGATTACTGAATTTCTAGACGCTTTAGTTTCTTGCTCTGTAAATTGGGGATAATGGTGTTACCTGCTTCAAAGGGTAGGCTGTGAAGATTAAATGAAAAATTCATATAAATCTTCCTGGTCACAGTAAGTCCCAATTAAGAGCTACCTTGGGAAGGATGGAGAGTAGTAGTTAGAGTGAGGAAGATAGAGACTAGTTAGGAAGCTGTGTCTATAGTTCATAAATGGTGGGATAATACTTTGAGGTAAGAACGAAGCAGTAGCTACCACCCAAATTCAATAATTATCAACATCTGGTCAATCTTATTAGATCTAGTGGCTTGATCATATTCAGGTTCAAAGTATCCCACTATCCCAGCATGGGAGAGTTTGGTGGATGTGAACAGTCCAACCTTTAGAGAGGTGGCCACTAATTTGGAACAAGAATAATTCATAATAATTTTCCACAGCCTGGGAAAATACCCTCAAGACCATTCAATTCCATTTGCTCTGACTGCAGCCTCACTGAGCATCCTTTTGATGGCTAATCTGGTTTCCTAGGTAACCTGAAGGGCATTCTGGTTTATTATGTAACATCCTTTGAGAGTCTAATTAGGGAGGTCTTGAGAACCAGGTCAAATCAGGTTGCATTTACAAATTTAGGGGTCTGCTGCTGCAAGTCTGAGGCCCAGTCTCCCTACTTAGAAAACTACATTGAGATTCTGCCATTCTAGAGTTTCTGAACATCTTCTCTGAAAGATGTTTCTCTGAAAGATGGCTGTTAGCACATCAGTGAGGGGCAGAGTACATGTTATAACCCCAAAAGTACCATGGGTGAGAGGAGGTTAGGGTTGAACATATCAGAACCACCAAGGAATGAGTTATTGTTGAAAACTGATGCTGTTATGAGCCACCTGGGAGATATCCCTGGACCCTGATATTTTCACTTTTAGGAATCAATCCTGTGTAAAGAGCCTGAGAAGTGGGCAAAGATGTATGCTTATGCTCTTCAGAGTGTTGTTTATAATACTGGAAAAAAATAGTACTTCTGAGACTTTGTACATGTATTGTGGGATACAGTTTGCATAGTTGAAAACTGGAATTCTTATTCTCAGCTTTGGAGGATAGAAGGCATTCAAGTCCTTATTTTGAATACTGGGAAATAAAGAGTCAAAAATCAAACATTTTAAATTAAAAACTTGACTGTCCAGGCAACACAACAAGCAAACTCACTACCCTTCCCGTGTCTATGTAGGACATGACTCCCAGGGGTGTGGACCTTCCTGGCATCATGGGGCAGAAATCCTAGAATGAGCTGAGACTCAGCATCAAGGGATTGAGAAAACCTTCTTGACCAAAAGGGGGAAGAGTGAAATGAGACAAAATAAAGTGTCAATGGCGGAGAGATTCCAAACAGAGTCAAGAGGTTATCCTGGAGGTTATTCTTACACATTAAGTAGATATCACCTTATTAGTCAAGATGTAGTGGAGAAGCTGGAGGGAACTGCCTGAAAGTGTAGAGCTGTGTTCCAGTAGCCATATTTCTTGAAGATGATTGTATAATGATATAGCTTTCACAATGTGATTGTGTGATTGTGAAAACCTTGTGTCCGATGCTCCTTTTATCTACCTTATCAACAGATGAGTAAAACATATGGAATAAAAATAAATAATAGGGGGAATAAATGTTAAAATAAATTTAGATCAAAATGCTAATGATCAATGAAAGGGAGAGGTAAGGGGTATGGTATGTATGAATTCTTTCTGCTGTCTTTTTATTTCTTTTTCTGAATTAATGCAACTGTTCTAAGAAATGATCACGATGATGAATATGTGATGGTATTGTGAATTACTGATTATATATGTAGAACTGATTATATATGTATTTCCTGTTCTTCTCTTCCCATATTGTTCTTGTTGGACAAAATCAAACCTTATTTCAACCCAATAATACTCGAGCACGTGCATATTGGAGAAAAATTTATCAACTCCGATGAGTACATTTACATTAAACTTGCAAACACAAATCTCCTACACACTGCCCAGAAGTTCTTCATTTCTCCAGCAAATTATTTCTGGAAGACCATGTCAGACTTTTCTTTCCTCAGACTTCTAACACTCTCTTTCCTCACTCTCAACTGGGAACCATGCCCCCTATTTCAGTAAGGAGGGAAAAGCAATCAGATAGAAACTCCTCATCTTCCCAACACCAAATCTACCAATCTGCGTTCATACCTTTATTTTCCTTTCCGCTGGTGAAGAAAGTATCCCTGCTCCTACCAAAAGCCAACCCCTCCATTTGTGTTGCATATTCCTATCCTTTTTACCTTCTAAAATATATCGAATCTCAAGATTCTTCCCTCTCTCCTGAATCAGGATTTTCTCCTCTCCTGCATCAGGTTTTCTACATTTGTACACAACCATGCTTTACCAGCTCACATCATAAATGCCTCTTCCATCCCATGCCCCCCTCCAGCTACTGCTCTATTTCTCTGATTTCTTTCACAACCAAATGCATGGACAAGGAGGTCTATACTCACTGTCTTTACTTCCTTACTCCCAATTCTCTCCCTAACTTGCTCTACCTGAGCTCAACTGTTCTTATCAAAGTCACCAATAATGCCCGATCTGCCAAAATCAATGGTTGAGTTTGTTCTCACCTTCCTTGATTTTTTGTCAGTATTCAACCCAATGACTATTTTCTTATTTTTGAATACTCGTTTTTCTCTCAGCTTCCAGGACCAACACTTTACTCCTGTTTTTTCTGCAATATTTCTACCTACTCCTCAGACTCATTTGTTGCTCTTTCTCACCTATCCTAACCTTAACTTAGAAAGTCTAAGTACATGCCCTTAGCCCTCTTCTCTATTTACTTTCTATCCCTAGGCAAACACATGTAGAAGTGATCCAGAATGGGATCACTAGGTTTCAGCCACACTGGTCTTCTTTGTATTCTTCCAACACACACTTGTTTCAACCTCAGGATTTTTGTACATGTTGTGTTTCCCTTTGCATGGATTGTTCTCCCCTTACTTCCATGACGGGTTCCTTTTCATTATTTTCAGTTCTATTTAGACAGACTCTTCCTGACCACCATACATAATACTGGTTCCCACTGCTACCCACTTATTCTAAATCACATTACCTTGTTTTATCTTACTTTTATTTTGTACTTACTTGTACTGTCATTGTTTTACTATCTGCCTTTTGCCTTCTTGATTTGGTCACTCAGCTTATTAATTTTTTCTCCTTTCCCTTCTAATATAAATATTTTTTAAATTTCCTTCTAAGTTTCTTTTTAGAGCTGTTCAACAAGATTTGATAAGTAGTATTTATTGTTTGGTCCAAAGTAATTCCAGTTTCCAGTGCTATCTTTTATTTGATCCATGAGGAGTTTATAAGTGGTTAAATTTTTTTTCAAAACGTACAGGATGACTTAGAAGTTATCTCTTACAAATTTCTAACTTAATTATATTTTCTTAAAGAATGAGGTTTGTATGATGCTAATTATTTGTAATTTGTTAAAATTAGCTTTGTGAACCTAGTGTGGTCAATTTCTGTGAATATTCTATGTACACGTGAAAAAAATGTACATTCTTTATTGCCAGGTGCAATATTCTCCCTACATATCTATTAACTTAAGCTTGTAATTATGTTATTTGAATTTCTCAATCCACATTTTTTGCCTATTTAACCTATTAATTATTGAGAAAGCTATGCTTAAAATCTTCCTGTTTGAGCCCAAAATAAGAATGAGGGCCTTTAATACAGTATAGCTTAATGTAATGCCTGGATACATCCCAGAGTATATTATGCAGATAATAAAAAAGTATTGGCAAAGTCCCTTGAGTGATGGGAGAAAAGTAATGAACTGTTAAACTTTGCCACCAGGGAAGCTCTGGATACTGTTTCAACATTAGGGACACCCAAATCAATAGGCCAAGCCCTTGATTGTGAGGCTTGCTCTTGTGAAGCTTATGTATGTAGCAGAGAAGCTTAGCCTATCTACAGGTATGCCTAAGAGTCACCTCCGGAGGACTTCTTTTGTTGAGAAGGAAGAGAAGGAAGAATATAACAGAGAAGATTGTATTAAACAGATGAGTATGACTGTTGAATCATTATATTGATGTTTCTGTTGGTCTCCACTGTCTTGGAGCAGCTAGAAAAAACAACAAAGAATCATGAAACCATAACCCACACCAGACTTTAAAATCTGTTCTATACCTACTTGTTGAAATATACTTGGAAATTCATTGCTTTTTTGTATATGTTAATATATAATAAAAAAGTTTTAAAACCTCTGTATTTGATATATCATTAAACTAAATATCAGTTTTACTTTGTTCTTTTAATGCCCAAATTATCATTATTTATTATAATTAATCTTTTATTTAGCTAATGTTTGTTTAGATTAACTAGCCTATTAATCAATTTTTGGGCTCATTTCCTTATTACATATCATTAATTACTTCTGAATTTAGTTTTCTCCTTTGAAGAATATCTGTAAAAATTTCCTTTAGTTTGGGTTTATTGATGGGAAATTCTTTCCATTCTGGTCAAGCAAAGGGTTTCATCTCTTCATTATTCTTGAACAATGGTTTAACGGGTTTACAGTGAGGTTTGTTTTTCTCTTTTCTTAACACACCAAAGATAATATTCTAATGTCTTCTGACTTCTACTGTTGTGTTCAGAAGTCTTCTAAAAGTCTAACATATTCCTCTTAGGTTATTTCTTTTCTTTTTGACCATTTTAAAATTTTTATTTTGTTTTTTTTTGTGTACTGAAACTTCCTTATGGTATGCCTAGGTATGGATTCCTTTTATTTATTTTTCTTGACATATGTTGTGCTTCATGAATCTAAAGATTTGTGTCCTTATCGATTTTGGAAAATTTTCTACTATTACCACTTTAAATATTATTTCTCATCACTTTCTCTATTTTCTCCTTTCAGGACTCTTTTTATTAGACATATATCAAATCTTATTCCATCCTCAATATCTCTTACTTTTTCCCTTATATTTTCTATTGCTTCATTTCTCTTTTTTTCATTCACAGTAATTTCTTATATTACAATTCCTAATTCCCTCTTTGGCTTTTAAGCTATTTAATCCACCCACTGAGTTTTAAATTCCAATTAATATATTCTTCATTTTAAAAGTTCCATTTATTTATTTTTCAAATATTGTTATTTTTTATAGTATATCATTCTATGTTCATATATTTTATTTTATTTCTTTAATAAATTGAAAAATAGTTATTTTATGATCTATAGTATTGTTTTTTTAATGTGTCTTCCTACATATATGTATTTCTATATCAATACATACACACACAAAAGCAGATGTGTGATATGTATTTCATAGTGAATTTTGTATACAACTTTTTTTGGGGGGGGTGGGGGTTCATGGACCTGTAATCCAACCTGGGTCTCCTGCATGGCAGGCCAGAATTCTACCTGAACTACCTGTGTACCCTGTACCACTGATTTTTAAAATAAGCTTTTAATTTTAAAACAGTCTTAGATTTATCCAAAAGTTATAAAGATACTTCAGAGTTCCCTATTATTAACATCTTACACTGGCATGCTACTGTTCTAGTTTGCAAGTAAGTGGAATGCAATATACCAGAACTGGAATGGCTTTTAAAAATGAGAGTTTAATAGGTTAAAATTTTACAGTTCTCAGCATATAAAAATATCAAAACTAAGGCATCCAGGGAAAGATACCTTAATTCAAGGAAAGTTGACAGGTAAGGAACACCTCTGTCAGCTGGGTAGTCACGTGGCTGGCATCTGCTGGTCCCTTGCTCCTAGGCTCTGCTGCTTTCAGCCTCTGTTCCTGTGGGGGTTCCTCACTTTGCTTCTGTGGGTCTGGCTTTCATCTCTTGGCTTCCTTTGACTCTCTCCAGGTATTGGCTCGCTTAACATTTCATGGCAACATCTGCTGGGCTCCAAGCATCTCCAAACATCTGTGTCTCTGTTCTCCGAGTGTCAGCATCTGTGTTGGCTCTGCTCTGAAGTTTCTGTTGGCTCTGCCATTTCTTTTTATTTATTTATTTAAAAAATTAAGAACAAACAAAAGCATTAACATATCATTCCATTCTACATATATAATCAGTAATTTTCAATATCATCACACAGTTGCATATTCATCATATCTTAGAACATTTGCATCAATTCAGAAAAAGAAATAAAATAACAGAGAAAAAAAAGATTATACCTACCATTCCCCTTACCCCTCACTTTCATTTATCACTAGCATTTCAAACTGAATTTATTTTAACATTTGTTCTCCCTATTATTTATTTTTATTCCATATGTTCTACTCGTCTGTTGACATGGTGGGTAAAAGGAGCCTCAGACACAAGGTTTTCCAATCACACAGTCACATTGTGAAAGCTATATCATTATTCAATTATCACCAAGAAAAATGGCTACTGGAACACAGCTCTACATTTTCAGGCAGTTCCCTCCAGCCTCTCTACTACATCTTGACTAACAAGGTGATATCTACTTAATGCATGAGAATAACCTCCAGGATAACCTCTCTACTCTGTTTGGAATCTCTCAGCCATTGACACTTTGTCTCATTTCTGACTCTTTCCAAAATGCTTCCTCTTTTAAAAGATTCCAGTAAACTAATCAAGACCCACCTGAAATGAATGGAGTCATAGATACATCTAATCAAAAGAGCACACCCACAATAGGGCATGCCACATCTCCTTGGATATAATCTAATCAAAAGTTTCTAACCTACAGTATTGAATCAGAGTTGAAAGAAACAGCTGCCTCCACAAGACTAGATCAGGATTAAAACGTGGCTTCTGGAGTACATAATACTTTCAAAATGGCACAGCGTCATTTGTCACAATGAGTGAACCAAAACTAGCACATTAGAATTAAGTAAAATCCATCCATTTCTCAGTTTTCCTCAGTTTTTATGTAATGTCCTTTTTCTCCCAGAACACCACATTGCAATTAGTTGTCATGTCTCCTTAGGCTCCTTTTGGAAATTTTGGAAAATTTTCCCTGCATTTGATGACCTTGACAGTTTTGAAGAGCAGTGTTTGTGGGCCCTAAATTGGAATTTGTGTGATGTTTTTCTCACAATCAAGCTGGGGTTATGGTTTTGGAGGAGGAAGAACACAGAGGTAAAGTACCATTCTCATCACCTCATATCAAGGGTCCCTACTATCAATAAGACATCACTATTGATGTTGACATTGAACATGTGGCTAAGGCGGTGGTGTTCATCAGGGTTCTCCACTGTAGAGTTAGTGCTTTTCCTCTTTTCATACTTCTCTGCCCGTAAAGAAGGTACCAAGTACAGCCCACATTTATGAAGGGGGGGTTTTGCTTCACCTCCTGGAGGGCAGAGTATCTACATGAGTTATTTACAATTCTCCATGGGAGGTTTGTCTATTCTCCCCCATTTATTATATCAGTATAGATTCATGGACATTTATTTTATACTTCAGGGTATAATAAATTCTTACTTCATTTATTTTGTTCCCAAATTGTTGCATCTTTGGTAATTGGGAGCTCTTTCCGTTGGTTTCCATGTCCCTTTGATATGCTTCCATCATTCTGGAGTTTTGTGAGTACTTCCTTACTTTCTGACACTATAAGATTTCCCAACCTCACTTCCTGCCTCAGTCTTAGAATCATCCATTTCTTCAAGGAACCCTGGTTCCTTTTATTGGAGAACGGTATTAGAAATCAAGATATGGACACTAGATATAGCCATTAAATTTATTATCTCAAATTCTTGTGGGTTTAACTGTGCCTTTTGTTATTTCTGCTGACCTATGGTTTTGCAGAATTTTTTCATGTGTGTCTTAAAGTTTTGGACTGTGAGCTCATATGTGGAGGCTCTTTGTCTTTGGGAACTGTAGGCAGCTGGAATCAGGGATTGTCACTCCAGGATAATTAGTGTTTTGATAGACACCACAGTGTTGCCATTAGCCTCAAATAATTTTGTTCCAATCATTAAATTCTTTGTTTGAGGTTTCCAGGAGCACAAAGATAGTATACATTCAAACTACAAACCCACACGAACATGAAGGCAAATCTCTAGTTATAAATTCTCAGGTGATACTTTTGTTCTCCCTAAGTCAGGGCTGAGATGAAAAAGCTCCATTTTTAACTCCCTGCAGAGATGTATTGTCTTTTTCTAAGCCTTTTCTCCTTTTTACTGCAAAATAAAGAAATTGGCTTTATGTGGATGTCTCAGTTCTAACTCTTCATTTTGTCTCCTGCTTCCACATAATCGTTAAAATCCAAACCTTTTAGTTAACTGAAATCAGCAACGTTTCCTCAACTTTCCTCAGCCAGATCCACAAACTTATCAGTTGTGCTTACCACTTGGGCTTTCAGGTTCCTGTTTATTTGACACCCGCAAATTGACCTGATGTTACCGAAAGATTGCCTGTGCATTTAAAAAGATATTTTGACAGATTCTGGTCAAACAGGATGTTGGCCTAAAATGCTCCAGTGTTTAGTTCTCCCACATATCTTTGAACAATTAGCAAAAACTGGCAGAGCCATCTTTCTCAAAGTTCAAGAAAACAGTTAAAATATTGCAATAACTTGGTAAGGGACCAATCAAGAAAACAGTTTTAAAAAAGGGTAGGAGAAGCTCATGACACCCTTGCTGACCTCCCCAGGATTGATCTACTTATGCAACATTGATTGATTAAATTAATTGAATTGTAATTGGACCTGCTGCACCAGAATAGCTTTTACCTGAATCAGTGGAGGCTCTGCTTCCTCCAACAGGTAGAGCCCTGTGGCCTTGGAATGGGAATCAAGGAAAAAGAAATGGTGTAGAAGAGAGGCAGAGAAAGGTTAATAACAACAGTTTAACAGTTGAGGAGGGGGAAGAGATCAAGATCGAGAGAGAAAGAGAGGGCTACAGTAAAAGAGAGGTGATGCTACTGAAAGAGTAAATTGAAAATTGTATGGGCCCCTGTATACTACGCTTTGAAGCTTTGGCATTTTGGCTTTAATTATACATAGCTTGGAATCCACAGAGGATTTAAAACAAAGGAACTACAGGATCATGTTTGCTTTTAGAAGATGGGAATACCAGTGCAGAGGCCATACTGTGTGGTGGTGGGGGTGACAGAAGAGAAAACTACAGCTTCCTAAGCATATACTGTGAGTCTAATAAGATTTATCCCAAGGATTTGATATTTTGATACTATAGTAAATGGTATCTTTCAAAAAGCATTTTATAAATGGTTATATTCAGGGGCTAGAAATACAATTGATTTTTATATATCGGCCTTTTAACCATCAAACTTTTTAATAAAATATTTTCATTATAAACAATGAACAGGGCAGGCCACGATGGCTCAGCAGGCAGAGTTTTCGCTGACCATGTCGGAGACCCGGATTCGATTCCCTGTGCCTATCCATGCAAAAAAACAAAACAAAACAACAAACAGACATACAAACATTCTTGACATATAAACACTCTTGACATGGTTACAATCAATGGCTCACAATGGCATCGCATAGCTGTGTATTCATCACCATGATTATTTTTTTGAACATTTGTATCACTCTAGAATAAAAAGTAAAAAAAAAAAAAAAAAACTCACACATGCCATACCCCCACCACTTCCTCTTATTGACCATTAGTATTTCCATCTACTCACTTTATTTTAACCTTTGTTCCCCCATTATTTGATTATTTTTATCCATATTTTTTACTCATCTGTCCATACCCTAGTTAAAAGGAGCATCAGACACAAGGTTTTCACAAAGACACAGTCACATTGTAAAAGCTATATCATTATACAATCATCTTCGAGAAACAAGGCTATGAGAACACAGCTCTACAGTTCAGGTACTTTCCTGCATCCAGTTCAATACACCATAAACTAAAAAAGGGATATCTATATAATGCATAAGAATAACCTCCAGGATAACCTCTCGACTCTGAACTCTCCCAGCCACTGACACTTAATTTTGTCTCATTTCTCTGTTCCCCCTTTTGGTCAAGAAAGTTTTCTCAATCCCTTGATGCCTGGTACTGTATCATCCCAGGATTTCTGTCCCCTATTGTTAGAGAGTTTTACACCCCTGGGAGTCATATCCCATGAAGAGGGGAGGGCACTTGCCATGTTGGCTTAAAGAAAGAGGCCACATATGAGTAACAGAAGATATTCTCTGGAACTGACTCTTAGGCATAATTTTAAGTAGGCTTAGCCTATCTTTGCAGGAATAAATTTCATAGGGGCGGCCCCCAAGATTGAGGGCTTGGCCTATTGATTTGGTTGTTCCCACTGCTTGCTAGTATATCAGAAGTTCTCCAAATGGGTAAGTTGACTATTGCACCCTTTTGTCCCATTCCCCCAAAGGGACTTTGCAAACACCTCTTAATTAATTGTCCAAATCTCATTGGGATCTATTGGGGTATCACACTAACCTGGACAAACCAACAAAATCTCATGCTCTATTCAAGATTCCATGTACTTATGGTGTTAATTAAAATGACCATACAAGTTAAATTAGGAAATGCACTACCAAAAATATAAATTTTGCACCAAATAAATGTCTCTCCCTTTAGACTCACACAGATGTTGAAGTTTTAAAATATAAACAATATCATTTTTTACCTGGTCAAGAATACCATTTTTAAAAAAGTTTAATTTCCATTTTCTTTTCTTTTCAGAGAGTAGTTTTTCTTCAGTCTTTATAGACTCAGCTCTTTACATGGGCTTTGGTGGAGGTCCTGGAACAGCACCTGCAGGCCTAAATCAGGGTGCTGGTGTCCTGTCCTTCCTCGCTTCACATGATCAGTTTCTGACCACTTTACTGTGAATGGCACAACTCACACAGTAATGTAGTTTCACATACAGCTTAGGAAGTGCAAAGATGTTGAAAATACTTCGAAAATGTCCCTGATGGCTATAGCCTCTACTATGTTTCAAATGAAAAACTTATTAATGGTCTTATCCTTGGGCACACAGCACACAGTTTGTGCAGCAAATAGGTTACATACGGCCATGGCCCTTTTGGGTATGACTCTGTCCCTTCTTTTCTGTGTTGTCTTGGAAGTGAACACCGAGAGCTGCAAGAATACCATGTCAAATTTTAAAATCATGAAAAGTTTTAAGAAAAAGGATGAAAAAATATGTACCATGCAAATGCCAATAGAAAGAAAGATGTAGAGGCTAATTTATAACAGTCTAAATAGATTTAGAACAAGTAATATTAGCAGTGATAAAGAGGGACATTTCATAATGTTAAGATGCTCAATTAATCAAGAACACATAATGTCCCTAAATAAGTATGCATCTTCTAATAAAACTTCAAAACATATGAAGTAAAATTATTCATATCAGCTTTTGGTATGTGATTTGGATCTGGGTTTCCACTTAAAAATAGAGAAATCTTCAGGAAATCTAATTGAGAATAAACGGAAGAGACAAAAGAACAGCATAAGGACAGGAAAATTGAACATGACTAAACAGATTTTAAAATTTCAAGGTAATTCTATGTACAACATTGTTCAATTTACTTTAAAAATCTAGGTGAAAAGGTTATTTTTAGGTGGAAATTAATTTTTGAAAGTGATTCAAGAAGTGAAATTCTTGAATAGAACAATTATGATAGGATACATTTAAAACAAATAATTAAGGAATTCTTCTTCTCAAAGCCACCACCCCCAGAAAGTTTACAGACAAGTTGTCCTAATCTTTTGATAGGAATAGATCATACTTGTGCTATATATAATGTTCCAGAGGATAGAAAAATATTTAAATCTCCCAAAATCAGTCTAGGAAGCCTACATAGTCTTGATATAAAAAAATAAAAATGGAATAAACAAAAAAGAAAGTTATAGTCCAATCTCACTTCAGAATAACCTAAATAAAATAGTATAAAATCTCATCTAAAAGTATAATACAAAATAACCATGAAGGGCTCAAAACAGAAATTCAATAATGGTTTAATATTGGGGAATTTATTACCATAAAGCAGGAGTTCTTTGAGTTCCAGAGCAAGTAAAACCCAGTGCCCTCTTCCAGTTCTTCCAGCTGTGCTGACATCTGGACTTGCCCTTGCCCATTCTTCTAACACCAAAAAGCTGTAGTTGCTGCTTTAATAGTCAAATGCCTCCCCTAAGCTAAGCTGCTGAGAATCTTCACGAAAGCCCAGGCCTAAGCTTCTGGAATAGGAAACCAAACCAATGAATAGAGGATGGAGAAAATTTAAAAGACAAAAGCATCTTAGGTGTTGAGTGGAATTAGTAAAGTTCATTACATGTCATAATAATAATTATTATATAAGTATAATTACATAGATTTATTGTTATTATTATTATTGAGGGGAGAAAAGTGCTCTGGAAAGAGGAATGTTCATGTGGGCATGGGTGGAAAAACGAGGGAAGGGGAACAGATTTTGACAGGTGTGGAGTTGAGTGTGCCAAAACAGCTTGGGCATGGCCACAATTATAAAAGGATCCTTATTTTGAGGAAGTAGGGCAGTTGGGGGAATAGCTCAGGAGTAGAACATTGGCCTGCAGATCAACAGATCCCAGGTTCAAATCCAAGTACCTCCTGTCATTTGACTTCTACTCCTTGAGCCAGCAAATGGGGGTATAATTCCTTGTTTTCTGGTAAGACAACCTCATAGAACTAAAGTGTTCCACAAGTGATAAAAAATGAAAGTGTTCCACTTATGACATTTTTCATATATTACATTTTTACCTCCTCAGCCATAAACATTTTCTGGAGGGGTAGATGGAATCCGCCCTAGGCTTTCTCTGTGCTTCTCTGTGTCTAATTATAACCATCATGATTTTATTTGTTTGCACCAAGCTTGTTCCAAAGAAAGGAATCTGATGCAGCTTACAATAAAAGATACAATAAAACTTCATCCCGTCAAACAAGTACAGCAAGGCAATGGCTGATCTTTTAGGAGAGGAGGTAAACAATTATTCTAGAGAGCCTATATTATGAGATGCTCCTAGTGCATTACAAACTTTTCTCTGAACTTTCCTGTAATCAAACAGATGTGACAATGTATCAACTGATCAATTGAGAAAATATTTTATTGACTCTGAAAAACAGCAGGCACTCATATGATAGTTCTTCAAAGATGAAACAACGGACAGATGATATGGCAGCTCTGTACAGGCACACAGGCCGTGCATTATACAACTCCACCACTTACCTAATACCCTGAAGTTCTGCAACGCTGTAACCCTGGAGACCTCTGAGGAATCCTGTGGAAATGCCTGTAGAGTAATCTTTAAAACTTGTAATACCAATACTGGTCAGGTGGCACAGACTTTCTTATTTTTCTTTTCTTTCCCTTTCCTATTCCCCACACGAAATGCTAGGAATGAATGCTACATGGAGAAAGAGTGAGAAAGGAGCATATGCCAACTCTTCCACTGCTTAGAGAGGAGCTGGATGGATTCTGCAATCCCTGGCTCTTGTTGTACATGGTAGCCAGTAGCATACAACAACTGGCACCTCATAGCACCTCCCAATATACAGCTTCCTCTGATATACCCTTGGGGCCACTTTGCACCACAGTGCTACTGGCATAGCACCCCCCTGTGAACAGATTCTTCAGCATATCCTCAAGCAGTTTTACAGCAAATTCTGAGGTGCAGTGCATACTCGTGGTTAATTTTCTCAAGCACTCCAGAAAGAAGTTTCCTGGTGAGAGCTGCCATTTGGCATCTCCCTCTGGATGGTTTGCCTGGGCACAGCAAAAGGTAGATTCATATCATAATGAGTCTATTTGCTGCGATACCACAGTGAATTTCTCCACTAAGGCACTGCTGTACCCTTTCCAATGTAGTTTGGATCTTAGCCCTGATTATGTGGCGGCGGGGGCGGGGGGGGGGGGGAGACAGGAAAGTGGGATTTGGGTTCTTCTAAATTTGTTTCTTCCTTGGGTGTTCTTTCTTAAACATAGGAATAGTAGCTACTCCTTATATCTGCTCCTCCTATATTCCTTACGGTTGTCTTTAGCCCTTACTAGTAAACTTTCAAATCACTCCAATCCCCTGTTATAGATAATAATCACTTATATTAAACTTTTCCTGTTCAAATTACTGTGTGATTTCTATCTCCCAACTGGATCCTGACAGATGCAGAATTGATACCAGAAGTGGGGTTTTCCAGTAGATAGAACTACGCTGTGGATTTGGAAATCGATTTGGTTCAATTGGGCTTTCAAACAATCTTGAGCTCCTCACCATTTGAAAATTGGATTCTAGTATACAGTCACATCACAATTAATCAAGTTACTACTTGTAGGTGATTGTGTCAAATAAAGCAAGTGATGTGGGGGCCCACATAGCTGCTGTTTCGACCATAAAGATAATTATGAAGATATGGTGAAGGATGGATTCGTATAAGTGCACTTGAGTACTTTCAGAAAGAAAATGACAAGCTTGGGTTCTTTAACTCTCTACTCAAGTCGTGGTCTGTGTTCTAGTTTGCTAGCTGCTGGAATGCAATATACCAGAAACAGAATGGCCTTAAAATGGGGAATTTAATAAGTTGCTAGTTTATAGTTCTAAGGCTGAGAAAATGTTCCAATTAAAGCAAGTTTATAGAAATGTCCAATCAAAGGCATCCATCCAGGGAAAGATACCTTGGTTCAAGAAGGCCGACGAAGTTCAGGGTTCCTCTCTCAAGTGAGAAGTCATATGATGAACACAGTCAGAGTTTCTCTCTCATTGGAAGGGCACATGGTGAACACGGTCAGGGTTCCTCTCTCATCTGGAAGGGCACATGGTGAACATGGTTTCATCTGCTACCTTCTTCTCCTGGCTTCCTGTTTCATGAAGTTCCCTGGGAAACATTTTCGTTCTTCATCTCCAAAGGTCGCTGGCTGGTGGACTCTGTCTCTTGTGGTGATGTCATTCTGCTCTGTTCTCTCTGAATCTCTTCTTCTCCATAACATTTCCTCCTTTATAGGACTTCAGAAACTAATCAAGACCCACCCAAATGAGTGGAGACATGTTATCACCTAATCCCAGTTTAACAGCCACTCTCAATTACATCACTTCTCCAGGGAGATGATCTAATTACAGTTTCAAACATACAATGCTGAACAAGGATTAGAAGAAATGGGTGCCTTTACAAAATGGAATTAGGATTAAAACATGGCTTTTCTAGGGTACAAACCATGTACCCATCATTTCAAACCAGCATCTGAGACAAGAGATCTCTAACAACCCTAAGTGGATCTTACTTCTTTAGATAAATGGTTAACATTGCTGAAAATCAAATACAAAATTTAATTGTTCAAGTTGCTAAATTATAAAAACAGTTGAATTTTAAATGTTGCCAAGTTTCTCATGATTGAAAAAGAATGGGGCCCTAAAACTTGGAATTGGGCATCTAGCTGGACCCAGATGGTGGGTCTTGAGGAGGATGTTCATCCCATTTCAAGGCATCTTCCCCACATGAGTTTACCACAGGGTTTACAGGCCAAGGAAGGCTAGTCTCTTCATACTCCAGAAAGCAAGCCTCTCCCCAGTTCCTGGATGTATAATTGGAATATACACACTTGGCAACTAGTAGAATCCCCACACTGGCTCTCAGACCTATGAGGTGAGGGCCATTATGGTAGTTTGGGCTAAGTAGAAGTCCCCGGAACCTCCCTAACAAGGTAGTAAGCCAGAAGCAATATTACCTCGTGAGGGAAATGCAGAGATTAATGCAATACATGATCTAGGACTTAAAAGTAGCAGGGGTGGTGTCTAAGTTTCTTAGGGCTGCTGTAACAAATTACCACAAACTCAGTGGCTTAGCACAAGAAAAATCTATTGACTCCACCTCTGGAGGTTAGAAAGTTCAAATTGAAGTCTGAAATCAAGGCACTGGCAAGGCCAATGTTCTAGTTTGCCAGCTGCCTGAATGCAATATACCAGAAACGGAATGGCTTTTAAAAAGGAGAATTCAATAAGTTGCTAGTTTACAGTTCTAAGGATGAGATAATGTCCCAATTAAAGCAAGTCTATAAAAATGTTGAATCAAAGGTATCCAGGGAAAGATACCTTGGTTCAAGAAGGCCAATGAAGTTCAGGGTCTCTCTCTCATCCAAGAAGGCACATGGTGAACACAGTCATGGTTTTTCTCCCTCAGCTAGATGAGCACATGGTGAGCACAGCATCATCTGCTACCTTTCTCTCCTGGCTTCCTGTTTCATAAAGCTCCCTGGGAGGCATCTTCCTTCCTCATCTCCAAAGCGCTAGCTAGCAGATTCTCTGCTTCATGGTGCTGCAACATTCTCTGCTCTCTCTGAATCTCCTTCATTCTCCAAAATGTTCCCTCTTTTATAGGACTCCAGAAATTTATCAAGACCCACCCACCCAAATCAGTGGAGACATGTCATCATCTAATCCATCTTAACAACCATCTTGATCAAATCATATCTCCAGGGAGATGATCTGATTACAGTTTCAAACATACAGTATTGAATAGGGATTATTCTGCCTTTATGAAATGGGATTTAGATTAAAACATGGCTTTTCTAGGGGGGCATACATCCTTTCAAACCAGGACAGCCAAGCTCCCCCTGAAACTTGTAGGGCAGAATCCTTTCTTGCTTCTTCCTAGCAGTTGATGGTTTTTCAGCAATCCTTGGTGTTCCTTGACTTGAGGCTGCAGTATTTCAAACCCTGCCTTGGTCATAACCTGACTACCTTCTCTCTGACCTATTCCAGTATGACCTCATTTTAATTTAACTAATTCTACCTGCAATGACCCTATTCCCAAATAAGGTCACACTCTGATGTACTGTGATGCATGCTAGAACATCACCATATCTTTTTATATAGTAGCATTGTTCATTACAGAAAAACAGCAGAAGCAATCTAAGTGTCCATCAACTATGAATGGAGAAACAAAATGTGGTATACCCATACATTAGAACCATCATATCTTTTGGAGGGACAGAATTCAATACATAAGAGGTGGTGATCCTATCATATCCCCCATTTCCCTCTTAACTTACCAATTTGGCCTCTGCAGAAGTCCACTGGCACTGTAAATGATTGTTAACTTGATCAGGTGGTGTTTCCAATTGCAATTTCTGTCCGAGATGTCAAATCTTTCCTAGAGCAAATCAACAAGCAACAAATCCTGTGGCTGTGGGTATGCAACCATTGACTTGAATAATGCCTTTTTCTCTATGCCAATTTGAAAGGATAACCAGAGGCACTTTGCTTTTACCTGGAAATGCCCACAATATATCTTCACAGCCTTGCCTCTGGGCTGCAGTAATTCTCCTCTCTTCCTTGATATAATCTGTAAAGATCTTGATCATCTTGACATTCCATAAAACATCATACTTGCCATCAGAGAAAAGTGGAGCTAGAGGACAGCACACAGGAACAAGAGTACCTTCACAAGTGGAATCAGAACAGAAATTTTCAGGCAGGAAGAGAGGATGATTTGACAAAGGCACAGCAAAAGTTTTTAGTTAAAGAAACAAACTTTTCTATGGAAAATTTAAATTTTTCCTTCAGACTAAGAGAACTAAAATCCTCCAAAGGACCTGGAGAACTACATATGTCAACCTATCATAAAAAAAAAACAGCTAAGAAAAGCACCTAAAAGTGGGAACATGAGAGACACAAAGAACTGCCCTTTGTAAAGGAAAAAGAGAAACTAGTTGGAAGTTTTGGAGATCCCTGTCTTTTATGGAATATGGCCCTGTAAAGTTTCCATAAAATTCCTTAGCATGTCCTTGTGATTGTCTCTGGAAATATTGCTAAGTTTGGGTTCTGATTCCAAAGGATTTTCAAGAAAGAATCTGAGTTAGTCAGGATTCAATCACTGAAGCAGAATCAGTAATATAAATATAGATAATTTGTTAAAGGGATTTTTTTACCAAACACAATTGTAGAATCTGGTTAAACAATTTCTATAAGGATGTTGTTGACTTTATGTCTGATGCTGGATCTTGAAGTCTGCAGGGTAGACAGTTCAGGAGAGAAGATGCATACGTAGTGGGTGAGAACAAAGACAAGCTGGAACTCATTAGCAAGAACTTGAATTTTTATCCATTTTTGCTGTCTCCAACTTTAATGAGCTAAGGGTTCTGAAGGAGAAACTGGTGTTGTCCCAAGACTATCCCACACTCATCCAAGGAGTTGGAGAAGCTGACCGAGACTTCAGGAGAAGGTAGAGGAGCTACAGGTCCAGCTGCTGGCTTGTGCCAACAAGGTGAGCCAGCAGAGATGTGACAATATGTGTGAGCCACAGAAGCACCTGACTCAGCCTTCCAAGCAAAAAGAAAAACATGGATGCTGTTTTATTTTCACTTTCCAAAATCTTGCATGCAAAAAGTGTTTGTTTCTTTGTGGCCCATTGTACCCAGAAACATACAAAAAAAAGGGAATTTTTGGAAAGTAGCTCAGCCTAGATAATTTGGCACATTACAAAATCATCACAGTCCACACATTGTCAACTTGGCATCCAAACATATCTCCTTAACTTAATCTCCAAATAAAGATAATAACAAATTCATGCTTCCATACAACATGATACAACTGCCCCATAACAATTGGTTGTACCTACCCATTCCATATTCTCTTCACCCTCAGCAAGCACTTCAGCTGGTCATAGTTCCTTGTCTGGTGGGGTGACCTAAATCTTTATTTCTGAAAGGGCTGAGGCAAAAGTGGTCCTGTCTGAATTGGTTTGTTGTAGTTTCCCACTGAATTCAATCACAGGACATGCAAGTACTAAGAGACATACTAGAACATGGCTTTGCAAACTATGGCCCAAGGGCCAAATCTGTCCCACCATCTGCCTTTGTAAATGAAGTTCTATTGGAATACAGTTGTGTCCATTTACTTATATATTGTTTATGGCTGCTTTTAAACTGTAACGGCAGAGTAGAATAGTTACAACAATGCCTGTTTGGACCACAAAGTCTAAAATATTTACTATATATTTACTACATATAGTCCTTTATAGAAAAAGTTTGCCAACTCCTGCCCTAGAGGCTCTCATGCATTCCTGACATACTCCTTTTCATATCCATTGTGCAATTGTAACCTACTGCACAGGGTTCAGTAATCTAATTCCCCCTTAATAGTAAGGATCAATTACTTGAGCCAGTACAGTAACTCCCTCTTTACCTTTTGATTCACTGGCATGAAGACTCCAAAGTGGAGGAATGGTGCATAGCAGTCTCAACTTCCAATCCAGATGAAATCATCATTGTGTCCACTGGTGGAAGTTTTATTCTTATTGGGATTGAGTCCTCTAGACTAACAGAGCCTAAAGTCATGAGAGTGGAAACAAAAATTTTGCTATTGGATCACTGGGGTAATAGTGAGAGGATCCACTCTCACTTCCCTTGATTTCTGGACCTGTGAATCCTGACTATGAAAGCAACAGCATCATGTTTTTGATGTTCACTTATACCATATATTGCAACCTGGAGAACTTCGTTCCTGCCCCACATGGTGTTGCCATCTATCTGGTGCCATAGAAACTATTCAACTGTTTTATGAAACCAGCTGCTTCAGTGTGATTGGAAATTTGGTCCATTGTCATATTAACTTGCTGTGAACTGAGTTTCTGGGTCAGAAGCAATGCTTTTTGGAAGATCATGATGGTGGACAAGGCATTCTGTAAGTTCATGGATAGTAGTGTTAGCAGAATTGTGAACAAGGAAGGAAAATCCATCACTAGATCACGTGAATATTCCAGTAAGGACAAAGTGTAGCTTCTTCCATGATATAGTGGTCCAATATAATCAACCTGTTTCCAGTTACTGGCTGTTACTTGTGGGGAATAGTTTCATTTCGGGGTCTTCATTATTTGTCAGTGCTTTTGGACGATTGGGTACTTAGCAGTGGCTGTAACCCAACCTCCCTTGGTGAATGGAAGTCTGTTGCTGAACTCATGTATGCTCCCAATCTCTGCCATCTGGGCCACTTTGTTCTTGAACCTAAAGAGCAATAAAAGGAGTGACTGGGTAAGGAGGGGGCTGATGTCCAAAGACTGGGTCATCCTTTCCATCTGATTATTAAAATCCTCCTCTGATGAGGTCACCTTTTGGTGAGTATTCTATGGGATGCAAATTTCTTCACAGTCTGTGCCCATTTGAAGAATCTATCCACATACATCTTCCCCAGACTTTTTGCACGAGCTTTTCAATGCTATTACCTTCAAGCCCCTGAATGTCAAGACAAACTATTAGACACAGACTATTAATTTGTGTAAGTCCATACCTCTAGCCATCTCTTCTTCTAGGCAAAATAAAGAATGATGTGCACTCCTCAACTTCTGCCCATGCATTGTTCACAATTTGCAATGGATGGAGGTGGCCTAAAGGTGCACTGATGGAGGAATGGAAAGGGGAACTATGATGTATACATACAATAGACTACTGAGCGGCAGCAAGAAGCAATGAAGTTGTGAAGCATGGAATTAGGTGAATGAAGCTTGAGAACAGTATGTTGAATGAAATGTCAGAAACAAAAAGACAAATATTATCAGGTCTCACTCATATGGACTAAATATAATATACAAACTTAGAGAACTTAAGTCAAGAGCATGGATTATCAGGTTGGGGCCTATTGTAAAGGGTCTTAGATTGTAAGCTCTCCTAGGGTAAGTATGTTTTTCTAGACTTTTGCTATTTCTTAATTCTAAGACATTGATCTATTTGTGTATAACTTCGTGGTTTCCAGAAGCTTCAGGTATTTTTATGACAGCTGAGACTCAG
This sequence comes from Tamandua tetradactyla, assembly GCF_023851605.1. NCBI lineage: Eukaryota > Metazoa > Chordata > Mammalia > Pilosa > Myrmecophagidae > Tamandua > Tamandua tetradactyla. The sequence goes on along the minus strand of NC_135327.1, from coordinate 193,814,344 downwards.
AGTTAGAGCTCTGAAGTTATGAAAGTCAGCACTACCCCATTCAGCAACCCCATTTCCAAAAAGTGAAAAAAGTGGTCAGACTTTCATTAGAGATATGAATGAAGCTGATCTGGGTAGAACTAAGGTAAATCATAATAAAGGTAAAGGATTATGTGGTCCATATTTTAAAACTCCAACTTCCGCATGAGACAAAAGGAAGAGATACTTATTTGGCACAAAATTTATATTTGGGGTAGTGCATTATCTAATTTAACTTGTAGGGTCAGTATATTTGAACACTATAAATACATGGAATCTTGAATGTAGTGTGAGATCTTGTTGGTTTGTGCAGGTTAGTGTGATGCCCTGATATCCCAGAGTAATTTGGGCAGAGAGTAAACAAGTATTTACAAAGTATCCTTGGGAGACTGGGGAGAACAGAAGAAATATTAAACTTCCCATTCTTGGGAATTCTTGATATTCTTGCAAGTAGTGGGGGCAACCAATTCAACAGGCTGAGCCCTTGATCTTGACTCTATGAAACTTATTCCTACAAAAGATAGGCTAAGCCTACACGTAATTATGCTTAAGAGTTACCCCCAGAGAACCTCTTTTGTTGCTCAGATGTGGCCTCTTTCTTTATAAGCCAACTCATCAAGTGAACTCACTGCCCTCTCCCCTGTGTGGGACATGACTACCAGGGATGTAAATTTCCTGACAGCATGGGACAGGACTCCGGGGATGAGCCAGGACTTGGTATCATGGGATTGTGAAAGCTTTCTTGACCAAAAGGGGAAAGAGAGAAATGAGACAAAATAAAGTTTCTATGGCTGAGAGATTTCAAACAGAGTCGAGAGGCTATCCTGGAGGTTGTCCTTATGAATTATTTTTAGTTTGTGGTATAGTGGAGTGGCTGGAGGAAAGTACCTGAAACTGTTGAGCTGTGTTCCAGCAGCCTTGATTCTTGAAGATGATTATATAACTATATAGCTTTTACAATGTGACCATGTGATTGTGAAAACCTTGTGTCTGATACTCTTTTTATCCAGGGTATGGCAGATGAATAAAAAATAAGGATAAATAATAAATAAATAAATAAATAAATAAATAAATAGCGGGGGTGGAATAAGGGGTAAAACCTTGGGTATATTGAAATACTAGTGGTCAATGAGATGGACAGGCAAGAGGTATGGGATGTATGAGTTTTTTTCTTTTTATTTCTTTTTCTGGAGTGATTAAATTTCAAAAATGATCAATTGTGATGAATACACAACTATGTAATGATACTGTGAACCACTGATTGTATACTGTGGATGGACTATATCAATGAAGATTTCTCAATAAAAATACTTAGAAAAAAAATATTTCTGTCCATGGGGAGGATTCCCCATCACCACAGGCATTCAAAGGTGTCAGAGTGCTGAAGGCATCTACTTTTGGATGATGCCTTCATATCATAAAAAAAAAAAAAAAAAAAAAAAATCTGTAAACCAGGCCTACATTTCTTCTTCCTCAGTCAGTTGGTCATAGGGACCTCCCTATGATGCCACAGGGGCAGGTTCAGAGAAAGAAGGCAATGTAGCACAAATAGGTAGAAGCTATGGGGATCTGAGTCACTTCCTCTTACAACTTATTTGTGCCTTCAGCACCTTTTTTGGACCTGGTTTCATATACACCACTTCCATTTTATGAGGAAAAGCTACTGTGCATGTCCAATTCTGTGATTTGTTAAGTTGGAAAACACAAATGCAGTTCTTGATGGGAAAGTCAGGTTATATGTTAATTCAGTGGCCAAGATCCAGTAACAAAACAAGCTAAAAGCTGTTTCTGAAAAGGGGTGTAGTTGCCTGCAGAGAAAACTGCATGACTTTGCTTCAAATCCTAAGGTTCTGCACTGTGATTCGCCTATATATATATATATATATATATATATATATATATATATTCGCCTTTCTGCCACTGACGCTTAAGCACTATTGGATCTGCTGAGTAGTACATTCCAAGTGACACAGAAGTTTGCATAGCAGCCTGAACCTTCGAAGAACTGTCTCTTGCTCTGGGCTCCACTCAAAACTGGCAGCGTTGGGGGTCAGCGTTGATTGAAATAGCATGTCCAAATAAGGTATATATTACCTCAAGCATTCAAAGAGATCCAGTAATCATTGTGCTGCTTTCATTGTGCTAGAATGTACCAGATATAGCAACATTTCCTTCACCTTGAAAAGGATATCTCCACATGTCTTAGACCACTGGACCTCAGGAAAAGTCACTGAGGTGATAGGCCTTTGAATTTTTGTGGAATTTATTTCCCACCTCTGGCCTGCAAGCACCTTACCAATGTACCTAGAATTCTTGCTAATTTATGATCACCAGTCATATTGCTGTTACAGTAGACTGTAACATAAGGTTGGATAGTTGATATAGATCTATGATAGTAGAGCGAGTTGTATTGCTAACCTTATAATTTGATAGGAAACTGCTTCTGATGGTCTTAATAATAGCTATAGAAAGAAAAAATAATTTTCAACTCAATACTAGCATAAAAAATGTCAAGGGTTGTGTTTATTTACTTCAGCGATGAGCCACTTCTGGAACAGGAATTGTAATTATCATTCTCTAAGGTCTTCTTCCCAGACCAAATAGGTGAGTTGAATGGAGTATATAGTAAGAATCATCATCCCTGCATCTTATGAGTCCTTGCTTGTGTCATTAATCTCTGATATCCCTCCCAAAATTCCTATATAGCTTTCAGTGTACTATTTTCCTAGGTGGAAGCAGTTCTAGAAGCTTCCAACTGGCTTTTTCTACCATAATAATCCTCACTCCCAGTCAGAGAACCCATATGGGAATTCAACCAGTTTTATGTTGATTACAATTATGCTTTTCAGAACTGGAGAAATAGCCATAGGTGGGTTCAAGGATCCACTGGGCCCACTATGAGATATACCTGGGCCAAAATTCCATTGATCACTTTGAACCCCATAAGCCCTGGTGGACCACGATGTTTTTGGAATTAATGTTAGTTGAGAGCCAGTATCCAGAAATCAATGAAAAATCTGATTGTTTTCCCTTCCCAATGCATAGTCACCCTGGTAAAAGGCTACAAGTCTCTTTGGATAAGTCTGGAAGAAAGATTAACAGCATACATTATTTGCAGGGACCTTTCTCAAGGGAACCCATTATGCCCTTCATTCAAAGGACTCTGAGATTATGAACTGGCTCAAGTCTGGAAATTAATTGAGGGAATATGACTCTCTAGGTGATTCACTTTTACTAGACCTAGAGTTTTACTGCTTGCACTGATCAAGTAAAACTTTAATAGGCTGCCCACCTATTTTAGTTCTAAGGACACCATAATGAATTAGTCAAAACCAAAGATCTCTATTTTAATTACTGCTTTGGTTCTGATGTCCAGTTTGATAGCTATGACCACCTTGTCTTTAAGAATACTGTCACGATTTAGACCTGCCACCCTGAGATCCCATCATCCCCATTGAATTTAGTGATCTCTTTTGATGGTAACAATTCCCACTGTAATTCTTGGTCTACAGAGAAGAGCCACTATACAGCTCTTCAATAATCCTGAAGGTTCTTTCATGAATTTATTTCTCACAATCTTAGAGAAAGAAATGTCTTCTGGACTCTTTTTGTAGGGAATAGTTTTGGGGGAGGTGAATAGGTCTTACATGATAAATCACTCTTGCATTCCTAAGCTTTTGGATACCTTCTGAACCAGTCTGGGTTCAACCAGAGAAGCAGAACCAGGAGGAGATACACTAAGGAAGATAATTTAAGCAATTTTTACAAGGAATTAGCTTATGCAATCTTGGGGACTGGCAAAGTGAATTGAAGTCTGAAGGCCAGGCAGGCAGGAAGGAAAAATTATGAGCAGGCTGGACCCCAATGATCATGATCTTAAGCTTGTTTGTCCATAGGTAACAATAAGGGAGATCTAGGGGGAAGGGAGATCAATTATAGACTCAGAGACTGTTGGGAATCTTTCCTTCAAGGGTGACTTGTGCTCTCCCTTAAAAACTTTCCAAATGAGTAAATTAGGCTCACCCAGGATAATCTCCCATTTAATTAACATATAATAAATTATGTGGACATTAATTACATCTGCAAAATCTGTTCAGCTTTGCCAGATAATGTAACATAATCATTGGAATGATATTCCATTACCTTTGTTATATTCTACTGGTCAGAAACAAGTTATATATGCCACCTACAGTCAAAGAGAGGGAGGTGTGGATGAATACTAGGGTAAAAGAATCATAGAGAGCCATCTTATAATTCTGCCTATCATATCTTCCTTTACAATATACTAAGGAATTTCTGACATTTCAACTTCGACTTCAACTTTAGTGTAGGTGACCATTGTGTCTATATTTCAGTCAATCACCAACTGGAATACAAATTATCTTCATTTGACTGTAGAGGTCCTTGGTTCAAATCCAGGTGTTCCATGTGTTAGTTTGCAAACTGCCAGAATGCAATACACCAGAACTAGAATGGCTTTTAAAAAGGGGAATTTAATAAATTACAAGTTCACAGTTCTAAAGCAATGAAAATGCCCAAATCAAGGTACCAACAAGAGGTTCCCTTAATTCAAGGAAAGCCCATGTGTAAGGAACACCTTTATTAGCTGTATAATCATGTGGCTGGTATCTGCCTATCCAGATTCAGGCTTGCGTAGCATCTCATGGCAACATCTGCCAGGCTGCATGCATCTCTGAACACCCATGTCTCTGTTCTCCATGTGTCTATACCTGTGTTAGCTCTGCTGTGAAGTTTCTGTTGGTTCTGTGGCTTCTCTCATTTCTAAGGTTTCTCCCAAATGTTTCCTCTTTTAAAGGATTCCAGTTGCCTGATGAAGACCCACCTGAAATGGGTGGAGTCACATCTGCATTTAATCAAAACCCACAATTGGATGTGTCACATCTCCATGGAGATAATCTAATAAAAAGATTTCAGCCTACATTATTAAATCAGGATTAAAAGAAATGGCTGCCTTCACAAAATGGAATCAGGATTAAAACATGGGTTTTCTGGAGTACATAATATTTTCAAACCAGCACACCCCCTTTAAGGATATCTTTTCTTCTCATCCTCTTGAGCTAATACATTAAATCAACAATGTCCACTTAGTGAGCCCATTTCAATCAATTCAACCTGATCCAACTTTATATTCCTTCTACTTTGATCCTACTCTAGTGGTTTTAAAATATGCCCATGACTTCTTTGATACATCTCTGTCAAAGATGTGGAGTTTAATTAACCTTCCCTTGAGTGTAGGCTGGATTTAGTAACTTACTTCTAATTAATAGAAAATAATTAAAGTGACAGTAGGTCACTTCTAAGACTAAGTGTCATGAAATACATTCTGGCTCTACCTTTCATCTTTCTCAGATGATTCATTCTGGGGGAATCCAGTTGCCATGTCGTGACGACATATCAAGCAGCTTTGTGGAGAGACTCACATGGCAAGGAAATGAGGCCAACAGCCAGTGAAGAATTGATTCTTCTTTCCAAAACCAATTTGAGTGAGCCATCTTAGAGTGCCTCCAGCCATAGCCAACCTTTCACATGATTGCAATCCCAGTTGACATCTTATCTACAACTTATGAGAGATTTTGAACCAAAATTACCCATCTAAGATATTCCCAGAGTCCTGACCCTTAGAAGCTGCATGATATAATAAATACTCATTGTTTTAACTGCTCTGTTTTAATACAGAGCCCTTCTATCACAAATACTGGCACACCTCTCCTAGGATCAATTAAGTCTCCCAGACCTCTTTGGGAAGATAAAAGAAAGACAGCTGTCTAGAGCTGAGAGTAAAGCCAAAGAAAAAAATTAGAGGATTGATGTGGACATGAATGGAAAAGGAGTTTTAAGGGAAAACAGAAAGCAGAATAGAAGTGAGCAGTGAGGGACAGGATCTATGAGACAGAAAACTAAAATAAAATTTGAAAGTTCCAGTGCTTAAACAGACATGGAAATTGGAGGAGAGGTAGGAGAGAAGGTAATCTTGATCCCACATTATGAGTTATTGGAAAGTGAGCTCAACTGAAATATGGCAAGGAGGGTTCTAGTCTAAAAGGTAGATTCATTTAGAATTAAGCAGGGCTAGCCCCTCTTTACTGAATTGGAATGAGCAGCTTATATGAGAGAAGTGTAAAGAAGCACCGATTACACATCATTTTTATGGGGAGAGGGTATAGCTCAGTGGTAGAACATTTGACTACAGATCAAGAGGTCCCTTGTTCAAATCCAAGTGCCCCCCATCTTTTGATCAGTCTTTTCCTCTTGAATTGATTGACCAGTCTTTTCCTCTTTGAAATGAATTCATTGACTGGTCTTTTTCTCTTTGAACTGAATTGACAAAATTCAATTTTCCAGAGAACACAGTCAAGTTCTGGTAAAGGAGGAAGCTAAACAGCTTATAGAACAGCCCATTTATGGCCATATGGTACTATTCAAGGTGCAGTTATGCACTCAATATTGAAGTCCAAGGACAAAACCAGATCCATCCCCAATACTTTCTTTGAGGATCTATTTCCTGGGATCACATTGGTACTAACTTCTGTACAGCCAGGGCCTAGCCAGGACAGAAAAAAAAGGCACCAATTATTTTAATAGAGAGAATTTAATATAAATAATTGGTAACCAGGAATTAAGAGAACAAAAAGAAAAGACTAAGTATCATGGAGGTAGTAACTGCCAGAAGCAGGTCTAAGGGAACAAACAGGAAAAGTAGAAATTATCAAAAACTTAGAAGGCTGTAGCAAGACCTCTGTGGAGTAGGAACTCAGACCTCTAAGGAGGTGTTGGTGTCTCTGAGGAGGTATGATGAGGGTGGTCCTGAGAGTGTTCAACTACAAGCTGGAATCATTGCTGCTACTGGAATGGAGCTTTCACTGCTGGGGTGATACTGTCAGAACACAAAGCAGAAAGGAAGGAACAAATGTTTTCTATCTCCTCCAACCTTCCTGTCTCCCTCTAGAACCAATTGGTAAACCAATCAGGTAGCCAGCTGGCAAAAGACACATGATTTATAAAGCCCCAGACCCAGTCTGGTTTTATACAAAGCAGAGTACAAAAGGATGGGTTTGAATTTTCTAGATAATAATTTCTTCTGTCATTTCTGCAAAGGGCTCACCCCTTCCAGCAGATAAAAAAAAAGATGAATATATGGATATTGGGGCAATGGGGAAAAAAAGTCAAGCCTGAATTCTAGGGTGTGGCTTTGTGGAAAGAGCTATGATCCAGTAGTCAGAAAATGTGGGTGTGGGTCATACCTTTGAGGTGCTCCTTGCTGGGCCAGGACATTGGTCATTTTAAGTCTGTTTTTTGGTGCCATCACAAAAATCACAATATAGATGTCACTTTAGACTCTTAAAGCTATCATGTGAATGCTGATCTCACCAAACACCAAGGGTGGGGAAGTTGCTGGCCTATGATAAAAGGGAACTGATTGCTTCTCCTAAGCCAGGGATATGAATTAGCAGTGAAGCAAATCTGGTCATTCTGAGAAAATCCAGCCTGATGGTCCATCTGTGGCAGAGGCACTGGATGTGGCTGCAGAGGTAAGGAATGCTAATTAGACCATCCTAGCATGGCAGGGGGTATAGCTCAGGGGTAGAGCATTTGACTGCAGATCAAGAGGTCCCCAGTTCAAATCTGGGTGCCCCCTAGTATTTTAGTCACTAAAGTTGCTAAAGGAATTTCAATTTCCTTCCCCCTTGCTGAATACAAGATTTCTGGCTCTTCTTGTAAAGGGTAAAGAGCCAGAGGATACCTTTCTCTCCCTGAGAAGAGCAGTTTGACCACAGGTGTTGTGCTGATCCCAGCACCCTCTCCTCACATTTTTCCACTATCTCATTGCCTGGTCTGGTTCTGCAATGTGTACTTTGCTCTCCTGGATTGTAGACGAATACTCTGTCTTTTGATAGCAGCCAGAAAGAAATCTGAGATCACCTACAAAGGAACAATAATCAATTACTAGCTGACTTCTCAATAGTGGTAAGGGAGGCCAGGAGATAGTGCAATATAGTGTTCAATATGTTGAGAGAAAATAAGAGTCAACTTAGAATTCTACTCCCAGAAAAACTATTCTTCAAGAACAGAGAAAAGCTGAGAGATGATGATATTGTAAGCTATTGATTGATGATATTGTGAGCCATTGATTGTACACCATGCACAGAACGTTTGTATGTTAAGAATGCTCATGTTTGTATGTTGCTTTGGTTTGATAATAAAAAATAAATAAATAAATAAATGAGAGAATTTACCAACAGACTATCATTAAAGAAAATTCTAAAATATATGTGTTCTAGTTTGCTAGCTGCCGGAATGCAACACACCAGAGACGGACTGGCTGTTAATAAAAGGGGATTTGTTTTGTTAGTTCTTCAGAGGAAAGGTAGCTAACTTGCAGCTGAGGTTCTTTCTTACATGGAAAGGCACAGGGTGGTCTCTGCTGGCCTTCTCTCCAGGCCTCTGGGTTCCAACAATTTTCCCTGGGCATTTTCTTTCTGTACCTCCAAGGTCCTGGGCTGAGCTGCAAGAGCTGAGATGAGGTATGCTGAGCTTCTTTGGCTGGGCTACGTAGCACTCTCTCATTTCATCACCAGCCAATTAAGTCAAACATCATTCATTGCAGCAGGCACGCCTCCTAGTTGACTGCAGATGTAAATCAGCAGCAAATGAGGTTCTGTGTACCATTGGCTCATGTCCACAGCAACAGAACTAGGTGCCTTCACCTGGCCAAGTTGACGACTGACTCTAACTACCACAATATGCTTTAGGAATAAGTTAAAATTATTACAGATAGGAGGACTAAGATACAAGAAGAAATGTTGAATAAAGAAATTGGTTGATATGTAAGTAAATCTAAAAGGTATTGGTCATATAACACAATATTAATGCATATTTTGTAAAGTTTTTTTTAATTTATATACTAGTCAACAACAACATATGAAGAAAGAGTTGACCAGAATTAATGAGTTATAAGTTCTTTACATAATCTGGGAGCAGTATAAAGATATTAACATTAGACTTTTAAAACTTGCATGCATAAATTTCAAGTGTACCATTTCAAAAGTTGTGGTTTTGCCAAGCAAAAGGGGGGTAAAGGGAGCGGACCATGGTGGCTCAGCAGGCAAGCATGCTTGCCTGCCATGGTGGCTCATCAGGCAAGCATGCTTGCCTGCCATGCCAGAGGACCCGGGTTCAATTCCCGGTGCCTGCCCATATAAAAAAAAGAGGGGAGGGTAAAAGGGGAGGGTGGTGTCAGCAAAAACAACAAACTCTACAGAAACACCCAAGAAATGAGCAAGAGTTACCAAAATCAACTTTGTTAGAACTCTGGAAAATAGCCAAAGATTTAGACAATAAGGCAAATGCTGAATGAAGAAAAAGGAAACTTCAATGAAGCAGTGGAATTTTGACTTAACTTTATCCCGTACCCTCTTTGGCATAATGGTGGATACCTGGTTTCAGAGTGGACCTTGTTCCAAAGGAATTGTGTTTATCTTTTTTGACTTGTCTGGAAGTTCTCTGAAGAATTGGCACAAAGTATTCACTTTTGTTTTATCTAACTTGGAATTCTTTCAGGGTAGAAAGGCAGCTAAGCTGAAAGCATTCTTCAAAAATACTGACAGGCAAATGAACAAGCTCCTACTGTCTAAGACTAAATTGCAGTTGAAGCAAACAATGGGCACACCAGAAGCCTGAAAGAAAAAGCTGCAGAGAAAGTCACTTTAGGGAATAAGAGTTCTGTAAAGCACCTGCATAAAATGGGGAATTAAGAAAGTCAAGTATATGCTCAAGGTAGAACGCTTGTTCAGGAAAGACATGAAAAGACCCTAAGCTGTCCACCTCCAGCTTAGTGCCAGGGAAACAAAGGCTAAGGCAGAGTTGTAAATAGCTTAGTTAAAGCTTGAAGGAATTACCCAACACAGAGCCAATCTGCAAAGACTGGAAGGATTTTTTTTCAGACATGTAAGGAAATCTCTGTCAAACTACTAGCTGACCACAAGCTAAAGGAACAGAGAGTTCAGAGAACATATACAGTAAAGAACGTAGCTTTTAAAAATAGTTTAGAAATGTCACTAAACCAGCAACTAAAACCCACAGCAAGCAACAGAAAGAAACCCTAAGAAGGGAGAATAATCTTTTTCCAGGGTTCCAATATTATAATACAAAGAATGACTAGTTTTCACTTCCAGAGAAAGCATTAGGCATGTAAAGAAACCAGAAAGCGTGGCCAATTCACAGGAAAAAAGAAATGAACAGAAATGTCCCTGAGGAAGTCCAGACACTGGACTTAGTAGACAGATAATTTAAATCAACTGTCTTAGACATACTCAAAGATCTATAAGAACCATGGAAAAAGAACTAAAGGACACTAGAAGAATAATGTCTCAACACATAGAGAATATCAATAAAGATACAGAGAATATAAAAAGGAATCACATGGAAATCCTGTAACTGAATAGAATAATTGAAGTAAAAAATTCACTAGAGGGATTCAAAAGCAGATTTGAGCTGGCAGAAGGAAGAATTAATGAACTTAACAATAGGTCAATTGAAATTGCCCAGTTCGAGGAGAAGAGAGAAAAAATATGAAGAATAATGACCATAGGCATATTGGAAGTACCAGAAGAGGAGGAAAGAGAGAAATAAAGGGGCTGAAGGAATATTGGAAGAAATAATGGTTAAAAAAATCCCAATTTTGATATTAGAAATGAATCTATGCATCCAAGAAGCTCAACGAACTCCAAGTAGGATAAACACAAAGAGATCGACACAAAATGTTATAATAAAACTGTCAAAAGACAATGAGAAATTACTGATTATATATGTAGAATGGAATGATCAAAATAGGAATGTTTGCATTTGCTTGGTGTTTTTTAGTATTTAAAAAAATAAAATTAAAAATTAAAAAAAAAAAGACGTGTACTGGGCATAGGGACATGGAACTCTTGGGTGGCTGAGCTAGACCCTGTCAGTGCACACCAGTTGCTGACTTTACCTTTGCTTCCTGAGCTAGAGGATCCAGCCCAGTCTCCTGTGCCTGTCGCTGTGGCAGATTTCTGGCCAGTGGACTGTGGATGGATGTGAAGCCTCCATTTCCAGGCCTGGTCACTAAAGACCTATACAATCCCCTATGGAGAGGTCTCCCAGCACCCAGAGGAGTTTGGAGTTACAAGATGAAAGTGCATGAGACCCTAAATGATTGTGTGGGGCAGTCTCCTTCCCTCACCACACATTGTACTGTTACATGAACAAGAATAAACTGTCAGTGTCATAAGAAAAAAAAAAGACAATGAGAGAATCTTGAAAGTAGCAAGAAAGAAGTGACTTATCATATGCAAATGATCCTCAATACAATTAAAAGCCAATTTCTCATCAGACACCATGGAGACCAGAAAGCAGTAGGATGAGATATTTGAAGTGCTAGGGATTCAATTGCCAGTGCCTGCCTGTGCAAAAAATAAATTAAATTAAAAAGTGCTGGGGAAAAAAATAGAACTTTAAACCAAGAATTCTATATCCAGCAAAACTGTTTTTCAAAAATTCAGGAGAGGGAAGCTGTGGAGAGGAGTGAATTGAATTCACTCCTGCTCTATGGAACAAAATAGAGGATGAGAAGAGAAAAACTGGGACTGGGGTAACAGAATGTGATTAAATGAGAAGGGTCTTCAGGGTTTTGGGGGGACAAGAAAGGGGGCTGGATCAGGATGGGGAGAGCAAGGTAGGTTGGACCGACCATGATTCCCACTGGGGGTGGGCTGTGGTGCAAAGGAAGGTACAGATTGGAGGAAACTGACTATCCCTCTGCTCCAGCCTTCACCAGCTGCTGGCTGGGGAAACCTCCCCAGGAGGGTCTACAGCTGGAAGTGCCTGCGGGGAGCCTGGAGGCAAACCCAATCATCCACTACAGGGTCAAGTCTCTGGTGCTGGGAGCAGTAGTCCAGCCAGCTGTTGGTGTGTTGCAGGTCCACCCAGCACTGGGTGTTACATAATGGTTGATCCCCTGGGCACTAATCAGCTATCCACTCCTGCATGCCAGGACCAGCCATCCAGACACTGCAAGCCGGGAGCAGTCCCCACCACCGAGCACAACATCTTGAAGCTGCCACTGCAGCTAGAAGGGATGGGCCTGAGGGGAGGAGGAGCCTCAGGTGCACCACCTGCTGATGAGAGGGGTAAGTGCACGGACCCTAACACCCTAACTCCCTAAGTTCTTCTTGCTTTTTCCCTTCTCTTACTTTAATATATATATGTATGTATATATTAGTAGCAGTATTGCTTTTATTTTTGTATATTTATATTTTTATTTATTCTTTCTTTTTAACATTTTTATTGTAAAATATAACATATATACAAAGCAAAGAAAGAAAAAAAGCAATAGTTTTCAAACTGCACTTCAACAAGTAGTTACAGAACAGATCCCAGTCTTTGCCATGGGCTACCATTATTTATTCTTTATTTTTATATATTTTTAATTTATCATTTTATTTTATTTATTTATTTTTTAAATTGTCTCTCCTTTTTGTGGGCACCAGTCTGAGTTAATGCCCAATATATCTTGGGGTGTCTACTTCTGACTTTGGTACCTACTACTGTTAGGGTGTGTGTTTTGTTGTGTTTTTTTTTGTAGTAGTCATTGTTTTTTTTCATATTTTTATTATATTATTTATTTATTTATCTTTTTTTGGGGGGGGGTCTGTGTGCATGGGCTGGGAATTGAGCCGAGTTCTCCCACGTGGTTTGTAGGTGTTCTTCTACTGAAGTACATGCACACTAGCCTCACTTGTAGCAGATCCTCAAATTGAACTGTACTCCTGACATAAGATGCAGGCCTTGGCTTGGTGGGGAATAACTGACAAACCAAGTGCAAGTTTTTTTTTTTCAATGAAAAACCAAATAAATACAAAACTTTAGATGAGTGAAGGAAACTGATGTGCAAAATAACTTAAGATAATCAAATGACCCGAACACAACAGAAAATTACAAATCACGTGAAGATCCAGGCAGAAGTGCCCAAGCCAAATGACCAAATCAAAACTCTGGAGGGGACACAGAATATCAAACAACTGCTTAAGGATATTTATAAAGAAATAAAGGATATCAGGAAGATTTCAGAGGAGCATAAAGGAGAATTCAAAAAGATTAAATAGAAAAATTTCAGATCTCACAGACATGAAAGATACATCAGAAATATACTAAAGACATATAATAGCAGATTAAAACAGAAAGGAAGAATAGGTGAGCTAGAAGACCAAACAATTGAACTAAGGTGCACAAAAGAACAAATGGCAAGTAAGATGGAAAAAATGGAGTTGGATCTTAGAGAAATGATAGGCAACAAGAGGTGCACAAATATATGAATCATTGGTGTCCTAGTAGGAGAAGAGAAGAGTAAAGGTCTGGGAAAGTTTGTTGATGATATAATTGGGGAAAACTTCCCAAAACACTTATAAAAGACATAAGTACACAAATCAAAGAGGCCCGATGAACCTCAAATAGAATAAGTCCAAATAAACCTATTCCAAGACACATACTAATCAAACTGCCAAATATTGAAGAGAAACAGAAAGTCCTGAAAGCACCATAAGAAAACACATAAGACTGAGTTCAGATTACTCAACAGGCATGATGGAAGCAAGAAGGCAGTGGTATGATATATTTAAAATCCTGAATGAGAAAATCTTACAGCAAACAATTTTTTACCCAGTCAAGTTGTCCTTCAAAACTAAGGGGGAGATTAAAATCTTCAAAGACAAAGACTGAGAGAACTTGTCAACAAGAGACCTGTCCTACAAGAAACACTAAAGTTAAAAAAAAAAAAAAAACAGAGGGGGAGGTCTGGAAGAGGGCACAAAATGGGAGAGTTTCAGGAATGGTAATTTAAAGGATAAAAAGAGAAAGAGGGAGAAGAATATATAGATCTGACAAATAAAACTAAACAATAAAATGGTATATAATTACTTTAAATGTTAATGGATTCAGAGGGAAAGAAAGTGGCACTGTGAGGTGTAGAATTTAGTTCGTCCTCCAGAGCAGATGGTAAATAGCCAGGAATGGCACAAAACAACTTCTAGGGAAACATCAGTAATAGGACACACAGCATGCACAAGGCTAGACCAGGTGGAGCAGCTGAGATCCCACACAGAACTGTAGGTCCCCCAAGCCATAGAGGCTAGTGCCCCACCCCCATGGGTACAGCAAGCTGGTTCCCCAAAGGGAAAGGAAACAGACTTTACTAGTAGCAAGGACCTAGATCAACCAAGCTCAAATTTCAGAAATAATTAGCAAGTTCTGACTACTGAAAACAGGCCCCCAGCACAGATAAACCTGGAATAAGCAGTAAAGGAACTAGGAGTTTTTGCCCTGGAAGAGAGGGAGTGGGGTTGATGGAAGAAAAAAGAAAAAAAAACAGAGGCTTTTTTAGTTGGATAGTACAAAATACTGGGAAGGCCTGGACCCCAAGAAAAGGGAACACATAGAGGCTGGCAATACATAGAGCCACATACCAACTCAAGCTCTTGATTGGCAAACCCGAGGGGCAGGGGTCCAGATTTGAACTTTTTTACTTTATTTTTACTTCTTAAACAGCTCATTAATAGAAGCAAGCACACTTAGGCTCCAGCACTGCCCCAGGCAAGGGCAGAACTAAGGCATGTCTGAGAGATAAAATAACTAGTCAGGTGAAAAAGGTTAATTTCTTAAAGGGTGTAGCTTCCCCAAGAAAAGGGGGGCAGGGACCAGTTCAAGTAGAATCCCTCCTTCAAAGAATTCAGGGACCAATGATTGGAAAATTGAAGCAATCAAACCCCACCTATCCCCTCACCTCTGTCTCAACCACACACCTGGTAGGGAGAATGTGTTGAAATTAAAGGCACTGCCTCACTTTAAGCTGGTGGGACACTGTGGGCAGACAAGCACCACAAGCTTGACAGGGTAGGAAAAGCACACAGTCTAGAGGCTTCATAGGAAAGTTTTACAACCTGCTAGGTCTCACCTCTGGCTACTCTCTCCTCCTGAGATATGTGCCTGTCTGTTCTGGAAAAATCTGACTGGGGTCTATAGTATCTGAGGAGACCCTCCTCAAAAACAAAGCCTCCAGCTTCCAGGTCAAGATGGCGGTTTAACAATGTGTGCATTTTAGTTCGTCCTCCAGAACAACTACTAAATAACCAGAAACAGTACAGAACACTCCTGGGGCCACGTCAGTGACCAGACACACAGCATACCCTAGTCTGGACCAGCTGGACTGGCTGCGGGCCCCCCAGAACTGTAAGTTCCTGAAGCTACAGTGGCTGGCGCCCCTCCCCCACAGGCTGCTTCCCAACGGGGAAAGGAAAGAGACTTTATCAGCAGCAGGGGCTGAGCCCAACCAAACACCAATTGTGGAATTAATTAACAAATTTTGACTACTAAAAATAGACCCCCAGCTCAGGTGAACCTGGTCAAAGCAGAGGTTGCTCATTTTTGCCCTGGTGCCAAGGGGGCAGGGCTGGCAGAAAGAGAGAGAGAGAGAAAAAAAGAAGGAAACAGAAGTTTTTGTGGCTGTGTTTCTACAAAGGCTTGACTACTTTTGGATATAGCGGCAGGTCTTCTCAGGCTGCAACTGCCCCAGTCATAGGCGGAAGCGAGCTTGTTTGGAGGCTTGTCTGGAGCCTGTGTCTCCCCCAGGGGAGGGGTGAAGCCCAACTCAAGTGGAATCCCTCCCTCAAGAAATTCAGACCCCCAGAGCTTGGAAATTTGAAGCCATTAAAACCAACCTATAAACTCTCTTCTGTCTCCACCATGTCCCCAACAGGGAGAGTCTGCCAAAGTTAAAGGTACTGCATCATCTTACACTGGTGGGACCTGCAGGCAGACAAGCACCACATACTGGGCAGGGTAAGATAAACAGGTCCAGATTCTTCACAGGAAAGTCTTTCAACCTGCTGGGTCTCACCCTCAGGGAATACCGATGCAGGTGACTCTTTCCTCCTGATAGGAGGACAGTTTGGTCTGGGAAAATCTGGCTGGGGTTTACAATACCTAAGTAGACTCTCCTAAGGGTGGGCAGGGGGAAAGGCACCACACAAGCAGGGCAAGAAACAAGAAAACAAGAACTGAAAAATTCTCCTCTGTTAAACAAAACTTAAGCTAGAGGTCCAGATAAAACTGAACTGAATGTCAAAAACAGATAGACAACACATTCATCCAGCAAGAAAACCCTAGGTAAAAGAAGTGCAAGCAATCTCCAGAATAAACTAGATAAGGTAATTAAATGCCTAGACACCAGCAAAAAATATCAAATCACACTAGGAAAATTGAAGATATGGCCCAATCAAAGGAACAAACCAACAATTCAAATGAGATTCCGGAGCTGAAAAAATTAATTCAGAATATATGAACAGACATGGAAAACCTCATCAAAAAACAAATCAATGAACTGAGGGAGGATATAAAGAAGGCAAGGAATGAACAAAAAGAAGAAATTGAAAGTCTGAAAAAAACAAATCACAGAACTTATGGGAATGAAAGGCATGGTAGAAAAGATGAAAAAAAACAATGGAAACCTACAATGGTAAATTTCGAGAGACAGAACATAGGATTAGTGAACTGGAGGATGGAACATCTGAAATCCAGCAAGAAAAAGAAAATATAGGGAAAAATGGAAAAATGTGAGCAGAGACTCAGGGAATTGAAAGACAATATGAAATGCATGAATATATGTGTTGTGGGTATCCCAGAAGGAGAAGAGAAGGGAAAAGGAGGAGAAAAACTAATGGAGGAAATTATCACTGAAAATTTCCCAACTCTTATGAAAGACTTAAAATTACAGATCCAAGAGGTGCAGCATACCCCAAAGAGAATAGATCCAAATAGATGTACTCCAAACATTTACTAATCAGAATGCCACAGGTCAAAGAGAAAGAGAGAATCTTGAAAGCAGCAAAAGAAAAGCAATCCATCACATACAAGGGAAGCCCAATAAGACTATGCATAGATCTCTCAGCAGAAACCATGGAGGCAAGACAGTGGGATGATATATTTAAATTACTAAAAGAGAAAAACTGCCAACCAAGAATTCTATATCCAGCAAAATTGTCTTTCAAAAATGAGGGAGAAATTAAAACATTTCAGACAAACAATCACTGAGAGAATTTGTGACGAAGAGACCAGTTCTGCAAGAAATACTAAAGGGAGCACTAGAGACAGATACGAAGACAGAAGAGAGAGGTGTGTAGAAGAGTGTAGAAAGAAAGCCTATGAGTAAATGTAAAAAGAAGGAAAATTAGATATGACATATAAAATCCAGAAGGCAAAATAGTAGAAGAAAGTACTACCCGTGCAGTAATAACACTGAATGTTAATGGATTAAACTCCCCAATCAAAAGACATAGACTGGCAGAATGGATTAAAAAACAGGACCCATCTGTATGCTGTCTCTACTCAAAGGACATGAGGGCAAGGACACAAATGAACATTTGCACACCAATGTTTATAGCAGCATTATTTACAATTACCAAGAGATGGGAACAGCCAAAATGTCCATCAACAGAAGGTTGGCTAAACAAACTGTGGCATATACATATGATGGAATATTATGCAGCTGTAAGACAGAATAAAGTTATGAAGTATGTAACAACATGGATGGACCTTAAGGACATTATGCTGAGTGTGATTAGCCAGAAACAAAAAGACAAATACTGTATGGTCTCACTGATATGAACCGACATTAGTGAATAAACTTGGAATATTTCGTTGGTAACAGAGACCATCGGGACATAGAAATAGGGTAAGGTATTGGGTAATTGGAGCTGAAGGGATACAGATTGTACAACAGGACTGCATATAAAAACTCAGAAATGGACAGCACAACACTACCTAACTGTAATACAATTATGTTAAAACACTGAATGAAGCTGAATGTGAGAATGATAGAGGGTAGAGGGCTGGGGGCATAAATAAAATCACAAAGAAAGATAGGCAATAAAAACTGAGATGGTATAATCTAAGTATGCCTAGAGTGTATAATGATAGTGACTAAATGTGCAAATTTAAAAAATGTTTTTGCATGAGGAAGACCAAAGAATGTCATTACTACAGGGTGCTGAAAATAGATGATAATTAATATTTTAAAATTTCAACTTATGTGTGAGACTAAAGTAAAAAATGTTTATTTGGTACAGATTTATATTTTAACTAGTGCATATCCTAATATAACTTATGTAGATAGTTGGTTGAACAACATAAGTGCATGGAACTTGGGTAGGACATTAGATTTTATTGGTTTGTCCAGAGTGATGCCCCAATGAATCCCAGAGTGATTTGATCAGTGAGTGGAAAAGTATTTGCAAAGTCTGCTCAGGGAATGGTGAGAATGGGGGAAAAATCAACTTCCCCAAGTTGAATTCTTGATATTCTCACAAGCAGTGTGGACAAACAAAGCTATAGCCTGAGCCCCCCGTCTTGGGGTTTGTTCACATGAAACTTAACCCCACAGGGGATAGGTCAAGCCTACTTAAAATTAGGCCTAAGAGTCACCCTCAAGAGAACCTCTTTTGTTGCTCAGATGTGGCCTGTGTCTCCAGCCAACACAGCAAGCAAACTCACCACTCTCCCCCTGTCTACGTGGAACATGACTCCCAGGGGTGTGGATCTTCCTGGCAACATGGGACAGAAATCCTAGAATGAGCTGAGATTCAGCATTAAGGGACTGAGAAAAACTCTAGAATGAGCTGAGACCCAGCATCAAGGGATTGAGAAAACCTTCTTGACCAAAAGGGGAAAGAGTGAAATGAGACAAAGTGTCAATGGCAAGAGATTCCAAACAGAGTTGCGAGGTTATCCTGGAGGTTATTCTTACACTTTAAGTAGATATCACCTTGTTATCCAAGATGTAATGGAGAGGCTGGAGGGAACTGCCTGAAAATGTGGAGCTGTGTTCCAGTAGCCACGTTTCTTGATGATGATTGTATAATGATATAGCTTTCACAATGTGACTGCGTGATTGTGAAAAACTTGTGTCTGATGCTCCTTTTATCTACCTTGTTGACAGATGAGTAGAACATATGGAATAAAAATAAATAATAAGGGGAACAAATGTTAAAATAAATTTAGTTTGAAATGCTAGTGATCAATGAAAGGGAGGGGTTAAGGGTTATGTTATGTAAAATTTTTTTTTCTGTTTTTGTTTTATTTTTATGTTGTCTTTTTATTTCTTTTTCTGAATTGATGCAAGTGTTCTAAGAAAAGATCATGATGATGAATATGCAACTATGTGATGATATTGTGAATTGCTGAGTGTATGTGTAGAGTGGAATGAGCATATGTTGGGAATGTTTGTGTTTCTTTCTTGTAATTTTTTTAGTTAATGAAAAATTAAAAAAAAAAACAAAGCCTCCATAAGGGCAGGGAAAGAAACATGAAAACAAGAACTGAAAAATTCTGATCAGTGAAACAAAACCTATGCTAGAAGTCTAGAATAAGTTGAACTGAATATCAAGGAACAGATAAAGAACAAACCCATTCAGCAAGAAGACACTAGGTAAAAGAGTGAAAGCAACCTCCAGAATAAACTGATTAAGGAAACCAAATGCCTATATGCCAGCAAAGCATAACAAGTCATACTAGGAAAATTGAAGATATGGTCCAGTCAAAGGAATAAACCAACACTTCAAATGGAACACAGGAGTTGAAACAGCTAATTCAGGATGGTTGAACAGACATACAAAAATCTCATAAAAATTGACTCAATGACTTGAGGGAAGATATAAAGAAGACACTGGGTGAACATAAAGAAGAACTCAAAAATTTGAGAAAACAAATTGGAGTCTTATGAAAGGCACAATAGAAGAGATGGAAAAAAATAGAAACCTACAACAAAAGATATGAAGAGGCAGAAGAAAAGACCAGTGAACCAGAGGACTGGACATCTGAAATCCAGCACATAAAAGAAAATATGAGGAAAAGAATGGAAAAGTATTCAGGGAATTGAATAACAACATGAAGTGTATGAATATATGTGTTGTGGGTGTCCCAGAGGAAGATGAGAAAGGAAAAAGTGAAGAATGAATAATGGAGAAAATAATCACTGAAAATTTCCCATCACTAATGAAAGACATAAAATTACAAATCCAAGAAGAGCAGCTACCCCAAACAGAATAGATCCAAATGGACATACTCCAAGTATGCCAAGACACTTACTAATCAGATTGTCAGGTGTCAAAGACAAAGAGATAATTTTGAAAGCAGGAAGAGAAAAGCAATCCATCACATACAAGAGATGCTCAATAAGACTATGTGTGGGTTTCTCAGCAGAAACCATGGAGGCAAGAAGGCAGTGGTATAATATGCTTAAGATTCTGAAAGAGAAAAACTGGCAACCAAGAACTCTATTCCCAGTATAACTATCTTTCAATACTTTAAATGCCTATATTAAAAAAAGAAGAAAGAGTAGAAATTGAAGAATTAACTTGTCACTTGGAAAAATTAGGGAAAGAACAGCAAACCAACCCCAAAGTAAACAAAAGGAAAGAAATTATGAAGATTAGAGCAGAAATAAATGAAACTAAGAATATGAAAACAAAATAGAAATTCAACAACACCAGAAGTTGTTCTTTGAGAAAATCAATAAAATTGATCAACCCTTAGCTAGGTTGACCAAAAAAATTAAATAATGAGAGAGGGTGCAAATAAATAAAATCAGAAATAGAAGAGGAAACATAATCACTGACCCTGCAGAAATAAAGGAGGTAATAAGAGGATACTATGAGAAACTCTAAGGTAATAAGCTAGACAACATAGATGAAATGGACAACTTCCCTGAAAGGCATGAACAACCAACATTGACTCAAGAAGAAACAGACAGCTTCAACAAACCAATCACAAGTAGAGATTGAATTAGTCATCACAAAGCTCCCCAGAAAAGAAAAATCCTGGACCAGAATGCTTCACATGTGAATTCTACCATGCTTTCAAGAAAGAATTAGTACCAATATTGCTCAAACTCTTCCAAAAAATTAAAGAGGAGAAAAATCTACCTAACTCATTCTATGAAGGCAACATCATCCTAATATCAATTTCAGACAAAGATGTTATAAGAAAATTACAGACCAATCTCTAATGAATATGGATGCAAAAATCCTCAATGGAATACTTGAAAATCAAATCCAGGAGCACATTAAAAGGATTATACACCATGGCCAGAATCTCACAAACATGGGATAAGAGAGTGCAGTGTCTCCAGTGAGTTTCTCAAGGAAAGAAGGAGAATGTGGCCAGTTTTCTTTGAGATTAGAGATGGGGCATCAAGGGGAAAGGGCAGAGCACGTACCTTAGGAGTGGAAAAAATTAACTATGATATCTATACCCTGTGGGATATTCTAAGGAAAGTAAGAAACAAATAGAAACACATTTTAGAAGATTTAGGTTTTCAAAAGGAAGCAGACTCTTTGTTACTAAACTCAACATCATCAGAGATTCTAAAAACACAAGGAAAGCTTAAGAGATGTTGTTAAAGCTAGCAGAAGAGACCAATATTTTTCCAACAAGTTGGGAGCTCTCTGAGAGGTAGCTGTTTCTTGTGGACCCTCTCATTGCTTTTGATGCTGCAGAATAGTTCTTTAACATTGTCAGGTAAACTTATCCCAAGAAGCCTGGGATCCTATGCCTGCAATTGGCCAGAAAGAACTGCACCGCCTTCCGTTTCCAAATCCCTAGAGGAAAAGCTCAGAGGCAGAAATGGTATTCTTCCACTGGGACTCAAAAGCCGCCAAAGCTGGACAGTTACATGTAAACAAGTAAAGGACTGGCTAAGTGACAAATGAAGGACTGAATCCTGAAAAATCTAAGGGTCTGGGTATCTGACTGTCATGATGCCCATCTTCTATGAAATGTTAAAGTTGCTTCTGCAAAGAGAGATGAAGAATTGGTCAATGGGATGTTTCATAATGGGTACTTAGATTCCAAGAGAATCCATATCCCCAGTTTTGATTTTGGTTATATAATAAGCTCTAACCATTATTAGGGACATGGGATATTCTAATTAATGAAATGGCATGATTGATAGATGGAGTTATCATAGAGTCCATGTATGTATTTCCAATTTTTAGAGAATTACCATATAATGTAAGCTAATACCAAAATAATATAAGGTATAATGCAACTTTCTTTTATTCAAAAGAACCTGTAGAAACTTGGAGTGTGTCAGAGGCATCCTTTTGAGTATCAGTTATGATTATTCAGAAGCACAGGTGTATCAGATAATAGAGATATTTAGGAATGTTGCTCAGAAGTGAATTCCAAATAGACTACCCACAAACAGGCCTTCCTGCCTACATACATGTACAAAGTTCTGTCTTCATTTATGGTACATGCGTCCTAAATTCTCATGCTATCAATAGCAAGTTGTCTTTATTTTTGACATATTGTCCATTTCTACTCCAAAAGTCCTTGGCATTTTATATGGAATAGTATCTGAAAGCTGTGACACTTAATCTCCACTTCCTTCTCTTCTCTTTAACCTGTTTTCATCTTATTTTATGCCAGTAAGAAAGTTGTACCTATCCAGGGACCTCTCCTGCAGACTTACAGGTAGGCAGCAGATACTGCCTTAAAGATCATTGCTGAGTTTTCGAAGCAGTTCTACAGAGGTTTTCCAAAATGGAGCAAGGCTGCCAATACAGCTTGCTTCTGCCTACAGATTGAGAAGTCCAGCTTCAAAAGTTACTTGCCATTTAAGTTAGAAGGTTGCCAGGGGGTCTTGGTTCCCTTTTATTTATTGAAATGACTTTAAGGACTTATAGGAATTATCTTTAGATTGCTGTGAAAATGACAATATTTTTACTTTTACAGATTTTTCACTTCTGACTTCAGATTTAAAACTAACTTGAGTGTAGTTTGGGGATATATGATTTGGAAATTTCCATATCCTGACTAAATATTTTGGTAATGTAGAAAATGTTTAAAATATTTGTAAGAAGAGATCCATGTTCTCCACTTGTTAGCGATTGCCAGCCAATTGAAATGAAATGCTTCAATAACATTTTCCCTAATTTAATAAGTAAACTAAACTTGTTTTTTAAAATATTTAATGCTTAATCCCTCTCTCATATTGCTTAAATAAGCCTGTGTATATTTTCCTCCCTTTTGTAGACTTTTGCAAGATAACCACACAAATAGTAAAGCAAACAGACAATGAAACAGAAAAATCTTTGAAAATTAAAAAAAAAATTATAAATCATGATGAAGTGGGATTTATTCCAGATATGCAAGACTGGTTCAACACAAGAAAATCAATTAATGTAATACACTATTTCAATAGGTCAAAGAGGAAAAACCACATGATCATCTCGATTGATGCAGAAAAGAAATTTGACAAAATTTAACATCCTTTCTTTATAAAAAACATTTCAAAAGATAGGACTAGAAGGGAACTTCCTCAACATGATAAAGAAGTTATGAAAGATATGAAAAACCCACAGCTAATATCATCCTCAATGGTGTGCTGGCTTGAAAGTAGGTACCCCAGGAAAGTCATGTTTTAATCCTGATTCAATCTTGTGGGAGCTGCTGTATCTTTTAATCCTGATTCAATAATGTAGGTTGAAATATCTGATTAGATTATCTTCTTGGAGATTTGAAACACCCAGTTGTAGGTACTAACTTTTGATTAGATGGAGATGTGACTCCACCCATTCCAGGTGGGTCTTGATTAGTTTACTGGACTCCTTTAAAAGAGGAAACATTTTGGAGAGAGTCAGAAATGACAGAAGCCTCAGAGCTGACAGAAACTTCACAGCAGTGCTGATACAGATGCAGACATGAGAGCAGAGACATGTAGGTTTGGAAGTTCATGGAGCTCAGCATGCCATGAGATATTAAGCAAGTCAGAACCTGGAGGGGGCAAGGGAAACCAAGAGATGAAAGCCAGCCCTGGAGAAGTAAAGTGAGGAATCTACACAGGAACAGTGTCTGAAATCAACAGCATTCAGGAGCAAGGGACCAGCAGATACCAACCACATGACTACCCAGCTAACAGAGGTGTTCTTGACCCATCAGCCTTTCTTGAGTGAAGATAACCTCTTGTTGATGCCTTAATTTGGACAATTTTATAAGCCTAGAACTGTAAACTGTTAACTTATTAAATTTTTATAAAAGCCATTCCAGTTCTGGTATATCACATTCTGGAGGCTTGCAAATGAACATATTGGGGAAAGACTAGAAGTTCTCTCTCTAAGATCAGAACAAGACAAGGGTGCCCACTGTCACCAATGTAATTCAAGATTGTGCTGGAAGTTCTAGCCAGAGCAATTAGACAAGAAAATGAAATAAAAGACATACAAATTGGAAAGAAAGAAGTAAAACTCTCACTGTTTGCAGATGACATGAAAACCCAAAAGAATCCACAGCAAAACTGCTAGAGCTAATGAATGAGTACAGCAAAGTGTCAGGTTACAAGACCAACACTCAAAAATCTGTAGTGTTTCTATACACTAGTAATGAGCAATTTGATGGAGAAATCAAGAGAACAATTCCATTTACAATTGCAACCAACCAAAGAATAAATTTAACTAAAGATACAAATACCTATACACAGAAAACTACAAGGAATTGCCAAAAGAAACCATGGAAGACCTAAACAAATGGAAGGGCATATGCTCAGGATTGGAAGATTAAAAATAGTTAAGATGTCAATTCTACCCAAGTTGACTTATAGATTCAATGTAATATGAATTAAAATCCCCACAATTTACTTTGCAGAAATAGAACAACCAATAACCAAATTTATTTGGAAGGCCAGGGTGCCCCAAATAGCTAAAAGTATCTTGAGAAAAAAAAATGAAGTGAGAGGTCTCACACTACCTGATTTTTAAAGCATGTTATGAAGCTAGAGTGGTCAAAACAGTATGATACTGGCATAAAGATAGATATACTGACCAAAGGAATCGAATAGAGTGTTCAGATATAGACCCCCTCATCTATGGACAATTGATCTTTGATAAGATGGTCAAGCCAACTCACCTAGGACAGAGAAGCCTATTCAATAAATGGTGCTTGGAGAACTGCATATCCATATGGAAAAGAATAAAGGAGGGTCCATATCTCACACCTTATACAAAAATTAACTCAAAATGGATCAAAGATCTAAACATTAGAGCTAAGACCATTAAAGTTTTAGGAGAAAATGTAGGGAAATATCTTATAAAACTTGTAATAGGAGGCAATTTCATAGATCTGACACCCAATGCACAAACATCGAAGAAAGAAATGGATAAATAAACATTTTTGTACATCGAATAATTTTGTCAAGAAACAAAAAAGGCAGCCTACACAATGGGAGATAATATTTGGAAACCACATATCAGATAAGGGTTTAATATCCAGAATATTAAAGAGATTCTTCAACGTAACAACAAAAAGACAAACAACCTAACTTAAAAATAGGCAAAAGACATGAACAGATACTTCTCAGAAGAGGAAATACAAATGACTAAAAGGCACATAAAAAGATGCTAAATTTTACTGGCTATTGGGGATATGCAAATCAAAATCACAATAAGATATCATCTCACACCCACTAGAATGGGCGTTATTAAAAGAAAAAGAAAATGACAAGTGTTGGAGAGGATGTTGAGAAAGAGGCACATTTATCCTCTGTTGGTGGGAAGGTAAAATGGTATTATCACTTTGTAAGGCAGTTTGGCAGTTCTTCAGGAAGCTTAGAATTGCCTTTTGATTCAGTGATTCCATTTCTAGGTAAATATTCAGAGGAACTGAAGGCAAGGACACACTTGGACATTTGAACACTGATGTTTATACCAGCATTATTTATGATTGCCAAGAGATGGAAACAGCCGCAATGTCCATCAATGGATAAGAGGCTAAACAAGTTATTGTATATAAATACAATGGAATATTACACAGCTGTCAGACAGAATAAAGTAAGGAAGCATATAACAATATGGATGAACCTTGAGGACAATGCTGAGTGAAATTAGCCAGAAACAAAAGCTCTCACTGATATGAACTTTAACTTTTGAAAGTTAAAGTTAAAAACACAGGTTATCAAGAGGTAGAAATAGGGTGGAGATTGGGCATTTGGTGCTGAAGGAATACAGATTGTGCAACAGGACTGATTGTAAAAATTCAGGAATGGATAACATAATATTACCTGATTGTAGTGCAATAATATAAGGACACTGAATGAAGCTTAATGTGAGTATGATTTCTGGAGAAGGGCTGGTGACATGTATGAAACTAGAAGGAAAGATAGATGATAAAAACGGAGATGGTATAATTTAGGAATGCCTAGATGGACAATGATGGTCATTAAATTTACTAATATGAAAATAAAAATGTTTTTTTCATCAGGGAGAGCAAATGAATGTCATCATTGAAAGGTATTGAAAATGGATAGCATCCAGGAAAAAGTACAATCAATGCAAGCTAGGGTCTATAATCAACAGTAACTTTGTAATATGCTTCCACTGAATATAACAAAGGCATTATGCCAAAACTAAATATCAACAAACATAGGGAAAGATGGCAGCTTAACAACGTGTGCATTTTAGTTCATCCTCCAGAACAACTACTAAATAACCAGACCCAGTACAGAACAGCTCCTGAGGCCACGTCAGTGACCGGACACACAGAGTACCCCAATCTGGACCAGCTGGACTGGCTGCAAGCCCCCCAGAATCATGAGTTCCCCAAGCCGCAGCGGCTGCCCCTCCCCCACAGGCTGCTTCCCAGAGGGGAAAAGAGACTTTACCAGCAGCAGGGGCTGAGCCCAACCAAACACCAATTGTGGAATATTAACAAATTCTGACTACTAAAAATAGGCCCCCAGCTCAGGTGAACCTGGTCAAAGTAGAGATTGCTCATTTTTGCCCCGGCGCCAAGGGGGTAGGACTGACAGAAAAAGGAAAAAGAAAAAGAAGGAAACAGAGGTTTTTGTGGCTGTGTTTCTACAAAGACTTGACTGCCTTTGGATACAGCGGCAGGGATCCTCAAGCTGCAACTGCCCCAGGCATAGGCAGAAATAAACTCATTTGAGGGCTTCTCTGGAGCCTGTGCCTTTCCCAGGGAAGGGGTGAAGCCCAACTCAGGTGGAATCCCTCCCTCAAGGAATTCAGACACCAGGGCTTGGTAATTTGAAGCCATTAAAACCAACCTACAACCTCTCCTCTGTCTCCACCACGACCCCAACCAAAGTTAAAGCTACCGCATCATCTTATGCTGATGGGACCTGCAGGCAGACAAGCACCACATACTGGGCAGGATAAGAAAAACAGAGTCCAGAGACTTCACAGGAAAGTCTTTCAACCTGCTGGGTCTCACCCTCGGGGAAAACCAATGAAGGTGACTCTTTCCTCCTGAGAGGAGGTCAGTTTAGTCTGGGAAATCCTGCTGGGGTCGATAATACCTAAGTAGATCCTCCTAAGTGTGGGGGAAAAGGTACCATACAAGCAGGGCAAGAAACAAGAAAACAAGAACTGAAAAATTCTCCTCTGTTAAACAAAACTTAAACTAGAGGTCCAGATAAAGCTGAATAGAATGTCAAAGAACAGATAGTCAACAAATTCATCCAGCAAGAAAACCCTAGGTAAAAGAAGTGCAAGCAATCTCCAGAATAAACTAATTGAGGTAATTAAATGCCTAGACACCAGCAAAAAATAACAAATCACACTAGGAAAATTGAAGATATGGCCCAGTCAAAGGAACAAACCAACAATTCAAATGAGATACAGGAGCTGAAACATTTAATTCAGAATATACGAACAGACATGGAAAACCTCATTGAAAACCAAATCAATGAATTGAGGGACAATATGAAGAAGGCAAGGATGAACAAAAAGAAGAAATCAAAAGTCTGAAAAAACAAATCACAGAACTTATGGGAATGAAAGCCACAGTAGAAGAGATTAAAAAAACAATGGAAACCTACAAAAGTAGATTTCGAGAGACAGAACATAGGATTTCTGAACTGGAGGATGGAACATCTGAAATCCATCAAGAAAAAGAAAATATAGGGAAAAAATGGAAAAATTTGAGCAGGGACTGAGGGAACTGAAAGTCAATATGAAGTGCATGAATATATGTGTTGTGGGTATCCCAGAAGGAGAAGAGAAGGGAAAAGGAGGAGAAAAACTAATGGAAGAAATTATCACTGAAAATTTCCCAACTCTAATGAAAGACTTAAAATTATAGATCTGAGAAGTGCAGCATACACCAAAGAGAATAGATCCAAATAGACATACTCCAAGACATTTACTAATCAGAATTTCAGAGGTCAAAGAGAAAGAGAGAAAGCAGCAAGAGAAAAGCAAGCCATCATGTACAAGGGTAGCCCAATAAGACTATGCATAGATCTCTCAGCAGAAACCATGGAGGCGAGAAGACAGTGGGATGATAAATTTAAATTATTAAAAGATAAAAGCTGCCAACCAAGAATTCTATATCCAGCAAAATTGTCCTTCAAAAATGAGGGATAAATTAAAACATTTTCAGAAAAACAATCACTGAGAGAATTTGTGGCCAAGAGACCAACTCTTCAAGAAATACTAAAGGGAACACTAGAGACAGATACAAAAAGACAGAAGAGAGAGGTGTGGAGAAGAGTGTAGAAAGGAAGACTATGAGTAAAGGTAAAAGAAGGAAAATTAGATATGACACATAAAATCCAGAAGGCAAAATAGTAGGAGAAAGTACTACCCATGCTGTAATAACACTAAATGTTAATGGATTAAACTGTCAAATGAAAAGATATAGACTGGAAAGATGGATTAAAAAACAAGACCCATCTATATGCTGTCTCTACTCAAAGGACATGAGGGCAAGGACACAAATGAACATTTGCACACCAATGTTTATAGCGGCATTATTTACAATTACCAAGAGGTGGAAACAGCCAAAATGTACATCAACAGACAGTTGGCTAAACAAACTGTGGCATATACATAACAGAATAAAGTTATGAATTATGTAACAACATGGATGGACCTTAAGGACATTATGCTGAGTGTGATTAGCCAGAAACAAAAGAACAAATACTGTATGGTCTCACTGATATGAACTGACATTAGTGAATAAATTTGGAATATTTTATTGATAACAGAGACCATCAGGACATAGAAATAGGATAAGGTATTGGGTAATTGGAGCTGAAGGGATACAGACTGTGCAACAGGACTGAATATAAAAACTCAGAAATGGACAGCACAACACTACCTAACTGTAATACAATTATGCTAAAACACTGAATGAAGCTGAATGTGATAATGATAGAGTGAAGAGGGCTGGGGGCATAAATGAAGTCACAAAGAAAGATAGATGATAAAGATTGAGATGGTATAATCTAGGAATGCCTAGAGTGTATAATGATAGTGACTAAATGTACAAATTTAAAAATGTTTTTGCATGAGGAAGAACAAAGGAATGTCATTACTTCAGGGTGCTGAAAATAGATGGTAATTAATATTTTAAAATTTCAACTTATGTGTGAGACTAAATCAAAAAATGTTTATTCGGTACAAAATTTATATTTTGCCTAGTGAATCTCCTAATATAACTTATGTAGATAGTTGGTTGAACAACATAAGTACATGGAACCTTGGGTAGGACATTAGATTTTGTTGGTTTGTCCAGAGTGATGCCTCAATGAATCCCAGAGTGATTTGATCAGTGAGTGGAAAAGTATTTGCAAAGTCTGCTTCAGGGAATGGTGAGAATGGGGGAAAAATCAACTTCCCCAAGTTGAATTCCTGATATTCTCACAAGCAGCATGGACAACCAAAGCTATATGCTTGGCCTCCAGCCTTGGGGTTAGTTCACATGAATCTTGACCCCACAAAGGATAGATCAAGCCTACATAAAATTAGGCCTAAGAGTCACCCTCAAGAGAACCTCTTTTGTTGCTCAGATGTGGCATTTGTCTCCAACCAACACAGCAAACAAACTCACCACTTTCCTCCTGTCTATGTGGGACATGACTCCCAGGGGTGTGGACCGTCCTGGCAACGTGGGACAGAAATCCTAGAATGAGCTAAGACTCAGCATCAAGGGATTGAGAAAAACTCTAGAATGAGCTGAGACCCAGCATCAAGGGATTGAGAAAACCTTCTCGACCAAAAGGGGAAAGAGTGAAATGAGACAAAGTGTCAATGGCTGAGAGATTCCAAACAATCGAGAGGTTATCCTGGAGGTTATTCTTATGCTTTAAGTAGATATCACCTTGTTACCCAAGATGCAATGGAGAGGCTGGAGGGAACTGCCTGAAAATGTAGGGCTGTGTTCCAGTAGCCGTGTTTCTTGATGATGATTGTGTAATGATATAGCTTTCACAATGTGACTGTGTGATTGTGAAAACCTTGTGACTGATGCTCCTTTTATCTACCTTGTTAACAGATGAGTAGAACATATGGAATAAAAATAAATAATAGGGGGAACAAATGTTAAAATAAATTTAATTTGAAATGCTAGTGATCAATGAAAGGGAGAGGTAAGGGATATGGTATGTAAAATTTTTTTTCCTGTTTTTGTTTTATTTTTCTGTGGTCTTTTTATTTCTTTTTCTGAATTGATGCAAATGTTCTAAGAAAAGGTCATGATGATGAATATGCAACTATGTGATGATATTGTGAATTACTGATTATATATGTAGAATGGAATGAGCATATATTAAGGATGTTTGCATTTCTTTCTTGTAATTTTTTTAATTAATAAAATAGTATTAATAAATAAATAAACAAACATGGGGTATGGGGGAGGGGCACAGATTATTTGGGTAAGAAAAGGAAATGTCTTAATATATATAATGGTGGTGAAGGCACGTCTATTTACTTAGGTTGGATTATATGATATTATATGATATGCAAATAAAACTTTAAAAATGAACAGAAGGGGTGAATGGGTGATTCAGTGATAGAATGCTCACCTTCCATGTGGGAGACAGGTTCAATTCCTGGACCATGCATGCCCCCCAAAAAAATCAACAGAGAGAGCAATTACTAGAAAAAATGTGGAGAAAGAGATGTACCTATTCAATGTCGTAGGGTGGCTGAGAGGTTCATCCTGTCTGGAAGGCAGCATCATAGTTCCACAGGATACTAGGGGTGTGGTTGCCAGATAATCCTGCAACCCCATTGCTCAGTATATACCTGGAGGAACTGAGAGTAGGGACATGAATGAACATTTACACAATGGTGTTTATGGTGGCAGTGTTCTCAATTTGCAGTGAGTGGAGGCAGCCTAAAGGTACAATGACAGGTATATACATATGATGGAATACTGAGCAGCTGCAAGAAGAAATGAAGTTGTGAGGCATGCAACTAGGTGAATGAACCTTAAGGACAGTATGTTGAATGAAATGTCAGAAACAAAAAGACAGATATTGTCATGCTTCACTCATATGGACTAACTATAATGTACAATTTCAGAAATTTGAAGTCAAGAGCATGGGTTTTCAGGGTGGGGCACAATATAAAGAGTCCTAGAGTGTATGCTCTTATGGAAGTCACATATATTCAGAAGTTGTAACTGTTATTTCTAAATTCTGACTGAGCTATTTGAGTATAACCTGGTATATTCCCTGAAACTTTGGTATGTATGTGACACCTGAGACTCTGGGTTAGAGTTCTGAAGCTATGAACACCAGTGATGTGGAAAGGATATAGTTAAATGATTTCTAAGCTTGCTCTGTGTTTCCGTGTCCTTAAGCAGTGGAAAACCACTGAGATTGTCTGCCTGTTTGTTTGTTAAACTGAAAACAACTTAAGATGTTTGTCTGCTTTGTTGTGTCACTTGCATATCTGTATCTGTGGCATTTGCTTATCTGGGACACATCCTCCTCGTGGGAAAATTCCTGCTTTGTTCTTAAAATTAGAGATACCACCTCAAGGAAAACAGGAACCTCCCTGGGTGTTCAATGGATAGCTTAACTCCAAATGGCCCCTTTACCCAATAAATAGCTAGCAGAAGATAAACTCAAAGCTCTGGCTCTCTCTTGGGACAGACATCCTTGCTTTCTGACTTTGTGTCAAAGGCTGATTCTTTGCAAGACAAAGAATAACTTCCATAGGTGGTGTTGCTCACACAGTGTTACCCCATTCAGCAACTGTTTACAAAGTTGAAAAAGTGATCAGACTTCAACTAGAGATATTGTAGTAGGCAGCCCCTATTTGCCAAAACCATTTCCTCTCACAGTAGGCAGACCCCTGTTTACTCAGGCCATTTCCTCTTTGAGAAGTCTCCCTTGCCCCAGGAATGTTTAAAACTGCGTGTAGGCAGGATAAGAAAAATTCCTGTAGAGACCCCTCTCCTTCTGTACATTGGCACATAGCTAAGTGCTTCCCTTAAAACCCTGTAACAACCCCTGTTTGGGGCTCAGACTTTCAGAGGTTGCTCAGCTGAACCTTATGGTCATAGATGAATAAAAACTTACTTCCTGAAACTTCAGAGCCTCAGGCCTGATTTGTTCTGTTTCCGCATAACATTCCTGGAGGCTTGCAGCCTTGCCTCTGGTTTCATGCAACATTTGGGGACTCATCTGGGATTGAGAAGCCGGTGATATTCTCACCTCCCTCGCCCATGGCAGAGGCATCACCCAGACCAGAGACCCAATGGAATCCAGTGCCAGCAATAGGGCTTTTCTTGATCTTTCAGATTCCTGACCTCCCTAGCCAGGGCAATCATCACTGCTGGAGTGGTGACAGATCCAGGACAGTTTCTGGAATTGGGTTCCTGGGAGCACTACCTGTCTGACTGGTAAGCACCTGGGTGCATCAGTTTCAGCCCACCTGTAAAAGGCTAGGGGAGCCTGAGTGGAAGGGGTGCCTGATCACCTCCCAGAGACTCTCCATGTGCCAGTCTCCAGTTGAAAGACCAGGGAAATGGAAGTCTTCAGGTTTGGTTCTGGAAAGGGCAGTGTGGGAGGTGTGTTGGAGTGTGTGTTTGTGATTGTTGTGAGTGAAAGGAAGTCCTGGGTGGTAGGAGCCATGCACCTGGTCATGATTCAATTCAGACCCTGCAATTCCTGTGACCCTGCTAAGGGCCAGGCCAGACCAAGCAAAGTGACAGTTTGTTCAAAACCCTTTGTTGTTTGTCTGTAAGCCCTCTCTCTAATCATTGGTGCCACCGATCTAGGACAGGAAACCAGTATGACACCATTGCAGGGTATGATGTCTAACTTTAAGAAAGCTTTTACTGATGACTGGGGAGTCAAGCTGACCCCTGGCTGACTTAGGAAACTGTGTGAATTAAAGTGGACCACTTTTGGGGAAGATAAAATGAAATTCTCTTATATTACGGCTTATCATTACTTTGTCTTCAAAATTAAAAATTTCATATTTCAGAGTAAGAGAGAACATCTGTGTAGGAGTTTTAAAAAATTTATCTCATTAAAAGAGTCTGTTCTGTACAACTGATGTTGTCATTGTGTGACCTTGGTAAGAAGCAGTTGAAAAATACACTGTAGCTGGGGGGATTGGCTATTCTCCTGGAAGGAGGTATACCTTAATAAAAATATCTAGGGGGTTGGCCATGGTGGCTCAGCAGGCAGAGTTCTTACCTGCCATGCCAGACACCTGGGTTCAATTCACAGTGCATGCTCATGCAAAAGTAAATAAATAAATAAATAAAAATAACTAGGTCCCAGGAAGCTCCTGTTGGTCCTTAGCCAGTTCCCAGAGGAACAAACTGGACCCAGTTACATGAGTTAATTGGAATTTGGCCACTATTATGTGAATATATCATAAAAAGAGGGGAGGGAAATGCATGTAAGCAGTTAAAGAAAGAAAGAGGAGAAACTTAGGAGAAAAAGAGAGAAAAGAATCTTATGAGAGAGGAAGAGCACCTCATCAGAATCTTAAGCTCTGCTATGGATCTTAACTAAGAAGACTCTGAATGCTGTCCCCAAGATTGCTATAGATTTTTACTAATGAGAGTTAAAATGCTGCTTCTGAAACTCTCCAGCACTTCTCTTCAGGTGTTAGTGCCATCTTATCTGGTGATGTAACTATGCCTTATTTTTGAAGACTTTTTATATTACTATCTTTTAATTATTTTCTTTAATTACTTTCCTAACAAAATTTATATTTATACCACTGAAGTCTGTGTTGTCTGCAATTCTGAACCTATAAGTTAAATGGTGACAAATATCACGTTGCCTTTCATGTGACAAAATTGGCGCTGTGAGCAGGATTTGAATTTCAGTATGGCTTCATGGTGGTGAAGGCCAGTAAGACAAGCTATAGAAAATTTGTGCAGAAAATTTGCACTATGTTCTTCTGAATATTATAATGCTTTATTAGGACCATTCTTGATAGACCAAATTTGCTGGTTTCCTGTCCTTTTTTTATGCAGAATACTTTGAATTCAAATGCTTTGTCTTCCTAGTTTGTATTTTCTAACGCTATAAGACATTTGGGAATTTTTAAGTCAGTGACCCCTCTTCAAAATTTACTTGAAATAGATTAATGATGAGCCATAAGCTTTGGACATGGATTAGGAGATAATTTCATTTTTTGAAAATATCCTCTAAGCTCAAAGTAAAGAACCAAGAAATCCCAGCATTGGATGATTTATCTTCCTCCTAACTTGCAAAGGAGTGGGCAAAATGTACAGGACTCTATGAAGATTGGGGGAATAGAATTAAACAGGGGAAGTCTATTCAGGCTGCTCTGTGTCTAGAAAACATTCCATTAGAAAAAGGGAAAGAAATTATTGGAGTGTACTGAAGAGGATGGGCTTTGTTAATGAACATAGGAAAATGTGTGAACAGAAAGATTGAGCAATCCCTGAAATAAATGAATTATGAAAAGGAATTGACAGAATTACAGGAAAACTGTCCATGCTGCAGAATCAAAATTTTGTTTTGGAAAATCAAATTTGTAATTATCAGTCAGTGGCTTGGAAGGCCGCAGTCCATGTGGCCCAATATAAATATAAAAAGAGGCAAGGTAAAGCAAACAAGGGGAAAGTACATATGGTACTAGCCACTGCCACTGCTAGTTGGGACCCTGATAAGTGGGATGGTAATGTGTGGAATGAGGCAGATGATGAAAAAAATGGAAATATCCTCCAAAAAATAGGAACTGGCCCAATACAAAGGCAAAATGAAGAGAAACAGGGCAATCAGGTTACTTTCAAAACCACTATAAAAGAACAAAAAATAACTGACATTCTTAGGCATTTTACTCAGAAAACTGGTCAGCCATTAGTTACCTGGATGGCCAGAATTGCTGATGCAGGGGCTGGAAGAGTGGTGCTGGACTATGCTAATTGCATAAAACTTGTAGGAATTAGCACCAATCCCTTAATACAAACTGCTTTGCAAGAGTTTGGTCGGCAGACTGGAAAAAGTTCTAACTTGCTGGTATTGGCTGCACAAAGGTGTAATGAGCACTGCCCTGCTGACACTATATGGCCATGAAATAATCAACCCTGGTACACTTTGTGAGATGCTATACAGAAATTTAAAAAGGAAGTTATGAAGTCAGCAATTGTACTGGGAGAGGCTGACACATAATACCTTCTCCCTGTCAATGCTTCACAGAGAAATGCTATCATTAAGGCAGCACCTCCAGCATACAAACACTTGATAATGACTTTATTATTAGGAGAAAACACTTAACAATGTCTTAAATAAAATGGCAGAGCTGGGAAACATGGGAGGCTGGAATACAGTGGAAGGAAAGGCCAAAAGATACAAAGGGAAATGGTTCCCCAATACCAGTAACAAGATTTCCCACAGAGAAATGTTCCAAGCCCTGTTGGAAGCTGGGGTCAACTGAGAAAGTATTAACGTTTTGTCAGATAATGAGATAAAGAGAATGTATGAAGAAAAATGTAAACCAAGTTATAATCATAAAGTGAATAGTGCTCCTACTCCTGGCAAGGCAGAAGACCTGTGTTCAGCTCCCTTGGCACCTCTGTACCCTCATTTAGTCCCTTTCTTCCAGACAAGAGGATTAGACCAAACCCCATTTTCTTTGGTCCAAATCTGTGGCTCCCCTTTGGTTTTATGTTTCATATTTTTTAATTGGGAAGCTGTTTAATATTGAGAAACTCCTTGCTTGCAAGTTTTATCCTTACAGCTTTTTAAAAAAGTCTTAATATGTGCCATTAATTCTTATTAAGAATTGTATATTAATGTTTCAAATATGCATTGACTAACATTATTCTGACAAATTTGATTTTGATGGTAACTGTATGTCATAACTGTTTGCTTGAAGTGATGACTTAGGTATGAAGGATGTAAAGAATGTGTTTTTACTAAAAGGAAAAAAAAGTAATTTTGTCCTAAGATAAAATGAATGGATGTTACAGAATAAGGAAATGTAAGACAAATCCTGAACAGATATTGTAAGTTGCTGAAGGTTTGTGGAAAAGGAAATTATGGTCAAAGTTAGGAAAAGTTTTAAGCAAACTAAAAGGGAAGGTATTGGAAGTAGTACCTGAACCCTTTAGTATCTACCCTCCCTTACATGAGTTTGAGCCAGGGGACTTGGTGTAGGTAAAAGACTGGAAAAAAGGCTCCCTCCAGCCTCAATGGAGAGGTCCTTACCATGTTGTTTTAGTAACCCCAACAGCTGTCAGAGTCATGGAAATTATCCCGTGGATTCACCATTCTCGGGTCAAGAGGGCCAGAGCAGACGACCCCTAAGAGTGCCCCCTGATCCTGAACACCTGATGCGCATCATTCTCTGAAAGCCACCGCACCCCTCTCCATTGCAGCTGAGATTAGCTGACCAGCCTGTGGTCATTAGCCTGAAGCCCAAATGACCATCGTTGCCCTGCTCTAGCTCACTGGAAGCAGCTAGTCAATGCACAGCTGAAGCCTGAGAGACCTCCGGGCCCTGCCTCAGTCACCCCGAAAGCTGACTGATCTGCACATGGCTGAAGATTAAGGAATCGATGCATGGACATCCTGGCCTGTTGAATCTGTGAACTAATAGTTTTTTCATGCTCTTTGTGTTTGTCTTTTGCTTAGCAGTTTTAGCCCTCCTGGAAATAGGTCACCTGGAGTTTTTCCCGAAAACCAACTTTACTCTAATTTGGTGGGATCCCTGTTACCCAGGTAACTTCCCTCTTCTTAGCCACTGCCCAGAGTGTGTCTCCATTCCTTCCCTGAGGCTAATTGTACTTTCATTTGGTGGCACTTCCTGTAGCCAGCACCATGTGCCTCACTCCTCTGTTTCTGCTCAGCATGGCCATAAGCCCTTTCAAGGGGAATGACATATGCCAGGCATGCCTCAAGACCACCTATGTTGGGGAAAAGGTGAAAACTATAACCAATATTCATGCCAGAGCAGTTCTCAGACCAGCATTATTCTGTATGCACCCTAAAGGAAGGTCCCCCAGTATTCTATAATCCCACCTCAACAGGTTCAGTAATGTTGTTTTTGCTACTCTAGGGTGGCAAAGCTATTGCCATAACCCCCAGAAAGGGAAACAGTTCCCAAGTCCACCTGACCTTCAACACATGTAAAGTTTTACCCCCCACCCAATCCTACACCTTTCCAGGTGCAGTCCTCCTGGTAGTGCAATACATATGAGATCAGGGGGTAGCTCTTGGCTATGCTGAGGTGGAGGCCTCCTGGGAGCTTGTGCCATGCACTTTGTCTCTTTCCCAGAGCTATGAAGTGGGCCCTCAATGGAGGTAAAAACCTGGGTTCCCCAAAACATGTAACCAGAGCTGGGGTCCCACCAGAAGGTGAGGGAATTCCAAGGCAGGTGCTGGGTGTGGAGGCCAGGGGACATAAACTGTTGAGGAAACAAATAGGACCCTCTTGGGGTCATTGCCTCTCCCTCACTGCACACCTCACATCACCCTGCTTGGCCCCAGAGGATGGCTGGTTAACCAAAGACAGTTTAGATTCCTCAGGGAAGGAACAACCTAAAACAGACACAATCATGAAGGGGCCATCAGGAGAAAACTTATGGCCAACAGAGGTGGGGCCTAGACTCTCACTACCCCAAC
This sequence comes from Tamandua tetradactyla, assembly GCF_023851605.1. NCBI lineage: Eukaryota > Metazoa > Chordata > Mammalia > Pilosa > Myrmecophagidae > Tamandua > Tamandua tetradactyla. The sequence continues at coordinate 193,776,369 of NC_135327.1, read as the reverse complement.
TTTTCAAGGGACTAAACCGTGCATGGCTACCCTGTTTCCCATGCCCAGCTCAAATCAGACATACCAACACCTGCAACAAAAAGAGAATGAGATATAGGTGATGCTATTGCCCACTGGCATGGGCAAGCATCAAAGGGGGGAATGTAGCAGGCAGCCCCTGTTTGCCCAAGTCATTTCTTCTCACAGCAGGCAGGCCCCTGTTTACTCAGGTCACTTCCCCTTTGAGAAGTCTCCTTGCCCCAGGGATGTTTAAATCTGTACCTAGGCAGGATAGGAAAAATTCCTGTAGAGACCCCTCCCTTCCGTACACTGACGCATAGCTAAGTGCTTCCCTTAAAACCCTGTAACAACCCCTGTTCAGGGATCAGACTTTCAGAGGCTACTCAGCTGAGCCCTATGGCCATAGATGAATAAAAACCTACTTCCTGAAACTTCAGAGCCTCGACCCTGGTTTGTTCTGTTTCCGCATAACGTTTCTGGAGGTTTGCAGCCTTGTCCCTGGTTTCATGCAGCAATATGAATGAAGCTGATTTGGATAGGACTAAGATAAAAAATGACATAGTCCATATTTTGAAACTTCAATTTCTGTGTGAGACCAAAGGAAGGGATGCTTATTTAGTGCGAAATTTATATTTGGGGTAATACATTATCTAATTTAACTTGTATGATCAGTTTATTTGAACACCACAATTACTTGGAATCTTGAATAGGGTGTGAGGCCTTGTTGGTTTGTATATGTTAATGTGTTGCCACAATATACCCCAGAGTAATTTTTGGCAGAGAATAAAAAAGTATTTGCAAATCCCCTTGGGAGATTGGGGAGAAAGGAGGAAATATTCAGTTACCCATTTGTGGAATTCCTGATATTCTTGTAAGCAGCAGGAACAACCAATTCAATAAGCTGAGCCCTTGATCTTGGTGCTCATCCCTATGAAACTTATTCCTGTGAAGGAGAAGCTAAGCCTAGTTATAATTATGCCTAAGAGCCTTCCTCAGAGAATCTCTTTTGTTGCTCAGAAGTGGCCTCTCCGTCTAAACCAACTTGGCAGGTGAACTCACTGCCTTCCCTGCTACATGGGACATGACTACCAGAAGTGTAAATCTCCCTGGCAATGTGGGACATGACTCCTGGAATGAACCAGAACCTGATACCATGGGATTGAGAAAGCCTTCTTGACCAAAAGGAGAACAGAGAAATGAAGCAAAATAAAATTTCTGTGGCTGAGAGATTTCAAATAGGGTCTAGAGGTTATCCTGGAGGTTATTCTTATGCATTATATAGATATCCTTTTTAATAAGAAAGAAAATCAAAGCATCAGCAAGGTGATGTTTTCTCCCCAAACACTGTAGAATTCTGGGGATGGCTGTATGGACCCTTGGTCCTTGGTTTTTCTGTCACATGGTGGCCTCTCCTGGCTTCTCTCTCTCCTTTTGACTTTCACTCTACCTATAAGGGACATCAGTAATCTAGATTAAAGCCCGACTTCATTCAGTGCAGCCACACTTTAACTGAAATAGCATCTTGAGGAAATCTTATTTACAAAGGATCCACACCCACCCGAACGTGGACCAAAGCCAAGAACATGTCCAAACTGGGATACACAATTCAATCTAACTTAGTTTTTAAAAATTTGTGTTTATGAGTGAAATTGGCCTATAAATTTCATTTTTATTCTGTTGTTGATGGGGTTTAGAATCCAAGTTTTGAAAATCTCACAAAAGGAGCTTACAGTGTTCACATCTTTTTTACCCTTAGAAAAGTTTTTATGTAAGGATAGAGTTAGGTGTGTGATAAAATTCGCCAGTAGAGCTATCTAGTCTAAAATCTTTTGTGAAAAAGTTTTAAATAACTTTTAATTTTTAAAGCCATTTAAAACATAGAAGACAATTCAACTTTCTATTTTTTCTTATGTCAGCCTTGATAAGTTGTAGTATTTTTAAAGTTTTTCCTCAATTTTGGTATAGCATAGATGTAAAATATATGGATTCTCTTCATGACCTTGGATAAGTTGTTTAACCCTCTGCCTCAGTTTTCTCATCAATAAAATGGGCATAATAGTAGAAATGGGCAGCTTCTGATGCTCTCTTTATCCAGGTTATGGACAGATGAATAACAATAAAGACAAAAATAAATGAATAACAAGAAGGGTAAGTAGTAGAAAATATTGATTATATTGAAATACTAGTGATCAATGAGAGGGAGGGTAGAGTTGTATGGGATGTATGAGGTTTTCCTCTTTTCTTTTTATTTCTTTTTCTGGAGTGATGCAAATGTTCTAAATATGATCATGGTGATGAACACACAGCTATGTGATGATATTGTGAGCCACTGATTGTATACTTTGTAAGGACTGTGTGTGTGAAGATATCTCAAAGTATTTTTTTAAATATAGGACAGGCATAAAGATAAACAGGCAGACTATTGGGACAGAAATGAAAGTCCAGAAATTAACCTGCACATCTCTATAAATTATTGTTTTATTAGAGAAGTTGTAGATTTACAGGAAAACCTTGCATAAAATACAGAGTTCCCATATACCAAGCTCTTATTGATACCATGTATTGGTGGTACATTCATTACAACACAGGAAAGTATATTTTTATAATTGTACTTATGATAGTTATGCTCAGTTGTCAACTTGGCTTGGTGATTGTGCCTGCTTTTTCTGTTGCTATGGACTTTACCCATCAGCATGTGAATTTCCTCTATGACTGATTACATCTGAAGTGGAGTAAGGAAGTGCCTTCTGCCATGAGTGACATTCAATTTAAGCAGCTGGAGAATTAATCAGAAGAGTTTGAAGAAAGAGAAGCAGCTTGACACAGCTCTCCAGTGCTTTGGTTAAGAGCCACTTTGTAGAGAAATCCTGGGCAAGTTCTGAAATTCCTTGGGCTGGTTTTACCAAGTTTATCTAGCACCCTGTCATGGTTAGGTTCATGCATCACCTTGGTGGTACCTGTTTGTCTGGTTGGACAAGTGCTGGCCTGTCTGTTGCTATGAGGACATTTCACAGAATTAAATCATGATCACGTCACCTGCATCCACAGCTGATTCCATTCATAATCAGCCAAGGGGAGTGTCTTTTGCAATGAATGATGCTTAATCTAATCACTGGAAGCCTTTTAAGAAGGATTTGGAAGCAACAGGCTCTCTTCCTGCTTTGGCCAGTGAGCCTCTCCTATGGAGTTTATCCAGACCCTCCATCGAAAACTTCAACTTCATAGCCTGCCCTGCAGATTTTGGACTCTATGTTCCCATGGTTACATGAGACACTTTTATAAATTTTATACTCATGGATATTTCCTGTTGATTCTGTTCCTCCAGAGAATGCTAACTAATACAGGTACCTATGGGTGTCTGGGGCACCGGACTGTAGTGTGCTTGGCATGTCAAGGTTCATGGAACCCAGCCCTCCTGCAGGGAATACCCATGGCCAGACTGCGTGTGCATGTGCTGGAAGAAGGATATGTGACTGAGCCTGTCAGTCCCAGTCAAAAGCAGAGGCCTCTATGGATTGTCAGGGACATAATTTATAAGAAGGAAGAGAGGGTGTGCTGGTTTGAAAGGAAGTATGCCCCCTAAGAAAAGCCATGTTTTAATATAAATCTCATTTCTTAAAAGTAGAATAATCCCTATTCAATACTGTATATTTGAAACTGTAATGAGATCATCTCCCTGGTTGATGTGATTTAGTTAAGAATGGTTGTTAAACTGGATTAGGGGATGACATGTCTCCACCCATTTGAGTGGGTCTTGATTAGTTTCTGAAGTCCTATAAAAGAGGAAACATTTTGGAGAGGGAGACTCAGAGAGAGCAGAGAATGCTGCAGCACCATGAAGCAGAGAGTCCACCAGCCAGCGACCTTTGGAGATGAAGAAGGAAAATGCCTCCCAGGGTGCTTCATGAAACAGGAAGCCAGGAGACAAAGCTAGCAGATGACACCATATTTGCCATGTGCCCTTCCAGCCAAGAGAGAAGCCCTGACTGTGTTTGCCACGTGCTGTCTCACTTGAGAGAGAGACCCTGAACTTCATCGGCCTTCTTGAACCAAGGTATCTTTCCCTGGATGGCTTTGATTGGACATTACTATAGACTTGTTTTAATTGGGACATTTTCTCAGCCTTAGATCTGTAAACTTGCAACTCATTAAATTCTCCCTTTTAAAAGCCATTCCGTTTCTGGTATATTGCATTCCAGCAGCTAGCAAACTAGAACAGAGGGGCACTAGGGGAGAAGGAGTAGAATCAGGGAGGACATTAGTTCTCATAACAAAGCACATAAGAAAATAAATTTAGATGAGCTAAATATTTAAATATTAAGAATAAAAGTAATAGAAATACTAAAAGAAAACATAAGGGAATTGTATCAGTCTGGAGTCAATCAGTAATTTAAACAGGGGAAGTTTAATATAAGGAATTATTAAGCTATGATGGGAGACATAGTAGATATATGGAATTTGAAGCTAAGAGGCAATCAATTGATAACTGGCACAGAAATATTTTTAGACTCTCTGAATACTTTTCTTGGCATATAGAAACTGTAAAAAAAATGATAGATATAATTATATAAAATAGAAGACTTTTACATCGTAAAGGGTATCATTAAAATAGTTAACTATTTGCAACAATTATAAGAGTTGATATTCTCTATTATAAAGGGCTCTAATAAATTAATTTTTAAAATCCAAGGACACCAATTGGCAATTTAAGCAGAAATATAAAACATATGAAAACATACAGATGCTCAGTAATACCCTCATCAAATAATTTTAAAATTGCAAATTAACAATAGCAGATGATAAGAACTTACTTAATACTAACTGAACGAATCATTTTTGCATATCAGATTTCCTAACTTTAAAAATGTTGGTAATACCCAATATCGGCCAGGGTGTAAAGAAACAGGCACTCTCAAATATTGTTCCTGGTGGTGCAAATCTTCTGGAGGACAATTTGGAAATGTATGAAAAGCCATTTAAATGTGCATATAATTAACATAGAGACTCTACTTCAAAAAACTTGACAAGTATGCATAGAATTATATACAACATTGCAACACTGCTTTTAATTGAAAAGAAAAAAAAAGTGTACCCATCAATAAAGGTTGGGCAAAAAATTATGGTAACAGTCACAGACTGGAATACTAGACAGCTATCAGAAACAACATGGAAAACTGCCTACAATTTAGTAAGTAAATGATGCATTACAGAACAGCTTGTATATGATTCCATTTTAATTGAAATATCATGGTTACATTAATATATAACTATACATAACATGTGTGTATGTGTGTGAAAGGAAATATACCCAAGAAATGTAACTGTCAACAGGGTGGAATTTCAAGGGGCTTTCAACTCACTTTTACTTTGTATATTTCTGTTTATCTGGATTTTGCAACAAGACCCATTATTTTTGTAAAAAAAAAAAAATTGCTCATTTTAAAGCAATATAGAAACATTAAAAAAAAATATGCCCCCAAATCTCACCACCTAGAAAATCTCAAATGAAAAATATTTCTTACATCTATTTACTGGAAGATAAAATTATAAACAGATATAGGACTGTATGGTCCATATTATTCTTTCTTTTTTTAGAAAACAAATGCCAATATTAAAAATATGCATCCAGACATGCTAATGACTACATTCAATATGAATTTCTTAAGCACTCCAATCACAGTCAGAGATTGCCAGCCTGAATGAAATTGTAAGCTCCAATATGTACTGTCTAAAAGAGACACACCTTAATTCAAAGACAGAAATAGTTTAAAGTAAAATGAAAAAAATGATAAACCATTTGAACAGTAAACATCAGACAACTTGAGCAGTTATATTAATATCAAAGTAGAATTTATGACAAGAAATATTACTATTGACAAAGAGGGGTATTTAATAATCATAAAAAATTCAATACATCAGGAAAATATGACCATTGCAAATATGGGCATAATTCACAACTAAGCCTCCATATATATGAAGTAAAAATTGACACCTTATCTCAGACGTAAGCAGGTAAACAAGGAGGGGCAAGGCTACTGCCTCTGATCTCCTCCAACTGAGTTGCTTACACTTTATGCTGCTGAGGGTGACAGCTTTAATCACAGCTGTTTTTTTGTTTGTTTTTTTTAACTTTTTTATTGTATAATATAACATATACACAACGCAAAGAAATAAAAAAGCAATGGTTTTCAAAACACTCTTCAACAAGTGGTTACAGGACAGATCCCAGAGTTTGTCATAGGCTACCATACAATACTCATATTTTTCCTTCTAGCTGATGCAGAATATAAGAGGTTAGAGGGCTTAATACCTTTTTACCATTACAGTCGACTTTTTTTCCTTCTTTTTTTTTTTTGTGAAAAAAACATATATACAAAAAAGCTATAAATTTCAAAGCACAGCACCACAATTAGTTGTAGTGGTCCACATTATTTTAAACTAGAAGTTGTTACAGTGGAGTCACATCATATGCATATTTAACTTACTTGCATTTAGTTTATTTAATATTAACTGTACATACATAATAAAGAGGGAGGAAGAGAAAGAAAAAAAAAACAATTTGGCTAGTAAAGGATAATTCTATGTGCTATTCCACTCAGGGAGCTTATATGTCAAATAGTGAGACAGAAGACCTCAATCGTTTGCTCAATTGGTCTCAATTTTTATGAGTTTATCATGCCAGTGCTTTCTAAATCAAAATAAAAACAAGATAAACAGCAATTTTAAATCATTCACTAGCTACACTAAAAAATAAAAACAGGTGAAAAAAACTGAATACATTTTATTTAATCCAATGTATCCAAAATATCATTTTAACACGTAATCAACATTACCACCCACAATTGGGTGGGTCACATCTCCATGGAAACAATCAAAAAGCTCCCACCCAGCAATATTGAATGAGGATTAAAGAACTTGGCTTTTCTGGGGTAATGTTCTCCAGGAAGCTGTATATTCTCTGAATCAGCATCCACTGTATGGTACTGTTTCTCGCATAGCCAGGATCCGTGGGTCCAAGAACTAAGGGGTGGAAATGGGAGTGTTACCACTCAGGAAAAATTTTGCTTCCTGTCCCTACGACCTTCAGCTCTGCTGGTCTGCAGGTTTTAGTTCCAAAAGGAGGAGTGCTTCCACCAGGAGAAACAATAATAATTCCATTGAATTGGAATCTAAGACTGCCACCTGGTCACTTTGGGCTACTCATGCCCCTGGATCAACAAGCCAAGAAAGGGATTAAATTATTGTCTGGGATGATTGACCCTGACTATCAGGAGGAAATGGGACTGCAACTATACAATGGAGGTAAAGAAGAGTTTTCCTGGAATATAGGAGATCCCCTAGGGTGTCTTTTAGTACTACCATGCCCTGTGATTAAAATCAATGAAAAACTGCAACAACCTAATCCAGGTAGGACTACCAATGGCTCTGAAACTTCAGGAATGAAGGTTTGGGTCACCCCACCAGGCAAAGAACCATGGCCAGCTGAAGTGCTTGCTGAGGGTAAAGGGAACATGGAATGGGTAGTAGAAGAAGGTAGTGATAAATATGAACTATGACCACATGATCAGTTACAGAAACAAAGCCTCCAATGCTGTTTTGTTCATGTTATACTATTTAAGTTGTAAGTTATCAAGTTTAAGAATGAATATTATCCAAGGACTTGTACCCTATTCTGGGGAGATTTAATGTGTTTCCGGTTATATGCAGGACAGTTGAGTATTGTTAGGTAAAAGAAAAAAATGTGTCTTTTATTGTTTTCTATTTAGAAATTAGGTATGGTTTAAGGTGATGTGTATAGCGGCCAAGCTGACAAGGCTATCATGGTCAGGTTCATGAGTCACCTTGGCCAGGTGGTGGTACCTGTTTGTCTGGTTGGGCAAGTACTGGCCTGTCTGTTGCTATGAGGACATTTCATAGAATTAAGTCATGATCACGTCAGTTACATCCACAACTGATTCCATTTGTAATCAGCCAAGGGGAGTATCTTCTGCAATGAGTGATGCTTAATCTAATCACTGGAGGCCTTTTAAGGAGAATTCAGAAGACATAATTTCTCTTCCTGCTTTGGCCAGCGAGCCTCTCCTGTGGAGTTCATCCAGACCCTCCATTGGAATCTTCAGTTTCACAGCCTTCCCTGTGGATTTTGAGCTTTATGTTTCCACGATTACATAAGACACTTTTATAAATTTTATATTTATGGTTATTTCTTGTTGATTCTAACTAGTACACACCCTGAAGTAATTTTAAACTTACTGTTCTTCTTTTTTCTCCAGGCCACTGGGACATGCCAGAGTTGACCAGAGTGTCCCTCAACTGACCCAAAGAAGTGATGTCTTAAGTTCCATGTGACTGCAGGGGAGGGGATGGCAAACAAATCAGCCAGCACAGATGAAGATATTGGAACTGGCTTATTGGTTGGGTGTCCTTAGACCCAAACTCTGCCCAAATGGAAACTCTCCCTGGCAGGTCAACCCATCCTAGGTGAACACATTTCCCCTGGATCTCCATCCATCAGTCTCCACCACTTCATCTCTTCCCATCCCCATAAAACCTCTCCCCCAACTAGGGTTGTACTCTCTAGCTCCCATCTGGAAAGGAGACTTGTTTGAGCTGCTCAGATAGCAAATGAGCCTGAGAGGCTGAAAGTAGCCAAGCATGTGGTCCCTGGGCTCTGAAAAACAGTATCTAGAATGGACAACAGTTTAAGGGAGAGCAAGCCCTGGCTAGATTGACCCCTTAGGAGGTGGCACAGAAAGGAAGTCACAGAGAAAGGATACTAAGAGGACAGAGTCTATGGGAGAGGTGAAACCACTGAGACACTGGGGATGAGGGAAAAGACATTTAAAAAAAAAAATTATTAGAGAAGCTGTAGGTTTAACACTTTGCATTAATGTGGTATATTTGTTATAATTCATGAAATAATTTTCTAATAAATGATGGACTATGTACATCAACCATAGTACATCATACACAACAGGATTCACTGTATACAGTCCTACAGTTTTTTCTTTTAATTTTTATTCTAGTAACATATATACGACTTAAAATGTCCTCTTTTAGCCACATTCACATATATAATTCACTGCTAATACCATTTACAATGTTGTGCTAAAATCACAACCATCCATTTCCAAAATGTAACAATCAGTACAACCAGAAATTCTGTATTATTTAAGCATCAACTCCCCATTCTCTACCCCCAACCCAGCCCGTTAACCTATATTCTAGATTCTTACTCTATGAGTTTGCTTATTCTAGTTATTTCATATCAGTGAGATTATACAATATTTTTCCTTAAGTGTGTGACATGTTTCACTTAATATGATGTCTTCAAGGTTCGCCCATGTTATTGCATGAATTAGAACATCATTCCTTTTTAATGCTGAATAATATTCCATTGTATGAATATACCACATTTTTTCTTTTCCATTCATCAATTGATGGACACTTGGGTTGCTTCTATCATTTGGCAATTTGTAAATAATGCCACTATGAACATCAGTGTGCAAATATCTGAGTCCCTGCTTTCAATTCTTTGAGGTATATGCTGAGTAATGGGATTGCTGGATATATGATAATTCTGTGCTTAGCTTTCTGAGGAACCACCAAACTGTCTTCCACAGCAGCTGCCTCATTTTACATTGCCATCAACAATGAATGAGGATTCTTATTTCTCCACATCCTCCCCAACAAATTTGTGATTTTCTGTTTTTTTAATAATTGCCATTCTAGAGGGTGTGAAGTGGTATCTCATTGTGATTTTGATTTACATTTCCCTAACAGATAATGATGTTCAGCATCTTTTCATGTGCTTTTAAGCCATTTGTATTTCTTCTTTAGAGAAATGTTTATGCAACCCTTTTGCCCATTTTTAAATTGTCTTTTTATTGTTGAGTTGTAGGATTTCTTTATATATTCTGGACATTGAACCTTTATCAGATATGTGGCTAACAAATATTTTCTCCTATTCAGTAGTTTGTCTTTTAACTTTCATGACAAAATCCTTTGATGAACAAAAGTTTTTCATTTTGATAAGGCTCCATTTATCAATTATTTTCTTTTGTTGCTGTGCTTTGGGTGTAGCATCTAAGAAACCATTGACTAACACAAAATCCTGAAGTTCCGTCCCTATATATTCTTCTAGGAGTTTTATAGTCCCGGCTCTTATATTTAGAGCTTTGATCCATTTTGATTTCATTTTTGTATAAGGGTACTCTTTCATTCTTTTGCATATGAATATCCAGTTCTCCTACCACCATCTGTTGAAGAGACTATTCTTTCTCAGTTGAGTGGACTTGGCAGTCTTGGTAAAAATCAGTTGGGCAGTCAGAGGGTGTCAGGGGAAGGACAGTGGGTGGCGGGAGGTTCCTCCAGGAGGGGCCAAGTTTCGGAACGATTTCACCCACCTGAAGCCCAGAGCAAGTCCAGCAGCAGGAGAGGAAGTGCTCCTGAGCACCGTAATCCGTTTTGGGAAGCCAGGCAGCAGCAGTTCCTCTACCATCGCCTCGGACTCAGCTGGCTGCCCAGTATGGAACGCTAGGCCACTGGCTGCTGACGGGAGATACTCGCTGCTTTGCACAACAAGCCCTTCCAAGGCGGTTCCAGCCTGATCCCCAGCTGGTAGCGGCAGCCGGGGGAAATTTGCAGGGGTGAGGAAATGTATAAAGAAAGAATCTGGAAACGAATTTTCAGCAAAGTTTATGAGAAAAAGAAGAAAAAGCCAAGGCTGTCGGATGGAAATAATTCATGAGACTGCTGTACTTGAACTAGCACAGAATAATCCTTGGGTCATTTATTTACAAGAAGTCTATGAGATTCCATCAGAAATTATCTTGGTTCTGGAATACACTGCTGGACATGAAATCTTTGACCAGTGTGTTGCACAAGGGTAGAAGCCTTTAAAGAAAAAGATGTTCAGAGACTCTTGAGGCAAATTTTAGAAGGCATTTGCTTCTTACATGCTCATGTTGTAGTTCAACTTGGTTTGAAGCCCTGGAATATGTTGCTGACAAGTGGATCTCCATGGTGACATTAAGATAGTTGATTTTGGCCTTTTGAAAGGCTCAGGGAAATTATGTGAACTCTTGAATATGTGGCTCTTGAAATTCTTAACTATGATCCTATTAGCATGGAAACAGATATGTAGAGGGTTGGAGTACTAACATAAGCCATGCTAAAGGGCTATCACCCTTTTTAAGCAATAATAAGCAAGAAACATTCTTGAATATTTCAGAGATGAATTTCAGTTTTCCTGAGGAAGAATTTGATATTGTGCCTGAGCCAGCTATTGACTTCATCAAGTCACTTTTAGTTAAGAAGTGTGAAGATCCAGCCACTACTGAAGAATTTCTAAAACATCCTTGGTTAACTTCACATTCTTTCAGAGTGAAAGGTGACTTAGAAGAAGCAAATGCCCTCCAAGAAGCTGATTCGTGCCTGAAATTAATTCAGTTACTGAGAAATTAGACACAGAGGAATCAATTGTAACAGAGGGAATTAATTGTAGTTACTTCATATACTTTAAGACAGTATGAAAAAGAGAAAATTAAGCAAAATGCCATTTCCAAACAATGTAAATTTGAGGAGACTTTGCTACAAGAAATTCCAGTAGAATTTGTCTACTGAGCAGTATTTCATTTGAGAACTTTAAAGTCAGTAAGTATGAGTCCTACAACTTTGCTCTTTTTCAAGATGTATTTGGTTATTCAGGACCTCTTATCCTTCCACGCAAATTTCATGATTGACTTTTCCATTTTTACAAAGTAGGCTATTGGAATTTTGATTGGGGTTGCATTGAATCTGTAAATCATTTTGGGTAGAATTTATATCTTAACAATGTCAATACATGAGCATTCCCTTTATTTAGATCTTTGATTTTTTAACATTTATTTTATTATAAAATACATATACAAAAAAGCAATAAATTTCCAAGTACATTTAACCAAGTAGTTATAGAATAAAATTTAAAGTTTGGTATGGGTTACAGTTCCACAATTTTTCATTTTTTTCTTCTAGCTATTTCAAGACACTGGAGATCAAAAGAAATATCAATATAATGATTCAGCAGTCATACTCATTTGTTAAGTCCTATCTTCTCTGTTATACTCCTGCTTCTTTCTTTTTTTGTATGTGTGAAAATAAGATATATACAGCAAAGTTTTCCCTGTATCTTTACATGCTCGATTAAATTTATTCCTAGATATTTGATTCTTTCAGTTGCTATTGTAAATAGAATTTTTAATTTTCCTCCTCAGATAGTGTATAGAAACACTACTGATTTTTTTATGTTGATCTTGTACCCATCACTTTGCTGAATTCACTTATTAGCTCTAACAGCTTTGTTGTAGATTTTGGGGGGACTTTCTATATGTAGGATCATGAGATCTGCAAATAGTGAAAGTTTTACTTCTTCTTTTCCAATTTTGATGACTTTTATTTCTTTTTCTTGCCTTATTGCTCTAGCTAGAACTTCTAGCACAATATTGACGAATAATAGTGACAGTGGGCATCTTTGTCTTGCTCCTGGATCTTAGAGGGAAAGTTTCAGTCTTTCATCATTGAGTATAATCATAAGTTTTTCATATATGCCCTTTATCATGTTGAGGAAGTTTCCTTTGATTCCTACTTTTCTAAGTGTCTTTATCAAAAAAGGATGCTGGGTGAGTGAAGTTAGCCAGACACAAAATGATAGATACTGTATGAGTCCACTTTTATGACCAGCATAAAGGTATAATCAGAGGCTTATAATACAGAAGATAAGGGACTTGGAGATCCATAGAAGCTAGAGATGGATGAACTGTTAGCTGAAGAGGTTGAACCCCAATGTAAGGGAATAGATAGGAGCAAAGATGATTCTCTAGTGGGTCTAAAAGTAATATTACCTTATTGAAGATGAACAAGATTGAAAGGGGTTGTATAGACCTACGTGTTTCACTGACTCACATTAGGAATATGAATGAGTTCTCATAAGAATTACTTCAAAGATATGATTCTTGTATAAAGAGTGTTTAAGTCCAAGGTACAGGGGGAAAATTGAGCTATCATCAGAAGGAAATCATCAGCACTACTGCAGCAACAGCAGAGGTAAATAATGGGGTGAGGGACAAGAGTTAAGAGGAGGTTTAGATTTCCTATTTGGTGAGGGTATGTTTACTGGTTGTCTGTCTCTTGAGGATAATGAAATTATCTAAAATTGAGACTGTTGAAGGACTGTGTTTTTTTGGACCCTCTACATGATGCCTGATGAATGCAGGTGGCTGAAGAATGCACTGATGGAGAAGTAGATTGGTGAACGATGCTGTATACTTATGAATGAAGGCTGTGCTGCTACAAAAAGAGACAATGTCATGAGGCATGCAAAGATGTGAATGAATATGTGGGACATTTGGTGAGACAAAATAAGCCAGAAACAAAAAACAACAATGGTATGGTCACCTTTAGAAAATGCTTATAAGAAAACAGGGGCCTGGATTGTAAACTTTTAGAGCAAACACATTAAATCCGGAGTGGTGATCATTATTTCTGGATTTTGAGAGGCTTTTTTAAATATATATAACCTGATATTTAGAGATGAAAATGAAGCCGAACAGGTTTGGGTTAAAGTAATTGAGAGCATAGGGGTAAGGAAGATAATGTCTTTATTTTAGAACCACACATACTCTTTGAGACCAATGGAAGAAAGGTTTATCTGATCTGGAACTGAAATTTTCTGTACTGCATAATCTAATTCAACCTATCTATATAGCTCATTTGAACATCTGAAACACAGAAATCACAGAATAAGAAAGAGATCCTTTAATCCTGTATAGATTTTTGTAATGCCTGGAAACATCCTAGAGTATATTAAGCAGATAATCAAAAAGTATTGACAAAGTCCCATGAAGGAGGGGAGAAAGAATATGGAACTATTAAACCTTACCGTCAAGGAATCCCCTGATATTGTGTCAAACTTTAGGGACACCCAAATCAATAAGCCAGGCCCTTGATTATGAGACTTACTCTTGTGAAGCTTATGTAGGTAACACAGAAACTTAGATTACCTACATGCATGCCTAAGAGTTTCTTCTGGAGGACCCCTGTTGTTGCTCAGAGGTGGCCTCAGTCTCTCTAAGCCCAATTCTGCAAGTGAAATCACTGTCCTCCCCACTACGTGCGACATGACATCCAGGGTGAAAGTTTACTTGGTGATGAGGGAGATGGCCCCCAGGGATGAATCTGGACCTGGCACCATGGTATCAACAATTCCATCCTGATCAAAAGGGGGGAAAGAAGTGTAATTAATCAGTGCAAGAGAGTTCAAATAGAGTCAAGAGGCTACTCTGGAAGTTGCTCTTCTGCAAGCTTCAGGTAGACCTTGCTACCTATCATAACCTGCCAACCCCCAACCAGGAGCATTCCAACCAATCCTAAAGAACACCTAGGGCAAGATAAAAGATTTCACAAGGATTCCAGGCACTAGAGTAACTTTTCAGAAACCTACAACTTCCAAATGGGTCCCTGGTCCAGATAAGTCCTGAAACCTAGCGTGGCCTCTCCAGAACATCAGATAGTTCCATCTCCTTACCCCATATTAATGACAGACTCTTCTAATATCAAAAGTTTAGTGTTGCCATAGCCCAAACATCCCCAAAGAGAGGTATGGAAAGATCAAAGGTGATGGTGGAATTATACATAGAAGATAGGACTTAACAAATGAATATGAATGATGAATCATTAAATTGATATCTCTTTTAGTCTCCAGTACTTTAGAGCAGCTAGAAGTAAAAACCTGAAATTGTGAACTTGTAACCCACGTTAAAGTCTGAAATATTTTCTACAACTAAATATGGTGCTGTGCTTGGAAATTTATAGTTTTTTTTTGTATTTATGTTATTGTTCACAAAAAAAGAAGAAGGAAAAAACTCGATTGTGATGATAAAAAAATATTTAAGCCCTCTAGCCTCCTATATTCTGAAGCAGCTAGAAGGAAAGATATGAGAGGATTGTATGGTAGCCCATGACAAACTCTGGGATCTGTCCTGTAACCACTTGTTGAAGAGTGCTTTGAAAACTATCGCTTTTTTATTTCTTTGCTTTGTATATATGTTATACTATACAATTTTTTTAAAGTTAAAAAAAATGCTAGATTTTGTCAAATGCCTTTTCTGTGTCAATTGAGAGGATCATCTGTGTTTTCCCCTTTGTTTTCTTAATGTAGTGTATTATATTGATTTTCTTATGTTGAACCACCCTTGCATATCTGGGATAAATCCCACTTGATCATGGTGTGTAATTCTTTTAAAGTGCTGTTGTATTTGATTTTCTAATATTGTGTTGAGGATTTTTGCATCTATTTATAAAAGAAACTTGGCCTGTAATTTTTTTTTTATTGTATCTTTATCTGGCTTTGATGTAAGGGTGATGTTGGCCTCATAGAGTCAGTTAGGAGTCACAGGACTGTTTGCTAGAACTCACCTGTGAAACCATTTGATTTTAAGCTTTTCCTTGTTGGTTTTTGATGACTGATTTAATCTTTTCCTATAATTATTCTGGTGAGATCCTCTGTTTCTTCTAGAGTCAGTGTAAGTTATTTACGTATTTCTAGGAATTTGCCCATTTCATATAGGTCATCTAATTTATTGGCATACAGTTGTTCATAGCATTTTTATGATCCTTTTTATTTCTGTGAGGTGAGTAGTAACATCCCCCTCTCATTTCTCATTTTGGTTGAGTCCTCTTTTTCACTCTGTCAATCTAGTTAAGGGTTTTTCAAAGAACTGTCTTTTGATTTTGTTAATGCTTTCTAGTTTTTATTCTCTGTTTCATTTTATCCTGCTTTAACCTTTGTTATTTATTTGTGATTAATCTTGTTATTTCTCTTCCTCTGTTTTAGATTTAGTTCGCTATTCTTCTTCTAGTTTCTCCAGGTATGCATTTGGGTCTTTGATTTTAGCTCTTTCATTTTTTTTAATGTAAGCATTTAGGACTGTAAATTTCCCTCAGCACTGCCTCCGCTGCATCCCAAAAAGTTTTTATTTTTGTGTTCTTGCTTTCATTTGTCTCAAGATATTTGCTAATCTCCCTTGTAGTTTCTTCTTAAAACAACCCACTGGTTGTTTAAAAGTGTGTTCTTTAACTTTCATACATTTGTGGATTTTCCAGTTCTGTTTCATTCCATGATGATCAGAGATGATGCTTTGTATAATTTCATCTTTTAAAATTTACTAAGGGCGCAGCAGACCGGCGGGGTGCGAACGGACTCCTCAGTCCCCTTCCCCTGCCCTGGCCGTGCTCTCCAAGAAGTCAGACCAGAACTATGCGATCCCGGAAGTTCCGGTGCCATGGCTGTGTGGGATAAGCAGTAATGGCCGAGGCTGCAGCTCCCGGAACAACGGCCACAACATCAGGAGCAGGAGCGGCAGCGGCGGCGGTGGCAGCGGCCTCTCCCATCCCTGTCCCCACAGTCACTCCCCGTCCCTGGGGGAGGGAGGAGGGGGAGGCGGTAGCGACGATGGCAGTAGCGGCCGCTGGACTAAACAGGTCGCCTGCAGATATGAACATAGCAAGCCACTGAAACAGGAAGAAGCAACTGCTGCAGATCTAACTGAAAAATCATCCCTTGCTGCTTCCTCAAGTCTCTCACCAGTAGTGGGACCGCTTGTTGAAATGAGTGGGGGTGAAGCTGAGTCAAGAAATTCAAACTTTGCAATGATAGCAACAGGAACAGAAGACTGGGTGAACGCCATTGAGTTTGTTCCTGGGCAACCCTACTGTGGCCGTAGTGCCCCTTCCTGCACTGAAGCACCCCCGCAGGGCCCAGTGACCTAGGAAGATTCAGAGAAAGAGCAAACCGCTGTGGAAACAAAGAAGCAGCTTTGCCCCTATGCTGCAGTGGGAGAGTGCTGATATGGGGAGAACTGTGTGTATCTCCATGGAGATTCATGTGATATGTGTGGGCTGCAGGTCCTACATCCAATGGATGTTGCCCAGAGACCCCAACATTTAAAATCTTGTATTGAGGCCCATGAGAAGGACATGGAGCTCTCATTTGCTGTCTAGCGCAGTAAAGACATGGTTTGTGGGATCTGCATGGAGGTTGTCTATGAGAAAGTCAACCCTAGTGAGCGCCACTTTGGAATTCTCTCCAACTGCAACCATACCTACTGTCTCAAGTGTATTCGCAAGTGGAGGAGCGCTAAGCAATTTGAGAGCAAGATCATAAAGTCCTGCCCAGAATGCCGGATCACATCTAACTTTGTCATTCCAAGTGAGTACTGGGTGGAGGAGAAAGAAGAGAAGCAGAAACTCATTCAGAAATACAAGGAGGCATTGAGCAACAAGACGTGCAGGTATTTTGATGAAGGACGTGGGAGCTGTCCGTTTGGAGGGAACTTGTTTTTACAAGCATGCTACCCTGATGGCTGGAGAGAGGAGCCACAGAAACAAAAAGTAGGAACATCAAGCAGATACTGGGCCCAACTAAGAAACCACTTCTGGGAGCTCATTGAGGAAAGAGAGAACAGCAATCTCTTTAACAACGATGAAGAGGTTGTCACATTTGAGCTGGGCGAGATGTTGCTTATGCTTTTGACTGCAGGTGGGGATGATGATCTGACAGACTCTGAAGATGAATGGTACTTGTTTCATAATGAACTGGAAGATTTTTATGACTTGGATCTATAGCAACTTTCAGTGGATTATGAACTGGTCTGCTGAGCCTCAGACAGTAGTTATTACCTGTGGTGGTGTGGCAGTGCCTGTGTTTCTCTCCTAGGCAGGCCTATCAATTCCAGGTGCAGTTGTAATAATTTTTACCCAGGGTCTGTCTTCTCAATCCCTCACCTTTCCCCAAGGAGTGTGTTGTTTTCTGATTAAAAAGTTATAAAAAATAAATCTTAAAGTTAGTTTTTTTGTAATATGAATTTAACTGTCAGACAGTTAGTGTAGGTTTGTTGCGCCATCTGTTTTCAACCGGATTCTCACAGTTCTAGGATAGTATTAATGGACTTTCCACACTCATTTTGAGGACTCTAGGTTCAAAAAAAGCATTGGTTGTGCTTTGGGGTCTGAAAATAGGGGTGATGAGTGAAGGGAAATGAACTGGCAAGTAGACTTCGGCTACAGACTTCAGAGGTGGATATTTAAGGTTCCTGGTGAAATCTGCATATTTGTGTTTTTATATCTGATCCATAACCTGTAATCCCCACCACATGCACTTGTTCTGTGGTTTTGGTCTCTTGTTCAATTGCACAGGTGTAATACTACTGGGTAACCAGAACCAGGGGTGAATGTGTTGAGATTTTTACCATGTTTAGAATGATAGGAAAATTGTGAAAGAACAGATTAAAAGATATAGTGGCATAAAATAAATGCTAAATTGAAAGTTAACTTCCAAGGGTGGATAGACTTGGCATGTGTGAGCGTGAGTGTGTGATAAGTTTTTCATTCCTACATAGATGCCATATTCTTAGCCTTAGTAGGAAACTTGGTTTAGTGATTTCAGCATAGTGTGGAAGATAGATCTTAAAGGACAAAGTAGTATACTGATATTGGTGGTACTTAATATAGCACTGCTAGCTTGTTCTGTCTTTAGAAATGGGGTTAGCCATAGAGGTTTAAACCTCCTGGTTATCCCATATATTAACAGAAGTTAGTTCTCGGATACACACAGTAGTATTTAATGTTTTCTAATCTCCTAGTCTTTCCAGTCCAGCCTTTTTTTGAAAAATCTTTGTCCTTGTTTGAGGGGTTTGGTCGGATTTCTGTGTTTGTTTTTGTGGGTATTTTCCTCTTTCCATCGCTGAGCTTTGCAGGAGACAGATGTGATTCAAAACTATGTTTCTAAGTTTTTCATTGTAGTGGAGTTATTGGTTTGCAATAATCAGTCATACTTTTCCACTAATGGAAGAGGAGTTGGTCATCTACTAGACAAGCTGAAGTTAAGTCTTTAGAAGAATTCTTTAATTGGAAATTTTAGCTTTGCATTTTGTTGCTCTATTTCCTGAAAATAGCTTGGAGATACTTCTGATTTATCCATCTACTGCTTTGATTCCGTGGATCCCACTCATTCTTTCATTCTAAGAGTAAACAAGTAATTGTTGCAGAGGTCTCTGTGCTTTGCAGCTGCCCTTTTGTAAGAAGCACTTTTCCCAAATAAAACAATTAAAAAATTTTTATTGAGACTTGTTTTGTGACCCAGTATGTGGTATATTCTGGAGAATGGTCCATATGCATTTGTGGAGAATGTATACCCTACTGTTTTGGGGTGCAGTGTTCTGTAGACATCTGTCTAGTTATATTATCAAATTATTCAAGTTCTCTGTTTCCTTACTGATCATCTGTCTAGATGTTTTATGTCTTAGAGTAGTGTGCTGAGGTACACAACAATTATTGTAAAGGTGTCTATTTCTCCCTTCAGTTTTGCCGGTGCTTATCTCATGCATATTGGGGCACCATGGTTAAGTGTGCAAATATTTATGATTGTTATTTCTTCTTGGTGGATTGACCCTTTTATTAATATATAGTGTTCTTCTTTGTCTTTTGTAACAGCTTTTTATTTAAAGTCTACTTTGTCCAATCTTAATATAGTTACCCTAGGTCTTTTTTGGTTACTATTTGCATGTATTTGTTTCCATCCTTTCACTTATTTGTGTCTTTGGATCTAAGGTCAGTCTCTTGTAAACAGCATATAGTTGGATCGTATTTTTTATCCACTCTGCCAATCTGTGTCTTTTGACTGGGGAGTCAAAAGACTGGGGAGTTTAATCCATTAACATTCGATTTCTACTATAAAGATAGTACTTACTTCAGCCATTTTGTCCTTTGGGTTTTTTTTGTTGTTGTTGTTGTTGCTTGTTTGTTTTTGTTTTTTGTTCTTTTTTGTCCTTTGGTTTTTAAATGTCATATCTTTTTTGTCTCACTTTTCCTTTATTGCAGTGTCCTTTTCTGTATAGTTGACCTCTTTTTCTTTTTTTTTTTAAGAGGACTTGACTCTTGGAAGAAAATTTTTCATTGCTGTTGCAAAAAAACATATATATAAAGTTGAAATTGGTTTTAATAACATTAGAAGAGAATATGTTCTAGAAACTGGAAGTAACTCAATGTAAAATCCAGTCAACAACTTAATATAACAGTCCCAAATGGTTACGCTGAGACCAACATCTGATGAGAATGAAATCCTTGTCTGTGGAGAATTTTGGATGATACCTGGAGAAATATTATACTGTGCCTAAACAAAATTGAAGTGTTTTCACAAGTATAGGAAAGTTTTGTACAGTAAAAGGTTTTTCCTATATGCACTTCAATTTCACAGCAAGAGTGGCATAGAATACCTAAACACAGAAGAGAGCATTCATGCAAAATGTCTGACTCCTTAATATAATAATGCATACTACAATTCAAAGTGATTACACTATGATTACAACTAGGGCTTCCTGAAATTACAGGGTGGTGGTTATGGAAGGCATGGCCCCTAGTAGCAATATATAGAAAGCAGCCACCACCTTCCTCTATGTATATTCTCTGTTTTCATTTTTCTTAATCAACGCTGTTGTTGCTCTGTTGTTGTTACTGATTCTTAGCAAAAGTTGGTGAAAACATAGTTGTGAATCATTGAACATAGCATTATGGCAATCAAGATGTTTAAAACCTTCAATCTTCTGGGCTAGACAAAGCAGTGTGTGACATTCAGAAGTCTGATTTACAAGCAAGATGGTGAGAATTTTCATGGTTTAAAGACTTCCATGACTTTCCTCATCAGATCATCATAGGAGGTTTGACATACGTTTATTTCAAAGCTAACATAAGAAATTGTTTCTGGAGTGATGTGAATAGTCCAATAAATTCCATCCAATATCATTCCATCCATCTAATACCACATGGATTAAATAGTGTGGCATCAATGACAGACCCTGATATGAGGTCACAAATTCCGCTCTCATGAGTGACATCCTTTGCAGTAACATCTTTCATGAACAGCTCGTTCATAACTGCTGGGCCAAGATAATTCATCCAAATTTTCAGGGTTTGATCTGGTTGACTGATTAAATGACTCTCTGGGAAATCCAGAGTGTACAGTTAGAATTCATATATCCCATAAAATGTGCTTCTCTATTTGGGAAAATTGCATTAAGAAATCGTATTTCTTCCTGGAAGTGCCAGTGTGGATACCCTTGGTGAGAAGGATTCATGAAATTCTTATGAGAATAAAAGAAACTTTAATTGAGTCAAGCCCACTGTAATCCCTAGCAAGCGTCAACAAAGGAATCAGTGTTCTCAGTAATAGGATAGTACCACATGTCTTCGAAATGAAAACATCTCTTGGAGACAAACATGCTACTTTCACTGAATACATAAGATGCCTACTTGTCAGTTTTAGTCACATGTATGATTGAACATTGCACATCCTTCAAAAGTATGTCCCACTCAGATCTTGGGATGGTGAAAAGATCCCCAGATTCTTGATTTGTTTCACACTGCTGCCAAGAGAATAAAATTTCCATCAGCTTCTTGATCCCTTCAAAAAAATTGTGCAGCTTCTACCACACTGCGAGTAATGAACAACCAACAATTATAGAATACCAAACATTAATTCTTTTCTCCCAGTGCTGCAGATTGCTCCAGCTGTGTTACTAAAGTTCAGATGCTCTCTTTTTTTTATGCCATAATCTTGTGTTAACTATTTTTTTTAAGTATTAATAAAATTTTCCCAGCTCTTTTTTTTTTTGCGTGAAAGTTGAACATCAATCTGTTGGAAATAAGGGTCAGATACAGTTCAGTTTCTTGTAGTCTACTTCTTCCCCATTGCCAAGAGTAGAGTGAGTGCTAGCTAATATCACCAGCCTTACTATATAAGCCTGTACGGTTTATGTTGTGATGTATCTGACAGATCCTTTTCTCATTTCTGTTTCTGTGCACTTTTTAAATACCTTCTTTGTGGTTTGTATTATACAACCTACGTCAATAACCTACTAATTTAAAAGATACAACTTAGTTTCAACATCATATATGTTCTCTGCTCCCATATCCTTCTATTTCCTCTATTTATGTTGTTTTTTGTCCCACATTACCTCTTTGTATTTTGCGTGTCCATTATCAGGAAACATGCCTTTTTCTTCTTCAATTGTGTCCCACTCTTTTTTTTAATTTAACTTATTTTGTATTACCAAACCAAAACAACCTACAAACATGAACATTCTTACATCCAAACATTCCATGTATGGTACACAATCAATGGCTCACAATATCATCACATAGTAGTATATTCATCACCATGATCATTTTTTTAGAACATTTGCATCACTCCAGAAAAAAAAATAAAAGGAAAAAAGAAAATACTCATATCATACCCCTCTCATTGACTACTAGTATTTCCATCTACTCAATAGATTTTAACTTTTGTTCCCCCTATTTTTTCTATACCCCTACCAGTTCCTTTCATTGTTCACTAGTATTTCAATCTACTCAATTTATTTTAACATTTGTTCCCCTATTTTTTATTTATTTTAATCCATATTTTTTACTCATTTGTCAATATCATAGATAAAAGGAGCATCAGGCACAAGGTTTTCACAGTCACATAGTCACATTGCGAAAGCTGTAACATTATACATACATATTCAAGAAACATGGCTACTGGAACACAGCTCTTCAGTTTTAGGCACTTCCCTCTAGCCTCTCTAATATACTGTAAACTAAAAAGGGGATATCTATAAAATGCATAAGAATAACCTCCAGGATAATCCCTTGACTCTGTTTCAAATCTCTCAGTCACTGACACTTTATTTTGTCTCATTTCTCTCTTCCCCGTGTTGCTTGAGAAGGTTTTCTCAATCCCTTGATGCTGAGTCCCAGCTCATTCTGGGATTTCTGTCCCACGTTGCCAGGGAGGTTTACATCCCTGGGAGTTATGTCCTACTTAGAGAGGGGGAGGACAGTGATTTCACTTGCCATGTTGGCTGAGAGAGAGAGAGGCTATATCTGAGCAACAAAAGAGGTTCTGTAGGGGTGACTCTTAGGCCTAATTTTAAGTAAGCTTAGTGTATCCTTTGCAGGGATAAGTTTCATGTGAACAAACCCCAAAACTGAGGGCTCAGCCTATTGATTTGGTTGTCCCCACTGCTTGTGAGCATATCAGGGATTCTCCAAATGGGGAAGTTGAATTTTCTCCCTTTCTCACCATCTCCCCAAGGGGGCTTTGCGAATACTTTTTATTCACTGCTCAAATCCTTCTGAGATTTATTGAGGCATCACTCTGGACAAACCTACAAAATCTCATGCCCTACGTAAGGTTTTGTGTACTTACGGTGTTCAATTCAGCTGTCCACATAAGTTATAGTGGGAAATGCATTAGTCAAAATATAAATTTTGTACTAAATAAACATTTTTTGCTTTAGTCGCACACATAAGTTAAAGTTTTAAAATATTAATTACCATCTATTTTCAACACCCTGCATTATTGACACTCCTTTGTTCTTCCTCATGCAAAACATTTTTAAATGTGTACAGTTAGTCACTATCATTATACACTCTGGGCATTCTTAGATTATACCATCTCAGTCTTTATCATCTATCTTTCCTTCTGATTTCATTTGTGCCCCCCAGGCCTCCTCCATCTATCATTTTCACATTCAGTTTCATTCAGTGTTTCAATGTTATTGTATTACAGTTAGGTAGTATTGTGCTATCCATTTCTGAATTTTTACAATCAGTTCCATTGCACAATCTGTATCCCTTCAGTTCCAGTTACCCAATATCTATCCTATTTCTATCTCCTGATGACCTCTGTTCTTTTTTTTTTTTTTTTTTTTTTTTTTTTTAAAGGAAAGACAGAGAGAAGGAAGGAAGGAAGAGAGGAAGAAAGGGAAACATTTTCTTGTTTTATTGTAGTTTGTTTCTCCGTTTTTGTTACATGGGCTGGGGCCGGGAATCGAACCGAGGTCCTCCGGCATAGCAGGCAAGCACTTTGCCCGCTGAGCCACCGCGGCCCGCCCATGACCTCTGTTCTTAACTGAAATTTTTCAAGTTATTCATTAATGTTAGTTCATATCAGTGAGACCATACAGTATTTGTCCTTTTGTTTCTGGCTAATCTCACTCAGCATAATGTCCTTAAGGTCCATCCATGTTCTTACATACTTCATAACTTTATTCTATCTTACTGCTGCATAATATTCTATTGTACGTATATACCACAGCTTGTTTAGCCACTCGTCTGTTGATGGATATTTTGGCTGTTTCCATCTCTTCGCAATTGCAAATAATGCTGCTATAAACATTGGTGTGCAAATGTCCATTTGTGTCTTTGCCCTCATGTCCCCTGAGTAGATACCTAACAATGGTATTGCCAGGTCATATGGCAATTATATACTTAGCTTCCTGAGGAACCACTACACTGCCTTCCACAGCTGTTGTACCATTTGACATTCCCACCAACAATGTATAACTGTGCCTCTTTCTCCACATCATCTCCACCACTGGTCGTTTTCTGTTTTATTGATAATGACCATTCTGGTGGGTGTGAGAAGATATCTCATTGTGGTTTTGATTTGCATTTCCCTAATTGCCAGGGAAGTTGCGCATCTTTTCATGTGACTTTTGGTCATTTGTATTTCCTCTTCTGAGAAGTGTCTGTTCAAGTCTTTTGCCCATTTGTAATTGAGTTGTCTGTCTTTTTGTTGTTGAGTTGAACAATCTCTTTATATATTCCAGATACTAAACCTTTATCTGATATATCGTTTCTAAATGTTGTCTCCCATTGTGTAGGCTGACTTTTCACTTTCTTGACAAAGTTCTTTGATGCACAGAAGTGTTTACTTTTGAGGAGTTCCCATTTCTTTCTTTCTTTCTTCAATGCTTGTGCTTTGGGTGTAAGGTCTAGGAAACTGCCTCCTATTATAAGATTTATAAGAAATTTCCCTACATTTTCTTCTAACAGTTTTATGGTCTTAGATATAATGTTTAGATCTTTGATCCATTTTGAGTTAATTTTTGTATAGGGTGTGAGATATGGATCCTCTTTCATTCTTTTGCATGGGTATATCCAGTTCTCTAGGCACCATTTATTGAAGAGACTGTTCTGTCCCAGGTGAGTTGGCTTGACTGCCTTATCAAAGATCAATTGTCCATAGATGAGAGGGTCTATATGTGAACACTCTATTTGATTCAATTGTCCAGTATGTCTATCTTTATGCCAGTACCGTGCTGTTTTGATCACTTTAGCTTCATAATACACCCTAAAGTCAGGTAGTGTGAGACCTCCAACTTCATTTTTCTTTCTCAGGATACTTTTAGCTATTCGGAGCACCCTGCCCTTCCAGATAAATTTGGTTTTTGGTTTTTCTATTTTTGAAAAGTAAGTTTTTGGGATTTTAATTGATATTGCATTGAATCTGTAAATCAATTTAGGTAGAAATGACATCTTAACTATATTTAATCTTCCAATCCATGAACATGGTATGCCCTTCCATTTATTTAGGTCTTCTGTGATTTCTTTTAACAATTTCTTATACTTTTCTCTCTATAGGTCTTTTGTCTCTTTAGTTAAATTTATCCCTAAATATTTTATTCTTTTGTTTGCAATTGTAAATGGATTTTTCCCCATGATTTTCCCCTCAGATTGCTCATTACTAATGTATAGAAACACTACAGATTTTTGAGTGTTGATCTTGTAACCTGCCACTTTGCTGTATTCATTTATTAGCTTTTCTAGTTCTGCTGTGGATTTTTTTGGGGGTTTTGACATATAGTTTCATATCATCTGCAAATAGGGAGAGTTTTACTTCTTCCTTTCCAATTTTGATGCCTTGTATCTCTTTTTCTTGTTTAATTGCTCTGGCTAGAACTTCCAACCCAATGTTGAATAACAGTGATGACAGCGGACATCCTTGTCTTGTTCCTGATCTTAGGGGGAAAGTTTTCAGTTTTTCTCCATTGAGAATGATGTTAGCTGTGGGTTTTTCCTATATTCCCTTTATCATGTTGAGGAAGTTTCCTTCTATTCCTATCCTTTGAAGTGTTTTCAACAGGAAAGGATGTTGAATTTTGTCAAATGCTGTTTCTGCATCAATCGAGATGATCATGTGGTTTTTCTGCTTTGATTTGTTGATCTGTATTACATTAATTGATTTTCTTATATTGAACCATCTTTGCATACCTGGGATGAATCCTACTTGGTCATGGGGTATAATTCTTTTAATATGCTGCTAGATTTTATTTGCAAGAATTTTGTTGAGGATTTTTGCATCTATATTCATTAGAGAGATTGGTCTGAAGTTTTCTTTTTTTTGTAATATCTTTGTCTGGCTTTGGTATGAGGGTGATGTTAACTTTGTAGAATGAGTTAAGTAGCTTTCCCTCCTCTTCAATTTTTTTGAAGAGTTTGAACAGGAGTGGCACTAATTCTTTCTTGAATGTTTGGTAGAATTCACATGTGAAGCCATCTGGTCCTGGAATTTTCTTTTTTTTGGAGCCTCTTGATGACTGATTCAATTTTTTTACTTGTGATTGGTTGTTGAGGTCGTCTATTTCTTTCTCGAGTCAATGTTGGTTGTTCATGCCTTTCTAGGAAGTTGACATTTCATCTACATTGTTTAGTTTACTAACATAAAGTTGTTCATAGTATCCTCTCATTACTTTCTTTATTTCTGTGAGGTCTGTGGTTACATATCCTCCTCCATTTTTTATTTTATTTATTTGCATCCTATCTCTTCTTCTTTTTGTCAAACTTACTAAGGGTCCATCTATCTTGTTGATTTTCTCATAGAACCGACTTCTGGTTTTGTTGATTTTCTTGATTGCTTTCATGTTCTCAATTTCATTTATTTCTGCTCTAATCTTCATTATTTCTTTCCTTTCACTTGCTTTGGGGTTAGTTCGCTGTTCTTTCTCTAGTTCTTCCAAGTGAACAGTTAATTCCTCGACTTTTGCTCTTTCTTCTTCTTTTTTTTTTTTAAATTTTTTTTATTAATCAAAAAAAAGAAAAGAAATTAACACAACATTTAGAAATCATTCCATTCTACAAATGCACTCAGTAATTCTTAGTATCATCACATAGATGTATGATCATCATTTCTTAGTACATTTGCATCGATTTAGGAAAAGAACTAGCAAAACAGCAGAAAAATATATAGAATGTTAATATAGAGAAGAGAATTAAAATAATAATACTAATAAAATATATATATATAAAAAGGAAAAAGAAAAAAACAAAAACAAAAGATACAAACACACAAACAAACAAACAAAAAACCATATTTCAGGTGCAGCTTCATTCAGTGTTCCAACCTAGTTACATTACACTTAGGTATTATTGTGCTGTCCATTTTTGAGTTTTTGTATCTAGTCCTGTTGCACAGTCTGTATCCCTTCAGCTCCAATTACCCATTATCTTACCCTGTTTCTAACTCCTGCTGGTCTCTGTTACCAATGATATATTCCAAGCTGATTCTCGAATGTCGGTTCACATCCGTGGGACCTTACAGTATTTGTCCTTTAGTTTTGGGCTAGACTCACTCAGCATAATGTTCTCTAGGTCCATCCATGTTACTACATGCTTCATAAGTTTAGTCTGTCTTAAAGCTGCATAATATTCCATC
This sequence comes from Tamandua tetradactyla, assembly GCF_023851605.1. Classification (NCBI taxonomy): domain Eukaryota; kingdom Metazoa; phylum Chordata; class Mammalia; order Pilosa; family Myrmecophagidae; genus Tamandua; species Tamandua tetradactyla. The sequence continues at coordinate 193,748,798 of NC_135327.1, read as the reverse complement.
GTAGGTATATGCCACAGTTTGTTTAGCCACTCGTCTGTTGATGAACATTTTGGCTGTTTCCATCTCTTCGCAATTGTAGGTAATGCTGCTATAAACACTGGTGTGCAAATGTCCGTCTGTGTCTTTGCCCTTAAGTCCTTTGAGTAGATACCTAGCAGTGGTATTGCTGGGTCGTAATCCATTCTGCCATTCTATGTCTTTTGATTGGGAAATTCAGTCCATTAACTTTTAGTATTATTACTGTTTGGATAATATTTTCCTCTACCATTTTGGCTTTTGTATTATATATATCATATCTGATTTTCCTTCTTTCTACACTTTACTCCACACCTCTCTCTTCTGTCTTTTCGTATCTGACTTTAGTGCTCCCTTTAGTATTTCTTGCAGAGCTGGTCTCTTGGTCACAAATTCTCTCAGTGACTTTTTGTCTATAAATGTTTTAATTTCTCCTTCATTTTTGAAGGACAATTTTGCTGGATACAGGAGTCTTGGTTGGCAGTTTTTCTCTTTTAGTAATTTAAATATATCATCCCACTGTCTTCTAGCTTCCATGGTTTCTGCTGAGAAATCTACACAAAGTCTTATTGGGTTTCCCTTGTATGTGACAGATTGTTTTTCTCTTGCTGCTTTCAAGATCCTCTCTTTCTCTTTGACCTCTGACATTCTAACTAGTAAGTGTCTTGGAGAATGCCTATTTGGGTCTATTCTCTTTGGGGTGCGCTGCACTTCTTGGATCTGCAAATTTAGGTCTTTCATAAGAGTTGGGAAATTTTCAGTGATAATTTCTTCCATTAGTTTTTCTCCTCCTTTTCCCTTCTCTTCTCCTTCTGGGACACCCACAACACGTATATTTGTGCACTTCATATTGTCATTCAGTTCCCTGATCCCCTGCTCAAGTTTTTCCATTCTTTTCCCTATAGTTTCTGTTTCTTTTTGGAATTCAGATGTTCCATCCTCCAGTTCACTAATTGTAGCTTCTGTCTCTTTAGATCTACCATTGTAGGTATCCATTGTTTTTTCCATTTTTTCTTCTTTGTCCTTTACTCCCATAAGTTCTGTGATTTGTTTTTTCAGGTTTTCTATTCCTTCTTTTTGTTCAGCCCGTGTCTTCTTCATGTCCTCCCTCAATTTATTGATTTGGTTTTTGAAGAGTTCTTCCATTTCTGTTCGTATATTCAGCATTAGTTGTCTCAGCTCCTGTATCTCATTTGAACTATTGGTTTGTTCCTTTGACTGGGCCATATCTTGAATTTTCCGAGCGTCATCCATTATTTTCTGCTGGTGTCTGGGCATTTGATCAGATTTCCCTGGGTGTGGGACCCAGCTGGTTGAAAGGTTTTTCTGTGAAATCTCTGGGCTCTGTTTTTCTTTTCCTGCCCAGTAGGTGGCGTTCGTGGCGCTCGTCTGTCTGCATGGCAGTGGGCCCGGGAAACCGCGCGTGGAGGCGGGGGTCGCTGGCCGCCATGGCTTGGGAGAGTGCCGGTCCTAATTGCCCAGCTGGCCCGAAACGCCAAGCGTGATGGGAGGGCCCCGCTATCCAACGTTCCCAGTCAGACCGGGGAGCCACATGCGTGGAGGGGACCCCAGTCGCCAGCCGCCCCGGCCGGGAAAACGCGCGCCCCTCGGGTATCTCACCGCAGCAGAGTCTCCCTGCCCGTTCAGCTGTTCCAGAATGGGGTACGCTGTCTTTTTGGTCTCTGTCGTGACTCCGGGAGCTGTTTCGTATTGTTTCTGTTTCTTTAGTTGCTTTTCTGGAGGAGGAACTAAGACCCGCGCGTCTTACTAAGCCGCCATCTTCTCCGGAAGTCTCTTTCTTCTTTTTTGATATTGGTATTTAGGGCAATAAATTTCCCTCTTAGCACTGCCTTTGCTGCATCCCATAAATTTTGATATATTGTGTTTTCATTTTCATTTGCCTCAAGATGCTTACTGATTTTTCTTGTAATTTCTTCCTTGGCCCACTGGTTGTTTAAGTGTGTGTTGTTGAGCCTCCATATAATTGTGAATTTTCTGGCACTCTGCCTATTATTGATTTCCAACTTCATTCTTTTATGATCTGAGAAAGTGTTTTGTATGATTTCAATCTTTTTAAATTTATTGAGACTAGCTTTGTGACCCAGCATATGGTCTATCCTTGAGAATGATCCATGAGCCCCTGAGGAAAAGGTATATCCTGCTATTGTGGGGTGTGATGTTCTATAAATGCCTGTTAAGTCTAGTTCATATATTGTTTTATTCAAATTCTCTGTTTCTTTATTGCTCCTCTGTCTAGATGTTCTGTCCATTGATGAGAGTGGTGAATTGAAGTCTCCAACTATTATGGTAGATGTGTCTATTTCTCTTTTCAGTGTTTTCAGTGTTTGCCACATGTATTTTGGAGCACCCTGGCTCAGTGCATAAATATTTATGATTGTTATGTCTTCTTGTTGAGTTGTTCCTTTTATTAAAACATAGTGTCTTTCTTTGTGTTTTTTAATTGTTTTACATTTGAAGTCTAATTTGTTGGATATTAGTGTAGCTACTCCTGCTCTGATTGTTTTTTGCATGAAATATCTTTTCCCAGCCTTTCACTTTCAACCTATGTTTATCCTTGGATCTAAAATGTGTCTCCTATAGACAGCATATAGATGGGTCCTGCTTTTTAATCCATTTCCCAGTCTATGTCTTTTGATTGGGGAGTTTAATCCATTAGCATTTAGTGTTGTTACTGTAAGGGCAGTACTTCTACCTTTTGTCTTTTGGATTTTATATGTCATATCTGATTTTTCTTCTTTTTTACCTTTACTGATAGTCTTCATTTCTACACTCTTCTCCACACCTGTCTCTGCTGTTTTTTCCCAATGTTTCTAGTGCTCCCTTAAGTATTTCTTGCAGAGCAGACAAATTGTCTCAGTGATTTTTTGTCTGAAAATGTTTTAATTTCCCCCTCATTTTTGGAGGACAATTTTTCTGGATGTAGAATTCTTGGTTGGCAATTTTTCTCTTCTATATCTTAAATATATCATAGCACTGTCTTCTTGCATTCATATTCATTTTTAAGGCCTATCTTCTATGTATAATTCCACCATCACCTTTTATCTTTCCATACCTCTATTTAGGGGTGTTTGGGTTATGGCAATTCTAAATTTTTCATATTGGAAGGGCCTGTCACTAATATGGGGTAGGGAAATGGAACTCTCTGATGTTTTGAAGAGGGTGGGCTAGGTTTCAGGACTTATCTAGACCAAGGACCCAACTGGAGGTTGTAGGTTTCTGGAAAGTTACTCTAGTGCCTGGAACCCTTATGGAATCTTTTATATTGCCCTAGATATTCTTTAGGATTGGCTAGAATAATCCTGGTTGGGTGTTGGCAGGTTATGATAAGTAGCAAGGTCTAACTAACTCCCCCTCATTTTTGAAGGACAGTTTTTCCAGATAAAGAATTTTGGCTGGCATTCTTTCTCTTTCAGTACCTTAAATATATCACACCATTGCCTTCTTGCCTCCATGGTGTCTGATGAATAATTGGCCCTTAATCTTATTGAAGAGCCCCTGTATGTGATTGTTCTAGTTTGCTAGCTGCTGGTATGCAATATCTCAGAAATGGAATGGCTTTTTAAAAAGGGGAATTTAATAAGTTGCTTGTTTATAGTTCTAAGGCTGAGAAAATGTCCCAATTAAAGCATGTCTATTAAAATGTCCAAATTAAGGCACCAACAAGCGGTTACTTTCACTCAAAAAAGGCCAGTGAAGTTCAGGGTTTCTCTCTCAACTGGAAAGGCACATGGTGAACATGTTGACATCTTCTAGCTTCCTCTCCTGGCTTCTTGCTTCATGAAGCTCCCCTGGGGATGTATTCCTTCTTCATCTCCAAAGGTCTCTGGTGGTATGGGCTCTTGGTCTCTCATGGCTTTACTGTGGTTCGGCAGCTCTCTCTTCATTCTCTGGTTTTCTCCAAAATGCCTCTTCTTTTAAACTAATCAAGACCCACCTGGAATGAGTGGAGTCACATCTCCCGCTAACGAAAGGTTAATACTCACAAGTGGGTGAGTCACATCTCCGTGAAGATAACTCAATCAAATTTCCAACCTACATTCTTGAATAGGTATTAAAAGAAACAGTTGCTCACACAAGATTACTTAGAATTAAAACATGGCTTTTCTCGAATACATAAATCTTTTCAAACCAGCACAGTGATGAATCGCTTTACTCTTGCTGCTTTCAAAATTCTTCTTTTATCTTTAGCATTTGACATTCTGATTAGTATTTGTCTCTGAGTGGGTCTGTTAGGGTTTATTCTGTTTGGAGTTGCACTTCTTGAATATGTGTCTTTATGTCTTTCAAAGTAGTTGGGAAATTTTCAGCCATTATTTCTTTAAATATTCTTTCTGGCGCTTTTCCCTTCTCTTCTCCTCCTGGAATACCCATGATGCATGTTTCTATGCTTATTGCTGTCATTCAGCTCCTTGAGACATGCTTATTTTTTCTATTATTTTCTCTATCTGTTCTTCTGACTGTATAATTTTGATTGTCGTCTTTCAGTTTGCTGATTCTTTTTTCTGCCTTTTCAAATCTGCTATTGTATGCCTCTAGTGTATTTTTAATCTCTGCTAATATGCCTTTTACCCCATAATTTCTTTGTTTCTTTTTATACTTTCAGATTCTTCCTTACGCCTGCCCATTGCCTTCTTAATATCCTTTAGCTCTTTATCCATATTTTCCTTCATCTCCTTGAATTGATTTAGGAGATTGGTTTGAACTTCTTTGATTATTGTTCCAACTTCTGAATTTACTCTGAAGTTTTAATTTGTTCCCTTGACTGAGCCATATCTTCCTGTTTCTTAGTATAGCTTAGAAATTTTGGCATCTGATTATTTTGATACGTTAACTCTGAAGGTCAGTTTTTCCCTCTTATCTTTGGTTTTATTGTTCATTTGGCTTTGCATTAAGGATCTTCTTTGACATTTGGTCCAATTTATTCTGGACCTTTAGAGCAGTACATGTTTAATTGTTCAAGTTTCCTCAGGTCTTCTGCACATGATTATTACCCTGCACATGATATATGGTAGTTTTTAAGATTGCACTTTCCTGAGCAATTGTTTCACCTCTACAAGAAAGCTTCCTTTCCTCTGTTCCTGCTCTGGGAATCTTGATCTATTCTCTTGGTTTTCACGTAGAATTTTCTCTCCAGCTCCTGTGGTTAGTTTCAATTCTCTCCGTCACTCAGTGACTCTTTTTCCTTACAGCTTTTATTTCTGGGACCCATCCTGTCTAACATCAGTTCAGTTTCTCCTCTTTTTTTTCCAGGAAAATAAATGTTCTGCCTCCAGTTTCTTCCCCATTAGGGTATCCACCCCAGGGAATAAGATGGGGTCCATCCAGAAAGGTTCATTTTTTTTATCTAGGTGGTCCAGGAAAAATAGACTGGATTAAGTGTCTGCACCTCTTGCCAGCAGTTCTATCATGTTCTCTTTTTAACTCTGGGAGCACTTCGGTATGCGGCATTCCTCAGCTGTTTTTATACTGCCCTGGGTCTCTGCGGACTTGGGCCCCTGTGCTTGGATATGTGTAGGGTTCTGACTCACTGCCATGAGTGGCTCTGTGGTCTACATCTGTGGCAGGAGGGACCCAGGCCGTGCTGCCTCTGTGCAACTCCCAAGTGCATGGGACCAATGAGGGGGAGTGGTCTGGACTGGCTGGTTTGGGATTTACATCTCTTACCTGATTTTGTTGTTTCTTTCTCTTTGATTCAACACTTCTGTTGTCCTTCTCCAGTCTCTACCATCCTCCAGCGTTCCAGGCAAGTGGGATTTGTCCTTTTATGGTTGATTCTGGGGGGAGACCGATGATGTCACCTCAAGACATTTTTTGACATTGTTTTTAGTTCATTGTGATAATGAATAAGAAGCCATAACTATGCATCACTGAAATTATAAGTTACTCTGGAAATTACTCACAGCAGTGTAGGGCTGTGAAGTTTTCATTCTAATTAATGGAGCTCTAGAAAAGGGGCAATCAGAGAAGCAGCTGGAAGAACTGACAGGATCAGAGGGTCTTCTATCCTTTTATTACACAAAATATTCGAAGGCTGCTTTTGTTACTGTTGTTTTATATTGAGGAAAATCTTGTGATTTTTGCATTGTCATACCAGGAAAAAGAAATATTTCGGATTTTACACGGAAAATTTCATAAACTTTTAATTGTTATATCTTATTTCAACAGTTAAGAAAATCAGTATTCTTTCTGAGGTTGAGGGCTAGTGGTATGACTTTGGGTTAGGAAAAGATTTCTAGATGCAATGCCAAAAGCACAACTCATAAAATAAAAACTTGGTAAATTGGATTTAATCAAAATTAAGAGGGCGGGCCGCGGTGGCTCAGCGGGCAAGAGTGCTTGCCTGCCATGCCGGAGGACCCCGGTTCGATTCCCGGCCCCAGCCCATGTAAAAAACAAACAAACAAACAAAATATAATAAAACAAGAAAATGTTTAAAGATGTTTCCCTTTCTTCCTCCCTTCCTTCCTTCCATCCTTCCTTCCTTCTCTCTGTCTTTCCTTCCCTTCCTCCCTCTCTCTTTAAAAAAAAAAAAAAAAAAAAAAATTAAGAACTTCAGCTCTTTCAAAGACACTACTGAGAGAACGAGACTATGAGTCACAGACTGAGAGAAAATATTTGCAAAGCATATACTTAATAATAAGTGTGCCAGTTTGAATCTGTGGTGGACCCCTGAAAAGCCATATCCTTTAATTCTCATTCAATATTGCTGGCTGGGAGCATTTTGATTGTTCCCATGGAAATGTAATCCACCCAATTGTGGGTGGTAACTTTTGATTAGATGGCTTCCATGGAGTTGTGACTCCATCCATTCCAGGTGGGTCTTGATTAGTTTACTGGAATCCTTTAAAGGAGGAAACATTTTGGAAAGAGTCCCTTTTAGAACCACAAGAGCCCACGCAGCCAGAGACCTTTAGAAAACGTTCCTGGGGAAGCTTCATGAAACTAGAAGCCTGGAGAGAAAGCTAGCAGATGCCACCACGTTCACCATGTGCCTTTCTAGTTGAAAGAGAGACCCTGAATTTCATCGGCCTTTCTTGAGTGAAGATAACTGATTGTTGGTGCCTTAGATTGCACATATTTATAGACTTGCTTTAATTGGGACATTTTCAGCCTTAGAACTATAAACTAACAACTTATTAAAGTCCCCTTTTTAAAAGCCCTTCCATTTCTGGTGTATTGCATTCTGGCAGCTAGCAAACTAGAATATTAAGAAAATAAACAACCCCCCCCAAAAAAAAAATATATATATACAAAATATCTAAACAGACAGATCACATAAAAATATGCTAAACCTCACTAGTAATTAGGGAAATACAAATAAAACCAAGAGATACTCTACATACCCATTAGAATGTAGATCAGAAAGTCTGACCAAATCAAATACTAGCAAAGATGTGGAGTAATTGGAACCCTTATACAATGCTGTTACTCTAAAATTGTGCCACCATTTTGGAAAACAGTTCTGCAATGTCTTACAGACATTGGGTCATGCATGACCGAGACATTCTACTCTTAAGTATTTATCCAAGTGAAATGAAAATATGCACTTGTGCATGAATGTTCACAGCAACTTTATTTGTAATAGCCAAAAACTGAACTCAGCTCAAATGTTTATCAACAAGTGAAAATGTAAACAAATTGTGGTATGTGCATACAATGGAATACTTTTCATCAATAAAAATGAACAAGTTATTTATACACATAACAATGGGGATAAATCACAAATAATTATGTTCAGTGACAGAAGTCAGACAAAAAGAATACATACAGTATATGCCCGTATATAAAATTTGAGAAAATGCAAACAAAGCTGTGATGACAGGAAACAGCTTGGTGGTCGCTTGAGTTGAAGGCAGTAATTTAAGGAATTTGTATTTTACCTAGAGAGAGAAGGCAGAAAGGTAGGAAATGCTGAGCTCCAGCTTGGAAACACAGAGGCACTGCATCTCTCACGCTTAATCCTACCTTCCCCAAAGCTCTACAACTCTGTGACCTCCCACTCACATGCCCTAAATCAATGGCTATAAGCACCAGCATAGAAAAACATTTACTTTCATACCTGGAAGGGGTGTTAAGGAGCTCCTGGTCCAGTCATCCTGTTATCCTAGAAAACTAAGGAATGCAGAACTTCTAATTCATTCAGGCCCATGGAGTCACTGGCATCTCAGATCCAAATCCACATCTCCTGATATCCTGCTCTGGACATGGTTCATTCCTCCTTCCCATATTCCTGAGCCTCTCAGGATATGTCCTGGAAGGCTGGCCCAGCATCTGGAGGCCCCCTGAGAAGTTGACATCAGCACCCTCTCCTCTGGCCAGCTTGTCAAGCTATTTGTCAGCCCTTTCAAAACATTCTCCCACTTGCCTCACTCACTCAACAAGACCTGCCCATTGCCCTTCTGACTGCTTTGCTGTCTTTCAAAAACTTCTCCTTTTCAAAAGTCCACACTTCCCACTTTCACAACCTACTTCCTATCCTCATTACTGTTGTTTTGTAGCTTTTAGGACTCACCCTCACCACCCTCGTGATTCTAACTTCTGCTCATCACTCTTCCTCCCCAGGCCTTTGTCTCTGGTTGTACTCGGTGATTTTTGCATTCACATCGACCCTGACCCCTGGCCCCTCATCCCTTGGGCCTAGAGCCACTTTTCCCAGATACCTTGGACTTGGTATCTAGAAACTGCCCCACCTCTAAGATTTCAAACTCTGAAATTCCTTTCCCACACTACAACCTCTAATTTTTTCCTCCATTGCCTCCACCTTCCTTTCAAGTCTCCTCTGACCTTCTCCAGATCTCTAGACTCTGGAACCTTTGCCCTTCCCATAGTTATTCAGCTCTTTCTGGCCTCCTTTCATCTTATTACCCAATACAGATGTCATGGTTGGACTTCTTGCTTTTGGGGTCTCAGGGTGTCCTCGTGGTTCTAGAGGGGGTGAGACAGTGGAGACCAGAGCTGCTCTAAACTCCATATTCTAGGGGAGCCAACATGTGGGAACAAAGCCTTGGCCTCAAAGACTCCTGAGAAAAGTTCTTTGAGTGCATGTAAGTATAAGTGCAATAAAACCTCTACCCACCTGTGCCGCTTTGAATCTATTATGCACCCCAGAAAAGCCATGTTTTATTTTTGATCTTATCTTATGGGCACAGCCATTTCTTTTCATCCTAATTCAGTACTATAGGTTAGACCCTTTTGATTAGATTATCTCCACAGGAATGTGACATACCTAGTTGTAGGTGTGACCTTTGATTAGATGTTGATGTGACTCCACCCATTCCAGGTCGGTCTTGATTAGTTTACTAGAATCCTTTAAAAGAAGAAATATTTTGGAGAGAGTCAGAAATGACCAAAGCCTCATAGCTGACAGAAACTTCAGAGCCAACAGAGAGAGCAGAGACATGAATATTTGGAGATGCCTGGAGCCCAACAGATGTCACCATGAGGTGTTAAGCAAGCCAGAACCTGGAGACAGCCAAAGGAAGCCAAGAGATGAAGGCCAGTCCTTGAAAAGCAATGTAAGGAGCCCCCACAGGAACAGAGGCTGAAAGCAGCAGAGCCCAGGAACAAGGGACAAGCCTATGCCAGACATGTGACCACCAGCTGACAGAGGTGTTCCTGACCCATTCAGCCTCCCTTGAATTAAGGTATCTTTCCCTGAGATGCCTTAATTTGGACAATTTTATAGGCTTAAATCTTTAAACTTGTAACTTATTAAATTCCTCTTTTTAAAAGCTGTTCTAGTTCTGGTATATCGCATTCTGGCAGCTTGCAAACTAACACCCCACCCCACTCCACAAATGATATCATCACAGCTAGTAAGACCCTCTTCTTAGATCTAAGAGTCTCCTATGTCTTCACTGGTCATTTCTCTTCTTTTTCTTCTAGACCAATCTCTACCCATCCCTCTCACTTGTCCCAAGATATCAGTGTCGACTACTAATAAATGTGAAAATCACTCCTGCTCATTTCTGAATTCTTTTGCTAAGGAAATTCCTGTCTAACCTTTTTCCTCTACACAAAATCTTTCTAAAATTAAAAATGGGATTCCTAGGACCAAACGCCTTCATAATATGTAGTCAAGTACTCTACTACTGAGCTACAACTCCAACTTAAATACATTCTTCTATTATTTTATTTTCACATGACCAGCCACACCCAAGCCTCTAACAGTGAATTGATTGTCCTGAACCAATGTATTGGCTTCTTAAGAAGCTGAGAAGGAAAGTATTGCAGGTGACCTCACTGCCTACCATTCACCTCCCCACCCACCAGGCAGTCCCTTAATCCAACCACCTGGCAGTCACAACCAGGGCTTCTGTCTTTTTGCAACACTCCTGAATATCCAAAATGGATTGCTCCAGTGCAAAATAGAGTCCTTCCCTCTTGCCTTCCTCTGGAACCTCGTCTGCAATTCTTCAGGCTCCCTCCCCTCATTTCATGGGTAAGGCACTCTCTTAGTCAATCATTGGTAGTCCCTTTTCTAGGGTCTAAAAGAAAAGCTTAGCAATGACCCTGCAATGGAACCAGAGTCCTCTCCCTGACCTGAGGCCTGCATCCCAAAACCCAGGCTCCATTGGGTACCTTTGTTCTTGGAAGACACCACAAGGACCCCACCCACTGGCTACTCTTCTTCACCAGACCTCTCTGTCTGCTGCCCTTCAGTCAGCTGTCTGCCCTCACAAACCACCTCATTGTCTCTGGTTGGGGAAGGGCTCCCAAGTATTCCAGTAGGGAGTGATGGTGGTGATAACTCTGTTGTGAATTTTGATCTCTCAGAGACCTGAGTTATTGTGTGAAGGCAAAATGGACTCCTAGGAAGATAATGAAGTGAGTATATATATAATCAAGAGCAGTAGTATGACTTAGTAGTTAATAGACAGAGCCCTGGAGTCAGCAAGAACTGTGTTTAAAAAATCCAGTCCTGAATTTAAATCATGATTTTACCACTTACTAGTTGTGGAACCCCAAGTAAGTCATTCAACTTCTTTGGGCTTCTATTTGCCTATCTTTAAGTAGTACCTGTTCCTATGGTATTATTGGTACTAAATGATATAAGACACCTAAAAATACCAGAAGCACAGTAAAGATTCAATAATTCAATGGCTTTCAGTACTACTAATAAGATGTTATAAAATTTAAAAATCATAGCATCAACAGCAAAGACACTTTGATAAACTCACTTCATTAAAATGTTTCTTAAAATGTTAGAGAATTGGAAACAACTTAAATGTTCACACTTAGGAGAGTGGTGTGAGTTATTATGTTTAGGGCCTAAGACATTTACAAAAATGATCTCTTCTTGTCTCCCATCTCCATCCAACCTATTGCTTCCTCTGCCTTGTAGGACTATACCATATTTCCCAAACCAGACTCTTCTAAACTGAAATTGTATTCAATGATGAAGTTTGGCTCACATACCCCACCCCTGTGGAGACCTCCATACCCCTATTGTTTCCTCCGTTGGCCCCCATAGGGCATTGTATACACCTCTATCATAGCACATATCACATAAGTCTATAATCACCAAAGCATCTGTCTGTAAGGCTGGGCCACATCTTTGCATCCCCATAGCAAGATTCGTGCTGGGAAATAAGGCAAGGGACTAGGACAAACTAAGTTTGAGTCATAGCAAATCATTTCAGTGCAGAACCACACTCAGGCTTTAGATTTAGAGGAGTTCAATTCAAGGAGGAGGAGAGTCTTTGTATGTACAGGACATATATGATGGGACTCATGCCTATTTCAGGACAATCTGCTTCTTATGGTAACTGATGAAAATGAAAGTTGAGAGAGGCAAGAGGTTAAGTGATCTAGGATTTAGCAGTTTTGCTATGTGGAAGAAGCAATGTCCCTGGGATATCTGGGGTGAGAAGGGGTGGGGTGACAATGCAGTTTAACTGAGACAGGATAGGCTTACCCTGAATTGAGGGCCTTAAAGGAGGCCTGGTCAGATGGCTGCTGATCCCATGGGAGGCCGGGCTTGCTGTCTTCACTCCTACCCTGTGTCTGCCCACCATCTATTTACAGCAGCTAATTTCTCACCCCCTGCCTTGATGCTCATCCACCATCCCTATTTGTCACACATAGGTCAGATATTTAGTTGGATGCACTTGTACTGAACTACCTGTGTATATAATATCACCACACTTCCATACTGATATCCTTATCCACAGTATCAGAAAAAGAAAGAGAAGCTTGCAAAGCTGTGGGAATAGTTTTCTCCAGGTAGAGGTAGATTACTGGAAAGAGGCAAGACTCAGCTGACTCAGCTCATCACAACATTCCTACAACATTCTAGACTTTTCCATCCTGTCTTCTCCCACTGCAAGCCAAACATAACAGCGACACTCAAGATTTTGTTTTGTTTCATTCTGATCATCTCTCTCCCTCTAGTGGACAGCTGTTGATTATCTTCATCCTGCATCCATTTTTCCAACTCCTCAAGAATCTCTCATTGTTTCTCATCACCCTTACCATCTTTTCTCCCAAATCGGCTCTTTCAAAGGGTGAGATCTAGGATGGGTTCTGTGAGCAAAAGGGAGAAAGGAACTCTGGATTTGAACCAGGGACCTCTTGATCTGCAGTCAAATGCTCTATCACTGAGCTATACCCCCTGCTGTAGAATTCTTCCTTGCCAATAGAATTTCATCTTAGAATCATTTTGTATTAGCACTGCAGAACATCGCGAAAGATTAAATTTTGGCTGACATAAAATAAAAGAAAAAATTTACTGGGACACAAGAAAAATGTGAAAAACAAAAAGAAAAAAAATCAAAGAAGAAACTGGTTTCCAGGGATTCAGAATTTATCAAGACTCTCTCCCTCCAGCTTTCTTCTCTGGTTCTCATTATTTCTATATGTGCTGCACTTACTGAGGAAAATGCTATTGAATAAGTGAATAATTGAATAAATAAATCTCAATCCCCCCACTGCATTGTAATTTCACAATTAAACGGCAGGGACTCTGACACTCTGCTCTATTCAGCAGCTCCTAGAATAGGTGAAGCAAACCAAGCACCACCTCAGGTCAGGACTGGTTTCCTGAACGTGCAGCCTGTGTGGTTTCATAGGGCCCCACACTCAGAACAGTCCAGCATTCAGTTTAATTCTGCTGTTGCCATCTCAAAACTCTTAAATTTATTCTGATCTTATGTTTTGTGAGTGAATTCTATGGGACAATGGAGCATGAACAAAGGAAACACATGTAAAATACGTGTCCTGCTCTGTTCCTTACTGCCCTATTCACATGTAGTGCTCAAGATGTCAGATGAACATAGATTTTGGGTGGACCCAGGATTCATGGGAGTCCAGCAGGACTTGATGTGAACACAAGGTAAATATGTTCGACCTGTGACTGGGAAAATGGGGACACTGACAGCCCCAGAGTCCAAACTTTCTATTGAAACCAGAACTTGTTTCCAACACAGAAAGAAGGCAATGGTATTCTAAGAAAAACATACAACCAAGGAAATTTATCATATCCTTTCTTACCCACTTTACCCATATTATTTTACTTGTACTAGCTACCCACTTAAACTGGAAATGATAACACAGAAGGAAAGGGAAGGATAGGGCAACTCATACATAGTTCCTTTTCTTTCAGTCCTTCCTTACTCATTAGTAAACTGAAGGTAGAGGGGTTGGTACAATGCACATATATCAAAAAGTGAAGTAAAATCAGTTGAGTTACTTATGTGCAGTGTTTTTGCTTTTCTGGTGAAAATAAAAACATATGCAAGTATGAGCTATGCAATATGAATTGTGCCATTTCAGTGATGCTTCATGTAAGTTCAATGCTTTTGTTATTTGCACAATACAGAGATGAATGATAAAATTCATGCTAATAATTTAACATTTAAATCTGTCTTTACTTAGAACCACCTTATATAGCAAAAAGTACGTGACAAGTCAAGAGAGAGAATATGAAAAAAAGAAAAAAGATTTATATTTTAGTTCTTTTAATGGCATTTTCTCCCTCTGATATATGTACCAGAACCCCACAGTTTGGCTTTGCACTGGGCTCCACAAATTATGGAGCTGGCCAGATTTGGCCCACAGACTGTAGTTTATGACTCCTGATATAGAGGCAATGATAATTATAAGGATGTAAAGGTTGCTGGCTTCTATTAGCAACACTGAAAACTTTGCAAAAATAAATGGGGAGGTTCAAGATAGCCAACTGCTAACTGAAGGCAAACTGAAAATCAGAAGACCTTTTGGAGCAGCCTTGAAAAGGACTCACATCTATAGCCACAGGGCAGACCGTACTGAAAACTGGTGGTAAGGTGTGAAGGAGACAATGTGTAGCGTCAACAGGTTTCTTATGTCACAGTCAGAATCCATAAGAACAATTGGACCTGGGAAGCCTGAATGAGGAGACTTGGGTTGTCAAGTCTGAGAAGCTAAGTCTCCCAAATTCCCCTTGATAATTTGGCCCACAGGCCAAAATTACCCCTTCCAAAATAGAATCATCTACTCTTACCTATAGGTCGTGCAATGACTTGTCCTGGAGAAGCTACCTAGCCTTGTTCATCTCAAAATGTGCCTGTACTACCCTTATTACCTTCAGACCATTAACCAGGGTTGGGTCTCAGCACAGCCGGAGTGGGAAGTGCAATCTCCACTCCAGGAGGAAATGATTTATATACCAAAGAGATTTCAGGACCTGGATAATGTGTGCCAGCAGTTATCAGAGCAACGCATGTGGTTAATAATCACTGTGAAAGGGGAGGGTATAAGGCTGGATAGGAGAGAATTCATTGACATGGGCGCATTCACTCAAAACTCAGGATTCAATGTTCAGGCAAGGATACCTGTCTGCTGAAATGGGTTCATGGAGCTTGGACAGGACAATGACCTACAGTAAATGAAACAGAAATTCAAGAAATGCATAGCAATGTGGAAGTGGTGAGAAAGTTCTGGGGGTAGGGTGGGAATGTTCAAACTGTTTTCCTATGTGAGACCAGAGAACCCACCGTCCATACTCCCTGGAGGGAGACAAAGGCATCTTTAACAGTGACTGTTGTCTGTAGACTGGGCTCCCTGGTGTCCATAGAAATGTTGGAATTCTAGAATAACAGAGGCCAAGCGGCAGCACTTCACCTTCAGGGGAAAGGTAATCTAATTACCGTAATGAGCAGCAAAGCCAGAGTGGCAACCAAGGTGCCTTGGCTTACAAGGATATGTGGCAATGACTAATACATCATGGTGTTCCTAGATGAGAGAGAGATGGACAGCTGATTTGGGTTTTACTCAGCTAGTATAACTAAAACAAAACAAAAACAATCCTGCTGATGAGAAGGAGCCTGCAGTAGAAAATCTCTATCCTCTACTGAGTTCCCAGTTCTAAGCCAGTTTATAGAACAAGAGGCCATTGAGCAAAGGGGAAGCTAGATCTTCTGGGGGAAGAACCCTCCAATGTCCCTCCAATATATACAGTAAACCTTCCTCTGGTTCTTTTACAAAGGGACATAACAACCATTTGCTAACTGTGTTCATTGAGGAAAGATGGATGCCAAGACTTTTCAAAAACTGTTACATACAGGGTCTGTGCTGATATAGTTCTTCAGTTAGAATGGGTACTTACAGATGCCAGGTGATAAATGGAGTGGCAGCTCAAATCCCACTGCCACTGCACCCAGTAGGTCTGGAAGGCCCTAAGGTTATTTCCTCCGTCTATAGGTATATAATGGGAATAAATAGATTTAGAAGCTGGCAGAACCCTCACATTAGTTCTAAGACTTATGGAATCAAGGGTATCATTATCTTAGGAAGGGCCTAGTTGAAGATCCCAAAACTGCCCTTATTCTGGCCAAGATAATAAATCAGAATACCCCACTAGAAGGAATTACAAAGGGTAATGATTTAAAGTTGTAGGTTCCCCAGAAAAGATCGTGTTCAGAAAAGATCAGATAATCCATTCCTGTGAGTGTAGACCCATTGTGGGTGGGACTTTAGATTAAGTTATTTCAGTTGCTACATGCCCCTGGTGGGTCTTAATCCTCTTACTGGATTCCTTTTTAAGAGGTTAAAAGACAGAAAAGATACAGAAAACGAAGAGGAATCCACAGAAGCCAGAAGCTGGAAGCAATAAAACCGTAGAAAGAAGGGAGAGATCAGCAGATGCTGCCACATGCCCAACCATGTTAGCTGAGGATTGCCAGTGGCTATTGGTAAGAAGGTAGCATCCTGCTGCTGCCTTGATTTGGACATTTCCATAGCATCAGAACTGCAAACTTATAAGTTAGAAAATCCTCATTGTTAAAGCCAACCCATTTCTGGTATACTGCATTTTGTCAGCTTTAGCAAACTAAAACATAGAGATTAACACAACCGTTAAAAAACTTGAAGAATGGAGAGATGGTAGAGTCCATTCAGTTCTTCTGTGTGGTCCTTGCTAAAGCCAAATTGATCATGGTAAATAATGGTGAGCTAACCTTATCCTGCTGGTAGCCAAAGAACAGCTGCTGTGGCAGGTGTGATATCTTTATTGGAGAACAACACAGCCTCTGGCATTTGGCACCCAGCCATTGAGCTGGCATTCTTCAGTAGGGTGATGAAGAACAATTTGCCATTAGATAGCAAGAAGAGCAGTAACTCTACTACTATTCTTATATTAAAATTTTCTGGGCCCTTAATCAACTTGACCTTAATAATCAAGGGTTGATAAATGGAAATTATCAGAACAAAGATGGAGGGGAGAACATTGTGAGCAGGCATGTTCCAGAATATGTAGGGAAGGGAAGCCTGTTCATTAAAGACATGAGAGGTATAGGACCTACATGATGGGGCTCTCAGGACACTCTTTCTTTTTTTTTTTTTTAAGAAAACAAACAATACACTTATAACCCCCCAAAATGGATATCTTAATTAGCTTAACCATAGGCATATGTAAATAAAGTATCCATATAATCATTGTATAAACCTCTGTTTGCACAGTGTTTCATAAACCAATTTAAAATTAAGGCAACAAGGAAAAAAATCCACAAATTCAGATAGCAACGTTCTTAAATTCTAAATATTAAACACTAACTTAGATACCATTTGATCAGCTTTCAAAACTGTGAATGTTCTCAAAATAACAAGTAGAAAGTTATTACACATATCTGTGTTGCTATAGTAATGACCTATGTTACTAAATATTTTCCTGATTTCAGGAAAATATGAAGATACAAATATTTTTACAGTTATATGAAAATCTTAATCACCTAAAATGGATATCTTAGCTTATCCATAGACATATTTTTTAAAAATTAATCATCATAAAGCCTATCTGTACAATATGTTTCATAAACCAATTTAAAATTAAAGGAAAAAAATCTTTAGATACAGATATCAGTTTCTTAAATTCTAAATATTAAATACTATCTTAAATACCATCTGATTAACTATCAAAACTATGTGTGTTCTCAAAATATCAAGTAAGAAATTATTACAAATATCAACTTTGCTATAGTTGCTATGTTACTGAATAGTTTCAAATTTTTGATTTCAGGAATTTATCTAATATTACTATAGCTGCCTATAGTTTTGTTTTTTACTTTTTTTGTTGTAAAATAGAACATGTTATATATACAAAGTAAAGAAAGAAAAGAGCAATAATTTTCAAAGCACACTTCAACAAGCAGCTACAGAAAAGGTCCCAGAGTTTGTCATGGGTTACCATGCCCTTATTTCAGATTTTTCCTTCTAGCTGCTCCAAAATACTGGAGACTTTATCAGAGTCATAATGACAGAATCATACACTGTCTGTCCTTTTGTGTCTGACTTATTTCACTCAGCATTATGTCCTCAAGGTTCAGCTACATTGTCATATGTTTTAGGACATCATTTTGTATAAATGCTGCATAATTTTCCATTGTATGTACATACCACATTTCATTTATCCACTTGTCTGTAGATGGGCGCCTGGATTGTTTCCATCTCTTGGCAATTGTGAATAGTGCCATTATGAACATCAGTGTGCAAATGTCTGTTCGTGTCACTGCCCTCAACTCTTCTGGGTATATACCGAGTACTGGTATTGCTGGGTCATAAGACAACTCAATATTTAGTTTTCTGAGGAAGTGCCAAACTGTCTTCCACAGGTAAGTCCAAGGATAGAGGATCCATACCTGCTGCTCCTTGGGATGGACACACTAGCTGGCCTGATTCTCCTTTCAGATGGGCCCCCCATGGCAGTGAGCTCCGGACTGACTCCTCCAAGCTCCCCACCCAGGAAAAGGAAAAGAGAGCTCTCTTTTTCTCTTTGTTAGTCTAGCTAGGGGACCATCAATTTTATTGATTTTCTCAAAGAACCAACATTCAGTTTTGTTGATTATTTCTATTGTTTTATTTTTCTTCAGCTTGTTTATTTCTGCTTTAGTCTTTATTATTTCTCTTCTTTTATTTGCTTTGGGGTTAGTTTGCTGTTCTTTTCTAAATTCTCCAGGTCCTCAAATTTTGCTCATTCTTATTTTTTAATTTCACTTCTAGGGCAATAAATTTCCCTCTCAGTGCTGCCTTTGTCACATCCCATAAGTTTTGATATTATCATTTGTCTACAGATATTTACTGATTTATCCAGCAATTTCTTCCTTGATCCACTGATTATTTAAGAGTGTGTTGTTTAGTCTCCATATATTCCTGAAAGCTCTTATTCTTTGGTGATTATTAATTTTCAACTTTACTTCATTGTGATCAGAGAAAGTGCTTTGGGTAATTTCAATCTTATTAAATGTATAGAGACTCAGTTTATGCCCCAGTATATGATCTATCCTGGAGAATGTTCCATGTGCCCTAGAGGAGAATGTATATCCTGGTGTTTTGGGATGAGTGCTGGTTTCAAAGGATTATGTACCCTAGAAAAGCCATGTTTTAATCCCTATCAATCTTGTGGGAGCAACCATTTCTCTTAATCCCTACTCAATAATGTAGGTTGGAGACTTGATTAGGTTATATCCAGAGAGATGTGACTCACCCAGTTGTGGATATGAACTTTTGAATAAAGGGAGATGTGTCTCCACCCATTCCAGGTGGGTCTTGATTACTTTACTGGAATCCTAAAAAAGAAGAAGCATTTTGGAAAAGGCTTGAGATTTGAGACAGCCAGAATGACAAGAGAGTCACAGTCACAGAATCCACGCAGCCAGAGACTTTTGGAGATAAAGAAGGAATATGCCCCGGTGGGAGCTTCATGAAAGAAGAAGCTGGGAGAGAAAGCTAGCAGATGCTGCCATGTTCACCATGTGCCTTTCCAGTTGAGAGAGAAATCCTGAATTCATCTGCCTTTCCTGAGTTAAGGTAATTTCTTGTTGGTGCCTTGTACACTTTTTATAGACCTGCTTTAATTGGGGCATTTTCTCAGCCCTCGAACTGTAAACTAGCAATTTATTAAATTCCCTTTTAAAAGCCATTCTGTTTCTAGTATATTGCACTGGCAGCTAGCAAACTAGAACAGGATGTAATGATCTATATATGTCTATTAGATCTAATTCATTTACCCTATCGCTTAGATTCTCTATTTCATCATTGATCCTCTGTGTGGTTGTGCTATCTACAGCGGAGAGTGGTGTATTGAAGTCTCCGACTATTACTGCTTATATGTCTATAGTTTCCTTCAGTTTTTCCAATATGTGCCTCTTGTACTTTGAAGCTTTTTGAAGCATACACATTTTATGATTATTTTTTCCTTGTGAATTGTACCTTTTATTAATATGTAGTGTCCTTCTTTGTCTCTTATAACATCTGTACATTTAAAGTCTATTTTGTCTGATATTAGTATAGCTACTCTTGCTTTCTTTTGGTCACAGCTTGCATAAAAGAGCTTTTACCATCCTTTCACTTTCAATCTAACTGTGTCCTTGAATCTAAGATGCATCTCTTGTAAACAGCATATAGATGGATTATGTTTTTTGATCCATTCTGTCATTTTCTATCTTTTAATTGGTGAGTTTAGTTCATTAACATTCAAAGTTATTACTGTAAAAGCAATTTTGTCCTGTAGTTTTAACATATTGCCCTTTAGCTTTTATTTTTCAGACCTATATATTTTCCTTCTCCCTCTCTTTTACTTTAAATTATCTTTATTCATATTCTTCAATTCTGTACCCTCCTCCAGACCTCCCTCACCTGTCTTTTTTTCATCAGCTTACAGGGCTCCCTTCAGTATTTCTTATAGGGCTGGCCTCTTGTTAACTAGTGCTCTCGATCTTTCTTTGTCTTTGAAGATTTTAATCTCTCCCTCAGTTATGAAGGATAACTTGGCGGATAAAGAATCCTTGGTTGAAAGCTTTTCTCATTCAGGATCTTGAAAATATCATACCACTGCCTTCTTGCTTCCATGGTGTTTGTTGAGTTGTCTGAAGTCAGCCTTAGGTGTTTTTCCTTGTATTTAGTACATCGCTTTTCTCATGCTACTTTCAGGACTTTCTGTTTCTCTACAACACCTGACAGAGTCTGATTAATATGTGTCTTGGAGTAGGCCTATTTGGATTTATTCTATTTGGAGTTTGCTGGGCTTCTTTGATTCGCATATTCATATTTTTTATAAGGGTTGGGAAGTTTTCTCCGATTATATCTTCAACTAACTTTCCCAACCCTTTACTCTTCTCCTTCTGGGACACCAGTGATTCTTATATTTGTGCACCTCTTGTTGTCCATCATTTCCCTAAGATCCACTTGCATTATTTTCCATTTTTCTTGCTGCTTTTTCTTTTGTGCTCTCTAGTTCTACTCTACCTTCTAGCTCACTTATTCTTCCTTCTGCTTCTTCAAACCTGCTATTGTGTGTCTTCAGTATATTTTTAATTTGGTCTACTGTATCTTTCATTTCTGTGAGGTCTTCCATTTTTCTATTTAACCTCCTGAATTCTTCTTTATGCTCTCTAGTATCTTCCTGATAGCCTTTATTTCTTTATAAATATCCTTGAGTAGTTGTTCCATATTTTGTGTCCCCTCTGGAATTTTGATTTGGTCATTTGGCTGGGCCATTTCTGCTTGGATCTTCAGATGCTTTGTGATTTTCTGTTGTGTGTTTGGGGCATTTGATTATCTTGACGTGGTTATTTTGCAAATTGGTTTCCTTCACTCTTCTAAAGTCTGGTATTTACTTAGTTTTTGCTGAATATTTCCTTTTGCACTTTGTTTGCCAGGCATTCTCTGCCAAATCAAGATTTGGATCTCAGGTAGGGGATACAATTCAACTCAAAGGTCTATTAGAAGTTAGGCCAGGGTTCATGGGTACTCCAATGGCAGAGTGGCTGCCCACCATCTAGTAGACACAGGCTTGACCCCCAACCTATGCACACACACACATAGGAAAAAAAAGAAGAAGAAAAAAGAGATAATAGTAATAAAGTAAAATAATAATATAATAAAATATGAAACACAAAAACAAGAACCACAACAAAATGCACCTCAACAATAGTAGACCCCAGAATCAAAGGAAATGCCCTAGGATATACGGGGAGTGAAGTCAGGCTGCTGCCCACCAGAGGGAGAGAAAATTTAAGAGAAAATAATAATAATAATGGAATAATTAAAAATAATATGTGAAATTTAAAAATATAAAATATCTATAAAATTGTTTTTAAAATAATGAAAAGAACAATTATATTACTAATAAAAATGTATAGAAAGAATATATTTTAACAGTGGGGAAAAAGTAAAAAATATTAAGAAAAAAATAAAATAAAAATAAAGACCTAGGCAGATAAAAATAAAGACCTAGCTTTTACCCCCCCCCCCCTTTTTTTCAACCCCTTTTCCCTAGCAGGTGGTGACCATGAGGCTCTTCCTCCCTCAGCCCCGCCCCTCCTGGCCAAAGCGACTTGAGGTCCCTGTGCTCAACAGGAAGGCTGCCCTGCCAGGCCAGCTGGCCCTCGGTTTCTCTGCCAGGGGGACTGGGGAGCTGACCAGCATGTGGGGAATCAGCTGATCAGCTGATCCGCAGCACTGGCAGGCCTGTCAGACACCCCGACTACAGACTGGCTATTCCCACACCAACCAGGTGATTGCTCCCTCTGTCCCGAGGCCCAACTGGGGGTGGACGATCCCCGACCTCTGGGCTCCCTGAGGGTGCTATCCTCTGCAACCACGTGGGAAAGTTCCCCCAGCCAGCAGCTGTGCAGGCTGGGGCCCATGAGGGTCAGTTCCCTCCCGTCACACCTCCTCAGTGCACCACAGTTCCCTCAGTGGGCATCCCACTCACCTGACCCACTTGCTCTCCCCTGATTCTCTGATGTTGTCCTCCCCAAAACTGCCTACAGACCCTCCTAGTTTACTCAGACCCTAGGACCTGCAGTTCTGGGCATTTTCTCCCTGTCTCCTATCTTCTTTCACGGAGCAGGAGTGAACTCACTCCACTCTGCTCTGCCATCTTCCCAGAAATCCTCTCAGGACACTTGCTGAAAATCCTGGCAGTAGCTAGGTACTGAATTGAGCACCTACTCTAAGCTACACTCTGTGTTGAGTGCTAAAGATAAAAGACTGACCTCAAGGAAGTCCTTTTCCAGTAATAAGGTAGTAAGTGCAAAATTGCCATATAACATGGTTAATGTTAAGATGGAAATATATACAAGGTCCTCCAGGAGCCCAGGGGAAGTGCACGCAGCCTATTCTGGGGGTTCAGCAACAGTTTTTGAAGTAGCTGACTACCTAGCTGAGAATTAAGAGATAGTAGATATAAGCCAGTTAAAGAAGGGCATTCTGGAACATGAGTAAAAACAAAGAGGGATGATACTGTATAGTATTTAGGGCATGACAAACACTTAAGTAATATCAGAGCTCATAATGTTAAGAGGGAGTGGCAGGAAACAAGATTGCAGAGGTGAGTGGGTTCAGGCCAGGGAGGAACCTGGGTACCACATCGAGCTCAGATTTCATCCTATACATTGTAGAGAGCCCGAGAAAAATCTTAAACAGGGAAGCAACATCTTTTAGACATCACTCAAGTCATTGAGTGGCTGTAGGGGAAACTGATTGGGCTTTTGCTATGGTCTAAAGTGAAATATGAAGCCTTGATTAGAGTTTTGATAATAGCATAATAACAACTATTAATATCTAACACTTTGCCAGGGAATATTCTAAGCACTGCACATGTACTTTCTCATTAATGCTGACAATGCTGAAGCATATGAGGAAACTGAGGCAGAGAGATCAAGTAACTAGCCCAAAGTCAAGCTACATAGTGGTGAAGTAAAAAGTGATAGTAACTTCTCCCCTCTCTTTCTCCGCCGGCCCACCGTGCGGCGCCCACGCCCCGCGGTAGCCGACCCGCCCGCCCTCCTTCTCCCCCCTCCTTCCCCTTCTGCTCCGGCGGCTCTCCAATCACCATGGTGCCCTCTTCCCCCGCCTTCACCGGCTCCTCTGCCACCAGCCTCGACAGCCTTGCCGCCCTCACCTTTCCTCCTCCAGAACAGCTACTGGGGGAGTGGAGATAATACAGAGCAGCTCCCGAAGCCACAAGGGAGATCAAAGGGACGGCATACCCCATCCTGGAACGGCTGACTATCTGGGAGAACCAGCTCCGGTGAGATCACCAAGGGGCACGGGCTTTCCTGGGTGGGACGGCAAGCGACCGGAGTCCCTCCCTTCCACCTTCCCAGGCCAGCTGGTAGAATTGGACAGGCGGTCCCCTTAGGCCGCGGCGGCTGGTGCCCCCACCACGCGAGGCCCCCCGGACCAACTGAGATAGTTGGGTCGGAAATCCCCAGACTGCGGAGAACAGTGACCGGGGGATCCCTTCCAAACATGTGACTCCCCCGTCCGGCTGGGAACAGTGCACTCTCCCGGGCTGCGACAGCCGGCGCCCTCCTGCCACGCTTGGCACCCCGGGCCGATTAGCTAATTCGGCCGGACGCTCTCCTGTGCTGCGGTGGCTGGCGATCCTCCCCGCATTAGGAACCCCAGGCTGGCTGGCATTCTTCCAAGACGCTTCGGCTGCCGAACCTCCCCTACGGCGAGAATTTTCCAGAGTTAAAGGACCCACAGCAACTTTCACTGGTGGAACCCATAGACAAACGTGTGCCACGAGCGCCACCTACTGGGCAGGATAGGAAAAACAGAACCCAGAGATTGCACAGAAAAATCTTTCAACCTATGGGGTCGAACACCCAGGGAAATCTGACTAAATGCCCAGACGTCAGCAGAAGATAACGGATCACGCTCAGAAAATTGAACATATGGCCCAGTCAAACGAAGAAACCAATAGTTCAAATGAGATACAGGAGCTGAAACAACTAATGCTGAATATACGAACAGAAATGGAAAACCTCTTCAAAAACGAAATCGATAAATTGAGGGAGGACATGAAGAAGACATGGGCTGAACATAAAGAAGAAATAGAAAAACTGAAAAAACAAATCACAGAACTTATGGAAGTGAAAGATAAAGTAGAAAAGATGGAAAAAACAATGGATACCTACAATGACAGAATTAAAGAGACAGAAGATAGAATTAGTGATTTGGAGGATGAAACATCTGAATTCCAAAAAGAAACAGAAACTATAGGGAAAAGAATGGAAAAATTTGAACAAGGTATCAGGGAACTCAAGGACAATGTGAACCGTACAAATATACATGTAGTGGGTGTCCCAGAAGGAGAAGAGAAGGGAAAAGGAGGAGAAAAACTAATGGAAGAAATTATCACTGAAAATTTCCCAACTCTTATGAAAGACCTAAAATTACAGATCCAAGAAGTGCAGCGCACCCCAAAGATTAGACACAAATAGGCGTTCCCCAAGACACTTACTAGTTAGAATGTCAGAGGTCAAAGAGAAAGAGAGGATCTTGAAAGCAGCGAGAGAAAAACAATCTGTCACATACAAGGGAAACCCAATAAGACTATGTGTAGATTTCTCAGCAGAAACCATGGAAGCTAGAAGACAGTGGGATGATATATTTAAGTTACTAAAAGAGAAAAACTGCCAGCCAAGACTCCTATATCCAGCAAAATTGTCCTTCAAAAATGAGGGAGAAATTAAAACATTCTCAGATAAAAAGTCACTGAGAGAATTTGTGACCAAGAGACCAGCTCTGCAAGAAATACTAAAGGAAGCACTAGAGTCAGATACAAAAAGACAGAAGAGAGAGGCATGGAGAAAAGTGTAGAAAGAAGGAAAGTCAGATATGATATATATAATACAAAAGGCAAAATGGTAGAGGAAAATATTATCCAAACAGTAATAACTCTAAATGTTAATGGACTGAATTCCCCAATCAAAAGACATAGACTGGCAGAATGGATTAAAAAACAGGATCCTTCTATATGCTGTCTACAGGAAACACATCTTAGACCCAAAGATAAATATAGGTTGAAAGTGAAAGGTTGGGAAAAGATATTTCATGCAAATAACAACCAGAAAAGAGCAGGAGTGGCTATACTAATATCCAACAAATTAGACTTCAAATGTAAAACAGTTAAAAGAGACAAAGAAGGACACTATATACTATTAAAAGGAACAATTAAGCAAGAAGACATAACAATCATAAATATTTACGCACCGAACCAGAATGCCCCAAAATACGTGAGGAATACACTGCAAACACTGAAAAGGGAAATAGACACATATACCATAATAGTTGGAGACTTCAATTCACCACTCTCATCAATGGACAGAACATCTAGACAGAGGATCAATAAAGAAATAGAGAACCTGAATATTACTATAAATGAGCTTGACTTAACAGACATTTATAGGACATTACATCCCACAATAGCAGGATACACCTTTTTTTCAAGTGCTCATGGATCATTCTCAAAGATAGACCATATGCTGGGTCACAAAGCAAGTCTTAACAAATTTAAAAAGATTGAAATCATACACAACACTTTCTCGGATCATAAAGGAATGAAGTTGGAAATCAATAATAGGCGGAGTGCCAGAAAATTCATAAATACATGGAGGCTCAACAACACACTCTTAAACAACAAGTGGGTCAAAGAAGAAATTGCAAGAGAAATTAGTAAATACCTAGAGGCAAACGAAAATGAAGACACAACATATCAAAACTTATGGGACGCAGCAAAGGCAGTGCTAAGAGGGAAATTTATTGCCCTAAATGCCTATATCAGAAAAGAAGAAAAGGCAAAAATGCAGGAATTAACTGTCCATTTGGAAGAACTGGAGAAAGAACAGCAAACTAATCCCAAAGCAAGCAAAAGGAAAGAAATAACAAAGATTAGAGCAGAAATAAATGAAATTGAAAACAATAGAGAAAATCAATAAGACCAGAAGTTGGTTCTATGAGAAAATCAATAAGATTGATGGGCCCTTAGCAAGATTGACAAAAAGAAGAAGAGATAGGATGCAAATAAATAAGATTAGAAATGGAAGAGGAGACATAACTACTGACCTCACAGAAATAAAGGAGGTAATAACAGGATACTATGAACAACTTTACGCTAATAAATACAACAATTTAGATGAAATGGACAGGTTCCTGGAAAGACATGAACAACCAACTTTGACTCAAGAAGAAATAGACGACCTCAACAAACCAGTCACAAGTAAAGAGATTGAATTAGTTATTCAAAAGCTCCCTAAAAAGAAAAGTCCAGGACCAGACGGCTTCACATGTGAATTCTATCAAACATTCCAGAAAGAATTAGTACCTACTCTCCTCAAACTCTTCAACATAATCGAAGTGGAGGGAAAACTACCTAATTCATTCTATGAAGCCAACATCACCCTCATACCAAAACCAGGCAAAGATATTACAAAAAAAGAAAACTACAGACCAATCTCTCTAATGAATACAGATGCAAAAATCCTCAATAAAATTCTAGCAAATCGTATCCAACAACACATTAAAAGAATTATACATCATGACCAAGTAGGATTCATCCCAGGTATGCAAGGATGGTTCAACATAAGAAAATCAATTAATGTAATACACCATATCAACAAATCAAAGCAGAAAAATCACATGATCATCTCAATTGATGCAGAGAAGGCATTTGACAAGATTCAACATCCTTTCCTGTTGAAAACACTTCAAAAGATAGGAATACAAGGGAACTTCCTTAAAATGATAGAGGGAATATATGAAAAACCCACAGCTAATATCATCCTCAATGGGGAAAAATTGAAAACTTTCCCCCTAAGATCAGGAACAAGACAAGGATGTCCACTATCACCACTATTATTCAACATTGTGTTGGAAGTTCTAGCCAGAGCAATTAGGCAAGAAAAAGAAATACAAGGCATCAAAATTGGAAAGGAAGAAGTGAAACTATCACTGTTTGCAGACGATATGATAATATACGTAGAAAACCCAGAAAAATCCACAACAAAATTACTAGAGCTAATAAATGAGTACAGCAAAGTAGCAGGCTACAAGATCAACATTCAAAAATCTGTAGCTTTTCTATACACTAGTAATGAACAAGCTGAGGCAGAAATCAAGAAACGAATCCCATTTACAATCGCAACTAAAAGAATAAAATACCTAGGAATAAATTTAACCAAAGAGACAAAAAACCTATATAAAGAAAACTACAAAAAACTGCTAAAAGAAATCACAGAAGACCTAAATAGATGGAAGGGCATACCGTGTTCATGAATTGGAAGACTAAATATAATTAAGATGTCAATCCTACCTAAACTCATCTACAGATTCAATGCAATACCAATCAAAATCCCAACAACTTATTCTTCAGAATTAGAAAAACCAATAAGCAAATTTATCTGGAAGGGCAGGTTGCTCCGAATTGCTAAAAACATCTTGAGGTCTAGCGATGCCGGACTTTAAGGCATATTATGAAGCCACAGTGGTCAAAACAGCATGGTATTGGCATAAAGATAGATATATCGACCAATGGAATCGAATAGAGTGCTCAGATATAGACCCTCTCATCTATGGACATTTGATCTTTGATAAGGCAGTCAAGCCAACTCACCTGGGACAGAACAGTCTCTTCAATAAATGGTGCCTAGAGAACTGGATATCCATAAGAAAAGAATGAAAGAAGACCCGTATCTCACACCTTATACAAAAATTAACTCAAAATGGATCAAAGATCTAAACATTAGGTCTAAGACCATAAAACAGTTAGAGGAAAATGTAGGGAGATATCTTACGAATCTTACAACTGGAGGCGGTTTTATGGACCTTAAACCTAAAGCAAGAGCACTGAAGAAAGAAATAAATAAATGGGAGCTCCTCAAAATTAAACACTTTTGTGCATCAAAGAACTTCATCAAGAAAGTAGAAAGACAGCCTACACAATGGGAGACAATATTTGGAAACGACATATCAGATAAAGGTCTAGTATCCAGAATTTATAAAGAGATTGTTCAACTCAACAACAAAAAGACAACCAACCCAATTACAAAATGGGAAAAAGACTTGAACAGACACCTACCAGAAGAAGAAATACGGATGGCCAAGAGGCACATGAAGAGATGCTCAATGTCCCTGGCCATTAGAGAAATGCAAATCAAAACCACAATGAGATATCATCTCACACCCACCAGAATGGCCATTATCAACAAAACAGAAAATGACAAGTGCTGGAGAGGATGCGGAGAAAGAGGCACACTTATCCACTGTTGGTGGGAATGTCAAAGGGTGCAACCACTGTGGAAGGCAGTTTGGCGGTTCCTCAAAAAGCTAAATATAGAATTGCCATACGACCCAGCAATACCATTGCTAGGTATCTACTCAAAGGACTTAAGGGCAAAGACACAAACGGACATTTGCACACCAATGTTTATAGCAGCGTTATTTACAATTGCAAAGAGATGGAAACAGCCAAAATGTCCATCAACAGAGGAGTGGCTAAACAAACTGTGGTATATACATACGATGGAATACTATGCAGCTTTAAGACAAGATAAACTTATGAACCATGTAATAACATGGATGGACCTAGAGAATATTATGCTGAGTGAATCCAGCCAAAAACTAAAGGACAAATACTGTATGGTCCCACTGATGTGAACGGACATTCGAGAATAAACTTGAAATATGTCATTGGTAACAGAGTTCAGCAGGAGTTAGAAACAGGGTAAGACAATGGGTAATTGAAGCTGAAGGGATACAGACTGTGCAACAGGACTAGATACAAAAACTCAAAAATGGACAGCACAATAATACCTAATTGTAAAGTAATCATGTTAAAACATTGAATGAAGCTGCATCTGAGCTATAGGGTTTTTTTGTGTTTTTGTTTGCTTGTTGGTTTGTTTGTTGTTGTTGTTTTTTACTATTATTACTACTTTTATTTCTTTTCTTCATATTAACATTTTATATCTTTTTCTGTTGTGTTGCTAGTTCCTCTAAACCGATGCAAATGTACTAAGAAACAATGATCATGCATCTATGTGATGATGTTAAGAATTACTGAGTGCATATGTAGAACGGTATGATTTCTAAACGTTGTGTTAATTTCTTTTTTTTTCTTTCCGTTAATAAAAAAATTAAAAAAAATAAAAAAAATTACAACTATAAAAAAAAAGTGATAGTAAGAATGGGCTTGGGGGAGGAGTAGAGATTAAAAGAAAGAGGGGGCTTGATGGTTAGAAGGAGGGAAGAGTTGAGGACAATTCCTAGATGATTAGGTGGGTGCAAGGAGAATTGAAATTACCTTCCCACTGCTGCTTTAACTTTATTCAAGGTTGTTGATCACCTGAGTGCGGCAATTCCTCTAGCAGAGTGGAAGTGCCTTGAGGGATGACATGCATCCGAAGGCTCCACTACCTATGCCTTTGGCCTCATTGTACTTAATGAATACTGATTGAATTGCTGAATGTAATTATTGAGTCACTGTGATCACACATAATGCGCCCATGGAGTTCCACTGGTATTTGAATGTGACTGAAGAAGTGGCGCCTCTTCTGTCAAATTCAAGAACAGCCTGTGATCTGAGTTATTGGTAGCCATGGAGAGAGGACCAAATCCTGGTTTTGGTTCACTATTATACTTCTAAGACCTTTGTCTAAAAATGAATCTTTTGATCTGACATAACCACAAATATTAAGTAGTTATTTTTTAAAAGGAGACTTCTCACACTTATATTTTTCTTATTTTGGGAACATCTCTATAGTCAGAATGCACTTCACTTCCTGCCTTATGGGGTGTTCATAGTGAAATCCTTTCTGTGGTAGTTTGAAGCTGTTATGTATTCCAGAAAAGGCCGTGTTCTTTCAATCCATTCCATTGGGTGCAGACCTATTGTAGGCGGGACCTTTTGATTAGGTTACTTCAATTGAAATGTGACCTACCTCATTCAAGGTGGGTCTTAATCCCTGTAGTAGTTAGGTTCAGGTGTCAACTTGTCCAGGTGATGGTGCCCTATTCTGTTGCTGTGGCCTTCGCTCATCATGTGAAATTCATCTATGACCGATTACATCTGTGGTCAGCTAAGGGGAGTGCCTTCCACAATTAGTGGCATTTAATTAATTAGCTGAAGGCTTAAAAGGGAGAGATCAGATGAGAGCTCAGTACAAGTCAGTGCTCAGGGTCAGCTCAGACACAGACATTTGGAGATGCAGAAAGGAATTTCCAACAAAGAAAGCCATTTGGGCACAGAAGCCAGAAGTGAAGGCCAACAGATGTCACATATGCCTTCCCATGTGACAGAAACCTGGAGGAAAGCCAGCTGCCTTTTCTCTGAAGAACTATCAATTGGTAACTAAATAAATCCCCTTTATAAAAGTCACTCCATTTCTGGTGTATTGCATTCCAGCAGCATTGGCACACTGAAAAAAAAATCTCCTTACTGGAATTCTTTGTAAGAGGATAAAGGGCACACAGAAAAAGCCCAGATTGCTCAAAGAAGCTAAGACAAGGATGCACCCATTGAAACCAGAAGCTGAATGCAGTGAAACCTGGGAGAGAAGGACCAGCACGTGCCTTCCTATGTAACGGAGGTATCCCAGATGCCAGCAGCCTTTCTTCAGAGAAGATACCATCCTGTTGATACCTTAATTTGGGCATTTTTACAGCCTTAGAAGCGTAAATTTGTAAGCTTATAAGTCCTCCTTGCAAAAGCTAACCCATTTCTGGAATATTGCATCCTGGCAGCTTTGGCAAACTGAAATATTTTATATTTCCTTAATAAAGTAAGAGTATGTCTTAGACCCAATGGCATCTTAGAGTTAATGAAATACAGTAAATGTATAACTACTATTCAAGGCAGAAAGTGGTAATGAAGTTTTGTTTAAATTGGTATTATCAGATCCATAACAATAAAATGGCACAATTTAGGAAAAACATTTTATTCATTCATTCCACAAACACAGAGTGTTTTCTATGTGCTGGGCGCCACGCTATATGCTGAGGATGCTGAAGTGAACAGAACAGAAAAGGCCCTTTCCCTCCAGGAGCTAACAGGCTAGCCACTTGAGCAAGGCAGGGCACACAAGCCCATCTGGACTCTGCCTTTTTTATTTGGCTCCTGTCCAGACTTCAATCCATCTAGTATTTTTTTCCAGAACTTCAAAATGGAAGCACAGTTGAGAAAAACTTTAGTTCATCAGTGATCATCCAAACCTGGCATCAGTTACTGCATCACAAGCTGCCAGGATAAGGGGGAAAGGAGACATTTACATTCCCCTTATAAATACTTTCCTTATTTAAAGAGGCTATAAGAGATTATGGCAAATTTCATAGCTTCCAATAAAAACATTTCCTATTACACACTCAAAATAGACCCAAAAACCCAGAAAGCAGTGCAAGAAACCTGATTTTCCTGAGTGCAACTTTCCAGTTTTATTTCCTCATGTGCCTTCTAAAATGAGGAAACTGGTTAAGTCAACTCCAATGCCAGTCTTTGTAAACAGATGTGCACATACCCTCCAACAACTACACAGGGTACTGAGTACCCTTCAAGTACACAGGGTCTGAGGTTCGGACGAGGGGTGGAGGGATGTTGAGACATAGGAGCTAATCTGACAACTGGGGCTCTGTAACTAGGCGATCCTGAGGGGGTTGCCTGCAACATGGGGGAATTTCTAATTATCAGGGCCATGGCTGGATTATGGCAAATCTCAGCCATTTTGGCTAAGATCTCCAAGAGCTGAGAAGGAATTCAATTATCAAAATGGCAGGGTCCCAAATGGGCCAAGCACCCAACAAGGCCTACCTCAAAAGCTCTTTACTGGCCCTAAATCAGAAGAGAGGCCCCTCAGTGGCTAGCAGGCTATGGCCAGGTTTCTTTCTTCCCTTTTCTTTATTTTCAAGTACTTCTGCCATACATACTGCTGCCCATACCATGCGCTAACATTTTTGTATGGCCCCATTAGTGATCATCATTTATGGGAGAAAACCCCTCCATAGCCCCACAACCAGGACTTTAAGATAAGAACTAGGTCTGGGTTTTCTTTGAATTACCACAGTGGCTGGCATAGGGCCAGGAACAAGTTGGGTCCTCACAAAGGACCATTTGCCTCATGTTCCTAACAGTGGTTCAAAGGGCAAATCTCATACCACCTGGGCAAGGCCTTACCCAGGCTCAAGGAGCCAGTCATGAAAGCTGGCTCTGGCCCTTCTGTGGCAGTGTGGTCTGTGACACTGCCTTTGCAGTAATGGAAGGGAAAGGTGGAAGTCAGGGAATGGTTTACTGTGTCTTGTAAAATTCACCAAGAATTTTGGATTCATATTTGAGGGACTCTCAGGTGTAGCTTATTAAAATCACAGGCTTATGGGAATGTGTGTGGGGGTGGCCTGGACAACAAATGTTCTCCTAAGCCAGGGGCCTTCCACCACCTCCTAGGAAACACTTTAGAAAATGCCTGGTTAGCATGTAGGAAGCCAAAGCGTGTAAATAAAGGTGAACAAGTCTAAGACTCCATTTTCCAAGTACCACAAAGAATTACTCATCTCCTTACCGTAAATTGTTTTCAAAAATCACTTCCTTAAAAGCAAACTATTGCCCCTACCACCATCACCACCACCAAACAACCACCACCACCACCCAGGCAGTTCTTGTTGAGGTCCAAGACCTAACGGTTTGACCAAAGGTTGGAGCTGACTCCTGCAGCCCTGCCTCCACCCAGGCTGCTCTGACAGGCTTCAGCCCTCTGTCCACCCTGCAGTCCCTGGGAAGCCTAGTCTTAAGCACCGAGATATTCTTATGCTCCCCTGAGATGGTTAGAATTCAAAGGACACAATCCTCCTCTGCCCTCAGTGATCCTTTTAGAGGACCCTAGTCCTCTACATAAAAGAATGCTAACCTGCATTCTCCATCTTCACACAGGAGAGAGAACTGTACAGAGACACCCCTAGGCCCTCCAGATTACCATCTCTTACATGCTTGCCCCCGTGATGCCCCCTGTGGTCCGGCTCCATCCTGGCACCCTCCAATCTGGGTGCAGCAGTAATATAGTCACCAGGGGGTGTCTCCCGCACTGCATTTTTGAATGGGCCTGCAGGTGGCTTTTTGGTTGGGGAGCCCCTTTCACAGGATACACAAGACCAGGAGTCCTGGCCGGCATGGCTGCCCTGGTGGCGCACGAGCCAGGAGCGACAGATAAAGCTCTTGCCACACTGGTCACAGGGATAGAGCTTCTCCTGCAAGTGGCTGCGCAGGTGCCAGAGGAAGCTGGGCCTTTGAGCGAAGCGCTTGCCGCACTGGGCACACTTGAAGGTGTGCTCACCAGAGTGCATGTTCTGATGCACTGTCAGGTTGGCCAGGCGCGTGAAGTGCTTCTCGCACTGGGTGCACTGGTATGGCTTCTTGCCCACGTGTGTGCGCCGATGCTCCACCAGCAGGGAAAGGCGGCTGAAGCGGCGCTCGCACTGGATGCACTGGTACGGCTTCTCGCCAGTGTGCGTGCGCCGATGCTCCAGCAGCGTGGAGAGGCGGCTGAAGCACTTCTCACACTCGGCACAAGGGTATGGCTTTTCCCCCGTGTGTGTGCGGTAGTGGGTGGTGAGGGTGGACTGCTGGATGAAGCTCTTGCCGCACTGGGCACAGGTGTAGGCACGCTCAGCTGTGTGCACACGGGAGTGGCTAGCGAGGTTAGACTGCTGTAAAGCTCTTTGGACACTGAGAACAGGTAAAGGGGCGGGAGATGTGGTGGGTACGCTGGTGCTGCACCCAGTGTTCCCTCTGGTGGAAGTTCTGGCTGCACTCCATGTATGGGAAGCACTG
This sequence comes from Tamandua tetradactyla, assembly GCF_023851605.1. Classification (NCBI taxonomy): domain Eukaryota; kingdom Metazoa; phylum Chordata; class Mammalia; order Pilosa; family Myrmecophagidae; genus Tamandua; species Tamandua tetradactyla. The sequence continues at coordinate 193,714,684 of NC_135327.1, read as the reverse complement.
CCCAACTGCTGGCACAGCCTGGCTCTGAGGGTCTGGAGGGAGAGAGACCACATCTTTCTCCCTGGGGAGAGGCTCACTGGGCGGAGCCCTCTGCAGAGGGAGAGTCTCAAAGTTATCCAGTCCTAAGCTCTCTTCGTCATGTTCCTCTTCCATTGCCCAGGCTGAATCCGGCCCTTCAGAATCTTTCTCCTGGCTCTTCTCTTTGCTGACCAGCCAGTCCCCCGCTACAAAGGGACAAAGAGGGAAACAGCCAGTTAGTGGCCTCTGCCTTGGGCTCTGGAGCCAAGCCACCTGACCCTTTGCTCTCCTGGTATCTGTGCATGACCCTGTTACCACAATCCTTTACTCTAGCCCCAACCTACTTGATCTCCTACGTGCCTCCTGCCAACTCTGCCATTCTACTTACCATTCCTGCAAACACCGTGTTCAGCCCCATCTTCGTGTCTCTGCTCCAGCAGTCCTCTCCACCTAGAGTGCCTCCCACTTCCTCTCGGCCTCTTACCCACTGTACCTGTTTGTAAGTATTATGTGCCCCAGAAAAGTCATGTTTTAATTCTGATTCAATCTTGTGGAGGCAACTGTTTCTTTTAATCCTAATTCAATACTGCAGGTTGGTGTGACCTCTTGACTAGATGGAGATGTGACTCATGCACTCAGGGTGGGTCTTAATTAGTTTACTGGAATACTTTAAAGGAGGAAACATTTTGGAGAGAGCCAGAAATGACAGAAGCCTCAGAGCTGACAGAGAGAGCAGATGTAGACACCTGAAGAACAGTTGCTTCAGAGAACAGAGACATGGATGTTTGGAGATGCTTGGAGCCCAGCAGACATCAGCATGAGATGCTAAACAAGCAAGAACCTGGAGAGAGCCAAGGGAAGCCAAGAGATGAAGGCTAGCCCCAGAGAAGCAAAGTGAGGAGCCCTCACCGGAACAGAGGCTGAAAGGAATGGAGCCCAGGAGCAAGGGAGCAGCAGATGCCAGCCATGTGACTTCCCAGTTGACAGAGGTGTTCTGGACCCATCGGCCTTTCTTGAGTGAAGGTAACCTTTTGCTGGTGCCTTAATTTGGACACTTTCACATCCTTGGAACTGTAAACTTGTAACTTCTTAAATTCCCCTTTATAAAAAGCCATTCCATTTCTGGTATACTGCATTCCAGCAGCTTGCAAACTAACACACCCACCTTTCAAGCCTCCCTTAACTCGCAGCAATCTCCTCCCAAGACTAGCACAGTGATATTTTCCATCTGATGGCATGTTCATCTGTATCACGCGAGGACATGAGACATCTTGTATACCACAGCTTGGTCACTGAATCCCTTAAATTGAAGAAATATGTGCTTTTTCTTAGGATACTGTCCATAAGTTTCATCAGATTCTCAAAGGGCTCTCTGACTGAAAATAGTTGTGCATTTTTCTTCTTTTATGGAGCTTATCTGTGCCAAGACTTCTCTTTACTCCTAAAGTAGAAACTCTTAGAGGGCTGACCTGTGTCTTATACATTAATGAATCCCTCAAGTGCCTAGCTCCACAGTGGCTAGAGGTGTTTTAAAAATGAAGTCAGAAACAGTTTTCTGAGAAAAAAGGAAAATGATTTAATGCAACTGTATGGAAAGAGACCACACAGCAAACATACGAAGGCCAGAGATACAAATGAGGCCCAGGGGGTCTGCAAAAGAACATCTTAGAGGAAGGTGCTCTGAGGTCTTCCCAGAGACTGCATGTCTCTCAAGGCACAGGGGGTGCGGCCTGAGTACAGGTACCTGAGTACAGGTACACAGAGATCTCCTCTGGAACCTGCTGATTCCTCCCACAAGCCTCTTCCTCTGGCTTGATCCAGGGCAGAACTTCTTGGGGAGATTCCAAGGGGCCTGCTTTTAAGGCAGGGAGAAGGGGCCCCTGAGGGCATCAGATGTTACTGGGCCTCTTTCCTTTCACAATATAAGTGTGGGACCAGACATCACAATGGTACTCCCAACAGAACTACAGGCCTCAACAAAGGCCAGGCAGATCCTGGGAATTTCTGAGAACACAGGAGTATGATGTGGCAGAAAGAGCCCTGGACAGGAAATCAAGAGAGCTGGGGGTGAGCTTTGACCCTGCAAATGAAAGGCTATGACAGAGACAGTCATCATCCAATGCTATAAGCCTTTTTTTCAATAGTAGTAGTAGCTGATTTTTTTTCCCCTTAGGCATGCAGGCACCTAGAATAAAGACATGCCAGTCCTCCTCTTCCAATAGATATTGCCATGGGGCAGGTTCTGACTAATAAGAGGCAAAGGGCCCTGCCCGTTACAGCTATATTACCTTTGACAATGTATTTAGTCTCTCTGTGCCTCAGTTTCTTTATAACATGAAGAAACAAAGGTTATAATGGGTCAATACTTATCAAATACCTAAGTACTAAATATGTGTGTTTTGAATAAAATATAAGTGTGTTGTCCTTGAAGGGAAAGGGCATCTCCCCCACTCCCCCGACCCCCTTCCTGCTTCCTTCCTAATGGCTGTGGAGATGGTAGTGTGCTGTCCTGTCCCATGGCAACAAGGCCACATCCGCAGAATGGTGGAACAAGATGGAAGGAGCCTGGGTTTCTGACACTAGGCTGCCAAACCAGCCCTATAGTGAAAAGAGAAACAAATCACTATCTTGTTTAAACTACTGTTTGTGTTTTGTGTTTTGTTTTGTTGTTTTAGTCTCTATTACAGAAGAAAATCTTAATCCTGTGTAATAGTGACCATGGGTAAGCGGCCTTACAATCTGTACCAATCTTTAAGACCTGTCCTCAGAACAGGGAATTATTACTGATCCCTCCTGCCCAGCACTTGACATAGGGTAGACACAATTTTTGTTAAAATAAAGGAATGAATGGTGAACATTCCAAGCCACCAAGATCCGACTGCTACCCACAGAGCTCAATGCTGTACCAGATATTGTACTGAAGACTGTAAGGACAAGGCTCTTCCCTTTCTGCTGTACACTGAGCAACCACTGACACATCCACTTTCTGAAGACGACCAGCCAAGCCACATGCGCCTAGCTCTGCACATACCACACTTAATCAGGGTCCTGATTAAAGCAGCCTAGGCTCTCAGGAGTGAAGCAGATTAAAACATACCAACATGATTAAAATGGGAAATTTCATATTTCATATATGAAATACAATAAAATAAAAAACAAAAAAGCAGGTCATAAAAAAATGTACCAACACAAAAAGTTCTTTAAGGCATACTAAGTAAAATCAGCAAGCTGTAAAATAATACATTAAAAAAACCTTATTTTTCTACAGTACAGTATGTATGCAAATGCATAGGTAAAAAAACTGAAAGGTAACACATCAAAGTGATGATAGTGGTTTACCCTGGGGAGGGGACGAGGATTGGTAGAATGGCTTAATAGAGAAAGCCCTTTAGTCTACTCGTAATCTTTGCAGTTCTTAGTGAGAACGCATTCCTGCAATTTTTGTCTGAGCAAAACATAAGCACTTTCAAAGGTTAGAGATTTATTAGTCACTTTTAAAAGGGATCCACTAGGTTTGGTTCTCAAACTCTGATATGCATCAAAATCACCTGAGGAACTTGTTAAAGCTGGAGATACCCAGACTCACTGAATCAGAATCCACTTCTACACTTTCCGCAGAACTCCTAGCAGGAAAAGGATAACTATGGAAGCCTCCAAGTCAATAAAGTGGTCTTACACTACATCGTCTCAGGATCCACAGGTTTGTGGCAGAGGACGTGAGTGGAAGCAAGCTCAAGTACTCAGACTGTTGGGAAGAAGCAAACCTCTCTTCTGATGAATGTGGAAAAGCTTAGTAGAGGGTGGAATACAAGAAAGTAACTACTAAAACAGCAAGTACCATCCCAAACCTGAGTAGATCCCAAATTCTTGACCACCCCTCACACCTCCACCTTTACTGCTCACCTGAGCCTACATTCAGAAGCAACCCTAGCTTGACTGTGGAGCAAGAGCCTATCAGGACATCTCAGTCAGACCCTGCCTCCTCTGTACCTGCCCAGAGCTGCTGCAGTCCCAGGCACTGGATGCTCTGCCACACCCTCTGCAAAGCCATGTTCCTGTTTCCACCTGCTGTAGGAATCTACTAGTGGCCAGGAGATGACTAAAGTCCCTGAGCCCCAGCTCCCCTTCCTGCACCACAGAGGAAGAAGCACCTCATTAGAGACCCCCAAGCTCCTCCAGTAACTGTGTTCAGCAGAAACAAATAATGAAACCACAAGAGCCACACTCTACCTACCCAGCGTTCTTTCTCACTCACAGCTTACCAGCATGAACAGGCTGCTGTTTTCATTCTGCAGCATACAGGCCCACAACTGCTCTCTCAGTTGTGCCCCACCCCCACAGGTGTCTGCAAAATGCTACTTTTAGCACCAATCCTACATGTCAGCCAATCAATACCGTTGGCAATGCCTAACTTCTTCCCGCTATTCACCTACTCAAAGAACCCACTTCAAAGATGGACCCTATCTCTCCAAATAAAAGATAAGATATAGAAAGGAATGGATATCTTGGCATGATCCTTTGTGTTCTGAGAGAACATGGCTCCAGAGTTTCCATTCCCTGCTTCAACCAGACTGCATCCACTTTTCCCTGTGTAATGTTTTCCAACTGTAATTTGAACAAAAGCTTCCTCACCTACAAAAAACAAAAATAACTTTTTAAACTGTGTATCTCGTTCAACACAATTATTTGAAAGATAAAGAAAACTGAGCTCCTATGCAGATTCATCATCCATGAAATAATTACTCATTTATTATCCTAGAATGTGCCAGGCACTGTATTAGGTGCTAGAGACATAAAAGCAACACTCAGTCTCTTCCCTCAAGGAGAATAAAGTCTAATAGAAGATGGAGAAATACAGAGGCAGAATAAGAAATACCCAAGAGAGTCAAGGCTTAGGGACATGGGACAATGTACAGCGATCAGGAAGGACCTCATGGAGGAGGTGGTCCAATCTCTTCTCTCAGGAGTCCTGCACTCTCTACAACCTTTTCCAATTTTCAGCCTGCCTTCCTGTCCCTCCCAACAAGCTCCAAAGGGTGGCCTCAGGTCAGTGACCGCTCCAAAGGATCGATGTGGTATGGGAAGTGGCATCAGGTCCTAACAGCCTTCTGTGTGACTTCAAGTAGCTCACTTCACTGTCCCTTGCCTCTGCTTCTCCCAATGGGGATTCCTGACAACAAACTGTTCTTATTAAGCAAAGATGTGGGAGGCCCAGGACCTGCCTCACCCTGAGGAGAGGCTCCAAGGTACTGACCAGTGCTGTGGCAGCCAGGGCTCTCATCTTCTTCCACACTGGACAGGCTGTGGCCGCCCGCCTCTTGCCCCCACTCCATTGGGTTCAGGAGCTCAGGCTTGGTGATGACATGATCTATGGAGGAGGAATAGCAGCCTGGTCTGTCACTAGGGTAGCAAGGAGTCACTCCTCTACAGGCCTTGTAGGGAGAGGGTCCCCTGCCAGGAGTTTGTAGCAGAACCTGCTCCCCCATAAAATGTATGGAGGGTAGCACCGAGCTTACAGCAGAGTAGAGCCTCACACACCTCCCCAGCCTGGCAGTGATGGTGACAAAGCCAGGAGGAAGAACTTCCTTCCTGCTGTCTTCGCAGCAGAAGAAGCAGAATCCAAGAAACCCAATAGTAACCCAACAGTCACCTAGACCTGTCACCTCATTTGATGGATGGGAAATCTGAGACCTAAGAAGGAGAGCTGGTTATAGATGGGAAGTCAGCTCTTAGCTCGTTGCACCACCCACTCAGAAGTACATGTCTCCTGCTGCTCCTTTTCACGTGCTTCCCCGCTACCTGGCATCCTCCCTCACCCCTTCTCCCAGCAGCACACTGCAGTTCTCTTCTGAAAGAAGAAATTCTGTGGGCCTCAGCATCCCAAGGAAAGTAGAGAGTGGACAGAAAGCCAATTGCTTCATCTGCCCAAAGCAATGAGGGAATTTAGCTTGCATGCTGGAACAGAATGGGGATGGCAGGTAGCTTCAAAGATCTCCTAAACCAAAACATGTCTTACACAAGCATGTCACACTCATACATGCCCACATGTACACACACACACACACACACACACTCATATACACTTGCTCTTTATCAACAGCCGAAAGAACTTAATATTCCAGGGTCTGGATTTTGTTTTCTGGACCCAGGGCACTCTTAAAACCATGCCCACAATTGATCATTCATTCAGGAGGAGTTTCTTGAGAACTCACAGTGTGCAGAGTATACAACTCAGTGAGTCATAGAGGATGCAAATAGAAACGAGAGGAAATTAACATGTATTGAGGGAGATAAGATGCAAATAAAAGAGCCCTCCCTGGTGCCACAGGAAGGACAGTAAAGAGAAAATTCCAATTCATACTTGTCTCTACAAGGCCTTGGGTGAGTCATCTAACGTCTTCGTGCTTCATTATATCAAACCTAAAAATGGAAATTATGAATACCTTCTACTTCTCTGAAGGCAGAGGGCTGATTAAATAATCTCAATGGGCTTCTAGCTCTCAGATCTAAGAGCCTTATTTGAATCAATAATGGAATAAAACCAAGGATTTGGGGCTTGTAAACTTTCAGGGGCCAGCCTCTTACCTAGAGAGATGAGTGTCTCATAGTTCCCCTTCAAGACATGCTTATAGAGCTCCTTCTGCCAGTCTTCCAGGTTGCCCCACTCCTGCTCTGAGAAATACATGGCCATATCCTCAATAATCACAGGCACCTGGAAGTACAGATCGCCCATACCTTCTGTTGAGTTACAACATTTCAATGAAAAGCTAAAACCAGCTCACAGGTCTCTTCTCTCCCTGCACCCAAACCAGACTGCATCCCTGCCCAAACCACTAGGCATATGCAAACTCATCTTCATCAAATTTACTTCAGAGAAAGTGCAGGGACCAGTGACTAAGGGGATTCAGGATCAGGGCTTCTGAATTCTCCCCACTTCTTCAAGGTACACAAATACCTTCTGTTACAAATGTGGGCTTCATGAGAATGCTTTCTGGTGATTTCCCCTCTTTGAATCAGTTCTCACCCTCCGAGGTCATTCTGGAATTGGAGGTACAACCAATGATGAGGCAACCCCTCCCAACAAACCCACTCCATTCAACAGAGCAGACATTCTTTCCTGTGTTATACTTTTCTCCTGAAGCTTTCCAAGCCTCAGAGGACTAGCATTAGGCGCCTATAAGTCTGAAGATCCTACTGAATCCCCAGTGGGTCCTCTCCACCCATACACAGTTCCTGTACCTTGAGAGCCTCTCCCTTGCTGCCCAGGGGCAGCCGTAGGATCCAGAAGTTCCTGTTTCGCAGCAGATTCTCCATGTTCTCCAGCCGCCTCTGTAGCAGCCCATACTTCTGCAGCAGGGTCCCCAGCATGGTCTACTTGCCCTCCAGCTGGTTCCCAAACTCCAAGGTCATCTTCTCACAGTCAGCCAGCTTCCTCTCAGCTATCCCTGTTCGCCCTTCCAAGTTTTGAAGTTGGGTAGCCTGGGCTCCACCTTCCTCTCCACAGCCTGCAAAGCAGTCAATATGGCCAGAAGGGAGATCTCTGCAGACTGGATCTGGGTCTCTTGTCGGAGGTCAGTCCCTGTATGCCATCCCTGAGATCAGACACAAGGAGTTGAGTTAGCAGGTCTGGCCAGGCAGCCAAAGGAAAGAGGCCTCGAGATACACCAAGCTCCAGGAAGGTCAAGGTCCTCTGGGATTATGGAAACTTCCTTCAAGCACCAGAGGCCTCACTAACTAGACACCCAAACAGATCCCGTCAGGCAAGCTGTCAAAGACAGCAGACACTGGACCACACAGCACACCCATGGGAAGAATCTTGAACAAAGACCTGGGCAATGGAATAACGAAACATTTATATTGTAAATGGATAGTGTATACTGGATTCAAACCCCAGCCTTAGCATTTAATAGTTTATATTAACTTAGCCAATTATTTAAACAACCTGCTTTTCCTCACCTGGGAACACAGCCCACCAGTTCTCTGGGAGGAACTGAGTGAGAAACTCAAGTCCAGAAAACTTCCTCAAGGGCCAGACTACAAGGGCTATAATCTCAAACTACAATCTCTAAGCATCCCACACCCCTTACTAGCTCAGAGGGAAGGTCCTACTATTCTGGCCTTCATGATCTCTAAAACCCTCCTAGCTCTGAAATTTACTAGTGTGTGACTTCCTGAGATATTATGCCTGCTGTGACCCAGGTGTCTTGTCAGCTAGCTCCATGGTGGCCTTCACATTGGGAGGCCAGGTCCAAGCTCCAGGAAACTGGTTTCCAGAGTCAGAAAAGCTGAGAGCAAGCACCTAAGAGCAGTCTGAACAAGAAAACACTGCAAAGAACAACCTACCCACAGGAAGTGGTGGATGTATCATGTATTACTAGAGCAAGTAATAAAATAAGAAATTCAGGATTGCCTTAGTGAGGGGCAGCTAAAGTAAAATGGGTACATTACTAGAAATGGAATTGGGAGAATTTGATTCAAATACCTATCCTATGATTTGAATCCTACGCCATTTGGAGTAAAGCCAGTTTAGTTCTCCAAAACTTTGTTTCCTCACTTACAATAGGATAGCATAACTCTCCTAACTCCCAAGATTATGAGGATTAAATGAACTAAAGGTACAGAAAGGCACTTATGGTATATATATTGGTATATATTATTTTATTAAAAACAAATATAAAGGCAAGAGATCAATTATCAGAGTGTGTCATGAACCAAAGACTATGATGAATCCAATTCTGTGTAACTGAGGTTCCCATCAACAACTCTTCCAAAAAAGAGACTCAACAAAGTGTCCCATGTATACTGGCACCTGTCCTCTCTCTCCTTCTTTCATAGATTGACCCTTCCTTCTCAAGTCTGGCCTCTGATGAGAACAACAAAGGAGGAGCCTGAAGGAGGCAGACACAGCCTTCACAGATTAGGGACAAACATCCTTACTCCCACCCCCACAGCTCAACCACCAGCAATGGCCTGTCACAAATCTGGCATCCAGGAATGTATTAAACCATTTCAAGCTATTCATACCAGGAGATGGCCCCTCTACCATCAGAGACGAATGAAAAGCTGTCTCAACAGTTCTTGTCACTCAGGCCAGGAGATGGACGTAGGTCAAACCTGATCTTGGAACACATAATCAAAAGTTCTATCTTCTGGAAGCTTCAGTTAGATATTGTTGTCTACCATCACTTGCCAACCCCCAACCAAAACCATTCCTGTCAATCTTAAAGAACACCTAGGGCATTATATAAGATTCTGCAAAGGTTCCATGCACTAGGGTAACTTTCCAGAAACCTCCAGATGGGTCCCTAGATCAAATAAGTTCTGAAATGCACAGGGGCCAACCTCTCCAGAGCATCAACTAGTTCCATCCCCCTATCCCATATTATCGACAGCCCCTTCCAACATGAAAAAGTAAGAATGGGCACAGTCCAGATACCCCTAAAAAGTGGGAATAAGATCAAAGGTGATGGTGGAGTTATACAGAAAGGTAGGGTTTAACAAATTAGTTATGACTACTGAATCATTATATTGATATTTCTTTTTAATCTCCAGTATCTTGAAGCAGTTAGTAGTAAAGAATTTGGAATTGGAACCCATACCGAACCTGAAATCTGTTTTACAACTAATGTTGTGATTTGCTTTTTTGTACACGTTATTTTTCACACACAAAAAAAAGTGGATTGTGATGATAAATGCACAGCTAAATGATGATATTGTGAACCACTGATTGTACGCTTCAGATGATTACATGGTATGTGACTATAAATATCAATAATAAATAAATAAATAAAGTTCTATATAATGTAGATCCTGCAAGCCAGCAGCCACAGCAACAGGAATTTCAGAAGAGTGGGCATGTACCCGAATGCATGCTGACTGGAGTGTGGGCTCAGGTCCAGAAGACGTTTATGGGACTTTCATAATCAATGGCAAGACTGAATATATCCTCCCTAGATGCCGCCACTGGATGAGAAGGCGGCTGGAGTGTCTCCTGAGATAATCGAATGGGGGGGGGGGGGGCGCTGTAAGTGGGCGGAGGGAAGAGAGGGAAGGAGGGCGAAAGGCAGGTCCCGGAAAGGGAGCCTTGCAGTTTATCTGGAATGAGGATTTTCACAGTTCATCCTTCACATACCCCAACCCAAACTTAAGCGTGACTTGGAGCCCGGTTTCTCTGAATGTCAGGGCAGAAGAGAGTCTCAGAAATATTGTAGTTACGTCCAATCTCCTTATTTCATAAATGAGGAAACGGGGGCTAAGAAAGGAGAAAGGCCATCATCGTGTGAACTCAAACAGCTCAAGTATGTTCGGCCTTAAGCGTCCTTGCCCTCCTCTCCCTCTACCCTCGGGCTGCTTCCCCCATCTCCCAATTCCAGGAGGTAGCGCGGGTTGGGGGACGGAAGTCAAGACACCCAACTAAAGAATTTAAGGCTGGACTCCTGGTCCCTTGATCCCCCGAGGGAGCCGCCCTTACCCGAGCCGCCTCGGCCATGGGCCTGAGCTGTCAGGCCCCGGCCCCGCGTGAGTCTTCGCCGCCGCCGCCGCCGCGCGCCGCAACACGTGGGGTCAGTCGCCCGGCGCTCTCCGCACGCGGCGCTGCGGACTCCGGCCCTTCCTTCCCTCAGTCACTGGCTCTCGGGCTCCGGCCTGCGCGGGGCAGCAAAAACCAGAGGCTGACTCGGACAGCGCCGTCGGAGCAGCACAGGCGGACAGCACACCGCGGGGCGGGTACGGAAAGCCCGCAGGCTGCAGCTCCGCCCCGCCCGGCGCCGGGCCCCCATTGGCCGGCCTGGAAAGCCCCGCCCCCGCAGCGTGCGCCCGGGCTTTGCCTGCAACCTGCAGGTGCGAGCGCCCGGCGCCAGTGCTAGCCTGCAGCCCTTGGCGGAGTAGCCTAGCCGCTTCGCCAGCTGTTGCTGCGCTGTAGAGCCACAAACCTTCAGAAACCAGATGATGTGCACGCACTCGTTTATTCCAACATATTTATTGAGCACCTAATACGGTAAGGGACCATCACTTCACAGTTTTTAAAAGCCTGTAGCGTCACAGCCCAACCCTTTCTTTATTTTAATAATGAGGAAGCTGAGGCCCAGAGCAGGGAGTGAGTCAGGGGCCAAACCAGAGCCAGATCCCAGCCTTCTAGGTCCTGGGCACTGCTCTGCTTCTGCTCCACGCTGTCTCCGCTAACGCATTCCAATAACAAAGAAAGGTTCTTTAAACACCTACTGAGCGGGAGGCGAACTCAAAAAATCTAGCCCAGAGACAAGCACAGTGAATGATACGGAATAAAAGAAAAATGAAGTGGTACTGCATCATTAATCATGGTTTGCGCTTCTTTTAGAGTACCTGTCTTTACACAGAACATTTGGCATTGGAAAAACAGGCCTAGGAACTGAACAAAATTCTTAGCACTAAGGTATCCCCAGATAAACTCCTGAGAGTAGCTCTTACTCAGGGTTAACCATGGGCTTTCATCATATCCTGTCTGAACAATTGCTGACAGCCCAGTTCTGACTTGTGGGGGTGCCAGAGCAGACAAATATCCACCCCAGAGAAAGTGGTATATTTTTTCCCCAACCCAGAGGGGCTTGGCTGAACTGTCACTGACTTGTATACACTCTCCCTTGCCCCAGAAGGTGATGTCATGTTTTTAATCATTTGCCCCCAACTCTGTGAGATGCCAGGGTCAGAAGAGGGCAACAGGAAGTAGCAAAGCCAGGGACACAGGAACTCAGAATCCAACCTCAACATTGGCCACTTACTTCTCAGTGCCAGACAAATAAGCACAACAAACTATCAAGACAGCTGTGGACCCAAATTCACTCGTTTCAAAATCACCCACACAGATGCCGGGTCTATAGGTAGTACCCAAGGTGGTGTGACTTAAGCCCCAAGGCATCCTCAAAATCTTGCCTAGAGACCTGTCACCATTGCTAGAACTTCTAAGATTTGAACCTCATTGCTTTGCTTAAGATTTTGTTCCATTAAAATGTAATGGGCTCCTAGAGGAGATAACCTAGTCGGCAAGTTTTACCTCACTCTGAATCCAGTAGAACCCTCCAATTCACTCCGGATAAATGCCCTTCCTGAGGGATTATGATGGGAGAAGGGAAGAGATCAACATGGAGGAAAAAGGGGGAACTGAACTTGAAAGGAAGAATAAAATCAGGTTTCACCTTTGTCCTAATGCCTCCAAATCTATTAATACCCTGATAACCCCAAGGTTAAGTACTGGGGTCATTGTCCCCCACGTCAGATGAGGAATGGTTAAAAGATTCACCTTAGTTTCATCCTAGCCTTAACTCTGCCACAGATTCCAAATTTCTCAAACTATCCAAAAGCAGGTGGCATCCTCCTCTTTTATATGATAATCCAGGCCTGGAGGTCCCAGAGACCAGGATGGCTAATCATCCTCACTCAGGTCTTCCTCTCAGGGAGAAGGCACTTCCTGAGCTCACTCTGCATCCCCTTACCAACCTCTCTTTTGGGATGTAGTCAATTGATGGTTTTGCATGTCCATTAACAGTAAGACATTGAGAGGAAGCTACTCTGGGCTTTGGGGTCCCTCTGGCAACTGATAACCAACCCAACTAAATAATGGAAATGAATATCCTTTGTGGGAAGGATTAGGAATAATGAAGCATCACTCTGAGCCAAGTGACAAACACAACTGGGAAGACACCTTGTTTCCAGGGTTGATGTTCTCCATCAGCACCCACAGGCTAATCTAGACTTATTTCTTCTTCTAGCTTTTCTATCCCTATACACAAAAGAGGTGGCAGAGAAACTCCTGTCCCTCCTCAGGAGCTCTTGGTCCCCTTTGCAACCATATACAGCACTTACAAAAGCATAGAAAGGCTCCATTAAGAGAAAAAAGCATTCAAAATAAAGTAGAAAAATCAAATTTCCAGTGTGTTTTCTTCAGGCTGTCTGTCCATGCTGCTGTTTCTCATGCTGATAGCAGACAGAAGACCTTTTGTATAAAATCAAAATCCTAGGCCTCCAATTACTTTACTGGCCCCATCATGGAAGGGCCACAATCTGTCCTTTTGACTGTCTATGGTACCTGCCAAAGACCCTACCAAAAATTGACATCCCTTAAACTTTAGAGATCCTTTATAAATCAGGAATGCATAAAGGGCAGTAAAAAGTGACAGACAAACTTAGAAAACAAGAAATTGGGGCCTCTGTCCTATACACTCCCTCACCAAGAGGGCTAATGTTTTCCATTTGAATGGAAAAAAACTCTCTCAAAACCAAGGAGAAGGCCCCACCAGTGGAAAGAAGGGAAGTGCTGTCACTCTAAATAGGCCCTGCCAGGGAAGTGCCCCAGGGGGGTCTGGAGAGTGCCTCTGGCAGGCTGTTGCCTGGCTCAACCCACCTCAGTTTGGCGGGGGCGGGGGCGGGGATGGGATGGGCTTCCCTGGTGGGCCATTGGGGCAGAACAGTGTGGGCCTGCCTGGCCTCGGGCATGAGTCTGCATGTGGACGGCCAAGTGGTGGTTACGGTTGAAGGCCCGGCCACACTGGGGGCAGCGGTAAGGCCGCTCACCAGTGTGGATGCGCTGGTGACGGAAGAGGTCCGAGGGCCGGCGGAAGGCCTTGCCACAGTAGGGACAGGAGGGCCAGCCCTGACTATTGCCTGTGTGCAGGCGCTGGTGCAGCAGTAGACTCTTGCGCTGCTGGAAGAAGCGCAGACACTCGCTGCAGTGGTATACCTTGGTGGTTGCTGGCCTCCGCCCCATGAAGGTACGGCCTGCCAGGGAGCGGTGGCCCTCAGGCTCCTCCGGAAGCCAGCGGATGACAGGGCCAGGCACAACCACCTCTCCTGGCTCCAGTGTGGAATGGGCTTCTCCCCACTCACTGGGTGAGCTGCCCTGGGCCTTCCTGTGATCCTCCTTCACATGGGTCCGCTGATGAATTGTCAAATTAATCTTCAAGCGGAAGCTCTGCCCACAGTCAGGGCACAGGAAGGTCCGCTCTCGACGGCGAGGGAGAACACGAGGCGGCTCCCCGACAGCCCCTGGTGAGCGCAGGTCCCCTGCCTGCACCCTTGGTACACCCACAGCATGAGGCTGACTGGTGCCCCCAGTTCTGTTCCTGGACCCTCTGGGGATTCTACCCTCAGTCAGGCTGGAGGGTTCCCCCAGGAAGAGCTGCTCGGGCATCATCTCATCCTCAGATTGTGCTTCTGTCTTGATGATCACACCACCACCACCTGGTGAAAGGAATCTATATTGATTTCCAAGTGTACTACACATGCTCCCCAACCTGGAACCCCTACCCCTGGTCCTTGCTTCAAGGCTCAGTCTCTAATCAGATGTGTACCCACTCCCATTCCTGCCTTCACTGAACTCTCCTCCAAGTGCTCACAGCACATAGTACGGGTCCTGCTCATAGGGCAGCAGCAAGAGACACTGCCTTATACTGAGATTAATTATGCTTGTTATCATGTGGCTGAAAGGCTCAGTTGGTCCATTCCTGGGGGCCAAGCAAAGGACATCAGAAGAGAGGAGACCCAAGATGCAAGACGAGGGACCAGGGAGCCTAAGAGGTCAAGGGTCAGACAAAGCAGTTGGTTACAAAAGCAGGTGAAGGGAAGGTGAGGAAAAAGATGAGTGGGAGAATGAAGGGAAGACTAAAACAGAGACAGACACTAGCAAAGGGATCCTGGACAATGAGATACACTGGCCATGGTAGAGGTTTTTGAAGGTCTCCCATCCTTAAGAGTTCTGATGACAGAATTGATGCAGATGTTCTAATAAATGATCATGATGATGAATATACAATTATGTGATGATAGTGTGAGTTATTGATTATATAACAAGAACGGAATGATCATATGATAAGAATGTTTATGTTTGTATGTGGTTATGTATTATAAATAAAAAATAAATAAAAAAAAAAGATTTCTGATGACATCACTCATGATCTATGAATAACTATGAGTTCTATAGGCCCAGGGCTGGCTCCAAACTGGGTAAGAGGCCCTAAGGGTTTATCTTACAGTCCAGGGCCTGGAAATTATAAATGATTTACCCACAGTCAAATTTATTCATCCACTTAACAAATATGCATTGAACATCCACTGTACACCAGTCCCTAGTCTCTGGTGATAGGCAGGAGGTACCTAGGACCTGATTCTTGACTAGTGGGGACTTACAGAGGGGTGTCCAATGGAGCAACATCTGCAGTTTCTCATTGTGGGATTCACTTTACTGTGAGGACAGATGGAGAGAAAGGAACTGCCAGTACAGAGCAGTGAAAAGGAGGGGCTGGTCCCAGTGAAGAACCTACTTCTGAGACCAGAGGACTCAGCAGACAGCTATCAGGGTCCCTAAACTAGGAAGGAAAATTCGTGGCCATGGACCCCTATTTGGAACTCTGTGCATTCTTTCAAATCATAGTGCTGTTCACCTCTGGTCTTCTCCTGGAAGATTTTTCCCAACCACTCTCTTCTCTGATCTCCCACAGCATCTAGCAGCCAAAGCTGCTCTAAAGCTTACAAATGAACCTCACCTTCTGCACATTTAAAACAAAAACTTTAGCCCTGCACAAGCAATTTCCAAGTTCCATGACTACAGTAATTTATAATCTTGTGAAGCATGAATTCAACATGCTGGGAGTCTGCTGTGGAGGAGTGTGATCCTTAACTGGTGAACCTACACAGAGCAGTATCTTAATTATAAGACCTTATTGGGTCTCTGCTCATTGAAGCTTACCTGGCAATATTCATTAATAAACTCATGATAAGAACTTTATTTCTATGTTAGAAATGGCCCAACTAGTTTTAAATTTAGTCCTATAGCTATAGAATATTAGGAATCTTTAGGAACCACCTAAATTTGGGGTGAAACTTCATTACATTTTAATGGACTAAATTCATTAAAGAATTAATAGTTCTCTTGAATTTAGGGATTAATGAAGGTCTCAGGCCCTATGTTTTGTGAAGGCTAAGGCTCCTAGATCTCTGCATTTTAATCTCATGTCCAGCATTGTTTCCTACCACCCAATAAACCCAAAGTGCACCTAAATTTCATTTCTGCCTCTCCTCTAATGCAGTTACCAATGGAACTGGAGGACAGCTGTATGCATCTCTTTCTATCATGGCAGAAAATTTTCCTAATGCCAGAATGAGCAATAATTGCTTCATTTTTTCCTGTTCATCAGGATGTAAGCCTGATGCATACTCTAGTGGAGAGGGCCTGAATTCAAATCCCATACTAAATGTAAGACATTGGAGACTGTGAAACTGGGCCACTCATAGAGCTGCTGTAAGGCCAAAACAAGATAATATGAATGGTCATTCTATGATCAGACCACAAAGTTGGTGGAGTGCAGTTTGTTTTCAAGAAGCACTTTCCCAGCCATGCCAGAGAGTCATGGGTAAAAGACAAGACTGTAAACAGCTCTGGGTCCCCAGAGTCCCTAGAGAAATAATACCTAAGTAGTGGGGTAGGGGCAACCCTCAAAGAGATGCCCATCACTGGTTGTGGGACTAGTGAAGCTGTGGGACACCCCTCCCCCTCCCCCATTCCAAAAGGGATTCCTGTAGTCTTTTGTGACTCTGCTAGGTCACAGGTCTCCTCTCTGCACTCACCTGGTTCCACGTCAGGCAAGATTTCCCTGGGAGGGGAGGTTGGTAACTCGCCATCTGAAGATTCTTCTTCCTGTTTAATTGAGGGCAAAACATTGGTGCTGGTTGGAGGCCCTGTGTGAGAAAGAATCCTGTTAGGGCCTTCCTTGACATTGGGTTTCTGAAAAGGTGGGACTGCCATCTCCCTATCAAGCCCTGGACATGCATGAGCACCTACCAGAAAAAGGGGTTCGCGGGGCTTTTGTCAGGAGGAATGCAGCTCCTAGTCAACAGCCTCAGCTTCAGAGGCGGGAACAATGAAGGCTATAATCCGTACTCACATGGACTAGTGCTAACAACTCATTCCTCAACACTGTCACCCAATGGGCCTCAAAAGGACAGAGGGTTTGGTGAGGCTGGGGCCAAAGTCTGATGATGGGGCCAGGAACTGCCTTCCTATATGAAAATGTGACATCTCTCCTACTCCATGAGCAGAGCCCAAATGTACACACTGCCTGGGGAAGGAGGTAAAGACAAAAGGGAGAAAGTATCACCCCCCAACCTTAGGGAGTTTACAAAAATGGAGCAGATACATAAAAATAACCGGAGAGAAAGCAACACACACAGACCGAAAAGTCAGATGAGCAGAAAGGAGAAAGAATGGGGAAGCAGTAAAAGCCAAGCCAGCAAAGTCTTCAGATAGAAAACAAGGAAAACTCTTCAGATTATTTGCCAATCATTGCTGTGTATTCTCTGAGTTATATTCCATTTTTTGTGAAAAGATGGACAGGCATTGCCTTTAAATCAGAGCAGACAGAAAAGCAGAGTAAGTGGTGACTAAAGGCAGAGTGCCTTTTAGGGCTTCAGACAGAGGACATTTACTGCGGAATTGCAACAAGCTGGCACTGTGAAAAGTATATGACGTATAGCACTCCGTTTAATGTAACCTTCCTGAAGAACCTGAAGAGGCCTACTACCTGCCCTAGCGTACTCCTCCATTCACTCCAGCCAGACTGGTATATCCAGCCCCTAAACATGCCTTTACTCAGGCCATTTTCTCAGACTGAAAATGCTCTTGACTTCTTCTTTTAAGGCCTGTCTTGGGGATCTCCTTTCCAGGAAGCCTGTCCAATTTAGCCCAGCCCAGTTGCCACCCATGTCTACCACTTCCGAGCTTCTAGAGCACTTCCTCTCAGCACTGCTTGTTTAGTAACCATGTACTGCCTTGTGACACCATTTATACTGCAGCCTTGGACTGTCCTCACTCACCGATGCTTGGCCCACGTGGGGTTACTCTGGCTTCTGAGTCTTGCGAGTGATCAGAAGCCTGCCATTCTTTTGGCTCCTCCTGGGCAGGGCTGATTGGGCTGGGGACATGCTCTGGATATGGAGGAAGGCCTGGAAATGCAAATCAGGGACACTGAGTACAACACAAAGATCTCCCAGGTGGCTGCAAGTTTTCTGGAGTCCCCAGCAGATTCTTTATCTGGTGAGGGATCCTCTGGGGAATGGCTCAGTGGAGAGCAGCAGGGATCCTGGGGTATTAGATAAAGAACAGGGTATTGTAATTAAATAAACTTGACAGATAATTGCATGACTAGATTCTGGTCTAAAGTCTCCATGAATATTGTACAACACAGTAATTTATTACTTAAGAGCACCAGACAGACAGGTCATAACAGGAGGGTAAAGAATCTGGCTTTTCAGAACTCTAGGCTCAGAATACTACAATGGTGATTCCCAATCCCAAGCTCTCAACCAGGCTAGCTGAATAAGGACCACCTAAGGAACACTCCTAAGATTCTGATCTGTAGTTCTGGGTGGGGCCCAGGATATATGCATTTTTAAAAAGTATCCTAGGGCAAAAGATAGGAACAAGTAATTCACAGACTAAGAAATTAAAATGGCCCTTAAATATATAAAAAGATACTCAACCACATTAATAAGAGAGGTGCCCTTAAGCTTACACTGAAGGACTGCTTTTTATCTATTAGATTAATAAATCTTACAAGTTTGAGCATGTTCTTTGTTGGCAGGGCTGTGGAGAAAGAGGCACTCTTAATGCTGATCAGAATGCAGAAAGATGTAAATCTATGAAAGGGAACATTACGTGTTCATTTACTTTTTTGACCCAGCAGTCCAACTTCTAGGAATCTATCCCAAAGTTAAACAGGCAAAAATATGAAATGACTTACGCATAAAGTATTCACTAGAGCTGTTTTTATATTAGCAATGTATTGGGAATGACCCAAATCGTCCATCAATGGGGACTGGTTAAATAAATATATGGTATACCGCACCAAGAAACACTCTGCATCCACAGAAAAGAAATGAGAAAGATCTCTATATTAAAGTGATTTCTTGGACACATTGTATAAGACAGGGACTGGGTATACAAATACATCCATGGGTTTACTTACATTTTCAAAAAGAAACATTGGAAGTATGAACAAAAAACAAGTGAAAATGTTATCTAGGGAGAGGAAACAAGGTTGGAAATGTGACTTCCCTGAATGAATCCTGTTAAATAGCTTTGACTTGTAAATATAAAATACCTTACATATTAAAAAAAGTTAAATCAAAGAGAAAAAAGAACAATCTCTAAAAAGTTAAAAGTAAACTGAAATAAATGAACTTAATTGTATATCAAGTTGGTGATATAAACACTACAGAAAATAAGCCCCAAGTGGACTATATTCAGGGGACAGAAAAGAGCTGCAGAAAAACTTAAATTCACAGACCATGCACCCCCACCACCACCAAAATAAAAAACAACTTAAATTCCTTTCGAAAGTCTTATTGTTAGTACTAATGTTGGCTTCTTTATTTTGAAATTTTAAGATATTTTAAGATACTGAAAATTTTGGATTGGCTTTAAAATAATATAAATAAGTAATTATGTTAATATAATTAGGAATTTAAGATTTCCATGTAAAACAAAGGTGATATAAAACTATAAAATCAAAGAAAGATAGCAGCATTATTCACAATTGCCCAGAGATAAAAGCAAGCCTAGTGTCCATCAACTGATAAATGGATAAATGAAATGTGATATATAAACACAATGGAATATTATTCAACCATAAAAAGGACTGAAGTCCTTTTACATGTGACAACACAGATGAAACCTTGAAGACATCATGTTGAGTGAAATAAGCTAGACACAAAAGGACAAATATTTGATCTCGCATATTTGAAACAATCAGAATAAGCAAACTGATAGAGTCAGAATCTAGAATATAGGTTACCAGGGGACAGGGTAGGGGTAGGGAATGAGAAGGTAAGGTTTGAAATGTACAGGGTTCCTCTTTGGAATGGTGGAAATGTTTAGGTAATGGATGGTGCTGGTAATAGCACAACACTGTGAAAGCAATTGACAGCACTGATGTATATATCTGAATATAATTAAAAGAGGAAATGTTAGGTTGTATATATGGTAACAGAATAAAAAATTTTTTAAATTCCATGGAAGTACCATAGACTTTAGTTAATAGTCCAGTTATAAAAATGTGCCACTATTAATTATAACAAATGTTCTACAACAATGCAAGTTGTTGTTGGTGGGGTGGTGTATGGGAATCCTGTATTTTATGCCTGACTGTTCTATTAACCCACAACCTCAGTAAGAAAAAAATTTTGTTTAATTTTATAAAATCAAAGAAAGATAAATTTGAATTGGAAATATCAGTATGAACTCATGATTTCTTTTTTCTAACATACATATTTTCTTTTTTTCTCTTCAATTTTTTTACTGAGATATAATCATCCAAAAGTGTACAATCAGTGGTTCACAGAATCATCATAAAGCTGTGCATTCATAATTACAATAGATTTTTTTTTTTTGCATGGACAGGCACCAGGACATAATTACAATAGATTTTTGAACATTTTCATTATTCCAAAACAATAAAAATAAAAATAAAAATCACCCAAAACATCCCATACCCCTCATTGTTTATTTTTGTTTATTTTTTTTCTTACTCATCTGTCCATACACTGGATTAAAGGAATGTCAGTCACAAGGTTTTCACATTCACACTTAAAAGCTCTACAGTTACTCAATCATCTTCAAGAATCAAGGATATTAGATTATAGTTCAAAGTTTCAAGTATTTCCCTCTAGCTACTCCAATATACCAAAAACTGAAAAGGGATATCTATATACTGCATAAGAATAACCTCCAGAAAGACCTTTCAATTCTATTTGAAATCTCAGCCAGTGAAACTTTATTTTGTTTCATTTATTTTCTGCTTTTGGTCAAGAAGGCTTTCTCACTCCCAAGATGTCTGGGCCAGGCTCATCCCTGGAAATCATGTCCCATGTTGGCAGGTAGATTTACACCTCTGGGAGTTATGTCCCACACAGAAGGGAGGGCAGTGAGTCTACCTGCAGAGTGGCTTCAGAGAGGCCACATCTGAACAACAAAAGAGGTTCTCTGGGGGTGACTCTTAGGCATAATTATAAGGAGGCTTAGCCTCTCCTTTGTAGGAATAAGTTTCAGAAGGGTAAGCCTAAAGATCGAGAGCCTATCCATCAAACTGACAGCCCCTAATACTAGCAAGGATATCAGGTTTTCCCCAGGTCAGGAAGTTTAATATTTCCACCTTTTCCCCCAGTCCCTCAAGGGGACGTCGCAAATACTTTTTAGTCTTCTGCCCAGATTACTCTGGGATATATCAGGGCATCACACCAATCTGAACAAACCAACAAGATCTCACTCCCTATTCATGGTTCCATGTAATTATAGTGTTCAGATAAGCTGACCATACAAGCTAAGTTAGATAGTGTGCTACCAAATAAACAACCTTTCATTTGGTCTCACACAGAAGTTGAAGTTTTAAAATAGTCAATATCATCTTTCACCCTTTAGTCTGATTTACCTTAGTCCTACCCAGACCAACCTCATTCATATCTCTAATTAAAGTCTGATCACTTTTTCAGTGTCTTTAACAGTTGCTATATGGAGTGATGCTGACTTTCATAGCTGCAGAACTCTAGCTCTGAGTCTCAGGTGTCACACAAATACCCGAAGTTCCATGGAATGAACAGATTATACACAAAGAGCTCAGCATCTCAGAATTTAGAAATAACAGTTACAATTCCGAAACAGATGTGACTGCTATAAGACCTTACAATTTAGGAACCGTTCCTTCACATGATAACCTACGCTCTCGAATTCATTTCTCATAGTTTGCACATTATAGTTAGTCCGTATTAGTGAGGCATTATAATATTTTTCTTTTTGTTTCTGGCTTATTTTCTTCAGCTTACTGTCCTCAAGGTTCATTCACCTAGTTGCATGCCTCATGTCTAACATACATATTTTCAGAGAAGGCCTAGAAGTAATACCAACAATTAGCATCTCTAGGCCCTAGCACTCATGCTGTGGTCCCTAAATACCATTTCTCATTGAAAGGAACCAGAACTCCTTGAAGGAATTTTGATTCCACCTCTAGGACAGGAATTACAGAAGATTTGAGTCTAGAATGCTTATGGTGTGTGAAAACCAATGCGCTCACTTCAAAATGATCTATTTGCTAACTTCCAGGGGCTCCTACTGGCTAATAATGAGACAGTTTAAACGTGAAAAATAATGGCTACAATGGACTGGGACATATAATATTCAACAATCTATGAATTCATAATAAAACTAAAAAAAAAAAAAAGTCAATGGTCACCTATGAGGCTGCTAAGCCACCAACTTACTCTGAAAATTGATAAAGAGAAAGATTTAAGCATCTATCCTGCTTTTTCTGTAGACCACATTTCAGTATAACAAGAGCTGTTAGGGAAATTATTTCTTATAAAAATACATCAGCTATTAAGTGCAGAAGTAATAACAAGTTTATGATTTTGCAAGCTTTAATGAAATAAAAAATCCAGGCAACAATCATCAATGGCTATTAATATCATTAGGTGAAAAGATGATAGGGAACTTTACAATAGAAGAGTAAGGCTGACAATACCGGAAACCACTGATCAGTTGTAGGGTTACAAAAAAAAAAGAGAGTCATATCTTTTGTGCCTCCTGACATAAGATAATATGGAGTACAGTACCACCTCTGACACAGGCTTACCAAAAAACTGAATCTGAATCTTAGTAAGCCTTTAGACTTAACCTACCAGTTTACAGAAAACAGAGCATATTAAATGACACCAAATCCAGAATGTGGGATTAACAAAGATATTAAGGTAAAGGACATTAAATTTTTCAATAAATGATATTTAGAAGGGAGAGGATCCATCCACCAATGAATAGAAAAACAAAATGTGGTAAATATCTATAAAGTAGAACATTCAGCTATAAGAAGAAATAAAGTAATGATTACAATGTGGATGACCCTCGGTAAAAGAAGTCAGACTCAAAAGGCCACATATTGTATGATTCTAGCATATGAAACGTCTACGACAGGCAAATCCAGAAATACATAAAGTAGATTAGTGGTTGCCAGGGGCTAAGAGGTGGGGGAGAGAGATATGAGGAATGACTGCTAATGGGTACTGGGTTTCTTTTCGGAGGGGAGAAAAAGTTCTAAAATTAGGCTGAGGTGATGGTGGCAAAACTCTGTAAAAAACTAAAAAACATTAAATTGTACTCTTTAAATGGGTGAATTGTATAGTCTGTAAATTATATCTCAAAAAGCTATTAAAAAGTTGGAGGGGATAGCTTTTTTAGACTAAATAAAAGAGACCTCCATATAAGCCAATGTAATATGTGGACTTAGATTTGTTAGAATCAGGATCCATGTAGAAAACATTTTTGAGACAATCAGAAAAAATGGAACACGGACTAGGTATTGGATGATATTCTGTGGAGTGATAATAGTTCATTGTCTATTCTCTCTACTTCCATGGATTTTAAATTTTTTATTAAAAAAAAAAAATGTTCTCCAGGAAATTCTGATATACAGTCAATGTTGGGAACCACTGTCCTAACCCACACGAGCTATGGGGACAAACTGTGCCCTGGCCTCTCCTTCCCAAGGGCCCATTTTCACAAAGGGAAGACAATGCATTAACAGGCCTTATAGCTAAGGTTGGAGTTGAGGAACAGGGATGCACAGAGGGGGCAGGGCAGCGGGGGGGGGGGGGGGCGGGGGTTAAGAACACAGGACTTCCTGAGGCAATGGATGGACATGGCTACAACTGGAGACACCAGAAGCTGGAGGCAAAGCTACTAACACTATTATAGCTACATCTGGTATACTATTGATAATAAGGTACCATTTACTATTAAATGCTCAGTCTATATGTGCCTTACACTTACCACCTCAGTTAATCCTCACAACAACCACGTGATGCAAGTGTTATTATCCTCTTTGTACAGATGTAGAAGCTATATAATTCTAAGGTCAAAGTTCTACTCACCCCTGTCTGGGTGACCTTAAACTGAGCATTCTGCACTTTGGGTTAAGAGCATATGCTTCCTTCCTGACCCAGGATTGTCTGGGGAGTTCCAAAAGACAAAAGGGAAGCCCAGAGAAAGCTGGGACCATGGTTTGGTTTGCTCCCACCATTTTCCCATCTTGCTCCCACACTTACCAGTACCCAGCTCCCTTGGAAGTGCTGCCTCTTTCTCATTCTCCTTCTCCTGTCCCCAGTGGTCTTTAGGACAAGGCTCCTCTCCCCTCTCTATCTGGGTGAGGATGTCAGGTTTGGAGATGGCATAATCTGCGTACAGAATGGGGAAAGAGAGCTAGGTTAGGACCTGACACCAGATACCCAGTTGCCCAAAGAAATGCAGAGATGTCCAAATCAAAGACACAGACTGCAGAACGCCAATCTGTGGACAGAGGCCAAATCCCTACCTATACAGCCTTACCTAGGGAGACCAGCATCTCATAGTTCCCCCTCATCACGTGCTTGTAGAGCTCCTTCTGCCAATTATCCAGCTTTCCCCACTCTGGCTCGGAAAAATACACAGCTACATCATCAAAGGTCACGGGCACCTGGAACCACAAGTGTCACACACACTCACACACATACTTACAGGCACGACCTCTCTGGCCCCCCACCCAAGGATGCCCAAAGGGTTACCTTGGGGACCTCCCCGTTGCTGCCTGGGGGCAGCCGCAGGATCCAGAAGTTCCTGTTTCGCAGCAGGTTCTCCATGTTCTCCAGCCGCCTCTGCAGCAGCCCGTACTCCTGCAGCAGGGTCCCTAGGACAGCCCACTTGCCCTCCAGCTGGTTCCCAAACTCCAAGGTCGTCTTCTCGCAGTCAGCCAGCTTCTTCTCAGCTGTCCCTGTTCGTCCCTCCAGAGTCAGCAAGCGGGTTAGGCAGGAATCCACCTTCTTTTCCAAGGCCTGAATGGCAGCCACCACAGTCCACAGTGTGATCTCTGTGGAGTACAGGTACGAGTTCTTCTCAGAAGCCAGCTGAGATGAGGGAGAAGGCGTCAAAGGCCTTTGGTCTTCTGTTTGTTTGTCCCTCTCTGCAG
Organism: Tamandua tetradactyla; assembly: GCF_023851605.1. Taxonomy (NCBI): domain Eukaryota; kingdom Metazoa; phylum Chordata; class Mammalia; order Pilosa; family Myrmecophagidae; genus Tamandua; species Tamandua tetradactyla. The sequence goes on along the minus strand of NC_135327.1, from coordinate 193,689,659 downwards.
CCTGTTCACAAGCAGAGAAAAGAGAGATGATATCTGAATTATACATCAAAATTTCCACCTCACAAAGAAACCTCAGAATGGTACCTGCCCCGATTAAGTCAGTCAGGTAGCAGTGTGGGGGACAGACAGTGAAGTTGGGATGGCAGTTAGGAGCCTCAGTGAGAAGAGATACTGGCTGGACCAAGGTATCAGCAAGTGGGGAAAACAAAGGAAAAATACGGTCAATGAGAGCAAGTGCATGCAGTATCAAAGAAATGACTTTCATTCTTTGATCTTAGTTCCCTCTTGTGAAGATGACAGAACAGAGTAACACATGGTGGCTTTATAGCACTGCAGCTAAGAATTTGAGTTGTGAATTCAGACAGCGCGGGTGCAACTCACAACTCTGCCACTCGCGGGCTGGTTGACTTTGCGCAAGAGTTTGTTTCTAATTTTTGGGGGGTGCATGGTCCAGGAATCGAACCCGTGTCTCCCACATGAAAGATGAGCAATATACCACTGAACCACTCGTGCACCCTGTTTCTTTGTTTTTTAACATCTTTTAACTACACTTCCATATCTAGAAAATGGAGATAATAGTAGCTACATCAACAGGAGTGTAAAAATTAAAAAGATAATCCTTGTAAAAACACTCAATGTGAGCTCTACTGTTGATATAGCTAAGATGATAATGCTGATAATATTGACAATGGTGATGGTTCTAGCTCAGGGCTGCGGATGAAATGGTTTATAGGGCTTTTCTTTCTCCATCTTTTTCATTCCGTTGTTCTCCAGAGCCCCCCTCCTTTGCATTAGCACTTCCCCCACAAACATGCATGCCTGGCTCTCTCTCATCTTTATGGCGCCAGATCAAACACTGCCTTTTAGAGACCTTGATGACTGACACAGCTAAAGTAGGCATCCTGATAGTCACAGCCTGCTGTTTCCTCTTTTCATTGTTGTTTTATTGCTGTTTATCATCATGGAGAACATAAGCTCCACGAGGTTATCTTTTATTGGTAGTTATATTCCCATCTTTGAAAAGTGCCTCATTCATTGCAGATGCTCAGTAAACATTTATGGAATAAATGGAAGACTAAACAATTAATACATTAATTCAATAACAATTCTGGACAACTATCACAGCAAAGGTAAAATGGGATACAGAAAAAAATCAGATGTGGTCTGAAACAGCCATAATAAACAAAAGGATGAAAAGACATGCTAACAAGAGTCAATATCATTATACAGATATTTCGTTTTAGTTTCTGGTGTATTGGAATAGCTAGAGGGAAAGACCTGAAATTGTTGAACTGTGGTCCAGTAGCCTTGATCTTTGAAAATGACTGTATAATGGTATGGCTTTTGGCCTGTGACCATGTGACTGTAAAGGCCTGTGACTGACATTCCCTTTGCCTGCTGTATGGGTAGAAGAGTAATAAAATAAAGATAAAAAGTATATATAATGGGGGGAAGGGTAAGGAATATGGGATGTTTGGGGTGTCCTTTTTATTTTTATTTCTTTATTTGCAGTAATGCAAATGTCCTAAAATTGATAATGGTGTTGAATACACAAATATATGATGATGCTGTGAGCCACTGATTATATACTTTGGATGGTTTATATGATGTGTGAATATATCTCAATAAAATTGCATTTAAAAAATAATACAAGGTGGGCCACGCTGGCTCAGCAGGCAGAGTTCCTGCCTGCCCACGCTGAAGGCTCGAGTTCGATTTCGGGTGCCTGCCCATGCAAAATAATAATAATAATAATAATACAGTACAGCTGGGGGAAAAAAAAAAGGAGTCCACAGCAAATCTGTCCTGTTTGGTAAAGTTTCTTAGGCTCTCAGGTGCAACAAGAGGGAAAAGGAGCAAGGTAGCCTGGAGGTCGGAAAAAAGTGGGGAGTAGGCTAGCTGGAGCTGCTGATGTTAGCAGTTCAGTGACAGAAAGGCCATTCTTCTCCAGGGAATGGAACCATAAACACATAGAACCCCCAACCACCTTAGTCTCTCTTGCACTCAGGGAACCCAAAAAAGAATACACACCAAACTCACTGATTAAAAGACAGGAGAGAGGATGTTCTCCTAAAAAAAGCAATAGAAAACTCACGATTTCAAAAACTTCGAGATGTATTAATAACAATAGCAGATACGTTTACTGAGCTTTCTACAAGTGTGCCAAAAAAAGACCTTTTCTCTGAATTCAACGTATTGCACATTATCAAGCCAACATTCTAAAATCTAAGCTAGCCTTCAAAAATGGGAAAGAAGGAAAATAAAAAATAAAAAATAAACTATAATTCCACTAGTGGACATTCATTTTCTCCTTACCTAAAAACAGAATATTAAGTATTAGAGTGGTCTAATTCAAAAGTCCTGGCCTGTTTGCCAGGCTCTGACAGTGACTGAACGTGTGACCTTGGACCAGTCCCTTCCTTGAGGGCCTCAGCTCTTTGGCTATTATAGGGAGTTGGCGACCCCTGCTCTCCGCCTTCCGGACCCTTGAGCGGCTCACATGTAACAATGGATGGGGTAAAAAATGAATAAAATAAAACAACAAAAAAAACAGGTACTCTGTTCAAATGCAAGGTATTATAATCGCCTTTAAGCATTATCATAAAGCCCGGCTTGGCAGGGCCTTGAAAGGCTACCAGGTCGTCCGGTCCCCTGGCGTCCGTGCACCGGCCGGCTGCAGCCCCGCCCGGTCGGGCCTGGAATTTGGGCCGCCCAGTCGGTCAGCCTGGAAGACCCACCCGGACGCCAAGACGCGGGCAGACAGCAGAACCAGGGAGCACGACGCGGGCCCAGCGCGGGGACAGGAAATGAACGAGAGGTGGCGAACGAGAAGGACGTGCTGAAGTGAGCCGCTCGCGCACCGGGCCAGACTCCGGAGACCCTGGCGTTGGCCCACGCGGCTGCGGCGGCCGGGGCCGCGGGCGTCCGAGTCCATCTCTGCGTCCGCGCGGGCCCGGGAAGCGCTTACCAGAGCCGGCGCCGCTTCGGCCATGGCTGCTCGCCGTCCCCTCACTCCGGCTGCTTTCGCTCAGGAACCGGGCCTGTCTGGCCTGGCTCGACTCGGCGGCGACGGCGGAGGCGGAACGGGAGCCGCCCAGCCTCGGGACCTCCTGCCGGGCGGCCGCGAACTGCGTCCCAAGCCACGTGCCCCGCTGGCCCTTTAAAAAAGATCTGCGCTCGGAGGCCGGGCCGAAGGGCGTGCACAGCGCCCCCTACAGCCCGTAGGACCGCACCCCCGCGGCCTGCTCGCGGCCCGCACCGCTCCGCCCGCGCGTCCGCGGCCTTGCGATTCCCGCCGGCTCTCCGCCTGCTCGCGGGCGCCCCTGGCACCCGCGCAACCGAACCAAGTGCAGCGGCCCTCCTCGCCTTCTGCCCTCCTACCCAAGTGGTCGTTGGGAGTCACTGGTAAAAAGGAACGGGCGTCCCACCCTCTGCGAGATAGAGTCGACGGCAGGAGTGGACGCGCCTCAGGCTACTTCCGTAGGGCTGTGGGTCGGGCGGTTTTGACCCAGGACGCAAGCACTTTTCAGTCGCGGTGAAAAGGTCTTTTCGTTCACAAACATCTCTTCAGGTCCTGGGACTGAAGGACATGCCAGCGTCCCACGCGTGGAAATTCTGTGAAGTAGCTAGTAAAGTAAATGTACATGAAATTTCGAAATTTAGAGAATAAAAACCTTTATGGGGGAAGATGGGCAGTCATTGCCAGATAATCTCAAGTATATTTAGACTTACATCCTTAGCACCTTCAACAGATCCAAAAAACTTTTACTAAGTTTGGTAAAAGAAAGTGTGCTCAGAGAAACCCGGGGTAAAATAGATGAACGTTTTAAAATGAATTTTTCAGTTTTCCAGAATAAAGGATCTTAAACACTTTGGGAAAATCTTGGGTCTCCTTCTCCCCTGGGGTCTCCTTTCTGGGGAGCCCTGTTTAGCTTTGGCTCACCGCTGGACTAGCACCGAGAGAAAATCCTTAATGATTCACCCGTGAGGCATCTTGAATAAGTCACTCAATCTTGGATCTATTTTCCTCATTTGTAACCCAGGAGCCTTGCTTGAGAAAACCAGAATTAACCACTAGATATAAAGTGTGCAATATGCAACTGAAGTTTTATTTTCCGTCTTTTCTGCATTTTTCCATTCATCTGTAGCCTTTGTCCGCTAAGCCAGCAAACTTCCCAATAGAAATTACTCTGCAGGATTGTTTTCTTTCTTTGTATATGTGTGAGTGTGTCTGGGTTTTTTGTTTTTGTAGAGAGAATTATGTGCCCAGCTATTTGATCCAAGGAAAGTATGGTCACATGACATGATAAATATATTTAAAAATCCATACTCTCTCCAAGTAGGGTGCACCCTTAGAATTTGGGGCAAGGTTAGGAAGCATTACATTAGCAAATCAGTGTATTGCATTGCTCATTGTGGAAATCCTTGCTGAAGTAACCCAACATTAAGAGACAATTTGCCTAAGTGTGTTGAAGACATTTACATTTAGAGCATACCCTTAGTCCAATGTATTAAGGACAATAAAATACTGACTGGTAAGGTGTGATCTTATAAAATAAGAGTTAAGATCCAATGCAGAGAGAGTCTGGAAAATGGATTGGAATGGAAGAAAATGTTAGTATTTATCAAGGTCTGTTTAGGAAAGATTGCTATAATTTTGACAGCTAGTCTTAATTTTTTTTTTTAAGTTCTCCAAATCAGTAATACTCAAACTTTAGTGTGCATAATGACCACCTGGAGTGCTGATTGAAATATAGATTGCCACGCCCTAGTCTGTTTCTAGGAACTGAACCGGGAGAGTACGGGAGTGATGAAAATTCATTTCTAACTAGTTCCTAGGTGATGAGACTATTGGTCTGGGGATCACACTTTTAGAAACACTGCCCCATTTATCAGGCTCCCACAGCTATCTCCCATCCTCTAATTTTATAAATATGTTTTAAAAATTACACCATTATGTGGTTTCCTGAACACCATAATGTGGTTTCCTGGGTGTCAGTTCAGGTGCATGAAAATTACCTGCATCCTTAAATTATAATGTCTCTTGTGAGTTTGCCTTTTTTTTTTTTTTTTAAATCAGATCTCCAAGCCAAATACTTTCAGGTAAACTGACAACATCAGATTTCTAAGTCGAGGCCCAGACCCCGGAATAATACAAATGACTCCACTACAGTGCAGATCACTCAGAAACAGCCAATCACCAGCCTCTGCTGCAGAAAGTAGAATTGTTAGAAGTAGAAAGCCACCAAATAACATCTAGGGTCACTCAGAGTAGGGTCAAGATATTCAAGTGCTATTACCGCCTATTACAGTGTCCTCAGCCAAGAGGTAAGAACAGCTCAAGAGAGAGAAGTCCTATGGCCTCCCTCACCCTACAACCCAGGCACTAGGTAGTGGACCCTGATAGAACTATAATGACCTTAGGAGGGGAAGTATTAGCAGAGAGAGACCAAAAGTAGAACCAAATTGCCCTTCCTCCATGGGGCCTTCTCTATTTCAGATAACACCAAGCTCCCATAATACTTGTTCATTCAACAAATATTTGGTTAGCACTTATGTACCACTGTGCTCTGCATTGCAAAGCTGGATATGATTAAGGCGTGGCCACTGACTTCAAAAAGTTTCACATCCTGTTGACTCTACCTTGGAAATCTTGTCCATCTCTTGTATACTACTTCCACTATAAGTGCTCAGTACCTCATTGGTTGTCGATTCGCTCAAAAACCTTCTAACTTAACCCTGCTACCCCCTCCCCCTGAAAAATAGCATTATGTAATGCTTACTAAATTAACATTCCCCAAACACAGCTAGAATCAGTTCTTGTTTGCTCAAAATTCTTTCATTACCAATGAAATAATATCCAAACTCCTGGGCAGTGCAACAGTGGCTCAGTGGCAGAATTCTCACCTGCCATGCGGGAGACCCGGGTTCGATTTCCGGTTCCTGCCCATCCAAAAAAAAAAAAAATCCAAACTCCTCAGTCTGATCCCCTACTAACTTTCCAACCCTGGGTCTTCCACTGCTCCCCTCCTTATCCCACCTTCTCAGCCAAACTGAGTGAATTGCTGTCTACCTGTATACATCTCATCATTTCTATGTTAGTCATGTCACCACCATTTAGAATGTCCTTTTTTCCATCCTTAAAGGTCCAGTTCAAGTCACCTCTCATAAAGCCTTCCCCAATGTCTCCAAGTTTTTCTCTGAATTTTTATAGTCATTTAGCCTCACTTAAAAATTCCTACCCCATATTCGATTCCCTTAATAGCCTGTAAGACCAAGATCTGCTTTCTCCTTGCATCTTCCCCTCTGAACTTCGCACTTGGTGTGTACTCAAGATATTTGTGGGTGAGCAAATTGTTAAGGCAGAAAGGAAATGTTGTGCAATTACAGGAGGAAAACTGATTTTGACAGAACATAAAATCAATTAGAACAAAGATCTTTGTTTTGTTCACTAATATCCCATGTTTAAAAAAAGCCTAGCACATAATAGGTGCTCAGTATATATTTGTTGAATGAAAGAAATGGATGAGGGAAGCTTTCATAAAAGGGGCTTATAAACTGAACAGTGAAAAATAGAAGTAGGTTAAGCAGAGAAAGGTATTCTTGAGAAAGCATGAGCAGAAATGAAGAGGCAGACAGCATGGCTTGTTCACTAAGTAACAAGAAGCTTAATGTGGCAGCAGCAAAGAGAATTTGGAGATAAAAAGGTGAAGAAACTCAGGGTGAGTTTGGTTGCTAGTCTTTTTGAGTTCTACTCACAAAAAAACCTGTGCTATGTTCTGTAGCCAGTTGATGCCAATGCAAGTTTTTTGAGAAAGCCCATGCTTTTTTTGTGTTCTAGGACAGTAACTGGTAAGAAAACACATGTGATTAGGATAAGGGAGACCAACTAGGTTGAGTAGTTAAAATGAGTGACAATTAGGTCTTTTAACTGTGAGAATAGGATAGAGTCACTATTAGGCATTTACTTTTTTCCTATGTGTTAATTTACATCTAACCTGACCATCCCTGACCTGCAGTCAGTTTCACTTCGTTTTCTAAGCAGAACAAGCTTTTAATAAAGGACAGTTAAAGCAGGCAATGAGTCTTTTTTTGTATCATTAAAAGTGTTTTTATGTGCATAAAATCACCTGGATGTCTTGTTAAAATGCAGATTCTGACTCATTGAGTCTGCGATAGAGCCTCAATGTGCACTTCTAACAAGCTTGCAGGCAACTCCGATGCTAGTGATGCAGACACTTTGAGCAACAAGGATTAAGAATCCAACCCGGGCACAGGGGTGCATAAATATGTCAGCCTCTTACCAGAGGCACGAGTGCCTAATGGCCCAGTGTGTGGGCTCTGGAGCAAGGTCTGGGTTCACGTCCACACTCTACATTACTTCACTTTTCAGACATCTTCTGACATCTCATATGTAAATGGGTAATGATCCTACTTATCACATAGGGTTGGTTCTGCGTGGATTAGTTTTTTATGTAAAGCACTTAAAACAGTGCTTAATATATAAATGCTCAATAATTGCTAACTATTATAGTACTCTGTTTTAATACAATTCTTAATCCAGACCAAATCTTGTACTTGGTTTCCCCTGTACAATGCGAGGCACGAGGCTGATCACATTAAAGTGCTCAAGAATTGGGAGGTAGGAATAACCAAGGATGAGAGGGAATATCTATAATGCCAAAGCATGGAGGTAGAGACTACAGAAGAAATTCAGGACAGGAGCTCCAGAGGCTTTCATACATATTATGAAACTAAGCATCTAGCACAACCTGCCCTGACTTCTCTGTTTATTTTGGGTAACAAGACCATCCTAGACCTTACAGCTGACCCAAGTTTATTTTAATGTTTATTTTCATCTTCATAGTCTATAGGCAATCATTAAAATGCCTTTAATGTGTATCTTTTGGTTTCTACGTGTCCTTACGTTTTGGTTTTTGCATGCACGCATTTTTTATTTACATAAATGATATTGTATTATGGATCTCATTCAGATTCTTACATTTTTTTACTCAGCATTATGTGTTCAAGATCCATCCGTGTGGCTATATATGTATCTAAGCCAGTGTTTCTAACTGCTACCTAGTATTCTCTGGTACACTTACCATATTTTATCTAACCTCTCTACCTCCCAATAACAGATACCCAAATGTCTCCACCACCTCAAACACAGCCCCCATGAATATTATACACACCTCTTATTATCCATTTTAGATTGAAAGTAAAAATGCAAATTAGGGTATCATCAGTGCTCTGTCACCACTCCAGGTCAGGCACCTCCTTCACCTTGATCCCAGGAAAATATTTTTGACAAATGGAGAAAAACATCTGATATAAGCACTTCTTTGCTAGTAACAAATTTTATTCTAGGCAAATGCAAATCATATATTCACAAATGACCTAGGAGCCCATTTCCATTTCCCCAGATGCCAGTGGGGAAGATATCCAACACTCCTGAGACAAGCATCTCTGTACTTTTTCTCCATTGTCTCTAGAATAGTCAGTCCCAGAACTATTCTGAAAAATGTGTCATCTAAACAAATTCAAATAACAATGGGTGTAACATGAAAAATTCAAATAACCACTGGTACAATCAGAGCAACTTTATTCAACAAAGGAGACTTCTAATCTGGAAGGCTGCAAACACAGCTAAGATGGGGATGGAAGAGAATAAGAGGGGTATGATCAGAAATCTAAACTCCCAGGACCAGAACTGTAGTTCAGAATTTGACCTTTGCTTTAATTCTCAGCTCCTTTATAGGAATCCTTATTCTAAGCAGGGGTTTTAGGGTCTTCCTCTCCAACTATCTTCCTCTTGGTCCTTTTGAGATTAATTAGCCCCACTTAAGAATGCCAAATAAACCCCACAAGAGGGAATCCAGCACTATTTCCCCTGATCTCTGGCCTTAGTGTGGGCGGGCTAAAAGAGCCCCATAAACTATCCCCTCGTAGAGGGTAGGCCCAGTCCCCATGTTAGGAACAACTTCTACAACTCTTGAAATTTAAAAAACAAGTGTTGGGCTATATTTTTTAAAAAATCAACTAAAATCTAATTCAAAAAAAAGGTTCTTCAGAGGAGGGTAAGCAATACATTTAAATTATTTCTTCTACTGTTATTAACGAAGAGACTACAAAAGAAGAGGAAACAAAGGATTATGCTTCCCAGAGCTCTTCCCCATACCTGCTCACTCCTCTGGCCTGAATCAACCCTAATAAGACAAGTAAGGTTGGGACAAGTCTTGGAACCAGTCATCATCCCTGAAGGAATCAGGAGAGCCAATCCCAGCCCTTGAGTAACAGCACAGATGGGAAAACCAGAAACTTGAAGGGGCCAAAGAAAAGCAAACTTAGCAGTAGGGTAAAGACAGCAGGGAGAGGCCTGACCCAAGATGGATCCTCTTCCACATGTTTTTCAGGAAAGCCTTTGGGCTTGGCCTGGTACTTAGTCAAGGGAAGGCAAATTAGGTGGTGACTCGGCCTGCCTTGCCTGCTCCTCAGGAAGAAATCAGTGTCTGACTCTGCAGTGTCTCTTTGGGGGAACCAATGCCACCCCCCTCTGCCCCCCTGACAGGAGAGGGGCTGGCACCCTTAAAGCAAGCCATTGGGCCTTCCAGGCTCTAGGGCCAGCCCACCCCGTTCCCGCTGGTGGATCTTCTGGTGCTGCAGTAGGTGCTGCTTCTGGACAAAGCTCTTCTCACACTCAGTACAGCTGTAGGGCCGTTCACCCGTGTGGATGCGCTGGTGCCGCACCAGATCAGATGGGTGGCTGAAGCTCTTGCCACAGTAACCACAGATGAGGGAACTCCGGCTTTTCCTCCAAGGGATGTGGCCAGGAAGGGCAACCAGACTGTTGGGCGAGAACCTCTCCTGGATGCCTTGGCCTGCACTGGGCCCCTCCTGTAAGTGGCAGCGCTGGTGGGTCACCAGGCTTACCTTGCAGCTGAAGCTCCTCATGCACACATCACACTGATGCAGCTTTGTTTTCTTGGGCTGGGGCTTAAGCTGACGCCTAGGTCTAAGGTTCTCCTCTGGCTCTGAGGCTGTGTAAGACTCCCATCCTGAATGGGTCCGCAAATGCATGGCCAGCTGCTGCTTATAGTGGAAACTGATCTCGCACTCAGAACATCTGTAGGGGCTGGAAGTGTCCGTTTTCAGCTTCAGGTTCTGCCCACATTCCTGACCCAGTTGTACCTGCCTATTAGATTTCTGCTTGGGGGGGCAGCTCAGAGCTCTGCCACTGCTAGGATCTCTACTTTCCTCAATGGGATCCTCTAGATTAATGCCCCCGGGACCTGACTCCAAGAGGACAGAACTGGTCTGACCCTCCCAGAGCTCTGCCTGCTCCGAGCTCAGGAAAGCTTGCTCTTCAGCAATGCCTGAGAATTCTCTAGAAAGATCCTCAGAGCCTTTGGGCTGGTACTGTATCTCCTGTTTGATCATAACCCCATCTGCTGCAAAGAGAAAGAAAATCAACAAAAGAGATCAGATTCTAACACCTTTGGCTTTTTGAGAGCTAAACAACTATCTATGAATTTCAGCAGGACTCAAATCAAAGCACCCAGGACCAAGTGACTAAGGACTATCTGGAGGAAGATGAAGCTGACTGGGTTCCATGACCTGTAAAAATTAACCCTATATTCACGTATAGACAGGTTGATCAGAAATGTACATTTTATAGACAAGAATTCTCCAAGCTTGTCCACAAATTTATATTTAATCCCTGTGAAAATGGCAAGATACACTGTAACAACTGTACTAATTTAAGAGAATGTTAATAAATTTGAATGATTAAAAAAAGCAAACAGTAAACATATAGCATTAACATTCATGTTTCTGGCTCTGTTCTTTCTGCATATTCTCCTCAAATGACCAGGTTTACTAACTCTTGTCCTGAATCTCACTGGTTAGCTTCACTTCTGAAGATCTGACCCACTTATATTCTCAATCTGTAGCAGGTTTTGACTGTAGTCTATTATGTGCTTTATTCTGCAGGGCATAAAAGTATGACACAGTCACTAATCTTAAGGACTCCATATAGTGGGGTATGGAGTTAAGACACATATAGTATAGGTGAAGTAATGATAATCATAAGGAAGTCTAGAATAAGCAAATACCTGATGATGCTACCCATCAGTATTTGGCAGTTTAGCAGTGGGAAAGCTCACTATAGGTTGTAGGAAGAGTGGGGCAGGAGTGGAATATACTAGAGCTACTCACCTGAGTGGCCACCACCAGGGCCCTCCTCCTCCAAGTCACCCAGCATCTCTGTACCCAACTCCGCTTCTCCCTCTGTCTGGCCAAGGACCTCTGGATTGGAAATGACAGTCTGAGTCCAGAAAAGAGTAAAAACTCACTGAACATTGGTCAGCTACTGATGCACAAGGCGACCAATGTCACTGAATCAATACTAAAATTTCAAAAGATTCAAAGGCTAGTGTTCCTATCACTTTCCCCTAAAGTATGGTATAATTAGAAAATCATGGCCAATTCTAATTATCTCTTCAAGTAATATCTATCTCTGCTTGTTCTCACTTTAGTCACTTGTGCCTTAAGCAGTCAGGCTTCAGAGCCCACTTCCTCACAAGTATATGTACTTTTTAAGTTTTGGCAGTGCTTCCTTTCAGGGGTATATATTTTCATCCTTACTAAAGCACTGCAAGGTAAGATAGGCACTATTACCTCTCCACTGCAACAGTCAAGGAAATAGGAATTACGAGAGTACAGGATCCAGCTGAGCCAGTTAACCTCTCAGACCTCATTTCAACATCCCTCCCCATACATACTCGGCTCTAGTCACACTGGCCTTCTTGCTAGTCCTCCATGGACCTAAGTTTTGAAAGATTTTGTCTACCAAACATAATACACTTATTATGTAACAGCTAATCTATATATAAAGATGTATACTTGTTAAGCAGCACTTCTAATCAAAATGAAATAAATACTGAGATCACAATGATTGACTGTAATTCCAGCCAAATGCTAAGGAAAATATTTTGATAGACTGTGATACCTACCTCAGGAAACATGATTTCTTGTCAATCTTTTTTTTCTTTGTATGCTGTATGGTGGGAGTCACATTTCATTCTTTCTCCTGTGAGTATCCCCATATTGCAGCACCATTTGTTGAAAAAAAATTTTTTTGTTTGGTTTGTTTTTCGTTCATTTGTTTGCTTGTTTGGGAAGTGCAAGGGCCAGGAATCGAACCCGGGTCTCCCACATGGCAGGCAAGTATTCTACCACTGAACTACCCTCGCACCCCCCTTGTCAAACAATCTTAAATATTAAAAAGCAACATGAATTAAAAAGAATTAAAAAGAAAAAGCAACATAAGAAACCCTAGCTATATAATACTACAATATATCATGACATTTATCAGTTACCTCTATAAAGAACTGCCCATGTGGCCACCAAGAAGAAATTCTAAAGGCACAACATTGGGGAGACCTTTCCAAATATCTTTGTAAATGGGAGGACATGCAGACTCATTTTTACAGCCTGCACAGGCCAACAGAGTATTCAAAAAGTAGAATGTTTATGTCAAGAATGTTTGTATGTTTGAATGTTAAGGTTTGACAATAAAAAGAATAATAATAAAAATAAAATAAAAAGGTAACCAGAGGGCAGTGCAATGGTGGCTAAGTGGCAGAATTCTCACCTACCATGCCAGAGACCCAGCTTCAATTCCTGGAGCCCGACCATGCCGAATAAAAGGTAAACAGAATCACATATGTTGTCTGGGTAACAAGCTACCAGCTAGGAATTATAGGACATGTATGAAAGAATTCTTACATGAAGAAAATTGCTACTTACTCAAAGAGACGAGAGTCTCGTAGTTGCTATTCATCACATTTCTATAAAGCTCCTTTTGCCAGTCCTCCAGATTCTCCCACTCCTGCTCTGAAAAACAGACTTCATCATTTTCAAATGACCTAGACACCTGAAATCACAAATGCCACACAATCAATGTTTCTCATCGTAACCATGAAAGAAAAGAACAGTTCAGAATCTCAAATAATAAATGGCTGGGCTGTCGTTCTTGCCTCACTCTTAATCCTCAAGAATGTTACCTTGGGAACTTCTCCCTTGCTGTCTGGGGGCAGCCGCAGGATCCAAAAGTTCCTATTTCGCAGCAGGTTCTCCAAGTTCTCCAGCCGCCGCTGCAACAGCCCATACTCTTGCAGCAGGGTCCCCAGCACTGCCCACTTGCCCTCCAGCTGGTTCCCAAACTCCACAGCCATCTTTTCACAGTCAGCCAGCTTCTTTTCGGCTGTCCCTGCCCGTCCCTCCAAACTCTGTAGCCGGGCAGCCTGCAACTCCATCTTCTTCTCCACAGCCTGAATAGCAGCCACCACTGTCCACAGTGAAATCTCTGTAGTTTGTAAATATGAGCTTTTCTCTGTCACTTGTGGAGGAAGTGTGGAAGAAGTTAAAGGGGTACAGCGTCGTTTTCTCTTATGCTGAAGAATGAAAAATAGAATGAGGTGCCATCAGACAAAGTCATTTCCAAATATCAAGTAAAGAAAACACAATGCCCAAATTTCAGAAGTGCCTGGAGTTACCTAGTTTCTAGTTGTAGTTTTTGGTCCTTTTTTTTTTATTTTTGAAGTTGTAGGTTTGTAAAAAAAATGGTCCTTTTTGATAACACATATACTATTATATATCCTTTTTTATTCTGACACCGAACATTATAACTTTGGAAAATATTAAAAAGCAGAAAGGAAAAACCACCACCTGGAAATAAGTTGTTAGAATTTTGGTATATTTCCTATAAATTTATTTTCATTTTTGAATTTTTAATTTTTCAACAAAACTGAAATTATATTGTAATGTTTGGTTACCTGCTTTTCACACTTAGCATTATTCTATGAGCATTTATTTACCAGGTAAATATTCATTTTTTTTAATCAATTTCTTTCTATTTGATATTCTGGACTATTTGTAAATTTTTGCTATGATAAATAATATAATTTACATTCATTCTTGCTTCTACTACATTCCTGCCAGACTTCATAATCAGTCATGTCCCCTCTTGCTTAAAACCTTTCAATCGCTTCCTAAAGAAAGACAAAAATCCTTATCAAGGCCTGCAAGATCTAACATTCATTTTTCTTTTTTTTTCTTTTTCGGCATGGGCAAGCTCCGGGAATCAAACCTGGGTTTCCAGCATGGCAGGTGAGAACTCTGCCACTGAGCCACCACTGCCTGCCCCTATCATTCATTTCTATACCCTAGCAGCTAGTATAATAACTAAATAACTAAAAACATACTAAATTATCAGTAACATTTACTGAAATGACTTAACTAAGCACACTGATATTTTACTTATAATTCTCATTTTCATGTCCCTGACAGTAAGAAAATCTCTGTGGTTAAAGCTCAAAGTATTAAAACCAACACTTAGCTACCTATGGGCAGTGTTCCAAAGGTGCTCTCTTACGTCCACATTCTCCCAGTGTATGTTCATTACAGTCATAACTCTCCAACCCTCACCCTGCTGACTTCCATATTCTTTTATATGCATACACTTCATCCAAGGCTGCTTTTCTAACTAGAAGGAGGACACTAAAACCAGGAAACAGGAAATATCTTTGAAAGAACTACTAGGACCTAGGGTTATTGTCTAGAGGAACACTGGACAAAATGAAGCTGACTGGCACAGAAATGAACATTTAAGTTTAGCCATGACCAACTCCAATTACTCAGCTCAATTCATTATCAAACATACCTAAATCAAAGCTTAAATAACCCCCTAAAACAATTAAAAGAAGGGTTGAATGTAAAAGATGAATACAAGTGAAACAACACAAAATATTAGATTACTAGATAAATATATTTCATCATGTGTATTCTGCTTTTAACTTTAGATCTCTGAGTCTAGCTTTTTGCATTCTCCTCTTTCTTTTCTGTGGCCCAGCATTTTGTTGCTTTGCTAGCACTTTTTTCAGATGGGAAGATGGATTGGGATCTGAGCAGAGGAAAAACTCCCCTCCTTTTCAGTTAAAGGCTAAGAAACCAAGTTTCTTCTTTTCTTTTGTTTTGAATTATCTATCATGATGGACACAATCAAGATGGCCATCAACTGGTTAATGGATAAAAAAACTGTGATCTCTCCATACAATGGAACAGTACTCAGCAACAAAAAGGCACTATTGATACAACATGAAACAACGTGGATGAATTAGAAGTTAGACTAAAAAAGGCTACATACTGCAGGAGACCCAGGTTCAATGCTTGGACCATGCACCCAAAAACTAATAAATAAATAAAAGGCTACATACTGTATTCCACTAACATGGCATTCTGGAAAAAGAAAAAACCTAGGGGCAGAAAGCAAATTAGTCGTTTCCCAGAGCTGGTATTCAGGGGAAAGACTGATTACAAAGAGGCATGAAGCAACTTCCTGGGACAATGGAAATATTCTATATCTTGGTTCATTAAACTGTATGCCTGAGCAGTGAATTTTACTGGATGCAAATTACATCTCAATAAACCAGACTTAGAATGCTCATCTAACATCAATGTAGGAGAAATTTTAAATTTCCATAGGCTGTCATAAAAGATATCATAAACAAAATCTAAAAACAAATGGGAGACAGAATAAGAATGAGGGCCTTTAGTCCTGTATAGCTTAACATAATGCCTGTATACATCCCAGAGTATATTAAGCAGATAATCAAAAAAGTATTGGCAAAGTTCCTTGAAGGATGGGGGGAAAATATGGAACTATTAAACTTTACCACCAGAGAACCCTGAATACTGTGCCAAACATTAGGGACACCCAAATCAATAGGCCAAGCCCTTGATCTTGAGGCTTGCACTTGTGAAGATCATGTATGCAGTAGAGAAGCTTAACCTACCTATAGGCATAACTAAGAGTTACTTCCAGAGGACCTCTTCTGTTGCTCAGATGTGGATTCTCTCTCTCTCTAAGCCCAAGTCTGCAAGTGAAATCACTGTCCTTCCCCTTATATGGGACATGACATCCAGGGATGAAAGTCTCCCTGGCGTAGCTGGAGATAATTCCCAGGGATGAGCCTGGCCCTGGCACTGTGGGATCAACAATGCAATCTTGACCAAAAGGGAGAAAAGAAGTGCAACAAATAAGGTATCAGTGGCTGAGAGAGTTCAAATAGAGTAGAGAGGCTACTCTGGAGGTCACTCTTATACAAGTTTCAGTTAGACATTGCTACCTACCGTACTTGCCAACCCCCAACCAAAACCATTCCTGCCAATCCTAAAGAACATCCACGGTGTTATAAAAGATTCTACAAAGGTTCCATGCATTAGGCTAACTTTCCAGAAACCTACAACCTCCAGATGGGTCTCAGGACAAAATAAGTCCTGAAATGCAGAGGGGCTAGATTCTCCAGAACATCAACTAGTTCCAGCCCCCCTATCCTGTATTATTTACAGCCCCTTCCAACATGAAAAAGTTAGAATGGGCATAGCCCAAATGCCCCTAAAGAGTGGGCAAAAGATCACAGATGATGGTGAAGTTATACAGAGAAGGTAGGGTTTAACAAATATGACTTCTGAATCATTATATTGATATTCCTTTAGTCCCCAGTATCTTGGAACATCTAGAAGTAAGTACCTAAAATTATAGAACTGTAACCCATACCAAACCCTAAAATCTGTTCTACACTAATTGTTGTGATGTGCTTTGAAATTTATTGCTTTTTTGTAAATATGTTATTTTTCACAAAAAAGAAAAAAAAAGTCAATTGTGAAGATAAATGCATAACTGTATGATGATATTGTGAACCACTGATTGTACACTTTGGATGATTACATGGTATGCAAATATATATCAATAAAAAATAAATAATAAAAAAACGAATTGGGAGAGAATATTTATAAACAGGGTATGAAACGGAAAGAAAAGATATATAACCCAAAAGTAAAACTGCAGACTCTAAATAATTTATGAAAGTGTAAATGTAGGTGGTCAATAAATAAATGAAAAGACACCCATATCAGCAGTCAGGAATGCAAATACAACCAAGTGAAACTACATTTCACCCACCAGATTGACAAACGTGAAACAGAAGGGTAAGAAATAACATTCAGAGTTGACCACAATGTGATGAAACTGGCACTTTCATAACACTCCTGGAAGGAATGAACACTACTCCAAACTTTAGAAAAGGAAATCTCAAAAAAAGTCATTAAAGACCCTTTCACCTAGTAATCCCAGAATCTATCTTAGAAAAATAAATGAAATAGGATTTGGTTCCCGGAGCCTGCCCATGCCAAAAAAAATAAATGAAATAATTGTAACACTCTTAGGAATAGCCAAAACCTGGAAATAACCTAATATATCTTAATGGATGGAATGGTTAAAAAAAATTACAGCACAATTGTTTGCTTACTCATAGCTAACGCAAATACCATGCAATGGGTTGTCTTATACAACAGGAATTTATTGGCTCATGTTTTGAGGCTAGAAGTCCAAAATCAAGGTGTCATAAAGGCTGTTTTCTTCCAGAATACTGTGGCATTTCGGTGCTGGCTGATCTGTTATCTGCAGTCCTTGGCTTTTCTGTTATATGGCAATGCCCTGCCCTGGCTTCTCCCTTCTCTTCTGGTTCTGTTAATGTCCAGCTTCTGGCTGCTCCCTATGATTCTATTCTCTCTGTGACTTTCCCTATAAGGACTTCAATAATGGGATTTAAACCCATCCTGATTCAGCTAGGTCACAACTTAACTGAAGTTTTCTCATCAAAAGATCCTACTTACAAGAGTTAACACCTGCAAGAATGGATCAAGTTTAAGAACATGTTTTTCTTGGATACACAGCTCCAAACCACCAAAACAACCAAAGGTGGTATTATGCAACTACTGAAAAATGCATTAGGTCTATATGTATGGTTTGGAAGAATGTTCATCATAAATTGGTAGGTTAAAAATCCACTTTTTAAGAAAATGTATCACTTACAATCCCATTTTTCTAAAGAAGAGAAAAGATATGTGTATATGTTTATTTCAACATGGAGAAAGATTTGGAAAGGGATCAGCATCTTTTCTTATATTTATTGTCCACTCAAATTTCTCCTTGATGGATGACATGTTCAATATTTCATTCATTTATCTTTTAGGTTATTTGGCATTTCCTTTTTACCTCACAGGATTTCTTTATAAATTCTGGATATTAATCTTATCAGTTATATGTACTGTAAATATATTCTCTCTATATGTGCTTTTGTTTTGTTTTGTTTTTTTTACTCACCCTGTCACCTTTGATAAAAAGTTCTTAACTTTAATGTAATATAATTGAGTTTTTGTGAGGGAGGATTTGTTGCTTGGATCCTTCTCTGTATTACTATGGTAAAATATTAAAGTATAAGACATTGCCAATACACAATAACAATCAAAGAGCTTACACCCATGAGGCTATCAATAATAAACTGTTCAGTGAAGTAACTGGAAAAATTTCAAATGTAAAGGGTGATCACACTATTTTGTCTGTACAGTATTGACACAACCGTAACCTCCAAATACCCAGAAAGTTTAAGTTACATTAAATAATAATTGATAAATTATAAATACTCAAACATCTCAAAGTTTTCAAATAACCCAACCCACATTGAAATGTATTCAATATATCTCCACTTAAGTTTATTATACAGGACTACATATTTTTTAAAACTAGTTCCTCAGTCAAATTAGCTACATTTCAAATGATCATGAGCCACATGTGAATAGTGGCTACTGTACTGAACAGGGCAGAATAGAACATTTCCATCATCACAGAAAGTACTACTGGGTGTGCCATACTTACTAATTTTTGTCTGCTTGATAAAATCCTAAGGTTGTGTTAAAATCTTCCACTCTAATGGTGATTTTTCCTTATAGTTCTGTCAATTTTTGCTTTATATACTCTGAGGTTATGTAATTAGGTACATCTAAGTTAAGAAATTTTATATCAATTATTATATTCTTTAACCTTTACATAAGTAGTAGTAGCCTTCTCTTAATACCTCTAGCAATATTAATATAAGCCAACTTTCTTTTGGTATTTGTCTAGTGTCTTTTCATATCCTTTTACACTGAACTTTTTCTACATCCTCATTTTTAGTCATATCTCTTATAAACAACATAGCTGAATATCCCCCTCATCCTGACAATCTTTGCCTTTTAACTAGAACATTTAGTCCATTTTATTTTTACCTTCTTATTTTGTGACACTTATCCCATTTATTTTCATCTCCCTTTGTGCCTTTTAGATTATTTTTTTAATTATATTATTCCTCCTTCTAATCTAGAAGTTATACAGCCAAGTTGTATAGCCAAGTTGTCTTTAGAAATTATCCTAGAAATTACAGGTTGCAAACTTGTTTCAGTTTGCTAAAGCTGCCAAAATGCAGTATACCAGAAATTGATTGGCTTTTACAAAGATTTATTAGCTTATAAATATACAGTTCTAAGGCCATAATGTCAACGAGATGATATCTTGACTCTCAAGAAAGGCCACTGGCATTTGGAAAACCTCTGTCAGCTGGAAAGGCACATGGCTGGCATCCACTGGTCCTTGTTCCTGGTTCACTGCTTTCAGTTTCTGTTCCAGTGGCTTTCTCTTTCTAAGCATCTGTGGGGTCCTTTCTTGGCTTCTCGGGGCAAACTCTCGATTTCCCCTCTTAGCTTAGCATCTCCCGAGGTGTTTTTCTGTCTGCATCTCCAAGCATCTGTGTTCTCTCCAAAATGTCTCTCTCTTAAAGGACTCCAGTAAATGGATTAAGACCCACCTTGAATGGGTGGGGTCACATCCACATGTAAACAAATCAATCAAAAAGCCCCACCCATAACTGGGTGGGTCACAAATCTCCATGGAAACAATCTAATCAAATGTCCCACCTCCCCCAGGTGGGTAGGTTGCATCTCCATGGAAAGAACCTAATCAAAAGGTCCCACCCATAATAGGTCTACACCTTCAAGACTGGATTAAGAGAACATGGTTTTTCTGGGTTACATAACAGTTTCAGTCTGTCAGCATCTAAAACATTACATTTCTCTCCAACATAATGGCCTTTAAATCCTTTAATTCTTTTTGTCTCCTCCTGACTTTTACACCAATGCTGTCAAGTATTTTAATTCCACATTAGTTTTTAAACAAATATGTAGTTAATATTTGTTTAGGCTTACCCATTTTCAAGGATCATGATATTTTCTCACATTTTCAGGCCTTTCACTTGGGATAATTTTCCTTTTACCTAAAATATATACTTTTGAATATCCTTTAATGAGAATATGTTTGTAGCAAATTGTTGGTTTTAATTTGTCTGAAAATGTTTTTATTTTACCTTTATTTATTTTTTTTACATGGGCAGGCACTGGGAATAGAACCTGGGTCTCCAGCATGGCAGACGAGAACTCTTCCACTAAGCCATCATTGCCCGCCCTTTACCTTTACTTTTTTTTTTAATTAAAAAAATTAACAAAACATTTAGAAATCATTCGATTTTACATGTACAATCAGTAATTCTTAATATCATCACATAGTTGCATATTCATCATTTCTTAGTACATTTGCATCGATTTAGAAAAAGAAATAAAAAGACAACAGAATAAGAATTAAAACGATAATAGAGAGAAAAAAAACCTATACCTCACATGCAGCTTCATTCAATGTTTTAACATAATTGCATTACAATTAGGTAGTATTGTGCTGTCCATTTCTGAGTTTTTATATCCAGTCCTGTTGCACAGTCTGTATCCCTTCAGCTCCAATTACCCCTTCTCTCTCTTTTTTTTTTTTAATTAACGGAAAAAAAGAAATTAACCCAACATTTAGAAATCATACCATTCTACAATGCAATCAGTAATTCTTAACATCATCACATAGATGCATGATCATCGTTTGTTAATACCTTTGCATCGGTTTAGAAGAACTAGCAACACAACCAAATAAGATATAGAATGTTAATATAGAGAAAAAAATAAAAGTAATAATAGTAAAAACAAAACAAAACAAAACAAAAACCTATAGCTCAGATGCAGCTTCATTCAGTGTTTTAACATGATTAGTTTACAATTAGGTATTATTGTGCTGTCCATTTTTCAGTTTTTGTATCTAGTCCTGTTGCACAGTCTGTATCCCTTCAGCTCCAATTGCCCATTATCTTACCCTGTTTCTACCTCCTGCTGGACTCTGTTACCAATGACATATTCCAAATTTATTCTCGAATGTCCGTTCACCTTTACTTTTGAAAGATATTTTTGCTTACTAAAACTCTGGGGTCACGGTTATTTTTTGTTTCAGCTCATTAATGACATTGTTCTACTGTCTTCTGACTTTCATTGTTGCCAATAGGAAGTTAACCCCTATTAAGTCTTATAGTAGTTTATTTGGAAGTAATCTTTCTTCCTCTGGCTGCTTTTAAGAATTCTCTCTGCCTTGTATGTTGTATTTTTGCTATTATATATTTAGGTGGAGATTTATTTTTATTTCTTTTGACTGGGATTCACTGGGCTTCTGTGCATTGGTATTTTGCATCAATCTGACAAATATTTTCAGTCATGATGTCCTCATCAAATACAACCTCCAGGGCAGATTCTGTGCATGTGTATTTTCCTTCTGCAATTCCAATTAGATGAATGCTAGACCTTCTCATTCCATTCTCCCTATCTCTTAAGTTTTCATGTTTTCCTTCTCTCTTTTTTTTTCTCTGTGCAACATTCTAGATAATTTTTTCTGTTCCATCATTCAGTTGACTATTTCTTTGCCATGTCTAATGTGCTGAGTAAAGCTCTCCGTTGACTTTATTTTATTGTCCATTATTTCTATTGGCTGTTCCTCATGATGTTTCCTTGTTTGTGTGGTAAATTTTTTTTTTTTATAATTCCATTCTACATATATATTCAGTAATTCTCAGTATCATCACACAGTTGCATATTCACCCTTTCTTAGAACATTTGCATCAATTCAGAAAAAGAAATAAAAAGACAACAGAAAAAGAAATAAAACAATAATAGAAAAAAAAAGATTATACATACCATACCCTTACCCCTCACTTTCAATTATCACTAGCATTTCAAACTAAATTTATTTTAACATTTGTTCCCCCTATTATTTATTTTTATTCCATATGTTCTACTCGTCTGTTGACAAGGTAGATAAAAGGAACATCAGACACAAGGTTTTCACAATCACACAGTCACATTGTGACAGCTATATCATTACTCAATCATTCTCAAGAAACATGGCTACTGGAACACAGCTCTACATTTTCAGGCAGTTCCCTCCAGCCTCTCCATTACATCTTGAATAACAAGGTGATATCTACTTAATGCGTAAGAATAACCTCCAGGACAATCTCTCGACTCTGTTTGGAATCTCTCAGCCATTGACACTTTGTCTCATTTCACTCTTCCCCCTTTTGGTCCAGAAGGTTTTCTCAATTTCTTGATGCTAAGTCTCAGCTCATTCTAGGGATTTTCTCCATCCCTTGATGCTGAATCTCAGCTGATTCTAGGATTTCTGTCCCACGTTGCCAGGAAGGTCCACACTCCTGGGAGTCATGTCCCATACAGACAGGGGGAGGGTGGTGAGATTGCTTGTTGTGTTGGCTGGATAAAGAGGCCACATCTGAGCAACAAAAAAGCCTCTCTTGGGGGTGACTCTTAGGCCTAAATTTTAAGTAGACTTGACCTATCCTTTGTGGGGTTAAGTTTCATATGAACAAACCCCAAGACTGAGGGCTCAGCCTATAGCTTTGGTTGTCCACACGGCTTGTGAGAATATCAAGAATTCAACTTGGGGAAGTTGCCTTTCTCCCCATTCTCACCATTCCCCGAAGGGGACTTTGCAAATATTTTTCCACTCACTGATTGAATCACTCTGGGATTCATCGGGGCATCACTCTGGACAAACAAACAAAATCTCATGTCCTACCTGAGATTCCAAGCACTTATGGTGTTCAGTCAGACTATCTACATAAGTTATATTAGGAAATGCACTAGTCAAAATATAAATTTTGTACCAAATAAACATTTTTTGCTTTAGTCTCACACATAAGGTGACATTTTAAAATACTGATTATGTTTGTGTGGTAATTTTTTATTGTGAACTCATATTTCTTGGAACCTTAAGAGAATTATCTTTAGTGTGGTTTAAATGAGGATTCCTCCAAAGAAGATGTATTTTCATTTCTGCTGGACAGCTGGGGGTTCTATTTCAAACTAAATTATTGACGAGGTTTTTTGGACCAATCATGTAGTATGAATTTAGGCAACAAACCCGCATGAGGGTCATCAAGAATTCTCAAAGGGCACCCCATCTCTCAGTGTCAAGTTTTGACACAATTTTCTTTGCAATCACCTGGAAGAAAAAGTTTACTTTCAGTTCACCCTTACACAGAACATTGCCCTTTGAGGTCTCAGCTTTGTGTTTTGGGGTAGTAAGCTTTTTGGACTCTTCATCTTAGCCTCTGAGTTTTGTATTCTATTTTCCCAGTCCCTTGAAGCCATTAACACCGAAGTGAATGTTCAGCAAATGCTCTCTCAAAGTTGGCTTCAAAATTCAGCTTACCTCTTAAGAGTGCTTTCTTTCATTTAGTTGTGGAGCTCCAAGTATTCTTTACTAACATACATTTCAAAATATTTTACATATTTATGCTGGATTTTTCCCCAGCATTTTAAATAGTTTTCATCAGGAGAATCAGTCAAGGTACCTAGTTGACCACATTGTCAAATGAAAGTTACAGAATCTTCATCTGAAGAGATAATGTCTGAGAACAGAAATATGGTCAAGAACAATTTAAATAAGTTCCATAATGACAGATCCATAACAAATTATTTAAAGTGAAGTTTTGGATTTTAGTGGATTAGTGGTAAATCCAAAATTTAGTGGTTTTTGGATTAAAGTGGAGCTTTAACAATATATGCTTATGATAAGTAGGTAACCTGTCATGAAGAACTACTCTGGAAGGTAGTAACTTGTCCTCCTATCTTACCTTAGTACTAATTTGATCAGGAACAGCCAGGTTTTTTTTTTTATTGGATCACCTTAGCTTAAAGGGACCAGATGAGATAAAGACAGTAAACATTTGTATCATCTTGCCCGTTCAACTCCAACTTCCATGAAATCAAATGCTGTGTACTCTAAGTCTTATAATCCTTCCCTTTTTATTTCTTACCCACTTCATACAAGAATCACCCTCATATCTATATCCAATTGAATTTTGACAAAGGTGCTAAGTCCACTCAAAAGGGAAAGGATAATCTCTACAAAAAATGCACCTAGGAAAATCCAATATCCACATAATAAAGAATGAACGTGGACTCCTACTTCACACCATGTACAAAAAGTAATTCAAAATGCATCAAAGGGGCGGGACACAGTGGTTCAGCAGGCAGGAATGCTTGCCTGTGATGCCGAAGGACCAGGGTTCAATTCCCGGTGCCTGCCCATGTAAAAAAAAAAAAAAAAAAAGAAAAGAAACAAAATGCATCAAAGACCAAAATATAAAAACTAAAGCTAAAAGTCCTAGAAAAAAATCTAAGGGAACATGTTCAGGCCGTTTTAGGCAATGTATTCTCAGACTTTACACCAAAACCAAAAGCAACAAAAGAAAAAAAGATAAATCTGACTTCATCAAAATTAAAAACTTTTGTGCATTAAACAGTTTATCAAGAAAGTGAAAGGAACCTACAGAATGGGAAATAAAAACATTTGGAAACCACATATCTGACAGAGACTTAATATCCAGAATGTATAAAGAACTCTTATGACTCAACTACAAAAAGACAACCCAATTTAAAAACGGGCAAAGATCTTGAACAGACATTTTTCCAAAGATGACATATAAGTGGCCAAAAAAGCACATGAAAAGATGACTCAACATCACGGCCATTAGGGAAATGCAAATCAAAACCAAAATGAGATACCATTTCACTCCCATTAGAATGGTTATTTAAAAAAAAAACAAAAAAAAAAAAAACAGAAAATAAGAAGTACTGAAGAGGATGTGGAAAAGTAGGAACCCTTGGAAACTGCTGGTGGGAATGTAAAATGGTACAGCAATTGTAGAAAAGTTTGGTGGCTCCTGACGAAGCCAAGCATAAAATTAACATTTAACTCTGCAATCCCACTTTTAGGTACCGTGCTGGTTTGAAAGGATTATGTACCCTCCAAAAGCCATGTCTTAATCCTGATCCATCTTGGGGAGGCAGCCATTTTTTCTAATCTCTATTCAGCACCGTAGGCTGGAAACTTGATTAGATTATCTCCACAGAGATGTGGCATACCCAATTGTGGGTATTAACCTTTAATTAGAGGGAAATGTGACTCCACTCATTTGAGGTCTTGTCTTGATTAGTTTACTGGAATTCTTTAAAAGAGGAAGCATTTTGGAGAAAGCTTCAGAGCCAGAGAACCACAAATGCCCATGCAGCCAGAGATCTTTGGAGCTAAAGAAGGAAAACGCCCCCAGGGGAGGTTCATGAAACAAGATGCCTGGAGAGAAAGCTAGTCAATGTTGCCCCCTAAACAGTTGACAGAGAATCCCTGAACTTCATCGGCCTTTCCTGAGTGAAGGTAACCTCTTATTGGTGCCTTAATTTGGTCATTTTTATAGACTTGCTTTAATTGGGACATTTTCAAGGCCTTAGAACTGTAAACTTGTAACTTAATATATTCCCCCCTTTAAAAGCCATTCTGTTTCTGGTATATTGCATTCCAGTAGTTAGTAAACTAGAACAGGTATATACTCAGAAAAACTGAAAGCAGAGACTCAAATAGATATTTGCACACCCACGTTCACAGATGTATTATTCACAATTGCCAAAAGATGGAAGCAACCAAAACGTCCATCAACCGATGAATGGATTAACAAAATGTGGTATACACATACAATGCAATATTATTCAGTCATAAAAAGGAATAGCATTCTGATATATGCAACAACATTGATGAACCCTTAAGACATCGTGTTGAGTGAAATAACCCAGACACAAAAGGACAGATGTTGCATAATATCACTGATATGAAAGAATTAGAATACGCAAATTCATAGAGTGAGAAATTAGAATACAGGCTACCAAGGCCGAGGGTGGGGTTTGGGGAATTTCTATTTGGAAACGATGGAAAAGTTTTGGTAATGCATAGTGGTAATGGTAGCACATTATAAATGTAATTAACATTACTGAATTGCATGCATAAAAGTATGTTGTGTATATGTTACCAGAATAATTTAAAAAAAAAAACAGATGCAAATACAGTACACACTACTCACAGCAAAATGTTCACCACAGATCTCTTCAGCCCTCAATTCTCACAAAGATCTCACATGATTTCGAAATAGTTGACACCATGAATATGCATTAAAAAACAACTAAATTCCATCTGCCTTTTCCATAACAAGTCCTCCTGAATTATTAAATTGGCTTTCGATTGGTAAGACTATGTTAGACCTGGGAGGAACCTTAAGATCATCTAGCAACCAGTCCAACACTCTCAATTAACAGTTAAGAAAACAGGGGCCCAAATAAGTGAAAACAGGTGCTTAAAATCACTGATCGGAATAGTTGAAGCTGAGTTATGGCTGAAATCCAATTTACTGACTCTGTGCCCAGGATTCTCCTCATACCAAACTCTATGTCTTCAAATTCCTTGAATGGAGATGATTATGAGGGGAGAAGGAATAAGGAAAAAGATCGGGCAGCCTCACAGACAAAACTCAGCAACTACACTGTGAGGTAATTTCTGCTCCAAGTAGAGAAAGCCTGATTTCAATCTGTGGCTGCAACCTAAGTACAGAAATTTGTAGCAGGAGAGTGTGGCGAGCTACACACCAGGCCAAGAACAAACTGGTCACAGAAAAACAGTAAATCCTGGGCTCTCCTGGGTAGCGGGTACATCACGGGCAGCGATGGGGATCTCAAGAGTTTCCAATCTGCAGCGCCCCTCCAGCCTAGAAGTTGGCTGTCTTCTGGCACGAAAGAGAATATGTGGGGACAGTCACAAATCCAAGAAAAGAAGCCGCAGAGAAGTTTCTCGGTGAAGGCGCTCAGGAGGAGGCTCCGACCTCAGCGCGGAAGGAATTGGAGACAGGGAGGACAGAGCATCAGGTGCTCAGCCACACCATCCTCAGCTGAGGGGAACCAACACCCAGAACTGAGTCCAGAACACGAAACTCCAACCTGAGCAGAGGCCCCGGGATCCCGAACGCGTCCCCAAGTCCGTGCAAGAATAACACTTACCCGAACAGACGCAGCCTCCGCCATGGCTGCCGAACGCCCCCTAGACACCCAGGCCTGCTTGATACTCGTAGGGGTGTATGCCAGTCCGTTAGGCGGCTCTGGACCCTCCTAGAAGCCGCCACCCTCTTCGTGTTGATACAAAGTGCATTCTGGGAGTAGGAGTCTCCCAGGCCCAAGACTGGCTTCAACCGCCCACCTTCACTGCGTGGAATTCAAGTTCCGCCCTCATGTGGTCGGAGGGTGAACAGCAGATTGGCGCTCCTGGCTAGGGTCTGGGACAGTTCAGGACTGTTCAGTCCCTCAAAATTTAAGTAGCTTCAGAATTTTTGTTTGTTTGTTTACATGGGCAGGCACCAGGAATCGAACCCGGGTCCTCTGGCATGGCAGGCAAGCATTCTTGCCTGCTGAGCCACCGTGGCCCTCCCAGCTTCAGAATTTAAGACAAACCAGTGGCCTGTTATAAGTCTTCCATATGCCCAGCGCTCTGAAAGGTACTTTGAGGAATAAAAAAATGTATAAAATTCAGATTACTCTAAGGGAAGAACATGTTATCTAGTTAGGGAAAAGAGACAAAGTCCCAAAAGGCAGGTGTTTTTATTCCGGAAGTTCACCTGTTATTTGTTCATTTAGAAACTAAAAACACACTTCCCCAGATAAACAGTGTGGGGTCAGGCACCCAGGTCAGCCCACAGTAGCCTGTTAATTATGGTAATCACATGCCTATGGATTTTCTTAGGTAACCCTGATTTTAAATATGTAATCAAGTCCTCATGCTACATGTTAGGCAATGGGTTAGGAGGTTGTTTTGGACAACATGGCTGCATTATCACTTGATCACCGTGTACTTAATGACAACAGCACTAGTGTAACCATATTTACCCAAAGTATACCACTTTGGCTCTATAGAGAAAGACAATGAATTTCCACTTAGAATGTTAGGCATGAAGTGCTATCCCTGAGAATTAAATGCCAAGATCAACAAAAATGCATTTTCATATGACTGACTCCTTCTTAGCATGCAGGGCTTGGCTCAAATTTTACCTCCTCAGACAGACACTCCCACTTCACTGTCTACAACCCAACACCCTCCTCCTTTACAACACTCAATAATAATCCTATTATCCTGCTTATAGTTTTTCATAGCATTTAGCACTATATGATATATTCTTTTTTTTTCAATAGTTTGCATATTGATTAACTGTATCTCTTCCACTAAAACTCCATGAGAAAAGGATCCCTGTCTGACTTGTTCCCACTGTATCTCCATTTCTTACACACAAAAGTGCCCCTAAATAGAGTGAGATATGAAGAGTCACCTCAATGAGAAGGTATGATTTTCATGCCAACCAGTTTGATAGGTGCTTTACTGGATCATTAATAAATCTTAATAAAGCAGGGGCCCACCTGAAGAGCCTAGTCTGAAGATGAAGATACTGTCCAGAGTCTGACCTATCTCTTCAGGCCAAGAGAAATCAGCTTTCATATACAGAAAAATGCATCATGGCAGTGGAGACAGAGAAATCAGGACATAGGATTAAACAGCTCAGTCATAGAACCCATCCCTCTGTTCTGTTTCTGTGCTCACCAGGCAACCTTCTGATAGAATGGATTCCTATATAACTACTGGAAGATGCTAAGTGGGTTGATCTGATACAAATGTCCAGTACACCACTGTAAAATTATTCAAGTGATACTCTGGCTTATACATCAGATTCTTGAAAGTTGGCGTGATTCAGCAACCCTGACTCTGAGACTGGAACCCTGGAAAAAGTTTAGATAAAATTTCCAGCCTGCAAGGGAGACAGAATCAGGCACTGGCTGCTGTCGCAAGGCTTGTGGAGATGGCATAGCACAGTGATTTAGAAGGGGTGCTGTGGAGTGAACACCTGGGCCCTGAAAGGTTTAGGAGGCGAAAGGGTGAGAAAGACTGAAGGTAGACTGGGAAATTTAAAGTGGGGGGTTTATTTCTGCGCTCCAGGGCAGAGCTCACCAAAACCAAGGTAAAAACATGTAAATCTGCGCCTGAGTGATGGCGCGAGCAGTTTTTAAGCAAGAGGGTCAGATGACGTCAGGAAGGGGCGGCTCTCCGGAAGTCAGGTTTCGGGAAGGAGCGGTTCTGGAAGTCATGTCATCCGGAAGGGGCGGTTCCGGAAGTCATGTTGGGAGGGGCGACACAGCCACCGCAGCTCCAGTTGCATTGCCCTTCCGCGTTCTCCCGACCTCACAGGCCAGAACCCTCACTGTCCAGTATAAATGTGAACTTTTGGACAAGCCATTAACTTCTCTGTACTTCTGAAACTCACTGTTATTCAGGAGTAACAGTAGTACCAGTCTCAGCTCCTTTGCTTAATAAGTCGTGTGGCTTATGCTTACTCTCCCTCAGAGAGTAAGGGAGAATCTTCACACTGAGAATGTTAATACTTCATTGGAGGATTACTGATGGAATTAATTTCTTGTTTCTGTTATATCTTGCTTTTCAAGGGCCGGGCTTTGACTTGAAATAAATTCAATGAGATGAATGTCACTATTTTGTGTCTGTTAGAAGCCACTCATTTTCCTTTACCAATGACACTCAGATTTTGACACACGCCTTTAAAAAGCTCTTAAACGAGTTGTGCAGTCATTCCCATTTGTGACAAGTGGTATTAGGGGAATCAAGAAAACAAACAATCTTAGGATCTGTAACCTATTATCTCTACATCAGTAGAATAAAAACACATCATGCAAAGTGCCAAGTGACCTCAGACATTATTTCACCCCACATTCTAATTTTTATTTATAGAAATAAGTATTTTTTCCATTTATTTTATTTATTAAACATACCAACATACAAACACATTCTTCCATATGATCTTTCCATTCTATATATATAATCAGTAATTCACAATATCATCACATAGTTGTATATTCATCATCATGATCATTTCTTAGAACATTTGCATCTATTCAGAAAAAGAAAAGAAAACAGAAAACAATTCATACATACTATACCCCTTAACCCTCCCTTTCATTGATCACTAGCAAGAAATAAGTATTTTTGAATAAAAGATTATATACACTGTTTAAAATATTGCTTTAAAATATTTATCTTATCCCCTAAATTTTCTATGTTGCATATGATTTATACATACACATTAGCATATATATATATACATGCACTTTTTTTTGCATGCACTTTTAAAACAACTTTCTTCAGATATTTCACATACCATACAACTTACCCATTTGAAGTGTACAATTCAATGGGTTTTAGTGTATTCAGAGACATGTGCAACCATCAGCACAGACCATTTTAGACCATTTTCAACACCCAAAAGGACCCCATATGCTTTTGCTATTACTCCCTGCCTCCTAGCCCTAGGCAATCATTAATCTACTTCCTGTCTATATAGATATCTCCATTCTGGACATTTCATATGAATGGATTCATTCGAGTGATATCATACAATTTTGTCCCTTGGTGTCTTGCTTATTAATGTTTTTGAGGTTCTTCCAATTGTAGCATGTTTCACAATTTCATTTTTTATGGTCAAATAATATTCCACTGTGTTTAAGTAAAATATTTGTTTATCCATGACAGTTGGGTTGTATCCAGACAGTTGGGTTGTATCCAGATTTGGTTGTATTGTGAATAACACTGTTATAAACATTGGTGTACAAGAACCTGTTTATAACCTTGTTTTTACTGTGTTGGGTATACACCCAGAAGTGAGATTGCCAGATCAAATGGTAATTCTATATTTAACTTTTTAGGGAACAACTATATTGCTTTCTAGGTGGACGCACCATTTTACATCCTGGCAATGCACTGTAGTTCCAATTTCCCAAATCCTCTCCAACATTTGTCATTTTCCATTTTTTTTTTAAGTAATAGTCATTCTGTAGTTATGAAGTGGTATCTCCTTGTGGTTTCAAATTGAATTTCCCTAATGGCTAATGATGTTGATCATCTTTTTATGTGTTTGTTGGCCATGTGCACATCTTCTTTGGAGAAGTGTCTTTTCAAGTCTTTTGCACATTTTAAGATTGGATTGTTTGTCCTTTTGTTGTTGCATCATAAAAGTTCTTTGTATATTCTATATATACAACTATTATCTGATATGTGGTCTGAAGCCATTTTCTCCCGTATTATAGGTTGCCTTTTCACTTTCTTGATAATTTCCTTTGAGGCACAAAAGTTTTTAATTTGGATGAAATCAAATTTATGTGTTGCTTCTTTTATGGTATGTGCTTTTGGTGTTATGCCTAAGAATCTATTGCCAAATCCCAGGTCATGAATATTTGCCCCTCTGTTATCATCTAAGAATTTTATGGTTTTAGCTCTTACATTTATGCCCTTGATCCATTTTGAGGTGTTTTTTTTTTTTATATGGTGTGAGGTAGGGGTCAGATTTCATATTTCTGCATGTGGCTATCCATTTTTCCCAGCACCAAATGTTGAAGTAGCTATTTCTATCCCATTGAATGAACTTGGCACTGGTTTTAGTTTCTTAAGCTGCTCAAGAAAATACCATGCAATGGGTCAGCTTAAACAATTGGAATTTAATGGCTCATGGTTTTGAGGTTAGGCAAAAAGTCCAAATCAAGGCATCATCAATAGTATGCTTTCTTTCTGAAGACTATCATTCTGGGACTGGCTCCTGGCAATCTTGTTTCTTAGCTTGTTACACAACAAGGCACATGGTGATGTCTCCCAGTCTCTCCTTTCTCTCCTGAGCTCCACTGATGCTCAGCTTCAGGCTGTTCCTTCTGTGATTTTTCTCTCTGTGTCTGAATTTCATTCTGCTTATAAAGGACTCTAGTAATATTATTAAGGCCCATCCAGACTAAGGTAAAGGACACTCCTTAACTGAAGTAACCTAATCAAAATGTCCTACTTACAATGGGTTTGCACCCACAGAAATGGATTAGGTTTGAGAACATGTTTCTTCTGGGGTACATACAGCTCCAAACCACCACACTCCACCCTCTGGACACCAAAAAGACATGTCCTGTCTATGTGCAAAATACCTTAATTCTTTCACAACATCCCTGAAGCATACATCACTTCCAAAACAATGCTAACTACAATGTCTCATTAAATTAATTTGGGTGTGGTCTATCCTGGGGCACAATTCTCTCTATCTGTGGACCTGGAAAATCTAGAAAACAAGTTAGCTGCTTCCACTGTACAAATGAGGAAAGACATAGACTAGATATTCCTATTCCAATGGGAGATTGGAAGGAAAGCAGGGGTCATGGGTCCCAAACACTTCCAAAAATGAGCAAGGCAAACTACATTAGATTTCAAGATCTTAGAGTAATCTATGAAATGATAGCTTGTCCTCTGGACTTTATGAAATGGCAACCCCTCCCCTTCCAAATGCTTGTGCAGCAGTTATACTCTCCCCAAACATTGAGTTGAAGGCTCTAACCCTATTCAAGCAGTAGGCTAGCAGCCAGGTTCTCTGTTACAGATGGGAAACAGGTCCCACTCTCTCCAAGCATCATGATGGTAGCCAGTCTCTCTGCAAACCACAGGACACAAGCCCCACCCTCTCAGAGGACTGGGATAGCAATAAGGCACGCTGTAAACTTGAGACACAGGCTCCACCATCTCCTCCCATTGATGTGGCAGCACTCTTCCTGGAAAAATGGGGCAGAATGCCTGCTCTCTCCAAGTGCCAGGACATACTCACCCTTTCCATATACATGGGTAGGCCAGCTATCTTGGTCTGCGGAGATCTCTTTGGTCCAGATCTTAGCTTCCTTGGACATGTCCTTGAAGCATTCTCCCATTAATTTGTCCCTTCTCTGTACATTTCAGCCCAGACTGGCATTGGTTTCATTCTTACAAATCTCACAACAAATATTTGTCAGCTTTGCATGTGGTTCACAGGAGGGCCAAACCATGAATTTTTGGCCTCTGTGTATCCAGGAGATCATTTCTCAGCTTATCCCTTTCCTTTCTCTTTTCACTATAGGCTTCAAGGAGAAGCCAGGCTGCACTTTCCAAATTTAGCTTGGAAATCTCCTTGCTTATATATCCGAGTTCATCTCTTTCAAATTCTGACTTCCACCCAACATCAGAACTCAATTTTGCCAAGTTCTCTGTCACTTTAAAATAAGGATCACTTTTCCTCCAGTTTCCAAAGACATATTCATTATTTCCTTCTAAGGCCTCATTGGAAGTAGATTTAGAATCTTTATTTCTACTAATCTTCATTTTTACTAGTGGTCTTCAAAACAACCTAGGCTTTCATAAACATGAGCAAATGATTCCCATTATTTAAGCTGAACCATGGCATGGCATTTGCTTGAGCAGCTAAGGAAACTAAAGATTTTGGCAGCAGAAGAGTGGGGTACTGATATTGCAAATACAAAAAAAAAAAATGTGGAAATAGCTTTTGAATTAGGTAATGGGTAGAGGCTGGAAAAATTGTGGGGTTCTTGTTAGAAAAAGCCTGTTTAGAATGATGCCTAAGAGTCACCCCCAGAGAACTTTTTTTGTTTCTCAGATGTGGCCTCTCTCTTTAAGTCAACAAGACAGGTGAACTCACTGCCTCTCCTCTACATGGGACATGACTCCCAGGGGTGTAAATTTCCATAGCAATGTGGGGCAGGACTCCTGGGATGGGCTGGGAACTGGCATCATGGGATTGAGAAGGCCTTCTTGACCAAAAGCAGGTAGAGAGAACTGAGACAAAATGAAGTTTCAGTGGCTGAGAGATTTCACATGGAGTTAAGAGGTTATCCTGGAGGTGTTTCTTTTTTCTTTCTTTCTTTTTTTTTTAACTTTTTTATTGTATAGTATAACATATATATAAAGCAAAGAAATAAAAAACCAGTAGTTTTCAAAGTACTCTTCAACAAATAGTTACAGGACAGATCCCAGAGTTTGTCATGGGCTACCATATAATCCTCTTAGATTTTTCCTTCTATCTGCTCCAGAATATAGGATGCTAGAAGGCTTAAATATTTTTTTTTACCATCACATTCAACTTATTTTCTTTCTTTTTTTTGTGAAAAATAAAATATGTACAAAAAAAGCAATAAATTTCAAAGTGCAGCACAACAATTAATTGTAGAACATATTTCAGAGTTTGACATGGGTTACAACTCCACAATTTTAGGTTTTTACCTCTAGCTGCTCTAAAATAGGGAGACTAAAAGAGATATCAATTTAATGATCCAGCATTCATAGTCATTTGTTAAATCCTGTCTTCTCTGTATAACTCTACCATCACCTTTGATCTTTCTATTCTTCTCTTTAGAAGTTTTTGGGCTATAGCCATTCTGACTTTTTCATGTTGGAAGGGGTAGGGAGATGGAACTATCTTATATTCTGGAGAAGCTGGGACCTCTAGGTTTCAGGATTTATCTGGTCCAGGGACCCATCTGGAGGTTTAGGTCTCTGGAAAGTTACTCTAGTGCATGGAACCCTTGTGGAATCTTATATATTGTCCTAGGTGTTCTTTAGGATTAGTTGGCAAGGTCCTGGTTGGGGTTAGGTAGTAAGGTCTACCTGAAACTTGCATATGAGCAACCTCCAGAGTAAACTCTAGACTCTTTGAACTCTCTCTGCCACTGATACTTTATTAGTTACATTTCTTTTCCCCCTTTTGGTCAGGATGGAATTGTTGATCCCACCACCTGGAGGTTATTCTTATGCATTATATGGATATCCCTTTTTAGTTTATGGTATGTTGGAGTGGCTGGAGGGAAGTACCTGAAACTTTTGAACTGTTTCCAGTAGCCTTGATTCTTGAAGATGATTGTATAACGATATAACTTTTGTAATGTGACTGTGTGATTGTGAAAATCTTGTGTCTGTTGTTCCTTTTATCCAGGGTATGGAAAAATGATTTTAAAAAATAAGGATAAAAATAAATAAATAATAGGAGGGGATAAAGGGTAAAAAGTTGGGTAGATTGAAATACTAGTGGTCAATGAGAGGGAGGGATAAGGGGTATGGGATATATGAGTTTTTCTTTTGTCTTTTTATTTCTTTTTCTGGAGTGATGCAAATATTCTAAAAATGATCATGGTGATGAATCCACAACTATATGATGATATGAAGAGTTCAAGAAGGATTGGTATTAATTCTTCCTTCTTTTCCTGGTCAGACAAGTTACTTTAAAAATATATATTTTTTATTGAGATATCTTCACAAACCACACAGTCCATCCAAAGTACACCAACAATGTCTTACAATATCATCACATAGTTGTGCATTCATCACATAATCATATAAATTTTGCACCAAATAAACATCTCTACCTTTGTTCTCACATGGAAATGGAAGTTTTAAAATATAGACCTCAGCATCCTTCAACCTGTATTCTGATTTACCTTAGTCCTATCCAGATGAGATTTATTTGTATCTCTAGTTGAAGTCTGATCACTTTTTCAACTTTTTAAAAAGTTGCTACATGGGGAAATGCTTACTTGCATAGCTTCAGGGCTCTAACTGTGAGTCTCAAGTGCCACACAAATGCATGAAATTACATAGAGTGACCAAGTTATCTGCAAAGAGCTCAGCATCTGAGAATTTATAAATAACAGCTAGAACTCAGGAACAGATGTGACTGCTATAAGAGTTTACAATCTAGGAACCTTTAAAATAGGCCTTAATCTGATAACCTATGCTCTCTATTTCAATTCTCTGAGTTTATGTATCACAGTTAGTCCATATGATTGAGGCATGATAATATTTGTCTTTTGTTTCTGACATTTCATTCAACATACTGTCCTGAGATTCATTGACCTAATTGCGTACCTCACAACTTCATTCTTTCTGGCAGCCGCTCAGTAGTCCATTGTATGTATACACCACAGTTCCCACTTCCATTCCTCACAGACAGTTACTTTTTTTTCCAACAAAATCAGTATAATCTTGATATCAAAACCAAAGACAGTACAATAAAGAAACATTGCAAGCCAATGTCTATCATGAACATGGCTGCAAAATTCAAAATAAAATGCTAATTAAACAAAACCAGGTGTTTATTTTAAAAGGGTAATATATCATAAACAAGTGGCATTTATGCAGAAATGCAAGGGCAGTTAAACATTGGGAAAAACAAGTATAATTTACTACATCAACAGATTAAAGGGAAAAAAAAAGATAATCACCTGAAAAAATGCAGCAAACAATACCCCTAGTGGTGAAAAATTAGGAGCATATCCTTTAAAATTGGGAACAAGAGATAGAAACTCCCACTTCCTACTTCTGTTTGTCATTGTACAAGATTCCCTAACAAGCGTTGTAAGGTAAGAAAAAGAATAAAGAAATGTGTGAAGATTGGAAAAAGAAGTAAAAGATGTAGGTGTTGGAATAGTCATTATTCATAAAGATATAATTGCCTACATAAAATGTCCCAAGAATATTCTGACAAATTGTTAGTAATAATAAGGGAGTTTACCAACATAGCTAGCTAGAAGACCAATGCACAATTTTCATTAGACGAACTTTATGTTGTTATTGTAAACTGCATTTTTTAAAATTATCTTTTCTGTTTATTATTGTTGCACGCCTATTATAAAGTTGCCAGTTTTCCCTAATTTGATCTATAGAGTCAATTTAATTAATTAATTTTTTTTGCTTTAATGTTTGTTCCCTCTATTATGTATTTCTTTTCAATCCACATGTTTTACTCATCTGTTGATGTTCTAGTTTGCTAGCTGTCAAAATGCAACATACCAGAAACAAAATGGCTTTTAAAATGGGAAATTTAATAAGTTGCTAGTTTAAAGTTCTAAGACTGAGAAAATGTCCCAATTAAAACAAGTCTATAGAAATATCCAATCAAAGGCATCCTAGTAAAGATACCTTGGTTCAAGAAGGCCGGTGAAATTGAGAGTTTCTCTCTCAAGTGAGAAGGCACATGGTGAACACAGTCACAGTTTCTCTCTCGACTGGAAGGGCACATGGTGAGCATGGAGACATCTGCTAGCTTTCTCTACTGGCTTCCTGTTTCATGAAGCTCCCCGGGAGGCATTTTCCTTCTTCATCTCCAAAAGTCTGCTTCCAATGGCTGTGTCTTTCTGTTCTGCTCTCTCTGAAATCTCCCTCATTCTCCAAAACGTTTCCTCTTTTATAGGATTCCAGTAAACTAATCAAGACCCACCTGAATGGGTGGAGACACATCTCCCCTAATCCATCTTAACAACCACTCATGATTGAGTCACATCTTCAGGGAGATTGTCTAATTACAGCTCCAAACATACAGTACTGAATAAGGATAAGAAGAAACATCTGCCTTTACAGAATGGAATTAGGATTAAAACACGGCTTTTCTAGGGTACATATATCCTTTCAAACTGGCACATTCCACTGTCTGGACCCCCCAAAAATGACATGTTTTTTCTATATACAAAGTACTTTAATTCCATCACGGTGTTAGAAATTGTTAAATCATTTCAGTAGCAATACTCTCATGGTCAGGTTCATGTGTCAACTTGGCCAAGTGGTGCTACCTGTTTGTCTGTTTGGGCAAGTGCTGACCTGTTTGCTGCAGGCACTGAACCCTTGCAGTTTCAAGAATCAGCAGAGCAAAGTCCATTAGACTTCAAAGTCTGAGAGTTATTTATCTTCAGAACTTTAGAAAGTAGCAGTCCCACCCTTTCCAAGGGTCTGCACAGAGGCCTGTCTCTGTGAACGCAACCTTGAGGGACACTGGGGAGATCACCTTTTTCTTGGCTCCACCCTCTCCAAGGGTCAGGGTTGCCACCTCTGGGGCACATGCTCAACTCCTCCATTTGGTGGCAGCCAGGCTCTCTCTAATGCCCAAGGAATATGCTTCATCCTCTCCAAGGCCTGAGGTGGCATAACTCTTCCACTGAAATGAGGTGGAAGGTCCATCCTCTGCCTTTGGGGCAAATTCACCATCTCCATGTGGCTGGTGGGGTTCATTCTCCTAGCCCAAGGCTTCTTGACTTCAGCCTTCAGCCTTCATGGTTTTGCCTCTGAAGTTATTTTTCATCCAAATTTGTCCCTTCTCTGTCCCTCTCAGTCCCAACTGGCAGTGATTCTCTTTATAAAACACTTTTGTTGGTTTTCTATGCAGTAGCCTTGGATCATGCCCATCAGACATAAGGAGTTTCCACAAATCCTTCCTGGATAACTCCATGTCCAATCCTGGCTTTCTCTGAAATGGCTGGCTGGTTCCACATTTGGTTAAATCCTCATACAAGACACTATTCTCTGGGGTCTCCCTTTCTTGAGGCCCAGAATTTTCCAGAACCTCAATTTCTGGTTTCTGTGTACCCAAGAGTACAGTTTTCAGCTTATCTCTTTCCTGTCACATTTCACTATAAGCTTTCCACATTTAATTTGGAGAGCTCTCCTGCTAAATATCCAAGTTCATGGCTTTTAAAATCTGCCTTCTAGCCAAAGCCACTAGTCAACTTTGCCAGATTATCTGCAATTTTAAAACAAGGCTTGCTTTCCTTCCAGTATATAATAACAAGTACCTCATTTCTGTCTAAGCCCTTATCAGAAGTGTCTTTAGAGTCCATATTTCTACCAATAGTCTCTTCAAAGAATTCAAGGCTTTTTCTATCAAGCTTCTCTTGACACCAACTCTTCCCGAATATTCTCCTTATCCATTTAAAAAGCCATTCCAACATGTTTGGTATTTGCAAACTGCAGCAGCACCCCACTCCTGGTACCAAAATCTATTCTAGTTTGCTAGCTGCCAGAATGCAATATACCAGAAACTGATGGTTTTTAAAAAGGGGAATTTAAAAAGTTGCTAGTTTACAGTTCTAATGTCCCAATTAAAACAAGTCTATAGAAATGTCCATTCTAAGGCATCCATGGAAAGATATCTTGGTTCAAGAAGGCCGATGAAGTTCAGAGTTTCTCTCTCAAGTGAGAAGGCACATGGCAAACATAGTCAGGGTTTCTCTCTCATCTGGAAAGACACGTGGTGAACACAGAATCATCTGCTAGCTTTCTCTCCTGGCTTCCTGCTGCATGAAGCTCCCTGGGAGGCATTTTCTTTCTTCATCTCCAATGGTCGCTGACTGGTGGACTCTGCTTCC
The DNA here is from genome assembly GCF_023851605.1 of Tamandua tetradactyla. Lineage (NCBI taxonomy): Eukaryota > Metazoa > Chordata > Mammalia > Pilosa > Myrmecophagidae > Tamandua > Tamandua tetradactyla. Next base: position 193,650,434 of record NC_135327.1, on the reverse strand, counting down.
AATGGCTGTATCTTTCTGTTCTTCTCTCTCTGAAATCTCCCTCATTCTCCAAAATGTTTCCTCTTTTATAGGATTCCAGTAAACTAATCAAGACCCACCCAAATGGGTGGAGACACATCTCTCCTAATCCATTTTAACAACCACTCTTGATTGAGTCACATCTCCACGGAGATTATCTAATTACAGCCTCAAACATAACATACAGTATGAATAAGGATTAGAAGTAACAGCAGCCTTTACAAAATGGAATTAGGATTAAAACATGGCTTTTCTAGGGTACATACATCCTTTCAAACTAGCATATGTCCTAACATATAGTCTATCTTAGAGAATAATCCATGTGCACTTGAAAAAAATGTGTATTCTTCTGTTGTTGGGCAAAGTAATCTATATCTATATCTTATCTATGGATAGACAAATAGATAAGACCTAGTTGGATAATAGTGTTGTTCATGTCCTCTATTTCCTTATTGATCTTCTGTCTAAATGAGCCATTCAATATTGAAAATGCTGTATTAAAATCTCCAACTATTATTGAAGAATTGACTTGAACAATTCTGTCAATGTTTGCTTCATGTATTTTTGCAATCTGCTGTTAGATGCATATATATTTATAATTGTTAAATCCTCTTTTTGAATTGACCTTTACATCTGCATGTTATGTCCTTCTTTGTCTCTTGTAACAGTCTTTTACTTAAAGTTTATTTTTGTTTGATATTAATATAGCTATGGCCATCCCAGTTCTCTTTTGATTATTATTTCATGAAGTATTCTTTTCCATCCTTTCACTTTCAACCTATTTGTGTCAATGGATCTGAGATGTGTTTCTTATAAAAGCATATAGTTGGGTCCTTCACCCATCCTGCCAATTTCTGCCTTTTGATTGAAGTGTTTAAACTATTTGAATTTAAGGAAACTACTAATATGGCAAGATTTATTTTTTGTAAGTCATACCTTTTTCATCCCTCCTTTCTTCCATACTGTCTTCCTTTTTGTTTAGATGGCTTTTATAATGAACCATTCTGAATTGATATTCTTTTCTTTAAAAAAGAAAACAGTTTTATTTGCACACCATTATCTCCTTTTTTGTGTTTGGATTTTTGAAAAGATATTTTCTTTATGGTTACCCTGATACTACACTTAGTATCCTAAATCTATTACAATATAGTTTGTGTTGATTCCCACTTGATTTTAGCCTACACATACACTGTTGCTCTTGTCAGAAATTACATCTTTATGCATCATGTGCCTAGTAACAATGATTTATGCTTTTCATGCATTTGAATTTTAAATCTTATAAAAGTTAAAAGAAGGGTGCATGGGTGGTTCAGTGGTAGAATGCATGCTTTCCATGCGTGAGACCCGGGTTCGATTTCCAGACCATGCACCAAAAAATAAATAAAATAAAAAATTAAAAGACAGCATTACAAATGAAAAATGCTGGCATTTATATTTACTCTTATTGTTATTCACACAGGAGACCTTTATTTATTCATCCAGCAGCATGATATCATCTAGTGTGCTTTCCTTTTCACTTGAGGACTTCTTTAGCATTTTCTGTAAGGCAGATCTAATGTTCATGAATTCCTTCAATTTTTGTCTGTCCATAAATGTCTTAATTTCTCCTTATTTTTGAAGGACAGCTTTGTCAGCTATGTTATTTTCAAGCAGCAGTTTTTTTGTTCGTTTGTTTTTTTCCGGCATTTTAAATATGTCCTCCCTCCTGCCCTCCATGGTTTGTATTGAGAAATCAGATGTTAATCTTATTAAGGATTTTCTATCTCTGTTGCATTGCTTCTCCTTTACTAATTTTAAGATCCTGTCTTTGTCCTTGGCATTCAACAGTTGGATCATAATGTGTCTCATTTTAGATCTGTTTGGGTTCATCCTGTTTAGCATTTGTTGGGCATTTCGGATTTGTATATTCATTTCTTTCATCAGATTTGGTAAGTTTTCTGTTATTTCTTCAAAAAAAGTTTTTGGCCTTTATCACTCTCTTCTCCTGGGACTCCGATGATGCATACATTTGTATACATGATGATGTCCTACAGTTTCCTCAGGGTCTTCATTTATTTTGTTGTTCTTTTTTTCTTTCTTCTCTTCAACCTGGACAATGTTGTTTCTTCAAGTTCACTCATCCTTTCCTCTGCATCCTCCAATCTGCTCTTGATCCCCTCTATAGAATTTTTCACTTCACCTACAGCTCTTTTGAATTCCAGAATTTCCATTTGCTTCCTTGTGATTTTTATCTCATTATTATAATTCTCTATTTATTTATTTATTTATTTATTTATTTATTTATTTATTTATTGTTTTCCTGATTTCCTTTAGGTTTTTGTCCATGTTTTCCTTTAGTTCATTGACTCTATTAATAGTCTTTCTAAAATCTTTGAGGCTGTGCTTTCTCCAGAATACTTTTTGTTCAATTCTTTCTTTTCATACTTCCCTGTTTCCTTGTAAGTAATTTCTGTCTTTAGAAACCGGACATTTCTAAAGAAATGTAAATAAAGTATTACGTTGAGATCACTCTGGAAATCTAGTTTTCCCACTCTTCAGTCCACCAGACTAAGAACAAGAAGAAAAAAGAAATAAAGAAAAAGAGGGCGGGGGTAGAGAGAGGAAAAAAATAAATAAAAACAAAAATCAAAAAAAGAAAACACACACACACAAAGGAAAAAATAATGTGCACTGCCTCTCCAAGTCAACTGCTATGTTCTGGTGGGAAGGCAGAGTTGCTGTGGAAACCCAGGTCAGCATCTCTAACTATCCCCTGGGGATCCACCAGACCCAAAAACACACAAGAGAGAAAGAAAAAGAAAACATCCTAAAAAACAGAAAAAGCGGTGCACTAGTTCTCTTTGTGTCCAGGTAGATGCTAGCATAAGGCCAGAAGATGCTGCTTGTGAGAAAACAGAGTTAAAGTCTGGTCCCTCAGGAATCTGCCAGACTCAACAACACAAGAAAGAAAAATAAGAAACCCAATCAACAAAAAGATTCACTGGATCTTTAAGACCTGGTAGGTGTCGGTGTGAGACCAGAGAGGGCTGAAACCAAGCCAGAACCTGCGGTCAGTCCTCACTGACCTGCCAGACCAAGAAACTCCCAAAAAGAGAAGGAAAAAAAAAGCCAAAGAAGGTGCACTAGTTCTGAAGTCCATGCAGGTGGATAGCGGTGGGAGGCTGGAAGCACTGCTGCTGGGAGGGCTGAAACAGGCCAGCTTTCCTGGTCCCTCAGAGACCCCTCAGGTTGACCTTGACCCTCAACCTCAATTTTTAGAGGAGGAGTTTTCCTCTGCCACCCCTGGACCCTCCAGGCTGAGTTGCTGCAGCTGCAGCCATTTCTGCAGCCACTGCTGTGGGTTGGACAATGCAGGCTGGTTGCTCATCTGTGTTTTCACCTAAAACTGAATCTTGGCAGCTTCTCACTTCCTCTGGCACTCTTGCAGTTGTTCTAAGAGTCCATTCTGGTTCTAGATTTACCACCAAGTTCATTCCAGTCTCCTTTTGCAGCTCCTTATTTTTTTCTAGTGAAGGAAGTGATTTGGAAAACTTCCTCCTCTGCTATTTTGCCCCTTTTACTTCTTTTGTTAAGGTTTCCTTTAGTTCTGAGGACATGTTTATAATGGCCATTTTGAAAACTTCCTGGTAAATCTTACATCTAGTCATTCTCACAGGAAGTTTCTGTTGCCTGATTTTTTTTTTTTTAAATCTGGTGTAGGATTTATACTTTCCTGCTTCTTCTCATGCCTCATAATTTTTTATTAGAAACTGGACATTTTAGATAACATACTGTGGCAATTCTGACTACCATCCACTCTGGGGGAGGCTTGTTATATATATATGTGTGTGTGTGTGTGTGTGTATTTTTTATTTGTTTAGTGACTGGCTGGATGTTTTAGTGAAGTCCATTTCCCTTCCCACAGTGTTAAATCTGCAATGCTGCTCCACGGGGAAGTGGGGCCTTGGGTGTGCACCTTGTAATGATAGTGGTTTGGAGAGGGTTCTCTTCCTCTCTTTTCCTGACTGCACCCCAATCAAGCCCCACCAATTGCCAGCTGATTGTTCAAGTGTTTTCAACAATGTCCTGGGGTATAAACTGCTCTGCCCAGTATTCCAGTCACATTATGGGTCCTTTGAAATAGTTTCTGAGGTTAGGTTTTGAAATTTGCTCATAAAGGAGGGCTTCTCCCATTTATTTCCCAGTTCTCTCTGTGTAAACTAGGCTGCCTCCATCTTTATCTCTTCCCAATCTCGCACCACCTCCACTGTTTTTGAGGTGCCCCTAGGCTTGACTTTTTCTAAATTCTGTTGCAAATGAAGTCAGTTCCTTTGGAAGGGATTAGGAGCTATCAGTTTTAAGGCCTGCTTCTCCCCCAAGACAAAATCTCTGAGCTGGGATCTGGAACTGGAGGTAGAGACTGTGGCAAGCTTCTCTCTAGGTGACTCCCTGCTCTAGGAGCTGAGTGCTCAGTGGCGGCAGGGGAAGCAGCCTGAAGTGCTCTCAGTTTGCCTGGATAAGGATGGTCAAGGCCCTGGTATACTCAGTGCACTGCCCAAGGTAGAGCCTCTATTCCATGTGTGGGCTGGGCAACAGAAGGGAGCCCCACCTTTCAACCACATGCACCCAGGACTCAGCCTTGGCAACAGGCAGCTGGGGACTGAATAAGAAACACTGACCTCCTGCTCCTCCTGTAAGAAAGTCCTCCAACTGGAAGGTGGCAGAAGAAGGAGCCCTACGTTCTTGGCTGCGGTAGTCTGGAATAGGATGTCTGCCTCTCATTGAGCTGGGAGAGGGGAAGGAGGGAGATGTCATGGTTCACATACCACAGATTCTTGCATTTCTTACTGAATTTTTATAGATGTTCTTGAAAAGATGTTTCTTCATTTGCTGTTTGTCCTTAGGACCATTTCCAGAGGCTTGAAATGTATATATATACAGTTTTGACGGCGAGCAGGTCAGCAGAGCTCATGTTGTCACGTCAAAGTCAATCTCCTCTAAACATTTTTTTATCAAAATGTTTATAGACCATGACTTTACTCCATTTAGTTTTTCACATATCTGTTTTGTTTCTCTTAGTAAGTCCCTAGATGGCAAGGATCATGTCATGTGTGGGGTAGCTGATGGTTGGTTAGCTGATGGCTGGGGGTAAGCGGCCATACTGAGTCAGTCACACAGATGCAGAGCACACAGCGCACGACTCAGGAGACAACCCTCAGGGGAAAATGGAAGGCGTCTGCTTTATTCAGGAAGTGCACAGGCTTATATAGGCTGGGAAGCATGCAGGGACATGTGTCAGGCTGGGATTGGTGGCCGTTGTTGCTAGGCTGGAGGGCAGATTACCGGGATTGGTCACCGTTGTTGCTAGGGTGGAGGGCAGATTTCAGGTTAACCATTTTGTGTTGCCTTGCATCAGCCACGGCAGCCATGTTAGTGATGTTTTATGGCTTCTCCAACAGTCATGTGTGCTCCTTTGCTCATATATATAATCCCCTGGACAGCATGCCCTTTTGGGCTTCCAGGTCAGTGAGAATCCCAGAGTGAATATAGCTTGACCCAGGCAGCCTCCCCTCCTGTCTATGTGTCCGTGCTGGACAGCTGTTAACTTTGTCAGGTTAGCATGTTGTTCTTCTCCCTTCCTTTTAGACACTTAAAGCTCCTCCCTGGGTTTAGCCCTGTATTAGAATGAGTGCTACCATCTTCTTATGTGACAGCTCCAGCCTGGTCACAGTGACTGTTTGAAGGGTGGGCTTCTGGCTCCACCGAGTCCAATCACAGCACTCTAGCATCCTGGATGGATTTAGTGATGGGCACATGACCCAAGCCTGGGAAGTCAGAGCTCTTCCCTGGGATTCTTCTAACTGGAGCTGAGGGAAAAGGAGAATTTCCTCTCTGGTAATGCTATAAAGATTTGAATCAAAGAACAGTTTTGTCCTCTATTTTTTGGAGAAAGTTGGTTTAAAAGAATGATCTCAACTTATAGAAAGGAGCAGAGATAAGAGACACATTGTTGTCTCTGTCAGGACTGGTTGTTCAGCTTTTCCTTTGAGTCTTCCAATGATTTCAGGTTTTTTCCAGAAAGTTTCCCTTTTCCCTTGGTTGGACACTCAGTTTCTGTGATTGTAACCAAAAGCATATTGACTAATAACAGTATCATTGTTCTTTGTGCATACAAACTGAGCAGTCCAGAAGGCAAGGACTACCTTTTATTCTGTGTCTCTACCTCTCTTAGACACACAGTTTCTTAGATGATGAGATATTTCTAACAATTCCGTGGGAAAAGAGGTGATAATCGTAATTGAGTGGAGGGGCAATCTTTCATAGGTGGAACCAGACCTGGGTCTGGAGAGAACAGGACTTGGAGAGAGATTTTCTGGCTCAGGATGCCTTGTGAATGAGGGCCTGAAGATGGGAATTGCTCTGGTATGGTTTAGAATTGGTCAAGAGACAGGCCTTGGTTGAGCACGGAGGGATAATTTTGGGCAACTCCATTGGGAGCCTCCATAGAAATATTAAGTTTTTGTGTTGTCATCACAGTTGTTGTGTAGAGAAAGAAAAGGTATTTTAAAGGGTGAAGGCAATCAATAGGGACCTGGTGAAATAAAAAAGATCACACATCTGATAGAAAACTATGCAACTGTGAAATGAAGAAAGTTTTAAATGTATTGCTCAGAAGGATCTCCTGGAGATTTCACTTTGTTGTTGTTGTTGTTTTTTAAGCAAAATGAAGAACAAAGTGTTTAGTATGATACAATTTCTTGGGGAAAAATAAGGGGGAATTAGAATATATACTTTTTTTGGTATATTCTTAGGAGTTTATGAGTATATGAGAACAGATAATTTGGATACTTCTTAGGAAAAGTATTTGTGTCTGGGCAACAATATTTTTTTTTACTGTTCATCCTTTGTACATTTTGAATATATTAATGTAAATCCTATTCAAAAATTCACTGGTTGATTGATGACAAAATAGTAGTAGGATTCCTCTTTGGGAGAGAGTAGTGTTTTTGTTTAGCAAAAAGGTTTTATGGTTCATTTTAATTGTGGAAAAGTAGATTTCAGGGCATGGCTTGGAAGGCAGAAGAGTATGCAAAGTAAAACTAAATTGTTCTACATCGTAAATTAGGATTTTGGAATTTACATGGGTATCCAGGAAAGAAGGGGTAAGGGGGCCCCAGAATGAGAGAGGAGAGCTAAATAGATAACAGAAGCAGGGAAGATAAAAGATTGAGAAGGGGAGGTGGCTAATTCTGAGAAATTACTGTAAGATGTGTTAAGAATAGGGATAGCTAATTTCTTAGGTCTGATTTTAGGTTGTTTGCTGTGCTAGGTTGAGATGAGACCCTTCCCGTAACTTCCAAAATATAACATCTGTTAAACTTAAGCATCTTATCCGGGGAAATCAAACAAAGAAAAGGCACTGTGTTCCTCATCTGGATTCATGCAGAGCTAAGAGAAGTGACCACCAACATGAGGCTAGTTATGTGATTTGAGAATGCAGAAAGCAAGAAATGGAGGCACGAATTTACAAATGGAGGCATGAATTTACAAAGGAGAACAAACCCCCTCTATTCCCAAATCCTCAAGATGTTTTCACACCATATGTAGGATGGAGACTCAAGCTGCTTTACGGTTCAAGAATATTGACCCCATAGGGATGGTGGCTGGGAACACCCAGGTAACCAAACTGTTCATATTTCTGATACTGAATACGGGATCTCCCTTGAATCTTGAAAAGGAGAAAAATCATAGGCCGTTTTCTTTTATGACAGGAGAAAGTAAACCTGTAGAAATTATTATGCTGATAGGTGAGATGGGTTTAAAATTATTTTAAGATATTTGAAGAGTTTTCTTTAAGCCACATTCCAAGTGTCTCACTGCAAAGAGTGATTTTTTTATGGAAGCAGGCATATAGGAGCCTCTCAGGGACAGGGTGGGATGTATGTATGTATGTGATTTAGATATACACCCAGGGCCCCTCTTCTAAAGACTTGGTTTAGAGAGATCCCTCCTTAATGTTCCCTAAGGAGTCATTGGGAATGGAATGACAGCCATGGCCTTCCCCAAACTGCCCTGCAAAGCTCCAGTAAACACATGACCTGGTGATAGGATTCTCTATTGCATGTTTTAAATAAATAACTGTAGACGGCCTACAGTTGGACAAGAACCATGAAACACTAGTGTGAAGTTTTGACTTTTTCCCCTTACTCTCTGCCAACACTCAGTTCCCAGGGGCCAGATCTCAGAGAGCCAGTAATAATGCCTGATTCTTTGATCATATAATTATGTACCCAGGATTTTTCATTCTGTGGTATCTAGCTTAAATCTGCCTTTTCAAGACTTCCATTTTCATCTTCTCTGACCTTCTTTTAGAGCTATGTACTCTGCTTCTAAGTGTACCTCAGGGGGCTGTAGTGGGGGCCAATGGCACAGTGGATCCCAGGTTAAATGGCAATCTATGTCTATAGAACAGTCTTGGTGTTCAAGGTCCAGTTGTGACTCACCTTTCAATTACATCGCCTTCAACTTCTTCACACAAATTTGGCTCTGACCCAGCCAATCTCCTGCCTCGTTTCACCCTCAACCCAGTTTCCTTTCTTTCCATCTGCCCTATTCCAACTTTTCTGACTCTTAAAGCATCGTGAGCTATGGCTCCTTACATCACTCCCTTGGCAAGCAAAATATGCTTCCTTGTATCACCAGTTTCCTCTCCGTGAGAGCCTGTCTCCTAGACTCCAGGCATCTGAACTCCTTATAGTCCCCATCCTGACTGGGCATATTAAACAATAACAAAGCAATTTATTGAGCAAAACAGCCCCTCTAAAACAGTATTTACCAACCTTGCCCAGGCTGGTATCATTGTGGGGTCCTAAGGGCAATCAAGTATGTACTTCTCAAATCTCCACACTTATGTACTCATAGGCTTTCTAGTAGGTTTGTTTATACATATCTTCTGTTAGATTTCAGGCTTCTAGAGGACAAGGACAGGGTCTCATACTTCCTTGTTCCCTAATAGATGTTTGCTAAATACTGAATGATGATCCAGCCCCCCATCAATTCTCAATCTCATCCTGCTAACTCCTGTTTTCCTCTTTATATCTCAAACTGGCAAAAGGTAAGGAAGAGACTAAGGCCATGAGAATGAAGGCCACTGAAGGTAACCAGTTACTGAAGGTTCTCTAGCTCTCTGAGCTCTCTAGAGCCGCTGCCTTTGCAGAGAAAATGGAATGCTACAATCTTTGTCTCCCTGTTAGAACTCTCCTGGCTGACAGGGACACAAAGCCCAGAAATAATATACTCTGAGATGAGGAAGTGTCACGGTTAGGGACAGGTGTCAACTTGGCCAAGTTGTGGTACCTGTTCACCTGATTGGGCAAGCACTGGCCTGTCTGTTGCAATGAGAACATTTCATAGGATTAGGTCATGATCACGTCAGCTACATCCACAGCTGATTCCATTTGTAATCAGTCAAAGGGGAGTGTCTTCTGCAATTAGTGATGCTAAATGCAATCATGGGAAGCCTTTTAAGGAGGACTCAGAGGAGACAGGTTCCATTCCTGCTTTGGCTGGTGAGCCTCTCCTGTGGAGTTCATCCAGGCCATCCATTGGAGTCATCGGCTTCGCAGCCTGCCCTGTGGATTTTGGACTCTGCGTTCCTACGGTCACATGAGACACTTTCATAAATTTTATATTTGCAAGTGTTCCCTGTTGATTCTGTTTCTCTAGAGAATCCTAACTAATACAGGAAGCAAATCAAGTATTTGGGAAGTTGAATGTAGTTCTGGAAGTGCATATAAGCAGCTGTTAGCAGTGGAAGCTTCTCAGTGGGGTGTCAGGTAGGAGTTTTCCTCTTCACTGTCTTCTTTTACCATTTGAATTTTTATCAGATGTATGCATTTTTTAAAATTACTTTCATAAACACATTTCAGAAAGAAAATAAAATTCTACCCCAAAAGCAGGGCCACTGTAAGTGGACCCCAGGGTCTATGCTGAGGATCTTAATTGCCTAGGAGCTGGCAGTGATCAAATTCTGAATTTCGGTCACATTTGATCCTTTTGGCGGCAGAGCTTAATATTGGATTCTGCTAGGGCCTGTGCTGGAGGTTGGGGCAACTCATGGTGTAGCTGAAGGGAATTCAATGCAGTGGGATCCAAGAGGCTAGGACCCAGGAAACCAGGGAACTAGTCTTGGCTTTCTTACAAAAATCAGTCACTAACCCTCTTTGGAAATTTGCTCCTTGATGGTAAAGGGATTAGACTAAATCTAAGTGTTCAAATTTTCAAAACCCATGCCTCAACAGTGATGTTTCTCTTCTTCATACTCCCAATAGCCAATAAAATTTATTGGATGTTTTTTATAATTTAGATTATGAAAATGATTTTCTACATGCTTTTTAAAAGTAACAACCAAATCATTAGACTAATGCATCTCCTTTGCTGTAACAAAACAACTGAAACTTCTCATTTTTTCATTTTACGTACTTTTCTTAAGATCTGTCTCTTTCAAAGAGTAGAACAATCCCCTTTTCCCCACACCTAAATCCCAAATAACCAGATTCCACTTCATTGAGGCTTTACAGCAGGAAGGCAAGCTGGAGAACACTCTGGCTTTGTGAACAAGCAATCTGCAATCTGGATACTTTTTATTTAATTTCAAGAATTCCCTTTGCACGGCAAAAAGGGGTCTGAGGAAAGCAGAGCAGCACAGACGAGGGGAAGGGTGGAAGCAGAATGCTCACAAAGGTGGTGCCAAGTGCTGGCTGCCCACTGTGTTCCCTGGCTGGGAGAAAAGCGGAGGTTGATGGGGAGAAGCACGAAAAGTCATTCTTGACACAAGGGTTCTGGGGCAAGCCACCCCACCCAAATGTCTGGCCATGCAAGTTGCAGAAGTGGAGACTGTGGCCCCTCAGGACATAGTGCCTGGAGCCATGGCGCAGATGCACCAACTTGAAAAGGGAGTCCTTTGGGTACTTCCCAAAGTGCCTGCAGGGTCTGGAGCAGATTAGGGTCTGTGACCATGTCCATGAGCATGGTTAACTAACAGATAGCACCAATTGAGAGGCTCAGGGCAGGAGAGAGACTGAGGCACTCAGACTCTCTAGCACCCACTTGCCTGGCTCTCCTGGGAAGAGACCCACTTCCTTGATGGCTGCTCTCTGCAGCAAAAGCCCCTCCCTTACCCCTCTGTGCCCTTGGGAAACTGGAATACATTTTCAGGATGAGGTCTGACCCAGGGCACCAGCTGCCTCTGGAGGGCCAGGTCACTATTGTGCAGTGAAAAGATGCTGCTGCACCAGATTGAGGCCGGAAGTGGGAAGGACAGACTGGGGGCAAGGAGGGGCTACTGCCCAGGAACTCTCACATAGGAAGAGGCTTTCTAAAGTACAGCCTGGGGCATTTTGCAACCACTCTGTTCCCCATTACCCATAACCCCACAAGCTGGCCCCTGGTTGCTTTTGACTTTTTTTGGTGGGAGAGGGGGAAGGAAAGAGACTAGGAGAGGCCAGGCCAGAGAGGTCTCTCAGACAGCAGAGGTAGGGCAGTGTGGTATGGTGGCAGACACTGCACTGGCAGTCAGGAGACCTGTGGTTCTGGTCCCAGCTCTACCACTCTCTTGTGCAGTCTTGGGTAAACTGTTTCTATATCTCATTTCCTCAGTTACCAAGTCAGGAAAATTCTTCTGCACCTATCTCAGAGGGATAGGCTAAGGGTGAAAATAGATAATAGAAAACACTTTTTAAAAAAGTATAAAGCGCTTTTCACGCGAGGCAGTGTTGTCATCATAAAGATGTTATCCCTTAGCACATCCCTCATCTCACCATTATACTTTGCTTCTTTATTCCAGGGCATCCCTTAATCTTAGGACCTTATTTCCTCTATCTCTGAAGGTGAGGTGCCCAAGATCCCTGGTTGTTTCCCTGGTCAGGATCTATGACCCCCGAGGCCACATGGGCAGGCAGGTGAATTGGTCCTGGCCCCTTTTACAGAGATAGCCTGAGGGGAGTGGCGAAGACTCTTGCTTCCTTACTGCTCCTTCTGGCACTTACCCTGGGGAAACCTCACAGAGGGCCATTTGGTCCAACCTAAGAGATGATCTGGGCTGTCTACTCAGGCCAGGCAGGTCTAGGGTACCCCTCTCCAACTCTTGGGGTACCCTGTCTGGAGTGCAATTTCTGTTCCCAATATCCAGTAGGTGGTGGTTAGAGGGAGGGAAGGGAGCCAAGAATGATGGGGCAGGATCTTCAGTACTCAGGAGCCCCCAGGCCCGCCAACCCGCCCCCTGCTCCAGTCACCAGGCCCCTCTCCCCTCCCCCTTCCCCAGCCCTAGTCTCGCTCGGGTGGTGCCTGGAGGGGCCGCGGAGCACCAAGACCCAGGCCACCGCTGTGCACGCGGAGGTGGTCCTTGAGTGACTCCTTGTAGCGGAAGCTTTTGCCGCACTCGCCGCACTGATAGGGCCGCTCGCCCGTGTGGATGCGCTGGTGCTTGAGCAGGTTCTGCTTGCGGATGAAGCTCTTACCGCAGAGAGCGCACTGGAAGGGCCGCTCGCCCGTGTGCAGCCGCTGGTGGTTCTGAAGGTGCTCCTTGCGGCTGTAGGTTTTCTCGCACTCCGAGCACTTGTAGGGCCGCTCGCCGCGGTGCGTCATCTGGTGGCGGATGAGGCCCGAGTGGCAGTTGAAGCTCTTCTCGCACTCTGCACACTCGTAGGGCCGCTCCTTGGTGTGACTGCGGTGGTGGATGATGAGGCTCTTGCGCACGCCGAAGCTCTTGCCGCACTCCGGACATGAGTAGGGCTTGCTGCGACCCCCGTGCAGAAAGAGGCTCCGCCGGAGGCCGCCTGGACAGCAGCTGCCGCACCCGCCGCCCGCGCCCCCACCTGCACCGCCACCCTCCCCGCCGGCCGAGGCGTTGTTTTGCGCCTCACACGCACCCCGCTCGCCAGGGAGTGTGGAGAAACTGTCCTCCAGCATTCCACCAGCCCCGCGGCTCGGCGGGCCGCCTGGATTCTCGGCCACCGGGAGTGGGGGGAGACTCTGCTGATGGGGCTGGGGCTGGGGCTGTGGAGGGACTTGGGGCGGGTTCTTCACCATCAACATGCTGTCACCTGGGAAAGGAGACAAGAAATGAGAGGCTGACAGTGCTTTTGCCTCGACCCCATTGTCCCTGGGGGGAGATCCAGATCTTTTAACTGATTTTCACTATAAAGCTTTGCTAGTCATAGGCTATCTGGGCCTCAAGGTTCTCTCTTAAGAAGGGGGGGGGCCTGAACAAGATAATCTTAGGGCTTCAGGGCTCCCTGGCCCTCTGACCTCCCAAAGCCACTCTGTTGGAGAGCACCAGAAACAGATCAAGGAGGTAGCACACACAACGGACAAGAAACAAGAAACACCTCTAGAGTTCTGAGGGTTAAGGAATAGGGAGGCAGGGAGGGGAATAAGTTACCTTGGAAGAATTTCTGCCAAGCCCAAAGTTAAAATGACCAGGCTTAATTGTAGTCTGCAGGACAATTTAGCTAAGGAGAATCTCTCAACTGGAGGGAAGGAATCTGTCAGAAGTTACCCTACGAATGGAATGTGCAGACCTGGGACCATGTGCACCCGATTTGCAGTCTGTTTCCACCAAGACAGACCCAAGCATCTGACGCCCTCTGGACCCTGTTAACACTGTGTTCCGCCTCTTGGGCCTCTCAGTCCCTCTTGGCCCTGAGGCTGGCCAGCCTGCCTGGCCATGACACTGCCTCTGCAGTGATGCCTTTTTGTTGCACTCTAACACCTCCAGGCAATGAGTCTATAGCAGGCCTTGGCATTAAGTGGGGGACAAAATTCCAGCCCTGAGCATCAGAACAGTGATCTCAGCCTCAGAACTCTGTCTTCTAAGGGACTACTCAGTTTTCCAACTATATCTGGGATTATTTTTATTACTTCAACAGTCCCTCTGGGCTTTCCTTTACCCTCATCACTTCTTCTGGGCCGAACAACCTCTAGTTCACATTCCCATCTCTCTGGAGAAGTCCTTCTCTTCCATTTAGAGGTAGCCTGCAGAAGGACTGTGAAGAAGGTGACACGAGCTCTGGAAGGACTGTGAAGAAGGTGACACTTGAGCTCTGTTCCCTCACTTCTCATGGACACCCTTTCTCTTATCTGTGCTCCCAAGGATAAAATACCTCAAGGTATGAATTGGCATATCCAAACTAAAGAAGTTAAAGGTTGGTAATTTGCAGAACCTTGCAAGTTCTTCATAGATTTTCCAAGATCCACCTCCTCAACTGCATAGCTTCCTGGGAAAAGGCTCCTTCCAGCCCATGCCCTAGGGCTGACTTGGAAAAAGCAGAAGGTAGGAAGATGGCATAGAAAGTAATGACAGGAATTGGATGAAGTAATTGATCACAAATGAACTACAGTGAGATGTGTAAGAAAATATAAAGAGTTCTGATGGGCTATTTAGATGACACTCAGTGCAGTGAACTGCAGGATTTTTGTCCCTGAGTCATGGCAGACAGAAGAGCCAAGAAGTCATGTGAACAAGCGTGTGAATCACTGAAAAGGCAAGACTGTGAAATGGCCAGCAAGCACTGTACAGAGGCCCTCCTTTCTCTAAGCCAGTACTGCATGGCAGAACACATCAAAAGTGAGAGTCTCCTTTACAGAATTGCCTCATTTTTGCAACTGAAAAACTATGGACAAGCTGATGAAGACTTTACGCATGGTACGTTTAAAAATGGGACCCTTTTCTGAATTGAAGGCTTTGAATTATATAACCGAGCAATGTTTGCAGTTGTACTTTTTCAATTGCTAATTTCAAAAGTGATTATAATATATTAAAAAAATTGAAAAAAAAAAGTGTAAGGTAGACCTGAGGGACAAGTGTTCAGGCAATATTTCTTGGCACAATATTTGATGAACTAGTCAGCCCGGGGACCGTGGAGAAAGAATTGGAACAGGCTGCTGTCATTTCTTTCTCTCCTCTCAGTCATTCCACTGGCTTTTCCCCCACTTCATCTCACCATACCAACAGGTTAGAAAGAGAACTACTTTAAATTCTATTTTAAACAAGCGGATGCCTCTCCCATTATTGCCAAATCCTCTAACTACCACACTTGAACTAAGTTTATCTCACAAAGAATGTAAACTATTTACTTGAGTTTGAAACAGCTTTTCATATTCAGAAACAGGCCATGTCCTCAAGCTTCAGCATCTAATCTAGTAACTCCTGGGCGTCAGTCTGAGGTGATTTGGGTCAATGTTTCCTAGTTATGTGAGTCATAACTAGACTACTGCCATCAACTCCTGCCTCTTTTCCTAATATCAATGTTAAGTATCAGATCCAAGAATCAGCAGCCAAGGGGATTCCCTGCCTGTGTAAGTTGTTAGCCAGGCCTACAAGCTAACCTCTTGCCAGGAACTACTGGCTCAACTCTCTCCTGCCCCACATCAAAAGCAAAGGGCTTAGTGCTATGGTACAGATTTTTGAGAGGCTGCTGTTGGCAGAACATTACCCAATAAGGGAGGAGGTTGAGGTGAGACTCTCATCCCTCAACCCAGGTCTCAGATGTTCAGTTCTAAACAAAACATCCAGGAGTTCAGATGGATGCATTACTCACCAGTGCCAGAGTCTAATCCGAGCTCTCCTTCCACTGAGTCACGTGAGCCCCATGGGTACGGCTGCTCCTCCTGCTTGATCCATGACAAGATGTCATGTGCTGAAATCAGAGACTCTGTTTTCATAGAGAAAGGCAGTCTTAGGTTTTGCTCATTTCTGTTGAGTATCCCATCAAAAGGGTGAAAAACAGTTATATGCAAAGGTCAGTGCTCTGGCTGGCAGAGCTTGTGGCATTTTTGGTATCTGTTTCATTTACTGGCAGTTTCTTCTTACCCTAAAGTACCTTCATAAATGGGATCTCATTTGCTGCTCAGTACATTTCAACGAGGCCCACAGAGAATGAGACTTGTCCCAAAAGTCTGTGTAGCGGCAGAACCAAGATTAGAACTCAGGTCTTCCAATTTGGTTCACTGACTCCCAGAAGAACCTGTGGCCCATAACAGGCCAGAGGAAAGCCTAATCTTGACGGTCAACAGAATACTCAATATGACTGAAATATCGGCAATGGCAGAAGGAGTGACTGAAGAGCTGCAATGCAATGAAGACAAAGCTCTTCATCAGGAAGGCTCTGTCTTTCCTTCACTGTAAAATTATAAAGCTGACAAACTATAAGGAATCCTAGGTTTTACTGCTGACATGGGTGGGATGACACTTTGATGCCAGAACTACAAATAAGATAAAACCGGACTTCTCCAGTGTGGTACACATATAAGCACACAGCGCACAAGCCCCAAGCAGGTGGAGCTCCTGTATTGCTCTTTTGTGCTTCCTTATATACCTGAGCCCTCCCCAGAAATATCTTGAGAGACATCTGTTAGTATTCACTCAACAGAAATTCCAGAAAATGTAAGTTATTTTCTACACAGAAATATACACAGTTTTCAGAGGCTATTTGGGTCGATTTTATTGTTCAAAAATCAATACTGAAATAATTTCAGTATTAATTACACTGATATGAGAAAATCTCAATTTAATGATTCCTTTTGGAAAATCCTCTCCATTTGACTAATAGTCATATTCCAAAACCTGTTTAAAGCCACTAACATGACAGTTTTATTCTGTGAGCTTTTTGTTGGCCTATGACCAAAAACAACTTAATCTAATTGATTTCCCAGCAGTTATAAAAATTAGCTGAGATGCTGGTTTTCCTTGATAGTCATTCTAGCATGTTTCTCACCTGAATTGGGGTCTGTTGGAATATCTCTCTCTACCAAATCCTGCTGATCCCACACACACTGATGGTCCTCCTGTTTAATTCTGGACAAGAGGTCCTGGGCAGAAATTGGGGAGTCTATTTGTGGAAACAAGAGCAACAAAAACATCAGAAAATGCTATAGTATGGTTAGTTTGTATTTTGAGTAAAACTGATTTCATATAATTACTTCTTTCCTCTAAAACTCAGATATAATTAAATTATTCTAATTAATTGAGGTTTTAAGTCAGCTTGGCTCTTTTGCTGTAAACAATTTGATACTATCAAGAAGTGATAGAACAGTGACCTCAAGGTCACTGATGTACAAGAATCTTAATGTACTTCACGAACTTAAACCTCCTGAATGAGATTCACGCTCTAGGACTGAACGCCACCATTATTTCTCTGGCAGCACCACTGAAAGAGGTACTCCTCATTCTAGAAAAATGACATCTTCCAGGAAGGCTTTTATCTTAATTATCTTAATGGGATTTTTCCAAGATCTATCTTATATTTTCTTTGTTCTGTGAATCTATTAAACCTAATTTGCCTTTTCTTGACATTTTAGCTCTCTGAGGATAGCTATACTGTATAGTAACACTGTGATGCTTTCAAGGAACGTGGCCTAATGAAAAGTAAACGGGCTTTCCTCTACTTAGAGGCTATATCACTTACCTATGGGTATGAGGCTTTGACTAAGGGGACAATGAGATTTTTGGAGCTCTTATCTGTGGATAAGTAAAGAGCGACAATACGTTAACATAGCCGCTCTAAGAGAGTCCACACAGAGCCAGAATGCAGCTGGCGTATCATCTAAGAGGAAATACACAGAGTATACCACACAGCTGCTACCATGTGGGTGCCTGGCACAAAGGTGGCAAGCCATAAATATTCGTTTGAATACGTGAAAACTATTCCAGGTCAGAAGCAGGTGACCTACATATTCACCCACGCAAGGTGCCTACTGAGGTACCTTATACTTAGTAGTTCTGCCATTTTTTTTTAAGAGAAGAGAGGAATAGTTGAAAACTGATAAACTGACATTCTGAAGCAGAGAAGAAACAGAACAAGCTATGCTGTGATATGATAGCAAACTGACAGTCCCTTGTGCCGTGTTTATGTCCACGGAGAAATCCAATCTCACAGCCCAGTACTAGATCCACAGTTCTTTCAGGGCTTCTTGTAAAGCCCTCTGGTCCATGCACATGACAGACAACTTTAGTGGCCTGCAAACCACACTAAACTCTTCCTTACCTCTCTCTGGTTTGGGCTACTATTTGGCTCACTCACCGGTAATGGATTCCGTGGGGATTTCTCTGTCCTCCAGGCCCCGCTGACTACGGATGCAAAGTGCTTCCTCTCGCTTAACCTGAGAGGATGTATCCTGTGCAGCCATCAGGGGTTCTGCTCCTGGGGACAGAGAATCACATCATCTGGTGTCATTTTGCTGCGTGACTGTCTCCAGGCCCTTCTTGGGGCCAGGAGCTGAACAAACAGCCAGCAAATGAACATGGTTGGCAGCACTTGCCAGTGAATAGTACAGAGGTCTCAGGTTTCTGTTGGTAGCTATGGGGGAACCCAAGGAGCAGAAGGTTCTGGGAACAGAGAAGCTATCAATCTCTAAGATAAAGGGATAGGCCAAGCAGCAAAATAAGGTGTGATAAGGACAGAGAGACAGTTCTGGAAATAATCCCATGCTATGTAACTGGCTGGGTGCTAATTAGGACTAGATCATAAGTTTGATCTCTGTGTAGGAGTCAGTGGGCCTTGTTCTTCATTCCAGTCAGGAAGAGCTGGCCAGACTCTGGCCAGATAGACACACACATATGTGTTTGTGTGTGTGTGTGTGTGTATGCATATATTAAGAAGTTAGACTGGGAAAAGACACAACCAAGTCTTATTTTTAGATGGATAATGCATACCAATGACATATCCTCTACACTGAGCCCTAAGGTGTAGGTTCCATGCTGCAATATATTAGTCCCTGACAGAAGACAGCTTAGGTACTAGGCACTTCATTCCTAGATGAGGAATTGGAAAACTTTTAAATTTCAACTGTGCCACCAACTGAGTGGACACGTCATTTAAACTCTTTGGATAGTGGTCTCTCAATCTCATCTATAAAATGGGTAAAGTGATTCCTATTCTTTCTAGTGCAGAGTGACGGTATAAAACTCAATGAAATTGTTGAGGTTACAGTACTTTTAAAAAAGCTATCGCATAGTACTAGGTACTTGTTATGATTAAGTTTATGTGTCCACTTGGCTTGGGTATAGTGTTTAGTTGCTTGGTCAAAAAAGCACTGGCCTGATTGTTACTGTGAGGGTATTTCATAGCTTTAAATAATCAGTCAGTTGCTTGCATCTAAGACTGATTACATCTGCAATCAACAAAGGAGACTGCTTTCAGCAATGTGACAAATCTCATCCAATTAGTTGAAGGCCAAAAAGGAGAACTGATGATTTTAGCAGTCAGAAAGAATTTCTATCTCTACTTCAGTCAGTTAGCTCTCCTGAGGAATTCACTAAAACCTTCATCAGAGTTCCCAACTTGCAGTCTGCCCTACAGAATGTGGACGTGCCAATCCCCACAGATGCATGAGCCAATTCCTATAATAAATCTCAAAATATTTACATATATATACATATATCCTGTCGGTTCTGTTTCTCTGGAGAATGCTAATATAACGTTACCATAGCTGCTGAGTGCAAACATTTGCAGTACTTAAGACTGGTAAGGAGCCATTTATAAGAAATGTCCAGAATTTTGCCAGGAAGTGGAGTTGCCAGGGAGTGGGGGAAGGTAGAATGGGAAGTGACTGGTTAATGGGTACAGGGTTTCTGTTTGGAGGGATGAAAATGTTCTGGAATTAGACAGTGGTGTTGGTTGTACAACTTTGTAAGCTACTAAATCGTATACTTTAAAAAGGTGAATTTTATGGTATGTTAACTATACCTCAATAAAAAGAAAACACTGGGAAAGAGGGGGAAAGTTTTACTGTCCGCACATAGATTTTACCTAGTTCAACATGAATCAGGAGAATAAGGCCCAGAGAAGCTGAAAGACCTTTAGGATAGAGCTGAACTTCCATCCCAGGGAAAGTTGACCAAGGGTAATGTTCTTAAATAAATGGATTTCTTCAGGACTTAAGATTCCTTCTTGAGTGAGGCAAAGGCCTGAAGGATGAGTCGGACTGTGATGTGTACGTGTGTGTGTGTGTGTGTGTGTGTGTGTGTGTGTGTGTCTGAACAAGAATGAGATGATAACACTGTAGATTACAACCAAGCAATAAGCAATGGTGCAAGGCAAAACTACCCAACCACTACCTCTTGTCAACCTCCCAGAACCTGATGGCCTGGGTTTCGTTGGCTGCTTCCAAATCCAGGGCCTCTTGCTGTAGATCCCCATCTAGGCCTGGGAGGTTACACAAGCCTAAACCCTTCTTTTCTATACTCAACTTACCTGTGGTTCCAGAGTTACAAGGTTTAACTCAAAATACAAACACTGACAGTGGGATCTCAGGCCCTGAAATCTCTGACTATAAGTAACCATTAAATTTCAACTATAGCAGTACTGGACCCTATGAGCAACTCAATAGATACTCTCTCTTGAACATATGCAGTAGTAATTCCCAGGAGGCAGAGTGCACAGAATAGCCAGGCTTTTCCTTTTCTGCCCTTCCTTGCAGGTAGGGCTATTTTCAGCCATCATCACCTGTGTCTGGATCCACTGGGATCTCTCTTTCTTCTGGATTACGATGTTCCCACACACAAGGCTCTTCCCTTGGCTCAACCTGGGATGGAGCATCTGGCTTGGGCACTGCATCCTTTGCATCTGGAAACGAATTGGAAGGGAAGTACTGAGTGAAGTTTATCAATGATTCTAGATCAAGGGAAAAAAGGCAGAGGTCTACTCTACCCCAACTTTCTATTCCCACTAGCATGTCTCCTCTGGATGGCAGCACTTCTGTGGGGATAAACTGCTACCATCCAGAGGGAACACACGAAATCTTTTAGAAGAACCTGGAAAACAAGACAGTAGATTCCCTTATTTCTAGTGCAGAATTAGCTGGTCTCTGAAAACCAACAGGAGGCCAATTTTGGCTTATCCAAGAATATACAGATGCACCAAGGGGTTAGAGAAGTAAAATGATAGTTTGCTCCTACTCCAAATAGCAGCAGGGTAGTGCTGAATTCTATGGTAGTAGGTCTTATCACTGGGATTTTAATTTTTATCCTATTATAAGTAGTTCTGTCTTACACTAAAATCAGTTTCTTGAGTTCCCATTATGTATAAACAGGAAAGCCCTTGCCCAGGTAGTACTAATATTGGTTAATAAACATTTCACAGTCCTCTTCAGAAACTGCTCACTGAAGAAGGAAGGTATACCTTACCCAGGGACATAAGGGTTTTGTAGTTCTCCTTAACAAGGTTGTTGTAAAGCTCCTTCTGCCATTCATCCAAGTTCTTCCACTCGTCCTCAGAGAAGTAAACAGCAATGTCGACAAAAGTCACTGGCACCTGGGACAGCAAGAGTTTTATTCTAGCACCTCCTAGCCAACTCTCCAAGGTCATCACCTCCCCCTTCACCTGAAGGCCCCAAGACCTATTCCATCATTAGAACTTTTACTGTCCTTTGTTTCCTACTCTGCATCCTCCAAATTCCAGCCCAGGTGAGTCTGGTTTTAATGGAGTTAGTGCACTCCATTCTTGATATTCTGGAGATTATGATAACAATCATGATCAATGCTGCCCTTTCCTGGGCATTTACTCACATCCTGTCTTGCTTTGTTACTTAGATAAACTGGCTGTTGGAAGGTAAGGTTGTAGTCACTGTGCTGCTTTTGTCATTCAGAGTGACAAGGTGTGGAGGTTCTCAGAGTAGGTATCAGTCAGTAAAGTTCAGTAAAACCCTGTTACAAAACCTGTATTTCAGGTCAGGTCAGTTACTTTCCTTTTTTCCTTCTTCACAAAAACACGTAAAATCTAAAGGCATGTTCTAAACTCAAGGATCTTAGTCTGTTTTCTTAGACTGTTTCTTAGTCTGTATCCCAAGCATCTAGAAGCATATAGTAAAGAGCCAACAAATACTTGTTGAATAAGTAGAGTGTCAATACTTAGGAAGTTCCACGGTAGCCTGAGTCATTGTCTAATGTCAATTACTTGTTATTCAAGATATTCTCATCTGTTATAGAGAAGAAGTTATTATTTCAGTTTCATAGGGATCCTCATCTGTGTTCATTTCAGTCACTTACCAGTGTGGCCTCACCTTGGACTTAATCATTAAAATGGTTTTAATTCCATGACTTTAATAACCGAACTCCCCTTCTCTGATCACATCTTTCCCTCTTACCACTTTCAAATCCCTACTGAACCAGCTTTTCATTCTCACTTTGAAATGCAACCCCTCAAATCTCTCCCACCCTCTAATCCTAGTCGTTAGTCTTCTTACCTGCCTCTAGAGGACCAAAACTAGCATCTACGGTACCTTTGTATGAATTAGAACGACATCACTGTGGGCAGAGACAGCCCCACACCTCATGCCTAGCTTGATGAGCATGCAGTGCTTTTAGACAAATTGGAATCAGCTCCTGCACCAGGGTCACGGAGCCCTAAGGGCGTCATGTGCCGGCACATTGTGCACAACTGTATGCAGTGGCCCTGACCCTATCCACTGATGCCTCAATTGCATCTTTAGAATCAGAACTAGAACTTTTAATTCTCTGCACCTGCCACTATAATCCAGGATAAATCTCCCACCTGGGAAAATTGTCACAGACTACTTTCTTCATTTTAACTCCCTGGTGCTAGATAAAATTCACAAAATCCTACAGTCAACATCCATCATAAATTCATACCACTTATCTCGTGTCTGCTTAGGAAACCTTTAGTTGATCTCTTGTTGACACCTTGCTGTGTTCCCTGGGATGTTTGTTTCAAACTTTTTTATTTTCATTTTAATTTATTATTATTTATATTAGAGAAGTTGTAGGTTTATAGAAAAATCATGGATAAAATACAGGGTTCCCATATACTACCTTATTAGTAACATTGTGCAATGGTGTGGTACCCTTGTTACAAACGATGAAAGTACATTTTTATAATTGCACCATTAACTGTAGTCCATGGTTTAACTTAATGGCTTTCATTGTGTTGTGCAGTTCCATGGATTTTAAAAAAAATTTTATTCTAGTAATATATATATATAACCTAAAAGTTCCCCTTTTAACCACATTCAATGATATAATTCAGTGCTGCTAATTATGTTCACAATATTGGGCTACCATCATCACCATCCATTACCAAAATTTTTCCAATCCCAAGCAGGAACTCTGTACATTTTATGCCTCAACACTGTATTTCCTACCCCTACCCCATCCCATGGTAACCTATATTCTAGATTCTAAGAGTTTGCTTATTCTAGTAATTTTTTATCAGTGAGATCATACAATATTTGTCCTTTTGTGGTGGGATTATTTCATTGAACATGATGTCTTCAAGTTCGATCCATGTTATCACATATATCAGAATTCCATTCCTTTTTAGGGCTGAATAATATTTCATTGTATGTATACATAGCATTTGATTTATCCAATCATTGGTTGATGGACACTTTGTTTGCTTCCATCCTTTGACAACTGTGAACAATGCCACTTTTTTTTTTGTGGGGGGAGGGTGCATGGTCTGGGAATTGAACCCAGGTCTCCTGCATGGAAGGTGAACATTCTACCACTGAACCATCCATACACCCTAGAGCAATGCCACTTTGAAGATGGTGTGCAAATAACTGTTTTGAATATCTACTTTCAATTCTTTGGCGCATATACTTAGAAACGGGATTGCCGGGTCATATGGTAATTATATACTTACTTTCTAAGGAACTGCCAAACTGTCTTCTATAGCAGCTGCACCATTTTACATTCCCATCAGCAGTGAATGAAGGTTCCTATTTTTCCACATACTCTCCACATTTGTAATTTTCTGTTCTTATAATAGTAGTCATTGTAGTGGGTATGGAATGAGATCTCACTGTGGTTTTGATTTGCATTTCCCTGATGACAAAGAACACCTTTTTACGTGTTTATTGGTCATTTGTATATCGTCTTTAGAGAAATGTCAATTCAAGTCCTTTGCCCATTTTTTGATTGAGTTGTCTTTCTATTCTTCAGTTGAAGAATCTTTTAATATATTTTGGATATTATAATCCTTATTGGATATGTGATTTCCAAATATTTTCTCCTAATATGTAGTTGTTACTTTACTTTCATAATCAAGTTCTTTGAGGCACAAAATTTTTTAATTTTGATGAGGTCCCACTTATGAATTTTTTCTTTTATTGCTTGCGCTTTGGGTGTAAAGTCAAGAAGCCACTGCTAACCAAGGCCCTAAAGATGCTTCCCTGTTTTCTTCTAGGAGGTTTCACGGTTCTGGCTCTATTATTTAGGGCTTTGATACATTTTGAGCTAATTTTTATATTTGGAATGAGGTAGGCGGCTACCTTCATTCTTTTCTAAATGGAGATATTTTTTCTAGTACCATTTGTTAAAAGACTATTCTTTCTCAATTGAGTGATCTCCTTGTCAAAATTTCCTTGGCCATAAATGTGAGTGTTGATTTTTGAACTCGCAATTCAATTCCATTCGTCTATATGTCTGTCCTTGTGCCAGTACTATACTATTTTGATTACCGTGGTTTGGGAATAAGTTTAAGAAGTTGTAAGGCCCCCAACTTCATTCTTCTTTCCCAAGAGGCTTTATTTGGGGACCCTTACCCTTCTAAATAAATTTGATGATTGGCTTTTCCATTTCTGCAAAGAAGGGTGATGAATTTTGATTGGATTGCCTTGTATCTGCAAATTGCTGTAGACAGAACTGACATCTTAACAATATTTAGTCTTACAGTCTATGAACATGGAATGCCCTTGCATTTACTCAGGCCTTTTGATTTCTTTTAGCAATGTTTTGTAGTTCTCTGTGTAGAAGTTCTTTATATACTTGTTTAGATTCATTCCTAGATATTTGATTCTTTTAGTTGCTATTGTAAATGGATTTTTTTCTTGATTTCTTCTTCTGATTGTTCATTACTAGTGTACAGAAACACAACAAATTTTGGGGTCTTGAGCTTGTACCATGTTGCTGAATTTATTATCTCTAGGAGCTTTGTTGTAAAATTTTCCAGGATTTCCTATATATATAGGATGCCATATTCAAATAGGGAAAGTCTTACTTCTTCCTTTACCATTTGAATGCCTTTTATTTCTTTTCTTGTCAAATTTATCTGGCAAGAAATTCCAGTACAATTTTGAAAAACAGTGATAATAGTGGGCATCCTTGTGTTAGAGGGATCTTAACATCATCATTAAATATGATATTAGCTGTGGGTTTTTCCATATAGGTACTTTATCATGTTGAGGAAGTTTCCTTCTATTCCTAGTTTTCTGAGTGTTTTTTATCAATAAGAGGTGCAAGAGTTTGTCAAATGCCTTTTCTGCAGCAAATGAGATTATCATGTGTTTCTTCTCCCCTTCATTCTATTTATGTGGTGGATTATATTAATTGATTATCTTACTTACTTCAGATAAATTCCATTTGATCAAGGTGTGTGATTCTTTTAATGTGCTGTTGGATTTGGCTTGCTAGTATTTTGTTGAGGATTTTGCAGGTATATTCATAAGAGATATTGGTCTGTAATTTTCATTTCTTGTGGTATCTTTAGCCTTAGTATGAGGTTGATATTGGCCTTGTAGAATAAATCAGGGAGTGTTCCTTACTCTTCAATTTGTCAGAAGGGTTTAAGCAGGATTGGTGTTAGTTCTTGGAATATTTGGTAAAATTCACCTGTGAAGCAATCTGATCCTGGGCTTTTTTTTTTGCAAGGCTTATGATTACTGATTTTCTTTGTTTGTTGAGATCTTGTGTTTCTTCTTGAGTTAGTATAGGGAATATGTACTTTCTAGGAAGTTTTCCATTCCAACCAGGTTATCTCAATTGTTGGTATACAATTGTTCACAGTATTCTCTTTTTTTTTTTTTTTTTTTTTTAAATTTTTTAATCAAAAAAAAGAAAAGAAATTAACACAACATTTAGAAATCATTCCATTCTACAAATGCACTCAGTAATTCTTAGTATCATCACATAGATGTATGATCATCATTTCTTAGTACATTTGCATCGATTTAGGAAAAGAACTAGCAAAACAGCAGAAAAAAATATAGAATGTTATTATAGAGAAGAGAATTAAAATAATAATACTAATAATATATATATATATATATAAAGGAAAAAGAAAAAAAAACAAAAACAAAAGATGCAAACACACAAACAAACAAACAAAAAACCATATTTCAGGTGCAGCTTCATTCAGTGTTCCAACATAATTACATTACACTTAGGTATTATTGTGCTGTCCATTTTTGAGTTTTTGTATCTAGTCCTGTTGCACAGTCTGTATCCCTTCAGCTCCAATTACCCATTATCTTACCCTGTTTCTAACTCCTGCTGGTCTCTGTTACCAATGATATATTCCAAGCTGATTCTCGAATGTCGGTTCACATCAGTGGGACCTTACAGTATTTGTCCTTTAGTTTTGGGCTAGACTCACTCAGCATAATGTTCTCTAGGTCCATCCATGTTATTACATGCTTCATAAGTTTAGTCTGTCTTAAAGCTGCATTATATTCCATCGTATGTATATACCACAGTTTGTTTAGCCACTCGTCTGTTGATGAACATTTTGGCTGTTTCCATCTCTTTGCAATTATAGATAATGCTGCTATAAACACTGGTGTGCAAATGTCCGTCTGTGTCTTTGCCCTTAAGTCCCTTGAGTAGATACTTAGCAGTGGTATTGCTGGGTCGTAATCCATTCTGCCATTCTATGTCTTTTGATTGGGAAATTCAGTTCATTAACTTTTAGTATTATTACTGTTTGGATAATATTTTCCTCTACCATTTTGGCTTTTGTATTATATATATCATATCTGATTTTCCTTCTTTCTACACTTTACTCCATACCTCTCTCTTCTGTCTTTTCGTATCTGACTCTAGTGCTCCCTTTAGTATTTCTTGCAGAGCTGGTCTCTTGGTCACAAATTCTCTCAGTGACTTTTTGTCTATAAATGTTTTAATTTCTCCTTCATTTTTGAAGGACAATTTTGCTGGATATAGGAGTCTTGGTTGGCAGTTTTTCTCTTTTAGTAATTTAAATATATCATCCCACTGTCTTCTAGCTTCCATGGTTTCTGCTGAGAAATCTACACATAGTCTTATTGGGTTTCCCTTGTATGTGACAGATTGTTTTTCTCTTGCTGCTTTCAAGATCCTCTCTTTCTCTTTGACCTCTGACATTCTAACTAGTAAGTGTCTTGGAGAACGCCTATTTGGGTCTATTCTCTTTGGGGTGCGCTGCACTTCTTGGATCTGTAAATTTAGGTCTTTCATAAGAGTTGGGAAATTTTCAGTGATAATTTCTTCCATTAGTTTTTCTCCTCCTTTTCCCTTCTCTTCTCCTTCTGGGACACCCACAACACGTATATTTGTGCGCTTCATATTGTCATTCAGTTCCCTGATCCCCTGCTCAAGTTTTTCCATTCTTTTCCCTATAGTTTCTGTTTCTTTTTGGAATTCAGATGTTCCATCCTCCAGTTCACTAATTGTAGCTTCTGCCTCTTTAGATCTACCATTGTAGGTATCCATTGTTTTTTCCATTTTTTCTTCTTTGTCCTTCACTCCCATAAGTTCTGTGATTTGTTTTTTCAGATTTTCTATTTCTTCTTTTTGTTCAGCCCATGTCTTCTTCATGTCCTCCCTCAATTTATTGATTTGGTTTTTGAAGAATTTTTCCATTTCTGTTCGTATATTCAGCATTAGTTGTTTCAGCTCCTGTATCTCATTTGAACTATTGGTTTGTTCCTTTGACTGGGCCATATCTTCAGTTTTCCGAGCAGTCATCCATTATTTTCTGCTGGTGTCTGGGCATTTGATCAGATTTCCCTGGGTGTGTTACGCAGCTGGTTGAAAGCTTTTTCTGTGAAATCTCTGGGCTCTGTTTTTCTTTTCCTGCCCAGTAGGTGGCGCTCGTGGCGCTCGTCTGTCTGCACCGCAGTTGGCCCGGGAAACCGCGCGTGGAGGTGGGGGTCGCTGGCCGCCGCGGCTTGGGAGAGTGCCGGTCCTAATTGCCCAGCTGGCCCAAAACGCCAAGCGTGACGGGAGGGCCCCGCTATCCAACGTTCCCAGTCAGGCCGGTGAGCCACGTGCGTGGAGGGGACCCCAGTCGCCAGCCGCCCCAGCCGGGAAAACGTGCGCCCCTCGGGTAGCTCACCGCAGCAGATTCTCCCTGCCCGTTCAGCTGTTCCAGAATGGGGTACGCTGTCTTTTTGGTCTCTGTCGTGACTCCGGGAGCTGTTTCGTATTGTTTCTGTTTCTTTAGTTGCTTTTCTGGAGGAGGAACTAAGACCCGCGCGTCTTACTAAGCCGCCATCTTCTCCGGAAGTCCACAGTATTCTCTTATAGTTCATTTCACTGGGGTCGGTAGCTATGTCCCCTTTTCATTTCTGATTTGAGTTATTTTGTATCCTCTCTTTTTTCTGTAAAGATTTGTCAATTTTATGGATTTTCAAAGAAAAAACTTTAGGTTTTATTCTCTCTATTTTTTATAAACAGTAAATATTTATCTCCTCTCTAATCTTTGTTATTTCCTTCCTTCTACTCACTTTGGGTTTAATTCACTCCTCTTTTTCTAGTTCTTCTAATTTTGAGGTTAGGTCTCTGATTTGCAGTCCTTTTATAATGTAAGCATTTAGATATATAAATTTCCCTCTTGGCCTAGATTGTAAGCTCTTATAGCAGTCACATTTAGCCCTGAGTGGTAATTATTATTTCTGGATTTTGAGAGGCTGTTTTATATACGTACAACCTGGCATTTAGAGTTAAGAATGAAGCCATTCATACCGTGTTCATGGATTGGAAGACTAAATATAGTTAAGATGTCAATCCTACCTAAATTGATTTACAGATTCAATGCAATACCAATCAAAATCCCAACAACTTATTTTTCAGAAATAGAAAAACCAATAAGCAAATTTATCTGGAAGGGCAGGGTGCCCCGAATTGCTAAAAGCATCTTGAGGAAAAAAAATGAAGCTGGAGGTCTCGCGCTGCCTGACTTTAAGGCATATTATGAAGCCACAGTGGTCAAAACAGCATGGTATTGGCATAAAGATAGATATATTGACCAATGGAATCGAATAGAGTGCTCAGATATAGACCCTCTCATCTATGGACATTTGATCTTTGATAAGGCAGTCAAGCCAACTCACCTGGGACAGAGCAGTCTCTTCAATAAATGGTGCCTAGAGAACTGGATATCCATATGCAAAAGAATGAAAGAAGACCCGTATCTCACACCCTATACAAAAGTTAACTCAAAATGGATCAAAGATCTAAACATTAGGTCTAAGACCATAAAACAGTTAGAGGAAAATGTTGGGAGATATCTTATGGATCTTACAACTGGAGGCGGTTTTATGGACCTTAAACCTAAAGCAAGAGCACTGAAGAAGGAAATAAATAAATGGGAACTCCTCAAAATTAAACACTTTTGTGCATCAAAGAACTTCATCAAGAAAGTAGAAAGACAGCCTTCACAATGGGAGACAATATTTGGAAATGATATATCAGATAAAGGTCTAGTATCCAGAATTTATAAAGAGATTGTTCATCTCAACAACAAAAAGACAGCCAACCCAATTACAAAATGGGAAAAAGACTTGAACAGACACCTCTCAGAGGAGGA
Source organism: Tamandua tetradactyla (assembly GCF_023851605.1). Taxonomy (NCBI): domain Eukaryota; kingdom Metazoa; phylum Chordata; class Mammalia; order Pilosa; family Myrmecophagidae; genus Tamandua; species Tamandua tetradactyla. Next base: position 193,620,855 of record NC_135327.1, on the reverse strand, counting down.
AATACAAATGGCCAAAAGGCACATGAAGAGATGCTCAATGTCCCTGGCCATTAGAGAAATGCAAATCAAAACCACAATGAGATATCATCTCACACCCACCAGAATGGCCATTATCAACAAAACAGAAAATGACAAGTGCTGGAGAGGATGCGGAGAAAGAGGCACACTTATCCACTGTTGGTGGGAATGTCAAATGGTGCAACCACTGTGGAAGGCAGTTTGGCGGTTCCTCAAAAAGCTGAATATAGAATTGCCATACGACCCAGCAATACCATTGCTGGGAATATACTCAAAGGACTTAAGGACAAAGACACAAACGGACATTTGCACACCAATGTTTATAGCAGCGTTATTTACAATTGCAAAGAGATGGAAACAGCCGAAATCTCCATCAACAGAAGAGTGGCTAAACAAACTGTGGTATATATATACGATGGAATACTATGCAGCTTTAAGACAGGATAAACTTATGAAGCATGTAATAACATGGATGGACCTAGAGAACATTATGCTGAGTGAGTCTAGCCAAAAACTAAAGGACAAATACTGTATGGTCCCACTGATGTGAACAGACATTCGAGAATAAATTTGGAATATGTCCTTGATAACAGAGTCCAGCAGGAGGTAGAAACAGGGTAAGACAATGGCCAATTGGAGTTGAAGGGATACAGACGGTGTAACAGGACTAGATACAAAAACTCAAAAATGGACAGCACAATAATACCTAATTGTAAACTAATCATGTTAAAACACTGAATGAAGCTGCCTCTGAGCTATAGGTTTTTGTTTTGTTTTGTTTTGTTTTGTTTTGATTTTACTATTATCACTTTTATTTTTTTCGCTATATTAACATTCTATATCTTTTTCGGTTATGTTGCTAGTTCTTCTAAACCAATGCATATGTACTAAGAAATGATGATCATGCATCTATGTGATGATGTTAAGAATTAATGAATGCATATGTAGAATGGTATGATCTTTAAATGTTGGGTTAATTCCTTTTTTTCCGTTAATTAAAAAAAAAAAAAGAGAGAGAAGGGATAATTGGAGCTGAAGGGATACAGACTGTACAACGGGACTGGATATAAAAACTCAGAAATGGACAGCACAATACTACCCAATTGTAATGCAATTATGTTAAAACACTGAATGAAGCTGCATGTGAGTTATAGGTTTTTTTTTCTTCTCTATTATTGTTTTAATTCTTATTCTGTTGTCTTTTTATTTCTTTTTCTAAATCGATGCAAATGTACTAAGAAATGATGAATATGCAACTATGTGATGTTATTAAGAATTACTGATTGTACATGTAGATTGGAATGATTTCTAATTGTTTTGTTAATTCTTTTTTTAATTAATAAAAAAAAAAGAATGAAGCCATTCAGATCAGGATAAAAGTAATTCAGAAAACAAGGGTAAAAAAGACATTGTCTACATTTTAGAACCTCATCTTCTCTTTGAGACCAAAGGAAGAAAGGTTTATTTTGTCCAGAACATAAATTTTCTCAATCTGTCTGGATAGAAAATTTTCTCAATCTGTCTGGATAGATCACTTGAATAATCCATACACAGGGGGTCCAGAATAAGAATGAGGACCTTTAATCCTGTATAGCTAACGTAATGCCTAGATACATCCCAGAGTATATTAAGCAGACAATCAAAAAGTATTGGTGAAGTCCCTTGAGGATGGGAGAAAATATAAGGAACTGTTAAACTTAACCATTTGGGAAACCCCAGATACTGTGTCAAACTTTAGGGACATTCAAATCAATAGGCGAAGCCCTTGATCTTGAAGCTTGCTCTTGTGAAGCTTATGTATATAGTGGAGAAGTTTAACCTACCTATAGTAGCTATGACTAAGAGTTACTTTTGGAGGACCTTTTCTGTTGCTCAGATGTGGCTTCTCTCTCTCTCTCTCTCTCTAAGCCCAATTCTGCAAGTAAAATCATTGCCCTCCCCTATACATGAGACATGACATCCAGGGGGTGAAAGTCTCCATGGTGGCATGGGAGATGACTCCCATGGATGAGTCTGGCCCTGGCACTGTGGGATCAACAATGCCATTCTGTCCAAAAGGGGGAAAAGAAGTAGAACAAATAAGGGATCAGTGACCGAGAGAGTTCAAATAGTGTTGAGAGGCTACTCTGGAGATCACTCTTATGCAAGCTTCAGTCAGACATTGATACCTATCATAACTTGCCAAACCCCAACCAAAACCAATCCTAAAGAATACCTGGGGTATTATATAAGATTTTACAAAGGTTCCATGCACTAGGGTAACTTTCCAGAAACCTACAACCTCCAGATAGGTCACTGGACCAAATAAGTCCTGAAATACAGAGGGGCCAGACTCTCCAGAATATCAACCAGTTCCATCCCCCATCCCATATTATTGATAGCCCCTTTCAACATGAAAAATTTAGAATAGGCATAGTCCAAATAATCCTATAGAGTCAGAGAAAGGACACAGGCGATGGTGGAGTTATACAGAGAAGATATTCAGCACTATGATTGCTGAATCGGTATATTGATATTTCTTTTAGTCTCAACTACCTTAGAGTAGCTAGAAGTAAAAACCTAAAATGGTGGAATTGTAACCCATACCAAACTCTGAAATCTGTTCTATAACTAATTGTTGCAATGTGCTTTGGAATTCATTGCTTTTTAATATATATTTTATTTTTCACAAAAAAGAAAAAATTTCAATATTTCTTCTAGCCTCCAGGGTTTTGGAGAAGCTAGAAGGAAAAGTGTGAAATAGTGGAATGGCAACCCATAACAAACTCTGAAATCTGTTCCATATCTACTTATTGAAGTGTTCTTTGAAAATCATTGTGTTTTTCTCTTTGTATATATCTTGTATTTAACAATAAAAAACGTTCGCAATTTTTTTTTCATTTCAGCTCAGCTTTTGCTGTATCCCATATATTTTTAATATATATATATATACACACACATATATATATGTATATATATTTTTTGCATGCTGTATGGCAGGGGTCACGTTTCATTCTTTTTCCATGTGAGTAACCCATTATTGGCAGCACCATTTGTTGAATTTTTGTTTGTTTTTTGTTTTGGGGAGGTCATGGGCAGGGAATCGAACCCAGGTCTCTCACATGGGGGGCAAGAATTCTACTACTGAACCACCCTTATACCCCTTTTTAAATATTTTGCTTTTGTTTGTTGCATGAGCAGGCACTGGGAATCAAACTCGGGTCTCTGGCATGGCAGGTGAGAATTCTGCCATTGAGCCACCGTTGCACTGTCTTAAATATTTTCATTGACAGTTTTTACATACATACATTCCATATATGGTGTACAATCAGTCGCTCACAATAGCATCACATAGTTGTGTATTCCTCACCATGATCATTTTTTAGAACATCTTCATCACTCCAGAGAAAGAAATAAAAGGAAAAAGAAAAAACTCATACATACCATACTCCTTACCCCTCCCTCTCATTGACCACTAATATTTCCATCTACCCAATTTATTTGACCCTTTGTCCCCCCCGTTATTTATTCATCCTTTATCCATATTTTTTTTTACTCATCTGTCCATAAGCTAGATAAAAGGAACAACAGATACAAGGTTTTCACAATCCCAGAGCCACATTATAAAAGTTATATCTTTATACAATCATCTTTAAGAATCAAGGTGGGGGTGGTGGTGCAAGGGTAGTTCAGTGGTAGGATTCTAGCCTGCCATGCAGGAGACCCGGTTTGATTTCCGGACCATGGACTTTCCACCCCCCAAAAAAACCACACACACAAAAAACAAACAAACAAAAGAAAGAAAATAAATAAACAAAAATTCAACATATGATGTTGCAATAACAGGATACTCACATGGAAAAAGAATGAAATGTAACCCCTGCCATACATACAGCTAAAACAAACAAACAAAAAAGAATCAAGGCTATTGGATCACAGCTCAACAGTTTCAGGTACTTCCCTCCAGCCATTCCAATATACTGTAAACTAAAAAGGGATATGTATATAATGCATAAGAATAACCTCCAGGATAACCTCTTGACTCTGTTTGAAATCTCTCAGCCACTGACACTTTATTTTTTCTCATTTCTCCTTTACCCCTTTTGGTCAAGAAGGCTTTCTCAATTCCCTGATGCTGGGTCCTGGCTTATCTCAGGAGTTCTGTCCCACATTGCCAGGAGATTTACACCCCTGGGAGTCGTGTCTCACGTGGTGGTGGGGGTTGGCGGGGGAAGGGCAGTGAGTTCACCTGCTGAGTTGGCTTAGAGAGAGGCCACATCTGAGCAACAAAAGAGGTTCTCTGGGGGTGACTCTTAGGCCCAATTTTAAGTATGCTTAGCCTATCCTTTGCAGGAATTCATTTCATAGGGGCGAACTCCAAGATCAAGGGCTTGGCCTATTATTTGGTTTTCCCCACTGCTTGAGAGAATATGAGAAATTATCCAAATGGGGAAATTAAATATTTCCTCCTTTCTCTGAAGTCCCCTAAGGGGGCTTTGCAAATACTTACTGACTGCAAATTACTCTTGGATATATCAGGGCATCACAATAATCTGGACAAACCAACAAGGTCTCACACCCTGTTCAAGATTCCATGTACTTATGGTGTTCCACTAAACTGACCATACAAGTTAAATTAGGAAATGTACTACCCAAAATATAAATTTTGCACCAAATCAACATCTCTCCCTTTGGTCTCTCACAGAAGTTGAAGTTTGAAAATATGGACCATATCCTCTTTTACTCTGTATTCTCATTTACCTTAGTCCTATCCAGATCAGCTTCATTCATTCTCTACTGGAAGTTTGATCACTTAACTTTTTAAACAGTTCCTTTACGGGGTACTACTGACTTTCATAGCTACAGAGCTCTAACTCTGAGTCTCAGGTATCACATAAATACCTGAAGTTTCTGGGAACAACCAGGTTATAAAACAATCAGCTCAGTATCTCAGAATTTAGAAATAACAGTTAAAACTCCTGAATATATCTTACTATCGTAAGAGCTTATAATCTAGGAGCCTTTATAATAGGTCCCAACCTGATAACCCATGTTATTAATTTCAGTTCACCGAGTTTTTATATTACAGTTAGTCCATATGATTGAGGCACAATAATATTTGTCATTTTGTTCCTGATAGTTTCATTTAATATACAGACCTCAAGGTTCATACACACAGTTGCATGTCTCACAACTTCATTCCTTCTTGCGGCCACTCAGTAGTCCAGTGTATGTATAAACCACAGCTTCCCCTTTCATTCCTCAGTCATTGTACCACCTCCATTCTTTGTTGCATCCCATAAGTTTTAATAGTTTGTATTTTCATTTTCCAGTCACCTCAAGATATTTCCTAGTTTCCCTTATAATTTCCTTTCAACCTATTGGTTAATTTCCACTATTTATGAATTTTCCATTTTTCCTTTTGTTACTGATTTTTATCTTCATTGCATTGTGGTTGTAGAAGATACATGTATGATTTCAATATTTTAAAATTTACTGTGACTTGTTTTGTGACCTAAAATATGATCTATCCTGGAGAATGATCCACGTGCTGCACTCTCATAGAATGTATATTCTGCTTTTGTTAGGTTCAGTGTTATATATTATACATACACATATATATATACATATACATATATGTTAGATCTAGTTGATTTAGAGTATCATTCAAGTCTTATATTTCCTTATTGATCTTCTGTCAGGATGTCCTATCCATTATTGAAAGTGGTGTTTTAAAATCTCCTATTATTAATGTAAACTCTGCATTTCTCCCTTCAAATCTGGCAGTATGTCCTTTTTATATTTGGGTGCTCTGCTGTTAGGTGCATATATATTTATAATTGTTAGGTCTTCTTGTTGATTTTTTGTCTTCGACAGTTTTTGACTTAAAGTCTATTTTACCTGATATTGGCTAGCTCTCTTTTGGTTGCTATTGGCATGGCATATTTTTCACTTTTAACCTACTTATGTCTTTGATTTATGGTGAGTCTCTTGTAAACAGCATAAAGTTGGGTTATGTTTTTTTATCCATTCTGGCAATCTCTGCCTTTTGTTGGGAAAGTTTAATCCATTTACATTTAAAGTCACTACTGATAACAAAAGACTTTCTTCTGCCGTTGTCCTATTTAATCCCTATAAGTGTTATACCTATTTTGCCCCTCAATTCTTCTTTTGATGCCTAATTTCATATTTATTTGATTTTCTTGTATTGTATAATATTAAGTGCCTTCTCATTTCTATCTGGATATATTTTTCATATATTTTCCACGTAGTTACCATGGCGTTAAAGTTGAATGTCCTAAATATTTAACAATTATATTTGATATGATACCAACTTGATTTCAGTAGCATACACATTTACTGTTCCTATACCCTTTCATCTCCCTTTTGTACTTGTTACAAATTATATCTCTGTACATTGTATGTCTCAAACCACAGATTAACCATTATTTTTTAGCATTTGTATTTTAGCACCATCTAGGAAGTAAGAAGTGGAATTATATACCAAACAATACAATACAATAGTACTGGCATTTATAATTACCTATATGATTAATACACCAGAAGTTTTTATTTCTTTATGCCAGTTTGAACCACTGTATTAGCATCCTTTCCTTTCAGTCTGAAGAACAACGTTTTGAATTACTTGTAGGACAATTCTGGTAGTGATGAACTCTTTCAGCTTTTGTTTATCTGAAAGTTTTAACCTTTCCCTTTTTTTGAAAGAAAGCCTTGCTAGATAAAAAATTCTTGGTTGGCAACGGTTTTCTTTCAGCACTTTAAGTGTTTCAACCCACTACTTCTTGCCTCCATAATTTTTGATGAGAAATAGGAACCTAATCTAATTGGAACTCCCTTGTATATAACATGTCTCTTTTCTCTTGTAGCTTTCAGAACTTGTTCCTGGTCCTTCGCATTTGAGTTTGATCAGTATGTGATAGGGCATATTTTTCTTCATGTTTATCATGTTTGGTATTTTCTGGGCTTCTTGGATTGCATATTCATATCTTTTGCTAAGTTTAGGAAGTATTCTGTCATCATTTCTTTTAATATTCCTTCTGTCCCTTTCTCTCTTTTGTCTCCTTCTGGGAATCTCATAATGCATGTATTCTGCATATTGGTACACTTAATGGTGTTCTGGAGTTCTCTTAGGCTTTTAACACTTTTTTATAATTCTTTTTGTCTTCTACTCCTCAACTTGACTCATTTCAGTTGTCTTATATTTGAGTTCACTAGTTCTTTCTTCTGTCAACTCCAATCTGTGGCTGAAATCCTCCTAGAATTTTTCAGTTCAGTTAATTCAGTTCAGTTATTGTGGGTCTTCAACTCCAATAGTTCTGTTTGGTTCTTTTAAAAAATACATATCTCTTTACTGAGATTCTCTTATCATTCATTCATTGTTTTCCTGATATCCTTTGGTTCTCTGTAAATTCCTTCATCTCCTTGAGCATACTGAAGATCATTTTCCTTTTAAGTCTTTGTCTGGTATGTCCACAGTCCAGTCTTCTTCTTGATGATTTCTAGATTTTTATCCTCTCCTTTGAATGGGCCATCATTTTCTGTTCTTTTGTCTTGTAGTCTTTTGTTGCACACTGTACATTCTAATATTTTAAAATGTTACGTCTGGAATTTTTCCCTGAGATATGCGTTTCTTGAATTTATAACCAGCTGGTGATATGACAGAGATCTTCCTAAGTGTCAGGAGCTAACAAAACCAAGAATATATAAGCAAAAGCACTTTTCACCACCTTTCAAATTGGCTTTGCTTTGGCTGATGCTCTCTATCAGCAATAGCCCTCCTATCAAGGTCAGCCCAAGGCAAATGCAAAGTGCAGGTTCCTCTCTGTCTTTTCTGGGCCTGTGTATTGTCCTAGGCTTCTGCTTGCTAGCGGTCTTAGGAGTTCCTCTGTTTACAGGAGTTTGAATGCCCCTTCTAATTCTCAGGAAAGATGTTCTCACTCTGCTGGATTTTTCCATGGAAGGACTTGGAGCAGGGAAGCCTTTGCTCCAGGCTGTCCATCTTAATTGTTTTTCACACTGCTTTTGTTTATTAGAGGGCAATTTGGGGGTGGGGGGGGTGGGGGCATGGAGAGGATGCCATATGTCACAGAGGAGTTTTCCAAACTGTCCTGGGGAGGGGATGAGAGAAAGTTCAGGAAAGGCTTCCCAAAACTGTGCTTCCTTGACTCAGCCCTTATCCAGTCAATGCAGCCCTTCCAACTGTCCTCTACAACCCTGAGGAAGTATACTGTCCTCAAGTTTCCTCTGCCACCTTTATCCAGGATGGGTTGGAACGATGGCCATCCTCAGAACTGGTCCCCTAGAGATCCGAAGTAGCTAATCAAAAGCAGTGATCAAAGACTGGCCCATGCCTCCCCTCACCCTCCTCCCCACCGCCCCAGATCTCGGGGAATTTTTATGTCCTTCTCTGACATGGGCAAGCTACACCACACTACTGCCTGCCATGAGGGCGGGGGATTGGGTATCAGGGCAGAGAAAGCAATTTACTGATATTTTCAATAATTTACCAGCACTTTCCTCCTGCTCTTCCATGGATGCTTCACAGTATTCTTTTGACTCCAGAGCTTTAAAATAGTTGATTCAGACAGTTCCTTCCTATTTAATAGCTACTTATTCTAGTGGAGGCACTGATTCCTGGAGCTTTTTATTCTACCATCCTTTCCTTGCCCCTCTCCTCCTCACCAAGACCAAACTCCTCCACATTTACCCTTCATTTATACTCCACCTCTTTAATCTAAATAATGTTTTCTCTTTCACATCTTCAGTTTTCCCTTTGGCTCCTTCCTTTCAGGGTCATCCCGACCTAAGGAAGAACCTTCATTTAACTCTGCTACTTCAAATTACCATCCTCTCACTTTTTCCGTTCTGTTTTTGCTTCTTCAAAATCCAAACACAGTTTAACCTCTTAAAAAATATCTAAGCATCTACCTTCTCTGAAATTACACCTTTAAATAAAGGTCACTCTTTCTGACTTCTTTGAAATAGCTAGCACTAGGAACAATATACTTCTGATCTAGAAGTTTCTCCAGCTATTTTTCCCATAACTGTGTTGCCTCCTATCCTCTTGGCCCATGTCTTCTCTACTGCTTCTTCTTCCTACTCCAGGACCCAAGGTTCTTTCCTTATTCTTCTCTGGTTCATAACTTTTCCCCTGGCAATTTCAACTTACAACTTTACAACTTTGGCTGTTATCTCTTTACAGATGACTTCCTTCAACTTTCATTGCTCCCTTCACAAAGTTCACATATTCAACAGCCTTCTAAGTAGCTCCATTTAATCATCTTTTAAGTTTCTCACACTAAATATAGCTAAAACCAAATTCATTATCTTTTCCAACATACCAATTCCTCTGCCTCCCTTCACCATTTCATATGAAGGATCAAAACTATGGAGTCATATTCTTACAGTTGGAAACAGACCTCATTTTCTTAAAATTTTTGTAATTTTGTATATAGTAAGTACTTTTTGAAACTTACCACATACCCAACACTGAGCTGGGATTCAGCAGAAGTCTGAGACACAGTCCCAGGTTGCAGGTAGCCTATAATCTACATAGAAAGACTACCTAAGAACTATGAGTGATACAACAAATAGATAAAATAGAAGCAAAGAGGCACAAAGGATCTGAGAGAGAAGATCCTTCCTTGAATCTGAGAGCTTAAGAGAATGCATTAAGCCCTCCCAAGAATACATGATGAATTATAACTATGGCCAACGTCACTAATTAACTCCTATATTGTGTCACGGTTATGATGGTTTTAAAATATGTCTACAAATTCTTTGACAGTCTTAAAAAGCCTAAATCCCTTCCTCTTGAAGGTGGGCAGGACTTAGTGACTTGCTTTAAAAACAAATAAAACAGAAGTGACAGTATACTACTTATAAAATGATGATATATAAGACATGAGAGCCTTTGTCTTGGTTTCTCTCTCTGGATCACTTACTCTGGGGGAAGCCAACTGACATCCGGAGGACAGTTAAGCAGTACTATGAAGAGGGCATGTGGCAAGGAACTAGGGCTTCTTCTCAATAGCCAAGTGAGGGCATTATTTTGGAAGCGGATCCTCTAACTTCGATCATGTTTTCAAGTGACTGCAGCTTTGGCAAAGAGCTTGACTATAACGTCATGAGACTAAGAACCAGTTAAGCTGCTTCCAAATTTCTGACCCACAGAAATTCAAAGATGATTAATATTTATTGTTTTAGGCTGCTAAGTTTTGGGGTAATTTGTTACATAGCAATAGATAATATGATGATTTCCACACTGTTTTCCCATACACAAAAATCAATCCTCACAATTCCATGAAGTATTATTAACACCTCCATTTGACAGATGAGAACACTGAAACGCAGAGGGACCAGCTGAGAATTTACCTAATTATTTATTTATACTTCATTTCTTTCAAAGAAGAACTGAAGAGGCTCAGATACAACAAAAAACATACTTGTCCAATGTAGAAAAACCAGTATGTCACAAAGCCAGGATTCAAACCCAAGTCTTCTGATTCTGTGCTTATTTCATCACTTCTTGATAGCACATGTCAACTCAACACTTAATAAATGCTCATAAGGATGCAACACGGAGTTAAAGCATGCAGTATAGATAAGAAAAAAGGACCGGCTACTAAATGCTGATTACAATGAACAAGCAAAATAAGCAAAATCACACTGAAAACAAGTGGGCTGCAGAGGCCAGGGAATATTTTATGGAGGAACCAAAGCCACTACCAAAACTCCATTCTGTGACATCTCAATAAATAAATGTCAGACACCTCCCCTGTCAAAGTAATTAAGTTGATTGCCTCAGTAAATACAAAGACAAGACCTAGCCCCTTACACTGATGTGTTAGCTGGAGAGATTCATTCAGCAAATACTTTTTTTTTTTTCTCAGTGAAAGCTTTTTTTTAATTTATTAATTTAAAAAAATTAACAACAAACAAACAAAACATTAAGATATCATTCCATTCTACATATATAATCAGTAATTCTTAATATCATCACATAGTTGCATATTCATACTTTTTGAATACCAACTATCAGCCAGGTTCTGTTCTAAGCACTGGGGACAAAGCAGTAAACCATGCAGGATTTACATCTGGTCAGGGAAAACCACTCAAGAAGACACACAAAAAAAGTAACTATTTAAGATGTTCAATGGCATATCTACTTTGGAGAAAATTAGAACAGGTTCTGGGAAAAGAATATCCTGGGGTAGGGGTGAACTTGGTTATTTTATATAGGGTGGCCACAGAAGGGCATAGTGATAGAGTGATAACTGAGCAGGCACCTGATGGAAGGGAGGGAGGGAGCCATACAGATATCCAGGGAAAAGTACATGTGCTATGTTGGCACAACAAGGGGCCCATGTGTTGGGAAGGAGTGGGCAAGAGGGTGCGTAGCACAGATGAGACTGGAAAGGTGGGTAAAAAAGCAAAGGCCACTGAAGCAACTGTGGCTCTTATTGTGAGTAAGATGGGAAGCCATTTTACATCTATATGCAATGGAGAGATTGATTTGTAAAAAAAGATGGGAAGCCATTTCAGAGTTTTAAGCAGAGGTGTAATATGAATGATGTGTAATTTTAAAGGATCACTTGGGCTGCTCTGATGAGAACAGATTGTAAATGGCACAAGAATGGAGACAAAGAGAAAGTTTGGAGACTATGGCAATAATCAGATAAGAGATGAAAGTGGCTTGGCCCAGATAATGGTTAATGTGGCAAAGGTGGTGAGGAGTGGCCAGATTGTGGATTTTGAAGAAAATGCAGATCAAATCTGCTAACGTATTAGAAGTAGGGTGTGAGAATGAGAGGAGACAACTAGGATGACTACTCCAAGACTTCTGACCTGAGCAACTGAAAGGATGGAGTTATCTAAGGGAGACGGGAAAACTTTGGGAAGATCAAAATTTCAGGCAGAAGATCAGGAATTCATGTTCAGTCAGATATTTACTGACATCAAAGTGGAAATGTTGACGTAACAGGTAGGATCTGGCATTCAAGGAAGCCTGGCAAGATACAAAGAAAGAGACCTACAGATTATATTTAAACCATAAAACTGGATGAAATCATGAAGGGAGTGAGTACAGATAAAGTAAAAGACAAAGACTGAGCCTTGGACCATGCCAAACATTAAGAAATTAGGCAAAGGAAGTGAAACTAGCAAAGAAGACGGAAGAAACAGCTAGTAAGGTAGGAAAAAAGTCAAGAGAGAGAGTGTTCTAGAAGTCATCTGAAAAAGGTATTTCAAAGAGGGATTGATCACCTGTGTGATATGCTGCTGATGGGTCAAGGAGGGTGAAAACCAAGGCCAACCACTGGCTTTAATACTGTGCGCATTCTTAGAGCCATGCGAAGAGTAGAGAAGATGGAGGGGTGTGAGGGAAAGTCTGATTGGAGTGAGTTCCAGAGAGAATGACCCAACTACCAATTTACTGGAATACTGAGAACAGAGAACATGTTAACTGACACCACAGGGGATGCAATTAGCAGAATCTAGACAATGAGAAAGAAACTGGACAGGACAAATGATCCAGTTTCCTCCACAAATAAACTTCAAGGAAAGATAAAACAGATGGAAGAGGAACCTATGGATTAAAAAAGATTTATCAATCACAATGGACCTTATTTAAATAAATAAATGAAAATAATTATCAAATTCTTGAAGCAATTTGAACTTTGAACACTGAATGGATATTTGAGTACATTGAGGCTTTTATGTGTTGTTGTGGGGGAGGCGGTAATAATACTGTGACTGGGTTTTGTTTTTTGTTTTTGAGTCCTTACATTTTAGAGCTACATACTGAAATATTTGCAAATTAAATGAATGCTGTCTGGGATTTGCTTCAAAATAAAATGGGAGGGTTACAAAAATAAATAAATAAATAAAATGAAGGAGAAGAGTGCAGAAATTTAGATGAAACACGACTGGCCAACAGTTAAAGCTGAATGATGGGTATAAGGGGTTTTACCACACTATTCTGCCTACTTTATTTATTTTTTATTTATAATACATAACCACATACATACACAAACATTCTTGTCATATGATCATTCCATTCTTGTTATATAATCAATAACTCACACTATCATCACATAGTTAAATATTCATCATCATGATCATTTCGGAGAACATCTGCATCAATTCAGAAAAAGCAATAAAAAGAAAACAGAAAAAAATTCATATATACCATACCCCTTACCCCCCCTTCACCCATCACCAGCATTTCAATCTACTAAATTTATTTTAACATTTGTTCCCCCTATTATTTATTAATTTTTAATCCATATGTTTTACTTATCCGTCAATAAGGTAGACAAAAGGAGCATCAGACACAAGGTTCTCACAACCACACAGTCACACTGCAACAGCCATATCATCATACAATTATCTTCAAGAAACATGTATCCTGCCTACTTTATGTTTGAGTCATACATAGTTAAGAAGAAGGAAAAAGGAAAGAAAACGGGGGAAAAAGAATTGGAGACAGCAGCAAAAAAAAAATTGCAGACAGCAATTACAGACAACTCTTTAAAGGCATTTTGCCATAACCAGAAGAGAAATGAGGCAATCACTGGAGGGAGCCACAGGTCAAGGGATGTTTTTTATTACAGAGATGAGTAATATCACAAAATGTTTACATACTGATGGGACGATCCATACAGAGGGAAAATTGATGATGCAGAGGAGAAAGAGGAGGATTGGTGGGCGACTTCCTTGAGTAAGTGAAAGGAGATCTGATATGCAAGAGGCTGGTCTCAGACAGAAGCAGGGGACAATGAAGAGCATATGGGCACAGACACAGGTAGATGGGTACGTGTGGGGGTGGCATGTGTTTATCTCTTTTGAGTGACTTCATTTTCTCAGTGAAATAGAAAGCAACATCATCAACTGAGAATAAGGTGAGAAGGAAAAGTGTGAAATTATCCAGGAGATTGAGAGAGCAAGTGGAAGAAGGGATGTAGTACAAATTCTGAACTGTGAGGAGGGTCCACTTGAAGTTGATGGTTATGACTTGAAAGTGATTCCAGTTAACATGCTTTCAGGTCTTTCTCCAACCACATTCAGACATGCAGATACAAAGATAACTAGTGACATATGGTCATTTATAAGCATCAAGTGAAAACAAAAGGCAATAAAGAGCTGCAGGAATTTATGAGACAGTCAACCAGACAACTCAGAGAGGGTCAGGGACTAATGAGAGGAAAGGGTCAAAGACAGAAACATGCAGACCCTGTGGGGAGTGGATGGAGGTCAGTCTCATTGACGTTCAACACTAGAGACGAGGTTAATTGGAGAGGGGATTTAAGAGGTTCCTGAAATTAGAGAACAGAGAATAAGAGCACTGACTAATTGAAATCAAGGACTTTCGTCACCTATGCTGTTTCTCACCACCTTCCCTGCCCCTGGAGCTGCACATACCTTGGGAACCTCTCCCTTGCTACCTGGGGGCAGCCGCAGGACCCAGAAGTTCCTGTTTCTCAGCAGGTTCTCCATGTTCTCCAGCCGCCTCTGCAGCAGCCCATATTCCTGCAGCAGGGTCCCCAGCACGGCCCACTTGCTCTCCATGTGGTTTCCAAACTCCACGGCCGTCTTCTCACAGTCAGCCAGCTTCTTCTCGGCTGTCCCTGTCCTCCCCTCCAGGTTCAGCAGCTGGCTGGCCTGGGCATCTACCTTTCTCTCCACAGCCTGAATGGCAGCCACCACGGTCCAGAGTGAGATTTCTGCGGTAGGCAACTGGGGCTCACGCATCATGCGGTCAGGGAAGACAGGTGCCCTATCAGGGAAGGGTGGGAACTGGAAAGGCATTGGTCGCCGGGTGTCCATGTCCCATTCCTGAGCCTGTGTGCAGAGGGAGAAGTCCAGGGTGAGACTCTGTGTTAGAGGCAGGAGGGCAGCCAGAGAACAGGGGATCATATGCTATTGCTCTGCGTTCTGTCAAGCCTCCATCCTCAGGCTATGGCCCTTTAGAACCCCCAACGATAACCAGAATAACTAACCACCCAGCTAACCACCTCCCCATTTCCTGCCTGCAGGGGTCAGCCTGGTCACTACTTTACCCACCTTGACCCTTGGCAAATCAAGGCTGTGGAGCCCAACCTTAAATGTCACATACCATTTTCTTTGACTAGAATAGCAGCCCTCCTCAATGGCTAAACTTAATAATAAACACTGTATTTGACTAGTGGTTTGTTTATGTGTGTGTTTTCAAAGAAAGAATTTCCAGGCAAGCTATCATGCTCTAATCTTCCTAGCGATGTATAAGCAGGTTAGGGCAAGAATGATTATCTCTGCTTTCAAGATGATGAAACTGAAGATTAAGAGTACCAGTCCAAATATAAAGGTCAAGACAGAGAAGTGGCTGTTCCTTCCACAGTGCCTCACTTCACTGCCAACTGAAACAGCTCTAGGTGCTGCAGGTAACATAAAAACACATTTCAGGTAAGTGCTGCTGCCACCATTCCTGTCAGGGCCATGGCAGGGGGTAGAAAATTAGACAGCTCAGACTGAAGAACAGATGAGCAGTGTTTTGATTCCTCCAAAGTGAAAAGAAGTTTACAAAAAAAAAAACAAACACCAAAAAACCCCTCATTAGGATGGAAAAGGGGGGCAGTATTTGTTCCCATGCCCCGAGGCCTGCAGGCTGGGGCTAAGGAGAAAATCTCCTGGCCCCCACCCTGCTTCCTGAGGGAGGGGAAGTCCCATGGTCTGGGGCTTCCCCCCTTATCTTCCCTGGAAGGTGAGGCCTGTAGGTATTGGTTGGTGGTTGAACCATTATGGCCACAGGGATGAGTTGAGGGTGGTTAGCAATTCAATGACAATCTGGGAACTGAGCACTTGGAGCTTACCACGAAACAGCACTGGCCAAAAAAAAATCGCTCTCCTTTCCACAGAGACAGGAGAAGGTGCCATTTTCTAACCTCCCTGCTGCAGTTGTAGAGGCCCTCAGATTGGGAAAACTGGAGAACTGCCGCTTTGAGGTAATGTGGGCTCCTCTTTCCCTGCTCAGAGCCAGTGATGAGCACATCAACCACCTTCCCTAGAGTGGCTGTGACAGCCACCAGGAACACCCACCAGCTTCCTGAGAATCATTCTGCAATGTGGGAGAAAAGAGAGCAGGGCCCTGGGAATTCCAGTCCTTGCTAAGTAAGTGGTGGTGATATTTCCAACAAAACCATTCTTTTGGGCTCCTTCTGGGCTTCACTCAGGCCCAGCCCACAGCAGGGGATCAGCAGTTGACAGCAGAAGTCTAGAATGCCATAGGCCCCCATTTAATTTCCACAGATTTGGTGACTAAAGCCGAAAAATGATCCAACAACACAACGAACTCTTGGCCCAACTTGTCAGAACACAGCTGAGAAAAGGAGCTTAGGAAAGCTCTTCAGGTCATCTCTCAGAACCTACCTCCTATCTCATATACAGTTCTTTAAAAATGCATTATAAAACCTCAAGCAGATTAAAAACAGTGGATCAGAAGGCTGGGGGAAATGTAGATCTTTCTGATGCCTGACCAAATAGTAACAAGAGAAAACCACTACAGGTGAAATTAGAAAAGGCAGTGGGCAGTACTCTGGAACAGATTTAGAACCTGGTTCTCAAACTTGTCTGCACACTGATATCACTTAGGGAGTTTTAAGAAATACACGTGTCTAGTCTCCCTCCCTCAGCTTCTGATTTCATTGGTTTGGGATGAGGCTTGCTAGTCAGGAGTGTTAAAAGCTGCTCAGGTGATTCTAATGTCCAGCCAAGTCTGTCAAACACTGGTCTGAAGGCAGTCACCTCTCAATTGCCCCTGCTCTGAATAGCACCTCGGTGCAAAGGAAAAGTGAATTACTCATTATATTTTGATAAACAAGGGAGAAAAACATTAAATATATGTATTTTCATCAAACTGGTTACAATTTAAATACTGATGCGTGCACACAGACACACACACACATAAATTCCAGGCCGGGGCGTAAATACTGCCAACAAACCTTTCCCGCTGGCCCAGTGCACTGGGTCACGGCTCCTTCAGGTCCCAGGAATGCCCCCTGTGGCCATCTCCCCTGCCTCCCCACTGGGTATCCTCACGCCCAGGACGCCCACCGGCCTCAGGGAACTGCTGCTTCTCCCAGGCCGCGGCGTGCCGAGAGCGGCGAGTGCTGCGGGGCCTGCCAGGTGCGCCCAGTCCCCGGCGCCGGGCGAAGGCCGAAGCCGGATAGGACGCGGGACTTCAGGCCCGGTCGCGAGAGCCGGCCGGGAGGCAGGAATCCGCTTCAGGGCCCGCCCCGCCTCTGCCTCTGCCTCGCCGCGCGAGCCAGGGCAGCTGCCGGGTCCCATCTTGGGCCTCCGTTTCCACGTCTGTACGACGAGGGGGCTGGGCGAGGCTTTCCACGGTCCCTTCCAGCGCGCTGACGGCCGGCACGCTCCGGGGAGTGCCAAGGGCTGCAGGGCGCCCATCCCGCGCGGGCCGCCTAGCAGCTTCCGAGCACCCAGCCGGCCCGGCAGGGTCCGACCGCGGGCAACTTCCCGGGCCCGCCCCGCCCCCACCGGCGGAGGCGTCCGCAGCCATGGCGGTGGGGGCGGGGGCTGCACCCACCTGCATGGGAGGCATTCCCTCGGCCATTTCCCCGCGCAGTGCCGGCTCCTGGTGGCAGACCTCCTCCGGGGGCAGAGCCTGGGCCCAGCTCCAGGTCCCGCTGTCCAGCCCCAGGCCCTGGATGCCCAGCTGCTGAGGCTGCGGCCGTGTTGACACAAACTGCATCCTGGGAGTGCTGTTCCCCTCTCGGGCCGGCCTGGGAGAAGAACGTTTTCCAGGCGCCTTCCCCCTCGCTGGGGCCGGACAGCTCCATCTACAGCCCGTAGGAGCAAACAGTCCCCTTCGGCGGCGCTCCCCCGCCCCTCCGCAGCCAGCGCGCCAGCCAATGGCCTCCGAGCTCCTGCCCGCCTGCGGGGACCCGCCCTGCCGACTTCGGGGCTTGGGGGCCACAGTTGCCGCCAAAGCGGATACAGGGAGGTTTGGCGCGTAGAGCAAGGGCCCTAGGCGGGTATGTTCTTCAGAGCCCTTCAATCCTGGATGGCCTGCCTTAGTGCCCCAAACAATGCAATGATCTGGTCTGTGCGTTTGATTTCTGTTAATTCTGCAAATGTATTGAACATCCCAGGGGAAAATGGTGACTGCCCCTTTTGAAAAATTTGCAAGAATAATTCTACTTTCAGGTACTTTCTTTTGGCCTTCCTTTCCTTCGCTCACTGTTTGTAGGCTTTATATCCCCTCTCTTTTTCCAACCCAAATTTACTAGACCAAATCGCAGGGCTTTTGCATTGGTCAGGATGATAGAGAAGCAGTCCGTGCTAATGTGTCAAAAGAGGGCCAAACTCTTGCTCTGAGATAAGGTACATTGCATTTAAAAATGGCCTCTTCGAAAACCCTTTATTATAGGTCAACCGTGTGCCTTTAAAACTTCAGGCCAAGACAAAAGAGAAACCAAGGAGGCCAGAGTAGGCTGATGGAAAAGGTTGGGGTCAAGGAAAATTGTTAATTCATTCATTCCTCAAATATTTACTGAGCACTTACTATGTACCATGTACTGTTTAGGCAGAAGGTGGGCTTTGCTGTTGGATACACCTGGGTTTAAATTCCAGGTTAAATTCATTGGCAACAAGCTGTGACTTTGAACAATTCATTTAACTTTGAGCCTCACTCCATGTCCTCATATATAAATGAAGAAAATGCCTACCTGTAAGTTGTAAATGTTAAATGAGAATAGTGCTGAATACATAGTAGGCATTCAGCAAAGTTAGTTATTGCCAAAAGTTACTTGTGATTACCCTCAAAATAATGTCCACTTTATTTTCATAAATGACCAGTTCCTATCTTGTAATGAAGAAGATCTCCAAGCTATCAGCCTATATCCAGGCGAACCTGCTTCACAGGCGCCCCAGACTGGCACCCTTTATTCAATTGCACTTAGGAAAAAAAAAGTTGACATCATCTTAGTAAAATAAAGAACAAGTGAGACATGCAGTTAGAGCACCATATTCAGGAGGTTAATTAAACAAGTTCTTTCCTCTGTCAGGAACACTTCCAGAATACAAAAATTAGTATCTCACATACTTAGTACTCTCCTCAAGGAACTTACAGGCTAGAAAAGGTTATGTTCCCAGAAGTCAGCAGTTCCTTACCATCTGATCACAGGGTGCAGCCTGATTGTAAATACCATATCCACTATTATGCAGAGAACCAGGCACAGAGAATCCAAAAAGCTCCAGGTAAATTCATTTCCACAAGCAAGAAACATTTCAGAGCCTACATTCTGACCCATTGATCATCTACCACGAGAAGTGAGGTCTGGGTTAGTCCCAAGCAGTTAAGCTATCTTTTCAATATAAAGTAATATGTAAGTAGTTGTAACTACTTCCCATTTTACATAATAAGAAAGATTCATAGTATGTCCACTTCATGCTTATCTTTATAGAGGATGGATTTACACACTTTTATCCCTTATGGCTAGGGAGTGGCTGCCCAGGACAAGAAATTCAGTTCATGGTTGTAATATATGAGCAAAACTGCTTGGTTCAAGCATAATTTAAATGTACAGGCTTCATTGTATAAGCATTATATTATAACCAACAAGGCTAGCAACCACAGGCCACAAAATCCAGTAGTGAATACAAGGGCAATAAATAGGGCTATTAGGAGGCACTTCTGAGAAGGAAAACGAGAAGGGCATGAGGAGGGAACAGCCCAGGCCATGGACCCTATTACAGGTACACACTCCAGTGGTACTCCATGGGCTGATAGGGCTGAGAGATTGTTAGATGGGAGACATCCCGAACTGGGAGAAGTGTCCGATCATCAGATTAGTTTCTATGAATCATTGGGTAACTATGAGGCAGTTATCTAATTCATTGAGGAGCAGAATGAACAAGTGGATAAAGTGAATTATAAATGTTAAGTATCTATCATTGTTAATAAACATTTCTCAAAAGGGAAGAACCTACGATCCCTCAATCTCTGAGGCGGGAATGGGTGGGAATTGACTAATTTTCATTTCCTCACCTAGGAATTCCACAGCTATTGCCCTGGGATATTTGAAGTGATAGATGCTGAACTAAAGGATGGAGAAGCCAAACGAGAAGAGGATCAATAATTGCCAGAACATTTATGTACCTATCTTTTCCTAAGAATTCCTGCTGCTCTCAGCAGTCTGTGGCCTTTCAACGACAAGCTTTATTTGCAGGAAGAAAACCTCTAGATTTACTCTTAGCCAAGTAAGGAGGGTAACCAGATTTGCACTGACATCTTAGTGTCTCCCTATGCCAAATTTAACAAGCAGACTTAAGGATAACTAGTATTATCAAGGACAGAATAAAGAAAAGAGAGGGCAGCATCAGATTCTCAAGCTTTCCCTACCCACTGGCATGTACATGGCTACAACTTCTTACCTTAATTTTAGGACACTTCCTAGTTGTAATGCCAACCTCTAAGGAAGGGTAACTCCTAGGTTACAATGTCATTGTCATTCTAGTGTGACTAAAAATCAGAAGGCAGGACTTAATTGGAGGGGAGGATGGCATGCTGGGGGCAAAGTGATCAAGTTCCAAGGCTACTTAGAAGGGGCAGAAAATGGCAATGTAGGTGTCACAGTCAAATATTTTGTATTACCAAGTTTTAAGGACAATTTACTAGTTAACGAATTTTCAGCATACCTTTTTCAGACCCATCTTTTGCCAACATTTTTATTCCATCTTAAATACCCCCCCACACACACATACATATACACTCTTCTATCTCCCTCATTCTCACTAATTTCTGTTTTATACCTATGTAAAATTGGGAGAAAATACTATTTTTCTCCCTCTCGAGTTTACTCTCAGCCTAGTTTAACAACACGTTTCATCACCTTTACAAATTTTGATACTTTAGAGAAGTGAAGTTCATTGATTTCTTTTCAGTTTTTAAGGCTCTACATTATCTTTCCCGTTTTCCAATAAATAGGTAATTGCTTAGTGACTGGGCATGTTACTCAGCGGTTCCAACACAACAGAAACCTAGAGTTTAGAAAAGCTTTATGTCTAAACCTAGAGTTTAGAAGACATATTTTACGTTGGTAACAATTGTAGTACGATCTCTTGATTCTCCTGAAAGGGCAAACCTTCAATTTTTAAGTGTGGATTGAATTAAAAATGGTCAATTATTCATTCAAAATCAAGTCTAGTGCTCATGCAGAATAATACTGTTTTTTCAAACTCTGCTCTTACACAGAGGTGCTAGTCTTATCACAAAAGAGGTTAGGAAGGTTTACAGCACTGGCACTGGGTACCATTCTCACCTATGCTCATCTAATATCCTGCCAATGTTTTATATACCATGTTTCTGGAATCAGCCTACCCTAGGCACAGCCAAAGTGAATCCTGCTTCTCTGATTCTAGAGCCCTTAGCTTAAATTAACTATTGAGATAAGTCAGAACATTTTTTGACTCCCATAGCCTTATTTCCTTCTTGTCTTGCCTTTAGAACCAAATTATTATTTTCCAACATGAATTCAAAAACCGTTTATTAATCTCCAATCTATAGCTTCCTGTTCCAGTACAGCAAGCTAACTGGCCATTCCCAGTCCAATAATTCCTTTTCTCTTTCTATACTCTTGTAAACCTTGCAGACACGTAGACATGTTAGAATCATTTGGGAGTTTGTTTGTTTGTTTTGTTTTGTATATACAGGTACTATAGCAGACCAATTACATCTCATATATATATATATATTTAAGGTCCCCAGGTTATTCTAATATTCAGCCAAGGCTTGAGAACAAACCATTATTCCTCATATCCTATCTCAGCCCCACAAGATCATGAAAATCCTAAATTTTTACTTCTTAGCTAATGACATAAATGTATGATTGATTTGATATTCTTCTTCATTATTTTTATCCTGCTATTTACTCACTGAAGTTGACTTAGTAGGTCTTTTTTCTAATAAAATTTTCAAAAATTAGCTAATCAAGGCCGAGAACTGACTTGATACACATAGCCTTATGTATCTCCTTAATTTTTTTGTACCTCCTTAATTTTTAATTCTTCTTGTTTAACCCAACATGTCCAGTAATATGTCCATCTTTTTGACCCTGTTAATTCTCCATATATATAAAATTGGATATCTTATACTTTTCTGCATTTTATTTTGTTTTCAACTCTCCCTACAACATAATTCTGCTTCTCTCACTGCTCCCTTAGTTACAATCTTAGGCTAGTTTATCTCCAGTAGGGCAAACAGAGTAGAGTGAAGAAACGACTAATTTCCATTTTAAATGAAGATAAGCACCAACAATATCCAGGAAATTATATAACTGGCCAACAAGTACTTCTCCTGTATCTATTGTACCAGTACTTTCTTCTTCGGCCTACAATAGGTTTCAGAGTATTTTGAATATCTTTCTTCATTCAATCCTCACAACGTCCATGTCAATTAGGTAAAGCCAGTATTATCCTCACACTACAGATGAGAAAACTGAAAGCAAGATTTCCAAATTCCCTGGCTTTCCAAATTCCATTCCAGGCCCTTTTCATTACAGTAA
Organism: Tamandua tetradactyla; assembly: GCF_023851605.1. Classification (NCBI taxonomy): domain Eukaryota; kingdom Metazoa; phylum Chordata; class Mammalia; order Pilosa; family Myrmecophagidae; genus Tamandua; species Tamandua tetradactyla. Next base: position 193,598,278 of record NC_135327.1, on the reverse strand, counting down.
TCCTTTATTACACAAAACTTATATGGAAAAACAATCACTGAATGAATTCACTATCCTAGCACAATTTTGTTATTTTGGTGTGTTTTAATTTTCTGATGTTATTATTTTTTTTAATTGCAATCAAATGTATACCATGTATTTTAAATAAAATTTTATAGTTTTGCTAGACCTTTGACAGTTTGTTGGCTTTGGAGTAATTACAATATGGTTAGAATAAAATTTTTTATTCCCAAATAATTCATAACCTTCAAAAGTATTTATTCTGCTGTGTTGAAGCAGTCACTCAATAGGGTAGAACCAGACAGGGTAAACAGGACATGGAAAATAAAATCTTAAATCTTATAGAGTTGGGAAAGACTTTATATTACCATCTTGTTCAATCTTCACATTAGGATTAGTCAAATGAGATCTTCAGCAGTTCCCACTATATAGTTATTCATGAATAAGAATCCATATGCCTAGCAGCATATGGCATCATGAGAGATATAAAACAAAACATGGTCTGTATTTCTGGGTAGCTTAATTTTTAGACCTGTTTCATGATTTTACAGTGAAAACTGACTTTGCTAATAAACAAACAGAGCCACAAAACCCAATGAGGTTTTATCAAAGATTTTATTTGAAATGCAACCTGGCAGTCTTTGAGAGCATTGCAACACACTGCTTTTGAGGCTTCTCTGATTGGGCTGTATCCATCTGTCTTCTTTGGTGGATAGCTGGTATTATAATTTTTTGTTTTGAAGAGGCAATTTAATGGACCAAGTTGATATACATTTATTCTGTGTGTATACGACTATGGCCAGAGCTACTCACTTAAAAACAAACTGGAGTAGGGCCAGAAAGGGAGGAATGACACCCTAGAAAGTGACAAATTGCTCCTTTACAAGATACCCAACAGCACCTTCCAGGTCCTGTATGCAAGGAACAAGTTCTGGTGTATGATAGCATATATGAAGTAGAAGTCTTTTAAATAAATCTGATAAAGACTAAAAGAGATTCTCTCTTTTCCTGATAGTACTAGAAGTGCTATCCTGTGTGCAGTGGCCATGTGATTTGCCCCACTACAGCTGAGTGAACTAGGATAAACATGTAACCCAAGGGTAACCAATCCAAGGGTTGGCTGGAAACTTCTGGGGCCTGGTATAGAAAGAAGAGCTGAGCCAGATTCCCTATATTAGAACCGGCATTAAGAGAAACTAGAGAATCAGAGCTACAGTGTCATGGTACACAGAAATGTATGGGAGCTGTGAGGTACAGAAAAATAAGAGTAAAAGAATAAGCTAAATGGAAGCAAGAGAAGACAGCCAAAAGGCCAAGACATCAAGTGATCACGTGCTCAACAAGAGACAGAGCAGCCACTTTTGTAGGGCAGCCTCAGTTCTTGACACTTTCCACTTCAATATCAACCCAGCTATACCACCTTTCCTGCTTGATCTTGTAAAATCTTTCCTGATACCTATCATACTGAGCACCTTCTATGTGTTGGGCTTTGTGTCAAACACTTTACATAGTTTTCCTCCTAATTCCGAACACCTCTGAGACATAGGTATTATAATTCCTATTTTATAGATAAGGAAACTAAGGTGCAAAATGGTTAAATATTATATCAGTTATGTTTTTTATGATGAACCCAGGATTTGAATCTAGATCCAACTCCAGAATCCATGTTCTTAACCATTAAAGTGAACTTACCTACATGTATACTTATATTAAGGCCTTGTCACTCACACACTCCCCCCCTCTCCAATGTGACCTAACTTGAATATCTTTGTTTGTAAGAGCCTGTCAGTTTCCAATACAAAGTATGGCCCTGTGTACAAATCCTATGAGAAGTGGTGATTGCTTCCTTTGCTACAGGTAAGGAAAGGGAGTGAAGAGTCATAGGTATCCATCAAGCACACATAAATCTGATGATATCAGAGGTCCTGTTCCATAAAAATCTCTTTTCTGCAAAGATTTGCTTTTAAAAGTCCTCAGGCAGATATTAAGGATGATTTTGTCGTCTGAGAAGCAAAGACAAGAAGAAATCTGAGTACTCAAGAGGAAATCTCAAGAGGAAATCTGAGTACTGATGAAGTATTTGAGATCTTTATCTCATTTGGAATGAACAGATAAATGAGCTCAGGTCCTTTTTATCAATAAGGCCTTTGCAGATAGTGAACATTTGTCATTCCCCAATAAGCAAAAGGGTCTGGTCCTGGTTGACAGAGGCATGGACACCTACAAATCTTGAAAATGTTCTGGAGAGAAGCCAAGCAAGCCCCCAACATGAACTCAGCAGACTTTATTGTCAAAGATGAGAGAAGCTATGTAGAGCACTGCTCTGACTACAGCCCAGCTAAGGTGTTTCCAATATCAAGCCAGCAAAAAGGACCGGACTGGAGTCATTCTCTTTTACTTTCTAGGCAAGCAATCAACATCCATTTATTTTCAGATCTGTAGCTGAACTAGAGGTTCATTCAATGGTGAAATGAAAAGCCTAGTAAGCAGAGTGAATCGGGTTAGGCTCAACATCTGGATTCACTCACTGACCATTCCAACATTTAAAAAAGATCAAGGAGATGGTACTTATGACAGTACAGACTCATTAGCCTAGAGGGGAGACTTATGAAAAACACATTTCTGGGTCTTCCTATATCCTATCTTGTCTGATAATGACAACCAAACCTCAGATACTTCTTCAACTCCACAAGTAAACACATAGCTTCTCTCAGGAGCTTGTGATGGGCCCACTGTGTTGGCGTTTAGCTTATCTTTTCCATGGATCCATTTATTTATACAATTTTGATTCTTAAGTCAACAAACTATTTAGAGCTGGCCTGGCATCCTATTTTGTGGGGATTGGTAGAGGGAAAGGAGAACAGAATGTATAATAGTTGAATTCCCTATTTATACCAGGGTTGAGGATTGGGTAACACCTACTTCCATCTTTCTGGGATGGCCTGCACTTTCCCTTTCATTCAGCTTCATGGCTTTTGCTTAAATGCTTAGTATTTTAACGGTGTTCACTTTTTGCCAAAGTTTGGGTCCCTGCTGGCTACAGTTTCTTCCAGAAGGGGTCGTGGCGTCTATCTGCAGCATTTTTATCCACAGGTCTCAGACTTTGACAAGCTGTATCCTCAATAAATCATTGTACAAAAAGGAACTTTAAATGTTATCCACTCCAACATGTTCCAGCAAGTGTAGGAATTCTTTATAGAGCATATCCTGGCAAATGCTTGAATCCATTCAGAAAAGGGAACACCTGTCCTAAAGATAGTAGTTTCATTTTTCTCCTTTTCATGGGGTTAATCAAAATACAAAAGAGAGCTGATTCTTACATTCAAGTTCTTTAGTGGATCACCAATGAAGCCAGAATCCTGGCTTTGAAATTCCCAAAACCTCATGTAGGTTGATTCTAGAAACCCTCTAGCTAAAAAGCTCTTAATCCTAACATGCCAGGGTTCTGCCCATCTTCTGTCTTGCTTTGTTCATTACTCTCAGGACTTTTCATTGCTTTCAGACTCTAGGTTATAATAGCAAACTAGGTCTCGCATATTTTAAAAATCTGCCATAGTTCCTGGTATTGTGAAAGGCATGTAATAGATGTTTAGAAATGTGATTGTCCTGAAGAGCAACATGTTCACATTGAGCATGTTTGTTTGTAAGAGCCCTGCTGAGCCCACCTAAGGACTACTCAGAAGTCTTCAGGCAGATACTAAGGATGATTTTGTTGTCTGAGAAGCAAAGATATAGGGGTAGGGCACTGCCTACTAAACAAGAGCAAAGCTATCGAGGATAACCATGGCTATGCATCACTTGACAGGGTAAAGGTTGAGCAAGATAAAAAGGGAAAAAGTGGACCTCTCTCTTATTATTTTATTAAGAAAGTGCCCTGCCAAAATAGTCATAGACCTCACTTCAGGCATCTTAGAAAGATTCAAGAGAAATGAGAACTCAGGAATAAATAGCTTTTCTACCCAATATTTAAGGCTTCTGTCTTCTACCTCAGGTTCTAAGTAAGAGTAAAGCAAAAAATAAAATGGATTTCAGTCAAGTTTCAGCAAGAATTATTTTGCTTTGATTTTGAAGACTTATTTGGCCTTACCTGGATAGAAGCCAGAGACATAGACAGGATTTTGGCAGGAGAAGAAATGTATCACAATATTAATTTTTAAAAAAAATTTCTAGAGGCTCACTTTTTTCCTTTCAATGGACTCATTCTGCAGATAAAAATTTGAGATCTGTAAATGGAAAGGGGCTTATGCCCAGTGTCAAAACCACTTAGGAATAGGACCAGGTTTAGATGCTCCCAAATGTTTTAATGACCCTGACAAAAGAACACAGGTAGCCAAGACCCTAAGAGCAAAAAAAAAGCAGGAACACGCAGTCCTTGTCTATGGCTGGTATTAGCTCTCAGTTGTTTAGGAAGTTCCTCAATCTGCCCATTGTCGGTGGGGCAGTCAGATGGGGTGAACATACAAACTCTCTGATGGCTCAAGAAAGCTCTATTACAACACTATTATCATGTCACTACTTAGAGAATGAAAGCTGAGAGTCCACTGGCACTTTCTGAAACTCCATAACTTTTCTAGGAAGTTCTGTGATCTTTTCTGCTGATGACTGTCTAGAATATCAGATACCAGGAATGAAAAACCCAGCTTACTGGCTTGGAAAAGATAAGGAACAATTTGATAAAAAGGACTCCTAGAAGTGGTTCAGACACAAATTTTTGGAGTCCGGACACTGATGTGCCAGAAATTTCTCTGGGATCTCTAGCTTTTAAAGCTATGGCTAAAACAGTGATCCCAGGACAGTTACAAAGGTTTCTACAGGTTTAAATGCTCAGAAGAGCCTGAATGATTCAATTCAAGCCAGTGAAAGTTAAGAGCTGTTCTCCGAGCTTAAGAAGCTTTTAAAGACAGATTTCTTCTTCACCCAATGTTAAACAAAATGTATTACAAGAATTAATCTAGTAAACACAGGAAAGCAGTATTGAGCTATCATGTTAATATGGAAAGACAGCTATGTAGATTTGTGAACAGATCTCCACTGGTATCAAGAAAAGAGGGAATAACATAAACAGTGTCTTAACAAGCACTTTTTTACAATAATCACCTTATCTATAAAGGAATTAATGAAAGGCTTTAAACATTCTCATGCCTTTTAATGGGCTTCAAACTTTGGAGGCTCTTCCCCTGCACCAGACTCTACCTAGAGTAACATTCAATTTTCAAGCTATTATCCTGTAATCAATTACCAGTGGCCAAATCTTGCTTTTCAACTCTGTTGCAACATTCTTATAACTTCTGCTTATATAATATCTTTGAAAAGACAGGGATGCTGGGCTCCTTTCAAGGTCTTTCTGAGCTTCAAAATATGGTGTTTCTGAAATGTTGTCAAGTTCCAAAACTCAAGCATGTGCCTAGTCAAATGTGTAGGACCCCAAATTCATTAACATGCCAGATAATAATCATTGTGGGGGTAGAGGGACTCATTGGCTTTCTCTTGGATTTTTTGCCCTGCTGCAAGCATGGGTTACCATGAAATGACAAGAATTATAAAACTCCCCCTCCACTCCCTTCTCCATACCACTGGTTGGCCTCTAGGCCTTCAGTGTTAATGCCTAGGCCAGAAGTTTCAAGCCCAGTTAGGAGGGGACCTGGTGGGTCAGGTGGCTGTCTAGATGGGTCTCTATCATCCCCACAGCCTCCGTTGTGGCCCGACCGCAGGTGGTCCTTGAGTGTCTGTTTGTAGCGAAAGCTTCTGCCACAGTAGGAACAGGGGTAGGGCCGTTCGCCTGTATGGATACGCTGGTGTTTCATGAGATGGTGCTTTCGGATGAAACTCTTGCCGCAATGAGCACAGCTAAAGGGCCGCTCTCCTGTGTGCAGACGCCGGTGGTTCAGCAGGTGTTCCTTGCGCATAAAGCTCTTACTGCAGTCTGTGCATGGGTAAGGACGCTCACCTGTGTGAATCATCTGGTGGCGAATCAGAGCCGAGTGACCATTGAAGTCAATGCCACACTGAGGGCAGGAGAAAGGCCGCTCCTGCGCATGCCCCCGTTGATGGAGTAGGAGGCTGATTTTCAGGCTGAAGCTTCTGCCACACTGGGTACAGCGGAAGGGTCTCTCACTTGCATGAGCTCGGCGGTGGCTAGTGAGGCGGGCCTGGTCAGCAAAGCGCTTGGGGCAATCAGGACAGGGGAAAGGGCGCTCAGTACTATTATGGACCCGAAGATGGTAAGTGAGTCTTGATGGGTGAGTAAAAGTCCTGGCACAGTGTGGGCAGGTAGGGGGTGTCTCACTGGCATGTTCCTGGGAGTTACTACTGAGGTCAGACTGCTCAGGAAAGTGCTTAGGGCACTGGACACAGGATAAGGGGTGTTCATTAGTGTGGCTACATTCGTGAGTTAACAATATGTCTTGGTTGAAGCTCTTGCCACAGTGGTGGCATGAGAATATCTGCTCCCCAGCTGGAGGTGGAAGGGAGTAGCTACCCAACTGAGTAAAAGTCACTTGTCCCTCAGAGACTTCAGCCAGGTCAGTGGCTGGACGTCCAAAAGGTGTCATGGATGCAGACTGCTGGCCTTTAAAAGCCACATCTGAAAAACTATCCTTTGCTGCTGCTGGTGGAGAAGAGAAGGTGACTGGAATCTCAGGGCACAATGAGGCCCTAGCAAGGCCTTCAGCTTTGACCACCAACTCTTCATCTGAAAGAAAGGGCTAAAGAGTTATACCTGTAAGCTACAAGCTCATTAGCAACTCTATCTCCCCCCAACTTTCAGATTATATCCAGTCATATTACATAAATCTCATAAAGCCCAACTCTGGCTTCACATCCTTCTTTAGGTCTTCTGTAAATTTCTAAACAAAAACTGATATGTGTTCTCAGACTTCTCATTTCTTTCATATAAATCATCCATGAATTCTGGCACTTCACAATAGGTATGCCTCATATTGATAAGTGTTTCCCCCTAAGTTTCCTAAAGAGCAGAAACTCTTTACTTTTCATCTGCATTTTTCAGAGCATAACATAACATAGGGCACAGAAGAGCTTAAAAACAAGTAGCACTAAATTGTATAAACTATTGGGTTTCTTCTGATCTTGAGATTCTCCCTTTTATAATTCAGATATAAATACAGACTATATGTATAGATGGTACTAAATCTCTTGGGAGGAAGATATTTCTGTTTCTTCTCCCATCATCATTTTTCTTTTTACTGAGAGAGAGCTCTTAATCAACATTCCCATTTTTTCTTTGCCAATGATATTTGTTTCCATTGCCATTTCCTCACCCCATTTCCATTTTTGTTCTATCCTTTCTATCTGATTTTCAAATGTTCTTTTGTCCTTCTTCATCCTAATATTTTTGGTCCATCTGTATGCATGTATTTCTCTTCCTCTGACAATTCCAAGTTGTTTTTGCACTCAAGAGTGTGTTTTCTTGCTTACAATTTATATTAGTAGCATTTCTATTTCATTTCTAACTTATTAGTTCTTGAGCCTGCCTCCCTGCCATTTTCCCCCCATTTTCTTGCCTCCACAACCCCATTTTTCTGCTGTTCCTCAGTCAGTCCTAGCATGAGCAGGATCTGGGCATGAAGATCTCTTCAATATATTACTCACCAGCATAGGTACCTTTGTAAATGTCACTCTCCTTGGACTCCTGTGGGACTCCAGTCTGAGGCTCTTCCTCTTGTTTAATCCAAGACAAGATATCTGATGTTGAAATACCAGGTTCTATTTGTGGGAAAAAGAAGAGAATGGCCATCAGCGACTTGAATCAGAAGGTAAAATTAATCATTTTGGTTTGCTGAACACTGTTTTGCCCAAATATGCATTTTTTAGTTTATAATGTTATCATGCTTTAAAATTTTTCATTTTGAAATAATTTCAAACTTATTGGACAATTGCAAAAATAACATAAAACCCATATAAAGAACTCCAACATTACCCCACTTAGATACAACAAATTTTAACATTTTGCCATATCAAGTATTTATTTCTACCTGAACTACAACAAAAAAACGGAATGAGTCTTTTAAAAAATAAACACAAACACTAGGAAACCAATCCAAAAATGAAACCAAATTCATCTATTTTTACATGACATACTTAGTCTGATTCTATATTTTCACTGAGTCCATTTTAAAATAAATCACAATCTTTATTTTGGAGACAAGACCGTGACATACATTGCATTCTAACAGCACTCTTACTGTAAAACTATTTTTACTTTTTTTCTCTCACGAAACTCTTATGAAATAATATAGCAGGTACTATTTTCCCCATTTAAGTAGAGGAGCCCATTGATGTTAAATGGTAAAATGCCATGATGTTAAAGATTTGCTTTAAAATACATCGGAAAAAAACAAAAAAAAGAAGAGAAACAGTCTGATCAAAAAACTTTACTTTTTAAAGTTAATTAAAAAACAAGTACATTTCCAGAATTATAAAGCTAGGTCGGTTTAAACACTGATTCTGATACCCCAGAAACATACTTTTCTGATTTCCAATTTTGGACTCTAAGGAGAATCCTGAATCCTGGGAGTTTACAAATAATATTTGTAATCCATCAAGTCTTGGGGATTCTTCTTGCAAGAAAAAAGCATAGCCTTCAAAGGTTTTGCACATAACTTGCCTCATTTGGTTAGTACAGAAACAGCTGTGCTTGCTGTTTCAACCTAGGCCCCTAAGGCCTTTTTTGGCCTTAAAGGACAAGCTGGCAAGCTGACAAGGTCCGAGAGTAAATAAATTCAAGCTCTCCACTTCAAGCTTAGTTATTTCTCAAAAAAGATTTGTAGGCAGGTTGTGATTTTATTCCTAAGAAATGAACAGAACTTGCTGTTTTGCCCAATGCTTTTCAAATCAGTTAGAGATCACTGAAATCTAAAAGTGTGCCCAAAGCAGAATTAAGAGGTTGGACAAGACAGAGGCCCAAAAGACTGTCAAGTTTGTGTAGCATCTGGGAAATCCCAAATTTTAGTCCATGAAGCAGGTTGTCTTTCCAATTTCCTACTTGGAGCCATAGCCGAGGCTGAAGTGTATTCAAACAAAGTCCATTATATTTGTCTTATTTTTACCCCAGATTTTACACACACACACACACACACACACAAAAGAGAGAACAGAGAGGAAGCAGGGAAGAGGAAGCAGGAGAGAAGAAAGAGTGGAGGGAGGCAGGAGAGAGGAGAGGGAGGCAAGTGAGAGGAGAGGGAGGCAGGAGAGAGGAGAGAGGACAGGGAGGCAGGAGGAAAGAACTTGAGTGTAAGGAAGAGAATTAATATATATAGTGGTTATAACAATATATGTGTCTCAGAAACTTTGCCATTTTAACCAAATTTAAGTGTATTATTCAGTGGCATTAGTTACTTCTACAAAGTTGCATCATTGCCACCACCAATACCAAAACATTTCCTTACCCAAACCCAAACCTCTGAACCCACTAGGGGATAAATCCCCATATCCCTGTAATCCATTTTCTGTCTCTATTAATTTGCTTCTTCTCAATATTTCATATAAACAGAATCACACAATGTTTGTCCTTTTGTACCTGAATTATTTCAGAATTTCATTCATTTCCAAGGCTGAAGAATATGTCCCTGTACGTATACACCACATTTTATCTATTCACATTTGTTGATAAATATTTGGGTCCTTCTACCTTTTGGCTATTGTGCACAATGCTGTTAAGAATAATGGTGCACAAGTCTCTGAGTCCCTGCTTTCATTTTTGAGGGGTATATATTTAGAAATGGAATTGTTATCCATGTGGTAATTCTATGTTTGACTTTTGTTGAGAAAATGCCAAACTTTTCCACAGCAGTTGCACACTTTACATTTCCACCAGCAATACAGGAGTGCTCCAATTTTTCCAAATAATAGCTATCTGGGTGTGAAGTGGCATCTCATTGCGGTTTCGATTTATATTTTCCTAATGGTTAATGATGTTGAGCATTATTTCATGTATTTATTGGTTATGTGTTAATCTTCTTTGGAGAAACATCTATTCAAGTCCTTTGCCACATTTATTAATTGGGTTGTCTTTCTGTTGTTGATTTTAAGAGTTCTTACATATATTCTGGATATTGAACCCTTATGAAGTCTTTGGTTTCCAAATATTTTCTCCCATTCTCTAGGTTATCTTTTCTCTTTCTTGACAATGTCCTTTGATGAACAAAAATTTTAAATTACAATGAAATCCAATTTATCTTCTCTTTTGTTGCTGATGTTTTTGGTATCAAATATAAGAATCTATTGCCAAATACAAATCATGAAGATTTTCCCCTGCATTTTCTTCTAAGAATGTTATGGTTTTACCGCTCTCATTTAGGTCAATTGATGCATTCTGAGTAAATTTTTGTATATGAAATCCAATTTCATTCTTTTGCATGTGGATATTTAGTTGTTTCAGCACCGTTTGTTGAAGAGACTATTTTTTTCCCTGTTGTGTGGACTTGGGACCCTTGTCAAGTATCAGTTAGCCACAGACAGGTGGGTTTATTTCTGGACTCTCAAATATATTCCATCAGTCTTTTTTTGGTTTTTAAACTTTTTTTATTAATTAAAAAAATTAACATACAAAACATTAAAATATTATTCCATTCTATATATACAATCAGTAATTCTTAATATCATCACATAGTTGCATATTCATCATTTCTTAGAACATTTGCATCGATTTAGAAAAAGAAATAAAAAGACAACAGAAAAAGAAATAAAATGATAACAGAGAAAAACAAAGAGTATACATACCATACCCCTTACCCCTCACTTTCATTTACCACTAGCATTTCAAACTGAATTTATTTTAACATTTGTTCCCCCTATTATTTATTTTTATTCCATATGTTCTACTCTTCTGTTGATATAGTAGCTAAAAGGAGCATCAGACACAAGGTTTTCACATTTACAGAGTCTCATTGTGAAAGCTATATCATTGTTCAATCATCATCAAGAAACATGGCTACTGGAACACAGCTCTACATTTTCAGGCAGTTCCCTCCAACCTCTCCACTACATCTTGAACAACAAAGTGATATTTACTTAATGCATAAGAAAAACCTCCAAGATAACCTCTCAACTCTGTTTGGAATCTCTCAGCCATTAACACTTAGTCTCATTTCACTCTTCCGCCTTTGGTCGAAAAGTTTCTCTCAATCCCTTGATGTTAATTCTCAGCTCATTCTAGGGTTTTTCTCAGTCCCTTGATGCTGAGTCTCAGCTCATTCCAGGATCCCTGTCCCATGATCCACACCCCCGGGAGTCATGTCCCACACAGAGAGGGGGAGGGTGGTGAGACTGCTCATCACACTGGCTGGAGAGAGAGGCCACATCTGAGCAACAAAAGAGGCTCTCTTGGGGGTGACTCTTAGGCCTAAATTGTAAGTAGACTTGACCTATCCTTTGTGGGGTTAAGTTTCATATGAACAAACCCCAAGACTGGGGGCTCAGCCTATAGCTTTGGTTGTCTACATTGCTTGTGAGAATATCAAGAATTCAACTTGGGGAAGTTGAATTTCTCCCCACTCTCACCATTCTCCGAAGGGGACTTGCAAATACTTTTCCCATCACTGATCAAATCACTCTGGGATTCATCAGGACATCACTCTGGACAAACCAACAAAATCTCATGTCCTACCTGAGATTCCAAGTACTTATGACATTCAATCTCCATCAGTCTTTATGTCTATCATTACACCACTACTACACTGTTTTGCTTACTATAGTTTTGTAATAAGTTTTAAAATTAGAAATGTGTTCTCCAACTTCACTCTTTTCCAAGATGTTTTTGTCTGTTTGGGTCACCTGTCATTCCACATGAAATTGGGGATTAGCATTTTCATTTCTACAAAAAAATGCTGTTGAAATTTTGATAGGGATTGCATTGAATCTGTAGATATGATGTGAAGTATGCTCGTGTATCCTGTTGTTGTAGGGTATAATGTTCTATAAAGGTCTGTTAAGTCTGGCTCATTTACTGTATTATTCAAATTCTGTTTCTTTATTGATACTCTGTCTAGATGTTCTGTTCATTGATGACAGTGGTGAATTGATAGTCCTGAAATCTTAACATTATTAAGTCCTCTAATCCATCTTTAATTGCTTTCAACAATGTTTTGTACTTTTCAGTATATTTCTTTCACAACCTTGGCTATATTTACTCTTAGCTATTTTATTATTTTAAGTGCTATTGCAATTGAATTATCTCTTGATTTCATTTTTGGGTGATCACTGCTGGTACAAAGAAACACAACTGATTTTCATACTCCACAACCATGCTGAATTTCCTAATTAACGCTAATAGCTCTCTGTGGATTCTCTGGGATTTTCTGGATATAAGATCAGGCTATTTGCAAACAAAATAGTTTTACTTTTTCCTTTCCAATCAGGATAACTTTTATTTACTTTTCTGCTTAATTGTTCTGGCTAGAACTTCCAGTACAATGCTCAAAATAGTGGTGAAAGCAGGCATCCTTGCCTTATTCCTGACCAAAGGGAGAAAGCTTTCAGTCTTTCAGTTGATGTCAGCATGCTGGCTTATAGAATGAGTTAGGAAGAATTACCTATGCTTCAATATTTTGGAAGAGTTTGAACATGATTGGTGTTAGTTTTTCTTGGAGTGTCTTGCAGAATTCCCTAGTGAAACCATCTGGTCCTGGACTCTTCTTTTTTGAGAGGTGTTTAATTACATAGTCAATCTCCTTACTTGTTAATGGTCTGTTGAGATTTCCTACTTTTTCTTGAGTCAGTTTAGATAATTTGTGTGTTTCTAACAATTTGTTGATTTCATCTGGATTAACTAATTTTTGGCACACAGTTTTTCACAGTATGCTCTTAAAATCCCTTTTTATTTCTGTGAGATTGGTAATAATATCCCCATTTTCATTTCTGATTTTAGTTGTATTTTCTTTGTAATTTTATTGATCTTTTCAAAAATCCAACTTTTGGTTTTGTCTATTTTCTCTAATTGTGGAAGAGGATCTTTTAACAAAGAACCAGGTGATGAACTTTTTATTCATCAAAAATAAGACCTTTTCAAGGCTTGATTGTCTCTCTCCATTTTCTGAATGACTAGTACTCTAAAACTATTTTTGTTATCATTTTGAACTCATAAAATATTAAGTATTTGATGAGTGTTACCCATTGTAGTCATTACACCTTTTTTAAATTAAAAAATTTTTTTTTTAAAAAAAACACCAAACAAATGCAAACATTCCTATTTTGATCACTCTGTTCTATATATATATATAATCAGTAATTCACAATATCATCACATAGTTGCATATTCATCATCATGATCATTTCTTGGAACATTTGCTTCTATTCAGAAAAAGAAATAAAACGAAAACAGAAAAAAAAATTATACATACCATACCCCTTACCCTTCTCTTTCATTGATCACTAGCATTTCAAACTAACTTTATTCTAAAATTTGTTCCCCCTATTATTTATTTTTATTCCATATGTTCTACTCGTCTGTTGACAAGGTAGATAAAAGGAGCATCAGACAAAAGGTTTTCACAATCACACAGTCACACTGAAAGCTATATCATTATATAATCATTTTCAAGAGACATGGCTACTGGAACATAGCTCTACATTTTCAGGCAGTTCCCTCCAGCCTCTTCATTACATCTTGAAAAACAAGGTGATATCTACTTAATGCGCAAGAATAACCTCCAGGATAACCTCTCAACTCTGGAAGTTCTCAGCCGTTGATACTCTGTCTCATTTCACTCTTCCCCCTTTTGGTCGAGAAGGCTTTCTCAATCCCTTGATGCTGAGTCTCAGCTCATTCTAGGGTTATTCTTAATCCCTTGATGCTGAGTCTCAGTTCATTCTAGGATTTCTGTCCCATGTTGCCAGGAAGGTCCACACCCCTGGGAGTTATGTTCCATGTAGACAGAGGGAGGGTGGTGAGTTTGCTTGTTGTGTTGGCTGGAGAGAGAGGCCACATCTGAGCAATAAAAGAGGTTCTCTTGGGGATGATCTTAGGCCTAATTTTAAGTAGGCTTGACCTATCCTTTGTCGGGTTACGTTTCATATAAACAAACCTCAGGACTCAGGGCTCAGTTTGTCCACACTGCTTGTGAGAATATCAAGAATTCAACTTGGGGAAGTTGAATTTTCCCCCCTTCTCATTATTCTTTGCAAATACTTTTTTATTCACTGTTCAAATCACTCTGGTATTTATCGGGGGATCACTCTGGACAAACCAACAAAATCTCATGTCCTACTCAAGGTTCAATGTACTTATAGTGTTCAATTAAGCTGTCTACATAAGTTATATTAGGAAATGCACTACTCAAAATATAAATTTTGTACAAAATATTTTTTGCTTTAGTCTCACACAAGGTAAAATTTAAAAATATTAATTATCATCTATTTTTAGCACCTGTAGTAATGCCATTCCTTTGTTCTTCCTCATGCAAAAACATTTTTTAAATTTGTACATTTAGGCACTATCATTATATACTCTAGGCATTCCTAGATTATATCATCTCAATCTTTATCGTCTATCTTTCTTTCTGATTTCATTTGTGCCTCCAGCCCTCCTCTCTCTATTTTCTCACATTCAGCTTCATTCAGTATTTTAACATAATTGTATTACAGTTAGGCAGTATTGTGCTGTCCATTTCTGAGTTTTTACATTCAGTCCTGTTGCACAATCTGTATCCCTTCAGCTCCAATTACCCAATATCTTACCCTATTTCTATCTCCTGATGGTCTCTATTACCAACGAAATTCTCCGAGTTTATTCCCTAATGTCAGTTCATATCAGTGAGACCATACAGTATTTGTCCTTTTGTTTCTGGCTAATCTCACTCAGCATAATGTCCTTAAGGTCCATCCATGCTGTTACATACTTCATAACTTTATTCTGTCTTACAGCTGCACAATATTCCATCATATGTATATACCACAGTTTGTTTAGCCACTCGTCTGTTGATGGAAATTTTGGTTGTTTCCATCTCTTCGCAATTGTAAATAATGCTGCTATAAACACTGGTGTGCAAATATCCATTTGTGTCCTTGCCCTCATGTCCTCTGAACAGATACCTAGCAATGGTATTGCCAGGACATATGGCAATTCTATATTTAGCTTTTTTGAGGAACTGCCAAACTGCCTTCCACAGCGGTTGCACCATTTGACATTCCGACTAACAGTGGATAAGTGTGCCTCTTTCTCCACATCCTCTCCAGCACTTGTCATTTTCTGTTTTATTGATAATGGCCATTTTGGTGGGTATGAGATGATATCTCATTGTGGTTTGGATTTGCATTTCTCTAATAGCCAGGGAAGTTGAGCATCTCTTCATGTACCTTTTGGCCATTTGTATTTCCTCTTCTGAGAAGCGTTTGTTCAAGTTTTTTGCTCATTTTGTAATTGGGTTGGTTGTCTTTTTGTTGTTGAGTTGAACAATCTCTTTATAAATTCTGGATACTAGACCTTTATCTGATATGTCGTTTCCAAATATTGTCTCCCATTGTGTAGGCTGTCTTTTTACTTAAGTTCTTTGATGCGCAAAAGTGTTTAATTTTGAGGAGTTCCCATTTCTTTCTTTCATTCTTCAATGCTTGTGCCTTGGGTGTAAGGTCTAGGAAACCACCTCCAAGTATAGGATTTATAAGATATTTCCCTACATTTTCTTCTAACAGTTTTATGGTCTTAGATCTAATGTTTAGGTCTTTGATCCATTTTGAGTTAACTTTTGTATAGGGTGTGAAATATGGGTCCTCTTTCATTCTTTTGCATATGGATATCCAGTTCCCTAGGCACCATTTATTGAAGAGACTGTTCTGTCCCAGGTGAGTTGGCTTGACTGCCTTATCAAAGATCAATTGTCCATAGATAAGAGGGCCTATATCTGAACACTCTATTCAATTTCATTGGTCAATATATCTATCTTTATGCCAGTACTATGCTGTTTTGATCACTGTAGTTTCATAATATGCCTTAAAGTCAAGTAGCATGAAACCTCCAACTTCATTTTTTTTTCTCAGAATACTTTTAGCTATTCAGGGCCCCCTGCCCTTCCAGATAAATTTGGCTATTGGTTTTTCTATTTCTGAAAAGTAAGTTTTTGGGATTCTAATTGGTATTGTATTGAATCTGTAAATCAATTTAGGTAGAATTGACATCTTAACTATATTTAGTATTTCAATCCATGAATATAGTATGCCCTTCCATCTGTTTAGGTCTGCTGTGATTTCTTTTAACAATTTCTTGTAGTTTTCTTTGCATAGTTAAATTTATTTCTAAATAATTTATTCTTTTGGTTGCAATTGCAAATGGAATTTTTTCTTGATTTCCCTGATTGTTCTTTACTAGTGTACAGAAACACTACAGATTTTTGAGTGTTGATCTTGCAACCTGCCACTTTGCTGTACTCATTTATTAGCTCTAGTAGTTTCGCTGTGGATTTTATGGGGTTTGCCACATATAGTATCATATCATCTGTAAACAGAGTTTTACTTCTTCCTTTTCAATTTTGATACCTTGTATTTCTTTTTCTCGTCTAATTGCTCTGGCTAGAAATTCCAATACAATGTTAAATAACAGTGATGATAGTGGACATCCTTGTCTTGTTCCTGATCTTAGGGGGAAAGTTTTCAGTTTTTCCCCAATGAGGATGATGTTAGCTGTGGGTTTTTCATATATTCCCTTTATCATGTTGAGGATGTTCCCTTCTATTCCTATCCTTTGAAGTGTTTTCAACAGGAAAGGATGCTGAATTTTGTCAAATGCCTCTTTTGCATCAATCGAGAGGATCATGTGGTTTTTCTGCTTTGATTTGTTGATATGGTGTATTACATTATTTGACTTTCTTATGTTGAACCATCCTTGCATACTTGGGATGAATCCTACTTGGTCGTGATGTGTAATTCTTTTAATGTGTTGCTGGATTCTATTTGCTAGAATTTTGTTGAGGATTTTTGCATCTATGTTCACTAGAGAGATTGGTCTGTAGTTTTGTTTTTCTGTAATATCTTTGTCTGGCTTTGGTATGAGGGTGATATTGGTTTCATAGAGGGAGTTAGGCAGCTTTCCTTCCACTTCAATTTTCTGGAAGAGTTTGAGCAGGATTGGCACTAATTCACATGTGAAGCCATCTGGTTCTGGACTTTTCTTTTTGGGGAGCTTCTTAATGACTGATTCAATTTCTTTACTTGTGATTGCTTTGTTGAGGTCGTCTATTTCTTCTCAAGTCAAAGTTGGTTGTTCATGCCTTTCTAGAAAGTTGTCCATTTCATCTACACTGTTGTATTTATTAACATAAAGTTGTTCATAGTATCCTGTCATTACTTCCTTTATTTCTGTGATCAGTGGTTATATCTTCTCTTCCATTTCTGATCTTATTTATTTGCATCCTCTCTTTTCTTCTTTTTGTTGATCTTGCTAAGGGTCCATCAATCTTATTGATTTACTCCTAAAACCAGTTTCTGGTTTTGTTGATTTTCTCAATTGTTTTCATGTTCTCAATTTCATTTATTTCTGCTCTAATTTTCATTATTTCTTTCCTTTTGCTTGCTTTGGGGTTAGTTTGCTGTTCTTTCTTACTTCTTCGAAGTGAAAAGTTAATTCCTCAATCTTTGCCCTTTCTTCTTTTTTGAGATAGGCATTTAGGGCAATAAATTTCCCTCTTAGCACTGCCTTTGCTGCATCCCATAGGTTTTGATATGTTGTGTCTTCATTTGCATTTGCCTCGAGATATTTACTGATTTCTCTTGTAATTTCATCCTTGACCCACTGGTTGTTTAAGAGTGAGTTGTTGAGCCTCCACATATTTGTGAATTTTCTGGCACTCTGCCTATTATTGATTTCCAATTTCATTCCTTTATGGTCTGAGAAAGTGTTTTGTATGATTTCAATCTTTTTAAATTTATTGAGACTTACTTTCTAACGTAGCATATGGTCTATCCTTGAGCATGATCCATGAGCACTTGAGAAAAAAGGTGTATCCTGTTGTTGTAGGGTATAATGCTCTATAAAGGTCTGTTAAGTCTGGCTCATTTACTGTATTATTCAAATTCTGTTTCTTTATTGATACTCTGTCTAGATGTTCTGTTCATTGATGACAGTGGTGAATTGAAGTCTCCAAATATTGTGGTAGATGTGTCTATTTCTCTTTGCAGTGTTTTCAGTGTTTGCCATATGTATTTTGGGGCATTCTGGCTCGGTGCATAAATATTTATGATTGTTATGTCTTCATGTTGAATTGTTCCTTTTATTAGTACATAGTATCCTTCTTTGTCTCTTTTAACCTTTTTTTTATACTTTTTTTTATTAATTAAAAAAAGAATTAACAAAACAATTAGAAATCATTCCATTCTACATGTACAATCAGTAATTCTTAATAACATCACATAGTTGCATATTCATCATTTCTTAGTACATTTGCATCGATTTAGAAAAAGAAATAAAAAGACAACAGAATAAGAATTAAAACATTAATAGAAAGAAAAAAAAAAAAACCTATACCTCACATGCAGCTTCATTCAGTGTTTTAACATAATTGCATTACAATTGGGTAGTATTGTGCTGTCCATTTCTGAGTTTTTATATCCAGTCCCGTTGTACAGTCTGTATCCCTTCAGCTCCAATTACCCCTTCTCTTTTTTTTTTTTTTAATTAACGGAAAAAAAGAAATTAACCCAACATTTAGAAATCATACCATTCTACATATGCAATCAGTAATTCTTAACATCATCACATAGATACATGATCATCATTTCTTAGTACATTTGCATCGGTTTAGAAGAACTAGCAACATAACCGAAAAAGATATAGAATGTTAATATAGAGACAAAAATAAAAGTAATAATAGTAAAGTCAAAACAAAACAAAACA
The DNA here is from genome assembly GCF_023851605.1 of Tamandua tetradactyla. NCBI lineage: Eukaryota > Metazoa > Chordata > Mammalia > Pilosa > Myrmecophagidae > Tamandua > Tamandua tetradactyla. Next base: position 193,579,440 of record NC_135327.1, on the reverse strand, counting down.
AAACAAAACAAAAACCAATAGCTCAGATGCGGCTTCATTCATTCTTGTGTTTTAACAAGATTACTTTACAGTTAGGTATTATTGTGCTGTCCATTTTTGAGTTTTTGTATCTAGTCCTGTTGCACAGTCTGTATCCCTTCAACTCCAATTGCCCATTATCTTACCCTGTTTCTACCTCCTGCTGGACTCTGTTACCAATGGCATATTCCAAATTTATTCTCGAATGTCTGTTCACATCAGTGGGACCATACAGTATTTGTCCTTTAGTTTTTGGCTAGACTCACTCAGCATAATGTTCTCTAGGTCCATCCATGTTATTACATGCTTCATAAGTTTATCCTGTCTTAAAGCTGCATAGTATTCCATTGTATGTATATACCACAGTTTGTTTAGCCACTCTTCTGTTGATGGAGATTTCGGCTGTTTCCATCTCTTTGCAATTGTAAATAACGCTGCTATAAACATTGGTGTGCAAATGTCCGTTTGTGTCTTTGCCCTTAAGTCCTTTGAGTATATTCCCAGCAATGGTATTGCTGGGTCATATGGCAATTCTATATTCAGCTTTTTGAGGAACCGCCAAACTGCCTTCCACAGTGGTTGCACCTTTTGACATTCCCACCAACAGTGGTAAGTGTGCCTCTTTCTCCGCATCCTCTCCAGCACTTGTCATTTTCTGTTTTGTTGATAATGGCCATTCTGGTGGGTGTGAGATGATATCTCATTGTGGTTTTGATTTGCATTTCTCTAATGGCCAGGGACATTGAGCATCTCTTCATGTGCCTTTTGGCCATTTGTATTTCCTCTTCTGATAGGTGTCTGTTCAAGTCTTTTTCCCATTTTGTAATTGGGTTGGCTGTCTTTTTGTTGTTGAGATGAACAATCTCTTTATAAATTCTGGATACTAGACCTTTATCTGATATATCATTTCCAAATATTGTCTCCCATTGTGTAGGCTGTCTTTCTACTTTCTTGATGAAGTTCTTTGATGCACAAAAGTGTTTAATTTTGAGGAGCTCCCATTTATTTATTTCCTTCTTCAGTGTTCTTGCTTTAGGTTTAAGGTCCATAAAACCGCCTCCAGTTGTAAGATCCATAAGATATCTCCCAACATTTTTCTCTAACTGTTTTATGGTCTTAAACCTAATGTTTAGATCTTTGATCCATTTTGAGTTAACTTTTGTATGGGGTGTGAGAGATGGGTCTTCTTTCATTCTTTTGCATATGGATATCCAGTTCTCTAGGCACCATTTATTGAAGAGACTGTTCTGTCCCAGGTGAGTTGGCTTGACTGCCTTATCAAAGATCAAATGTCCATAGATGAGAGGGTCTATATCTGAGCACTCTATTCGATTCCATTGGTCGATATATCTATCTTTATGCCAATACCATGCTGTTTTGACCACTATGGCTTCATAATATGCCTTAAAGTCAGGCAGCGCGAGACCTCCAGCTTCGTTTTTTTTCCTCAAGATGTTTTTAGGAATTCGGGGCACCCTGCCCTTCCAGATAAATTTGCTTATTGGTTTTTCTATTTCTGAAAAATAAGTTGTTGGGATTTTGATTGGTATTGCATTGAATCTTTAAATCAATTTAGGTAGAATTGACATCTTAACTATATTTAGTCTTCCAATCCATGAACACGGTATGCCCTTCCATCTATTTAGGTCTTCTGTGATTTCTTTTAACAGTTTTTTGTAGTTTTCTTTATATAGGTTTTTTGTCTCTTTAGTTAAATTTATTCCTAGGTATTTTATTCTTTTAGTTGCAATTGTAAATGGGATTCATTTCTTGATTTCCCCCTCTGCTTTTTCATTACTAGTGTATAGTAATGCTACAGATTTTTGAATGTTGATCTTGTAACCTGCTACTTTGCTGTACTCATTTATTAGCTCTAGTAGTTTTGTTGTGGATTTTTCCGGGTTTTCGACGTATAGTATCATATCGTCTGCAAACAGTGATAGTTTTACTTCTTCCTTTCCAATTTTGATGCCTTGTATTTCTTTTTCTTGTCTAATTGCTCTGGCTAGAACCTCCAACACGATGTTGAATAATAGTGGTGATAGTGGACATCCTTGTCTTGTTCCTGACCTTAGGGGGAAAGTTTTCTATTTTTCCCCATTGAGGATGATATTAGCTGTGGGTTTTTCATATATTCCCTCTATCATTTTAAGGAAGTTCCCTTGTATTCCTATCTTTTGAAGTGTTTTCAACAGGAAAGGATGTTGAATCTTGTCAAATGCCTTCTCTGCATCAATTGAGATGATCATGTGATTTTTCTGCTTTGATTTGTTGATATGGTGTATTACATTAATTGATTTTCTTATGTTGAACCATCCTTGCATACCTGGGATGAATCCTACTTGGTCGTGATGTATAATTCTTTTAATGTGTTGTTGGATACGATTTGCTAGAATTTTATTGAGGATTTTTGCATCTATATTCATTAGAGAGATTGGCCTGTAGTTTTCTTTTTTTGTAATATCTTTGCCTGGTTTTGGTATGAGGGTGATGTTGGCTTCATAGAATGAATTAGGTAGTTTTCCCTCCGCTTCAATTTTTTGAAGAGTTTGAGGAGAGTTGGTACTAATTCTTTCTGGAATGTTTGATAGAATTCAGATGTGAAGCCGTCTGGTCCTGGACTTTTCTTTTTAGGAAACTTTTGAATGACTGATTCAATTTCTTTACTTGTGATTGGTTTGTTGAGGTCATCTATGTCTTCTTGAGTCAAAGTTGGTTGTTCATGTCTTTCCAGGAACCCGTCCATTTCCTCTAAATTGTTGTATTTATTAGCGTAAAGTTGTTCATAGTATCCTGTTATTACCTCTTTTATTTCTGTGAGGTCAGTAGTTATGTCTCCTCTTCCATTTCTGATCTTATTTATTTGCATCCTCTCTCTTCTTCTTTTTGTCAATCTTGATAAGGGCCCATCAATCTTATTGATTTTCTCATAGAACCAACTTCTGGTCTTATTGATTTTCTCTATTGTTTTCATGTTTTCAATTTCATTTATTTCTGCTCTGATCTTTGTTATTTCTTTCCTTTTGCTTGCTTTGGGATTAGTTTGCTGTTCTTTCTCCAGTTCTTCCAAGTGAACAGTTAATTCCTGCATTTTTGCCTTTTCTTCTTTTTGATATAGGCATTTAGGGCAATAAATTTCCCTCTTAGCACTGCCTTTGCTGCATCCCATAAGTTTTGATATGTTGTGTTTTCATTTTCATTTGCCTCGAGGTATTTACTAATTTCTCTTGCAATTTCTTCTTTGACCCACTCGTTGTTTAAGAGTGTGTTGTTGAGCCTCCACGTATTTGTGAATTTTCTGGCATTCCGCCTATTATTGATTTCCAACTTCATTCCTTTATGATCCGAGAAAGTGTTGTGTATGATTTCAATCTTTTTAAATTTGTTAAGACTTGCTTTGTGACCCAGCATATGGTCTATCTTTGAAAATGATCCATGAGCACTTGAGAAAAAGGTGTACCCTGCTGTTGTGGGATTTAATGTCCTATAAATGTCTGTTAAGGCTAGCTCCTTTATAGTAATATTCAGATTCTCTATTTCTTTATTGATCCTCTGTCTAGATGTTCTGTCCATTGATGAGAGTGGGTAATTGAAGTCTCCAACTATTATGGTATTTGTGTCTATTTCCTTTTTCAGTGTTTGCAGTGTATTCCTCACGTATTTTGTTGCATTCTGGTTCGGTACGTAAATATTTATGATTGTTATGTCTTCTTCTTTAATTGTTCCTTTTATTAGTATATAGTGTCCTTCTTTGTCTCTTTTAACTGTTTTACATTTGAAGTCTAACTTGTTGGATATTAGTATAGCCACTCCTGCTCTTTTCTGGTTGTTATTTGCATGAAATATCTTTTCCCAACCTTTCACTTTCAACCTATGTTTATCTTTGGGTCTAAGATGTGTTTCCTGTAGACAGCATATAGAAGGATCCTGTTTTTTAATCCATTCTGCCATTCTATGTCTTTTGATTGGGGAATTCAGTCCATTATCATTTAGTGTTATTATTGTTTGGATAATATTTTCCTCTACCATTTTGCCTTTTGTATTATATATATCATATCTGACTCTCCTTCTTTCTACACTCTTCTCCATACCTCTCTCTTCTGTCTTTTCGGTTCTGACTCTAGTGCTCCCTTTAGTATTTCTTGCAGAGCTGGTCTCTTGGTCACAAATTCTCTCAGTGAATTTTTGCCTGAAAATGTTTTAATTCTTCCCTCATTTTTGAAGGACAATTTTGCTGGATATAGAGTTCTTGGTTGGCAGTTTTTCTCTTTTAGTAATTTAAATATATCATCCCACTGTCTTCTCGCCTCTGTGGTTTCTGCTAAGAAATCTATGCATAGTCTTATTGGGCTTCCCTCGTATGCGATAGACTGCTTTTCTCTTGCTGCTTTCAAGATTCTCTCTTTCTCTTTGACCTCTGACATTCTGATTAGTAAGTGTCTTGGAGTACATCTATTTGGATCTATTCTCTTTGGGGTACGCTGCACTTATTGGATCTGTAATTTTAAATCTTTCATTAGAGTTGGGAAATTTTCAGTGATAATTTCCTCCATTGGTTTTTCTCTCCTTTTCCCTTCTCTTCTCCTTCTGGGATACCCACAACATGTATACTCATGCGCTTCATATTGTCATTCAATTCCCTGAGTCCCTGCTCATATTTTTCCCTACATTTTCTTTTGCTTGTCGGATTTCAGATGTTCTATCCTCCAGTTCACTAATCCTATCTCCTGCCTCTCAAAATCTAACATTGTAGTTTCCACTGATTGTTTCATCTCTTCTGCTGTGCCTTTCATTCCCATAAGTTCTGTGATTTGTTTTTTCATACTTTCACTTTTTCTTTCTGGTCATTCCTTGCCTTCTTTATATCCTCCCTCAATTCATTGATTTGATTTTTGATGAGGTTTTTCATGTCTGTTCATATATTCTGAATTAATTATTTCAATTCCTGTATCTCATTTGAATTGTTGGTTTGTTCCTTTGACTGGACCATATCTTCAATTTTCTTAGTGTGAGTTGTTATTATTATTATTATTTTTTTGCTGGCATCTAGGCATTTAATTACCTTAATTAGTTTATTCTGGAGATTATTTTCCCTTCTTTTACCTAGGGTTTTCTTGCTGGATGAATTTGTTGTCTGTCTGTTCTTTGACATTCAGTTCAGCTTTTTCTGGACCTCTAGCTTAGGTTTTGTTTAGCAGAGGAGAATTTTTCAGTTTTTGTTTTCTTGTTTGTTGCCCTGCCTGTATGGTGCTATTTTCCCCCCAACCCTTAGGAGGGTCTACTTAGGTATTATAGACCCCAGCCGGATTTTCCTGGACCAAACTGGCCTCCTACAGGAGGAAAGAGTCACCTGCATCAGTTTTCCCTGAGGGTGAAACCCAGCAGGTTGAATGACTTTCCTGTGAAGTCTGTGACCTCTGTTTTTCTTATGCTGCCCAGTATGTGGCGCTTGTCTGCCTGCAGGTCCCATCAGCATAAGATGATGTGGCACCTTTAACTTTGGCAGACTCTTCCTGCTGTGGGCATGGTGGAGACAGAGGAGAGGTTGTAGGCTTGTTTTAATGGCTTCAAATTACCAAGCCCTGGTGGCTGAATTCCTTAAGGGAGGGATTCCACCTAAGTTGGGCTTCACGCCTCCCCTGGGGAAGGCACAGGCTCCAGACAAGTCCTCAAACAACCTTGTTTCTGCCTATGCCTGGGGCAGTTGCAGCCTGAGAAGTCCTGCTGCTGTATCCAAAGGCAGTCAAGCCTTTGCAGAAACACAGCCACAAAAACCTTTGTTTCTTTTTTTTTCTTTTTCTGTCAGCCCTGCCCCCTTGGCACCAGGGCAAAAATGAGCAACCTCCACTTTGACCAGGTTCACCTGAGCTGGGGGCCTATTTTTAGTTGTCAGAATTTGTTAATTAATTCCACAATTGGCATTTGGTTGGTCTCAGCCCCTGCTGCTGGTAAAGTCTCTTTCTTTTTCCCTTGGGAAGCAGCCTGTCGGGGAGGGCCACTGGCTGCCGTGGCTTGGGGAACTCATGGTTTTTGGAGGGCTCGCAGCCAGTCCAGCTGGTCCATACTGGGGTATGCTGTGTGTCTGGTCATTGACGTGGCCCCAGGAGCTGTTCTGTACTGTTCCTGGTTATTTAGTAGCTGTTCTGGAGGATGAACTAAATTGCACACCTTGCCAAGCTGCCATCTTGGCACCTCCCCTCTGTAGTTATTATACCTTTTGTTCCTCAAATTATCCTTTCTGTGACCAGTGGGAGCCCCTCCAGAGAAACTGTTATGTCCTTTCATACAACCCCAGATATCCAGGTTCCTTCATTTCTGGGTATGATAAACTATCCCAGGATCATCCTGTATATTTGTGGCCCCAGGCACATAATCAATGATCTTTTCAAGAAACTGATTTAGACAGCACAATCTAAATGGTAAAGCTCCTAATGGCTAATAGGTTATCATTGCATAGTAGGTCTTTTCAGTGAACAGAGGTATAAAATGCATACTTCCTGGAAAAAGAAAAGTTTATATTAATATTTATGATTCACATTTAAGATTATAGGAGTTCAATTATATCCTTTAATTTTATACATGGATCTCTTTTCTCTTAGTCTGCAAATCTTGGTTCTTAATGATATTAATCTAATCTTGGCTTTATGTAAATATGTTTTAAAATAATACCAATATTATTACTAATACTAATATGAATTCATTTTAAGGTTTCTTTACAGTTCTTTTAATCTTTAGGATATATCTCCTCTAGGGATATATAGTTAAAATATTATGTTTTAAAGTCACTTGAAATAAATCTATTTACATTACTAATGCTACACAGTTAGGATTAACTGCTTCAGTATGCGTTTGATTTTTTTAATTTAAATTTTGTTTTTAAATTATGTAAAATACAAAGTTCCAAAATCAACTCTGTAGAATAAGGACAGTAAGAGAGGTCTTAGCTTCCATCACCATTTCTTATCCCTCCATATAAGTAGCCATTTTTATTGCCTTTTGTTTTAATCTTCCATGGTTTCTTTGTGAAAGTATAAGCAAATATGTATAAATCTTCACATTTTTCATATTTTTTCCTCTTTAACAAATATATAAAATTTTTCTGCACCTTGTTTTTTACGTAACAATGATATATTCTGGAAATTTCTTTATAGCAGTATATACAGATTATTTTTCATAGCTGCATTACATAGATAAACATTGTTTATTCAACAGTCCCTTATTGATGGGTATGTTTTGGGTCTTTTGCTATAATATTAGACAGAAGACAACTAAAAACCATAGCCTCATGTACCCAAGTGTAGGATATGCCTGAGAATAGTACTGGCAATTTCTTCAGTTTAACCATACCCCGAGCAGATATTTGGCGGTATACAGAAAGGGCATCCTCCGACCAGTATCTGAGAAGTGGAAAGGGACTTGTGCTCTGGTCCAATTGGCCATCCCATTCACCCTCGCATTTGAAAAAAGAGGAAGAAGTTCTAACCCAAGGAAAAAGAAAGAAAAAAGCTTACTTGGTTCCTTTGATGATCAAATTTATTTAGACAGTATGGGGGTGCTATGGGGAATCCTGGATGAGTTTAAGGTTAGGAATCAAGTAGTTGCAGGATTTGAGTCATCCTTATTCTGGTGGGTCACCATCAACAAAAATGTGCATCAGCAAAGACTTATCAATTACACCAAGGATGAAGTTAAGGGAATAGTTAAATAGCTGGATGCTACTAGCCGAATGACATGGGAGAATAGGATGGCCCTAGACACGATGCTAGCTGAAAATGGAGACATTTGTGTTATGCTCGGGGTAGTTGTTGTACATTTATTTCCAATAATAAAGCCCCAAATGGAACTATCACCAAAGCTTTACAAGGCCTAACAGCCATATCTGAAGAATTGGTGGAAAACTCAGGCATTGAAAACCCCCTCACAGGATGGTTAGAAAGCTGGTTTGGGAAATGGAAAGGGTTGTTACTGTCCATGTTAATTTCTTTTTTTTTTTTTTTTTTGTTTGAAAATATACTTGTTTTATTTTTTTTTTTTTAGTTTTTTTTTTATTAATTAAAAAAAGAATTAACAAAACACTTAGAAATCATTCCAATCTACATGTACAATCAGTAATTCTTAATAACATCACATAGTTGCATATGTTAATTTCTTTAATCATCATAACTGGGGTAGTCATAGTACTAGGGTGTGTTATATTATCCCATATGCCCGAGGGCTAGCTCAGAGACTGATTGAAGCTGCCCTAACCAAGCAAATGCCTGTTCAGTACAGGCAAGGCAATCTGTATCCCTTTAAAGAGGAAGATCCCTATAATGGGTGTGAAAAAAGCTCTTATCAAATTTGGAAAACCCTGAATGTGAAAACTAAAATGAGTTTGAAAAGAAAGAGGGGGAATTTGTAATAATAAATTAAGTTTTGCTTTCACATAAGATGGCACAGGATGAAAGAAAAGGAACTCACTAAACAAAGGCTACAAAATGGCTCAGACTGGTCTTGCAGGCAGGGAAAGAGGAGGGCTTCTGATGCAAGCTAAGAATTGGCATCAAATGCTTATATAGGTAAAAACAAGTTTAAATAAGTAATTGCCAGGGTCACTGAAATGTAAAGCGTAATTAAAAGTGGGAACTTCAGTGAGAAATTTGATTTAGTTAGACTATCCAGATAGGCTGTAACCTCTGGAACATCCAATCAGCAGAGAAACAGGGGTGAGACCTGCATGCTAAGCTTAGGGTATAAAACTTGTGGCATCATATTGCTTGGTGTGCCAGCCATATTTTGGTTGTGTGCCCATTCTTGCAAGATCGTGAATAAATACTTTTCTTCTCCAAAACAAACAAACAAAAAAAGAGACAAAAATACTTGAGACATGAAACTACCATTCATAAAAATATAAAAACTTTTTTGAAACATTTGTAAAACAGGTGTGGGAGTGTAATATAGCCAGGTGGAATGTGTTAAATCTGTGTGTAATAAATAAAAACCTGTAGGTTTGATCATTTTCAGATGATCCTTGCTTAAACTAAAATAGTCTTGAAGCAATTAAAGAATTATCAGAAATTAGAATGCACTTAATTACTGATTTATTTAGGAAAGATGAGTTTGCTGGACAGAGAGAACAGATAGAAACATGGGATAATGACAACATACTTGGAACAAAGATGAACAAAGAATCTCCCCAGGACTATAAGTTTAATGATTCCACCTGAACTTGTTGGGTAAAGTTTTTCTCCAAAGAACTCTAGAAAATTGGAGTTCAATAATAAAACCACCATTGACAAAATAATGTCCTTCTCCATCCCTCCAACTCACACTCATGGTTGTCCCAGTTTGGCCCTAGTAATAGAGTTAAAGGAGAATTTCAGAAAATCTAAAAAGCTTACATTTTTCTGCATACTCCCATTCACTGTTATTCTCTACTAATTAAACTTAGATTTTTATCTAAGATACCAGTTACTGATGACTCAGGTAATAATAGTAATACCTGGGCAAATACTATGATTTCTCTTTCCTTTCACTGGGTTCAGATGATGTTGATGGAGGATTATCTGAATCCATATACTATAAAATTAATTCTAAGACATTTGGCTGTAAAAGGGGGATGACAGGGTCCCACATAGAACCACTGCTATTTCCATATATATTCTATTTATATATTTTTATTTAATTCTAAAGCCTAGCAGTTCTTCCTAAAACTCTAAAATGAAATACAGTAACTGACATATTATGGATTTTATTTCATAATAAATATGGATAAAACGCAAATGTATTTTACAAAATTAAGGTTTCTAAAAGTACACCAATATTTTGATATAAATGCATGGTTTGCGATGCAAATGTACTAAGAAACAATGATCATGCATCTATGTGATGATGTTAAGAATTACTGAGTGCATATGTAGAATGGTATGATTTCTAAATGTTGTGTTAATTTCTTTTTTTTTTTTTTTCCGTTAATAAAAAATAAAAATAAAAAATAAAAAAAAAAAAAGTAAATGCATGGTTTGATCTAAAAACAAATAGTATATTAAAATGGATTTTTTTAAAGATGAGGTTAGAGAAGTGAGAAGCTGCTTTCTCAAAAATTTTTTTATATTATAACAAAATGAATAAAGGATTTAAAAGGCTAGACTTCAATGAAGAACAATCTAAAAGTTTTTTTTTTTTAGTTCTGTCAAAAAAGCTAATAAAAATATTAGCATTAGTATCACCCATCTAGTATTCATGTGGAACGATCGTTATGCTGCTTAAGTGACTGGATATCAGTCTAATGCTATTCTCAGCTGAAAAGAATGAAGGCTCGTTAACTGTGTTAGGAGAAGGAAATTCCAAAATAGACTTCTGTGCAAAAAAAGAACTAGCATAGCAGGCCTGAGACTGCTTATCTTTAGACGGCCCATTGCAAGGCTGCCCCTTGGCTGGCAAGCAGTTCCCTAAACTAAAACTTTCTTTAAATGCTAAGAGTGGCTCATTATGCCTAAGCTGTTCAAACAATGTGGCTTATGCTAAATACCAATTTGGTGATGTGGTAGACAGAGGGTACCTATATGACCAACCCACAATAAAAACCTTGAGTACTGGTTCTCTAATGAATTTCTCTGGAAGACACCACTTTGCATGTACTGTCACAACTCATTCCTGATGGAATTAAGCACATCTTATCTTAGGCAACTCCAATGGGAGAGGACTTTTGGAAGCTTGTACCTGATTTCCTTCAGACTTCACCCAAATTGTCTAAAAACAAATAGTATGATATATTAAAATGGATAGTTCTTTGTATCCTCTCACTGTAATAAATCTTAGCTATGAGTACAATATGCTGAGTTCTATGAGTTCTTCTATACACTTAACAACCTAGAGGTGGTCATGGGGGCCCCCAATACAGCCTGTAGCATAATTTTGTCAAAATTACTGAAGCAATACTGGAAGAACACAGGGAACCAGTTTAAGAGGGCTCTCACTTGTCAACTTGACAATTTGAGCAACCAAAAGAAAATAAGTGAATTCATAAAAAGTCATGAATATCTAATTATATCCAAAATGGGGAAAAATGTAAAGGCTTCTAAAGGACACCCATGTGCGTTAATTTTCTTGAATGCTGCATATTGATTGGCCCAAGTTACATCTAGCCATCAAGTGTACCAATATATGCATTATGGGAGTCCCAGAAGAAAGGAAGGAGAGAAAAGAAGAAGGAATATTCAAAGAAATAATGTCATAAAACTCCCCAAATTCAATGAAAGGTATGAATATGTACATGTAAGAAGTCCAGTGAACCCCCAAAAGAATAAGCTCACAAAGAACTACATGCAGACACATAATAAATAAACTGTCAAATGCCAAGGATAAGGAGAAAGTTCTGAAAGTTGTAAGAGAAAAGCAATATGTTATATACAAGGGACTCCCAATAAGATAAAATGTTGATCTCCTATCAGAAACTATGGAGGCAAGAAGGCAGTGGGATGAAATATTTAAAGTGCTGAAAGAAAACAATTGCCAACCAAAAATTTTATATCCAGCAAGAATATCTCTCAAAAATAAGGGAAAATTGTGGGAGACCTATGTTCAATTCCCAGCCCATGCAATTCCCAAACAAACAAGCAAACAGACCAACAAAAACCAACGAACAAAAATCCAGCAAATGGGGTTGCAATAAGCGGATACTCACATGGAAAAAGAATGAAATGTGACACCCACAACATAGCATACAAAAAAAAAAAGGTTTCAAAACTGAGGGAAAAATTAAGACATTCCTAGATAAACAAAAGCTGAGGGAGTTTGTCAGCACTAGATACCCTACAAGCAATGCTAAAAGGAACTCTTAATACTGAAAGGAAAGGACACTACACAATGGATCAAAGTGGCATAAAGAAATAAAGACCTTTGGTAAAGATAATCATATGGGTGATTATAAATGTCAATACTATTGTGTTATAGTTTTTGGAATGTAACTTCACTTTTTACTAGTTCTAAAATGTCAATGCAAAAAAGTAATGCTAAATTTATGGTCTGGACATACAATGCATAAAGACCTAATGTATAACAAGTACAACAAAAAAGTGTGAGGATAGAAGGGCAAAGGAGAGTATATGTGTATGCTATTGTAGATAAGCAATTACCAAATCAAAGTGATTATTTTAGAGATTTAGAAAGTTAAATTTAAGGCCCCTGGTAACCACAAAAAATAGATGAAAAACATATTCAGAAAAAAAAATGCTAAGGAACTCAAAATGACACAACACACAAAAAATCAAATAATAATGAAAATAGGCATTAACTGAAAAGTTGAGGGACAAAAAAGTTATAAGACTTACAAAGAGTAAATTGCAAAGTGGCAAAAGAAAGTCTGCAATATCAGTAGTTACTTTAAATGTAAATGGTTTAAACTCTCCAGTCAAAAGGCAGACACTGGAATAATGGATAAAAAATCATGATCTAACTATATACTAATAATAAGAGACTCACCTTAAATTCAATAACAAAATATGTTGAAAGTGAAAGGATAGAAAAATATATACTACACAAATTGTAACCACAAGAGAGTCGGGGTAGCTATACTAATAATGGGTAAATAGACTGTAAGTCAAAAAATGTTACAAGGGACAAAGTAGGTCACTATATACCGATAAAGGGTTCAACTAAACCAGAAGACATAATAACAGATATATATGCATCTAATAGAATGTAAATAGCAAAAGATTTGAATACAGAATAGAATACAAATACCAATAGATTTGAATAGAGAAATAGACAGTCTTACATTAATTGAAGACATTAACATACCAATTTCAATAATGGATAGAGTATCTAGACAGAAGATCAATAAGGAAACAGAAGAATTGAATGATATCATAAACCAGTTAGATCTAACAGAGACATATGGAGAATGTCACCCAGCAGTAGTAAACTACACATGCTTCCTGAATGCACATGGATCGTTCTCTACAATAACCATGTCCAAGGTCACAAACCAAGTCTCAATAAATTTTAAATCATACAATGTCTGATCTCTAACCACCATTTTCTAGCTAGAAATCAATAACAGAGAGAAATGGAAAACTAATAAATATGTGGAAATTAACACACTCTTAGCCAAGAAGAAATCACAGGGGAAGTTAGGAAATATCTTGAGGCAAATGAAAAAACAATAACAATAACAACAAAACACAACATATGGGAAGCAGCAAAGGCATGCCAAGAGGGAAATTTATAACTCTAAATGCTCACATTAAAAAAGAAGAAATCTCATATCAGAGATCTAACTTCATAATTGGAGGATCAAGAAAAAGAAGCACACATTGGAGCTGAAGGGATACAGATAGTGCAACAGGACTGAATATAAAAACTCAGAAATGGACAGCACAATACCACCTAACTGTAATACAATTATGTTAAAACACTGAATGAAGCTGCATGTGAGAATGATAGAGGTAGGAGGGCTGGGGACATAAATGAAATCAGAAAGAAAGATAGATGGTAAAGATAGAGATGGTATAATCTAGGAATGCCTAGAGTGTATAATAATAGCGAAACGTACAATGTACAAATTTTAAAAATGTTTTTGCATGAGGAAGAACAAAGGAATGTCATTATTGCAGGGTGCTGAAAATAGATGATAATTAATACTTAAAATGTAACCTTATGTGTGAAACTAAAGCAAAAAATGTTTGTTACAAAATTTATATTTTGACTAGAGCATTTCCTAATATAACTGATGTAGATAGTTTGATTGAATGTCATAAGTACTTGGAATCTCAGGTAGGACATGAGATTTTGTTGGTTTGTCCAGAGTGATGCCCCAATGAATCCCAGAGTGATTTGATCAATGACGGGAAAAGTATTTGCAAGCCCCCTTCGGGGAATGGTGAGAGCGGGGAGAAATTCAACTTCCCCAAGTTGAATTCTTGATATTCTCACAGGCAGTGTGGACAACCAAAGCTATAGGCTGAGCCCCCAGTCTTGGGGTTTGTTCATATGAAACTTAACCCCACAAAGGATAGGTCAAGTCTACTTAAAATTTAGGTCTAAGAGTCACCCCCAAGAGAGCCTCTTTTGTTGCTCAGATGTGGCCTCTCTCTCCAGCCAGCGTGATGAGCAGTCTCACCACCCTCCCCCTCTCTGTGTGGGACATGACTCCCGGGGGTGTGGACCTTCCTGGATCGTGGGACAGGGATCCTGGAATGAGCTGAGACTCAGCATCAAGGGACTGAGAAAAACCCTAGAATGAGCTGAGAATTAACATCAAGGGATTGAGAGAAACTTTTTGACCAAAGGGGAAAGAGTGAAATGAAACTAAGTGTCAATGGCTGAGAGATTCCAAACAGGGTTGAGAGGTTATCTTGGAGGTTTTTCTTATGCATTAAGTAGGTATCACTTTGTTGTTCAAGATGTAGCGGAGAGGCTGGAGGGAACTGCCTGAAAATGTAGAGCTGTGTTCCAGTAGCCATGTTTCTTGATGATGATTGAACAATGATATAGCTTTCACAATGAGACTCTGTGAATGTGAAAACCTTGTGTCTGATGCTCCTTTTAGCTACTATATCAACAGAAGAGTAGAACATATGGAATAAAAATAAATAATGGGGGAACAAATGTTAAAACATATTTAGTTTGAAATGCTAGTGGTAAATGAAAGTGAGGGGTAAGGGGTATGGTATGTATACTCTTTGTTTTTCTCTGTTATCATTTTATTTCTTTTTCTGTTGTCTTTTTATTTCTTTTTCTAAATCGATGCAAATGTTTTAAGAAATGATGAATATGCAACTATGTGGTGATATTAAGAATTACTGATTGTATATGTAGAATGGAATGATATTTTAATGTTTTGTTTGTTAATTTTTTTTAATTAATAAAAAAGTTAAAAAAAAAAAGAAAAACAAGCACAAATTAAACTTGACCAAACATAAGGAAGTAAATAAAAAATATTAGAGAGGAAATAAATGAAGCAGAGAATAATTTTTTAAAAATTCAGAGAATCAACAAAACCAAAAGTTGACTCTCTAAACTGACTCAAGAAGAAAGGGAAAATTCTGAATTGAACACATAAGGAGATTGAATCAATACACAAAATCTTCCAACAAAGAAAAGCCCAGATGGCTCCACTGGTGAATTTTGCCAAACATAACAAGAATTAATACCAATCTTGTTCAAATTCTTCCACAACACTGAAGAGGAGGGAACACTTTCTAAGTCATTCTATGAGGCTAATATTACCCTAAAATGAAAGCCAGACAAAGGCAGCAAAAGAAAACAAAATTACAGACTAATATCCCTTATGAATATAGATGTAAAAATCCTCACCAAAATACTAGTGAACAGCACATTAAAAGATTCATGATCAATGGAGATTTATCCCAGTTATGCAAGGATAGTTCAATATAAGAAAATCAATTAATGTATTATACCACATTAACACAATGAAAGGAAAAGAACTGCATGGTCTCTCAATTGATGCAGAAAAAGACGTTCAACAAAATTCAGCACCCCTTCTTGATAAAAACAGAAAACAAGGAACAGAAGGAAACTTCCCCAACATGATAAAGGTCACATATAAAAACCCCACAGCTAATATCATACTCAACAGTCAAAGTCTGAAAGCATTCCCCCTAAGATCAGGAACAAGACAAGGATGCCCATTGCCACCACAGTTATTCAACACTGTCCTGGAAGTTCTAACCAGATTAATTACGCTAGGAAAAGAAACAAAAGGCACCAAATTGTAAAGGAAGATATAAAACTCTCACTATTTGCAGGCGACATGTTCCTACATATAGAATATCTTGAAACATCCACCACAAAGCTACTTGAGCCAATAAACAAATTTAGGAAAGCAGAGGGGTGCAAGATCAACAGGCAAAAATCAGCAGTATTTCCAGATACTAGTAATGAACACTTTGATGAGGAAACAATAAAAAATTCAATTTACAGTAGTGAAGTAAAAAATTATATATCTAGGAATAAAATGAACCAAGGATGTAAAGGACTAATATATGTAAAGTGGAGAATTACAAAACAATGCTAAAAGAAATCAAAGAACTTAGTAAATCTGGTCCATGGACTGGAAGACTGAATTATTGTTGAAATGTCAATTCTATCCAAAGAAATTTAAGATTAAATGTGATAACAATCAAAATACTAGCAACCTTCCGTGCAGAAACAGAAATGACAATGGTCAAATTTATATGGAAGGGAAAGGACAATCATTTTGAAAAAAAGAATGAAGTTGGACGACATACACTTGCTGATTTTAAAACTTATTATAAAGCTACAGCAATCAAAATGCCATGGTACTGGCACAAGGACAGATACAGAGACTGTTCTAGTTAGTAAGTTGCCAGAATGCGATATACCAGAAATGGAACAGCTTTTAAAAGGTGAATTTATTAAGTTATGTGGTAGTTAGGTTCATGTGTCCACTTGGTCAGGTGAAGGTGCCTAGTTTTGTTGCTGTGGACAGGAGCCAATGGCATGTGAAGCTCATCTGTTGCTGATATAATCTGCAGTCAGCTAGAAGGCATGCCTGCTGCAATGAATGATGTTTGATTTAATTGGCTGGAAGCTTAAATGAGAGAGCTCAATGTAGTAGAGCAGCTCAGCATACCTCATCTCAGCACCTGTACCTCAGCCCAGGCCTTTGGAGATGCAGAAAGGAATCATCTAGGGAAAGTCATGGAACCCAGAGGCCTGGAGAGAAGGCCAGCAGAGATCACCTTGTGCCTTCCCATGTAAGAAAGAACCTCAGTTGAAAGTTAGCTGCCTTTCCCCTTTTATTAAAAGCCAATCCATCTCTGGTAATAAATAAATAAAAGGGGATTTATTTATTCTGGCAGCTAGCAAACTAAAGAATTTGCAAGTTTACAATTCTAAGGCCATGGAAATGTTCAAATTATGGTACCAACATGAGGTTACCTTCACTTAAGAAAGGCTGATAAAGTTCAGGGTTTCTCTTTCAGCTGGAAGGGCACATGGTGACATATGCTAGCTTTCTCTCCCAGCTTCTTCTTTCATGAAGCTCCCCCAGGGGCATTTTCCTTCTTCATCTCCAAAGGTCTCTGGCTGGGTGGCTCTGTTGGTTCTGGTGGCTTTGAAGGTTTTTTACAAAATGGTTCCTTCTTAAAGGGCTCCAATAAGCAATGCCACCTTGAATAGGTGGAGACACATCTCCATGGAAACCATCTGATCAAAAGTTAACACCCATAATTGGGTGGGTCATATCTCCATGGAAACAATAAAAAAGATTCCACCCATCAATACTGAATGCGGATTAAAGGACACGGCTTTTCTGTTGCACATTATAGCTTCAAACCATTACATTCCACCCTTTGGACCCAAAAAAGACATGTTATTTCCAAATGCAAAATACATGCATTTCATAGCAATACCAGAAAGCCTTAAACCATTTCAGTAACAATACAAATACAATACAATGTCAGAAACAGTACAAAATCTCATCAAAGTCACCTACAGGCATGGTCTGTCCTAAGGCAAAACTCTCTCTGGCTCTGGACCTATAAAACTGAGAATAAATTATCTGCTGCCAATATACAAAGGAGGGACAGTCATAAGATACATGTTTCCTTTTCTATAGGGAGAAACTGGAAGGAACACGGAGTGACTGGATCCAAACAGTTCTGGAAACCTGCAGGGTAACTCCATTAGACTTCAAAGTCTGAGAGTCATTTATCCTCAGGGCTTTAGAAAGTGGCAGTCACACCCTTTCCAAAGGCCTACACAGTGACCCACCTGTCTCCAAATGCAACCTTGGGGGACACTGGGGAGAGCATCTTTTTCTTGGTTCCACCCTCTCCAAGCATTGGGGCCATACCTGGGCTCTCTGTCATCTCTGGAGCACTAGCTCAACCCCTCTAGAACAATGGGGTGGGAGCCAGGCTCTCCTTAATACAAGGAATATGCTCCACCCTCTCCAAGGCCTGGGACACAACTGTTCCTGAGTGAGGTGGAAGGCCTACCCTCTGCCTTCAGGGCAAACTCACCTTCTTGAAGTACTTGGGTGGGTCCATTCTCCTGGCCTGAGGTTTCCTGGCTTCAGACCTTAGCTCCCATGGTTCTGCCTTTGAAATTATTATTCCTTCAATGTGTCCCTTTTCTGTCCTTGTAAGTCCAGACTGGCATGGGTTCCATTTGTACAGATCCTACAACATTCTTGTTGGTCTTCTATGATTTAGGCTGGGATCGTGCCCATCAGACAAAAGGATTTTTCACAGATCCTTCCTGGATAACTCCATCTCAAATCCTCTCTTGTCCTGTAATGGCTGACTGCTTCCATGCTTGGTCAAGTCCTCACATGGGGAATTAATCCCTGGGGTCTTCCTTTCTGAAGCCCAGAATCTTCCAGAACATCAATTTCTGGTTTCTTTGTAAAGCAGAGTTCAGTTCTCAACTTATGTATTTCCTCTTGCATTTTACTACAAGCTTCAAAGAGCAACCAGACCACATTTTCCACATTTAGTTTGGAAATTTCTTCTGCTAAATTTCCATGTTCATCACTCTCAAATTCTGCCTTACATCTTCAAAGACTGCCTTCTTTCCAGTTTGGAACAACACATTCATCATTTCTGTCTAAAGCCTCATCAGAGATATCTTTAGAGTCCATAGTTTACCAACAGTCTCTTCAAACCATTCTAGGCCTCCTCTATCAAGCTCCTCACAACTCTTCCTGAATCTTCCTCTTATCCATTTAAAAAACCATCCCAACATGTTCAGTATTTGCAAACTGCAGCAGCACACCACTCCTGGTACCAAATTCTGTTCTAGTTAGCAAGCTGCCAGAATGCGATATACTAGAAATGCAACAGCTTTTAAAAAGGTGAATTCATTAAGTTGCAAGTTTACATTTTTAAGGCCTAATTAAAGCAGGACTGTAAAAACGTCTAATCTGAGGCATCCAGGGAAAGATATCTTGGTTCTAGAAGGCTGATGACGTTTAGGGTTTTGTCTCTCAGCTGGAAAGATACATGGCGACATCGCTAGCTTTCTCTTCAATGGATTCCCCAGGGCACTATCAGTTCTATTGGCTCTGTTGGTTCTGGTGGCTCTAAAGGTTTTTCCAAAATGGTTCCTTCTTAAAGAGCTCCAGTAAGCATCCCCATCTTGGATGGGTAGAGACACATATTCATGGAAACCATCTAATCAAAGGTTACCCACAGTTGGGTAGGCCACATCTCCATGGAAACAATAAAGATGATACCACCCAGTAACACTGAATGAGAATTATAGGACATGGCTTTTCTGGGTCTTCAAACCAGCACATTCTACCCTTTGGACCCTGTTCTAGTTTGCTAGCTGCCAGATTGCAATATATCAGAAATGGAATGGCTTTTAAAAGGGGAATTTAATAGGTTGCTAGTTTACAGTTCTAAGGCCAAGAAGATGTCCTAATTAAAACAAGTTTATAGAAATGTCCAATCTAAGGCATCAAGGGAAAGATGCCTTGATTCAAGAAGGCCAATGAAGTTCAGAGTTTCTCTCTCAAGTGGAAAGGCACATGGCAAACACGGTTAGGTATCCTCTCTCATCTGGAAAGGCACGTGGTGAACATGGAGTCACTTGCTAGCTTTCTCTCCTGGCTTCCTGTTTCATGAAGCTCCCCAGGAGGTGTTTTCCTTCTGCATCTCCGAAGTGCTGGCTGATGGACTCTCTGCTTTGTGGTGCTGTAGCATTCTCTGCTCTCTCTAAATCTCCTTGCTTTCTCTCTTGTCGTTCTCTTTTATAGAATTCCAGTAAACTAATCAAGACCTACCCAAATGGGTGGAGACACATCTCCCCTAATCCAGCTTATCAACCACTCTTGATTGAGTCACATCTCCAGGGAGATGATCTAATTACAGTTCCAAACATACAGTACTGAATAGGGATTAGAAGAAACAGATGCCTTTACAAAATGGAATTAGGATTAAAACATGGCCCTTCTAGGGTACATACATCCTTTCAAACTGGCACAGATCCCAAAACAGACATGTTATTTCCAAATGCAAAATACATTCATCCCATAACAATATCAGAAAGGCTTAAACCATTTCAGTAACAATACAAATACAATACAATGTTAAAAACAGTATAAAATCTCATCAAAGTCACCTGCAGGCATTCTGTCCTAAGGTAAAATTCTCCTCTGGCTCTGGATCTGTAAAACTCAGAACAAATTATTTGCTGCCAATATAGAAAGGACGGACAGTCATAGGACACGTTTCCATTTCTATAGGGAGAAATTGGAAGGAACACAGGGGTCACCAGACCCAAGCAGTTTCAAAAACCTGTGGGGCAAACTCTATTAGATTTCAAAATCTGAGAGTCATTTATCTTTGTGGCTTAGAAAGTGGTGTCCTATCCTTTCCAAGGGCCTATGCAGCAGCCCACCTCTCTCCCAATGCAAGTTTGGAGGACAATGGGGAGACCACCTTCTTCTCAGCTCCACCCTCTTAAAGCACTGGGGCAACACCTGGGCTCTCTGCCATCTCCAGGGCACATGCTCAACCCCTCCATTACAATGAGGTGGCAGCCAGGCTCTCCCAATCACCAGGGAATGTGCTCCACCCTCTTCAAGGCCTGAAACAGCACAACTCTTCCACTGCAAGGAGGTGGAAGGCCCACCCTCTGCCTTCTGGATAAATTTACCCTCACCAAGTACTTGAGTGGGTCTGCCCTCCAGGCTGGAGGTTTCTTAACTTCAGACCTTTGCTTCCATCATTCTGCCTTTGCAATTATTTTTTCTTCAATGTGTCCCTTTTCTGCCCTTCTTAGTCCAGACTAGCAGTGGTTCCATTTACGTAAATCCCGTAGCACTCTGGTTGGCTTTCTATGTAGCAGGGAAGGATCATGCCCATCAGACAGAAGGAGTTTCCACAAATCATTCCTGGATAGCTCCATCTTCAATCTTGCTTGTCCTGTAATGGCTGACTACTTCCATGGTTGGTTAAGTACTCACGTGGGGCAGTATTCTCTGGGGTCTTCCTTTCTGGAAGCCCAGAATTTTCCATACCATCAATTTCTGGTTTCTCCATACCCAAGAGTTCAGTTCTCAGCTTATCTCTCTCCTGTCACTTTCACTATAAGCTGCAAGAGAAACCAGGCTGCATTTTCCACATTTAATTTTGAAATCTCTTCTGCTAAATATCCAAGTTCGTACTTTTAAAATCTCCCCTTCATCTAAAGCCAGCAGTTAGTTTTGAAAAATTTTCTGCAACTTTAAAACAAGGGTTATCTTCCTTCCAGTTTGCAATACCATGTGTGTCATTTCTATCTAAGGCCTTATCAGAAGTATCTTTAGAGTCCACATTTTTACCAACAGTTGCCTCAAAGCATTCTAGGCCTTCTCTATTAAGCCCCTCACAACTCTTCCAGACCCTTTCCCTTATGCATTTAAAAAGCTGTTCCAACATGGTTGGTATTTGCAAACTGCAGCAGCACCCCACTTCTCTGGTACCAAAATCTTAGTTTTAGTTTGCAAGGTGCTGAATGTGATATACCAGAAACAGAATGGCTTCTAAAAAGGGGAATTTATTAAGTTGCAAGCTTACAGTTCTAAGGCCATGAAAACGTCCAAATTAAAGCAAAACTATAAAAATGTCCAATCTAAAGCATCCAGGGAAAGATACATTGGTTCAAAAAAGCTGATGACATTCATTCAGGGTTTTTTTCACAGCTGGAAAGGCTCTTGGCGAGATTTGCTAGCTTTCTCTTCAAAGGCTTCTCCAGGGCTGTCAGTTCTGGTGGTTCTAAAACTTTTTCCAAAATGGTCCCTCTTAAAGGGCTCCAGTAAGTTACTACACCTTGAATGGGTATAGACACATCTTCATGGAAACCATCTAATCAAAAGTTAACACCCACAATTAGTGGGCCACATCTCCATGGAAACAATCAAAAAGGTCTCACCCAGCAATACTGAATGAGAATTAAAAGACATTGCTTTTATGGGGTATATAATAGTTAAAACCAGCACAGCTATTAAGAAAAAGCAAAATAAGCGTTAGAGATGACGTGGAGAAATAGGAATGCTTGTTCATTGTTGGTGAGAATGTAAAATTGTACAGCTGCTGTGGAAGACAGTTTAGCAGTTCCACAGAAAGTTACGTATAAAATTACCACATGATCTGGCAATTCCACTTACAGGTATATACTCAAAAGAGCCAAAGCAGGGACTTGAACAGATATTTGCAAACTGATGTTCATAGTGACATTATTCACAATTGCAATACAATGGAAAAAAAACCAAATGTCCATCAACAGGTGAATGGATAAACAAATTGTGGTATATACAAGCAATGGAATATTATTCAGCTGTGAAAAGGGATAACGTTTTGATATATGCAACATGGATGAAACATGAAGACATCATGAAATAAGCCAGACACAAAAAGTCAAATATTGTATAATCTCACTGATATGAAACAATTAGAATAGGCAAATTCATAGAGTCAGAAACTAGAATACAAGGTACCAGAGCTTGGAGAGAGGGGGTTAGGCAAAGGCAAGTGTGGTAGTTTGGAGCTATGTATCCCACAAAACTATCTACTAAATCCATTCCTTGGGTAAGAACCTTGTAAATAGGATGTTTCGATGAGGGTATTTCAAATAAGGTGTGGCCCAGAATGGGTTTTAATCCTATTCTTGAAGGCTTTATAGAAAAGGTCACAGTGAGAGCAAAAAGCCACAGAGGGAGAAGCTAGAAGCTGAAATTCAACAGAACCTGGAAGAGAAAGGAGAGACCAGAAGAGGCTGCTGTGTATATTGCCATGTGACAGAGGAACCCAGGACAAGAATTACAGGCAGCCAGCACCAGAACACCAGACTTCAGGAAGAAAGCATTGCCTTGATGTTGCCTTGATTGGACTTCTAGTCTCAAAATTCTGAGCCAATAAATTCCCATTATTAAGTCAAATCATTGCATTAATTTGCTTTTGCAACAAGGAGACTACAACAAGGAGTGTGATGGTTAGGTTTTGTTGTCAAGTTGGCCAAGTGATTATGCTCAGTTGTTTGGTCAGGCAAGCACTGGCCTGTAACCATTGCTGCAAGGATATTTCATGGTTGGCTGATAAACCAGAAACCTGGCATATTAAATCATCAGTCAGTTGATTGCATCTGTGGCTGATTACATGTGCGATCAACTAAGCCATGTCTCCCATTATGAGATAATCCAATCAATTGAAGGCTTTTTTAAGGAAGAAGAGAGACTCTTTCACTGCTTCTTCAGTCAGCAAGCCTTTCCTGTAGAGTTCATCCAGACCATTCATTAGAGCCACGAACTATAGCCCACCCTATGGATTTTGAACTCTTCCATTCCCACCGTTGTGAGACACTTTTACAAATCTTGTATTTACAGATCTCTCCTATTGGTTCTCTTTCCCTAGAGAACCCTGACTAACATAGCTTGGTACCGGGAGTGGCTCCTGAGAAACAGAATCTTTTTACTTTTTAGAATTTGTTTATTCACTAATTCAATCTTAGTATACAAAGTCTCAGAATTCTAGTTCATACTGCTGTAATAAACAAATTACTGACACTGTTCTCCAAAGTTTCTTAGGTCAGCTCTTTTCCTTCTAATTCCCTACAGTATAGTTATGTGGTTTGTTTGTAATGCAGTTAGATTCACTTGTCACAATCTGCATTCCATCTTTTCCCTGACATTCTGGTTTGTTTGTTTTTTTTTTAGTTTTCATAAAATAAAATTTGTTTGTGGTGTACAGTTCTATGAGTTTTTTAAATTTATTTTTTTATTGACAAATCTTTGCACGCTTACATTTCATACATGGTATACAAGGAGTGGCTCACAATATCATTACATTGTTACATATTCATCAACACACTAATTTTTTAGAACATTTGCATCACTCCAGAAAAAGAAAGAAAAAGAAAAAAGAAAAAACTCATATCTAACATACTCCTTACACCTCCCTCTCATTGGCCAGTAGTATTTCCTTCTACTCAATTTATTTTACCTCTTATCCCCCCATTTTTTTTTTATCCATATTTTTTTTACTCACTGGTCCATACCCTGGATAAAAGGAGCATCAGACACAAGGTTTCACAATCACAGTCACATTGTAAAAGTTATATCTTTATATAACTGTCTTCAAGAATCAAGGCTACTGGAACACAGCACAACAGTTTCAGGTACTTCCCTCCAGCCACTCCAATACACCATAAACTAAAAAGGAATATCTAAATAATACCTAAGAATAACTTCTAGGATAACCTCTCAACTCTGTTTCATATCTCTCAGCCACTGACACTTCATTTTGTCTCATTTCTCTCTTCTTCTTTCTGGCCAAGAAGACTTTCTCAATCCCTTGATGCTGGGTCCTGGCTCATACTGGGAGTTCTGTCTCATGTTGCCAGGGGGATTTACACCCCTGAGAGTCTTGTCCCACACAGCAGAGAGAGAAAGGTGGTTGACCTGCTGAGTTGGCTTAGAGAGGCCACATCTGCACAAAAGAGGTTCTCTGGGGGTGACTAATAGGCCTAATTTTAAGTATGCTTAGCTTATACTTTGCAGGAATAAGTTTCCTAGGGACAAACATGTAGAGGGCTCGGCCTATTGATTTGGTTGTCCCCACTGCTTGTGAGAGTATCAGAAATTCTCCAAAAGGGGAAGCTGAATATTTTCACCTTTCTCCGCAGTCCCCCAAGAGGACTTTGCAAATACTTCTTTCTTCACTGCTCAAATTACTCTGGGATACATCGGGGCATCATACTAACCTGGACAAACCATAAAAATCTCACCATGTATTCAAGATTTATGTACTATGGTATTCAACTAAACTGACCATACAAGTTAAATTAGGTAATGCACTACCCAAAATATAAATTTTGCACCATATAAACATCTCTCCCTTTGGTCTCACACAGAAGCTGAAGTTTTAAAATATGGACAATTATCATCTTTTTATCCTGTATTCTGCTCTACCTTAGTCCTATCCAGATCAGCGTCCTTCATATCTCTACTAGAAGTCTGATCCCTTCCTCAACTTTTTAAATGGTTCTTGTATGGGGTACTCCTGTTGTTGTTGTTGTTTTTAATATTTATTTAATTTATTTATTCAACATAACATACAAACACAAACATTGTTACCACATGATCATTCCATTCTTGATATATATTCAGTAACTTACAATATCATCATAGTTGTATATTCATCATCATGATAATTTCTTAGAACATTTGCATCAATTCAGAAAAAGAAATAAAAAAACAGAAAAAAATATTCATACATACCATACTCCTTACCCCACCCTTTCATTGATCACTAGCATTTCAATCTACTAAATTTATTTTAACATTTGTTCCCCCTATTATTTATCTATTTTTAATTCATATGTTTTACTTGCCTGTCCATAAGGTAGATAAAAGAAGCATCAGATGCAAGTTTTTCACAATCACACAGTCACATTGTGAAAGCTATATCATTATACAATCATCTTCAAGAAACATGGCTAGTGGGACACAGCTGTACATTTTCAGGCAGTTCCCTCCAGCCTCTCTGTTATGCCTTAACTAAAAAGGTGACATCTATATAATGCGTAAGAATAACGTCCAGGATAACCTCTCGACTCTGTTTGGAATCTCTCAGCCACTGACACTTTATTTTGTCTCATTTCGCTCTTTCTGCTTTTGGTTGAGAAGGTTTTCTCAATCTCTTGATGCTGAGTCCCAGCTCATTCTAGGATTTCTGTCCCTCGTTGCCAGGAAGGTCCACACCCCTGGGACTCATGTCCACATAGAGAGGGGGAGGACAGTGAGTTTGCTTGTCGTGTTGGCTGAGAGAGAGAGGCCACATATGATCAACAAAAGAGGTTCTCTTGGGGGCGACTCTTAGGCCTTATTTTAAGAGGCTTAGCCTATCCTTTGTGGGGCTGAGTTTCATATGAACAAACCCCAAGACTGGGGGCTTAGCCTATTGCTTTGTTGTCCCCACTGCTTGTGAGAATATCAAGAATTCTCCACTTGGGAAAGTTCAATTTTCCCCCTTTCTCACCATTCCCCAGCACTGCTGACTTTTAATAGCTTCAGAGCTCTAACTCTGTGTCTCAGGTGTCACATAAATATCCTAAGTTTCTGGGAATGACCAGGTTATATATAAAGAGCTCAATACCTCAGAATTTAGAAATAACAGTTATAACTCCTAAATATATGTGACTACTGTAACAGCTTACAATCTAGGATCCTTTACAATGGCCCCAACCTGATAATCCATGCTCTCTACTTGAGTTCACCAAGTTTTTATATTATACTTAGTCCATATGAGTGAGACATGATATTTGTCTTTTTCCTGACATTTCATTCAACATACAATCCTTAAGGTTCATATACCTAGTTGCATGCCTCACAACTTCATTCTTTTCTGTGGCAGCTCAGAAGTCCATTGTATATATACACCATAGTTTCCCCTTCTATTCCTCAGTAGTTGTACCCTTAGGCCACCTTCATCCATTATGAATCTCAACAACTGCTGCCTAAAACACCAGTATTCAAATGTCCATTCATGTCCCAACACTCAGTTCCTCCAGGTAAATACTAGCCAACAGGGTTTCAGGATCATATGGCAACTCCATCCCTAGTCTCAGGGAATTATCACACTGCCCTCCAAGGGGCTGCATCTCTCAGTTTCCCTACTGACATGAATAGGTATATCTATTTCTCCACATTTTCTCTAGGATATTTTTCTCTGTGTTCATTTTTAAAGTTTTATTCACACATCATGCACTCTAACCTAAGTATACAGATATGCCATCACCACCATAATCTATATGAAGACATTTCCTTTTCCTTAACAAAGAATCCATACTCCTCTGCCATGCACCCACCTGTTGACATTTAGTTTTGACATATGCTTTTGTTACATTCAGTGGAAGCACATTACAATGTTACTGTTGACTACAGACCCCATCTTGCATTGATTGCACTTTTTCCAATATACCTCTGAGCTGGTTTGAAAAGATCATGTACCTAGAAAAGCCAAGTTTTAATCCCGATCCATCTTATAGAGGCAGCCCTTTCTTTTAATCCTATTCAGCACTATAGGTAGAAAACTTGATTAGAGTATCTCCATAGAAAGGTGACTTACTTGCCCAATTGTGGGTTGATTAGAGGGAGATGTGACTCCACCCATTCCAGGTGGGTCTTGATTAGTTAACTGGAATCCTTTAAAGAGGAAGCATTTTGGAAAAAGCTTGAGAGCCCACACAGCCAGAGACCTTTGTTGATGAAGAAGGAAAACATCCCCAGGATAGCTTCATGAAACAAGCCTGGAGAGAAAGCTAGCAGATGTCGCCATGTTTGCCAGAGCCTTTCCAGTTAAGAGAGAAAACTTGAACTTCATTGGCTTTTTTTTTTTAATATTTTTATCGAGAAATCTTCATACACATACAGTCCAACTATATTAAATAATCAGTGGCTCACAAGGTATCTGTATTTTTAAAAATGGACTCAGAAAATTTGTTTTTTTCTTTGATGGCCTCGATATGCACATAAACAAAATTTCCAAGATGGCAATTAAAAAAAAGTTTGTAGTTTTGTACTTTCAATGCCAAGGGGAGTGTATTATTTTCAATCATTGGAAGATCTGCTTCAAAACATAAGGATAAATATTACAAAATTTTAAGTAACACTAGTTGAAATATTCCTCTTCGGCTTTAAGGCCCCAAATACACCAATTTTATGGCATGTGGTTTCACCAAGGTCTCTGCAATTACCTGGGGATTCTTTGGCTTGGCAACAGGGTAAGCAACCTTGCAGGATGCTTCAAAATAAGGCTCTTGATTTGGTATGAATCCATTTGGTAAATTCTAGTCTTTCCAAAACAGGCTTCTTTTCAGATCTATAATGTTTGGAATATAATTTAGGATGTAGAGATGCCAGGTGCTCTTTCAGCTCATTGGCCTCCAGTTTACATTGGCAGGGATCTTGTCTCAACAAAAGCACCAAGATTTGGTATCTCATTGCATTCAGCAATAAAAGTAGACCGAAGGACATGTAGGTCTGGCATTACTGTACTTTCTTCCTTTCAACAGTTTCTGATGTAAGTTAGCCTCAGGAGTTGTAAAGATAAATATTTGTAATCACAATGATAGATTACATTTTATTTAATTATTGTTAAGAGGAAACTATTTTAGAAATCACAAAATGGCAACTGACAATTTTCTATTACCTAACTATGTACTTAGCATATGATAAAGACATTTTAAACAAGTGGAAAGTCAAATTTAGAAATTTGTGTCAGCAGACTGCTTGATACACTAGGTACCTCTGAGTTTGAGCCAATCAAGAAACTTGGGAGTCTTTCAATAATTGCTGGAAGTTCCTGCAATAATAGCCTATGATGTTCAGTTTTACAGCTTTTTATATTGCCAGTATTTTCAGAGATACATGAATAGTGGAAAACAAAGAACTGGCAGTTTTAAGAGAAATGTGACATCCTTTTATTTTTCAACAGGCCTCGTATGACTAAATCTAGAGTTGGGCCTCACCTGAATGCGTGGGGAAAAATAGTCTTGGTTCTTCTTAGACTTAGCTGCAACTCTATTAACTTTCCCTTCATGTTAGCAGTAACATCTTAGGCATAATCATGCATTTTATTCATATTGACTCTGATTTACTGTGAATAATTTTATAACTATGGTAAGTTAGTTTTGGCCACCTCTTCGTCATCAATAGAAACCTATTTAAAAGTAGTCTTTGATGTTTTCTGTATTTATCATACATAAACCAATAGTTGTTTTTTTCATTGCACTATCAGTCTTCTCATAAAATAGTAATGAATAAGATGAAGAAAAAAATCTTAATCTAGGATAATATCATAATAAATGTCATAATCTTATTTATGGCATCCTGCAACAATTCTATCTTTATCATTCCAAAGATTATGAATTTGTATATTTACAGAAATCAGCTCATTGGCTTTTCCTGAGTGAAGATAACCTCTTGCTGGTACTTTAATTTGGACATTTTTATAGATTTGCTTTAATTGGGATATTTTCATGGCCTTAGAACTGTAAACTTGGAGCTTAATAAATTCCCCCTTTTAGAAGCCATTCTGTTTCTGGTATATCACATTCTGGCAGCTAGCAGACTAGAACACCATTCATTTCAACACCTTGCAATGTTGACATTCATTTGTTCTTCCCCATACAAAAATGCTTTTTATTTGCACATTTAATCACCATCACTGTCCACTTTAGGCATATACCATCTCAGTTTTTATCCTTCTGGTTCCATATGTGCCCCCAGCCCTTCTCCCTCAATCATACTCACATTTAGCTTCATTCAGTGTACTTATATTATTGTACTACAATCAGGTAGTATTATGCTATCCATTTCTGAATTTTTACAATCAGTCCCATGGCACAATCTGTATTCCTTCAGCACCAAATGCCTAATCTCTACCCTATTTCTCTCTCTGAAAACCTGCATTCTTAATTGAAATTCTCCATGTTTGCTCATTAATGTTAGTTCATATTAGTGAGACCATACAGTATTTATCCTTTTAATTCTGGTTAATTTCACTCAGCATTATTTCCTCAAAGCTGATCCACGTTGTTACATGCTTCATGACTTTATTCTGTCCTACAGCTGTGAAATACTCCATTGTATGTGTATACCGCAGCTTCTTTAGCCACTCATATGTTGATGGACACTTGGGCTGTTTCAATCTCTTGGCAATTGTAAATAATGCTGCTATAAACATTGAGAAACAGAATCTTAAGAATGGGAATTTACCACTGGTTTTCTACTCTGACTAGATTCAGAGGTACTAAGACTCAGTTTCCAAAAAATCAAGATGGCTCTGTCAGTCCATGGGGTGAGTTGACAAAACATACTCAAAATATCATCATTAGATTATTCAACTTGTATGCTTGTACAAGGCAAAGCTCTGGGTGAGAATGTTTTTGACACCTTTACCGAGTTTTATGGAATTAAAAGGTATAATGATGTTGGCTAGTTGTTGTTAGATACGGTGTATACAGTGATGAGGGAAAGGAATAGCTGAAGTTTTCAAATTTGCATCTTAATTGCCATATGAACAATGTAAAAGTTTTCATGTGTGCCCTGAAAGAAAATCTTGTTTCCTATGGTCAGACTTGAGATCTCTGAAAAGCAGACACAAGACTCATTGTGCAAGTGACAGATTTACAACGTAAACTAAAATCTCAACTTTATAGGGTGTTTCCTGTTAAAATAAAGGCTTTGATTGCAAAAGAATGGGATCCTGAAACACGGGATGGTGATATATGGCTTGATAATGATGACAATGGGGAGGTGAGGTCCCTGGAATCTGCTGAACCTGTGCTAGATAGACCTGTAATGGATTACACTGAGGAAAGAGCTTCCTTCTCCAGCCTACTCTGAGGAAACAGCTTCCCCGCCTCCAGTCTCCCCAGAGGAGTCTGCTATCCAACCTCCACCTAATGAGACTAACCCTTCAGTACCTGCTGACCCTGTAGCCATCTCCCCTGGGGAAACAGCCCTCACTCCTCTATCTACAGCAACTAATCCTGTTTCACCAGATGAAACTGCAACAGAATGCCCTGAGGTAACTGGCTTGAAAGACACTTCAATTTCTTTTTATGACTCACCCCCATCACCCCTCTTTTGTTCAAGACCTGTAACTAGACTAAAGTCCCTACAGGCCCCGAAAGGTGAGGTATAAAGTGTGACCCATGAGGCAGTACACTATACTTCAAAAGAACTGCATGAGTTTTCCAATCTATCTAGACAAAAATCAGGGGAAAATCTGTGGGAGTGGATATTAAGGGTATGGGATAATGGTAGAAGGAATATAAAGTTGGATCAAGCTGAATTTATTGAAATGGGCCAACTAGACTGAGATTATGCACTCAACGTTGTAGCTTGGGGGTTAGAAAGGGCATTAACAGTTTGGATGTTTGGATGAAACACAGATCAAAAGGTGGCCAACATTATGTGAGGTCAAAATGCCAGAACTGCCCTGGTATAATATAGATGAGGGAATCCAGAGACTTAGAGAGATTCGAATGTTAGAGTCGATTTATCATGGAAGACCTGCTCTCACACTTCAGGAACATCCAGAGGACACATCTTTCACCAGAACCTTGAGAAATAAATTCGTGAGACCATCATCCCTGAGGAGTTCTGGAGTTGCCCTTCTCTGTAGGTCAGATATTACTGCTGTCACTGAACTAGAAACCTTAAACACAATGGGGATTATTGGATCCCAAGTTGGCAGGAGCCATGTGGTAACAGTTAATCACCATAGACAAGGTGAGTGTAGCCACCATGATGGACAGCAGACTCAAAGTAGCAGTCAAATTAATCTGACTCACAGAGATCTGTGATGTTGGCTAGTAGATCATGAGGTACTTAGAAGTAAAGTAGATGGGCAGTCTATTAAATTCTCATTTGGCTATATAAGCAGAATTCTAGGTCAACTAACAGAAGTCTAACTTGAATTACAAAAACAGAGAGTCACAGCCTCTTAATCAATTCCCAGATTTGAGACAGTTTACAGACCCAGGGCCCCTTGAATGAGGGGAGGGGAGGGTATCCTTGGGGAAGGACCCTTTTACACTGCCCAAAATTTACACCATTAACCTTCCTCCCAGCCTTCCCCAAGGAGACCTACAGCCTTTCACTAGGGTGACTGTGCACTGGGGAAAAGGAAATGATCAGATATTTTAGGGATTATTGGACACTGGCTTGGAAGTGACACTAATTCCAGAAGACCCAAAATGTCAGTCTGGTTCACCAGTCAGAGTAGGAGCTTATAGAGATCAGGTGATCAATGGAGTCTCACAGTGTATCCAGTGGGTCTTCAGACCCATTCTGTGGTCATTTCCCCAGTTCCAGAATGCATAATTGGAATAGACATACTCAGCAATTGGCAGAACCATTCCACTGGTTCTCTGATTCAAGGAGTGAGGGTTATCATGGTAGGAAAGGTCAAGTGGAAGGCACTAGAACTAACCCTACCTACCAAAATAGTGAATCAGAAATAATACCTAATCCTGGAGGGACTGCAGAGATTAGCACCACTCTTAGAGAATTGAAGGATACAGGGGTGGCGATTTCCATCACATCCCGATGCAACATTTCTATTTGGCCTATGCAGAACACAGATGAGTCTTAGGGGATGACAGCGGATTATCGTAAACTTAACCAGGTGGTGAATCCAATTGCAGCTGCTATTCCAGATGTGGTATCACCGCTTCAGCAAATCAACACATCGCCTGGTACCTGGTATGCAGTTATTGATCCGACAAATGCTTCTTTTTCAAAAGCAGTCAGTAAGGACCACCAAAAAACGTTTGCATTCAGCTGGCAAGGCCAGGAGTATAGCTTCACTTTCCTGCCTCAGGGGTATATCAATTCTCCAGCCCTATGTCACCATCTTATTTACAGAAACCTAGATCATTTCTCCCTCCCATGAGACATCATACTGGTCCATTATATTGATGATATGCTGATTGGACTCAGTGAGCAAGAAGTAGTAACTACTCTAGACGTATTGGTGGGATGGGAGATAAATCCAACAAAAATACAGGTGCCTTACACCTCCGTGAAATTTCCAGGTGTTCAGTGATATGGGGCATGTAGCAATATCCTCTCTACGATGAAGGATAAGCTGTTGTATCTGGACCCTCCTATGACCAAAAAAGAGGCACAATGCCTACTCGGAATTTTTGGATTTTGGAGACAACATATTTCTCATTTGGGTATGCTACTGCAGCCCATTTACCAAGTGACCAGAAAAGTTGCTAGTTTTAAGTAGGGACCGGCACAAGAGGAGCCTCTGAGATGTGTTCAGGATGCTGTTCAAGTTGCTGTGCCACTTAGGTCATGTGATCCAGCAGATCCAATGTGCTAGAAGTGTCAGTGGCAAATATGTATGCTGTCTGGAGCCTTTGACAGGCCTCATAGGAGAATCACAATATAGACCCTTAGAATTTTGGAGCAAAGCCTTACCATGTATTGCAGATAACTACTCTTCTTTTGAGAAACAGCTTTTAGCCTGCTACTGGGCCTTGGTAGAGACTGAACACTTAACCATGGGCCACCAACGTACTGTGAGACCTGAGTTGTCTATCATGAGCTGGATGTTGTCTGACCCACCAAGCTATAAAGTTGGGTGTGCTCAGCAACACTCCATGATAGAATGGAAATGGTATATATGAGATAGGGCCAGAGCAGGTCCTGAAGGCACAAGTAAGTTACATGAGGAAGTGGCCAAATGTAGCCATAGGCCCCACTCCTGCCACATTACCTTCTCTTTTCCAGACTAGAGCTAAGGCCTCTTGGGGAATTCCTTACAGTTAACCGAGAAAGAGAAAATTTGGGCCTGATGTACAGATGGTTCTGCATGATATGCAGGGACCAGCCCAAAGTGGACAGCTGTAATACTACAACCCCATTCGTGGATGTCCTTAATGGAGAGTGGTGAGGGGAAATCCTCCTACTGGGTGGAACTTTGAGCAGTGCACTTGGTTGTTCATTTTGCTTGGAAGGAGAACTGGCCAGAGGTGTGTCTGTATATTGACTTACGGGCTGTTGCTAATGGTTTGGCTGGCTGGTCAGGGACTTGGAAGGAGTATAACTGGAAAATTGGTGACAAAGAGGTCTGGGGAAGAGGTATATGGATAGACCTTTCTGAGTGGGCAAATAATATGAAGATATTTGTGCCCCATGTGAATGTTCACCAGAGGGTGACTTCAGCAGAGGAAGGTTTTAATAATCAAGTGGATAAGATGACCCATCTTGTGGATACAAGTCATTCTCTTTCCTCAGCCACTTTTGCCACTAACCAATGCATCCATGATCAAAGAAGGCATGGTGGAAGGGATGGAGGTTATGCATGGGCTCAACAATACGGGCTTTCACTCACAAAGGCTGACATGGCTACAGCCACTGCTAAGTGCCTAGTTTGTCAGCAGCAGAGACCCACATTCAGTCCCCAATATTCCCCAAGGGAATTAGCTGCCTACATGGTGGCAGGCTGATTAACTGGACCACTTTCATCATGGAAGAGGCAGTGATTTGTTCTAACTGGAATAGACACATACTTCGGATATGGGTTTGCATTAACTGCCTGAAATGCTTCTGGAAAAACTACCATCCATGGACTTATGGAATACCTTATTCACCATCACAGTATTCCACACAGCATTGCTTCTGATCAGGGAACCCATTTCACAGCAAATGAAGTGCAGGAAGGGGCACAGGCTCATCAAATTCTCTGGTCTTACCATGTTCCCCATCATCCAGAGGCAGCTGAGTTGATAGATCAGTGGAATGGTCTTTTGAAGACCCAATTATAGTGCCAAGTAGGTGGCAATACCTTGCCGAGCTGAGGCAGTGTTCTCCAGAAGGCTGTGCATGCTCTGAATCAACCTCTACTCACTACCATACCTAGTGGTCCACTAGAAAATTTTCTGCCTCCTGTCCCTGAAACCTTACGCTCTGCTGGCCTACACGTCTTAGTTCCAAAAGGAAGTGTGCTCCTACCAGGAGACACAACGATGAGTCCATTGAATTGGAAGTTAAAACTGTCACATGGCCACTTTGGGCTTCTCATGCCACTGAATTAACAGGCACAAAAGGGGATTACTATTCTGTCTGGGGTGATTGATCTGACTATGAAGGGGAAATAGGACTGCAACTGCACAATGGAGGTAAAGAAGAGTTTTCCTGGAATACAGACCATCCCCTAGGGCATCTCTTACTACTACCGTGCCCTGCGATTACAGTCAATGGCAGGACTACCCATGGCCCAGAAACTTCAGGAATGAAGGTCTGGGTCACTCCACCTGGCAAAGAAACATGGCCAGCTGAAGTGCTTGCTGAGGGTAAAAGGAACATGGAATGAGTAGTAGAAGAAGGTAGTGATAAATATGAACTACGACCACGTGACCAGTTACAGAACTGAGGACTGTGATTGTATGCTTATTTCCTCCCTGTTTTGTTATAAGTATGTTTGTATTTGTACATAAGCAAATATCTTGCTTTCCTCTTATCATATGACATAAGTTGCATTGATCATGTTATGGTATTTAAGTCATAGGATATGAAATTTAAGAGTGAATGTTACCTAAGGATTTGCACCCTATTCTAGAGAGATATAGTGTATTTCCAGTTTATGCAGGACACTTGAGTATTGTTAGGTGAACTATATATCTGTTATTGTTCTCTATTTGTAAATTAAGTATATTTCAAGGTGATGTATGAAAGATGGTATAGCTGCCATGTTGACAAGGGGTGGACTGTGATGGTTAGCTTCTGGTGTCAACTTGGCCAAGTCATTATGCCCAGTTGTCTGGTCAGGCAAGCACTGGCCTGACTGTTGCTGCAAGGATATTTTGTAGCTGGCTGATAATCTGAAAGGCTGATGTATTAAATCATCAGTCAACTGATGGCATCTGGATGATTACATCTGTGATCAACTAAGGAGTGCCTCCCACAATGAGATAATCCAATGAGTTAAAGGCTTTTAAGGGAGATGAGAGACTCTCACTGCTTCTTCAGCTAGTGAGTCTCTTCTGTGGAGTTCTTTCAGACCCTTCATCGGAGCTGCCAGCTTCACAGCCTGCCTTACGGATTTTGGACTCTTCCAAACCCATGGTTTCGTGAAAAACCTTTATAAATCTTATATTTTCAGATATCTCCTAATGGTTCTCTTTCTCTAGAGAACCCTGACTAACACAGGGAGTTATTGCTTAATCGGTACAGAATTTCTATATGGGGAGATAGAAAAGTTTTCGCAATGGATGGAGGCGATGGCAGTACTACATTTTTATTGTAATTAATACTATTGAATCATATATCTCAATGCAATTAAAAGGAGAATATTTTAGGTTATATATATGTTACAAAAATTTAAAAATACACAAAGAAGCAGGATTTTATAGCACAGTGAACCCTAATGTAAATTATGGACTACAGTTAATAGAACAGTTATAATCTTTCATCAATTGTAATGAAGTTACCACACTAATGCAAAGTGTTAATAATAGGGATAAATGAGTGTGAAGGAGGTATATGGGAACTCTATATTTTTTGCATGATCTATCTGTAAACCTACAACTTCTCTATAAAGAAAAAAAAGAGAAAAATAAAAAGAAAAAAAATGGTACCTAAATGAAACTTTCAAACATCATTACAAAATCAAATTACTTGTATCTTTTCTACCCATTCCCCAAAATAAAATGGTATACTCACTTATACTCAATGAGGGCTGTGTCAGGTAATTAATAATGTAGTCAAGGTGATATTTCCAATAATAGATCTTTCTGTAATTATGTCACCCATCTTTATTTGTGATATTCTTTTAGATTCATTACTAATATCCATGATATCAAGATTACTTATATTCAACCGATTACATGCCTAAGCATAATCACCTATCATTTTAAAAATAATAGGAGTTATAGCAGGATAAGCATTGCTCAAAACTCACAGAAGGTACACTTAAGATCTGGCATTTCAATGTACATAAATTTTACTTGAAAATAATAAAACAACCAAAAAACATTGAACTTTAGACTAATGACATTCATGGTAAAGTATTTAGAGGAATATGTACAGATATCTGCATTCATTTTGAAATAGACTGAAAATAGGACAGATTGATCAATCTATAGATGGATAGAGACGCAGATATGGATATGTGATAATCAAACATATCAAATGTTAGTGGTAGAATCTAGGTAGTGGGTATATAATTGTTTACTGTCAAATTATTTAAAACTTTTTTGGTTGAAAATTTTCATCATAAAATTTTAGAAAAAAATAATAGTGTGTGGGACAGGGGGTGGATTGTAAGAGTAGTTCATTTAATAGAAATATCTAGAGGATAAACTTTCTATTAGCTTTCTACCCAGCAAAGTTAAAAAAAAAAAAAAAGGATTACAATTTTCTGATAGCAAAGTTCTGACTAGAGAGAAACAATACAACCAGATTTTGGCTAGTAGCCTTTCTCACATAATATCAAATAGCTGTCAATCAAACAAAAGGGAGGATTAGTGATAGCTGGCTACCCAGATTTGGCAAAATCCATTTTGCCCAGTTGATGTCTACAGAGTCGACTTGTTAAGCGCATTTTTGAGATACCATGTGGAATCCTAGTACCTTCAGCATTTCTGAATAACAGCGCATCCATTCTCTCTAGCCACTTCAAAGCAGATGAGCATAGCTGCTTCCTTCTTTACCTAAGGGCATGTTTAATTTACTAAATATCTAGGTCTTAGAACTTTTGTCATGAAATACAATTAATAAGCCTTACATGTGTGAAGGCATTGGATAAGGCGATCTCTAAGTTCCCTCTTCTACTTAAATCCCTGATGATTTATTCAAAGTCTAGTTGTTTAAATACTGACAAACTTCAGAAGGCCCAATGCTCTGTTTACTTAATTCAGCCATCCTCTCCAACCAGGAAAGAGAATCTAGAAGAGGATAATCTCTTTTCTCACTTACCTTCAGTGGGGTCTGTGGGAATCTCATTTTCCTCAGGCCCTGCCTGATCCTCTGTATTACGTTCTCCTTCTGGTTGAATCTGAGATAAGACATCAGGTTGATTCATGGCATAATCTAGGATAGGAAAAAGAGGGAGAGGGTATGGCAAAGAAAAGGTTAATAGGGATGACAATTAATTGCCATCAAGGTTGAGTTGAAGGCTTTATCCAGGTCCTCAATCCCTGCGATTTTCTTTCAGACTCCATATCACTTCTATCATGACCATCCAACTCCAACTACAGATGATATCTGTTCTGGAAAGCAGGTAAGAGAGGTATGGAAAAAGTGCATGTGCTACTTTATCACTGCCCACCTACAACTTTCAGTGAATAAGAGTGACAGTATGTCCCAAAGGAATGAAATCAAGCACTTTTCAAAGTGAAATGACCACCTTGGCATACCCACAATTCTGAACTTCATTCTACGTCAAGCGTGAGGCTAGAGAATGAGAATGAGGACACTGGAAGTAAAGGGACTTTCCTGAGTCCTCTTGGAGCTGCCATCACTTCATTCAAAAAGTGCCAACTCATTTTTCTTTTTCCTTTTATTTCTTTTTCAGGAGTGATGTAAATTTCCTAAAAATGATCATGGTGATGAAAACACAATATGCGATGATAATTGTGAGCAACAAATTGTATGTACATCATATATGGACTGTACATCTGTGAAGATTTGTCAATAAAAAATACATATATATTACTAAAAAAATACAAAATTATGCTGTATCCATATTAGTAGGAGAGGATCCAGGTTTTATGTAGCCTGAAGCTCATATAATTTGGAGGAGCACTTTTTTTTTTAACTTTTTGTGTTACATAATATAACATACATACAAAGCAAAGAAAGAAAAAAGCAATAGTTTTAAAAGCACTCTTCAACAAGTAGTTACAGGACAGATCCCAGATATCCCATTATCTCAGATTTTTCCTTCTAGCTGCTCCAGAACATTGGAGTCTAGAAGAAATAAACTTTTTTATCACAGTCGACTTTCTTTTTGTTTTTTCTGAAAAATAACATATATACCAAAAAGCAATAAATTTCAAAGCATAACACAACAATTAGTTGTAGAATAGATTTCAGAGTTTGATATGGGTTACAATTCTACAATTTCAGGTTTTTACTTCTATGCTCTAATATACTGGAGACTAAAAGAAATATCAATATGATTCAGCAATCATACTTGTTTTGTTAAATTCCACCTTCTCTGTATAACTCCACCACCACTTTTTTAATTAATTAATTTTTTATTTATGATACATAACCACATACAAACACAAACATTCTTATCATATGATCATTCCGGTCTTGTTATACAATCAATAACTAACACTATCAGTCTCCACCATCACTTTTGATCTTTCTCCCACTCTGTAGGGATATTTGGGCTATGGCCATTCTAACTTTTTCATGTTGGGAGGGGCTGTCAATAATATGGGGTAGGGAGATGGAACTAGCTGATGTTCTGAAGTGGCTGGGCCCTCTAGGTTTCAGGACTTATCTGGTCCAGGGACCCATCTGGAGGTTGCAGGTTTCTGGAAAGTTACCCTAGTACATGGAACCTTTGTAGAATCTTACATATTGCCCAAGGTGTTATTTAGGTTTGTCTGTAATGGTTTTGGTTGGGGTTTGACAAGTTATGATAGGTAGCAATGTCTAATTGAAGCTTGCACAATAGTGACCTCCAGAGTAGCCTCTCGATTCTATATGAACTCTCAAGCTGCCGATACCTTATTTGTTATACTTCTCTTCCCCCTTTTGGTCAGGATGGCCTTGTTGATCCCAGGGTGCCAGGGCCAGACTCATCCATGGGAGTCATCTTCCTTGCCACCAGGGAGATTTTCACCCCTGGATATCACGTCCTATGTAGTGGGGAAGGCAATGATTTCACTTGCAGAGTTGGGCTTAGAGGCAGTGAGACCACAACCCAGCAACAAAGGAGGTCTGGAAGAGCACTTTTTAATAACATTTTACAAATGAATTCATTCAAAACTACTAGATCTTTTCAAGTCTTGGGAAGAGGGGAGGTATATTCTACTGATGGGCCTTGACCTTATGTTTCAAAAGCTTCTTGGTAAATCTGCCTTTGCATATTACAGTTGGATAGCAAGATCACACAATCCCGAAGGTGGTCAGAACTTTTGCTTGTTCCCTGAGATTATTCTTTTTGGATTTTAATATCCTAATTGCAAATCGGGCAAGTGCACTCTGAATAAAATTATTTCTAAGGTTCTTTTCAATTTCACAGCTTTAGTTTTCAATTGGAGAAATTCCTATTTTGACCTATGTCAAAATGGAAAAAACAAATGGACATTGTAGCTTTATTCTGGTACTCTAATTTACATGGTTATTTCCTGATAATCCAGATTCATAATTTTTTTCATGGCAATATAGTTGTTACTATTCTCAGAAGTCTCAATTTGATATGATTTCTTATTCCTATTTTGTAGTAATGTAGTGATATTCATAACTATTTTGAAGTCAAGATCTTGGGTTCCAGCTCCAGATCATAATACGGGGGCACAAAGAGTTTTATGGGAAAAGGGGAAGGGGGGAATTATCCCTATAGTTTGTTTCCTCTTTCTCTGCAATTCTTCGAATTGAAAACTTGGACTATTAATCGAATTAATTAACATGGTATCTGAAGTTGAAGTGATATTTGAATTGTCTACATTAGCTGGGTTTTATCATTTTACAGACAGATTGGTGCATGTAGAAGTTAGATGATTATCACTGATACTTGTGAAGATCTTTGCAGAATTATTTTTCAAGAATCTGTATACCTATTTGTTTTATATATATATATATATATGTGAATATATAGAGAAACATTTTTCAGAGATATGCCAAAGTGTTTAGTTTGGTGTCAATTTCTAATGATTTTAAATAACTTCTGAAAACTAAAAGACAATCTTTAAGTCTTCATAAAAAAATACTGTGCTAATTTTTAAAAATTATTATGAAAAATTGTAAATCTTCATCAAATTTGTTTCATGAAACTCCATATATCTATAATACAGCTTTAATCATCAATATTTTTCCATACTTGTTTCTTCTTCCCCCCTTTTATTTTATTTAAAACATATTTCAGATGTGATGACCTTTTGGATATATATAAAAGAGCTTTTTCATATATAATTATCATGTACCACACCTAATAAATATTAATAACATTTCTTAATTTTTAAATATCTAATATCCAGTCCATTTTCATATTTCTCCATTATCTACAAGATACATTTATGGTTGGTTTATCCAGAGTAAAAAAACAAACAAACAAAAAACTGTGCTAATCCTAGTAGATAGGGAGCTCACTGACGGTGGAAAATATGCCTTATATCCTTTTGTGCGCTTAAAATCTATATAAGTAACTCCCATTAATGAAATGTTGATTGATAAAATAATTTCAAATTTACAGAGCATCATTGCTATTCAAAATGTATGTTGGAAATCATTCCATTCTACATATGCAATCAGTAATTCTTAACATCATCACATAGATGCATGATCATCATTTCTTAGTACATTTGCATCGATTTAGGGAAAGAACTAGCAAAACAACAGAAAAAGA
The DNA here is from genome assembly GCF_023851605.1 of Tamandua tetradactyla. Classification (NCBI taxonomy): domain Eukaryota; kingdom Metazoa; phylum Chordata; class Mammalia; order Pilosa; family Myrmecophagidae; genus Tamandua; species Tamandua tetradactyla. The sequence goes on along the minus strand of NC_135327.1, from coordinate 193,538,362 downwards.
TATGGAATGTTAATAAAGAGAAAAAAATAAAAATAATAATAATAGTAAAAAAAAAAGACAAACAAACAGACAGACAAAAAAAATGTATGTTGGAAACAACAGCTTTTGTATTTTCCTATAATTAAAGTAACAAAAATTCAATGTGATGCCATTGTACATTTCTCATGGTTAACAAAGAAGAAATATTCATAATTCTACCATCTATTAAACCAATACCTATTAACATTTGTGGTTCAATAAATTTTCCAAAAACAGTTCACTGTATTTATACCTGTGCCTCCATATTTCCATTAGTTTCTATATACACACAAGACTAATCTTTTAAAAGTTTTCTGATCTTAAAAAAAAAAAAGTGCCAGCTCAGCCTTACCCATGGAGACAAGAGACTCATAGTTGCCCTTCATGATATTCTTGTAAAGTTCCTTTTGCCATTCTTCTAATTTTTCCCACTCTGGAGTGGAAAAGTAGATGGAGACATCGTCAAATGTCACAGGCACCTAAAATTACAATCACACTTGGGTTAGTCCCTCCCACTGTAATTCAATCATTCTAAATCTTTACTGAGTGCCTAATAGTTGCAAAGAACTATGGGAAGTACTAAAGAGATACAGGAAAAACTTAGACACAGATCTAACCTCCAGGAGTTCACAATAATTTTCAAGGAGAAAGGTAAAAAATCTTAGAGCTAAGAGTTTTTGGAGGATAGAGAACATTACTTGTAAATGATCATTCATAAAGAGTTAGGCACAAATGCAAAGCAATATTTAATTAATATAATATAACATATGCTGAATATTCACCTAGTTACAATATTTGCCCTAAGTATCAAGATTATAAAATGTGGTTTCTGCCTCAAAGGAACATGTGAAGGCCTAATTAATGACTCGAATAGGAAATAGGCTGGGATGATTCTAGAAGAGATTGGACTTTGGCTAGTCCTAAAGGACAGGTAGGTTATATTAGGTCTAATGAGAATGGGAAAAGCATTTAAACAAAGAAAATTGCAGAGTGCATTCAGAGGACAATCATGAATTCTTCCTAGATTAGAGTCAAGGTTTCACGAAGGCAATAGCCTGGGACTAACTGAAGACTTCTAGACAGAACAGAATTCCTCCATCCTCCAACAGTGTTGGGGAACGGCACACTTAAAGCTAAGCACTTATCCATAGGCAAAAACTAGAAGGCTCTTGTAAAGAAATACAAGAAATTCTGGGGAAAAGGAAGGCACCTAGTATGGATAGTATTACCTATGTTCAGATTTCCTCATCCAGGTATTTAGCTATTCCTCATCATGATGGCTGGCACTTCGTCCTTCCACATGACAGCTTTCTATAGCTTTTTTTTTTAATTCAACTTTTTAATTTTTAAATACTTTCAAACTTACAGGACAGTTATAAAAATAATAGAAACCTCATAAGTAGCAAACTCCAACCACACCCCTAGATGTTCAGATCCACCAAATGTAATATTTTGCCACATCTGCCTCATCATTCTGTCTATCCATCCACCTATCTATCAACCCACTTTCTGAACAACTGAGTGTAGGTTGCATACACTATGCCCCTTGAATACTTAATACTACCATGTATATTTATTTCCCAAGAACAAGGATATTCATTTAAATAACCACCCTAAGGGCCATTATCAAGTTCAAAAAATTTAATACTGATACAAAGCTTACAATCTATATTTCATTTTTTTCATGTTCCAGTAATATCCCTTTGAGCCTCTTCTCCTCCCTTATTTGATTCCATACAGGAGAATGGTTATTATATTTAACTGTCATTGTTTCTTTAGTTGCTTTTCTCTTTTTTTAACTGTGGGAACATATATACAACATATATACAACTTTCACATCTTAGCCACTTTCAAGCATACAATTCAGTGGGCTTAATTACATTTATTGTGTTGCAGTACACTCACCAACTCTCCACTACCAAAACCTTCCCATCTCCCCAAAGAGATATCCTATACCCAATTATGCATTAACTTCCCATTCCCCCTGCCCCTGGCAACCTGTATACTAATCTCTGTCTTTATGAGTTTGCATATCCTCAGATATTTTCTTTGTAGCTATTGGGGGGCTTAAATTTAATATTCTAAATCTATAACAATCTTATTACTTTGATACCAACTTAAATAGTATACACAAGCTATGTTTCTATACCCTTCCATCCCCCCACTTTTATGTAGTTCTTGTCACAAATTACGTCAGTCCAAAACCATTGATTTATCACTATTATCTTATTCATTTGCCTTTTAGATCCTATAGGTAGTAAAAAAGTGGAGTTACTTATCAAATATATAAAAGTACTGCATTTATATTTACCTATGCCATTATCCTTACCAGAGATCTTTATTTCTTCATGAGTCTTCAATCTACTGTCTATTGTCCTTTCCACTCAACTTGCAGAATATTTCTTGTGGGGCTGGTTTAGTAATGACAAACTCCTCAGCTTTTGTTTATCTGAGAATGTCTTAATTTCTCTCTCAGTTTTGAAAGACAGTTTTGCCATATATAGAATTCTTGGTTGGCCATTTTTTTGCTTTCAGCACTGTGAATATATCTTCCCACTGCCTTCTTGCTTCTATGGTTTCTGATGGGAAACTGGCCCTTAATATTATTGTGGTTCCCTTGCATGTGAAATATTTCCACTCTCTTGTGACTTTCAGAATTCTCCCATTATCTTTGGCAATCAACGGTTTGATGATACCAATGGTGCAGTGTGAGTCTATTTGGGTTTATTCTGTTGGGAATTCATTGACTATCTTGGATGTATATATTTGGATCTTTCATTAAATTTGGGAAGTTTTCTGCCACTACTTCTTTAATTATTCTTTCTGCCCCTTTTTCTCTGTCATCTCCTTCTGAGACTCCCACAATGAGTATATTGAAACACTTGATGGTAACCACAGGTTCCTCAGGCTCTGTTCACTTTTCTTCATTTTTCTTCTTCCTGCTTCTCACACTGGATGATTTCAACTGTTTATATTCAAGTTTACTGATTCTTTCTTCTGCCAGCTCCAATCTGCTGTTGAGACCCTCTAGGGAATTTTAAAATTTTGCTACAAACGTAGAATCTGAAATAATATCAATGAACTTTTTGTATTTTCTTACTTGAAATTTTACAAGTTATTTTGCACTTTGAATGGATCTTTTATATATGCATGATTTTGTAACAATCTGCATTGGTCACCTGGAAAAAATTGGTTCACTGAATGTTGACATATTTCAACATCAAAAAAATAACAATCATTAATATCACTACCAATTTCATTAGAAGAACTGAGAGAGCTTTGAGAAGCTGTCAAGCTCATGGTGGCAGATTCAAGTTTTCCAAAATTCTAATTTTCCTTTGAAAGCTTGAATATTGGCATTGACAATAAATACTGTCAGTTGTTTTCCTTGAAACAACTTTATTTTCAAGAAAATATATGACAAATACCCAAGCCTGAATAACCAGTTTGTTACTTTTTAAAGTGAAAATGCTGTTCCATGAAGAAAATCAGTTCAGCTCACAATTCAAATAACTGCCCAACTGCTTTTCTTCATGACAACCATTGTACTTGAGTATGTAACAGGGGTGCATCATGTGTATTTCCCATGTCTTCACATAGAACACTTAAAGGATAGTTGAGATATAATTAAATTAGTAAGTTTACTGCTTCTTCAAGGGTATTCTTAAGTGAAACTGGCTTTTTTTTCTTTTATAGTTAGTAGTGAGGAACATAAGAATTACTAGCAAATGTATTACTCACTGCCTTCAGTGCTAAGCTTGGGCAGTTTTACCCACCATTGCCTTATACCACCAGTGCAAATGTCAATGTAAAAATACAAATAATGTCTTGGTGTTATTATGAAAGTAATTTTGTCCTTCAAGTCTGTGAATCACACTTTAAGACCTGTCGTGACAGAAAAATTATTTGAGTAACTGCCATATGCAAAGTTCTACAGAGGAATTAAAGGATAAATCAGATAGAGCTTAAGCTCACAGACTTTTAAGGGAATTTAATACATAGTAGAAAATTAGATGTCTAAGATAAGTGAGGCTAAAGGGCTGTAAGAATTCAGAAAACAATAATTTTTAAATGTGGAACACTGAGGAAGGCTTTATGAGAGGTGACTTTTGAACTGGACCATTAAGGGTAGGAAGAAGAACATTCTAAATGGAGGCACCATGACCAAAATAGGAGAAAGCTTTAAGGGGCATGGTCACGGCAAAACCAATGCATTCAGTTTGGCTGGAGAATAGGGTGTGAAAAGGGGAGTACTGCAAAAAGGGGAGTACTGTTTCCATGAGACATGGTTGGAAAGTTAGGATGGGATTAGGCTAAGGAGTTTGGATTTTATTTTGTTTGTAATGGAAGAATTCTGAGCAAAAATGTGACCTGATTCTAGTTAGTACTTTGAGAATAGGAATTTAGCAACAGTTATATAATTGGGGGTAGGGAGGGTGTTAGAAGGTTTTTGAGTGAAATCAAGCAAGAGTCAATGAGGACTTGGGTACAGCTACAAAGGGAGGAGTATAGAAGATGTGGACAAGATTTCCAAAGTAGAATCAATAGGATATGATGTTTTTTGAAGGCAGGGTCCATGTCTTAATCATATCTAACCTATACAACATTGAGCACAGTGCTTTGCACACAGGTGCTAAGCAAATGTCTAGTGAATCAAAAAATACTATGGAAATTCACACAATAGAGAGCTCAGTGCTGTCTGAAATAAGGAAGGCTTCATGGAATAAGAGGAACTTGGTTATACTTCTAGTCCCCCTCTATTAAGACTACCTCCCTAAGATTATTACAGTTGTATGTGGGTTCAATACCTATCAAAATTTCCTGCCTGGATCATAGAGTAAAATGGGAGGAGAATTACAGGAATTTTTTTGTCTGAGCTGCCCCTATCTCTTGGCTAAGAACATTGTGAGAGTGGAGACTATTTTGACCCCATTTTGAGTGTTGTTTTGGTGACTCTCTATCTCTAAAAATCCTATTTTCTGCAGCAGCGGCTGATGATAAGTTGTTTCAGAATGACCCACACTTTGATGGAATCACTCCTATTACTCCAATGTCTGGCCTTCTTTAGAATCCAATTTTGTCAGTTCACCTAGAAAATATTCAGGCTCTGGAGATTTGATAAAAACAAAAACAAAAACAAAACAAAACAAGCAAACTCACAAGAGAGATTAATACTAAGGATGAAAGTATTTTAAATTTATATTAGATTTGGTCTGACATTCAGGCTGGTCTGCTTAGAAAACAAAGTTGTGGTATAGAAGATTATTTGATGTTTATAAAATCAGAGTTGGGGGTGTGGCTCTTAGCAGAAGAGAGCTGTACTCTGGAATGTCAGATAAACTGCTGTCTACTCTAGGGAAACTTTACTCTGGAAAAAAAATAAAATAAAAGACCAGCTTTTACACAGTTGGATAAATATACATTTTCTTCCTCTCCAATCCATTTTCCAGTCTCTACATGGTTTGCACTGGATATTATAGTTTACAAGATCAAAATTTACTGCCATTTTATAGGTCTTACATTCATCTTCATAAACATAACACATCCTTTAGCAATACCATTAAACAATTGATATTTTTTTCTCTCAAATTGCTTCATTTGGGTCAGCCTTTTCTCCTAAACTAGATATTCTGGTCCTTGTGGACTAGAACTATAAATTTACTCCTATTCAATGTATCTGCACCTCTGAGCTGAGGATTTCTCTGGATTCTTCTACTGCAGTCCTCTCCTGTGTATAGTCAAAGACATAGTTTTCCCACTCAATTTTAGAACTTAGCACACTCCCGTCCTGTCACTCAATGAGAAACTCATCAAAAACACTGGTTCAGTGAGGCCTCACCTTCTCATTCTTAGTACTGTTACAGATATAATCCCTCTTGATCTTATTTACTGTCATCTCAATAGAATTCTGGGACAGGAGGGAAGCAAATGTGTACTCACTTCACAATCTTGAACCAAAAGCCCATCTGGGTCCTTTATTTCCATTTTGTCCAAATTTATCATGCGTATTTTTGTTGTAAGCTACTATGAATCGTTTGTGTAATGAGATCAGATAAAAATAAATTCTTTATTGAGTATCTACACTTGAGTTCAGCTTTGTGTTGGGTACTGCGCAGGATGTAAAGATGAGTAATTTATGAAAAGGAGTAAAAAGTGGTCACTTCAAATTGAGGTTCAGAATAGTGAGCTCGTCTATCTTACCATCCCCACAAGAGAGTTAAATTCCAGCAGCATTTACCCCAAAACTGAGAACACAGACCTTGTCACTAAAGAAATTTAAATGAGAAAGCATGCAAAGGAAAAATATATTGTTAAACAGACCTAAATGGTGACAGAGGAAACATGCTAGCTTCCTATATTTAATCTATTAATCAACTCATGAATATGAACACACAACATTTAAGAACTAACATCAAGTGCATGTAAGATTTTTCTGTAAACCTACATCTCTAATAAGAAATAATAAAATAAAGGTAAATAACATCAAAAAACAAAACAAAAGCTAATATCACCAAGATGAACAAATACTATAAATGATCTTAAAGGAAAAAAGTAATTCAGGTAACAGAATAAACTAAAAATCAAACAAACCTCTGGTATATAGTCTCAAAGAGATTCAAGTAGACACTGCATCCATCAAAAAAAATCAGTTTGCTTTAAAAAAAACTGAGCAGAAAAGAAGATCTTGAAAATTAATGGGGGTGAGGAGATGAAATTTTATAAAAAAAAATAGAATCATAGAAGAAAAATTCCCCAGAGCTGAAAAGTCTTCTGTTTGAAAGGTCACACCAAGTGCCCAACATAAATTTGAAAGGACCTATACACAGAAATATTCTTAATACATTTTAGAAAACAAGTATAAATACAAGATAACAAAAGCTTCCAGGGAGAAAAAAAAAATTCAAAACAAACAAATGAGAATTACCCCAAGTTTAAATTATCCCAAATTTTTAACACTAATTAAATTTCTAACACTAAGTTTAAATTACCTCAAAGAACTTCTGGAGGGCCTTCGGGTTCACAATTTGTTTATTTCTCAAACAGTGTAGGAAAGATTTTCTATCAGTATAACCTTAATATCTTTCCCAATTACCGTCTCATTCTCTGCTCTTCACCGCAAAATTTGAAAGAGTTGTTCTTATTGTTATTCTCTCCATCTTCTTCTAGCTTCCCATTCATTCTTCAACCCACTCCATTCATTCCTCTCCCCACCATTCCACAGAAACAACTCTTGTCAAAGCCACCAGTGACTATAATGTTGCCAAAGGATATTAACATCCTCATCTTTCCAGACCTCTCAGTAATATATTCAACCTAAATGACACTTCTGTCCCGGAGATGCTTTTATTCTCCTTGTCCCTGTGACACCATATACTTTTCCTGTTTTATTTTTCTAGCTCACTGGCTACTTCTCAGTCTCCTTTGTTAACTCCTGCTACCCCTGGAGCTTGATCTTCAGACTCCTTTCCTTGTTTATTCACTTTCTCTCCCAAAGTAATCACTTCTAGTCTCATGACTTACAATACCATCCATATGTCAACAACTCTCAAATATTTCTCTCTCCCTTGAGCTTTAGAGTTCACTTAACATCTTTCTTAATGGTATCACAGGCATCTCAAACCTAACACTACCAAAGAAGAACTTCTAATTCCTTCCTACCCCCAAGGCTATTCTTTTTTTTAAAAATATTTTTACAGCCATACATGGTATACAATCAATAGCTCACAACAGTTGTGTATTCTTCACCATGATCACTTTTAGAGCATTTGCTTCATTCCAGAAAAAGAAATTAAAAAAAGAACTCATACAATCCATATCCCTTACCCCTCCCTCTCACTGACCACCAGTATTTCAATCTACCCAATTTTTTACCCTTTATCTCCCCTTATTATTTATTTATTATCCTAATGTTTTTGCTCATCTGTCCATACCCTGGGTAGAAGGAGCATCAGACACTAAGCTGATTTCACAATCACAAAGTCTCATTGTAAAAGTTATATCATTATATAACTGTCTTCAAGAAATCAATGCTACCGGAATATAGCTCAACAATTTCAGGTATTTCCCTCCAGCCACTCCACTACTTCATAAACTAAAAAGGGATATCTAAATAATGCATAAGAATAACCTCCAGGATAACCTCTCAATTCTGTTTGAAATCTCAGTCACTGAAACTTTACTTTGTCTCATTTCTCTCTTTCTCCTTTTGTCAAGAAGTCTTTCTCAATTCCATGATACAAGGCTATTCTTACCCAAGGTCTTCCTTATTTCAGTAAATGCCAACAGCATCCATCTAGCTCTTCAAACCAAAAGTCTAAGAGTCAGTAAACCTAAGGTGGTTAACAGAGTATGTTCTGGAGCCAACTGGGTTGAAATAAAATTGTTATTTATACTTATAACCTATATGATCTTTGGCAAATTAGGGTTCTTGTGAGAACTATAAGATTTAAAATAAGTATTAAATAAAGTAAAACATTAAGTTGTACGTAAATTACCATCCAGGAAATTTATAATTATTGCCCTTAATTCCTCATTGCCTAATTTTCATTAGTGAGTCCTATTATCAATTTTACCATCAAAACATTCTACATCTGTCCACTTCTCTCCAACTCCTCTACTGCTATGCTCATCCAAGCCACTTGCACCCTTATGATTATTACAGCTGTCTTATTTTCTCCCTGCTTCTGTTTTTGTCCCCATGATCCATTCTCCACAAAGCAGCCAAAGTGATTCTTTTAGAATATATGATTTCTCTGCTTAAAATCCTCCAATTTCTTCCCACAACATTTAGAATAAAATTCAACCTCCTTATTTTGGTCTTAAATGCTTACATCAGTGGCTTGCAACCTAGTTGCATATTAGAATCATCAATGGGACTTTAAAATTATTAATGCTTAGGGCCCATCTTGGATGTATTAAGTCAAATCTCTAGGTATGCTACCCATCAAAATTTTAAAAGCCCTTCAAGTGACTTTTATGTACAGCCCAGGGCTGAAAAACACTGCCCTAAGTAATTTGGTTCCCCATCCATTTCTTCAATCATGGTTCTATCTGTTTACCATATAGCAATGAACTGGTCTTTTTCCTTTCCCTCAGTGTTCTAAGTTTGCTTGTGGCTTAGAGACTTCGTACTAGCTATTTTTTTTTTTCTGACTAGAAAGCTCTTCCTCAGATCTTCTCATGGTTGAGTCCTTCCCATCATTCAGTCTCAGCTTAAAATCTTAGCTGTTTAATAAGACTTTGACTGACATTCAGTCTAAAATAGATCCCCAAACAGTACTTTATTTTTATCAGAACATTTAAGCGTATTTCCTTAGTTGTTTTTTTTACTGTGTTTCTTTTCCCACTAAAATGTAAGCTCCAGAAAAGTGGGAAAGCTTATGCAAATTATTCACTCAGTGTTTTCCTGATGTAGACCACACAAATAATGTGTTCAAGAAATATCTGTTGGGCGGGCCACGGTGGCTCAGCAGGCAGGAATGCTTGCCTGCGATGCCAGAGGACCCGGGTTCGATTCCCGGTGCCTGCCCATGTTAAAAAAAAAAAAAAATCTGTTAAATGAATGAGTAAATAAATGGGCATGCTTGGAAACTAGCTGCTACAAGCCGAAGCTTAAAAGTAATGTTTATTTCCTTTTGTTTTATGAGCTATTTCCTACAAAAAGGCTGGGCCCTAGCATTACAGCACTCTCTTTCTAAAAGGATGCTAAAGGACAGGATATGTATCAACACTAGACCCAGAGTTAATCCAAACCCTTAGATTAACCATTTCACTCTATATTCTTTCTCTTGTCCTCCCTAATTTGTCCACCAGAATTGCCAACAAATTCAAACTGATTGATTTAGATAATATTTAATTCAATTTCCACACCAAGATTCTAGCAGACAGGCTGACTAAGAAACAAGTGATTCAGAAATAATATATGAAGGATAAAGCAAAAGAGAAAAAATCCATCTGCCAGGTGACCTACTTTGAATTAGAAAGTTTTCCAATTTGAAGGGTATACTTCAAATGGGCACTAAATTGAACCCAGAATGCTTCCTAAATAGGTAAACATAAAACAACTTTGTGGTTTCCTCTGCCTAAGATAGTTTAAGACATTTTACAAAAAATAAAAATATCTAAGTGATTGCTCCAGATTACCCTTTACTACTTGTCTAAGATCTAGCAGTACCATTTTACATCCAGAAGTGAAGATATTACCTTTGGGATATCTCCTTTAATACCTGGGGGCAGCCTCAGGATCCAGAAGTTCCTATTTCTCAGCAGATTCTCCAAGTTCTCCAGTCGCCTCTGCAGCAGCCCGTACTCCTGCAACAGAGTCCCCAGCATGGCCCACTTGCCATCCAGCTGGTTGCCAAGCTCAGCCACTGTCTTTTCACAGCTGGCTAACTTCTTCTCTGCTGTCCCTGTCCGCCCTTCTAGATGTAGGAGTCGCCGGCTGTGGACATCCACCTTTCTTTCTATGGCCTGTACAGCTGCCACGACTGTCCATAAGGAGATGGCTGCTGTTTGCAGATGTGCCTCATTTGTTGCTGGAGGTGTGGGAAGAGGAAGGGGCTGCAGGGATGTAAGGCACTCGGAGTCCCATTCAGAAGTCTGCCATGTAGTGGAGAGATGGGACAAGACATTGAGTATTAGAAGGAACCCTAATTCCAAACTAAAATCAGTTAAAGACTGCTTAACCGTCCACCCCAGACTAATCTAAATATAGTTTTAGTACAGTCTGCTTAAGCCTCATCTTACTATAGCTCACTGGCATCAAAAAGCCAAGAGGACTGCTTTGATGATTCAGAGATCAATTAGGTAAGAGAGTGAATGCATGAAATTGGATCCTTAAGAACCAGGCTGACATATTCCCGAGGATGTTAAGACCAATCATCCAGAGGCTCAGGTTGCTGCTGCTTCTTTTATCTCTGGAAAGGGCCTAAATGGACAGAGATCCTTTTCAGGTTTCACTGAGCTCAGTTAGGGCCCTCTGATACATCCCTTATATACTTACATTTTGGCCCTTTCTACCATTCTGGTTACAAACCACAATTCGTAATAATCATTACAAATTATTACTAGCTTAATAAACTGAGATTGTTGAGTCTGACGAAAACAGATAGTATTTTCAAATATTTGAGGGTTATAAGCAGAAGGCAGAACAGACTTATTTAATCTTATACTGTATTACTCCAGAAGGCAAAAGTAAGCAAAATACGGAATTTTCAGACAAACAAATTTTGGGCTATAATTTTTAAACTAGATCTTTCCAAGAAACTGCAGGCTGCCCCATCACTGATGATAATTATCTTTTTTTTTTTTTGCATGGTCAGGCACCAGGAAACAAACCCAGGTCTCAGGCATGGTGGGACAGAACTCTACCTGGTGAGCCACTGTGGCCCACTGATGATAATTAAAGAGTGGTATAAAAGGAAGAAACTTCTACAATAAATAGGTTCAACTAGGAAGATTTCTACAAAGCCTTCTAATTCTATGAACTTGATAAAGCATTCTCTGGCCACAACTTCCCATCTTACCAGCTTACCTTCCTTACTGTCATTTTACCTGGTCTGCAATCTCATGAATAGCTCCAGTTCCTTAACCATTCCATTCATTCCTGGTTTATCAGCCTGTTCCTGGCTTTGCTTTCTTCCCTGGATGATCATTTCAGCACCTTCAACCCCTTCACTCCATTATCTTTCTGCTCAGCTAACCTCCAGTTTTCAATCAATACAAATGTTCTCAGTTTCTGTAAGCAGGCTGGTAAGCCTTACTAAAAGAAATCACACAACTGTGTAAACCAGCATCAACACATACCAATGATCTCTAATCTCAGTGGGAACATGAATATTGCCCGGTGTCTTCCATGTTTCTTTTCCCATTCCATAAAGTGGCTACTACAAACCCTCAAGATTCTCTTTAAACTTTCAGTACAGTGCTTCTCAAGCTAGTGTATGAAAGACTCATCTGGAGAGCTCATTGAAATGCAGATTTTGATTTAGTAGGCCTGGTAATAAAATTGAGATGCTGCATTTTTAACAAGCTTCTAGGTGATGCTAACACCTCAGGGTGCACATTCTCAGAGTAAGGCCCTATCCACTCCAAGAAGCCCACTCACTCTCAGGAAATGATCTGGACTTCTACTTTAAGGATAAATTTATAGTCATTACATGTAAACTGTCAACTTTCTCTTCTTTTCCTTCACACCCCTTCCCACTTCAAATTTATCAGTAATTTTATCCATGCTTTCTCCTTTCCTTCTCAGGGGAAAAAAAAAAGTTTATCCTATCTAACACTAAACTCTTCCCTTATGCACTGAATGCCATCCCCTTCCACCGGTATAGGAACATTGTTCCTTTCTCTTTCTTATCTTTAACATTTCAATCTTTCCTGATTCTTCTCAATAAAACAGACTGTCCAATATGGTAGCCACTAGCTGTATATGGCTATAGAGCCCTTGAAATGTGGCTGGTTACGTTGAGATGTGCTGTGAGTTCAAAATATATGCCAGATTTTGAAGACTTAATATGGGAGAATTTTAAAAGATCTCACTAGTAATTTCTAAATATTGATTACACGTTGAAATATTTTTATTATAGCAGTTAAATAAAGTATAACATTAAAATCCATCTATTTCTTCTTACTTTCTAAACATGACTAACAGAAAATTTAAAGTTATACATGTGGTTCCCATTATATTTCTACTGGATAGTACTAGCACAGACAAATGATCATCCTTGCCACCTTAAAAAAAAAAAAAGATTGGAAAAATTTTAAATAGTTCCAGGACTAGAGATGGCTTTCCCCTCTGCTTTATTTCCCCATGCACTGCTACTGCTCCTTTTTATCGCCCATCTGAGTTAAACTTCTTCCTTTTGTACTTTCCCATCACTACCCAATGGATCTGTCTGGCTCCTGATCCACTAAAATGGCTCTCCTTGAGGTCACCAAAAGCTTTCCAGTTGGTAAATCCAATGAATTCTTTTCAGCCCTTATGTTACTTGACTACTCCCTCCTTATTCTATCTGGTTCCTGTGTGCAGTCATCTCCGTAGGCCTGGCAACTGGTAGACGGCTTGGCACACTGAAGGCCTTCAGTAAACATTCATTGAATGAATAAACACACAGATAAGGCTAATTCCACCCTAAGAGCCTGTGCCAGTCATTCATTCAGCAAATATCTATGGAGGGCCTCCAGTGCCTGTTATGTACTAGGCACAGAGAAACCCCTGTCCTCACTAAGTCTGGTGGGAGGGGATGCTTCAACACAAATTTTACTAAGTTACCACCACACATATGGCTCAGGTAGACGGCACTGACAATGATTTTTTTCCCCAGAGCTGTGAGAATGGCTGAGTGATTAGAAAACAAAACAAACAACGCTTCCCTATTTTCTGACAGACTGTAGTAGGGCTAGGAGGAAGGCCAGGAGCAGCCCCTCTGCCTTTTTTCACTCATTCTTCGAATAGTGTGAAAGAATCTCTCCGCTTAAAACCTCCAAATCAAGTAATCCCTGGATCTCACAACTGGAAGACCGAGGGTTTCAGGGTGAGGGGCAGAGCGTTAATTCCTCTTTAGAGCAGTGATCAATGTTAACTGATATCCCTGCTTCACACCCAATCCCTCCGGCCCCTCCCCCGGACCAGCTGCAGCTACAAAAACCGGGTGCGACAGGCGAAATGGCAGCGCAGATTCCCAGCATGGGCTGGTCTAACCTCGGGAGAAGGCGCCTGTTCTCGGCGGCTCGGGTTGCCACCCCGTTTCCCGGGCAGCCATCGCACCCTGACAGGGCCTCCGACTTCCCGCCCGCCTTCTCTCAAAGGTCTGAGTCGCACAGCCGTAGGCATCGAGACTTCCCGGGCGCACAACACGCCGCGCGCGGGTCGCCTTACCGGAGCCGAAGCCGCCTCGGCCATGGCCCTGCGCTCTTCCTCCCTGGACCTCCGGGAGTTGCCGTCGCCGCGAGCGGCCACACGCAAGGTCGGCCTCCCGGTCCTCTCTGCAGGCGATGCTGCGGGCTCTGACCCTTCCTTCCCCGCCGCTCGTTCTCCGCGGGAACTGTGCGATCCGGGTCTGCACAGGACGGTCTGGGCGGGCAGGGACGCGTCCGGTTGCGTTCCCGGGGGGCAACGGCCCTGAGCTGCGTTGGCGGCCGACCCCGCTAGAGCTCAGGTCGCGAAGCAGGCTCAGCCGCACTCGGCCCGCAGAGGCCCCTCAGCTGTCGCTTTGTGGGCACCGAGTGCACCCTGGGAACGGCTTCTGCCTAGACGCGCCTGAGGCTCGCGTCGCAAGGCAAACCGCGGCCAGCGCGCCCCCTGCTGGCCCGTGCGCGCCGCGCGTCCCCGCGTTCCCAACACGCTCCCGACGCGCGCCCTCGGCCCCAAGGGCTGACTGGGGTCACCTCTGCCCTTTCTGGTTTTGTCGTTTTCTGTTTATGTTGTTATATTGAGCCGAAGTGTATTCTTCTGTTTTCTCAGAGGACGAGCGAATGTTCAGCGTATTGTAGTTTAGATCCCAAGGGCAAACCAGGAGTTATTCTGGGAAGTTATTTTTTTCGCAGAGAACCAATAATCAGACGCTTACCAAAGGGAAATCTGTGTTCCCAGATGGCAGCCAAACTTAGAAAGTTGGAAATACACACAGCAGGAGAATCGGATGGAAGACTAACGCCAAAGTGAACGTGTGGGTTAGCATGAATGACCAAGAGGCAGATTTTATAAATGTTGTTGCCAAGGTGAAACGGTTCACATTCCAGGTGTCCCCGTGTTGGAACCAAAACTATTCCACGGTTTTCCTTACATCTCAGATAATTGGTTTTCTGAGACCTGGAATTCTTGAGGTCAAGCAAAGATAGAGCCTAAAGTTATGGTTTACTGGATCTGTGCTAATGGACAGGAAAGAACAAAGAAACCCTATGGAGGGTATGTGTGTGATGTAATGAGTATGTATGTTGTAGTAAGACAACCATATAAGCCTGATTGGCCTACAAAATCCTCATTTCAAACATGCTGAATATGAATCAAAGTTCTCCCAAGCCAGTATTTCAACAAATAATTCAAGTCAGTGCCTATGACAGTAAAAGAATAGTTAAAAAATATATGAGAGCTGTCCAGGATAGACAATCTTAAAACAAGAAATAATGTTCTTTAGCACCAGCTCTTGGGCATACTAAGTTATTTTTAGACTTTGACTATATATGGGGAATTAATTTGAGGTGCACCTGAATGTACATTTTGCTCAAATGCTGAATGGTTGATGATTAAAACTGTCATTTAGCTGAATCAAAATATCATCTTAAAGGAATTAACTTCTTGATTACAAGAAAAAAATTTCAAAAATTTTAGAAAAGAACTAATGTTTAAATTTTATTATTAAAAATATAATTGTTAAAATGTAGAAGTTTCACTTTATAAAGCAAAACAGTAATTTTCAGCCCCTGTCATCCCTTAGATGCTCTATGGTCACTAATACGGACATTTGCATTACTATATAGACACTTAGAACTGAGCTCCATGGAGCAGCAAGCTATTATGTGGCTAGCTTTGTCGGTATAGTATGGCAATGTTGCCACCAATTCATTAAATGTCCCTTCTTCTAATTGGGAATTTATATGGTAAAGACTTTTCTCCTATTTAAATCTTGATCTCAGAAGATTTTTTTGATGGTGATGTCATTTCATTGAAGCAATTTCACTGACTGAAGTTTTGTGCATTGTTTGAAGAAGCACAATATATTTAAAAGCAAATGTAAGATTGTTGTTATCAAATACTTTAGTTTCTAATATTTCTGTCTGCTCTTGCTGCTATACACAATTACTAGGAAAAAAATGTCTCTAATGTTTGGATCTAGAAATGTGACAATGGAGCAATTTCATTGGTTTTCATGATAATGAAATAAATGCAGCTTTGGTCTGCAACCTAGCTTTCCTTATGTGCACACCAATTTCCACATCTTCCCTAAAGTGAATCAAAGGAAGATCTTTTTAGCAGGAATTATTAAGAACTACTTGCACTCTCAAGGCAAGTTCCAGCAAATTGTTTCTCTGCAAGCAACCACTGATTATTTGTAAGTCTTGCTAGTTGGTAATTGTGCCAGTTTGAAGCTATTATGTACCCTAGAAAAGCCATGTCCTTTAATCCTCATTCAATATTGCTGGGTGGGGCCTTTTTGATTGTTTCCATGGAGATGTGACCCACCCAATTAGATGATTAAATGGTTTCCACGGATATATGTCTCCACCCATTCAAGGTAGGGTTGCTTACTGGAGCCCTTTAAGAGGGAAGCATTTTACAAAAGTTTTAGAGCGCACCCAGCCAGGGTCCTTTGGAAATGCATAAAGAAAACGTCCCCAGGGAAGCCACTGAAAAAGCCTGGAAAGAAAGCTAGCAGACATTGCCATGTCGCCATGTGCCTTTTCAGCTGAGAGATAAACTCCAAATGTCATCGGCTATCTTGAGCCAAGGCATCTTTCCCTGGATGCCTTAATTGGACATTTTTATAGCCTTGCCTTCATTTGGACATTTACATGGTCTTAGAATGTAAACTTAAGCTTAATAAATTCCCCTTTTTAAAAGCTGTTCTAATTCTGGTGTATCACATTCTGGCAACTTATAAACTAAGACAGTAATAGTCTCTGGAGAATCAAAATTAAGCTTTTTTATTCTATCACCTTTGAAAGAAGTAATAGCCACTATTTCATTTTGTTTAAATAGGTTATATATGTACATGACGAGACAATTTCAAAATCTCTTGTGCATCATGTAATTTGTCATTGACTGAAGAAAATTGTGAAAGTGGTGTACCACTTTTCTACTTATGCCAGTAATTTTCTATTATATCATTTTAAACTAAAATCATTTTCTGAATATAAAATTGAAGGTTGTGAACAACCTATAGTATGTTTGCACAGCTTTCACCATATTTGCTCCATGGTCAATGTCAATTTCATAAATTTCTCTTTACTGATTTCTCATTGCACAAATATTTCTCAAAATCAGACTCACTGTGTGTTAGACCCAGGAACTCTCATCAAATAAGGAAAGGATAAGCCCTTTGGATTGATTAATCCTCTATGTTGTTAAACTTAAAAAATCAATGTTGATTCTTCATGTCCAAATGTTTTATATACCAGATACTGTGGTAGCATATTTAATAATTTCATTAACCTTTTTTTGCATGGCAGAATATACATCAGGAAAAAAGGTTTAGGAATGTTTCCCAAAGAAATAAATATTTAGATTTAATGCCTTGGGTGAATATTAAACACCCTTTCTCTTTAATTGCTGAAAATGGTTATCAATCTAGACCAATTATTTCAACAAGCTTTAAAAGAAAATTAGCCTTCACAGATCCCAAACCATGAGGAATTGTTTAATTAAAGCATTCTAGTATAGTCCATTATTTAGGGAGGAAAAATGTGTTTTGAGTACTTCATTTTTTCTAAACTTTCTCCTTCATCTATGTGTTTAATAATGCCTAAATCAAAGATGGTTTTTTACATGACTTTTTTTTCCCTCTTTGTGAAATTTTGAGGCAGCAAAGTTGACAATTGGCTTTTAATTTATCCTCCTAATATGTAATGAGTTATAAAGTCTTATTATTATTATTTTTTACATTGCTTTTAGAAGTCGTTGCTTTTATAATTGGGTCCAACTTTCCCTCCCCTACGGCCCACACAAGAACTGAGACCCAATGCTTTCTACCCCTAGACTGTCCCTTTGTGCAGAGGTTGGGAAATAGTGGGTAGGAAATAAAATAAATGACAAAATTGTCACTATTATATTTCTTATAGTGCTTCTAACCTCAGGATGAGCATATTCAATGGACAACAGCCTAAACCCGGTAAGTTTCCAGAAGGGTTTGGCTGGGCAGGTAGTTCTTATTCCTGAGTCTCCATTCCTCAATCAATCCTTAGTTGCTGTGATAGGAGGTTTAGTGCAGTGGGGACATTTCACATATAGAAACTGCTGTTGATGTTACTACTGTGCCCTCCTTTGCCTCCTGGAATTCCTGATTCTATCTACTTTCTCTGTATTTAAAAAAAATGTTTAAATGGTAAAAAAAAAAGTAAAATAAAATACATTGTCAGATTTTGCACTCCAAGTTACACCTGGAATTTAGAATGCCTAAATTTTAAAGTGGATATTCAGAAATTAACAATGAACATGAATGCTATGCCATGTTTATCTGAAGATTGTGGCACTGATGTGACATAATGGTAATCTATACAATCACACTGTGAAGGTTTGGAGGCTTTATGGACCCCAGCACATTACCTTCTTAGAGTTGATCCATTCCTATTGGTGTGAATCTGTTGTATGTGGGACTTTTAAAAATAGATTATCCAGCTGGGGCGTGGCCCAGGGTGGATGGAACTTAATCTGAACTGGAGTCCTTTATTTGTGGGATAAATACAGACAGAGAGAAACCCCAGGAAGCCAGAAGCTGAAAGCAATGAAACCTGGAAGAGAAGAGACCAGCAGAAGCCACCATGTGCCTTACCATGTGACAGAGGAGTCCAGGATCACTGGCAATTGGTTTTGGGGAGAAAGCATCACCTAATGATACCTTGATCTGGGCATTTTTACTGCGTCAGAACTGTAGGCTTGTAAGCTAATAAATCCCCATTGTTAAAAGCTAGCCATTTCTGGTGTATTGCATTTAGTAGCCTGGCAGACTAAAACATACACCATCATTGCTCATGAACAATTTAGATGTCAGATGTCAGAAATAATGCTGAGTGAACATTAAGCTATTGATCCTTGCTAAGGCCTAAGCCAAAGCTGAACAGCAGGTTTAGTCAAACATTGAGCCCAAAGCCAAAAAGCAATGTAGTCCTCATACAGGTGTATGTGAAAGACTTAGCAATTGCGACAGTGGTCAGATTATTATGATTATAGATGAAAATTTCCAAGTGATTATTATCCATTCAGGCTAAATCAAAGTATCAATGTCATTTTTAAATTATTTAAATAGTTTCATGTTTAGGGGGTGCAAGAGTAGAAGTTCAGTGGTAGAATTCTCACCTGCCATGCGGGAGACCCAGGTTCGATTCCTGGCCCATGCACTTCCTCAAAACAAGCAAACAACAAACAAACAGCAAAAATTCAACAAATGGTGCTGCAATAATGGGATACTCACATGGAAAAAGAATGAAATGTGACCCCACTGTACAGCATACAAAAAAAAGAGAACTGTTAAATAATTTCATGTTTATGTGATATAAAAAGGTTGAAATTATTTTGTAATTTTATTACCAACGGCCGCCAAAATTCTGAGGTTAACACATTTACTTTTTTTTGCTTTTCTCCATTCATATTTATTATTATTTTCTTGTACTTTGCCGAATATTTAAAATATACAAAGATTTATAAAGAAGACAAAAGTCATCTGTAATCCTCCTATCCAAAGATAACCACTTTTAGCATTTTGGTATCATCCTACCAGGCTTCTTTTATGTGTATTTGTGGTTTTTATTAACATACTTGTAATCAAAAATACTCTTTTTAAATCTGCCTTCGTTACTTAATATATGAACATCTTCCATAGCATCAACTATTCTTCTAAAACATATTTCTACATAATATTTCATTGTATATATTTCATAATTTATTTATAAATTTAGATTCCAGTTTTTCACCACTAAAAACCTTAATATGATTTTACTTGTCCGTAAGTCTTATTTTATGGTTTCCATAGAATAAGAAAATAAAATTGTTTGCTTATAATTAGTTGCTGGGAATGGAAGATTACTGCACAAAAGGGAATTATTTAAGCTCTTGAACCATACAGCCAGCTTGCTATTCAGAGAGGTTACGCCAACTTTTACTTCCACCAGCAGTAAAAACTGGGGTGAGGAGAAAAAAAAAGCAAGTAACTTCAATTGAATACATAATATATAATTATGTCATAAAAACAAGAAATGAAAAGCAGTAGTAAGTAGTATATAGGGAAAAAATTTACTCTTGTCCTGGGGGTGTCAGGTAAGGTTTCCTGGAAAAGGTAATATTTTAGCTGAGTCTTGAAGGAAAAATAGTATTTATCAGTGGTCCTGAGAATGGGAGATGCGCATTCTAAGCAGAATGAGCAGTGATGCAAAACCAGAGGTAAGCATTAGCATGGTGTATTGAGAATACTGCATGTAATGCAGCACTGCTGGATCTTAAAACATGATCACATGGGGAGTAGAGCACCAATGCGGAAGAAGATTAGAGAGGTAGGCAAGCTGACTGATTTCTCCAAAACTTGACAAATGAAGCTTGAAAAAAATTAAAATGAAGTAAAGAAACAAACATTTAACTAGTAATTACTGTTTGTTGGGCACTTTACACAATCACATAATTTAATCCTTACATCAACCATGTGAAGTAGATATCTCCATTTTTATTTTATAGTTTATGTGAATTTTTGATGGGAAAATTTCCCTGGTGTTTCTACACATCTTTCATCCCAAACTATCTTTTCCAAGATATTTATATGGCAAATAGCTTAGGGGGACATCATTACCAGAGCTATATGAGCTTTTTTGGAAAAATAAACATTCATGGTTAAAAAAATTCAAGGAGTGGAGAAATACAGAGAGTACAAACTCAAAGTCCCACTTCCCTTCCCCCAATCCACTTCCATTCTCTCCCCATAGGCAATTATTTATACTTCCAAACCTCATAAATACATAAACAGTAATTTTATTTTTACATAAATAAGATCATTCTTTTTATCTACCTATCCACCAATCTATCTCTCTAGTGCTGAGATATGCTTTTTTTTCAAATAACAATGGAGAGCATCCCATTTCACTTAATTAGAACCACCTCATACTTTTAATATTTGAATAAAATGGTCATAAATGGATATGTTATGTGTATACTTTTTCTCTATTGGTGAACATTTAGATTGTTACCAATTTTTCACCCATAAAAAATGCTGCAAAAAATCTTTGACATACCTCTCTGGCACATGCTATTCCTCTGGGATGTGAGTGAATCTGATGACTCAAAGAGTAGGCACACTTACATTTTTAATGTTGTAATCACCGTACACATTTTTGTAATAATTTACATCCCCAGCAAATGATTTTCTGACTTCTTTTTCAGTCAATTACTGAGAGATGAGTGCTAAAATATCTAGCTATAATTGTAGGTTTGTCTATTTTTCCTTTCAATTCAATCAGTTCTTCTTTATATATTTTGAAATTATATTATTATAGGCATACATATTTAGGGTTGATATATGTTTATTGCAATATCTTCATAAGCCGTATAGTCCATCCAAAGCATACAGTCAGTGGCTCACAATAGCATCACTGACATAGCCTCTTGATGAATTGGCTCTTTTATCTTCATGAAATGTCCCTCTTTATCCCTGACAATAGTCCTTATTTTGAAATCTACTTTGTCTCGTATTTATATAGCCAGTCAAGCTTTCTTTTTTCATATTTTTACCTATTGAGGTTGCATTTTTAATGTGGTATTCTTGTAGACTCCATGTAGTTAACCTTGCTTTTCTTTCTTTCTTTCTTAATCCAATCTGACAATCTCTGCTTTTTTAGATGCGTATTTAGACCATTTACAGTTTTGGTATGGTTAAGATTAAATCTATCATATTGTCTGTTTTCTGTTTGTTCCATCTCTTCTCTGTTCCCTCTTTTCTGCTTGTTTTTGTATTGAATATTTTTATGAATCCATTTTGTCCTCAACCTTGGCTTATTCTCTGTATTAGTTTCCTAGGGATGCCATATCAAATTACCACAAACTAGGTGGTTTAAAAGAGAAATGTATTCTCTTACAGTTCTAGAGGCTAGACATCTGAAATCAAGGTGTCAACAGGGTCATGCTCCCTCTGAAAGGTTGAATTAGTCAGGGTTCTCCAGAGAAACAGAATGGACAGGACATATCTATATATGTGAACAATGTATTATGAGGAATTGGCTCATGTAACCATGGAGATGGGCAAATCTGAACTCCTAGGGCAGGCCACAAGCTGGACACTCCAATGAATGTAATTCTGAAGTCCAGCAAGTCCAAATATTTCCCTGGGGAAGCTGTCTGAGTGAATCTAAGGCAGAAATTCTTCTTCTGATTTCTAAGATCATTGGTTCTAACTTTTAAGACCTCCAACTGATTGGATGAGGAGACTCCCCACATTACTGAAGGCAATCTCCTTTTGTTGATTGTACATGCAATCAACTGATTATAGATGCAAATCCATTTACAAAATACCCTCACCATAATAACCAGGCCAGTGTTTGCTTGACCAAACAACTGGACATAATGACCTAACCAAGTTAACTATCACAAGGTTCTAGGGAAGAATCCTTCCTTGCCTCCTCCATCTTTATGTGGTCTCAGGTGTTCCTTAGCTTGTGAATGCAAAATTCCAATCTCTGCCTCTGTCTTCACAATACCTTTTTCCCTTTCTGTTTGTGTATGTCCAAATCCCCCTCTCCTTTCTCATAGAAAGATAACAGTCATTGGATTTAGGGCTCACACTAAATCCAGGATAATTTCATCTTGAGATCCTTAGCCAATTAAATCTACAAAGATCCTAATTAGGAATAAGACCACATTCTGAGGCTTTGTGTGGATGAATTTGGGAGGGGGGCAGCGTTATTCCCCTTACACTAGCTATAACTCTTACTTTCATTTTTAGTGGGTTTACCATATACACCGTTAATTTATAACCCTTACCTTCAGATAACTTTTTATCACTTCCTGTATAGTGTGAAGATCCTACAAGAGTTGTACTTTCATTTTCCACTCTTGTCCTTTGTGCTATTGTTGTCATTCACTTTACTTCTATTTCTGCTATAAAGTCCATAATACATAGTAATTATTTTTGCTCTAAATTTCAATGATCTTTTTTATCATATTTTAACGTTTTCATTGTGAAATATATATACAGAAAAAAAGAAAAAGCAATAATTTTCAAAGTACATTTTTTCATGACATAGTTGTATATTCATCATCATGATCATTTCTTAGAACATTTGCATCAATTCAGAAAAAGAAATAAAAAGAAAACAGAAAAAAATATTCATACATACCATACTCCTCACCCCTCCCTTTCATTGATCACTAGCATTTCAATCTACTAAATTTATTTTAACATTTGTCCCCCCATTATTTATTTATTTTTAATCCATATGTTTTACTCATCTGTTGATAAGGTAGATAGAAGAAGTATCAGACACAGGGTTTTCACAATCACACAGTCACATTATGAAAGCTATATCATTATACAATCATCTTCAAGAAACATGACTAGTGGGACACAGCTCTACATTTTCAGGCAGCTCCCTCCAGCCTCTCTGTTATGCCTTAACTAAAAAGGTGATATCTATTTAATGCATAAGAATAACCTCCAGGATAACCTCTTAACTCTGGAATCTCTCAGCCATTGACACTATATTTTGTCTCATTTCACTTTTCCCCTTTTGGTCAAGAAGTTTTTCTCAATCCCTTGGTGCTGAGTCCCAGTTCATTCTAGGATTTCTGTCCCACGTTGCCAGGAAGGTCCACACCCCTGGGAATCCTGTCCCATGTAGCTGCGGGAGGACGGTGAGTTTGCTTGTTGTGTTGGCTGGAGAGAGAGGCCACATCTGAGCAACAAAAGAGGTTTTCTTGGGGATGACTCATAGGCCTAATTTTAAGTCAACTTACCCTATCCTTTGTGGGGTTGAGTTTCATATGAACAAACCCCAAGATTGGGGGCTTAGCCTATTGCTTTGGTTGTCCCCACTGCTTGTGAGAATTACAAGAATTCTCCACTTGGGGAAGTTGAATTTTCCCTCTTTCTCACCATTCCCCCAAGGGGGCTTTGCAAATACTTTTTCATTCACTGTTCAAATCCTTCTGGGATTTGCCCTCATGTCCTCTGAGTAGATACCTAGCAATGGTATTGCCGGGTCATAGGACAATTTTCTATACTTAGCTTCCTGAGGAACCACCAAACTACCTTCCATAGTGGTTGTACCATTTGACATTCCCGCCAACAGTGGATTAAGTGTGCCTCTTTCTCCACATCCTCTCCAGCACTTGTCGTTTTCTGTTTTATTGATAATGACCATTCTGGTGGGTGTGAGAAGATATCTCATTGTGGTTTTGATTTGCATTTCCCTAATAGCCAGGGAAGTTGAGCATCTTTCCATGTGCCTTTTGGCCATTTGCATTTCCTCTTCTGAGAAGTGTCTGTTCAAGTCTTTTGCCCATTTTGTAATTGGGTTGTCTGTCTTTTTGTTGTTGAGTTGAACAATCTCTTTATATACTCTGGATATTAGACCTTTATCTGATATATCATTTCCAAATATTGTCTCCCATTGTGTAGGCTGTCTTTTTAATTTCTTGATGAAGTTCTTTGATGCTCAAAAGTGTTTAATTTTGAGGAGTTCCCATTTCTTTCTTTCTTTCTTCAATGCTCGTGCTTTGGGTGTAAGCTCTAGGAAACCACCTCCTATTGTAAGATTTATAAGATATTTCCGTACATTTTCTTCTAAAAGTTTTATGGTCTTAGATCTAATGTTTAGGTCTTTGATCCATTTTGAGTTAACTTTTGTATAGGGTGTGAGATATGGATCCTCTTTCGTTCTTTTGCATGTGGATATCCAGTTCTCTAGGCACCATCTATTGAAGAGACTGTTCTTTCCCAGGTGAGTTGGCTTGACTGCCTTATCAAAGATCAATTGTCCATAGATGAGAGGGTCTATATCTGAACACTCTATTCAATTCCACTGGTCAGTTTATCTATCTATGCTGTTTTGACCACCATAGCTTCATAATATGCCTTAAAGTCAGGTAGCATGAGACCTCCAAGTTCATTTTTCTTTCTCAGGATACTTTTAACTATTAGGGGCATCCTGCTCTTCCAGATAAATTTGGTTATTGGTTTTTCTGTTTCTGAAAAGTAAGTTTTTGAGATTTAAAAAAATTTTTTTTAAATACCAAAAAACACCAAACAAACGCAAATATTCTTAACTTTTGATCATTCCATTCTACATATATAATCAGTAATTAACAATATCATCGCATAGTTGAATATTCATCATCATGGTCATTTCTTGGAACATTTGCATCTATTCAGGAAAAGAAATAAAAATAAAACAGAAAAAAAATTCATACATACCATACTCCTTACCCCACCCTTTAATTGATCACTAGCATTTCAAACTAAATTTATTTTAACATTCGTTCCCCCTATTATTTATTTTTATTCCATATGTTCTACTTGTCTGTTGACAAGGTAGGTAAAAGGAGCATCAGACACAAGTTTTGACAATCACACAGTCATATTGTGAAAGCCATATCATTATACAATCATCTTCAAGAGACATGGCTACTAGAACACAGGTCTATATTTTCAGGCAGTTCCCTCCAGCCTCTCTATTACATTTTGACTAACAAGGTGATATCTATTTAATGTGTAAGAATAACCTCCAGGATAACCTGTCGCCTCTGTCTGGAAACTCTCAGCCATAGACACTTTACTTTGTCTCATTTCGCTGTTCCCCCTTTTGGTCGAGAAGGTTTTCTCAAACCCTTAATGCTGAGTCCCAGTTCATTCTAGGATTTCTGTCCCACATTGCCAGGAAGGTTCACACCCCTGGGAGTCATGTCCCATGTAGCAGCGGGAGGACGGTGAGTTTGCTTGTTGTGTTGGCTGGAGAGAGAGGCCACATCTGAGCAACAAAAGAGGTTCTCTTGAGGGTGACTCTTAGGCCTAATTTTAAGTAGGCTTGACCTATCCTTCATGGGGTTAAGTTTCATATGAACAAACCCCAAGATTAGGGGCCAAACCTATTGCTTTGGTTGTCTGCACTGCTTGTGAGAATATCAAGAATTCAACTTGGGGAAGTTGCATTTCTCCCCGTCCTCACCATTCCCCGAAGGGGGCTTTGCAAATACTTTTTCATTCACTGTTCAAATCACTCTGAGATTTATCAGGGCATCACTCTGGACAAACGAACAAAATCCCTTGTCCTGCTCAAGGTTTCATGTACTTATGGTATTCAATTAAACTGTCTTCATAAGTTATATTAGGAAATGCACTAGTCAAAATACAAATTTTGTAACAAATAAACATTTTTTGCTTTAGTCTCACACATAAGTTAAAATTTTAAAATATTAATTGCCATCTATTTTCCACACCCTGCAGTAATGACATTCCTTTGTTCTTCTTCATGCAAAAGCAATTTTTAAATTTGTACATTTAGTCACTATTATTATACACTCTAGGCATTCTTACATTATACCATCTCAGTCTTTATTATCTATCTTTCTTTCTGATTTCATATGTGGTCCCAGCCCTCCTCCCTCTAATATTTTCACATTGAGCTCCAGTCACTGTTTTAACATAATTGTACTACAGTTAGGTAGTATTGTGCTGTCCATTTCTGAGTTTTTACATTCAGTCCTGCTGTACGGTCTGTATCCCTTCAGCTCCAATTACCCAATATCTTACCCTATTTCTATCTCCTGATGGTCTCTGTTACCAATGAAATTCTCCAAGTTTATTCACTAATGTCAGTTCATATTAGTGAGACCATACAGTATTTGTCCTTTTGTTTCTGGCTAATCTCACTCAGCATAATGTCCTTAAGGTCCATCCATGTTGTTACATACTTCATAACTTTATTCCGTCTTACAGCTGCATAATATTCCATTGTATGTATATACCACAGTTTGTTTAGCCACTTGTCTGTTGATGGACATTTTGGTTGTTTCCATCTCTTTGCAATTGTAAATAATGATGCTATAAACATTGGTGTGCAAATGTCCGTTTGTGTCCTTGCGCTCATGTCCTCTGAGTAGATACTTAGCAATGGTATTGCCAGGTCATATGGCAATTCTATATTTAGCTTTTTGAGGAACCTCCAAGCTGCATTCCACAGCGGTTGTACCATTTGACATTCCCACCAAAGATTTTGGGATTTTAATTGGTATTGCATTGAATCTGTAAATCAATTTAGGTAGCATTGACATCTTAACTATATTTAGTCTTCCAATCCATGAACATGGTATGCCCTTCCATCTATTTAGGTCTCTGTGATTTCTTTCAACAATTTCTTGTAGTTTTCTTTGTATAGGTCTTTTGTCTCTTTAGTTAAATTTATTCCTAAATATTTTATTCTTTTGGTTGCAATTGTAAATGGAATTCTTTTCTTGATTTCCCCCTCAGATTGTTCATTACTAGTGTATAAAAACACTACAGAGTTTTGCATATTGATCTTGTAACCTGCCAGTTTACTGTACTCATTTATCAGCTCTAATAGTTTTGCTGTGGATTTTTGGGGGTCTTCAACATATAGTATTATATCATCTGCAAACAGTGAGAGTTTTACTTCTTCCTTTCCAATTTTGATGCCTTGCATTTCTTTTTCTTGTCTAATTGCTCTGGCTAGAACTTCCAACACAATGTTGAATAACAATGGTGATAGTGGACATCCTTGTCTTGTTCCTGATCTTAGGGGGAACGTTTTCAGTTTTTCCCCACTGAGAATAATGTTAGCTGTGGGTTTTTCATATATTCCATTTATCATGTTGAGGAAGTTTCCTTATATTCCTATCTTTTGAAGTGTTTTCAACAAGAAAGGATGAATTTTGTCAAATGCCTTTTCTGCATCAGTTGAGATGATCATGTGGTTTTTCTGCTTTGATTTTTTGATATGGTGTATTACATTAATTGATTTTCTTATGTTGAACCATCCTTGCATACCTGGGTGTGCTGGTTTGAAAGGAAGTATGCCCCCTAAGAAGAGCCATGTTTTAATGTAAATCCCATTTCTTAAAGGTAGAATAATCCCTATTCAATACTGTATATTTGAAACTGTAATAAGATCATCTCCCTGGTTGATGTGATTTAGTTAAGAATGGTTGTTAAACTGGATTAGGGGATGATGTGTCTCCACCCATTTGAGTGGGTCTTGATTAGTTTCTGAAGTCCTATAAAAGAGGAAACATTTTGGAGAATGAGAGATTCAGAGAGAGCAACACTACAAAGCAGAGAGTCCACCAGCCAGCGACCTTTGGAGATGAAGAAGGAAGACACCTCCTGGGGAACTTCATGAAATAAGAAGCCAGGAGAGAAAGCTAGCAGATGACGCCATGTTTGCCATGTGCCCTTCCAGCTGAGAGAGAAGCCCTGACTGTGTTCGCCATGTGCCTTCTCACTTGAGAGAGAAACACTGACTTCATTGGCCTTCTTGAACCAAGGTATCTTTCCCTAGATGCCTTTGATTGGACATTTCTTTAGACTTGTTTTAATTGGGACATTTTCTCAGCCTTAGAACTGTAAACTAGCAACTCATTAAATTCCCCTTTTTAAAAGCCATTCCGTTTCTGGTATATTGCATTCCAGCAGCTAGCAAACTAGAACACTGGGATAAATCCTACTTGGTCATGGTGCATAATTCTTTTAATATGCTGCTGGATTCGATTGGCCAGAGTTTTGTTGAGGATTTTTGCATCTATATTCATTAAAGAGATTGGTCTGTAGTTTTCTTTCTTTTGTAATATCTTTGTCTGGCTTTGGTATGAGGGTGATGTTGGCTTCATAGAATGAGTTAGGTAGCTTTCCTTCCTCTTCAATTTTTTTGAAAAGTTTGAGCAGGATTGGTACTAATTCTTTCTGGAATGTTTGGTAGAATTCACATGTGAAGCCATCTGGTCCTGGACTTTTCTTTTTGGGGAGCTTCTTAATGACTGATTCAGTTTCTTTACTTGTGATTGGTTTGTTCAGGTCATCTATTTTTTCTAGAAAGGCATGAACAAAGCTGGTTGTTCATGCCTTTCTAGAAAGTTCTCCATTTCATCTACATTGTCAAGTTTATTAGCATAAAGTTGTTCATAGTATCCTGTTATTACCTCCTTTATTTCTGTGGGGTCAGTGGTTATGTCTCCTCTTCCATTTCTGATCTTATTTATTTGCATCCTCTCTCCTTCTTTTTGTCTATGTCGCTAAGGGCCCATCAGTCTTATTGAATTTCTCATAGAACCAACTTCTGGTTTTGTTGATTTTCTCAAAGTACATTTAAACAAATAGTTACAGAGAGATTTCAAAGTTTGGTATGGATTGCCATTCCATGATTTCAGATTTTCCCTTCTAGCTACTCCAAAACACTAGAAGCGGAAAGAAATATCAATATAACAGTTTAGCAGTCATACTTGTTTGTTAAATCCTATCGTCTCTGTTGTAACTGTTGATCACACTCCCACTCTATAGGGATCTTTGCACTATACCCATTCTAACTTTTTTATGTTGAAAATGGGTGTTAACAATATAGGATAAGGGGATGGAATTAGTTGATATTCTTGGAAAGGCTGGCCCCTCTGAATTTCAGGATTTAACTGGCCTAGGAACCATCTGAAGTTTATAGATTGCAGGAAAGTAAACTTAATGCATGGAATTTTTGTACTGTCTCAGAGCTCTAGGCGTTCCTTAGGGTTAACAGGAATGATGCTGTTTGAGGTTTGGCAATCCATGGCAATTAGCAATATCTAAGTGAAGCCTGCATAGTAGTAGCCTCCAGAGTAGCTCCACTCTATTTGAACCCTCTTAGCCACTGCTATCTTTTTCTATTACATTTCTTTCCCTCCTTTTAGTCTGGAAGGCACTGTTGATCCCATGATCCTATGATGCCATGACTTCAATTATCTTTTAATGATATTACATATGAGCTAAATATATTTTATATTTATTTGTTTATTTACCATTTCTAGTCCTATTCATTCTTTTATGTAGATCCACATTTTCATCTAATATTATTTTCTTCTTTCCTGAAGTTCTTTAAAATTTATTGTAGTACAGATCTGCTGGCAATGAATTCTCTCAGCTTTGTTTTTCAGGGGAAAAACATCTTAATTTTGTCTTTTTTTCTAAAAACAATATCTTTATTGAGTATTGAATTCTATCTTGACAGTTTTTTTTCTTTCAGCAATTTAAAACTGCACTCCATTGTTTCCTACCTTATATACTTTCTGATGTATTATATACTTTTTGATGCTTGCTTTTACTCTTTTTTTCAAATATTTTCATTGAGAAATCTTCACACACATATAGACCATCCATAGTATACAATCAGTGTGTCACAATAAAATCACATAGTTGTATATTCATCACCATGGTCATTTTTAGGACATTTGCATGATTCCAGAAAAAGAAATAGAAAGAAAAATATCTCATACATCCTATACCCCTTACCTCTCTCTCTCACTGACCACTAGTATTTAAATCTACCCATTTTTTAACCTTTATCCTCCCTATTATTTATTTTTTACCCTTTTTAAAATTCATTTGTCCATATAGTTGATAAAAGGAGCATAAGACACAATCACACCATCACACTGTAAAAGGTATATAGTTATACAATCATCAAGAATCAAGGCTACTAGAACACAGTTCAACTGTTTTAGGTACTTCCTCCACCACTCCAACACACCATAAACTAAAAAGGGATATCTAAATAATGCATAAGAATAACCTCCAGGATAACCTTTCAACTCTGCTTGAAATCTCTCAGCCACTGACACTTTATTTTGTCTCATTTCTCACTTCCCCCTTTTGTCAAGAAGGCCTTATCAATTCCATGATGTTGGGTCCTGGCTCATCCTGGGAGTCCTGTCTCATGTTTCCAGGCAGATTTACACCCCTGCTGTTGGTTATTATGTTCTTGGTGCAGTTTTCTTTATGTTGATTTGCTTGGTATTTGCTGACTTTCCTAGACCTGTGAGTTTATAGCTTTCATTAAACTTGTGAAATTTTCTCCAAATGTAATTTCTATTCTCACCTCTTTTCTGAGGCTTCAATTACACATCTGTTAGAGTACTTCCTGTTGTACCACAGGCCACTGAAGCTCTGTTTATTTGTGTGTGTGTTTTAATTTTTATTAAAATTTAAGGATGAGGGCGGGCAACGGTGGTTCAGTGGCAGAGTTTTCGTCTGCCATGCCAGAGACCCGGGTTCATTTCCCAATGCCTGCTCATGTAATAATAAAACATAATTAACGATGACCATGTTTTAGTTTCCCAGGCTACTCAACAAATATCATGAAATGGTTTCTCTTAGACAATGGGAATTTATTTTCCTATGTTTTGAGGCCTGGAAAATGTCCAAATCAAGGCAACATCAAAGCAATGCTTTCTCCCCAAAACTGGCATTTGGGGGCTGGCTGCCAGTTATCCTTGGTTCCTCTGTCACATGGCAAGGCACACAGAGGCATGTCCTGGGCTTTTCCTTCTGTTCTGGGTTCCACTTAAGCTTCTTGCAACCTGTGGCTTTCTTCCTCTCTATCTGAATTCCATTCTTTTATAAAGAATTCCAGTAATAGGATTAAGGCCCATCCTGATTGAGGTGGGTCACACCTCAACTGAACTGGCTTCATCAAAATTCCTACATGTAATGGGTTCATACCCAGTGGAATGAATTAAATTTAAGAACATGCTTTTCTGGGGTCCACAGAAAACTATAATTCGGTAGTGTTAATTATATTCACAATGTTGTGCTACCATTCTCATTAACCATTATCAAAACTTTTCCATCATTCCCAGCAGATTTTGTACCGATTAAGCTTTAGTTCCCGATTCTCTCCCCAGCCCCTGGTAACCTGTATTCTAGTTTTTGATGCCATTAATTTGTTTATTCTGATTATTTCATATCAGTGCGATCATACAATATTTGTCCTTTTGTGTTTGTCTTATTTCACTCAAAATGATCTTCATGGTTCATCCACATTGTATCAAGCATCAGAACTTTACTACTTTTTATAGCCAAATAATATCTGTTGTATGTGTATACCACATTTTATTTATCCATTCGTTGGTTGATGGATTCTTGGGTTGCTTCCACCGTTTGGCAATTGTGAACAATGCCACTATGTATAGCAGTGTGCAAATATCCTCTTGAGTCCTCACTTTCTAGTCTTTTGGGTATATATCTTCAAATGGGATTGCTGGGTCATTTTGTAATTCTATACTTAACTTTCTGAGGAACTGCCAAACCGTTTTTCACAGCGGTGCACCATTTTAAATTCCTACCAACAAAGAATGAGTGTTTGTATTTCTCCACACCCTCTCCAATACTTGTAATTTTCTGTTTTTTGAATAGTAGCCTTTCTAGTGGGTATGAAATGGCATCTCATTGTGGTTTGATTTGCATTTCCCTGGTGGCTAATTATGCTGAGCATCTTCTCATGTATTTATTGACCATTTGTATATCTTCTTTTGGGAAATGTCTATTCAAAAAAAGAAATGTCTATTCAAGTCTTTTTCCCATTTTTAAATTGGATTGTTTGTATTTTTGTTGTTAAATTGAAGGACTACTTTATATATTCTAGATACTTATCCCTTATCAGTTATATAGTTTCCAAATACTTTCTCCCATTCTATAGATTGTCTTTTTACTTTCTCAATAAAGTCCTTTTATGTACAAAAGTTTTACATTTTAATGAAATCTCATTATCTATTTTTCTTTTTTGTTGCTTATGCTTTTGATGTATAGTCTAAGAAACTACTGCCTAACTCACAAGGTTCTGAAGATGTTTTCCTCTAGGAATTTTATAGTTTTAGTTCTTTTATTTAGGTCTTTGATCCATTTTGAGTTCATTTCTTTATTTAGTGAGAGGTAGGGGTACACCTTCATTCTTTTGCATATGGCTTTCTAATTCCCTGAACACTATTCTTTGAAAAGACTATTATTTCACCATTGAATGGACTTGGCACCCTCGTCAAAGATCAGTTGGTCAAAGATGTGAGTGCTTATTTCTGAACTGTTGATTCAATTCCATTGTCTATATGTCTGTCCTTGTGCCCTTACTACACTGTTTTTGTTGTGGTAGCTTTGTAGTAAGTTTTAAAATCAGGAAGAGTAGGTCCTCCAATTTTATTCTTCTTTTTCAAGATGGTTTTGGCCATTTGGGGCTGTTTATCCTTCCATATGAATTTGATGGTTAGCTCTTTCATTTCTGCAAAGAAGACTGTTGAAAATTTAATTAGAATTGTATTGAATCTATACATCACTTTGGGTAGAATTGACATCTTAACAATATTTAGTCTTCCAATCCATGAACGTGGAATGTCCTTCCATTTATTTAGGCTTATATAATCTCTTTGAGCAATGTTCTGTGGTTTTTCATACATCCTTGGTTAAATTTATTCCTAGACATTTCATTCTTTTAGTTGCTATGAATTAGTCATGAATTCTAAGTAATAGAATTCTTTTCTTTTATTTCCTCTTCAGTTTATTAATTACTACTGTCTAGAAATACCACTGACTTTTGTGTGTTGATAGACTATTTTTTTACAAAGGTGCAGAAGAATTTAAATGGAGAAGGATAGTCTTTCAACAAAGTTTTTTTTCAACAATTGGAAATCCATAAGCAAAAATAAATAAATAATAAATAATTGGCGTCAGCCTAAACCACGTGCATTTTATACAAAGTAACTCAAAATAGACCTAAGTATAAATGTGTAATGTAAAACTATAAACCTCCCAGCAGAAAACAGAAGGCAAAATCCCCATGACTGGGCATTAGATAAAGAGTTCTACACATATATGAAATAAAAGAATTATAAATTGACTTCATTAAAATTAAACTTTTATCTGCAAAAAACACTACTGAGAGAATTAAAAAACAAGCTACATACCTGGAGGAAACATTTGTAAATCATATATATGACAAAGGACTTGCCTCCAGAAAATAAATATTAAGGACTTCCAATATTCAAGAATAAGGAAATAAACAGCCCAATTAAAACATGCAAAATGTGAAAAAGATGAGAACAACCTTCACCAAGTGATGGCAATTAAGGGCATAAAAAGATGTCTAGCATCAGTAGTCATTAGGGAAATGCTAATTAAAACTACATTGTGATTCCTACACTGATCAATCAGACTGCCTAATCTAAAAAAAAAAACCAACAATACCAAGTTCTGGTACATTGTTCCTCAATTTACCAATTGGAACTTCCATACAAGAACTGTACAATGGTACAGCCACTCTGGAAAATGGTTTGCCAGTTTCTTGTAAAATTAAATATACATTTACCACATGACTCAGTAGTCCCTGTCTTGGGTATCTTTCTTAGAGAAATGAAAACTTATGTTCACCCAAAAACCTATACATGGATGTTTACAGTAGCTGTATTCATAATTGCTAAAATCAGGAAACAACCAAAATAACCTTCAACACATAAATGGATAAATAAACTTCAGTACATCTACACTATAGAATACCAGTCAACAATTAAAAGAAACAAACTACCATTTGTTATTTACAGCGATGTGGATGCATCTTCAGGGCATTATATTTTTGGTAAGCCAATCACAAAAGGTTACATATTATATTGAAGCAGGACAGAATAGGACAACTGCAGGTTCCTGGTTTCCTATTCAGCTCTTAAAAAAAGTTAATAAACAACTGCAAGTCCCTTATTTCTTACCTAGCTCCAAAGGAAGTAATGCAAAGCTGCAAACCTCAAGAGAAAAAAATTTCCCCTAAAGCCGCTAAACGCCCCCAAGCCACAGAATCCTACCCAAACCATAAAAGCTTATAAAATCATGGGCCCAAAGTGAACTCTTAGTTAATAACAGAAAGCCTGGGGTTGCAAAGATTGTTAAACATCTGCCCAAAGACAAATTTTGGATACAAGACAGACTGGCCACAGGCATCAAGAGTTATCTCTTCCTGAAACAATGTTAGCCCTGTAAGCACCTGGTTAATACAAACCATGTAAGCCCTTAATATTCAAAGGTCACTATGAGAACCTTCACAAAGAAAACACCTGGTATTCAAAGGTTACTATGGAAACCTACCACTAGCAAAAACCATCCTATAATGCAAGCTAACTAACTCCCACTCAGTGTAGGTTTCTCTCTTGAACATGTCCGCCTTGTCTCTTTAACGTGTACTCTCTCTCTCTTTCTCTTTAGTAACTTTGCTACTTATTCCTACTGGCCTTCTTATTTGTCTAAATTCTTTTAGTGATAAGACTAACGAACCTGGAACAGGTCTCAGCTCGCACCACTGCCAGCAGGGCACTGGTTCCAATGTGATTCCATTTATATTATTTCTCCGAAGAGAAAATTATAATGCTAGAGAACAGATCAGTTCTTGCCAGCAAATATGGGTATAGAGTAGGGAGTGACTATAAAAGAATAGTACAAGGGAGCTTTGGGTATGATGAAACTGTTCTGTATCTTGAGTGCTAACAGAAAGAGCAGATGCCTAGACATGGAATTTGGAGATGCAGAACTCAGCAGATGTTGCTATGTGCCTTCCCATGAGATACTAAGCAATCCAGAACCTAGAGTTGTGTCCTGGAGGAGGTAACTGAAGGCCCACAGATGCTTAGAGAGAAAACCACTGTCATCAGAAGCTGGAAGCAGTAGAACTGGGAACAAGGAACAGCAGATGCCAGCCACTTGCCTTCCCATCTGACAGACACTGGCCCTTCTTGAGTCAAAGGATCTTTCTCTGGATGCTTTAGTTTGGACATTTCACGGGCTTAGAACAATAAATTTGTAACTTAATAAATTCCCTTTTTAAAAGCTATTCTATTTCTGGTATTTTGCATTGTGGCAGCATTTAGCAAACCAAAACAGATGGCTTTCCACATCTCTCTGCCTGATGTTACCCTCTGGCCCTGGGAAGAAGCTTGGCCTGAGTCATGAATAGAACAGAACTGCCTTCAACAAATAAGGGAGGGGAGTTGGTAGATAAATACTCTAGGCTCCTCGTTCCTTAGTAGGAGGGACAATTCTAAAGTGTTCTTCACTTTCTCACAAAGTGCACAGCAGACTTGAATCCAATTGCCTACAGTGGGTAATCTGCTACTTAATGCTTCCTTTTTCGTTTTACCTCCCTTGTGGGTTTCATTTTCCAACTTCCTCACTTGATTCCTGACATTACCTCATGAATGAGCCCCTTCAACGAAATCTTTAACTCCGGGTCTGCTTTTTTGGAGAAACCAAACTAAGACACTTCTCCTCTCTTCATATCTCTCTCAGTCTCTTTGTCTCTATGTAATACGTGTGCCTCTTTCTTTGTCTCTGTCTTTTCTCTTTCTGTCCATCTCTCTTCAGTCTTCTTTCAGTTTGACTATGTCTCTGTTCTCCCTGATCTCTCTTTCTCTGTGCCTTCCTATGTCTTTCTCTGTTCTCAACTGTTTTTGTAGTCTTCTCCCTTCCTCTCCACCTCTGTCTTTGCTTAGGAGGCCAGATTTGGGAAAAACTGGTCTTGCCCTGGGTCTTCCCGTTCAGAAATCTCTTGGAGATTTCAAGATAGTCGAAGGTTCTATCCCAGATTAAGATCGACTGTAGCCTGAGAGTCCTGGACCCAAAAGGACCCTTCCTTGAGGACTGAGACTACTCCCTTTAAGTTGGTGGTTGACACCTCTGACTGCCCTTGCTCCTCCTTTCCGGAGGAGGCGCGGTGGGAGCCGAGAGGCCGCGCCTTTTCAGGGAGCATGTGGCGAATCTCAGGGTGCCTCGCGTGTCCCCGAGGCAACCTCCAGGGCTCTGGGTGCTCCGCTCTCGGCCTGAAATTCAGGGCGGAGCGGAAGGCGGCGCGCTGCGGGAAAGATTCCTGCGAGCCGGGCTGGAATGGTTGGCCTCTGCAGGCCGCGAAAGGCCATGGCCAGTCAGTCTCCGGTAAGGGTGGAGGATTCGGTCCCGATTTGACTCTGGTCCCTGCCGCTGTCTGGTTTGTGGTCCTTGTTCAGAGAGTGAGACGGTGGCAGCCCGGGTCTAGGGAGCGCTGTCCGCCGTCTTTGACTGAGTTCCGAGCCCTGCTGGAGGAGGCGCAGTTTTGCCAATCAAATTGTTGGCATTTGGGAGAAAGGAGCCGGGTGGAGAGAGCAAGCGCCGGGCTGATCACCCGCAGTTTCCACCCTCAGTATCCGGGCTTTCTGAATGTCATACTTTATCTTGGGCTCAAAGTACAGCGGTTTGGGTGTTCTAAGTTTGCTGCTGAATATAGCCCCAGAGAAGCACATCTTTATAAGCAAGTGAGAAAAAAGTTAGGGGAAGGAAGATTGGAAATGAGAGAAACTGGCACCAGGATGAAGTCTAAACCAGAAGGTTGCTCATGAAAACGTCCATCCAACTTCTGCCTTAGCTTAAGTTGTACTTATTTTCAGAAAAATGTAACTGCAAGTACCTACAAAAAAACTACGCTGCTAAAACCGTCAGCTCCTGCAGCCATTGCCCTCGCTCTGCGGAGAACCACAAGGTCCCCAAGCCAATGAAAAAGCAAGAAACTATCTCATTGCTGACCTCAGGTTCCTGCTTCGCAGCAGCCAGGAAAGTCCCCTTCCCAGAGAATGCACATTAACCCCCCCAACCCTGAACCTACTCTACCTTTGCTCTTTATAATAGTAAGTTCTCTGCGTCTGGGTAGGATTTACCTTTTTCTGAACACGTGATGTATGTAGAAACATGTTCTGGCATGATCAAAGACTGTACATACTTACAACCAATATTTGAAAAAACTCTTGAATTATTTGGAAATCCTCTTGCCCACTTGCACCAAGCACCTGCACAATGCATTCCCTGGCTCCCTATTAAAAAAATCCTGCTCACTTCCCTTCGGAGAGGTGTCATTTGGACAAGAGTCCACACTTCTCCATTCTTTGAACAAGGAATAAAGTGCAGCTTTCCTTTACGGAATATGGTTTCCTTCCATTGGTGTGAGGACACTAGACAGGAGACCCGTTTTTTTGTTTTTTTTTTTTTTTAAAGGGCGTCCTGCTCATTATTTTGCCCAACATAAAATGTAATTGCAAATATCCAGCTATGCAAAAGGAGATAGTGCTTAAGTACAAATAGGAGAAATGATTTCTTTTTAAATACATACTTAAACATCCCCGAGGGTCAGGAGACCCGTTTTTTGAGGGTCCAGCCCATACAGGGTTGGTAAGAACACTAGAGACTGCTCCCTTTAGGAAAGAAAACTTGAAGCCAGTCTGAGTGGTTATCCTCAAGCAAATTTACCGCTATACTTTAGTATTTTAATGGAAATTTTGAATACTGGTTTTACAGTTCAAAAGGCACATGGCACATCCTGAAGCTTAATCCAAGAAGTCTTGTTACTTACTAAGGATAACCTGTTTAAATGCACAAATTTTCCTTGCGCCCCTACCGAAATTTCATAGCTCATAATCTTAAAGTAATGCTGCCTATTTGCATATCCTTCTGCTGCTGCTGCTTCTCATCCCCCCTCACCCCCCCCCCCACACACACACACATACAAATTCTGGTCATATTTCTTCAAGCTGTGTTGGCTTCACCCAGGCTTCCTTTCGTTATTGTTGTTCTATAAACTATTGGGAATCTCCTGGAGTAGTCTTCTCTGTTCTGTAATACTTGGCAAGTCCTGGTAGTTTTTCTTTGATATAAGTTGCATTACATAGAAAACAATGGAATGATGACAACTTCTTGGGCATTGATTGCATTACTTGGGATGGGCAAGGAGAAATCAGCACTTTCTGCTTGATTTTCCTTTCCTCTGGGGCAGTTCAGTGTTAATTGTGAGTATGTTTACAGGGAACACTTTTGTAGGGGGGAAATTCATGGATAAAGAGCAAGAAAATTACAGAGGAATTTCTTTGAAAGTTACCCATTATAAAGTTGTTTGAACTTTTCAGGCCTTCTAAATTCCCTTAGAGAGAGAATTTACTTTGTAGTATTGTGACCTTTTTTTTCCCATACACTTGAGAAGAACCCCAGCTATGTTGCAAGATGTTCAGAGACTTTTTTTTTTTATTATTAATTAAAAAAAATTAACTAACACAACATTAGAAATCAATCCATTCTACATATGCAATCAGTAATTCTTAATATCATCACATAGGTGTATGGTCATCATTTCTCAGTACATATGCATCGATTTAGAGAAAGAAATAGCACGACAACAGAAAAAGAAATAAAGTGATATGATAACACAGAGAAAACACAAATAAAAATAAAAAGTACAAAAATATATAAGAGAAAGAAAAAAAAACAAAAAAAAAAACTATAGATCAGATGCAGCTTCATTCAGCGTTCCAACATAATTACATTACAGTTAGGCAGTATTGTGCTGACCATTTTTTTTTTTTTTTTTTTTTTTAGACATCATACCATTCTACATATGCAATCAGTAATTCTTAACATCATCACATAGATGCATGATCATCGTTTCTTAGTACATTTGCATCGGTTTAGAAGAACTAGCAGTATAACAGAAAAAAATATAGAATGTTAATATAGAGAAAA
Source organism: Tamandua tetradactyla (assembly GCF_023851605.1). Taxonomy (NCBI): domain Eukaryota; kingdom Metazoa; phylum Chordata; class Mammalia; order Pilosa; family Myrmecophagidae; genus Tamandua; species Tamandua tetradactyla. The sequence continues at coordinate 193,499,120 of NC_135327.1, read as the reverse complement.
AAAATAAAAGTAATAATAATAAGAACAAAACAAACAAAACAAAACAAAACAAGAACCTATCGCTCGGATGCAGCTTCGTTCAGTATTTTAACATGATTACTTTACAATTAGGTATTATTGTGCTGTCCATTTTTGAGTTTTTGTATCTAGTCCTATTGCACAGTCTGTATTCCATCAGCTCCAATTACCCATTATCTTACCCTGTTTCTAACTCCTGCTGAACTCTGTTACCAATGACATATTCCAAGTTTATTCTCGAGTGTCGATTCACATCATTGGGACCATACAGTATTTGTCTTTTAGTTTTTGGCTAGACTCACTCAGCATAATGTTCTCTAGGTCCATCCATGTTATTACATGCTTCATAAGTTTATCCTGCCTTAAAGCTGCATAATATTCCATCGTATGTATATACCACAGTTTGTTTAGCCACTCGTCTGTTGATGGACATTTTGGCTGTTTCCATCTCTTTGCAATTGTAAATAACGCTGCTATAAACATTGGTGTGCAAATGTCTGTTTGAGTTTTTGCCCTTAATTCCTTTGAGTAGATTCCCAGCAATGGTATTGCTGGGTCGTATGGCAATTCTATATTCAGTTTTTTGAGGAACCGCCAAACTGTTTTCCACAGTGGTTGCACCATTTGGCATTCCCACCAACAGTGGATAAGTGTGCCTCTTTCACCGCATCCTCTCCAGCACTTGTCATTTTCTGTTTTGTTGATAATGGCCATTCTGGTGGGTGTGAGATGATATCTCATTGTGGTTTTGATTTGCATTTCTCTAATGGCCAGGGACATTGAGCATCTCTTCATGTGTCTTTTGGCCATTTGTATTTCCTCCTCTGAGAGGTGTCTATTCAAGTCTTTTTCCCATTTTGTAATTGGGTTGGCTATCTTTTTGTTGTTGAGTTGAACAATCTCATTATAAATTCTGGATACTAGACCTTTATCTGATATGTCGTTTCCAAATATTGATTCCCATTGTGTAGGCTGTCTTTCTACTTTCTTGATGAAGTTCTTTGATGCACAAAAGTGTTTAATTTTGAGGAGCTCCCATTTATTTATTTCCTTCTTCAGTGCTCTTGCTTTAGGTGTAAGGTCCACAAAACCGCCTCCAATTGTAAGATTCATAAGATATCTCCCGACATTTTCCTCTAACTGTTCTATGGTCTTAGACCTAATGTTTAGATCTTTGATCCATTTTGAGTTAACTTTTGTGTAGGGTGTGAGATATGGGTCTTCTTTCATTCTTTTGCATATGGATATCCAGTTCTCTAGGCACCATTTATTGAAGAGACTGTTCTGTCCCAGGTGAGTTGGCTTGACTGCCTTATCAAAGATCAAATGTCCATAGATGAGAGGGTCTATATCTCAGCACTCTATTCGATTCCATTGGTCGATATATCTATCTTTATGCCAATACCATGCTGTTTTGACCACTGTGTCTTCATAATATGCCTTAAAGTCAGGCAGTGCAAGACCTCCAGCTTCGTTTTTTTCCCTCAAGATGTTTTTAGCAATTCGGGGCACCCTGCCCTTCCAGATAAATTTGCTTATTGGTTTTTCTATTTCTGAAAAATAAGTTGTTGGGATTTTGATTGGTATTGCATTGAATCTGTAAATCAATTTAGGTAGCATTGACATCTTAACTATATTTAGTCTTCCAATCCATGAACACAGTATGCCCTTCCATCTGTTTAGGTCTTCTGTGATTTCTTTTAGCAGTTTTTTGTAGTTTTCTTTATATAGGTTTTTTGTCTCTTTAGTTAAATTTATTCCTAGGTATTTTATTCTTTTAGTTGCAATTGTAAATGGGATTCGTTTCTTGATTTCCCCCTCCGCTTGTTCATTGCTAGTGTATAGAAATGCTACAGATTTTTGAATGTTGATCTTGTAACCTGCTACTTTGCTGTACTCATTTATTAGCTCTAGTAGTTTTGTTGTGGATTTTTCCGGGTTTTCGACGTATAGTATCATATCATCTGCAAACAGTGATAGTTTTACTTCTTCCTTTCCAATTTTGATGCCTTGTATTTCTTTTTCTTGTCTAATTGCTCTGGCTAGAACCTCCAACACAATGTTGAATAATAGTGGTGATAGTGAACATCCTTGTCTTGTTCCTGATCTTAGGGAGAACGTTTTCAATTTTTCCCCATTAAGGATGATATTAGCTGTGGGTTTTTCATATATTCCCTCTATCATTTTAAGGAAGTTCCCTTGTATTCCTATCCTTTGAAGTGTTTTCAACAGGAAAGGATGTTGAATCTTGTCAAATGCCTTCTCTGCATCAATTGAGATGATCATGTGATTTTTCTGCTTTGATTTGTTGATATGGTGTTCAGAGACTTTTTAAATAGGCTGTCATTGTTGTAAGTATCTGAAAAGTAAGAATCTGAAAAGAATAAAAATGGAATTCAGGCAGTTAAACTATATATGTTTTCCTAGTGCTACAATGGATCTATACTTGGTACATCAAGGAAAAGCTGATTCGGTTAGCCAGTCCATACTATAGGTTGTAGAAGAAAGGTCCTTCAGCCAATCATGGCTTGCAGACATTTTATTTGAATCACCTATTGTTGTTACAAATTGTGACTTTTGGTTGCTGTATTAGTTTGTTAAGTGGCCAGAATGCAATATACCAGAAATGGACCAGCTTTTATAATGGGGATTTATTCAGTTGCAAGTTTACAGTTCTAAGGCCAAGAAAATATCCAAACTAAGACATCAACCCTTCACTCAAGAAAGGCTGATGACATCCAGAAAACCTTCGTCAGCTAGAAAGGCCCGTGGTTGGCATTTGCTGGTCCCTGGCTCCTGGGTTCTGTTGCTTCCAGCCTCTGTTTCCTGTGGGGGTTCCTCACTTGGCATTTGTGGGCCTTCACTTAGCTCCTCCAGGACACAGCATGGGTTCTGACTTCCTTAGCACCTCACAGGAATGCACATGGCAACGTCTGCTGGGCCTTGCATCTCCAAACGACTGGGTCTTATCTTGGCTCTGTCAGCTCTGAAGCAACTGTTCTCCAAGCATCTGCATCAGCTCTCTCTATTGGATCTGGGCTTTCTCCAAAATATTGCCTCTTTTATAGGACTCCAGTAAACAAATCAAGATTCATCTGGATGGGCAGAGTCTAACCAAAAGGTCACACCCACAACTGGGCATGCCACATCGCTGAGGATAGAATCTAATCAAAAGTTTCTACCCTACAGTATTGAATCATGAATAAAAGAAACTGCTGCCCCCACAAGATTGGATCAGATTAAAACATGGCTTTTCTGGGATACATAATAGCTTCAAACTGGCACAGTTTCAAATATGTAAAAGTCAGTGGGTTCACATAAAAAAAATGGACATTTCCATCTTTTAAAAAACTGACACATTCAAAAACAAAACATGAAACTATAAAAGTTTTAGAAGAAAACATACGAGACCATCGAGTTCTTAAACATGCTGTTCTAGTTTTCTAACTGCTGGAATGCAATATATCAGAAACTGAACAGCTTTTTAAAAAGGGGAATTTAACATGTTATAAGTTTACAGTTCTAAGGCCGCAAATAATGTCCCAATTAAAGCAAAGATATAGAAATGTTCAACCTAAGGCATCCAGGGAAAGACAGCTGTGTTCAAGAAGGCCAATGACATTCAGGGTTTCTCTCAACTGGAAACATGGCGAACATGGCAACGTCTTCTAGCTTCCTCTCCAGGCATCTTTCTTCATGAAGCTCCCCTAGGGGCATTCTCCTTCATCTCCAAATGCTAGGGGACTCTGTAGTTCTCATTTCTCTGCTGCTTTCGTTATTCTTGTCACTCTGCTATGTTGCTCTCCTTTCGTTCTCAAGCATTCTCCAAAATGCTTCCTCTTTTAAAGGATTCCAGTAAACTAATCAAGACCCATGTGGACTGGGTGGACTCACATCTCTGTGGAGATAATCTAATCAAGTTACCAACATACAGTGCTGAATAAGGTTTAAAAGAAATGGCTGCCTCCACAAGATGGATTAGGGTTAAAATGTGGCTTTTCTAGGGCACATAATCCTTTCAAACCAGTGTACATGCCAACAAAATCACAATCCATAACAGAAAAGAAATTGATAAATTGGACTTCATATAAATAAAAAATGTTTTAGCTTTGTGAAAATATCCTGAAAAGAGGATGAAAAAGACAAGTTGGGAGAAAACATTTGCAAACTAAATATCTAACAAAGGACTTATATCTAGAGCACCCACAAAATGGAAAAAGAGCAAACAATTGAATTAGTATATGGACAAAAGATATGAAGAGACATCTCACCAAAGACAATATAGAGATGGATAAAAGTACATGAAAGGCTACTCAACATCACTATGCCATCAGTGATCTACAATTCAAAGAACAATGAGCTATGACTATATACCTTTGAAACAGTTGAAACAAAAAATAGTTACTGTAACAAATGCTGTGGAGGATATAGGAAAACTGGAATCACTTATATGTTGCTGGTATAAGACTGGGAGGACTATAGAATGTTTCAGCCACTCCTGGAAAATAGTTTGGCATTTATTAAAAAATAAAACATATGCTTACCATATAACCTAGCAGTTGTACTCCTGGGCAAATTTGTCCCAGGAAAATGAAAATGTATGTCCACACAAAAACTTACATGTGATTATTCATAACCGCTTAATTTTAATAGTCCCAAACTGGAAACATCCCAAATGTACCTCAATAGGTAAATGGTTACTCAAATTGTGGTGCATCCTTACCACAGAATATTACTCAGCAAAAAGGAAGGAAGCACTGATTCACACAGCAACTTGTGTGGATCTCAAGGACATTCTGCTGAGTGAAAAAAAATAATTTGAAAAGGTCACATACAGTATGATTCTGTTTACATAACATTCACAACATGACAAAATTAGAGAGATGGATATTAGATTAGCAGGTATGGTTATAAAGGAATAGCTCAAGGAAGATCTTTGTGGTGATGAATAGTTCTATATCTTGACTGATTTTGCTTCAACAGAGATGGTCATGTGGTTTTTCCCCTACAACTTTTTAATGCGATTTATGTTATTAATTGATTTTGTTGTTTTGAACCACCCTTGTGTATCTGGTATAAAACCCACTTGGTCATGTAGAATAATTCTTTTAATGTGCTGTTGGATTTGATTTGCAAGTATTTTGCTGAGGATTTTAGTATCCATATTGATTAGAAAAATTGGTCTGTAATTTTCTTTTCTTGTATCTTTGCCTGGCTTTGATATTATGGTGATATTAGCTTCATAGAATGAGCTAGGTAGTGTTACCTTTTCTTCCATTTTGGGGGGAAGTGTTTGGGCAGGATTGATATTAATTCTTCTCAGAATGTTTAGTAAAATTCACCTGTAAGTCATCTGATCCTAGACTTTTCTTTGTTGGGAGGTTTTGATGCTTAATTCAATCTCTACTTGTGATTGGCTTGTTGAGGTCTTCTCTTTCTTCTATAGATAGTGTAAATCATTCACATATTTGTAGTGAGTTGTCCATTTCAACTAAGTTGTCTGGTTTGTTTGCAAACAGTTGCTCATATTATTCTCCTATGATCTTTTTTATTTCTATGGGGTCAGTAGTAATGTCTCCCCTCTCATTTCTGATTTTATCTATTTTTTTTCTTTTTTTTGTCAGTCTAGCTAAGGGTTTATCAATTTTATTCATTTTCTAAAGGAACCAGGTTCTGATTTAGTTGATGCTCTCTCTCTCTTCTTCTATTCAATATAATTTATTTCTGTTCTAATCTTTGTTATTTCTTTCCTTCTGTTTGTTTTGGGGTTTGTTTGCTGTTCTTTTTCTAGTTCCTCCAGGTGTGCAGTTGGGTCTTCAATTTTAGCTATTTCTTCTTTTAGGGCAATAAATTTATCTTTCAGCACTGACTTTGCTCTAACCCATAAGTTTTGATATGTTGTGTTCACCTTTCCATTTGTGTCATGATATTAACTTATTTCTCTTGTAATTTCTTCTTTGACTTACAGATTGTTTAAGACTGTGTTGTTTACTTGTGTCTGATGTTCCTTTTATCTACCTTATCAACAAATGAGTAAAACAAATGGAATAAAAATAAATAATGGGGGAACAAATGTTAAAATAAATTTAGATTGAAATGCTAGTGATCAATGAAAGGGAGGGGTAAGGGGTATGGTATATAAGAAATTTTTTCTGTTGTCTTTTTATTTCTTTTTCTGAATTGATGCAAATGTTCTAAGAAATGATCATGATGATGAATATGCAACTATGTGATGATATGAATTACTGATTATATATGTAGAACAGAATGATCATAATACAAAATGAAATAAAATAAAGATTGTGTTGTTTAATCTCCATATATCTGTGAATTCTTCAGGTCTCCACCTGTTGTTGATTTCCAGCTTCATTCACTATGATTAAAGAAAGTACTTTGTATAATGTCAGTCTTACTAAATTTATTGATACCTGTTTTGTGATCCAACACATTGTCTATTCTGGAGAATGATCCATGAGCACTTGAGAAGAATGTATATTCTGATATTCTGTTTCTGTTTATCTGTGAATATTTTAACTCTCTCTCATTTGTGAGGAACAATTTTTTCAGATAAAGAATTCTTGGCTGGCACGTTTTCCTCAATTAATCTTTCCTTTCACTTTTCTTTCTGGAACAAAAGTATTTGTGCACTTCGTGTTGTCATTCAAATTCCTAAGACACTGCTCAATTCTTTGTATTGTTTTCTTTATCTGTTTTTCTGACTGCAGGAGTCAATTGTCCCATCTTTTAGTTCACTGATTCTTTGTTCCGCTTGTTCAGATTTGCTATTGTACATCCCTGGTGTATTTTAAATTTCTACCCTTCTCCTTCTCATCCCCATAATTTCTGTTATGATTCTTTTTATCCTTCAAATGCTTCTTTATGCTCACCCATTGTCTTCTTAATATCCTTTAGCTCTTTATCCATATTTTCTTCATCTTCTTGAATTGATTTAGAAGATTGTTTGGACGTCTTTGATTAGCTGTTTCAGCTTCTGAGTTTCCTTTGAAGTTATAATTTGTTTCCTTGACTGAACTACGTCTTCCTGTTTCTTAATGTGGCTTGTAATTTTTTTGCTGATGTCAAAATTATCTTGATGAGTTAACTCTGAAGGTAATTTCCCTCTCTTGTCTGGCATGTTTGTTGATTGACTTTGTGTTTCGGCTCTTTTTTTTTTTTTACATTTATTATTTTTATTTAAATTTCTAGCAGACAATTTACATACCTCCCTCCCCTTTCTTTAAGTTAGTGTAACAATTTTCCATAATAGATTGATTAAAGAGAAGCTCTGGTCAAGAATGTAATGAAAACAGCAAAAAAAAAAAAAAAAAAAGCTACTGCTTCTTTTAAAAGACCAACAAGTTCACCAATTATATTCAAACAAACACACAAATGATATTTGAACACTATGTTCTCAGTGTTTCTCGGCCTGGCTTTCCTCTCCATCATACAAACGGCAGAGCTATGGTCAGTTGCAGTCTGTCATGCTAAATCCTGGAGGTTCACTCAGCTTCACGTTATTCGAAGGCCCTGTATAGAAGACTCTAAAGTCTTGAAATCCCAAATTGTCATGGCTCCATCGATGCCAGTAGTACAAAATTTGGGACAGTCTTGCTTGTCCACCTCATATATAGACACTTGAGTGATGCTATTCTGATGCAGAGTCTTGAAGGCTGTATTGCGGTCCTCAGTTGTTGTCCATGTTGCGGAACCATTCCATGGCTGACATATTACGCTGGATACTCTGTTTTGGAAGGTCTAGTTTGGAGACGAAGTTCAAGCAACCGCGGTCATCGTATTGGGCAGCAGTCGTGGCCAGCAGCTACAACGCTATTCTCAGAGATAAACGATACACTTAGGAGCGGCAGGAACCCTGTTTTCAGAGTTGAAACCTGCACAATTTTTGAGGTATCAGCAACAGACACAGTGCTGTCATGGCTGACCCAGGCAAGGCGGCTCCCACTGGCAGAGAAGCTGACCCCGTGGGCCCAGTCACCAGTGCCACTGCCACTAAACTCTGACATCAGCTGGCCAAAAGGCATCTTGCTGCCCCATGGCGTACTGGCTGGCTTTTCATCCACTTCTTTAATGTAGGCAGGGAACACTCTGCATTTGAAGTCACAAGATCCCACTGCCAGCAAAATATTGTTGGGATGCCAATCCAAGCTGAGGACTGTGGAACGAATAGGCTTTTTAATGTGCTCGCTTACCCATCAGTCATTTTCAGAATCGAAGTAACAAACAGAAATGAGTCGCGCTCCACTTCCCACAGCAAATTTGTTTTCTAGTGGGGACCACTTCACAAAAGTGGCTGCACGATTAATTCTCAGGATCACCAGGGTTGGTTTCCAGATACCATCTTTCTGACTCCAGACATAGGCATTGCGATCTGCCCCACAAGTGACGATATGGTCGCTCTTGGGCGCCCAGTCAATACCTGTGATATGTCCATTGCGCTCTTTGAGTTCAAGAGCTTTCACCCACTGGCTTCCGTTTTTCTTATAGATGTGGACTTCGTGGTTATTGGGACTAGGGGCAATTTGGGTACGATCCCTGTTCCATGCATGGCAAGTGATTGGCTCTAGTAAAAACTGATGCAGAGACATTATTCTCAGTGTTCTCAAAGGGTAGAAAGCTGGGGTCAGGGTAGCTCCGCGGCGGCGGAGCGGAAAATTCGTGGACTCTGGTCACTGGACGCCAACAGGTTCAGGCGCGTGGGGGCAGAGATTTGGCTCTTCTTTGTTGTTTATTCTAGACCTTTAGAATAGTGCAGGATTAACTCTACAGGTTTTCTCAGCTATTCTTCATCTGATTTGTGTCCTGGATAGATAGTGTAATTTTGTTGTTGTTGTTGTTGACTTTGCAAATACTTTTTTATTCACTGCTCAAATCACTCTGGGATTTATCGGGGCATCATTCTGAACAAACCTACAAAATCTCATGTCCTACTCAAGGTTCCATGTACTTATGGTGTTCAATTAAACTGTCCATATAAGTTATATTAGGAGATGCACTAGTCAAAATATAAATTTTGTACCAATAAACATTTTTTGCTTTAACTCACACGTTAGTTTTAAAATATGAATTACCATCTATTTTCAACACCCTACAATACTGAAATTCCTTTGTTGCTTCTCATGCAAAAACATTTTTTAGGTGGCCCGGCCTGCGGCGGAGCTGGAGGCGGGAGGCGGCGGCGCCCGGGCGCGCGGGGCGCGGGGCGCGCGGGGAGCGGGAGCGGGCTGGGCCGCGGCGGCTGCAGCATGCGTGTCCGCCGGGCCCTGCGGCTGCCGCGTGGCTCGCTGCTCGCCGCGCTCTTCTTCTTCTCGCTGTCGTCCTCGCTGCTCTACTTCGCCTATGTGGCGCCCGGCATAGTGAACACCTACCTCTTCATGATGCAAGCTCAGGGCATCCTGATCCGCGACAACGTGAGGACCATCGGTGCGCAGGTTTACGAGCAGATGGTCCGCGGCGCCTACGCCAAGAGGAACAGCAGCGGGAACGACTCAGATTATCCTCTTGACTTGAATCACAATGAAACTTTTCTACAAACCACAACTTTTCTCCCTGAAGACTTCACCTATTTTTGCGAATCACACCTGCCCTGAAAGGCTCCCTTCCATGAAGGGCCCCATAGACATAAACATGAGTGAAATCAGCATGGATGACATTCATGAGATCTTCTCCCGAGACCCAACCATCCAGCTCGGAGGTCACTGGAAGCCCTCGGATTGCATGCCTCGATGGAAGGTGGCAATCCTTATCCCTTTCCGGAATCGCCGTGAGCACCTCCCCGTCCTTCTCAGACATCGGATCCCCATGCTTCAGCGCCAGCGCCTGCGGTTTGCATTTTATGTGGTTGAGCAAGCGAGCTCGCAGTCTTTCAATCGGGCCATGCTCTTCGATGTCGGTTTTCAAGAAGCAATGAAGGACCTGGATTGGGACTATCTGATTTTCCACGACGTGGACCACATACCGGAAAGCGACCGCAACTACTACGGGTGTGGGCACATGCCGAGGCACTTCGCGGCCAGGCTGGACAAGTACCTGTATCTGCTTCCTTACACCGAGTTCTTTGGTGGCGTGAGCGGCTTAACGGTGGAACAGTTTCGGAAAATCAACGGCTTCCCCAATGCGTTCTGGGGCTGGGGCGGAGAGGACGATGACCTCTGGAACAGAGTACAGAACTCAGGCTACTCCGTGAGTCGGCCGGAAGGTGACACGGGCAAGTACAAGTCCATCCCTTATCATCATCGAGGAGAAGTCCAGTTTCTTGGAAGGTATGCTCTGCTGAGGAAGTCAAAGGAACGGCAAGCCCTGGACGGCCTCAGCAACCTGAAGTACTTTGCAAACGTCACGTATGACGCCTTGTACAAAAACATAACTGTCAACTTGACGCCCGAGCTGGCTCAGGTGGACAAGTACTGAGGCCAGAGGACGCATGGTCGCTCCGCTCGCCGCCACCAAGAACGTAGCCCGGTGAGGGGGGTTCGAAGCCGACCCAGGAAGAGAAGAGAACTCCAGTGTCTAATGAAGGATCACAGGGTTCGAGGACGGAATGTGAAACACACACAAAATGCCTTCGCTGTGTTGGCCCCTGCGATGGGCTCACGCCAGCGTCATCAGGACTGGCTTTCTTTCCTCTTTCCACGAGACAGCCATCTGTCCTACTGCTCCTCCCTCCCCTGTCCTGCCCTAACTTCCTGTCTTAGCCATCACCTCCAGGGCCGACGGTGGTCCGTCGTGGTCCTCCCTTGAAACCTGCTCCCACGAATGACCTCTGGAGGCTCTGGGCCTCCCAGCAAAGAGGCGGGCCAGCCCCACGCCAGTCCACGGGCCTGCTGGTCTCTGCGGTTCCTTGTCTTTTTAAAGTACCCGCTTTAGGTGGGAGTTGGGGGGGGAGGGGAGGGACGGGAGCAGATCAATAAACATATATATAACAATCACTTCTTGAAGAAGTATAATTGTACATAAGCCGTGTAAGATGCCTTTTTAAGATTTAATTTTATAGCTGGCTCCAGTTCACACTGAGGGCTTTGCACATTAGATCCCTTCTTTGGTTGGCGAGTGCAGGGACGCAGCTAGAATGCAGGTGGGTGTCATCTCCCGAAGGGCTGTCACTTTGGAAGGAGCAGACGCGGGGCAGGGCGTGACCAGTGAGTCTCTCCCGTCCCTGCTGTCAGCCTCTTCCCGGAGGTCTCACACTTCTGCTCCAGCCTCTCTTCTTGTTGGGCTTATAAACTCCCGGCCTCTCCTCAGCAGGAGGCTGGTGCTTTTTGAGTGCTGCTCTGTCTGCCGGAGCAGTCCCTAGGGAGACTTACTGTGCCCAGCCCACGCACTCTGTACTTTCATCGTCAGAAAGAGAGAGAGAGAGTGGGTTTTTGTTTGCTTGCTTTTTTCTCTTTCGGAAACAGCCACCGTTTCTGAAATTCGTGCCTCAATTACCGTGGTTTTCAGTGATTCCTCTGTTTCCCCTTTTGGCCCCAGGAAGGTTCTCTGTTAACTCTTAGCTGGTGCAGAGAACGAACGCACAATCACTTGATGAAGGATTCAGCTGGGGGAGATGACAGGTGCGTGGTGGGCGAGCTGGGGTTCAGTCCACTCCAGATTGGGCTTTGCAGTGAGACCCACGAGGCCCCGAGCCCAGAGCTTGCCTGCTCCGCGTGCCTTGGGAAGGAACGTCCTCAGCCACGCACTTGCGCGCCTCGCCTTCCCTGAGCCAGGTCCCCCGTCGTGGTCTCTGCGGCTTCTGCAGAGTGCTGAAAGATTCCAGTTTCTCTCCCTCCTTTTCCACAAAACGTATTTATATATTGTGACTAGGAGTACTTTCTGAAGAGAACTTCGTATTTTTTTTAATTGCCTTGTTTGCCTTCGGTTTCCTTGATTCTCATGGTTTACATGGATTTGTGCAGGAGGGGTAGGCGTCTGTGGGGTCCGTGGACAGATTCCCGCCGATGAGGGAATGATTGGCCAGGCCTTGTTTTTTGTTTGTGTTTTTGTTGTTTTGGGGAGCAGAGTGTTGTTTAGAAAATAAATTGCATTGCAAAGCTCTTATCAGCTCGTATGAGAGAGCAGGAATCTGTCCTTGAAGATGCTGGTAAGTTGTGTCATATGTTTTAACAAAGCCCTGAGCATCCGTGCTTTAAGAGAACGTTATGGGAACATTATACACGGAAGTTCATTTGTTTTTCCTCCGTTTCATGGTGCATATAGCAATAAAGCTTTCTTCCCCCTTTCCCTCTCCTCCCTCCCCAGACTTTTGAGCTGTTCTGGGTCCTTCTCACTCTCCTCTTTTGTCACTGAGCAATGTGAGTTGCTTTCTGGGTGATAAGATGATGGATGTAAAGTGCAGTGATTTGCCAGGTCAGACTCATTCTTAAGGATGATAGCACATGCATGGCAGTGGTATGAGGTGGACTTGTCCAAAGTTCTATATTAACATACTTCTCACCAAAGACAAATCTGGCAAAAGCCTAACACCTGATTTTTAAGAGAACATGCTGATTCGAGGACAAAAGGAAAGGACTCTCTTCACTGCTTTAATTAGGGTCACTTAAATTCTCTTGCAGTCATGTATACGTTGGTTTTATTAATGTGGCATCTCTGAATGTGCACTGTTATCCACCAGGTTAGTTATTGTATGGAAAATGTGTTGTCCAAAATATACCGCCCGGCCTGTGGGCTGCTAACAGCATCAAATTCTCATGTTAAAAAAAGAACAAATAAGAACCAAATGTGACCTTGTGTTTATCTTGGCAGCTGAAATTCTTGAAAGCTGCCATGGTGATCCCTTAATCAACCTTGCTTTTGATTGCTGTGTATAAGGAAAGGTTAATGAAAAAATTACAAGCCTTTCTTTCCCTTTTCCGCTTGTTTTTCTGGTGGGGTTTTGCAGAAATCCTCATTTTGACATTATTGGGCCTTCGTCGGCTGTCCTCCCACGACGAGCAGCATCTGCAAGTGTTGACTGCATCTGCTGTGGCTGCTGAGGGCACCAAGCATCGCGGGCGTGTTTCCATTGCTGTTTTTTTGAGCTTGCTCTTATGTTTTAAGAGGTGGCAGGGGTACATTTTTGCACTGAAATCTAAAAATGTTTTAAGAAACACTTTTCACAAAAATAATCCTTTGTCATGACATTATTTACTCATGTGTTTGTACATTTTTGTATGTTAATTTATGAACGATTTTTTCAGTAAAAAATACATATTCAAGAACAAAAAAAAAACATTTTTTAATTTGTACCTAGTCACTATCATTGTACACTCTAGGCATTCCTATATTATACCATCTCAGTCTTTATCATCTATCATTCCTTCTGATTTCATTTGTGCCTCCAGCCCTCCTCCCTCTATCATTCTCACATTCAGCTTCATTCAGTGTACTAACATTATTGTATTACAGTTAGGTAGTATTGTGCTATCCATTTCTGAATTTTTACAATCAGTCTTGTTGCACAATCTGTATCCCTTCCACTCCAATGACCAAATATCTACCCTATTTCTATCTCCTGATGGTGTCTGTTCTTAACTGAAATTCTCCAAGTTCATTCATTAATGTTAGTTCATATCAGTGAGAAGATGGTGCAATTTTTAAGCCTGAACTTTTTGGGCAAAGTTTCATCCCCTGGAGAAATCTTCCTTTCCTCTGTTCCTTCTCTGGGAATCCTGAACTGTTTTTTGTTTGTTGTGAGAATTAAAATTTTATTTCTTTGTAAAAAATTTATCAAGAGTAGTTTAACAGTGCTTGACTTCTCATCAAATAACTTACTATATGAAGCTACCATCTTTTCTATGATGTGGCAAACTGTCATACTCCTAAGTTTGAATGAGCCTCCAAAACTGTATCCTTTGCACTTTCAATGTCATGAAATATCTTCAAGAGTTCCTTTAACATGAAGCTTCTTGCTAGAATCACTTCTTCTGAGAAACTGTCATCCTTTTCAGCACAACCACTTTCTTCATTTATGTCTTTAAGTCACCTTCATTAAGTTCCTCTGACTGCATATCTGAAGTCTCCTTGAAAAGCAGCAGTGTCAACATTCCCACAGTCAGCTATATCTTCTATAACTCCATTTCCATTCTATTTGGATCCTGCAAAAAAATTTGTATAGTACTCAAAACAAGGACTGCCTGTAATTCTTGGAATTTGAGGGTGAACTTCCTCACAGTATTTTTATCTGAACAAAGAGCTTCACCACATAGCTTAACATTAATCAACTAATGCTCACTGCTGAAATGATGAAACCAGCCTCTACTGACAGTAAAATGTTCTTTTTCAGTTTCCGCGTAATAAAACATTTTCTTTCAATGTAACAACTAACTTCAACGCTTCAGCCTGAACACTAATTAGACTGACTGGGATTTGTCTTTTACTGTAGTCTTCATTCCAAAGTTGAAGTAAACGCTCCATTTCAACCATGAGAGAGTTGCTGTTCCTAGTGCCATCTATGCTTTGTTAAAGTTTAGGGAATTCTTGTATCTTGCCCAAGACCACAGGTAATAGCGTCAGGAATCCATATGCTTGTCAGTCTCCAAATCATGTGCTTCCTATTATGCCACATTACTATGCCCCTTATATGCCATCCCATACTCAGCCTCCATACTCCACACAATTAAGTCCAGATACCACAAAGATTTTAGTTGTGCTCTCATCTGTCCTCAAAGCACTATCCAAATACTTTCCAAAGTTAACACTACACATTAAACTATAACCTGTCTGCTCATCATAGACTGAACCCCTGGAGGGTAGGAATTTTGTTTTTGCCTTATTTCCATCATTGGATTTCCTTAGCCTATCATGTGCATGATATAGAAGACATTATATAAATCTTTGTAGAATTGTCAAATGGAGAGACGAATTGGATTCGGGATAGTAAGAAAAGGAAGAAATACAAAGAATCATCAATGGAGGCGATGAGGAGGGGAAAACAAGCATACTTGAGCCATGGTTTCTGAATCCTGGTGGACTATATGTAGATTTTCTTCACAGCTTTTTCAAGTGATTCTAACACACAAATATCAGATCATTACTTATCACCTCTCAATTTTTTAGAATACTCAAAATGAGAGGAAAAGCTTAAATGATTTTTTTCATGGTGGGGATTGTTTGATCTGAGGTAAGAAATTGAAGATGTCAAAAAGGGAAACAATTATCTAAGGAGATATCATGGGGGTAGTGTGAGAGAAAAGGATTTAGAACTTTCTCAAAACAATCTTAGTGAGAAGAGATATTTATTCTATTGGATCAGTTAAGGGCATTTAAAAAAAGAGACCTGAACATAACTGGAGTGGCTGTGGTAAAGAGAGTTGAGGTCAGATGGTCTTCAGCTTAGTTCCTAGGAACTGTGGTCATCTCCTAAGAATGGTAGAGAGAAATGGACAAAATTGAGTGTATAGAATGGGATGTTGTGCTGGTTTGAAGGGATTATGTACCCCAGAAAAGCCATGTTTTAATCCTGATCAAATCTTGTGGGAGTAACCATTTCTTTTAATCCTTATCCAATAATGTAGTTTGGAACTCGATTAGATTATCTCCACAGAGATGTGACTTACCCAATTGTGGGTATTAACCTTGGATTAGAGGGAGATGGGACTCCACCCATTCCAGGTGGGTCTTGATTACTTTACTGGAGTCTTTTAAAAGAGGAAGCATTTGGGAGAAATCTTCAGAATGACCAGAATGACGCGAGCCAGAGCTCATGCAACCAGAGACCTTTGGAGATGAAGAAGGAATATGCCCCTGGGAGAGCTTCATGAAACAAGAAGCCTGGAGAAAAAGCTAACAGACATTGTCATGTTCTCCATGTGCCTTGCCAGTGGAGCAAGAAACTCGGAACTTCATTGGCCTTTCTTGAGTGAAGGTAACCTCTTGGTGCCTTGATTTGGACATTTTTATAGACTTGCTTTAATTGGGACATTTTCTCAGCCTTAGAACTGTAAACGAGCAACTTATTAAAATCTCCTTTTTAAAAAGCCACTCAGTTTCTGGAATATTGCATTCTAGCAGCTAGCAAACTTGAACAGATACTAGTCCCAGCTTTGAACCTTTTATTCTTTCTATGTTACTGTATAATAAGTCACATGGGAAAAGAGGAAATGATTTGGCATTGATTAAAAATAAAACATACTAACACTGAAGCATATACTTCTAGCCCATAAATCTCTGTATTGATATGGCAACGGGAACAGGGTGGTCCTTTTCTCTGTACCAGCATTCTTCAATGGTTTTTTTCTTCTTCTTCTTTTTTTTTTTTTGCTTTCACTTCTGACTTTGCTCCTTTAAATCTTATTTGTTCTTTGCAAAATTTTTTTTTATGCAAATGGAAAACTGTGCTTTTTTTTACAGTGAGGTCTTCACCTTTGTAGTGAGTATGTGAGTAGGAGGATGACCTGTTAAATGTGAAGAAAGGAGAATGTCCACTTTGGTAAGATTTTTTGAGGAATCACTAAAATCACTAATGAAATTGCTAATGAGTCTTATAAATTCTGCTGAGGTGAGATAAAGAATGTTTCATATTGTGTTTTGAAGAAGACATGAACCAGTCACTTTATTCCATCTCAAACATGAGCGTCTGATGAGCTGGGCAAAAGCTACAAACAAAATTCAAATAAGGGGAGTCAGAGTAAATTAATGTTAGAAAAGTAGTTCCATCAAGGTAATTTAATCAGTTGGAAATGTTATTTCACCCTTATTAAATTAATAAAAATAAAGAAATAACAACATTACTAGTAAGACTATGGGAAGAGATATGCTTATGCAAAGGTCTCATGCTTCTTGATGGGCAATCTGCATATATTACAGAAGCTTTAAAGGTATTCACATTTTTAGCTCAGTGATTTCTCATTTAAGAATTCATACTGTTGAAGCCATACAAAATAAGAAAAAAAATGCTATATGTTGAAAATATCAATATCAAGGCTATTTGCAGTAGTAAAACAGAAACAAAATAAATGTTTAACCTAGAGAAATTAAATCAAATCAACTAGATGTAATGTTATACAGGAATTAAAATGTTAAATAAGAATATCATGTAAATGTATGGAAAAGCATATACAAAATTAAAAAATAAGAAAATGACATACAATCATTATATTTGTAAAACTGCATTTATGCAAGTAGAAAATCAGGAGGGGCTTCTGAACAACATTGCTTTGAAGTATACCCTCTCCTCCAATTATAAAACAATGATACATGAAAAAAAAAGAAAATCTACTGACAGGCCAAAAACCAGATAAACATTAACATGGACAAGAAATGTAACCAAAAATGCAAAGAGGTAGGTGGGTTCTAGGTCTGGTTGCTGCAGTTAATAGAGACTAAAGGACTTCTATGAATGACACATGAGGAGATCCAGACATACCACTTGAAGTGGAGGGCTTGGTTGACATTCTGCCATGCAAAAGAGCAATCAAGAAAATGTGTCAACCACTGCCTTTGGCTATGGCTTAAGTGAAACTGCACACCTAGGGAGAAAGAAGGATGTAAAATACAGACAGTTGATAACCAACTATTTAACCATAGCAGGCCATGCTCTGGCTTAATGCCTAAATCTATGATATTCTCAATATCATTGAGGGGGACAAGCATTGAAAGAAGCACTGAAACCATACTTGGTTATGAATGAAGAGTCCCTAGGAGCCAAGTAGAGGCAACTATAAAAAGGCAGAAAGGATGGTGTAATGTACAAATGTTCTCCCACATACACAGAATCTTCATTCAAAATGGTCCTGCACGCCAAAATTCCAAATCCAAAAAGAGATTAATTCTGTGCAAGCCAATAACAACAAAATCAGAAAAAAAGTTTGCTCCTGAAAAATTAAAATAAAGCAAATCTGAAAAATATCTTAAAATAAGTATTTTTGAGTCACTAAAATATAAATGAATTAGAACACATTTTAAAATATGAGGAAATGAAACAAAAACCAGCAGAAATGATGTGGTAGATACTAAAAAGAACTTTGGTGCTTGTAGGGGTTCCAAAAATAAAAATTTTATGTTTACTTTAAATTACTGTATTTGCTTCAGAACTCTAACCCTTGAAGATTAATATTGGAATAGCCCATAAATATTTCCTGTTTAATAGTCTTTTCCTTTGTAAGTAAAAAATTAGTAAGACAGAAAGAACCTCAAGTACAGCTGCTTCTGAATCATACCAATCAAAATGTGGTCAATAGGAAAATTAGCTTCAAGCATTATGAACCACAGAAGGAAACATGAAGTGTTCTGTGGCAGGAGAATGAAATTAAATTTTGATTTCTGGTAGGTAAAACCAAATTGTTTGGTGGCCAAGGTAAACAAATATAAAAAAGATTGCACTCACCAGTTTAACAATCATACATTATTCATGATTTAGAAGGATCAATAAATGTAGGAAAATCAAGACACAGCATCAGCTATTAACTTCATCTAGTTTTCTAAAATCAACGGTTAATCACTATACCCTTTTGTTTTTCTAGAGCTGCCACACCAGAAAATTAAAGGAAGAAATGGTAGTTTGTATTTCCTCTGGTTCTTTTTACTTCTTTATCACAGGTAAGATTTATGTCCTCTTTCTAAAAATAAAGACTATTATATTGCTACAATTTTTGCTGGGTGAAGTGCTTCAAAGGTTCTCATTTGATATGTTCAGTTCTCAGTGCCAAGAGCTGTAGGCTTTCCACACCTTAGAACATTTGGGCAATCGCAAGTGCTATCGAAAATGCAGAGCAGGAGAGAGGGTCCAAGATGGCGGCTTAGTAAGGTACGTGCGTCTTAGTTCCTCCTCCTCCAAAGCAACTACTAGGTGAACTGAAACAGTGCAGAACAGCTCCCGGGGCTACGGCAGGGAATGGACACACAGCGTACCCCAGTCTGGACTGGCTAGACTGACTGCACTCGGCTGCGGTGAGATCCCCGAGCGGCGCGCGATTTCCCGAGCAGCGGCAGCTGCGGTGGTCAGAGCTACTCCCTCCCTCCTTCCCGGGCCGGCTGAGAGTCTCGGAGAGGCAAGTTTCCCAAGCCAAGGCGGCCGGCGCCCCTCTTTTGTGGGCAGCTTCGAGTCTCGGCTTCGAGTCCGCGGCTACGAGTCTCGGATCAGAGGGCTATCCAAGCCGCAGTGGCCCCCCTCCCGCGGGCGGATTCCTGGTCCGGTGGCGAATTCCCCAGGCCCGCTGTGGCCGGCGACCAGCCACAGGGTCCTTTCAAGCCGCGGCGGCTGACGCCCCCACCACGCGCGGCCCCTGAACCAACGGAGAGAATTGTATCGGAAATCCCCAGGCCGCGGAGATCGGTGACCGGGGGGGATCCATTCCAAACACTTGAGACAAACGTGTGCCACGAGCGCCACCTACTGGGCAGGATAAGAAAAACAGAACCCAGAGATTTCACAGAAAAATCTTACAACCTTGTTGGGTCCGACACCCAGGGAAATCTGACTAAATGCCCAGACGCCAGCAGCAGAAGATAACTGTCCACGCTCAGAAGATTGAGAATATGGCCCAGTCAAAGGAACAAACCAATAGTTCAAATGAGGTACAAGAGCTGAGACAACTAATGCTGAATATACGAACGGAAATGGAAAACCTCTTCAAAAATGAAATCGATAAATTGAGGGAGGACATGAAGAGGACATGGGCTGAACATAAAGAAGAAATAGAAAAACTGAAAGAACAAATCACAGAACTTATGGAAGTGAAGGATAAAGTAGAAAAGATGGAAAAAACAATGGATACCTACAATAATAGATTTAAAGAGACAGAAGATAGAATTAGTGATTTGGAGGATGGAACATCTGAATTCCAAAAAGAAACAGAATCTATCAGGAAAAGAATGGAAAAATTTGAACAGGGTATCAGGGAACTCAAGGACAATATGAAGCGCACAAATATACGAGTTGTGGGTGTCCCAGAAGGAGAAGAGAAGGGAAAAGGAGGAGAAAAACTAATGGAAGAAATTATCACTGAAAATTTCCCAACTCTTATGAAAGACCTAAAATTACAGATCCAAGAAGTGCAGCGCACGCCAAAGAGATTAGACCCAAATAGGCGTTCTCCAAGACACTTACTAGTTAGAATGTCAGAGGTCAAAGAGAAAGAGAGGATCTTGAAAGCAGCAAGAGAAAAACAATCCATCACATACAAGGGAAACCCAATAAGACTATGTGTAGATTTCTCAGCAGAAACCATGGAAGCTAGAAGACAGTGGGATGATATATTTAAATTACTAAAAGAGAAAAACTGCCAACCAAGACTCCTATATCCAGCAAAATTATCCTTCAAAAATGGGGGAGAAATTAAAACATTCTCAGACAAAAAGTCACTGAGAGAATTTGTGACCAAGAGACCAGCTCTGCAAGAAATACTAAAGGGAGCACTAGAGTCAGATACAAAAAGACAGAAGACAGAGGTATGGAGAAGAGTGTAGAAAAAGGAAAATCAGATATGATATATATAATACAAAAGCCAAAATGGCAGAGGAAAATATTATCCAAACAGTAATAACACTAAATGTCAATGGACTGAATTCCCCAATCAAAAGGCATAGACTGGCAGAATGGATTAAAAAACAGGATTCTTCTATATGCTGTCTACAGGAAACACATCTTAGACCCAAAGATAAACATAGGTTGAAAGTGAAAGGTTGGGAAAAGATATTTCATGCAAATAACAACCAGAAAAGAGCAGGAGTGGCTACACTAATATCCAACAAATTAGACTTCAAATGTAAAGCAGTTAAAAGAGACAAAGAAGGACACTATGTACTAATAAAAGGAACAATTAAACAAGAAGACATAACAATCATAAATATTTATGCACCAAACCAGAATGCCCCAAAATACGTGAGGAATACACTGCAAACACTGAAAAGGGAAATAGACTCATATACCATAATAGTTGGAGACTTCAATTCACCACTCTCATCAATGGACAGAACATCTAGACAGAGGATCAATAAAGAAATAGAGAATCTGAATATTACTATAAATGAGCTAGACTTAACAGACATTTATAGGACATTACATCCCACAACAGCAGGATACACCTTTTTCTCAAGTGCTTATGGATCATTCTCAAAGATAGACCATATGCTGGGTCACAAAGCAAGTCTTAACAAATTTAAAAAGATTGAAATCATACACAACACTTTCTCGGATCATAAAGGAATGAAGTTGGAAATCAATAATAGGTGGAGTGCCAGAAAATTCACAAATACGTGGAGGCTCAACAACACACTCCTAAACAATGAGTGGGTCAAAGAAGAAATTGCTAGAGAAATTAGCAAATACCTCGAGGCGAATGAAAATGAAAACACAACATATCAAAACTTATGGGACGCAGCAAAGGCAGTGCTAAAAGGGAAATTTATTGCCCTAAATGCCTATATCAGAAAAGAAGAAAAGGCAAAAATTCAGGAATTAACTATCCATTTGGAATAACTGGAGAAAGAACAGCAAACTAATCCCAAAGCAAGCAAAAGGAAAGAAATAACAAAGATTAGAGCACAAATAAATGAAATTGAAAACATGAAAACAATAGAGAAAATCAATAAGGCCAGAAGTTGGTTCTGTGAGAAAATCAATAAGATTGATGGGCCCTTAGCAAGATTGACAAAAAGAAGAAGAGAGAGGATGCAAATAAATAAGATCAGAAATGGAAGAGGAGACATAACTACTGACCTCACAGAAATAAAGGAGGTAATAACAGGATACTATGAACAACTTTACGCTAATAAATACAACAATTTAGAGGAAATGGACGGGTTCCTGGAAAGACATGAACAACCAACTTTGACTCAAGAAGACATAGATGACCTCAACAAACCAATCACAAGTAAAGAAATTGAATCAGTCATTCAAAAGCTTCCTAAAAAGAAAAGTCCAGGACCAGACGGCTTCACATGTGAATTCTATCAAACATTCCAGAAAGAATTAGTACCAACTCTCCTCAAACTCTTCAAAAAATTGAAGCGGAGGGAAAACTACCTAATTCATTCTATGAAGCCAACATCACCCTCATACCAAAACCAGGCAAAGATATTACAAAAAAAGAAAACTACAGAGCAATCTCTCTAATGAATATAGATGCAAAAATCCTCAATAAAATTCTAGCAAATCATATCCAACAACACATTAAAAGAATTGTACATCACGACCAAGTAGGATTCATCCCAGATATGCAAGGATGGTTCAACATAAGAAAATCAATTAATGTAATACACCATATCAACAAATCAAAGCAGAAAAATCACATGATCATCTCAATTGATGCAGAGAAGGCATTTGACAAGATTCAACATCCTTTCCTGTTGAAAACACTTCAAAGGATAGGAATACAAGGGAATTTCCTTAAAATGATAGAGGGAATATATGAAAAACAGACAGCTAATATCATCCTCAATGGGGAAAAATGGAAAACTTTCCCCCTAAGATCAGGAACAAGACAAGGGTGTCCACTATCACCACTATTATTCAACATTGTGTTGGAGGTTCTAGCCAGAGCAATTAGACAAGAAAAAGAAATACAAGGCATCAAAATTGGAAAGGAAGAAGTAAAACTATCACTGTTTGCAGACGATATGATACTATACGTCGAAAACCTGGAAAAATCCACAACAAAACTACTAGAGCTAATAAATGAATACAGCAAAGTAGCAGGTTACAAGATCAACATTCAAAAATCTGTGGCATTTCTATACACTAGCAATGAACAAGAGGAGGGGGAAATCAAGAAATGAATCCCATTTACAATTGCAACTAAAAGAATAAAATACCTAGGAATAAATTTAACTAAAGAGACAAAAAACCTATATAAAGAAAACTACAAAAAACTGCTAAAAGAAATCACAGAAGACCTAAATAGATGGAAGGGCATACCGTGTTCATGGATTGGAAGACTAAATATAGTTAAGATGTCAATCCTACCTAAATTGATTTACAGATTCAATGCAATACCAATCAAAATCTCAACAACTTATTTTTCAGAAATAGAAAAACCAATAAGCAAATTTATCTGGAAGGGCAGTGTGCCCCAAATTGCTAAAAAACATCTTGAGGAAAAAAAACGAAGCTGGAGGTCTTGCACTGCCTGACTTTAAGGCATATTATGAAACCACAGTGGTCAAAACAGCATGGTATTGGCATAAAGATAGATATATCGACCAATGGAATCGAATAGAGTGCTCAGATATAGACCCTCTCATCTATGGACATTTGATCTTTGATAAGGCAGTCAAGCCAACTCACCTGGGACAGAACAGTCTCTTCAATAAATGGTGCCTAGAGAACTGGATATCCATATGCAAAAGAATGAAAGAAGACCCATATCTCACACCCTACACAAAAGTTAACTCAAAATGGATCAAAGATCTAAACATTAGGTCTAAGACGATAAAACAGTTAGAGGAAAATGTAGGGAGATATCTTATGAATTTTACAATTGGAGGCAGTTTTATGGACCTTACACCTAAAGCAAGAGCACTGAAGAAGGAAATAAATAAATGGGAACTCCTCAAAATTAAACACTTTTGTGCATCAAAGAACTTCATCAAGAAAGTAGAAAGACAGCCTACACAATGGGAATCAATATTTGGAAACGACATATCAGATAAGGATCTAGTATCCAGAATTTATAATGAGATTGTTCAACTCAACAACAAAAAGACAGCCAATCCAATTACAAAATGGGAAAAAGACTTGAATAGACACCTCTCAGAGGAGGAAATACAAATGGCCAAAAGGCACATGACGAGATGCTCAATGTCCCTGGCCATTAGAGAAATGCAAATCAAAACCACAATGAGATATCATCTCACACCCACCAGAATGGCCATTATCAACAAAACAGAAAATGACAAGTGCTGGAGAGGATGCGGAGAAAGAGGCACACTTATCCACTGTTGGTGGGAATGTCAAATGGTGCAACCACTGTGGAAGGCAGTTTGGCGGTTCCTCAAAAAGCTGAATATAGAATTGCCATACGACCCAGCAATACCATTGCTGGGAATCTACTCAAAGGAATTAAGGGCAAAAACTGAAACGGACATTTGCACACCAATGTTTATAGCAGCGTTATTTACAATTGCAAAGAGATGGAAACAGCCAAAAAGTCCATCAACAGACGAGTGGCTAAACAAACTGTGGTATATACATACGATGGAATATTATGCAGCTTTAAGGCAGGATAAACTTATGAAGCATGTAATAACATGGATGGACCTAGAGAACATTATGCTGAGTGAGTCTAGCCAAAAACTAAAAGACAAATACTGTATGGTCCCAATGATGTGAATCGACACTCGAGAATAAACATGGAATATGTCATTGGTAACAGAGTTCAGCATGAGTTAGAAACAGGGTAAGATAATGGGTAATTGGAGCTGATGGGATACAGACTGTGCAATAGGACTAGATACAAAAACTCAAAAATGGACAGCACAATAATACCTAATTGTAAAGTAATCATGTTAAAACACTGAATGAAGCTGCATCCGAGCTATAGGTTTTTGTTTTGTTTTGTTTTGTTCTTACTATTATTACTTTTATTTTTTTCTCTATATTAACATTCTATATCTTTTTCGGTTATATTGCTAGTTCTTCTAAACCGATGCAAATGTACTAAGAAACGATGATCATGCATCTATGTGATGATGTTAAGAATTACTGATTGCATATGTAGAATGGTATGATTTCTAAAAAAAAAAAAATGGACAGCACAATACTACCTAATTGTAATGTAATTATGTTAAAGCACTGAATGAAGCTGCATCTGAGCTATAGTTTTTTTTATTATATATTTTTGTATTTTTTATTTTTATTTTTATTTTTTCTCTATATTATCATTTTATTTCTTTTTCTGTTGTCTTGCTATTTCTTTTTCTAAATCGATGCATATGTACTAAGAAATGATGATCATACATCTATGTGATGATATTAAGAATTACTGATTGCATATGTAGAATGGAATGATTTCTAAATGTTGTGTTAGTTTATTTTTTTAATTAATAATAAAAAAAAGAAAAGAAAAGAAAATGCAGAGCAAATGGAACTCTCCAAAATTCCTGGTGGTAATGTGAAATGGTGTAGCACTCTGGAAAATGCTTTGTAAAGTTAAGCATACCTAACTGAATAACTCACATCCCCACCCCTGAATATCCACCCTTTGAGTAATGAAAACTTATATTCACACAAATACTAGAACATGAATGTTTACAGTAGCTCTAGTCCCTCATTGCCAAAATCCGGGAACAACTCAGATGTCCTTCAATGGGTGAATGAGTAAAGAAACTGCAAGACATCAGTACTACAGAATACTACTCAGTTATATAAAGGAACAAAGTAATGATTTATGGAACAACTTGGATGATCTCAAAGGAATTATAGTAGCTAGTGAAAAAAAGCTACTTTCAAATGGTTATAAATAAAGTCTGTGTGGGGTTATATACTGTATATGTGTCATTTATGTTGCATTCTTGTAAAGATAAAACTATAGGGATAGAGAATATATTTCTGTTCAGGAATAACAGATGTGGGGTGGGGGCGACCACAAACAACAGCATAGGGGCAATTCTGGGGAGTGATGAAATTTTCAATATTCTAACTAAGGTGATGGTTACTTGTGGTTATATATGTGGGAAAATTCATAGAATTATGCAGTAAATGGTCCATTTTACTTTATGATATTAAGAATAATTCTAAACAGTAACGGAGATGTGCATTTTACTATTCCATAATTGACACAGATGTTTGCACACACATTCATCATACCTACACAGGGACTATTTCATTTCTTTCATATGTTCCCTCCCCTAAGCTGCACACCTTTCCTTCTTGGTTACTTGAACCCAACACTTCAAATATTATAAGGATAGAATCTGAGATTGATTTTCTGAAAACCTACCTCTTGCCACTCATATCCTCCTTTCTTTCCTCTTTCTATGTTTCCCCGAACTTCTCTTTGTATCTTTTCTTGTCTCTGTGTCTTGCTTCAATATTCTCCATCTTTTCCTCTATTTTTGTCTGTTTCTCTCTATTTTACTGTTTCCATTTCCCTCTATCTTTTTCTCCACCTCTTTGTCTCTCCCTCCCACTAGATGCTGCTATTGCCCACCCATTACCCTTGTCTGCGCTTGACTAAGGCGGAATCACCTCTGCCTGAGGGTATTGTCCCGCCAAAGTAGGTAGCTCTGCCTTTGTGGGGCAGAAGTGCCCTCAATCAATAAGGGACAGGAGTTGGCGGATAAATACCCCAACCTCTTCACCCCTTCATGGGCTAATTCTGAGGTGTGTTCTACAATTTCTCTGCATGCAGTACAGAGTGCGCAGCTGGCTTTAATCCCGATTTCTCTCTTTATTGTCTTACTTCTCTTCCAGGTCTCATATCCCAATTCCCTCACTTGATTCCTGGCATGACTTCACAAATAACCCTTTCAACCAAATGTTTGACTTAGGGTCTGCACTGGGGAGAAAACAAACTAGGACACTCTCCATGTCTCTCAGTCTCGTCCTGTGTATGAGTGTGACTCTCTTGTCTCTGTCTCTCTGTGTCCAGGTCTTTCAGGATGACTGCCTCTGTTCCTTCTTTCTCTCCCTTTCTATGTTCCCTCTTTCTCTGTCCTCGTCTCTTTCTGTGGCCCTGTCCACCTCTTTCTTTGCTTAGGAGGCCAGATTTGGGAAAAGGTGGCCTTGCCCCATTCTGAAGTCTCTTGGAAATTCCAAGACAGTCCGTGGATCTATCTCAAATTAAAGTCGGCTCTAGCCTCAGAGTCTCGACCTCAAGAGGACCCTTCTTTGAGAGAGAGAAACCTGTTCCTGCTAAACTGGATTTGGACAACTCAAAACGCTCTTGCTCATCCTTCCCCGAGGAGGCGCAGTGAGAGCAGGGCAGCCGCTGACTGGCAGAACCAGGTGACCAATCCCAGGGTGCACCGCGTGTCCTCGGGAAAACCGTAGGGGTTTACGGTAGCCCCGGGTGGGGCCTGAAATTCGGGACGGAGCTGGAGGCGGCGCGCGGCGGCCAGGCTGCCTGCGAGCCGAATACGGACGTCGGCCTCTCCGGGCCAGGGCCGGGGCGGGAGCCGGGCAGAACCGCGAAAGGCCATGGCCGATCGGGCTCCGGTAGGAGAAGCTCTTTGGCGTGAGCTAGATTTGGGGCCGAGGGGCGTGTCTTCGTGTTCCGGGCGGAGGGCGGAGTCTGTGTTAACGTCAGGCTCCGCGTGTGGGGCCCGCCGGGCTGGGGGTGGAGCCGCTGGCCGCGGTGGGTCCCGGGGCTCGTCCGTGGGCAGAAACAGGGAAGCCCAGCATGGACGTTGGCAGATCCGGGGGCCGGGCTGAGCCTCAGCGAGGGACCCCCTGGCGTGGCGGGGGACCAGCTTCGGGAGGACTAGAAGTAGAACACATTGAAACAAATTCACGTTTTCACAGTAAGCGCTATAAAAGAACTGTTTCATTAAACTTAAAATAATGAATCTAATTTCATTGTGAGAAAATCTGTTTCATATTTAATGTAAAAGGATACATATAAATTTAAGATTTGAAAGAAAATATTTGCTACCCATATAAAATAAACATGTAGCGATAACATTTCTAATTGTGAACCTCAGATAGTCTTCAGTTTATCCAAGTCAACAGTAATAATATAATAGACAATTTAATACATTTGCATGTTATATGTATTTTTTCTAATGCGGTTTAAGGAAAGCATTCACAACCAATTCCTAAGAAGTTTGTCATAGCAATAGGAATATTCTTGATTAATCGGTTAAACGAAACCAGCAAACATTATTTTTATAAGGTAAGCCACTAGAAACACTAAGAATAAATAAGAAACTAGTAAAACTAGTAAGAATAAGATAGGACACCTGCTACCATTACCTCTATTATGCAGCATTATTCCATCCAATGCAACAAGATAAGAAAAATAAGAAATGATAGGCTTATGTAGTTTATATATGTAGTGAAGTGTCATTATTTGCACATTTTATTTTCTACATAGACTGTACAGGACAATGAACTTGAAGTATTCAACAACAAATGAAGTGATTAATAAAATATGCAAAAGTCAAAATAAACATTCTTGCTGTCAAAAGGAGAAATTTTAATGAAGAAAAAAACAAGCCTTCAATTATAGCAGCAACAATAACTCTAAAATATCTAGGAATGACTGACCAGGAATTAAGAGCTATATGAAGAAAACTACAAATTTTGCTAAACCACATAGAAGTATCAAAGTAAATGAAAGACATATACCATGTTTCTAGGTGGGAAGATGCCACTTTTTTGAGATCCTGTATTCCCAAAATTAATCACTACTTTCAATGTAGTCCCTTCAGAATCCCAATAAAATTTATCATGCAGTATCAGGTAAAAATGATGGGGTCGGCCATGCTGTCTCATATAGTGAAACATTTTATAAAAGCAAAGGAATTAGTGAAGTATTGGAGCAAAAATAGACATATTCATCAATGGGATAAAAGTTTTCTAGTATAAATGGGAATCTAGTTCATAAAGATACAATCCTATATCAATGATAAAACAGGCGATTCAAATAAATGTCGTGACAATTTGATTTCTGTTTGTAAAAGAATTATGCTCCTTCCTTATATGATACAGTGAGATAAGTTCCATATGGAATAAAGAGGTCATAATAAGCAAAACTATAAAACGGTTATCAAAAATTGAGAAGAATATCTTTTACAATCTTAGGATGGAAAAAGGCTTCCAAATCAGGATACTCAACCCTGAAGCCATAAAAAGAATTTATAAGAAATGCAATAAAATAAGAGATGAAAGCAGCATTCCCTGAGAAAAGAAAGGGGGAATTATCTTTATTTGACAATTACATGATTGTATCCCATAAAAACTTAGTACTATTATGATTGATAAATAAATATGGTGCATTTTGGATATAAAATAAGTTTGAAAAATCAATATATTTGTTCAGTACCAGTAATAATAGTTTGAAGTGGCAGTACCATTTAGAATTGTTATAAAAGCCATAGGATACTAGAAATAAAGTTAGTTTTAAAAATTCTGTATATTTATGAGGAAAATCATTACATTTATTAAAGGATAGGAAGCAAGACTTCAATAAATGGACTGATACACTCTGTTCTTAGATAAGAGTAGTGTTTCTTAGATATATATAAATTTGATGCAATTCAAAATGAATCTCAACGTACTTTTTTTTTTACTGGACAAAGTAATGTTTTTTAATTAAAAGAATTTATTAGAGAAGTTGTGGGGTTACAGAAAAATCATGCATAAAATATGGAATTCCCGTATACCCACTGCCAACATTTTCATTGATGTAGAAAGTTTGTTACAATTGATGATAACTTTTTTTGTAATTCTATTTTTAACAGTACTTAAATTTGTTACAATTGATGAATGATTATTAAAGTAGTACTGTAACTACTGTCCTTAGTTTACGTGGGGGTATTTCCTCTGCATCAGTAGACCCGCTTTTATTTTTTTCTGCATGTCTTTGTTTATTTATTTATTTATTTTTGCATG
Source organism: Tamandua tetradactyla (assembly GCF_023851605.1). NCBI lineage: Eukaryota > Metazoa > Chordata > Mammalia > Pilosa > Myrmecophagidae > Tamandua > Tamandua tetradactyla. The sequence goes on along the minus strand of NC_135327.1, from coordinate 193,469,620 downwards.
GGCACTCACCAGGAATCAAACCTGGGTCTCCTGTATTGCAGGCGAGAATTCTGCCTGCTGAGCTACCGTGGCCACCCTGCGTGTCTTTATTACTCATCTGCCCATTAACTGCATAAAGGGAGTGTCAGTCATAAGGTTTTTTTTTCCCAGTTTCATTCTCCTGTTGACTATTTTGTTTGTTTTTAATATTTTTATTGAGATATCTTCCCTCATCATTTAGTCCATCCATGTATACAATCAGTGGCTCACAGTATCATCACATGGTTGTGCATTCATCACCATGATAATATTTAGAACATTTGCATCACTCCAGAGAAAGAAATAAAAAGAAAAAAGATAAAACCCGTATATCTCATACCCCTTAACCCTCCCTCTCATTGATCACTAGTATTGCAATCTAGCTAATTATTTTTTTACCCCTTATGCTCTCCCCCCATTATTAATTCATTAATTCATTCACTTATTTTGGGTACATGGTCTGGGAATTGAAAGTCTTTCTTTCTTTCTTTTTCTTGTGCATGGCCCGGGAATCAAACCTGGGCCTCCTGCATGGAAGGTGACCATTCTATCACTGAAACACCCATGTACCCTATTTATTTATTTTTTTATCCTTTTTTTTACTCATTTGTACATACCCTAGATAAAAGGACATAACCCATAAGATTTTCACAATCATATGGTCATTTTGAAAAGCTGTACAGTTATATATTCAAGAATCAAAGCTACAGGAATACAGTTCAACAGTTTCAGGTACTTTCCTTTAGCCACTCCAATACACCATGAACTAAAAAGGGATATCTATATAATGCATAAGAATAACCTCCAGGATAACCTCTTGACTCTATTTGATCTCTCTCAGCCATGGAGACTTTATTTTTGTCTCATTTCTCTCTTCCTCCTTATGGTCAAGAAGACTTTCTCAATCCCAGGATGCTGGGTCCCAGCTCATCCCGGGAGCAGGTCCCATTTTGCCAAGGAAATTTTATACCCTGGGACTCATGTCCCATGTAGGGGAAGGGCAGTGAGTTCACCTGCTGAGTTGACTTAAAGAGAGGCTACATCTGAGCAACAAAAGAGGTTCTTGGGGGTGACTCTTAGGTATAATTGTAAGTATGCTTAGCTTATCCTTTGCAGGAATAAGTTTCATAGGGGTGGGCTCCGAGATCAAGGGCTCAGCCTGTTGAATTGGTTGTTCCCACTGCTTGTAAGAATATCAGGAATTCTCCAGATGGGGAAGTTTAATATTTCCTCCTTTCTCCCCAGTCTACCTAGTGAACTTTGCAAATACTTTTTTATTTTCTGCCAAATCACTCTGGGATGTATCAGGGCATCACCCTAACCTGTGCAAACCAACAAAATCTCACTCCCTATTCAAGATTCCATATTGTGGTGTTCGAATAAACTGACCATAGAAATTAAATTACATAATGTGCTACCCAAAATATAAATTTTGCACCAAATAAACATCTCTTTCTTTAGTCTCACTCAGGAGATGAAGTTTTTTTTTTAAAAAAAAAACCTTTTTATTTTTTAAATTGATTAATATAACATAAATACAAAGCAAAGAAAGAAAAAAGCAATAGTTTTCAAAGCACTCTTCAACAAGTAGTTATAGGACAGATCCCAGAGTTTGTCATGGGCTACTATACCATCTTTCAAGTTTTTCCTTCTAGCTGCTCCAAAACGTTGGAGGCTAAAAGGAATAAATTTTTTTTTTATCATCACAATCAACTTTTTTTTATTTTTGGTGAAAAATAACAAATTACAAAACAATAAATTTCAAAGCACAGCACGACAATTATTTGTAGCACAGATTTCAGAGTTTGGTATGGGTTACAATTCCACAATTTTAGGTCTTTACTTCTAGCTATTCTTATATACTGGAGACTAAAAGAAATATTAATGTAATGATTCAGCAGTCATACTCGTTTGTTAAACTCTACCTTCTCTGTATAACTTTGATCTTTCTCTCACTCTTTAGGGGTATTTGGGCTATGGCAGTTCGAACTTTTTCATGTTGAAAGCAGCTGTTGATAATATGGGGTAGGGAGATAGAACTAGCTGATGTTCTGGAGAGGCTGGCCCCTCTAGGTTTCAGGACTTATATGATCCAGGGACCCATGTGGAGGTTGTAGATTTCTGGAAAGTTACCATAGTGCATGGAACCTTCATAGAATCTTATATGTTGCCCTAGTTGTTCTTTAGGATTGGCTAGAATGGTTTTGGTTGGGGTTTGGCAAGTTATGATAGGTAGCAATGTCTGTCTGAAGCTTGCATAAGAGTGACCTCCATAGTGGCCTCTCGACTCTAATTGAACTCTCCCAGCCACGGATACCTTATTTATTAACACTTCTTTTCCTCCCTTTTGTTCAGGATGGCATTGTTGATCCCACAGTGCCAGACCAGACTCATCTCTGGGAGTCATCTCTCACGCTGCCAGGGAGACTTTCTCCCCTGAATGTCGTGTCCCATGTAGCGGGGAGGGCAGTGATTTCACTTGCAGAGTTGGGCTTAGAGATAGTGAGGCCATATCTGAGCAACAGAAGAGGTCCCCCAGAAATAATTCTTAGGCATACCTATAGGTAGGCTAAACTTTATAGCTACATGTATAAACTTCACAAGAGCAAGACTCAAGATCAAGGACTTGACCTATTGGTTTAGGTATCCCTAATGTTTGACACAGTATCAAGGATTTCCCTGGTAGTAAAGTTTAATAGTTCCATATTTTTTCTCCCATCCCTCAAGGGACTTTGCCAATATTTTTTGTTTATCTGCTTAATATATTCTATGATGTGTCCAGGTATTACATTAAGCTGTACAGATTAAAGGCCCTCATTCTTATTCTGGGTTCCCTATGTTTTAGTGGTTTAAATAAACTATCTAGACAGGTTGAGTTAGATTATGTGCTACAGAAAATTTAGGTTCTGGACAAAATATACCTTTCTTCCTTTGGTCTCAAAGAGTAGATGTGGTTGTAAAATATAGACAATGTCTTCCTTACCCTTGTATTCTGAATTACCTCAATCCCAACCTGATTGTCTTCTTTCTTATCTCTTAATACCCGGTTATACATATATAAAACAGCCTTTCAAAATCTAGAAATAATAATTACCACTCCGGACTAAATGTGACTGCTGTAAAAGCTTACAGTCTAGGCCCCTGTTTTCTTATAAGCATTTTCTAAATGAGAACATGCAATAATTGCTCTTTTGTTTTTGTCTTATTTTGCCTCACCAAATGTCCCACAGGTTCATTCACAATGTTGCATGTCTTACAACTTTGTTCCTTTTTGTAGCAGCACAATAAGTGATCTATATACAGGAAAGTGTGTTATCTGGCACTTTGCTAACTGGAATTTCTGAACTCCCAATGCAGACCTTGACACCACTAAATTAACACACCAAATGACCTAATCACACAGCAGGATATTTGACCACAATGGGATTAACACTGTGCTGTTTTCAGGATGATAAGATGGGGGAAGGAAAAGGAAATCAGAAGAATATCATCTGGGTCCACAAGAATTAACTCTTAATTAACAAAGCATCTGGGCAGACCATGGTGGCTCAGCAGGCAGAGTTCTCACCTGCCATGCCAGAGACCCGGGTTCGATTCCTGGTGCCTGCCCATGCAAAAAAAAACCACAAAGCATTTTAATCCAGTCCCACTTTCTCACTATGCTGGATAAAGTAGTTTTTACTATATTATTGTATCATACTAAAGCAAAGTAAAAAACTTGGTGTAATAGGTTACCTTGCATAGTACCTCTTGGTACCAAGGTAATGTGTAGAAATTATTCCCATCAGTAAAGCACATCAAGAGAGGACTGAGAAATGTGAAATACAGAAGAGTTTTATTTGTGTTACCCTAAAGTCATCAACTATAAAAAGTTAAAAATACTCCTCTCCTCCTTCCCATCAAATACTTACAATAGAAAATGATTTTCCAGAACAGTTTTTATACATATAAATAAAAACACAGAGAACCAAGGATTCATAAAGTGACTTTGCTAATGCAAATTATAAGGGAATACTGGATTAACTTAATTTAAAGAACTTATTAAAAGGCTAATTTAAACCAATAAGGTCTCCCTTATTGGGGAATCACTTTTCCCAATAAATGTATTTTCAGAGAAAAACTTCTATCAGGGCTGGAATAATCTCTCACAGAATTATTAAGACAGCATAAAATGAACATGTTCCAAATAATTTACTGAGGTCTCTTCAAACCTTAATATTTTTTATTTAAATAATTTATGGTTTTAAAAAAAACAGAGAAATTACAGAAAAACCTTAAACTTACTTTTCATTGTTCAGTATACTAATTTTGGAGGTCATGATGATTTATCTTTTTATTCATTTTATTTTATTTTTTAACCTTATTTTTTAGGTGTATAGTCTGGGAATTGAACTCAGGTCTCCCATATATCCTTTTATTTTTAAATGATTCAAGGAACTTTTCTTTTTTGGGTTTAACTTAGGTGCAAAACAAACAAACAAAAAACCCAGTAGTGCTACATTGGTATTATATTCTATTTAGAACCATTTTGGACAAAACAAAAACTAAAAAATAGGTTCTCAGAAGAAGAGATAAAAAGTAATGCAAAAAGGGAAGTCACTTGAAACTCAAAACACTATCTTCTTTTTTTTTTTTAACACTATCCTTTTGGGGGAGAATCTGATAGTATAAAGAAAACATCTTCCTTTGTTCACTAATTTTTTTTTTTTTAAGGCCTCATTCCCATTCTAGGCTCCATGAGTTTTTTTTGTTGTTGTTTTGTTTTGTTTTTCTTTTTTTACATGGGCAGGCACCGGGAATTGAACCTGGGTCCTCTGGCATGGCAGGCAAGCATTCTTGCCTGCTAAGCCACCGTGGCCCTAAACTTTTTTTTAATGGGATAAACAAACTAGGAAGGTAACAGAAAGGAAGCCATAACTGGATCATGTTAAAGTAAGGACAATTGGCTAATGATATGATTTAAAGACTATTAATGAAGAATTAAGAAGAGCTTAGAAAAATAAAAGGACAATTAAGGTATTGAGTTATACTAAAAAAGAGAAATGTTGTAGACTCCTGCATTTGGTTAATAAGAGGCTCCGTCATAAAACTGAACAGTGAAATTATTTTTAAAATGTAATGTATAGGGCAGGCCACAAAGTGAATTTTTTAGCAAACTGTAAATTCTTTTGTTATAAGCTGCCCAAATTTTATGGACAAATCATCCTTAACTTGCATTTCCAAGGACAGGAACTTTTCCTCCAATTTGTAAGCTATCAATACATTCTTTAGTCGTAGGGTTAAAATGTATTAAATTTTCAACTGGATTATCTGCAACATCCAAGACTAAATATCTTGCTTACATAGCAGAAGAATATGGGCCTAAACACAATCCAGGTAAAATTTCTTGCATCTCTCATCTCATAAAATAGGTCAGTTCTTCAGTATCTTCTTTGCTTTATGGGTGGGTGGGAAACTCCAGCTTCAGGTCCTCCATGGTTCTGGCCTGTGGGCCCATGGGTGGTGTGGCCAACCTACCCTCAGAGCTGGTAGTGACAATGCAAAGGAGAACCAATGGACCGGAGGACTGGAGGGTGGGAGATGGGCTTACAATTAACACACATGATCTAAAGGATCTAATGGCAGTGACAGTGAGGAAGTGGAGGATGGGATTACCCACCACCAGTGTCTCCATACCCCCTCCCTCATTTTTGAATGACAATCTTGCTGGACATTGAATCCTTCGTTTGCTGTTTTTCCTCTTTAAGTATCTTAAATATATCATACCACTGCCATCTTGCCTCCATGGTTTCTACTGAGAAACTGCACTTGGTCTCATTGAGTGTTTTAGTTTGCTAAAGCTGATAGAATGCAATATACCAGAAATGAATTGGCTTTTACAAAGGGGATTTATTGAGTTACAAGTTACAGTTCTAAGGTCATGGAAATGTCCAAATTAAGGTATCAGCAAGAGGAAACCTTCACTGAAGAAAGGCCAATTACATCTGGGTTCCTCTGACACATGGGAAGGCACATGGTGATGTTTGCTGTCCTTCTCTCCTGGTTTCTGGTTTCAGACAGTTCTCTCAGTGTGGAGTCTCCTGGGGCATTTTCCTTCTGCATCTCCAAACAGCTGTGTTTGTACTTTCTCCAAAAATGAGCCCCTCTTAAAGGACCCCAGTAAGCTGATTAAGATCCACCTTAAATGTTCAGGGTCACATCTCCATGGAAACAATCTAAACAAAAGGTCCCACCCACAATAGATTTGCAACCAGAAGATTGAATTAGAAGAACATGGCTTTTATGGGGGTACTTAACAGTTTCAAACCAGCACATTCCACCCTCTGGACCCCCAAAAGTCATGTTTCCATATACAAAATACGTTCATTCCATCACAGTATCACAAAAGCCTTAAACCATTTCAGTAACAATACAAAGTCAAAATCAGTACAAAATTTCATCAACATCAGTTACAGGCATGGTTTGTCCTAAGGAAAATTCTCCTATGGCTGTGGACTTGTGAAACTCAGAACAAGTTATTTGCTTCTAGTGTACAAAGGAGGGATAGTCATAGGATAAATGTTCCCGTTGCCTTGGGAAGAAGTTAGAGGGAAAACAGGAGTCACTGGACCCAAACAATTCCCAAGACCTGTAGGGCATACTCCATTTGATTTTAAAGGCTGAGAGTCATTTGTAGAATGAAGTTTCATCCTTGGGGCTTGAGAGAGTGGCAGTCCTACCCTATCCAGGGGCTTACACAGTGGCCTGTTCTCTCCAAACATGGAATAAGAATTGCAACACTGGGGCGCACAAAAGAGACCACCTTGTTCTCAGCCCCATCCTCAAGCATCTAAGTGGCAGTTGAACTTTCTGCCATCAGAAAGTTCACACACACTCAACCCCTTCAGAACAGTGGGGTAGTGGCCAGGCTCTTGCAAGTCCACAAGGAATGTACTCCACCTTCTCTGAGGCCTGAGGTGGTAATAGTTTTCCACCCACCCTGTACCTCTGGGGTAAACTCACTGTCTCTACATGCATGGGTGGATCCACTCTCCTTGTCCAAGAATTCCTAGCTCCAGATCTTACCTTCCATGGCTCTACCTCTGAAGTCACTTTTCTTACAGTTTGTCCCTTTGCTATCCCTTTTAATCCAGACTAGCCGTGGTTCTGTTTGTACAGATCCTGCAGTACTCTTGTCAGTTTTCCATGCAGTATACTGGAATCAAAACTATCAGACAATAGGACTTTCCACAGTTCCTTTCTAGATAACATCATCTCCAATCCTGGTTTGTGCTGAAATGTCTGCCTGGTTCCATGTTCAATTAAATCCTCCCATGGGGCACTGATCTCTGGGGTCTCACTTTCTGGAAGCCTAGAATTTTCTAGATCATCAGTTTCTGATTTCTTTGTACCCAAGAGTTCAATTCTCAGGTTATTACTTTCCTCTTGCATTTTTATTATAAGCTGCAAGAAGCCAGACTGCATTTTCCACATTTAGTTTGGAATTGGCAAGGTGGGATGCTTCAGCTAAGTATCCCAGCTTGCCACTTTCAAATTCTACCTTTCATCCAACACCTGGACTCCACTTTGCCAAATTCTCTGCCACTTTAAAACAAGGGTCACATTCCTTCCAGTTTGAAATGTCACATTCATAATTTCTGTTTTAAACCTCAGTGGAGGTGTCTTTAGAATCCAAATTTTTCCTAACAATCTCTTGAAGGCAATCTATACTTTTTTGATCAAGTGCCTCACAATTCTTCCAGAATCTTCCCCTTATCCATTTATAAAGCCATTCCAGCATTTTTGTTATTTGCAAATCATAGCACTCCACTTCTCTGATACCCAGAATCTGTTTCTGTTTGCTAAAGCTGGTAGAAAGTGATATACCAGAAATGATTTCGCTTTTACAAAAGGGCTTTATTACATTACAAGTTACAATTCTAAGGCCATGGAAATGTCCAAATCAAGGCATCAACAAGAGGATACCTTCACTGAAGAAAGGCCAATTGTATCCAGGTTCCTCTATCACATGGGGAGGCACATGGCAATGTTTGCTGTCCTTCTCTCCTGGCTTCTGGTTTCAGATGGTTCTCTCAGCTTCTGATGTCTCCTGGGACATTTTCCTTCTGTATCTCCAAGCATCTCTGTGTGTGTTTTCTCCAAAAATGTTTCCTTCTTAAAGGGCTCTTGTAAGCTGATTAAGATCCACCTTGAATGGGTGGATCACATTTCCATGAAAGCAACTTAATCAAAAGATCCCACCCACAAAATTGGATTAGAAGAACATGGCTTTTCTGGGATACAGAACAGTTTCAAACCACACATCAAGCTTCCTTTGTATGTAATGGATCTCTTTGCTTTTGCTGCTTCCAGGATTCTTTGTCTTTGTCATTTGATGTTCTGCTTAGTAGGTGTCTATTAAGTTTTATTCTGTTTGGAGTTTCTTGTATATATATATATATATGTCTTTCATAATAATTGGGAAATCTTCAGTTATTATTTCTTTAAATATTCTTTCTGGCCCTTTTCCCTTCTCCTCTTCTGGAACACCCATGATGCACTTGTTTGTTACGCTTTTTGCTGTCATTTAAGTCCTTGAGACAATGATTTTTTCTTCTAGTTTCTCTATTTTCTATTTGGATCTATTCTGTTTGGGATATGCTATGCTTCTTGAACCTGTAATTTTATGTCTTTCATAAGGGTGGGAAATTTTCAGTGATTAATCCCTCCTTTATTCCTTCTGCACATTTTCCCTTCTCTTCTTCTGGGACATGCATAACGCATATATTCATGTACTTCATATTGTTATCCAGTTCCCTGAGACCCTGCTCATGTTTCTATATTCTTTTCCCTTTCTGTTCTTTTGTGTGTAGGATTTCAGATATCCTGTCCTCTTGTTCACTAATCCTTTCTTCTGCCTCTTTAAATCTGCTATTGTCTGCATTGTATTTTTCATCTCTTCTATTATGCTTTTCACTCCCATAAGTTCTGCCATTTGTTTTTGCAAGCTTTTGAATTCTTCTTTATAGTCACCCAGGTCTTTATATCCTTCCTCTCTTTTGCCACATATTTCTTCAACTTGTTGAGTTGATATAGAAGATTTGTTTGAACATCTTTGATTAGTTGTTTCAACTCCTGTATCTGATTTGAAGTGTTAGTTTGTTCTTGGACTGGTCATATCTTCATGCTTCCTAGTATGACTCATGATTTTTGGCTGTTGTCTAGGCATCTGACATTCTTGATTAGTTTATTTTGGAGGTCACTTTCTCTCTTTTACCTAGGGTTTTCTTGTTGGTTGGCTTTTTCCTCTGTTTAATGTTCATTTCAACTTATTCTAGAACTCTAGCATAGCTTCTTTTTAACTGATTATACTATTTAAGCCCTTATTTTTCTGATTCTTGCCCTGCCTATATGGAAGATGTTGAGATTGCCTTTTTTGTGTGTGTGCAACTGTTTCACCCTCAGGAAAAAGTTCTCTCTTCCCTCTTCTTCATCAGGGAATGTAGATATACTGTTTGTTTTCTTTTCTTTTTTGCCTCTATACATTTTTTTTTTTTGCATGGGCAGGTTCTGAGAATTGAATCCAGGTCTCCAGCATGGCAGGCAAGAACACTGGCTGCTGAGCCATCATGGCCCACCCACCTCTATACATTTTTAACATTCCTTTCATTACATCTCGGACCTTTTACCTAGAGAAATGTCTCTAGGAGAAGGGTATCCCCAGATAGAATTGACTCGAGTCAGTTTTTCTCAGACAGAATAGGCCTAGAACACAGGAGGAGGTGTGATCAGTATCAGAGTTCTCTGGTGATGAGACCCAGTAGAGTACCAGCCTTTCCTATGAAGCCTCTTCATTCTGTGCTTTTCCTGTCCTGCCCTGCAGATGGTGCTTATCAGCCTGCTGCGCTACACAGGTCTAAAATGGTACCCTGCCATTCTCAGCAGACCCTGTCCCTGCTAGGGGAGTGGTTGAGACAGAGGCTGAGGCTGAAGATGAACTTAAATGGTTTCTGATTTCCAACTCCTGGTGTTGGAATTCTCTAAGTAACAGTCACCACACTGTTCTGGGCTGTGCCCTACCCCTTCTTTTTTGGTGGGGCAGGAGCTCCCTTTTCCCTGCATGCTGGAAATGTTAGAGGTCTCTCAAACAGTCCCCCTTTCTACCCTTTGTGTTTGAGGAAGCATATGCTCTGATTTTTGTAGGTCAAAACTGCTGCTGATATCCCAGCCCCTGGTATCTAAACTCTCTGAATGAGAACCATCTCTTGCACTGTACACTGTCCTCCCCTTTTCTTGGGTGAAGATATGCCCTTTAGGAAACTGTCTTCTTCACCATTAGTTACTTTTTTTGCTCAGTCACCCTTTAATTCCCCCCTTGCTTGGAGCAAGGCTGAAGACTGAGAATGCCTGCTGCTTTCTTTAATGGGATGCTAAAAAGGAAAGAAAGAAAAAAGAAAGAAAAGAGCAGAGTCCTCAGAGCCAGTCTTCAGCCCCCACCCCCACCCCCAGGTTCGCCAATCAAGATCCAGAGTTGGCACCCTGCTCTAATTGCCCCTTTTCTTGAGGCACAGCCCTTTTCCAGTATTCTGAACTCAGCCAACTCCAGAAAACTCTGTTGCTGTTGTTGTTGTTGTTGTTGTTGTTTTCGATCAGCCCTACCTCCTCACTACTGGGGGTGGGGCTGATATAGATATCACAGTTTCTTGTTTGCATTGTAGATTTATCTGTGCTTAGAACTGGTATTCAGCAGTCTGAATTTGATAATCAAATTTGCAACTGGAACTTGGTTGAGTCCTCCTTCCCTTGCTCCTAGTAGAGAGGGTTTCTGTTTCTCACTGGGGAGAGACTCCAAGTCAGCCTTTCATGACAGTGGTGGTGGGGTGAGGGGGGAAACACCAGCTCCCACGGTGTGGAAGAATTTACTTACTGTTCTGTGCTGTGATGAAAATGAACTAAATCCCACACCTTGCTATGCTGCCATCTTGGTAGAGAAAGTCTGGACAAAATGATTTTGAAAGTTATAAGAAAAAATGAGTATTCCATGAAATTGACAACAATAGGTTGTAAAAGAAGGGGTGGGGGAACTTGCACTCTGGTCTGTAATCAAATACATGCAGATAGTGTACCAGAATAGTGAGTTCAAAATATAAAGATTCACATTTACCTGAAAATCTATATGAACTGTTGAAAGTTGGCATTTCAATTTAGAGAAAAAGGATGGTGTATTTAATGGGGTTTCATGTTTAGCTATCCATATGGATATAAATAAAGCAAGATGCCAATCTGATGTATAGAGTTGAATTACAAATCTAAATGTAAGAAAGAAACAAAATGAATATGTGTGTAACTTTGTGAGGAACATTGTCTTAAGTGAAAGTGAAATCTGGAAACAATTTGGAAAAGGATGACACAGATCTGATTAAAAGGTCAAAATTTCTTTGTAGCAAAAGACAAATTATAAACTAGGAGAAAATGTTTGGCTATGTCAGTCAAATGTTTATTAACCCAAATATGAGAAGAGTAAATTCAAATTATAAGAACCCATAGAACAATGAGGAAACAATGTGAATGAAGGCATTCATTTTACTTTACTAGCAAGGCTATGAAATGCTGTGTTCATTTTTAAGGCAATCTGGTAGTATCTATTAGAATTGGAGATGTTTATACCCTTTGATTCAGTAGTTGTCATTTTTAGACTTTATCCTACAGAAGTATTATCTGATAGATAATAGAGCACATCATAGAATTGTTGGTATTTCAACAAAGAAATGGAAATGAGTGATGTCATCAACATGGCAACATAAGACATCCCCTGGAAAAGTCTTTCCAGAGAATTAACTAAGAAAAGAACAACTCCCACTTGCTTAGACTGGAGGACAAAGGAGACTGGAGAAGGACTCCAATAATGTTGAAAAAAAAAGAGAGTTCATATCCAAGATCAGGTGGGAGATTTTCTTCCAGGAGTTCCCATCTCAGAACCCTCCCCCTTCCTTGGTCTTGCTCAGCTTGGGAGTCATGCAGAGACAGGTCCCTTCTATCATGGATGCAGACTATAGACCCATTCATAGCAGTGAGTTAGACCCCATGCATATCCAGACACAGAAATCCAAGTTTGCAGAGGCCCAGAAAAGAGCACAAGCCACTTTGGAGCATCACATAAAAAAAGATCCCTAGGGAAAAAAAGAGACTACAGCAGAAATATTGGCAAGAGTTGCAATCACTCAATCCAGTCTGTTTGCTGGGCCACCTAAATGGAAATAGGACCTGTTTAGATTTACCCACTGTTTTAGTTTCCTGGGTTGCTTGAACCAGATACAGTGAAATGTGTTGGCTTTAGCAATGGGAATTCATTAGCTTACAGTTTGAGGCCAAGAAAATATCTAGAGGAAGGTATCATTAAGGTAATGTTTTCTTCCTGAAGTCTGACTGCCACCGAACCTTGGACCCCCTGTCATGTGGTAAGGAAAATGGTGGCACTTACTAATCTTTCCCTTATCTTTGGGCTTTGTTGATTTCAGCTTCTTATTTTTGTAGTTTTCTTTTTTCTCTCCATTCATTCCATTTATATAGTACTCCAGTAAAAAGATTAAAGCCCCTCTTGAGTGAGGTGGGTTACACCTTAACTGAAGTAGCTTTGCCAAAAAAATCCTACTTACATTGGGCTTATATCCACAATAATGGATTAGATTTAAGTACATGTTTTTCTGGGGTAAATACAGCTTCAAACCACAACACTTTACCCTTTGGACCCCAAAAAGACAAGTTCTTTTTGTATGCAAATAAATTCATTCCATCACAATTTTCCAAAAGCCTTTAAATCATTTCAGTAACAATACATAGTACAAGGTGATAAAAATTGTTTTTAGGTATGGTGTGTCCTGGGACACTATTCCCTCAGTCTGTGGACCTGTGAAACCTAGAGAACCCATTATCTTCTTGCAATATACAAAAGTGAAGCAGGCATAGGATAAACATTTCCATTCCCATAGGGAGAAATTAGAAGGAAAACAGAGAACAAGGGTCCCAAACAATTCTGGAACCCTGCAAGGCATACTCCATTAGACTTCAAGGTGTGATAGTCATCTGTAGAATGACATATTGTCCTCCAGGCCTGATGGAGTGGCACCCCACCATTTCCAGGTTCTTATACAGCCCCACCCTTTCCTATGTCCTTCCAAAATACGTGGTGAAGGCTCCAAACCCTTCAAGCATTGAGATGACAGCCAGGCTGTCTGAAATCCCTGGGGCATAGTCCTGAACCTCTGAGAACACTGGGGTGGTGGCATAACTTGGTGGAAGAATCACTGTCTCCAAGATTCAAGACAGACTCAATGCTTTTCACACACATAGGTTGTGTTGCTATCATAGTCTTAGATGTCTCTGGTCCAGATCTCAGCTTCCATGACCTCCCCACCCCCCTTAAAGTGATTTTTCTTTCAATGTCTGTCCCTTATCTGTCCCTTTCCGTCCAGCCTGGCAGTGGGAATAATCATCTATATATTGCTCTGAGTTAGCTGGGGAAAGGTTGAGGCTGTATATTCTAGTGGTTCTGTTCATACAGATCTTGCAGAAAACTTGTTAGTTTCACAGAGGTCCAGACCATCAGACAAAATAACTTTCCACAGATCTCTTCTGGATAACTGCATTTCCAATCCTGACTTGCACTAAAATTGTTGACTGGATCCATGTTCCCTTAAACTCTCACTGAAGTACAATTCTCTGGGGACTCACGTTCCAGAAGCTCAAAATTTTTAAGCCCTCAATTTCTGGTTTCTCTGTGCCAGGAGTTCAGTTCTCAGCTTATCCCTTTCCTTTCACATTTTACTGTAACCTGCACGGGAGAAACCAGGCTGCGCTTTCCACACATAGCTTCAAAATGCCCTCAGCTAAATATTCAACTTCATCACTCTCAAATTCTGCCTTCAATCTGACATCAGAACTCAAATTTTGCCAAGTTCTCTGCCACTTTAAAACAAAGATAGCCATTCTTGAAGTTTTCAATGATGCATTCATCATTTCTAAGGCCTCATTCATATATCTACCAATTGTCTCTTCAAAGCAGTCTAGGCCTTTTCTATCAAGCACCTCCCAGTTCTTCCAGCTTTACCCGTAACACAATTCCAAACCAGTTTCCACAGTTTTTGGTATTTGCAATAGCAACAACCAAATCCCAAAATCTTCTTCTGGTACCAAAATCTGTTTTAGTTTCCTAGGCTTCTTAAAGATTAAATGGGTTGGCTTAAACAGTTGGAAATTATTAACTTACAGTTTTGAACCAAGAAAATGTCAAAATCAAGGAATCGTCAAAGCAATGCTTTCTTCCCTCACACAGATTGCTGGTGACCCTTGTCTCCTCTGTCACATGTCAAGGGAAAATAGCAGCATCTGCTGGTTTTTTCCTTCCCTTCTGGGTTTTGTGGCTTTCAGCTACTTGCTTTTGTGTCTCTCTGTCTCTGTATTCTGTATCTGTATTCATTCTGTTTATAAAGGACTCCTGTAAGAGCATCAAGACCTATTCAGATTGATGTGGGTCACAACTTAACTGAAGTAGCCTTATCAAAAGGCCTTACTTACCATGGGTCCACCCTCATAGGAATGGAATGGATTAACTTTAAGAAGATTCTTTTCTGGAGTACGTATAGTTGAAACCACCACATCCACCTTTCTAGGTTGATCCCATCTGGCTCACAGGGGCAGATACCATAATGGTGAAGAAAACAGAGGCATAAAAACCTCACAAAACCAGACAGTTTGGTGGGGTGGGGTGGGGTGGGGTGGGGAACTGAGCTACTATGACAGGACAGGGCCCAGAACAGAAAAGTGCCAGGAAAAGGGGGCACTGATGTGAAATAATTATAATAACTAAGTCAATTATAATAACTAAGTTAGGATTTAGAATATAGGTTACCAGGAACTGGGTTGGGGATAGGGAATGAAGAGTTAGTGCTCAGTTTGTACAGAGTTTCTATTTGTTTTGCTTGTAAGTTTTGAAAATCACAACATTGTGAGTATAAATGGACAGTACTGGATTATATATGTGAATGTGGTTAAGAGGAAATTTTAGCTTATATATATGTGTTAATAGAATAAAAATTAAAAGATAAAATATAGGACTGTATGACACAGTGAACTTTATTGTAAGCAATGAACTAAACATATTACAATTATCAAAATGTTCTTTTATGATTATAAGAAAGGTATCAATAATACAGTGGTATATTGGGAAAAAACATACCCTGTTGTAAACTATGGACCATAGTTAATATTAACATTTATAATACTCTTATCAATTGTAAAAAAAAGTACCACATTAATGGAAAGTGTTAACAGGAGGGATAGAATATGGGGATGCTGGATTTTCTACATGATTTATCTGTAAATCTACAATTTTTCAAATTAAAAAATACTTAAAAAAACAAAGAAAAATTGTTTATGGCCTTTCAGCAGGTATTGCTGTCTTAGCTGTGATATATGTGTGTGTGTGTGTGTGTGTGTGTGTGTGTGTGTATGTGTGTCCACCTATGGCATATAATGCAACTTAAAAAAAATTAGTTTGCCTACCTATATTGTCCTAAAAAGAAAGCTATGGCATATTACATGAATGGAGTTTAACACAGACCCCCACAAAGGAAAATAAATCCATACTACATATATGTATATGTATTTTGAATGTGCATGAAAAAACACATGGAAGAGAATGAAGTGATTATAAACAGAACCATATGACTGGTTTGGGAAAGCAACAGACCCCAAGGGAACTGTGGTCAAAAGAGTCTACCTCAAAAGTCTTTTGAACTAATGATAACAAGAAGTTGGAAGTCCTTTTGAAGCAATCATGATTGTTTATGTATTATGTTTGTAATTTTAGTTACCACTTACTTTTGAGGATGTTGCCATTTATTTCACGGAACAAGAATGGCGGAATCTAGAGGCATGGCAGAAGGCACTTTACCAACATGTAATGAGAACCAATTATGAGACTCTTGTTTCTCTAGGTAAGAGGTATTTAACTTTGTTAAAGTTATGAAAAGTGTCCCTTTTAAGAAGTCTCAGTCACTTGATCCTCCTGAATGCCAGGTAGCAAGATTTCTCACAATTACCCAGAAAGGTATTTTTAATCCCCATTTACTTTTAATGTTTCTGTAAGCATGCCTAATCCTTACTCAAGTGTAGAAATTGTTATATGAGAGACAGCGTGTAATGTAAGGTGGTTAGAGATAATTAAATACATGTCAGGACTTTTAGTCATTATATACTCACTGGTTGCTATAATTTTCCACATAGGAGCATGCCAAATTCATTTCCCTAAAAAATCCTGTATATCTTAAGCCTACCATTCAAATTTTATGATGGGGTCTTTATACCTCAGAAAAGCAGTTGTTATTCTTTCCTGGAATGAGATTTTTGAAAGCTATATAATGAGGTGTTTGTGGCTATCTGTAAGTAGTTGTAGTAATGGATAACTTTTTCCTTTTGGTCTTTTATTAATTTGGTCTTTAAGTTTCTCTTTATCTTCTTTTATATATTGGGTGATATATTCTGCTAATCAAATTACAAGTTGATAGAGACATTTTGGAGAGCAGTTTGGTAGCGTAAAGTTGAAGAGGCGTTTGTCCTGTGACCCAATAAGTCACTTTGAGAAATCTGAACTCTTGTGCATGTGTTCATAGAGGCATGTCAATGAACAGAAAAAAGACAAAATATATTGTCGTATAGTCATGTGATAGACCACTATTGAATGATTTTTAGTTATTTACTTCAAACTGGAGAAATTTTGAAAATATAATTTGAAGAGAAAAAAATCATGTTGTAGAATAATATAATATGGTTTGTGCAAATTTTTTTTAACTTTTTTTATTAATTAAAAAATTAACAAACAAAACATTAAGATATCATTCCATTCTACATATACAATCAGTAATTCTTAATATCATCACATAGTTGCATATTCATCATTTCTTAGAACATTTGCATCGATTTAGAAAAAGAAATAAAAAGACAACAGAAAAAGAAATAAAACAATAACAGAGAAAAAAAAGATTATACATACCATACCCCTTACCCCTCGCTTTCATTTACCACTAGCATTTCAAACTAAATTTATTTTAACATTTGTTCCCCCTATTATTTATTTTTATTCCATATGTTCTACTCTTCTGTTGATATAGTAGCTAAAAGGAACATCAGACACAAAGGTTTTCACATTCACAGAGTCTCATTGTGAAAGCTATATCATTGTTCAATCATCATCAAGAAACATGGCTACTGGAACACAGCTCCACATTTTCAGGCAGTTCCCTCCAGCCTCTCTGCTACATCTTGAACAACAAGGTGATATCTACTTAATGCATAAGAATAACCACCAGGATAACCTCCCAACTCTGTTTGGAATCTCTCAGCCATTGACACTTAGTCTCATTCCACTCTTCCCCCTTTGGTCGAGAAGGTTCTCTCAATCTCTTGATGTTAATTCTCAGCTCATTCTAGGGTTTTTCTCAGTCCCTTGATGCTGAGTCTCAGCTCATTCCAGGATCTCTGTCCCACGTTGCCAGGAAGGTCCACACCCCTGGGAGTCATGTCCACGCAGAGAAGGGGAGGGTGGTGAGACTGCTCGTCATGTTGGCTGGAGAGAGAGGCCACATCTGAGCAACAAAAGAGGCTCTCTTGGGGGTGATTCTTGGGCCTAAATTTTAAGTAGACTTGACATATCCTTTGTGGGGTTAAGTTTCATATGAACAACCCCCAAGACTGGGGGCTCAGCCTATAGCTTTGGTTGTCTACACTGCTTGTGAGAATATCAGGAATTCAACTTGAGGAAGTTGAATTTCTCCCCACTCTGACCATTTCCCGAAGGGGGCTTGCAAACACTTTTCTAGTCACTGATCAAATCACTCTGGGATTCATCGGGGCATCACTCTGGACAAACTAACAAAATCTCGTGTCCTACCTGAGATTCCAAGTACTTATGACATTCAATCAAACTATCTACATGAGTTATATTAGGAAATGCTCTAGTCAAAATATAAATTTTGTAACAAATAAACATTTTTTGCTTTAGTCTCACACATAAGGTGACATTTTAAAGTATTAATTATCATCTATTTTCAGCACCCTGCAATAATGACATTCCTTTGTTCTTCCTCATGCAAAAACATTTTTAAAATTTGTACATTGTACATTTCACTATTATTATACATGCTAGGCATTCCTAGATTATACCATCTCAATCTTTATCGTCTATCTTTCTTTCTGATTTCATTTATGTCCCCAGCCCTCCTCCCTCTATCATTCTCACATGCAGCTTCATTCAGTGTTTTAACATAATTACATTACAGTTAGGTAGTATTGTGCTGTCCATTTCTGAGTTTTTATATTCAGTCCTGTTGCACAATCTGTATCCCTTCAGCTCCAATTACCCAATATCTCACCCTATTTCTATCTCCTGATGGTCTCTGTTACCAAGGAAATATTCCAAGTTTATTCACTAATGTCTGTTCATATCAGTGAGACCATACAGTATTTGTCCTTTTGTTCCTGGCTAATCACACTCAGCATAATGTCCTTAAGGTCCATTCATGTTGTTACATACTTCATAACTTTATTCTGTCTTACAGCTGCATAATATTCCATCTTATGTAAATGTCACAGATTGTTTAGTCAGCTGTCTGTTGATGGACATTTTGGCTGTTTCCATCTCTTGGTAATTGTTAATAATGCTGCTATAAACATTGATGTGTAAAATGTCCATTTGTGTCCTTGGCCTCATGTCCTTTGAGTAGAGACAGCATATAGATGGGTCCTGTTTTTTAATCCATTCTGCCAGACTATGTCTTTTGACTGGAGAGTTTAATCCATTAACATTCAGTGTTATTACTGCATGGGTAGTACTTTCTTCTGCTATTTTGCCTTCTGGATTTTATATGTCATATCTAATTTTCCTTCTTTTTACCTTTACTCATAGTCTTCCTTTCTACACTCTTCTCCACACCTCTCTCTTCTGTCTTCGTATCTGTCTCTAGTGCTCCCTTTAGTATTTCTTGCAGAGCTGGTCTCTGGGTCACAAATTCTCTCAGTGATTGTTTGTCTGAAATGTTTTAATTTTTCCCTCATTTTTGAAGGACAGTTTTGCTGGATATAGACTTCTTGGTTGGCAGTTTTTCTCTTTTAATAATTTAAATATATTATCCCACTGTCTTCTCGCCTCCATGGTTTCTGCTGAGAGATCTGCGCATAGTCTTATTGGGCTTCCCTTGTATGTGATGGGTTGCTTTTCTCTTGCTGCTTTCTCTTTGACCTCTGACATTCTGATTATTAAATGTCTTGGAGTATGTCTATTTGGATCTATTCTCTTTGGGGTACGCTGCACTACTTGGATCTGTAATTTTAAGTCTTTCATAAGAGTTGGGAAATTTTCAGTGATAATTTCCTCCATTAGTTTTTCTTCTCCTTTTCCCTTCTCTTCTCCTTCTGGGACACCCACAACACGTATATTCATGCGCTTCGTATTGTCTTTCAATTCCCTGAGTCCCTGCTCATATTTTTCCATTGTTTTTCCTATAGTTTCTGTTTCTTGTCGGATTTCAGATGTTCCATCCTCCAGTTTTGATATCCTATGTTCTGTCTCTTGAAATCTACCATTGTAGGTTTCCATTGTTTTTTTCATCTCTTCTACTGTGTCTTTCATTCCCATAAGTTCTGTGATTTGTTTTTTCAGACTTTCAGTTTCTTCTTTTTTTTTTTTTTTTTTTTTTTTTTTTTTTTTTAAGACAGAGAGAAGGAAGGAAGGATAGAAGGAAGGAAGGAAGGAAGAAAGGGAAACATTTTTAAACATTTTCTTGTTTTATTGTATTCTGTTTCTCCGTTTTTGTTACATGGGCTGGGGCCGGGAATCGAACCGAGGTCCTCCGGCATAGCAGGCAAGCACTTTGCCCGCTGAGCCACCGCGGCCCGCCCTCAGTTTCTTCTTTTTGTTCTTTCCTTGCCTTCTTTATATCCTCCCTCAATTCATTGATTTGGTTTTTGATGAGGTTTTCCGTGTCTGTTCATACATTCTGAATTAATTGTTTCAGCTCCTGTATGTCATTTGAATTGTTGATTTGTTCCTTTGATTGGGCCATATCTTCAATTTTCCTAGTGTGATTTGTTATTTTTTGCTGGCGTCTAGGCATTTAATTACCTTAATTAGTTTATTCTGGAGGTTGCTTTCACTTCTTTCATCTAGGGTTTTCTTGCTGGATGAATTTGTTGTCTATCTGTTCTTTGACATTCCGTTCAGCTTTATCTGAACCTTTAGCTTAAGTTTTGTTTAACAGAGGAGAATTTTTCAGTTCTTGTTTTCTTGTTTCTTGCCCTGCTTGTGTGGTGCCTTTCACCCACACACATTTAGGAGGGTCTACTTAGATATTATAGACCCCAGCCAGATTTTCCCAGACCAAACTGGCCTCCTATCAGGAGGAAAGAGTCACCTGCATCGGTTTTCCCTGAGGTGAGACCCAGCAGGTTGAAAGACTTTCCTGTGAAGTCTCTGGACTCTGTTTTTCTTATCCTGCCCAGTATATGGTGCTTGTCTGACTGCAGGTCCCACCAGCATAAGATGATGCGGTACCTTTAACTTTGGCAGACTCACCCTGCTGGGGGCATGGTGGAGACAGAGGAGAAGTTGTAGGCTGGTTTTAATGGCTTCAAATTACCAAGCCCTGGTTTCTGAATTCCTTAATGGAGGGATTCCACCTGAGTTGGGCTTCACCCCTCCCCTGGGGAAGGCACAGGCTCCAGACAAGCCCCCAAAAGAGCTCACTTCTGCCTATGTCTGGGGCAGTTGCAGCCTGAAAAGTCCTGTTGCTGTATCCAGAGGCATTCAAGCCTTTATAGATACACAGCCACAAAAACCTCTGTTTCCTTCTTTTTTTTCCCCCCTCTTTCTGTCAGTCCTGCCCCCTTGGCGCTGGGGCAAAAATGAGCAACCTCCACTTTGATCAGGGTCACCTAAGCTGGGGGCCTATTTTTAGTAGTCAGAATTAGTTAATTAGTTCCACAATTGGTGTTTGATTGTGCCCAGTCTCTGCTGCTGGTAAAGTCCTTTCCTTTCCCCTCTGGAAAGCAGCCTGTGCGGGAGGGGCACTGGCTGCCGCAGCTTTGGGAACTCACGGTTCGGGGGGGTGCTCGCAGCCGGTCCAGCTGGTCCAGACTGGGGTACGCTGTGTGTCTGGTCACTGACGTGGCCCCAGGAGCTGTTCTGTACTGTTTCTGGTTATTTAGTAGTTGTTCTGGAGGACAAACTAAAACACGCACGTTGTTAAGCCGCCATCTTGACCCGGAAGTCCCCGGTTTGTGCAAATTTTAAAACCAACGTACAGTATTTTGTTTATTTATTAATAAATATTTATTTAAAAAATAAAAACATGCATAGGGTATGCCGGAGACCTGGGTTTGAGTCCCAGTACATGCACTTTCCCAAAACAAATAAACAAGCAAGCAGAAAAGAAAATCATGCATAGGAATGTTCACTACCCAAATTTAAGTAGTGATTACTTCTGGAAAAGGCATACAAGGGCTCAAGCTGGGTCTTTAATGTTTCATATATTTAAAAAAATCAGAACCATGTATGTCAAAAGGGTAAGATTAAACAAATTAGATGAAACACAGGTTATTTTTTTTCTTTTATTGATATATAGTATATATTCACATACCATTTAATTATTCTAAGTGTACAATCAATGATTCAAAATATAATCATATAGTTGTGCATTTATCATCACAAATGACTTTTTTCTTTTCTTTTCTATGAAAAATTACATATATACTAAAAAGCAATAAATTTCAAGGCACACTGCAGCAATTAGTTGTAGAACAGATTTCAGAGTATGGTATGAGTTACAGTTTCACAGTTTTAGGTTTTTACTGCTGGCTGCTCCAAGACACTGGAATCTAAAAGAAATATCATTATAATGATTCAGCAATCATAGTCATTTGTTAAACTCTACTGTTCTAGTTTGCAAGCTGCTGGAATGTGATATACCTGAGATGGAATGGCTTTTAAAAGGGGGAATTTATTAAATTTCAAGTTTACAGTTCTAAAGCTGTGAAAATGTCCAAATTAAGGTAAGGGTATGAAAATGTCCAAATCAAGAAATCCAGGGAAAGATACCTTGTTTTAAGAAATCCGACAGGTCCAGAACACCATTATCAGCTGGAAAGTCACAAACAAACAAAAAGTAACCTGTGCAGGAAAAAGAAATAGAAGGCATCCAAATTGGAAAGGAAGAAATAAAACTTTCATTATTTGCAGATGACATGATACTATACTTTGGAAAATCCTGAGAAGTCTACAACAAAGTTACTTAGCTAATAAACAAATTCAGCAAAGTGGCAGGTTATAAAATTAATGTGCAAAAATCAGTAATGTTTGTATCACAAGCAGTGACCTAACTGAGAAGTCAATAAAGGAAAAGATTCCATTCAAAACAGCAACTAAATGAATCAGGTATCTAGGAATGAACTTAACTAGGGATGTAAAGACTTGTACACAGAAAGCTACATAACATTGCTAAAAAATATCAAAGAATATCTAAACAGTTGGAAAGACATTCCATGCTCATGGATAGGAAGGTTAAATGTTGTCAAGGTGTCAGTTCTACCCAAGTTGATCTCCAGATTCAGCACAGTACCAATCAAAATTCCAGCAACCTACTTTGAAGACTTAGAAAAGCTAGTTACCAAACTCATCTGGAAGTGAAAGAGACCCCGAATAGCTAAAAGCATCCTAAAAAAGAAAAACACAGTGGGAAGATTAACACTCCCTGATTTTAAAACTTATTATAAAGCCACATGCTACTGGCACAAAGATAGAAGTATTGACCATGGAATTGACTTGAGAGTGCAGAAATAGACCACCAAATCTATGGTCAGCTGACCTCAACAAGGCCCCCAAATCCACTGAACTGGAACAAAATAGTCTTTTCAATAAATGGGCATGGGAGAACTAGATGTCAATAGCCAAAAGAATGAAAGAGGACCCTTACCTTACACCCTGTACAAAAATTAACTCAAATTGGATCAAACAACTAAAAATAAAAACCAGTACTATAAAGCTCCTAGAATAAAATATAGGGAAAAATCATCAAGACCTAGTAAAATGAGATAGATTCCTAAACTTTACACCAAAGCACAAACAACAAAAGAAAAAAATAGATCAATGGGAACTCTCCAAAATCAAATGCTTTTGAGCCTGAAAAGGCTTTGCCCAAAATGTGAAGAGGTAACGAACTCAATGGGAGAAAATATTTGAAAATCACACATTGAATAAAGGTTTGATATCCTGTATACATAAAGAAATCATACAACTCAACAATAAAGGAACAAACAACCCAATTATAAAGTAGGCTAAAGATATGAATAGACATTTTTCTGAAAAGTAAATACAGATGGCTAAAAAGCATGAAGAGATGCTGATTCTCATTAGCTATAAGGGAAATGCAGATCAAGACTACAATGAGATACCACCTCACATCTATAAGAATGGCTGCTATTAAACAGGAAACTACAAATGTTGGAGAGGATGTGGAGAATTTGGGACACTTATGTACTTCAGGTGGAATTGTATAATGGTACAACCACTATGGAAGACAGTCTGGTGCTTCCTCAGAAAACTAAATATCAAGTTGCCCTATGACCCAGCAATACCACTATTTGGAATATACCCAGAAGAGCTCAAAGCAGTGACACAAACAGATTTGACCACCAATATTTGTAGCAGCATTATTCACAACTGCCAAAAGATGGAAACAATCCAAGTGCCCATCTAGAGATGAGTGGACTAACAAAATGTGATATATACATATGATGGAATATTATGCAGCAGTAAGATGAAATGACATCCTGAACCACAATGACAAGATGAATGAGCCTTGAGGACATAATGCTGAGTGAAATAAGCAAGACACAAAAGGATTGATACTGTATGATTCCACTTTTAGGACCATGGTAAAGGTAAAATCAGAGGCTTATAATACAAAATATAAGGGACCTAGAGATACACAGAAGCTTGAGATAGGTGAACAGTTAGCTAATGAGGTTGAACTTAATTGTAAGGAAGCAGATAGAAGTGAAGGCAGTTCATTAGTGGGTCTATAAGTACTATTGCTTTATTGAAGGTGAACATGATTGAAGGGGTTGTATAGATTCATGTGTTCCACTGATTAAAACTACAAATATAAATAAGCTCTTGTATGAAATACTGCAAAGTTATGAATTTTGTACAAAGAGTGTGTCATTTTGAGCTATCGGGGAAAATGCTATTTCATGCTGTGGGCTATGCGGTATAGGAAAACAGTACCGTAGCAATACCAGGGGTATTGCTATACCCATGCAATACCATGGGGGAAGGGGCAACAGTTCGGGGGGGTGTTTAGGTTTTCTGTTGGGTGGGAGTGTGTTTATTGGCTATCTTTATCTTGGGAACAATGAAATTATTTAAAATTGAGAGTGCTGATGGACTGTTGGCTCTGAATGTAATACATAAGTCCCAGTAGATGGAGGTGGCTGAAAGATGCACTGAATGAAAACTAGATTGGTGAATTATGGTGGATACATATGATTGAATATTGTGCTGCTGCAAAAAGGAATGAAGTTGTGAGGCATGCAACATTGTGAATCAACCTGTGGGACATTTGGTGAGGCAAAAATAAGCCAGAAACAAAAGATCAAATATTATATGATCCCAAGAAACAAGAAAACAAGAACTGAAAAATTACCCTCTGTTAAACAAAACCTAAGCTAGAGGTCCAGAAAAAGCTGAACTGAAGGTCAAAGAACAGATAGACAACAAATTCATCTAGCGAGAAAACCCTAGGTAAGAGAAGTGAAAGCAATCTCCAGAATAAACTAATTAAGGTAATTAAATGTCCAGACGCCAGCAAAAAATAACAAATCACACCAGGAAAATTGAAGATATGGCCCAGTCAAAGGAACAAACCAATAGTTCAAATGAAATATAAGAACTGAAACAATTAATTCAGAATATACGAACAGACATGGAAAACCTCTTCAAAACCCAATTCAATGAATTGAGGGAGGATATGAAGAAGGCAAGGAATGAACAAAAAGAAGAAATGGAAAGTCTGAAAAAACAAATCACAGAACTTATGGGAATGAAAGATACAGTAGAAGAGATGAAAAAACAATGGAAACCTACAATGGTAGATTTCAAGAGGCAGAGGTTAGGATTCGTGAACTTGAGGACAGAACATCTGAAATCCAAAAAGAAACAGAAACTATAGAGCAAAAATGGAAAAATATGAGCAGGGACTCGGGGAATTGAATGATAATATGAAGCGCAAAAATATACGTGTTGTGGGTGTCCTGGAAGAAGAAGAGAAGGGAAAAGGAGGAGAAAAACTAATAGAAGAAATTATCACTGAAAATTTCCCAACTCTTGAGAAAGACCTTAAATTACAAATCCAAGAAGTGCAGCGCACCCCACAGAGAATAGATCCAAATAGACGTTCTCCAAGACACTTACTAGTTAGAATGTCAGAGGTCAAAGAGAAAGAGAGGATCTTGAAAGCAGCAAGAGAAAAGCAATCCATCACACACAAGGGAAACCCAATAAGACTATGTGTAGATTTCTCGGCAGAAACCATGGAGGCGAGAAGACAGTGGGATGATATATTTAAATTACTAAAAGAGAAAAACTGCCAACCAAGAATTCTATACCCAGAAAAATTGTCCTTCAAAAATGAGGGAGAAATTAAAACATTTTCAGACAAAAAATCACCGAGAGAATTTGTGACCAAGAGACCAGCTCTGCAAGAAATACTAAAGGGAGCACTAGAGAAAGATATGAAAAGACAGAAGAGAGAGGTGTGGAGAAGAGTGTAGAAAGAAGGAAAATTAGATATTATATATAATTACAAAAGGCAAAATGGTAGAGGAAAGTACTACCCAACCAGTACTAACACTAAATGTTAATGGACTAAACTCCCCAATCAAAAGACATAGGCTGGCAGAATGGATTAAAAAACAGGATCCTTCTATATGCTGTCTACAGGAAACACATCTTAGACCCAAAGATAAACATAGGTTGAAAGTGAAAGGTTGGGAAAAGATATTTCATGCAAATAACAGCCAGAAAAGAGCAGGAATACCTATACTAATATCCAACAAATTAGACTTCAAATGTAAAACAGTTAAAAGAGACAAAGAAGGATACTATCTACTAATAAAAGGAACAATTCAACAAGAAGACATAACAATCATAAATATTTATGCACCGAACCAGAATGCCCTAAAATACGTGAGGCATACACTGCAAATACTGAAAAGGGAAATAGACACATCTACCATAATAGTTGGAGACTTCAATTCCCCACTCTCATCAATGGACAGAACATCTAGACAGAGGATCAATAAAGAAACAGAGAATTTGAATATTACAATAAATGAGCTAGACTTAACAGACATTTATAGGACATTACACCCCACAACAGCAGGATACACCTTTTCTCAAGTGCTCATGGATCATTCTCAAAGATAGACCATATGCTGGGTCACAAAGCAAGTCTCAACAAATTTAAAAAGATTGAAATCATACACAACACTTTCTCAGATCATAAAGGAATGAAGTTGGAAATCAATAATAGGCAGAGTGCCAGAAAATTCACAAATACATGGAAGCTCAACAACACACTCTTAAACAACCAAAGGGTCAAGGAAGAAATTACAAGAGAAATTAGTAAATATCTCGAGGCGAATGAAAATGAAAACACAACATATCAAAACCTATGGGACACACAAAGGCAGTGCTAAGAGGAAAATTTATTGCCTTAAATGCCTATATCAAAAAAAGAAGAAAGGGCAAAAATTCAGGAATTAACTGTCCACTTGGAAGAACTGGAGAAAGAACAGCAAACTAACCCCAAAGCAAGCAAAAGGAAAGAAATAACAAAGATTAGAGCAGAAATAAATGAAATTGAGAACATGAAAACAATTGAGAAAGTCAGTAAGACCAGAAGTTGGTTCTATGAGAAAATCAATAAGATTGATGGGCCCTTAGCAAAACTGAAAAAAAGAAGAAGAGAGAGGATGCAAATAAATACGATCAGAAATGGAAGAGGAGACATAATCACTGACCTCACAGAAATAAAGGAGGTAATAACAGGATACTATGAACAACTTTATGCTAATCAATACAACAATGTAGATGAAATGGACAAGTTCCTAGAAAGGCATGAACAACCAACTTTGACTCAAGAAGAAATAGATGACCTCAACAAACCAATCACAAGTAAAGAAATTGAATCAGTCATTCAAAAGCTTCCCAAAAAGAAAAGTCCAGGACCAGACAGCTTCACATGTGAATTCTACCAGACAGCCAGAAAGAATTAGTACCAACCCTGCTCAAACTCTTCAAAAAAATTGAAGTGGAGGGAAAGCTACCTGATTCATTCTATGAAGCCAACATCACCCTCATACCAAAACCAGGCAAAGATATTACAAAAAAGAAAACTACAGACCAATGTCTCTAATGAATATAGATACAAAAATCCTCAACAAAATTCTAGAAAATCGAATCCAGCTACACATTAAAAGAATTATACATCATGACCAGGTAGGATTCATCCCAGATATGCAAGGATGGCTCAACATAAGAAAATCAATTAATGTAATACACCATATCAACAAATCAAAGCAGAAAAATCACATGATCATCTCAATTGATGCAGAGAAGGCATTTGACAAGATTCAACATCCTTTCCTGTTGAAAACACTTCAAAGGATAGGAATACAAGGGAACTGCCTTAAAATGATAAAGGGAATATGTGAAAAACTCACAGCTAATATCATCCTCAATGGGGAAAAACTGAAAACTTTCCCCCTAAGATCAGGAACAAGACATGGATATCCACTATCACCATTGTTATTCAACATCGTGTTGGAGGTTCTAGCCAGAGCAATTAGACAAGAAAAAGAAATACAAGGCATCAAAATTGGAAAGGAAGAAGTAAAACTATCACTGTTTGCAGATGATATGATACTATACGTCAAAAACCCTGAAAAATCCACAGCAAAACTACTAGAGCTAATAAACGAGTACAGCAAAGCAGCAGGTTACATGATCAACGTTCAAAAATCTGTAGCATTTCTATACCCTAGCAGTGAACAATCTGAGGGGAAATCAAGAAACGAATTCCATTTACAATTGCAACTAAAAGAATAAAATACTTAGGAATAAATTTAACTAAAGAGACAAAAGACCTATACAAAGAAAACTACAAGAAACTGTTAAAAGAAATCACAGAAGACCTAAATAGATGGAAGGGCATACCGTGTTCATGGATTGGAAGACTAAATATAGTTAAGATGTCAATCCTACCTAAATTGATTTACAGATTCAATGCAATACCAATCAAAATCCCAACAACTTACTTTTCAGAAATAGAAAAACCAATAAGCAAATTTATCTGGAAGGGCACGGTGCCCCAAATTGCTAAAACTATCTTGAGGGAAAAAAACAAAGCTGGAGGTCTCACGCTGCCTGACTTTAGGCATATTATGAAGCCACAGTGGTCAAAACAGCATGGTACTGGCATAAAGATAGATACATTGACCAATGGAATCGATAGAGTGCTCAGATATAGACCCTCTCATCTGTGGACATTTGATCTTTGATAAGGCAGTCAAGCCAACTCACCTGGGACAGAACAGTCTCTTCAATAAATGGTGCCTAGAGAACTGGATATCCATATGCAAAAGAATGAAAGAGGACCCATATTTCACACCCTATACAAAAGTTAACTTAAAATGGATCAAAGATCTAAACATTAGGTCTAAGACCATAAAACAGTTAGAGGAAAATGTATGGAGATATCTTATGAATCTTACAATTGGAGGTGGTTTATATAGACCTTACACCCAAAGCAAGAGCAGTGAAGAAAGAAACAAATAACTGGTAACTACTCAAAATTAAACACTTTTGTGCATCAAAGAACTTCATCAAGAAAGTAAAAAGACAGCCTACACAATGGGAGACAATATTTGGAAACGACATATCAGATAAAGGTCTAGTATCCAGAATTTATAGAGAGATTGTTCAACTCAACAACAAAAAGACAGCCAATCCAATTACAAAATGGGAAAAAGACTTGAACAGACACTTCTCAGAAGAGGAAATACAAATGGTCAAAAGGCACATGAAGAGATGCTCAACATCCCTGGCCATTAGAGAAATGCAAATCAAAACCACAATGAGATATCATCTCCCACCCACCAGAATGGCCATTATCAACAAAACAGAAAATGACAAGTGCTGGAGAGGATGTGGAGAAAGAGGCACAGTTATTCACTGTTGGTCGGAATGTCAAACGGTGCAACCGCTGTGGAAGGCAGTTTGGCGGTTCCTCAAAAAGCTGAATATAGAATTGCCATATGACCCAGCAATACCATTGCTAGGTATCTACTCAGAGGACATAAGGGCAAAGACACAAACGGACATTTGCGCACCAGTGTTTATAGCAGCATTATTTACAATTGCAAGGAGATGGAAACAGCCAAAATGTCCATCAACAGAGGAGTGGCTAAACAAACTGTGGTATATACATACGATGGAGTATTATGCAGCTGTAAGACAGAATAAACATATGAAGTATGTAACAACATGGACCTTGAGAACATTATACTAAGTGAGACTAGCCAAAAACCAAGGACAAATACTGTATGGTCTCACTGATATGAACTGACATTAGTGAATAAACTTGGAATATTTCATTGGTAAAAGAGACCATCAAGAGATAGAAATAGGGTAAGATATTCGGTAATTGGAGCTGAAGGGATACAGACTGTGCAACAGGACTGGATACAAAAACTCAAAAATGTATAGCACAATACTACCTAACTGTAATACAACTATGTTAAAACACTGAATGAAGCTGCATGTGAGAATGATAAAGGGAGGAGGGCGGGAACATAAATGAAATCAGAAAGAAAGGTAGATGTTAAAGATTGAGATGGTATAATCTAGTAATGCCTAGAGTGTATAATAATAGTGAAATGTACAATGTACAATTTTAAAAATGTTTTTGCATGAGGAAGAAGAAAGGAATGTCATTGCAGGGTGCTGAAAATAGATGGTGATTAATATTTTTAAATGTCACCTTCTGTGTGAGACTAAAGCAAAAAATGTTTATTTGGTAGAAAATTAATATTTTGCCTAGAGCATTTCCTAATATAACTTATGTAGATAGTTTGATTGAACATCATAAGTACTAGGATCTCAGGTAGGACATGAGCCTTTGTTTGTTTGTCCAGAGTGATGCCCCAATGAATCCCAGAGTGATTTGATCAGTGAATGGAAAAGTATTTGCAAAGCCCCCTTCGGGGAATGGTGAGAACGGGGAGAAATTCAACTTCCCCAAGTTGAATTCTGATATTCTCACAAGCAGTGTGGACAACCAAAGCTATAGGCTGAGCCCCCAGTCTTGGGTTTTGTTCATGTGAAACTTAACCCCACAAAGGATAGATCAAGTCTACTTAAAATTTAGGCCTAAGAGTCACCCCCAAGAGAGCCTCTTTTGTTGCTCAGATGTGGCCTCTCTCTCCAGCCAACACACCAGCTGTCTCACCACCCTCCCCTTCTCTATATGGGAAATGACTCCAAGGGTGTGTACCTTCCTGGCAACGTGGGGCGGAGATCTTGGAATGAGCTTAGACTCAGCATCAAGGGATTTAGAAAACCTTCTCGACCAAAAGGGGGAAGAGGGAAATGAGACAAAGTGTCAATGGTTGAGAGATTCCAAACAGAGTCGAGAGGTTATCCTGGAGGTTGTTCTTATGCATCAAGTAGATATCATCTTGTTATTCAAGATGTAATAGAGAGGCTGGAGGAAACTGCCTGAAAATGTAGAGTTGTGTTCCAGTAGCCATGTTTCTTGAGGATGACTGCATAATGATACAGCTGTCACAATGTTACTGTGTGATTGTGAAAACCTTGTGTCTGATGCTCCATTTATCTACCTTGTCAACAAAGGAGTAGAACATATGGAATAAAAATAAATAATAGGGGAAAAAAATAGAATGTGGACCTAAATACCCAGAAGCACCCCCCTTTGTAAGATTTGTAACAAAAATTAATATGAATGGAGTTAATAGTTCTAATGGAATGGTGAACCCCAGAGCCATGTCAGTGCCGGCAAAATGGCAGAATTCATACAGCATCAAATTTGTCCTGCAAGAGCTTTGATGCCTAATGATGTCTAAAGAAAATATGAAACTCCCTCAGTTGCCTAAAGGACGTTACAGTAGTTAATCAAAAAGAAAAACCACAGGCTCTCCCCCCACCCCCATTCAATTTAAGCAGTCTTTATTTTCCACAGTAGTAAATTTTCTAGATCTGTCTTGATAGACCTCAAAATACTGGAAAAGAAGTTCCCATTCAAAGCAAGATTAGAATTTACTGTAATTTACTGTTAAGATACTGTAAATGATACTAATTTTTTGTCCATTTGAAATATATAAGTTGTGCTATAACAGATTGTACTGTCCAGTGTAAGCACTTTCTATGTAATTGAACTTCTGGGATCATGAAAGTGTATTTAGCCTGGGCCACGGTGGCTCAGCATGCAGAGTTCACACCTGCCATGCTGGAGACCAGAGTTCAATTCCCAGTACCTGCCCATGCAAAAAAAAAAAAAAAAAAAAAAAAAGTGTATTTAAATTGGTTCCCATCATAACTGGTGGGGCACATCTAACTTAACTGTGAGAAGACACATCACACAATCACCTTGCTGCTGATTATGTGGCCTGGGGTCTCTGCCTTCTCCCCCTTCCTTTCTCCTTCCTTCTCTCCCTCCAACACCCTTCCAGATTGGGGTGGCTTTTGAGACTAGATGTGAAGGTTTCAGGTCCCAAGGCTGGGACTACTGCTGGGTGCTGGCTGCATGTGGGTGCTTCATCTGCACCCCCCGGTTTCTTGTTTCATGTCTTAAATGACTACCCCATCCCAAGCCGTCACCCTTTCCCCACTCTCACTACCATCTTGGTTGAAGAAGAGATTGTAATCCCCACCTCATCCCCAATTCTTCTCCCTTCTGAAATTGGCCTTTGGTTAGGAATTCTTTCAGGGCTTTCCCCATATCTACCCCCCCCCACCCCTGCCAATTAAGGGAGCTGCTTTTTCCTTCCTCCTTGTGACGTCCCTTCCTTCATTCACTGCTTTCCACACACTACCTTGCTTTGGCCAGAAGCCATCAAGTAAGGCTGGAAAGCCTCTGACCTCCGTCATTTAGTTTGGAACCACATTTCTTTACTCTTCACCAGCCTGGGAAATGAAAATTGGGTCCTCAGCCCTGCCACCCTCTGCTGTCATTGCCAGCTGATGTATTCTTTTTTTAGCTCAGGTTTTGATATGGTGAAAAGAACCTTTACCAGAGTTGCTCAAACCTGCCAGCTCTCAGAGTCCTTGGTGGTTAAACTGGGAGAAAGGCCACATGAAGACCCCTGTAAGCACACACATTCCCTCGGAATGAATTGTTTTCTTTCCTTGTAATTGCTTTTACTTTTAAAAATTGAAGAAGTTTTAAACAGGGCTCTCATTTGATTTTCCTTGTAGTCCGTTTGAGTCTAATTTGGAATCTGCAACTGGAACAAAAAGAACCTTGAATTAGGTGCATACTTTGGTTTTGGTGCTGCTGCCTCTACGATCCTCAGCAGGGATTCAGAAAGAATTCGGTGTGCACAGCAGATCCCTGAAATTGGCAGGCTTGACTTTCTGAGAAATTGCTGCCTTCTCCAACTTTTCTGTTCATTCAAGACCATTAAATGCTAAAATGTGGATGCATACCGAAATAAAAGCAATTCATAGTGTCTTAAAGTTTTGTTTTATTTTTTAATATAGTATTTGTGTAAAACCACCTTTCAGAGTAGCAGATATCAAATCTGAAAAGTAATTGATATTTCCATTAATCTTTTTCTGGGGAAAACCTTAGTTATAAGGATTTAACATCCTGTAGGTAAAGTTTAACAGTATTCCATAAGCAGCCTTTTATTGTCAGACCATTACCTGATTTTAATATAATAATAATAATAAAAAGAACCAAAAGGGTAGTTCATGGGTAGCTCAGTGGTAGAATTCTCACCTGTCATGAGGGAAACCCAGGTTTGATTCCCCAACTGTGCACCATCAAAAAACAAAACAAAACTAAAATGAACGAAACATTCATTCCAGACTACTAAATGCTGAAATGTGGATGCATACCGAAATAAAAGCAATTCATAGTGTCCTGAAGAGGAAATAAAAATGCCTTAAAAAACACATGAAAATATGCTCAGTATCACTAACTGTTAGGGAAATGCAAATCAAAACCGCAATGAGATACCATTTCACACCTAGTAGAATGACCATTATCCAACTCTAATTGTTGGTGAGGATGTGAAGAAATAGGAACACTTATTCACTGCTGGTGGAATTATAGAATAGTGCAGCGTCTTTGACAAGAAGTTTGGTGGCTCCTCAGGAAGCTGAGTATAGAACTGCCATATGATCTTGCAATCCCGATACTAAGTATATACCCAGAAGGATTGAAAGCAGGAATGTGAACAGACATTTGCATACCAATGTTCATAGCAGCACTATTCACAGTTGCCAAAAAATGGAAGCAACCCAAAAGTCCATCAAATGATGAATGGATAAAGAAAGTGTGGTATATACATATGGAATATTGTTCAAAGTAAGAAGGAATGGATAAGGATGATCCTTGAGAACATTATGTTAAGTGAAATATGTCAGCTGCAAAAGGACAAATATTGTATGATCTCACTAGTATGAGCTAATTATAAGTAAGCCCATACAGTTAAAATACAGAATATAGTTTAACAGGCAGTAGAACGTGGGTAGAGAGTGGGGAGCAGATACTTAATGTGTGCAGAATTTTTAACTAGGTTGAATTTGAATGTTTGAAAATGGATAGAAGTAATGGTAGCACAATATGGTGAGTACAATTAACAGTACTAAATTATGTGTGTGATTATGATTGAAAGGGGGAGGTTTAGAGTAGAGTATGTCAATTGAAGGAAAGCTAGAGCATAAAACAGGACTGTGTAACAGTGAATCCTTTGGTGGAAGATGATGGTAATTAATAGTAAATAAATGTTCTTTCATGAACTAGAACAAATGTATGTCAATATTACAAAGAGTAAAATAATAGAGTGCTATATAGGGAAAATGCACCTACTGCAAATTATGGACTGTAGTTAACAGTAGTTGTTTTAATATCCTTTGATCAAGATTAAAAAATGTGTCACACCAATCCTCTGGGTCAATAATGGGGAAGATAAAGGATATGATATGTGTTGATTTTTCTTGTTTTTTCCCTCTGAATAATGAAAATATTCTAAAATTGAGTGTGTTTTTGCACAACTATGTGAAGATACTGTGAATCATTGATTGTACAACTCAACACTTTGAGTGGGTTGTATGATATGTGAATATAGCTCAATAAAACTGGAAAAAAAGCAGGAAGACTGGCAAGATAAGAAATAGTATATTTGATATATATATAAACAATAATAAAATTGCCTTGTTCTATTTCAGATTTTAAAAGAAATGTATGCTTAATAAAACAAAATAGATAATATATTTTAAAAGAAGGTAATTACTCATAATTCCTCCCGAAAGATAGCTACCATTAGTATATTGTTATTGCTCCTTCAGAATTTTGTTTGTATGATATGTATATAGATTTCAAAAATTGTATCATAATCTAAATACTTGTTTGTGGCCTGCTCTTTTTCCACAGCAATATATTATCAGTATATATGGGATCATATATATTACAATTTAAATAATTTTTAATTTTTATATAGTAAGAAAGACTGAAAAGGAATATATAAAAGTTGCATTCATTATTGTATTATGATGGTGAGGCTAGTTTTGACCCTTTTCCCCAACTTTCTAAAATTGCGATTTTAATGAAAATATATTTTAGAAAGAGCTTTATTGAGATATAACTCATATTCCATAAAATTCACCAATTTAAAGTGTAGAAGTCAGTGGTTTTTCATATATTAACAGAGTTGTGCAACCAGCACCACTATGGAATTTCAGTGCATGTTCATCATTCCCACAAAGAAACTGCACCCATTAGCAGTCACTCCCCATTCCTCCCTTCCTCCCTGTCCCTGCAATTGCTGATCTCCTTTATGTTTCTATGGATTTGCCTATTCTAGACATTTCATATAAATGGAATCATACAATACTTGACCTTCTGTGATTGATATTGTTAGATAAACGAAGACCATGACAAAATGAAAACAACACAATTGATCTAACAGGTCCAGGTAAACTAGGAAGCACTATTATGGTATATAGTCAGTTTTGTTCCTCTTTGTGTACATCTATATTCCACTGTATTTTTGTATATCTTTTCATATGTTGCCCCAGCAGTGAATTTTGAAAAACTTAGAAACAATTTAGTGTGCTTTAAATTTAGTGCTCAAGGAAACCAAATTACTCTCTCTGACTTCTCTGTGCAGATGGCAGATATCCCAAGCCAGAATTAATATCCTGGATTGAACAAGGGGGACATCCATTCAGAAATTGGAAAGAATCACAGACATCAGAAAACAACATTTGTTCCTCTGCTCATAAGCATTTTGATCCAGTTACTGAGGGACAGATGTTTGAGGGTGAGTATTAAGAAATCAGGGCCCTGAGAAAGGGGAAAAATTCAACTTCCCCATTTGGAGAATTCCTGATATTCTCACAAGCAGTGAAGACAACCAAATCAATAGGCCAAGCTCTCAGTTTTTGGGGTTTGTTCATATGAAACTTATCCCTGCAAAGGATAGGCTAAGCCTGCTTAAAATTAGGCCTGGAGCAGGCAATGGTGGCTCAATGGCAGAGTTCTCACCAGCCATGCCAGAGACCTGGGTTTGATTCCTGGTGCTTGCCCATGTTAAAACAAAAAAATTAGGCCTGAGTCACCCCCAGAGAACTTCTTTTGTCTGATGCTCTTTTTATCTATGGTATGGACAGATGAACAAAACATATGGATTAAAAATAAATAAATAATGGGAACAAATGTTAAAAAAAAATAGATGTATACATGGGGAAAAATATACCTATTACAAACTATGGACTATGGTTAACAGTAATATTTTAATATTCTTTCATTAATAGTTAACAGATGTACCACACCAATACTATGGGTTAGTGGGGGCGGGGGATAAGGAGTATGGATTGGGTTTTACTTTTTATTTTTATTTCCTTTCTGGGTAATGAAAATGTTCCAAAATTAATCATGGAAATGTATGCACAACCACGTGATGATACTGTGAGCCAGTGATTGTATACTTCAGATGGTTTGTATGGTATGTGAATATATCACAATAAAACTGTATTTAAAAAAAAATTATACATATATATATTCTAGGGTGAAAGTCATGCTTTTCTTTTTTATAACTGCAATGTGAAGGAACTCAAAAGACTTCACTGAAGTAAATATCACATTTTTTTTTTTCTGTTTAAGCATCTATTTAAGCATCTTTTTGAGGTCTGCCACATTCCTTCACCCTATTCTCAGCTCTCACTGGCTGTGTAGTCATGACAGATAACTCATACTTCCTCTGTCTGTTTTCTCAGCTATAAAATAAGGTTAATGATATTGTTCACTGGATTAAATAAAATAGTATGATAATTATATCTAGTAAAAAAAAAAAAAAGAAATCAGGGCCCTGAACTTGAGATGTCACACTCCAGTTTCATATTCCCAGGTCTTTTATGTCTTCATATTTGACCAGGCTGAGGCTTGAGTTCAGGTATATTCTAGAGAAAGGCAGTTAGTATAGTGATTGGGCTTGGATTCTAGAGCCTTTTCTGGTGACCTTGGGCAAGTTATTCAATACCTCTTGGTATTTAAATTTATTTTTCTATAAAATGAAAACAATAAACATACTTACATCATAGGATTAAATCGGTTCATGTATTAAAGTGTTAAAATGACACATCGCACACAGTAAGGGTTCAATAAATGTAACATATTCTTATTAGGAGTTGGGAAAATACCAAACTCAGAGACTGATTATACAGTTCTGTGACCAAAATTGCTTCCTTCCTATCTGGAGACTGTCACCTCTGTTTGAATGCTTAGAAATTGGCTCACTACTTTTGTTGCTTGTCATAATGGGAGAGTCTGAGATTTTTGAATTCTTAAAAGTTAATAATAAAGTAGAAAATGAGAAAGCCAAATGGGAACATCATTCCAAGAAATTATTATCCTAAGATATGTCTCTTCAGTTTAGTTTCAGCAGACTGTCACAGAATTCCTTTTGGTCATGAAATATAACCACAATGATAAGCATTTGATTGTGTTGCTCAGTAGAAGCTAGATTTCTAGGCCATCAAATGTCACTGTTATGGATCACTTTACTGGTAGCATATATCCATATCATTGTAGAACATTAAAAAGAATACTGACTGAAATTATGTTTTCAATTTCAGGAAGCAAAAAATTTGTAAATTCAGGAGAAATTAAATGCCATTTCCAGTTAGGCTCTCATCAGAATATCCGACGGGAACAGGGGCACTTCCAATGTAATGACTATGATAAGAGTTTCTGTCTGAAGAACAAACTGAAAGGGGTCAGACACACTGGAGAGAAGCCATTTTCATGCAGTATATGTGGCCGAGTCTTCACCCAGCATTGTAAGCTCCGTGATCACCTGAGAGTGCACAGTGGGGAAAAGCCCTTCCATTGCCCTGAGTGTGACAAGAGCTTCCGCCTGAAGGACGTTCTGAAGATTCACCAGCGCACCCACAGCAAAGAGAGGCCGTTTTCTTGTGGGAAGTGTAGAAAGAGCTTTACCACACAGTTTAAGCTCACCCAACACTTGAGAGTACACACAGGAGAAAAGCCTTTTCAGTGTTCCAAGTGTGACAAGAGTTTCCGCCTGAAGTCACAGCTGCTCACCCACCAACGCCTACACACAGGGGAGAGACCTTTCCACTGCCCCGAGTGTGATAAAAACTTCCGAGAAAGGGGACACATGCTTACGCATCAGCGCATACATAGGCCTGAGAGGCCATTTTCCTGTGGAGAGTGTGGCAAGGGTTTCTTTTGTAAGTCTAAACTTGATCAACACTTAAGAGTGCACACAAAATCCTGTAGTGCTCCAAATCAGGCTGATATTAAGAAACGGCTTAGCCAATTGTATGCGATGATAGAGGCTGATTGGAGTTGAGGTGGAGTGGAACATCCAAGGTTAGAACAGAACTTATATTGCCTGAAAATCCACATCAGTATCCAAACCCATGGTAGACAGATTTTAGGAACAGGGGCCCATTTTTGAGCAAGAATGTAACACCAGTGAGGAATATGAGAAACCACAAAGGATTTTCTTCTTTAAAATAACCAATTATACATCCTATCCATTGATAAAAAGAGATATAAGCTGTATCCACCATCTTAAGTGGTAATTTCCCTTAAATGCTAAGCTGGCTCCGAATCCCAGCTTGAATTAAGACCAGAAGGAAATCCCTCCAGTACATTCCCAGAGTTGAAGGAATCAGGGTGTCTGTTAAACGTCAGTTCTACTTTTATTTATATTCGGAATGATGCTAAACTATGGGTTTAAATTCAGTCATTTTCATTGCAAGTGCCGATATAGTAGCAGAAGTGGCTTTGATTGATATATTTTGGATCTGATAGCAATAAAGCAAGTTGTCTGAATTTTAGTTTGTCTGTTTGTATGAATGATGAAGTTTTGCAGCAGGTTCGTAGTATTTTTGCATAGTTTTCCCTGAGGAAATTTCAGCAAAATTTGGCTAATCTGAGTTCAACAAACATAAAACTGAAGGTTTTAAGAAGTATAGAACTAGAATTTAGGCAAGAGATTCTGGCAGGTATTGATTTGCGAATTCTAGAATGCAAGTGCTATTTGAAGCTGAGAGAGTAAATGAAATTCCGAAGAGTGAATATCTAAGCAAACAATAAAAGCTGGGTCAAGACAAAATAATGAAGATGAATGGCTATATCAGGGAGCATTACAGACAGCAAGTTTAGTGTGGAAAGTTCTTAAGCAAATGTTTAAAATAAACATGATATGAGTAGAAGGCTAGAAAAAGGATGAACATTGTACAACACCAAATATCTATAATCTTGAGCAGGGTTGTACTCCAGGCAAAGAACTCCTAACTTTCAGAGGGTTCATGTTCATGTAAAAAGAATGGCTGTATTGAAATTCTGAGGGAAGCCAGAAAATGAGCTTGCCAGTGAGCTATAATAAATATTACTGTACAACAATATTTCAAGGCTGGTTTTCTCTGGAATGTTAGCCCCCAAGATATAATTATATGAACAATTGGTTTAAAGTAAACAGTTCTCTCAACACCACAGATTCTGAAATGTATTTCTGTACATTGTGATCTCCAAGGGTGAAATGTAATGTGCAGTATATTTTGAATACATTTGACCTTTGGATTCTCACCACCCACCCCCATCCACACACAAAAAATAAACTCAACATCCTCTAGAACTAAAGTTTTGCAGAACTCATTTTGGAAATTTTATTGAAGAATAGTCTTTGCTCCAGCCATGTAACTCTCAGTCTTGTTAAGAAGAATGAGAATTCCAGGGAATGAAGGTCTGCAATTTTAGGTGACAAAGAAAACAGACCTTTACAATTGGTGTGTCCTCTTGCCTCAAGAGATGGGACACAAACAAAGGTCACTGGTAATATTAAGAGACTATCATTTAGGCAGATTTATAATTAGTCAGAGACACATGATGATGTCTGTTGTGTTCTATGGGTAGCAGATCTCACAAAGCATATAGATAGATTAAACCCAAGTCAAGAAGAGAGGGCTCATACTATATATGAATACCACTGGTGTGGGAAAATGGAGTAGGAAAATGTTATAATGGCCCAAATATGGACTTTGATGGAGACTAAATGTCAGAATCGCTAGTTTGGTGTTTTCATATATTGCCTGTTAATAATGAAGGATCTCAGAGATAGTAAAAGATACAGAGTGTGTGAGTTTTGTAAGACCCTGGAAGCATTTTGGAGGAGGTTGACAGGGAAAGGATAAATTCGAACTAAACCAAAGTGTCTCAGGTTGCTGACACCAGAAATGAAAAATGGTAACAGCAGTGTTTAAGTAATAGAGGATTTCTGGAAAAGAAGGTGTCATAAGCACAGAATCATCAAACTTTCTTTATGATCCTTTCCAAAATTCCTGAAAAGAAAAACCAATGCTGAGATATCTTGATGAAATCACTGAATTTCAAAAATATGGCATATTGCCTACCAGCATTTGAAAAGAAGAATCTTATCACAACAGAATAAAAATCTGACTTTCCCAACAATAAATATTAAATGGACAGAATGGTAAAAACAAACAAACAAAAATCCAACATTCCCAGCAATGTTATCACAATAGTTTCTACTTCAGTCATTATTTAACATGGAATGCATTGTAATACATTAGTGTATGCCTGGAACATCCAAGAGAATAGGCTAATGTTATAAGTAGCAAGAAAGATCCCATTCACGGAAGTACAGTTGCTGTCTTGATTCAAGATAGGAGCTTAAAAAGATTAAAAACTAAGCATATGGGATAGCGCAACAGTGACTCAAGTGGCAGAATTCTTGCCTGCCATTCCAGAGACCTGGGTTCAACTCCTATAGCCTACCCATGCCAAAACAAAACAAACAAAAAAGCTAAGCATATGCATATAACTGACTCTTCTTCCCTTCAATATCATATTAAAATTATAATAAGATATTTTAAGCCTACAAATCCATGACACTATAGAAAATTCACAGGGGGCCATCAACAGACAAGAAATCTCAAGAGATTTCAGAAAGAAGGAAAGTTTAAAGAATGATATCCAGTGAAGTAGAGCAGAATTAGCCACAACCTGGAAGAAGCAGGAAGGGAACTAAAGCTGAAGAGGATATTAATTTGCTCAGTAAAACCTAAACTTGGGGAAACCAGGTAGGATAGAGGGCTGAAAACAGACTTTAACTGACAGTCTTTTGCACTGAAAAGTCAATGCCCCCACTCCATCTTCTGCTACTACCACTAATACACCATTACCAGGAAGAATGTCTGCCAGCTAGATACTTACCTTGTAAGGAAAAAAAGGGAATTAAACCATCTGGATATACTTAGAACGGTTGTTGTGTATGTTGTCCGAAATCAAAGCCTTCCTCATCCTAAATGCTTGTGTGTGGAATGCCAAAGGGTGTGGTGGTCACAGAAAGTCTTACAAGGTCAGGTTCATTCATTTAAGCCTTTGACATCCATTCCCTTTGAAGATCCAATGGAATACTCAACAAGTTACCACATTTCAAAGACTTTTTCTTGAGATAAGAACTACATTATTGCATCTTTCACTCCTCCCCTGGTCTTAAAAAGAAGTCTTCACTTTGTGTGGCTCAAAGGCCCTTTGGAGGGCAATGAATGGTCTTAGTATTAGAGAATCCTACCAACCAGAATAGGAGAAACCAAGTTTGATATGAAGATCTAGCATGTGAACACTTAAAGAGTCTGAGATAAAATGCAATTCAAGACAATAGGAAGAGTAGTCAGAAAAGAAGCACAATGCATGGTGTCAAAGAAACCAAGGGAGACGGGAGTACAAGAAAAAGGAAATGGAAATTCCCGATAGAGGTTCAAGGGCAGAATAGAGCTGGCAGAATAAAGAGTCAGTGAACTTAAAGATAAGACCGTCAAAATCAGTCATCCAGTCTGAGAAACCGAAGAAAGAATGAAGAAAATTGAAGAGCCTGATGAACCTGAGAGACACCATTAAGTGTACCAATATACACGTTGTAGGGGTCCCAAAAGGAGAAAAGAGGGCAGAGAGAATATAGTAGTTTGGAGCTATGTAGCCCGGAAGAAACATGTTTTTAAACTTAGTCCATTCCTGTGGAGTGGACTCTTGTAAATAGGACATTTTGATGAGGTTACTTCAGTTAAGGTGTGGCTGAACTGAACCAGAATGGGTCTTAATCCTATTACTAGGGACTTTACAGAAAAGACGAGGGAAAAAGTGACAGGGAAAAAAGCTGGAAGTCAACAGAACCTGGAGGAGAAGGGAAAAGACACCCCCATGGGATAGAAAAGCTAAAGGGTTGCCAGCTAAACCTGGATCAGTCTTAATCCTATTACTGAAGGCCTTATACAGAAGGTCACTGACAGAGAGAAGGCTAGTGGGGGTACTCAGAAGCTGAACATCAACACAACCCAGAAGAGAAAGGAGACGCCAGGAAAGGCCAACATATGTGTTGTTTCTGATAGAAAAACCAAGGACCAAGAGTCACTGGAGCCAGCTGCAGAATACCACAGTCTTCTGGGAGAAAGCATCACCTTGATGACACC
Source organism: Tamandua tetradactyla (assembly GCF_023851605.1). Classification (NCBI taxonomy): domain Eukaryota; kingdom Metazoa; phylum Chordata; class Mammalia; order Pilosa; family Myrmecophagidae; genus Tamandua; species Tamandua tetradactyla. Next base: position 193,427,247 of record NC_135327.1, on the reverse strand, counting down.
TTGTTTTTGGACTTGTCCTTGCCTCAAAAACATGAATGAATAAATTCCTCCTTTGTGAGCCAACCTATCAGATGGTAATTGTTTTAGCAGTGAGGAAGGTAAAATGGAATATTCAAAGAAATAATGGCAGAAAACTACCTAAATTTCATGAAAGATATGGATATACTCATGCAAGATGCTCAATAAACTCCAAACAGAATAAACCCAAATAGACCCATGCCACAACACATTATAATCAAACTATTAAGTGCCAAAGATAGAGATTTCTGAAAGCCACAATAGAGAAGCAACATGTCACATACATGGGAGCTTCAATAAGACTAAGCCCTGGTTTCTCATCAGAAACCATTGAGACAAGAAGGCAATGAGATGACATATTTAAAGTGCTGAAAGCAAAAAAATTCTAACCCATGATTGTATATCTGGCAAAACTATCTTTCAAAAATAAGGAAATGATTAAGACATTCCCAGATAAACAAAAGCCGAGTGAGTTCATCACCACTAGACTGGCCCTATAAGAGATGCTACAGAAAGTTCTGCAGGTTGAAAGAAAAGGACAGTAGACACTAGATAGAAGCTGCATGAAGGAATAAAGATCTTCACTGAGGGTAACAAAAGGGATTAATTAAATTCCAGTATTATTTTTTGTGTGTGTAACTCAACTTTACTTCTTACAGAATTAAAAGTCAAATGCATATAAAGCAATGATAAATCAGTGGTTTGCAGTTCAGTGTATAAACATGATAAGAACTACGAAAAGTTGGGGGGATGGAGAGGTATAGGAGTATAGTTTAAATATATTATCAAAGTTAATTTGGTATAAAAGCAAATGACATTGTTATATATTTAAGATGGTAAATTTAAGGCCCAGGATAATGACAAAGAAATTATGTAAGCTCAGAGACATTGGAGTACGGATTGATAGGAGCAGGTAGGGGGAGATAGGGATTAATGAAAAATGGGAATGGGGCTCCTGTTTGGGGAGCTGAATGGAGGTTGGTGAAGGTACCACAACATAGGGAATGTGATTAATCCCATAGAATGCTACGCTTGGGAGTGGTTGATATAGGAAAGTTTTGTTGAATATGAAAGAAAGAGAGAAAGACAGGGAGGGAGGGAGAGAAGGAAGAAAAGAAGGAAGGAAGGAGGGAGGGAGGAAGAGAGTAAGAAAGAACAAATAAAGAGATCATGATAAAGGCAATTCATGATCCTGGGGAGAATTTAAAAAGGAAGATAAGACCCAAATGGACATTACTGAGACATATGAAAAATTTGATACAAAGATTATATCAAATCTTTATATCAAATTTTGATATATTTATATCAAAATATATTTATATCAAGGTTAATTTCTTGAACTTGATCAGTGTACTTAAGGAAGGTACATAGCAAATATCCTTGATCTTAGGAAATATACATGGCAATATTAAGTATTCAAGGAGCCTGAGGTATGCAACCTATGCTCAAGTGTTCAGAAAATGGATTGATAAATAGACGCATAGTCAAACAGCTAGATGAATAGGTAGCTAGAGTGATATGGCAAAAGTGGCAAAGGTTAAATTTGGTGGATTTGGGTATCCTGGAGAATTAGAGTACGCTGGAATTTTCTATATGGGCTTTGTATTATTTTTGTAACTGTCCTGTACATTTCAAAATAAAAAGTTTATAAATGAATGAATAAATAAATAGCTTAGCTAAGAAGGGATATGATGCTGGGTATAGTGGTGAGTACTTGAGAAGAAGAGGGCTTCTTTTTTTAGTAATGAGATTGAGTAGCCAAAGAAAAGACAACAAATGCCTAGATGTTTAATGTTTCCTGAACACTACTTGCTACTCTATGGGCTTCCTTAGGCAACCTGGCGGCTGTAGGGTTAACCTTGTGAGTACACTGACTTTCTGAATTCACTGATTTTAGTTGGATCCTTTCCAAGTAAAGGACCACAGTGGTACTTGCATCATTCCCCTGTTTCGAATGTCTCTGGGGAAAGGAACCAAATGGCTATCTGTGAAGAAAGAGCTTCCAGAACTTGTTGGGAATGAGACACTTATATACACATGTAGAAATGGAGAGGCTTACTCTTTTTCAAAGAGGGAGACTTGGTGATTCCCGTTTTTCACATTCCTATTTCCAGAACTGGCTGCCTCCAGTGGCACACAAAAGCTTTACACAAAAGCTTAGGTCAAATACATATATTTTTGCCTAGCAGCCTCTCCACTACATGGGTCCCTAATGGTGGGCCCAGCTGAAGACAAAGGTTACTTTAGCTCAATTGTATCCGTGAGGATATTCTTGGTCATATCTAACTCTACTGCAGATATGTGGACACAATGACTATTAGATAAGTCTTTTTCTAACCCAGTCCTCTCTTATCAATTTGCTAGGAAGAGTGTGGAGTGAGTTGCTCATGGTGGATCATGGAAACACAGGCCCAGACACAGTAGACTCCCAGCAAATGACCACTTTATTGCTTGTATAACACATGTCCAAAAAAGGAGGGAAAAAGTTCATGCCCTGGCCAACCCCCTGAGGAGGCCAACAGCTCAGTGGTTTCTCACAACTCTTTGCACTGGAAATCAGAGACACCTGCACTGACTAAGAAACATGTTTAATACACTCCAGAGTGAGGGGGATCTGTCAGTCAGCAAGACAAGCAGCTAGGCCTAGTTAAGGTTTAATATTCCCACACACACACCTGCAGTCTGCAGTCTCTTGTGAAATACAAACGTACAGAACGCCTGCATTCAAACAAACAAGAGTATAAATATAAACAGGTGCACACAAACAAATGAGGTGAAAAAGTGGGGGTTAGGCAAAGGCTGGGAGATAACCACTGACTATATCCTTGACCCCCCCCACAGAGAGAGCAACCTCTTTGATACTAAGTGGAAACCATATATCGTAAAGGATTTATTGTCCAGAATATATATATATTTTTATATATATGAGTTTATATATATATATATAAAACTCATATAATTACAACAGAAAGACAATCAACCCAATTCAAAACTGGTGAAAAGATTTCAATAGATAGTTCTTCAAAACAGGCATACAAATGGCCAGTAAGCCATTCATCAAAAGATGAGTCATTAATCATTAGGGAAATGCAAATCAAAACCATAATTATATACCACTTCATAACCACCAGAATGGCTGCTAATAATAAAAACATTTTAAAAAATGCTTTGAAATTTATTGTGGTGATGAATATATAACCAAGTGATGATACTGTGAACCACTGATTTTACTCTTTGGATGGATTATATAGTATGTGAATTTATCTCAATAAAACTGCTTTAAAATGTAGAAAATAACAAGGTTGAAGAGGATGTGGAGAAAAAGCAAAGCCCATTCATTTTTGGTGGCAATATAAAGTGATGCACCCACTGGAGAAGATAGTTGGGTGCCTCCTCAAAAAGTTAACTATCGAACTCCCATATGACCTGACAATCCTGTTTCTAGGAAAATGCCCAAGGGAACTGAAAGCAGGGACTCAAACATATTTTGTACACAAATGTTCACAGCAGCATTATTCACAATAGCCCAAAGTGGAAGCAACCCAAGTGTTCACCAGCAAGTGAATGGATAAACAAAATGTGCTATATACATACAATTGAATATTATTCAGTCATAAAAAGAAATATGACAACATAAATGAACCTTCAAGACAACATGTTGAGTACAAATATTGTATGATCTCACTTATGTGAAATAACTGGAATTTGCAAATTCATAGAAAATAGATACAGGTTACCAGGGGCAGTGCGGGGCGGGGGGGAAGAATGGGAGTGAATGAAGAGTTCATGATCATGGGTCAGAGTTTCTATTTGGGGTGATGAGAAGTTTGGTAATGAATGGTAGTGATGGTAGTACAACATAATGAATTTATTTACTATCATTGAATTGTATACTTAAAAATGGAAAATATTGTTTTAAATACCTTACAATAGAAATTTTATTAAAAAGAAATTAATTGAATAGAAAATAGAACATCATAGAGAAAATCAATGAAACCAAAATTTCTTCTTTGAAAAAAATCAAAAATTTAAAACCTTATCTAGGTTAAATATAAAAGTGAGATGACTTGAATTACTACAATCAGAATTTAAAGAGGAGAAATTACTTCTGAAATTACATAAATGAAAAGGATCATAAAAGAATGTGATAAATAATTGTACATCAACAAATTATATCACTTAAAGGAAATGGAAAAACCCTGGAAGATACAAATTACTGGAACAGATTTATGAAGAAACTGACAATAGAATAGACTCATAGCAAGTGAAGAGATTAAATAATAATAAAAATAAAACAACCCACAAAGAAAACCCCTAACCCAGACAGTTTCAGTGTTTTATTCTATCAAACATATAAAGAAGTATTAATAGAAACTATTCACAAATTCTTTGAAAAAAAAAAGTAAAAGAAATAATACTTCCCAACTCATGCCTGGAGGCCGGTATTACCCTGACACCAAACCACTGATGTCACAAGAAAACTATGAATATGAATGCAAAACTCTTCAAGATAATACTAGCAAATGAAATCCAGCAACATAAGAAAAGAATTATATGACCAAATGAGATTTATCCCCAAAATGCAACATTGGTTTAATGTCTGAAAACCAATAAATGTAATATTATATCAATAGGATACAAACGAAAATCGCACAATAATCTCAGTAGACGAAAAAAGAATTTGACAATATCCAACACCCTTTCATGATAAAAACTAGGAATCGAAGGGAATGTCCTCAACCTGATGTACAGCATCTACAAAAATTCCACCACTAATCTCCTACTTAATGGTGAGAGTGGAAACTTTCTCTCTATGGTTAGGACAGACAAGGATGTCTGTCTCACCACTTTTATTCAACATTGTCCTGGAGGTTCTAACCAGAGAAGTTTGGCAAGAAAAAGAAATAAAAGGCATCCAGTTTTTAAAGGAAGGAATTAAAACCATCTATATTCTCAGAAAACATGCTCTACTAAGTGAGGAATCTTAAGAAACCCCTAAAAACTACTGGAACTAATAAAGAAGCTCAGCAAGGTTGAAGGATACAAGGTCAATATACAAAACTCAGTTGTCTCTATATAATTACAATGGACAATCCAAAAATGAAGTTAAGTTATAGTTCCACTTACAATAGAATCAAAGAGAATAAAATCCTTGGGAATAAATTTAACAAGAGAAGAGCAAAACTTGTATTCTGAGATCTACAAAACACTACTGGAAGAAATTAGAGATCTAAGCAAATGGAAAACATTCCGTGCTCATGAATTGGAAGTGTTAGCTGTGTTAAGATAACAATACTCCCCTAATTGATCTATTGATTCAATGCAATCCCTATCAGAATCCCAGCTCACTTCTTTGCGGAAATTGATAAATGTGTTCTATAATTTACATGTAACTGCAAGGGACCCATAATAGCCAAAACAACCTTAAAAAAGAAAAATAGAGCAGGAGGACTCACACTTTTTTATTTTAAAACATACTACAAAACTAAAATAATCAAAATAATGTGCTATTAGCAAAAGAATGGACATGAAGATTAATAGAATAGAATTTTGAGTTCATAATAGACCCATATATTTTTGATACATGTGCCAAGATCATTCAATGAGGAAAGAATTGCATTTCCAACAAATTATGCTGAGGAAACTAGATAGCCACATTCAAAAAAATGAAGGCGCACCCTTACCTTACATCATATATAAAAATAAACTCAAATGGGAATGGCCCTATGAGAACTACTAAGGGGAGTCCTGCCAGATGAACAGATAGGAGAGAGAGAGGTCTGGAGGAGGGTACAGAATGAAGAATATTAAAAAGTTAAGCTAAAGGATTTTTAAAAAGGAAAAAAAAAATCTGACAAATAAAAACCGAAGGATAACATGGTTCATGCAAGAACTACCTATATAGTAATCTAGATTAAACTTGCCAATCAAAAGACATAGACTAGCAGAATGGATTAAAAATTATGACCCCTGTAAATATGCTGTTGACTTATCTTAGATCCAAAGATGCTGTGTTAGTCAGGGTTTTCTAGAGAAACAGAGCCAACAAGAGAAATCTGTAAATATGAAATTTGTAAAGGTGTCTCACGCAACTGGGAATGGAAGAGTCTGAAATCCATGTGGAAGGCTGTGAAGCTGGTGGCTCCAATGAAGGGTCTGGACCAATTCCAGAGGAGAGGCTCGCTGGCTGAAGATAACATAGTGAAAGAGTCTCTCTTCTTCCTTAAAAACTTTCAACTGACTGGATTATCTCATTGTAGGAGACATGCTTTAGTTGATTGCAGATGTAATGAACCACAGATACAATCAACTGACTGATGATTTAATATACCAGCCTTCCAGATTAGGAACCAGCCACAGAATATCATTGCAGCAATGGTCAGGCCAGTGGTTGTCTGACCAGACAACTGGGTATCATCACTTGGCCAACTTAACACCAGAATCTAACTATCACAGTCCACCCCTTGTCAACTTGGCAACTATATACATCACCTTGAAATACGCTTAATTTCCAAATAGAACACATTAACAAACATATGTTTCACATGTGTTTCACCTAACAATACTCAACTATCCTGCATGCAACCAGAAACGCACTATATCTCTCCAGAAAAGGGTGCAAGTCCTCAGGTAACATTCACTCTTTAAATTCATATCCTATTACTTAAATACTATAACATGACCAATGCAACTTATGTCATGTGATAAGAATAAAACAAGATATTTGCTTATGTACAAATGCCAACATACTTAAAACAGGGAGGAAATATTCATACAATCACAGTCCTCATTTCTGTAACTGGTCATGTGGTCATAGTTCATATTTATCACTACTTTCTTCTAATACCCATTCCATGTTCCCTTTACGCTTAGTAAGCACTTCAGTTGGCCATGGTTCTTTGCCAGGTGGGGTGAGCCAAACCTTCATTCCTGAACTTTCTTGTCTATTGGTAGTCTTGCCTGGATTGGGTTGTTGCAAATTTCCATTGACTTTAATCACAGGACAAGGAAGAACTAAGAGATGTCCTAGGGGATGTGCTGTATTTCAGGAAAACTCCTTCTTTACCTCCACTGTGTAGTTGGAGTCCTACTTCCCCATGATAGCCAAGATCAATCACCTCAGACAGAACAGTAATCCCCTTTTGTGTCTGTTGATTCAGTGGCATGAGCAGCCCAAAGTGGCCAGGTGGCAGTTTTAACTTCTAGTTCAAATGGAATCATTGCTGTATCTCCTGGTAGGAGCACTCCTCTTTTTTGGAACTAAAACCTGTAGATCAGCAGAGCTTAAGGTTTCAGGGATAGGAAGCAAAATTTTTTCTAGTGGATCACCAGGGGTGATAATGATGGTGCCACTCCCATTTCCACGCCTTGATTCCTGGCCCCATGAATCCTGGCTATGGGAGAAACAGCACAATAGATTAAATGCTGATTCAGAGCAAATACAGCCTCCTGGAGAACATTGCCACAGCCCTGCAAGGTATCGTTACCTAGTTGGCACAGTAAAAGACCATTCCACCATTTTATCAACCCAACTGCTTCTGGATGATGAGGAACATGGTAAGACCAGAGACCATGAACATGTACCCATTCCTGCACTTCATTTGCTATGAATTGGGTTCCTTGATCAGAAGCAATGCTGTGTGGAATACCATGACAGTGGATAAGACATTCCATAAGTCCACAGATGGTAGTTTTTCCAGAAGCATTGCATGCAGGGAATGTAAACCCATGTCTGGAGTATGTGTCTATTCCAGTTAGAAAAAATTGCTGCTCCTTCCATAATGAAAGTGGTCCAATATAATCAACCTGCCACCAGGTAGCAGGCCAATCACCTTGGGGAATGGGGCCATATTGGGAACTGAGTGTAGGTCTCTGCTGCTGGCAGATTAGGCACTCAGCAGTGGCCATAGCCAGACTGGCTTTGTGATGTCCATATTGCTTAGCCCATGCATAACCTCCATCCCTACCACCATGCCCACTTTGTTCATGAGCCCATTGGGCAATGGCAGGAGTGGCTGAGGAAAGAGGATGACTTGTATCCACAGGATGGGTCATCTTATCCACTTGATTATTAAAACCTTCCTCTGCTGAAGCCACCCACTGGTGTACATTCACATGGGACAAAAATATCTTCAAGTTCTTTGCCCACTCAGAAAGGTGCAGTCATATACACCTTCCCCAGACCTCTTTGTCACCAATTTTCCAATCATGCTCCTTCTAAGTTCCTGACCATCCAGCCAAACCATTAGCAGTCCATGAGTCAGTATATAAATGCACTACTGGCCAGTTCTCCTTCCAAGCAAAATGAACAACCAGATGCACTGCTCAAAGTTCCAACCACTGGGAGGATTTCCTCTCACAATTGTCTTTAAAGGACATCCCAGAATGGGGTTATAGTGCTGCAGCTGTCTACTTCTAGGTGGTCCCTGCATATCGTAAACCAGGCCTGAGTTTTCTCTTCTTCAGTCAGCTGACTGTAAGGAACTCTCCAAGGGGCCATAGCTCTGGTCTGGGAAAGAGAAGGTTATGTGGCAGGAGTGGGGACCGTGGGCATTTGTGCCACTTCCTCATGTCACTTACTTCTGCCTTCAGGACCTGCTCAAGCCCTACCTCTAATGCACCTGTTCTGGTCTGCTAGCTGCTGGAATACAATATACCAGAAATGAAATGACTTTTAAAAAGGGAAATGTATTAAGTTGCTAGTTTACAGTTCTAAGGCTATGAAAATGTCCCAATTAAAGCAAGTCTATAAAAATGTCCAAAGTGAGGCACCAACAAAAGGTTACCTTCACTCAAGAAAGGCCAATGAAGTTCAGGGTTTCTCTCTTAACTGAAAAGGCACATGGCAAACATGGCGATGTCTGCTAGCCCTCTCTTCAGGTCTCCTGCTTCATGAAGCTCCCCCACAGGTGTATTACCTCTTCATCTCCAAAGGTCTCTGGCTGTGCAGTCTCTGTAGTTCTCATGACTCTCTCATTTCATAGCTCTCTCATCCTTTCTCCAAAATGTTTCCTCTTTTAAAGGCTCCTAGTAAACTAATCAAGGCCCAACTGGAATGGCTGGAGTCACATCTCCCTCTAATCCAAGGTTAATACCAACAAGTGAGTTAGTCACATCTCTGTAGAGATAATCTAACTGAGTTTCTAACCTATAGTATTGAATAGGGATTAAAGGAAATGGCTGCCTCCAGGAGATGGATCAGGATTAAAACATGGCTTTTTCTAGGGCACATAATCCTTTCAAATCAGCACACACCATTTCCATTTTATGATGGAAATGCTGTGCATGCTCAACTTTATGTCTTGGTGGGTCAGACAACACCCAGCTCATGATCAACAACTCAAGTCTCATTGTGGCTCATGTTAAGCATTCAGTTTCAACTAAGGCCCAGTAGCAGGCTAAAAGCTGTTTTTCGAAGCACTTTATGCTTAGTTCTTCATTTGAAGAAGTAAAAGAGTCAAAATAATATAAACTCATGACTGAAGATGTACTGAGTTATGAGATTTGTTTGAAAATTAATTTTAGGTAGTACTTTTATCTGCTTGGTTTTTAAAATGATTTTAGTTCAACATGTTTATTTAAATTCAGGGTGACATTTTCTAGAGCAAGGTCAATCCTTGCCACAACTAATTTACTACATTTGGAGACCTTACACATTTTAGTCAGATCCACAATTTTGACCAGCAAATTATTTGAAATTTCTACCCACTGAACAAAGATTCAATGGGTAGAAGATTACTACCCAATGAACAAAGATGAGACTTAGATCTATAGTATTTCATTCTCCTATTTAATAGCTCAGAGGTTATTTGACCAAACTATAGTGTTCAGGTTTTTAAAAACCTTGGATCATGTGATTTATGTAACAGAGATCTTGTGATTTTATTCTCAAGGTGAGGCTTCCTTTGTTAGTTTTTTTCTTATAGTGGATAGAGTAATTTTCTGCTATTTCCTCAGACCTTCCTCTTTCTTTATATATCGCGATTTTTGAAAAGCAAGATATGTTAGGGTAAAAAGTTGTTAAATTTTCATATACTCTGAAAGCTGATGGATATGTGTGTCCATTTATTTTATATTTTCAAATAAGAAATACATTTTTCAATTAAGATGTATTACTTAGTTAACAAACATTTCTTCAATACTTCTTGTGTATGATAAGCACTTTAGGATATAAAGGTGAAATAAAACAAAGTCCAAAACTTCAAAGAGCTTACAGTGTAAGATAGGAGACAGATAGGCAAGTGTATAACTAAACCAAGAAATGATATTTATTGAGTATTTAAGATGTTGTTGAAACCTAGGTCTAATGTTTTAAACCAGTCTCATTTGCTCTTCACAGAAGTTATTATGAGTAGTTATAATTATTACTGCAATTATTTCCATTCTCCAGAGGTAGAAATGGAACTCCAAGAGCCCAAGTACCTGTAAGTGACAATGGGCAAGTTACAGGTATTTGGGCTCTCGGAGTTCCATTTCTACCTCTGGAGAATGGAAATAATGTCACTCAGCCAGAAAGAAGGGAAGCCTAGATGCAAACCAGGCCTCTATAACTCCAGAGCCAGTGCTCTTATCCACAAGCTTAATAGAAATATGCATACCGTATTTGTGAAACACTATGTGCTGGTTTGAAAGGAAGTATGTCCCCTAGAAAAGCCACGTTTTAATCAAAATCCCATTTCATTAAGGTAGAATAATCCCTATTCAACACTGTATGTTTGAAACTGTGATTGGATCATCTCCCTGGATGATGTGATTTAATCAAGAGTGGTTGTTAAACTGGATTAGGTGACGACATGTCTCCACCCATTTGGGTGGAGCTTGATTGGTTTGCTAGAGTCCTATAAAAGAGGAAACATTTTAGAGAATGAAGGAGATTCAATAGAGCAGAGTACGCTGCAGCACCATGAAGCAGAGAGTTCACCACCCAGCGACCTTTGGAGATGAAGAAGGAAAACGCCTCCTGGGGAGCTTCATGAAACGGGAAGCCAGGAGAGAAAGCTAGCAGATGACGCCATGTTCGCCATGTGCACTTCCAGCCGACAGAGAAGTCCTGACTGTGTTTGCCAGCTGCCTTCTCACTTGAGAGAGAAACCCTGAACTTCATCGGCCTTCTTGAACCAAGGTATCTTTCCCTGAATGGATACCTTTGATTGGACATTTCTATTTACTTGTTCTAATTGAGGCAGTTTCTTGGCCTTAGAACTGTAAACTAGCAGCTTATTAAATTCTCCTTTTTAAAAGCCATTCTGTTTCTGGTATATTGCATTCCAGCAGCTAGCGAACTAGAACACACCAATAAGGGGCTATTTAATTCTACTTAGAATATATAGCTGATGCTTCAAAGTTGCAGTGGGAGTTAAGCAGCACTCTCAGACATAAGTTTAACCAGAAGACAAAAAGAGAAGAGGCTTTTTAGGCAGAAGGAATAGCATAATTAAAGGCATAGGAGCAAGTAGTAATTTGGTTACCTTATAAAACTTGTATATTTAAGAAGAAATAGATAGGAAAGGTAGATAAAGAAGCCAAATTGTAAACGAATCTTACAAAGCCATTCTAAGGAGTTTGCCTTTTATTTTGTAGGCAATGAGGAACCATTAAAGGTTGTTTGTTTGTTTTTTAAGGATAGTTGCATGATCAGATCTGTATTCTATAAATATAACTTAAAGAAGATAGATTGGAAGGGGAGAGCCTGGAATGAAGGAAATCATTAGAAGGATGTAGGCAGTATTTCTCCTGAAAGATGATTAGGGCCCATACTAAAGACCTCTAGTAATTGGGATGGAAGTGAGGGATCAGGGCATAAATATTTTGGAGATAAATTCAATAGGACTTTGTGGCAGCATGGACTCTGGAGTCAGACAGACCTAGCCCTGAATCTAGGCCTTCTCATAAGCTGTCTAACCCTGGGTAATTCATTTAACTTCTTTGAACCTCTATCTCTTCATCCACTAAATGGGAGATAATAACAGTAGCTACTTCATAGTTCAGTTGCAGGGATTAAATGAGATGACAGAGTGCCTGGAACATACTATAACATGAGAGCTTATTCTTATTTATAAGCAATTTTAAAAATTGAGTATAGAGAGGAGTGACTTCAAGACTCCCAGATGAAGGATGATTCTGGCTATATTATTAGCCAAGATGGAAAAGGGGACAAGAAGGGCAGATTTGAAGAGTATCCAGGAAGCAGGAAAAAACATGACATAATAAGTTTACTTTAGGTTATATTATTAAATTTGAGGTCATCAGGGAATAGTGAACTAAAAATATTCATAAATTAGTTAATATAAGTAAAAGTGCTGAGAAAGGTGCCTGGCCCATAGTAACTAATAGATATGTTACCTATTGTCACTAGTATCAGCAGCTGAAAATGTAGAGTTGGTGCTCAGGAGATATATTGGGACTAGAAATAATGACTTTCCAAATCTCTAGATAATAATACTGGGAATGGATATGGTTTCCCATTTGTGATTTTAGAACGAGATGAAAAGGAAGTGCTTGGGAACACCATTTGAGGGGTGTTCAGTAGAGAAAACAGAGCTGTCAAGAGGCAGAATAACCAGGGCAGAATCATCAATGCCAATCTGCACAGAGGTTACAAGTTGTACTGAAAGGCTATTTTAGCAGTGCGTTCAACAACAACTGGAAAGTTAAAAAGTTGAAAAGTATATAGAGACTGAGACTGTTCTTTCTAGAACTTTAAAACAGTTAAGTGAAGAAAGCAAGACAGATTGTTGAGTAAAGGAAATAGTTGTACTCGGGGGGTGTTTTTGTTTTGTTTTGTTCGGGAATAGTTGGCACATAAACATGTTGATAAGCAGTGAAACAATGAAGAGTGAATGATCAAAGATGAAACAGTGGACTAGGAAAGCAAGTAATCAACAGAGCAAAGTTCCAGAGGAGATCAGAAGCCAAGGGATAGAGACCAGAGATGAACAAATCCCTTTTTTATTTTAATTTGTTTTTTATTTATTTTTACAATTAATGTTTTTAATTTTTAATTTTCTTAGGCAAATCTACTTTAATGTAGTTAAGATTAAAATGTATACACAATTTCCCAGATCTTTTTTGGTTGCTATTTTCATGGAATATCTTTTTCAATCCTTTCCCTTTCAATATATTTGTGCCTTTGAGTGCGACATGAGTTTTTTGTAAACAGCATACAGTGGGCGCATGCTTTTTTATCGATTCTGCTACTCTGAGTATTTCAGTTGGGGATTTAAATGCATTAACATTCAGTGTTATTGCTGTAAAGGCATTACTTACTTCAAACATTTTTGCTTTTTGCTTTTATATGTCATCTATATTTTGTATCTCTCTTTTCCTGTATTTAACATCCTTATCTTAATAGTTGATCTTTTGTAGTGTATCTGACTGACCACATTCTCATTTCTTTTTTTTTTTTTTTTGCCACCCCACCCCACATTCTCATTTCTGATTCTGCATTTTAATAATACTTTCCTTGTTTTTTATCTTCGGGTTTATATTATGCAACCTGCATCTATTACCACTAATTTGAAAATAAACTATCTTAACGTCAATAGAATACATATTCTCTATTCCCAAATCCCTATTTTCCCTCTTTAGGTTGTTTTCCTGCCATTTTGCCAGTTTATATTTTACATGTTCATCATCAAGAAACATGCCTTTTCCTTGTTGAATTGTATTCTGACTCTTACAAGAACTAAAGAGTAGAGTAGTATATTGAGGATACTGTAATATTGGGTTTTGCATTTATCCTTTTAGTTACCCTCATTGATGATCTTCATATCTTCACACTACTCTGAGCCGCTCTGTCCTATTTACTTTACTTATTTTTCCCCTTTCAACCTGTAGAAATCCCTTTATTACACTTGTAAGGCAGGTCTCTTGTTCACAATCTCTTTCAGTCTCTGTTTATCTGTGAATATTTTAAACTTCATCATTTTTTAAGAACAGTTTTGTCAGAGAAAGAATTTTGGGGTGGCAGTTTTTCTCTTTCAGTACATTAATATATCATACCACTGCCTTCTCACCTCAGTGGTTTCTATTGAGAAATTGGAACTCAGTCTTAACAAAGATCACTTGTAAATGATGAATCACTTTTGTCTTACTGCTTTCAGAACTCTCTTTTTCTTCAGTATTTTACTTTCTAAGTAGTATGTGTCTCAAGTATGTCTATTAGAATTTATTTTATTTGCAGTATGTTTCACTTCCTGAATAGGTGTATTTATAGCTTTCATAAGAGTTGGGAAATGTTCAGCCATTATTTCCTAAATAAGTTCCTTTTCCCCTCTTATCTCCTTCCAGGACATGCATGACACATGTATTTTTACACTTTGTGTTGCCATTCAAATCCCTGATGCGATGTACAATTTTTTCTATTTATTCTCCATCTGTTCTTCTGACTGTGACTTCAATTGTCCTGTTTTCTATTTCACTGAGTTTTTCTTCTGCCTGTTCAAATCTTCTGTTGGATGCCTGTAGTGTATTTTTAATCTCTAATATTGTGCCTTTCATCCCATAATTTCTATTATGTTTCTTTTATACTTTCAAATTTTTCTTTATGCTTCCCCATTGACTTCTTAATATCCTTTAGCTCTTTATCCATATATTTTATCATCTCCTTGAATTGATTTAGGAAATTTATTTGGACAACTTTGATTAGTTGTTCCAACTTCTGAGTTTCCTCTGAAGTTTAAATTTGTTCCCTTGACTGAGCATATCTTCCTGTTTCTTAGTGTGGCTTGTAATTTTTTTTTTCTGAAATCTAGGCATCTGATTTTCTTGATAAGTGAACTCTGAAGGTCCATTTCTCCCTCTTTTATAGGGTTTTATTGCTGATTGGCTTTGTATTCAGGTTCTTCTTTAATACTTGATTCAACTTATTCTAGATCTTTCAAATAGCCAATGTTCAGACTTCTCAGCTCTTCTTCATCTGATTTGTGCCCTAAATATGTGGTGCAATTTTTAAGATTGTAGTTTTGTGCAATTGTTTGACCTCCAGAAGAATGCTTCTTTTTCTCTATTCCTTCTATGGGAAGTTTTAATCTGTTCCATTTGGTTTTGTGCAGAAATTTCTTCTCAGCTCCTATGATTTGTTTTAATTATCTTTTTTTTCACTCAGTTTTCTGTTATCCTTACACTTTTCAGTTCTGGGATCCATCCATTCTTACAGAAGTTCAGTTTAGCCCCACACATTTTTTTTTTCTTTCTGCTCCAATTTCTTTCCCATTAGGGTATTCTGCCCAAGGGAGCTAGATGAGGTCAATCTAGAAAGTTGAGTAATTCTATAAAGGTCCATTTGGGGTTTAGATGATCCAACTATAAGAAACTGTTTTGATGAGGGAACAACAGTTTTTACCAGACGTTCTACTATGATCTGAGTCTCCCCCACCCTTAGTGTCCCTTTTGTATGCTGCACTCTTTAGCAGCTTGTGTTCTGCCCTGGGTCTCTGCAGATTTGGGTCCTTGTATTTTGATATGAATTCTAACTGACTGCTGTGAGTGGCTCTGTACTCTCTGTCTATGCGAGGGCCCTGGACTGGTGTCTCTGAGTGACTTCAAAGCTGCACGAGGCTGAGTGAGGGGAAGGACAATGGTAACAGTCTATAGGGTCTGGGCTGGAAATTCCATATCTAATATTTTTTTTTTACTTTGATTCAGCATTTTTGAAGTCCTTCCCAAGAGTTCTACCAAATACAATTTCTTCTTTTATTCACTAAATCTCTGGGGGAGAATTTTCAGGGGATGACTTATGTTGCCATGCTGATGACATCCAGTATCTTTCTTATAACGGAGAGTTCCTTGGAAAAAGGAGTAATTTCCACAGTGTGTTCTGTGAATTCAATGAATTACTGTTTGCTTTTCTAAGATCTTCAAAAGGATCTATTAGCATTTTTTCCTGAAAATTTTTTCTGACTCAAGTGGTAGAAGAATATGATGCTAAGCCTTCCTAATTAAATATAGTGTTATTTATTCCACAGATTTAACAAGCCATTATAGTGGTACACTCATATTCTTACAGTAATTAATTTTTACTGTCTTCCAGCTTCTGTTTATGCTCTGAGGGTCATCATTGGTTGATAAGATGTGTTTGCTTGCATTATTTCTCATGCAAAAACATTACTTAACATGTGATGAAAAGACTTTTTATACCATTATAATTCAACTTTAATTTAATTGTAAGAGGCATATTCACTCAGTCATATAGGCCAATGAGATTTCTTTGTGTATGAAATCTTTGTGAGATTTCATACACAGAAATCAAGCTACTACTTGAAATCAAGCTTTCAAATTGAACCAGCTCTGTTGGCTTTAGTTTAAGGGTTTATAGTTTACTAGAATACTGGCTACAGACATAATGCCAGATGCATAACAGGCAAGTAGTTGTATTAGTTAGGGTTCTGTAGAGAAACAGAATCAACAGGAAATATTCATAAATATAAAATTCATAAGAGTGTCTCACATAACTGTGGGAATGTAGAGTCCAAAATCTGTAGGGCAGGGTGTGAAGATGATGATTCCAATGGAGGGTCTGGAAGAACTCCACAGGAGAGGCTCACTGGCTGAAGCAGGAAGAGAACCTGTTCTATCAATCCAGCTGCTTCTGGATGGTGGGGAACATGGTAAGACCAGAGAATTCCATAAGTATCTGCCCATTCCTGCACTTCATTTGCTGTGAAGTGTGTTCTCTGATCAGAAGCAATGCTGTGTGGAATGCCATAATGATGGATAAGACATTCTGTAAACCCATGAATGGTAGTTGTGGCAGAAGCATTGCTTGCAGGGAAAGCAAATCCATATCCAGAGTATGTGTCTATTCCAGTTAGAACAAATTGCTGCCCCTTCCATGAAGGGAGTGGTCCAATGTAATCAACCTACCACCATGTAGCTGGCTGATCACCTCAGGGAATGGTGCCATAATGGGGGCTGAGTGTGGGTCTTTGCTGCTGGAAGATTGGGCACTCAACAGTGGCTGTAGCCAGGTCAGCCTTGGTGAGTGGAAGTCTGTGTTACTAAGCCCATGCATAACCTCCATCCCTACCACCATGACCTCTTTGTTCATGAGCCCATTGGGCAATGACAAGAGTTGCTGGAGAAAGAGGCTGACTGGTATCCACAGGATGGGTCCTCTTATCCACTTGATTATTAAAACATTCCTCTGCTGAAGTCACCCTCTGGTATGCATTCACATGGGACACAAATATCTTCATGTTTTTAGCCCACTCAGAAAGGTCTACCCACATACCTCTTCCCCAGACCTCTTTGTCGCCAATTTTTCAATTATCTTCTTTCCAAGTCCCTGACCATCCAGCCAAGCCATTAGCAACAGCCCATGAGTCAGTATACAAATGCACCTCTGGCCAGTTCTCCTTCCAGGCGAAATGAACAACCAGGTGCACTGCTCAAAGTTATGTCCACTGGGAGGATTTCCCCTCACCGCTGTCCTTCAAGGACACCCCAGAAAGGGGCTGTAGTGCTGCAGCTGTCCATTTTCAGACGGTACCTTCATATTGTGCTGAACCATCTGTAAACCAGACCCGAATTTTCTCTTCCTCAGTTAATTCACTGTAAGGAACTACTGTAGAGGTCATAGGTCTTGTCTGGGAAAGAGAAGGTAATGTGGCAGGAGTGGAGACCATGGGCATTTGGTCCACTTTGTCATGTAACTTACTTGTGCCTTCAGGACCTGCTCTGGCCCTATCTCGTATATACCATTTCCATTTTATGATGGAGTGGTACTGCACATGCTCATCTTTATGGCTTGGTGGGTCAGACAACACCCAGCTCATGATAGGCATCTCAGGTCTCATGGTAACTTGATGGCCCAAGGTTAAGCATTCAGTCTCTACTAAGGCCTAGTAGCAGGCCAAAAGCTCTTTCTCAAAAGGAGAGTAGTGGTCTGCAGCAGATGATAAGACATTGCTCCAAAATCCTAAGAGTCTGCACTGTGATTCTCCTATAGGGAACTGCCAAAGGCTCCAGACAGCATCTCTATTTGCCACTGACACTTCCAGCACCATTGGACCTGCTGGATCATATGGTCCAAGTGGCAGAGCAGCTAGTCCAGCAGCCTGGACCTGTCACAGAGCCTCCTCTTGTTCAGGTCCCCACTCAAAATTAGCAGTTTTTCTGGTCACTTGATAAATGGGCCGGAGTAGCATACCCAAATGAAGAATATGTTGTCGCCAAAATCCAAAGAGACCAACTAGGCATTGTGCCTATTTTTTGGTTGTATGTAGAAGGAAAATGCCTCCTGGGGAGCTTCATGAAATAGGAAGCCAGGAGAGAAAGCTAACAGATAATGCCATGCTCGCCATGTGCCCTTCCAGCCAAGAGAGACACCATGACTGTGTTCACCATGTGCCTTCTCACTTGAGAGAGGAAACCCTGAAATTCATTGGCCTTCTTGAACCAAGGTATCTTTCCCTGGGTGCCTTTGATTGTACATTTCTATAGACTTATCCTTCACCTTAGAAGGGATATCTTGATATGCCCCATACCAGTAGACACCTAGAAATTTCACTGAGGTGGAATTTTTGTTGGATTTATTTCCCATCCTCTGACACGCAAATACCTTACCAGTAAGTCTAGAATAGTTGCTACCTCTTGATCACTAGGTCCAATAAACATAATATCATTAAATATAATGGACCAGTGTGATGTCTTGTGGGAGAGAGAAATGATCAAGGTCCTTGTTGACAAGATTATGACATAGGGCTGGAGAGTTGATATGCCCCTGAGGTAGGAGAGTGAAAGTATATTGCTGACCTTGCCAGCTGAAAGTATACTGTTTCTGGTGGCCCATACTAACAGCTATTGAGAAAAAAAGCATTTGCCAGATCAATAGCTGCATACCAGGCACCAGGTGATATACTGATTTGCTCAAGCAATGATACCACATCTGGAACAGCAGCTGCGATTGGAGTTACCAACTGGCTGAGTTTATGATAATCCACTGCCATCCTCCAAAACCCATCTGTTTTTTTGTACAAGCCAAATAGGAGAGTTGAATGGGGATGTTGTGAGAATCACCACCTCTGCATCCTCCAAGTCCTTAAGAGTGGCGTTGATCTCTGCAATCCCTCCAGGAATCCTATATTGCTTCTGATTTACTATTTTGCTAGGTAAGGGCAGTTCTTGTGGCTTCCACTTGGCTTTTCCCATCATAATAGCCCTCACTGCATGAGTTAGAGAGCCAATGTGGGGATTCTGCCAGTTGCTCAGTATGTGTATTCCAATTATTCAACCTGGAACTGGGGAAATAACTACAGAACAGATCCAGGGCCCCACTAGACCCATTGTAAGATGGAGCTAAGCTAAAACTCCATTGATCGCCTGACCTCCATAAGCCCCCACTCTGACTGATGGACCAGAGTCACGTTTTGTATCCCCTGGAATTAATGTCACTTCTGAACCACTGTCTAATATCCCTCGAAATATCTGATTATTTCCTTTTCCCCAATGCACAGTTACCCTAGTAAAAGGCCGTCAGTCTCCTTGGAGAAGATTAACAGTATAGATTTGTGGCAGTGTGTATTAGTTAGGGTTCTCTAGAGAAACAGAATCAACAGGGAACACTTGCAAATATAAAATTTATGAAAGTGTCTCACATGACCGTAGGAACGCAGAGTCCAAAATCCACAGGGCAGGCTGCGAAGCCGATGACTCTGATGGATGGCCTGAATGAACTCCACAGGAGAGGCTTACCAGCCAAAGCATGAAATGGAACTTGTCTCCTCTGAGTCCTCCTTAAAAGGCTTCCCATGATTGGATTTAGCATCACTAATTGCAGAAGACACTCCCCCTTGGCTGATTACAAATGGAATCAGCTGTGGATGTAGCTGATGTGATCATGACCTAATCCTATGAAATGTCCTCATTGCAACAGACAGGCCAGCGCTTGCCCAATCAGATGAACAGGTACCACAACTTGGCCAAGTTGACACCTGTCCCTAACCATGACACAGTGTAACAGAGTTCTCCCCCAAAGCGACCTGGCCTCCCCTTCATTCAAGGGGCTCTGGGTCTGTAAACTGTCTCAAGTCCAGAAATTGATTGAGGGGCCATGACTCTGTGTTTTTGTAATTCAAGTTAGACTTCTGTTCACTTGACCTAGAACTCTTGTTTATACAGCTCAAACAAGAAGTACTGCCCATCTATTGTACTTCTAGGTACCCCATGATTTATTAGCCAACACCACAAATCTCTGCGAGTCAGATTATTTGGACTCCTGCTTTGAGTTTGCTATCATCATAGCCACATCTACCCTGTCTTTGGTGATTAAGTGCTGCCACTTGGCTTCTGCCAACTCGGGATCTGATCATCCCTATCGTGTTTAAGGATTCCAGCTCAGTGACAGCTGTTCCCACAGTAATATCTGACCTACAGAGAAGTGCAACTACAGAGCTCTTCAGGGATGATGGCGTTAGTCTCACAAATTTATTTCACACTGTTCTGGTAAAAGGTGCATCCTCTGGACATTCCTGGGGTGTAAGAGCAGGCTTTGCATGATAAATCCATGCTAACAGTCCAATTTCTCTAAAGCCTCTGGATCCCCTCATCTACATTATACCAGGGCAGTTCTGGCATTTCAGCCTTAGGTAATGTCGGCCACCTTTTGATCCATGTTTCAGTCAACCATCCAAACAAACTGTTAATGCCTTTTCTAACCCCTCGAGCTATAACATTAAATGCAGAATCTCTGCTTAGTGGGCCTATATCAATAAATTCAGCCTGATCCAGCCTTATAGTCCTCCCACCATTATCCCACACCCTTAAAATCCATTGCCACACATTTTCCCCTGATTTCTGTCTATATAAATTGGAAAACTCACACAGTAGTTTTGGAGTATAACATACCTCCTCATGTGTGATACTTTGTACCTCATGTTCAGGGGCCTGCTGAAACTTCAGTCTAGTTATAGGTCTGGAAGAAATGAGGGATGGTGGGGATGGGTCATGAAAAGAATTGGAAGTATCTTCCAAGCCATTTGCTTCAGGGCATTCATTTGCAGTTTCATCTGGTGAAACAGGATTAATCACTCTAGGGCTAATCCCTTCAAGTGGGAGTTGGGTGGCTGTTCTAGTTGGCTAGTTTGCAATTCTAAGGCCTAGAAAATGTCCCAGTTAAAATAAGTCTATAGAGATGTCCAATCAAAGGCACCCAAGGAAAGACACCTTAGTTCAAGAAGGCCAATGAAGTTCAGGGTTTCCTCTGTCAAGTGAGAAGGCACATGGTGAACACAGACATGGTTTCTCTCTTGGCTGGAAGGGCACATGGTGAGCACAGCATTATCTGCTAGCTTTCTCTCCTGACTTCCTGTTTCATGAAGCTCCCCAGGAGGTGTTTTCCTTCTTCATCTCCAAAGCGCTGGCTGGTGGACTCTGCTTCTCATGGCTATACGGTTCTGCTCTGCACTCTCTGAGTGTCCCACTTTCTAAATGTTTCCTCTTTTATAGGACTCCAGAAACTAATCAAGACCCACTCAAATGGGTGGAGACATGCCTCCACCTAATACAGTTTAACAACCACTCTTGATTAAATCACATCTCCAGGGAGATGATCTAATTACTGTTTCAACAGACAATGCTGAATAGGGATTAGAAGAAATGCCTGCCTTTACAAAATGGGATTAGGATTAAAACATGCGGCTTTTCTAGGGTATATATATCAGTCCAAACCAGCACAGTGGCCAATTCCTCAAAGCAGACTGGAGGTGAGCTGTCTATATCCTCAGGGCAGCCTACTACAGGGTCATCTAGAGAAGACTCAGCATAACCTAGGGTTTCAACCTCTCCACCAACATCATTATCAATCCGTATGTCACCATCCGATTTTTCAGTGTCCCACTTCTTTCCAATCAATGCTCTCACTTTAACGGCAGGCACCATGCTAGATTGAGATTTCAGTTTACGTTATAAAGTTGCTACTCTAACAAGATTCTGAGTCTGATTTTCAGAGATCTCAAGTCTACAACTACAGGAAATGATTTTCCTTCAGGACACTCAAAGAAATGTCTACATCTGTTAAACAGTACTTGAGATTCTCATTTTAAGCCTTAAGCCCATCTCTTTCAGTCATTAATGTATACAGTGTATCTAACAACAACCAGCCAACATCTCTGTACTTACTATTTCCACAAACTCCGTAAATGTGTCAAAAAAATGTACTAAGAAACGATGATCATGCATCTATGTGATGATGTTAAGAATTACTGATTGCATATGTAGAATGGTATGATTTCTAAATGTTGGGTTAATTTCTTTTTTCCATTAATAAATAAATAAATAAATAAATAAATAAATAAATAAATAAATAAATAAAAAACATCATCCCCCAGAGCCTGGCTTCCTACAAGCAAAACATTAGAAGAATCAAATGGTGATATTTTGACTATCTCTTTTGCCAACTCACTCCATGGATTGGCAATGTCATTCTGATTATGGGAATCAGAGACCTTTAGTGACTTTGAGTCCCATCGGTTTAGAAAACCATTTGTAAAAACCCATTTTTAAGATTCTGTTTCTTAAGAACCACTCCTGGTACCAAGTTGTATTAGTTAGGGTTCTCTAGAGAAACAGAATCAACAGGAAATATTCATTAATATAAAATTCATTAAAGTGTCTCAAGTAACCATGGGAATATAGAGTCCAAAATATGTAGGGCAAGCTGTGAAGATGATGATTCCAAAGGAGCATCTGGAAGAACTCCACAGGAGAGGCTCACCAGCTGAAGCAGTAAGAGAACATGTCTCTTCTGAATCCTCCTTAAAAGGCTTCTGGTGATTAGATTAAGCATCACTCATTAAAGAAGATACTCCCCTTGGCAGACTACAAATGGAATCAGCTGTGGACATAGCTGACGTGATCATGATTTAATTCTATGAAATGTCCTCATAGCAAAAGACAGGCCTGCACTTGCCCAACCAGACAAACAAGTACCACCACTTGGCCAAGCTGACACATGAACCTGACCATGACAGGAGTCATGGCTCTTTAACAAACGCTCCAAATAAACCAGACATCAAAAGTCAATGAGGCACCTTCCCAATTTGATCCAATTGTGCAAAAGTTTCCAGCCATCAAAGAAACACATTTTTTTTTATTACTTAACGGAAAAAAAAAATTAACCCAACATTTAGAAATCATACCATTCTACATATGCAATCAGTAATTGTTAACATCATCACATAGATGCATGATCATCATTTCTTAGTACATTTGCATCAGTTGAGAAGAACTAGCAACACAACAGAAAAAGATATAGAATGTTAATATAGAGAAAAAAATAAAAGTAATAATAATAGTAAAAAAAAAACACCTATACCTCAGATGGAGCTTCATTCAGTGTTTTAACATGATTACTTTACAATTAGGTATTATTGTGCTGTCTATTTTTGAGTTTTTGTATCTAGTCCTGTTGCACAGTCTGTATCCCATCAGCTCCAATTACCCATTATCTTACCCTGTTTCTAACTCCTGCTGGACTCTGTTACCAATGACATATTCCAAGTTTATTCTCAAATGTCTGTTCACATCAGTGGGACCATACAGTATTTGTCCTTTAGTTTTTGGCTAGACTCACTCAGCATAATGTTCCCTAGGTCCATCCATGTTATTACATGCTTCATAAGTTTATCCTGTCTGAAAGCTGCATAATATTCCATCGTATGTATATACCACAGTTTGTTTAGCCACTCTTCTGTTGATGGACATTTTGGCTGTTTCCATCTCTTTGCAATTGTAAATAACGCTGCTATAAACATTGGTGTGCAAATGTCCGTTTCAGTTTTTGCCCTTAAGTCCTTTGAGTAGATACCCAGCAATGGTATTCCTGGGTCGTATGGCAATTCTATATTCAGCTTTTTGAGGAACCGCCAAACTGCTTTCCACAGTGGTTGCACCATTTGACATTCCCACCAACAGTGGATAAGTGTGCCTCTTTCTCTGCATCCTCTCCAGCACTTGTCATTTTCTGTTTTGTTGATAATGGCCATTCTGGTGGGTGTGAGATGATATCTCATTGTGGTTTTGATTTGCATTTCTCTAATGGCCAGGGACATTGAGCATCTCTTCATGTGCCTTTTGGCCATTTGTATTTCCTCTTCTGGTAGGTGTCTGTTCAAGTCTTTTTCTCATTTTGTAATTGGGTTGGCTGTCTTTTTGTTGTTGAGTTGAACAATCTCTTTATAAATTCTGGATACTAGACCTTTATCTGATATGTCATTTCCAAATATTGTCTCCCATTGTGTAGGCTGTCTTTCTAGTTTCTTGATGAAGTTCTTTGATGCAAAAAAGTGTTTAATTTTGAGGAGCTCCCATTTATTTATTTCCTTCTTCAGTACTCTTGCTTTAGGTTTAAGGTCCATAAAACCACCTCCAATTTTAAGTTTCATAAGATATCTCCCTATATTTTCCTCCAACTGTTTTATGGTCTTAGACATAATGTTTAGATCTTCGATCCATTTTGAGTTAACTTTTGTATAGGGTGTGAGATACGGGTCTTCTTTCATTCTTTTGCATATGGATATCCAGTTCTCTAGGCACCATTTATTGAAGAGACTGTTCTGTCCCAGGTGAGTTGGCTTGACTGCCTTATCAAAGATCAAATGTCCATAGATGAGAGGGTCTATATCTGAGCACTCTATTCGATTCCATTGGTCGATATATCTATCTTTATGCCAATACCATGCTGTTTTGACCACTGTGGCTTCATAATATGCCTTAAAGTCAGGCAGTGCAAGACCTCCAGCTTCGTTTTTTTTCCTCAAGATGTTTTTAGCAATTCGGGGCACCCTGCCCTTCCAGATAAATTTGCTTATTGGTTTTTCTATTTCTGAAAAATAAGTTGTTGGGATTTTGATTGGTATTGCATTGAATCTGTAAATCAATTTAGGTAGGATTGACATCTTAACTATATTTAGTCTTCCAATCCATGAACACGGTATGCCCTTCCATCTATTTAGGTCTTCTGTGATTTCTTTTAACAGTTTTTTGTAGTTTTCTTTATATAGGTTTTTTGTCTCTTTAGCTAAATTTATTCCTAGGTATTTTATTCTTTTAGTTGCAATTGTAAATGGGATTCGTTTCTTGATGTCCCCCTCAGCTTGTTCATTACTAATGTATAGAAATGCTACAGATTTTTGAATGTTGATCTTGTAACCTGCTACTTTGCTGTACTCATTTATTAGCTCTAGTAGTTTTGTTGTGGATTTTTCCGGGTTTTCGACGTATAGTATCATATCGTCTGCCAACAGTGATAGTTTTACTTTTTCCTTTCCAATTTTGATGCCTTGTATTTCTTTTTCTTGTCTAATTGCTCTGGCTAGAACCTCCAACACAATGTTGAATAATAGTGGTGATAGTGGACATCCTTGTCTTGTTCCTGATCTTAGGGGGAAAGATTTCAATTTTTCCCCATTGAGGATGATATTAGCTGTGGGTTTTTCATATATTCCCTCTATCATTTTAAGGAAGTTCCCTTGTATTCCTATCTTTTGAAGTGTTTTCAACAGGAAAGGATGTTGAATCTTGTCAAATGCCTTCTCTGCATCAATTGAGATGATCATGTGATTTTTCTGCTTTGATTTGTTGATATGGTGTATTACATTAATTGATTTTCTTATGTTGAGCCATCCTTGCATACCTGGGATGAATCCTACTTGGTCATGATGTATAATTCTTTTAATGTGTTATTGGATATGATTTGCTAGAATTTTATTGAGGATTTTTGCATCTATATTCATTAGAGAGATTGGCCTGTAGTTTTCTTTTTTTGTAATATCTTTGCCTGGTTTTGGTATGAGGGCGATGTTGGCTTCATAGAATGAATTAGGTAGTTTTCCCTCCACTTCGATTTTTTTGAAGAGTTTGAGGAGAGTTGGTACTAATTCTTTCTGGAATGTTTGATAGAATTCACATGTGAAGCCATCTGGTCCTGGGCTTTTCTTTTTAGGAAGATTTTGAATGACTAATTCAATTTCTTTACTTGTGATTGGTTTGTTGAGGTCATCTATGTCTTCTTGAGTCAAAGTTGGTAGTTCATTTCTTTCCAGGAACCCGTCCATTTCCTCTAAATTGTTGTATTTATTAGCGTAAAGTTGTTCATAGTATCCTGTTATTACCTCCTTTATTTCTGTGAGGTCAGTAGTTATGTCTCCTCTTCCATTTCTGATCTTATTTATTTGCATCCTCTCTCTTCTTTTTTTTGTCAATCTTGCTAAGGGCCCATCAATCTTATTGATTTTCTCATAGAACCAACTTCTGATCTTATTGATTTTCTCTATTGTTTTCATGTTTTCAATTTCATTTATTTCTGCTCTAATCTTTGTTATTTCTTTCCTTTTGCTTGCTTTGGGATTAGTTTGCTGTTCTTTCTCCAGTTCTTCCAAGTGGACAGTTAATTCCAGAATTTTTGCCTTTTCTTCTTTTCTGATATAGGCATTTAGGGCAATAAATTTCCCTCTTAGCACTGCCTTTGCTGTGTCCCATAAGTTTTGATATGTTGTGTTTCATTTTCATTCACCTCGAGGTATTTACTAATTTCTCTTGCAATTTCTTCTTTGACCCACTTGTTGTTTAAGAGTGTGTTGTTGAGCCTCCACGTATTTGTGAATTTTCTGGCACTCCACCTATTATTGATTTCCAACTTCATTCCTTTATGATCCAAGAAAGTGTCGTGTATGATTTCAATCTTTTTAAATTTGTTAAGACTTGCATTGTGACCCCGCATATGGTCTATCTTTGAGAATGATCCATGAGCACTTGGGAAAAAGGTGTATCCTGCTGTTGTGGGATGTAATGTCCTATAAATGTCTGTTAAGTCTAGCTCATTTATAGTAATATTCAGATTCTCTATTTCTTTATTGATCCTCTGTCTAGATGTTCTGTCCATTGATGAGAGTGGGGAATTGAAGTCTCCAACTATTATGGTATATGTGTCTATTTCCCTTTTCCATGTTTGCAAAATTCCTCACGTATTTTGGGGCATTCTGGTTCAGTGCGTAAATATTTATGATTGTTATGTCTTCTTGTTTAATTGTTCCTTTTATTAGTAGATAGTGTCCTTCTTTGTCTCTTTAACTGTTTTACATTTGAAGTCTAATTTGTTGGATATTAGTATAGCCACTCCTGCTCTTCTGGGTGTTATTTGCATGAAATATCTTTTCCCAACCTTTCACTTTCAACCTATGTTTATCTTTGGGTCTAAGATGTGTTTCCTGTAGACAGCATATAGAAGGATCCTGTTTTTTAATCCATTCTGCTAGTCTTTGTCTTTTGATTGGGGAATTCAGTCCATTAACATTTAGTGTTATTACTGTTTGGATAATATTTTCCTCTACCATTTTGCCTTTTGTATTATATATATCACATCTTATTTTCCTTCTTTCTACACTCTTCTCCATACCTCTCTCTTCTGTCTTTTTGTATCTGACTCTAGTGCTCCCTTTAGTATTTCTTGCAGAGCTGGTCTCTTGGTCACAAATTCTCTCAGTGATTTTTTGTCTGAGAATGTTTTAATTTCTCCCTCATTTTTGAAGGACAATTTTGCTGGATATAGAAGTCTTGGTTGGCAGTTTTTCTCTTTTAGTAATTTAAATATATCATCCCACTGTCTTCTAGCTTCCATGGTTTCTGCTGAGAAATCTACACATAGTCTTATTGGGTTTCCCTTGTATGTGATGGATTGTTTTTCTCTTGCTGCTTTCAAGATCCTCTCTTTCTCTTTGACCTCTGACATTCTAACTAGTAAGTGTCTTGGAGAACGCCTATTTGGGTCTAATCTCTTTGGGGTGTGCTGCACTTCTTGGATCTGTAATTTTAGGTCTTTCATAAGAGTTGGGAAATTTTCAGTGATAATTTCTTCCATTAGTTTTTCTCCTCCTTTTCCCTTCTCTTCTCCTTCTGGGACACCCACAACACGTATATTTGTGCGGTTCATATTGTCCTTGAGTTCCCTGATACCCTGTTCAATTTTTCCATTCTTTTCCCGATAGTTTCTGTTTTTGTTTGGAATTCAGATGTTCCATCCTCCAAATCACTAATTCTATCTTCTGTCTCTTTAAATCTATCATTGTAGGTATCCATTGTTTTTTCCATCTTTTCTACTTTATCCTTCACTTCCATAAGTTCTGTGATTTGTTTTTTCAGTTTTTCTATTTCTTCTTTTTGTTCAGCCCATGTCTTCTTCATGTCCTCCCTCAATTTATCAATTTCGTTTTTGAAGAGGTTTTCCATTTCTGTTCATATATTCAGCATTAGTTTTCTCAGCTGCTGTATCTCATTTGAACTGTTGGTTTGTTCCTTTGACTGGGTCATATTTTCAATTTTCTGAGCATGATCCATTATCTTCTGCTGGCGTCTGGGCATTTAGTCAGATTTCCCTGGGTGTTGGACCCAACAGGTTGAAAGATTTTTCTGTGAAATCTCTGGGTTCTGTTTTTCTTATCCTGCCCAGTAGGTGGCGCTTGTGGCACACGTTTGTCTACGGGTTCCACCAGTAACAGGTGCTGTGGGTCCTTTAACTTTGGAAAACTCTCGCCATGAGGGAGATTTGCCAGCTGAAGTGGCTTGGAAGAGTGCCAGCCGGCCCGGGGGTCCGAACGCGGGGAGGGTCGCCGGCAGCTGCAGCCCGGGAGAGCGCCTGTCTGAATTTCCTAGTCAGCCCGGGGCGCCAAGCGTGGCAGGAGGGCGCCAGCTGCCGCGGCCTGGGAGAGTGCACCGTTCCCAGCCGGACCTGGGAGTCACCTATTTGGAAGGGACCCCCCTGGACACCGTTCTCCGTGGCCTGGGGTTTTCCGATCCAATTCTCTCAGTTGGTCCGGGGGTCCACGCGTGGTGGGGGCGCCAGCCACCACGGCTTGAGGGGACCGCCTACCCAATTCTACCAGCTAGCCCAGGAAGGAGGAGGGGAGGGACTCTGGCTGCTTGCCGCCCCGCCTGGGGAAGCCCGCGCCCCTCGGCGGTCTCACCAGAGCGGGTTCTCCCAGCCAGGCAACCATTCCAGGATGGGGTACGCTGTCTTTTTGATCTCTGTCATGGCTCTGGGAGCTGTTCTGTATCATTTCTACTCCCCTAGTAGCTGTTCTGGAGGAGGAAAGGTGAGGATGGCAAGGCTGTCGAAGACGGTGGCGGAGGAGCCGGTGAAGGTGGAAGAGCGCACGGTGGTGGTTGGAAAGCCATGGAGTAGGAGGAGAAAGGGAAGGATAAGATGGTGGATGGAGCACCACCAGAGCAGAAGGGGAAAGAGAAGGGCAAGATGGCAGCGGGAGTGCCGCTGGCAGAGAAAGAGGAAGAGGAGAACTAGATGGCGGCGGGAGTGCTGGCAGAGAAAGAGGAAGAGGAGGGCTAGATGGTGGCGGGAGCACCAGTGGAGAAGGGGGAAGAGGAGGGCTAGATGGTGGCGGGAGCGCCGCCGGTGGAGAAAGAGCCAAAGAAACACTTTTTAAAAAAAATTATTTATTAATTTAAAAAATTAAGAATAAACAAAAACATTAACATATAATTCCATTCTACATATATATTCAGCAATTCTGAACATCATCACATAGTTGCATATTCACCATTTCTTAGAACATTTGCATCAATTCCGAAGAAGAAATAAAAAGACAACAGAAAAAGAAATAAAACAATAACAGAATAAAAAAGAATATACATACCATACCCCTTACCCCTCACCCCCATTTATCACCAGTGTTTCAAACTAAATTTATCTTAACATTTGTTCCTCCTATTCCTTATTTTTTTGTTTTTGATTTTTTAAAAATTTATTTATTAATTAAAAAATTGATAAACAAAATAAAATATCAACATATATAATCAGTAATTCACAATATCATCACTTAGTTGCATATTCATCATTTCTTAGAACATTTGCATTAATTCAAAAAAGAAATAAAACAAACACAGGAAAGAAAAAAAAGATTATACCTACCATATCCCTAACCCCTCACTTTCATTGATCACTAGCATTTTAAACTAAGTTTATTTTAGCATTTGTTCCCCCTATTATTTATTTTTATTCCATATGTTCTACTCGTCTGTTGACAAGGTAGATAAAAGGAGCATCAGTCACAAGGATCTCACAATCACACAGTCACATTGTGACAGCTATATCATTATTCAATCATCCTCAAGAAATATGGCTATTGCAACACAGCTCTACATTTTCAGGCAGTTCCCTCCAGCCTCTCATTACATCTTGAATAGCAAGATGATATCTACTTAATGCATAAGAATAACCTCCAGGACAACCTCTTGACTCTGTTTGGAATCCCTCAGCCATTGACCCCTTGTCTCATTTCACTCTTACCCCTTTTGGTCCAGAGGATTTTCTCAATCCCTTGATGCTGGGTCTCAGCTCATTCCAGGGTTTTTCTCAATCCCTTTATGCTGAGTCTCAGCTCATTTCTGGGATTTCTGTCCCACGTTTCCAGGAAGGTCCACACCCCTGGGAGACATGTCCTATGCAGAGAGGGGGAGGGTGGTGAGACTGCTCGTCATGTTGGCTGGAGAGAAAGGCCACATCTGAGCAACAAAAGAGGCTCTCTTGGGGGTTACTCTTAGGCCTAAATTTTAAGTAGACTTGACCTATCCTTTGTGAGGTTAAATTTCATATGAACAAACCCCAAGATTGGACCCAGCCTATAGCTTTGGTTGTCCACACTGCTTGTGAGAATATCAAGAATTCAACTTGGGGAAGTTGAATTTCTCCTCATTCTCACCATTCCCCAAAGGGGGCTTTGCAAATACTTTTCCAGTCACTGATCAAATCACTCTGGGTTTCATTGGGGTATCACTCTGGACAAACCAACAAAATCTCATGTCCTACCTGAGATTCCAAGTACGTATGACATTCAATCAAACTATCTACATGAGTTATATTAGGAAATGCTCTAGTCAAAATATAAATTTTGTAACATAAACATTTTTTGCTTTAGTCTCACACATAAGGTGACATTTTAAAGTATTAATTATCATCTATTTTCAGCACCCTGCAATAATGACATTCCTTTGTTCTTCCTCATGCAAAAACATTTTTAAAATTTGTACCAATGACATATTCCAAGTTTATTCACTAATGTCAGTTCATATCAGCGAGACCATACAGTAGTTGTCCTTTAGTTTTGGCTAGTCTCACTCAGCATAATGTTCTCAAGGTCCATCCATGTTGTTACATACTTCATAAGTTTATTGTGTCTTAAAGCTGCATAATATTCCATTGTATGTATATACCACAGCTTGTTTAGCCACTCCTCTGTTGATGGATATTTTGGCTGTTTCCATCTCTTTGCAATTGTAAATAACGCTGCTATAAACATTGGTGTGCAAAACTCCATTTGTGTCTTTGCCCTTATGTCCTCTGAGTAGATACCTGGCAATGGTATTGCTGGGTCATATGGTAATTCTATATTCAGCTTTTTGAGGAACCACCAAACTGCCTTCGAAATGGATTGCACCATTTGACATTTCCACCAACAGTGAATAAGTGTGCCTCTTTCTCCACATCCTCTCCAGCACCTGTCATTTTCAGTTTTGTTGATAATGGCCATTCTGGTGGGTGTGAGATGATATCTCATTGTGGTTTTGATTTGCATTTCTCTAATGGCCAGGGATGTTGAGCATCTCTTCATGTGTCTTTTGGCCATTTGTATTTCCTCTTCTGAGAAGTGTCTGTTCAAGTCTTTTTCCCATTTTGTAATTGGATTGGCTGTCTTTTTGTTGTTGAAATGAACAATCTCTCTATAAATTCTGGATACTTGACCTTTAACTGATACGTTGTTTCCAAATATTGTCTCCCATTGTGTAGGCTGTCTTTCTACTTTCTTGATGAAGTTCTTTGATGCACAAAAGTGATTAATTTTGAGTAGTTACCAGTTATTTCTTTCTTTCTTCACTGCTCTTGCTTTGGGTGTAAGGTCTATAAAACTGCCTCCCTATATTTTCCTCCATTGTGTAGGCTGTCTTTTTACTTTCTTGATTAAGTTCTTTGATGCACAAAAGTGTTTAATTTTGAGGAGTTCCCATTTATTTATTTATTTATTCAGTGCTCTTGCTTTGGGTGTAAGGTCCAAAAAACCACCTCCAATTATAAGGTTTATAAGATATTTCCCTACATTTTCCTCTAACTGTTTTATGGTCTTAGACCTAATGTTTAGATCTTTGATCCATTTTGAGTTACCTTTTGTATAGGGTGTGAGATACTGGTCTCTTTCATTCTTTTGCATATGGATATCCGGTTCTCTACGCACCATTTATTGAAGGGACTGTTCTGTCCCAGGTGAGTTGGCTTGACTGCCTTATCAAAGATCAAAAGTCCATAAATGAGAGGGTCTATATCTGAGCACTCTATTCGTTTCCATTGGTCAATATATCTATCTTTATGCCAGTGCCATGCTGTTTTGACCACTGTGGCTTCATAATATGCCTTAAAGTCAGGCAGCGTGAGACCTCCAGCTTTGTTTTGTTTCCTCAAGATACTTTTAGTAATTCGGGGCACCCTGCCCTTCCAGATAAATTTGCTTATTGGTTTTTCTATTTCTGAAAAGTAAGTTGTTGGGATTTTGATTGGTATTGCATTGATCTGTAAATCAATTTAGGTAGAATTGACATACTAACTATATTTAGTCTTCCAATCCATGAACACAATATGCCCTGCCATCTATTTAGGTCTTCTGTGATTTCTTTTAACAGTTTCTTATAGTTTTATTTCTATAGGTCTTTTGTCTCTTTAGTTAGCTTTATTCCTAAGTATTTTTTTCTTTTAGTTGCAATTGTAAATGGAATTTGTCTTGATGTCCCCCTCAGATTGTTCATTACTAGTGTATAGAAACACTAAAGATTTTTGAAGGTTGATCTTGTATTCTGCCACTTTGCTGTACTCGTTTATTAGCTCTAATAGTTTTGCTGTGGATTTTTCGGGGTTTTCGACATATAGTATCATATCATCTGCAAACAGTGACAGTTTTATTTCTTCCTTTCCAAATTTGATGTCTTGTATTTCTTTTTCTTGTCTAATTGCTCTGGCTAGAACTTCCAACACAATGTTGAATAACAGTGGTGATAGTGGACATCCTTATCTTGTTTCTGATCTTAGGGGGAATGTTTTCAGTTTCCCCATTGAGGATGATATTAGCTGTTGGTTTTTCATATATTCCCTTTATCATTTTAAGGAAATTCCCTTGTATTCCTATCCTTTGAAGTGTTTTCAACAGGAAAGGATGTTGAATCTTGTCAAATGCCTTCTCTGCATCAATTGAGATGATCATGTGATTTTTCTGCTTTGATTTGTTGATATGGTGTATTACATTAATTGATTTTCTTATGTTGAGCCATCCTTGCATACCTGGGATGAATCCTACTTGGTCATGATGTATAATTCTTTTAATGTGTTGCTGGATTTGATTTTATAGAATTTTGTTGAGGATTTTTGCATATATATTCATTAGAGAGATTGGTCTGTAGTTTCCTCTTTTTTTGTAATATCTTTGTCTGGTTTTGGTATGAGGGTGATGTTGGCCTCATAGAATGAATTAGGTAGCTTTCCCGCCTCATTAATTTTTTTGAAGAGTTTGGGCAGGATTGGTACTAATTCTTTCTGGGATGTTTGGTAGAATTCACATGTGGAGCCGTCTGGTCCTGGACTTTTCTTTCTGGGAAGCTTTTTAATGACTGATTCAATTTCTTTACTTGTGATTGGTTTCTTGAAGTCATCTATTTCTTCTTGAGTCAAAGTTGGTTGTTCATGCCTTTCTAGGAAGTTGTCCATTTCATCTACATTGTTGTATTTATTAGCTTAAAGTTGTTCATAGTATCCTGTTATTACCTCCTTTATTTCTGTGGGGTCAGTGGTTATGTTTCCTCTTCCATTTCTGATCTTATTTATTTGCATCCTCTCTCTTCTTCTTTTTGTCAATCTTCCTAAGGGCCCATCAATCTTATTGATTTTTTCATAGAACTAACTTCCGGTTTTGTTGATTTTCTCAATTGTTTTCATGTTCTCAATTTCATTTATTTCTGCTCTAATCTTTGTTATTTCTTTCCTTTTGCTACCTTTGGGGTTAGTTTTCTGTTCTTTTCCAGTTCTTCCAAGTGGACACTTAAATCCTGAATTTTTGCCCTTTCTTCTTTTTTGATATAGGCATTTAGGGCAATAAATTTCCCTCTTAGCACTGCCTTTGCTACATCCTATAAGTTTTGATATGTTGTGTTTTCATTTTCATTTGCCTCGAGATATTTACTGATTTCTCTTGTAAATTCTTCCTTGACCCTCTGGTTATTTAAGAATGTGTTGTTGAGCCTGCATGTATTTGTGAATTTTCTGGCACTCTGCCTATTATTGATTTCCAACTTCATTGCTTTATGGTCTGAGAAAGTGGTTTGTATGATTTCAGTCTTTTAAAACTTGTTGAGACTTGCTTTGTGACCCAGCATATGGTTTATATTTGAGAATGATCCATGAGCACTTGAGAAAAGGTGTATCCTGCTGTTGTGGAGTGTAATGTCCCATAAATGTCTGTTAAGTCTAGCTCATTTATTGTAATATTCAAATTCTCTGTTTCTTTATTGATCCTCTGTCTAGATGTTCTGTCCATTGATGAGAGTGGGGAATTGAAGTCTCCAACTATTATAGTAGATGTGTCTATTTCCCTTTTCAGTATTTGCACTGTATGCCTCACGTATTTTGGGGCATTCTGGTTTGGTGCATAAATATTTATGATTGTTATGTCTTCTTGTTGAATTGTTCCTTTTATTAGTAGATAGTATCCTTCTTTGTCTCTTTTAACTGTTTTACATTTGAAGTCTAATTTGTTGGATATTAGTATAGGTATTCCTGCTCTTTTCTGGTTGTTATTTGCATGAAATATCTTTTCCCAACCTTTCACTTTCAACCTATGCTTATCTTTAGGTCTAAGATGTGTTTCCTGTAGACAACATATAGAAGGATCCTGTTTTTTAATCCATTCTGCCAGTCTATATCTTTTGATTGTGGAGTTCAATCCATTAACATTTAGTGTTATTACTGTACAGGTAGTACTTTCTTCTACCATTTTGCCTTTTGGATTTTATATGTTATATCTAATTTTCCTTCTTTCTACACTCTTCTCCACACCTCTCTCTTCTGTCTTTTCATATCTTTCTCTAGTGCTCCCTTCAGTATTTCTTGCAGTGCTGTTCTCTTGGTCACAAATTCTCTCAGTGATTTTTTGTCTGAAAATGTTTTCATTTCTCCCTCATTTTTGAAGGACAATTTTGCTGGGTATAGAATTCTTGGTTGGCAGTTTTTCTCTTTTAGTAATTTAAATATATCATCCCACTGTCTTCTCGCCTCCATGGTTTCTGCTGAGAAATCTACACATAGTCTTATTGGGTTTCCCTTATATGTGATGGATTGCTTTTCTCTTGCTGCTTTCAAAATCCTCTCTTTCTCTTTGACCTCTGACATTCTGACTAGTAGGTGTCTTGGAGAACGTCTATTTGGATCTATTCTGTTTGGGGTGCACTGCACTTCTTGGATCTGTAATTTTATGTCTTTCATAAGAGTTGGGAAATTTTCAGTGATAATTTCTTCCATTAGTTCTTCTCCTCCTTTACCCTTCTCTCTTTCTTCCGGGACACCCACAACACATATATTTGTGCGCTTCATATTATCATTCAATTCCCTGAGTCCCTGCTCATATTTTTCCATTTTTTCCCTATAGTGTCTGTTTCTTGTTGGATTCAGATATTCCATCCTCCAGTTCACGAATCCTAACCTCTGTCTCTTGAAATCTACCATTGTAGGTTTCCATTGTTCTTTTCATCTCTTTTACTGTACCTTTCATTCCCATAAGTTCTGTGATTTGTTTTTTCAGACTTTCTATTTCTTCTTTTTGTACATTCCTTGCCTTCTTTACATCCTCCCTCAATTCATTGATTTGGTTTTTGATGAGGTTTTCCATGTCTGTTCATATATTCTGAATTAATTGTTTCAGCTCTTGTATATCATTTGAACTATTGGTTTGTTCCTTTGACTGGGCCATATCTTCAATTTTCCTGGTGTGATTTGTTATTTTTTGCTGGTGTCTAGACATTTAATTGCCTTAATTAGTTTATTCTGGAGATTGCTTTCACTTCTCTTACCTAGGGTTTTCTTGCTGGATGAATTTGTTGTCTATGTGTTCTTTGACATTCAGTTCAGCTTTTTCTGGTCCTCTAGTTTAGGTTTTGTTTAACAGAGGATAATTTTTCAGTTCTTATTTTCTTGTTTCTTGCCCTGCTTGTATGGTGCCTTTTTCCCCACCACCTTAGGAGGTCTACAAAGGTATTATAGACTCCAGCCAGGTTTTCCCAGACTAAACTGAACCCCTATCAGGGGGAAGGAGTCACCTACATCAGTTTTCCCTGAGGGTGAGACCCAGCAGGTTAAAAAACTTTCCTGTGAAGTCTCTGGGCTCTCTTTTTCTTATCCTGCCTAGTATGTGGCGCTTGTTAGCCTGTGGGTCCCACCAGCATAAGATGATGCAGCACCTTTTTGAACTTTGGAAGACTCTCCCTGCTGGGGGTGTGGTGGAGACAGAGGAGAGTTTGTAGGCTGGTTTTAATGGCTTCAAATTGCCAAGCCCTAGGGTCTAAATTCCTTGAGGGAGGGATTCCACCTGAGTTGGGCTTCACCCCTCCGCTAGGAAAGGCACAGGTGGGAGACAAGCCCTAAAAGCAGCCCATTTCTGCCTATGCCTGGGGCAGTTGCAGCCTGAGAAGTCCCACTGCTGAATCCTGAGGCAGCCAAGCCTCCATAGAAACACAGCCACAAAAACCTCCGTTTCCTCCCCTTTTCTCTTTTTCGGTTAGCCCAATGAGCAATGTCCGCTTTGACCAGGTTCACCTGAGCAGGGGGCCTATTTTTAGTAGTCAGAATTTAATTTCACAGTTGGTGTTTGGTTGGACTCAGCCCCTGCTGCTGTTAAAGTCTCTTTCCTTTCCCCTCTGGGAAGCAGCCTGTGGGGGGGGGGTGGTAGCGGGGGGCAGGGAGCGCTGGCCACCATGGCTTGGGGAACTCACGGTTCTGGGGAGGCTCGCAGCCAGTCCAGCTGGTCCAGACTGGAGTACGCTGTGTGTCCGGCCACTGATGTGACTCTGGGAGCTGTTCTGGACTGTTTCTGGTTATTTAGTAGTTGTTCTGGAGGACGAACTAAAATGCACACATTGCTACGCTGCCATGTTGGACACACCCCCCAAAGGAACACTTTATCCCAATGTGCTATTCCGTCTTTTCTTTTTTTTTTTCCAGTGTCTTCCAAAAGCTGGATAATCCCTTCATTGAATTCTGAAACCAGAACTTGAATGAAGAAATGCTAGGGACTGAAACATTTCCCCTAGTGCACCTGAATCTTCTTTTCCATTACCAGGCATTCTTATTTACATCTTTATTGAAATTTTTAGTTTTCTCTTATTGTGAAGATCAAATGGTGATTAGGTATCTGATTCATGGGAGAATTTATATTTCTAAAAATAAATATTGTAGCCTTTCCAACCTGGTCTAGGCAGGATGGCGTCCATAAAGAAGGGTGGCGAGAAGAAGGGCTGTTCTGCCATCAGTGAGGTAGTGACCATGCAGTACATTGTCAACATTCACAAGCTCATCCATTGGAGTGGGTTTCAAGAAACGTGCCCCTTGTGTACTCAGAGAGATTTGGAAATTTTCTATGAAGAAGATGGGAACACCAGATGTGCACATTGACATGGGCTCAACAAAGCTGTCTGGGCCAAGGGGATAAGGAATGTCCCATATCATATCCATATATGGTTGTCCAGAAAAACATAATGAGGATGAAGATTCCCAAAACAAACTCTATACATTGGTTACCTGTACACCTGCCACCACTTTCAAAAATGTACAGACAGTCAATGTGGATGAAAACTAACAGCTGATTATGAAATAAAATTGTAATTGCCAAAAAAAAAGTTGTATTCTACCAACTCATTTGTTAAAATTATTTCTGTCATTAGTGTTATCATTTCCTTCTGGGGTTAATTTGAATTTCCTAAAACTCTACTCTGTTATAATGAGCAATGCTATTTTACTAATACTTCAACACTTTCAATAGTGTGGTATTTATTCTCAAAGTAAATATACTTGCCTTAACATTAGTATGTCTGAGGTAAATACTAAAGGAACAAATATTGTCATTAGGGGCTGCTATCCCTCCATTTATTCACAGTCTAGCCTAATCTATCACTATAAGGTAAATTTTCACCCTATTCTAGCAAACTTTCATCTGTCATTCAGACAGTCAGTTTGAATATTACTCCTGAGAAAACTTTAAGTTTACTTCCTTAAGAAATCTTTGGTACCTAAATAAATTTTTAGGTCTTTGTAGCACTTAATTCTTCCGGATTTGTCTGGTTTCCTTATTGGTTTTAAGGTAATGGAGAGCCTTGGATAGTGGCTTAAAGGGTTTGGACTTTTTTGTGGAGGTAATTGGTTAAATGCTCAGTTCCAACACCATGTACATTTTAGGTGTGCT
Source organism: Tamandua tetradactyla (assembly GCF_023851605.1). Classification (NCBI taxonomy): domain Eukaryota; kingdom Metazoa; phylum Chordata; class Mammalia; order Pilosa; family Myrmecophagidae; genus Tamandua; species Tamandua tetradactyla. The sequence goes on along the minus strand of NC_135327.1, from coordinate 193,388,740 downwards.
CTCATCTCTCCTCACGTGATCATCTCAATACCTTTCTCTAATAATGCTCTTCATGTTAAACTATAACCTGTCTACTTCTCAGTATTGATGGAGCAGTTAGAGGGCAGGAATTTTGTTTTGTTTTTGCACTTATTTCATCATTGTATGTCCTTTGCCTACTACATGCGTAATATAGAAAATGTTCATAAATCCTTGTTGACTGGTTAAATGGAAAGATGAATTGGATTTGGGGTAGTAAGAAAAGGAAGAGAGATTGGATCTGTGAGCAGTACCATCAGGATTTGGTGAGTGGGGTCCTTAAGAAGAGAGAAATTAAACATTCTTGAGCCACTGGTTTTGTCTGAGTCCAGGTGGATGAGGTGAGGAATAGATTTTTTTTCAAAGATCTTTCAGATGATCCTGACACACAAACATTGTATTATTATTCATCCCTTTCCATCTTTTTTTTGAAAAATAATCTTCATAAAAAGTAGTACATATTATTTTGAAGCAGTCAGGACAGTTAAAAATATGTACGTAGAGACATGAATAGAAATGAGTGGATATGGTTGAGAGAGTTGAGGTCAGATGGTTTTTATCTTAATACATAGGAATTAAAGTTATTTCCTGAGAACAGGAGGAAGAAATGGACAAAACTGAGTGAACAGAATGGGATGCTAATCTAAGCTCTGATCCTTTTAATATTTCCTGTGCTACTAACCAAGAAGTCACATGGGAAGGGAGAAGTGGTTTGACATTAATTAATAATAAAAACATCCTAACACTGAAGCAGATATTTCCAGCCGTAAATCTCCTTATTGATAAGAAAAAGAATGTTGGCCCTTTACTCTGTACGAGACTTCTCCAACTGTTTTTTTTTTAATCCCTTTTCTTGCTTTCAGAACTGCCTTTGATCATTTCTTCTTTGTAAAAGTTGTTTGTTTTGCTACATTGTGGAAAGATGTGATTTTTTGAAAGTGAAGTTTCCACTTTTGTAGTGATTATTTGAGTGGAAGAAAGAATTGTGAAAAGAGAAGAATTTGGAAAGGAGAATGTCCAGTTTGTTAATATTTCTGAACAATCACTAATAAAATTGCTAATGAGCCTTATGAATTCTGCTGACATGAGAGGAAGTCTTTTTCATACTGTGTTTGGAAAAATACATGAACCAATCACTTTATTCCATCTTAAGCATGAGCTACTAAGGGTGAGTTGGGCAAAGGCTACAAACAAATTCAAATAAGAGGAATCAGAGTAAATTAATATTAGAAAAGTTGTTCCATGACAATTTAATCAGCTATAAAATACTAATTCCCCCCTTATTAAATTAATAAACATAAAGAAATTATAATATTGTTAGTGAGGTTTCGGAAAAGAAAATGCTTGTGCATTGCTCATTCAATGCAAATGACTCATATTAGTTGATGGGCAATCTGCAAAACTACAGAAGCTTTAAAAATGATCATGCTTTTAGCCCAGTGATTCCTCTTAGGAATTTAACCTATGGAAGTAATAGAAAATGAGAAAAAAATGCTATATATTAAAAAACTTCAACATAAGTCTCTTTGTAGCAGTAAAACAGAAACAAAGCAAATGCTGAACCTACAGAAGTTAAGTCAAATCCACTACATGGTATTGTAATGTTATAAAAAATAAAATGTTCAATATGAGGATCATGTAGATGTATGGAAAAAGATAAACAAAATTAAAAATATGAAAATGGTGTGTAATCACTGTATTTATAAAACTACTTTAATCAAATAGAAAATCAGGAGGGGGGTTCTAATCAAGACTGCTTTAAAGTATAATCTCTCTTCCATTCATAAAATAACACATGAAAAGAAAATTAAGATCCATGGCCAGGCCAAAAATAAGAAAAACATCAACACGGTCAAGAAATATATATTTTTAAAAAATGAAGAGATAGGTGGGCTTTAAGTTTGGTTGCTGCAGTTAATAGAGATTAAAGGAGTTCTGTGAGTGACAAATGAGCAGATCCAGAAATACCACTTGAAATGGAGGGCTTGGGTGACATTCTGCTACCCCAAAGAAGGAGAAATTTTGTTAATCATTGCCTTTCATTATGGCTTAAGTGAATTGCATACCTTGGGACAAAAAGGATGAAAAATACAGTCTGATGATGACCAAGTATTTACCCAAACCAAGATATTCTCTGACTTAATGCCTGAATCTGCGATGTTCACACTATCACTGATGTGGACAGGCACTGAACCACAGAAAAAAAGAAGTGGATGGATTGAAAGTACCCAGAAGCCAAGTAGAGGCTTCTAGCAAAATAGCTAGACAGGGATGGTTTAATGTACAAATGCATGATACAGAGAACCTTCCATTCAAAGTTGTCCTGCAAATCAAAATTCTAAAATCTAAAATCCAAAAAGAGATTAATTCCATGCAAGCCAACAACAAAATCAGAAAAGGAATTTACTCCAGAAAAAAAATCAGAATATACCAAGTCTGAAAAAATCTTAAAATAAGACTTTTGATTCACTAAAATATAAATGAATTATAACACATTTTTAAATATAATAAAATGAAACAAAAACAAGCAGAAGTGATACAGCAATTAGATACATATGAAAAAGAACCTTGGAAATAAGAAAAGTAAAGTTATTAAACTAAAATCCTTAATAGAATAAACTCTCTGGATAGAGTTTAACAGAGAATTAGTGAATTGGAGTCTGTACTTGGAAATTTACCAAGAGTGAAACAGAAAGATAAATGTAAAAATTATGGAAGCAGTAAAGATACAGAGAATTGATTAAAAGTCTCCTATATAGAGCTAATAAGAATTCCAGAAAAAAAAGGGGAGGGGGATGATTAAGTTAGCAATATTTGAAAATGGCTGAAAAGTTTCCAATGTTCTCAGTTCAAAAGTGCACTTCCTTTTCTAACAGTATAATTAAAATCAATCCACACCTAGGAATGACTGAAACTAGTATCAAGAATAAGGAGGATAATTTACAAGGTATGAAGAATCATTTGGGTCTGTATTTTACCTTGATTGTAGAATGGTATCATGGTCAGATTCATGTGTCATTTTTTGGCCAGTTGGTGGTGACTGTTTGTCTGGTTGGGCAAGTGCTGGCCTGTCTGTTGCTATGAGGACATTTCATGGGCTTAAATCATGATTATGTCAGCTGCATTCACAGTTGATTGCATTTGTAATCAACCAAGGGGAGTGTCTTCTGCAATGAGTGACACTTAATCTAATCACTGAAAGGCTTTGATAATTTTTAAATATATTCATAAATTATTTGATACAGGCATACCTCGGGAATAGAGAGGCTTCAGTTCCAGATACTGCAATAAAATAAATATCTCAATTAAAAAAGAAAAGAATGCCCAGGAATTTTGTATAGCAGCTGAACTGCTACAGAATGTGCTTCAAATTTAGGTCCTTCATTTTTTACTGTGGAAACATTCTAAGTGTGTGTGCTGGCTGATTTAAACAACTTCTTCAATGGTGGGTCCAGCAGAGGCACCACCAGAAGGAGGTGCTCCACCACTAGGGAAGCCTACAGGCATTCCTCCTGCACTCTGGAATAGCTTGGTAATGATGGGGTTGCAGAATTTCTCCAGCTCCTTCTGCTGATGTTCAAATTCTTCTTCTCTGCAGTCTGATTCTTACTGAGCCAGTTGATGATTTCATTCCATTTGTTAAGACTCTTCTGTTTTTCCTTATCATTGATCTTGCCTTGAAGTTTCTTATCCTCAACTGTTGCCTTCATATTAAGTGCAAATGATTCAAGTGATTTCTTGGAAGACGCTTGTCCCTCTGCTTCTCATCTTCAGCCTTGTACTTCTTGGCTTTCTGGACCATGAGCTCAATATTTTCCTTGCTCAAATGACCCTTGTCATTAGTGATGGTGATCTTATTCTCTTTTCCTGTGCTATTATCCACAGCAGAGACATTGAAAGATGCCATTGGCATCAATGTCAAAAGTGACTTCAATCTGAGATATAATACGGGGGACAGGAGGTATCCTAGTGAGTTCAAACTTACCACGCAGATTGTTATCCTTGGTCAATGCAGAGTAGGTAGTAAAGGTCTGTGTCTGCTTGGTGGGAATGTAGTATTGTGCTTAATGAGGACAGTCATGGCTCCACCAGCAGTTTCAATACCGAGGGAACAAGGAGTGGCATCCAAGCACAGTAAATCTTGAATGTTTTCAGATTTGTCTCCAGATAAGATGACTGACTGGACAGCTGTACCATAAGCAACAGCTTCATCAGGGTTGATGCTCTTGTTTAGTTATTTTCTGTTGAAGTCCTGGAAAAGTTTCTGAATTTGGAGAATATGAGTAGAGCAGCCCACCAGGACAATATCATGAATCTGTAACTTGTCTAGCTTGGCATCTGTGCCAGTTTGAATATGTTGTGAACCAGAGAAAAGCCAAGATCTTTAATCCTCATTCAGTATTGGAGGATGGAAGTTTTTTTATCATTTCCATGGAGATGTGAGCCACCCAGTTGTGAGTGGTAACTTTTGGTTAGATTGTCTCCACGCTTTCAGGGTGGGGTTGTTTATTGGAGCCCTTTAAGAGGGAACCATTTTGGAAAAAGCTTTAGAGCCATGAGAGCCCATGCAGCCAGAGACCTATGGAGATGAATAGAAAAGTGCCCCTGGGAGAGCTTCATGAAACAAGAAGCCTGGAGAGAAACCTAGCAGATATTATCATGTTTGCCATGTGCATTTCCAGTTGAGAGAGAAACCCTGAATGTCATTGGCCTTCCTGAACCAAGGTATCATTCCCTGGATGACTTAGATTGGACATTTCTATAGGCTTGCTTTAATTTGGACATTTTCATGGCCTTAGAACTATAAAGGTGCAACTTAATAAATTCCCCTTTTTAAAAACTGTTCTGTTTCTGGTATATTGCATTCCAGCAGCTTGCAAACTAGGACAGCATCCCTGATGGCTTTCCATGGGGTCCAAGGTGCCATAGAACAGGTCACCATTCAATTATTCAAACTGGGCATGGGTAATGGAGGTATAGAAGTCAATTCCTTCATACATAGAATCAATCTCAATACTGGCCTGAGTGCTGGAAGAGAGCATGTGTTTAGCTCATTCACAAGCAGTATGGAGGCAGTGGGCAGCTCTCTTGTTGTCATTGATGTCTTTTATGTTTGTGCTTGAACTCTGCAATAAAATGGTTGACCAGTTATTTGGTTGTCAAAGTCTTCTCCCCCTAAGTGCATGTCTCCAGCTGTTGATCTGACCTCAAAAATTCCATCTTCAATTGTGAGGACTGACACATCAAAAGTCCACCTCCAAGTCAAAGATCAGCATGTTTCTTTCAGCACCAATCTTTTTGTCTAAGCCATAAGCAATAGCAGCAGCAGTTGGCTCATTGATGATTCTGAGTACATTGAGGCTGGCAATGACACCAGTGTTTTGGTGGCCTAATGTGAGAGTCATTAAAATAATCTGGTTCTGTGACAACAGCATTGTTAATAGTCCTCCCAAGATCGGCTTCTGCAATTTCCTTCATCTTTGTAGAACCATAGATGACACTTTCTCTGGGTAGAAACATTTGGTCTTGTCCTTGTATTTTACTAGGACTTGGGTCTGCCCGCATCATTCAGAAAGGCCAATGCTTCATATCAGAGTGAGCAGTAGCATCATCAAATCTACATCCAATCAGATGTCTGGCATCAAAAACCATGTTGGTAGGGTTCATTGCAACTTGAATCTTCGCAGCATTACAGATCAATTGTTCAGTATCAGTAAAGGTGGCTTAGCTTGGAGATGTTCAGTTCCCCTGATCATTGGCAATTATTTCCACTTTTTCATGCTGGAAGACAGCCACACATGAGTAGGTGATGCCAAGATCAATGCCAACCACAAGTCACTTCAACATAGTTACTTTTCAGAGCCTGGCTCATAGAAGGATAGAAGAGTCCCGGAAGCTAGCACCGTGTTCAATGAGACCCTTCCTTAATTTTTTGTTTTGTATTTTTTTGTATGCTGTATGGGGGGGCCACATTACCTTTTTTCCATGTGAGTATTATTACAGCACCATTTGTTGAATTTTTGTTTGGTTTTGTTTGCCTGTTTTGTTTGTTTGTTTTTTGGTAAGTTCATAGACCGGGAATCAAACCTGGCTCTCCCGCATGGTAGGTGAGAATTCTACCACTGAAATATTCTTGCACCCCTCCTCCCTTAGTTTTTTGACAGGATAAATTCTGAAGCTTTTTTTTAGCAATCTAATTATGAGGTTGCAGTATGAATTTGCACTATTTTCTCTCTTATTCAAATATGCCCATTAATTTCTGTGTCTCTCTTTTTGGTATGGGGCCCCCCAAAAACAAAATTTTTATGTTTACCTGTCATGGTTAGGGACAGGTGTCAACTTGGTCAAGTTATGGTACCAGTTCATCTGATTGGGCAAGCGCTGGCCTGTCTGTTGCAATGAGGACATTTCATAGGATTAGGTCATGATCACGTCAGCTATATCCACAGCTGATTCCATTTGTAATCAGCCAAAGGGGAGTGTCTTCTGCAATTAGTGATGCTAAATCCAATCATGGGAAGCCTTTTAAGGAGGACTCAGAGGAGACAGGTGGCATTCCTGCTTTGGCTGGTGAGCCTCTCCTGTGGAGTTCATCCAGGCCATCCATTGGAGTCATCGGCTTCGGAGCCTGCCCTGTGGATTTTGGACTCTGCATTCCTACAGTCACGTGAGACACTTTCATAAATTTTATATTTGCAAGTGTTCCCTGTTGATTCTGTTTCTCTAGAGAACCCTAACTAATACATCTTGGTACCAGGAGTGGTTCTTAAGGAACAGAATCTTAAAAATGGGTTTTTATGAATGGTTTTCTACTCTGACTGGGCTCAGAGACACTAAGGACTCTGATTCCCATAATCAGAATGACACTCCCAATCCATGGACTGAGTTGGCAAAGAAGATAGTCAAAATATCATCATTCGATTCTCCTAATACTTCGCTTGTACGAAGCCAGACTCTGGGGGATAATGTTTTTGACACCTTTACAGAGTTTTGTAGAAATAAGAGTTATAGAGATGTTGGTTGGTTGTTGTTAGATACACTGTCTACATTAAAGGGTGAAAGGGATGGGCTTAAGGCTTCAAACAAGAAGCTTAAGTGCCGTCTGAAAGATGTAGAGGTTTCTATGAGTATCCTGAAGGAAAATTTTATTTCCTGTAGCCGTAGACTTGAGATCTCTGAAAATCAGACTCAGAATCTTATTGTTAGAGTAGCAACTTTACAACGTAAACTGAAATCTCAGTCTTGCGTGGTGTCTGCTGTTAAAGTGAGGGCATTGATTGGAAAGGAGTGGGACCCTGAAAAATAGGATGGTGACATATGGATTGATAATGATGTTGGGGGTGAGGTTGAAACCCTAGACCATGCTGAGCCTTCTTTAGATAACCCTGTAATAGTCTGCCCTGAGGACATAGCTGCCCCACCTCCAGCCTGCCTTGAGGAATTGGCCACCCAACCTCCTCCTGAAGGGATTAGCCCTAGAGTTATTAATCCTGTTTCACCAGATGAAACTGCAAATGAAAGCCCTGAAGCAAACGGCTTGGAAGATATTTCTAATTCTTTTCATGACCCACCCCCACCACCCCTCATTTCTTCTAGACCTATAACTAGACTAAAGTCCCAACAGGCCCCTAAAGGTGAGGTACAAAGTATCACACATGAGGAGGTACGTTATACTCCAAAAGAACTGTGTGAGTTTTCCAATTTATATAGACAGAAATCAGGGGAATATGTGTGGCAATGGATTTTAAGAGTGTGGGATAATGGTGGGAGGAATTCAGCCTGGATAAGGCTGAATTTATTGATATGGGCCCACTAAGCAGAGATTCTGCATTCAATGTTATAGCTAGAGCAGTTAGAAAAGGTGTTAACAGCTTGTTTGGGTGGTTGGTTGAAACATGGATCAAAAGGTGGCCAACATTACCTGAGGTTGAAATGCCAGAACTGCCCTGGTATAATGTAGATGAGGGGATCCAGAGGCTTAGAGAGATTGGGATGTTAGAGTGGATTTATCATGCAAAGTCTGCTCTTACACCCCAGGAATGTCCAGAAGATGCACCTTTTACCAGAACAGTGAGAAATAAGTTTGTGAGACTAGCACCATCATTCCTCAAGAGCTCTGTGGTTGCACTTCTCTGTAGGTCAGATATTACTGTAGGAACTGCTGTCACTGAGCTGGAATCCTTAAACACAATGGGGATGACAGGATCCCGAGTTGGCAGAAGCCAGGTGGCAGCACTTAATCACCAAAGACAGGGTAGACGCGGGTATTATAATAGACAACAAACTCAAAGGAGGCATCAAAATTATATGACACGCAGAGATTTGTGGCATTGGCTAGTAAATCATGGGGTGCCTAGAAATACAATAGAAGGGCAGTCTACTAAATTCTTGTTGGAGCTGTATAAACAAAAGAGTTCTAGGTCAAGGGAACAGAAGTCTAACCTGAATTACAAAAACACAGAGTCACGGCCCCTTAATCAATTTCCAGACTTGAAACAGTTTACAGACCCTGAACCCCTTGAATGAAGGGGAGGCCAGGTCCCTATGGGGAAGAAACCTGTTACACTGCCACAAATTTATACCGTTGACCTTCCTCTAAGTCTTCCCCAAGAAGACCGACGGCCTTTTACCAGGGTAACTGTGCATTGGGGAAAAGGAAATGATCAGATATTTCGGGGATTATTAGACACTGGTTCAGAAGTGACATTAATTCCAGGGGACCCAAAACGTCACTCTGGGCCACAGTCAGAGTGGGGGCTTATGGAGGCCAGGTGATCAATGGAGTTTTAGCTCAGGTCCATCTCACAGTGGGTCCAGTGGGCCCCCGGACCCACCCTGTAGTTATTTCCCCAGTTCCAGAATGTATAATTGGCATAGACATACTGAGCAGCTGGCAGAATCCCCACGTTGGTTCTCTAACTCATGCAGTGAGGGCTATTATGGTGGGAAAGGCCAAGTGGAAGCCACTAGAACTGCCCCTACCAAGCAAAATAGTAAATCAAAAGCAATACCGTATTCCTGGAGGGATTGCAGAGATTACTGCCACTCTTAAGGACTTGAAAGATGCAGGGGTGGTGATTCCCACCACATCCCCATTCAACTCTCCTATTTGGTCTGTGCAGAAAACAGATGGGTCTTGGAGAATGACAGTGGATTATCGTAAACTCAACCAGGTGGTAACTCCAATTGCAGCTGCTGTTCCAGATGTAGTATCATTGCTTGAGCAAATCAATACATCCCCTGGTACCTGGTATGCAGCTATTGATCTGGCAAATGCTTTTTTCTCAATAGCTATTAGTAAGGACCACCAGAAACAGTTTGCTTTCAGCTGGCAAGGTCAGCAATATACTTTCACTGTCCTACCTCAGGGGTATATCAACTCTCCAGCCCTATGTCATAATCTTGTTCACAGAGACCTTGATCGTTTCTGCCTCCCACAAGACATCACACTGGTCCATTATATTGATGATATCATGTTGATTGGACCTAGTGAGCAAGAAGTAGCAACTACTCTAGATTTACTGGTAAGGCATTTGCGTGTCAGAGGATGGGAGATAAATCCAACAAAAATACAGGGGCCTTCCACCTCAGTAAAATTTCTAGGTGTCCAGTGGTGTGGGGCATGTTGAGATATCCCTTCTAAGATGAAGGATAAATTGCTGCATCTGGCCCCTCCCACAACCAAAAAAGAGGCACAACGCCTAGTTGGTCTTTTTGGATTTTGGCGACAACATATTCCTCATTTGGGTGTGCTACTCCGGCCCATTTATCAAGTGACCAGAAAAGCTGCTAATTTTGAGTGGGGACCTGAACAAGAGGAGGCTCTGCGACAGGTCCAGGCTGCTGTGCAAGCTGCTCTGCCACTTGGGCCATATGATCCAGCAGGTCCAATGGTGCTGGAAGTGTCAGTGGCAAATAGAGATGCTGTCTGGAGCCTTTGGCAGGCCCCTATAGGAGAATCACAACGCAGACCCTTAGGATTTTGGAGCAAAGCCTTACCATCTGCTGCAGATAACTACTCTCCTTTTGAGAAACAGCTTTTGGCCTGCTACTGGGCCTTAGTAGAGACTGAACGCTTAACCATGGGCCACCAAGTTACCATGAGACCTGAGTTGCCTATCATGAGTTGGGTGTTGTCTGACCCACCAAGCCATAAAGTTGGGTGTGCACAGCAGCACTCTATTGTAAAGTGGAAATGGTATATACGAGATAGAGCCAGAGCAGGTCCTGAAGGCACAAGTAAGTTACATGAAGAAGTGGCACAGATGCCCATGGTTTCCACTCCTGCTGCCACATTACCTTCTCTTTCCCAGACCAGAGCTATGGCCTCTTGGGGAGTTTCTTACAGTGAATTGACTGAGGAAGAGAAAACTCGGGCCTGGTTTACAGATGGTTCAGCACGATATGCAGGTACCACCCGAAAGTGGACAGCTGCAGCATTACAACCCCTTTCTGGGGTGTCCTTGAAGGACAGTGGTGAGGGGAAATCCTCCCAGTGAGCAGAACTTCGAGCAGTGCACCTGGTTGTTCATTTTGCTTGGAAGGAAAACTGGCCAGAGGTGCGTTTGTATACTGACTCATGGGCTGTTGCTAATGGTTTGGCTGGATGGTCAGGGACTTGGAAAGACCATAATTGGAAAATTGGTGACAAAGAGGTCTGGGGAAGAAGTATGTGGATAGACCTTTCTGAGTGGGCTAAAAACATGAAGATATTTGTGTCCCATGTGAATGCACATCAGAGGGTGACTTCAGCAGAGGAAGATTTTAATAATCAAGTGGATAAGATGACCCATTCTATGGATACCAGTCAGCCTCTTTCCCCAGCAACTCTTGTTATTGCCCAATGGGCTCATGAACAAAGTGGTCATGGTGGTAGGGATGGAGGTTATGCATGGGCTCAGCAACATGGACTTCCACTCACCAAGGCTGACCTGGCTACAGCCACTGCTGAGTGCCCAATCTGCCAGCATCAGAGACCCACACTCAGCCCCCGATATGGCACCATTCCCCGAGGTGACCAGCCAGCTACATGGTGGCAGGTTGATTACATTGGACCACTCCCTTCATGGAAGGGGAAGCGATTTGTTCTAACTGGAATAGACACATACTCTGGATATGGGTTTGCTTTCCCTGCACACAATGCTTCTGCCAAAACTACTATCCGTGGGCTTACAGAATGCCTTATCCATCGTCATGGTATTCCACATAGCATTGCTTCGGATCAAGGAACACACTTCACAGCAAATGAAGTGCGGGAATGGGCACATGCTCATGGAATTCTCTGGTCTTACCATGTTCCCTCTCATCCAGAAGCAGCTGGATTGATAGAACGGTGGAATGGCCTTTTGAAAACTCAATTACGGTGCCAACTAGGTGGCAAAAACTTGAAAGGCTGGGGTAATGTTCTCCAGGAAGCTGTGTATGCTCTGAATCAGCGTCCGCTGTATGGTGCTGTTTCTCCCATAGCCAGGATCCATGGGTCCAGGAACCAAGGGGTGGAAATGGGTGTGGTGCCACTCACTATTACTCCTAGTGATCCACTAGGAAAATTTTTGCTTCCTGTCCCTGCTACCCTGAGTTCTGCTGGTCTACAGGTTTTAGTTCCAAAACAGGGTGTGCTTTCTCCAGGAGAAACAACAGTGATACCACTGAACTGGAAGTTAAGATTGCCACCTGGCCACTTTGGGCTACTTATGCCTCTGGATCAACACACCAAGAAGGGGATTACATTATTGTCTGGGGTAATTGACCCTGACTATCAGAAGGAAGTAGGACTGCAACTACATAATGGAGGTAAAGAAGAGTTTTCTTGGAATATAGGAGACCCCCTGGGGCGTCTATTAGTACTACCATGCCCTGTGATCAAAATCAATGGAAAACGGCAACAACACAATCCAGGCAGGATCACTAATGGCTCTGAGACTTCAGGAATGAAGGTTTGGGTCACCCCACCAGGCAAAGAACCACGGCCAGCTGAAGTGCTTGCTGAGGGGAAAGGGAACATGGAATGGGTAGTGGAAGAAGGTAGTGATAAATATGAACTTCGACCACGTGATCAGTTACAGAAACGAGGACTGTAATGCTGTTTTGTTTGTGTTATACTATTTAAGTTGTAAGATATCAAGTTTAAGAATGAACGCTGCCCAAGGATTTGCACGCTATTCTGGAGAGATTTAATGTGTTTCCAGTTATATGCAGGACAGTTGAGTATTGTCAGGTAAAAGAAAAAATGTGTGCTTATTTGTTTTCATTTGGAAATTAAGTATGGTCTAAGGTGATATATATATATATATATATATATATATATATGTGCCAAGTTGACAAGGGGTGGACTGTCATGGTTAGGGACAGGTGTCAACTTGGTCAAGTTATGGTACCTGTTCATCTGATTGGGCAAGCGCTGGCCTGTCTGTTGCAATGAGGACATTTCATAGGATTAGGTCATGATCACGTCAGCTACATCCACAGCTGATTCCATTTGTAATCAGCCAAAGGGGAGTGTCTTCTGCGATTAGTGATGCTAAATCCAATCATGGGAAGCCTTTTAAGGAGGACTCAGAGGAGACAGGTTGCATTCCTGCTTTGGCTGGTGAGCCTCTCCTGTGGAGTTCATCCAGGCCATCCATTGGAGTCATCGGCTTCGGAGCCTGCCCTGTGGATTTTGGACTCTGCGTTTCTACAGTCACGTGAGACACTTTCATAAATTTTATATTTGCAAGTGTTCCCTGTTGATTCTGTTTCTGTAGAGAACCCTAACTAATACATTACCTTAAATTACTGTATTTGCTCCAGAACTCTGACCCTTGAAGATTAGTATTTGGAAGGGCTCACAAAATTTTCCTGTTCAACAAACCTTTCCTTTAGAAGTAAAAAATTAATAAGACAGAACCTCAGGTACAACTACTTCTGAATCATGTCAGTCAGTATGTGGTCAACAGGAAATTTAGCTTCACACATTATGGATCCCAAAAAGAGAAATGAAGTGTTTCTGTGGCAGGAGAATGAAAACAAATTTTGATTTCTGGTAGGTAAAAGCAAATTGTTTGGTGGCCAAGTGTTCTAGTTTGCTAGCTGTCGGAATGCAATATACCAGAAACAGAATGGCTTTTAAATGGGGGAATTTAATAAGTTGATAGTTTACAGTTCTAAGGCTGAGAAAATGTCCCAATTAAAACAAGTCTATAGCAATGTCCAATAAAAAGCATCCATCCAGGGAAAGATACCTCGGTTCAAGAAGGGTGATGAAGTTCAGGGTTTCTATCTCAAGTGAGAAGGCATATGGCAAACACAGTCAGGGCTTCTCTCTCAGCTGGAAGGGCACATGGTGAACATGGTGTCATCTGCTAGCTTCCTCTCCTGGCTTCTGGTTTCATGAAGCTCCCAGGGAGGCATTTTCCTTCTTCATCTCCAAAGGTCACTGGCTTGTGGACTCTCTGCTTCGTGGCTATGTCATTCTGCTCTGCTCTCTCTGAATCTCCTTCATTCTCTTTTATAGGACTCCAGAAACTTAAAGACCCACTCAAATGGGTGGAGACATGTCGTCACCTAATCCAGCTTAACAACCACTCTTGACTAAATCACATCATCCAGGGAGATGATCCAATCACAGTTTCAAACATACAGTATTGAATAGGGATTATTCTAACTTTATGAAATGGGATTTTGATTAAAATGTGGCTTTTCTAGGGTCCATACGTCTTTTCAAACTAGTGCACCAAGGTAAACAAGTATCAAAAAGAATGCACTCACCAGATTAACAATCGTACAATAAAAGTATGATTTAGAAGGATACAGCAATATAGAAAAACCAGATATAGCATCAGCTACTAACTTCATTCAGTTTTTTTAAATTACCTGTTAATCACTATAACCCTTCTGTTTTCCTAGATCTGCCACACCAGAGACTTAAAGGGAGAAATGGTAGTTTGCATTTCCTCTGGTTCCTTTAACTTGTCACAGTTAATATTTATATCCTCTTTCAAAACTAAATACTGTTTCATTCTTATTATTTTTGTTGGGTGAAGGGTTTCAAAGACCCCCATTTGATATGTTTTGTGGTAGATGTAGGCTTTCTACACCTTAGAACATCGGAAACATATCAAGTGCTACTGAGAATGTGGAGCAACTGGAACTCTCACAAATTGCTGGTGATATGTGAATGGTACAGCTACTCTGGAAAATGGTTTGTCAGTTTCTTATAAAGTTAAGCATACATTACTATATGACTCAACAATCCCACTCCTGGAAATTCACCATAGATAAATGAAAGTTTAGGTTCACACAAAAACCTGTACATGAATGTTTATAGCAGCTCTATTCATGCTTGCCAAAATCTGGGAATAATTCAGATGTCCTTCAATGGGTGAATGGGTAAAGAAATTGTGAGACACATGTACTATGGAATTCTACTCAGTATAAAAAGGAACTAACTAATGATACACAGTCAAACTTGGATGATCTCAAAGGAATTATTCTAAGTGAAAGAAGCCATTTTGGTTTGAAAAGCTGTCAAAATAAAATATACCAGAAATGGACTGGATTTTAACAATGGGGATTTATTAGCTTACAAGTCTATAGTTCTAATGCTGTGAAAATGTCCAAATTAAGGCATCAACAGGATGATACCTGGACTCTGAAGAAATACTTCCAGCATCTGGGATATCTCTGTCACATGGAAAGGTATATGGCTGGCATCTGCTGGTCCTTCACTTCCAAGTTTTGTTGCTTTCAGCTCCTGATTCCAGTGGCTCTCTCTGAGCTTCTATGGGTCTTCTCTTAGCATCTCTGGGACTTTTCTCTCTAATTTCTCCTGGTTTTTTATGCCCTTTATCCTCTCATAAAGGATTCCAATTAAAGGATTAAGATCCACTTTGAATGGAATTGGTCACATCTCAATTGATATAAGCTAAACAAAAGGTCCCACCTATCACAGGCCTGTACCCACAGGAATGGATTAAAGAACATGGCCTTTTCTGGGGTACATAAGAGCCTCAAAACAGTACACTCCACCCTCTAGACCCTCAAAATATATGTCATTTCCATAGGCAAAATACATTCATCCCAGAACAATACCACAAAAGCCTTAAATCATTTCAGTAACAATATTAAGTGCAAGGTTTCAGTAAAATCAATTACAGGTGTGGTCTTGCTAGGGAAAAATTCTCCTCCTGCTATAAATCTATGAAACTTAGAACAAGTTATCTACTTCCAATATAAAAAGGAGGGACCATTTCATATCCATAGGGAGAAATTGGAAGGAAAAGATGGGTCAAACAGTCCCAAACTGTTCAGAAAACCTTCAAGGCAAACTTCATTAGATTTCCAGGTCTGAAAGTTATCTATACAATGATGTTTTATCCTTGGGGCTTGGGTGAGTGGGTTTTCTTTCTTTTTTTTTTTCTAATGTCTATCTGCTATTTTACTTTTTGGAACAATGAAAATGGTTTAAAACTGAAAGTGATGATGAGTGCACAACTAGGTAATGACACTGTGAGTCATTGACTGTACACTTTGGGTGGATTCTACAGTATGTGAACATATCTCAATAAGATTTGCGAAAAAAAAAATGATGTTCAAGCAATTGTGCTTCCATGTGGAAAAAAATTAAGGTAGGTCACCTTGACATTTAAAAATTACATCCTAGGTGTTCTAGCTTGCTAGCTGCTGGAATGCAACACACCAGAGATGGATTGGATTTTAATAAAAGGCAATTTATTTCATTAGTTCTTCAGAGGAAAGGCAGCTAACTTTCAACTGAGGGTCTTTCTTATGTGGGAAGGCACAAGATGGTCTCTGCTGGCCTTCTTTCCAGGCCTCTGGGTTCCAACAACTTTCCCCAGGCTGATTTCTTTCTGCATCTCCAAAGGCCTGGGCTGAGCTGCGAGTTCTGAGATGAGGTATGCTGAGCTGCTTGGGCTGTGCTGCATTGAGCTCTCTCCCTTCAGCATCCAGCCAAATAATCAAACATCATTCATTGCAGCAGGCACGCCTCCTAGCTGACCTCAGATGTAATTAGCAACAGATGAAGTTCACACACCAGTGGCTCATGTCCACAGCAATAGATCTAGGCACCGTCACCTGGCCAAGTTGACAACTGAATCTAACTACCAGACTCGGTAAATAAAAATTATAAATCTAAAAAGCAATACTTTAATTTTAGAAGAATATGTGACATATCTTTCTGACCTCAGTGTAGGAAACAATTTCTTTAAATAAGACACAAAAAAGTAAAAAGACCTAAGAACACATTTATGTAGTTGCATCAAAATAAAATAAAAATTCCTGTATGATATGATATCACAAATAAAATTGAAAGATAAGCCACAGTCTAAGAGAAAGTACTTGCAACCAATATAGTCAACAAACAATTAATATATACATTATATGAAAAAAATCATACAAATGAAAATGTCAAGCCACCCAATAAAAAAATGCACAAAAGATATGAACAGGCAATTTGCAGAAGTTAAAGCACAAATGGTCAATGAATATAAAATCATCATTAAAAAATTGTGACATCAGACAATGGAACACTGTACAAAATTAAAATAAATTTTAGTCTCTATGTATCAGCATGGATAGATTTTTAAAAGAATATTGAGTGGAAAAGCAAGTGGTAGAATAATAAAACATTTATGTATAAAAGAAAATACAAGATTATATGTTATTTGTGACTGCAGATATGTACGTTAAAAGATTTCAAGCATCAACTGAAAAGATATTCACCACATTCATAACAAAGTTTACCTTTGGGAAGATAGGAGAATAGGACTGAGTATAAGAACAGGATTGAAGAATAGAACCAAGAGGACATCAGTTTCATCTGTCAAATTCAATTTAGATTTTAACATTAAAAGGAACTTTGAAGTAAAAATCTTACATTTGTTAAATCAGTGTACAGCTATACTTGTTTGTGTACAAGAATACTTATCATAATAGCCTCTGTATCTTTTAAACTTCTGAAAGTTAAAAGAGTAACTAATAAACAGTGATGGTTTTTTGACAATCAGAAAGGAATGAATTTAATTAGAGAAATGGAGAGAAGCAATACATATGACAAAGAAATAAAAACAGGTAGTTCATAAGAAAGAAATAATAACAGATGGTCAGTTCTCCTATAGTGCATCATATGCAGTTTTGAAAAATCACAATGCTAAGCAAAATCATGCAACAGAAACCACAGAGTTTGTGGAGAAAAGATGATTAGTGTACATCACTCAAAAATGTAGTGGTACATGAAAAAACAAGACAGGAACCCAACAAAAAAACAGCAGTGCTCTTTGCACTTGTCAGGAGGTATGTACATAGAACAATAAATATGGTAACTTGCTTTTAAAAAAGACTTGAAGCTTGCTTCTGGTCTTGAGCATAAAAAGGATTGTAAGGTATTGTGAAGTGATGGAAGGAAAGTTATCTGAAATTAGAAAGTTGTAATGCCAGATGTGAATGGGTAAGGCTTATAAGATGCAGGGTAAATTGAGATAGCCAGTAGATGTTTGAAGGATGTGCACATTTTTTTTTCTTTTTAGTCCTACATGGCTTAGTTCAGCTGGGTGCAGTTTTCTGCATTTAGCTAGGGCAAGTTTCGTCAGCCTTAGCACTGTTGACTCTTTGGACCAGATAGTTCTTTGTTATGGGAGACTATCCTGTGAATGGCTGGATGGTTAGTAGTATCCCTGGTGTCTACCCACTAGATGCCAGTTAGCACCCTCCTCTCCAGTCATGATAATCAAAATGTGTCAAGACATTGCCATATATCCCCTCATAAAGGGCAACATTGCCCCAGTAGTGTTCCTCATAGACAAAACACACCTAAGCGAATATGATCTTTTTCTCCAAAGTTTCCATTCACTATGGTAACTTTCCTGAAATCTACAACCTCCAGGTGGGTCCCTGGACCACATAAGTCCTGAAATGTAGGGGGGCCAGCCTCTCTAGAACATCAACTAGTTCCATCCACCTATCCAGTATTATTGACAGCCCCTTCCAACACGGAGAAGGTAGAAAAAGGTAGAAATACCCATAAAGAGTAGGAAAAAGATCAATGATGGAGATAAACAGAGAATGAAGGGTTTAACAAATGAGTATGATTGCTGAATTATATATTGATATTTCTTTTAGTCTTTAGTACCTTAGAGCAGCTTGAAGTAAAAACTTAAAGTGGTGGAATTGTAACCCATACCAAACTCTGAAAGCGGTTCTAAATTAATTGTTGCGATGTGCTTTGAAATTTGTTACTTTTTAGTACATATGTTATTTTTCACACACAAAAAGAAAAATATATACTTCTTTTAGCCTCCAATGTTTTAGAGCAGCTGGAAGGAAAAGTCTGAAAGAGTGGAATGGTAACCCATAACAAACTCTGAAATCTGTTCTGTATCTACTTATTGAAGTGTACTTTTAAAATCACTAGTTTTTTTTTACTTTTCTTTGTGTATTGTGGGAAGGATATGGTTAAAGCATTTGTGCACTTGCTGTGTGTTTGCATGTCCTCAAGCAATGGAAAACCACTGTGCTTGTCTGCCTGCTTGTTTGTTGACTTGAAGCTGAAAAAAGCTTAATGTGTTTGTCTGTTTTGTTGTGCCACTTGCATTTCTGTTTGCTTTGCTTATCTGTGGCATTTACTTATCTGGAACATGGGAAAATTTCTGCTTTGTTCTTAAAATTGAAGATACCTCCTCAAGGCAAACAGGAACCTCCCCTGGTGTTCAATGGACAGCTTAATTCTAAATAGCCCCTTTACCTGATAAATAGCTAGCAGAAAATAAACTTGGGGCTCTGATTCTTTCTTGGGACAGAGATTTCCTTACTTTCTTTGCAGGACAAAGGCCATAGGTGGTGTCGCCCACAGTGTATATGCTGTATTTAACAATAAAAATGTTTTTAAAATATGGTATTTGCATTATGTTCAAATTGTTCCCTAATAAATTAATAACAAAGAGAAAAATTCATGTTTTGAAAATAAACATTATGGCAAAATTGACTGTATTCATTAAACTTGAAATAATGAATCTGATTTCAGTGTAGAAGACAGTTTCATATTTAATGTAAAAAGATGCATATAGATTAAAGGTATGAAACAAAATAAACTTCACTGGCCATATAAAATAAACTTGTAGCAATAACAATCAGAGGTAAACTTGGCTTTAAAAAGCAGTTAATTAAAAAAAGAAACGTTAATTAAAAGATGGGAAAAGGTGGGGGTATACACTTATGCATGACTGTTTAAACAGTTTAAAACAAACAGATGCATATTGTTTATATACATTTATGAACCTCAAAAAGTCTTCAATTTATCACTTTCAACCATAATAATAAAATGCAAAACAATTTAATACATTTTCACATTGTATATTTTTTCTAATGCAGTTTAAAGAAACAATGAAATTCAATAGCTACTCCTAAAAATTTCTTAGTATCATGGGAATAGGAAGACTCTTGGTTAATCAGTTAAAGGAAACTGGCAAACATTTTTTTGTATGTTTGTGGTGGGGGTCATATTTCATTCTTTTTCCATGTGACTATCCTGTTAGTGCAGTACCTTTTTTCAAATTTTTTTTGTGTAGGGAGGGAGTGCAAGGGCAGGGAATCAAACCCTGGTCTCCCACATAGCAGGTGGGAATTCTACCACTGTACTACCCTTGCATCCCCCTGCAAGCAAACATTATTTTTAAAGGTAAGCCATTAGAAACATTTCCTTTAGAGGAAATAATAAGAGGGAGACACCTGCTCCCACCACTGCTATTATTCACTATTATTCCAGCCAATGCAACAAGCTAAGAAAAATAAGAGATGATGGCCTTACATAGTTAAAATAGAGAAATGTCGTTATTTGAAGATTTAATTTTGCACATAGAAACTTTAAGACAATCAACTTTAATATTAGCCAATAAGTAAAGTACTTGATAAAATAAACATATAAAAATCAAAATAAACATATTCATGCTTTCATAATTAGAGATTTTAATAAAGGAAAAAAACAAGCCTTTAATCATTGTAAGAACTAAAATTTTTAAATTCCTAGGAATGACCTATCATGAATTATTAACATCTATATGAATAAAACAATAAATTTTATTGAAGCACATAAAAATATTAAAATAAATGAAAGAGATATATCATGCTCTTGGTGGCGGATCCCATACTTAGAGGCCCCATTCTCCCAAATTTAATCAATACATTCAATGTAGTCTGATCAGAAGCCCAATATAATTTGTCAAGTAATTTCAGGTAAAAATGGTGAGGATGGCCATGCTCTCTCAGACAGCAAAATATTTTATAAAACTATGGGAATTAGTGAAATATTGGGACAAAATATATGGGAGTATAAATGGAAATCTAATTTATGAAAATACAATGCCAGGTCAAAGCCAGATAGACAATTCGAATAAGCATTGTGACAATTGAATATCCATATGTAAAAGAAGTATGTTCTTCCCTCATATGATACACAGATAGAAGTTCCAGATGGAATAAAGAGTTTATATGAATAAGCAAAACTATAAAACTTTATCAAAAATCCAGGAGAATATCTTTTATAATCTTACAATGGGAAAAATCTTCCAAATCAGGATATGATCCCTGAAACCATAAAAATTGTTACTAATAAGTACAATAACATAAGAGATGAAAGAAGCATTCCCTGAGAAAAGAGGGAATTATCTTTCTTTGAAAATCATATGTTTGTATCACATGAAAAACTTAATACTGTTAAGATTGATAAGCACATATGGTACATGAAGTGGATAGAAAATAAATTACAAAAATAAATATATTTGTTCAATGCTAGTAATAAATAGTCTGTAGTGGCAGTACCATTCACTAATTGTTACAAAAGGCACAGGATACCAGAAATAGAGTTCATTTTAAAAATTCAGAACGTTTATGAAGAATTTCATTATATTTTAAAAGAATAGGAAACAAGATTTAGATAAATGGGGTGATAGGCCCTGTTCTTAGATAAAATTAATCTTTCCTAGATATCTAGGAATTTATATACATATATATTTCTATATATATATAGAAATTATATATAGAAATTCAATGCAATATATATATAGAAATTCAATTTGCTGGTATGAATGGGTATATAGATAGATAGATAGATAGATAGATAGATAGATAGATAAATTCAATGCAATTCAAAATGAGTCTCAATGCACTTTTTTTTAACTGGACAAAACGAAATTTATAAGAAAGAATAAATATTCCAGGATACTGACAATAATCCTTTGGAAATGAAGGGGTGGGGAACTTGCTCTCCAGGTGTTACAACATTACAAAGGTACATTAATCAAACATGTAGATTGTGCACCAGAAGAATTCAGAATATATAGCTTCACATATATATGAAAATCTAAGTGCAAAGTTTGAAGGTTGGCATTTCAATTTAGAGGCGAAAGACTGGTATATTTAATAGGTTTATGATTGGCTAGCCATGTGGGCTGAAATCAAGTAACATGCCAATCTCATTATGGAATTAAATTATAAATCTAAATATCTTTTTAAATTAGTAGACTGTATCACTTTGTGAGGAACATTGTATTAGGTGACAGATAAATCTGGACACAATTTGGAAAAGATTGTATCTGGAAACATAAATAGGTCAGAATTTCTATTTGGCAAAAGATAAAGTCCAATGACAAATGATAAACTGGGAGAACACATTTGTCATGAAGTTAAAGGTTTATCAACTGGAATATAAGAAGAGTTTATTCACTTATAAGAGGCCGTTAGAACACTAAGGAAAGAATATGAATGAACAGGCATTCACAAAAACATGCAAAATTCCAACAAAAGCATGAAGTTACTCAGCCTCACAAGGTAATGCAAATTAAAACAATGAAATAGCACTTTTCACCCATCACATCAGGGAAAAAAGACATTTCAACAATAGTCTGTGCTGGCAAAGGTGTAAAAAACATGCGGTCTCATCTTACTTTATTAGCAAGGATATAAAGTGCTGCCTTCCTCTATAAAGCCATCTAGTGGTATCTATTAAAACTGAAGATCTTATACATGTTGATTCAATATTTGTCCTCTTTTAGACTATCCTACAGAAGTAAAAGTATTGAAACACAAGAAAGCATATTGGAGCATTGTTTGTAATTCAAAAAAGAAATGGAGATGAGTGACATCATCACCATGACAACATAAGGTGTCCCCTAGAAAAAGTCTCCCACAGAATCAACGAATAAAAGGACAAATTCCATTTCTTTAGAACTCTGGAGGATGATAGAAACTGCAAAAGTTTCACAAATGCTGACTCAAAGAAAAAGAAAAATAACACCTAAAAATCAGGTAGGAGATTTTCTTCCCAGAGCCACCAGTTCAGACCCCTCCCCCCACTCCCTCCCATGCAGCTTGGGTGTCCCACACATGGGCACAGACTGTAGACCCACTCATACCTGCAAGTGACAACCCACGCATATCCAAGCATAGGGATCCAAGGACAGAGCAGAGGCCCAGGACAGAGCACAAGCCACTGAGAAACATTACATTAAAAAGGCCCCCCAGGGGGAAAAAAATAGACCACAGCTGAACTGTTGGCAAGAGGTGCACTTACTCAATCCAGTCTCTGTTTCCTGGACCCCCTAAATGCAAAACAGACCTTTCAGGATTGACCCACTGTTTTAGTTTCCTGGGCTGCTTAAAGCAGATACTATGAAACAGTTGGCTTAATAAACAATGGGAATTTATTAGTTTACAGATTGAAGCCAATAAAATTTTCAGATCAAGGTATCAAGGCAATATTTTCTTCCTAAAGACCACCTGTTAGCATCCCTTTGCTTCTCTCATGTGGTAAGGCACAATGACAGTATCTGCTGGTCTCTTCCTTCTCTTCGTGTTTTGCTGTTTTCAACTTTTTGCTTCTGTGTCTCTCTCCTCTCTCTGCCTCTATCTCTGTACTGATTCCATTTATAAAGGACTCCAGTAAGAAGACTAAGACCCATTCAGATTGAGGTGTGTTACACCTCAACTGAATTAGCTATATCAAAAAGTCTTACATACACTGCATCCACCACACCCACAGGAATGGATTAACTTTAAGGACATGGTTTTCTGGGTACATACAGTTCCAACCACCATACCCACCTTCCTGGATTGACCCTACCTGGCTCCCCAGGACAGGATATCCTAATGGGGAAGAAAACTGAGGTATAAAAGCCTCACAGAGAAAAAGGGGGTAGGTTGGAGCAGAATTGAGCTGCTATGACAGGACAGGTCCCAGAGTTGAAAAGTATAAAGGAAAGGGAGCACTGAGTGAAGGAGAGAATTTAAATGAATCATTGGAGCTGGGGAGGAAATTCAATATGCAAAAAATAAAACAGATCAAAGTTCCTGGGAAAGGAACGAAAGAAAGGATGCTTTCTCTTGAACATGAAACATTACCAAAATGTACAGACATGAAAATTTTACCATCTAACCAGGGCAAGAAAGAGATGAAGAAGGGATAAGTAAATGTGAACAGATAAACATGAGCTACTCTAAATGTCCAGAATAAGTTGGGTCCACGATCAAACAAAAACCAACCATCAGTAAAACCCTAGTCAAGAGGTTTCTTTCATTTGCAGATACAATGATCCTATATATAGACAGTCCCCCAAAATCTACAACAAAGCTGCTAGAGATAATACAAATTCAGCAAAGTGGTAGAGTACAAGATCAATATGCAAAAGTATTTCTATATACTAATAAATAGCAATCTGAAGAGGACATTAAGAAAAAAAATATCTTTTACATTAGCAACTAAAAGACTCAAATATCTAGGAATAAATGTAGCCAAGGATGTAAAGGACTTAAACACAAAGAACTACAAAACTTTGCCAAGTGAAATCAAAGAAGAGCTAAATAAATTGAAGGACATTTCATGCTCATGAATTGGAAACCTAAATAATGTTAAGATGTTGTATTAACTAGGGTCCTCTAGAGAAACAGAATCAGCAGGAAACATCCATATATATAAAATTTATAAAAGTGTCTTATGTAACTGTGGGAATGTAGAGTCCAAGGTCTGTAAGGCAGGCTGCAAGCTGGCAACTCTGATGAAGCTCCTCAACGAACTCTCAGGAGAGGCTGGTTGGACAACTGTAGGAATGGAAGAGTCCAAAATCTGTAGGACAGGCTGTGAAGCTGACAACTCCAATGAAGGGTCTGGATGAACTCCACAGGAGAGGCTCTCCAGCTGAAGCAAGAAGAAGCTGTCTCTTCTGAATCCTCCTTAAAAACTTTCCAGTGATTAGATTAAGCATCACTCATTGCAGAAGACATTCCCCTTGGCTGATTACAAATGCAATCAGTTGTGGATGCAGCCAACGTAATAATGATTTAAGTCTATGAACTGTCCTCATAGCAACAGACAGGCCAGCACTCGCCCAACCAGACAAATGGTCACCACCACCTGGCCATGTTGACACATGAGCCTGGCCATTATAGGTGCCAGTTCTACCCAAATTGATTTACGGATTCGATTCAATCCAAATCAAAATTTCAACATCTTACTTTGCAGAAATGGAAAAGCCAATTATCAAATTAATTTGGAAGGACTGGGGTCCCTAATAACCAAACCCATTGTTTCTGTTTTGCTAAAGCTGCAGAATACAATATATCAGAAATGGATTGGCTTTTACAATAGGATTTATTAACTTACAATTTACAGTTCTCAGAGCATGAAAATGTCCCAATGTATAAACAAGATGATACCTGGATTCTGAAGTCAGATGCTTGGCATCTGGGACATCTGTATCACATGGGAAAGAAAGCACATGGCCAACATCTGCTTGTCCTTCTGTTCTAGTCTGCCAGAATGCAACACACCAGAAATGGATTGGCTTTTAATAAAAGGGGATTTATTTAGTTAAAAATGTATGGTTCTTCAGAGGAAAGGCAGCTAAGTTTCATCTGAGTTTCTCTCTTACACGGGAAGGCACGAGGCACACAAGGCAATCTCTGCTAGCCTTCTCTCCAGGCTTCTGGGTTCCAACAACTTTCCCCGGGGTGATTCATTTCTGCATCTCCAAAGGCCTGGGCTGAGCTGTGAGTGCTGAGATGAGGTATGCCGAGCCACTTGAGCTGTGCTGCGTTGAGCTCCCTCCCTTAAGCATCCAGCCAATTAAATCAAACATCATTCATTGTGGCAGACACTCCCCCTAGCTGACCACAGGTGTAATCAGCGACAGATGAGCTTCACATGCCATTGGCTCATGGCCACAGCAACAGAGTTAGGCACCTTCACCTGGCCAAGTAGACACCTGACCCTAACTCTCATACCTTTGTTCTGGGGTTTCATTGCTTTCACCTTCTAGTTCCAGTGGCCTCCTCTCTGAGCTTCTGTGGGTCCTCTCATAACTTCTCTGGGGCTTTTCTCCCTAAGCTCTCTCGGTTTCATCTCTCTTAAAGGACTCCAGTCAAAGGATTAAGACCCACCCTGAATGGGGCGGGTCACATCTCAACTGAAAAATCCTAACCAAAAGTTCACGTTCATACCCACAACAGGTCTGCACCACCAGGAATGGATTAAAAGAACATGACTTTTTCTGGGGGTATATTATAGCTTCAAACCAGCACATCTATCTTGAAACAGAGGAATACAGTTGGAGGATTCACACTTTCTGACTCTAAAGTGATCAGAACAGCATAGTAATGGAACAAGAATAGACATAAAGACCAATGGAATTGAATTGAGAGTTCAGAAATAGACCCTCACATCTATGGCCAATTGATTTTTTGACAAGGCTGCCAAGTCCATTCAATTGGGAAAGAATAGTCTCCTCAACAAATGGTGCTGGGAGAACTGGATATCCATATGCAAAAACGAAAAAGGACACCCTATCTTATACAATGTACAAAAATTAACCTAAATTGGATCAAAGACCTAAATATAAGAACCATGACTATAAAGCTCTTAAAATAAAATGTATGGAATTATCTTTATGATCTTGTGTTAGTCAGTGGCTTCTTAGACTTTACACCCAAAGCACAAGCTACACAAGAAAAAATAGATAAATGGGAACTCATCAAACTTTTAAAGTTTTCTGAATCAAAGGACTGTATCATGAAAGTGAAAAGACAACCTTCACTGCGGGAGAAAACATTTGGACACTATATATCCAATAAGGTTTTAACTTTCAGAATATATAAAGAAACCCTACAACTCAACAATTCAAAGACCAGCAAACCAATTTAAAAATGGGCCAAAGACTTAGATAGTTCTCCAAAGAGGTTATGCAAATGGCTAAAAAGCACATGATAAGATGCTCAACACCACTAGCTATTAGGGAAATGCAAATCAAAACGACAATGAGATACCATTCACACCCACTAGAATGGCTACTATTAAGAAAACAGAAATCACAAGCATTGGAGAGAATGTGAGAAATAAGAGCACTCACTGTTTGTGGGAATGTCCAATGGTGCAGCCAGTATGGAAAACAATTTGGCAGGTCCCTAGGGGGCTCAGTATAGAATTACCATATAACCTGGCAATCACTTGACTAGGTATATTCCCAGAAGAATTGAAAGCTGGTACTCTAAAGGATATTTGCACATTGATATTTATGGCAGCATATTCACAGTCGCCAAAAATGGAAGAAAACCAGTGTTGATCAACCAATGAACAGATAAACAAAATACAGTGTATATATCAAATGGAATATTATTTGGCATTAAAAAGGAATGAAATTTTGGTTCATGTGATAACAAGGATGACCCTTGAAGACATTATGTTGAGTAAAAAAGCCAGAACCAAAAGGAAATTTTGTATGATCTTACTGATGTGAAATAATTAGAATTAGCAAGTCATAGAGTTAGGAGCTAGAACATAGGTTATTTGGGGCTGGGTTGGGAGTAGGGAATGGAGAGTTAATGCTTAATTTGTATAGAATTTCTATTTCCATTGATTGTAAGGTTTTTGGAAATGAATGGTGGTATTAACAGGAGAATGTAACAGCACTGGATTATTCATGTGAATACGGTTAAAAGGGGGAAATTTTAGCTCAAAAATATACTAAAATAAAAATTAAAAGATAAAACATAGGAACCTGTGATAGTTTGAAGCCGTATATACCCAGAAAAGAGTATGTTCTTAAAGCTAATCCATTCTTGTAGCTATGACCCACAGCAAATAGGATTTCCTAGTAGACTTGTGATCCACCTCATTAAGACCCACTGTCTTAATCCTCTTACCAGAGTACTTTATAAAAAGATAAAAGACAGAGAGAAGACATGGGGGAGAAAAGTGCCAGAGAAGCTGAGAGAGAGAGAGAGAAGACACCAAATTCAGAGACAAAAGCCAAGGAAGCTGGGAGAGGACATAGAAAACAGAGAACCCACAGAAACAGAGAGGAAGCCACTGAGGCCAGAAACTGGACACAATAAAACCTGGAAGAGAAGGCAGAGACCACCAGACACCACCATGACCTGGCTATGAGACAGAGGGGCTGAACATCAACAGTAGCCAATCTTCAGGGAGGGGTTATCTTGTTGATGCCTTGATTTGGACATTTTAATGGCCTCAGAGTTGTAAATTTGTAAGTTAATAAATCCCCATTGTAAAAGCGGACTTATTTCTGGTATGTTGAGTTTTGTCAGCTTTAGAAAACTGAAATAGACTTTACAACAGAATGAACCTTATTTTAAATGATGGCTATAGGTAATAGTACATTAAAATATTCTTCATAAATTATAACAAATGTACCATATCAAAGCAAAGTGTTAATAACAGGTTAGTATACAGGGAAAAAAAGATACCCTAATGTAAATCATTGACTATAGTTAATACTATAATTTATAATTATAATGTTCTTTTACCAACTGTAAGAAAGTACCACACTAAAACAAAGGGTTAATAATGTGGGGACAGACATGGCATCATGGGATTGAGGAAGCCTTCTTGACCAAAAGGGTGAAGCAAGAAATGAGAAAAAAAATAAAGTTTCAGTGATGGTGAAATTTCAAACAGAGTTGAGAGGCTTTCCGGGAGGTTATTCTTATGCATTATATGGATATCCATTTTTAGTTTATGCTATATTGGAATGGCTGGAGGGAAGTACCTGAAACCATTGATCTGTGTTCCAGTAGCCTTGATTCTTGAAGATGATTGTATAACGATATAGATTTTACAATGTGACTATGAGATTGTGAAAACCTTGTGTCTGATGCTCCTTTTATCCAGGGTATGGACAGATGAGTAAAAAAAAATGAATAAAAAATAAGTAAATAATAGGGTAGATAATGGGTAAAGTAAATAGGGTAGATTGAAATACTAGTGGTCAATGAGAGAGAGGGATAAGGGGTATGGGATGTATGAGTTTTTCCTTTTTATTTATTTTTCTGGAGTGATGCAAATGTTCTAAAACGATCATGGTGATGAATACACAACTAAGTGATGATATTGTAAGCCACGGATTCTACATCATGTATGGACTATATGTGTATGAAGATTTCACAATAAAAATAATTTTAAAAAGTAATGGGGGAGGAAGCATTGTATGGGAACAGTGTATTTTCTACATGACTTTTCTGTAAACTTACAATTTTTCTAATTAAAAAAATTTTTTTAAAGAAATGGAGAAATTTTTCATGCCCCACAGTGGGTATGGCTGTCTAAGCTGTGGTAAATCCACCCATGAAATATAATACAACTTGCAAAAAAAAAATTAGTTTCTTTACCTATTTTGACTTAGAAAGAAGTCCATGGCATATTAAGTGAGTGAAGTTCTCTGTCCCTCTGTCCCTCTCTCCCTCTCTCTCTCTCTCTCTCTCTCTCTCTCTCTCTCTCTCTCTGTCTCACACACACACACACACACACACAAGGAAATTAAACTCATGCTATGTACATGTATATGTAGTTTGAATGCACATGAAAAAACCACATGGAGGGGGATGCAGTAATTAAAAAGAGAGCCATATGATTGGGTAGGGAAAGGAGCTGCCCCCAAGGAGGAGACTGTTGAACAGGTCAAAACAGAGTCTACCTCAAAAGCCTTTTAAACTAAGAATGACAAGAAGCTGGAAGTCATTTTGAAGCAATCCTGATTATATATGTGTTATGTTTGTCATTTCAGTTACCTCTTACCTTTGAGGATGTTGCCATTTATCTCACAGAGCAAGACTGGGAGCATTTATAGGCATGGCAGAAGGAGCTTTACCACCATGCAGTGAGAACCAAGTATCAGATTCTTGTTTCTCTAGGTAAGAAATTCAACTTTGTACAACTTATAGAAGTGGGTGCTTTAAGAGGTCTCAGCCACTTGCTCTTCCTAAATGTCAGGAAGAAAGATTTCTCAGAATTACCCAGAAAGGTATTCTTACCCCCATATCCTTTTGTTAATACTTCCATAAGCATGCCTAGTCCTTACTCAAGGGTAGATATTGTCATATGAGAATATTTGAGATGGCATACAGTGTAAGGTAGTTAGAGGTGACTAAATATATGTGGGCTTTTAGTCACTATATATGCTTGGGCTGTTGTGATTTTCCACAAAGGGGCATGCCTAGCTCACATCCATGAAGTATCCTGTATACCTTAAGCCTACCTCTAAGCTTTTGTAGTGTGGTCCCTATACCTCAGAAAAACCAAAGTTAGTCATTCCTGGAACAACGTTTTGGAAATCTATTTAATGGGTGTTTAATTGTGGCTGTCTCTAAGTGGTTATGGTAGTGGAAGTTCTTTTTGGTCTTTTTGCTTATTTCGTCTTTATATTTTTCTTTATCTTAATTATCAAATATTATACTGTACTAACTGATTGCAAAATAGTACAGCCTCTTTGGGGAACAATTCGGTAACATACAGTAAAGTTGAATACACATTTGCCCTGTGACCCAACGATTCACCTGTAGAAATATAAACTCTGTGCATATGCTCATAGAGGCATGTCAATGGACAGAAAAAAAAAGACAAATTGTGATATATTCATATAATAGACTACTTTCAGATGAATGAAGCTGAGTTAATTGAGTCAAAAATGGAGAAATTTTGAAAACATAATTTGAAAAGAAAAAAGCAAGTTGTGGAATGATAAAGTATGGTTTGTGCAAGCTTTAAAACCAATATACAATATCTTATTTACTCATATACATATATTTAAAATGTAAAAACACGCATGTTCTGTACCCAAATTCAGGGTAGTGATTGCCTCTGAAGCCAGGCATACAGGAGTTTGACCTGTGTCTGTAATGTTTCATATCTTTAAAAAAAGCTAAAGCATGTGTGTCAACATGGTAAGATTTGACAAAGTTAGGTGAAACCCAGGTTTTTGTATAATATTCATTTTTCTCTATGCTAGAAATATTTTTAATAAAAAAAATAAAGCAAGGTTTATTAAAATCCTTCTGACTGAACTTTTGCCTCATTCACCTTGCTTTAAAGTGAACCTGCTAAGAACTGGCTCTTAATACATGACTCTTAATACATGACTTTTAAATTGGTGGGTGTGGGGACACAGAGGTATGCATAGGCAAGCATATAGTTATTCACTGCTATGTTACTGGTACAGGAAATCATTATGTATAGTTAAAATTCAAAATGACATAACTTCTTAATATTACAGGATTGATTGATTTATTCTAATAGAATACTATCATGCATTAAAAACAAGTGGGGGCAAAAAAGAAAAAAGTCAATTGTAATGATAAAAAAATATTTATTCCTTCTAGCCTCCAATGTTCTAGAGCAACTATAAGGAAAAATTTGAGATGATGATATGACTCTGGGATCTGTCTTGTAACTACTTGTTGAAGAGTGCTTTGAAAACTATTGCTTTTTTATTTCTTTGCTTTGTATATATGTTATATTATACAACAAAAAAGTTAGAAACAAAAAAACAAGTGGGGGGGTGCCTGCCCAGGCAAAAAAAAAAAAGTGGGGGGCGGATGCATGCGTGGTTCAGTGGTAATGCTCACCTTCCATGTGGGAGACCCAGGTTTGATTCCCGGAACATGCACCCCTCCACCATTCCCACCCCACCCCACAAACAAACAAACAAAAAAAAAACAAGTGAGAAGAGATTGTGTGAGACTGTCAAGGGAGCAGTAGCCTGGGGTGTGAAAGTCGGCTGCAATGGACATAAGATGGCAACCATGAAGCTCTCTGAATCCAGGCTTTCCTACGTCTTGATGCTGAGAGAGGAGAGACCTCCCCCTATTTCTCTTGGAGGGTAGACATGTCATATTCCTGTTGATTGGACTGGGTTTACTCCCAGCTTTGGTCACCTACTGCATGTCTGGTTGTGTATGAAAATCCAGAGGAAGAAAGTTGTCAGCTGAGCTATTGACAATGCAACCATGGGAGTTAATTATTTTTAAAGATGTAGCTGTAGACTTCACCCAGGAAGAGTAGACATTGCTAGACACAGCCCAGAGAAAGATGTTCAGAGAAGTGATGCTGCAGAATGTCAATTGCCTCGTCTCTGTGAGAATCTTTGTTCTTATAAACAGGATGTCAGGTCTGCAAATCAGATGTGCTTTCCCAGTAGGTACAGGGAAAGGAAATGTGGAGAGAGGGAATGGCATTTCTTCAAAACCGGTGTCCAGGCAGGAAAAGTGCCTGCAAAAAGCAAGGAATGATATTCATGCAACTTACCTACAGGAAAGATAATTCTGACTTCATGTAATTGCAGATATCTCACACTCAAAAAAATTCCATTCAATGTAATTATTTGCAAGATTTCACTCTGAGTTCCACAGTGACTCAGCATGTATTAATTTCCATGAGAAATAAACCATATTTAAGAAAACCATTAGGAAACATCCTCAGTGATCAGTCATCTTTTAATCAACACAAACAGATTCATTTTTCTCTGTTAGAAATATTTTTAATAAAAAAATGAAGCAAGGGGTAAATCATATGAATGCCATTGAAGTGATAAAGCCTTTATTAAAACCTCTAGTCACAGACAATACAATAGAACTCAAATGGGCAATAAACAATTTGAATGCTTTTGATGTTGGCAAACTTTCATTAGATTTTTTTACCTTAGACAACATGATAGAACTCACGCTGGAGAAAAGCCCTGTGAATGTGATCTATTTGGAAAAGCCTCCAGTCAATATTCTAATCTTCAAATACATGAAAGAACTCATACTGGAGTGAAATCCCATGAATATCATCTATGGGGGAAAACCTTCAGTTAATATTCTTATCTTAGGATGATACCGTCCATATTTTAAAACTTCAACTTCTGTGTGAGACCAAAGGGAGAGATGTTTATTTGATGCAAAATTTATATTTTAGGTAGTGCATTATCTAATTTAACTTGTAAGGTCAGTTTAGTTGAACACCATAAGTACATAGAATCTTGACTAGGGCAAGATATTTTGTTGGTTTGTCCAGGTTAGGTTAGTGTGATGGGGACTGGGGAGAAAGGAAGAAAGATTCGGCTTCCCATTTAGAGAATTTCTGATATTCTTGCAAGCAATGGGGACAACCAAATCAATAGGCCAAGTCCTCAACTTGAAAGGATAGTCTAAGCCTACTTAAAACTATGCTTAAGAGTCACCCCCAGAGAACTTTTTTTGCTCAGATATGGCCTCTTTTGCTGAGTCAATTTAGCAGGTGAACTCACTGCCCTCCCCCACTACATGGGAACTAGCTCCCAGGCATGTAAATCTCCCTGGCAATGTAGGACAGAATTCCAGTGATGAGCCAGGACCCAGCATCATGGATTGAGAAAGCCTTCTTGACCAAAAGGGGGCAGAGAGAAATGAGACAAAATAAAGTTTCAGTGGCTGAGTGATTTCAAAAAAGAGTTGAGAGGTTTTCTGGGAGGTTATTCTTAATCATTATATAAATATCCCTTTTTAATTTATGGTGTATTGGAGTGGCTGGAGGGAAGTATCTGAAACTGTGTTGAGCTGTGTTCACAAGAGTCAACCTGGAGCGGGTGGAGTCACATCTCCCTCTAATCCAAGGTTAATACCCACAATTGGGTGAGTTACATCTCCAAGGAGATAATCTAATCAAGTTTCCAGCCTACAGTGCTGAATAAGGATTTTAAAAAGCTGCCTCCACAAGATTGAATCAGGATTAAAATGTGGCTTTTCTAGGGTACATAATCCTTTCAAACAAGCACAGTCATCTATGTGGGAACATGTACATTTTTCTATCCTTAGACAACATGAATATATTCAAACCTGAGAGGAAACCTGTGAATGTCAATATAGAAAAGCCTTCAGTCAATATTCAGACCTTAGAAGGACTGCAAAAACTAACACTACATATTTTGAATATAGGAAATATTTCAGCCATAACTTTAACCTTTAAATACACCAGAGAGCTCACATATTGAAGAAACACCATGTTTGTAATCAATATAGTAGTGCTTTTATTCTTCAGTACAATACTATTTCAGTTAATAAAAGGACAGTTACACAGGAGAGAATGCATATGAATGCCATCTTCATAGGAAAACCCTTGGTAGTTGCTCTGATGTTATATCATAAGAGAGAACTCGCAATATAAATCTAATGAAAGCAGAAAGTCCTCATCTACCACTGATAAGCAAGCAAGAGTAATTACATGTAAGGAATTCTATGTCTGTACTCAATATGGGAGTGCCTTAATTTGTAATTTATCCATTAAATAAAATGTGTCAACTCCATAAAAAATAAAACAAGTGGGAAGACTAGCAAGATGAGAAATTGTATACTTGATATATAAAATATAATAAAATTGCTTTGTCCATTTTCAAATTATAAAAGGACTTCAGCTAAATAAAACAATATAGATAATACATTTTAAAGGAAAGTGAAAATAACTCAAAATTACCCCCTCTGCTGGTTTGAAAGTTTTATGTACCCCAGAAAAGCCATGTTTTCTTTCCTAATACAATCTTATGGGGGCAGACCTATTGTTTAGGATGGAAAACTTGGACTGTTTCCACAGAGATGTGACACAACCAATCGTGAGTGTGGCATTTTGATTAGATGGAGATGTGACTCCACTCATTCATGGTGGGTCTTGATTTGTTTACTGGAGTCCTTAAAAGGGGAAACATTTTGGAGTTTCTACAGAGCTAATACAGACAGGGATGCTTGGAGAACAGTTCAGAGCAGATAGAGATCTAGACATTTGGAGATGCTCGCAGTGCCAACAGAGAAAGCACATGCCTAAACAGACATGTTTGCAGATGTAGAGCTCAGCAGACATTGCCATGTGCTTTCCCATGAGATTTTAAGCAAGCCAGAACCCAAAATTGTGTCCCAAAGGAACTAAGTAAAGGCCCCCAGGCGCTTAGAGAGGTAATCACCAGCATCAGAAATGAAAGTATCTGTTCCTTTCT
Source organism: Tamandua tetradactyla (assembly GCF_023851605.1). NCBI lineage: Eukaryota > Metazoa > Chordata > Mammalia > Pilosa > Myrmecophagidae > Tamandua > Tamandua tetradactyla. The sequence continues at coordinate 193,354,445 of NC_135327.1, read as the reverse complement.
TGTCTCTCCCTCTTCCTCTCTGTCTCCCTCTGTATTTCTCTGTCCTTATCTCTTTCTGTTGCCTCCCCCTCTGTCACCACCTCTTTTTTTGCTTAGGAGGCCAGATGTGGGAAAAGCTGGCCGTGCTCTGGTCTCCCCATTCTAAAGTCTCTTGTAGATCCAAGACAGTGCAAGGATTTATCCCAAATTAAGGTCGGCTCTAGACTGAGTCCTGGTCTCCAGATGACTCTTCTTTGAGAACTGACAGCGAAGCCTGCTCCTGCTAAGCAGGACTTGGACAACTCAAACTGCCCCTGCACTTCCTTCCAGGAGGAGGCGCAGTGAGAGCTGAGCAGCCGCTGCCTTCCAGAGAGAGCCAGGTGACCATACCCAGGGTGCACTGCGAGGCCTTAGGGAAACCGCTGGGGTGTCTGGGCTCGGCCTCTGACCAGGGCGGGAGCTGGAGGCGGCGCGTGGCCAAAGGGGGTCCTGCGAGCCGAGGGACGTCGGCCCCTCTGGGCCGGGGCCGCGCAGGACCGCGAAAGGCCATGGCCAATCGGGCTCCGGTAAGAGGGCCTCCTCGCCGCGGACCAGATCTGGGACCCGGGGCGTGTCTTCTTGTTCCGGGCGGATCCACAGTTCCGGCCGGGTGGACGGGAGGGCGGAGTCTGTGTGTTCGCGTCAGGCTGTGCGTAGGGAGCGGGTGGCAGCCGTACGTCCAGGGACGACTCCGTGGGCAGAATCCTGACAAAGCCCAGCCGGGGCGGTGGCAGAGCCCGCAGAGGGGCCGAGCCTCCCTGACGGACGTCCGGGATGTGGCGGGGGACGGGCTAGCGGAGGAATGGAAATGGGCCTGGAGGCACATCTCGACGTGCGCTTTACATCATAGAGTTACTATATTCAGAAGGAAACTTTAGATTTAAGAATTTGAATGACCCGAAATGATCGGCGGTAGCAGATTAAATGTCACAGCGTTGCCAATAAGTTTGTATTGAATATAAGAAAGGAGGATTACAATGGGCAGAATAGAAAAGAATATAAAACCCTAAGTAGTGTATAAACTATTTATTTAGTGTTTTTGTTGAAGAAGGGATATTGAGGTTTCAAAGGAATGACCATGAGTTTTTAATTCCTTCATTAGTATGTTTCTGTATTTTATAAAATGTTAATATTGAGCATTTTTGCTGATTATTAACGAATTAATGAAATAATAAATTAAAAAACACAATCTTATCAAAACGATAATTTCCTAGGATTAAATCTACAAAAGAAGTGCAGCAGCCTTATGGAGAAAATTATAAAGTAATGGGAAGCAGATCGCGCCCCTTATATAGGAAGAAGCACATCGCGCCCCTTATATAGGAAGCCTAAATATACTAAAGATGTTACTTCTCCAAGTTAATATGTAAATTCACTGGAGTTTCATCAATATCACCATCAGATTTTTATAAATTTAGATTAACAGGTTTTAAAGTTCATTTGGAAAAAATAAAGGCTAAAAAATGAGTAATGTTATTCTGAGAAAAAGAAGGGAGAATTGCCTTACTATATAACAAGATTTACCATAAAGCTATAGAATTAATGCAGTGTTGTTTTGTGCAGGGATAGTCACCACAGGGAAAGCAAAACAGATAATCCAAAAACAGACCCGAGGTGACAAGGGATCTTGGTATACAACATAAGTGGCATTTCAAAGTAATAGTCAAGGAATGGACTATTCAAAAGTGATGTTGTACAATTCAGTTTCCATATGGAAAAAAAAATTAAGGTAGATAGAACGTTTGTAAATTACATTCTAGATTAATTAAAAGTCTAAACCTAAAAAGCAAAACTTTGCCTTTTAAAAAATAATGTAAAATATTTTTGTGATATCAGTGTAGAAAATAATTTCTTTAAACAAGACACAAAAAAGCAAAAAGACCTAAGAAAAGATTAATATAGTTGCATCAAAATGGAAATTTCTGTACAATATAAGATAGCATAAATAAAATTAAAAGATAAGGCACTGTTTAAGAGAAAGTATTTGTGACCTATATGGTCAACAAACAATTAATTTACAAATTATATAAAGAAACCCTACAAATGTAAAGGTCAAGCAACCCAATAAAAAAATACACAAAAGATATGAGCAGGCAGTTCACAGAACTTAAAAGACAAATGGGCAATAGATATAAAACCATCATGAAAAATTGTGACATCAGACAATGGAACACTGTACAGAATTAAAATACATTAGTTCTTCATGTATCAGCATGGATAGATCTCAAAAACAATATTAAGTGACAAGTTCAGAATAATAAAGCATTTATGTATAAAAGAAACAAGGGAAGACTATATGCTTTTGTGACTGCAGATATGTATATTAAAAGTACAAGCATCAACTGAAAAAATATTCACCACATTCATAATGAAGTTTGCCTTTGGGAAGATAGGAGGATAGGACTGAGTATAAGAACAGGATTGAAGAATAGAACCAAGAGGACTTCACTTGCGTCTGTCGAATTCAATTTAGATTTTAATATAAAGAGGAACTTTGAAGCAAAAATCTTACATTTGTTACATCAGTGTAGAAGTATACTTGTACGTATACAAGAGTACTAATATCCTCTGTAGCTTTTAAGCTTTTGAAAATTGAAAGAGTAACATAAACAATGAAGATTTTTTGACAAAAAAGGAGGCATTTAATTAGAAATGGGGAGAAGTAATATCTAGAACAAAGAAATAATAGTAGGTAGTCAGTTCTGCTACAACTATCATATGCATTTCTGAAAATCACAATGCTATGCAAAACTGCAGTAAATGTCACAGAGCTTGTGGGGAAAATGTAGTTAGGGTACGATAATCAGTATATTTAAAAAAAAAAGGATCCTAACAAAAGCAACAGCACTGTTTACATTTGTTAAATAGTAAGGAAATACATAAATACTACAATAAATATGTTACTTTGCCTTTAAAAAGGACTTGAAGTTCTCTTGTGGAAGTGGGCATAAAAGGGTTGTAGGGTATTATGAAGTGATGGAAGGAAGATTATCTTAACTCAGAAAGTTGCAATACCAGATGTGAATTGGTAGGGCTCAAAAGACACAGAGTAAACTGAAATAAGCCAGTAGATGTTTGAAAGCTATGTATGTTTGCTTTTTTGTTTTTAAATCCTATATGGCATAGTTCAGCTCAGTGTCATTTTCTGCATTTATGTAGTGCAAGTTTTGTCAACCTTAGCACTGTTGACTTTTTGGGACTAGTAAGGCTTTGTTGTGGGAGACTGTCCTGTGCATTGCAAGATGGTTAGCAGTATCTCTGGGGGTCTACCCACTAGATGCTAGTAGCATCCCCCTCACCAGTCATGACAATCAAAAATGTCTCAAAACCTTGCCAGATGACCCTTCAGGGGCAAAACTGCCTCAGTATCATTTCTCATAGACAAAATCACAACTAAGCAAATGTGGTCTTTGCATTATGTTCAAATTGTTCCCTAATAAATCAATCAGAGAGGAATGTATTCATGTTTTCAAAATAATCCTTATAGCAGAATTGACTAATTTCATTAAACTTAAAATAATCTGATTTCAGTGTAAGAGAATCAGTTTCATATTTAATGTAAAAAGATGCATATAGATTAAAAGTATGAATATAATATACTTTACTAATCATAAAAAAAACAATTGGTGGTAAACCTGAATTAAAGAAAACAATTCATTAAAAGATAGGGATGTACACTTAATGTATGAGTGTTTAAAACGAATGGATGTATATAGTTTATATACTTCTGATTGTAAACCACAGAAAGTCTTCAATTTATTCAAATCATCCATAATAATAAAATGTTAAACAAATTAATACATTTGCACTGGTTATATTTTTTTCTAATGCAGTTTAAAGAAAGCAATGAAATTTGAAACCATTTCCTAATAAACTCTTAATATCATAGGATTAAGAAGAATCTTGGTTAATCATTAAAAGAAAATCAGCAAACACTATTTTTAAAGGTAAGCCATTAGAAACATTTCCATTAGAGTAAACAATATAGAGATGCCTGCTCCTATCACTGCTATTATTTAACATTATTCCAGCCAATGCAACAAGAAAAATAAAGGATGATGGCCTTATGTAGTTAAAATGGAGAAGTGGTTTTTTGCAGATTTGAGTACATAGAAACTCTAAGACAGTCAATTGTAAGTATTAGCCAGTAAGTAAAGTACTTGATAAAATAAACATTCAAAAATAAGAATAAACATATCCATGCTTTTATAATTAGAAATTTTAATGAAGACAAAAAGCAAGCTGTCAAAGTAGCAAGCAAAACTCTAAAATACTAGGAATGACCTATCTTGACCTATCAAGAATCATTAAGCACTATATGAATAGAACTATAAATTTTACTAACGCACATGAAAATATCAAAATAAATAAGTTATACAATGTTTCTGGGTGGGAAGATCCAATATTTTAGAGGCCCCATTCTCCCAAAATTGGTCAATAGATTCAATGTAGTCCTATCAGAATCTCAATATAATTTGTCAGGTAATTTCAGGTAAAAATCATGGGGATGGCCATGATCTCAAATAGTGAAACATTTTATAAAGCTATAAGAATTAGTAACTGTTGGAGTAGGAATGGACATATTCATCAACGGAACAAAACATACCCGAGTATAAATGAGAGTCTAGTTTATGAAAATACAATGAAAGGTCAGGGTAAGGGAGACAATTCAAATAAGCATTGTGACAATTGATAATCCATTTGTAAAAAAATATGTTCCTTCCTCATTTGATATGCAGAAATAAGTTCCAGATGGAATAAAAATCCATTCTAATAAACAAAACTATAAAAAGTTTATGAAAAATTCAGAAGAGTATCTTTTATAATCCTAGAATGGGAAAAACTTTACAAATCAGGATATGATCCCTGAAGCTATAAAAAGAGTTTCTAAAAATGTAATAACATAAAAGATGAAAGAAGCAATCCCCGAGAAGAGAAAAGGGGAATTATCTTTCTTTGAAAATTGTATGATTTTATTGCACAAAAAACTTAATATTGTTACGACTAATAAGCATATATGGTGCATGAAGTGGATAGAAAATAAAATACAAAAATAAATACATTTGTCAATCAACTAGTTCCATCCCCCAACCCATATTATCAACAGCTCCTTCCAAAATGAAAAAGTTAGAAAGGGCATAGCCCAAATACCCCTAACAGTGGAAGAAAAATCAAAGGTGATTGTGGAGTTATACAGAAAAGGTAATGTTTAATAAATGAGTATGAGGGCTGAATCATTATATTAATATGATTAATAAAAAATTAATATAATTTTCATCTCCAGTGTCTTGGAGTAGCTAGTAGTTAACAACTAAAAATGTGGAATTGTAACCCATACCAAACTCTGAAATCTGTTCTACAACTAATTATTGCGATGTGCTTTTAAACTTATTGCCTTTTTGTATATAGGTTTTCACAAAAAATTTTAAAAAGTCAATTGTGATGATAAATGCACAGCTATATGATGATATTGTAAACCATTGATTGCACACTTTGGAAGATTACATGGTATGTGAATATATAATATATAACAGTAAAAAATAAATAGATTTTTAAAATAAATAAATAAATGTATTTGTTCAATCCTAGTAATAATAGTTTGCAGTGGCAGTACCATTTACTAATTGATACAAAAGCCACAGGATAACAAAGTTAGTTTTAAAAATTCAGAACATTTATGAGGAATATGATTAAATTTATTAAAGGATAGGAAACAAGACCTAAATAAATGGGATGATAGGCCCTGTTCTTAGGTAAGATTAATCTTTCCTAGATACATTCCAGGAAATTGTCAACAATACCTTGGAAAAGAAGGGGTGGGGGAATTTGCCCTCCAGGTGTTATAACTTTACATAGTACTATTAATCAACTTCATGTAGATAGTGTACTAGAATAGAGACTCAGAGAGTTTAGAAGATATAGATTCACATATATATGAAAATCTATATGCAAAAGTTGAAGTTTGGCATTTCAATCTAGAGAGGAAAGACTGGTGTATTTAACAGTGGTGCATGATTGGCTGTTCATATGGATATAGATAAAGCAACATGCCAGTCTCATATATACAATTAAATTGCAAATATTAATATAAAAAAAATCAGATCATTTGTATCACTTTGTGCAGAACATTGCCTTAGGTGGCAGATAAGTCTGGACACAATTTGGAAAAGACTGACAAATTTAATTATATAAATAAGTCAGAATTTCTATTGGGCAAAAGGTAAAGTCCAAAGACAAATGCTAAACTGGGAGAAAAATTTGCCAGTAAGTCAAGGTTTATTAACTGGAATATAACAAGAGTTCATTCAATTATAAGAACTCATTAGAACACTGAGGAAAGAATATGAATAAGTAGGCATTTGCAAAAATTCGTATAAAATTATGAAGGAATGCTCAGTCTCACAAGATAATCCAAATTAAAATGAATGAAAAAGTGCTTTTCACCCATCACGTTGGTGAAAAAAGAAGACGTTTTAAGAATAGCCTATGCTGGCAAAGGTGCAAAAAACATAAGGTCTCATCAATCTAGTAGTATCTATTAAAACTTAAGATGTTTATACCTTTGACTCAGTGGTTTGTCCTCTTTAGACTTCATCCTAGAGAAGTAAAAGTACTAATACATATAAAAAGGCATATTGGACCATTGTTTGTAATTGAAAAAAAGAAATGAAGATGAGTGACATCATCAATGTGACAACATAAGACATCTCCTGGAAAAGTCTTCCAACAGAATCAACAAATAAAAGGACAAATCCCACTTGCTCAGAACTGGAGGATGATAACTGGAGACTGCAAAAGGACTCCATAAATGCTGAATCGAAGAAAAAGAAAAATAATATCCAAGATCAGGTAGGAGATTTTATTCCCAGAGCCACTAGTCCAGACCCCTCTCTCTCACTCACTCCTGTGCAGTTTGAGTGTCTCACACAGGTGCACAACTCAGCTCCCTCCCACCACAGATACAGACAATAGACATATTCATACCAGTGAATTAGAACCCACCCTTATCCAGACTGGTATATCCAAATCTGCAGAGGCCCAGGGCAGAGCACAAGCCACTGAGGAGTGTCACAAAAAAGGGGTCCCCAGGGAAAAAAAGAGACCAAAGCAAAACTATTGGCAGGAGATGCATTCATTCAATCCAGTCTCTATTCACTGGACCACCTTAATGCAAAACAGATCGTTCTGGATTGGCCCAGTGTTTTAGTTTCTTGGGGTGCCTAAAGCAGATACCATGAAATGGATTGGCTTAAACAATGGGGATTTATTAGCTTACATAATAATTTTCCATGCCAAGAAAATTTCCAGATCAAGGCATTATCAGGGTAATACTTTCTTCCTGAAGTCCGGCTATGAGTAACCCTTGCATCCTCTGTCCATGTGGCAAGGCAAAATGGTGGCATCCACCGGTCTCTCCCTTCTCTTCTGGCTTTGTTGATTTCAACTTCTTGCTTCCTTGCCTTTCTCTTTTCTCCCTCTGTATTAATTCCATTTATAAATGACTCCAGTTAGAGGATTAAAACACCTCATGAATGTGATAGGTCACATCTTAACTGATGTTTCCTCAAAAGTTCCTACTTACAATGGATTTACTCACACACACATGTATTAGATTTAAGAACATGTTTTTCTCGTGTACATACAGCTTCAAGCCACTACACGCCACCCTTAGACCCCCAAAAGACTGGTTCTTTCTTATGCAGATATATTCATTCTTTCACAATATCCCTTAAAACCTTAAGTCATATCAATATCAATGCTTAGTACAAACTCTCATCAAAATCGATTTTAGGTGTGGTCTATCCTTGGGCACAGTTACCCTCATTCAGTCTGTAGGCCTGTGAAAACTAGAGAAAAAGTTATCTGCTTCCAATATACAGAGGAAGGACAGTATAGGATTAACATTTCCATTTCTATAGAGAGAACTGAGAAGGAAAATGGGTCAGTGGTCTCCCTTGGCCCCTGTTACATAGCAAGGCAAAATGGGGACATGTGCTAGTTTTTCCCTTCCCTTCTGGGTTTCACTGATTTCAGCTTCTTGTTTCCATGGCTTTTTCTCTCTCCATCTCTGTGTTCATTCTGTTTATAAAGGAATAAGACCCATTCAGATTGAGGTGTGTTATACCTCAGCCGAAGTAGCCTCATCAAAAAGTCTTATGCACACTGTGTCCACCACACCCACAGGAATGGATTAACTTTAAGAACATGGTTTTCTGGGGTAATAGAGTTCCAAACCACCATACCCATCTTCTTGGTTTGATCCTATCTGGCTCCCCAGGACAGGACACCCTAATAGGGAAGAAAGTAGAGGTATAAAAGCCTCACATTAAAAAAGGAGGTGAGTTGGGTGGAATTGAGATGCTAAAAGACAGGACAGATTCCAGAATTGAAAAATGTATGGGAAAGGGGTCACTGAGTGAAGGAGAGAATTTAAACAAATCATTGGCGCTGAGGAGAAAATTCTGCACACACACATAAAAAGAACAGATCAAGATTCCTGGAGAAGGAACAGAAGAAAAGATGCTTTCTCCTGGACACGAAAAACAATTACCCGAAATGTAGAGACATGAAAATTTTACTGCCTAAACTGGGCAAGAAACAGATGAAGAAGGGATGAGTAAATGTGAACAGGTAAACACAGGCTACTCTAAAGTTCCAGGATAAGTTGGACCCACCACTTAACAAAACCAGTCATTAGTAAAACTGTAGTCAAGAGATTTCTTTCATTTGCAGAACTATGATCCTATATATATAGATAGTCCCCAAAAAATCTACAATAAAGCTTCTAGAAATAAACAAATGCAGCAAAGTATGAGATAAACATGCAAAAGTGTTTTTATACATTAATAATGAGCAGTCTGAGGAGGACATCAAGAAAAAAAGAATGTTAACATTTAACAACTAAAAGGATCAAATATCTAGGAATAAATTTAACAAAGGATGTAAAGGACATAAACACACACACACACAAAAAAAACAAAACTACAAAACTTTGCTAAGAGAAGTCAAAGAAGATCTAAGTAAATGGAAGGACATTCTATGCTCATGAATTGGAACACTAAATTATGTTAATATGTCAATTCTACCCAAACTGATTTACAAATTCAATGCAATCCCAATAAGAATTCCAACAGATTACTTTGCAGAAATGGAAAAGCCAATTATCAAATTAATTTGGAAGAGTAAGGGGCCCTGAACAGCTAAACCCATTTTCAAACAGAGGAACGAAGTTGGAGGATTCATATTTCTAACTTGAATGTGGTCAGACAGCATCATACTCGCCCAAGGATAGACATAAAAACCAATGGAATTGATGTGAGAGTTCAGAAATAGACCCTTACAATTGGCCAGTTGTTTTTTTAATAGGATACCGAGTCCACTCAATTGGGAAAGACTAGACTCCTCAACAAATGGTGCTGGAAGACCTGGATAATCATATTCAAAACAATGAAAAAGAACCCCCATCTTTGATCCATTTTGATCACAAACTGGATCAAAAAGCAACAGGAGAGGAAACCACTGAAGCCAGATCCCAAAATGGATCAAAGATATAAATATAAGGAACATGACGATAGAGCTCCTAAAAGAAAATGTAGGGAAGCCTCTTCAGGATCTTGTGTTAGGCAATGGCTTCTTAGACTTTACACCCAAAGCACAAGCATCACAAGAAAAAATAGATAAATGGGAACTCATCAAAATAACATTTGTGCATCAAATGACATCACAAAATGAAAACAAAACCTACTCAATGTAAGAAAATATTTGGAAACCATATATCCAATAAGGTTTGAATATACAGAAATATTAAGATATCCTACAATTCCACAGTAAAAAGACCAAAAACTCAATTTAAAAATGGGTCAAATAACTTAAATAGATATTTCTCCACAGAGGATGTACAAATGGCTAAAAAGCACATGATAAGAGGTTCACCATCACTAGCTATTAAAGAAATGCAAATCAAAACCACAATGAGATACCATTTCACACCCACTAGAATGGCTACTATTAAGAAAACAGAAAATTACAAGTGTTAGGGAGGATGGGGAGAAATAGGAATGCATATTCATTGCTTGTGGGGCTGTAAAATGGTGCAGCCACTGCGGAGTACACTTTGGTAGCTCCTCAGGGCACTAAGTGTAGAATTATCATCTGACACAGCAATCCCTCTACTAGTTATATACCAAGAAGAATCGAAAGCTGAAACTCTAAATTTGCACATTGATGTTTATACCGGCATATTCACAGTTGCCAAAAAGGGAAACAACCCAAGTGTCCATCAACCAATGAATGGATAAACAAAAACACATACAATGGAATATTACTTAACATTAAACAGTAATGAAGTTCTGGTTCATATGGCAACATGGTTGACCCTTGAAGACATTATGTTGAGTAAAATAAGCCTGACCCAAAAGGAAAATTTTGTATGATCTTACTGATAGGAAATATTGGAATAAGCAAACTCATAGAGTTAGAATCAAGAATTTAGGTTACCAGGAGCTTGGAGGTAGGGAATGGGGAGTTAATGCTCCCAATATAGAACTTCTATTTGTGTTGATTGTAAAGTTTTGGAACTGAATAGTGGTATTTGTAGAACACTGTGAATGCAATTAACAGCATTGAATTATATATGTGAATGTGGTTAAAAGAAAAATTTTAGCTCTTATAAATGTTCCTAGAATAAAAATTGAAAGATAAAACATAAGCTTCTGTGATGACTTGAAGCTATATGTACTGTATACCCTAGAAAAGACTGTGTTCTTAAAGCTAATCCATTCCTGTGGCTGTGGACCCACTGTAAATAGGATCTTCTGGTCAGTAGGATCTTAACTTGAGTTGTGATCCACTTTATTAAGACCCAATGTCTTAGTCCTCTTACTGGAGTCCTTTATAAGAGGATAAAAGACAGAGAGGAGATGCAGGAAAAAAACACCAGGAGAGGAAGCCACTGAAGCCAGAAGCTGGACACAACAAAACCAACCTAGGAAAGAAGAGAGAGACCAGCAGATGCCACAGTGTGCCTGGCCATGAGACAGAGGAGCTGAGGATCGACAGTAACCAGTCTTCAGAGAGAAGGTATCGTCTTGGTGATGCCTTCATTTGGACATTTTAACAGCCTCAGAACTATAAACCTTTAAGTTAATAAATCCCCATTGTAAAAGCCAAGCCATTTCTGGTATATTGAATTTTGTCAGCTTTAGCAAACAAAAATAGACTGTACAACATAGTGAACCTTACTTTAAACAATAGATTATATAGGTAATACTACAATTATAAAAATGTTCTTTCATGATGATAATAAATGTACCATACTAATGCAAAGTGTTAACATTACGGTGGTATATTAGGGGGAAAAAAGACACCCTCAAGTAAACTATGGACTATAGTTAATACTACAATTATAACATTCTTTTATCAATTATAAAACAAAGGTACCACTCAAAAGACAAAGTGTTAATAATAGGGAAGAGGGGTGGGATATAAGAACACTATATTTATACATGATTCTTCTGTAAATCTACAATTTTTCTAATTAAAAAAAATGAAATGGAGAACTCTTTCATGCTCTGTCAGCAGGTCTAGCTGTCTTACCTCTGCTATATCCATCCATGGAACATATTGCCACTTACCAAAAAAATTGGTTTGCCTACTTATATTGACCTAGGAAGAAGTTTAGTTTAGTGACATTCACACACACACACACACACACACACACACACACACAGGAAAATAAACCCATAGTGTAGATACATCTATCTAGTTTGGAAGAGCGTAGGAAAACACATGGAGGGAGATGTAGTGATTAAAAACAGAACCAGATACTTGGGTAGGGAAAGAAGCAGTTTCCTAAGGGGGAGACTACTGAACAGGTCAAAACAGTGTCTACCTCAAAAGTCTTTGAACTAAGGATGAGAAGAAGCCAAGTCATTTTGAGCAGTCATGATTGCATATGTATTATGTTTATAATTTCAGTTACCTCTTACTTTTGAGGATGTTGCCATTTATTTCACGGAACAAGAATGGCAGAATCTAGAGGTGTGGCAGAAGGAGCTTTACCAGCATGTAATGAGAACCAATTATCAGACTCTTGTTTCTCTAGGTAAGAAATATTCAACTTTCTGTAAGTTATGGAAATGGACTCTAAGTGGTCTAAGTCACTTGATTCTCCTGGATGTCAGATAGTAAAATTTCTCAGAATTATTTTTATCCCATATTCTTTTTTATTACTTCTGTAAGCATGCCTAGTCATTACTCATGGATAGATATTGTTATATGAGAACATTTGAGACAGCATATAATTAATTTAAGTGGTTTTAGGTAACTAAATATATGTGAGCTTTAATCACTATATACACCCAGGTTGCTGTGATTTTCCACAGAGGAGCATGCTTAGCTCACATCCATAAAGTATCCTATGTATCTTAAACCTACCTCTAAGTTTTTACAGTGTGTTCCCTATACCTCAGAAAACCTAAAGTTTTTCTTTTCCTGGAATGAGATATTGGAAAGCTATATAATGAAGTGTTTAACTTTGGCTTCCCTAAGTGGTTATGGTAATGGAAGTTCTGTTTAGTCTTTTTGCTTATTTGGTCTTTATATTTCTTTTTATCTTTCATTTGTCAAATGTTATACTCTGCTAGTGAGATTACAGATTAGTAGAGCCAGTTTGGAGAGCAATTTGGTAACATGATAAAGTCAAAGACTTTTTTCCCTATGACCCAGCAATTCACTTGAAGAAATATAAATTTTTGTGCATATGCTCATAGAGACATGTTAGTGAACAGAAAAAAAAATAGAATAAATTGTGATATATTCATATAATAAACTACTCTCAGATGAATGAATCTGAGGTAATTGGTTCAAAATGTCTAAATTTTGGAAACATAATTTGAAGTGAAAAAAACAAGTTGTAGAATATGCCGTATGGTTTGTGCCAATTTTTGCCTCAGTCAACTTGCTTTAAAGTCAAACCCCTAAGAACTAGCTGTTAATACATGACTCTTGACAATAGTGTTTGGGGAGGGGTGATGGAGGCATGCATAAGCAAGCACGAAGTTTTTTATTACTGTGTTACTGATAACTACAAATCAATATGTATAGTTAAGAATTTGAAGTGACCTTACTGTCCAACATTATAGGTTGATTTATTCTGGAAGAATATTTTGATGCATTAAAAACAAGTGAGAAGACAGTTTGTAAAACCCCAACCAACATCATTCCTGTTAACTTTAAAGAATACCCAGGGCTATATCTGAGATCCTAAAAAAGTTTCATGCACTATTTCCTTTTCAGAAACCTAAACTCTTCAGAGGATTCCTAGGCCAATAAATCCTGAAACCCAGAGGTGCCAGTCTCTCCAAGAACATCAGCCAGTTCCATCTTCCTATCCCATACTATCAACACCCCTTTTCGACATGAAAATATTAGACCGGGCATAGCCCAAATATCCCTAAAGATTGGGAGAAGGATCAAAGAGAAGGAGGAATTATAATAGAGAAGTAAGGATTTAACAAATGAGTATCACTGCTGAATCATTACATTGATGTTTATTTTAGTCTCCAGTGTCTTGGAACAGTTGGAAGGAAGAACCTGAAATTGTGAAACTGTGACCAATACCGAACTTTGACATTTGTTCTATAACTACTTGTTACAATATATTTGAAAATATTTTGCTTTTTGTGCATATATTAGCTCTCACAATAAAAAATATTTAAAAAATTTAAAAAACGAGAAGACTAGCAAAATGAGAAATTATATATTTGATTTGTATAAAATATAATAAAATTACTTTGTTCTTTTTCAGAGTACAAAAGGTATTCATGCTTAATAAAACAAAATAGATAAGACGTTTCAAAAGAAAGTGAAATGTACTCATAATTCCTCCCCAGAGATAACCACCATTGTATATTGATATAGATCCTTTGAGATTTTGTTTAAATGATATGCATGTATACTTATAAAAATTATATAATCTAAATACTTGTTTTGTGGCCTGTTCTTTTGCCATAACAATGTTATGTATATGATAGCATATATAGTAAAATATATGACTTTTAATTTTAAGATAGTAAAATAGACTGGAAGGGAATATATAAAAGCTGTGCTCCTTATTATATTAAGATGGTGAGGCTAGTTTTGTCCCTTTTCCCCAAGTTTTCTACAATTAATATTTTAATAAAAATAAATGTTTATAACAGCTTTATTGAAATATAGTTTTTATACCATACAATTCATCAACTTAAAATGTAGAATTCAGTGGTTATTCATATATTAACAGAGTTGAGTAACCATCATCACTAGCTAATTTCATCACATTTTCATCACCCTAAAAAGAAACCCTGTACTCATTAGAGTTACTCCCTATTCCTACCTTGTACCCTGCCCCGCAATTACTACTCTCCTTTATGTTCTGTGAATTTGCCTATTTTAGACTATTGATATAAATGGAATCATACAATACATGGCCTTTTATGATTGGCTTTGTTAGATAAATGGACACCATGACAAAATTAAACACCACTAGTCTAAATGGTTCAGATAAATTAGGAAACACTGTTATGGTATGTAGTCAGTTTTGTCCCTCTTTTTGTAAACCTATAACCCACTATTTTTTTTTTTTTTTTTTTTTGCATCTCTTCTCATATATTGCCCCAGGAATGAGTTTTGAGAAGTCTAGAAACAATTCGGTGTGCTTTTAATTCAGTGTCCAAGGAAAGCACGTTACTCTCTCTCACTTTTCTGTGCAGATGATAGGATTCCCAAACCGGAACTAATATCCTGGATTGAACAAGGGGGAGATCCCTTCAGAAATTGGGAAGAAGCACAGACATCAGAAAATAAAATTTGTTCCTCTGCTCATAAGCATTTTGATCCAGTCATTGAGGGGCAGCTCTTTGGGGGTAAGTATTAAGAAATCAGGACCCTGACTTTAAGATGTCACTCTCCAGTTTCTTATTCCCAGGTCTCTCTGGTCATGACTTTGTATTTAACCAGGCTGAGGTTTGACGCCTGGTGGATTCCAGAGAAAGGCAGTAAGCATAGTTGTTAGGAGTAGATTCTGGATCCTCTTCTGGGTGACCCTTAGCAAGTTATTCAATACCTCTTGGTATTTCAATTTCGTGATCTATAAAATGAAGATAATAAAAGTAACTGCATTATAGGATTGTTATGAGGATTAAAAGTGTTAATGTATGTAAAGTGTTGAAATGATACATGGCATGTAGTAAGAGCTCCACAAATGTAAGATGTTCTTATTAGGAGTTGGAAAAATACCAAACTTAGAGACTGATTATACAGAGCCTTGTGCCCAAAATTGCTTCCTTCCTATCTGGAGACCGTCACCTCTATTTGAATATGTAAAAATTGGCTCGCCTCTTTTGTTGCTTCCATAATTAGAGAATTTCAGATTTTTGGATTCTTAAAGGTAAGTATTAAAGTAGAGAATGAGAAATCCAAATGGGCACATTATTTCAAGAAATTATTACTCTAACATTATGTCTGACAGTTTAGCTTCAGCAGACTGTCAGCAAATTCCTTTTGGTCATGATATATAACCACACTGATATGTATATGATTATGTAGCTCAGTGAAAGTGATGGCTGATTTCCAGGCCATCATTGGTTCCTGTTATGGTGGGCTTTAATGGTGACATAAATTCTTATCATGACTCAGCATTAAGAGGAATACTGTCTGAAATTTTGTTTTTAATTTCAGGAAGCCAAAAAGCTGTACATTCAGAAGAAATTAAATGTCATTTCCAATTAGACCCTCAGCAGGATATCCATCGGAAACAGAGGCACTTCCAAAATAATGACCGTGAAAAGAGATTCTGCCTGAAGAGCAAGCTGAAAGCCCAACCACGCAGATACATCAGAAAGAAGCGATTTTTTTGCAGTGAATGTGGCCAAGCCTTTGTCTACCCTTGTAAGCTCCGTGATCACATGAGAGTGCACAGCGGAGAAAAGCCTTTCCAGTGCCCTGAGTGTAACAAGTGCTTCCGCCTGAAGGGCACTCTGAAGACTCACCAGCACATCCACCGCAGGGAGAGGGGGTTCTATTGTGGGGAGTGTGGCAAAGGTTTCATTTTTATGTGTAAACTGGATGACCACATCAGAGTGCACAGAAAATCCTGTAGTGTTCCAAATGAGCCTGTTATTAGGAAAAGATTTAGCCAACCATATGCAATGGTAGAGGATGATTGGAGTTGAGGGAAAGTACAACATCTAAGGATGGAGTAGAACTTATATTGCCTGAGAATTCAAAATGGCACCCACACTCGTGGTAGACAGATTTTAGGAACAGGGGCCCGGTTTTGCGCGAGAATCTAATACTTGTTTGGACTCTGAGCAACCACAAAGGATTTATCCTTTAAAATAATAAATTATGTTTCCTATCCATTGAGAAATATGCTCTTTCTACCAATTTAAGTGGTAATTTTCCCCAAAATACTAAGGCCAGCTCTGAAATCCCAGCTTGAATTAAGACAGAAAGAAATCTCTCTGGTATATTCTCAAAGTTGAAGAGATGAAGGTGGCTGTTAATTGACAGTTCTCCTTTTTTTTTGTTTTTCAGACTATCATGCTAAACTGTGGGTTTAAATTCAGTCGTTTTCATTGCAGGTGCTAATATAATAGTGGAAGTGGTTTTGATTGATTTATTTTGAAACTGATAGCAATAATATAATTTTTCTGAATTTTAGTTTGTCTGTTTATGTGAAAGTTGAAGTTTCACAGCAGATTCCATAGTGCACAGTTCCTCCTGAGGAAAAGCTGATAATTTCAGCAAAATTTGGCTAATCTGAAATCAACAAAACATAAAACTTAAGGTGCTAAGCAGTATGGAACTAGAACTTAGAGATTGGGGCAGCAGATATACATTTGGGAGTTCTAGAACATAGGTACTATTTGAAGCTGAAAGTGAATGAAATTCCCAAGAGTGCATTTCTAAGCAGGCAACTAAAAACAAGTTAAGACAAAATAATGAAGTAAATTGCTTTATCAGGGAGCATTACAGGCAACAACAGTTTAGCATGGAGAGCTCTTAAACAAATGTTAAAAATAAGCATGATACAAGTAGAGATGCAGAAATAAGATGAACATTGTGCAAGCACCAAATGTTTATATTCTTGGGGCAGAGTTGTACTCCAAAAAACTAATATTGAGAGGGTTCATGTTCATGTAAAAAGAATGGCTGATCTGAAATTCCGAGGGAAGACAGAAAATGAGATTGTCAGTAGGCTGTAATAAATATTACTGTATGACAATATTTCAAGACTAGTTTTATGTGGAGCATTATATCCTAAAATACCCTGATAGGAAAGAATTATATGACCAATTAATTTAAACAGTTCTCCCACCACCACCAGAGTGACTGAAATGTATTTCTATACATTGTAAATCTCCAAGAGTAAGATGTAATGTGAAAAAAAAAGGATATAATGTGTAGTATATTCTGTATATATTTGACCTTGGGATTCTTAATTATTTCTTAAAAGCAAAACAAACAAACAAAAAAACATACTACGTCTGGTAGAACTAGAGTTTTTCATGACTCATTTTGGAAAACTGAATAATAATCTTTGATCCAGCAAAGTACCCCTCAGTCTGTTAAAGGAATGAACATTCCAAGAAAGGAAGGTCTTCAGTTTTCGGTGACAAAAAACAAAACAGACCTTTAGAGTGTGTTCGCAAGGCTCAAATGACTTAACATTAATAAAGGTCATTGGTAATATTAAGAGACTATCACTTAGGCAGGTTTATAATTACTCAGAGGTGCGTAGATGTCTGTTGTGTTCTGTGCGTTGCAGACCTCACAAAGCATATGGATAGGCATTAAAGTTCAACTTAAGCAAAGAAGAGATGGTGGCCCCGCTACACAGGAGTATCACTGGTATGGGAAAACGGGGTAGGAGGATGTTAAAATTAACCCAAATAAGATTTTGAGAGAGACTAAATTCCAGAGTCTCTAGTTTGACGTTCTCACATATTGCCTGTAAAAATGAAGAATCTTAGACATAGTAAGAGATCCAGAGTGCTTGAGTTTTACTAGACACTGGAAGCATTTTCCAGGAACATGACAAAGTGCCCCAGGCTGTTGACACTAAAATGAAAAATAGCAATATTTAAAGAAAGGGGGAATTATGCAGCTGTAAGACAGAATAAAGTTATGAAGTATGTAACAATATGGATGAACCTTAAGAACATTATGCTGAGTGAGAACAGCCAGAAACAAAAGGACAAATACTGTATGGTCTCATTGATATGAACTAACATCAATGAATGAACTTGGATAATTTCATTTAAGAACAGAAGTCATCAGGAGATAGAAATAGGGTAGATATTGGGTAAGTGGAACTGAAGGGATACAGATTGTGCAACGGGACTGATTGTAAAAATTCAGAAATGGATAGCACAATACTACCTAACTGTAATACAATAATGTTAGAACACTGAATGAAGCTGAATGTGAGAATGATAGAGGGAGGAGGCCTGGGGCACAAATGAAATCAGAAGGAAAGATATACAATAAAGACTGAGATGGTATAATCTAGGAATGCCTAGCGTATATAAAGATAGTGACTAAATGTACAAATTTAAAAATGTTTTGCATGAGGAAGAATGAAGGAATGTCAATAATGCAGGGTGTTGAAAACAGATGGTAATTAATATTTTAAAACTTTAACTTATATGTGAGACTAAAGCAAAAAATGTTTATTTGGTACAAAATATGTATTTTGACTAGTGCATTTCCTGTTATAACTTATGTAGACAGCTTAATTGAGCACCATAAGTACATGGACCCTTGAGTAGGGCATGAGATTTTGTAGGTTTGTCCAGAGTTATGCCCCAATAAATCCCAAAGTGATTTGAACAATAAATTAAAAAGTATTTCTAAAGTCCCCTTGGGCGAATGGTGAGAAAGGGGGAAAATTCAACTTTCCCAAGTGGAGAATTCTTGATATTCTCACAAGCAGTGGGGACAACCAAAGCAACAGGCTGAGCTGCCAATCTTGGGGTTTGGTCATATGAAACTTAACCATGCAAAGGATAGGCCAAGCCTACTTAAAATTAGGCTCAAGAGTCACCCCCAAGAGAACCTGTTTTGTTGCTCAGATGTGGCCTCTCTCTCTCAGTCAACATGACGTGGGACATGACTCCCAGGGGTAATGTGGGACAGAAATCCTAGAATGAGCTGGGACTCAGCTCCAAGGGACTGAGAAAACCTTCTCAACCGAAATGGGGAAGAGAGAAATAAGACAAAAAAAAGTGTCAATGGCTGAGAGATTCCAAACAGAGTCGAGAGGTTATCCTGGAGGTTATTCTTACGCATTAAATAGATATCACCTTTTTAGTTAAGGCATAACAGAAAGGCTGGAGGGAACTGCCTGAAAATGTGGAGCTGTGTTCCAGTAGCATGTTTCTTGAAGGTGACTGTATAATGATATAGCTTTCACAATGTGACTGTGTGATTGTGAAAACCTTGTGTCTGATGCTTCTTTTACCTACCATATGGACAGAGGAGTAAAACATATGGATTAAAAATAAATAAATAATAGGAGGAACAAATGTCAAAATAAATTTAATAGGTGAAATGCTAGTGATCAGTGAATGGGAGTGGTAGGGGGTATGGTATGTATGAATTTTTTTTCTGTTTTCTTTTTATTTCTTTTTCTGAATTGATGCAAATGTTCTAAGAAATGATCATGATGATGAATATACAACTATGTGATGAAGCAAAATAGAATGTTCATATTGTATGTTGATTGGTTTAATTAATAAAAATTAAAAAAAAAACATTTGGTGTAGAAAGAATGATCTTGTGTATTAGGCTATTAATTATATTCCGGGACCAGTTACAGGAACATCATTTACATAGAGAGGTAACAACATGCTCCATTAAATTTTTCTTCTATTTCAAAAAAAAAACAATAGAGGGACCTCTGGTAAAGAAGGTGTCATAAGCAGAGATTCATCAAACTTCCTTTCCTATCTTTTCCAAAATTCCTGAAAAAAAAATACCAATGCTGAGATATCCTGGTGAAATTCCTGAATTCAATAAAAAGGAATAATGCTTATAAACATTCAGAAAGATGAATGTTATTGCCTACAAGGGGAATTAAAATCACTCTCCCAAGTGAATATGATATTAGACAGGATGGTTAAAAAAAATCCCATTAGCGTTAATAAGACAATGATCTCTGAGTCATTATTATAATATGGAATGCATTATTTTACATTAGTGTGTAACTTGAATATCCAAGCAAATCAGTTAACTTAAAAGTAGCAAAAAAGGTCCCATTAACAAAAAGTAGTTACTATCTTGATTCAAGATAGGAGCTAAAAGAATTTTTTAAACTAACCACATGCATATATATGTCTCTTCAGCCTTTCAGTATAATATCTAACTATAATAAAAAGGTTTTTAAGCCTATAAACCCACAACAATATCTAGAATTTGGAGAGGAACCTCAACACATGAGATATTTCAACAGATTTCAGAAAGAAAGAAAGATATTAGAAGAATCTTATCTAATGAAGTGGAGCAAAATTAGCCACAACCTGGAAGAAGAAGAAAGGGAATGAAAGCTGAGGAGGGTGTGATGGTGTGTCATGGTCAGGATCATGTGTCAACTTAGCCAGGTGGTGGTGCCTGGTAATTTGGTCAGGCAAGTGCTGGTCTGTCTGTAGCTATGGGGACATTTCACGGACTTAAATCATGACCACACTGATGGCATCCATAGCTGATTGCATTTGCAATCAGGTAAGGGAAATGTCTTCCGCAATGAGTGACACTTAATCTAATCACTGGAAGGCTTTTAAGGAGGACTCAGAAGAGACAATCACTCTTCCTGCTTCAGCCAGCCAGCCTCTCCTGAGAGTTCATTAAGCACCTTCATTTGGAGCTCCCAGTTTGTGGCCTGCC
Organism: Tamandua tetradactyla; assembly: GCF_023851605.1. Taxonomy (NCBI): domain Eukaryota; kingdom Metazoa; phylum Chordata; class Mammalia; order Pilosa; family Myrmecophagidae; genus Tamandua; species Tamandua tetradactyla. The sequence goes on along the minus strand of NC_135327.1, from coordinate 193,333,502 downwards.
CTACAGACCTTGGGCTCTACATCCCTACAGTTACATGAGACACTTTTATAAATTTTATATTTACAGACATCCCCTGCTGATTCTGTTTCTCTAGAGAACCCTAGCTAATACAGCTTGGTACCAGTGGTTCTTAAGAAATGGAATCTTTAAAATTGGTTTTCACTATTTGTTTTCTACTCTGAGTGGACTCAGAGGCACTAAGGACTCTGTTTCCCATAATCAGAATGACACTGTCAAACAATGGGGTGAGTGGCAAAAGAGATATTCAAAATATCACCATTGGATTCTGATAATACTTCACTTGTACAAAGCTAGGCCCTAGGGATAATATTTTTGACACCTTTAAGGAGATTAGTGGAATTAGGAAGTACAAACATGTTGGCTGGTTGTTAGATACACTGGGTACATTGATGAGGGAAAGGGATGAGCTGAAGGCTTCAAATGAGAAGCTTACGTACCATATGACAGATGTAAAAGTTTCTATGAGTGCCCTGAAGGAAAATCTTATTTCCTATAACCACAGACTTGAGATCTCCGAAAACCAGACTCAGAGTCTCATTGTTAGGGTAGCAACTTTACAACATAAACTGAAATCTCAACCTTGCATGGTGTCTGCCATTAAAGTTGATTAACTTGATTGGAAAGGAGTGGGACCCTGAAAAGTGGGATGGTGTTATAGGATTGATAATGATGGCTGTGGAGAAGTAGAAACCCTAGATCATCCTTAGTCTTTTCTAGATAACCCTGTAATAGTCTGCCCTGAGGACCTAGCTGCCCCAACTCCAGTTTGCCCTGAGTAGTTGTCCACCCAACCTCCGACAGAAGGGATCCACCCAGAGTGATTAATCCTGTTTCACCAGACGAAACTGCAAATGAATGCCCTGCAACAACTGGTTTGGAAGACACTCCTAATTATTTTCATGATCCACCCTCACCACCCCTCATTTCTTCCAGATCTATAACTAGGCTAAAGTCTCAACAGGCCCCAAAAGGTGAGATACAAAGTGTCACCCTTGAGGAGGTATGCTATACTCCAAAAGAACTGAGTGAGTTCTCCAATTTATATAGACAGAAATCAGGGGAATATGTGTGGCAATGGATTTTAAGGGTGTGGGGTAATGGTGAGAGGAATATAAAGCTGGAACAGGCTGAATTTATTGAAATGGCCCACTAAGCATATTATGCAGAAGTAAGACAAAATGATGTCCTGAAGCACATGACAAGATGGATGACCCTTGAGGACATAATGCTGAGCAAAATTAGCCAGACACAAAAGGACAGATATTGTATGATTCCACTTTTATGACCAGCATAAAGGTATAATCAGAGGCTTATAATACAGAATATAGGGAACTTAGAGATACATAGAAGCTTGAGATGGGTGAACCATTAGCTAATGAGGTTGAACTCCAATGTAATGGAACAGATAGAAGCAAAGGTGATTCTCTAGTGGGTCTAGAAGTAATATCACCATATTGAAAATGAACAAGATTGAAAGGAGTTGTATAGACCTACGTGTCCCATGGACTCACACTAGAAATACGAATGAGTTCTCGTAAGAATTTCTTCAAAGATATGATTCTTGTATAAAGAGTGTTTAAGTCCAGGGTACAGGAGGAAAACTGCTATTGCATGCTATGATCTACGTCCAAAAGGAAACCATCAGCACAACCACAGCAACAGCAGAGGTAAAAAATGGGGTGAGGGACAAGAGTTAAGAGGAAGTTTAGATTTCCTATATGATGAGAGTATGTTTTCCTTCTCTTGGGAACAATGAAATTATCTAAAATTGAGAACGTCGATGAACTGTGGACTTAGGGCCTTCTACATGATGCCTGATGAATGCAGGTGGCTGAAGGATGCACTGATGGAGAAGTAGATAGTGTATATTTATGAATGAAGGTTGTACTGCTACAAAAAGGAACAAAGTTATGAGGCATGCAATGGTGTGGGACATTTGGTGAGACAAAATAAAACAGAAACAAAAGAACAAGAATGGTATGGTAAACTTTAGAAAATGCTTATAAGAAAACAGGAACCTAGATTGTATGCTTTTAGAGCAGATACATTAAGTCCAGAGTGGTGATTATTATTTCTGGATTTTGAGAGGCTGTTTTATTTATATAACCTGATATTAAGTGATAAGAACGAAGACTAACAGGTTGGGGTTAAAGTAATTCAGAACACAGGACTAAGGAAGACAGTGTCTATATTTTAGAACCACACATACTCTTTGAGACCAATGGAAGAAATGTTTATTTGATTTGGAACTGAAATTTGCTGTAGTGCACAATCTAATTCAACCTATCTGTATAGCTCATATGAACAACTGAAACACAGGGAGCATAGAATAAGAAAGAGGTCCTTTAATCCTGTATAGATTATTGTAATGTCTGGAAACATCCTAGAGCATATTAAGCAGATAATCAAAAAGTATTGGCAAAGTCCCCTGAGGGAGGGGACAAAGAATACAGAACTATTAACCCTTACCATAAGGGAATCCCGATACTGCGTCAAACTTTAGGGACACCCAAATCAACAGGCCATGCCCTCGATCATAAGGCTTACTCTTGCGAAGCATATGTGGGTAGCGGAGAAGCTTAGACTACCTATAGGCATGTCTAAGAGTTACTTCTGGAGGACCCCTGTTGTTGCTCAGATGTGGCCTCTGTCTCTCTAAGCTCAACCCTACAAGTAAAATTGTTGCCCTTCCCCCATGTGAGACATGACATCCAGGGGTGAAAGTCTCCCTGGTGATGTGGGAGATGACTCCCAGGGATGAATCCAGACCTGATACCATGGGATCAACAATTTCAACCTGACCAAAAGGAGGAAAAGAAATAATAAAATATCAGTGGCAGAGAGAATTCAAATAGAGTCGAGAGGCTACTCTGGAGGTTGCTTTTATGCAAGCTTCAGGTAGACCTTGTTACCTATCATAACCTGCCAATCCCCAACCAGGACCATTCCAGTTAATCCTAAAGAACACCCAGGGCAATATATAAGATTCCAGAAGGGTTCTAGGCACGAGAGTAACTTTCCAGAAACCTACAACCTCCAGATGGATCCCTGGTCCGGATAAGTCCTGAAACCTAGCCCAGCCTCTCTAGAACATCATTTAGTTCCTTCTCCCTACCCCATAATAGTGACAGACCCTTCCAATATTAAAAATTTAGAATTTCCATAGCCCAAACAACCCTAAAGAGAGGTGTGGAAATATCAAAGGTGATGGTGGAGTTATACATAGAAGATAGGATTTAACAAATGAATATGAATGCTGAATCATTAAACTGATATCTCTTTTAGTCTCCAGTATTTTAGAGCAACTAGAAGTAAAAACCTAAAATTGTGAAATTGTAACCCATGTCAAAGTCTGAAATATGTTCTACAACTAATTGTGGTGCTGTGCTTTGAAATTTATAGCTTTTTTGTATACATGTTATTTTTTCACAAAAAAGTAGGAAAAAAGTCGATTGTGATAATAAAAAAATATTTAAACCCTCTAGCCTCCTATATTCTTGAGTAGCTAGAAGGAAAGATATAAGAGCATCATATGGTAGCCCATGACAGACTCTGGGATCTATCCTGTAACCACTCATTGAAGAGTGCTTTGAAAACTATTGCTTTTTTATTTCTTTGCTTTGTATATATGTTACACTATACAATAAAAAAAAGTTTTAAAAAAGTAATTCAAGACAATAGGAAGAATAATCAGAGAAGAAACACAGTGCATGGTGTCAAGGAAGCCATGAGAGAAAGGAGTTCAATAATAAGGAAATGGGAATTTCCTAGAGAGGTTCAAATGCAGATTGGATCTAGTACAAGAAAGAGTCAGTGAACTTGAATATAGGAGAATTAAAATCGTCCAGTCTGAGGAGCAGAAAGAAGAAAGAATAAAGAAAATTTAACAATTGCCCCTGAGGGGCAAAATAAAGTATACCAATATATGCATTGTGGGAGTTCCAGAAGGAGGAAAAAGGAGAGAAGGGGGAAGAGAGAATGTGGTGGTTTGGAGCTTCAAAGCCCAGAAAAACATGTTTTTAAACTTAATCCATCCCTATAGTAGTGAATTCTTTTAAAAAGAGTTTTCGTTGAGGTTATTTCAATAAGGTTGGTCTAGCTGAATCAGGATGGGTCTTCATCCTATTGCCAAAGGCTTTATAGGAAAGGTCACAGAGAGAAAGCCAGCGGGAATAGTCAGAATCTGAATGCCAACAGAATTTAAAAGAGAAGGGAGAACCTAGGAGTGGCTGATGTTTACATTACCATGTGACAGAAAATCAAAATAGCAAAAATCACTGGCAGCCAGCACCAGAATGCCAGTCTTTAGGGAGAAAGCATTGCCTTGATGACATCTTGATTTTGGACTTTTCCTCCCCTAAAAACATGAACCAATAAATTCTCATTATTTAAGTCAACCCACTATATGATATTTGCTTTAGCAATGAGGAAACTAAATGCAATATTCAAAGAAATAATCAAAGAAAACTTCCCAAATTTAATGAAAGACGTAGGATATACACATGCAAGATGCTCAACAAACTCCAAACAGGATAAACTCAAATAGGTCCATGCCTAGTGATGATGATGATATTATCATCAAACTTTTAAATGCCAAAGATAAAAAGAGAATTCTGAAAACCACAGAGAGGACTGAACATCATATACAAGGCAACCTCAATAAGATTCTGTCTTCATCAGAAACCATGAAGACAAGACCAAGAGACATTTAAAATGCAGAAAGCAAATAAATTCTAAGGATTCTATGTCAAGAAAAACTGTCTTTCAAAAATGAGGAAACAGTTAAGACATTCCCAGAGTGAGAGAAACCAGAGATTTCATCATCACTAGACTGGCCCTATAAGAGATGTCACAGAAAAATTTTGCAGTTTGAAAGGAAAGGACAATATACAATAGATAGAAGCTGTGTGAAGAAATAAAGATTTCCAGTAAGAGTAATGTTTTAGTTTGCAAGCTTCCAGAATGCAATATACCAGAACTGGAACAGCTTTTAAAAAGGGGAATTTACTAAGTTACAAGTTTACAGTTCTAAGCCTATAAAAATGTCAAAACTAAGGCAGCCAGGGAAAGATACCTTAGTTCAAGGAAGGCCAATGTGTCAGGAATCCTTCTGTTAGCTGGGTAGTCACATGGTTGGCATTTGCTGGTCCTTGCTCCTGGGCTCCATTGCTTTCAGTCTCTTTTCCTGTGGCAGTTCCTCATTTTGCTTTTCTGGGGTTGGCTTTCATCTCTTGGCTTCCTTTAGCTCTCTCTAGATTCTGGATTGCTTAACATCTCCTGGGAAGGCATGTGACAACATTTGTTGGGCTTCAAGCATCTCCAAACATCTGTGCCTTTGCTCTTTAAGGGTTGGCATCTGTGTCAGCTCTGTTCTGTAGGCATTGTCATTTCTGAGGTTTCTCCAAGATGTTTCTGCTTTTGGACTCTACTGAACTAATTAAAACCCATCTGGAATAGGTGGAGTCACATCTCCATCTAATCAAAAGGTCACCCATACAATCAGATCTGTCACATCTCCATGAAGATAAAATAATCAAAAGTTTTCAACCTATAGTATTGAATCAAGATTAAAAGAAACAACTGCTTCCACAGGATTGAATCAAGACTAAAATATGGCTTTTCTGGGGTACTTAATACTTTCAAACCAGCACAGGCAATGACAGGGACTAGTATGAATGCCAGTATTATTGTATTTGTGTGTGTGTAACTCAATTTCTTACTTCCTACAGGATTTAAAAGCCAAATGCATAAAATGCGAAGATAAACCAGTACTTAGGGATTCAGTATATAAAAACGTACTTTGTGATAAGATCTCATAAAGGTGGGGGGATGGAGAAAGCACATAGTTTGTGCTTGATACCAAACTTAACTTGGCATCACAGCAAACATTGTTTTTTATAGAATTTAAGGACGTTTAATTTTTTTAGGATTTAGAATGTTTAATTTAAGTCCCATGATAATGACAAAGAAAATACTGGAGAATGTGCAAGCTCATAGAGAAAGAAATTAGAACACAGAATGCCAAGGATGGGTGGAGGGATTAATGCAAAATGGTATGGGATTTCTGTTTGGGGATCTGAGGAAGTTTTACTAATGGAAGGAGGTGAGGATACCACCACATATTGAATATGAATAATACCACTGAATGCTATGCTTGGAAGTGGTTCAATGGGAAAGAAAGAGAGAAAAAGAGTAAGAGAGAGACAAGGAGAGTGGGAGGGAGAAAGTAGGAAAGGAAGCAAAGGATCTGAGGGAGGGGAGGGAGGGAGAGGAGGGAAGAAACAGAAATGGAGAAAGAGAAGGAAAGGAGGGAAGGAAGGAAGAGAAGTAGGGAGGGAGAGAGTGAAAAAGAGCAAATAGCAAGGTAATGATAATTAAATGTTAGATCTGAACACGATCTAACAAGGGAGGAAAGAAGTCTTAAAGCGACATTATTAACACACATGAAAAAACTAGAATATGGACCGTAAGATTTGTATCAATGTTAAGTTTTCTGAACTTGATAACTGCATTAAGATAGGTACACAATGAATAGCCTTCTTAGGAAATGTACATGGCAGTTACATAAGTGTTAAAATAGCATGATGTATACAATGTAGGCTCACGTGTTCAGAAAACGGATTAAGTGGGTGGATAGGTGGATGGATGGATGGATGGATAGATGGTTGGATGGATGGACAGACAGATAGAAGAATAGATAGAATGATATGGGAAATGTTAAAATTAGTAGATCTGGGTATCTGAGGGAATAGGAGTATGTTGGAGTTCTCTGTATGGGATCTGTATTATTTTTGTTACTGTCCTATAAATTTGAATATATTTCAAAATGAAAATTTCCAAATTAAATAAATAAGAATATAGCCCCAGTTAAGAAAGGACAAGATTATACACCATAGATGGACTATATGTGTGTGAAGATTTGTCAACAAAAATATTTAAAAGAAGAAGAAGAAGAAAGAAAAGATAATGTGCTAGGTACCATGGCGAGTACTTATGAAGAAGAGAGGTTCTTTTGTTTAGCAATGAGATTGAGTTACCAAACAAGAGAAGACTAATGCCTAGGAGTATTAAGAAGCAAAGTTTCCCAAACCTGGGTACTGCTTTATGGGCTTTCTTAGATACCCCACAGTCACAGAATTAACCTTGTGGGGACAATGATTTTGTAGGTGCAGTGTAGTTTAGTTGATTCAGACAAATTAAGGACCACATTGTTACTTGCATCATTCTTCTGTCTTGAATGCCTCTGAGGACAGGAACCAGATGGTGGTTGGTGAAGAAAGAACTTCCAGAACTTGTTGGGAATAACACATTCACATATACATGCAGAAATGGAGAGTCTTGCTCTTCTTCAAAGAGGAAGACTTGGTGACTCCCTTTCTTCACATTCCTATTTCTAGAGTGGCTCCCAAAAGCTCTATATAGCCTAGAATTGGAATGAGGGCTTGTAAGTCTATATAGTTTAATGCAATGCCCAAATATATCCCAGACTATTTTAAGCAGATAATTCACAAGTTTTGGCAAAGTCCCTCAAGGGATGGGAGAAGAAATATGGAATTATTAAATTTTACCACCAGGGAAATCCCTGATACTGTCTCAAACAATAGGGACTTCTAAGTCAATAGGCCAAGCCCTCGATCTTTTTTTTAAATATTTCTATTGAGATATCTTCAAGTACATACAGTTCAACCAAAGTATACAATCAATGGCTCACAATATCATCATACAGTTGTATATTCATCACCATGATCATTTTTAGAACACTTGCATCACTCCAGAAAAATAAATAATAAGAATAAAGAAAAAAGACATACATCCTATATCCCTTTCCCCTCCCTCTCATTGACCGCTAGGATTGCAATCTACCCAATTTTCCTTACGCGTTATCCCCACCCCTATTATTTATTTATTTATTGTCCTTACTTTTTACTCACCCTAACCCAAGAGCTTTGGCAGTGCAGGTGAACTGCCTTTAGATAGTAATAAAGATAGAAGTTGGTGGTTTCCAGATATGTTTTGGAAGTAGATTCCCAGGTTTGCAGGTGGATTGGATAAGGAGTATAAGGATGAAAGTAGAATCAACTACTAGATTTCTGACTTGAAGATATTAATGATGAGTGGTTTTATCATTTACTGACATGAGAAATGCTTGGGAAAGCAGCAGGTTTTGACCATACTAGATATTTATTTGGAAATATAAAATAGATAATTGGGAATTATAAGTGAAGATCAAGGCTTGATATACAGACTTAGGGGGTCGTTATTATGTAGCTGGTATTTTAAACCAAGGGCTAGTTTAGTCTCCTAAAATAAGAGAGAAAACAACCCAGGATAGAGTCCCAAAGCATCCCAACATTTAGAGGTCAAAGTAAGGAGTCTGAGGTAGAATGAATAGTAGGGAAAGTGTGAATGTATTGTCACAGAATTCAAGAAAGTAAGTGTTTCAAGAAGGATAGGATTGTCAACTACATTGATTTCTACTGAAAATCACAATGTCCTTCTCTGATCTGATTTGATCTTGTCTTGAGGAATTCTTGGTTAAACAAAGTTCAGCAGGTTTTCTATGGCAGGCATTTTTGTTGTCTTTTTTTCATTATTCCATCAAAGTATACAATACATTTCCATGAAAGGTTTATACTTTATAACACTTTCCAGACTTTCATGATCACAGAAGTTAACTGTTGTGAACCTGTATGTCCTTTTTTTGTTTGTTTTTGCTAACTCGAGTGTCCTGTTACCTTTGTTTTTGTTTTTTGGTTAAGAAAGTAATACTTTAAGATTTCTGCTTAAGATGACAGAGTAAACACAAACATAATCCTCTCCTCTACTCTAAAAGCCTAGAAATGAACTTTACATATATATTTTAAATTTTTTCATATTTCTGAATCAATAAACTCTTTGTGGATCAGGAAAAGGAAAGCTTTGGTGGTGACCAGGTTAAAAACCACAGCCCTGGGCAAGTGACATCTAGATATGGGTAATAGGAGCCAAAATTTAAAAGCCCATGAGAAAAAGCAAGGCAAAGAAATAAAAGGCATCCAAATTGGAAAGGAAGAAGTAAAACTCTCATTATTTGCATATGATACTATACTTGCAAAATCTTGAGAAATCTACAGCAAAGTTATATGAGCTAATAAACAAATTCAGCAAGGTGGCAGGATACAAAATTGATGTGCAAAATTGGTAACATTTCTATACATAAACATGACCTAGCTGAGGAGTCAGTTAAGGAAAAAAATCCATTCAAAATAGCAACTAAAAGAATGAAATATTGGGTGGGCCTCAGTGGCTCAGCAGGCAGACTTCCTGCCTGCCATGCTGGAGACCAGGGTTCAATTCCTGGTGCCTGTCCATGCAAAAAAAAAAAAAAAAAAAAAGAATCAAAAACTTAGGAAATGGATTGGAGGCCAAAATGGCAGCTTAACAATGGGCGCATTTTAGTTTGTCCTCCAGAACAACTACTAAATAACCAAACAGTACAGAAAAGCTATTGGAGCCACGTCAGTGACTGGACACACAGTGTACCCCAGTCTGGACCAGCTGGACCAGCTGCGAGACCCCCCAGAATCGTGAGTTCCCCAAGCCACGGCAGCCAGCGCCCCTCCCCCACAGACTGTTTCCTAAAGGGGAAAGGAAAGAGACTTTACCAGCAGCAGGGGCTGAGCCCAACCAAATACCAATTGCGGAATTAATTAACAAATACTGACTACTAAAAATAGGAACCCAACTCAGGTGAACCTGGTCAAAGCAGAGGTCACTCATTTTTGCCCCAGCACCAAGGGGGTAGGACTAATGGAAAAAGGGAAAAAAAAAAGGAAGGAAACAGGTTTTTGTGGTTGTGTTTCTACAAAGGCTTGACTGCCTTTGGATATAGCAGCAGGACTCCTCAGGGTACAACTGCCCCAGGCATAGGCAGAAACAAGCTCGTTTGAGGACATGTCTGAAGCCTATGCTTTCCCCAGGGGAGGGGTGAAGCCCAATTAGGTGGAAGCCCTCTCTCAAGGAATTCAGACACCAGGGCTTGGTCATTTGAAGCCATTAAAGCCAGCCTACAACCTCTCCTCTGTCTCCACCATGTTCACAGCAGGGAGACTCTGCCAAAGTTAAAGGTACCTCATCATCTTATGCTGGTGGGACCTGCAGGCAGACAAACACCCCATACTGGGCAGGATAAGAAAAACAGAACCCAGAGATTTCACAGGAAAGTCTTTCAACCTGCTGGGTCTCACCCTCAGGGAAAACCAATGCAGGTGACTCTTTCCTCCTGATAAGAGGCTAGTTTGGTCTGGGAAAATCCAGCTGGGGTCTATAATACCTAAGTAGACTCTCCTAAGTGTGGGGGGAGTGGGGGGAAGGCACCATACGAGCAGGGCAAGAAACAAGAAAACAAAAACTGAAAAATTCTCCTCTGTTAAACAAAACTTAAACTAGAGGTCCAGATAAAGCTGAATTGAATGTCAAAGAACAGATAGACAACAAATTCATCCAGCAAGAAAACCCTAGGTAAAAGAAGTGAAAGCAATCTCCAGAATAAACTAATTAAGGTAATTAAATGCCTAGACGCCAGCAAAAAATAACAAATCATACTAGGAAAACTGAAGATATGGCCCAGTCAAAGGAACAAGCCAACAATTCAAATGAGATGCAGGAGCTGAAACAATTAATTCAGAACATACGAACAGACATGGAAAACCTCATCAAAAACCAAATCAATGAATTGAGGGAGGATATAAAGAAGGCAAAGAATGAACAAAAAGAAGAAATTGAAAGTCTGAAAAAACAAATCACAGAACTTATGGGAATGAAAGGCACAGTAGAAGAGATGAAAAAACAATGGAAACCTACAATGGTAGATTTCGAGAGACAGAACATAGGATTTGTGAACTGGAGGATGGAACAGCTGAAATTCGGCAAGAAAAAGAAAATATAGGGGAAAAAATGGAAAAATATGAGCAGGACTCAGGGAACTGAAAGACACTATGAAGCACACAAATATACGTGTTGTGGGTGTCCCAGAAGGAGAGGAGAAGGGAAAAGGAGTAGAAAAACTAAATGAGGAAATCATCATTGAAAATTTCCCAACTCTTATGAAAGACTTAAAATTACAGATCCAAGAAGTGCAGCGTACCCCAAAGAGAATAGATCCAAATAGACATACACCAAGACATTTACTAATCAGAATGTCAGAAGTCAAAGAGAAAGAGAGAACCTTGAAAGCAGCAAGAGAAAAACAATCCATCACATACACGGGAAGCCCAATAAAACTATGCGTAGATCTCTCAGCAGAAATCATAGAGGTGAGAAGACAGTGGGATGATATATTTAAATTACTAAAAGAGAAAAACTGCCAACCAAGAATTCTATATCCAGCAAAAATGTCCTTCAAAAATGAGGGAGAAATTAAAACATTTTGACAAAAAAATCACTGAAAGTATTTGTGACCAAGAGACCAGCTCTGCAAGAAATACTAAAGGGAGCACTAGAGAGAGATACGAAAAGACAGAAGAGAGAGGTGTAGAGAAGAGTGTAGAAAGGAAGACTATGAGTAAAGGTAAAAAGAAGGAAAATTAGATATGACATATAAAATCCAGAAGGCAAAATAGTAGAAAAAGTACTACCCGTGCAGTAATAACACTAAATGTTAACGGATTAAACTCCCCAATCCAAAGACATACACTGGCAGAATGGATTAAAAAACAGGATCCATCTATATGCTGTCTCTACTCAAAGGACATGAGGGCAAGGACACAAACGGACATTTGCACACCACTGTTTATAGCAGCATTACTTACAATTACCAGGAGATGGAAACAGCCAAAATGTCCATCAACGGACGGGTGACTAAACAAACTGTGGTATATACATACAATGGAATATTATGCAGCTTTAAGACAGAATAAAGTTATGAAGTATGTAACAACATGGATGGACCTTAAGGACATTATGCTGAGTGTGATTAGCCAAAAACAAAAGGACAAATACTGTATGGTCTTACTGATATGAACTGACATTAGGGAATAAACTTGAAATATTTCGTTGGTAACAGAGACCATCAGGAGATAGAAATAGGGTAAGATATTGGGTAACTGGAGCTGAAGGGATACAGATTGTGGAACAGGACTTAATATAAAAACTCAGAAATGGACAGCACAATACTACCTAACTGTAATACAATTATGTTAAAACATTGAATGAAGCTGAATATGAGAATGATAGAGGGAGGAGGGCTGGGGGCATAAATGAAATCAGAAAGAAAGATAGAAGATAAAGATTGAGATGGTATAATCTAGGAATGCTTAGAGTGTATAACAATAGTGACTAAATGCACAAATTTTAAAAATGTTTTTGCATGAGGAAGAACAAAGGAATGTCATTACTGCAGGGTGCTGAAAATAGATGGTGATTAATATTTTAAAATTTTAACCTATGTGTGAGACTAAAGCAAAAAATGTTTATTTGGTACAAAATTTATATTTTGACCAGTGCATCTCCTAATATAACTTATGTAGATAGTTGGTTGAACAACATAAATATTTGGGACCTTGGGTAGGACATGAGATTTTGTTAGTTTGTTCAGAGTGATGCCCCAATGAATCCCAGAGTGATTTGATCAGTGAGTGGAAACGTATTTGCAAAGTCCCCTTTAGGGAATAGTGAGAACAGGGGAAAATTCAACCTCCCCAAGTTGAATTCTTGATATTCTCACAAGCAGTGTGGACAACCAAAGCTATAGGCTGAGCCCCACAGTCTTTGGGTTTGTTCATATGAAACTTAACCCCACAAAGGATAGGTCAAGCCTACTTAAAATTAGGCCTAAAAGTCACCCCCAAGAGAACCTGTTTTGTTGCTCAGATGTGGCCTCGGTCTCAAGCAAACTCATCACCCTCCCCCTGTCTATGTGGGACATGACTTCCATGGATGTGGACCTTCCTGGCAATGTGGGACAGAAATCCTAGAATGAGCTGAGACTCAGCATCAAGGGATTGAGAAAACCTTCTTGACCAAAAGGGGGAAAAATGAAATGAGACAAAGTGTCAATGGCTGAGAGATTCCAAACAGGGTTGAGAGGTTATCCTGGAGGTTATTCTTACACATTAAGTAGATATCACCTTGTTAGTCAAGATGTAATGGAGAGGCTTGAGAGAACTTCCTGGAAATGTAGACCTGTGTTCCAGTAGCCATGTTTCTTGAAATGATTACATAATGATCTAGCTTTCACAATGTGACTGTGTGATCGTGAAAACCTTGTGTCTGATGCTACTTTTATCTACCTTGTCAACAGACGAGTAGAATATATGGAATAAAAATAAATAATAGGGGGAACAAATGTTAAAATAAATTTAGTTTGAAATGCTAGTGATCAGTGAAAGGGAGGAGTAAGGGGTATGGTGTGTAATTTTTCTTTTCTTTTTCTGCTTTTGTTTTATTTTTCTGTTGTCATTTTATTTTTTTTCTGAATTGATGCAAATGTTCTAAGGAATGATCATGATGATAAATATGCAACTGTGATGATATTGTGAATTACTGATTATATATGTAGAACAGAATGAGCATATACTGAGAATGTTTGCATTTCATTCTTGTAATTTTTTAATTAATAAAAATTATTTTTAAAAATTTAGGAAATGAACTTAACTAGGGACATAAAGGATTTGTACACAGAAAATACATAATATCGCTAAAAGAAATCAAAGCAGATTTAAATAGGTGGAAAGATGTTCCCTGCTCATGGATAGGAAGGCTAAATATAGTTAAGATGTCAATTCTCCCCAAATTGATCTATAGGTTCAACACAATACCAATTAAAATTCCAACAACCTATTTTTAAGATTTGGAAAAGCTAACTACCAAATTCATCTGGAAGGGAAAGAGAGCCCAAATAGCTAAAAGCATCCTAAATAAGAATAATGAAGTGGGAGGATTAACACTCCCTGACTTTAAAAACTATTATAAAGCTACAGTGGTTAAAACAGCATGGTACTGGCACAAAGACAGATGTATTAACCAATGGAATTGAATGGAGAGTGTAGAAATAGACCACCGAATCTATGGTCAATTGATTTTTGACAAAGCCCCCAAATCCTCTCAACTGGAACAAAATAGTCTTTTCAATGAGTGGGCATGGAAGAACTGGATATCAATAGTCAAGAGAATGAAAGAGGACACCTATCTTACACCCTATACAAAAATTAACTCAAAGTGGATCAAACTCCTAAATATAAGAACTAGCACCATAAAGCTTCTAGAAGAAAATGTAGGGAAACATTTTCAAGACCTAGTAATAGGAGGTAGCTTCCTAAACTTTACACCCAAAGCACAAGCAACAAAAGAAAAAATGGATAAATGGGAACCCCTCAAAATCAAATGCTTCTGCACCTCAAAAGACTTTGTCAAAAAGGTGAAGAGGCAGACAACTCAATGGGAGAAAAATATTTGGAAATCACACATCAAAGAAAAATTTGATTTCCTGTATATACGAAGAAATCATACAACTCAACAACAAAAGCACAAACAATCCAATTATAAAACGGGCTAAATATAATGAATATGCATTTTTCTGAAGAGTAAATACAGATGGCTCAAAAGCACATAAAGAGATGATCATTTTCACTGGCTATAAGGGAAATGCAGATCAAGACTACAATGAGATACCACCTCACACCTAAAAGAATGGCTGATACTAAACAAACAGAAACTACAAATGTTGGAGAAGATGTGGAGAAACTGGGTCATTTATGCACTGCTGGTGGGAGTATATAATTGCGCAGCCACTATGGAAGACTGCTTGGTGGTTTTAGGGAAACTAAATATCAAGTTGTCCTATGACCCAGCAATAGCACTACTTGGTATATACCCAAAAGAGCTGAAAGCAACAACACAAACAGGCATTTACACACTGATGTTTATAGCAGCATTATTCACAATCACAAAAAGATGGAAACAATACAAATGCCCATCAACAGATGAGTGGATCAAGAAAATGTGACATATACATACGATGGAATATTAGGCAGTAGTAAGACAAAGTGATGTCCTGAAGCATATGACAAGACAGATGAGCTTTGAGGACATATGCTGAGTGAAATTAAGCAGACACAAAAGAACAGATACTATATGATTCCACTTTTATGACCAGCATAAAGGTATAATCAAGAGTCTTATAATACAGAATATAGGAGACTCAGAGATATATAGAAGCTAGAGATGGGTGAACCATTAGCTAATGAGGTTGAACTCCAACGTAATGGAATAGATAGAGGCAAAGGTGATTCTCTGGTGGGTCTAGAAGTAATATTACCATATTGAAAATGAACAAGATTGAAAGGGGTTGTATAGACCTACGTGTCACGAATTCACACTAGAAATGTGAATGAGTTCTTGTAAGAATTACTTCAAAGATATGATTCTTGCATAAAGAGTGCTTAAGTCCAGGGTACAGGAGGAAAACTGCTATTGCATGCTATGATCTATGTTCAAAAGGAAACCATCAGCACAACCGCAGCAACAGCAGAGGTAAAGAATTGGGTGAGGGACAGAGTTAAGAGGAGGTATACATTTCCTATTTGGTGAGGGTGTGTTTATGGGTTTTCTGTCTCTTGGAAACAATTGAATTATCTAAAATTGAGAATGTTGATGGACTGTGGACTTTGGGCCCTCTGCATGATGCCTGATGAATGCAGGTGACTGAAGGATGCACTGATGGAGAAGTAGATTGACGAACGATGATGTATACTTATGAACAAAGGTTTTGCTGCTACAAAAAGGAACAAAGTTGTGAGGCATGCAATGATGTGAATGAACATGTGGGACATTTGGTGAGACAAAATAAGACAGAAACAAAATAATAAGTATGGTATGGTCACCTTTAGAAAATGCTTATAAGAAAACAGTGGCCTAGATTGTAAGCTTTTAGAGCAGACACATTAAGTCCGGAATGGTGATTACTATTTCTGGATTTTGAGAAGCTCTTTTACATATATAATCTGATGTTTAGAGATAAGAATGAAGCCAAACAGGTTAGGGTTAAAGTAATTCAGAACACAGGACTAAGGAAGACAGTGTCTATATTTTAGAACCATACATACTCTTTGAGACCAATGGAAGAAATGTTTATTTGATTTGGAACTGAAATTTGCTGTAGTGCACAATTTAATTCAATCTATCTGTATAGCTCATATGAACAATTGAAACACAGGGAGCACAGAATAAGAAAGAGGTCCTTTAATCCTGCATAGATTGTTGTAATGCCTGGAAACATCCTAGAGCATATTAAGCAGATAATCAAAAAGTATTGGCAAAGTCACCTAAGGGAGGGGAGAAAGACTATGGAACTATTAAACCTTACCATCAGGGAATCCCCTGATATTGTGTCAAACTTTAGGGACATCCAAATCAATAGACCATGCCCTTGATCATGAGGCTTACTCTTGTGAAGTTTATGCAGGTAATGGAGAAGCTTAGACTACCTATAGGTGTGCCTAAGAGTTACTTCTGGAGGACCTCTGTTGTTGCTCAGATGTGACCTCAGTCTCTCTAAATCCAACCCTGCAATTGAAATCATTGCCCTTCCCCCTACGTGGGACATGACATCCAGGGCTGAAAGTCTCCCTGGTGGTGTGGGTGATGACTCTCCAGGGATGAATTCTGACCTGACACCGTGGAATCAACAATTCCAACCTGACCAAAGTGGGGAAAAGAAGTGTAATTGTGGGAAACAGACCTTTTGACCTTCAGGCTAAACCCTGAGATAGTGACCCGGAACACTGGGTCACGTAGCTCTTGTATAACACCACAGGCGGCTCATGTCCTACAAGGAAGCTTTGAAGAGTAAAAGGGCTGGGGGCTAGAATGTGCTATTCTTTGAAGAGATTTCACAGACAAACAATTTAGCTTAAAAGGTTTTGCATTTTCTTGTATTTTACATATTGGCGTAATTGCAATTAACATTAAAGATTAACTTGATGCTATTTCCTCCTGCCTTTTGAGGTAACTGCTAACAAACAGCTGGAGCAAAACTTGCAAAGGGCTCTTGGCTCTAGTTCAAGAGTCCCCTGCTCCCATTTTCAGAAATCTGTGTCTGTCTTAATTCCACGTCGCCCTGTCAGCAACAGTAATTAATAAAGTATCAGTGGCAGAGAGAGCTCAAGTAGAGTTGAGAGGCTACTCTGGAGGTTGCTCTTATGCAAGCTTCAGGTAGACCTTGCTACCTATCATAACCTGCCAATCCCCAACCAGGATCATTCCAGCCAATCCTAAAGAATACCTAGGGTGATACATAAGATTCCAGGAGGGTTCTAAACACTAGAGCAACTTTGCAGAAACATACAACCTCCAGAAGGGTCTCTGGTCCAGATAAATCCCGAAACCTAGCCCAGCCTCTCCAAAACATTAGATAGTTCCTTCTCCCTACCCCATAATAGTGACAGACCCTTCCAATATGAAAAAGGGTATCTAGAGATCTCAGACATAGCAGGGATCTGGAATTAATGTAGGGAGGGATAGGTACTGTGCTTCTAGCCAGTTAACTGGTCCCACAATATCTCCAACTGTGCTACAACTTTACTGTCATTTATAATAACGAATAGTGTCTTAAGTGGAGAGGAATGATTAAATAACCGGTGGGTTCAATGAGTGGAATGTTTGCAGTCTTTTAAAAAAATCGTTATAAATAGTTCCTCATAGCACAGAAAATTGTTATATTAAAAGAAAAACACTGCATTCAAAATTATATCTTAACTGTGTGATCATATTTCTTGAACAAATACGAATCTAAACATTAAAAATGGGCTGAGGAGCATATACTTGGGGAATGCATTACAAGTTCCATCAGGAAGATAAAGGAATTAACACGGATTTTATTTCATTATCACTGTCTATAAAACTTAATCAACTAACCATTATTGAGTGTCCACCATGTTCATAGGACTATGTAGGGTATTATTTAGGCCTAGGAACAGAAAGGTGTGTTTGTGAGTGTGTGTGTGTGTGTGTGTGTGTATAAAATAATCTCTAACCTCTTGGATTTTACTGTCTCCCTGACATGACACAGTTAAATTAGTCAATTATATTGAGCTATTGAATTAGTCAATTATAAAATAAGACTGCATGCAATTAAATAAAACAATAAGTGGCAGTGGTACTAAGTGCTATAGGGATTTAGAGGAGAAAGAATTGAGGAAAGATAGCAATATGTGAGGAGTACTTTTAGAGAAATAGTATTTATATTGCAAAGAATGGGTAAATTTGATTTGGCAAAGAGCAATAAATAGGAGTCATACTGTACAACATGGGCCAAGGCTCAAATATGGAATAGTCTATTATATTTAGAAAACACTGACCTGGGAAGACTCTGATCTGCATTTAGCTGAATGTTGGTCTTGGGACCTAGAGGAAAATATGAGTTTGTATTAGATTATCTCAGCCCAGGAATGTCAACTAAAGGGTTTGACTTTATGCTGTGGCAAGGAAGGAACCTGGAAGGGAATTTTTCCCTTGTCATTTATTTATTTGTTTTTTTATTTAATCTTTTATTAGAGAAGTTGTAGATGTACAACAAAATCATTTAGAAAACATCAAGTAGTAATGGTGTATAGTGTATAGAAACACTATTGATTTTTTCATATTGGCTGTGTATCCTGCCAATTTGTAGAACTCATTTATTAGCTCTAGTGGCTGTGTTGTAGTTTTTCAGGACTCTCTAAATATGGATCGTGCCATTTGCAAAGAGTGAAAAATTCATGTCTTCCTTTTCAATTTGGATGCCTTTTATTTCTTTTTCTTGCTAATTCTCTAGTTAGAACTTCTAGCACAATGGTTAATAACAATAGGTCGCCTTGTCTTGTTTCACATCTTAAAGGGAAAACTTCCATTCTTTCACCATTGAATATGATGTTACCAGTGGGTTTTTCCGTGTATGCCTTCTATTATGTTGAGGAAGTTTTCCTCTATTTCTATCTTTTGAAGTGTTTTGATCAAAAAAGGATAATGAATTTTGTCAAATGCCTCTTCTGAACCAATTAAGATGATCATGCCCATTTCATCTAGATTGTCCTATTTGTTGGCATGCAGGTGCTCATAATAATCTCTTATGAACTTTTTTATTTCTAGGGGGTCAATGATAATGACTTCCCTCTCATTTATGATGTTTATTTGCATCTTCTTTTTCGCTTAGTCAGTATAGCTGAGGGTTTCTCATTTTTATGATCTAAAAAAAACTGACTTTTCATTTTATTGATTCTCTTTTTTGGTGCTCAATTTCATTTATTTCTGCCCTAATTTTTTTTTTATTTCTTTCCTTCTGCTTGCTTTAGGATTAGTTTGATGTTGGTTCTCTACTTCCTCCAGGTGTTCAGTTAAGTCTTTGATTTAACTTTTTCCTCTTTTTTAATGTAAGTATTTAGGGCTATAAATTTCCCTCTCAGTATTGGCTTTGCTGCAGCCTATAAGTTTTGATATGTTGTGCTTTTATTTGCATTCATGTCAAGAGATTTACTGATTTCCCTTGCAGTTTCTTGTTTGACCCACTGATTGTTTAGGAGAGTGTTATTTAACTTTCAAGTACTTGTGGATTTTCCAGTTCTTTGCCTGTTATTGATTTCCAGCTTCATTCCATTATGGCCAGAGAAGATGCTTTGTACAATTTCAATGTTTCTAAATGTATTAAGACTTTTTTTTTGACCCAATATGTCGTCTCTCCTGGAGAATGTTCCATGTGCACTAGAAAAGAATGTATATCCTGCTGTTCGGGGTGCAAGGTTCTCTATATGTCTGCTGGTTCTAGTTCATTTATCATATTATCTAAGCTCTCTATTTCCTTGTTGATCTTCTGTACAGATGTTCTACTTATTGGTGAGAGGGGTATGTTGAGTCCCCTCAAGAGGGATCTATTTCTCCCTTCATATTTAATGAACAGTTATAATAGGACAGTTATATTCTATGTAACTCAACTTCTACTTACTCTCTAAAGATCACTGTAGGTTCATAAGATGTGTTTACCTGCATTTTTTTTAATGCAGAACCATTTCTTAACACATGAAATTATTTGCACATAACATTTAAATTTAACTATAAGACATTTGCATCGATTTAGAAAAAGAAATAAAAAGACAACAGAATAAGAATTAAAACATTAATAGAAAGAAAAAAAAATTTAACTATAAGAGACACATTTACAGAGTCATTCAGATCAATGGGACTCCCATTCCCACTTTTTTAATGACATGAGGACAGTGCTTTTAACCCCACTATAGAGTAGACTTATCATTGATGATCTTTTCCTCTCCAGATGACAAAGGAACTCTTAGTACAAAAGGGAGCAATACCATTTAAATGGTCTACAAAAACAGGAATTATATTGTTTCTTAACAGGGAAGAGAAGAAAGATGTTCTCTTTATCAGATCAAATAGCCATCTTATAATAAAAAAGTCTAAAAAAAACCACAAAGATTCTAAATTTAAAACTCACCATTATGACATCTTATCAGAACAAGAAATACCCATGGAATGTACCTATAGGCATCTCAAATCACCAGAAAATTCCACCAGGGAAGAGATTTTATTCCTGCTTTGTCTATAAGAAATTCTCCCATGTGAAGAGTGACTTGGTAAAGCAAAAAAAAAGAGCAACTCCCAGAATCAGCCATCTAAATATCCAAAGTACAAAATTCATTTTAAAAAGGAAATCTGAACTCAGGTGGAACCAGATAATCTTGTGCAAGAAGAAGCATTTCCAGTACAGTGAGTATGAGAAGAGCTACTAAGTGAAGTGGAGCCTGATCACTCACCATCTTCTTCACACAGGGCAATGGCCCTTCCACTGCCCTGAATATAACAAGACCTTCCAGTATAAAGTCACTTTGAAGAAGCGTCCGTATTTGCACAAAAGAGAAAAACCATTTTCCTGCGTAAAGCGTGGCAAGGGTTTCACCCAGCAGAGCAAGATTACTGAACACATCAGGGTGCACACTGTGGAAAAGACTGTCCAATGTTCAGAGTGTGTCAGAAGCTTCCCCCTGAAGAGAAGTTTGAAGGTCATCTTTGCCAGAACAGTGGCAAGAAGCACCTCCGTTGTCCAGAGTGTGACCAAAGCTTTTCTTGTAAGACTACCATGAAGGCTCATCAGAGGATATATCAGAGAAGTGTGGTAGTTAGATTCAGTTGGCAACTTGGCCAGGTGAAAATTCCTAGTTCTTTTGCTGTGGACATGAGCCAATGGTACGTGAACCTCATCTGTTGCTCATTACATCTGCAGTCAGCTAAGAGGTGTACCTGCTGTAATGAATGATGTCTGGTTTAATTGGCTGGTGCTTAAATGAGAGAGCTCAATGTAGCATAGCCCAAGCAGCTCAACATACCTAACCTCAGCACTTGAGGCTCATCCCAGGCCTTTGGAGGTGCAAAAGAAATCACCTCAGGGAAAGTTGCTGGAACCCACAGGCCTGGAGAGAAGGCCACAAGAGATCACCCTGTGCCTTCCCACGTAAGAAAGAACCTCAGTTGAAAATTAGCTGCCTTTCCTCTGAAGAACTAACAAAATAAATTCCCTTCCATTAAAAGCCAGTCCATCTCTGGTGTGTTGCATTCTGGCAGCTAGCAAACTAGAAGAAGAGAAGCTGTTTTCTTGTAATGACTGTGAATTTACCACAAGACCAAACTCACTGAAAACATCAGACAGTCTTACAGTGTCCTAAGTATAATAAAAGTTTGCCTAAAGAGAAGCCTAAAATACCCTCTGTTTCAGCACAATGGGATGAAGGCTTTCCAGTGTACTGAGTGTGATAAGAGCATCTCTTGGAAACTGCCATGAAGGGCCACCAGTGGTCACACAATGAGAAGTCATTCTCCTGTCAGGTGTGACAGGCACTTTACTGAGCAAGCATTTTACCTCACGCAACACAATGAAATTCACAGTGAAGAGAAGCCATTCTCCTTTGGGGAGTGTGACAAGAGATTTAGCCAGCCCTCTAATGTTAATCACTGGCCATACCAGAATCCATAAGAGGCAACAAGAATTCTGTGATAAATGCAAGAACATCTTTCCTCAGCAGTGTAGGCTCACTGAATAAGTCAGAGTCCACAGCAAAGGAAAGCCATTCTCCTGTGTTGAGTAGAACAGGAACTTCACCCAGTGGTCACATATCACTAAATGCCTGAGATATCTCAGAAGGAAAAAGCCCTTCTCGTGTCACTCAGTAGTCTCAGTTCACTGAACACAGGAGTCCATAGTGGGGAGAAATTCACCACTGTCCTGAGTGCGATAAAAGACTCCATTTCAAAGGGAATTTGAAAAACCACCTACTCCAGCAGAGTTGAGCAAAGCCATTCTTTTGTGTCAAGTGTGGCAAAACTTTTACTGGCTTGCAGACCAAACTCAAGTTCATAGCAGAAAAAGCCTTTCCAATGTCCAGAATGTGTCAAGAGCTACCGAGTAAGGGTAAGTTTGAAGGGCCATTTGTGTAAGCACAGTAGGGAGAAGGCTTTTTTGTGTCCTGAAAGTAGCAAAGGTTTCTTATAGAAGGGAAGTTTGAAGACCCATCTGTGCCATCACAGAAGGGAGAGGCATTTTTCCTATGATGAGTATGGAAGGAGATTTACCTATGCAGGGGCACTCAACACCCATATTACAGTACATGCTAGAAAAAAACCTCCAGTATCTATCAAGCCACACACAGAAATCAAGTAGTGACAAGCTTTGAAACAGAACCAATTGTGTTGGCTCTATTTTAGGCAGGATAAGAATTCGCCAGAATACTGGCTACAGACACCATGGCCAGATGCATAACAGACAGGGAGTGATGGCTCCTTGACAAAGGTGCCAAATAAACTATGTATCAGAAAGTTAAAGAGGCATCTCCCCACTATGATCTTCATGTGCAAAACCTTCCACTCATTATGCCATTCCATATTCCATCATTTTTTTCAATCTTCCTTGATCATCTCTTCATTAAATTCTGAAACCAGAGCATGAATGAAGAAACAGAGACTGAAACAATTCCCCCAATGCACCTGAGTATGTCTTTCCGTTACCAGGAATTCTTTTTTTTTTTTTATTATTAATTAACGGAAAAAAAGAAATTAACCCAACATTTAGAAATCATACCGTTCTACATATGCAATCAGTAATTCTTAACATCATCACATAGATCCATGATCATCGTTTCTTAGTACATTTGCATCGGTTTAGAAGAACTAGCAACACAACCGAAAAAGATATAGAATGTTAATATAGAGGAAAAAAAATAAATGTAATAATAGTAAGAACAAAACAAAACAAAACAAAAACCTATAGCTCGGATGCAGCTTCATTCAGTGTTTT
This sequence comes from Tamandua tetradactyla, assembly GCF_023851605.1. Taxonomy (NCBI): domain Eukaryota; kingdom Metazoa; phylum Chordata; class Mammalia; order Pilosa; family Myrmecophagidae; genus Tamandua; species Tamandua tetradactyla. Next base: position 193,310,170 of record NC_135327.1, on the reverse strand, counting down.
AACATGATTACTTTACAATGAGGTATTATTGTGCTGTCCATTTTTGAGTTTTTGTATCTAGTCCTGTTGCACAGTCTGTATCCCATCAGCTCCAATTACCCATTATCTTACCCTGTTTCTAACTCCTGCTGGACTCTGTTACCAATGACATATTCCAAGTTTATTCTCGAGTGTCGATTCACATCATTGGGACCATACAGTATTTGTCTTTTAGTTTTTGGCTAGACTCACTCAGCATAATGTTCTCTAGGTCCATCCACGTTATTACATGCTTCATAAGTTTATCCTGTCTTAAAGCTGCACAATATTCCATCGTATGTATATACCACAGTTTGTTTAGCCACTCGTCTGTTGATGGACATTTTGGCTGTTTCCATCTCTTTGCAATTGTAAATAACGCTGCTATAAACATTGGTGTGCAAATGTCCGTTTCAGTTTTTGCCCTTAATTCCTTTGAATAGATTCCCAGCAATGGTATTGCTGGGTCGTATGGCAATTCTATATTCAGCTTTTTGAGGAACCGCCAAACTGCCTTCCACAGTGGTTGCACCATTTGACATTCCCACCAACAGTGGATAAGTGTGCCTCTTTCTCCGCATCCTCTCCAGCACTTGTCATTTTCTGTTTTGTTGATAATGGCCATTCTGGTGGGTGTGAGATGATATCTCATTGTGGTTTTGATTTGCATTTCTCTAATGGCCAGGGACATTGAGCATCTCTTCATGTGCCTTTTGGCCATTTGTATTTCCTCCTCTGAGAGGTGTCTATTCAAGTCTTTTTCCCATTTTGTAATTGGGTTGGCTGTGTCTTTTTGTTGTTGAGTTGAACAATCTCTTTATAAATTCTGGATACTAGACCTTTATCTGATATGTTGTTTCCAAATATTGTTTCCCATTGTGTAGGCTGTCTTTCTACTTTCTTGATGAAGTTCTTTGATGCACAAAAGTGTTTAATTTTGAGGAGCTCCCATTTATTTATTTCCTTCTTCAGTGCTCTTGCTTTAGGTTTAAGGTCCATAAAACTGCCTCCAATTGTAAGATTCATAAGATATCTCCCTACATTTTCCTCTGTTTTATGATCTTAGACCTAATGTTTAGATCTTTGATCCATTTTGAGTTAACTTTTGTGTAGGGTGTGAGATATGGGTCTTCTTTCATTCTTTTGCATATGGATATCCAGTTCTCTAGGCACCATTTATTGAAGAGACTGTTCTGTCCCAGGTGAGTTGGCTTGACTGCCTTATCAAAGATCAAATGTCCATAGATGAGAGGGTCTATATCTGAGCACTCTATTCGATTCCATTGGTCGATATATCTATCTTTATGCCAATACCATGCTGTTTTGACCACTGTGGCTTCATAATATGCCTTAAAGTCAGGCAGTGCAAGACCTCCAGCTTCGTTTTTTTTCCTCAAGATGTTTTTAGCAATTCGGGGCACCCTGCCCTTCCAGATAAATTTGCTTATTGGTTTTTCTATTTCTGAAAAATAAGTTGTTGGGATTTTGATTGGTATTGCATTGAATCTGTAAATCAATTTAGGTAGGATTGACATCTTAACTATATTTAGTCTTCCAATCCATGAACACGGTATGCCCTTCCATCTATTTAGGTCTTCTGTGATTTCTTTTAACAGTTTTTTGTAGTTTTCTTTATATAGGTTTTTTGTCTCTTTAGTTAAATTTATTCCTAGGTATTTTATTCTTTTAGTTGCAATTGTAAATGGGATTCGTTTCTTGATTTCCCCCTCTGCTTGTTCATTGCTAGTGTATAGAAATGCTACAGATTTTTGAATGTTGATCTTGTAACCTGCTACTTTGCTGTATTCATTTATTAGCTCTAGTAGTTTTGTTGTGGATTTTTCCGGGTTTTCGACATATAGTATCATATCATCTGCAAACAGTGATAGTTTTACTTCTTCCTTTCCAATTTTGATGCCTTGTATTTCTTTTTCTTGTCTAATTGCTCTGGCTAAAACCTCCAACACAATGTTGAATAATACTGGTGATAGTGGACATCCTTGTCTTGTTCCTGATCTTAGGGGGAAAGTTTTCAATTTTTCCCCATTGAGGATGATATTAGCTGTGGGTTTTTCATATATTCCCTCTATCATTTTAAGGAAGTTCCCTTGTATTCCTATCCTTTGAAGTGTTTTCAACAGGAAAGGATGTTGAATCTTGTCAAATGCCTTCTCTGCATCAATTGAGATGATCATATGATTTTTCTGCTTTGATTTGTTGATATGGTGTATTACATTAATTGATTTTCTTATGTTGAACCATCCTTGCATACCTGGGATGAATCCTACTTGGTCATGATGTATAATTCTTTTAATGTGTTGTTGGATACGATTTGCTAGAATTTTATTGAGGATTTTTGCATCTATATTCATTAGAGAGATTGGCCTGTAGTTTTCTTTTTTTGTAATATCTTTGCCTGGTTTTGGTATGAGGGTGATGTTGGCTTCATAGAATGAATTAGGTAGTTTTCCCTCTGCTTTGATTTTTTTGAAGAGTTTGAGGAGAGTTGGTACTAATTCTTTCTGGAATGTTTGATAGAATTCACATGTGAAGCCGTCTGGTCCTGGACTTTTCTTTTTAAGAAGCTTTTGAATGACTAATTCAATTTCTTTACTTGTGATTGGTTTGTTGAGGTCATCTATGTCTTCTTGAGTCAAAGTTGGTTGTTCATATCTTTCCAGGAACCCATCCATTTCCTCTAAATTGTTGTATTTATTAGCGTAAAGTTGTTCATAGTATCCTGTTATTACCTCCTTTATTTCTGTGAGGTCAGTGGTTATGTCTCCTCTTCCATTTCTGATCTTATTTATTTGCATCCTCTCTCTTCTTCTTTTTGTCAATCTTGATAAGGGCCCATCAATCTTATTGATTTTCTCATAGAACCAACTTCTGGCCTTATTGATTTTCTCTATTGTTTTCATGTTTTCAATTTCATTTATTTCTGCTCTGATCTTTGTTATTTCTTTCCTTTTGCTTGCTTTGGGATTAGTTTGCTGTTCTTTCTCCAGTTCTTCCAAGTGGACAGTTAATTCCTGCATTTTTGCCTTTTCTTCTTTTCTGATATAGGCATTTAGGGCAATAAATTTCCCTCTTAGCACTGCCTTTGCTGCCTCCCATAAGTTTTGATATGTTGTGTTTTCATTTTCATTCGCCTCGAGGTATTTGCTAATTTCTCTAGCAATTTCTTCTTTGACCCACTCCTTGTTTAGGAGTGTGTTGTTGAGCCTCCACGTATTTGTGAATTTTCTGGCACTCCGCCTATTATTGATTTCCAACTTCATTCCTTTATGATCCGAGAAAGTGTTGTGTATGATTTCAATCTTTTTAAATTTGTTAAGACTTGCTTTGTGACCCAGCATATGGTCTATCTTTGAGAATGATCCATGAGCAATTGAGAAAAAGGTGTATCCTGCTGATGTGGGATGTAATGTCCTATAAATGTCTGTTAAGTCTAGCTCATTTATAGTAATATTCAGATTCTCTATTTCTTTGTTGATCCTCTGTCTAGATGTTCTGTCCATTGATGAGAGTGGTGAATTGAAGTCTCCAACTATTATTGTATATGAGTCTATTTCCCTTTTCAGTGTTTGCAGTGTATTCCTCACGTATTTTGGGGCATTCTGGTTCGGTGCGTAAATATTTATGATTGTTATGTCTTCTTGTTTAATTGTTCCTTTTATTAGTAGATGGTGTCCTTCTTTGTCTCTTTTAACTGTTTTACATTTGAAGTCTAATTTGTTGGATATTAGTATAGCCACTCCTGCTCTTTTCTGGTTGTTATTTGCATGAAATATCTTTTCCCAACCTTTCACTTTCAACCTATGTTTATCTTTGGGTCTAAGATGTGTTTCCTGTAGACAGCATATAGAAGGATCCTGTTTTTTAATCCATTCTGCCAATCTATGTCTTTTGATTGGGGAATTCAGTCCATTGACATTTAGTGTTATTACTGTTTGGATAATATTTTCCTCTAACATTTTGCCTTTTGTATTATATATATCATATCTGATTTTCCTTCTTTCTACACTCTTCTCCATACCTCTCTCTTCTGTCTTTTTTATCTGACTCTAGTCCTCCCTTTAGTATTTCTTGCAGAGCTGGTCTCTTGGTCACAAATTCTCTCAGTGACTTTTTGTCTGAGAATGTTTTAATTTCTCCCTCCTTTTTGAAGGATAATTTTGCTGGATATAGGATTCTTGGTTGGCAGTTTTTCTCTTTTAGTAATTTAAATATATCATCCCACTGTCTTCTAGCTTCCATGGTTTCTGCTGAGAAATCTACACATAGTCTTATTGGGTTTCCCTTGTATGTGATGGATTGTTTTTCTCTTGCCTCTTTCAAAATCCTCTCTTTCTCTTTGACCTCTGACATTCTAACTAGTAAGTGTCTTGGAGAACGCCTATTTGGGTCTAATCTCTTTGGGGTGCGCTGCACTTCTTGGATCTGTAATTTTAGGTCTTTCATAAGAGTTGGGAAATTTTCAGTGATAATTTCTTCCATTAGTTTTTCTCCTCCTTTTCCCTTCTCTTCTCCTTCTGGGACACCCACAACATGTATATTTGTGCGCTTCATATTGTCCTTGAGTTCCCTGATACCCTGTTCAAATTTTTCCATTCTTTTCCCGATAGTTTCTGTTTCTTTTTGGAATTCAGATGTTCCATCCTCCAAATCACTAATTCTATCTTCTGTCTCTTTAAATCTATCATTGTAGGTATCCATTGTTTTTTCCATCTTTTCTACTTTATCCTTCACTTCCATAAGTTCTGTGATTTGTTTTTCCAGTTTTTCTATTTCTTCTTTATGTTCAGCCCATGTCTTCTTCATGTCCTCCCTCAATTTATCGATTTCATTTTTGAAGAGGTTTTCCATTTCTGTTTGTATATTCAGCATTAGTTGTCTCAGCTCCTGTATCTCATTTGAACTATTGGTTTGTTCCTTTGACCAGGCCATAATCTTCTGAGCGTGGACCGTTATCTTCTGCTGCTGGCGTCTGGGCATTTAGTCAGATTTCCCTGGGTGTCAGACCCAACAAGGTTGAAAGATTTTTGGTGTGAAATCTCTTGGTTCTGTTTTTCTGATCCTGCCCAGTAGGTGGCGCTCTTGGCACACGTTTGTCTCACGTGTCTGGAAGGGATTCCCCCCAGTCACCGATCTCCACGGCCTGGGGATTTCCGATCCAGTTCTCTCTGTTGGTTCGGGGGGCCGCGCGTGGTGGGGGCATCAGCTGCCGCGGCTTGAGGGGACCCTGTGGCTGGTCGCCGGCCGCAGCGGGCCCGGGGAATTCACCACCAGACCAGGAAGTCGCCCACGGGGGAGGGGCGTCGGTCACCGGCCTCCGCGGCCTGTGGAATTCCCCACCGGACCAGGAAGCCGCCCGCAGCGGAGGGTCACCACGGCTTGGGTAGCCCTCTGATCTGAGCCTCGTAGCCGGACCAGGAAGCCGCCCGCAAAAGAGGGGCGCCGGCCACCTCGGCTTGGGAAACTTGCCTCTCCGAGACTCTCAGCTGGCCGGGGAAGGAGGGAGGGAGGAGCTCCGGCCGCCACAGTTGCCGCTGCTCGGGAAATCGCGCACCGCTCGGGGATCTCACCGCAGCCATGTCTCACAGTCAGACTAGCCAGTCCAGACTGGGGTACGCTGTGTGTCCATTCCCTGTCGTGGCCCCGGGAGCTGTTCTGCACTGTTTCAGTTCACCTAGTGGTTGCTTTGGAGGAGGAACTAAGACGCACGTACCTTACTAAGCCGCCATCTTGGCCCCACCTTACCAGGAATTCTCATTTAAATTGCTATTAAAATTTTCAGTTTTCTCTTATAGTGAAGACCAACTGGTAATTGGGTATCTGATTCTTGGGGAAACTTTTATACACTGCTAAAAATAAATGTTATAGTCTACTATCTCATTTGTTAAAATTATTACCTTCATAAGGATTCTGTCATTATCCTTCTGGATTGACTCTCCTAACATACACTTTGTTGTGGGTAGTAAACAATATTATTTACCTAACTCTTCTGCATTTTCAATGATGTGTTGATTCTCACGTAAATATACTTGCCTTAACATTAGTACCTCTGAGGTAAATACTAAAAGAACAAATACTGTCATTTATTTATTTGCTCTTTGGCCTCTTTTCACACTATTCTAGCAAACCTTCACTATATCTCAGACTGTCAATTTTAATATTAGTCCAGAGAAAACTTCGTTAAATGTACATCCTTGAGAAATCTTTAGGACCTACATAAATTTTTAGGTCTTTGTAGCACTTTAATCACTTTGGGTTTGTCTAAACCCTACTGGTTTTAAGGTAATGGTGAATCTTGGATACCAACTGTTTTGGTTTGCCAAAGCTGTCAGAATGCAATGTAGCAGAAATGGGTTGGCTTTTTCCATGGGGATTTATTAGTTTGCAAATGCAGTTCTAAGGCCTTGGAAATCTCCAAATTAAGGCATGATGAGGAAGACAGTGTTCTGTGAGGAAAGGCTGCTGGCATCCAGCAGTCCTCTGTCACATGGGAACACACATGGCGACTCCTGGTGGTCCTTCTCTCCTGGATCCTGGTTTCAAAATGCTTCTCTCAGCTTCTGTGACTCCTTCTTGCTTCTCCCGGGGCATTTTCTTTCTTAACTTCTCTGAGCTCTCTGAGTTTTATGTCTTTTATCTTCTCATAAAAGACTCAAGCAAGGGGATTAAGACTCATCTTGAATTGGCTGGGTCACATCTCCATAGAAACAACTTATTCAAAAGGTCCCACCCAAAAATAGGTCTGCCCCCACAGAGATGAATTAAGAGAACATGGCTTTTTATGTGGTACATAACAGCTCCAAAACAGCACACCAACTTAAGGGGGTTGGACTTTTTGTATAGGCAGTTGGTTAAATGCTCAAATATTTTTGAGCACAGGAGTGATGTGATTTAAAGATGTTTTTATAAAATTTATATTGTGTAAGTCTTCAAAATGTGGTCCCAAATCACTTCACTCAGAATAAACTTGGGATCAAGAAATCTCTGAGGATCATTATGTCTACAGAAAGAAGAAAAAGATGCCACCTCTGATTGAATACAGTCAGGATGTAAAACTTGGTGAGTCTACGGTGCCTTTGTGCAAAGAGAAAGCCACACTTCCTTTTAGCCTGGGCCAGGGCATGCATGCAGCCAGGGCATCTGGCTCATGAGTGAATGGGCCAAATTTCAGCATTTACTGTCATATTCACCAGGCACCTTTACATCTGTACTTCTGGACAACTGCATCTGTGCCTTTGCCTGAGATACATGTTAAAAAGCAGACACTTGAAACCCTCCCCAGAAGTACTAAGTGAGAATCTTTCCAGGTGATCTTGTGCAAACTACAGTTTCTAACTCATCGCCAGTCTCACATTTATATTTCAAAGAGATTGAAATGAGTCTACAGATTATCTATACAGTGAAATCCTTAGCCTTGTGCACACTAGTGACTTTTTGTGTTACCACTGTGTCTCTGTTTTAGTTTGACATCACTGCAAAGCTGTGGTATCACAAATACCACAAACTGGTTTCAGCTTAACAAAAGGAATTTATTGGTTCATGGTATTGAGGCTAGAAGTTCAAAATCAACATCGTGGCAAGGCTAACTTTATCCCAGAGTCTGAGGCATTCTGATGTCGGCTACTAGGAATCCTGTGTTTCTGTGGCTTACATCTCTGCCTCCCGTTACCTAGTATCATCCCTATGTGCTCCTCCAGTTTCTGCTGACTTCTGGCTTCTGACACCTGGGTGACCTGTAACTCCTGGATTCTTGTTTATTCTATTTATATGGCTTCTAGTATACGGATTAAGACCCATCCTGATTCAACTGACCACACCCTGATTTATAACATTTTAAAAGGTCAAATTTACACCACATGAACTTGGATTAAGGTTAAGAATGCCTTTTGCTGGGGTATATAATTCAACCTTCCATAGTCCCTAGAATTGGGCATTTGTCTGTAGATATGGTTGATTCTCATATAGGTACCCTCTCCTTTTTTCGACCTCTAGAAACCAGAATTTTGCAAGTCTCACCCCCCCCCCCCCATTATATTAAATGGAGAAACTAAAGTAGGGAATTCTAATATCTTGCCCAAGACCACAGGTAGTAAAGCCTAGATCCATATGCTTGTCAGTCTCGAAACCATGTACTTTCCTATTATGCCACATTATTATGTCTCCTATATGCCATCTCATACTCAGCCTCACAATTCAGTTCAGAAACCATGAACATTTTAGTTGTGCTCTCATCTGTCTTTACAGCACCATCCAAATACCTTTCCCTAATAACACTCTTCACATTTAACTATAATGTCTGCTATTTGTCATTGTCTGAATTCCTGGAGGGCAGGGATTTGGTTTTGGTTTTGCATTTTTTTTCCATCATTGTATTTTCTTCATCTAGCATATGCCTGATATGGAAAACATTCTATAAATCCTTGTTGCATGGTTAAATGGAGGGATGACTTGGATTTGGGGTAATAAGAAAAGGAAAAGTTTGGATCTGAGAACAGTACAAAGTACCAGCAGGGTTTGCTGAGTAGAATCCACGAGGAGGGAGAGATCAAAACACTCTCGAGCCACTGGTTCTGAATCCTGGTGGAGAGGTGAGGAATATATGTAGATTTTTTTCAATATGTAGATTTTCTTCAAAGCTCTTTCAGATGATTCTGACACACAAATATTGTACCAATACACATGCCCTCCCATTTTTCCAAACACTGAATTTGAGAGGAACTACTCAAATAATTTTTTCATGATAGAGATTGTTTGACGGCAGAGGATTTGAGCTGGGAAATTGAAAACGCCAAAGGGAAAAAAGATAACCTGAGGAGATGTCACTGAGGTAGTGAGAGAAAGAAGTTTAAACTTTCTCAAAAGTATTCTTAGTAAGAAGTGATATTTATTCTACTGATATTGTCAGGACGGTTAGAAATACGTGAGTAGAGAGAGACCTGAACAGAATGGAAAGGATGTGGCTGAGATAGTTGAGGTCAGATGGTCCTCAGCTTAGTACACAGGAATTGGGGTCATCCCCTAAGAATGGGAGGGAAAAATGGACAAAACTGGGTGTACAGAATGGGATAATAATCTGAGTTCTGATCCTTTTAATATTTCCTATGTTACTGTTCTAGTTTGAAAGCTGCCAGAATGTGATATACCATAAATAGAATGGCTTTTAAAAAGGGGAATTTATTAAGTTGCAAGTTTATAGTTCTAATGCTGTGAAGATGTCCAAATTAAGGTACCAATAAGAAGTTACCTTCATTCAAGAAAGGCCGATGAAGTTTGGGGTTTCTCTCAGCTGGGAGCACACATGGTGATGTCTGCTACCTTTCTCTCCTGACTTCTTATTTCATGAAGCTCCCCCAGGGACGTTTTCCTTCTTCATCTCCAAAGGTCTCCGGGTGTGTGGACTCTGTTGGTTCTGATTGCTCTGGTGGCTCTAAAGCTTTTTCCAATATGTTCCCTCTTAAAGGGCTCCAGTAAGCAACCCCAACTTGAATGGGTGGAGACACATCTCCATGGAAACCATCTAATCCAAAATTACCACCCACAAGTGGGTGGGTCACATCTCCATGGAAACAATCAGAAAGGTCCCACCCAGCAATACTGAGTGAGCATTAAAGAACTTGGTTTTACTGGGGCACACAACAGATTCTTTGTCTCTGTCTCCCAGTAAATGTTGTTGCCTGACCCATAGCCCTTTGTCTGCACTTGACTAAGGCAGGGATCAACTCTAACTGAGGATATTCTCTGGCCAAAGTAGGTAGGTCTGCCTGTCACAGAACAGAAGTGCCCTCATCCAACGAGGGACAGGAGTTGGTGGATAAATACCCCAGCATCTTCACCCGTTGGTGGGATTATTCTGAGTGTTCTATACTTTCTAACAGAGAATGCACAGTAGGCTTGAATCTCGATTGTCCCCTTTATTGTCGTACCTCTCTTCGCGGTCTCAGTTTCCAGCTCCCTCACTTCATTCCTGGAACGACTTCACAAATGAACCCCTTCAACAAAATCCTTGACTCAGTGTCAGCTTTTGGGAGAAAACAAGCTAAGACACTCCATCTCTCCATATCTCAGCCTGTTTCTGGGAATGAGTTTGTCTCTCTCTCTCATCTTTTTCTGTCGTCCTCTCCCTCCCTTTCCACCTCTTTCTTTGCTTAGGAAACCAGATTTGGGAAAAGCTTAACTTGCCCCATCCTGAAGTCTCTTGGAGATCCCAAGATAGTCCAGGGATCTATCTCAAATTAAGGTCTGCTCTAGCCTCAGAGTACTGACTTCAAGAAGTCCCTTCTTTAAGAACTCACAGAGAAACCTGCCTCTCGCTAAACCAGTGTTCGACGCCTCTTACTGCTCTTGCTCCTCCTTCCCCGAGTAAGCGCACTGAACGCTAGGCGGTCACCGCTCTCCAGGGAGAGCCAAGTGGAGAATCCCAGGGTGCACCGCGCATTCTCATGGAAGCCGCGGGGATGTCTGGGCCCTCCGCGCGCCGCCTGGGAATCCGGGGAGCTGGAGGCGGCGCGCGGCCGTAAAGGTCCCGGTGAGCCGAGCCGGGATAGTTGGCTACTCGGGTCCCGGGCGGTGCAGGACGACGAAACCATGGTCGACCGGGCTGGGGTAAGACGCGCTCCCCGACGTTGATCCAGATGTGGGGCGCGTCTTCGTGTTCCGGGTGGGCCTGCAATTTGGGCTGCTGTGGACGGGAGGGCGGAGTCTGTGTTCGTGTCAGGCTCCACGTGTGGCGCCCGGGTTGGGGATGGAGCCGCGGCTGGGGATGCAGCCAGGGGCTCGTCCGTGACAAAGCCCAGCCTGGGCGGTGGCAGGGCCCAGAGAGGGTCTGGACTTCGGCGAGGGACGCCGCGGGTGTGGCGGGGGACGGGGTAGGGGAGGACTAGAAATGGGTCTGGAGGCACGTCTCAACGGCCGATTTGCATCATCGAATTACTAAATTCTGAACAAAATTTTAGTAAGATTTAAAGAATTTGAATGGCTGAAGTGATAGGCGGCAGTAGATTAAATGTCAGAGCGTTGCTGCTAACGTGATGCAGTTTGTACCGAATTTAAGAGAGGATGTACGATGAGAGGAATAGAGGAGGACACAAGAACGTAGGTGGTGTACGCTTTGATTATTTATTTGGCATTTTGTTGGAGAATGGGGAAATTGAGGCTTCAAGGGAGTGGCCGTAATTTTTTTTTCTTCCTTAATGTTTTTCCATATTTTATAAAATTTTAATGTTGAGCATTTTTGCTGATTATTAATGAATTAATTAGATCATTGCTTCAAAAACACATTCTTATCAAAACTATAACTTCCTAGGACTAAATCTACCAGAGACGTGCAGCAGCTTTATGGAGAAAATTATGTAGTAATGGGAGGCACAGCATGCCCTTAGAAAGGAAGCCTAAATATACTAAAGATGATATATCTCCTCCAAGTTAATATGTAAATTCACTGACGTTTCATCAACATCACCATCAGATTTTTATAAATTTAAATTAATAGGTTCTAAAGTTCATTTGGAAAAAATAAAGGTCAAAAATGAGTAACAGTGTTATTCTGAGAAAAAGAAGGGGAATTGCCTTACAACATATAGCAAGACTTAATATAAATCTATAGAATTAATGCAGTGTTGTTTTGTGCAGGGATAGTCACATACAGCAGTGGAAACAGAACAGATAATTCAGAAACAGACCTGAAGTTGCAAGGGACCTTGGTATACAAGTGGCATTACAAAGTAATAGGCAAGGATTGGACTGTTCAAAAATGATGTTGGGTATTTGCAAAGTCCCCTTGGAGGAATGGGTAGAAAGGGGGAAAATTCAGCTTTCCCATTTGGAGAATTCCCGATGTTATCGCAAGCAGTGGGGACAACCAAATCAATAGGCCAAGCCCTCAATCTTGGGATTTGCCCCTATGAAACTTATTCCTACAAAGGACAGGCTAAGCCTACTAAAAATTAGGCTGAAGAGTCACCCCCAGAGAACCTCTTTTGTTGCTCAGATGTGGCCTCTCATTCTAAGCAAACTCAGCATGTGAACTCACTGCCTTCCCCCCACCCACCCCCGACCCCAGACCCCATGTGGGACACGACTCCCAGAGGTGTAAATCTCCCTGGCAATGTGGGATAGAAATCCTAGAATGAGCTGAGACTCAGCATCAAGGGACTGAGAAAAATTCTCAACCGAAAGGGGGAAGAAAGAAATGAGGCAAAATAAAGTGTCAGTGACGGGAGATTTCAAACAGAGTCGAGAGGTCATCCTGGAGGTTATTCTTACGCATTATATAGATATCCCTTTTCAGTTTATGGTGTATTTGAGTGGCTGAAGGGAAGTACCTGAAACGAGCTGTTTTCCAATAGCCTTGTTTCCTGAAGATGATTGTATAAAGATAGAACATTTACAGTGTGACTGTGTGATTGTGAAAACCTTGTGTCTGATGTTCCCTTTATCAAGGGACATGTTCCCTTTACTTGGACAGATGAGTAAAAAATATGAATAAAAAATAAATAATAGGGAGAACAAAGGTTAAAGTATATTGGGTAGGTGGAAATGCTAGTGGTCAATAACAGGGAGGGGTAAGGGGTATGGTATGTTTGAGTTTTTCCTTTTTTTTCTTTTTCTGGAGTGATACAAGTGTTCTAAAAAATGATCATGGTAATGATTATACTACTATGTGATGATATTGTGAGCCACTGATTGTACACCATGTATGGAATGTTTGTATGTTCAGAATGTTTGTGTTTGTATGTTGTTTTGTCAATAAAAATATTTTTTTTAAAAATGATGTTGGACAATTCAGTTTCCATGTGGGAAAAAAATTAAGGTAGGTACAACATTTGAAAATTACATTCTAGGTAAATTAAAAAATCTAAACCCGAAAAGCAAAACTTTGCCTTTTAAAAGATAATGTAAAATATCTTTGTGTAGAAAATTTCTTTAAACAAGACACAAGAAAAGCAAAAAGACCTAAGAAAGGATTGATACAATTGTATCAAAATCGATAATTTTCTGTACAATATAAAATAGCTTAAATAAAATTAAGAGATAAGCCACTAAGATAAAGTATTTGCAACCTATGTAGTCAACAAACAATTAACTTACAAATTATATAAAGAAATCCTACAGATAGAAAGAAAAGGAATACAAAAAAAATAGACAAAGGATATGAACAGGCGATTCACAAAACTTGAAACACAAAGAGTTAGTTGATGTAAAAGGATCAGCTATAAAATTTTGGCATCAGACAGTGGAACACTGAGCAAAATTAAGATGTATTAGTTCTTTAGTTCTTTGTGTATCAACATGGATAGATATAAAAAACAATATTGAGTGAAAAAGCAAGTTGCAGAATGATAAAGCATATATAAAAGAAACAAGGCAAGACTATATATTGTTACTGGCTGCAGGTATGTATATTAAAAAGATTACAAACAGCAACTGAAAAGATATTTAGCACGTTCATAACAAAGTTTGCCTTTAGGAAGGTAGGAGAATAGGACTAGTAATGAAAACAAGATTGAAAAAAGGGACCAAAAGAGCTTCAGTTTCCTCTGTCAAATTCTAGCTATCTTAGGAAAAGAAAATCTGAAGCAAAAATACTAAATTTTTTAAATCAGTGGTGAGTTCAAGAATACTTGTTATAATATCCTCTTTAATTTTCTATATCTTTTAAACTTTTGAAAATTAAAAAAATAGGGAATATTCAAGGCTTTTTGGCATGTAAAAAGGAAGGAATTAGAGAAAGAGGAGAACGAATACATTTAACAAATAAAAACGTGCGGTCAGTTCTGCTATAACATAATACACATTCCCAAAAGTCACAATGCTATGCAGAATTGTGTAATTAAAAACACAGAACTTGTGGGGAAAATGTGGTTAGGTTCTAATCAGTGGAACCTAACAAAATCGGGAGACTGTTTACACTTGTTAAATGATTAGAAAGTACATAAATACTACAATAAATAGGGTACTTTTCCTTTAAGAAACACTTGAAGTTTGCTTGTGGAAGTGGGTTTAAAAAGGATTGTAAGGTATTGTGAAATGATGAAAGGAAGATTATCTGAAATCAGAAAGTTATAATACCAGATATGGATGCATACAGCTCATAAAATACAGGGTAAGCTAATGTTAAACAATTTAACCAGTAGATGTTTGAAGGACGTGTACGTGTGCATTTTAGTTTTTTGTGCAGACTCAGTTCAGCTGGGTTCTATTTTCTACATTTACCTAGTGCAAGTTTTGTCAGCCTTAGCAGTGTTAACATTTTGGACCAAATAATTTTTTGTCTTGGAGACCATCCTCTGCCTTGCAGGATGACTAACAGCCTCCCTGGTGCCAGCCCTCTAGATGCCAGTAGCATCACCTTCGCTAGTCATGACAATCAGAATGTCAAAACATTACCAGATGCCCCTCAGGGGCAAAATTGCCCCAAGTAGTGTTTCTCAGAGAAAATCGCACGTAAATAAATGTGTTATTTCTGCTATGTTCAAATTATTCCCTAATAAATCAAGCACATTTGAACAAATTCACCTTTTCAAAATAAGCAATATAGCAGAGCTGACTGTATTTCATTAAACTTAAAATAATAAATCTGATAGCACTGTAAAGAATCAGTTTCATATTTGTTGTAAAAAGATACATATAGATTTAAAGTTTTAAATTTGTGAGAATGGGATCCCTAAAATATGGGCTCTTTCCACCCAGAAACATGGGATCCCATCCTCACAAATTTAATCAATACATTCAATATAGTCCTATCAGAATCCCAATATAATTTGTCAGGCTGTTTCAGGTAAACAATAATGGGGGTAGCCATACTCTCTCAGATAATAAGACATCTTATAAAACTAAAGAAACTAGGTAAGTATTAGGGCAGGAACAGGCAAATTTATCAATGGGACAAAAAAACACCCAAGTATTAATGAGAATCTAGTTTATGAAAATACAATCCCATGACAATGGTAAAATGGACAATTCAAACACATTTGGTGATAATTCAATTTCCATTTTTTCATCATATGATAGGCAGAAATAAGTTCCAGATGGAATAAAGGGCTCATTTTTTTAAATATTTTTTATTTTGAAAAATAACATAAATACAAAAAAGGAATAAATTTCCAACTACATTTTAACAAGCAGTTATACAACAGATTTTAAAGTTTGATAAGATAAAGTTCCATGATTTTTCATTTTTTCTTCTAGCTGCTCCAAGACATTGGGGACTAAAAGAAATATCAGTGTATTGATTCAGCAGTCATACTTATTTGTTAAATCCTGTCTTCTCCATAATACTCTTCCTTTTCTTTTTTTTCCTTTTTTGTGAAAAATATCATATGTACAAAAAAAAAAGCTATAAATTTCAAAGTACATTGCAACCATTAGTTATAAAATAGATTTCAGGTTTGGTGTGGGCTACAATTCCACAATTTTAGATTTTTATGTCTAGCTGCTCTAAGGTACTGAAAACTAAAAGAAATATTAGTATAATAATTCAGCACTCATTTGTTAAACCTAATCTTCTCTGTATAATTCCACCATTACCTTTTATCTTCCTCTCACACTTTTTTGGGGGGAGGTGGGTTGGGGGATGCATGCTCTGGGAGTCGAACCCAGGTGTCCCACATGGAAGACAAGCATTCTACCACTGAACCATGATTTTTCTCTCATTTTCTTTAGGGGTATTTGAGCTATGGCCATTCTAATTTTTTCATGTTGAAAGGGGCTGTCAATAATATGGGATACGGGATGGAACTAGCTGATGTTCTGGTAAGGCTGGCCCCTCAGTCTTTCAGGACTTATCTGGTTCAGAGACCCTTCTGGAGGTTGTAGGTTTCTGGAACGTTACCCTAGTGCATGGAACCTTTGTAGAATCTTGTATAATGCCCTAGGTATTCTGTAGGATTGGCAGAAATGGTTTTGGTTGGGGTTTGGCAAGTTATAATAGTAGCAATGTCTAACTGAAGCTTGCATAAGAGTGACCTCTAGAGTAGCCTCTCAACTCTATTTGAACTCTCTCAGCACCCTGATACCTTATTTGTTACACTTCTTTTCCCACTTTTGGTCAAGATGGCATTGTTGATCCCATGGTGCCAGGGCCAGACTCATCCCTGGGGGTCATCTCCCACACCACGAGGGAGAGACTTTCATCCCTAGATATCATGTCCCATGAAGGAGGGAGAGCAGTGGTTTCACTTAAAGAATTGGGCTGAGAAAGAGAGGCCACACCTGAGCAACAAAAGAGGTCCTCCAGAGGTGAAACTTGGGCATACCTATTGGTAGACTAAGGTTCTCTGCTACATACATAAGCTTCACAAGAGCAAGCCTCAGGATCAAGGGCTTGACCAATTGATTTGAGTGTCCCTACTGTTTGACACAATATCCAGGTTTTCCCCAATGTTAAAGTTTAATAGTTCCATTGTGTTTCTCCCATCCCTCAAGGGATTTTGCCAATACTTTTTGATTATCTGCTTATCTGCTTAGTATGCTCTGAGATGTATCCTGGCATTACATTAATTATCCAAGATTAAAGGCTCTCATTCTTATTCTGGGCTCCCTGTGATAAAGAACTCATTCTAATAAGCAAAACCATAAAATGTTAGCAAAAATCAGAAGAATATCTTTTATAATCTGAGAATGGGAAAACCCTTCCAAATCAGGATACAATCCTTGAAGCCATAAAAAGAGTTCCTAATAAGTGCAAATAACAAGAGATGAAAGCAGCAATTCCTGAGAAAAGAAAGGGGAAATTATCTTTATTTGACAATGATATGATTGTTTCCCATAAAAAACTTAATACTATTAAAATTGATGAGCAAATATGGTACATTAATTGGATTCAAAATAAGTTACAAAAATCAATAATTTTTATACTAGTAATAAGAGTTTAAAGTGGCAGTATCATTTACAATTGTTACAAAAACTGCAGGATACCAAAAGAAAAGTTAGTTTTAAAAATTCAGAATGCACAACCTCATATTTGTCAATGCACAAAATGGCACCCTCCTGCTTTCTGGTGACCCAGCTTCAGAAAGCCCTGGGTGTGTGGCAGTACCATGTGGTCTCAGCTCTGTGCAAGTGGGTCAAAGTGGCCATGAGCCACTTTGAGCCTAATGGTTACATCCCCTATAATGTGCTAGAAAAGAACAACATTGTACGCAAACAATTAAACCAGCCTCATCATGAAAGGTAACACAGGTGCCGTTGTGGAGTACCGTGGGCCTGGAGTAGACTCCATCTCCTGCACAGACATGGCAACAATCTGCAACATGGATGCCAAAATCGAGGCCACTACTTCACTATTTCCTTACAACCTCAGGATGGAAAAATACCTGAGCAAGACAGGCCAGGCAGACATTGTCGATATAGCTGAAGAATTCAAAGACCACTGGGTACCTGATCCTGACTGTCATTATGACCAACTGATTGAAATTAACCTCAAGGAACTGAAGCCACACATCAATGAGATTTCACCCCTGATCTGGCCCACCCAGTGGCAGATGTGGGCACTGTGGCAGAGAAGGAGAGATGGCTTCTGGACATCTGAGTGGGGCTGATTGGCATCGGTACCAATTTGAACTATGAGGATATGGGGTGTTCAGCAGCTGTGGCCAAGCAGACACTGGCCCATGGGATCAAGTGCAAGTCCCAGTTCACCATCATACTAGGCTCTGAGCAGATCCACGCCACTACTGAGCAGGACAGCTACGTGCAGGTCTTGCAGGGTGTGGGTGGCATCATCCTGGCCAATGCCTGTGGCCCCTGTATTGGCCATTGTGACAGGTGGGACATCGAGGAGGGGGAGAAGAACACCATCACCACTTCTTACAACAGCAACTTCTCAGGCTGCAATGATGCAGACCCTGAGATCCATACCTTTGTCAGGACCCTGGAGATTGTCACAGCCCTGGCCATTGCTGGCACCCTCAAGTTCAACCCAGAGACCAACCTCCTGACAGACAGGGATGGCAAGAAGTTCAAACTGGAGGCTTCAAATGCAGACCCTAGCAGAGTTTGACCCTGGGCAAGACACCTGTCAGCAACCCCCCTAAGGATTAAAGTGGACAGTGGGTAGATGTGAGCCCCACCAGCCAGCGCCTACAGCTACTACAGCCTTTTGACAAGTGGATGGCAAAGACCTGGAGGACCTGCAGATCCTTATCAAGATTAAAGGAAAGTGTACCACCAATTACATCTTGACCACTGGCCCCTGGCTTAAGTTCAGTCACCAACAACCTGCTCATTGTTGCCATCAACATCGAAAATAGCAAGGCCAACTCTGCACAACACCATCACCCACTACCCACTACTATAAGAAATGTGGCATCAAGAAGATAGTGATTGGAGATGAGAATTATGGCAAGGGCTCCAGCCGGAAACATGCGGCACTGGAGCCTTGTCAACTTGGGGGCTGAGCCATCATCACCAAGCACTTTGCCGGAATCCACGTGTTCTAGTTTGCCAGCTGCTGGAATGCAACACACCAAAGACAGATTGGCTTTTAATAAAAGGGGATTTATTTTGTTAGTTCTTCAGAGGAAAGGCAGCTAACTTTCCACTGAGATTCCTTCTTACGTGGAAGGCACAGGATGGTCTCTGCTGGTCTTCTCTCCAGGCCCCTGGGTTCCAACGACTTTCCCCGGGGTGACTTCTTTCTGCATCTCCAAAGGCCTGGGCTGAGCTGCGAGTGCTGAGATGAGGAATGCCGAGCTGCTTAGGCTGTGCTACTTTGCACTCTCTCATTTAAGCACCAGCCAATTAAGTCAAACGTCACTCAATGCATGCCTCCTAGCCGACTGCAGATGTAATTAGCAACAGATGAGGTTCACGTACCATTGGCTCATGTCCACAGCAACAGAACTAGGTGCCTTCACCTGGCCAAGTTGACAACTGAATCTAACTACCACACCACGAAACCAACCTGAAGAAGCAGGGCCTGCTGCCCCTCACCTTTGTTGACCCAGCCTACTACATGGTCCCAGTGGGCAAGGTGACCAGCCAGGGCCTGAAGGACTTTGTCCCTGGCAAGCCCCTGAAATGCATCATCAAGCACCCCACCGGGACCCAGGAAATGATCCTCCTGAACCTCACCTTCAATGAGACGCAGGTTCTGGGCCAGCAGCTCTCTGAGTAGAATGAAGGAGCTGCTACAGTGAGGCCCTTGCTCACTCACCACTCCCCACCCTGCACCACTGACCCAGCTCAGGGGCCATTTGCAAGTGTGGTGCCCCGTGTATCATCAGAAAGGACTGGGTCCAATCCAGCCATGGCTTCCCTAGTCCATAATGGCCTAACCAGACACCCTCCTTCCCTCCTTTCCCTTAGCCCAAGGTTGGGGAGGTTCTTAAAGTAATTCCCAGCCCCCTGCCTTCCTGTTTGGTTTGGTTCAGATCTTGAGCAGGTCCATGCAACTGCATTTATTTTTGATGACAAGACTCCCATCAGGTTTTTCTTCCCTAATCATTTCACTTGGGGCTGAAGAGAACCTTTTGTTCTTTCAAGGAAATAAGAATCAAAGTATAATGACAAAAAAAGAACATTTATCAGGAAAATCATTAAATTTATTAAAGGATAGGAAGCAAAATATAAATAAATGGAATGATAGACCCTGTTCTTAGATGAGATTAATATTTCCTAGATACATTTGATAGTGTTGCATGATTGGCTATCCATAT
The DNA here is from genome assembly GCF_023851605.1 of Tamandua tetradactyla. NCBI lineage: Eukaryota > Metazoa > Chordata > Mammalia > Pilosa > Myrmecophagidae > Tamandua > Tamandua tetradactyla. Next base: position 193,290,479 of record NC_135327.1, on the reverse strand, counting down.
GATATAAATAAAATAAGATGCCAATCTTATTTACAAAATTAAGTTGTGAATCTAAATGTAAAAATAAATAGTAGATTATGTGTAAAACTTTGTGAGGAACAGTGTCTTAAGTGAAAGCAAAATCTATAAACAGTTTTGAAAAGACTGACAGATTTGATTAAATAAAAGGGTCAAAATTTTTATTTGTGTCTTCAATAAGGGTTGGGAAAATTTCAGCCATTATTTCCTCAGATATTCTTTCTGGCTCTTTATCCTTCTCTTCTTTCTGGGACACCTATGAATCATTTATTTGTGTACTTCATATTGTCAGTCATTTCCCTGAGACCCAGCTCAAAATTTTCCATTTTTTCCCATTTGTTCTTTTGAGTGTTTAAATTCGGTTACTCTTTCCTCCAGTTTGCTGCTCTTCTCTTCTGCCTCTTCAAATCTGTGGTGTATCTGTAGTTTATTTTCAATTTCATCTACCGTATGTCATTTCCATAAGATCTACTATTTTTCTATGTATTTTTAATTCTTCTTATTGCTCTCCTCATGTCTTCTTTTTTGAATGGCATTAAAATCTAATATAATTTATACACATGAGGATAATTATTTTAAATTATGAGCCTTGAGAAAATGACATTTTTAAAAAAAGAATCTAATGATGTGTGAATATTACTCAATGAAATTGCATTAAAAAACATAATCTAGAATAAAACAAGACAACAATCACAGCTCACCAGCAATTTCTACAATCTCAGTAGGCACAATGTCTTTAGCTTTATTCTGCTGTTTCATTCTGTCCTGTTGATACACTTTGCCTATTTCAGCCTTACTCCTTAAGGGCTTCAATTGCATTTTCAGCATTTCTTTCCTGCCACATACCCACAATTGCATTGACTACTAATATAGGTAAAATTACAAAGAGCCCTACAAAGGCGTAGTTATTTCTTTGTCTTCTTCAAACCAAGCCAAAACAAAAGATATACACGTTGTCAACAATAAAATTATAACTAATAAGTTTTCAAACTGCTTAATCACAAGTTCCAGCAAGGATTTTTCTGGTAATTCTTTGGAGCCCCATCTCTTCTTGTGCTTTCTGACCTGGACCAGGCTCAGTTCCGTGCTCTTTTTGACGCTGAAATGGCCTTCTTCCGTAGTCTTTGTATGTGCATTCTCTGTGGCTGTAGAGGCATCAACTCCTGCCCCCACATCCTTCTCACCTTGACCCTACACTTGGACTGCAGTTTGTGCCACCACGGGTGCCCAGGCAAGGACTGGGTGGTCGCTGCCTGTCCCCCTCCTCCACCTTGACTGGTTGTTTCTGCCTCGTCTTGCACTAAATTACTCTGCATCCCCTCCACAGACCACTGCCCCTTTCGCAGTCCAGCTAGCACCTGCCCCTGGACTCCACTGGAGGGGGGCCTCCCTCCCTTCCTTTAGCAGAAGGGCAGATCATCGCCCCCTAGCCCCATCCCCATTCTGCTGAGGTGATTTGTGGTCCAGCCAGGGCCAGGGCATAGATGCCTAGCCAACCCCTAAGGGTGGAACAGAACAGGAGAGGTGAGCCAGAGTAGCACATGGCACACTCACCCTGCTCTCTCAGCTCTGTGCCCCTGACAGGCAGAGTAGAAGAAGTTGTCTTCAGGAAAGGCTGTGTACTGTCACAAGGATAGATATAAAGACCAATGGAATCAAATTGAGAGTTCAGAAATAGACCCTCAGACTTATGGTCAATTAATTTTTGACAGGGCTCCCAAATCCACTCAACTGCAGCAGAACATTCTGTTCAATAAATGGTGTTAGGAGAACTGAATATACGTATACAAAAAAAAATGACATTCAAAAATTAACTCAAAATGTATCAGAGACCTAAATATAGGAGCCAGTACCATAAAACTTGTGGTAGTTATTCTTTGTTTTGCAAAGAATCCACGCAGGAAGAAAAAAACCTTTGACAGAAAGTCAGAAAGCAAGGAAGACTCTGTCTCCAGCCAGAGTCCCGATTTTTGTTGTTGTTGTTATTGTTCACTATTTATGGGGTAAAGGAGCCATTTGGAGTTAAGTTATCCTTCGATCACCAGGGGAGGTTCTTAATTGCCTTGAGGAGGTATCTTTAATTTAAGAACAAAGCAGAAATTTTCCTATGCGTTGGAGATGTTCCAAATCATCAAATGCCACAGATAAGCAAAGCAGATAGATATACAAGTGGCACAGATAAGCAAAGCAGACAAACATCTTGAACTGTTTTCAGCTCTCATGCTGTTTTCAGCATCAAGTCTATGAGCAGACAAACAAGCAGACAAGGGCAATAGTTTTCTACTGCTTGAGAATATGCAAACACAGAGCAAGCTTATAAATTTTTTAACCATATCTCCCCACATGACTCCTGAAAGAAAATATAGGGAAACAGCTTCAATAACTAGTGATAGGAGGTAATTTCTTAGACCTTACACCCAAAGCACAAGCAACAAAAGAAAAAAAATAGATAAAATGGACCTCCTCAAAACTGAATATTTCAGTGTATCAAAGACCTTGTCAAAAGGGTGAAAAGGCAGCCAACTCATTGAGAGAAAATATTTGGAAACCACATATCTGATAAGGATTTGCTATCCAGGATATATAAAGAAATCCTGAACTCAACAATAAAAAGACAAACAGCCCAATTTAAAAAAAAAAAATGAACACATGGCATGAATAGACATTTTTCCCAAGAGGAAATACAAATGACTAAAAAGCACATGAAAAGATGATCCTCTTCACTAGCTATTAGGGAAATGCAAATCAAAACCAAGGAGATAACATTTCACACCCACTAGAATAAGCCACTATTAAACAAACAGGAAGCCACAAGTTTTGGAGAGGATATGGAGAAATAGGAACACTTATTCACTGCTGATGGGTATGTAAATTGATACAGCCACTGTGGAAGATGGTTTGGAGGTTCTTCAGAAACCTAATTATAGAGTTGCCTTACAATCCAGCAGTCCTGCTATTTGGTATACACCTAGAAGATATGAAAGCAGGGACATGAACAGACATTAGCACACCAATGTTCATAGTGGCATTATTCACAATTGCCAAGAGATGGAAACAATCCAAGTGTCTATCAAATGATGATTAGATGAACAAAATATGGTATACACATATGATGGAATATTATTCATCAGTAAGAAAGTCATAAAGCATGTAACAACATGGATGAATCTTGAGGACATTATGCTGAGTAAAATAAGTCAAACACAAAAAGACAAATATTGTATGATCTCACTAAAATGAACTAATTATGATATGTAAACTCATAACCATAAAATCTAGAATATAGGTTACCAGGAAATAGAATGAGGCTAGAGAAAGAGGAGCTGTTACTTCAAATGTGCAGAATGTTTAACTATATTGAACTTATTGGAAAGGGGTGACAATAGCATGTTACTATGAGCATAATTAATAGTGCTGAGTTATAAGTGAATGTGGTTGAAAGGGGTAGTTTAGACACATGTATGTCACCAGAAAGAAAGCTAGAGGTTAAAATAAGGGAATATAGTGAACCTTGTAATAGATGATTAACAGTACAAATATAAATAAGTTTTTTCATGAATCAACAAATGTATGACACTTTTACAAGTACTTAATAATAGAGTAATGTTGTGCTGGTTTGAAATGATGTATGTCCCCTAGAAAAGCCATATTTTATTCCTAATCCCATTTTGTAAGGCAGCCGCTTCTTCTAATCCCTATTCAGTATTGTATGTTTGAAACTGTAATCAGATCATTTCCCTGGAGATGTGATTTAGTCAAGAGTGGTTGTTAAGCTGGATTAGATGATGACATGTCTCCACCCATTTGGGTGGGTCTTGAGAAGTTTCTGGAGTCCTATAAAAGAAGAAACATTTTGGAGAATGAGAGATTTGGAGAGAGCAGAGAATGCTGCAGCACCATGAAGCAGAGAGTCCATGAGCCAATGACCTTTGGAGATGAAGAAGGAAAATGCCTCCCCGGGGAGCTTCATGAAACCAGAAGCCAGGAGAGAAAGCTAGCAGATGATGCCATGTTCGCCATGTGCCCTACCAGCTGAGAGAGAAGCCCTGACCGTGTTCACCATGTGCCTTCTCACTTGACAGAGAAACCCTGAACTTCATTGGCCTTCTCGAACGAAGGTATCTTTCCCTGGATGCCTTAGGTTGGACATTTCTATAGACTTAATTGGGACATTTCCTCAGCCTCAGAATTGTAAACTAGCAATTTATTAAATTCCCCTTTTTAAAAGCCACTCCATTTCTGGTATATTACATTCTAGCAGCTAGCAAACTAGAACAGATGTATAGAAAAAATATACCTATTGCAAACTATAGACTATATTTAACAATATCTTAATATTCTTCCATCAACAGTAACAAATATACCATACCAGTACTAGGGGTCAACAAGGGGTGGGGGATGGGGTCAACAGTGTGGTGGGGGATAAAGTGTATGAGATGTTTTGGATTTTCTTTTATATTTTTATGTTTTATTTTTCTTTTTGGAGTAATGAGAACAGTCTAAAATTGATTGTGTTGATGAATGCACATCTGTGATGATACTGTGAGACATGAAATTGTATACTTTTTATGGATTGTATGGTGTGTGACTAACCCAATAAAATTGCATTTTTAAAAAATTTCTATTTCACAAAAGACAAAGTCAAAAGACAAGTGATAAACTGGTAGAAAATATTTGGCACTTAGTCATAGGTTTATTAACCAAGTATGAGAATAAATTATAAGAGCCCACTAGAACCCTGAGGAAAGAATATAAATGAACAGGCATTCACCTTACTTTACTAGCAGGGTATAAGGTGCTGTCTTCTTTTGTATGGCAATCCAGTGGTATCTACTAAAACTGGAGATGTTTCTACCCTTTGAATCAGTAGTTGTCATTTTTAGACTTTATCCTACAGAAGTAAAAGTACTAATACATAAGAAAGCAAATCAGAGCATTGATAATTTAAAAAGAAATAGAGATGAGTGATGTCATCAACATGAAAATGTAAGACATCTGTAAAAGTCTTCACACAGAAAGACTTGAAAAGACAAACCCACCTCCCTAGAACTCCAGAAGACAGTAGACACTGGAGAAGGATTGCATAAATCCTTGAAGAAAAAGAAATATCCAAGATCAGGTGGGAAATTGTCTTCCTAGAACCCCCAGTCCAGCCCCCCCACCCCCAATCAGTCCCATGGAGCTTGGGAGTCATACAGAGGCAGCACAGCCCAGGTCCCTCACAACATGGATGCAGACTATAAGACCCATTCATAGCAGCAAGTTAGAACCCGCACACATATCTAGGTACAGGTATCTAAGTCCACAGATGCCCAGGGCAGAGCACAAGCTGATGAAGAGTGCCACATAAAAAGTGCTCCCCTTTGCCCAGGAGGGGGTGAGAAGAGACCATAGCAGAACTGTTGGCAAAATGTATGCCAGCTCAATCCAGTCTCTGTTTGCTGGACCATCTAAACACAAAACAGACCTTTCTGGATTGACCTACTATTTTAATTTCCTGTGTTCCTTGATATAGATACCATGAAGTGGGAATGCATTAGTTTACAGTTTGAGGCCAGAAAATTTCCAAATCAAGGCATCATCAAGGCGATGCTTTTTCCTTAAGACTAGCTGTTAGTGATTCTTCCTTCCTCTGTCATGTGGCAAGGCAAAATGGTGGTGTCTGATGGTCTCTGCCTTCTGTTTGGGTTTCTTTGATCTCAGCTTCTTGCTTCTGTGGCTTTCACTTACTTATTCCATTTATAAAGTACTCCAGTAAAAGGATTAACTGAAATAGACTTGTCAAATGTCATAACTGAAGTAGACTTGTCAAAAGGTCCTACTTACGATAGGTTTACACCCACAGGAATTAATTAGATTTAAGAAAATGTTTTTCTGGGCTATATACAATTAAAAACCATTAACTCCACCCTCTGGACCCCAAAAAGACAATTTTTTTCCATATGCAAATACATTCATTCCAACACAACATTCAAAAATCCTAAAGTCTTTTCATTAACAATGATGAGTATGAAGTCTGATCAAAATCGATTATAGGTGTGGTCTGTTCTGGGTCACAGTTCCCTCAGTCTGTGGACCTGTGAAACCTAGAGAACCTATTATCTGCCTCCATTGTACAAAAGAGGGACAAACATAGGATAAACATTTCCATTCCCATAGGGAGGAATTAGAAAGTAAATAAGTCAGGGATCCCAAATGATTCCAAAACCCTGCAGGGCATACTCCATTAGATTTCAAGGTCTGAGAGTCATCTATGAAACAATATTTTGTCTTCCAGGTCTGGTGGAGCAGCAGCCCCACCCTTTCCCATGTTCTCCCAAAACACTGAGGTGAAGGCTTCACACTCTTCAAGCACTGAAGTGATACCCAGGCTCTCCTCAATCCCCAGGAAATAGGCCCCAAACTCTATAAACACTGACATGGAAGCAGTCTTCCTGAACAAGAGGGTGGAAGGCCCACCCTCGTTAAGTTTCAGATAGACTCACCCATTTCACACACATGGGTGGGCTTGCTCTCTTTGCCTGAAAAAGTGTCTTTGGTCTAGACCTCAAGCTTCCATGGTCCTGCCCTCAAAGTGACTTTTCTTTCAATCTATCCTTTATCTGTCCCTTTTTATCCAGTCTGACAGGGGTTCCATTGATAGGGATATTGCAAAAAATCTGTCAGTTTTGCATGTAACATATAAGGGTCCAAACCATCAGATAAAAGAATTTTCCACAAGTCCTATCTGCCTAACTGAATTTCTAATCCTGACTTGATCTAAAATGGCTGATTGGGATCCATGTTCAGTTAAACCCTCGCATGGATCATTATTCTCTGAGGACTTGCTTTCCAAAAGCTCAGAATTTTCTAAACAATCAATTTCTGGTTTCTTTGTACCCAGAAGTTCAGTTCTCAGCTTATCCCTTCCCTCTCACGGTTTACTATAAGCTGCAAGGAAAAGGCAGGCTACATTTTCCACATTTAGCTTTGAAATGTCCTCAGCAAAATATCCAACTTCGTCACTCTCAAATTCTCAAATACAACCTCAGAACTCAATTTTGCTAAATCTCCTGCCACTTTAAAGCACTGATAGCCATTCTTCCAGTTTTCAGTGACACCTTCGTCATTTCTAAGGCCTCATCGGTAATACCTTTAGCATTTATGTTTCTACAAACAGTCTCTTCAAAGCAATCTAGACCTTTTCTATCAAGCTCCCCACAATTCTTCCAGCCTTTATCCATAACCAAATTCCAAACCAGTTTCCACATTTTTGATATTTACAACAGCAACATTCTATTCTCCTGATACCACATTCTGGTTTAGTTTCCTAGACTACTTAAAGCAGATACCATGATATGGTTTGGTGTAAACAATGGGAATTTATTAGCTTACAGTTTGAGGCAAGAAAATTTCCAAAACAAGTCATCATCAAGGTGACTGCTTTCTTCTCTAAGTCCAGCTGCCAATGACCCTTGGCTCCTCTGTCACATGGCAAAGCAGAAGAGTGGTGTCTGCCACTTTCTCCCTTCCCTTCTGAATTTCATTGCTTTCAGCTTCTTGCTTCTGTAGCTTTCTCTCTCTTGCTGTCTCTTTATTCATTCCACTTATAAAAGACTCCAGTAACAGGATTAAGACCCATTCAGATGAGATGGGTCACACCTTAACAGAAGTAGCCTCATTATAAGGTCCTACTTACAGTGGGTCCACCCATACAGAAATGAATTAACTTTGAAAATATTTATCTGGGATACATACAGTTCCAACCACAACACTCACCTTTCTGGATTGACTCCATCTGGCTCCCCAGAGCAGGATACCCTAATTGGAAAGAAAAGCAGAGGCATAAAATCCTTACAGAAAACAAAAAGAGAGGTGTGGGGAACCGAGCTGCTCTAAGACAGGTCACATCCCAGAACAGAAAAGTGTAAGGAAAAGGGGGCACTGAGTGAGGCAGAGGATTTAAACAATTCGTTGGAGCTGAGGAGTAAATTATGCCCAAAAACAAACAGACCAGCTCCAGATATCAGAGAAGGAACAGAGAAAAGGATACACTTTCACAAAAATTACAAACCTGAATTTATACCACCCATCCAGGGCAAGAAACATATGAAGAACAGCTGAGTAAATCTGAATAGTTAAACATAGGCTACTCTAAAGGTCCAGAATAAGTTGGGCCCAGCATCAAAGAAGAGGCTTAACACAGAGCCAACCAACAATAAAACCCTACACCTGAGGTTTCTTTCACTGTTTGTAGATGCTGTGAACCTATATATAGAAAGTTCCGAAAAATCTACAACAAAACCACTAGAGCTAATAAGTGAATTCAGCAAAGTGGGAAGGTACAAATCAACATGTAAGAGTTGGTAGTATTTCTATACATTAGTAATGAACAATCTGAAGAGGAAATCAAGCAGAAAATTCCATTCACGTAAGCAACTAAAAGAATAGAATATCTAGGAACAAATTTAGCCAAGGATATAAAGGATGTAAACCAAAAAATTATAAAACTTTCCTAAGAGAAATCAAAGAATGTCTAAATAAATGGAAGGACATTCCATGCTCATGGATTGGAAGACTAAATATTATTAAGATGTCAATTCTATCCAAAAGGATTTAGAGATTCATTTCCCATTTTTACAAGGTGCAACAGGCTACCTTGTAAAAATGGGAAAAGCCAATTCCCAAATTTATTTGGAAGGATAAGGGTCCCCAAATAGCCAGGATCATCTTGAAACAGAAGAACAAAGTTAAGGACTCATACTTCCTGACTTTAAAGTCGTCAAAACAGCATGGTGTGGCACAAAGATAGACATAAAGGTGAATGGAATCAAATTTGGAGTTCAGAAATAGACCCTCCTATCTGTTTTTGAGAAGGCTGCAAATCCCACTCAACTGAGAAAGAATAGTCTCTTCAAATAATGGTGCTGTGGGGGGACTGAATGAATATCCATATGTAAAAGAATGAAATGACCTCTATCTCACACAATAGCTAAAAATTAACTCAAAATGTATCAATAACTTAAATATACAAACCAAGACTATAAAGTTCCTAGAAGAAAATGTAAGGGCACATCTTCAGGATCTTGTGTAAGCCTATGACTTTTTAGACTTTACACCCAAAACTCAAGCTACACTAGAAAAAAATAGATAAATGGGACCTCATCAAAATTAAAAACTTTTGTGCATAAAAGGGCTTTATCATGAAATTGAAAAGACAACCTACTCAGTGGGTTTGGAAAAATACTTGGAATCCACATATCCAATAAGATTTTAATATCCAGAATATATAAAGGAATTCTACAACTCAACAGTGAAAAAATAAACAGCCCAATTAAAAAAATGGGCAAAAGATTTGATAGACATTTCTCCAAAGAAGATATACGAATGGGTAAAAAGTTCATAAGATGTTCAACATCATTAGCTAATAGGTATATGCAAATCAAAACCATGAGATACCATTTCATGCCTACTAGAGTGGCTACTATTAAGAAAACAGAAAATCACAAATGTTGGAGAGTATTTGGAGAAATAGGAACACTTACTCATTGCTTATGGAAATGTACCATGGTGCAGTCACTTTGGAAAACAGTTTAGCTCTCTCCTCAGAGAGCTAGTACAAAATTACCATATGACTCATGTGCCATTTTGAAAGGATTATGTGTCCTAGAAAAGCCATATTTTAATCCTGATCCATCTTGTGGAGGCAGTTTTTTTTAATGCCTATGCAGCACTGTAGGTTGGAAACTTGATTAGATTATCTCCACGAAGATGTGACCCAATTGTGGAATTGGCCCATATAACCTTTGATTAGAGGTAGATGTGACCCCACCATTCCAGGTGGGTCTTGATTAGTTCACTGGAATCTTTTAAAAGAGGAAACATTTTGGAGAGAACAACAGAGCCGTGAGAACTACAGAGTCCACGCAACCAGAAACCTTTGGAGATGAAGGCAGACACGACACCCCTAGGGGAACTTCATGAAACAAGAAGCCTGGAGAGAAAGCTAGCAGATATCACCATTACAGAGTCCACGTAGCCAGAAACCTTTGGAGATGAAGAAAGCAAACACCCCTAGGGGCACTTCATGAAATGAGAACCCTGGAGAGAAAGCTAGCAAATGTCACCATGTTCACCATGTGCGTTTCCAGTTGCAAGAGAAACCCTGAACTTCATCAGCCTTTCTTGAGTGAAGGTAACCTCTTGTTGGTGCCTTAATTTGGACATTTTCATGGCCTGAGTACTGTAAACTTGCAATTTAATAAATTCCCTCATTTAAAAATTGTTCTGTTTCTGGTATATTGCATTCTGGCAGCTAGCAAACTAGAACAACCCAGAAGTCTCTCTATTAAATATATACCCAAAAGAATTGAAAGCAGAAACTCAGATATTTCCACACTTGTGTTCATAGCAGCATTATTCACAATTGCCAAAAGTGGAAGCAACCTAAGTGTCCATCATCTGATGAATATACATACAATGAAATATTATTCAGCATTAAAAAGGAATAAGGTTCTGGTTCATATGACAACACAGATGAACCTCATTATGTTGCGTGATATAAGCCACGCACAAGGGGAAAATGTTCTATGGTCTCACTAATATATGTAATTAGAAAAACAAACTCATGGAGGTAGAATCTAGAATATAGATTATGAGGGTCTGGAATAGGGGTAAGGAATGGGGAATTAATGCTTAATTTGTACAAAATTTCTATTTGTGTTGATTGTAAAGTTTTGGAAATGAATGGTGGTATTGGTAGCACAATATTGTGAGTATAATTAACAGCACTGAATTATATATGTGAACGTGATTAAAAGACAAGATTATAGGTCATATATGCATGTTACTAGAATAAAAATTAAGAGATAAAACAGGACTGTACAACAGTGACCCTTACTGTAAACAAGGGTAATAGTGCAATTATAAAAATGTTATTTCATTTGTCTAAAATTGAGAGTGATGATAATTGTACAACTAAGTGAGGATACTGTGAGACATGGATTGTTTATTTTGGACATTATCTATGATGCCCAGTGTCATGGTTAGGAACATGTGTCAACTCGGCCAAGTTGTGGTAGTTGTTTATCTGATTGGGCAAGTACTGGCCTGTCTGTTGCAATGAGGACATTTCATAGGATTAGTCATGATCACGTCAGCTGCATCCACAGCTGATTCCATTTGTAATCAGCCAAAGGGGAGTGTCTCTATAATTAGTGATGCTAAATCTAATCACAGGAAGCCTTTTAAGGAGGACTCAGAGGAGACAGGCCCCATTCCTGCTTGGGCTGGTGAGCCTCTCCTGCAGAGTTCATCCAGACCCTCCATCGGAGTCGTCGGATTCACAGCCTGCCCTGTGGGTTTGGACTCTGCGTTCCTGCGGTCACGTGAGGCACTTTTATAAATTTTATATTTGCAAGTGTTCCCTGTTGATTCTATTTATCTAGAGAACCCTAACTAATACACCCAGTGTTTGGGTGGTTGAAGTGTACAATGACTGAGAAGCAGAAAGGCGAACTATGGTGCATACATAAAATCAGATATTGTGTGGCTACAAAAAGAAACGAAATCGTGAGGCATGCAGTACAGTGAATGAACCTTAAGGGCATTATGTGGTGCAAAATAAGCCAGAAACAAAAGGACAAATATTGCATGGTCAATTTTAGGAAATATATATAAGAAAATTCGGGCCTAGATTATAAGCTCTTATAGCAGTCACATCTATTCTTGGTATATATATCACTATATATATAGTGAATATTTCTTTTTAGTCTCCAGTGTCTTAGAGCAACTAGAAGGAAAAATGAAATTATGGAACTGTAACCCATACCAACTTTGAAATCTGTTCTGTAATTTCTTGTTAAAATGTACTTTGAAATGTATTGCTTTTTGTATATATGTTATATTTCACAATAAAAAGATGTTTAAAAAGTTCTCTCATCGAGGGTGCATGGGTGGTTCAGTGGTAGAATGCTCACCTTTCGTGAGCGAGACCCGGTTCAATTTCCCAGACCATGCACCCCCCAAAAAAAAGTTCCCTCTTGAATTATAACAAATGTACCACAGTTATGCAATGTATTAATAATAAGTTGGTACTTTGTAAAAACTATACACCCTGATGTAAATTATGGACTATAGCTAATACTATGATTATAATATTCCCTCGTCAATTGTAACAAAGGTACACACTAACGGAAAGTGTTAATAATAGAGGGTGTGACGAAAAAAATTATTGCTCTTTTCTTTCTTTGCTTTGTATATATGTTATATTTTATGATAAAAAAGTTTTTAAAAAATGAAAAAAATAATAATGGAGGGTGGTTATGGGAACATTTTGTATTTTATATTCTACATGATTTTTCTGTAAACCTACAATTTCTCTAATTTAAAATTTTTTTCTTAATAAAAGTCTTTTATGCCCTATAATGGGTAAGGCTGTCTAAGCTGTGACTTATGTATACACACACACACATACACACACACATACATATCCACCCATGGAATATAATGTGACTTAGCAAAAAAAAAAATCAATTTGCCTGCTATGCTGACCTGGAAAGAAGTCCATGGCATATTAAGTAAGTGAAGTTCACATGCACACACAAAGAAAAATAAACCCATACTATAGATATGTATATGTTGAGTTTGAATGCTTGTGAAAAAACACGTGGAGGAGGGTGCAGTGATTAAAAACAGAACTATATGATTGGGTTGGGAAAGAAGCAGTACCCCAAGGAGTAGATTCCTGAATAGATCAAAACAGTGTCTATGTCAAAAGTCCTTTAAACTGATGATGACAAGAAGTCAGATCATTTTGAAGCAGTCATGACTGCATATATATTATGTTTATGATTTCAGTTACCTCTTACTTTTGAGGATGTTGCCATTTATTTCACGGAACAAGAATGGCAGAATCTAGAGGTGTGGCAGAAGGAGCTTTACCAGCATGTAATGAGAACCAATTATCAGAATCTTGTTTCTCTAGGTAAGAAATATTCAACTTTCTGTAAGTTATGAAGTGGACCCTTTAAGAGGTCTCTGTCACTTGTTCCTCCTGAATGTCAAGTAGCAAGATTTCTCAGAATTACCCAGAAAAGTATTTTACCCCATATTCTTTTGTTAATACTTCTGTAAGAATGCCTAGTCCTTACTCAAGGATAAATATTGTTATATGAGAAAATTTGAGGTAGCATGTAATATAAGATAGTCAGAAGTGACTAAATACATGTGAGTTTTTAGTCACTCTATATGCTCAGGTCGCAGTGATTTTCCACATAGGATCATGCCTAGCTGATACCCACAAAGTACCCTGTATATCTTAAGCCTACCTCTAAGTTTTTACCGTGGGTCTCTTACCTCAGAAAACCTAAAGTTATTCTTTCCTGGAGTAAGATTGGAAAGCTATATAATGAGGTGTTTAACTGTGGCTATTTCTAAGTGGTTATGGTAATGGAAGTTCTTTTTACTTATTTGGTTTTTGTATTGTCTTTAATCTTCTTTTATATATCAGATGTTACACTCTACTAGTGAGATCACAAATTAGTACAGCAGTTTAAAGAGCAATTTGGTAACATATAGTAAAGTCAAAGACACATTTGCCCTGTAACTTAGAAATTCGCCTAGAGAAATATAAACTTTGGGTAGTGAACATTCCTATGCATGTTTTTATTTTTAAATACATGTGTAGGAATAAATATATAAAATATTGTATGCTGGTTTTACAGTTTGCACAAACCATACTGTATCATTCTACAACTTTTTCACTTCAAATTTCACTGCCTATGCTCACCTGGAAAGAAGTGCATGGCATATTAAGTAAGTGAAGTTCTTGTTTTTAATGCATCATATTACTCTACTGGTTTTACAGTTTGCACAAACCATACTGTATCATTCTACAACTTTCTCACTTCAAATTCCGTTTTCAAAATGTCTTCACTTTGAACCAATTAACTCAGGTTCATCTGAGAGCAGTCTATTATATGAGTAGTATATTATATGTCACATTCTATTTTGTCTTTTTCTCTATTAACATGCTTCTATGAGCATTTGCGTATATGATTGTGGATTTTAAAAAATCCACAAAATAGATTGTGACATATAATATACTACTCATATAATAGACTACTCTCAGATGAACCTGAGTTAATTGGTTCAAAGTGAAGACATTTTGAAAATGGAATTTGAAGTGAAAAAGTTGTAGAATGATACAGTATGGTTTGTGCAAACTGTAAAACCAGCATACAATATTTTATGTATTTATTCCTATGCATGTATTTAAAAATAAAAACATGCATAGGAATGTTCACTACCCAAATCAGTGCCCCTCTAGGCATATAGGGGCTTAAGATGAGCCTGTAATATTTCATATCTTTAAAAAAATCTAAAGCAAGTATGTCAACATGGTAAGATGTGACAAAGTTAGATGAAACCCAGGTTTTTGTATAATATTCTCACATTTAACATTTTTAATACAAAATTAAAACATTGTTTTTTAAAATCCTTCTGACTGAATTTTTGCCTCAGCCATCTTGCTTTAAAGTTGAACCCCTAAGAACTGGCTGTTAATATGTAACTCTTGACAGTATTGGTGGGAAATGGGAGACAGAGGCATGCATAAGCAAGCATGAAGTTTTTCATTGCTATATTATTGATAGCGCCAAATCAATATGTATAGTTAAGACTTTGAAGTGACCTTACTATCCAACATTATAGATTGATTAATTTTTTCCAGTAGAATAATATGATGCATTAAAAACAAGTGATAAGACTAGCAAAATGAGAAATTGTATAAAATTGATTTCGTCTTCTTCACATAATAAAAGGGATTCATGCTTAATAAAACAAAATAGATAAGACATTTAAAAAGAAGGTGAAAATTACTCATAATTCCTCCTCACAGATAACCATTAGTATATTGGTATGGCTCTTTAAATATTTTATTTGTATGATATGTATATATATTTTTTAAATTCCATGTTCTAAATACTTATTTGTGGCCTGCTCTTTTTCCATAGAAATATCTTATGAGCATATATGATATCATATATAGTACAATTTATATGATTTTTAATTTTTATTTAGCAGAATAGACTCAAAAGGAATATGTAAAAGTTATATTTATTATTATACTAATGTGGTGAGGTTAAATTCCTTTTCCCCAAACTTTGTACTATTGTTATTTTAATAAAAATAAGTATTTATAACAGCTTTATTGAGATATTCATGTACGACACAATTAACCAATTTAAAATGTAGAATTCATTGGTTTCTCATATATTAACAGAGTTGAGCAACCATCATCAGTAGCTAATTTCATCACATCTTCATCACCCCAACCCTGAACCCATTAGTAGTCACTCCCCCATTCCCCACCTTACTCCCTGGCCTGCAGTTACTAATCTCCTTTGTGAGTCTATGAATCTGCCTATTCTAGATGTTTCATATAAATGGAATAAGATAATACATGGCTTTTTGTGGTTGGCTTTGTTAGATAAATGGAGACCATGACAAAATTTGAAAAAACACAACTGGTCTAACATGTTCCCATAAACCAGGAAGCACTGTTATGGTATGTAGTCAGTGTTGTTCTGCTTTCTGTAATCCTATCACCACTATTTTTGACATCTCTTCTCATATGTTGCCCCAGGAATGAATTCTGAGAAATATAGAAACAATTCAGTGAGCTTTAAATTTAATGCTCAAGGAAACCACACATTACTCTGTCTGACTTCTCTGTGCAGATGATAGAATTCCCAAACCGGAACTAATATCCTGGATTGAACAAGGGGGAGATCCCTTCAGAAATTGGGAAGAATCACAGACATCAGAAAACAAAATTTGTTCCTCTGCTCATAAATATTTTGATCCAGTTATTGAAGGGCAGCTGTTTGGGGGTGAGTATTAAGAAATCAAGGCCCTGGGTGATGTGATGGTAGCTCAGTGGCAGAATTCTCACCTGCCAGTCCAGAGACCTGGGTTCGATCCCCAGTGCCTGCCATGCAAAAAAAAAAGAAGAATTAAAAATCAGGGCCCTGACTTTAAGACATCACACTCCAGTTTCTTATTCCCATGTCTCTGATCATTTGACAAGACTGAGGCTTGACTCCTTGTATATTCCAGAGAAAGGCAGTTAGCATAGTGGTTAGGAGTGGATTCTGGATCCTCTTCAGCGTGACCTTGAGCAAGTTATTCAGTACCTCTTGATATTTCAATTTCTTAATCTGTAAAATGAAGATAGTAAAAGTACCTACATAATAGGATTATCATGACAATTAAATTGGTTAATGTATATAAAGTGTTAAAATGATACATGGCACATAGTAAGAGCTCAGTAAATAAAAGGTGTTGTTTTTAGGAGTTGGAAAAATACCAAACTCAGAGACAGGTTATACCGAGCCTTGTGACCAAAATTGCTTCCTTCTGTCAAACAGACTGTCTCCTCTGTTTCAATGCTTAAAAATTTGCTCACCACTTTTGTTGCTTGTCATAATGAGAAAGTCTCAGATTTTTGGATTCTTAAAGGTAAGTATTAAAGTAGGGAATAAGAAAACCAAATGGGAGCATCATTCTAAGAAATTATTATTCTAAGATATGTGTATTCAGTTTAGTTTTGGTAGACATCACCAAATTTCTTTTTGTCATGAAATGCAACCACACTGATATGTATATGATTGTGTAGCTCAGTGAAAGTGATGGCTGATTCCCAGGCCATCATTGGTGCCTGATATGGTGATATAAATCCTTATCATGCTGCAGCATTAAGAGGAATACTGACTGAAATTTTGTTTTTAATTTCAGGAAGCCAAAAAGCTGTACATTCGGGAGAAATTAAATGCCATTTCCAGTTAGACCCTCTTCCTAGCCAGTATTCCTTTGGACCCTTATTAGGAAAAAGTGAAGCAGTTACCTTTAGGCCTGACCAAGGGGTCACCCTCATGAGCCCACACAGACACAACACACAGGCTCAAATTCAAGTATTGCCCAGCTCCAAGGAATTTATCCAAAGGGAAAGAATCCCAAGTCATAAAACTTCAGATCTACTTGGCTTTACGGAATTCTCATCCTGTCAAAGTACCCACCATCCTTGCCTTATCTGTGGAGAAAGCTTTTGGATAATGAGCCACTTAGTGAAACATGAAAGGAGTCACCTGAAAGACCAACCTCATAGGTCTTGGAAGAAATTCCACAAACGAGCTGATCCATGGCGTCAGTGGAATATCCATTGGGGTCAGAGGCAGTTCCAATGTGATGACTGTGATAAGAACTTCCACCTGAAGCAGTACTTGGTTAGACATCTGGCTGTACATGCAGGGATAAGCCCATTCCAGTGCCCTGAATGTAAGGTGTTTTTACATTACAAGAGGACCTTTCTAAATCACTACCTCATGCACAAGAGGGAAACGCCTACCCAATGTCCCAAATGTGACAAGACTTTTGTCCAGAAAAACAACGTGTCAGCTCATCAGTGCCAAAACAGTGAAGAGAGGGCAATCTGTCCAGCATATGACACAGTCTTTTCTGAGAACTCTGAACTCTCCAGTGTGCACTCTAGAGAGAAGTTATCTGAGTCCCATGATTGTGATGAGAGCCTCTCCCTGAGGGAGGATATGAAGGCTCTCCAGTATGACCATGGTGGGGAGAGGCCATTCTCTTGCCCCAAGTGCAATAAGGGCTTCCCCATAAGGTCTCAGCTGGCCAGTCACTTTAGAGTGCACACAGGAGAAAAGCCATTTCAGTGTCTTGAGTGTAACAAGAGTTTCTGCCTTAGTGGCTTGCTGAAGATCCACCAACATGTACACAGTGGAGAGAGACCATTTTCCTGCAGGGAGTATGGGAAGGGGTTCACCAAACAATGTAAACTCCCAGAATGCATGAGAGTACACAGTGGGGAGAAGCCTTTCTGGTGTGCTGAATGTGGCAGGCACTTCCGCCAAAAGGGACAGCTGCTGAGACACCAGCATCTGCATACAGATAAGAAGCCTTTTCAGTGTTCGGAGTGTGATTTGAGCTTCCGTCTGAAGAGCATGCTTAAATCTCACCAGTTCAGACACACTGGAGAGAAGCCATTTTCTTGCAGTGAATGTGGCCGAGGCTTTACCTACCAGTGTAAGCTCCGTGAACATCTGAGACTGCACAGTGGGGAAAAGCCTTTCCAGTGCCCCGAGTGTGACAAGAGCTTCCACCTGAAGGGCATTCTGAAGGCTCACCAACACACCCACAGCAAGGAAAGGCCATTCTCTTGTGGGGAATGTGGCAAAGGCTTTACCAGACAGTCTAAACTCACTGAACACTTCAGGGTGCACAGTGGGGAGAAGCCCTTCCAGTGCTGTGAGTGTGACAGGAGGTTCCGCTTGAAGGGGCAGCTGCTTAGTCACCAACGCCTACACACAGGAGAGAGACCCTTCCAGTGCCCAGAGTGTGACAAGAGCTATCGTGTGAAGGCTGACATGAAGGCTCACCAGCTACTGCACAGTGAGGAAATGCCATTCTCTTGCGAGTGTGGTAAGGGCTTTGTTAAACAGTCTAAACTCATTGAACACATTAGAACACACACAGGGGAAAAGCCTTTTCAGTGTCCCAAATGTGACAAGAGCTTCCGCTTGAAATCCCAACTTCTCAGCCACCAGGGCCTGCACACAGGGGAGAGACCTTTCCACTGCCCTGAGTGTGATAAAAACTTCCGAGAAAGGGGACACATGCTTAGGCATCAGCGTATACATAGGCCCGACAGGCCATTTTCTTGTGGAGACTGTGGCAAGGGTTTCATTTATAAGTCTAAACTTGATCAACACATCAGAGTGCACACAAAATCCTATGATGCTCCACATGAGCCTGATATTAAGAAAAGGCTTAGTCAACTGTATGCAATGATAGAGGCTGATTGGAGTTGAGGTAGTATACAGCCCCCAAGGATGGAACCAGACTTCATTGTCTGAAAATGCATAACAGTACCCAAATCTATGGTAGACAGATTTTAGGAACAGGGGCCTAGTTTTGAGCAAGAATATAATACTAGTTACAAATATGAGCAACACAAGAGATTTTCTCCTTTAAAACAACCAATTATATTTCCTATCCATAGGATATATATATATATATCCTATCCAAGAAATGTATATTGTCTCTACTATAATAAGTGGTTATTTTCCACCAAATGCTAAGCCACCTCTGAAATCCCAGCTTGAATTAAGACAGAAGGAGATCCCTCCAGTACATTCTCAAAGTTGAATGAATGAGGATGGCCATTAGATGTCAGTTCTACTTTTCCTTTTTTTATTTTCAGAATATGATGCTAAAATGTGGGTTTAAATCCAGTCTTTTTAAGTGTAGGTACTGATATAATAGTAGATATGGTTTTGATTATTTTGAAACTGATATCAATAAAATAATTTCTCTGAATTTTAGTTTATGTGAATGCTGACGTTTCACAGCAGGTTCCATAATAGTGCCTTTGCAAGGTTCCCCCAAGGAAAAGCTGACCTTTTAAACAAAATTTGACTAATTTGAATACAACAAACAGAACTGACGGTAATAGGAAGTATAGAACTAGAACCTGGGTGAGAGATTGGGGCAGCAGATATAGATTTGGGAGTTTAGGAATACAGTGCTCTTTGGGGCTGAGAGAGTGAATGAAATTCCCAAAAGTATCTAAGCAGATGACTAAAAACTTAAGACAAAATAATGAAGAGTAATGGCTTTATCAGGGAGCAATACAGGCAAGAAAATTAAGTGTGGAGAGTTTTTAAACAGATCTTAAAAATAAACATGATACAAGTAGAAGTCCAGAAAAAAAAGAACATTGTGCAAGCAAGCACCAAATGTTTATACTCGTAGGTCAGGGTCGTGCTCCAAAGAACTCTTGATTTTCAGAGTGTTCATGTTCATGTAAATAGAATTGTTGAATTGAAATTTTGAGGGAAGACAGAAAATGAGATTTTCAGTGAACTGTAATAAATATTACTATGTAACAGTATTTCAAAACTGGTTTTCTCTGGAGCATTATCTCCCAAGATATCCTGCAAGAAAAGAATTACATAACCAATTAGTTTAAACAGTCCTTCCATCACTATCACAGTGTCTGAAATGTATTTCTGTACATTGGTGAATCTCCAAGAGTGAGTTTTAATGTGCAGTATATTCTGAATATATTTGACCTTGGGGTTCTTCTCCCACTGTCCCTTCCCACCCCTCCACCCCTAAAGAATGACATCATATAGAACTAGAGTTTTTCAGGAGTCATTTTGGAAAACATTAAAGAAAAGTCTTTGCTCCACCAAAGTAGCGCTCAGTCTGTTAAGAAGAACGAGAATTCCAAGAAAGGACAGGCTTCAGTTTGAGGTGACAAAGAAAACAGACCTTTAGAGTTGATGTGTCCTCTTGCCTCAAGTAATGGGACACTAACAGAGGTCATTGATAACATTAAGAGACTATAATTTATGCAGGTTTGTAATTACTCAGGAACACATGGTGATGTCTTTTGTGTTCTTTGGGTAGCTGGCCTCACAAAGCATATAGTACCTGGAGGTAGTACAGAAAGAACAGCAAACTAAACCCAAAGCAAACAGAAGGAAAAAAATAATGAACAGTTGAGCAGAAATAAATGAAATTGAGAACATGAAAAAATAGAATCAACAAAACCAGAAATTGGTTCTTTGAGAAAATCAGTAAAATCAATGGACCCTTAACTAGGCTGACAAAAAAAAAAGAGGATGCAAATAAATTCAGAATGGGAGAGGGGGTCATAACTACTGACCCCACAGAAATAAAGGAGATAATGAGCAGATACTAAAAAGCAAGAGCAACGAACATGAACTCGAGAAGAAACAGATGACCTCAACAAACCAATCACAAGTAAAGAGATTAAATCAGTCATCAAGAAGTTGCCCCCCTGCCCTCCAAAAAAGTCCAGGGCCAGGTGGCTTCACTTGTGAATTGTATCAAGTACTCAAGAAAGAATTAGTACCAATAATGCTTAAACTCTTCAAAAAAATTGAAGAGGAGGGAAAGCTACCTAACTCAATCTATGAAGCCAACATCACCCAAATAGTACAGCCAGACAAAGAAACTATGAGAAAAGAATATTACAGACCAATCTCTTTAATGAATATAGATACAAAAATCTGCAACAAAATGCTTGCAAATCAAATCCAGCAGCACATTAAAAGAATTATGCATCATGACCAAATGGGATGTATTGCAGTCTGCAAGGCTGTTTCAAAACAAGAAAATCAATGTAATACACCACATCTATAAACCAAAGCAGAAAAATCACATGATCATCTCAATTGATGTAAAAAAAAACAGGCATTTGACAAAATTCAACATCCTTTCTTGATGAAAACACTTCAAAGGATAGGAATAGAAGGGAATTTCCTCAACATGATAAAGGGAATATATGAAAAACCTACAGTCCACATCATAGTCATTGGGGACAGACTGAACACTTTCCCCCTGAGATCAGGAACAAGAAAAGGATGCTCACTGTCACCAATGTTATTCAACATTGTACTGGATGAAAAGCATCCAAATTGGAAAGGTAGAAGTAA
This sequence comes from Tamandua tetradactyla, assembly GCF_023851605.1. NCBI lineage: Eukaryota > Metazoa > Chordata > Mammalia > Pilosa > Myrmecophagidae > Tamandua > Tamandua tetradactyla. The sequence goes on along the minus strand of NC_135327.1, from coordinate 193,268,937 downwards.
AACTTTCACTGTTTGCAGATGACATGATATTATAAGTTGAAAAATCCAGAAAAACTACAGCAAAGCTACTGGAGCTAATAAATGAGTACAGCAAAGTGGAGGGTACAAGATCAATACCCAAAAATCAGTAGTGTTTCTATACACTAGTAGTGAGCAATCCAAGGAGGAAATCAAGAAAAAAATCCATTTACAATGGCAACCAAAAGAAACATATTTAGGAATAAATTTAACCAAGTCCACAAAGGACCTATACACAGAAAACTACAAGAAATTGCTAAAAGAAATCAAAGAAGACCTAAATAAGTGGAAGGACATATCCTGTTAATGGATTGGAAGGATAAATATAGTTAAGATGGCAATTCTACCCAAATTGATTTATAGATTCAATACAATATGAATAATAATCCCAACAATTTACTATGAAGAAATAAGAAACCCAATAATCCAATAAATAATCCAATTTATTGAAAGGGCAGGGTGCCCTGAATGGCCAGAAATATCTTGAGAAAGAGGAATGAAATGGGAGGTCTCACACTACCTATCTTTAAAGTATATTACAAAGCTACAGTGGTCAAAATAGCATGGTACTTTAAGTGCTCAGAAATAGATCCTCTCATCTATGGACAACTGATCTTCATCAAGTCAACTCACCTAGGATAAAGCAGGCTCTACAATAGTGATTTTGGAGAACTGGATATCCATATCCAAAAGGATGAAAGGTGGCCCATATCTCACACCTTACACTAGAATTAACTCAAAATGGATCAAAGACCTAAATGTTAGAGCTAATACTGTAAAACTTTTAGAATAAAATGTAGGGAAATATCTTAAAGATCTTGTGATAGAAGGTGGTTTCCTAGACCTAACACCCAAGGCATGAGCAATTAAAAAAGAAATAGATAAATGGGATCTCCTCAGAATTAAGCACTTTTCTGCCTCAAAGGACTTTGTTAGAATAGTAAAAAGGCAGCCTACTCAATGGGAGACAATATTCAGAAACCATATATCACATAAAGGTTTAATACCTGAAATATATAAAGAGATTCTACAACTCAACAACAAAAAGACAAATAGCCCAGTTTAAAAATGGGTAAAACACATGGACAGATATTTTTGAGAAGAAGAAATACAAATGGTTCAAAAGCATATGAAAAGATGCTCAACTTCACTGGCTTTTAGGGAAATGCAAATTAAAACCAGAATGAGCTATCATTTCACACCTGCTAGAATTGCCATTATGAAAAAAAGGAAGAAAGAAAACTACAAGTGCTGGAGAGGATATGAAGAGAGAGACACCTTATTCACTATTGATGGAAATGTAGAATGTTGCAACTGCTCTGGAACTCAGTCTGGTGGTTCCTCAGGAAGCTAAGTATAGAATTGCTGTATGATCCAGCAATCCCATTACTAGGTATACATTTGGAGGAACTGAAGGCAAAGACACAAGCAGACATTTTCACACCAATGCTTATTATGGCATTATTCATGATTGCCAGGAGACGAAAACAGCCCAAATGTCCATCAAAGGATAAGTCACTAAACAAACTGTTGTGTATGCATGTGATGGAATATTATACAGCTGTAAAACGGAATAAAGTCATGAAGCATGTAACAAAATGGATGAATTTTGAAGACATTATGCTGAGTGAAATTAGTCAGAACCCAAAGGACAAATACTGTATGGTCTCACTAATATGAACAAACATTAATGGGTGAACTTTGCTGGTCAAAATTAAGAACACAGGTTATCAGGGAATAGAAAGAGCGTAGAGGTGGGGCATTTGATGCTGAAAGAGTACAGAATGTTCAAAAGGACTGACTGTAAAGGTCCAGAAATGGATAGCACAATACTATCTGATGGTAACACAATATGTTAAGTACACTGAACGAAGTTACGTGTGAGTATGGTTGAGAGGGGGGGCTGGGGGCATGTATGACACCAGAAGGAAAGACACAGGATAAGGACTGGGATGGTAAAACTTAGCGATGTCCAGAATGGACCATGGTGTTGGTTGAATGTACAAATAAAAGAACATTTTTGCATGAGGAGAATGAATGTCAACATTGCAAGGTGTTGAAAATGAGATGATATGCAGGAGAAAAAAATACAATCAATACAAACTTGGGTCTATAATTAACAGTAACATTGTAATGTGCTTCCATTGAATGTAACAAAGGCAATATGCCAAAGCTAAATGTCAATAAAGGGGGGAGGGATATGGGGGAGGATTCAATTCTCTGCAGAAGAAATGGAAATGTCCTTATATAGATTGTGATGGTGAAAGTATGGCTATGTGATTATAGTAGGAACCACTGATTTTTTTACTTAGGTTGGATTGTATGATGTGTGAATAAAACTGTTTAAAAATGAACAGAGGGAAAAAATGAGGGAGAGTTTAAAATATTTTTGTGAACAAGAGACCTGCTCTACAAGAAATACTAAACGGAGCACTACAGACAGATAAAAAAAGAGATGAGAGAGAGGTTTGGAGAAGAGTGTAGAAATGAAGACTATCAGTAAGGGTACAGAATGAAATCATGACACATGCAACAACGTGAATGAATCTTGAGGACATTGTGTTGAGTGAAATTAGCCAAATACAAAACGACAAATACTGTATGGTGTCACTAATATGAGCTAACACATTAATGAGCAAACTTTGAGAATTAAAGTTAAGAACACTAGTTATCAGGAGATAAAAAGAGGGTAAAGATTGGGCATTTGATCCTGAAGGAGCACAGAATGTTCAACAAAATTGATTGTGAAGATCCAGAAATGGAGAGCACAATATTATCTGATGGTAGCAGATATATTGTAAGTACACTGAATGTAGCTGAGTGTGAGTATGATTGAAAGAGGAAGGCTAGGGGCATGTATGATACCAGAAGAACTGGGACTGGATAACTTAGCAAAACTCACAATGGACAGTGATGGTGAGTAAATGTTTAAATATAAGAATGTTTTTACATGAGAGAGAAGAACTCTATGTCAGTATTGCTAGGTACTGAAGATGGAATGGTATGTGGAAAAATACAATCAATGCAAACTAGGGTCTAAAGTTAAAAGTATCATTGTAATATGGTTCCATTAAATGTACCAAAGGGAATATGCCAAAGTTAAATGTCAGTAAGAGGGAGATACAACGGAGGAATAGGGGATATTTGCTGGTAGTGGTAGTGTTTCTCCTTTTCATTTTATTTTTATTTTTTATTCTTCATTCCTTTCCTCGTCTTCTTTCTTTGCAGAAGAAATGGAAATGTCCTCAAGTAAATTGTGGTGGTGAATGAATAACTGTGATTATGCTGGGAACCATTGATTGTTTACTTAGGATGGATTGTATAGTGTGTGAATAAAACTTTTAAAAATAAACAGAAAAGGGCGGGCCGCGGTGGCTCAGCGGGCAAAGTGCTTGCCTGCTATGCCGGAGGACCTCGGTTCGATTCCCGGCCCCAGCCCATGTAACAAACAAACAAAATACAATAAAACAAGAAAATGTTTAAAGATGTTTCCCTTTCTTCCTCCCTTCCTTCCTTCCATCCTTCCTTCCTTCTCTCTGTCTAAAAAAAAAAAAAAAAACAGAAAGATACAAATGCTGGAGAAAAAAAAATGAAGGATCTCGAACATAGTAAGTGATCCAGTATGTTTGAGTTTTGCTAAACACTGGAAACATTTTGAAGGAAGTTGACCAAAAAAGGGGTTAAATCCAACTAAGCCAAAGTGTCCCAGGCTGCTGACGCCAAAAATGAAAAAAAGTCAATTGTGGGATGTTTGAAGAATAGAGGGACTTCTTAGAAAGAACCTGTCATAAGCACTTCCTTTCATATATTTTCCAAAATTCCTGAAAATAAAAACCAATGCTGTGATATCCTGGTAAAATCCCTGAACCTTAAGAATAAGGAATAATACCTATAAGCATTCAGTAAGAAGAATGTTATTGCCTACAGTGGAATAATAATATGCCTACCACACGTGAATATCATATTAGACAGGATGGTTTTTTTTAAAATTCCATTAAAGTTAAAATAATTGTCTCTGCTTGAGTTATTATTTTACACGGGATGCATTATACTACATTAATATATACCTGAAAAATCCAAGAATTAGCTAACTATTATAAGTAGCAAATAAGATCCCATTTCAAAAAAAAAAAGATCCTATTCAAAAAGTGAAGTTACCATCTTGATTCACTATTGAAGCTAAAACAATTTAAAAATGAAGCAGATCAGTTGCTTAACTTGAACATTTTCATGGCCTTAGAATTGTAATTTGTAACTTAATCCACTTTATAAATGTCAATCCATTGTGGTATATTGCATTCTGGCACCAAAACATCTGGCAAAATGGTCTTTCAAAAATGATGGGGAGATTAAGTCATTCCAGATCAACAAAAATTGAGAGTATTCATCCTAACTAGACTGGCCCTATAAGCAATGCTACAGAACATTTTGTAGGTTAAAAGGAAAGGATAATAGACAACAGATGGAAGCTTCATGAAGGGTTAAAGATATCCAGTAAGTGTGTCAAACATTAGGGACACACAAATCAATAGGCCAACCCCTTGATCTTGAGACTTGCTCTTGTGAAGCCTATGTATGTAGCAGAGAAACTTAGCCTACCTAAGGGTATGCCTAAGAATTACTTCTGCAGGACGTCTTTTGTTGCTCAGATGTGGCCTCTCTCTCTCTCTGTAAGCCCAACTCTGCAAGGGAAATCATTGTCCTCCCCCTACATGGGACATGACATCCAGGGGTGAAAGTCTCACTGGCAGCATGGGAGATGATTCCCAGGGATGAGTCTGGCCCCGGCACTGTGGGATCAACATCGCCATCCTGACCAAAAGGGGGAAAAGAAGTATAACAAGTAAGATATCAGTGGCTGAGAGAGTTCAAACAGAGATGAGAGGCTGTTCTGGAGGTCACTCTTCTGCAAGCTTCAGTTAGACATTGCTACCTACCATAACTTGCCAAACCCAACCATGCCAGTTTCAATCTGTTGTGTACTCCAGAAAAGCTATGTCCTTTAATCCTCATTCAGTATTGCTGGGTGGAATTTTTTTATTGTCTCCATGGAGAGAGTGACCTACCTAAATGTTGGTTGGTAACTTTGGATTAGAAGGTTTCCATGGGCATATGCTTTCACCCGTTTAAGGTGGGGTTGGTTACTGGAGCTCTTTAAGAGGGTACCATTTTGGAGAAAGCTTTAGAGCCCACGCAAGGCAGAGGCCTTTGGAGGTGAAGAAGGAAAATGCCCCTGGGGGAGCTTCATGAAACAAGAAGCCTAGAGAAAAAGCTAGCAGATGTCGCCATGTTCTTCATGTGCCTTCCCAATTAAGAGAGAAACTCTGAACATCATTGGCCATTTTGAATCATCTTTCCCTGGAAGCCTCAGATTGGAAACTTCTATAACCTTGCTTTAATTTGGACAATTTTACAGCCTTAAAACATGTAAACTTGCAACTTAATAAATTCCCCCTTTTAAAAGCCATTTTGTTTCTGGTATATCACATTCTGGCAGCTTGCAAACTAGAACACCAATCAAAACCATTCCTGCCAATCCTAAAGAACACCTAGGGCATATATAAGATTCTACAAAGATTCCATGCACTAGGCCAACTTTCCAGAGACCTATAACCTCCAGATGGGTCCCTGGACCAGATAAATTCTGAAATGCAGAGGGGTCAGCCTCTCCAGAACATCAACTAGTTCCATCCCCCTATCTGATATTAATAACAGCCATTACAACATGAAAAAGTTAGGATGGGCACAGCCCAAAAACTCCCAAAGAGTGGTAGAAAGATCAAAGATAATAGTGGAGTTATACAGAGAAAGTAGGTTTAACAAATGAGTATGACTGCTGAATCACTATATTGATATTTCTTTTAGTCTCCAGTATCATAGAACAGCTAGAAGTAAAACATAAAATTGTGGAATTGTAACCCATACCAAACTCTGAAATCTGTTCTACAACTAATTGCTGTGGTGTGTTTTGAAATTTATTGCTTTATATATATGTGTGTGTTACTTTTCCCCCCCAAAAAAAACAACAACAAAAAGAATTGTGTTTTGTGGGATGTTGACCCGAAGATTGATTTCAAGATCCTTTTTGGTAATTTAAATATATAAAGTATGCAGGAAGTGTTGTGTTAAGGAAAAAGAGTACCTTTTCCCCTAAAGTAAAATAACTGATTTTTGCAGAATGAGAAACAGGAATGTTTAGGATAAAGTGGATGGATATAGAAAGTTCTAGAAGTCTTGTTGGAAGTGAATTTTATTGGTTGTGGTTAAGGTGGGCTAAGATTTTATAGTTTTATAAGATTTTAATAGTTCTCGAATCACGTGTATCTTCATGCAAAACAAGAATTTGGTTTTCACTCTGTTAAAATCTAATGATCATTGAATTATTTGTTTGCTCTTAGTGAGAAGCTATAAAAGGTTTTTAACCATCTGAGTAATCTGCCTAGATAACAAAGATTCTGTCTTATCAGACATATTGATATGTATGTTGACCATATTCTTCCTTATTGTTTTAGACAGTGCCTCCTGGCTTTTAAAAAATTATGTCTTTTTTAAATCAAGTTAACTCCTCTATTTACTTTCAAACCTTTATGTCACCTTGATTAAATAAAGAACAAAAATAATTGTTTTTTAAAGGTCTCCAGGAAGGGTGATGACAGGGATAAATATAAATGCCAGTATTATTTTATTTAAGGTGTGTAACTCCACTTTTTACTTCCTACAAGATTTAAAAGGCAAGTAAAATGCAGTGATAAATTAGTGGTTTTGGGTTCAATGTGTAAACATGTGCTTTGTGACAAAAACTACATAAAGGTAGGGTAATGAAGAAGTATAGAAACATAGCTTGTGTATACTATCAAAGTTAATCTGGCATCAAAGTAAATGATATTGCTATAGATTTAAGATGTTAAATTTAAGCCTCATGATAACTACAAAGAAAATACTGGAAAATATGCAAGCTCATAGAGACAGATATTAGAGTACAGAATGCCAGAAGTGGGGGAGATAGGGATTAATGCAAAATTGGTGTAGGGTTTCTGTTTGGAGAAGTAAGAAAATTAGTAATGGAAGGTGGTGAAGGTATCACAATGTAGTGAATGTGATTAATCCCATGGAATGCTATGCTTGGGAGTGATTGATATGGAAAAATTTATTTTAGATGTGAAAGGTAAGAAGGAAGGAAGGAGGGAAGGAAAAGGAAGGAGTGAACGGAAGGAATGGAGGGAGGGAGAGGGAGAGAAGGAGGAAGAAAGGACAAGTAAAGAGAATGATAATTAAAGGCAATTCATTCATGATCCTGGACAGGATCTAACAAGGGAGGAGAGAAGGCCTAAGGGGATGTTATTGGTACATGTGAAAAAAATTAGATTATAAGGAAAGAAGAATGAAAAGAAGGCAGAAAGGGGAGGGAGGGGAGGAAGGGAGAAGGGGGGAAAGGAGGGGGAAAAGGAGAGGAATGTAAGAAGGAAAGAAGAAAGAAAGGAAGAGCTGCTAACTAGATAAAGAGAATTAAAGGCAATTCATGTTGAGGAGCAGGACCAACAAAGAGAAACCAGAAAGGCAATCCAATTAAATATTGGGGAAAGGGTGTGAAAAGACATTTATCCAAAGCAGGTATACAATGGCCAATAAGCCATGAAAAGATGCTCAACATCATTAACCATTAGGGGATTGCAAATCAAAATGATAGGACATACTACTTTATACTTAGTATAATGTCTACTGAAAGAATTCTTTTAGAACATTTTCTAAAATGTTCTGAAATTGATTGTGGTGATAATGCAAACTATGTAATAATACTATGAACCAATAATTGTACACTCTGGATGGATTGTATGGTATGTGAAATATCTCAATAAAACTGCTTTAAAACCAGAAAATAACAAGGATTAAAGAGGATGTGGAGAAATAGGGACACACATTCATAGTTAGTGGATATTTTAGTTTGTAAGCTGCCAGAGTGCAATATACCAGAAATGGAACAGCTTTTATAAAGGGAATTTAATGTTACAAGCTTACAGTTCTAAAGCCATGAAAGTGTCCAAATTAAGGCATCAACCAAAGGTTATCTTCACTCAATAAAGTCTAATACCGTCTGGAACACCTCTGTCAGCTGGGTAGTCATGTGTTTAGCATTTGCTGGTCCCTTGCTCCTGGGTGCATTGCTTTCGGCCACTGTTCCTTTGGGGGTTCCTCATTTTGTGTCTCTGGGGCTGGCTTTCATCTCTTGGCTTCCCTTGGCTCTCTCCAAGTTCTGGCTTGCTTAACATCTCATGGGAAGGCTCAAGGCAACATCTGCTGGGCTCCAAGCACCTCCAAATATCCATGTCTCTGCTTTCTGAAACACCTGTTCTTCATGCATCTATATCTGCTTATTCTGTCAGCATCTGTCTCAGCTCTGTCATTTCTGAGGTTTCTCCAAAATATTTCCCCTCTTAGTGACTCCAGTAAACTAATCAAGACCCATGTGGAATGGGTGGAGCTACATCTCTATGAAGATAATCTAATCAAATGTTCCTGCCCTACAGTGTTGAGTCAGGATTAAAAGAAATGTTTCCTCCCATAAGATAGGATCAGGATTAAAACATGGCTTTTCTGGGGTACATAATGTTTTCAAACTGGCACAGTGGGAATGGAAAATGGTACAAATTGTCTGGGGAGACAATTTGATGGCTCCTCAAAAAGTTAAATGTAGAATTCGCATATGACCTAGCAATCCCACTTCCAGGAATATGTCTGCTGGAACTGAGAGCAGGGATTCAAACATATTTTGTACAAATGTTCATAGCAGCATTATTCACAATAACCAATGGTGGAAGCAACCCAAGTATCCATAAGAAGATGAATGGATAAACAAATATGGTATATATGTACAATGCAACATTATTCCATCATAAAAAGGAATGAAATTCTGATACAGCTGACAACATGGATGAACCTTGAAAACATATTGAAGACAAATATTGTATGCTCTCATTTACATGAAATAACTGTAATTTCCAAATTTGTGAAGACAGACAATAGATTATAGGTTGCCAGGCATAAAAGAAAGAGATGGGAGGGTATGAGGAGTTAATACTCATGGTACAGAGTTTCTATTTAGGGTGGTGAAAAGTTTGTATGGTGATAATGGTAGTACAACACTGTGAATGCATTTAATATCAATGAATTGTATTCTTGAAAATTGTTGAAATGGAAAAATGTATGTTGTGTGTGTGTGTGTGTATATATATAAAACCACAATAAAAGCTTTAATAAAAAGTAACTAATAGAGAATAGAACAACAATAGAGAAAAATGATGAAACCAAAAATTGCTTCTTTGAAAAAAATTAACAAAATTGTAAAACCTGGTCTAGGCTGACTAAATATGAAAGAGAGTTGACTTACATTTCTAGAATCAGAAATGAAAGAGGAGAAGTTACTTCTTACCTTACATAAATGAAAAGGATCATAAAGGGATCCAAAGAATAATTGTACACCAACAAATTACATGACTTATAAGAAATTAAGAAATTTAGATACAAATTACTGAAACTGACTTATGAAGAGACAGACAATATGAATAGACCCATAATAAATGAAGAAATTGAACTAGTAATAATACTTTTTAAAAAAAACTATTCACAAAGAAAAGCCCAGGAGGACAGATGGTTTCAGTGCCAAATTCTATCAAACATTTAATGAAGAATTAATTATAAACTATTCACAAATTTTTCCAAAATAAAGAGAGGGGTAAATACTTTCCAGCTCATTTATTGAGGCTGATATTACCAGGATACCAAACTAAACAAAGATATCACAAGAAGAAAAAGTAAAAAAGTATGGGTATAAGTGCAAAAATCCTCAACAAAATACTAGCAAACCAAATCTGACATATAAAAAGAATTATATGACCAAATGGGGTGTATCCCAAAAAAGCAATGTTGGTTTAACATATGAAAACCAATTAATGTAATATTAAATCAATAGGATACAAACAAAGCAAAAGTCACATGATCATTTCAGTAGGAAAAAAAATTTGAAAATATCCAACACCCTTTCATGAGAAAAACTAGGAATAGAAGGGAACTTCCTGAACCTGATATAGAGCAACAATGAATAATCCACATCTAATCTCTTACTTAATGATGAAAGACTGGGTACTTTCTCCCTGAGATCAGGACAGACAAGGATGTCTGCGCTTACCAATTCTATTCAACATTGCCTTGGAGGTTCTAGACAGAGCTCTTGAGCAAGTGTTCTAGTTTGCTAGCTGCCAGAATGCAATATATCAGAAATAGAACAGCTTTTAAAAGGGGAAATTTAATAAGTTGCTAGTTTACAGTTCTAAGGAAATGGAACTGTCCAAATTAAAGCAAGTCTATAAAAATGTCTGATCTAAGGTATCCAGGAAAAGATACTTTGGTTCAAGAAAGCCAGTGAGGTTCAGGGTTTCTCTCTCATCTGTAAAAGCACATGGCAAACATGGCAATATCTTCTGGCTTCCTCTCTAGGCCTCTTGCTTCATGAAGCTCCCCGGCGGCATACTCCTTCTTCATCTCCAAAGGTTGCTGGCTGGTGGACTCTGTGGTTCTCTGGTCATTCTGTCATGGTTCTGTGGCTCTCACCTCATTCTCAAAAGGGACTCTCCAAAAATGCCTCCTCTTTTATAGGATTCCAGTAAACTAGTCAAGACTCACATAGAATGGGTGAAGGCACGTCTCCATCTAATCAAGTTTAATACCCACAATTGATTGAGTCATATCTCCATGAAGATAGCCTAATTGGTTTCCAACCTATAGTACTGAATAGAGATTAGAAGAAACAGTTGCTCTCATAAGATTGATGGCTTTTCTAGGGTACATAAATCCTTTCAAACTGGCACAGCAAGAAAAAGAAATAAAAAGTCATCCTGGTTGGAAAGGAAGGAATTAAAACCATCTATATTCTCAGATAACATGATCTTATAAATGGATAAGCCTAAGGAACCCCTAATAACTACTAGAAGTAATAAACAAGTTCAGCAAGGTTCTATATAATTGCAATGAACAATCAAAAGATTAAGTTGAGTAATAATTCCATTTACAAGGGGAATCAAAGAGAATGAAATCCTTAGGAATGAATTTAACAAGACAAAATCTAAACTTCTATTCTGAGACCTACAAAATATTGTTGAAAGAAATTAAAGATCTAAGTAAATGGAAAACATTCCATGTTCATTAATTGGAAGTATTAGCATTGTTAAGATAACAATATTCCCCAAATTGATCTATTGATTCAGTGCAAACTCTATCAAAATTCCAGCTCACTTTTGTTGAAATTGACAAGCTGATTCTAAAATTCATATATAACTGCCAGGGACCCAGAATAGCCAAAACAATCCTGGAAAAGAAAAATGAATCAGGAAGGCTCAACTTTTCTATTTTAAAACCTCCCACAAAGCCAAAGTAATCAAAACAAGGTGGTACTGGGAAAAGGATAAAAGTGAAGATTAATGGAATATAATTTTGAGTTCAGATAACCCTTGCATCTATGGTCAACTGATTTTTGACAAAGGTGCCAAAACCATTGAATGGGGTAAAGAATAATCTTTTCAACAAATTGTGCTGAGACAACTAGATAGCCACATGCAAACAAATGAAGGTGGACCCTTACCTTACACCATATGTAAAAATTAACTGTAAGGTAATTTAGAATACAGAGGTGAGAAAGACATTGTATTTTAGAACTTCATCTACTCTTTGAGACCAAAGGAAGAAAGGTTTATTTTCTCCAGAACCTAAGTTTTCTGTAGCACATATCTTACTCAACAGGTCTGGATAGATCATTTAAACCATCCAAACACAAGGAACCCAGAATAAAAATGAAGACCTTTAATCCTGTATAGCTTAATGTAATGCCTGGATACATCCCAGAGTATATTAAGCAGATAATCAAAACATATTGGCAGACATTGCCTTCACCTGTGTGTTCCTGGAAATGGCATACTCAAATTATGACAGCAGCTAAAACAATGTCTTTGAGGAGGAATTAAAGGAGGAACATGTGATAATCACTTTAGTTCTAATAAAAGAAGAACCTCAAGAGGAGCATCTAATGGAATCAAGTGCTTCTACTGCAGAAGTTAAACCAAAGAAGTTTAAGAAAATTGATAAAGTTCCTCTTCCTCAAATAGATGAGCAATTCAAAACTTGCTCAAAACCTAAAGTACCAGTGCTTCCCTTGCCAACCATTTTGCCTCCAATTAATAAGGTACACCAGGACACTTTGCAGAAGTGGTGTCAACATTTTAATTTGAGTACCGATGCCCTGAAAATAGAGGTTTAGCTGAGGCTCCAGCAACATGCCTACCTTGAGTAAAAACAGAATATTCATGACACACTGCGGAAGGCCAAGTTGCAGTCACATTCAAAGAATTGGAAGTTAATGGCCAAGACAGGGAAGGGTCAGAAAAGAGAGAAGAAATTGAAGTGATAACTTCAGCTCAGGAGGCAATATTGGCTTGGAGTAGGGGATGGATAGGAGGGGATCACCTTAGGGTCTGCAGTCTCATTTGGAGGGTAGTCAAAATGTTCTAAAATGACTGTGATGTAGTAGTACAACTCCATAACTCTAGTAAAAACCACTGAATTGTGCACTTTAAACAGGTGAATTGTATGGTATGTGAATTATATCTCAATAAAGCTGTTACAGAAAAATAAAAGAAAAACTAATTGTTCAGTTTTTACAAAAACATACTAGGAATAAGCCCAGAAAAGCACAGAAGGCCTGTTGGTCATCCTGCCTTTCTTGTGATGGTTATTTAAATTAGATTGTGGAGAATGAATCTTGATCACTCTAATCTGGTTATTGTAAACCTTCCCGTGGCCAATACCACCGTCTAGCATTTATAAAGCAGTTGCTTAAAATGTCATCTCACTCAGAGCAAGACTTGACTCCCACCCCTTTCCATTAAGTTCCTCACATGGGGAAGCTAAAAGAGTTGTGTGTTAGTTTGCTAGCTGTCAGAATGTGATATACCAGAACTAAAATGGCTTTTTTAAAGGGGAATTTAATGTTACAAGTTTACAGTTCTAAGGCAACAAATTAAGGAACCAACAAGAGGTTAACTTAATTCAAGAAGGTCCATGGATTAGGAACATCTTTGTCAGCTGGGTAGTCACGTGGCTGGCATTTGCCAATCCGGGTTCTGGCTTGCTTAACATCTCACAGTGATGTCTGCTGGGCTCTAAGCATCTCCAAACATCTGTGTCTCTGTTCTCCACATGTTCACATCTGTGTCAGCTCTGCTATGAAGTTTCTGTTGGCTCTGAGGCATCTGTCATTGCTTTAGGCTCGGTCTGCTCTGAGCTCTCTCCAAAATGATTTCCTCTTTTAAAGGATACCAGTAAGATAATCAAGACCCACCTGGAATGGGTGGAGTCAATCTTCAGCTAATCAAAGTTAATACACAAAACTGAGTGTGTCACCCATATCCCTGGAGAAAACCTAATCAAAAGATTTCCAACCTACAGTATTGAATCAGGATTAAAAAAAAAATAGCTGCTCCTACAAAATTGGATCAGAATTAAAACGTGGCTTTTCTGGGGTACACAATAGATTCAAACCAGCACAAGTTGCTTTGAGCCCAATGTTTCTGAAAATCGTTTATGAAACATTAGAAACCACCACTGTGAGTAGGTGCTCAAGAGGTGGTTGGAGTAGTGAAATGACTACATTTTCAAAAAAAATATTTTTATTGACACATCTTCGCACACATACAGTCCATACATGGTGTACAATTAATGGCTCACAGTATCATCACACGGTTGTTTATTTATCACCGTGATCATTTTTTAAAAAGAAAGAAAAAGAAAAACCTCATACTTCCCATACCCCTTACCCCTCCCTCTCGTTGACCACTCGTATTTCCACCAACCAAATGTATTTTATCCCTTATCCTCCCTATTACTTATTTTTTTATCATTTTTTTACTCATCTATCCGTACCCTGGATAAAAGGAACATCAGACACATGGTTTTCACTATCACACAGTCACATTGTAAACGTTATATCTTTATACCATCGTCTTCAAGAATCAAGGCCACTAGAATACAGCTCAATAGTTTCAGGTACTTCCCTCCAGCCATTCCAATACACCATAAACTAAAATGGGATATCTCTATAATGCATAAGGATAATCTCCAGGGTAAACTCTGGACTCTGTTTGAACTCTCTCAGCCACTGAAACTTTATTTTGTCTCATTTCTCTTCCCCCTTTTGGTCAAGAAGTCTTTCTCAATCCCATGATGACAGGTCCCAGCTCATCCCCAGAGTCAGGTCCCACGTTGCCAGGGACATTTACACCCCTGGGAGTTATGTCCCACATAGGAGGGAGGACAGCAAGTTCATCTGCTGAGTTGGCTTAGAGAGAGAGGCCACATCTGAGCAACAAAACAGGTTCTCTGGGAGTGAACTTGAAGCACAATTTTAAGTAGGCTTAGCCTATCCTTTGTAGGAATAAGTTTCCCCAAAATTGAGGGCTATTAATTTGGTTGTTCCCCCTGCTTGTAAGAATATCAGAAATTCTCAAATGGGGAGGCTGAATATTTCCTCCTTTCTCCCTAGTCCCCCAAGGGGGGCTTGCAAATACTTTATTCACTGCCCAGATTACTCTGGGATATATCAGAGCCTCACACTAACTTGGACAAACCAACAAAATCTCATGCCCTAGTCAAGATTCCATGTACTTACTGTGTCCAACCAAACCAACCATACAAGTTAAATTAAGTAATGCTCTACCCAAAATATAAATTCTGCACCAAAGAAACATCTCTCTCTCCTTGGTCTCACATAGAACTTGAAGTTTTAAAATATTGGCGATTTCGTCCTTTACCCTTTATTCTGATCTTAGTCCTATCCAGATCAACTTCCTTCATATCTCTAGTTGAAGTCTTACAGTTACATTTTGATGACGGGGCAAGGGTAGCAAAGATTAAGGCAAAAATGGTTAATACATGACCCAATTCCCTAACTTAACACAACTAATATTAGATCCAAATTTGTGTAACCCCAAAAGAAAGGAATAAGAGCTGTGGACAGTCTGGAGCAATTCCAGTTCTCCCCAGTAGGGAGACCCAGTGAGATCAAGATGCCTTTCCAGAATGGACAGTGCTACGTGGATGCTTTGAGACTCTTAGCTCCTCTTGCCCAAAGGCGGCGCTTTGGGAGCTGAGCCATAACTGCACCCTGGGGCGGAAAGGCAAGTTTTCAGCGTGTCCTGCGTGTCCCCCAGGGCAACGGCCGCGGAGCGGAGGTGAGCCGGGTCCCAGCCTGGGGTCAGGGGCGGGGCTGAAGGGCCGCAGACCCCGCCTACGGAGGGAGCAGGGACCATCTGGGCTTTTCCTTGTAGCTGTCACCGTTTAGAACATCGCATTGCCTGCCGCTCAGCCTCCCGCAATATCTGAGCAGGTCGGACCCAAGCACGGACTGCGGCCCTGGCGACCCTCACCGTGAGCCAAGCTCGGTGAGCACCGACCCTCTTTGGGCAGTCGCGGGAAGGCTCGGGCTCTGCAGAAACTGCTGGTCGTTCCAGGAGCTGGATCGTGTATCGGTGACGTCTCAGCCGGGAGTGGGGAGGAGGAAGTGTTGTCCGTGGTCACAGCACAGCGGTCCGGAGTGGAGACGAGACTGGAAGAGGCGCTATCCTGGTGCCTCTTGGACAGATTTTGAAATCTGCTTCCCTGGGCCAGGAATCTAACCCGCGTTAACTCTGTGGCGTCTGCATAAAGGGCCGTGAATGGGGAATTCAGTAAGCCCAGTAATAGACTCTAAAGTTCCTTGAAGCAGAGACTTTGATTTTTGTCTTTGCTGTTAAGCCAGCATGTGGCCCCAGATGGGGGCTCTGTGAATGCCTGTCGAATGAATAAGTGACTGAAAGAATCCTATACATAAGCCATTGGTTTTACTGTCAACCCCCCATCACTTTCTGAGGGTACCTGTTGCCTGAAGCTGGATTTGTATTGTAAGAAACTGCTGGGGGTTCTCCTGGTGAGGTACGGAATGGAAAAAGAAAAGATCAGCGGAAATAATGGGTGAGAAAAGGAAAGGATTTCTATAAGGGGACATTTAGAAGTACAAAACTAAATTGCAATATAGGAACCATCATTTTTGTACACTTCTTATTTAGAAAATGATAACGGACAACTTCCGGAGAAGATGGCGGTTTAGTAAGACGGATCTTAGTTTCTTCTCCAGGACAGCTACTAGGGGAGTAGAAACGATACAGAACAGCGCCCAAAGCCACAACAGAGATAAAAAAGACAGCGTACCCCATCCTGGAACGGCTGGCTGGCTGAGAGAAGCCGCTCGGGTGAGATCGCCGAGGCACGCGGGCTTCACCGGGCAGGGCGGCAAGCGGCCGGAGTCACGCCCTTCCCCCTTCCTGGGCCGGCTGAGAGAATTGGAGAGGCGGTCCCCTGAAACCGCGGCGGCTGGCGCACACACCACGCGCGGCCCCCCCGATCAACTGAGAGAATTGGATCGGAAATCCCCAGGCCGCGGAGAACGGTGATGGGTGGGGGAGGCCCCTTCCAAACCCGTGACTCCCCAGGAACGTGTACTCACCCGGGCGGGCCGCTGCCACTGGCACCCTCCCGCCACGCTTGTCACCCGGGCGACTAGGAAATTCGGACGGGCGCTTTCCTGGGCTGCAGTGGCCAGCAACCCTCCCCACGTTCGGACCCCGGGCCGGCTCGAACTCTTCCAAGCCGCTTCGGCTAGCGAACCTCCTGGACGGCGAGAGTTTTCCAAAGTTAAAGGTCCCACAGCACCTTTTACTGGTGGGACCCGCAGACAAACGTGTGCCACGAGCGCCACCTACTGGGCAGGAAAGAAAAACAGAACCCAGAGATTTCACAGAAAAATCTTCCAAACTTTTGGATCCAATACCCAGGGAAATCTGTCTAAATGCGCAGACGCCAACAGAAGATAACGGATCACGCTCAAATAATTGAAAATGTGGCCCAGTCAAAGGAACAAACCAATAGTTCAAATGAGATACAGGAGCTGAGACAACTAATGCTGAATATACGAACAGAAATGGAAAACCTCTTCAAAAACGAAATCGATAAATTCAGGGAGGACATGAAGAAGACATGGGCTGAACATAAAGAAGAAATAGAAAAACTGAAAAAACAAATCACAGAACTTATGGAAGTGAAGGACAAAGTAGAAAAGATAGAAAAAACAATGGATACCTACAATGACAGATTCAAAGAGACAGAAGCTACAATTAGTGATTTGGAGGATGGAACATCTGAATTCCAAAAACAAACAGAAACTATCGGGAAAAGAATGGAAAAATTTGAACAGGGTATCAGGGAACTCAAGGACAATATGAAGCGCACAAATATACGTGTTGTGGGTGTCCCAGAAGGAGAAGAGAAGGGAAAAGGAGGAGAAAAACTAATGGAAGAAATTTTCACTGAAAATTTCCCGACTCTTATGAAAGACATAAAATTACAGATCCAAGAAGTGCAGCGCACCCCAAAGAGATTAGACCCAAATAGGCATTCTCCAAGACACTTACTAGTTAGAATGTCAGAGGCCAAAGAGAAAGAGAGGATCTTGAAAGCAACAAGAGAAAAACAATCCATTACATACAAGGGAAACCCAATAAGACTATGTGTAGATTTCTCAGACAGTGGGATGATATATTTAAATTACTAAAAGAGAAAAACTGCCAACCAAGACTCCTATATCCAGCAAAATTATCCTTCAAAAATGAGGGAGAAATTAAAACATTCTCAGACAAAAAGTCACTGAAAGAATTTGTGACCAAGAGACCAGCTCTGCAAGAAATACTAAAGGGAGCACTAGAGTCAGATACGAAAAGACAGAAGAGAGAGGTATGGAGAAGAGTGTAGAAAGAAGGAACGTCAGATATGATATATATAATACAAAAGGCAAAATGGCAGAGGAAAATATTATCCAAACAGTAATAACACTAAATGTTAATGGACTGAATTCCCCAATCAAAAGACATAGATTGGCAGAATGGATTAAAAAACAGGATCCTTCTATATGCTGTCTACAGGAAACACATCTTAGACCCAAAGATAAACATAGGTTGAAAGTGAAAGGTTGGGAAAAGATATTTCATGCAAACAACAACCAGAAAAGAGCAGGAGTGGCTATACTAATATCCAACAAGTTAGACTTCAAATGTAAAACAGTTAAAAGAGACAAAGAAGGACAGTATCTACTAATAAAAGGAACAATTAAACAAGAAGACATAACAATCATAAATATTTATGCACCAAACCAGAATGCCCCAAAATACGTGAGGAATACACTGCAAACACAGAAAAAGGAAATAGACACAAATACCATAATAGTTGGAGACTTCAATTCCCCACTCTCATCAATGGACAGAACATCTAGACAGAGGATCAACAAAGAAATAGAGAATCTGAACATCACTATAAAGGAGCTAGACTTAACAGACATTTATAGGACATTAAATCCCACAACAGCAGGATACACCTTTTTCTCAAGTGCTCATGGATCATTCTCAAAGATAGACCATATGCTGTGTCACAAAGCAAGTCTTAACAAATTTAAAAAGATTGAAATCATACACAACGCTTTCTTGGATCATAAAGGAATGAAGTTGGAAATCAATAATAGGCGGAATGCCAGAAAATTCACAAATACGTGGAGGCTCAACAACACACTCTTAAACAACGAGTGGGTCAAAGAAGAAATTGCAAGAGAAATTAGTAAATACCTCAAGGCGAATGAAAAGGAAAACACAACATATCAAAACCTATGGGATGCAGCAAAGGCAGTGCTAAGAGGGAAATTTATTGCCCTAAATGCCTATATCAGAAAAGAAGAAAAGGCAAAAATGCAGGAATTAACTGTTCACTTGGAAGAACTGGAGAAAGAACAGCAAACTAATCCCAAAGCAAGCAAAAGGAAAGAAATAACAAAGATCAGAGCAGAAATAAATGAAATTGAAAACATGAAAACAATAGAGAAAATCAATAAGACCAGAAGTTGGTTCTATGAGAAAATCAATAAGATTGATGGGCCCTTAGCAAGATTGACAAAAAGAAGAAGAGAGAGGATGCAAATAAATAAGATCAGAAATGGAAGAGGAGACATAACTACTGACCTCACAGAAATAAAGGAGGTAATAACAGGATACTATGAACAACTTTACGCTAATAAATACAACAATTTAGATGAAATGGACGGGTTCCTGGAAAGACATGAACAACCAACTTTGACTCAAGAAGACATAGATGACCTCAACAAACCAATCACAAGTAAAGAAATTGAATTAGTCATTCAAAAGCTTCCTAAAAAGAAAGGTCCAGGACCAGATGGCTTCACATGTGAATTCTACCAAACGTTCCAGAAAGAATTATTACCAATTCTCCTCAAACTCTTCAAAAAAATTGAAGTGGAGGGAAAACTACCTAATTCATTCTATGAAGCCAACATCACCCTCATACCAAAACCAGGCAAAGATATTACAAAAAAAGAAAACTATAGACCAATCTCTCTAATGAATATAGATGCAAAAATCCTCAATAAAATTCTAGCAAATCGTATCCAACAACACATTAAAAGAATTATACATCATGACCAAGTAGGATTCATCCCAGGTATGCAAGGATGGTTCAACATAAGAAAATCAATTAATGTAATACACCATATCAACAAATCAAAGCAGAAAAATCATATGATCATCTCAATTGATGCAGAGAAGGCATTTGACAAGATTCAACATCCTTTCCTGTTGAAAACACTTCAAAGGATAGGAATACAAGGGAACTTCCTTAAAATGATAGAGGGAATATATGAAAAACCCACAGCTAATATCATCCTCAATGGGGAAAAATTGAAAACTTTCCCCCTAGGATCAGGAACAAGACAAGGATGTCCACTATCACCACCTTTATTCAACATTGTGTTAGAGGCAATTAGACAAGAAAAAGAAATACAAGGCATCAAAATTGGAAAGGAAGAAGTAAAACTATCACTGTTTGCAGATGATATGATACTATACGTCAAAAACCCGGAAAAATCCACAACAAAACTACTAGAGCTAATAAATGAGTACAGCAAAGTAGCAGGTTACAAGATCAACATTCAAAAATCTGTAGCATTTCTATACACTAGTAATGAACAAGCTGAGGGGGAAATCAAGAAACGAATCCCATTTACAATTGCAACTAAAAGAATAAAATACCTAGGAATAAATTTAACTAAAGAGACAAAAAAACTATATAAAGAAAACTACAAAAAACTGTTAAAAGAAATCACAGAAGACCTAAATAGATGGAAGGGCATACCGTGTTCATGGATTGGAAGACTAAATATAGTTAAGATGTCAATCCTACCTAAATTGATTTACAGAGTCAATGCAATACCAATCAAAATCCCAACAACTTATTTTTCAGAAATAGAAAAACCAATAAGCAAATTTATCTGGAAGGGCAGGGTGCCCCGAATTGCTAAAAACATCTTGAGGAAAAAAAACGAAGCTGGAGGTCTAGCTATGCCAGACTTTAAGGTATATTATGAAGCCACAGTGGTCAAAACAGCATGGTATTGGCATAAAGATAGATATATCGACCAATGGAATCGAATAGAGTGCTCAGATATAGACCCTCTCATCTATGGACATTTGATCTTTGATAAGGCAGTCAAGCCAACTCACCTGGGACAGAACAGTCTCTTCAATAAATGGTGCCTAGAGAACTGGATATCCATATGCAAAAGAATGAAAGAAGACCCATCTCTCACACCCTATACAAAAGTTAACTCAAAATGGATCAAAGATCTAAACATTAGGTCTAAGACCATAAAACAGTAAGAGGAAAATGTTGGGAGATATCTTATGGATCTTACAACTGGAGGCGGTTTTATGGACCTTAAACCTAAAGCAAGAACACTGAAGAAGGAAATAAATAAATGGGAGCTCCTCAAAATTAAACACTTTTGTGCATCAAAGAACTTCATCAAGAAAGTAGAAAGACAGCCTACACAATGGGAGACAATATTTGGAAATGATATATCAGATAAAGGCCTAGTATCCAGAATTTATAAAGAGATTGTTCATCTCAACAGCAAAAAGACAGCCAACCCAATTACAAAATGGGTAAAAGACTTCAACAGACACCTATCAGAAGAGGAAATACAAATGGCCAAAAGGCACATGAAGAGATGCTCAATGTCCCTGGCCATTAGAGAAATGCAAATCAAAACCACAATGAGATATCATCTCACACCCACCAGAATGGCCATTATCAACAAAACAGAAAATGACAAGTGCTGGAGAGGATGCGGAGAAAGAGGCACACTTATCCACTGTTGGTGGGAATGTCAAATGGTGCAACCACTGTGGAAGGCAGTTTGGCGGTTCCTCAAAAAGCTGAATATAGAATTGCCATACGACCCAACAATACCATTGCTGGGAATATACTCAAAGGACTTAAGGGCAAAGACACAAACGAACATTTGCACACCAATGTTTATAGCAGCATTATTTACAATTGCAAAGAGATGGAAACAGCCAAAATCTCCATCAACAGAAGAGTGGCTAAACAAACTGTGGTATATACATACGATGGAATACTATGCAGCTTTAAGACAGGATAAACTTATGAAGCATGTAATAACGTGGATGGACCTAGAGAACATTATGCTGAATGAGTCTAGCCAAAAACTAAAGGACAAATACTGTATGGTCCCACTGATGTGAACAGACATTCGAGAATAAATTTGGAATATGTCATTGGTAACAGAGTCCAGCAGAAGGTAGAAACAGGGTAAGATAATGGGCAATTGGAGTTGAAGGGATACAGACTGTGCAACAGGACTAGATACAAAAACTCAAAAATGGACAGCACAATAATACCTAATTGTAACGTAATCTTGTTAAAACACTGAATGAAGCTGCATCTGAGCTATAGGTTTTTGTTTTGTTTTGTTTTGTTTTGTTTTGACTTTACTATTATTACTTTTATTTTTGTTTCTATATTAACATTCTGTATCTTTTTCGATTATGTTGCTAGTTTTTCTAAACCGATGCAAATGTACTAAGAAATGATGATCATGCATCTATGTGATGATGTTAAGAATTACTGATTGCATATGTAGAACGGTATGATTTCTAAATGTTGGGTTAATTTCTTTTTTTCCGTTAATTAAAAAAAAAAAAGAGAAGGGGTAATTGGAGCTGAAGGGATACAGACTGTACAACGGGACTGGATATAAAACTCAGAAATGGACAGCACAATACTACCCAATTGTAATGCAATTATGTTAAAACACTGAATGAAGCTGCATGTGAGGTATAGGTTTTTTGTTGTTTTTTTTTCTTTTTCTTTCTATTATTGTTTTAATTCTTATTCTGTTGTCTTTTTATTTCTTTTTCTAAATCGATGCAAATGTATAAGAAATGATGAATATGCAACTATGTGATGTTATTAAGAATTACTGATTGTACATGTAGAATGGAATGATTTCTAATTGTTTTGTTAATTCTTTTTTTAATTAATAAAAAAATACAGTTAGCAAGCTAACCTTATAAAATACAGAGAATAAAATTATATGAAAAAGTTACAGGTTCTTGGCTGACTTTTAAAAATCTGAGATCATCCACTTAATTTTAATTAATGGTAATAAGTGTCCTCCTGTTTTACGGTGCTTGTAATAAATTATAGAAAAGGGAAAATAAAACCTGATTATATAACCAAAAAAAAAAAGAAAATGATAACGGTGGTTGCAACTCTTATTTTAGTTTTGAGTCTTTCAAATGTCCCCAGGGATAATAGTAACTCAGTTTCCTGGGACTTGGCCTTAGTGGAACAAAACTGTCAAATGTAGAAGTCTGTACAGATGAAACTGTGTATTTCTTGCCTATAAATGCATGGGTGCTTTTAAGACATCTCAGAGAAAATGTTGAAACAGTTTTATGTGTACTTTATCACACTGTATGTTTACATGACTATGTCCAATAGTAATCACTCAAAGGTTCCTTAATTGAATCAAATTGTTAGTTTCAGGTCATTTTCACCAGTTAGAAATGAGTATGGCAGTTCTATTAACTGGCTTTTTTATGAATCCCCTCCCCCCCGCCCAATATTCCTGTAAAATGACAACCTATGTATTCAGTTCCAACCTCTGTATGGGATAAGTCTGCTTTGTTTGCAGTGTTTGTTAGTTTTTGAAAAGATGCCCAACCAATAATCCTTGGAGTTATGTCACCAAAGCCTAAGCCTCTCTTACATATTGAAAATTCTGCCTTCTCAAGTTCTGTTTAGAAACTCCTTATCTGATGCTGTCATAGTTAGAATACCTTATAAACATTACTGATGAGAATATGTATGAAATCATTCTGAGACAAAGTAAATGTGTTTGTGGTTCCAAGTTTGATGATGTGGCCATCTGTTTGTTAGCACAGGAGTGTTAGACCTTATGAATCTCAGAAAAAACTTTATAAGCATGTGATGAGGAGTATTTGAGACTCTGATAGCGTTAGGTAATATGATTTTGTTGGAAATTCAGCAGTAATTCATGAAGTTAAAGACGATGCAGACCTTGTGCAGTCATCCATTCCTTCTGTTTTCTGCTTGGTTGACCTTTACGGAGACAACCTTCTTTATTGATATGAGTCAGTAGGATCCCCTGTGAAACAAATTATTTTCCTGATACTGTGCCCAGTTCATGTCTATAATACCTTGGGTTAAATGAACCCTTTTATTGCAACCAATTTCTTACTGTATCTACCTCTTGGCTATATTAAATTTTCAGCCCAACCTACAAAGGAGCCAGAGGAGTGGTTGTCAGTTAAATCAGTGCTCTTTCAGTATTTTAACTCTTTATTTAATTGAAGAGAAATCAATATAAATCAATAAACACTTACTGCATCCTTACCTTGTGCCAGATTCAGGAGTAAGTAGAAGAACCTCAAAGAGCAAATAACCTACTAAGATAAACAGATTTGTTGTATTAGGGTTATTTTGGTTACAAATGGCAGAAATTCAACTCCAACTAGCTGAGAGAAAAAAATCTTTAAGTTCATGTAATTAGGAAGTCTGGTAGTAGAACTGGCTTCATACGTGTCCAAGTCCAGAGGCTCAGTCCATGTTTTAGGCCTCTTTTATGCTCTCTCCTCGTAGATCAGCTTCCCTCTGTTGTGCTGGTCTCCTTTTCTCCTACTGCATAATGTTTCTTCCACGTAACTGGGGAAGATGTCTGCCAGCAGTTCCAATAGGACCTCTTTCAAAAAAGAGAATGGACCTGGGCAATGTACTTTGATAGTATTTTCCCAAGAATGTTTTACAAAACACCGGTCTTGAAAGGTAACCACAAAAAGTGTAAATTTATAATGGCATGCAGCATTTATAGGCACTGAGAAATCCTACAGCAAAGAAATCTGTTAAACTCTGTTTACTCTGGCATTTTACAAATGCATTCCACCAGAGATCCCTCTTTCAAATAATACTTAATAGCTATATTCTTTGCATTTGGTATTCAGTGGAACTCATTTTGGAAAGTTCTCTGAATTCTTTATATAAAGGAAGGGAGCAGTTAATTCTCTCTGTATAGGTTTGACTAAGAGGATGAACCAGTTGATCTGGACCTTAAATGTTAAATAAAAGTTTTCCTAAGTGAAGGAGGTAGAAGAGAGCATTCTAGAAGGGTATGAGAAAAGTCATGCATTTACTAACATGGAGTATGTTTAGGGCCAGTATGTCATCTTTTATGGCAAGCTCATAGGATTCTTTCAGGGGAAGTAGCAGGAAATAACCTGAATAGAGCCAGATCATAAAGAGCCTTGAATGCTACATTGATTTTGGACTGTATCCTAAAAGCATTGAGATGCAGTTCTAGTTTGCTAGCTGCCGAAAAGCAACACACCAGAGACAGATTGGCTTTTAATAAAAGGGGATTTATTTCATTAGTTCTTCAGAAGAAAGGCAGCTAACTTTCAACTGAGGTTCTTTCTTACGTGGGAAGGCACAGGGTGATCTCTGCTGGCCTTCTCTCCAGGCCTCTGGGTTCCAACAACTTTCCCTGGGGTGATTGCTTTCTGTACCTCCAAAGGCCTGGGCTGAGCTGCGAGTGCTGAGATGAGGTATGCTGAGCTGCTTGGGCTGTGCTACGTTGAGCTCTCTCATTTAAGCTCCAGCCAATTAAATCATACATTATTCATTGCAGCAGGCACGCCTCCTAGCCAACTGCAGAGGTAATGAGCAGAAGATGAGGTTCACATACCTTGGCTTATGTCCACAGCAACAGAACTAGGTGCCTTCACCTGGCCAAGCTGACAATTGAATCTAACTACCACGTGTCCACCCTTTGTCAACTTGGCAACTACATGCATCACCTTAAATAATATTAAGGTGCGAAAAATTCTCTTCTGGCTGTGGACCTGTGAATCTCAAAACAAGTTGTCTGGTGCCAATATGCAAAGGAGGGACAGTCACAGGATCCATAGGGAGAAATTGGAAGGAAAACCTGCAGGGCAAACACCATTGGATTTCAAAGTCTGAAAGTCATTTATCCTTCAGCTTTAGAAAGTGGCAGTCCCACCCCTTCCAAGGGCCTAGGCAGTGACCCGCCTCTTTCCAAATCAACCTCAGGGAACACTGAAGAGACCACCTTTTTCTCGGCTCCACTCTCTCCAGGCATCAGGGCCACACCTGGGCTCTCTGCCATTTCCGGGGCACACACTCAACCCCTCCATGTGGTGGCAGCCAGGTTCTCCCCAGTCCCCAAGGAGCACTCTGTACCTTCTCAAAGGCCTGAGGCGGCACAACGTTTCCACTGCAAAGAGATGGGAGACTCATCCCCTGCCCTCAGGGCAAACTCACCCTCTCCATATATATGGGTGGGTCCACTCTCCTGGCCGAGGTTTCTTGGCTTCAGACCCGAACTTCCATGGTTCTCACTCTGCAAACTCCAATTTGTCCTTTTGTGTCCCCCTTTGTCCAGATTGGCAGTGGTTTTGTTTACATCAACAGTCTCTTCAAACACTCCAGGACTTCTCCATCATTCTCTTCACAATTCTTCCAAAATCTTCCCCTTAGCCATCAAAACAACCATTCCAACATATCTGGTATTTGCAAGCTGCAGCAGCACCCCACTCTCAGTACCAAATCTGTTGTAGTTTGCTAGCTGCTGGAATGCAACACACCAGAGACAGATTGGCTTTTTAAAAAGGGGGGATTTATTTCATTAGTTCTTCAGAGGAAAGGCAGCTAACTTTCAACTGAGGTTCTTTCTTATGTGAGAAGGCACAGGGTGATCACTGTTGGCCTTTTCTCCAGGCCTCTGGGTTCCGATAACTTTCCCAGGGTGATTTCTTTCTGCATCTCCAAAGGCCTGGGCTGAGCTGCTTGGGCTGTGCTATGTTGAGCTCTCTCATTTAAGCGCCAGCCAATTAAATCAAATATCATTCATTACAGCAGGCACACCTCTTAGCTGCAGATGTAATGAGCAATAGATGAGGTTCATGTACCATTGGCTCATGTCCACAGCAACAGAACTAGATACCTTCACCCAGCCAAGTTGACAACTGACTCTAACTACCACAGATGCCATAAGTGGT
The DNA here is from genome assembly GCF_023851605.1 of Tamandua tetradactyla. Taxonomy (NCBI): domain Eukaryota; kingdom Metazoa; phylum Chordata; class Mammalia; order Pilosa; family Myrmecophagidae; genus Tamandua; species Tamandua tetradactyla. Next base: position 193,242,328 of record NC_135327.1, on the reverse strand, counting down.
TTTAAAGAAAAGAATGGCCTGCTCTGCATACTAAAAATCTAACTCTGATCTAACAATGTAAGATGAATCTAAAATCCGGAGAAATTGGAAACAGGGTGTGCTGGTTTGAAAGGATGTATGTCCCCTAGAAAAGCCATGTTTTCATCTAAATACTGTATGTTTGAAACTGTAATCAGATCATCTCCCTGGAGATGTGATTTAATCAAGAGTGGTTGTTAAACTGGATTAGGTGATGACATGTCTCCACCCATTTGGTGGGTGGGTCTTGATAAATTTCTGAAGTCCTATAAAAGAGGAAACATTTTGAAGAATGAGAGAGATTTGGAGAGAGCAGAGAATGCTGCAGCACCACAAAGCAGAGTCCACCAGCCAGCAACCTTTGGAGATGAAGAAGGAAAACACCTCCCGGGGAGCTTCATGAAACCGGAAGCCAAGAGAGAAAGTTAGCAGTTGATGCTATGTTTGCCATGTGTCTTCCAGCTGAGAAAGAAACCATGAACTTCATCGGTCTTCTTGAACCAAGGTATCTTTCTCTGGATGCCTTAAATTGGACATTTCTATAGACTTGTTTTAATTGGGACATTTTCTCGGCCTTAAAACCGTAAATTAGCAACTTATTACATTCCCCTCTTTAAAAGTCATTCTGTTTCTGGTATATTGCATTCCAGCAGCTAGCAAACTAGAACACAGGATGACTAGAGAAGAGACTATTGCAGTAGTTGGGGGTGAGATGATAAGGAAATAAATGAGGATGGTAGCAATTCGAATGGAAAGAAGCAGGATAGGTTTAAGAGATATTTTACAGGTTAGAGTTAACAAGAGAAGGTGAATGGTTGTGGGGAATGAGCAAGCAAGAGAAATATATAAAGCAGTCTACAGGAGCGAAAAATGATGAATCCAGGTTTCTAGATGCATTATTCAATATAGAATGATGCTTAGACCTGACAAGGAATGTTGGAGGGGAAGGAGTTCAAGGGGAAAAAAATCATACTATGATTTTTGATATGTCGAAGAACCTGATGAATATCCCGAGAATAGCTGATATACATTTAAAACTATAGGTCTAGAGCAGAGGTTAGCACACTCTTTCTGCAAAGGGCAGATAAGTAATATTTTAGACTTTGAGACCCACACAGTATTTGTCACAGCTACTCAACTCTGCCATCATAGCATGAAAGCAACCATAGATACCACGTAAACAAGTAAGCATGGCTGTGTTCCAGAACTTATTTATGGATGTTGAAAATTGAAATTTATATAATTTTCATTTGTCAACAAATATTATTGTTATTTTGATTTTTTTCCCAACCATTTAAAAACGTAAAAATCCAGAGGATATACAGAAACAGACAGTGAACGGGATTCAGCCCACAAGGCATAGTTTGTTGACCCCTAGTTGAGAGCTCAGAAGAAAAGGTGGAACTGGTATTAGAGACTTGGGCATCTTCCATACATTAGAAATAGTAGAAATTGTGCAGCATATAGAGCAAAGGAAGATGACTGCTGAAAGAGCTTAAGGTACAACAAACTTGAGGGACAAGAGGAGCAAATGAAGAAGGCTAAAAATAAATGTAGTCAGGAAGAAGGAGGAGAAAATGTTACAGAAACCAAAGGAAATAAGAGTTGAAGGAAGGGTTAGGAGGGTAGTAGTGATAGAAGTCAAGGATGTGAAGAGTTTTGGTGAATAGGGCTACTCACTTTTTTTTTTACACTTTTAAATAGGTAAATTTTAATTGTATGTAAATTATACCTCAAAGTTAATTTTGAAACAAACCAAAAGATAAGAGCAATACCCTGGGAAAACTAGCAGAATGCTATTTCTCAAGTGTTCCAACAGGATTTGTATTCTGTCATAATTTATATTTTGAATTTAACTGCCTTAACTCTTATGTATGCCTGTGGAAACAACTCAAGTGTGAAGAAACATGAGAAGTCCCATCAATGGAGGATAACAAGGTGGAAGATGAATCAGCTAGAACTCAGCCACTGGGTGCCTGGTACAGGAAACAGAGTATCCAAGCTCTATGAACCTTATTAGGGAAGAATTATTTTAAGCAAAAAAGTCAATAAAAAGTGATTGCCCCTTTTTAATGTTTCATTCTTAAAAATGAACAAGTTCCTACTTGTTGGAGAGTGGTTTGAAAACTATTACTTTTTCTTTCTTTGCTTTGTATATAGGTTATATTATACAATAAAAAAGTTTTAAAAAATTAAAATTAAAAATAAATAAATAAACAAATATTCTTAAAAACAAGTTCCATTTATAATAACCATTTATACATGAAGCCATTAAAAAAAACAAAAGTCAGTAGGTATGCTCTTAATTAAATCATTGAGATAAAGTACATTTGACAGAACAAAGGTCTGTGATATTTATGTAATCATCATGCTGCCTGAGTACATTTTATTTCTAAAATTCAGAAAGGGGTTACTTCAATGTCTAAAACTTGAGTTTTCTCAGTTCAATGGGAAACTAATCCCCAAGACGAATGTGGAGGTGATGAAAGATTAATTTTCAAGTGAAGATTTGTGAGTTTTTCTATGATTATAACAAATTAAACATAACTGTATCACAGAATTGTTAAGTAGAAAAACAATGGACTAGTTTTCTTGTTAAAATTCAAAGACTTGAAAAAAAAATCCAAAGGCTTGATTGTGATAGTAAACTAGATTTAACTTAGAAATCCCCAACTGGAAAAATACTAATATTTGTGTGCATTAAAAATGTTATACATACATTTATATTATATATGTTATAATACATAAAAGTAACGTATGTATTATATTAATTATATAATTACATTAGCATACGAAGAAGCTAAACAAGAGTGGTTTTAATAAACCAGATAAAAATACCATATATACCTGAATATTAATTAACTGCAAGCTAAAAACATTCAATTAAGATAATTACTTTTGTTGTTGTTGTTTCTTTTTATTGAGATAATTGCTTTTTTTTTTCTGAACAAGAAAGTGGTGTAAGCTACTAAGAGTGTATGTATTATAGAGATGCTCATTCTGATTCCACTGCCTGACCCAAGTATAAATTTAGGGAGAAAAAAGTATCATATATTTGATTAGTTCTTTTATCTATTATTATACCTTCTTATAAAGGAGGCATGGCACTGACTAATATCTGGTTTAAAGAATCATATCCGGATAGAATATACTAAGTAGTTACATTTTGAGAGATTAAACTTAAATTTGGGTTAAGGTTGAATGCATGAATTAATTCAGGGTTAGAGAACCACTGTGTTTTATTTAGTTAGAGAAAATGAATGTAAAAATCAGTTGTATTTTTCCTTTCATTAAAAAAATTCTGAAATTAAGATAGATGACTACTTTAAAAATTATACCTACATATATCCCATGTAGACTAAAAGCATAAATGTTTTTAAACTCACTAGAATACTAAAAGAAAAATTTGCAATACTGAAAGAAGTAGGCTTTTATAAGCAGGAAAACAAAAGCCAGAAAACATGAGAGAAAAGACCGCTAGATATAACTGGAAGAAAATGTAAAATAAAACACCACCAATTAAAACATATATATTCTGACCAAATAATCTTGCATAGGAAAGCCCTCCTAGCCTCAAGTCTACAATATAAAGGCCAAAAGAAAATGATTGATTTTCTGCTCAATTATCATGTTTAGGACTGTTACAAGTAACATATTAGTTTCCAGGGAGCATCAATATGCTGTCTGGGTCAAAAACTTCACATACTGTCCTCCAGTATCAAAATGGTCAGCTGGCTGGTTGTATGCTGTCCACACCGGATCTCCAACAACCAGACATATCAACTTCACATAGTTTTTTTCATCCAGTGCGAAGCGGTGATAAACTCCAGCAGGAAGTGTTATGTCTCCCTTCTCCATGAAAATCCAGACCCACGTATCCTCTTTATTCTTTACATCAAACTATCCACTTCATTCCAAGCTATATCAGATTTCATCATCCAAGCGTAGATGTTTTTTGTGGGTTTTTTTTTTCTGGAGCGTAGATGTTCTTCATAAACATTTCAATATTTTCTTTCTAACTTGGTAGTTTATCTTTGCATATTTATGGTTATTATGTACATCCACAAGTACATAATAGTTTCTCTGTTTTTGGATCTTTTCTAATTCTGGATCATTCTCATATTTGTCAGCATCCAGCTTCTAGTAAGAGACCCTGAGTTGATGTGGCTGCTCCAGGTCGACCAGGCAGCCAGGCTCCAGTCAGTGGGGTTTCCTCTGGTCCTAGGTGAATCTGTCCATATACCAAGCTTCCATCATCCTCCCAGCCTGGTCCACGGGTGACCGCAGGTCTTCTCCTCACTAACCCTTAACTACAGAAATGACCTCTTCCATCCAGTAAAGTCTTCTTCTTCAAAGGGCCACACAACTAAGAGAAATGTTCATGTACCATTTACAAAAGAAAAAAAAAAAAGGTCCTGACTAAATAATCAGTTTAGTCAACTCTTCTCTAGCAGCCAGTGAGGTAATATATTAAAGTTAGCCCTTATCCTGGATAAAAGAGCAACGAAGAGACCAATGAGTTTGGTAATGACAGATATCATTAGTGACGTTTGAGAATTCAGGTTTAGTAGGGAGCAGAAGCCAAGTCGCAGTAAATTGCAGGGGAAATGAGGCAGTGGAAGAAGCCTAACCTGTTATACTATCAACTACAAGGAAACCTCGGAAGAGATTTTGTGGGTTCAGCTGAAGACCACCCTTGTTGTCAAAAAAAACAATGCGTATACCTTAATTAAAATACTTTATTGCTAAAAAGATGTGATCATGTGAGCATTCAGTAAGTGAGTCGTATCTTTTTGCTCGTGGAGAGTCGTGCCCTGATGTTGATGGCTGCTGACTGGTGAGGATGATGGTTGCTGAAGCTTGGGGTGTCTGTGGCAATTTCTTAAAATAAGACAACAGTGAAGTCTGCCTTATAGAGCATGCTTCCTTTCACACACACAAAAAATGTCTATTTTTCATGTGATGCTGTTGGATAGCATTTTATCCACAGTAGACCTTGAAAAACAGGAGTCATTCCTCTCAAACCCTGCCACTGCTTTATCAAATAAGTTTATGGAGTATTCTAAATCCTTGGTTGTCTTTTCAACAATATTCACAGCATCTTCACCAAGTGGAGAAACTGTAGTTCACTAGAGAACTTAAACCTACAGATTACCTCTTGCTCTTAAGGGTTTTTCCTTAATGGCAATGGAGTCGACTTTTATGACAATTTAACATGTTTCACCTGAATTCTTCTGCAGTTTAAAAAAAGGTACAATAAAATTAGTCCATTTTAAAGTATCAATGAATATCAAGCTTGTGACATCAACATCAGCTTATTCTCACCAATGGCCAAAGACTTCCTCTCCTCCAATGGATTTTCTTTATTTCCTATCAATAGCTGGATATTCAACTAGATATCTCACCAAAGTAATGAGATTAAGGTGATGGATCTAATTCCCAAGTAAGCCAGTTTAGTTTGCCAAGACAATAGCTATAAATGTACTTTTAAAAAAAATGGAATTCTTTGGATTGTATAAAAATACAGACTACAGAATATGTAATTATTAAATTTGAGCACTAGATGGCCTCCAAGATTGCAAAAACAATTCCTTTAATGGGGAGCCTTGCTTTTCTACTTTCTCTAAAGAAATACAGGGCCACAGTGTTGCCCAACTTGAAGGGATACCGTTCTGATTCTATGTGGTTGTGATCAGGGGTTGCCATTTGCTTAGATTCCAATGTGAATGGTGCTTCCCTTCCTGGAGTTGGGCAACACGCTGACACTGAAGTCTCTTCATGACATTTTTGTAAGTTTTCAAATTCAATGATTAGGTATACTTGTTTAAAAGTGTCAGAAACTGAGATGGTATAAATTTGGAAGGCCTAGAGTGGACAATGGTGGTGATTAAATGTACAAATATAAAGACGTTTTTGCATGAGGGAGAACGAATTCAACATTGCAAGGGGTTGAAAATGGATGTTATATAGGAAAAGGTATAATCAATGCAAGCTAGGGTCTAAACAATAGTAACATTGTAATAGGCTTTCACTGAGTGTGACAAAGGCATTATGCCAATACTAAATGTTAACAAGCAGGATGGGGGGAGGGGAGTGTTGGGGGAGAGGTATGGATTATATGTGGAAGACAAGGAAATGCTATCATATAGATACAGAGGTGAAGAAATTTCTATTTACTTAAGTTGGATTGTTTGATGTGCAAATAAAATTGTCTAAAAATGAACAGAGAGAAACAAGTGCTAGAGAAAATGTGGAGAAAGAGATGTAACTATTCACTATTGGTAAGGAAGCTCAGAGGTGCAGCCCCTCCAGAGGGCAGCATGGTGGTTCCAGAGGAGGCTAGGATTGGGGTTGCCACATGATCCTGCAACCTCGTTGTAGATATACACCTGGAGGAAATGAGAGTGGGGACACGAGTGGACATTTGCACACTGGTATTTACCACAGCAGTGGTCCAGGATTCGCAATGGATGGAGGTGCCTAAGGGTACAAAGACTGGGAACTGCAGTGTACACATACAATAGACTACTGAGCAGCTGCAAGAAGGAATGAAACTGTGAGGCATGCTAGTAGGTGAATGAAACTTAAGGACTATGTGTTGAATAAAATGTCAGAAACAAAATTTTATCATACCTCACTCATATGGATTAAATATAATAAACAAACTCAGAGAATTGAAGTCGATAGCATGAGTTATCAGGTTGGGGCCTATTGTAAAGGTTCCTAGATTGTAAGCTCTTTCAGCAGTCACGTATTTTTAGGAGTTGTAACTGACATTTCTAAATTCTGAGATACTGAGCTTCTTGTAGATAACCTCTTCATTTCCTGAAACTGCAGGTATTTATGTGAGACTCAAATTTAGGGAACTGAAACTATGAAAGTCAGAATTACCCGATTCAGCAACTGTTAAAAAAAGCTGAAAAAGTGATGAGACATCATCTAGACATATGAATGAAGCTGACTGGGATAGGACTACAGTAAATCAGGATACTAGATAAAGGATAACAGGGCCCATATTTTCAAACTTCAGCCTCTGTGCGAGACCAAAGGGAGAGATGTTTATTGATGCAAAATTCATATTTTAGGTAGCTCATTGTTTGATTTAACTTGTATAGTCAGTTTACTTGAATACGATAATTACATGGAATCTTGAATAGAGCATGAAATCTTGTTGATTTGTACAGGTTAGTATATACGCTAATATATCCCAGAGTAATTTGGGAGAATAAAAATAAATAGAATTAAAAAAGTCCCCTTGGGGGACAAGATAGAAAGAAGGAAATATTAAACTTCCCCATCTGGAGAATTCCTGATATTCTCTCAAGCAGTGGGGACAGCCAAATCAATAAACTGAGCCCTTGATCTTGGGGCTTACCCCTATGAAGCTTATTCCTTCAAAGGAGGAGCTAAGTCTACAGATAATTATGCCTAAGAGTCACCCCCAGAGAACCTCTTTTGTTGCTTAGATATGGCCTCTCTCTCTAAGCCAATTTGACAGGTGAACTCACTACCCCTCCCCACATGGGACATGACTCCCAGGGGAGTAAATCTCCCTGACAACGTGGGAGAAGACACCTGGGATGAGCCAGGACCTGGCATCATGGGACTGAGAATACCTTCTTGACCAAAAGGGGAAAGAGAGAAATGAGACAAAATAAAGTTTCAGTGGCTAAGAGATTTCAAACAGAGTTGAGAGGTTATCCTGAAGCTTACTCTTACGCATTCTATAGATATCCCTTTTGTTTCATAGATTTTATAGATTCTATAGATTTTCTTTTGTTTCATTTTTCCTTTCCAAAAAAAAAAAAAAAGAAAATCACACCTTGTTCCTATTTTTCTATTATATTAATCATTTTTAAGTATTCACAAAAGTTGGAAAAATGTTTAAAATATGTTAATCAGGAAAAAAGTCAACATACTGAATACTTAGTATCTCGGTTTTTGTCAAAAAAAAAAAAGTGTGTGTGATGTGCACAGAGATAGGGAAAAAAGTAAAAGAAGATAATCCATAAAATTAAGAGTACTCATCTTTGGATGGCGGGTGTGCTGGTTTGAAAAGATGTATGTCCCCTAGAAAAGCCATGTTTTAATCAAAATCCCATTTCGTAAAGGCAGAATAATCCCTACTCAATACTGTATGCTTGAAACTGTAATTAGATCATATCCCGGAGATGTGATTTAATCAAGAGTGGTTGTTAAGTTGGATTAGGTGACAACATGTCTCCACCCATTTGGGTGAGTCTTGATAAGTTTCTGGACTCCTATAAAAGAGGAAACATTTTGGAAAATGAAGGAGATTTGGAGAGAGCAGAGAATACCACAGCACCACGAAGCAGAGAGTCCACGACCCAGCGACCTTTGAAATGAAAAAGGAAAACACCTCCCAGGGAGTTTCATGAAACCAGAAGCCAGGAGAGAAAACTAGCAAATGACCACCGTGTTTGCCATGTGCCCTTCCAGCTGAGAGAGAAGCCCTGACTGTGTTCACCATATGCCTTCTCACTTGAGAGAGAAACCCTGAACTTCACTGGCCTTCTTGAACCAAGGTATCTTTCCCTGGATGCCTTTGATTGGATATTTCTATAGACTTGTTTTAATTGGGACATTTTCTCAGCCTTAGAACTGTAAAAGAGCAACTTATTAAATTCCTCTTTCTAAAAGCCATTCCGTTTCTGGTATATTGCATTCCGGAAGCTAGCAAACTAGAACAGCGGGTCTATGGACTTTTTTCTTCTTACATTTATTTATACTTTTCAGTATTTTCCAAATATTCTATAATTACTATGTATTACTATTTTCAATACCAGGGAAAAGCTCATAATAGTTTTCTGATTATAAATGTAATAGATATTGTTTTTCTTCATCTTATTTAATCTCTATTTTATGAACTTTTCCACAGCAAAATATCACTCTTACCTCTCTTGTATCCTATATCAATCTCTGAAAAGTTGTTTGCCAAAGTTTCATTCATCACCTTCTTCATATTCAAACATACTCACTAAGCTTCAGTTGCCATGCATATTTTGATGGTTTTAAATTCATCTCCTAGCCAGACATTTCTCATGTACTCCAAACCCACACACGCAACTGTCTGCTGTGTATATATACTTGGGTGCCTCATAGGCACCCAAACTCAATATTCCCGAAACTGAATTCATTCCCAACCCTACTCCTACCCTATTCCCTGCCTGCTAACGTGTTCCTCCTTCTGTATTCCCTAAGCCATTGAATGACACCACTAGCACCCTTACTGACATTTCTTTCCCATTCCCCACATAGTTGCCAATATTTGGCACATATTTGTCAGTCACCAAACTTCCACATCAACTTTAGCTCTTATCACTTAGTTGGTATATTTCATCCCCACTGCCATCTCTTAATCTAAATTAGCATGAGACCACCTTTTATCAGGCCTTCTTGACCCCAATCCCTTCCACTGCAACTCTGTTTCCACTGCAAACAGAGAGATCTTAAAAGAATGCAAATATTATAATGTCATTTACCGGCTTCAAAAATACTTCACTGACCCCTTATTGCCCTTAGGCTACTGCCTTTTATTATCTGTCCCCTTTTTTTTCTATCTTCATCCTTTCCTGTATCTCCTCTCACTGTAGCTCACTCATACTAAATAGCCTGTATTTCTCTGAATTCTTCAAGCTCCAGTTCTTTGCATGTATTCCTTCTGCATGGGCTCTACCACCTCCACCCACCTAGTTCAAGGTCTAAGGCAGTATTTGTAAGGAAGTTTGTAATACTAAATAAACAAAAGATTATCTCAGCTTCTCTTTAAGAAACTAGAAAAACAGAGAGTAAATGAAACCTAAAGTGAGCAAAAGAGAGGAAATAAAGATCAGGACGAAATCAATGAAAAAAAAAAGAAAGAAAGAAAGCAGAATAACAAAGAATATTAATGAAACCAAAAGCTTGGGTTTTTTTTTTTAAGATCTATAAAATGTATAAACCTCTAGAAAGGTGATTTATATCACCTATAAATCAGATAGGTGATATAAATTACCAATATCACAAGGAGAGAGGGATATCACTACACAGTCTGCAGTTATTTGAATTAATAAAAAAATATTATGAACAATTTTTATGCCAATAAATTTGACAACTTACATGAAATGGGCAAATTCCTGCTAACTACCAAAGTTCATTCAAGAAGAAACAGATAACCTGTATTGCTCTTTATCTATTAAAGAAATTGAATTTATAGTTATTTTCCATAATGAAGTCACTAGGAAATTCCTCCAAATATTTAAGGGGAAAAAAAGATAAATTTTCCACTTTTCCAGAAGATTAAAAAAGAGAGAATATTTCCTAACCCATTCTATGAGGCCAACATTTCCATAATAACAAAGCCAGGCAAAGATATAATAAGAAAATTAAAGATCAATTTATACTCTGTGAACATAGATGCCAAAACTGAATTTTAGTAATTCAAATCTAATCGCACATAAAAAAGATAATATATTATGATCAAGTGGTTTTTATGTAATGGAATGTAAGGTTAGGTTAACATGCAAAAATAAATCTTTGGGGGCACACGGGTGGTTCAGTGGTAGAATGCTCATCTTTCATTCAGGAGACCCGGGTTCAATTCCTGGACCATACATACAAAAATAAATAAATAAATAAATAAATAAATACATCTTGGCTGGCAATGGAGGCTCAGTGGTAGAGTTCTTGCCTGCTGTGCCAGAGACCTGGGTTCGATTTCCAGTGCCTGTACATGCAAAATAAATAAATAAATAAATCTATATAGTCAATACAATTAACAGACCAAATAAGAAAAAAAAAGATGATTATCTCAACAGATACAGAAAAGCCTTTGATAAAATCTAACATCCACTCCTGGTTTTTAAAAAAAAAACTCTCAGAAAACTAGGAATAGAAGGAAACTTCAACTTGATAAAGAACATGACCTAGAGTTGGGTGGTTATGAATATATGTTTTTATATTTTTATATATATATATGTCTATATACATAATATTTAGCATGAATTATTTCCCCTAAGATCAGGAACAAGCCAAAGATGTTCACTCTCACCACTTCTTTTTAACATTGTACTGGAGGTTCTGTCCAGGTCAATAGAAAAAGTAGAAAATTAAAAACATCCAGCATGGAAAAGAAGTAAACTTTCTTTTTCACAGATGACATGATTTATGTAGAAAATACAAATGGGATATATAAAATAAAGTTACTAGAATGTATAAGTGAGTTTAGCAAGGTTGCAGTATAAAAGGTCAAATACAAAAATCTATTGCATTCACATATACTTGCAATGAACAATGTGAATATGAAATTTTATACAATTTTGAATACCATAAAATATGACAAATACATGCACAATTGTACAACAAAAACTACAAAACATTGCTGAGAAAAATTTAAAGTCACAATAAATGGAAATGTATACAATTTTCATAAATCAGAAGACTTAATATTAATAGCTAATCTGTGTCAGTTCTCCTCAGATTGATCCACAATTCAATGAGATACCAGTTAAAATCCCAACAAGCTTTTTTGGTAGAAATTGACAAGCTGATTCTAAAATTAATATTGAAAAAAGAACCTACAAAAGCCAAAATAACTTTGAAAAAGAATAAAATTAGAGGACTCATACTTTCTAATTTCATGATCTATTATAAACCTGTGGTAATCAAGACAGCTTGATAGTGCCGTAAAGATCAACAAATACCTCAATGCAACAGAATGAGAGTCTAGAAACAGAACCCACACAGATATGGGGAAAAGAAGTGTAACAAATAAGGTATCAGTGGCTGAAAGAGAGTTCAAATAGAGCCCACAGACTACTCTGGATGTCACTCTTATGTAAGCTTCAGTTAGACATTGCTGCCTCCCACAACTTGCCAACCCCAACCAAAACCATTCCATACAATCCTAAAGAACACCTAGGGAGATATATAAAATGCTACAAAGGATCCATGCATTAAGGTAACTTTGCAGAAACCTACAACCTCCAGATAGGTCCCTGGACCAAATAAGTCCTGAAATGCAGAGGGGCAGCCTCTCCAGAACATCAACTAGTTCCATCCTTCTATCCCATATTACTGACATGCCCTCCCAACATGAAAAAGTTAGAATGTGTATAGCCCAAATATCCCTAAACAGTGAGAGAAAGATCAATGTTGATAGTGGATGTGTTGGTTGGAAAGGATTATGCACCCTAGAAAAGCCATATTTTAATCCTTATCCAATCTTGTGGGAACAACCATTTATTTTAATTCCTATTCGATAATGTAGGTTGGAATCTTGATTAGATTATGTACTAAGAGATGTGACTTGCCCAATTGTGGGTATTAACCTTAGACTAGAGGGAGATATGACTCACCCACTCCAGGTGGGCCTTGATAAGTTTACTTGAATCTTTTAAAAGAGGAGACACTTTTTGGAAAAAGCCACAGGAAAGGAAAGAGCCATGAGAACCATGAGAGCCCACGCAGACAGAGACCTTTGGAGATGAAGAAGGAAATCACCCTTGGGGAAGCTTCATGAAAGAAGAAACCTGGAGAGAAAGCTAGCAGAGGTCGCCATGTTCGTCATGTGCCACTCCAGTTGAGAAAGAAACCCTGAACTTCATTGGCCTTTCTTGAGAGAAGGTAACCTCTTGTTGGTGCCTTAATCTGGACATTTTTATTGCTTTAATTGGATATGTTCATGGCCTTAGAACTGTAAACTTGGAACTTAATCAATTCCCTCTTTTAAAAGCCATTCCATTTCTGGTATATTGCATTCCAGCAGCTTGCAAACTGGAACATGGAGTTATACAGAGAAGGTAGAGTTTAACAAAGGAGTACGATTGCTGAATCATTATATTGATATTTCTTTTAGTTTCCAGTATCTTAGCACAGCTAGATGTAAAAACCTAAAATTGTGGAATTGAAAGCCATACCAAACTCTGAAGTCTTTTCTACAACTGATTGTTGAGATGTGCTTAGAAATTTATTGCTTTTTTGTATAAATGTTATTTTTGACAGAAAAAAGTCTGCTGTGATTATTTTATATATATAAAGAGAGAGAGAGTATATGTGCTCTGGAGCAGCTAGGAGGAAAAATCTTAGATGATAGAATGGTAGCCCATGACAAAGTCTGGGGTCTGTTCTGTAACTATTTGTTGAAGAGTGCACTGAAAGTTGCTGTTTTTTTCTTTCTTTGCTTTGTATATACGTTATATTATACAATTTTAAAAGTTAAAAAAAAAAAGGTAATAGTCCCACAGCAGAAAGATACAAAAAGAGGGCCAAGATGTGGCGATTTTCCTTCTTTCCGGATCTTGGAGGAAAGATTCAACTAAGCAAGATTGGACACACACACACATACATACAAATACCTTATTATTCTAGAAGTGTCATCAGTTTCAAAGTATTTTAAATAATTCTGAAACCTAAGAAACTTCCCAGGAAATAGACAGACTCTCTTCTTTTCACAATAGTTGTTTTTCTAAAACTGATACCTTCTCCAACCTTATCTGATTTTCTAACTTGCCTGGGCTCCCCATACTTTCCTACAGTGGGCATGATATTGATGATGTCATGCAGCTGATGAAGAATATGAGGTATTTAAAAATTATCTAAGATAATAGGCTAATGAGAAGATTATTTAAAAATAAAAATAGACCGCCCCCTACCAAGCCGCCCAGTACGACAGGCATTTCTTTTCCAAAGAAAAAAATCACAGGAACCACAACCCCTGTGTTACAAAGTTCTGTTGCAGTCAGTGGGGGTATGAGACCGGAGAGGTGGAGCTGAGCAGGAGTCTCCACACACTGCGCAGCTGCCTGGTCGACAGGTCAGTGGCTGCATTTGCGGGTCCGGGAACCACAGGGGGTTCTTGGGTGCCAGAGCACACCATAGGGCTTGGAATCCTGACAGGCAGAGACCAATCCCTGTGTCTGATGCTCCTTTTGTCTACGTTGTCAACAGACAGGTAGAACGTATGGAATAAAAATGAGTAATAGAGTTAACAAGTGTTAAAATCAATGTAGTTGGCACTTCCGGAGAAGATGGCGGCTTAGTAAGACGCGCGGGTCTTAGTTCCTCCTCCAGAACAGCTACTAGGGTAGTAGAAATGATACAGAACAGCTCCCAGAGCCACGACAGAGACCAAGTAGACAGCGTACCCCATTCTGGAACGGCTGACTGGCTGGGAGAACCCGCTCCGGTGAGACCACCGAGGGGCGCGGGCTTCCCCGGGCCAGGGCAGCAGGCGGCCGGAGTCCCTCCCTCCCTTCTTCCTGGGCCGGCTGGGAGAATTGGACAGGCGGTTCCCTCAAGCCGTGGCGGCTGGTGCCCACCCCCCACGCACAGCCCCCCGGACTAGCTGGGAGAATTGGATTGGAGATCCCCAAGCCACGGAGAATGGCGACCAGGGTCCCTTCCAAACACGTGGCTTCCCAGTCCGGCTGGGAACGGTGGATAGGCACTCCCCCAAGCCACGGCGGCTGGTGCCCCCCCCCGCCATGCTTGGCGCCCCAGGCAGGCTGGGAAATTTGGACAGGCACTCCCCCAAGCAGCGGAGGCCAGCGCCCCCCCACCACGCTTGGCGCCCCAGGCTGGCTGGGAAATTTGGACAGCCGCTCCCCCAAGCCGCGGAGGCTGGCGACCCTCCCCGCGCATGGATCTCTGGGCCGGCTGGGAGATTCAGATTGGCACTCCCCCAAGCCGCTTCGGCTGGCGACCCCCCCACAGCGAGAGTTTTCCAAAGTTAAAGGAGCCACAGCATCTTTTACTGGTGGGACCCACAGACAGATGAGTGCCACGAGCGCCACCTACTGGGCAGGATAAGAAAAACAGAGCCGAGATTTCACAGAAAAATCTTTCAACCAGCTGGGTCTCACACCCAGGGAAATCTGATTAAATGCCCAGACGCCAGCAGAAGATAATGGATCACGCTCAGAAAACTGAAAATATGGCCCAGTCAAAGGAACAAACCAATAGTTCAAATGAGATACAGGAGCTGAGAAAACTAATGCTGAATATACGAACAGAAATGGAAAACCTCTCCAAAAACCAAATCGATAAATTGAGGGAGGACATGAAGAAGACATGGGCTGAACAAAAAGAAGAAATAGAAAAACTGAAAAAACAAATCACAGAACTTATGGGAGTGAAGGATAAAGTAGAAAAGCTGGAAAAAACAATGGATACCTACAATGGTAGATTTAAAGAGCCAGAAGCTAGAATTAGTGAATTGGAGGATGGAACATCTGAATTCCAAAAAGAAACAGAAACTATAGGGAAAAGAATCGAAAAATTTGAACAGGGGATCAGGGAACTGAATGACAATATGAAGCGCACAAATATACGTGTTGTGGGTGTCCCAGAAGGAGAAGAGAAGGGAAAAGGAGGAGAAAAACTAATGGAAGAAATTATTACTGAAAATTTCCCAACTCTTATGAAAGACCTAAAATTACAGATCCAAGAAGTGCAGCACACCCCAAAGAGAATAGACCCAAATAGGCATTCTCCAAGACACTTACTAGTTAGAATGTTAGAGGTCAAAGAGAAAGAGAGGATCTTGAAAGCAGCAAGAGAAAAACAATCCATCACATACAAGGGAAACCCAATAAGACTATGTGTAGATTTCTCAGTAGAAACCATGGAAGCTAGAAGAGAGTGGGATGATATATTTAAATTACTAAAAGAGAAAAACTGCCAACCAAGACTTCTATATCCAGCAAAATTGTCCTTCAAAAATGAGGGAGAAATTAAAACATTCTCAGACAAAAAGTCACTGAGAGAATTTGTGACCAAGAGACCAGCTCTGCAAGAAATACTAAAGGGAGCACTAGAGTCAGATATGAAAAGACAGAAGAGAGAGGTATGGAGAAGAGTGTAGGAAGAAGGAAAGTCAGATATGATATATATAATACAAAAGGCAAAATGGTAGAGGAAAATATTATCCAAACAGTAATAACACTAAATGTTAATGGACTGAATTCCCCAATCAAAAGACATAGACTGGCAGAATGGATTAAAAAACAGGATCCTTCTATATGCTGTCAACAGGAAACACATCTTAGACCCAAAGATAAACATAGGTTGAAAGTGAAAGGTTGGGAAAAGATATTTCATGCAAATAACAACCAGAAAAGAGTGGGAGTAGCTATACTAATATCCAACAAATTAGACTTTAAATGTAAAACAGTTAAAAGAGACAAAGAAGGACACTATATACTAATAAAAGGAACAATTAAACAAGAAGACATAACAATCATAAATATTTATGCACCGAACCAGAATGCCCCAAAATACATGAGGAATACACTGCAAACACTGAAAAGGGAAATAGACTCATATACCATAATAGTTGGAGACTTCAATTCACCACTCTCATCAATGGACAGAACATCTAGACAGAGGATCAACAAAGAAATAGAGAATCTGAATATTACTATAAATGAGCTAGACTTAACAGACATTTATAGGACATTACATCCCACAACAGCAGGATACACCTTTTTCTCAAGTGCTCATGGATCATTCTCAAAGATAGACCATATGCTAGGTCACAAAGCAAGTCTTAACAAATTTAAAAAGATTGAAATCACACACAACACTTTCTCGGATCATAAAGGAATGAAGTTGGAAATCAATAATAGACGGAGTGCCAGAAAATTCACAAAGATGTGGAGGCTCAACAACACACTCTTAAACAACGAGTGGGTCAAAGAAGAAATTGCAAGAGAAATTAGTAAATACCTAGAGGCAAATGAAAATGAAAACACAACATATCAAAACCTATGGGACACAGCAAAGGCAGTGCTAAGAGGGAAATTTATTGCCCTAAATGCCTATATCAGAAAAGAAGAAAAGGCAAAAATGCAGGAATTAACTGTCCACTTGGAAGAACTGCAGAAAGAACAGCAAACTAACCCCAAAGCAAGCAAAAGGAAAGAAATAACAAAGATTAGAGCAGAAATAAATGAAATTGAAAACATGAAAACAATAGAGAAAATCAATAAGACCAGAAGTTGGTTCTGTGAGAAAATCAATAAGATTGATGGGCCCTTATCAAGATTGACAAAAAGAAGAAGAGAGAGGATGCAAATAAATAAGATCAGAAATGGAAGAGGAGACATAACTACTGACCTCACAGAAATAAAGGAGGTAATAACAGGATACTATGAACAACTTTACGCTAATAAATACAACAATTTAGATGAAATGGACAGGTTCCTGGAAAGACATGAACAACCAACTTTGACTCAAGAAGAAATAGATGACCTCAACAAACCAATCACAAGTAAAGAAACTGAATCAGTCATTCAAAAGCTTCCCAAAAAGAAAAGTCCAGGACCAGACAGGTTCACATGTGAATTCTATCAAACATTCCAGAAAGAGTTAGTACCAACTCTCCTCAAACTCTTCAAAAAAATCGAAGTGCAGGGAAAGCTACCTAATTCATTCTATGAAGCCAACATCACCCTCATACCAAAACCAGGCAAAGATATTACAAAAAAGAAAACTACAGACCAATCTCTCTAATGAATATAGATGCAAAAATCCTCAACAAAATTCTAGCAAATCTAATCCAACAACACATTAAAAGAATTATACATCATGACCAAGTAGGATTCATCCCAGGTATGCAAGGATGGTTCAACATAAGAAAATCAATTAATGTAATACACCATATCAACAAATCAAAGCAGAAAAATCACATGATCATCTCAATTGAAGCAGAGAAGGCATTTGACAAGATTCAACATCCTTTCCTGTTGAAAACACTTCAAAGGATAGGAATACAAGGGAACTTCCTTAAAATGATAAAGGGAATATATGAAAAACCCACAGCTAATATCATCCTCAATGGGGAAAAATTGAAAACTTTCCCCCTAAGATCAGGAACAAGACAAGGATGTCCATTATCACCACTATTATTCAACATCGTGTTGGAGGTTCTAGCCAGAGCAATTAGACAAGAAAAAGAAATACAAGGCATCAAAATTGGAAAGGAAGAAGTAAAACTATCACTGTTTGCAGACGATATGATACTATACGTCAAAAACCCGGAAAAATCCACAACAAAACTACTAGAGCTAATAAATGAATACAGCAAAGTAGCAGGTTACAAGATCAACATTCAAAAATCTGTAGCATTTCTATACACTAGTAATGAACAAGCTGAGGGGGACATCAAGAAACGAATCCCATTTACAATTGCAACTAAAAGAATAAAATACCTAGGAATAAATTTAACTGAAGAGACAAAAAACCTATACAAAGAAAACTACAAAAAACTGTTAAAAGAAATCACAGAAGACCTAAATAGATGGAAGGGCATACGGTGTTCATGGATTGGAAGACTAAATATAGTTAAGATGTCAATCCTACCTAAATTGATTTACAGATTCAATGCAATACCAATCAAAATCCCAACAACTTATTTTTCAGAAATAGAAAAACCAATAAGCAAATTTATCTGGAAGGGCAGGGTGCCCCGAATTGCTAAAAGTATCTTAAGGAAAGAAAACGAAGCTGGAGGTCTCATGCTGCCGGACTTTAAGGCATACTATGAAGCCACAGTGGTCAAAACAGCATGGTATTGGCATAAAGATAGATATATCAACCAATGGAATCCAATAGAGTGCTCAGATATAGACCCTCTCATCTATGGACATTTGATCTTTGATAAGGCAGTCAAGCCAACTCACCTGGGACAGAACAGTCTCTTCAATAAATGGTGCCTAGAGAACTGGATATCCATATGCAAAAGAATGAAAGAAGACCCATCTCTCACACCCTATACAAAAGTTAACTCAAAATGGATCAAAGATCTAAACATTAGGTCTAAGACCATAAAACAGTTAGAGGAAAATGTAGGGAGATATCTTATGAAACTTACAACTGGAGGCGGTTTTATGGACCTTAAACCTAAAGCAAGAGCACTGAAGAAGGAAATAAATAAATGGGAGCTCCTCAAAATTAAACACTTTTGTGCATCAAAGAACTTCATCAAGAAAGTAGAAAGACAGCCTACACAATGGGAGACAATATTTGGAAACGACATATCAGATAAAGGTCTAGTATCCAGAATTTATAAAGAGATTGTCCAACTCAACAACAAAAAGGCAGCCAACCCAATTACAAAATGGGTAAAAGACTTCAACAGACACCTCTCAGAAGAGGAAATACAAATGGCCAAAAGGCACATGAAGAGATGCTCAATGTCCCTGGCCATTAGAGAAATGCAAATCAAAACTGCAATGAGATATCATCTCACACCCACCAGAATGGCCATTATCAACAAAACAGAAAATGACAAGTGCTGGAGAGGATGCGGAGAAAGAGGCACACTTATCCACTGTTGGTGAGAATGTCAAATGATGCAACCACTGTAGAAGGCAGTTTGGCGGTTCCTCAAAAAACTGAATATAGAATTGTCATACGACCCAGCAATACCATTGCTAGGTATCTACTCAAAGGACTTAAGGGCAAAGACACAAACGGACATTTGCACACCAATGTTTATAGCAGCGTTATTTACAATTGCAAAGAGATGGAAACAGCCAAAATGTCCATCAACAGACGAGTGGCTAAACAAACTGTGGTATATACATACAATGGAATATTATGCAGCTTTAAGACAGAATAAATTTATGAAGCATGTAACAACATGGATGGACCTAGAGAACATGATACTGAGTCAGTCTAGTCAAAAACTAAAGGACAAATACTGTATGGTCCCACTGATGTGAACCGACATTCGAGAATAAACTTAGAATATGTCATTGGTAACAGAGACCAGCAGGAATTAGAAACAGGGTAAGATAATGGGTATTTGGAGCTGAAGGGATACAGACCGTGCAACAGGACTAGATACAAAAACTCAAAAATGGACAGCACAATAATACCTAATTGTAAAGTAATCATGTTAAAACACTGAATGAAGCTGCATCTGAGCTATAGGGGTTTTTTTGTTTGTCTGTTTGTTTGTGTCTTTTTTTTTACTATTATTATTATTTTTATTTTTCTCTCTATATTAACATTCTATATCTTTTTCTGTTGTTTTGCTAGTTCTTTTCCTAAATCGATGCAAATGTACTAAGAAATGATGATCATGCATCTATGTGATGATGTTAAGAATTACTGATTGCATATGTAGAATGGAATGATTTCTAAAAAAAAAAAAAATCAAAAAAATAAATAAATAAAAATAAAAATAACAAGGAAATTTTCCTGCATACTAAAATGTATCCTCTTTCCCTACTAGGTTGCATTCTCTGCTGATGAAGAGTTTTTGTGTTCTTTTGTTTTCTTTTTAATAACATCTCTTTGAAAGGGAAGGTCAAGAGAGAGCCTGAAAAACTAGAGGGGATTTAGGGGAATCTAAAGCTTGTTGCAATACCTCAAAAAGCACATATCAAAAGACACCCTTTAGTGATATTTGTACTTTAGGAAAACATTTGACATATGGAGACAGATCTAACCCTTAAGCAGGGAAGTTTTTGAGATAAGAAAGGAAAAGCTATATCCCCTGGGTCCATGACATACATTAAGGGAAAGATGAAGTGACTTTAGATGCATGCTAGATAAACAAATCCAGCAATTAGACTTACAGCCCTAAACTTAGAGCCTGGACCTCATTAGCCTATATCAGAAAAAGGCAGATGGAGCTCTCCTAGCAGTTGTACGTTTGGTGTCTAGAGAGATGCTTTTTGTGACACATAGAGGAAGCCCAGCTTCCCTCATTTTTGAAAGATAATTTGGCAGATACAACATTCTTAAGCGGCAAATTTTACTTTTAGCACTTTAAATGTCATACCACTGCCTTCTTGTCTCCATAGTTTCCAAACAGAAATCAGCATTTATTCTTATTTTCAGGGTCCCTTATACATGACATATTGCTTCTCACTTGCGGCTTTCAGATTTCTCTATTTTTGTCATTTGACCATTTGATTAAACATGGCACAGTGTGGAGCTATTTGGTTTTATCCTATTTGGAGCTTGTTGAGTGTCTCAGATGTTTATATTCATGTCTTTTGTTAAATTTGGGATTTTCCTGCTATTGTTTCTTTGGAAATACTTTGCCCCTTTTTCTTTTTCTTCTCCCTGGGACTCCCACAATGCATATATTGGTATGCTTGATAGTGTCCCACAGGTTCCTCAGGCTCTGTTCACTTTTCCTTATTCTTTCCTGTTTCTACTCATCATACTTTATGATTTCAATTGCCTTATCTTCAAATTTACTGATTCCTTATTTTGCCAGCCCCAATCTGCTATGGAACCCCTCTACGGAATTTGTATTTCCTGTTACTGTGGCACTCAGCTCCATAGGTTCCTTTTCATAGTAATTTCCATCACTCTATTGATATTCTGTTTGTGTTTATCTGTCATTTTCCTGTTTCCCTTTTTAGTTCTTTGTCCATTTTTTTAAAACTCTTTGAGTACATTTAGGACCATTTTTAAAAAATTATTTGTCCTTTGTCTTGTCCTCCTCATTGATGGTTTCTAACACTTTAATCTTCTCCTTTGCCTGTCTCTTCAGATCCTCTTTCCTTATATGCTTTTTTTTTTAATCTTCTTTTGAAACCTGGACCTTGCTATATTTTAACATACTATTGCTGGAATTTAGACTCTGAGGCATCTTTTCCTTAAATTTATATTCATCTAGTGTTATGACTGAGTTTTCATTGAATGCTAGGGCCTAACAAAAAAAGAAAAAAAGAAAGCAACTTTCCTAGTCTTTGAAGATTGACTTATGCAAAGGCTCTCCTTCTGAGCTTATCTGTACAATAATTTTAGGAAATAGCTCAAGGTCAAAGCATAGGGCTTCCCTGATCCTTTCTATGCATGTGTCCTGTCTTAGGCATGTACCTGGGTGTTAGAAAAAATGCTGTACTTGAAAGTAAATAAATGCTCACCAGATTGTGGAGAAGAAAAGAATTTATCCAAGATCTTGCAAGAATGGGCACCCAGTCAAACACAAAATGGTGGCTGATGTGCCAAACAAGATATTGCCAAAACGGTTATATCTGTGCCTAGCTCACCAACCCTCCCGTTTTTCCACTGTTTGGATACTCCAGAGCTTACAGCCTATTCGGATAGTCTAATTCAAATTTCTGGTGGAAGGGTCCTGCTTTTGATTATGTTTTATTTTTCAATGACCCTGGCCATTACTTATTTAAACTGTTTCCACCTGTTTGGTGCTAATTCTAGGCTTGCGTTGAAGGTGCTCTCCTCCCCTGCCTGCAAAACCAGTTTGAGTTATTCTGCAGCCCTTTCCTGTGCCATCTTGTGTGAAAGCTAAACTTAATTTTCTTACACTGGGGCCCTAGAAATTACACCATTTACATGGACACTAATGTCTCCGCTTCCCTAGGAAGAAGTGTTCTCACGGCCCTCAACAAAGCACCGTATGTCCTACTGCCTACAGAGCCATGAGGTGACTGCTCTCTCCCACAGGATTCTGCAGGAGAGCTCCATGATCTGCCTTCTACATACAAGACAAGTTCTGAAGAGCAAACCTGTGATGAGTGGCCAATCCCTCAGGACACCATCAGAGATTGGGCCACACATCTATGCTCACAATATGTAGATGAAGTTACTCAGCAAACTCGGTACTGGGAGCATGGGCTAGCTGTGCACCAAGCCAGAGAGGGAGAGAGAGAGGGGCCAGCCAGGGCACCATGAGATCCTACTGCTTTAAAGTTGCCTTTTTCTTCATTAGGTGCTTGCCTTTTGTTGCAATCCTTTATCTTGTTTTTGTTTTGTTTGTTTTTTTAACTTTGAGAACTATGTTTCTGCCAGTTCTTGCTGTTGTTCAAATCTTCTGTGGGGGTACCAAACCCTGAAGCTTCTCACTCTGTCATCTTGATAGGGGTGGGCCAGCATATCCTTTTTTTTTTCTGTATGCTGTATGGTGGGGATCACATTTCATTCTTTTTCCATGTGACTATCCCATTATTGCAGCACCACTTGTTTTTTTTTTGCAGAGGTGGGGGGGTTGTGCATGGGCCAGGAATCGAATCCAGGTCCCCCATATGGCAGGTTAGAATTCTATCACTGAACTATCCTTGTACCCCAACATATCCCTTTTTAAAATCTGATTTCTCTCCACTATCCTTGTACCCCAACATATCCCTTTTTAAAATCTGATTTCTCTCCATCTTGCAGACCCAGCACTAAAGGGTCTGAAATAATTAAAACGTTTTAAGTCTGTGCAATCTTCTTTCTCTGTTAAGAGTGCATTCTCTACCCACCCCACTCTGGCACTGTGTGCTGTTTTGAAAGGATGTATGGACCCTAGAAAAGCCATGTTTAAATCCTAATCCCATTTTGTAAAGGCAGCCATTTCTTCTAATCCCTGCCCAGCACCTCATCTCAAAACTTTGATTGGATTATCTCCCTGGAGATGTGACTCAATCAAGAGCAGTTGTTAAACTGGATTAAGTGGAGACATGTCTCCACCCATTCGGGTGGGTCTTAATTAGTTTACTGGAATCCTATAAAAGAGGAAACATTTTGGAGACAGCAGGCGATTCGGAGAGAACAGAGAAGAACAACCGAGCCACGAGAAAGCCACAGCAGAGAGTGCTGCAGAACCACAAAGCAGAGAGTCCACCAGTCAGCGACTTTCGGAGATCAAGAAAGAAAACGCCTCCCAGGGAGCTGGAGAGGAAGCTAGCAGATGACTCCGTGTTCACCATGTGTCCTTCCAGCCAAGACAGAAACCCTAGCCATGTTCACCATGTGCCTTTCCACTTGAGAGAGAAATCCTGAACTTCATCAGACTTCTTGAATCAAGGTATCTTTCTCTGGATGCCTTAGATTGGACATTTCTATAGACTTGCTTTAACTGGGACATTTCCACAGCCTAAAAAACTGTTAACTTACAGTTTTTAAGTTTTTTTTTAAAGCTGTTCCATTTCTGGCATATTGCA
Source organism: Tamandua tetradactyla (assembly GCF_023851605.1). Classification (NCBI taxonomy): domain Eukaryota; kingdom Metazoa; phylum Chordata; class Mammalia; order Pilosa; family Myrmecophagidae; genus Tamandua; species Tamandua tetradactyla. The sequence continues at coordinate 193,218,401 of NC_135327.1, read as the reverse complement.
TTCTGGCAGCTAGCAAACTAAAACATCGTGTTAAGGCTCTTACTTGCATTGTAAGGCAATACCCATCCTTGACTTTCCATTAATATAAACTATTTTTACAAAGGGCTTAAATTTCATACACGGATGGCATTTGCTTTAATAAAACACTCTGTCTTAATCATTTAAATGGCCTTATATTTTTTAAATATATTCATAAATTATTTAATTGATTTTAGTCCAAATAATAAAACTGTAAATATTAAAAGACAGGGAGGCTGTGCTGATTTGGAGATGGTATGCATCCAACAAGAGGCCATGTTCTTTTAATCCATCCCTATGCTGGTGAACCTACTATGGGTGGGAACTTTCAGTTCAATTGAGATGTAACCCAGGCCATTCAGGATGGGTCTTAATCACTTTACCAGGGTCCTTTAAGAGGATAAGAGAGAGGAAATGCCCAGAAACATTTTGGAACAAGCCAGTGAAACCAGAACCCAGGTGAGATGGACCAGCAGACCGCGCCATGTGTCTTTCCATGTGACAGAGGAATTCCAGATACCAGCAGCCTCTCCTCAGAGAAGGCATATTCCTCTTGAGGCTTTAATTTGAACATTTTCATGGCCGTAGAACTGTAGATTTGTAATCTAATAAATCCCCATTGAGAAAACCAACCCCTTTCTGGTATATTGCATTTTGGCAGCTTTAGCAAATGGTAACAGAGGCCTAGGGGTCAGCAAAAAAGATCCAAAAAGAAAGTTTAAAAGAGGGGACCAGATAGATAACAAATAACTTATCGGATCTGAAACTAAGTATTACTAAGGGCCCTCTTTCTCTCTCACTATTTTAAATAATCTGCATACACAGGGAAATATTCCCGGTTTCTTGACTTTTGTTGTTTTATTTTTGTTTTTGTTTTTTGCCCTATTTGTGTTCTATAACACTTCAGCCACAACAATCCTCAGGTGTTAAAAAATCTCAAACCCTAATAAACTTATTTTCTGATATACAAAAACCATGATGTTAACCTAGTTTTTGCTTCCTAGTCAAGAGGGAAGACCTCAAGACTTCATTTAGATTAGGAAAGACCACTAGATTGCCTATCAGGTTTCTCTTCTGCAGAATCAGGAGAGGAATAAATAACGAGGAAAAGCTAAGATACACATTCTTAGTTGGAACAGAGGAGTAAAGAGTGGAGAGAAGTTTCCCCAAATCCTAGTTCTGGATACACAGTATCCATGTTCATCCCTGCCCCGCCCACGCCACCCCCAGTTCAATACCGTGTTTTAAATAAGAAAAGAAATACAAACTTCTATTTGCTCAAGCAGAAAAAAAGAAACCAGAAAGACCACGAATAGACACAGATTTCGGGCCCCCTTTCCAGGGGTCTTCAGTCCCTCTTTTGGTCACGCGTCTTCCAGGGTCACAGCAAGTTACATGAGTAGTAGTACTCCCTAACTGCTGGCTAATGACACGTGTTAGTTCCGCAAAGCTCAGCTGCAGGAAAAGCTGAGTCCCACGCGGCTCCGAATTTCCTCCACGCCTTCCCGCACCCCGCCCCGCCCATCATGCTGACGGCCAATCGCGCCCCGCAGCGTAGCCCATCCCCGCACCGCCAGCCCCCTGCCTCTCTGTCTTTGTTCTTCCCAGCTCCCTCTCTCCCGCCTGTGCGCTCTCAGTAAACCGGGTGGCAACCGATGATTGGTGGTCGCGACGCAGCCAATCAGAAAGCGGCACCTCACGTTAGGGCTTGGAGTTTTAAACATCCGAGCCGAGAAACATGCAAAGGAGCAGGAGGAGGTGGGCTTTAGAAAGCGGAAGGAAGGAAGCGGTTCCCGTAGATCCAGCGCAGGTGCCGTGGAGGGCAGATCACTGTGCTACCGGGCCCACACTGCTCCGCGGCACTCGGACGCGGACTGAGGCGCACGCGTCCCTGCGCGGGGCTCCGAGTGCTCCGCTGCCCTGAGCGCGCGGGCCTCGGGCTGAGATTGGCCGGCCTGCGGGCTTCCTTCCTCCGCCAGCCAATTGCCAGGGAGAACTTCCTGGGGAATTTCCCTCTCACCCTCCTTTCTAGTTTCTCTTTGGAAGGCGAGGGGGCGGAGGGCCCGAAAGCCGGAGGTCCGGCAGTGCCAACAGGCTGCTGGCGCCAGCGGGCTGAACTCCACACCTCTGCGCTATAAGAGCCGCCGCCGCCGCCGCTCCGATGAAGTTCCGGAAAGCCTTCCTGCTCGTCCTCCTCTTGGCGCTGGCGCAGTTGCTGGTGGTGGCAAGCGCCCAGGAGCCCGACGCAGGTGAGCGGGCAAGCGAACCAGGGAGCGAGCGGGGCCTGGCTGGCTGACGAGCGCCGTGTTCTCCGCCCCGGCTCTGGGCTGGGGGATCGACGCCCGCAGAGCGGGTTTCGAGTATTAGAAACATTTGCTGGGCCATCGCGAGTAGATGATCGCTGATGACCCGTTGGGCTTGTGCGCAGATTCCCCTCAAGAACTCCTAGGGACGGGCACCGCGCCTGAACTCAAACTTCCTGGGAGTTTAAGGGGGGTGGCAATCGGAGTGGGTGGAATCGCGCCAGAGATCTCGGGAGAGGCGGCGAACAGGTCGGGAATTGTGGGGCACTGGAAAACCCCTGCACCCCAAGTCTTGGGCGTGAAGAGGGGCGATCCTCTCAGAGGTCCGTCTTTGCAGCTGGCTCCTTCACCCTATTTCTGTTCAAGTTTTTGTCGGGATCCAAGCTCGCTGCCCTCTTCCCGGTTCTGGGAAGCAGGGAGACCTAGGAACTGGTTAAGATTTCCAGACTTACACGCTCTCGGAGTGTGAAGGGAGAGGAGACCGCCGTTTTAAAAACTGATCCAGGTGAGAGTTGCCCCCTGCAGCCGCGGACAGCACGCATTTTATTACTTTTTTAAAAATACAGTCTATAGAATTGGAACTAATTAATTCAAGTGTTCTGCTTTGAAGAGGAAAGAGTTGGCTGGTTTATATCTTTTAGAGACCGTTCCTTTTGGGAGCATTTATTCACACGTGTGCTAGTCACTTCGCTAGGTGCTGGGAGTAAAAAGAGGTGAGTGTGGTGCCTTCCTTTAAAACGCTTGCTCGAATAGGAACGACGCTTGAAACATAGCTGTTAATCATCGCTCCTGAATGTTTCTTTACAATTACCTGCAAACAGATGGCATAAAAGGACCTTGATAATTAAATCAGAAAGTATTAAGAAACGATTGCTGTTCCTGGAGAACTTCGCACCCGTTTCTGGTCTTAACCTTCCTTTTTGCTCTCTGTCTTAATCACTAGGTTTTTTTCCTAGTGAGTTTGTTCCAATGTAAATAAACCTCGTTTTCTAATGTTAGTGTGTAGGGGAAGTGTGAACTTTATACTCTTTGAACAGGTTAAGTAACTTGGTTGGATATCACCAGTTCAAAAGAGTCTTTGCCCAAATAGAAAACAAAGTACAAAACCAGCACTTGGTACAGAAAACACCCATGTAAAGCAACTAGATAGTAGTGTTGCATGCGGGCGTGCCTCAAGACCTTTCAGGTCTAAATCCTGGGATGGTTTAAATGTAGATTCGCAAAATATACTGAGTCAGAAGGAAGGGTGGGCCCTGGAATCTGTACTATAAACAAGTTCTTCATTCATTCATAGGTAAAATAAAGTTTGAGGACCTATGAGATGGTAGGTACTTTTAGGAACATAGCTAAAAAGCAAGATGCTCTGTCTAGTTTTTCAGTGATCTTGTATTGGGAAGACTCTTGAGAGGCTTGGGAAAAGGAAAAACTTGGGTGGACCTCAAGGGCTATTGGGACCTGCAGGTTCAACCAAGCCCTGGAGGCCTCTTCTATGGGTCACAGGTCCCTAATGCAGTAAGCCAGTGTGGGACTTCTAACCCCTTACCTTTACTCTTTCCCAGCCCATCTTTTTTTATTTTATTTTATTTTATTTATTTATTTATTTATTTATTTTTACTCTTTCCCATTTTGTGGGCATCCCTGACCTTTAATTTTCTATTCCTATCACAGATAACTTATCCAGCAGATTTCTTTTGAGGGCCACACCCAAAATAATGATTTGATACTTTTTTTCTTTTTTCTCTTAGATTTTCCATTCAAATACAGTAGTATCTGGGTATCCAGACCCAAAAAAAGCAGATCACTAAGTAGAGCTTAAGCTCTGATGGGATAAGCCTGGGTTGGCAGGAGTTTTCCAAGTCTCAGAAGATATTTTGTGTTGTTTGTTTCCTGCTTTATTTAGGATTCATTGGTTTAAATTTAAAGTGGAAATTTACTTGTGTGCAGTGTCAAGGAACTATTAAACTGCCCCTCCTTTTTTATTCTGAGAAGTATTTTCAGAACCTAATTAAAAATAATGCAGATTGGCCCTGAATCAAGGCTAGCAGTCTGATGGAGCTGTTGGTTTCAAGCAGGAGCCTAAAGAAATGTCTTCCTATGGTCTGTTGGCCATTGCAGAACTTTGGAAATGTTATGGTCAATTCATTAGAAAGAAACATCTGAATCATTGCTGACAAATGTGACCTCGTATTTATTTGTAGCCTTTATAAAAGCTGAGAATCCAAAATATAGGGATCCTTGACTTGTTCATTAGAATTATAATGCAGTTTAACTATTAACAATAACCCCTGTGGAAAGACTTTCCATCCAAAACAGAATAGTTCTGGACTGTGACCTTCCTTTGAGTTTTGTACCTTATTGTATAGTCAGGCCCTATTTTTATTTTTATTTTTGTTTTATTGGTACATATTCACATATCATGTTATCATCCAATGTGTACAATCAGTGGTTCACAGTGTCAACATATAGTTGTGCATTTATCATCACACACACACACACAAATAATGCAGAAAACAGTCACATCTATTCTGGAGTGGTTATTTGTTTCTAAATTCTGATATGCTGAGCTCTTTGTGTATAACCTGGTTGTTCCCTGGAACTTCAGGTATCTATGTGACACCTGAAACTCAGAGCTAGAGTTCTGCAGCTACAAAAGTCAGCATTACCCCATACAGCGACTGTTACAAACACTGAAACAGTGATCAGACTTCAGTTAGAGATATGAATGAGGCTGATCTGGGTAGGACTAAGGTAAATCAGACTAAAGGGTAAAGGCTGATTTTGACTGTATTTTAAAACTTCATCTTCTGTGGGAGACCAAAGGGAAGGATATTTATCTGGTGCAAAATTTATATTTTCAGTAGCACACTATATAATTTAACTTGTATGGGCAGTTTATCCGAACACCATAGTTACATGGAACTTTGAATAGGCAGTGAGATCTTGTTGGTTTGTGTAGAACGATGTGATGCCCCAGTACATTCCAGAGTAATGTGGGCAGAAGATTAAAAAGTAATTAGTCTCCTAGTCTCCTTGAAGGACTGGGGGAAAAGGTGGAAATATTAAACTTCCCTACCTGGGAAAGACCTGATATTCTTGCAAGCATTGGAAACTGTCAAGTTGATGGGCCAGGCCCTCAATATTGGGGTTTGACCTTATGAAACTTATTCCTGCAAAGGACGAGCTAAGCTCACTGATAATTATGCCTAAGAATCACTCCCAGGGAACCTCTTTTGTTGCTGCAATTGTGGCCTCTAACGCAACTTTGCAGGTGAACCCACTACGCTCCCCCTGCTACTTGGGACATGACTCCCAGGTATGAGCCTAGCCCTGGCAACATGGGAGTGAGAAAGCCTTGTGGACCAAAAAGGGGAAGAAAAATCAACAAAACAAAAGTTTCAGTGGTTGAGAGTTTTCAAATAGAGCTGAGAGGTCATTGAAGTTATTCTTATGCGGTATATAGATATCCCTTTTCAGTTTTTGGTGTACTGGAGTATCTAAAGGGAAATACGTGACACTGTTGAACTGTAATCCAATAACCTTGATTCTTAAAGGTGATTGAATTAACTGTAGAGCTTCTAAGGTCTATTCGTGTGATTGTAAAAACCTCGTGACTGATATTCCCTTTATCCAGTATAAGGACAAATAAGTAAGAAGAAAAGAAACAAACAATAGAGGGAGGGAGGGATGAGATGTTTTGGCTGTTCTTTTTACTTTTGTTTTTAATGATTTATTTTTTTAAAATATCAGAGCTCCTGTTTGGAACAATGGAAAATTTTGGTAATGGATAGTGGTGATGGTAGTATGACATTGTGAGCATAAATTAACAACACTGAAATGTGTACCTGAATGTGGTTAAAAGGAGAAATATAGTGTGTATATGTAATAGGATAAAAAATTTTAAAGGGGAAAGGAGTCAAGATGGCGGCTTAGTGAGGTGTGGCATTTAGTTTGTCCTCCAGAGCAGCTAGTAAATAGCCAGAAACAGTACAGAACAACTGCTGGGGCCACGTCAGTGACCAAACACACAGTGTACACCAGTCTGAACAAGCTGGACCAACTGCAAACCCACCCAGAACTTTGAATCCCCCAAACCACTGTGGCTGGCACCCCTTCCCCACAGGCTGGTTCCCAGAGGGGAAAGAAAAGAGACTTTACTACAGCAGGGACCTGAGCTGCACCAAGCTCCAATTTGTGGCATTAATTAACAAATTCCGACTACTAAAAATAGGCCTCCTATTTTTACCTCCTACCTCAGCTGAACCTCCAGTAAAAACGGAGGTTCCTGGTTTTTGCCCGGCATAGAGGGGGCAGGGCTGACGGAAAAAGAAAAAAAAAAAACAGTTGTTTTGTTTGTTTGTTTGTTTGTTTTGCTTGGACAACACAAAATACTTGAGTGTCTGAGCCCTGAAGGAAAGGAGTGGGCACATAGGACTTGGAGATACAGAGAGCAGCATACCAGTTTAAGCTCCTGATTGGCAAACCCAATAAAGCAGGGATTCTGCTCTGAAAAGGATTTTTCTTTCCTTTTCTTTTTGGTGGCTGTGTTTCTATAGCTTAACTGTTCTTTGCATACAACTGCAAGGTTTCTCAGGCCCCAGCTGCCCCAGAAAGGGCAGAATTAAGCTTGTGTGAGAGCTTGTCTGGATGTTGTGCCTTCCCAAGGAGAGAGGTGGGGCTCAGCTCAGGTGGAGTCCCTCCCTCAAGGAATTCAGATCCAAGGGTCTGGAAAACGAAAGCAATTTAAACCACCATACAATCTCTCTTCTGTCTCAACCATACCCCCAGCAGGGAGAGTGTGCTGAAGTTAAAGATACCACATCACCTTATGCTGGTGGGACCTGCAGGCAGACAAGTACCACATACTGGGCAGGATAGGAAAAACACGGAGTCTAGAGGCTTCATAGGAAAGTCTTTCAACCTGCTAGGTCTCATCCTCAGGAAAAACTGACGCAGGCGACTCTTTCCTCCTGAGAGGAGGCTAGTTTGGTCTGTGAAAATCTGACTGGGGTCTGTAATACCTAAGTAGACGCTCCTAAGGAGGTGGTGGGGAAAGGCACCATATAGATATAGACAGGGCAAGAAACCAGAAATCAAGAACTGAAAAATTCTGATCTGTTAAACAAAGCCTGTGCTAGAGGTCTAGAATAAGCTGAACTGAATGTCAAAGAACAGATAGACAACAAAGTCATGCAGGAAGAAAATTCTAGGTAAAAAAGTGAGAACAATCTCCAGAATAAACTAATTAAGGAAATTAAATGCCTAGATACCAGCAAAAAATAATGAATCATACTAGGAAAATTGAAGATGTGGCCTAGTCAAAGGAACAAACCAGCAATTCAAATGAGATACAGGAATTGAAACAATTATTTCAGAATTTTCAAACAGATATGGAAAACCTCATCAAACATCAAATCAGTTAATTGAGGGAGGATATAAAGAAGGCAAGGGATGAACAAAAACTAGAAATGGAAAGTCTGAAAAGACAAATCACAAAATTTATGGGAATGAAAGGCACGGTAAAAGAGTTGAAAGGGAAAAACAATGGAAACCTACCTTGTTAGATTTCAGGAGGTAGAAGATAGGATTAGTGAACTGGAGGATGGGACATCTGAAATCCGGCATGTGAAAGAAAATACAGAGAAAAGAATGGGAAAATATGAGCAGGGACTCGGGGAATGAATGACAACATGAAGCATGTGAATATACATGTTGTGCATGTCCCAGAAGGAGAAGATAATGGAAAAGTGGGAGAAAAACTAATGGAGGAAATTATCACTGAAAATTTCCCAACTCTTATGAAAGACTTAAGATTACAGATCCAAGAAGTGCAGCATACCCCAAACAGAGTACCTCCAGAGTAGTACCCCAAACCAAACTGGCCTCCTCTCAGGAGGAAGGTGTCACCTGTGTCAGTTTTCCCTGAGGGTGAGACCCAGCAGGTTGAAAGACTTACTTTCTGATGAGACACTTGTTAATCAGAATGTCAGACGTAAAAGAGAAAGAGAGAATTTTGAAAGCAGCAAGAGAAAAGCAATCCATCACATACAAAGGAAGCCCAATAAGGCTAAGCGTAGATTTCTCAGCAGAAACCATGAAGGCAAGAAGACAGTGGTATGATTTATTTAAGATACTAAAAGAGAAAACTGCCATGAAGAATTATATATCGAGCAAAATTGTCCTTCAAAAATGAGGGAGAAATTAAAACATTTTCAGACAAAAAATCACTGAGAATTTGTGACCAAGGGACCAGCTCTGCAAGAAATACTAAAGGGAGCACGAGAGACAGATAGGAAAAGACAGGAAAGAGAGGTGTGGAGAAGAGTGTAGAAATGAAGACCATCGGTAAAGATAAAAAGAAGGAAAATTAGATATGACATATAAAATTCATAAGGCAAAATGGTAGAAGAAAGTATTACCCTTACAGTAATAACACTAAATGTTAATGGATTAAACTCCCCAATCAAAAGACATAGACTGGCAGAATGGATTAAAAAACAGGACCCATCTATATGCTGTCTACAGGAGACACATTGTAGATCCAAGAATGAACATAGGTTGAAAGTAAAAGGTTGGGAAAGAATATTTTATGCAAACAACAATCAGAAAAGAGCAGGAGTAGTTGTACTAATATCCAACAAAATAGACTTCAGATGTAAAACAAAAGAGACAGAGAAGAAAACAATTCAATAACATGATGTAACAATCATAAATATTTATGCGCCAAGCCAGAGGGCTCCAAAATACATGAGGCAAACACTGAATAGAGAAATAGATACATCTATCATAATAGTTGGAGACTTCAATTCCCCACTCTCATCAATGTACAGAACCTCTAGATAGAGGATCAATAAAGAAACAGAGACTTTGAATAATACAATAAATGAACTAGACTTAATAGACATTTATAGAACATTATACCCCACAGTAGCAGGATACACCTTTTTCTCAAGTGCTCATGATCATTCTCAAGGATAGACCATATGCTGGGTCAGAAAGCAAGTCTCAATACATTTTAAAAGATTGAAATCATACAAAAAACTTTCTCAGATCATAAAGAGTGAAGTTGGAATTCAATAATAGACAGAGGGCCGAAAATTCTCAAATATATGGAGGCTCAACAAGACACTCTTAAACAACCAGTGGGTCAAGGAGGAATTTACAAGAGAAATCAGTAAATATCTTGAGGAAAATGAAAATGAAAACACAACATATCAAAATTTATGGGATGCAGCAAAGGCAGTGCTAAGAGGGAAATTTATTGCCCTAAAATACCTATTTCAAAAAAGAAGAAAGAGCAAAAATCAAAGAATGAACTGTTCTCGTGGAAGAACTAGAGAAAGAAAAGCAAACTAACCTCAAAGCAAGCAAAAGGAAAGAAATAATGAAGATTAGAGCAGAAATAAATGAAATTGAGAACAGGAAAACAATTGAGAAAAATCAGCAAAACCAAAAGTTGGTTTTATGGGAAAATCAATAAGATAGATGGACCCTTAGTGAGGTTGACAAAAAGAAGAAGAGAGAGGATGCAAATAAATAAAATCAGACATGGAAGAGGAGACATAACCACTGACCCCACAGAAATAAAGGAGGTAATGAGAGGATACTATGAAGAACTCTGTGCTAATAAACTAGACAATGTAGATGAAATGGACAACTTCCTAGAAAGTAACAACCAACATTGACTCAAGAAGAAATAGATGATCTCAACAAACCAATCACAAGTAAAGAAATTGAACTAGTCATTAAGAAACTCCCCAAAAGGAAAAGTCTAGGACCACATGGCTTCACATGTGAATTCTACCAAATATTCAAGAAAGAGTTAGTACCAATCCTGCTCAAACTCTTCAAAAAAATTGAAGAGGAAGACTACCTAACTCATTCTATGAAGCCAACATCACCCTCATACCAAAGCCAGACAAAGATACTACAAGAAAAGAAAATTACAGACCAATCTCTCTAACAAATATAGATTCAGAAATCCTCAACAAAATTCTTGCAAATCGAATCCAGCAGAACATTAAAAGAATTATACACCATGACCACGTAGAATTCATCCCAGGTACGCAAGGATGGTTGAACATGAGAAAATCAATTAATGTAATACCATATCAACAAATCAAAGCAGGAAAACCAAATGATCATTTCGATTGATGCAGAAAAGGCATTTGACAAAATTCAACATCCTTTCTTGTTGAAAACACTTCAAAGGATTGGAATAGAAGGGAACTTCCTCAACATGATAAAGGGGATATATAAAAAACCCACAGTTAACATCATCCTCAATGGGGAAAAACTGAAAACTTTCCCCCTAAGATTAGGAACAAGACAAGGATATCCACTATCACCATTGTTATTCAACATTGTGTTGAAGTTCTAGCCAGAGCATTTAGACAAGAAAAGGAAATACAAGGCATCAAAATTGGAAAGGAAGAAGTAAAACTCTCACTGTTTGCAGATGATATGATACTATATGTTGAAAAAAATAAAATCCACAGCGAAACTACTAGAGCTAATAAATGAGTACAGCGAAGTGGCAGGTTACAAGATCAACACTCAAAAATCTATAGTGTTTCTGTACACTAGTAATGAGCAATCAGGAAAATCAAGGAAAAAATTCCATTTACAATTGCAACCAAAAGAAAAAAATATTTAGGAATAAATTTAACTATGAATACAAAAGACCTGAACGAAGAAAACTACAAGAAATTGCTAAAAGATCACAGAAGACCTAAATAAATGGAAGGGCATACCATGTTCATGGGTTGGAAGACTAAAAATAGTTAAGATGTAAATCTTCCTAAATTGATTTATAGATTCAATGCAATACCAATTAAAATCCCAAAAACTTACTTTTCAGAAACAGAAAAACCAATAATCAAATTTATCTGGAAGGGCAGGGTACCCTAAATAGCTAAAAATATCCCGAATGAAGTCAGAGGAAACTGCAGTGGTCAAAACTGCATGGTACTGGCATAAAGGTAGATATACTGACCAATGGCATCAAATAAATTGTCCAGATGTAGACCCTCTCATCTATGGACGATTGATCTTTGATAAGTCAGTTAAGCCAACTCACCTGGGACAGAACAGTCTCTTCATTAAATGGTGCCTATAGAACTAGATATCCAAATGCAAAAGAATAAAAGAGGATCCATATCTTACACCCTGTGCTGGTTTGAAAGGATATATGCCCCCTAAGAAAAGCCATGTTTTAATATAAATCCCATTTCTTAAAGGTAGAATAGTCTCTATTCAATGCTGTGTATTTGGGACTGTGATGGGATCATCTCCCTGGTTGATGAGATTTAGTTAAGAACGGTTGTTAAACTGGATTAGGGGATGACATGTCTCCACCCATCTGAGTGGGTCTTGATTAGTTTCTGAAGTCCTATAAAAGAGGAAACATTTTGGAGAGAGAGACTCAGAGAGAGCAGAGAATGCTGCAGCACCACGAAGCAGAGAGTCCACCAGCCAGCGACCTTTGGAGATGAAGAAGGAAAACGCCTCCCGGGGAGCTTCATGAAACAGGAAGCCAGGAGACAAAGCTAGCAGATGATACCGTATTCGCCATGTGCCTGTCCAGCCGAGAGAGGAGCCCTGACTGTGTTCACCATGTGCCTTTCCAGATGAGAGAGAAACCCTGAACTTCATCGGCCTTCTTGAACCAAGGTATCTTTCCCTGGATGCCTTTGATTGGACATTACTATGGACTTGTTGTAATGGGGACATTTTCTCGGCCTTAGAACCGTAAACTAGCAACTCATTAAATTCCCCTTTTTAAAAGCCATTGCGTTTCTGGTATATTGCATTCTAGCAGCTAGCAAACTAGAACAGATTTTGGTACCGGAGAGTGGGGTGCTGCTGCTGCAGTTTGCAAATACCAAACATGTTGGAACGGCTTTTTAAATGGATATGGGAAAGATTCTGGAAGAGTTGTGAGAAGCTTGATAGAGAAGGCCTAGAATGCTTTGGAGAGACTGTTGGTAGAAATGTGGACTCTAAAGATGCCTCTGATGAGGCCTTAGACAGAAATGAGGCACGTGTTATTGTAAACTGGAAGGAAGGTGATCCTTGTTTTAAAATGGCAGATAATCTGGCAAAGTTGACTAATGGTACTGGCTGGAAGGTAGATTTTAAAAGCCATGAACTTGGATATTTAGCAGAAGAGATCTCCAAATTAAATGTCGAAAGTGCAGTCTGGTTTCTCCTTGCAGCTTATAGTGAAATGCGACAGGAAAGAGATAAGCTGAAAACTGAATTCTTGAGTAAAAAGAAATCAGAAGTTGAGGTCCCGGAAAATTCTGGGCCTACAGAAAGGGAGACTACAGAGTATAGTGTGGATTTAACCAGATGTGGAACCAGTCAGCCATTTCAGAGAAAGTCAGGATCGGACATGGAGTTATCCAGGAAAGATTTGTGGAAACTCCTTATGTCTGATGAGCATGAGCCAAGGCTACTGCATAGAAAGCCAATGAGAGTGCTGTGGGACCTGTATAAAAAGAGCTGCTGCCAGTCTGGACCGAGGGGTTCAGAGAAGGGACACATTGGAGGAAAAATAACTTCAGAGGCAAAACCGTGGAGGCTGAGGTCTGAAGTCAAGAAGCCTCGGGCCAGGAGAGTGGACCCACCCAAACCCGTGGAGAGGGTGAGTTTGCCCCAAAGGCAGAGAATGGGCCTTCCACCTCGTTGCAGTGGGAGAGTCATGCCGCCTCAGGTCTTGGAGAGAGTGAAGCACGTTCCTTGGGGTTTGGGGAGAGCCTGGCTGCCACCACATGGAGGGGTTGAGCGTGTGCCCCGGAAATGGCAGAGAGCCCGGGTGTGGCCCCAATGCTTGGAGAGGGTGGAGCTGAGAGAAAGGTGGTCTCCCCAATATCCCCCAAGGTTGCATTCAGAGAGAGGCAGGCGTAGGCATTTGGAAAGGGTGGGACTGCCACTTTCTAAAGCCCTGAGGATAAATGAGTCTCAGACTTTGAAATCTAATGGACTTTGCCCTGCGGGTTTTCGAAACTGTATGGGTCCAGTGACCCCTGTGTTCCTTCCTCCCTATGGAAATGTGTCTGTGTATCCTGTGAATGTTCCTTCTTTGTATGTTGGCAGCAAATAACTTGTGGATGAGTTTTCAAAGGTCCAAAGCAAATGGAGAAAATTTTGCCTTAGGACAGACCATGCCTGTAACTGATTTGATGAGATTCTATACTGTCTCTAACTTGATACTTTGTTTGTATTGCTACTGAAAGGTTTAAGGATATCTGATATTGTTATGAAATTAATGTATTTTGTATATGGGAAAAACATGTCTTTTTTAGGGGCCAGAGGGTGGAATGTGCTGGTTTGAAAGGATATATGCCCCCTAAGAAAAGCCATGTTTTAATATAAATCCCATTTCTTAAAGGTAGAATAGTCTCTATTCAATGCTGTGTATTTGGGACTGTGATGGGATCATCTCCCTGGTTGATGAGATTTAGTTAAGAACGGTTGTTAAACTGGATTAGGGGATGACATGTCTCCACCCATCTGAGTGGGTCTTGATTAGTTTCTGAAGTCCTATAAAAGAGGAAACATTTTGGAGAGAGAGACTCAGAGAGAGCAGAGAATGCTGCAGCACCACGAAGCAGAGAGTCCACCAGCCAGCGACCTTTGGAGATGAAGAAGGAAAACGCCTCCCGGGGAGCTTCATGAAACAGGAAGCCAGGAGACAAAGCTAGCAGATGATACCGTATTCGCCATGTGCCTGTCCAGCCGAGAGAGGAGCCCTGACTGTGTTCACCATGTGCCTTTCCAGATGAGAGAGAAACCCTGAACTTCATCGGCCTTCTTGAACCAAGGTATCTTTCCCTGGATGCCTTTGATTGGACATTACTATGGACTTGTTGTAATGGGGACATTTTCTCGGCCTTAGAACCGTAAACTAGCAACTCATTAAATTCCCCTTTTTAAAAGCCATTGCGTTTCTGGTATATTGCATTCTAGCAGCTAGCAAACTAGAACACACCCTATATAAAAAATAACTCAAAATGGATCAAAGACCTAAACATTAGATCTAAGACCACAAAACTTTTAGAAGAAAATGTAGGGAAACATCGATCTTATAATAGAAGGTGGTTTCTTAGATCTTACACCCAAAGCACAAGCATTTAAGAAAGAAAGAAAGAAATGGGAATTCCTCAAAATTGAACACTTTTGTATACCAAAGAACTTCATCAAGAAAGTAAAAAGACAGCCTACACAATGGGAAACAATATTTGGAAACGATAGATAAGACTCTAGTATTTAGAATGAATAAAGAGATTGTTCAACTTAACAACAAAGAGAAACAACCCAGTTACAAAGTGAGCAAAAGACATGAACAGACACTTCTCAAAAGAGGAAATATAAATGGCCAAAAGACACATGAAAAGATGTTCAACTTCCCTTGTTATTAGGGAAAGGCAAATCAAAACCACAATGGGATATCATCTCATACCCACCAGAATAGCCATTATCAATAAAACAGAAAACAAGTGCTAGAGAGGATGTGGAAAAAGAGGCACATTTATCCACTGTTGGTGGGAATGTAAAACAGTACAAATACTGTGAAAGGCAGTTTGGCAGTTCCTCAGGAAGCTAAGTATAGAATTGCCATATGATCTGGCGATATCATTGCTAGGTGTCTACTCAGAGGACATGAGGGCAAGGACAGGAACACATTTGCATACCAATGTTTATAGCAACATTATTTACAATTGCCAAGAGATGGAAACAGCCCAAATGTATATCAACAGACAAGTGGCTAAACAAGCTGTGGTGTATACATATGATGCAGTATTGGGCAGCTGTAAAACAGAATAAAGTTATGAAGTATATAACAACATGGATGGACCTTGAGGACATTATGCTGAGTGAGATTAGCCAGAAACTGTATGGGCTCACTGATGTGAGCTAACATTAATGAACACACTTGGAGAATTTCTGTTAAGAACAGAGACCATCAGAAGATAGAAATAGGGTAGAAATTGGGTAATTGGAGCTGAAGGGACAGAGTTTGTGCGATAGGACTGATTGTAAAAATTCAGAAATGGATAGCACAATACCACATAACTATAATACAGTTATGTTAGTACATTGAATGAAGCTGAATGTGAGAATGACAGAGGGAGGAGGGCTTGGGGCACAAATGAAATCAGAAGGAAAAATAGATGATAAAGACTGAGATGGTATAATCTAGGAATGCCTAGATTGTACAATGATAGTGACTAAATGTACAAATTAAAAAATATTTTTGCATGAGGAAGAACCAGAGCTTTCCCTGCAGGTCTGTTGTAGGCGACATTCCCGGAAGTACCTGAAACAGTGACCCCTCTTGGGCCAGGGTTGAATTCCAAGGTACCCAAGAGCATTACGTCCTTTGATTCATCAGGACCTGGGTGGACAGTGCCACCTACCGGTCACCAGTGGAAAGGGATTCTGCCTGCTTTGGGTATAAAGAAACAAGGCTAAAGATCCCCAGGCCAGGAAAGGGGTGTTAATTATCAGTCAGGTTTTGTCTATTAATGACATCAGAGCTAGAGGAACCTATAAACTATATAGAGTTTTTGTTTTGTTTTTTACTTTTTATTTTGAAATAATTTCCAATTTACAGGACAGTTGGAAAAGCAGTACAAATGCCATACAGAAAACTCCAACATGCCACCCACCCAGATACCCAGATCTACCAACTTTCAACATTTTGCCACATATCTTTAGCTATTTCAGTACCCTTAAATATCTGAAGTTGAGTTTTCAAGTTCAGGAAATTTAGGAATAGAGTCTATATTCTAGTTTTTTCATGTGTCTTGTACAAACCTACATACAGCATGAACTTTCCCACCTCACCCACTCCCAAGCATACCATGCAGTGGGATCATTCATGCTCACGATACTGTGCGACCCTCCGCACCGTCCATCACCCCAAAAAGAAACCCTGCACCCATGATGTTTTTTGTTTTTTTTGCATGGGCAGGCCCCGGGAATCGAACAGGTGAGAGCTCCGCCTGCTGAGCCACTGTGGCTTGCCTCCATTATGTTTTAACTCCCCATCCTCTCCCTCCCCTGATGCCTGGTAACCTGTATTCTGTTTTCTGTGTCTTAATTTACGTATTCTAACTATTTCATTTAAATGGAATAATGCCATATTTGTCCCTTTGTGTCTGATTTATTTCACTCAACATGGCATCTTCAGGGTTTATCTGCCTAGAGGCATGTATCAGAACTTCATTCCTTTTTATCCTTTTTATGGATGAATAATATTTATATATATAATTTTTATATTTAATATAGTTAATTACTGTATTTAATATATGTTTTATACTATTATATTTAATATAATAATTAAATATATATATAATGTTTTGTAGCTTCACACAGTCCTTTCAAAGACACATGCAAATAGACCAGGCAGAGTTTTCTTTAGAACCACAGAGCAGAAGGTACTTAATTTCTACTCTTTTCTTCCTTCTCCGTGGTCTAGAAGGATGTGAACAGAGGGATAAGAAAGCAGTGGGAAACTGCCTTCTCTTCAGCTTGGTTTCAGGCCCTCCTCAGCGAGCTGTCCCTGGAGATGCGGGAGATGCGGGACCCCTTCCTGTGCTCCATGCGCCATGCTTTTACGCACACTCCATCTCCTCACATGGTCCTTTCTGGTGGATGTCAGTTGCACAAGACCGCAGAGGAAGAGGTGGAGCCTGAGCCCAGATTGTCTTCCTCTGAGTCCTGGGAGGCAGCCTGGGGGCAGTCCTGACCAGGTTCAGGCTGTGGAGGGAGAGGTGCAGTGCCTTCGGTGAGGGGAAGTGTTGGGAAGAACTGCCACACAGAGTGGCCAGGGAAGGAGTGGGTAGGAAATGTGATGGACAGGTGGAGGGACCGCCCCAGGAGAATCGTAAGTCTGCTGATTTTGTCCTTCTCCAATTCATGGGTTTCCTTTTGGAATTTTAGAGATGTTTCTCCCTCTCCCAACAAAGCAGGAAATTATTTCTTAAGTTGAAGAGGAGAAATGTGGAGGTCAGGAAAAAGCAATGTAACTTTTTTTTTTAAGAGAAAATGGGTGGTGCAAGGGTAGTTCAGTGGTAGAATTCTCGTCTGCCACGTGGGAGACCCAGGATCAATTCCCGGTGCATGTACTTCCCAAAAAACAAACAAGCAAGCAAACAAAAGTTCAACAAATGTTGCTGCAATAACGCGATACTCACATGGAAAAATAATGAAATGTGACCCCGCCATACAGCATACAAAAAAGAGAGAGAAAATCATTGAGGAAATTATGACTAAGAAGGGGTGGAGGTGAGGGTGTTTTTGTTTGCTTTTTTTGAGATTAGCTTGCAGATTGGTTGATTTTAATGATAATGAACATAGCCGCTGGCCCCACCCATACCCTCTTACCACCCATACCCTCTTAAGTGATCTAGAGAAGCAGAGAGTGATGTGGCCTTGTAGAAGCCGTGCAGCGGTTTCCCTCTCATAGATGTGTGTTGCAGACCATACGCTGGATGAAGTCGGGCAGGAGTAACATTCAGCACATCCCATGTGTTCCATGATGCTGTTTGCACACACGTCTGATTTCACATACCCACCAACGTGCATATACTTTCTATTCATGCTGTACTCCACCTTCTTCACCATTTTTCTTAATTTTGCCAACTTGCTCCCAACACCTTCCATATAGTTTTTCAATGATCTTCAGGAGTAAAGCAAAGAACCTTTATAAGAGCTTTCTGCCCCAAGCAGATGATCACTGCTGTTGGCCCCACAGGCAAATGTGGCTTCCTGTGGAAAAAAATCTTGGACCAGCTTTGGACCCCCGGTCCGTTTTAGGCAGTGGTGGAAACCATGGACTGAGTTGTTAAGGTGTCAAGAAATGGAGAGCAGGTCTGAGACTCATGTAGGATGTGATCCGTTTTCGTGTCTGTAACTCACCCTTGGTTCTGTGATGGGGGCAGATGGGCTTCTCTTTCTTTGAAGACCACCACTCCCATATGCCTTTTAAGGCAGGTTTTCTAGTCTTCACCCCACCCTCAGCCCCAAACACAGTGACTGGCAATGTTGCTACATCTCCTGGGAAACATCTCCAAAAAAGAATGATAATTGGCCCCTTGAAACATTCTGGCTTCAGAGTTAATGAAATTTTCATGCTTGCTGCATTCAGTGTTTATGGATGTGACAGTAGCTGGAGAACATGATTAATAAGAACTGCAGTTCTTCAGTCCCTTATATTTATAGTGTGGCAAAAATTAAATTGAACCTTAGTAATATGATTTACTCAGGTTTTTTTCATTCTGGAAAGGAAATTTTACTTCCTAGCAGGGTATCCTAGAAAGGTTTAATTTATTGTAGGTTTTTATTGCACTTTGGCCCTGTAAATCTTTAAATTCTTAGTTGAATAACTTCCACCCAGGAGGTGACTCAGGGGTGATTTTGTAAGTAAAATCTGCTTCCCCGCCCTCTTTCCCTTCACACTTTAACTTTTCCCTGAGGATTATAAAGACTTCAGGGCTTTTTTTTTTTCCCCACTAGTATGAGTAAAGTAAATGCCATCCCTTTTCAGAAGTGGCATTAGTGTACCATCCCCCTGAATGAATGAAAAGGCAAGGACGACCACTTGTTTCCTATTTGTGTAGTCTTTTGGGGGCCAGGCAGATCATTCATTCACAGGAGGTTCTAGAATGCCATACCCATGGAAAGCACAAGGTTGTGACAGAGGAAATAGAGCCTTGCTGTTGGGCATAGCTGGGGGGTGGGGGGGTGGGAATCGAGAAAGTGGTGCTATCGATGCTACTCAAATCCAGAGTGTAGGGATATGGCTAAGGGAGTCTGTGGCTTGGGGGTGAGGTCTGGGAAAGACTGCCGATAAGGTGGTGCTGAGGAATGGGTGAGCACTCACTGGAGGAGCAGGGAGGGCTTGGCTGCTGGGGCCAGGAAGGATGCAGGAAAGCCAGAGGCTGCACATCTGGAAAGGAGGAAGGGCCAGGTTGCTGAGGGGGGTTAAATTTTTGAACTGTGGTTTTCAAATGTCTTTTAGCCATGACCTCTCCTTAAATGAAATCTTACATAGCTACCAATATGCAAAGTAAAAGCAGATTCAGGGGAGGCCTGATGCCACCACCCCTTCCCACACTGGCCCCGAGACCACCCAGGACTCAGGACATGCATTTTGAGGCTTTGGGGTCATAGGGAAGTATTTTTTTTCCATTTATTTTTAATGCTTTTCTTTAATAAGAAAAGTTATAGATTTATAGAAAAATTATGCAGAAAATAGAGTTCCCCTATTCCTCCACCCCTATTATTAACACTTTACATTAATATGATACCTTTGTTTTAATCAATGAAAGGTTTTTATTATAACTGTATGTAGTCCATAATTTATATTAGGGTTCACTGTTTGTGTTGTGCAGTCTTAGGGTTTTTATTTTTCAGTTTTTATTCTAGTGACATATATACATCTTCTCTTTAAAGAAGAGAGTTGCTAGCCAGTTTCCTAACAAGTCTGGGTGTTTTTCCTCCCGGGGTCTTTTAATCTAGAAGATACTTTTGAAGATGAAGATGAAGAGGAGGAGGAGGAAGATGATGAGGACGATGACTCGGAAGTTAAGGAAGACAATGGCGTCTTGGTCCTAAATGATGTGAACTTTGATACCTTCGTGGCTGACAAAGACACCGTGCTGCTGGAATTTTATGCTCCCTGGTAAGGACCAACATTTTTCTGGTTCCTCTGGCTGGATTGACATAGAGTTCCTTGACTACTGGAAACCTCAGAGTTTTACATGCTCAGCCTCGTACAAGGTCATCTCGACCCTGGGAGGATGGGAGTATCTGGGGTGCAGGAATTCTTAGTTCAGTACCCTGGTTGCTCAGTCATTCGGCCAGTCTGCATCGAGCATCTGACATGCCTGCTCCCGTGGCATGCAGTCTTCACTTGTTTCAAAGTCCAGCATTTCAGAATAGCAGTACATCCGGGTAGTTATAGCTGGGGAGTGGGGGGAGGAGGGAGCATTTACCAAGCAGTGATTTCAGGGAGACCCGAGCTTATAACAAACATGTCCTTTGTTAAAGACTCTGCCCCGACCCATCTCAAGTCCACTCTGCCTCCCCCGTCACTGCCAGCTCGGGACCAATAATCAAGTTGGCTACCCAGAGTACAAACTATTAGCCTTTGTGATGATTCCCATATTGCAAGCACAGCACCTCAGAAACAGCCACACACCCCACTTCTTTGCCTGTTTTTCACTGCTTATCATACGTTATACGTCTTATTTTCCTTTCTTCCCCCTTGCCTCTCTTCTAACTGCTGTTTTTGTCTCATAATTTCCTTCCCTGCCCTGTTTTCACTTTTGAGCCAAAATAATTAGAATAGACTAATATTATTTGTCCCTGGTGTTCAAGCACAGCAAAAAGTGTATCAAAAACCTATTTTATTGTCCTTACTGTGGGTCTGTGAGGTAGATTTTATCATTTCTGTCTTATATATCACAAGTTCAAGACCCCTTAACACTCTTAAAGCTTGCAGATCCCAAAGAGCTTTATAGGTATCAGTGTGTACCATGAACATTAAAACTGAGAAATTTTAAAATGATTTCCCAATTTGTTTTTGAGTGATAACAACCCATTACGTGTTCACATCACAGCACTGACATCATTGTAAGTCAGGCGGCCTCTGGAAAACTCCACTGTACACTCATGAAAGAATGAAAGTGAAAAGGACATTTAAAATCTTAGGCAAATAGTTTTGACCTCACAGACCTCCTGAACCAAACTTTGAGAAACTTATAGGTAGAAAAACTGAGACTTAGAGATTTTCAAAGCAGAGCTGGAATTTAAACCTAGATCTATTTAATTTTAACTTTCACCATTGTGTTATATTGCACCTCTCCTCTTCACTGCAAATATTTCTGGATCTAAAACCCCATTTTTGTGTGCGTTACTGGATTTTAATACCCATATATTCCAGCCCAGCACAATCTCAAAACCAAAGCACGCACCAGGCAGAGAATTACCCATGAGTTTTAAATAGGGACTTAGGAACGGAGAAAATTCTTCCCAATGGCGGCCAGTTGGGAAAAGTAAGTCAGCACTTGTGCAAACAAGAGAACAAGGAGTGCCAAGGGGGTGATTATAAGGTTCAGCAGATCCTACGAGTGTTGGTTGCCAACAGTGATTAGGGGAGGGGAGTTTTAATGAATGTCACGCAGGCTGCTTCATGCTTCCCCAAGGGAGGGGGGTCCCGACCCCTGGGTTGCCACACCGTGTATCCTCTGGGTACAAAGGTACAGTTCATCTGTTTTTCCTTCCCCGAATTTAACTCCTAGGTGTGGCCATTGCAAGCAGTTTGCTCCAGAATATGAAAAAATCGCCAAGACGCTGAATGAGCATGACCCTCCCATTCCTGTCGCTAAGATCGACGCCACTTCAGCGTCGATGCTGGCCAGCAGGTTTGACGTGAGCGGCTATCCCACCATCAAGATCCTCAAGAAGGGGCAGCCTTTCGACTACGAGGGCTCCAGGACCCAGGAAGGTGAGCCATTACCCGAGCTGTCAGAGAAACCTGGGACCCAGGACAGAGAGTGAGGGGGGTGGGAATTTAGATAATAGAGAGAAAGGAAACCCAAAGTCAGACGGACCTAAGAATGACTTCAGTGGGCACACTAGCATCTGGAAATGTTCTCTGCTGGAATGTTAGTGGGAACTGAGCTCTAAACTCTTCCTTGGGTGGGAGAGGTGTCCTCACACTTCAGACTGTGAAACTCAAGGTCTGGAGCAGTTATGTTAAGAAATGATGTTATGTAAGAGGCCAAGGCCCTTGATAGTGTTCTAGAGCCACAGTTCTTCATTTTAGAGTACATCAGAGCCACCTGGAGGGCTTGTAAAGCACAGATTACAGGGCCCATCCCCAGAGTTCCTGATTCACTAAGCCTCGGGTTGGACCCGACGGTTTGCATTGCTCCCAGGGCTTGCTGCTGCTGCTGCCCAGAACCACGTGTTGAGAACCACTGGCGTAGAGAGCCACTGTCTAGGAACCTGCAGATGGCATCTTTAAAGTCAGGCCTGAATGTTCTCTGCTTGGCTCATAATAGGCAGTGAACAAATTCTGTTAAATGAATGAACAGATAAAGTTGTGTTATCCTTTAGCAAGGGCACATCTCTTTTAATTATTTTTTTAAAAAAAGATGAGTTTATGCTGAGTACCCCAGACAAGTGCCTTCTCCTTGCTGTGCCATGACTTCATCATATGCAGCAATGCAAGGTGATTGGACTTGGTGGCAAAGTTCCCTTTGAGCATAGTGTATGCGTCTGTCATACACCATGGTATGTGTATTATTTGTTGCGGGGTGCACAAAGAAACTGTTATCACTTTGATTAAAACTCACTTTCACTTTATTTTTGCCTATTTATTGATTAGGTAATACTTATTATTAGTTCTGTATTTTAAAGGATAGATGATGAAATAATCTTTCCATCCCAAACCTGGGGTTATCCGACACCCTTCCAAGAAGTCAGCTAATGTAACAAGTTTCTTCTATTTCTTTTAGATATTCTCTGTATACATAATGTGTATATAAAATTTTTCCAGTTTTACACTCTCTTTTAGCATATCTTCAACACCATTCTGCACCCTAGTGTTTTTACTTAACAGATGTGTTTTAGCCACATCAGTACATCAGGAACTCAGTCTAAAAGCAGGTCAAAGGTAGTATACGCTTATCGTGCTCAGGTCTTCCTGGTGAGGGCCCAGGGCAGGGAGAGCATGCTGTGAATGAGTTGTGAAGGTAGTTTTTGTGTGTTCTTTAACTTGAAGACTGGGGAGTGATTCTGAAACTTGGCTCCTTGGTGGACTCTACCGCCAAGAAAAAGAAAAAATAAATTTTGCAACCACTGTTCCTAAGTACCACTTGGAAAGTTTTTTTGAAGAATATATTCTTATGTCCTACCACAGTCATTGAATCCTTGTCTGAGGAATGAGGCCATAAGTGGGCATTTTTAAAAAGGCTTCCCAGGTGATGCTGATGCAGCCTGAGTAGTGTGGGAGCTGCTACCCGCATTCTCCTTTTTTTCTCAAATTCTACATGCATATTTTGATGTACCTAATATATTGGTACTAGACATGTATGATTAAATACACTCACCTGTGTGCATGTTAAGGGGTTGCCCCCAAAATTGTATAAATGGACATGTGACCAGAAACGTTAGGAGACAAACCCTCAGAGGGTTTCCTTGTAGTTAGCATTCGTTCTTTAAGTAGCTCTTTGGCTGTCTAGAGTTAAGTGTGCAGGTGATGCATGTGGCAGTGGAAACGTGGCAGACAAGGGGCTTCTGGTTGTTGGGAAACAGTGGGCCTTCTGACCCTTAGCTGTGCTCAAAGCCACAGAAGTGGTCCAGGCTGTTAATGCAAAGCCTTCAGGAGAGGCAGTTGGATTTTGGCTTCTCCTTATGCTTGCCGCTTTCCCCCCCCGCCGCCCCACCTGCTCTTGGAGTGAAATGAAGTACCTGCCTGGTTGGGGTCCAACTGTAAGCATTCTCATTTGGTTGCTTTCAGAAATTGTTGCTAAGGTCAAAGAGGTCTCGCAGCCCAACTGGACCCCACCTCCGGAAGCCACACAAGTGCTGACCCAAGATAACTTCGATGACATTGTGAACGATGCAGATATCATTCTAGTGGAGTTTTATGCCCCATGGTAAGATGGGCGTCAATTTCACTTCCCGAAAAATGATTAATAACTGAGGCATTGATTAGGCCCCGCATATGCAATTAGTACCCTGCCGACACCCTGGGAGGGGGTGAGGGGTGGTCGTAACACAGGCAACCAGGCAGAAGTAGTGCACGTTGTAATGCAAGGTTGAGCTGCCAAGTCTCCTGGAAGGGGGGTGGTCTTTCCAGAGCCTCAGAGGAAGTGCAGTCTTCTCCTTGAGGTGTTGGGTGAGACCAAAATGGAGATCTGGAGCTTGGGAGGACAAAGTGAGGTTTTGCAGGACAGGAGTGAAACCCTTCACATATCACTGAGGCCTTCGGGAGTGAGTGTGTGGATTTGAGCCCTCCAGATGCGAGGCCGGGAGATCACAGCTGTATCCCAGCCCATGACTGCTGAGTCTCTCATTCTTCTCCCAGAACACAGGGACATTCCAAGGAGAGGGTCCCAGTAACAGAACAGTGTGAAAGCATTTTCACCATGGCATTCGAGGTGAATGCAAGATAACATACTCTTCCATGGCCAGCAGGAGGCAGTCCAGTGCTGTTTGATGGAGACTAACCTGGCTGCAGTAGGGAGGGAAGAATGGGGATCTGCCGTGGCAATCAGACAGTGGCAGCTGGTGGTCTCACGTTGCCAGGCTTTATTGTCTGATGCTCACAGCCTTCTGTTCTGATGTACTTGAAGCACAGTTTTACCTGTCTTCATCTCTGCTTGTGACTGCTTCAGTATTTGTTCCCTTCTTCAAGCTGAGAGAGAAAACTAAATCTCAGAAGGCGGTCTTTAACCCTTGTGCTAAATATCGTATTGCTTTCTAATGCCTGAGCTTCGGGGTTCCTGTCTTCTGTCCCCCACTTCTCCTTCGCTCCTTTTGCCTCCTCCTCTCCCAACTCCTCCACTATAACCTGTGTTATGGAGCATCAAGCCCCCACCCTTCACCTCCAACCTCAGGACCTTTCAGCTTTTCTTGTAGGAGAGAAATGGCAGTGAGCCAGGCTGGCTCCACTCACCCACAAAGAAGTACTTGTTTTTGATGCAACAGCCCCAAGGACATATCTGGAGAAGATTCGTGCCCCTTAACCTGTAGCTCACCCACTTCCAGCAATAAGGAAAGCCCCAATTCTGCAGAAGACTTGGGTCCGTGTCTTGGTGCTTGTAAGGGGGTTTGACTGGGATGACGTCCGTATCTGCCAGTATGATAGCCAATTCTGGCAGCCAGATAATGGGTGTTGACAAATCAGTCTGAGGCGAGAAAAGCAGAAACAATGAGAACATGGGAACTTGCAGAAGCAGGCAAAAGGGGAGGAGAGAAGACTGAAGGAAGAAGCTGCTGGAAAGAAAATCAGTACGGGAGAAGTGAGGGCCAGGGTTGGGTGTGAGAGGCCGATTAGTGAATGGCCTGACTGGGCGGAGGTAGGCTGCTCTGCTCCTAAGTTATCTTGGTGCGTGGGTGCAAAGTGGGGAGGCACAAGCAGTTGGGTAGAGGAACCGAGGTGGTAATTGAAGTAGACAGATAAGAGCAAAGCGAAACAAAGACCGCTTTCAAGGTTGTACTGAGTATAGTGCCAGGGGTGAGCTGGCTGGGCCTGTCAGCCTTCCAAGGAATGGCCTGAGGCAGCATTTATCTAGGTGAAATCCGTGGGTTGGATAGCACCTCTTTGCTTGGACCGGCTTGGCATTTATCAGGATGTGTTCTGTAAACCAGAATGGAAGCCACTCAGTTGTGAGTACAGAATATCACCCTTAGGCAAAGAAGACAGGCCTGGGGTGGGGGGGCATGTTCTGGAGATGAGCTACCCAGGGAGTCAGAGACAGGGAGAAAGCTAGAGGGCCCAGACTCAGCTGGTGGAGGCCGTGGCTGACGCACGACGGGGTCCTCCTTCCACGAGGGAGAGCTTGGGTCAGGACACCCTCATATCGGGCAGTGCCGGACAGGTCCAAACCTGAGACTCTGCATTCTACAGCGAAAACTCCTACGCTTGGTAACTGTTAGACGAATGAACAAAGAAACAAAATGGTGGTTTGGAAAGAAAGTGAATTGGAGGAGAAGGAAGGAAGTGCCCTGGTGCCGTGCAGGAACCAATACCCTCTCACCCTTCCCGCAGTGGCTTTTGTCTTTGCTATAAAAGAGGCCCCAGCCTGGGGGTGGGGGTGGGGTGAGAGAAGGAACAGCAGTATGGTGACACCTTTCCTATAGATTGACGAAATGTGAATCTATGAATTCTGAATTTGTGATCAACGAGGAGCGAGGTTTGGCAAACTGACCTTTTTTTTTTAGTTTATTTTATTTACTAAATGTACCAACATACAAACACAAACATTTTTACCATATGATCATTCCATTCTACATATATAATCATTTTCAGGCAGTTCCCTCCAGCCTCTCTGTTCCACCTTAACTAAAAAGGTGATATCTATTTAATGCATAAGAATAACCTCCAGGATAACTTCTTGACCCTGAAATCTCTCAGCCATTGACACTTTATTTTGTCTAGTTTTTCTCTTCCCCCTTTTGGTCGAGAAGGTTTTCTCAATCCCTTGATGCTGAGTCCCAGCTCATTCTGGGATTTCTGTCCCACATTGCCAGGAAGGTCCACACCCCTGGGAGTCATGTCCCACGTAGAGAGGGGGAGAGCAGTGAGTAACAAACTGACTTTTGACATAGCACACTCAGTAATTGCTAATTCTGCAAATTAATCTTGATCATAGTAATTCAGAGAACATTTAACCTTTTGATTCCACGTATTTCAGATTGCATCCTTGAACTCATTTATGGTGCCCTTAAAGACTGACAAGACCATAGTTTATTTTGAAGCAGTGCTGGAGAGCCTCCTCGTGCTGTGTACTGGCCGGCCATTACTGGTCAGTTCTTTCCAGGCCAGCATGGCTGCTTAGTAGTCAGTAGTCTTAAGTCCGAGCTCCCTGAAACACACCATCTTCTATCTTGGTCGATTTGAATTGGTGAAGTTTTGTGGTCAGCAGTCCATTCTCTGCCCCTATTGGTGATGTTGCCTCACTCCACTGTCTGTCCCTTTCCCCACCTCTCTCTAATTTCTACCTGACTCTCCTGTCCCAGCTCAGCTGTAAGAAGCCATCCTGACTTGCATCCTTATATACCCTCACCTCTCCCAAGCAAGGAAATTCTCTCCCTTAGAACACCGTCTCTCTAGGTATTTCTCCTGTCCTACCCAGGCCATGGTTACATTCATGTCTGTACCTGTGTCACACATGTCCCTCCTGCCACACACAGCCAGGCTGTGATGGCAAAATAAGGTGATAAGCTCGTATCTTAATTGTGTTTGTATCTTCTGAGGGGCTTAGCTCAGAGTCCTCACCTAGGCAATATTCAGCAGTTTGCTGAATTCAGTTGAATGCTCTGGGAATACCTCCTGCGTGTCTACACCTTGTGTTTAGCAGTGAGGATGGGTTCACATTGGAACAGATCCCTGACGAAGCTAGCTTCCTCTTGGCAGGTGTGGACACTGCAAGAAACTCGCCCCTGAGTATGAGAAGGCCGCCAAGGAACTCAGCAAGCGCTCTCCCCCAATCCCCCTGGCAAAGGTCGACGCCACCGCAGAAACTGACTTGGCCAAGAGATTTGATGTCTCCGGCTATCCCACCCTGAAAATCTTCCGCAAGGGGAAGCCTTTTGATTACAATGGCCCACGAGAAAAATATGGTACGGCCCCTCCTTCTCTAATAGCGCAGTGGGGAAGGATGAGGTCCCTGGTGGGGATTTGCCATTGAAAGTATTGGAAACTGGCGGGTGTGGGCAGTGGGAGACAGGCGGATTTGGAGAGCTCCAAGAGCACCCTTGAGCTCCTTTGAGCCCGAGTCCCTTCTCAGGTGTGTGCTCTGCTCCCAGGAATCATTGACTACATGATCGAGCAGTCCGGGCCTCCCTCCAAGGAAATTTCGGCCCTGAAGCAGGTCCAGGAGTTCCTGAAGGATGGAGATGATGTCATCATCATTGGGGTCTTCAAAGGGGAGAGTGACCCTGCCTACCAACAGTACCAAGATGCTGGTAAGTAGCTACCCTCTGCAGGTTGAAAGAAATGCAGACTCCCCAGGCCCTGCCAGGTGAGGTTGCTGGGAAGTTTGCTGCTTTTGCGTAAAACTCATGGGGGCATTGATTTGGGAGAACTGCCTTGATGGAAGAATTAAGATAGCATCTGTGGGAGTCAGCTTTCTATTCTGGAGTGGATGTTGGTGGTAGGTTTTCTTGTCACCTTGATTACATGGAGTACTGTCACATATTAAATAGATGAGATGCTGGACCACTTTCCCTTCTGGGCTTTGAGAGGAGGGGAGATACACAGACTCATCAAAACTCGTCCCTGAAATGCAGAGGTGCCAGCTTCTCCAGAATGTCAACTAGTTCCATCCCTCTATGCCGTATTATTGACAGCCCTTTCCAACATGAAAAAGCTAGAATGGTCATAGCACAAATATCCCTAAAGAGTGGGAGAATGATCAAAGGTGACAGTGGAGTTATACAGAGAAGGAAGGGTTTAACAAATGAATGTGATTGCTGAATCATTATATTGATACTTCTTTTAGTCTCTAGTATCTTAGAGCATCTTGAAGTAAAAAACTAAAATGGTGGAATTATAATCCATACCAAACTCTGAAATCTGTTCTACAACTAATTGTTGTGCTGTGCTTTGAAATTTATTGTTTTTTTTGTATATATGTTATTTTTCATTAAAAAAGAGAGAGAGAGAGAGAAATACATTTCTTCTAGCCTCCAGTGTTTGGGAGCAGCTAGAAGGAAAAATCTGAAATAGTGGAATGGTAACCCATAACTGAAATCTGTATCTACTGGCTGAAGTGTACTTTGAAAATCACTATATTTCTTTGTATATATGTTATATTTAACAATTAAAAAAACTTTTTAAATCTCACATGAAGGGTGTTAGATATGAAAGACCAGTATGTAAATAGAGGAATATATGGTGTTCTCCACAATTTACTCTTTTAACATGCATCTCATAATCACACTCATCAGTTGTCAGTAACTCCTGACAGATCAGCATTTGCTTAGATCCTTAGGATCTAAGGTATCACATCTGTACCAATTTTTCACAAACAAAACTCCCTTCAAGTATTTAAGCGCTACGTATTGTCCACACAGAATTCGCAGTAGTCGTTAAACTCATTTTAGGTCATTCAGATTGGCTCATGTGGGTTCTTTTAATTGAACCTAGGTCTCTTAGGAAATGTAATACATTTTCTGCTTTATTATTCTGTTAATTTTTTCAGCTAACAACCTGAGAGAAGATTACAAATTTCACCATACTTTCAACACTGAAATAGCAAAGTTCTTGAAAGTGTCCCAGGGGAAACTGGTTGTGATGCAACCCGAAAAATTCCAATCCAAATACGAGCCCAAGAACCATGTGATGGACCTGCAGGTGAGTGTGGGTCTCGGAGTGCCCAGTGGGACTCTCAGAAATGCCTGGTGTGCCCTGAGGCCTCTGTTGAGCCCACGTGTGGATGCTGAAGCACAGAGGTGTCCCTCAGTCATAGAGGGGTCTGGAGCCCCTTTCTCAGTCCCCTCTCCCTCTCCCACTCATCCCTCAAAGGCATGGCCTTGAAGCCCAGCCCACCAGTGTGGTAAGCTGTTAGCATTCAAATGTTCAAAAGAAGTGCTAGACAAAGGGAACTCTACCTGCTGGGTGCAGTGCATTTGCACATCTGGCGGGGTGGGGTGCCCCGAGGCAGCTGGCAGAGCTTCACCTGCCTTTGCCAGAACAATTGTTCCCATTCTTCATACTTGCTGGCAAGTAAATCCCAGCCTCCCTTAGCTACTCGTTCCACCATGGGTTTCTTGCCTTGCCTGTAGCCAGGACTTGCTGCTCAGTCTCAGCTCAGCCTTGGTTGCTGGCAGGTAGCTTGTTCTCTAAGGGCCATGAAGCTGTGGCAGGCACTTCCTGTTCATGGAATTAAAATGTTGAGCTTGGGAAGGGAATTTCCTTCTGCTAGCCCTCCTTCTTCGTCTTCCTAAAAGATGCAAAACACTCACTCCAGAAAAGCAGAGGAGGTTACCAGACCAGAATGAATCTGGATCTAGCTCAGTGACCCAAGCGTCTCACCAGTGGCCCATGACTTCAATGAATAAGTCTTTGAGTTTGGAAGAAGCCTTACATAGTGAATCCAAAGCTTCTGTTTTATAGATAGAGACGTGGATGCAGAGAAATTAGTTAAATTGCCCAGGTTCCGACAGCTAGTGAGAAACGGAGCCAAGAAGAAACTTCAGGTCCTGTCTCCCCCAGGCCAGTGCTTCCCACAGCACCGTTATCTCCTGTTTGGACTGTGATACGGGCTCACATGGGACCTGGAGAAGGTGGTACCCGAGATGGCTGGTGTTCCTCACTGAGTCCCACTGGGAATGGGCCAGGGAACTAGCCATATCTTTCTGGTCTTTGTTTATAAATTAGGAGCTCAGTGGTGTCCTGGAGATACCGCACTAGACTTGTCTGATGCCTCTGCCTCCTCAGTCTTTAGATTGCTTCTTCCCCACAGTCTGCACATGCAACTCCATCTGCTTATGCACTCTGCTGATGCTCCGGGCCCCTCTCCTCTTCCCTGGACTATGAGCAGCAACCACCAGTTCTCTTTACCTCCTGCTGCTTGGCCTTTTATCCAGTGCTAGTGACCCAGGAATCCAAAAAGGGGGACCCTTAATGAAATTCAGGGGGCTGTGGCCCCACAGGAAGTCACACACAATTCTGCGTGGGTGTGCTTATGCATGTTCCTAGGAAAAGGGTCGATAGCTTTCAGTAGATTTCTTGGAAAAGTACTTGACCCCATAAAAGGATAAGATCTTTGCAACTAAGTCTGTGCACATCTCTGCCACTTTAATATCAAGTTGTCCTCGGAGTGAAGTTCAGTCCGGGACACTATTCTGATGTTAGTCTTCCCATGTGAAACAGGCTGCTTTTTCCTGTGAAATAGGCTGCATGCCTTGGTGTGGCATTCAAGGCCCTCCTCACCTGCTTTTCCAGCCCACTTTGCTCCTGCCCGCTCGGTGCTATCTGATGGGATCACTTTTACCTCCTCTGCCTCTGTTCCTCCTGGAATACCTTCCTTCTGCCTTCCTCCCCACCCCCACCCCAGCAAATCCCACCCATCCGTTAGCCCCCACACAGGGGCCACCTCTCTGATTGCCCTATCGAGCCAGAAACTCTGGGGTTTAGAAGAATATAGTGTTTGTACACCACCTCCTAGCTATGTGACCTTGGGCAAGTTGCTTAACCTCACTCTGCTTCACTTCCTCCTTCTGGAAATTGAAGGTCATAGGACAATCCTTGGGCCTACTATGAAGGGCACTTAGTAAATGGGAGCCCTCTGGAGCCAGCTTTTCCAGAGCACTTTACCTTTTTTTTTTTTTCTTATCAAATAGGCATTGTTATATTTCATTTCCAAATAAACAGCTATTACATTATCATGTTTGTTCTTCCAAAGTACACACAGATTCCCAGCTTCTCTGAGGATTCTGATCATACGCTGTTTCCCTCACCACCACCTCCGTGCCTTGGAGGCTTAAAAATAATATCAACTAGTGAAAAATAATCCAAGAGGAATCTGAGGCAATTTTGAAATAAACAAAGTTTAAAAATCATGAAATGCAAAAAAAAAAAAAAAAATCACCTTAGAATATAACATCCAAATTTAAGGCTTCTCCCTACCTTTTTACTCCCCTACTGGACGCTAACTTCTTGAGGTCATGGCCTCTGCCTCAACTCCATATCCCTGCATAGTGTCTGCTGCTGTGCGTAGCACTTTGTCAGTGTACATTGGATTCACCTGACACTAAGACATCCTACCTGGAAAACACCTGCAAAATTTCATGGGCCAGCTTTAAAGAGCTGTTGCTGTAGAACTTGTGCAACAGCAGCTGCTGCCTGTGCGTCACACCCTCTGCATCCGTGATCTCATGGCTCTAGCTCAAACAGGAGGAACAGACAGGCTCAGGTGAAGCAACTGAGGCAGTTACTCCGCTTTGTCAGATCCAAATTCATAGCCTAGAGGACCCTGTACCCTAGTGTAACGTGCAGATTCAGGGTATGCTTTCTCAAAGTCAGAATGCAAATCCTATCTCGGCCTTTCGCCAGCTGGGTGAAGTCAGATGTTATTTAGCCTTGCTGGCTGTTTTTCTTATCTTTAAAAAGGTTAGGCAACGGTGGCTCAGTGACAGAGTTCTCGCCTGCTGTGTGGGAGACCTAGGTTTGATTCCTGGGGCCTGCCCATGCAAAATAAATTAAATAAGTAAATAAAACGCCTCTCTTAATGATGGGAATTGGGAAGACTGCAGGAGCGGAAGATGAAAAGTACGGCACAATTCAGTCTATTAACAGCTGTTATCACCAGAGAACCAGTCCATCCTTCAACAGTTTTATCACTGAACCTATGCCTAAGGGAAAGGAGGCATGCTGTTGTCTCCCTTGCCTTCAGAAGCTCACTGAGTGTCCTTGGAGGGAAAGGAGACAGAAGACATCAGGAAATTGTTGGGATGCAAACCCTCAATGTTGTCCCTCACATGGAGACAAAAGACCCCATTCCCCAACCTACCTCCCCCCACCACACTGAATACCCTCCAAGCATGCATCCTTGATTTACCAGCAGTGACTGTGAAAGGGGAGCATGTGCTTTTGAGATGAAGCCCCTGTTTTTGTGGGGGCCCATCCTTTATCTGTCCTCTTCTTGAAACAGGGTATCACAGAGGGATCTGCCATCAAAGACCACCTGATAAAGCATACCTTGCCGTTGGTCGGTCACCGCAAGACCTCCAATGAGGCCAAGCGGTACACCAAGCGCCCCCTAGTGGTCGTCTACTATGGGGTGGACTTCAGCTTTGATTATAGAGCTGGTGAGTGACAGCCAACAGAACCCCATGGTGGGTGGGTACCTCCTTGATTGGAAGTGTTTCCTGGAGCTCTTGCAGGTTGGTGGCCTGGGTGCATTTTTAAAATGTATTTATGGCTTCAGGGTCATTTTTCATCCTATGCTATATAACTATCCTTTTTTTTTTTCTTCCTTTTTTAGCAGGAGGGGAGCTTAGAGTAGAGCCTTGTACCCTCTTAGAGATGAGGTAGTCAAGACTCAGAGAAGGGAGGAGATTTGCCTGTGCTCAGCCAGCCTCTGAGCAGCGGTGCTAGGACTGCAGCCAGCCACCCCACACCCAGGCTGGCAGTGTATGGTGCCTGCTCATTGGCCCAACTGGGCTTGTTTGGCTTGTGGTCACTGGCCCACCTGCTCACAAAGTGTGGTTCTACCAGAGATGCTTTTCTCTCTGGGTGAGATAAATATGGAGCTTGTGCCTTGTCGGAGAATATTAGTAATAGGATTTAAACACCTTGGGAGGCTAAGCTGGCAGTGTTGTTCTGCTTAACCGCTGAGCTCACAGCCCCTGGTTCCATTCCAGCTACCCAGTTTTGGCGAAACAAAGTCCTGGAGGTAGCCAAGGACTTCCCTGAGTACACCTTCGCCATCGCTGACGAGGAGGACTACGCCACGGAGGTGAAGGACCTGGGGCTCAGCGAGAGCGGGGAGGATGTCAATGCAGCCATCCTGGATGAGAGTGGGAAGAAGTATGCCATGGAGCCAGATGAGTTTGATTCTGACAACCTCCGAGAGTTTGTGACAGCTTTCAAAAAAGGTAAACTGCAGCTGGGGCCTCCCCTCTAAGCTCTCGTTGTGCTTTCTTTAAACACAGAACCTGAGCAGTCTTAGGGGGTCAGGGGAACCTGACATTTTGACCTCCTCCCCTGTTCTAGATTGTATGGCTCCGTGTGCCTGCCATATCCTGGCCACCAAGGCCCTGCAAGTCAGCCAACAGCTTCCTTCCCAACCCTACTCATTGCTACCCAACTTCCCTATAAAGGAAGGAGCAGCCATAGCCCCCAGACATGAAGGCACTAAGCTTAGAAGAATGTAGTCTACCATGGGGGAGTATTCATTTCCCATTGGCACTCCTTGCCTTTTTCAGTTTGAAAGCAAAAGCGAGATTGAGGGGTTCATCTTACAGCTGATTCAGGCTCACTCAGCAGGCGGCCTCAACCAGCTGAAACTCAGGCATAGAGCCAGGTCTGCAAAGGGGGCATCTCAAGATGCAGCCGAAGAGGATATAGCAAAATTTTAATGAAATTAATGACCTTTGCTTGTGGCTTCAGACCTTGATTCAGAAGCCTCTTCATGTTCATTCATTTTTGCTCCTAAGTTTAACCTTGATTCTCTGTCCCAAACCTTAAGAGTGGGAAGATGGAAACAAGGAGAATCCCAACTGAATCCCGATTCTCTTTCTTTTCTCTTCTTCCCGTCTCTCTCTTTTTTTAAGAGTAAAGTCAGGTACATCTTAGAAACTTTAAGAAGACTTTATTTTGTTTTGTTTTGGTTTTTTTTTGCACAAGCGGGCACCGGGAATTGAACCCGGGTCTCCAGCATGGCAGGCGAGAACTGCCTGGTGAGCCACCATGGCCTGCCCAAGAAGATTTATTTTTTTAATATTTAAAGTAAAACAGGCTTTTGGACTTAGACATAGGTTCTGTGTATGTGGAAAACTTACTTTGAAGCTTAAAACAGAATATCTTTATCAGACATTTTTATCAGTCTTGGTTGAGCAAATTGCCCAAATTTCCCAGTGCAAGAATTACAAGGCAGTTTTTGGTGTTTCCATCAATCTTTCCAGTACTTTTCCTCCCTGTGGAGGCTTTCAGCCAAGCGTGCCCTGTCCCAGGGCCAAAGCTCCCAGTAATTCTGCACTAGGGCAGTGCCTCTGTTCTCACTGCCTTATTGGACAGCACCTGATGGTTCATTAGGCCTGGGGTAGGATCTGTCTGTATACTCTTTGGCTTTTTCAGGAACCAGGAAAGTTAATCAAAAAAATAAATGTACAGTTGTGGAGAGGAGGGCGGCTTTTGGAGCCCAGACCTTCCATGGCTTATTTGAATCGCCCCTACTCAGTTGTCTGCCCATCTTCTTGCACATCAGGCTGGCGTCCCCACCTATTTCAAGAAGCACTTCTTGGGGTCTGGGAGCCTTTTCAGTACTGACACCCCCTCTCCTGCTTGCTTTCCTCGGCAGGAAAACTGAAGCCGGTCATCAAATCCCAGCCTGTGCCCAAGAACAACAAGGGGCCCGTCAAGGTCGTGGTGGGGAAGACCTTCGACTCCATCGTGATGGACCCCAAGAAAGACGTCCTCATTGAGTTCTACGCCCCATGGTGCGGGCACTGCAAGCAGCTGGAGCCCGTGTATGCCGACCTGGGGAAGAAGTACAAGAACCAGAAGAACCTGGTCATCGCCAAGATGGATGCCACCGCCAACGATGTGACCAGCGACCGCTACAAAGTGGAGGGGTTCCCCACCATCTACTTTGCCCCCAGTGGCGACAAAAAGAACCCAATTAAATTTGAAGGTGGAGACAGAGATCTGGAGCATTTGAGCAAGTTCATAGAAGAACATGCCACGAAACTGAGCAGGACCAAGGAAGAGCTTTGAAGGCTTTGAGGCAGTGGGTGGGAAGGGACCAGATACACTGTAGCTTCCAGCAGCCAGGGGAGTCTGAGGGAGCCGCGTGGGCAGAGGGTACACAATGGCAGTATCTTGACTTTTTTCTTTTATTTTTACATTTTGATATTTCACCTCATGCTCTGAATACTGAATAGCTATGGGTGGCTCTATAGTTTAGTCCAGATTTTGATGGAGGATTCATCTATTTTTAACAATATGTGAAGTTTGATTTCTTATTTTTTTTTTTATACCTTCCACCTTTAATGGTTTTCCTCAGAGCAGTTAAGATGAATCTCTTGTGTGTGAATGTTTTCATTTTTTAATTTAAAATTTTAAAAGAAAACAAAACATCTTTTGCCAAATCATCTTGATTTTGCCTTTTTCATTTTACTGTTATCTGAAGAGCTGTTAAGGAAAATTTCTTGGCTGTTGACGTGGTTTAGTCTTTGCTTTCTTCATGTTATGGCACAACCTGAGGACCGTGGCCAAGAGCCCTGCCAAGATGATGCCTGAGCCTGACCTTTGAACCACCACCCAGCTCAGGGACAAGTGGCACCTGTGGTAGAACTGCGTAGCTGTGCTTTTTCCCTTCAAACCAAGGGCTGTGCGTGGAAGAGCATTTCCCAGGTTCCTGCAAACCCTCCGAGCCAGGTTCTGAGGCTCTGGCTTTGCAAAGAGGCTGCCCACCCTTGGCAGCCCGACCTCTTAAGAAATTGCATGGCTGGAGTAGAAATGACATAGGACACAGAGTAGATACTTCAGGATGATAGAAAATAGGGTAAGCTGTCATTATGGAATAAAATGATTATTAAAATTAACCACCATAACTGTTAGGAAAAGCTAGCTTTGCCTGGTGAGCCTTGAGGTAGAATAGGCAGTGGGATTGAGTTGAAGTGGTGGGGAGGGGAGACCTGGGTTGGGCAGAGAGAGGCTCTGACCACACGGTTCTAGTGAGTTCTCTATCCTGCGGAATGCAGGATGCACCACCTGTTGCCCGGAAATCCTACAGGATTGTCACTGATGACCTGGGGTGAGTTTCAGTGGTAACAGTTCAAGTATCAGCCTCTGGGCATGTGTATGTTTTCTTTCTTTTTAAAATATTTGTATTGAGAAACATCCACACATACAATCCAACCATATTATACAGTCAGCGGTTCACAATATCATCAAATAGTTGTGCATTCTTCATCATGATCATTTTTAGAGCATTTGCATCACTTCAGAAAAAGAACACACACATCCATCCCCTTACCCCTCCCTCTCATCGACCCAGAGTATTTCAATCAACCCAGTTTTTACCCTTTATCTCCCTCTATTTGTTTATTCTTTATTCTTTTTTATTATTATTGCTATTTATCTGTCCAAACCCTGGATAAAAAGACCATCAGACACAAGGTTTTCACAATCACGGTCACATGGCAAAAGTTATATCGTTATGCATTCGCCTAAAGGAGTAAGGGTACTGGAACACAGCTCAGCAGTTTCAGGTACTCCCCTCCAGCCCCTCCAATACACCATAAACTAAAAAGGGATAGCTATATAATGTGTAAGAATACCCTCCCAACTGTTTGAAATCCCTCAGTGTAGGTTCTCTCTGGGTGGGGGAGGGGCTGAAGGACAAGGACCCAACGCTGAGCATTCCTGCTGGGTGCTCAGGCGAGGAGGGCCTAGGACAGTGACCTGGACCCGCCCTTATGTGGAGGTTGCTATAATTTCTTGGTGATGCAGATGAGCTCCATTCCACTTATTCCTTTTTCCAAGATAAAGCCATGTCCACAGTTCTCAAACCTGTCCTACCCATCAACCCCCCATCACTCCCCTGCTCCTAATTTTGACTGAAACAAAAGTGGCAAGCATGAAAATGCCTGAGTTGGTGGCAGCTGTTTTTGGAGTAAGCAGTGTGTTTGTTGCAGGGGTTGCATGGTGGGTAGGGAGTGGGTCTCACAGGAGGGGTGGGCCTGGGTTGTCATTCCCTGAATTTCCTGCTGTATGGTTGAGACAGGATTGATTGGGAGTGGTATCTGGTGAGTTCTCAGACTCTCCAGTGTGACAAGCCTTTAACACCCCCCTCAATACCTTCTCTTCCCCATAAGGAGAACAAATAGCTTCTAGTCATGGGCCAGGGCCCTTTTCTCAGTGCCCTCTCCAGAGGGATTTTATGCCAGAAAGTTTATAGGCTTAGATGGAGATGGGGCAGTGTTTAAAGGCGGGGTTTTTTGTTTGTTTGTTTTAATTGAAAGTCATATTCGTTCAACACTGTGCTATGAAAATAAAGGGGCTCCTGTCCTGGCACTTCCCGTCTAGTTGGAGAAGGATTAAACACAAACACATGTAAAGGGCCATGAGGAAATAACCTGGGCTGTAGGAGGGAATAGCAGTGAGATTTCCTTTGAATTGGGGTGGCAGGGAAAGCCCTTCCTTCTGAAGTGACGTTTTAGCCTAGACTCTTAGCAAGAGTTGGCTTCAGGCAAAAAAAAGAATAGAAACAGCCCAAATCTCTGTGTGGCCCCTGCTCCCGCAGCAGGGGTAGTACCTGGATGGTTGTTAGAAATGCAGAATCTCACACTGGAACCCAGAGCTACTGAATCGGAATCGGGATTTAAGAACCTCAGAAGACACAGTCACATGAGCACTTGACAGGCACCAGAAGTAAATGTTCCAGGTATTTGGCATCAGCATGTGCAAAGGCAGTGAGG
This sequence comes from Tamandua tetradactyla, assembly GCF_023851605.1. Lineage (NCBI taxonomy): Eukaryota > Metazoa > Chordata > Mammalia > Pilosa > Myrmecophagidae > Tamandua > Tamandua tetradactyla. The sequence goes on along the minus strand of NC_135327.1, from coordinate 193,180,182 downwards.
CAGAAGACAAAATGTATCCTCGGAAACTATGTTGCCCAAGAGAGTGTCTTGCCTGAGCAAACTCTCCCTCTATTGCCTGTATTGACTGGAAAAAGGCCCCAGACTGGTCAGGGGGCTGAGACTTGAAGTGAGACAAGTTAGTAATTTCAATCCAGTATGAAATGGTAAAGGTATGCACAGGGGCTAGGAGAGGGGTCACTCCCAGACTGGAATCCTGGTACAGCCCTTCCAGAGAAAAAGAGGAGCTGAGATGAGGAGGGGGTGAGCTTTCCAAGGAGGGACATAGATGCTGCAAAGGGGCAGAAGCATCAAGCTGCCAGATAAATTTGGAGGACCTCAAAGAGGGAAAGGAAATGGGAGGTGAGGCTAGAAGTAGGGCTGCGGGGTGGATATTGTTTAAGGTCACACAAGACCCAGGCTTGGAGTTCTGATGGGTATTGTTTAAGGTCACACAAGACCCAGGCTTGGAGTTCTGATGAAAGAAGGCACTGTCCCTCTTCCAAAGGCACCCTCCTTCCCCACAACCTCGTGTGTGCTGTTAAAGATGTGATCCCCAGTGTTTGAAGGAGGAAGCTGGCACCCAATTAGAAACCAATTCTAAGGTCTGTAGGGCCCTGATATGCTAAATCTGAAAACCTTTTTATGTTGCGATCTCTTTATCTCTTCTACCTATTCTAAGGGGCCAGGATTGGGCCATGTTTAACCTAACACTGGGCAGACACAAGGTAGTTCCCAAACGGAAGGTATGGGTCGCTGGGTGTATAGAATGCAGATTCCTGGGCCCTAATCCTTCCCTGCTCACTCATATTCTGCATTGTTGGGGCCTGGTATCTGTTTTCAAAAGCTCACACCTATGATCGCCTTTCAGCCCTGAAATACAGGCAGGAGAGGTATCACTGCCATCACATGGATAAGGAAATGGAAGTCAGATTCAATAACTTACACAGCCAGTAAATGAGGAGGCCAGAACTAGAACTCAGGACCAATGTTCTTTCCATTTCTGCAGCATTTCCCAAAATGCATTAGCAGAACATTGCTTCTGGAGGATGTTTATAGGTACTCCATTAAACTAAAACTAGGCGAGCAATTTGACTGGGGCAATACCAAACTAAAGAAATACTTGCATGGAGTTCTTGGTCAAAGTACTCAGAGCCTGCAATGCAAAAGCATACACTAGGACTCCAGGAGACAGTAGAACATGTATGAGGCTTATCTGATCACCAACCCTTTTTTTTTCCACAGAGCGCCATAGTGACACACTCCTAATAGCAGGCATTGTTAGCACAAGTGTACTTAACGAGCACACGTCTTCCTTTGGCTCCTTCCCCAGACTCTAAGGAGGTAGCGGTGTTTATACCAACTCTGCCTTCACGGAGGATGAGGGGTTTGGACCAGGAAGGGCTCTGAGAGTCCCAGTGACAAACGTGACACTTGAGCCCACCACAGGACACAACTTCAACTAGAAAGTAATATCTGTATAACTTACCCTGTCTGCTGAAGACACTTTAATCCATATGGAGCAAAGGGATTAAACTCTGAAAGGACATGATTACTATCATTCTTTTGTTCTTATTATATGAAGAATCAGAGGTATTTCGAATCCAGTCAGTGGAATCTAAGGTAAAGCATCCCTTCTAATTAAAGTCCATCTTGTTGTCTACACAATCGTTGACTAACTGTGCCAAGCAGAGGACTTGGAAAGGTAAAAATTCCCCAGTAGCCCTCTTAGCTGCCCCTTTCATTGCCCACTGCACTCTTTTTTTCATTTGGCTCAACACTAAACAAAATGAGTCTAGTTCTCCAATCCAAAATTTTCCCATCTTAGATTACAGAGATACTGTGGAAGAAAAGAGGACAAAGGACCACTGTTAGTAAGGAAAGAGAAGAGGGCCTCTGTTCTAGTTTGCTAGTTGCCACAATGCAATATATAAGAAACACTTTTTAAATGCTTTTAAAAAGGAGAATTTAGTAAGTTACTTGTTAACAGTTCTAAGGCCGAGAAAATATCCCAATTAAAGCAGACAAGTCTATAGAAATGTCCAATCTAAGCCATCCAAGGAAAGATACCTTGGTTCAAGAAGGCCAATGAAGTTCAGAGTTTCTCTCTCAAGTTAGAAGGCACATGGTGAACACAGTCAGGGCTTCTTTCTCAGCTGGAAGGGCACATGGTGAACACAGTGTCATCTGCTAGCTTTCTCTCCTGGCTTCCTGTTTCATGAAGCTCCCCAGTAGGCGTTTTCCTTTTTCATCTCCAAAGGTCGCTGGCTGGTGGACTCTGCTTCGTGGTGCTGCAGGATTCTCTGCTGTCTCTGAATCTCTTTCATTCTCCAAAATGTTTTCTCTTTTATAGGACTCCAGAAACTTATCAAAACCCACCCAAATGGGTGGAGACATGTCGTCACCTAATCCAGTTTAACAACCACTCTTGATTAAATCACATCTCCAGGGAGATCTGATTACAGTTCCAAATTTACAATACTGAATAAGGATTAGAAGAAATGGCTGCCCTTACAAAATGGGATTAGGATTAAAACATGGTTTTTCTAGGGTCCATACATCATTTCAAACCGGCACAGCCTCGTAGGAAGTTGTAGCTGTGCCTTGGAGAAGGAGTCATCTGGGGAAAGACCCCTCAGTCCATCTGTTCTGACTTTTATTATAAAAAGACAGTGTGAGTTCAGCTGCAGTAGCATTGAAACTGTAATGCCTCAACTATGGGTGAGAGAAGAATCATAAATCCTCCTCCCTACCTGCTACAAAAGGATCCTACTTGGAAATCATATATAATTGGAATTGGTTGGATACTTCAGAGACCTAAAAGGTCAAAGGTTGAAAACTCCAGTGTTCAAAGGACCTGGCAGGTGAGTTAAGTGCATGCAGAGGCTGGCTGCAGGCAATCGGAGGGTGGTGGCCAAGGCACACCCGAGGTCCTGAGTCCCATCTGAAAGGGCTACAAGTCAGCTCCAGGTGGTTGTTGCAGGTGGGAATCTGGCCCTGCAATTGCTGTTCTCGTTTTCCAAGAAAAGCCAAAATTTTTCATGTGAAATCCCTCAATTATTAAACACTGGATCTAATTTTTAAAATTTTAATAAACACTGGGCCAAAGAAAACCATCTTAGGGTTGGATTTGGTTTAAAACTTCTGATGGAAGACAAACCCCCCTCCCCTTTTATGGTTTTACCCAATTATATTCTAATCACAAGAAACAAACTAGAAGACAGGATATCCCGATTGTAACAAAGGCTTAAAGATGGAGAGGTTTCCTCAGAAAAGTTGGAGATTTCATACTGGGGCCTGGAATTTGGGCTGCAGTCGGGTTATTTGGACAGATCCTTAGTATATGTCACGGTCCATGCTGCAACCAGATTTGAACACCACTCAGCCGGGCAGAGTGCTCCATGTCATGGGTCGCATAGATGCAGTGCCCTGTGGAGTTGTACTTATCAAAACCCTTCCTGTTACTTCTCTGACCCTTTAGTAGCACACCCTATGGAGACCTGCCATGTCAATCCTATATGGCCACATTTTTTGTCACCCCAAGACTAAGTGGGGTCGGGGAAGCAGCAACAATTCCCAAGGGCCACCTGGACCCAATCCCACCTGAATCTGCTGTTCCCACCAACATCTTGGCACAACTAACTAACTCCTTCCTTTTTTAGGAAACTGAGGCTCCAGAGAAGAGAAAGTCTTGCCCCAAGTCACAGAGCTGGCCCAAGGCACTGCCAACTATCCAAACCTACAAAGGGTTAGAGAACACTGTCAAGTATGTTCCATTTCAAAGCTTTGAGATTTCATGCCTCTTCGTTATTGCTGAATTAGCACATGGTATAAACTCCTCTTGTCCCCTTGGTGGCCACCAGCTCAAGCCTTTGATGTTGTAACCTAATGTTTGCCAGGAACCCAGTGCCCTTCAAGTGGCCCTACAGACCAAAGCACCACTTCCTCCTTCCCCACTCCTCTCTACTGGGTCTGAAAACCAGAGGAGTGGAGAGGGGGCCCTGTTGCTTTCAGAATGGGTTTATTTTATTTTTTATATTTTTATTGAGAAATCTTCACATACAAACAATCCATCCACACTATATAATCAATGACTCACAATATCATCACATAATTGTGTATTTAAAACATTTGCATTACTCCAGAAAAAGAAATAAAAAGAAAAAATTCATACATCCCATACCCCTTATCCCTCCCTCTCATTGACCACTAGTATTTCAATCTACCCAATTTTTTTATGCATTTTCCCCCTTATTATTTTTCTATGTATTTTTCCTTATTTTTACTCATGTGTCCATACTCTGGTGTGCTGGTTTGAAAGGATGTATGTACCCTAGAAAAGCCATGTTTTAATCTTAATCCCATTTTGTAAAGGCAGCTGTTTCTCCTAATCCCTATTCAGTACTGTATATTTGAAACTGTAATTAGATCGGTTTGATCAGAAATTGTAGATGTGACTCAATCAAGAGCGGTTGTTAAGCTGGATTAAGTAGAGATGTGTCTCCACCCATTCGCTTGGGTCTTAATTAGTTTACTGGAATCCTATAAAAGAGGAAACATTTTGAAGAATGTGAAAGATTCAGAGAGAGCAGAGAAGAATAACATAGCCACGAGAAGCAGAGTCCACCAGCCAGTGACCTTTGGAGATGAAGAAAAAAAACGCCTACCGGGGAGCTTCATGAAACAGGAAGCCAGGAAAGAAAGCTAGCAGATGATGCTGTGTTCACCATGTGCCCTTCCAGATGAGAGAGGAACCCTGACTGTGTTCACCATGTGCCTTCTAACTTGAGAGAGAAAAACCCTGAACTTCATTGGCCTTCTTGAACCAAGGTATCTTTCCCTGGATGCCTTAGAGTAGACATTTCTGTAGATTTGCTTTAACTGGGACATTTTCTTGGCCTTAGAATGGTAAACTTGCAACTTATTAAATTCCCCTTTTTAAAAGCCATCCTATTTCTGGTATATTGTATTCCAGCAGCTAGCAAACTAGAATACCTGGATAAAAGGAGCATCAGACACAGGTTTTCACAATCAGATGGTCGCACTGTAAAAGCTATATAGTTATGCAATTGTCTTTAAGAATCAAGGCTACTGGAACACAGCCTAACAGTTTCAGGTACTCCCTTCCAGCCACTCCAATACACCATAAACTAAAAAGGAATATCTATATAATGCATAAGAATAACCACCAGGATAACCTCTCAACTCTGCTTGAAATATCTCAGTCACTGGAACTTTATTTTGTTTCATTTCTCCCTTTCCCCTTTTTGGTCAAGAAGACTTTCTCAATCCCATGATAACAGGTCCTGGCTCATCCCGGAGTCATGTCCCACCTTGTCAGGGAGATTTACACCCCTGGGAGTCATGTCCCACATAGGGGGAGGGCAGTGAGTTCACCTGCCCAGTTGGCTTAGAGAGAAAGGCCACATCAGAAAGGGTTTAAATTATACTCTTTTCATGTAGGAAAAGAAAAGACAAACTGGGCCTACTTCTTAGGAAATGCTTTTAGAAAACTTCCCTGAGTGAAGCAAAGTGGAAGACACAGAGGCCAAGCTGAGAAGAGGTGAGCACAACTTGAGTCCCTTAAGAGGACCCCAGTCCATCCAAGCCAGCACCCATAGGCCCTCCCTCTGGCCCTAAAATACTCTATTTTAAGAGAAAGACAGGGTGGGCCACGATGGTTCAGCAGGCAGAGTTCTCACCTGCCATGCTGGAGACCTGGATTTGATTCCCAGTGACTGCCCATGCAAAAAAGAAAGAAAGAAGAAAAAAAACCAGAAAGACAGCTATGAGAACAAAGGAGGGGGTCTCCTTAGGGAAAGAAGGATGAGGGAGAGAAAACAGAAGCAGTGAAAAAGAGGCAGTGTGGCAGGCTGCATCTATTTAAATTCCAGAGAAATCAAAGGAGGGATTTTTTTTTAGAGGCTTAAAATGATTGTGAGTGAGTTAGGAAGTCCAGCCTGAGATTAAGTCTGCGAACATTCTCTAGAGAAACACCAGAAAGAAAGTCACTTGAAATGACTGAAGATGATTTCCCCACCCCCACCAGCACACCCCAAATGGCTGGTACCAGCACCTTGCTTAGGACAAGAGAGAAAGGAGTGTAAGCACACCCTTTATGTCTGAGAAATTTTTAAAAAGCTTCCAAGGCATCAGTGTAAACCTCAGGAAGAAAGGGGCCAGTGGGCTTCCAGAGTCGGTTCTGGCCCAGTGCTCCCTGGGCTGGCTTGTGCCTGGGAAATGTCAGTTATATGAACTCAGGAGCTGAATGCTGAGGGCTACAATCTGGGGGGGTCTGAGTAGGGAAGACCCTGAATGGGCTCATCCTCACATCCAGGACCACTCCCACCTTTGCAGGCATCTGGACCAGAAACAGAAAATTCAAGCAGGGCATGAGCATCCTGTGTCTTCCTGCAGGACTGAGTTTTGGCATCATCTCGTGATCCAGAGAAGCCCCGGCTATAGTGGGCCACTCCAAGGTCCAGGGGTCTCACTAACTGGTTGCTGAAGTCAGAGGACCCCTGTGGGACTGTAGAAGCTTTGTGGCTTCTTAATTTAGCTTTGTGTTTATTTTCACAATTTAAAGGCAGGAAGGTTGCTTTCCAGCTGACCATCCAGGTGGATGTTCAGGGGACTCATAAGGAAAAGATGTAATTGTTTATTCTGCATTTTGTGAAATTCATACCATTTTGAGTGTCATTTTCCCAGACAAAAAAGTAAACACAAAACACATTTGTTACTTTTGACTATCTTGTCTGTTTCTCTGTGATTCAGGGCAGGAAAATATGAGAAGGCTAAGAGCAACGTAGAATCAGGAGGGGTGGAAGCTGAGCCAACCGTGCCCTTGTATGATCCTAAGAGTAGATGTTTTAGCTTGCTACTGATGCCACAATGCAATATACCAGAAAGGGTATTTTATAGAGGAGGTTTTTAAGCTACAAGTTTACAGTTCTAAGGCCATAAAACTGTCCAAACTAAGGCATCCAGAGAACGATACCTTGACTCAAGAAAGACTGATGGCATTTGGGATGTCATATGGGAAAGCATATGGAACATCTGCTGGCTGTTTCTCCTGGCTTCCGGTTTCAAAAGGCTTCCCCCAGGGATGTTTTCTCTCTGCATTTCCAAAGGTCTCTGTGTCAGCTCTCAGCTTTTTCCAAAATGGTTCTCCTAAAGCCCTCCACTAATCAGATTAAGCCCACCTTGAATGGGTGGAGATACATCTCCATGGAAACCACCTAATCAAAAGGCCCCACCCCAACTGGTTGGGTCACATCTCTATAGAGACAATTTAATCAAAAAGATCCTGCCCAAACACTAAGTCTGCACCCACAAGACTGGACTAGGAATAAGAATATGGCTTTTCTGGGGTATATAACAGCCTCAAACCAGCACAGTGGGCAACCTCCTAACCTCCCCCTAGTCCCAGCCCCAGGAATGCCAAGGAATGGGGCCTTGAAAAACAGGAGGTGACTCAAGAAACCAGCCAGAACTCCAGAGGAACCTGGGAAAGTATGTGGTGGTGGCCAGACTCCCAACCTCTATACACATCAGGACACACGATCTCATCAGATTGACCAGCCCCATCTGGAAAGTCAAGGGAGCCGGGTCTGGCAGAAATGGGACTCAGCTCAAGCGAATTTTGCATGAAAAGGGAGGAAGGACAGAAAAGGTCAACAATGTCACCTGGCTAGGAGGACACTTGGATTTAAAAAAAATCCTTCCCACAGAATGTACTGGGAGAGTGTTTCAGGAGAAATTTTTGATGAAAAAAATCAAGGAAAACTCCCTTCCCTTTGCCAGGCCCTAAATTCATTAATAGATTCTCAGATGGACATAGAAAAGTTTTCAGCAAAGCGTCTTCACCATCTACTTAAGAAAACCTGGAGAAACAATGGCATGATGCCACACTAGTTTCAGCCCTTTGCAGGTGAGTCTTCCCTTTCCAGCCCACATGCGTGACTTCACAGAAAAAATGCTCCCGGCCTTGCTGCGCCTACTTCAGGTTGCCAGGTCCACAAGCATGCAGGTCAAAAACACTGACCATGGCAGATGGTCAAAGCCCCTGCAGCCTCCTCCTGCAGGACTGTCCACAAGGACTATGGGAACCCACCCCAGGGAGCAAGCAACCAGCTCAGCCAGTAGGTCAGGGTGGGAGGTGAGCACACTGGATGCTCCCAGGAGAGGGAACCAGATGGGTGTCCAAGACTACCTGGAATCGGGAAACTCATTGTTGGAGATTCAGTTCTGTCACCACTTAGTTTATTAAGTGGGCAAGTCACCAACCGCTCCCAGCCTCATTTTTTTGAATCATAAAATTAGGACAAAAAAAAAAAAAAAACACTGCCAACCGTACTTCCTTCACAGGATTGTCTTGAGGACCAAATGAAATGGGATATTAGTTGAAAGCATTTTTTTTAATTGGGGTAAAATTCATATAACATAAAATTAAACATTTTTAAATGAACAGTTCAATGGCATTTAGTACATTGGCAATGTTGTGCAACCACCATCTCTATCTACTTTTGAAACATTTTCATCATCCCAAAAGGAAGCCCTTATCCAGTAAGCAGTTACTTCCCACACCCTTCTCCCATCCTTTGGCACCACCAATCTGCTTTCTCCTTCTATGGATTTATCTATTCTGAATATTTCATATAAACAGACTCACACAACATGTCTGAATATTTCATATAAATAGACTCACACAACATGTTCCCTTTGTGTCTGACTTCTTTCACTTAGCATAATTTTCTGAGGTTCATCCATGTGGAAGATTATGGCTAAATAATATTCTGTTTTGTGGTTGTACCGCAATTTGTTTATCCATTCATCAGTTGATGGACATTTGATTTTTTCCACCTTTTTGCTCTTGTGGATAATGCTGCCATAAGCATGCATGTGTGCAGGTATCTGATTTGTTCCCTGCTTTCAATTCTTTCAGGTATATACCTAGAAGTGGAATTTCCAGATCATATGGTAATTCTATATTTAACTTTTTGAGGAATTGCCAAACATTTAGTTGAAAACATTTTTGTAAAGCCAAGAATCTTGCAAGTGTAAGGAAGTGTATGCTACCACCCTATTTATCTTTCTCTGGGCACAATCTAGTTTGTCAATATCTTTTTTGAAGTGTGGGACTCAAAACCAAATTTCATTCAAGATTCCATGTACTTATGGGGTTCAACTAAACTGCCCATATAAGTTAAATTAGGTAATGCACTACCCAAAATATAAATTTGAATAGGGCATGAGATCTTGTTGGATCTTTGTTGGTTTGTACAGGTTAGTGTGATGCCCTGATATATCCCAGAGTAATTTGGTAGTGAATAAAAAAGTACTTACAAAGCCCCTGTGCTGGTTTGAAATGATGTATGGACCCTAGAAAAGCCATGTTTTAATCAAAATCCCATTTTGTAAAGGCAGAATAATCCCTATTCAATACTGTATGTTTGAAACTGTAATTAGATCATATCCCTGGAGATGTGATTTAATCAAGAGTGGTTGGTAAACTGGATTAGGTGATGGCCTGTCTCCACCCATTTAGGTGGGCCTTGATAAGTTTCTGGAGTCCTATAAAAGAGGAAATATTTTGGAGAATGAAAGAGATTCAGAGAGAGCAAAGCAGAATGACATAGCCATGAGAAGCAGAGTCCACAGCCAGTGGCCTTTGGAGATGAAGAAGTAAAACGCCTCCCAGGGTGCTTCATGAAACAGGAAGCCAAGAGAGAAAGCTAGCAGATGACGCCGTGTTCGCCATGTGCCCTTCCAGATGAGAGAGGAACCCTGGCTGTGTTCACCATGTGCCTTCTCACTTAAGAGAGAAACCCTGAACTTCATTGGCCTTCTTGAACCAAGGTATCTTTCCCTGGATGCCTTAGATTGGACATTTGTATAGACTTGTTTTAATTGGGACATTTTCTCAGTCTTAGAACTGTAAACTAGCGTCTGATTAAACTCCCCTTTTTAAAAAGTCATTCTGTTTCTGGTATATTGCATTCCAGCAGCTAACAAACTAGAACAGCCCCCTTGGAGTACTGGGGAGAAAGGAGGAAATATTCAACTTCCCCCTGTGGTGTATTCCTGATATCCTTGCAAGCAGTGGGGACAATGAAAATCGATAGACTGAGCCCTTGATCTTGGGGTTTGCCTCTATGAAACTTATTCCTGCAAAGGTGAAGCTAAACCTACTTATAATTATGCCTAAGATTCACCCCCCACCCCTGCCATGGAGAACCTCTTTTGTTGCTCAGATGTAACCTCTCTCTCTAAACCAACTCATCAGATGAATTCACTGCCCTCCCCCCTACAAAGGACATGACTCTCAGGGGTGTAAATCCCCCTGGCAATGTGGGACATACTCCCAGGATAAGCCAGGACCCAGCATCAAGGAATTGAGAAAGTCTTCTTAAGAAGAGAAAAATGAGACAAAATAAAGTGTCAGTGGCTGAGAGATTTCAAGCAAAGTTGAGAGGCTATCCTGGAGGTTATTCTTACACATTCTATAAGATATTCCTTTTTAGTTTGTGGTGTATTGGAGGGGCTAGAGAGGAGTACCTGAAACTGTTGAGTTGTATTCGTTCTAGCAGCCTTGATTCTTTTTTTGTTTTGTTTTTTTTTTTATTAATTAAACATAACAACACACAAACACAAACATCCTTACCATATGACCATTCCATTCTTGATAAATAATCAGTAACTCACAATATCATCACATAGTTGTGTATTCATCATCATGATCATTTCTTAGAACATTTGCATCAGTTCAGAAGAAGAAATAAAAAGAAAACAGAAAAAAATTCATACATACCATACCCCTTAGCCCTCCCTTTTGTTGATCACTAGCATTTCAATCTACTAAATTTATTTTAATATTTGTTCCCCCTATTATTTATTTATTTTTAATCCATGTGTTTCCCCTTGATTCTTAAGGACAATTGTATAACAATATAGCTTTTACAATGTGATTGTGTGATTGTGAAAACCTTGTGTCTGGTGCTCCTTTTATCCAGGGTATGGACAGATGAGTAAAAAAATAAGGATAAAAAATAAAATAAATAATCGAGGGGGACAAAGGGTAAAAAATTGAGTAAATTGAAATACTAGTGGTCAGTGAGAGGGAGGATAAGGGGCATGGTATATATGAGTTTTTTCTTTTTTCTTTTTATTTCCTTTTCTGGAGTGATGCAAATGTTCTAAAAATGATCATGGTGCTGAATACACAACTTTGTTCACAATGATATTGTGAGCATTGGTTGTATACAGACTGTATGCTTGTGAAGTTTTCTCAATAAAAATATTAAAACAAAAAAATGAAGAGCTAATAAGTGCTACAAATGTGAATGAACCTTCAAAACGTTATGCTAAGTGAAAGAAGTCAGTCACAAAGGGACAAATATTGTATGATTTCACTTATATGACATTCCTAGAAAAAGAAAATTTATATATAGAGAAAGTAGATTAGAGGTTACCAGGGACCAAGGGTTGGGGAATGGGGAATTATTACTTAATGAGTACAAAGTTTCGGTTTAGAATGATGGAAACGGTTCTGGAGATAGTGGTGATAGTTATACAAAACAGTGTGAATGCCACTGAATTGTACACTTAAAAATGATTAAAATGGTAAATGTTACATTATATATATTTTATTACAATAAAAAATTATTTCTTTAATATGTCAATGGTCTGAAAGAAAAAGGCAGGGGACTGTCCTAAAATAAAGCAGATTAAAGAGATACAACTAAATGCAAAGTGTGAACCTTGAATAGATCGTAGATTTAAAAAACAAAATCATAAAAGACAAAAACATTCCATGCTCTGGGCAACGCCTGGCCAGAGCAGACCACAGGGGGACAGGGGGGCACCTTCTTGTGCAGCTACACTAGTGTTGGTATTTTTACTTTGTAGGATTCACTTATCTGGCACCCACACAGGTTTTTTGTATGTTTGTTTGGGTTTTGGTTTTTAGGTGAAAAAGGGAAAACTTCAGCTCTGTTAAGTTGTATGTTCATTATTTGTGTCCATTTGGCCAGGGAAAATTACTGAATCTTGAGAGCTAACAATTTTAATAGGATTTTTTTTATGTGCCAGGCTCAGTGCTTTAGATGGGGTGTATCTAATCCTCCCAACACATTATGAAATAGGTGGTGCCCATTTTATAGATGGAGCAAGGTAAATGACTTGGCCAACGACAAGTAAAAACTAAGACTCGAACCTAGATAACTTGGATTTATTGAGCACTGTGCCAGGCGCTTTTCTAGGCGCCAAGAGGAATCAGAAGTAGCCAGCAAATTTTGCTTCCACATCAGAAGTGTGTCTTGTATGGATGGGGAGATTTGAACTCATAAAGGGGCAGCTGTCTGTCTTTCTAGTCTGTTCTACCCTCTGCAGTCGGAAAATCTTTCTTCAGGAGCAAAATCGGAGCTGAGAACTCTGCTGCCCTACTGCCTGCCCCAAGGAATCCCTCTTTCTTGCTCTAAACCTATCCTGCTGTCTTTTTGGTGTGCGCATTTCACCTCTCTGATGCTTTAGTAGAAGTCTGCTCCATTTGCTTTTACTTCTGACTTTCTGCTTCTATCTTTTGTCCCTTTAAATTCTGAATTCCTCAGGACTATCTAGGATGTTTGGGTGTTTCTGATGCCTCCTCCTCACGTTCCTGTGGTGGGATTTTCTGTTTTGTTTTTGTTTTTTATTTTATCAGGTGGGGTTTAGGGAGGAGGAAGGGGGTCCTGGGCTTTGAGGGGAGGCATCTTTCCCTTTTAAAGGGAGAAGACTCTACTAAGATAGGAATGTGTTTTCTTCTAACATTTGAGGCATCTGCTTCCATGTTGGAATTTACAGATACAGGGGAAGCGAGAAGATTTTATCTGTACAGGCTCGCAGGTTTTCCTCCAGCTCCAACAGAGTTGTCCCAAGGGCTACACTTAGACAAAGGGGTCAACGCTGATTGGCAGCTTTCCCGGTCCCCAGGCAGGCTGAGCCACTCTAGACAAGGAGGACTGTTGAGAGGCACTGGTGACGACATACCAGTTTTGCATATCTCTTTCCCAGGATGCTCAGCAATGCTTCTGATTCTTGTTATTAAATATATTCATCCTATCTATTGATAAATACATGCTCTGGGGATTCTTAGAAGTTGTGTATTATCGATACTATGGAAGTAGTCATTTATAAAACGTAATTAAAATGTCACTGTAAGGTTAAAATGAGCAAATATTTGGGCTTTAAATAGTTTAGATAGTTGGTATACTCACTGGCTGGTCCGAAGGTAGTGAGTTATCTCAATTGATTGTTCACAGTCAGTTACAGATTGATCTCCTTGTTCTACTCTTTCCCCCCTTCTCACTACTGCACTTGACTAGTCTTTTGCAGAGCTCTTCCTTCCACATGTCCTACAGTTCCAGTTTTTAATCTTAATTTAAAAGTTTTGAAAGTCAACATAACCAGCTGGTAACGTGGTGTGCATATCATACTGAGAGATGGAAACATAAAAATGGGAAAATACAGTCTTTTCCGTCTAGGGACTAACAAAGTGCTGAAGAAAACCCATTAGAGGTAAAATAAAACTCAATTAGACATGGTAATACATGCTAAAGACAAATGAGTAGTGAAAACAACACGTGTCCTAAGAGGTCAAAAAGAGGAAAGTGGAGGAGGAGAGGTTTAATGGGACTTTTATTGTTCCCACATTTTTAACATAGTGAGTGTTTATTTAATTTCTCTACTTTTTATATGACTAATTTTAGTCATTGGCAGGCAGAAAAAAAGGAAAAGTATTTTGAATATCAGTGGGATGGTTGACTGATATTTGAAAATACAACATTCAATACACAAAATTGGAAAAGACATTTCCAAATTGACAATCCAGTCAGTTTTGAAGATAGAGATGTAAGATTCTCCAAGAGAAAACATTTTAGAGGAAGAAAAGCCATATATAAAAGTCTGGAGGTCAGAAGAGAGGCCAATATAATGGGATGCCCAGGTGGGGCATCAGAACCACCTGCTAATCCTCTCCTGTCCTCATCTTCTTGGGTTACATTGGGAAAGTCATTCAGCTGCTTCCTTATGTGAAACTGGAGCATAGTAATATTGGTCTTCCTACTCCCTTTGCTATCCAGAAGAGTAAACGCCTAACAGCGTTGGAGGCCAGAGGTTGTTTGATCAGCAAAGTGTGATCACCACAAATGTATATTTAATGAAAGACAATACTTGGTTTGTCCTTATTGGTGCAGGCAACCCAAGGCATCCTGAGAGTACATTGGAGTTTACCAAGTGTTTCTTAGTCTTGTGTTAACCGTCTTGTTTCCCACAGAGAGGTAAAGCAGCCAGGAGCATCATCTTCAGTAAGCCAAGGTTTAGAGAGACCAAAGGACTGTCCATGGGTCATCTGAATCGAGAGCCACGTCTGGATCTGCACGCCTCACGGCTTCCTTGGGTTTGGCTATGAAGTTAGAAAGTGAACCACCTTTACTCTGTAGTCTTTACTCTGATCTTCTGCTTCTATCTTTTACGTTCTGAATTCCTCAGGAGCATCCAGGATGTTTGAGCATTTCAGGTGCCTCTTTCTTAGGTTCCTACAGTGGTGATTGTTCAAGATAATTAATGTTGTGTTGATCATCCACTGGCAATTAACACAGGACTGTCGTCATATCTGAGCAATGATGGCAGCAAGAGATACTGCAAGAGATTAACAGTCTATTGGTGGTAGCTGCATGTTCCATATTGGCCAAAGAAAACCCTTATATATATTTTCCCTTATATTATTATTTTACATATCCCATAGTATTCTAGATGCTCAGCTGTGACTAGGCTCCAGTGCCTATGGGTGAAACATGGAAACATGGCATTGAGGAATGGCATGAAGTTGCATCAGTGATACTAAGTCACTCAGTTCTTAAATGCAAGGAGTCCCCATTGCATATTTCTCTCATATTGAGTGATGGAGGTTGTTAACAGAGAGGACCACTACCTTACTGGTCAGGAAGCCTGGGAGCATTTGCTTACAAAACCACTCCACCTTCCCATACAGAATGGAGCCCCAAATCTAGAGAGTCCGGAGGAGGTCCTGTGTTCAAGAAGCCTATTTGAGACATCCTAGTGTATTTTAATAGCAAGAAAGATAACTTCCATCTAAATGGGAAATAAGCATCCTGGTGGACCAAATTCTGTTTCTTGGTACCCACTCAAGACCATGACTGGTTTAGGCAAATAGAGATCTCTGTACAGTGGTTCAGAATCCCTTTGTGGATGTCTTGCCTCATTTCCACTTCAATTTCTGAAGTGGGTGGGTGGGGAGAGGGTATGATATATTGAAATTATCTAGTCTGTTGTGTTTTAAATTATACCGAAGTCCTAACTCCCTTTCCTGGGTCTGCACAAGAAGTTGCAGTTGACCTCCTTGGCATTTCTTCCTACTAGAATGGAGAGAATTATATGGCTTTTTAAATATATGCACTAAGATTGAAGGCCCATAATCAACATCCCATCACAGGAATGAACTTTATCCCTCTTTCCCAGCCCTGAGTGCAACAATGGAGGAGCAATAAGTTTGTTTCAGGCAGTCCTGAATTGGAATCTTAGCTCTGCTACTAAATCACTGGGCAATCTCATCTTTTAAACATCTCTCAGAATCAGTTTCCCTCTTAAGGAAGGTACTCTTGGAAACATGAGTTATTTTATTCAGGGTTGAGGTAAGATGCTGTAACAAAGAGACCCGAAATTATAGTGGCTTAAATAGATAGTAGTTTATTTCTCCTCTGAGTAATGGTCCAGGGATAAGCCCACAATATGGGGTGGGTAAGGCAACTCTACTCTACATGGTTGTCCTGGGAGCTGGGTTCCTCCTAACTCGTTGATCCACCATTGCCTAGTGTGTTGTCTTCAGCCACATGGTCAAAGTTAGCACAACACACCATGTCAAATTCAGCCTACAGAAAGGAGGAACTCAAAATACCAATAATGATAATTTTTGTTACATTTTTAAAAAATATATAACAACAAACACAAACATTCTTAACATATGACCATTCCGTTCTACAAATATAATCAGGAATTCACAATATCATCACATAGTTGCATATTCATCATCATGATCATTTCTTAGAACATTTGCATCAATTCAGAAAAAGAAAACAGAAAAGAATCGTACATACTATACCCTTACCTCTCCCTTTCATTGACCACTAGCATTTCAATCTACTAAATTTATTTTAACATTTGTTCCCCTTATTATTTATTTTTATTCTGTATGTTTTACTCATCTGTTGATAAGGTACATAAAAGGAGCATCAGACACAAGGTTTTCACAATCACACAGTCACATTACGAAACCTATATCATTATTAATCATCTTCAAGAAACATGGCTACTGGAACACAGCTCTACATTGTCAGGCAGTTCCCTCCGTCCTCTCCATTACATCTTGGATAATAAGGTGATAGCTACTCAGTGCGTAAGAATAACCTCCAGGATAACCTCTCGACTCTGTTTGGAATCTCTCAGCCATTGACAGTTTGTCTCATTTCACTCTTCCCCCTTTTGGTCGAGAAGGTTTTCTTAATCCTTTGATGCTGAGTCTGAGCTCATTCTAGGATTTCTGTCTCACGTTGCCAGGAAGGTCCACACCCCTGGGAGTCATGTCCCACGTAGACAGGGGGAGAGTGATGAGTTTGCTTGTTGTATGGCTGGAGAGAGAGGCCACATCTGAGCAACAAAAGAGGCTCTCTTGGGGGTGACTCTTAGACCTAAATTTCAAGTACACTTGACCTATCCTTTGTGGGGTTAAGTTTCATATGAACAAACCCAAAGATTGGGGGCTCAGCCTATTGCTTTGGCTATCCCCACTGCTTGTGAGAACATCAAGAATTCTCCACTTGGGGAAGTTGAATTTTCCCCCTTTCTCACCATTCCCCCAAAGGGACATTGCAAATACTTTTTTACTCACTGTTCAAATGACTCTGAGATTTATTGAAGCATCACTCTGGACAAATTACAAAATCTTATGCCTTACTCAAGGTTCCATGTACTTATGGTGTTCAATTAAGCTGTCCACATAAGTTATATTAGGAACTGCACTAGTCAAAATATAAATTTTGTACCAAAAAACATTTTTTGCTTTAGTCTCACACATAAATTAAATTTTTAAAATATTAATTACCCAATAATGATAATTTTTACAGGTAAACACCTTAAAAGAATATGATCTAGAGTTCCATACATCCATTCCATTCAGATCTGAATTACATAACTGCACCTAACAGCAAGAGAGTCTGGGAAATATAGTCTTTAGCTGGATAACCATGTAGTCATGTAGAATTTGGATGTTTCTACTGCTGAAAGAGAGAGAATGTATACTGGGGCACTTATCATGTTCTGCCACAGTAGTGTTCAGTAAATATTTATTTTCTTTCTCACTCTGTCACAGTGCCCAGGTCATTTTGGTGGCTACAGAAAGAGCATGAATGACTGATCTTATGCACATTATTACCCCATGATTGAGATGTGTTCAGTCTTCCCTCAGAATTGGTTAGGGGGTCACGTAGCCCTTTGATTCCAGAGACATGAACCATCTATAGTTCAAGCTCAATTATTTCAACCCTAATCCTATCTTATTCAAAGCCTGCATCATAACATCAATCTTTTCATTTTAAATAGTGAACGATTTGAAAAGCACATTTTATTTTCATATCTTTAAAATAAATATGCATCTATTCAATAAGTCCTCTTTCAGATTTCTTGGATGTATATTTTCCTGTAAACAAAGAAATGGGTGATGTCCTCCCTACAGAGAATCATTACCTGCCAGAAAGTACCCTTCAGAAGCAAATGAACCTGTCATCTAATTGCCCAACATTAATCACACCAAAGCTCAAAACATTGTTTTGACAGTTTTTAGCAATTTGAAAACTAAATAATCCCAGGTTTGTTGAGGGGTAAATGAATTTGCAGATGCTCAAGTGGCAGTCAAGCCTGGTCATCTTCCTCTGTGCCAGCTGAGGTGAGAAGGGGTGGTGCACAAGTGTACTCCTTCTTTCATTCCACAAGTAACTTATAGAGGGCCTACTAGTAGATTTAGATGTTCTAATCTGGAGCACATTAGTATGTCAAGGAAAGCCCCTTGACTAACTAACCAACTTCTTTCCTACTCTGTTTCAAAATGTGTATTATCTTTTCTACTCCTCTTTAAAAAATACTTTTATTGAGAAATCTTCACACACATATAATCCAACCGTAGTATAAAATTAATGGCTGTCAGTATCATCACATAGTTGTGCATTCATCACCACTGTGAGCATTTATCTCGTTTACTCTTAACAGTGGCCTTCTGGAGGAAAGATTAAATATCACCTTCTAACAGAAGAGAAGACTGAGGATTAGAAAGGTTAAAATAAACTGCAAGAGGTCACCAGGTATTAATTGGCATTGCAGGGATCCACAGAGAAGGATTCTTGAATAAAACTGCCAGGACTCAAAATTCCAGCACCCCCACATACTAGTTGTGTGATTTGGACAAGTTACATTTACCTCCTCTATAAAATGGGAATAATAATAATAGCTACTTTTTAAAGTTGTTGTAAGGATTAATTGAGATATAATACAATAAGTGCTCAATAAATGGCAGTAATTATTATTATTAAATATTAATGCCTGCACTCTTCCTCTTTAAGACAAGGATAATTTCTTCCACTCTAATTCCACTACCACTTCTGATAGAACCAAGGTTAACAGCCTTGAGATTTCCTTCCTCATCTTTCTCCTTGCTCATATTAACATAGACAAGCTTTCTCAGATACATAAAGTGTATCTAGACTGAAATAGGATCATACTATACAAATTACTTGGCAACCTGCACAGTTTTATGCTCCTTCCACTACATTAAACTGTCCCTTCCTCTCCCCCTGTTCTCCTTCCTTCAACAAATGCCTGACACTGTGGATAAAGAGGTAGATGGGACATGGTTCATCCCTTAGCTCACCTAAACGTATGGTTAACCTTATTAGCAAGGAATAGTTCTCTTTTTAGAATGATCCACTTCAATCTCATACACCACTGAATCTGCTTCATTGGTTGATAGTGTGTGTTAGACATCTCTGTAGTAGTTTGGGATGCACAGCACATTTCTAGTGCATTGATAATCAGTGGAACACAACTTGGTTCTTCGCTGTTTCATTGGAAATGAGGAAAAGGTAAAAGACTAGTCAAGTGAAGAATGATCCACTTCAATCTCATACACCACTGAATCTGCTTCATTGGTTGATAGTGTGTATTAGACATCTCTGTAGTTTGGGATGCACAGCACATTTCTAGTGCATTGATAATCAGTGGAACACAACTTGGTTCTTCGCTGTTTCATTGGAAATGAGGAAAAGGTAAAAGACTAGTCAAGTGAAGCAGTGGGAGTGGAGAATGAACAAAGTAATCTGTAACTGACTGTAATCAATTAGTTGTAACTTCCACTGCACTCGGACCAGCCGAAATAAAACGTGGTGGAACTAGCTATATAAGGCCAAGGATACTATGCATTGTACAGTTATGGCGACAATTTATTAATAGGGTATTTTTTAAGGTGTAAATATACGCTCAAATATGTCATTATTATAAAAATACAAACAGTAAACACCTTAACTTTATCAAGTAAAAACCTTTCTTCAATGGAATTAAAGAAATCAGCTGCAGTTTAGTTCAGAGCATTGTGGGTGATTTGTATGTAAAACAAGCAGCTGCCTATCCGTCAGAGACTCCAAAAGGTGGATCCGGCGGTTCTGTAAGATGTGATGAAGTCACAGGGCTTGCCTTAAATGTAAAGGTGTTAGGCACTTGGAGAGCTAGATATTTGTTTTTTTTTAAGAAGGAAGTCTGCAGAGGTAGGCATCTTGGCTCAGGCAGTCTTTTGTCTTTCTGGATTCTGTAGATCCCCGGAGATACAGATGCAATTAAATCTCAGGCGCCTGCTTGATTTTATGCACAGTGGTAGACGAGCTGCAGAACCTATTAACCACTGAGTAACTGCGCGTCTGCAGCCAGATACGAAAACAACTCAGTTTTTTGTTCCCTTTTCCTCTTTCTCTTCTCCAGTCCCTACCTCCTTCAAACAAACAAACAAACAAACAAAAAACCTACGCGCTGATCTCCCAGTAGCTTTGGGGAATCTTTTCTCAACCTTAACCCTGCTAATCCCCATTGTATGTCTCTCCTGGTCTCATCCAGCCCGTTGGTTTCGAAGAGAATTAGGGATATTCAGCTCTCCTGGAGAGAGATGGGAATCCACCCCACCCCATCCCGTCTAAATAGAAAGGGAAACAAGTGAATTTCGTTCGTGAAGCTAAAATAAAAGTATATATGATTAGCAGTAAGTTTTTGTAAATGATGCTGTCGAGAAATACGGCACGGTGTAATCTCGAACTGGAAATGTTTCATGGTTTATCTCCCCAACCCCAAAGTCTTCTCCGGAGAGCCCTCTCCCAGCCCTACACCATTAGCTCGGCCATCTTTCAGAAGTGCATAAACCATTTCCCCGTAATTTGGGGGATCCTGAAATGCAAACAGTGAGAAATAGACGAGCAATGCGGCTTTCCGCAGGCCTTTTCGTTTCATGGTCACCGCCAAACCCAGAGTATTTGATACCCGAAGTAGGACATTTGAGGCTCTGGGACAAAATTTTTAGTAATAATTACTGTTTCCTTGCTTCGTTCTTTAGTTTTAAACCAAGCAATTAGCATTTCAAAAGAAAAAATGTCATTTTGAAGATACTTTTCAAAATCAGTAAAACCTTCCATGTACGAACTAAAATTTGTACTTAGCAATTAAAAATACTATACCCTGTAACTTTTCAGAAACCTACAACCTCTAGGTGTGTCTCTGGAACAGATAAGTCCTGACATGCAGAGGGGCCAGCCTCTCTAGAATGTCAGCTAGTTCCATCCCCCTATGCCATATTATCCAGAGCCCCTTCCAACATGAAAAAGTTAGAATGGGCATAGCCCAGATACCCCTGAAGAGTGGGAGAAAGATCAAAGGGATGGTGGAGCTATACAGAGATGGTAGGGTTTAACAAACAAGTGTGATTGCTGAATGATTATATTGATATTTCTTTTAGTCAAGTAAATTGACTAGAAGCATTTCACATCCCTAAATTGTAGAATTGTAACCCATATCAAACTCTGAAACCTGTTCTACAACTCAATGTTGTGATGTACTTTCAATTTAATGCTTTTTTGTATATATGCTATTTTTCACAAAAGAAAAATAAAAATCGATTGTGATGATATATATATATATATATATATTCCTTATAGCCTCCGGTGTTCTGGAGCAGCTAGAAGGAAAAACTTGAGATGATGGTGTGGTAGCCCATGACAGGCTCTGAGATCTGTCCTGTAACTACTTGTTGAAGGGTGCTTTTTGAAAACTATTCGTTTTTTCTTTCATTGCTTTGTATATATACTATACAATTAAAATTTTTTTTAAAATATTACACCCTGAAGTTCCCACTCTGTTTTAAATTGTGTGTGCGTTTTAAATTTTAAATTAAACAAAATTGACAGTTACATTTTAAGTTATTTTTAAATTAAACTTCAATATTAATTTAATTTTAAAGTAAGCTTTAAACAAATAAAAACTCCAAGTGGTCACATACAACGACAGAATGAAATTAAGTACTATCTCATGTCTGTACAATCCAATTTGGGGACCCCCAAAGAACTCACTCTCCAAACAGCATGCCGATTGTGCACCTGAGAGTTCTCCAAATTAACTTCCACAGAGAATACGATGTATATTGAAGGAAGCGTTTAAAATGTACTAATTCCAGTCGTACATGTGCATTAATAAAGTTAAAGATTAACTGCAGCAATATTTAGAATTTAGACCAACAAAAGTTTTGGGGGGAGGAGCGCTTTATGGTGATAATCGCAAGCAGGCCTTCTAGTGGGATCTCGGAGGCGTTTCAGGTCTCCTGCGACCCGGCGCCCTCCAGCCTGCCCCAGAACCCATAGGACAGCGTCGTCCCTTCCGTTTTCCAGGCCTTGTGAACAGCTGTATTTTCTGTCCCTTTCCTATCTGGGCCTTGCGTCTAAATGATTCTCTGCGCACTTTCGGGCGGACGGATCAGCAATTTTGGGTTTTCTCTGAGCCGCCTCTTCCTTGGAAACAAGCAGCTCCCCTGTGAATTCGGCTCCAAGATCTCCGCTCCCCTTCTCAGGCCACGGGATGCTTCATATTGGCTTTCCAATCTCATGTTTTTTCTAAAAACTGCAAGACTGCACCTTTCAACCTCTCCTAAATCCCTTCTCTCCTGCCTTTCTTCCAAATTTCCCCAACCCCTTTCCACAGAGGCGCAGGGCCTTATTGCTCAGCCGGTTTCTTCTTGTAAGTACATTGAGGGACGTATTTCATCACTGTCCTGGTTATAATGACGTTTGCATCTAAATCGGCCCAGAATTTTGAGGGGAGAGGAGATATGGTGCAAGTGTTGGATATTTTTTCCCACACTTATTATCAATAACTCATGTTTGGTGTGCCCCTCCCCCAATAGCGAGGGTGGATTTGCTATGAACAGGGCTCCTATAGCCCAATAGTGCAAATTGGGAAAGGATCTCTCATTCTTTAAGTTAAAAAAAAATTAATAATATACCATTTATATTTCAATGACAACAATAGCAATAAATAATAATCCATATAAATGTATAAACTATGTATATCAAGTTATTAAACACAAAATAATAGAAATGATTTTTTGTCTACTGCTCTTTCTTAAATTTATATGAGCTTATCTTTATGTGTGAGTTTTGGAGAAATAAATTTCTATGAACAGATATAATCTGAAGTGAAATCCTTAAGAGAATAATCACAGAATCAATCAGTTGTCTCCTGATTAAACCTAAAGACTATTAAAAAAAAGAAATATGATTTTAAATCATTATAGAAACCAAAATCACTAGGACAACACTTTGTTATAAAATAGTGTTGCCTACAGGTCTTGCATGCAGAAAGGAAATGGCTGTTTCATTGCTTAATTGCATTACATTACAGCATGTAATTTCTGTACTGACAAATTTCCCACTGCAGCAAATAAATAATTGTTCTAATACAAATAGCAAACCATTACAAAGTAATTTCTAATTTATGTCTAGATGATAATACTTGCTTTTTGGATAATGGTGGTAAATGGATATTAGGTATCAAGTAGTGAAAGTACTTGTAGATTTAATTTTGGAATTTGACAATACAATTCTGACATATTTCTGAAAATAGAAATCACCACACAAAGTGTCATATTTAGTCAATGCACTAGTACCAAAAGGGAATTTGTTTAATTTTAAAATAATGGCTCATTGGTGCAGAAAAAGAGCTCCTTTTTAGAAGCATTTTCGATATTAGATAAACAAGGTTTTTCTACTATCATACTTTTTCCTCCTTTGTAATTCCAAGTGGGATGTCTACATCAACCCTGGAAGGAATCAGTTTAGTTCCCTCTTATACACTGGTTTTGTTAAGGATTATTATTATTATTGCTGGAAAGTTGTTTTAATAGATGTATAAATCACCCATCTGTGTTGACAATAGAATTATAGTGAAAATGTAAACATTTGGAAAATAATAAAGATATCTGCAGTGTGCATGGCATGTGAGGGTGCACCCTGAACACAAGTGCGTGTGGAAACCTGGCTGCGAGGTGTCCATAGTTTGTCTCTTCTTCCTTGAAGGTTCATATACACATCCACAAAAAGGCGAACTGAGATTAGAGCCGGCCCCTGCAGTTCGGTAGTGAAACACGCATAAACAAATCACCTGGGTCTGGAGTCCAGGATCAAAGTGACAGTTTTGTTCTCTAATTAAGGATATTCAGAAAGTAGGTAGCCATCATATTGAACGTTTAGATGAATATTTTGTGCCAAAGGGGATTTTTTAACTTTCTATGGTATTCATGGAAATACATTATTATAACTCCTAGCCAAGACTATGATATTTATAATGTAATTTGTAGGAAAAATCTATTTCACCCCTGTTGTTTGTCTCTATAATCACTGCCGATCCCACAGACCTTACACTTGAAACGTGTTGCGTGATTTGACATTTGTCCTTCAGAGCAGTTCCTACAGGTGAATGCAACCTTACCATTTTCTCTCTACCTTCAGTCATTTTGGGGGGCATTTTGTTTGTTTTTTAAGAGAAGTTGTAGGCTTACAGAAAAATTATGCAGAAAATACAGTTTCCCACCACCACACCTTTCCCTACTATTAATACTTTGCACCAGCATGTTAACTTCGTTCCAGTGGTGAAAGAATTTTATTATAATCACATTATTAGCTATAGCCCATAGTTTACTTTAGGGGTCACTTTGTGTTGTACAGATCTATGGATTTTTTTTCTACTAACATGTATACAATTAAAATTTCCCTGTTGACCACATTCAATGCTGTTAATTACATTCACAATTGCCGTCACCGCCATCCAATATCAAAACTTTTCCATCACCCCACCCAGAAATTCTGCACCAATTCAGTATTAACTTCCTGTTCCTTATCCCCACCCTAGCCCCTGGAAACCTGGATTCTAGTATCTGAACTATTACTTTGTTTATTCTAATTCACATTGATGAGATCATACAGTATTTGTCCTTTTGTGTCTTGTTTATGTCACTAAGCATGATGTCTTCAAGTTCATCCATGTCATCTTATGTATCAAAACTTCATTCTTTTTACAGCCAAATAATATTACATTATATATATATAGCACATTTGTTGATCCATTCATTGGTTGATGGACACTTAGATTGCTTCCATCTTTTAGCAACTGTGAATAATGCTGCTAAGAAACCTGGCGTGGCACTTTGAGAAACTGTTAAGAAACACTGCTTTGCAAGTTTTAGTGTAAGAATCACCTGGGAAGCTTTTCAAAAATGACTATTCCTGCCATCTACCACACACATTCTGATTCATTAGTCCTGGGGTGGGTCCCAGATCTCAATGTTTTTAATCTCAGGTGATTTTAAATTATGTGGTCAAAGAACCATTCTTTGGGAAATCCTGTGTTAAGCTTCCTCCTTTACAAAATAAAACCTGTATGCTTCACCATGAGCAGTGGAGGACTCTCCATAGAAGCGGGGCTGCTAGGCCTCTACATTTTCATCCTCACTCCCATAATTTCCTCTTAGAGAGATGGTTCCCCTTTAATTGTGAAGTAACCGTGACATAGTCCTGTACTTTATCTCCTATAGCACAGCTGAGACAGGGCTGGAACAGTGAAATGCGGTTTTTATTACAGGCTCTGGAATAACAAAAGGGAAATACACACATAACTAGATGACCTGGCTTACAAAGTGTGTCTTCTGTTTGCAGTCCATTTTAAGAATGCTTCCTTTCCTAGCTCCCAACCTTCCACATGGCAGAAGTCCATCTTTTTATTGGGAAGGGAGGAAGGACAAAGGAGAGTCTTGTCTTTTGGTCCCTCAGAAATAAATAGGTACATAATATAAAATCAATATTCATTGTCAATAACATTTACAGCAGTCTTAGAGCCCTCTCTATAGTAAAATAAAAATAATTGCACTCTTTACAAAATGATGAGGGGAGAATAAAATCAATGAACTTATCCTTCAGATGTAGAAAATAATGAGACAATTGTTAATATATGTGTAGAGATCTCTAAGAAAATGTTTCATAAAGGCCTCTCATGAAGCATTTTATAATTTTCATTTGCATAACTGTAATCAATACATAACTCCATATATTTCTATATAGGGACATCTCATTGGGAATGTTCTACATGTGCCTATAGAAAAGCTTCCTTTGTGAATTTTCTGGCTTATAATTATTTAATCAGAAGATATATTTTACGCTTTTCTTGTGTGAGAGGAGAGCTCCCTATAAAAATCTGTCATCAGGAATAACCTTCAGTTTTGTTACTGTAAAAACTTTCATTAATGTGAATAATGTTCTCTGAGGTTTTCTAGAATGAGAATCATCCTCTAAAGCTTTTTGCCTGAAAGTTAAAAAGTTGTAAACCTAGTAAAAAAATATATATATATGTATATATGTTAATTAAATGTTTGTAATACTAAAAACAGTTTGACTTTGGAAAACAAACTGAATTTACCCAGAGAGGAAAAACTTGAAAACAGTAGTCTTTGGTGCAGATAACAATTTGAATCAAGCAATTGTTTCAAAACCATCATCATTCAGTTTCTTGAGAGTTGTTGCTAGGGATAATAGATAGAAATGCAATTCTGATTTTAGAGATTATAATTTATTCATTAAATTACTATGCATTAACAGTTATAAAAGTAATCTTATTTACTATTATATATTTATTCAGTATGCTTTTCATTAGTTTCAGTGTGCTGAAAATAAAATATATTGGCATCTATTTCAGTGCCTTAAAGTATTTTGAAAGCAATCTTGCTAGGAAAACTCTTTTCTTAAGGATGAAAAGGACTTATGAAATAATTTACACATTTGTTATAAAATAGTTACATATGGGAACAGATAGTTCTGGAGAAGATGGCGGCTTAGTAAGACGCACGGGTCTTAGTTCCTCCTCCAGAAAAGCAACTAAAGAAACAGAAACAATACGAAACAGCTCCCGGAGCCACGACAGAGACCAAAAAGACAGCGTACCCCATTCTGGAATGGCTGAACGGGCAGGGAGAATCCGCTGCGGTGAGATACCCGAGGGGCGTGTGTTTTCCCGGCCGGGGTGGCTGGCAACTGGGGTCCCCTCCACACACGTGGCTCCCCGGTCTGACTGGGAACATTGGATAGCGGGGCCCTCCTGCCACGCTTGGCGTCTCGGGCCAGCTGGGCAATTTGGACCGGCACTCCCCCAAGCCGTGGCTGCCGGCGACACCCCTCCACGCGCAGTTTCCCGGGCCGACTGCGAGATTCGGATTGGCAAGTTAAAGGAGCCACAGCATCTTTTACTGGTGGGCCCCGCAGACAGACGAGCGCCACGAGTGCCACCTACTGGGCAGGAAAAGAAAAACAGAGCCCAGAGATTTCACAGAAAAACCTTTCAACCAGCCGGGTCCCACACCCAGGGAAATCTGATCAAATGCCCAGACACCAGCAGAAAATAATGGATGATGCTCGGAAAATTGAAGATATGGCCCAGTCAAAGGAACAAACCAATAGTTCAAATGAGATACAAGAGCTGAGACAACTAATGCTGAATATACAAACAGAAATGGAAAAACTCTTCAAAAACCAAATCAATAAATTGAGGGAGGACATGAAGAAGACATGGGCTGAACAAAAAGAAGAAATAGAAAATCTGAAAAAACAAATCACAGAACTTATGGGAGTGAAGGACAAAGAAGAAAAAATGGAAAAAACAATGGATACCTACAATGGTAGATCTAAAGAGACAGAAGCTACAATTAGTGAACTGGAGGATGGAACATCTGAATTCCAAAAAGAAATAGAAACTATAGGGAAAAGAATGGAAAAACTTGAGCAGGGAATCAGGGAACTGAATGACAATATGAAGCGCACAAATATACGTGTTGTGGGTGTCCCAGAAGGAGAAGAGAAGGGAAAAGGAGGAGAAAAACTAATGGAAGAAATTTTCACTGAAAATTTCCCAACTCTTATGAAAGACCTAAATTTGCAGATCCAAGAAGTGCAGCGCACCCCAAAGAGAATAGACCCAAATAGGCGTTCTCCAAGACACTTATTAGTTAGAATGTCAGAGGTCAAAGAGAAAGAGAGGATCTTGAAAGCAGCAAGAAAAAAACAATCTGTCACATACAAGGGAAACCCAATAAGACTATGTGTAGATTTCTCAGCAGAAACCATGGAAGCCAGAAGACAGTGGGATGATATATTTAAATTACTAAAAGAGAAAAACTGCCAACCAAGACTCCTATATCCAGCAAAATTGTCCTTCAAAAATGAGGGAGAAATTAAAACATTCTCAGACAAAAACTCACTGAGAGAATTTGTGACCAAGAGACCAGCTCTGCAAGAAATACTAAAGGGAGCACTAGAGTCAGATACGAAAAGACAGAAGAGAGAGGTATGGACTAAAGTGTAGAAAGAAGGAAAATCAGATATGATATATATAATACAAAAGCCAAAATGGTAGAGGAAAATATTATCCAAACAGTAATAACACTAAATGTTAATGGACTGAATTCCCCAATCAAAAGACATAGAATGGCAGAATGGATTACGACCCAGCAATACCACTGCTAGGTATCTACTCAAAGGACTTCAGGGCAAAGACACAGACGGACATTTGCACACCAGTGTTTATAGCAGCGTTATTTACAATTGCAAAGAGATGGAAACAGCCAAAATGTCCATCAACAGACGAGTGGCTAAACAAACTGTGGCGTATACCTACGATGGAATATTATGCAGCTTTAAGACAGACTAAACTTATGAAGCATGTAATAACATGGATGGACCTAGAGAACATTATGCTGAGTGAGTCTAGCCAAAAACTAAAGGACAAATACTGTATGGTCCCACTGATGTGAACCGACATTCGAGAATCAGCTTGGAATATATCATTGGTAACAGAGACCAGCAGGAGTTAGAAACAGGGTAAGATAATGGGTAATTGGAGCTGAAGGGATACAGACTGTGCAACAGGACTAGATACAAAAACTCAAAAATGGACAGCACAATAATACCTAAGTGTAATGTAACTATGTTGGAACACTGAATGAATCTGCACCTGAAATATAAAAAAAAAAAAAAATAGTTACATATGGATGTGTTTGTCATTTTTATTTGGCAAAACCATTCATTTTTAGAACCAACCAACATGTATTACGTGTCTTCTATGTGCCAGAAACTTTAACCAATCTTACTTTCGTTGAAGACCTAGAAATGTACAAATATGATATTTTTAATACTGTGTCAGTGGTTGTGTTTATTTTTTAAACCATCCTTGGTGTCTGGAGCTGAACTAGCAAAAGACTGTTTGGTAAGGTTTACTCCTTTGTTCTTCCCCTAAGTACAATCCATTTCATTAGAAAACTGTTCATCACATTAAGTCCTCAAATAGTAGTTTATTCAATAGCAACTAATATTTGGTTCTTTGTCATTTGTTTTAAATGCATATTTTTGCATACACAATTCATTTTCATTGTAGAAAATTACAAAATGCAGACATACTAAAAATTATTTTTAAATGACCTACTCTACCATTAAAAAATAACCATCATTAACATTTTGGTGTGCATTCTTTCAGATTTTTTTTAGTAGTCAGTCTTTAGCTTTGTTTTAATAAACGACATGTTTCTTGGTTATTGTAAAAAAAATAAAAAAGAAGAAATATCTATTTAAGTCCTTACCTTCAATTTTTTTGGATATATACCTAGAAGTATAATTTCTAGGTCATGTGGTAATTCTATACTTAATTTTCTGAGGAACCACTGAACTGTTTCCACAGTGGCTGTGCCATTTTATATTCCCACCAACAATGAATAAGTGTTCCTATTTTACTACATCTTCTCCAATGCTTGTTATTTTCGTTCTTTTTTTTTTTTTAAATAGTAGCCATTTTAGTGGATGCGGAATGGTATCCACCACTTACATTTGATTTGCATTTCCATAATGGCTAATGATGTTTAGCGTCTTTTTATTTGCTTATTGGCTCTTTGTATATTTTCTTTGGAGAAATATCTATTAAAGTCCGTTTCAATTTTTTAAATTGGATTGTCTTTTCATCGTTGAGTTGTACAAAATCTTTATATATTCTGGACATTAAACCCTCATTAGATACGGTTTCCAGATATTTTCTCCCATTTTGTATGTTGTCATTTTACTCTCAAGACGAAATCCTGAAACTGAAATAGAAAGTTTTTTCATTTTAATGAAGTCCCAGGTACCTATTTCTTTTGTGGCTCATGTTTGTGGTGTAAACTACCTTCAATTATTTTTAATAATCTCCCCACGTTTCCTCTTAGCCACACCCCTCTTCTTACGAGCACATCCAGCCTTCTCACTGCTTTTGCAGATATCAGGCACTGTTGGCTAATGCTGTTCCTAAAAATACATCACGAGAAACACAATCGCAGCGATCAGTGGGTGACAAGTCAAAATAATGACCGGCTTGACGTCTATCGCCATCTGCTGGAAGCGGCGTAGATAACAAGCTTTGGCTTTAATGGGGAAGTCTATGGGAGCAGATTCTGCAGAGACAAGGATTAGGCAAGGGTAGATTTAATTTATTTTTTTTTTTTTAAAGCCAAGCTTTTTTTCTAGGCTGTCTGCGTGAAACCAACACCTCCCCTCGCAGAAGGTCTGGGGAAGTCTTAGGCGAGTGTCCTGGATCCCTGGGAAGCTTGACACAGGAAAGTTGGCGAAAACCTGGGAGACCTTTATCCCCATTGAAGTAGGGTCAGGGTAGGGTGGAGGTGGGTGGACAGAGACAGAGATAGGGTCAGCTGGGGCATTTCCCACAGCCAAGATGAGATCTCTAGAAACAGCTGTGAAAGGAAGCCGGGCAATCAGGACTAGGTAGAGAGGGGAGTTGAGTTATGATACAGATGCAACAACCACCAATGCAATAGAAAGCTCTGGAGCAGATGCCGCCAGTACGAGCGTCATCCTGCGCTGGGCCCAAGCCTTTAGACCCTGCCTCTCTCTGATACTGAAAGCGGGCTGCCCTGGATATACGGCTTGACTAGGGACTCCCTGCAGCTAAGCAACAAATCTTTCATTTAAGGGAGACCGAGCAACACGTCTCCACAGCCCACCCTTGCGTGGCTCAGGCCCACAGGTTTGGGAAGCGCATCTTCCAGGATTCCAGTGGGTCTCTCCTCCTGAAGGGAAATGTGGGAGAGAGAAATCCATGGTAGGAACTACGGCCTGCAGCTGTGGTGGGTGTCAGGGTTGCAAGCACTGTGCATGCTTTCCTTCTCCATAATTCCTCCTGGCTGGCCTGGTGCCATGATACAGCCCTTCTTCCCTGGAGGGCCTGAGCTCCTGTTGCCATTCCCTTCTCAGAGCTGCACTTGTTCATTTACAATCACCTCTGAACAAGAGAGAACCAAGAAGCATCCAAGCGGATCCTCTGGGCTCCCCACACCTTCCTATTTTCCTCAATCATGTAACTGCAACCCGACTACTCCTGCTGCTCAGGGTGGCTTTTCCTGCCACCATGGTGACTCCTCTTCCTGCCTGCTGCTCCCTGGACATAAGGAGTCTAAAGGGCTCAGGTGCTAGCTTTCACCTGTAGTTCAATGACTCTCACTGGCTACTCTGGTTAAAGCACCCACTCTTTGTGCACCACGGTCTCTAACCCTGCAGAATCGAGAGTAATGGGGATGGGAAGCCAATCAGATGTGCAAGTTCTGGAGCAAGTATCGTCTGTCAGAGTAAACCATGTCAGCTGGAAATGTCCCTGACTTTCTCTCTGTTGGTCCAATCTCCCGACACAGGCTGCCTCAAGAAGGGCATGTCCTCAGGGAGAGGCAGCTCTGCAGCTGAGGCAGATCCTGAGGGCGCTGGCTGCTGGCGGCTCTCTGGTGACTGTGCCTTGCCCTGAATAACAAGGCCTTCCCTGAAGGGGGGTCTGGGTGGCACCTCGTTGGGTCTTCTACAGTTGCAAAGGAAAATTTGTATCTCCTTGTTTAAGCCTTATCTAGGGAGTGGAAAGGTTGTAATTCTGAAAAAGAGCCATCTAAGCTAAGGAATCGGTAGGAATGTATAATAATAATAGCACTTTCATTTATTGTGCACTTACTATGTGCCTAGTACTGTTGCCGTGCTCTATACACACATGGTGTCATTTAATTACTAAGTATTATCATACCTATTCACAGATTTAGGAAATTGAGATTCAGAGTAATTAAATGATTTGCCCCAGATCACACAGCTAATAAGTGGCAACATTGAGGTTCAAACTCAAGAAAGACTCTAGAGCTCTCCACCTCTGCACCTCATTTCTGTCAGAGACTAGCAGAGCCCACTTCTGAGCTTCAAAATCTGGTCCAAGTCCTTTCTTTTCTATCATCTAAAGTTTTCTTTGATTTGGAACTTTAAAATTAAGGTTGAAATGCTTTATACTCAATATAGGAATACAAATTGCCTTGGTATTAGACAATGGCTTCTTAGACTGTGTACCAAAAACACGAGTTACAAAAGAAAAAACAAATAAATTGGGTCTCACTAAAATAAAAAGCCTTCGTGCATCAAAGGACAGTATCAAGAATGTGAAAAGACAGTGTGATTGTGTGAATGTGAAAAACTTGTGTATGATGCTCCTTGTATCTACCTTGTCAACAGATGAGTAGAGCATATGGATAAAAATAAATAATAAGGGGAACAAGTGTTAAAATAAATTTAGTTTGAAATGCTAGTGATCAATGAAAGGGAGGGGTAAGGGGTATAGTATGTATAATTTCTTTTTTTTCTATTTTCGTTTTATTTTTCTATTGTCTTTTTATTTCTTTTTCTGAATTGATGCAAATGTTCTAAGAAATGATCATGAAGACGAATATGCAAAAAAAAAGAATGTGTATTTGTTTGTTGTTTACAATAAAAGTATTTAAAAAAAAAGAATGTGAAAAGACAATCTGCAGGATGGGAGACAATATTTGTAAACCACATATCTGATACGAGCTTAATATCCAGAATATATAAAGAGCTCCTACAACTCAACAACAAAAAGACAAATGACCCAATTAAAGCATGTGCTTCCTGGCCATCTTGAAGGCTGCCTTTGGTTGGGGGGCGTCCACACTTTGGTCAGGGAGATAATGGCCACAAAGACATTGAAAAGGCTGCTGGAGATGGCCAACTCCAGGTGCCCACTCGTTATGAGAAGTGGCAAGTGTGTGCTAGCGTACCAGCAGGGTCTCTGACCAGGGAGACACCAGGGTTACCGGAGAGTGTACCAGAAGCGACCCAGTGAATCTGGCTTAACAGTCTAACAATTTAATATCCTAACATCTTGAGGGATGGCAGGATATAACTGCTATAAACGCAATAGAACTTCAAGGGCATACTGATATGTTCTAATATAATTTGCTGTAAGTACCAGCTCCTGGACACAGTTACCATCCACATTCATGTAATCGTACTCCCACAAACACCATAACCCTAACAATTCAATCTCAGTACTGCAATCAACAGACTGTTGCGATTGCAGGCAAGTCAAATGACTGCTTAGAACCTTATTTTCCTCTTATATGAAAAGAGGAATTAGTCTAGAGACTTCTAAAATGTGTTTCTAAAGTTCTGAGATTCTGATACGATTTTTTAAAAACATTTTTACAGCTTTAT
This sequence comes from Tamandua tetradactyla, assembly GCF_023851605.1. Lineage (NCBI taxonomy): Eukaryota > Metazoa > Chordata > Mammalia > Pilosa > Myrmecophagidae > Tamandua > Tamandua tetradactyla. The sequence goes on along the minus strand of NC_135327.1, from coordinate 193,146,949 downwards.
TATAACATTCACAAACCATAAAATCCATCCTCTTACAATGTACAGTTCAGTGTTTTTTTTGTAGTATATTCAGAATTGTATAACTATCACCAATAATCAATTCTGTAACATTACATCATCTCCAAAGAAACCCCATATCCATTAGCAGTTATTCCCCTTTCCCCTTGCCCTCAGTTGGGGGGGAAACCATATATATATTTATTTATATTCACTGTATGGTACATATATATATAATATATATTATTATAATATATATTATATATTATATTGCATGATATAATCATATAATATGTGGGCTTTGTGACTGCCTTCTTTCACTTGGTATAATGTTTTCAAAGTTCATCTATGTTATAGCATTTATCAATACTTCATTCCTGTTTATGGTAAAAAATATTCCATCGTTAGAATGTACCACATTTTGTTTATGCGCTGAGCAGCTGATGAGCATTTGGCTGTTATGGACTTGCCACTTTCTGGCTATTATGAATAAAGTTGCTATGAACATTCATGTACCAGTTTTCAATATAATTTTAAGTTGCTGTTTGTCAGACAGGTTTTGATAGGCTTTTTCCCGCTGTGGGTAAGTGAATTATAAGAGGTAAAAAGATTCTCCATGCCTGCCCTTCAGATTCAGAAAGGATAGCACAGAGGGAGAAATAGACTAAAAAATTTTTTTTTTTTTTTTTTTAAAGGAAAGACAGAGAGAAGGAAGGAAGGATAGAAGGAAGGAAAGGAGGAAGAAAGGGAAACATCTTTTAAACATTTTCTTGTTTTATTGTATTTTGTTTCTCCGTTTTTGTTACATGGGCTGGGGCCGGGAATCGAACCGAGGTCCTCCGGCATAGCAGGCAAGCACTTTGCCCGCTGAGCCACCGCGGCCCGCCCAGACTAAAAAATTTTGATACCCATTTTTTGGGTGATTGAAAAATGATATAGTACAAAAGAATCAAGTGATGGTAAAACGTCTGACTGCTCTCCCCAGACATGGGTGGTAGAGCTGAACAGATTAGATGTAACATGTTGTAAATCTTTAAATAATGATCCCCAGCAGGCACTATGGATTTTAAAAAGAGAGAGACATCAAGAAAGTATTCAGAAACCCTTCCTGTCACCGCTATAATGTATGGGAGATCCAGAGCCGCATAGCACAACTTCAGGAGCACAATTCTCAGAATCATCTATAATCCATACATGTATGATATACGTGTATAATATGCATACTATATATGAATGGTGACCCCTGGAGTTGTGCAGCGCACAGCCCATGTGGACCTAACAGTGGCACTGAAGAGGTCATTCTTGGACAAGGTCTTAAAAGAGTCACATTCCCAAACAGGCCTTCTCTGTTTGCCAGAGCTGGCATGTCTGCACAGCAGGAGCCTGCAAAAGCACACAGCCAATGCCAAGGATTACATTTTCTGTTTTAATTAAAGTATGACTCCCCTGTAGCCCAATTTCCCAATTTCTTTTGTATCCTATAGGCCTCTGTCACTTTGCACAATAAAATCTAACTTTGCTCTGAAATGTCATCTAGCTATTCCCACTTTTAAATCTTCAACCATCATGATATAATTTATATTACAATATATATTATGTTATTATAACCTATTCTATATTCTAATCTGTATTCTTCCTATATATAAAATTCCATACAGTCTATCTATAATTTAATCTACATTCTAACAAGAGATGCAAAGTAACTGCTTTAAGTAAATCAATACAAATAAGCCCACCTTAATGCTGTAAGGAGAGAGTGATCATCTACTTCAACGATACATTGTGCGTATTCCTGCCCAGTAAGAGGAAATTGATAATCACAACTAATCTTTGTCTGGGTTCATTTTAAAAATTCAAATATTGTAATTAGAATATTGCCCAGGGAAGTGATTAAGCCATAATGATACTTACTGGTAGGCACCGATGTTTTAACTGAGATGGTAATTATACTATAGATGGATTGATGTGGTGATTAACTTTGTTACATGTGTCAGAGCTCAAGCCATAAAAAAACAAAAACACTTCTGTAACTTGCAGCCTCTTCACTTGAGGTAACAGGACTTGTCTGTCTCCTGAGCTCTTAGCAACACTCACTTGCCACGTTCTTCTTACATGAGGGTATTTACTGAAAGTGCAGTACAGAGTCACTGGCAAGACTCAAGAGAAGACTATGCACATGTAGCACGAAAACCAGGAAAACGAGGCCGCAGGCCTCCAGGAACGTTCCGCGAAGTTAGAACAGGCTGAGACTAAGGATCCGTAGTTTCGGGAAGCAGGTTTTATTAGCTCGTGCGCAAGAGGGCCCAGATGAGTCACCTCAAAAGTCTGAGCCCCGAACAAATGGCAACCTTAGCTTTTATAGACTTTTTGAGATGTTAAAGACAAGGTACACAATTGGCTGATTTAAGTTGAGAATGGCCCAGAACTGAACAGTTGAGGGGCCCCCACCCCAGGAATGTCTTCATTTGCCTACGTGCATCTTTACCAGTTCCTGAAGGCTGGGGGAGGGGGTTTCTATCCCAGGAAATGAACCTTATCTTATCTCACTTGCCTGCAAGGAGAGGGGGGTTTGGAATTTTCCACAGAGAGCACAGCTAAACCAGAAAGAGGGCAAGGCCTGCCTGCTATACACACACAAACAAAGGAAAAATAAGAAAACATCGGAAAGGAGTCTTTCTGGCAGCAATAGAATACAACATAGAATGTGTGTTTGGATGTATAGCCGCGGATATTGGTATGATAAAAGGAGACCAGGCCACCAGAGGCATCCAAAGATTGGTATGTAAATAGCATTAAAAAAAATTGGCCTGCTCAAAATTGATCGACATTTAGTTATGTCCTTGTAAAGCGATTTATAAATGAGCATTACAGCAGTTGTCTCCTTGCAGGTGAAGAAACCAAGGGACTTAGAGTAAGGGATTTGTTCAGAGTTTCAACTAGAGGTAATGACCCTACAATACTCATTTAGTGGCTTCCTGGCTGGGAAGTACGTTTCCCTCATAAACCAGCTATTAACCATGTTGGTGACATTTTATACTCATTCTTCCATTTTTAAATTGAATTCTTAAATTATTTATGTCAGTGGCACAAAGGAGTAGGGAACCAACTCATTACTCTTATACCTGTAAATAAATATGGAATCAATCATTTAACCTGCCTTTCCTACATATATTGTACCTTCAGTAACCTAATAGTTATTGAAGGGAATTTTCTCTTCATATAGATACGCCAAAGAATAAGTGAAAAAAAAGGAAGATAGAATTAGAACACAACAATTTTGCAATTCCTGATGAATTAATTTGAGCAACAATTATCAGTGGCTGCTATACATCAGCAAAAGAGACATGATATCAATGCTCTTTATAGAAGTTCCACCTATAAAGTAATGTCTAAAAATTTGAGATTGAATCTGAGCAAGATTCCAGTTCAAACTGTAGCAGGCAGGCCTTTCCGTCTTTCTGATTTAGCTGTGCTCTCTGTGAAAAATCCCGAAACCCCCTCTCCTTGCAGGCAAGCGAGATAAGGCACATTTCCTGGTATAGAAACCCCCTCCCCCAGCCTTCAGGAACTGGTAAAGATGCACGTAGGCAAAAGAAGACATTCCTGGGGTGGGGGCCCCTCAACGTGTCAGCTCTGAGCCATTCTCAACTTAAATCAGTCAATTGTGTACCTTGTCTTTAACATGTCAAAAAGTCTATAAAAGCTAAGGTTGCCTTTTGTTCAGGGCTCAGACTTTTGAGGTGACTTAGCTGGGCCCTCGTGCGCACGAGCTAATAAAACCTGCTTCCCGAAACTGCCGATCCTTAGTCTCAGCCTGTTCTAACTTCGCGGAACGTTCCTGGAGGCCTGCGGCCTCGTTCCTGGTTTTCGCGCTATAAAACTACCCTTTTACAGGAGATACAGAACAGAGGAAAACACATTAAATGATACCAAAAGGATGCACTCAGTGAAATCCAATCGGTGAAAAACTTTACCAGGTCAAATGACCTAGTTTCAGCAACAGGTACATTTGCATAAAACAGAGAAAAAGAGGGAAAAGTTAGAGATTAAAAGAGAATTAAGAGAAGCAGGATGGTGGATGAAAAGCGTCAGAGCTCTATCCCCCACAGGAATTTTGATCAACCAGCCGGAACTGGCAGAAACGTCTTTCTCAGAGCTCCAGCAAATGATTAAGGGACTCAGTAATAGGGAAAGTGGTGAATCAAGAAAGAGATTACTTTAAAGTTGTAGGATCTCATGGCACCCTAGCTGGCTCCTCCATCCCTCACCAGTTTAGATATAGTATGGATCCCTGGTCTTGGTTCCAATGGGAGTAAAACAAGCCTCATGCGCATCCTGGAAGCATGCACATCTAGCCTAATTATCTGGTAGTGACCTGAGGGACTCGCCATCCCAGAACATACCCTACATGTAGAAAGCAGCTAACTGGGCTCTCTTACAGAATACTCTGGGAAAGCAGTCAAATGGTTCCTGGGGCAAGGAATTACTGGCTGTAGAATATACAATGCAGCACACTGACCCAGGGGAAAGAGGGGCAGTCAGAACTGTGAAAATGCAAACTGTGAAAACAAGATGCATGCAAAGAAAGGACCAGGTGGCCCCAATGCCTGGCCTTGAGCCATTCTCTAAACCTATTGTATAGCTAAACCCTGAAGGAGAGCACACACAGAGATTAATCTGCAAAGACCAGAAAGGTGTTTTTTTCTTTTTCCTTTTTTTTAGCTCTTGGCATTCAAAGAAAGCTCTGTCATAAAACTAGCCAGACGTAAATTTAAGGAACAATCACTTCTGAGTCTAAAGCCCAGTAATAACACATTAAAATATCAAAATGTCCAGGTTTCAACAAAAGATTACCAAAAACAAACAAACAAAAGTAGGAAGCAGTGGCCCAAGTAAAGGAGAATATTAAGACATTAGAAACCTTCAATGAGGAGAACCAGACCTGGGACATTCCAGAAAAAAAAACTTTGAAATGTGGTCCTATAGACCCTTGCAATATGAAAAATTTAGAATCGCCATAGCCCAAGCACCCCTAAAGAGAGGGATGGAGGGATCAGAGATGAAGGCAGAGTTGTACAGAGAAGATAGGATTTAACAAATTACTATGAATGCTGAATCATTAAATTGATATCTCTTTTAGTCTCCAGTATTTCAGAGCAACTAGAAGTAAAACCCTAAAATTGTGAAATTGTAACCCATGTCAAACTCTGAAATATGTTCTACAACTAATTATGGTGCTGTACTTTGAAATTTATAGCTTTTTTGTTTCTATGCTATTTTTCACAAAAGAAAAAGGAAAAAAGTCGATCATGATGATAAAAAAAATATTTAAGTCCCCTAGTCTCCTATATTCTGAAGCAGTTAGAAGGAAAAATATGAAAGGATCATATGGTAGCCCATGATAAACTCTGGGATCTGTCCTGTCACTACTTGTTGAAGAGTGCTTTGAAAACTATTGCTTTTTTATTTCTTTGCTTTGTATATATGCTACACTATACAATAAAAAAAGTTAAAAAAAAAAAGTGGTCCTAGATATGCTCAAAAAACTAAAGAAAAATATTGACCACACACACACAAAAAAAACCCTAAAGGAAATCAAGAAAATGATAGATAAACACAAAGAGAATATCAATAGAAAGATAGAAATTAGCAAAAGGAGCCAAACAGAGCTGAAGACCACAGTAACAGAAATTAAATATCCTCTGGAGGGGTTCAATAGCATATTGGAGCTAGCAGAAGAAAGAATTAGTGAACTTGAAGATAATACAGTTGAAATCATCCGCACCTGCAGAGCGGAAAGAATAAAGAGTGAAGAAAAGTGAAAAGAACCTGAGGAACCTATGGAACACCATCAAGCACACCAATATGCACATTGTGGCAATTCCAGAGAGGGGGAAAAAGAAAGAAAAAGGCAGAGAAGATAATCAAAGAAATAAAGGCTGAACATGTCCCACATTTAATGAGACATGAATATACACATCCAAGACACTCCACAAACTCCAAAGATAAACCCAAATAGACCCACGTTGCACCATATAATAACCACACTGATGTCAAAGATAAAGAGAAAATTCTGAAAACTGCAGGAGAGAAATAACATGCACAAACAAGGGAGCCTCAATAAATAAAATATCATTGGAAACCATGGAGGCAAAGAGGACATATTAAAAACAAACAAACAAAAAAGACAACCAAGAATTTTTTATCTGACAAAACTATCTTTCAAAAATGAGAGAGAAAAAAAATGAGGGAGAGATTAAGACATTCCCAATAAACAAAAGCTGAAAGACTTCGCCACAACTAAATGGGGACTACAAGAAGCCCTAAACGGAGTTCTGCAGGTTGAAAGGAAAGGACAATGAACAATTGATTGAAGGCACATGAAGAAATAAAGATCTCTGGTAGAGGTAATGACATGGATAAATAAAAATACCAGTAGTGTTGTATTTTTTATTTGTAATTCCATGTTTACTTCCAACAATGTCTAAAAGGCAAATACATAAAATACAATGATTAATCAATGGTTTTGGATTCAATATGTATTAATATGTAATTTGTGATAAGAACTACACATAGGTGGGAGGACAGAGCATAAATACATATGCTATTGAATATATATGAGTGCTATATATTATATATAAATTGGTAGCAAAGCAAATGAGATTTTTATAGATTTAGTATGTTAAATTTTAGTCCCATGGTAACCACAAAGAAAATATCAGAGAATATTCAAGCTCTCTGAGTACAATTTACCAAAGAGGGAAAAGGGGCAATGGGGAATTAATGCAAAATGAGTGTACATTACCTGTTTGGGGTGAATGGAAAATTCTAATAGTAAGTGGTGGTGAGAATACTACAAAATTGCGATTGGGATTAATCCCACTGAATTATTAGGAGGGGTTGGGATGGGAAGATTTATATTTTATATACATATGTTTCCACAATTTAAAAAAAAGAGAAAGAAGGAGAAACTAAAGAGATAGTGACAGCTAAACGCAATGCATGATCTTGAATTGGATCTAAGAATGGAGGAGAAAAGTCTCAAAAGGACATTGGGACATAAGACAAGTAGGAATATAGCATTTAAACTTCATATCAACAATAAATTTCATAAGCTTGACAACTTTACTTTAGATGATTATATAAGTGAATATCCTTCTTCATAGGAAATGTATATGGAAGTACTATGTGTTCAAAGAGTATGATGTGTGCATAGATGATGTTTAACTTTTTGTAATTGACTTATTTCACTCAACATGATGTCTTCAAGGTTCATCCATGTTGTGACATGCATCAGAACTTCATTCCTTTTTATGGCTGAATAATATTTTATATGTGTATATACCACATTTTTTTTTATCCATTGATCTACTAATGGTCACTTGGGTCCTTCAACCTTTGGGTTACTGTGAGTAATGTTGCTATGAACATTGGTGTACAGCTATCTGTGTGAGTCCCTGCTTTTGGTTTGTCAGGGTATATACCAAGAAGCAGGATTGCCAGGGCATATGGAAATTCTACTTTCAACTTTTTGAGGAACCTCCAAAAAGATTTCTATAATGGTTATACCATTTTTCAATGTCATCAGCAATGTTTAATTGTTCCTATTTCTCCACATCCTTGTCAACACTTATCATTTTCTGTTTTCTTTTCTAACTCTTCCAGTGGGTATGAAATAGTATCCAATGATTTTAATTTGTATTTTCCTGATGACCAGTGATACTGAGATCTTTTCATCTGCTTATTGGTTATTTGCATATCTTTTTTAGAGAAATGTTTATTCAAATCCTTGCCTTCTGAAGCCCTCCCACCATTTTAATCACACTTTGGCCAGTTCTATTAAAGATAATTTCTACATGATTTACTTTTCATCCATCTGTTCTGGCATGCTTCTAAAGAAATCAGAATCAACTAGATCAATGAGAGCCAGGGTTCATGCTGTGGTATTTTCCACACACTGTGCCCAATTCAATATGATTGGCACTGCGGTAATGGACATCAGTGTTGTCCAACATGGCCAAGGAATCTACTTCAGATTTCCTCCAGGCTGGAAAGTTGTTGACAAAGATGCCCAGTTTCACCTTGCTTTATCTGATCATCTTTAGAGTCTGCCTGTATATACCCCAGCACATATTTTTCACACTTTTCATAATGAGTTGGGGCACTTAGTTAAAAGAGGTGCATTAAAAAATCTAATACAAAACTAAAAGCTTGCCGTCAGAGAGGACACGCTGTGGGAGGAAATTTGCTAGACCTTCTCTAAACTGTGCTTTTATCAGCATCTTCCACAGCTACAAAAGAATACAGTCCTTTAAAAATGTTAAGTTGTTCAAGAACATATTTTTATCCTTGTATGTATACATGGGGGCAGAATGACAATGAAATATTGTTCTCTAATTTTACTTGTCCTGTCTACAGACAAGTTAGCCCAGAGTTAAATCTTGTATTTTGAAAATAAGTCCCTTAACCTGTCCCCTCTCCAACACATATATTGACTTTACTTACGAAATAAACAGATTCCTGTGCAATACAAGAACTATGCTGGCAGAACATGGGGAAGCAGATATTATAAGTAAATGCAGTGTTTGCAGTGTCCAACAGGCTTTAGATAATTTGTAGTAAGATGACTGTGCATCCTTCTATTTTCACTCTTATTTATGACACTTCTGTTTTCTGCATCTCTCTTTTTTTTTGCAAGCCTTATGCTGTTACTATTTTTTTAATTAAACGCAAACATTCTTAACATATGATCATTCTGTTCTACATATATAATCAGTAATTCACAAGATCATCACATAGTTGCATATTCATCATCATGATCATTTCTTAGAACATTTGCATCAATTCAGAAAAAGAAATAAACAACAGAAAAAAATTCATACATACCATACCTCCTACCCCTTCCCTTTACTTATCACTAGCATTTCAATCTACCAAATTCATTCCACCATTTGTGCCCCCTATTATTTATTTTTATTCTGTATGTTTTACTCATCTCTTGACAAGGTAGACAAAAGGAGCATCAGACACAAGGTTTTCACAATCACACAGTCACATTGTGAAAGCTATATCATTATACAATCATCTTCAAGAAACATGGCTACTGGAACACAGCTCTACATTTTCAGGCAGTTCCCTCCAGCATCTCCATTACATCTTGACTAACAAGGTGATATCTATTTAATGTGTAAGAATAACCTCCTCCAGGATAACTTCTCAACTCTGGGATCTCTCAGCCATTGACACTTCACTTTATCTCATTTCGCTCTTCCCCCTTCTGGTCGAGAAGGTTTTCTCAATCCCTTGATGCGGAGTCTCAGCTCATTCTAAGATTTCTGTCCCACATTGCCAGGAAGGTCCACACCCCTGGGAGTCATGTCCCATGTAGACAAGGAGAGGGTGGTGAGTTTGCTTGTTGTATTGGCTGGAGAGAAAGGCCACATCTGAGCAACAAAAGAGGTTCTCTTGGGAGTGACTCAGGCTTAATTTTAAGGTTTGACCTATCCTTTGTGGGGTTAAGTTTCATATGAACAAACCCAAAGATTGGGGGCTCAGCCTATTGCTTTGGTTGTCCCCACTTCTTGTGAGAATATCAAGAATTCTCCACTTGGGGAAGTTGAATTTTCACCTTTCCGCCCTTCCCCCAAGGGGACTTTGCAAATACTTTTTTACTCACTGTTCAAATCACTCTGGGATTTATTGGGTCATCACTCTGGACAAACATACAAAGTCTTATTCTGCATCTCTCTTAAGGCATGACCCTTAGAGCTGCAAACTCTCTCTTGAGCCTATACATACAGCAGGAGCATAACAAAGGAAAGAAGGCAAACGCCTCTGCTCAAGGAAAAGGGGGCTAGACCCCTCCACTGTCTAGTCCTGTGCCCTCTCATGGACAATGAATTCTACTTAGAAATGAGATCAGTAACCTCCTAGCCTTGAGATTAGGGATTCCTAATCTGAGTCCTTGGATCAAAAGGCCCAGAGCTCATAGTTTATGAAAAATGTGTTTTCTTCTCTGTGTGTATGTACATGTGTTTTACTAGAAATAAGATCCATAGATTTCATCAGATTCTCAAAGGAGTCTCTGTTGGGCACAAAATTCATGTTAGCTAATGGAAAGCAGAAGGCATTTATGTCTTCCAAAGCCCAGTGTTGACCTAGACCATCAACAGGGCTCATGCTCTATCCCACAACCCAGAAGCCTCTGGAGCAGCTGCTGGCTCCTGAACCTCATTGCTATCAGGACACAGCTGCATCCATACATCCATGCTTGGTGCCACAATCCTTACCAGTACAAGAAAAGTATTCTGCCTCTCCCTGCCTTAATTTGGGTAGAAATCCAAGTTTTGCATTGAATTAGTGTAACTAAGAGTCAGAACTTCAATCACATGCAGACCCCATAGCTGCAAAGACTTCTGGCAAATGTAAGTTTTAGCTTTTCAGCTACCTCTGGTCTGCAAAGAAGACTAGATATTGAATATGCCTATCCATGGGTGCCACTATCATCAAGCGTCTGTCCCCACAATTTTTAGCCACTCAAAAACTAACCTCACAGAGGCCTCTCTCTCTCAGCCAACACGACACACAAACTCACTGTCCTTCCTCTCTCTACGTGGGACATGACTCCTCTCTACATGGAACATACCTCTTCTCCTCCCTGTCCCTTTCTAAAAAGGCAAGTAGACAGTCCCTGCCTCCTCCCTGATACATTTGTTGGATGGAGGTTGGTGATGAGACTACCCCCTCCCTTTCTTCACCCAGGAAGTCTCCCCTTTGGGGTCTGCATTTTCTCAACCATCAGATATTCTTTAAGCTATGACGACCATGGCTGGGCTTATCTGCCAGGCCATGAGGGTGCCCCCTGTTCCTGGGGCAGGGGCTGGCAGATGATTGGAAAAGCACTGCCAAGGCAGTGATGCTCAGAACCCCTTACACCCAGGCTCTCTAGGGAGGCATCTTCACCAAAGCACAAGGACCCGCCACCACCAGGGCGGAGTATGACCATTAAAGTATCTAGCTTTCTTTACCATTTTACTCCCTTCCCAGTGGGGCCTCTCTTAACCCTTGTGGTGCATTGGGAAGCTAAATTTCCATCCTGTAGAGAAAGAAGCAAAGAAGGAAAGGGAAAAAAAAAAATACTGATTCTGAAACAACGCTGATGAGGACTTAATTGAGAAGCTTCTTGGAAAGGTTCCATGGAACAGCAGAGTAGAAAATTAAGATACATAAACACTTTCTATTTTTGAGCAGTTTTTATTCTGGAGAGAAAATATAGCAAGTATTGTGAATAAATACGAGAATTGGGGATTCAGGCCTGTGAATTAACCCTTCTGTGAAAAGGCATAGCTTGCAAAAAAAAAGGCCAACAGGGACCTACTTCGTTTCTGGAAATTGTCTCTCACGGTGCCCCTGGGCTGATAGGAACCAGTGTCAGGGCCTGCCTTTCACTTCCAGAAGGTGGGAATAATTCAGGAAGATGCTTCTGATCACAGCAGCTGTGAGCTGGAGCTGAATCCAAGCACATCTTACAAAACTGTCTTCAGCAATGTTTGTTTTCCATTCTGTCCTTATTTCCTCCTCCATACCCTTAATCCTAGTATTTACTGACCCCTTTCCCCAACGGCCCCAGCTCCCAGAAAGGCCCACTGGCTTAGCCTATTCATTAGGAATAAATCAACTTCTGGACCATGGCCCTGAAAAACTTGTGTGTGCCAGTCAGTGAGTTGTATTAAATGCTTATTCATTCGTTCCGCAAACATTTGTTCTCTAGGATGTGGGAGTTTGGGCGCTAGGCATGGGAATGCATGAATGAAAAGAACTCAGGAAATATTCATTCTCAAGATGGGATGACTGAAAAATAAATGGATAATGAGAACACAAGGCAACAGGAGTAGAATAAAGGTAGCACAAGGGACTGTGTCTTGAGGGAGCATAGTGGTTTTGTTTTTGCTAGAGGCAGTTCCGTGGTGCTCAAAGATTGGAGGTGGGGAGATCAGAGACAAGGAGATGAGCCTCTCCGGGAGGTCAATTTCCATTCTGGTCCCTGGAGACACTTCGAGACACTTCGTATCCAGATCAATGCAATTATTAGTCCTCTGGGGACAATGCAGAGGAGACATACCCCAGCTGCTATAACCACATTACCCCACAGGTCCCTCTGTGAACAGACTCTTGACTTGCACACCTGCTCTTGCTGCCCTGGTCTCTGGAGCATTCATCCTGTGTGCACATGAGGGATCAGCACAGGTGTGATCCAGGTAACTGAAGCCACGATATTCACTTATGAGCGGCTAGAGTTTAGGAAGCAGTAGGAAGGCTGCCTAAATTATCCAGATATTTTATTTAATTCTTCATTTTCTATAACCATGTCTATCAGTGAAATCATGATGACCTTTGGACTAGAGATCATCTACAGTGGTGTTTCTGGGGAGTTGGCGTATTTCTATTTCAGTGACTTGGCCACCAACCATTGTTCTCCTGCCCCACTACAGAGCAATGATGTTGTCTCCTACCTAATCAGGAGCTTTTGCTTGCCCTTGTTATTTTCTTTGCTTTGCTCCCATGGCCAGCACTCTTGAGAAAAGAAACAGATATGTGCTGGTTTGATGATGATGATGATGATGATGATGATGATGAAGACTATCACTATCATTTTAAACTTAAGCAAATATAATAGAACGAGGTCAAGGAAAGACTTGAGTAGTTTCCCTTTTTACACAGCACCTTAGTTCTCATACTTGAACTTTTCTAAACAAAAAGGCTACACCTAAGATACTGAGAGACGCTTACAGAGGTAGATAAAAGTCAAGTATTTGCAGCCAAGAACAACAGACCACCAATGACCTCAAAGAGAGAAAGTCTGGAACCACAGAAGAGACAATTAGGCAAAACTGTGCCTGATTCCTCGAAAACTGCTCCTTATGAGCAGAAAAACAAAGGTCCCAGCATGGCAGGTACCCTCTTTTCACAGGCTGCCCTTGTGAAGCTGCCCGGGCTCCAAGTCCACAAAGAGCTAATGCAGAGGCAGCTGTACTCCAACCCCAAAGCCAGAGAAAAGTGTCTGGAGTTTAAGTCCAACTGAAAGGATCAAATCTGCAGAATACCATTTCTAGTATAAAAGTTATCCAGTTGACATCAAAATTAGAAAAAGTGACAATTCTCTTAGTTGCTTCAAGTGCATTCATTTAACATTGATGTTTTCCTCCCAAAGGGACTATTTTGTAAAGTTATCTTTCATATTAAATACAGAATGAAATGGTAAAAAGCCAGTCAAATTTAGCAGTGGGGGGTTGGTATACCAACTTTAATGACACTAATGTTAATAAGTTCTGATAACCCACTACCATCGGACCAGCCAAGCAAGTTGCTTTCACTTTCATTATATAAATTCCTAAGACAGCTATGCTAAATAACTTAGGATGAGTTGTTTTAAGCATTTCTTGGTAAGTTTAATACTATACAAACTATAGAATACAATACTACAAAAAGCAGTGCATCTCTGGATTATTTTCCCTTGATTATTTAATAGCTGAACACAAACTCATATTCAAAATGAATATAGTTGCATGATGGGAAATAGAGCAAATTAACAAATGGAAGCCTCTTCTTGTCCTTCACAGATATCTTAAGAGGTTCATGAATCACAGAAAAAAATTAACATACTGTGTCAAATAATCAGTAATAGAAATATTAATCATTTAATTCCAAGGAAATGAGCTTTCATTTTGTATCGTCTTCCTAAGATCTGAGAAATCACTTTCTGTTGCAAGGCAGCAGCAGATGGCAGTAATACACAGAGAATTCAATTTCCATCAACTTTCTACGTAGACCTTTTGCCAGAGAACTTCTCAGTCGAGAATATACTGTGTTCATACTTGTTATTTTCTAGACTTTTTCTTCTTTTCCTAATAATCCATGATAGTTACAATAAATCAAATAGTTATGCCAAGTTTAATACAACTATATCCTCAGTTTTAAGAGAGACTGCTATGTTATGTAGAAGTTCCCAGAAATTGCTGAATATAGTTTTTTACCAGTGATTTTGTAAATGGCTTGCAAATGATTAGATATAAGCATCCTCGCCAAATTCCAAGTAAGAAATGCCACATTAACCGGAAAAAAAGGAATGAAAAGGATTAGAGGATGTTCAATCAGTCTTACTTGTTATTATTTTACCTGACAAATGTTAATTCTTCTTTTTGAAATTATTCATATTTTAAAATACGAAGCATTAAAGTGAACTGCAACTTTCAAGTCAGAAGAAAATGTGTGTTCAAGATTATGATTAATTTTAATGCTTACGAAACACCACTTTTTCAAAAAATGCAAATATTTTTATTAATTAGCTGCCTGATAGATTTCTGTAATACCCCACCCACCCATCCACACGCACACACACTCATATTCTTTGGCTGCATATATTCTTTCACAACATTTTTAAAGAAAACAATTTTATAATTTCATTTTCTATAGAGAGAATAAAATCATTGTCTCTTCTCATGGTCAGGTTCATATGTCAACTTGGCCAAGTGGTGGTACCTGTTTTTCTGGTTGGGCCAGTGCTGACCTGTCTGTTGCTATGAGGACATTTCATAGAATTAAATCATGATCACATCGGCTGCATCCACAGCTGATTCCATTTGTAATCAGCCAAGGGGAGTGTCTTCTGCAATGAGTGATGCTCTCGTCCTGCTTTGGCTGGCAAGCCTCTCCTGTGGAGTTCATCCAGACCCTCCATCGGAATCGTTGGCTTCACAGCCTGCCCTGAGGATTTGGGGCTCTAAGTTCCCACAGTTGCATGAGACACATTTATAAATTTTATATTTATGGACATTTCCTGTTGATTCTGTTTCTCTAGAGAACCCTAACTAATACACCTCTCCTCCAGCATGTTTGACTAAAATGGTTTATTGATAGTTTGTAAGTTTTGCTATTGGCAATATCATTTAAAATTTTAGGATTGTTGTTAGAATTTGAGATGACTTATGTCAATTTTCCTTTATATGTGAACTGTATAACTTGGAAGAATTTTCCACGGACTAGCTTCTTGCTCCATACTTTTCAAACTTTGTTTTCACTTCCCCATGCACATGCATGTCATGCCATCCACAGCATTGGACTAGTACCTTCATGTTGCTGGGTAAGTTAGCATAGTGGATAGCAGGAGTTTACCAGGGAGTCATTGCTATCTCAAGATGACTAGCAATCACTACACACAGATATGTCTGCAGATCCACGCAGAGGAGGGATTCTGAAACTCTAACTTCTCTATCTTCACAATATAAACCTCTCTGGTGAGAGCCAAGGGGGGTAGGGGTGGAGGTGTGGAGGACCGAAAGCTGATTCATGCTGAGAAGACCAGCCCAACAAAATACCAAAATACCACAATGTCCAGTTTAGTGGCTTGCTGAGTAGGTCACTTTGAAGGAGTCAGGGATGGGGATAAATAAAGGCCTGAGTGGCAACTCGGTGTGTGCATGGGGGGAGAGGGGGATAAAGGGATGGGGGCGGCAGGTAGGGATTGCTGCAGGCTCCTGAAAATTTGTTAACCGAAATAGGAAATGTTTGCTGACTTCATATGTATTGAGCAAGGCTATACCAGAAAGTTTTATTTAGTAACTGAAATGAGAAATATGGTTGTTCCCTGGGACCTGGGACCTGTGAAAGTGAAAGCCTGAGTCATCTGGAGAAAGTTTATCTCTTTCTGTACATCCCCTTTATATTGTTATCATCTCAGACTACATCTTTATATACTGTGTGTCCGTTAACATAGTTTTAAAATGTTATACACATTTGCCTAAGTCATATGGGGGAGCAGTTACAAACCAAAAGTATAATAATATAGGATTTTATATTTGCTTATATAGTTACAATTACCAATATTCTTCATTTCTTCTTGTATCTTTGAGTCTAGTGTCCTTTTATTTCAGCCTTTGAAGGACTCTAGCATTTCTTTTCACTTCTCTCTCTTTTTAATGAATTTTAGCTTTTTTTTTTTCGAATGCAAGTAAAAATTTTGAAACAGCTTTATTGAGGTACAATTTATGTACCAAAAAATTCAGTGATTTTTAACAGATTTATAGTTCTGCAATCATAGCTACAATCCAGTTTTAGAATATTTCTATCACTCCTTTTTCCCAAAAGTACATTTTATTGAGATATAGTCACACACCATACAATCCATCCAAAATATACAAACAATGACTTTCAGTATCATCACTTAGTTGTGCCTTCATCCCCACAATCAATTTTAGAACGTTTTCATTACTACCAAAAAAAAAATTGAAAACCCAAGACATCTGTTCTCGTTTGCAAGTTGCCAGGATGCAATATACCGAATGGCTTTTAAAAACGGAAATATATTAAGTTGCAAGTTTACAGTTCTAAGGCCTTGAAAATGTCCTAAGCAAGGCAAGACTATGAAAGTGTCAAAATTAAAGCAAGGCCATAGAAAATGTCCAATTTAAGGCATCCTAGGAAAGGTACCTTGGTTCAAGAAGGCTGACGATGTTCAGGGTTTCTTTCTCAACTGGAAAAGTACATGGTGAACATGGTGACATCTGCTAGCTTTCTCTCCCAGCTTCTTGTTTCATGAAGCTCCCCTGGGGGACGTTTTCCTTCTTCATCTCCAAAGGTCTCTGGTTTTATAGGCTCTCATGGCTCTTTACAAACCGGTTCCCTCTTAAGGGGCTCCAGTAAGTAACCCCACCTTGAATGGATGGAGACATATCTCCATAGAACTCATCTAATGGAAAGTTATCTCCCATAATTGGGTGGGCCGTATCTCCATAGGAACAATCAAAAAGCTCCCACCCAGTAATATTTAATGAGCATTAAAGGACATGGCTTTTCTCAGGTCCACAAGAGATTTAAACAAGCACAACATCCCATACCTTTTATTTCCCCCTATTGTTGACCACTAGCATGGAATATATGGTACATTTGTTACTATTGATGAAAGAATGTTAAAATATTACTGTTAACTCTAGTTCATAGTTTGCAATATATATACTTTTCCCATATACCACTCTAATATTAACACCTTGCAATAGTGTCATATATTTGTGCTAGTTAATGAAAGAGCTTTTTTATGTTTATATTGTTAATCACAGTCATTGTCCTCCACCAGATTCACTGTATTACACATTCTCATATTTTAACTTCTAGCTTTTCTTCTGTTGACATACACTACTCTAAATGCCCTCTTTCAACAACATTTGTACACAATACAAATCAGACAAGCAAATTAAAAAATTTTTTTTATTGAGATATCTTCACGTACCATGCAGTCATCCACTGTATACAATCAATGACTCACAATATCATCAACAAGTAAATTTTTAAAAGCAAAAAAATAAAACTATCTGGATTTCTAATACCATAACATAATCATTGTCATTTTTTCCATATTCCTTTGTGATCTTTGCCCAAAGGCATTGTTTAGTTTTTTATATAGTCTTTGTGCAATTTAGAAGACAAATCTGTTCATACCCCATGTACAGAGATTTTTAAAGGGAAAAAATCTATTAGAGAATTGCTTAGCAGAATTAGCTGAAAACACTTTTGCCAACAGAAAGCTTTCACTTAAATAACTGTTGCCCTTCCCTTCACTGCCAATGAGAGGCTATAGTTATCATCAGGATGGAGAAAGAGAACAGCATGGACAAAGGCCTTTAAGCTAAAGAGCTTAGCTCATTTGGAGAACACAAGCAGTTCTTTGATACAGCTGGAGAATGGAGGTAACGGGGTGGGGTGGGGTGCAGAATACAGACATGAGTCTAGAAAACAGGAGCCAGATAAATTAGGGGATTTAAACTTAATCTGAAGGTGAAGAAAAGCACAGGTTAGCATTTGAAAAGTATTCTCTGGATCTCTATGATCAAATGGTCCATGTTCTTAAACAATTCCAATTTTTTTCCAGAGTAGGCCTGAGCAAAATTGTAAAGCAGGGGGCCAATTTGATGTCTTACCATTCACTTCCTTTTCAAACTTGCTTTCTCTATCTGCTCCTCTGTCTCATCTGACCCACCAATTCCCAATCAGCCCAGCAGACATTCTTGGTCCCTTTTTGGTAATTTGAGTAATTTGAGTTTTAGCGTCTGTTAAACTCCTTCTGTTAAGCTTATATTCCCAATCTCGATCATGTGAGGCTCACCTTCAAGGTTTTGTGAAATTGAGCTATCACTTTATGGTTATTACACATTGTTCTAGTTTGCTAGCTGCTGGAGTGCAATATACCAGAAACAGAATGGCTTTTAAAAAGGAGAATTTAATAAGTTGCTAGTTTACAGTTTTTAGGCCGTGGAAATGTCCAAATTAAAGCAAGTCTATAGAAATGTCTGATCTAAGGCACGGGGAAAGATACCTTGATTCAAGAAGGCCAATGTGGTTCAGGGTTTCTCTCTCAACTGGAACGGCACAGTACAAACATGTTGATGTCTGCTAGCTTCCTCTCCAGGCCTCTTGCTTCGTGAAGTTCTACCAGGGACATTTCTCCTTCTTCATCTCCAAAGGTGACTGGCTGGTGGACTCTCTGCCTCTTGTGGCTATGTTGTTCTGAAGCTTTCTCCAAAATGCTTCCTCTTTGAAAACATTCCAGTAAAGTAATCAAGACCCACCTAGAATGGGTGAAGACATGTCTCCATTTAATCAAGTTTAATGCCCACACTTGATTGAATCACATCTCCAACCTACAATATTGAAGAGGGATTAAAAGAAATGGTTGCTCCCACAAGATTGATTAGGATTAAAACATGGCTTAACTAGGTACGTAAATCCTTCCAAACTGGCACACACATTAATGGGGACATGAGTTTATTTCTTCAAATAAACTAGTTTGTTTTACTTAAACACTTCATTTTTACTCTTTCATATTCATTAAGTTACAAGTTGTATTTTATATATAATTAAATATATTCATTTTTAGTGTGCAGTTAGATGAGTTTTGACAAATGTGTGCACACACACACGTAAATGCAATAAAGGTACTGAACGTTTCCATCATCACAAAAAATTTCCTCATGACCCTTTGCAGTCATGCCCTATACCCCATCACAGATAACTACAGATTTGCAATTTTTTTTTTTGGAAGGGTCTGTCACTAATGTGGGGTAGGCAGATGGAACTATCTGTTGTTTTGGAGAGGCTGGGCCCTCTAGGTTTCAGGACTTATCTGGTTCAGGGACCCTTCTGGAGGTTGTAGGTTTCTGGAAAGTTATTCTACTGCATGGAATCCTTGTGGAACAGATTTGCTTTTATTATTATACAACAGCTTTCCCTTTCCCAAATATTCATATTTCTTGTGAGCCAGCTAGGAGTGATTCCAAAAGATCCAAGGAAAGCAGCATCTTCCACTTAAGATGCCAGCCCTCAAGGCTTGCAATTTGTAAATCATGCCCCTTGATACTAATTCTTGCCATTCTGCCTAGCCCTTTCTCCTTATCCCCCTTTTCCTAGCCATTGTGTTCCATATTCTTGTCACTCTCATTAGCTTCTGCCTTCCCCCATCTGTGTAGGCTGCTCAGCATGAATTCCTCACCTAGGTCCCTTCCTTTCCTTCCCCATTTCAGGCTTATTCTCTCTTCTTTCTGTCCCTCTTTCCTCCCTTTGCTGCCAACTGCTAAGTCCAGGTATTTATTCCTTTGTCTCCTCCATTGTTCTTTATTTTTCATGCAAACTTGATATTGGGTTTGCAGTAAGGTTTTTCTCAGGGAAAAGACTTCCTGTGGTGCAAAGGCTGTGGATTTCCCAGAGGGCCATTCTTATGGCCCCTGTAGATATATTCATCCCTTGCCATGCCCCCTCCTTTTCCCAGGAGAAATTCTTCAGGATATTCTTGTTCACCTCCTCCTTTGCATATGGCCTATGTATCATTCCCATAAACAACCCTTAGGCACTCTTTGTGACATCAGTCGTCTCCTCCCAAAGGAGAACACAGGTCTTAGCCTCATTGGACCTCCATCCTTTCCAATTCTGTTTGTGGTGGTTTTTAGATTGGGTCATGCATGAAGCTTCCCAAAAAACTTTCTTCCCCCAGAGTTGGGAAAGGAGCAGAGATTCAGCTCAGAGCTGCCAGGGTAAGAAATCTATATCACCAGCCCTTTGAGTCTGGCCCAGATTCGCCAGGGTGAGATTCTGGCTCACTAGCGCTCTAGGTCCAGCTTGGGAATCAAGGACTAAAACCAGACAGTCCCATCTCCTAAGTCTAAGGTTTTCTTCCCCACTGGGATGCACTTGGGTAAGAAGGTGTTTTGAGGGTACTATTCAGCTGCAGAATGAGATGTTGGACCTCAGCAAATGAGTATCCCCTTATCTCTCTCTCCATTCTGAATAGGGGCAATGTGTCCAGCAGCCTGACTGATAGCCCCTTGGGCTGCACCCTGAAAAATAGGAATAATCTGCCAACCACTGAACTGAAAAAGGAAAAGTTAATTTCTCATTGTAATGTTGCTTGGCCTCAATCTAAATTGGAAAGTGGAAAAGAATGGCACTCTTGGCTTTCAAGCCATTCTCCAATCAGATCTTTTTTGTAAAAGAGAAGGTAAATGGTCTAAAATTCCTTATGTCCAGCTTTTCATGGCTCTATATCAGGACAAGGCCATGATGGGGAGCCTGTAAGGTGTGTTATATTAAGGGAAACTTAAGAGATGAATCCCTTCTGTTTCAGGAAGAGAAAGAGGCAGATATTTTAAATGACCATTGTTAACCAACCCTCCAAAGTTTGAAATCCCAAAAAGACTCAAAAATGATCCGCCTCTAAACCCAAACCCTGAGCTCACCAGACCTGAAACTTCCATAAATCCTCTTCCTTTAAAGGAAAAGGCTTCCAAACCCACTGAGCCCTCTCCTTATTCAAGTCCAGCCAGAAATACTCACAGTGGAACCCCTAACCACCACCACCCCCAGAGAAAGAAAAAAGGAACTCCAAAGGAAATGGAATATATTCTCTCCAGGAAGCAACCATACCCTTATGGGAACTATAAGGGCCATGTTCCTTTTTCTATGACCTCCTCAGTTCAGTGTGAGAAGCAATTGGGAAAGTTTTCCGAGGACTCCTTCAAGGTTCTGGATGAATTTAAAAACCTGGTCTTCACCTATGAGTTCACCTGGAGAGACATCCAAGTTTTTCTCTCCTCCTGTTGCACTCCTGAGGAGAAATGAAGGATTTGGGTAGAAGCCCAAGGGCATGCAGACAAGTTGCATGAGGAACAGCCAGCACAATATAGGGCAGGAACTGTAGCAGTCTCCAAAACAGACCCAGACTGTAAATTATCAAAAAGGGCAGTAAGCTCTTGATGCAAGGGACCAAATGATTACTTGTTTAATAGAAGGTATGGAAAAATGTATTCTCAAGCCTGTAAATTATAACATGTTGCAGAACATAAGTCAAAAAGACAAGGAAAATCCTGCTTTGTTTCAAGGGAGACCAGTGGAGGTTATGAAAAAATAGATACCAATGTAGATCCAGACTCTGAAGAAGAACAGATCATGTTAAAAACCTACTGTACAGACCAGTCAGATTCTCCTTCTGACATAAGGAGAAAACTGAAAAAGATGTCCTCAGGACCCCAAGCACCTATGAATGACCTTATGAGTACTGCCTTTTCTGTCTTTAATAACTGAGACAGGGCTGCAGAGGAGGAGAAAGCAAGAAGAGATTGGAATAAGACAGGGTTTGTAGCTTTAGCTATGAATGCTATACCAGTTTGAATCTATTGTGGACCCCAGAAAAAATACATGTCTTTTAATTCTTATTCAATATTGCCAGGTGGTACAAAGAATAGGTCAAGCCTACTTAAAATTAGGCCCAAGAGTCACCCCCAAGAGAACCTCTTTTGTTGCTCACAGTGACCTCTCTCTCCAGTCAACACAATGAGCAAACTCACCACCCTCCCCTGTCTACATGGGACATGACTCCCAGGGGTGTGGACCTTTCTGGCAACGTGGGACAGAAATCCCAGAATGAGCTAAGACTCAGCATCAGGGGATTGAGAAAACCTACTCAACCAAAAAGGGGAAGAGCCAAATGAGACAAAATAGGGTATCAATGGTTGAGAGATTCCAAACAGAGTCAAGAGGTTATCCTGGAGGTTATTCTTATGCTTAAATAGATATCACCTTTTTAGTTAAGGTGTAACAGAGAGGCTGGAGGAAACTGCCTGAAAATGTAGAGCTGTGTTCCAGTAGCCATGTTTCTTGATGATGATTGTATAATGATACAGCTTTCACAATGTAACTGTGTGTTTGTGAAAACCTTGTGTCTGATGCTCCTTATCTAGCTTGTCAATAGATGAGTAGAACATATGGAATAAAAATAAATAATAGGGGGAACAAATGTTAAAATAAATTTAGTTTGGAATGCTAGTGATCAATGAAAGGGAAGGGTAAGGGGTACGGTATATATGAGTTTTTTTCTGTTCTCTTATTTCTCTTATTTCTGAATAGATGTAAATGTTCCAAGAAATGATCATGTAATGAATATGCAACTATGTGATGATATTGTGAATTACTGATTATATGATAATGAATATGCAACTATGTGATGATATTGTGAATTACTGATTATATATGTAGAATGGAATGATGAAAAGTTAAAAATGTTTGTGTTTGGTGTTTTTTGATATTTAAAAATATATAAAAAATTAAAAATAAATAATAGGGGAAACAAATGTTAAAATAAATTTAGATTGAAATGCTAGTGATCAATGAAAGGAAGGGGCAAGGGATATGGTACGTATGAATTTTTTTCTGTTGCCTTTTTATTTCTTTTTCTGAATTGATGCAAATGTTCTAAGAAATGGTCATGATGATGAATATGCTACTATGTGATGATATTGTGAATTGCTAATTATATATGTAGAACGGAATGAGCATATATTAAGAATGTTTGTGTTTCTTTCTAGTAATTTTTTTTAATTAATAAAAAATTTTTTTTTAAATGGGGGCAGTGCAACAGTGGCTGAGTGGCAGAATTCTCGCCTGTATGCCAGAGACCTGGGTTTGATTAGGACTGTAAACCAATTTGTCATCCCCCTCTCCCCTTTTGTACCTAATCCTTACACCCTCCTTAATAAAATCCCAAGCTCCACCCTGTGGTATTCAAGTCTTGATTTAAAAGATGCTTTCTTCTGCATACCTTTACACCCAGATTCTCAGTTTCTATTTGCCTTTGAGTGGCAAGGGCCTGGGATACAGTCCCAACCCAACTCATCTGGACAGTCCTACTTGAAACGGTTCAGAGACAGTTCTCACTTTTTTGGGAATGTCCAACTACACGACCTAGGCTTCCTGCATTGGATTCAAGCTCCCTTTTTCAGTATGTAGATGATTTATTAAGTGCAGTCCTATGAGGAAGCCTCCTTCAGGGACATTATTCCCGCCCTTAATTTCCCAGTCCAACGAGTTGTGATGGTTAGGTTCTGGTGTCAACTTAGCCAAGTGATTATGCCCGCTGTCTGGTCAGACAAGCAATGGCCTGACCATTGCTACAAGGATATTTTGTGGCTGGTTGATAAACTGGAAGGCCAGTGTATTAAATCATCTGTCAATTGATTGCATCTGCATCTGATTACATCTGCAATCAACTAAGGTGTGTGTCCCACCACAAGATAATCCAATCAGTTGAAGACTTTTAAGGAAGAAGATTCTTTCACAGCTTCTTATTCAGCTAAAAGTCTCTCCTGTGAAGTTCATCCAAACTTTTCATCAGAGCCACCAGCTTCATGGCCTGACCCACAGATTTTGGACTCTTCCATTCCTATGGTTGCACGAGACACCTTTATAAAGCTCATTTTTACAGAGCTCTCTTGTTGTTTCTGTTTCTCTAGAGAATCCTGACAAACACACGAGTGCAGCAAGTTTCACCGTCTAAGGTTCAAATTGCCTTGTAAGAATTCTTCACCATATGTTTGCTCTCACCCCAAAGGAGTACTCTTCCTCACCTGTAGGAATGCAGGTCATACTCTCAGTGCCACCCGCTGAGATATAAACCCAACCCAAGAAATAAAAAAGAATAAACATGAAAGGGCAGCAACTAAGTGGAAAATAGCAAAATTTTTATTGTTTCAAAATGCATCAAGTATATCCTGGCAAGTTTAATTTGATGGTAATTGTATGTTGTGAGATGTTTGCTTGGAAACAGCTTCCATAATTATTTTGGTTACTTAAGTACTAAGGATACAAAGAATATGCTTTTTCATTAAAAGGAAAAAAATGTATTTTTGTCCTAAATAAAATGAATGGCTGTTACTGAATGAGGAAGATGTAGGACAAAACATAAACGGAGCACGGTGTAATGGTGGCTCAGTGGCAGAATTCTCACCTGCCATGCTGGAGACCGGGTTCGATTCCCAATGCCTGACCATGTGAAAAGACAAACAAACAAAAAACCTAAATGAATACGGGAAATTGTAAAAGGGTCATGAAAAGAGAAGTTGTACTCAAGGTTAAGATAAGTTTGATGGATCTATAATATACTAATGCAAAACTAGAATAGTTTTCTGTTAAAAATGGCAAAGTTGGGCTGGAAACCGTGGCTCAATGGCAGAGTTCTCGCCTGCCATGCTGGAGACCTGGGTTCAATTCCTGGTGCCTGCCCATGCAAAAGGAAAGAAAAGGAAAAGTTCTCTTGAATTATTATTCAATCTTTAGCAAAAAAAAAAAAAAATGTCCTTAACTAGTCATTGTAAAGAGCAAACACTCTATATTTTGTCAAAATAACTTTGTGTTAATATTAGCATCCCCTTAGTTGTTCAAAAACAAAACTTCCCATTTTTAAAAAAGCTAAATCTTTTCCAATTTAATTAAATAAAAAAACAAATATTGTTTCAAACCTGACTACCTTTAACATTTTGCTTTCTCAAGATCAAACCATAAACAGTTGCAAATTTTTTTTCTAAACAGTTGTGAAAAATTTAATCTTTCATCTTGTAAAAATTAAGTGCTAAAAATAGCTAAATTCATTTAATATTTAGTTGCATTAAAAATTTCAGTGTTGATGCTGGGAAGATGGCGGCTTAGTAAGACGTGCGGATCTTAGTTTCTTCTCCAGGGCAGCTACTAGGGGAGTAGAAACGATACAGAACAGCTTCCAAAGCCACGACAGAGATAAAAAAGACAGCATACCCCATCCTGGAACGGCTGGCTGGCTGAGAGAAGCCGCTCGGGTGAGATCGCCGAGGGGCGCGGGCTTCACCAGGCGGGGCGGCAAGCGGCCGGAGTCACTCCCTTCCCCCTTCCCAGGCCGGCTGGGAGAATTGGACAGGAGGTCCCCTCAAACCACCGCGGCTGGCGCCCACACCACGCGCAGCCCCCCGGACAAACTGAGAGAATTGGATCGGAAATTCCCAGGCCACGGAGAACAGTGACGGGTGGGGGAGGCCCCTTCCAAACATGTGACTCCCCGGGAACGTGCACTCTCCCGGGTGGGCCGATGCCGCTGGCGCCCTCCCACCACGCTTGTCGCCCCGGGCCGACTAGGAAATTGGGACGGGCGCTTTTCCAGGCTGCAGCGGCCAGCGACCCTCCCCGCATTCGACCCCGGGCCGGCTCGCACTCTTCCAAGCCGCTTTGGCTAGCGAACCTCCCGGACGGCAGAGTTTTCCAAAGTTAAAGGTCCCACAGCACCTTTTACTGGTGGGACCCGCAGAAAACGTGTGCCACGAGCGCCACCTACTGGGCAGGATAAGAAAAACAGAACCCAGAGATTTCACAGAAAAATCTTCCAAACTTTTGGATCCAATACCCAAGGAAATCTGTCTAAATGCGCAGACGCCAACAGAAGATAACGGATCACGCTCAAATAATTGAAAACATGGCCCAGTCAAAGGAACAAACCAATAGTTCAAATGAGATACAGGAGCTGAGACAACTAATGCTGAATATACGAACAGAAATGGAAAACCTCTTCAAAAACGAAATCGATAAATTGAGGGAGGACATGAAGAGGACATGGGCTGAACATGAAGAAATAGAAA
Organism: Tamandua tetradactyla; assembly: GCF_023851605.1. Lineage (NCBI taxonomy): Eukaryota > Metazoa > Chordata > Mammalia > Pilosa > Myrmecophagidae > Tamandua > Tamandua tetradactyla. The sequence continues at coordinate 193,120,979 of NC_135327.1, read as the reverse complement.
AACTGAAAAAACAAATCACAGAACTTATGGAAGTGAAGGACAAAGTAGAAAAGATAGAAAAAACAATGGATACCTACAATGATAGATTCAAAGAGACAGAAGATAGAATTAGTGATTTGGAGGATGGAACATCTGAATTCCAAAAACAAACAGAAACTATCGGGAAAAGAATGGAAAAATTTGAACAGGGTATCAGGGAACTCAAGGACAACATGAAGCGCACAAATATACGTGTTGTGGGTGTCCCAGAAGGAGAAGAGAAGGGAAAAGGAGGAGAAAAACTAATGGAAGAAATTTTCACTGAAAATTTCCCAACTCTTATGAAAGGCCTAAAATTACAGATCCAAGAAGTGCAGCGCACCCCAAAGAGGTTAGACCCAAATAGGCGTTCTCCAAGACACTTACTAGTTAGAATGTCAGAGGTCAAAGAGAAAGAGAGGATCTTGAAAGCAGCAAGAGAAAAACAATCCATCACATACAAGGGAAACCCAATAAGACTATGTGTAGATTTCTCAGCAGAAACCATGGAAGCTAGAAGACAGTGGGATGATATATTTAAATTACTAAGAGAAAAACTGCCAACCAAGACTCCTATATTCAGCAAAATTGTCCTTCAAAAATGAGGGAGAAATTAAAACATTCTCAGACAAAAAGTCACTGAGAGAATTTGTGACCAAGAGACCAGCTCTGCAAGAAATACTAAAGGGAGCACTAGAGTCAGAACCGAAAAGACAGAAGAGAGAGGTATGGAGAAGAGTGTAGAAAGAAGGAAAGTCAGATATGATATATATAATACAAAAGGCAAAATGGTAGAGGAAAATATTATCCAAACAGTAAAAACACTAAATGTTAATGGACTGAATTCCCCAATCAAAAGACATAGAATGGCAGAATGGATTAAAAAACAGGATCCTTCTATATGCTGTCTACAGGAAACACATCTTTGACCCAAAGATAAACATAGGTGGAAAGTGAAAAGTTGGGAAAAGATATTTCATGCAAATAACAACCAGAAAATAGCAGGAGTGGCGATACTAATATCCAACAAGTTAGACTTCAAATGTAAAACGGTTAAAAGAGACAAAGAAGGACACTATCTACTAATAAAAGGAACAATTAAAAAAGAAGACATAACAATCATAAATATTTACGCACCGAACCAGAATGCCCCAAAATACGTGAGGAATACACTGTAAACACTGAAAAGGGAAATAGACACAAATACCATAATAGTTGGAGACTTCAATTCCCCACTCTTATCAATGGACAGAACATCTAGACAGAGGATCAATAAAGAAATAGAGAATCTGAATATTACTATAAATGAGCTAGACTCAACAGACATTTATAGGACATTACATCCCACAACAGCAGGATACACCTTTTTCTCAAGTGCTCATGGATCATTCTCAAAGATAGACCATATGCTGGGTCACAAAGCAAGTCTTAACAAATTTAAAAAGATTGAAATCATACACAACACTTTCTCGGATCATAAAGGAATGAAGTTGGAAATCAATAATAGGCGGAGGGCCAGAAAATTCACAAATACGTGGAGGCTCAACAACACACTCCTAAACAACGAGTGGGTCAAAGAAGAAATTGCTAGAGAAATTAGCAAATACCTCGAGGCGAATGAAAATGAAAACACAACATATCAAAACTTATAGGATGCAGCAAAGGCAGTGCTGAGGGAAATTTATTGCCCTAAATGCCTATATCAGAAAAGAAGAAAAGGCAAAAATGCAGGAATTAACTGTCCACTTGGAAGAACTGGAGAAAGAACAGCAAACTAATCCCAAAGCAAGCAAAAGGAAAGAAATAACAAAGATCAGAGCAGAAATAAATGAAATTGAAAACATGAAAACAACAGAGAAAATCAATAAGACCGGAAGTTGGTTCTATGAGAAAATCAATAAGATTGATGGGCCCTTATCAAGATTGACAAAAAGAAGAAGAGAGAGGATGCAAATAAATAAGATCAGAAATGGAAGAGGAGACATAACTACTGACCTCACAGAAATAAAGGAGGTAATAACAGGATACTATGAACAACTTTACGCTAATAAATACAACAACTTAGATGAAATGGACGGGTTCCTGGAAAGACATGAACAACCAACTTTGACTCAAGAAGAAATAGATGACCTCAACAAACCAATCACAAGTAAAGAAATTGAATTAGTCATTCAAAATCTTCCTAAAAAGAAAAGTCCAGGACCAGATGGCTTCACATGTGAATTCTACCAAACGTTCCAGAAAGAATTAGTACCAATTCTCCACAAACTCTTCAAAAAAATCGAAGTGGAGGGAAAACTACCTAATTCATTCTATGAAGCCAACATCACCCTCATACCAAAACCAGGCAAAGATATTACAAAAAAAAAGAAAACTACAGACCAATCTCTCTAATGAATATAGATGCAAAAATCCTCAATAAAATTCCAGCAAATCGTATCCAACAACACATTAAAAGAATTATACATCATGACCAAGTAGGATTCATCCCAGGTATGCAAGGATGGTTCAACATAAGAAAATCAATTAATGTAATACACCATATCAATAAATCAAAGCAGAAAAATCACATGATCATCTCAATTGATGCAGAGAAGGCATTTGACAAGATTCAACATCCTTTCCTGTTGAAAACCCTTCAAAGGATAGGAATACAAGGGAACTTCCTTAAAATGATAGAGGGAATATATGAAAAACCCACAGCTAATATCATCCTCAATGGGGAAAAATGGAAAACTTTCCCCCTAAGATCAGGAACAAGACAAGGATGTCCACTATCACCACTATTATTCAACATTGTGTTGGAGGTTCTAGCCAGAGCAATTAGACAAGAAAAAGAAATACAAGGCATCAAAATTGGAAAGGAAGAAGTAAAACTATCACTGTTTGCAGACGATATGATACTATACGTCGAAAACCCGGAAAAATCCACAACAAAACTACTAGAGCTAATAAATGAGTACAGCAAAGTAGCAGGTTACAAGATCAACATTCAAAAATCTGTAGCATTTCTATACACTAGTAATGAAGAAGCTGAGGGGGAAATCAAGAAACAAATCCCATTTACAATTGCAACTAAAAGAATAAAATACCTAGGAATAAATTTAACTAAAGAGACAAAAAACCTATATAAAGAAAACTACAAAAAACTGTTAAAAGAAATCACAGAAGACCTAAATAGATGGAAGGGCATACCATGTTCATGGATTGGAAGACTAAATATAGTTAAGATGTCAATCCTACCTAAATTGATTTACAGATTCAATGCAATACCAATCAAAATCCCAACAACTTATTTTTCAGAAATAGAAAAACCAATAAGCAAATTTATCTGGAAGGGCAGGGTGCCCCGAATTGCTAAAAACATCTTGAGGAAAAAAAACGAAGCTGGAGGTCTCGCGCTGCCTGACTTTAAGGCATATTATGAAGCCACAGTGGTCAAAACAGCATGGTATTGGCATAAAGATACATATATCGACCAATGGAATCGAATAGAGTGCTCAGATATAGACCCTCTCATCTATGGACATTTGATCTTTGATAAGGCAGTCAAGCCAACTCACCTGGGACAGAACAGTCTCTTCAATAAATGGTGCCTAGAGAACTGGATATCCATATGCGAAAGAATGAAAGAAGACCCATCTCTCACACCCTATACAAAAGTTAACTCAAAATGGATCAAAGATCTAAACATTAGGTCTAAGACCATAAAACAGTTAGAGGAAAATGTTGGGAGATATCTTATGAATCTTACAACTGGAGGCGGTTTTATGGACCTTAAACCTAAAGCAAGAACACTGAAGAAGGAAATAAATAAATGGGAGCTCCTCAAAATTAAACACTTTTGTGTCAAAGAACTTCATCAAGAAAGTAGAAAGACAGCCTTCACAATGGGAGACAATATTTGGAAATGATATATCAGATAAAGGTCTAGTATCCAGAATTTATAAAGAGATTGTTCATCTCAACAACAAAAAGACAACCAACCCAATTACAAAATGGGAAAAAGACTTGAACAGACACCTATCAGAAGAGGAAATACAAATGGCCAAAAGGCACATGAAGAGATGCTCAATGTCCCTGGCCATTAGAGAAATGCAAATCAAAACCACAATGAGATATCATCTCACACCCACCAGAATGGCCATTATCAACAAAACAGAAAATGACAAGTGCTGGAGAGGATGCGGTGAAAGAGGCACACTTATCCACTGTTGGTGGGAATGTCAAATGGTGCAACCATTGTGGTAGGCAGTTTGGCGGTTCCTCAAAAAGCTGAATATAGAATTGCCATACGACCCAGCAATACCATTGCTGGGAATCTACTCAAAGAAATTAAGGGCAAAAACTCAAACGGACATTTGCACACCAATGTTTATAGCAGCGTTATTTACAATTGCAAAGAGATGGAAACAGCCAAAATGTCCATCAACAGAAGAGTGGCTAAACAAACTGTGGTATATACATACGATGGAATATTATGCAGCTTTAAGGCAGGATAAACTTATGAAGCATGTAATAACATGGATGGACCTAGAGAACATTATGCTGAGTGAGTCTAGCCAAAAACTAAAAGACAAATACTGTATGGTCCCAATGATGTGAATCGACACTCGAGAATAAACTTGGAATATGTCATTGGTAACAGAGTTCAGCAGGAGTTAGAAACAGGGTAAGATAATGGGTAATTGGAGCTGATGGGATACAGACTGTGCAATAGGACTAGATACAAAAACTCAAAAATGGACAGCACAATAATACCTAATTGTAAAGTAATCATGTTAAAACACTGAATGAAGCTGCATCTGAGCTATAGGTTTTTGTTTTGTTTTGTTTTGTTTTGTTTTGATTTTACTATTGTTACTTTTGTTTTTTTTCTCTATATTAACATTCTATATCTTTTTTGGTTATGTTGCTAGTTCTTCTAAACCGATGCAAATGTACTAAGAAATGATGATCATGCATCTATGTGAGGATGTTAAGAATTACTGATTGCATATGTAGAATGGTATGATTTCTAAATGTTGGGTTAATTTCTTTTTTTCCGTTAATTAAAAAAAAAGAGAGAGAGAAGGGGTAATTGGAGCTGAAGGGATACAGACTGTACAACGGGACTGGATATAAAAACTCAGAAATGGACAGCACAATACTACCTAATTGTAATGCAATTATGTTAAAACATTGAATGAAGCTGCATGTGAGGTATAGGTTTTTTTTTCTTTCTATTATCGTTTTAATTCTTATTCTGTTGTCTTTTTATTTCTTTTTCTAAATCGATGCAAATGTACTAAGAAATGATGAATATGCAACTATGTGATGATATTAAGAATTACTGATTGTACATGTAGAATGGAATGATTTCTAAATGTTTTGTTAATTTTTTTTTAATTAATAAAAAAAAAAATTTCAGTGTTATCAGTGAGATACCTCACATCCACCAGAATGGCCTTTATCAATAAATCAGAAAACAAGTGCTGGAGAGAATGAGGAGGAAGAGACACACTTATCCACTGTTGGTGGAAAAGTCAAATGGTACAACCGCTGTGGAAGGCAGTTAAGTGGTTCTTCGGGAAGCTAAGTATAGAATTGTCATATGATCCAGCAATACCATTGCTAAGTATCTACTAAGGGGCATGAGGGCAAGGACACAGATGAACATTTGCACACCAATGTTTATAGCAACATTATTTACAATTGCCAAGAGCTGGAAACAGCCCAAATGTCCATCAACAGACAAGTGGCTAAACAAGCTGTGATAGATACATATGATGGAATATTATGCAGTTGTAAGATAGAATAAAGTTATGAAGTATGTAACAACATGGATGGACCTTAAAGACATTATGCTGAGTGAGATTAGCCAGAAACAAAAGGACAAATACTGTACGGCCTCACTGATATGAACTGACATGAGTGAATGAACTTGGAAAACTTCAGTTGGTAACAGAGACCATCAGGAGATAGAAATAGGGTAGATATTGGGTAATTGGAGCTGAAGGGATACAAATTGTGCAACAGGACTGATTGCAACAGGACTGATTGTGAAAACGCAGAAATGGATAGCACAACACTATCTAACTATAATACAATAATGTTAGAATACTGGAATAAAGGTGAATGTGAGAATGATAGAGGGAGGAGGCCTAGGGGTACAAATGAAATCAGAAGGAAAGATAGACGATAAAGACTGAGATGGTATAATCTAGGAATGCCTAGAGTGTATAATGATAGTGACTAAATGTACAAATTTAAAAATGTTTTTGCATGAGAAAGAACAAAGGAATGTCAATACTGCAGGGTGTTGAAAATAGATGGTAATTAATATTTTTAAACTTTAATTTATGTGTGAGACTAAAGCAAAAATTTTTAATTTGGTACAAGATTTATATTTTGACTAGTGCATTTCCTAATATAACTTATGCGGACAGCTTAATTGAACACCATAGTACATAGAACCTTGAGTAGGGCATGAGATTTTGGAGGTTTATCCAGAGTGATGCCCCGATAAATCCCAGAGTGATTTGAACAGTGAATAAAAAAGCATTTGCAAAGTCCCCTTGGGGGAATGGTGAGAAAGGGGGAAAATTCAACTTCCCCAAGTTGAATTCTTGATATTCTCACAAGCAGTGGGGAACCACCAAAGCAATAGGCTGAGCCCCCAATCTTGGAGTTTGTTCATATGAAACTTAACCCTGCAAAGGATAGGCCAAGCCAACTTAAAATTAGGCCTAAGAGTCACCCCCAAGAGAACCTGTTTTGTTGCTCAGATGTGGCCTCTCTCTCTCAGCCAAACACAACAAGCAAACTCACTGCTCTCCCCCTGTCTACGTGGGACATGACTCCAGGGGTGTGGACTTTTCTGGCAACATGAGACAGAAATCCTAGAATGAGTTGAGACTCAGCATCAAGGTATTGAGAAAACCTCAACCAAAAGGGGGAAGAGTGAATGAGACAAAATAAAGTGTCAATGGCTGAGAGATTCCAGAGTTGAGAGGTTATCTTGGAGGTTATTCTTATATATCACCTTGTTAGTCAAGAAGTAATATAATATAGATATCACCTTGTTAATCAAGATGTAACAGAGAGGCTAGAGGGAACTGCCTGAAAATGTAGAGCTGTGTTCCAGTAGTCATGTTTCTTAAAGATGATTGTATAATGATAAAGCTTTCACAGTGTGACTGCGTGATTGTGAAAACCTTGTGTCTGATGCTCCTTTTATCTACCTTATCAATAGATGAGTAAAACATATGGATTAAAAATAAATAAATAATAGGGGGAACAAATGTTAAAATAAATGTAGTAGATTGAAATTCTGGTGATCAATGAGAGGGAGGGGTAAGGGGTATGGTATGTATGAATTTTTTTTGTTTTCTTTTTGTTTCTTTTTCTGAATTGATGCAAATGTTCTAAGAAATGATCATGATGATATGGTGTGCAATTGATTATATATCAAGAATGGAATGACCGTATGGTAAGAATGTTTGTGTATGTATGTTGTTATGTTTAATAAATAAAATAATATATACATATAAATAAATAAATATTCAGTTATAATCAAATTTCTTTGTCAACTATTTTGTTTCTCTCCAATGTGTCTCTAAAAGTATTTGCAGTGAACTACAAGTCAAAAATTCATCTTCAATAAAGAGAGACTTTTAAAAAGAGTACATCTAAACAGGACCTGTTCATCTGTGACATCTGTTTGGGGCAGGTCAATCTGGATAATTACTAACAAGCACCGGAACTCCTCTAACTCAACTGCAGACAGGCACATAGGATAGTTGTCCACATTAATGTGTGACCAGGGCATCATTATACGACAAAATGAATGAATACAGGTGCAAAGCAGCTCTAAGCCAGCCAGAGCATATTTGCCTTCCTTCAAATGCTAATGTATTCTCATTACTCAACATTGTAACCTGTAAACCTGTGACTTCCTATTCCCAACTCAGGGACTTACGTGGAAGAGGTGGTGGAAAGATTGTAAGACTAGTGGGATAGGGTGAATTGTAACATAACAATGTTATTTTTGCATTTTCCGATATCCCTTACTCTTCCAACATTGTTGGCAATTATACACATTTCTACATGTATTCTCTCAACTCTATGAAAACATAAAAATATTAATCCCTCAATCTCCCTTTAAGATTAAAAGGATTTAACTCTTTCGGGGTGGGGGGGGGGATATTGAAGCAGGATAAAATAGAGCAACTGCAAGTTCCCTGGTTTCCTAGTCAGCTCTGAAACAGCTAACAGACAACTAACTCCAAATCCCTTATTTCTTATCTAGCTCCAGAGGAACTAATGTAAAGTGCAAACTTCAGCTGCAAATTTCCTGGGACAAAAATGTCCCTAAAGCCCCCAAACCACAAAAGCTTGTAAAATCCTGGGCCCAAAGCAAATTCTTAGTTAATGATAGGAAGCAAAGGGTTATAAAGATTGTTAAACATCTGCCCAAAGACAAATTTTAGGTGTGTGACAACAAAGAATAAAGAAGACACCTGATGTTCAAAGGTTACTATGGAAACATGCCACCAGTAAAATTTTCCTATAAAACAAGCTAACCGTCTCTACTCAATGCATGTCCCTCTCTTGGCACATCTGCATTAATCTCTTTAATGTGTACTCTCTCTCTTTAATAAACTTTAGTGCTTATTCTTATTGGCCCTCTTGTTTCTCTAAATTCCCTTAGCAGCAAGACTTCTGAAACTGGAACAAGGCAAAGCTGGCAGCATTGCCAGCAGGCCACTGATTACAATATGAATGAAATAATACGCTATGGACAATTAATATCTGTCTTCTTTCTCACATTATTGATCTTGAGATACATCCATGTTGTCACATATATTGGTAGATTGTTCCTTTAATTATTGAATAATATTCCATAGATACTTCTGCTTTTCTTTTTAAATTAAAGAAGTTGTAAGTTTATGGAAAAATCATGAGGAATGAACAGAGCTCTCAGATACCCCACCATAAATGAGCTCTCAGATACCCCACAGTAAGTACAGTTTTGTTACCAGACAAAGGCTGTGGATTCTTTGGCCTGATGTACTCAATAACCAATTCCTGAGATACTGGGGTTTCAAAGAGAAAGAATTTATTACTAGGTATGTAGTTGGAGATCAGATGGTCTAGTGGTCCAAAATCTGTCTCCCTGAGTTTAGGGGGTTCAAGGTTTTTAAGGATTTTAGCAAGGGGAGATGAGGTCATTATAACATCAAATAGCAAGTTCTAAGCAGAAAAGGAGACAGTGTGATGATTTAATAAACCAGCCTTTTGGTTTGTCAATCAGCCATGAAATATTCTTGCAGTAATGGTTAGGCCCAGTGCTTGCCTGACCAGACAATTGGGCACCATCACCTGGCCAAGTGGACACCTGAACCCAACCACCACAGTGAGTATGCCTTCTTCTCTTTTTTCTTTTCCTATCTTTTATTATTTTACTCTAATATTATCAGGGTTGGGTAAACAATTCAGACAAGTGTGTGTGTTCAGGCTACCTTGTTAAACAGAAATTGATTGCTAAGGGATGTTCGAGACGAGAATGACCTTCCATTCAACAAATGGAAGAACCCGACAAATGTGAGAGAGTGGAAAATAATTTTGGACTTGTGGGCCTTCCAGGAACACCCATGCAGACTTAGGCAAGTGGTTATGATCCCTCCCTGAGAGACTATGAAGACAAAGTTGAGGGGACTATGTCATCCCTCCATTCTTCACTCTCAATTTAAAGCGGATGTACAGGGAGAGATATACAGAAATAGAGAGTTTGTATACTACTGAAACTAGGATGGTACTAGTCAAACTAGGTTTTTATTTGTTTAAGATGTTAATTGTAACTACAAAAGGCAACCACTAAGAAAATAACTAAAAATACAAAGAAAAGGAAAGAAAGAAGAAATCAAAATGGTACACTACAAAAAAGCAATAGTTTTAGTTTTCTGGCTGCCAAAGCAAATCTGCGATATGCTGGCCTAAACAATGGGAATTTATTGGCTTATGGTTTTGAAGCTAGGAAAGTCCAAACTCAGGGTGTCATTAACACGATACCTTCTCCCAGAAGACTGTGACATTCTGGAGCTGGCTGCCTGGGACCCATGGTCCTTGACTATTCTGTCACTTGGTGTGGCTGTATGTACCTAGAAAAACATGTCTTAAATCTAATCCATTCCTGTAAGTGTATACCCTTTTTAAGGAGGATCTTTTTTTTTTCCAAACTAAACTTATTTTAACATTTATTCCCCCATTATTTATTTTTATTCCATATGTTCTACTCGTCTATTGACATGGTAGATAAAAGGAGCATCAGACACAAGGTTTTCACATTCACAGAGTCACATTGTGAAAGCTATATCATTGTTCAATCATCTTCAAGAAACATGGCTACTGGAACACAGCTCTACATTATCAGGCAGTTCCCTCCAGCCTCTCCACTACATCTTGAACAACAAGGTGATTATCTACTTAATGCGTAAGAATAACCTCCAGGATAACCTCTCGACTCCGTTTGGAGTCTCTCAGCCATTGACACTTTGTCTCATTTCACTCTTCCCCCTTTTGTTCGAGAAGATTCTCTCAATTCCTTGATGTTAATTCTCAGCTCATTCTAGGGTTTTTTCAGTCCCTTGATGCTGAGTCTCAGCTCATTCCAGGATCTTTTAAGGAAGATCTTTTGATGAGACTCCTTCAGTTAAGGTGTCACTAAATTCAGGATGAGTCTTAATGCTTTTATTTGAGTCCTTTACAAATGGAATGAATATATATGTATATATATATATATATATATATATATATATATATATATATAGAGAGAGAGAGAGAGAGAGAGAGAGAGAGAGAGAGAGCCATGGAAGTAAGAAGTTGAAATCAAGGAAACCCACAAGAAAAGAGAGAGAACAGCAGATGCCACTATGTGCCTTGCCATGTGTCAGGGCCAAGGATTTCTGGCAGCATGTGTGTGGGAAGAAAAAATTGCCTTGGTGATGCCTTGATTTGGACAATTTCTCAGCCTCAAAACTGTAAGCCAATAAATTCCCATTGTTTAAGCCAAACCATTTCATGGCATTTGCTTTAAGCAGCCTAGAAAACTAAAACAACATGTAGTGTAACAATAAGTGAAGTGCTGGTATATGCTTCAAAATGAATGAGCCTTGAAGACACCATGTTGAGTGAAATAAGCTAGATACAAAAGGACAAAAATTATATGATGTATCGTATGAAATACTTGGAATAATCAAATTCATAGAGACAGAAAGCAGACTAGTAGTTTCTGGGGTGGGGGAGGGGAAATGATTGCTAAATGAGTATGACGTTTGGTTTGGAATGATAAAAACAGTCTGGAAATAGAGAGTGGTGAGGGTTACACAGTATTGCCAATATATTTAATGTCAAAGAATTGTCCACTTAAAATGGTTGTACTGGTTTGAATCTATTGTGTACCCCAGAAAAGCCATGTCCTTTAATCCTCATTCAGTATTACTGGGTGGGAGTTTTTTTATTGTTTCCATAGAGAAGTGAGCCACCCAATTGTGGGTGATAACTTTTGATTAGATGATTTCCATGGAGATGTGTCTCCACCCATTTAAGGTGGGATTGCTTACTGGAGCCTTTTAAGAGGGAACCGGTTTGGAAAAAGCTTGAGCACCACCAGAACTGACAGAGCCAACAAAACAGACAGAGCCTTGGGGAGAGAAAGCTAGCAGACATTACCATGTGCCTTTTCAGCTGAGAGAGAAACCCTGGACATCATCAGCCTTCTTGAACCAAGGAATCTTTCCATGGATGCCTTAATTTGGGCATTTTCACAGCCTTAGAACTGTAAACCTGAAATTTAATAAATTTCCCTTTTTAAAAGCCATTCTGTTTCAGGTATATCATATTCCAGCAGCTTGCAAACTAAAACAGTTGTTAAAAAAGATTTTTATGTCATGTCTATTTTACCACAACTAAATATAAATTAATTAAATTATTTTTTTTAATTAGGGGAAAACCTATGAAGATTTATGTACTTTTCCATTTTAGTCACTTCAATAAACATTTATTGAGCCTCTGCTGGCATGTTCTTGGAGGTTGTCAAAATGATTACAAAAGGCTTAACTTTAAGGAGTTTAACTGAATGCTTAATTCATGAACATTGGAGTTGTTCAACTGTGCTCATGGCCAGGTGAGTTCCAGCTTATCATTTGGATCCAGTGTCCTCCTCCCCAAGCTCCTTCAGCTGAGTAATTTCTGAAATGTGTATGGTAAGAAAGGAAGAAATCCAAGGCCAGGACAGCCTTGCGGGAAGAAGGAGGAGGTGCCACCATTCCAAGAAAGGGGAATATGCTAGTTTGAAGGGATTATGTGCCCAAGAAAAGCCATGTTTTAATCCTGATTCATCTCATGGAGGCAACCATTTCTTTTAATTCCTATCCATTACTATATGCTGCAACTTGATTAGATTACCTCCATGGAGATGTGACTCGTCCAATTGTGGATATTAACCTTGGATTAGAGGTAGATGTAACTCCATTCATTTCAAAGTGAGTCTTGATTAGTTTACTGGAATCCTTTAGAAGAGGAAGCATTTTGGAGAAAGCTTCAGAATGACAAGAACCACGGAGTCCACCAGCCAGAGATCTTTGGGAATGAAGGAGAACGGCCCTGGGGGAGCTCCATGAAGCAAGAGGCCTGGTGAGGAAGTTAGTAGACATTGCCATGTTCGCCATGTGTCTTTCCACTTGAGAGAGAAACCCTGAACTTCATCAGCCTTTCTTGAGCGAAGGTAACCTCTTGATGGTGCCTTAATTTGGACATTTTTATAGACTTGCTTTAATCGGGACATTTTCACAGCCTTAGAACTGTAAACTTGTAACTTATTAAATTCCCCTTTTTAAAAACCATTGTGTTTCTGGTATATTGCATTCCGGCAGCTAGCAAACTAGAATAGGGAACAAAGCAATACAAGGGGATGTGGACAGCATTGACTGAACCCAGGAAACTGGGAGAAGAGTCATCTTGTGTTCAGCCATGTGTCTTTCAGTCTCTATTTGTTCATAATCCAGTTCCAGGGCTCTTATTTGTATCTATAATCCAATGCCAACAGCAGCCTTGGCCACCTACTGATTAGAATGGGTTCAGTACATGGCCAAACTGTAGGTGAACCAAGGAAGGTTGCAGATTTGTTCCCTGCAATTTTGTTTTTTAAATATCTCTCAAAACCACTTGGCCTCCAAATTTATCTTTTTACTTACCATGAAATCAGATGCACTATTTCAATCATATTTTTGATGCTCAGTAAATATTCTCTTATAACTAAATAAATGAATGAATAATAAATTTATTACTATTAAGATAATATTTTTAAAATATTTAATATTATTAAAATAAACAATAAATTAATTATTGAGAATCTTCTCTATATAAAATACAAATTACAAGAAAAATATGACCCATTTTCCATGTCCACAAAGAGCTTATAATCAATAACAATGATGAAGATAACTTTTTAAATGTATATTATTTATGTTACTTTATGCACTTGAACATATAAGCACTTTCTTCATAATCCATTAAGTGATTGGCTTTGATCAGTGGATGGCAAACTATGTTCAAATGCAGAACACCATCTGATACTGTAAATAAAGTACAACTGAAACACACAAAAAACCCCACCTGGCCCCAGTTTACCTTTTCTACTTTGTCTGCTGCTATGCTGGTCCTGCAGCCTACTCACCCCTAGCCAAACCATATCATACATAGTTCCCCAATGGCATCTTTGAGGTTTCATCTTTCCTAAGAAGATTCTCTCCTTTTTTTTCTTTTCCCTTCAGCTGGAAGAAATCTTTTCTTCTGTGAACTCCAATATAAATTTATTTGCCATTTGCACCACTTTCAGTTTCTTAAATGTATACTGTAATTATTCAGGTATATTACCCCTCTCACAAGATTGCAAACTGCTTGTGATCACTGTCGTCTTACTGTTCCCCATGCACACGCCCAGTATGTGATTCCAAATGCTCTCATAAGATAACATCTTTCGGGAGAGCACAAGTTTAGTGACTGTAGGGGAACTGGCTCTTTCACATTCTTCTCTCAAAATCAGATATTCTTAGAATCTTTTTTAAATCTTTAAACTCTTTGGGCTTCAGATGATAGTTACGTATCAATTTCCACAAAATTGCACATATTCACATTTGTACAATACTTTATATGTAATTTTGGGATTTTAATGGACCCCCAAGCCTGACCATGAACCCAAGGTTAAGAAAATATGATCTAAACTTGAGGAATTCAGATGGCTAACTGCAAAACAAGACAAGTTTGTTTTCTAAATCCTTCCCTTTCTCTACTGTTTCTTACATTCCTTTGTCCCATCCAAAACTGCCCTGGAGGAGCTGTGTCCCAGGTTCCAATATGGCATCTCCCTTTCAGTCATAAAAATCCCTATTCCCAGGATTTTTAAGAGTTTTAAGAATATATTATATCTTTATTGGCAAATTTCAGTCATAAAAAACCCTTATTCCCAGGATTTTTAAGAGCTTTAAGAATATGTTTTATCTTTATTGGCAAATTCCAGTCATAAAAATTCTTATTCCCAGGACTTTTAAGAGTTCTAAGAATATGTTATATCTTTATTGGCAAAATGGAATGTTACAGCACTTTGCCATAATGACTGCGAGAATGAAGACCACTCTCAGAAACCAGACTGTCAGTATTCTAGAAAATGTCAGCATCATGCTAAAGAGATGCACAGTTATTGTGAGGGACCCCAGAGGAAACCCACAGAGGGACTTCAGAACGCAGTCTCCTTGGCTTCAGTGGACAAATGCTGGAGAAATAGAAAGGAACTGGCTATAGTTTGCACTATCTGTAGTCAAGTAAGAATCTGATCAGGGTAATACACTGGGCTTCAGTTACAAGATGAGATCTGTCTGTTCTCTTCCCCCATAAATGTCATTATTCAGGAGAGTGGGTTTCTTGTGGCAATCTGAAATTTCTTGAGTGAAAAATATATCAGTAGGATAAGACGAGGCCAGGCATTGCTTATTCAGTATCTCAAGCCCAGAAAGATGATTTCATTCTTGAAGGAAATGACATTGAACTTGTCTCAACTAAGCTGCTTTAATTCAACCAGACACATTAGTTAAAAACAAGGACATCAAAAAAAATGTTGGATGATGCCTATGTCTCTGTAAAAGGAACAGTTCAGCAGGCTAATGAATGAGATCTAAGAGTTGTTCAGCTATGGAAGAAACAAGATGCCAGATGATTCCTAAGACCTATTTGTGATATTTTATAAATGCAATAAAACACATCTGTTGCTTTGAAGCTTTTTATTTTAAAAAAAAGGATGGTACAGAGTCAGAAACTTTCTAGTTAAGGAGATGGGGTGGAGAGTAGCGAGTTAAGACTTAATTGTACAGAGTTTCTGTTTGTAGTGATGGAAAAGTTTTGATAGTGGATGGTGGTGATGGTAGCACAACATTGTAAATGCAATAAATCCACTGAATTATATATTAAAAGTCATTAAAAGGGAAACACTTTAGGCTGTACGTATGTTACCAGATTAAACATTAAAAAAATTGGAACTGTACAGTGAACCCTACTGTAAACTATGGACTACAGTTAATAATAATAATAAAGGCATATTATGCAGGCTTACATGTGAGAATTATGAAGACTGGAAGGCACAAAGGAGAATTCTTGCATGTAAAGTTCAGTGAAAAAAAAAACAGAATCACACTGTGCTAACAACTCTAGATTTATATGGGAATATGAGTTAGGGAAGCTGAAAATCAAGACTTTGAGATATTGGGAGAACATCTGTTTTTCTTTGTATGTTCTCAAAAAATTATGTTCCAATACTAGAGAGTGTAGTATGTGATTGGTTTAATAAATCTCCTTCCTTCATTGACACTAACTCACTAGTTAGAATAAAAGTAGCAGAATAAACAAAATCCCATTAAGGTGTGACAATTGAATTTTACCTGAACCCCATGATCATGGAAAACAGCAGAGGTTAAAAAAAAACCTCTCAACCTTTGTGATCAAGATAGGCTTAATTTCTTCTTAGTGTGACTAAACCTTAGACAGGCTTCTCCTTGGCTTTAGACCTGACCTCCCTGGCCTTGACCCTTACAGAATCCAGTCAGAACACCTTTCACCTGACCAGTAAACTCAGGCGATGATTCCAAATAATCAACATACCCTATGTGACGTACCTCTCCCTCCAGTTTCTTCTCACTAGCTCCCTGAGTCTTTAAAAACTCACTTGCCCTCTGCTTCGGGGAAGTTGAGCTTCACCTGTCTCTACCTTTTGTGAAAGCCTTCTAGTCTCTTTCTCTTCCCTATTGCCTAGAGCTTTGAATAAAGTCATCCCTCCCTGCTTAACATTTTGTGATGCAACTTTTACCTTGACACATATAAATAATGTCCTAAAAACATCTATACCTGATTTAAATAGTGTTTTGGTTTGCTAAAGCTGATGGGATACACTATACCAAAATGGAATGGCTTTTAAAAAGGGAATTTATTAAGGTAACAAGGTGACAGTTCTAAGGCCATAAAAATGTCCAAATTAAGGCATCCAGTAAAAGATACCTTCACTCAAGAAAGGCCAATGGATCCAGAACTCCTCTGTCATCTGGGAAGGCATGTGGTTGATGTCTGCTGTGGTCTTTGGCTTCTGTTTTCAAACAACTTCCACAGAAGAGTGGAGTTTCTTTCTGTATCTCCAAAATGTTTTCCCCTTTTAAAGGACTCCAGTAAACTAAGCAAGACCCACCTGAATAAATGGGGTCATATCTCCATCTAATCAAAAGGCCACACACACAATTGAGTGTGTCACATCTCCATGGAAACAATCTAATCAAAGTTTCCCACTCTAAACAATAGGTCTGGCCCCACAAGATTAGATTAGGATTAGAGCATGGCTTTTCTGGGTTATATAAAAACTTTAAATAAGCACAAATGGGATTCCCCAAAGATGAAATGAATCTACAAAGGGACTTCATCAAAGCAACCAGGGTGTGTCATCCATAGGCTTTTTTAAAATCTTTTTTTAAACTTTATTTTATTTTTTTTATTATGAACATTCCTTTCTACATATATAATTAGTAATTCGTAATATCACATAGTTGCATATTCATCATGCTCATTTTTTAGAACATTTGCATCAATTCAGAAAAAGAGATAAAAAGACAACAGAAAAAAATTCACATATACCGTACATTTAACCCTCCCTTTCATTGATCACTAGCATTTCAATCTAAATTTATTTTAACATTTGTTCCCCCTATTATTTATTTTTATTCCATGTGTTCCTCTCATCTGTTGACAAGGTAGGTAAAAGGAGCATCAGACACAAGGTTTTCACAATCACACTAGTCACACTGTGAAAGCTATATCATTAATACAATCATTTTCAAGAAACATGGCTACTGGAACACAGCTCTACATTTTCAGGCAGTTCCCTCCAGCCTCTTCATTGCGTCTTGACTAACAAGGTGATATGTATTTAATGTGTAAGAATAACCTCCAGGATAACCTCTCGGCTTTGTTTGGAATCTCTCAGCCATTGAAACTTCATTTTGTCTCTTTTCACTCTTCCCCCTTTTGGTCGAGAAGATATCTCAATCCCTTGATGCTGAGTCTCAGCTCATTCTAAGATTTCTGTCCCACATTGCCAGGAAGATCCAAACGTAGTCATGTCCCACATAGACAGGGGGAGGGCAGTGAGTTTGCTTGTTGCGTTGACTGGAGAGAGAGGCCACATTTGAGCAACAATAGAGGCTCTCTGGGAAGTGACTTTAAGGACTAATTTTATGTAGGCTTGGCCTATCCCTTGTGGGTTTAAGTTTCATATGAATAAACCCCAAGATTGGGAGCTCAGCCTATTGGTTTGGTGGTCCCCACTGCTTGTGAGAATATCAAGAATTCAACTTGGGGAAGTTGAATTTTGCCCCTTTCTCACCATTCCCTGAAGAGGACTTTGCAAATACTTTTTCACTCACTGATCAAATCACTCTGGGATTTATCCGGGCACCACTCTGGACAAACCAACAAAATCTCATGCCCTACTCAAGGTTCAATGTACTTATGGTGTTGAAGTAAGCTGTCTGCATAAGTTATATTAGGAAATGCACTAGTCAAAACATAAATTTTGTACCAAATAAACATTTTTTGCTTTAGTCTCACACAAAAGTTAAAATTTTAAAATATTAATTACTATCTATTTTCAACACCCTGCAGTATGTTCTTCCTCATGCAAAAACATTTTTTAAATTTGTACATTTAGTCACTATCATACACTCTAGGCATTCCTAGATTATACCATCTCAGTCTTTATTGTCTATCTTTCTTTCTGATTTCATTTGTGCCCCCAGCCCTCCTCCCTCTATTATTCTCACATGCAGCTTTATTCAGTGTTTTAACATAATTGTATTACAGTTAGGTAGTATTGTACTATCCATTTCTGCGTTTTTACAGTCAGTCATGTTGCAAAATCTGTATCCCTTCAGCTCCAATCACCCAATATCCACCCTATTTCTATCTCCTGATGGTCTCTGTTACCAGTGAAATTCTCCAAGTTTATTCACTAATGTCAGTCCATATCAGTGAGACCATACAGTATTTGTCCTTTTTTTTCTGGCTAATCTCATTCAGCATAATGTCCTTAAGGTCCATCCATGTTGTTACATACTTCATAACTTTATTCTGTCTTACAGCTGCATAATATTCCATCATATGTATATGCCACAATTTGTTTAACCACCCGTCTGTTGATGGACATTTGGGCTGTTTCCATCTCTTTGCAGTTGTAAATAATGTTGCTATAAACATTCGTGTGCAAATGTCCGTTTGTGTCCTTGCCCTCATGTCCTCTGAGTAGATACCTAGCAATAGTATTGCTAGTTCATATGGCAATTCTATACTTAGCTTCCTGAGGAACCACTAAACTGCCTTCCTCAGCAGTTATACCATTTGACATTCCCACCAACAGTGGATTAGTGTGCCTCTTTCTCCACATCCTCTCCAGCACTTGTCATTTTCTGTTTTATTGATAATGGCCATTCTGGTGGGTGTGAGATGATATCTCATTGTGGTTTTGATTTGCATTTCCCTAATAGCCAGGGAAGTTGAACATCTTTTCATGTGGCTTTTGGCCATTTGTATTTCCTCTTCTGAGAAGTGTCTGTTCAAGTCTTTTGCCCATTTTCTAATTGGGTTGTTTATCTTTTTGTTGTTGAGTAGAACAATCTCTTTATATATTCTGGATACTAGACCTTTATCTGATATATCATTTCCAAATATTATCTCCCATTGTGTAGGCTGTCTCTTTACTTTCTTGACGAAGTTCTTTTATGCACAAAAGTGTTTAATTTTGAGGAGTTCCCATTTCTTTCTTTCTTTCTTCAATGCTTGTGCTTTGGGTGTAAGGTCTAGGAAACCGCCTCCTCATCCATAGGCCTTTGTATGTCATTTCTGAGCTGAACCAGTTCTTAATATTGCTTTCCAACTTGAAAAGTGAAAAAAAAAAAAGACTTTTTATTTTCTCAGTGTACCCTCCAAGTTCATTAACCTTCCTCTTCTTGGGGAGGCTTGTGTTTTTGTTATTCACAGGTAAGGATCAATTGTAAAGAATTTGGAAACCAGGAGAAATAACAGAAGGCCAGGCTTGTGGTGAGATGGGTTGCAGGGCTTGACAGTACCAGGCTTTGAAATGCTGGGGAGGCCCCTGTAGGACAAGAAACTGCAGAGCTTAAACCTCCCCTTTCCACCTGGAAAAAAAAGACATACTCAGAATTTAGGGCTTTCTTTTTCAAGAGATCGCCACCTGGAACTTGCAAGACAGTGCCACCTGGAACTTGCAAGACAGTTCTCCTTTTCTAAGATCAGAATGACAAGAGGCTTTGACCAGGGGCGTGGGTGAAGAGGCATTGAGATGAATGGCACAGAGCCACAAACAACACGGGAACAGTGGGCCTCTGTGCTCACGGCGGCAGCTCATCCCCGTCCTGGAGGAGGTGATGTTCTGTAGAGTCCACTCCCCACAGACCGCTGCTGCTAAGTAAGGCAGCAACATCAGCCTGCAGACTGAAACAAGATTGCTTTATGTTTTGGGTTTTAGCAGGCCGGGCCAGGCAGGGATTTTTTTTCTTTTTCTTTTAAAATCTTGTTTCTTCCTTTCTGCCCAAACCTGTGGCTCCATCATCCACGCCAGCTCTTCTAGCGTGGCTGCGATGTTCCAGGCAGCAGCGGTGGAGATGGGAAGGACTCTGGGCCCGACTTCTAGAATCTGGCTCTGATCCTTGCTCTGCCATGACTCGCTGTGAACAGGTCATTTCCTCTCTGGGTCTGAATTTCCCTAATGCGGGTCACGGTGGCTCAGCAGGTAAGGATGCTCGATTTGCAAAATAGAAATGAGAGAAACTTAGAGGCCCAGAAGAGCTACAGTATGTGAACAGCTGAAGTATGTGAACACACAAGAGGCACAGTAACAGAAACTGTTACAACTGACTGTGTGCCACGATCCTTGAGGCTTGCCGTGTCCACAATATTTATTTCTTGTCTTTCTGTTACGCTTCAAAGTCAGCTTGAAAATTGCCTTGGACTTCTCCTCCCTTGGACACTGTCCGCACTTCTCTTTCTTAGAGCATGTACTTTTCACTACGCATTAAAGTTTTGAGCTGTAAAACAAAAAAAGAAAATGACCTTGTTAAAGGCTGTCGGTGAATACTGTGTTAGTAAGAGTCAGAACAACATCTCTGCTTGATGCTTTATTGCCTTTTTGTGTGTGTCTGTTTATGTAGAAACTGGGTTACAAGAACAATCCTAATAAATAAATAATGGGGGGAGTGGGAATAAGGGGTAAAAAAAAAAATTTGGTAGATTGAAATACTAGTGGTCAATGAGAGAGAGGGATAAAGGCTATGGGATGTTTGAGTTTTTTCCTTTTATTTATTTTCCTGAAGTGATGCAAATGTTCTAAAAAAGATCATGGTGATAAATAATGCTATTATGAGCCATTGTTTGTATACTGTGGATGGACTATTTGTGTATGAAGATTTCTCAATAAAAATATTTTAAAAAAACAAAAAACAATCCTGACTGCAACACTCGGGTGCTTAGGTAAAGCTCTTGCCCATTCACCAGGCAGGTTAAGAGAGAAGCTTTTGGACTAGACGGTAGAACAAGGAGATTAGGGCCTAGACCCTGGCATGAGAAAAAGATGTGGGGTGCCTGGAGTTAGATGGAGGGAAGCCAAATTGGTAGATGAGAGACCAAGACTGGTCAGGGTGGTGGAATTACAATGACAATAAACTTGAGAATTCAGGGACAGGTTGTGCCTTGGGTTCTGAGATTAGATACAAATTTCTTATCTCCTTTTCCACATTTGCAGTCCCTAAAATCATCACAGAGTTCAAATAATATTGTTTAAAAGCATTCGTTTATGGAGGAATGGAGAGTGAATGCTTAACTGGTACAGAGATTCTGTTTGGGCTGATGGATGATTTTCAGTAATGGATGGTGGTGATGGTAGCACAACAACGTGAGTGTAGTTAACGGCACTGAAGTGTAGTTAGTATTTGAAAGTGGTTTAAATGGAATGATTTAGGTCATATTTATGTTACCATGATAAAAATCCTGAAAAGCATTTAGTTTGGAGAAACGATCATGTCTATGAAATAAAGAGCAGGTAATAGCAATAATTATCATTGTAACAGTTAAATGGCTTCAATCGCGTTCTCATTATGTGATTGGGACTGTGCTAGGTGCAGTTACTTAATTGTTCTCATAATTCCATGAGGTAGTACTTATAATTATTATACCCATGTCGATAATGAGAAAACTGAGCCTCAAAAGACTAATTTGTGTATGATCATGCTGCTTATAGTAAGTGGCAGAAATAAAACCTGGTGAGGTGGCAGTTGCCACTCCTGAATACTCAATCCACGTGCAGTAATCATGGGATCCTACTATACTTACAATGAAAAATGTTTTCTTTCTTTCACTGAGTTAAGAATATTCGCTGAACTTCTGTGTGCACAAGAAGCTATAGGCATGTGGCCTCTTCCCTGTCTTGGTTGTCCTGTTTATTACGTCCTGGAGGAGGAAAATGGGAATGACAAGGTATTTCAGGAAGACGATGAATGCTAAAGCAGAGATTATTGCCAGATTGCTTTCCCCTGCTGAAAACAATGTGGCCGCCCCAAGGCCATGGTCCCCTGCTACAGGGGTCCCTCTACAATCTCTACTCCTTCCAGTCCTGCCTTAACCAACCTCTTAAATGTTAACACATCCTGCTGAACCTGATAGTGTAACCAAGAAATTAAGACTTGACAAATATGGGTGGCTCAGTGGCAGAGTTCTTGCTTGCTATGCTAGAGACCTGGGTTCGATTCCCGGTGCCTGCCCATGAAAAAAAAAAAATTAACAAACGATTATGACTACTGAATCATTATATAGGTGTTTTCCTTTCTATATTATAAAATAGGCAGAAGTTAATGTCTGAAATTACTGAAACTCAACTAGCCTCACCCTTGTTTATAATTTCTATCATAATGGCAGGGGTCAATTCTAGCCTACTCTCAGCCTGTGTACACTTTCTATTGTAATGGCTACAACCCATCTGCCCTGTCCCTTAACAGTATGAATCCATAACAACCCTGAATTCCTCAGACTCAAGGAGACAGGTTTTTTGGGCCTAGAGGCCATCTGATCTGCAGCTGCAGCACATAGTATTAAAACTCTTTCTCTTTTGAAACCCTAGTGTCAAGGGTTGGCTGTTATGTGCATTGGGCAGAGAACCCATCTCTTTTGCCAGGCATCACTAGCATCAGAGGGCAGTGGCATGGATAGCACATCAGCGATTGTACATATTCTTTCCTTATATGTGAATTGCATATATTCTTTCTTTAGAAATTCTCTTTTCCTTGGAAATATCTCAAGCTGAAATGTAATTTTTACACATCCAACATGTGTAGGGAATGGGGCCGAGTCATTCCCTAAGTCTGTAAAACTTGAAAGCATGCAGCCCCTTGCATGACCTGGGTCAGTTAGCATTTAAATTGACCTCCTGATGGAAGGAGGAATGTAGGTAAGAGACCAGATGCTTCTCTGTGTAGGATGTTTATCTATACCCTACCTTCTTCCGGAAGTTCTTGTGATGTTATCATGTTTACTGCTCTCTAGAGAGCAACCTATACTTTCCCTGTGCAAACTCTAATCAATCCTACCCTTGTGTCATGAGACCATCTGCTTTACCCATGTTCTCATATTCAATGGAATGTCTTTGTCTCGGACCCTGTAACTGGCCCTGTTGATTTCCACCTAAGTGCTGAGTGCTTTCACCTGAGTTCTGAACCGACCACCTTCAGAGCAGTGTGATTCCCTGCTTAACTTCCTTCTTTACTCCTGTAAGTAAATTCCTATAATAAAGTTCATGTCTCAGTCTGTACCTAGTGCTTTTTTTGTTCTTTCGGCTGGAAAGGTCCCTGTGGTCTGGGGACACATCAAAATTTTGAAACAGAGGCCCTGGACTTCTTGGCACCAAAAACTAGAATTTGAGTCCCAGTCGGGTCACTTCCCAGCTGGGCATCTTTGGGTAGATCACCTAACCTCTCCACTCCGAAATTTCTCATTTGTAAACTGTGCTAACAACTCCTAGGGTAGATAGAAGTTAGAATTAGATAATATATGTAAAAGACAGTTTGTACACCATAAAATGCCACATAAAACAGGATATTTTAAATCCCTTAAATCAATGTATGCTGTAGCAATTTGTATCCCATCTGCCGTATACTGTTTTTTAAGAAAACAATTTCCTTTTCCAGTATGATTTTACATTGTGTTTTGGTGTTACCAAACACAGTGGCTGGTAAATCACATTGTTTACTCAGCTACTTGAGGGCAGGGGCTGCCAAAGTGCTTGTCAATAGTAACATCAATAAAAATATGGACTGACAATCTACCTGTTAAAATGACTGTGTTCATGAATCTGAGGAAAAGAGAAAAAGGGAGGAGAACCCAAAGCTTAGCTTATGGATACATGTAATGAAGAAATTAAGAATTAAATAATGGCCGGGCAATGTGGGATATGAATCCCAGGGATGAAACTGGCCCTGGCACTGTGGGACCAACAATGACTTCCTAACCAAAAGGGGGAAAAGAGTTATAATAAAATAAGGTATCAGATGCTGAGAGAGCTCAGAGTCAAGAGGCTATTCTGGAGGCTGCTTTTATACAAGCTTCAGCTAGATATTGCTATTTACCATGGTTTGCTAAACCCCAACCAAAACCATTCCTGCCAACCCTAAAAAACACCGAGGGCTCTGTCTAAGCATCTACAAAAATTCCAAGCACTATGATAACTTTTCAGAGACCTACAACCTCCAGATGGGTTTGTAACTAAGAAATTTAGGATTTAAGGGATGATTTTGATTACTGACTCATTATATAGATATTCCTTTTTGCTTTCTGGTATATTAGAGTAGACACAGGGGAATACATTAATTCCCTAGACTATAATTCAGCTGCTCTGATATCTGAAATGATTGTGAAACTCCATATTTTGTGCCCTTGTGACTGTGAAAGCTGTCTGCTTATTTTCTTGTAGGGCAAAGGCCCTAGGGCTAATGAAGAATTTGACGTCAGCTATTAACTAGTTTCAGCCCTGGACATTTGTAAATCTTATCAGCTAGACTCTGCTAGTGAAAGATAACCTGTCTGCCCCCTATGGCTTACACCTTTAGTATTGAAGTGATAGTCATGCCTCCCCTCCTTTCAGTTTAGGTTCTCCTATTGAAATGATACTGATAACCCTGTCTCCTTTTCTGCTTTGAACTTGCTATTTGAAATGACCTCCCTCATCTCCCCTTACTAAAATCCTTGAAAACCTGAAACCCTAAACTCGGAGAGACAGATTTTGGGCCACTAAGCCATCTGCTCTCCTACTATGCACCTAGTAATAAACTTTTTCTCTCTTTGAAACCCAGGTGTCTCGGGAATTGCTTATTGAGCACATCTGGCAAAAGAATCCATGGCCTTTATCCGGTAACAGGTTCCTAGGCCAGATAAGTCCTGAAACCCAGAGGGCCCGGCCTCTCCAGAACATCAACTAGTCCCATCCCCCTATACTCTATTATCAACACCCTTTCCAATATGAAAAAGTTAGAATAGGCATAGCCCAAATACTCCTAAAGAGTGGGAGAAAGATCAAGGGAGAAGGAGGAGTTAGAGAAGATAGGATTTAGCAATAGCAAATGATTATTTGCTAAATGAGTATATGCGAATCATTTTTGATATTCCTTTAAGTCTTCAGTGTCTTGGAGCAGCTAGAAGGAAAAATCTAAAATTGTGGGATAGTAACGCATACCAAACTCCAAAATCTGCCCTATAACCACTTGCTAAAATGTACTTTGAAATTTGTAGCTCTTTTGTATACATGTTATATTTCACAATTTAAAAATGTAAAAAAAAATTAATGATTATGATTACTGAATCATTATATAGATTTTGTTTACTTTCTCTGTTGTAGAACAGCCAAAATATCTGAAATTGCTGAAACTCAACTAGTCTCACCCTTGTTTATACCTTTTATTGTAATGTTTTTTCTAGCCTGGTCCCAGCCCTGTTAATGCTTGTGATTGTAATGGTAACAACTTCATCTCCCCTTGATTGAATCCATAAAAGCCTGAACTCCTTAGATTGTGGGAGACAGATTTTGGGGCTGATAGGCCATCTGATCTCCTACTTCCTGTGCAGCAATAAACTCTCTCTTTGAAATCTTGGTGTCATGTTTTGGCTGTTATGGACTTCAGGCAGAGAACCCCACATTCGTTTGGTATCAGATACTTGGAATCCTTTTCCGAATTCAAGTCCTTAGGGAATAAAAGATGTGCAATTGAATTAAAAAAATAATAATCCTCCAGGGCAAATATTTAAACTGCTAAATAATGTGATAATGTTTTTGACCATTTTTAACTTACAGTGTTCAAGTGGACAAGTTCACTACTGAGCCACAGCCCAGCTGTGTGTTTCATCGGTATTCCTAGCAGTTTGGAAGATTTTAAAAGGTTGACTGCAGCAGCTTGAAGTTCAGATTTTCAGCATCATCAGTGCAAGTGTGACTTCTGAAGCCAACCTAGATCCTGCCTACAATTTAGAACATGGCTTCTTGGCAATGGAAGCTGTTCATTCATTCAAAATCCTTTTTTAACTAAGCAACTCCTTCCAAGGCATTGTGAGGCTAATAAAACTACTACAATTGTGTCTGCACTAATAACAAGTTTATAATCTACCAGGAGAGATAAGATACATTCACAAATTATAAAATAACAAAGGATATGCTAAGAGGTGACATATATTAAAGGTGTAAATGGGGTCTTTTGTGATTCCCGGGAGGGAGGAGCAGACTGAAAAGTGAATATTCTGGCTCAGGAAACTGAATCATCAAGGTCCTTTCGCTTGATTATAGCCAGAGGCTACACTTCTCAAGACATCCTCAAAGACAAAAAAGAAAAAAACTTTTAAAGCGGAAGAGGTTTATCAGTAAAGAAATCCTCTGGATACCAAAGACCAGGGCTGCCATAAGGGCCTCTTCTCAGAAGCCCGAGTTCAAATCTGGCCTGAGTTTTGATAGTATTGCTGTCCCTGACATCAGCACCAGATTAGCCACATGCATGGAAAGTTCTTGTCAAAGCCTGACATGCTACTAATTGAAAAAAAAACAAAAAACAAAAAAACTCCAGGCCTTACATAATAGCAAAATTTTAATTTGTTCTTTTCAGTTTGTACCTTCCTAGATTTGATGTAAGACAGATGCTCTGATTTCTTTTTCCTTCTCTTACAGTAACATGTATGAGTGAAAAAATATCAATTTGATATTTTGTAGATTTTTTCCAACAAATTGAAATATGGGAGGAGTGACAAGGTTTAACATTATCCAAGCATTGTGGTCTGGGAAAAGATGAAAGCTAAGAAATTCCCCATCCTTTTGTGTTCAGGAAAATGGCTTACTGTTAAGAACTACCCTTGCCCATATGACTTAGATAAGAAAAAATGTTCCAGCCCAGCACAACCTGGTGACCTAAGAAAATGCTAGACAGAAGATTACCCATGAGTTTAATTAGGAACTTATGAACAGGAGGAAGACCTCAATGGTGGCCGGTTGGGAGACGAAAGTCTGCACTCCACCCAAAGACAAGAGAGGAGAAAGACGGTGTGTCCAGGGAAGGCCTTGTAAGGTTTAACAGTCTCACAAGATTTGGTTACAATGGAGTTTCAGCAGAATCTCATGAGATTTGAGGAAAGACAGATTTGGTTATTAGGGGCAAGGGGGTATACATTCTTTGACTTTTAACATCTGTCCCCTGTCATGGTAGGCAGCTGGGTGACTGCTCTCAAAATGGAGGAGTGGGTGGAGCCAAACCCTAAGTCCTTACAATTCACCCCCCACATCAGACTAAGTTGACCAAAGGACAAACATTGCATTCATTAACAGTATAAGAGACAATAGAGCATAAGTCATTCCCTATACAGAGGTAAGAACTCTACAAAGTGATGCAGATATGGCTGAAGATAATAATTGGTAACAGCTGTGATTTCAGTCATACATGAGAAGATTCTCTTCCAGACTTTTCCAATGTCCTGAATTCTGCCAGGCCAGTTGGGTATTTTATGCAGTCCAATTCACAGGAGTCACAGTCCAAGACAGACCGGTGGCACCTGGCAGTGGCAATTCACTGCACACTCAGCATCGAAATCTGTTTTGCACATGTTAGAAAGAAAGCCATAGCTGAAAAAGAATCAATGCTCACCCAGTTGTGGAGAAGAAAAGAATTTATTCACGATCTTGCAAGAATGGGCGCTCAACCAAAATGTGGTAGCTAGCGTGCCAAGTGATAGAATGCCACAGATTTTATATCCCAAGCCTAGCACACAGGTCATTCCTCTGTTTCTCCACTGATTGGATACTCCAGAGGTTACAGCCTATACGGATAGTCTAACCAATTCACATTTTCCACCAAAGGTTTCTGCTTTTGATTATGCTTTACATTTCAGTGACTCTGGCTATGACTTTAACTTGTTTTTATCTATATAAGGATTTGGCTTGCATCAGAGGCCCTCCCCTTTTCCTGCCTGCAAGACTAGCCTTTCGTTTAGTTAGTCCTGGTTCTCTCATCCTTAGCCATCTTGTGGGAAAGCTAAATTTAATTTTATTCTTACACACATAGTTAACTGCAGAAGCCTATTGCAGGAAGGTGCTAAGGGCAAAAAGAATACAAGCTAAATTTCCATTAGTAGGTGACTCCTGCAATTGCAGGGAGACTTCTAGAGTCAAGTCCACAGTTAGCCTGGGCATAATTATTTACAGAATCATACATATTCTGCCTTGGGGAATGGATGGCAGGGTCCTGGGTTGGTTACATATACAACTTTTGGCATTTTGTGTATAAACTGTGGTTTAATGTTTAAATTTTGGGAGACCACAATACCCCAGGGACCTAGGATTCCCAACCAACACAGCTGCATTGGCCGGGAGCATGGGCAATTGACCTTATTTCCCCCAATTTCTAATGCTTGTGGCACAGGCAACAGCAAGTTATTTTCATTGCCTTCTAACTGTAGTGTTGCTGGTCTTATTACCTGAAATCACATCACCTGCCTGGCCCCTGCTGTTACCAGTTCAACAGGGGCCATGACTTGAGGGCTGGATACAACTGGCATATGCACTGCCATCCACTGCTGCAGAGATTGCTTATTACCTTTTAATTGCACTTTTAAAAGCCCATTCATCCTTTCATTTAACCCCACTGCCGTGGGTTGTAAGGCAAAAGAAATATGAAATGTCCATACAATGTCACGTTCAGTAGCCCAGGATTGGGTTAATTTTCTGAAAGAAGGGATCACCTATCACTGTTCACATGTGTGAATGAAGAATGCACTGAGCTTTTCTTTTTTTTGCACCAGGCTTTTCTAAGCTAAGTATTATAGTTCTTTAGTTAGCTTTTCCTACAGGGAAGGTCGGCAACAGTCCAGTGTATACATTATCTACAGCTATAAAAGTATATGTTGCACCTATGGATAAGAGAAGGGGCCTTATATAATTTACCTGTCATCTGTTAACCAGAACCTGCTCATGGACAATGTGACAGAGTTGGTGAGGAAGTATCCTTGGGCGTTGCAGTGAACAGGAGGGGCAGGCATCCACAACTTCTTTCAGTTGTTGTCTGATGATGGGCAGATGGAATTGCTGTGCCAGTCTCCACAAAGTCTGGTACTCATGCTGTTCTCTTTTTCTACACAACCATTCAGCAGCTTCATGCAATGTTGGTTTTAGACTACGAATTTTTGCTAAAGCATCTGTTTAAATATTGCCAGGTAAAGAATTAGTGTTATGGACAGAGACATAAAACATGGTTACCTTTTTCTGGTGACAGGCAGTCCAGATGTCTTTCCATATTTCTTTGCCTCATAAGGGGTGGCAGATAATAGTCCATTGCTCTTGCTCCCACGTGGCTATCTACATGCCAGGCCTGAGTACCTTGCCCAATTATCAGCACAAATAGTCAATACATCTCCTGGTTCATAAACAATGACCATCCATACAGCTCTTAATTCAGCCATTGACTGCTTTGCATAATCCAAGTTTCCCACCATATAGTGTCCGTGCAAAGTTACATGGCTACTGCTGTCCAAGTGGTGGGCTGCCTATGTGCTGATCCATCAGTATACCAGGTAGACTTAGGTATACTGCCACACCTGTCAAGAGACAGCCACCTCGGGGCCTCTCTCTCTCAGCCAACATGACAAGCAAAGGCCTCTCTCTCTCAGCCAACATGACAAGCAAACTCACTGCCCTCCCCCACTCTAGGTGGGACATGACCCCCAGGGGTGTGGACCTTGCGGGGAACGTGGGACAGAAATCCTAGAATAAGCTGCATCAAGGGACTGAGAAAACTTCTTATATCAAAAGGGGAAAGAGCAAAATGAGACAAAATAAAGTGTTAGTGACTGAGAGATTCCGAACAGAGTCGAGAGGTTATCCTGGAGGTTATTCTTATGCATTAAGTAGCTATTGCATTTTTAGTTAAGGCATAACAGAGAGGCTGGAGGGAACTGCCTGAAAATGTGGAGCTGTGTTCCAGTAGCCATGTTTCCTGAAAATGATTGTATAATGATATAGCTTTCGCAATGTGACTGTGTGATTGTGAAAACCTTGTGTCTGATGCTTCTTTTATCTACCTTATGGACAGATGAGTAAAACATATGGATTAAAAATAAATTAATAATGGGGGAGCAAATGTTAAAATAAATTTAGTAGATTGAAATTCTAGTGATCAATGAAAGGGAGGGGTAAGGGGTATGATATGTATGAATTTTTTTCTGTTTTCTTTTTATTTCTTTTTCTGAATTGATGCAAATGTTCTAAGAAATATACAACTATGTGATAAAAAAAGAATGTTCATATTGTATGTTGATTGGATTTATTAATAAAAATTAAAAAAAAAAAAAAAAGAGAGACAGCCACCTGGAAGGATCAGCAGGGAGGGGCAAGTATTGTTCGCCAACATAGGAAACTGGCCTCAGGATATCATGCATTTCTGTACCTAAGGGACTATTGTTGAAAATGCTGCATAGTAGCAGATAAGTACATACCCATCCCAGTATGGGAATGGTTGTTCTTAATTTCCACAGGGCATCTCTGTGTTAGTCCTTTAACTAGCAGTAAGGCATTATAGGTAGCACACAGATATTTTTCTAAAGGGACTGTACCACAGTTTGGCTCTGTACAAGTTTGAAGTAGCCTAGAAAAGCCATGTTTGAATCTAGATCCAATCTTGTGGGGGCAGCCATTTCTTTTAATCCTGATTCAACACTGTAGTGCAGAACCTTTGATTAGATTATCTCCACTGAGATGTGGCGCACCCAATTGTGGGCGTGACCTTTTGATTAGATGGAGATGTGGCTCCACCTATTCCAGGTGGGTCTTGATTAGTTTACTAGAGTCTTTAAAAGGAGAAACATTTTGGAGAAACCTCAGAAATGACAGAGCCAACAAAGATGCTTGGAGAACAGTTGCTTCAGAGAACAGAAACACGGATGTTTGGAGATGCTTGGAGCCCAGCAGATGTTGCCATGAGATGTTAAACAAGCCAGAACCTGGAGAGGGCCAAGGAAAGCCAAGATGAGAGCCAGCCCTGGAGAAGCAAAGTGAGGAACTCTCACAGGAACAGAGGCTGAAAGCATGGAACCTAGGAGTGAGGGAGCAGCAGATGTCAGCCACATGTCTTCCCAGCTGACAGACGTGTTCCAGACCCATCAGCCTTTCTTGAATTAAGGTCTCTTTCCCTGGATGCCACATTTTCATAGTCTTAGAACTATAAACTTGTTACTTATTAAATTCCCTTTTAAAAAGCCATTCTATTTCTGATATATTGCATTCTGGCAGCATAACAAACTAATACAGGCTCCTTTCCAGAGCTGAAACCAAAAGCAGATGGGAAATTTCTTTTTCTTTTGCCTTTGCCACAGGCCCCACCCAAAGCCAATATCAGAACTGGCTATATTTAATTCACAAGTCACGTTTGTGTCTACTCTCATAAAGCCTGAGCTAGTATGATGGCTTTTTCAAAAGCAACCTCCTGGGAGGTATCCATTCCCAGGGATAGTGGTTCCTTATCAAAACATACACGCATTTTAACATCTGAACTGGGTGAGGAATGAAAGGTTTCTAATACCCTAACTATCCCAAGAAAGCCATTAGTTGTTTTGGCATATGCAGCACAGGAAGACATTGTACCTTGTCTATTACTACAAAAGGAATTAATCTTGCCTCTTCCAACCATACACTACCCAAGAATTTGACAGGACAGCACAGGCACTGCAGTTCACCATGATCAATTGTCCATCCCTGGCTGTTAAGATGAAACACCAATGAATCCGAAGCTTTTTTTTAGTTCTGGAGAAGGGTTACTGGTTAACATGACATCATCAATATAATAAACAGAGTTACATCTTTCCATTTTGCAAAATCCTTTGCTATGAGTACATGGCAAATGTTCAGTCTGTGTGAATAGCCTCATGGGAGCATTATAACAATCTTTTTTTTTCCTTCCCAAGTGAGGGCAAAAATGGGTTGACAGGCATTATTTAAGGGAATACTAAAATATTGAGTGTTAATTCCTTATAGGAGAGGGGCAATTTTTGGAAATGTGGCATCCAAAGGTGGCATTACTCCACCCTCTGCCTCCAAGATTTCTTATTTTTCTCCTTTTCATCATCAGATAAAGAATCTATGAGATCCCAGTCAGGGGAAGTCAGGATATGCCCTGTTAACTCCAGCATACCAGCATACTAATATTTCTAAACTCTTATCTACAAGGCATAGCCTCTCATTCAATGCATCCTTCAAATCTGCTGATTTCTTTTTTTTTGAAGCAGTCCACTATAATGGCCCCTGTGGACTTGCGAATTTCTATGTCTTCTTTGAGACAGCCTGCTATAGTTCGCTGCACCACAAACAACAGCCAACTGATTCCACACAGTCAAGCAAGTGGGTGACCCCTTCCCAGACCAAGGAAGTATGCCATCCCGGGATTACCCCAATAGAGTCCCAGATGCATGCCCTTTACAGCTGGTGGCTCTTTGTTCTCCTGGCTGGCTCGCCAAATATTCCAGTCCAGCATAACCCCCGAGACCAAAGAAAATGCTGGACAGAAGATTACTCATGAGTTTAACTAGGGGATTATGGACAGGAGGAAGATCTTCCCCAGTGGTGGCTGGTTGGAAGATGAGTCTGCACTCCACCCAATGAAAAGAGAGAAAAAGAAAGAGAGCATGCCCATGGAAAGGCTTATAAAGTTTAACTGCATTGTGAGATTTGGTACAGTAGAATTTTAGCAGAGTCTCATGAGATTTGGTTATTAGGGGAGGAGGTGTATATTCTTTGATCTTTAATGTCTGGCCTGGTCATGTAGGCAGATAAGTGACTTGCTCACAAAATACTGGAGAGGATGGGGTCCAGACACTGGGTCCTTACACTTATGGATGCTACCCCCCTCCCCCCCCAGTTTACCCATGACAAGGACAGACACAGACCTTCCACATACCCATTCTTTGCTTCATGTACTGGTTTGAAACTATTATGTACCCCAGAAAAGCCATGTTTTAATCCTGATACAATTTTGTGGGATCAGCCATTTCTTTAAATCCTGATTCAATACTGTAGGCAGAAAGGTTTTTTTTAGATTATCTCCAGGGAGATGTGACATGCCCACTTGTGGGTGTGATCTTTTGATTAGATGGAGGTGTGACTCCACCCATTCAAGGTGGTTCTTGATTGGTTTACTGTAGTCCTTTAAAGGGGAAAACATTTTGAAGAAGTCTCAGATGCAGGCGCAGACACAGACACTTGGAAATGCAGATGCAGACTCTTGGAGAACAGTTGTTTCAGAGCTGACAGAGACACGGATGCCTAGGCACTGGTAGATCCCAGGAGACGTTGCCATGTGCCTTCCCATGAGATGCTAAGCAAGGCAGAATACAGAGTTGTGTCATGGAGGAACTGAGTGAAGTCCAACAGATGCTTAGAGAAAAAACACTGTCATCAGAAGTGGAAGCAACAGAACCAGGAATAAGGACCAGCAGATGCCAGCTATCTGCCTTTCCAGCTGACTAAGTGTTGCAAACAACATCAGCCTCTCCTGAGTGAAAGTAAACTCTTGTTGATGCTTTAATTTGGACATTTTCATGGCCTTAGAACTGTGAACTTGTAACTTAATGAATTCCCTTTATAAAAGCTATTCCATTTCTGGTATACTGTATTCTGGCAGCATTAACAATCTAAAATACCTCATAAATGGCTAGCTGAATTGCTTATCTCCACTGATCTATCAGATCAAAATGATCAATCAGAACAAAGTTTACTAAGCAAACCTGGGTTAAACTTCTCTTCTTCCTCCAGATACCTGAACTCTAAAGGAACCTCCCAGAAAATAGGCTGATTCAAAGCATAAAATATTCTCTAATCTATTATCTGACCACGTCATCCTTTCATCCCACTACCCTACACCTGGTTTCTTTCCTCTGTATAATAGAAAGACTCATTTTGCCTAATTCTTGATGGTCAGAGAGGTCTCCCCCTTACTACAGGCCCTTCTCTCTATTGCAATAACCCCATTCATACTTTGCAATGATCCTTTTGAATAAAATCTTCCCTTACCAAACCTGGATTTGTTTTTTATTTGACTACAGAGATGAAATTTTACTACAATGAATATTAAGCATGCAACATTTATTGTTGTCTTGAGTTTGTTATTGTATGAAATACAACTATAAAACAAAGTGATTAATTTTAAACCAATGTGGTCAGAATAGCTTTATAGTAAAATGCATGGACCCTGAAACCAGACTGCCTGCTAGTCTACTTGCTAGTGGCGCACCCTTGGGCAAGTCCTGTCTCTGTTTCCTCATCTATAAAACCTAGGCATAGATTATCATCAGTAACAAGTGTCATACATTTGCTAAATAGTAAATAAACACAGCACAACACATTCATTAGATACTCTGGGCATTGAATATCCAAAGTAAGTATTATTCTTTTTGGAAGAACTATTCCAATGATGTAGCTATTGGTCAAAATATATGTGAAACTGTAATCAAAATGTTAAGAATTAATAAATGATTATGATTACTGGATCATTATATAGAGAACCGTATTTTCTTTTGTAGACTAACCTAACGTTAATACCTGACATTACTGAAACTCAAACTAGTCCCACTCTTATTTATAGCTACTACTGTAATGGTTATTCTAGCCTGGTCTGAACCCTATTTATATTTGATATCATAATGGTAATAATTCCATCTCCCCTTGTTTGAATCCATAAAAATCCTGAACTCCTTAGATTGGGAGAGAGAGATTTTGGGGTTGATAGGCCATTTGATCTCCTGCTTCTCCCTTACTAATATGCTTTTTCTCCCTTTGAAACCCTGGTGTCATGGATTAGCTGTTATGCACACCAAGCAGAGAAACTGTCTTTTGTTGGTATCAAAACCAGTACCACACTAATGCCAAATGTTAACAATAGGGAAAACTGTGTGGTGTGTGGTGGTGGTGGTGGGGCCGAGGGAGTTGTATGGAAACTCTATCCTTGCTGCATAAAGTTCTAGTAAACCTACAGCTGCTTTAATAAAAAAAATCTTTAAAATATATTTGAAACCAAATAAAATTGCCTTCAGAAGCTGTACATGTTCTTCCATAATATTACCCATGGCAGCAAATCTTCCTTTTTTGAAGATAGATTTGCTTTTTAAAATAGCCTGATGTCCTTCAAAGCCAAAGATGGTGAGTATAATGCGAGCAAGCTGGGAAGTACATTCTTGGGAAAAACGGGTGTGATTAAAGTAACGATGGCCCATTTTCTCTGAAGCACACTTCCAAAAGAGAAGCCTTGCAAATACGCTTAAGCAATGGCAGCGCCTTTGGATCAAATGCATATATCAGTTATCTATTGCTGCATAACAAAATAACCCAACAGGGAGCGATTAAAGACAACAAACATTTAATTTCTCAGTAGTGACTGTGAGTCAGGAATCCAGGGCGGCTTATCCAGGTCCTCAGGCTCAGGGTCTCTCACAAGGCTGAGATGAACGTATTGGCTGGGGCTGCAGCCATCTCAAGATTCAACTGGGGAAAAATCTGCTTCTAACTCTATGTGGCAGTTGCTGGGCCTAGGGCCTCACTGGGTGTGGCCTCTCCATACTGCTGTCTTCAGTGGCAGCTTCCTCAGAGGAAGGGATGAGAAAGAAAGAAAGAGAGACTCAAAGAGACAGAGACAGAGAACTCAAGGCAGAATTTACAGTCTTTTTTTTTTTTTTTTAAAACTAACCTTGGTGATAATATCCCATTACTTTAGTCTTATTCAATTTCTTAGAGATGAGTCAAAAAATTCAGGTCACCCCCAAGGAGAGGGGATTACACAAGGGGGTAAATAGCGATAGGCAGGGATCATTGCATAATCCCCTCAAGTGGCAAGGCTGAATGATAACACTCATTTCCAGATTTCTCTTTTTCTCTTTATATATGTCTAAATATGTGTGTGTGATTGTTTAAAAATTCGTCATCTTTTTATAAGAATGTTACAGTTTTTTTCTGTGATACAGATATCTTTGTGAAAAACTTATTTGACACAAAGAACATAGGATCTTAATCATCGTCACTCTTGTGCCTGAGTAATGGATTGAAATTACCTAGGTAAAAAGTTTAGTTCTAGTCCATTTCTTTTACGGTGGACTTCACCTCTGATAGAATTATTTATTTACTTTTTTGTAATTTGAAACATTTAAGTGACTATCATTGAACAAGATCCTGGTATTCTGACATTTCTAGCATTTTGTTTCTTAATGTCTTTTAATTCAGGAGTTAATTTATGTATTAACTTTACTAAAGACAAATGACACAAACTACCTGTTTTCAGTGAGCTCCCACCAGCCTGCAAATGCAAGCTATACAACTTCTCCAGCTAAGAATAATGCTTGTTAACAAACAACACCATTTTCATCTATCAAGATTTAATGAAAGTAGAGCCTTTCTTCCAAATTTTTTCAAGACTCTTTGTTTTTCTTAAATGGAGCAAACTTATAACAGAGGGTGCATATTTCTCAACAAAAGAGTCAAGTTTATTTGCTAATATGAAAGCCTTGTGTTGAAACCTCATGATTTGAGTCTAAATGTAAAGTCTAACTACCGTGGTGACTAAACCAAAGAGATGACCACTGCTTGACAACTAAAGACAGAAAATGGTGGATTAATACTGGAATCAGTAAGTCTTACCACAGAGCTTAAACTGATGTACATGGTTTTAAATTGACCCTGATCTGTGAACCTATGTATTTTATATGTGAAACTATATAAAAAACCAAATTTATGGAAAACACGTTCATCCACACCTACTGAATGACTGAATTATAGAACATAATTAATGACTGAATTAATAGAACAAACTTGCTGTATCTTTTTTTTTAACCTATAAATATTTCTTTAAATGCCTTCCTCTGAAATCCCACTCCCTTGTTAAACACTTAGCAATTTGGTATACATCTTCCAGATCTTTTCTATGTAACACGCAGATTCATGAGCACGCTATACGCATATTTGAAAGGGACCTTCTTCAACTTGTTTTTCCCTCTTTTCTCCTAAATGAGAAGTGCATTCCTGTATAATATCAAATTAACCATTATAAGAGTAAAAATCTTTTATCTTCTCAGAACGCTGAAGGTTCATTTGAAGTATAGGCAACTTCAAAAATACTCTCCTATTCAAACTGTCACATGAAGATTACTTTCACATACATCTCAATTATCTTCGTACAAATCCTACCAACTGCTGCTGTTAGCTCTATGGCAAAAAACGACAGTTAGTCAAGCGTGGTTGTGGGGGGAGACAATGCTAAACAGATTAACAATAACCCACAACCCTCGGACCAACCGATACAAACTGTTAATCTCTGCCTATTTATAGTTCCTTTTTGAACTCTTTTCTAAGTAAGGACACTTTTCATGACCTATTTCACAATCTTGACAGGAAAAATACGTAATAGTTTCCGACTAAATTCAGTGAAAATAAAACAAAATTACTCTTTTTAAAATAGTTTTGCAAGAATTTTATCAGCTAGCAACCTTTTTTGCATTTCCCTTTTACAAGTGCATTATGGGTAACACCTAGCTAAATCTGAAAGTAAACTAGGCGTATGGCTCCCAGCAATGAAGGCTGGAGAAGTTGCTCGCTAGTCTTGGTAAGTACAGCCCAGCTGGAGCTGGGAACCCACGCCCTGCCCTCGTAGAGGCGGAACCGCCGAGTGAATAACCGAAGGAATCTAGCCACTCTTTTGCCTCTGCGCTGCCATGTGGGACCTGCGCCTGCTTGTTTGGCGGGTTTTCCCCCTCACATTCATAGAAGTTTCAGAACCGCGTAGCCACGTCTGGTCTTCGCAGACGCGGATCCGGCGGAATCCGGAGTTCCTGGGAGGCAGAGCGCTGGCCTCCTTTTCCGTCTCTAGGGACTTGTATTTCCCACCAGCCTGCTCCATTTAATCCCTAAAAGTCCCCGTCCCCGGAAATCGCGGTCGTCTACTGTTCAGGTTCCAAATTGGTTAAGGATGAAGAGTAAGTCAATGGGGGTCATACAGGTGACCCCAGCAGGACTTCCTTCTTTTCCTCCAGTAATTGCAAATACCACCCAGGAAACGCCGTGTTTGTTAAAAAGAGAACTTCAGCAGTTTAAATGCCTCATAAATTAGTCATCGTTTCTCAATCCACCACGGCGGCCGAGGTATTTCTTATCAAGAACTGATTAGGAAATGCAAACCATGGGTGAGCCTTCGAAGCTTTAAATGAAGATTTTAATGAAAGCTTAAGGAAAAACTGAGAGGAGACTGTCCGCACTTGAGTATTTTGCACAAATTTTTTTGCCAACCAAACCCTTGTTTTTCTTAATTAAAGGAGAGGGTTTTGGCCAAGGATGTTGGTCAGAACCCGGGTGTTTCATTTGCCAGAAATACTTTCAATATGTAAGCCTTTCAGTATATCAGAATCTTTGGCCTTTTAAAGAAATTCTCTTGGGAAAGTTTGATAGATTTCCTGCAGTTATTCAGAGTAAAGCCTGTTCGTTAGGGCTTTCCAATGACTGACTGTTTTACCTTCCTGTAAAGACAAATCAGAGAATTGTACAGAAAAAGGCCTAAGGTTACTTTCTTATTTATTGTGATCAATGAAAAAAATTGGAAATTATAGAAATATTGGGACTGGGATTGGGAATTCCTGAAAAATGAAGGAACCCTCAGATAGTTAAGATACTAAACATTGTCGTAGAAAAAACTGGTGGCACAAAAAGTTTAGATTTTTAAAATACATGCAATCTAGGAAAGGCAGTAGATTTAGAGATATGCTGTCAAAGCTGTATTTTAAAGGCGAATAATTGTTGTAGTGACATCTTTAGAAATTTGGAGATTTTTTGTCAATTGAGGTGAAAATTTATATACCAGTAATCATAGTTTGTATAATAATTTGCAAATTTCCTTGTATTATCTCACTTATATTACACTAGTGATGTCTATATCTTTGGAAATTGATAGAACAGGTTATCTTTTTCTCCCTCCTATAATATTTATTTGATTCAAAGGAAATAAAATGAGATGTAGAGCAAGTATTTATAAATGGTGGGGTGAGAGGTTAGCTCTACATCTTAATAGAAATAGTTTTAGTTCTAGATCTACAAGGACTCAAGTTGCTTGCCCTCTTTTATGTTCTTGGAGATTTACCTCCATGCCAACCATTGTGCTAAGAGCTTTACTAGCTCTGTCTCATTTAGTCCTTAGAGCCTACTCCATTAGGTAGGTTAAATCAGTGAAATGAAATAACTTCCTCCAGGGCCACAATCTGTAAAAGGTGGAGCAGGAGCCCTCTCTGAGCCTGGGTCTCTCCAGGGCTAATGTGCTCCTTCTAAGCCCCTGACTCTTTCTCTCCATCAAAGATATTACTGCAGGGGTGAAAGGTGCCTAATCTAATGCCTAGCACCTACCAAGCACATTAAATAAAGGGTCATTTGAATTAATTAATAATCATTGAGTATGATTCTTCAGGGATTTAATTTTAATAACTTTGATCAACATTGTATCTATGTCCTCTTTTTTCCCTTCCCATTATCCAAAACATTTATAAATTCCTAGATTCATGCTAATGATCCCTTCTTTTCTGTTTTTTTTTAATTGAATGCAGTTTTATTGAGATATATTCACACACCATACAGTCCTTTTCTTTTTAAGCTATCTAACTGAATACAGTGAGCTATGTTTATATGGCTACAGGAGGAAACACTGTGTCCTCCAGGTGGGTCCCATCCTGAAATGATGAGACCGGGCAGACAAGTCACTGGACAGTGCCGTTGGGAAAGGAGCATCCTGTCTTGGCCCTGCACTGCCTGTTCTGAATCTGACACTGTCGCAACAATGGAATGGTGGCTGCGGTTTGAATCCAGCGTGGAATATTCAACCAGGGAATATGAGAGCCAAGTAGAGTAGGAGTCTTTGGCCCTTGCAGGTGACAGGGAAGTGAAGCGGCTTTGCTTGCTTTCCTGGCCGCCCTCACATCTGCTTGGGATCAGTGTCTCCACACCAGGATACCCAGACATTTTGGAAAAGATTTATTGCTTTTTCTGATTATAGGAGCAAATACATGATTGTTAGATAAAATTTGAAAATGTGGAAAAATATGAAGAGGAAAATTAAAAATGACCTAATTGGTCTACTACCCAAGTAGTTATTTCTTCCAATCCCTTTCTCTATGCGTTTTTTTTTTCAGTTGGGATCATGCCTAATACATTTTTTTTTTTTAACCATGCTACTTTTGCTTAACTTACTTATGAAGTCTAAGCATTTCCCCGTACCATTAAATTCTCTTCATGAGCATCCTTTTTAGAAACTGGGTAACAGTCCATCCTGTAGACAGCTCATAATTTACTCACTCATACCCCTAACGGTGGACACGTCAGTTATTTGCATTTTTTCACTGTATTATATAATGCCAGCATGAACATCCTGAGTTCATGCATCTTTCAATACCAGTTATTTTCTTGGTATAAATTTTTGGGAGTGAAATCACCAGATGTCAGAATATAATGATTCTTTAGGTTCTAGTTACACTTGCTGAGGGCTTTTCAGAAAGGCCGCGTGGTCTGGCACTCTTGAGACGTACTGGGGATGTCAGCAACATGTCTGTGGCGTTTGCAGCCTGGAGACGGACCAGGGAGACATGGCTCCCGCTGCTGTTCGGATGTTGAGTGGAAGTAACCATCATATTCTAAGGACTGTCAAAATAAAGAAAAGACCTAAGTATTGTGTGCAGTTGTTGCATGCAAACTTGGTCTACTGTGCTGCAATTGCAGATTCTAATCAAAACATGGAGTCCTTTTTACCAGCGTTGTAACCGAGAAATTAGGATTTAAGGGATGATTTTGATTGCTGAATTATTACATAAATATTCCTTTTTGCTTTCTGGTATGTTAGAGTAGACAGAGGGAAATACCAGAAATCTCTAAATTGTAATCCAGTTGCCTTGATCTCTGATAATGATTGTATAGCCCTTATCTTCTGCTTCTGTGATTGTAAAATCCTTGTGACTAACCTTCATTTGTACCCAGTTATCCAGTTTTTCAACTTGAGTTTTGTAATCACTACAGATAGCCCCTAATGTTTATTAATGAAGGGTCTTGGGTCAGCCCAGAGCTAACCCACCCCAGGTCCAAAGTTATCTTGATGACTGAGACTGGATCTGACCAAAATGGTCCTGCCTGACATGTGCAGTGGCTTAGATTTTACCCTACAAGTCACCTATACCTCATTCCACCATTTTCTTATACATGTGCTGTGACTAAGCATGTAATCAATCTGCTTATGATCAATAATTAGATCACCTCTAATTACATCATCTGGGGCCACTGTGCTCACAATCCTAAACCTGCCCATCTTTTTCTTTAATAAAACTATCAGAATCACTGCAGCACAGGGAGACAGATCTTGGGCTGACAGGCCATCTGCTCTCCCACTATGTGCCTAGTAATAAACTCTTTTTCTTTTTAAAACCCTGGTGTCTCGGATGTTGGATATTGAGCGCATCAAAAGAATTACTGCCTTTGTCCAGTAACAAAACTACCTGTGCCAGATATACTGGTTAGCTGTTTAATTAATCAGTTTTATTTTGGTGTGTGTATGATGAGAAACCAGCTTCCTATCTTCCTTGCCTACCTCTTCCCTCTTATCTTAATTAGGATTTCTAAATTGTGTGGTATTTCTTAACTTTAAAACATCTCCAGGTAATGTTCAAAATAGTCCTGGGGGAGCTGGGTTTCAGTGGCCCTCCTCCACCTCCGTGCTCTCACAACATAGATTCAGAGAGAAGGGTAGGTTGGATTCTCCTGCACCACATATGCAGGACCAGGTGAAGGGCCAGCTGCCTGGGCCTAACCATATGGCTATGCAAGGACCTGGACACAGTCAATGCAAGGTGACAGTTCCATGAACATGCCTACAAGTAGCCTTGGATCTGTGGATGGTTTCAGCCATTCTGTG
Organism: Tamandua tetradactyla; assembly: GCF_023851605.1. Classification (NCBI taxonomy): domain Eukaryota; kingdom Metazoa; phylum Chordata; class Mammalia; order Pilosa; family Myrmecophagidae; genus Tamandua; species Tamandua tetradactyla. The sequence goes on along the minus strand of NC_135327.1, from coordinate 193,078,848 downwards.
CCATCATCACAGAGCATGCCAATACAGAAAGGCCAAGTGACTGCACGGTTTCATCAGCACAGGACAGTGGGTACACTTTACCACACCCTCACCTTTCCTGAAATTATGGGAGATTATCTTTTTTTTTTTTTTTTCCAATTTTTGATCATTTAAAAAGTGAAAAATGGTGTTTGCTTCTGAGAGTTTTAATTTATATCCATTTGACTTTCAGGAAGCAGGAATTTTTCCATGCGTTTACTAAACATTTCCCCTAAATGCTTTCTTTATTGATTTGTATACTTTCTTATATATTAGAAAATATCTTAACTGAATCTGTAGCAGAGGCTGAACATTTCTCAGTTTATGGTTTGCCTTTAGATTTTATGATATGGAGATGTTTAATTTTTAGTAGTCAGTCTTATGTAGTTTCTTCCATTAAATTTAAGTTTAAGTTTAGAAAGTTCCTCCCATTGATAAATCAATTGACATTCACCTATATTTTCTTCTAGCTTTTGTCTTATATTCTGCTTACCTGTTTAATTAATCAGTTTTATTTTGGTGTGTGTGATGAGAAACCAGCTTCCTATCTTCCTTGCCTACCTCTTCCCTCTTATCTTAATTAGGATTTCTAAATTGAATGGTATTTCTTAGCTTTAAAACTTCTCCAGGTTATGTTAAAAATGGTTAAATTTTACTATGCTTCTTGTTATTTTCTGAGAATACTCTTTCAAGAACTAACATGCTAAATGACTTTGGGTAACTCATTTTATCTCTCTGGGGCTCAGTCTTCTGTAAAATGAGAGAATTGGAATAAATCAGCTTTTCCACGGAATAGTCCAGATTGCACAAGATTGATATGGTTAAGTGAGGAAAGAATGCTGTGGTCAAATGTGTTTAGGAAATTCTGTGTTACATAAAGTATAAAATTTTTAAAAATTTTACTTTACTTTTAATATTATCATTTATTCAAAAACATTTTTTGGATGCCTCCTACGCCAGGTATTGTGCTAATCACTAGAGATGGAGCCCTGAGCCAAGGCTCAGTCTCAGCTCAGTAGAGTTCACAATAGTGCAGAAGACAAACATTGAACAAGCAGTGACCAATTCCAAGGGCATATGACAGAGGAAATCAGGAACTCAGGACAGGGAGTACCTAACTCAGCATCCTGGAATTTGTGCTGAGAGCTGAAGGCTGAGTTGGAGCTTGGTCAGGGTAAATGGAAGGAGTAGAGATGATACAAACACAAATGCCCCTCAGTGAGACAGCATGAAATGTTGGAGAAATTTGTGAAAGTCTAGGCTGAAGTCAGATTATTATGGAACTTATACGGCTTTTAGGATGTATGGATTTTATTCTAATCAAAGATTTTAATCAGGGGAGTGATGTTTACATTTTGGAGAGATCCTTATGGCAGTTTTGCAAAGACTGATGGAGGCAGAACTGTTAAGAGGCCTGGAGTATTTTAGGAAGGAGATAATGGTGGCTGGGTGATGACAGTGAAATGAGGGGAAAGGGGACAGACTGGAGAACTAACTATTATGGAGATCAGATTGCAAAAGGTAAGGGAAAGAGAGGAGCGAGAAGTACCTCCTAGGTGTTGGGCTTATGCCATTAGATAGATACTGGCATCATTTCCTGAAATATGGACTATGTAATATGAAGAGTATTTATGCAAATGGTTGTGGGGCGGTGATATATGGAGACTGATGAGTTCCATTTTGCAGGTGATACTGCGGATCTCTAAAATAAATAAATAGTATTCAGCATTGCCAAGTTTATTGACCCATACCCATTTCCTTTTAGCAGAATGTCTCTTGAGGCTAGGGTTCCATGGAGCACGCTTTGGTAAATGCTGGACTAGCTGCTGTCTGAGGTCTCTTCCAGTTCAAATACTACCTTTTCCCATAATGTTGATGATAACAAGAAAGTAAACTGCATTACTCAGCGCTTGAATAAACTTTTTAATTGAAGCGTACAAAGATAAAGAAGGGTGCACAAACCATCAGGGCACAACTTGATGAATTTTTTACCTAGTGAACATCCTGTGTATTCATATCCACACCTAGAGGAGCACAGAATGCATTACTGTAGAAACCTCCCAGGCTGTCCGATTTTTAAGTCTGTAAGTCAGTTCTTGGTGGCTGATCACCTGGTAGCTAAAAGGACAGGCTTCTGGCTGAACCACCCCTTTCATGCTGTCTTTAGGATTAGGGTCTTTTCTGGACTGCAGCAGTAGAGCAGTTTTTGGACCTTAGCTTTCCTATCGCTCTGTGCTCTGAATGTACCAGGAGGAAGGAGCACTTGTCTTTTTTTTTTCCCCTTGAGGAGGGTATTAATAACCAGAAAATCAAGTGAAGACCTACATCTAGTGTTAGCTTTACCTGCTAAGTGGCTTTCTTGTGAAGCTTTCTGCAATAAAGGGAAGGGTGGGTCCTCTACCCACTTAACAGATATCTGTCAGCTGGCCATTGATGCCTGAGTCTAACAATGGCACAGCATAGTGGTCAATTAATATTTATGGGGTTAATGAGTACATAAATATCAGAACCTCTACTTCCTGCTGGGGGTCTCTGCTGCAAATACAATTGCCTGAGACAGCAGCATGTTCCTCCTGCCATTCAGCTTCATGGGCCTTTTTCCCAGGGCGAAACCCTTCCCTGCCGCTCTGCCTGACTGGCTCTCCTATCTGCTTTGCCAACATTCAAATGTTTAATATCTCATCCTTGAGGAAGTCATTTCTGATTCCCGGACCAGGTCAGACCTTCTCCTTATATACTTTCACAGCACCTTATATTTCTCTTTCCCCACCTAGGGGGGAAGCTGGATGGGGTAGCCACCGAGAGCGTGGCCTCCCAATTCAAATCTCTGTTCTCTCTACTGCCAACTAGTTTTGTGGCCTCTAACAAGCTTAACTTCTTTATGCCTCAGTTCCTTTTCACCTAAGTGAGGAAAATGATAGTACCCACATCAGAGACATGTTGTGAAGATTAAAGGAGAGAATCCCTGTAAAGTGCTTAGCACTTTGTCGGGCATGTGGGAGGTGCTCAAAAACCATGTTCTAAATGAATGAATGTGAAATGCGTGCAACTGGCTGTTTTGACTGAGGAGAAGTGGAAGACCTCCAGAAGTGGGGGTCTGAATGTCGGAAGAGAGAGGTGGAAAAAGGGAATGTAGTGGAGTAGGAGGTCAATGAAAGGGGAAAGTGGGGACATGTAATAAATACTTTCATTTTAGGCTTGGGCCTGACTTGCTCTTACCCTATAAAGATGCTTCTTAGTATTTGTCCAAGTTAGAATGAGTTTGATCTTGAGTGATAAGCAGTCATTTTTTGGGGGGAGGTATGATGGTGCTTGGGCTGGGAAAGCAGCAATTGTTTTAATACAGATATCAAAATCTGTTTTTCTTTCTGTTAGCTTCTGCTTTAGGAGCTTTGGTTGGCTCCTGGTGGTTACCCTGTTTGCTAAGCTAGTAAAAAGGAGAGAAGAATGCATGGGGCTGGTCATAGTTTTTACATGTGATTCCCGCAGATGTGTCATTGTTACGGATCTGAACACTGGAAAGTTCTTCTCCAATTCCCTTTTTAAATTTAAATGTCTACGGGCTTGGTCCCATTCTACATGAAAAAATTTATGAGGGCTGGGAGTGGAAGTGGGAAGGGGTTATGGAACAAAAGCATTTGGTCATTTGTTTCCTGGCTTAAGATATGGTTCTTAAAAACAGTGGGCGGGGCCTATGATCCGTCAGTTCTCTAGATCACTTCCAGCCCTGTAAGGCTATGATTTAATAGAATTTATAACATTATATATTCCAGTAGTGACTTGCAAAGATTGCTTTGAAGGGATTACAGATGGTTCTATAAATATATATTTTTAGAAGAACATAATGCAATTTGCTTTCTAGCCCAAAGCCCTAAAAATAATTAGGTAGGAATCCAGACAAGTGTTAAAAGGCAGTGGTTTGGGGGGAATCCAAATGGCTTAAAAAAAAATCAATTTCATTTATCGTCATAGGAGGGTTTTAGATTTTTTTTTTTAATGGTTTATTGAATAGTAAAGCACAGTGACCATGCTAGCATTTAAAAAAGTAGGCAATGAGAAAAATGAGTGAAGCATTCCAAACTTAAATTAGGTATAATAGAGTGAGGAAAAAGAATTTCAGAATGCTGGAGTAAATAATGTTAACTGAGACCTCAAATATTTGTCTTTTGGGATTCTTATTTGGTCCGATTTACAGCTGTAACATATGTCTTCCATCTGACTGAGTCTGAAGCCCATCATGCCTTGTCCATCTGGTTTCCTTTCATGGGATCTAGAGAGACTTTCTCATGAAGCGCAGGTCAGAGTGCAGTTTTGTCTGAGCCTAGAGAAGCAGGGACTGTCCAAGGAGGAAGAGAAGGGAACTAAGAACAAAAAGCAGGAAGGGCCAGCTTGTGGAGAGCCTTCATGTGCACACCATGACGATATTTGGTAGGCAAGAGGAAGCCATGCAGGAGTTTTATTTTCAATAATTTTTTTATAATAAGTTTATATACTCAGTGTAGAAAAATGGGCAGAAAAAGGCAGAAAGGTATAAGGAGAAAGATAAACACCTCTCCTAATCTCATCTCTCAGACCATTGTTTTGTTGTTTTTCCTGTCAGTTGGAAAGTATCTTAGCTTGCCAGATTGCTATGACAAATACCACACAATGGATTGGCGTAACCAGCAAACATTTATTGGCTCACAGTTTCAGAGGTTAGAAGTCCAAAATCAAGTCTTTGGCAAGGTCATTCTTTCTCTCCAGAGTCTGTAGCATTCTGGTGCCTGGTTGCTGCAAATCTTGAGGTTCCTTGGCTTGCATCTCTGCCTCCCATCAAGAGGTGATCTCTCTCTCTTGGGTCCAGTTTTTGCTGACTTCCAGCTTCTACCTCTGACCTTCTCTAATTCAGGCTTCCAGTTTTTTCTCTTTATAAGGCTTCCAGTAATAGGGATTAAGACCCACCCTTACTTATTCAGTTGGACCACAACTTGACCAAAAATAACATCTACAAAAGGTCCTGCTTACAAAGAAGTTCACACCCACAGGGACACGAATTAAGATTCAAAACATGTTTATTGGGGTACATAATTCAATCTACCACAGGGAGAGACATGAACAAATGATGCTTTTAGGAAGATTAACATGACAGGGGTATTTAGGATGTACCAGCAGAAGAACCAAGGCAGGGAAATTATATGGGAAGATAGTGTATTGGTTACCAGGCAAAATGGTGATAGTAGCAGTAACCAAAAAGAGGAAGGGGTAGATTTGAGGCAGTCAGAAAGGAAGAATCAGTATGTCTTGATGAATTTAGATGTGGGGTATGAGACTTGAGTTGGGAGAAGTTAAAGGTGACTTAGCATGCCACAGGGTGATGGGGGAGGGGCGCATCATTCATTAATTCTATAGAAATTTCCCAAGTGTCCACTACCCTAATGGAACTTACAGTCTAATGAGGAGAGAGAGACTAGAATAAGATAAAATAAAATAAAGTAACTATAATACATCATATGTTAGTTGTTAATAAGTATTAAGGAGAAAAATAAGGCAAGGAAGGCTGATCAGGAGTGTGGGCAGGGTGCATCTTTAAATAGAGTGATCAGGGAAGATGTCTTGCAGAGAAAGGGTAAAAGTGTTCCAGGGAAAGGACCTGGAAGTGGGACCATACCCTGCTAAGGAGGAGGGAGAGATGGAGAGAGTGCCAGGAGATACTTCAGCAGAAGACTTGAGGGAGACACAAATGGAAGGAGAATAATGGCATATCTGCAGAAATAGAGGGGTCAGGAGGAGCTGTTTTTGGAGAAAGGTGATATGTTTCCAACTGACTCTGACCTAGGAAGCCTCAGTGGTTCTCCAACAGTTTTAAACAGGTCCCTTACTCTCCTAAAACTCTGTATGGTCGATCTTTCCTTTTCTCAGCAATGCTGTCCTAACAATGAAAAGCCAAGGTCATGGCACTGAACCATAGTTCAACGAAGGTATTTCCTCAGGAAGCCATGCTGTATAGGTATGTCTCCATCATGTGAACTGCTCTATCTCTGGAGGACAGTTAGTGGCCCTATTTCTGATCTCTCTAAGCTAGCCTTTATGCTAATGGATGAATCCATGAATGAATGAATGATCAATTTAATCTGACCTCTGGCCAGTGTTGAAATGCAGAAGAGATTCTTATTTTTAAGGTCAGTGGTTCTTGTGCAGAGTCAAGGAACCCTCAGAGAGCATAATAGAACACTATAGATCTCCCTCCCCATAAAAAATGTGCTTATTCTCATTATAGACTATTTACAGGGATTCACTGATGGAGAATCAGCCTATCCCAGTGGAGGTGGGCCATAGAGTGTCTAAAGGTATGGCTACGTTTTTCTCACGAAAACTGGCTAGTAACTTATTCAGTTCTCTACCTCATAAAGCCACCCACCCCTCTCCATCTCATGACAAAGCAGGACAAAGAAGATTTGGACCTAGAAGTTTTTAAGGACACTAGAGGGCTAGAGGGCTTAGAATAGGGAAGAAGCTGATGTCAGGAAATGACAGTGTAATCCAGATATGAGATAATGCTGGCTATGGAGATAGAAAGGAAGTCAAAGCCGAAACACATTTAAGACACTGTATTGAGTGATGGACTGGGTGTAGAGAACAAAAGAAAGAACATTCAAAAATGACTCCAGGCTTGCAAACCTCAGAGACAGGCAAGACAAGCACAGTAATCTAAAGGGTAGAAGGGAACTTTGCGATGAAAAGTTCAATTTGTAGTTGATAGAATCTTTTAGAAGTCCATATTCAGTTTGGAAACTTTTTTTTAATGATATATTCACACACCATACAATCCATCCAAAGTATACAATCAGTGGTTCACAGTATCGTCACATAGTTGTGCCTTCTTCTCCATAATCAATGTTAGAACATTTTCATTACTCAAAAAAGAAAAAAGAAAACCCCGAACATCTCATACCCCTTATCCCCCCCTATTATTGACCCCTAGTAGTGGTGTGGTGCCTTCATTACTGTTGGTGGAAGAGTAGTAAGAATATTATTGTTAACTATAGTCCATAGTTTGCAATAGGTACATTTTGCCCCCATTCCACTCTGTTATTAACTCCTTGTAATAGTGTTGTACATTTGTTCTAATTCATGAAAGACGTTTTTTTTTTAACTTTTCAACATACAATTTTATTGACATATGTTATATATTCCTATATCATGTAATCATCCAAAGTGTGCAAAGGTTCACAGCATCATGATATAGCTGTGCATTCGTCACGGTCAATTTTTGTACATTTTCATTACTCCAAAAATAAGACTAAAAATAAAAAAGAACACAGAAAACATACCATCGCCCCATGCCCCCCATATTATTTATTTATTTTCTGTCTTTTTCTTATTCATCTGTTCATACACTGGATAAAGGGAGTCCCAGTCATAAGGTTTTCACAATCACATGGTCACACCTTAAAAACTATATAGTTAAACAATCTTCTTCAAGAATCAAGGCTACTGGATTATATAGTTGAACAGTTCATGAAAGACCTTTTAATATTTGTACTGTTTCAGTCATTGTCCACCATAGGAGTTACTGTGTTATACAGTCCCATATTTTGATTTCTATCTTTCCTTCTAGTGACATGCATAAGTCTAAACTTCCCCTTTCAACCACACTCACACGTCATTTAGCACTCTTAATCGTACTCACAAGAATGTGCTACCGTCACCACTGTCCATTTCCAGATTTTTAAGTTCCACCTAGTTAAACATTTTGTTCATATTAAACAACCGCTCCCCATTCTCTATCCTCATCCTATTTCCTACCACCTGTTGTCTAGATTTTACGTCTATAAGTTTCATATTAGTGAGCAGTTTGGAAACTTTTAACTCTAATCACTTAGCTTGTAGACATTATAGGAACTAAACAGCATACGTGAGTATTTTGGACTTTTCATAGCCAATATGGATTTTAATTTCTGTTAGCTTTAGGCCCCAGCTTGCCTTTTTACTGCCTGATAGCCATTTTTGTTTGTCATAGGATCTGCTTAGGATCTGCTTTATGCTGATTATGATTATAGAAGCGTCTTAAACGTCAATAAAAATTTCTTTAAAATGTCACTTCCAAATTGTTTCTATTGAACCCGCAAGTTATATCACTAAGGCTCAAAGTTCTAAGAACATTATGTAAAGATCGTATATTGTGAAAATTTTAGCTTGAGTAGGCCATGTAGGACTTGGCCTATAGGCCTATAGAGGTTTGAGATTAGAAACGGAATAAATAACGTTTATTTAAAAATACTCTTTCTGCATGCTTATGCACATTTATATATATGCAAATGAAAAGGGAAAAAGATCCATAGGGCATGGAATGCTATTAACAGTTACCTCTGGGGAGAAGGGTGGGCATGAAAGAGGGGGAGGATACTTTCACTTGTTCCCCTATATACTCTGGTATTGTTGGAATCCTTTAAATGGAAATTATATTCACACATCATTTGTGAAATTTTGAAGAATTTAATAAAGATGGAGGCAAAATGTCAAAGCCAACACAGCTGGCATAAACAAACTGAACCAGAATGGCTTCTGGCCTCAGGCAGAGTCTATGGACAAACACTTAGATCTTCTGCAAAATTTATAAAGGCCAATTCACTTTTGCAGGAACACAGTATATAGACTTTATTTTTGGTTAGCTTAAGTAAAACGTGTCTTCATTTGCTCTCCCATTTTGAGAAATAAAATAGGGGCTGATTGCAGAGCTTCTTCCCTGTGAATGTAATTAGGGCCATCAGCAGCGCTGAGGAACGTGCCAGAAGTAAGCTGCTTGACTTTTTCATGTGCCAGGGATTTTTCAGCAGCGGTGTAAGCAATGAGTGCTTTTCATTTGTTGCTGTTCTCAGAGTGTGTACAAACTTGTCCAGAGCACCAAGTATTAAATGCCAAATGACACAATTAATTACCATCCCAGTCTTCCTTCGCTCATTTTATAATAAAATTGAATGAACTCAAAATATAACCAGAATTTTATAGAGGTGTTTTGTGTGTGTGTGTGTGTGTTTAAAACAAATGATTTCATTCAGCCCTTGCCACAGTTCTGTGATACTTGCCTCCCAGGCCCATTTCATATGTTAAGGAAAAGAAGTCTCAGCAGGGTGAGGTAACACATCTAATGTCGCCCGACTTCTAAATGCTAAAGCTGGAACTCAAGTTCTCATCTTTCCTTTCCAATAACAAACTTATAGTGACCCATTTCTTATCCTCCTCCTTTAAAAAAAAAATATTGTATGTAGACCTTGGTAAGTGATAATATCGATGCACCAGTAAAGTTCTGAGAAGGGAATGATTTGGTGGGAGGATTTAGCAACCTGCTGCGGAGAAATCCTGGCCAGGACATAAGGGAGAGACAGTCCAAGGAATTTACCATTAGGATGACGTCCTGGTAGGAAGTAGCAAAACAGTCCCAACCTGCTGGCTTCTGTTAAGACAATTTTAGACTCTTCATCTATGCATTTTGCCAGCTCACAAAATTCTACTAGTGCTGGCTGAGGTCATTTGAAATTCTATAGACTGGAAACTTCATAAATTCAGTGAATGTATGTCGAATGTATGTGTGCAAGTTAGAGATTGTGCTGGTTTGAAAGGAAGTATGCCCCCTAAGAAAAGCCATGTTTTAATATAAATCCCATTTCTTAAAGGTAGAATAATCCCTATTCAATACTGTATATTTGAAACTGTAATGAGATCATCTCCCTGGTTGATGTGATTTAGTTAAGAATGGTTGTTAAACTGGATTAGGGGATGACATGTCTCCACCCATTTGAGTGAGTCTTGATTAGTTTCTGAAGTCCTATAAAAGAGGAAACATTTTGGAGAATGAGAGATTCAGAGAGATTCAGAGAGAGCAACACTACAAAGCAGAGAGTCCACCAGCCAGCGACCTTTGGAGATGAAGGAAGACACCTCCCGGGGAGCTTCATGAAATAGGAAGCCAGGAGAGAAAGCTAGCAGATGACGCCATGTTCGCTATGTGCCCTTCCAGCTGAGAGAGAAGCCCTGACTGTGTTCACCATGTGCCTTCTCACTTGAGAGAGAAACCCTGAACTTCATTGGCCTTCTTGAACCAAGGTATCTTTCCCTAGATGCCTTTGATTGGACATTTCTTTAGACTTGTTTTAATTGGGACATTTTCTCGGCCTTAGAACTGTAAACTAGCAACTCATTAAATTCCCCTTTTTAAAAGCCATTCCATTTCTGGTATATTGCATTCCAGCAGCTAGCAAACTAGAACAGAGATATAGGTGTGATGATAATTTCCATCAGTCTCTTTCAGGACTGAAATTAAACTAGAATTTCTATAGATATCCCTTACTAAAGGAAGCCTTTCTACCTAAAGCATGTTCATTTGTAGATTAGGGAAAATTCTAGCTAGGGGATACATAGGTGTGGCTAAATGATTTTCTTCTTTTAGCAACTAGTGGAGGGCAGGATTTTATTTATTTATTTTTTGCCTCCGAGGTCTCTGTTGTATCTCCTGGACATAGGCTTTTGGTTATAACATTTGAGTGTAGACAGAAAAAACAGACAAAGCTAGAGAAATGCTGGGATAAACATGCCATCAGGTACTTGGAAGCCAGATCCAGAGACTTAGAAAGAGGGGAGGAAAAGAAGAAGGATAGGAGAGAGAAGGAGACATACACCAACCTGAATCAGGAAGCAAATAGATCACTGTTAGCCAGGGGCCTGCCGTCAAAAAGTAAGGTTGGGGTGAATTATAAGATTTTTTTTTTTTAATAAAGGTTTGGGATAAGATTGAAGCTATCCTGGGAAAAGTTAAGAACTACTAGGAAGAGTTCAATTATGTATTGTAGAGTTAATATTCATTTCAAAGTTTGCTCAAAAGGTACATTATTGTAAATCCAGCACTTCCTGAAGTCTCAAAATGTAGTTGTGTATGTAAAGATGTACTTAACTGTCAGACTGTATACAGGCATATTATCCACCATCACCAGGCAATGCATGCTCAAACCTCAGTGAAAAATCCTCAAGTGTGGAAGCTGCCTTCCCCAATGAGGGTGGTGGTGGTATTTCTTGGGTCAGATTCACCAGTTTATTAAGGAGACAGGTAAATTTTTAGAAATCAGACTATTCGTATTAAGGCTTGGATAGTGGGTCCTCTAATTTCAGGAAAATTAACTACCCACTCATCTCTTTAACTGATACAATGATAAAGAAAAAGTGAGTTATAGAAATGGAATTAAATGTACAACTCAAAAAAAAAAATTGCTTCAGAGGTTTAGCTAGATATGTATGGATGTTTGAGGCAGAAGCAGAATTTAGCCAAATCCCAAAGCTCTAGGAGCTACAACTATGGTGGAACTAGTTTGTGAAACAGTGAGACATGGAATTACATTGTCAGGGTTTCTGAATAAATTTAGATATGTTTCCTTTTGCAATGATAGTGCTATTGGCATTTGCTGTATGAAATTTAATAAGTAAGTGGATAAGCCCTTTATGGACAAAGGAGGATTAAAAAATGTCTGATATTATTTTTAATATTTTAATTTAAACTGAACACTTATTGAGTACCTGTTAAATGTTATACATTATTAAGCATGCATTTTCTGTGTAGGTGATTTTTAAATGTTTGATTTTTGAATTATAATTTTCTTACATTTAAAGACAAAAACAACATTTTTGGGGGGGGCAGAAAGCATATCAGATTTGACAAAAGAAGGATTCAGTTAACAGAAATTCACTTTAAGAAAACTTTAAAAAATTCTATTCTTTTATCTATGAGATGTCTATACTGAGAAGAGGATATTAATATGCACCTAAGCAGCAAAAATGCTTGCTTGAAAGCAAATAATTGTGCTTGCTATCCAGTACATGGGTTTCACTTATTGAATAGTAGAATATTTTAAAGTTTATTCTTTTGTAAGAGAGAAACCATCTATGAAATCTGTGCGAGGCCAGAGACTACATTTTAATTGTCTTTGTATCACCCATAGCACCCAGCTCAGAGCTAAGAATACAAAATATGCTCAAAACATATTACTTGAAGGAGTGTATGATTCGGCTATCCAAACCTCATAGTGCCATTTCTTTACTTACAGTCATAAATGATTGCTTTTTTAAATGACATTTTCTCCTGCCCTCGGTTCTAATTAATGTTCAGGTCAGGCTGCAGGGTTTGGATGAAGAAATCTGAACAATAGCTAGACAAGACAAAGCCTGTTAAATCTTATGTAGGCTTCTCTGTCTGCTAATATGGTTTAGAATTATATGTTAGGAGCATTGTATACCAGGAAAATATTGATTGCATTTCAGATAATGTAATTTACAGTTAATAAGATGGTTAGGCAGGTCTGGGGAAATATTTGTTTTGTTCAATAGTGTCAGTAAGAAAACATATATTTTTTAAAATGCTGCATGAAATAATCCTTTTGCGTGAATTTCAAGGAAATAAACATCCTACCATATGGCTTCACATTGGTGGATTTTCAAATTTCCAAAATCGAGTAAGATATCTTCTCAGTAGTTCTTTACTTTACAAGTAGATTCCTTTGAACTGTTCATGCTTTAATATCAGAAACCTTCATCCGGCATTTTGTATATAACCTTTAATGTCTAAGGATGACAGTTGTAGAACAGAATGCTTAATATAATCCCATTTGTTTAAAATACATGTATGAAAAACTCTGAAACACTAAATACTAGACTTAAGGATGGTGAGGATGAGATTCAGGGCAGAGTATAAGGAAATTTTACTTTGAGAGTTACGTATTTTTGTGATATTTGAGTTGTTATAATGAGCATATATTACTTTTGTAATCACAAAAAAAAGATTAATATACAGGGCTGAAGTTGACATCAAAAATAAAAATATAAATGCAGAAAGCTTGGAGATAATCAGTTACAGGTCCATCTATCAAAACAGATTCCTGTTCGTATGTTCAAGGATATACTCTACTGCATTGTTTGAAACGGCGAAAGAACTGCCACCCCTCAAAAGCCCATTGTCAGAGAGAGTGAGAAAGAGGACATAGGATGATGCGTATGTGTGCATATGCAATGAAAGCCTTATGAGGAACTGGTAACTTCGAGGGCTGGCGTGGCTGGGGCATATGTTTTTGAATTTTGTACCATGTGCCTGTGCTATATATTAAAAAATAAGTTAGAAAAATTTGAAAGTTATGTTTATGTTCACAAACCACAACTACTGATCTGGATAGGAAAGGAATCTAATGGAATATTTTCTGTTCCCTGAAGCTGTCCCCTTGCACTTGGGTGTCTGTTCTGTTATCCCTCCAGCAGGGCTTCTCAAGCCATCTATGGTGAAAGACCAGTTAAAAAAATTTTTTTTTATTTCCCCAATCCCTTGCAGACCAATACTTTTCTAAAATCAGTAAAAATGAATTACAAGAAAAAATGGAACCAAAAAAAAAAAAGCCAGATATACAAAATTGAAGGTCTAATTTTTTATTATTGGTTTGAACAGATGTAAAATTCCTGTTAAATTGCTTTTAAACCGTGTTCTCAATGAGGAGAAGGGTTGATTTTGTCCCCAAGGGGATGTTTGGCAATGTCTGGAGACATTTTGGTTGTCAAAACTGGTGAAAGGCATGCTGCGGGTTTCTAGCAATACCTGTCAGCTTCCAAAGTCCAGGGATGCTGCTGAATGTCCTACAGTGCCCAGCGCAGGTCCACAACAAGGAATTATCGGGCTCAAAATGTCAGTAGTGCAGAGGTTAAAAAGCCCTGCCTTAAAACTTTCTAAATGCTCAATCTCAGTTTCTGTATTTCTCTCTTTGCAGATGGGTAAGGGTTTGGGGACCAGCACCGGGTCAGCAGACCACACGTTGAGAAGACTGCCCTAGGTTATTTATTTGAACTCTGACCCAGTAAGGTTGCCAGGCAAAGCACAACGTAAATTGTCTAATCCTTTGAGTGTGTGAGCCTCCTGCATAACAGTATATGCTAGTAAGAGCACAGGGGACCAGAGCTTAGTGATGTAATTAAATGAAACATAAACAAACTATTCTCTGCAGACAATGAGAGCAGGGCTTGAATTCCAGCTCTGTCATTTACTGACTGTGTAAGCTTTAGGAAAACTAATATCTGGGCCACTATTTTCTCACCCCCATAACTGAAATGGGAATAATGCTCTCTTTCATAAGGCTATTGCGAGGATTAAGTATGAACAGTTGGTTAGTTAGTTCTTTTTTTTGGAATTCCTCTGTCAGGGGACTTCCTGATTCCCCTACCCCCAAATCCCCACCCCCACCCCTTTTTCACATTACGCTTAGGTCACTGAGAAGGACCCTATAACATTGTACCCTTCTCAGCCTTTTCATTTCTCCCCAAAAGCAGAGCCAACACTCCCTTTTCTTCTTCTCAAAGAAGAGTGGAGCTAAGCAGAATGTTTCGATTGCCAGCCCTGTGAATGGGTCAAGCACAGGTCGTACTTCTCCTGAGCAAATTAGATGAAACCACTTTGTAAAGTGGGAAGTGCCATGCAAATGTTACGAATCACTCATTTGTTTAACCAATATTTATTGAGCTCCTACTAGAACCTCTTAACATAAAGCCATGGGAAAGGAAACTAGGGGAAAACAAAAATTATTTTAAAAGTTCCTACCTGGTAGCCAGCAGTATGTACTGCAGAACCCAAAACTGTTTGGAAAGCTTTGTTCACAGGCTCCTGTTTGTTCACTGATAAAAATGATCAGGGGAAAAGAGAAAAGACAATTCCTTAAGAAGCTTCTAGTACCCACAAGGCAACCACAGTGCAACTAGTTCAGCCTTTGGCAGGAACTATGGGGAGGGAATCTCACCCAACAAATTCCAGCTCCACCTTAAAAAGTAATGGGCCAGCTCGTTCTTGTCCTTCTGTCCACACCTGATGTGGCAGGGCCGGAGTGCCGGGGCATTGCCCTGGAGCAAAGTCACCTGGCATTGCTGAGTTTGCTCCAGGGAGTCACACACAGACTCAGGCTGTTCCTGTCCTAGGAAGAGAGAGAGAAGGGTAAAGGTTGTCTATGGGCCCCAATGCAGAATCGCTTTCCTCAGTAGATCAGAGATTGCAGCTTGTAGAGGATGCGTAGTGAAATGTGGCCAAGGCTGGGTACAGACAGCTGCTGTGAAGGGGCAAAGGCCCTTGCAGGGGTCCCTGGTGGTGCCATGTGGATAGCAGGCCCAAACGGAGGCCCGGTAAGGTCTGTGCTTCCTAAACTGTCTTTCTTGAGAATCCTTTCTTTCATAATTGGTATGTGTGAGTCATGCTCTAGATTTCGCGAAACTGGTTCTGAATGAGGAACTGTCAGAAGGCTGCTCTCAGGTTGTATTATGAGTAAGCGGGCAGGTGCTTCAGAGAAAGACAGTTGCACTCCAGGATGAGGGGCTGGCAGTGATTTGTAAGGAGAACCCTCAGTGAATAGTAGAAGCTAGGAGGTTACTGTTCCAAAGACAGGGATGGATTGGGAAGAGGTATTCCTAAACAACAAATTTGTTAATTACCAACAGCTGCCTGGGAGGAAAGAGCGGTTCTATTCAAAACCCCAGGTTATTAGCATGGCTGTGTGATTATAGTGGGAACCCTTGATTTTTCACTTAGGTTGGATTATATGATGTGCAAATAAAACTGTTTAAAAATGAAAACAAGCAAGCAAAGAAAAAAACGCCCCAGTTTATGTCAGCCATCTCTTCATTTCTACATGATCCACAGCCATTTTCACTGCCGTCAGTTGATGGATTGAAAAAGATGATTCACTGGTCACCTTCACATGCTTTAAGAAAATTTAACGAGGAAACGAGGAGGAAGCAGATGACTCTGCCCAAGAACAAAGAAATGGCCTTTTGGATTTTCCTGCCTGCTCTTGGACATAGCAGTCAACATCAATGTTCAAAGCCAACACAGTACTATGGATATTTTAGCAAACGTTTCCTCATTTTATGAAGTTTTCAGTTTGATTCATATTATCAGGAATAGCTACCGCAGCAGAACATAGAGTTTTTTTTTATTAATTAAAAAAAAATTAACTAACACAACATTTAGAAATCATTCCATTCTACATATGCAATCAGTAATTCTTAATATCATCACATAGATGCATGATCATCATTTCTTAGTACATTTGCATCGATTTAGAAAAGAACATAGAGTTTTAAACCTTACTCCTAATCTCAATTACCTAGGTATATTTTATACTGTATAAAAATATATATTTGCCCAGTACATGCTTCATGCTACTAACTTGTATTTTATACACTGTGCCTTGCAATATTCATTCACATAAATGTTCTGCAGATCATGAAGCCTATACTCTGGCATTGGGCATAACGGGGAGGAATTGGGTATGTGTCTCAAATAAACCATCCCAACACATATTCATATAACATTTGAGATTTTTTCCTACTTTCAGAGATAATGATGTATGAATACCATCTCTTTTTTGCAGGTTAGTCTCATCAATTTTTTTTTTCGATTAAACCAGGCAATGAGGACACTTTTCAGTACTAAACTCATTGTAAACCTTATGACCCAATTTTGCCATGATAAATGACTGGGTAGTCCCTTAATTTCCCAGGGCCTCAGCTTCCTGATCTTTAAAATGAGAGACTAGGCTATATGAATTCCCTTTCCAGCTCAAACGGATTGTAGGATTCTAATTAAATGGTCGTTGAATGAATGAAGCTAATGCTCGGAGAGGCTGGTTGATTTGCCTAGACTCACACAGTCAAGAGCAGACCCAAATTCTGATTTCTAGGCGTTGCTGGTTATATTGGAATAGTCTTGAAACAAAGCTCTTGAATTTTATTAAAGGAACATGGAGATTAATGGAAGAAACATCTTAATGAAAAAAACAAAACAAAAACAACTGAGCTCTGTATTAAAGCCAAACCTAACAAACTTCCACACAGTACATGTCAGTTATCTGCATCTCCACTTTTTAAAAAGCATTTTAGATTATATAACATATATACAAAGCAAAGAAAGAAAAAAGCAATAATTTTAAAAGCACACTTCAACAGAGTTACAGAACAGATTCCAGAATTTGTCATAGGCTACCATTCCGTCATCTCAGATTTTTCCTTCTAACTGCTCCCAAACACTGGGGGCTGGAAGGAATATTAATATAGTAATTCAGCAGCCATACTCATTTGTTAAATCCCATTTTCTCTGTTATATCTCCCTTTTCTCCTTTAATCCTTCTCCTAGTCTGTTGGGATCTTTGATCAGAATGCCCATTCTGACTTTTTCATGTTGAGAAGAGGTGTCCACACTAAAGGATAGGGGGATGTGATTAGCTGATATCCTGGAGAGGCTGGTTCCTCTGAGTTTAAGGATTTATCTGACCTAGGAACCCTCCAGGAATTATATGTGCCAGGAAGGCAATCCTAGTGCATGAAACCTGTGCTGGTTTGAAAGGAAGTATGCCCCCTAATAAAAGCCATGTTTTAATATAAATCTCATTTCTTAAAGGTAGAATAATCCCTATTCAATACTGTAGATTTGAAACTGTAATGAGATCATCTCCCTGGTTGATGTGATTTAGTTAAGAATGGTTGTTAAACTGGATTAGGGGATGACATGTCTCCACCCATTTGAGTGGGTCTTGATTAGTTTCTAAAGTCCTATAAAAGAGGAAACATTTTGGAGAATGAGAGATTCAGAGAGATTCAGAGAGAGCAACACTACAAAGCAGACAGTCCACCAGCCAGTGACCTTTGGAGATGAAGAAGGAAAATGCCTCCCGGGGAGCCTCATGAAACCGGAAGCCAGGAGAGGAAGCTAGCAGATGACGCTGTATTCGCCATGTGCCCTTCCAGCCGAGAGAGAAGCCCTGAACTTTATCGGCCTTCTTGAACCAAGGTATCTTTCCCTGGATGCCTTTGATTGGACGTTTCTATAGGCTTGTTGTAATTGGGACATTTTCTCGGCCTTAGAACTGTAAACTAGCAACTCATTAAATTCCCCTTTTTAAAAGCCATTCCGTTTCTGGTATATTGCATTCCAGCAGCTAGCAAACTAGAACAAAACCTTTACAGAGTCTGAGTTTGAGTCCTAGGTGTTCTTAAGAGTCAACAGGAGTGCCCTGCATCTCCGCTTTGTAATCATAGATTGGCATCTCTTAAACGTCTAGCTTATGGTCCTGTTGTGATCGGATATGTGATAAAGGACTACAGCCCAGTAGTTTGGTTTCTATTGCTGCATAACAAACTTCTCCAAAACAAGGAGGTTTCAGTAATTTATCCCTCGTATGTTTCTATGGGTTGACTAGGCTCAGCTGGGTCATCTCTCTGAGATGGTGGCTGGGGCTGGAGTCACTTGGAAGCTCCACTGGGCTGTTCATCCAAGATGGCACACTCAAATGGTTGGCAGTTAATATTGGTGCCTGGCTGGGAGCTAGCCTTATTGACTGGGGTGCCTTCATGTAGCCTCTCCATGTAGCATGAACTTCTTACAGCATGTCAGTGTCTCAAGAATGAGCATTCAAAGAGGCAGGAAGTGGGAACTACTAGGCTAGCTAAGGTCCTGGCCCAGAACTGGTGGGTCAGACCTGCAAAGGAGTATGGCAAGGTCAAATACTGCAGAACAGCCTGTGGCCATAGTTGGAAAATATAATCTACCACAACAATTTATTATAAGATAAGTGAATGTGAGTCTATTAGCAATAATGTAACATAATTTAAAACTAAATATTAGTGATTTAAGGCCAATAAATCAGAGCCATTTTTCCCTCTGTTAATGTTGATAAACAAGATGAGGTGATATAAAACATTATTCAGTTTGCAAATGATACCTTGGGACCCAGAAAACTACTAAGGCTCTCAGAGGTTCTAAAGATCCAGTTTTCCCCCAGAGCCTTTATTACTCTTGGGGTCACAGCTTAAGAGGCTTAAGAGACTGGAGGTGACATCTCTGCTTGCTTTTGAATCATTTATTGCAACTGCTAAACTTCCTCCTTGATGAGGAAAGATTTTCCCTAAAGTGCCTACCAATACTGTATTCAGTTTGCCTTTGTTAATTGCCTTCTCTGGGTCAGCGTTGTATTGGCTGCTGAGGAAAGGAAATAAGTAGGAATTTTAGAAGTAGAAAAAGAAATGCCTGCAGTCTAGAGAAATGGAGCCACCCTTAGCCTTCCTCTTTCTTTCTCCTTTCCGCGCTGTAGGAGGTGTGGGAGCTCTGGTCTTGGAGCCATCCTGGCCATGTCTCTGTCTTTAGAGTCCCTTTCTTTTCCCACAGCGTGGCTGGCCTGATGCTACCTGGACTGGAGAGGCAGTCGGAGGTGTTGGCATTGGGGTAACTACATTTCTGCTGTCTGATCCATCTCCACTGACAGGGTAGGTGAGCTGTTTACTGTGTGACCTGAGAGGTTTGAGGTAGGGCTAGCACCAGGAAGGATGACTCTCTGGGAGACAGTGTCCTAGTATCCTGCTGGATTATTCCCTGAAGGGATTGTTTCCCTGTAATGGTGGACAGTGGCTCTCATACCGCACATGGTGGAGCCCTTAAGTTTCTTTTAATGGCATCAGGGACCTCTGGTCTATTTTATATATTGGACTTCAGTTTAGTATTTCCTTTGAAGACTGGCATATATAACAGCCAGCTTCCTGACCCCCCCCCCCCCCCTTATTAGCTGTGTGGTCCCGGGCAAGTCACTTTTATGGACCTCAATTTTTCGCCCATAATATGGGGTGATAATGCCTACTTCACATAAATACTGTTAGCTTTGTAAAGCACCTGGCATGGCACCTGGCCCATAGTAGGGGCTCAACAAGTATTACTTTCCTTCAACTCCTGCCTGTTTTTCACATGTGAAGTATTCTAGAATGTCTATCTTTTCTCCATCCCTACTGTAACTCCATTAGTTCAGACTTGACCTGATTCAGTGTGTTTGAAGATGATGATTAGGCCACACACCTGTGCCAAATGCTCACCTTTAATGCAACAAAAAAATTTAGATATTACCTGGCAATAAGAATATGAGCATAGGCAGATCCGTTGAAGTAGTCAGGTGAGATCTGCTGGTTGTTTCCTAGTGCAGCTCTCTGAGTCCTTTCCCTCGCTGACCTGCCGGTGGTGGACCTTGGTTGTCCCTCTGAGTGAGGAGTTGTCATGTTTAGGGGTGGGGGTAATATCTATTTAGAGCCCCATTTCAAAAGTTACTTTTGTATCAAGCTCTCTATAACTCTTGCGAGCACCTTCTCTCACCAGATTCAGTGTAATAGGTGTCTCCTTAAATGTTTTAGCTTCGGGTGTCTTCTAGCTAGAACCCTCTAAATATAAGGTCCTCATCATCTCTCTCACAGCTGGGCTGTCTCACAGCTTCCTGAGCTGTCTCATGGCTTCCTGAGCTGTCTCACGGCTTCCTATCCAGGATTTGAGAAATATTTAGGCAGTTCAGTGAGCCAAATTTGACACTGAATTAGAAGTTGGGGTTGAAAGAAAATTCGAAGATGAGTCCCAAATCCTAGAGCGGGTAGTAGTGTCAGCCACTGGAACAGGAAACATAAGAAGACTATCAGATTTAAGGACTTCAGTGTCGGCCAGGTGCAGCTTCCAGAACGTGTGGAGCCCACTGCTGTGTTCATCAGCAACTATGGATATGTGCATCCAAAGTTCAGGGTGATCTAAACTCACTCTTGGGACAAGTGAGTTGTGTTAACTCATCTCCGGCTAACTTTTCCAGTCTACCACTCAGGGGGAGATTCTTTCCCCTTATTTCCAAGTTCTTGGGCAGGGGTAATTCACTCTTACAATTACAGTTCTTTTATGGCTTGGCATCTAGTTTGATGTTTTACTTTGGAAACACCAAATATCTGCATCTGAACTACTGGTTTATTGTGTGACTGAAGTATTATTAGTGTTTGATACTATGTATGAATAAATATTACAAATATTTTTAAAGACTTTATTTGTACACAAGTAATAGAATAACGTATTCTTTAAAGCTAGAAGGAAAAGTAGAGATTGTGTAATTCAACGTCCAGAAAATACCAAGTAATTCAACACTTTTATTGAGTTCCGTTTATGTCTTAATGTCTGGGGACACAAAGATGTATAATACATGATTCCTTCCCTTAAGGAGCGCTCATTCTAATAGAAGAAAGTCACCTAACTTGTCATCACAGTGTTTATGGTAAGTGCTGTAACAGAAGTCTGTTGTGTGTCTTCTGGGATCAAAGAGGAAGGTGTTACTATTATCTTGGAGAAGACAAGGAAGGTTTAACAATGTTGCTGATATTGAGCTTTATCTTGGTAGATAAGTAGTTTTCCAGATGGGCTGGGTGGGGAAAGGGCATCCTAGGCACAGAGGGTTTGGGGAATATAGCACAAAGCCAAGAAGGGGTAACATGAGCTCTAGTGTGAAGCAGACATAGGTACACTAAATTCTACCACTTTTTCTCTGTGTGACTTTTGGCAAGTTAATTAATTCTCTGGGCCTTATTTTTCCCACCTGCATTAGCTGAAACCAAGTAGGCACTCAAGTAGGCATTTTTAGTGTGGCTAGGGAGGAAGGTATGGCTGGGAGGCTGGGAGTAATCTAAGATAGAGCTACTTTGATTTTTTTGTTTGTTTTTGTTTTTGCTAGAGCACTGAAAAACCTATAAAGTGTAAAACATAAGCTGTATTTTTTTAAAGTTTTGAGTCAATGTACAGAGTGAATAATAGAGGGGGGAGAAAATAGAGATAGAGTAATCAATTAGGAATCCTGTCTGACCCATGCGGAGACAAAAACAGCAGTGATTCCTAGCCCTGAGATCTTTTTTTTTTTTTAAATATTTTTATTGACAAAGCCACACACAAACACAAACATTCTTAACATACGAACATTCCATGCTTGTTAATAACCAATGGCATCGTAGATTGATTGAAATGTTGTACAATCAGTGGCTCACAATATCATCACAGAGTTGTATATTCATCACCACAATCATTTCCTAGAACATTTTCATCACTCCACAAAAAAGAAATAAAAAAAAGAAAAGGAAAAACTCATACATACCATACCCACCAACCCTCCTTCTCATTGACCACTAGTATTTCCATCTACCCATTATATAATATATATATGTATTTTTTCATTTTTAGCATTTTATTCATACATCATACAATCCAACCTAAGTAGGTATACCTTCACCACCATAATCTACATGAAGACATTTCCTTTTCTTCCACAAAGAATCCATATCCATCCCCGATGCCCCCTACCTGTTGACATTAGTTTTGGCATAATGCCTTTGCTACATTCAGTAGAAGCATATTACAATGTTACTGTTGACTATAAACCCTAGCTTGCATTGGCTGTATTTTTCCCTGCATATCATCCATTTTCAACACCTTGCTGTGTTGATATTCATTTGTCCCTCTCACAAAGATATTTTTTATGTGTGCACTTTACCCAATATGTTTTAACCTTTGTTCCCCCTATTATTTTTTTATCCATATTTTTTACTCATCTGTCCATACCCTAGATAAAGGGAACATCAGACACAAGGTTTTCACAATCACAGTCACATTGTAGATGTTATATCTTCACACAGTCCTCTTCAAGAAACATGGTTATTAGAGCATAGCTCTACAGTTTAGCCTCTCAAATACACCATAAACTGAAAAGGGATATTTATATAATGGATAAGAATACCCTCCAGGATATAACCTCTCGACTTTGTTTGAAATCTCTCAGCCACTGACTTTATTTTGTCTCATTTCTCTCTTCCCCCTTTTGTTCAAGAGGATTTTCTCAATCCCTTGATGCTGAGTCCCAGCTCATTCCAGGATTTCTGTCCCACGTTGCCAGGAAAATTCATACCCGTGGGAGTCATGTCCCACATAGGAGGGGAGAGCCGTGAGTTGTCTTGCTGTGTTGGCTTAAAGAGAGATGCCACATCTGAGCAACAAAAGAGGTTCTCTGGGGATGAC
This sequence comes from Tamandua tetradactyla, assembly GCF_023851605.1. NCBI lineage: Eukaryota > Metazoa > Chordata > Mammalia > Pilosa > Myrmecophagidae > Tamandua > Tamandua tetradactyla. The sequence goes on along the minus strand of NC_135327.1, from coordinate 193,055,945 downwards.
TCTTAGGCCTAATTTTAAGTAGGTTTAGTCTATTCTTTGCGGGAATAAGTTTCATAGGGGTGAACCTCAAGATCTGGGGCTCATCCTATTGATTTGGTTGTCCCCACTGCTTGGGAGACTATCAGAAATTCTCCAAATGGGAAAGTTGAATCTTTCCCCCTTGGAATGAGTAATTTTTTTTTTTTAATTAATTAAAAAAAAATTTTTTTTAAATACCAAAAAACACCAAACAAACGCAAACATTCTTAACTTTTGATCATTCCGTTCTATATATATAATCAGTAATTCACAATATCATCACATAGTTGCATATTCATCATCATGATCATTTCTTGGAACATTTACATCTGTTTAGAAAAAGAAATAAGAAAACAGAAAAAAATTCATACATACTATACCCCCCACCCCTACCCCTCACCGATCACCAGCATTTCAATCTAAATTTATTTTAACATTTGTTCCCCCTATTATTCATCTTTATTCCATATGTTTTACTTGTCTATTGATAAGATAGATAAAAGGAGCATCAGACACAAGGTTTTCACAATCACGCAGTCACATTGTGAAAGCTATATCATTATACAATCATCTTCAAGAAACATGGCTACTGGAACACAGCTCCACATTTTCAGGCAGTTCCCTCCAGCCTCTCCACTACATCTTGATTGACAATGTGATATCTATTTAATGTGTAAGAATAAGGTGATATCTACTTAATGTGTAAGAATAACCTCCTCCAGGGTAACCTCTCAACTCTGGATTCTCTCAGCCATTGACACTTTATTTTGTCTCGGTCACTCTTCCCCCTTTCGGTCGAGAAAATTTTCTCAATCCCCTGATGCTGAGTCTCAGCTCATTCCAGGATTTCTGTCCCATGTTGCCAGGAAAGTCCACACCCCTGGGGGTCATGTCCCACATAGACAGGGGGAGGGTGGTGAGTTTGCTTGTTTTGTTGGCTGAAGAGAGATAGCCCTGAGATCTTACCTTCTAATTATTACTGTCCTCAAGGTTTGATGAGAAAGCTTCAAATCAAGCTATATTTATTTATTTATTTATTTATAATACATGGGCGGGCACTGGGAATCGAACCCGGGTCCTCTGGCATGGCAGGCAAGCATTCTTGCCTGTTGAGCCACTGTGGCCCACCCCAAATCAAGCTATATTTAAGTGTATGTAGAGGGTTGCGATTTTAATCCACAGACTCAAATTTAGAAGAACGATTGCATTTTTGCCATACTTTTTTTAGGCCATTTTATTTATTTCTAAGCCACTTAGAAAACATTTTTGTTCTCATTGTATAAATAATACCTGATCATTGGAAATACAGAAAATAAAAAGTAAGAATTTAAAATCCATAAACCAAGGCCTGGCCATGGTGGCTCAGCAGGCAGAGTTCTCACCTGCCATGCTAGAGACCTGGGTTCAATTTCCAGTGCTTGCCCATGGGAAAAAAAAAAAAATCCATAAACCTATCACTGAAATAAAATTTGTTCTTAGTAGTATATTTTCTTTCAGTTTATTTAGAATTAGTTTGGACTGCCTGTGACAGAAAAATCTGAAAGACAGTTCCTTACATAAGAAGGGAATTTATTTCTAACAGTGTGAGTCTGTCTAAGGAAGGCTGGTAGAGCTACAAAGACATGAGGGCTCTATGCTTCTTTCAGCACTGCTTCACATCCCGAGGGGAGGGTGTGTGGGGGCACAACCCATAGTATAAGATGGCAGCTGGAGTCCTAGCTCCCATATCCATAGTCCTCTGGTTAACAGGAAATTTTATGTAGACACTATAGATTGGCATATTATAATTTCATATAAGTGAAATCATATGATATTTGTCCTTTTGGGTCTGTTTTTTTTCACTCAACATGATATCTTCAAGGTTCATCTGTGTTGTAGCGTTCCTTATTATAGTTGAATAATATTCCATTGTATGGAACTACTGCATTTTGTTTATTTGTTCTGTTGCTTCCACCTGTTGGATATTGTGAATGGTGCTATTGTGAACATCAGTGTGCAAATACCTATTCAAATCCCTGCTTTCAATTCTTTTGGGTATGTACTAGAAGTGGGATTCTAGATCATTTGGCAATTCTATGTTTAACTTTTTGAGGAGCCACCAAACTGTTTTCCATAGCAGCTGCGCGAATTTACATTCCACCAACAATGTATGAGGGTTCCTATATCTCCACATCCTCACCAACGTATTATTCTCTGTTATTATTATTATTATTTAATAATATTCTAGTGAATGTGAAGTGGTATCTCATTTTGGTTTTGGTTTACATTTCCCTTATGATTAATTATCTTGAGCATCTTTTCATGTGCTTTTTGGCCATTGTGTATCTTCTTTGGAGAACGCCTATTCATGGCTTGTGTCCATTTTTAAATTGGGTAGTGTGTCTTTTTGTTGTTGAGTTGTAGAAGTTCTTTATACATTCTGGATATTAAACCCTTATCGATATATTATTTGTAACTATTTTCTCCCATTATATTGTTGTCTTTTTGCTTTCTTAATATGGTTTGATGTACAAAAAATTTTTTTTGATATTTCTTTTAGTTTCCAGTATCTTTTAAAAAAAAATTTTTTTTTTAAAACATAACACCATACAAAAACAAACATTCTTACCATATGATCATTCCATTCTTGGTATATAATCAGTAACTCACAATATCATCACATAGTTGTATATTCATCACCATGATCATTTCTGAGAACATTTGCATCAATTCAGAAAAAGAAATAAAAAGAAAAAAGAAAAAAATTCATACATACCATACCCCTTACCCCTCCCTCTCATTGATTGCTAGTTTTTCTATCTACCCAATATATTTTAGCCTTTGTTCCCCCTATTTTTTTCTATACCCCTATCACTCCCTTTCATTGATCACTAGCATTTCAATCTACTAAATTTATTTTAACATTTGTTCCCCCTATTATATACTTATTTTCAATCCATATTTCAATCCATTTACTCATCTGTCCATACTGTAGATAAAAGGAGCATCAGTCACAAGATTTTCACAATCACACAGTCACATTGCAAAAGCTATATCATTATACAATTATCTTTGAGAAACATGACTACTGGAACACAGCGGTATTAGTTAGGGTTCTCTAGAGAAAGAGAATCAACAGGAAACACTTGCAAATATAAAATTTATAATAGTGTCTCATGTAACTGTGGGAATGCAGAGTCCAAAATCTGCAGGGCAGGCTGTGAAGTTGATGATTCCGATGGAGGGTCTGGATGAATTCCACAGGAGAGGCTCGCCGGCTGAAGCAGGAAGAGAGCCTGTCTCTTCGGAATCCTCCTTAAAAGGCTTCCAGTGATTAGATTAAGCATCACTCACTGTAGAAGACACTCCCCTTGGCTGATTACAAATGGAATCAGCTGTGGATGAAGCTGACATGATCATGATTTAATTCTATGAAATGTCCTCATCGCAACAGACAAGCCAGTACTTGCCCAAACAGACAAACAGGTACCACCACTTGGCCAAGTTGACACATAAACCTGACCATGACAACAGCTCTACATTTTCAGGCAGTTCCCTCCAGCCTCTCTGTTACATCTTAATTAACAAGGTGATGTCTATTTAATGCATAAGAATAACCTCCAGAATAACCTCTTGACTCTGTTTGGAATCTCTCAGCCATTGATACTTTATTTTGTCTCATTTCACTCTTCTCCCTTTTGGTCGAGAAGGTTTTCTCAGTCCCTTGATGCTGAATCCCAGCTCATTCTAGGACTTCTCTTCCATGTTGCCAGTAAGGTCCACACCCCTGAGAATCATGTCCCACATAGAGAGGGGGAGGGCGGTGAGTTTGCTTGTTGTGTTGGCTGGGAGATATGGTCTACATCTGAGCAACAAAAGAGATTCTCTTGGGGGTGACTCTTAGGCCTAATTTTAAGTAGGCTTCACCTATCCTTTGCGGGGTGTTCTAGTTTGCTAGCAGCTGGAATGCAATATACCAGAAACATATTGGCTTTTAAAAAGGGGAATTTAATAAGTTGCTAGTTTACAGTTCTAAGACTGAGAAAATGTCCCAATTACAGCAAGTCTATAGAAATGTCCAATCTAAGGCATCCAAGGAAAGATACTTTGGTTCAAGAAGGGCAATGAAGTTCAGGGTTTCTTTCTCAAGTGGAAGGGCACATGACGAACACAGTCAGAGTTCCTCTCTCATCTGGAAGGGCACATGGCCAGCATGGCATCATCTGCTAGCTTCTTCTCCTGGCTTCCTGTTTCATGAATTTCCCCAGGAGGCATGTTCCTTCTTCATCTCCAAAGGTCGCTGGCTGGCGGACTCTGCTTCTCATGGCTATGTCATTCTGCTCTGTTCTCTCTGAATCTCTTATTCTCCAAAAATGTTTCCTCTTTTATAGGACTTCAGAAACTAATCAAGACCCACCCAAATGGGTGGAGACATGCCTCTACCTAATCCAATTTAACAACCACTCAATTAAATCACATCTCCAGGGAGGTGATCTAATCACAGTTTCAAACATACAATACTAAATAGGGATTAGAAGAAACAGCTGCCTTTACAAGATGGGATTAGGATTAAAACATGGCTTCTCTAGGGTACATACATCATTTAAATCAGCACAGGGGGTTAAGTTTCATATGAACAAACCTCAGGATTGGGGGCTCAGCCTATTGCTTTGGTTGTCCTCACTGTTGTGAGAATTTTAGGAATCTCCACATGGGGAAGTTGAATTTTCCCACTTTCTTGCTGTTCCCCCAAGGGGACTTTGTATAAAAGTTTTAAATTTATATGAAATTCAGTCTATCTATTTTTTCTTTTGTCGCTCATGCTTTTGGTGTCATATTAAGACTCTAGTGAATTTGGCACTTACCCAGTTACTGAAACCTTTAATTGTTTTCTGGACCCCTGAGAAAAATGGCTCTGCCAATTTTTCTTAGTTGTGAAGATTTCGTGAGAAAACAGAGCTCTGGAGAATTTCATTGTGCCATCGTGGTTGACTAGAAGTCTGTATCTTATTTTTAAATTTACTGTTTTAATGAACATTTCTCACTTTTTATTCCACTTAAAGTTTTTAATATGTTTATTAGTTAATGTATATTAGTTGACATACAGATGATTAATAGTTTTAAAAAATATATTACTATACTACTTATTTTTTAAAAAGAACACCTTTGATTCCACCTCTCCCCATCTAAGTACTTTTCTTCAGAGACAACCACTTTCAGCTGTTTTAGCTGCATTTTCTAATAGTAGCTTTCATATTTCCAAATAGTGTGCTTTTGCAAGTAGGTCTTGATTTATTAATTTCAAATATTTTATGTTTTATTGTCTACTATGAAAAATGAGGATTTATATTCTACTCCAAATCCCTGTCTTCATTATTCTCACATGGTTACTGATATATAAATACTGCACACAGTTAAGCCAAGTAGTTTACTATGATTATATTTCCTTTCTCGTATAACTTTCTTCTACAGATTTTTATTTCCCTTGGAGTTAATAATTGCCTTGTTTCCTTTTTGTATGATAATCTTTGATTTATCATAAATTACTTCCCAGACTCTGAAAGAACTGTAAAACACTTCTAAACAGTGTAAAACCTATCAGGTAGTCAGGTTGTTTTTTTTTTTTTTCTTTGTCTTGGAAACATCTCTCCTGAAACCCTCTATCTTTCTCCAATTTGAACTGATTGTTCTTTAGGCCTACCAAAGGACTAGTGTCCTGTGAATTCTATCAGCTCTCATCCTGAGAATCTTTTCACTTCTCTCCTGTGTTGAATGCCCCTGTTTTCTGGACCCCATGTTTCTTGGCTTATCTTAGGGTAGAGCACATTCCTTTAGTAGAAAGAGGACCTGGGAGATGAATTTTTTGAGTCTTGCTTTTCTGAAATACTTTTATTCTGGTAACACTTGATTGATAGCTTGATTGAGTATATAATTGTGCCCAGAATTTTGAAAGTAATGGCATGAAGGAAGAAGCTTTTGCTGTGAACCTGCTTCCAATGGGATTATTCATTCATATTTAAAAGTGAGGCCTAGAAGCTGATTGGAAGCTCTGTGAGTGAGGATAGAGCTTGTCAAATAGTGAACTTTGAGGTAGGGTGATTGTTGGGGATTGAATTGTGTCCTCCACAAAAGCATGTTCAGGTCCCAAACCCTGGTCTTCTGGGTGTGGATTCAGTTGTAAATAGGACCTTTGAAGATGTTAAATGTGCCCAAACTAAATGAAAGTGGGCCTTAATCTAATATGGTTGAAGTTCTTATAAGCAAAGGAAAATGGACACAGAAAAAAGAGCCATAGGGAACAGCCAGAAGCTAGAAGTCAATGAAACCTGGAAGAGAAAGAAGATACCACTGTGTGCATTGCCACATGATGTAAAAGCCAAGGACCAAGGATCACAAACAGCTAACCCCAGAATGCCACAGCCTTCTGGAAGAAAGCATTGCCTTGCCAGTGTCTCAATTTTGGACTTTTCCTAGCCTCAAAACCGCGAGCCAATAAACTCTTGTTAAAACAATCTACTGTGTGGTATTTGCTTTAGCAGCCAGGAAGCTAAAATAGTTTTTGGTACTGGAAAGTGGGGTGCTACTATGACAAATACCTATAAACATGGAAACAGCTTTTGAATTGGGTAATGGATAGAGCCTGGAAGAATTGTGAGTCACTTCATAGAAAAAACCTATATTGCTTTGAAGCAGACATTTTGTGGGAATTTTCAAATCTCAGAAAAGAATCCTCTGGTCTTTTACCTGGACATCCTAAGTCTGGCTATCATTTTTCTGGTAGCCAAGTATGGGATGAGGTCTAGAAATGTAACCCCACAGTAACACAGAGTTTCACTTTATTCCCTTATTTTTCTTTGTGGCACTTTACTCTCACCTTCTACTGTCCGTTTTTTCCCAAGATGGAGCTCCTGGCTAAATTTCTTTAGAGAATAAATGTCTTATCTCCTGGACGCAGTAGGGAGGGGTGGTAGGTTTATTCCAAAAGAAATGGATGTTCTTAAGTTGGGGTCCATCGATAGAATTCAGAAGCTCTGTGAACTTAGGAAAAAATGACGTCTTAATTTTTACCAACTTTAATGACACTTGTGGACAAAAAAACACGGTGTATTAGCAGAACCTGTGACTTTGTCACCAGTAGAAATCATAGTTATTTTTATGCCACATTACAGTTTTTATAGATATTTATGAATTACTTAAAAATTACCATGAGTTAATGATGTGTAGAATGAGGATCGGGGAGTAGGTGTGGTACTGCCCTTTATATACATTTTCAGTGCATCTTCCTGTTTCAGCCCTACTCCTGAGCCGTAACTTCCAAGGTCAATTCCTGAGTCTTTCAAAAGGACATTGGGATGAATCACCTTGAAACTTATTACCATACCCCTCTGATTCTTTTATTCTGCTTCTCTATCTGCTTTCTTTTTTGCTCTCCTTTTCTTTTCTATTTGTCGATATTCCTTTCTGCTGTCATTGCCTCTTTCTCTTTGTCCATGTGTCCTTTTATTTCTTTACTATTATTTTAACAAGATTTTGAAATGAAGTAGAAATTAACACATGTGCTCAATCTGTCATGTTTAACCTGAAATCATCTTTATTTTATTTTAAATCAACTTAAATTCCATTCTGGTACTCCATCCCATTGAGCTGGGAGGTATCCCAGTATTAGTTATTATTGGGTTATGCAAATGTTTCAGGATCTTCTATAGCATGAAAGCTTGGAGGGGTACTTTGGACATGTCATCAGTCCACACTAGTATGACTGGAACACTCTCCAGGGCACTTATATCTTAAGTGAGCCAAGGCTTTTATGGAAAATAGGAAGAGCCATTGACATTGAGGAACTTCTATTTCTCAATCCTACAATAATGTCTGAGTCAAAACAATGCTAAAACTCGTACCACCTGCTGAATTATGGAAACAGAAAAACAAAGAAGACTAAATTTAAATAATATTTCAATGAATCATCTTGTCATATTCACTTCTGTTTAAAAGTAAGTTAAAACGGTGAACTTTGAATTCTGTAGAGTAGACAATAGTATTGTTTCTATTGGCTCAGTGTTAATTTTATGATTTTGGTAGGTGTTTTGACCAGACAAAAGCTGTGGATTCTTTGTTCAATGCACTCAAATGACCAATTCCTGAGACACCAAGGTTTCAAAGAAAGAGTTTCCTGCTAGGCACGAAGCAGGAGATCAGATGGCATATTGGCCTACAGTAATTCTGATAGTTTTATAATGTCAAAAGATGGGCAGGTTATAGAATAATGAGTGCAATGGCTCTGAATAATGTAATTAGAGGTGATCTAATTATTGAGCATGTGTGGATTGATTACATTCTTAGTTACAGAACTATTAAGAAAATGGTGGCTTTAATATGATGGTGGGGGTGATTTTTAGTATTATAATGTAGTATACATGTAATGGAGTATATATATATATATCTAAGTTAAAGTCTAAGCTACTGTATATGTCAGGCAGGCCATTTTGTTTGGATCCAGTTTTGGTCATATTGATGATAACTTTGGAATTGGGCTGGGTTTGTTCTGGACTGACCCAAGGCCCTTCATTAATAAACATAGGGGCTATCTTTAGTGATCCTAAGACTCTAAAGTTAAAAAAAAAAGAAGATGGGTAGAAGTGAAGGTCAGTCACAGGGCTTTTACAATCATAAAGACAAAAGATAAAGGCTTATAATCATCATCACTGATCAAGTCAGCTGGATTACAATTCAGAGATTTCAGTTATTTCCCTCTATGCACTCCTTTTATTTATTTTTTTTTGCATGGGCAGACACTGGGAATGGAACCCAGGTCTCCCGCATGACAGGCAAGAACTCTCTCTGCTGAGTCACCATGGCCTGCCCCCTCTATCTACTCTTTTTTTTTTTTTAAGGTTTTCTATTTTTTTAATAATTAAAGAAAAAAAAGAAATTAACACAACATTTAGAAATCATTCCATTCTACGTATGCAATCAGTAATTCTTAACATCATCACATAGATGCATGATCATCATTTCTTAGTACATTTGCATCGATTTAGAAAAAGAAATAAAAAGACAACAGAATAAGAATTAAAACAATAATAGAAAGAAAAAGAAAAAAACAAAAACAAAAACAAAAAACCTATACCTCACATGCAGCTTCATTCAGTGTTTTAACATAATTGCATTACAATTGGGTAGTATTGTGCTGTCCATTTCTGAGTTTTTATATCCAGTCCCGTTGTACAGTCTGTATCCCTTCAGCTCCAATTATCCCTTCTCTTTTTTTTTTTTTAATTAACGGAAAAAAAGAAATTAACCCAACATTTAGAGATCATACCATTCTACATATGCAATCATTAATTCTTAACATCATCACATAGATGCATGATCATCCTTTCTTAGTACATATGCATTGGTTTAGAAGAACTAGCAACATAACCGAAAAAGATATAGAATGTTAATATAGAGAAAAAAATAAAAGTAATAATAGTAAAATCAAATTAAAACAAAACAAAACAAAACAAAAACCTATAGCTCAGATGCAGCTTCATTCAGTGTTTTAACATGATTACTTTACAATTAGGTATTATTGTGCTGTCCATTTTTGAGTTTTTGTATCTAGTCCTGTTACACCGTCTGTATCCCTTCAACTCCAATTGGCCATTATCTTACCCTGTTTCTACCTCCTGCTGAACTCTGTTACCAAGGACATATTCCAAATTTATTCTCGAATGTCTGTTCACATCAGTGGGACCATACAGTATTTGTCCTTTAGTTTTTGGCTAGACTCACTCAGCATAATGTTCTCTAGGTCCATCCATGTTATTACATGCTTCATAAGTTTATCCTGTCTTAAAGCTGCATAATATTCCATCGTATGTATATACCACAGTTTGTTTAGCCACTCTTCTGTTGATGGAGATTTCGGCTGTTTCCATCTCTTTGCAATTGTAAATAACGCTGCTATAAACATTGGTGTGCAAACGTCCGTTTGTGTCTTTGCCCTTAAGTCCTTTGAGTATATTCCCAGCAATGGTATTTCTGGGTTGTATGGCAATTCTATATTCAGCTTTTTGAGGAACCGCCAAACTGCCTTCCACAGTGGTTGCACCATTTGACATTCCCACCAACAGTGGATAAGTGTGCCTCTTTCTCCGCATCCTCTCCAGCACTTGTCATTTTCTGTTTTGTTGATAATGGCCATTCTGGTAGGTGTGAGATGATATCTCATTGTGGTTTTGATTTGCATTTCTCTAATGGCCAGGGACATTGAGCATCTCTTCATGTGCCTTTTGGCCATTTGTATTTCCTCTTCTGATAGGTGTCTGTTCAAGTCTTTTTCCCATTTTGTAATTGGGTTGGCTGTCTTTTTGTTGTTGAGTTGAACAATCTCTTTATAAATTCTGGATACTAGACCTTTATCTGATATATCATTTCCAAATATTGTCTCCCATTGTGTAGGCTGTCTTTCTACTTTCTTGATGAAGTTCTTTGATGCACAAAAGTGTTTAATTTTGAGGAGTTCCCATTTATTTATTTCCTTCTTCAGTGCTCTTGCTTTAGGTTTAAGGTCCATAAAACCGCCTCCAGTTGTAAGATCCATAAGATATCTCCCAACATTTTCCTCTAACTGTTTTATGGTCTTAGACCTAATGTTTAGATCTTTGATCCATTTTGAGTTACTTTTGTATAGGGTGTGAGAGATGGGTCTTCTTTCATTCTTTTGCATATGGATATCCAGTTCTCTAGGCACCATTTATTGAAGAGACTGCTCTGTCCCAGGTGAGTTGGCTTGACTGCCTTATCAAAGATCAAATGTCCATAGATGAGAGGGTCTATATCTGAGCACTCTATTCGATTCCATTGGTCGATATATCTATCTTTATGCCAATACCATGCTGTTTTGACCACTGTGGCTTCATAATATGCCTTAAAGTCAGGCAGCGCGAGACCTCCAGCTTCGTTTTTTTTCCTCAAGATGTTTTTAGCAATTCAGGGCACCCTGCCCTTCCAGATAAATTTGCTTATTGGTTTTTCTATTTCTGAAAAATAAGTTGTTGGGATTTTGATTGGTATTGCATTGAATCTGTAAATCAATTTAGGTAGGATTGACATCTTAACTATATTTAGTCTTCCAATCCATGAACACGGTATGCCCTTCCATCTATTTAGGTCTTCTGTGATTTCTTTTAACAGCTTTTTGTAGTTTTCTTTGTATAGGTTTTTTGTCTCTTTAAATTTATTCCTAGGTATTTTATTCTTTTAGTTGCAATTGTAAATGGGATTCGTTTCTTGATTCCCCCCTCAGCTTGTTCATTACTAGTGTATAGAAATGCTACAGATTTTTGAATGTTGATCTTGTAACCTGCTACTTTGCTGTACTCATTTATTAGCTCTAGTAGTTTTGTTGTGGATTTTTCCGGGTTTTCAACGTATAGTATCATATCGTCTGCAAACAGTGATAGTTTTACTTCTTCCTTTCCAATTTTGATGCCTTGTATTTCTTTTTCTTGTCTAATTGCTTTGGCTAGAACCTCCAACACAATGTTGAATAGTAGTGGTGATAGTGGACATCCTTGTCTTGTTCCTGATCTTAGGGGGAAAGTTTTCCATTTTTCCCCATTGAGGATGATATTAGCTGTGGGTTTTTCATATATTCCCTCTATCATTTTAAGGAAGTTCCCTTGTATTCCTATCTTTTGAAGTGTTTTCAACAGGAAAGGATGTTGAATCTTGTCAAATGCCTTCTCTGCATCAATTGAGATGATCGTGTGATTTTTCTTCTTTGATTTGTTGATATGGTGTATTACATTAATTGATTTTCTTATGTTGAACCATCCTTGCATACCTGGGATGAATCCTACTTGGTCATGATGTATAATTCTTTTAATGTGTTGTTGGATACGATTTGCTAGAATTTTATTGAGGATTTTTGCATCTATATTCATTAGAGAGATTGGTCTGTAGTTTTCTTTTTTTGTAATATCTTTGCCTGGTTTTGGTATGAGGGTGATGTTGGCTTCATAGAATGAATTAGGTAGTTTTCCCTCCACTTCAATTATTTTGAAGAGTTTGAGGAGAGTTGGTACCAATTCTTTCTGGAATGTTTGATAGAATTCACATCTGAAGCCGTCTGGTCCTGGACTTTTCTTTTTAGGAAGCTTTTGAATGACTGATTCAATTTCTTTACTTGTGATTGGTTTGTTGAGGTCATCTATTTCTTCTCGAGTCAAAGTTGGTTGTTCATGTCTTTCCAGGAACCCGTCCATTTCATCTAAATTGTTGTATAGCGTAAAGTTGTTCATAGTATCCTGTTATTACCTCCTTTATTTCTGTGAGGTCAGTAGTTATGTCTCCTCTTCCATTTCTGATCTTATTTGTTTGCATCCTCTCTCTTCTTCTTGTTGTCAATCTTGCTAAGGGCCCATCAATCTTATTGATTTTCCCATAGAACCAACTTCTGGTCTTATTGATTTTCTCTATTATTTTCATGTTTTCAGTTTCATTTATTTCTGCTCTAATCTTTGTTATTTCTTTCCTTTTGCTTGCTTTGGGATTAGTTTGCTGTTCTTTCTCCAGTTCTTCCAAGTGGACAGTTAATTCCTGAATTTTTGCCTTTTCTTCTTTTCTGATATAGGCATTTAGGGCAATAAATTTCCCTCTTAGCACTGCCTCTGCTGCGTCCCATAAGTTTTGATATGTTGTGTTTTCATTTTCATTCGCCTCGAGGTATTTACTAATTTCTCTTGCAATTTCTTCTTTGACCCACTCGTTGTTTAAGAGTGTGTTGTTGAGCCTCCACGTATTTGTGAATTTTCTGGCATTCCACCTATTATTGATTTCCAACTTCATTCCTTTATGATCCGAGAAAGTGTTGTGTATGATTTCAATCTTTTTAAATTTGTTAAGACTTGCTTTGTGACCCAGCATATGGGCTATCTTTGAGAATGATCCATGAGCACTTGAGAAAAAGGTGTATCCTGCTGTTGTGGGATGTAATGTCCTATAAATGTCTGTTAAGTCTAGCTCATTTATAGTAATATTCAGATTCTCTATTTCTTTATTGATCCTCTGTCTAGATGATCTGTCCTTGATGAGAGTGGTGAATTGAAGTCTCCAACTATTATGGTATATGTGTCTTTTTCCCTTTTCAGTGTTTACAGTGTATTCCTCACGTATTTAGGTGCATTCTGGTTCGGTGCATAAATATTTATGATTGAAGTCTAATTTGTTGGATATTAGTATAGCTACTCCCGCTCTTTTTTGGTTGTTATTTGCATGAAATATCTTTTCCCAACCTTTCACTTTCAACCTATGTTTATCTTTGGATCTAAGATGTATTTCCTGTAGACAGCATATAGAAGGATCCTGTTTTTAAATCCATTCTGCCAGTCTATGTCTTTTGATTGGGGAATTAAGTCCATTAACATTTAGTGTTATTACTGTTTGGATAATATTTTCCTTTACCATTTTGTCTTTTGTATTATGTACATCATATCTGATTTTCCTTCTTTCTACACTCTTCTCCATACCTCTCTCTTCTGTCTTTTCTTATCTGACTCTAGTGCTCCCTTTAGTATTTCTTGCAGAGCTGGTCTCTTGGTCACAAATTCTCTCAGTGACTTTTTGTCTGAGAATGTTTTAATTTCTCCCTCATTTTTGAAGGACAATTTTGCTGGGTATAGAAGTCTTCGTTGGCAGTTTTTCTCTTTTAGTAATTTAAATGTATCATCCCACTGTCTTCTAGCTTCCATGGTTTCTGCTGAGAAATCTACACATAGTCTTATTGGGTTTCCCTTGTATGTGATGGATTATTTTTCTCTTGCTGCTTTCAAGATCCTCTCTTTCTCTTTGACCTCTGACATTCTAACTAGTAAGTGTCTTGGAGAACGCCTATTTGGGTGTATTCTCTTTGGGGTGCGCTGCACTTCTTGGATCTATAATTTTAGGTCTTCCATAAGAGTTGGGAAATTTTCAGTGATAATTTCTTCCATTAGTTTTTCTCCTCCTTTTCCCTTCTCTTCTCCTTCTGGGACACCCACAACACGTATGTTTGTGCGCTTCATATTGTCCTTCAGTTCCCTGATCCCCTGTTCAAATTTTTCATTCTTTTCCCTATAGTTTCTGTTTGTTTTTGGAATTCAGATGTTCCATCCTCCAAATCACTAATTCTATCTTCTGTCTCTTTAAATCTATCATTGTAGGTATCCATTGTTTCTTCCATCTTTTTACTTTGTCCTTCACTTCCATAAGTTCTGTGATTTGTTTTTTCAGTTTTTCTATTTCTTCTTTTTGTTCAGCCCATGTCTTCTTCATGTCCTCCCTCAATTTATCGATTTCATTTTTGAAGAGGTTTTCCATTTCTGTTCGTATATTCAGCATTAGTTGTCTCAGCTCCTGTATCTCATTTGAACTATTGGTTTGTTCCTTTGACTGGGCCATATTTTCAATTTTCTGAGCGTGATCCGTTATCTTCTGCTGGTGTCTGGGCATTTAGTCAGATATCCCTGGGTGTTGGACCCAACAGGTTGAAAGATTTTTCTGTGAAATCTCTGGGTTCTGTTTTTCTTATCCTGCCCTGTAGGTGGCGCTCGTGGCACTCATTTGTCTGTGGGTCCCACCAGTAAAAGGTGGTGTGGGTCCTTTAACTTTTGAAAACTCTCGCCGTGGGGAAGGTTCGCCAGCCGAAGCGGCTTGGAAGAGTGCCAATCCGAATCTCCCAGCCGGCCTGGGGATCCGAACGCGGGGAGGGTCGCCGGCTGCCGCAGCCCGGGAGAGCGCCCGTCCGAATCTCCTAGCCGTCCCGGGGCGTCAAGCGTGGCGGGAGGGCGCCAGCCGCCGCGGCCCGGGGGAGTGCACTGTTCCCAGCCGAACCGGGAAGCCATGTGTTTGGAAGGGACCCCGGTCACCGTTCTCCGCAGCCTGGGGATCTCCGATCCAATTCTCCCAGTTGGTCCGGGGGGCCGCGCGTGGGGAGGGCACCAGCCGCCGCGGCTTGAGGGGACCGCCTGTCCAATTCTCCCAGCCGGCCCGGGAAGGGGGGAGGGAGGGACTCCGGCCGCCTGCCTCCCCGGCCCGGGGAAGCCTGCGCCCCTCGGCGATCTCACCGGAGCGGGTTCTCCCAGCCTGTCAGCCATTCCAGAATGGGGTACGCTGTCTTCTTGATCTCTGTTGTGGCTCCGGGAGCTGTTCTGTATCGTTTCTACTCCCCTAGTAGCTGTTCTGGAGGAGGAACTAAGACTCGCACGTCTTACTAAGCCGCCATCTTCTCCGGAAGTCCCGGAAGGCAGCTCCAGCCCAGCAGGTCTGAAAAACTCCCCTCTATCTACTCTTAAATATCAGAAAGTAAAAAAGGGAATATCTATATGATGATTCATATAGATATTTAAATCATAACTTTTTGGTTACAGTATCATGCTTATGTAAGGGGGATGCCCTTTTTTTTAAAAGGAAAAAACACACTGAAGTATTTAAGAAGCAGTTGTCTGCAAAGATTTATTAGCAAAAGTTTACTTTCAAATGTTTCAGGGAAAAATGTATATGTATATATACATACAGAAGAGAGAGAGAGAGAGAGAGTGATAAAGCCAGTGTGATAAAATATTAACGTTGGGGGAATCTTGGATAAGAGTATATGAGAATTCTTTGTACTATTTTACAACTTTTTTCTAAGTCTGAAATTTTTTGAAAATTAAAAAGTAAAACAAAAAATTAACTGAGTATATGCTAACTAATGCTTTAGTGTGTGAGTGGTGGTGGTGATGTGTGTGTGTGTTTGTATTGAGTGGGGGTGTAAGGAGCAATAAAAACTCAATGGTGTTAACTCCAAGGAAGTTGATAATCACAACCTGAATTTGTATAATTATGTCAACTTCTAAAAGGTTTTCAGAAACAATCTTTTTGTTTTTTCTAGATGCAAAGATGTACATTTAAATACATAGAACAGAAAATGGAAAGATACTGTTTACTATTATAGTGATTGTGAAATAAGTGTAAATCTCAGACCAGAAGGAATGAATTTGACTGACATAGATGTAAAATAAAAATTAATGGGACTAAAGTCCCCTTGGGGATGCACATTTGTTCTGAATGCTCTTATCAAAGTTCTTGGGTACACAGGATGCAATATTATTATTAAGACAGCTGGAGGGGGGAAGGGGAGGGCAATAAGCAAGATGGAGGAAAGATACTGGATTTCATAAATTTGCTTTGCTTGGAGAAAACTGATGAAGGATCGGAATACCACTGTAGGTCCTGGACTGCCAAATTGGGAACCTGACCCCAGGAACATTTTATTGATATGATTACGCTAAGATTCAGATGTGGCCGGAGCATGTGGTCCTGATTTATATCAGGAAACTGGAAACTTATGGATGATCCCCTGCCTGAAAGGAATAGAGAACACTCTCTGAATTAGTTAAGTTATTGTAAATCAAATCCAGCAGGATCTGTTCTAAGGGTTGGGCCTGGCCAGGAATGTAGTCAGGGGAGGGCTATTTCTTCAAGTATTTATTAAGTACCTTCTATATATGAGGCACAGTGCAAAATGATGGGTATAAATGGTGAGGAAGATAAATAGGATCTCTGCCTTCAAGTGGCTTGGAGGCTAGAAACTGCTGACCAAGGGGCTCCGATAAGACCCAGTTCCCCCATTTGTGAAAGAGGAGACCTACCTTCCCCATATACAAAACATGATGATTAAATTAATTAATATATGTAAAGAAAGTAGTAAAGGCTTACATGTGTTAGTTACTTAATAATATTTAATTCTCTCTCTGTTCTTTTGATGCAGTGGCCTCTCCTTCTTGAGCCTTCTTTGATTACTCTGAAACTTGCCCACTCTCGTCTGTCCAGCCAGGATATTCCTATGGACCCATCAGCTCTGCTGATGTCCTAACCTAGAATATCTGAACTTGCTCTTGCATCCCACCCCCATACCAAGATTCAAGACTGTTCACCACAGTGCAAACATTTATTTGGATAGGAAAGCCATCTAGTTTTAAAATGTGAATATATTTGGGCTGCAACAGCAATTTCAATTCATAGATTTCATCATGGTGTGCTATCAAGCAGAGTTCAGGTTTATTAATTTTATATGCATTAGGGTCTTTGAAATTGTTAGTTCATATGCATGGAAATAAATTTTCATGAAATGAACTACATGTTCTGTTATACAGGACATCTTTAACACTACGGTAAAACAGCTTTTAGATTATTAGAATGTCAGGCTTCTACTATAAATTTCTGTAGAAAAAAGAAAGCATACTGGAACAAAGCCAAAAAAGAAGAAAAGAAAGTAGATACGAAGTCACTGTTCTTTTGATATCATGCTGGGAAAAAATTTTCCTACTGATTTTCTTGGGATCCAGATCTTTATCTATCCTTATGGAGTCTTTTGTAAAGACTGGGGTTAGTTATCTCAACTCCACCAGTGCTCAGAAGCAATTTAAGAGAGCTAGAGTTGAGCTCTAGGCTGAGCCAGGAGGAAATGATAAAGGGTCAAAGTAAGGGTTGTAATTGCAGGCAGCCCCCAACAAACATAAGCTTTAGATAACCAGATTTAGGTGGGAAGGAATAGGGTCTCCTTTCTCACGGCCACTGGGTTGAGACCTTAGCGCAAACCCTCCTGCAGTGCAACTGAGGCTCTGCTCGCTGATGGACCTAGCTGATCTAGGAATCAAGGGTGGAGAAATATTGATGTACCATCTCTATGGTTTTCATCAAAATGACATCGATGGCTGCTTGCGAATAAGGCCGTTAAGGGATCTCTTTTTTCCTTTGAGTTAATTCCTCCATCTGCCCTAGGCCACAACTAGAGGCAGATATTTCGTAACTCCTTACAGAATGATTCAGTTCTTCCCAGCATCAAAACTAGTATAAAGTACAGGGTCCTGCAGAGACCAATGAGAAGGAGCCATGGAGAACGTATGTTGTTAGAAAGGAAATGAGATGAGTTAACCAGAAGCTTAGAGTTTTTTTTTTTGGGGGGGGGGGGGTCGGTGCATAGTCTAGAAATCAAACCTGGGTCTCAACGCATGGAAGGTGAACATTCTACTACTGAACCACCCGTGCACCCAAGCTTACAGGTTTTTAAAAAAACAAAGTTGCCCTTGATACTGCTTTACCAGATGGACAAAGAAGGAACTAAAATTGAAAAGCAAATTCATCTAATTTAGTCAGAAGAAAGAAAAAAATATGTATTTGTTTTCCCGCAATTTCTGCTCTTTTCCTTTTATATACTGTCTAAAAAGAATTTTTTTTGACTTTTTTAATTGTATAGCTTACATATATACAAAGCAAAGAAATACAAAAGCAATAGTTGTCAAAGCACTCTTCAACAAGTAGTTGAATATAGGAGGTTAGAGACTTAAATATTTTTTATCACTACAATTGACTTTTTTGTGAAAAATAACATATATACAAAAAAAGTATTAAATTTCAAAGTATAGCACCACAATTAGTTGTAGAACATATTTCAGAGTTTGACATTGGTTAACAATTCCACAATTTTAGGTTTTCTAGCAACTTTAAGATACTGAAGACTAAAAGAGATATCAATTTAATGATTCAGCAGTCATAATCATTTATTAAAGCCTATCTGCTCTGTATAACTCCACCATCACCTTTGATCTTTCCATCCCTCTCTTTAGGGGTGTTTGGGCTATGGTCATTCTACCTTTTTCATGTTGGAAAGGGCTGTCACTAATATGGGGTGGGGAGATGAAACTATCTGATGCTCTGGTGAGGCTGGGCCCTCTAGGTTTCAGGACTTATGTGGTCCAGGGACCCATCTGGAGGTTGTAGGTTTCTGGGAAGTTCTGTAGTGCATGGAACCCTTGTAAAATCTTATGTATTGCCCTAGGTGTTCTTTAGGATTGGCTGGAATGGTCCTGGTTGGGGGTTGGCAGGTTATGATAGATAGCAAGGTCTACCTGAAGCTTGTGTAAGAGCACCCTCCAGAGTAGCCTTTCGACTCTATTTGAACTGTAAAGTATCTGTGCCACTGATACTTTATCAATTACGCTTCTTTTCCTCCTTTTGGTCGTGATGGAATTGTTGATCCCATGGTGCCAAGTTTGGATTCATCTCTGAGAGTCATCTCCTACATCGCCAGGGCAATGATTTCGTTGCAGAGTTGGGCTTAAGTAGGCTAAGCTTAAGAAGAATTTTGAATCATCATTCTGTTACCACATACTTGTCTCACATTTTTACCATGTGTGGCTATAAAGTAAGGATACTGACTTCTGCAAGCCATGCATGAAATTCAGTGTCCTTATTTCAGAATCAAAGCATGTACAGTATGCTATTGTATTTGAATAGCAGATGTGGTTTGAGATGCCATTAAAAATCTCAGATTTTACTTATTAGAACATGGAGTTTGGACTTAACTAATTTCAGAATTTTGCATTTTCAAAATAGTTTACCTTCTAAAAATAATTAGATATTATTTAATAACTTAAGACAATTCCCCTCCTCCATTTGATGAACCAAGAGAAATTATCATAGGGATGTCTCCTATTACAAGTTCTAAGTCAGCAGGGGCTAGACCTATGTAGTTCCCAGTGTATAATATTTTGCTTGTTAGAAGCCTGGCAGTGATAATGCTTTGAAGCAGGAATTCAATTTTTAACTTTTGGTCTTTGCATCTTCAACAATGAACCATAAAAATAGCAACAATTTAATTTTTCTTGTTATATCATTTCAGACAATGTCAAAGTTCCTCAATTGCAAGCTCAATTACAGAGGGAAGGAGAGATACTAGTACATATATAACCAGAAACCAGTGGATCCACAATATAACCATACTTGGAACAGTTTAAGCAGGATTTCTTATCCTAGTTATTCATGGATAGATTTCAGGGGCTCTGGTCACTTCTTGAAATTCCATTTGGAAATATTTTCCTGGGGTGGGGTGGTGGTGGTGATCTATCCTTTACTCAGATACTCAAAGGACTTTACATTGCCCCCACCAAAAATAAAAAAGGTAAAAACACCATTCTAAATCTTTGGTTTTCTTGCCTCCCTTAGTTGAGAAGATGAGGTATTTGACTAATTGGTGGTCCAGGTGGTGTGGAGATGCTGTTTGGCTGCTCCACAGTTTTTTCCTCCTTCTTTCTTACTAACAGAGCCCTGATTTTACTTAGGGTAACAATGTGCCTAACCTGAGGGGATGATTCATGATATTTTGAAACCAATAATGAGAATCTCATCATCTTTCATTACGTAATTGCATGTGGTACTTAAACTTTGGCAGTCATTTTGCAACCGTGAGGTGACATGCCTGAGGATGATAAGTCAGTGAGCGAAATGGAAAGACAGAGAGTCTGAGTACTTGATGATATTGTTGAGCTGGCAGACCAGCCCTTCAATGGACTACATATGAGTTTCTCATTAAATATACAGTAAATGTTCTTATGGGTTAAGCTATAGTTAGTGAAGTGTTTTTGTAACCTGTAACCAGATGTATCCTAATGGATACAGTGAACAATCTTTTTCGGCTTAAAATAAAAAGTCCATTGATTCTGCCACTTCAGAATATACCACTAGCAGCTAAATGATGACACTAATTCCATTATTAGCTAGCCTTCTAAATATGCATGCAAAGACTGTATGGAAAGAATCAGGAATGACATGACAGAGCCTCTGCATTTAAAATAATATTCTTCCTGATGTAAATGATAGTGAATTTTTAAATTTTTGGATAATAGTTCTTAAATCAATGAACAGAAATAATTATATAGACAAAGAGACTACATCTCTACTTCCAAAATGGAAATTGTTTTCATGCTTTCTGCTCCAGATATTTCTATCATGATAAATTTGTATACTATTTCACCTTATTGCCTACCTACTAACAAAAGAATAGTCCATTATTTAAGGTTTAAATTTTTTTTGTTTTTTCCTTTTTTCATTGTGATAAAGTTCATTTTGACATAGAGGCCACTTGAAAAATTTGATAATAATAATAATTTTAATTTATATTTTAATATAAATATATATTTTATATAAAATAAAATAATTTTAATTTAATTTAAATAAAAATTTTAATTAATAATAATGGAATAAAGGAAAATCACAGAGTTAGCATATTTTACCCCAGTAAATTTAGTCACATGTATTGCAATGGTATTTATATAAATGTATATATTACTTCAAAAATAAAAATTCAGTGTAAAGAAAGTGAGAAATAACAAAGGGCCACCTTCTTTTTCTTTGTTCTGACATTTGTTCTCAACAGCAACTTCAATTCAATTAGTTTCTAATTCTAAGTATAAGGCAGGCTCCTCAGGCAAACGGCAGTCCTACAAGATTGCCTTTCAGACACCAGCTATAAGTTATGGGGCTCAGGCCATACATGTTTCTGACCAACTGACTACAAATTTGGAGTTCCCACCACCTCCTTAGCTCATTAATTCACTGGAACAACTCATAGAACCCACTGAGATGCTATACTTATGATTATAGTTTTATTACAGTGAAAAGGATACAAATAAGAAGAAGCCAAATGAAGAGACTCATAGGGTGAGATCTGGGAAGGCCTCAAACACAAGCTTCCCTGTCACCCTCACGGCACGTAGATGTCTGTTATCTGTCATGGAAGCTCACTGGAGTTTCAGTCCCAACAGTTTTAATGGGGTTTCATTACTTCAGCATTACTGATGACATCATGGTTGAACTCAATCTCCAGCCTCCCTCCTTTTTCTGGAATGTAGGAATGATAAGATGTGACCCCTTAATCACATGGATGGTCTTTCTGGTGTGATTAGGCTGCACCCTAAGACCACCTGTGCAGTTGGCCCCGCCCAGCCATCTCCTTGCTAATAGGTGTGGCCTGAGACCTGTCATGATAACAAAAGACACTCTTATTATGGGTGATTCCAAAGATTTAGAGGTTACCTCCAGGAGAAAGGACAAAGACCAAACCTCTTTTTAGGGTCAAATTCATTACTATACAATATATATTTGTATTCATTTTAAAAGCACAAAATTTTATTTATAGGATACTAATGGTAAGCTTGGAAGTTTATCAGTTAGCTTTTGCTGTGTCACAAACCTCTCCAAAATTCAGGGTTTTGAATAGCAATGATTTGTTTTCACTTAATGTGCCTGCGGGTTGGTTGGTCCAGCTTGGGTTTGACTGGGCTGGGCTCCAAGTTGAAGGTTGAATCCAGGTCTGCTTCACTCTTCTTGGATCAACAGGCTGGCTGGGACCTGTTTTTCACAGAGTGATGGCAGAAGTGCAAAAAGGGCAAGATGTCAAGCCCAAATGCGAACATTTCAAACCTTTGCTTGTATCACATTCAGTCACGTGCCATTCGGCAAACTGTATCACACAGCCCAGCCTAATATCCATTGTGTTAGGAAATATACTTCATTGCTAGGGGGGAGAATCCGCAAAGTCACACAAAAAAATTCATAGGAGGAGGAAGGGAAAAGAATTGAAAACAATGATTCAGTGTAAAGAAAGTGAGAAATAACAAAGGGCCACCTTCTTTTTCTTTGTTCTGACATTCAGCACGTTCTTAGGATGCCACAGATCTAAGAAGAAAAGAAACTATCTTAGGA
Organism: Tamandua tetradactyla; assembly: GCF_023851605.1. Taxonomy (NCBI): domain Eukaryota; kingdom Metazoa; phylum Chordata; class Mammalia; order Pilosa; family Myrmecophagidae; genus Tamandua; species Tamandua tetradactyla. Next base: position 193,033,400 of record NC_135327.1, on the reverse strand, counting down.
AAGAGAGGTGACTAGTACTTCTACCATGAAAGATAAAAGTCTGCATACTGAACATGTTTGGGGTAGGCTTAGAAGAATTATCTTGCAATACTTTCAAAAGGATCACCGCCTATTTTTATTGTGTTCATGTATCTTTTTAGAATGAGCTTCATATTTCTATGGAACAAAGGCAATTTGTTTTGTCATTGTTATTACCTGTATGTTGGAATTGTGTAGCGATTGTATTTATGAGATCCTTAATATGTTGATAGCCAATATTTTTAACAATAACAGCTAAAATAAGAGCCATGTTTTTCACATGCATTTTCATTTTAATATTCACAGCAATTCTATGATGTAGGAATTATTTATTCCTATTTTACTGGTGAGGAAATTGAGTTCTAGATTAAGTAGCCTGCTAAAGATTATAAGTAATAGAGCCAGAATTTGAACCACGTTAGGCTCAATTTGAATTCACATGGTTAAGAGTACACAAATACTGCCAAACTGCCTTTGCAAAAAGACTGTCACGTTTCACTCCCAACATGTATGTGTCCTGTTTCCTTAGTTCCTTGCATTTTACTAACATATCTTGAAAAACACTACACATTTATTGAGAATGTTTGGCATTTCTCAAATGAGCATGTATTCCTTTTGCAATGAGGAAGACTTTTAAAATTAAATTGAAATGTTACCTTTGAAGACTGAAAGCAAATTCACCAAAATGATGAAAGTGGGTCTCTTTGGGAGATGGGCTATGGACACTTTTCATTTCTTTTATAATCTGACAAAAAAGTTAATTAAAAACAAGAATGTTAACATTCTAACATGTTATTGAAAAAAATGGTCATAGGAAAAAATACAAGTGAGAGAGAGAGAAGTCACAAATCCCTGTCTATTTATCCATCAGATAGAATAGATTTGGTTGTATTTATACTGCAAAACTGCAAATTTGGGCAGCCATTCAGGGTTCAAAAACAAGTTATTTGGAATAGATATTAGAATGGATTCTTTAAAATATTATTAAAACACATATCATAATTACTATCTGAAAGTAGCAATGATTTTAACACCTTAGGAAAAATTGAATATCTTATCATTTCCTTCCAGTATCCAGCCTACTTTAAAAGGACATTGGCTTAAACCCCCAATCAAAACCATTCCTGCCAATCCTAAAGAACATCTAGGGCATTATATAAGATTCTATAAAGATTTCCAAGTGCTAGGGTAACTTTCCAGAAACCTAAAACCAAATAAGTCCTGAAATGCAGAGGGGCCAGCCTCTCCAGAACATCAACTACTTCCATGCTTTTATCTTATATTATTAACAGCCCCTTCCAACATAAAAAAGTTAGAATGGGCATAGCCCACATAACCCTAAAGAGTGGGAGAAAGATCAAAGGTGATGGTGGAGTTATATACAGAGAAGGTAGGGTTTAACAAATGAGTATGACTCCTGAATGATTATATTGGTATATCTTTTAGTTTCCAGTGTCTTGGAGCAGCCACAAGGAAAAACTTAAAATTGTGGAACCTGTAATCAATACCAAACTCTGGGATCTGTTCTATAACTAATTGTTGTGGTATGCTTTGAAATTTATTGCTTTTTTGTATGTATGTTATTTTTCACAATAATGTTTAAAAAAGGACATTGGCTTGTAAAATAATATAAGGTGTACTGTACAATAAAACTTTGGGTAATAATGTATGTGTTTTCATTGAGAAGTTTTTTTAAAGTGTTCATTAACAATTTTTTTTTTACGTTTCTAAGACAAGGTATTGAGTAAGTGAAAATTCGTTTCAGATTATTTTAAGATAAGATCTTTATATGGAAGTTGTTAAAAAAGTAAGCTTACAAGGTTAATTTCCAGTGCAATGTTCATTGGTATTAAAAAAAATTTCATCAGATGGGGTATGTATGACAACACTATAAAGTGAATCATTTGTAAAGTGAAACACTGTTAAGTGAATATATCACTTGATATAGTGCCCTTAGTGTAAAATGGCTGCTGTGTTAAACATATGGTTCCTAGCTGAAGTTTTATCACTGCTACTGTTTTTCTTCCCAAAAGATTATCTACCAGTTTGATAAATTTCATCAGTGGGAAAATATTTTCCCCTCAAGTTAGGGTTGCATTTCTGCAGCTAGAATTTTTTTTTTGCATTAAAAATACTGAATCGGGGTGGCTATGGTGGCTCAGCAGATAGAGTTTTCACCTGTCATGCCCAGAGACCCGGGTTTGATTCCTGGTGCCTGCCCATGCCAAAAACAAAACAAAACAAAACAAACCTGAATCAGAACAGGTAATCTTCTTCTAATGGTAGCTATAAGTCTTTAGCAAACTATCATTTGACAATGAGCATTGCAAAGCAACATGTCATTACATCATCATGGGCTTGTATAAAACCAGAGTTAAAAAATAAATAGAGAAAAGAATTGCCTGCCTTAATTGTCGACCCAGTCTGGTGTCCTGTGCCAGTTAAAACCACAAATGTCAGGTGCTTAGTCTGTGCAATAGCACTTTGCCCACAGGTCCACGGGACAGAGGTGGTATAGAGATGTTGCAGGTCAAATCTGCTAAGGATATAAAAGGATTTGAGGAGGTCACCATTTTGGACTTGGAATAGTAGAATTTCTTGTAAATGTCATTTGGTAAATATGAATTTGGGCATATATACTTAAGAGTAAATTTGGTATGACATAGAGTATGCGATATCTATTCAAGTTTTAGTGGGTGCAGTTTTCCAAAGTTGTTGTACCAATTTGTACTCTACTAGCAGTGTATAAGAATTTTTGTTGCTCTACATTCTTGCAAATTCTTGGTATTTTCTGTCTTTTTTTTTTGGTTAACCATCCTGGAGATATGTAGTAGAATCACATTATTGGAGTACCAATTCAAGGTATGTGTGGTGTTTTTTATTTTTTGCCATTTTCTTAATATTTTGTCTTCTTTTCCACACTTTTGTAGGAGTTCTTTATATATATGAGTCTTTTGTCATATATTATCTATTGTGGATTTCTTCTATTTTTTGTCTTTTCAGTTTCTTAATGGTGTCTTGATAGATAGAAGTTCTTTGCTTCTCTTAAGCCTTTTATTGTAAAATACTTTCAAACTTATAGAAGAGTTACAAAAATAATATAAACCCCATGCAGAGAACTCTTACAAACCCTTATTCCCCCAGATACCCAGATCCACCAATTTTAACTTTTTGCCTTATTTGCTGTTATCATTCTATCTATCCATCAGTCTGTCAATTCATCTGTCTGTCTATCACTCCATTTTCTGAACACTTCAGTGTCGGTTATAGACATCATGCTTCTTTAACACATAATACTGTCATGTACATTTCTTGAGAACAATAATAATCAAGTATGCAATCACTGTAAGTGTAGTTAAGTTAAAGAAATTTAATACTGATAGAAGGTTTATAGTCTATATTTTGGTTTTTTCATATGTGTCAGTAATGTCCCCTTGAACCTTCTCTCCTTCTTGTTAGATCCTGGCTAGGATCATGTATTGCCTTTAAATGTCATTGTCTCTCTAGTTCTCTTTCTGAGGTTTAAATTGTGGAAACATATATAAAATAAAAACTTTCCTATCTCAACCACTCCCAAGCATATTATTCAGTGGGATTAATCCCATTCACTATGTTGTAGTACCCTCACCATCTTCTATTATTAAACTTTCCCATTTCCCAAACAAAACCCTACACTCATTTTTTTAATTCCAAATGCACTGAATTTTAATAAGTTCTTCTATATACAAAGTAGAACTAAAGTAAATTAATGTCAGCAAAGCATTCAAACTATATAGATTCTTTATAAACAGTGTAGGGAGGAAAGATTCGAGATGGAAAAAAACTTATATGACTCACAGGTCATCAAAAGCTATAACCTGCCATAGCATATAGTAGTTTTCCTTGCCTGCTGCCGAGTGATCCTCAAGTTATTCACAAGAAAGGACAGTATCAGAATGATTTTTATGGCTAAATTGGCTCTGTTTGTCTTAATTAATCTCCATTCTAGCATTTTCAGAAGAATCCCAGCCATAATGCAGGTAAAGAAAACAGGTATAGCGTAATATTGCTTCTCTCATTCTATCCAAAATTCTCTGATATGGAGGGCTTGTTAACTCTCTTTTGACCAGGTAAGACTGGTTGGGGTAGGGATATTTCATTTTTGCCATTCTCTCAATCACTTCTTTGCGCTGAGATAACATTGTCCTCACTGTACGCCTGTGGTTGAGAAACTTATTTCTCTTTTCCCCTCTGATCTTTTCTCCGTCCTGCTGTTGGAGTGGATCTTCCAGTGGGGAGGAAAGGAATTGCTTATCAGAGTTGAGAGTCAAGTTGCTCAGATTCTTTATTAACAATTCTGAGGAGAAAGGATGAGAGGCCGCCGAGTCTTTCTGGGCACCGTCTTCAATAGATATCAGGGAAAACTCCTGGGTCGAGGCTGGATTAAGCTTCTGTGTTGGGTCCATGGAGATCTAGCACAGCTCTAGAGTCCTCCCAGATCTTTGGGTCCGAGTAGGAAGTTGATGCTAAAGGTCCTCAAACAGCTATGAGATAGTCTGGAAAGAAACCACAGCCCAGACAAAACCCTACACTCATTTTGCATTTACTTTCCATTCCCACCCCACCCTCTCCACCCCAGCAAGTTGTGCTCTAATTTCTGTGTCTATGAGCTTGCATAGTCTCCATTTCCTTTGTAGTTATCATGGGGCTTAAATTTAACATCCTAATTCTGTAACAGTCTTTACTGTAACAATCTTGTTTGCTTGATTACCAACTTAACTTCAATAGTATATACAAACTATATTCCTATAACTTCCCCCCATGTGTAGTTCTTGTCACAAATGACATGTTTATATATTATGAGCCCAAACCACTGATTAATCATTATACTTTATGTGTTTGCCTTTTAGATCCTGTACTCTGCTGTAGGAAGTAAAGAATGGAGTTACAAACCAAAGTATAATAGTACTAGCATTTACTTACTCTTCTCTTTATCCTTACTGGAGATAATTATTTCTTCATGTGCCTTCAACCTATTGTCTATTGTCCTTTCCTTTCAACCTGCAGAGCTCTCTTTAGCATCTCTTAATGTGCTGGTCTGCTGGTGAAAAACTCTGTCAGCTTTTGTTTATCTGATAATGTCTTAATTTCTCCCTTATTTTAAAAGACAGTTTTACTGGCTATAGAAATCTTAGTTGGCAATTTTTTTCAATCCAGCACTTTAAATATGTCATTGACTTCTTGCCTCCATGGCTTGTGATGAGAAGTCAGCACTTATTTTTATTCAGGCTCCCTTGTATTTGACATGTTGGCTCTATTGTGGTCTTCAGAATTCTCTCTTTATATTCAGTATTCGCCCTTGATTATAGTATGCCACAGTTTGGGTTTACTTCATCTAGCCTGTTTGGAGTTCATTGAGCATTTTGGATGTGTATCTTCCTGCTTTCATTAAATTTGGGAAATTTTCAGCAGTTATTTCTTTGAGTGTGCTGTCTGCCCCTTTCTCCCTTTCTTCTCCTTCTGGAACCCTACTGTATTAGTCAGGGTTCTCCAGAGAAACAGAACCAATAGGATATATATATGTGTGTGTGTGTATATTATGAGATTTATTATAGGAATTGGCTCACATGACCATGGGGATTGGCAAGTCCAAGTTCCTTAGAAGACCTCAAGCTGGGAATTCTGATGAAGGTTTTGATGAATTCCCAAGGAGAAGCTTGCTGGCTGAAGTAGAGATAAAAATTCTTCTTTGTAGACTGCTGAAATCATCAGTTTTTCTTTTAAGGCCTTTAACCCATTGGATGAGGCTTCTCTGAATGCTGAAGGCAATTTCCTTTGTTGATTGTATGTATAATCAGCCATAGATGCAATCAAGTGACTGAGTATTTAAATCCATGTCCTCACGGTAACAATCAGGCCAGTGCTTGCTTGACCAAGGAACTAGAGACCATAACCTAGCCAAGTGGACACATATACTTAACCATCACAATCACAGTTCATATGTTGGTACACTTGGTTTCCCACAGGTTCCTCAGGCTCTGTTCACTTTTCTTCATTCTTTCTCCCTTTACTCCTCAGACTGAGTGATGTCAATTTTCTTAACTCACGTTCATTGATTCTCTTTTCTGCCAGCTTCAGTCTATTGTTGGACCTCTCTAGGGAATTCTGTTACTGTGGTCTTCAGCTCAGTTTGGCTCCTCTTCATGATTTCCATCTCTCTATTATTATTCTCTTTGTGTTCATCTATTATTTTTCTGATTTTCTTTAGGTTTTTTTGTCAATGTTTTCCTTTAGCTCTTTGAGAATATTTAGGAGCATTTTTAAAGGGTCTTTGTCTGTTATGTCCCAAGTCTGGTTCTCCTCATTGATGGTTTTAAATACTTTAAATTTCTCCTTTCCCTGTTTCTTTGTATGTTTTGTAATCCTTTGTTGAAACTTGGACATTTTGATATTTTAAAATGTTTTTAATGTATTACCACTGGAATTTAGACTCTGAGTCCTCTGTTCCTTAAGCTTGTATCCAGCTAGTGATATGACAGAGCTTTCCTCAAATGTAAGGAGTAAACAAACAAACAAACAAAAACAAAAAAGAGAAAAAAGAAAACATCTTTCCCGGTCTTTGAAGATTGACCTTTGCAAGTACTATCTTTCGGGGTTTATGGATAAGAGTTTAGAGAATAGCTCAAAGTCAAAGCATAGGGGCCTGCACTGATCCTTTCTTTGTATGCATTTTGACTTGGGCATATACATCTGGCCCTGGGAATTCCCTCCTTTACAAGGATACAAATGTCCCCTCTTCCCTAACTGTTGAAGTAAACAGTTTCTTCAAGGTCTAGGCACTATACTGTATGTCCTACAGCCAACAATCTCATGCCTTAAGCAGTGACTTGACTCCTTACCTGCAGTGTTCTGTAGGAGAGCTTTGTGAACTTCTACAGTCAGGACAAGTTCTGGGATAGCAAGTCTCTCAGGCCATCACCATAGACTGGGCCAGATATACATGCTTCTAGTATCTGCATGGGGGTTTCTCTGCTCCCTCTGGATCTGGGAACAGGGATTCACACTAGAAGAGTGGACCTTGGCCAAACAACTGAGAGATGTGGGCACCACAAAATCCTACCACCTTTGTCTTGATCCAGCGCTTGCCTGTTATTGCATTTAAGTGTTTTCTGGAGCTTTGAAAAGGATATTTCTGCCCATTCTTGCTGATTGTTCACTGCTTCTTGGGAGAACAAGGGCCTATTGCGTCTTGTTCTGCCGTCTTGCCTAGGACACAAAAAAGTTAATTTATCTTTTTTTTTCAATTCTTTATGATGAGCTCGTTCGTATTCTATTTATGAACTTTTTGCCTACTAAAAGATGTGAAGCTTCTCTATGTTTTCTTTCACATTTGAATCAACAGTCCATCTGGTGTGAGGTGGAGGTTAAGACTTTTTTCCCTTACATATATCCAATTGACCCAACACCAATTATGGGAAAGATTATGGGAAATGCAATTTCCCCATTGCACTTCTAGGTCTCCTTTGTCTTAAATAGATAAAATAAGTATAGGTTTGTTTCTGGACTATTTTGTTTCCATTCATCTATTTTTTCCATCTTTGCACCAATATCACTCTCAATTACTATAGATTTTCAAGAGGTCTTGATATCTGATAGTGAAGTTACCCAGCTTCATTCTTTATGGTTGCCTTAGGTCTTCTTGGCCTTTTGCATTTCACATATGTTTTAGAATTAACTTTTCAATTTGTACACATACAGCATACACACACACACACACACACAAATTATGCTGGGATTTTGAATGGTATTGAGTTGAATCTATGCATCTTTCAAATTGTAAAATGACAACATAACCCTCTATTTATGTCTTTTTAGTTTCTTTCAATATTGTTTTGTAATCGTAAGTGTATATGTCTTACATATAGTTTTTCAGAGTTATTTCTGGGTCTTGATATCTTTCAAATGATATATGATATTATTCTAAAGTTTGATTTCCTCTTTATTATTTATATATAGAAATTGATTTTTGTAAATTAGCTTTGTCTTGTATCCTATAACCTTGCTAACTCCATTTATTAATTCTAATACTTTGACTATGGATTATTTTGGCTTATCTATGTATACAGACATGTAGTTGTTTTTACTTCTTCCTTTTCAACCCCTACCTCTTTCTGAAACCATGTTCTTCTATATACTGATATTTTAATTTTAGTCTTTTTTTCTCATTTCTTCATTTTATTCTCTCCTTTTTTATAATTCAGGATAACTGTAAAACTCACAGTTCTCAGCTTCCTGAAGTCTACAGTAGCCCTTGATTGGACAGTTATCACAGTTGGAAAATGATAGTCTTTCTACTTAGGATTGTTTGTAACTATATTTTGGCCAATCATTCCTCAGTGTCATAGTTGAATTCCTTCAAAACTCTCAAGTAATTTCTAGATTGTCTCTTTTAGTCTGTTCATTTGATATGATCAAATCTCTGTTTTAAAAATATTAATGTAAAATGGTAACATCTTGGTCAGTTTAGCTGAATTTGCGTTTAGGTGAGTAGTACAACATGGCTGGAATTTAGGGTGGTGAAGGTGTAAGTGTTAAAGCTGAAAAGATAGGTTGGGTTCACATTATAGAAAGACTTACATTGCTGTGGTTTACTTATTTCATGACTACCAGAGCATCCAGACACTGGTCTTTCTACAATTGTTCTTTGGAACAGTTAGAAGTAATTGTCTTCTGGGCCAAAACTGTCTGTCTCATGTTTTCCTGCCTTTTGTATGATGGCCATTCTAGTTTGCAAGCTGCCAGAATGTTTTATACTGGAAACAGAATAGCTTGTAAAAAGGGGAATTTATTAAGTTGCAAGTTTACAGTTTCTAACACTGAAAATGTTCAGATTAAAGCAAGGCTATTAAAATGTCCAATCTAAGGCATCCAGGGAAAGTCACCTTGGTTCAAGAAGGCTGATGACGTTCAGGGTTTCTCTCTCAACTGGAAAGAACATGGTGAACACACAGTCATCTGCTAGCTTTCTCTCTAGGCTTCATGTTTCATTAAGTTCCCCCAGGGCGTTTTCCCCCATTATCTCCAAAAGTCTCTGGCTGCACGGGCTCTCGTGGCTCTTTCCAAAATGGTTCCCTCTTAAAAGGCTCCAGTAAGCAACCCCACCTTGAATGGGTGGAGACATATCTCCATGGAAACCATCTAATCAAAAGTTGCAACCCACAATTGAGTGGGTCACATCTCCATGGACACAATCAAAAAGCCCCCATCCAGCAATTCAGAATGAGAAATAAAGAACTTGGCTTTTCTGGGGTACACAGCAGATTCAAATGGGCACAATGATCTTCCATTTTATCCTATCTTATTATATCCCAGAAATTTACCTATCTACCAGGTACCAGCACTGCTAGAATCATGATAAGGTATACAGTAACATTAGACAAACTTTACTTAATTACTAAATTTACGACATTTATTTAAGGCTTAATATGTGCCAAGAACTGTGCTGTTTCAGATAGATTAGCTTATTAAATCTTCAAAAGAAAACTAGGAGATAGTTAATATTAGCTCCAGTTTTATAAGTAAAGAAACTAAGGCTTGGAGGAGTTATCTAAGTCACTCAAGGTCATACCGCTGGTAAATGGAGTCTTTTTTCAAAAGTAAGCATTATAGTGTGTGCTTTTACTACTCACATTCCTTCAGAGTGGAGCAGGGAGAGAGTAGAGCATCAAAGATAGCTTCGTGGAAGAGGCAAAACTTGGGCTGGTTTCATTTACCTTCCTGTATTAGTTATCTATTTCTGATAACAAATTACCTCAAAACTTAAGCATGTTAAAACCACAAATTTATTTTCTCACAGTTTCTGTGGGCCAGGATTCTGAGGATTGCTTAGTGGGGCTCTCTGGCTGAGGGCCTCTTGTATGATCTCAATCAAGGTGTCAGCCTGGGCTGCAATCATTTCACAGCCCTAATGGCAAAGGAGCTGCTTTCAAGTTCACTCCCATGGCTGTTGGCAGGCCTCAAGTCCTAGTGGGATTTTGGTTGGACATATCAGTTCCTTGCACTGTGGGCCTCACCATAGGGCTACTCACTGCATGATATCTGCTTCCCCTAGAGTAAGGGATGAGAGAGAGATTTCAAGAATGGGGAGTCATAGTCTTTTTCTAACCTGATTTTGGAAGAAACTTCCTATTTATTTTGTGTCTGTATTCTATTAGAAGCAAATCACTAGGTCCAGCCTACATGCAAGGGGATGGGATTTTATACAAGGGCCTGGATACCAGAAAGCAGGAATAATTGGATTATATTTTAGAGGCTGCCCACCAGTTCTCCCTTTGGCTTTTTAGGGGTGACTATTTCAACCTGATTCTGGAAAGGATTTTTTAAATTTCTGCTAATTTAAATCACAACCAAATTATACACTTTTTTTTTTTTTTAAGTTTTTTATTTTATTTTATTTTTTTACATGGGCAGGCACCAGGAATCAAACCCAGGTCCTCTGGCATGGCAGGCAAGCATTCTTGCTTGCTGAGCCACCGTGGCCCTATGATACACTTTTTAAAATTAAGATTTCTCTATGCGCCACACATCTATTGTGTGCCTCTGCCAGTGTGTTTTCTGTTCTACAACATAATGCCACTCTTGTTCTACAGAGTAGCTCATTCTTTTTCACATCAATTGATACTCCTCTAGTGACAAGCTCATATCTCTTACCCAAAGTTTATATCCTATGGCTCTTCATTTGTCTTCCAACAACCTTCTTTTAGATTTTCCACTTTTGCACTGTACTTTATAGGCCTCAAATGAAACTCATGTTTTCCTACTTTGTTAGGAATGAGAAATTATTTTAAGACCAAGAAGGGAGAGTTGATAGAAAGGCAATGTCACAATGGTCTAAATATTTTTTGACCTTAACAAACTCTACATGCTCATTCAGATATCACCCTTACTCAATCATATAATTACTGATGGTGTCTGTTGCAATTAAATGTGAACTTCTACCAAATCTACTCAGCTACCTGCATTTGTGTCCATATACTCTGTTTTCCCTCCTGTTCATGTTTCCAGCAAAGGCCAAATTGTGCACTCAGGCATTGGGACCCATCTCCTTTCTCGTGTTCGAGGTCTGAAGTCCATTTCTTCTAACATGATTAAGGATGTTGTTCTATCAATAATTTTTTTTCTGTCATCAATTTTTCCATCTCTACAAGATCTTTCATCATCATACCAATATAGTTTTTTTCCCCCATTTAAAAATTTTTCTCTTGACCCCACTTATTTCACCAAAAATCCTGAGAGTTGTCTATAATTGCTGTTTCCAGTCTTCTCTAATTCACTATTGAATCTTCTCCAGTTAGGCTTTCAACCTCACCAGTCCACTAAAATTGTTCTTATTAAGATCACCAATGACCTCCGTGTTCCTAAATCCAAGGGTCAAATTTTATACGTATTTGACCTATTAGCAACTTTTTATACAATTGATTACTCTCTCTTCTTTGTAATACTTCCTTCCCTTGGCTTTCAGTCCACACTTTCCTACTTGCCTACACTTCACTGGTCGCTCCTTCCATGTCATGTTCTTCATTAGTTTCTCCTCATCTTCACAACCTCTTCATGTTGGAGCTCCTCAGGGTTCATCCCCTGTATTTCTTTTCTATCTATACTTACTCTGTTTTAAATAGTATTTATATGGTGATGATTCCCAATCAATTTCTAATCTAAACTTCTTATTGAATTCCAAACTTGTGTAGCTACCACCTATTTAGCATCTATCTTTGTAAATAGGGGTCTCAAACTTAATATGTCCAAAACTAAGCTCTGATCTCCACACCTTTATATTCACAACCCCTTTTGCCCCTGCAGCCTTCCAAATCAGTTAATGACTCAGATGGTCATTAACTTGTAGCTTGTCATTAACCTACTTTTTTTTTTTTTTGTCCAATATTCAATCTGTTAGCAAATCTTATTGGCTATACCTTAATCTGACTATTTCTCACCAGCTCCATTGTTGCCTCTTTGGTCCTAGCCACAATCATTTCTTACCTGGATTATTACACTAGACCTGTAACTGACCTCCCTGATTTGGCCCCTACTCCACTTCAGGCTATTGCAACAAAGAAGCTAGAATGATCTGTTTTTTTGTTTTTTAATTGTTATTTTTAAAATTAATTTAAAAAATATATAACAACAAACTCAAACATTCTTAACATATGATCATTCCATTCTACATACATAACCAGTAATTCACAATATCATCACATAGTTGCATATTCATCATCATGATCATTTCTTAGAATATTGGTATCAATTCAGAAAAAGAAATAAAAAGACAACAGAAAAAAATTCATACATACCATACCCCTTAAAAACTCTCCCTTTCATTGATCACTAGCATTTCACTGTAAATTTATTTTAACATTTTTCCCCCTATTATTTATTTTTATTCCATATGTTTTACTCGTCTGTTGATAAGGTAGATAAAACGAGCATCAGACACAAGGTTTTCACAATCACACAGTCACATTGTGAAAGCTATATCATTATACAATCATCTTCAAGAAACATGGCTACTGGAACACAGCTTTACATTTTCAGGCAGTTCCCTCCAGCCTCTCCATTACATCTTGACTAACAAGGTGATATCTATTTAATGTGTAAGAATAACCTCTAGGATAACCTCTCCACTCTGTTCGGAATCTCTCAGCCATTGACATTTTATTTTGTCTCATTTCGCTCTTCCCCCTTTTGGTCAAGAAGATTTTCTCAATCCCTTGCTGAGTCCCGGCTCATTCTAGGATTTCTGTCCTACGTTGCCAGGAAGGTCCACACCCCTGGGAATCATATCCCACTTAGACAGGGGCAGGGTGGTGAATTTGCTTGTTGTGTTGGCTGGAGAGAGAGACCACATCTGAGTAACAAAAGAGGTTTTCTTGGGGTGACTTAGGCCTAAGGTTTGACCTATCCTTTGTGGGGTTAAGTTTCTTATGAACAAACCCCAAGATTTGGGAGTTGGCCTATTGCTTTGGTTGTCCCCACTGCTTGTGAGAATATCAAGAATTCTCCACTTGGGGAAGTTGAATCCCCCCCCCCCCCCCCGTTCTCACCATTCCCCCAAGGGGACTTTGCAAATACCTTTTTACTCACTGTTCAAATCACTCTGGGATTTATTGGGGCATTACTCTGGACAAACCTACAAAATATTATGCCCTACTTAAGGTTCCATGTATGAATGATCTGGTTTAAACTATCAAGTCACTTCTCTGCTAAAAATCTTAACTTAAGTAAAAGATAAAGTCCTAAAAGACTTTACACCACTAGGCCCTAAAAGATCTGCCTGTGCTCCCCTCACCTCTTTGACCTGATCTCCTACCATTCTCTTCCTGTTCCTAGACCATATCCCCATGCCCCCACTTCAGCACCCATGCACTTGCTGTTTCCTTTGTCTGGAACATTTTTCTCATCTTCCTTGAGTGTTTTCTCAGACGTCACCTTCACAGTGAGGCCTTCCCTGACCAATCTATTTTTTTTCCCAGGTATTTAAAAATTTCAGCATTTGCACCCAACACTTTCCCCCTTCTATGTTTTATTTTTCTCCATTTTATTTATCATCATTTCATATGCTGTATAATTTATTTTGTTTATTGCTTGTTCTTCTCCACTAGAATATAACCTCCTTGAAGGTAGGGATTTTTCTGTTTTGTTAAAACTGTATTCCTAGCATCTAGAACAGTACTTGGCATATAATAAACATTCCATAAATACTTGTTGAATGTTGAGTGAATAAATGAGTGTGTGAGAAGTCAAATTTGTGTGGCTAAAAAAGGAGTTCTATAATTTTTTTTCTGCACGGGCAGGCACCAGGAATCAAACCCAGGTCTCTGGCATGGCAGGTGAGCACTCTGCCACTAAGCCATGGTGGACTGCCCTCTATGATGTTTTAAAAGCTTTATCTTTTTTAGGGGATACTTCCTTTTTTCCTCAGGGAAACCCTGAGGATATATTGCATGCAAATAGATCCTGGGGTACAATAAGATAGAACTGCTTCCTGACTTCATAGGGTTTAGGTCTCTTCATTTTTGGTTTCCCCAAGGGACTGTAAGAATGAATTTTTGTCTTTAACAGATAAACAGTAATGTTATCAATGTAATCTTAGTATCTTTAGACATAGAAATAGAAAAGTTTTGTGACTCTCAGCCTTTACATCCATATTTGTTTTTACCTGGCTTTCTGTTTCACCTAGGCCATTAGTAACTAACTTTCATACACTTTGTTTCACACACTTATACATGTATTTGGTATTGTGCATATTAACATTTTTTTCTCCCATTGATGAAATCCCAGTGAAGTGATCCTATACAGATAGGTGGGTAAATAACATTTCCTTGTTCACCTGGACTGGAAGTCTTAAGATAAATTTTTGTGTGTGGGGTGAAAATGAAATGCTTTTCCCTCCCAAGCTTCCTGTATTTTTCATATAGAAAGAGATGCAAGATATTATAATACCCTCCAAATACAATCAAGTCTTTTGCAGTGTTTTTCAAATTATCCTTTTCTCCAGCCATCACTATGACCTAAAATTTCATTGCTTAACTGGATAATATCATCACTGAATTAAGACAATATTGTGATCTATTGGCATCCCTACTTCCTGCTCCTACCCTGCCTTCATATTGTATTTATACTTAAATTTGCATTATATTGTAAAAATAAATATAATATTTAATAGAGACCCATTTAGCTCTTTAATCCACTTTCACTTTTCACCAAGGAACTCTTAGCTTTAGTTATATTCTGCACAGAGTAGCTGTTTATTCCCATGTCAGCTGCCCTTACTGCCAGATTAACCTACATCTTTTACTTCCTTTAGGATCTAGCTAAAAATTTTTTTCATTTCTTTTTAATATATTGATTTCAACATTCCTTGATTTTAAATGCCATAACAATATATGTAGCATTTCAGTGTTTATATAGTGCTTAAAATTTGTCTCTACTAATGTAATTGCAATGATATTTTAAAAATAGCTGTTGTTTTAATATTTAATATTAAAAGGAAGATAAAATCAGCAATTTTATGAGCAACTTAAAGACATAGTTATATTGGTAAAAAAGGGATTGTAAATTACTGGTGTAAACAGAAGCATTTTCTATGGAATGTGAATGTATTGGTGAGTGTTAGTTATGATAGATGGAATTCATTACATTATCTTGTAGCCATATCTCAGTTGCATAAACTACTTTTGCTATCTTCTTATAATTTATTTATAAATTGGTTGTGACTTTATTTGGGTACATTTAAAAAAAATTTTAGCTTACCTGTGCATACACTTTCCAATACTGACTTGGTTCAGAGTATATGTGAGGGAGGAATGGGATGGTGATTTAGGAAAGGTGGGGGAAACTCTGGGTTAAATAATCAAATTAATTCTGCATAGTTATTAAAAATGTAAAAAGCATTTTTGGGGGGATCTTTTAACCCAATATTTTATAGCCGACTATTTTTTCCCTGCTCTTAACTTTTACATGGGTGAGTGATATTTTGTTCTATAAATGCATCCTATTAAAAAAAAAAATCTAGAATCTTAACCTCGTTGCCAGATAAATCAAAAGGATTGACTGTATCCTCAGTGGAATATTCCTAATTCCTGAGTAGAAGCAGGTTTGCCCGAAGATAATTTTAATATTTTTACTGAGAAATAGGCACATAGTCCTACCAAATTATACAGTCAATAGTTCCCAACACCATCACGTGGTTATGTACTCTTCACTATAATTTTTAGAACATTTGCATCATTCTAATTTTCTAATAATTGAAAAATGTTACAATCATCCTAGCACTTTCCAGAGGTGTTAGCAAGAGGCAAGTGAATGGCACTCATCCTTGATAGACAATTTTTAATGCTGACACGTGCTTAGAGATACAAACATTGGAAGGTACTTTGCGTGAAAAATTTAAAGTGTACGTTTTTCCTCCAGTGTTCTAAGGAATGGGCACTGCAAGCACGACCAACCAAAGTCGAGCTTGGCCAAGCGGTTGAAGGGCAGCATCTGAAATATAACCGTTTCAGCTTTCTGCTCCGGCGGAGACGCGCCTGCCCACCCACCTGGGCGCGAACTGTTGCGCCGGACCTTGGTTTGAGATCAGCCGGGCGGGAGCCTCCCAGTGCATCTCGCAAGCAAGAAGCCTCGGGCCGAGTCTGCCGCGGCTTCCCCTCCCGAGCCCTGCTCCGCCCAGCCCCCTCCTCACCAGTTCCCTTGTCTCGCCAAGACGACACCCCGTACGCCGGCCCAGCCCTCTGCTTCGCGCGCTGGGAAAAGCGCGCGGCAGTTAAAACCGTTACCATCCCCTAGTTTTGAACTGGTTCAAACTTGGCTTTCAGCCCCCGCCCCCTCCGTCGGCCCCGGGAACTCCAAGGCGGCGGTTCCCGCCAAGAGCAGCGAGTGCGTTGTCCCGCCTCCGTGCGGCTTCCCGCCACCCCCACTCCCTTTCTAGTGTCCTCGCTCGCGGCTTGAGTGTTTGGCTTCCATAAAACTCCCCACGTCCCGGCCTGTCTGCCCACTGTCTTCTCGAGAGACGCGGTGTGTTTAACGCAAGAACAAAGAGAAGGCGGCTGCAGCACTTTCGTACCGAAAACCCGCGTCCCTCAGATCGAGCCCTACGCCAGTGCGCGCACGCGCCGGCCCGCGCCCGGGTGTAAGTCTTGAATGTGCCTCTGTGCGTGGGTCTCCCCTCGGCGCCTCGGAGCTCTCCTGCCCTTGTGATTGGACGGGAGCCTGCCTCTCATCCCGCCAATCGGGGCGGCGCTTGATTGTAGAGGGGGGGCCAAATAAAAACGATGGCGATTGGGCTGCGAGGTTTGGCGCTTGGTCCGGTAGCGTCCGACACCCGCTGGGACACAGAAGGCAGTGGAGAACCGGCTGCGTTGGTGGCGCGCGGGAGAGGCGCGCGGGAGCGACGCGGGCTGGGGCGAGGGACGAAGGTAACGCATAGCTGCCGGGCGGTACTAGCTGGCTGGGCTCTGGGAGTCCAACTGTGGGCGGCGGCGGCGACAGGACATCACTACCGCTTCTTTCCCTGTGTCTGGGTATCGCCCAGAGCGGGGTTTACCCTGGGGCACCGCTTTTGTGTGCGGTGGGGGGTGAATAGGGAGCCCTTGTAAAGGGGTCGCGAGGTCCGGACTGATCCGAGTGGCCCACGAGTGGGGCAGTAACGGACACCCTGAAGATCCAAAGCGGGAGTAGGGGCGGTATTCGGGCGGGGGGGCGTGTGGAGATTTTTTTTCTCTCCATTTCTGCCCCTTCTGTGGGCGCGGGATTTGGGTTTGGGGGCGTTCTGGTGCCCAGTACTGAGTGGCAGCCCCGAGTCTGAAGTCTCCTTTGTGTGGAGCTTCCGTGCCGGGGCGGCGGGAGCGCTCCGGGTGTGACGGGACAGACACAACTTGGTGGGACCTCGCCACCGACTCTTCACTCAGACAAAGGACAGACTGTCTCCGGGAAGGACCTCGGGCGTGAGGGAAAGGGGCAGTGACACTTAAGTCTCTGACAGCAGGCGGGAGAGGGGCGTTAGGAGGTTCTGGCCGCAGCCGCCAAGATGGGAAGCATTCGGTGTCCCCACGCCGCGCACCCCCCGGCGGCTCTGCTCCGCCGCCCCCCCCCCCCCCCTTTCCGTAGCACGCAGACTCTTGGGGCAGTGCGACCACAGTTGCGGTGGGACAGTGTGCACAAGATACGAACTCTGAGCAGCTTCACCTGTGATGTTTTCACCCTAAAAGCAACCTAAATGACCTCCAGTCTCCAGCCGTTTAAGGAAATTTCGGGCTGCCTTAGCCTTCTCGATGGGCTTTTTTGTTAAGTTTGGGGGAAGAGTAAGGGGGCATATTTTTACTGGTTGTGTTCTTTTTAGGACTTTCCGTTGAGTTCCCACTGAGCACTATATCGCCCCCATCCCCTTATTCCCCCAGATCTGTGTCACAAGGTTACTTTTTGAAAATGAGAGGAATCGAGAGGCACGGAATTTTGGAAAACTTAGTTAAAGCCTACTAAGTCCTCACTATAAAGAATCATAATCTTAAAAAAAAAAACACACAAGCTGTTTTGGCCAGTTGTCAGATAACATCTGAGAATGGCGACAGGTGCTATAATTGGGAAACGATTATTCCCCAAATCCTTAGGGGTTGAGTGAAGATGAGGTGGTAGAATAGTTGATCAAAATAAAAAATGCCACTGACGAATGCGTTCAGTTTATACGGTGAACAGTTTATTAACTGGTCTTGTTTTCTGTGAACAATAGCTTTTTGAGTCAAAAGACTCAAAAAAGTTTTTTTTTTGAGAACTAGAGGAAGAAATGTTTGTCGTCTAAGAAATAGTGCTGCCCACAGTTAAACTAAACTTCCTTTGTTTATCACGGTCTGCAAAATTTGAATTCTTTTGGAAATAAAAATCTGCCTTCTGTATTTAAAAATATTTTTGTTCGAGGTTTATTTTCTAGGCTTCAAAGACCATTATCAGTTTAGTTTTATAGCATTTTAATGTAACATAAAAATGCTTTTTATTAACTAAGTCTTAACGCTAATGTTGGCACAGTTGAATATAGTGTGTACTTTTGGAGTTTGGGAGTTCATTTTCCATTACTCTTCATTCATGAGCTTTAGCAGTTATTTCACATTTAGTAATAAAATGCAGAGCAAGTATGTAATCCTAGCTCATTTGTTGATCATTTTATTTGCAAGAAAACGAAAGTATTTATGATTTATTTTAATTTCCTGCTTATAGCCATAAGGTTAGGAATAGGTAGGATTGTATTCCTAGAAGTAAGGGTCAAAATCCTGTTACCCTTGTTTTGGAGATATGAAGGGAATGTGATGTTTTGAGTCCTGAAAACAACTTAGGAAACTTATGTCTTAAATTCCAATTTCTGGGGGGACTGACTATATTCAAAGAAATATTTAGAGAAAAGTAGGCACTATTTAATTCACATTGTTCTGACAATCTTTAATGGGCGTCTACGAATTTAGGGATTTGTACAAACGGAGGCAAAAATGCAGTGTAGAAATCTTTTTTTGCAAACGTTTTGCCGTTTTGAACGTCGTTGAACAGACATTTCAGATGCTGCTTTAGGTGTTGAGGGAGCTAGTTAAATAAATGTTTATGTTTATATCAGTTACTGAAAATTTTATGTTAGAAAATTCCGTTGACAATCTTTCCCACTTTTATTAGCAGATCCAATCATTCAGATTTTGGCAGAAATTTGAATATTTTAGGATAAATTCTAATTTTGTCCTTTTGTACCTTATTTGATAATTATTATCTTTGTAATTGCCACAAAATGTTTTTTAAAAAGCTTTTTGGGAAGTTACTTTTTAAAGTATTAGTATTTTTTTGTGTATGTGGGTGGAGAATTGAGAATTTCTTTAGTCAAGTACCAGCAATGAAAAAGCACTTGTTGATTTAGTGTTGTTAGGCAAAAAAAAATCTAATATTTTTCTGCAGGTGTTGGCCATTTAAAAATTTTAGGTACATTTCCCCAGGCCACTCTGGTGTTTTTCCGGGTTATCTCCTGTCCTTTGAACTGGCATGCTGAGTATGAATTAATTTTAATATTGACCTAAATAACAGTGATTAAGAAAGTTGATCTGCTGTTGCTTTTTAGAAACCAACAAGGGAAAAATCCTTCAATAATACAATGCATGGGCAATTACAGATGACTTATGGCTTAGCCTTGAAGTCTTTCTGTCAGCACAGATGATGAAAATGTTTTCTGTAAATTATGAATTATGCACTATATGGGGGACAGCTTAAATCCAGAGGAACAATTCATTAAATTCAGAGAAGGGTCAAGTCAGGCCTTCCCTGAATTCCCAAGCACTCTTATGTTCCCACACTTTGTTCATACTTTATTATAGCATGTATCAATTTATTGTAATCACTTGCTTATGCATATGTCTCCTTCACTACACTGTAAGTGCCTTGAGGCAGAAGCTCTGTCTTATTTTTCTTTGTATACCTTTGCCTGGCTTGGTGGTTACTAGAGAATAGGGGTTTAATAATTGAATGAATGAAGGAAATTTGGAAAGTGTAGAGAAAATTTGCAAAGCAAACAGTATATATTAATATTTATATTGTGAGGAAAATGTCTTTGAGAGTAAGTAATTATAAAGAAAAAGAATTGTTAAAGCAAACAAGCCCCATGGTTTATTGGATTCTGTTCTGATATTCTGTGATATTAAAAAATGGATATCCTTTAGATACAACAATTTTATTTGAGGCATCTGGATGTCCAGTATATAATATCTGCGTAAGTTGATGAGATATTGATATTGATGATCCTTGAACAAAGATATCAGTGTGTAGTAAATCTCTTAATTGAAAGGTGTGTTCATGTAATTGAGTTCTTAGAATAATTCAAGATAGATTTTGAAGCTAAAAACTGAAGTAGTAAAAATGTATAATTACGGGTTATTTATTGGGATGCTTCCCATTGTTTTAAAAATATATGGTAAATAAAGATTAACAAGTTAAATGTTATAGTTGATTAATTTCTAAGGGGGTTGCATTCTTCTATATCTTGCCACTGCACACTACTTGGTACAAAAATGAATAAAGCGCCTACTGTTTGCCAGTAGAATTTGCTTTATTTCAAATTCTTAAAAAAAGTACCGATACGGAAACTAGCTTAAAGAGGTTAAGAATTTGCCCTATAATTTCGGGCTAGAAATTTGTAGTCGGGAATCCAAGCTTAATTTCTGTTTGACTCCAAATTATCTACATTTTCCATATTATCTGCTGGCCTCCAAGAAGAGTGAATAATCAATCAGGAAGTTACTTTTTTTTAAAAGCAAGTAATCTGGTTTTATGGGCAGAGAAATAAAATGCCCTGAACTAAAAGATGTCTGAGGATTGCTTTCTCAGCCAGAGGTGTAATAAGTAGCATCTGGGAGCTGCATAGTAGAATTTTAAGAGTGCCTTTCTCAGCCACATTGCTTGGGTTCCAATTCTTGATAGGCTAGTTTGTACCTTGGACAGGTTATCATATCGATGTTTGAATTTCCTTATCTTTAATTGGTGAGGATAATGACAGTATTCCATAACGTTAGGATTAAATGAATATGCGTGAAACTAGAACTGTATCTGTCATACTGTTTCATAAATGAATTTTAATTATTGTTCAGTATTGTTTTTAAGATTGATGTAATTTCTTAATCATTTCAAGTTTAAATATTTGCTTAGTACCCATTAAATAAAGAAATGTTTCTGCAAATCTATTTCTGTTTACTTAGAAATGTTCTTATTTATTACATAAAAGTTATTTATGTTCAATCAAAAATACTGAAACAACTCAGACCTTTATAAAATGAAAGCTTCCTTGATCCCTGTAATCCCATTCCTTACCCTTAACACTTTGGTGTGTATTTCTCCCAAACTTTTTTCTATCTATTCATATTGCATGTATTTTATATTTTATACATATATTTTACAAAAATAGGATCAAATTATTTAGTTCTAATGCAACTTTTTAGGTCAATACAGAGAACTATTTCATTTAATAGCTGATATTTTCTTTGGACTTGCCATGTGCTTCATACAATTCTACGTTATGTTCATTATTTTATATACTATTTATAAGAGATGGAGAGATTAGGTAACAACTAATTAGAGATAGAGTTAGGATGGTTTCAAAGCTTGATTTCTTAAGCTGAGGGGTCAGGGGTTAGCGCACTACAGCCTGTAGATCAAATTCATGCCTCAGCTTGTTTTTTTAAAGCCCAACAGCTAAGAATGGTTTTTAATATATTAAAAGAGTTGTAAAAAAACCCCAAAGAAAAATATGTTACAGAGACTGTATATGGCCTGCCAAAGCTAAAATATTTACCATATGGCTCCTTACAGAAAAAGATTGCCACCCCCTGCTCTAAACTGTCGGGTTGTACTTTCTCTGTAAGTGGTACAAAGTATTCCAGTTTATCAATGTCCTCTGTAGTGGACATTGCTTTCCCCACAAAAGTGAGCATCCTTATATATCTTTGAACATTTGTATGCTAACTTTCTGTAAGGAGAATTGCCTTTTCAAGATTATGCACATTTCAAATTTTAGTGGGTGTCATCCAAATTGCTTTCTAAAAAGACATTTTTAGTTTACAAAATTAACTTAATTGATTTATAATTTACATATAATAAAATCCACAACTTTAGTAGAGTTTTGACAAATATATACACCTGTGTCATCACAACTCACTTAAGGTATATAACTAAACCCACCCCCAACTACAGGTCAGAGTTTGCATGTTCAGGAACTTCATATAAGTCAGATTAAACAGTACATGCTCTTTTGAGCTTGGCTTCTTCCATCCAGCGTATTTTTGACATTTATCCATATTTTTGCTTGTATCAGATCCTTTTTATTTCTGAATAGTATTTCACGTGTGAATATACCACAGTTTGTTCATTGACCTGTTGATGGACACCTGGGCTGTTTTTTGCTATTAGTAAAGCTGCTATGACCATTTGTGTAAGACTTTTGTGAATGTATGTTTTAGTTTCTCTTGGGGTCAATACCTTGGAGTTAGATTGCTGGGTCATATGGTAATTATTTAATTTTATAAAAAACTACCTAACTGTTTTCCTAAGTGATTGTGCCACTTTATATTGAGAGTTTAGTTACAGTTTCAGAATACAGAAACAAGAATTACAGTTTCTCCACGTCTTTACTGCCACTTGCTATTGTCAGTCTTTTGAAGTTAGTGCTCTAATGAGTATGAAGTGTCACACTGGGTTTTAATTCAAATTTCCCAGATTATCATTTATGTTGAACATCTTTTTATATGCTTCTTGGTTACTTATATGCTTTTTGTCAAGGCTTTTGCCCATTTAAAAAATTGGGTTATCAAATAGATTTGTAAGAAGTCTCTATATATACAGGTTACAAATTCTGTCAAATATGTTTTGCCAATATTTTGTTTGACTTTGTCTAATTTTGACAATACACAGGTCAAGTTGAATAGTGTAAATACTAGAAGCAAAATTGTTTAAATTCAGTTAAATTTTATGAAAACAGGTTTATTCATTATCTCACAAGTCGTTTTAATTCTTAGTACAATGAAGTGATGTGTTTGTGGAAACTAAAAGAATATAATTTATGGTGTTAGGTATGTGGCAATGGAAATTTTAAAATTAACTAGTTTTAAATATAGAAAGTGATAACATTTAGTAATTCTTTGAAATTTTAATTTTGGGGTGTTTCAGATTTTTTCATTTATTGGTGAAGTTAAGCTTTAAATTTTTTTCTGCTCTTTAAAGAATGTGAAAATATTTTAAAAATAAACTTGATCCTAGAATCTAATAGGTTGAAGTGATGAAAAATTGCCGACCTTGGTCTCATTTGACAAATTTTTTTGTTTTAGAAACGATGGCTTTTCAGAATATATACTCTTGATTTGTACATACTATTTTATTTCTTCTATACTCTTGATTTCTGCATACTACTTTATTTCTTCAAAGTATCAGTTCTTTCTTTTGTCCAACCCTAATTTATCCCATAATAATTCTTAGTTTTTCCTCATTATAGAAGCCCCTTCCTTGTCTGTGTTTAAAAAAGAAGGAAAAAAAAAAAGGGCAAGCCTTTGGGTTTCTGCAGTGTGTCATGTATCACCCTGGGATAGCTTGTCATTGCCCAACTCAATCTCCCCATTGGTTGTGAGCAAGTAAGAAACTCCTGCTTTTCTTTCTCCCTCTCTCCTTCATTTTAAGCTCAAGGGAAGGAATTCCATATTATCTATATGGCAGGATTTAGAAAGGTTTTATATGCGTAGTAGATGCTAGTAAAATATTTGTGGAATTGATTTAGGACTAGAGCCTTGAAAACTTGAAATATCTCTAGCAGATATATTTAAAAGTGTTAAAAAGATAAAACCTTATGACCATTTTATCCATTTTAGTGTCGGTTTTTGATAATAAAGACCATGTTTTCATGTATTGCTGAGACATACTTGTTAGTAACATGAAAATTTAAGAAAGTTGGTTGATTTTCTTTATAGTGGAAGAATTTCAGACATCTTTAAGGCAGATTTTGTATGTTTTTGATGCAGGCAAAACTATAGTCTATAGTGAGATTTCACTGTATTCTATTAATAGGTACATAAGTTCCTGATAGAACTAACCAACATTTGTTGATAATCTTCCTGTGCCAAGTATAGATGCATCCCCAAGCCAAACGTTTTAATCTGTGTATTTGTTGAAACAACATTTTAATTGTTTAAATGTAAACACCATGCATCATTTGTTAAATGGGATAAGTAGAATCTGACCTTATGATTATAAAATTGTAATCTATGGTGATCAGCTATACATTGGGTGGGGAAAAAGCTACAGAGTATCTTTATTCATAAAATTCTAGTCTGAAATATTTCTGTATTTAAATTATTTAATCCTAGTGCAAACAAAGTTGGCAAAATTATTTTTCTTGTAGGTCTCTGCCTCAGTTAGGGGTTCTGTTGGTATCTATTGACCAAAGAAATGGCATTTATAAGCATTTTTTCTTTCTGGAAGAAATTGATAGTAGGATGCACTGGACTTAAGTACTGAAACCACCAGCTTTCACTAGGTTATAGGATACCTGGAAATCCTGAGAGATTTTGTAAGTGCTTTGGGATTAATATTTTGAACCACCCATTGCATTTATGATTTGGTCTTCAGAGTAGAGTATAGAGTGAACTGACTCAACTGACTCTTATTTGGGGATTAAGATCTAAGGCATACAAGGCAAAGATAACATGTAGGCAAATTTATGTATGAAAAGTTCTTAGGAAGATGCCATATTACAAAATACTTATCTTTAGGTCCAAAACCAGCCCAGTTTTCCTCTATTATGAGAGAACAAATCACTGTTCTGTTGAGCACAGTTGTTGGTTTTCACCTAGGGGTTAATCCCTTATGAAAAATACTTATCTTTGAACACTAAAATCACTCTGAGTGGCTAATACAGTATAAGAGGCATGCAGAACAGATGGTGGGAATAGCAAATTCATGTCACCTATCTCAGTCTCATTTAGGCCTTTACTTACTGGCTGAAATGGTAAACAGATCGTTTGTATTTACTTAAATTGAGTTTTTTCTATACAATTTTGCTCAGTGTATGTTGTTAAACTTACGTAAGTTAAATTGGATGTTGGCATATTTGAGATAGTTTGGAAATAGACTTCCTAGGAGGAAGAACATCTGGCATCAGACTTACCTGCCTTTTCATTGTTTACTTGTATCAGATGGAATGTTGAAGAATTAACATGAATCTCATGTCTTATCTTTGAATTGTAAATGAGCTATGTATCATAGCTTTAGATATTTTTTTGTTCCAGTTGCACTCTGCAGTCTCTTAGTAATGAGTTATACCCACCAAATTAAGAGGATTTACCTTAATAAGATAGATTTAGTTTAGTATTTTCCAAGAAAACTTTAGACATCAGTTTGGTTTGTGACTCTTTTATCTATTGAAGTTCTTTAAAATGTTTCTGATAATTCAGCATTCCAATTGGTTTAAATTCATATGGCTATTTCTTTTCTAATACGTGTCTTTGTAAACTGATAACTATTTTCTAGTAAACAAATGGTGATCTGTGGTATGTTGAACTTTAGAGTTTATTCTTGTTTGAGGGAGAAAAATGATATTTTTGTAGAAAACACATCACAACAGAGTCTACCGATTTTTGCTGTAGTAATCAAGTTAATGTTACCTATAATTTAGCTAAGATTGCCACACTGCTATAATTTTTGTGTGCCGTTAAGGTTTTAGCATTGCTTAAACCAGGGCTACAAATATGAGTTTTTTCCCCTTTCTTTTTAATTTTACCCTATCATCAGTCACAGGCATATATTTTCCCTAAAGACGTCTTGAACACAAATAGTACTCTATATAGTTTCTCTTCTGTAGTTGCATGTACAAGTAATTCACAAAAGTGCAGTCACTAAAACACATTTGTATCACAGGATTTCACTCTTTCAGGATGTTCATATTCTCTTTTTTTCTTAAATTCTTTTTTTTAATTTTATATAGTATAACATATATACAAAGCAAAGAAATAATAAAGTAATAGTTTTCAAAGCACTCTTCAACAAGTAGTTTAAGGACAGATCCCAGAGTTTGTCATGGGCTACCATATGATCCATATTTTTGTCGTGGGCTACCATACAATCCATATTTTTCCTTCTAGTTGCTCCAGAATATAGGAGGCTAGAGGGCTTAAATATCTTTTTATCATCACAATTTACTTTTTCTCATTTTTTTGTGAAAAATAACACACAAAAAAGCTATAAATTTCAAAGCACAGCACCACAGTTAGTTGTAGAACATATTTCAGAGTTTGACATTGCTCAGATGTGGCCTACATCTCTCTAAGTCCAACTGTGCAAGTGAAATCATTGCCCCCCCCCCCCCCCCCCCCACATGGACCATGACATCTGGGGTGATGTGGGAGATGACTCTCATGGATGAATCCAGACCTGGCATGGGTTACAATTTCACAATTTTAGGTTTTTACTTCTAGCTACTTTAAAATGCTGGAGACTAAAAGAGATATCAGTTTAATGATTTAGCATTCATATTCATTTGTTAAATCCTGTCTTCTGTGTATAACTCCACCATCACCTTTGACCTTTCCACTGTTCTCTTTAGGGGTATTTGGGCTATAGGAATTCTAAATTTTTGATACTGGAAGGGTCTGTCACTAGTATGGGGTAGGGAGATGGAACTATCTGATATTCTGGAGAGGCTGGGCCTAGGTTTCAGGACTTATCCAGACTAGGGACCCATCTGGAGGTTGTATGTTTTTGGAAAATTGCTCTAGTGCCTGGAACCCTTGTGGAATCTTATATATTGCCCTGAGTGTTCTTTAGGATTGGCTGGAATATTCTAGGTTGGGGTTTGGCAGATTATGATAGGTAGTAAGGTCTACCTGAAGCTTGTATAAGAGCAACCTCCAGAGTAGCCTCTCTACTCTATTTGAGCTGTCTCTGCCATTGATAATTTATTAATTACACTTTTTCCCTTTTTGGTCCTGATGGAATTGTTGATCCCACAGTGCCAGGTCTGGATTCATCCGTGAGAGTCATCTCCCACATCACCCCAGATGTCATGGTCCATGTGAGTGTGGGGGGGGGGGCAATGATTTCACTTGCACAGTTGAACTTAGAGAGATGTAGGCCACATCTGAGCAACAAAAGAGGTCCTTCAGAAGTAACTCTTAGGCATGTGTATAGGTACTCTAAGCTTCTCTGCTACCTGCATAAGCTACACGAGAGTAAGCCTCAAGATCGAGGCATGACCTATTGATTTGGGTGTCCCTAAATTTGACACAGTGTCTGGGGGATTCCCTGATGCTAAGGTTCCATATTCTTTCTCCCATCCCTCAGGGAACTTTGCCAATACTTTTTTGATTATCTGCTTAATATACTGTAGGATGTATCCAGGCATTACAATAGTCTATACAGGATAAATTTAATTCATTTTTAGTTGTGAGAAAAATATACATAAAGTCATTTCAGTCATTTTAAGTGAACGATTGCTAAGTACATTGACAATACTGTGTGACTTTCACCACTGTATTTCCAGAGTATTTTTATCATTTCAGTCTGTAAATTCTTCCTGATAATACTTCTAGTCCTGTCTTTCCCAAGTTCTTGAAACAGAAATCTGTGTTTCTTTTACTCTTTTGCAAGTGATTTGAATGGAATGTTTGGATCCAGCAGTTGTGAGCTTTTGTATTTTTGTCATTCTTTTTAAAAATTGAGGTGTTTTAGGAAGAAAAAGATCCCTGGAACAAAATTTTTCTTTTTCTTTTATGGGAGTAGGGTGAGGTGTTTTGGTGGGATGGGGGAGCTTGTTTTAGGTAGCAGTTATGTCAGAATGGTGGCCATGACCATTGGTGATCTTACAGTGGTGAAGGAAATGACAGGATGGGTGAAAACAAGCAATTTGACACAGATATGGCCAATTATCACTTGGATTCTGTGGTTTTGATAGTTATAGTAAAGTTTCCTTTGTTAAATATTCTTCATATAGAATTTGTTTATCTTGTAAGCCTTGTGGTGGGGGTCACGTTTCATTCTTTTTTCCATGTGACTGTCCCTGTATTGCAGCACTGTTGAATTTTTTTTTTCTTTTTTTTGTGAAGTGCCCAGGCCGGAAATTGAATCCCGGTCTCCCACATGGCAGGCAAGAGTCCTACCACTGAACTACACTTGCACCCCCTCATATAGAGTTTTTAAACATCTAATTTTGAAATAATTTCAGTCTTCCAGGAAAATTGCAAAAGTAGTACAGAAACAGTACATAGGACTCCAGTGTACCCCCCATCCAGATACACACATTTACCAACTATGAGGATTTTTCTGTATTTCCTTCCTACCATCTCTCCTTTTTTTCGTTTTAAATGTTTGAGAGTAGGTTGTATACATCATGCTCTTCTAACACTTGAAATTTCTATTTACTTTACATAGATTTTTATTTGCCTTGTTTTTTTAGTTCAGAATGGTCATTTCTAGGTATTCATTCCTATGAAATATAGAAATATATCATTTGAATATATTGCCTATTCTTAAGCTCTGCTAGGCAAATAGAAAGGATGCAGGCTCTTGCTATCTGATTCATGTGGTGTCTGGATATGCTTATGGCAGCTGTTCTTTAAGGTAGTTTGTGGACCCCAGGGGGTCTGTGAGGCCAGAACTATTGTCATAATACTAAAGTGTTATTTGCTTTTTTACTGTGTTGACATTTGCACTGATGATGCAGAAGCAATGGTGGGTAAAAATTGTGTTAGCACCTTAGCACTCACAGTTAAAAAAGCCAGGTCTGTTTGAGAATGTCCTTGATGAGATAGTAGAAATTAATTTTATTAACTCTCAATCCTTGACTACGTGTCTTTTTAATACTCTGTGCAATAAGTTGAGAATGTGCATAAAGCTCTTCTGTGAACTGAAGTTTGGTGATTTTCAAGGGAAAACATGCCATTGAGTTGTGAGCTGCCCTAGCTGCTTTTTTTCACAGAATACCATTTTTCTTGAAAGAGGGGCTGACGAATTATAGTATTTGGCAGACATTTTCTTAAATCAAGTGAGCGTGTCACTTCAAGGAAAACAACTGACCATATTTGTTGCCAATGATAACATTTGAGCGTTCATGCTCAAACTTTGGAAGCCCATGAGCTTGACAGCTCAGTGCTTAGACTATTCTGAGATCAGTAGGTTTAATAAATAATGACTTTTTCAAATATGTCAGCTTTTGGAAGATCTGCATAACTCAGGGGACCAGTATTTTTCAAATGAGGAATGATGTTAAAAAATTGTATGTAGATTAAAGAGCCATTCAAAGTGAATAGACCAATGAATTTTGATGTAGCTGAGTATGAAAAGTTCATTGATAGAATTCCAGATTCTACACTGCAGTTAATCTTTAAAGAAAAAGAAAAGTACCACTGCTTATAGAAGTATGATTGTCTTGAAAAGCCATCTATGGGATTGAGTTGCAAGCTAAACTAGCTGCTTTCTTCATTGAGCAGTTTATTTCTTTTTCTTTTTTGTTTAACATGGGCAGGTACCAGAAATCGAACCCGGGTCCTCTGGCATCGCAGGCAAGCATTCCTGCCTGCTGAGCCACCGTGGCCCGCCCTGAGCAGTTTATTTCTGACATTTTTTAAATTGAAAATTCATTGGCCTATTCACTTTGAATGGCTCTTTAATCTACATACAATTTTCTAACATAATTCACAAAATCATTTCATGGTAACAGTTTAGTGGCAGTTGCACAGTTTTGCGCAGCACTTCCTCTGTGTATTTCAAAACATTTTCATCACCCTAAAAATGCTCATTAGGCAGTTACTCCCCATTTTTTTCTTTTCCCCAACCCCTGGCAACCACCAGTGTGCTTTGTTGGATAGTTTATAAAAATGAAGTCATACAGTGTCTCCTCCATGGAACAGTTTCAGTGTAATATCAAAACATGATAAGCATAATTACCTGAAAAGGCCCTTTTCTTTTCTAACTAATTATTGAGACTGAATTTTCTTCAGATACTTAAACTAAAACAACATTGTAACAGATTAAATGCAGAAGCAGATAGAGAAACCAGCTGTCTTTTATTAAGCCATATATTAAAGAAATTTATAGAGATGTAAAAATGCCTTTCACCAATTTTTTTTAAGGAAAATCATTTGTTTATTTATTAATTTTTTTTGTCATGGGCAGGCTCTGGGAGTCAAACCCTGGAAAACAGTTTTTCATAAAGTATTTTTTTCCCATCTATGCAATTTATTTTACCCTTTGTCCTCCCTATTACTTATTTATTCTTTATCCATATATATTTTTTACATATCTCTCCGTGCTCTGGATAAAAGGAGCAACAGACACAAGGTTTTCACAATCCCACAGTCACATTGTAAAAGTTATATCTTTATACAGTCGTCTTCAAGTATCAAGGCTACTGGAAAAGCTCAATAGTTTCAGATACTTCCTCTAGCCACTCCACTACATCGTAAACTAAATAGGAGTGTGTATAATGCGTAAGAATAACCTCCAGGATAACCTCTTGTCTCTGTTTGAAATCTCTCAGCCACTGAACTTTAAAAAAAAAAAAAAGTACTATTTATGTTAACATGTTTTTAAGTGAATTAATGTTTCAATGTTAAATTTCTAGTATGTTTAAATATTGATAGGTAATAAGCCATATAAACTAAAAATTGACATTTTTAAGAATGCCAATGGGTTTTGAGGTCAAAAAGCTTGAGAATAGTTTAGGTGTTTTTTCTTTAAACTTTCTACGCTTTATGTTTTCTGTACTAGTAATCCACTGTGAATATTCAGTGTCTGTGTCTGTATAAGATGCTCCAAATTCTCTGATATAGCAGTGGCTCAATTGGGACTTTATCCTCCTTTGATCTTTTCATTCTCCTCATATGACCATCTGGTTTTAAAATTTCAGAATATGTCTTGCCTTCTTTTTTCTCCATCCCTACTGCCATCAAAAAAAAAAATTGGGTAGATTGCAATGCCTAGTGGTCAGTGAGGGGTAAGGAGTAAGGGATGAGATGTATGAGTTTTTTCTTTTGTCTTTTTCTTTCTTTTTCTGGAGAGATGCAGACGTTCTAAAAAATGATCATGATGTTGATTGCACAAGTATGTGACAATATTGTGAGCCACTGATTGTATACTTTGGATGGATTGTATGGTACATGAAGATATCTCAACAAAATATTTTCAAAAAAAAAAAGAAATCAGGTTGATACACATGACAGTATGGATGAACCTTAAAGACACTGTGTTGTGAAAGATAAATCAAGCATAAAGGATATTGTATCATTACATGTATATGAAACAAATTAACTAGAATATGCAAATTCATAGACTGAAAGTAGAATACCAGTTTAAAGGGTAGGAGGTCAGAGGGAATGGAGAGTTAATACATAGTGGATGTAGAGTTTTTTGAGGTGATGTGAAAGTTCTGGTAACATTGTGAATGTGATTAATCCCACTGAATGGTATGGTTGGCAGTAACTGAGATGGGAAAGTTTATGTCGGATGTAGGTTTCCACAATTAAAAAAAAAAGCAACAAAAGAGACAATGAAATTAAATACGATATGGGATCCTAAATGTATTCTAATCATGGAGAAAAAGCTCAAAAGAAGATTATTGCAACATATTTAAAAATATGAACTTGATTAATTTAAGGGGTTGAGATAAGTGAATGTCCTTGTTTTTAGGAAATGTACATGTGTTCAAGGAGCATGATGTATATGAACTATTCTCAGATGTTCAGAAAATAGATGAAATGATGGATGGTCTGATGGAAAGATATGGCAAATTATTAAAATTGTTAGGTCTGGATATGTGGGAGGAGGGATATGTTGGGATTATTTGTATGGGTTTTGTTTTATTTTTTTATTATCATTATTTTTTTACATGGGCAGGCACCGGGAATCGAACCCAGGTCCTCTGGCATGGCAGGCAGCCACCGTTTTGTTTTATTTTTGTAACTGTCCTGTAAGTTGAAATTATTTCAGAATTAGAAGTTTAAAGAAAAAAAAAGTCAATTATAAATGAGATTTTTGTAGGTAAGGATGAGGAAAATAATACAAAGAATTCAGAGTGACATAGATGTTACAGAATTGGTAAAAGACAAACATTAATTAGCTAAGAATAGTAGATCTTATACCTGAGGGTAGCTACAGAAAACAGGCCCTTAGGAAAGGAGAACCACAAGGAATCTATGAGAAGCAGATGGCTACCGAATACACTGAATATTAGAATTAGGATTCAAAAATGTCAAGATCAGACATGGCAAATAGATTTTACCTCACCTAACCACTATGTCTAGAAGATTTCTGAGGCCAAGCAACGTTCTGGCTCACCAAGAAAGAGTGCTATCATAACTAATAATGCCTGTTACAACTAACAGTGGTGTTTAGTGTGATTAAAATCTAAGTCCTATACATCAGCCCTAAACAAGAGGCAAGAGCATAGACTCCAAAGTGAGCCTAACTTAACTGGGTTCATATCCCAGTTGTCTCAGCTGGGTGAATTTGACCAAGTTACATAACATCTTTGTATCTCACTTTCTTCATCAATGAAAATGATTGGTTTAAAAGTATAAAGTTGTTGTGAGACTTTATGTAAGGTGAATAGAACACTATACCTGGCATACAGTGAACACTATATATGTACACCTAAGCATTCAGTATCAACTATACAAATGGCAGATGAGACCAGGAATTGCAACATTCATTTTAAAAAGTTAAGTTAAGGAACCCAGGTTTTTTTTTTGTTTGTTTGTTTTTAATTTTTAATTTTTTTAAAACATAACAAACACAAACATTCTTACCATATGATCATTCCATTCTTGGTATATAATTAGTAACTCACAATATCATCACATAGTTGTATAGTCATCATCACGATAATTTCTTAGAACATTTGCATCCATTCAGAAAAAGAAAAAGAAAAGAATTCTTGCATACCATACCCCTTAATGCCCCCCCTTTGATCACTAGCATTTCAATCTACTAAATTTATTTTAACATTTGTTCCCCCTGTTATTTATTTACTAATTTATTTATTTGTTTGTTTGGGTACATGGTTCAGGAATCGAACCTGGGTCTCCCGCCCTGCATGAAAGGCGAGCATTCTGCCACTGAACCACCTGTGCAACCTATTTATTTATTTTTAATCCATATATTTTACTCATCTGTCCACAAGGTAGATAAAAGCCTCAGACACAAGGTTTTCACAATCATGGTCACATTGTGAAAGCTATATCATTACACAATCAAACATCTTCAAGAAACATGGCTACTGGAACACAGCTCTACATTTTCAGGCACTTCCCTCCAGTCTCTCCATTATACCTTAAGTAGAAAGGTGATATCTGTATAATGTGTAAGAAAAACTTCCATGATAACCTCTTGACTCTAAAATCTCTCAGCCATTGACACTTTATTTTGTCTCATTTCTCTCTTCCCCCTTTTGGTCGAGAAGTTTTTCTCAATCCCTCGATGCTGAGTCCCAGCTCATTCTAGGAGTTCTGTCCCATGTTGCCAGGATGGTTTACACCCCTGGGAGTCATGTCTTAGGTAGAGAGAGAACCCATTTTTTTTAAACGATAAAATATATATGCATTTAAAAACGTAAGGATGGCAGGGGCTGTCAGGACAGAATGTAGATTTGACAAATGAATCTATCTGTAGTTCTGCTTTATAATATAACCTTGAAGAGAGTGGGGGCAAATAGGACCTAAGCTGTATAACTTTGGAAATTAGTGCTTTAACTGAATATTGTAAGGGAAAGATGAAAAAAAACACTTCATAAACACCATATTCTAGTTGGTAAATTTGTTTTGTACAGGGATACTAGTTAGTAATTCTGAAAGTACTCTACATGTATACTACAGTTACATTGTAGATAATGTAGGCCAGGTTTCTCATTGTCCGAGATATCAATATGAAATTTCAATATATATTAAATATATATATATTAAATATATATTAAAACAGTCTCATATGTATAATTATGTATACATGGATTTCCACACATCATGAATTTTTAGTCCACAGAGGAACTAGAAGCAATGACACTGTAGTAGCAGTACTGTTCTCCAGTGCAACCAATTGGGGTTCTTTGGAGAAACAGCTGATTCTAGGTTTGGAGTGGGAAAATAAAAGATGAGCCTGGAGTGAAAAGGAAGTTCTCAAAAAATGAAATGTCAGAGAGGAGCCAAACTGAAGGAACTCCCAGTAGCCAAAGGTAAAATAATTTGAGCAACGAAATAAATAACAGTATTTATAATGAAGTGTCCATGAATCCATGATATGTATTGATTGGATTAGATTAGATGAATAAAGGGAAGAGAGACAAATCTTCCTAGATAGGACAGTTCCATATGTATCTATCTATTTATTTCCCTCCTCTGGGCATAAAGTGTATGTAATTTGCTAACCCTTGGACGGGAGATGTATTTAGTGCCTTCTAAAGAATATAGAGTATGGAAAGAGAGGTAGAGTCATTGTTACAGTGGAGACACCTGGAAGATACCACCTTAGCCAAGTGATCATGTTGCCAGGGAGATTTACAACCCTGGGAGTCATGTCCTATGTAGGCGGAAGGGCAGCGAATTCTCCTGCCAAGTTGGCCTAGAGAGGCAGGCCACATCTGAGCAACAAAAGATGTTCTTTAAGGGTGACTCTTTTAGGCATAATTTAGGCATAATTATAAGTAGGCTTAGCTTCTCCTTTGGAGGAATAAGTTTCATGGGGTGAACCCCAAGATCTAGGGCTTAGCCTATTGAATTGGTTGTTACCACTGCCTGTGAGAATAGCAGGAATTCCCCAGATTGGGGAAGTTAAATATTTCTTCCTTTCTTCCTTCCCAGTCTTCCAAGACTTGACTTCTTTTTAGGGCTAAGTAATATCCACTGTATTTGTATACCACATTTTCTTTATCCATTTATTGGTTGATGGACACTTGAGTTGCCTCATGTTTTGGCTTTTATGAATAAAGCTACTGTGAACATTGGTGTACAAATATCTTTCCAAGTCCCTGCTTCATTTCTCTTGGGTATAGACATAGAATCGGGATTGCGGGATCACATGGTAGTTGTATGTTTAACATTTTGAAGAGCCACCAAGCTGTTTTTCAGTGTTTGCACAATTTTCCTCACCTTCTCCAGTACTTATTTTCCATTTAAAAATAATAGCCAGTCTAGTGGGTGTGAAAGTGGTATTTCCTTGTGGTTTTGATTTGCATTTTCCTAATGGCTGATGTTGAACCAGCTCTTCATGTGCTAATTGGCCATTTTTTATCTTTGGGGAAATGTCATTCAAGTCCTTTGCCCATTTTTAAATTGAGTTGTCTTTTTGTTGTTGAGTTGCAGTTCTGTATATATTCTGGATATTAAATCCTTCTCAGGTATGGGACTTCAAAATATTTTCTCCCATTCTGTAGTTCTTCTTTTCACTCCTTTGGTAATGTCCTTTGTATAAAGGTTTTTAATGTTTAGGGCCCATTTTTTTTCTTTTGTTGCTTGTTTGCCTCATGCAAGATCCTGGAGGTGTTTTCTTATGGTTTTTATTCTTATGTTTAGGTCCTTGATCCATTTTGAATAAATATTTGCATAGAGCATTTACTTTTGAGTTTATTAAAACAATGGATTTTTATTTAAAAAATAAGTGAAACTATTTGAATCAATAGGTGCCCTTGAAGCAAATTGTTAAACATCTTAACATAAAAGCATTATTGAAGGACCAGTGTTTTTTTCAAATAGGCAATTTTATGACAGTCTTGCTTGAAGTAAACAGACATTTTAGTTAGCGAAGGACATTGAGAATATCAAAATCATTTCACTTAAATTTTGCTGGGGTTGAATTTGATTTTATTTAGCTTATATTCAGTTTAGGGTCAAAATTAATGCTCTTCATTTTCTTAGGAAGAATGAGCAGTACCTGTAGTTTATAACTTAGACAAGTAGAAGCAGTGCTCAGCAAGACCAAATAGACATTGTTATGTCTTGGTTTAACTAATTCTTTAGGAATGAAAAACCTTCAAAGAAATGTAGCTGGGGACTCTGAACTTGCCTAGGGATCTTTTGTCTTTTTAGTCTCTAGTTTTTGGAACTAAATAAGGAGGGGCAAGAAAGTCTTCTTAGTAAAGGCTTTTCACAAGTGGATCAGGAATTGAAAATGCTGGAGGAGAATGCCGATTCTTTGGGCTTGTGTGGCGTGGTCATCTGAGAGAGGGAGAGCGGTTTACCATTTTTTTTTTTTTTTTTTTTTTTTTAAAGGAAAGACAGAGAGAAGGAAGGAAGGATAGAAGGAAGGAAGGAAGGAAGAAAGGGAAACATCTTTAAACATTTTCTTGTTTTATTGTACTTTGTTTTTCCGTTTTTTGTTACATGGGCTCGGGCCGGGAATCGAACCGAGGTCCTCCGGCATAGCAGGCAAGCACTTTGCCCGCTGAGCCACCACGGCCCTCCCGGTTTACCATTTTTGGAGTACATGGACCAGAAATCAAACCTGGGTCTCCCAGTGGCAGGTGAGAATTCTACCACTGCTGCCTGTGTACCCGAGAGAGATTTATCTTGTCCACATCTTGGGGATCTGTATAAACCTGAGAGGGTGGAAGAAGTTACTTACCTGTTGGTTAGCAAATCACCATTATGTAACAGCTCTTTCTAATGATGCGGTTGACAATAATGCAGTAAACCATTAGAATCCACCTTCTGTTAAGGCAGTGTTATATATAATTTCAACACTAAGTGAATATTTCAGAAACCTCTGTGTTAAACCTTACCCAAGCTGGTTTAAGCAAAAAATAATATATTGGCTTACATAATAGAACTGTTCTTGAGATGGTTTATAAAGGCATCTGATTCAGGGCTCCCATTTCTTGGCCTTTTTTTCTTCCTCTTCCTCCTTCTCTTTCACTTCCTTCTCCTCCTCTTCCTCCTCATCTTTGCAAGCTCCTTTCTCATGGTGGTAAATAGCTTCCAGCAATTCTTTGGGCTATATGTTTCCGTGTCCAGTCTAGTGGAAAAGAGGGAGCATTGCAGGAGACATTTTGAGATAAGCTGTGACTGGACTGATTCTGGTCATGTGTCCATGCAGCCCTTTGGATGAACCAGGATCACAAACAATTTAGATCACCTTCCTCAGATGTTCATGGTAGCTCTCAGAGAAATGTTGGTGTGAAGTTCTCAGAAAAGTGAATTGATACAGAGTGGCAAAAGCAGTATCTTCTAATGAGAAAGTATGATTATAGGGCATAATAGCTAAGATGTAGCAGTGTTTGATTTATAAAATAAAATCTGGACTGTGTAGTATTTCCTTAATTTTATTTATTCTATATAAATGAACCAGGATCACAAACAATTTAAATCACCTTCCTCAGATGTTCATGGTAGCTCTCAGAGAAATGTTGGTGTGAAGTTCTCAGAAGAGTGAATTGATACAGAGTGGCAAAAGCAGTATCTTCTAATGAGAAAGTATGATTATAGGGCATAATATCTAAGATATAGCAGTATTTGATTCATAAAATAAAATCTGGACTGTGTAGTATTTCCTTAATTTTATTTATTCTATATATATGTAGCATCTGAGGCTTTCCAATATTCTGTTAAGATTTTTGATGGTTCCTTGCCATAATCCTGTTTGATTTTTGAATTAAAGCCTGTAAACGGGTAGAATCTTGTTTTAATGACTAGAGCTATGATTTGTTTTGAATAAGAAGGTATTTTCATATCCTGGATAAAAACCATACAAGGGTCATTTTACTGTGAAACTAAAATCTTCTTGAATGAGAAATTTAAAAACTGAATGTATTCACAAATCCCCATCCATTTAGTTGCCAGTTATTTTATTAAAGATTTCCTCTGCTAATATTTGGATCTATATTTTAATATTTAGCTATGGTATAGTAGAATGATCACTGACATAGGGTCAGAAGACCTGATTTAAGTCCTAGCTGTACCATTCATGGGGGAAAGGAGTGGGAATGAAGGTAACATTTGAAAGCTTACTGCCAGATATAGAGCTATAAATGTGTTCACATGTGTTTTTATTTGGTGTACGTAACCAAGCTTTGAGATAAGTGATGTTATTCCTATTTTTTTTGGTGAGGACTTCAAGGAAATAGCAACCTCAATAAAAATAAACTTCAGGTTTTAGAAAAGAATCTTTTGATTGGTGCAGGCAACTGGATCAACTGCTACCTCTGTTGTTGAGATTCATCATTTTTCTGGCTCAAGCATTTATGTCTATTACCTTTTTAAATTTGTGGAACAACTGACAAGGTTAGAACAGTAAAATAAGACTTTACAAATGACTGTACAAATGATGTATAGGATACAAGTTAATCATTTTCAGTGAAGGTTAGTAAGCCTTATATTTTTGTTTATTTTTAAATCTGTTTGCCAGGCACACAGCTGGGCTCTTGGATTTTACAAATGAATAAAAATGATTTTTTGCTATTGAGGAGGGATTAGAGGGGTGGAGTGGAGTGAAAAACATGAAAACATGATTTCAGTGTTTGTAAATGCTATAATAGAAGTTTGTTTTATGTAAAATAACC
Organism: Tamandua tetradactyla; assembly: GCF_023851605.1. Taxonomy (NCBI): domain Eukaryota; kingdom Metazoa; phylum Chordata; class Mammalia; order Pilosa; family Myrmecophagidae; genus Tamandua; species Tamandua tetradactyla. The sequence continues at coordinate 192,994,819 of NC_135327.1, read as the reverse complement.
TTCCAAATGGTGCCTTAAATTTTGTCTTTTTAAAAATTGTATCTATCTGTTTATCCCCATAGAATATAACCCAAAGAATATTCTGAACACGATTTCTATATTGTGATTCAAAGGTCATGATCATTAGATTTTAAGTTTCCCCTAAATGAATTACATATTTTTGTTATTTTCCCCTTTGCATTGTTATCAAATCATCCTATAGCTTAAAATCTTAATGTACGTACTTCTTTATTTGGAAAAGCTTTGTGAAATAAATGGAAATTTATCTATATTTGCCCTTTTACAGAGAGCTTAGTTCTAGAATCAGTTTTTTTGAGACGTTTTATTGAAATATATTCATGTACCATTTAAAATTAGTTTTGAAATGTTATTGACCTGGTAATCTCTTTAGGCAGTAATACCTTTGGTAAGTGAAAATGTTTTGTGATGACCTACTTTATTACAGATGTTATTAATGGTAGAAAACATGAAAGATATTCTAGAATATTAGATAAGAAGGGTTGTGTTACTAAAACATTAACCACTAATTATAATATATAACAATATTACAATATCTTCTTGAAAACATAAAATATGCATCTTAAAAAATGAATTGCAATAACACCCACATTACATTTCAGTTAAAACTAAATACCATATTGATACTGTATACAGATTTTGTTGGACTAGGTCTGCTACCTCCTAAGCCAAAAATTTGTCCAGTCAGACTCCCTCTCATTAGCCTGTGAACTAATAAGACCCTGATTCCTTTTCCTTCTAGTTCCTAGGCCTTTGAAATGCTAAGTGGTCTAAAAATAATTTGCATAAAATTACTTAAGGTTGTCTATTAACTAAACTAACTGACATGGACAATTGCCACAAAATTATTAAATAGAAAGCTAGGATTTCTTCCTAAAGATGTCCTATTGCCCTGCATCATTGTCTTCCTAACCTCATTTTCTGCTTTACCTCAAAGATGAGGTCATCTGCTTGAGTTTAGTCTTCTTAATTCTAATGACTTTTAGCTTGCTTCACTTTAGCAATCCATAGGCGAGGTCACTTTGAACCTTTTCACAGAAAAAATTACATCTCTGTGATCTCATTCAGCCTCTCTTAGCTCAAGTTCTGAAATCTTTGTCCACTCTTATCACTTCATTCTCCTCATTCCCTTCTTATTTTCAATCTCTTTCTCATTGTCTTTTTTATTCCACTAACAGGGTCTTCAGCCAAACACCCCCATCTTTACTTGCCCTACTATCCAGAAAACTTACACATCCCTTTTTATTCTTTTTCATTTCTTTGCCTTTTCAAATCTAATTTATCTTTCAAAATTCACTTCCATTGTCACTTTTCCTGCAGTCCTGCAGTTTTTTACATCCTTCCCACCAAACTACTTTTACATATATATTTCATATTCTATATTTGCTTCTTTTCTGCCTTCTTAACTATATAACATAAGCCCCATAAGGGCAAGTTCTGTGTTTTATTCATCTCTTTATACTTATTGCCTGGTTTGTAATCAGTTATTTCATGCTTGAGAAAAGAATTTTTTTGCCCCTCTTAGTTCTGAATAATCTACCATCTGTTTTCTCATTATCTGATTGCTGAATATTGCCATACAAAGTTACCCACTGAACTCAGGGCCTTTTTTCTTACCCTAAATCAGTTTCCCTCACTGCCTGAGTTTTATGTAAACAAATAAATGAAGCTCTATTCAGTTATTTAAACCATGTCCAGTTGTTTAAACCCTTACTCATTTATTTAGGTCATAACCTCCCTCATCTTGTATATTTAAATCATCACCAAGTCTGGGCAAAGGTATTCTCTAAATAATTCTTGAATTCATTTTCTTGTTTCCATTCTGGTCTCAGAAGCTACCATCATCTCTTTTTTTAGAGACTATAGTGCAGTGATATCTAACCTGGCCTTACCTACAGCTACCCCTTTACTGTCCCCCAGATCTCCTTCGTTCTTTACTACAGTCAGCATGATCTTTTAAAAATGTAAATTCTTCTCTCTTCTTTGTTACTTAAAAAACAATCAATGCCTTCCCATTCTTCCTAAAATGAAGAAAAATTCTTAACCAGTTTTTTAAAGCTTTTGTACAATTGAACAGAAATGTCTTAATCATTTGAGGATACAAATTTGATTTTTTAATACTTTTAGAAAATGTCATAGACGAGGACACTGCTTAGACTTAAACTAGTGTCTCTGCAGTATGAATTTGATGTCTAGTGAACTATAGGCTGCTCCCACGTTTAGACATTGGTGTCTGCAACTAAAGATAATGTAGAAGAATTTACTTGGCATTTGCTGCATTCCTTTTTTCTCTTGCTACCAGAAATCCTTCATGTGGAAAAAGGTGGCACAAGAGACAAAGTACAGACTTTATCACAGTATTTAAGGAGAAGTATGATGAGAGTGTGTGAGTGTATTGGGGAGAGACTTTTTATTTTTAATATTTTTAGAGATCTTCACATGTTCCACATGTGTGCAATCAATCAGTGGCTAACAATATCATTATATAATTGTGTATTCATCACCATGATCATTTTTTAGGACATTTGCATCACTCCAGAAAAGAAATAAGAAAAAAAAAAAAAACTCATACCATACACCTTACCCCTCCCTCTCTTTGATTACTAGTATTTCCATCTACCCAATTTATTTTACCCTTTATCCTCCCTATTATTTATTTTATCCTTTTTTTTTTTTTTACTCATCTGTCCATACCCTGGATTAAAGTAGCATCAGACACATGGTTTTCACAGTCACACAGTCACATTGTAAAAGTTACATATTTACACAATTGTCTTCAAGAATCAAGGCTACTGGAACACAGCTCAGCAGGTTCAGGTACTTCCCTCCACCCACTCCAATACACCATAAACTGAAAAGGGATATCTATATAATGCATAAGAATAACCTCCAGGATAACCTCTCAACTCTGTTTGAAATTTCTCAGCTACTGGAACTTTCTTTTGACTCATTTCTTCTGTCTTCTCTCTTTTGGTCAGGAAGGCTTTCTCAATCTATTGACGCCAGGTCCCGGCTCATTCTGGGATTTCTGTCCCATGTTTCCAGGGAGATTTACACACCTGGGAGTTGCTAGAAAGGACTAAATGATGCTCATTTTAGAAATATGCTTCTTTGTTCCGTCTTTATTTTATCTTCCCCTCTCTGGTTTCTTTCTCACCAACGGTGGGATTTTTATTGCATGATAGTCCTTTAGTTTTGTGACCTTCAAGCTTAATCTGGGATTATGTGCAGGAAGCCAACTATGGGACTGTTTTCTTCCTTTTTTTTCTGCTTATAGGCTTTGGGATAAGATTCCTTTGCAGGATTTTCCTACCATCTAAGGGATTTCTGCAAAATTAATTAACAATGTAAGATTTCTCAAGTTTTTCCTTGACTCTTGAGCCTAATTTTAAGTAGATTTAGCCTGTTCTTTGCAGGAATAAATTTCATAGAGGTGAACCCCAAGATCGAGGGCTTGGCCTATTGAATTGGTTGTCCCCACTGCTTATGAGAATATCAGAATTTCTCGAAATGAGGAAGTTGAATATTTCCTCCTTTCTCCCCGATACACTTAAAGCCACCAAAAATGGATCTCTTAGTTAGCTTAACCATAGATGTATTTAAATAAAGTATCCGTATAATTATTGTAAAGCCTCTGTTAGTGCAGTAAATTTCATAAACCAATTTAAAATTAAGGCAACAAAGAAAAAAATCTACAAATTCAGATAAAGCTTTACATTTTAAGTATTGAACACTTAATTGGGTAACATTTGATCAGCTATCAAAACTGTGAATGTTCTCAAAATATCAAAGAGAAAGTTCTTATGAATATCTGCATTGCTATAGTAATGACCTATGTTACTAAATATTTTCCTGATTTTAGGAAAATATGAAGATGGAAATATTTTTAGTTAACATGTGGAAATCTTAACCACCTAAAATGTTATCTCAGTTAGCTTATCCATAGGCATCTTAAAAAAAAAATCTAAGTAATCATCGTAAAGCCTGTTTGTACAGTATGTTTCATAAACTAATTATTAAATTTATTTATAATTATTAAAATTACTATTAGATATGAAACATATTTAAAAATTATTATTAAAATACTACTTTATTCACTGCCCAAATTACTCTGGGATGTATTTTGGGGCATCACACTAACCTGGACAAACCAACAAAATCTCACCCTCTATTCAAGAGTCCATGTACTTATGATGTTCAACTAAACTGACTGTACAAGTTAAATTAGGAAACATACTACCCAAAATATAGATTTTGCACCAAATAAACATCTTTCTCCCTTTAGTCTCACACAGAAGTTTTAAAATATGGACTGTAGCATGCTTTTCCCAGTATTCTGATATACCTTAGTCCTATCCAGATCAGCTTCATTCACACCTCTACTTGAAATCTGATCATCACTTGTCACATAAATATTGGGGCTGTACTTTGATTTGAACATTTACCATATATTATACTGTTTACTATGTATGGTGCTGTATGTAAATTTCCCTTCTTTTTTAAATTTACCTTTTAAAAACTATTGTTATGCCTTTTTTTTTTCCTGGAGCAATTATTTTATTAATATGAAGTGATTTTAGAAAATCTAGCGTGGCTGAAACAGTTTCAATGAATAGCATTTCTCTTATTCTCATTTCTTCTTGTTCTTGTTTTACAAAGGTATAGTTTGATTGTAAACCTTGACAAATAAATGTATAGTTTGAGGGAGGCATCTATGGAGATTACATATTTCCAACTCAAATAAGGGAATCACAGCTGGGGGACCAAGAAATAGCATAAAAAAGAAACAAAAAAAAACATTCTCCAAACAGTTTTCTCAGCACTCAGGCACTTATCCTCAGAGTTGAATTGTGTTCCTGGGAAATCCGTCATTTCGGTCAACCACCTACTGCCTACATGCAGTACTTAAGCCTGTTTTTTCGATGACTGTGATTATAGCTATCACATGTTAGTTACCCAAGACATTGTGGGCAAGAGCCCTTTGCACCCTTCTCAAAGACAGCTCCAAGTCCAGTCACCTTTGGTTGCTAGCCATGTTTTTCATCAACACCCTCCCTGAGGGTGGTCTGAAACTGTTTTTAGGACACCTGGGGGCGGGGGGTAGAGCTGAAAAAAATTGTGTTCCCCTCTAGTGTACAGCTCTCCAGAGACAAGACCTGTGGCCTTGTGTTTTCTTCATACCTCTTTGATGTCAACAGCTAATTAAGGCTATGCCTTACTTTTGTAACAGCTAATTTATTGATGAAAAACTTACAGTATGTTTATGCATTTTTTTCCCTCCACAAATACATATCTCAGAGTAAAAACTAGCTTGTGGTTTTATGCTTTAATTTATGTAATGGTATCACAATTTTCTAAGATAGCTGGTATTCAGGAGTGTATAAGTTTTCTAAATAAAAATCTTTAGAAAATTGTATTTAAACAGTTTATTACTTTGGAAATGTTTTGAATAAATGAGCATACTTTGGCAAATGTCAAGAATGTAATATTTGTTATTTCTTTTGTTGATTATTAGTTGGCTGGGGATTAAGACTCAAGTCATCATTTTCAGGCTGGTTAGATTAGTGATTTTATTATGAAACCATTGCTTTTAGAATAATCATGGGCCAGACTGGGAAGAAATCTGAGAAGGGACCAGTTTGTTGGCGGAAGCGTGTAAAATCAGAGTACATGCGACTGAGACAGCTCAAGAGGTTCAGAAGAGCTGATGAAGTAAAGGTATTATTTTATCCTTTGTGAAAATGCATATATGATTAAGGATCGTTTTGGTGTGTTTTTTTTTTCCTTAAAGTTAAATAAGCTTTAATTTGAAATAGTACATTTTCAGACAAGATCATATTTGTACTTGGGTAAATGAAGACTTGGAAGCTAAGGTCCCTTGATCTGAATTAACATAAAGATTGTCTCATGCACATTAAGACAATATAAAAATTTTAATTTAATGTCTATTCAACTAATTTTGAAATCAGTATCTTTTTACTATACTTTTATAGAGCATGCGTAGACTCACGATCCAACATTAAGGCATGTGTTTCATGGTTTTATGTTTCTAGAGTCATTGTGAATTTTTTATGCAAAGATAACAGATAACAGAGAATGGATGAAAATAATTTCCTTTCTCCTCCCACCTAAAAGTATAGGTGTGGTGTTTTTCTATTTGAATGTGGCAAACTATACATTCTAGTGTAACATTGTATGCTTTTGAAGAATGTTTCTGATATTTTTGAGAAATCACTAGATTTTAAAAACCTGCTGTAGAGATGTTACTAATTTTCTAACAATAAACAATTTCTCTTCTCCTTCCTTTGTTTCTTTAAAGAGTATGTTTAGTTACAATCGTCAGAAAATTTTGGAAAGAACAGAAATCTTAAACCAAGAATGGAAACAGCGAAGGATACAGCCCGTGCACATCATGACTTCTGTGAGCTCATTGCGCGGGACTAGGGAGGTTGGTTAACATAACATGTAGTAATTATCAGCACATTTGGTTTATGCTATTGGAATGTTGGTTGATTATTGGAAGGAAGTCATTGATCCCTCAGTATGTCCATCTTTTTACTAGCCATTTCTTTTTTTAATGTCCAACTGTTAAAAACAGCTGCTTACGTGATACTACTAAGCTATTCCTATAACGTTTCTAAGTGTTTAGAGTATACATTCACTGTTAATTGGTTGATTCCTAGATTTTCTAAGACTATGGCTTAAGGTATTTTTTTAAATTAAGTTCTCTTTAATGTCCTTGCTAGATCACTACTTTAGAGTAAAGTTTCTGACTCACAGTTGTCTTTTTTTTTTTTTCCTTTAATATGAAGTAGCCATGTAGTAAGACATGTCCATTCATTTTCATGGACTAAGATAGCTTTTTACTATATATTTTGCTCAAAATCTAAGACATAATTTTTTGGGGGAGGGTGCATGGTCAGGAAATCAAACTCGGTCGGGTCTCCCTCATGAAAGACGAGCATTCTACCACCGAACCACCTGTGCGCCCAAGATTGATTCTTTTTTAAATTCAGTGTTGAGAGATTGGAGTTTTCTGCTCTGTTGTATTTCCTGAACAAGTTAGATCTTAATGGCTGGCTCCAAGGTTTTCTATTTCGAAGGTGATAAATCTGTAGTAGAGCCTAATTTACTGTCATGTTAAAACACAAGTTGCAACAAGATAGAAAGGAAATGACAGAAGCTAAACAATAAAGAACCAATCATTAGAATTTGGCTAAGGCGTTTTTGTATAAGTAGCTATATTTATAGAGAAATACATGGAATAGGATATGAATTCTATTTGTAATGGAAGTTTAAGGAAGAAAAGAGGAGTTAGTGATTTGGAATTTAGATTACACTGTATTGTAGATGATTATCTGGGTATCTAAACATGGACAGCATCTTAACAGTGGAATTTGTTATAAATTTTTTTCAATGTAGTCATTTTTTACATAACATTAAGTGATAATTTGCTATTTTATAAGGACTGTTTTGCTTGCATGACACATTAGCTTCAAAGACTTGTCAGTGTTAGCACAATAGCTCAATCTGTGCTGCAGACAGTATCCTAATGATTTCAGTGATGTCATGGTGGTCTTGATGGTAGTAACACATGAGTTGGAATGATTTTATGCAGGTGACAACTCTTTAAAGCTCTGCTTTATAATTGTGTAAACATTATATGCTAAAATCCTTTGCCTTATTATGTTATTTCGATGGTAAGATTTCTGAAGCTCAAGAAATTACCTACCTGGAACAGATTAGGTCCTAGACATTTAGGTAAATGACTTTTTATTAATATACTACAGGTAAAAGAGACTATTTCCTATTCCAGTCAGTACGTTCTCAAAAGGGATCGGTATGGGGCTTCTTGAGTAAATTTTTTTTTTTTTTTTTGGAAGTTTTGTCTGGCGAACCTTTTGGAAATTTTGAGATGAAAGGAAAAGAAACTTCATTTCCCCCTGCTCCCTTGGAGGAATAAGTCTTTGAAATTTGGAGAAATAAAGTAGAAACACATGGGAATGCTTATTTTTGCCACCGTTAATCTCAAAATGCTATTTAAAGCACAATTTTACATTATAAGAAAGTTAAGAATAAAAGTGATGTCTGGCACTGTGCCTAGGTACTTTGCACACATTATCTCATTTAATTTTCATGATTGTTAGTTATAGTATTCCTTTTTGTTTCCAGGCAGGGAAAGTGAGCTTTAAGAGTTGTTAGTTTGCTAGCTCTAATGATCAGTTGTGGGCCCAGAATAGTATACTTTACTCAGACACATTAAGGAATATTAAGGTACATTAGAACTTGATTTGCTCATAATGTTTTGACATTAAAGTTAAGACAAAAGTTTATTCCAAAGAATACTTACTAATTGAATTTTGCTTTTAATTTTGTCAAATGGAGAGAAAAGTAATTGAACTTAACGGTAGCTTTTTTTGAGTGTTTATGTGAAATAGAATTGTGAGAAGAAATCTCTATTTTAATTAAAAAAAATTGTTTTCTAAACTTAGTCTGCCACAGTGCCACAGTACAAGAAGAACATTTTCAAAAAATATTGGGGGGAAAGAAAAATCTATAACTTCAGAAATTCAGTTTCTGTCTTATAAGAACTCTTACCTTGTCAAGGTCATCACTTTTTTTTTTTACTTTTTTTTTTTTTTTTTACATGTGTAGGAATCGAACCCGGGTCCTCTGGCATGGCAGGTGAGCATTCTTGCCTGCTGAGCCACCGTGGCCCGCCCAAGGTCATTACTTTTTGAGTTACTGTCTATAAGCTGATTCTGCTGCAAATGGTTCTTCTTTTAGCACATCTTCAATGACTTGTGGAAGCTGAAGATTTATATAGTTGATGATAAGCTTTTTGGTATTATCACAATATATAAAATTGTAGGTCTGGAAAGGACTTCAATGATATCTTAGTCTACCCCCTTAATTTCCAGGTGAGAATACATCTGTATTTATTTTTTGTTTGAGCATTTCCAGCTCCATATCAATTTATTTTATATGGAGTTTGAAGTAGGTTAGAAGCAGAAATATAAAAGCATGCTTTGCAAAAACTTTCCTAATAGGTTATAATAATAATAGGCTTGGCAGAATTTCAGACTATTATATTGATCTCAACCCCTGAAGTCTATAGCCTTCCAGATTTGGAAGTGCCATTATCTCATTAAATTAAAATAAAAATCATTATTTTAATTGATTGCTTATTATTATTTATTTTATTTTATTTTCTTATTATTAATTAAAATAAAATCATTATTTTAATTGATTGCTTATTATTATTATTATTATTATTATTATTTTGCATAGGTAGGTACCAGGAATTGAGCTTGGATCTCCAGCATGGCAGGCAAGAATTCTGCCTGCTGAGCCACTTGTGGCCTGCCCAGTAACTGCTTATTTTTATAAGTCAGTCATATGTAAGTGCTATCCATCAGTTTAAGTCCTCTGTAGCATGATGAATAAATGACAATTTTCAGCTCTTCAGTCAAGCATTACACTGTACTCTCATCTGCACTTGTAGAATTAGATATACTCAGTCTTACAATGACTGATTTTCATGAAGAATGTCTAACAAAAGTTTATCTTCTGATCCAATGAAATAACTCCTTTAGTTGCTAACCTCAGAAGCCTCAGGGAGCTCAGCAGTTGAACTAAGAGACCATTTCTTTATTATTTCCTTAATTGGTGTTTTTAGGATACCTTTGGGCACCAAGATTTTATTCACTTATTTATTTTTAAATTCAATTTTATCGAATATAGTCACACCATACCACCCATCCAGAATATTTTAACTCAAAATGTCTTTCTTTTCTTTTTAAAAATATTTATAACTTGAAGATAGTGACTAAAATATTTTTTACATTTATCTCCTGTACTCTTTTTTTTTTTTAACTTTTAAAATTGTGTAATATAACATGTATACAAAGCAGAGAAAGGAAAAAGCAATTATTTTCAGATCACTCTTCATAAGTAGTTAACAGGACAAATCCTGGAGTTTGTTATGGGCTACCATACCATCCTCTGATATTTTTCCTTCTAGCTGCTTCAGGATATAGGAAGCTAGGGAGCTTAAATATTTTTTTATCATCACAAATTGACTTTTTCTTTTTTTGTGAAAAATAACATATATACAAAAAAGCTATAAATTTCAAAGTACAGCACCACAATTAGTTGTAGAACATATTTCAGAGTTTGACATGGGTTACAGTTTCACAATTTTAGGTTTTTACTTCTAGCTGCTCTAAAATACTAGAGACTAAAAGAGGTATCAGTTTAGTGATTCAGCATTCTCTCCTGTACTCTTAAGTTAATCTTTCTAAGGAGTATCTAGCTTCAAAATGTTTAAGCAATAAGTATAGCCCAAGGGATGTACATCTCATTGCCATAATAATTGTTTTTAGGTGACTTTCGTTACCTTCTTATCAATAAAGAACTTTATCTTATCTAAATCTTCATAAATTGATAGTTATAGTCTTTAATATGTCTGTTTTTCCAGTTTTAATGAAGGAACTGGTTTAGGGCTTGCTGTTAGAGATCTCATTTGTTCATTTCTTGCCACAGAAAGAGGACATTTTCTCCTTCCTTGTTTTTTTTTTTAATAATAGTTTTATTGACATTTCACAAAATTTTTACAATTCACCCATTTTAAATGTACCGTTCGGTGTTTTTTTAGTATTTATACAGAGTTGTATAACCATCACCTCAATCTTATTTTAGAATATTGTTAGAAATATTTTTAAAAAGGACATTGGAATACATAAATATTTGAAATTCAATTAATTTTCAATTTAGAAGAAATTGAGTCACCTGTAGAGCTGAAAATGCTTGCTATGAATTACTTGGCATATCTCAAAAACAGTTACAAATGAGATATAACTTGAAATTCATTCTCCTGTGGATTAATCCTGGCTAGACAGAGCAATTTAAAAGAAACATTTTTCCAACTTCAGCAACATTTCAATGTCATACCTAATAACAGTAAATTAAAATGAGGTAACACTGTCTTCCATGAGGGAGACCGCGTTCGATTCCAGGACCATGTACTCCCCCCCCCCAATGAGGTAATAGGCCTGCTCCTTTATTGTTTCTTATACAAAATTTTTACTGTCTATTCATATTAAGCCTGGAAGAGAGACTTGCTCAAATAATTGATGTCTGGTCTTCTGGGCAAGTGATATAATTGGTTTAGTAATTCAAAATTATACTGGAATTATGCATTTTTAGATTCCCAGAAGAATATATTGTACTTATAAAACTTTGGGTCCTATTTACTAATAAAATGAATGAGAATTTTTGGTGTGTATTTAAACATGAGGCTTCTTCAGAACATTGAATCAGCATCAGAAGGTCGTGGTCCTCATTCATGAAGAATTAAAGAAATCTTGCACTTTTTAACGTGTAGGTTTGTTCATCCTAGCGTATTTGCAGTTGAATGTTTTGGAGGGGATTTCTTCAAAATAGGGTCAAATGTATAATTTCTTTCATGTATTGGCAATTTGAACTTAATCATTTTTGTTGTAGGAAAAGAATAACATTTGTTTGGTTTACATGTAAATACTTCATTACATTATTATTGACTTGGCAATGCAATCCACTCAGTTAAATTGTAAATAAGAAATTTAGTTACTGTTTACAAAGAAAAAATAAAATGCCAGTGTCTGATGTTATGTAGTGTTTTGTATTCAAATACACTCTTAACTTTGTGTTGCAACTAACATGTCTTCCTTTCTAAGTTTCAGGATGATAGGACGTATAGGTCTAGATTCTCATAAACTTTTTGAGCAAATAGGCCATTTTTCTCACGCCTATAGAAATAAATGAATGACTATCAAGTTCTGTTTTACTCAGTCTGAACCTAGCCATCGGATCGGTTCTTGGTGCCTCCACACACTGTTCTTAAGTTACTGTTTGCTGCCACTTTCCTCTCTTAACCATACTTCTTGGTATTTCCTTCGAGAATTGAGTCTTCTGTTAACTCTGCTGGTCCTTTTTAAGTTACCACAGTCTTTGTTTACTCTCCGGTTTTATTTAGGCTGAACTAGATGACCACAAAGCAGATTTTCCTTTTCTTTTGAAAGGAAACCAATACAAGCATTTTATGCTTTTCCAGAGATTCATTTTTTCAAAAACAGAAAGGTCGTTTATGAAGTTTAATATCTTGTTTATTACTTTTCATAGTTTACAACTTTTAAAAGCACAGTTTGTGTTTTTAAAGCTGTGAAATTGAGAGAGAAGTTTCTTTCCCAAAATGCAAAACCAGTTTTTCAGTTATTTAAAAAATAACAACAAACCAAATACAAAAGATGCTTGCCTAGTCTGGGATGTTAAAAATTGATTTATTATTTGAAGAAATAAGAAAATTTTCCTAGCTCTAGAGCTTTTGTTATAATTTAGCTTGATAACCCAGACTGAATTAATTTTACTGTTTAGGGTTTTATCGTTTCATTATATAAAATAACATTTGGGAAATGTTGGGCAGATTCATGAGGTACCCAAATAACTGATGAGGTGGTTTTATACTTGCTAATGTATCTCTTGGGTTAATGATACTTCATCTTTCTCCACTTAGAAGGTAATACATGATTATTCTGAAAATTTAAATAACACAGAAATCTGCAAAAAAACAAACAAAAAACCCCACAGAAATCTATATAAACAGAAGGCAGAGGTCCTTATAGGCCAACCCTTCTGACTATTTTTTTTTTCAGAATTCTTTTTCTGAGTATTATAATATGCAAATAATAATGATGATGATATACTTCTGCTTAGAATTACTACCCAGAAACAGCATTGCTGCAAGTTTGTGCTGTCAATTTACCACCTCTTTAAAAATGTACTGGGTGTGATGCTATGGACATATACCATAATTTATTGACCTATTCCTAATTGGTGGACATTTAGATTTTTATTTTTTACTTTTGCAGATAGACTCTTTACATTTTTTGACTTATTTTATAGGAGAAGTGCTTAGAAATAGAATTGCTAAATCAAAAGATTATGCATCTTTTAAATACATATTACTAAATTATTCCCTCCAGAAGTTTTTTTTAGTGTTTTTATAGAGAATCTTCACAAACATACAGTTCCACCATAGTATGCAATCAGTGCCTCACAATATCATCACATGGTTGTGTATTCATTACCATGATCATTTTTAGAACATTTACATCACTCCAGAAAAGAAATAAAAAGGACAAAAAAAACAATTAAATCCCATGCCCCTTACCCATCCTTCTCATTGAGCACCAGTATTTCAATCTACCCAAATTATTTACCCTCTGCCCACCATTAATTATTTTTTATCCTTATTTTTTTACTCATCTGTCCATACTCTGTATAAAGGGTCATTAAACACAAAGTTTTCACAATCACACGGTAAAAGCTATCAAGACTACTGGAACACAGTTAAAGTTCAGCTACTTCCCTCTAGCCACTCCAATATACCACAAACTAAAAAGGAATATCTTTATAATGCATAATAATAACCTCTAGGATACTTCTTGACTCTGTTTGAAATCTCTAAGCCACTAAAATTTTATTTTGTCTTATTTCTCTCTTTCCCCTTTTGGTCAAGAAAGCTTTCTCAATCCCAGGATGCCGGGTCCCGGCTCATCCCCGGGGGAGTCAGGTTCCACATTACCAGGGAGACTTACCTACCCCTCTGGGAGTTGCGTCCCATGTAGGGGGTGGGGGTGGGGGGGAAGAATAGGAAGTTCACTTGCCAAGTTGACATACAGAGAGAGGCTACATCTGATCAACAAAAGAGATTCTCTCCCAGAAATTTTATGTTTATGCCTTCATCAGCTGTTATGAAGGTGTCTTTTTACCTATAATCTTTTTTTATTATGCATAACAACATACAAACAAACATTACCAGATGATCATTCCATTCTTGATACATAATCAGTAACTCACAATATCATCAGATAGTTGTATATTCATCATGATCTTTTCTTAGAACATTTGCATCAATTCAGAAAAAGAAATAAAAAGAAAACAGAAAAAAATTCATACATACTATACCCCTTACCCCTCCCTTTCATTGATCACTAGCATTTCAATCTACTAAATTTAACATTTGTTCCCGTTATTTATTTATTTTTAATCCATATGTTTTACTTGTCTGTCAATAAGGTAAATAAAAAGAGCATCAGACACAAGGTTTTCACAATTACACAGTCACATTGTGAAAGCTATATCATTATACAATCATCTCCAAGAAACATGGCTACTGGAACATGGCTGTACGTTTTCAGACAGTTCCCTCCAACCTCTCTATTGCACCTTAACTAAAAAGGTGATATCTATCTAATGCGAAAGAATAACCTCCAGGATAACCTCTCCACTCTGTTTGGAATCTCTCAGCCACTAACACTTTATTTTGTCTCATTTTGCTCTTCCCCCTTTTGGTGAAGAAGGTTTTCTCAATCCCTTGATGCTGAGTCCCAGCTCATTCTAGGATTTCTGTCCCATGTTGCCAGGAAGGTCCACACCTCTGGGAGCCATGTCCCACATGGAGAGGGAGAGGGCAGTGAATTTACTTGTCGTGTTGGCTGAGATTTACCTATATTCTTAACACAAATTATTATTAATCTTTAATCTTTGTCATTCTGATAGGTAAAAAGTTACAATTTGTATTTATTTATTCAGTGAAGTTGAATATTCATATTGTTTGTTTAGATTTTTTTTGTGAATAACTAAATAAAATTATCTACTTATCTTTCATTTTAGTTCTCTTATCCTTTAGTGTCAACACGCCTTCTCAACATGAAAAAGTCAGAACGGGCATTGCCTTTTCAATGTCATTTTTAACCCATCAGGAATTTTATGGGGATTTGGTTTTTACATTTCTATTTAGCTTTCTAGTTGATTCAGCACTGTGTAACAAATATATTCAGCACTATGTAACAAATAACTGATGAACAAATTGGGGGTAGTTCATGAGCCTGTTTTGCAAAAATGAACAAAAGCACCCTAACTTTATTGTTTAAGTCTGCAACCTGAGCAGAGTACTTGAGAATTTTCCCTCACACAGCCTTGATACCAGTTTTGCATATTCACTTTTAACTGGTACTTCTGCTCTTCTATTGTGTTATCCCATATCCACTCCTTTAAGCAAAATTTCAGAATAGTTTTGCTGCCACAGCTTATGGAAATCTTTTTTTTTTTCTTTTTTTCTGTGACAGAAATGATCTTTCCACATATAGAACTTTTTTTGTTTTAATACTTTAAGTTATTTATTATTGAGTGTTTGTGATACTGCAAATTTAATAACTTCCACCATGTACTATATAGGCAGGGCTATCCAGGTTATTGCAATCTACGAAGCAGGGGCATGGGATGAATTTCTTAAATTGTGGCAATATAGGATTATTCTTGAACTAATTAGTTTGCAAGTACACGATTTTGGTTACTTCCCTCATGTCCTGTTTTGAATATCTTGTAGTTGTGACTGTTAGCTCTGCTTCTGATTTCTAGTATTTTAGCAAAACTGCAGCTAATGTGGGGTGGGAAGGGATGATTTCCAGTAACAATCCCACTTTAGACCCGGCGGCTTTATGTTTCCCTATTTAATCCTAGTTTTATGTATATACAGTTGCTTTCATTGAGTACCGGACTTCTGAAGCCTAGTATTCAGGGAAAAAACATCCGGAAATTATATTCCAAATCGTTTATGCTCTGTGTTAAATGTTATATATGTCAGCTTTTTTTTTTTTTCCCTTAACTTCTGGTAAGAAGTATAAGGACTCAACTCAAACTTACAGGATAGCATCTATAAACTCAGAAGTATAGCCTTATTGTTATAGGGTGGAGGTTCTTTCCCCAGTATGAAATGACTCTGTACAATAAATATTAGACAACAAACATTGAAATGATTTACAGTTAATCTTTTATGAACCATTAGTTTTCATTCCTTAGCTCCCAAACTCTTGATTTAGCTGCTTTCATTTCAGTAGATGCATTTAATGCATGTGAAAGTCTCGTTAGGACTTTTTCCTCCCATTTTTATTTATGACCCTCTCTAATTTGATCCCCGCATTTTCTTCAAGAATCTGTTATTTAATGACCCTCTTCTCCCTTTGCTTTCTGAACCTGGTTGTGAACTCACTTGTATTATTGAGCTTCTCTTACCTATCCAAGCTTGGTATTTATCTCATTCCAGTTTTTTCTCTAGTACTTCCTTCACGTAAAAGTAGTGTGAATTTAAATTACATGCACTGTCATTTCCACCATAAGGGCTAGCTTTTCTCTACTGAAATCCCAAAGAATATAGATAAGTTTCAAAACTCATCCTCAGGTTTTCTCTAGAATTGGGTGGCAATTGATGTTTTCTCCTGATTTTTCCCTGGAGTGATGACCCTCCCTTCCATTAGATGTAGGACATTTTCTTATTGTTTTTTTACTTGGAAAAGTTAAAGTGTATTAGACAATACGAACAGTTCATTTTGTCTTCTCGCATAAATTAAATGTCCAACCAGTATCCAAGAATCCTTTTTTACTTGGCTAACTGAGTGGATTCCCCCCCAGTAAGGAAGTTGGACTTAACACTTCTGATATTAAAGATTATTCAGAGGCAGGATGGCTATGGCCATTGTCCTTTGGGATGTCCCACTGTAAAATGGGGAGTCATACCTACATCATAGTGTAGTTGTGCATTTTAAAGAAGTTAACTTTGTAAGATCTCTAGCATAGTGCTTGGCACATAGTAGGGTGTGTTAATTTCTTTCCCTTCCCTGCAGGCCATTCACCTGCTCTTCCCTCTACGATTTTCCATAACACAGTTTTTACTTGGAACCAGCCTTCTGCCAAGAATCTCAGTTTGGTTGTGTACTCCTACAACTACTATTTTTGGCTTGACTTCCCTCTCCAGCTCCCAGTGGTCCAGCCACACAGTCGCCTATTGTACCAGCTGGTTGATGTAAGTCTATCCATCCTTAGAGGAACCTAGTTACTTACCAGTAAGCTATGTTTCTCTGAAAATGTAGCATCCTTGATATTAATATAGTTTGTTATCCTTTCTTTACAATTGATGATAATCATCTGTAATGACTTTTCCTTTTTTGATCCTCAAGTTGGAACTAGAATTAGAATTTCGTTTATCTGTGTAGGTCTCCTAGGGAGTCCATGAGTCCAGGACACATGACTCTTTCTGATCAGGTGAGGTAAAATGCTGTGGAGACCCTTCAGGTCAAAATTCTTTTCAGAACTCTTGAGTGATGTGAAAATTTATATAAACTATCAAGGATGATACCTTTTCAAAGAAAAAAATGTTACTGGTAAGTAAGTGGGATTTTTGAGTTATTTTCCTGTAAGTCAATAAATAATTAAGAATTCCCAAACTTGTTTTACCAACAAATGCTTTTGCATTTGCATATTATTTCAAAAGTGAAAGGAATATGGTTATTAGTTAGAGTTCATAGTTAAGGAATAGGATAGGTTTCTAGAGATACTACAAAGACAGTGAAAGAAGAGATTGACCTTCCGTTTCCTAAACAGGTGCTCTCTTAGTTTTAAAGGGAAATTTAAGTTGAAGTCTTTGTTAAGGGAAAATCTGAGGAAATGCAGTATGTTCATTCCAGAAACATTTTTCGAGTGCTTACTCTTCGAGACACTGTGCTGAGTATTGTTGGGAGACAGAGATAAAACCAGCTGCTTTTGCCCTCATAGAGTTTATTTCCTGCCCCTTGGTGATTCTTGTATGTCTCAAAATTGAGATGATTGAGTAATGGGAGTCTGACAAAGTAATGGGATTGGGAGTAATATTTAATGCTACAGCCTTTGGCTTCTTTACTTGTTTCTGTAAGTTCTATCTATCCGTGGGAAAAATCAGCTGACCTCATTTAGTATACTCAGAGCATTTTCTGTATCCCTAGAGCAAACATAAATGAAGAAAAACCAACATTCCTCCTTTCTAGTGGTTGGAAGCTGTCTAACTTTACTTGTCATCATGGATTTAGATGTTAGGTAAATAAACCGGAGTGGAGAACTCTCCCACTTTTTTGTAAGCTTTAAAGGCAGCTGATCGTCAGACTTTAAACCACATAATTAATTTGACCCCACCAAATTTCATACAAAAACAAGAAACTCTAATTTTTTTTAAAGAAATGAAGACTATATTATATTTAAAATCACTAATGGCTATACATTTCTTTTCATTAGTTACAACTCCCTCTTTTCACCAAATTTATCCAGTTAAGTTGGAAGAAGGAAAGAAGACTCGGTAATAGGAACAGTAGGTGGAATTTGGGAGAAGTGATGCTCCTACAACATTTCATATGCTTCTATTGTAGCATATAATTTTACCCTGTGAGCATCTCAAAGGCAAGGGCTATAGCTCAGGAATTAAGGCTTGGTTGCTGGAGTCAGACTTTACCTTATGTTTGAATCCTGGCTTTGTAATTTACTACCTTTCTGACTACACAAGTGATTTAACTTCTCTGAGCCTCAGTCTCCTCATTTGTGAAGATGTGGTACTAAAAATACTTACCTCATTAGGTTGTGATGAGGAATAATTAAGATAATGTATATAAATTACTTAGCACAGTGCCTGCAACATAGTACGTGCTCAATAAATGTTAACTGGTGTTATTAATGGATTATTGATGGATGGATGGATGGATGGATGAAGGAGGCCAAATAGTGGGAAAAAATGCAGGTTCTGGAGTATCAGTAAATGGTTCACACCTTCTTATTTACTTGAGGTGTGGGCTTTATAGTATTATCTTTTATTTTGCCCTTTTGGAAATCACTGTCACAGTTCTTCCTAAAAGTTATCTCTAAACGTTCCTTTTCACTAAGGAAGGAATTATTTTTTGTGCTAGAGTGACTGTGACTGTTGCAATATTATTCCACAGGCCTGAGGAAATGCTAAGGGCCAGTTGTGACCTGTATGCGAGAGATTTCCACTTTTAATTTATCCAAATCCAAGTCTGTTATTTTTAAGGCATTAAACATTTAATACTTATATGTGTGTATATGTAATTTTTTTTTCATTTTACTACTTCAGTTCTACATTTTGCTCTGAATTATGAATTATGTCTAGGGTGTTTTGAGGAGGCTCTGGAGGCCTAATACTTGGAGATGATGATACTCTTTAAGAAAATCTGGATACCTAGACAGGAATAAAAGTGCTTTTAACCATATTTCATAAAATCAAAGATGCAAAAATTTGAACATTTTAACATCTGAAACCAAATTCAGTACCTCAGAATTGCTGTAATAAAAAAGTATGGTCATAGTTGAATTGGCAGCAGTTTTTCTTGGTGATAGAAAATATGATAGTGTGCCTTGAAATTAAAATCATTGCAGATTGGATGAAATATAGTATTTCAAGGAATGATATACAGCTAAAGATTTATAAAATATGGTATAGAGGCAATATGTATAGTTGGTAAGAGTAGGAACTCCAGAGTCAGACTTTCTAGGTTTTAATTCTGACCTTAGCTAATTGCACATCCTTGGACAAGATACTTATCTTTACTTTAGTTTTCTCATTTGTAAAATGGAGGTAAGAATAGTACACATTACAGTGTTGTAATGAGGACTAAACATAGCAAATCCAATGTGCTTAAAATAGTACCCAGTACATAGGAAGTACTTAGTAATATTAACTATAATTATTACTATTATTATTAATTTAGAGAGTACAGTTTTATAGAATTTGTTTGAATCCATTTTGTTGTGATTGAAACTCAGATATATTACCTTTATATTTGTGTATCATCTAATTATCAGCAAATGACACTTGGTTTTAAAAGGGGAAAAACATGTTTCCTTATTCTTACAAGATCAGACTTACGTGGCATTTTTGGTGTATTTATTTTATGTATATACCATGTGGCTGAGATATAAATGAAATTCAGTAATGACCTGGGAAATTTATAGTGGAAGCATGGAGTAGTTATTCAGATTATTAAGGCAAACATAATTTTTTTTCTTCTTGATATTAGTAGGTATGGGAGAAAGGTTGGAGAGTTTTGAAAAATTGTAAAATCTGAAGAATTTTTTTTCACCTTAAAAAAGAGAGGGAATCGTTTTTGATTTTGATGAACTTTACTAACCCTAGGTAGAGGAATTTCCTTTTTAAAATCAGTTAAGTAGGAACATTCCTCTACAATATGATGGTTATAGCTTGAGGTTGTCCTTTTATTCTTAAGAGTCAATTTTGTTTTTTCTGTTTTAGTGTTCGGTGACCAGTGACTTGGATTTTCCAACACAAGTAATCCCATTAAAGACTCTGAATGCGGTTGCTTCAGTACCTATAATGTATTCTTGGTCTCCCCTACAGCAGAATTTTATGGTATGTAAATAATGCATCTTCTGCTTACTTGGTATGTAAAACTTTATTTAAATAAAAAGGCATAGATAATTTTCTTTTTAGTCAAGGTAAATTAAAATAGTATAAGTAAAAATAAGTTATGAAAAAATGACAGCACTTGAAGTGTGATTTTTTTTATATTGATGTAGCCTTTTTTTTTTTAAACCTTTGCAGTGTTACTCTTTTCTAGTTCTTTTGGTCCTTTCTAGTTAAAATATTCTCCAATAAAATGTGTAGCAAAATGCCATAGTTGAGACTAAAAACATATTTAAAAGATAAGCTTATAGGAGAGGTCAGTCAATCTAAAATGTCAGTCTTTTCGTTTGTAAAACTTGAAGCAGTGTTAGGGGACATAGTGATAATGTTCACTTTGAAATATTTCAGTGCTCATAAAACACAAGCTTAAACATATTTCTATAGTGGCCCGATAATTTAATTAATAATTTAATTCTTTTTAATATAAAAATTTGTTATTTTATATAATTATTCTTCAGAATGACAGGGTGAGACAAGAAATTTCAGTATTCATTTATATTTTTACATAAAAATATAATTTAGTTACTTATTTGATATATACAATGGGAAGACTAAAGATTGACAGGACTCCTTGGTGAACCTACTTTAGAAAGTTACTCACTAGATTTTTCTAGTAGAAGTTTTTGATATATTCAGAAACTTATGGTTTTTATAGTGGAGCTTAAAGGTAAACCTCAGCTACTCTTCTGCATTTGTGCACATTTGTGTGTTTAAGGTTTTAATTGTTCAAAAATATTTAATTTGAGAATATTGCAAGAGCCCAAAGGAGTCATCATGGACTCTAATTCTGAAAGAATATAGTGTTTAAAGTTGTCAAAAAATATTGTAAATGAGTCACCTGCGGTTTTGCTGGTCTCTGATCAAAGCAAATTAGGCAAATTTTTATTTTGACTAGGATATGTTTTGAGAGCAAAGGTTGCATGGATACAATTGGGAAGAAAAAATAGCCTAATGTCACTTAACTTTGGCTTATATCCAAAGAAATTACATCACCTCATGTAAATGGGATTAGTGCAAGTGAGATGATGAAAATAGAAATTTTCAATATGTAAGTTAGCTTGAAGCTGAATAGATGAGTGCATTAAATCTAAATTTTTATTTTATATCCCATATTATTTTCTTTCAATTTCTCTTTTCCCTGTTTCCTCAGGTAGTAACTATTCTTTATGAACTTTGCAGTTGTCTTAAATATGTTATATAGGGGTCATTTAACAGTTTTCATTTTCTTACCTCATTTTTTGGTTTTTCTTTCTGTATTTCCTACTTGCTGCTGCTTAACATTCTCAAATTTGTTTTTTTATGCCATCTTTCCATTGTATTTTTCCTATTGATCATGGTCATGGCTCTAATTTTAGCTTAAACTATCTCACACTTTAAGTATCTGCTGTGTTCTCCAGTAAATCTTAGCTAATTCTGTTTATCAAAATTATCTTTCTAAAATTTGTTTTTTAACCAATACCCTCTTCAGTGGCCTATTAAGACTTAAAGGTAGTTTCATTTAACATGTGGTTCAGAACCCCCAGTCTTCATGTACATTTTCTGTCATTTTTATTCTTAATGATAATTCTCTTCCTCTTATAGAAGCCAACACTTGTATTCTTTATTCTCTCTGAACTTTTTGATTGACTTATCCATATTAAGCTATCATTCTCTTCCTATTTATTGTCTTCCAAAACCTCTTATATCATTTTGCTGCCATTGTCCAACTTTAATATGCATTCTTGTTCATCTCTAATTATTGAAATATTTTACATTATCATAGAATATTCTGATTTTACATGTAAGCTTTTGGTACATGGATCGTTGATACTCTGTTATATCTCTGCAATTTTATTATATTGAATGTTTCCTAATAACTATCATTAAATGAAGTTAAGAAATTATTGTGCTAGTATTTTTCTTTTTTCCTTTTTTTGGTATGGTTATTATGGTTGTTTGATAAACCCTATTTCATCAGTTCTGAGGTACATTCTGCCACATTTTAACATCTGAAATGGGCATGTGTGTTAAAATTGATGTGCCGAAGCATTATTTGTAGCCTACTGTTCTTTCTTAAAGGTACATGAAATAATGGTAAGTTTTAAATGATTAAAGTCAATCTTGGATTAGGGGGGAAAAAAGGTTTATCTTGGATTAGATAAAAATATAATATGTTCCCTTGAATTTTTTTCCTGTGAACAGTTTCCTCAAATAATTCCCTTATTGGTGAGAGTGACCTTTTAATTTTTTTTATGGCATTTAGGATATTCTTTCTTATTATTTTAGATATAGAGAACTAGGTAAAGATATAACTAAAATATAATAATTTTTTAAAAGTAGATAACCCACACTGATTTTTAAAAATCTGTTGGTACTCAAGATAAACCTGCTTTTATTAACATTGTTTTTAATTAGAGTAGTTGTAGGTTTAGAGAAAAATCATGCAGAAAGGTTCGAGTACCCTTATTACTGCCAGTGTGATACCTTTTTTACAATTGAGGAAGCAATATTATTATATTTATATTATTAACTGAAGTCCATAGTTTCAGTCAGAGTGTTGTACAGGTCTATTCTGGTAACAACCTTAACTTAATCATTTTAGCCACTTTCAAGTATATAATTCAGTAATGTTAATTACATTCACTGTGTTGTGTTACCATCACCACCATCCATTACGGAACTTTTTTACCACTCCAAAGAGAAACTCTAGTAATTGAGCCTTAACTCCCCATTCCCCATTCCCACCCGTGTACCTGGTAACCTGTGTTCTAATTTCTGTCCCTGAGTTAAGGATATGCTTGCCTTTTAAATATATATTTTTACTTTTAGGTGGAAGATGAAACTGTTTTACATAACATTCCTTATATGGGGGATGAAGTTTTAGATCAGGATGGAACTTTCATTGAAGAACTAATAAAAAATTACGATGGAAAAGTACATGGGGATAGAGGTGAGCCATATATTTATTATTTGGAAAAAGGGGTCAAAGAGTTGTGACACTGGTTTATTAAGCAAAAGGTATATAAAAAAAAAAATTATATTGGTGAGTCATTTTCATCACATGAGTGTTAGGCATTTTTAAGAGATACTTGATAATTATCCATAATTGGTTATTATATAAATTATGTCAACACGTGCATGAAATTGAGTGAATTTAGATTTTGAGATTCTTGGGTAGTAATAAGTTTTTTAAAGTAGATATCCCACATCAATTAGGATTACCCCTGAATGTTAATGTGTAGGTAGACTAGGGATTTGCTTATGTGGCCTATAGGCTCCAAAAGCCCTACTATTTTACCAGGTTACTGCAATATCTAAAATTCTGCCATTAGAATCGTGGCTTCATTTTGTTTGTCTCTAAAAGGCCCTGTTAAAGTGTCTGGAAGGGAGGATATTATTTGTAACATCATCACCATCCATTAATCCATTATCATCTTAGTGGAAAACAAGGTCCTGAACTAATCAGTTAATGGACAGATACATAAATTGTTTGGGAGAAGGCTAACGTTACAGGAGTAGGCACTGGACACCTTTTGGGAGGAGGGGTGATTAAAGAGAACATGGTAGGGTATTGAAGATAAAATCTCTCTCCTGAGTACCTAAAGTCAGTCCTGAAATAGTAAAATGATCTCCCTGCCCCCCACCACCCTCCCCCATTTTAATAATACTGTTATAGTGCTGATCTATAGACTAGCTATTTCTTCCCACTTAGAAAAGGCATACCTACATTTTTGTTGTTCCTACTTTCTCCTGTATATTGCTTATATTTCTGTTGATGAATTTCAGAATGTGGGTTTATAAATGATGAAATTTTTGTGGAGTTAGTCAATGCTCTTGGTCAGTACAATGATGATGATGATGATGATGATGATGGAGATGATCCTGATGAAAGAGAAGAAAAACAGAAAGATCTAGAGGAAAACCGAGATGGTATGTCAGGTTTTTATGTATGCATCATACCATTATTTAAGAAACAATAGAGTAAAATAACTTTAATTCATTCTTTTTCTTTTTTTCTATTATATATCAATAGTGATATATTTAAGATTATAATATTATTTGTAATATTTCATCCTCCATGTGAGCTTCTTTGTTTCTTCTGGCTAGCAAGAGAATGTAATCTGAATTTTTGGGCTTCTCTTGGGAATCATCATTATAATGTGTAATATGTATTGGACACTGTTCAGAAGCAGCATGCTAATAATGTGTAGATTAGCTCATTTAATCGTTATAATGTCTCCATGAGGTGGATATTATCAGATCCATTGTATTGTTGAGGAGACAGATATAGAGAAGTTAGATATGACTGAGTTTAGAGCCCAAATTTTTAAGCCCTCCTTTCCCCCCAGTTTTATAAATGACTTAACAGAAAAATCATTGATCCCAAGACAGAGTCATAGTTGGTGTTCTTTTAGTTGGCACAGCTCATTATTAAGGCAATACAGAAAAACTTTTGGTGAAAAGATAGTCGCTTTAAAGAAGAATAAAATTTTCATAATAAAAGGGGCCCTCAGTGATCATCTAGTTCAGTTGCTCTGTTTTACAGATGAGAAAACAGACTCAAGTGTTTATGATGAATAAGGAAAGGTCAGAAAGACAGTTGGCAGCAGAGTAGGGGTTAGAACCTGGATTTTCTACCTCTCTGTTCTTAAAAACTTTCTGTACTTCAATTTGAATTTTGTGTTTGTCTGAACTACAAGTATGCCCTTCATCTGTGTGAAATATATTAGAAGTTAGCAAAACACAAAACTGATTATTTCTTTTAAATTAGTTTTGGTTTAGAGGTATAATGAAAGACTGAGAACTTGTTTATTTTTATCCTTTTTTCCTCTTTCATATTTTCCTATTTAGATAAAGAAAGCCATCCACCTCGGAAATTTCCTTCTGATAAAATTTTTGAAGCCATTTCCTCAATGTTTCCAGATAAGGGCACAGCAGAAGAACTAAAGGAAAAGTAAGATTTGTTTTTTCAGGCAATCTTGCCTTGTAAGGTATAATTCACAATTTTGGTTTATTAGAAATGGAACTATGTAGCTGATTCATTTGTGTTTATACTGTTTGCAAGATATCTGAAGCAGTTTATGTTTCTGTGATAATCTGTACCATAAATTTGTGGTAGATAGGATAAATATGTGTGTGTATGTGGTACATTTTTCTAGACACTGATAGAAATTTTAGTCTAGTTGATGTATAATTAAAATTAATGGGGTACATGGGTAGGAGTAGAATGTGGTAGAATTCTCATCTTGGATTTGGGAGACTGACTTCGATTCCTGAATCTTGCACCGCCACAAAAAAAAATTAATGTAATATTTTCCATGATAAGCCCGAATTACATCAGTAAATTTGATTCTTAATGCATCATGCATAATATTTCATTCATTTTCTCTATTTCAAATTTTCGTGTTAGAGACTAGGTCTTTTTATTTTTTAAAGGGCAATTTTATTGCAATAAGTTTACTACCATTAAATCCATCTTAAGTGTACAATCACTGTCTTTTAGTATATTCAGGGTTGTACATACACCACAATCAGTTCTAGAATATTTTTACTCTGAAGAGGGTCACTATGTCATACAGTCCTGTGTTTCATATGGACTAAATCTTTTCTTCTGTATATGAGGCAAATTAAAATTTATCTCCATGGAAAGCAGTTTGAAACTTTTAATTTTTTTAAAAAAAAGATTTTTGTTTTACCTTTATTTATATTTTTCTTGGTTAATGTTAGGTATAAAGAACTTACCGAGCAGCAGCTTCCAGGTGCACTTCCTCCTGAATGTACCCCAAACATAGATGGACCAAATGCTAAATCTGTGCAGAGGGAGCAAAGCTTACATTCATTTCATACGCTTTTCTGTAGGCGATGTTTTAAATATGACTGCTTCCTACATCGTAAGTGCAATTATTGTACGTTTTCATTTTTTAATCTTTGTTGTGGAATTGTCTTACACTTTGGAAAATACTGTCATGTAGTACAACTAGAATTTATCATTTAATCTCTAGTTAAGATTGAAAAATATGTTAATATAGGGTATTCTTGTTTTTTTAATTTATTGCTTGGGGGTTGCTCTGAGGTCTTTTACTGGAGTTTTAGTTTGGGCTCCTGTTTTCCACTAACCTGGAATGCAGGTCTGCTGTGATTTTTTTTCCATAAATCCTAACAAATTATTTTATAATAAAAGTTTTACCAAGAACCAGCTGGTAGTTCATAGCAGTATTGCTCATGTTGATGAACAAATTTTGTTGAATAAGAAATTGGCTAAAAAGATGTTTATATGTGTTCCTGTCTGTTTAGAGTTCAATTTTTTTTGGTCCTTTAGTTAAGTTGCTTTTGTACAATATACACATTTGAACACAGATGAAGTATAAAATGTTCTTAATGAAATTTAAGTATGGTATATAGAATAATACTTCATTTCTCTGGACTTGCTGAGAAATGTGGTTTCTTAGGTTTTCCAGGTAATTGGGATTTTTTTTTTCTTTAACAGATTTTTGAGGTGTAACTTATATACTGTAGAATTCACCTATTTTAAGATACAATTCATTGATTTTAGTAAATTTATAGTTGTAAAACCATGACCATAATCTAGTTCTAGAACTACTCCAAAAAGTTTCCTTTTGCCCATTTTTTTTAATTGTGAAAAATGCAAAAATAATCAAACAATATTTCAAAGCACACTGCAACAGTTAGTTGGAAAACAAATTTCAGAGTTCGGTATGGATTACAATTCCACAATTCTAAGTTTTTTCCTTCTACCTGCTTGAGGACACTGGAGACTAAAAGAAGTATCAGTATAATGATTCAGCAGTCATACTCATTTCTTAAATCCTTTTCTTCTCTGTTTTAACTGCTCCTTGTCCTTTGATCTTTTCTTCCCACTCTTTAGGGATATTTGGGCTATGCCTGTTACAGCTTATTCATGCTGGAAGGGGTTGTCGATAAGATGCAATAGGAACTAGAGATGGAACTACTTGATGTTCTGGAAAGGCTGGCCTCTCTGTGTTTCAGGATTTATCTGGTCTGGAAACCCATCTGGAGGTTGTAGGTTTCTGGAAAGTAATCCTAGTACATGGAACCTTTGGAGAATCTCATATAAAGCCCTAGGTGTTCTTTAGGATTGGCAAGAATGATTTTGGTTGGGGTTTGGAAAACTATGAAAGATAGCAATGTTTAACAGAAACTTGTTTAAGAGTAGCCTCCAGGATAACCTCTCAACTCTATTTGCACACTCTCAGCCGTGATACCCTATTTTTTACACTGCTTTTCTCCCTTTTTGTTGAACCCATGTGCGAGGGTCAGGCTCATCCCTGGGAGATTTTTTTAAAAAATTAATTTATTTATTAATTTAAAAAAATTAACAAACAAAAACATTAACATATTATTCTGTTCTACATATATAATCAGTAATTCTAAATATCATCACATAGTTGTGTATTCATCATTCCTTAGAATGTTTGCATCAATTCAGAAAAAGAAATAAAGTCAACAGAAAAAGAAATAAAATGACAACAGAAACAAAAAGATTATACATATCTTACCCCTTACCCCTCGCTTTCATTTATCACTAGCATTTCAGACTAAATTTAACATCTGTTCCCCCTATTATTTATTTTTATTCCATATGTTCTACTCGTCTGTTGACATGGTAGATAAAAGGAGCATCAGACACAAGGTTTTCACAATCACACAGTCACATTGGGAAAGCTAAATCATTGTTCAATCATCATCAAGAAACATGGCTACTAGAACACAGCTCTACATTTTCAGGCAGTTCCCTCCAGCCTCTCCATTACATCTTGAATAACAAGGTGATATCTACTTAATGTGTAAGAAAAACCTCCAAGATAACCTCTCGACTCTGTTTGGAATCTCTCAGCCATTGACACTTGGTCTCATTTCATTCACACTTCTCCCTTTTGGTTGAGAAGGTTTCCTCAATCCCTTGATGCTGAGTCTCAGCTCATTCTAGGGTTTTTCTCAGTCCCTTGATGCTGAGTCTCAGCTCATTCCAGGATTTCTGTCCCACGTTTCCAGGAAGGTCCACACCTCTGGGAGTCATGTCCCATGTAGACGGGGGGAGGGTGATGAGTTTGCTTGTTGTATGGCTGGAGAGAGAGGCCACATCTGAGCAACAAAAGAGGCTCTCTTGGGGGTGACTCTTAGGCCTAAATTTCAAGTAGACTTGACCTATCCTTTGTGGGGTTTAGTTTCATATGAACAAACCCCAAGACTGGGGGCTCAGCCTATAGCCTTGGCTATCCACTCTGCCCGTGAGAATATTAAGAATTCAACTTGGGGAAGTTGAATTTCTCACTGTTCCCCGAAGGGGACTTTGCAAATACTCACTGATCAAATCACTCTGGAATTCATCGGGCATCACTCTGGACAAACCAACAAAATCTCATGTCCTACCCAAGATTCCAAGAACTTATGGTATTCAATCAAGCTATCTACATAAGTTATATTAGGATATGCACTAGTCAAAATATAAATTTTGTACCAAATAAATACTTTTTGCTTTAGTCTCAGAGATAAGTTGAAATTTTAAAATATGAATTACCATCTATTTTCAGCACCCTGCAGTAATGGCATTCCTTTGTTAATCCTCATGCACAAACATTTTAAAAATTTGTACATTTAATCACTATTATTATACATTCTAGGCATTCCTAGATGATACCATCTCAGTCTTTATTGTCTGTCTTTCTTTCTGATTTCATTTATGCCCCCAACCCTCCTCCTTCATTAGTTCTCACATGCAGCTTCATTCAGTGTTTTAACATAATTATATTACAGTTAGGTAGTATTGTGCTGTCCATTTCTGAGTTTTTATATTCAGTCCTGTTGCAGAATCTGTATCCCTTCAGCTCCAATTACCCAATATCTTACCCTATTTCTATCTCCTGATGGTCTCTGTTACCAACAAAATATTCCAAGTTTATTCACTAATGTCAGTTCATATCAGTGAGACCATACAGTATTTGTCCTTTTGTTTTTGGCTAATCTCACTCAGCATAATGTCCTCAAGGACCATCCATGTTGTTACATACTTCATAGCTTTATTCTGTCTTATAGCTGCATAATATTCCATTGTATGTATATACCACAGTTTGTTTAGGCACTTGTCTGTTGATGGACATTTTGGCGGTTTCCATCTCTTTGCAATTGTAAATAATGCTGCTATAAGCATTGGTGTGCAAATGTCTGTTTGTGTCTTTGCCCTTATGTCCTTTGAGTAGATACCTAGCCATGGTATTGCTGGGTCATATGGCAATTCTATATTCAGCTTTTTGAGGAACCGCCAAACTGCCTTCCACAGTGGTTGTACCATTTGACATTCTCACCAACAGTGAATAAGTGTGCATCTTTCTCCACATCTTCTCCAGCACTTGTCATTTTCTGTTTTGTTGATAATGGCCATTCTGGTGGGTGTGAGATGATATCTCATTGTGGTTTTGATTTGCCATTTCTCTAATGGCCAGGGAAGTTAAGCATCTCTTCATGGGCCTTTGGCCATCTATATTTCCTCTTAGAAGTGTCTGTTCAAGTCTTTCTCCCATTTTGTAATTGGATTGTCTGTCTTTTTTGTTGTTGAGTTGAACAATCTCTTTATAAATTCTGGATACTAGACCTTTATCTGATATGTCATTTCCAAATATTGTCTCCCATTGTGTAGGCTGTCTTTTTACTTTCTTTCTTTCTTTCTTTCTTTTTTTTTTTTTTTAACATGGGCAGGCACCGGGAATCGAACCCGGGTCCTCGGGCATGACAGGGAAGCACACTTACCTGCTGAGCCACCGTGGCCTGCCCTGTCTTTTTACTTTCTTGATGAAGTTCTTTGATGCGAAAAAGTGTTTAATTTTGAGGGGAACCCATTTATTTCTTTCTCTCTTCAGTGCTCTTGCTTTAGGTGTAAGGTCCATAAAACCGTCTCCAATTATAGGATTTATAAGATATCTCCCTACATTTTCCTCTAACTGTTTTATGGTCTTAGACGTAATGTTTAGGTTTTGATCCATTTTGAGTTTACTTTTGTATAGGGTTTGAGATATGGGTCCTCTTTCATTCATTTGCATATGGATATCCAGTTCTCTAGGCACCATTTATTGAAGAGACTGTTCTGTCCTAGCTGAGTTGGCTTGACTGCCTTATCAAAGATTAATTGTCCATAGGTGAGAGGTTCTATATCTGAACACTCTGTTCGATTCCATTGGTCAATATATCTATCTCTATGCCAGTACCATGCTGTTTTGACCACTGTAACTTCATAATATGCTTTAAAGTCAGGCAGTGTGAGACCTCCGACTTCATTTTTTTCCCTCAGGATGCTGTTAGCAATTCGGGGCACCCTGCCCTTCCAGATAAATTTGGTTATTGGTTTCTCTATTTCTGAAAAGTAACTTGTTAGGATTTTGATTGGTATTGCATTGAATCTGATAATCAGTTTAGGTAGAATTGACATCTTAACTATATTTAGTCTTCCAATCCATGAACACGGTATGCCCTTCCATCTATTTATGTCTTCTCTGATTTCTTTTTTTTTTATTCCTTTATTTTTTTTATTTTTTTATTAATTAACGGAAAAAAAAGAAATTAACCCAACATTTAGAAATCATACCATTCTACATATGCCATCAGTAATTCTTAACATCATCACATAGATGCATGATCATCGTTTCTTAGTACATTTGCATCGGTTTAGAAGAACTAGCAACACAACAGAAAAAGATATAGAATGTTAATATAGAGAAAAAAATAAAAGTAATAATAATAGTAAAAAAAAATTCTCTGATTTCTTTTAACAATTTCTTGTAGTTTTCTTTGTATAGGCCTGTCTCTTTAGTTAAATTTATTCCTAAATATTTTATTCTTTTGGTTGCAATTGTAAATGGAATTCGTTTCTTGATTCCCCCCTCAGATTGTGCATTACTAGTGTATAGAAACATTACAGATTTTTGAGTGTTGATCTTGTAACCTGCCACTTTGCTGTACTCATTTATTAGCTCTAGTAATTTTGTTGTAGATTTTTCAGGGTTTTCAACGTATAGTATCATATCATCTGCAAACAGTGAGAGTTTTACTTCTTCCTTTCTAATTTTGATGCCTTGTATTTATTTTTCTTGTCTAATTGCTCTGGCTAGAACTTCCAACACATTGTTGAATAACAGTGGTGATAGTGGACATCCTTGTCTTGTTCCTGATCTTAGGGGAAAAGTTTTCAGTTTTTCCCCATTGAGGATGATGTTAGCTGTGGGTTTTTCATATATTCCCTTTATCATTTTACGGAAGTTCCCTTCTATTTCTGTCCTTTTGAAGTGTTTTCAACAGGAAAGGTTGTTGAATTTTGTCAAATGCCTTCTCTGCATCAATCAAGATGATCATGTGATTTTTTTGCTTTGATTTGTTGATATGGTATATTACATTAATTGATTTTCTTATATTGAACCATCCTTGCATACCTGGGATGAATCCTACTTGGTCATGATGTGTAATTCTTTTAATGTGTTGCTGGATTCGATTTGCTAGAATTTTGTTGAGGATTTTTGCATCTATATTCATTAGAGGAATTGGTCTGTAGGTTTCTTTTTTGGTAATATCTTTGTCTGGCTTTGGTATGAGGGTGATGTTGGCTTCATAGAATGAATTAGGTAGCTTTCCCTTCACTTCAATTTTTTTGAAGAGTTTGAGCAGGATTGGTACTAATTCTTTCTGGAATGTTTGGTGGAATTCACATGTGAAGCCATCTGGTCCTGCACTTTACTTTTTTGGGAAGCTTCTTAATGACTGATTCAGTTTCTTTACTTGTGACTGGTTTGTTGAGGTCGTCTGTTTCTTCTCGAGTCAAAGTTGGTTGTTCATGCCTTTCTAGAAAGTTGTCCATTTCATCTACATTGTTGTATTTATTAGCATAAAGTTGTTCATAGTATCTTGTTATTACTTCTTGTATTTCTGTGTGGTCAGTGGTTATGTTTCCTCTTCCATTTCTGATCTTATTTATTTGCTGCATCCTCTCTCTTCTTTTTGTCAGTCTTGCTAAGGGTCCGTCAATCTTATTGATTTTCTCATAGAACCAACTTCTGGTTTTATTGATTTTCTCAATTGTTTTCATGTTCTCAATTTCATGTATTTCTGCTCTAATCTTTGTTATTTCTTTCCTTTTGCTTGCTTTGGGGTTAGTTTGCTGTCCTTTCTCTAGTTCTTCCAAGTGGACAGTTAATTCCTCAATTTTTGCCCTTTCTTCTTTTTTGATATAGGCATTTAGGGCAATAATTTCCCTCTTAGCACTGCCTTTGCTGCATCCTATAAGTTTTGATATGTTCTGTTTTCATTTTCATTTGCCTCGAGATATTTACTGATTTCTCTTGTGATTTCTTCCTTGACCCACTGTTTTTTTAAGAGTTTGTTGTTGAACCTCCACGTTTTTGTGAATTTTCTGGCGCTCTGCCTATTACTGATTTCCTTCTTCATTCCTTTATGATCTGAGAAAGTATTTTGTATGGTTTCAATCTTTTTCAATTTATTGAGACTTGCTTTGCAACCCAGCATATGGTCTATCTTTGAGAATGATCCATGAGCACTTGAGAGAATGGTGTAGGCTGCTGTTCTGGAGGGTAATGTTCTATAAATGTCTGTTAAGTCTAGCTCATTTATTGTAATATTCAAATTCTCTGTTTCTTTATTGATCCTCTGTCTAGATGTTCTGTCCATTGATGAGAGTGGTAAATTGAAGTCTACAACTATTATGGTAGATGTTTCTATTTCTCTTTTCAGTGTTTTGAGTGTTTGCCACATGTATTTTGGAGCATTCTGATTTGGTGCATAAATATTTATGATTGTTATGTCTTCATGTTGAATTGTTCCTTTTATTAGTACGTAGCATCCTTCTTTGTCTCTTCTATCTGTTTTACATTTGAAGTCTAATTTGTTGGATATTAGTATAGCTACTCCTGCTCTTTTCTGGTTGTTATTTGATGAAATATCTTTTCCCAACCTTTCACTTTCAACGTATTTTTATCTTTGGGTCCGAGATGTGTTTCCTGTAGACAGTAAATAGATGGGTCCTTTTTAAAATCCATTCTGCGAGTCTATGTCTTTTGATTGGGGAGTTCAATCCATTAACATTTTGTGTTATTACTGTACGGGTAGTACTTTCTTCTACCATTTTGTCTTTTGGATTTTATGTCATAACCTAATTTTCCTTCTTTTTACCTTTTCTCTTAGTCTTCCTTTCTACACTCTTCTCTACACCTCTCCTATCTTTTCGTATCTGTCTCTAGTGTTCCCTTTAGTATTTCTTGCAGAGCTGGTCTCTTGGTCACAAATTCTCTCAGTGATTTTTTTGTCTGAAAATGCTTTAATTTCTCCCTCATTTTTGGAGGACAGTTTTGCTGGATATAGAATTCTTGGTTGGCAGTTTTCTCTTAGTAATTTACATAGTCATCCCACTGTCTTAGCCTCCATGGTTTCTGCTGAGAAATTGACGCATAGTCTTATTGGGTTTCCCTTGCATGGGAATTGCTTTTCTCTTGCTGCTTTCAAGATTCTTTCTTTCTCCTTGACCTCTGACATTCTGATTAGTAAGTTAGTAAGTGTCTTGGAGTACGTCTGTTTGGATCTGTTCTCTTTGGGGTACCCTGCACTTCTTGGATTTGTAGTTTTAAGTCTTTCATAAGAGTTTGGAAGTTTTCAGTGATAATTTCCTCCATTAGTTTTTCTCCTCCTTTTCCCTTCTCTTCTCCTTCCTGGACACCCACAACAGGTATGTTCGTGTGTTTCATATTGTCACTGAGTTCTCTGAGTCCCTGCTCATATTTTTCCATTTATTTCCCTATAGTTTCTGTTTCTTTGGATTTCAGATGTTCCGTCCTCCAGTTCACTGATCCTATCCTCTGCCTCTCGAAATCCACCATTGTAGGTTTCCATTGTTTTTTTCATCTCTTCTACTGTGCCTTTCATTCCCATAAGTTCTGTGATTTATTTTTTAAGACTTCCGATTTCTTCTTTTTGTTCATTCCTTGCCTTCTTCATATCCCCCCTCAATTCATTGGTTTGGTTTTTGATGAAGTTTTCCATGTCTGTTAGTATATTCTAAATTAATTGTTTCTGCTCCTGTATCTCATTTGAATTGTTGGTTTGTTCCTTTGACTGGGCCATATCTTCAATTTTCCTGGCGTGATTTGTTATTTTTTTTGCTGCTGTCTAGACATTTAATTACCTTAACTGTTTTATTCTGGAGATTGCTTGCACTTCTTTTACTTAGGGTTTTCTTGATGGATGAATTTGTTGTCTATCTGATCTTTGACATTCAGTTCAGCTTTTTCTGGACCTCTAGCTTAGGTTTTGTTTAACAGAGGAGAATTTTTCAGTTTTTGTTTTCTTGTTTCTTGCCCCGCTTTTATGGTGCCTGACCCCCCAACCCCCACACCGTTAGAAGGGTCTGTGTAGGTATTATAGACCCCAGCTGTGTTTTCCCAGATCAAACTGGCCTCTTATCAGGGGGAAGGAGTGAACTGGTTCGGTATTCCCTGAGGGTGAGACCCAGCAGGTTGAAAGACTTTCCTGTGAAGTTTCTGGTCTCTGTTTTTCTTATCCTGCCCAGTATGTGACACTTGTCTGACTGCAGGTCCCACCAGCATAAGATGATACGGTACCTTTAACTTTGGCAGACTCTCCCTGCTTGGGGCATGGTGGAGACAGAGGAGAGTTTGTAGGTGGTTTTAATGGCTTCAAATTACCAAGCTCTGGTGTTTGAATTCTTTGAGGGAGGAATTCCACCTGAATTGGCTTCACTCCTCCCTCGGGGAAGGAACAGGCTGGAGACAAGCCCTGAAAGGAGCTTGTTTCTGCCTATGCCTGGGGCAGTTGCAGCCTGTGAAGTCCTACCTCTGAATCCAGAGGCAGTTAAGCCTTTGTAGAAACACAGCCACAAAAACCTCTGTTTCTTTGGTTTTTTTTCTTTTTCCTTTGGCCCAATGAGTGACCTCTGCTTTGACCAGGTTCACCTGAGCTGAGGGCCTATTTTTAGTAGTCAGAATTTGTTAATTAATGCCACAATTGGTGTTTGGCTGGGCTCAGCCCATGCTGCTGTTGAAGTGTCTTTCCTTTTCCCTCTGGGAAGAAGCATTGGGGCAGGGGCACTGGCTGCCGCGCCTTGGGGAACTCACATTTCTGGGGAGGCTTACAGCCAGTCCAGCTATTCCAGACCAGGGTACGCTGTTTGCCCGGTCACTGATGTGGCTCCAGGAGCTGTTCTGTACTGCTTCTAGTTATTTAGTAGTTGGTCTGGAGGACGAACTAAAACATGCACATTGGTAAGCTTCCGTCTTGGCTCCCAATCTGTGGGAGATTTTCTCCCCTGGAATTATGTCTCATGTCGGGGGGAAATGAAAATTTGTTTTGCCGAGTTGGGCTTAGAGAGAGAAGGTGTCCACATGTGGGCATACCTATAGGTAAGCTAAGCTTCTCCGCTACAGAAATAAGCTTCACAAGAGCAAGCCTCAAGATTAAAGGCTAAGCCCCCAATCTTGGGGTTTGTTCATATAAAACCTAACCCTGATAGGCTGAGCCTACTTAAATTAGACCCAAGAGTCACCCGCAAGAGAACCTCTTTTGTTGCTCAGATGTGGCTTCTCTCTTCAGCCAACAGAACAAGCAGACTCACTGCCCTCCCCCTCTGTATGTGGGTCAAGACTCCCACGGGTGTGGACCTTCCTGGCAACATGGGACAGAAATCTTAGAATGAGCTGGGACTCAGCATCAAGGAATTGAGAACACCTTCTCAACCAAAAGGGGGAAGTGAGAAATGAGACAAAATGAAGTATCAGTGGCTAAGAGCTCCCAAACAGAGTTGAGAGGTCATCCTGGAGGTTATTCTTATGCAGTGAATAGATAACACCTTTTTAGTTAAAGTGTAATAGAGAGGCTGGAGGGAACTGCCTGAAAATGCAGAGCTGTGTTCCGGTAGCCATGTTTCTTAAAGATGATTGTATAATGATATCGCTTTCGCAATGTGGCTGTGATTGTGTCTGATGCTTCTTTTATTTACCTTATGGACAGATGAGTAAAATATATGGATTAAAAATAAATAAATAATGGGGGAACAAATGTTAAAATAAATTTAGTAGATTGAAATGCTAGTGATCAGTGAAAGGGAGGGATTGGGGTATGGTAAATATGAATTTTTTTTTCTGTTTTATTTTTCTGAATTGATGCAAATGTTCTAAGAAATGGCCGTGATGATGAATATACAACTGTGTAATGAAAAAAAAGAATGTTCATATTGTATGTTGATTGGTTTTATTAATAAAACTTAAAAAGAAAAAAAAAAGGTTAAGCGCTTAACCTGTTGACTTGAAAGTCCCTAATGTTTGACAGAGTATCAGGGATTTCCTTGTTGGTAAAGTTCCATATTTTTTCTCCCATCCCTCAAGGGACTTTCACAATACTTTTTTTTCATTTTTTAATTACCTTTATTGACAAATCTTCCCACACAGCCTATACGTGGTGTACAGTCTGGCCCACAATGTCATCAAATAGTTGTATATTCATCACCATGATCATTTTTAAGAACATTTGCATCACTCCTGAGCATGAAAAAAGAAAAAATTCATACATCCCATATTCCTTACCCCTCCCTCTCATTGACCACTAGTGTTTCCATCTACCCAATTCATTTTATCCCTTATTCTCTTATTATTTATTTATTTTCTTTTTTTTTTTTACTCATCTGTCCATACCCTGGATAAAAGGATTATCAGACACAAGATTTTCACAGTTGCACAGTCACATTGTAAAAGTTATTATCTTTACACAATCGTCTTCAAGAATCAAGGCTACTGGAACAGAGCTCAACAGTTTCAGGTACTTCCCCCAGCCACTGCAATACACTATAAACTAAAAGAGTGTATCTATATAATACATAAGAATAACCTCCAGGATAACCTCTTGATTCTATATATAATCTCTTAGCCACTGAAACTTTATTTTGTCTCAGTTCTCTCTTCCCGCTTTTGGTCAAGAAAGCTTCCTTATTCCCATGATGCCGGCTCCCAGCTCATCCCCCAGGAATTGTGTCCCATGTTGCCAGGGAAATTTACACGCCTGTGAGTCATGTCCTACGTAACGGGGAGAGCAGTGAGTTCACCTGCTGAGTTGGCTTAGAGAAAGGCCAAATCTGAGCAACAAAAGAGGTTCTGTGCGGGGTGACTCTTACACCTAACTTTTTTTTTTTCTTAACTTTGTATTGTATAGTACAACATACTTACAAAGCAGACTAGTAAAGTAGTGGTTTTCAAAGCTGTCTTCAACAAGTAGTTATAGGACCGATCCCAGAATTTGTCACAGGCTACCATGCGACCCTCTCATATTTTTCCTTCTAACTGCTCCAGAATGTAGAGGTTAGAGGCTTAAATATTTTTTTTATCATCACAATCAACTTTTTTCCTTATTTTTTTGTGAATAATATATATACCTAAAAACTCTAAATTTCAAAATACAACACCACAATTAGTTGTAGAGCATATTTCAGAGTTTAATATGGTTTACAACTTTACAGTTTTTACTTCTAGTTGTTGTAAAATACTGGAGACTAAAAGAGATATCAGTGTAATCATTCAGCATTCATAGTCATTTGTTAAATACTATTCTTCTCTGTACAGCCCCACCATCACCTTTGATGTCTCCATCACTGTCTTCAGGGGTGTTTGAATTATGGCAGTTCTAAATTTTTCACATTGGAAGGGTCTATCACTAATATGGGGTAGGGAAATGGAGTAATCTGATGTTTTGGAGAGGCTGGGCTAGGTTTCAGGACTTGTCTGGACCAGGGACCCATCTGGATGTTGTAGGTTTCTGGAACGTTACTGTATTGCATGGAACCCTTGTGGAATCTTATATATTTCCCTGAGTGTTCTTTAGGATTGGCTGGAATGGTCCTGATTGGAGGTTGGCAGGTTATGATAGGTAGCAAGGTCTAACTGAAGCTTGTGTAAGAGCAATCTCCTGAGTAGCCTCTTGACTCTATTTGAACTGTCTCTGCCACTGGTACTTTATTAGTTACACTTCTTTTCCCCCTTTCGGTCAGGACGAAATTGTTGATCCCCTGGTACTAGGTCTGGATTCATCCTGGGAGTCATCTCCCACGTTGCCAGGGAGACTTTCACCCCTGAATGTCATGTTCCACATAGGGGGGAAGGCAATGATTTTGCTTGGAGAACTGGGCTTAGAGAGAGTGAGGCCACATCTGAGCAGCAAAAGAGGTCCTCCAGAAGTAACTGTTAGGCATGGCTATGGGTAGGCTAAGCTTCTCCGCAATCTATGTAAGTGTCACTAGAGTAAGTCTCATGATTGAGGTCATGGCCTGTTGCCAATACTTTTTGATTATCTACTTAATGTACTCTGGGATGTATCCAGGCTTTACATTAAGCAATACAAGATTATTTTTCTGGCCTTTCTGCGTTTGGGTAGGCTTGTATTTTGCTATTGTTATTTTTTAAATAGATCATAATTCACATGATTTACATTTCAAAAAGCATTAGAAGATGTACTGTGACATCTCCCTACCACTTCTGTTCCCTTTTCGTTTAAGTTCTCATCTCACTCCCCTATGGTTAAACCACTTACATTTGGTCTCTTGTATCTTTTATATTCCCTTTTGGCAAAAGATAATGGTTATAAAACTCTTATCATTTTCTTGGAATTTACCAGTTTTTATTGTTAGCTATTTTTACTACCGTTGCTGTTTCGACTATCCAGTGCTTTGAATAGTGACGGTGTTTATTTTTTGAGTTCCTTTTTATAAAAGTTGTCTGATACCTGAAATATACATAAAAATTTAAATGACTGTAAAGTATATTCAATAAGAATTTATTATTATTAACTCAATCATAAGTTCTAGTCAAATCAGGCAATAAATATGACATTTTCTACTGATTGTGATCACTTTTATTTTTATTACATGATAACTTAAAGTGGTATTTATCAATGGTAGTACTACATTACAAAGACTGATTAGATACGTCAAGTTTTATTATCTTCATTCGTGTCATGAAAAGAGTAGTTCTAGTCACATCTGTTGCCAAATGTGTAAGGATAGGCAAGTTATTTATTCTCTTTATTCATCTGTAAAATCACTGCTAAAACCAGGTGATTTCTATAAGGTCTTCCAAATCTTATTCTTTGGTTCCATATTTGTATACTTGTGTACATTGCTTATTTGGTGAAACGAGATTCTCTGCGTCTTTATATATTTTCATCATTTTTTTTAGGGTTGCCAAATTGATCAGTCTTTTTCCTATGAATGAAAACCTTTAGATAAAATTTTTCAATAAGACTTTATGGGTTGCTTTTTAAGTTAAAAAAAAAAAGTCCTTAATAGCCATGTTTTTTTCCTGTTTTGTATAATTTAAAGAACATTCTATCTTATTTCTCAAATTGTTTTTCTGACCTGAAAACTTTATATTCTACAATCTTTCTGTATTATAATTAGTTTGGAGTATATTTTGATAACTTATTTTGAAAGTCAGATAGTATTTTAAGATGCTTATTTGAAAAGATTATGTTTAACATTTTTGAAATTCAAAGCAATCAGGTTGATTCTTTAAATATGGAGTTCTGCAAATCCAAGGAATTTTTAAATTCTGCTGAGGGCAGTCTAGTCTTACAAGATAGTCTCTTGTTTACAGTTAAGTGAAATGTGATATTCAGAATGACAAAATTATCTCTTATTTAGGATGTTAGTAAGTTAAAACATGCTAACTTTTTTTTGTTGTTTGGAGAATACCTTATTAGTTTCTGTAATCAAACCCATGTATATAAGATCTTACATTATTAGTACAGTACATTATCCCTGTACAAATGGAAAAAATTAAGTTTAATGTTTTTAGACCAATATGATTGTTAATTTCTGTACAATGCCAACTGAACATGGTACGATGGGATACTTTTTCCAAAGTTGACAGTACAGTTGAAGTTTCTGCAAGTAAAAAGTTTTTTCCTATATAGCCTGAACTTGTTCTTGTCTTATCTTAAACTTTGTAGTTTTGGCTTATAATAAGTATCCTGTTTTCTAGTTCTGAATAAGAGAAATCTCCTCGGGTTAATTCGAGCAGAGGCACTGAATTGGAACAAGGGAGTCTCTAACCTATAACTATACCTATATTTATCTAATTTAAAAATATACATGCTAGAGGGAGGCATCCACATTTTACGAAAGAAAAATGTGTAGCTAAATGTGTATAGTTAAATTAGGCGAATATATTTTTGTCTTTTAAAACTGATATAATTCCTTGCTGATCGTGTGATGTTGATCTTCTAGGTGCTAAATATCTGTATTAAAGATCCCCCCCAGTCCAATTCAATGCCAAATTACCTGTCTCTGTTAGGCTCTGATGTTAGGAGAAACTCACACTTGAAATAGAATTTTAAGCCTTGAACTTCTACTTTAAAATATCATTACTTCGTCCTCTTTTTTTAATTCCTCCTTTGTCCCTCTTCATTCTCTTTTTCTATCATTACTTTGTCCTCTTTTTTTAATTCCTCCTTTGTCCCTCTTCATTTTCTTTTTCTTTCCCCTTTAAATTCTGTGGATAGGAGTGTGACTTGTATAATATTTTTAAAAACAGTTGTTTTGAAAATATGCTGTACATTTTCCTTCAAATTAAAATAATTTTCAACTTGTAAATAATTCTGAATGGCATTTCTATTTCCCTTTGTACTCTAGGAAGCAAACTTTCAAAAGAAGTTCTCTAAAGTCACTGCTGTGGATTCACACTTGTATAAATATACCCTTGTATAATTATTATCTCAATTATTTGGGAATTTTAATTTCAAACATTTTATCTCTAAAATTTGTTATCTTATTTTTCTGTAGAAGGGTGTGCTGGCCCTGTAATAGCTCTGAGTCCTTGAATTTTGTGGGTGATTAAGATTGATTTCAAGTTAGTACTCTGTAGCTGTTCTATTTATCTTTAAAAATTTTGTTTTTTATCAAATGTTATCACACCTCAGTACTCCCCATTTGATGAGCTGATTACTAACCTTTCTTTTGATGAAAGTAGCAAATCACATTTCTCTGTAGAGGAAACATCAACTGTTTATGGAGATATTAAAGGCCTCATTTGAAATGAACATCTATAATCACAGTTTATAGTTTATGGAATCAGTTACATGTGTGAGGGAAACACTAAGAAATCACTAATCATCCTAGAATTTACTGTTTCCTCCTTTGTTGTGTGGGGAAGGAGGGTAGGAGGAATAGAGTTAGAGAATCAATGAAGGATACGTTGTGGTAATTCAATAAGAGTATGAAGGAAGTTCTACAGAACAGAAAAAGCAAATTACTAGCCAGATTATATTTTATTAATTAACTTTCTACATTATTTTTTACATTGAAACTGGGAAAATGGTAATAAATATTGTATAGTTATACTCACATATTTTATTTTTAATTTTTTTTTTGCAGCTTTTCATGCTACACCCAACACTTATAAGCGGAAGAACACAGAAACAGCTCTAGACAACAAACCTTGTGGACCACAGTGTTACCAACACTTGGTAAGATTTATTGCTTTATTATTCCAGAGTTATTTCAGAACTCTTCAGCTTGAACTTTGGTAGAGTCAGTGTTAACATGTCTGGAACCATACTTTTAATGTCCATATAATAGGCAGAGTTTTCTAACCCATGTTATTTCTTTTATAGCTCTTTTGTACTGCACATTTTGTTCTTTCATTAATTTTTAAATTATTTTTTGTTTGTGTTATCTCTTTGGTACCATTTCAAGGTCTTTAGGATCAAGGACTATTATACTTTCCACAAGAAGGATGAGACCATAAAGCAAAGATAGCCCACCTAAAAACCCAGATCTCAGTAATTACATGCTGTATTTCCTAAGCCTTTCTCTTAGCTATAGCCTTTCTTTGGGTTTTAGACCCACTGTAGCTTGAACTGTATTATAGGTTTCACAGATTTTTTTTTTTTTAAGTGATGGAGAAAAGGTAAGGGTTAGGAAAATATGAGATAGAAAACTTGCTTTTTTACGGGTACTATCTTATTTTTACCATTTCCCCCTCTTTGAACCAAGCCACTCCTCCCTAGGAACTAAATGGGTTTATATTGCCTGTTGGATTTTGGACAGAAGATTCATTGAATGGCACCTGCAGAAGGTATCCTATTTTTAAGCAATTTGGTTTTTGTAGAATGAAGTATAAAACTGTTGGCTACTCAAACTTTTACCTTCTATTTCCACTAAAAAAATGGAATTCTTGGACATTGTTTTATAATACTCTTTATAAGGCAGAATTATATTTGGCTCATCTAAAATGTTTCTGTGTTAATACTTTTAAGCTATGCCTTTACCATTGTTTTATACTTTCTCAGACTGGATTCATGTATTTCATAATGCAAAATGTAAACCTTACAGTTTTGTTCCTATAAAGTTATTTTCATGTCTTCCTGTGGCTATATATTTCTCAAAGGAAAAAACGGATATTTTAACAGTAAGGCTGGAAGTGACAAAGTAAGCATGTTTATGTGCTTTGTATTCTTCTGCACATTTAAGTATTATTATAGGTAGATATGCATTATCTTCAGAAACACTGAGTTATGAGAGTCTGACAATACAATGCACATTAGGTTTATGATTGTTTACTTTTTGTTAAGATTCACTTAATTATACTCTGTGTATGTGTGTATGTATGTATAGTATGCATACCAGGAAATCATTAAATCAGGAAAATCAGAAGCCAGTGCTTGTAGAGAGGACTACCTTTAAATAAAGACATGTTTTTCAGCCTAATAATTATAATCACAATTAATGTATTTCTTAGATTCAATAGAGAACTTTCTTGCCTGATTTCGTACCACTCTAGTAAGCTATATATCCCAAACTTTCTGAAATTTTCATATTATCATAGAAGATAAAAAACAAGTGTATTTGTATATGCAGATGTTTTTGATAAATGTATATTGTGATAAACTTCTTGGGTTACTTGCCATATGTATTTTTTATTCCCTCCACCAGCAAAATGAGTTTTAGAACTTTATCTTGATGTTTATCTACATTTTTCATTTGTAGGAAGGAGCAAAGGAGTTTGCTGCTGCCCTCACCGCTGAGAGGATCAAGACCCCACCAAAACGCCCAGGAGGCCGTAGAAGAGGAAGGCTTCCCAACAACAGCAGCAGACCCAGCACACCGACCATTAATGTTCTGGAATCAAAGGATACAGACAGTGATAGGGAAGCAGGGACTGAAACAGGTGGAGAGAACAATGATAAAGAAGAAGAAGAGAAAAAAGATGAAACTTCTAGTTCTTCTGGTAAGACACATCTAATAATTATATTTCACTATTGTGTTGAAGGTTTCCTATGGTGAAGATTAAGGATGTGTAACATAGCGAACGGTTTTCTCGGTTGGGTATTTTCAGTATAACGAGAAATCGAAGATGTTCATGTTTTCTCTCAAGTATGTGTAGTCGAATAGCTGCTGTTTCTTGCTCCCCTTATCTCTCCCCCCACCTCCCACCTTCATCTGTAGTGTTTGCCGGTCCGCATTATTTGAGGGCTAATGAACTAGTTCATTTTCACTCTGTCATTTTCCTTTTTTCTGTCTTTCTCAGGGCATAATAAAATTCAGATCATTCAGTTTAATATTCTTTATATTCTGTGAATAAGTTTGGTTAGGAGAGAAAATTAGAATTACCAATGAGTAAGTTTTTACTGAAGTGTCCATTCCTTTCAATTATACCAAAGAATATTCCCA
This sequence comes from Tamandua tetradactyla, assembly GCF_023851605.1. Classification (NCBI taxonomy): domain Eukaryota; kingdom Metazoa; phylum Chordata; class Mammalia; order Pilosa; family Myrmecophagidae; genus Tamandua; species Tamandua tetradactyla. The sequence goes on along the minus strand of NC_135327.1, from coordinate 192,950,726 downwards.
TTTGCTTTGAATTTGGAAGGCTGTTAAAGACAGTTCATCCTCATGGTGAAAAGTTTCCATGAAAGAAAATTCTTGTTTGATATTTCTAGTCTTAATTTATTAAGAAATATATGATTCACCTGCAAATTCCCCCCACACCCCAATTTTTGTAACAGACCCTAATTTGACTTCTTACTGCTGTTTTTCTCATTAAGCATTTCTTGACTAATGCTTAAATTTGATTTGTAGAAGCAAATTCCCGGTGTCAAACACCAATAAAGATGAAGCCAAATATTGAACCTCCTGAGAATGTGGAATGGAGTGGTGCTGAAGCCTCAATGTTCAGAGTTCTCATTGGCACTTATTATGACAATTTCTGTGCCATTGCTAGGTTAATTGGGACCAAAACATGTAGACAGGTAAGCATATCTGATAAAATATTGTTAAAAGAGCTTCACATATAGAGAAAGGTAAATACTCGTTTCCAACCAAGAGAAAATTCTTGGTTACTTTTAAAGTCGTTCATCTTCTGAAAATAATTAAATTTGTCTGTGATGAGAGAACTGGATTAAAATTACTTTTCAGCTTGTTTTATAAAATTTCCCTGGTTTAGAAAGTTAAGTAGGTTAAGTAGCATTTGATTTAACAGCTAGTAAGAGTTTAAATTTAGCATTGCTATTCTTGATCAGAATATAGTAGTAGCCACTGTGCCCTAAGAAGAGAGAAATTTTTCTAGTCCATATGAGCTTAAAAATGGTTTGCTTTAATAAGAATGTTTTTATAACTCTGTGACTGTGCCTCTTTGTCAGGTGTATGAGTTTAGAGTCAAAGAATCTAGTATCATAGCTCCAGCTCCAGCCGAGGATGTCGATACTCCGCCAAGGAAGAAGAAAAGAAAACACCGGTAAGTCTGTTGTAAAGCAGTCTAGAGAAGCTTCAGTTAAGGTACTTCCTGTGGGCAGTGATTGTTTTTTACCTAGTCTATTTAAAACAAAACAAAACAACAACAACAAACTGCCATCAAAAATAGACGTAAGGGGGGGAAATAGACCTAAGATGCTGGAGACCCAGATTCAATTCCTGGTGCCTGCCCATGCAAAAAAAAAAAACAGACCTAAGGAGTCTTGTTTTCACTGGTAATTGTGATAGTATCTTTCATTAAGAATACAGCAGCCATGAATAAATTTGGTGTGTTGAACATCATAAAGATTATGGTAACCATACTGCATTTTGTTTAAGAAAAAAAAATATCAAAAGCTTCTCCAATAAAATCTACATAAACAATTAGTTTAGCATTTGTAATATATAGAATGTATCTGAGATGTGTTCCTGCCGTGAATCTTGTGAATAATCATGTGAGTTCTGGGCCCATATATTTTTTTCCCCCCTATTATTTATTTATTTTTAATCAGTGTTTTACTCCTCTGTCAATAAGATAGATAAAAGGAGCATCAGACAAAAGGTTTTCACAATCACACAGTCACATTGCAAAAGTGATATCATTATACAATCAACTTCAAGAAATATGGCTACTGGAACACAGCTCTACATTTTCAGGCAGTTCCCTCCAGCCTCTCCATTACATCTTGACTAACAAGGTGATATCTATTTAATGCGTAAGAATAACCTCTCTACTCTGATTGGAATCTCTCAGCCATTGATACTTTATTTTGTTTCATTCCTCACTTCTCCTTTTTGGTCGAGAAGGTTTTCTCAGTCCCTTGATGCTGAGTCCTAGCTCATTCTAGGATTTTTTTCCCCACATTTTAGGAAGGTCCACACCCCTGGGAATCATGTCCCATGTAGAGAGGGACAGGGCAGTGAGTTTGCTTGTCATGTTGGCTGAGAGGAGAGGCCACATCTGAGCAACAAAAGAGGTTCTCTTGTGGGTGACTCTTAGGTTTAATTTAAAGTCAGCTTATAGCCTGTCCTTTGTGGGGTTAAGTTTCATATGAATAAACCCCAAGATTGAGGGCATGGCCTATTGTTTTGGTTGTCTCCACTGCTTGTGAGAATATCAGGAATTCTCCACATGGGGAAGTTTAACTTTCCACCTTTCTTGCCAATCCCCCAAGGGGACTCTGCATATACTTTTTGTTCACTTTCAGATCACTCTGGGATTTATTGGGGCATTTTTTTAGGTGTTGGGCATTGCATTCTGATATCCTGTATGAATTTTGTTACCCACAAATGTTTGTAGTTAGTTTGTGACACAATGTAGTGAATACTTTCAGGCAGACAAATGTAAATGTAGAGCCAGAAAAATCATGAATGTATTGTTTGTTTTCATCCCCACCACAACCCCTCTCCTTTTTAAAAAAGGGGCATATGTATGCTACATTTTAAAACTAAATATAGTCATTGTAATTAGAAGTTAAAGAACTTGAGAAGTTTCTTAGACCTAAGTAGATGGTTCTGAATTTTTTTGTTGTTTCTTACCATTTAGTTCAATTTCATGATTAATGGTGCCTGGAATTAGATTAAGTTTATTCGTATAATCCATTTTAGAATAAATCAATTAGGTAGGAATGTTATGGTACATGGAGAAAGGACTGCTAGTATATCCTGAGTAGGTGATATCGTGAAATATAGGGAGTATTGCCATTGGCTAAGTTTCTTGGCAGTCTGCTGGTTCTGTTGTTATAAAAAAGGCCTGTGGAAGGGCAACTGTGGCTTAGTGGCAGAGTTCTCGCCTGCCATGCCGGAGACCCGGGTTCGATTTCCAGTGCCTGCCCAGGTGAAAAAAAACAAAACAAAAAAGGCCTGTAGGGATCAAGCTGTTTTTGAGTTTCTTTGAACTGATAGCAAATATAAAGCTTGGTAGTTTATGACTCTCTGTAGTTACTTGGATTTAAGGCACTGCTATATTAATGTTGGGGTTGTAGCTTTACAAAAAGTTTGCTTCTAGCCAATAGTCTTATGTTTGTATTTTATTTTCATTTGTTTTTGCAGGTTGTGGGCTGCACATTGCAGAAAGATACAACTGAAAAAGGGTTAGCATCTCTCCCTTCAACTTTATCATTAGCTTTAAAATATCTGATTTGTTTTCATTTGCTTTAGAGTAGTAACTGGACAGACATAAAATTGTTGTTGGGATCGTCTGATTGATTTCTGTACAATTTAACAATTTAAATTGAGAGGTGTGTATTAAGCCCCTGTCAGTTCTCTTTTCAAAATTTTGATGTGAAAACTGATTGGATGGAGTGAGTCAGTGAGTGCTTCTTTAACAAAGAGAAGTACTTTGGAAAATCTGAGAGGTCGGCGATTGTCCTTCAGAGTTCATAAGCAATTTGGGGTTGTGAGGTAATTTTTGTAAGTAGGAATGTTTAACATTGTAAATACAATGAAGAAAAACCAGCTAACTTCCAAAGGTTGTATGGAAGAATATACTTTTGATTGTATGAACATTTCATAGCCCCTTGGATTAACTGGTCTTCATCCTGTTACCTTTATTTAGATGGCTCCTCTAACCATGTTTACAACTATCAACCCTGTGATCATCCACGACAGCCTTGTGACAGTTCATGCCCTTGTGTGATAGCACAAAATTTTTGTGAAAAGTTTTGTCAGTGTAGTTCAGAGTGTAAGTATTTGTCACCTTGATGCAATCCTGTGAGGATTAAATAGGTCTTTGGTCATCAATTTAAAATAATTTAAATCAAGCATTAGAAAGTAGGATTTCTTCCTTTCTTACTTTAAGAAATCTGCTAATTGTGCAAGCATTTGCGCCCCATAATTAACATTGTGTTAAACATCCAGCCAGTCTCCTGGGTAATGTGATTGGGTATATGTGCAGGTTGGGCAGAAGTCTTTTAAAGGAGTCCACCCCCTTGCCCTTCTTTGATCATTGTAATTAATATCATAGTAAAATTGGCACAAAATGTAAAGAGATCTAGGACTACGTTCCCAAATAATTGTTGGGCACCAGATGATTTTATCTTTCAGAATAAAGGAATGTACTATAAGGGTAATGATTTTCTTGTAATTATTTAATATAACTGCACATAAAACTTGAATAATAAGGAAGTATTTAGAATTTGTGCTATTAGAGTGTCATGGAGCACAGATACAGAAGTCTACCCACCCATCCCTCACACACCTAATTTATAAATCATGAAACTTCAAGTACATATACCATTAACAAATAAAAAATGGAGAAATAAGAAACCACTCGTGATCCTTCTTATTTCTGACATTTTTAATTTGCCTGTACTTTAAATTTGCTCAGTTATACAATGTGAGGAATAAGTGAGTTAATCAGTTGCTTAGAACAATACTTGATATACAGTGTTGTACAAGTTTTGATGCTAAAAACATGATGATGGTAAAATGAAGAATATTTCTCTGAAGGTCAAAACCGTTTTCCTGGATGCCGTTGCAAAGCACAGTGTAACACTAAGCAGTGCCCTTGTTATCTGGCTGTTCGAGAGTGTGATCCTGACCTCTGTCTTACCTGTGGAGCTGCTGATCACTGGGACAGCAAAAACGTGTCCTGCAAGAACTGTAGTATTCAGAGGGGCTCCAAAAAGGTAAGTAAAAATTTCCTTCTGGATGATCATATCTTGGTTAGATATATAGTGTGCCAATGAAAAAGGTCATTGAATAGCATAGCTAACTTACAGAAAAATTGTTGACTCTCAGGCAGTCTCTTTATAGTTTTTTTAAATAGAATATGTTACTTTTGTGTAAGATACGCTATTCAATTCTGAAAAACAGCCATTGGAATAAGAAACCTATTTTTCTACCTATTTAAAAGACAGTTTTAAGTTCTCTAGTCTCTTAATACAAATGGTGGTTTCTATTAGAGAGATCTATCAAATAGTATTATTAAGTTCTTTCTTGTGCAGAGGAAAAGATGAAAATTTTCCATTACTAGTTTTTTACACTTAGTTCCTGTTTCCCTAATAACCTTGAAAATGGCCCAACCAGGAATATTGTATTTCAAGCCTTGGAATTGGATGCAGGTGATTTTAATTGTAGCAGCCAGGCGATAAATCGGAATTCAGTATTTCATTTTTAGTGTAGATAATGGGTTCTTCAGTGAGTCCTTTTTATAAAAACAATAGCTCACATTTATTAAGTATTTAATAAATATCAGGCACTGTTTTGAGTATTAAATCCTTAATCTTCAAAACCCTATGCATTAGGAATAATTGATAACCCCATTTAAAAAGTAAGGAAACCTAAAGTCACAAGACTTGTAATAATGGAGCTGGGAATCAAATCCAGGCATTCTGGTTCCAAAGTCCCTCCAGTTAACCAGGATGCCATCCACCTGCTTGTGTGTGTGTTTAATATAATTGCGATCACATGACTATTGGTAGTCCTTTTCTACCAGAAATTCTGCTTCAGGGAAAGCATTAAGCTGTTCTTGTTTTTGTTTCCTCGTGTCTTTGAGCCAAAATCTGCTTTCCTGGTGGCTCTGATCATTTTGTTTAGCCTTGCAATCTAATTTGCTTGGTTTTTAGGCATTTAGATAATTTTACTCAAGGTACTTTTAGGTTACCTAGTCACAGTGATCGATGGTACAGTTTTCCCTGGCATAATTTCTCTCCCATCCCTAAACTTGCCATTCTAATGACACAGTCCTGTCCTCAGCTTGTTCAGAAAGTACAAGTAATAATACTTATTAGCATTTACGTGTCCCCTAACAGTATTTAGCTATTTTAGTTTCAGATAAGGAAGGTATTTGGGAAATTTATATGCAGTGTATGTAAGATGGACTGGCATAGAAATAGAATGGAAGTCAGTGTGATTAGGGAGCCTTTTTAAAGGTCACAAAATTTTTAATGAAAGCTTAATGAGCCATGATGAAAACTATCTGGGAATGAAGTGCCCTAATTGTGAAATTGACAGCCAGGATCACCTTGCCAATCCTGCTAAAAAATAGAATGTTGGATTGATTAAGTCCTGAGATCTACTTATGGTAATTTTTCATGTCATCTATACTGTGAAAGAAATGGCCAGGCTTGGGGAAGGAATAAAAGCTGATGAAGAATCAGAATGTCCTGGTGGGCTCTTAACTGAAAATGAGGACAGAAATCACTTTGGGGAAATGGAGAGAGGGTTATGGTTTGGTGCCGTTGTATTTAAATACAAATTGAGAGTAACTTAAATAAGGGGAGTCAAGGACTGAAGAACTAGTGGGGAAGTAAGAGTGTGGCAGAGAAGTGAAAGGGACCAGTAACATCGAAGGTAACTTTTTTTCCTACGATTAAGGATACTTATCCTCTGGTTTTGTGGTGTCATCTCCTTTGACAATACTTGAAAGATGACCACTCAATTCAGGGTACTTAGTAGCCTTGTATTGAAATGTTGCTTTAAAATAGGTCTGAGGATTTACAATAATGCCTGTGTTTTCACTGTGTAGTCTTGTTACCAGTCCATCTTTGCTCTCCTTTCATGATTGTTTTTTTTTGGTCTAGCATTTATTACTGGCACCATCAGATGTGGCAGGTTGGGGGATTTTCATCAAAGATCCTGTGCAGAAAAATGAATTCATTTCTGAATACTGTGGAGAGGTAAGGCAAAAATAACCCCTGTAAGGATATTCAGGAAGCATAATGCACATTTCCTGAATCACATGTATTCAAGTGGTATTGTATATAATAGCTTTTCTTTGTTTAGGATTGATTTCGTTGGGCAAGCCCATTGGCTTTGATTAGAAATAACTTAATACAAACTACCTTCTTGGCTCAGACTTATTTATGCTTGTAAATTAGCTTAATAGCTACAGGTTGCTTTGCATTTAGACACTTATCTGGGATGGCAGGAAGGTGAGGAATAAGAACTTGCACTTTTCTGTCCTGCTTAATCCACAAATTAACTGAAAAGGAACTAGAAATGCTTTTTTAGTGTTGGGGAAAATGAGAAAAATCATTGATCAGCTTCAATTTGAAACCAGTTCCCCCAGTTTGTAATTAATAACCTGCAAAACAACTTGCTAATCAGTCATTTTGGATGTGGAAAAATTTCTGAGCTGAAGTCTTTAAATGTAGTTGTTTTCATATAAGTATCAGACAGAATGGAAAATTTAAAAAATTGGCCTTAGTAGCACTTGGTTCAGCATTCTCAAGAATCTCATCTTTGCTTGATGAGCTCTTGAGTTTGTTCTCCTATCAGCAGGCTTGACCACATGATCCCCAAACAATTTTTTCCCATGTCTTTCTCTTTAGATTATTTCTCAAGACGAAGCAGACAGAAGAGGGAAAGTGTATGATAAATACATGTGCAGCTTTCTGTTCAACTTGAATAATGGTATGTTTAAGAGTTAGAGGGCATTTAGTTGCTTTAAAAAAAAAAACCAGACTTTTTAGTGTGAAATATATTCAAACATCCTCCATACAAAAATAATACGAGCCCCATAGAGAATCCCAACATACTGTACTCACAGACACCCAGGTCCATCAATTTTAACCCTTTACCATATTATTCCATCCATCTCTTTGAATTTATACATTCATTTTCTGAACACTTGAGTGTAGTTTTTACATATCTTGTTTCTCTAACCCTTCACACTGCTATTATGTTCAGTTCCTAAGGACAAGGATGCTCACTTATGTAATCACCTCAAGTAAAGTTCACAATCTACAGTTCAATATTTGCACATGTCCCAATAATGCACCTGTGAGCCTTACTATATCCCAATCCAGAATCGTGTATTGCATTTGTCATTGTCTCTATAGTTGCTTTTTTTTTTTAAATTGTGGAAACTTGTATATAACATAAACTTTGCTATCTCAGCCACTCCCAACTATACTATTCTGTGGCACATTCATTATGTTGCAGTACCTTGATTACCTTCTGTTACTAAACTTTCCTATCTCTCAAACAAAATCCTCCACTTATTTTGCATTAACTCCTCTGCCTCCTGCCCCGGCAATTTGTACTCAAATTTCTGCTCTATGAGCTTGCCTGTTTTCCACTATTTTCTTTGTAGTTATCATGAGTCTTAAATTTAACATCCTAAATTTATAACAATATTGTTTGCTTTGATTACAACTTAACTTCAATAGTATATGCAAATTATATCCCTCCATCCCTCCACCTTTATGTGGGTCTTCTCATACTTAAAAGCCCCAAACCACCACTGATTTATCATTTACATTTTCTGCATTTACCTTTTAGATTTTTTTTCATACATGCCAATTTTATCTGCACATTATACATAACACGTCTGATTCACGGAATTGATGACAACACATATCCTCTTTAGGTATCAAACTAAGAACATTGTAGCAACAGGGCTTAAGTATCTCATTCCACATTTACTAAGAATGAAATCAGTTCAGCACCCACTTACCCATGTATTTGGGCATTTATAAGTGCACAGCAAGTTGCTGGGTACTATGAGTTTACAAATGTGTGTGTGTTAATAACTTTATGCCCTTAGGCTGATTAAAATTAGCAGGGAAGGACATGACTACCATCTGAAAAAGTAAATAACAGCATGAGATTAAATTGGAAAAAAAAGCCAAAGATTTAATATATGAATAAATGATGAATTCATCTTTCAAACACTCATTGAGAGTATATTATGTCTTTTAGATTTTGTAGAAAGTAAGAGAAAGTGGAGTTGAAAACCAAAAATACAATACTGTTTGCATTTATATTTACCATTTTCCTTATCCTTACTGGGGATATTTATTTCTTCGTGTGGCTTCAGTTAACTAGCTGTTGTTCTTGCCTTTCAATCTGCAGAACTCTCTTTAGCATCTCTTTTCAGTCAGGTCTAGTAGTGACAGTCTCTCAGCTTTGGACTGTCTGAGAGTGTCTTAATCTCTCCCTCATTTCTTTTCCTTTTTTTTTCCCTCCCTCATTTTTGAAAGACTTGTTCTACATATAGAATTCTTGGATTTTATCCATTTAGCACTTGGTCACCCACAGCCTTCATGCCTCCAAGTTTCTGATGAGAAATCATATAACAATGCCTCAGTTGGAATAAATAGCAGAACAGTTTTCCATAGATATCTGGAATATCTGTTTTATGTTCCATACATCTAAAAATGCTTTATATTGATGTTGGGAGGAATTTAGCCAGATTCCATTCTTTTGTATAATTTATGGTCCATAATGCAGTATCTCTTTAATGATCACTTTAATTTTAACCTAAAACTGTATTTTCTTCCCAATGTAATTTTTTCTACCGACTGAAGTTGCTTAAATGATTTGATTTTGAAGGCAAACCCTGAAGAACTATAAACAGTTGTTTCTAGAATTATAATATAACTTTGGGTTTATTGATCTATAAAATTAATTGGTGGATTGTGTTTATTTTTGTTTAGATTTTGTGGTGGATGCCACCCGTAAGGGTAACAAAATTCGTTTTGCAAATCATTCAGTAAATCCAAACTGCTATGCAAAAGGTAGGTATAAATATTTCAATTCATAAAAAAAGTTTGACAATAAGAACTCTTTTTCCATACTGTGATAATGGACTAGAAGAATTCTGGGAAAGATGTTTAAGATGTATACAGGCTTGGCCTATATTCTTTCTAACTGCTCACTGACGTGGGTGTGTTTATTTCCAGTGATGATGGTTAACGGTGATCACAGGATAGGCATTTTTGCTAAGAGAGCTATCCAGACTGGTGAAGAGCTGTTTTTTGATTACAGGTTGGTAAAACAAACAAACAAACAAACAACACTTATAGTTTGATCTAAAGGCTTTTTTCTATCTGGGCTCAGAATTATAAGACAAAAGGCTCCTGCTGCTACTCTGTACTCCCTGTCCTTTTCTATATTTTCTTTTCTTAATTTGTTTTGGTTTGCTCATGCTGCCAGAATGTAATATAGCAGCAATGAATTGGCTTTTATAAGGGGAATTTATTAAGTTACAAGTTAATAATTCTAAGGCCATGAAAATATTCAAATTAAGGCATCAGCAAGAAAATATCTTCTCTGAAGAAAGGACAAAGGTCCTGGGTTTCTTTGTCACATGGCATTGTCTCCTGTCCTTCTCTCTTGGTTTCTGGGTTCATACGGTTCTCTCAGCTATCTGCATCTTCAGATGTCTGTGTCTTAGTTTCATCTCTGCCCTCTGTGTGGGCTCTGAGCTCTCTCAATGTGTCTGCACCCACAAGATTGTATTAAAAGAGCATGGCTTTTCTGGGGTGCATAACAGTTTCAAATCAGCATATTTAACCCTCTGGATCTCCAAAAGACATGTCCTTTCCATACAAGATTCATTCATTCTATCACAATATCACAAAAGCCTTAAACCATTTCAGTAACAAAACAAATAGAATGTTAAGCCCAAGAAGTACAAAATCTTATCAAATCAGCTACAGGTGTGGTTTGTCCTAAGGCAAAATCTTCTTCTGACTGTGGACATGTGAAATGTAAATAAGTCATTTGCTGCCAATATACAAAGCAGGGACAGTCACAGGATAAATGCTCCCACTTCCATAGAGGGAAACTGAAAGGAAAACTGGGGTTACTGGACCCAGTAGTTCCTAAAACCAGCAAGGCAAACTCCATTAGATTTTAAGCTCTGAGGATCATTTATAGAATGACATGTTCTCTCTGGAGTTTGAGAAAGAGACAGTTTCACCCTTTCCAAGGGTTTACACAGTGGCCCTTCTCTCTCCAAATACCTGGGTGAGGGTTTTAACATGCCCAGGTATTGGGGAGACCACCTTGTTCTTGGCTTATCTTCTTCAAGCATGTGGGTGGCACCTGGACTCTCTGCCTCTTCAGGACACACACTCAACCCTTTTAGAACAGTGGGGTGTTGATCAGGCTCCCCTTAATTCATGGGGGAGTTCTTTCTGAATGCTCATTCATTATTTTGAGGGGGAGTTCTTTCTCGTTGTTCATTCATTATTTAGCATGGTCACTGTTGGGGAATTAGGTTATGCTTTCTTTGTATTATGTTTTTTAATGGGGGAGAAGGTACAAAAACTACAATCTTTAGCTATTAGGTATAACTCCTAAACCTTATCACATCATGCTTTTATGCAGCTGGTTTCTGGATGATTGCATTTTTAAAAGTAAACTTGGTAACACTTGCTTTTGTTTACTTAACAGTATATTATGAATATCTTTAATTAGAGCAACATTTGAAATAGAATTACTAGATACTAGTTTAGTTCAGACTTTTTTATTTGCATGGGCAGGCACTGGGAATCGAACCTGGGTCTCTGGCATGGCAGCAAGAATTCTGCCTACTGAGCCACTGTGATCCGCCCCAGACTTTATTTTTTAATAGTTTATAATTATCTTCTAAATTCCTTTGGAAATAAACACACAAAACCTGAAAGTCTTGAATTTTTCCTGACCAAACTTTTCCCAACAGCATGTGCTCAAGTCATGTCTCATCTTTGAATCACATTTAGGTAATTCTTAATATTTCAAACATTTTTCATTATTTTTATCTGTTATGTTGATCTGCGATTTTTGATATTACTATCAGATTGTTTTTGGGCACCACAAAGCATATGCATATAAGATGGCAAATGTCATTGATAAATGTTGCATGTGTGTTGGCTGTTCCACCAACTGAGTGTTCACTTGTCTCTTTCCCCTGAGACATGGCAATTTTGAAATTAGGTCAGTTAATAACCCTAGAGTTGTCCTCTAAGTATTCAAGTGATGAGTGGTCCATCTTTCACTTTAAATCAAAAGTTAGAAATGATGAAGGTTAGTGAGGAAGGCATGTCATAAAGCGAGGTAAGCTGAAAGCTAGGCCTCTTGGACCAAACAGCAAGTTGTTAATGTAACGGAAAAGTTCTAGAAGAAAAGTAAAAGTGCTACAGGAATAATAATAAACTGAAAGTTTTTTCCCCCGCCCCTGATGTGAATAAAGTTTTAGTGGTCTGGATAGAAGATCAAACCAACCACAATGTTCTAAGCAAAAGTCAAATCCAAAGCAAGGCCCTCTAATTATTTGAAGGCTGAGAGAGGTGAGGAGGCTGTAAGCGAAAGGTCTGAAGCTAGCAGAGCTTGGTTCATGAGGTTTAAGGAAAGAAGCAGTCTCCATCAAAGTACAAAGTGATACAGTAAGAGCTAAAGTGGAAGCTGCAACAAGTTATCCAGAAGCTCTTAAGGTAATGGATGAAGGCAGCTAACAAAAACAAGATTTTCAAAGTAGACAAAACAGCCTACTGGAAGAAGATTTTTCATAGCTAGAAAGGTGAAGTCAATGTTTGGCTTCAAAGAACAGGCTGATTGTTAGGGGCTAATGCAGCTGGTGACTTCAAGCTGCACGCCAGTACTTATTTACTATCCCAAAATTCTACGGCTCTTGGGAATTACGCTAAATCTACTCTGCCTGTGCTCTGTAAATGGAACAACAAAGCCTGGATGAGGGCACATCTGTTTACAAGCATGGTTTCCTCGATATTTTAAGCCCACTTTTGAGACCTGTTGCTCATGAAGAATTATTCCTTTCAAAGATTTTTGCTCATTGATAGTGCACCTGGTCACACAAGTGTCTGGTAGAGATATGTAACAAGATGAATGAATGTATGTTGTTTTCCTGCCTCCTATTACAATATCCATTCTGCAGCCCCCAGTCAAGTAGTCATTTAAACTTTTAAATCTTAATAATAAATGTATTTTGTAAAGCTATAGTTGCCTTAATGATTCCTCTGGATCTGAGCAAAGTCAGTAGGAAACCTAGAAAGTATTCACCATTCTAGATGCCATGAAGGACAGTCAGGATTCACAGGAGGAGGTCATATCAACAGGAGCTTTGGAAGAAGTTGATTCATTCCTCACGGATGACTTGGAGGGGTTCAGGACTTCAGTGGAGGAAGTCACTGAAGATGTGGTAAAAGTAGCAAGAGAACTGGAATTCTAAGTGGAGCCTGAAGATATCACTAAATTGCTGCAATCTCATGATAAAACTTGAATGGATGAAGGGTTTAGAAGCAAGTGGTGTTTGAAATGGACTTTACCCCTGGTGAAGATGCCATGAACATTGTTGAAATGACAACCAAGGATTTAGAATGTTCCATAAATTTAGTAAATAAAGCTGTGGCAGGATTTGAAAGTTCTGTTGTAGGTAAAATGCTATCCAACAGCAGGATCACATTGACATAGAAATCTTTTGTGAAAGGAAGGGTCACTTGATTGTTGTCCTATGTTAAGAAATTGCACAGCCAGCCTAACCTTTAAATAATCACCACCTTGATCAGTCAGCAGCTGTCAACATCAAGGCAAGACCCTCTGCCAGCGGCTTACTGGAAGGCATAAAGTGATGGTTAGCATTTATCAGCAGTAATGTTTTTAAAATAATGTACACTGTTTTTTGTAGATGTAATATTGGACACTTGTAGACTTCAGCATTATGCAAGCTTAACTTTTATATATCCTGAGAAACCAAAAATTCATGTGAATTGCTCTGTTGCGGTGGTCTGGAACCGAGGTTTCTAAAAGTTATGTTAACATTTAGGGTCGGATCAGATTTGTGATCAGAGGATTGCCTAAGAGTGATACAGAGACCCAAAGTGAGCACATGCTTTTGGAAAAACAGCACTGATAGATGTGTTTGATGCAGGGTTGCCACAAACCTTGAAGAAACACAGTCTGTATGAAGTAAAATAAAACGAGTTATATCATTCAAAAGCTTGGTTTTTGAGCTTTGTCTTAAAGTAGGGCTCATGTTTAAGAATGATATACTCATGCCCAATTGAAGGAGAAATCTAAACGAAATCTGACTGGACCTGAATAAAGATCATACTTTAGAGGATGGTCACTGCAAGCTACTTTCATCTAAGACAGGTGCACTCCTGAAGACTCTGCTACTTTGCCTCCTAACACCATTTACACGCAGCTCTTCCTCCTTGTTCTGAGGGAACTTACGTATACTTTTGGTTGTCCCAGAGGGATGTGTGTTGCTCCCACTTTCCCTGCACTGCCCTTCAGAGGTAGAGTTTTCACTGGTCTTTTTGGCGTTGTTTTGTCACCATTTTTTTTCCTACCTGTAGCCAATCAGCTATAGTCTTGTTTGGCCCTTTTCCTTAGTTTTGTTTATTATTTTTCTTTTCCTTCTATTCACTTTCAGTCAATTTTCTACAATGTTAGGCCTGAGTGTAATATGCGGACCTGGCCTTCCTAGGGCATATTATTTCAGAGCTAGACAGGAAGGGTGGGTGGGCTTTCTTAGGTCCTGGGGTGGCTATGAGAATGGTTGCAACGAACAAGATTTGTCCAGTTCAAAACTGAACTTCTCAACTAGAAATATTACCAGTGACAGGAGCATGCATCTGTCAGATTTGATGTTTTTAAACTATTGGTGGCACCCATTAAATTAAGCAGACTTAGTATGCAGTCATTACTTTTTTCATGTTGTTTCAGATACAGCCAGGCTGATGCCCTGAAGTATGTGGGCATCGAAAGAGAGATGGAAATCCCTTGACATCCGCTACCTCCTCCTTCCCCTCTTCCTCTGAAACGGCTGCCTTAGCTTCAGGAACCTCTAGTACTGTGGGCAATTAAAAATTAAATGCAGTTTGAAATTCCGAATTTGCAAAGTACTGTAAGAATAATTTATAGTAATGAGTTTAAAAATCAACTTTTTATTGCCTTCTCACCAGCTGCAAAGTTTTTTGTACCAGTGAGTTTTGCAGTAATGCAGTATGGTACATTTTTCAACTTTGAATAAAGAATACTTGAACTTCTCCATGTTGTTGAGTCATCCATCATAGTTTTTATTAACTGAGTTTAGAAAAGGATTGTTGTTTATATGAAAAACTCTTGGATTTAACCTGTTTGGCTTTCAGTTGCTTCTGTGAATCTTGAGTCATTTAAATAATATTGCCTATTAATAAGTAGAAGATACCCTTATGTGAATATCCCGTACTGTGTCTCTGGGGGATATAGAGTATAAGGGCTTGAGCTCATAGGATTATCTGAGTGGGCTATGGACCTTGAAAATCAGCTTCTTCAGTCTGTTTCTCATATAAAATGACAGATTTGGATTAACCCACCTAGCTGTAAATCTGTGAAAGTTAAAAGGTATATATCAAACTAGTTTTATATCTAGTCTGTGGTGTTTAATTAGTTGCATGGTAGTTGCGTCTTTGACAGAATTAGAGATAAATTTTTTTATTTATTTGTAAAAATTAAAACTAATTTACTTTTCTAATGCTGTAAGCATTTATAGACTTTTTAAACTTTCTTTTACATCAATGCATAAAGCGCACAGGAAATTGAGTTCTGGATAATTTCCCACTTGATTTTGGTTATGAAAAGACCTTGTCTTAAACACTAGCTTCAACTGTGTTATTCTTACATTTTCCCCATGGTTACTTTAATGATAGCGGTGATATATTTTATGCTTCTAGTTAGCTACACCCACCCATGGGTAGCTGCTGACTGTTTATAATAGCTCCAATGTTCCACCTTTGGCACACCACTTTTGTGATGGGTCAAATGGGCAGCCATTTAGCCCTGAAGATTATTTTGGTTTGTTTAGTCTATACTCATGTAGAGTTCATTGCTGCTCTATTTTTTCTAGTGTTTAAAGCACTCAAACCATCTTCAGGTGCACAGAGCTGGGAGGTGGATCCTTGAGTCCAGTAAGATTAACATATCCAGACTCAAATGCATTAAAAAGGCAAAAGATGTTAGACGGAGATTTTGAGCACCACCTGATTTGTTAATACACAGCATTGTAGCAAGCATTTGACAACAGGTTCTCCATTTAGTTAATGTCTCTGGTCCCTCCAAGTTGATTGGTTTTCTATTAAAACTTTCTCGTAGACTTGTGGAGGCGGATTTAAAGTTACCATGAGACAGCAATGTTCAGTTAGTTAAATTTCAATCAAGAATATGTTTTATAAAAAGTAATCTGCCTAGAAGCTGATTTTTATTCTTGGTTTGTCTCATTTCCAATCTTCATTGCTAATCATCAACTCCCATCCCCGCCCCCATCTAAAATGAACTGTAGGTAAGTTAACAAGTCATACAATTTAATTATTAATTTATAAGGATCTTATCTTGAGGACCCATGTTATTTTAAAAGAATAGATTCTCTGATAAAAGCATGAGCTTTGGGTTCTTACTGGAACCCCATGAAATACATGCTTATTCCCTCAGCTCTGTTTTGTACCTGTATAATTTGTATATAAGTAGTCCTTGCCCACCTGTTATGACTTTTCGTCCACCACTGGATAGGTAGGTACAAAGAACTGGAAAGATCAGATTAAGATAAAATTAAATCACCCAGACCAGGCATCAAAGTTATTTTGATTCTTAAATTCCAGGTGTCTGTTGGTCCTATAGCCACTACTCTCCCCTCATCCACTCAGAAATGATCTCCAAATTACTGTTTTAGTCTTCCTGGCTGTTTTTTTCACAAATGCAATAAGTGCAGACATCAGTGGAACAAGTCTACAAGAAGGATGATTCAAATCATTGGCGGTGTTTTACAACAGAGTATTACTCCTGGGTGGGAGCCATGAAGATCGAGGTTCTACCCTTAGAGAAGATGATTCCCTGAGGCCACACTACCCACAATGATACACAGAGCCTACTTATTTGGCCTCAATGCAATGCTCAGTACTGATTAGACTACACGGAGTTTTTGTTCTGCAACTGTAAGATTTTGTTGGTATGAAAGTTCCCAGTCTCTGGCAGTGATTCCAAGAAGTTCTGTACAGGTAAGAACTATACCCATGCATACTCTGTATCTGCAGAATTCAGCAAATAGTCACAGATTTTTAGTGGCCTTATAATGAGGCTCCTCTAGCCTCAAAAAGGAAACACCAGTGATAATGTGGCAATTCTGGGACTTGAAGATTAGTTCATTGATTAGGGAGGGGGCTGCGTAATTCTATGTAAAGATTTCATGGGTGTAGCTATATATAATAGTAACTACAAAGTCAAATTGCATTTATAATATCAAAGTAATTTACAAGTATTTTGACCAAGGAGAGGAGTAAATTTCAGAATTGGGCAAACATAGTTTTATTAAACTGACATATTTATGTTGGTTATTTTAATGATGTAGTCACTAAACCTTGGGGCAAAACTTTTCATGGACACGGCATACCAGAGGATTTTCAGAGCAACTCCAGGACCTTCTGCCTTTAAGCAGCTACAGAAGACTTGTACTGGGGCAATTCTGTAAAAACTTCCTCATACTGACCCTCTTTCCATTTTTTAAATAAAATGGAGTTAATTTACCTATAAGGGATACTGGAGCCTAAATATATATGGTTCAGTGGAATTGATTTGTTTTGGCTTCCATTTGGAAGTTCCTGATCCTCTAATGTGGAATAGGAGGTACCAAATTTGATGTTGAATTAACTACCACATTTCCCCTATCCCTCAGTTCAAGCCAAATAAGTAGAGCCACCTCATGTGAACAGACGTCCCAGTAATGGGGCTAGGAGGGAAAGACTTGAGGACCAGGTGGTCACATTGCTTGTTTGCTGTTCTAATTTCCATAGTACCAAAGTACTTAACGAAGAGTATTCTTGATTCTGAAAGAAATAGATAACCAGCAAGATTTCATTAACATATTTGTCCTGGATGAGCTCAAGACACATGTTCTTTTAGTGTCTTCATGGTATTTCAGGCAGCATCCTTGTCCTAGAGGCAAATAAATCAACAGCAAGCTGTAAGATTAATTCTTAGGAAGGAAGAGTGTTATCCTCTGTGTATCCCTGAGAGCATACTTTTAAGGTCTGAGAAGAGGGTCCTGGGCAGCCTAAACCCCTGCTTACTAGTGACAAGTTACTTGTCCTCAATTCTTTCTCAGACTTCCCCATCTATAAAAACGAGCTACTACTTCCCCTATAGAGACAGGGTCAGTTCATTTATTCCTCATAAGTGTTAAAGAGAATCAATACTATTGTCATCGAATCTCTCATATGTTGCATTCGAGTCAGTAGAGGAAGAAAAGTCTTACAAGTAAGTCTGAATGTTAAGAAAGATAACATCGGGGCTTAAAAACCCAAAGAATGCAGCCTTTATAGACTACAGGAAGACACTGGGAATATAAATTTGCATAATCATATCTTTTATTTACATATAGAAATTAGTAAAACTTAAAACCAAATGCGACTTGTACAGAAATCCTTTAATTTTCTTTATTTCCACACATTAAAAAATGAAACACACTATACAAATGGTTTTCATAGCAGATTACACGTAGGTCCATTCAGATTTGCTCTCAAAGTGCTGCCAACATTCTAAGTGCTGCCTAAGACAGCAGCTGTTAATCGTGTAGCCAATGTATTGATTTAAATGCAGTAGCATGCAGCCCTCAGCATGGAAGGTTCAAATCCCCTCGGTTCTTAAATTAGGTTAAATGGCATTGGTGTCCATATTTACAGACTTGAAATGTATCAATCCTGAGCAGTTCCGATGTAAATCTGAGACTAGCTGATGGGAGTCTTGGTCTCAGTTTTAAAAAGGGAGGTCCAAATGGTAGCAGGCTGGCTGCTTTGAACTTGAGTTGATTTCATTCTTTCCATCATGAACTATTTGCCACGGGTCATAGTCAGACCCTTCTAGAAGGGTTAAGCCAAGTAACTGTATGTGTCCTTTTCACCATCGACTCGCTCCAGATATTCCTTCTCAATCAGAATGTCAATGCATTTCTGGGCATTATTTAAAAAAAGAAAAAGAAAGGAAAAGGAGAAGAAAAAAATTTATTACCAGAACAGAGATTACCAGGCTGAGACCACCCTCACCAATGGTTTTTTTTCCCTGCCCTTGAGCTATCAATGGGGAGCAAATTCATCCGTGTAGGTACATCTTGTTTAGTATGTTGTCTTACTTCCCAGGCCAAAACATTGAACAGAGCTCCTTCAGTTCCCTTTTCTTTAAAATGCCTTCTTTTCCAAACCTGCTCACTGTTCTGGGACTCCAAGGAGAAGACAGCTATTAGAAGGCATGGAAAGCAATCAGCGAGGGCTCTAAATAGGAGCAATTTTGATGTCTTCCCAGACATCCATGCGGACTGCGATTGTGAGTCATCTCTGCACCAACGCCGGGAAGCCTCCTCATCTACTCTAGGAACAGACTAGACACTTAAGAGTCCTCCTTTGTGTGGAAGTCTTGCTGCCTCTGGGACAGAACTCTCAGCCTTAGATCAGGGAAGGGGGGTGGGGGTGGGTGGGTGAGGTGGTCATGGAGAACTGCCCAAACTACGTTAACAAACTGGCACCTGTGTGCAATGTAATCCCAGGAGGTATTACTAGTGCCTGCTGTCTTGGGAGTCACCTGTGAATTGCCACCCATGCAGTTGTTCACTAACTGATATCTTACCCAGGTGGCTTCATAAAGGGAAAAACCCATTTAGTATTTTAAACAACTCCAAACTTGAAACAAGCCAAATATCAACCAACAGTAGAATAAGTGAATTGTATTATGTTCATATAATACCTATATGGCAATAACGAATCAACTACTGCTACACACTACAATGAGGATGAACCTCACAAATACAATGTTGAACAAAAGAAACCAGACACAGTAGAGAAAATACTGTCTAATTCATTTATATAAAGTTCAAAAGTAGGCAAAACTACTTTAAGGTATGAGACCACAAGATAGTGGTTATTCTATAGGGAATACAGGTATCGGCTGAGTTGAGGCAGAAGGGGGCTTGGGGGCTTCTGGGATGCTGGCAATGTATTCTTGAAGTGGATGAAATACATATATGATTATATATATAAATCATACAATTATGATTTCTGTACTTTATATACATTTAAACAAAAAGTTAAAAATTGCACCTATTTTATTTTGAAGAAATCTATCACAAATGAATAAAGTAAGTTTCCTTCTTCATGAAACTGCAAACAACATACCCCTTCGTTATGCCTTTTCTAAAACAAACTAAAAGCTACTGCTGTGTAATCCTCGTACCTTAATTACTGGAACCCGAGGTTTGAATCTTGAGGAGAGCTGAGTTAGCACTTCTCCAAGTAACTGCTGGTGTTTTAGAACCTTCCTCATTTTCATAATTCTCACAATAGCCGCCTATATAACCAAGTAAGGAAAAACAAATGTGTTTAACAGAGATCTAATAACTTATTATCTACAATAAGGGACAACCAGCAAAAAAGGCTGTCAAAATTTTATTTCCATGCATAGCATTACTATTTCATAAGAGGCAACAAAGATACTACAAGGTGAGAGAGGGGGCTGGGAGTCAATTCTATCTACCTAATGCTTCAACCATAATGTAACAAACATTAACACTGTTACTTTTGGTCATATAAGCAATTTTAATTATTTAACTCAACTATGAAGTCTTTTAAGAATGAAAAAAAAAAACTTCAAGGCCACAAAAGCTGCTCACATTCTTCCATTAAACAATTCTTTTTTTCTTACATACATTTTAACTTAAATTTCCTTTTCAACATTTAGAGGAAGAGAACTGCACAACTTTGTCTCACAATATAAAGGACTTCACTCCTTCAAACAACCAAGCTCTGAATCTATGGCTTTGTCACCTCTGTCCATCATGAGAACCATTTCACATTCTGGTATCACTCACTGGTAATATACCAGCTTTAAAAAGTCATCTTCTATGTGAAGGAATCAATTAATCAGCCAATCACCTATCTCTTTCTATCAATCATCTAAGCAGTCACCTGAATCAGTAGTTTGCGGTCTTCCTCAATATTTTTGTGTGTGGTTTCTTGTTCCTGTTTTTGTTCAGTTTTCATTGGCACATTGATATTAACCCTTAATTTCTTACTGTTAAAAAAATTGAAAACAATCACAATAAATTACTGCAGAAAAGACGCAACCAATCTTTATATTTTTCAACCTCTGCTTCCCTCAACAGAGGCTAGAGTTTGAAACACATCTTTCATCACTGTTGCACAGTTTATATCAACTATCTGTGAACATACCCTATAATGAAAGACCAGGTAAGTTTTAATATAGGATGACTTCCTACTAGCTGTTAATATTGACACCTGTTTTACTGACAGGAAATTCAGTTCCCTAATCTGCTCCCACAAATTTCATCAAAGTAAATAAAATCAAGACCCTCTGACCTACCCAAACTTTCCAGGAAAGCTACTTAAGGGGACTTATCTGCAAAGAAATCTATTGAAGAACTGCACCACCACCCCTCCCCGCCCTGCCCCCAAACTCAAAACCCAGTCCAGCAGAGTAACACCTAGAAGGCCATCACCGTGAAAGGCCCAAATCAAACTCCCATCATCGAGTCTCCCAGTTTCCCTCAATTTGCAGCTATACCAGTAAACATATTAAGGGTTAAAGATTACAGAAGAGGAACATCTATTTATTAGATTTTTCTTACTTTTTATAGCCAAGAAATAATTTTATTAAGGTATCTGGCTTCAATTCCACCTCATCAACATTTGCATTTTCATCTTCCAAGACCTATTAAAAAACAACCATTACTATTATAAATCTCAGGAGAATATTTTCTTCTAGCTTAACATAAAAAGCACAAAACATACCAGTAACTTTGACTTCAATAAAATCTGTAGGACTTGTGCCAAAATATCCTGCAATTAAAGAGAAAATGGTAAGTGAAAGGGGAAATGCACTTTTCTCTGCAGTAACAATCTCAGGCAACACCAGAGTCCACTTTTCTATAGGGAAGCAACGATCACCCACATAGAAGGAAAAACTGGTGTCTCTCAGAGGTTCCCTAAATCCCCCTGCACCCCGTTCTAAAAGGGAAAGCAACTCCTTTCTGGCCTTAATCACTCAATAATTTAAAAAAAAAAAAAAAAAAAAGATTCTGCTATATGAAAACCGAAATTGTGCACAACTGATTTCTCATATCTAAGGGAGTCTATTCACTTCTTAAATCTGATAGTTCATCTTGTACACTGATCACTGCAGAGGAAATATAATAAAGCTTTCTCATCACTATGTTCTTAAACAGAGATGGGGCCAATCTGCAAGAGACCTCTGTTCTCAACTTCACTTGTATGAACTCTCAGCACATCATGAAGTCTCTCTAAGCCTGTTTCCTTATCTGTAAAATGATGGGGGTAGTGATAGTCTCAGATCTCTAGCTTTACAGCTTTATGATTCCATGAAATCAAAGAGCACGACCACCTAAAGGGGACTTCTATAATCACCTGGGATTCCTAAATGTACTGAAAATGCTATCGTGGACACAAGGTCCTGTCCTCATCTTGACTGATACCCATTCTGGTCATAGAGGACTAAGTTAAAGTTGTAAAAGTAAAATGCCTCTGATCTAGTAATGCAACCAGAATTCCCAAATATGGAAGATCAGAAAACTGCCAGCTAAGTCCAGAGCAGTTTCATTTCATGAGCCAGTCTGAGCAATATCAGATACAGACAGGACACTGAGCAGGGCAAAGAGAGCAGCAGCATCCCCAGAAGGGATATTGCAATTCTCAAAAAGAATTAAGAGATTGGAGTAGAGCTGCTATTATAAAGCTAATCAAAGATTCAAAATGATGTAGCTGTCAGCTCTTTAAAGCAGTTACAACCAGTGTTTGTATCTGGGGGGCAATCTAAGCCTCCAAGGAAACATTAATCTCCTCATTCTGACATAAATAGGAATGTGAAAAGATTCCTATGTACAGAGAAGCAAACTAGTTTTGAAGATGCTTTTGGCACTATCCTAGGGAATGATTAAAAATGACTTTCCTAACTCATCCCAAGGCCAGTATTATTCTGATTAACAAAATCAGAAAAAGATATCACAAGAAAAGAACATTATAGACCAATTTTCCTTATGAATATAGATCCAAAAATTATCATCAAAATACTAGCTAACCAAATTCAGCAGCATATAAACAGGGTTGTACACCATGACCAAGTAGAATTTATCCCAGGAATGCAAGGCTGGTTTAACATGTGAAAATCAATCAATGTATTAAAAAAAATAACCACAATAATCTCAACAGATGCAGAAAAAGCATCTGATAAAATATAATACCCTTCCACTCAATATACTAGGAACTGTGGGAACTTTCTTAGTGATAAAGGAATTGTATAAAGAATCCATAGCTAATACCACACTTCATGGTAAAAGACTGAACATATTCACCCTAAGATCAGGAACAAGTAAAAAACATCCACTCAGCACTTCATTTAACAGTATATTGTATAATCATGATGATTAGAAAACAAAAATAAACAAAAGGTCCTGAGATTATAATGGAAGCAAAACCATCTGTATTTGCAGATGACAATGATTTTTTATATCAAAAACACTAAAGAATCCACAAAAAAACTATTTAAAGCTAACCAATGAGTTCAGCAAGGTTGCAACATACAAATTAATACTAATAAATCAGTTGTATTTCTATATAGTAGCAATGAACAATCTGAAAAGTAAATTAAGAAAACCACTCCATTTAGGATAACATCAAAAAAGAATAAAATACTTAGAAATAAATCTACCAGAGTGCAAGACTTGTATGGTGAAAACTACAGAATATATTGACATAAATTTAAGACCTAAATAAATACACAACCCATGTTGATTAACTGAAGGACTTCATATTGATAAGATGGCAAGATTCCAAATTGATCTACAGATTCAACGCAATCCCTATAAAAATCCCAACTGCCTTTTTTTTTCATAAAGGGATTAACTGATCCTCAAATTCATACAGAAATGCAAGGCACCCAAAATAGAGGGGGGGGAAATCCTGAAAAAAGAACAAAGTTGGAGGACTAATTACAAAGCTACAGGAATTAAGACGGGTGGGGGCGGGGAGTACTAGCATAATAGACATATAGATCAATGGACTAGAATCGAGAATCCAGAAATACATCCAATATCCATGGTCAACTGATTTTGGAGAAGGGTGTCAAGACCATTCAAAAGGGGAAAAAAAAAGTCTTTTCAGCAAATGGTGCTGCCATAACTAGAGAGCCATTTAGTTGGACCCCTACCTCACACCATACAAATGAACTGACTCAAAATAGACTGCCAACTTAGGTGTATGCGCTAAAACTAAAAAGAATTAGAAGGAAACATAAGGACTAGAATATTCATGAACTTGGATTAGGCAATGGAGCCTAAGATGTCATGACAACAAAACCACAAGCAACAGCAGCAAAAACAGATGAACTGGACTTCGTTATAATTAAAAACGTCTGTGCTTCAAAGGGCACAATCAAAAAATGAAATGACAACTCACTGGACTGGGAGAAAATCATTTGCGAACAACATATCTGATAAAGGTCTAGTCTCTACAATAAAGTATCTTTATAACCTAACAATAAAAAGACACATAAAACAATTTAAAATTGGACAAAGTATTTAAAAAGACATTTTTCCAAAGAAGTTACATGAATGGTCAATACACATAAAAAGACTCTACATTACTGATCATCAGAGAAACAGAAATCAAACCACAAATGAGATATCACTTCATACCCACTAGGATGGTTAGAATAAAAAATAAGTACTGATGAAGATGTAGAGAAACTGAAACCTTCATACATTGCAGGTGGGAATGTAAAATGGTGTAGCCACTGTAGAAAAACAGTTTGGTAGTTCCTCAAAAGGTTGAGCAAGTGGGCACAAACCAAATCTCCATTAACTGAATGGCTAAACAAAATGTGGTATATGCATAAATGGAATATTATTCAGCTATTACAATGGAAAATTATTCAAACAAAAAAGGATGAAGTCCTGATACATATATTACATGAATAAGCCTTGAAAACATTATGCTACATGAAAGAACCAGACTCAAAGACCAGATATTATACGATTCCATTTATAAAAAATTCTAGGATAGGCAATTTCAAAAAGATAGAAAGTAAATGAGTAGTTACTAAGGGCCGGGGGGAGGAGAAGGAGAGTGACTGATAACTGGTAGGGTTCCCCCCACCCAGGGACTGGAGATGTTCTGGATAATTGTACGCTTCAAAGTGATACAAATTATTTTATGTGAAGTCTGATGTTATGTGAATTATATCTCAAAAAAATATGAGTAACAGGAAAAATGTTAAAATTAAGTAAAGACTTAAGCTTAGGAAGGAAAACCTGCCCAGAAAAAGGATTAAGAAATGCTTGCATATGAGAAAAGCAATATGGCTTCTACTCAGTTAAAAAATTAAGCTTTCTGTAACATGTACTAAAATCCTGGAATAACAGCATAGTCATATCCACAAGGCAAATATCTATTTCAAATGTAATACACCATATCTTCTTCCCAACCATTCCAATATCCTTAAAAATAAGGGAAGTGCAACTGGATACAATAAAGAGATTGTAGAAAGATAAGAATACCATTTTAATTTGCGTGCTATCAGTCAACTGCTGTACTGTGTAGGCATCTTCTGTGTTGTACTGAAGTAAGATTGCCATCTGGAATGTAGATGCCTTTGAGGTAGGTTCCCCATATAAAAGAAAAGAAACATTTCAATGCCTGGGAAAAACTCCAAAAATATATAACATAAGTTTGAAGAATTTATTTATAAAAGGAATTCTTCAAACAAACAAAGCAGATCTACTTAGAAGGAATACGAAGTGTTGTATACAATGCCACTGAAAATGCAGTATTTTCTGGGAAAATGAGTATTCAATTCCCACTTTTTCAAGCATTAAAATGATTTTGAATTTTCTTCTAACACATATTTGTCTCTGTAAATATACAATATATATGCACCAACACACTTTTATATAGAAAAACATACATTCACACAGCTGGTATATATGGACGTGTTAAGTACCAGTGTTCATATTGGGGTTTTTTGCACAAAAAGGAAAATTCTCTTTTGGAACATTATTGATATAAAACAACATATATATTGACATAATGCACTTCCAAACTGCTTTCAGGTATGTTTCAATAAACTGTGCATAAGGTAGTATGTACTCATTCCTCATTTCTTTGAGTGGAAGCAGGGCATGAACTTCTGCTTCTGAAACTACAAGTAATGTACCATGAATATTGCTGCTTGCCTGGGCAAAATCTTGGTCAATGAAAAGAGAAATAAACAACAAGCTGCATGCCAATTTTAGTACATGGGAGAGACAACAGTGCTTCCGAAGTACTTAAAGCTGCTAATCAGAAAAACAATCCAGTGGGAGGAAGCAAGAGCAAGATTCTAATGCTTTGGGATAACACTATTGTCCTGCGTTGGTGATCAGGATGTCTATAAAAACAGAGGGAACTGTATCTAGCCTTTCTCAAGGCAGTGACAAAACCCAACAACTCCATCTCAAAGATGTTCTGCATCTTGATGGTGGTTACAACTTAAACTGTATACCAAAATGGATGTATTTTATTAGATATAAATTATTTCAATAAAGTTGATATCAAAGTTTTTAAAGAACAAAAGAAAAACACAGGGCAAAGCATACGTTTGTACCTGACATAGGAATATAATAGCATGAAAATAGCACACTCATGATTTTACACTGTACCTGTCTCAGCTACTGTAACATGGCATTCATTTGGTCAAAAAAAAAGGGCACTGAAGTTTTAGGTACTGTAGTATGAATGCACGGTTTCTATAGGTACTGTAGTATGAATGCATAGCTTCTTCCATGGATATTTAGGGACATATAAAACAAAATTCCAGTTAATACACACTGACATTAAGACCTCTGTACCTAGAGAGTGAGCTTATTAAGCATTTTAATTACTTTATAAGAGAACTATTGAAAGTTTAAATTAATGAGCAGCTCGAGTGTGCAGAGCCCAGTGTGAAGTTTCTTATCACCTGAAAAGTCTTAAAATTATTTTATAATCCCTGTAGGTTTCTTAGAAAACCTTCTTGTACATTAAAATAAAGCAGCTATTTGTGAAGCCCATCTGTACAAAAGCTGAAGTAGAAAGAACATAGTCTCTATGAAGAAAAAGACCTTAATTGAAATCTTGGTTCTGCCACATATAAGCTAGGATTCAGAAAGTCACTTGAATTAACTTGAGCCTCAGTTTCCTCATCTGTAAAATGGAAAATTACAAATTGAACACATGACTGTTGAAAGCACTGAGGGTTATAATTAATGTGAAACTGCTCTGTCAACAGAAAAGAACTATTATCTTAATTAAATACATCAAATGCCAGTTTTTTAAGCTACCATTCTGAACAGTTACTATGTGAAAGGCAGGAGCTGTGCCAAACTTTCTGAAGACATTATTTCATTTAATTTTCAAGCCACCTCCAAAATAAAAGCATTAACATCCCATTTTATGAAGGAGAAAACTGAGACTCAGAGTCATTAAGCAACTTGACCTTAGATGCTCAGTATGAAAGGGTAAAAATTCAGAACATCAGGCACTCAAAACCCATGCTGTTAACCTCTATACTATTTTACCAGAAGCTTAATTCTGGTTTCTATTACATGGGTCACCTCATCCTGTTTTCTATAAGTCTTATCATCATTTACACACACACAAAAACCAAAATAAACAACAACAACAACTGTAAATTAAAAAGGTGACCTTACCTGCAAGGTATATCTGTTTTTGAAGCAGTTAGTTACTAATTCTCCTTTAGACAGTTGATATAACCACGTCAATTTTCTGCCACTGTGACGGCTAGCATAAAATGCTGTAAATCGCTGATAACTACGTTCCAACTATATAAACAGAGAGCACTATATAGAATCTGTCTCTTACCATATTCGAAGTCAGCATTTCTAAATAAAATACTGTCCCAAGTTTCCAGTACAAAATGTCAGTGGCTCACATGAAAGTAAAATACAAATAGTGGACATTTCATATTATATGACTCTCTTATAAAGCTAAAATGATTTTAGTTTAAGCACTGGGAGGGTATAATCAATAAAGATTTCTATTTGCAGACAAGTAGATATCATCAGGATGTTCGTAACATCAGTAATTAGGCTCTACTTTATGAGAATAAATAAACTTGCTTTGTTAAATTGAACAGAAACATCTTTTTTTCTTTTTTTAACATGGGCAGGCACCAGAATCAAACCCAGGTCTCTGGTATGGCAGGTGAGAATTCTGCCACTGAGCCACCGTTGCAGAGCCCAGACATCCTTTTCTTTAGGGAGAAATCAAAGCTCCCTTCCACATAATCCTGCCAGGAACATTTGCTGACCACATAAAGCAGGAAGGCATTCTGCAGATATGCATTCATATTAATGGTGAAAGCTACCCCTTTTCAACCTCTAGTGAGCACCTAAGTGAACAGAACACAAACCCCTCCTTACCTCTGATGGCAAGGCAAATGTACAAGATTGCTGAAAAGGCCATGATCCGGAACTCAGAACTTGAATACTGAAATCCACTGGGGGGCAGGGGTGGTGGCACAGGGCAGGGAGGGGGTGAAAATTAGAAAATACATTTAATTCATTTTATAAACTGAAAAATGCTATTACCTCAGATAAATGTGGTTTCTTTTTTTGCATGGGGAAATCAAACCCAGGTCTCTGGCATGGCAGGCGAGAACTCTGCTTGCTGAGCCACCATGGCCCGCCCGTGGTTTATTTTTTATTAAAAGAAAATACACTAAATGAAAAATCCTGAATTTTATTGATATGAAGTTAAGAACTGAATATTCTTCATTCTAATCCATTTTTATCCCAATGGAAGTTAGTAAAAGATGGAAGAGCCAGAAAGCCTTTACTCCAGACTGAGGTTTCATTTCACCTCAAACTCAGAATTCTGTTATATATCCATTTCGTTCCATTCACTTTAGTTTTCTGCTGCAAATAGCGCAATCCATTTAAGCTATTACCTGTTCACTAGGCATAAGATTATAGCCCAGAGTCAAGAAAATTCAATACCCACATGTAAATAACTGACTTTATTATATAACCAGTTTTGTGTGATTGTAAGTTTTTGATCTATAAATTATAATAATAATTTCATCAAAGCAGAAGGCAACAAGTCTACTGGCAAAACTGCCAAGTTTGACAATCAAGCAGCACATTCAATTTGGGAAAAACAAAAGACAAAAAAGACATCTTATAATGGAGTAAGCAATAACTCTGTCATCTCAAGACTACAGGAAGACAGTACGATGTGAACCAGGCTGACTCTTGGGGAAATACATTCTTTGCCTGTGCTAATTCATAATTCAAATCTAAAGCCACAATGCCTTTAGTTTGACTCTGTTGTCTATATAGATCAGGCAAATTTCTATTAATTAAAAAACACCCTGCTAGAATAGATTCACAGTAAAACAACAAACCAACAGCCCCTAGCCTGTGTGTGGAGCACCCGCACCTGGGAGAGTTGCCCAGTGCGTGCAAACAGAAGAGGTTAGGGTTCAGAAGCCTGATGCAAGCCCAGGCTCTCCAACTTTTAACTGGCTTTTTGCTTAGCCCTGATCTTACCAATAGGAAAGACTGTCAGTCCTTTAATAACTGTCATCTGCTATTAGAAGTGAGCTAGGGGTGGGTGTGTAGGACATTTATAAGGAACTTCCTATTTCGCAGTATTGAATTTCTAATGAATCATCTACTCATCCTTACTTAATATTTTTTTATTTTGCTCAGTGCAGTTTGCTGTAAAAAAACAGCACTGACTTCTCTAAGAACACTGCCTGTAAGAGAGCTTGTAAACACATGACATACTTACAATCCAGTGGTTCTGAATTTGTCAGGTGCTTTTTGAACTGCTCATTCAAGTCTTTGCTTACACCAATGTCCTGAAACATCCGCTGAAGTTTAGAGGTATACTCAAAACCACAAGCTTGCTGAAATAAACCCAAATAACTGTTTCATTACTCCGTACAGAAATGTGTATAATGCATACAAAGGAACCTTAGAGAAATCACAGTACATAGGATATATACTGAACTGTAAAGACAATTTAGCATTTATTTTACAGTATAAATATGAACAGATTAGATAATTAGGGCTCATACAAATAACTATTATTTGACTATCACAGAGGAATACTTTCCTCAGAGGAAGGTATTCTGATGCTGTGGTTAGAATACAAATATGAAATTTTTTTTGCCTATGCCTCTTCTTCCATGTAACTATAATTTCAGGTCAACAGTGAAAAATGCTCTAAAGACACATAAATAATATGTTTTGGAAGTTTAAGGGAAGGTGGTTAAAAACAACAGCTTTAGCACCTGACATAATTAGTTTAAAAACATAAGGCTCTGCTACTGAGAGCAGTCTGTGTAAACTTTCTAGGCCCTAGACTCCTCATGTGTAAAATAGGAGTAACAACATGATCTACTTTCATCAGTAGTTGTGAAGATCTGATGAATTAACTGTATGTAAAACTCTTGGCATAGCACCTGGAAAACACTGCTGTATAAACTGTAAAGAATACCAATAAGAGGTATTGGTACTGGTATTGACATTAGGGGTATTTTGTGTGGGGGATCAAAGTAAGGTTTCACGTCATAAGCAGAATTTGAGAAAGGCCTGGAAAGACCTGGAAATGCCAACACATTACAGTACACTGAAATGCACAAAGTATCTAAAGATAGCTAACCTTTGATCAACAATGCAAGAGAACAGGTAAGACTTAAAGATTGTGTGAGGATTAAATCAGATGACCAGGTTTAGCTCAGGATGCTCGAAAGATATTGGGAGATAAGCCTAGAGACACTGGCTAAGGCTTGGTGGTGAAGGAGCTTTAATGTATGGCTATGGAATACAGTAACTTCTTCTGGTAATCAACGAAGAAGCTCCTGATTATGTATTATTAATAACAACAACAAGAAAAGGATATAACTGGAACTTGTCTCTTACAAAAATTTGGAAATTATGCAAAATTAAAAGGAGATTAGGCACTTCAGGATCAATTAGAATGGAATAATGGGAAGAGAATAACTGTCTAGATAAAAAGAAAGGAGGGCCTAAACCAAGGCAGTGGGATCAGATGATGAAGGTATTAAAAAAACACTTTGGAAGCCAAAGGTTTGGAAGAGAAGCAAATACACTTAATTTAGACATAAGGTAAAAGGAGGGTAAATGGAGTCCTCAGATGGACACATCCACAGTAAACTGCAGTGGGCCTCGTAGGAGAAAAACAGACGGGGAACCATCACGTAACAGGATGACTGAAAATGAGCTGATGAGTACTGCCAAGGCAGCATGTGTATTCACAAAAGGAAAGGAGACTGAGGCGAAAGGGGTCGGGCATCAAGAGGAAAAAGAAGGATCCTTGGAAATGTTTTTTTTTTAATTATCCTTGAAATAATTTTCCTTAGAGAAGAAAAAGGAGGGCCCGGGGGAAATGTTTTAACAGCGAAATCAAGGGAAGGCGACTTTCAAGATGCAATGTGTGGTCAGTAGGTTCCAATCCTATTGGAAAGGGCTAAATAAACATTACTTGGCTTGGCTACTTCAATAGGTTTTATGAGCATTTCCTTTGGAACTGCATAAGAAGTGCTTTGTAAGCAATGGCACATTATAAGTTTTCAATATTGAATATTAAGAGTAGTAAAATGCTACAGATAGAATCCAAGAAATGAAAAAGGTCACCAGTTTATGAATTGTTAGAGACTTCTGGACTTCTTTTGGGAAGATAAGGGGAAGGAGAAATCAAAGTAGAAGCTGAAAAGTAGTAGAATCAGGAAATGATGTTGGAGGATTTGGAGATTTATTCAAGATAATTTAAGAAATGCTTATAAAGCACTGGAGGACATCTGCAGATGTTTAAAGGCAAGGGACAGAGGTAAATGAAGGAGGGCTAAAAATTCAATGGTGAAATGAGCCTCATTTGGAGGAATTATAAAATGAGAACAAAGGCACAGGGGAGGGGGTAATTCTGTAAGGAGAAAGGTAAGATGGAAGGAAGACAGAATGGAATGCAATGTTTTGAAAGAAACAGGGGTGATGAGTTGCTTGTGCAGGAAGGTTCTGATCTCAGCAGAACACAGACTATCAACTGAGAACAAGGCTGGTGACACAACAAGGACCCTGGTTAATATGTATTGCATACCAATTATTTAGTGATAATGCTTTCATGGATTATCACATCTGAACTTCACAATCTTATGAGATAGACACTGAGGCACAAAGAAGACTACTGAAGGCAAAACCAAGTGGTAAGACCAGGACTCAAACACAAATAGTATGACTCCTCAATCCACATCCCCAAGCACTATGCTACGGAAAGGAAAGAGCCAAACAACACACAAGCAGCCCAAGCCAGCACTGAAATAAATGCAGTGAATTCAGAAGGGGCAGAGGTCATTTTTGGCTCTAGAAGAAGGTAGGTATTGATGCCACACAACAGACTGAATAAAGGAAAATAATACCGATCCTTTTTCCCTCCTGCAGACAGTTACCTAAACCCAGAGCAAGACAAAACACCCAATCAACTCAAAGCCAACAAAATGTGAATACAAGCCAGAGCTAGGATTTAGAATTTCAATACTTCTTAGGCGTAAAGACAGCTGAGGCCTCCACCCAAGCTAGGGAGAAAAAAGCATGCCAAAAGAGGTGGGAGCCAAGAGAGGAAGCATGGGGTAGAGGGAGCAGACCATAGCTAAGCCTAGCCAGAGCAGAAAGGTTTCAAAGAATGGTAGGAAAAAGGTTGGGAAAGCATTTAAGGCCTGACAATGGAAGATTGCAAGTTGTCAAAATATCAGTTCTTCAGAAGTGAAGTACAAGAGATCATTTGAACAAAAACCTTGTTAATTATTGATGAGCTGCTTGCCCGTCTGATAACCTACAGAAACTAAGAACTTTAATAAAAAAAAATAAAAAAAAAAGCTGGAATTCCTAAGGAAAAATATTAAAGTTACCTTTAATTTAGAGATCATGCTTGCTTCAGCATCATCACTTGCACTGTTCTGGTGTACGAGTCTTTTGGCCAACATTTTTGCATAGAACTTTTGAAAAACATCTTTATCCTCTATATACTTGAAGACAACCATCTAAAATAAAACCATCAAGAGAACACACTTAATGTACACTTACAATCCAACTCTACAAAGTTGACTGTTATTGAGCACATATCAGGAAAGCAACAAGATGTGTGCTTTGTACCACTGGGGGACTTGGGAGAAAAAGAGAAAATATTCAATTTTTGGAGAATTTCCGATATTCTCAAAGCAGTGGGGACAACCAAATCAACAGGATGAGTCTATGATCTTGGGGTTCACCCTCAAGAAACTTATTCCTGCAAAGGAAAGGCTAAGCAAATCAGAACTAAGGTCATCCCCAGATAACCTCTTTTGTTACTCAGATGTGGCCTCTCTCTCAAAGCCAACTCAGTAGGTGAATA
This sequence comes from Tamandua tetradactyla, assembly GCF_023851605.1. Classification (NCBI taxonomy): domain Eukaryota; kingdom Metazoa; phylum Chordata; class Mammalia; order Pilosa; family Myrmecophagidae; genus Tamandua; species Tamandua tetradactyla. The sequence goes on along the minus strand of NC_135327.1, from coordinate 192,917,673 downwards.
CACTGCCCCATCCCCTACATGGGACATGACCCCAAGGGGTGTAAATCTCCCTGGCAATGTGGGACAAAATCCTGGGATGAGCTGGTACCTGGCATCAAGGGATTGAGAAAGTCTTCTTGAACAAAAGGGGAAGAGTGAAATGAGACAAAATTAAGTTTCAGTGGCTGAGAGACTCCAGAGTCGAGAGGTTATCCTGGAGGTTATTCTTATGCATTATATAGATATCCCTTTATAGTTTATGGTGTACTGGGGTAGGTGTAGGGAAGTACCTAAAACTGCTGAGTTGTGTTCCAGTAGCCTGCATTCTTGAAGACGGTTGTATAAAAATAACTTTTACAATGTGTGATTGTGAAAACCTAGTGTCTGATGCTCCTTTTGTCCAGGGTACGGATGGATGAATAAAAAAATACGGATAAAAAATAAATAATAGGGGGGACAATGGGTAAAATAAATTGGGTAGATGGAAATACTGGTAGTCAATGAGAGGGAGAGGTAAGGAATATAGTATGTATGAGTTTTCCCTTTTCTCATTTCTTTTTCTGGAGTGATGCAAATATTCTAAAAAACGATGATGGTGATGAATACACAATACATATGATGATATTGTGGGCCACTGATTGTACACCATGTATGTGTAGAATGTATGTATGCAAAGATTTATCAATGAAAGCATTTTAAAAAAAGTATGTTGTTTTGGCTGGCCCTATATAGCAAGGTTTGTAGTGGCGAAATATACTAATACACCATCCGGTGGTCTTTAAAATAAATATTTTAATTAATCCCTTAAATTATGTTAAGTTGCTTTGGATTTTTTAATTATGAGGAAAAGTATTAATGCTAAAATTAATAACTCACTTTAGGGAGTAAAACCAGAAAGTCATGATAAAATAAATATTTCCTTTACTTTTCACATTTTAGATGCTTTATATAAAGAATGTTAAAAACAACTTGTCACATAGCTATTTAAAATGGATGTAATTATTAAGCACCTTACCACTTGATTGAGTGTATCTTCTAGTTCTGCCTCTTCTGGGTTCTTGGAACTGAAATTTTAAAAAAGTCATAGTATTTTAAAACAAATCAGCTAAGATTTAAGAAGCAAGTACTATTTAACCAAATTATCATACCTGAATGTGGTTTTGAGTCTCTAAATTATCATTTTTCTTCAGATTAGTATGCAGGAAAAGGAGGGTTAATTTTTCTTACTTATGCTAATTTGGCAATCTTACACTACAATTCTATCATGGAAGAATAGATTACCAACCGTTTAGAATATTCAAAGTTCCCCAAAACATTTTAAGTGAAATTTTCCTTTAAAATAATCTGTTTAAATATAAATAAATACATTTCCACTTTTCTAATTGCTCAGTAACGTCTGCTTTAACGTTGAAAAAAGGGGGCATATATATGAGTAGCTTTCTCTTACTGCTCTAAAAATGAGATAATGAAAGGGTTTAAACTACTAGAAAAGTATTGCTTTGCATTTGTAGATATGTCTGCAAAAGAGATGACTGTCTTTTAACAACTGACTCATTCATTCTATGTACAAGTATTAATTAAAAGGTGATTCGAGGATAAATTTTTAAGTTTTCACTACAAGAACAATTATAGAAAAATGATTCAGCTACCAAACAAATTTCAGTGAGGTGCTTCTATTTAAGAATAACAGCCGGTTCAGAAATCCAGTCCTTAAAAATCCAGTCCTATTCTTCACACTGATAGTGGTGGAAAGAATGAAGGTCAGGGCTATCTATTTGTTTCTCTGAGCAGTTTTACTTAGTCCCGAAATCCAGGGCCAACTCAGCTCTATCCATGAATACATGCTTATTAAAGCACCACTTTGGAAATGTCTGTCTGCTTCCGTAGCCTTAATTAAGAAATAGTGTAACAAGAAGCTTAGTGAGGGCCATTTTTGAAAAGGCAATTATAAAAAGGACATTAAGTATTCTGACTATTCATGTCCTAATAGTGTTTCCATTTTAAAATGCTTAAATTTACCATATTACCATAGGCTAAAAAACATGAAATTATAAGAGGCATTCCAATTTAGTTTAATTTTCATTCCTGGAAATAACATATTAGGAGATTTGATTAGAACTACTAAATTACATGCTAAACCAGCAATTAACAGAATTAACAGAAACTGAAAAAAATAAATAAAAATCAAACATTCATGTTGTAAACTTTCATAGGCCTTTGACAAATAACTTTCCAGCAAAGTTAAGAGATAGCTATTGACCTTTATCCAAAAGCCATGTGGTTTTGCATTTAGATCTCTGCTAATGTAGTAAACCGCATTAGATCTGCTACTGTTGAGCCATCTAGATTTTTAGAATGTTACACTATGTTCTGATAAATTATTCTTTAATTCATTGCTACCTGTGATTTGCTCATATTTTACTCAAGATTTCTGCAACTATATTTCTCAGACTAATATATTGTCTCTTTCAGTTTTAAAAGGTTCATTCATTACTTATTAAATGCTTGACGCCAATAACAGCTAACATGGTTCTTGCCCTCAATGTTTCCAGTCTAATGAGGGAGATAGGTATTAAACAAATAAATGCACACAAATAATTTAAAACTGTGATAAAAGCTCTGAAAGATAAGAACAGGGTATTATGAGAAAAATGACTAGGGTGATCTAATTTAGATAATGGGATTAAGGCAGGCCTGTTTGAGGAAGTGAAATTTCAGCTGCTATATGGGGTAGGATGAATAATAATTATCCAGGAGACTGTCTGGAGTCTTTTTATTTCTGTTACGTGCACGCATTCATAATTGTTTTTGTCCTTGGGTTATAGTAGCCCAAGGGAGCAATTCAAGATACAACTTTATTAATACAAGAACCCAGTATTATTTGGAGGTATGTAAAAGTATTGTAATAGGAAACCACTAAATCCATTAACATTTGTTGATATATCTGGAATAGTAAAATCATCTTTAAGCATTGTGAACTTAAAGCAAATGTTAAACTTAAAGAGAAAATGAGAAAACTAAAACAAACATGCAGACAAAATCTCAGTAGAGAGAACCATATTAGATTAGGTTGCCTACATACAGTTCTTAATACACATAAATCAATTAGGAAAATGGTTGAAAAAGATTAGTAAAAATAATGAATGTGAAACACAGCAATAACACAAACTCATCAAATGAAATACATTTAAAAGTTTATAGAATAATGGAAGTACTGTAGTACATAGGCAGTCTATTTGTTTCATCACTAAATACGAGTGGGAGCTGTTACAGATTTCAACTGAAAAAGGAAAAGGGAGGCAGGTGGTGGGGGAGAAAGGGAAAAGGAAAAAATAAAAGAAAAAGCTAGGACAGTAGAAAAGAAAAACTACAGAGTTAGAAAAGGTTATTTCATGTTGTAATATCCACCCTTAGGTAGCAACCAGCTTGACTGAATGGATTCTTTTTTTTTTTTTTAACATGGGCAGGCACCAGGGATTGAACCTGGATCTCCAGCATGGCACGCGAGAAGTCTGCCTGCTTAGCCACTGCGGCCTGCCCGACTGAATGGATTCTTATTTAACTTAAAGGGGTCACACTGCCTGCAATTCTTAAAGACATTAGTAATAAAAATAATAATAAAAAAAAAACTGGCCATAAACACAGAACACAAAGTACTTTTTAGGAAGGCAAAGAGGATATTTTATGTTTAAAGCATTTTCTCAAAGGGCTCAATAGTAACAATGTATATAAAATTTAATGTAAATTTTATCTCATACACGAGTTGAGATTTCATTAAGTTTACTGAAAAAAATCATCTACTACCTTTTCTTCAACAAGGAATCACAGTATCGAGCCAACAATTCAGGGGATTTACTGGATGACTGAGCCATTTTGGTAACTGCATTGTTGTTTATGAAGCGACCACAAGCCTGAGAATTATATAAAATACAGTTAGATAAAAATTTCCTATCCATATATAGTATAGGAAAGTTACAATAATAATATACCTACCTTATCAAGTGCAGCCACAAAGCCAGCATCATTGTTGAATGCTGACATTACCAGGGCATTATATTTTTTATGAACATCCAACACCGTCTGTACGTACATTTTGGGGTCCTTAAATAGAAGGAAAAGCAGAAAGAAAAGAGTTAGTGGGGATTAAAATGTTCATCAGCATGCTACTAAAAAATATTCCAAGAAGTTTAGACACTTCTAAAAGTCAACAAACAGAAACAAGAAATATTTTTTATTTCATCACTGAAATATACAGGGCATTCTGTTTATATACACCTATATCTGCAATTAATAAGATAGACTATTCTCTGCACTTGAAATTAAATACTGATTTCAAGCTTGCATTTAAGACCAAAGTTCAAAGAAAATACATAAGCTCACAAGACACAGGTGTAGAGAGTAGATGTAGAGTGCAGAGTATAGGCTATCAAGGCAGGAGGGAAGTAGCAGATGGAGTTGATGTAAAATGGATGTAGGGCTTTTGTTGGGGGAGATGGGAAGGTTTTGGAAATGGAGGGTTGTGAGAGTGCCGAACAGTGAAGGATTAATCTCACCGAATAGTGCGCTTGGGATTGGGTGAAATGGGAGAATTTATGTTGTATATATCTTCCCACAATTTTAAAAAAAAGAGCAACTAAAGAGACAATGATAAAATACATGACTCTGGATGAGATCTAACAAAAGAGGAGAGAGATATGAAAAATAATGGAAATTAAGAGTAGAGAGGCCAGGGGCGGGCCACGGTGGCTCAGCAGGCAAGAACGCTTGCCTGCCACACCAGAGGACCTGGGTTCGATTTCCGGTGCCTGCCCATGTAAAAAAAAAAAAAGAGTAGAGAGGCCAGGGCCTGATCAGTGAGGACCTGGAAGACATGGAGAGGATTCGTAGACCTGACAGGGTAGACAACAGAGGATTACTAGACAAAGAAATAAAATAACAGAAATGAATTTAAAGATCAGCCAAAGGAGACGGTTATATAGCAGAATTCAAAAGGAAGATATCATAGAAAAAAAAAAGTGCGGTTGGGAATTGATGGTGAGACCTCACTGCCTGCCAGACTCTGTGCTAAGCCCTTTAGTGGCCCTTTACAATGGTGCTATAAGGCAGGTACTATTTTTATAGATGTAGAGACTCAGTCATAGTGGAGCACCTGGTCAAGTGTTTAAGTGCCATAGCCAGGCCTGAACCCAGGCAGCCTGACTACTGAATCTCTTGTTCTCCCCCTTTGCTTCTGAAAGGGGTAAAAAGGCCGAGAAAGACATGATACATGCAAAGGACCAATGAAAATTCTGAGCCTGAGCATGGGGCATAACGGCACTGCAGACAAAAATGCGGGAATGGGAGGGGACGGTCATTTAAGAAGAAGCAAGAACAGAAGAAGATGCTTCAACAACCATCTTTCTCAGCCTGACTTCACTTCACAAATAAGAGGCTTGAGGTGCAGGGCACGTAAATCATTTTTCATTGTTTCCAAATTGCTGACAGATATTCATTTTTAGGCTTCAAAAATGAGAAACCAGAATTCCTCAAATACTAATTATTCTACATCTTTCAAAATACTTCATTTACTTGTTTTTAAATAATAAGAGTAGTGATGAACAGATAAATCAACTCTCTGTGATAAGGCTATACTAAAAGTTTCAGCCATTTTCTGTAAAAAAATAAAAGTAACAAATGTACTAAGAAATGATGATCATACATCTATGTGATATTAAGAATTACTGATTGCATATGTAGAATGGAATGATTTCTAAATGTTGTTAGTTAATTTTTTTAATTAATAAAAAATAAAAATAAAAGTAAGTGCAAGACTTATTTATGAAAAAATATATTGTGATATAATATCAATGACATAAAATGTATCTAGTTAATACACATTTGATAAGGAAAACATTAAAAGGAAACAATACAAAATAATCGCCAAATAAAAAACTATTTAAAATATTTAAAAGTTAATACCATTTACATTTCATATTTAAGTTATCAATTAAAATGACATGTTAAAACGCAAAAATCTTCATGATAACTATTTCGGACACAGAAAAATTTATTTCTTCCATTTTGCATTGGCAATCTTATTCTTAAGAGTGCATCCAAAAGCATTCTTAACACATGCTTCATTTCCTTATTAATAACAGAAACAGTGACTGCTTGCTCTAATTTTGGTTTTGCCATTGACAATGATATTGCTTTTGCTGATTCAGATTTTAGATCGCTTTCAGATTTTATGTCAAATGATTCCACAAAAATAGTCACATTTTTTCCTCTTTGTATTTCTTCTGCTGAGGTTATTTACAAAGAACTCTAGCCTGTAGTGAATATCCAAACAGTGAAAAATGGCAGCAAACATTATTGGTATTATCTGAATAAGTAACATTTGGCTCTTCCAACAAGGTTAACAGCACTATGCAATTCATGAGTCAAAACTGCCAATTTAAGGACTCACTTTGCTTCAAAAACTTAAACATCATTTACAATATACTGGGTAAACATATTAATATTTCTTTTATTTGCAAGAATGTTTCACCATAGCAGCAGACAGGGCCACAAACACACACATATATATCACCTACTTAAGGAAAACTGACTGATTAGCTTGTACTGCTTTTCTCCTGCATGTCTTCTCCAAGTTCCCAGAAGTGATGAACTTAGCTTCATGTATCAAGGATTTTCTGCTCATGCTTTTTGGCTTGTCATCAATAGATTCCTTACAATCAATGATGTTTCTCTATTTATTGAGTTTTATTTCTTGCAGAAGAAATTAAAATACTTTTTCTGTTTTGTCAATTTCTTGATCAATTTTTCTTGGGGTTCCAGACTGGAAGAAGTTTTAAGTTTCCTGAGAAATGCCCAGAAGAAATTCCAGTACTGAAACACAAAACTACCCCAAGGGCAAAGCAGTCTTCAGACTCCAAATCCCAAGGTTCTTTCCACTACAGAAATTTGCCTGAGTAAGAAGTGAGGGTTTGAATGGCAGTCACATCAAAGGAATCATATAAGAACACAAGGAGTCTTGGGGAATCCCTAACACTTGAGGCCCAAAGAGAAGCTACTTTAGGAACTTTGCAAGGCACAGCAGAGATAAGAAGCACATTAGGAAAATAAAGAGGAGAAAATTTTAAGGAAAGAGCCCTTAGCAGTACTAAATATAGAACTGATGTTAAAAAAAAAAAAAAGTGAGTGGTTTAATAACTAGCAGGTAACTGATGATCTTTAAAAGGTGTTTCAGAAGGTAAATGATTCCAGGGAGACGCCAGGTTATAAAAGCAACAGAGGAAAGGAAGGAGAGAATATCGTGGGGTCAAATAAATATTTTTACAAAAAAATGAAGACTCGTGAATTTTCAAAGACTGGAAAAATAGAATAGCAATTGTTCTGTTTGATTTATGATCATCTGTTTTTTTTTACTCAAGAAATTATATGAGGGCTCTTTTATATAAGAAATGCCTCTCAGAGCTGTCCCTGAGGATCTCATCCAACTCCCACCATTTCAATCATTGCTAATATGCCAATGATGGTCACATTTATATCTCTAGACTAAACTTTCCCACTTGCCTTTAGATGTTTCATAGAGTTCCTCTGCATGTCAAAAACATTTTTTGACAATCTCATTCTTGGTAAGTGACACAATCACTCTCACCCCAATAGCTCAGGGCAAACACCAGAATTACCTTAACTCCTTCTCTTTTCTAACATATACTCAAGCAACAAAACCTGTCAATTTATTTTTTCTTTGTGCATTTTATTGGAAAATTTCAAATATATTCAAAATTAGAAAGAATAGTACAACCCTCCTTTATCAATTCAGCTTAAAAATGTTTGAAAACATAAAACCTTTCCATTCTGAAGTCTGACTATCTAATTCCTTTTCTCCATCTGCATGCTAGCCATTCCAGTGTCTGCTAGGCCACTGTAAGTTTTCATCTGAACTACTACAGCAAATCCAACTGGTCTTCTCACAATAATTTTTTTTTAATCCATTTTCCATTACTGTAGCAAGTGATTTCTCAAAAATAATAATCTGATCTTGTCAATTCCACGTTCAGATAACCCTTAACTGGTTCTCTCTTGCCCTTAGGTTTAAGCCATTAACATGACTACAAGGTCTTCCATAATCTGGCTAGTTTATGATTAAGCTTTCGATCTTGCCTGGTTCAACTTTCTCTCTGTGCCCTCTTCAAAGAATACCAGGTTTCTTGTTGGCAGAATGGATGATTGTACCCACAAAGGGTTTTTGCTCTGCCTGGGATCCTCTTTGCCTAACTAGCTCCAACACCTCTCAGTTTCATTAAATATATTCTCAGGAATGTTTTCCCTGAACTTCTTAGACAGGCTAGGCCTCCTTGAATGTACTGCCCAAATCCCACTGCAGTATTAATCATCCTTGCCTTTCTAGCTGGGCAAAAGCTCAAGGAAGCCTGTGGGGACCGTGTCTACCTTGCTTGTTACGCTGTACTTAGAAGTGCCTCGTGAAGTGATACCAAATTATTTCTTAAATGGCTAAAAGACATAATGATAACCATAACTGAATTACTACCATTTATTCCAAACATTTCCACTAAAAGGATATTTCTAAAGGCCAATCACAGAGAGAAAATATACCTTAAGAACCTTCCATAACTTTCTCTTACCCTTTCTTAAAATATTAAACCAAATATCATATACAAAGAGGTTTCAGGTATTGTTTTATGGAAAGACACTATATATCTAAATACGATTTCTAAGTATAAGTTACAATCCTAAGTAATTAATGAAACACTCCAATACTTTCTAATGGCCCAGCAACATCTAAGAATATTGCCCAAAGAGGCATACAAGGGATGCTAAGGCTTGGGGGAGTACCCCTCACCATTTCATGTATATAAATTGGTTCTCTCCAAGCAAACAGCAGACCTGAGCAATCTTCAGAAACCCACTCTAATCTAGAGCTAACTCTAAGGTTACACTGAGCATCCAGATCTTTAAAAGAGTTTCTATGAGGGCAGTCAGTCAACATGTTATCAGGGATAACATGTTTTTATCAGGGTGCCTACAGTGGGGACACAAAGAACTCTGTACGGGGAATAGTCCTTACTTCCAGGTAATTTTTCTTTGAGAAAGAGGTAGGAGAAAGTAATGAAGATTCATTAATTAACAAAAATGCGTCAAGCAATTATTTGGAGACAGAATCATTCTTCTTCCCTATAACAATTAACACTTGGTCTGTGGAGTTAATACTATCTCCACGGAAAACAAAAAGAAGCGTAAGTTTCAGAAAATTACATACATTACCACAAACTACAAAGAAAAAAAGGCAACTCAGTTTTTCTGCATGCAGATAATATACTTTGACAATTACCTGTGCAATATTTTAATCCTAGATTGGCTCCCCCACCCTCCTCAGCGTGGTTCTAAGGTGCCTCCCTCCACTGCCAGTTTGTGTGTGCTTGGTGAGTTAATTTTGATATCAACTGACAGACAAAAAGAAATGGGAAAATAAATATGAAGCTTCAAAAATCACTAATATTCACTTATATATAGCATATTGTAATACATTAATAGTAATATAAATATATTTAGATTTTAAATATAATTTTTAAAATAATATGAAGTTTAAGATTTTCTTAATGGGCTTTTTTGAATTCATCATCTAACCTCCTTCATTAAGCAGAAATCACCAGTTCTTCAGTGTGAATGTGGTTTAAAATCTAAAATACTGAGACAAAAAGACTACCAATTAAACAAGTTTTCTCTATTGTCATAATTTTAACCTCTGCCTACCGGCTACTTTTTACTTCAATCAATCTCTTAGATTTAATTTGTGATCATGTTTCTGAATCTCAGAAAGTAAATGGTACAGTTATCATTACCTGTGGATTCTGGTTAAAAAAAAACTATGAATTTCTGATCCCTGTTATATAAATGTCTGTACTTTTTTCTTTGCTTTCATTTTTGACTCGTTTATATATATATATATATATATATATATATATATATATATATTACACCACTGGTTAATCTCCTAGTTTTGACTCACAAATACATGTTTCTCCAACCCAAGTCCTCAGCCTTATATTACAACCCTGTAAATGGTGAGGCTCCAAGTGACTATACTTAGGAGCTAAGTGATCAAAGAAGTGAAAAACATTAAATTTTGGAAGCAGAATTAAGTGAGACTTGCCAGGAAAAACTGCAACTTTTCTGAAGAGAAAGAGTAAGATTTATCAGAGAGAATGATGTTTCAGAAAGTAATAAGTTAGTTCAGAACAGGAATGTATATAGAAGATGAAGAGTGAGCAGCTTATTTTGATTAGGTATAGCCAAGAAAGAGAAATTCTCATGGGTAATATCTATTATTGGGCGTGAAACAACCAGGGACCACTTCATGACTTACAAATGTGTAACAAGGATTAAACTCTAATTTTATTCGATATTGGGTATAAAGTAAAATTTGGGGAGACGGTGCAAATCTCTCTAGCGACACAGGACAGGAACCCTGGGATAGGCTGAGACCCAGCATCATGAGATTGAGAAAGCCTTCTTGACCAAAAGGGGGACGAGAGAAAAGAGACAAAATAAACTTTCAGTGGCTGAGAGTACAGATCAAGAGGTTATTCTTACCTGGAGGTTATTCTTACACATTTTATAGGTATCCTTTTTCAGTTTATGGTCCACTGGAGTGGCTAGAGAGAAGTACCTGAAACTGGTGAACTGTGTTCTAGTAGCCTTTTTTTTTTTTTTTCATTAAAATATTTAAATTGTATTTATTTCTTGGTGGTGAATTATGGATACTTTTTATTCTCGTCTACTGTTCTCAGTTTTTGCCAACTTTACTTTAATGAACAGCTATTACTTTTTTCTTAGGAAAATGAAGTTTAAAACAACTCTATTTACATCTGAAATTGTTTCCTGACCAGAGCCACTTGAAGACAACTTTGTTAAGACTACTTTTGAGGGCACCAGGACTAACTATCATTTCTAATAAGAACCTTTACCACTGATTTGTATTTCAGTAAAAATATGTCACCACACATGTGCTTCTTGGGCTTTTTTTTTTTTTTTTTTTTTTTAAGTGGATGGCTTCATTTTTATTTATTTTTTTGCTAGCTGTTTTATTTTTTGGGGTGTGTGAAAAAGAACATATACACACACACAAAGCAATATATTTCAAAGCACATCACAAAAATTAAGTTGTACAACAGAGTTCAGAGTTTGGTATGGTTACAATTCCATTTTAGGCTTTTACTTCTAGTGCTCTAAGATACTAGAGACTAAAAGAAATATCAATATAATGATTCAGCAATCACATTCATTTGTTAAGCCCTACCTTCTGTATATAAGTGTATCTTCACCTTTGATTTTCCTCCCACTCTACAGGGGTATTTGGGCTATGCCCGTTCTAACTTTTTCATGTTGGAAGGGGCTATAGATAATATAGTACAGGGTATGGAAAGCCTTGATTTTTGAAGAAGATTGTATAACTACATATCTTTTATAACGTGATTGTGTGATTGAGAAAATGTTGTGTCTGATGCTCCTTTTATTGAAGATATGGGCAGATGAGTAAACAATAAGGAAAAGTAAATAAATAATGGGGGGGATAAGGGGTAAAAAGAATTTTGGGTACATTGAAATACTAGCAGTCAATGAGAGGGAGGGGTAAGGAGTATGGGATATATGAATTTTTTTTTCTTCCTTTTTATGATACAAATGCTCTAAAAATTATCACAGTGATGATGAATACACAACTATATAATGATATTGTGAACCACTGATTGTATACTGTGGATGGACTGCATGTGTGTGAAGATTTCTCAATTAAAAAAAAAAGATTTTGGGAGAGAAAGGTTCTCTTAATTGGTTTGCTTATGAAATAAAGTCTTCCTTACAGATGAAAGAAAGGATATACAAAAATGAAACAATGAGTCTTTTTCATAGACTAGCTAACTCTAGACTCAAAAATAACACTCATGTATTTGTTTTCTTTGAGAGAAAATGGTTAGTCTCCTCATCCCAGGGCAAGATAGAAAATAAAATCCAAACAGTCCTAGCTTCCCTCAAGTTATGAATCTATAATTCACAAATTTGGCTATATACACTTTCAGCATCTAACAACTTTTTGTTATTCACTTTCTAAATTTGACTTACTGCACTAAATTGTGCTGCCTTTTATCCTAAAACAACTCCTTGGCTCCTCTCCTTCTTTCTTTCCAACATTCTCTTAATTCACAAAACCTTCACACTTCTGTTTTTTTTTTTTTTTAAATCTGTTTTATTATGGAAAATTTTCAGAAATACTCAAAATTAGAAATGGTAAAACCAAGAACTCATAAACCCATACCCGGTTTAAAGGGATAATCTCAAATAATTTAATAAATCTAGTATTATCTTATCCTACCCTCTATACACCTTTTTAAGGTCTTTTGGGTATATATTATATCTCCTTTGAGTAAACATAGCCAGGCTAGAATCCAAATGTAAGGGTGCCTGGCTAATCTGATCACTTCTTATATTAACTGTTTGAATGATTTTTCTTCTACTATTATCCATAGAATGTCTGAATCAGAACTAAGTTGTTTAAGGATACATTTTGTTCCAAAAAAAGAAAGGGACTCCTGGATATATAAACTAAACCCAAATCTACTAAAAGTGCAGAGGTCTGTGTTACTGTGTTCATTCTGGTGTAAGTCCTTACACAATTTTTTAAAAAAAATATTTTTATTGTAAACCTTAAACAAACATACAAACATTCTACAAGTGGTGTACAATCAATGGCTCACAGTATCATCATATAGCTGTGTATTCATCACCATGATCACTGCATCTCTCCAGCAAAAGAAATAAAAAAGAAAAAAGAAAAACCTCATACATATACCCCTTACTGCTTCCTCCTCACTGGCCACCAGTATTTCAATCTACTCAATTTATTTTAACCTTGTTCCCCTATGTTTGACTGATTGTTTTATAAAATAATAATTACCCCTCTGGAATAAATATGACTGCTATGAAAGCTTATAGTCTAGGTTCCTGTTTTCTTATAAGCATTTTCTAAAGGAGACCATACCATTGTTGTTCTTTTGTTTCTGGCTTATTTATCTTACCAAATGTCCCACACGACTTTGGTTTATTTTTTATCCATCTGTCCATACTGTAGATAAAAGGAGCATCAGAAACAAGGTTTTCACAATCACAGTCACACTGTAAAAGCTATATCATTACACAATCATCTTCAAGAAACATGGCTATTGCAGACAGCTATTGCCCCGACCATAACAACAGTGCAAGTTCCCTCCACCAGATTTTGTACAGAACAGAGAATTTTGGATTTAGTTCATTAATAGCATATGTATGAGGAGATTCAACACTACAGATGGCTGTAGGATTCCATATCCATGGCTTCTTTCCATCACAGAATGGGCAGAAACACATTCACCACTTCGGGGTTCTAATCTGTTTATCTTCTTGTGGTTCTATTTCTGTAAGATACTCTGTAATTTTGATACACGCTGTATTTTCTTTAAACAATTAAGCTTAAAAGACTTGAGTTCTGTCAGCAAGCCACCCATACTGCTGTTGTATCCCTTTCTTCTCAGTATGGAAAAGAAAGTACAGCTGAATTACTATACTTTCACTGCCTACTCAATCAATATGCATACATCTTCACTGTCTGAAAGCTGTTCAACTGTTAATTAAAGTATTTTTGTGAACCTGAAGATGATTTCTTGTGAAGCTAAATGCAGCTGTACTGTCATTCATAGTGTTTATATATATATATATGTATGTATAAAAATACCAGGAATCTTCACTTTTGCTACCTTGATATAGCACTGAGGTATCATCATGTTACAGCACTGAAATACATAATTTATTAAAAAAAAAACATCGTTACTGGAACACAGCTCTTACCATACTACTTACCTCTACCCACTCTAATACACCATTAACTATAAAGGGATATCTATATAACGCATAGGAATAACCTCCAGGATGACCTCTCAACTCTGTGTGAAATCTCTCAGCCACTGACACTTTATTTTGTCTCATTTCTCTCTTCCTTCTCTTGGTCGAGAAGGTTCTCTCAATCCCTCGATGCCAAGTCCTAGCTCATCCCAGAAATTCTGTCCCATGTTGCCAGGGAGGTTTACAGCCCTGGGAGTCATGTCCCACGTAGAGGGCAGGGAGGGTAATGAGTTTGCCTGCCACATTGACTTAGAGAGAGGCCGCATCTGAGCAACAAAAGAGATTCTCTGGGGGTGACTCTTAGGTCTAATTTTAAGTAGGCTTAGCCTATCCTTTGCAGGGGTAAGTTTCATAGAGGCAAAACCCCAAGATCGAGGGCTTGGTCCACTGATTTGGTTGTCCCCACTGCTTGTGAGAATATCAAGAATTCTCCAAATGGGGAAGTTGAATTTTTCCCCCTTTCTCCCCATTCCCCCAAGACTTAGCAAATACTTCTTTATTCAGTGTTCAAATCACTATGGGATTTATTGGGGTATCACACCAACAAAATCTTATGCCCTGTTCAAGGTTCCATGAACTTATAGTGCTCAATTAAACTGACCATACAAGTTAAATTAGGAAATGCACTAGTCAAAATATAAATTTTGCACCAAACAAACATTTCTTCCCACTAACCTCACACAGAAGTTGAAGTTTTAAAATATGAATGACCATCTATATTCAACACCCTGCAATACTGACATTCCTTTGTTCTTCCTCATCAAAAACATCTTTTATTTTGTATACTTAACCATCATCATTGTACAGGCTAGGTGTTTCTAAATTAAACCATCTCAGTCTTTATCTTTCCTTCCGGTTTCGTATGTGCCCCCAGCCCTTTTCCCTCTATCATTCTCACATTCAGCTTCATTCAGTGAACTTACATCATTGTGCTACAATCAGGAAGTATGGTGTTATCCATTTCTACATGGATATACAACAGTCCTGTTACATCCCCGTATCCCTTCAGCACCAATTACTCAATCTCTACCCTATTTTTTTTTCTTTTTTTACAACAGTGTTTTTTAATTTTTATTATTTTTTTTTACCATTCTAGATATGCAATCAGTAATTCTTAACATCATCACATAGATGCATGATCATCGTTTCTTAGTACATTTGCATCGGTTTAGAAGAACTAGCAACACAACAGAAAAAGATATAGAATGTTAATATAGAGAAAAGAAATAAAAGTAATAATAATAATAGTAAAAAAAAAACAAAACCTATAGCTCAGATGCAACTTCATTCAGTGTTTTAACATGATTACTTTACAATTAGGTATTATTGTGCTGTCCATTTTTGAGTTTTTGTATCTAGTCCTGTTGCACAGTCTGTATCCCTTCAGCTCCAATTACCCATTATCTTACCTTGTTTCTAACTCCTGCTGGACTCTGTTACCAATGACATATTCCAAGTTTATTCTCGAACATCCGTTCACATCAGTGGGACCATACAGTATTTGTCCTTTAGTTTTTGGCTAGACTCACTCAGCATAATGTTCTCTAGGTCCATCCATGTTATTACATGCTTCATAAGTTTATCCTGCCTTAAAGCTGCATAATATTCCATCGTATGTATATACCACAGTTTGTTTAGCCACTCGTCTGTTGATGGACATTTTGGCTGTTTCCATCTCTTTGCAATTGTAAATAACGCTGCTATAAACATTGGTGTGCAAATGTCCGTTTGTGTCTTTGCCCTTAAGTCCTTTGAGTAGATACCCAGCAATGGTATTGCTGGGTCGTATAGCAATTCTATATTCAGCTCTTTGAGGAACCGCCAAACTGCCTTCCACAGTGGTTGCACCATTTGACATTCCCACCAACAGTGGATAAGTGTGCCTCTTTCTCCGCATCCTCTCCAGCACTTGTCATTTTCTGTTTTGTTGATAATGGCCATTCTGGTGGGTGTGAGATGATATCTCATTGTGGTTTTGATTTGCATTTCTCTAATCGCAGGTGTCTGTTCAAGTCTTTTTCCCATTTTGTAATTGGGTTGGCTGTCCTTTTGTTGTTGAGTTGAACAATCTCTTTATAAATTCTGGATACTAGACCTTTATCTGGTATGTCATTTCGAAATATTGTCTCCTATTGTGTAGGCTGTCTTTCTACTTTCTTGATGAAGTTCTTTAATGCACAAAAGTGTTTAATTTTGAGGAGCTCCCATTTATTTATTTCCTTCTTCAGTGCTCTTGCTTTAGGTTCAAAGTCCATAAAACCGCCTCCAATTTTAAGTTTCATAAGATATCTCCCTACATTTTCCTCTAACTGTTTTATGGTCTTAGACCTAATGTTTAGATCTTTGATCCATTTTTAGTTAACTTTTGTATAAGGTGTGAGATATGGGTCTTCTTTCATTCTTTTGCATATGGATATCCAGTGCTCTAGGCACCATTTATTGAAGAGACTGCTCTGTCCCAGGTGAGTTGGCTTGACTGCCTTATCAAAGATCAAATGTCCATAGATGAGAGGGTCTATATCTGAGCACTCTATTCGATTCCATTGGTCGATATATCTATCTTTATGCCAATACCATGCTGTTTTGACCACTGTGGCTTCATAATATGCCTTAAAGTCAGGCAGCGTGAGACCTCCAGCTTCGTTTTTTTTCCTCAAGATGTTTTTAGCAATTTGGGGCACCCTGCCCTTCCAGATAAATTTGCTTATTGGTTTTTCTATTTCTGAAAAATAAGTTGTTGGGATTTTGATAGGCATTGCATTGAATCTGTAAATCAATTTAGGTAGGATTGACATCTTAACTATATTTAGTCTTCCAATCCATGAACACGGTATGCCCTTCCATCTATTTAGGTCTTCTGTGATTTCTTTTAACAGTTTTTTGTAGTTTTCTTTATATAGGTTTTTTGTCTCTTTAGTTAAATTTATTGCTAGGTATTTCATTCTTTTAGTTGCAATTGTAAATGGGATTCGTTTCTTGATTTCCCTCTCAGCTTGTTCATTACTAGTGTATAGAAATGCTACAGATTTTTGAATGTTGATCTTGTAACCTGCTACTTTGCTGTACTCATTTATTAGCTCTAGTAGTTTTGTTGTGGATTTTTCCGGGTTTTCGACGTATAGTATCATATCGTCTACAAACAGTGATAGTTTTACTTCTTCCTTTCCTATTTTCATGCCTTGTATTTCTTTTTCTTGTCTAATTGCTCTGGCTAGAACTTCCAACACGATGTTGAATAATACTGGTGATAGTGGACATCCTTGTCTTGTTCCTGATCTTAGGGGGAAAGTTTTCAATTTTTCTCCATTGAGGATGATATTAGCTGTGGGTTTTTCATATATTCCCTCTATCATTTTAAGGAAGTTCCCTTGTATTCCTATCTTTTGAAGTGTTTTCAACAGGAAAGGATGTTGAATCTTGTCAAATGCCTTCTCTGCATCAATTGAGAAGATCATGTGATTTTTCTGCTTTGATTTGTTGATATGGTGTATTACATTAATTGATTTTCTTATACTGAACCATCCTTGCATACCTGGGATGAATCCTACTTGGTCATGATGTATAATTCTTTTAATGTGTTGTTGGATACGATTTGCTAGAATTTTATTGAGGATTTTTGCATCTATATTCATTAGAGAGATTGGTCTGTAGTTTTCTTTTTTTGTAATATCTTTGCCTGGTTTTGGTATGAGGGTGATGTTGGCTTCATAGAATGAATTAGGTAGTTTTCCCTCCACTTCGATTTTTTTGAAGAGTTTGAGGAGAGTTGGTACTAATTCTTTCTGGAATGTTTGATAGAATTCACATGTGAAGCCATCTGGTCCTGGACTTTTCTTTTTAGGAAGCTTTTGAATGACTAATTCAATTTCTTTACTTGTGATTGGTTTGTTGAGGTCATCTATTTCTTCTTGAGTCAAAGCTGGTTGTTCATGTCTTTCCAGGAACCCGTCCATTTCATCTAAATTGTTGTATTTATTAGCGTAAAGTTGTTCATAGTATCCTGTTATTACCTCCTTTATTTTTGTGAGGTCAGTAGTTATGTCTCCTCTTCCATTTCTGATCTTATTTGTTTGCATCCTCTCTCTTCTTCTTTTTGTCAATCTTGTTAAGGGCCCATCAATCTTATTGATTTTCTCATAGAACCAACTTCTGGTCTTATTGATTTTCTCTATTGTTTTCATGTTTTCAATTTCATTTATTTCTGCTCTAATCTTTGTTATTTCTTTCCTTTTGCTTGCTTTGGGATTAGTTTGCTGTTCTTTCTCCAGTTCTTCCAAGTGGACAGTTAATTCCTGCATTTTTGCCTTTTCTTCTTTTCTGATATAGGCATTTAGGGCAATAAATTTCCCTCTTAGCACTGCCTTTGCTGCGTCCCATAGGTTTTGATATGTTGTGTTTTCGTTTTCATTCGTCTCGAGGTATTTACTAATTTCTCTTGCAATTTCTTCTTTGACCCACTCGTTGTTTAAGAGTGTGTTGTTGAGCCTCCACGTATTTGTGAATTTTCTGGCCCTCCGCCTATTATTGATTTCCAACTTCATTCCTTTATGATCCGAGAAAGTGTTGTGTATGATTTCAATCTTTTTAAATTTGTTAAGACTTGCTTTGTGACCCAGCATATGGTCTATCTTTGAGAATGATCCATGAGCACTTGAGAAAAAGGTGTATCCTGCTGTTGTGGGATGTAATGTCCTATAAATGTCTGTTAAGTCTAGCTCATTTATAGTAATATTCAGATTCTCTATTTCTTTATTGATCCTCTGTCTAGATGTTCTGTCCATTGATGAGAGTGGTGAATTGAAGTCTCCAACTATTATGGTATATGTGTCTATTTCCCTTTTCAGTGTTTGCAGTGTATTCCTCACGTATTTTGGGGCATTCTGGTTCGGTGCGTAAATATTTATGATTGCTATGTCTTCTTGTTTAATTGTTCCTTTTATTAGTAGATAGTGTCCTTCTTTGTCTCTTTTAACTGCTTTACATTTGAAGTCTAATTTGTTGGATATTAGTATAGCCACTCCTGCTCTTTTCTGGTTGTTATTTGCATGAAATATCTTTTCCCAACCTTTCACTTTCAACCTATGTTTATCTTTGGGTCTAAGATGTGTTTCCTGTAGACAGCATATAGAAGGATCCTGTTTTTTAATCCATTCTGCCAGTCTATGTCTTTTGATTGGGGAAATCAGTCCATTAACATTTAGTGTTATTTATTCGGATAATATTTTCTTCTACCATTTTGGCTTTTGTATTATATATATCATATCTGACTTTCCTTCTTTCTACACTCTTTTCCATACCTCTCTCTTCTGTCTTTTCGTATCTGACTCTAGTGCTCCCTTTAGTATTTCTTGCAGAGCTGGTCTCTTGATCACAAATTCTCTCAGTGACTTTTTGTCTGAGAATACTTTAATTTCTCCCTCATTTTTGAAGGATAATTTTGCTGGATATAGGAGTCTTGGTTGGCAGTTTTTCTCTTTTAGTAATTTAAATATATCATCCCACTGTCTTCTAGACTCCATGGTTTCTGCTGAGAAATCTACACATAGTCTTATTGGGTTTTCCTTGGATGTGATGGATTGTTTTTCTCTTGCTGCTTTCAAGATCCTCTCTTTCTGTTTGACCTCTGACATTCTAACTAGTAATTGTCTTGGAGAACGCCTATTTGGGTCTAATCCCTTTGGGGTGCGTTGCACTTCTTGGATCTGTAATTTTAGGTCTTTCATAAGAGTTGGGAAATTTTCAGTGATAATTTCTTCCATTAGTTTTTCTCCTCCTTTTCCCTTCTCTTCTCCTTCTGGGACACCCACAACACGTATATTTGTGCGGTTCATATTATCCTTGAGTTTCCTGATACCTTGTTCAAATTTTTCCATTCTTATCCCGATAGTTTCTGTTTCTTTTTGGAATTCAGATTTTCCATCCTCCAAATCACTAATTCTATCTTCTGTCTCTTTAAATCTATCATTGTAGGTATCCATTGTTTTTTCCATCTTTTCTACTTTATCCTTCACTTCCATAAGCTCTGTGATTTGTTTTTTCAGTTTTTCTATTTCTTCTTTTTGTTCAGCCCATGTCTTCTTCATGTCCTCCCTCAATTTATCGATTTCGTTTTTGAAGAGGTTTTCCATTTCTGTTCGTATATTCAGCATTAGTTGTCTCAGCTCCTGTATCTCATTTGAACTATTGGTTTGTTCCTTTGACTGGGCCATATTTTCAATTTTCTAAGCATGATCCGTTATTTTCTGCTGGCGTGTGGGCATTTATTCAGATTTCCCTGGGTGTTGGACCCAACAGGTTGAAAGATTTCTCTCTGAAATCTCTGGGTTCTGTTTTTCTTATACTGCCCAGTAGGTGGCGCTTGTGGCACACGTTTGTCTGCGGGTCCCACCAGTAAAAGGTGCTGTGGGTTCCTTTAACTTTGGAAAACTCTCGCCGTGGGGGAGGTTTGCCAGCCGAAGCGGCTTGGAAGAGTGCCAGCCGGCCTGGGGGTCCGAATGCGGGGAGGGTCGCCGGCCGCCGCAGCCTGGGAGAGCGCCCGTCTGAATTTCCTAGTCAGCCCGGGGCGCCAAGCGTGGCTGGAGGGCGCCAGCCACCGCAGCCCGGGAGTGTGCACCGTTCCCAGCCGGACCAGCGAGTCACGTGTTTGGAAGGGACCCCCCCCCGGTCACCGTTTTCCGCGGTCTGGGGATTTCCGATCCAATTCTCTCAGTTGGTCCGGGGGGCTACGCATGGTGGGGGCGCCAGCCACCGTGGCTTGAGGGGACCGCCTGCCCAATTCTGCCAGCTGGCCCAGGAAGGAGGAAGGGAGGGACTCTGGCCACTTGCCGCCCCGCCCGGGAAAGCCCGCGCCCCTCGGCGATCTCACCGGAGCTGGTTCTCCCAGACAGTCAGCCATTCCAGGATGGGGTACGCTGTCTGTTTGATCTCTGTCGTGGCTCTGGGAGCTGTTCTGTATCGTTTCTATTCCCCTAGTAGCTGTTCTGGAGGAGGAAAGGTGAGGGTGGCAAGGCTGTCGAGGACGGTGGCGGAGGAGCCGGTGAAGGCGGAAGAGGGCACGGTGGTGGTTGGAGATCCGCTGGAGTAGGAGGAGAAAGGGAAGGATAAGATGGCGGATGGAGCGCCGCTGGAGCAGAAGGGGAAAGAGAAGGGGAAGATGGTGGCGGGAGTGCCACCGGCGGAGAAAGAGGAAGAGGAGGGCTAGATGGCGGCGGGAGCGCCGTCGGAGAAAGAGGAAAAGGTGGGTGGATGGTGGCGGGAGCGCCGATGGAGAAAGAGGAAAAGGAGGGTGGATGGCGGCGGGAGCGCCGGCGGAGAAAGAGGAAAAGGCGGGCTGGATGGTGGCGGGAGCGCCGGCGGAGAAAGAGGAAAAGGAGGGTGGATGGCGGCGGGAGCGCCCCCAGCGGAAAAAGAGGAAGAGGCGGGCTGGATGGCGGCGGGAGCGCCGCCGGCAGAGAAAGAGGAAGAGGAGGGCTAGATGGCGGCGGGAGCACCGCCCGAGAAAGAGGAAGAGGAGGGCTAGCTGGCGGCGGGAGCGCCCACAGAGAAAGAGGAAGAGGGCTGGATGGCGGCGGGAGCGCCGCTGGTGGAGAAAGAGGAAGAGGAGGGCTAGATGGCCGCAGGAGCGCCGGCAGAGAAAGAGGAAGAGCTCTACCCTATTTGTATCTCCTGGTAACCTGTGTTCTTAACTAAAATTCTCCAAGTTCACTCATTAATGTTAGTTTATATCAGTGAGACCATACAGTATTTGTTCTCTTGTTTCTGGCTAATCTCACTCAGCATTATGTTTTCAAGATCCATCCAGTTGTTACATGTTTCATGACTTTATTATGTCTTAAAGCTGTGTAATATTCCATCATGCATACATATACTTCAGCTTGTTTAGTCACTCGTCTGTTGATAGACATTTGGACTATTTCCATCTCTTGGCAATTATAAACAATGCTGCTATAAACACTGGTGTGCAAATGTCCATTTGTGTCCTTGTCCTCATGTTCTCTGTACAGATACCTAGCAATGGGATTGCTGGGTCATATGGCAATTCTATACTTAGCTTCCTGAGGATCCGCCAGACTGCTTTCCACAGCGATTGTACCATTTTACATTCCCACCAAAAGTGGATAAGTGTGTGTTCTAGTTCGCTAGCTGCTGGAAGGCAACACACCAGAGACAGACTGGCTTTTAATAAAAGGGGATTTATTTCGTTAGTTCCTCAGAGGAAAGGCAGCTAACTTTCATCTGAAGTTCTTTCTTACATGGGAAGGCTCAGGGTAATCTCTGCTGGCTTTCTCTCCAGGCCTCTGGGTTCCAACAATGTTCCCCAGGGTCATTTCTTTCTTCATCTCCAAGGGCCTAGGCTGAGCTGCGAGTGCTGAGATGAGGTATGCCGAGCTCCTTGGGCTGTGCTATGTCGAGCTCTCTCATTTAAGCACCAGCCAATTAAGTCAAATGTTATTCATTGCAGCAGGCCCGCCTCCTAGCCGACTGCAGATGTAATGAGCAACAGATGAGGTTCACGTACCATTGGCTCATGTCTGCAGCAACAAAACTAGGTGCCTTCACCTGGCCAAGTTGACAACTGAATCCAACGACCACAGTGTGCCTTTCTCCACATCCTCTCCAGCAGTTGTGGTTTTCTGTTTTTTCAATAATGGCCATTCTGGTGGGTGTGAGACGATATGTCATTGTGGTTTTGATCTGCATTTCCCTAATAGCCAGGGAAGTTGAGCATCTTTTCATGTGCCTTTTAGCCATTTGTATTTCCTCTTCTGAGAAGTGTCTGTTCATGTCTTTGAACCACTTTTTAACAGGGTTGTTTGTATTTTTGTTGTTCAGCTGAAGAATCTCTTTATATATTCTGGATATTAAACCTGTATCTGATAAGTGGTTTCCAGATATTGTCTCCCATTGCATAGGCTGTCTTTTTACTTTCTTAACAAAGTTCTTTGATGCACAAAAGTGTTTAATATTGAGGAGTTCCCATTTATCTATTTCTTCAATGCTCGTGTTTTGGGATAAGATTCAGGAAATTGCTTCCTACTACAAGTTTTATAAAATATTTCTCCACATTTTCTTCTAAAAGTTTCATGGTCTTAGGTCTAATGCTTAGGTCTTTGATCCATTTTGAGTTAATTTTTGTATAAGGTGTGAGATTATGGATTTCTCTTTCATTCTTTTGCATATGGATATCCAATTCTCAAAGCACCCTTTGTTGAAGAGGCTGCTCTGTTCCACATGAGTTGCTTGACTGCCTTACCAAAGATCAATAGATGAGAGGTTCTATATCTGAACACTATTCGATTCCACTGGTCAGTATATCTAACTTTTGCCAGTATCATGCTGCTCTGACCACTACAGCTTCATAAAATGCCTTAAAGTCAGGTAGCGTGAGACCTCTCGTTTCATTTTTCTTTCTAAGATATTTTTAGCTACTTGGGGCACCCTGCCCTTCAAAAGAACATAACTGGGTTTTTATAATTACTTCTAATTTAAACTCTCAATCCAAATTACAGAACTTTTTTCATAATTCTGATAAAGGCCCAGATTCATCCTTAAGTCTTATACAAAAAAATATCCTTGTTAGAGTTACCTGATTATTTCTGTCTATAAGATTCTCCATTTTATGTGCTCCCTCTTATATGCATTATCATTCCCAACCCAGAACCAGCAGCTCCAAGCTCCTGAAAATTTCTCCTACAGCTTCAATACAGTTTCTGTCAAAGCTTCACATACACTTCCATAACTTTGTTCCCCAGTGATAATCTGTAGCTCTATATCCATATTATTAGGCCCAACAATCTTGTTGGATTACATTTCAATACCAAGTCAACAGAGGAATCTAAATCAAAATGTGGTTTCCAAGAGGACTTCGTTGATTGTTATTTATCCCTGAAGATAGAGACTAAGTCTTTGTAGGGGAGGACAATAATACTGAGTGGATTAATTAAGAATTCTAAAAGGAACAAACAACACCACTAAGCACTGATTAATAAGTACTAGCTAGTTTGCAGTATGTGGCTCTTCCAACAGAATATTTTACTGAACTTTATTTTAGCACTTTATAAGCTTATGTTAGGGAAACTTTTAAAATCACCCGATGTCTCTATCTACGAGATAATTTACTTGTAAGTATTATAGATAATTCTGTACAGATTACTACAGTGTTCTTTATATAATTAGCCACTGGAGGATGTGTTTGCAATTCTGAATACCAAGAAAAGTTGTTCTTTTTCTAAGTAAGAGGTTTATCTTTTATGATCAATATGAAGCAAATACGTGATTTACACTATAACTATAAACCCCTAGAAGAAAAACAAGAAGAATATTTTTAGGCATGGTCAGCTTTCTACACTATCGGCAAATTTTGACCCACCACTAACAAGAATACTAGATTTCAATGCATGAATATTTATACTTATCTTATACTTAGCTATCTTATACTTAGCTTCACTGTGTGTTTTTGATTCTTATTTTCTACCCTCTGATTTACTTCATTTATCCCATTGCATCTTCTGTATTGTATAAACAGCTCTATATTCTGTTGGGAACAATGAATATAATGACAAAGAAAGAATATACTGACACCCTATTCTGTGCAAGGTATTGTGCTAAGCTCTGAGGACAAAAAGATGGATAAAGTCATCTCTGCCAGAAGACATTCACACAGTTATCTAAAATAAAAAGTAAACAAATGTCACAGAGGTAGTCCAATGTACTGCCACTTAAGGGGGAGATTCTACCACTGCAACTGAGGTCGATTAAGAAGGGATTACTACAATAAATTGATAGTAATTAAGATTTCAAAATTTTAACTTATGTGTGAGACTAAAGTAAAAAATGTTTATTTGGTACAAAATTTATATTTTGACTAGTGCAATTCCTAATATAACTTTGTAGACAGCTTAACTGAACACCATAAGTACATGGAAACTTGAGTAGGGCATGAGATTTTGTTGGTTTGTCCAGAGTGACGCCTGGATAAATCCCAGAGTGATTTGAACAGTGAATAAAAAACTATTTGCAAAGTCCCCTTTGGAGAATGGTGAGAAAGGGGAAAATTCGACTTCCCCAAGTTGAATTCCTGCTATCCTGACAAGCAGTGCAGACAATCAAAGCCATAGGCTGAGCCCCCAATCTTGGGGCTTATTCATATGAAACTTAACCCCACAAAGGATAGGTCAAGACTACTTAAAATTAGGCCTAAGAGTCACCCCCAAGAGAACCTCTTTTGTTGCTCAGATGTGGCCTCTCTCTCCAGTCAACACAACAAGCAAACACATCACCCTCCCCGTCTACGTGGGACATGACTCCCAGGGGTAATGGACCTTCCTGACAATGTGGGACAGAAATCCTAGAATGAGCTGAGACTAAGCATCAAGGGATTGAGAAAATCTTCTCGACCAAAAGGGGGAAGAATAAAATGAAACAAAATAAAGCATTAATGGCTGAGAGATTCCAAACAGAGTCAAGAGGTTTATCCTGGAGGTTATTCTTACACATTAAATAGATATCACCTTGTTACTCAAGATGTAATGGAGAGGCTAGAGGGAATTGCCTGAAAATACAGAGCTGTGTTCCAGTAGTCACGTTTCTTGAAGATGACTGTATAATGACATAGCTTTCACAAGGTGATTGTGTGATTGTGAAAACCTTGTGTCTGATGCTCCTTTTATCTACCTTAGCAACAGATGAGTAAAACATATGGAATAAAAGTAAATAATAGGGGGAACAAATGTTAAAATAAACTTAGATTGAAATGCTGGTGATTGATGAGGGGGAGGGGTGGGGGTATGGTATGTATGAATTTTTTTCTGTTGTCTTTTTATTTTTTTCTGAATTGATGCAAATGTTCTAAGAAATGATCATGATGATGAATATGCAACTATGTGATGATATTATGAATTACTAATTATATATATAGAATGGAATGATAAGAATGTTTGTTTCTTCCTTGTCATATATATTTTTTTAATTTAAAAATTAATAAAAAAAATTTTCTTAATAAAAAATAAAAAGAAGGGCTTCAATGAAGAAATGGTATTTGAGCTGGATTCTGAAAAATGAATAGGTATTTAACAGGTAGAAAAAAGGAGGAACGTATCCAGAGAGAAGAGGAGCTAGAAAGGTCAAGCAAGGCATATCTATGCAGCAATAAATAATGGAGGATAAAACTGGAAAGGAGGTGGTAGCCATATAGCATAGGGTTTTTTTTTTCCCCACCACCACCATCAGTGAACACTTCACTTTTTGGGTAAAATGTTAGGCACTGAAATTATAAGAAGTATGAGCTTTATCCTCAAGTGATTTACAATGTATTGCAGAGTGTCAGGAAATACAGGAAGTTACAAACAAAAATAGGGTAGTATACGAGAAATTTCTGTAAGTGCTATAAGGATTTATGATAGTAGATCACACAGTGCCGGAATAGTTAATGAAAAACCACACTGTGAAAAAAGGACTTGAGCTGGCCTTAAAACCAGCACTAAGGCAAGCAGAAAGTAGGGATGACTACATTATAGGTAGAGATAGTAGTATGAGTATAAATGAAGAGGTATACAATATTGGGGGGGAGGGGCGGGCGGGAGGGCTGGCCCAAAGAGATGGTTCATGAAGATGGTTGCAATTTAGAAGTTTAGAAGGGGATTCTGACTTAATGTTGGAAACTTACTATATTATTGTAAGGAACAGACTATTTCGTTTCAAACAAAGAATAAAGAATGAGAAATCCAACTGTTAATGTGTTCAGTGATATTTTTCAAAGATTAAACTGCCAAGTACTATGAAGGATAAACTGTAATGGGAGAGATGGGAGACCATTTGGGAGATGAAGTGATGGGGCCCAGAGTGAGATGGTAGCATTGAGTCTGGAGAGAAAACACTTGGTGAGTAGGAGTTCAAGGAAGATGTTAAAGACTGAAATGGTATAATCTAGGAATGCCTAGAGTATAAAACAATAGTGAAATGTACAATGTACAAATTTTAAAAATGTTTTTGCATGAGGAAGAATAAAGGAATGTCAATACTGCAGGGTGCTGAAAATAGATGGTAATTAATATTTTAAAATGTCACCTTATGTGAGACTAAAGCAAAAAATGTTACAAAATTTATATTTTGACTAGAGCATTTCCTAATATAACTTATGTAGATAGCTTGATTGAATGTCATAAGTACTTGGAATCTCAGGTAGGACATGAGATTTTGTTGGTTTGTCCAGAGTGATGCCCTGATGAATCCCAGAGTTATTTGATCAGTGAGTGGAAAAGTCTTTGCAAGCCCCCTTCGGGGAATAGTGAGAGCGGGGAGAAATTCAACTTCCCCAAGTCGAATTCTTGATATTCTCACAAGCAGTGTGGACAACCAAAGCTACAGGCTGAGCACCCAGTCTTGGGGTTTGTTCATATGAAACTTAACCCCACAAAGGATAGGTCAAGTCTACTTAAAATTTAGGACTAAGAGTCACCCTAAGAGAGCCCCTTTTGTTGCTCAGATGTGGCCTCTCCCTCCAGCCAACATGACGAGCAGTGTCACCACCCTCCCCCTCTCTGCATGGGACAGGACTCCCAGGGGTGTGGACCTTCCTGGCAACGTGGGACAGAGATCCTGGAATGAGTTGAGACTCAGCATCAAGGGCCTGAGAAAAACCCTAGAATGAGCTGAGAATTAACATCAAGGGATTGAGAGAGCCCTCTCCACCAAAAGGGGGAAGAATGAAATGAGACTAAGTGTCAATGGCTGAGAGATTCCAAACAGAGTCGAGAGGTTATCCTGGAGGTTATTCTTACGCATTAAGTAGATATCACCTTGTTGTTCAAGATGTAGTGGAGAGGCTGAAGGGAACTGCCTGAAAATGTAGAGCTGTGTTACAGTAGCCATGTCTCTTGATGATGACTGAACAATGATATAGCTTTCACAATGTGACTCTGTGAATGTGAAAACCTTGTGTCTGATGCTTTTATCTACCATATCAACAAAAGAGTAGAACATATGGAATAAAAATAAATAATAGGGGGAACAAATATTAAAATAAATTTAGTTTGAAATGCTAGTGGTAAATGAAAGCAAGGGATAAGGGGTATGGTAGTATAACTTTTTTTTTCTCTATTATCGTTTTATTTCTTTTTCTGTTGTCTTTTTATTTCTTTTTCTAAATTGATGCAAATGTTCTAAGAAATGATGAATATGCAACTATGTGATGATATTAAGAATTACTGATTATATATGTAGAATGGAATGATATTTTATTGTTTTGTTTGTTAATTTTTTTTTAATTAATAAAAAAAAGAATCTCTATGCTCTAATGACTTAGCACAGAACAGCAGATAGCTCACTGCTAAGGCTTGGGTGAGAGGCAGGTTTCATCTTCAAGTTACCTTCGTGTCAACAAAGACTAGCTAGAGTATTGGGTTGGGAAGGATTTTGAGGCCATTCAGTAGGAAAGGACAAGTAATATTTTAATTAAACGAGGCAGATGAATTCATGGAGATTTGAGAGAAGATGATGAGGCATTTCAATTCAGAAACTGTAACATCAAATTTATTGCAGGAATGCCATAAATGAAAATAATGGCTTCAATTTTATCTGCAATACTCCTTTGCTGTTGTCCACCATCCCACTGGCCCTCTGAGCTGGGACACTAACCCCAGTTTCACTGAAGTAGCTACTTTGGCAGATACAAAATTTAAGAAAACAGCATGGAGCCAGACACGTAATGGGAATTTAATCAAGCTTTTAAGGCCTGTCTCTCCCCTAAGCATGGTTGCACTCATGACTCAAGCATATACTTTGTTTTTCATAAATAAACTGTCCTCACTTGCTTATAAAAAAAAGGGGGGGGGGGGCATCAAGATGCTCCCCTTAAGACCTAAATGGAGAGAAAATGTCTACTGTATAATACAAATTACTGACATTCGAATTTTGGCCAATCTATGAAACACACAAGATCTTCTACCATTTTTTTTTTTTTACTTCCATAAGGGTTTTTAATTACTATTTAAAATGGGCTAATTTACCAGGGTGTTCCTACTCTCTCTTTTCAATCTCATAACTGATGCATAGGTAAAGTGCCTATTAAAAACTACTGATGCTATCACCTCAAACCAGTTTTTTTTTAAAATTAACAAATCTTAACATACATTCTTTTTTTAAATTTATTAATTAAAAAAATAAGAAACAAAATAAAACATACATAATCAGTAATTCACAATATCATCACCTAGTTGCATATTCATCATTTCTTAGAACACTTGCATTAATTCAGAAAAAGAAACAAAAAGACAATAGAAAAAGAAATAAAACGAACACAGGAAAGAAAAAAAAAAAGATTATACCTATCATACCCCTTACCCCTTGCTTTCATTGATCACTAGCATTTCAAACTAAATTTATTTACAAACATTCTTAACATACTCTTAGCAAGTTCTTAATCTATAAACAAAACTAACACTTCCATTCATAAATTTATTTCTTTGTACACAAGGTTCCCAAAGTCCTACTGGTGCCTCAATCCAATACGGTATATGGTAACCTATTCTTCAGCACCATCAGTTAAGCATGATTCTCAATAATGATGATTTCTGAAGACTGCAGTTAATTCTTCCAGATTGAAACCTTACAAGACAGTTGTAGAATGGACCTAGAGTGATCTACCTCAGCATCATCCAGCCTGGGTGCCACTCTACTCTGTATTCCAAGAGGAGCCTTTCAATCAGCCCCAGACGAAAAGAATTACCGTCAACTTGCCTTCATCATGAGGTACATTCCCAGAGTGTTGATGAGCAAGCATTTCAAAGTGCAGAGTACAAAAATCAGCACATCTAAAAACAGCAAATATTTTAAGAGCTCCTTTTTCAATTACACTTCATTGGAGGAGAATTGCCAGTTTTTCTTTAAATACTGAGAAGGAGATACTATGAGGGAAATTTCCCTTGAGCCCATTATTCAGGAATAGCCTTCAATTTTTTAATGTGTTAACAATTTAAAAAAATGCCTTATCGTAAATTTGAAGTATCTAACATCAAAAATATTTATTTTAATTACAAATTTGAAATGTGAAATATTTAAATCTAGGGCAGACTAATCAGCAAAAAAAAAATTAGTTTTCTAAAATTAGTGGTATAAATGAAATCAGAGAAGGACTACACAGACAACTTAAGAAACTTCTTGACCTTAAAAAAATAATTTAAGCAGTGTCTTTTACAGCATTTAATACGCTATTTACAAACGATTCTCACAAAATTGATCCCCATATGCAAAAAAATGAAAGTGATCCCTACCTCACACCATATACAAAAGCTAACTCAAAATCAAACAAAAACCTAAATCTAAGTACTAAAACTATAAAACTCCTAGAAGAAAACATAGGGGAACAGCTTTAGGACCTCATAATAGGCAATGGATACTTAAACTTTTCACCAAAAGCACACACAGCAAAAGAAAAAATAGATAAATCCATGGTCAGAATACATGTTACCAAGGGCAGAGATGAGTAATGGGAAGTTAGTGCTTAATAGGTACAGAGCATCTATTTAGGATGATGAAAAAACTTTCACAATAGATGGCAGCGATGGTAGCAAACATTATGAATGTAATTAATACCATCAAATTGTATACTTGAAAGTGGCTAAAGTGGGAAATTTTATGTGCTAAAAAATATAAATTTTTTAAAAACAACACAAAGAGTGAATCCTAATGTGGACTTCAGTTAATAAACATAATAATCAGTTAAGCAGCATCTTCCATGGCATATTTCTGCTAGTTATAAATACATTATGGTACAATTCAATTTAGCAAAAATTTTTAAACTTTAGAATTATGTTCTCAAAGTACTTAAATTCCATTTACAAATTATGTATAATTGTAATTTTTATTAACTGAAACAACCTCTTCTGTATCTAGGTATTTTCTAAGTGAATGGGTCCTAGAAAATTATTATGGCACTGGCTGCAATGTATTGTCTACATTTTTTACATATCTGATGAAAATTTATAGATATTTAGAATTAATTGTTTTTAGCAGTTGTATTTATTATTTCATAAAACAAACATTTAAGCACTGTTGTGTAAGACTAACCACTGGTTATACTGAGGTAAAAAAGACACATGAGGTCCCTGCTATTCTTGAGCTTCCTGGAGTTTTGGGGGTTTTCCCATCATTGGTGAAAACTGGCAATAGGTATTAACCAATACCAGAGAAGGCTGGGCAAAAATTCTGTGCCTTAACTGGTAACTCAAGCTTAAGAGTCAACTAAAACTTTAAAAATAATAAAACTGAAATTCAGGAAAAACCTTCATTTGCACAAAATAGGAAAGGCTTATGCTTTCCTAAGGAAACATTTTTCTTCTCCAGAAAAATAATTTTAAATACCACTGCTTCATGAGTTTAATATAACACTCTAAGTCCCAATATTAGGTGGACTTCATATTTAAGCTATGCGTAATTAAAACCCGGAGATCTTTCTTATAAAAACTACTGCTAGGCCAGTTACTTATACCTTGTTAAGTATAAAACTATTTATTTTGTAAACATAAAGGAATGCCTTTATGCTTTTTGCCTCTAACAATTTTCACATTTAAAATTTTCTATTCAATATTAGAGGGCTTTTGAGAACACAAAGAAATTTAATTCTATCATCTTATCCCTCTAAATTTTACAGTATCTGAAAACTGTCTTAATCTAAATTATTGACAAATATTTAGCAATTAATGAGCCAGCAATCACCGTAAATAAAAGTGGAAAAAGTAATTTTTCAAAAGATAGCAGGGAAACAAGAATTTTTTAAAAACTATACTAAATATATTACTATAAAAAAATCAACATTAAATGCAGTAAAATCAGAGATAAAAGTTTTCTGATTCAGATTTAAAAAACAATTGTGATCTAGAAGGCTTTCTTTGACATTAGTTCTCCCAAACACCATTAAAGTTTACAACAGGAACTTTATCTGTCTCTTAGAATTCCATATAAAATTATTAAGTGAATTATAGATAACCTAGAAGAAATTCACAAAGCCCATTTGGGGGGGCTGGGAAGGAGGGCAGGAGTAAAAGAAATATACATTTCAGGGCCTTACAGAGAAAGTAGCCTGTCATCTTCAATTAGAGGGTATTATTCTGATCAAAGATTTTGCAAGGCACAACTGGTGGGTTTTCAGTGACATGGAAAAGTTTCTAAGAGTCCTTATCCTTAGCCTTTTCTTTCTTTGGAAGAAGCCTCTCTCTTTTAGTGCAAGAAATGCAATAGAGAGAAAAAATAAGAAATGATGTTTTTATTGCCTACAAAGTGCCAGAGAATAGTTTAAGAGGCATTTACACTAAGCAAAATTGTTTGTAAACCTATTTTAAAAAGCAAAAAAGTTCCAGGTCCTC
This sequence comes from Tamandua tetradactyla, assembly GCF_023851605.1. Classification (NCBI taxonomy): domain Eukaryota; kingdom Metazoa; phylum Chordata; class Mammalia; order Pilosa; family Myrmecophagidae; genus Tamandua; species Tamandua tetradactyla. Next base: position 192,885,397 of record NC_135327.1, on the reverse strand, counting down.
TGTGAAAGTTCTAGTAACAATTTTTCCCACTTGAATTCTTAAATGGAGAAGCATAATTTATGTCTTCAGTTCATGAATGAATATAATTAGGCCTGACTGATTTTCAATGAAATATTACTTACATTTAATGCGGCTTCTCCACACTTTTCAATTGCCGCAAGACCCTGATTATGAATGTGCGTCTCCAGAAGTTTTTTCAATTCTCCTAAGCCATCCTGGATTCTAGATACAAGATTATACATTCGACCCAAATCTGAAAGAGGAAGGTCATCATTATGCACTGAAACAAATTCTACACATCTATATCACTACTTATGTATTTATATTGATATGAAAGGGAAGATACTCTGAAACCGTTTCTATACAGTATATGATTTTTTTCTTTGCTAAAAGTAACAATGAAGTCATGCTATTGTAAAACTTTTTTTTCCTTAATACGAGAAACCATTAACAAATGCATAGAGAAAAACATCTCACTAGAAAATATATCTAGTGTTTCTTAAAACTGTTGGGTTCTGTTATGATTTCTCTGACACATAGTAGGCACTCAAATATTTGTTTAAAAACTGAATATATCAAAGATGAATATGAATATCCATCTCAATTATATAAACAAATGCCTGGCAAAAGGAGCCTCAAAATTCTTCAGTTAAAATATGCATGGCTTATGGTTAATTTATGAGGACCAAAGAAGTACAATTAATACTTACGAGGGGGAAAAAATCCCTAATTCAATCATAAATCTTTTACTGAGCTCTTAAGAGGTCTCAGTAAAACTATGAGGGAGGAAGAAAATACAAATCATAGTTTTCTCATTTTGAAGAGTTTTTCAAGGAAAAATACTGAACTGAGGGAAAATGTAGGTGTAGTTATCATGTACTGCTAAATCATGGAACAAGTCACTTTCAAACTGAACTGAAAAGATGCCCTTCTTCCAAATTCATTCCCAATGTTCCAGATGTCTCAAGTCAATATACAACAAGGAATGTACATACACACACACACGCGCACAACAGCTTTTTCATAAACTGATATTGAGCAAATATTCTAGTTTTATTTCTATTCTTTAAATTTGTCCCAATCTTTGCCATCTTCAACTTCTTCCTTTCAACTATATCATTCCTTTTGACCTCTTCATTTCCAAGCACTGAATTTGAAATACTGCACACTGTATTCTTTCTTTTTTTTTTCGGATGCTGTATGGTGGGGTCACATTTCATTCTTTTTCCATGTGACTATCCCGTTTATTGCAGCACCATTTGTTGATATATATATATATATATATATATATATATATATATATATATATATTTTTTTTTTTTTTTAGGAAGTGATAGGCCGGGAATGCATACTACATTCTTAAATCCCTCAGCTGCCACCTCTGAATTTTTAATCCCATTCTATATGAATTCAAGTGCCACGCTAGGTTTCTTTGTTTTTAGTACAGGACAAAGAGAAAATGCTCCGAAAAAAGTCATCTTTAAATCTTTACCATAAGTAAGAAAGCCTTAGTTAAAAGACCTGAAGTTACTGGTTTTGATAGTAGATGGCACCTGATCAGGACTCCAAAGTGGAGGTGTGAGCACCGATGGTTTATATTGGGATGCTGCAAGGGAATTCAACATTACAACCCAAGAGCTATTTAATAATGTTTAGTTCCTAGTTTTGCTTTTAAATTCTAATTGTGTTATTAATTTCTAATTTTATTACATTATGTTCAGAGAACACTGTATGACATCCATCATGACACTTCATTTGCAGTCTAACGCAAGAGCTACTTTGAAAATAAACCACCTGTGATTGAAAAGCATTCTCCACTGTGTGTGCCACCATATGTGTTTATATGTCCAGCAGTTTGAGATAATTAACAGTAATATTCAGATCTTTAATACCTGCTTACTTTTGTCTAGTTTATCAGTTTCTTGAGAGGGGTACATCAGAATTTCTAGCACTCGTTAGTTTTTGCTTTACTTTCAGGCTTTATTGTTAGGAATAAATGGTTAATTTTTCTTTATATAGGGCCATCACTTCCCTCTAGATCCATTATAACATCCTTTGCCTTGAACTCTATTTTATCAGAGAGTAAGACTGCTACCCTTTCTTTTATTTCATATCTGTCTGGTATATTTTTTCCTATCATCTGAGTTTCAACTTTTCTATCTCCCCCCTTTTCAGGCTCTTCCCTGGGGGGTGGGTGGGTAACAGTTTCTCTTTGTATGGGCAGAAAGGTTTGCATTAAATATGCGTAAACTTTCCATAGTGTATGACTTGTAAAAAGGATTTTGGTAGATACTCTTAGCCAGGTTAAGGAACCTCCGTTTTATTCCTGGACTCAGTAATTTTTTATCATTAATGGGTGTGAAATTTTTAAAATGATCTTTCTTCATTCAAGACAACCTTGTGTATTTTTGCTTTTAATATAATAACAAGATGAATATTTAATACATTTTAATGTTCAACCATTTCCTGAGTTGTAGAGAAATATCTAGCTAGGGTAGAATGTATTATTATTTAAGAACATATTGCTAGAAGATGCAGTGTATAGAATTTTATTTCTGTAAACCTACAACTTCTCTAACAACAAAAAACATCAATAAAAAATTAGTAATAAAAAAAGAGAGGCCCTAATGGTTGTATGGGCGGTTTCTACAATGCATTCAAGGAACAGATCATTTTGATGTCATACAAACTGCTGCAGAAAGTAAGAGGAGAACATGCCCTAGCTCATTTTAGGGGGTTAGAAGAACCTTGATACCCAAAACAAACAATAACAAATGAGTACGAAATATCACAGAGAAATCTCACAGAGATATAAAAATTTAAAAAAAAATCTATTTTAAAAATTATACCCACTACAATGAAAATATTTTTGGATTAAAAAAAATTACAACCTGAGTCTTTCTTATCAAATAAAAGAACATTTCTATTTATTGTAATTACTATGATTTGTCACCTTATTTCATAATTTCCATTATCTGTAGTTTTTTCTCTTCCATTTAACAGGTAAGGTTCTTTTCTGATGATTTAACAGTACTACAATCTAATTTTTGTTTTAATTGTTGTCCATAAAGTAAGACTCATCCTAATTCATATAACCTTACTGATTCTTAAACTTAGCAATTTCTCAATCTGCTTCTTACAAGTACTTGTTTCCTTATCATTTGTGCAGATAGTTCATAATCTTATGTAATTCCCAAATCCTATTAATATTTTCTTTCATAAGGCTACTAAAAGCAAGATATATCTAATTTGTGTCCTAACAGGAATGATGAATTGTTCTGATTCGTTTGTTTACTTACTCCACAGGCCAAATGCCTACTGATGTGAACCCGAGGTGCAAGAGACCACCTGAACCTGTCCAAATCTTCTTTTCCTTTCTTCTATACATTTCCATCAAGATGCCTATACACTGCTTGCTCCCCTAATGACCTAAGTATATCCTCCTGCCTTCCTTTGTCCTTCATATTTGTCCAAACCACACCCTTCTTTTCTAAAGATACTAAAGTTCAACTTTTCCCTGTCAATATCCAGAAGAGAGAGTCAACTTATTTAAGTTTTCAAACTTACAGAATGCCCTGGCATATGATAGCTCAATTTTCACTGAAATAAATTTCTGTATACCCAAATTGTCTCCCAATAAATATTTTTAAAATGCTGGCACTGTTTGGCAAATTTGTATACTACTGTGTAATTAATTTGTAATATATCATAAGCAGCTCACATAAAAAAATGTATTTAACCATCTTTTACAAAGGAAAACCAAGAATTCTAATGTTGGAGAAAGGAAGAAGAGGGGGATGCTGCTCAATTACAGGTCATCCCTGCCCTCAATCTGGTCTTCCAGGTTGTAGCATTCTAGAGCCGGTTTGATCTTTAAAAAAAAGCAGTACATCACACTCACCAACCCATTTCATAGGTGGTGTGGAATTGGAAAAAGGGAGATAGAATAGAAGGAAAACTTCTGTTTCCAGGAAAACTCAGGGCCTTAGGATTCAGAGAGACAATAAGAAGGAAAAAAAACAAGGATATAACTTATTTCTGATTATTCCCTTCAGCATAGAAAGAAACTAAACTAAATTCTCTTTTCAGAAAACATCATGACCTAACCAAATACAAAACTAGTAAGCTTCAGGAATGTTTTGCAGCAGAATCAACTCCTTTCTCCTTCTCCATATACTGAGAAGAAGTGCTGAAGTTCTGCAAATGCTCTTTACCCTCTATATACAAACCAGCAAAAGAAACAAATTAAAATAACCAAAGGAATTTACTCCACACCACATAGCTAGGTGAAATAGGTAATGCACTTTCCTTTGGTTAGCAAAGGCTAAAGACAAAATCGGAGGTAGAACAGATTGAACTTGTGGATCAGTTTGGAAAGACAAAGGTAACATGAAATCAGGGGCTTCCCTTCTGTTCTCAGAGTCCTACTTAAGCTCTCCATTAACTTTTTTCAGTCCTGCTCCCTCCTGGACCCTGGACCCCCTTCCTTTACTTCCAGGGTGATAAAGAATTAGAAAGCAGTATGTAAACACACATAATCTAAATGATATTTTTTAGGGCTTACATATATCCGTAGGAAAGAATTGAGCACAGGTTAGTTTTGGTAATCTGCACTGTAAGGTACTTGAGGGGAACTATATTCTTAGTCATTTATTTGTATTTGTAAAAAAGGCCTTATTCAAAATGTGTATTGAAGGAATAGAGCTTTATGTGGATTGTACATAACCTTAATTTTGAAGATGAAGGTAAACAGTTTTAACAGTTTGATTAAATCCTATCTTTTCACTGCAATACATTTTTGTGAAAATGTTTTACTTCTATCCTAATAAATTCCAGGAATAATGAAATTCTTTATTTGTTCCTTATTACGCAGTATTACAAAGAATTTCCATCAAAAGTTTAAAAATGTACCTTCAAAAAATGCCATGCAGTACTTTCTGAAGTACATACATTTTTTCAAGAAAATTTTAAATAAAGCAAAATAAAACAAAAAAAACCTGGTTGGTAAACTTAATTATAGGTATTGTGTGGCTATAAAAGGTGATGGGTTGCACCAGCCCAACAGAAACTTCTTTCCCTATTAAGCACAACTTCTCCATTCCCTACACACCCCACCCCACCCCTTTCCTATTAACTTCCAATCCACTCTCTGTCTTAATCAATCTGGCTATTCTAGATATTTCACATAAGTGAAATCATACAATATTTGTCCTTTTGTGTCTGGCTTATTTCACTTAGCATATTTTCAAGGTTCATCTATGTTGTAGTATTATAGGAACTTCATTCCTTTTTACAACTGAATTATATTCCATGGTAAATATATACCACATTTTGTTTATCCATTCATCTCTTAACAGACACTTGGGTTGTTTCCACTTGGGCTATTGTGAATAACGCTACTATGAACACTGCCATACATGTATCTATTTGAGACTCTGTTTTTATCTTCTTTGAGTATATACCTAAGAGTAGAACTCATGATAATTCTATGTTTAACTTTTTGCAGAACTGTCAAACTGTCTTCCATGTGGCTGCACAGTTTACATTCCCACCAACAATGCACGAGGGTTCCAACTTCTCTGCATTCTTGCCAACACCTTGTTGTTTTCTCTTAATAACAGCCACCCCCTGAGTGGGTGAGAAGTGGTATAGTATCGTGGGGTTTTTTTTTTTTATTATTTTCTCTTTAAATTTCTCTGTATATTCCAAATTTTCAACGATGGGAAGGTACACTTTCATAAACAAGAATTAAACCCAAATATTGAAAAAAAAAAAAGAAGAAGCCTTTAGGCATACAGAACTTTTTGTAATTTCCAACAGTTTCAATTAGTTCTGCTCACACACTGCCTTGACTTAGTCCAATGACAGCAACAACATCCATCTATTTCTAGTATAGCTCATATCAGAACGTTAAGAACGCACATACCTGTATCACATTCACTGCATTCATTTCCCATTTCCTCTCAATTCTATGTGCCACAGAAAATAAGAAGTATCAACTGTTTGGCACTCATGACAGTTTTTATGTTACTAACTTTTGGCCCTATATCCCCAACAACATTATACGTTTCTTAAAGAGAAGGATTTTTCTCCAATTCGTATGCTCTTATAATGACTCATTCATTTCAAAACTGCATATCATAATAAATATAAATATTTTATGAGTCTTAGTGGCTCACCTTCATTTTTGTCAGCATCCAATAAATTCTGAAATTCTGTGTGGAAAATTTCCAAATGTTTTTCAATGAGTACTTGCTCACATTTTCTTGCTAATTCATCTTGTGTGCTTTCATGAAGATAAACTTGAACTCTTCGTTGTTCCTCAAGCAGACGAGCTTCTGCCTGCAGAGAATCATTTCAAATGAATGCTTTTTTCTTAGTTTTTAAAGAATTGTTACATGAATAATTAAATTCACAAATCTGTTCTAATAAAGTATGATTGATAAAAAAAGGGAAGTCTTACAACAGTGGCACGTCTTTGATTTTAGAAAAAATGCCAGCCATATTTAAATAGTCACTAATGTGTTCCTTTTTCTCAGCAACATATCTTTTCATTTCAAATTTCTTTTTAAAGGTCTTACTAATGTTACCATTAGTAATAGTTCAAATGTCTTTATATTAAAAATTTCTTTTCAGGTATAAGTATTTTACCTTTGGGAGTATATGCTTATTTGACACTCTTGAGAAACTGATGGATCCTCTCCTACACACGGCCACCAAGTTAAGAGCAAATACCTTTGACTGAAAGTTACTCTCAAAGACAAACTCACATAAATATAATCCTTAAAATACCATGTGGTATTTCTATGAGTAATTAGACATTTTTAAAAAATTAAAGATAAACACATGGCTTTCTTCATCAATCACTATGTGCCTCTACACTCTGGGTTATTTACACATTTCAATGATTGAATTTCCCTTGAAAGAAGAGAGGAAAACAGAGGCTTTTTAGCAGAGCAGCAAAATTAACAAAAGTCAGTATATTTTACATATGCCACCAGAAAGTGCCACTGAGGAAACGCCAAATTATTCAAGCAGGGGTTGAAAATTTAATGATAACCTCAAACTATTTAGGTAATCTGAATAAACAGAGACAAAACTATATTTCATACTGTGAAGATTCCAATTCTCTCCAAAATGATTTTCTACTTGGTATAAATCTGGAGAAGTCTGGAAAAATTTAACTGGAAATATAAATATTCCAAAACAAGAAAACTTGTTAAATGAAAAATGACTGCGCAGGACTTGCACTGTCAAGAATTGATAACAATGGGACAACTGTAAACTACAGACAAGTTAGAACTTATTACACATACTAAATAAAGAATTAAATGCAAAAAATAAAATTAATGTGGAAAACATCTGCAGTATATATCCAAAGGTCAATATCTTTACTATATAATTACCTCCAACAAATCAGTAAGTAAAACCAAAATAAAAAAGGGAAAGGAAAGGAACAATTAATTTCCAAATGAAGAAATACAGACAAGTCAATTCACTCACATCAAAACAGATGAAACTCATGTTCAATAATTAAAATTATCAATTGAATGCCCTTTTTACCCATTAAATTGGCAAACAGTTTTAAAAACTCTTATTTCCACTAACAGTGATGAAAATATGGGAAAAAAGGCACTCAGTGCTGGTAGGAGTACAAGTTTTCTAGAGAACAATTTGGAAATATATGTCAAAAGTCTTAATAAATGTTTCTAGACTCTGAATAAGCAATTCCATTTCTAGGAACTTATCCTAAGTAAATAATCAGAGTGTACATATTAAAACCATATAGTGTTACCTATATTGTGATAAATTAGAAGTTATTACATTTCCAATAAGTAGTAGTTAAATTTTAGCATAATTAGTTAAAAGAATGCATTTACCCACTAGGACAAATAAATATAAAATGTTAATACAGCAAATCATCAGTGAAAAGAGGAGTTGCCAAAAAATAAACTGATAGCATTATTCCAATTCAGTTTTTTTTTGTTCTTACAAATCCAGATTTATTGTATTTTTTTGTAATGCTGTGAAAAGTCTTCCTTTCCTTTTTCCCAAGGAAGAAGCCAACTCTTTTGAATCTCACAGATTAATCTTCATCTCTTCAATGTTTGTATGTTGATTTAGTTTCACATGTAAATATTTATATTAACTCTCCTCAGAGATTTATACACGCATACACATACATACTTACCCACACTGATATATCTAATCTATTTATTCATCCATCCCCACATAGATATAAACAAGCTTTTTATCCTCATCTGACCATTTGACAACACAACTTTAAATATGTATTACGCAGCTGTTTCTTGGTAAAGGTCATTTGCAAGAGCAAGTTTCTGAAGTAAACTTGTTTGGTGAGTGAAGATCCACTGAGGGATTCTCTTTAGTTTTATCCCTGTATTCTGATCCATTGGACCTAAATTTTTTTTAAAGAGCTTGCAGAAGAAGCTGCCAACCCCCCTTTCTGGTCTTGTCTGCAGTTCTGATCACTGGAAGATGTTTGCTCACTTTCTCTTTTTTCCTAGGATAGCACCTGGTGGTACCTTCTATATGCATCTCTGGCAAATAGATTTGTTATTCACCTTAGGAAATCTGTTGGGGAAAGAAGGCCATGGGGGGACATGGAATGCTTGGCCTTGAGCAGCATGCAGCCATTGCTGCAGATGTGCGTGCTCAATTTCCGTTTTTTTCTAAAAATATTTATTTTTATTTTTTAATTTTTAAGAAACAAATACACTTAGAACCACTAATAACGGATATCTTAGCTAGCTTAACCATAGGCATATTTACATAAAGTATCCATATAATCATTGTAAAGCTGGTGTTTGCGCAGTAAACCAATTTAAAATTAAGGCAACAAGGAAAAAATCTACATATTCGGACAGCAAAGTTCTTAAATTCTAAGTATTAAACACCAACTTAGATACACATTTGATCAGTTGTCAAAACTGTGAATGTTCTCAAAATATGGAACTCTTAACCACCTAAAATGGTTATCTTAGCTTATCCATAGGCATATTTAAAAAAAAATCTAAGTAATCATCGTAAAGCCTGTTCGTACAATATGTTTCATAAACCAATTTAAAATTAAAGCAAGGAAGGAAAAAAATCTATAAATAGAGATATCAGTTACTTGAATGCTAAATATTAAACTGTATCTTAAATACGTTTTGATTAACTATCAAAACTGTGTGCGTTCTCAAAATATCAGTAAAAAGAAACTATAAATATCAACTTTGCTATAGTAGTGAGCTATGTTACTAAATAGTTTCAAATTTTTGATTTCAGGAATTTATTTTATCTAATATTACTATGACTGCCTATATATTTTTTAAAACCCTTTTTTGCTTGTAAAATTTAACATATATATACAAAGAAAAGAAAGAAAAAAGCAATAATTTTCAAAGCACACTTCAACGAGCTGCTACCGAAAAGTTCCCAGAGTCTGTCATAGGCTAGCATGCCCTCAAAACTCAGATTTTTTTCCTTGCAGCTGCTTCAAAACACTGGCAGCTTTATCAGAGTCATAATAATGGAATCATACACTATCTGTCCTTTTGTGTCTGACTTATTTCACTCAGTATTATGCCCTCAAGGTTCATCCACGTTGTTGTGTGTTTTAGAACATCATTTAGTCTAAATGTTGCATAACATTTCATCATATGTATATACCACATTTTGTTTAGTCAAGCCACTCATCTGTTGATGGGCATCTGGACTGTTTCCATCTCTTGGCAATTGTGAATAGCATTGCTATGAGCATCGGTGTAAATGTCTGTTCGTGTCACTGCTCTCAACTCTTTTGAGTATATACTGAGCACTGGTATTGCTGGGTCATAAGACAACTCAATATTTAGTTTTCTCAGGAATCGCCAAACGGATTTCCACAGCAGCTGTGAGCAGTGCTGAGAGGGAAATTTACTGCACTAAATACTTATATTAAAAAACAAGAACGAGCAAAACTTGAGGATTTAAGTGCTCACCTGGAGAATTTTTAGAGAAAGAACAGCAAACTAGCCCCAAAGCAAATAAAAGAAGAGAAATAAGAAAGAGTAAAGCAGAAATAAACAAACTGGAGAACAATAAAACAACGGAATCAATAAAACTAAAAGTTGGTTCTTTGAGAAAATTAATAAAATTGATGGTCTCCTAGCTAGACTAACAAAGAAGAAAAGAAAAGATGACACAAACAAATAAAATCAGAAATGAGGGGGGCTGTTACCACAGATCATGAAGAAATTTAAAAAATGACAGACAAGAATATTATGAACAACTATATGCCAACAAACTAGATAACTTAGACGAAACTGACAAATTCCTAGAAATGCAGGAATTACCTATACTGATTCGATAAGAAACAGAAAATTGCAACAAACCAATCAGAAGCCAAGACATCCAATCAGTGACAAAAATCTTCCCCAAAAGTTACTTAAGCTAATAAACAAATCCACCAAGATGGCGGGATATAAAATTAATGTGCAAAAATCATTAACATTTCTATATACAAACAATGACCTAAAACTACTACCGAGTTAGTTAAGGAAAAAATTCCATTCAAAACAGCAACTAAAAGAATCAAGTACTTTAGAAATGAATTTAACTAGGGACGTAAAGGACTTGTACACAGAAAACTATGTAACATTGCTAAGAGAAATCAAAGAAGATCTAAATAGGTAGAAGGACATTCCCTGCTCACGGATAGGAAGGTTAATATAGTTAAGATGTCAATTCTACCCAAATTGAGCTACAAATTCAATGCATCACCAATCAAAAGTCCAGCAACCTATTCTGAAGACTTGGAAAAGCTAGCTATTGAATTCATCTGGAAAAGAATGACACTGTGAATACCAAAAAGCATACTAAAACAGAAGAATGAAGAGGAAGGATTAACACTTTTTGACTTTAAAACTTATTACACAGCCACAGCTGTCAAAACAGCATAGTATTGACATAAAGATAGACATACTGACAAATGGAATCAAATCAAGAGTCCAGAAACAGACCACCATATGAATGGTCAACTGATTTCTAACAAAGCCCCCAAATCAACCGAACTGGGACAAAATAGTCTTTTCGATAAATGGGCACAGGAGAGCTGGATATCAATAGCCAAGAGAATGAAAGAGGGCCCCTATCTTACACCTTACACAAAAATTAACTCAAAGTGGATCAAACACCTAAATGTAAGAACTAGCACCACAAAACTTCTAGAAGAAAATGTAGGGAAACATGTTCAAGACCTAATAGGAGGCAGCTTCTGAAACTTTATCCCTAAAGCACAAGCAGAACAAAAGAAAAAATAGATAGATGGGAACTCCTCAAAATCAAATGCTTCCGTATCTCAAAAGACTTTGTCAAAAAGGTGAAGAGGCAGCCAACCCAATGGAAGAAAATATTTGGAAATCACACACTGGACAAAGGTTTGATATCCTGTATACATAAAGATACCAAACAACTCAACAACAAAAGAAAAAATCCAATTATAAAATGGGCTAAAGATATGAATAGGCATTCTTTGAAGAGCAAATACAGATGGCTCAAAAGCACATGAAGAGATGTTCATTTTATTAGCTATACGAGAAATGCAGATCAAGATACAATGAGATGGACTTCCGGGTCAAGATAGCCGCTTAACAATGTATTTTAGTTCATCCTCCAGAACAACTACTAAATAACCAGAAACAGTACAGAACAGCTCCTGGGGCCACGTCAGTGACCGGACACACAGCGTACCCCAGTCTGGACCAGCTGCACGGCCCCACAGAACCGTGAGTTCCCAAAGCTGCGGCAGCCAGCGCCCCTCCCACACAGGCTGCTTCCCAGAGGGGAAAGGAAAGGAAATTTACCAGCAGCAGGGACTGAGCACAAAAGCCAACTGTAGAATTTATTAACAAATTCTGACTACTAAAAATAGGTCCCCAGCTTAGGTGAACCTCGTCAAAGTGGAGGTTGCTCATTTTTGCCCCAGTGCCAAGGGGGCAGGGCTGATGGAAAAAGGGGGAAAAAAAGAAGGAAACAGAGTTTTTGTGGCTGTGTTTCTACAAAGGCTTGACTGCCTTTGGATATAGCAGCAGGACTTCTCAGGCTGCAACTGCCCCAGGCATAGGCAGAAGTGAGCTCTTTTGGGAGCTTGTCTGGAGCCTGTGCCTTCCCCAGGGGAGGGGTGAAGCCCAACTCAGGTGGACTCCCTCTCTCAAGGAATTCAGACACCAGGGCTTGGTAATTTGAAGCCATTAAAACCAGCCTACAACCTCTCCTCTGTCTCCACCACGCCCCCAGCAAGGAGAGTCCGCCAAAGTTAAAGATACCACATCATCTTATGCTGGTGGGATCTGCAGGCAGACAAGCACCACATACTGGGCAGGATAAGAAAAACAGAGCCCAGAGACTTCACACGAATGTCATTCAACCTGCTGGGTCTCACTCTCAGGGAAAACCAAAGCAGGTGACTCTTTCCTCCAGACAGGAGGCCATTTTGGTCTGGGAAAATCCGGCTGGGGTCTATAATATCTAAGTAGACCCTCCTAAGGGTGGGGGGAGGGAGGCACCATACAAGCAGGACAAGAAACAAGAACTGAAAAATTCTCCTCTGTTAAACAAAACTTAAGCTAGAGGTCCAGATGAAGCTGAACTGAATGTCAAAGAACAGATAGACAACAAATTCATCCAGCAAGAAAACCCTAGATAAAAGAAGTGAAAGCAATCTCCAGAATAAACTAATTAAGGTAATTAAATGTCTAGACACCAGCAAAAATAACAAATCACATTAGGAAAATTGAAGATACGGCCCAAAGGAACAAACCAACAATTCAAATGACATACAGGAGCTGAAACAATTAATTCAGAATGTACGAACAGACATGAAAAACCTCATCAAGAACCAAATCAATGAATTGAGGGAGGATATAAAGAAGGCAAGCAATGAACAAAAAGAACTCAAAAATCTGAAAAGACAAATCACAGAACTTATGGGAATGAAAGACACAGTAGAAGAGATGAAAAAAACTATGGAAACCTACAATGGTAGATTTCGAGAGACAGAACATAGGATTTCTGAACTGGAGGACGGAACATCTGAAATCCGACAAGAAACAGAAACTATAGGGAAAAAACTGGAAAAATATGAGCAGGGACTCAGGGAATTGAAAGACAATATGAAGCACATGAATATACGCGTTGTGGGGGTCCCAGAAGGAGAAGAGAAGGGAAAAGAAGGAGAAAAACTAATGGAGGAAATTATCACTGAAAATTTCCCAACTCTTATGAAAGACTTAAAATTACAGATCCAAGAAGTACAGCGTACCCCAAAGAGAATAGATTCAAATAGACATACTCCAAGACATTTAATAATAAATGTCAGAGGTCAAAGAGAAAGAGAGGATCTTGAAAGCAGCAAGAGAAAAGCAATCCATCACATACAAGGGAAGCCCAGTAAGACTATATGCAGATCTCTCAGCAGAAACTATGGAGGCGAGAAGACAGTGGGATAATATATTTAAATTATTAAAAGAGAAAAACTGCCAACCAAGAATTCTATATCCAGCAAAACTGTCCTTCAAAAATGAGGGAGAAATTAAAACATTTTCAGACAAAAAATCACTAATCAAGTTTCCAACCTGCAGTACTGAATAGGGATTAGAAGAAACTGTTGTTCCCACAAGCCTGATTAGGATTAAAACATGGCTTTTCTAGGGTACATAAATCTTTTCAAACCAGCACAGCAGCCCAGGACAAACTCTGGGATCCGTCCTATAACTACTTGTTGAGGAGTGCTTTGAAAACTATTGCTTTTTTCTTTCTTTGCTTTGTATATGTTATATTATACAATAAAAAAAGTTAAAAACAAACAAACAAACACTAGTGTGGCTTAGTGTCATTCAGTTATTAAAGTTATCTCTAATAAGGGAAGCCAAAGCTTCAAATGTTTCTCCTAAAATATTCTTTAAAAATAGAGAAAAGAAAAGTAAGGCCTCCAAAGAAGTGGCACATCCAGTCCAAACTGGCTGCAGAAAGCAAAATATTTCTTAAGGCTCATGCTTTATCTCAACAGTGATCATGGGTTTGGAATTCTATTTCTTGATAGAAGATCATTTTCCTTCTAAATTACGGAACATAGTCAGCTACCTTTCTATCCTGTGCTTTTGCATACTATTTGGCAGGTACTGGAGATTTTGAAGGATGTATGTGTTTAATACCAAACACTTGTATCATGCTTACTCTTTGCCAGGCATTAGTCTAAGCAGTTAATAAATATTTATGCTCATTTAGTAATCATTATGATATATTATTACTACTCTAATTCTACAGACAAGGAAACTGACCAACAGAATGGTTAAAATCATCCAACTAATAAATGGCGGAATAGGGATTTAAAGCTAGACTCATAGCCCATTCACATGATTCAATTCTAATTTTATGTTTACAGATTCTCTTCATTGCAGACTTCCAGAATGTGTTACCAGTCATATCTGGTACGATCCAACTGTTTTTTATTTTTAAACAGACACATCTGCACACACATACATTCCTACATGGTGTACAATCAATGGCTCACAATATCATCATATAGTTGTGTATTTATCACCATCATAAATTTTTAGAACACTTGCATCATTCCAGAAGAATTAAAAAAGAGAAAACTCATACATAACATATACTTTACCCCTCCCTCTGATTGACCACTCATACTTCTAGCTACACAATTTATTTCATTCCTTATTCCCCTATTACTTATTTTTTATCTGTATTTTTTTTTACTCATCTATCCATACCCTGGATAAAAGAAGCACCAGACACAAGGTATCTAACTGGGTTTGAACCAACCTTTAATTCTTCTAGAATGGAATCCCCACCAAAAGAACCAGGATGCACAAAGTATGCTGCTCTATTAAAGGCAGGGCTCATGCTGGACTAAAAATGACCAAGTCACTGGAAATCTGTTCCTCAAAAGTTTCCTTTGGTTTCATGCCTGATTTTAAAAACAGATTTCCTTTCTTTAGGAGTGGTATGTAGCATTACCCTATAAAGCAGTTTTCCTTGCACCAGAGTACTATTTCCTTCATCCATGTGGATTATTGAGAGGATTCCAAATCATTAAGAAAGAACAAGCTCTCGTTACTATTATGGACATGTACTCTGACAAAAGGCCCGAGTTTTAAAACATATATGGTGTTAAAACAATCACCACACAAAATATGGTTTTTGTATGTTTGATAAAAGATGCATTTGTGAAAACAGTACTGCCAAAGTAAAAATGAAATACCATGCAATGCTAAGATTCAAAACAGATTACTTTCAAAAGTTCATTTGTCAGGCAGTTGTTTGAAACTCTGAATAAACTAGTTAGATCACAGATAGGGCTACAAAAGCCAATTTGAACCACAATTATCCAAAAGAACTATTAATATTCTAAGTATAATACTTTGGAATGGTTCTGTTTTTGTTATTTTCAAAGATCAGAAATTTGGTTAGTACTTTCATATTTCAAATTCTAAGTTTTACTTATTGCCATATCTAGTATGGGAAAATGCATTCAGAACATCAGTAACACTTTACAGGTAAAACCTTTTCTATATGTGATTACAGAATAGAGCTGTTGCTCATTGACTTTCTATCTCTGCATGTGGGAAAAATAATTCTGCAGTCCATTCACTCTCCACGTGAAGAGGGAATAATGGGCAAAGCAGGTATCACATGCCATCAGATCCAAATATCCTGGAGGTCTCCTTGCTATCTAAGGTCAGAGATCAGCAAACCACAGCCCGTGAGCCAAATCCTACCTATCACCTTGTTTGGGTAAAAAGTTTTGCTGGAACATAGCCACACATCCATTTACATACTCCCATGGATACTTTTCTGCAACACAGCAGAGTTGAGCAGTTACAACAGAGACCACGTGGCCTAAAATATTTTCCATTTGGTCCTTTACTGAAAAAAATCTGTCTGAGGTCATTCCTCAAAGCATAATGTCAGGGATATCTATATTTCTAAGAAAAAGAACTAGTAATAAATATACTAGAACTTCATTATAACACTTACTATACAAAAGTATCTATCATAACTTAGATCAATCTTGGATTTCCTCCCATACCAAAGACATTTAGGTCCTGTTGTTTCAGAAGGCTGTCTTAAAGATAGATTCTTAGTGGCTATCTTAGAAGAGAGAAAACAAAAGCTTAAAGTTTGCAAATTTCAAATTTCAGAATAAAATAACTCATTTTCAACAGCAACAACTTTTAATTTAAATCTGCTTTAAGTATTACATTTAAGCTTACCTTTTTCATATATTCAGTAACTGGATTCTGCTGTAAGAATTCAGTACTCTCTCTTGTATAAAATCTCTCTGTGTCAGCCAAAAATTGAGATTCAAAGGATTCTTTATACACTGTTAATGTAGGGCCCTTTGCAAATGCATCATCTTCATTCAGCCCCAATTCCACTAGAAATAAATATGGACTATATTTCAATTATCCTATTCTATGGTACATTTAACAGAATATACTTAGGTGTAACATTCAGTTCGTTATGTTTACAAAGTAAATGTGAAGTCATAAGGCATTAAGTCAATCTGATATTCACTAATATTTAATCAGTTTCAATAAAATAGCACTGAAAAAGAAATTCAAGATGTAATGAGCAAGTAATTCTAACTCATTATCAGGTATGCTTCAAAATCATCATGAAGTTCAATTAGAGAGTTTTTATATTTTCAAGAACTTAAAAACAATACAAATGAGTAATTAAAAACTTTTAAAGAAATGTAATGGTAACTAATTTATCATTCAGCTCCATTAGTGATACTCTATTACAGATATACTAGTCTGTCACTATGAGCCTAGAAAAGAAAATCATGGAACTATCTATTTCATTCAAATTTATTCAAAGTTCAGGGATCAAACAACATTTCTGGTGGATAAAATCAAATAGACTCACACTGACTCAAAAGAAAATATTTTAATATAAATCTGTTGGCGCTCTGCTAAAACTGCCATTTGATATGAAAACTGAGTAAATTAAAGGGAAACTGTTTACCGTAAGACTGTACAACTCCACTAATCAGTCTTGTATTGATGGTTTCACCATTTCTTTCCTTTTCAATCAATTTTAAAACAGCATTTGTTACCTTCAGAAAAGATAAAGGAAAAATTAAGATATATAGATTATAACCTAGAGTATACAATCTTTAAACATTCAAATCCACTAACCAGTATAAGAAGAGTTCTTTTGAAACAGTCCAAAAGAAATAGAAAAGATAAAGACTAAGAAATGAACCATATAAGCATTTAAGATACGCACACACACGTACCTGTTTATTCAATGGTCTGAATAGACAATCTCTCCAAGTCACCAATGCAAGCTGGGTGAAAAAGAAAAAAGGAAAAGTATAAATGTCTACCCTCTTATGTTTTCCCAAGAATGAAGTAATAAATAATCTGAATTCCAGATTATATTTAACAATATTTCTAGCTTATAAATTGGCAAAAATCTATCATTATGATGAAACCAGAGAGCCACTCTCTTGAGTTAACAAATTCGAGAGGTATCAAAGTACAGTCATTTATTAGACCACATTTTAAGATAAAATGAAAATTTGGATTTAAGGAAAATATTCATATCACCTTGAAGGGTAACGGTGGATGTAGTCTAAAAATTTGTTCCCTGAACCAGACAAATTTAATTTTAGTCCTAACAACTCTTAATAAAGACAATTTCAGCTTCTTAATATTCCGCAAACAATCTATAAGAACCAAGTTAAGTCTGTATTTTGATTGTGGTGATGGTTTCATGGTTGCATACTTCTGTGAAAGCATCAAACTGTACACTTTCAATGGACACAGATGTAGCCTTCCATAAATAAATTATTCCTCAAGAAAGTTGATTGATTTAAAATTTAAAAACATAAGGATACAGTTTTTTAAAGCTGAAAAAGCTGACTGCATGTAATCTCTACATCCTAAAAAAATAGAATACAAGTTTATTTGATAAGTCTTTTTTGTATATTTCAGAAATTTTTCCCTAAGATTGACATATTTTTTATAATGTATCTCAGTTACAATTTACTTGACCTAAAAAAACAAAATGAAGGGTTGTTATTATTTTTAAAAAGCCAACATACTGCTATGAACAAGAGAGCTTAAATTTTACTCAAGGGTATCTAAACATTATGCCCTAATGCCAAGAATTTAAATTCTTCAATGTTTCCAATGTCTCCAGGATTTGGGTTTCTTGTACTAGAAGACAGATGTCTACTATTAAATGGTCCCCTATTACATGAGTAAACATAAATATTTACTTCTCTGATAAAATCAACAAAACAGGGTGGTGTAACAGTGGGTCAGTGGCAGAATTCTCGCCTGCCATGCCAGAGACCCGGGTTTGATTCCCGGAGCCTGCCCACACCAAAAAAAACGAAACATGACATACTCATAGTTAACATTTACACAATGCTTACAAGTTACAAGCCCTGTGCCAAGGACCTTACATGGATCTTTCCTTTAATCCTCCCAGAGATATAAGGAAGTAGTATAACCTTTAATATAAGGAGGTAACTAATGTTTAAGGTATGCTTTAGCTTTTTGAAAGATATTACTACCATGTGGTAAAATGTGATGTTAGTTAGTAGCCTCTGAAAATCAAAGGGTAAATCAGTTTAACCGAACCATAGCATGAATGAATTAAAATCATTAGGATATAAGCATTCAGACTTATGTGAAACCTCCATGGAAAATTAGAATTTTACATTACTTTTCAAGCTCTTTCACATTTTACACAGGATTAATGGCTATATTTAGGCTTTTGGAAGCCCTCTGAGATAAAACATCTTCCAAAGCAAATTCATCCCATTTATAATAAAGATTAAATCTGCTTTCCTATATTTTGTTTAAACTCATTTCTACTTATATTTTCACTGAGGTTCTTTCTATTCACTTTTTTCTATAAAATTCTGATCTTCATCTAGAAAAAGTACATTGTAATTAAATGGCTCATGTTGCCAAATGATATTTTTAGGCATACAAAGATTGCAAATTACTTCTATTTTCTATGTCCTTTCTGGCTTCTGTTTGTCTGGTAATCACTGAAAACTTTGTATACATATTAATTTGATATTACTTCCAATTTCTTTTGTGTGTACCTTAATATACAGTCTAGTGCCCCAAGAATTTTTGCTGCGTAGCCTGTACCTGAAGAGTTACAGAAAAGTTGTTGGAAAATACATATGAAATAATATCATCTAAAACTAAAGATTAATCTTTAGAATATTTTAAAAATATATTAGAGCACATCTTTGAAAATCACTAGCATGGGCGGGCAATGGTGGTTCAGTGGCAGAATCTCGCCTGCCATGCCAGAGACCCAGGTTTGATTCCTGGAGCCTGCCCCTACAGAAAAACAACAACAACAACAACAAAAAACCACTAGTAGGCAATATATTCAGAGACAGGAAATCTTAACATCTTTAAAGTACTGAAATAATTTCAATCACACTGGTTCTGTTTAGCCAAGTAAATTGCCTTATACTCAGAGACGGTAGTTTCTAGATACTGGTAGAATTTAGAGCTGCATGGCTTTATATGTAAAATAAATCTCTCTCAAGAGTCTAAAATTTGTCAAACAACCCAGTACTCCTAGTCAAGAGATGAAAACCTGCCCACACAAAGACTTGGAGGTAAATGTTGCTAGTGGTATTATCACAACACTCCAAAAAATGGAAATAACCCAAATATCTAGCAACTGGTAAATGAATAAGCAAAACGTAGAATACCCATACAATGGAATACTTGGCAGGAAGAGAGAATGAAGTACAGATATGTGTTTTCAAACAAATCTTGAAAATATGCTAAGACACAAAGATTACATATTATGTTATTCCATTTATTTGAAACGTCCAGAAAAGGTAAACCTATATGGGTAGAAAATGAATTCATGATTGCCTAGAGCTAGTGGTAGGAATAAGGGTTAACTATAAATCCTCATTTTATTGGAGTGATGAAAGTCTAACTATTTTATGTGATGGTTACAGAACTTGGCATATTATTAAATATTGGTCTATATATTAAAAATCATTGACTTGTATACTTAAAATGGGTACATTTTTATGGTATGCAAATTAAACCCCATAAAACTGTTTTTTAAAAAATGTAAATTATAGTATGCAAATTATTTTTCAATAGTGCTGTTTAAAAGATTACAAAATGTATCAGTAAGCAAACTTATTACAAAATTTTCATTATCAAATATCTCTGAAACAGTTAAAATTTTAAAAGAGGTAATTATGAGTAAATGTTGAAACAATGGCAAATAATTTCAGATATTCAGAAATCAACGGACAAATCATAGGTTATAAAAATGAAATCTCCCTAGCTAACAGAATGTGGTTTGCAGCTAGGATATCAAACCCATACTATACTAACTAAAACAAGCATTCCAAAGACCTGCTTGGACTGCAGACCTGACAGGACTGCACTTGAAAACCATTTCTCTTCTCTTACATTACTGGTAAGACAAAGTATACAGCACAGCTGCCCTAACATTTGCACCCTGCACAGTCTTCCACTTGAGCAGCTGGCACCTGAGAGAGCAGCTAATTTTCAAACAGCATGAATATTAAGAACATCAACAGAAAACAGGAGTTGTGTAAACACACAAAATTCAGAACATCCCATCCTGCAGAATTTTAGTTCACAACCACCACCGCCCCCCCAACTGAAACCCAATTAAATTCTCTACAATGGGGTTTTCTCAACAGTGGCACTATTGGTCTTGAGAATGGAATATTCTTTGTTGGGATATGTCCTATACATCACAGGATGTTTAGCAGCATCTCTGATAGCTACCCAACTAAAAATGTCTCCAGACATTACCAATTTTGTCCCTGGGAGGTGGGGATAGGGGGCAAAATCACTCCCACTGAGAACCAGTGGCTCACAACTTGCTTTAATATTGGTCAACCAAATTGTATACCTCAACATCTGGCACTTTGTATAAAGGGACCCTTGTAGAGCACCAGACAAAATATGCATGTTTACAAGGCATCTAAATAATTTTATCCAGTGAAGCACTAGGCAAACTGGGGTGGTTGGATTTTTAAAGTTAATTCTAGGGCATCACCTTCCGGTAAAAGTTAATGCCCTGAGTAAAATTTAGGGAAGATTTGCTCCACATAATCCTTAACCAGGGGTATGCATCAAATCATCTGTGGTGCTTTTAAAAGGCACATAATTCTATTGTTGTCATGGTTCCCAAATACTGCACTGATACTAAAGAAAAGGTGAATAAAGGGAGAAACAGGGAAAAAAAGGAAAAGGAGGGAGAGCCAACTGTGTGTGTGTGTGTGTGTGTGTGTGTGTGTGTGTGTGTGAGTGTGAGTGTGAGAAAGATACATTTTTAAAGTGAAGGTGTAAGGTCATAATGCTTATTTTTTCATTTTTCTTAAGTTCCCAAAGGGATTAATGTCGGAAAAGTAATTAACACAAAATGTTCCCCTGAAAGACAAGTCAGAATTCATACATGATTTTTAAACTGCTTTTTTTGAGAATTAAAATATAATTCAAATACATAATGTAACACAAAAATACTAACTGGAGAGAAATTAATTTAAACATACAATGCTAACACTTATTTTCCCCATATTTAATTACAGATAAAACTTGATTTATGTAAAATATGTACTCTGAAAAGATTATATGTAAATTTATATAAACCGTTTTTATTTCAGCAGTATTTCCACTTAAAAAATATCACAAGACAGAATGAAAACATTATTAAGAGGGAAAATATCAACAGGGAAATGATTAAAAAACATGAACAATATATTAAATCTAGTGGTTGAATGAGTATCAGATATCAGTATTAGGAATTATGATATCAAAAAAGATGCTGGAAGGCAAGAACCTTATTTTCCAGAAGAAATGCATCCTTAGGGGTACTATTTGAAAATAACTTTTCCCTGTGAAAATTCTTTCTTGCTTTCCTTCCCCAACTCTTCAGATATCTTTAACAGGTGTGAGGCAGTAATCAAAATGCAGTGCTGTGGCCATGAACAAAGATGTATTATACCTTAAAAATAACATTTTTCCAAGCTATTTTTCTAAATTAAGAGAGCCCTAGACAGATCTAGTTTTACTGAACTTCAGATAATCTGTCACTTTGAAGAAAAAAGTAAGAAGAGTCATGCAGGATAAGAAAGCAGCAAAGAAAGTTCAGAAAAACAAATTCAAGAAAATATCTTGTAAGTCACTTTAATATCAATAATGAAATTAATTTATGTTCTCTGGTTGAACTTTTCAACTGTCTATAATTAAAAAGGAAGAAAGAATTATTAAGAAAAGAGTGAAACGATGTTTCATGACAAGCATTTCCATTTTTGGGAACTCTGGAAAATAAAATTAGAGATCACTGTGTGAGAACTGCTCCACTTGTGTAAATTGCTTTCTGAGATCAAAATGAATTAAACAGGCTCACTGGAATATTATATAGAGGGACTTATTTCTAGGTAGATGTATTAATTGGCCTTTGCTAAATTTAGGACAGTATACTGTTATCTCTAAGCAGTAATTAGTATATTTAAAGACACCAAAACTTTGTTTCAAGAGTAGATTAGGGGCAGGCCACGGTGGCTCAGCAGGCAGAGTTCTCTTCAATTATCGGTGCCTGCCTGTGTTCAAAAAAAAAAAGTGGATTAAAAAAGAAGAAAGCAAATTCTGAAAAAATACTTTATAAAGTATACTTGAAATTCTTTATGTACACTTTCCTTATCTGTTTTTTAATATAGTACAAAAAAATTTTTTTTTAGTGATATTTCAAATCTGTGATGCTGCTGTCAGGTCTACCTTGCTTTTAGGTAAAGCAGGCTTCCCAGAGAAAATCAACCAAAATCATGTTTATTCCTATACCTGAAAATTTCCAGTCTCAAGAAAGCATTTGTAAGTGAAAAACAAAAGGGGAGGAACAAAACCTCAAATTAAAAATCTAAATGTACATAGTTCTAAAGCTACATAACTACAGAATAAAGCACCACTTTGAAATAACAAAAGTTTTGAAAGAGACAAGGTATTCCTATTCTATTATAACATATTACAATGCTATGATAGCAATATTCTTGGATATGAAGATAACCTCATTTTGTGGAATATGACATTTTAACACTGGTTCAAAAAGGGTACGTGTCTACTATTATGACAGCCTAGCACATTATGAACAGACTGTTCAGTTTTCTTCACTGAGTCTTCCTCTTGACTGCTCTAGAAGAGTGGTTCTCAAACCGAGTGTGCTACAGAATTCTTTCGGAGGGCTTGTTAAAACACCGATTGCTCGGCCCTATCTCTAGGGTTTCTGATTAAGTAGGTAGGGGTGAAGCCAAAGAATGTTCATTTCTAACAAGTTCCCAGGTGACAGAGATACTACTAGCTTGGGGATGTACCAAGCACTACACTTTGAAAACCAGTGGGCCAAGAAAAAGCATTATCGAGTGAAGAAGGTTCATGAGTGTGATTGAACTACTCAAATTTTGTCCTTCTAAAATCAGTCTGTCATAGTATTATTCACAACTGCCAGAAGATGGAAGCAACCCAAGTATCTATCAGTCAATAAATGATCAATAAAATGTGGTTTTGCATATAAGAGGATATTATTCAGTCATAAAAAAGAATGAAGTTCTGATCCATGCTACAATATAGAAGAACCTTGAAGATATCATGTGAGTAAAATAAGCTAGACACAAAAGTGTAAATATTGTATGACCTTTCTGATGTGAAAAAATTAGAAGAAGCAAACACATGACTTAGTATCTATAATATAGGTTATCTGGGGCTGGAGCGGGGTAAGGAATGTACAATTAAATGCTTAAATTGTACAGAATTTGCATTTGAGTTGAGTTTTGGTAATGGATGGCGGTGATGGTAGCATAACATCACGAACATAATTATCAGCACTGAATTATTATGTAAATGTGGTTAAAGGGGGGAAAGTTTAGGTTGTACATTTACCAGAATAAAAATTTTAAAAGCAAATAAACAAACAAACAAAAAGCAAATAAACAAAGGACTGTATAACACAAACAGTGATCCCCAACTGGAAACAATGGACTATAGCTGATAGTGCACTTATAAAAATGTCCTAAAAAAATGTTTTCAATCAGCCCCCCAAAACTCAAATTTAAACTATCAACGTCATTATCTATATCAGCTTATTTTGCAAAGGAATTTATTCTGCTATTCTGAAAACAGCTTAATATTTGTCTAAATTCCTCTATGAAAAGATGATACATCCTTAAGAAAATACACATTTGAAAGGTATTTTAAAAACATTCTTACTGAATAGATTTCATATATTCCTTTTCGTCCTTCATCACATTCACGGCGAACCCAATGTCGATTGAGGTAGGCACAAATTCCATTCAACACTTTGCTTGAAAATCGATAATCTTCCCATTGCTGAGTGTAGAATTTCAGAACACTCTCATCCATCAAATCTTCTCCATCCTAAAAAAAAGTTAAAGCAGCAAGATGACTAATTTGTCTAAAAAAATTAAAGACAAAAGAAAACACAAACAACCCTACACAAAAATTAACTCAAAGTGGATCAAACACCTAAATATAAGAACTAGCGCCATAAAGCTTCCAGAAGAAAATGTAGGGAAACATCTTCAAGACCTAGTAATAGGAGGTAGCTTCCTAAACTTTATACCCAAAGCACAAGCAGAAAAAGGAAAAAATAGATAAATTGGGAATGCCTCAAAATCAAATGCTTCTGCACCTCAAAAGACTTTGTCAAAAAGGTGAAGCAGCGGCTAACTCAATGGGAGAAAATATTTGGAAATCAAATATCAGACAAAGGTTTGATTTCCTCTATATACAAAGAAATAATACAACTCAAAAGCAAAAGAACAAACAACCCAGTTAGAAAACGGGTTAAAGACATGAATATGTATTTTTCTGAAGAGCAAATACAGATGGTTCAAAAGCACATGAACAGATGCTCATTTTCAGTGGCTATAAGGGAAATGCAGATCAAGACTACAATGAGATACCACCTCACACCTATAAGAATGGATGATATTAAACAGGAAGCTATAAATGTTGGAGAGGATGTGGAGAAAATGGGACACTTATGCACTGCTGGTAGGAATGTATAATGGTACAGCCACTATGGAAGACTTTCGGTGATTCCTTAGGTAACTAAATATCAAGTTGCCCTATGACCCAGCAATAGAACTACTTGGTATATACCCAGAAGAGCTGAAAGCAATGATGCAAACAGACACTTGCACACCGATGCTGATAGCAGCTTTATTGACAATTGCCAAAAGATGGAAACAAACCAAATGCCCATCATCAGACAAGTGGATCAACAAAATGTGGTATATACATACGATGGAATATTATGTAGCAGTAAGACAAAATGATGTCCTGAAGCACATGACAAGATGGATGAGCGTTGAGGACATAATGCTGAGTGAAATCAGCTGACACAAAAGAATAGATACTGTATGATTTCACTTTTATGACCAGCATAAAGGTATAATCAGAAGCTTATAATACAGAAGTTAGGGGACTTAGAGATACATAGAAGATAGAGACGTAGCTAATGGGGTTAAACTCCAATGTAAGGGAATAGATAGGAACGAAGGTGATTCTCTGGTGGGTCTAGAAGTAATACTAGCATATTGAAGATGAACAAGATGAAAGGGGTTGTATAGACCTACATGTCCCACTGACTCACACTAGAAATATGAATGAGTTCTTGTAAGAATGACTTCAAACATATGATTTTTATATAAAGAGTGTTTAAGTCCAGGGTATAGGGGGAAAACTGCTGTTGCATGCTATAAGCTATGTTCAAAAGGAAACCATCAGCACTACCACAGCAACAGCAGAGGTAAATAATGGGGTGAGGGACAAATTAAAGAGGAGGTTTAGATTTCCTATTTGTTGAGGGTGTGTTTATTGGTTTTCTATCTCTTGGGAACAATGAATTATCTAAAATTGAGAACGCTGATGGACTGTGGACTTTGGGCACTATACATGATGCCCAATGAATGCAGACAGCTGAAGGTTACACTGACGGAGAAGTAGATTGGCGAATGATGGTTGTGTACTTATGAACAAAAGTAGTGTTGCTACAAAAAGGAGCAATGCCGTGAGGCATGCAATGATGTGAATGAACATGTGGGACATTTGGTGGGACAAAATAAGCCAGAAACAAAAAAAATAACAATGGTGTGGTCACCTTTAGAAAATGCTTATAAGAGAACAGGGGTCTAGATTGTAAGCTTTTAGAACAGACACATCAAGTCTGGAGTGGTGATTATTATTTCTGGATTTTGAAAGGCTGTTTTATATGTATAACCTGATATTTAGAGATAAGAATGAAGCCGAACAGGTTGGGGTTTAAGTAATTGAGAACATAGGGGTAAGGAAGACAGTGTCTATGCTTTAGAACCACACATACTCTTTGAGACCAATGGAAGAAAGGTTTATTTGATCTGGAACCAAAATTTTCTGTACTGCATAATCTAATTCAACCTATCTGTATAGCTCATTTGAACAACTGAAACACAGAAAGCACAGAAGAAGAAAGAGGTCCTTTAATACTGTATAGATTATTGCAATGCCTGGATACATCCTAGAGTATATCAAGGAGATAATCCAAAAGTATTGGCAAAGTCCTCTGAGGGAGGGGAGAAAGAACATGGAACTATTAAACCTTGTCTATCAGGAAATCCCCCAATAGTGTCAAACTTTAGGGACACCCAAATCAACAGGCCATGCCCTAGATCATGAAGTTTACTCTTGTGAAGCTTATATAGGTAGAAGAGAAGCTTAGTCTACCTATAGGCATCCCTAAGAGTTACTTCTGAAGGACCTCTTTTGTTGCTCAGATGTGGCCTCAGTCTCTCTAAGCGCAACTCTGCAAGTGAAATCACTGCCCTCTTCCCTATGTGGGACATGACAACCGGGAGTGAAAGTCTCCCTGGCGACATGGGTGATGACTCCCAGGGATGAATCCAGACCTGGCACTGTGGGAGCAACAATTCTATCATGACCAAACGGGGGAAAAGAAGTGCAACTAATAAAGCATCGGTGGCAGAGAGAGCTCAAATAGAGTCTAGAGGTTACTCTGGAGGCTGCTCTTATGCAAGCTTCAGGTAGAACTTGCTACCTATCATAACCTGACAATCCCCAACCAGGACAATTCCAGCCAATCCTAAAGTACACCTAGGGTAATATATAAGATTCCACAAGGGTTCCAGGTACTAGAGTAACTTTCCAGAAACCTACAAGCTCCAGATGGGTTCCTGGTCCAGACTGGTCCAGATAAGTCCTGAAACCTAGCCCAGCCTCTCCACAACATCAGATAGTTCCATCTCCCTACCCCAAATTAGTGACAGACCTTTTCAATATCAGACATTTAGAATTGCCATAGCCCAAACAACCCCAAGGAGAGGTATGAAAAGATCAAAGGTGAGGGTGGAATTATACATAGCAGACAGGACTTAACAAAGAATATGAATGCTGAATCATTAAACTATTATCTCTCATTTTAGAGCAGCTAGAAGTAAAAACCTAAAAATGTGAAATTGTAACCCATGTCAAAGCTTGAAATATGTTCTACAAATAATTGTGGTGTTGTGCTTGAAATTCATAGCTTTTTGTATTTTTGTTATTGTTCACAAAAAAAAGAAGGAAAAAAAGTTGATTGTGATGATAAAAAAGTATTTAAACCCTCTAGCCTCCTATATTCTGGAGCAGTTAGAAGGAAAAATATGAGAAGATCATATGGTGGCCCATGACAAACTCTAGGATCTATCCTATAATCACTTTTTGAAGAATGCTTTGAAAACTATTGCTTTTTACTTCTTTGCTTTGTATATATGTTATACTACACAATTTAAAAGTTGGAAAAAAAAAAAGCAAACAACAATTGAAAGAAACCTTACTATATTTGAAACCGATGTATTTGGTTTTAGATAGGTTCTTTAAATTATTCTGCACACAAAATAAGCTAATCTATATTATCACAAGAATATAGCTAGTGAGGACTGGACTAAAATAATTTTAATAAAAATCTTTCATTTCAAAATAAACTGTTTTCATGGTATTACATATGCATACACATTCATAAAAAGTCCTTCAAACTTTCAGAATGAGGGTAGTTTCTTGCTTTATTAAGGATTAGGGAGCATACCTTAATATCATCTCTATTTTTGATATTTTCCCTCTGTTAAAAAAATTAGCTAACATGCCTTACAACAATTTAAAACCATGGGGACAATACTAATTCAATTTTTTAATCTATCATCTTTCTTCTCTATATTTAAAGTTATAAGATTTATGGCTTTTTGTTGTAATTTGTTGCATTTTCATACAATTAAAATGCATATGATGGGACAATATTTTGTTTTTCACAAACCTAATAAAGAAAATACGCATTTACCAAAATTAGTTTACTGATATCGCCATAATTCAGACTACATTTTTATTTGAAGGAAACTAATTTAAAATTTTCTCCTTAGGTATTAATGGCATCACAAAATAATATCTTACCCTTTAAAAACTGAAAATTAAAACGAATATTTTATTATTATATTACTGTAGCTGGAATGGCACTAAATGTGAAGCTAAGAGTGGAGGTGGCTCCTCCATGAAAAAAGAACCTGAGACAAGGCATTTAAAAACCCCGAGGCTTAGTTTTAACTGAAAATAAAAGGTTGTCAGATTTCAAGTTCCTTATAAATAGAAAGATAAAGACATATCTATATTTCCAATAATCCATGCAAAAACATGATATTTTGATAAACCAAGTTTTAGTTCATTTAAATTTAAATACTATGAAATGAACTTGAAAACTGTAAAGCTGTGCATATTCTTCTAGATTATATGATCTTTCATAAAATGCAAAAATATCACTGATGGCTTTCAATGCTTGTACACAACACAATATACTATTCTTCACTTTAGTACATGATAGTGTCTACTTTACCAAGTGTTAATTTATAAATATAAATTAAAAATATAGTTTCAGTGAGGCATTAGAAACACATTGGGAAACATGAAAACGACATTCATTACAATTTGCAGCCAATTAAAATAATGTTTAAGCTTCCAATTACCTTGTAAAATATATTAAGAAAAACAATTTTGGAACATGCTGAAACTTTTGCATATTATCTATCAAAAATCTTTAAAATCTATAACACACATGAATCTTTGCAAATTTCCCAAGGGAAAGAGTACAGATGTCTTCACTCACTCTACGTAATATGTGTAGCACCAGATGAAGGAGCCACTTGCCCATCCCTTGGCTGGATGTAAGGCATCACACTGCCTTTGCTAGAGAGGATGAAGACTGAGGAAGAAAAAGGCAGAAGATGAAGGGGAAAAAGCTCCATCACTGCCCAAGCAAAAGACCCACGCTCAAAGGAAATGGATATTCATAGTGAAATCCATCCTGAACAACGGTACAATTTCACAGTAGTTTTAAGACATATTACATGACCACATGTAAAAAGTCCATTAGGGTTAAGTTGTTAGGTAACTGGCAAATATTTATATATTTTGATGTGGAACAGCATGGCTTCAAAATAAAATACAAATAACCTCCATACATACTTACATATTTTAAATGTTCATCAATTTCTACATACCAAATACAACATGGCTAATAATTAAAGGATAAAGTATTATGATGGGGGTATGGTTATCCACAATTTCCAGTAACAAATTTTTTTAAAAAGTTTTGCACGTGTCAATACCTACAACAATGAATAAATGACCATTATCATTTAAAGAGTAAAAACAGAATCATTTCAATAGATTTTTTTTTTAAAAAACTTTTATTATAAGCTCAACATATATGTAAAACATCTCACCTTAAGAAGATTTGTCAAGTAATTCTTCAAAAATTCTTTAAGTCGTTTGTATAATTCCAAGCCAACAAACTGAGCTCCTCCAGGTGTCTGGCCCTTTTTAGATTTAGAAGGAGGGACTCCAGCTCCTCGTGCTTGGTTTGACTGGTGTACACTTGTACAGTAGTTATAAACATGACTTGGAGAAAGTTAAGGAAATTTAATCTGTACCATATGAAAGCATTATGAACATTTTTTTCTTATAAAGTATTTACATATCAGTAAGTTGTCAATACATCACAAAACCTGTAAAAAGTCTGAGTGGAAGTTAAGGCCACATTCACAATACCAATAAAGCTAAAGTCAATAAGCCCCACTCACACGCTCATAAGCAGGCCTAAAAGCAACCAGCAGAGGAGAAAGGAACACTCCAGGAGGAAGCTTGCCAAGAAAATATTCAGACCTTTAAGATTACCTAATGTAGAAAGATTACCTCTGTAGAAAACTGTCCCGAGAGTCTATCAGAAAGTATGAAAAGAATTAGCAATACGTACAAAGGAAAGGCTGCAAATGAAAACAAACAAAAAACCCACAGTGCAATTATTTACTTGAAGGGGAAAAACGAGTTAATAACCATAGCCTATAACAAAGCTCAGCAATACTTATGTTTCCACAGGCATATACTTAAGAAGAGGCAATCAAGATTAACAAACATCGGAGGAAACTTTCAAAATAGAAATAAAGACCAAATCTTTGAGGAAATAGAAACTATCCAGGGAGAAGAAAACTAAAGAAAACAACCCAACATCAATCAATTTCTTCATAGGAAATAAAAGACTGCATTCATAAGAGAAAACAAGGTCAGGATTCTATAAAACAGATCATTCAGAGAATGAAAAACAAACTTTGAAAATTAAAAACGAGACAGCAGAGAAATAAAACAAAGAACTATCCTGCAAAAGAGCAAAATGACTAAGATGGAAGATAGTGGAGCAAAGGTAAGAAAATTGGAGAAAACATAAAAATCTGAAAGTAAGAAATTCCCAATAAAGTACATCAGGAAATTTCCTACAACTGAAGCATGTAAGTTACCAAGAATCCAACGAAACGTCCTCAACTATGGACTGAACAGAAGTATTATCACTGTGAATTTCAGAACTGTGACAAAAAGAAGATCCCGTAGGTTCCTAGGAAAAACAAATCATCAGGTACAAAGAGAACTGGAAATCAGAATGGTGTTAGACTTCTTGTGAAGAAGCACTAGAAGTAAGGCAACAATGTTGCATAGCCTTTAAAATTCAAAAGAAAAACAAACCTCTAAGTAAAACAGCAATCAACAGGAAGGTGTATTAAAGACGTTTCTGGCCAGCAATGGTCTCAAAAACTTTACTTCAATCAATTATTCACAGGGTGGACGACAAATAATAATCCTTCAATGAGGCAGTAAACCAAAAAAAGGAAGTGAAAAGAAACAGAAAACAGAACAGCCAGATCCTCCAAAAAATTAGGGAATCATCAGAATGATGGTAAAGGGAAATGCATGGGTAACACTATAGAAAGCAAGTATTCCAAAGGGAAGTCAGAAGGCTTAAGAGACAGACTCACCTTGGGTAGCTATCCCAATGCCCTCAGTTATTGTACCATCTGTTTAACCTAACTTCCAAAGGACAAGCTCCACCAAAATAAGGGAATAAAAACGAGGAAGACATGAGATCCAGGAAACAGAGAAGCCAACCCAAAGAAAGACAAAGGGAATTCCAAGGCTGACAGCAAAATTCCACGCTGACAACTATACCACAGGCCTATAGAGCAAACAGCTTAGGGAGAGAAAGGAATGCTTCAGGGGAATTCAGAACTTTTAAATCCCCTAATGTGTTTGACCTTATAGAAAATGTCCTGAGAGTCTACTGGAAGGTAGGAAAACAATTAATACAAATACAAAGGAAAGTTTGCGAATGAAAAACAAAGCAATGATTAACTTCAGGAAAAATAAAAGGCTAATAACTATCATCTATTACGATGTTCAGCTATGAATATTTTCATTAACATAGATATTCATATATATCAATATATATGTCAATATGTGAATATCAAAATAACCAGAACTTTATTTCAAAATTTTTCTGAATGGATTTAAATAAAACTACATTTTGAGGATAAAGGACAAACACAGAAGAAATAACAGCATTAGGGCAAAAGACTTTCAAAAAAACATTCCATTTTCCAAAATACATTACAAATGGATTAAGAATTAAAATACAAAAATTGAAATCAGAAAACAAAGAAAATATAGATGAGCATTTAACTGATTTCAAGTTGGAAGACTGTTTAAAGCAAATATACAAATTGAAAACCCACACAAATAAAACCTAAAAAAGTACATCTAGAACCTTGAAGCCTGTGTTAAGTAAAAACACAAAAGGACAAATATTGCATAATTCTACTTTCATGAAATATTGAGAATATGAAAATTCACAGAGACAAAGAGTAATTACCATGGGTGTGATGAGGAGATGGGGATTGGGAGTTATTTCTTCATATGTACAGATTTCTGTTTGCAGTGATGAAAATGTTTTGGTAATAATGGTAGCACGATATTGTGACAGTAATTATTATCACTGAATTGTACATGTGAAGGTATCGAAATGGGAAATTCTATGTTACCACAATACATTAAAAAAAACAAACAAACACCCAGGGTGGTGCAATGGTAGCTCAGTGGCAGAATTCTTGCCTGCCATGCCAGAGACCTGGGTTCAATTCCTAGAGCCTGCCCATGACATGACAAAACAAAACAAAACAAAAAAATCTAGGCACTTAAGATTAAAATTCTCATACAGTAAAATACACCATAATTTTTAAAATAACCTGTATTTTAAATTTTGATTATATTTAGTAAAAATGTTAACACAAGATTACTACCTTTAATAAATCATAGTAATATAAAGAATGTATCTCCATAAAAACATGTACAAAGTATACTAACAGGAAATTCAAAAGATAATCTTTCAATCATACAGAGAATCGCAGATAATACACAACTCCCTTAAACCAACAACCCCATTCTGAAATCTTACTATTCCCATGCTCTTCTTATTTCACCTACCAATCCAATCCCCATCTCAACTTCTTAGGAAATAAAATATTATAGATTAAAATTGGAACACTGTGTATTCTTCCCTAGTCCCACTCCCCCTCCCTCTTACCTTAGGGGCAAATACTCCCATAAATTTAATGTATCTCAATTCCCAAAAATGTTTTTATATTTCACCACATAAAAATAATTGGAACATACCACTGTTTTCCATGTTAAAAATTTTAAATTATAGAAATTATAACATTGTACTTTTGCTTCTGACATTTGTTTCTGATAATACTGAGGGAGCTACAAATTGTATATAATATCCTATATAGACTGCTAACATACTTTGCAGTTTTTTAAGAAACTGAGTATTCTAGTCTGCTAGCTGCCGGAATGCAACACATCAGAGATGGATTGGCTTCTAATAAAAGGGAATTTATTTTGTTAGTTCTTCAGAGGAAAGGCAGCTAACTTTCATCTGAGGTTCTTTCTTACGTGGGAAGGAACAGGATGGTCTCTGCTGGCCTTCTCTCCAGGCCCCTGGGTTCCAACAACTTTCCCCGGGGGTGACTTCTTTCTGCATTTCCAAAGGCCTGGGCTGAGCTGTGAGTGCTGAGATGAGGGATGCTGAGCTGCTTAGGCTGTGCTACATTGTGCTCTCTCATTTAAGCACCAGCTAATTAAGTCAAACGCCATTCATTGCAACAGGCATCCTCCTAACTGACTGCAGATGTAATGAGCAACAGATGAGGTTCATGTACCATTGGCTCATGTCCACAGTAACAGAACTAGGTGCCTTCACCTGGTCAAGTTGACAACTGAATCTAACTACCACACTGACTTTTCTCGTACACTGATGAGAGTGCAAAATGGTACAATCACTTTGGAAAACAGTTTGGCAGTTTCTTATACAAATTGTTCAACGTTCGTAAAGTAGAATCCTACTCAGCAATTTAAAAAATGAACTACTGATACACAGAATATCTTGAATCAAGATCAAAATCATACTAAATGAAAAAAAAGACAAATAATTCCATTTATACTGAGGTTCTAGAATAGACAAAACTAATCTACAGTGACAAAAATCAGAACGATGATTGTTTCTGTGAGGGCTGAGGACTGACCGAAGGGAACTTGAGGGAACTTTCTGAATCTTGGCTAGTGAGTTGCTTACACTAGTGTATTTATCTGCCAAAAAAATAAAAGAAGAAAAAGAAAAAAGAAATCAAACTATAAACTTAGGAGCTTAACTTTTCAGAATGCAAATCTGACCTCAAAAAAAACTTTTATTGTAACTATATATAAAGATTTCTGCTACACACTGAATATTGGATTGTCTATCTTTCTGACTTGTTTACTGTAAAAATTCTCTGCTGTGGTTACAAATATCTTGTTTATGACTCATCTTTCCTTCATAGATATCATTGGATGAATTTACATAATTTATCAAAATTTTCTTTGTGCTTGTGCCTCTTGTCTTATTTAAGAAATCGTTTCCTTTCCCAATAATTCTACTGTTCTAGTTTGCTAGCTGCTGGAATGTGATATACCAGAAATGGGATGGCTTTTTAAAAGGGGAATTTTTTAAGTTGCAAGTTTACAGTTCTGGGCTTGTGAAAAGGTCCAAGCTGAAGCAAAGCTATAGAAATGTCCAATCAATGGCACCAACAAGAGGTTACCTTCACTCAAGAAAGGCCGATGAAGTTCAGGGTTTCTCTTTCAATTGGAACAGCACGTGGTGAACATGATGACATCTGCTGGCTTTCTCTCCAGGCTTCTTGTTTCATGAAGCTCCCCCAGGGGCATTTTCCTTCTTCATCTCCAAAGGTCTCTGGCTACATGGGCTCTCGTGGATCTCGTTGCTCTCCTGCTCTCTCCAAAATGCTCCCTCTTTTAAAGGATTCCAGTAAACTAATCAAGACCCACCTGGAATGGGCAAGGCCAGGTCTCCATAGAAATAATCTAATCAAACTCCCACCCAGCAATGTTGAATGAGGACTAAAGGACATGGCTTTTCTGGGATACACCACAGATTCAAATTTTTTTTCATTATGGAATAAATCACTCTTATCTGTTTGACACAATTTATCTGAAATCTGTTAAGACTTACAGTTGAGTATGTATTGGCATCTATTCAACACGTGCTTTGAAAAAAGATCTTATTCCCTTATTGTTGGATAAAGGGAACAATTAAATCAAGCTGGTTAATTTTATGTTCACATCTTTTATATCATTACTTATCTGCCTATCAATTACTGGGAAATTATTATTATAATCCCCCAATCTAATTATGGACTTGTCAATTTTTCATAATTCTCCAAAATCTCATATATTTTGATGCCCTGTAATAAGCATATAAATACACTCCTATATTATGAGGTAACCATGTTTACTCCCAATAATATTGCATTAAAAGTCTATGGTATCTGATGCTAATATGGTTATAACCATCTCTTTTATTTACAATTTACCTGAAATAACTTCCATTCCATTTCTTTACTTTAAACGTTTATCTCCTTATCTTTTAGTGAGACAATTGCACACCAGAGTAAAATTCACTTTTTAAAACTGACTCTGAAACTTACAACTTCTGAAATAAACAAAACAAGACATGGAAAAAATAGAGTCTGATAGTCTTTGATTGACAAGTTTGGCTCTAATCTTATACTCTTTCATACTGCTATTTGGATTTATTTCTATAATTTGTTTTTATATAGGAGAACTTCTAATCAAGGTGTTATCAAGACCACGTTTTCTTCCCACATAAGACTGGCATTCTGGGCATAGATACTGGTGATCCTCAGTTGCTGGCTCCTGTGTCCCATGGCAATGTACACGGTAGCCTCTCCTTTCTCTTTCAGTTCCACTGACTTTCAACTTCTGGCTGCTCCCTCTGGGGCTTTACTCTCTCTCTGTCACCCTCCCATAAGACCTTCTTCAGTAATAGAATTAAGACCCATCCTAGGCTACACCTTCTGATGTAAGGTGCAGCCTATCAAAAGGTCCTATGTATAAGGGTTCACACTCACAGAATGGATTAAGTTTAAGGACATGCTTTATTTGGGGACACATAACCCTAAACCACCATAACAATACATCGATTTTCACCTATTAAATTAATAAAGGTTTTAAAAAAATAATTAAATCTGGTAATGCCTTAAGGTGCAGGAAAATAAAAGCTTCTTTACATTGGGAGTCAGAGTACATAGTACTACATTTTCAGGAGTGAAACATGAAATTATTCAAAATTCACAAAGGACATTTCTTTTGATATAGCAATTATACCTGTAAGCATTTATCATAGGAAAATTATTACGGAAGTAACAAATATTTAGCTAGCAAACTGTCATAGCATAATTCATAGTGGGAAAAAAAAAACCCTTCAATTTGTCTGTCAAGCATAAGAGAATTAAATACATTGTTGGAGCCCTTTAATGAAACAATGTTCAGCTTTTACCAGACATAAAATAAACAATGATTTTAAAAACTGCAACATATTTACCAAATTTCATCTATCCTAAGAAATCAAATACAATGTCTCACTACTTCAAATAAAAAAGAAATGCTGCCAATTAAAATGATACAGTACATTCTTACAGATGGAATTTTTACTTATTAAAATATTAGCTCTTTTAGATGGAAGATTATAGTATCAATCATTTAAGCAGATAAGAAAGTTAAATAAACTGGTTAAGTTATTCCTAAAATGTTTTTACATAAAATCTGACTCTCTGTTAAGGATGTTTCTCCAGATAACCTTGAGCCCCATGCCACCAAGTATTTAGCATTTCCTAGGACCAATCTACAACTGATTTCAGTGTTTCCTTCTAATCTTCCATTCATTCTGTTAGTTTTGATTTTGAGCTTTTCTGATACTAAAAGAAAGTATCAACAGTTTCCCCCCCAAATACACACTCCTCTCTGCAAATCGTTCTTAAATGGTTTGGTGACTGAAACAGCAAGTTTGCAATCAAGTTTTCACAGGTACATGTCACAACTATATCATAAATGAAACCTGGATAAAAAAACTTTAGGATGCACTAAAGAATTAAAACGTCACCAAAAAAAGTCCTGAAATCAATGAATTTTGGTACATTCACAAATCAACATGGAAAGAAGTTAAAAGGAAGCCTGCCCATGTTTAAAAAAAAAAAAAAAATCTTACACACTGAATTTCCAGAAGGGTTTTCAAGGCACATTAAAGAGTATTACACAAGAGCAGAATTTAGTGGTCAAATAAACTCTGGAAATACTGGGTTAATCACACAGAAAAGGAGACCAGTAAGTGAATACAGCAACTAAAATTAGTGTTAGTATGATTCCTTTGGATAGGCAGATAAACGTTTACATATGTTCAGAAATGAAATTAACAGTTGTTCCTTCTAGAGAGAATGACAACAAAAATCCTTTCTCAGTAATATATTCTTTGAAGATGAAAACCCAACCCACAAGAACATACTCTCTTCTCTACCACTGACTATTACTCTCAGTCCCACCTCCTCAAAGAGACCTTTACACATTCAAGGAACTCCTAAGCCCAAGGAACAAAGAGGAGCAGACTGAAAGACACCATTTTAATGGAAAGAAAATCTTCTAAACTCTGTTTTAAAGTTTCTACCCAGAGTTTAACTCCACAGTCATTTGTAAATTAGCATTACCCCTCATCATTATCTAATCAGTCATGGAAAGCAATAGATACTAGTAGAGATTTCAGCTTGCTAAATGATATTAGCATCCCCAAATTTGGCTGTTTCTTTTATCAACTTTGGACATCAATTAAAGACATTAAATAGTGCAGAATTTATAACAAAAAAGCAGGAGTGCCATACCCACTGTGGCAACCTACTTTCAACATGTTTTCAGGTGGATATGTACATATCTTTAAATGATATGCAACACCAGGGGCAAATAATGGGGGAAAGGACAAGAGCTAAGGGGAGGTTTGGATTTTCTATTTAGTGAGGGTGTGTTTATCGGTCATTTTT
Source organism: Tamandua tetradactyla (assembly GCF_023851605.1). NCBI lineage: Eukaryota > Metazoa > Chordata > Mammalia > Pilosa > Myrmecophagidae > Tamandua > Tamandua tetradactyla. Next base: position 192,847,482 of record NC_135327.1, on the reverse strand, counting down.
CTCTTGGGAACAATGAAATTATCTAAAATTGAGTGTGTTAATGAACTGTGAACTTTGGGCATTATACATGATACCGAATGAATGGAGGCGGCTGACTAAGAATTAGACTGGCGAAAGATGGTGTACATATATGATCTAATATTGTGCTGCTACAAAAGTTGTGAAGCGTGCAATATTGTGAATGAACCTATGTGACATTTGGTGAGGCAAAATAAGTCAGAAACAAAAGAGCAAATACTGTGGTCTTGTTTAGAAAATACTTATAAGAAAACTGGGACCTAGATTGTCAGTTCTTAGAACAGTTACATTTAGTCCAGAGCCGTAATTGTTACTTCTGGATTTTGAAAGGCTGTTTATATATGTATAACCTGGTATTTAGAGATAAGAACAAAGGTGATCAGGCTGGGATTAAGGTAATTCAGAATACAGTGGTAGGGAAGATATTATCTATATTTTAGAACCTCATACTCTTTGAGATCAAAGGAAGAAAGGTTTATTTTGTCTAGAACCTAAATTTTCTGTAGCACATAATCTAACTCAGCCTGTCTGGAGAGATCATATAAACAATCCAAATACAGGGAGCCCAGAATAAGAATGAGAGCCTTTAATCCTATATAGCTTAATGCAAAGCCTAGATACATCCCAGAGTATATTAAGCAGATAATCAAAAAGTATTGGCAAAGTCCCTGGAGGGATGGGAGAAAAAAACATGGAATTATTAAACTTTACCATCAGGGATTCCCCTCATACTGTGTCAAACATTATGGACACCAAAGCCAATTGGCCAAGTCCTTAATCATGATACTTCTCTTGTAAAGCTTATGTATGTAGTGGAGAAGCTTAGCCTACTTACAGGTATGCCTAAGAGTTACTTCTGGAGGACCTCTCTTGTTGTTCAGATGTGGCTCACTCTCTCTAAGATCAACTCTGTAAGTGAAATCACTGCCATCCCCTACATGGGACATGGCATCCAGGTGTGAAAGTCTCCCTGGCAGCATGGGAGATGACTCCCAGGGATGAGTCCTGCATTGGCACCATGGGATCAACAATTCCATCCTGACCAAAAGGGGGAAAAGAAGTATAACTAATAAAGTATCAGTGGCTCAGAACGTTCAAATAGAGTCAAGAGGCTGCTCTGGGGGTCACTCTTACACAAGCTTCAGGTAGACATTGCTACCTATCAAAACTTGCAAAACCCCAACCAAACCATTCCAGCCAATCTCAAAGAACACCTAGGGCAATATATATAAGATTCTACAAAGGTTCCATGCAATAGGGTAACTTTCCAGAAACCTACAACCTCCAGATGGGTCCCTGGACAGATAAATCCTGAAACCAAAGGTTCCATCTTCTCCAGAACATCAGCTAGCTCCATGCCACTATCTCATATTAATGACAGCCCCTTCCAATATGAAAAAAGTTAGAATGGCCATAACCCAAATACTCCTAAAGAGTGGGACAGAAAGATCAAAGGTGATGGTGGAGTTACACAGAGAGGGAAGGATTTAACAAATGAATATGACGGCTGAAATCACTGAACTGATATTTCTTTTAGTCTCCAGTATCTTAGAGTTGCTAGAAATAAAAACCTAAAATTGTGGAACTGTAACCCATACCAAACTCTGAAATCTGTTGTTCAACTAATTGTTGTGCTATGCTTTGAAACATATTGCTTTTTTGTATATATGCCATTTTTCATAAAAAAATTTTTTTAAAAGTCACCCATGATGATAAAAAAAAAAAAACATTAATTCCTTCTAGCCTCCTATTCTGGAGCAGCAAGAAGGAAAAATCTGAGAGGATGGTATTGTAGCTGATGACAACCTCTAGGATCTGTCCTATAACTACATGTTGAAGAGTGCTCTGAAAATTATTGCTTTTTTCTTTCTTTGCTTTGCATATATGTCATATTATACAATTTTTTAAAAAGTTGTTTTTTTTTTTAATGGATAGGAAAGGTCCTTGAGCAACAGGAGAAAAAATATAGATTAAACCTTATCACCGGGGAAACCCCTGAAACTGTCAAACATTAGGGACACCAAAATCAATAGGTCAAGCCCTTGATTCTGAGGCTTGCTCTTGCGAACCTTATGTATGTAGCAGAAAACTTAGTTATCTATAGGTATGCCAAAGAGTTCCTTCTGGAGGACCTCTTTTGTTGCTCAGATGTGGCCTCTCTCTCCCTCTAAGCCCAACTCAGCAAAAGAAATCATTGTCTTCCCTGCCATGTGGGACATGACACCTAGGGGTGAAAGTTCCTGGTGGCATGAGCGATGACTCCAAGAGATGAGCCTGGCCCTGGCACTGTGGGATCAATAATGCCATCCTGACCAAATGGGGGGAAAGATGTGCAACAAATAAGGTATCAGTGGCTGAGAGAGTTCAAGTAGAGTCAGGTGACTACTCTGGAGGTCACCCTTATGCAAGCTTCAGTTAGACATTGTTACCTACCCAAAACTTGTCAAACCCCAATCAAAACCATTCCTGCCAACCCTAAAGAACATCTATGGTGAAAATAATTTGCTATTCCTTGTCTGACCTGTTTTTCTATGAGATTTTGATTTTCTTTGAAGGAAAGAGAATTTTGCAGGAGGCAGGCAAAGGAGAAAGACTGTCACCTGCAATCACAGCCACTAGAGAAAAGAGATGGCAAGGTGCAAAAGCACATGGACTCCAGAAAAGTGACTGTAGCAGCTGTGACAACATAACATAGTAGGCCAGTGCTGAGCTGCAGCCAGGGACTAGCATGTCCTAGCATGTTATCCTTACAAAGTATCCTCCTGCAGTCTGCCAAGAGCCAAGGAGATTTACTCTGGGTGAAAAAGTACTTCCATCATCAGTGATCATGAATTGTATCCAAGAACATCAGAACAAAGGATTAAATGTGAATTCAGAATATGTTTATAACTTATTGAGAGGTAAGCAGCCAAGACTAGGAATATAAAAGAGATCTTTATTGAACTAGTTGGGTAAAAAAGAATTTGAAAACCATATGCTAAGAAAGCAGAATAAACTAATTCAGTTCATAGCACAATAGAGAGACAATAAACAGAAACTTCAAAGTGTTTACGAGGACATATTCAACATCAATGTAGAAGTTTAAAGTTTTTGATTTCAAAAGAGTGTAAAATTTTGGATCTGAGGTGCACAACGACTGCAGAACAATTTTCACTTGAAAGTGAGGGGCAGGAAGATTTGGGCCCCAAGAAAACAAATGGAAATCTCAACCAGGTGACTTGAAAGATAGGTTCTTCTTTTGCTATAATTTGAGGATCCTCACACTACTACATTTCCCTCGTTTATACCTCTTCTACCAGTAGGAACTGTATTTTCTGAGCCAACCATGGTACTTGAAATGTAACAGGTTCTCAACAAATATTTATAATATGAACAAGAAATTTCACTACCTATTTCAAGTTCAAAAGTAAGGAAACCTATTGTTATTTGCCCACCTATAAAAAATGTACTAATACTTTATGACAGAAAAATTATTTGTGTATTATAGCTATACATATGTCAAACTACAGAAAATGATAAATGAATAGACAGAAGCACTAAGCAGACAAACATATGGGAAGGGGGAGGGAGAAGTAAGGACTTATGACTACACTCAAACTTTAAAACAGAAATGAAGCCTTGAGAAGTGGCAAGAGACAAACTTAACTGAACTAGATAAAGCCTTTTGTTTTGGAGATGCTTTGGAACGTTTCTTTTCTTTCCCCAATTCCCTTCTCTCTCTTATCATTTTGAGCTGAAAAATCAAGAAAAATGTTTGTTCTGTACAACAACTTATCTTGTTATAGCAACCTTTAGTGCTAGAGGATCCTGAAAGCTCTAAGAATATTTGTTTCACATTTAGACACAGGCCACTTCCTTTAGAAAACACATTACAACTGCTTTTCCAGGATAAACAAAAAGGTAAAAAATCTAGGAATCAGAATCTCTCCTTTTTACTCTCAATCAGTTTTCCCTTCCTTTCTTACCCATTTTCCTTCAACTACTGATAAGGCAGCTCTAATTCTAAACAGTGATACTAGAATAGTGAGATAGGATTGCACAACTGTCTGCTCCTTCTTCCCTGGGTCAAAAGGACCTCCTAACCTGAAAAATAACTTTTAGAACGCAAGTGTATGATTTTCCTGTATAGAAGCCTTCAGATTATTTTAAAAGGTAATATTGTAAGTGGTTATACAGCAGATCAAATATACACCTATAAGAGAAAACTTACAAAAAAACTTTTGTTATGTAAACTGAGGCCAAGATAAAGCTGTAGTAACAGCCAACATATAGTTTCAAAAAAATATTATATCTTAACATAAATGGAAGTGAAAATATACTCTAGAAAAATGTCAGATAATTCAAAGTGCTTCTAGTTATCACAATAACATGGTAATAACACAAAATTGAAAATACATGTGTATGATTTTCAATAAAGCAGAAATCTATTATTTTCATCTTTACCTTAAAAGTTAACATATTGAAAGCTGGCCAAAATACTTTTCTTTGTAATTTCATAAGGAAAATTAAGAAAATTAATACTTTGAGAAATGTGATTCATTCAAATACAATGCAAAGGCACAGTTCTAAGATTCAGACTATTTAGAATTTTAGAACTGGCATTACCATTTACCAAACGGTTGCTACAATGACTAGGCAGGTTACTTGTGCTTTTGGAGACCCAGTTTCCTACATTCACAGATTGGGATTACCATCAACTCTGAGGGGAGACATAAATTTTAATATATATGATTCCTAGCACAATGCCTGACACACAGGACTCAATAAGGACTCAGCCAGTAGCTAGTATTTCATAAATATCTAAAGAATTAAAATAAGACATTTTAGAACCATTATGAAAATAAACTTGAGGTGAAGAACAATGTTCCCAAGCATTTGATAGATTAATACAATAGGTGAAGACCTGACAACTCTAATTCTTCAAAAGAATATGGACTGTTGAATCACTATATTAATATTCTATCTAGCCTCCAGTGTGTAGGAGAAGCTAGAAGGAAAAATCTGAGATGGTGGAATAGTGATCTGTTCTGCAACTGCTTGTCGAACTGTGTTTGAAAATTACTGCTGTTTTCTTTCTTTGCTTTGTTTGTACCTTATCTTTTACAATTAAAAAATGTGAAAAAAAGAAACCCTTGCTTGGAAGCCCCAAGAATGGGACACAGTTTGGGTTGCTACCTGAATCTGTGCACTCCAAATTGCAATTCTAAGAGCCCAAATAAACAATTTTTTGCCTTGAAAAAAAAGGGCATATTCAAAGTTCAATATCAAAAGTAACAAATTCATTGATATGGCTTCAGATTCCACACCGCAATCAACCTTTAAGAAACTACCATATGTCAGTATTTGTTGTAACATTAAATTAGACTATCTACAGCTATTCAATAAGGCCTTTCCAATTACATGTCTGTAAGGCTAGATTTTCTTTATATACTTCAACAAAAATAACACATCACAACAGAATGAATGCAAAAAAAGATTTGAGTATCCAATTGTCTTGATTAACCTAGACGTTAGAGTTGCCAACATATAAAGCAATGTCATTATTCTTATGAAAAATTACCTTTTGTTTTTTGAAATTGTATAATTATTTTCCATAAAGTATATCATTTCTGTTAATTCAGTTTGCCATTATTTTTACATGAAATATATTTTAGTTTCTCTGTCTTAATTTCTAATATGGTAAATATCAATAGATATTACCCACAAAAAAAAAAATAAATTTCTTTCCAATCCTGAATAATTCCTCAGAAATTTTAAATGTTCCTAAATCCAAAAAGTTTGAGAGCCACTGTTTTAGAACTTCCTCAAGACAGAATTCTCAATTCAAATGGAATAGTTTAAAAAAAAAAAAAAGAATATGGAAAAAATACAACTGTTAATAAGTGATGAAATATGCTATTCTACTGGGCCTTACGAAAGAAACAGCAAAGTTTACCACAGAAAATTTCAGTATTTTGTTTTATAATATCAATACTGTACACGGAAAATAAATCCTAAGGTGTTTTTTACCCACCAATAAGGGTGAAATTTCTGGCATATGAAAAAGCAGTCTACAAGTTAACACTGAGTTCTTTATCGTGAGAAAGCTGAGTTAATACATGCTTTTTATAAAAGTTTGACAAAAGTTATTGTCATTACTCAATTTGATCACCCACTTTACTCAAAACACGTGCCAAAACTTCTGAAGGAATCCAGAAATCAAATTCATTGGAAGAGAGAATTAAATTTCCCATAGTTACACATCTGTTTTCAAAATAATGTGATGCTAACTTTGAAGACGATTCCAAAAGTTCCCAAAATGCTTTGCACAGTAGCAAAATCACTGAAGAATGTGTATACCAATCTGAACATCTACATAAGGTTTTGGATGTGTGTTACAAAAAAAAAGGGGACTTCATTAATGTATTGCAATGTTGGCTAATATTAACAAGCTAAAACCATCTTCAGCAATTAGTTTAGATTCTCTAATGCTAATAAATGTACAAAATTATTATCTTCTCAGAACAGAAAGGAAAAGAATAATATCCAAGTCAATAGTGGCGGTTTCAAAAAATTAAAATTACAGGTGTCATAACATGACAGAATTCAGTAATTTCTGCAAACAGTCTACTTTCTCATAGTCCTTAATCGCAAAACATTCCATCAGACATGGGACTGGATCCAATTCAGTTCAAACAACATATTAATAAATTCTCCATACAGGCAGATCAGCAATTAAATCTCTTTGGTCTACACAGTAGTGTCCACCTGTTTTGCATACCAGAAATACAACCGAGTACCTTGTCTCACTATTAGAATAGTCATCTTCAACTTATTACTTATAAGAAAAAACAAACGGCCATATTAGTAAGCCACCACCCTCAAGTAGAATAATATCTCATCTAGCAAAGACTCTATCTTCCTTAAAAGTGCTTTATATACCACATGATGTGACAATTCCACTCCTAAATTTATACCCAAAAGAAAAATCACACAAAAACTTCTACACAAATTCTCTAACATTATTCATGATAGGCAAAAAGCAGAAACCACCCAAAGGTTCATCAACGGATGAATGGATAAACAAAATGTGGTATATCCATACAATGGAAGTAAAAGAGGCCAGACACAAAGGGCTACAGATCGCGTGATTCCATTTCTATGAAATGTCCAAAATATGCAAATCCACAGAGGCAGAAAATAAATTAGTGGTTGCCAGGGACCAGGGGGAAGGAGGAATGAGAAGTGATTGCTAATGGTATGGGGTTTCTTTCAGCAGTGGTGAAAATGTTCTAAAACTAGATTGTGGTAATGGCTATACAACTCTGTCAATATACTAGAACCACTGAACTGTACACTTTAAGAGGGTGAATTCTATATTATGTGAATTATATCACAATACAGCTGTTATAAAAAAAGAACATAATCTAGAGTATAAATGTATATACATAAATGTGCATATACATATATAATAAATTGAAACTAATTTAGGGATAAACATATAGTTTCAAATCTATTTACATTAATGTTAATTTTTAAAAGATTCTAAAATAGCAACACAGTTGAAGGCATACTGGAATATCTCTTAAACAACTTTGATAATCACTAATACACATTACAAATTTAACTGTATCCCTCCACTGAACTAGCAATTTTAACTTCTACAATCAGCAAAATAGATCAATATACCCACGAATGTATTAGCTAAACTTTAATTTCAATTTCATATATAAAAATGGAATCAAGAACTTTAAAGTTAAATAGTTTGTCTCAGAATATATAACAGAGGACAGAAATTAAATCTTTTCTATCCTCATAAGCTTCAGAGCACATACAGGTTCCTTATATGCACAATGGACCAAATAACGAATGTACGAAATACTTTCTTAATACCACATTTATAAAACAGGGACATACTGTGTAAAACTTTTGCTCTATATGCTATCCCTAAAAATCACATCAGGAACAGATGGTAAATATTTTAGGCTTTGTGGATCCTACAGTCGCTGACACAATTACTCAATCCTGTTCCTACAGCATAAAAGCAGCCATGGACAATATACAAATGAATGGGCAAGACCAAATTTGGCCTGCACGCTGTAGTATGCCAACCCCTGCTTTAGATAACAGCACTATCCAATATAATTCTCTACAGTGATAGATATGTTCTAATATCTGGTACTGAGCACTGAAAATCTGCCTGATATAATTTTAAAATAGCCACACGTGGCTAGCCACATCACTGCTTTAGACTGCTAACCAGCCAACTGTACCACTGTTCAAAAAAAAAAAAAAGTAAACCAGTTTATATATATATATATTTAACATGGGCAGGCACTGGGAATTGAACCCAGGTCTTCACGTGGCAGGCGAGTACTCTACCTGCTGGCCCACCATGGCCCACCAAAACCAGTTAATTTCTAAAACTAAAAAGGAACACTGTGGTTGTAATGTAGGATGAACTGGAAAGCGAAAACATGGTATAAAATATCTCAAAATTCTAAGCAAATTAATCTCAGCTCAAACAGGATACGTGTAGAGTTCCATATATCTGGATTTTGCCATACTTTGTCTGGTATAAACTTGCTGGATTCCAGCTCTAAGATCATCCCAGATCTGGTCAAGGCCAATCTGCTTCAATCCATGTGGATTCTGACTTCTGTTTGATGACATTGTGAGCAATATTTTGAAATCGTCCAGTGCAGCAATCCTTATTCAAGGTACAGCTAATCCTCCATTAGATGAAAATATACAGTATCATTCCAAATTTATTCACAGCAGCTCTGAAAGGATGTCCTTCAAATGTAGAGAATGAGATTTCATTGCAGGGAAACCTGAGAAGAAATAGAAAAAATTAATTCTTCCTCAACATTCTAAGTGTCATATACTGACAAAATATTCAGTTTCAGTTTATAGGCATTAGCATCTATTACTCTACTCCAGGGATTCTTTATGTTAAAACACACTCATATTATATGTTCTGAGCTTAGAAACATGCTTAAACATTTTGTTTAAAATCATTATGATTATTAGCTCTCACAAAAGAAGTTTCAAACAAGCATAACTCTGTTGTCTTTTTTTTTTTCTTTAACCTTTTACAGTTATCAAACCTAAGATATATCATTTGACCTACATATCATTTAGAAAGAAAAACACAACGGAAAAAAAAGAAAAGCTCAGAAAATTCACAGAAAGAGAAGCACAGCTAACAGAAAAAACCATTGTATATCATTAACACTTCACATAAATAATTTTCACTTAGCCCACTGACAAAAATAGAAAAGTTGGTAAGGGTGAAGATTAAGTAAAATGGTTACAGCCTTTTTAGAAAGAAATGTGGCCAGAATTATCAAAATTTAAAATGTCACCTGAAATCAGAGAACACTGGGTTGATCAGCCACATACCTTTTTAAGTAACTATACTTTTCTAAGCCTCGATTTCCTAAGTCTACAAAATGGGGCAAATCAATTTTCTGGGGTCATAAAGTTTAAATAAGATAATGTATATCAAATTTTTAACACATGGTAAATGCTCAACAAATGATAATGGCTACTATATGTAAGTGCATGAAGCTACAGTAAAATACAATTCATAATGCTTTAAGGATCTTGGATCCATAAATACAGGATCTTAGATATTTAATACTGTAGTAAATGCAATATCACAGGTGTATTTGAAGTACTGTCTATATACATCACATCAATGTGAAGGTTTCTAGTATTTCTAGTGTAAAATTAAGAAACAATTATTTAAATGGATTCATAACCATGGTGATTTATATAGAATAAAGCTTATTAATTTTAAAATAAATGTTGCTGGAAGGTAAATAAGATCTGGAAAAATAAGAATAGGTCATCAAGAGTCGGCAAATTTAAAAGTCCCCTTCTGGGAATGGTGAGAATGGGGAGAAATTCAACTTTCCCAAGTTGAATTCTTGATATTCTCACAAGCAGTGTGGACGACCAAAGTTACAGGCTGAGTCCCCAGTCTTGGGGTTTGTTCATATGAAACTTAAACCCCATAAAGGATAGGTCAAGTCTACTTAAAATTTAGGCCTAAGGGTCACCTCCAAGAGAGCCTCTTTTGTTGCTCAGATGCAGCCTCTCTCTTCAGCCATACAACAAACAAACTTACCACCCTCCCCCTGTCTACGTGGGACATGACTCCCAGGGGTGTGGATTTTCCTGGCAACGTGGGACAGAAATCCCAGAATGAGCTGAGACCCAGCATCAAGGGATTGAGAAAACCTTCTCAACCAAAAGGGGGAAGAGAGAAATGAGACAAAGTGTCAACAGCTGAGAGATTCCAAACAGAGTCAAGAGGTTATCCCTGAGGTTATTCTTACGCATTAAGTAGATATCATCTTGTTATCCAAGATGTAATGGAGAGGCTGGAGGGAACTGCCTGAAAATGTAGAGCTGTGTTCCAGTAGCCATGTTTCTTGATGATGACTGAATAATGATATAGCTTTCACAATGTGACCATGTGATTGTGAAAACCTTGTGTCTGATGCTCCTTTTATCTATCTTGCCAATAGATGAGCAGAACATATGGAATAAAAATAAATAATACGGGGAACAAATGCTAAAAGAAATTTAGTTTGAAATGCTAGTGATCAATGAAAGCAAGGGGTAAGGGGTATGGTACGTATAATCTTTTTTTCTGTTTTTGTTTTATTTCTTTTTCTGTTGTCTTTATTTCTTTTTCTGAATTGATGCATATGTTCTAAGAAATGATGAATATGCAACTATGTGGTGATATTGAGAATTAATGATTATATATGTAGAATGAAATGATCATACGTTAATGTTTCCGTTTGTTAATTTTTTTAATTAATAAATAAATTAATTAAAAAAAAAAGAGTCCGCAAATTCAAGCTTAGGTTTCTTATCAACCAATTCAGTGTGCCCTGAAATCCAGACCTATATCCTGAATGGTACTCTCTGTAATGTAAGGCACATTTAAGGACCTTGTAGATGATGCTTGTGGGTTAAGAGTCTGAACAATGTGACATCACCTTGTTAGTCAAGATATAATGGAGAGGCTGGAGGGAACTGCCTATAAATGTAGAGCTGTGCTCCAGTAGCCATGTTTCTTGAAGATGACTGTATAATGATATAACTTTTACAATGTGACCATATGATTGTGAAAACCTTGTGTCTGATGCTCCTTTTATCTACCTTATCAACAGACAAGTAAAACATACGGAATAAAAATAAATAATGGGGGAACAAATGTTAAAATAAATTTAGTAGATTGAAATGTTTGTGATCAATGAAAGGGAGGGGCAAGGGGTATGGTATAAATGAATTTTTCCTGTTGTCTTTTTATTCCTTTTTCTGAATTGATGCAAATCTTCTAAGAAATGATCATGATGATGAATATGCAAACTATGTGAGAACATTGTGAATTACTGATTATATATGTAGAACAAAATGATCATATGCTAAGAATGCTTGTATCTGTTGTTACATTTTTAAAAAATTAAAAAATTAAGAGAAAAAAGAGTGGGAACTATGAAATAAGTGCTAGCATTTATAATCTGAGCTATGGGACTTAATATTTTATGAAACTACAACATCACATCAATTCCAGACTCTGAAAATACTTTATTTCAAACATTCAAATAGGTATGTTCAAATGTAAAATTGAAGAATATCTAATAGAAACAACTCAGCAACCACTCTGCAGATGTTCCCTATATACAATTTTAACAGGCTTTTCCGTCCATGTACCTTGGGAGACCACACCAACACCCAACTTGATAGTAATCAGTGTGTTTTGGACTGACAGGACCACCTGATATCTTCAACACTCATTTCCCCAACACTTACTGAATTTACCCTAAGGAGAAATTATCACTTAAATCCTTCAAAATTTGCAGATCAATTAATTCTATCTCAGGTATCTACCTCATATCATCCATTTAGATATTCTTTTACTTCTTTTTCTTTCTTCTATTCTAACTTCTACCAGCAACCAAGAAAAATATTTCACTCATCCCATTTTTATCTTTTCCCTGCCTTATTTCAACTGGGCACAATAAAAGTAGCTGATAAGCATAGTATGGTGATATCGCAAACCTTCTCTCTACAACCCTCCATATTCCAATGATTCACAAATGTGTATTTCTAGCCCAGATTTCTTCTCTGAACTCCAAGCCTGTCTAAATATCCAAATGCCCTGTTCATGACTCCTCTGGGATATCTCAAAACCCCAATGGGTCTAGAAACAAATTCAGGATCTGCCCCACTCCATGTCCAACCAGTGTTGCCCTTGGGCAAATGATCTAGCACCTCCTCCCACATCTTTCACATTCAGAATCCCACTGATTTTAACTTCTGAGGTCATTTAAAATCCATTCACTTATCTCCTTTCCTTCTTTTCCATAGTTCAATCATCTTTTGCCTGAATCACTACTGTAGTAATTTGGACTCCCATACCTCCATCCACTTGCACCATCCCCCATCCATTCTACACACAGCAATCAGTCTGAAATTGTAAATCTAATTAGGTTGTCATTCTAAGAGGAACAGGGAGCCAAGGCAGAATTTAAAGCAAGGACATCATTAATCATTAATATGGCATGATCACATCCTTTTCTAGCTCTCCATCTGCCTCTTAGAAAATCTTCCTCTTCATTTCCTTTGGTATAGCTACTCAGGGTTATTTTTCACCTCTTAGATATTGGAGTCTCCACACCTGAGGATCTCTGCATTTGTTGGTCTACACAGAAGGGCAAATACTGTTTGATTCCACTTATATAAATATCTAGAAAAAGCAAATTCAAAGAGACAAAGTAAATTACAGGTTACCAAGGAGCCAAGATCAGGGGGAGCAGCAAAGGCAAAACGGGAAGTTATTGCTTAGCGGGTACAGAGCTTGTGGTACTGAGAAGGTTTTATAATGAACGGTGGTAATGGTAGCATAATATTATGAATGTAATTGACATCACTGAATCGTACATATGAAAATGGTTAAAATAGGAAATTTTGTATTGTATATATTTTCCCACAATAATAATTTTTAACAAAACAAAATGGAATTTATTTTCTTAACACTACTGATATGGAACAGAACAGTCTAAGAAGTTATCCCATAAAAACTTCTGGTACATAACTTACTTGTAAACTGGAAACTTTATGTACCATGAATTTGTACACTAAAAGTTATTTGATCTTAAGAGTAAACTATCGTCACAGACAGTACGGGTTTACCAGAATACTAGTCTGAATTTTAGGTTATTCATTTTAAAGTGCCAAGAAACAGCAAAACTATAAACAGAGTCCTTAGAAAAACCAAATTCACTGATATCTATCTATTAAACTAAGAAACCCAACAGATTCAATTACAAGAGCTGATAATTTTAAAGCGTGGACAAATCAGAATAATTGTATAAATACTGAACTTATCTGGATATTATGAAAACCCAATTTTTTAAAGTCTGTCATTTTTCTTTTAACTAATAAAAGTATTTCAAATATAACAGTATCATGGATGAAGTCAAGATATCATTTATGCCCCATCAAAGTTACAATACACCAGATAAAAATGGTCACTGTAGGTTTTCCTCAAACATTAACATTTTCTCTATAATGCTTCCATTCTCATTTTTCAGCATAAGTACACCAAAAACCCTCTTGTATAGGATATCCTGTTTTACTGCACTTTGCAGAGCCTGTGTTCTTAACAAATTGAAGGTTTGTGGCAACCCTGCATTCAGCAAGTCTATCAGTGCCATTTTTCTAACAGCAGATGCACACTTTACATCTCTGTGTCATGTCTGATTAAGGTATGTACATTGTTTTTTAGACATAATGCTATTGCATACCTAAGAGAGTACAGTACAGTGTAAACATGACTTTTATATACACGGGGAAACCAAAAAAATTCATGACTTACTTTATTGCAATGTTTGTTTAAGTGCAGTGGTCTGGAATCAAACCTGCAATATCTCTGAAGTATGCCTATACATTCTTTCTTCTTTGTATTTAAATTTCTGATTTCAATTAAGAGTCTTAATCATAATTACTGATAACATGTATGAAGTCAAATATGACCTTTTCATGTTAAAATGTCAAGTTTAGTTTGTTAACATATTTTATGTTCGGTTCTATATAGGGTAACTTTGTGCCACAGCATACCTCAGCTTCCTCCTTAGAACTATATTCCAGAATATGTTGAAATATTACTGAAATATTCTACTCCTGCTGTTCTGTGTTTTATCATTTTCTCTAACTATTCATTCCCTTTTTTCCAGTTGTCTCCACGGAGTATACAAAACTCGTACAAAGTTGATGTGAAGTTCTCATATTTGCACATGTCCTTATCTACCTAACTGGGCAAGTTTAAACAGGACAACCTTTATATTTTTTAATGTCCCCTGAAAGGCCCCATATATATACCTATAGTACTAATACAGAGAAAGAATGATTTATGGCATAAATCTTTAGACTTACTCTTAATTTTTCTTTATATAGTTTATTTCATAAGGAAATCAACTTTTTGCTCTCATTTGGAGCACTTTGTCCCTGAAAATTTTATTACATCCAGAAAGGACACTGTATGCTGTTTCATCTTATGCCCACTTTGACAAATTTGTCTGCTTTATATGCACATATAACCCTATTGGCTTATATGGGGGAAAAAAAGTTTAAAAGGCTGGGAAAAGGGAATTCTATTATGTTGAAGTCTTTAAACAGCATGTTGTGTTCTTTTAACAGTGTTTCATTTATAGGTAATTACTGTATACTTTGAGATAACTGCAATTTCAAATTCATTTGGATATATATCAGAAAAAGTTGTTTTCAAAATAAATTGAGGAGTATAAAAACAATTGAAATATTTTTTTAAAAACTAGAGGAAAGGCTACTGGGAGAGGACAAATTAAAATGCTAAAAACAGACCAACAATATCAGAATTTAACAAAGAATTTTTTAAACACTAAATACTAAGTTTTTTTTTTGAGAAATTTTCACATATATACATTCTATACATGGTATATAATCAATGGCTCACAATATCATCACATAGTTGTGTATTCATCACCCTGGTCATCTTTTAGAACATTTGTATTACTCCAGAAAAAGAAATAAAAAGAAAAAAGAAACAAAACTCATACATACCATATATCTTACCCCTCCCCTTCACTGACTACCAGTATTTCCATCTACCCAATTTTACCCTTTGTCCCATTATTTATTTATTTAACCATATTTTTTACTCATCTGTACATACCCTAGTATAAGAAGCACCAGACACAAGGTCTTCATGATCACACTGTCACATTGTAAATGTTATATCTTTATACAGTCGTTTTCAAGAATCAAGGCTACTGGAACACAGCTCAAAAGTTTCACGTACTTCCCTCTAGCATACACCATAACTAAAAAGGGATATCTATATAATGTATCATAACAACCTCCAGGATAACCTCTCAACTCTCTATGAAATCTCTCAGCCACTAAAACTTATAGTCTCATTTCCCTCTTCCCCTTTTCGGTCAAGGCTTTCTCAATTCCCTTGAGGCTCGGTCCCAGCTCATCCTGGGATTTTTGTCCCACATTATCAGGGAAATTTACACCCCTGGGAATCATGTCCCACATAGGAGGGAGGGCAGTGAATTCACCTGCTGAGCTGGCTTAGAGGCCACACTTGACCAACAAGAGAGGTTTCCTGGGAGTGACCCTTAGGTCTAATTTTAAGTAGCCTTAGCCTATCCTTTGCAGGAATAAGTTTCATAGGGGCATCCTCCAAGATTGAGGACTTGGCCTATTGATTTGGAACTCCAAGATCACAGACTCGGCCTATTGATCTGGTTCTCCCCACTGCTTGCAAGAATATCAGAAATTCTCCAAATGAGGAAACTGAGTATTTCCTCCTTTCTCCCTATTCCCCCAAGTGGACTTTGCAAATACTTCTTTATTCACTGCCCAAATCACTCTGGGATTTATAGGGTATCACACTAACCTGGACAAACCAATAAAATCTCACACCCTATTCAAGATTCCATGTACTTATGGTATTCAACTAAACTGACCACACAAGTTAAATTAGGAAATGAACTACCCAAAATATAAATTTTGTACCCAATAAACACCCTTTAGTCTTGAATAGAAGTTGAAATTTTAAAATATGGACATTATCATCCTTTACCCTGTATTCTGATATAAATGCTGGGATTTTAATTTAAGTTTACTGAACATAGAAAGTGGAGTAAACTTTTTTTTTTAAGTACACATGAAAAACAGTTGAGGATTTTAGTAGAACTCAACCTGAATAAATTAAAGATGATACAGTAACTTAAAAAGGGGGGGGGAGCACAGTAATCTCTAATCTCTGGCTACATACAGCATTCAAATCAAAGGAAATAAATATCCCAATTCCATCTTATGTTGGTCAAACAGATCAGTACTTAACTGTGACAGCCTCACAGGAAAATTAAACTAAGTCTCATTCAGCAGACCACATTTTATAAATCATGGCACATGCAAAGAAAGAAAGTTGGGAAATAACAATGGGGTAAATGATGGTTATTTGCAGGGGAATACAACAGCATAGGGGTCCTTTCAATTCTGGAACCCTCCTACCCACATCATTATCAAAATCAAATATCTCGGCCCAATTTTAATTCTTTCACGGCACATTACATGTTGTACTAAGCACTCCAGTTGTGAAATTCTATGGAAAACAACAAAACAGGATGATAAAGAGTCTGGAAACCATCTTCAAAAATGTCTGAAGAAGAAAAGATTAAGCAAAGGCATGGTAACTAACACTGAGATATTTAAGAACTTGTCTCACAGAAAAGGCTGGGTTGCTCCACAGGGCCGTGAAAACCAATGGAATCAATATATAAAAAGGCTTCCATCCACTTAAATTAATCAAACAGCCCATGTGTTAGTTAGATTCAGTTGTCAACTTGGCCAGGTGAGCATACCTAGTTCTGTTGCTGTGGACACAAGCCAATGGTACGTGAACCTCATCTGTTGCTAATTACATCTGCAGTCGGCTAGGAGGCGTGTCTGCTGCAATGAGTGACGTTTGACTTAATTGGCTGGCGCTTCAATGAGAGAACGCAATGTAGCACAGCCTAGCAGCTCGGCATTCGTCATCTCAGCATTCCTCATCTCAGCACTTGCAGCTCAGCCCAGGCCTTTGGAGATGCAGAAAGAAGTCACCCCGGGAAAAGTTGTTGGAACCCAGGGGCCTGGAGAGAAGACCAGCAGAGACCATCCTGTGCCTTCCATGTAAGAAAGAACCTCAGTGGAAAGTTAGCTGCCTTTCCTCTGAAGAACCACAAAATAAATCCCCTTTTATTAAAAGCCAATCCGTCTCTGGTGTGTTGCATTCTGGCAGCTAGCAAACTAGAACAGCCTATTTCTCAAAATTAATGGTCCATAAAATTCCTACTTTGAGTGCAAGTATGGACCAATTAAATGACCTCCAAGAATCCCCAAAATTTGACATCAGAGTCTATTTCAGTTTCATCCATGCATACAGAAAGGGCTTTTTTAAAAGAGTACTAATAACAGTCTTCCACTAAGCACTAACTGGAACATCAAGTGAACATCAAGGGAATTTGGGAAATAACAGCTTTAATAAAGTTAAATTGACTGGTTTGTTACAAGACTCTAGAGGCCTTAATAAGCGAGCATGCGTTATGTATTTACAAGCAGAAAATATAGTATAACGCATCTCCCACCCAAACTTACTTGGCCACAGAATATTTTTATGTGAACATATCTTGGGACTAGTTTTCAAGAAATAACTAGAAATTTTAAAAAAAGGAAAACAAAAAGATACATTTGTGCTGACACCTACTGACTCCTCTCTTGGTATAAATCACACAACTATTCTGCAACGTTTGTCACTTAATGTTCTAGTTTGCTAGCTGCTGGAATGCAATATACCAAGAAGGAATGGCTTTTTAAAAGGGGAATTTAATAAATTGCTAGTTTACAGTTCTAAGGCCGAGAATGTCCCAATTAAAACAAATCTATAGAGATGTCCAATCAAAGGCATCCAGGGAAAGATACCTTGGTTCAAGAAGGCCAATGAAGTTCAGGGTTTCTCTCTGACGTGAGAAGGCACAGGGTGAACACAGTTAAGGTTTCTCTCTAGGCTGGAAGGGCACATGGTGAACACGGCATCATCTACTAGCTTTCTCTCCTGGCTTCCTGTTTCACGAAGCTCCCCGGGAGGCATATTTCTTCTTAATATCCAAAGGTCGCTGGCTGGTGGATTCTGCTTCTTGTGGCTATGCCGTTCTTCTCTGCTCTCTCTGAATCTCTCCTTTCTCCAAAATGTTTCCTCTTTTATAGGATTCCAGTAAACTCATCAAGACCCACATAGAATGGGTACAGACATGTCTCTATCTAATCAAGTTTAATATCCACATTGATTGAGTCACATCTCCATGGAGATAACCCAGATTCTAACCTATAGCAATGAATAGGGATTAAGAGAAACAGTTGCTCCCACATGATTGCTGAGGATTAAATCATGGCTTTTCTAGGGTACATAAATCCTTTCAAACCAGCACACCTAATATTGACATCCCTTGCTTTACTTAATCAAACACGTCATTGTTTTTGTGATTTACATAATAATCCATTATCTGTCAAACTAGTCCTATTTTAGGTGTTTTCTTGTTAACAATTATAATGCCGCAATAAGCAGCCTTACGAGTATGGCATAATTTTGGTTACTTGAGTATATGTACATGATAAATACGTATGTATATATATTATAAATATGATATGAACTATGGTACTATCTACTAAGACAGAATGGGAAGTTAATAGATTTCTGGAAAGACAGTTTATTTCTGGACACGGTGAATTTAAGATACTCATGAAATAACCTAGATAGCTGGCAAAATGGGACTAAAGCACAGATGGGATGATTGGCTTACAAAGGCTAATATCTGACCTACCCTATTTAATTCTGAGAACCACAGAGACTAGAGAAAATACAGCAAAGAGATGGGCCTAAATGGAATTCTGAGAAACATTCAAAATTGGTCACATGAAGAGGAACCCAGAGGGTATAAATGCAAAGTTACAGTCAAAAAGAATCAGAAGCCATATGCTAGAAGCTAAGGGAAGAATGAGGTCAAATAAAAGACTCTGTCATTTACTTCTTATATGGGTAAGTTACTTAATATTTTATTACTTCATGAAGTAAAGATTAAATGAGATAACATATGTAAACCCTATGTGACATGTTCAATAAATACTGGCTGTTATTTTCAACATCATTAGGATGTCCAAAATACCTTCTGGATTATTTTTAGGTAACTTAGCAAGTGTTGTAAGGATAGAGATCCAACTGGAAAGGACTGTGAGGGATAAAAAGTAGACAATCTAAGAATTTTGGCTATGAAGGGATGTGTAGTTCATGAAAGGCACTCATTTCCCTTCTCTCTCTTTAAAGAGCAAGAACTAGAAGGATAGGCGGTTGTGTCTGGGAGGTGGGATGTCTGAACCAGTGACTCTAGAAATAGTACAGAATGGGTGGTAAGGCCAAAGCTGGGCCACAACAGTGAATGAATGAAGTCGAATGGAGTTAAGGAAGTGAGAGATCAGGACACTGTATGGATTCTTCAAGTGCAAATTAAATCACCCAGGTTAATAGGTGCTGAAAGCGGAGAGAAAGACTTTCACCTGGCTGTAAGAGCATCTAATTAATTTTTTTTTAAATAATGGCTGTAAATAATCTATTTCAAAGGTGGATCATTTAAGGATCCACAATCTTCCTATCTTAAGAGAAATAACAATATTTGTTTGAATATTAGTACTGATTCTATTTTTGAATGAGATTTATTTTGGTATTAATTTTTTATTAGAGAAATTATAAGTTTACAGGAAAACCATACAGAAAAATAGAGTTCCTATATATCCCCCGCCATTAACTTACTGCATTAGTGATACCTTTGCTGCAATTGATAAAAAAATATTAAATTATACTATCAACTACAGTCCATTCTTTACATTAGGGTTCACTGTGTTATATAGTCTTACTTTTTCTAATTATTATTTTTATTCTAGTAACACATATACAACCTAAAATTTTCCCTTTTAGTCACATTCACACATAGAATTTAGTGTTATTACATTCACAATGTTGCGATACCATCATCATCGATTACAAAAAGCTTTCCATTTCCCCAATCAGAAATTCTGTACAATTAAAGCATTAACTTCTCATTCTCTACCCTCACCCCGCCTCTGATAACCTGAATTCCAGTTTATGGTTATGAATTTACTTATTCTAATTAGTTCACATTCGAGATCATGCAATAACTGAATTTTTCCGTCTGGCTTACTTCATTCAACATAACGTCTTTAAGACTCATCCATGTTGCCACATGTATCAGAACTTCATAATACTCATCTTGTTCATTCATTCATCCATAGATGAACACCTGAGCTACCTCCATCTTCTGGCTACTGTGAATAATGCCATGATGAACATTGGTATACAGTCCCTGCTTACCAATCTTTTGGTTATATATCTAGAAGTGGGATTGCCAGGTCATGTGATTTCCTTCCTGAGGAACCATCAGTTTCCCCAGTGGCTCAACCATCTTACACTACCACTGACAATGAAAAAGTGTTCCTATTTCTCCACATCCTCCCCAACAGCTATCTTTTGCTTTTTGAATGTAGCCATTATAGTGTGTATGTAACAGAATTTCACTATGATTTTGATTTGTACTTCGCTAATGATGTGGAACATTCATTTTAGTTTCCTGGTTGCCAAAGCTGATCCTCTGCAAAAAGTAATGAAGAAAAGACTACATTTGATAGCTAATTTCCAAAGTCTCTAGTTTCCTAGCTGACAAAACAAATACCATGCAATGCTTTGGCTTAAACAATGGGAATGTATTGGCTAACGGTTTTGTGGCTAAGAGAAGTCCAAAATCAATGTGTCATCAAGGCAATGCTTTCTCCACACATGACTCTGGCATTCTGGGCCTGGGTGCCAGCAATCCTTGGTCCTTGGCTTTTCTGACATATGGCAATGTGTATGGCAGTCTCTCCTGACTTCTCAGTTCCATTGACTTTCAGCTTTTGACTGCTCCCTATGTTTTTTTTCTCTCTTTGTGGTTTTCCCTTTAAGATATTCAGTAATAGGATTAAGACCCATCCTGATTTATCTGGGCCACACCTTAACTAAAGTAACGGCATCAAAAGGTCCTATTTACAAGAGTTTACACCCACAGGAATGGATTAAGATTTAAAACATGGTTTTCTGGGGTACTAATACTAGCTACTAGCCATCACAGCATCTTTTTGTGTGCTTTTTGGCCATTCGTATATCTTCTTTGAAGAAATGTCTATTCAAGTTTTTTTGTTCATTTTAAAATTGGTTTTTTTTTGTTTTGTTATTGAGTTGTAAGAATTCTTTATTTAATTTGGATGTTAAACTTTTATCAGATACGTGGTTTCCAAATATTTTCTCCTATTCCGTAGGCTATCTTTTTATACTTTCATGATAATGTCCCTGATGAAAAAAGTTTTTAGTTCTGATGAAGTTCCATTTATCTAGCTTTTCTTTTGTTTCTTATACTTTTGGTGTCAAGTTTAAGAAACCATTACCTAACATGAAATCCCAAGAGGCTTCCTTATGCTTTCTTCTATATAATTTTGGTTCTTATATATAGGTCTTGGCCCACATTCATTCTTTTACATGTGGATATCCAGTTTTCCCAGCAGCATTTGTTGAAGAAACTATTCTTTACCCATTGAGTGAACTTGGCACCCTAATTAAAATCAAAAGACACAGATGTAAGGGTTTATTTTTTTTTTTAACTCAATTCATTTCTGTGAGGTCAGTAGTAATAACCATCCACCCCCAATTCTGAATTTAGTTATTGCATTCTTTTTTTTTTTATACGTCAGTCTATCAAAAGTCTTACTAATTTCTTACTGGCATTTTCAAAGAATGAACTATTGCTGTCATTAATGCTAGTGTTTTCTTAATTCTCTATTTCATTTGTCACTACTTTAATATTTATTTCCTTTCTTCAGCTCACTCTGGGTTTAGTTTTTTTTTCTTCAAGGATTCCCCTGTGGTGATATTTGATCTTTTTTTTCTTAAGCATTTAGAGCTGCATCCTAAAAGTTTTGGTATGCATGTTCTCATTTTCATTTACCTCCCGATATTTCCTAATTTCCCCTGGAATTTTTTTTGACACATCACTTGTTTAACACTGTATTTTTTCATAGTCACATATTTGTGAATTTTCAATTTCTTTGTTACTGATTTCTAGCTTCATTCCACTGTGATCAGAGAAGATACAGTGTTACGATTTCAATATTTTCAAACTTTATGAAATTTGTTTTGTGATCTACCATATGCTCTATTCTAGAGAATGATCCACCTGCACTACAGATGAATATGTATTCTGCTGTGTTGCACTGAGTGTTCCATATGTATGTTATGTCTAGTTGGTTTACAGTATCGTTTAATTCTTCTCTTTCCCTATTGACCTTCTGTGTAAATGTTCCATCCATTACTGAAAGTGGTATATTAAGGTCTCCTATTATTAATGTGCATTTGCTTCACAGATTTTGGGGCTCTGGATTAGGTCCATATATATTTATGTCCAATGTCTTCCTGCTAAATTGACCCTTTATCAGTACATAGCGATTTTGTTTGTCTTTTGTAACAGTTTTTTACTTAAAGTCTCTTTTATCTGATATTAGTACAGCCACCACAGCTCTTTTGTGGTTACTACTTGCATACTTAGTACTTTCAATCTGCTCAGGTCTTTGAATTTAAGATGAGTCTCTCTTAAACAGCATATAGTACGGTCAGGCTTTTTAAGTCATTTAGTAAGTATCTGTCTTTTGAATGGAGATTTTAATCCATTTACATTTGGGATCACTACTGATAATGCAGGACTTCTGCTATTTTGTGATTTGGTCTTTAAATCATACCTTTTTTGGGGATCCTCAATTCTTCCATTAATGTCTTCTTTCACATTTATTTTTCCATATTGTACTATTTTTAATTCATTCTCATTTCTCTCTGTGCATACTTTTCATATTTTCATTAAAATTATCATGGGACTTAAATTTAACATCCCAAATCTATTAACAATCATGTTTGATTTGATACTAAATAAATTTCAATAGCGTACAAATATTCCATTCCTAGACACTTCCATCCTCCCATCTTTTTACTGCGCTTGTAACAAATAATTTCTTTATATATTGTATGTCTAAAACCATAGATTTATCATTATGTCTTATGCATTTGCATTTTAGAACCTGTAAAAAGTGAAGATACATGCCAAAAATACAATAGCACTGGCATTTATAATTACTCATGTGGTTATGTTTTATGGAGCTCTTAATTTCTTTAAGTTGCTTCAATTCATTATCTATAGTGTCCTAGACTCTAGCACTGCTGATTTGACAGGTCTAGTCTAGCAACAAACTCCCTTGTAACTAGGAGTGACTTACTCTCTTATTTTTCGAAAGACAGTCTTGCCAGATAAAAATTCTTGGCTGGCAATTGTTTTTTTTCTCAGCACTTTATATATTTTCCCCCACCACCTTCTTGCTTCCATGGTCATTTTTTTTTTTCCTTTCAGCATGGGCAGGCTCCAGGAATCAAACCCAGGTCTCTGGCATGGCAGGCAAGAATTCTGTTGCTGAGCCACTGTTGCCCACCTACTTCCACAGTTTCTGATGCAAAATCAGCACTTAATCTTATTGGGACTCCTGTGGTACTTAACATGTTGTTTTTCTCTCACAGCTCTCATCCTGGGCATTTGACAGTATTACTATTATATGCCTGGGTGTGACTCTCTTTAAGTTTAACCCATTTCAGTTTCCTTGGGCTTCTTGAAAGTGCATACTCATATCTTTCATTAAATTTGGAGAGATTTCTGCCATTCTTTCTTTCTTTTCCTTCTGGGACTTCCATGATGTCTATATTGTAAGCCTGATAGTGTCCCAGAGGTCTCATCAGCTGTGCTCACTTTCAAAAATTGTTTTCTTTCTACTCCTAAGCCCGGATCATTTCAATTGCCTTCTATATACTGATTCTTCCTTAGGCCAGTTCCAGTCTGCTACTAAAAACCTCTAAGGAATTCTTCCCTTCAGTTACTGTGGTTTTTTCTCTAGTATTTCTGTTTGGTTCCTTTTTTTCCCTCCAATAGTTTTAACAATTTCTTATTTTATTACAAAACATACCTTCTATTATATTTCTGTCACACGAACACATTACATATTCCATACTTATCTTTTGGACTAGTCCTTGTTTTAACATAGTTACAAGTTCAGCTTGCCCCAAAATACTGATATTTTTACCACATCTTTCAACAGAAACCAAAATGACTGAAACACTTTGTACATCCTTTTTTTTTTTAAAAGTTCCCTGCACATAAGGTTGTCCAACTTGTTGAAAATCTGTTTGCTGCATTTAATCTTCACATCTTCACAAACATCAATTTGTAAAAGTGCTTTTAAAGATTCAAAATAATTTTTCATCAAGCATCACTGATGCATTTTTCCAACTGCTGGAGATTTGGTCTTATTGGCATTTTGACTTCATTTAAAACAGTAGAACAAAACAAACATCTGTCAGTCAGAGGAGACCTCAGTACTGAGTCCCTGGCACTACCACCACTGCTGTCAGATGTCATGTCTCCACGCCTGTTTGGTTCCTTTTTAAAGTTTCTCTTTAATGAAATTATCATATTATGCATTCATTATCTTCCTGATATTCTTTAGTTCTTTCTCTATGTTTTCTTTCCTCTTATGAGTATACTGAAGATCATATACATATTTTTGGGGGGAGTGCATGGTCCAGGAATAGAAGCTGGGTCTCCTGCATGGAAGGCAAGCATTCTACCGCTGAATCACTTATGCACCCTGAAGTTCATATTTTTAAAGTTTTTACCCATTATGTTCACACAGACTGGTCTCCTTCATTGATGGTTCCTGGATTTATATCTTGTTTCTTTGGATGGGCCATCATATCCTGTTTTTTTTTTTTTTTGTCTTATAATCTTTTGGTGTACACTGTATATTTTCATATTTTAAAGTGCTAACTGTGATTTAGTCCCTAAGCTGTCCATTCCTTAAGTGGGTACTCAACTAGTGAAATGATACAGATTTCCTTGAGTGCCAGGAACTAACAAAAATAAACAAACCAAAGCAAACACCTTTCAGTCTTTGGAAATTTCAGTATGTGCTGGCTGGTTCTCTCCTTCACAGAGTTTAGATCTCCTATCAAGAAGATGAGCGCAAGATGAATTCAAAGCACAGGGAACTTTCCATCTTTTCTCTTTCTGAGTACTGTCCTAGGTTCATGACTTGAGGAACTGCCTTGTTTACAGAAATTCAAATGCCTCCCTCTACTCTGTTTGACACAGACTTTCTCCCCTTCCCCAGTGTTCCAGTGTATGACTTAAAGCAGGTAAATCTCTGAGCCAGGCTGCCTCAATATAAGTGTGTCTTATACTGCTTTTGCCTGCAGAGCAAGTTCCGGAAAGCTGAATCACAGAGGAGTTTCCAGGTTCAGTTTTTCAGACTGCCACTCTGAAGACTGCCACTGACATACCGACACCCTAGTATGTGCCACAGGGGTTACTCTGCTACCACTGGAACAGGGCCAAGGACCTATATGGGAATGCAGGCTGGCTCTGCAACACACTGGGAAGGGATTGGAAGAAGGGCTAGCAAGGACAAAGTTTCACCTAATGTTTTCAAAGGTATGCTTTACTGATTTGGCTCTGGATCAGTTACTGTAACCCTTTAACAGTTTCCTGGAATTTTGAGGAAGATAGCTCTGCCACTTTTAGCTAGTTGATCAAAGATTCTGTAAGGGAACGTGGGCACCCTAGATTTTTTATTATGTCACCATCCTGATCAACCAAAACACCACTGAATTTTTTAAATCTGACGGTTTGTAGACAACACTATAAGGAAGAAAAAGGGGACAATAAAGCAGAGATCCTCCAAAAAGTAAGCCTTATGTCTATGGGTGTTAACATAAGAGGAAAAGGAGGATACTGACCTCATGTTCCAGGTTGTGGGTTATGGAATAACACAAATAGCCAGACCCTAAAAGAGCTTTAAGAAGATTTAGTCTTTAAGAGAGGACAAAGAGGTTGAAGGAATGCGATGGCAGGCTACAGAGGAGTGCAACAGGACTCCCAGGGTGCTCAAAAAAGAATCTGAGTGAACAAACAAGTGGGGTAAGGTAGGGTAGTGATCACAGAAGAGGATGTACAAAGCAGCAACGGAGATCTTAGTTCAGAAAGTACAGGACTCAGCTCACTACTTTCCAAGATTCAGCTGTGGCTCTTACACTGGACTACAGTGCCAAGAATTTCTTTAATAGTTATCTAGCCAATTAAACTTTCTGTTTTCTCCTAGTGCATCATTTTCCTGACAATTCCTAAATTAAAAACAGGGAAGAATATAAATTCTTAAAGCTTCAGTGAGCATAACTACATCACTACTCCATTTTAACATTAAAAAAACCCGTATGTCCTCCTTAATTTCACCTCAAATATTCAAAAAATCTAGATAATACTTCTGCGTAGAAATGCAGTCTTATACTTGCTTGCACTTCTATAAATTATGACCAAACACATTTAGCAGGTGCTAAATTGAAGATACTTAAAGCAAGATAATTCAAATCATTTGTAATGGGAATGCAAGAAATTCAGGTTTTATAAGAAAAGACTAAAGCTGCTTAAGTTAAGTTGATTGCTGTTGAAAAATGTTAAAAGATAAAAATAAAGCAGTGATTAAAATGTCAGTATCTTCTAAAAATAAAGACTATATCTGAATTAAAGAAAAGTTTAAAACACTTAAAAATAAAATGATAAAAATTTAGCTTTTCTAGTTTAATATTTTAAAACTCATTAAAATTTAGATGATCCTGGGTATTACTTAGTAGTAATTACTTATTTTCTAGTACTTGGTTAAAAGTATTAGATTTGGATTTTGCTTGCAGTGTGGCAAGTAAGATATGAAATATACAGTAAACTAAATTATTTAGACCTAGAGAAACTTGCATATGTACATCAGAAAATAGGGAAACATATGTACTGTTCATAAAAGCAAAAACCTGGAGACCACATGGATATCCACTAATAGAACCTATAAATAAACAGTATACGCATACAAAATGAATCAACATCAGCTATACATTTAAACATGGATGAATTTTAGAAAGACTGCTAAGTGATAAAAACAGAAATACATATAGTATTCTATTTTTATAAGATTAATTTTTTAAAAAACACTTATAAGAAAGGAGAGGTGGGCAGCAGGCAGAGTTCTTGCCAGCCATGCTGGAGACCCGGGCTTGATTGCCAGTACCTGCTATGTAAAAAATAATAATTAATTAATTAATTAATTAATTAAAAAAGAAAGGAAGAAAGAAAGGAGAGGTTAGCACTCCCCTAACAAGAATGGAAGACATTATTATAAAATGATCCAAATAATGCATATTTTGTAAAGGCACTGAACACCTTACTGGCACGTAATCATGGTTTTACCATATTGAAGTTAAAAAAAAACAAAAACAGTTCCTATTAGTTATAGATACATATTTTTATAGGTGAAGTGATAATTATGTTTGGAATTTTAAAATATTGCATTGAAAAAATAGACGCATGATAGAAAGGTACAAATATACTTTCTCTTTACTTTTTATAATAAAAAATGAATGAAATCCAGCAAACCTATACAACACGAAGTAAAAATACAAAGAAAAGCGAAATCCTTACATTTATGGCCAAATGATCTTTGATCTAGGTGTCTCGTCAACCCAATCCGGAAAGAAGAGTTTCTTCACATACGATGCTGGGAAAAGTGGATGTTCATATGAAAAGAAAGAAAGTGGATCCTTAGCTCACTCTAAACGCAAAAATCAACTCAATGGACCAACGAACTAAACATAAGAACCAGACTATAAAGCTCCTACAGGAAAACATAGGAAAGCATCTCCAAGACCTTGTGTGAGGAATGGCTTCTAGGACTTTACAACCAAAGCACAAGCAAAAAAGAAAAAATAGATAAATGAGATCTCACTGAAATTAAAAACATTGGTACAGAGGACTTAATCATGAAAGGAAAACTACACAATGAGAGAAAATATTTGAAATCATATATTTAATAAGCGTTTAATACCCAGAATATATAAAGAACTCCTACAACTCAACAACAAATTTAACAACCCAATTTAAAAAATGGGTAAAAGACTTGAATAGACATTTATCTGAAGAAGATACACAAATGGCTAAAAGCACATGAAAAGATGCTCAACATAGTCAACAGGGAAATGCAAATGAAAAACACAAAATACTATTTCATACCCACTACAATGGCTACTATAAAAAAGACAGAAAATCACAAATGTTGGAAAGGAGGTAGGGAAATAAGGGACACTCATTGATTGTCGGTGGGAATGTAAAACGGTGCAGCCACTGTGGAAGACAGTTTGTTGGTTCCTCAGAAATTTAAGCATAGAAGTACCTTATCACCCAGCCAACCCACTTCTAACTACATACCCAAAAGAATAGAAAGCAGGGACTCGTATATTAGCATACTGATGTTCATAATGGCATTATTCACAAATACCAAAAGATCAAAGCAAACCCCAAGTGTCCATCAGTCAACAAGTGGAGAAACAAAAGATGCTATATACACTAATGGAATATTATTCAACTCTAAAAAGGAAAAAAGTTGTGATATACATGACAGTATGGAAGAGTCCTGAAGAAATTATATTGAGTGAGACAGGCCAAAGAGAAATGTTAAATTATTGTATGATATCACTGATACAAACTAATCAGAATAAGCAAATTCATAATTGGGAACTGGAATCAACTTACCAGGGAATAATGGTAGGGATAGGGAATGTGGAATTAATGCTTAAATTTGTCCAGTGCTTTTGTCTGGGGAGATGGAAAAGCTTTGGTAATGGATGGTGATACAGCATCACGACACTAAGAAGGTAATTAACAGCACTGAAATACATATTTGAATGTGGTTAAAAGGAGAAAATTTGGGTTGTATGTTACATATATATATGTATTTATATATATATAAATCCACAGGGAATGGTGTAACAGTGGCTCAGAGGCAGATTCTGGCCTGCCATGCCAGAGACTCAGCTTCGATTCCCAGAGCCTGTCCATTCAAAAAAAAAAACAACCACAGAGCTGTACTGCACAGTGAATCCTAATTAATAATACAATTATAAAAATGTTCTATCATCAACTATAACAAATATACCACACTAATGCAAGATGCTAGTAACAGGGTGGTATATGACAACTCTATTTCATGCATGATTTTTCTATAAACGTACAACTTTTCTAATAAAAAACAACTGCAACGAGGAGAAAGCCACCAAAGCAAAGAGGAAGACAGAAGTCAGAAGCTAGAAGCAATAAAACCTGGAAAAAAGGGGAGAGACACCAGCTTTGAGAAAGTGCTGACCTGTGTTGTGTGGCTGGATCACATCTGCTCCCAACCCACAAAGGCATAACACCGACCTGCTGCCACAGCTCTACACATGCGCTCAAAGGACCCGACACCCCAGACCAACGCACAAGGTTACACCCTCCAGACCTGTGCACACACACAGCTGCATCCTCCCTGGCCGCTAAATGCCCCGTTCATAAGCATCAGCATACCATCCCCAACCTGCGCTTATACCTGCCCTGAAACAAATCACTGCAGTTGTGCCCCACCCCGTACCCTGCTCCCTTTTGTACATCCATCCTGCAAACACAAGGCCTTAGACTACTGAAAGAAATCAACTCCCGAAGTAAATTAATCAAGATATTTAAATGTGACGAAACAACAGACGATCCCTAACTATATCACAATGCAGACAATATAGCCCCGCCTAACAATCGAATTAAAACACCAGAGGAGGCAAAAACATTGGAATAACTAAGCAAAGATGCTCATACAACCCTACTTAATAAAATAAGTGGGATGGCAAGTGACATAAGGAGATCAACAAGAGAGTAGAAGAGCATAAAGAGGAATTTGAAAGAATAAATAGAAAAATAGTGGATATCACAGAGATTAAAGATTCTGTTGACCAAATACAAAACACATAAAGGCACACACACCAGATCTGAAGACACAGAAGAAAGAATAAGCAATACAGAGGACAGGACAACTGACTTCAAAGACTCAAAACAGCAAATGGCAAAAAAGAGGAAAAATCTGAACTGGATCTCAGGGAAATAATAGACAAAACAAAGCGCACAACTATGAGAATCACTGGTGTCCCAGGAGAAGACTGGAGTAAAGGGCTAGGAAGAGTAGCTGAGGATAAAATGGGGGATACTTTCCCAACCTTTATAAAGGTCATAATATACAAGTCAAAGAAGACCAACAAACTCCAAACAGAATAAATCCAAATAGGCCTTCCCTGAGACACATACTAATCAGTCTGCCAAATACTGAAAAGAAGTAGAAAATCCTGAAAGCAACAAGAGAAAAACAATCTACAAGGGAAACCAAATAAGACTGAGTTCAGACTACTCAATTAGCACCATGGCGGCGAGAAGGCAGGGGTATGATATATTCAAGATCCTGAAAGAGAAAGACTTCCAGCCAAGAATTCTGTACCCAGTCAAACTGTTCTTCAAAACTGAGGGAGTTGCAGCCGTAAGACAAAATAAAGTTATGAGGTATGCAACAACATGGATGGACCTTAAGGACATCATGCTGAGTGTGACTAGCCAAAAACAAAAGAACAAATACTATATGGTCTCACTGATATGAACTGGCATTAGTGAATAAACTTGGAATATTTCGTTGGTAAGAGACCATCAGGACATAGAAATAGGGTAAGATATTGGGTAACTGGAGCAGAGGGGGGTGCTGACTGTGCAAAAGGACTGAATATAAAAACTCAGAAATGGACAGCACGATGCTACCTAACTGTAATACAATTTTGTTAAAACACTGAATGAAGCTGAATGTGAGAATGATGGAGGAGGGCTGGGGGCATAAATGAAATCACAAAGAAAGACAAAAAAGATTGAGATAGTATAATCTGTATAATGATAATGACTAAATGTGCAAATTTAAAAATGTTTTTGCATGAGGAAGAACAAAAGAATGTCATTGCAGCAGGGTGATGAAAATAGATGGTAATTAATATTTTAAAATTTCAACTTATGTGTGAGACTAAATCAAAAAATGTTTGTTTGGTACAGAGTTTATATTTTGACTAGCGCATCTCCTAATATAACTTATGTAGATAGTTGGTTGAACAACATAAGTACACGGAACCTTGGGTAGGACATTAGATTTTATTGGTTTGTCCAGAGTGATGCCCCGATGAATCCCAGAGTAATTTGATCAGTGAGTGGAAAAGTATTTGCAAAGTCCCCTTCGGGGAATGGTGAGAAAGGGGGAAAATTCAACCTCCCCAAGTTGAATTCTTGATATTCTCACAAGCAGTGCAGACAACCAAAGCTACAGGCTGAGTCCCCAGTCTTGGGGTTTGTTTACATGAGACTTAACCCCACAAAGGATAGGTCAAGCCTACTTCAAATTATACCTAAGAGTCACCCCCAAGAGAACCTCTTTTGTTGCACAGATGTGGCCTCTGTCTCCAGCCAACACAACAAGCAAACTCATCACTCTCCCGCTTTCTACGTGGGACATGACACCCAGGGGTGTGTCATGGGACAGAAATCCTAGAATGAGCTGAGACTCAGCATCAAGGGATTGAGAAAACCTTCTCCACCAACAAGGGGAAGAGTGAAATGAGACAAAGTGTCAATGGCTGTGAGATTCCAAACAGAGAGGTTATTCTGGAGGCTATTCTTACGCACTGAGTAGCTATTACCTTATTATTCAAGATGTAATGGAGAGGCTGGAGGGAACTGCCTGACAATGTAGAGCTGTGTTCCAGTAGCCATGTTTCTTGATGACTGTATAATGATATAGTTTTCACAATGTGACTGTGTGATTGTGAAAACCTTGTGTCTGATGCTCCTTTTATCTACCTTGTCAACAGATAAGTAGAATATACGGAATAAAAATAAATAATAGGGGGAACAAATGTTAAAATAAATTTAGTTTGAAATGTTAATGATCAATGAAAGGGAGGGGTACGGGGTATGATATGTATAATTTTTTTTCTGTTTTCTTTTTATTTTTTTCTGAATTGATACAAATGTTCTAAGAAATGATCATGATGATGAATATGTGATGATACTGTGAATTACTGATTATATATGTAGAACAGAATGAGCATATGTTAAAACGTTTTTTCTTGTAATTTTTTTAAAAAAATAAAAAAACACTACAGAAAATACTAAAAACCACTGAATTGTTCACTTTAAATTGGTGAGTGTTAGGGTGTGTGAATCATATCTTTTTTTTTTTTTTTTTTTTTTTTTTAAAGAGAGAGGGAGGAAGGGAAGGAAAGACAGAGAAGGAAGGAAGGATGGAAGAAAGGGAAACATCTTTAAACATTTTCTTGTTTTATTATATTTTGTTTGTTTGTTTGTTTTTTACATGGGCTGGGGCCGGGAATCGAACCAGGGTCCTCCGGCACGGCAGGCAAGCACTCTTGCCCGCTGAGCCACTGCGGCCCGCCCATCTTTATATGATTTAATAAACACTCTCTAAATAGAGTTGCTTATGTATGTATATAAAGAAAAAAATCTGTGATCAAATTGATTTGTAGAAGCCACGGATTCTTTTCATAACCAACAGCAAAACACAGGCATACACAGACAACTTATCACCACATAAAGTAGGCATCTTTATGAAAGGCTCCACAAACAATCCATAGTCAGCTCATGGACTCCAAAAGACCAACCTGAACCAGCATGCCAATGACATTACCCTCATGCTTAGAATGGGGCCTGGTCACTCCGACACAGCATAAGGAATACTGGCAGAGAATAAACCAAGAACAAAATATCAAATTCTTGCACTGCAAAAAAAAATAAACTCTCCCATTACCTGGAAGATGCAAGTTTTATTCTCAAGGTTTTCATTATCATCGTCATCAGCAACAACACAGAAGAGTGACCAATGGGAAGTAAGTTAACTGCAGATTTTTCCTTGCACCAACAATATATTTCCACAAGTTAGACTCTTCAAGAAGATACGCTTGCCATGTTTATCCTGTAACTGTTCCTA
Organism: Tamandua tetradactyla; assembly: GCF_023851605.1. Lineage (NCBI taxonomy): Eukaryota > Metazoa > Chordata > Mammalia > Pilosa > Myrmecophagidae > Tamandua > Tamandua tetradactyla. The sequence continues at coordinate 192,814,314 of NC_135327.1, read as the reverse complement.
TCATGCGGTTTACTGCTACAGAACCCCAGGGGACCAAATATTGCAAAAATGAGGCACTAGGGAAATTCGAAATAACAGTAATAACTAATATTTATATATTGCTTACTAGGTACCAGTAACTATTTTAAGTGCCTCGCACATAATTAATTCATTCTCAGAACTCTAAAAATTAGACAACATTATTATCTCTATCTTACGGATGAAAAACATGAAGTACAGAAAGATGAGGCAATTTGCCCAAGACTGCACAGCCAGCTGGAACCCAAATCCATCACTAGGAAACACAGCCTTGAAATATAGAGCCAGCTGAGGATGTGATCTGAATGAAGCAAGTACCTCACCTTTCTAGGCTTTAACCTTTTCATCTGCAAAAAGGAATAAAAAATTCATTTGAAGATTTCCCTATACTTCAAAATTAAGGTGCCACCGACATACTTATGTACATAACTCAGATATATTCAGTGCTTACTATATGGTTTTCTCTTCACTATACAGCCTTATGAGGTAAGTACTATTTTCTGCATTTTACAAAGAAGGAAATTTAGAAAAATTAGATTAACTTGTCTAAGGCTGCAACAATAGTGGTAGCCGAACTAAGACTCATAACTAGGTCTGCCCAACTCCAAAGCCCATTATCTTAATGACCACCATAAAACATGAAACACTGGCAAGAGATAAAGATCCCCAAAGTGATGATATCTCTTGTCTTAGAAAGCTATTGCATCAAAGATAATATATAAAATAATACAAATTGTTGCATAAGCAGATTAAAAAAATAACTAGAGCTCATTCTCCGCGGGCGGCGCTCCTGCCGCCAGCCAGCCAGCCCTCCTCTCCCTCTTTCTCCATGGGCGGCGCTCCCACCGCCAGCCGGCCAGCCCTCCTCTCCCTCTTTCTCCGCCGGCGGCACTCCATCCGCCATCTTATCCTTCCCTTTCTCCTCCTCCTCCGGCGGCTCTCCAACCACCACCATGCCCTCTGCCGCCTTCACCAGCTCCTCCGCCACCGTCCTCGACAGCCTTGCCACCCTCACCTTTCTTCCTCCAGAACAGCTACTAGGGGAGTGGAGACGATACAGAGCACCTCCCGGAGCCACGACGGAGATCAAAGGGACGGCGTACCCCTTCCTGGAACGGCTGACTGTCTGGGAGAACCAGCTCCGGTGAGATCGCCGAGGGGCGCGGGCTTTCCCGGGCAGGACTGCAAGCCGCCGGAGTCCCTCCCTTCCTCCTTCCCAGGCCAGCTGGCAGAATTGGGCAGGCGGTCCCCTCGGGCCGCGGCGGCTGGCGCCCCCACCACGCGAGGCCTCCCGGACCAACTGAGAGAGTTGGGTCAGAAATCCCCAGACCGCGGAGAACGGTGACCGGAGGGGTCCCTTCCAAACACGTGACTCCCCAGTCCGGCTGGGAACGGTGCACTTTCCCGGTCCGCGGCGGGTGGCGCCCTCCCGTCACGCTTGGCGCCCCGGGCCGACTAGGAAATTCGGTCGGGCGCTCACCCAGGCTGAGGCGGCCGGCGACCCTCCCCGCGTTCGGACCCCCGGGCTGGCTGGCACTCTTCCAAGCTGCTTCGGCTGGCGAACCTCCCCCACTACGAGAGTTTTCCAAGGTTAAAGGTCCCACAGCACCTTTTGCTGGTGGAACCCGCAGACAAACGTGTGCCACGAGCGCAACCTACTGGGAAGGATAGGAAAGACAGAACCCAGAGATTACACAGAAGGATCTTTCAGCCTGTTGGGTCCAACACCCAGGTAAGTCTGACTAAATGCCCAGACGCCAGCAGAGGATAATGGATCACGCTCAGAAAATTGAAAATATGGCCCAGTCAAAGGAACAGACCAATAGTTCAAATGAGATACAGGGCCTGAAACAACTAATGCTGAATATACGAACAGAAATGGAAAACATCTTCAAAAACGAAATCGATAAATTGAAGGAGGACATGAAGAAGACATGGGCTGAACAAAAAGAAGAAATAGAAAAACTGAAAAAACAAATCACAGAGCTTATGGAAGTGAAGGATAAAGTAGAAAAAATGGAAAAAACAATGGATACCTACAATGACAGATTTAAAGAGACAGAAGATAGAATTAGTGATTTGGAGGATGGAACATCTGAATTCCAAAAAGAAACAGAAACTATAGGGAAAAGAATGGAAAAATTTGAACAGGGTATCAGGGAATTCAAGGACAATATGAACTGCACAAATATACGTGTTGTGGGTGTCCCAGAAGGAGAAGAGAAGGGAAAAGGAGGAGAAAAACTAATGGAAGAAATTTTCACTGAAAATTTCCCAACTCTTATAAAAGACCTAAAATTACAGATCCAAGAAGTGCAACGCACCCCAAAGAGATTAGACCCAAATAGGCGTTCTCCAAGACACTTACTAGTTAGAATGTCAGAGGTCAAAGAGAAAGAGAGGATCTTGAAAGCAGCAAGAGAAAAACAATACACCACATACCAGGGAAACCCAGTAAGACTATGTGTAGATTTCTCAGCAGAAACCATGGAAGCTAGAAGACAGTGGGATGGTATATTTAAATTACTAAAAGAGAAAAACTGCCAACCAAGACTCCTATATCCAGCAAAATTGTCCTTCAAAAATGAGGGAGAAATTAAAACATTCTCAGACAAAAAGTCACTGAGAGAATTTGTGACCAAGAGACCAGCTCTGCAAGAAATACTAAAGGGAGCACTAGAGTCAGATACGAAAAGACAGAAAAGAGAGGTATGGAGAAGAGTGCAGAAAGAAGGAAAGTCAGATATGATATAATACAAAAGGCAAAATGGTAGAGGAAAATATTATCCAAACAGTAATAACACTAAATGTTAATGGACTGAATTCCCCAATCAAAAGACATAGATTGGCAGAATGGATTAAAAAACAGGATCCTTCTATATGCTGTCTACAGGAAACACATCTTAGACCCAAAGATAAACATAGGTTGAAAGTGAAAGGTTGGGAAAAGATATTTCATGCAAATAACAACCAGAAAAGAGCAGGAGTGGCTATACTAATATCCAACAAATTAGACTTCAAATGTAAAACAGTTAAAAGAGACAAAGAAGGACACTATATACTAATAAAAGGAACAATTAAACAAGAAGACATAACAATCATAAATATTTACGCACCGAACCAGAATGCCTCAAAATACGTGAGGAATACACTGCAAACACTGAAAAGGGAAATAGACACATATACCGTAATAGTTGGAGACTTCAATTCACCACTCTCATCAAGGGACAGAACATCTAGACAGAGGATCAATAAAGAAATAGAGAATTTGAATATTACTATAAATGAGCTAGACTTAACAGACATTTATAGGACATTACATCCCACAACAGCAGGATACACCTTTTTCTCAAGTGCTCATGGATCATTCTCAAAGATAGACCATATGCTGGGTCACAAAGCAAGTCTTAACAAATTTAAAAAGATTGAAATCATACACAACACTTTCTCGGATCATAAAGGAATGAAGTTGGAAATCAATAATAGGCGGAGGGCCAGAAAATTCACAAATACGTGGAGGCTCAACAACACACTCTTAAACAACGAGTGGGTCAAAGAAGAAATTGCAAGAGAAATTAGTAAATACCTCGAGACGAATGAAAACGAAAACACAACATATCAAAACCTATGGGACGCAGCAAAGGCAGTGCTAAGAGGGAAATTTATTGCCCTAAATGCCTATATCAGAAAAGAAGAAAAGGCAAAAATGCAGGAATTAACTGTCCACTTGGAAGAACTGGAGAAAGAACAGCAAACTAATCCCAAAGCAAGCAAAAGGAAAGAAATAACAAAGATTAGAGCGGAAATAAATGAAATTGAAAACATGAAAACAATAGAGAAAATCAATAAGACCAGAAGTTGGTTCTATGAGAAAATCAATAAGATTGATGGGCCCTTAGCAAGATTGACAAAAAGAAGAAGAGAGAGGATGCAAATAAATAAGATCAGAAATGGAAGAGGAGACATAACTACTGACCTCACAGAAATAAAGGAGGTAATAACAGGATACTATGAACAACTTTACGCTAATAAATACAACAACTTAGATGAAATGGACGGGTTCCTGGAAAGACATGAACAACCAACTTTGACTCAAGAAGAAATAGATGACCTCAACAAACCAATCACAAGTAAAGAAATTGAATTAGTCATTCAAAAGCTCCCTAAAAAGAAAAGTCCAGGACCAGACGGCTTCACATGTGAATTCTATCAAACATTCCAGAAAGAATTAGTACCAACTCTCCTCAATCTCTTCAAAAAAATCGAAGTAGAGGGAAAACTACCTAATTCATTCTATGAAGCCAACATCACCCTCATACCAAAACCAGGCAAAGATATTACAAAAAAAGAAAACTACAGACCAATCTCTCTAATGAATATAGATGCAAAAATCCTCAATAAAATTCTAGCAAATCGTATCCAACAACACATTAAAAGAATTATACATCATGACCAAGTAGGATTCATCCCAGGTATGCAAGGATGGTTCAGTATAAGAAAATCAATTAATGTAATACACCATATCAACAAATCAAAGCAGAAAAATCACATGATCATCTCAATTGATGCAGAGAAGGCATTTGACAAGATTCAATATCCTCTCCTGTTGAAAACACTTCAAAAGATAGGAATACAAGGGAACTTCCTTAAAATGATAGAGGGAATATATGAAAAACCCACAGCTAATATCATCCTCAATGGGGAAAAATTGAAAACTTTCCCCCTAAGATCAGGAACAAGACAAGGATGTCCACTATCACCACTATTATTCAACATTGTGTTGGAGGTTCTAGCCAAAGCAATTAGACAAGAAAAAGAAATACAAGGCATCAAAATTGGAAAGGAAGAAGTAAAACTATCACTGTTTGCAGACGATATGATACTATACGTCGAAAACCTGGAAAAATTCACAACAAAACTACTAGAGCTAATAAATGAGTACAGCAAAGTAGCAGGTTACAAGATCAACATTGAAAAATCTGTAGCATTTCTATACACTAGTAATGAACAAGCTGAGGGGGAAATCAAGAAACGAATTCCATTTACAATTGCAACTAAAAGAATAAAATACCTAGGAATAAATTTAACTAAAGAGACAAAAAACCTATATAAAGAAAACTGTTAAAAGAAATCACAGAAGACCTAAATAGATGGAAGGGCATACCGTGTTCATGGATTGGAAGAGTAAATATAACTAAGATGTCAATCCTACCTAAACTGATCTACAGATTCAATGCAATACCAATCAAAATCCCAACAACTTATTTTTCAGAATTAGAAAAACCAATAAGCAAATTTATCTGGACGGGCAGGTTGCCCCGAATTGCTAAAAACATCTTGAGGAAAAAAAACAAAGCTGGAGGTCTCGCGCTGCCTGACTTTAAGGCATATTATGAAGCCACAGTGGTCAAAACAACATGGTATTGGCATAAAGATAGATATATCGACCAATGGAATCAAATAGAGTGCTCAGAAATAGACCCTCTCCTCTATGGACATTTGATCTTTGATAAGGCAGTCAAGCCAACTCACCTGGGACAGAACAGTCTCTTCAATAAATGGTGCCTAGAGAACTGGATATCCATATGCAAAAGAATGAAAGAAGACTCATATCTCACACCTTATACAAAAGTTAACTCAAAATGGATCAAAGGTCTAAACATTAGGTCTAAGACTATAAAACAGTTAGAGGAAAATGTAGGAAGATATCTTATGAATCTTACAATTGGAGGCGGTTTTATGGACCTTAAACCTAAAGCAAGAGCACTGAAGAAGGAAATAAATAAATGGGAGCTCCTCAAAATTAAACACTTTTGTGCATCAAAGAACTTCATCAAGAAAGTAGAAAGACAGCCTACACAATGGGAGATAATATTTGGAAATGACATATCAGATAAAGATCTAGTATCCAGAATTTATAAAGAGATTGTTCAACTCAACAACAAAAAGACAGCCAATCCAATTACAAAATGGGAAAAAGACTTGAACAGACACCTACCAGAAGAGGAAATACAAATGGCCAAAAGGCACATGAAGAGATGCTCAATGTCCCTGGCCATTAGAGAAATGCAAATCAAAACCACAATGAGATATCATCTCACACCCACCAGAATGGCCATTATCAACAAAACAGAAAATGACAAGTGCTGGAGAGGATGCGGTGAAAGAGGCACACTTATCCACTGTTGGTGGGAATGTCAAATGGTGCAACCACTGTGGGAGGCAGTTTGGCGGTCCCTCAAAAAGCTGAATATAGAATTGCCATACGACCCAGCAATACCATTGCTGGGTATCTACTCAAAGGACTTAAGGGCAAAGACACAAACGGACATTTGCACACCAATGTTTATAGCAGCGTTATTTACAATTGCAAAGAGATGGAAACAGCCAAAATGTCCATCAACAGACGAGTGGCTAAACAAACTGTGGTATATACATACGATGGAATATTATGCAGCTTTAAGACAAGATAAACTTATGAACCATGTAATAACATGGATGGACCTAAAGAACATTATGCTGAGTGAGTCTAGCCAAAAACTAAAGGACAAATACTGTATGGTCCCACTGATGTGAACGGACATTCGAGAATAAACTTGGAATATGTCATTGGTAACAAAGTCCAGCAGGAGTTAGAAACAGGGTAAGATAATGGGTAATTGGAGCTGAAGGGATACAGACTGTGCAACAGGACTAGATACAAAAACTCAAAAATGGACAGCACAATAATACCTAATTGTAAAGTAATCATGTTAAAACACTGAATGAAGCTGCATCTGAGCTATAGGTTTTTTTTTTTTACTATTATTATTACTTTTATTTCTTTTCTCTATATTAACATTCTATATTTTTCTGTTGTGTTGCTAGTTCTTCTAAACCGATGCAAATGTACTAAGAAACAGTGATCATGCATCTGTGTGATGACGTTAAGAATTACTGACTGCATATGTAGAATGGTATGATTCCTAAATGTTGTGTTAATTTTTTTTCCCGTTAATAATAAAAAAAAATAACTAGAACATCAAAAGAGAACGATTAAGTTGAGTAAGATCAACAACCCACAAATGAACAACCAACAAATACACTCACATCAATGTTTTGGAAACAGCATTTATAATATTATAATTATCAGGATTACTTCTGACCCCCTTTATGCTGTTCTCTCACACATAGTAAAAGGACAGATACCTTTATCACTTTTGTAGCCCCAATACCTAGGGTATGCAATAGATATTTAGTGAATATACAAAGAATTCCCTAAGCATTAATATTAACATAAACATTAACATTAGAACATGGAAGGATCAACATCACAGTCTTTACAACAGTAAAATAAAAGGGTATCTCTTAAAATTACTTCTTAAAACTTAAATGTTTATTGTTGAATAATTATGAAGTACAATGTATAATAAAGTTTTAAAACTCAAATGTGATTATTTAAACTCACTGCTGTTGAATTTTCTCTCTTGTTGTGCATCTATTTAGTATGAGTTAATACAAAATAATCCTTGTCCCCAGTAATGTCTGATTCCACTTTGAGATTAAGGAGCACCAATTCAACAGGGGTTGTGCTGGTTTGGAAAGAAGTATGCCCCCTAGAAAATCCATGTTTTAACCAAAATCCCATTTCATAAAGGTAGAATAATCCCTGTTCAATACTGTATGTTTGAAACTGTGATTGGATCATCTCCCTGGATGATGTGATTTAGCCAAGAGTGGTTGTTAAACTGGATTAGGTGACGACATGTCTCCACCCATTTGGGTGGGTCTTGGTTGGTTTACTGGAGTCCTAAAAAAGAGGAAACATTTTGGAGAAAGAGATTCTAAGAGAGCAGAGAAGAACGACATAGCCACAAGAAGCAAAGTTCACCAGCCAGCGACCTCTGGAGATGAAGAAGGAAAATGCCTCCTGGGGAGCTTCATGAAACAGGAAACCAGGAGAAGCAGCTAGGAGATGACTCCGTGTTCGCCATGTGCCCTTCCAGATGACAGAGGAACCCTGACTGTGTTCACCATGTGCCTTTCCAGATGAGAAAGAAACCCTGAACTTCATCAGCCTTTTTGAACTGATGTCCATTGATTGGACATTTCTATAGACTTGTTTTAACTGAGACATTTTCTCGGCCTTAGAACTGTAAATTAGAAACTTATTAAATTCCCCTTTTTAAAAGCCATTTTGTTTCTGGCACATTACATTTCAGCAGCTAGCAAACTAGAACAGGGGTGATCTCCTAAAATCTAAATCTCAACAAAGCATGCCAAATGAAGCTTTCCAAACGAAGAGTAATTAAAAGGCATTGTTCTTTCCTCAAAATGTTTACCACCCTTTACTTCTTCCCCATGGCATTTAGCTAGCCTCTAGAACCACAATTCTATAATGGACACTTTAGAGGACTTGACTTTACAAATGTAATTCAATTATAAAAACCAATTTACAAAACAAGACTCTGAAAATAAATCAACTTCTGAGTACAAATGCAATGAGCTAAGAAAAAAAGAAGTACATCTTAGGGCTCTAATTTTGCTCAGAAAATTACACACACACAGTGTGTTTACACTCCTTTTAGTCTAGACTAGTCTGTCTGTAAAACAAGCAAATCTTCCTTTGCATCTTGAAAGAAAAGTTCCACATATTAACTTAGAATTGCATGTAAACTCCCATTCACTGTTGCCGAAAGAGTCACCAGAATGTGTTTTAAAATCACTTTTCACTACAACTACTGGGAAACTCAACTACTCTAGCACCTACTCACTTATACAGCCACCATAAAAAGCAAATAAGAATATCATTCTTACATAACATCCATGTTTCAAAATGAAACTTTACTGTCCTATGTTTCGTTGGTTATAATCTGTGAATACTTAAATCATGAAAGTCTTTCACAAATCAGTCTTATCAAAAGAATTTCTATGTTAATTTATTACAGGTAAAATCTCAAAGTTAATAGAACTTTTACAAATTAGTTTGCTATACTGAAATTGTGTTAAAGCAGGTTTTTAGAGAAATTACATCTCCAGTTTGAAGAACTAGGGCAGAAGACAAATATCCAGAACAAACATATAACCTCTTAAAAATCAACTGAGAAGTACTGGAGAGCCAGGGATTTTTCTTTTTTTTTTTTTTTAAACACGGTACTGTCGTATACACATCCAGGCTTTATCTTCTTAGCTCAAGAAGATAAAGGTGGGATTGCTCTTAAAACACTAGCAAAGACCAAGGGTAGATAGACCCCATTCTACCAAATCATGATAGCCCTCAAAGAACAGGAATCTGGCCATAATTTGTAGTCAATGAAGCCATTTAAAATTCTGAATACAGGAGCAATACAGGTTTTGTACTGCATTAGTGCATAATGGCAAAATGAGGCTAATCTTGGAAGGTAATAAATAAAAAGCAGTTTCAAAGAACTAATGAGTTAGGAACTCACTGAACACAGCCAAGAGAGAAAAATTAAAGGTTATCACCAATTTTTAAAAACTGGGTCTCAGATATAACGCTAGTTAGGGAGAAAAAAAACAAAGAAAGATCAGCTTGAAGCAAGATGAGATGGAAGGAAGGGTATGTGAACCAAATGGAAAAGTCCCTGAAGGCAGCTAGGAAAAAATGGAATTCAACTGCAAGTCAGAGGCACTAACAAAAACCTTAGGAATTGCTTAACCAAGAAAAAACTGAAAAAGCCCCCTCCCCCCCAAACTAGAGGATCATATCAAAGAGAAAGCTCCTGAATGCCAATTAAGAGTAAGAAAGGAAGAGAGAGAAGACAGGATTGGAATCACTAAGTATTCCCCACAGAAAGCTGATGCAAAGAGAACATCCAAGAAAAACAATGGCAACCTGGGTACAAAAATTTGGAAAACAGTCATATGTTGTTATATCCCCTCCTTGGTTATATATATCATAAAATGATCTAATAAATAGACCTGGTTACACTTCCCAGTCTACTTTAACCTATTAATATATACGAATGGTGTTCACTCTGGAAACCACTAAGCTAGAAATGTAATGTTATCAGGAAACAATGTAAGAGAACTTTAAAGAAGAGAATTTTTAAAAGTAGTGCCTCTGGATGACCTAACCCCACTCCACAGGATGCAGACATGGAAGCACGGTACTAGGGGACCCTCCCTGACCTCACTCCATATATCTCTTCTGATTTGCATCCTTCTCACTACAATAAAACTGTGAAAGTATAGCAATATATATATATATATATATATATATATATATATATAGTGCCTCTAATTTTCAGTTGAGATGTTTTTAAAACTACAGGCAGCTTTATCCAAGGTATGGACAGAGGAGTGAAAATAAATAAATAAATAAACAAACAAACAAATAATGAAGGGCAATAAGGAATTAAGAAAAATGAATAGATTGCAATACTAGTTAGTGGTTAATGAGAAGGAAGGGTGAGAGGCATGGGATGTATGGGTTCTTTCTTTTTATGTCTTTTTCTGGAGTGATGCAAATGTCCTAAGAATGATCATAGTGATGAATACACAACTATGTGATGGTACTGTGAGTCACTGTATACTTTGGATGAACATAAGATGTGTAAAGATATCTAAACAAAAATTTTTTTTAAAAAAACACTACAGGCAGTTTAGACTTTTAAGGAAAAAGAAAAAGAATATGCAACATCTATGTACACACCAGTATTTTCCAGGTCTAAACAGCCTTCTAACACATGATACCACCATGACAAATGCTTTGATTTTGTCATTATTCCCCAATAGTAATGATGGATTAATGCTAATCTCTATGCTTTTTTAAAAATTAGATATTTCCTGTATTGGCACTGAGAGTTACTATTGTAGACAAAGAATAAAGTGAAGCACAAATAATTTCTAGACATTAAAACTTATACTTCTGTATTCATTAAGATCAGGGTCTCCAGCATCAAGGGATTGAGAAAACCCCTAGAATGAGCTGAGATTCAGCATCAGGGGATTGAGAAAACCTTCCCGACCAAAAGGGGGAAGAGTGAAATGAGATAAAATAAACTGTCAGTGGCTGAGAGATTCCAAAGAGTCAAGAGATTATCCTGGAGGTTATTCTTACGCATGAAATAGATATCACCTTGTTAGTCAAGATGTAATGGAGAGGTTTGAGAGAACTGCCTGAAAATGTAGAGCTGTGTTCCAGTAGCCATGTTTCTTGAAGATGATTGTATAATGATATAGCATTCACAATGTGACTGTGTGATTACGAAAACCTTTTGTCTGATGCTCCTTACCTTATCAACAGATGAGTAAAACATATGGAATAAAGATGAATAATGGGGGAACAAATGTTAAAATAAATTAAAATCTAAAATAAATTTAGATTGAAATGCTGGTGATCATGAGGGGGAGGGGTTGGGGTTTGGTATGTATGAATTTTTTTGTTTTCTTTTTATTTACTTTTCTGAATAGATGCAAGTGTTCCAAGAAATGATCATGATGATGAATACGCAACTATGTGATGATATTGTGAATTACTGATTATATATGTAGAGGGGAATGATCAAAAGTTAGGAATGCTTGCGTTTGGTGTTTTTTGGTATTTAAAAATAAAGAAATAAATAAAAAGATCAGGGTCACCAAGGCACTTCCTACACTATGCTGCAAAGAACACTAGCCTTCCACCAAAGACAGAACAAAAATGAACAAAAGGAATTTACCACATACCAAATCCCTACCTTAAGACACACGATTTTTCTCATTCTATGATTTTAAAATCAGCATGCATTCTACAAAGCAAAATATGTACTTCAATGTGATGGTGGGGTTTTCATTTTTTCAAAACTATTATTAAATTAAGGAAGCACCTTATAATCAATGACTTTTTTTTTAATCAATGAGATAAAATAAAGTATCTCCTTAGTAAGCAGAAATGTACATTAACATATTAAGGGTCTTTCAATATGCACCCCATCATTTTCTAAACTTATTTACTTATGGAGCTTTCCTCTCACTTACTTTACATGTCATAGAACACAGATGGACAAGCTTTGGCAAATAAATGAAAAGCCTAAAGATATAGTAACAAATGGATGGCAAAGCAAAGTCCATTTAAACAAATAAAACCTCCATCCATGTGACCCAGCAACCCTACTTCTATGTACACACAGAACTGAAAACAGGGACTCAAATACCTGCACACCAACATGCACAGTGGTATTATTCACAATACCTCAAATGTTCAACAGATAAATGGATAAACAAAATGTGGTACAGACATGCAATGGGTTATTATTCAGCCATAAAAAGGAATGAAGTTCTGATACATGCTACAACATGGATGAATCTTGAAAACATGCTGAGTGAAATAAGCTAGACACAAAAGGACAAATACGTTCTGATTTCACTGATATGAAAGATCCCAAAGAAGCAAATTCATAGAAGTTACCAGGGGCTAAGGGAGGAGAGTAATGGGAGAATATATTGCTTAACAGGTTCAGCGTTTCTATTTGGGACAATGAAGTTTTAGAAATAGATAATGATAATTGGAGCATGACATTGTAAATGTAATTAATGCCACTGAATCATAACTTTTTCAAAAATGGTTAAAATGGAAAATTTTGTTATATTTTACAACAATAAAATTTGTTTTAAATACAACCAACTTTATTATAAAGTAAAAAAAAAAAAAAAAAAAAGATGATATGCATGATACAGATAGTTCACCTGGAATGGCCTAGCTAAACTAGAGGATAAAAAAATACCCTGCACAGCATAAAGTCACCTACACACAGAACATTCACAAAACTAGCAATGCATAGCTAACTCCAGGCAAAATTATTTTTCTTCAGCATCCCTTAAGCCTTGTCTTTTTGTCCCTAGTTATTTTAACTATCTCTTCTCATATCAGGTGCCCCATTATCCTTTCAGCAACATATCAAACAGGAGACACTCTGATTTCAGCATTCACTCTGATGGTTGACTAGTAATACATTCCTGTATTACATTTCAAAGTACACACTCAACCAGGAAAGTAGATTTCTGTCCAAAGTAAGGAACTCCCAAGGAGGAGGAAGCTGAGGGGGAGCAGCTACAAAGTCACAAAATGTGTTCAGCATAGCCTTTGGCAGATACTAAGTGCTGAATAAATAATGGTATTATTACATGTAAGATGAACCTGAAAGTAAATCTTTTTAAATATTTATACTCTGTTAAATGGTAAAAATCAGAAAAAAGCATTCACAGACTCTTTTCTTCTACACTCTCCACCAAACCAAATGCCTCCTAGTTCAGAAAACTAAACTGGGAAGGGGGAAGGAGGAAAGCCACTGGCGAAGACTTCCAATCTATTCCTGGGACTTCATTTGGGACTAGCATCTATGGTCCATGGTTAATCAACTTCATTCAGAAGATTTAAAATCTTCCCTACTGATCTAATCAGCCTGACTCCATTCCACAGTAAGGGAGGTCCAAGCCCTCTCTGCCCATTTTTCCCACATAAGCCTTTGCTTATCAGGCACTTTACTATTTTAGCTCATATTTAATTAATATACATAGCAAATGCATTTTTTCTGGCATTAAGTGACACATTTCTGTGCATCTATTTTCTCTTAATTCCAATAGTATTCCTAAATGTGCCACTTAAATTTCTTAAATAATTGATAATTGCCTATTTTTTAAGCTGTAGCACAAACTATTTCAAAAGAATTTATTTTTTCCTAATTTCTAACAAATTCATATTTCCAAGCATAATTAAATTAGGCTTAAAACAGCAATTTAAAAATGTTTCTACTATCAACTAGGGGTTATGAATTAGCAAGAGACTAAGATCCCTACTTTCAAGTTCACAGTATCACTAAGAAAAACAAATTCCACACTGAAGACAAAAAGCATCAGTAAATAATCCAGTATTATAGTAAAATAAAACAGTAAATCAGTTTTAAGAGATTAAGACAGTTTCAAGGAAGGCATAAAACTAGAGGGAACCTGAAATATTTGAAGGATTAAGATAAAGGGGAAATAATGGGACGATAAAACCAGCAAAGGAGAAACCTGACTGGAAATAAAGTCCACCAAAGTCAGATTTGAAGACCTTAATGTGTCAACATGTACAGAAAGGGGCTTGTTCATGAAGCAAATACCAAACTTATTTAAGCATTACTAAGTGGAAATATCTTTATTAGTAGTTTCACAGCTTCTATTGTCTTTATAAATTAATTCACAGTATTATAAATGCATGAATGATGTTAAGAGAATCACAACTGACATTCTGGTTTTCTATCTTTTCTTTTAAATACATACACACACATATAAAAAATTTACAATATTACATACACTCTTTTGTAGCATGACTGTCATTTGAACTCCTGAATAATCATTAAATATTCCAGAAATGCAAAGATTTAAATAAACAATGATGAAAGAATCATCCATAATAAAAGAAAATCACAGAAAACAAAAGGCATTTATTAAATAATAGCATATCTGTGGAATATTAATCATGTTTTATTAAACTAAATCCTTAGAAATAGATTAGCTATTTCAAACTGCATACAGAAATGTAAGTTTCTGTTACATATTTGCCTCCACAAAAATCATATTAAATTACACTCTTTTTAGCACAATATTATGAGTTGGCCCATTTCTCCATACCTTTGCCAGGAGCAGTTCATTTTTTAAACTGGGCCAAATAATATTTTTAAAATATTTTTAATTGATAAATCTTAACAGACAAACATTCTTAACATACAAACATTCCATACATGATGTATAATCAATGGCTCACAATATCATCACACAGTTGTGTACTCATCACCATAATCATTTTTAGAACATCTGCGTCACTCCAAAAAAAGAAATAAGGAAAAAAGAAAACTCATACATACCATACCTCCTACCCCACCCACTCACTGATCACTAGTATTTTCATCTACCTAATTCATTTTAAACCTTGTCCCCCCCAATACTGCTTATTTTTTATCCATAGTTTTTATACACCTGTCTATACCCTAGATAACAGGAGCAGCAGAATAAGGTTTTCACAATCACACAGTCACACTGTATGTCATATCATTATACAATCATCTTCAAGAAACAAATCTACTGGAACACAGCTGTACAATTTCAGGTACTTCCCTCTAGCCACTCCATTATATCTTGGATAACAAGGTGATATCTACTCAATGCGTAAGAATAACCTCCAGGATAACCTCTCAACTCTGTTTAGAATCTCACAGCCATTGACACTTTGTTTCATTTCACTCTTCTCCTTTTTGGTCCAGAATGTTTTCTCGACCAAAGGATCAAGGGATGCTGAGACTCAGCTCATTCTAGGATTTCTGTCCCATGTTGCCAGGAAGGTCCATGCCCCTGGGACTCATGTCCCATGTAGACAGGGGGCGAGTGGTGAGTTTGCTTGTTGTATTGGCTGGAGACAGAGGCCACATCTGAGCAACAAAAGAGGTTCTCTTGGGGGTGACTCTTAGGCAAAGTAGGCTTGACCTATCCTTTGTGGGGTTGTTATGAACAAACCCCAAGACTAGGGGCTCAGCCTATAGCTTTGGTTGTCCGCACTGCTTGTGAGAATATCAAGAATTCAACTTGGGGAGGTTGAATTTTCCCCCATTCTCACCATTCCCCAAAGGGGACTTTCCAAATATTTTTCCACTCACTGATCGAATCACTCTAGGATTCATCAGGGCATCACTCTGGACAAACCAATAAAATCTAATGTCCCACCCAAGATACACCATAAACTAAAAAGGGATATCTATATTATGCATAAAAATAATCTCCAGGATAACCTCTTGATTCTGAAATCTCTCAGCCCACTGACATTATTCTGTCTCATTTCTCTCTTCCCCATCTTGATGAAGACGATTTTCTCAATCCCCTGATGCTGGGTCCCAGCTCATTCTGGGCATTCTGTCCCATGCTGCCAGGGAAATTTATATCCCTGGGAGTTATGCTCCACATAAGTGGGGAGAGCAGTGAGTTCACTAGCCATGTCGGCTTAGAGAGAGAGAGTCTCGAGACCACATCTAAGCCACAAAAGAGGTTCTCTGGGGATGACTCTTAGGCCTAATTTTAAGTTGGCTTAGCCTATCCCCTTTGCAGGAGTAAGTTTCACAGGAGTGAATCTGAGGATCGAGGACTCGGCCTATTGATTTGGTTGTCCCCACTGCTTGCAGAATATCAGAAATTCTCCAAATAGGGAAGTTGAGTATTTCCTCCTTTCTCCCCAGTGCCCCAAGGGGACCTTGCAAATATTTCTTTATTCACTACCCACATTACTCTGGGATATATCAGGGTATCATACTAACCTGGACAAACCAACAGCATCTCACGCCTTATTCAAGATTCCCTGTACTTATGGTGTTCAACTAAACTAACCATACAAGTGAAATTAGGAAATGCACTACCCAAAATTCAAATTTTGCACCAGATAAACATCTCTCCCCTTGGTCTCACACAGAAGCTGAAGTTTTAAAATATGGACGATACCATCCTTTACCTTGTATTCTAATTTACCTTAGTCCTATCCAGATGAGCTTCATTCATCTCTCTACTTGAAGTAAGATCTCATTTTCAACTTTTTTAACAGTTCCTGTATGGGGTACTGCTGCAGCTTCAGAGCTCTAATTCTGAGTCTCAGGTGTCACATAAATACCCAAAGTTTATAGGAACAACTAGGTTATAGAGAAACGTCCCCAAAATATTTTCTGATTACTATCTTAACTGATTTTAATTTCTGAGAATACTGCTAGTGAGACTGAAAATCTCATATGTTTACTACTCCTTCTCTTATAAATGACCAGTTTGCCTGCTTTTCCATGGGCGTAAGGGTGGGGAGGGACCTCTTTTTCTTATTGGTTTATAAACCTCTTTTTGACAAAGAAATTAAATTTGCTTTTAAGTTACAAAATTTTTCTGTCTGCCATTTGCCTTTTAACTGTTTGTGGAATTCTAACAGATAAAGTAGTGAAACCAATCTTTTCCTTCACAGTTTTTACTTTTGGTGTTATGCTTAGAGAAGCTTTCTCCAACCTGCGATTTGATGTTCATTTGTATTATTTTTTGGTTCTTAAAATTTTTCTTGAAAAACATTTTAAAGCACCTAAGTTCACCACTCTAAAATAACAACCATTTTTACTACTTTAAATATGTCACCAATGCATACACACTTTGTATATATATTTTTTAAATGACAACAACCATTTTATACCATGTTTTCAAGTACTTTCTGACATAAGCCTTTACAAAATTTTTTTTTAATTTATCAGACTTTAAAAGGTGCTACAAATTTTTGCAATGCTGAGTATAATATCACACCCAATTTAACAATAGCCTCAAAGGTCCAGTATCATTCGTTTCTATTTGATCAGTGCCCAATTACTCTCTCTTCAATGTACCACCAGTTATTAAAGCACCAGGAGAAATAAGCTCATCCTTAGTAGCTAACTATACTGCTGCATAATGAACTCTGTAATAATTATCAATTATGTATCAAATATCAATCCTTGAAGCATTTGCATTTTATTCTCTTTTCACTTCTTCCACCTTCATATAAATCAAACACTTAGAGCACACTTGGTTAAAAGCTCAAGCTCAAGTTACTCTGCCTAGTTCTATCTCAGATTTCACCACTTTACAAGCCCTACGACTTAAACCACTGGAAGCCTCAGTTTCTGTATCTATATTCTAGAAGATGGATTAAATAATAGTACCTACACTTCACAGTGCTTTTTTAAGATTTGAAGTGGAAGGATGTACAGGAAGTGCTTAGTTCAGTAGATGGCACAGAGTAAGCGTTAAATGAATGTTAAAGTGAGCAGTGTGCAAGTACTGGGGTTAAATCCATATCACACGGCTCCTGCCCTAAAGGTGAGCCTGTTGGCAGAAACAATCAATTAAAATTAAAATATTAAATGCTATAAATTAATGGAGTCAGAAAGTAAATTAGAGGTTGTTCTAGTTTGCAAGCTGCCAGAATGCGATATCCCAGAAACAGAATGGCTTTTGAAAGGAGGAATTTATTAAGTTGCAAGTTTACAGTTCTAAACTCATGATAATGGCCAAATTAAAGCAAGGCTATAGAAATGGTGTATTCCTTCTTCATCCCCAAAAGTTTCTGGCTGCATGGGCTCTTGTGGCTCTGCTGAGGCTCTCAAGCTCTCTCCAAAATGCTTCCTCTTTTAAAGGATTCCAATAAACTAATCAAGACCCACCTGGAATGTGTGAAGTCACACCTCTGCCTAATCACATCTCTGGAGATAATCTAATCATGTTTCCAACCTACAGTACTGAATAGGGATTAAAAGAAACAGCTGCCTCCGCAAAATGGATCAGATTAAAACATGGGTTTTCTAGGGTACATAATCCTTTCAAACCCACACTGAGGTTACCAGGCTTGGTGGAAGATATGGGGAGTTACTGCTTAATAGGAAGAGTTTCTGCTTGGGTATCAAAAGTCTGTGCTAGTGGATAGTGGTGACAGTAGGACACACTGTAATGTAATTAATATTACTTAAGTGTACCCTGAAAAATGGTTGAAATAGGACAATTTGTGTTATATATGTTAACACGCAAAAGTTAAGGGCTGTTAGTAACATTGGCAGGGCATCATGGGAACCTAAAGAAGGGCTCCTAAATTAGGTAAGGCCAACTCTCCCGACATGGAACTACAAGAACTGGGTCTTTTTTAAAAAAACGGGAGTCTGATAGACTATTTTGGACATTATTCATGATGTCCAATGAAAGGAGGTGGCCAAAGGATACACTGATTGAGAAGTAGAATGGCAAACTATGGTGTATACATATGATGGAATATTGTGCAGCTACAGAAAGGAATGATGTTGTGAGGCATGCAACAGGGTGAATGAATCTTTGGGACTTAAGCAGTGCAAAACAAGCCAGAAACAAAAGAACAAATACTGTATGGTCTCTTTTAGAAAATACATATAAGAAAACGGGAGCTTAGATTGTAAATTCTTATAGCAGTCACATTTAGTCCAGCGCTTTTAATGTTATTCCTAGATTTTGAGATGCTGTGCTGTGTATGTAAAACCTGGTATCTCCCTGGAACTTTAGCTGCCTGTGTGACACCGAAGACTCAGAATTGGAGTTTTGCAGCTCTGAAAGTCAGCATTGCTACATACAACAACCGTTAAAGAAACTGAAAAAGAGATCAGGCTTCAATTAGAGATAAGAATGAAGCTGACTGGGTCAGGACTAAAGTGAATCAGAATACAGGGATAAGGATGACAGTGTCTGTATTTTAGAATTTCACCCAACTGTACGAGACCAAAGGAAGAAAGGCTTATTTTATCTAAGACCTAAAATTTTCCGGAGCATATAATCTAACTTTAATCTGTCTGGATAGCTAGCTCATTTAAACAACTCAAACACAGAGAGCCCAGAACAAGAATGAGGGCTTGTATTTCTGTATAGCGTAAGGTAAAACTCGGATATATCTCAGAGTAAGTTGGGTGGTTATTTAAAAAGTGTTGGCAAAGTCTTTTGAGGGACAGGAGAAAAAATATGGCACTATTAGCTTTATCACCAGGGAAACCCCTGATACTGTCTCAAACATCAGGGACTTCCAAGTTAATAGGCCAAGCCCTTGATCTTGACGCTTGCTTTTATGAAGCTTATTTCCATAGCAGATAACTTAAGCCTACCTATAGTTATGCCTAAGAGTAACTTTCAGGAAACCCCTTTTGTTGCTCAGATATGGCCTCTTTCTAAGCCCAACTTTGCAAATAAAATCATTACACTCCCCACAACTTGGGACATGACATCCAGGAGTGAAAGTCTCCCTGGCAACAGGGGACATGACTCTCAGGGTTAAGCCTGGCCCTGGCACCACGGGATCAACAATGCCTCCCTAACCAAAAAGGGGAAAAGAAACGTAACAAAGTAAGGCACAAGGGGCTAAGAGAGTTCAAACAGAGTAGAAAGACTATTCTGGAGGCTACTATTAGGTTAGCCTCAGCTAGATACTGCTAATTATCAGGGTTCACCAAACCCCAACCAAAACCTTTCCTGTCAATCCTCAAGAACACCTAGGGCTTTATCTGAGTTTTTTCAAAAGTTTCACACACTAAGATTACCTTCCAGAAACTACAACCTCTAGATGGGAACAATAACCCTAATCCATACCAAATCCTGAAATCTGTTCTAGAACTACTTGTTGCAATGTTTCTTTGAAATTTATTGCTTTTTTGTATATATGTTATATTTCATAATCAAAAGTTTTTTTAAAAAAGGATACCATTTATAAATTTCTTGAACTTGATAGCTTTATTTAAGGTGGTTACATAGTGAGTGTCCTTTTCCTCAGGAAATATGTCTGGAAGTGTTAAGTGTTAGAGGAGCATGATATATGCAATGTATTCTCAAATGTTTACATAATAGGTAGACAAATGATAGGTAATAGAAAGAATGAAAAATATAGTAATAAATGTGGCAAAAAAGGTCAAGAACTGTTAAGTCTGGGGTGAAGGGGTGTATTTGAGTTCTATTGTTTGCAACTTTCCTGTAAGTTTGATGTTATTTCAAAATAAAAGGTTAAAAAGGAAAAAAAAAAAAACAGAAGTTTTCCAGGTGAGAGGAAAAGGGAAAAGAAAAAAGAAATAATGTTCTAGGCAGAAGGGAAATCATGAGCAAAAGCAGAGGAAAGGAGAGCAAGGAAAATTCTGGGTCCTGGAAATGCAATAATACTGAAGCATGCAATGGAAACCAGGGAAACAACTGTGCTTTCTTGATCCAAGTTTCTCCACAAGGGAAAAACTTTAAATGACTATGAATCTTAGGCTTCACAACTCTGCTTTTCAAACATGAATAAGATGCATCATGCTTTATAAGGCAGCTTTTCAAAACGCTGTTAAAGTTAGAAGCTATGACACTCTTACGGAATCTACACAGTCTGAGGACCTAATCTTAAACAGTGTCAAGTAAAAACATCTCATTTTACAAACGAGGAAAATAGGCCTAGAGAAGTTAAGTTCAGACTAGACCCCATGTCTTCTTAGGAGCCGAACATTCTATCCCTAAGTAAAAATGAATGAATAAATAACACGTATACAGTTCTTGTAAGAAGCTAAATATTTCCATGTCTCTGTGTGAATAAAATTTGAAAATCATTCAATGTCATAATTCTGTGTATAGTATGTAATGTACATAATGTAAGCAGGGAAATTAAAATCCTCAGTAAAAGAACTTAGGGGTTTTATCCAAACTTTATACTTTTTCAATATTCACTTGTTTTGAAAAGTAAACATAAGAAACACAATTATTAATAAACTACCATATATTAAAAACAACGTCAAAAAAGGTGAACTGAGAATTGTTCCTTAAAATGGTTACTCTTTTTTCCAGACATACCTAAAAGACAAATTCAAATTTAAACCAATAGTACCAAAAATACACATGAATACAGATGAAGCCTTAATTTCAGAGGGTAAAAAACTCCCATAGCTTTGGGACTTATGAAGGAGTAAAGAAGAAAAATACAAGCACATTCATAAGTTTTGAGGCCCTAATTGTTTTAATTTGAGGAATGGCAAGAAACAATAATTTCTCAATATAAAGACTATGGGATATTCATTTTAATCCAAACTAAAAGGCACACTATGCCTGCTGGACATACTGGAAGTGAATTCCTGATAAAAGACCCTCATGAGGTTAGAACGTTCTCTCCCATAAGGCTCTAGTAACCCCACTGGGTTTTCGTCACGTTTCCAACAGAGAAGAGCTCAACTACCAACCACTTAATTTCAAAGGCAAGGCTGAGGTATTTAAGCTGGGGGGGGGAGGGGAGGAGACCTCAATCTTGTTTCAAAAAAACAAACACAAAAATATAAATTCCTCATTTTAAAACCAGTTATGGTAGAAACAAAACTAAATCAAGTTTCACAAATTGTTTTCTTAACACTTCCCCAGATTTCCATAATTTAGGGAAAGCTGGGCATATATCTATTGGGACACTGTACTAGAAACTGGGGGGGGGGGGGGGTCGGAGGGTAGGAAAAGGAGAGTGGAAAATAAAAGAAATGATAAAAGCAACAAATCTTACTCTCAAGAAGCTACTACTAATAATAAAGTTTGCCTTCTTAACCAGTGTAAAGGCAGAGACTTAGTTTTCTACAGCCAAAACCAAGGTCAGTGATCAAACAATGGGTATAAATTAGAATTATTCCCTGCAAAATCATTTATTCAAAGAACTGAGGTACAGGACCAAGTTCTGTGCAAAGGATGCAAAAATAAATACTCCATGCCTTCAAGGAATTCATAGACTGAAAAGTATTGGTGATAATTGACTAAATCAAGACTATGTTAATTATCACTAAGAGATATAGACTAATGAGCTTTAATCTAAGGAAATAGGTGCAGAACTGACTTACTCATTCATCTCAGTCTTCTGATATGCTAAGCATTAGGAATGGGGAGCATGACTACAAGCTGAGAGCATGTGGTTCTGGGAGAGAAAGACTGGGTTTTTAAAATTGGTGAACAAATCCTAGTATAAAGTTTTGGGTTTGCTTGTTTTTTTGTTGTTGTTGTTTGTTTTGGCAAAATAGTTTTTAAAAAGACGATGCTGGTGATGAAAAATAGTTTAACATTTTTAGAAAGTGATTTTTTTTTTTACTCTGAATGTAAACATTTTTAGAAAGTTTGGGCCACCTCTATCAAGTTAATGGGCACTCTTGTGAAACCTCCAAAAATGGGCATAGTAGAGTTAAAGTAAGCCGGTCTTGTGTTTGCATGCTTCGGAATCTGAAATGTGCTGCAACTATTTCTACTTAACATGGAAAGCAACAAACAGACCTTTCAGATAAAAAAAAATCTCCTAATATACAGGAACCTTTTTTTAGTTTCACACCCAAATTTTTAAACAAAAACTGCTGGTTTTGCTTTTTCAGCAAAACCATACATTTTACTACACAATACATAAACTCTCCAGGGTTTCAGAAAATCAGGTAGAGAGTGGTCACAAAACGAAGTGTTAAATTAAAAACTACATTTACATTTTTTTTAATTTAGCGGAGGGTTAAACGTTTAAGTCACAGAAGCGCATGGCTGAAAGTAAAAATGAAATTTAGCTGACACTCCAATAAGTTCATTTCAATAATGTGAACACTTACTCCACTCATAATTGACTATTTGAATGCCACTACAGGAAAAAGCAATTACAAAGAGCAAATAAATACTTAAACAAGTTGACTGCAATTCAATATTTGCACATTTACCACCACTACGAACTAAAAGCAACAGACCGACCCAACCTCAAAAGAATCCAAGTTTTGGCAGAGAACTAGTTACGATGAGAAAACCCTTACTTTGGGGACTAACCTCAAAAAAAATTTGAGAGAGCACTACTCTCTTTAAATTATGCCTGCATTACACAGGTGGCAGCAAGATAGGACTTTCGGGCCTTGGGAATAAATACATACAACTCTCGAGGCTCGGGACCCCAATTCCACACAGCTTCAGCCGAGCGCCCCCCGTTTACCTCCGGGGCCACTCGCCGCGCGCTTCCGCGCGGCGCCGGGGACGCGCCGAGGCTGCAACGCAGGGCCCGGTTGGACTCTTCAGCGTACCGCGAGCGCCGAGAAGCTCCGTCCGGTTCCGCGGCCGCATTCGCATCCCCGTGCGCCCGGCAAGCGCGGTGCCCCCTCCCCCATCCCACTCCCCGCAAGAGAATGGAGCAAATGAGCCATTATTACCCAATAATAGCAACCTCAACCACTCGCAACAATGAAGGCTGGGAACCCTAGAGCCCCGGCGGTGGACAGGGAACCGGAAAGCAAAAGGGCCCTATTTCGCAGCTCTGCTGCTTCCCCGGACAGCCTCTCTGAGCGCAGACGAGTACTTACTTAAGAGCACGAGTAAAGGGTGAAAGTGCAGCATGGGGCAGAAGAGTGATCCAGGAAGGGGACAAGGAAGAAAAGGCAGAAGTCGGAGGGGCTCACGTGGAGACGGGGAGTCACGCAGGGGTTGCCTGCACGAGGGGAGGCGAAGCACCAGACTCCCGAGTAGCCAGGGACCAGTCGCCGCACCTACCTCTCCTACCGCGGCTGGAAAGAGGTCGGCGCGTCAAGGCCGCCTCCTTCAGGCGCGATGAATCGGGCTTTTTCCCAGTGCGTAGGTCCAGGCCTGGCCGCGCAGAGCGCCTCCGGGGCCGCGGCTCGGCCAGGCCCGGGCCAGCCGGAGTGACTCAGGGCTGGAGTCTCTGTTCGCTCCCTCCCCACCCCTCGCGTCCTCAGTCTGCCAGACCCCCAGCCCCGGCTACCATTCCGTCCCGCCGTGGGCTCAGGCCTCGCCCGACGCCTGGGCTCGGCCGCCGCGGCCCCAGTCACTGCGACACCGCGGCTCGAGCCCGGGCCTGCGCCGCCGCCAGTGCTTCCCCTCGGCCCCGCCTGCCGAACCCGCCGCCAACACTCACCCGCATTGCCCCCGGTGTTTTACAGGCTCCGGCAACGTCTTCACCTCCTCGCTGGGCCCGGGGTCCGATTAAATCCCCGTCCCGCCAAGGTCTGGCTGCGTCCCTCAGCCACAGGGGCCGCCCCGCCTGGAGCTGCGTGCGACACCCGCTCCCTCCTCCTTCTCCTCCTCCCCTGCCCGCCGGTCCGTCCCTCCTCCTGCCGCTGCCGCCGTCGCGGCTGCCGCTAGCACCACGCAACCTCCGCCCTCTCGCCTTTACTCCCTCGGCTCCCCGCCCTCCCCGCCTCACCGGCTTAGGCTACCGGGTGGGAGAAGCTGTTGGGGGAGGGCCGAAACGCTCCGCCATCGGCGTCCGGGATGGGGGAGCTGGGAAACCGCCGCCGCCATCTCCCCACAAGCGGGAGGCGCGGGAGGGGCCCGGAAACGTCCAACTCGTCCTGGTCCTTTCCCCTCAGAGCCTCAGATAGAGGGTCACTGCCTCCAAGAGTCAAACCCCCCTCCCCCAATCTGCAGAGGCCCCGCTCGCATTAGTTATTTCTACCTGAAAGCCCATTGCCTTTTCTGCGTGAACACGCGTCGCCATCCCCAGCCGAGCGCACGGGATCCTCCTCCAGGTTTTACGGACTCCCTCTCCTTAGGGCGGCCTCTAAAGAACTGCGTTCCCGCCACTTCATACCTAACGAGGAGGGTTAACCTTTATAAGTTGGTGGCACTAGCCTCTGGAGAAACTGCCCTCAAAGCACCCTGAAGGAGAGGATGTTGCACCTCCTCCTGCCCCCTCTCCTGTGTGCAGTGTACACACAACAGACACACACACACACCCCGTAAGCTAACACGGAACACAACTACACCCAGTTACTAATGCCTCGTCGGACAGGGAGATAAACCAAAAGTAATATCCCCGACTGGCTGATAAGAAAGCCCAGGATGGGAAAGTGGCCCTGAAAATCAGGTGCAGACTTTAGAGTAAAATGTTGTAGATTCTCTACCCTTTACACCTGCAGGCTTTAGGAATAAGTATCTGGAAACCTGAGATTATCACCATCTCTTAAAGTGTTTAAAAAAATAAAATCCAACTAGGCTCCCCTTATCAAATCCTTTAACTAACTCATTTTGGGCAAATTTTGGCAATGATTCATTTATCCTTGTAAAGATGAACCAAGAATAGATAATTTAAGAATTTGGTATGAGATGTGACTAAAATAGTTTTAACTGAAGTCTGAAGTAGTTAGACCCATTAATTTGAAAATTAACCGGACATAATGATCAACTTGAAATATTCAAATTAAATACAAACTTTGGTAGCACAGATAGCCACCACCCTACTTCCTGTGGCGGCAGAGGCTGGAGAAAGTGGGCTCTTGCTGCACACTTGGTTACCTATCAGCTAACCAAAAGAAATGAAGAATGTAACTTTCTTTGCTCAGAACTAAAGCACTACAGAGCTTCTAGTACCACCTTGGGCAGAAATCCTCTGCACAATGCAGAGGGCGTCCCCAAAGAGCTGCACACATTAGAAACTTCCCAAGTAGTTTCCCTCATAAGCAATTTCCCACCAATTTATTTGGTTCTTCCTATTGAAATGCAGTCTTTTCTCAACATCTGTTAAGTATCTTTAGAAGTATTGTGCTTATATATATTTGTCATAAAAATATGTAATTCTCCATTTTGCGCAGGGGGTTAAAAAAACTTGTTGGGTTCATATCCTACCCTTCTAAATAACAAGTTGAAGGAAAACTTTTTTTTTTTTTTTGGCACGGGCAGGCTCCAGGAATCGAACAAGGGTCTCCAGCTGGGCAGGTGAGAACTCTTGCCACTGAGTTGGTCAGCCTTCATTTTAATGTTAGCTTCCTTCACCCTCTATTTTTCCTCAATGGAAGTATTTAGTCCACCTATACTACCTTCTCCACTTCTTATTGCTTCCTGTACTGATCTTAACCTCCTTCTGCCCTTCACTCATTAGAATTCCATCAATTTTTATGTCTGCTTCACAACCAGGTTACATATACAACCACCTTCATTCTGGGCATGTAACCCTTCTTCCCACCTAACTGATCAAGGCCATTTACCCTATTTCCACTTAAAATATCCTTCCTCCATGTTTCTTCCCCCTCTCAGCGAAATTGTTGTCCCTCTTTCAGGTGACCCAAAGTTTGGAGGGATAATTAATTTGATAGATATCAATCAAGATTCGAAAGAGTCTCAAAAAACTAGACTAGAATATTAAACTAAAACCAGTGAAATAAAATATAATTTCACAAATCTAAAACAATATGACATGACTGAAAAAGCCTAAGTTTTAGATCTAGGCAGACGTTGGGTTACATCTAGACTCAGTATCTTTTGCTCTAATTAAGCCATCTGTTAAATGGGGATAGAAATACTACCTCATAAGATTTTTATGAAGATTAATTCCTTTAAAATTCCAGCATAATTCCTGAAACATTCTCTGAGTGTTAGTTTACTTCCTTCACCTCATCTTCCACAAAGTAGAAGTCCACTGATTTCTCTATTTTTGTTGATGATACTAACATTTTTTGTCACATAGGCCTGGAAACTGAAAATACTGACCCATGTAGCTTGCATCTCAGAGCTAGCCATCATCCTAGGTAAATATTTTCTCTGTTTTGGCTCTGTGTATGGAAGTAGGTATTATCATCATTACAACCACTCCCCAATGGAAACACCTGGGGAGTAGAGATATTAGGCAATTTACTTCAAATCACTCAGTTTGATCAGTGGTGTAACCTCAACCAGAGACACCCAAGTCCATGTATATTCACTACTACACTGTGCTATTTCTCACATCTATACTATTTCTTTGAACTTCTAAATGGTTTTCCTAGTTCTTGTCTCTTCCCCATCCTTCTTGCCTGTGTAGTGACTGTAGGTTATTCCTTATAAACTGATACCTTCATCATTGTACTTTTGTCCTTTCAAACTTTTCAGTGACTCCTCATAGTTTATAAGGCTCAGTCTAAACTTTGACTTGGTACTTAAAGTTTACCATAAACTTATCCCAATTTACTTTTCCAAATTTATTTCCAGCCACTTCCAAAAAGGAACTCTCAACTCTATCCAATTCTGTTGGGCCTACTCATTGACCCACAAATGTCAGTCAGCTTTGAATCACCACTTAAAAATGCTTATTTCCATTTGTTTCTTGTACAGAAATAGTTCCCTCCTCCTTCCTATGTTTCCAAGTCATGCTCACTTTTCAAGATCCAGCTGCCCTTTCTTTCCCTCCCAGGAAGACTACCTTGTACCTTCTACCAAGCATCTTGTAATCTCTCCCTATTTCCCAACTTCTCACATGTGCTTTTAAAGCTATCTAGTCTGTGCAAAGAAGATGCAAAATGTTTGTTTGCTAATCAATTGAAAGGGTATTGTGTCATTTGATTAGCTTTATGAACCAGAAATGGGTAAGGAACTAGACATCCAGTACAAAGTAAATTGACTTTTGATGGTTCCCAAACCTGATTTGCTTGAGAATCACATTGGGACTTAAATACTAATTCAGGGTTCCTGTCCAGCAAAATTGGGTGGGGAGGAAGAGGGAGAAAATTTGAAAGTACCAGAGTTTATATTCTGAGGTCACTATGTACTACTTGGGTAAATTTGAGCAAATTACTTAATTTCTCTGTGTCTCAATTTCTTCATCTATCATGACAATAAGTATATCTCATATAGAGTTGTTGTAAGTTAAACACTTAATAAATACCTGTGATGATGACTATTATAATGATTATATATCACCCCAATGCCAATCCGGTGGTCTGAGTTTGGGAATCATTTATTTAATGAACCAGTCTTCTTTCAAATGTTATGACCTTAAAACTTCCAGTATTACACATATGACATATTGCAATAAATCTTATTTGTCTTAGAATACTGTAATTATTTTAAGGAAGAGGAGCCAAGTAAATTAGATTTTTCAATTAAATTTGTTTATTTAATTCAAATCACGAAATATACATTATTCATGATTTCATGAAAAACTAGTTCCTCTTATAAAAATAACTGCAAATATGCTATAAACTAGACAGAGTAATTCAAACCAGGTTAGTTCAAAGGAAGCACAAAAAAGAAGTAATAACATGATTTCTCAACTTAGGACAAAGAGTCATAATTCTTTTTGAAGAAGGTATTTAAATCCTTTAATTCATCAGAAAAAAATTCATAGTTCATTTTTGTCTATCTAATGACAGACAGGATTTTAATCTTATTTAGATGAAGCTAGATGTACAATATGAAGCAGAAATTTACCTACCCAAGACACAAACTATGAATGGGGAACACAGGATGGTTAGAGCCTCCATCTCAACTCTTGACTTATAAATGGCCTTTACACAGAAAGTGTGACTGCACTACACAAAAGGTCTGGTTTTAGTGCCTGGAATTCCATCAAAGGTTCTTAAGTATCCTCTCTTAAAGATTTAAATAGCTCTGGAGAGAGCTTGATAGTCATCCATTCATTAGCATTGACTAGTTTAATCAGGTTGTTTTCTTTCTGACACAGATCAGTAGCATCTAAAGAAAGGGAAGTTTTGGACAAATCAAGCTTGGGTGCAAATTGTGCACATCAGCTGGAGGCCTTGGGACCAGAGATCCTGGGGAGAGGAGTGTTAAGGAATGGAAGGAAATGCAAGACAGGAGATGGGAGGATTTGAAAATCTAATGTTTCCAATTTCAGATTTTGCATATTGTCTGTCCTAGATCTCTTGTTTGTGAATCTAGAAGTTAGAAAATACTGCTATAAGATAATTATTAGTTAAATAGGCTTTTGAGGTCTGACCTGGGACTAAACACCATCATAGCATTTATTAAGTTTGGCCATATGAAATTACCACTAATTTGCAAATGACATTAGAAAATTATACTGAGTTCAGGAAAATTGACATAAAATTAGTTCTTCCTAGAAGCTTTCTATGGCCCTCCATGCTTCGACCCACCCCTACCCCTGGATTAGGTACCTTTCTTGTGTAATTCTTTTGTATGTACTTAATCTTATTAAAGATTTTGTAGTATTGCATTTTAGTTTTTTTTCCCCTTCTATATCTCCCTTTCCCTCCAGATTGTGAATTCCTTGAATTCTGGTACTGTATCTTTTATTACTCTATCTACAGTATGTAGCTTAGTGCCTGGTACATAGTATACTGAAAGAGTGGTTGAAACACAACTCGTGCATAAATTGGAATTGTTTGTACTCTGAATCCTGGTCACTTCACTTTCCTACTCCCACAAGACCTTTAATAATTCCTTGTTTCCTATCCAAAGAATTACAAGCACTTCTTTCTCAGTATTGAAACGTCTTCTGCACTTTGGCTCCAATAGATCAATCCATACTATCACCTGCTGGTTTCCTATACATATCGTGCTAGACCCAAACTGGACTCCTTGTGAAATCAAATAGGCCCCATGCATTTCATCATCCACCAATACCTTCCATATGAAATGTTCTTCTCCAATTGCTGCAACTCCAAATACAATCCATTATTCTAGGCCTACTTTAAAAGCAATCTCTTTAGTGAAACCTTCCCTCTCCTCTACTAGATGTGAATTCCACCCCTCCCTTCACAAGGGGTAAGCTCCTTAAAGATGTTCTTAAACAAGCTTATATCTCTAGAGTATTTAGCAAGATACACTGGACATAGTAAATGGCCCTTTATTTCTCTAAAAAGTTACAGTCATTGCTTCAACTTTCCTACCTCCTAGTGACCCCTCAGTCCATTACAATCTACCTATTAAGTTCAACAGTTTCTCTTCTGCATTTGGTACTACTACTGCCCATCCCTCCATCCTGAAACTAGTTTTCCTTGGGCTCTGAAACTACTGTGCACTTATATCTGTTCTAAGCTCATAGCTTTTTCTTCATCTGGCTCTCTTCCATCCACCCTTAAATGTGGGCTCCTGAAGTTTCCATCCTTGGTAGTCTTTTCTTGACGCATTCTCTTTTTGGGTGATCTTGTCAGTTTCCATGGTTTCAGTTGTCTTCTATATTAAATTAGCACTTCCAGCTCTATCAAGGGTCACACCCAGGTTTCATAGTACTTGAAGTTGACACAATTGGATGGGGCGGGGGGTGGGGGGGTTGCTGTTTAAGAAAATTTCTACAATAGGGTGGCTGGCAATAACTAATCTATACACGGAAAGTATTTGGATATATCCCACTAAACCCAAACTCTCTTGGATTCCTAATTCAGCGTCCCTTAGACAGGTCACCCAAAATGCCTGGAGTACCCCAAAGCCACCTGACCCAAGGGGAAGAGTAAGAGAGAGGAAGTTGGGGTGGAAAGATAGAGCAGTCTTAATTGCAGCTAAAATAAACTACCTTTGAAAAGTTTACAGAAACATGTGACAACATGAAATATTGCTAGAGCCCCTGCCAGAGGCTTGGAAGGGCCCATGTATATGAGGAGACCTGAAGCTAAAGCTTCACTACCTTCAAAAGTATCCACCTTTATTTCTGTCTTCAACCTTGAACTTGCCCACACTCCAGATCTGTTGCTCTAACACACTGCCAGACCTCGTACTTGATATCCTATGTATTTCAAGCCTTCTGGCCTCAGATGAAGCCTTCTACTTCTCCTCCTTTCCCGGACCTGTCCTGTGCCTTTTCCTTTGTTTTTCTGTCGCAGCATTATCACCCACCCAATCATGCAAGTTAGAAGTGTCAGTTTTAAATTCTGCCCTCTTATTCATCTCCATATCCATTGGTCACTAAATCCTATCAAATTCAGAACTGTATTATCTTTCATTTGTATTAATGCAATGACCTCCTAGCTGGTATCCTGGCCTCTAGTCTGTCTTTTAAATCTCCATTCAGCCATGGAGTCATCGTTCTAAACTAGAGTAATGACTTCCTCAAGAAGCAGTAGAGGATGGAGTTAAGAGCTAGACTAGGTTTAAACCTTGATTCTACTGCTTACTAGCTGTTTGACATTGAGAAAGTTACATTATTTGTCTATGCCTCAGTCTCTTTAGGTGTAAAATGAGAATAGTACAAAATTTCACAGGATGGTTTTAAGAAATAAGCTATAGTATTTCAGTGTTGGATATCTGATACATAGAAAAGTATTCAGTATATTGTCATTCTTATATAGCTGGCCTATGAAAAACGTTCAGTGGCTTCACATATCTAAAGAATATTAGGTATGTAATATGTTTGCAACAAGGCATTGAACAAACTTCACAGCAAAACCTTAGCTAATCATCCGTTTCCCTTCCAGCCACTTCTCCTCCCGGTCCTTGTGCTGCGGTTAATTTGACCAGCAGATGTTCCCATGCAGTTTGTGTACTCCAGGCAGTTTCTTTGTTGGGAATATCCTTTCTTTCCTGTTCCCTGAAGAAATCTTAACCATTTGCCCAGACCCTGATCGAACTTCATCTTCTCTATGAAAATTATCTCAGTCTATTTATCCATGTTGTATCCTGATGTTTTTTTCATAAACTGAGCAAAAGTCCTCTGAGAAGCTTCCTATCCCCTGAACTGCCTTTTTCCATTGCCAAAAGTGGAGCTTAAGTAATTGAGCCACATTCTTGGATGCATACACTCATGTTATATGTGTAAAGTAAATCTTGGATTATTTCAAGTTTTTATTCGCATAAATTGAAGAGAACATTCTAGTCATGAATGATGAAGTGTGTTTTCCAGGTCATGCTACATTTGTGCCAGGAAAAATTTTATAGACCATTAACACCACTTGTTTATATGGTATATATTAAAGAACAGCTATAGTATTTACAGAATGTGTATAAAGAATTTGAGAAATTCAATGACTCTAGAATTTGGTTTTCTTGGTCTCTAAGGTCAGTAACTAAATATCCAAAATATATATATATTTTTATTGACAAATTTTCACACATGTACAGTTCATACATGGTGTACCATCAATGGCTCACAATATCATTACATAGTTGTATATTCATCACCATGGGTCAGTTGCTTTTTGGCTCAGTGTTCACTTTGGAGAAGGAAAATGCATGCCTAAGTACCCTGGAGGCTGGAGTCCTCAATTAACAGATAATAACCCCCCACCCCCACCCCCACCCCCCGCCAAACAATGTTATACTCCTGTTTTTACGAGAAAAGACCTCACTTTACTCCCCCCCATCCCATTAATTTTTCTATGGGATGGCAAGTGAAGAGACCTTTTTAGATTTTGCAGAATTTCTCTGACCATTTTTTAAAAAGGTGTGTTTGATTCAGATTTGGATTCTGAATAAGTAAGTACTGCCTTCTCCAACTGACCATGTTCAGAAATAGAATTCTCATTGTGCAATAAGAGCCACATATTTTTGATGATAATAATTTTGTCTCGGAAGCTTTGGTCAATGTCATTAACCTACTGCTCCATCTCAGCAGCAGCAACATCACTGACAGGTTTCTGGCTTCTATAATGAAGCCAGCAGGACTTCAGGTCTACTTCTGTGAGCTTTAAGCAGTTAATCAAGAGAGAAATAAAATGATAAGAAAAAGAATTTAAAATTAAAATTTATTTTTTAAGAGTTAAAATAACTTTTAAAAAGTTATCCTTCCTGAATTGGTGCCTGAGCAAGCTATATAAGATAGGTGGGAAATAAGTAACTAAATATCCAAAATAAACACATAAACTTTCCTTCCAATTGAGAAACCAGCCCATCTTTCTTTTTATCAGTAACAGTTTCTTTTATCTTTCCCTCTCTCCTTCCTTCCAACAACTCAAACCTTTGACTCAAATAGTAGAACTAGGTAAATATCCAGCAATCTGGTTCCCTAGTGGTTAAAAGATTGCTGACTCAATTGCCTCTAAATTAGGAAATGCCACTTGGACAGTGCAAAAGGGTATATGTTCTGAAGTTACCAAAAAGAACACCTAGAAGATACAGACAGTTGAATAAAATTTACTTTGAACCACAGACACTTGAATTTTCCTAATGGAATTAGTTTAGTGGGTGTAAAGAGTGGATATAAAACTCTAATAGTCAAAACAAAGTGACTTTTCTTATTCTAGGGTATCCAAAGATTTGAAAAATAAAGCATTTATTGTGATGTATTTCTTGAGTAAGCATTTCATATACCACTTGCTAACTGACCTACTTTCCCCTCTGCCCTGTAGCTAAAAAGCTACCTATAGTTTAAACTGGGGAAATAGGGGTGACTCCTACCTTGAACAGAACAGGATATAATCCCACTGTGACTGTACTACAGGTGAGCTTTTTCCAGCTCCACCCTCAGTCTGAGAAAGACTGTGGGAAGACTCACGGAAGATACTCCCATGGGAAAAAGACAGGCTTAGGTAGCCCAGTTTGTAGAGCAGTGCGGAGGTGGCACAGCTCTGCCATATGCCAGGATGGCATTTTTCATGATTGCCCCCAGCCAAATAACCCCGTTCTTCTGCATGCCCAGAATTCTCACCTGCCAGGGTTATCTGCACCTCTTTCCATATTTAATGTTTTCCAGCTGTAAACTATTTGAGAGCAGGGCTATATCCCCAATGCACTCAAACAATTTATACCCAGTCCACCTTTCCAAGCTCACTTCCTACTCTGCTCCTTTCATACCTCTTAATCCATATTGGGCTACTCACATATAAACATTCTTTACATGTTCCTTACTTCAAGCTTTTTTTTTTTACATGGGCAGGCATCAGGAATCGAACCCGGGTCCTCGGGCATGGCAGGCAAGCACTCTTACCTGCTGAGCCACTGTGGCCCACCCACTTCAAGCTTTTATTAACTCTGCCTTGGATGCCCTTCTTACTCCTGGGTCAGTCTGTTGAAATCCCATTATCTTTCAAATTCTAATTCAGTTATTACCTCATCAGACTTCCAGATTCCCCTTGCTGAAATTAATCTCATTCTCCTTTATATTCTCACAGTACATTGCCTGGACCTCTATTATAGATATATATTCTTATACATATTTCTGCCTCACTAGACTCTAGGTGTCCTGTCTTTCCTCCTCTAATATAGTCTTCTTGCACAGCAACAGTTTTTTATTATGATGTCCAATTTTACCAGTTTTTGCTCTTATGAATCACATTTTTGGTATCAAATCCAAGAACGCTTTCCCTAGCCTATGTCCTGAAGATATTCTCCTATGTTGTTGTTGTTTTTTTTTTTTTGTAAGAGTTCTATGGTTTTACATTTTACATTTGAGTCTGGATTAACTCCATTTTGAGTTAATTTTTGTATAAAGATGAGAGGTTTAGGTCAAGGTTCTTTTTTTCTTTGCCAATGGATGTCTAGTTGTATCAGCACCATTTGTTGAAACAGCTAACTTTTCTCCATTGAATTGCTTTTGACTTTTCTCGAAAATTAGTTGAATATATTTGTTTCTATTTTTGGGTTCTTTATTCTAATGCATGGATTATGTATCTAGATTCTAGGTGCTTGAGGGTCAGATATATTTCTTTTTATTTTTATAGTGCCTTTAGTATATTTCCTTTCAAATAGCAACATCTAACTGGGGCTGGCACATAGCAGACTTCCTTTAAAAATTTTTTTCAGTACATTTTTAAAGAGAAAACTAGAGAGAATAAAAGTACTTTATAAATGTGAGTTAAATTATTGTTGAATTAATTCTTAACATTTTGAAAATCAGACTTCTGTGACCTTGCTGCCAGCCTAGCAATAACCTAGTCAAAATAGCCCTTTTGACTCAGAAACCAGAGCCCCCATATAGCCTGCCCACACTGAAGGACTCTTGCCAGAGCCTGGATACCTTCTGCAAATCCCATCTCCCTGCTAGCTCGCCACAAGTGGCTACAAGCTCCACCTTCCCCCAGGCAGCTTGCCTTCTTCCCTTCCTGGTGCTGGGGATGTCATAGCATTCACTCGTTGCTGAATGCATCTGCTCCTTGAGTGCATTCTAGAAGGTTCCCTATTACTTGCCCTGTAATTCTGGACCGGCTTAGTCCTGGCCAAGCCACAGTACTCTCCATCAGCCCAGGGTTCTATATAGAGATTCCTTATAACGTACAGTTCCTCTTTTATCATAGTTATTAATTATTTATATACAATTTTACCGTTTAACTTAATGCATGGTTTCTGTCTAGGACCTAGCCTGCTACACATGGGTAGCCACTACCCTTATCTGCCAGAGTCCCTGAGATATGTGTTTCACTTCCTCGCCTATACATCAGGGGTCCAAGGCAATACCCTGAGAGCTATAATTTACATACCTCCATGAATTAAGTCAGCCTGTTACAGTGGAAAGATCCACAATTTTGGAATAGAAAGCTGAGCGTTTAGGCTGGGGCCTTACCATTTACTGTCTTACCATTTCTAGCCATCATGGACAAGTCACTTTGTACATTGAGCCTTAAAAGGAATATGATTGTGATGATAATCACTATTTTGATGTGCTGATCAAATGAGAAAATGCATATAAAATGTTTCATTCAAGTTCCAAATAAATGATAATCCTTTTCATTTAAACTTAAGATAAATTATGAAGGGAAAGACTGTGTCTCTTGCTGAATAAATTCCAAACATTAGGAACAGTGGAGGATTTCTTCTGAAATCATATCACAGAAGTAATTTCTTTGGCATAGAACTGGACCTGGGCACATCTATCTAAAATGGCTGCAGCCCCCCACCCCCATCCCCCCAAAAAGACCTTAAAAGATATACTCTTAATGACAAGTAAAATAATGATGCTCAACTTCATTTTAAAGGCAAGGCAAGGCAAGGGAAATTAAGTATAATGGAAATATTGTAGAACAAAAACTGCTGTTTATATTATTTGGTTAAGATTTCCTGCTGCTTAGGAAGATGAAGTAGTTAAGGACCCCGGCCTGTGAAAGAACAGTGCCAAATTAAATGTGTTTTTAGCTAGAACATTTAATATAGAATAATTATTGAAAGAAAAGCATGATGGCAAATCAGACCTCAGGAAGTAATTTTTAGAATCTGGTGGTTGAAATAAATGAAAATAAGAGGCTACAGAAAAGATTGCTCAAGAATTTCAAGTTTCTAAGGCAATTTTAGCCTGGCTTCAAAGTTCCCAGTATTTATATTTTACATATACATTTAATAGGAAGGGAGTTCAATATGCTAGTGAACAACCTAAAAAGAAGACTCCATATTGCAAATACAATATAATATTCAGTATGTTAGAACGCTTTTTGTAAATCATCGCATAAAGTATGTTCAAAGTATTTTCAATGGGAATTTCTGAAAGTAGTTCTCTGTTCAGAAATGAATTTTCTGAATATGTCAATAATTCATCGTGACTAGTATTCTCAAAGAAAACTGATAAAAATGCAACGAGTTTTGCTTATATACCTAACTTCCAAGTCAGCAATGATATAGGTTCTATTGAAATCAGTTGTAACCATTTAAAAACATCATTTGCATAGACAGACTTGTAGATTTTAACTGTTGTGCGTAACTTCTGTCCACCCAGAGACCTCAACCTCTGAGTTACAGCAGTCCTCAAAGTTCATTAACATTCTTTCTAGTGGCTTTAAAATGTGTCCACCAATTTTTTCATACTCCTTCCTTTAAGCGGGGAAGCCAAATTCCTCTCCCCTGGAGTGTGTTCCATACTTAGTAACATGCTTATAATAAACAAAATAAAGTGGAAGTGATGGTTAGAGACTTGTGAGACTTGGTCTTAAAGAGCACTGTGTCTTCTTCCTCGCTCACCCCTTCTTGGATCGCTTGCTCTAGAGGAAGTTAGTTGGCGTGTTGTAAGGAGATACCCATGTGGGGAGGAACTGAGGCTCCCTGTCAATAGTCATATGAATGATCCCACTTAGAAGTGGATCCTCCAGCCCCCGCCAAGCTTCAGATTACTGTAGTCCCAACTGATTCTGACTGAAACCACATGAGAGACACTGAACTAGAACCCCTCAGCTAAGAAGTTCTTGATTTCCTTACTCACAGAAAATTTGTAATAGTAAAATTTTACTATTTTAAGCCACTAAGTTTTTGAGTACTTTGTTATACAGCAATAGATAACCAATACATTCTTGGAAATAACTGATCTCCTTTCTGTATCAACCAAGAAAAGACCACCTCAGATGTAAATTAACGTATCACTAAATATTACATGAATATCTGATAAAAAGACTGTAGAACTCATCAGAACTTCTAATGCCTCCAGGGGCCTCTGCTTGGGCTGGACTGAACATTTGAGGCCCATCAATCTAAGAATGTCTCTCATCCCTTCCCTATGGTATTAGTTTCCTATTGCTGCTATAACAAATAACCACAAATTTACTGGCTTAAAACCACACAAATTTATTATCTTATGGTTCTGGAGGTCGGAAATCCAAAATGCATCAAATAAGAGTGCGTTCCTTCTGTAGACTTCAGGGGAGAATTCATTTCCTTGCCTTTTTCCACATTCCTTATGGCCCACATCACTGTGACCTCTGCTTCTGGCATCACATATCCTTCTCTGACTCGGACCCTTCTGCCTCCCTCTTATAAGGACCTTTGTGATTATATTGAGCCCACTTAGATAATCCAGGAAAATCTCCCCATCTCAAGATCCTTAATTTAATCATGTCTGCAAAGTCCTTTTTAAGTAACATATTCACAGGTTCCAAAGATTAGGACATACATATCCTACCCTGCCTACACTCACAGTCCAAAATGCAGGGTCTTCCACTTGGAGAACAGTCACCCCCTTTCCCATCCACTTTAGAGAGGACCCTTTATACTTCCTTGCTGTAACTGAGACCTTAATCTTTCCTGGGAACATTTCTTCCCCTATAATCCTCTAAGAACCAAGGTTTTCAATCTCCTAAACCTTACATACTGTTCCTCCTCTGAAAGCTTAAAGGATAATCTCCCATTTTTGCTTCTTGATTTCTATATCATTCCAGCTATGTCATTCCCTAATTCCACAACATCACAGATCACCAACAACAATGAACATAAGAATTAATGTTTATAATAGTTTAAAAAATTATCCCCACATTTCAAGTAAGGAAACCAAAGCTCAGAACAGTGAAATATCTTATTCAAGATCAAGTTAAGGTTAGATGACCTTATGTTGGAACTCAGATTTGAACCCAAGCAGTTTGATTCCAGAGCTCATATCCTTAATTTATATACTATTAAGAATTACCAGGACATCGACCCTTGCTTTTTTTTCCCCCTAGTCTATCACCTTCACTTAAAGGACTGTCTCCTGCCCCTGGGAGTTCCTAAATTCTCATGCACTTCCGGACTAGATGGGTTCCAATTACCTGAGGTCAGCCCTTGGGCTAACAGATTCAGGTGGGAGTGAGAGCATACTGGAGGGCTGCAGACACAAAAATGGTAAAAGAATCTGAGGGGGTCTGGGTGGAGCACTGTCATTGTCTGTTCCGTCTGTATGTTATTGGACTGTCTAGTTTCCAGTCTCCAGAGTGGCCTTTCTAAACTTGCCACTCTTCTACAATCATCAATCCTATTCTGCCACCTATTTTTCAATAGATGTTCTTCTACATCCTTGAGAAAATTGAGGTTACTAGTCGGGCCTAAGAGGAAGACATAGCTCCCTTCCTGTCCGATGATAGCCTCCCCATCTGGGTCTCAGCTCTCACTCCCTTCATCTCCATGTGGCCCACATTCTACACACTTTCCCCTATTGCTATTTTCTATATCAACCTGTTCTAGTTTGCTAGCTGCTGAAATGTGATATATCAGAAAGGAAACGGCTTGTAAAAAGGGGAAATTTATTAAGTTGCAAGTTCACAGCTCTAAGCCCATGGAAATGTCCCAATTAAAGCAAGTCTATAAAAATATCCAAATTAAGGCACAACCAAGAGGTTACCTTCACTCAAAAAGGCCGATGAAGGTCACGATTTCTCTCTCAACTGGATAGGCACATGGTGAACATGGCGACATCTGCTAGCTTTCTCTCCAGGCTTCTTGTTTCATAAATCTCCTCTGGGGGCATTTTCCTGCTTCATCTCCGAAGATCTCTGGCTGCATGGACTCTCCTGGTTCTTGTGGCTTGCCCATGGCTCTGTTGTGGCTTTGTGTCTCTCTCCAAAATGTTTCTTCTTTTAAAGGATTCAGGTAAACTAATCAAGACCCACTTGAAATGGGTGGATTCACATCTCCATCTAATCAAAAACTTAATACTCACAATTGGGTGTGTCACGTCTCCATGGAGATAATCTAATCAAAAGATTCCTGCCTACATTATTGAATAGGGATTAAAAGAAACAGTTGCTCCCACAAGATTGGATCAGGATTAAAACATGGCTTTTCTAGGGCATATAATCCTTTCAAGCCAGACACAACCTTTCTCTATTTGTTATT
The DNA here is from genome assembly GCF_023851605.1 of Tamandua tetradactyla. NCBI lineage: Eukaryota > Metazoa > Chordata > Mammalia > Pilosa > Myrmecophagidae > Tamandua > Tamandua tetradactyla. Next base: position 192,774,660 of record NC_135327.1, on the reverse strand, counting down.
ATGTCTTTCAATACATTTGCATAAGTGTCTCATTTTAAAAACAAACTTGGGCAGGCCACGGTGGCTCAGCAGGCAGAGTTCTCGCCTGCCATGCCAGCAACACGGGTTCAATTCCGGTGCCTGCCCATGCAAAAAAACCCAAAAAACAAAAAAACAAGCTAAACAAAACAAAACAAAAAGAAGCTCATTCCTTAGCTTAGCACTTTCCTCCCTTGGCTATTATCTGTTTCAGAACAACTATACCTATGTCCTTATCTCCATATACTTTTCAGCCCTCTTCAGTTCAGTTCTTACTTCCTTACTTTGAGTCTTCCTAAGGTCTCCCCAAATAATAACATAACAACATAACATAACATAAATATAACATAATACAATATAATATAAAACATAAATGTTACATCTTAATTACTCATGCTACAGGAAACTCTTCAGACCAAATATTGATCTTTCTGCAGCTTTTAACACTGTTACTTTCTGCCTTCTTTAAAGTCTCTCTTCCCTTCATCTCCATGTCACCATTCTTTTCTAAATCTTTACATCCTCCAACTATTCATTAAAACTTAAGTGTTATCCAGGATTGTCTTCTCTGTTTGCCCTAGCAATTTAGGGATTCCCTTTGTGGCACTGACACACTACCTATGTGTGAATGACTCCTACATCTATTTCTCTTCCACTGGGTTCTCATTTCCTAACCTACATTTCTCCTTGGCATCTCCACCTTCTTGCTCCACAAGTACTGCAAGTACTCTTTTTCCTCCCTGACAAAGCAGCTTGCTGGCCACGCCTTTGGCTCTTTTGTAGACTCCTTTGTCTAGATGTTGATTGTTGTCATATTCTTTTAATCCATTCCTGGAGGTGCAGACCTATTGTAGGTGGGGTCTTTTGGTTAGGTTATTTCAATTAAGGTGTGACTCAGCCTATTCAAAGTGAGTCTTAATCCTTTTATTGGAATCCTTTATGCAGGCAGAAGACAGAAAAAGCCCAATGCTCAGAGAGAAAAGACACAGAGACTCTAAGAGAGGACCCATAGAAGCTGAGAGAGGAAACCACTGAAGCCAGAGCTGAATACAACAAAATCCCAGAGAGAAGGACTAGCAGACACTGGCCATCTGCCTTCCCATGTGATGGATATGTCACCTATGCCACCAGCCTTTCTCCAGAGAAGATATCCTCTTGTTGATGCCTTAATTTGGACATTTTCATGGCCTTTGAATAGTAACTTGTAAGCTAATAAATCCTCATTGTTAAAAGACAGTCCATTTTTGGTATATTTCATTTCAGCAACTTTAGCAAGCCGAAACATTGATGTTCTTCAAAATGCTTGAACTGGCTTTTTCCTTTTCTCAGTCATATTCTTTCAGTTACCACCTCAGTGTAGATGCATCTTCAGCCTAAGACTTCTTTAATGCTCTAGATGAATATACTAAGAAAACTACTTGATTACTTCTCTTAAATAGCTCAAAATCACCTAAAATTCAAGAGACCCAAGATGAGCTCATGATATCACCCCACAGCCCTGCTTTCATTCATTATTTCAATCATTGACTGCAATTCAGTGGGTTTCATAACAATTTTTGTTCCATTTACCTCTATCAGTGCAATCCATGGAGTTCACCCACTCCTATAGGGTCATGGTTAAGTGTTCGGTTTCTACTAAGGCCCAGTACCAGGCCAAAACCTGTTTCTCAAAAGGAGAGTAGTTACCTGTAGCAGATGGTAAGGCTTTGCTCCAAAATCCTAAGGGTCTGCATTGCGATTCTCCTATAGGGACCTGCCAAAGGCTCCAGACAACATCTCTATTTGCCACTGACACTTCCAGCACCATTGGATCTTCTGGATCTTATGGTCTAAGTGGCAGAGAAGCTTGTACAGCAGTCTGGACCTGTCGCAGAGCCTCCTCTTATTCAGGTCCCCACTCAAAATTAGCAGCTTTTCTGGTCACTCAATAAATGGATCAGAGTAGCACACCCAAATGAGGTATATGTTGTCGCCAAAATCCAAAGAGATCAATTAGGTGTTGTGTCTCTTTGTTGGTTGTAGGAGGGGCCAGATGCCACAACTTATCCTTCACCTTAGAAGGGATATCTTGACATGCCCCACACCACTGGATACCTAGAAATTTCACTGAGGTGGAAGGTCCCTGTATGTTTGTTAGATTTATCTCCCATCCTCTGACACACAAATGCCTTACCAGTAAGTCTAGAGTAGCTGCTACTTCTTCCTCACTAGGTCCAATCAACATGAGATCATCAATATAATGGACCAGTGTGATGTCTTCTGGGAGGGAGAAATGATCAAGGTCCCTGCAAACAAGATTATGACATAGGGCTGGAGAGTTGATATACCCCTGAGGAAGGACAGTGAAAGTATATTGCTGACCTTGCCAGCTGAAAGCAAACTGTTTCTGGTGGTTCTTACTAATAGCTATTGAGAAAAAAAGCATTTGCCAGATCAATAGGTGCATACCAGGTACCAGGGGATGTATTGATTTGCTTAAGCAATGATACCACATCTGGAACAGCAGTTGCCATTGGAGTTACCACCTGGTTGAGCTTACAATAATCCACTGTCATCCTCCAAGGCCCATCTGTTTTCTGCACAGGCCAAATAGGAGAGTTGAATGGGGATGTGGTGGGAATCACCACCCCTGCATTCTTCAAGTCCTTACGAGTGGCAGTAATCTCTGCAATCCCTCCAGGAATCTGGTATTGCTTCTGATTTACTAGGGGCAGTTCTAGTGGCTTCCACTTGGCCTTTCCCACCATAATAGCCCTCACTGCACGAGTTAGAGAGCCAATGTGGGGATTCTGCCAGTTGGTCAGTATGTCTATACCAATTATACATTCTGGAACTGAGGAAATAACTGAAGACTGGGTCCAGGGGCCCACTGGACCCACTGTGAGACAGACCTGAGCTAAAACTCCGTTGAACATCTGGCCTCCATAAGCCCCCACTCTGACTGGTGGACCAGAGTGATGTGTTGGGTCCCCGGGAATTAATGTCACTTCTGAACCAGTGTCTAATAATCCCCCAAATAGCCGATCATTTCCTTTTCCCCAATGCACAGTTACCCTGGTAAAAGGCCATTGGTCTCCCTGAGGAAAGCTCGGAGGAAGATTAATGGTAAAAATTTGTGGCAGTGTAAAACGGTTCTCCACCAAAGGGACCTGGCCTCCTTCATTCAAGGGGCTCTGGGTCTGTAAACTGTCTCAAGTCTGGAAATTGATTAAGGGGCCATGACTCTGTGTTTTTGTAATTCAGGTTAGACTTCTGTTCACTTGACCTAGAGCTCTTTTGTTTACACAGCTCGAACAAGAATTTAGTAGATTGCCCTTCTATTGTATTTCTAGGTACCCCATGATTTACTAGCCAATGCCACAAATCTCTGTGAGTCATATAATTTTGACTCCTGCTTTGAGTTTGCTGTCTATTATAATAGCCACGTCTACCCTATTTTTGGCTAATAAGTGCTGTCACCTGGCTTCTGCCAACTCAGGATCCAACTATCCCCATTCTGTTTAAGGATTCCAGCTTGGTGGCAGCAATTTCTACAGTAATATCTGACCTAAAGAGAAGTGCAACTACAGAGCTCTTCAGGGATGATGGTGCTAGTCTCACAAATTTATTTCTCACTGTTGTGGTAAAAGGTGCATCTCCAGACATTCCTGGGGTGTAAGAGCAGGCTTTGCATGATAAATCCACTCTAACATTCCAATCTCTCTAAGAGATCCCCTCATCTGTATTATACCAGGGCAGATCCCCTCTCTGGATAATAGTCCTCCCACTATTATCCCACACCCTTAAAATCCATTGACACACATATTCCCCTGATTTCTGTCTATATAAATTGGAAAACTCACACAGTTCTTTTGGAGTATAATGTACCTCCTCATGTGTGATACGTTGTACCTCACCTTTAGGGGCCTGTTGGGACTTTAGTCTTATTATAGGTCGGGAAGAAATGAGGGGTGGTGGGGGTGGGTCATGAAAAGAATTAGAAATATCTTCCAAGCTATTTGCTTCAGGGCTTTCATTTGCAGTTTCATCTGGTGAAACAGGATTAATCACTCTATGTCTAATCCCTTCAGGAGGAGGTTGGGTGGCCTACTCCTCAAGCAGGCTGGAGGTGGGGCAGGTATGCCCTCAGGGCAGACTATTACAGGGTTATCTAGAGAAGACTCAGCATGACCTAGGGTTACAACCTCACTCCTGACATCATTATCAATCCATATGTCACCATCCCATTTTTCAGGGTCCCACTCCTTTCCAATAAATGCCCTCACTTTAATGGCAGACACCATGCAACACTGAGATTTCAGTTTACGTTGTAAAGTTGCTATTATAACAATAAGATTCTGAGTCTGATTTTCAGAGCCCTCAAGTCTACGGCTACAGGAAATAAGATTTTCCTTCAGGATACTCATAGAAACTTCTACATCTGTCAGATGGCACTTAAACTCCTTGTTTGAAGCTTTAAACCCATCCCTTTCATTCCTTAATGTATCCAGTGTATCTAACAACAACCAGACAACATCTCTTTACCTCTTATTTCCACAGAACTCTGTACAAGTATCAAAAACATTATCCCCCAGAGCCTGGCTTCATACAAGTGAAGCATTAGGAGCATCGAATGGTGATATTTTGACTATCTCTTTTGCCAAATTACTCCATGGATTGGGAGTGTCATTCTGAATTTGGGAATCAGAGTCCCTAGTGCCTTTGAGTCCAGTCAAAGTAGAAAACCATTCATAAAAATCCACTTTTAAGATTCTGTTTCTTAAGAACCACTCCTGGTTCCAAGTTGTTTTAGTTAGGGTTCTCTAGAGAAACAGAATCAACAGGAAATACTTGCAAATATAAAATTCATAAAAGTGTCTCATGTGACCATGGAAACGCAGAGTCCAAAATCCACAGGGCAGGTTGTGAAGCCAATGATTCTGATGGAGGGTCTGGATGAACTCCAGAGGAGAGGCTCACCAGCTGAAGCAAGAAGAGAGCCTGTCTCTTCTGAATCCTCCTTAAGAGACTTCCAGTGATTAGATTAAGCATCACTCATTGCAGAAGACACTCCCCTTGCTGATTACAGATAGAATCAGCTGTGGATGCAGCTGACATGATCATGATTTAATTCTATGAAATGTCCTGATTGCAACAGACAGGCCAGCACTTGCCCAACCAGACAAACAGGTACCACCACTTGGCCAAGCTGACACATGATCCTGACCATAACATATGATAAAGACTGAGATGGTATAATCTAAGATTGCCTAGAGTGTATAATGATAGTGACTAAATGTATAAATTTTAAAATGTTTTGCATGAGGAAGAACAAAGGAATGTCAATAAAGCAGGGTGTTGAAAATAGATGGTAATTAATATTTTAAAACTTTAACTTAAGTGTTAGGCTTAAGCAAAAAATATTTATTTGGTACAAAATCCATATTTTGACTAGTGCATTTCCTAATATAACTTGTGTGGAAAGCTTAATTGAACACCATAAGTACACGGAACCTTGAGTAGGGCATGAGATTTTGTAGGTTTGTCCAGAATGATGCCTGGATAAATCCCAGAAGGATTTGAACAGTGAATAAAAAGTATTTGCCAAGTGCCCTTGGGGGAATGGTGAGAATGGGGGAAAATTCAACTTCCCCAAGTGGAGAATTCTTGATATTCTCACAAGCAGTTGCACAACCAAAGCAATAGGCTGAACCCCCAATCTTGGGGTTTGTTCATATGAAACTTAACCCCACAAAAGATAGGTCAAGCCTATTTAAAATTAGGCCTAAGAGTCACCCCCAAGAGAACCTGTTTTGTTGCTCAGATGTGGCCTCTCTCTCTAGCCAACACAACAAGCAAACTCACTACCCTCTGCCTGTCTACGTGGGACATGACTCATGTAGGGGTGTGGACCTTCCTGGCAATGTGGGACAGAAATCCTAGAATGAGCTTGGACTCAGCATCAAAGGATTGAGAAAACCTTCTCGACCGAAAGGGGGAAGAGCAAAATGAGACAAAATAAAGTGTCAATGGCTGAGAGATTCCAAACAGAGTCAAGAGGTTATGCTGGAGGTTATTCTTACTCATTAAATAGATATCACCTTGTTAGTCAAGATGTAACAGAGAGGCTGGAGGGAACTGCCTGAAAATGTAGAGCTGTGTTCCTGTAGCCATTTTTCTTGAAGATGATTGTACAATGATATAGCTTTCACAATGTGACTGTGTGATTGTGAAAACCTTGTGTCTGATGCTCCTTTTATCTATCTTATCAACAGACAAGTAAAACACAGGAATAAAAATAATAATGGGGGAACAGATGTTAAAATAAATTTAGCAGAATGAAATACTAGTGATTAATGAAAGAGATGGGTAATGGTATGTATGAATTTTTTTCTTTTTATTTCTTTTTCTGGATTGATGCAAATATTCTAAGAAATGATCATGATGATGAATATACAACTATGTGATGAAAAAAAGAATGTTCATATTGTATGTTGATTGGTTTTATTAATAAAAATGAAAAAAATAATGAACAGAGAGGGTGTGCAAGAGTAGTTCAGTGGTAGAATTCTCTCCTGCCATGAGGGAGACCTGGGTTAAATTCTCAGCCCATGCACTACTCCCCCCCCAACAAAATCAACAAATGGTGCTGCAATAATGGGATAGTCACATGGAAAAAGAATGAAATGTGACCCGCCACCATACAGCATACACACAAAAAAATGAACAAGTGCTGAGAAAATATGGAGAAAGAGATGTACCTATTCAATGTTGGTAGGGAAACTGAGAGGTACAGCCCCTCTGAAGGGCAGTGTGGTGGTTCCATAGGAGGCTAGGGGTGGGGTTACCATATGATCCTGCAACTCTATTGCTAGTTATGTACCTGGAGGAACTAAGAGTGGGGATTTGAATGAACATTTGCACACTGGTGTTTATGGTGGCAGTGTTTGTGATTTGAAACAAACGGAGGTGGCCTAAGGGTAAAGATGACTGGAGAATGGAAGAGGGAACTGTGATGTATACATACAAAGGACAACTGAGCAACTGCAAGTAGGAATGAAGTTGAGAGGCATGCAACTAGGTGTATGAAACTTGAGGACAGAATGTTGAGTGAAATGTCAGAAACAAAAAGACAAATATTGTCATGCCTCACTCATATGGACTAACTATAAAATATAGACTGGGAGAATTGAAGTCAAGAGCATAGGCTATCAGGTTGGGGCCTATTGCAAAGATTCCTAGATTGCAAGCTCTTACAGCAGTCACATCTATTTCTTAGTTATAACTGTTATTTATAAATTCTGGGATACAGAGTTGTTTGTGTATTACTTGATCATTCCCTAAAATTTTGGGTATTTGTGTCACACCTGAGACTTAGAGTTAGAGCTCTGAAGCTATGAAAGTCAGCATTACCCATACAGCAACTGTTAAAAAAAGTTGGAAAAGGGATCAGACTGGGACTAGAGATATGAATGAGCTGATCTGGATAAGACTAAGGTAAATCAGAATACAGAGTAAAGGATGATATGGTATATATATACCATATATATATATTTTTTGGGGGGATGCATGGTCTAGGAATTGAACTTTGGGTACCCTACATGGAAGGTGAGCATTCTACCACTGAACCACCCATGCACCCTATTGTGGTTTATAGTTTAAAACTTCAACTTCTGTGTGAGATGAATGGAAGAAATGTTTATTTCACACAAAATTTATAGTTTGGGTAATACATTATCTAATTTAACTTGTATGGTTAGTTTAATCAAACACCATAATTGTACGGAATCTTGAATAGGGCATGAGATCTTGTTTGTTTGTACAGGTTAGTTTGATGCTCCAATCTATCCCAGAGTAATTTGGGCAGAGAATAAAAAAGTATTTGCAAAGTCCCCTTATGGGGACTGGGGAGAAAGGAGGAAATATTCAACTTCTCTATCTGGGGAATTCCTTAAATTTTCACAAGCAGTGGAGACACCCATTTCAATAGACTGAGTCCTTGGTCATGGAGCTTGCCCCTGCGAAACATTCTGGCCAAGGTGAAGCAAAAGCCTACTTATAATTATTCCTAAGATTCATCCTCCAGAGAACCTCTTTTGTTGTTCAGGTGTGACCTCTTTCTCTAAGCCAATTCAGCAGGTGAACTCACTGCCCTCCCCACTATGTGGAACATTACTCCCAGGGGTGTAAATCTCCCTGGCAACGTGAGACATAACTCCAGGAGATGAGCTGGGACCTGGCATTATGGGATTGAGAAAGCCTTCTTGACCAAAAAGGGAAACAGAGAAATGAGACAAAATAAAGCTTCAGTGGCTGAGTCAAGAGGTTACCCTAGAGGTTATTATTATGCATTATATAGATATCCTTTTTTAGTTTGTGGTGCATTGGAGTGCTAGAGAGAAATACCTGAAACTGTTAAACTGTATTCCATTGCCCTGACTCAAAACTGTATTCCATTGCCCTGACTCTTGAAGATGATTATATAACTGAAGAACTTTTACAGTGTGACAGTGTGATTGCGAAAACCTAGTGGGGGATGCTCCCCTTATCCAGGCTATGGACAGATGAGTTAAAAAAATAAGGACAAATAAATAAATAATGGTGTGGGGGGATAAGGGGTAAAAAAAAAATTGGGTAGACTACACAATGATGTGATGATATTGTGAGCAATTGCTGGCATACTTTGGATGAATTGTATGGTGTGTGAAGATATCTCAATAAAATATTAAAGCAAAAGATAGGTTTGTGAGTCAAAGAAACAAATCAAGTGAAGGAGACGATTCCCTAAAGGGCTTATTTTCCCCAGGAAAAGGGAATGGAGTGAGAAGTGGGGTCCAGCTCAAGTGGCAGCCCTCAGTCAGAGAATTCAGACCCCAGGGGCTAAGCCCTAAGCCTTCCTTCTACCTCAGCCTCTGTGTCAACCAGGCCCCTGGCAGCTACACAGCCTGCTTAGAATTAAAAGCACTGGACCACTTTACACCAGTGGGGAGCTGCAGGCTAACAGGCACCACCTTCTGAGAAGGATAGGAAAAACACAGAGTCTAGAGGCTTTACAGGAATCCCTAATAGCCTGCTGGTTCTCCTCCCTAGGGAAATTTGATGCTGATTATACCATCCTCCTGAGACCTGGCCCCATCCTGTCTAGGAAAATCTGACAGGGGTTAATGATATCTGGAGACACTATCCTAAGAAAAAAAGGTTCCATTTAGGTGGGGAAAGGAACAGAAAAACACAAGCTAAAAAATTCTGGACAGTTAAATAGGAGTCATGCTAGTAGTATAGAATAAGTTGAACTGAATTTCTAAACATAGATAGAGAACAAAGCCAACTGACAAGAAAACTCCAGGAAAGGAGTGAAAATGAAGCAGATGTCAAGACACCAACAAAATATGAGTCATGCTAGGAAAAATGAAGATTTGGCACAGTCAAAGGAACAAACTAACACTTCAAATAGGGTAAAGGAGATGAAACAACTAATTCATGTTCAATCAAACATGCAAAATAAAGTAAAAAATGAAACCAACAAGTTGAGGGAAGATATGGCAAAAGAGATGAAAGATATAAAGAAGGCATTGACCAACCATGAAGAAGAACTCAAAAGCTTGCAAAAACAAATGGCAGAACTTATGGGAATAAAAGGCACAATAGAAGATATGAAAAACACAGTGGAGACTTACAACAGCATATTTGAAGAGGCAGAAGAAAGGATTAGTAACTAGAGGATAGGATATCTGAAATCATACACTCAAAAGAACAGAGAAGAAAAAAGAATGGGAAAATATGAGCAGGATGTGAGGGAATATAATGACAACATGAAATGCATGAATATACATCTTAAAAGTGTCCCAGAAGGAGAAGAGCAAGGTAAAAGGACAGAAAAAATAATGGAGGAAATAATCAATGAAAATTTCCCATCTCTTGTGAAAGACATAAAATTACAATTAAAAGAGCGCACATCACAAACAAAATAGATGTGCACAGACCTTCTCAAAGACAACTACTAATCATATTGTCAAATGTCAAAGACAAAGAGAGAATTCTGAAAGCAGCAAGAGAAAAGTGATCCATCACATACAATGAAAGTTTGATAAGAAACTATGGAGGTGAGTAGGTATGAGAAGGTATGATATATGATATATTTAAGATTCTGAAAGAGAAAACTGACAATGAAGAATTCTATACACAGAAAACTGACCTTCAAAAATGAGGGAGAGTTTAAAATATTCTCAGATAAACAGACACTGGGAGAGTTTGTGACTAAGAGACCAGCTCTACAAGAAATACTAAAGGGAGCACTATAGGCAGATAGGCAAAGACAGGAGAGAGAGCTCTAGAGAATAATGTAGAAATGAAGACTATCAGTAAGAGTGAGAAGAGAAAAAAAATTAGATATAATGTATAAAATCCAAAAGACAAAATGATAGATGAAATTACTGCCTTTACAGTAATGACATTGAATGTTAATGGATTAAAATTCCCAATCAAAAGACATAGACTGGGTATGCAAGGGTAGCTCAGTGGTAGAACTCTAGCCTGCCCCATGGTTCTAGTGACCTGAGAGGGTCTTCTACACCACAAAGGGAGTCCCTGGTTGCAAAAGCTGAGGAACTGAGATGCAGAGAGCAGGAGACTATCCAGCTAGTGCAAACAGCCTAATGCCCCTTTCCAAATGAAGGCCCAGAGCTCCTAGGAGTGTAGAGACAGGGCATTGGGGACTAAGAAGTAAACTAAGCCACTTTTCCTTGAACACGCTAAACCCACACATGCTGTCCCCACCCCGTGATCTGAAGTTCCTCCCACACGCCATGCACCTGAACCCCATCATCCATCCCTCCACCGGGCTCCAAGCAGTCCTGCCCCAACCCCCTCCCTGCAATGCCCACCTCACACCCCACTCTACACACGCATGCATGCCTGCCCCAGCCCGAACCACCTCTCCCATACAAGTTCACAGTCTCACCCTGCACCTCTAGAAACCCATGTTCAGCCCCTCTACCCCCACCTCTCCCTCCCTACCCCCTGCAGGCAGTCACTTGCACATCTGGGTTGCAAGTGCTCATTTTCATACCTGGGCCACCTCCACCCCCAGCCCATACAGTCATGCATCCCTGCCTTGGCACTCCCCCCAAGCTCTGAGCATGTGCACATCAGCATCTAGCCCCCCAGGCCCACACATGTGCACGTGTGTACTCCTGTCATGTCCCCACTGTCTGGGCAAGCAATTACCTGTTTATTTGGGCCACACTTGCTCCCAACCCACACAGGCACAACCCCACCTTGCTGCCCCTGAACTCTGCCCACATACACACCAGGGCCCTGCTTCCCAGAACTGCACACACCAGGGCCCTGCTCCCCAGACCACTGAAAGCACACAGCCACATCCTCCCCGACAGTCACACTATACATGACCTCTTATGACCTCTTGACCCTCGCACCCTCCCCTTGTTCCAGACATGTGCACACCTACTCCCCAACTCCCAGCACAACTGCCCTTCTCCCACACCTGGCAGGTGCTCACCTGGGCATCTGTACCACATAGCCCCACCCTGCACATGCATAAACCCCTGCTCCACCCTCCCCAGCACTCACACACCTGCACCAGAGCCCCATTCCCTGACATACCCACTCCAGACCCACGTCCTGTGACCCCCATGCCCCATGCCTCTCTCCTGAACTCATGCATTTGCATCCCAGCCCCCTGTACACTTCCCCCTGCACAAGGACACACCCATGCCCTGCACTCCCTGTGCCCCTACCTCTGTGCCCCACACTCCACATCCTGAAACCAATGACCCACATGCTCCACATGCCTACCCACATCCTACCCATGTACCAGCCCCAGCACATCCTCACAGCCCTTCCATCTGCCTCCCATAGTACCTTACCTCTGTGTCTTCCTTGCTGCAACCTATGCCTATGCTCCAAGGCCTATCTGAGCTGCACTTTGCCCCCATGAACCTCACTCCACACCTCCACAATCCTACATCCTGCACCCTATGCTCACAGGCACCAGCATAGAATCTCTGACCCATGCATATGCCTGCACCACAACTACACTGTGGTACACACTGTTGTGCCCTGCCCCATGCTTGCATCCTGCTCCACACCCATCCTACAAATACAAAGCTTTAGACTACTGAAGGAAATCAACTTCCAAAATAGCACTATCAAGATATTTACATACCACAAAGGCACAGAAGGTCTCTAAACATATGAAGATGCAGACAAATATAGCCCAGCCTCATGATCAAATTAAAGCACTGGAAATTTTCACAGATAAACAAATGGTGAGAGATTTTGTCAGCAAGAAACCAGCTGTGCTAGTTTGAAAGGATTTATGTATCCTAGAAAAGCCATGTTTTAATCCTAATCAATCTTGTGGGAGCAATGGTTTCTTCTAATCCTTATTTGGTACTATAGGTTGGAAACTTGATTAGGTTATCTCCACAGAGATGTGACTCAATCAGTTGCAGGTATTAAACTTGATTATATGGAGGTGTGTCTCTGCCCATTCTATGTGGATCTTGATTTGTTTACCGGGATCCTATAAAAGAGGAGACATTTTTGTAGAGAATGTCTTTTGAGAATGACAAGAAAGCTACAGCAGAGCTGAACAGAGACATGAAGCCAAGAGAACCATATAGTCCACCAACCAGTGATCTTTGGAGATTCTGAGAGAGCAGAGAAGAATGACAGAATGATGGGAGCCATGAAACAGAGTCCACCAGCCAGCAACCTTTGGAGATGAAGGAGAATGCCCCTGGGAGAGCTTCATGAAGGAAGAGGCTGGGAGAGGAACCTAGCAGATGATGCTGTGTTCACTATGCACCTTTCCAGGTGAGAGAGAAACCCTGACTGTATTTGCCATGTGCCTTTTCACTTGCAAGAGAAACCCTGAACTTCTTTGGCCTTCTTGAATCAAGGTATCTTTCCCTGGATGCCTTAGATTGGACATTTCTATAGACTTGCTTTAATTGGGACATTTTCATGGTCTTAGAACTGTAAACTTGTAACTTATTAAATCCCCCTTTTTAAAAAGCCATTCCATTTCTGGTATATTGCATTCTGGCAGCTAGCAAACTAGAACACTGGCCCTGAAAGAAATACCAAAGGGAGTTCTGTTGGCTGAAAAAAATAGGCAGGAGAGGGAGGGCTGCAGGAGAGTACAGAATTGAAGAGTACCAATAAGGGTAACTTAAAGGATAAAAAGAGAAAGAGGGAAAAGAATATATTGATTTGACAAATAAAATCTAAAAATAAGGTGGTGGATTCAAGAAATGGCTTTATGGAAATAATTTTGAATGTTAATGGACTAAACTTGCCAATTAAAAATATAGATTGGCACAATGGATTAAGAAATATAATCCAGCTATATGCTGCTTACAAGAGATTCACCTTAGACACAAGGATACAAATAGACTGAAAGTGAAAAGATGGAAAAAGATGTTCCACGCAAGCTGTAAAGAAAAGAAAGCAGGAATAGCTATACTAATATCAAACAAAATAGATTTTAAATGTAAAGTCATCATAAGAGACAAAGAAGGATATTATATATTAATAAAAGGGACAATTCACCAAGAAGAAACACCAGTCATAAATGTTTATGCTCCCAGTCAAGGCGCTCCAAAGTACATGAAACAAATATTGGCAAAACTGAAGGGAGTGGTGGTTGTTTCAACAGTAATCATAGGAGACTACAATGACACTTTCCTCTACAGATAGAACAATCAGATAGAGGAGCAACAAGGAAATAGAGAACCTAAACAATTTGGTAAATGAATTAGACCTAACAGACATATATAGGTCACTACATGTCAAAAGTAGAATATACATTCTTCTCTAGTGTTAATGGAACATTCTCCAGGATAGATCATAGGTTGGGGCACAAAATAGGTCTTTATGAATTTTAAAACATTGAAATTATTCAAAACACTTTCTCTGATCACAATGGAATGAAGCTGGAAATCAATACCCACCAAAGAGTGAAAAATTTCACAAATATATGGTGATTAAATAACATACACTTAAACCACCAGTGAATCAAAGAAGAAGTTGCTAGAGAAGTCGGTATCTATCTGGAGATGAATAAATGAGAATACAAAGGGAAATGAGACTACAACATATCAGAACCAATGGGATGTGGCAAAGGCTATGCTGAAAGGGACATTTATTGCCTTAAACACCTATATTTAAAAAGAAGAAAGACCAAAAATCAAGGACTTAACTGCTCACATTGAGGAACTTGAGAAAAAACAGCAAACTAACCCCAAAGCAAATAGAAGAAGAGAAATAACAAAGATAACAAAGATTAAAGCAGAGTTAAATGAATAGGAGAACAAAAGAACAATAGAAAGAATCAATAAAACCAGAAGTTAGTTATTTGAGAAAATCAATAAAATTGATGGGCCACTAGCAAGGCTGACAAAGAAAAAAAGAGAGATGCAAATAAAATCAGAAATGAGAGAGGGAAGTTACCACCAATACTGAAGAAATAAAAACAGTCATAAGAGGATACTATGAACAATTATATGCCAACAAACTAGACAACTTAGATGAAATGGACAAATTTCTGGAAACACACAAACAAGCTACAATGACTCAAAAAGAAATAGGAGATCTCAACAAACTAATCACAAGAAAAGAGATTCAATCAGTCATCAAAAATCTTCCTACAAAGAAAAGCCCAGGGCCAGATGGCTTCACAGGGGAATTGTATTAAATATTCTAAAAAAAGAACTAAACCAATCCTGCTCAAGCTTTTCCAAAAAATTGAGGAAAGACGAGTACTAGCTAACTCATTTTATGAAGCTAAAATCACTCCTAATACCAAAACCAGATAAAGATGCTATAAGAAAGGAAAACCACAGGCCAATCTCCTTAATGAATAGAGATGCAAAAATCTCAATAAAATACTAGAAAATTGAATCCAACAACACATTAAAAGGATTATACACCATGACCAAGTGGGGCTTATATCAGGAATGCAAGGATGGTTCAGCACAAGAAAATCAGTTATTGTAATACAGCACATTAACAAATCAAAAGGGAAAATCATATGATTATCTTAATTGATGCTGAAAAAGCATTTGACAAAATTCAACAGCATTTTCTGATAAAAACACTTAGAAAGGTAGGAATCAAAGGAAACTTGCTTAATAAGATAAACGGCATATATGAAAACCCATAGCCAGCACTGTACTCAAGGTGACAGACTGAAAGCGTACCCCCTAAGATGGGGAACAAGACAAGGATGCCCTCTGCCACCATTATTTAATATTGTACTAGAAGTTCTAGCTAGAGCAATAAGGCAGGAAAAAGAAATAAAAGGCATCCAAATTGGAAAGGAAGAAGTAAATCTTCCATTATTTGCAGATGACATGATATTATACTTGGAAAATCCTGAGAAATCTACAAAAAAGTTACTTGAGTTAATAAACAAATTCAGCAAGGTGGCAGGATATAAAATTAATGTGCAAAAACCAGTAATGTTTCTATACACAAGACAGGATCTAACTGAGGAGTCAATTAAGGAAACAATTCCATTCAAAGTAGTGACTAAATGAATCACGTATCTAGGAATCAACTTAACTAGGGATGTAAAGGACTTGTACACAAAAAACTGCATAACATTGCTAAAAGAAATTAAAGAAGATCTAAATAGGTGGAAAGGCATTTCTTGCTCATGGATAGAAAGGTTAAATATAGTTCAGATGTCAATTCTACCCAAATTGATCTACAGATTCAACAAAGTACCAATCAAAATTCCAAAAACCTTCTTTGAAGACATGGAAAAGGCAGTTACCAAATTCATCTGGAAGGAAAACAGACTCTGAATAGTTAAAAGCAACCTAAAAAAAAAAAAAAAAAAGAACAAAGTGGGAGGATTAATACTTCCTGATTTTAAAACGTATTATAAAGCCACAGTGGTCAAAATAGCATGCTGTTGGCACAAAGATAGAGTATTGATCAATGGAATGGAATCAAGAGTGCAGAAATAGACCACCATATCTATGGTCAACTGATCTTTGACAAGGACCGCCAATCTACTGAACTGGGACAAAATAGTCTTTTCAATAAATGGGCATGGGAAAACTGGATATCAATAGCCAAAAGAATGAAAGAGTACTCTTACCTTATACACCATACAAAAATTAACTCAAAGTGGATCAAATACCTAAATATAAGAACTAGTCCCAAAAAGCTTCTAGAAGAAAATTCAGGGAAACATCTTCAAGACATAGAAATAAGAGGTAGCTTTCTACACTTTTCACCCAAAGCACACGCACCAAAAGAAAAAAAATAGATAAATAGGAACTCCTTAAAATCAAAGTCTTCTGCACCTCAAAAGACTTTGTCATAAAGGTGAAGAGGCAGCCAACTCAATGGGAGAAAATATTTGGAAATCACACATCAGATAAACGTTGGATATCCTGTATACATAAAGAAATCATACAACTCAACAGTAAAAGAACAACCAACCCAATTATAAAATGGGCTAAAGATATGAATAGGTATTTTTCTGAAGAGCAAATACAGATGGCTAAAAAGCACATGAAGAGATGCTCGTTCTCATTGGCTATAAGGGAAATGCAGATAAAGACTACAATGAGATTCCACCCCACTCCTGTAAGAATGGCTGCTATTAAACAAACAGGAAGCTACAAATATTGGAGAGGATGTGGAGAAATTGGGAAACTTTTGTTCTGTTGGGTGGGAATGTATAATGGTGCAGCTGCTATGGAAGACAGTCTGGTGGTTCCCGAGAAAACTAAATATTGAATTGCCCTATGACCCAGCAATACCATTACTCAGTAAATACCCAGAATTGATGAAAGCAGTGACACAAACAGACATTTTCACATTGATGTTCATAGCAGCACTATTCACAATCACCAAAAGATGGAAGCAATCCAAGTGCCTATCAACAGATGAGTGGATTAACAAAATGTGGTATATGCGTATGATGGGATATTATGCAGCAGTAAGATGAAATGACATCCTGCAGCACATGACAAGATCGTGAGCCTTGAGGACATAATGCTGAGTAAAATAAGCCAGGCACAAAAGGATAGATACTGTATGATTCCACTTTTATGAACATGATAAAGGTAAAACCAGAGGCTTATAATACAGGATATAGGGAACCTAGAGATACACGGAGGCTAGAGATGGGTGAATGATTAGCTAATGATGTTGAATCCAAATGTAAGGGAATAGATAGACGTGAAGATGGTTCAATAGTGGGTCTATAAGTAATATTATCATATCGAAGTGAACATGATTGAAAGGGGTTGTATAGACACATGTGTCCCACTGAATACCACTGCAAATATAAATAAGTTCTTGCATGCATGAACTACTGCAAAACTATGAATCTTATACAAAGAGTATACAAGTTCGGGGCATAGGGGTGAAACTGCTATTGCGTGCTATGGGCTATGTTTAACAGGAAAACATCAAGGGTAAATAATAGGGGGAGGACAAGAATTAAGGGGAGGTTTGGATTTTTCTATTTGGTGAGGGTGTGCTCATTGGTTAGCTTTCTCTTGGGAACAATGAAATTATCTAAAATTGAGAGTGTTGATGGACTTTTGACTTTGAACGTTATACATGAGGCTCAATAGATGGAGATGGCTGAAAGATGCACTGACTGAGAAGTAGACTGGCAAACAATGGTATATACATATGATAGAATATTGTACTGCTACAAAAAAGAACGAAGTTGTGAGGCCTGCAATGATGTGAATGAACGTGTGGGACATTTGATGAGGTAAAATAAGCCAGAAACAAAAGACGAAATACTGTATGGTCTCATTTAGAAAACACTTACAAGAAAATTGGGACCTAGATTGTAAGTTCTTACAGCAGTCGTATTGAGTACAGAGTGGTAATTGTTATGTCTGGATTTAGAGATGTTGTTTTATCTATGTATAACCTGGCATTTAGAGATAAGAATGAAGCAGATCAGGTTGGGATTCAGGTAATTCAGAATACAGGAATAAGGAAGACATTATCTGCATTTTAGAACTTCACCTACTTTTTGAGGCCAAAGGAAGAAAGATTTATTTTGTCCAGAACCAAAATTTTCTGTAGCACATAACCTAACTCAGCATGTCTGAATAGATCATTTAAATAATCCAATTACAGGGAGCCCAGAATAAGAATGAAGGCCTTTAATTCTGTGTAGCTTAATGTAATGCCTGGATACATCCCAGAGTATATTTATAATATATAAACATTTATATATTATATATATATAATTATCTGCTTGTGCTGGTTTGAAAAGATGTATGTCCCATAGAAAAGCCATGTTTTAATCAAAATCCCCTTTCATAAAGGCAGAATAATCCCTATTCAATACTATATTTTTGAAACTGTAATCAGATCATCTCCTGGAGACGTGATTTAATCAAGAGTGGTTGTTAAGCTGGATTAGATGATGACATGTCTCCACCCATACTGTGGGATCAACAATGCCATCCTGACAAAAAAGGGGAAATGAACTATAACAAATAAGGTATCAGTGACTGAGAGAGTTCCGATAGTTGAGAGGCTACTCTGGAGGTCACTCTTTTGCAAACTTCAGTTAGTCATTGCTACCTATCATAGCTTGCCAAACCCCAACCAAAAGCCTTCCTGCCAATCCTAAAGAACACCTAGGGCATTAAATAAGATACTACAAAGTTTCGTGCACTAGGGCAACTTTCCAGAAAACTACATCCTCCAGATGTATTCCTAGACTGGATAAGTACTAAAATGCAGAGGGGCCAGCCTCCCCAGAACATCTACTAGTTCCATGCCCCTATCCCATATTGACAGCCCCTTCCAAATTGAAAAAGTTAGAATGGCCACAGTCCAAATACCCTTAAAGAGTGGGAGAAAGATCAAAGGTGATTGTGGAGGTGTACAGAGAAGATCGGTTTTAAGAAATGAGTGTGATTGCTGAAGCATTATTTTGATATTTCCTTTAATGTCCAGTGTCAGGAGCAGTTAGTAGTAAAAACCTATAAATGTGGAATTGTAACCCATACAAACTCTGAAATCTGTTCTACAACTAGTTGTTGCAATGTGCCTTGAAAGTTTTTGGTTTTTTCTATATATGTTATTTTTCACAAAAAAGAAAAAAAAGTCTATTGTGATGATAAATGCACAGCCATATGATGAAAAATAGACATAGACTGGCAGAATGGATTGAAAAACAGGACCCATCTATATACTGTTTACAAGAGGCCTTTTTAGACCCAAGGACAAAAGCAGATTGAAAGTGAAAATTTGGCAAAAGATATTTCACATACACAAAAAAACAATGAGAAAAGAGCAGTGGTAGCTATACTAATATCCAACAAATTAGACTTCAAATGTAAAACAATTGAAAGAGACAAAGAAAGACACTATATATTAATAAATGGAACAATTATTCAAGAAGTCATAACAATCATAAGTAGTTAGGCACTGAACCAGATTACCACAAAATACACAAGGCACACACTGACAACACTGAAGGGAGAAGTAAATACCACTACAGTAATAGTTGGAGACTTCAATACCCACTCTCATCAATGGATAGAACATCTGTACAGAGGACCCATGAGGAAACAGAGATTTTGAATAATACCATAAAGAGACTAGACTTAACAGATATTTACAGAATGTTACACCCCACAATAGCAGGACACACATTTTTCTCAAGTGCTCATGGATTGTTCTCCAGGACAGACCACATGTTTGGTCACAAAGCAAGTCTCAATAATTTTAAGAAGATTGAAATCATACAAAACCCTTTCTTGGATCATGATGGAATGAAGTTGGAAGTCAATAACAGGTGGAAGCATAGAAAATTCACCAATATATGGGGGCCAAACAGCAAACTCTTAAACAACCAGTGGGCCAAGGAAGAAATTACAAGAGAAATCAGTAAATATCTCAAACAAATGCAAATGAAAATACAATATATAAAAGGGGGGTGCATGGGTAGTTCAGTGGTAGAATGGTCACCTTCCATGTGGGATATTTGGGTTCGATTCCTAGGCCATGCACCCCCCAAAACAACAACAACAACAACAACAAACTGATGGGATCCAGCAAAGGTGGTACTGTGAAGGAAATTTATTGTTATAAATGCCTATGTTAAAAGAAGAAAGATCAAAAATTAAGGAACTACCTATTTACCTGGAGGAACTAAAGAAAGAACAGCAAACTAATAGAAAAACAATAACCAAATTTATTTGAAAGGGTAAGGTGGCCCAAATAGCTAAAAATATCTTAGGAAAGATGAATGAAGTGGGAGGCCTCACACCACCTGACTTTAAAGCATATTACATAGCTATAGTGGTCAAAACAGCATGATACTGGCATAAAGATAGATATACTGACCAATGGAATTGAATTGAGTGTTCAGAAATAAACTCTCTTATCTATGGACAATTGATCTTTGATAAGGCTGCTAAGCCAACTCAACTGGGATAGAGCAGCCTCTTCAATAAATGGTGTTTAGAGAACTGGATATACATATCCAAAACAATGAGGGAGGCACTCTCAGACAAGGCTGCAGTGGTGCGCCAGCAGTCCTGGGGAGCTGTAACCGCCGCTGCTGGGCTGTGTAGGCAATTCTGTCATATGAAGATAAATCCACACACCAGTAAGAAACAGTTCTTGCATCAATTTGTACAAAGAACACATTTCCTGCTACCTGCAACTTTATATAACACAGTGAGATACATGCTCATTCAATCACAAGATACTCCAAATCCCAACAATTTAAAGTTTATTCCAGGAAAACCAGTTCTAGAGACAAGGACCATGGATTTTCCTATAGCAGCTGCAGCATTTTGATCCCCTCTGGCTGGGGTTTCAACAACAGATTGGAGATGGCAGAAGAAAAAAATCAATGAACTTTAAGACAAATGGAAAGATTGAGGCTGAGGAACAGAAAAAAAAAGAATGAAAAATAGCGAACAAGCATAAGAGACCTGTGAGACACCATCAAGTGTACAAATATGTGCATTGTGAGAGTCTCAGAAGGAGAAGAGAGAAAGGCATAGAGAAATAATGGTTGAAAACCTCCCATATTTAACAAAAGACCTGAATACACACATCCAAGATGTTCACTGAACTCCAAACAGCACTAACACAAATAGATCCACACCGTGCCATATTATAATCAAACTGTTGAATGCCAGAGATGAGAGAATTCTGAGAGTCACAAGAGAGAAGCAAATGTCACATACAAGTACCTCCATGAGCTTAAGTGCCAATTTCTCATCAGAAACAATCAAGGCAGGAAGAAAGTGGAAACATACATTTAAACTGCTAAAAGCCAAAAATTGCTAACAAAGAATTCTATATCTGGCAAAATCATCTTTGAAAAATGAGGGAGAGATTAAGACACTCCCAGATAAACAAAAACATAGGGACGTTGTTGTCACCATACCTGCAAGAAATGAAAAGGGAGTTCTGCAGGTTGAAAGCAAAGAACACTAGATAATTGACTGAAGCTACATGAAAAAATGAAAATCTCTAGTAAAGATAATGACATGAGTAAATATAAATACCAGTAGTATTGTGTTTTTTTCATTTGGAACTCTGCTTTTTACTTCCTATGGAATCTAATGACAAATGCAGAAAAAGTAATGATAAATCAATGGTTTTGAATTCATAATGTATAAATATGTAATTTGTGACAAACTACATTAAGATGGGAGGATGGAATGGCATAGGAATATAGAGTGTATATATACTGTTGACGTTACATTGGTATTAAAGCAAACAAGATTATTGTAGATTTAGGATGTTAAATTTAAACCCTGTGATAGCGACAAAGAAGAAACCAGGGAATATGCAAATTTATAGAGGCAGCAATTAGAGTACAGATTACCAGGGGTAGGGAGCAGGGCAACTAGGATTTGGCATAAAATGAGTATAGGGATTCTGTTTGGGGTGAAGGGAAAATTGTCATAATGGATGGGGGTGAGGTCATTACAACATTGTGAACGTGATTAATCCCACTGAGCGTTATGTTGGAAGGGAATGGAATGGGAAGATGCATGTTGTATATGTTTCTACAGTTTTTAAACAAAGATAAATGAGGGCAGGCCACGGTGGCTCAGCAGGTAACAGTGCTTGCCTGCCATGCCCAAGGACCCGGGTTCGATTCCCAGTGCCTGCCCACGTTTAAAAAAAAAAAAAAGATAAATGAAAGAGATGACATTTTAAGTGTAATACATGATACTGGATGGTAACTAAGAATAGAAGAGAAAAGGCTCAAAAGGACATTATTGGAACATAAGAAAAAATTGGAGTATAAATATCTAAGCTTTGTATCAACTTTAAATTTCTTGAACTTGACAATTACATTTAAGGTGATTATGCAAGTGAACATGCTAGTTTGTAGGAAACGTATATGGAAGAATTATGTGTTCAAGGAGCATGATGTATGTATGCTATATGTTCTAAGATCTTCAGAAGTTAGGTTGGAAAGAAGAATGAAGGTTGGGAGGGTGGGAGGGAGTTGCAGCAAAGGTAACCAAATATTAAAATTGTGGATGTTGGTTATCTGAAGAGCTGAGGGTATGTTAGAGTTCTCTATATGGAGTTTGTAATATTTTTGCAGCTGTCTTGTAAGTTTGAAATTATTTCAAAATAAAAAGTTTAGAAAAAAAAAAAAAGAGGGCCCCGCGCCGCCGCCATGGCCGACGTGGAGGACGGTGAGGAGTCCGGCACCGTGTCCGCTCATTCTGGGAGTGCAGGCACCAAGTCGGGGGGCGACAAGATGTTCTCTCTCAAGAAGTGGAACGCGGTGGCCATGTGGAGCTGGGACGTGGAGTGCGATACGTGCGCCATTTGCAGGGTGCAGGTGATGGATGCCTGTCTTAGATGTCAAGCTGAAAACAAACAAGAGGATTGTGTTGTGGTCTGGGGAGAATGTAATCATTCCTTCCACAATTGCTGCATGTCCCTGTGGGTGAAACAGAACAATCGCTGCCCTCTCTGCCAGCAGGACTGGGTGGTCCAGAGGATCGGCAAATGAGAGGGGTGGGGAGGCTCCCTCAGTGCTGGTGCTCGGAGCCCTGATGGGCCTGGTTATCAACAGGACCCCGCAGAGGCGCTTGGACACTCCAGGGGACTCAACTTCTCAGACCGAAGTGGATCCTGACCCTTTGGCATTCTTCAAAGGCATGATTTAGCATTTTGTCAGTTTTATTTTTTGTAAATTCTCTGCAATGAAGAAGATAATTTTTTGAAGATGGACCTTCCTACCTCTGTGGTGTGTCTCACACATTGCTTAGAAGTGCTGTAAAGAGAAGAGAACTACGAGGGGAATGGCCTTTGTGGTTTACCTGTTGACATCCAAGGGGCTGTGGGAGCAGTTCCATTCGGAAGAGAACGTTTTGCGTGCTTGTGGTTGATCAGTTGAAAAAGTGAGAATATTATCGTTACAAATAAAGTACAGTTTCAAACCCACCTCTTAACCTTAATCTGTTTGTGATATTTATTTTTTGAGGAGAGGAGAGATGTGATTCATGAAATGTTTATTTGATGTAATGAGAATTTTAAGTTTGGACATACATCGGTGAACTGAGTACATAATATTTAACCTTCGGGCATATGGGATTTTTATTGTCTCTGGTTCATCAAGAAGACTTAGCTCGGCACTCACCTCACTGTTAAATCATTGAGTGATAAATGACATATAAGTATTTTCAAGTTCTGGTCAGATTGGATTATTTGTGATTTAACTGCAACTGTGTTTTAGGTGGAATGTTATAGAGGGGGAAATATTTACCACTGTACAATTGGGTCAAAAGTTTCTCACATGATGTTTCAATAAATGGTTTATTCAGTTTAAAAAAAAAAAGAATGAAGGAGGACCCATATATCACACCTTATACAAAATTAACTCAGAATGGATTAAAGACTTGAGCATTAGAGCTAAGATCATAAAACTTTTAGAAGAAAACGTAGTGATAGGAGGTAGTTTCCTAGACCTTACACACAAAGCGTGAGCCATGAAAAAAGAATAGATAAATGAGATGTCCTCAAAATTAAAAACTTTTGTGCATCAAAGGGCTTTGTCAAGAAAGTTAAAAAGGCAGCCTGTGCAATGGAAGACAATATTTGGAAACACATATCAGATAATGTTTAATATCCAGAATATTCAAAGAAATTCTATAACTCAACAACAAAAAGAAAAACAATCCAATTTTAAAATGGGCAAAAAGATATGGACAGACATTTTTCAGAAGAGGAAATACAAATGGCTCAAAAACAAATGAAAAGATGCTCAACCTCACTGGCTATCAGGGAAATGTAAATCAAAACCACAATGAGATACCATCTTACACCTACTAGGATAGCCATTAGAAAAAAAAAAAACAACAGAAAATGACAAGTGTTGGAGAGGATGTGGAGAAAGACACACACTTATTCACTGTTTGTGGGAATATAGAATGGTGCAATTGCTCTGGAAGGCAGTTAGACAGTTCCTCAGGAAGCTAAGTATAGAATTGCTGTATGATTCAGCAGTGCCATTATTAGGTATATATTCGGAGGAACTAAAGGCAAGGACACAAACTGACATTTGCACACAAATGTTTATTGTAGCCTTATTCCTTATTGCCAAGAGATGGAAACAGCCCAAATGTCCATCAGTGAAGGAATGGATCTGCAAACTGTGGTATAGAATACTACGCAGGTTTACTACAGAATAAAGTGATGAAGCATGTAGCAATGTGGATGAGTCTTGAGGACATTCTCCTGAGTGCAATTAGCGAGAAACAAGACAAATACTGTATGGTCTTACTAATATGAATTAACATTATGAGTGATCATTAAGAGTTAAAGTTAAGAACACAGGTTTTCAGGAGCTAAAAAGAGGGTAGAGATTGGGCAGTTGATCCTGAAGGAGCACAGAATGTTTCAACAGGACTGATTGTAAAGATCCAGAAATGGAAAGCATAGTACTATCTGATGGTAGAACAATATTGTAATAACACTGAATGAAGCAGAGTGTGAATATGATTGAGGGAGGAGGGCTGGGGCATGTATGACAGCAGAAAACAAGGAAAGGGACAGTATAACTTAGCAATGCCTAGAGTGGACAACGGTGGGGATTAAATGTACAAATACAGGAATGTTTTTGCATAAGAGAGAACAAATGAATATCAACATTGCAAAGTGTTGAAAACGGAATAGTATATGGCCAGGTGGGGGGAATACAATCAATGCAACCTAGGGTCTATAGTTAACAGAAACATTGTAATGTGCTTCCACTGAATGTGACAAAGACAATATACCAAAGTTAAATGCCAATGAGTGGGGGAATATGGGGGAAGGGTATGGGATTCTTTTCAGAAGAAATGGAAATGTCCTCATGTAAACTGTGGTGGTGAAGTCATTGTTAAGTGATTATACTGGAAACCAATGATTTTACACTTAGTTTGGATCGTGTGATGTGTGAATAAAACTGTTTAAAAATGAACGGAGAGATACCAGTGCTGGAGAAAATGTGGAGAGATGTACCTATTCACTGTTGGTAGGGAAGTAGAGTGGTGCAGCCCCTTTGAAGGGCGGTGTGGTGGCTCCATAGGAGGCTAGAGGTGGGGTTGCCATATAATTCTGCATATATACTTGGAGGAACTGAGAGTGGGGACACGTATGGACATTTGCACACTGGTGTTTATGGTGGCAGCATTAGTGATTTGCAATGGATGGAGATAGCCCAAGGGTACACAACAACTGAGGAATGGAAGAGGAAACTGGGGTGTGTACTTACAATGGACTATTGTACAGTTTGCAAGAAGAAATTAAGTTGTGAGGCATGCAACTAGGCAAATTAAACTTGAGGACAGTATCTTGAATGAAATAAGCCAGAAATGAAAATAAATATCATAATCCCTCACTAATATGGACTAACTATGACGTGCAAACTCTGAGAAGTGAATTTGAGAGCACAGGTTATCAGGGGAAGGCCTATTGTAATGCTTCCTAGATTGTAAGCTCTTACAGCAGTCATATCTATTCTGAAGTTATAATTGTTCTTTCTAAACTCTGAGATGCTGAGCTCTTTGTATATAACCTGGTTGTTCCTCGAGCATTTGTGACACCTGAGACTCAGAACTAAAGTTCTGCAGCTAGCAGAGTCAGCATTACCCCATACAGCAACTGTTAAAAACACTGAAAAAGTGATCAGACTTCAATTAGAGATAAAAATGCAGATGATTTGAGTAGGACTAGGGTAAATCAGACTAAAGGGTAAAGGATGATTTTGACTGTATTTTAAAACTTCAACTTCTATGTGAGACCAAAGGAAGAGATGTTTATTTGGTACAAAATTTATATTTTCGACAGCACGCTATCTAATTGAATATATTTGGACAGTTTATTCGAACACCATAATTACATGGAACCTTTAATAGGCAATGAGAGCTTCCTGGATTGTACAGATTTGTGTGATGCCCTACTACATCCTAGAGTAATTTGGGCCAAAGATTAAAAGTTACTTGCAAAATCTCATCAAGGGACTGGGGAAAAAAAGTGGAAATATTAAACTTCTCCACCTGGGGAAGTCCTGATATTCTCACAATCATTGGGGACTGTTAATTTAATGGGCCAGGCCCTCATTCTTGGAGCTTGTCATGAAATTTATTCCTGCAAAGGAGAAGCTAAACCTATGTACGGTTATGCCTAATACTCATCCCTAGAGAACCTCTTTTGTTACTCAGATATAGCCTCTCTCTTTAAGCCAACTCCGAAGGGGAACCCACTGCCCTCCCCTCTACGTGGGATATGACTCCTAGGGTTGTAAATCTCCCTGGCAACATGGGACCTGACTCCTGGTATGATGGAATTGAGAAAGACTTCTTGACCAAAAGGGGGAAGATAAATGAAACAAACCAAAGTTTCAGTAGCTGAGGGATTTCAAATAGATTTGAGAGGTTATTCTAGAGGTTACTCTTAGGAGGCAGTATATAACTATTCCTTTTTCAGGTTTTGGTGTATTGGAGTAGCTAATAACAAGTAGGGAAATACCTGAAACTGTGAACTGTAATCCAATAGCCTTGATTCTTGAAGATGATTGAATAATTATAGAGCTTTTAAGGTGTGACCATCAGATTCTGAGAACCTTATGACTGACGCTCCTTCTATTTAGTGTATGGACAGATGAATAAGAAAAAAAAGACAGAAAGTGAGTAAATAATTGGGCAAATGGGGAGGGGGAGAGTGGGATATTTTGTGTGTTCTTTTCCATTTTTACTTCAATTTTTTTTTGAGTAGTGAAAATGTTAAAAAATCTATTGTGATGATGAATGCATGTGATAATATTGTGAACCATTGATCGTACACTTTGGATGAGTATATGGTATGTGAATATATAATATTTCTCAATAAAAATGCATTTAAAAATAATAATTTTGGTTATCCTAAGCCCTTTTCATGTCCATATAAATTTCACAATCAGCTTATCAATTGCTTGCTATAGGAAAGCCTGCTGGAATTTTTATTGGGATTGCTTCTCTATCTCTTGAATCTGTGTGTTTCTGTTCACCTCTACCACATAAAAGCCAAAATGACTATGACAGTCTACTAACTAACTCATCTGCCTTTACTCTGGACCTGCTCCAGGCTGTTCTTCACCCTGCAATAGGAGTGGTATTTTTCATACATATATCTGATCATCTTACCCCCTCCAAAGATATCTCATTGCCCTTGGAATAAACAATCAATACTTACATGGTCTATCAGCAAGGATCATATTTAAAATAGTAAAAATATTTAAGAAGCAATATTGTACAGGTCCCAACCAATCAGAACAGATGCCAACATCGTGGAACAGTATTTTTAATGCTCTCTCTCTCCTCCCATTATGCCAGATGTGACTCTTTTGGTTGCTAGATCATGAGGAAGTCCAGAAGATGGGCTTGGTAGCTGAATTAGACAGGAAAAGGGACACTCAAGTAACACTGTATAGTAAAGATCAAGTGGTAAGAAGTAGTTAATGTTTTAACAATAGCATGGCCATTTTTGTGCAGACTGGCTGACTATCAGGACTACTTCCAGGGTTTTCCATGGTCTGGCATCTCTCCACTTTTCCGATTTTATCTCCTGCCCTCCTACTCAAGCCACGCTGTACTTTTTTGAGTTCTCTGAAAATGCTACAGAGCCTTTGGACATTCTGTTTCCTTTGTGAACCTCCTTCTTCCTTCTTCCACTTAGTTACCTCCTAGCCATCTGTCTGATCTCTGCTCTAACACTGATTCCTCATGAAGCTCCTCTGATCTCCCGTGAGTAGGTAAAATTCCCCTATTATAAGCCTCATAAGACCACAGCCCTCTCCTTTCTAGCAATCATCACAGTTGAAATTTACATATATTCTTATAATTATTCAATCCTCTCTAGACACATTAGGTCCAATAGGGAAGGGATCACGTCTCTCTTTGCTTCTTATTGTGTCCACAGTGCTAACCCAGTGACTGGCACATAGTAGGCAGCCAAAAAATAGTTATGAATAAATGAATGAAAAGTCAAACTCATTACTTTTTCTCTTAAGCCCATTCTTCCTGAATTTCCCATTTTGGCCTACGGCACCATCTATCTGGTCACCCAGGTCAGAGACTTAGATAGACACCAGTTCCCGTTGGTTCTGCCTCCTAAAAATGTTACTGCCTTAGCACAGGCTGGCATCGTATTTTGTCTGGGCTATAACAAAATCATCCAAATGTCTCTCATTGACTCCCATTTTGTCTCTACTTTGTTCATTCTTCATATTAAAGATTAGGATACTTTAGGATTAGATTTGATTGTTAGAGACAGAAAACCCGAAATAAGAATCTATTTCCCGCATATCCAGAAATCTGGGGAGAATATTTCTTCAGCGTGAGGGATCAGGAAGCTCCCATCCTGTTGCTCTGCTGTGCACAGCCTCTGTTCTCAAGCTCATCCCATGGTTCAAGACGAAGTTGGACACACACTTCCCCTTCCATCTTATCAGCACCCTTAGACCCATGACATAGCTGTAGGGAGGCTGGGAAATGAAGCCTCTATTCCAGGCAGCCATGGACCTAGCTTAAAATTGTGTGTTCTTTTAGAAGGGGGATCTTTTAAATCTGATCACATTACTTCCTTGGTCAAATATTTCAGGGTCAAGTCCAAACCAGCTCATGTACTGATTCCTACTTACCTGTCCAAGGCCACTCACTGTGCATCTCCTGTGCTCTAGCATTTCTTTAGTGAGACTCAGCAACACTCAGTAGGGGGCCCCTGTTTCATTCATCTCTATTCTTAGATCCTAGCATAATGTCTGTCATGGAGAGTGCAAACAAATAAATGTTTGTGGTATTGAATGGAAATGAACAAGACTTATTTTTGTCCCAGTGTGCTATCTGTTATAACAGCACAGTACCATGAACAATATTCATAAGGATGACTGTGAGTCTTTAAGAAATGGATTAAACTGTATTTATAAACTTAATATAATACATCTTGGAAAGATTTCAAATGAGAATGATTATGATGTGAAAGATTTGATTCTTAAAGGCAGAGTTGTTCAATTGTTTTGAAAGTTAGCCATGCAACTCATATTCTGAAGTCTTTGGGATATCAGTGGAATTTGACTATGGTTTAATAATATTGTGTTTCCCTCTAGGGGTGTGTGGTAGTTTTAGCAGCATTTGTGGGTTTGGCATATTCTTTCTTAAATCCCATATTTTTACACATTTTTCTGTTCCTCTGTATTATTGTCAGATCAGATACTTTCAAACTGTTAATACTTTTTTTTTATTTGCTGCTCTGAGAGATTATGGTGGGAATTAAATTTAAATTTAAGAACAATTTAAAGTGTGGCTAGAGCAACTCATAGGCAAAAATGTAAGAGTTAATATGAAATGGGAAAAATGATGCCAGCAGGTACCATAACAGATATAGCCTTTTAAAGGAACCAAATTTCCATCTGCTGAAGACAGCTAGCTTAAGACTCAGAAATAAAAAACAGAAGGAGAAGACTTCTCATATATGTTATAAATCTTCTTTAAACTAGGAGGCACTAAGCAGAAACCAAACGGTGTAATTTTAGGAAGCTATTTTAGTGAGGGGTAAGGGAGTGTCTAGTGAACAGCTGTAGGAGAAAGATTGAATAAGACACTATAATTATAGCATTCTAGGCTCTATAACTTTTTCTAACATGTAGCATGGACAATTAAGATGATTACGTGATAATTGTCTCAATTTTCTTACCTGAGAAACGGCTTTGCCTCCAAAGGTAAGTAAAATAGTTATTAATTCTTTCAGTTCTGATTGTCACGTTTGACTTGAAAATTCCATTTGGAATTAACGGCCAGCCTTAGCCTCTCTCCTCAAAAGCAGGTGATCTGGCTTCCACAATCATCATAAAAGATATTGGCTCATTCAGGTGTCTAATTTGAAGCTACCTTTTCATAATTCTGTGAGTTTATCCAGTTCTACCCACTATCACACTGTGGGTGGCGAGCTAAGGGGATAGTTATGAGAGAATTGTTACAGTGAATTTTTATTTACAATGAAATCTCATGTATTGGAACCTTGTTAATCAAAATTTGACTTAATTTGGACAGGGACTAATTTACATTTTACCACAACACCATCTAAAAAACATTTGAAAACTAAATTATTATTATTTTAATTAATTCACTTTACATATATGATTTCAGGCAAATTTTCAAATGATGGCAACATGTATTATTTAATAAACATTTTGTTATAGCAGACTATTCTCCAATAACAAAATTTCCAACATAGCCACGTTTTAGCAGTGTTTCTAATTTAGAATGTGTATACCTTTTTTTAAGAGTAGTTGTGGGTTTACAGAATGATCATGCAGAAAGTACAGATTCCCATATACCCTCCTATTATTAAAACACACTGGCTTGGTGTGGTACATTCATTACAATTCCTAAAAACACTTTTTTATAATTGTACTATTAATTACAGTCCATAGTTTAACTTAGGGTTCACAATTTTGTTGTGCAGTCCTGTGGATTTTTAAAAAAGTATTCTAGAAATATATATATATAGAACCTAAAATTTCCCCTATTAACTACATTCAAATATATAATTCATTGTGGTTAATTACATTCACAATGTTGTACTACCATCACCCCCAACTATTACCAAGAAATTTTCATCATCCCAAATAGAAACTCTGTACATTTTAAGTCTTAACTCCTATTCCCTACCCCCATTATTATTATTGGTAAGATTTCAAATTGAGCAAATAGTTTCAAGAATTTAGTGTTATTTATGTGTAACTTTCTATCCTGATTACCAAATCACCATGATCTTTTCGTAAAAGAAGCTCTTTTAGTAAGTAGTTATTTGTTACCCTATGTTCAGTTTTCATATCAATACATTTTTTATTGAACAGATTCTATGTCCTTAATACTATACTAGGCATTTTTGGGGGATAAAAGTAAATCTTGAGTCAATAATATGCTTGGCAGGATTAAGCTTTTCCACATGAACATTTTCATAACAAAATGAGAAAGTACATAATCATAGTGTTTGAGTCACAATTAAGCATTACAGCAGTTCAGAGAGGTAGAAATCAATGCATTTTGGGTTAGTGAGGGCAGGCTTTACACAACATGTTTGACATGTGGGTAGAAATGCAACTTCATTTCTTTCAAAGAATTTATAGTCCAGACTTCCACCAAGACACTGCCTTTTCTGAATTTATTTCCAGTTACTAATATTTACTTTTATGGGGGGGGGATAAGTGAGAGCAGTATACTGAGAGTCTCTTTTCCAACCCTCCCCCCATCTTTGCAACTGTTCATGGTCTTAAATTTGACTCCAGGGATTGTGTGGTACCAAACTACCACAACCCTTAGGATGGAGTCTACAGAAGTGTTCAAGGAGTATTATCTCTTGGTATTTGTGAGGAGTACACAAACACAAGATCTTTGTGTCTCTCCTAATTTTCTAAGACTTTCTCTCAAAGTGTGTTTCTGGCAGAATTAAAAAAAATTCTTTTGCATATCCCCAAACTAAAATATAATCAGTATTCACCTTTCACTAAAATCCTTACCTCTTACTTAGGAGACATCTATTGTTTTTGCCTACTCACCTCCATTGCCCCTTATTCTGATAACAGAAACCTTCTCTAACTTTTGGAATATTTGCCAGTGGTGTGCTGGTATTGGCTTATACCAGCTTATGAGAGCCAATTGCCAAAATTTCAGGAATTTGGCAAGCCCATTGTCATACACAATCATAATTTTAAATTAAAATATACAAACTTATAACTACATAAGTTACACTAAGAACAAAGGTAATAAAATATCCAAATCTCATCACCCCTACTTAATTTACTACATATCATTATAATTGATGCTCTTTAAGTTACTACATTTATTGTATCTGTGTGATAGAAATATTATATATAGATGTACTCCTGCACATCTCTTCCCAACTCCATGCTCACGGACATCACATTAGTAGCTTGAAATATGCCATGGTTACATCACAGAAATCTGTAAACAGTACAAATGAGGGCTCCCCACCCCCACCCCCAGGGTTGTTAAACCAGCACACCACCGGGCATTACCCATGTCAATTCATGTGGTTTTTTCCTTTTTCTTTTTTTTTTTTCATGGGCAGGCACCGGGAATCGAACCCGGGTCTGCGGCATGGCACGTGAGAACTCTGCCACAGCGCCCCCATCGTCTGCCCAGTTCATGCAGTTCCAGTGGTCTGACTATATTCTCTAACTGCAGGATTGGAACCATGACTCAAACTTAGTGAATGAAAATAACCCCTCTGTGCTTATCTTATCAATAATACTAACGGAGGTACGAAAGAGAGCTAAATTAATACTATGTAAGTAAGTTTGTAGCTGGTGACAGCCTTTTTGTCATCACAAGAAGACTGCCTGAGACGGATGCCAACACAGAAGAAAGCAAAATGGAGAGATGCAAACAGCATTCTAATGGTATCATTTAACATTTGGATATAGCTTTGCCCGAAACTATCATATCCTAGACTTCAGGTACATAGATTGATCGTTTTCCCTGGGCCAGTTTGAACTGGTTTTCTATTACTTGCAACTAAAATAGTAATTTTCCACAATAAAAACAACTTTAAAAAATCACGTTAGGGGAAGGGGTGTACTGGTAGTTCAGAGGTTAGAATGCCCACCTTGCATGCAGGAGACCGGGGTTCGATTCCGCACCATGCATGCCTACCCCCAAAAAAATCACATTAGGGGAGTTATAGAGTACTCAGTTGCAGCAAGAGAATAACAAAACTATGTTTGATGAGGGGTTGATGTTTGGGTGATTGTAGGCTTACTCCCAGAGATTTGCCTGGCAGAGCACATGATTCCAATTCATGCAGTTAGAAAAATTACTCAATTCACAGACTTTTTTGATTGCCCTTGGATGGCTGAATTTTTTTTTAAATATTTCATTGTAAACCTTAACAAACAAACATACATTCTTGACATACAAATATTCCATACATGGTGTACAACTGATGGCTCACAATATCATCATATAGTTGTGTATTCATCACCGTGACCATTCTTTCAAATATTTGCATCTCTCCAGCAAAAGAAATAAAAAAAAACCTCAAACATACCATACCCCCACCCTTCCCTCTCACTGATCACTAGTATTTCAATCTACTCATTTTAACCTTGTTCCCCCTACTATTTGTTTATTTTTTATCCATATTTTTTACTCATCTGCCCATACTGCAGATAAAAGGAGCATCAGACACAAGGTTTTCACAATCACACAGTAACTGTGAAAGCTATATCATTATACAATCATCTTCAAGAAACATGGCTACTGGAACACAGCTCTACAGTTTCAGGTACTTCCCTTCAGCCACTCCAGTACACCATACACTAAAAAAAAGTTATCCAGGTAAAGCATAATTATAACCTCTAGGATAACCTCTTGCCTCTGTTTGAAATCTCTCAGCCACTTACACTTCATCTCATTTCTCTTTTCCCCCATTTGGTCGAGGTTTTCTCAATCCCTTGATGGAAAGGCTGAATCTTTGAAAGTTAAGGTTGTGATTACAGATTCTATATAACTGATAACCATGCTTTGTCTAATTCTTTCAACATGATCTAAAAGGAAGAGGCCCATGTTCTCTGAGATATTACCCCCGTTGTGATCCACCACATTGCACAGACCTAGTCAAGCTCAGTGTCATATTTCCTTGAAAAGTTATAAAGTCTGAGACTAAAAGAATTTGCCCAATTTGTGGAAAGAACCCTGGATTTGAAGTCAAAGATCTGTTACCTAGTTGATACTCTTCCATGACTTTGGGCACAACACATCTTGTTTTCTTTTCCAGAGAGATGGGAGCTGAGGCTAAATGATTCCAATGGCATCTTCCACTCTCCCAAATTCTATGACTGTATTTTTAAGATTTATATTACTGAATTGTAGTTCCCTAAATGGTTCTCAACATTTTTTCTCATCAAATAAACCCAAAATATTTGGATATTGTTCTAGTTTGCTAGCTGCCAGAATGCAACACACCAGAGACGGATTGACTTTTAATAAAAGGGGATTTATTTGTTAGTTCTTCAGAGGAAAGGCAGCTAACTTCCAACTGAGGTTCTTTCTTACGTGGGAAGGCACAGGTGATCTCCACTGACCTTCTCTCCAGGCCTCTGGGTTCCAACAACTTCCCCCGGGGTGACTTCTTTCTGCATCTCCAAGGACCTGGGCTGAGCTGTGAGTGCTGAGATGAGGGATGCTGAGCTGCTTGGGCTGTGCTACATTGTGCTCTCTCATTTACGCACCAGCCAATTAAGTCAAACATCCTTCATTACAGCAGGCACCCCTCCTAGCCGACTGCAGATGTAATGAGCAACAGATGAGGTTCATGTACCATTGGCTCATGTCCATAGCAACAGAACTAGGTGCCTTCACCTGGCCAAGTTGACACCTGAACCTAACTACCACAGATATATTGCCACGTATCCAGAAAGGTTACTATTTTCACCTTTTTAGTCCAAGAAAGAGTGACAACATGAATAAATGACAAGTGATTCCACCCTGGAAGAAGGAGAATGAGACCCAGAGAAATGTTTACAGTGGGGCAGGAAGGTTTTATAGAGTTCGTGCTTCAGCTTCTAGCTCTTGCATCACCAGCCTGTGATCACAGGTGCTAATTAAATTAACAAAATGGCATTTTGTTAAAACATGTGCCCTGCACCTGCTGTGTCACCAAGCACAGGTGTCTTGCCTGTTGTGATGGAACAGTTTTACCACTTAACAATGAAGGCGAAAATGAAAATAACAGCAAAAGGAAAAGTAGAACTGTGGCCAGCATGTTCCTGAGAGTCTCCCCACAAATGCCTGTTAAGTTGTGATGACACATCAGAAAAGCATAATTTTGAAATTGACATTCTCAATTACTTAGGGCGTGACAACTTTGCTTAATAATTATTATAATTACAAGAAATAACATCCTGTCCTCACCCAATTAAGGATGAAGATGGTAAACTGAGAAAGTACACCTGATATGCATAAAGCTTTAGATGCAAATAAGCACATCCAACTCTCTATAATGTTTTTATTGAATGTCTGGTGTCACTTATTTGGGACTATTTTAAGAAGCTCTGGTAATGTCCATTCTTTGACTTGAATGTAGACAGAGTATGTTTTTGTTTAAGGAAGATAATTTGTTTAAAAATGTGTTTGCTTTTAGGTATATTCTATGTTAAAAATGGATATTCCCCAGTATATGAGAGTTAAATTCAAGGGTGAGAGATAGGAAACCCAAAATAAGAATTTATTTCCCTCGCATCTAGAAACTGGGGAGAACATCCATGTCCAGTATAATGCTCCACTGGCTCGGGGACGGCACTCCTGGGTGTGAGGGATCAGGCAACTCCCACCCTGTCGCTCAGCTGTGCACGGCCTCTGTTCTCAAGCTGATCTCATGGTTCAAGATGAAGTTGGACACACACTTCCCCTTCCATCTTATCAGCATCCTTAGACCCATGACAGCTGCAGAGAGACTGGGAGATGGAGTCTCTATTCCAGGCAACCATGGACCTAACTTAAATTGTGTGTTCTATTATTATAGATTGCCAAACTTTTGTAAAGGGCCAGATAGTAAATATGTTAGGCTTTATAGGCCACGTGGCCTCAGGTTCAACTCCTCAAAACTGTGCCATGCTCGTACGAAAGCAGCCAAGGCAATACGTAAATGAATGGGTGTGGTGGTGTTCCACTAAAGCCTTACTTACAAAGATAAGTGGAGGGCTAGTTTTGGCTCATAGGCTGGACCCTAGCTTTTAAAAAAAGCTGGAAAAATATAATGAATACAAGTAGTAGCTTCTGCTCTATCAGGTAATAGAGATAGGAGTAATATTGACTCTGGTAATTTCCCTCCCTCTCTTTTTTAGTATTGTTAATTGCAAGCAAAATTGCCAAATCATTAAAATCAGCCAAATGATATCGTGTATGTTAAATTTGTCTTAGGCTTTCTTTGAAGAGTAGTTAGCAGATTTCAATTATGCCTTTTGTTTACCATGCTGACTCTTACTGAGAAACGCCATTGATTCTAACTTGGGTAAATGAATGGCTGTTTTCTGAACATAGTGCTTGGGAGATGTAAGGTTTCATGCAATGATTACTCCAAAGAGAATGCATAGGAGACACTGATTTCCCTGAGAAAATAATTATGGTGTTCCCCCCTCTTCTTGGTGGAGTGAGAGAGGGCTGTGATCATTCATGTAATTATATTTCATACTAAGAGCTCCTTTCGTCTTTGTGGACAGGGGACAGGAGACGCAACATTACACCAGATGGTTTTTACTAGAGAAATCCATGCAGGAATTTGATAAAAATTCATTATGAGAATATTATTTGTCATTGATTATATTTGTCTTTTATTATTAAATTTAAACGTAGCACATGATTTTACTATGTCAAATAAAAAAACATACATGTAAAATTGAAAGCCTTCCCTTACTCATCCTCCCAGTTTCCTGCAGGCCTTCTTTTTTTTATTTTTATTTTTTATATATGGGCAGACACCAGGAATCAAACCCAGATCCTCTGGCATTCCAGGCAAGCATTCTTGCCTGCTGAGCCACTGTGGCCTGCCCTGTAGGCCTTCTTTATATGCCTGTCCTACCAATCAGCTCAGTATGCCAGGAAAGAAGTGTTGTTATAGTTATTTCTGTTGCTTCCAGAACTCATTAAGTGAGACAAACTCCTCTGCAAACTGCCCTGCTAGTTCCTCTTTCTCAAGTTAAGACTCCAGTTAGTAGAAGGGATATCAACTTCAAGAGCTTCCCTTTTCATGGTATCATATACTGTTAAATCTGCTTTAATATCTGCCAAATTTTGTATTCAGTAGAAAAGATACTGAGTTTTAATTAAACTGATCAAATATTTTTTTTTTACCACATGGATTAGAGAGTAAACAACAGTGGCCTTATGAATCTTTTCGTTTCTTAATCTGCTTTGAGCAGATACTGTGAAATGGGTTGGCTTTAACAATGAGAAGTTACTAGCACACAAGCTTACAGTTTTGAGGCCGTAAAAATGTCCAAATTAAGGCATCATCAAGAGGATGTTTTCTTCCTGAAGACGCGGCCGCTGGTGATCCTGGACTCCTGTCACGTGGTAAGGCACATGGTGATATCTGTCGGTCTCAATCATCTGTTCTGGGTTTCCTTGATTTCACCTTCTTGCTTCCCTGGCTTTCTCTCTGAATTTCATTATGTTTTAAAGGACTCCGGTAAAAGGATTAAGATTTACCCTGGACCACGCCTTAACTGAAGTAACTCATCAAAGGTCCTACATAAAAGGTTTACACCCACAGGAAGGGATAAGGTGTAAGCACATGATTTTGGGGGGCACATACACTTCTAAACCACCATAGAATCCATGCTTATAAAAGCAGACTTAGAATGGAATAATAGAGCTAAACAGAAACTTAGGAATAATTTAGTCCATGTTGCGTGGTTATCAGATGGGAATTGAGGGTTAGAGAAGGAAAGCTGTGTGCCCTGGATTGCACAGTTAATTAATAATAGAATGTGGTAGCACTACAGGTCTGCCGGTTCACAGAGATGCTTGAAAGTTCCACCTTCCCTCCTGATAAGTCCTTACTGGGAGCAG
Source organism: Tamandua tetradactyla (assembly GCF_023851605.1). Lineage (NCBI taxonomy): Eukaryota > Metazoa > Chordata > Mammalia > Pilosa > Myrmecophagidae > Tamandua > Tamandua tetradactyla. Next base: position 192,736,534 of record NC_135327.1, on the reverse strand, counting down.
AGGGAAAATGTTGCCTGCTGACTATCAGGCATCAGAAAGTGGGAGGATAAGATGTCTGGCTTTGCCAATTTGTTCTTGCAACATCTGTAAATAAGGAGAGCCTTGGGCTTCTTCTGAAAAGGTAGTCTGTTCTCTGGGGCAAGTCACTAGACACTGTGACTGCAGGGAGACTGTGCAGGACAAAGACTAAAAGGTGCAAACAAACGGGAAGTGTATAACATAAGGAGCACAGGGAGGCCCTCACCAGGGATTTCTGCTGTTGTCTTTGTATCATTCTGGGGTGTATCAAGAAATTATCCCCAAATTTACAGTGTGCCTAATTGGCTTTGGTGCCTTAAAAATATGACAGCTTTTAGAAGAAAAGAAATATATCCCAAATTTAGCACCCCCTATAAAAAGAGTTCCCACATCTTCTAGAAGGTTGAAAATTACTAAACATTAAAAATTTGAAAAAATATATATGGTGGTGCAGTTTTGTAGAAGATATGCTTAGTATGTTCCAACATGTTTATTAATTAATTTCCAGGGCCACCTTCCTAAATAGGTAAAGTTTCTATACATGTATACAAATATACGGGTATTACACATAGATATACATACCTACATGCATATATACATGCAGAGCCTTTCATCTCTAAGTATGAATATATCAAGAGATCTTTCTTAACACCATGTATAGCTGTTTATATTGTATAATTTTCTTTCTTTCATTCTTCCCTTTTATTTTTCCTAAAGAGGAGTGGGAGAAAAGGGAAAAGAAAGGGGGAGAACACGAGAGAACAGGATTGAGTGATCAAAACATGCCCAAACTTTAATATGAAAGGAATAAATGCCTAATCATAATAATTAGTAACACATGCCCTTTGTAAATCTCATCTGTTTTAGCCTAAGGAAAGAAATTTTAAAAGGATATTTAAAGATGAAGGGAATACTCTTTTTCTTACTTTCAAAACTAACAAAGTCTACTTCATATGGCAAGTCATTACAGCCAAAGCATTAGGAAGGAAGAGCCATTTAAAGTTAAATCTGTCATTCATTTACTAACTACTCACTTGAATCTCATAAATAATTTTAAGTAGAAAGGGTTGTCAAATGTGATTAAGGTCATTATTTCATGTTAAACTGGCCAAAAGTCTTTTCTAATACAAACATCTTTTCCCTAAAAGAAGAACTAGGGTTTCCTCAAGGTTAAGGGTCTCTGGAACCTATTCCACGAAGATATCTCACAATGGAGATGATCAAGTGTGTATAAGTGATGTGAGAAGATAACACAAGGTTTCTCAAGGTTAGAGTCTCTGAACAAAAACAGATCCATATTATCTTAACACGTTTTTCTGGTTGTTCAAGTTCTACAATGAATTGTAATATTTTCTACTCCTTAAAAAATCTGACATCTTTATTGAAAAAATTAACAGTTTAAGAGTCATTTAGTTCATTTGGTAAATATTTATTGAGTACCTCCTATGTGTTAGACACAGTGCTAGGGTCTTGGACTATAGCAGCGATGGTGTCATACACTGATGGGAGGAGTATAAACTGTTACAGTCACTCAGGCAGGTAAGTTACAGGCATCTGTTGTGGCCCAGGTGGGTGAGGGACTGAGGGTGGAGAAGTGTTCCAGGAAGAGGGAACAGCATTGGGAAGAGGTGAGAATGCCTGACGTGTTTTAGGAACCCAGACAGTAATGATCAGTGTGACTGGAGAAAGAATTGAGGAAAGAGGGGTGGAAGCAGGGCGACAATTTATAAAGAGGACCTTGTAGACCACGTTAAGGACTTTGAAGTTTATTTAAAAAACAATGGGAACCACTGTTAAGTTTCTAGCAGGCGAGTGACTGATCACATTTTGTTTAATAGGACCCTTTTGATGGCAGTGTCAACATTGGATTGGAGGGGGCAAAGTCACAAGCAGAAAGGCCATCGGGGGCTGTAAGGGTAAGTCAGGGAAGAGAAGATACAGGCATGCCACTAATAGGTGGCAGTGAGGACTATCATGGGAGGCAGCACCTACCGTGTGCCTATTCAAAGCACTTTACATGTACCATCTCATAAAATCTTCATGGCATCCTTGTGAAAGAGGTTTGTTGTCACACACATTTTATAAATGAAGAAACTATAAACTGGCTAAATTATGTGCATAAACAAGTGGAAGATGTGGGATTTGAACCTATGTCATCTGGCTGTATAAGTTTAATTATTTCCCTACAGTTTTCTCTCCAGAGGTAGGATGATTTGAGTATTATTTAGAAGGTGGATTTGAGAGCATCCAGTGGTTGAATTTAGAGTCATGAAGGAGAAGAAGGAGCTCAGCGTGATGACTGGGTGGATGGTATTGACTTTCACTAGAAGGAGATGGGATTTTTTTTGCGGGGAGGGCAAAAGAAGAGTTCAGTTTTAGCTATGCTGAGGTAGAGAATCTATATGGAGGTGTTTGGTTGACACACTGATCTGGTGCTAGGTAGGTCTGGGCTGGCAGCTAGAGATTTGGAAGACCTCAACACAGATTTTAATTGGAGCCAAGGAAGTAGATGAAATTGCCTAGGGATCGTATTTAGGGTGGCCAGAGAAGATAGCCTAGTACCCCAAAGGACACCGACATTTAAAGAATGGATGCAGGAAGAGTAGCTTGAAAAGAGACCAATAGGATGTGTCTAAGGAAGTCTGAGAAACTAGATGAATGGGGAATCACAGAAATCAGGTAAGAAAATGTTTCAAGAAGAGGACTGTAAACAGATCAAATGCTCTCTTGGAAGGTCAGGACTGAGATACTTCTATCAGACATAACCATGATGCGGTCTCTGGTGAGAACAATTTTAGTTGACCAGCAATAAAAACTAGACTGGGGGCAGTGTGACGGTGGCTCAGTGGCAGAATTCTCACCTGCTATGCCAGAGACGTGGGTTCAATTCCCCGTGCCTGCCCATGGAAAGAAAAAAAAATCTGTCATTAAAAGCTAGACTGTAGTGGGCAAGGGAAATAGTGAGAGCAGATAACTCAAGAGGAGAGAAGTGAGGTGGTTGTGAGAAGGGAACGTGGGGCTGAGGAAGTTTGTTTTAAAGATAGGAGCTGCTTGAGTCCATCTACTCACAAGCTGATGATAAGGATACTACAGAAGAAGTGATAGGTGGAGCAGAGAGAGGGAGTAGGCAAAGAATGAGATCGTTGAGAGAAGCTGGAATTCAGAGCACAGTTGGAAGGACTGACTACAGACTGAAGGGGGAAAGTTCTTTCATTGTAGAGAGAATGAAGGTGGAATTGGAAGCTGAGGATGAAGATCCATTCCATTCTTGTTATTCATGGTAGTTATGTTCTGGAAAGTCACCACAAACACTGACTTAGCAAATACTGAACCATTCCTCCTAGGGGAAATCCAGGGCTAGGTTTTTACAAGCCTCTGGTCACAATATTTTCATCAACTGATCAATATATAACCTTGTTTTATATGTGTTTCTGTTTAAAGACACCTTATTAAATATACATTGTTGATTTTATTAACATTGAACTTACTGCCAACAGCACTATAACTCATGCCTGAATGAAGTTTATGTGACATGTGTTTTCTGAAAGGCACATCACAGTCTTCCTGTGCTCAGGAACACTAGAAAGCACTTCAGCACTGTGCCTGGGGATCATTTTAAACAGAGATTATCAACAAAAAGCACAAAATGTGAAAAATGGGCGCTGAATATACCACCAAAAAAGTTATGTTTTATAGTACAACAGCTGAAACAAGAAGGCAGAGTGTCATCTTATTTGACTTTGGCTGGGACTCACGTTTTTCACCATTCTGCACATGTTTATAAATGACTACGAAAGTATGTATGTATTGATTTTGGGATTACAAATGAACTTTAGTGAGTAAGCAAATTCTTAAATACAGAATCTATGAAAAATGAGGATTAACTATATATATGCAGGTTTGGTGGTGGGAAACCAAGGGCTTTTCTGCCAGAGGACTTCATTTTAGTAGGATTGAGTGAAAAGGTGGGGGAAGGTGGTGTAGTAGTGTCAGAGATTTGAGGAGAGTGGAAGAAGTGTGAAATGGAGACTAGAATGGAGACTGTGCAAGAGAGTGGACAAGGGAAAGATTAGTGATCACTGGCAGCACTAAGGGTCCAGTCAAGCCTGGCATTAATGAATTTATAGTGACACCAATCTGTGAGGTTGTCCAAAATTCTCAATCAGAGCTTGGCAGCCCAGGTGTACACAAAGAACAGAAACTTTGGCTTGCTCCAAGCTGAAGTTTGTCAAGTGGCTTGGGAAGGATGGACAACAGGAAAAATTGGAATTATCTTATCCCATAGGCATGAGATGGGGCAGAATCTTGCTTTGGCTCTCTCACTGACTCTATTACCCTGGGCAAATTACCTAATATTTATAGGCTTCAATTTTTTTCCAATCTGTAAGTGAGGGTGTTGGCTGGAGTGTATGCATTCTCTTTGGAGTGCTCATTTCATGATGATGGTTAACATACCCTCTAGTTCTAAAATTCTGTGGTTCCATTTTGCAAAAATGCAAGCTCTCTCTTATGCTTTGACCATGCGTGAAAGACCTTGCTAACTCCTTCAAAACACTATGGCCAAACAACATTTATTGTGCTGGCAAAAAGCTGATTCTATTGATGCTTCCAGAACATTGATGCAAATGTTTCATTTTATCAAGAAAACATGACAAATGTTCAGGGCCCTTCCAATTAATCAAAAGTAAATGCCTCACTATCGTTGGTAACCCAACCCTGCATTACACTTCCTAATCTGTACTTGATTCAATTCAATTCAACTTAAAGAACATATTTATTTAGTGTTTATTGCATAAGTTACTGTCACAGAAATTTCAGATGATACGAAGATAAGAGAATTACAGTCCTTGCTCTATGATAGTGTAACAGAGAGCATAAGAACAGTATAGAAATATGTAGGTAGGGCATATACCTCTTACTATTCAATTCAGGTAGTAAGAACAATTTTTTCTATATTTTTTTCTTTAACAACTTAATGTCTGTTCTAAGCCTCCTTCTACCAACTTGGAATAAACTCAGTGGGGGACACCCCCTTTTTTGGTAAATGACTAAATTCTAGGGCTTACATAATCAGAAGGCATAAGGAGGGGGTGCATTTGTGGCCCTTAATATCATCTATCAGCACTGTATGCTGAGACATTCACTACCTCCAAGGTTCTGTGGTATCAGTTCATGCAGACAGCCACAGGGACAGACACATTTGTTCTGGCTCTTTCAGGAAACTTTTTTTTTTTTACATGGGCAGGCACTGGGGATCAAACCTGGGTCCTCTGGCATTGCAGGCAAACTTTCTTGCCGGCTGAGCCACTGTGGCCCACCCTCTTTCAGGCCCTTTTGATTCTCTCTTCTACTTTCAAGGCTTTCTGGGTTGCATGGGAATCACTATGCTGAGACACACCTCCTGTTAATTTTCTTCATGGTACCTTGCTGCCTCTCTAAGGTTCTTCCTTAGACACAGGATAATATACCTCTTCCCACTAGGACTAATAGACATTCAGCTCACTTCCTTTGCTCTCCATCTTTCCTTCCTATTTTTAACCTTGAGAATCCTTTAGTAGGACTGAGCTGGTTGGGTGGGGAATCCTACTATTACAGATTATGTTTGCTTCCAAATCTTTTGTCTATGCAATGAACCATTTTTGTTATACTAAGAAACACTTTTTTTCCTGTTTCTGCTCCATTGCATCCTTCTGAGACGATGAGTACAGAATGGACTAGCTGCTTGAATGTGGAGAACAGCAAGGAATAAAAATAAATGTGGGGGAAAACAGTGGAAGCTACTGGGAGAAATATAGTGTGCTATGATATAATGAGCATTGTGCACTGGGGGGGGTCAAAGTATATCATTGGGGATGTTCGATTGCACATGAAAGAAATAAACAATGGCTAACTTAAGAAGAATAATGAGTTTACTGACAGGATTATGGGTAGCTCACAAAATATAAAAAGAACATAACAGATAATTTGAGAACAACAGAAAACAGGGCAGCAGTGGAGATTGCAGCAGCAAGAACTCAAGCACCGTTAAGGGTGCCATGATCAAATGACTCAACTCCAACCACCTTCTGTCCTATGTGTTCTGTCTGGTGTATTCACTCAAGAGCAAATCCCAAAGAGATGGGATCTGATTGGCTGATCCTGGGTTAAATGACCACACTTGTGATAGGCAGTTCTCTACCTGGATGCTTCACCACCTACATGGATTGGGAAAGGAACAGCTCTCCTAAGCCAAGGGGGAGGTAAAGGAATGAAGAGATGTTGTATGGACAAAACAACTGATGCCTCATTCAAGGGGAATGTGAGCACATTAAGAAACCAGGAAAATTTAGAGCTTATGACATTTGTGAAGGACTTTGAAGGATGAGAAGGATTCTGAAAGATTTCAGATAAGAGATGGGATACGAAGAGGAATGAATGGAAGAAGGGACAGCTTGAGCAATGGAACAGAGACAGGAAATATGGGATTCTTTCAGAGATTCTCTGAAAACGGTTTTGCTAGACCTTAGTATGATTAGGGGTAGGCGATAAAGCCAGTAAGATTGAAAATGTTGACCTGGGGTCATACAAGCAATGGGTACCTATTGAATCATTTTAAGAGGGGAATTACATAATTAGATCTATGCTATGTTTAAGGAAAATGGGTCTAACAATGACATATCTGAGGGGTTGAAATGAAATATATATATGTTTTGGGGTACATGGGCCAGAATTAAACCCAGGTCTCCTGTATGGCAGCCTAGCATTCTACCACTGAACCACCCATACATCCAGTTGTGATAGTCTTTAAAAGGTAAATGAGAATATTAGTTTGGATAGCAGCAATGGGAGTGGAAAAGTGACTAGGGATGTGATAACTCTTATGGAGGTGAAATTCACAAGGTTTGATCACAAATTAGATGTTGGGAGAGAGGAGAGGGCATGTGGCTTGTCAGGGTAGTTGACAAGTGTATTAGTCAGGGCTCATATGATGATGAGTGTCAAAAATCCAGTTTGAGCCAGCTTAAGAAAAAGGGACATTTTAGCTGATGTAATTGTGAAATCCAGGGAGCACAGCTGAATTAGACAGCCCTTGTTCCAGGTGCTCAAATGCTGTTATCAGCATCTACCTCTTTTTGTCTCTTGACTTTGCTTCCCTTTGTGTGTCTTTCCTTCCTTCTACCCAACAACAGATGGCATTTTCCATGTGGTTAGGGAAGATGGTTGCATCCTCTTTATAGTTCATGATCCAAGGAGAAGAGAGACCTCATTACTTCTCAATATCCATTTACCAAAATTCATGAAAGGAATCAGGTCAATGTCACTTAAGTCAGGTCCCTATCCTTTGGCCCAGTCATGACAGGAATATGGAGTACATTAATTGGCAAGGCCTGGGTCATGTTACCTTCACTCTGCCTCAGGAATCAGGTAGGAAACTTTGATTGAAAGTCCAAGTAGAAGAAATAGTGATAGTTCTCCAAAGAAAATAGAGATATAAGGCAGGCTTAAACAGTAGATGGACACTCTACTGAATTTGGATTTGAATATATTATTTTTGGACATACCAAAGTTGAGTCAAGGATGGGGCTCAGGGAAGGTATGGTGAGAAATTGAGACATTCAGGAGGTTATTGATAATGTGGATTTGGTGCTTAAGAGAGAGAGAGAGAGATTACCCACATGGAGGTTGTGGTTAAAACCATGGTAGTGGATACATGTTTGGATAGAGAGTGGAGATGGGAAAGGAGGTCTGAGGGTTGACTAAATATTAGGAAATTCCTATGTTTACTGAACGAGAAAGTGAAGAAAATACAGGAGTGATCAGAGAGGAGCAGGCCACCTGAGAATATGAATTTATGGAAGCCAAGCAAGGAGAAGATTTCAAGAAGAAGCGAGTTTAGCAGTTTTCAGAGGTAAAGGAGAGTGAGAACTGAAAAAACAGGGGATTATTAGGCAATTAGAAGATCACTGGTGACCTCCTTAATGCCTTTGGGAGTAAGGAATTGTACCATTGAAGAATGATTACTTTTTTTTTTTTCTTTTTGCATGGGTAGGCACCGGGAATCGAACACGGGTCTCCAGCACAGCAGGCAAGAGCTCTGCCTGCTGAGCCACTGTGGCCCACCTGATGATTATTTTTTAAAAACCTGTATTTTTAGGGGCAATCATCAGCAAAAAAAGTTCATGGGCAAGACAAGGTATTTGGATGTAATTTAGAACTTTAGACTTTATTGGAATTTTAGAAATGAACTATTGTGATCTTTTTGTGTGTACATTCAGTTGGTTTATGAGGGAATTGAGGCCCAGAAAGGGACAGAGACTTGCACAAGTTCCCCATGCGGTTTGATTGAAGAACTAGGATGATCAACCAAAGCCTTCTGTCTGGGTCTATAGACAAGCATAGGTTTCCCACTCTGGCCATCTGCTTGCAGTTTCCTGTATGCCAAGAGCACATGCTCAGGGGCAAGGGAGGTACCATAAATGAGTGAAGCAGGACAATGTGGCCTGGAGAGCCCATGTGCCATCAGAAGCCACCACTGCTACACAGCTCCAGCTGATTACTGCCATGTGGGAATGGGGACCCAGTATTGTCCAGACAGATTTTCTAAGAGCAGCTGGTTATCAGGATTTTTATGTGAAACCTCTTACTTTTATATATGGGCAGCTAATTAAAGAACATATAAACACTGTGTGAGACAGGGTTGTGGGCTAGGCTAGGCTACCAATTTATGACCTCAGCTCTATACCTTACAGATGGAAAAAGAAGAAAAAGAGAGAGACATGATGCAGAGAAGAGATCATATAAATAGGATTCCTATACAGTTCAATGTTCTTAAAGATCTCGGTGGTAAATTGTTCTTACGGCCCTAAAAATCCTGACACCTCTAGTATTCCAGGGCCCAGTGTGTGACTTTTATAGCAGAAATCTGGGTTTTAGTCTCTTATTTTTATGTGAATCTGGAAAATTCTCTAGTGATTGCTATTCTTTCCTTTTTGGAGCAAAAACTATACTTTAATGTGAGTTAAAATAGTGTCAGAGAAGTTGAAAGAAAGATTTTTACTAATTTTGCAGTTATGGCTGATTAATGTATGGCGTGTCACTCATTCAACTCATTATTTTTGCCCACTATGTGCAAGAGTGTGTTATAGCTTGTCAGGGGGTATGAAATTAATAAGAACTACCTATATCCATGCTCTCAAAGATTATAATTGAGGAATCAGAGAAGGACCAACATAAATAGATACAATCATTCATTTATGCATTTATATATTTGCATGTGAATTACAGAATTTATGCAATTCCATTTATGGAATTAGGAACAAAATGATGAAAACAAATTCATGGAGTAGGTACTCGTTTGTATCTGATTTCCTTTGCTCAGCTTAATGTCTGTGAGTTCACTCATATTGGTGTCCCTATTTGTAATATTGCTGAGCAGCTTTCCACTGTGTGAATACATCACACTTGATTCAATCTCCTACTAATGGGAAACTGAGCTGTTTCCAGTTGTTGAATATTGTATATAAATCAGCTAAGTACATTCTTCTACAAATCTTTTTGTGGACATGGTATTATTTCCCTATAGTATGTAATAGGAGTGGAATTCAAAAATGGTATTTTTAATCGTTTATTTTAGCAAAGCTTTACTAGATGGTGGTCTCAGTATAGCTCATAATACCTCATGCCTCCTTTTTCTCTTTCACCATTTTCTTCTTCCTGTTCCCATATGACCTTCTTTTACTCCCTTTTTCCTATAAGCCACTCTGTCTCTTCTTATCTCTCCTGAGAAGGTATGGGTATGCTTTATTGTCATTTCTCACTGTTCTAAAAATCCTTCCAGAGAGAGGCAGCACATTATTGATGAAAAAGCCCTGATTCTTGAATTAATTCATAATGTGTCTTTGCCACTTCTCAGCAGGCCAAGCCCTGCACTTCTCTGAACTTCAGTCTCATCAACTGTATACCCAAGAGGTTGGAAGAGATGACTTCTGGGGACCCTTTTCCAGTTCTAACATTTTGTGAGTCTCTAATTTCTTTTTCTAGATCATAAATCTGGCAAAGAGTTGAGAGAAAGGAATAGGAAAAGAGAATGCATGTTAAGAAAAGGAGACAGGTAAACTTTCCAGCTACTTGGCCAGGAAAGCAGTAGCATGTTCTCTGGGAGCAGGTCAGTCCAGCCAGTGGCAAGGTTTCTATCCTCACCCTGGGTCCTTCATTTACTTACTTGTTCCTGGCTTTTTAGGGCCTCCTGGCCCAATCTTTCCCTGGCTGCTGTGCTCCCACCTCTCCTCTGTTCCCTCATCAACATCTATTAGTTCTATGCTCCAGAGAAGTTCACTGTGTCTTTCAAGACAGTTTTGTAAACCAATTTATGCCCATGAACCAATTAGAAACCAAAAGAGGACCCTTTTTGCCCAGGTAAGTATGTGCAATTTAATAAAGGCTCTGTGAATATAATGCCCTCATTTTTAATGTACAATCCAGAGGAAGGACACTAATTTAGGAAATTTAGTTCAAGCTATGCAGGACGTTACTCTTGAACACACAAGGCTGTGAATTTGAGACCCTGTTTATACTATTCAGGCACTATGACTTCATGACCTAAATTTCATGGGTTAGCCTCAATTCCAAACATTGCATCCTACTGTTCTCAAAAGTATACTCATGCTTATCAGAATACATAGCTCAATTTTTTATCTCAGAGAATGTGGTCCCCTAGGCATGTTGATTGAAAACATTTTCAGCATGTGTGCTTTCTCTCTCTCTCTTTATAGTTTTGGCCATTTGGTGGTCCCTTGACCTTCCATATGAATTTTTTTCCTTTGTAATAGAAGTTGGAGGTTTACTGAACAATCATGCATAAAATACAGGATTCCCATATACCACCCTATCATTAATATGTTGCATTGGTGTGGAACATTTGTCACAACTGAGGATAGTACATTTTTATAATTATATTATTCATTATAGTCCATGGTTTAACTTAAGGTTCATATCTGTGCAGTATAGTTCCATGGATTAAATGTGCTCTCTTGATGTCTTGGGTATGCCCTGCACACCATAACTAGCATATATGTCTCTTTGAAAATGAAAAGGTTCAGTCCTTAATAGTGGACTTAGAGAATGATTAGATGAAGGAAGAAGCAATAGGACATCATAAAGAAAAGGGGTAGTGTAGCATGAGAGGTGGAGAAAAAGATGAAACTAAATAATGAATAGAAGATGAAGAGAAAAAAATGGGAAGTGCGTAAAGAAAGAAAAAGCCCATAAAAGATTTTATGCTAGAGAAAAAAAAAAAAAAATTTGTGCTAACCTCATTTGAAATTGCTTTGTCCAGAATCAGAAGACTTAAGAGTAAATTATAAACCTTGTTCCACAGCGCCCCCTGGCATCCCTAATTGAAACCACGTTATGCATCTTCAGATCGCTAATGTATTTTGATGTGCTCAAAAATGGACTCATCTTTCACAACAAACACAAATTAATTATTGTTGAAAAGGAGCAGAGTTGAGCTTTCAATTCAGGCTCGAAGCAATCATATTAATTATTTTTTGTTTCTAACATGCCAATTAAGATCATTGGATTCCAGCTAATTAAGTTATTTCACTCAATGATAAGGGAATAATAACATATACTAATGATTGAATGAGCTCTAGCATTTAAATAATTATCTCTCTGAGATTAGGGCACTTGACTTTCTTTTATAAAACCAGTAGGTTGAATCTCAAGAGTCATTTGGAGAAAGAGAAAAAGGCAGTCAGACAGTGATAAAACTGTGAGTCCTTATCATCAGAAACTGTATTACGCGTACTGTGACTTTAAGACCAGGGATGTGCACTTGTGGAAACTGGAACACGCACAGGCCCAGCCACAGCTGAAAAGTATGCTATAGCTCTAGTCACTGGCGTCTAAAAGGAAGAGAGGCTTCTAAGTTCCAGGTATAGTTCAGAGCCACTTGAGGTTTAACCCCTGAGAGGAAAGGCTTCTGAAGACAGAGTACGTAACAGAGCCTCACTTTGCAAAATGCAAAAATGATCATATTTAAAAGAAGGAGGAGGAGCAAATAAATGATATCAGGATAAAAACTCTCAGAGACAGAATTTGGATGTGAGGAGAGGAAGAAGGAAGGAGCCAGAGTAACTTGTTTTCAATAACCCAAAGTAGCAAGGCGAGCAGACTGGGGTGGAGGGTATGCGGCTGCACAGGTAGATTGAGAGAACCTTAAAAATTTGGAAGCACCTACCTATGTGGCCTTGGAACCAAGTCCAGGTACAGAGAAAACCACTTCTCCTACTACTCACCATCATTAGTTAGTCTAGTTCCTTGCTAGTCCTGAGAATGTACATAGAGTTCTACTTGAAAAAGTTTCCTTTTATTCATTAAAAGAGAGAAGTTTTCAATTTTTAAAAGACTGAGAGCTGTAAGTCAATCAAATTTTTGACATGGGCTGCTCCCTGGGAAGAGATGGCAACCTTGGACATGGAAGCTTCTGTGGCTGAGGGCAATGCCCAGTGAGGGACTCAGCTATGTGCCTTCAACAGCTGATAGTTCCAGAAGCTGTAGTAAGGATGCATTGGTCCTGAAAAGGGAACCTGGGTGGAGTGCCACAGTATTATAGGCCTTTCCTTGAGCTACTCAACTTCATTTGCTTCTTATAGTAAGTTTGTCTTATCTGGGGATAGCTCTTCTGGGAGTCTGATCAGCCTTGTTTCCTGGGGAACGCATCAGGGAAGAGTTAGTGTAATGACCTGTAGCTTCTGCTTCTATAGTTGATTTCAAGGTTGTAACTGATACTCATCCCTCTCCTCTACTACCCATTATAGATTTCCTTCTCCCTTGATTAGCAGTTCTACTGATCTGTGTGGCTTGCCCAGGTAAGCAATTCTGACACTTGTCCCTGAAAGTTATAGGCCTCTGGTTATCTTACTTTTTTTAAAACTGTGTCTACTGTATGTCCATTTATCTTTAAAACTGGACATTGTGAATACCAATAGCTGTCATATGGAATCACCCAGGAGTCATAGGCATAGCAGTAGACCTAATAACATTGTTCCTACTGATGATCGGGGTAAATTTTCTCTGCCATTATGGTGACTCCCCTTTTTGTCTGCTGGTCTCTTGGCATAAAGGGTACAAAGGGACTGGGGGAAGCCGTGGTTTAAAATTCAGTGTGGGTTTCTGGTCTCTAAGAGGGTGGAATGAACCACTCCAGGGCTCTGTCCCCACACAGAAGCTTTAAACAACAAACAAGAGCTGGAAGAACCATCTTTCTCGGAGCTCCAAAAAATAGTTAAAATGTTCCATCCTTTCAATGGCTTGGTGTGGCACTGGCCTGTGCTTCCAATGTGGGTCGTGGGTTCCACTTCTGAAGGGAAGAGAACAACCCTCAGGCACATACTGGGAGCATTTATGTCTGGGCCAATCTGTTTAGTGGCAGCTTGAAGGACAGAGCAAGGACACTCATCACAGGCTCATTGCCCCAGAACGAATTCTTTAGTGCAATAGAAGGCAGCTCACAGAGCTCTTCCACTGAATGTTTAGGAGAACAGTCAAATCATAGCTGCCTTGGACAGGGTTTGCAGGCTGAGGGACATAAAGTACAGTGTCAGGGATGATGAGAAAACACTGTTTCCTAAGGAAGAGGGGACATTCTTTATGTAAATGGGAGTATTCCTAGGGCCACATGCACATGTCTAGGACAAGATACATGCATGTAAAAGAGGAAGATCCTATGCATTTGCACGGGTCAGTTTGCAAAGACTGAGAAATATAGTTCTTTTCCTTCCTTCCTTCCTTCCTTCCTTCCTTCCTTCCTTCCTTCCTTCCTTCCTTCCTTCCTACCTCTATCCCTCCCTCCCTTCCTCCATCCCTCCCTCTCCCTACTTTATCCTTTCTTCCTTTCTTCCTTCCTCCCTCCCTCCCTTCTTTCTTTCTTTTTCCTACCTTCCTTTCTTTCTCCCTCCCTCCTTTCTTTCTTTCCTTCCTTCCTTTTTGTTAGCTCCTAGCTTTCAAGAAAATCTCTCTCATAACATTAGCTGGATACAGACTTAAGGAACAGATGCTGCAGTGTCTAAATGTCAGAGATAATGCCTTAAAATGTCAAAATACCCAGGTTGAAATAAAAAGTTACAAAACTATGAGGTTCATGCAAAGGAGCAGCATAAAGAATTAGAAATCACCAATAAGGAAGACCAGGACTTGGATATACTAGAAACGACTGTTTAAAAATGGTCCTATATATGCTCAAAGATTCAAGGAAAACATGGACAGAGAACTCAAGAAAATCAAGAAAGTAATAGATGAATAAAAGAAAATTCAATAAATATATAGAAATCATGAAAATAAGCCAAATAGAGCTGAAGATAAGTGTAACAGAAATAAAAAATTCCCTAGAGAGGTTCAACAGCAAATTGGAGCTGGCAGTAGAAAGAATCAATGAACTTGAAGATAAGAAAATTGAAATCATTCAGTCTGAGGAACAGAAAGAAAAAGAATGAAGAAAAGTTAACGGAACCCAAGAGATATGGGGGATACCATCAAGCATACCACTTTTTGCACTGTGGGATTTGCAGAAGGAGAAGAAAGAAATGGCCAGGAAGAATATTCAAATAAATAATCACCGAAAACTTCCTGAATTTAATGAAAGACATGAATCCACTCATTTAAGAATCTCAGTGTACCCCAAACAGGATATACCTAAGTAGACCTACAGCAAGACATATGATAATTCATCCACTGAATGCCTGGGATAAAGAGAAAATTTGAAAGCTGCAAGAGAGAAGCAGTATCTCACATACAGGGAGCTTCAATAAGACTAAGTGCCAAGTTTTCATGGGAAACCATGGAGGCCAGAAAGTAGTGGGATGACATATTTCAAGTGCTAAAATTAAAAAAAAAATCACCAACCAAGAATTCTATATTTGGGAAAATTCTTTAAAAAGGAGGAACATTAAGACATTTCCAGATAAACAAAGCAAGGGAGTTCATCATCAATAGATTGGCCCTATAAGAAATGCTAAAGAGAGCTCTGTAAGTTGAAAGGAGAGAGCACCAGGCAGTAAATTGAAGCCACATGAAGAAATAAGGATCTCTGGTGAGAGTAATTACAGGGGTAAATATAAATGCCAGTACTATTTTATTTTTGGTTTGCAATTCTACTTTTTGCTTCCTACAGGATCTAAAAGGTAAATGCATAAAAAGTAATGATAAATCAGTGGTTTTTAAACTCATAATATACAAACATGTAATTTGTGATAAGAACTACATAAAGTTTGGGGGATAGTATAGGAATGAACATAGAATGTGTATACTATTGAAGCTAACTTGGTATCGAGGCAAACAAGATTGTTATAGATTCAGAATGTTAAATTTAAGCCCCCTGGTAATTACAAAGAAAATATTGGTCAGTATGCAAGCTTAAAGAGACAGAAATTAGAATACAGCTTGCCATGGGAAAAAAGGCTGTGAGAATGGGGTGTAACTACATAATGCTTTTGGATTTCTGTTTGGGGAGATGAGAAACTTTTAGCAATGTGAATTTTGTGAATGTGATTAATCCCACTGAATGGTATACTTGGGAGTGGTTGTGAATGAGAAAGTTTATGTTATATAAATATATATATATTCCCTCAATTAAAAAAGAAGAAGAGGGCGGGTGCTGGTGGTACAGTGGTAGAGTTCTCACCTGCCATGTGGAGACCCAGCTTAGATTCCCGGTGCCTGCTCATGTAGGGGGAAAAAAAAAAAAGAAGTAGAAGAAGAGAGAGTAACTAAAGAGACAAGAACAACTAAATATAATATATGTTCCTGGATGGGACCTAGCAAAGGAGGAGAAAAGTCTTAAAGGGACATTATTGGGATATAGGAAAAATTGGAATATAGACACTAAGCTTTATATTAATGCTAAATTTCTTGAATTTAAAACTGCAATTAAGATGGTTACATAAGTGAATATCTATACTTAGGAAATGTACATGGCAGTATTAAATGTTCAAAGAGCATGGTATATGCAACCTACACTCAAACACTTATAAAATGGATATATATATATACAGAGAGAGATAGATAACTAGACAAAGAATATGCCAAAAGTGATAAAATGTTAAAATGGGTGGATTTGGGTATCTGCCAATTGCACTTCTGGTATATACCTTCAAAAATTGAAAAACTGGGGCTTGAACAGATATTTTTATACCAGTGTTCATAGCAGCTTCATTCACAATACCCAAAGGGTAGAAGCAACCCAAGTGTCCATCAACAGTAAATGGAAAAACAAAACGTGGCACACACATGTAATGGAACAATATTATTCAGCACAAAAAAGAATGAAGTTTTGTTACATGCTCCATCATAGGTGAACCCTGAAGACATCACATTGGGTGAAATAGGACACAAAAAGACAAATATGGTATGATTTCACTGATATGTAGTAACTAGAATATGCAAATTCATTAAGACAGGAAATAGAATACAGATTAGCAGGGGCTGGGGTGGGGTAAGGAATGGGGAATTAATGCTTAATTGGTGCAGAGTTTTTATTAGGAGTGATAAAAAAGCTTTGATAATGGGTGATGGTATGGTAACACAACATCCTGAATGTAATTAATATCACTGAATTGTATACTTGAACATGGTCAAACATGGTTAAAATGAACATTTATTTATTTGTGGCCACAATAAAAAAAATGAAAAAAAAATAAACTTATCAAACAAGTGAATCATCTAAGAATCTAAGCAAATCCTTTTTCAAACTGAATCAGTTTCTGATACTCTTGTCTTTCATGAGGGCCTTGACACCTCTCTGGGAGAGGAAAACATCCTTGGAACTGTTGCTGGTACTCAGGAAAAAACAACCATAAAAATCTGGTTTAGCCCAAGAATCCTCCTATACAAAAACAGACACTGGCCGATGCCGAGAGAGAAGGAGACTTGATGGAAGGCAAATAATTACCACCTGCCCTTTGTGCTGCCTCCTCTGCTCGAGCAGTCCATTTACTTGCTGCCTTCTGTGAATTTGCCTCTCGATGGGCTTCCGCTCTAGTAGAAAATGCAGTAGGAACTTCTGGCTGAGATTACCAAGCTTTCAATTAGACGCCCACTTAGTGTTGCCCAGTCTCTGTGTCCGTGTTCTGACCTGGGTTGTGCAGGCTGTGGTTCCGTCTGCTGATGGCTTACTAGCCTTACTGCTTTACTTATTGCCTTGCCTCATGTGGACTTGCCTTTTGGCTCCTGGGGATTTCCTTGCTCCTGATTTCAACCTGACCTTTGGCATTGCCTCTCTTGTTAAGCCTTTGGATTTCTGACCGCTTCCTTGAACGAATCAGATGTTCCTGACATTACTTAAATCACTGCCCACTATGCTAAATACTTCCACTATGCTAAATACTTCCCTTGGTCTAATATACTCAAAGCACCTTCCTGAATTCTGTGCAGACAGTCTCTCTACAGTCTTTTTGGGGTGGCATTAACAAATTGTCCAGCCATGGGTAGCTCATTTAAGCTATCCTGTATGCTTATAACATGCACTAGGCTTTTTTTTTTTTTTTTTTAACATGGGCAGGCACCAGGAATGGAACCCGGGTCCTCTGGCATGGCAGGCAAGCATTCTTGCCTGCTGAGCCACCATGGTCTGTCCAATGCACTACGCTTTTGAACAGACTCAGCATTCATAGATTGGTTCTGAATTATCCTTCTTGACCTTTATCTTGCACCTGGTTCTGCTTGCACCATTTTGTTTTTAAATATATGTGTTGACAAATCTTTATACACATACAATCCATACATGGTGTACAATCAGTGGCTCACAATATCATCACATAGTTGTATATTCATTATCATAATCATTTTTTAGAACATTTGCATCACTCCAGAAAAAGAAATAAAAAGAAAAAAGAAAAACTCCTACATCCCATACCCTTTATCCCTCCCTCTCATTGACCACTAGTATTTCCGTCTACCCAATTTATTTTACCCTTTATTTCCCCTATTATTTACGTATTTTTTTATCCATAGTTTTTACCCATCTGTTCATACCCTGGATAGAAGGAGCATCAGACACAAGGTTTATCACAATCACACAGTCACATTGTAAAAATTACATCTTTATACAGTTGTCTTCAGGAATCAAGGCTACTGGAACACAGCTCAACAGTTTCAGGTACTTCCCTCCAGCCACTCAAATACACCATAAACTAAAATGGGATATCTATATAATGCATAAAAATAACCTCCAGGATAACCTCTTGACTCTGTTTAAAATCTCTCAGCCTCTGAAACTTTATTTTGTCTCATTTCTCTCTTCCCCCTTTTGGTCAAGAAGGCTTCCTCAATCCCTTGATGCCAGGTCCTGGCTCATCCTGGGAGTTCTGTCTCATGTTGACAGGGAGATTTACACCCCTTGGAGTCATGTCCCATGTAGAGGGGAGGGCAGTGAGTTCACCTGCCCAGTTGGCTTAGAGAGAGAGGCCACATCTGAGCAGCAAAAGAGGTTCTCTGGGGGTAACTCTTATAATTTTAAGTAGGCTCAGCCTATCCCTTGCTAAGGCTCAGCCTATTGATTTGGTTGTCCCCATCTGTTTGCATCTTTTGTAGGTGCTTTACATGCTGCCACGTCTTGTATTCTCATCTGTGCCCTATTTCCAGACTTAAGTTCTCTGCAGTGATTCTAGTTCCCAACTCTGGCTCAACACCCCATCTCAATTTCATCCAATCCGGGATTGTACCTACTGGCAGGTGCATCCATGCTCACTCCTAATCACTCCAAAAGGAATCAAACAAAAATATTTAACCTAAAATGACTAGATTAAATGATAAACATATCAATTATAATGAAAAAAATAGAACAAATCTTCACACTAAAAAGTTAGAAAAATCAAAGACTGAAATGTAAAAAGAAAGAAGGACATGGGGATAGAGAGGGAGAGAGTGAGAGAAAGAAAAAAGAAAGAAGAAACCAGGAAAAGGAAGAAAGAAGAAAAGAAAGAAAGAACTACATAATAGTAGAAGAAAATGTAGGAAAATTCTTTCATAGTTTTGGAATAGAAAAGGCCTTTCTAACTATGACACAAAATCTAGCCATCATAAAATATAAGATTTATAAATTCATCTTCATAAAAATAAAACTTTTAAGCATGAAAAATAAAATATAAGAAAATTCAAAATAAAAACAAGATACTAGGAAAGCCACATTTTCCATTCATATCCCAGACAAAGGGCTAAGCATAGTAATATATACAGAGCTGCTATTAATGATAACCCAATTTTAAACAATGGTAAAGTATCAAAATGGACAGTTGACAAAAAAATACAAATGGCTTTAAAGCATATAAAATATATTCAGCCTCATTCATAAAAGACAAGTAAATGCCAGTTAAAACTACACAGTTGGAAAAGAATTTTATCTTTCTTAGTGGCTGAGAGAGTTCAAATAGAGTCAAGAGGCTACTCTGGAGGCTACTCTAACACAAGCTTCAGCTAGATATTGCTATTTATCATAGTTTGCTAACCCCCAACCACAATCATTCTTGCCAACCCTAAAGAACACCTAGGGCTGTATCCGAGATTCTTCAAAAGTTTCATGCACTATGATTGCTTTCCAGAAACCTAGAACCTCCAGATAGTTCCTAGGTAAGACAAGTCCTGAAACCCAGAGGGACCAGACTCTCTAGAACATCAACTAGTTCCATCTCCTTATCCCATATTATCAACATCCCTTTCCAACATGAAAAATTAGAATGGGCATAGTCCAAATACTCCTAAAGAGTGGGAGAAAGATCAAAGGAGAAGGAAGAGTTATAACAGAGAAGATAGAATTTAACAAATGAGTATGACTGCTGACTCATTATATTGATATTCCTTTTAGTCTCCAGTGCCTTGGAGCAGCTAGAAGGAAAAACCTAAAATTGTGGAACTGTAACCCATAGCAAAACTCTGAAATCTGTTCTATAACTACTTGTTATAATGAACTTCGAAATTTTTTTTTATCACTTTTTTGTATATATATTTTACAATTTAAAAAATGTTAAAAAAAACTACACAGAAATATTACTTTTCACTTATCAGGTTGGCAAAAATCAAAGGATTTGGTAACACATTGTTACTAAGGCCATCAGAATAGAGGCCCTCTCATACTTTATTGGTGGGAGCGTGAATTGGTGTAACCACTTTAGAGGGCAGTTGACTGGTATTTATCAAAATTATAACTGCATATACATTTTGTTCTAGCAGTTCCATTTCTATTAATTTATTTTATGAAAATTGTCACACAAGGGGAGAAGATTAGACATAAGGTTATTCATCCCGACTTTGTTTGCAATAAGATAGTCTGAATATATTCAGTATTTAATAAAAATAAAAACTACATCTAGGGGTGCAGTGGTAGTTCAGTGGTAGAATTCTTGCCTGCCATGCGGGAGACTCGGGTTCGATTCTTGGTCCATACACTTCCCAAAAAACAAATGCAAAAATTCAACAAATGATGCAGCAATAACGGGATACTCACATGGAAAAAGAATAAAACATGAGCTGCGCCATACAAAAACAACAACCCCCCCCAAAAAAAACTATGTCTAGATACTATTTTAAAAATAATAAATGACACAAATCTTTAGAAAGAAGAGAAAGGTTCTGAGAATCTTTGTAATTTTATAATTCTGGCCCTATATCTGGATCTACAAATTTTAAACATTCATTCTACATGACAGCCTAAGAGTCATCTGGGTTGAGAAGTCTACATCTCCAAAACCTGTGTCCCTTGACACACAAGTGCACTTTTTTGCAGAGCAGAACTCTCTAGTTTTCACTATTTGTGTGGAGATGATGCTTGATTGGCAGATAGTGTAGCCCTAAAAATACATCCACATGGGAGAGAAAAAATCAATGAAAAAGAAGACAAAAACACTCTCTCCAAACAGATTTTTAAAAAAATCCTACCAAATGTGGGTCAGGGTTTCCAAATAAAAACTTTATAAAACAAAATATTTACAAAAAGTACTACAAAATTAGAGGTTTTAGGAAAAATGTGGCTTTGGCTAGAAAGAAAAACATTTTACAGGCTTAAAAAAAACAGCAGCCTGGTCATCTCAATTTTTATGACATGGAAGAAAAGTCAACACATGTTTTAACAGCCTTCAATTCCCCTGTATAGTGCTTTTTTTTTTTTTTTTTACCTATATGGTTAATTAGAAAACTTCGTGTAAATGTAAATTGAGTGATCAGGGAAGAAAAGTAAATTGATATACATCAGATTAAAGATAACTAAAAGAACCTGAATGGCCTAAATATATCCAGAACATTTAAGAATGATCGTTTGTCTTTTTTTGCCAAGTGCCAGAGAAAGAAGTGTCTGGAAGTTGGCAAAATAACAAATAGGAAGCTGTAAATCTGCCTGTCTGAAGTCTGCTCTTTTTTGTGGTTATTTGGGCCAGGCTGACTTCTCCTTGCCAGCACCTCTCACATGGAGCACACTGTGCCCCACAAATGGGCACATCTGATAAAATGCTGATGACATCAATTGCCACTCCAGTTTCTAAGGCGTCTTCACATTATTTGAATCTTATGAGTACATCAACTGATTGATTTCATGTGACAGTTTCTATAATTTTTCACCTAGAGAATGAAAAAAAATCTGAAGCTTGAAAAGCACCACTTAAAAAGTTGTAAACAAGCATTAAGAGGCTCTCTTATGTGGTTAGGAAGCAAGCATATATCATTTTGCAAAATTCATTCCCTGGAGGTCTTTTTTTTAAACAACTGTGCTAAATACATTAATAAAAAGCTAGAAATTAGCTTTACTCATTTTAATATGGCCGTTTTTCAATCTTCTAAAGCCAGGGTTGCTGTAGTTAAGAAAAATATTTGTTTTTTTTTTTTTTGAATAAAGTATTTGTTGAAATATAATGGAAAGTATGGAAGGAACATATAGTTAATAGAAGGAAGTTTAATAGTGGTGGGCCCAGCAGTACTAGTTCAACTGGCAAGGTCCAAATATTTTCCAAACTGTAACGTTCTCTTCGCTTTGTACAGGAAACTGGAAAAGAAACTAAAAATAAAACAGGGTTTTACTTTAATCACTGACAGTCTACCAGGCTTTCTCCCCCCTACTTCTGGAATATTCCATTTGATATTGGCAAAACAAATGTTTCATAACATAAGCAGAAACAGAAGAAAAGTATTATGGAAACAATGTCTACAGTAAGTTCAGAAGCACCCTTTTACACCACTATGTGCTTGTGTATACTCTCCCGTGATGTAAGCTTTGTTTCAGGGTAAACCACACTCAACTTCATCTCTCTCCTCAGGGAAGGGCAGGGTTCCTTCACGCGGTTAGTGTCAAGCAGGAGAAACAAAAGCCAAAACCAGGTTGAGCTGAGGTCAGGTAACTGGGGATGCCGAAACCTGGGTACAGAGTAGAAAAGCCGATTTGGGGATGGGTGGAGGTTAGCAGCTGAGTCAATAGCCAGAGACACCAAGTTCAAACCAGGACAAATGAAAAACCGGAGTCCTGGGGGCAAATCTAAGAAAAAATCAGACAGGAATAGACAAACAGGCAAGTCAAAGGGAAATAAGAAGCCCATGAAACTGGTGTGGCTAAATCTACACAGACGTTTTGTTTAGTCCCCAGGCTTTCTCCACTGTAAGTAGGCTTCTAATGGTCTTAAAGGAGCAGTACTCTGAATATATTAAGGAAGGGACTAAAAGCAATTAAAAAAAAGATGGAGACTAGATTATTCACAAACATGCACCACGACCAGTACCGGCAAGAGGGAGATCTAGTAGGAATGCACAAGCCAAAGCACTATTAACAATAGTGCTACCATAATAAAGCATGTATAACTGCAACTTTAGCATACATGAAATACATGGTAAACCTGATGGAACATTTAATCCATCACTTATCCATTCAAAATATTTGTTGAGTCCCTTTCGCCAGGCTCTGTGCTCCCTTGTTTGTGACACATAGCTTCTCCTTTGCAGCTTTCAGAATTCTTATCTTTGGCATTTGATAGTTTGATCACAATAAGTCATGGCACGGGCCTATTTGGGTTTATTCCTGTTTGGAGTTCATTGAGCATCTTGGATGTGTATATTCATATTTTTCTTAAATTTGGGAAGTTTTCAGCTATTATTTCTGTGCATATTCTCCCTGCTCCTTTCTTTCTTTCTTTCTTCCAGGACTCCTACAATGCATATACTGTTAATATTGGTATACTTGGTGGTATCCCACATGTCTCTCAGGTTCTGTCCACTTATCTTGATTATTTTTCCTTTTGTCCCTCAGACTGAAGAATTTCAGTTTGTCTTATTTTCAAGTCACTGATTCGTTCTCTTTTTTTGTCAGCTGTTTCTTCTGCCTGCTGTTGAACCCCTCCAGAGAATTTTTTATTTCTGTTACTGTGGTCTGCAGCCCTGTTTGGTTCCTTTTTATAATTTCCATCTCTCTATTGGTATTCTCTTTGTGTTCATCTATAATTTTCCTGATTTCCTGGAGTTCTTTATCTATGCTTTCCTTTAGTTCTCAGAGCATTTTTTAAGATCATTCTCTAAAAGTCTTCGCTATGTCTCATATTTGGCCCTCTTTATCGATGGTTTCTAATGCTTTAAACTTTTCCTTTGACTGATCCATCAATTCCTCCTGTTTTTGTATGATGTCTAACCTTTTTTTTTTTGATGACTGGACATGTTGAAATTGTAAAGTTGTATCACTGGAGTGTAGACCCTGAGGTAACTGCTCCTTAAGCTTGAATCCAGCTAGAGCTTTCTTTGAGTGACAGATGCTAACAACAACAACAACAACAAAAAGGTGGAGGGGTGGGAAAAGAAAAAGAGAAAACACCTTTCCCAGTCTTTGAAGACTTGCGTGTCTATCTTCAGAACTTATCCATACAGCGAGTTTAGAGAATAGCTCCAGGCCAAAGTATCAGGGCCTCCCAAATTCCTGCAGGTGTCTTATCTGGGCATACACATTTGCCCCTGGAAATTTCCCCATTTATATGGTTCTGAATGTCTGCTCATCCCTAGGAAACAGTTTCCTCACAGTCCTAGGCACTGCACTGGATGTCCTACAGCCATCAGTCCCTTGGCCCAGGCAGCCACTTGACTGCTCTCTCATGGCATTCTGCAGGAGAGCTCTGTGTACTGCCGTCTACATGAAGGACAAGTTCTGGGACAGTGAGTCTGTCAGGAGACCACCAGACAGATTGGGCCAGATGTGCATTCTCCCAGCAGGTACACGAGGGTTGCTCTGCTTTCTCCAGAGCCAGTACCAGGAGCACAGGCTGGCTGTAAGCCAAGCCGGTGAAGCATGATGTCACAGGATCCTACCACTTTTTAGCAGCCTTTATCTTGATCCAGCACTTTCCCTGTTGCTACAATCCTTTAACTGTTTTCTAGAGCTTTGAAAACAGATGGTTCTGCCAGTTCTTGCTGGTTATTCAAAGCTTTCTGGAGACAGGGAACCCTGCCATGTTTCACCTGTTTATTGGGGCAAGGTGTCTACATACTTTTTTTCTTTATTAGAGAAGTCGTGGGTTTACAGAAAAATCATGCATAAGATACAGGATCCCCATATACCACTCTGTCATTAACAACTTGAACTGGTATGGAATGTTTGTTATAATTGACAGTAGCACACTTTCGTAATTGTACTATTAACTATAGACCATGGTTTAACATAGGGTTCACTGTGTAGTGTAATTCCATGGATTTTAAAAAAAATTTATTGTTACCATAGTCTAACATTTCCTTTTTTAATCACAGTCAGATATATAATTCAGTGTTGTTAATTGCATTCACAATGTTGTGCTATCATCACCACCATCCATTACCAAAATATTTCCATTGTTCCAAATAGGAATCTAGCACATTTTAAGCCTTAACTTCTCATTCCCTATCCCCAACCCATCATCTGGTAACTTCTAGTCTAGATTCTGACTCTGTGAATTTTCTTATTTTAATTATTTCACATCAGTGAGCTCATACAATAATTGCCCTTTTGTGTCTGGCTTATTTCGCTGACATGATGCCTTCAAGTTTCATCCATGTTGACGTGAATCAAGACTGCATTTCTTTTTACAGCTGAATAATATTCCACTGTACGTAGATACAATATTTTGTTTATCCATTCATCAGTTCTTGGACACCTGGCTTGCTTTCACCTTTGGGCAATTGTGAATGATGCTGCTATGAACATCAGTGTGCAAATATCTGTTCAAGACCTTTCTGGATGCTTAAACAAATTTTATTGAGAAATATCCATAAACATACAGTCTAACCACATAATACAATCAATGGCTCACAATACCATCACATAACTGTGTATTCTTCACCATGATCATTTTTAGAACATTTGCATTACTCCAGAAAAAGAAATAATAATAATAAAAAAAGAACTCATACATCTGATACTCCTTACCCCTCCCTCCCATTGACCCACAGTATTTCAATCTACTCAATTTTTACCCTTTATCTCCCCCTATTAGTTATTTATTTATTTTTTTACTCATCTGTTCTTTCCCTGGGTAAAAGGTGCATCAGACACAAGGTTTTCTCAATCACACAGTCACATTGTAAAAGCTATATAGTTGTACAGTCTTTAAGAATCAAGACTACTGGAACACTGCTTAATACTTTCAGGTACTTCCCTCTAGCCACTCCAATATACCATAAGCTAAAAGGGGATATCTATATAATGCATAAGAATAACCTCCAGGTTAACCTCTCAACTCTATTTGAAATCTCTCAGCCATGGAGACTTTATTTTGTCTCATTTCTCTCTTCCCCCTTTTGGTCAAGAAGTATTTCTCATTCCCATGATGACTTCTGGATACTTTTAATATCTGAAATACAGTGATGTTCATTGTAGTGTCATCTAATAACAGCAAAAAATTGGAAATGATGTAAGCATCCAACTAATAGGAATTGGCTCAACAAATTATGGTATACACATACAATGGAATGCTATGCAGCCATTAAATAATATGTTGCCAAGGAATGGTAGGGAAATAAATTGACATTAGATTGTCAAGTACAAAACAGGTTATAAAATAGTCTGATTCCATTTTCCTAGCAAATAAGTGATTTGGCCTACTTTGCTAATTTGGGGTTGGAGAGTATGGCAATAATTTCTTAAAAATTTCGAGTTCCTTGTTTGATCACCCACCACTGTAGTATCAGGAAGCCCAATATTTACATATTTCAGTCTCTGGTATCCTCATCTTCTTCCTGCCTTTTCCCTTTGCTCTTCTCCTTCCTTCCTCCACCCTTTCTGAATTAACCAAGAGCCCTGCGCTTGCCTGGGCTTAAATCCTGGCTTTCCTGCATTCTAGCTGTGTGACCTTAAGCTCTTTTCATTGGTTTCTTTATCTGTAAAATAGTTAATCTCTTCTATGACTGCTGTAAGCAATAAGGAACGAATACATGTATGAACTTAGAATAAGGCCTAAACTATAGTGGTCTCAGTGAGTTGTTATATTGTCATTATTATTGCATAATATTATTATATTATTACAGAGGAAGGCAGTGCTTAAAACTTCATTTCAAACTGATAAAGTTTTTTCACCCCCTTTATACTCAATATGATGGTTTCCAAAGGGTTTTGGGGTGATACCGAAGAAACTTCTGTGACACCTAATTTTTCTGGGACCCAGGCCAGGTATAGGTTGGATTTGGGCTCCTTTTTTGAGAAAGGGCCCCTAAACCAAGTCAGCAGAGAGTCACCACAGGTGGCTTGAAAGATGCTGAGTTAGAAAGGAGGACACAAGGCAAGTGATGAAGAGGACCTTGGAAGATGGAGATAGAGGCAGAAGCAAACACCAGGCTCCAGCCCAAGGATGTGAAGCAGAGCAAGGGCCATAGCAGGTCATAGCTCATGCCGAGACATCCTTTTACACATATATTCTCACCTGGCTTACAGTGGGATCTTAATGTGGCAGATACTTGCCAATTCAACTAAACTCAAGTGATTCTCTTTTCAAGCTGGGTGTGTGCCTAGTTCAACAAACAAGAAACTAAATGAGTTTATTGTGCTGAGTCAATGTGCTTCCAAGAACAAAAATGGGTGCTAGGAAAGGGTCTCTTAATTCAATGTTTTCCAAGAAATGCATATTCAAGACCACACTGGAACAAAAATGAAAATAATTCTTAGTGTGATGGGATCATGGGGAAGTTTTATGATCGCTATTTTGAATTTTGATAGAATCTTATGCTCTATTTTCAATCATTTATTTTTAAAGAGTACCCTGGGCTGATAGTGGCAAGCTAGTCTTTTGAGCTCCTCCCCTTTTACCCACTGGCTTTTGGAGTACTGAGCCAGGGTGACTTGTGCCCTTCCCTGCTGCTGCGACCTCTTTGAGCCTCTCCCTTTTATTTACTTGCTTTTTAAATTTTATGAATGCTTATTCACTTTTTTTTTCATTGATGGAGTCATATTGTCATGTTATGAATTCAAAGAAAACAAAAGCAGATACAGGAAAAGTAAGCATCTCTCCCAAGGAGTAATCCCTGGGATTACTTCCTGTGTACCCTTTCATGCATTCTCTATGTTCACACAGATATATATCCACCTTCCCTTTTTTTCTATTAATAAAACCAATCAACATACAATATGAACATTCTTTTTTTCATCACGTAGTTGTATATTCATCATCATGATCATTTCTTAGAACATTTGCATCAATTCAGAAAAAGAAATAAAATGAAAACAGAAAAAATTCATACATACCATACCCTTTACCCCTCCCTTTCATTGATCACTAGCATTTCAATCTACTAAATTTAGTTTAACATTTGTTCCCCCTATTATTTTTTATTTTTATTCCATATTTTTTACTCAACTGTCCATAAGGTAGATAAAAGAAGCATCAGACAAAAGGTTTTCACAATCACACAGTCACATTGTGAAAACTATATCATTATATAATCATCTTCAAGAAACATGGCTACTGGAACACAGCTCTACATTTTCAGGCAGTTCCCTCCAGCCTCTCTGTTATGCCTTAACTAAAAAAGGTAATATCTATATAATGCATAAGAATAACCTCCAGGATAACCTCTTGACTCTGTTTGGAATCTCTCAGCCATTGACACTTTATTTTGTCTCATTTTGCTCTTCCCCCTTTCGGTCGAGAAGGTTTTCTCAATCCCTTGGTGCTGAGTCCCAGCTCATTCTAGGATTTCTGTCCCATGTTGCCAGGAAGGTCCACACCCCTGGGACTTATGTTCCATGTAGAGAGGGAGAGGGCAGTGAGTTTGCTTGTCATATTGGCTGAGAGAGAGAGAGGCCACATCTGAGCAACAAAAGAGGTTCTCTTGGGGGTGACTATTAGGCCTAATATTAAGTAGGCTTAGCCTAGCCTTTGGGGGTTAAGTTTCATATGAACAAACCCCAAGGTTGGGGGCTCAGCCTATTGCTTTGGTTGTCTCCACTGCTTGTGAGAATATCAAGAATTCTCCCCTTGGGGAAGTTGAATTTTCCCCCTTTCTCACCATTCCCCCAAGGGGACTTTGCAAATACTTTTTTATTCACTGTTCAAATCCTTCTGGGATTTATCGAGGCATCACTCTGGCCAAACCTACAAAATCCCATGCCCTACTCAAGGTTCCAAGTGCTTATGATGTTCAATTAAGCTGTGCACATAAGTTATATTAGGAAATGCACTAGTCAAAATACAAATTTTGTACCAAATAAACATTTTTTTTTGCTTTAGTCCCATACGTAAGTTAAAGTTTTAAAATATTAATTGCCATCTATTTTCAACACCCTGTATTATTGACATTCCTTTGTTCTTCCTCATGCAAAACATTTTTAAATTTGTCATTATCATTATACACTCTACCACCTTCCCTTTTTGACATAAATGGGAGCAAAGTTGTTCTCTGTGCTGTCTCCTCTTCTTTTGAATAAGCGCTGGGTTGGGGTACAGCTTCATTCAGGCATGGTGTGCAGCTGGAATGAGTGCTTCCCCAGACAGCGGGGAGGTCATGTTGCTGGCACTCTGCCCTGACCTCTTCTCTCATCCCTCTCTCCATCTGCTTTGTACTCTAGGCCTGGTGAAGACTTGCTGTGCATGTCTGCACAGCCCTGCCCTGCTCTGAACATTATAGCTTTCATGGCTCCATTCTGCCCTCTGGGTGTGTAGCAGCAGGTTCAGGAATGTGTAATTATACTGTGGAATGCCAGCATCTAAGAAGCTCTATGTTCATTTATAAGTCACTGAACACACTGTGTTTGTTTAACCTACTTTATAGTTGAAGAACTACCAAGTAAATTATAGAGGTCATGTACGGTTAGGAAAGCTACCCTTTGCCAAGAATTTCAAGGATTTTTACGAAAACATCTACTGATGGTTGACTCTTTGAGGGCAGGGGCTAGGATTTATTCATACATGTGACCTCTACATATCTAGGGCAATGCCCTGAAACATGACAGGCAGTTAGCACATGTTTGTTGATTGACCACAATGATTTTTTACTTTGTATACAAAAAACCTCAAGGACATATTTAGATTCACGATATACAGGTCAGTAAATGAAGGTCTAAATAATCTATTATTCATGTGCAATAGCAGAACAGCTTAGGTGTAGAAAACTGAGCTGCAAACCTAAAGTTCCTAGGCTAAATATCCAGGATATTTTTATTCCACATGCACAAAAAATGGCAACAGCCATATATTACATTGTACTCTGAATTGGTAGGGGCAAAGCATCTTTTTAATCAACAAGTTCAAAACTGAATTAATTCTACCCTCCTGAAAACCATTCCTCAAACTTTATTTCCCCTCTTCGTTAATCATATCAAAATCCTCACAATGTCAAGGAACCAGGACTCTTGGAGATAACCTAGGTCCTTCTTCTCTGCTGTCCCCACATTCATTTGCTCACCAAGTTGCACCTTAAACTTGTCCACTCTCCCTTCACAGCTGCCCCTGCTCTGTTCATAATACCATGTTTCTTTTCTTTTGAAGAGGAACAAATTTCTAGAGAAATCTCTTTCTGCCTCTTATTTTGATTTACTCTAGCCCAATCCATCATAAATTCTAAATCTGATCGCTTTGCTCCCTGACTTAAAACTATTCAGGATTTGATGGAGATGGACAGGATAGAGTCTGCTGGTCTCTGCCCTGTGTGCTTCTCACTGGTGCAGGGGAAATGAGAACACTGCAGGCCATAAGCAGGGAGACTGTACAGATCAGTATTTCATTCATTCTTCCTCTCAGTGATAAGCCTTGTGTTGCTGGAGTTTCCTGTTTGGGGGATCAGCCTCTCAATAGCTGGGTAGATCCCAAATCTTTTCTCTTTTTTCCAGACAGCCGTTTAAGCCCAGTCAACAGTGGAGAAATACTCTACCCAGACGTGAACCTGTCACTGCCCTCGGGGTCCTCCCTGCACTCTCAGACCTGGCCTGCTCTACTTGGACCCAAGTTGCTGCTGTTCCCTCAACTCTCCTTTGACTCTTCTCCCAGGCTCCCCCACCTTTTTCAGAAATCAAGGTCAGTGCTTACTGCCCAAAGATCTAGAAAGCTCTGCCTCCTCCTGTGGGGGTTGACTAAGCATCCCTGGGACCCAAGATGAAAAGCGTCAGTTCCGTGGCCTCCAAGTGCATCCTCAGACTCCCTGGACAGGGCTAGACGGTGTGCTCTCCAGGGTCAAGCCTGGAAGACCTGCTAGGACCCTGCCTGTTGTCTGCTCTCTGATTTGAGTCCTCCTCTGTTCTTTCACAGCACAGAGTTGCTGCTGGCTCTAAGCTTGTCTGACTCGGATCCTCCCTGACCCTCCCTGCTTCCCACATGGCCCTCCCTTGAGACTTGGTGCTGAGCATGCCAGAGCTGGGCTTCCTTCCAGAATGCATGGTCATCATGGTTCCCCGTACACTTCAAACCACAATGGCTTTCTAATGTCTAAAACCTCACATCTAAATTCCTCCATCTGACTTCAGGGCCACCCTGCTTCTCAACCACATTTCCCTGCTGCTCCTTCTCACTCCTTTTTCCTTCTGGCCCATCAACTGGCCTCCTCGCTGTGCTCCATTAACCTTCAGTGGAGCTTTCATTTGGAATGCCCTTCACTTCTTCAAATCTTCCCCAGCCTTTAAACCTCAGTTCTAGATCCACTTTTTTGTTGAAGTCCCCCCACTTTTTTTTTTTTAACATTTTCAATTTAATTTCAAGAAACTGTAAAGATACACATGTTTTAACAATTAACACACAAAAATCTTATCTCTTGTGAGCACATAACATTTAAAATCTATTTTATCTAGTATTACTACAGCTACTTGTGCTTTCCTTTGGCTATAGCTTACATAGAATATCAATTTCCATCTCTTCACTTTCAATCTGTTTGTATCCTTGGGTCCAAGATAAATCTCTTGTGAGCAGCATATAGTTAAATCATATTATTTAATCCATTCTGTCAATCTTAAATATAATATAATCATTATAAAGTCTGTGTTTGTGCAATAAACTTCGTAAACCAATTTAAAATTAAGGCAAACAAGGACAAAATTTAAAGCTACAGATACCAGCATTTCTTGAATTCTAAATATTAAACCCTAATTTGAATACTATTTGATTAGGTATCAAAACAGTTTATAGTCTCAAAATGTCAAGTAGAAAGTTATTAAGAAACATCAACTTCGCTATAGTAATGACCTGTGTCACTGAAAATTTTCACATTTTTGATTTCAGGAAAATATAAAGATATAATGTTTTTTACAAATAATATATGAAAATCTTCTCTCATGTTTTCATAGCATTTAAAATCCATTTTATTTGATATTACTATACTTGTGCTTTCTTTGGTTACAACTTACGTAAGGTATCTATTTTCATCCTTACTCTTTCAATCTGTTTGTATCCTTGGGCTAAGGTAAGTCTCTCATGAGCAGCATATAGATAGATCACATTGTTTAATCCATTCTGTCAATTTCTTTTAATTAGTGAATTTAGTCCATTAACATTCAAATTTACTACCGTAGAAGAAATTCTTGGGTCTAGCATCTTATCATGTTGCTTTTATTTATCAGATCTATATACTTCTCCTTTCTCACTTTTTATGCTTTAAGTGACCCATCCTAAGATTCTTCAATTCTGTACCTTCCTCCAGACCTTCCTTTTTAGGAAGGTTTCAGTCAACAGAGCCCCCTTTGATGTTTCTTGTAGGGCAGGTCTCTTGTTGGCAAATTCTTGTAGCTGTTGTTTATCTGTGAAGATTTTAATCTCTCCCCCAATTTTGCAGGACAACTTGGCAGGATAAAGAAATCTTGCCAAGATTTCTGCAACCTAGCATCTACAGATGGAGGATATTAGATGTTAAGACAGGCTGGAAGTCTTGCTCGTTCAGAATCTTAAATATATCACGCCGCTGCCTTCTGGCCTCCATGGTGCCTCTTGAGTAGTCTGGGCTCAATCTTTTTTTTTTTTTTTTTTGGTGCATGATCATTTTAATCAAATTAAATAGTCAATGAGGAAACACTGGGTTACAGGCCTCATTAAACTCTTTTCTTCATCCACAGCTCTTTTTTTTTTTAATTTTTTTTATTAATCAAAAAAAAAAATTAACACAACATTTAGAAATCATTCCATTCTACACATGCACTCAGTAATTCTTAGTATCATCACATAGATGTATGATCATCATTTCTTAGTACATTTGCATCGATTTAGGAAAAGAACTAGCAAAACAGCAGAAAAAGATATAGAATGTTAATATAGAGAAGAGAATTAAAATAATAATACTAATAAAAAATATATATATATAAAAAAGGAAAAAGAAAAAAAAACAAAAGATACAAACAAACAAACAAAAAACTATATTTCAGGTGCAGCTTCATTCAGTGTTCCAACATAGTTACATTACACTTAGGTATTATTGTGCTGTCCATTTTTGAGTTTTTGTATCTAGTCCTGTTGCACAGTCTGTATCCCTTTAGCTCCAATTACCCATTATCTTACCCTGTTTCTAACTCCTGCTGGTCTCTGTTACCAATGATATATTCCAAGCTGATTCTCGAATGTCGGTTCACATCAGTGGGACCATACAGTATTTTTCCTTTAGTTTTTGGCTAGACTCACTCAGCATAATGTTCTCTAAGTCCATCCATGTTATTACATGCTTCATAAGTTTATTCTGTCTTAAAGCTGCATAATATTCCATCGTAGGTATATACCACAGTTTGTTTAGCCACTCATCCGTTGATGGACAATTTGGCTGTTTCCATCTCTTTGCAATTGTAGATAATGCTGCTATAAACACTGGTGTGCAAATGTCCGTCTGTGTCTTTGCCCTTAAGTCCTTTGAGTAGATACCTAGCAATGGTATTGCTGGGTCGTAATCCATTCTGCCAGTCTATGTCTTTTGATTGGGAAATTCAGTCCATTAACTTTTAGTGTTATTACTGTTTGGATAATATTTTCCCCTACCATTTTGGCTTTTGTATTATATATATCATATCTGATTTTCCTTCTTCCTACACTTTACTCCATACCTCTCTCTTCTGTCTTTTCATATCTGACTCTAGTGCTCCCTTTAGTATTTCTTGCAGAGCTGGTCTCTTGGTCACAGATTCTCTCAGTGACTTTTTGTCTATAAATGTTTTAATTTGTCCTTCATTTTTGAAGGACAATTTTGCTGGATATAGAAGTCTTGGTTGGCAGTTTTTCTCTTTTAGTAATTTAAATATATCATCCCACTGTCTTCTAGCTTCCATGGTTTCTGCTGAGAAATCTACACATAGTCTTATTGGGTTTCCCTTGTATGTGACAGATTGTTTTTCTCTTGCTGCTTTCAAGATCCTCTCTTTCTCTTTGACCTCTGACATTCTAACTAGTAAGTGTCTTGGAGAACGCCTATTTGGGTCTATTCTCTTTGGGGTGCGCTGCACTTCTTGGATCTGTAAATTTAGGTCTTTCATAAGAGTTGGGAAATTTTCAGTGATAATTTCTTCCATTAGTTTTTCTCCTCCTTTTCCCTTCTCTTCTCCTTCTGGGACACCCACAACACGTATATTTGTGCGCTTCATATTGTCATTCAGTTCCCTGATCCCCTGCTCAAGTTTTTCCATTCTTTTCCCTATAGTTTCTGTTTCTTTTTGGAATTCAGATGTTCCATCCTCCAGTTCACTAATTGTAGCTTCTGTCTCTTTAGATCTACCATTGTACGTATCCATTGTTTTTTCCATTTTTTCTTCTTTGTCCTTCACTCCCATAAGTTCTGTGATTTGTTTTTTCAGATTTTCTATTTCTTCTTTTTGTTCAGCCTATGTCTTCTTCATGTCCTCCCTCAATTTATTGATTTGGTTTTTGAAGAGTTTTTCCATTTCTGTTTGTATATTCAGCATTAGTTGTCTCAGCTCCTGTATCTCATTTGAACTATTGGTTTGTTCCTTTGACTGGGCCATATCTTCAATTTTCCGAGCATCATCCATTATTTTCTGCTTGTGTCTGGGCATTTGATCAGATTTCCCTGGGTGTGGGACCCGGCTGGTTGAAAGGTTTTTCTGTGAAATCTCTGGGCTTTGTTTTTCTTTTCCTGCCCAGTAGGTGGCGCTCGTGGTGCTCGTCTGTCTGTGGGTCCCACCAGTAAAAGATGCTGTGGCTCCTTTAACTTGCCAATCCGAATCTCACAGTTGGCCCGGGAAACCGCCCGTGGAGGGGGGGGGGGTTGCCGGCTGCCATGGCTTGGGGGAGTGCTGGTCCAAATTGCCCAGCTGGCCCGAGACGCCAAGTGTGGCGGGAGGGCCCCGCTATCCAACGTTCCCAGTCAGACCGGGGAGCCACGTGCGTGGAGGGGACCCCAGTCGCCAGCCGCCCCGGCTGGGAAAACGCGCGCCCCTCGGGTATCTCACCGCAGCGGATTCTGCTGCGTTCAGCCGTTCCAGAATGGGGTACGCTGTCTTTTTGGTCTCTGTCATGGCTCTGGGAGCTGTTTCGTATTGTTTCTGTTTCTTTAGTTGCTGTTCTGGAGGAGGAACTAAGACCCGCGCGTCTTACTAAGCCACCATCTTCTCCGGAAGTCCTGGGCTCAATCTTATATAGTTTCCCTTGTATGTAATAAATCTTTTTTCTCTTGCTGCTTTCATGACTTTTTTGCTTCTCTTCACAATTTTGACATTCTGGTAAATATATGTCTTGGAGTAAACCTATTTGGATTTATTCTATTTGGGATTCATTGGGCTTGTTTAGTTTGGATGTTTAAGTCTTTTCCAAGAGTTGGGAAGTTTTCCCTCATTATATCTTCAATTAGCCTTCCTATCCCTTTACTCTTCTTCCTCTGGTACACCATAATTCATATATTTGTGTGCTTCACATTGTCTGTTATTTCCCTGAAATCAAGTTGCATTTTTCCATCATTCTTGCCATTTGTCCTTTCTTCTAATTTGCTTATTCTTTCTTCTTCTCTTGAAATCTACTATTATGAGTCTCTAATATGATTTTAATTTGGTCTAGAGTATCTTTCATCTCTATAATGTCTTACATTTTTCTGTTTATTCTTTCAAATTCTTCTTTATATTCCTCTATTGACATCATGATATCTTTCATATTGTTATGAACAGCCTGAATTAGTTGTTCTGAATTCTGAATTCTTGGTCATTTGGTTGAGTAATATCTGCCTTTTCTTTATGCTTCCCTGGTATTTTCATGATGTTTTTGTGTCTTGCTGAACAAGCTTAAGTAGCTGTTTCAAATTCTGTGTTTCCTCAGGTGATTTAATTTGGTCATTTGGCTGAGCCATGTCTGTCTGGACCTTCACCTGCATTATAGCCTTCTGTTGTGGATGAGTTTTTAAAATGTCTTAATAAGGTTATTTTGCAGATTTATTTCCCTCCTATAGCTAAGACTTGGAATCGGGACTCTAGCCAGGGCTGCTGTCCCCAGCATGTGCTGAAGCCTGCCGACTCTGGGTCTGGGGGCGGAGGACACACACCCCAACAGAGACTCTTCTGTGCAGCCGATGGGTCTAGTGGCCCCCAGACTCTGCTCCTCCAGATGCCCCGGGACCGGGCATTTCAGCTTCACACACTTGAGGTCTTCAGGTCTCTGTGGAGGGAGGGGGAGAGGCACCAAGACCCAAATAGTCTGGTGGATATCAGACCTGCATACTCCATGTCCCCGCCACCCCAACCCCCAACTGATCAAGGGCCCCCCTAGTCCTTGCCAAAAAACCAACCAAACAAAAAAACAAACCAGGTACCCACAGCAGCGCATCACAAAGGTGGAGAGCTGGCACTTTACCCTGACCATGTGGAGTCTATGGACAGGAAAAACTTGTCAGCTTTCTTCCAAGTTCACCATGGACACTCCCAGCTATGAAGCCCAAGGGAAAATCATCCCAAGCCAGCTGTGGGGTAGGTGGAGTCGTCACCAAGCACCTTCACCCTGTTCTCTCCATCCCAATTTCTAAGTACTTTTCCTAGGACCTCCCTATGCAGGGCAGAAGACCCTCCACAGTCACCTGCACCTGGGATCCACCATTCCAGACATTTCCTATTGTGTTGTTCATTTTTGTATGGTGACAGGGTGACCCTGGGCTCCTCTACTCCCCTGTTGGAGCCTTTTTACAACTATTCTAGCCCACCCCATCTCTACCCTTTCCTAACTCTTACTGCAATAAAAATCAGAATCCATACTGTTCTATGATTTAATTTCATATACTCTGTCTTTCTCCCTCTATTAAGTTGCAGCTTGTTGAGGGCAGGGACTATGTTTTATAATTATTGTTTCTCGTACTTAGTATTAGCAGGTGCTCAATAAATATTTATTGATAGACTCAGGATGACTGTTTTCTAATTCTGTTAACTCTGATACTACTTTCTATTCGTATTGTAAAAATGTACACACTGCACTCAGATGTGCCACTCCCTCAACATAGCGCATTTTTCTATAGCTGTTCTCATATTATTCTCAAGCCTCCACGCCTCCTTTAGTGTGCACATTTAACATGCCAAATAAAGATAATAGTCTCTTTCTGTTTAAACAGATTCATATCCTTTCATTTTGGAGTTCCCCCCAATCCATTCTCCTTCTGAAGATGTTGTCTCAGTGGAGAAGGAAGCACACTTTGCCCTGTGAGTATTAGGGATGGTGGTGGGCTATGTGCTGAGATCCATGTGCAATTCCCTGGGTTCAAGCTGGACTTTGCTGCAGGCTGAGGTGGTCCCTGTGTTTCTTGTGCTGGTGCTTTTGGGGTTTTGTCATCAATCTGGCTTTTTAGGCATCCTGCTGGCACTTTCTATTGTAATCCATGTTTCTGACTTATATGGATTGAACTGTAGCTCCCAAAAGAAATGTTAACATCCTAACCCTTTGTACCTAAGAATGTGACCTGATTAGAACTAGGATCATTGCAGATGGAATTAATTAAATTAAGATGATGTGCCAGTTTGAAAGTATTATGTACCCCAGAAAGGCCATGTTTTAATCCTGATCCTATCTTGTGAAGGCAGCCATTTCTTTTAATCCTGCCTCGGTTGGAAGCTGTTAATTAGATTATCTCCATGGAGATGTGGCACGCCCAATTGTGGGTGTGACCTTTTGATTAGATGGAGGTGTGACTACACCGATTCTATGTAGGTCTTGATTAGTTTGCTGGAGTTCTTTAAAAGAGGAAACATTCTGGAGAGGATTGACAGAGCAGAGCCGACACAGCACAGCTGACATGGATGCTGACATTTGGAGATACTTGGAGCCCAACAAACATCACCATGAGAAGTTAAGCAAGCCAGAACCTGGAGAGAGCAAAGGGAAGCTAAGAGATAAAAGCCAGTCTCAGAGAAACAAAGTGAGGAGCCCCCACAGGAACAGAGGCTGAAAGCAACAGAGCCCAGGAGCAAGGGACCAGCAGATGCCAGCCACGTGACTTCCCAGCTGACAGAGGTGTTCCTGACCCACTGGCCTTCTTTGAATTAAGGTATCTTTCCCTCAATGCCTTAGTTTGGGCATTTTCATAGGCTTAGAACTGTAAACTTGCAATTTATTAAATTCCCTTTTTAAAAGCCTTTCTATTTCTGGTATATTGTGTTCCAGCAGCTTACAAACTGTAACAGATGAAGTCATACTGGAATGCTGCAGGCCCCTAATCGAATATGACTTGTGTCCTGATAAGAAGAGGAGAAGAAACAAACAATGCACAAGAGAGTAGATGGCCTTGTGAAGACAGAGGCAGAGACTGGAGTTATGCTGCCACAAGCCAAGGATTCAGAGGCTTGTTGGCAAAGCACCAGAAGCTAAGAAGAGGCAAGGAAGGATTCTCTCTTGTAGACTTCAGACTTCTAGTTTTCTGAACTGTGAGACAACAAATTTCTGTTGTTTTAAAACACCAAGTTTGTGGTACTTTGTTGTAGCAACTCCAGGAAACGAAGATACTGACTATTTACCTCTTGTCAGGAAATCTCCACACAAGGAGCCTTGGGAATTTTTAGAGACCTGCATGTGGTCTGGAGGAGGACCAGCACCTGTCTTAACATCTAATATCCTCCATCTGTAGATGCTAGGTTGCTCCAGCTAAGCTGAAGTCAGGACTTCTCAAAGGG
Organism: Tamandua tetradactyla; assembly: GCF_023851605.1. NCBI lineage: Eukaryota > Metazoa > Chordata > Mammalia > Pilosa > Myrmecophagidae > Tamandua > Tamandua tetradactyla. The sequence continues at coordinate 192,698,019 of NC_135327.1, read as the reverse complement.
GTTAAAGTTCTCTGGGGCATTGCCATGGAAAGGGAGGAACAAATTCCACTGCTCTTTGAACCCCCTTAAGGTAACTGATCATTTATAGCACCCATTTCCCCTCTGGGATGCTAGAAGGGGGCAACCAAAATGCATTGTCCTGACCTGTCCTTCTTTTCCATTCTTGTTCTCATTGTCAGAACAGAGGGCCTTTCCCCTGGGAGTTCCTGCTGTGTGACTCCTTCTCTTACCAGGTTGCCCTTGATTTTCCCTCACTAACAGTAAAATCCTATGCCCCCACATCTGGGCTTCCTTGATCTATAAAGGAGAGCTTTTGGAATTTGTAAAAACCGATTTCTCTTTCCCCAAATCCTGTATTTCAAGGCTATTTTCTCTTCACAGCTTCAAGAGAGTTATAGCTGAACATGGCCTCTATTTGTTCTAGGTAGCTCTCCTCTCCTTCCCTGGAAAAATGAGCCTTCATGGTGGAACATTATTTATAAGGAAACAACAAAAAAATACATCAAATTTAATATTTTCAAAATATTGTTTTTGTTACAAGTAAGATTTTGACCAACACTGGTTGCAGAAGATGATATTTCTGTCAATATAAGAAATAACAACTCAGCCCAAAGTTGCCATATACTAAATATCTTTAGTTATTAATGGAGGTCAAGAACATTTTGCAAATAATTTCACCATTTTGAGTATCAATGACCACTTTCCGTGGTTGCCACACAACTGACTTCAGATTATTTGCCCAGAATGTCCTTAGAAGTTAAGTCTTGAATTACAGACAGTTTTCAATTACCAGCACTAATTTGGTTTAACAACTGAACATTTTTAGGGAAATAACGATACCCAGGACATTATATTGTATCCTCTGTGGTGGAAAAAATAATCTCATGCCATTTCTAAAATGTTTCTAATATTAAAATTCAACAGATCTAGAAGTCAGACAGATAAAGCTCATCTTCCCATAAAAGGATTTCTTACTCCTCTACTTCATTCCACCTTTTCTATGTATGCATAGAACAAAATCAGTGGAATCCTTGAGTAACTCGAAAACTTTCAGATGGGAACCCTTGATTATGATTCCTTTTTTTGCATGTTTTAATTTATTTTTTTTGTGATTTTCCATGATTTGAAAAATAATTGCTAATATTTGGAGGTACTATGGAACCCAGTGTTGGTTCCAGAATTGGGTTGAGATGAATAGAACTTTACCTTTTGGTCTGGTAGAAAATGTATTAATGTGACACTTAGAAGATGGAACCAATAAGACACTCAGGAACTAAGAAACAAGAAAACTGAAGGTAAAAGAGATTTTAAAAATTGGCACACTTCAGTTGACTATGTAGTCTCAGTGTGAGTCTTGGTCCTGGCAGGAAACAGATTGGATGCCCAAAATTGGTGACTGAAGAGAGTTTAATGAAGAACTTTTGATAAAAATGTGTTGACAATGTTAATGGATGCCAAAAAGGATGACGAAGAGCTGGTAATGCTGGGATGCTACTCTCACACCTTGGTGAGCAGAGAGTGAGCAGTTATCACAAACTGATTATAGTGAGGGGTGCTCAAAAGAAGCTCTGGTTTTTGGTAGAGGAATGTAGCAACTTCCAATCTACAGTGTGGCAAGGAGGAAGCCAGAAGAAGAACAAGCTCTTTCTTTCGTCCCGCTCTCTAATTGCCGGCCTGTTCCTTCCTTTAGCTATACCCAATGAAAGCCAGGAGCAAGGAACCCTCATCAGTACAGTCAACAAATATCAGCCTTTTTGGCCACAGAAAGAGATGGAGAAGAGCGGGAAGTGGGAGTAGATCTGAAGGACAGTATGGAGTGTAGTCACTAGGACAGGAATTTGGAAAATTAATTGCCTTTTGGTTGTGGTGTGGTGGAGGCCAGTTTACACCTTTTTTTTTTTTTAAAGGCTAAGAATTCCCTGATCCTGTTTTTTAATATCCTTCCCCTATTGTCATCTCTTCACCCTGGAAAGCCTATGACCTATATACCTTTTTTTCGCATGGGTAGTCACTGGAAATCGAACCTGGGTCTCCGGCATGGCAGGTGAGAATTCTGCCACTGAGCCACCATTGCACCACCCATATACGTTTTTTTTCTTTAATATTTTATTGAGAAATCTTCACACACATACAATCCATACCTGGTATGCAATCACTAGCTCACAATATCATCACTTTGTTGTGTATTCATCACCATAATCATTTTTAGAACATTTGCATCACTCCAGAAAAAGAAATAAAAAGAAAAGAGTCCTACATCTCATACCTCTTATCCCTTCCTCTCATTGACCACTAGTTTATCAACCTACCCAATTTTTTTGCCTTTTATTCCCCCAATCATTTTTTTATCCTTATTTCTACTCATCTGTCCATACCCTAGATAAAAGGAGCATCAGACACAAGGTTTTCACAATCACACTGACCTATACCTCTTGTTTTAGTTTGCTAAAGCTGATGAAATGCAATATACTGGGAATGGGTTGACTTTTACAGTGGGGATTTATTAACTTACAAGTTTACGATTCAGAGGCTATGAAAATGTGCATTTCAAGACACCATCAGGATGATACCTTCTTCCTGAAGACATGCTGCTGGCTATCCAGGACTCCTCTGTCACATGGGAAGGCACATGGCAACATCTGCTGGTCTCTCCCTTTTCTCCCCAGTTTCATTGTTTCCAGCTTCTGGCTTCAGTTGGCTTCCTGAGCTTCTGCTTGTTTCTCTTTAAGCTTCTGTGTCTTAGCTTCTGTTGGGCTTTTCTTATGTCTTTTTTTCTGTCTTTTATCTCCTTATAAAGTACTCCAGCAAGAAAATTAAGACTCACCTGGGGTATACATCAGTGGAAATACCCTAATCAAAAGGTCCCATCCACAGGAATGGATTAGCTGACCTTTTCTGAATGTGATCTTTTCTGGGGTACATTCAGCTTCACATCATCACACCTTTGCATATAAAATCTGGTCTCTCACAAGGTTCAGCTCAAATGTTACCTTCTTCTTGCTGCTATTCCTCATAATTGGGTCCAAAGTGATCTTCCTCCTCTGAAGTCCTGTTGGAGATGGTCCTTCCCACAGAGGGATTCTAACTTCTATTGTTATTTATAAACACATCATATGAATCTCACTGTATAATAAATTCTTGCAACAGAACCAATTTCATTCACCTCCATAAGCTCTTGCAGGACCAGCCCAGTGCCTTGACATTAACACAGTAACTTAATGTTTAGTGAATGAAGGAATTTAGTATAAGGAGCTATCTAGTTTTCTTCACATCTGTTAGTCAGAAGGGTTGACAATGCATTTCCATTTTTAACTCAGCCATTTCATGCTCCTACTCAACAAAGACTGCCTCTAGGCTGAGGGCACTGTTGGTTGTCTGTCCAGCATTTCCTCTTTCTTCCTTTAACAGAGACTTCACTCTTTCAAGCCTTCACTCTTCTCCATGCAGCCATGTATCACAGGGTAGCTTACCCTGGGCTAGAATAATTTAAGGGTCATTCTTTCCCTTTTACCAGGAATCGGTTTAGGAATGGACATAAAACTAAATTCTGGCTACTAAGCCTTGAGTTTTTTTGTCATTTTCAAGAAAGTCCTTTCCTCTTTGAAGACAAATCCAATTATTAATGATATCCTCTTTACAACCAGGAAAGGAACCAGCTTTAAGGTAATGTCAGTGTGGATTACAGAGCAGCAATATGGAAAGAACCTGGACTCTGGTTAACATCAGTGAGGGCAACCTGAAGCCTGCCTTATCTGTAAAATTTTGCTTTTGTAAATAAATAGATTTCCTTATTTGGAAAGACCTTTGAGTTGGGTTTTCTATTACTCTATGTCTGAAAGCAGGCACAGGCACTCTGCTATTGTTTTGCTCTTTAACACTGCTGATCTATGAGCCAAAATATAATTAAATAGCTCTCTGAAGGTTTAGATTCACTCTATGCCCAGGAATGTGAGAAAGGCTTATATGAGAGAGACCCAGTCAAGGTGGTAACATTATATATCATTACACTGGTATCCTCTAGAGCCTGGAAATTTGTTATTTATTTGTTTCAGGGTTCTGTTAAATGAAAGCTAAAAGTAATAAAAATGTTTATTTGCTGCCACTTGCCCATTATATTGGACCTGGATTTTTTTTAAAAAAATAGCGTCTCCAAAATATTAAAGCTGTCACCCCCAGCCCCCCTCCCACCCCCCAAAAAGCATTTTCCTTTTGAAAGTAAGTTTGGGCCTTAAGTTCTGACCCAGAATAGATCAGCAACAGTATCATCAAAGTAAAGCTTGCCAAAGGAGACCTTCTTCCCTGTACTCTTAGCTGGACTTGATGTTTCGCAATAGGGAGGAAATAGGGCTAGTCATGTGGCTAATTGACAAGTGAATTTCATAGAGGGATTTATTTTGCCCTTCCTTGCAAGTTAGATTGGAAGTCAAAACCAGCTTGTGTTTAAATAAAACTCCATGCAGAGTGATTATTGGAAGCACTTCAATTTCAGTAAGCACAAGGAAGGGGGTAGCTATTGACAGAATTTCTGGTTACTTTATTAATAATTTCCAGGTACTTGTGTTTTTGTGGGTAGAATCATTTTTCTCCATCTAACTCCCTAAGCAAGAATGGACAAAGAATCTTCTCAATGTAGTTTAAGAGGATGGGAGCCAATATATTAAAAGTAAAAGAAGGGTATTTGATTGGGGCATCTGTGACTGAAGAATTGAGGAAAACCATCAGAAATTTTGAAAGAGGAAAAACAAAGGGGACTGGAGCCAATTGAAGAAGGAAGAAAAACAAGAGGTTAAGAATAAGAAAGCATATAGGAAAATGACAAGAGGAGAAGTGTAAAGTCTACCAGGTATAATCAAAGAATAGTAGTCAAACTTGATACAGTTTTTTCATGGTGACAGTTAAAAGATACATTTATTGGTACTTACTAAGTGGGAACATCCTGTAGGACTTTTTTTCCCCCTTGAGCTGGTTCGAATAATAGATGATTCAAAAACTAAAGGGAGAAGAACTCTAGTTACATTTATCTGAAGGCTGTGATATCTTGGTCAGTCAATGTGCATCTATTCCCTAAAATCAAGTAGGAAGGATCTGTTCTTTTTCTGGTGTCCCATGGGTTTCATAAAACTGATTTCTAATCTGTCTTTCCTTTGCCTCTTTTTATGAAAAAAATACACTTTTGTGAAATTAATCATTTAATCTAGATATGGTTTTGTCCATCTGCTCTATGAGTTCCTTTATTTTTATAATGATTAGACCAATGTTTCTCAAAGTGATCTGTGGGCAATCGACTTCAGAATCAACTGAGATACTCGTTAAAAAGTAGCCCAAATGATCTGGTGATGGTTTTTTTTTTTTATTTTACATGGGCAGGCACCAGGAAATGAACCCAGGTCTCCAGCATGGCAGAACTCTGCCACTGAGCCACCATTGCCCTAAATGAAGATTCAATTTTTTTTTTTTTTTTTCCTTTTTGCATGGGCAAGCACCAGGAATCGAACCTGGGTCTCCGGCATGCCTGCTGAGCCACTGTGACCCACGTGATAGGGTATTTTAAACAAGCATTCCAGACAATTTTTACAAATGCTAATGCTGAAAAACATGGTCTAGATCTTAACTTTCTTGAAACGAGACCCATATCATTTATTTTTGTTTCCTTCTAATGCCCAGCACATAGAAGGAGGTTGACACAAATTTTTGGAGGAATGACTCTAAGAGAGGTAAAACTGTCAAAAACTAGGCTTTGAAGTTCCTTATTGCCCAGTCTCTATCTATCTCCAGAGTAGGCCTTATGCATGTGTTATGATTCATTATCTTCTGTATTTTGGAACTTACCAGGCACTCTTGGTAAAAAATATCTTTATACACCTGTTCAACTGTCTGAAACAATGTCTTTATAAATGCATTACTTTGGGTTAAACAAACTACCCTTTGTTTTAGTTAACTATTGCTGTATAACAAATGATCCCCAAATGTAGCAATTTAGGGCAACAGACATTTATTATCTTACAATTCCTGTGGGTCAGCAGTGGGTGTAGCTGCATGGTTCTGGCTCAGGGTTTCTCATGAAGTTGCAGTGAAGCTGCTGGCTGCGGCTGTAGTCAAGTGAAGCCTTGATACGTCCACTGGCATCCCCCAGGGCAAGTGATCGGAGAGAGTGCAAGAGGAAGCAACTTGCCTGCTATGACGTAGTCTCAGAAATGACAAGTTGCCACTTCTGCCATATTCTATTTGCTAGAATGAGACACCAAGTCTAGCCATACTCAGCTGGAGTGGAATGAAGCTTCACCTTTTGGATGGAGGAGTATCAAAGTATTTGTGGCTATATTTTAAGACCACCACATCCTTTAAAATTAGAATGGAGTAGAGAGATAAAAATAATAAATAGCCTCTAACCAATCACATGGATTAATTTAATCAGATCAGATCCTTCTGAAACAGGAAGTTTAATTTTTTGAGGTTGTGCTGGTTAAGTAGAAGAGGAAGGGAAAGAAGTAAGTTTAGAGCATAAGGGCTGAATGGAGGGAGGGCTAGTTTCGTTTGAGGCACTTAGAGGATCACACAAAGGTACTGGGTACATGGAAGTGAGGAGGAAGAGGAAAGAGATATCCTGAGAAAATCAGACCTTGTATTTTTTCTTGGCTTGTCAGTAAGGGCAGCTGCACAATTTGACATTGTTTCAGTTTGGGGAATATGTTATTACTAGGCATAATTTATGTCGGAAATTGTTTATGATACCTTAGATTCAACAGGAATTGTAAGCCCTTTGATCCAGTATAAAGTGTGGGCGTATATAACATTTGTTGCCTTTTTAATGATTACAAAAGTAGTAAGTGTTCATTGTAAAAAATGCAAAAAAAAAAAAAAAGAAATCAAGTTAATCACCTATAATTTCATCACCTTGTGAAATTCATGCCTAGCATTTGGGGGGACATCCTTCCTGTTTGGCAGTTCATTTTTTCCATGTATTTTGAAAACCAGGTGGGATCCCTCCGTCAGAATTCTTGGTCGCAAGCAACAGAGATCTGCTCTGGGTGTATGCAATCATTAAGCCATTATTTCTCAGCTCCAAACCTTTCCTTCTATATTTTGCTTTGTGATGCTGGGGCTGGAATTCTGCAAACCATATTTTGCTTTGCCAGCTGGCTCCATGTAGGTTTTGACAATAGTGGGAACTAAAGAGAAACTGTGAGGCTGGAGGAGGGAGAAAGGACTTGTTCCTTCCTCTCTGCTTAATGTGAGCTTGTCATCTGCTTCCTGTGTGTCACCCTAGCAATACATCTTCACTCAGCAGCATTTATTTCCATAGGAGTAACAGAATGCTGTTGGTAGTTTTTCCAGTGTTTGCAGAATGAACCCCATCACACCCACTTCATACACCAGAAAAACCTTAGCTGTGCCCCCTTCTCAGAGGTCAGAATCTTAGCTCCATTGGGCCTCACACCTATGCTGATAAATTTTCCCCTTTTTTCTTTTTGTTTCTTCAACCCTAGGAGGGGTATCTCCTTCCTCTACGATACCTCAGAGTTTTCTTTTCATGATTTTATTATTAACATGTTTTTACCACGTTAACATTTACAAAAAATATTAAATTCTTTCTATTCACATAACTTCTATGTTTTTCTCTTTCCTCACTGGATCCTGACTACACTGGCTAACTCACGCAGAAGAGGAATTTATTGAAATGATGCTGGGTAGCTCACAGAGTGAACAGAATAGCTAGCGAACCAGGCTGGAAAAGTTAGGAAGCCAAGCCAAGTATAGCTTGCAAGGACACTTTGGCCAAGCCACTGCTGCTAGGGCCTCCAGCAATGCTGCATCTACTTCCACCACCACTGCTGCAGTGAGCCAGCTTTCCATTGTCCTCATGTCCTTGCATCATGTGCTCAAGACTCAGTCTTCCTGGGGCGAGCCTCTGATTGGCTAAGTCGTGCTAGGTTATACTAAGTTATGCTGTAGAAACAAACAACCTCTAAATCTCAGTGACCTAAGATCACTGCCTGCCGTGCATGTGCATCGTGAGCCAGCAGCACCTCGTCCTCACTCCCAGGTCCCAGGCTGACAGAGAGAAAGCCCCTACACAATAGTGGCTGTCAAGTCATATGGCCACATCTAACTTCAAGGGAGTGGGAAACTGAATCTTTCTGCATGCCCAGGAGAACTAGAAATGTCAGGTGTATTGGACTAATGTCTGTCACACCAAACTTAGGTAAGATGCCTGCTTTCTGGGTGTATCTGTAATAACAGGTAGCAGCAGTTGGGAGCTTTTGGGATTCATCTCTTCCCTGGTATACACACACACATGCATACACACACACAGTGTGGGGGCGGGGATTTCCCCAAGGAAACTAGGGAATGCCCTTGGGAACGGAACAGGGTTGAGCAGCCTAAATGGCAATATAGGAGGCAAATGTCTACTACGTGAGCTTATTATTTGTTTCTCTTTCTATTTTCTTTTTCCTGTGGGTGCAGTAGATACTCTGGGGGAGGAGGACCTGTCTGGCTCACAAACACTCCCCCTGTTCTCTGAGATCTGCCATTCTACCCCCAACACTGGCCTTTGACAATCTTATTTGTACCTTGTGACCCTGCTCTCTTGGCCACATCTCATTAGATCAGAGACATACACTTGATAAGATCTGGGCCTAGCCAGTTCTCTGTCACAAGAATTTGGACCGAGTGTCCCAGAGACCTATAATCGAGCTCTACAAGGGTCTACAAAGTACTGCTGCTTAGGTCTTCACGTGGCATTTGCCTGGTTCTTGCTCTGCCTGCGGCCTGTAGGTTCAACTTTTCTTTCCATCCAGTAATAAGCCGGGGTTCTTTCCACAAATTCTCTTTTGCCTAAGCAATTTCAAGTTAGTTTTGTTATGATACACAGTCAAAATTAGACAGTAAGCATTTTTTCCAGGTCATTAAATGCTTTTTTAAAAGATAATTTAAAAGATGATCCATAATTAATCTTCTTCTGTTGTTGTCTATTTGGTTTGCTTGAAAATATATTTTACATCTTTACTTACCTGATGTGCCAGTTTGAAGCTATTATGTACCCCAGAAAAGTCATGTCCTTTGATCCTCATTTAATATTGCTGGGTGGGATATTTTTTATTGTTTCCATGAAGATGTGACCCACCCAATTGTGAGTGGTAACTTTAATTTTTTTTAATTAATTTATTTTTTTCTTTTTTCACATGGGCAGGCACCAGGACTGAAACCCGGGTCCTCTGGCATGGCAAATGAGCATTCTTGCCTGCTGAGCCACCGTGGCCTGCCCTTTTATTTATTTATTTATTTATTTATTTATTTATTTATTTATTTTTTGTGGGTGGTAACTTTTGGTTAGATGGTTTTCATGGAGATGTTTCTCTACCCATTCAAGGTGGGGTTGCTTAATAGAACCCTTTAAGAGGGAACCATTTTGGAAAAATCTTGAGAGCAGAGAAAGCCACACAGCCAGAGACCTTTGGAAATACAGAAGGAGAAGACTCCCAGGGAGTCCTTATGAAACTAGAAGCCAGGAGAGAAAGCTGGCAGATGTTGCCACCTGTCTTTTCAGCTGAGAGAGAAACCCTGCATGTTACTGGCCTTCTTGAGCCAAGCTATCTTTTCCTGGATGCCTTAATTTGGACATTTTTATAGCTTTGTATTAACTTGGACATTTTCATGGCCTTAGAACTGTAAACTTACAACTTAATAAATTTCATTTTTAAAAGCGCTTCTGTTTCTGATACATTGCATTCCAGCAGCATTTACAAACTAAAACACCTGATTTAAAAATTTATTTTTTATAATTAAAATTTGATAGTTACAAAGAATCTATGTCCATTTGTGCCTTTGCCCTTAGGTCCTTTGAGTAGATACCTAGCAATGGTATCTACTGCACACCAATGTTTATAGCAGCATTATTCACAATTGCAAAGAGATGGAAACAGCCAAAATGTCCATCAACAGAAGAGTGGCTAAACAAACTGTGGTGTATACATACGATGGAATATTATGCAGCTTTAAGACAGAATAAACTTATGAAGCATGTAATAACATGGATGGACCTAGAGAACATTATGCTGAGTGAGTCTAGCCAAAAACTAAAGGACAAATACTGTATGGTCCCTCTGATGTGAACGGACATTAGAGAATAAACTTGGAATATGTCATTGGTAACAGAGTCCAGCAGGAGTTAGAAACAGGGTAAGATAATGGGTAAGTGGAGCTGAAGGGATACAGACTGTGCAACAGGACTGGATACAAAAACTCAAAAATGGACAGCACAATACTACCTAATTGTAATGTAATTATGTTAAAACACGGAATGAAGCTGCATCTGAGCTATAGTTTTTTTTTGTTTTTATATATATATTTTTTATTTTTATTTTTTCTCTCTATTATCATTTTCTTTCTTTTTCTGTTGTCTTGCTATTTCTTTTTCTAAATCGATGCAAATGTACTAAGAAATGATGATCATACATTTATGTGATGATATTAAGAATTACTGATTGTATATGTAGAATGGAATGATTTCTAAATGTTGTGTTAGTTAATTTTTTTTAATTAATAAAAAAAAAGAAATGGTCAAGTAAAAAAAAAAAAAGAATCTATGTAACACTTAAGGGAGTTTTGAAGGTATATAATAAAATGAACATCCATCAGCTCAACACCTAACCCAAGAACCAAAACATTTTCAATGCTTTTAAGTCCCTTGCATGTCCCTCTCCTCCTTCTGCCCTACCTCCACGGCTACTCCTGGTGTGCCAGGGTGCTGGTGAAATATTCTATGTGGATCCTTTTCTGTATAAACAAGTTGACTGAAAATATATTACAAATTCATGGGCCCATCTAGGTACAATGATTTATCAATGAGGATTTAGAATAATAGATAGAGGAGAGTTTCTTAGATATTAGTTTATTGTTGATTCAAAGTATATGAAGATTCTTCCTACTGCCCAGGAACCATCTCTTTGTATTTCTTAATGTCAAATAATTTCATATCTCCCACCAAGAGGAAAAGGTAGCTAGATTGTATTATTCATGGAATGTCAGGGCTCTTTGGACCCTGTAGTTTGGAAACAATACAGCTCCTCCTGCTTCCACGGTTTCTTTTTTTTTTTTCCTTCAGATTCCCATAACATTGTTCAGGATCTAAATAAGTGTGATTGGGATATGGTTCAATGCATAAAGCTAAGAGAATGACAGTGAAATCACAGGTGGCAGGCAGGTTGAGGTTGAGCGTTGTCCTGGGTCTAAGAGCAATACTGCCTGCTGGTGACCAATCTACTTTTCTGTTTATTATCTCTTCACTTTTCCTTATAGTTTACCACCTAAGTATGTATCTGGAACAATCTGTTTAGTTTTGCCTATTTTAAAAATTTATTTAAAGAAAATTATACTATAATTCACAAATTCTGCAATTTTTTGCCTAACATTACATTTTTGAAATCAATCTTTGTTAATATGTATAGTTTACTTGTTTTTTATAGTTTTATTAGATAAATTGGAGGTTTACAGAAAAATCATGCAGAAAATACAGAGTTCTCATATACTAGCCCCTCATATACACACAATTTTCTCTATTAGCACTTTGCATTAATGTAGTACTCCTGCTACAAATGATGAAACAATATTTTTATAATTATACTATTAACTATAGTCCATGGTTTACAACATGGCTCACTGTTTGTATTGTACAGTACTATTTTTTTAAACATATTTTTATTGACAAATCTTCACACACATACAGTTAGTACATGGTGTATAATAATGGCTCACAATATCATCACATAATTGTGTATTCATCACCATGATCATTTTTAGAACATTTGCATCACTCCAGAAAAAGAAATAAAAAGAAAAAAGAAAAAACTCACTCATTCCATATCACTTATCCTTCCCTCTCATTGACCACTAGTATTTCAGTCTACCCAATTTACTTGACCCCTTATCCCCCCTATGATTTATTTATTTTTATCCATATGCTTTTACTTATCTGTCCACACCCTGGATATAAGGGGCATTAGACACAAGGTTTTTATAATCACACAGTCACATTGTAAAAAGCAACATTGTTATACAATCGCCTTCAAGAATCAAGGCTATTGGAACACAGCTCAACAATTTCAGGTACTTCCCTCTATCCACTTCAATACTCCATAAACTAAAAGGGCTATCTATATGGTGCATAAGAATAACCTCCAGGATAACCTCTCAACTCTGTTTGAAATCTCTCAGCTACTGAAGCTTTATTTTGTCTCATTTCTCTCTTCTCCCTTGTTTTAGTTTGGAGGATGCTGGAATGCAATATACCAGAAACAGAATGGTTTTTAAAAAGGGGGATTTAATAAGTTGTTAGTTTACTGTTCTAAGACTGAGAAAATATCCCAATTAAAACAAGTCTATAGAAATGTCCAGTGTAAGGCATCTGGGGAAAGATACCTTGGTTCAAGAAGGCTGACGATGTTTAATGTTTCTCTCTCAGCTGGCAGGGCATATGGTGAACATGGCGGTGTCTGCTGGCTTTCTCATGGCTCTACCAAAAGGGACTGTCTCCAGAATGTTTCCTCTTTTAAAGGATTCCAGCAAGCAACTCCACCTTCAGTGGGTGGAGACACACCTCCATGGAAATCATGAAATCAAAAGTTACTACCCACAATTGGATGGGTCACATCTTCATGGAAACAATCAAAATGCTCCCACCCAGAAATACTGAATGAAAATTAAAGAGCATGGCTTTTCTGGGATCCACCAGATTCAGACCAGCACATCCCTTTTGGTCAAGAAGGATTTCTCAATCCCGTGCTGTCTTAGATCATCACCAGAAGTCAGATCCCATGTTGCCAGGGAAATTTACACCCCTGGGAGACATGTCCCACCCTGAGGGGTGGGGAGAGGGTGGGAGTTCACCTACTGACTTGGTTTAGAGAGAGAGGCCACATCTGAGCAACAAAAGAGGCTCTCTAGGGGTGACTCTTAGGCAGAATTATACATAGGTTTAGCCTATTCTTTGCAGAAATAAATTTCATAGGACCAAACCCCAAGATTGAGGACTCAGCCGATTGATTTGGTTGTCCCCAATGCATGTGAAAAATATTAGGAACTCTCCAAATGGGGAAGTTGGATATTTTCTCCTTTCTCCCAAGTACACCAAGGGGACTTTGCAAATATTTCTTTATTCACTGCCCAAATCACTGTGGGATATATTGGGGCATCACGCTACCCTCAACATACCAACAGGATTTCATGCCCTATTCAAGATTCCATGTACTTATGTAAACTGACCATTGAAGTTAACTTAGGTAATGTGTTACCCAAAATATTAATTTTGCACCAAATAAACATCTCTCCCTTTGGTTTCACACAGAAGTTGAAAATATGGACAATATCATCTCATAGGATTTTTAAGAGGTCTTGGTGACTTGATATTTATAAAATGCTTAGAACAAGATGATTGACATTGCAACTGCCATCATGTTTGTATTATTATTTTTACTACTACTACTACTACTACTTCTACTACTACTACTACTACTACTAGTACTACTGCATCACTGTCTTCTCTGTAACTAAAGATTAATTTTGAAAGGAGTTATTCCATTGCTACCAACAGAACATTTCTTCCATATAGATGTGCAGATTTTATGACTCCTTTTAATTTTTTAAAAATATTTTCATTGTAAACAACAAACATACAAACATTCTTGATATACAAAGTTCTTGACATGGTGTACAATCAATGGCTCACAATATCATCACATATTTGTGTACTCATCACCATGATCATTTTTTGAACATTTGCATCTCTCCAGCAAAAGAAATAAAAAAGAAAAATAGAAAGAACTCATACAAGTTCACTTGTTTTTGTTGCAGCAGATTTTTCCATTGTAAAATCATGCCAGAATTTATCCATTCTGCTGTTGATATACACTTGGGAGTCTTGAGACCAAAAACATATGAGAATTATTGCTCTATATCACTTATGCCCTGGTCCTTAAAACAAAAAACAATTTTATTTTCATTCTTTTGGATATTTTCATTCTATTGTTCTCTTTTGAGCACCTTGTAATTTAATCTTAATTTCTGAGATGACTTCATGCCTTTCTTTACTTTCTTTCTGACCTAAATTAATTGTTTCACATTTTCTTTTTGTTTATTTTTATTCAGTTTTTTATTCATGGTGTTCCTTTACATAAGCTACTGCTTGTTTGCTTATATTTAATTCATATTGGAGCATACTTTACAATTTTTCTCTGCTTTCCTTGTGGTATTTTTTTTTTTAACTGAAACATATAAATAAATATAGAAGTATATAAAAAGGATTTTTTTTTCAATCGGTAGAAAAATTTGGATCCTTAGTGCTTTCTTGTTGTAGAAGCTTTGCATGGTGGTTGCCTACCTGTAGTGATTTGAAGCTGTATGTACCTCAGAAAGGCATGTTCTTTAAATTAATCCATTCCTGTGGGCGTGGACCCATTGTAAGTAGGACCAAATCAGGCTACTTCAGGTAAGGTGGGGCCCTACCTCATTCAGGATGGGTCTTAATCCTATTGTTAGAGCCCTTTATATGCTAATGAAATTCAGATGGAGAAAGAGAAAGCCACAGAAGCAAGCAAGTGTTAGCAATGAAACCAGGAAGAGAACGGAGAGAACAGTAGGTGCTGCCATATGCTTTGCCATGTGGCAGAGGACACAAGGATTGCCAGCAGTCAGACTTTGGGAGAAAAGCCTGGACTAGCTGATGCCTTGATTTGGATGATTTTCTCAGCATCAAAACTGCAAACTAATAAATTTCCATTATTTAAAGCCAACTCATTTCATGGTATCTGTTTTCAATAACTTAGGAAACTAAAACATTACCTTTTTCTGTTAATTTTCAAATGCTTTGGATTTTTCTTAATCAGCAATAGCATGTCTATGGAGTGAGTGAAGCTCCTGTTGGTACAGTGAAGTGCTGGGGATGGTCAGTGCATCTTCTGATTCCATGACTCCTTTGTTTCTGTAGGATCCTTGATTTCCACTGTTTGTTTGCTTCCTTTTTTTTCACTTCATTAAGAGATGCTCTCCCTCCAAATTGCCTCCTTCTCATCTAGAAGTGGTGTTTCTTAAGATTACTTTTCTTTGGTCTACCCATTTTTTAAGCTCTTTCCTTTTGATTCTTTAGTACACCTGATCTCAGAGCTGTTCTGCTCAATTCTGTGTGGGCTGCATCAGATTCCTTGCTCCAGTGTGGGCTCTGGAACTGGATCTATTGGTTTTGGCTGTTTATTTATTCACTTCCCTGTAAATTGATGTTTGTAGCATTCTCCTAGTCATACTCTTGATATGCCTTTGGGCAGTTTTGTTTGCTCTTCTTGTTGATCTATATGCCTTCTGGAGGATGTATGGGGAGAATTTCAGATTTGGGTAGTAGCTTTTATCCTATAGGAATCCGAAGTGGATGCATTTAAAAATTTTTCTTTCCTGACTATGACTAGTCTATAGACATGTAATTGAGTTCAAATATTTTTTGTATCCTATAGTCTTGCTAATGTTAGAATTAATAAAATAGCTTACTTTGGAATTTTCAAGTAGACCATCATATCTGTGAATAAGGACAGTTTTGCCCTTTCCTTTCCAATTCTTCTTAATCATTTTTTTTTCTTGACTTACTGCTCTGGCCAGAATGTTCAGTACAATTATGAATAGAAGTATTGATAGCAGACACCCTCATCTTATTCTCAATCATAGAGAGAATACCCTCAACATTTTGCAATTAAATATAATGTTTGCTATAGGTATGTGGTATATACCTTTCATCAGATTAAAAACTCTTGTCTTCCAATTTAAAAAAGAATTTGATGGTGAATGACTGATTACTTTTTACTCTATTTATTGAGGAAATCATATTTTCAAACTCTTAAGCAGACAACATGACAAATTAATATAAATATTCTGTTTTTAATATTTATAATTTTTTATAATGCTAAGCCACCCTAGCATTCCAGAGAGAAACTTAACTTGATCATGATGTGTTACCTTTTTTTATACATCGCTAAGCTTACTTTGCTAATATTTTGTTTAAGATTTTTACATCTATATTCAAGAATGAGATTGACTTGCAATTTTCCATTTCTTGTACTGTTCTTGTCTGGTTTTGGTATCAAGTTTATTAGCATTCAAAAATGAGTAGGTAGGTGTTTTGGTTTACTAAACCTGCCAGAATGCAATATACCAGAAATGGATTGGCATTTACAAAGGGGATTTATTAGGTTACAGATTTACAGTTCTAAGGTCATGAAAATGCCCAAATTAAGGTATCCAGAGAAAGATACCTTGACTCTGAAGAAAGGCTGATGACATCCAGGGTTCCTCTTTCAAATTGGAAGGCACATGACTGCTGGCCCGTCTCTCCAAAATGTCTCTGGCCTTCGGTATGTCCTTGCTTGTTCTTCCTGGGGCATTTCTGTCTCTGAGCAATCTCTAAAATGTCTCCCCCTTAAAGAACTCCAGCAAGCAGATGAAGACCCACCTTGAATGGGGGCAGGGGTCACATCTCCATGGAAACAACCTAATCAAAAGGTCCCACCCAACAATAGGTCTGCTGCCAAAAGATTGGATTAAAAGAACATAGGCTTTTCTGGGGGTACATAATAGATTCAGACCAGGAGAGTAGATATTATCTTTCCATACTCTAGAGGAGTTTACATAATATGGAATTTTCTATTCCTTGAAACTCATGTAAAGTTTTTCTGGAAAACTATCTGCATGTGCAGATGTGTGACAAGAAACTATGCATCTTGACCTGGTGTTTTTTCCTAAAGGGAAGATTTTTATATGATATATTTAATTTCTTAAAATGTTTATAAGACTTGAGGCTTTTTCCTTCTTCTTAAGCCAGTTTTGGAAAGTTCATTTTTTTTTTCTAGGAATTCATCCATGTTGTGCAAACTTTCCAATTTATAGAATTTTCTTCTTATATTTTTAATTTCTGATGTATTGAGTTATGCCTCCTTTTCAGTTCTAACGTTTTGTATCTGAACATTTTCATTTTTATTGATAAGATATATTATCAATGGCATTTATTTATTAATCTTTTCAGAGTGAACATTTTTTGCCTTTGATGATTACTTTTATTTTCCATTTCATGTATTAATGGCAATCCTGCTCAAACTCTTCTAAAAAATTTAAAAGGAAGAAATACAACCAAATTCATTCTATGAGGCCATCATCACTCTAGTACTAAAGCCAGGTAAAGATAATACAATAAAAGAAAAAAATATAGACCCAATTTCTCTTATGAATATAGATGCAATGTCCTCAACAAAATACTTGCAGATTGAATCCAACAGCACATTAAAAGATTAATACACGATGATTAAGTGGATTTATTCTCCGGTATGCAAGAGTGGTTCAACACAGGAAAATCAATTAATGTAATGCAGAACATTAACAAATTAAAGGGGAAAACACATGATTATCTTGATTGATGCAGAAAAAGCATTTGGAAAAATGCAGCATCCTTTCCTGATAAAAACATGTTGAAAGTTAGGAACAGATGGAAGCTTCCTCAACACGATAAAGGGCATATATGCAAACCCCACAGCTAATATCTTACTCAGTGGTGAAAACTGGAAACTCTTCCCCTAAGACCTAGTAAAAGACAAGGATGACCACTGTCAATTATACAACATTATGCTAGAAGTTCAAGCTAGAGCAGTTAGGCAAGAAAAAGTAATAAAAGGCATCCAAATTGGGAAGCAAGTAGAATTTTCACTATTTGCAGATGACATGATTCTATATACAGAAAGTCCTGAAAAATCTGCAACAAACCTACCAGAGTCAATAAGTGAGTTAAACAAAGTGGCAGGATGTAAGATCAACATGCAAAAATCAGTAATGTTTTTATAAACTAGTAATGAGCAATTTGAGGAGCAAATCAAGAAAAAAATTCATTTAAAATAGCAGCTAGGGCGGGCCATGGTGGCTCAGCAGGCAGAGTTCTTGCCTGCCATGCCGGAGGCTCAGGTTTGATTCCTGGTGCCTGCCCATGTTAAAAAATATATGTCTATATCTATATCTATATCTATATCTATATCTATATCTATATCTATATCTATCTATCTCTCTATATATATCAGCTTAAAGATTCAGATATCTAGGAATAAATTTAACCAAGGAGAAGGGACTTGTACATGGAAGACAAAACATTGTTAAATAAGATCATAAAGGCCTAAATAATGGAAGGACATTCTGTGTTTATGGGTTGGAAGACTAAATATTATTAAGATATCAGTTCTACCCAAATTGATCTATAGATTCAATGTAATCCCAGTAAAAAATTAACAGCCTACTTTCCAGCAATGGAAAAGCCAATGATCAAGTTTATCTGAAAGCATAAGGGACTCTGAACAGCCAAAAGCATCTTGAGAAAGAAAAATAAAGTTAGAGGACTCATACTTCCCAACAGTGAAGCATATTACAAAGCTACAGTAGTCAAAGCAGCACGGTACTGGCATAAAGATAGGTATATTGATCGATGCAATTGAATTGAGAGTTCAGAAATAGACCCTTACATCTATGGTCAATTGGTACTTGATAAGGCAGCCAAGTCCGCTCAACTGTGATGGAATAGTCTCTTCAACAGATGGGAGGATATCCATATGCAAAGGACTGAAAGAGGACCCTATCTCACACTTATACAAAAATTGACTCAAAATTGTTCAAATACTTAAATATAAGAGACAGGACCATAACCTCCACCCCCCCAAAAAAATGGAGGGAAGCATCTTCAAGATCTTGTGGGAGGCAATGGTTTCTCATACTTTACACCCAAAGAGCAAGCAATGAAAGAAAAAATAAATGTGATCTCTATTAAAAACTTTTGTGCTTCAAGGAACTTTGTCAAGAAAGTAAAAAGGCAACCTATTCAGTGGGAGAAAATATTTGGAAACCACATATCCAATAACAGTTTAATATCCAGAATATAAAGTAAACTTACAACCCAACAATTAAAGGACAAATAATCCAATTTAAAAATGGGCAAAAGACTCGAATAGACATTTTTTTCAAAGAGGAAATACAAATGGCTAAAAAGCGCATGAGAAGATGCTCAGCATCACTAGCTATTAGGGAAATGTAAATCAAAAACCACAATGAGGTATCATTTCACACCTAGTAGAATGGCCATTATTAAAAAAAACCAGAAAACTAAAAGTGTTGGAGAGGATGTGGAAAAATAGGAACACTCATTCATTGCTGGTTGGAATCTAAAATGGTGCAGCTGCTGTGAATGGTTTTGTGGTTCCTCAGGAAGCTAAATATAGAATTATGTTATCCAGCAATGCTGCCACTAAACATTTACCCAGAAGAATTGAAAGCAAGTATGCAAACAGACATTTGCACACCAGGGTTAATAGTGGCATTATTCACAATTGACAAAAGATGGAAGCAACCCAAATGGCCTTCAATCAATTAATGGATAAACAAAATGTGGCATATACATATGATGGAATATTATTCAGCTGTAAGAAGGAATGAAGTCCTGATGCATGCAACAATATGGGTGAACCTTGAAGTCATTATGTTGAGTGAAATAAGCCAGACACAGAAGGACAAATATTGTGTTATCTCACTGTTATGAACACATTATAATAAGTTCATAGAATCTGGAATATAAATTAGATTGGGATTAGAGAATGGAGAATTGATGCTTAACTTGTACAGAATTTCTATTTAGGCTGATGGTAAAGGTTTGGAAATGGATGGTGGAGATAGTAGCACATTACGGTGAGTACAGTCAATATAAAAGAAGAAACTTTAGGATTTGTATATATATTACTAGAATAAAAATGAAAAGATAAAACATAGGACTATATAGCACAGTGAACTCTTGTTGACAATGACCTATAGTTAACAATACAAGTGTAAGAATGTTCTTTCATGGGTTATAACAAATGTGTGATACTAATACAAGGTGGTAATAGATTGGTATGTGTGGAAAATACACCTAATGTAAATAATGGATGATAAATAGAACTATTTAATAATCTTTCATCAACTGTAACAAAGTTAACTACTGTTAAAAAAAAGTGCTATAATTAATAGTGACAAAGATTCACACCAATGCAAGGTGTAGGTGGTGAGATGGTATAATGGAATCCTGCATTTTATGTTTGATTATTTTGTAAACTCACAACTTTTCTAATAAAAACAACAACAACAAACACTTCCACCCACCCATCCATACACAAACACACAAAATACAAACTATAAGGAACAAAGATGGGTATTTTATACAGATAAAAGACAATAAATTAAGAAGATATATCCATAATATACATAAATACACCTACCAGTGCAGCCTCAATGCATACCAAACAATGCTGACAGAATTCAGGAATAAATAGAATATCAAAATTCTGTTGGAGATTTTGATTAATGATGTTCTTTCAAAAACTAATAGCTTAAATACATTAAAAAAATAAGGAGAAATATCAAAGACCTGAACCAAATAATGAATATACTCAAAGTTAGGCAGTGGGGTGGTGCCAGGGAAGTTCAGTGGTAGAATTCTCACCTGCCACGAGGGAGACCTAAGTTTGATTCCCAGTCCATGTACTTTCCAAAAAACAAGCGTATAAACAAAACAAAAAACAAGCAACAAAAATTCAACAAATAGTGCTGCAATAACAGGATACTCCATGGAAAAATAATGAAATGTGACCCTGGGCATACAGCATACAAAACAAAGAAACAAACAAAAACACTTAGGCAGTGACTATGCTTTTAAATTTATGCACATAATAAACATTTACAAAAATAGGACATGTAATAAGCCATAAATGATATATTAATATATTTCAAAGGATCAATATCAAATGGAATGTGTTATCTAACCATACTGCAATGAAATTAAAAACTAATAACAAATTGGATAGCTTAAAATAGCCTACCTCCTTTGGAAAGAAATTACATACTACTATAGAATCATGGATTCAAAAGAGGATTGGAAATGATAAAAAATATGATATATGTAGAATTAAACAATAATGAAAACAGTACTTGTCAAAATTTGTGGGAAATTGCCAAAGCATTATTTAGAGAAAACTTTTTAGCTCAAAATAAATTTACCAGGAAACAAGAAAGGTTAAATCAAATGAACTAAAAAAGTGAAAAAGAGCAACAAAGTGATCTTAAGAAAGTTAATGAAATAGAGAAAAGAACAAAATAATGAAGATTAACAAAATCAAAAGCTGATCCTTTGAAAAGGTTTGAAACCTCTGAAGACTCCTTTTGATTAGCTGGGGACAATTAATTCATACAATAAATGAATATTTGAGTTCATTTTGATGTGTGCAACAGGCTGGATAATGCATTTCTGTTATAGTGATGAAGAATTTTGTTCTTGTCTGAAGAAACTCACAGGCCTTTGGCCAAATGTGTACTGACTAGAGAAATAACTTGGGAATGTAAAAAATCAGTAATAATTTTTCTTTCATCCATCAAATAATGTGTCTATCCCCTTTCTTGTCAATTAATCAATATGAAAAAGAAATGAAGATGAGTTACGTATTTAACCCAACAATTTAATTTTGTAAAATGAAATAGTATATATATATATTTGAATATACATAAATATTTATATTAATTCTTAACATCACAAAGTCACAAACGTTAAAATAAACTTTTTGTTGAAAAGCTGACCTGATTATATGAGCTAGTTATCCTAGTTAATAAAGAATGGTCATTTCTTGATGTTAATCTAAAATTACTGTGGAACAATTAACTGTTTTACTTCTTTAAAATGTTTGTATAAACTGTTTTACCTTGTTAAAGTGTTTGTGTACTATTTAAAGAATAATCTCTAAAACTTTAAAAGTCAGCTTTTCACTTATCAGATATGCATGACAAGCCTGGGCTGCTGAAATGGGGTTTTAAGGGAGTGGTCTGAGATGTGGGACATAGTCATGTGTGCTCACCAATTCTGAATGATGCCAGGGTAGATTGTTTCAGGGTACAAAAACTTCTAGAGCCAAAAAGGGGGACAGTGTGAAATCTTGATATCAGCAAAACCTTTTTTTTAAAAAAAAATATATTTATTGGCAAATCTTCACACATGTACAGTCCATGCATGGTGTATAATCAATGGCTCACAATTTCACCCTATAGTTGTGTATTCAACCCCTGATCATTTTTAGAACATTTGTGTCACTCCAGAAAAGAAATAAAAAGAAAAAAGAAAAACTCATACATTCCATACCCCTTACCCTTTCCTCTCACTGACCACTAGTATTTCAATCTATCCAATTTATATTACCACTTATCCCCCCTATTGTTTATTTATTTTTTTGTCCATGTTTTTCAATCATCTGTCCACACCCTGGATAAAAGGAGCATCAGACTCAAGGGTCAAAACCTCTTTTGATGAAGACAACAAAAACCTGCTAAAGAGTTTTGTCCCTTTCATGTGCTATGCTTGCTACTGATGAGGTGAATGCATCTTTAGAATTGGAGTGTTTTGGCCTGTGTCAGTAGGTTCTGAATTTGGTATCTGATAGAATGGGGCGGTGGTAGTGGTACGAGTTTTCACTTAACCATTTGTGTTTTCTGTCAGGTTTTAGACAATAGCCGACTGAGAAATCAGAGAAACTGAGTCCGAGTTTAAAAATTTTATTGTCCCGGGGTGAGGTTCCCGGTCCGACTGCTCAGGGTGCGGGCCGGGGAAGTTGCGCCCCGTTAGGGGCGGTGGGGCTAGATATAGGCTAGCTGGTGGGGGTGCTGACGATGCCTACGGGGCTTCCTGTGGTAGGTTAGGAGTTTCTCGTGCTTTAGGGTGGGGGGGGGGGGGCATAGCTACGGGTCTTGGCTGGGGGCCATAACTACAGGCCGTGTGCAGTGGGGGTCCTTTGTTAGGGCAGGTCCTGATTGGCTGAGTTCGAACAGCTGTATGCCCGGATGTTCACAGGTTTTAGTCGGGGTGGAGGCCTTCCAGCCAGAGGCTATTGGGCCTAGCCTTATATTTCCCATCCTGGCTATGGTCCAAGAAACCTTATCCCTTAGAGAGAGTTCCCTGACTGCAGAGCAAAGAGAGCACAGAAAAAGAAATACTGTGCAGATGACAAATTCTTGGCAAGGATCCATGCCCTATCTCTCCCCATCTCTCTATCTACCTCTCTATCCATCCATTCATCCATTCACCCAACCATCCATCACCCATCTATCCATCCATCCATCCGTCCATCCACCCACTCATCCATCCATCCATCTCCATATCCGAGAAACAGAATATTCAAGACTGAGAAAAACCTGCTAAGCAACATTGAGTTTAGACGTGCCTCTTTGACCTTTCTACCATTCTGGTGATGGCAAGGGACTTAGTGAATGCTCTCACCTGTGTCTTAGTGGGGTCAGTAAGGGAAATGAAATGTTCTCAGATTACTTCTGCAAGTTTTTTTGGAGTAAAAAGAATAAATATAAGAGGTAAGTTAGTTTTTAAAACTTTTTGAACAAGTACTCAGATTTGTAGGAGAAATATTTTATTAATGTTTGCAAAAGGACTACTGGATATATGGGTAGAGGTCTCCTTGCTGTCAATCACCCACCCCTTCAAGATTCATTTATTATCATGAACTTTTAAAAATGTAGATTAATTTAAGGGAGATAATTGCATACTCTGATAGTTGTAAACAATATACTTAACAATCATTAAAATATCTTTTATAAGCCTCATACTTACTAGTAGCACATCATCTCTTTTGTTCCTGTTAATTTCTAATAAACCTTGCTTCATTCTAGCAATAATTATATTTATCCATGAATTCATAAACAAATTCAAAACTAGAATTTAGCTCCAACCACCTTGTTAGGATATGTATTTGCAACAGAATATTACTTTTTGTTTATTATTTCTCAGCATTTGTAATACATTAATGTTGTGTGCAACTGTACTTAAATAGCTGCAATGATAATTCATAACAATTTTTTAAAATTTAGAGCTTTAAGGTTGCTGAAAACATAAGTTTAATTTTAATGTGTGTAGAATATTTTTATGCAGAGAGTTATGATAGGGAGATCAAGAAAATATTTTCATGCATAAAAATACATTAAATGGGCATGAGGATTCTTTCTGTGGGATGGAAATTCTCTGAAATTAGAGAGGGATCATAGTTGTACAACTCAGTAAATGTACCAAATATCATTATTGTACAATTGTACACACAGTATGGGTGAAATTTACGGTATGTTGATTATCTCTTTTTTTAAAAATGTATTTTTATTGTGATATATATTCACATATATAGTCATTAGGTAACATTCACTCTTGTTTTAAAAAATATTTTTATTGACAAATCTTCACATACATACAGTCCTTACACAGTGTATCATCAATAGCTCACAATATCATCACTTAGTTATGTTTTCATCACCAAAGTAACATTTACTCTTAAGCTTCATGCCTTATGACTCAAATACTATAATTGATCAATGCAACTTATGCCATATGATAAGAGGACAACAAGATATTTGCTTATGTACAAATGCAAACATAATCATAACAAAACAGGGAAGAAATATTCATACGATCACAGTCCTCATTTCTGTAACTGGTCATGGTTGTAATTCATATTTATCACAACCTTCTTCTACTACCCATTTCATGTTACATTTACCCTCAGCAAGCACTTTATCTGGCTGTGGTTCTTTGCCTGATGAGGTGATCCAAACCTTCATTCCTGAACTTTCTGGGCCATTGGTAGTCCTGCCTGGATTGGGTTGTTGCAGTTTTTCATTAACTTTAATCACAGGGCATAGTAGTACTAAGAAATGCTCTAGGGGATCTCCTGTATTTGAGGAAAACTCTTCTTTACCTCCATTGTGTAGTTGCAGTCCTATTTCCCCTAGTTAGTCAGGATCAAACACCCCAGACCAAACAGTAATCCTCTTTTGTGCCTGTTGATTCAATGGCATGAGAAGCCAAAAGTGGCCAGGTGGAGTCTTAACTTTCAGTTCAATGGAATCATTGTTACGTCTCATGGTAGAAGCACTCCTCCTTTTGGAACTAAGACCTGTAGACTAGCAAATCTTAAGGTTTCAGGGACAGGAAGCAAAAATTTTCCTAGTGGATCATTAGGGGTGATAGTGAGTGTGTCACTCCCATTTTCACCACTTGATTTCTTGATCCATGAATCCAGGCTACGGGAGAAACAGCACCATAGGAGTGGACACTGATTCAGAGCATACAATGCCTCCTGGAGAACAATGCCCCAGACCTGCAAGGTATTGCCACCTAGTGGCCACTGTAATTGGGGCTTCAAAAGGCCATTCCACTGTTCTATCAACCCAGCTGCTTCTGGATGATAGAGAATATAGTAAGACCAGTGAATTCCATGAGCATGTGCCCATTCCTGCACTTCATTTACTGTGAAGTGGGTACCTTGATCAGAAGCAATGCTGTATGGAATACCATGACAGTGGATAAAGCATTCCATAAGTCCACGGATGGTAGCTTTTACAGAAGCATTGTGTGCAGGAAAGGCAATCCCACATATGGAGTATGTGTCTATTTCAGTTTAAACAAATCGTTGCCCCTTCCATGATGGAAGTCATCCTGTGTAGTCAACCTGCCACCAGGTAGCAGGCTGATCACCTGGGGGAATGGTGCCATATGGGGACTAAGTGTGGGTCTCTGTTGCTGGCAGACTGGGCACTCAGCAGTGGCCGTAGCCAGGTTAGCCTTGATGAGTGAAGTCCATGTTGCTGAGCCCATGCATAACCTCTATCCCTACCGCCTTGTCCACTTTCTTCATGAGGCCACTGGGCAATGGCAGGAGTGGCTGAGGAAAGAGGACCACTTGTATCTACAGACAGGACATCTTATCCACTTCATTATTAAAACCTTCCTCTGCTGAAATCATCCTCTGGTGTGTATTCACATGGGACACAAATATCTTCATGTTTTTTGTCCACTTAGAAAGTTTTATCTACATACCTCTTCCCCAGACCTCTTTGTCACTAATTTTCCAATCATGCTCTTTCCAAGTCCCTGACATCCAGCCAAACCATTAGCAACAGTCAGTATACAAATACACCTCTGGCCAGTTTGTAGTGCTGCAGCTGTCCACTTATGGGTGGTCCCTGCATATCGTTCAGAACCATCTGTAAACCAGGTCCAACTGGTTTTTCTCGGTCAACTGACTATGTAATCACTTCCTCATGTAAATTACTTGTGCCTTCAGGACCTGCTCAAGCCCTTCCTCTTTTTTTTTCTCCTCTCAGGTTAAATGCTTTAATGAGTTTTTTTGTGTGTGTGTGTGAAAAATAACATACATGCCAAAAAGCAATAAATTTCAAAGTATATTGCAACAATTGGTTGAAGAACAGATTTCAGAGTTTGGTATGGGTTACAATTCCACAATTTTAGGTTTTTCTTTCTAGTTGTTCTAAGATACTGGAGACTAGAAGAAATATCAATATAATGATTCAGCAATCATACTCATTTGTTAAACCCTACCTTCTCTGTATAACTCCACCATCATCTTTGATCTTTCTATTATACTCTTTAGGGGTATTTGGACTATGTCTATTTTAACTTTTTCATGTTTGAAGGGGCTATTGATAGTATAGGATAGAGGGATGGAACTAGTTGATGTTCTGGAGAGCCTGGCCTCTCTGCATTTCAGGACTTATCTGGTCCACAGACCCATCTGGAGGTTGTAGGTTTCTGGAAAATTACCCTAGTGTATAGAACCTTTGAGGAATCTTATATGATGCCCTAGGTGTCATTTAGGATTGGCAGGAATGGTTTTGGTTAGGGTTTGGCAGGTTATGGTAGGTAGCAATGTCTAACTGAAGCTTGTGTAAGAGTGGCCTCCAGAGTAGTCTCTCGACTGTTTGAACTCTCTAAGCCCGATACCTTATCTGTTACACTTCTTTGCCCCCTTTCAGCCAGGATGGCATTGTTGACCCCATGGTGTCAGGGCCAGATTCATTCCTGAGAGTCATCTCCCACACTGCCAGGGAGACTTTCACCTCTGGATGTCATGTCGCATGTAGGGGGGATGGGAATTAGCCCTATCTATTATATACCATTTCCATTTTATGACAGAGTGCTGCTGTGCACACCCAAATTTAAGGCTTGGTGGGTCAGACAACACCAGCTCATGACAGGCAACTCAGGTCTCATGGTAACTTGGTGGCCAATGGTTAAGCTTTCAATCCCTACTAAGGCCCAGTAGCAGGGTAAAAACTGTTTCTTAAAAGAAGAGTAGTTATCTGCAGAGGATGGTAAGGCTCTGCTCCAAAATCCTAAGTGTCTACATTGTGATTCTCCCCCAGGGGCCTGCTGAAAGCTCCAGACAGCCCTATTTGCCACTGACACTTCTAGTACCATTGGATCTGCTGGATCATATGGCTCAAGTGGCAGAGTAGCTTGCACAGCAGCCTGGACTTGTTGCAGAGCCTGCTCTTGTTCCAATCCCCACTTAAAGCTAGCAGCTTTTCTGGTCACTTAGTAAATGGGCCAGAGTAGCACACCCAGGTGAGGAATATGTTGTCTCCAAAATTCAAAGAGGCCAAGTAGCTGTTGTGCCTTTTTTTTTTTGGTCATAGGAGGGGCCAGATACAACAGTTTGTCTTTCACCTTAAAAGGATATCTCAACATACCCACACCACTGGACACCTAGAAATTTCACTGAGGTGGAAGGCCCCTCTATTTTTGGTGGATTTTTCTCCCATCCCTTGACACGCAAATACATTATCAATAAGTCTTGAGTAGTTGCTACTTCTTGCTTATTAGGTTCAATCAACATGATATCATCCATATAATGGACCAGTACGATGTCTTGTGGGAGGAGAAAGGATCAAGGGCCCTGCAGATAAGATTATGACACAGGGCTAGAGACTTGATGTACCACTGAGACAGGGCAGTGAAAAGTGTACTGCTCACTTTGCCAGATGAATGTAAATTATTTCTGGTGGTTCTTACTGACAGATATTGAGAAAAAAAGCATTTCCAGATCAATAGTTGCATATCAGGTACCAGATGATGTGTTGATTTTCTCAAACAATGATACTGCATCTGGAACAGTAGCTGCAATTGAAGTCACCACTTGGCTAAGTTTACAGTAATCCATTGTCATCCTCCAAGACCCATCTGTTTTCTGCACAGGCCATACAGGAGAGTTTGAATGAGGATGTGGTGGGAATCACCACCCCAGCATCCTGCGAGTCCTTAAGAATGTCACTAATCACTGCAATCCCTCCAGGAATCCAGTATTGCTTCTGATTTTGCTAGGTAGGAGCAGTTCTAGTGGCTTCTACTTGGCTTTTCCTACCATAATAACCCTTACTCCACAAGTCAGAGAACCAATGTGGGGATTCTGCCAGTTTCTGAGTATGTCTATTCCAATTATGCTTTCTGGAACTGGGGAAATGACCACAGAATGGGTCCAAGGACCCACTGGGTCCAGTGTGAGATGGACCTGAGGTTAAACTCCATTGATCACCTGACCTCCATGAGCCCCTGCCTGAGTGACATTTTCGGTCTCCTAGAATTAGTATCGCTTCTGAGCCAGTATTTAATAATCCCAGGATTATCTGATCATTTCCTTTTCCCTAACACACAATTACCCTGGTAAAAGGACATAGGTCTCATTGGGGAAGGCTCAGAGAAATGTTAAGAGTGTAAATTTTGGGCAGCGTGAAAGGGTCCTTCCCCAAGGGTACCCAGCCCTTCCCTCATTCAAGGGTCTCTGGGTCTGTGACTGTCTCAAGTCTGGGAATTCATTAAGGGGCCATGACTCTGTTTTTGTAATCCAAGTTAGACTTCTATTCATTTGACCTAGAATTATTTTGCTTATGAAGCTCAAACAATAATTTAGCAGACTACCCATCTATTTTACTTCTAGGTATTCCATGATCTACTAGCCAATGCCATAAATCTCTGCAAGTCAGATTATGTTGACTGCTGCTTTGAGTCTACTGTCCATTATGGTGGTCACACCATCTTGTTGATGGTGATTAACTGTCTCACATGGCTTTTGCCAACTCCACATTTGATCATCCCCATTGTGTTTAAGGATTCCAGCTCAGTGACAGCAGTTCCCACAGTAATATCTGACCTACAGAGATGGGTGATTACAGAGCTTTTCAGGAATGATGGAGCTAGTCTTACAAATTTATTTCTCAAGGTTCTGGTGAAAGATGTGTCCTCTGGACATTCCTGGGGTATGTGAGTAGATCTTCCAAGATAAATCCATTCCATCATTCCAGTCTCCTTAAGCCTCTGGATCCCTTCATCTATATTATCCCAGGGCAGTTCTGACATTTCATCCTCAGGTATGTTTGTCACCTTTTTAATTTTATTTATTTTTTTGCATGGGTAGTCACTGGGAATCGAACCTGGGTCTCCAGCATGGCAGGTGAGAACTCTGTCTGCTGAGCCACCATGGCCCACCTGTTGACCACCTTTTGATCCATGTTTCAGTCAACCACCCAAACAAACTGTTAATGCCCTTTTTTAACCCCTTGTTCTAGTTTTCTAGCTGCTGAAATGCAAAATTCCAGAATGGAATAGCTTTTAAAAGGGGAATTTATTAAGCTAAGGCTGAGAAAATGTCCCAATTAAAGCAAGTCTATAAAAGTGTCCAAGTTAAGGCACAAGAGGTTACCCAAGAAAGGCCAATGAAGTTCAGGGTTTTTCTCTCAACTGGAAATATATATGATAAACATGGCAACATCTGACAGCTTCCTCTCCAGGCCTCTTACTTCATGAAGCTCCCTGGAGGTGTTCTCCTTCATCTCCAAAGGTCACTGACTGGTAGACTCTGTGGTTTTCTCAGCATTCTGAAAAAGGGACTTCCTCCAAATGCTTCCTCTTTTAAAGGATTCCAATAAACTAATCAAGACCCATGTGGAAATGGTGGACTCACATTTCCCTCTATTCAAAAGTTAATATCAACAGTTGGACCAGGCACATCTCCATGGAGATAATCTAATCAAGCTTCCAACATACAGTGTTGAATAGGGTTTAAGAGAAATGACTGCTTCCACAAGATTGGATTAGGATTATGCCATGGCTTTTCTGAGGTACACAAATCCTTTCAAACCAGCACACCTCTCAAGCTACAACGCTGAATGCATAATCTCTGTTTAGTAGGCCCATATCAATAAATTCAGTTGGATCCAACTTTATATTCCTTCTACTATTATCCGATACCCTTCATATCCATTCCCACAAATATTCCCCTCATTTCTGTCTAGATAGATTGGAAAACTCATGCCGTTCCTTTGGAGTATAGCATACCTCCTAATGTATCACACTTTGTACCTCACCTTTTGGGGCCTTTTGGGAGTTTCGTCTAGTCATAGGTCTTGAAGAAAAGAGAGGTGGTGGGAGTGTGTCATGAAAAGAAATAGAAACGATTTTCAAGACAATCACCTCAGGGCATTCTATTGCAGTTTCATCTGGTGAAACAGGATTAGTCACTCCAGACAGGAGTGAAGACTGTTTCCCCAGGGGAGGTGGTTACAGGGTTAGCAGGCACTGAAGGGTTAATCTTGTTAGATGGAGCTTGAATGACAGACTCCTCTGAGCAGACTGGAATCTAGGAAGCTCTTTCCTCAGGGCTGTCATTACAGGTCTATCTAGTAAAGGCTCAGCAGGTTCCAGGGGCTCGATCTCCCCATTGCCATTATTCTTAAGCTACATATCCCCATGAGAAAAGAATCCCATTCTTTTCCAATCAAAGCCCTTACTTTAATAGCAGACATCCTGCAAAGTTGAGATTTTAGTTTACATTTTAAATTTGCTACTTGTACAATAAGGCCTGTTTCTGGTTTTCAAATCTGTGACCACAGGAAATATGATATTCTTTCAGGGCATATGTGGAAATGTTTACATCACTCATACCATGTTTAAGTTGCAAATTTTTAGGCTTCAGCTCATCCCTTTACTTCTTCAGTGTATCCAGCATATCTAACAACAACCAGCCAAATTCATTATACCTATTAATTCCACAAAACTCAGTAAAGGTATCAAAAACACTCACCCAGAGCTTTGCTTCATATTAAGTGTACAATTAGCTGAATCTAATGGTGATATTTTGCGTATCTCTCTTGCCAACTTAGTCCATGACTGTCAGTGCCATCTTGATTATTGGAAACAGAGTCACTAGTGCCTTTGAGTCTAATCAGAGTAGAAAACTAATTGTATACACCTATTTTTAAGACTCTGTTTCTCAGGAACCACTCCTGATATCAAGCTGTAATAGTCAGGGTTCTCTAGAGAAACAGAACCAACAGGAGATATCTGTAAATATGAGATTTATGAAGTCATCTCACACAACCATGGGAATGGAAGTGTCCAAAATCCATAGGGCAGGTTGCAGGACTGGACAAACTCCACTGGAGCGGCTCGCTGGCTGAAGAAGTGGTGAAAAAGTTTCTCTTCTCTCTTAAAAGTCTTCAAGTGATTGGATCATCTCACTTGTGGGAAACATGCCTTAGCTGATCACAGATGTAATCAACCACAGATGCAACTAACTGACTGACGATTTAATACACCAGCCTTACAGTTTATCAACCAGGTATGAAATATTCTTGCAGCAACAGTCAGTCCAGTACTTGTCTGACTGGACAACTGGGCATCATCACTTGGCCAAGATGACACCAGAACCTAACCATCACACATACCCACAACACTAATAAAAAATGTTTCCACCCTACAATATTGAATCAGGATTAAATGACATGGCTTTTCTGAGTTACACAATACTTTCAAACTAGCACACCCTCTTCCTCCCTATTATTTATTTAATTTTCTGTCCTTTTTTTCTTACTAATCTATACATCCAGTGGACAAAAGGAGTGCCAGTCACAAGGTTTTCACAATCACGTTGTCACACCTTAAAAGCTCTAATAGTTATTCAATCTTCAAGAATCAAGGCTATTGGATTACAGTTAAACAATTTCAGGTGTTTCCTTCTAGATATTCCAATATACCAAAAACTGAAAAGGGATATCTATATACTGCATAAGAGTAACCTCCAGAATGACCTCTCAACTCTATTTGAAATCTTTTAACCACTGAAATTTACTTTGTCTCATTTCTCTCTACCCTTTTTAATCAAGAAGGTTTTCTCAATATTACAATGCCAAGGCCATGTTCATCCCTAGGAGTCATGTCCCACATTGTCAGGGAGAGTTATACCCTTGGGAGTCATGTCCCATGTAAGGGGAAGGGCAGTGAGTTCACCTACCAATTTGGCTTAGAGACAAAGGCCACATCTGAGCAACAAAAGAGGTTCTCTGGGGTGGCTGTTAGGCATAATCAAAAGCAGGCTTAGCTTCTCCTCTGCAGGAGTAAGTTTCATAAGAGCAAGTCCCAAAATCAAGGGCCTGGACCATCAAACTGACAGTTCCCAATGCTTGTGAGATATTAGGTCTTTCCCATTTGGGAAAGAAGTTTCCCAGAAGTTTAATACTTCCACCCTTTTCCCCAGTCCCTCAAGGGGATTTTGCAAAAACTTTTTAAATCTTCTGCCCAAATTACTCTGGGATCTATCAGGATATCACATCAATCTCTACAAATCAAAAAGATCTCACATTCTTTTCAAGGTTCCATAAAATTATAGTGTTCAAGTAAGCTGACCACAAAAATTAAATAAAATTGCGTGCTTCCAATAATACAAATTTTGCACTAAACAAACATCTCTTCCTTTGGTCTCACAAAGAGGTTGAAGTTTTAAAATTCAATCAGTATCATTCTTTACCCTCTAGTTAGAATTACCTTAGTCCTATCCAGATCAGCTTCATTCATAACTCTAATTGAAGTTTGATCACTTTTTCAGTGGTTTTTTTTTTTTTGGTGCATGGTCTGGGAATTGAACCCGGGTCTCCTGCATGGAAGATGAACATTCTACCACTGACTTTTTCAGTGTTTTTAACAGTTGCTGTATGGAGGTAATGCAGTCTTTCATAGCTTTAGAATTCTACCACTGAGTTTCAGGTGTCACACAAATACTCAGAGTTCCAGGGAATAATCAGGTTATACACAAAGAGCTCAGCATCTCAGAATTTAGTAATAACCTTCTCAACTCCAGAAGCTGTAAGTGCTTACAATCCTTTACATTAGGCCTTCACCTGATAGCCTATGGTCTTGATTCAATTATCAGAGTTTGTACATTATAGTTAGTTCATGTTAGTGAGCCCTCAAATTTGTCTTTTTGTTTCTGACTTACTTAATTCAACATACTGTCCTCGAGGTTCAGTTTCCTAGTTGCATGTCTCACAACTTCATTCCTTCTTGTAGCTGCTTAATAATCCATTGCATGTATACACCCCAGTTCTCCTTCCATTCCTCAATGTACCCTTAAGCCATCACCGTCCATTGTAAAACATGAGCATTGCCACCATAAACATCAGTGTACAAATGTCCATTCCTGTCCCCACTCTCAGTTCCTCCAAGTATTCACCTAGCAACAGGGTTGCAAGATTATATGGCAACCCCACCCCAAACCTCCTGTGGAGCCACCACACTGCCCTCTAGAGGCATTGCACCACTCTACTTCACTACCAAGAGTACTAGGTATATCTCTCTCTCCACATTTTCTCCAGCACTTGTATCTCTGTTCATTTTTAAAATTTCCCCAAGTCTCCCACTCTATTCATTTTTTTTTAGGTGCATGGTCTCGGGAATCAAACCTGAGTCTCCCATATGGAAGGCAAGCATTCTACACTGAACCACCCATGCACCCCCTATTCATTTTTAAATAAACTGATAAATCTTCACACAATACAGTCCATATACAGTGTACAATCAACAACTCACAACATCATCACATAGTGATGATCACCATGATCATTTTTAGAACATATGTATCACTGCAGAAAAAGAAATAAAAGGAAAAAAGAAAAACTCATGCATCTCATACCCCTTATCCCTCCCCATCATTGACCACTAGTGTTTCAATCTATCCAATTTATTTTACCCCTTATCCCCCTGTTCTAGTTTGCTAGCTGTTGGAATGCAACATACCAGAAATGGAATGGGTTTTATAAAGGGGGGAATTTAATAAGCTGCAACTTAATGGTTTTTAGGCCATGGAAATGCCCCAATTAAAGCAAGTCTATAGAAATGTCCAATCTAAGGCATCCAAGGAACGATACCTTGATTCAAGAAGGCTGATGAAGTTCAGGGTTTCTTTCTCATCTGGAAAGGCACAGAGTGAACATGGTCAGGGCTTCTCTCTTGGCTGGAAGGGCACATGGTGAACATAACATCATCTGCTAGCTTCCTCTTCAGCTCCCTGGTAGGTGTTTTCCTTCTTCATCTCCAAAAGTCGCTGACTGGTGGACTCTCCCCTTCATGGTGCTGCAGTGTTCTCTGCTCTCTCAGAATCTCATGGCTTTTTCTCTTGTAGATCTCTAGATTTTTCCAAAGTGCTTCTTCTTTTAAAGGATTCCAGTAAGACCAATCAAGACCCACCTGGAATGGGTGGAGACATGTCTCCATGTAATCCAATTTAACACCCACTCTTGAGTGAGTCACATCTCCATGGATATAATCTAATTAAAGTTTCCAACATATATTACTAAATAGGGATTAGAAGAAATGGCTGCCTTTACAAAATGGGATTTGTATTAAAACATAGCTTTTCTAGGGTGCATACATCCTTTCAAACTGGTAAATCCCCCTATTATTTATTGATTTTTATCCATATTTTTTGCTCATCTGTCCATACCCTGGATAAAAGAAGAATCAGGCACAAGGATTTCACAATCACACAATCACATTGTAGAAGTTATAGCATTATACAACCATCTTCAACAATCAAGACTACTGGAACATGGCTCAATAATTTCAGGTACTTCCCTCTGGCCACTCCAATACACCATAAACTAAAAAGGGATAGCTATATAATGCATTAGAATAACCTCCAGGATAACCTCTTGACTCTATTTGAAATCTCTTAGCCACTGAAACTTTATTCTGTCTCATTATCTCTTCCCCTTTTGGTCAAGAAGGCTTTCTCAGTCCCATGATGCTGGGTTCTGACTCATCCCAGGAGTTCTGTTCCATGTTACCAGGGAGGTTTATACCCCTGGGAGTCATGTCTCATGTAGGGGGAGGGCAATGAGTTCATCTGCCAAGTTGGCTTAGAGAGAGAGGCCACATCTGAGCAACAAAAGAGGTTCTCTGGGGGTGACTCAATTATAATTGTAAGTAGGCTTAGACTATCCTTTGCAAGAATAGTTTTCATGGGGGCAAATCCCAAGAGTGAGGGATCAGCCAATTGTTTTGGTTGTCCCCATTGCTTGTGAGAATATCAGAAAGTCTCCAAATGGAGAAGTTGAATATTTCTTTCTTTCTCCTCAGTCCCCTAAGGGGACTTTGCAAATACTTCATTATTCGCTGCCCAAGTTACTCTGGGATTTACTGGAGCACCACACTAACTTGGAAAAATGAATAAGATATCATGCTGTATATAGGATTCCATGTACTTATGGTGTTCAACTAAACTAACTGTACAAGTTAAATTAGGTAATGCATGACCCATAATATAAACTTCGCACCCAAAAAAATCTCTCCCTTTGGTCTTACACAGAAGTTGAGTTTTACAATATAGATGATATCATCCTTTACCCTGTATTCTGATTTACCTTAATCCTATCCAGATCAGCTTCATTCATATCTCTAGTCAGTCTGATCCCTTTTTCAACTTTTTAAATGGTTCCTGTATGGGGTAATGCTGACTTTCACAGCTTTAGAGCTCTAACTTTGAGTCTCAGGTATCATATAAATACTGAAGTGCCTGGGAATGACCAGGTTATATACAAATAGCTCAGTACCTCAAAATTTAGAAATAACAGTTACAACTCCTGAATATATGTGACTGCTATAAGAGCTTACAATCTAGGACTCTTTACAAAAGGCCATAACCTGATAAACCATGTTCTCCACTTCAATTCAGCAAGTTTTTATAGTAGTCCATATGAGTGAGGCTTGATGATATTTGTCTTTTTGTTTCTGACATTTCATTCAACATACAGTCCTTAAGATTCATTCACCTAGTTGCATGCCTCATGTGGTAGTTAGATTCAGTTGTCAAGTTGGCTAGGTGAAGGCACCTAGTTCTGTTGCTGTGGACATGAGCCAATGGTACGTGAACCTCATCTGTTGCTGATTATATCTGCAGTTGTCTAGGAGGCGTGCCTGCTGCAGTGAATGATGTTTGACTTAATTGGCTATTGCTTATATGAGAAAGCACAATGTAGTACAACTCAAGCAGTTCAGTATACCTCATCTCAGCACTTGCAGCTTGGTCCAGGCCTTTCAAAATGCAGAAAGGAATTACTCCGAGAAAGGTGTTGGAACCCAGAGGCCTGGAGAGAAGGCCAATAGTTCCCTATTCCTTCCCTCAGTCATTGTACCCTTAGGCCACCTCCACCTATTGTGAATCACAAACACTGCTGCCATAAACACCAGTGTGCAAATGTCCATTTGTGTCCCCACCTCAGTTTCTCTAGGTATATACTGAGCAACAGGGTTGCAGGATCACATGGCAACCCCATCCCTAACCTTTTGTAGAACCACCAAACTGCCCTCCAAGAGGCTGCATCTCTCAGTTTCCCTACCAACAGTGAATAGGTACATCTCTTTCTCCACATTTTCTCTGGCACTTGTTTCTCTCTGCTCATTTTAAAACCATTTTATTCACACACAATCCAACCTAAGTAAAAAATCAATGGTTCCCAGTATAACCATTTAGTCATGCCTTTACCACCACAATTTATATGAGGACATTTCCAAATCTTCCAAAAAGAATCCCATACAGCTCTCCATGTCCCCCACTTATTGACATTTAGCTTTGGCATATTACCCTTGTTACATTCGATTGATGAATATTACAACACTGCTGTTAACTATAGACCTTAGTTTGCATTGATTGTGTTTTTTTTTCTATATACCATCCCATTTTCAACACCTTGCAGTGCTGACATTCATTTGTTCTCCCTCATGCAAAACCGTTCCTATATTTGTATATTTAATCATCATCATTGCCCACTCTAGGCATTGCTAAGTTATACCATCCATTCCTTATCTTCTATCTTTCCTTCTTGTGTCATACATACCCCTAGTCCTCCTCCCTCAACCATACTCACACTCAGCTTCCTTCAGTGTACTCATAATATTGTGCTACTATCAGATAGTATTGTGCTATCCATTTCTGGATCTTTACAATCAGTCCTGTTGAACATTCTGTATTCCTTCAGCATCAAATGCCCAATCTCCACCCTCTTTTTATCATGATAATGATAACCTGCATTCTTAACTTTAGCTCGCAGAGATCATTCATTAATGTTAGCTTGTATTAGTGAGATCATACCATATTTGTCTTTTTGTTTCTGGCTAATTTCACTCAGCATAATGTCCTCAAGGTTCATTCATGCTATAACACACTTCATGAATTTATTCTGTCATATAGCTGCATAATATTCCATTATATGTATATGTCACAGTTTGTTTAGCTACTCATCTGTTGATAGGCATTTGGTTGTTTCTATCTCTTGGCAATAGTGAATATTGCTATATCCACTGCTATAACATCAGTGGATGTGCGAATGTCTGTTCCTCCACATGTACACCAAATAATGGGGTGGCTGGATCATATGGCAATTTCACACTTAGCTTCCTGAGGAAACGCCAAACTACCAGAGCAGTTGCATTATTCTACAGTCCCACCAGTGAAAGTGTGCCTCTTTCTTCACATCTTCTCCAGCACTTGTCATTAAAAAAAAAATTTTTTTTTGATAATGGCCATTGTAGTGGGTGTGAAAGGACAGCTCACTGTGGTTTCGATTTACATTTTCCTAAAAGCCAGTGAGACTGAGCATCTTTTCATGTTTTTGATCCATTTGAATTTCCTCATCTGAGAAATGTCTGCCCATGTCTTTTGCCCATTTTTATATTGGATTGTTTGTCTTTTTATTGTTGAGTTGTAGAATCTCTGTATATATTCTAGATATTAGACCTTTATCTGATAAACGGCTTCCAAATATTGTCTCCCATTGAGTAGGCTGCCTTTTTACTTTCCTGACAATGTCCTTTGATGCACAAAAGTCTTGAATTTTGAGGCAATCCATTTATCTATTTCTTTTTTCCATTGATCACACTTTGGGTGTAAGGTCTAGGAAACCAGCTCTTATCACAAAATCTATAATATATGTACTGTATTTTCTTCCAACAATTTTATGGTCTTAGCGCTAATGATCCATTTTAAGTTAATTTTTGTATAAAGTGTCATATCTGGGTCATCTGTCATTCTTTTGCATATGGATATCCAGTTTCCCAAACACCATTTTTTTGAAGAGGCTGTTCCATCTGAGTTGAGTTGGCTTGACTGCCTTATCAAAGATCAACTGTCTGTAGATGAGAGGTTCTATTTCTGAACACTCAATTCAATTCTATTGGTCAGTATATCTATCTTTATGCCAGTATCATGCCATTTTGACCACTATAGCTTTGAAATATGCTTTAAAGTCAGGTACTGTGAGACTTCCCACTTCATTCCTCTTTCTCAAGATACTTTTAGCTATTCAGGTCACTGCATTTACAAATAAATTTGGTTTTTGTTTTTTCTATTTCTGCAAAGTAAGTTGTTGGGATTTTAATTGGTATTGCATTGAATCTATAAATCAATTTGGGTGGAATTGACATTTTAGCCATTCTTAGTCTTCCAATCCATGAACACAGTGTGTCCTTCCATTTATTTATGTCTTCTTTGATTTCTTTTAAAAATTTCTTCTAGTTTTCTCTGTATAGGTCTTTTGTGGCCTTGGTTAAATTTACTCCTAAATATTTGATACTTTTAGTTGCTTATGTAAATGGAATTTTTTTCTTTATTTCCTCCTCAGATTGCTTATTACTAGTGTATAGAAACACTACGTATTTTGGGGTGTTGATTTTGTACCCTGCCACTTTGCTCTACTCATTTATTAGCTCTAGTAGTGTTGCTGTAGATTTTTTGGGATTTTTGACATATAATATCATGTCATCTGCAAACAGTGAAAGTTTTACTTATTTCTTTCCAATTTGTATGCCTTTTCTTTTCTTTTTTTCTTGTCTAATAGCTTTAGCTAGTACTTACAGCACAATGTTGAATAACATTGAATTCAATGTATGAATAACAGTGGATATTCTTGCCGTGTTCCTGTTCTCAGGGGGAAAGCTTTCAGTCTTTCTCCATTGAGTATGATGTTAACTGTGGGTTTTTCATATTTTCCCTTTAT
Source organism: Tamandua tetradactyla (assembly GCF_023851605.1). Taxonomy (NCBI): domain Eukaryota; kingdom Metazoa; phylum Chordata; class Mammalia; order Pilosa; family Myrmecophagidae; genus Tamandua; species Tamandua tetradactyla. The sequence goes on along the minus strand of NC_135327.1, from coordinate 192,658,770 downwards.
CATGCAGAGGAAGTTCCTTCTATTCCCATCCTTTGAAATGTTTTCATCAAGAATGTTGAATTTTGTCATATGCCTTTTCTGCATCAATCGAGATGATAATGTGCTTTTTCTGCTTGATTTATTGATGTGGTGTATTACATTAATTGATTTTCTTGTGTTGAACCAGTCTTGCATATGTGGAATAACCCCCTATGGCCATGATGTATAATTCTTTTAATATGCTATTAGATTCAATTTGTGAGCATTTTGTTGAAGATTTTTGCATCTATATTCATTAAGTAATTGGTCTGTAATTTTCTTTTCTTGCAGTATCTTTGTCTGGCTTTGGCATTAGGGTGAGTTGGCTTCATAGAATGAATTAGGTAGCTTTCTCTCCTTTCAATTTTTTTGAAGAGTTTGAGCAGGAGTGGTATGAATTCTTTCTTGAATGCTTGGTAGAATCCTCATGTGAGACATGTGGTCCTAGATTTTTCATTTTGGGAGAGCTTCTTGATGAGTGATTCAATCCCTTTAGTTGTGATTGATTTGTTGAGGTCATCTATTTCTTCTCAAGTCGATGTCGGCTGTTCATACTTTTCTAGGAAGTTGAAAATTCTGTCTATGTTTTCTAGTTTATTGGCATATAGTTTTTCATATTATCCTCTCATTATCTCCTTTATTTCTCCAAGATCAGTAGTTATGTCCCCTCTCCCATTTCAACTTTATTTATTTGCATTTTCTCTCTCTCTCTTTGTCAGCCTAGCTAAGGGTCCATCAGTTTTATTGATTTTCTCAAAGAACCAACTTCTGGTTTTGTTGATTCTATCATTTTCATGTTCTCAATTTCATTTGTTTCTGCTCTAACCTTCATCAATTCTTTCCTTTTGTTTGCTTTAGGGTCAGTTTTCTGTTCTTTCTCTAGTTCTTCCAGGTGAATAGTTAATTCCTTGATTTTTGCTCTTTCTTCTTTTTTAAGATAGGCATTTAGTGCAATAACTTTCCCTCTCTGCACTACTTCTGCTGCATTCCATAAGTTTTGATATGTTATGTTTTCATTTTCATCAGATATTTACTGATTTCTCTTGTAATTTCTGCCTTGTCCCACAGGTTGTTTTAGAGTGTGTTGTTTAGCCTCCATATATCTGTGAATCTTCTGGTCTTCCTCCTGTTATTGATTTCCAACTTCATTCCATTATGATCTGAGAAAGTGTTTTTATGATTTCAACCTTTTTAAATTTATTGAGACTTGCTTTGTGACCTTACATGTGGTCTATCCTGGAGAATGACCCATGAGCACTTGAGAAAAATGTGTACCCTGCTGTTATGAGGTGTAATGTTCTGTAGATGTCAAGTCTAATTCATTTATCATATTATTCAAAATCTCTGTTTCTTTATTGATTCTCTGTCCAGATGTTCTATCCATTGATGAGAGTGGTGTATTGAAGTCTCCAACTAGTATTGTAGAGCTGTCTACTTCTCTCTTCAGTGTTGTCAGTGTGTGCCTCATGTATTTTAGGGCACTCTGGCTTGGTGAATAAATATTTATAATTGTTATGTCTTCTTGATGAATTGTTACTTTTATTATTACATGGTGTTCTTCTTTGTCTCTTTCAGTTATTTTACATTTGAAGTCTAATGTGTCAGAGATTAGTATAGCTACCTCTGCTCTTTTCTGGTTGTTGTTTGTGTGAAATATCTTTTACCAGCATTTCAATTTCAATCTATTTTTGTCCTTGGGTCTAAAGTGGTCTCTTGGGTCCTGTTTTTCAATCCATTCTATCAGTCTGTATCTTTTGATTGGTGAATTCAATGCACTAACATTCAGTGTTATTACTGTAAAGGTAGTACTTCCTTCTACCACTTTGTCTTTTGGATTTGTTCTGTCATATCTTATTTTCTTCTCTTACTGATATCTTCATTGCTACACTCTTCTCCAGATATCTGTCTCCTTCCTTTTCCTATCTGTGTGTAGTGTTCCCTTTAGTATTTCCTGAAGAGCTGGTCTCTCAGTCAGAAACTCTATCAATGTGTGTTTATCTGAGAATATTTAAAGTGTTCCTCATTTTTGAAGGACAGTCTTTCCAGTTTTGGAATTTTTGGTTGGCAGTTTTTCTCTTTCAGAATCTCAAATATATCTGCCTTCTCACTTTCATGGTTTCTGCTGAGAAATCTACACATAGTATTATTGAGCTTCCTTTGTATGTGTTGGATCACTTTTCTTTCACTGCTTTCAAAATTCTCTGTCTTTGATAATTGACAGTCTGTTAGTAAATGTCTTGGAATAGGTCTATGTGGATCTATTCTCTTTGGGCTTGCTGCACTTCTCAGATCTGTAATTTTATGTTTTTTATAAGAGATGAGAAATTTTCAGTGAGTATTTCCTCCTTTATTCTTTATGCCTCCTTTCCCTTCTCTTTTTCTTCTGGGACACCTATAATGTGAATATTCATGTGCTTCATGTTGTCATCTAATTTCCCAAGACCCTCCTTGCCATTTCTTAATCTCTAAGATATCTTAGACATCATGTATATCTTACATGACAAATTCCATCACATTTTCCTTTAACCATTTGATTTGATTAGAAGCATGTCTCCCTACAAATCTTCACCCCAATTATGCAAATCAAATCAAATGATAAATGTACCATTTTGCACTTAGATATAATCTCAACTCACCTATATTGGGAAGTTGGCATAGTCTTTCCTTCTACTTCATCATTAGCCAATGCCTCTCTTGTCTCTGCCCCTTTCAGCAGTCACTCCTAGCCTGAAGTGTCTCTTTTTATGTTGTCTTTGAAACAGTATCTTCTACCTGGCAGGTAGTCTTCAGCTTCACATTCAGCCTTCCTGAAACATATTAGACACTGAGACAAAGGAAAGCACTTTGAATGATCTTGACTTTGTTAGCATTTTAAATGAAAAATAATTAAAAAAAAACTTATTGTGGAAGTAATATATATCCTGTTATTAAGATAATTAAGAACATTCAGACAAGCAAAGAGGAAAAACAAAGTTCCCCATAATGCCACCCAGAGTCTATGACTGTTAAGACGTTGATGTGTTAGTTTGGTGGTTTAATGAAACAAATCTGATACATCCTATATGGTCCACTCATTCACTTTTGGCCTTCTTCAAAAGATAGGACTGGGGTCCCTGGTCCAGATAAGCCCTGAAACCTAGTCTAGCCTCTCCAGAACATCAGATAGTTCCATCTCCCTACCCCATACTAGTGACGAATTCTTCCAATATAAAAAATTCAGAATTGCCATAGCCTAAACTACCCCAATGAGAGGTATGGAAAGATCAAAGGTGATGGTGGAATTATACACAGAATATAGGACTTAACAAATGAATATGAATGCTGAATCATTAAATTGATATCTGTTTTAGTCTCCAGTATTTTAGAGCAGCTACAAATAAAAACCTAAAATTGTGAAATTGTAACCCATGTCAAAGTCTGAAATATGTTCTACGACTAATTGTGATATGGCTGTGCTTAGAAATTTATAGCACAGCAATATGTTGTATATATTGTTTTTTTGTATATATGTTATTGTTCACAAAAAAAGCAGGAAAAAAAAGTCGATTGTGATGATAAAAAAGTATTTAAGCTTGCTAGTGTCCTATATTCTGGAGCAGCTAGAAGGAAAAATATGAGAGGATCGTATGGTAGCCCATGACATCTATACTGTAATCACTTTTTGAAGAGTGCTTTGAAAACTATTGCTTTTTTATTTCTTTGCTTTGTATAGATGTTACACTATACAATAAAAAAAGTTTTTTTGAAAAAAGGATAGGACTGGGCTGTGATAATCTTTCATCATCTCCTTTTTTTTTTGCGCATGGTCTGGGAATTGAATCCAGGTCTCTGGCATGGAAGGTGAGCATTCCACCTGTGCACCTCCTTTTTTTTTCCTGTGGGGTTGTTATGTTTTTATTAGAGAAGTTATAGGTTTATATAAAAATCAAAAAGAAAATACAGGATTTATGTACCTCCTCTCACACACAGTTTTCCCTACTATTAACAGGAATTAATGTTGTAACTTTGTTACAATTGATGAAACAATATTATTATAATTATACTATATATAATGTGAACTCACATTAGAGTTCACTGTGTTGTACAGTCCTATGTTTTTGTTGTATTAGAGAAGATTAGATTTACAGGAAAATCATACAGAAAATAGAAAGTTACATTTACCCAGCTCCATTATTAACATGTTATATTAGTGTGGTAACTTTGCTGCAATTGATGAGAGAATATTATTATAATTGTACTATTAACTATAGTCCATAGTTTACACTAGGCTTCACCATTTGTGTTGTATAGTTCGATGACTACTTTTTAAAATTTTAATTCTAGTAACATATACACTACCTAAATTTTCCCCTTTTAATCACATTCACACATATAATTTAGTGGTGTTCAATTACATACATGATTTTGTGCTATCATAGCCACCAGCCATCACCAAAACTATTCTGTCACCCTAAACAGAAACTATGTACCAATTAAGCATTATTCCAGTTCCTACACCCAGTAGGACCCTGGTAACCTACATTCTAGTTTTTGATTCTACGAATTTCCATATTCTAATTATTTCAATCACTGAGATCATACACTTATTGCCTTTTAAACACAGAGATGTAACTAATGATCATTTTCATAGTAAAGACTAATTTCCTTGGTTCACATCAAAATACTCCTGGCCTATGAAGTGTTCACGACTTCTCATTCTCCTTCTTCTTGTCTTTTAATGCTAAGTAGCTTTCCCTGACATTGAGAATAGATTTAAATCATGACTGCCTGCAGCTGAGCCTTTGCTCTCAGGCAAATATTGCTGACCCTTGCACTTCATATAGCTGTTCCCAGGCAAAAACTGTTTAACCCTATTCTTGCTCTCTAATGACTGGCCCCCAAAATATCCTGAGCCTATGGCATGTGTTTGTTTGGGGCACTATGCAGCATGCTGGGTGTGGGCATATGCAAGGAGCCAGTACCTATTGCAGCAGGCAGGCCTTTCCATCTTTCTGGTTTAGCTGTGCTCTCTGTGAAAAATCCCCAAACCCCCTCTCCTTGCAGGCAAGTGAGATAAGGTTCATTTCCTGGTATAGAAACCCCCTCCCCTAGCCTTCAGGAACTGGTAAAAATGCACATAGGCAAAAGAAGACATTCCTGGGGTGGGGACCCCTCAATGGTTCAGCTCTGGGCCATTCTCAACTTAAATCATCCAATTGTGTACCTTGTCTTTATAATGTCAAAAAGTCTATAAAAGCTAAGGTTGCCTTTTGTTCGGGGCTCAGACTTTTGAGGTGACTTAGCTGGGCCCTTGTGCGCACAAGCTAATAAAACCTGCTTCCTGAAACTGCGGATCCTTAGTCTCAGCCTGTTCTAACTTCATGGAATGTTCCTGGAGGCCTGCGGCCTCGTTCCTGGTTTTCACGCTACATCTGGGGGCTCGTCCGGGACATGAGGCAGGTGTACTGTCACCTCCCTCGCCCATGGTGGTGGTGGCGCCCTGACTTGAGACCTGACGGAATCCAGTGCCGGCAGCGGGGCATTTCCCCATCTCTCGGATTCCTGAACTCCCTGGATGGGGCGCCTGTCACCACCAGAGCAGCAATGGATCCGGGACAGTTTCTGGAACCAGGTTTCTGGGAGCACCGCCCGTCTGTCTGTTTCTGGGAGCACCGCCCATCTGTCTGGTAAGCACTCGAGTGCGTCAGGTTATCAGCCCACTCATAAAAGGCTAGGGGGGCCTGAGTGGAAGGGGAGCCTGATCAACTCCCAAACTACCTGAGTACCGGTCTCCAGTTGGAGGACCAGGGAAAACGGAAGTCTTCAGGTTCAGTTCTGGAAAGGGCAGTGCAGGGGGGGAGTGTTGGAGTGTGTGTGTGTGTGTGTGTGTGTGTGTGTGTGTGTGGCAGTGCAGGGGGGGAGTGTTGGAATGTGTGTGTGTGTGTGTGTGTGTGTGTGTGTGTGTGGCGGTGCAGGGGGGGAGTGTTGGAGTGTGTGTGTGTGTGTGTGTGTGTGGCGGTGCAGGGGGGAGTGTTGGAGTGTGTGTGTGTGTGTGTGTGTGTGTGTGGCAGTGCAGGGGGGGAGTGTTGGAGTGTGTGTGTGTGTGTGTGTGTGTGTGTGGCGGTGCAGGGGGGGAGTGTTGGAGTGTGTGTGTGTGTGTGTGTGTGTGTGTGTGTGGCGGTGCAGGGGGGGAGCGTTGGAATGTGTGTGTGTGTGTGGAATTGTGTGAATTGGAGGAAGTCCTGGGCTGTGCACCAGGCCATGAGTGAGTTCGGATTCTGCAAGTTTGTGGCAACCCTCTTATGGCTCAGGGTACAACCCTGAAAGGGGGTGGGGGGCTGGCTGGGGGTTTAGATTCCCAATGTCCCCATGGGGGACCAGCCAGACTGAAGGAAGTAAGTTTATTCAAAACCCTTTGCTGTTTGTCTGCAAACCCTCCCACTAATCACTGGTGCCGCAGATGTGAGAGGTGAAGTCAGTAAGGCACAATTGAAATGCATGATTTCTAATTAAAAAAAAAAAGGCTTTCACTAATGACTGGGGAATCAAGCTGACCCCTGACTGACTTAGGAAACTGTATGAATTAAAGTGGACCACTTTAGGAAGAATAAAAAGAAGAAATTTTCTTATATTACAGCTTATCATTACTCTGTCTTACAAACTAAATCTTACACATTTCAGGGTAAAAGGAAAACATCTATGTAAGGGTTTTAAAATTGATTTCATGAAAAAAATCTGTTCTGTATGTACAATTAACATTGCCATTGTGTAACCTTGGTAAAACAAACAAAATAGTTAAAATGTGCACTCTAGCTGGGAGGACTGGCTATCCTCTCAGAAGGAGGTGTACTTTAATAAAAATAACTAGGTCCCACGAAGCTCCTCTTGGTCCCTAGCCAGTTCCCAGAGGACCAAACTGGGCCTAGTCAAACAAGCTAATTAGAATTTGGCCACTACTCTGTGAAGTTATCATAAAAAGAGTAAAGAAGAAAAAAATCTTATGAGAAAGGGACAGTACCTCATCAAAATCTTGTGCTTTGCTATGTATCTTAATAAGGAAACTCTGAATGCTGTCCCCAAAATTGCATGGATTTTTACTGAAAGTTATAATGCTGCTTCTGAAATTCTCCAGTACTTCTCTTCATGTGGTAACGCCATCTTATCTGGTGATGTAACTATGCTGAAAAAATCTGTTTTTATGAAACTGAAGTCAGTGTTGTCCGCGAATCCGAACCTATAAATTAAATGGCCCCAAATATCACGTTGTCTTTTATGTACAAAATTGGCACTGGGAGCAGGATTCGCATTTCAGCATGGCTTCATAGTAATAGAGATCAATGAGACAAGCTTTAAAAATTTATGCAGAAACTGTGGAATATGTTCTTCTAAATATTGTGATGGTTTATTAGGACCATACTTGATAAATTGAAAGTTGCTGTTTTCTTGTCTTTTTGTATGCAGAATTGTTTTAAGTTTAAATATTTTGTCTCCCTGGGTTATACTTTCTGGTGCTTTAAGACATTTGGGAATTTTTATGTCAGTAGGCCCTCTTCAAGGTTTACTTAAAGTGAATTAATAGTAAGCCATGGGCTTTTAAAATAGATTAGGAAATAATGTCATCTTTTTTTAGGGAAAAATATCCTCTAAGCTCAAAATAAAAAAAACCAAGAAATCTCAGGATGGGATAATTTACCTTATTCCTCACTTGCAGAGGAATGAGCAAAATGCACAGGACCCTGTAAAAATTGAGAAAATAAAATAAAACAGGAAAAGCCTATGAAAAGGAACTGGTGGAGTTACAGGAAAAACTGTAAATATTGCAGGATCAAAATTTTGTTTTTGAAGAAATTGTTTTAATTATCAATCAATAGCTGAGAGGGCCACAGTCCATATAGCCCAATATAAATGTAAGAAAGATAAGGTAAAATTAACAAAGGAAAAGTACATATGGTATTAGCCACTGCCACTGTGATTAGAACCCTGATAAATAGGATATAAATGTATAGAATAAAGCAGATAATAGAAATAGTTTTAAATAAAAAAAGGTTTGTCAGGAAAAAATATATATATTAATTATCTGGATGGTCAAAATTGCTGATGTGGGGTCTGAAGGAGTGGTATTGGATTATGCAGATTGTATAAAATTTATAAAAATTGGCACCAACCCCATCATATAGACTGCTTTTTAAGAGTTTAATTGGCAAACTGGAAAAAGTTCTATCTTTCTGGCATTGGTTGTGCAAAGGTATAAGCAGTGCCCTGCTGACACTGTGGCTACAAAACAATCAACTCTAGTATACTTCATAAAGCAGAAAGCTGGGAAACATGGGAGACTGGAATACAGGGAAAGGAAAAGCCAAAATGAACAAACAACAAAAATTTTTATATGTTGGAATTTCGGTTGTGCATTAATTGGAGTGTTTTGGGTATTGAACATTATTATAACAAATTTAATTTTCATGATAACTGTGTATAATGAAATGTTTGCTTGAAGTGGTAACTTAAGTTTGAAGGATATAAAGGATATATATATTTTTTTTTGCTGAGAGGAAAACAGTAGTTTTGTCCTAACATGAAGTAATTGGCTGTTGCAGAATGAAAAATGTGGGACAATCCGTGAATGAATATAATAAGTTATCAGAGGTTTGTGAAGGGAAAATTATGATCAAAGTTAAGAAAAGTTTTAAATGAACTAAAAGCAGAGGTATTAAAAATGGTATCCAAACTCTTTAGCATCTACCCTCCCTTACCTGAGGTCAAACCAGGAAACATGGCAAGGGTAAAAAGCTGAAGAGGAAAAAAAACTAAAAAAGAGGCTCCCTCCAGTCTTAATAGAAAGGTCCTTACCTGTCCCAGCCCCCGGGACGATCAACCAAGGCTCCAACTCCTGTGAGGGAAGAATGAAATGGGACAAAGAGACGCGAAGAATGGCAGCAAGACAAATATTCTGATCAAGCTGCAAAAGTTTATTGAAAAGTCTGGGTATATATATATACTCTAGGAGAGGGGGTAGCTAGTAGGGATAGGTGACAATCTCTGATTGGGTGAATAAGGACAAAGGGATGATTTGGGATTGGTGACTGCTGTTGCTAGGGTGGAGGGCAGATGTACAGTTAGTACTTTTAGCATGAACTTTTGGTGCGAACTACTATTACTTCCATAAAGAAGGCTGATTATAGCTTAGGCTGTTCTTTGTTTCAGCCCTGGTGGCCATGTTGCATGTTTCCGGCATCGCTGAGGGTGGATTTTATACATGCTACCTTAATTGTCCCCAACACTTACCATGTTGTTTTAGTAATCCCAACAGCTGTCAAAGCCGTGAGGCGCATCCTATAAATTCACCACTCTTAGGTCAAAAGGGCCACTGCAGACCACCCCTGGAAGTGCACCCCTGATCCTGAACACCTGAGATGTATCGTCCTCCGGGAGCCACTGTGCCCTTCTCCATCACAGCTGAGATGAGCTGACCAGCCCGCGACTGAGGCCAGAGTGACCGTCATTGCCCTACTCTAGCTCACCGGAAGCAGCTAGTCAACACACGGCCGAAGCCTGAGGAGACCTCTGAGCCCTGCCTCAGTCACCCCGGAAGCTGACTGATCTATGAAGGGCCAAAAATTAGAAAATCAACACATGGACATCCCGGCCTGCCGGGTCTGTGGACTAACTCTCTTTTCTTGTTCTTTGTATTTGTCTTTCGTTTAGTAGTTTCAGCCCTCCTGGAAATAGGTCTCCTGGAGTTCTTCCTGAAAACCAACTTTACTCTAATTTGATGGAATCCCTCTTACCTGGGTAACTTCCCCCTTCCTAGCTGCTGCTCAGTGTGTGTGTCTACACTAATATTATAAAAAGGTTTTTAGGATAGAAAGTAAGTCACTGTTTATAAGAGTTAAGAGCTTGATGTTTAACCCCAAGCTTGCAGACACAAGTCTATGAGGAAATGCAGATTTGGGATTTCAGGATCTGGAACTACAATAGAAGCTGAGATATGCAGATAAAGCACAATGAGGTATGGAAAAGACTTGCTTAAGGGAAATTAACATCCTAGCCTTAGAAATATTTACCTCCCGGAACTTGTTTTTGCATTGTATAGCTTTTGCATGCAAACAACCTTTATCATCTTTCTTGCTAGTAAATAATTTTGTACTTGACTAAAAATATGCACCAGTATACTATAATCCCACCTCACCAGGTTCAATAATGCTGTTTTTGTTACTCTAGGATGGCAAAAATTGAGAAGGCCTCCTGGGAGCTGGTGCTAACTTTATCTCTTGCCCAAAAGTTATGAGCTAAGCCTTCACTGAAGAAAAAGAAAAAACATGGGCTCCCAAAAGCATGTAACCAAAGCTAATGCCCCATGAGCAGGTGAAAAAAACAAACCCAAAGCAGGTACTGGGCATAGAGGCCAGGGGGCATAGGCTGTCAAAGAGACAGATCAGACCCTCTCAGGGGTTGTTACTGCTCCCTCACCTGCACACCTCATACCACCCTGTTTGGCCCCGGAAGATGGCTGGTTAGCCAAAGATGGGTAAGATTCCTCAGGGGAGGAACAACCTAAGACAGGCACAGTCCAAAAGGGGCCATCAGGAGAAACCTTGAGGCCAACAGAGGGAGAACACAGACCTTTACCCCCCCAACTTCACTGGGGCCTAAACCCTGCATAGCTACATTGTTTCCCATGCCCAGCTCAGATCAGAACATACCAACACCTGCAGCAAATAAATAAAAATGAAATATAAGTGATGCTATAACCCCTCCCTAAAAGTCGGGGTAAGCATCAAAGGGGGGAAATGTAGCAGGCAGGCCTTTCCGTCTTTCTGGTTTAGCTGTGCTCTCTGTGAAAAATCCCCAACCCCCCTCTCCTTGCAGGCAAGTGAGATAAGGTTCATTTCCTGGTATAGAACCCCCCTCCCCTAGCCTTCAGGAACTGGTAAAAATGCACATAGGCAAAAGAAGACATTCCTGGGGTGGGGGCCCCTCAACGGTTCAGCTCTGGGCCATTCTCAACTGAAATCATCCAATTGTGTACCTTGTCTTTATCATGTCAAAAAGTCTATAAAAGCTAAGGTTGCCTTTTGTTCAGGGCTCAGACTTTTGAGGTGACTTAGCTGGGCCCTCGTGTGCACGAGCTAATAAAACCTGCTTCCTGAAACTGCGGATCCTTAGTCTCAGCCTGTTCTAACTTCGTGGAACGTTCCTGGAGGCCTGTGGCCTCGTTCCTGGTTTTCGGGCTACACTATAAACTGGAAAGAAAGCAAAATTGATAGGGAGGTAGATATGGAAGCCTGTGGCTGGTGGAACTAGACATCCGAGAACAAAGACAAATCCAAAGATGAGGCTGATATTTTTCTCAAAATTCATGCCTAGCAGGAATGTGAAGTCTGGGTAGTCAGGTAAACCAAAGCATGAAGGATCAGGAGCTCTCGAAGATTAAAGCCAGTCAAAGGATCAGGTTTTCAGAATGACAAAACTAGGAACCCACACAAGGAGACAGAAAAAAGGCTGCAGGTCTCTGCATGAAGAAAAACACAAAGCCTGGCGTCAGAAAGTCTTCCTATTTACTTCTCTCCAGGGTGGGACAAGGCTTGGAGACAAGCTCAGTTTCTTAGAGAGAAGTCCACAGAACAGAATGACTTCTTATATATATACCTTGGTGGGTAAAAATATACAATTTCATACTGAAAAATTTCAACTCACCATGATCTAGGGGTTAAATGACACACAAGAATATCCAGTGGGCTGCTTCTAAGACATGTTCTCCCAACAGAGCCTTCCAATCTCCCTTGGGAAAGTGAATCAGTGTCTCTCTCCTTCAACTAGGTAAGCCCAGTACAGGTACACAATAGACAGTCAAAAATGTAAATGAATGGCTCCTTAGGAAATAATGATTAACAAAAAAGTGGCAGTCGACCCATCTTAGAATCATTAATTTACCTCAGGTTTTCCTGCGGCATGTAAAAGTTACATGAACCTTGCCTACCATTAGAATGGATCCACACAGTAGCTGCCCTCCCATCTCAGCCAGCGGTCACCCCCAGTCCCTTTCCCATCGAGCAGGAGGGCTTTATATTCACATTTCAGGGGCTAGAAATTCCCCCCCAACATTCTATAAGCCTAAGACCAGTGAACTCCAACTTGCATTTTGGAAAAATAATTACTTCTGCTGGATGCTGTCAAGGAGGGCAACAATTCACCACCAATCAGTGAAATCAAATCGCACATATCCCCAGAGGCAACCAGAGGATCCAGGAAGGGCACTTTGCAATACCACCAGTGAGGTCACAGCTGAGTATAAAATGCCTGGAGCAAACTGGAGCTGAGAGAGGGGCCAGTGGTGGCTGTGTACTGGGCAGCACCCTCCACGCTCATTATCTCCATCTGCTTCTGTCTGCTCAGATTAGAATCCTAATGTGAATTTACAGAAAGTAAGCTGGAGCTGGTCCTCCATGTAATTCAGATCATGTTGCCTGCAGCTTTTAGGAACACAAACGAACAGAGGGGCTACTATTACTACTGAAATGTTATTAATGGCATTCATTGGAAGGTAATAATAAATTGCCTTATCCTCACCATATGGCTGGAACTGAATTACACCTAGAAGAAATGATTTAAACGTTCCCAAATCAGAATTAATGTCTCAGATCATAATGAGAAACAACCTTTTTTGAAAGAAAAGGTGGTTGGGACTTTACTAAACCAAGACGCAAAAATAAAATTTGTGGAATAACATCATTCAAATTAGGTGAGTTAGGTTTTTAGTGTAGAACCATATCACAAAGGTAAAAATCGTATAAGACTCAAAAATTGAAATGGTCATTTAATTGAGTGATTTCCCCTCTATTATTTTTCTATAATTATGAGGGTTAATACAGGAGTCTCTACCTGGTTGGCAGTTTCATAAATCACCAGGGATGAATTTAGCATGTTGATTGAAAATCTTTTTACATAGGATACTGGCTGTTTGTTGGCAGGAAGGTCATGCAGTGTGGCTTAATCCTTTAGGATTAGTTAAAATGGTAGAAATGTTAGAATTTCTGGGCAGTACCAAACAGGCTAGCACACGAGAGGTGCTTTGAGAACTGCAGACCATTTTAGAAGATCAGATTGCATTAAAGTTAGTTTGCAATGCACCTTGGGGAATTATGGGATACAAAAGCAGCTCCTGGGACTTGATTGGCATATGTGCCCTTGGGCCATAAAGGGAAACAAAAAAAGCAGAATGTGGGACTCCCCCCCCCTTCCAAGTCCTTTAGATTACTTTGTATACTGCTGGCAGAGGGTTTAATGGGCCCAGTACCACCTTACCTTTTAGGAAGAGGAAAGAAGAAATATTCTGTTTTTTTTAAAAAAAACTACTTTCATGGGTGGTCGGGGATAATAATGACTGGCAGCTGAACTGGTAACGCTGTTATAGGTGATATTCCAAACATTTGGGTAGAAGCTTGAACCTGCAGCTTTAAATTCTGATTCTCATTTTGCCTCTTTGCTTCTCTGTCTTTAGCATCAAAGAAACAGGCATCTCAGAGTATTATTTCCTAAACTGCCTCTAAAAAGGCTAAAATCTTAAGTTAGGAACACCTAACAGTTTGTTCACGACCAGTGGATCTAGGTGAGAATACATTAGAGAATTCCTAGGGTGGAGGAAGTTATTCCTAAACAAAGAATCCCCTGGATTTGGACTAAGGAGTGAGACAGTTGGTTAGCCTGGAGGTGAAAAGAGCCAAATGTACAAGCCTATCGTTTTTTTAATAACCCAGGTTGGATTCAGGGAATGTCTGTGCATCTTCTTTGTTTAGTGCAATTACAGTGAGACTTCTTCATATAATAGCAGAGAGGACAGGTGCCGAGAAAACAACCCCTTAGGAAAACTGTAAAATTCTCCCTTTTGAGCAGAGATCTGAATTGTTCTGCCACTGCTCAGTCTGAGCTCAAGGGCTCTCTGCCCCTAGCTCTGCAGACAGTTTTCTTTTTTTAATACAAGATGATCTCTACGTGTCATGACATTGCAGTCTCATCAGCTAGAGCCCCATTTGGGAACAATGCAAATCTCAAACCTGCTTCAGTTATGGAGTCCCACTGGAGGCCCTTATCCTGAAATCCATTTATAAAGAAAAGAGATTGCACAACCCTGTCCTTGAAAATGTTAGCCTGAGAATGCCAGTGGTGCAACAGATGGCCCTCAATGCGCTGTGAGCAACAATGGCCTCGCCAGGCCTGTGGTTCTTTTCGTGAAATTCAAATATCTGAACAATGATGGTGCTAGTGAAAAGTGCACCTTCAATCCCATGAGTTCATCAGTCCTCAGTCCTGGTAGAAGCAGGGCAGTTACGGGCCTTATTTATGACATAAGCTTGAGTTTCCCAGGTTGCCCTACTATGGACACGCATGGAACTGGAGATACGGATAGGGACGTGGGGGGCTGGAAATAACTCTTCTAGCAGAAAACTATTTATTCCATTTGCACAGAATACAGAAAGGAACTGAGGGAGCAGAGAAACCAGGGCAGCTCATCGGTGTTGCTGAGAGCGGAAAAACTCTCTCTGTGAGTTTTGAAAGCTTTTTACTCTAAGAAAAGCAAATCTGCAGTTTAATTTCAAATAATACATCATTTAAAAACCTTGGATTCTTTCAAATTACAAAATTTTGTTTGTGAAAGGAAGAGTTTGAGGTTTCCCTTTAAAGTAAAGCAAAAAAGGGAAAACAAGGTTTATCAACCACAAATGACTATATTACCGTCATATAATTCAAAACATGTTTTACTTTGTTTAAATTAGTAATTAGTTAATATTAATGCTTTACTCATTTAAATGCATCCGGATAGACAATATGCTTCATCTAGTAGATGCCAACCAGCCTCTGTCTTTGGCCACCCGGGCATTTGCACAGTGGACCCATGAATGGCAGAGAAGGAGGTATGTATGGTCCCAACAGAATTGGATCCCTTTCACCAAGGCAAATTTAGTTTCTGCTACTGATCTGCCAATTGGCAGTAGAGACAGATTCTGAGCTCCAGGATATCAAGCAAGGTATGTAAAATACTCGTCAATATCAAAATGTCAACTCCAAACTAAAAATTAGAAGCAGTTATAAATTATACCAGATACTCATTTACCAAACTAGACAACTAATTACAATTATGTTCATCAATGCATGTAAAATAAGTAGTTCCACATAAAAATGAATCTATAAAAAGGTACATCAATAATCATAAATGCAAGATATCATTACTCCCCTATTTTGGTAATCATCTGAAGCAACCACAATTTTCAAATCAGAAATTTCACCTTGAAACCAAACGGTGGGATGAATACAGTATAGTTGAATGTATTTTCAGGTGTGTCTGTTTTTTGAAGCACAGTGTTCAGTCTTGCCAAAGAAAAAGAGGGGAAGATTCAGAAAAATGAAATCAAGCAGTATTTGTTTTATTATAATAGCAGATAGTGGAAATGTTATCTGCATTGTCCTATCTGTATGGAATCTAGAAGAGAACAGTTAGTATTTTAATAGACATGCTTTTGACAAGAATTTGGGGCTTAAATGTTTATCTTTGATAAATTAGTTTTACTGTCTGATTACGATGAGAGGAAGCTCACAGTTCAAGGCAGAACCAGTCTCTACTTGGTTTAGGTCTTTCATTTTACATTAAAGTAGGGTCTGATAAGAACATTCTTGTACATACTCTTTTCTCTGGGGAGACAGAATGAATTATGTGGGCAAATCATTGAAAATATAGATGCTCTTCATTTAAATTACTTGACAGTTATACTACTGGGTAATGAAAAACCCTAAAAAATAATTTAAATACTCAAGATTGCTTGTCAGTAATTTTGAAGGAAAGTTTGGAACCACAGTTTGAGTTTTCTTTCACAGAAGCCCACTCATGTTATATCTACTCAAAAATTTTAAATTTAGTCATTCAGAAGTATTGGAAAAATAGGTCAGGGAAATAAACCATCTGTAAAATTTGTAAGCCAGATTTGAAATGTTTCAGAAACAAATTCTCTCTTTTAGTTCTGAAAAACATTCTACAAGCATATAATATGCTTTTGAAATTGAATGAACATAGTCTTACATTAAGGAAATTTCTTTTCTATAATTCTTATGAAAAGAAATAAAAACAGAAAATCCTTAGAGTTTATGAGTTGACTAGAATGAATGAAGAGCTAGAAGCTAAGTCTGAGTGAAAGGAGAATGAAAGGAATCCTAGGGAAGTTTCCAAATTTATTTAGCTTGCTAAAATAAAAGGTAACAAGATGAATAAAATATGAGTTAATTTTTAGAAATGTTTTTGTGCTCTTTTGCAATACCTGGGATAGTAGTTAAATTGATCACAGTTCTCCGAACTACCACTTTCTTTCCTGGTTCTGACATATCTCCCCAGATGCTTTTTGAGTGGTTTTTTTTAACTTAACCTCATCTAGCAGTCATGAAGACATTTTCTATATTTAATTTAATTTAATTAATTTATTTCTTTTGCATGGGCAGGCACCGGAAATTGAACCCAGGTCTCCGGCATGGCAGGCAGGAGCTCTGCCTGCTAAGCCACTGTGGCCCGCCCTCTATATTATATTTTAAAGCGTTAGCATTTTTTCATGGTATTTTGGTTTTTCATCCCTTTGGAATCAATTTTTGTGTATGCAACTGATTTTTTTGTAGAATGATCCTACTGCCCCAGCACCATTTATTCAAAACTCCACCTTTCTCCACTCTCTGCCATTCTGTCCTTTACCAAGTCTATAAATATGGAGATCTGTTTCTTCCTGTGATATGTTTTATTAGTCTATTTGTCTATCTGAGTCAATATCACACAGGCTTAATTATCATGGTTTTATAATGTCTTGGTATTTATAAAAGAAAATCCTTCCATATTTTTCATCTTCAAGAATGTATTGTCTATTTTTGGCTATTTGCATGTAAACATTCATTTTAGAATTGGTGTGTCAATTTTTACAAAAAATATAAAAACAGATATTTTTTGAATCATACTGAATCTATAAATCAATTTATTGAATAGGGACAGTTTCAGAACATTGAGCCTTACAAATCCTGAACTTGGCATATCTTTATTTTTAAGTCTTCTTTAATGTCTCTCAAGGCAAAATTTAAATTTTCTCTGTTAAGTTCTTACACATCTTTATACCTAGAACTGTCATGGTTTTTAATGTTATTGTAAATTGTGACTCTTAAAATTTAATTTTCTAATTCTTTGTTGCTTGTAGATTAGACAATTCATTTTCATATATTGATTTTGTGTTCATCCACCTTGCTGAATTCTGACTAATAATTTATCCATGGTATGATTTGCAAATTTAACAGAGAAAACTATATCATCTGTGATTTTCCCCCTTTTCAATTTCTTTTACTTGCCATATCATGTTAGTTAGAAATTCCAATATAAAGTTGATTAGAAGTGCTCACAACAAGCAACTTTGTTTTGTGCTGATCCCGAAGAGAAGGATTTCAATGTTTTAACATTAAGTATGAGATTTATTGTTAGGTTTTTTGTAAATGCCCTTTATCAGGTTAGGGTTTTCTATATTCCTAATTTGCTATGGGTTTTAATCATGGATAGAGGTAAAAATTGTATCAGAATAATTTTTCTGCATCTATTGAGATATTTTTCTTCTTTACTAGTGTGTACATGAATTAATTTTGCAATGCTAAATTAACTTTTAATTCCTAGGATTAAAAAAATAATTTTATCTATGTATATATATATATATTTAATATATATATATATGGATTTGGTCAATATTTTATTTAGGATTTTTCTATTTATATTCAAGAATGAACATAGTTTATTCTTATTAACATTCTACAGCATGAATTAAAAGGCAGTATTTTTATTCATTCTACTGTTGATGGACTTTTGATATATTTTTGTTTTTACCTATTATTAACATTGTTCTAAGCATTCTTATAGGTATCTTTTGGTGAACATGTTTGTCTTTTTGTTTGATATATACTTAGGAATTGAAAAATATAACCTGTGACTGATATTCTAATATATAAAGTCTGTATGTATTTCTGCTGTCTTTTTTTTTAATTATTAATTAACGGAAAAAAAGAAATTAACCCAACATTTAGAAATCATACCATTCTACATATGCAATCAGTAATTCTTAACATCATCACATAGATGCATGATTCTGCTGTCTTTTAATTCTGCTGTTTCTTGCTCATGGTTCCTTGTTTCCTTGTATCCTTGGTTTTCTTTGGACATTGCTCATAGATAAGAAAAATAACCTGTGGGGATTTCTCTAAGCCTGAGATGAAGAACCTTTACTCCAAAGATGGTTTATATTTACTTAACCAGGTACTTGGGTACTGCTATATAGGACCATTGCAAGCCTGGTTAGTAGCTTGAGGTTCTGTCAACCACGCAAACTGTGAGAACCTAGCCTGCAAATTCATGCAAGGATTGCCCTGGGCCACAATGTCTTCTGTCACGTTTTATCTTCTTTTGTTTTTTCTCTACTCCACTTAGTGCCACAGCAAATCTTCTTGTGGTCCTTTGGGGGGGTGGGACCTAGAGTTTAGTTGGTTCATCCTTTCCATTGGGCTGGGTCCTAAGTAGAATGGTGAGGATATCCTATCCAAGTCCCCAACTTGGGTGGGTCTTAGGCCTTGACTTCTGTTCTCCTCTGTGTGATTCCCCTAAGCCAGAGCAAATGACCTTAGGGTCAAAGCAGCTTAAGTGCCCATTGTTTTATTTTGTCCAGATTCTCGGTTTCCCCTGGAATTTAGCCAGGCTGTTTTCCCTTCACCCATCTTGTATGCTCTCTGATGCTTTAACATTTTTTCCCAATAAACAGAACTTCTGGTTGTTTTCAACAGAGGGGTTAAAATTACCAACTGACAACGATTATTAGTGGAAATTATCTTTTTATTCATTTGAATTTTTTTTCTTTATTTCTGTATTCCTCAATGAGCTGATGATGATTATCTGTTTATATTTATGAATCGAGGTCTAAGTTGATTAAGATAAGTAGCTCTTCATGTTTTTCTTCTCCCAGATCCTCTCCTGTAAATAGGATTGCTTACTATGGATTGGTGAAAACATGTGATGAACAGATAAGTGGGTTCATGACACAACAATCATCAAATAAAGACAACTATTACTTTGGGAGAGTCGTGCTTTAATAAAATTTATTTCCAGGGGGAGCTACCTTCCTTCAAGGTGAAGGGCAATATTTACTCAAGTTCTGATAGCCTCCTTGCTGTACGCTAGTACCCACGCTTGGGACTCTTCCCAAGCACGACTCATGACTCAATGACTTTTAGTTTATTCAGAGAACTGCTCATTTTTCCCAGGGGGAAATGCTTTAGCCAGCTATTCTGTAAACACAATTTTGTGTGGTTGGAAACAGGGAGATATAAAATGGGTTAATTTTAAGAATATGTTTTTCTGGGGTATGTACACTGATAGAAAAATAATCTATCTTTTCATAATTGATTTAAAAATTGATCTTAAAAATTGATCTTTTCATAATTGAATTGGAGGGTTGTGCAGTTCTATAATCAATTAAAAATATATTACTCTGATGATTGACCCATTGTCTTCTCTTGTATTTTTTAATTCTAAATTCAGAGTTTTTGTAGGGAACAGCTTTTATCTCTGCAATATCTTCCTACTATGAATTGTGTTTTTTTGAGGGGGTGCATGGCCAGGAATCGAACTCCTATACATTTTTTGACCTGTGGATTTCTCAGCTTCAGTTTCTCTGTGAAACTAATTTAATCTACTTTCAACTTTCCAGAAATTCCTCAATATGCCTGCCTTGCTAATAATACCATTTCTTCTTCTTCTTATTATTATTATGTATTTAATATTTTCTAGATATCCTTACTTTCATTTCAATGAGGTTTGGATAAGAATGACCACTAAGCCAAAGTTTTTAAGTGTTCTTCTTTTGGTTTCAACTAAATCTATGACAAGGTTTAGTGTAACCTGAATATAAACTTGATACCCACTTGGCCCAGGCTCAGCACAGAGTCACATTCAAAGAACAGTCTAATTAACAAAAGAATTGTAAAAGATAATCCAGTTCTTTTTTTTTTTTTCACCTCTCAAGGAGCAATAAATGGAATCTACATCATGATTCCCACTTTCCTTTCCTCTTGAATTTCCCACTCTCATGGCTGCTCTGGGTTATATACTAACCAAATTTCCCAAGCTCTTTCAGATATCTAGGCCATGATATTTCCTTTTGCTTTCTCACATCCTGTCAATCTTTTCTTTTTCTTTTTCTTTTTTTTTTTTTTTATGTAGACTGCTCAGTCTCTAGTTTATTTTACTTTTATCTTCTCCACAACAAAGGAGGGACTCATGAAGAAAGAATGGCTCCTTTCCTTATTTCTCGAATCCTATGTTAGCCTACCCATTCTCTAAGGACTGGGCTGGCAGAATAGAAACTGGGTTGCAAGGCAGAGCTTTTCTATAGTGTAGGAGAGGGTCTGGGCCCCCCGAGAATGATTGTACAGATGGTTTTCCAAACAAAGCTTCCTGCCTGAAGGGTCTTGCAGGGAAATGTTTGCCAAGGGGAAGGGCTGCCTTCTAATCCACACAAAGGCGTTAGGGTTAAGAGCAGTGGGAAAAGACAAATGACTTTTGTAGTTGAGAAAGGAAGAGGCAGAGCATATTTAGTTTCCTAGACTGCTTAAAGGAGACACCATGAAATAGGTCAGGTTAAACAACGGGAATTTATTAGCCTACAGTTTGAGGTCAACAAAATATCTAAATCAAGGCATCTGCTTTCTTCCCAAAGACTGGCTAGTGATTCTTGGCTCTTCTGCCACATGGCAGGGCACATGGTGCTTCCAGTTGAGCGTTCCCTTTTCTTCCTAGTTTTGTTGCTTTTGGTTTTTGGTTCTGTGGCTTTCTCTCTTTCCATCTGAATTTCATTCACCTATAAAGGACTCTAACAATAGGATTCAGAACCATCCTAAATGAGGGAATAACACCTAAACTGAAGTAGCCTCATCAAAAGATCGTACTTACTGTGGGTCCACATCCACAGGAATGGGTTAATTTTAAAAACATGTTTTCCTGGGATACATACAGCTTCAAACCACTACAGATAGGAAGACTAAAAGTTTTTAAAAAATCAATCTTCTCATAATTGATAGAATGTAAATATATGTTTTGTTTAAATATATTTCCCACTTTTCTCCAACCGAAATGTAGCGCGAAAACCAGGAACGAGGCCACAGGCCTCCAGGAACATTCTGCGAAGTTAGAACAGGCTGAGACTAAGGATCCATCGTTTTGGGAAGCAGGTTTTATTTGCTATGACCATGGGGCTCAGTGAGTAACCTCAAAAGTCTGAGCCCCGAACAAAAGGCAACCTTAACTTTTATAGACTCTTTGACATGTTAAAGACAAGGTAAACAATTGGCTGATTTAAGTTGAGAATGGCCCAGAGCTGAACCGTTGAGGGGCCCCCATCCCAGGAATGTCTTCTTTTGCCTATGTGCATTTTCACCAGTTCCTGAAGGCTAGGGGAGGGGGTTTCTATACCAGGAAATGTGCCTTATCTCACTTGCCTGCAAGGAGACGGGGTTTGGGGATTTTCCACAGAGAGCACAGCTAAACCAGAAAGAGGGCAAGGCCTGCCTGCTACATTACAACACATACATAGAATAACAAAAGTCTAAGATTCTGGGCCTAGTCCCTCAACAGGTAATTTCCGTGGGCTCCTGACACTTCTTTTATGTTCTCCCCCATTTCCAAATACACAAAATGGGAGCCCTACAGGTTATTTTTACATCCAACGGTTCTAGTTTTTTGTCCCAGTCAAACCCTGGACTTTCCTCCAGAGTGGGAGAACTGGAAGGCTTATGACAGGGATTGTGCATTGTCCTTTGTAAACTGGGGCTATCACAGGGTGATACTGACAATAATTTAATCTATAAATGATGTGTTGTGGGGAATGGGAGAAAACTCTGTGGTCCTAAAAGTGGAGGGGTGAGAGGACAGATCAGAAAGGGGAGGCTGGAGATAGAAAGCTCCTGCTCCTCTTTTCCCTAACATCAGCTTGCTTATCTTCACTTCTCAGGGGTGAGGAAAAAGACAGTGGTGTAATGGGTCATGATTTAGAGGATGGATTAATTAGGTTCCATCATCAGAGATGTTAACTGAATAAGGACCCTGAATTCTAGGTGATGCACTATTTCTTCATCCATCCAAGGCTGGAATAACAGTCTTTGCAATTTGTATTTTCCCAGTACCTGAATGTGACCCTGGGATTGCAGGTGAATAGAAGAAGAATTCAGTTTTGCCTCCTAATGTAGCTTTAGTCTGTTGCTGGGGAGAATGGTGGGAGTATATTTCTGGTCCTCTGATGAATGGCTCATCAGTGAGTACTGACTGGCTCAATTTAAGAGGGTTCCTGATGTGAGATGAGTTCACAAATTCATTGTTCTTGATGTTAATTTCTGAGATATGCTTTTCTATTTTCAGTATAGAAAAAATAATTATCGTATTTTTGTCACTCCTGTTAAAGAGGGGAAAAGGAGAAATGTACCAGGTCCTCAGTTATGTGTGAAAGTTAAGAACAATCAAAATGAAATTTATTTCATCAAAAGGAATAAGGAAATCTTCCCACTGCTGTGTAGAATCAGGAGGTGAAATAACAAAAGCCAAAAAAACAGCTGGAGACCAGTAAGTAACACAAGGTAAGTGCAAAGAACTTTAAATTAGGTTAGTATAAACAATAGGGGGTTATTCAAGTCCTTGCCTCAGGAAAATCATGAACAAAGTGAGCATTTGTGATTATGTTTGTCTCACTGAGAGACCAACCCCAGGAATTGTAAGGCTACAAAGCTATCTGATCGTCTTCCTGTATCATCTAACCCTGGGATTCTCCGTGACATTTTAAACTGCTCATTTTAGAGCAAATCAAATGGAGTATACAGTATTCATATACACAGCACATTTGTAGCACATAAGCTGAAAAGACGAATGCATTGAAAATGCATTCAAAGAAAAAAGATCATGCCTGTTATATTCATGATTTATTATTAGAGGGGTGTTTTCATAGAGTATTAAATTGGAAGGGCCTGAAGAAATAATAATGTGCAGCTGTGCAATATTTGAGACATACTTTTTTAAAAAAGTATTCATTGTTTATATGTTTATTATACTTGTACACAAAATTATTTCTTGTTTATCTGTTTATTGAAATTCACATTCAACTGAGCGTGTCCTGTATTTTTTATTTTCTAGGTCTGGCAACCCTACCATAGGGCCTTCTCCCCAGAATATCTGCATAATCTACTATATAGAAAATCTTAGGTCACTTAAGAATTCCATTTGTCTACTCTCTTAGAATTTAAAAATAGAAGGGAAACTAGATTTTTTTTTAAAAAGGAGAAAATTACATATTCAAAAACTTGGAAATAGAGCAAAAGAAGAATAGCATGTCCTTTTAATGTCATCTGGGGCATTATTTAATAGGTCTAGCTGAGGATTGTTTATCTATTTAGGGCAATGTAGTTGTTTGTCTTGTTATCTGTTAATGACTAAAGGGCCAGAGTCTATGAAGTTATATGTCATCTTTGAGATATTTGTCTGGTATAGATGCAAATATTTTCTGTCTGGTAGAAAAGATAACCTGAAAAGTTATTGATTTATTGCTTTATAGGACATTAATCACCTTGTATAACCTAAAACTCTTATTCTAACATTGTCTTTTCAAATACCTATAATATCCCATTCCTCAAATTGTTCCTTGAACCAATTTTAACATCCCGTTGGTTCATGTGTTAATGAGTTGAATAAATATTTAACGTGAGTTTAATCTCTATTTGTATATGAATCACATTTTCAACTTTTTGAAATTTAACTTTGGTGCCTTTTTAGAGAGAAGAACAGTTATGAAGTCTGAGGATGTGCACTGTGACCATGTGGTGACTTTTCTGGCATAAGCCAAGCTGCATGGAAAAAAAAGCCAGGTTTGTGGAGTGAAATCCATTTTTTCTCTTTTGCAGAAAAATGCAGCTTGGTTTAGATAATGGGTAGAGAACTAAGCAAATGTAACTGAATGGGAATGCCCAAGTGTTAAAAGTCAATAGCAATGGATAGTTTCAATTTTCTTTATATTTCCAGATTTATAAAATGACTATACATATTTATGATCAAAACTTTAAAAAGTTATAACTGAATGATTTTCAAGTTTCAGATTGTCAATCCATGAAGTACCAGTAACTAAGGGACGAGTTATAGGCTAAAATGAAATGATATTAATCCGTGATTAATAAGAGTTGAAGGTTTGTTAGAAGATACCTGAATACACTTAGTTATTTGTATTTCTTTATACTTTTCTATAAGATAATTGTTTTTTATTGGTGAAGGAAATAAATTTTATTTTGTTTCCTTCAAATTTTATTTGTTTCTTTTCACTTTGGGCTATTTTAATAAATTTTCTCATTAAGAAGTATAGTTGGATGAAATTATGACGTCTTTTATACTGTTATCCTTTTCTAAAAAGGCTTAATGATTTAATTCTCAAAGTCTGCAGCCAGGGAACATTGCTCAATTGTTGGCAGCCATCAAACTTTCAGAAATAATTCCTAAGCCATGAGAATAATGGCTCAGGACAGTTGGGAGAAGTCAGTGTCAGGTTATAATTCATGAGAAGAAGAAAAAGATTCAGCACAAGATGATCTGCTGTCTGGTGTCAGTTCTATCAGTAACTAATCATGTGACCTCAGCCCAGATTTCCTTTCTCTGGGTTCTAGTGTCCCTGTCTGTGAAATAGATCATGATATTAGCCGTGGCAGCAGCAATAAGTTTGATTACTTGGCTAAGATGGGTCAACCAGGTTTCTTTATTCATTACTTCTTAAACTATTTCCTCTGCTATTTTAGTTTTTCCTCTCCCTTTAACCCTCCTCTTATCCAAATGCTGTTACTTCTACTTCTATCCTTCAGATCTTTTGCCTCTTCCTTTGTAGTTTGGATAGCTTTAACTTTCTCTGCTCCCTTCTGGGAAAGTTTCTTAATCTGTTCTTCCAATTTACAAATTTTACCTTAGATGCTAACCATCCAAAATGTGATAATATGCAAATGTTATCTTCTAAAATGTGATAGATATTTTTCACATTTATTCTTTTCTTTATTTGTGTTAGGCTGCTACATTTCTGGTACTTATTTTTATAGCTGTAATAGAAAACAAATACAAAGATATTATATCTACATATAATGGAGTGCCCGGGCTGAAATTTTACGCTTATATATATATATATATATATATATATATTTTTTTTTTTTGGGTGTGTGTGTGTGTGTGTGTGCATGGTCTAGGAATCGAACTCAGGTCTCCCACATGAAAGGCGAGCATTCTACCTCTGAACCACCTGTGGCCCCTCCAATAGTTTTGAAATCTCAAAATGAATCTAATAAAACAAAAAACAAAACCAAGGAAAGTGCAACCCTGAAGTAGGCTTGCTCGTTCCCACTTCTCCTGGCATGAACAGAGGTGGCAAACATTCATAAAGATAGACTGACTAAGGTTCACACACAACCAAGAATACCAAACTTTGAGAATTGTCCCATGAGCCCCATTATAAGAGTGGAAAAATTCAACCAATTAAGACTTACCCTGAAAAGAGAAAAATTAAAGAAGCAATCAGAACAGAAATTTCAACATATCAAATATATTCAGAAAGTAAAGGGTAATATTGTGTTAAGGAAATAATATCAAATGGTTATAAAACAAGAGCAGTTCATTAAGGAAAATACAGTTGGTTCTATTTTATTGTGATATATGTACTTCTAAAAATCAAAGTGCTGTGCAAAATCATGTTTAAAAAAAAACCCCACAGTGCTTATTGGAAAACAGAGTTGGGGCCCAACACTCAAAAACTTTGAAGTGTCACATTAAAAAAAAAAGATAAGGAACTAATAAAAATGGCAATGCAGTTTATACATGTTAACTGGGTAAGAAATACATAAAAAAATAAATATGGCATTTTACCTTGAGAAAGACCTAAAGTTTTCTCATAGATGTGAGCATTGGAAGGGTTGAGAAGTGGTAGAAGGAGGGTTATCTGCAAAAGGATAGAAAACTGTAGTGCCAGATGTAGGATGTAGGATGTAGCTCAGAACACACATGGTGAACTGAGTTTCCTGGTTGATGTTTGAGGTATGTGTGTGTGTGCTTGTATATTTACACATATATATTTTATGTATTCCTATGCAGTTTAGCTGAGTGTATATGTGTATTTGCAACTCATTCAGTGTATCTTGTGGACAAAATCATGCACAGGCAGATGTAAAATTTGTATTTTTCTCTGATTGTTCCCTAATATATCAATCAGGTTGGAACAAATTCACATTTTGAAAACAAGTGTTATAGCAAAACTCACTGCAACTTTGAAATGAAAATGCTATAATAGCCAAATTCAAGAGTGAGAGTTAATACATCAACAAAAAATATTTTCAGTCATTTAGAAACTCAACTTACCATTCCTAAACACACTCTGAAAGAATTTTCAGGCATGTATTCTAATAAGAATAATAATGAATTCAGAGTGAAATAGTGAGATGCAAGAAACTATTGTGAACAAATAAAAGTAAGAGCATTATTAAATATGATTTTATTATCTATAAATTGAAAAAATCCCACTGGATCTAAAATTTAAGCTCATATTAACATGAAACTTGCAGGAAATAAGGTGATGGAGGGAAATAAAAGCAGGTTGATTCTCTTCTTGCCTAGGGATTGGAGTTGGGCTGATATAGAAATTTATAGGTTTTGTCAGAAAATATAAAATTCAACAGCAATTCCTGGAAAAATAGTAAAATAAAATATAATCATCAATTAATAGGAAAATAAACATATAAAACTGACCAAAAGCATCAAATAGAATAAATGAATAAAAAAAAAGTACTGAAAATAAAAAATACAAAATAGGATATGAGCTTCTCACCTCTCTCACCTCTGTCTTTGCTAGAGTGCCCACATGTTCTCTTATATATGTACTTAATAAATCCTCTGCTTGCTTACTCTGTGCTGTGCTATACTCTTGAATTCTTTCCCATGGCATGTTCAAGAGCCTGGAAATTGAAATCCAGGGACATATTTTGGCAAGTCAGCCAGGAGTCACTTCTGTTCTCTGGCCTTCTGCACTGGTGAGTAGCAGGAAGTTTGGTGTGTGCTTTCACTTTTTCTTCTCCCTTGGCTTTCTTCCCTATCTCTCCCTCTCTGTCTTCAGCTCTCCGAGATTTCCCCACTCACTTGGCTTAATCTAGGGTCTCAGATGTGGCTTTCCCAGGACATAAACTTCATTCACGCTGAGGCTTTGTCTCCCTCTTCAGAGGGGCCGAGAGCCTGTCTCCAAGTCGCGTAGATCCGAGGAGGCTCAGGGTGACAGGTGACACCAACCCTTGGGACCTGAGGACTTCTTTCTATGTCAAGCAGGAGTTCAGTGGGAGCAAAATTATGTCCCTTGTCTTTCTCTCTCTCTCTCTCTCTTTGGCTCTCCAAGACTTGCCCCCACTTTCTCTTTTCCTCCCCTCTGAGGATACAGACCCTTCCTGCTGAATCTGTTTCTCTTTTCATCTCTTTAACAGTGGTCCTCTCCCTTGCCTCCTTGGTGACCAAGGTGAGAATCTCCTTTCTCTTGGTCTGGCTTTCAATACCTTCTAAGACATTCCATATTTTGTAACAAAATTCTGCGCTAAGGATCCTTATACCAACAAGGTGTCGTCTTGAAATTCTAGGAAGTCACCTCTTGTTTAGGCCTGGGGGAACTGGGTCTATTCCAGTGAGAGTGTCTCCCTCTGAAAAGTCCCAGCTATCCAGATTGAAGTGAGCTAATCCTGTGAAAGCTGGTAAGCATCCCCCCCCCACACCATTTGTCTTAAAATGAGCACACAGGCCAACTTGCCCTCTGCTCGCTCATGGCTTTAGCTCTCCAATCCTTATTCATCCAGAGCTTTCCCAGAGCACAGTTTCACCTTCCCACAAATGCTCTCCAGTGTGGCTGAAATGTTGGTGGGTCTTCTTCTTGAGAAACTACTAGTTTATTGTATAACTGGCCTTTCTAAGGACATTTCCACTTAAGGGGAGCCTGATTTCTTTGCCACATGTTCCTTTCTTCTGGCCCAATCTTGGCAACACCCAGGATGATTCCCTCCTTAGAATCTTTTTTTTTTGTTTGTGGCAAATCCTTTCCATTATCTTAAGCAGTAAGTCAGACAGTAAGTTAAAAGTGCAAATATTTCTAGGTAGACAAGTAAGTCGGCTCAGCAGCATCAGGATGGTACCAGGTCATCTTACCTCTGAATCTTTGAGGACCCTGGGGACACCTGGGGATAGGGAGCCTGATCCCACGGCACCAAGAGATCAGCATTCAGAACAGCAAGCCGGTGGTGACCTGTGACACTGGGTACTGGTACTGAAATCTGCCTTTTTTCTCTTTTCTCTCTTGCTTAGACATGGGTGATGCTTCCAGTATTCCAGCTGACAGTCCATTGGGCTGCCTGCTACGAATTGGAATAATCTTTCCACAGCAGAGCTAAGAAAGAAGAAAAGCTTTATTTTCTACTGCAATACTGTCTGCCTACAGTATTTCCTGGAGGACAGCCTGTGCTGGCCCACAAATGGAGCAGCCGATTATAATTCCTATTCTGCAGCTAAATCTCTTTTGTAAAAAGGAGGAAAGTGGCAAGAAATTCCTTACATACAGCTTTTTATGATCTTATATTAGGATAAATCTATGAATTTGGATTATATTATCTCCAGGAGGACCCTTCAAAATGTATGGAAGAATTTTAAAAATCTGGTATTAAACCTACGTATTTACTTGGGGAGATATGCAAGTCATTCTTTCCTCCTGTTGCACTTCTGAGGAAAAGCGTCAGATTTAGACTGAAGTGCAGGGCCATGCAGACCAACTTGCAGGTCAGCAGCCTGGTCAATATGCAGTAGAGGCAGTAGCCGTGCCAAATGCCCAAATTGGAACTACCAGTGGGGTCAGGCAGACTTGAAAGCCAGAGTCTACAGGACAACTTGTCTATCAGAAAGAATGAAAAAGCACAACATTAAACCTGTAAATTATAATATGTTACAGAGCATAACTCA
Source organism: Tamandua tetradactyla (assembly GCF_023851605.1). Taxonomy (NCBI): domain Eukaryota; kingdom Metazoa; phylum Chordata; class Mammalia; order Pilosa; family Myrmecophagidae; genus Tamandua; species Tamandua tetradactyla. Next base: position 192,629,687 of record NC_135327.1, on the reverse strand, counting down.
GGAGGATAAGGAAAACCCTGCTCTATCTATTTCAGGGAAGGCGAGCGGAGACTCTAAAAAGTATACCCAAGTAGACTCGGAATCCTCAGAAGGGCAAACAATGCTTAAAACCTATTCAATTGGTCAGCAGCTCCTGATATAAGGAGGAAAACCCAGAAACTGGCCTCTGGGTCACAAAACCCTATGAATGGTCTCATGAACACTGCTTTGTTTTCTGTTTTTAATAACCAGGACAGGGCTGCAGAGGAGGAATAGGTAAAGAGAGATAGGAACAAAGCTTGGTTCATAGCATTCACCATTAATGGCAAAAAACTGCCTTGAGGTCACTGAGAGCAGAAGCCAGCTGGATTCTACTATAAGTGTGGAAAGTTGGGGCACTGGAAATATGAGTGTCCTTAGTGATGCTGAGAACCCCCGGGGCCTTGCCCCTGCATGTGGGAAATCTGGGCACCGGGCTTGGAAGCACACCAAGTCCTGAAGGGAAGTCAAGGTTCCCCCAAAGGCCTGAGTGACCACTCCCAAGCAAGACTGAGGAGGAGCAGAGCCATAAGGGGCTCCCTTGATGCTGCCAAAGAACATTGATTTTGACAAGCCCCAGGTGACCTATGTGGCAGGTAAGACAATTTTTTAAATTAATACTTGAGCTACTTACTGTTTTGACCTATCACTCAGGCCCATTTTCCCTGTCAATCTGTCCCATGTTAGGGGTTTAGAAAGCCTAAAGCCAGGACCTTCACTCAACTCCTCCTTTGTCAAATTGGCAACATACTTTTAAATCATCAGTTCTTGGTAGTACTAAAATGCCCCACCCCTTCTAGAATGATCTGTTTCACTCTCTGGGGGCTACCTTAAGACTAGTAAACCCAGCTAGTGTTTATCTCCTTGGTTACCCTTAGGCCCCTACTAGATCAGGGCCTCTTAGCATTCAGGAGATCCTTAAGTAAATAAATCTGTCTGTATGGATGAAATTTCCCAGGGTAGCACATGAATAACCCATCACTGCATGCAAGTTTTCAGCCCTGAATCTTAATGTATTTTTGTATTCCTCTTCACCATAATCTCAATACCTATTTCCTGTCAAGAGGCAGGGACTTAAAAATAAGTCCCTACTCACTTAGACAGTGCTGCCCCAAGGATTTCAAAATAATCCCTATATCTTTAAAAATACCTTAGCAGCAAAACTTACTGGCTTCCAGCTGCCTCAAAGTATGTTTTGCAATATGGTAACCTTGTAAACTAACATATTCCCAACATAAATGAATTTTGTTTGTTGTAATCATTGCTAGCTAAATGAATATGGAAAGTTGCAGAAAGGTTCAAGAAAGTAGATTTTGTAATCATCATTGACTATAAGTCCTAAATGGATATAGAAAGTTGCAAAAGGCTTAAGAAAGTGAATTTTGTATTCATTAAGTCTCATGGTAACTGCAAGGAAAATATTGGAGAATATACAAACTCATAGAGACAAAAATTAGAATACAGGTTACAGGGCTTGAGGAGCACAGAAGCAGAAGAAATGGGAAGTTAAAGAATAATGGGTGTAGGGTTTCTATTTGGGGAGATGGGAAAGTTGTAGTAATGGAAGTTGGTGGGGATACTGCCACAGTGTAAATATCAGTCATCCCACCAAATGTTGTGATTGAGAGTAATTGAGGTGGACAAGTTCATGTTGCATGTATATTCCCACAATTAAAAAAAGGAGAAGAAAGAGCAGCTAAAGAGACAATGACAATAAATGCAATAAATGATCCTGGACAGGATCTAATAATGGAGGAGAAAAAGCCCAAAAGGACATTTTGGGGACATATGAAAAAATTGGAATATAGACTATAAACTTTATATCAATGTTAAAATTTCTTGAACTTGATATCAGCTCTTAAGTGGTTACATAAGTGAATATCCTTGTTCTTAGGAAATGTACACGACAGTATTAAGTGTTCAAGGAGCTTGATGTGTACAACTTACATGTAAGTGTTTGGAAAACGGATGGATAGATAGAAAGACAAATCAAGGATAGATAGAATGGTAAACTTGTGGATAGATAAATAGGATGATTTGGCAAATACAGCAAAATATTAAAACTGGTGGATCTGGGTATCTGGGTGAATAGGGGTATGTTGGCACTCTCAGTATGGGGTTGTAGTTTTTTTAAGACTGTCCGGTAAATTTGAAAGTATTTCAAAATAAAAAGATAAAAAAAAATCAGCTTTGAAGAAGGAAAAAAAGAGGTAATAGCGTGGGGGTTTGATGAGGAGGTTGAAGAGGAGAATGTGAGGTCAGATTTCTGAGCCTACACTAGGCTGCATCTTGAGATTTGTCTGAGAGGGGGTAGGAATGAAAAATGGAACATGAACTAAAGGGAGCTTTGGTTCTGTATCCAGTGGGTAGCATAAAAATGTGGCATTATTATTATTATTATTTACAGAACAAACATTTATTATCAAAGTAACAGTAACTTAATCCTACTTCTGACCTATTAATTTGGATTTATCAAGTATTCCCCCTTCATGGAAAAGTGTTATTCTATTTAACAAGAAAATAATTTATTTAAAAATTTGAAACAAACTCTTAAAAAATGCTTAACTCTTAAAAAAAACCCAAAAACACCTTGCAACTACATTGTTCAACTGTTCCATGCAGGTCCAACAACCAGGTTTTGAGAGTATAAAAAATCATAAGTCTGAGTTAGTTAGTCAGATCTTTTTTTTTTTATTAATTAAAAAAAGAATTAACAAAACAATTAGAAATCATTCCAATCTACATGTACAATCAGTAATTCTTAATAACATCACATAGTTGCATATTCATCATTTCTTAGTACATTTGCATCGATTTAGAAAAAGAAATAAAAAGACAACAGAATAAGAATTAAAACAATAATAGAAAGAAAAAAAAACAAAAAAAACAAAAACAAAAAACCTATACCTCACATGCAGCTTCATTCAGTGTTTTAACATAATTGCATTACAATTGGGTAGCATTGTGCTGTCCATTTCTGAGTTTTTATATCCAGTCCCGTTGTACAGTCTGTATCCCTTCATCTCCAATTATCCCTTCTCTTTTTTTTTTTTTAATTAACGGAAAAAAAGAAATTAACCCAACATTTAGAGATCATACCATTCTACACATGCAATCATTAATTCTTAACATCATCACATAGATGCATGATCATCATTTCTTAGTACATTTGCATTGGTTTAGAAGAACTAGCAACATAACCGAAAAAGATATAGAATGTTAATATAGAGACAAAAATAAAAGTAATAATAGTAAAATCAAAACAAAACAAAACAAAAACCTATAGCTCAGATGCAGCTTCATTCAGTGTTTTAACATGATTACTTTACAATTAGGTATTATTGTACTGTCCATTTTTGAGTTTTTGTATCTAGTCCTGTTGCACAGTCTGTATCCCTTCAGCTTCAATTACCCATTGTCTTACCCTGTTTCTAACTCCTGCTGAACTCTGTTACCAATGACATATTTCAAGTTTATTCTCGAATGTCCGTTCACATCAGTGGGACCATACAGTATTTGTCCTTTAGTTTTTGGCTGGATTCACTCAGCATAATATTCTCTAGGTCCATCCATGTTATTACATGGTTCATAAGTTTATCTTGTCTTAAAGCTGCATAATATTCCATCGTATGTATATACCACAGTTTGTTTAGCCACTCTTCTGTTGATGGAGATTTTGGCTGTTTCCATCTCTTTGCAATTGTAAATAATGCTGCTATAAACATTGGTGTGCAAATGTCCGTTTGTGTCTTTGCCCTTAAGTCCTTTGAGTAGATACCTAGCAATGGTATTGCTGGGTCATATGGCAATTCTATATTCAGCTTTTTGAGGAACCGCCAAACTGCCTTCCACAGTGGTTGCACCCTTTGACATTCCCACCAACAGTGGATAAGTGTGCCTCTTTCTCCGCATCCTCTCCAGCACTTGTCATTTTCTGTTTTGTTGATAATGGCCATTCTGGTGGGTGTGAGATGATATCTCATTGTGGTTTTGATTTGCATTTCTCTAATGGCCAGGGACATTGAGCATCTCTTCATGTGCCTCTTGGCCATCCGTATTTCCTCTTCTGAGAGGTGTCTGTTCAAGTCTTTTTCCCATTTTGTAATTGGGTTGGCTGTCTTTTTGTTGTTGAGATGAACAATCTCTTTATAAATTCTGGATACTAGACCTTTATCTGATATATCATTTCCAAATATTGTCTCCCATTGTGAAGGCTGTCTTTCTACTTTCTTGATGAAGTTCTTTGATGCACAAAAGTGTTTAATTTTGAGGAGTTCCCATTTATTTATTTCCTTCTTCAGTGCTCAGGTATTTTATTCTTTTAGTTGCAATTGTAAATGGGATTCGTTTCTTGATTTCCCCCTCAGCTTGTTCATTACTAGTGTATAGAAATGCTACAGATTTTTGAATGTTGATCTTGTAACCTGCTACTTTGCTGTACTCATTTATTAGCTCTAGTAGTTTTGTTGTGGATTTTTCCGGGTTTTCGACGTATAGTATCATATCGTCTGCAAACAGTGATAGTTTTACTTCTTCCTTTCCAATTTTGATGCCTTGTATTTCTTTTTCTTGTCTAATTGCTCTGGCTAGAACCTCCAACACAATGTTGAATAATAGTGGTGATAGTGGACATCCTTGTCTTGTTCCTGATCTTAGGGGGAAAGTTTTCAATTTTTCCCCATTGAGGATGATATTAGCTGTGGGTTTTTCATATATTCCCTCTATCATTTTAAGGAAGTTCCCTTGTATTCCTATCTTTTGAAGTGTTTTCAACAGGAAAGGATGTTGAATCTTGTCGAATGCCTTCTCTGCATCAATTGAGATGATCATGTGATTTTTCTGCTTTGATTTGTTGATATGGTGTATTACATTAATTGATTTTCTTATGTTGAACCATCCTTGCATACCTGGGATGAATCCTACTTGGTCATGATGTATAATTCTTTTAATGTGTTGTTGGATACGATTTGCTAGAATTTTATTGAGGATTTTTGCATCTGTATTCATTAGAGAGATTGGTCTGTAGTTTTCTTTTTTTGTAATATCTTTGCCTGGTTTTGGTATGAGGGTGATGTTGGCTTCATAGAATGAATTAGGTAGTTTTCCCTCCACTTCGATTTTTTTGAAGAGTTTGAAGAGAATTGGTACTAATTCTTTCTGGAACGTTTGGTAGAATTCACATGTGAAGCCATCTGGTCCTGGACTTTTCTTTTTAGGAAGCTTTTGAATGACTAATTCAATTTCTTTACTTGTGATTGGTTTGTTGAGGTCATCTATGTCTTCTTGAGTCAAAGTTGGTTGTTCATGTCTTTCCAGGAACCCGTCCATTTCCTCTAAATTGTTGTATTTATTAGCGTAAAGTTGTTCATAGTATCCTGTTATTACCTCCTTTATTTCTGTGAGGTCAGTAGTTATGTCTCCTCTTCCATTTCTGATCTTATTTATTTGCATCCTCTCTCTTCTTCTTTTTGTCAATCTTGCTAAGGGCCCATCAATCTTATTGATTTTCTCATAGAACCAACTTCTGGCCTTATTGATTTTCTCTATTGTTTTCATGTTTTCAATTTCATTTATTTGTGCTCTAATCTTTGTTATTTCTTTCCTTTTGCTTGCTTTGGGGTTAGCTTGCTGTTCTTTCTCCAGTTCTTCCAAATGGATAGTTAATTCCTGAATTTTTGCCTTTTCTTCTTTTCTGATATAGGCATTTAGAGCAATAAATTTCCCTCTTAGCACTGCCTTTGCTGCGTCCCATAAGTTTTGATATGTTGTGTTTTCATTTTCATTCGCCTCGAGGTATTTGCTAATTTCTCTTGCAATTTCTTCTTTGACCCAGTCGTTGTTTAGGAGTGTGTTGTTGAGCCTCCACGTATTTGTGAATTTTCTGGCACTCTGCCTATTATTGATTTCCAACATCATTCCTTTATGGTCCGAGAAAGTGTTGTGTAAGATTTCAATCTTTTTAAATTTGTTGAGACTTGCTTTGTGACCCAGCATATGGTCTATCTTTGAGAATGATCCATGAGCACTTGAGAAAAAGGTGTATCCTGCTGTTGTGGGATGTAATGTCCTATAAATGTCTATTAAGTCTAGTTCATTTATAGTAATATTCAGATTCTCTATTTCTTTGTTGATCCTCTGTCTAGATGTTCTGTCCCTTGATGAGAGTGGTGAGTTGAAGTCTCCAACTATTATGGTATATGAGTCTATTTCCCTTTTCAGTGTTTGCAGTATATTCCTCACGTATTTTGGGGCATTCTGATTCGGTGCGTAAATATTTATGATTGTTATGTCTTCTTGTTTAATTGTTCCTTTTATTAGTATATAGTGTCCTTCTTTGTCTCTTTTAACTGTTTTACATTTGAAGTCTAATTTGTTGGATATTAGTATAGCCACTCCTGCTCTTTTCTGGTTGTTATTTGCATGAAATATCTTTTCCCAACCTTTCACTTTCAACCTATGTTTATCTTTGGGTCTAAGATGTGTTTCCTGTAGACAGCATATCGAAGGATCCTGTTTTTTAATCCATTCTGCCAATCTATGTCTTTTGATTGGGGAATTCAGTCCATTGACATTTAGTGTTATTACTGTTTGGATAATATTTTCCTCTAACATTTTGCCTTTTGTATTATATATATCATATCTGATTTTCCTTCTTTCTACACTCTTCTCCATATCTCTCTCTTCTGTCTTTTTGTATCTGACTCTAGTGCTCCCTTTAGTATTTCTTGCAGAGCTGGTCTCTTGGTCACAAATTCTTTCAGTGACTTTTTGTCTGAGAATGTTTTAATTTCTCCCTCATTTTTGAAGGATATTTTTGCTGGATATAGGAGTCTTGGTTGGCAGTTTTTCTCTTTTAGTAATTTAAATATATCATCCCACTGTCTTCTAGCTTCCATGGTTTCTGCTGAGAAATCTACACAAAGTCTTATTGGGTTTCCCTTGTATGTAATGGATTGTTTTTCTCTTGCTGCTTTCAAGATCTTCTCTTTCTCTTTGACCTCTGACATTCTAACTAGTAAGTGTCTTGGAGAACGCCTATTTGGGTCTAATCTCTTTGGGGTGCGCTGCACTTCTTGGATCTGTAATTTTAGGTCTTTCGTAAGAGTTGGGAAATTTTCAGTGAAAATTTCTTCCATTAGTTTTTCTCCTCCTTTTCCCTTCTCTTCTCCTTCTGGGACACCCACAACACGTATATTTGTGCGGTTCATATTGTCCTTGAGTTCCCTGATACCCTGTTCAAATTTTTCCATTCTTTTCCCTATAGTTTCTGTTTCTTTTTGGAATTCAGATGTTCCATCCTCCAAATCACTAATTCTATCTTCTGTCTCTTTCAATCTATCATTGTAGCTATCCATTATTTTTTCTATGTTTGCTACTTTATCCTTCACTTCCATAAGTTCTGCGATTTGTTTTTTCAGTTTTTCTATTTCTTCTTTATGTTCAGCCCATGTCCTCTTCATGTCCTCCCTCAATTTATCGATTTCATTTTTGAAGAGGTTTTCCATTTCTGTTCGTATATTCAGCATTAGTTGTCTCAGCTCTTGTGTCTCATTTGAGCTATTGGTTTGTTCCTTTGACTGAGCCATATTCTCAATCTTTTGAGCGTGGACAGTTATCTTCTGCTGCTGGCGTCTGGGCATTTATTCAGATTTCTCTTGGTGTTGGACCCAGCAAGGTTGTAATATTTTTCTGTGAAATCTCTGGGTTCTGTTTTTCTTATCCTGCCCAGTAGGTGGTGCTCGTGGCACACGTTTGTCTGCGGGTCCCACCAGTAAAAGGTGCTGTGGGACCTTAAACTTTGGAAAACTCTCGCCGTCCTGGGGGTTCGCTAGCCGAAGCGGCTTGAGCCGGCCGGGGTCCGAACGCAGGGAGGGTTGCTGGTCGCCGCAGCCAGGGAAAGAGCCCGTCCGAATTTCCTAGTCGGCCCTGGGCAACAAGCGTGGCGGGAGGGCGCCAGCGGCAGCGGCCCGCCCGAGAGAGTGCACGTTCCCCGGGAGTCACGGGGTCACCGTTCTCCGCGGCCTGGGGGTTTCCGATCCAATTCTCTCAGTTGGTCCGGGGGCTGCGCGTGGTGTGGGCGCCAGTCGCCTTGGTTTCAGGGGACCACCTCTCCAATTCTCCCAGCCGGCCCGGGAAGGGGGAAGGGAGTAACTCCGGCCGCTTGCCACCCCGCCCGGTAAGGCCCGCGCGCCTCGGCGATCTCACCCGAGCTGCTTCTCTCAGCCAGCCAGCCGTTCCAGGATGGGGTACGCTGTCTTTTTTATCTCTGTTGTGGCTTTGGGCGCTTTCTGTATCGTTTCTACTCCCCTAGTAGGTGTCCTGGAGAAGAAACTAAGATCCGCGCGTCTTACTAAGCCGCCATCTTCCAGGAAGTCCTCAGTTAGTCAGATCTTTGTTTAAAAAAAGTCTGATCTGCCAACTTAGCATTTTCCACTGGGAGCAGAAACCCTCACAGGCTTCACAATCTTTTGTTCAGGCACTGCCTTTGTCGGAGACTTAGCAGCAGCCATTGCTGTCTTTTTAGATGCTTGCTTAGCCTTTTTTGGCAGCCTTGATAGCTTGCTCTCATTGAGCCTTTTTAACTTCCAGTTTCTGATTCCTCCAGACCATTATATCAGTAAGAGATGCTCCAGTGCTAGCCCTCTGGAATTTAACTTCAGGGTGAATTATTTTCTCTCGCGTTTCTCCTGACTGTCCCTTTTTATAGCTTTCTTCTGTAGAGGATGGTCCAGTTTATCTACCAAGGGTTTCTCTTGGAAAGGAATGCTGACTTGCATTTTGCATTAAGAAATTGGAAAATTATTTGCATTCATTTCTTAAGGAGGAATTTATCTTTGGTTGCTTAGCAAATGCATTCCTCTTACAGGGTCAAATGCCAGTGTGTTTTAGTAAAGCCCAGTGTTGCTTGATTATTTTGTCCTTCCCCTATGTATCTCATGTAAAGGGGAATGTCTGATACTTGTATCAGAGATATATTAGTGCCATGTTATCTTAATCCCAATGTATTGCACTGGACAATCTAGAGACATAGAATAGAACAATGCTTCATCATTAGTGGTCATTAAATCATTGAGGTTTAAAATCATTTACTTTCACTTCATAAAGGAAATCTCTAGGGAAATTAAATGAATAGTTTTACATTTTCTTAGTCTTTTTAATTGGTAAGATATTCTTATTCCCTTGTTTTCCCATCCCAAAAGAGATTAGGTAAATCTTAAAAAAAAACATATCTGGAGACTTTAGTAGCCAAAGGATGTTAGCTACCTATGAGAAACCTTTACTCCTAGGAGGAAATTATTACTTTATGGTTTGTTTTGTGCCCAACACAGTTCTTTCTAGTTTTGTCTATGGCCTAAACTGTGAAAGAAAATAATTGGAAACGCTATGATGAAAATAATAGAGTGATTCCTCTTGTTGCTATAGTGACAAGAATAAATTGAATCCATTACTATGAAAAATGCCCAAAAGGGTACTTTAGCATTCCACAGTGGGTATATTTGTTAAGAATTTTAATCTGTCAGCTTTCATCAAAACTGTGCAGCCTTCAGAGAAATATTTATCTGTACTTTTACTGATTTTAATTATTTTGGAAAAAGAAACAACAGAGAAGGAACAATCATCATTATATTGAAAATTTAAATAATTTTCTGAAAGTAGCTTGCCAGGTATAATCCTAAAAACACACTTCAGTTTTGTTTCCACCAGCATGAAAAATGTCATTGTCAGCACCAGCTAGAGTTTTGGATGATTTTTCACATCACTAATAATCATTAGTATGTTATGGGACTCAAAAGGTCTGGTCTAATGCCTGATCTAGAAACCAGAGGCTGTGCATTCCAAATCTCATTTGGCACGAGATACTTAGTAAAAAGAGTCTATAAACCCTCAGTGCCTCTGCTTCCCCTATTTAGCTTTTGGCTACTGGTATTTGAATAATGTTGATAGCATGAACTGAGTGCCCTGAGCTAAGGACTTGACACATGTCGTCTGCCTTCACAACAGCTCCTAACATGTAAATACTATGGCCCTAGAATTCCTGTAGTGCTCTTGCCTGTATCATTTCTAACCTGAGTCACACTGTTGGCGTCTAATTATCTGGGCACCTACTGTGATCAGCACATTCAAGACAGGTATGGCTTGCCTGACTGGCTTATGCAAGAGTGCTGAGAAAAGCAACTATTTAACTTTTTGTTTCATTTTATTTTGTTTGTTTTGCTGTCTTTCTGATTTTGTTTTCTCAGGTTTTGAAACAGTTCTTTGATCTTTGGTGAAGCAAAACTTTTGGGTACAGACCAAAAGCCCGATTCTACCCTGTGTCTCAAAGAAGCACCTTTCCTGGCACCCAGAAGAGAAGCATATCTTCTGTCACCTTCTAATGGCTTCTTGTGAAGTCAAATCTGTGAATACAGGGAATCTTTGAGAACCCGTAAGCCTATGTGATAAATGTTACCTCTACTGCTTTCCTGTGTAACTACTGAATATGGTTAAACTTTTTCTTTCTTTCTTTCTTTTTTTTTTTTTTGATAATCACAGTAATGAGTGGGTGGGCCATAGCGGCTCAGCAGGCAACATTCTCGTCTGCCATGCAAAAGACCTGGGTTCGATTTCCGGTGCCTGCCCATGTTAAAAAAAAAAATGTAATGAGTGCATATAGTTAAAAATAAAGTAAAATATTTCTACAAACACCTCTCCTCTAATTTATCCTTGCTCAGCTATTAACCTCTGTGGTAGTTTGAGGCTGTGTGCACCCCAGAAAAATATGTTCTTTAATTGAATTCGTTCCTGTGGGTGTGAACCCATTGTAAGTAGGGCCTTTTGATGAGGCTGTTTCAGTTAAGGTGTGGGCCACCTCAGTAAGAATGAATCTTAATGCTATTACTGGAATCGTTTATAAGTGGAATGAAATTCAGAGAAAGAAAGAGAGAGAAAGTCACAGGAATAAAAAAGCTGAACAGCAATAGAAACTGGAAGAAAAGGGAGTGACCAGGAGATGCCACCACATTCCATGTGTGTTGCCATGTGACAAACTAAGGACTGCAGAGTGCCAGCAGCCAGCCCCAGAATGCCAGTCCCCCGGGAGAAAGCATTTTCTTGTTGACACCTTGAGTTGGACTTTTTCCCAGCCTCAAACTGTGAGCAAATAAATTCCCATTGTTTAACCCGACCCATTTCATGGTATTTGCTTGAGCAGCCAAAGAAACTAAAACAACCTCCATATAAATAATTACTATTTCCTGATTTATCTCTTTTAGACATTACCTACTGACTTCCTATTATTGGATATGAGATTTAGCGCAATACCATTCCCACTCTCCCATTCTAGTTATATCAACAATCAGTGCACATATTATCACAGTTTTGCCATAGTGTAACATGATCGTCTGATGCTCCTTTTATCCATGATATTGAAGATAAGTGAAAAATATGGATTAAAAATAAATAAATAATAGGGGGAACAAATGTTAAAATAAATGGAGTAGATTGAAATACTAGTGAACAATGAAAGGGAGTGGTAAGGGGTATAGAAAAAAATAGGGGGAACAAAGGTTAAAATCTATTAAGCAGATGGAAATACTAGTGGCCAATGAGAGTGGGGGGTAAGGAGTATGGTATATGTGAGTTTTTTCTTTTTTCTTTTTATTTCTTTTTCTGGAGTGATACAAATGTTCTAAGAAATGATCATTGTGATGAATATACTACTATGTGTTGATATTGTGAGCCACTGATTGTACATCATACGTGGAATGTTTATAAGTTAAGAATGTTCATGTTTGCATGTTGTTGTGGTTTGATAATACAAGATACATTTTTTTAAAAAAGAATAACCTCCACAATAAAAAAAAATGTTGTTTAAATATTTTTCTTCATTTGTTGGTTTGGTGCACGGTCATGTGAGTGATAGTTTCACTTACCAGCATATGGGTGTCATTATGCGCTTTTGCTTCTTACATCAAAATAGAGAAGCTTTCAAAGCTAAACAGGATTTTAATCTATTTCTGACTGCTTACTTCAACTCTTTGTCATTTGTGAGTCTTTAGCAGAGCTTATCAATATTTGTCACATTCATTGCTCTATTTTGTTCCTTGCCTTCTATGTGTCTTTTTAAAAAATTTTTTACTCTATAGTATAACATATATACAAAGTAAATAAATAAAAAAGCAACAGTTTTCAAACCACTCTTCAAAAGTAGTTACAGGAGAGACCCCAGTGTTTGTTATGGGCTACCATATGATCCTCTCAGATTTTTCCTTCTAGCTGCTCCAGAATATAGGAGGCTAGAAGGCTTAAGTTTTTTTTATCACCACAATCAACTTTTTTTTCTTTCTTTTTTTTGTGAAAAATAACATATATACAAAAAAAGCAATAAATTTCAAAGTACAGCACAATTAGTTGTAGAACATATTTCAGAGTTTGACATGGGTTAAAATTCCATGATTTTAGGTTTTTACTTCTAGCTGCCCTAAGATACTGGGCACTAAGAAAGATATCAATTTAATGATTCAGCAATCATATTCATTTGTTAAACCCTATCGTCCCTGTATAGCTCCACCATGACCTTTGATCTTTCTATCCCTCTCTTTAGGGGTGTTTAGGCTATGGCCATTCTAACTTTTTCATGTTGGAAGGGACTGTCACTAATATGGGGTAGGGAGATGGAACTATCTGATGTTCTGGTGAGGCTGTGCCCTCTAGGTTTCAGGACTTATCTGGTCCAGGGACCCATCTGGAGGTTGTAGGTTTCTGGAAAGTTACACTAGTGCATGGAACCCTTGTGGAATCCCCAACCAGGACCATTCCAGCCAATCCCAAAGAACACTTAGGGCAATATATAGGAGGAACCCATCCCACAGAGATTCATGTCTCTTGTACTGAATGTATGACTCAGCTCAGAGTATCAGATTCTTTTGAACTGCATATGCATCAGCGAAGGCCTGTCTCTGTTTTCTTACTGGGGCAGTACAAACACACAGAAGATCTGTAACAATTCCATCCATGAGACTATTCTTTGGTAATCAAAGAGTAGACATTTGGGCTCAGATAGTGTTAGGGACATGTTGACTTAACTACAGCATCCTTAGAATCATATGCAAGTGTTCTGGTTGCTCCTTCTCCAGTAAGTTATTAGAACCGTGGATATGAGTAGTTCCCATAAGCTGTCTCATCCCTGCTCTGTCCAGATTCGGTTGGTTCAGGGATGCTGAGGAAGCCTTATGACTTGCTCTTCTTTGCTGGTCAGCATCCAAAGCTCTCTCCTTAGCAAACAGCCTTTGGCCAATTATGCATGGCAAGGTCTCAGTTGAGTCCTTAAACAGAGAGCTGGGCTTTTTCAGATCTCAGTCTATGTTAAGAAATAGCTTTCAGTCCTCTTGATTTGCCTGGAAAAAAGCAAGGCAGTGCCATACTCTGCAGCATCTCACTCCTAATGCCCTCTAGGCTCTCTTCTAATAGGCAGCGAGGCAGAACACTGTTAGTTTCCCCTGCTCCTAAAGAGGCCTCCTTAAAATGCAGCAAAATAGAGCCAATCAATACCCCCTGCAGTGTACAGGTAACAGCCCTGTTTCTAAAGGACTTGGTAACAACCCCTTAGCTAATATGCTTCCCTGCTAGAAACAGAAAAACATGAAAGTAAAATCCTAAATTGAGTCCTTGATATCCCCTAGTTCCAAAAGGTAAATAAAACACTTTTACTTCAGCCTTGATTTACAATATGCTTTCCATACCTGAGAAAATTCCCAAAATTAAAAATCCAAAATGGATTCTGTTGGAAAACATGCTTCTTATCTGGTTCAGCTATTTAATACCCTGGTCCCCAAAGAAAACTAGGCCATTTACTCAGGTATTCGTGTACTGAGCAAAAGGGAATAACTAGAGATTTGAGGACTACTGGACATGGGGTCTGAGTTGATGTTGATACCCAGAGACCCGGATTGTCTTCATGAGAGTATAAATTGGCACAATTTCCTCAGAAAACAATTTTGCTTTAATTAGTAAAGTTGAGTATTTATACAACTCGAGTTACACAAGGACTGTAATGTGCGGGAGTATTAATATCATTGTTTATAACAGTAAAAATTCAGAACAACCAATATGTATGTCAATAGTAGATTGGCTAAAAGAAAATTTGGTAAACCCATACAATGGAATAATTTATAGCAGTGAAAATGCATAAGGTAGTTTCACATATCAACTGGTCTCAGAAACTAAAGTAAAAACAACAACAAAAGCTAGTCACTGAAGGATGCATCCAGCAGGATTCAATTTACATAAAGTTGAAAGACAGGCAAAAAGTCAGCAATGTTGTTTAGAGAGACACATATGGAATAAAACTGGAAGAAAAGTAGCAAATCAGTAACATAAAAGTCAAGATAGTGGCTACCCATGGTGGAAATTGGAGAGGATGGAGGGTGTGATGGAGATGAGCACACAGAGGATGTCAAAGTCCTTAGTCCATTACCTATGCTGGGTAGTGGCTATATGGGTGTTTCTTATTGTTTAAACAAATTTATGTTAAATTATATATTTAAATTATATATGAATATATCTTATAATCACTGTAGGCCTGGTGTATTTCACAATTTTAAGCAAAGGAAGAAGAAAGGGGCATTATGTAGTGTTTTTGGTGCCCATGTGAAGTGAATTCAGCCCTGCTTAGTGTTATCTGAAAGGAGAAATAAGTAAATGGCCACATAATTTCTGCAGTGTCTGCTCTGGACTCCAAATCCTGATTAGCTATGAGTTAGGCAGGGGTTTTTTTTTTTTTTTTTTTTTTTTAATTAACGGAAAAAAAGAAATTAACCCAACATTTAGAAATCATACCATTCTACATATGCAGTCAGTAATTCTTAACATCATCACATAGATGCATGATCATCATTTCTTAGTACATTTGCATCGGTTTAGAAGAACTAGCAACACAACAGAAAAAGATATAGAATGTTAATATAGAGAAAAGAAATAAAAGTAATAATAATAATAGTAAAAAAAAAAAAACCTATAGCTCAGATGCAGCTTCATTCAGTGTTTTAACATGATTACTTTACAATTAGGTATTATTGTGCTGTCCATTTTTGAGTTTTTGTATCTAGTCCTGTTGCACAGTCTGTATCCCTTCAGCTCCAATTACCCATTATCTTACCCTGTTTCTAACTCCTGCTGGACTCTGTTGCCAATGACATATTCCAAGTTTATTCTCGAATGTCCGTTCACATCAGTGGGACCATACAGTATTTGTCCTTTAGTTTTTGGCTAGACTCACTCAGCATAATGTTCTCTAGGTCCATCCATGTTATTACATGCTTCATAAGTTTATCCTGTCTTAAAGCTGCATAATATTCCATCGTATGTATATACCACAGTTTGTTTAGCCACTCGTCTGTTGATGGACATTTTGGCTGTTTCCATCTCTTTGCAATTGTAAATAACGCTGCTATAAACATTGGTGTGCAAATGTCCGTTTGAGTTTTTGCCCTTAAGTCCTTTGAGTAGATACGAGTGGCTAAACAAACTGTGGTATATACATACGATGGAATATTATGCAGCTTTAAGACAGGATAAACTTATGAAGCATGTAATAACATGGATGGACCTAGAGAACATTATGCTGAGTGAGTCTAGCCAAAAACTAAAGGACAAATACCATTGCTGGGTCGTAGAGCAATTCTGTATTCAGCTTTTTGAGGAACCGCCAAACTGCCTCCCACAGTGGTTGCACCATTTGACATTCCCACCAACAGTGGATAAGTGTGCCTCTTTCTCCGCATCCTCTCCAGCACTTGTCATTTTCTGTTTTGTTGATAATGGCCATTCTGGTGGGTGTGAGATGATATCTCATTGTGGTTTTGATTTGCATTTCTCTAATGGCCAGGGACATTGAGCATCTCTTCATGTGCCTTTTGGCCATTTGTATTTCCTCTTCTGGTAGGTGTCTGTTCAAGTCTTTTTCCCATTTTGTAATTGGGTTGGCTGTCTTATTGTTGTTGAGTTGAACAATCTCTTTATAAATTCTGGATACTAGACCTTTATCTGATATGTCATTTCCAAATATTATCTCCCATTGTGTAGGCTGTCTTTCTACTTTCTTGATGAAGTGTTAGGCAGGGTTTTGGTGGTGCTGAACTGAGACTCTATAACTTTCCAAACTGTGGAGTCCAGGATGGCTTCCTGCAGAAAATGAAGCTTCTTATACTATGATGTAGTATGATTGTTATGCATTCAACAAATATTTATTGAGTACCTTTTGAGAGCTAGTATTGTGGAGGGATACTTTATCAGTAAAACATAATCCTTGATCTTAATTATACGAGAGAGAGAGGGAGCAAGCAAGCGAGAACAGGCAAGCAACAGGGACACATGAAGCTGTGTCTGAAAAATGTTGTACTTTGTATAAATGAAGTACTATAGAAAATTGAATGGAGGGAGATATTACTTCAGTTGTAATAGAATCAGGAGAGCCTTAGAATCAAAATGTTTCAGAGTTGGGAAGAGAGGGAAGAAGCATCTACTGAGCTTTAATAGAGTCAGGCATTGTGCTTTGCGATTTGTATATCCAGGTGGGTAGAGTGAGCATTTCAGGAGAAGGGAATGCCTGAGCAAAGACCAGAACGAAATTACAGGATTCATTCAAAGAAAGGTGAGTGGTACAGTTTGAGTGGAGTAAAGTAATAATGATCCTATTTATTGCAAGGGTTGGACAATTTTTCTGTAAAGGGCCAGATAGCAGATATGAGAACTTTATCTTTGGATCAGTGTCTCCTGAAGTGTGGTCTGTGGAACCCTACTTCTACAAAATCTTCTTTAAAATATGTGCATTTAAAACATACGTATTTGTATATGTTTGGGAAGCCCCATATACTATACTCCCACCTCTTGGCACTTCATGATGCCTAAAGCACATTAAAGGCTCTGAAACTTTTATAGCAAAGAATAGTAAAAGCACCTTTTAAGTTGGCATTCCCCAAATTAGTTGGCCATTCCAAATTAGCACTATAGAATGCTTCAACATTCTGCAGTGCTAGTATTCTTGGGACTTTGTTTTGGGAAATATTGTAGGTGATGAGGTTCAATGGATCATTTTAGAAGAAAAGATGGATTCTCAGAAAAATCTGCGATATAGAAAAATAACTCAGGCAAGCAGAGTTTAAAAGTTGAATTAAAGAGGGTTATTCTCAGTGTAGGTAAGAAGAGCTAAGCAAAATCAAGAAAATATTGTAATGGTCCAGAAAAATATATGGGCACAAAGTATTGACAGTGATTTCAGAGTTGGAGAGAGGCAGTTTTTGTTCAAATAGTTCTCAGAGATGGGATTGACAGCATGTGTGTGGGATTGAATGAATGGTGGAGGAAAAGGAGGGATCAAGGTTGCCTCTTAGATATTCAGGTTGTTTGAACAGATAGATGGTCATGTTGGCAACCAAGGCTGAGAATGCAGAAGGAAAACTTCTAACACAGTTGCTCTTCTTTTTTTTTTTGGTTGCATGGTCCAGGAATCGAACCCAAAAGGTGAGCATTCTACCACTGAACCACTCATGCACCCTACTAAACCACCCACGTACTCTCACAGTTGCTTTTTTTTTTTTTCACAGTTGCTTTTTAAAACAGTAAATGTCAGTGTTATTTCCATCACTTTCTGGTTCCATATAGATGACCAGTATAAGCAAGATCAAAATTGAAACCTCCGGCTCTGGGATCTGGCAAAAGTTCATAATTTATATACCTCACAAATTCCTCTGTTTCTTTCATGCTTCTCTGTTCAGGTTCATTCTTCAGCTCAGGGGATGAAATCCAGCAGGGCCTATCGTGATGGGAATATAAATAAGTCTCTTTCCTGTCAAAGTGCTTAATTCAAACAATATTTTATTACAATTGGCAGGCCCAGTCTATCTGAAAAGTTCAGAAAGAGGAATAATTATTTTTGAGTGGGGTTTTCCAGGCTATTTGTCAGAGAATTTGGGGAAGTCACAATGGGTAAAGTTTATCAGAGGCAGCAATTAAAAACTGCTGCTGGATGTGTCTCAAGCCAGATGATATTTAAAATCTGCACAGACGATTAATTTTGCCACCAGTGGTGGAAGAAATTGTAATTAAAAAAATCATAATATTGTCCTTTTGTTCCTCATTGCAAATAATGAATAACTGAAAATTATGAAGAACAGAAACATGCCTGATATAAACTACCAAAATATGAAGGCTGGTTTTCTTAGAATATCATGAGAAAGGTCAATTTATTAGCATTATGACCATATGTTCTTTTGCCAGGAATTTAAGGTTCAATTTTTTGTTTGTTTAAGAAAAGTTTTACTAATGTGTTAACATATCAGCAAAGTTATTGCAACAGTTTTAAAGGCAGACAGACACACTATTACAGGCTGTCAAGTATCAAAAGGGTTATATAGAATTAAAATATTACACAGACTTATGGGATTTATTGAATATCTAACAAACCCATAAGAAAAATTAAATCTGAAAGATAAATCCAGTATTAGTACCTACAATATCTCTGAAAGTAAAACTTAAAACCTTTCATTCTCTCTTAATATATTTCTTAACTCTCTCCTAAATACAGTGCTCAAAACCCCCCAAAATGAACTATGCACATAAGAAACCCTGATACTAAGAAATGTACAGACAAAAGAAAGACTAGAAATATTGACTTAGACTTGGGAATTTTACCTGGAAATCACTTACTTTACTTGATCCATAAGATTTCTGTGCACTGAATACTATATATGAGGAAGGTCTAGGATTCTTAAGGTTTGCCAGTAGAGATAATTAAAAATTAGCAATATGCAGTATTATTCCTGTCAATTTTTTCCTCATAAGTTATATTTATAAAAAATATAATTAAAATATTTATTACGCTTGCTTATTACATATTCAGGGACACAGCAGGAAACATTTATGTGTTTGATGGCTTAGCATCCATTTTATTGTGCTTACATATTTTCTGTAATGAACAAGCAAAACAGACGTCTTCCCAACATTCACAGTAATGCAATAACAGCAAAGTTCTCCAAAGAAAATAACTAGAAATTGCATTAAATACTGGTTTAATTAAGATTAACTGCTATAATAAAACAAGTAAGATTATACATTATTTTTCTAATGAGCTCTAGTTTGAGAAACCAAATAGCAAAAACTGATCTTCTTAATACCTGCCTCATGACAAAATTGGTTGTTCCTTGAAATCTGGGAGATGCATTAGCAAAAGCACAGAAACAGCCTATTCCTCACCAAAATCCCAGAGAAAAGCATTATATTAAGACTGAACACTGGTGAAGATATGACTTCTTGAAGTCTAAAGTCATCTGAGAAGCTTATTGAGAGGAATACAGAGAAGCAGTGGTACTTACTGGTGGCACTTAAGTTTTCAACTTTGCATTGGGCTGTGGCATATTTTACTAAATGGCTTTGAATAAAAAAGTGATATGCTTCATTGTGTCCTCTCAGAAACTAATCAAAAGATGACAGTCTTATACAATTTCAAGACACAGAGTGAACGCTGAGTGACTAGAGGTCACCCCAGGCACAGAATTTTAGAAAGTTAGTCCTTGGAGTAAATGGCACCATGGCTCTGGCAGCAGATATAAAGGAATGATGCTCTGGAGAGGAGGTGGGGGACACTCTGTGATCAGCCAGTGGACATATGAGAGTCCCAGCTTAACATGGGGCCTTTCATTCTATGGTTTATCTTCCACAGCTCATGCCTCTGTCTTTCTCAATGGTTATTTCAATAACATGAAGGCCTCTTTCAATGGGATCTGTCAGGAGGAGCCCTTGGGGAACACGTATCTTCTCATTCTGTTCTTGAATGTATTTGGAGACTTTCTCAGAACCTTCTCATAATGAGTTTCCACGTATAAGAAGATGGTGTGTGCCGTTAGGGCAAACAGCCTTCAAGGTATATTTGGCCCCCAAGCTTCTTTGCTTCTTCATGAAGATTATTTAATTTTCAAAGTGCTTCTTCAAAATGCTGTCTATCAACCCGATTCCCCAGCTCCACAGGGAACTTGGTTGGAACTGGCAGCATGCGCCACTGCCGCAGTCTCGCTGAATGAAGACCTTCCTGGACACTGGAGGCCTGCTGTGGCCTCCTGGTGAGGACAGGACTGGCCGTGCTGCCTCCTCTGCCCTCTGGCCACTGTCACGCTGCCCAAGGTTCAAATTTTTGGTTTGCTTCTTTGTTTTGTTTGCATGGGCAGGCACCAGGAATCCAACCCGGGTCTTCAGTATGACAGGCAAGAATTCTGCCTGCTGAGCCACCGTTGCACCACCCCAAGGTTCAATTTTATAGCTATCATTCTGCAATTTATAACTTTACTTTTTTATTTTTTTAATTAATTTATTTTTTATTTATGATACATAACCACATACAAACACAAACATTCTTATCATATGATCATTCCATTCTTGTTATATAATCAATAACTCACACTACCATCACATAGTTGCATATTCATCATCATGATCATTTCTTAGAACATCTGTATCAATTCAGAAAAAGCAATAAAAAGAAAACAGAAAACAATTCATACATACCATACCCCTTACCCCTCCCCTTCACCGATCACCAGCATTTCAATCTACTAAATTTATTTTAACATTTGTTCCCCCTATCATTTATTTATTTTTAATCCATATGTTTTACTTTGCCATTGATAAGGTAGACAAAAGGAGCATCAGACACAAGGCTCTCACAACCACACAATCACATTGTGACAGCCATATCATCAGATAATTATCTTCAAGAAACACGGCCACCAGAGCACAGCTCCGCATTTTCAGGCAGTTCCCTCCAGCCTCTCCATTGCACCTTAACTAAACAGGTGATATCTATTTAGTGCGTAAGAATAACCTCCAGGATAACCTCTCGACTCTGTTTGGTATCTCTCAGCCATTGGCACTTTATTTTGTCTCATTTCACTCTTTCCCCTTTTGGTTGAGAAGATTTTCTCAATCCTTTGATGCTGAGTTCCAGCTCATTCTAGGATTTCTGTCCCATGTTGCAGGAAGGTCTACACCTCTGGGAGTCATGTCCCACATAGAGGGGGGAGGGCAGTGAGTTTGATTGCTGTGTCAGCTGAGAGAGAGAGAGGCCACATCTGATCAACAGAAGAGGTTCTCTTGGGGGTGACTCTTAGGCCTAATTTTAAGTAGGCTTAGCCTATCCTTTGCGGGATTAAGTTTCATATGAACAAACCCCAAGATTGGAGGCTCGACCTATTGCTTTGGCTATCCCCACTGCCTGTGAGAATATCAAGAATTCTCCACTTGGGAAAGTTGAATTTTCTGCCTTTCTCACCATTCCCCCAAGGGGACTCTGCAAATACTTCCTTATTCACAGTTCAAATCACTCTGGGATTTATCTGGGCATGACTCTGGACAAACCTACGAAATCTCATGCCCTATGCAAGGTTCCAAGTACTATGGTGCTCGATTAAAAAGCCATATCCTTTAATCCTCAATCAGTGTTGCTGGCTGGGAGCTTTTTTATTGTTCCCATGGAGACATGGCTCACCCAATTAACCTCGGGTTAGAGGGAGATGGGACTCCACCCATTCCATTTGGGTCTTGATTAGTTTACTGGAATCCTTTAAAAAAGGAAGCATTTTAGAAAGAGAGAGAACGGCAGAGCTATGAGGCCGAGAGCCCACACAGCCAGAGACCTCTGGAGATGAAGAAGAAAAATGCCCCTGGGGAGAGCTTCATGAAACAAGAAGCTTGAAGAGAGAGCTAGACTTCACTGGAATCCTTTAGAAGATGAAGCATTTTGGAAAAGGCTTGAAATTCGGAGAATGACAGCCCACACAGCCACAGATCTTTGGAGATGTAGAAGGAAACCCCCCCCAGGAGGAGCTTCATGAACAAAAACCTGGAGAGAAAGCAAGTAGACTTTGGCATGTTTGCCATATGTCTTTCCAGTTGAGAGAGAAACCCTGAACTTCATCGGCCTTCCTTGAGTGAAGGTAACCTCTGTTGGTGCCTTAATTTAGGCCTTTTTGTAGACTTGCTTTAATTGGGACATTTTCTTGGCCTTAGCTTATTAAATTCCCCTTTTAAAAAGCCATTCCGTTTCTGGTATATTGCATGCCGGCAGCTTTCACAAATCGAAATACTAGGTCTATACTCAAAAGAACTGAAAACAGCCATGTGAATAGATACTTGCATGTCAAAGTTAATAGCAGCATAATTTCTAATGGCTAAAAGTGGAAGCAACCCAAATGTCCATCAACAGATGAATGGATAAACAAAATGTGGTATACATATAATGTAATATTATTCAGCCATAAAAAGGAATGAAGTTCTGATACGTGCAATAATATGGATGAAACTTTGAAGTCATTATGCTGAATGAAATAAGATGACACAAAATGACAAATATTGTATGTTTTCACTTATATGAAATACTTAGAACAAACAAATTGATAGTGACAGGAAGTAGATTATCGTTTGCCAGGGACTGGGGAAAAGGAGGAATTGGGAATTTTTGCTTAATAGTTAAACAGAGTTTCTGTTTGGGGCGATGAAAAAGTTTTTGTAATAAATGGTGATGGTAGCACAGTACTGTAAATGTAATTAATATCATTGAATTGTATACCTGAAAGTGGCTAAATGGGGAATTTGTGCTTATATTGTATATTACTACAATAATTTCAAAAAGTCTTAAAAGTTTTAATCCTTTGTCTCAGTATCTTAATTCCTGTGAATATGTAACATGCATACATGAGTGTGTCTGTGTCATTGGTGTGTGCCTGTGTGTGTATAGAAAAACATGGTTACCTCTGGGTGACAGAATGTCAGAGGATGATCAGATGATTTTTTATTATTAAGCTTATTGAATTTTCAAATTTCCTACAATAAACATATATTGTCTTCATAATTATCAACAGTAATTCGAAGAACAAAACCACAGTTCGTCCTTATACAAAACCTAAAAAGGCCTCTCTGCACTTATTAACCTTTTATTCCAATTCCTTGCAGGTAGACAGAACAAATCTAGTTCCTTTGATGCTGCCTTTCTTAAACCATTCATTATCACTCACTTCCACGTTCATCCTATGAATTTATATCACGTCCTTTCGCCTTTCTGGTTACTCTCCTGAAAAAGTGCTCTAAAATGTTTAAACCCTTAACAATGGCAGTAAAACTGTACATGGTTTTCCATGAAGGTTCTCATCAGCACAGAGCACATACTAGATCCCACACTTCCGTTAATGCCCTGAGGTGTGAATTCGTTTTAACCACGCTTCCACCTCACGTGATACCTGAGGGACCCCTCAGTGGTACATGGTTCCTGTGCTGCTGAGTGCCAACTGCTCCCCCTCCCCCTGCCCCGTCAGGTTGAAACTGAGCAGGGCATGTGCTAGCCGTCATTACAATACTCTTCCACTTCACATATTGCCAGAGTCAAGTCTGGGTCTGTTCTCTACAACACGATCCCTGTCTCGTTCCACGTCTTAAATTTGACAATTATTTTACCATGAGGATGTCTGCAGGCAAGTAAGGCATCCTGTAGGGGCTTTGTCTCACTCCAGTCCCTCGTTCCTTTAAATTCTTTCCTTGCTGCTCATTCAGAATAGAAGCTTTACTCACATCATGTCCAGAATGAGGGGATCCCCATCTATTTCAGCAGCTTATTTTGCACAGCATATCTTGCATGTTTAAAGGGGGAACTCATCCTTCATCTGATCAAAAGTGTTATTTTAGGATTAGATATAAATATCCTCCCTATTGTGTTCTTTCCACATGTTTCATAATTTCACTTATGTGCAAGCAAACAGCCATTTCCCATCCTTTAGGGTGTGTAGCTGTGGCTTCTGAACAATACTTTGTCCTATTATTGCCAGATTTTTCAGTAAGACTCTTATTCTCAATATCAATTTAAACACCGAAGGATGAGGATCTGAGTTGTTAATATCCATGTATGGAATTGGGCATTACTAGCTATAAGAAAATTTTATTTGTAAGTATTAGCTTTTTCCCCTATGGAGGTGGGGAGACGGTATTACCTGCCTGAGTTGCAGAATCCCAGGTGAAGCAGGAGGGACTGATAACTCGATCTGGGAAGGGATTGGAAATTCATTGGTTTACTCTTCGAATGAAAGTAACTGAGAATTTGAAGCTTCCCTTGAACTGAAAAGAGTACTTGAATGACAAATCGATTAAGAAAATGTAATAGGCTTCTGAAAGTGAATGGAGAGCCTTAGCTTCAGCCTGGCAGTGGAGTGGCAAAAGGCCAGGAGGTTCTTTGATTGTTGGCACCTGTGGTCAAGTATCTCCAGGCAGACTAGTACTGAGAGATAAAACTAAGCCTCACGGCAAGGTAACCTTGGCAATTGGTCCCTGTAGCACATCTTCCAAAGACTGTAACAGGTAAGAGAGGTTATATGTTGGAATAACATGTGAAAACCCTGGGTTAAGTGAAGGTAAGTGAGTTTCTTTACTGCTGGATTTTAATATACTGTTGTGGATTTTAAGCTTCAAGAGGAAGTGATATGTATTTTCCCAAACTTATTTGACCACTGAATACTACTTTTGCAGAACAACTCTGAAGACCCTTATTTTGAAAGCCATTGGAGACAGTCCTGAGGGAGAAAAGCAGCTGAATAATCTGGAAACACTTCCATCTTTGACTAAACATTTATTTTCGAAGGAGGAGAAATACATGCTCTGCAAAATTGGCTGTTTCTCTGCCTTTGCATAATTATTTAAAATTTTTGCTTTCTCCCCTTGATCTTGTAGTTAATGTCCTCCTGAAGAAGTCCAACAATTTCTTAGTTCACTAAGGGAAAAAGGAATTTTTTTGGTGCCCATGCTACGAACTGATTCTTAAATTCCATTTGTACAGGAATCACATGGGGGAGGGAACCTCACCTTCAGAGAGATTCTTGCTTATAGGTCAACGAAGGAGAAAGGCCCTGCATTTTTAACAAGTCATGAGGTGAGGGAACCTGCGGTCCACCCGTGGTGAAAAAAATGCTATGGGATTAAGCACAAGGATAACTGTTATTGTCTTATCTGGAGAATTAGGGAGAGTCAATTGACCTCAGAGAAAGAGACAAAGAAAGTCCGTTAGAGAGGGAGAAAATAGAGGATAGTTAGAATTAAAAGGAAAAATCAGTAATACCAACCTTGTCTTTCTTTAAGATTTTAGTATTTCGTTTATCATGGATTTGGGGGGTTTAATTTTAATTATTTAAAATATCACCTCAAAATATTATTTATCTCAATTACTGAGTTTTTTCACACTCCCTTAGATTTTGGGCATGAAGTGAATGCCTCCCTTGCCTCACCCTGGAATTTATGATCCTTTTCTTTCTGAATATTTCCCTGAATAGCTATTTGCTCATATAATGTTAGTTTGCTTCATTAGAGTTGAATTCCCTTATATGCCCTTCTTACCTCTTTAAAATTATTTTGTGAGCATTCCTTTTTTTTAATTTCCCTGAGTATCTCATATCTGTTCTTTTCCTGAACAGTTTGTTCTAATAAGGGTCCAAATGAAGTCCTTACAGTGCCTCTTTTTTTTTTTCATTATTAGAGTAGCTGTGGGTTTGCAGAACATCCATGTATAAAATGCAAGTTTCCCATATATCGCCCCACCAATAGCTTGCATTGGCATGGAATATCTGCTACAACTGATGACAGTGCATTTTATAACTGTAATATTAATTAAAGTCCATGGTTTAGCTTAGGGATCACTGTGTGTAAAGTGTAGTTTCATGGATTTAAAAAAAAATTTTTATGTCACTATATATACAATCTAACATTTCCCCTTTTAATCACATTCGGAAATATATTTCAATGCTGTTGTGTTCATAATGTTGTGCTACCATCACCATCATCCATTACCAGAACATTTCCAGCAATACAAATAGGAGCCCTGTACATTTTAAGCCTTAAAAGCCTATTTCCTATCCACACCCCTGTCTAGAATCTATATTCTAGATTCTGACTCTATGAGTTTGCTTATTTGATTGTTTCAAATCAGTGAGACCATACAATATTTGACCTTTTTGTCTGGCTTATTTCAACTCAACATGTTGTCTTCAAGGTTCATCCCTGTTGTTGCATGTGTGCATTTCTTATTTTATTGTGGCGGCCACTTAAAGGAAGCACTTGACGTTTGATTCAGCAGGGCCTCTGTGGTGTCTGAGAACTCAGTCTGCGTCCATCGGATGCAAAAGCACTTCAAGGATTTGATGGAACGTCACGGCTTTACTCACCAGCAGCTTCTAGCGCAGGCTCTTGAAGGCTTAGTCTGCTCCCCCTACTCTCTTACCCTTTCTTAGTTCTTGAAAAAAAAACAGTTCATAAAGAACATATGGGTTTTTTTTGGTTTTTTTTGCATGGGCAGGTATCAGGACTAAAATCTGGGTCTCTGGCATGGCAGGTGAGAACTCTGCCTGCTGAGAGCTACCGTGGCCTGCCCAAGAACATCTGTTTTTCAGCTTGTGAACACCACTTTCACTACAAATACAATCACTTCTACTATTATCCTCTCTGTGCCAGGGTGGCCCTTTCCAAGGAGTATTTTTAATACAGTGATCCTGTCTACAATACAGAGGAGGAACTGAAGCTTGTGAGCTGAGCAAGCGGCATGAGGAATCCATAGGTCAGTTCATGTCAGTCAGCATTTAGGTAACATAAGGCTGTTGGTCTCCATGCTGGTTTGAAGCTATTATGTATCCCAGATAAGCCAGGCCTCATTCAATGTTGCTGGGTGGACTCTTCTTTGATCATTTCCATGGAGATATGACCCACCCAATTGTGGGTGGTAATTTTTTTTTTTTTGGCATGGGCAGGCTCCAGGAATCGAACCCGGGTCTCTGGCATGGCAGGTGAGAATTCTACCACTGAACCATCGTTGTACCACCTATAGGCAGTAACTTTTGATTGATGGTTTCCATGGAGATGTATCTATATCTTTTCAAGGTGGGGTTGCTTACTGGAGCACTTTAAGATGGAATCATTTTGGAAAAAGCTTGAGAGCCACCAGAACCAACAGAGCCCTGGGGAAGCCATTGAAGAAGCCTGGAGAGAAAGCTAGTAGACATTATCATGTGCATTTCCAGCTGAGAGAAAAACCATGAATGGGAGAAGTCATAGGCCTTCTTTTAGCAAGTTTTTGATGTCACATGTGTCACATGATTTATGTAGCAGGAAATATGGACAAGTGCATCAGTGGTTTTGCTATATAGTTGGAAAAACTTGCTGCATATAAAGTATGAGTCCATTCTTTGAGAGTGTGCAGAATGGGAGAAGCATAGGCCTTCTTGAACCAAAGTTTCTTTCCCTGAATGCCTTAATTTGATATTTTTATCAGCTTGCCTTAATAGGGAAATTTTCACAGCCTTAGGAGTATAAATTTGCAACTTAATAAATTCCCCTTTTTAAAAGATGTTCCATTCCTGGTATATCGCATTCTGGCAGCTTTCAAACTAGAACAGTCTCCAATATATTTTCACATAGCTTATATGTAATTGTTAAATTTACACTTTTCAAAATGGTTATTATATTATGTCATCTCTTCAATGCAGAAAAATCCATCAGTGATTTAAAAGGGATTAAATAGACATTGTAAACATAATTCAAAATAGCCACATTATTGTGTACAGCATTGTGCAAATATAGACTGTAGATCTGGGTGAACTGGAAAAAGTATAACAGTGAGTGAGTGATTTTCAAAATTAGCCTGAAAAAGAGTACTGTAGGTGGGATGTACAATAAAAAACAGGGAAACTCAACTTTATTGGGCCAGCTTATCTATTTGCAACTTGCCTCCAGTTTATTTTCTTACAAAACTTTTCGAGTAATAATATTAAACCATTAGTCAGTTCACATCATTTTCTAAAAAACGCAGTAATCTTTTTGGTAAACAAAGTTTTTATTTTCACACACCCCCCCTCCCAAGGGCAAGACAATGCTTTCCAGCATAAAAGAAATTAATTTTAGCACTAAAGATGGAGATGAGATAAAAACCCACAGACTTCACTCAAAGTTGTACTTTTCATAGCAAAAATATTATCAACCACATAGTAGCAGAAAAGCTTCAAAACCGCTACAGAAATTAACTCCACATAGTAGCGTGCTCAGAGAGAAAGCAGAAAAACCTGTTGGCTAAATGCCTGTAGTGGAAGACCCTGTGGGATGTCACATGATCTATGTAGCAGGAAATATGGACAAATGCATCAGTGGTTTTGCTATGTAGTTGGAAAAACTTGCTGTAAAGTATGAGTCCATTCTTTGAGAGTATGCAGAATGGTGGAAGCATTTGATGACATTTTATTCTGCTTACTACTGAAAACTCATGCTACTGAGGAAGAAGTTTTTTATTTTGTTACTGACAATTTTGTGCACTGTGATACTGATGGAAAAATGCGATTGGGGGCAGTGCTGGTAAACTATGCAGCAGGGACTTGCTAGCCAAATAGGTGTCCCCAAGATGACAATCCAGACAGCTCTATTATCAGAAAAGAGTTGGCAGATAGTAATATGCCTCTGATCTTTTGCATTGAAGGAATTTTGAAAAATGTGACTGTGATCAATTTAACTATGTAGGCTACTTAGCATGCATCTCTTCAGCATGCTGGGAGAACTAGATAGAGATGACAAAACTGCTCCTGTACACTGGCTCTCAAGAGGGAAATTCTCAAGAGCAGAGGTGTTTGTGTGGGTTTTCAAATGAGGCATAAGACAACTTTTCTTCATGCATGATATATTAATATGAGTATGTTCTGTTTCTCTTGGTTTAAGTTGTCAGCTCAAGTGGTGAATCCAAGAGACATATTCAGTATATTGCAAAGCCTGTATCTCACTCTAGGACTGAAATGTCATTATCTGTAATGCAATATAAGATAAGGATGTCTAGAAGTGGGAGAGTGGGTTCAATGACTTAGTCACTGAATTTAACTGTTTCCTAATGTGTTTCTCTTCACTTGTCAGAAAAAGAAAACAATACTGTATCATGAGTCATATTTAAATAGCATATACAGATGCTGAAACATCAACAAAAAAATACTTTCCAAGCTGAATCAGTGAAAGAGTGGATTAAACATTTATTCTCTTCTCTCACCTAACTTTTAAAAGTGATATGTTTATTAGTTCAGCATTAGCAAACAGAACAGAAGTTAGTCTTCACTAAAAAATGTCTCCATAATTTTTGGGTCTTTTTCAATCTGCATAGACAAAGCTACCTCTCAGAGAAACCAGAAATTCGCTGCCATTCTTGACAGCCTTGGATAGCAAAACTATCTAATTTTCTGATTTAGTAGAAACGAAGAGAAAAGAAACAGAACTGGAAGTGGAATTGGACCAAAGGCTCAAGGTATTAATCATCAAACTAGATGTAGATATCTGGGTAAAAGATGATAAACATTCTATACTCACTTATTAGCTTAATAAGATTATTATTATTTCAAAATTCAGTCAAAAGTTGTGATGATCTGTATATTTAGAGAATGCCCATTATATAATCTACAAATCCCCATATTTGAGAAAACCACTCATTTATCCCTGAGGAATGTTTCTGAGCATTTATCCCAGAGAAATGGAGACTTGTGTACATACCAAAACCTATATATAAATATTTAACGCAGCTTTGTTTGTAACAGTCCCAAATTAGAAACCACTCAGATGTCCTTAAGTGAGTGAATGTTTAAACTCTGGTACATCCATATCATAGAATCCTACTCAGCAATCAAGAATTGATGGTCACAACTTAGATACATCTCCAGAGAATTATGATCAGTGAAAAGAGCCAAACCCAGAAGGTTACATATCGTTTGCTCCCATTTATATAACATTCTTGAATGATAAAATTATGAAAATGGAAAACAAATTAGTATATGCCAAGGGTTAAGGAAGGTATTTTGGGGGTGGGTGAGTGGGTGGGGGGAAGTTGCTGTGACTCCAAAAGGGCAACATGGTGGGTTTTTTATGGTGATGGAAATGTTCTGTATCCTAATTGTATTATTGATATCCTCATTTTTGATATTGTACTATAGTTTTTCAAGATGTTATCATTGGGGAAACTGGTAAAGGGTACGTGGAATTACCCTGTTTTAGTTGTTCTGAATTATTTCAAAGTAAAAAGTTTAGGTTCTTAAAGAAGTCAGGTAAATAAACAAACATAAAATAATAGTTCTGTAATGGATAATCCTGTGGCTATATCTTTGCACAGTCCTAATAATGCTTCCTTAGGATTAACCCCTAAAAGTGGAATTGCTGGATCCACTAAACTCTGCCAGGTAGCTGCTTTCATCCTTGTGAATGATTCTTCTTCTGAGGTCACTCTTCCTTTCCACTCAGATGAGCAGGGTACATTGGAATGGTGCTCATCTTAGAATCTTTAGCACTTAGAATAACATCCAGCACCTCAGAGGCCAGTAGTAAATGTGAGTTGAATGAATGAATTAATGAAACCCTTAATTTTTATTGCCAGCTACTACCTCCTACTGCTTGTCCCTAAGCAATCTCTTATTCAACCTTTAGATCCTGGCTTAAGTGCCATTATTGCTATATCTGGGCAATGTTTTCAGACATCTCCAGACTTGGCTCCAATCTCCTTTTGTAAGCTCTAATTTTACATGTTTAAAATGCTTTATGTATGTGATACAATATTTGTGTATGTGATAAGCAAGGGTGGCCAAGAATTTGCCCTGGAAACATAAGGCTGGTGTGCTTGTAAATGAATAACTAGAACGCATGAAGCACAACCCGAATAGCATGAGCTTACCATGATACTAAATGTTCTTATTTCCACATTCATGAAGTAATAAATATGTAGCTAACCAAGAATTGGTCATATAGTAGTTTCTTTGAAAGGTGGGAAAAGAGAATAAATGTCACCAACCTGTGCGTGCCATCTTTAGAAAGCAAAATGTTAACCCATCTTAACTGACAACCATAAAATTGTGTTGAATGAAAGTGTAGATGTGATAATGAAGAGGGGACAGTTTAGAAAAACATTGTGGAGGAGAACTGGCGGAAGCTGATAACTCAATGAATTGGGGCTGGGGAGAAGGAGAAGCTAGGTGTCTAACTGGGTGGCTGGGTGAAGAGAATTAGAGATTGATTTCAGGGAAAAGCAAGTTTCAGAGAGAAGGATGTTGAGTTCCATTTTGTACAAAATTTTGATGTGCTTGTGAGTTGTCTACTACAGAATCTGTAAGGATTAGAGGCACAGACAAATTGTCTGAACTGAAATACTGATTTTTGGGGATAGCCCTCATAGGAGAAATGACCTAGTCAGTTTATAGTGCAGGAAGAAAGAAAGGAAGGGAAGAGACTTTAATAGGGCTCAATTTATTTATGAGGCTGAATCAGACTGAACCAAGAAGACCATCGATGCTCAGGTGGAGGGGGGGGGGCACGAGGGTGGCACCAGGACTGCCTCCAAAATCAAGAAGGTGAGATGGAAAACTGAGTTGAGAAGAGTAAATATTTTTCAAAATAGAAAAAAATTTTTTAAAGACACTTTCAACATTTTCCTACTGATATATACCTTCATGGCCTCTGTTGGCTTTTCATGACCTAAGGCTTGAATTTCAAGGGTCACAGAGGGAACAAAAGACAAAACGTTGGGTCCGTACTGGCTGGAAGTCAGTTCAGACACCCCAGAGTAAGGCTTGGTCCCTGGCATCCAAACTTTCAGTGAAACGATAAACTAAAAATAAAACCCCCATCTAAAGAGGTATTCTGTGAGAGGCTTATGAATTTTGCCTTGGTTGTGGGTAGATGGGAAAAAAACACAAAAGACTATATTGAGAATTTGTAACCATAAACTTATCCACGAGTGGGTTTGCAGCTTGAAT
Source organism: Tamandua tetradactyla (assembly GCF_023851605.1). NCBI lineage: Eukaryota > Metazoa > Chordata > Mammalia > Pilosa > Myrmecophagidae > Tamandua > Tamandua tetradactyla. Next base: position 192,597,858 of record NC_135327.1, on the reverse strand, counting down.
TCACACCATCTCTGTGATACAAACAAACCCAAGCTGAAAATTTAAACTGGTTCTGATTTTGTAGAGCTTCAGTCATCTAGAAAAAGAAACTATACCCTCAACCCAGACTTCCAAGGAACATGGGCTAACAAAACAAAAACACACACACACAATTATAGCAAGCACAATAAGCAACAAAATCAGATCCATAAGGCTTCTAGTACTAAAAATAACTGATACAGAACATATAATAGGTATGTTTAGTATGTATAAGGAAATAACACAAGTCATTGAGAGTATGATCAAGGAACAAGAGACCCCTGAAAGGGACCAGACAGATTTAAAGAAGAATCAATGATAAATTTTAAGATAGAAATCTTAATGATATAATAAGTAAAATTTAAAACTGAATAGAAAGAAAGCTATCTCAGAAAAGATTCTGGAGAAATGTTAAAGATTGGATTTTGGAGCAAAGCCTTACCATCTGCTGCAGATAACTACTCTCCTTTTGAGAAACAGCTTTTGGCCTGCTACTGGGCCTTAGTAGAGACTGAACGCTTAACCATGGGCCACCAAGTTACCATGAGACCTGAGTTGCCTATCATGAGTTGGGTGTTGTCTGACCCACCAAGCCATAAAGTTGGGCGTGCACAGCAGCACTCTATTGTAAAGTGGAAATGGTATATACAAGATAGAGCCAGAGCAAGTCCTGAAGGCACAAGTAAGTTACATGAAGAAGTGGCACAAATGCCCATGGTTTCCACTCCTGCTGCCACATTACCTTCTCTTTCCCAGACCAGAGCTATGGCCTCTTGGGGTGTTCCTTACAGTGAATTGACTGAGGAAGAGAAAACTCGGGCCTGGTTTACAGATGGTTCAGCATGATATGCAGGTACCACCCGAAAGTGGACAGCTGCAGCACTACACCCCCTTTCTGGGGTGTCCTTGAAGGACAGTGGTGAGGGGAAATCCTCCCAGTGGGCAGAACTTCGAGCAGTGCACCTGGTTGTTCATTTTGCTTGGAAGGAAAACTGGCCAGAGGTGCGTTTGTATACTGACTCATGGGCTGTTGCTAATGGTTTGGCTGGATGGTCAGGGACTTGGAAAGACCATAATTGGAAAATTGGTGACAAAGAGGTCTGGGGAAGAAGTATGTGGATAGACCTTTCTGAGTGGGCTAAAAATCTGAAGATATTTGTGTCCCATGTGAATGCACACCAGAGGGTGACTTCAGCCGAGGAAGATTTTAATAATCAAGTGGATAAGATGACCCGTTCTATGGATACCAGTCAGCCTCTTTCCCCAGCAACTCCTGTTATTGCCCAATGGGCTCATGAACAAAGTGGTCATGGTGGTAGGGATGGAGGTTATGCATGGGCTCAGCAACACGGACTTCCACTCACCAAGGCTGACCTGGCTACAGCCACTGCTGAGTGCCCAATCTGCCAGCAGCAGAGACCCACACTCAGCCCCCGATATGGCACCATTCCCCGAGGTGACCAGCCAGCTACACGGTGGCAGGTTGATTACATTGGACCACTCCCTTCATGGAAGGGGCAGCGATTTGTTCTAACTGGAATAGACACATACTCTGGATATGGGTTTGCTTTCCCTGCACGCAATGCTTCTGCCAAAACTACTATCCGTGGGCTTACAGAATGCCTTATCCATCGTCATGGTATTCCGCATAGCATTGCTTTGGATCAAGGAACACACTTCACAGCAAATGAAGTGCGGGAATGGGCACATGCTCATGGAATTCTCTGGTCTTACCATGTTCCCCATCATCCAGAAGCAGCTGGATTGATAGAACGGTGGAATGGCCTTTTGAAAACTCAATTACGGTGCCAACTAGGTGGCAAAAACTTGAAAGGCTGGGGTAATGTTCTCCAGGAAGCTGTGTATGCTCTGAATCAGCGTCCGCTGTATGGTGCTGTTTCTCCCATAGCCAGGATCCATGGGTCCAGGAACCAAGGGGTGGAAATGGGTGTGGTGCCACTCACTATTACTCCTAGTGATCCACTGGGAAAATTTTTGCTTCCTGTCCCTGCTACCCTGAGTTCTGCTGGTCTACAGGTTTTAGTTCCAAAACTGGGTGTGCTTTCTCCAGGAGAAACAACAGTGATACCACTGAACTGGAAGTTAAGATTGCCACCTGGCCACTTTGGGCTACTTATGCCTCTGGATCAACACACCAAGAAGGGGATTACATTATTGTCTGGGGTAATTGACCCTGACTATCAGAAGGAAGTAGGACTGCAACTACATAATGGAGGTAAAGAAGAGTTTTCTTGGAATATAGGAGATCCCCTGGGGCGTCTATTAGTACTACCATGCCCTGTGATTAAAATCAATGGAAAACTGCAACAACACAATCTAGGCAGGACCACTAATGGCTCTGAGACTTCAGGAATGAAGGTTTGGGTCACCCCACCAGGCAAAGAACCATGGCCAGCTGAAGTGCTTGCTGAGGGGAAAGGGAACATGGAATGGGTAGTGGAAGAAGGTAGTGATAAATATGAACTTCGACCACGTGATCAGTTACAGAAATGAGGACTGTAATGCTGTTTTGTTTGTGTTATACAATTTAAGTTGTAAGATATAAAGTTTAAGAATGAATGTTGCCCAAGGATTTACACGCTATTCTGGAGAGATTTAATGTGTTTCCAGTTATATGCAGGACAGTTGAGTATTGTCAGGTAAAAGAAAAAATGTGTGCTTATTTGTTTTCATTTGGAAATTAAGTATGGTCTAAGGTGATATATATATATATATATATATATGTGCCAAGTTGACAAGGGGTGGACTGTCATGGTTAGGGACAGGTGTCAACTTGGCCAAGTTGTGGTACCTGTTCATCTGATTGGGCAAGCGCTGGCCTGTCTGTTGCAATGAGGACATTTCATAGGATTAGGTCATGATCACGTCAGCTACATCCACAGCTGATTCCATTTGTAATCAGCCAAAGGGGAGTGTCTTCTGCAATTAGTGATGCTAAATCCAATCATGGGAAGCCTTTTAAGGAGGACTCAGAGGAGACAGGTTGCATTTCTGCCTTGGCTGGTGAGCCTCTCCTGTGGAGTTCATCCAGGCCATCCATTGGAGTCATCGGCTTCGCAGCCTGCCCTGTGGATTTTGGACTCTGCATTCCTACGGTCACGTGAGACACTTTCATAAATTTTATATTTGCAAGTGTTCCCTGTTGATTCTGTTTCTCTAGAGAACCCTAACTAATACAGGTAGCATAGTTTTTGAATCTATCCAAATTTCCTCATAAAACAGAATGAGCAGTTGAGATAGCAAAACTAAAGACTCACACATACAACAAAAGTAGGTGACAATGTAACCCTATTAATCCCCAAATATCAATGTGTGGGGACACAGCAACAGTCAAAAGACTCTCATATTATTGGTACTTATACAGAAGGAAGTTGGGGTCCTGAGAACAAAAGAATCACAAAATTAATCAGAGATTCTCACAACTTGGTATTAAATTTTTTTATTCACATCAGTTTTTCCTATTTAAAAATAATTTCCTGTTATAAATAGGCATGCCATTTACTTGTAATGTTTTTACCATTTCCTTTCCATTTCTTTTGCCTCTAATTGCTTTCTCTTGTCTAATTGCATTGGCTAATACTTCCAAGGCAGTGTAAAACAATAGTGGAGATTGTGGGCATCCTTGTATTATTCTAGACTTTAATGTGAAAATTTCTAGTGGTTCTTCATTAACTGAGACAATGGTTTTTTGCCTTATATTGCCTATATATTTTATCAAGATGAGGAGTATGTGTAAATTTCTATTTTATTAAGAGTCTTTAGCACAAATGGTTTGTTTTAAATAGGCTTTCTGCATCTAAGGTGAAGGTCATAAAAGATTTTGTTTTAATCTTCTGGGTTGCTCAAGCAAATGCTACGAAATAGTGTATTAACTTGTTAAGCTGCTGGAAGCAACATACAGAAATGGAACAGCTTTTAAAAAGGGAATTTAATAAGTTGCAAGTTTACAGTTCTAAGGTCATAAAAATGTCCAAATTAAGATACCAGCAAGAGGTTGCCTTCACTCAAGAAAGGCTGATGCCATCGAGAACACCTCTGTCAACTGTGGAGGTATATGGCTGGCCTCTGCTGGTCCTTGTTCCTGGTTCTGTTCCTTCTGATGACAGCGATTTCCTCTCAAAGCATCTATGGACCTTCACTTAGCTCCTTTGGGACACGACTCTGGGTTCTGGCTGGCTTAGCATCTCATGGGAAGACACATGGTGACGTCTGCTGGGTTTTGGCCCATGTCTAGGCATCTGCTCTCTCTGTTGGCATTCCAAGCATCTCCAAACATTCCTATATCTGCCAGCTCAGAAGCAACTGCTCTCCAAGTGTCTGTATCTGAGATTTCTTTGAAATGTTTCCTCTTTTAAAAGACTCCAGTAAACTAATCAAGACTTACTTTGATAATGGGTGAAGTCATGTCTCCATCTAACCAACAGACTGCATCCACAATTGGGCTTGCCACACATGGAGCTAATCTAATCAAAAGGCCACACCCACAACTGGGAGTGTCAGATCACTGGGGCAATAATTTAATCAAAGGGTTTCCACCCTACAATATTGAATCGAGATTAAAGGACATAGCTTTTCTGGGGGTATACAACACTTACAAGAAACATGTTAAATGCCACTATGGGGTTTCAAAAGCAAAACCTATAATGTAGGAGACTATAGGACAAATAACCCAGTTTCTGGAGTTATTTGTTATAGAGTACAAGAATTAACGGGATTTAAAAGACATTGAACTGAATTAAATGTGTTGATCTTGTTTGAATTCTGATTCAAATAAACTCAAGATTAAAACTTCTTTTTAGGATGCAGTTGGGGAAATTTGAACGTTGACTTTATAGTTGATGATTTTAAGTAGGCATTACTTCCTTAGGTATGATAGAGATACTTCATTTTTAAAAACATTTTAACTTTCAGTTATACATGCTGAAATATTTATAGATGAAATAATATGATATTGGTTCAGAATAAGCTGGGAAGTGGGGAAGAAGTAGAAGAACATATCTATGAAACAAGATTGACCATGATTTTCATCATTGTTGAAGCTGAGTAAAGGGTACTTGGGGTTCATATACAAGTCTCTTCTCTTTTGTATATGTTTGAAATTGTACGTAATAAAAAATAAATAAACAAATAGTGCATATTATTTGTATTGTAGCATATATCACAACATATTTTCATTATTTGCTCTCATTTATTTATCTTTCCATCCTAAATCATTAGTACCCCCCAAAAAACAAAAAATTGAAGGTCTAAAAGTTAATAAGACAATAAGCTTTCATCTTAAGAATTATGAACAATAACAGTGAAATTTAAAATGTTGATGGAAGAAAAAAAGATAGAAATTAATTAACTAAAAAACATATAATACAGAGTGGCACAAAGCCAAAAATTGGTTATTTGATAAAAGTAATAAAATCTTTCTCAAGAAAAAGAGAAGTCACAAATAAGTAATATCTATATTTAAAAAACATGGTTAGAGACACAGCTGGATACAAAGGTAAGAGAATATCATGGACGTTTGCTAAAAAATTTGAAAAGTTTGGCTTAATGGACAAATCCCTAGAAAAATATGTACCACAATGGATTTGAGAAGAAAGAATTTGAATTAGTACTTGACAATCTGCCTACAAAGGAAACAGCAAACCAAGACTCTTTAACAGAGGGGTCTACCACCCATTCAAAGAAGAAATAATTTCACTTGTAAAGAAACTCTTTCAAAACATTTAAGAAAAGCAAAAACTGCTGATTTTGAAAGTAATGTAACCTTGATACCAAAACAGAAAGGACAGTATGAGGAAAAAAAAATACAGTTCAAACTCAGTCATTGATAGAACCCAATCCTAAGCAAAATTTCAGCACACTTAATCCAGCAACATAGCAACCATGTACATATATATGTGTAATCAAAAGTACAAAAGTCTTCCAGGCCAGTGTTGCTTCTAAGTAAAATAAAATAGCTACTTGCATTGGGTGTTGCCAGGAGAGACCTTTTTCTGAGAAAGGATTCTCCAGAAGACAAAACAATTGATGTGCAGGGTCTTTCCAAGAAAATGGAACATACCCCCACGAATTGCACATAAGCAACATCTGGTGATAAATCATTCCAGTAGAGAAAGATTATCAAAATGGACAAGTATATTAATATACTTATTAATATATATTAATCAATGGATATCTGCTTCCTACTTTGTAAGAAACCCCTATGTAACATGAAAACACCACCAGCCAATTAGAACATTTCCTCACTTGCTTCCACATTTGCCCTCTGTAAGCTGCCCCTTCCTATCCCTGTGAAGCACCTTTCTATTTTCTGAATAGGATCCTGAATGGGAATTCATGAATTGCTCAATAAAGCTGTGAGCTCCTAAATTTACTGTTGAAAATTTTTTCTTCTAACAAGCCATCCCCGCCCTTATAGAGCTGGTATTCCAGTATGCTAAGACAGATATTAAACCAATAAATAAATGAATCAAATATTATATCCGATGGTGATGAGTGCTATTGAGAAAAATAAATCAGGAAAAGGGCAAGGGAATATTGGGACAGGCAGGGAAGGACAGCGACAGGAGTTGTAGTTTTAAAATAGTTTGGTCTGGGAAAAGTCTCATTGAGAAGAAGCCAAGGCGGGGTGAGCTGTGTCATCTGGGGAAGGATTTGAGGTTCATTCTATTTTACATAAGAAGAGTCTGAGACTCTGAGTGGCAAAGCGACCTGCCCAAGGCCACACAACTGTTAATAACAATAAGACAAGTGCTGAATATTGACTCTGTGGTAGGCATTTTAAGGTCATTGTTTCTAACCTCACAATAATCCTGCCAAATAAATATTATTCTCCTTATATACAGCCAAGGACCCTTGGCTTTAGTGAAGTTAATTGACCTTCCCAAAGACACACTGTGGGTCAGTGGCTGAGCTATGATCAAACCCAAGTTTCCAAGTGCATGCTATTTCTACTGCCCCAAGTTAATGTCTGCTGAACACTGCCTCATGGTTTAGGACACTGCCTCACTGATTTAGAGGAGGGGCTCCTGGGTGCCAAAGGGATGCTTGCTGTCAGTTTCTTAACCAGAAGATGTCAGTTGGAGCTAAGAAAACATCAAACTCGCTCTCATTCATCCAAAGAGTTTGATACTTAAGGCTCACCTGGAAGTATATAGAAAATCGATTTCTTTTTTCTCTATAAATCCTCTTGAGCTCCATTAATTTTATTGATCGTTAGGAGGTGGGGGGGGGAGGAAGTGGGAGTAACTTTTTAATCCTAAAATTGTTTTTCCTAAGAAGTCACTTTCACAAACACTTTCCTAATTACATATGAAGCTAATGTTCGATTTTAAACATATATTTTTTAATGTTCTTGGTGATTTATTTGTTCAATAGTTGCCTGTGCCTCAAACTGTGGAACTTCGCCATCTAGTGGCTTAATGCTGACATGACTTTTCCCTTGTGATTCAACGTTGGGTAGCAAATTTCAGAGTGTGTCTTTTTTCTTTACAAGCAGAAAATTATCAAGCAGAGCTTGTACATGTAATGTACTTTGCTTATTAAAAAAAGTACAATTTTGAACAGGAAGGCTATATGCACAGGGAACTAAGTCGTAGGAGAACTGTTAATTTAAGAACAAGTTTCTAGATGTCATCTAGCCTCTAATAAATGAATTTACCATGCTTTTCTGAAAATGCAACCAAGAAATTAAGAATTAACAAATGTGTATGATTACTGAATCAGTATATAGATATTTTTCTTTCTGAATTGTAGAATAGGCAAAAGTTAATACCTGAAATTTAAGCTTATAATTATAATGGTCATTCTAACTTGGTCTCTGCCCTGTTTATACTACCTGTTGTAATGATAACAACTCATTCCCTCCTTGTTTTGAATCCATAAAAACCCTGAATGCCTTAGACTTGTAGAGACAGATTTGGGGCTGATAGGCCCTCAGATCTCCTGCTTCACACATAGAAATAAACTCTGTCTTTGAAACCTGGGTGTCAAGAATTGGCTGTTATGTGCATTGGGCTGAGAATCACACATTTGTTCGTTATAAAAAACATTAAAACAATCATTAGGTAGAGTGGAGACACCATGGGTATTTGGTACATTTCAACCATGAAAGGACTCAGTTACATAATTCTCAGTCTTACATTTTTTCCTGGCTAAAGTGTAGGCAATGTTTCTTGGATTATGCAGGTCAAGGGGTAAAAGGAGGATCTGACAATTAAAAAAAGTGTTTCTCTGTTTGGTTCCTATCCATTATTCCATTATTGCGGGACCTTCAGTTTCCCCTAAATCCCCCTCCATACTCCCCAGCTATTAAGGAGAGTCTTGGGGGGGGGGGGCTGTTTCTTTTGTGCTTATCCCAGGCCTTTCTGTGATGCAATGGATTCCAGATCCGGACTGGCTAGATTTGACCTTAGGCAAGTCACTAAACTCTCTATGCCTCAGTTTCTTCATCTGGTATACACTTGTGAGGATTAAGTAAACCAATGTATCTAAAGATCTTAGAACAGCATCTGATGCATATTTTTGGTTTCTTAAGACTCTGGTCCTGTGTACCATTTTCTTCCTCTCTGTCTCTGGTTCTGGCTTTGATTCCAGCTTGTGCCCCCTCACAATGGGGTCAGCTGCTGAGGTTTCCGCTGCCCTGGAAGCCCACGGTGATGTGTCTCCACTGATGCCACCACCCACTGCTGTCTGCATGCTCACACAGAGCTGGGGCATTGCTGCATTGAAGGTATTCAGGGGGTCCTAGCAATGGAAACCACTGATGCTTTTGATGTGTCAGAGCCTCCCAGGTAGGGACGTTGTCCTCTGTTCTATGACTAAAACATCTGTGTCATAGTCAGTCACACTGGACCCCTAATGGTGCTACCTACCTTATGCTTTCACTGTCTTAATGCATGTTTAGGGCATTACAGCTTCCTCTTCATGAATCACTGACAATTGTTGCACAAAAAGCATTTAGAGGAGGTATAGAACAGTGGTCAAGGATATGGTCTTTGGAGCTAGATTGCTTGGGTTCAAACCTCGGTTCTGTTATTTACCATCTATGTAAACTTAGGCAACTTATTCTGTGCCTCAATTCCCTCATCTGTAAAATGGGGAGGTTATGAGGGTTAAATAAGTTCCTGTACCTAAGGCCCTTAAAACTGTTCTTGATACAAACTAGTAGTAAATAAACATTAGCAGTTGTTCCTTCTTGGGTAATTTAGCACAGCGGGTATTAGTGCAGCAGTTGTACTCTGACAGACATATGTGGAGGACCTGGCTCTGTTACTTATGGCTGTGTGACTTTGGGAAAGTTACTCAACTTCTGAACGTCTTGGTTTCCCTGGATAACACACGGTGATAATAATTACTGTCTTCTAGAGGGATTGTAAAGATGGGAAGCCATAACAGCACTCAGTATAAGACATGGCATTATACTGCTAATGCCTAGAGTCCTTGGATCCAGCATGTGCAACTGCCTCATCCTTTTTTAGGATGGATTATTCCCAGAAACCTCCTGGATTCCATAGGTAATAAGGTCCTGAAGGTCCTATCAGTCCCCCCAGACCTTTCTAAAAATCTGTGATGAGCACAGTTCAGACCCAAATCAGCATCTCCATGATATAAGAAAAGTGCATTTCTGTTGACAAACTGTAGGTCATTAAAAAGCCTGAGTTGTAACCATTCTTATTTCACATTGCTCCGGGAAATGCCCGGAGCTGGACCTCAGGGAAACTGAGTTGTCACCCCATCTCGGTGACTAACTTGCCAATCAGGGTTCCCTTATGTCACCTGTGAGAGGACATTGTTGGCCTCCATGATCCCTGAGGCCCCTTCCCATTCTAATGTCCTATAGCTTTAGGGGAAAGGAAAGGCTCTGGCAGGGCTGATGAAAGAGAAGCCTTTTTAAGCTAGGAATATACAGCTGGTGCTGAGGACAGTCACAGCTGCCGCTGACATCCATCCTGTGCCCACGCTCTAGACCACAGCTGGTGACTAACTTGCTAATCATCTTCCTGCACATTTAACACATGGCCGTTAATTTGAGACCTTGAGGTTACCAGGTAAGCACAGGGAGGGATGATTCTGTTGTGAACAAGGAACAACAGCTTTTTGTATGTCTCCCACTGTGCCTCCCTAGAACTAGGCATCTCTTAGATCTCCATAAATAAGATGTGATTTGAACACACAGAACAGGTGTTGCAGGGGTTTACGCATCAGCTGGGATGCCCCTGGGATGTAGCAGAACAAATTGGAATGCTTGTACACACAAGCTTAAGTGCTGGCTCCTGGGCTATTTGGGGAAGTAGCTTAACATCTCCGAGTCTGAGTTTCTCGTTTGTAAAATGGATATCAAAGGCCTCCCTGTGTTGTGAGGATCCTTCTGGCTGGGTGAAACAGAAAACCTGACTCAAACTGGTTAAGAAAGAAATGTAGACTCTCCTGTAAGAAAGGTTTCTTATAGAAATCTCCTCACATCCATGCATAACATTCTCCAAAGGAAGAGAGGGTCTTTCTTGGTATATTTCATAGGATGCAGAAGATCTTTCCCAGGAATCTTCCCAGGAGACTTTTCATTTCCCAGAATTGGGCAGCATGCCTATTCTGGAACCCATCTCTGGTAAAGAGAAGGTGTTTAGTCATTGGGACCCGCCTGTGGCCCAGGGAACCGAACCTGCGTCCCCTGGAGCTTTCAGCTGTGCAGAGGAGGTTGACAACCGCCAGAATCAGGGAAGAGGGCAGGCTGCCTCTCAGTGTGGATGTAAGGATTAGATGTGGCAGGTGAATTTTTTTCCTGTGAATTTTGAAGTGTACAGTACTTTTTTATTGATGGGAATTTGGATTAGATGAATCTGATGTTCCTTCCAACTCTGTACTTGAATATATTTTCAAATAAAAGATATTTTCCTCTGTCCTGATAATATTTTTAGGGTTGTAATGAGGAATGGTGCTGGATAACCAACGGCTTGACTAATTACATACTTGGGGCACCTGATAAGACAGCAGTGACAAACAACTACCACCAAAACCCATTAGCAACCAAAATGAGAAAAATCTAGTGAAAAGCCCTTTTAATTTCAGCATTCCTGTGTGCCTTTGTGGTGTTTTACAAAATAAAAAATTTTATGGCCTCCTAAGGAGATACCATAATGTTTTCAGGCCCAGGGACATTGATACATAAGTTTTCAAAACTTCAAAACATTATGGGTATTTATCCAGGTAAAAAAAACAACAACAATGAAATTAGACACCTTTTTTTTTTTCATTTTTTTCAAATATGATACTCATGCAATTTTTCTGCATTTATGAATGTGTTGATAGATATAATGCAAATTATAACTCAGAAAAAGGAGCTGCCTTGTACAAATCTGTGATGATCTAGTGGGCTGGGAGAACGCTTTGCCTTTGGTCTTGCTTGATGATTCTATGAATGATTTGGGTAAAGAGATAGAATAAATGGTTATCAAATGTGGGCTTATGAGGTAAAGATGGGGAGGACGAGTAAACATAATAGATGATAGTCTTAAGAATAAGGATTATGTCGATAGGTTATAGCGCTAAACTGAAACCAGTAAGGTGAGATTTAATAGACAGGTAGCTTAGTACTTAATTTTTAAAATTCACTAAGGAATGAGGGAAAAGACCTGACATTTCAGCTTATCTCTGACAAGCTAGTATTAATTGCAGTGGGGTGTCCAGGTTCTGTAATCTATAACCTCAGATAACACCTGGTCACTGTATTTTTTTTTTCTTTTTTTGGTCACTGTATTTTACGGAGGGCTTTGCAACTTGGCAGGTGAGCTCACTGTCCTCCCCCTTCATGGGACATGACTTCCAGGGGTATAAATCTCCCTGGCAACATGGGACATGATTCCCAGGGATAAGCCTGGCCCTGGCATCATGGAATTGAGAAAGCCTTCTTCACCAAAAAGGGGCAGAAAGAAATGAGACAAAATAAAATCTCAGGGTGGAGAGATTTCAGAGTCAGAGGTTATTCTAGAAGTTATTCTTATGCATTAAATAGATATCGCCTTTAGTTTATGGTGTACTGGAGTGAGTGGAGGGAAGTACCTGAAACTGTTGAGCTGTGTTCCAGCTTGATTCTTGAAGATGACTGTATAACAATATAGTTTCTACAGCGTGTATGATTGTGAAAACCTTGTGTCTGATGCTCCTTTTATCCAGCGTATGGACAGATGTGTAAAAAAAATAAGGATAAAAATCAAATAAATAATAGGGGGTGATAAAGGATAAAAACTGGGTAGATCGAAATACTGTGGGTCAATGAGAGGGAGGGGTAAGGGATATGGGGTGTGTGAGCTCTTTTTTATTCTTTTTATTTATTTATCTGGAATGATACAAATGCTCTAAAAATGATCATGGTGAAGAATGCAGATTGCATAATATGGTTGGACTATGGGTGGATATTTCTAAAAAAAAATTTTAAAAAGAAGAGCTTTGACAAATTGAAGAAATTGTGTTATAAAATAAAATACTTATGATTGTCCCCAGCATGAGCAAACTACTAAGTCCTTAATATATGCTATCTCTGATTTTCACAGAGCCCTGGAAAAATAGATATGGCCCACAGTTTACAGAAGAGAGAAACTAATTGGGGAAGTTGCCATGCATTCTCTTCCACCCTCCTGACCCTCCTGACCAAGTGAGGAAATCTAATTCTGGGTTATATGCTATTTATTAGCTTGGGAATGTCATGCAAAGGGCTTAGGGCTTGGTACAAATTCTTCCATACCAAATGATATGTTTATTGGGAAAGTTGAAAAGTACAAGGCTAGAATCAGCAAGAGATGCGAAGGCGTTAGTCCCCATCTGTCCATCACCCCCAGAGAGGAGTTCTGGGGTGAGAGCACTCATCTAGGGGTGCAGTGCAGGTGTCTATGTTCCAGCAAAGTGACCCCCACCCCTTATCGCTCCCGCCCCCCTTAAAGAGCAAGCATAAGAGCAACCTTGTTGATGGGGAAATAATCAGTCCGATTTGGATTGAGCCTGAAAACGTTCTGTGTACTGATAAATTTAACTAATTTAGCTGGTACGTAATTCTAGGTTGGAAACCACTTCCTCTCGAACATTTGAAGGCAATTTTCCCAGTATGTCTTTTTAGAAGTCTGAAGTTATTTGGATTCCTGATCCTGTGTGTATGTGCGTGCATGTGTGTGTTTGTGTGTGTGTGTGCGTGTGCGTGCATTCCTTTTTTTCCTTCTGTGGAAGCTTGAAGGATCTTCTCTTTGGCCCTGCTGTGGTGAAATATGATGTGCCTCTGTGTGGGTCAATTTCATCTATTTTGTAGGGCACGGATGGACCTTTTTTCATCCGGAAATTCATGCCCTTAAGTATTGGGAAATTTTCTTTAACAGTTCTCTGCCTGGGGAGAATAAGCTTGGTGGCTGGCCTTCGGGGAGCTGAGTCAGGGAAGAAATGTAGGGTGGGGTGGGCTTGTGAAGAGCTCAGGCTCCACATTCAGTGGGTATTTTTTTACTTAATCTGCCTGTTTTTCCAGACACATCTGATACCACCAATTCCAGAGCCTTTAGGGGTTCTGCTGTGCAGTATGGGTTGCTCCTATGCCCTCCCTGCTGCTGGTCAAGGCAGTTACCCTTCATCCTTCTGCTTTCTAGCTTTTAGAAATAGCTCAACTTCAATTCTATTTGTTCTTTCTATTTATCTATTTTTAAAGAACCCTACTCATTAGTGTCGTAGGAAGGAATAGAGTTAAATGCATGTGTTCAATTCTTTATACTTCACTGTAAATATTTCTAAGGTCTTTAAGTGTAATAATTCTTTAATCTTCACGACTATCCCCTGGAGAAAGTACCATTATCCCGATTTTACAGAAGAAGACACTGAGGCAGGGAAATGTTCAATGGCTTGCCTAAGCTCACACGGGCTTTGAGTGGCAGATCTGGAATATGATTCTAGCAGTCTTATGCTGGAACCTAGAACTTAACTACCATGTTTTTCTGCCAATTTACAAATTAGTAAGTGATTGTAGAGGAATAAGAAAAGTAGAAACTGACACGACAGAGACTGGAAAGTAAAGTGAGAAGATGGGAAATTTCAACAATATTCATGAAAATGCGAACTGAAAGAAAATGCAAGGTGCTGATTGGTTAAATGGAGGAGCTGTAGCCTCGAATGCTGGGGAAGGGTTAGCCCCAGAGTGGTTCGCTCTGCCTGGCAGATGTTAGGGGAGACTTTGGACCTGAGGACTGAAAGTCTGGCAGAGGATGGGAGTAAGAAGTGGGCTTCCAATGGGAAGTCTAGTCCATGAATTCTCAATAGCAGTGATATCCCCAAGGGGGCAAAAATTATTTCTGGTGGTACGAGTGCGAAAAACTTACTCTTTTCATGTATAAAGCACAAATACACATACCGTACATAACGTGATATACAGTATAGCTGCAGAATTAAAATTGTATGGGAGGGGTCAATTAGGAAAAAAAATGTCTTGAAAGATTCCTTAAGAGGTGATGATAAAAAAACAGGTTGAGTAACACTGGTCTATATAGAGAGTCATTTATTTCCTCACCTAGATCCTCCTTCACCAAGTAAGCAAATAAACAAATGTAAAAATGCAAAGGGGTTCTTCTCTAAAGAAATCGAATGAATTGTTTTGGAGGAAATTTGGGCAGACAGGGTGGGTGTCGGTGCCTGGAGTAAAAGACCTTCACGTTCTGGCAATCAGTGTGCATCAGAACCACCTGGGGTGGTGTTGCACTCAAATCGCTGGGCTCTATTTCCCAGAATTTTTAGAGGATTCAGGAATCTTGGGTGGGACCTGAGATTTTTGGATAAGTTCCAGGTTAATCTGTTGCCATTGGTCCAGGGACTACATTTTGAAAAGCCTAGGCTTTCAACCATGGGGTGACTACACACAAACACGAACATTCTTACCATATGAGCATTCCATACTTGGTATATAATCAATAACTCACAATATCATCCCGGTTGAATATTCATCATCACGGTTGAATATTCATCATCACGGTCATTTCTTAGAACACTGACATCAATTCAGAAAAAGAAAACCGAAAAAAATTCATACATACCATACCCCTTACCCCCCCCTTTCATTGATCACTAGCATTTCAATCTACTAAATTGATTTTAACACTTGTTCCCCCATTATTTATTTACTTTTAATCCATATGTTTTATTCATCTGTCCATAAGGTAGATAAAGAAGCATCAGACACGAGTTTTTCATAATCACACAATCACATTGCGAAAGCTATATCATTATACAATCATCTTCAAAAAACATGGCTACTGGAACACAGCTCTCCATTTTCAGGCACTTCCCACCTGGAGGTATTTTTGATGGACATAACTGTAGGTGGCGGTACTGGTGTCTAGCGGCTAGAGGCCAGGGATGCTCCTAAACACTTTACAATGCACAGGGCAGCCCACCGCATCAAAAGTGATCAGCCCTAAATGTCCAAGTGCTGAGGCTGTAAAACCCTGCTCTACAATGAAAGTTATCACTCAATAGGTCCCATTTTGACATGGAACTCCAAATGAACTTTTCTATTGTCTCATTTAAAAATATGACTAGATATTTGGAGAAAGATGACAAGAAAAAGAAATGCCAATTTTAATGGATACAAAAGTAACCCTAGAGGAAATAGAAATAATATAGTGAACCAAAGAGCTTAAAAGCACATACATACCACCATTGACAATCACTTTAGTCGTATCTTCAGAAAGATTTGCGAAGATAGTAATGGTTGTAAGGACTGTCACCAAAAGGGAATAATTACAGATCAGAAGATCTCTTGAAATTTAGAAACATAACTATCAGACTGAAAATTCAATAGAAGGAGTGTCTTGGCTTTTCTCTGTTTGTCCCTCAGATCTACGCTCTGTTATTTTCAGTCCTGCTCTGCCTGGGAGGCTGAACTCTACAAATTATTTTATCTGGGCTTTATTGCATTCTCCTGACTAGTTGCCCTCTTCTGACTGGGACTTCTGGTTGGATTTGTCCAGTGAAAGACACTGCAGGTCATTAGAGGGCAGGAAAGTATGTGTAATCTTCTCATCCCTATTTCACTGAGGAGTCTGGGATGGGACCCACAGAGTTTGGGAGGTTGGGGGTTCAAAGGTGGAAGGGAGAGGTAGAGGAAAGGGTGGGAGAGCTAACGCTTCATTTTACAAAGCACAGGTGGAAGAGTCATTGTCCTTTATCATTGTCCTTTATGGCAATGAGTGGCAACACTTGTCAATAATGTGTCAACATGTTGACAGAACCATGTATATCATTGTTCTAAATGGTTTCATGGGTCAACTTCCTAACAAATTTTATTAACAATAAACCTGTGAGCTAGGTATTAATATTCATTTTTTAGATGAGGAAACTGATGTACAGGGATTAAATATATCATCCAAGTTCTCACCAAGGAAATTAATGGTGGTTCGAGTGTGATGTTTGAAATTTTGGAGATGATTCTTGGAGGGAACAAGATCAGAGATGGAAAAATATGGTTAACTGAGCAGCAGCAATGGGCTTCAGAAGCATGGAGGCTGGTCACAGATTACAGGCTGCCTGAGGTGGATGGAAAGATATTCAGTGAAGAGGGAAAGGGCTCCAGAAGGTGTGAGCTGTGGAATGCTGTGAGAGGAGGGGTGGATAAGACTTTAGTTTCACCTAAAGCTACTCTTCTGATTTCCAACTTCTGGGTAGATTCCAAGGTAAAAGATAAAGATTAGATATGAAGAGACAGACAGACACATAGATAGATGTACATATATGGATATGTATATATACACACATACCATACAAGAGCTGAGCTTCTTATTTTGGAATGGAGTGCTGTCCACATTTTTCAGCCAAGTATTTCTTTAGATTTCTATTATTATTTCATCACTTGCTTTTCTGATTATATTCCTCTCTATTGGTCCTTAGTTACTTGCCTATATTTACATTATTATTTTGACAGTGTTTCCACTTGACCTCTGTATATGTCAAAAATCCAGTACTAGTTCTTTGTTTTTCTACTTTTCAATGGTGTTTAATGATGCCAAGTATGGTGACTACATTGAAACTATAAATCATGCATGTGAAAAAGGTGGGGGAAAAACCAGCCCAATTCTGTACGATTTTTCATGTTTGGGGGAAAAGAGGAGGAAGGAAGATTTGTGCACTATTTTATTACTTAACTTATTAACATTGTCAAGGAAAAAACACTCTAACAACAAGAAGCCCCCAGCCTACAACCTCTTTATCTTTCAGAACTCCCTCCTGAAGTCAAACTGTGAATTACTGAATCTTCCATCTATTTGCTCTTGGCGTAGTGCTGCCGAGGAGATGCACCCTGCAGAACAGAGCAGTATGGCCCCACGACCATTTTATTCTGTGCCTGGGATAAAAGTGATCCTAAAGGACAATTTCTTTTGGTTTTCCTCTTTAACCACACTGAGGGCCCAATCATTAACGAACAATAATAATAAAAGGCTTAAATTGAGACAGAGTGTCAATTTAGATACAGGTTGGCTCTTTCTGAAGCTCAGTGAGATGCCTAGGGAGAGGGAATGCAGTGGCTGGTCCATTTCCCCCCCTTTCATTGCAACTCCCTCCTGGGAACACTTTGGGTTTCAGCTACAAAAAGAGTTAATCTGTTACTGGCTTTTTTCCAAAGCTCATGCTGAAAGCTATAGTGGATCAATAGGCCTAAGTTTTCAGGTCTATAGTAAACGGGAGGAAGCCAGGAGGAGCCTTAAATGAACAAGGCTAAATGTGTTCAAAAGGAAGCAAACATCTGAGGTAGACAGCTTCAAAAGGGATCCTCCTTCCAGTCTCCTTTCCTGGGCCATTGCCCACATCTCCGGCTCATAAGAACTCTCAAACCAACACAGCTCAAACCACCTGCCGTGGGACCTAACACTCCATCAGGCTGGGAAGTAGGTTTGAATTTTATACGGGTGGGAATCAGGGCTGGTGCTTTTGAAGTAATGATTTCAGACATATGGAAATGAATCCACTCCCTCAGTAGAGAGACCTGCAAAGGGTTAGCTTTGTCTAGGGATAACTGCAAGGAGAGCCAATGCAAATGCTTATGGATTAGAAAGGTTATTACAGCCTTCTGCGAACCTGCATATAAACAACAACTGCTATGTAAATGAAATACACCACAAAGTCCTTTTGAATTGAAGACAAAAAATGAGGAGGAGGTAAGAAAAACTTTTCCAAAGACGACAAGAACTTAATAAACTGAAACATGTCATTTTGCCTCCCAGGGTATCTTGACTCATTAAGGATTAAATAAAAAGAATAGACTTTAGTAGTATTTGGTGTCATGGTTTATGTTGTTTCTTTTAGTTAATAGGTTGTTCTATTTATTTTAGCCTCTTACTGCACTTGAATTAGGGATTACATTTGGTTATTTTCAAAAGGGAAGTGTAAGGATTTTCCAAAAGAAAGAGGCTTTTCATTCATCAGGATTGTTTGGGATTACTAATTCGAGGATAGAGTTAAAGAGAGAAGTCTACAAAAGATATATGTTTCAAATCTTGATTTAATGCTATATAATATATAGCATTAAATAAAAAAAAAATTTTTGAGGAAGAGCCCTCCAATCTCCCTAAGTACCTTCTCTACCACTCATTCTAGAGATAAATGGCCCTCTCTCTGTTGCTTTAAAGTCCTTAGACTGAGATAGTGCTAAAAGAAATAGAGGCCCCATGTGAAAGTCTAGAACCATCTGCTTGGCTTTCCTGAATATTAAGAATGCAACCAGAGCCAGGACTTGGCTATTATAATAGCTTAACCTTACTGAGTGTTTACTATGTCCTGGCACTGGCCTTTTACAAGCGTTATTTTTTCACTTTATCCTTGTCTTTGAGACAGATACTACTATTATCCCCATTTTACAGTCAAGGAACCTAAGACTTGAGAGAAATGCCTAAGATCATAGAGCTAATAAGAGGTAGAACTGAGACCAAATCCAAATCTTTCTGACTCCAGATCTTGGAATTTTAAACCATGTATTAAAACATCTCCTTGGCAAAACTGTGGGCACTGATGCCTAGCTTCTTCCCCCCCATTCCTCTTGCAGTAATTTTACCGAGTCTTCTTCCTTGAGATTCTAGATGTCCTATCATCCCAAAGCCACCTTCTGCACCTGGTGACCAGACCCCATCCCTTCCTTTTCCTGTTTCTGTCTTGTCCCTTATCATTACACTAGCCTTGTTGGTCTTTATTGCCTTTCCCTAAGGATTTTGGTTTTCCATTGGATATAGTCGTCTCCCTCCTTCGATTGCCTTTCCTTGATTATAGTGATATTCTATTTTGCCAATCATCTTGGATATCAGAAAAAAATTCTTTGTTATAGGTCTGAGAGTATGTTGTGGCAAAGACCCTTAGAGTATGTCTATTCATTCTACTCATCCATTCAACATTTAGTAAGTACCAGCTAATATGGCTGGCTCTGTGATGGGTTTGGGGGTCCATTGGTAACTATGACATGGTCTCTCTCTCCTTAGGAAACTCATGGCCAGTGTGAGGGAGACAGATAGGAGTAAAAATATCTGTTTCAAATACAGTGGTTTGGTGTGGAATGCTCAATCCAGCTCAGGGGTTGATGGAGGTGTTGGAGAGTCAAGACAAGCAAGCGGCAGGAGCGGGATGGTCATCTCCTTGTACTCTCTGTTAGACAGCCCCTCCCTGCTTAACATATTTCCTTCCTTTCACCATTTGAAATTGTCCCCCATTTCTTGGATGGTCTATTCTTTTTTTACATTGTTTATTTCTCTTTGTGTTTCAGTTTGGGGAGTTTCTATTGACTTATTTTCAAGTATGTTTTTTCTTGCCTTTTAGCATGCCTTATAATTTTTTTTTGTTGAAAGCCAGACATGATGGGTTGGTAAGAGGAACTGAAGTAAACAGGCCTTCAGTCTGAGGTTTTATGTTGATTTGGTTAGGAGTCGGCCTTTGTTTAATGTCTGCTATAGCTGTGGGTAGCAGAGGCCTCAAATTTTTCTAGTGTCTTTGGGCTTCCCTAAGAACTCCTTTTACGATAGAGTCTGTATATTATAGTTCTTTCAAGTGTAATTAACTGTTATTTTACTGAAACCTTATTGGTATGGTCATAAGGTACAGGGGAAGGGAAATGTTCTATAGTTTTATGATTAAATCACAGCCTTTTAGTTCCTGGGCTGTGACCTTTACAAGTGTTTCTTAGCTTTCCCCCTTCTCCACTTTAGGTAAATCCGGAAGGCTAGAGGGATTGGAATCCTTCACCTACCTTGGATAAAGCTCTGGTAACTCATTTTGCCCTTGAGAGTAGGTGTTTGTTATGGAGAATGCACTGTGTATATTTTTCAGCCAGAAACACCAGGAGGGGTCTTTTCTGATCGTTCACCTTGAGCACTTGGTGGGATTCCACTAAAGGGTGTTTCCCCTAAGACAATGGCCCCCTGGAGTTTTTCAGTCTCACAGGGATTTACGCTCAGTCCGCAGCAATTTGTCAAAATGACCATTGAGTGTAAACTTCATAAGGTCTATGGGTCCAATGGCTTCTGCTCCCAGTAAACAAATCTCAACTGCGATTCTCTATATTTGTCTGTCTTTCTAGATTTCAGGGTGACTTCAATGTTCTGATGTGTCTAGAAAGTCACTGATTTTCAGGGTTTTTTTTTTCAGTTTTATTGTTTTAATAACAGGAGTGATGATTTGCAAACTCTTTGCATGTTGGAGCTGAAACTGGAAGTCCCCTCCTTTTCAGAAGCAAATCCTATTATGCAGACTTCTGCTACTGGCAGTATGACAGATATATATATACACACAAAAGACTTCTACGTATGGAACACCAAAATACCTGATAAAATGCAATAAATGCACTGTTAAAAATATAGCTGGGGGCGGGCCACGGTGGCTCAGCAGGCAGGAATGCTTGCCTGCCATGCCAGAGGACCCGGGTTCGATTCCTGGTGCCTGCCCATGTAAAAGAAAAAAATATATATAGCTGAGCTTTGAGAAATCTCTCTGGGCTAAAAAGGAAGAGGATGCATGGATCCAGAGGGGTAAAAGCCTGAGCTAATGCAGGGACTGCCCTACAAGTTCTGGATTTTCATGGATATGTGGATGACAGGAACCCTCATCTTGATTCTCAGTCATGTGGGGAGTTGGAAGAGAGAAGTTTGCTACACCTCTGCAAAGGAAGGACTAGAAAGAAATCTGCACATCAGCAAAGAAAAGCACTAGGCAGCATGAATGCCTGGGCTTTGGCTCTGGGAAGGGAAAAAAAAGAAAACGGTTTCTCCTTAGAATTCATAGACACAGTGATTTCATAGCCACAAAGTTTTGGGACTCTAATTTAGATTAGCTTCAAGGTGTGGGAACCCTTGAAGGTTGATCTCAGGGGATCCCAATGAAAGTAGAAACAAGTTCTCTCCAGAGGGGATGTACTTTTAAACTATGCTCCTCAGGATGTCTACAGATTTAGTTCAGTTAAATATGATGTCATGGTAACAAGCTGCAAAAAGAAACACTGTTGTGAACTAGGGTCAAATACCAAGTGACAAAACTAGATCCTAAGAACTTCAAATATACTGGCAGTATCACATGCAGAATATGAAATAATTCTTTAAAATGCTGAAGAGAAAAGGGAATCACCGAATCATGTCATGCCCAAATCCCTCTTCTGCACCTTTCATTCACTTTCCGCCTACAATCTGGCTTCTGTCAGTAACAATCCACTGAAACAGTTGTTGTCAAGGTTACAAATGCCCCCTAAACCCTCTTGCCACATCCAATGAATATTATCCTGTTCTCATCTTACTTAATTTGTGAGCATCATTTGACACAGTGGACCATTCTGTTTTTCTAAACTATCTCCTCCTCTCTTGGCTTTTGTGAAACTACAGTCTCCAAATTTTCTTTCTATCTTACTGTCTATTCCTTTTTTTGTCTCCTTGGATGCCTATATCTTCTCTGTCACATCGCCAAATGGAGGGCTGTTTCAGGGCTTACTATCCAACCCTCTTCTCTTTTCTAGTTACAACCACTCCCTGATGATTTACCATTAGATATTACTTGTATCTATAGGATTATGCACAATTTAAATGATTTTTCATATAGGCCTATAGTCATAGCAATGTGATTGTAACATGATAAAACTATTTACATGAATTCCAAATTTATATTTATATCTCCAGTTCTGTGTTCCCAATTTGTATAACCAACTACCTACTTGTTATCTCCTCCTGGTTGTTTTACAAGCATCACAAACATAACACATCTAAAATGGAGCTCCTGCTTTGCAACTCCTCACCATCCCTTACAAGGCACTTCTTCCCCAGTCTTTAATTGTTCACACTTAAAATCTTGAACATCTAGGGTATAGTTATAATTTAGATAATATTTCCCTAAATATTGGACTTTAAGATATAAATTTTACATTGAGATTACATCTTATACAATACCCTTTAAATATCATCTTTGTGCATAAAGTTTTGTTTACATTTCTGATTATGTCTTTCCCAGAGTAGTAGGGGCTTGTATGTCCTCTAGGCCCCTTGGACTCCTTGAATTGTGGGAGATGCATAGCCAAAGGAGGGCAAGAAGAGAGGGGCTCTCTAAAGCACAAGACTCATGTCAGGGGTCCGTCTTCTCCGGCTCTAAGGTCAGTATGAGAAGGAAGTCCTGGATTTAAACATGATCATTTTCCAAATTGCTTTCCAAAAATGTTGTACCAATTTATATGCTGTTGGGGATTGACTCATGTCCCCCACAAAAGGTATATTTGGGCCCCAGTTCCTGGCCCTTTGTAAGTATACCTTTGAAGATGCTATTAGTTAAGGTACAAGGGTGGGCCTTAATCCAAATACTGAAGTCCTTATAAGCAAAGTAAATTGGACACAAAAGAGAAGCCATAGGAAAAAAGAAATCAGAAGTCAATGGAACCAGAAGAGCAAGGAGAGGACATAACTATGTGCATTGCCATATGACAGAAAATCCAAGGATCACAGGCAACCAACTCAGAATGCCCTAGTCTTTGGGGAGAAAGCATCATCTGAATGATATCTAATTTCTTACTTCCTCTAGCCTCAAAACTGCTGTTTAAGCCAACCCATCATATGCTATTTGTTTTAGCATATTTGTTTTGCCTGTTGTTTGACGCACACTAGGCCAGTCATAAGGAGATTTTTTACCAGCCTGAACGTTGTGTGACCTTGGGTAAATTGAGGGTTCTTTTCAGGCCTTGGTTTCTTCACCCATAAATGAATTCCTTTCCTGCACTAACCTCTATAGTTGTCTCTGAAATCAAGCCTTATATTTGACCCATTTATGGCCTGAATATTTTAAGCCTCCATTTGCAATGGCAGCCTATCCAATTTTCTTATCCAAACACATATGTGTGCTTTCCACAGGCATACCAAGACACAAAAGAGAAGGCTCCTACCAGGCCAGAAGCTGAAATCTGAACCATGAGCCTTTTCTGCTAGCTTTGGCACAGCAGAAAAGGTTCAGGAAAGTAGAGATATGTCACTTGAAACACAGGCGACTTTGATTCCTCCTTTTAATTTTTTCCTCTCCTCTAGCCATCTATAGGAGATGCAGCTATAAAACAAGGAAGTCACACCCTCTCTGGTTCCAGGGACCCTAAATCCTTAGTGTCTCTGTGGTTATCTGGAAGATTTTATTACAATTCACTGCAAAGGGCTGCCCCTTGTTTATCGTTTGCCTCAACCCTTCTTTTCATAACATAAAGGAGAGATTTATCCTCAAACATAGGAACATTTTTAGGTGTCTTGGGGCTAGATTTGTAGTGCTTTATAAAGAAAGACTTTTGGTTTCCTGAAGATGGCACTGTAATTATACTTCTGTTCACACAAACACTTCATCACATATAAGAATTTACCCTTCTGTTGCACTATGTGTGCCTAAAGATTCATTTAAGTGAAAAATGTCTTACATTATCATTGTGCATGAACAGAAATGCACATAATGGAGATACAACATTCATAAAAACAAGAATTTAACAAAGAATTAATGATCAATTAATGGCTTCTGTTTTTTAATATGTTGCTTAAAAGAAAAAAACTCTCCTAAAAGGACACAAGGTAAACCAAAGTTGAAATTAATCAGGCCATCAGAAAAGTTGGTAAACAAATCCACTTTGCTATGTTTTAAATTCTCTTGTCTGCTGAACTTGATATCATTTTAGTAAAGTGTAAATCAAATAAATTATTTAATCAGTGAGTATTTACTGCATGTTACCTATTCAAAGTGTCTAAAATCTCAATGTAACACTCTTGTCCTTCCAATCACTAGCTGAGAAAAATGCATGTCCTTTCCCCCAAGGTACCTGTCCAAAGACTCAAATATATGCCAATTGTCTTTGACTCTGGGTGGGAATCATGAGCCTTGTGGTGCAGGGATCAGGGATAGGTCATTCCCCTAGTCCAGGTAAAATCAGTGTACACTTTGGGCCTGTCTATAACTCTCTTTGCAGGTTAGTGTAAGAGCTAGAGCCCAGCATCCTTCCTCCATCAAAGTCAGGTCACATGCCTGTAGAAGGAAGTGCTTTTTTCCAGTAAATTTCTCAAATTTATATAAGTGTAATAGGTAAAAATAGTACCTTCCAAAGAGGTCCAAATCCTAATCCCTGGAACTTGTGAATATATTACCTCGTATGGCAACAGGGACTTTGCAGATGTGATTAAGTTAAGGATCTTCAAACAAGAAGATAATCCTTGGTTATCCAAGAAGGCTAAAGTAATCATAAGGGTCCTAATAAGTGGGAGGTAGGAGGGAATCAGAAGAAAGAGATTGGAAGATGCTATACTGCTGACTTTGACGATGAAGCATTTGACCACAAGCCAAGGTGTGCAGGTGGCCTCTGGAAGCTAGCAAAGGAAAGGAAATGGATTCTCCTTCAGATCTTCAAGAAGGAATGCAGACTGATAACACTTGATTTTAAGATTTCTAACTTTCAGAATGGTTGTAGAATAAATTTGCATAGTTTAAGTCATTAAATTTGTGGTCATTTGTTTCAGCAGCAATAGGAAACTGATACTTTAACTGATAGAGCTGCAGAGGCTAGCAAGGTGGACTCTTCTGTGAGGTGACCTCCCTGGCACAGGCTCACTGTGGGCAATGAGGACTCTGGACTTGAGTCCCAACGAGATTTGGTTGATTCTGAAACACCTTATGCATTATAGCATTTGATATTCTCAACTGTTCCATTAGGATAGTTTTTTTACTTTTTAGTTTGAAATAATTTCAAACCTAGAACACAGTTGCAAAAATACCACAAATCCCATATAGTGAACTCCAACATATCTCCCCTCAGATATTCAGATTCACCAATTTTAACATTTTGCCTCCTTTACCATATTACTCTATCTCTAATTATCTAGCTATCCTCTGAGCATTTGAGAGCATGATTGTACACATCATATTCCTTGAATACATATTTTTCCATGTACACTTCCTATGAAGATATTCACTTGTGTAATCACCTTAAGTGCAGTTATGAAGTTCAAGAAACTTAACATTGATATAAAGCTGACAGTCTATGTTACAATTTTCCTCATAGTTTAAAAATGCCCTTTGAACTATTTCTCCTCTATTCTTAGATCCCATCCAGGATCATCTATTGCATTTATTTGTCATTATCTCTTTAGTTTCTCTTCCTTTCCTTTTTTTAAAATTGGAAACTTATGTATATATAACATAAATCCTCCTATCCCAACACCTCCCAAGCACACCATTCAGTTAGACTAAACACATTCACAGTTCTGCTGTCCCACCACCACTCACTACCAGAAACATCCCCTCACCCTAAACAGGTACCCAACAGTAATTTTGCATTAACTCCTAATTGCCCCGTCCCCCACCCCAGCAATCTGTACTCTACCTTTTTCTCTGTTGGGTCTGCATATTCTTTGATGTTTTCTTTGTGGTTACTATGGGGCTTAAACTTAACATCTTAAATTGATAACTATCTCATTTACCTTGTGTTTTAGTTTGCTAAATACCAGAAATGGATTGGCTTTTACAAAGGGGATTTATTAACTTACAAGTTTACAACTCTGAGGCCATGAAAATACCCAAATCAAGCCATCAACAGGCAATACTTTCTCCCTGAAGACTGGCTACCATCAATCCTCAGCAGCTTTGTCACATGGCCAGGAACACGGCAACATCTGCTGGTCTCTCCATTCTCTCCCTGGTCTCATTGTTTCCTACTTCTGACTGCTTCACTCTCATCTTCTCTGGATTTTTTCTCTCAACTTCTTTGGGGCTTTTTTCCTCCCAGCTTCTCTGTTAGCATCTATGAGTTTTTCTTTTCTTCTTCTTCTTCTTTTTTTTTTTTTAGCTTCTCTCTCTCTTAGCTTCTCTGTTTTCTGTATGTCTTCTCTCATAAAGGAATCCAGCAAGAGAATTAAGACCCACCTGGAGTATACCTCAATAGAAATAACCTAATCAAAGGTTTCACCCACAATAGGTCTACACCCACAGGAATGGATTAACTTTATGAACATGATTTTTTCTGGGGTACATAGAGCTTCAAACCATCATACCTTGATACCATATTAACTTCAATGGTAGACACAGACTATATTTTTACATCCTCTGTCCCCCCACCTTTATGTAGTTCTTGCCACAATGACATGTTTATACATTATTAGTCAAACCCCTTATTTTAGCATTACTTTTTTTGCTTTTACCTTTGGATTCTATAGAAAGTAAAAAGTAGAGTTATGACCAGCAATACAATAGTACTGATATTCATATTTACCCTTATAGTTTCCTTTATTAGAGATCTTTATTTCAAGTGGCTTTGGTAAATTGTCTAGTGTCCTTTCCTTTCAACCTACAGAACTCTAGCATTTTTCATAGGACTGATCTAGTAGTGATGAAGCCCATCAGTTTTCCTTTATCTGAGAATGTCACAAATCCCACCCTCATTTTTGAAAGATAATTTTGCCATATATAGAATTCTTGGTTGGCAACTTTTTGTTTTTAGCCCTTTAAATACGCTTCCCATCGCCTTTCTTCTTCCATGGTTTCCAATGAGAAATCAGCATTTAACCTTATTGAGGCTCCTTTATACATGGCATGTTGTTTCTCTTTTGCAACTTTCAGAATTCTCTCTTTAACTTGGCATTCTACAGTTTGATTATGTGTTTCAGTTTCTTAGGCTGCTCAAATCGCATAAAATGGGTTGGCTTAACCAATGGGAATTTATTTACTCTGGGTTTGAGGCTATAAAAAAGTCCAAATCAAGGTGTTATCAAGGCAATGCTTTCTTCCCAAAGATCAGCATTTTGGGGCTGGCTCCTCTGTCACGTGGCAAGGTACATGGAGGCATCTCCTGGTCTTTCCCTTCTCTTCTGGATATTCTTTGATTTGTGCTTCTGGCTGCTTCCTCTATGGCTTTCTCTGATGTCTGAAATTTTCTGTTTATAAAGGACTCCAGTCATGGAATTAAAACTTATCCTGATTGGGCTGGGCCACACACTTTAACTGACATAACCTCATCAAAAAGTCCTTATAGCTCTATAACCCTTGATCCCCCTACTGTTCACACCCACAGAAATGGATTAAATTTAAGAACATGTATTTTTCTGGGATATATACAACTTCAAACCACCTCAATATGCCATGGCATTGGTCTATTTGGGTTTATCCTGTTTGGAGTTCATTAAGAATATATTCACTTTCAATTGGGGGAGTTTTCAGGTATTATTTCTTTGAATAGCCTCTCTGCTCCTTTCTCTCATTCTTCTCCTTCTGGAACTCCCATGATGCATATGTTGGGATGCCTGATGGTATCCAAAGGTTCCTCAGACTCTGTTCACTTTTCTGTAGTCTTTCTTCTTTGTGTTCCAGGTTGGATCATTTCAATAGTCTTATCTTCAAGTTCACTGAGCCTTTCTTCTGTTAGCTCCAAATCTGCTATTGAACCCCTCCAGGGAATTTTTAATTTCTGTTACTGTAGTCTTCAGCTTTGTTTTGTTCCTTTTCATAACTTCTATTTCTCTATTGATTATTTTTTGTTCATCTGTCATTTTCCTGATTTCCTTTAGTTCTTTGTCCACATTGTCCTTTAGCTCTTTGTGCATTTTAGAATCATTTTTCAAGGTCTTTGGAATTTCCGAGGTTAGATCCTCCTCATTGAAGTTTTCTAATGCTTTAATCCTCTCCTTTGCCTGGGTCAATGCTTTCTTTTATTTATATGTTTTGTAACGTTTTGTTGAAGCCTGGACATTTTTATATTTCTGTCATTGCTGGAATTTAGACTCTGAGGAATCTATTCCTTAAGGTTGTATTCAGCTAGAATTATGACAGAGTTTTGCTTGAATGTCAGGAGCTAACAAAGGAAAAACAAAAAAGGAAGGAGAAAAAGAAATATCTTTCCTAGTCTTTGCAGATTGACTTGTGTGAATGCTCTCTCTCTCACAGTTTATCCATACAAAGAGTTAGAGACTAGCTTGAGGCCAAAACATAGGGGCTTCCTGGGTCCTTTCTGCACAGGCATCTTGTCTTGAGCATGTACCTTTAGGCCTAGGAATCCCTCTGTTTAAGCAGATAGGAATGTCCTCTCCTTCCTAGGAAGAGTTTTCTCACCATCTGGGGCACTGTATGTCCTACAGCCAGCAATCCCTTGCCCCAGGCAGCCACTTGACTGCTTTCCCACAGTGTCCCACACTGCTTTCCCACAATGTTTGGGAGAGCTCTGTGTGCTGCCTTTTATATGCAAGGCAAGTTCTAGGACAGCAATTCCCTCTACCAGATATATTGTGTCATATATAAATACATTCTCTCAGTAAGTCCATGAGGTTTACTCTGCTTCCTCTGAAACCATGACCAGGGATCATCAGGAGTATGGGATGGCTCCGTGCTAAGCTGGTGGGGAAGGGTCACCCAGGGCAACATGAGATCCTACTGCTTTTAAGTGGCCTTTTCCTTCACTTTAAGGTGCTCCCTAGAGGATGGTTCCTAGATGGTACCACCTGTCATTTTCATTGTGCATCCTCACAAAGCCCTACCATAATCACCTACATTTCTGAATGTAAGCCCTGGGAAGAAAGAAGTTCTCTTATCTATTTTGGTATCCTTCAGTTGTCTAGACAAATGCCTTCAATTAAGGAAACATTAAAAAATGATCTTGAATTGGGTTGAAGTAACTCTCATTTTACACTCTGAACAGGCAAAATATTGTAGTTGGACCATTGATGAATAAATTTTCTCAGAATTCTGCCTGGCATAAAAATCTGAAATGACATCAGAAGGAAAGGAAGGCACTGAAGAAAGGGGGTGACCATCCCCAGGGTCCAGTCTTAGGGTGAGGCAAGCCGGGTGCCCAGGGTGAGGAATTTAAGAAGGTACTCACTCTTAGGCACTGACTCTGCACTTGCAGGACCCTGAGAGTGAGTCCCTCTTAGACTCTTCACTCACTTCACCTAGACCTTGCCCTAGCTATTCCCAGAGTGACACAGGGGTGGTGAAAATAGGCTCAAAGCATGGAAAAGTTTCCTGAGTGTTTCTTTCTTTTGGATGGCTGAGGATCACAACCCTCAGTCTCTACTAGACTTTGCTATTTTCTGTGGCTCTGGGTGATACTCAGGGCAGGTGTCCCCTAAGGGTGGGAATACAGCTCAATTATCCTTTAGTCTAGTCATCTCACCCTTCTCTAGGCTCCCTCCACCATCAACAGAAGTAAGCATTTCCTTTAGAATGTTTTTGTTTTCCCCAGGGGTGATCCCTGTGGTTCCAACCTCTTTGAAGAGTCATTTAAATGTGAAATTCCTGGGAGGTAGCCATGCCCATCACACATGTGACTCTCATAAAGGATTTCAGGAGAATTATGTGATTCTCAGGAGCTGAGGGTTGAGCAGGGCTTTTAAATATTTATTGAGTTTCTGTTACAGAATCTGGATTCTGCATAGAGGTGGTCATGGGGATAAGAGAGGAGGATGTAGGAGAGGGCATGCAAAAATAAATAGAGTATTATCTTCTCCTGCCCTTGAGATTAGGGCTGGTAAGAGATTGTCATATTTTAGCAAATATCTTTATTTACTATCTCCTTAAATTTTGTACCTTTCCTTAGTTGTCATCCAAACAGACACCAAACTCCACAGGTAAATTTCTATAGCACTTGTGGCTAGTTTTGGACTAAGTACATTTTAGGTATCCGGGCTAAGTCATATTTAGCAAGTTGGAAGTGATTTCTTACAGCCAATCTGAATCTTGCATCTGAATTATTTAACATCTTGCTGATTAAGCACTGACTACAAGCTGCGTTCCCACCAGGCACCAAGGAGACACACTGCCAGCCCAGTGGTGCCTGCCATCCTGAGTGATGAGTGAGGCAGACAGGGCAGTTATTCAAATAATATTAAATATTAACGTGAACATTTTTCCGGGACTGTATCCATCATAGATCATGATGGTCACATCTGTCATCTTGAATCCCTTCAGAGTACGTGAGCTCCAGAAATTTTTTCTGTTCACAAAGCTATGTGATACTAGATCCCAGTTTCCTTTGAATGGGTTAATAGGCTGCAGAGAAATGGGAAGATCCTTCTACTCTCCAGATGGTGGTTTAGTACCTGTTACGTATTGGAGGAAACCCTGGGGCAAAGGGGAAGGTTGGATAATTACAAGTGTCTGTTATACATGAAAGCCTGGGGCTGAGGGGCCGGCAGCTGGGGCCTGCTCACCAGCCCCTGGCCTGCTCGCAGGCAGCTCCGCCTCCATTCCTGCTGAGCAGCCAAGCTGCCCATCAACCCTGAGTGTCAGTCCAGCTCCCACATCCCGGGGCGGGGGGGGGGGGTTGTTTCTCTCTCCCAGAATCTTTTGCGTTGCTCTTACCTTTGAGAAACTGACTAGCAGATGGTGGAAAATTTGGGAGAACTAAGAAATGTGAAAATAATTTTAATTTTGTGGGGTGACTTTTGAAATGCACTTTACCGTTTGTCAAACCCAATTTTAAATCATTATACTAAATTTTGTGGACCCGGGGGAATAGGGGTGGGGAATGGGGAATGCTGAATGGGTAAGAGTTTCCGTAGGGGTGACCAAAAACTTTTGGTGATGGGTGGTGATGGGAGCATGACAGTGAGAATGTAATTAATACCACTAAATTATATACCTGGAAGTGGTTAAGGGGGAAATGTTATGTTGTATATATGTTACCACAATTTGAAAAAAACGTGGATATGTGTATAAACACAGTTGAGCAAGTGGAAAGATTTCTAACTTAAATGTGCAGTTGGTACAGGCCTGTCGGGGAATAGAAAGCCTCAAGAGTGATGTTTTCTTTTCTTTGCATTTTTTCCAGTGAAGAAGAAAACGAAAATAAAAAATGAATAAAAAATAAAATCATTTCACTGTACTGTGTCTTCAACGCTTTTTGTCTCCTGTGAAGGGATTAAGACCTCGACTTGAGTTCCTTTGTAATTTCCTGCTGACAAGGATGCTGAAGTGACTTATTTCCTGCTATCAGTGGCATTGGGAAGATGCTAACTAGAGCGGGAATGACAGCATTGCTTGGGAGACAGAGCAGGAGCTGCCTTGTATGATATCTCAGTGGTTCCCAGACTTGGGCTTACTCAGAGGAACCCTGAGCTTGGGTTAAGCATTCAAGCAGAATGTTTTGTTTCTGTTCTGAAGATACCAAAGAGACTCAAATCCATCATTCAAATTTAAAATTTTAGAATAAATGTTAAATGTTCAAATAAACAAACTTGTCAGGAGATCAAAACTGAGGCCGTTAAACTTGAAGTGATTTGTCCAAGAATTGGTAGAGGCAGGCTTTTTTTAAAAGGCCTATTTTAGTTTCCTGGCTGCTACACAAATAGGTTGACTTAACAGGAATTTATTGGCTCACCCTCCAAGGATGGGTATCTTCTGACTGGCACAATCTTTGGGGTTCCTTGGCTTTTCAGTCACATGGCAATACCCATGGCGGCATCTTCTTTCTCTTCTGGGTCCTGTTGACTTCAGCTTCTGGTACTCCTTGAATTTCTCTTTCTCCCTCTTTGCATCTCTGGTAAATTTCATTCTGCTTACAAAGGACTCCAGTAATTCAGATTAAAACAGAGATTTAACTGTGCTTACACCTTAACTGTAGTAACATCTTCAAGAGAGCCTATTAAGTGTGTCCACACCCACAGAACCAGGGGTTGGGAACTGAACATTTGTTTTTTTTCTGGGAGGGGGGAGGATAATATTCAATCCCCAACAAATCCCCAGTTCTGATCTTGTGCTACTTGGAGGCTTCTAGGGAAAGGCAAAGTGTTTGAAGGAATTGGGTTTTATGTCATTGTCATCTACTCTCAGTAATATGTCTAAAGGTGTATCTGTTCTTATGAAAACAAGAACCTAAAGACAGGAACCTGAAATATTTAAACTTGGGCTTTCTGAAATTACAGGAGAGATATATATGCATCCTTGTTCTCATGATGAAGGGTTTCAGATCAAGGCATGTAGTTTTGATATCTAAATAATTATAGTGGTAGTTTCAGCATCAATTCAGCCTACCACCAATGTGAACTAATAACACTGAATGTACAGAAAGGATGTGTTTCCTGTTTTAAGGTGTGACTGGGGCTAGGTTTTCTTCAAAATGTCAAGAGACTTTGCATTCTTTGCTTGTGTTGCAGCTTCTCTCCTGCAAATGCTTCTTCCCACAACTGTTCTTACTGACTTGTGCCTGACCTTGCTGGCCTCTAGATCCTACTCATTAGTCAGTTTTGAAGCTCCTTTTGCCCAGATTTCATCTGTATAACCATGTGATTTGTCCTGAGACCAGTTTTTCTTGCTTTAATGTAGATAAACCCACTGACTTTGCCAGTCTGAACAACTGGGCTCAAATTCTGATTCCACCACTTGCTAGAAGTCTGACTTTAGGATATTGTGCTCCAGTTTCCTTACCTGTAAAATAGTAATAATGGCCATATTGTGATGGTTATGTTCCGGTATCAACTGAGCCAAGTGATGATGGCCAGTTGTCTTGTCAGGCAAGCACTGGCCTGACAATTGCTGCAAGGATATTTTTAACTGGTTGATAAATCAGAAGACTGGTGTATTAAATCATCAGTCAGTTGATTGCATCTGTGCTGATTGTATCCGTGATCAACTAAGGTACATCTCCCACCAAGGAAATAACCCAATCTGTTGAAGATTTTTGAGGAAGAGCAGAGACATTTTCAAGCTTCTTCAGCCAGCGAGCCTCTCCTGTGGAGTTTGTCCAGACCCTTCATCAAAGTTGCCAGCTTCACAGCCTGCCCTATGGATTTTGGACTCTTCCATTCCCATGGTTGTGTGAGATGCCTTCATGAATCCCATATTAACAGATATCTCCTGTTAGTTCTATTTCTCTAAAGAACCCTGGCTGATACAGTTTGATAACAGGAGTGGTTCTTGAGAAACAGAATCTTAAAAATGTGTTTTTACAGTTGGTTTTCTACTTTGATTAGGCTCAGAGGCACTAATGACTCTGTTTCCAATAATCAAGATGGCACTGACAGTCCATGGGGTGAACTGACAAGAGAGATACTCAAAATATCATCACTAGCTTCTGCAAATTGTATGCTTATATAAGGAAAAGCTCTGAGTGAGAGAGTTTTTGAGACCTTCACAGAGTTTGGTGGAATTAAGAGGTAAAATGATGTTGGCTGGTTGTTGTTAGATCTGCTGGATACAGTAATGAGGGATGGGATGAACTGAAGGCTTCACATTTTCAACTTAAACACCACATGAACACTGTCATGTTTCCTGAAAGAAAATCTGATTTCCTGTGGTTACAGACTTGAGATTTCCGAAAAACAGACAAAGAGCCTCATTGTGCAAGTAGTAAATTTATAATGTAAACTAAAATCTCAAACTTGCAGGGTGTCTGCTGTTAAAGTAAAGCTTTTATTGGGAAAGAATGGTATCCTGAAATGTGGAATGGGGATATATGGCTTGATAATGATGGTGATGGGGAGATGGAATCCCTGGAATCTGTTGAACCTTTGCTAGAAAGACCTATAATGGACTGCCCTGAGGAAAGAGCTTCCTGACCTCCAGCCTGCCTTGAGGAAACAGCTTCCTGGTCTTCAGTCTCCTCAGAGGAGTCTACCATGCAACCTCCACCTAATGAGATTAACCCAATGCTTGCTAACCTTGCAACCAACTCCCCTGGAGAAACAGCCATCACTCCTCTGTCTGGAGTGACTAATCTTGTTTCACCAGATAAAACTGCAGTGGGATGCCCTGAGGTAATTGATTTGAAAGACATTTCTATTTCTTTTCATGTTCCATTCCCACCACTTCTCTTTTCTTCAAGACCCCTAACTAGACTAAAGACCCAATAGCCCCAAAAGGTGAGGTACAAAGTGTGACCCATAAAGAGGTATGCTATATTCCAAAAGAACTGCATGTGTTTTCCAATCTATATAGACAAAAATCAGGGGAATAATGTGTGGGAATGGATATTAAGGGTGCAGAATAATGGTGGAAGGAATATAAAGTTGGATCAAGCTGAGTTTATTGATATAGGCCCACTAAGTAGAGATTCTGCATTCAGTGTTGTAGCTTGAGTGGTTAGAAAGGGCATTAACAGTTTGTTTGGGTGGTTGGCTGAAACATGGATCAAAAGGTGGCTGATGTTACCTGAGGCTGAAATGCCAGGACTGCCTTGGTATAATGTAAATGGGGGTATCCAGAGGCTTAAAGAGATTGGAATGTTAGAGTGGATTTATCATGGAAGACTGCTTACACACCTCAGGAATGTCCAGAGGACACATCTTTCACCACAACCTTGAGAAATATATTTGTGAGACTAGTTTCATCATCACTGAAGAGCTCTGTAGTTGCACTTCTCCGTAGGTCAGATGTTACTGTGGGAACTACTATCACTTAGCTGAAATCCTTAAACAGTATGGGGATAGTTGGATCCTGAGTTGGCAGAAGCCATGTGGTGACAGTTAATCAACTAGACAGGGTAGGTGCGGCCACCATAATGGACAGCAGATACAAACCAGCAGTCAAAATAACCTGACTCATAGAGACTTGTGGCATTGGCTAGTGGATCATGGGGTACCTAGAAGTAAAAAGACGGGCAATCTACTAAATTTTTGTTTGAGCTGCATAAGCAGAAGAATTCTAGGTCAAGTGAACAGAAGTCTAACTTGAATTACAAAAAAAGAGAGTCATGGTTCCTTAATCAATTCCCAGACTTGAGATAGTCTATAGACCCAGAGACCCCTTGAATGAGGGGAGGGCTGGGTACCCTTGGGGAAGGACCCTTTTACAATGCCCCATATTTACACCATTAACCTTCCTCCCAACCCTTCCCCAAGGAGCCATTCAGACTTTTACCAGAGTCCTTGTCATTGGAGAAAAGGGAATGTTCAAATATTTCCCGGATTATTAAACACTGACTCAGAAATGACACTAATTCCAGATCCAAAACATCACTCCAGTCCACCAGTCAGAGTAGGGGCTTATGGAGGTCAGGTGATAGATAGAGTTTTAGCTCAGGTACATCTCATAGTGGATCCAATGGATCCCTGGACCCATTTTGTGGTTATTTTCCCAGTTCTGGAATGCACAATTGGAATAGACAAACTCAGAAACTGGCAGAATCCCCACATTGGCTCTCTAACTCATGCAATGAGGGCTATTATGGTAGAAAAGGCCAAGTGGAAGCCACTGGAACTGCTCCTACCTAGCAAAATAGTGAATCAGAAGCAATACCAGATTCCTGGAGGGATTGCAGAGATTACTGCCATTCTTAAGGACTTGAAGGATGCAAGTGTGGTGATTCCCACCACATCCCTATTCAACTCCCCTATATGGCCTGTGCAGAAAGCAGATGGGTCTTGGAGGATGACAGTGAATCACCATAAACTTAACCAGGTGGTGACTACAATCGTAGTTGCTATTCCAGATGTGATATCATTGCTTGAGCAAATCAACACATTGCCTGGTACCTGGTATGCAGCTATTGACCTGGTAAATACATTTTTTCTCGAAAGCTGTCAGTAAGGTCCACCAGAAACAGTTTGTTTTCAGCTGGCAAAGCCAGCAGTATATCTTCATTGTCCTGTGTCAGGGGTATATCAACTCTCCAGGCCTATGTCTCAATCTTGTTTGCAGGGATGTTGATCGTTTGTCCCTCTCATAAAATATCACATTGGTGCATTTTATTGATGTATCATGCTGGTTGGACCTAGTGAGCAAGTAGTAGCAACTACTCTAGACTTATTGGTAAGGCATTGCATGTCAGGGGATGGGAAATGAATTCAACAAAAATACAGAGGTCTTCCACCTAGGTAAAATTTCTAGGTGTCCAGTGGTGTGGGGCATGTTGAGATAGCCCTTCTAAGGTGAGGGATAAGTTGTTGCATCTGGCCTCTCCTATGACCAAAAAAGAGGCACAATGCCTAGTTGGCTTCTTTGGATTTTGGAGACAACATATTCATTTGGGTGTGCCACTCTGGTCCATTTACCAAGTGACCAGAAAAGCTTCTAGTTTTGAGTAGGGACCTGAACAAGAGGAGGCTATGCAATATGTCCAGGCTGTTGTGTGGGCTGCTCTGCCACTTGGGCCATAGGAGCTAGCAGATCCAATGGTGCTGGAAGTGTCAGTAGCAAATAGGGGTGCTGTCTAGAGCTTTTGGCAGGCCCCTTTAGGAGAATCACAACGTAGACCTTTAGGATTTTGGAGCCAAGCCTTATCACCTGCTGCACATAACTATTATCCTTTTGAGAAACAACTTTTAGCCTGCTACTGGGCCTTAATAGAGACTGAATGCTTAACCATGGACCACCAAGTTATCATGAGACCTCAGCTGCATTTAAGCTGAGTGTTGTTGACCCACCAAGCCATAAAGTTGGGTGTACACAGTAGAACTCTGTAATAAAATGGAAATAGAATATTAGAGATAGGGCTTGAGCAGGTCCAGAAGGCACAAGTAAGTTACATGAAGAAGTGGCCCAAATGACCATGGCCCCCATTCCTGCCACGTTACCTTCTCTTTCCCAGACCAGAGCTATGGCCTCTTGGGGAGTTCCTTACAGTCAGTTAACAACAGAAGGGAAAACTCGGGGCTGGTTTACAGATGGTTCTGCATGATACACAGGGACAACCCCAGAAGTGGACAGCTGTAACACTACAACCCTTTCTGGAATGTCCTTAAAGAAACAGTGATGATTGTGAGAACCTTGTGTCTGATGCTATGTCCAGCATGGACAGATGAATAAAAAATGGGGATAAAATTAATTAAACAAATATTAGGGAGAAAAAAAGGTAAAATAAATTGGGTAGATGGAAACACTAGTGGTCAATGACAGGGAGGGATAAGGTATATGGTATGTATGAGTTTTTTCTTTGTATTTCTTTTTCTGGAGTGATGCAAACGTTCTAAAAAATGATGATGGTGATGAATACACAACTATGTGGTGATACTGTGAGCCATTGGCTGTGCACCATGTATAGAAAATATGTATGTGAAGATTTTTCTCAATAAAAGAATTATAAAAAAATTTAAAAAGACAGTGGTGAGGGAAATCCTTCCAGTGGGTGGAACTCTGAGCAGTGCACCTGGTTGTTCATTTTGCTTGGAAGGAGAACTGGCCAGAGGTGCGTTTGTATACTGACTCATAGGCTCAGCAACATGGACTTCCACTCACCAAGGCCGACTTGGCTACACTGCTACACTGCTGAGTGTGTCAGCAGCAGAGACTAACACTCAGTCCTCGATAGGGTACCGTTCCTGCTACCTGGTTGTTCTAGTTTGCTAGCTGACAGAATGCCATTTACTAGAAATGGAATGGCTTTTTTAAGAAGGGAAATTTAATAAGTTGCTAGTTTACAGTTCCAAGGCTGAGAAAATGTCCCAATTAAAACAAGTCTATAGAAATGTCCAATTTAAGGCATCCAGGGAAAGACACCTTGGTTCAAGAAGGCCAATGAAGTTCAGGGTTTCTCTCTCAAGTGAGAAGACACATGGCGAACACAGTCAGAGTTTCTCTTTCATCTGGAAAGGCATGTTGCAAACATGATATCTCTGCTAGTTTTCTCTCCTGACTTCCTGTTTCATGAAGTCCCCCAAGGAAGCATTTTACTACTTCATCTCCAAGGTTTGCTGGCTGGTGGACTCTCTGCTTCTCATGGCTATGCCATTCTGCTCTCTCAGAATCTCTCCTGGCTTTCTCTCTTGTTCTCTTTTATAGGATTCCAGTAAAGTAATCAAGACCCGCCTGGAATGGGTGAAGACATGTCATCACCTAATCCGGCTTAACAACCACTCTTGATTGAGTCACATCTCCAGGGAGATTATCTAATTACAGTTTCAAACATACAGTACTGAATAGGGATTAGAAGAAATGGTTGCCTTTACAAAATGGGATTAGGATTTAGACACGGCTTTTCTAGGGTACATAAAGCTTTTCAAACCGACACACTGGTGGTAGGTCGATTACATTGGACCACTTCCATCATGGAAGGGGTAGCAATTTTTTCTAACTGGGATAGGCACATACTCCAGATATGGGTTTGCATTACCTGTATGCAATGCTTCCATAAAAACTACCCTCTGTGGACTTATGGAATGCCTTATCAACCACCAAGATATCCTACACAGCATCACTTTTGATCAAGGAACCCACTTCACAGCAAATGAAATGTGGGAATGGGCACATGCTTAAGGAATTCTCTGGTCTTTACCATATTCCCCATCATCCAGAGGCAGCCAGGTTGGTAGAATAGTAGAATGGCCTTTTGAAGACCCAATTATGGTGCTAACTAGGTAGCAATACCTTGTAGGGCTGGGGCAATGTTCTCCAGAAGGCTGTGTACACTCTGAGTCAGTGTACACTCTATGATGCTGTTTCTCCCATAGCCAGGATTCACAGGTCCAGGAATCAAGGGGTAGAAATGGGAGTGGCACCACTCGCTATCACCCCTAGTGATCCACTAGGAAAATATTTGCTTCCTGCCCCTGAAACCTTAAGCTCTGCTTAATTTCAAAGTCTTAATTCCAAAAAGAGGAGTGCTCCAACCACAAGACAAAATGATGATTCCATTGAACAGGTACTTAAGACTGCCAACTGTCCACTTTCGGTTTCTCATGCCACTGAATCAACAGGCATGAGAGGGGGGTTACTGTTCTATCTGGGGTGATTGATTCTACCAAGGGGAAACAGGACTGCAAATACATAATGGAGGTAAAGAAGAGTTTTCCTGGATATACAGGAGATCCCCTAGGGCATCTTTTAGTACAATCATACACTACTATTAAAATCAATGGAAAACTGCCACAAACCAATCCAAGAAGGACTACCAACAGCCTGAAACTTCAGGAAGGTAAGTTTGGTTCACCCCATTTGGCAAAGAACCACGGCCAGCTAAAGTGTGTGCTGAGGGTAAAGGGAACATGAAATGGGTAGCAGAAGAGAGTAGTGATAAATATGACCAGTTACAGAAATAAGGACTGTGATTGCATGAATATTTCCTCCCTGTTTTCTTATGAGTATGTTTGCATTTGTGCATAAGTTAGTATCTTGCTTTTCTCTTATCATGACATAAATTGTATTGTTCTTGTTGTTATATTTAAGTCATAGGATATGAAGTTCAAGAGTGAATGATACCTAAGGACTTGTACCATGCCTGGAGAGATTTAGTGCATTTCTGGTTGTATGCAGGACAGTTGACTATTATCGGGTGAAACGTCTGCTATTGTGTTTTATTTGGAAATTAAGCATGTTTTAAGGTGACAAGTTGGCAAGGGGTGGATTGTAATGGTTAGGTTCTAGTGTCAACTTAGCCAAGTGATGATGTCCAGTTGTCTGGTGAGGAAAGCACTGGCCTGACAATTGCTGCAAGGATATTTTGTGGATAGTTGATAAACCAGAAGCTTGGTGTATTAAATCACAAGTCGGTTGACTGCATTTGTGGCTGATTACGTCTGCCATCAACTAAGGCATGTCTTCTACAATGAGATAATCCAATGAGTTGAAGGCTTTTAAGGAAGAAGAGAGACTTTTTCCCTGCTTCTTCAGCCAGTGAACCTCTCCTGTGGAGTTTGTCCAGACACTTCACCAAAGCCACCAGCTTCACAGTCTGCCCTATAGATTTTGGACTCTTCCGTTCCTATGTTGCTTGCGATGCCTTTAACAATCACATATTTACAGATATCTCCTGTTGCTTCTGTTTCTCTAGAAAACCCTGACTAATACAGTACTTAACTAAGGTGAGAGCTGGTGGGACTGAATTAGATGACGCATGTACTGGCATTACTTAGCATGAAGACTGGAACATAGCAAATAATCAATGAAAGCTTGCTACTTATTTTGATTGCACTTATATAAGGATGATTTTAAGAATTCAGAAACCACAATGGGAATAATTCTCTACTCTTGCCCATCCAGACTTTATTGTTTCTTGCTCATGTCATACTTCCATAGTTTGGCCTGCTTGGAATGCCCTTTCCTCATATTTGTGTGATGAAATCCTACAAATCCTTCAAGGATCCATTCAAATCTTCTTTCTCCACAAAACCTTTTCTGTTTACTCACCTAAATATCTTTTCTTCTGAAAGCCCCTTCTGCTCTTACGGAACTCCGGAAATTTATTTTTATTTTGGTAACATATATGCAATGTAACATTTCCCATTTTAACCTCTTCCAAACATGCCTATCAGCACCATCACCCATTACCAAAACTTTTCAATTCCAGAAGCTTCTTTTTAATAAAAGTAACTAATATTTACTGAATTATTGCTACCCAGCAGGTACTTGAAAAATCACTTCATGTGTATTGTTTGATTTAATTCTTCCCATTTGTCAGAGAAGAAAATGGGCCCAGCAGGTTGAATAATTATCCCAGACAACATAGCTAATGAAATGGTTACCAGATGTCGTAATTTTTTGAGAGACATATTCATTTATAATTTTAATTATTTATTTATTTTTAGGTGCATGGTCCTGGAATCAAACCTGGGTCTCCTGCATGGAAAGTGAGCATTCTACCACTGAACCACCCATGTATTCCACATTCATTTTTAATTCATTTCTGTATCCTCATCTTATAATAACAGACCCTCAACATTTGGTTGAATAAATTGTCCCAATAAGACACTGCTCTGAGTTTGGTGCCCACCTCTATCTGGCAGCCTTTCTTTTATCAAGATGAATATATCTGATCCCTCAGTACTAGGGCATTAGACTGACTATCTTCCCTATTTTTACAAGTGCTCTTTCATCCAGTTCCCATTGTGGGAAACTCGGTTTTACGGCCATGGAAGGAAAGATGAAGGGAAGAAGCAGAGAAGACAGATTTCTATAGATCACAAAGCATTTTGGAAGTCTTAAATACCACTGAATACCTTGTAGCTTTGCAATCTCTTTCTATAGAAAAGCTTGTGGAATGTCTACTCTCTAATTTAGTCTCTGAGAATCCCCAAAGGTTGAAAGAAGCAGCTGCTATTTATGCTATTGCAGTCTTCAAGTCAGTGCCTGCTGAGACCCAGGGCAGAGTTCTTGTTGCTTTTTGACTCCTCTGGGATGTGTCATCTAAGCTGACCTGCTCTTTGCATTGTTTCTGGAAAGTACTGCACAGCCCTGGAACTGGAAATGTGACTCTGACCACAGCTGCTTGAAGTGGGTCTTTTAATAGAACACTTCCTTCATCTTCTATAAAGTGGGAAGCCAGAAAGAAAGGCTGGGGAATTCCTTTCACGCAAAATCTTATATGCTTGGTGGCCCCAGAAAAATGCAAGTGCTAGTGGGAGTTCATACCTTTGACAAAGGGAAATTTAATTGTCAATGCCATGTGGCTTCTAATTTAAGAGAGTTTGGGCAAAAGAAAGAGAAAAAGGTAGGATTGCGAATAACTTTTTAATAGCATTCTTGATGCAACAGCAATCGAACTGGAGGGAACTCATATTTATAAATGTATAAATTTAAATAGGAACTTATAACCTTTTATGAATATTATCTCTAAGTTAGTACCTATATATAGGACTAAAAATAAAGCTATACTGGGTAATGTGCCCAGACAACGGTAAATAGAAATAAGACTCTTGAAGAGGATGACATGGAATCCAGGGAGCAGTCAAGCTAAATAATCAAGGTCATTGGAAGGCCAAATCACAAACAGGGTCTTTGTTTTAACTTTTTTCGTGATGGCAGCTTCTGCAGAGACCCTTGACTGTCACTTGGTCTCAAGAAGCCTCTCCAAGCTCTTAAAAGCTACATGGTGCCGGCACTGCCTTCTCAGGGAGAGCCAACTTCCCAAGGAGAGCTGTATCGAATTGCCTACCCCCAGCATCAGACTGGTGGAGGAAAAAAAAAAAGCCCAAGGAGTCAGAGGGAGTTGCCCCTTCCTATAATAAAAATAGAAAGGTCATGGGTATAGGATAGACAAAGTTCTTCTGGAATTTTCCTCAGTGAGAGTCAGGGAAATTCATCAGCTAAAGAATTAGAAAGGAGACTAGAAAGTTCTCTGGTTTTGTTTACTAGCTCAGCTACTGCAATTTGATACTAACCCCAGTAGGACATACAGTTTGGTTCAAAATACAAATAATCAGGGCTTAATTTGTCAGTTAATTATCATAAACATGTGTGTGGTTATCTAGATGCCATTCATCTGTCCAAATTAACATGACACATTCCCAAAGAAAGCCTGAAATAAGGTAGTTTTCCCTCCATTATTTTTAAACAAACACAAGCAAAATTATTCTGCTACAGGTGGGATCCACTTCTTACAGCATATGCGACTTGACAAGTTGTGTGAAAATAAAGTTTTCAGAAATTGAATCTCTTTTAATTGCACCAAGTGTTTGCTACTTAAAGAAACTGCAGTGTTAAAATGGCATGACAGGGAGGCTGACACGCCAGTGCTTTGAGGGGAAAGATGGGCTCTGGATGGCTATAGGGTGTAGTAAGGCTAATAATGGTAGCTGGCTGCCCAAAAGGGATTAATGAACTGGAGCCTGACTTAATCCAGTTGTATTTTTAAAATTTTTTTTAATTAAAAAATTTTTTTTTACATGGGCAGGCACCGGGAATCGAACCCGGGTCCTCTGGCATGGCAGGCAAACATTCTTGCCTGCTGAGCCACCATGGCCCACCCAATCCAGTTTTAATATTCAAGTGTAAGGGGGTTCAACCTAATGTTTGGCAGCACAAATTTCCTAGGTCCTGGGAGTCCTGTCCATTTGGAGCAGGACTCCAGTTAGCTGCTTAGAGATGTGGGAAGGGTGTAGGGCCTGCTCCCTGTAGGAGAAGGTTTGGTGATATGCAGCCAGGAAATTAGTGGCCCAGCTAGATAGACTGAAATGCAGAACCAGCCTCAGCTGTGGTGATTAAGTTGTCCAGCAAGGGTGTGAAATGCAGGCTGCTCAATATTCACTGGTCTGGAGACAGGCCAGAGAGGAGAAAAAATGCTGGCCTTGGCTCCCATTGGTATCTGTGTTTTGAACCAACTTCATTGCTCACATTAATCCAGTACATCTTGCAATCAATTTATCTTTCTGTAAGGTATTTTACTAGGTATTGTTGCCTATACTCCACTGCGATGACCAGTTAGCATTTTGAATTTAAAAGGCCAATGGAACCCTTTATTCCCACCTCTTCTTCTTCCCAGCCTATCCCATCTCGATAAATGATACCCCTATTCAAAAACTAGGATTTAGCTTAGATTCTTATCTTTTTACATCTTATAATTAATCCATTGACAAGTCCTATTAACACTACCTACAGAACATGTCCTAAACCTGAACCCTTCTGCCACTAGCATTTTATATCAAACCATGATCTTCTCTCACCTCGGCTATTGGAATAGCCCTGCAGTGTTGTTTCTTCTAGTTAGAGGGAAATATGTTTATGTCCCTCCCATGCCCATGTTCCTCCAATGGCTTTCCACAAACATTTATACAAAATTCAAACTCTTCACC
This sequence comes from Tamandua tetradactyla, assembly GCF_023851605.1. NCBI lineage: Eukaryota > Metazoa > Chordata > Mammalia > Pilosa > Myrmecophagidae > Tamandua > Tamandua tetradactyla. The sequence continues at coordinate 192,553,921 of NC_135327.1, read as the reverse complement.
ATGGCCTAAAGGCCCTGCATGACCTGGCTACCTCACTGACCCTGTTTTCTCACTTGGTTCTTCAGTCATTCCACTTTCCCAAAATGTGCTCTGTTCCTGCCTCAGGACCTTTTCACTTGTTATTTCCTCTGCCTGCAACACTCAACTGGCTCCTTGCTCGAATGACTCCTTCCTCCACCCGGAGACCTCTCATGGTCACTCAGTCTAAAGCAGCAAGTACTGCCTCTTCCCTTTTCTCTTTATCTTTTTTATACTTCTTCCATTTTTTTTCATGGCACTTATTTCCATCTGATATTATAGTATACATTTTTTGTTTATTGTCTCTTTGGTCCTCAAAAAAGTTGTCTGTCTTGTTCTCTGCTCTATGTCTAATGCCTGTTGGAGAGCCTGACCTGCAGCAGGGGCTCAGTTATAGAAAATGATGGAATAACTGGCTCGTTGAGATTCCATTGAAATCACACTATTAATAAATGATACAGCCTCCTCAGGTAGGCTATTTACCATCTCATGAAATTTATGAATCTACATATATATTCGTGATTTAAAAAAAATTACAAGATGGAATGCTATGGGGTGCTCTAGACCACATCACTGTTTTGTAATTTTTCCCTAGGAATATTGTGGCTAATTGTTTACTGGGAATGAGGTACCGGGTATAGGAAGGTCAGTTTTTATCTTTGAGAGTATTGTGATTTATCTTGAGCCAGGACTGTAGAAGACATAAATGTTCCCCCCTTACCATGCCCACCCCGCATCCCTTTTTAGCTCTCTCAGTGCCCATTCACTCAACCCTATTATTTTACCTAATCTAGAATGGGAAGGACATATTTTGTAGGTTTGTTTTATCCACAGGTGTCTTCTGAAGGTTGAATTGTCTCATCTTTATTGTCTTCTAGATGAATGACTTCTTGTTGCAGTGGAACCCTCTCTCCTTAGGGTAGTTTCAGGGGTCTGCTTGCCAAGTCAGTTTTGAAGCTCATGGTCCTGAGGATTGATTCTACAAGAAGGAGCAACTTTTGTAAAATCTACTCACTCAAAATCACAGATTTTCCCCATCTGAGATTTTGCACTCTCAGACCTAAGTTCCAGGAATTTTGTGAGGTACTCTCCCTCCCCCGCCCCCAATAAAAATCACCTTGCATTTTCAAAAAGTTAATAAAAACAGAGAAGTGACATAATAATTAGAAGTATTAGAGTTTAGCTCTTAAGAATGAGGGGTAGAGGGAGATGACCTTGGTTCCTAGAGGGGAAATGAAAGCGAACCATTGTAAAGGACTGAAATGAGTACTTTGAACATGGAGCAAACTTGTTTAAATCTGCTATATCTCTGTTTAGATAGCCTTCTAATGTATACTTTTTTATTTTTGGGGGGGGGTTGCATAGTCCGGGAATTGAACTTAGGTGTCCTGCCTGGTAAGCGAGTATTCTACCACTGAATCCCTGTGCACCCCCCTGCTAACATTTTATAAACTCAAATCAAAGATGTAAAAATGCCATAATTTCTCCTCTTGAAACAGAGTGCCTTGTACTGGATCTTTTACATTAGGAAATCATGGTTTACCGATACTATACTTATCGTGTTATTTTAAAAACATGATATAGGTATAGCTTTTTTTAATGGATTTTTTAAATGTGCACATAACAATCAATTAAATACAAATAAGATTTGTACCCAAAGTTAATAATACTGTACTGATATAAATTTCCTGGTTTGTACAACATACTGTAGTTATGTAAGCCATCTTGGGGGGAAGCTGGGTGTAAGGAACATGAGAATTTTCTGTATTATTTTTGTAATTTCTGGCGAGTCTTCAGCTATTGCAAAATCAAAATTTATTTTTAAAATGTTCCGAAGCAGGAGGGGAGTCTCCCCTGCATTTTCTCCCCTTCTTTCCTGGGGGCCAGTAAGACTTCCATGGACCCCCAAGTGTCCCCTGAGCATTGTCTGAAAACTGCCACACAGCTCTGCTGACAACCTCCTAGGGGCACCTGTGATTGAGTGCAGGGTTGCCCCATCCTGAGACGGCACACGCAGTGTCATGCCCGACCCTTTGTTGCAAACACCTCTGCCTGCAGTATATAGTGGAAAGAAATTTGGCCTTTTGAGAACAGCTGAGTTCAAAAGTATGAGTCTAAGGCTGCTGTATTGATTTTGAGCTATACTAGAGAGGTCTCCATGGGCACTTTTTTCATTTCCTTTATTTTTTTTCCATGTTGCCCTATTTTCATTTTGTTTTCATCTGTGGCTATAGGTTTGTTTCTGTTTGCTTTTTAACAGTAATATATTCATATGATTAAAAAAAATGCAAAACAAAATGAATAGGCTCCTCTTTCTCACCACCTGGCCCATCTCCCCAGAGGTTTGCAGTTCTCCTCTGTCCTGCTACCCTTGGAGCAGGCCCCTTAGCTATGGATACCCCCGTTGATTATACCTGTATAGTGGGTAATGTTTCGCTATTAATCTGGCATGTATTTTTTTTTCCTCTCTGAGGTTCTTTTCACCCCTGTTCTCCAGTCTTCCCTTCCGGCAGCTGTGAGCGCTTTTAGAAGATGCTGCCCTCAGGGTAGGGCTGGAACTGCAGAAACACAGCCAACTGTGAATCTTTTTATAAGTTTCAAGAGAGCTTATTTAAACCTGTAGGAGAGACACAAAGAGAAAAGTAAGAAAGACCTGATTGCTGGAGTGTGAAATAAACTAAAAGTTATACCATAAAGAGTAGATTTGGGAAAGAACAGATGGGGCTCCAAATTATCCTGATCCTAGAACAGGGCCAGCAAACTCTTTCTGTAAAGGGCCACAGAATAAATATTTTATACTGTGTATAAGATCTGGCCTCTGTCGCAGCTACTCAGCTCTCCTGTTGCAGTGAGAAAGTAACCACAGATAATACTGAAACAAACATGCAGAGCTGTGCCCCACTAACAATTTACTGTGAATAGAGTGACCCCCACCCAGGAAGGGTAGGTGAAGGTCTCTAAATTGGGAGAGGAAGTGAATCCTTGGCTAGGACTCTGGATCCCTGCAGCAAAGCCCAGGTCTCTTCCCGCATTCCCTTCACTGAGCCCTCAGAGGGAAGGAAATCATGGAATGCTGTGCCAGTTTAAAGCTATTATGTACCCAGAAAAGCCATGTTTTAATCCTGACCTATCTTGTGGCGGCAGCCATTTCTTTTAATCCTGATTCAATATTGTAGGTGGAAACTTTTGATTACATTTTCTCCATGGAGATGTGATGCACACAATTGTGGGTATCACATTTTGATTAGATGGAGATGTGAATCCACCCATTCCAGGTGGGTCTTGATAGTTTATTGGAGTTCTTTAAAAGAGGAAATATTAAGGAAAGAGCAGAGCTAACACAGATGCCAGCACTTGGAGAACAGAGACACAAGTTTAGAGATGGTTGGAGCCCAGCAGATGTGCTGTATACCTTCCCGTCAGATGTAAGCAAGCCAGAACCTGGAGAGAGCCAAGGGAAGCCACGAGATGAAAGCCAGGCCCTGAGAAGCCAAATGAGGACTCCCCACAGGAATAGAAGCTGAAAGCAATAGAGCTCAGGAGCAAGGGACCAGAAGATGCCAACCACGTACCTTTCCAGCTGACAGAGGTGTTTAGAAAAGTCATTAGCTTTTCTTAAGTGAAGGTAACCTCTGTTGGTGACTTAATTTGGACACTTTCACTTCTTTAGAATTGTATACTTGTAACATATTAAGTTCCCTTTTTAAAAGCCATTCCATTTCTGGCATATTGCATTCTGGCAGCTTAACAAACTAATACAAAGCTCTTGATAATTTGAGCATTCAAAGGCCCAGGGCACTGGTGCTTCATGGCCCTCCTGATGTCTGAGTAGGAAGAAAGTCTCATGAAAAAATTCCCTTGTTTGTTCTGTTTGGAATTAAGAGGAAGCAGCTCTGGCTGCTATGGACTGGAAGTGCATAGTGATGAGATAATTGAATTATTGTTGACTGCCTGAGTCTCCTGTGGCCGCAAGAGGATGGGAGAACAGTCAAAGCTTCCCTGTGTCCAAGAGTAAGGGCATATTATAAGCTAAGAGGTTAGTGGACCTAAAGGGCTGTGGTGGCAGAGATGAGTGGATCTTGTCCAGTCTTGGATCTGATAAGGACATATTTCATCCCTGCCAATGCCAGTGTGGAGATGAACTGATGATTAGAACCAGGTAGGCTATTGTCTGTCACTAGCATAGGCCAGCAGGAAACAGAGGATAGCTGTGAAGCAACTGTTCCCCTCCTACTGACCACTTCATGGCACATAAACACTCCTGGAGTTTAGTTCCCACCTTGGGGAGAAAGGTCAAGAAGGAGAGAACAAACCAGAATCTGAATCTGACTGAGTATAAATCTGAAATGATCAAGTTTATCTGGAACTGACCAGATCATATATACTCTATTCCCAGGCAGAATATTCAGGGCTCCTGATAGAAATAAAGGTTGGTTACACTTCTTGCACAGCTGATTCTACAGCCAGTACAAATTCATAAGTGCTGTACCTGGATTTTCCTGTTCTCTGGCACAAAATGAAGTGGGCTGCTGATGTCACTCAAAAGGTAGAAATGTAGAAGGGCTACTCTAAGCTTCCCAAGACAGTTTCTCTCATCCTTACCTCATGCCAATTCTCATATGGTCTTTGCTCACTCCTTCCTCTCACCAGGTCCATAGTTTACCAGAGTTGCTATCACAAATACCATGCAAGGGATTGGTTTAAACAATGGGAGTTTATTGGCTAATGGTTTTAAAATGAGAAGTCCCAAATTGAAATTTCTCAGGCCTCCAGCAATCTGGACTAAGAGGCTTTCTCATTCAGATGGGTCACACCCTAACTAAAAATAGCATCTTCAAAGAGACCTTATTTACAATGGGGTCACACCCACAAGAATGTAGAATAAGATTGAGGACATGTTTTTTCTGGGGTACACAACTCACTCTACCACAGGTTTCCCCAACACATCACTTGGTCATGGATTTTCTGCTGTTGGCCAATATCTTTTCAGGTTTGGGTAAGGGCAGGTAAGAGAGGACATATATTTTGCCAGCCTCAGGCTAACCCTCCATGCTAGTGTTTTCTGCCCTCTTTGTAGCAGGCTGTAGTCCGTGCTAAGAAAAGAAATGAAAATGAAATGTTCCCATTACGAAGGACATTTCAGGAGGAAGCCCCATCACAAATGTTACTAGAAGAAATATGGTGGCTTCTTGGCCTTCAGGTGATCCCTTCTTGTCCTGCATGTGAACTCCTTCTTTCATGGAAAAGGTCACGTCATGTTTTCTATTAGTAACTTCACTGAAAGTGCACTGGTTGTGCCTGAGACCATCAAGGTCTTAATTCTTCCTCTTATTAGCCTGCCTGCTGGGAACTTTTATTAGCAGCCTGAGGTGGGTTTCGAGAGTTTGAGGATCATTTCTGGATGGACACTGCAGAGAGAAGTGAGGAAAGAAGCTGAGCTAAGCTATCCAATGGCATAACGTAGTATTCTGTAGAATCAGAATCCTACAACATTATCAGCCTCATTTTATGGATGAGGAATTGAGGATTATGGAAATGAAGTCACATGGTCGGAGGACGAGTTAGTCACCTGGCTCTGGTTTCAAATCCTGACCTCCTAAGCTATCCTGCCTCTCTGATTATTCTTTTCTTAGTCTCTTTGCTCTCTGTACCTCTCAGTTTGGAACCTTTAATTTAACACCTACTACAGATTCCCTAATATTAGGGTTACTTGTGTGTATGTCTATGTCCTGTCTGCTTGATAGGATGAGTTTTTAGAGAGAAGAGGCTCTATCATTCATTTCCATCTTCAGGGCAGATCTGCACCAGGCACAGAGTGAATGTGCCATAAATATTCGTGGAGCCAATTTGAAGAATCTCACTGTGATGCTATGGAGTTTGCATTAAGTGGGCTCCTGAGACTTATTTATCTGATAAGGATTTGAAACCACAAAGCAACCTGTGGGCTTGTTTCCTGGAAATGGACTTACCTGTATGTCTCCCACCAGGTCCTGCCTTCCCTCCAGAAGTTTTAGAAAGAAAAATCATAACCATAGATTCTTGTTGCCAGAATACTGGTTTTGCAATTGTGGTTGCTTTTAATGGCTTCTTCTCCAGCTTTAAATATAGATTTGAATAGGAGTTCAAACAAATATGATAAAACTCTTTTGTTTATATTTGTCTTTTCCTAAAACAGAGGAGAGCTACAAAAAGGGCTACCTGCTATTGATAAGCATGGTTAATAGATTAAACTCTTTTCCTGTCAGTATTAAAGAGGAATCATGTTTTCATGAGACTATTAAGGAAACTGCAGTGTGGAGTAATGCACACACCCACACAAAGAATCATGAGTGACAGGCAGTAACACGGGGGAGAGAAAATAGGAACAAGGAACAAAAAGTGTATGAAAAGAGGATATAATTTACTTCTATGGTTTAATAATTTTTCCTTTTGGCTTATTAGGCCATGGAGGAAGCCGGGCTAAAAGAACAAAGAAGTGGGTGTAAGATAAAGGATAGAAGTCAATTATGAAATGTATTTTATTCAAGATGAGAACATAGAGGTTATTTTTAAATGACCCAGTATTTTCACTAGGATGCCTAAATACATCTGAAGATACTCTTACAAGTAACTTCTAAATGATGCCACTTTCTCTCTGTTCCTGATCCAGGTTGATGTAAAGAAGACGGAGAAGTTTAATATGATTGTATTGAGAATTGAAACCCTATTGAAACTCTATTGAGCATAGAGATACTTCTGCAGTGGTTTTCCAAATGATATCTTGACTCCAGTAGATAGTATTTGCCATTTTCCCTTCAGCGCCTGCCTCTGGAGAAATAGTGAGGCAGGTCAAGTGGTATCATAGTACACACTGTCTCCTCTTCCTCTTCAGTAGCCCTTTAGCTTTCTTGGTTCCTGCCCAGCTTGTCTGCATTCAGGTAAGCCAGACCAGTCACCTAATCCCCACTCAGATGTTAGCCAACAATCAAAATATTGGCTGGTGAGAGATTAATTCAAGGGCCTTCTCATTTTGGTCGGAGAAGCTGGAAGAATGAAAACCTTCTCGAGACTCAGAATTTCTGACTTCTTGGCCAAGCATGTGTGTGAAGTTCTCAGATGGGAGAGTTTGCCTAGGGCTCCTCTACTCAGACCACCTAAGGCCTGGAAGGTTCTGGGTAGATTCAGTTGCTGATGACTAGGTTAACCGTAAAAGAAAATTGGTCGTGATCTTTGTTCAGCAGGAAGATGGATAAGGAAACAAATTACAGCACCAATTACCAACTACCTTGGTAATTGAGGTTCCAAGAATATGAAAAAGAGCTATAATCTTGAAGGGTAAGAAGTAATTTATCAGGTGAAGAAGCAGAACAAGAAGAGATGGCAAAGAGGATGAGGTGGGGGATATGTGTGTGAACGTGTGTAAGTGTATGCACTGGATAGTGGATGCAGTGGTAGTCTCTGGGTTTGGGTGTAGCTATTGGGAAATGGATGTGTTTGAGGTACAGAGTTGAGCATATGGTGGGTTGGGAGACTGTATGGGCAGTAGAAAAAATCTAGAAATTATAGAGTCTTTGGCAATAGGTATCAGTAATTGAAGTATTTGGTTAAGCAAGAAAGTCAATAGTTATAAATAATTTCCTAGTTTAGGAATCTCTTGTGGCTTCCTGTTGCATACAGGATGAGCATTCTGGCTTTTATTCAAGTCTCCCCACCTTGAGGTCCTTTTAAAAACTCACCTCTCCTCTTTCCTGTTGAGCTCCAAATCACCCTCGGCTCCTACCAAACTGCTTGACCCTGAGATTCAAAACAATCTACTCTCATTATATGCAAATTTCCCTGATTAAAATGTCCTTCTTTTCAAACTCAACACAGTCCAAGCGTGGTGTCATGCTTGATCTTCCCTAGTGAGTCTCACTTGTACCGGTGTGCACCTTTTCTGAAACCAGGCATTCTCCAATACTGCTAGTGGGGGTGTGAATTGGTGCAAATTGGAAAAAAAAAACTGGCAATATATCAAGAGTCTTGGAAATGATCATACTCCACAAAGTTATCAAAGGATTAATAAAAACATTTGAAGAACCGTCTAGACTCATTAGTAAGCAATGAAAGGCAAATTGGAGCAAATTAAATTAATATGCATATGGCATTTTCTACCTCTTAATTTGGCAGAGATGGAAAAATGCTAATATAGGGAGTTGTCTAGGGTGTGAGGAGGGTACATTGGTAAAATCTTTTGGAGGGCCCTTGGATAATATGTATCAAATGTGCATGCCCTTTGATGGAGTACCCTTACTTCTAAGAATTTATCATAACTAATAATGACAGATAAGCAAAATATTTATTTACAAGGACATTCTTTGCAGAAATATTTTAATAAGGAAAATTCAGATGCTGTCTAAATGTCAATTAGTACTGTTTTTCTTTCTCTTGACCAAGCTTTGCCAACCTACGTCTCACGTGCCCCTACACATTCCCTCCCCTGCCCCTGTTGCCCTGGAACTAATCTTGCATCTGTGACACTGCAGAGAAAAATCATTCAGAGTGTAGGAATAAAAAGGAAGAAGGCCAAAACTTCAGATCCTAATGATTCTAAGTATCAACCTTGCTCCTGACTTCACCGTTCACTCTCCTTTACACCCCAGCCCTATGCCACACAGACACATGAGAGACTTTTAACTGAGCAGTACCTTATCTCCTCCTCTTCCCACCAGCCCTTACAGACTCCAGGTGGCCTAGTTACTAAAAGGGAGAACATTCTGAACCAGTTGGTCTTAATTGCAACCTCAGTCAATCCCTCTCCCTGCTCTGTGGAACTCACTAGTCTTAATTGCACTCACCCACCTCGGTATTATCTTCCAGGGCTTTTCCTCCAACACTCCCAGCCCTTAAAAACCAGCTGTTCATTCTTTCCATGGAGTTGAGTTCTACCCTTTTTCCTGAATAAAGTCGTTCTTGCTTGTTTGTCATGCAAGTTTTTCTTTGACAAAGTCCAGTTATAGAGACTTAGTAAAGTAAGTGGGTAAAGTATACTGGAATATCATTAGTAGTATGGAATATGATTATGATCTATTTTTAAGTGAAAAGACACTGCATTATGATCTAATTTTAATAAAATTAAAATTATGTATGCTATGTAAGTATACTGTTTTAGTTTAGTTAGAAAGCAGGCCACACCTTCCACACTTAGCTTGGAAATCTCAGCTAAATATCCAAGTTCATCACTAACAAATTCTACCCTTAACCCAACATCAGTACAAAGTTCAGCTGAGTTCTCTGCTACTTTACAGCAAGGATCATTTTTCCTTCAGTTTCCAATAACACATTCATCATTTCCTTCTCAGGCCTCTTTATGGAGGAACTTTAATGATTGCATTTCTAGTATCAATGTCCTCAAAGCAATCTGGGACTTTTCTTCCCCACAATTCTTTCAGCATCCACCCATCTCCCAATTCCAAAGCTGTTTCCACATTTAAGGTATTTGTAATAGCAGCATCACACTTTCTGCTACCGGAAACTATTTTAGCTTATAACACACCATGGGTTAGGTGAACAACAAAAATGTTTTGGCTCACGGTTTCAGAGGGCAGGTTTGCTTCCTCACAGAGTTGGTAGCTTTCTTGCTGGCTGGACCCTTGAGGTTCTCTGGTTTGTATCCCTGCCTCACTTTCATATGGTCCTCTACTTTCTCTTCTGAATTATGGCTCCTCCCTTGGCATTCTTCTCTCAGTGTTTGAAATTCTTCTGCTTATGAAGGACTTTAGGAATCTGGATTAACTCTCAACCTCTTTCAGCTGGGTCACACCTGGACTACTTCTTCAAGAGGTTCACAATGGGTTCACACTCACAGGAATGCAGATCAAGATTAAGAACGTGTAAAAATTGGGGCACATAATTCAGCCTACCTCATATACATAAACATAAATGCAAATATATGTACTTAGAACAAAAGCTGGAACAACATATGGTATAGCATTGACAGTGGTTATTCCTAAGCAGCGAGTTTCCGGATGATTTTTATTTTTGTCTTTGAAATTTTCTTTTTGAGGTTTATCATATATTATTTTTATATTCTTATAAAAATATTATAAAGTGGCAACTCCACTTCTGGAGTCAATCCTAACATAATTCACCAAAATTTGCAAACAAATCTTTAAGCACAAAGATATTCCTTGAACCATTATTTCTAGTGGAAATATAAAAACAAAGTAAATGTTCAATAATAAGAGAATGGGTAAACCATGGTACATCCTTATGAGGCTGCATTGCTATCCATTAAAGTGATATTCAAAAAGAATTCTTATGACAAGGGAAGGTGCTTACGGTGGAATGCAAAAGGAAAAATCAGGATAAAACTAGACCTTGGATATGCAAAATAATGCATATGAAATATGAAAACACAAAATGATAGTAATGATTATTTTTAGTGTTGATTAATGGGTGATTTTCTATATTTTGCAATTTCTTTTTATAAATGAGCCAAGGCCACTTTTATTATCAGGAAAAAAATGTTTATAAAGATGTCACTTGTTAGAAGTTTGTTAATTGGCCATAACAACCCTGGAGTGGGGAGAACACTGCACATTTCTTGAATCACATTCTCCGAGGAAGAAGAAAAGTAAATGAGTCAAAGAAAACACTTCTCATGCTTTCCAAAGAATTTGGGAGTACTTAGGGAAATGATTCCAACAATAATTTTTACATTTTGAGATTCTTAGATTAGGCAGAGTGGGCAGTTGTTAGATAATCTTACTTTGAGTGTGATGGATAGATGTCTTTTCTTAAATTTCCCTTGAACTTCAAAACAGCATTTTACCAGGAGCTGGGAAGTGATGATTTGTTTTTTGTTTTTCTTTTCCATTGATATATATTCTATATTCACATACCATGCAACCATCCAAAGTACACAATCAACGGTTTACAATATCATCATACAGCTGTGCATTTATCATCACAATCGACTTTTTTTTATTTTTGTGAAAAATAACATATGTACAAAAAAACCTAATACATTTCAAAGCATATTGCAACAGTTAGTTGTAGAACCTATTTCAGAGTTTGGTATGGGTTACAACTCCACAATTTTGGGTGTTTACTTCTAGCTGTTCTAAGATACTGGAGATTAAAAGAAATATCAACATAATGATTCAGCAGTTATACTCATTTGTTAAACCCTACCTTTTCTGTATAACTCCACCATCTCCTTTAATCTTTCTCCCACTCTTTTTATAGATATCTGGGTTATGTGTATTCTAACTTTTCATATTGGAAGGGGTTGTTGATAATATGGGATGGGTGATGGAACTAGTTGATGTTCTTGAGAGGCTGGCCCCTCTGCATTTCAGGACTTATCTGGTCCAGGGACCCATCTGGAGGTTGTAAGTTTCTGGAAAGTTAAACTAGTGTGTGGAACCTTTGTAGACTCTTATATAACGCCCTAGGTGTTCTTTAGGATTGGCAGGAATGGTTTTGGCTAAGGTTTGATAAGCCATGATAGGTAGCAATGTCTAACTGAAGCTTGCACTGTTGCATAACAGTGAACTTCAGAGAACCCTCATGACTCTATTTGAGCTCTCTCAGCCACTGATACCTTATTTGTTACACTTCTTTTCTCCCTTTTGGTCAGGATGGCATTGTTGATCTCATGGTGCTAGGACCAGGCTCAGCCCTGGGAATCATTTTCCATGCCGCCAGGAGGACTTTCACCCCTGGATGTCATGTCCGCTTATGGGGGAGGACAATGATTTTAGGAAGTGATGATTTGTTTTTATGAACTAGATGCTGCCAGGGTTTTCTAGGATGAAGGGAGAGGATGATGTAACATTTGGCTGAATGCAATCCTGTCACCACAGGAAGCTGAGCCATTGAACAGAAGACTATTTGGAAATGAGAAGAAAGTATCAGCTGAATATTCAGCCATGTAGTTTAGCTTTGAGGTTGCCATCTGGGAAGGGAACCTTAGGACATGTTCAGGGTGGACATGGAAGGCATATTTGTTTCTGCATAATATTGGAAGATCTCAGTATTTCTGCTCTTTCTGTAACACTCAGTCTTCTGGCTAGAAGGTCCTGGATTCATAGGTAAATTTCTAAAGTGCGCCTTTCTAAAACCAGATGGGAGAAAAGATTATATAAAATCTCACTGTTGAAGCTTCCTTATAATTCCAGCATCAATTTTCCCCACACATTACTGTTCCTAAGAGGAAGAGATCAGGGCCAATTTTGCTGTTGAATAGGATTTTCAAATGTATATAGTTTTGAAGCTATATTTTAGTTAATTAACTAATTAACTAATAATTCAACTGATTCCAGAAATGATTACAGACAACTTAACAGGGCACCTAAATGATAACAAATAGCATGATTTGTTTCTGGAAACAAAAGGAGAAATAAAGACAGGGTGGGGAGAGATTAAAGTCAAATATAAGTATGAAAGTGAATACCATAAGAGCCTCTATTTGTTGTTCATTCATTCATTCAACAACTACTTATTGGATACTTGGTATGTGCTAGGCACTCTTCTAGTTGCTGGGGACAGAGAAGTGAAGAAAAATCCCTGTACTCAAGTAGCTCCCACTGCTCAGGAGAATTTACAGGTTTTCTGGTTACAGATCTCAAAACATTCTCCTTGTAGGTCCCTAAAGAGATGACAAACAATTTAACTACAGCAAAATTCTTAAAATAAACAGATTATAGAAAGATCTGAGTGTTGATGGCAACATCATACCACAGTGAAATTCCGTGACAGCAGTTCTTCCAGGGTCAACACAAGACAATATCATCTTTGTTCTTAGTTCACAACTCATATAGCTTGACTCCAAAGATCCTTTTTATAATACAGGAAGAGGTTGTGAACAGCATGGCCTTTGAGCAACACCCTCTGAATATTATTTCTACCAACTGAGCTTTGGAAAAATTAAGATTGACAGTGAGGTCAAAATTGCTCACCCAGGAAATGGCAAGTGTGCGCTTTCAGTGAACACAAACCTGGGTGTCTTGGCCTGAAAAGTTGTAGAAGCTTTTATAACTTGACACCTGCCTCAGAAAAACAGAATGCTGAAAAGATACACGGAGAATATCTAGCATTTAGCTAGATGGACTGTTCATGAAATGTATACCAGGGTAAGCAAATGAGGTAATTCTCATGAGATCACAGTACCTATACTTGTTAAAATGGGAGGCTTTTGGAATGTCTACTGTATGAAGTACGGTATAACAAACCGCAGAACAAATAACTCCTAAATACATAATGACTCAACATGATATAAATTTGTTTCTCTCTCATGTTACCGTATAATGCAGAATTTGACAGACGGGCAGCTTTCCATGTGGTCATTTCCGGACTCAGACTCCTTTCACCTTGTGGCTCAACCTTCCTCTGTGCACTTGGAGTCCTCTCCATTCAGCCAATAATTGGGAAAAGAGAGCTTGAGAGATCATCAGGAGCCTGATTGTTTTTTCCTCCCAGGCTCCATTGGCCAGAACTCAGTATTGTGGCCTGCGAGGGAGGTTGGGCAATAACGTCTACATGTGTGTAGGTGGAAAGAGAACTGGATTCAGAGAATAATTTGTCAATATCTGCTGCACTCAAGAATGTCAGCAACATTTGTTGTTTTTAAAAGAGTTTATTTATAGACTTGTTTCTGGCAATAATGAACTAGTTAGTTTTAGGCCATATCCAGGTAGAAGTTTAAAAAGTAGCTGCATGCAAACATTTTATATTTTTTGTTCTATGTAGCATAAGATTTTATATCCATTTCATTTACATGGCATCAGATTATTAAGACTAAGTTAAAAAGAAAGGGGGTGGGACGCAGCTCACTTTTATTCTACTAAAATTTATTAACTGTGTCATCAGATCATTTCTTCCAAGTCTGATTCTCAGTGCAATTTAGAGTACAAACATCAGTTGCCACAGCTGAGCTTAAACATCTTGACTCACAATCAATCCCTATCCACAGATTAAAAAAAAAGAAAGAAAGAAAGAAAAAGACAAATTAAATACAGTTTTGTTTTTGGCAGATTCTTCCTCAAGATTTGACATTGGATAGATGAAATTACTTTGTCTAATAGCAAACACATCGTTTTTTATTGCATTTCCTAACCTATAAAATGGAATAATAAAGATTAAAAGATTGTTGTGAAGATTAAAGAAGACATGATTAATAAATACTAATGATTAACACTAGTACTCAAATGAAATCAGGTATCTATGTAGTGAAGACTTGTTGTTTGTCAAATAAGTAAGCTTTCCAACCAACAATTTGGTGGAAAGTCTTCAACTTTGGGAAGTTTCACTCTAGCATTGGTTTGATGATCTTGGGATTGTGCTGTTGTTTCCTATGGAAAATGTGTCTACTGTGCTGTGTCAAGATCCAACGCTGGTGGTTGATAACGTCTAAGAGCTTAGCAAGGTTGGGACTAGAATAAGGCAGGTGAGACCCTTATGTTGGGGGCAGACTCTTAGGAGGGGGCCACAAAAAACTCAATAACCAAGATAATATTTTAATACAAATTTTTTATAACTGTAGATTTAATCAGTGGGATACATGGCACTGTACATCCCCTTTCAATCATATTCCCCTTCAATATAGCAATGTTACTTATAAACTCACTAATTAGTTACCATCACTTCTATTCATTCCCTTGCATTTAAATTCAACCTCTCTAGGCAGCCTTTCCTCCTTCTCTAGCTTTTCTGTATGTCTTGGTCTGCTCTGTTCTACAGTGTAGCCTCTGAGACTACCTTTATCAGAGAAAAAAATATTTTTAAAATAAAAATTCATGCAAAAAAATCCATGATGAAAAAAATGCTGACATTTTCAATAAAGCTGGATAGAGTTGGTATTGTGGAATCTTCCTTTTGCCTTGAATGTCAATATGTCTTGTAATGATTTGAGTGAAGGAAATGCTAGAGATCTGAAAGCTGCAGAAATAGCACTAAGCAGAGACTGACAAAGGAAGGCACACAAGAAGTAGAAGGGCAATCCCAGATCTCACTTGTCTCTACCCTTTTCCCAAACCACAGATACCACTTCCGTTGCTGCCCTGATGCATCCCTGGAAACCACAAGACAAAGGCTGGCAGGACTGCAACTTCTCTCTCCTCCCTTCCCAGCTGACCGTGATCTTGGGAGTGTTGCAGGATCAAACAATCTTGGAAAACATTGAGTGAAACATATAACTGTTAAGCAGTCTCATTTTATGTAGACTTCTTAGAACCTGTAACATACTAATTTGCATTATGGATCATTAAGACCACACTCCATTTAGAGTTTCCCAAACTTAGTTGGCCTGGAACCAGTTTATTCCTCCCAGAGCACATTGTGGGGGTAGGAACCAAAGTACATGATCTTGGAAATGTAGCCTTAGGACCATAGAGGCATCTTCTTATGTTCTCCCCAGGAAGGTGCAGGATCCAAGCCTTTGTTGTCTTTTTTTTCTTTTTAATCCCAGAAAAGTGCTATTAGAACGTGAAGGAAAATGTCACTTCTCCTGAGAAGGAGACTGCATATCACTGGTGTAGGGTGGTGAAGATTAGAAAACTTTTTTCCCATTTGGGGTCAATGATAAGCTGATATTTTTGAAGCAGGAATGGGGAGAGGAGCATCGAGACCCAAAGAACCCTAGTGTCCTTGATTGACCCTCTAGGTGGAAGTACCTTAGGATTGTAATGGATGGAATTCATTTATGCTTCCAAGATAGGGAGGAATTTTTGTTTATCAAAAAGACACTTTTCTTCTTTTGTCACTCAGAAATGTGATGCTGAAGAGACTGGACCAGCCTGGTTCTTAAAGCTAGTCCGTCTTTCTTGCAAAGATTTATCCATACAGATGTAAGCCAAAGTAATTTTCTAGTCTGCCCCATTTTTTTTTTTCTACCCCCTTCTCCCTCTTTGTATCAGTTTGTTCAAGCTGCCAGAATGCAACATACCAGAAATGGAATGACTTTATAAAGGGAATTTATTACAAGTTTACAGTTCCAAGTCTTGAAAATGTCCAAATTAAGTCACCAACAAGAGGTTACCGTCACTCAAGAAAGGCTGATACTGTATGGAACCCCTCTGTCAGCTGGAAAGGCACATGTGTAAAGTCTGCTGGTACTTATTCCCAGTTCCACTGCTTCTAACTTCTGATGCCAATGGTTTCCTCTTTAAGTGTCAGTGGGCCTTCACTTAGCTCCTCCAGAACACAACTCCGGGTTCTGGCTTGCTTAGCATATCATGGGAAGACACATAGTGACATCTGCTGGTCTCTGCAAGTGTCTAGACATCTCCTGTCTGTGTTGGCACTCTAAACATCTCCTAACATCTGTGTCTCTGTCAGCTCTGAAGCAACTGTCCTTCAAGTCTCTGCATGGCTCCAAGATTTTTCCAAAATGTTTCCCCTTGTAAAGGACTCTAGTAAACTAATCAAGACCCTTCTTGAATGAGTGGAGTAACATCTCCATCTCCATCTGAACAGAAGGCCATACCAACAATTGGGTGCATCACATCTCTGCGGAGATAATCTAATCTTGAATCAGGATTAAAAGAAATGGCTGCCCCCCATGAGATTGGATCAGGATTTAAACATGGCTTTTCTGGGATACATAGTAGCTTCAAACTGGCACACTCTCCTTTTTGTCTTCCTCTTTCTTCATTAAGAAGGTAGATTTAAAATTTTATGGGGCTGGAGAATAATTTGAGATTTAGGGAGGGAGGTGGAGTTTAGTGTTCATGAAATGGAAAAAGGCCCTAGTTTCTAGGAAGAAAAATATTTGGAATAACACAAAAAAGAAACTTGTAATTTAAGTTCAAAGATGGAAGGGACCCAGATTTGAAGAGAAATCCAAGGTTCATTGAGGTGGGAAAAGAATTTGGCCAGCTAGGGCTAGTTTCTCTTTGTGCCTTTCCTAGAAACCTCACTCTCCTTGCTGGCTGCCACCTCTTTTGGCCTTTTCTGGTTCAAAACTGAGAAAAAGGAAAATAATGGAAAAGAAAGGGGAAATAAAGGAAATAAGTGGACCTAGGAAAAGAGATAATTAAGTGGAGAAATGGGAACAATTTACCTGCTTCCCATCCTGGTTGATGATTGGGACATTCTGTGAGTAATCTGAATATTGAGAATATTTTGAAAATTAAACAAATATTTTCGGATACAATTTGATTTATAAAATATTGACTCAGCTGTGTCCTGTTTCTGAATCTTTCTAACATAGCATGGTAATACCTGCCTGACAAGTTCACAGGAAAATTTATGTGAAAGTTCTTGGACTAAAAGTTTAAAGTTCTATAAAAATCCAAGGGCTTCAAATGATTATTTTGAACACATGGGTCAAATAAAGGGTCTAAAATGATGATTGTTTTACATTCTGCTTTGATTTGTTAGCCTTCATTGCTGGGAATGGTTCAATACGGAGAATTTTGTGGGGTCAACTCCTAGGATAAATAAAGGGAATAACATCTCCATATGTGTTTAAAACCCAAGATCCACGTGTACACTGATGACTAGATCCCTTGATTTGTGTCATTGGTGATCAACTCATTGGAGCTGGAGTAGAATGACATTGACTTTTAAAATACACTTTTTTCTTAGATTATAAAAAAGGATCACTATACACCATTAGGATTATACCTGTATCAGGGACGCTGGTAAGGTAAGTTTTGTTTCTTTTTAGTGGTCAAAGTCCATAAATGTTTATTGACAAAAGCAGTATAGAAAGAAACAGATCTCTCTTGTCGTGTGAAGGATTCTTTGTCTTCCTTAGCTATGGAAATGTGTTACCAGTGAGGGAGAAGCTCAACCTTTTCTTTTTCAAGTAGATCAAACTCAGCTGGTTATAGAGCAGGAGGTGTCTTAATTTGCTTATGGAACTCATATGAAACTATTTTCAAGATTTATAGTGTCCAAGAGAAATCGCTCGTCATGAATTAGAATGTTCTCAACTGGGTCCTGTGGCAGGGAAGGGCGATGAGGTTCTGAAAATAAAATTATTTGAAGGAAAGGGGTGTTTGGCTGGTGAGTCTGATTTAACACAAGGACCTGAGTGTTTATGGGGTAGAGTTGGTTTGGGCGGATCATAGCCTGAAACTGGAAGCCCTTGGGGTCCAGCCACCCAGGGGTAGCAGCCCCTTTGGAAGCTCAATTGTGGGTGTCCTTGTAGCCCAGATGGAACTAGATGAGTGGAGTATGTGGGCACTGGCACCTGGAGCAGAGGAATTACTTTAACTTTTTTTTTGGACTGATACAAAATATTTAATGAAAAATCTTCAGATATATGTTAAAGTGAAGAGAATAGCATAATAAAACCCATACACCATCAGCCAGCATTTTGTCATATTTTCTTCACTTATCCTTTTTCCCTTTGTTGAAATATTTTACAGCAAATCTAACATTGTGATTTCACCACTATAATTTTAGTATGCATCCCTAAAAGATATAAACATTTTCTTTATGTCATTATCAGATAAACCAAGATCGACACTAATTCTTTGTAGTTATCTACTGCCCAGCCCAGACTTAAATCTCCCCAGTTATCTAAAAATATACATTTTGCAGTTGGTTTGTTAAATCAGGATCACAGCATTGGGTTGTTCCGTCTCTTATGTCTTTTCCGATCTAAAGCAGCCTCTTTTCTTTATCCCAATCACACACAGTCTACCTCACGGTAATTTGTAAACTAAAAGACCACGAAGTCTGTTCCATGAGAACTAGCACTCTCTTCTTGTACTGTTAAAAGATAATTTTCACAACAGTTTAAATCATGAGTCTCCTACAGACATAAAACAGAACATGTGCTAAAGATTTTTTTTCTACTCATTAGCCAGTGAGGGAACCAGGCAAATGCTGTAAACAGTTCAAAAGAAAATCTGAAGAACAGATACAGTTACAGATCAGGAATATTGAAAGGAACGTGAAAATGAAAGCAAATGAGAAGGTAAGGAAGGGAAGTCCATTGAACCTCTATGGAGCAGGACAGAATGGTCTAAGAATTTATTTTGCCTTGCTGTCAGTTAGCTTCAGAGTTGTGAAATAGCTTCCATAGATTTGGAATCGAGGTTTCAGAATCATAAATTCAGAATCAGGGATGTCTTGTAGACAATGAACTTATTACACAGTATCATTTTCCTTTCATATCATCCTGCTTTCAACTCTCGGTTCTGTTTCCCCAAAGCCTTCTTTCTGCTGTTCTGGCTGGTGTCCCAAGGGCATTGCTCGGAATCATCCAGGACCTGGGCCTCAAGAGCTGGCACTGCTCTGCCTGAGCTTAGGTCTGGCTCTGTTGGTTGGCAAAGAACTGGAGTGTTGGATGGTTACTCAGAGATTGTCTTGCTCAAACCTTTTACTCCATCCCCAGCCCCAGAAGGGCAGTATTCAAATTAGTAATAATTTATCGAATAAAGACTTTAAGAGTGTTTAGGAAGAGGTTTGAAGTATCCTAAGGGGAGTGACTTGGGGTGACTAGAGCCATGCTGATGTTACTTTTTCTGAGAAATAATAAAAATAGCTGTCATTTACTGGAAGCCTATTATGCATGAATAATTTTTAGAAACCTTGTATTTCCACTCATCCTTACCTCACATTGAAGATTACCAATATCCCAGCATTTTCCAAAGTATAATTGGAGGAGATCTGTGTTGCAAAAAATAACTCACTCCATGGTAAAAAAAACAATTGGGGAATATTGGATTTAAATATTCAGTTTTTTACTGAATGATTTCTCAAACCTTTAATATACTAATGAACTTGTCCCATCTTTCCCCTCTCCAGACGTGAAGCAGAAGTGTTTTTCTCTCTTTCTTTGGCAGGGGCCATTCTACCTGCTAGAAACTGCTGGATTGGAAATTTATTTTAGGACCTCATGTTAGAAAGAAGAGGGAGGCAAATTTTTCAGTAGCCAATAAGAAGGTAAATATGGGAAACTGTGAAGTGAAATTTTCTGTTGGCTGTAGTTTATCCACTTTGACAAAGCACTTCAGCAGAGTCTGGTACATGTCCAACACTCACAAATGCTAGCTATTATTATTATTAATAATTAATTTTAAATATTAATTTAAAAATAACATTAATATTATTATTATTACTATCTTTTTTTTTTTTTTAAAGAAGAGCTACGGAAGTTTAACCTTTCATTTTTTTCATAGGTACACTCTCTATTCTAGTTTCTTGTGGGGACTCCAACATGCTTTCTTGAGAGTCCTCCTCATTCTGGGTGACAGATTCATCTGAGGCTCTAATATTTTTATGAGCCCAGCAGCCAACTTCTGGCCTGCAGAATGGACCCCAGGTGGGTGGTGGTTGGGGAAAGGTCTCTGTGGCATTCCCTAGAGAAGGTAGGATCCTTCTGTCTCTAGTCTCAGCCCTATGAACAAAGCTGTCGGGTTCTCCCCACAGGCACACAGAGATTGGGGAAAGTCAGGGAGTCCTTTGAGAAGATGTAGAATGGATTTAATGACTAATAGCAGTTTCTACTGCTGGGATCATGCAAAAATTTAAAAGTTCAGTTTCTTTTTTTTATCTGTGAGCCTATGGTGAGCAAATAAATGGAAATCACTGCCATATTGGGAAGATGACTGGAGACCAGAAGCTGGTGTTTTTAAACATTAGCTTCTGTAAGATGTTGATTTTGTTTGTGCTAAAGAATTTACCTATTTTTGCTAGTCCTTGCTTTACAGTAATATTATCCAGTTTGCTTTTGGTTCTTATTTTTCCTTTTGGGCAGAGATCAGAGCAGTGGTAGAGCTCTCCTTGGCATTTTTTGATGATTGGGGTCATGAGCCAAGCAAGCACGACTCTGGAGTAGGCATTGAACTCTCAGATAGGACTTCTGTGGGCACTGAGGTTATAGAAGGAGGGAGGGTTGCAGGTGAGAGGACTTAGGGTTGGAGCTATCAGGCTAAAAATCCTATAAGGAAGTCCAGTGGGACCTTGTTTGGTGAAATCTGGTCACCTTCCCCAGATGGCTGGTGGTACAGGTCTGACCTGAGCCTTGTAGGTTTAGTGACTGTTAACCCTTGGCAAATCCCCTCTCCCAAGAGGGAGGTCAAATTTAACATGAAGCATATTAGTTACCTTAAAGGTGGTAATAACAGGAAACATAAATACATTTAAAAGAATATAATTTAATTTGTGGAAGACTTAGTGAAAATGGCCCCATGTGCTTGATATCCCTCTATTATACCCCCCTTTTTTTTTCATAAATTAGGTGTTACTGAAGACAACTGGTTTTCCTAGGGGCACACCTCTTGGTATTTCTGTTATTCTATTTAGAGATGGCTCATCTAATAATGACTGTGTTCCAAGTTAACCTCGTCACTGTTTGATATTTGTTCCTTTTTCTCAACTGTCTCATAAAATGGTTGCCTTCATGAGAAGAATAAATGCATATTCCCCCCCCCCCCCCAAATATACTCACATAATTCAGTAAAGGCACCAAGGCAAGTAATTTTGATTAAAAAAAAATTCAGCTATCAGCTTTGCTCTATTTGCTGGTTTCATGCTTTTAAGATGATTCACATTAACTCATTTTTCTTTCCCATATGTCCTGGGCTTGTATTTTACAACACCAGACGGGGATACTAATTAAACTTTAGAGTTCACTCCTGCAGTGCTTAAACTGAGATTCGTAATGACAGGTCTGGCAGTAATCAATATGTCAGCCTCGTGTCTCATGATTTAAAGGTAATGCCATGGTTACTGCTTGGAATAAGGGTGAAATTAGCTCTGTAAATTGAATTTAGAGGAGTTATAACTTGATTACACAGAAATATATTTCAGAACCTTCTTGTACTTTTGACAAAGCCCAAGGCGTGCTTCTAGCAAGGCCTATGATTTAACTTGGAACACTTTATTTACAATGAGGTAAATAATAGTTGACACCTGTCTACTTGCACAGCCTCAGAAATATTATTTCATCAGCAAAAGTGCTGTTCTGATTCCACTCTACAGTAGATAAAAATCATTTAATGTATATTATTCCCCCCCTGAATTGGAAGTCAAGCAATTAACAAAGTCATCTGCAGACCAACCTAGAGAAGAGTTCTTGCAAAACTGCATATAGGACTAATAAGGCATTGTTTTGCCTCCACATCCTTGTAAAGGATTTGATATGTGTTAATCTGCAGATGGAAGGGAGAACATGTTTTAGTTTCTCAGGATGCTTAAACAAACACTATGAAATGGGTCAGGGTAAACAATGGGAATTTATTAGCTTACAGTTTTGAGTCTAAAAGGAAGTCCAGATCAAGGTGACATCAAAGTGGTGCTTTCTCCTTGAAGGCTGTGACATCCTGGGGTTCACTACAGGTGACCCTTATCACATGACAAGGTACATGGTGACATTTCCTGGTCTCTCCTTTCTCTTTCTAGTTCTGTTGGTTTAGCTTCTGGTTGCTTTGTCTATGGCTTTCTCTACCTTTGTTTGAATTTCATTTTCTTTTAAAGGATTCCAGGAATGGGATTAAGACCCATCCTGATTGAGGTGGGTCACAGCTTGACTGAAGTAGCCTCCTCAAAAGGTCCTACTTAGAATGGGTCCACACCCTTAGGAATGGACTGTCTTTAAAAATAAATTTTTCTGGGGTACATACAGTTCCAAACCATCACAGAACATCTGACTCTTCCCTATAGTGTTCCATAGCACAAGGAACATTACTGCATTTAAAAGAACAAAAATTCTCTGCTGTCAAACTCTCCTTTCACATTGCATTAGACCATTTAATTATATTTCATTTATTGATTGATTGTATTAGCTGTGACATTTCTTGCCATACAGTCACCTTTTGCAGTTCTTGATTTAGTTGTGCTCCCCTGCAACAGGACTAGTGCTTTTCTCTCTCTCTCTCTCTCTCACCAGGGGCAGGGAGTTGATTTAATGATACTCCTCAGATCATGGCATTTCATCATCATTGGTCCATGCCAATTCTCTCTTGTTTTACTTTATTTTCCACCCTATCTCCACTCTCATTTCCTTCTCCCCCAAAGTTATTGACTATAATAATTTATATTATAAATATTTTGTAAAAGGATATGTGCATATATATATCCTCACTTATTCATGTATTCTTGTAAAATGCTTTGCTGTTCTGCATGTGTTTTTAATTTTAATAAATTATATTGTGCTATGAGTCTAATTTTGTTTTTTTTCACTCAGGACTATATTTTTAAGACATAAGATTTAAGATTACTGTATATATATATAGTTAGCTACCTCTACCTGCTTCAAACTGCTGTGTGGTTTCCTACAGCATCCTTATTTTGCATAATGGATATTGTTTGTTTGCTTTTTGTATGCTGTGTGGTGGGGTCACATTTCATTATTTTTCCATGTAAGTATCCCATTATTGCAGCATCATTTGCTGAATTTGTTGTCTTGTTTGTTTGCTTTTGCTTGTTTGTTTTTTGGGAAGTGCATGGACCAGGAATCGAACCCAGGTCTCCCGCATGGCAGGCAAGAATTCTACCACTAAACTACCCTTGCAACCCCTAGGTTTTCTAATGATGGCTACCTAGGTTGCCTCCCGTTCCTGGCAACCACAAATAATACTATGAGTGTCCTCATACATGCCTTTGTGTATCCCTTGAGAGAATTTCTCTGGGAAATTAATTTAGGGTTGTATTTCTTTATTTAGTTAGATAATTTCATTTTTATTGCGATAACATAATAGTGTAAAATTATCCATTTTAACCACTTTTAAGTATAGAATTCGGTGGTGTTAACTACATTTACAATGTTGTGCCACCATCACCACCATCCATTATCAAAACTTTTCCATTATCCCAAACAGAAACATTAGGCATTAACTCCCCATTACACCCCCCACTTTCTCAATTCCTGGTAACCTATAATCTATATTCCATCTTTAGCAATTTGCATATTCTAGTTATTCCATGTAAGTGGAATCATATATTTGTCCTTTTGTGTCTGACTTATTTCAATCAATCTCAGGTCATCAAAATTTCATCCACATTGTCGCATGTCTCAGAACTTCTTTCCTTTTGTATGACTGAATAATATTCCATTGCTTGTAAATACCACTTTTTGCTTATCCATTCATCCATTGATGGACACTTGGAATGCTTTAACCCGAAGTACCATTTATTTAAAAATTTTAAGCTACCATTTATAGAATTCTTATTATGCCAGCCTCTGTTCTAATCCCTTTATATGTATCAACTAATTTAATCCTTAAAACAACCTTTTGTGGTAAGCTCTAATACTGTCCCTAGTTTACAGATGAAGAAATGAAGCACAAAATGATCAAGAAGCTAGGAAGTGGTTGTGCAGGGTTTAAAAACCTGTGCTTTTAAATATGTTAAAATCCCTACTACATCAGTAATCCCATGATGGATATCCTCAAACTTGACTCTCAGAGAGCATGAATTTGAGAATTTAGATTTTTTTAATATCCAAGAATATGTTCATTGAGTTGCAAGAGTGTAATATCAAAATATAACATAATAAAACACGTAAAATTCTACTCAACATTTGTCAAATGAATTTCCTTAATTGTCATACTTGGTTTGCCTTCCCTCCAGCAGCACTTTTCGCTATCTCACATTGTCCACCACTGCTTATCATGCAGACTTTCTAAAGTTTAAAGTGTGTCAAATGGTCTTTCATTTAATTAGCATTTCTCAGATTATTATTAATTTTGAATATCTTTTGCACACTTGTTTGCTATCTAGATTGGGTCTTTATTGAATTGTTCATTTTTCCATAAGCTTTCCTACATTTTTATTATTTATTTGCAGAAGTTATTTGGGTATTTAAGAATTAATTCCCTGACAAGTTTAGATATGGAACATATCTTCACCTACTTTGTCATTTGACTGGTAAATTTTCTATAGCTTTTTCATTGAAATGAAAAAATTAATTTTTATGCATCAGATCAATTCATATTCTTGTATTATATCAGTTGGCATAGAAAAAGGCTTTAAATATTTCTAAGTTCATCTTAAATTGAAACACATGTGACACTTTCTTTTTGTTCTAAAGGTTTATTGATTCCATTGGATATTCTATGTAGATGATCACATTATCAGCAAATATATATATATTATACACATATATATAAAGTATGTAATATATAGCATTATCATACACTCTCTTACTTGCAACCCAAAAATGTGTATTTATATTTCCTGAGAGTATACCATCCTTGGATTTCTTAAAACACCGTTAGATTTAGCTGGCTAATATTTTTTTGGGATTTTCATATCTATGTTTGTTAGTAAACTGACATCTAATTTTCTTACTATGTGCCACTCTTGCATGATTTTTAAAAATTTTTTTATTAATTAAAAAAAATTACAGAAAGAAACACAAACATTCCCAATAAGTGATCATTCCATTCTACATATATAATCAATAATTCACAATATCATCACATAGCTGCAGATTCATCATCCTGATCATTTCTTAGAACATTTGCATCAATTCAGAAAAAGAAACAAAAAGACAACAGAAAAATAAAACGAAAACAGAAAAAAAACATACACACCATACCCCCTACTCCTCCCTTTCATTGATCACTAGCATTTCAAACTAAATTTATTTTAACATTTGTTCCCCCTATTATTTATTTTTATTCCATATGTTCTACTCATTTGTTGACAAGGTAGATAAAAGGAGCCTAAGACACAAGGTTTTCACAATCACACAGTCACTCTGTGAAAGCTACACCATTATACAATCATCATCAAGAAACATGGCTACTGGAACACAGCTCTACATTTTCAGGCAGTTCCCTCCAGCCTCTCCATTTCCTCTTAGACAACAAGGTGATATCTACTTAATGCATAAGAATAACATCCAGGATAACCTCTCAACTCTGTTTGGAATCTCTCAGCCATTGACATTTTGTTTCATTTCACTCTTCCCCCTTTTGGTCAAGAGGATTTTCTCAATCCCTTGACGCTGGGTCTCAGCTCATTCTAGGGTTTTCTCAATCCCTTGATGCTGAGTCTGAGTTCATTCTCGGATTTCTATCCCACGTTGCCAGGAAGGTAAACACCCCTGGGAGTCATGTCCCACGTAGAGAGGGGAAGGGTGGTGAGTTTGCTTGTTGTGTTGGCTGGAGAGAGAGGCCACATCTGAGCAAAAAAAGAGGCTCTCTTAGGCCTAATTTGAAGTAGGCTTGACCTATCCTTTGTGGGGTTAAGTTTCATATGAACAAACCCCAAGACTGGGGGCTCAGCCTATAGCTTTGGTTGTCTACACTACTTGTGAGAATATCAAGAATTCAACTTGGGGAGGTTGAATTTTTCCCCATTCTCACCATTCCCCAAAGGGGACTTTGCAAATACTTTTCCGCTCACTGATCAAATCACTCTGGGATTCATCGGAGCATCGCTCTGGAGAAACCAACAAAATCTCATGTCCTACCCAAGGTTCCATGTACTTACGTTGTTCAACCAAGCTATCTACATAAGTTATATTAGGAAATGCACTAGTCAAAACATAAATTTTGTACCAAATAAACATTTTTTGCTTTAGTCTCACACATTAGTTGAAATTTTAAAATATTAATTACCATCTATTTTTCAGCACCCTGTAGTAATGACATTCCTTTGTTCTTCCTCATGCAAAAACATTTTTTAAATTTGTACATTTAGTCACTGTCATTATACACTCTAGGCATTGCTAGATTATACCATCTCAATCTTTATCGTCTTTCTTTCTGATTTCATTTATGCCCCCAGCCCTCCTCCCTCTATCATTCTCACATTCAGCTTCGTTCAGTGTTTTAACATAATTGTATTACAGTTAGGTAGCATTGTGCTGTCCATTTCTGAGTTTTTTCATTCAGTCCTGTTGCACAATCTGTATCCCTTCAGCTCCAATTACCCAATATCTTACCCTATTTCTATCTCCTGATGTTCTCTGTTACCAACGAAATTCTCTAAGTTTATTCACTAATGTCAGTTCAAATCAGTGAGACCATACAGTATTTGTCCTTTTGTTTCTGGCTAATCTCACTCAGCATAATGTCCTTAAGGTCCATCCTTGTTGTTACATACTTCATAACTATATTCTGACTTATAGCTGCATAATATTCCATCCTATTTATATACTACAGTTTGTTTAGCCACCCGTCTGTTGATAGACATTTTGGCTGTTTCCATCTCTTGGTAATTGTAAATAATGCTGCTATAAACATTGGTGTGCAAATGTCCATTTGTGTCCTTGCCCTCATGCCCTTTGAGTAGAGACAGTATATAGATGGGTCCCATTCTCTAATCCATTCTGCCAGTCCATGTCCCCCAATTGGGAAGCTTAATCCATCAATATCAGTGTTCTTACTGCCTGGGCTTTTTGCCTTTTGGCTTTTATATGTCCTTCTAATTTTCCTTCTTTTTACCTTTACTCATGATCTTCCTTTCTACATTCTTCTCCACACCTCTCTCTTCTGCCTTCATATCTGTCTCTAGTGCTCCCTTTAGTATTTCTTGCAGAGCTGGTCTCTTGGTCACAAATTCTCTCAGTGATTTTTTGTCTGAAAATATTCTAATTTCTCCCTCATTTTTGAAGGACAATTTTGCTGGATGTAGAATTTTGGTTGGCAGTTTTTCTCTTTTAATAATTTAAATACATCATCCCATTGTCTTCTTGCCTCCATGGTTTCTGTTGAGAAATCTATGTGTAGTCTTATTGGGCTTCCCTTGTATGTGATCGATTGCTTTTCTCTTGCTGCTCTCAAGATTCTCTCTTTGACCTCTGACATTCTGATTAGTGAATGTCTTGGAGTACATCTCTTCGGATCTATTCTCTTTGGGGTACACTGCACTTTTTGGATCTGAAATTTTAAGTCCTTCATAAGAGCTGGGAAATTTTCAGTGATAATTTCCTCCATTAGTCTTTCTCCGCTTTTTCCTTTCTCTTCTCCTTCTGGGACACCCACAACACGTATATTCATGCGCTTCATATTGTCCTTCAATTCCCTGAGTCCCTGCTCGTATTTTTCCATTTTTTCCCTATATTTTCTTTTTCTTGCCGGATTTCAGATGTTCCATTCTCCAGTTCAGAAATCCTATGTTCTGTCTCTCGAAATCTACTATTGTAGGTTTCCATTGTTTTTTTCATCTCTTCTACTGTGCCTTTCATTCCCATAACTTCTGTGATTTGTTTTTTCAGACTTTTAATTTCTTCTTTTTGTTCATTCCTTGCCTTCTTTATATCCTCCCTCAATTCATTGATTATATTTTTGATGAGGTTTTCCATGCCTGTTCATATATTCTGAATTAATTGTTTCAGCTCCTGTGTCTCATTTGAATTGTTTGTTTGTTCCTTTGACTGGGCCATATTTTCAATTTTCCTAGTGTGATTTGTTATTTTTTGCTGGCGTCTAGGCATTTAATTACCTTAATTAGTTTATTCTGGAGATTGCTTGCACTTCTTTTACCTAGGGTTTTCTTGCTGGATGAATTTGTTGCCTATCTGTTCTTTGACATTCAGTTCAGCTTTTTCTGGACCTCTAACTTAGGTTTTGTTTAACATAGGAGAATTTTTCAGTTCTTGTTTTCTTGTTTCTTTCCCTGCTTGTATGGTGCCTCCCCCCACCCACCCTGAGGAGGGTCTACATAGGTATTATAGACCTCAACTGGATTTTCCCAGACCAAACTGGCCTCCTATGAGGAGGTAAGAGTCACCTGCATCGGTTTTCCCTGAGGGTGAGATCCAGCAGCTTGACATACTTTCCTGTGAAGTCTCTGGGCTCTGTTTTTCTTATCCTGCCCAATATGTGGTGCTTGTCTGCCTGGAGGTCCCACCAGCATAAGATGATATGGTACCTTTAACTTTGGCTGGGGGCGTGGTGGAGACAGAGGAGAGGTTGTAGGCTGGTTTTAATGGCTTCAAATTACCAAGCCCTGGTGTCTGAATTCCTTGAGAAAGGGATTTCACCTGAATTGGGGCTTCACCCCTCCCCTGGGGAAGGCACAGACTCCAGACAAGCCCTCAAAACGAATTTGTTTCTGCCTATGCGTGAGGCAGTTACAGCCTGAGGAGCCCTGCCACTGTACCCAAAGGCAGTCAAGCCTTTGTAGAAACACAGCCACAAAAACCTCTGTTTACTTCTCTTTTTTTCCTTTTTCCATCAGTCCTGCCCCCTTGGCACTGGGGCAAAAATGAGCGACTTCTGCTTTGACCAGGTTCACCTGTGCTGGGGGCCTATTTTTAGTAGTCAGAATTTGTTAATTAATTCCACAATTGGCATTTGGTTGGGCTCAGCCCCTGCTGCTGGTTAAGCCCCTTTCCTTTCCCCTCTGAAGCAGCCATGGGGGAAGGGCGCCGGCCACCATGGCTTGGGGAACTCATGGTTCTAGGGGTGCTTGCAGCCAGTCCAGCTGCTCCAGACCGGGGTACGCTGTGTGTCTGGTCACTGATGTAGCCCCAGGAGCTGTTCTGTATTGTTTCTGGTTATTTACTAGTTGTTCTGGAGGACAAACTAAAATGCGCACATTGTTAAGCCGCCATCTTGGCCCAGAAGTCCCTTATGTGATTTTTAAATGAAAGTTAAACTAGTCTGTGAGGTCAGTACCTTTCTCTTTTTTCTGCATTCAGTTACAATTTGATTTAAAAAAAATTTTCTGTTTGAAAATTGTGTAAATACTTACCTCTAAAGCCATCTGACCTTTGGAATTTTTGGAAAAGAAGGTATGAGTTCTGATGATACCATTTCAATTTCTTTAATGATTATTGATGTATTCAAGTATATATTTTTTTCTTACTTTTTTGGGCATTTTGGCATTTTCCATATTACATATATATTGGCTTAAAGTTGTCCATTATATTCTATTATTCTTTTTAAATCCATTTTAACTGTGGTTACTTCTGTTTTTCATTCTGTATTTTTCTTATTTACATTGATTTTTTTGTTCTTGATCAGTGTTATATTTATCTAATGCTGTGTACCTAACTACCCCAGAATTTAAGGTTTAAAGCACTAATTTATGATCACAGTTTTTGTTTCTGTTGGTTGACTAGGCTTAGTTAAGTAGTTCTTATTTCTGGTCTCTCCTGCAATTGCAGTCAGGTGTTGTTTGGGGCTGGCATCATCTAAAGGCCCAAATGGGCTAAGTATCCAAGATGGCTACTTCACTCATGTGTTTGGCACTTTAGTTGGAAGGGCTGAAGCAACTGGGGACTTGCAAGGTATCTCTCTCCCCATTGATTAGCTTGGAATTTCTCAAACACGGCCGTCTTAGGATACTTAAAATTTGGTGGATGATTTCCTTCAGAGAGAGCAGTCTAAGAGACCAGGCAGAAGTTGCAAAGCTTTTAACTATCCTAGCCCCCTCAGAAATACAGCATGATTTTTGTCTTATTCTGCTGCTCCAGAATAAGTCATATAGTCAGCCCAGATCCAAGGGGAGGTATTATACAAGTTCACAAAAGTTGGTAGGTGTGATTCATTGATTTGAGAATGACACTGTAGTGGCTTGGATTTCTTAATGAACTATTAGATTTACCCCTGAAAAACATGTTCTTAAACTTAATACATTCCTGTGGGTGTCAACCCATTGTAAGTGGGACTCTTTGATGAGGTTATTTCAGTTAAGGAGTGGCCGAGTTGAATCAGGATGGGTCTTAATGCTATTACTGAAAGTCTTATAGGGAAGGTAATGGGGAGAGAGAAAGCCAGGGTAGTAGCCAGAAGCTGAAAGTCAGTGAAACCCAGAAGAGGAGGGAGAAGCTGGGAGAGGAGACCATGTGCATTGAATGTGACAGAAAAGCCAAGGACAAAGGGTCCCCAGCAGCCAGCACCGGAACACCACATCTTCTTGGAGAAAGTATGGCTTTGGTAACTCCTTGGTTTTAGACTTCTCCCTAGCCTCAAAACTGTGGGCCAATAAATTCCCATTATTTAAGCTGACTTATTTCATGTTGCTTATTTTATCAACCAGGAAACTAGAAGAGAGACTTTGGAGACTAACTATTAATTTTAGCCTTTTCCTATTTCATTACTTTTTGCCAAGAATCAGCTTATGGCCTTATTCTCCTTTATTAAACTCTTTAATCTATGCTTTCCCCTTTCTTTTTTCTTTGGGAATGTCCTGGTATTCTTTTTCCTAAATTCTTGTTTTTAGTACATTTGCGTGGTAGGCTGAAAAACGATTGCTCAAAAGATATTCATGCCTTAACCCCTGGCATCTGTAAATACTACCTTAGGTGATAAAAACTTTGCAGATGGGTTTAAGTTAAGGTCTTGTAATGGAAAGATTATCCTGGATTATCTGGGAGGACCCTAAATTCAATATGTTCTTATAAGAAAGAGAGGGAGACCACACATGGAGGAGAAGGGTATGTGAAGACTGAGCGGAGAGATTTGAAGATGCTGGCTTTGATGATTGTTTGAAGAGGGGTGATCTGTTCTTCCTAGAAGCTTTAGGAAGCTTCTCTTTGTTTTTGATGCTTATAAACTTGATCTTTGCCGTTGAGTCCTTTTAGTCTGAGGTCTTATATCTTTAATACCTCAAATATTTCCTCCCATCCATTTATTTTTCCCTTTCCTTCTGTGAATGTTGACATGTCTAATTCCATCCTATGTATCTCTTACTTCTTTTTCGTATTTTTCATACTTTTATTCTTTTCTGATACCATTTCTGAGGGCGCCTGTGTAATTGGGGCTACAGCTCAGGTAATTTAATGGATAGAACTGAATGTGATGAATTGGTTACAAAGTTGTTGAAGGAGTTGGAAAGCACAGAGTAAGGTAAAATAGCTCAGAGATTAGCAACTTCAGGAAGCCTTAAGGTTAGAAGGGAGGAGGCAGTTGAAGGAAGGGTGACTGGCAGTTACTGGAGCCACAGAAGAAATGCAGCTACTGCCATGAGAAGCAGAGAAAGAGGGAGAGAAACATGCTACCTTCTTTTTTCCTTCCACCTCCCTTCTGCAAGTGATTTCTGGAGGTCGGACCTAGTCAGAAACTAGTTTACAAGGGAGCCTGGGAAATGCAGTCTGCAGAGTCAGCACGTTTCCTCACAGAACTGAACAGGGTAAAAAGTTCAGGGAGTGGATCTGAGAGCAAACAGGTAAAGGGCCAATATCATTCCTGTACAATACAATATGCATCAGTTGCATGCATTCTGCTTCTTTTGAGTTTCTTTATTTCAACTATGTTTTCATACCTAGTATTTCTACTTGATTTCTACTTGATTCTTCTTTACAACTGATGGTTCTCACTTCATATTATATATTTTCTTATCTCTTTTAAGATCTTTTTACCCTTATTTAAGTTTTTTCATCTGTCTCTTCAATTCCAGTTAATTTAATATTGGTCGTTCAATATTTGTCTTTGTTTTATAGCACATGTCTTTTTCAAAGATCTGTTTTTAAAATTTTCCTGTCAGCTCATTTTTCCTCCTATAAGTGGAAAGAGATGAGCTCCTGGAGAGTTTGAGGCAGGGCGGACGCCTGTTCCAGAGCAGCGATTCCACATTTTAAAGCCTGGAAGAATCACCCTGTTCTTGCCCCTCAGACAACCTCTATAATCAGCTGTCTACACCGCTTTCTTCAGAGTGTTTCTTCCTTGACTGAAGTAGCCTGGGGCTGGAGGTAGGGGAAACAGAAGAGAACTTTCAGGTGGCAAAGCTGCCTTCCACCTCTTGCTTTTATCTCTCCACCCGAGCTTGAGGCCCCCTTGACGGCCTGGGCTGGGGCTGCCGTGTACAGCGCTGTGGTGGGGGGCGGGGGGAGGGGGACGGGGGCGGGGAATGGGGGCAGGGCGGGCGTTGATCTTTGTACAGCGCAATGGCGAGGGGCAGGGTGAGCGCTGATCTCTCCAGGGCATTGTAGCCTCAGCAGAAGAGCCTCACTCCACAGCACTTTTCCAACTTGGCTCCCAGCCCTTGACCCCACCACAGGGCAATCATCTCCCCAGGGATGTCTCACAGGCTTCAGATCCTTACAGGCAGCTCTAATTTCTGTGGCATTTGTGGTTGAACTGAGGAAGGGAGCCAGCAGTTTGTGCAGCTTTCCATTTTGTCAGGAACCTGTTATTGTTCGCTTTAGAGCCTATGATTTTGGCTGAGCATCATCGTTTCTATTAAGGATATCCAGCAAGTTAAGACCAAACGTTTTCTCTCTTAACTCCCATACTCAAAAGTCCCAAACAATTCTACTTTCCACCCTGAAGAGCCTTTGTTGAACCTTCTGAAAACTTTCAAGTTGTTTCTGCATCTACCCAACTCAGAATTTGGTCTCTAACTAGTAACATATGGTACGTGTGAGGAGTGAAGATGTCATCGCTATAGTTCTCAGGTGGCCTCTTTTCCACTCCCTCTGCCCCAGCTACACTCATGATCTTTCTGTGGCTCAAACTTCCAAGCCCATTTTCTCCTTAGGCCTCTGGACCAGCTTCCCTTAGGACCAGCTGTTCCCTTGTCTAAAATTGAAAGGCAACCTGACCAGAAACGAGACTGGATGAGGAGTTCAGGCAAAGGCTTTATTTCAGGGAGAAGCAGAGCCACCAGGGCAGCCTTTCAAGAGAGAAACGGGGTTAGGGTTTAGGGATTAGGGTTTTTATGGCTTAATTAGGGGAGTTGGGGGCAAGAGATAGGTAAGGTTCTATCGTCTAGTTTTCAGAATTAGGGGGTTAAGTTAGGAGTTGGCAGTGCTTCACTAGTAGAGTCAAAATTTAAGCACTGCCTGAAGCATGCAGGGTTGTAATCGTCTCTGCAGGAGGCTGACGGTTGAGTAAGGGGGGTTATTATATGAAAGTAGTTGCTAAAGCGTGGAAAGGTGCAGGCTAGGGTGGGACGGCTGTTTGAAATATTTGCCAGAGGTAGGTCACATCATGGGGGAAATGGGTCCTGTTCTCCAGGCCTAACAAAAATGACATTTCCACTCGTCTTTGCATGGCTCACTCCTTTTTTTTAGTTAGCTTTCATCCATAGGTTCATTTGGAAGCGTATGAACCCCTTATCCAAAAACAGTTCTCAGTTTTAATATCCTCTCTACAGAGAAGTCATCACTAAATTAAAGCAGCCACCCCAGCCACACTATTACATCATGTTTATTAATTCCCTGCCTCAAAATTACATAATATTTTCTTGCATATTATTTATGTTATTATCTTTCTTCTCCCACAGAAACTAAACTTATTGAGAACCCGGGTATTGTCCATCTTGCTTTCTGGTATATCCCTACAGACTAGCACAATGCCAAGCTCATAGGAGGTACTCAATAAGAATGAAATAAATTACTCCATTCCATAATTTTGATTTCCTAATCATTTGACTAGGCAATTATAGGAATGATCTCGGTCATTTTAGGGTGATATTCATGGGCATTTTTTTTTTCAACTTGCAACAATTTTTACTAGCTGCTATGCAAAGTAATTATTTTATTTGTTTTAAATGTGCCTTTCTGGCTTCAAAGGGTGCCCTTAGCCTTGATAAGGTTATAGGGAGCAAGCTCACATTTCCCCCTTTTATATGTTTGATGATTTAAAAGATTGACATTATATCCCATTCTAGCTATTGCCTTGCTAGACTTAAGAATTTTATCTTTTCACTTTGTTTGTGAACACAAAGTTTATTATTTTCATCATCTTGGTCTTTTTTCCTCTGTCATGTTTAAATTTTACTGTTTTGAATTTATATTTCTAGAAGAAATGGCTAACGTTTCTCCTGCTTTAGGTCAGATGTCTTAAAAAAAAAAACATTTTTGTTTCTTTCCTTCGTGGAGATTTGGCATGTGTTTATTTACTTATCCTGTCCTAAGAGACGAATTTGCTTACTTACTCTATGCTTAGAGAATGGGTTAAAAATGAAAACGTGATTAGAAAAGAAAACTTGGATTCTTTTCCTGGCAAAAACTGCCTTGAGTTGTGGTCCTTTGTTGGATGCTGGTTAGGTTTGTGGGGAGGATTTTGCTTATAGAAAGGAGCCTTTAGGTACAGGGATTATTTTAGCCCAGGCTTTACTGAATTCATGTTTTTCAGAGTGACCAAAGAAAGGTAAGCATAGTTAATGAATAGCCATATATTTTCTTTATAGAATTAGCTTTCATACATAGGTTCATTTGGGAGGGTACGAACCTCTTGTCCAGAAATAATTTCCTCTTTTCTGTGTTCTGGTGAATCCATCATGCTGTGTCACACTGACAGTGTAAAATTAGATGCGCTTTCTCCAATGGACTTCTTCCCCTGCAATTTTCTCTGTTTCCCACCCACCATCCACTTAACAAATATTGCCTTGTGCAAAAGAAAGTTTCTGTGCTCATGGAATTTACTGATCTCTGTGGACACAGACAACACTAGGTAGGACTGGAAAAGGAACAAACAAGTTGGGACTCAAAAGCCTTGCTGGAGATGTTTTTTAGTTTGAACATTAATGAACTTTATAGGGATAGTTCTCTTTTCTCAGGGAGTTTTATGACACTATTGCCGTACTTGGATCGCATAATGCAAAGCAGAGTCATGACAAATAACCTTATGGTATAATGCTTTCTAAATATATTGGAGCAACATTCCTATTGACTAGCCTTAGGAATTGCTGAAGGACAGAGATATTTAGCTTGTAACTGGAATTCACACTTATTGGTGTACATTTAAATGCTTCATTGAGAATTAATTAAAAGCAAATAGCTTCCAAATATAACAGAAGAACAGGAAGTGGGAGAAATAATTTAAGACTAAAGCTGTTGTTGTACATAGCCCTGTTATCCAGTTCACTGGCCTGGATCTATTTGCCCCTTATTCAGTGTTACTCCCTTATGCCAAATAAGGTCAGAATATATTCTGGACATCACTTAACTCTAACCACATTTTATGGAGCTGTGTGTAAATTAATCCAATACATGAAACCAATTTCCATTAAGCTATTTAAAGAAAAATTGGGGGGTGGGAAGGTTAACAATGGATGCATCCAAATAAAACCTCCCTTTGAGGAGTAACTGTTTCTCCATAGCTTTTGGAAAGATTATATTCGCAATAGATGGACACTTCAGTGCTTGGAATTTTCTTTTACTGAAGATTGAAAGTGGATTCTGGAGAACTGAGTGGTACAAAACACAAAGAATCACATTTAGGATAATTAAAACTATTTTGAATTTTTATTTATCAATATGACTTCTAATATAATTTTAATTAAATGAAAGACATTCACAAAGAATATTAGGCATACATACATAATTTCCTTCTTTCATTCTAGTTTACATGCTGTTGTTTTAAGAGTTGAATTTTGTGTTATTTCACAGCAATGGAATCCTAATTGACTTTACAGAAAGAATATTTAACCCAGCTTTTCACAACTCTAAACTCTGCAGTCACCAAGCTCACCTAAAAAATTGAAAAAACCTAACAAAACAAAACTTAGACTCAGTAACATTTAGAACTGTTGCCTGTTCTACTTGAGAGAAACATCCATATTTTCATAGCCATCCCAGAATCCAGTAGTCTCTGCAAACTTGTAGACTCTCTTAGTAGACTCCTTCTTAAAGCATGTTTTCATCTGGAAGAGAAATGTGTAAATGTGTTTGCCAATGAATACGTGTGTGCCCATATATTTTTATTATCTTCTGCCAGTCTTTCCTCAATGAGAGACTATGAGCAAACTTTCACCATGATTTCCCCATTTCACTGACAGTGAGTTTTACCTACCACTCGTATGAAAAGTATCCAGCTGTTAAAGGACTCCACCTTAAAGTTTTCATAATCATCACCCAGAGTACCTGTAGTGTAGACAGAGAGCCACCAGGCAAAGCGAAAATATCATGTTTCTATTTGTGTTGACTTGTTGATAAAGGCCATTCCAATCACACTGGGGCTATGTGTAAGAATAGGTAAGATGAGCGATTAGTCACATCCCACCTGGGAATTGTGGGCTTTCAACTGATCAAATTCTGACTTCTCTGGCCTTTGGCACATTTCCTAATGCCAGTTTAGCTACTTTGCAGTCACCTGATTAATAATTCGGCAGTTGTGTAGCAATGCCCCATGTTTCCAGATTCCTAGACTGTTTCTTTTGATGTGACCTGAAACTGCAGAATCAGAGAGGAAGTCTTCCACCAGACTTTGGTCTCTTGGTTTCAAAGAATTCTTCAATTAACAGTCAATGGTTGATGATATTGTAAGCCCTTGATTGTGTACTACGGATGAACTGCATGTGTGTGAAGATTTCTCAAGTTAAAAGAAAGAAAGAAAGATAGGAGTCAATTGGCCCTCACAATTGTCTTATGAAGTAGGTAAAACAGTGCCATCTTAAATACGGCACAGAGGAGGGGCGGAGATTCAGCTGCTGAATCAAGTCAGCGACCTGACCAAGGACAAACAGCAAGTCAGGAACAGAGAAGGGGTTAGAACTCTGTAAACTGATTTTTGGGGTCTAATCTTGCCAAAACTCTATTTAAAACTAGCATCTTTTCTTTTTTTTTTTTTTAAACTGCCAGACAGGATGGTGAAAAGGGAAACAATATTAAAAGGTTCAACCGAGAATCTAATCCTTTGGAGGTATGAAACTTAAAGGGACCATTAAAAGCTTTATACCATAAGAAAAGAATATGGTGTGGAAAGCAGAGGGAGAAAAAGAACAAGTGAAAGGACAGGCTAGCTTGTGTCATAGAAGGAAATAAAAATTCCTTCTTGACACTACACAGAGTACTTGCATTTTCATATCCAGTGGTTGTTTGCTTTTTCCTTAAGTGCATTCTGTACTTTGTGTCTTTGTGCCTAGGTCTCCACAGATGTGCTCAGCTCAGCCTGCATCTGGTTGCTGTTCATCCAGATGTTTAGCAATTACATTATGACCCACTCCATGGCTCATATCAATACCCTTTTCTTTGGTGCCTCTTAATTCCTGCTCCTGTTTGTAAAGAATGCTTGCTTGTCAAACACAGGGCAACAGAAAATTTTCCAACAAAGGCAGGTCAAACTCTCTTACCAGCTCTGCAAAAACAACTTCTACCCAACCACCTCTTTTTCTGAGCAGTTGGTTGAAAGCCACAAGGGGAAATACATTCTTATCTATTAAGATCTGGAGAATAATTTAACAATAAAATAATCTATCTCTTGAGCTATCTTCCTTCAGCTCTGGGGAATACACTATTTTGAGAGTTTAGAATGGCACTAATTTTGCATTTATTCAGAGTTCCCCACTCCTAGCTTCTCAAAACATTGCTGCTTGCTTTATACCCAGAAGATATTTCCTTCCCAAGCAACCCTAGATCAGCCATCAACTTTTTTTGAAACTTTATAAAAGTCTTTTGTCTGTTTTCGTCTTTTCTTATTATTTAGAGGCTCCTGTGGGCCTATGTGAGCTTGATTGATAATGTATTAAGATATAAAATGTTGAGATTTTTGTGGGATGTATATGACAAAGCAAGATTTGGCTTTGAATTTGGGTCATTAAGTCACAGCTATCTATATTTTTGTCCTAAGCGTTCAAGGGAAGGAGCTGGGAAAAAAAGAGCTGCTTCTTCACATAAATTATTTACCATTTAGAATATACTGGATGTGGTTTTCATAAGCAGATTTAGGAATTTTCATTAAACCCAATATCCCAAAGAGAAGCCAAAATTTCTTGCACTCATTTGGCACTTAATTTATTTACTCAACACCTTAAACATTTTTTGATGTCTGTCTCCTGCAGCCCCTTCAAGGGCAAGGGATGATGTTTTCTCTCTTTGTCTTACTTATGATATGGGTGAACCACAGATTCCTCCAGTCATTCCAGGGTCCTAGGTTTGAAAAGTTGGAGATAAATGTTTGAGGTTTTATTTTTTACCTTTGTTGCAGGAAGATGGGAAGAGGAAGTTTGAGGACAGTTTACTACCAGGAGCTGTTTTTGATTGTTTTAACCCCTTAACAATTTTGGAAAGAAAGGGAAAGTGCCACAGACAATGCCTAAGAAACAGAGCTAGGATGGGAAATGCAAGAGATAATTTCCATCTGACATTATTTAAGTGCAAAAGCAATAGCTGTAAAATAGGTTCAAAAAATCAGAACTGCCTCTAAAATGCAGTATTTAAAATTTGGTTTTCAATTTGACAATACATAAGAGAATCTTAATGGCAGTCATCTGTGTTAAATTGCTTTGCTTATGTCACTTGTAACTGTTACACTGTTTTGAGATTTAGTCATATTAAATATTCTGCTATTTAAAAAATGCATTTTTAAAAAGGATGATCAAGACCTTTTAAAATTAAGGGCGGTCATGATAGTGCCGGAGGTCGGTAACTATAAAAGAGCATCAGAATTCTTTTTGTTGTTGTTGTTCTGTCATCTGGACCTGAATGGGAATTAACTGGTCCTACATCACCTTTACAATGTGTCATGTCTTGGTGCAGTGTGCCATTGACACATTACCATTGCCCAAGAAAGTGAGATTCTCTAACAAGTTAGGCTTACGGGATAACTTGAAAAGTATCTAAATATAATCCCAAGTAACTAGTTTCCATTTTATTAAAAGAGCCCATCAAAACAAAATTTTCACATCTTTTTAATTCTTCTGGCTCCCTTTCAGGAGAAGCAAAAAAAAATAATCATTTAATTCTAAAAATTGTTGGAGTCTAAATTTTTTTTATTTTTACATGGGCAGGCACTGGGAATCAAACCGGGGTCCTCTGGTATGGCAGGCAAGCATTCTTGCCTGCTGAGCCACCGTGGCCCACCCTAAATTTTTTTAAAAAGTTCTTATTAAGGATAAGGAGTCTCAAATATAATGGCCATAAATGGTAGTCATTCTGGGGATAACTTTTGTGTAATCCTTTGTTTTTAAAGAAATAAGTAAATGAATTTTATTTTTTAAATTCCCAATAGGGAGCACTGTCCCCATTTGGTTACACAAAGTCTATTATTTTAAAGTAAAATCAACAGGTATATATTGGAATGTGGTCAATGTTGTTATTAAACTGAGAGGTGTGATTGAGTAGACACGCCCATTCTCTGAAAAGCAACAACCAGCTACCAGGTGTGTGATGTACCCAAAGTTCAAATGTGTCTGCCATGGAAGACTCCTGAATCACGACAGTATGTCTACTTTGGATGGAATAATTTGTGAATGGATGACTTAAAATATTGCAATGTTTTCCATGTGATTCCAGAGTAAATAGTGTAATAATAACAATAATAACTTGGCTTTATTGTATTGTGCCTATTCCGAGGATACTATTTGCTAGGACTTTGTCACAAGGGGATTAAAAACTAGAGATTTAAAGCAAAATAAGAAAGTAACCTAATTTATGCATTTACAAGAAAGGGTCCATACTTTTGCAATGACTATAAAAAATCAGAAGCAAACAATTCATAACATCTGGCTCTAATTCCCTACTGAGGTGCTTACATATACATACAGTGAAATCTAATATGTTGCAGGTAAAGCAGAGGAAAAATCTTTTATAATAGCTGGTCACCACAGCATCACAGCTGAAAAGTACAGATATTGAATAGGTCTAAGACTACATACATGGAACAATATTATCTTTTAGAATTCAATGAAAAATAAAACCAACAATCCCAATATGAAACTACTTTCCATTCTTAATGCTTCTCTCCAGTTGTATGTAACAGGTGTCATATATTTTCTTCCTTCAACTACTGGTAGCAGGCAGGAACCCTAAGAGAACTCACATTGGTTGAAATCTCTTTGAAAACTGGAAAATAATAGGCTTGCTTTGCTCTTTTCTTTCCTTTTCCAATGTACAGGACACCAAATGAGATATTATGCGAACACGAATTAGTTACTACATTAAGCCATTAAAAGTTGACTATATGCAGAAGGAAGAGAATGTTGGAGGCCATATGTACGTTTATCAGCTTTTCTCAAGAAAAAATATCCACATTCTAAGGGCTCTTAAAAATGTAGAAAACTTGCCCTGTTATTACAGATTTTTAGAACACCTCTAACCATACACAAAATAAGACAAATATTCCCTACAAATTTCAACCTTTGCGTAAGCTCTAAAAGCAGTTTTTGTATTATTTTGTTTTGATACAGAAGGGGAAACTCAGCTATAAAGAAATATTAAAAAGTAGTTTTGTGGTGAACAGTCTCAAGAATTTTTTTGTTGCTTGCCTCCCCCAACTTGTGCTGAAAATTTTAAGGATGTGCTCAAGTGTATGAAGCAGGGTGCTTTTGTCCCTTCCCCCCCTCCCTAACCCCTAGCCAAAGAGCGGCCGCCTCAGATGAGCCATTCCTTTTTGCTTTCGTCAATGGTCTCTGTGAAATTGGGGTCGTTGTTCATAATGGCAGCGTCCGCGCTTTCTGCTGACTCTGCCCCTTTTGCTTCATTGGTGTGGTAGGTGCCCTTGTGGCGGAACATGTACCGAATGAGGAACACCAAGGTGCAGAGAATGGTGAAAATCACCACAGCAATGACCCCTGGGGAGACAGGAGACATACAAGAGGTTAAACAAATCTCACATGCCCCTCCAGTGCTTTTCCCCTCTCTCCAGCATGGTTCCCTCCAGTGCCCCCTTTCCTCTATAAAACACAGTATTCCAAAGCAACAATAAAACCAGTAGTAAAATAGGACTTCTCCTTCTGGCCAGGAAGGAATGACAGGAACAGCTGGAGTAATGCCCTGCAGTCAAAAGTAATAAAAATACTTGTATGAAACAAATTTTTTGATGTTAGGCAACAGGTAGAACAGAACTGTGATACCCAAGAAAAGGGAAACAAGGTAAGCCCTAGGTTTTTCCTAGTTTTCTGCATGCAGGCAATTTTTTGCATAGTGGTGTAGGGAGAGACAACACAAACAAAGCCTCCTGGGCTCCCTAAATTGAGCAGATGGCGAGGACTAGGCACGGAGAAGAACTCTAGTAATCTGCACAGTGGTCCTTGTGACCCTGTGATTGAATATAAATATGTTCATGAATAAGGTAAAATTTCAGAAGTCCAGGCATAGAGCAATGCCTCAAGAACTGTAAGAACAATTTCCAGAGCTCACACAGGGCTCAGACATGTCTATGTTCCAACCAACCATATTAGAGAGGGCTCATTGATAACCAGGGCATTTAGTATGGATTATGGAAGGGTCATGCTGCAGATGCTTTGCTGAAATAGCCCTAGAGTAAAAGCTACTTCTGATCTTCCCTGAAAAAAGCTTTAAAACAAGACTCAAAAATATCAAGCTGGGCGGGCCATGGTGGCTCAGCAGGCAAGAATGCTTGCCTGCCATGCCCGAGGACCCGGGTTCAATTCCCGGTGCCTGCCCATGTGAAAAAAAAAAAAAGAATATCAAGCTGATATTTAACTACATGCTCAGATGATACAAACAGAACACTTAGTGTAACATTTAAAATGTCTAGCATCTAATAAAAAATGACTGTGGTAGTTAGATTCAGCTGTCAACTTGGCCAGGTGAAGGTACCTAGCTCTGTTGCTGTGGACATGAGCCAATGGCATGTGAACCTCATCTGTTGCTGATTACATCTGCAGTCAGCTAGGAGGCGTGCCTGCTGCAATGAATGGTGTTTGATTTAATTGGCTGGGGAATAAATTAGAGAGCTCAATGTAGCACAGCCCAAGCAGCTCTCAGCATTCACAGCTCAGCCCAGGCCTTTGGAGATGCAGAAAGAAATCACCCCAGGGAAAGTTGTTGAAACCCAGAGGCCTGGAGAGAAGGCCAGCAGAGATCGCCCTGTGGCTTCCCGTGAAGAGAGAACCTCAGTTGAAAGTTAGCTGCCTTTCCTCTGAAGAACTAACGAAATAAATCCCCTTTTATTAAAAGCCAATCTGTCTCTGATGTGTTGCATTCCGGAAGCTAGCAAACTAGAACAATGACCAAATATGAAAAAAAGGGAAAAATGTCAGGAAAATGTCATTTATATCCATAAGAAACATCAGTTAATAAGAGGAGATTTGGAGATGAGAAAGATATTTGAATTGGCAGATAAGGACTTTAAAACAGCTCTTATAAATATGATCAGGATTTAAAGGAAAACTTGATCATAATGAAGAGAAAAATGGAAGATATAAAGTTGAATCAAGTGGAACTTGTAGAGCTGAAATATACAATACCTAAATGAAAAAAAAATATTGGATGGACTAATATGTATTAGACAAGGTAGAAGTACATTCCAATGATATTTAAAACAGTAATATTCCACTGAATAGTACAGAGAGAAAAAAATTTCTTTTAAAGTTGAACCAAGCTTCAGTGACCTTGGTTACAAGATCAAGTGTTCTAATATATATGAACCTGGAGTCTTAGAAGAGGAAAAAATAAAAAATATTTATAGTTATAGCTGCAAAATTTCTGGTTTTGAGGAAAACTAAAAACCTATGCTGCCAAGGATCTCAGCAAGCCCAAAGCAGGATAAATATAAAGAAAACCAAGGCATCTCACTATAAAATTGCTAAAAACCAGTGTTAAAGAGGAAACCTCAGCATCTAGAGGAAAAAGAACACTATGCGCACAGAAAGAGAAATAAATACAACAGATTTCTGCAAGCCAAGTAGACAATGGATCCATATCTTTAAGTGCTGATAGAAAAAAAAATTGTCAATCTAGAATTCACAACCACCTAAAATACCTTTCAAAATGACAGTAAAGCAAATTTTTTTTTCACACACACACAAAAAAGGCTGAGAGAATTCATCACCAAGATGAAATATTTAAAAAGAAATATCAAAATGATATAAGAAATATTACAAATATTTTAAAAAGACATTAAAATATAAAAGAAATATTAAAAAATGATACCCTATGAAAACCTGTATCTCCACAAATGAATAAAGAATACTAAAAATAGCATATCCACCAGTAAATATAAAAGGCTTTTTCTCTTGTTTATAAATTGCTCTAAACTATGATTGTTCAAAGTAAAAATGACTAACGTAACACGGAGTTTGTAATATATGGTAAATGAAAGGCATGACACAAATAGTACAAAAGGAGGGGGAAATACATGCGTACGTTGTATATACAGTGGTATAATACTACTTGAAAGTAGACTATAATAAGCTAAATATGCATCCTGTAAAATCCTAAGCAACTACTAAAAATAAAACAAGGAGCATCACTATGAAACAAAGAGTGGCGGTAAAATAAAATCATGAAAATATACTCATTAATCCGAAAGAAGGG
Source organism: Tamandua tetradactyla (assembly GCF_023851605.1). Taxonomy (NCBI): domain Eukaryota; kingdom Metazoa; phylum Chordata; class Mammalia; order Pilosa; family Myrmecophagidae; genus Tamandua; species Tamandua tetradactyla. Next base: position 192,509,916 of record NC_135327.1, on the reverse strand, counting down.
CAGAATAAGAGGTAAAGAGGATAAAGAACAGCTGGCACAAATAGAAAACAAATAGCAAGATGGTAGATTTAAACCCCACTGTCATGATATTTATATTAAATGTGTAACTAATCTAAATACTTCAGTTAAAGAAGACAGACAGAATGGATAAAAAAAGAAGCCAACTAATTGTGTGCTGTCTACAAGAAATGAACTTTAAATATAAAGAAATGTTATAAGTAAAGGGTTGAAAAAGTTATACCATGCCAACACTAATCATAAACAACCTAGAATCACTATATATTAATATCAGACAAAGGACAAGGATTGTTAGCAGGGATTAAAAAAAAGAGCATTTCATAAAGATAAAAGGATCAATTCATCAATAAGATACAACAATTCTAAATGTATATATACCTAGTAGAATTTCAATATAAATGAACCAAAAAACTGATAAAATTGAAAGGAGAATTAGATCAGTTGGAGATTTCTACCCTCTTCTTTCAGTAGTTGTTAGGATAATAAAACAGAATTATTAATAATTAATAAGTGAGGATTTAGAAGACCTGAAAAACATCACCAACCAACGAACCAACTTGACCTCAGGAAATAATACCAGTCCTATACAATGTTTTCCTTAAAACAGAGGAAGGAAGAAACCCTTCTCACTTTATTGTATGAGGCCAGCATTATCCTGATTACAACCAGACAGCCATTAAGAGAAAAGAAATCTATAGAGCAATATTGCCTTTTAATAAAATTTTAGGAAATCAAACTAGCAATATATAAAAAAGACAGTATATTATGACCAAGTGAGGTTAATCCTAGGAATGCAAGATTGCTTTAATATTCAAAAATATATCAATGTAACTTACCACATTAAGAAAGTAAAGCAAAAAAAGCATGTGATCTTCTCAATAGATGCAGAAAGACTATTTGACAAACATCAACCCTCATTCATCATAAAACCTCTCAGCAAACTGTGAATGAAGGAAATTTCCTCAACCTGTTCAAGTACATTCATAAGAAGCTACTGCTAATATCCAACTAGATGAAAGATTAAACGTATTCCCTGAACATGTGGAATGATGCAAGAACATATCAGCTCTCAACACTCTCACTTATGGTTGCTTTGCAGGTCCTAGCCAGTGCAATAAAACAGAGAAAGAAATGAAAAAACATACAGATTTGGAAGGATAAAGTGAAACTCTTCATTCTCAGATGATATGATTGCCTATGTAGAAAATTCTAAGGAATCTACAAAAAAAGTTACTAGAACTAACAAACAAATTTATCAATGTCATAGGACACAAAGCTGATAAACAAAAATCAATTGTATCTCTATATATCAGCAGGAAATAATTGGAAAATGAAAGTAATAAAAGTACTACTTATTATAGTACAAATTGAATACACTTTTTTAAGACCATGTACTGAAAATCAAAAGACTTTGCTGAAATTAAAGGATTCAAATATATGGGCAGATATACATGTTTAAGAATTGGAGGATTCAATATTGTTAAGATGCCAATTCTTTCCAGATTCGTTTATAGATTTAATGTAATCCCAGCCAAACCCCAACAATATTTTATTGGTAAACTTTTATAAGTTGATTAAAAAATTTACATGGAAATGCAAAAGATATAGAGTAGCCAGAACAATTTTGAAAAATGAAGAAAGAAAAATGTTGAAGAACGCATATTGTTGATTTTAAGACTTACTATAAAGAAACAGCAATAAAGAATGTGTTATTAGTTAAATAAAATAGAATAGAGACCAGAAAGTGAACATATATTTATGGTCAATTGATTTTTGACAAATTTCCAAGGAATTTCAGTGGGGGGAAAGTGTAGTCTTTCAACAAATGGTGTTGGAACTAGATATTTATTCAGAAAAAAATTACCTTGACTCTTACCTAATATCATACCTAATATGATATTAACTCAAAATGGATTATATATTTGTATGTTTGTTTGTCAAGATTGAGAATCTCAAAATGGACTATAGACCTAATAGTAAAAGGTAATGATATAAAACATCTAGAAGAAAATATTTACAACCTTGGGATTGGTAAAGATACTTTAGATACGACAAAAAATAAACTATTAAAAATTTTGAAAAATGAGATTTCATCAAAATTAAGATCTCCTGCATTTCAAAAGATGCCATTAAGACCATGAAAAGGCAAGCCACAGACTCAGAGAAAATATTCACAGTATAGATGTGAGACAAAGGGCTTATATCCAGAATATAAAAAGAACACTTAAAAATCTATAAGAAGCCAAACAATATAATTTAAAAGATTTAAGTCAACACTTCACAAAAGATTTACAAGTGGCAATAAGCATATAAAAAGATGCTTGAAATTATTAGTTATCAGAGTAGTGCAATGAGATACCACTGTTCATCCATTAGGCTAAACTTAAGAAGACTGACAATACTAAATGTTGGAGAGATTGCAAACCAGTTTGACCTCTTATGTAGTGATGGGAGGAATGTAAAATGGCTCAACTATTTTGTAGAACGGTTTGACAATTTCTTATAAAGTTAAAGGTCTACTTTCTATAAGACCCAGAAATTGTACTTCTAGTAATTACCAAAGTGAAATAAAAAGATATGTTCACAAAAAACTAGTACAAGAATATTCATAGCAGTTTTATTCATAATAACCCCTAACTGGGAAACAAACCAAATGTATATCAATAGGTAAGTAGATAAAAAATGAATATATAGTGTATCCATATAATGGGATAAAATTTCACAATAAAAACAAATGTGTTATTAATATAAGTGATGACATAGGTGGATAACATGCAAAAGTATTATGCCGACCAAAAGAATCCAGGCAGACTATATACTGATTCCATTTATATGAAACTTGAAAAGAGGAAAACTTTTTTTAGTGAAAAAAAGTCAGAAATTGCCTTGGCTGGGTAGAAGTGGGGCAGGGGGAAGGATTGACTGCAAAGGGACATGAAGGAGTTTTTTGGGGTAATGGAGATGCTCTGTATCTTAGATGCGGTGGTGCATTTACCAAAAGTCACTGACCTATCACTCTTAAATTGGTGCAATTTATCATCTCTAAATCATACCTCAATGAATTTGATTTCAAAAAAGGAAAACAAAAAAAATAAGGATGACGACCTTGATCTGATTATACCAGAACTTTGGACAACAGGATTTAAGTACCACTTTAATTTCATGGTCTCATGTATATTTCTTATAGGCATCTACTTTCTTCCTATGGAGAAGAAATCTATTGGGTAAGTTGATTGAGTTTAAAATTGTTTATACATTTACAGTACTGTTTCACTCAGAGAAGCAGGAAATATCTTTATGTGATGAGACTCACAAGAGGCAGGGTGAGAAGGCGGCAAAGGACAACAAGACTATCAGTGTTTATCCAAATATGGGAATATTCAGAGAGTCAAATTATTCTGTAGTCAAATTTTCTTAGTAAAAAGAAAAGACTGGGATACTTTAGATACTTTGGTTTGTTAATTTTCCGATAATTTTTATTAAGTAAGATGGGTGAACCCATACTGATATATTCCCCTCCTCTTTCTTACAGTCAGCTATTCTGGACCATTTGGGATCAGAAGACAGGAGTCAAAAGACATAAAGTCATAGACAATTGCTCTGGCTGTTATCAGAACTGCCTATTTGTGTATTCAGATTCTATCTAGCTCACCACTACCATTTTCTCTCTCTCTCTCTCTCTCTTTTTTTTCAAGTCAGCCATAAAGAGCAATCAGATTGCAATTTACCGCAGTTTCTCCACATCCTTAAGTCATATTTTAACAGCAAAATGAATAAAGTAAAATCTAGACATCTCCTTTTTTTCCTGGGTTATCATTTTGTTGAAAATTATTACTTTACAAAGGTGACTCGCTACATGAATTACATCACCTACCTCCAATGATAGCCGAATTTCTGTTGACTCCATTTCTTATAGCTTGGCCTTGTCCTGGATTGTATGGAAAATCAGCACTGGCTGTAGAGAAAGAAAGAAAGAGTCAAATATAGGAGTCAAGTATACCATTAATCCCAAATAATTTGATACCTACTTCTTTATAAAACCTTTCAACTCTTCTCTCTAACCTTTCTTTCATTGTTTTCTCAAATGATCCCTCCATTTCAGGGGAACCCACCTTGTTGTTGTCTCCCCTAATGACCACCATCTCTGTTCTGGTGTTCTCCTTTCTTCAATGTCCAGATAAGCCATATGCTTCATGTAAAGGAATATCAGAGAATCCTAGAACTACCTGAGCCGGCCTCCTTCAGTTCCATAATAGACAAGCTTACTCACTAGAATGCTTTTTTCTTATATTTGGCTGAAATCTGTCTCCCATCCACTTTTATCCTGTTTCACAACTGGTAGCATTGCATATATCTGTAGATGAGCATCTTACATCTGCAACAGTAGTTTAAAAAGTGATCATTTTTAAACTAATATTCTCCATAGCTCTAATAAAACATTATAAACTTCAGTAATTTCTAAGGAGGTCATATTTCATGAAAGTTGAGAGAAATATTAACTGCCTAATAAATTTCCCATTTCTTTCCCTATCACAAGAAAACAAGAATCAGTTGTATTAATTTAAAATTTTGTTTCATCTTAGTGATAGAATAAACTTCAAGCACAGAAAATGCTTCAGACAAATAGGTACTGAAGTCTTTCTGTGAGACAGCAGAGTATCTATTATAATCTATATAATAATTCAAAATAAAATATCTCTCACATTTGTTGGACTTTTTTTTCCAAAGTTAAGCAAATCTTTCAATAAAAGTAGCTTTCCTGGAGTAGTGTACCTTAGTTTAAAGCACAGCTATGGCTGGCTACAAGATAGCACAAATTTAATTTTTTTTAATCAAAGTGATTTGGCATAATCAATGTATATAAACTGAGAAAACAAGTTTGTGCTATGATTCAGGGAGGATCACACTGAGGTCTCAGTTTTTCTAAGGCTAATATATTCCTAGGGCTATAGTCTTCCAAGAATCCCCAAGGAAATGATAAAAAGTACGCCGAGTTCTTTTCTTCTTTTCCCTTGGAAATGTGGCAATGAAAAAGGGAGGAGTCAGATTCTACCAGCACATGCTATTTAGTCCTTTCTCTCTTGGACTTGATACTTTTACTTAGGACCAGGAAAATGATTTTTCCCTACATGCATCACCATCCCAAATTAGTTCAACCATCACTGCTATTTAAAGCTGTTGATCTGATTAAAACCACAGACCCCAGGAAAGGTACAAGTGAAAGAAAAATTCTCCATGACTTTTCTTACTCCTCGAAGGCTTTAACTGGTAGACATAGAAGAGACTTCCTAGTGTTATCTGCTTGCTTTAACTGGGCCAGTCCTAAATCTAGTCAGATAGGGCAATGGGGAGAGCCGACACAATATACAGTGATAGCTAAGGCATACGTCTCAATCCCCTGTAAGATTTTCTGGGGTATACAGCATGGATTAATATTGAAATTTCCAAAGGTCAGTCCAAGAATGGAAAGATCTTACATTTATAGGCTTATCATCTGATATTATTAAATTGATCATAAAATTATCCTACTTGAATTAAACAGGCTTATATAAAAAAATCATGTTTTAGAAAACTTGGCTCTCTCCTTTAAACCTAAGTCTTCTCTTCAGGGAAGTGTTATTAGAAGATGTGGCAAATTTATTCATTCAATCATCCATTCATTAACGCAACAAATGTTCATCAAATGCCTACTATTTGTCAGGCACTGTTCTAAGTGCTGGAGATACACAGTGAACAATAAAATAGAGAGAATTGTTATTAATGATCACTCTGCTGGTCCCACCCTGTTTATTCCATTCATCATTTAAGAGTTTAGTTTGTATCGTCCAAATACTAATCTAAAGGAGGGATGTAGTTTTAGTTATGACTCTATCCATTTACAGTGAATTGTCTGAAATTACTTTGTAGTTACCATGTTGTAGCTTGTGTGACCATAGGCACAGAAAGACTTGGTTATTAATGCACGTAATTCCCTGATGTGAACTACCCTTCAAAGGCAGAAAGCTGCTTTTCGATGATGAAAGCTTAAACCTTCACTACCCATTTTGGTATAGTTTCAAGGCCTTTTAATATTGTAATTATCCTTCCTTGGGCACTATTTAGTCCATGTCCTTCTAAAAGGTCATCGAGCTAGGAAGTGGCCTATCTGGGATTAGAGACCCAGTAGGGTTAATTCCAGAGTCAATGATCTTAACTGGCCTTCCTCTTGGGGGCTAGGAAGAGACCCAGGTGAGCTGCTCCGGAGGTTCCTATAGCATTCAGGTAGTTTAGCTTGACTGGGACACACAGGAAGAAGAATCTTTTTCAAGGGGGTGATCAAGGGGGTGAAAATTTGTTTTGTTTTGGATATACTGATTTAAGGTGCCTATAGGACATTTAGGTAGAGATACCTACTAGATATTTGGATATTTTGCTCCAAGAGCTTGACAGAGGTATAGGCCAGAGAGAGTGATAGGTAACCTGGAAGTCATAGGTGAATGGATCATGTTTCTCATCTCCTTTTTATAAACACAGAACTCTTCTGACTTACTTTAAAAATATGAACCCTAATACATGGTGACAAAAAAATACGATGGTAATTTTATTACTCCTTTGTGTGATATTTATGATATCATGAAACTCTTTGCTTTTCTGCCTCAGATAATGTGGATGCTACACAGCATGGTTCTCTTAGCTCCAAGCAGAGATTATGGCTTTGCATCTTTGGCCACAGAACCGCAAAAATCCACAGATACTTAGGGATTCTGATATGCCTCTACCTGGTTCCCTTGAAGTTATTGATATAAACAATAGTGGAAGATGTTGATATGACCTGAGATGAACCAAGGAAAATGAGAAAAGTATGAAGAGAATGGAACCATTTAAAAATCTTTTTTAAAATGCCAGTATTGTCTTTGGTATAAAATTCAAACTCTTTGTGCTGAATTTCTCCTCTGCCTCTTCTCCCATGGGGCTACTGCTCCAACTCAATATTTCAGGCACACAGATCATTGATGCTTCTGGTCAATTTGCCTTTGCTTATATTGCCTGTCAGGACATCTGGTTTGACTCTGTTCTCTTTGTATTAAATCCTACCACTTTCCTGAAACTACCCTCAGCCATCCTACATGATGAGGCTGGCCCTCTTTTCAATAACTACAAATTAATTCTTGTCACTCCTTACTTGGCAGTCATCCTTTTAAAGGAAGGGGCCATTTTTTATTGTATTTGCAGTCCCAATGTACAGACATGAAGCAAGAGTTAAACGAATGTATTTATTTGAATAATTAAAATCAGCCTATTAAGAAATTTACAAACATTTGTGTAGCCTCTATTAATAAAATCTCCCATTCAGATATAATTTTGAAATCAGTTGCATAGGCTCAACTAAACCCTAAAAACAAGATATCATTCTTATTCATCCCTAGCAAAGGAAATGAACAGATTGAATACAAAAAGATACTGATGATTTCTGTGTTCACTAGTCTTTGGTCATTGTCAGAAACCATCATTATAAAACTTGCAGGTACAACAGAAAACCATATAAAATTCTAGGACAGAGTTCTATCTTTTGCACAGTCGTCCCTATTTTCATGACTTTATTTATAAGCTAAGCCTGGTTGTTCTAATGCATGTGGATGTTCATTCCCTTGAAGGAAATCCATTTTATTCTGGCAAGCAGAGCAATTACTATTTTGATAGATGTATTTCAAATGATTTCATTGTAACCATCCTTTCCCTTGGGTCACAACATCCTCTTGAAAATGCTTGGGGAGACATGACTGGAGATTAAATGATGAAGCTCATCCAAGGTATGAACTCCATTCTGCTGTTAATCTCTATGTTCCCCAGTAAACTGTAAGAACTGAGAATTTTTAATCATGCTATAATGTCAAGGAACTATATTTTTGGAAACACTTGGAATAGGTCAAAATTTGGGAGTGTTAATTCAAAACAGGCTTTAGATTTTAACAGTCTCAAGACCAGATTTACATAAAACAGTAAAAAACAGACTATATTCAATGCATGTTTCTTCTGGAACCTCGAATGGTCACATGGTGAGAACCACAAAAGCATGGTGCTTTTCCATCTTTGATGTAGTGTTTCATAGAAGTGTAAGAGTTTATTTCAGCATATTTCCATTGCACATTTTCTTCCTGATTGTCTGTTCATCCCATTACAGTGGTTGATCATGATTTCTTTGTACTGCCTAGGCTTAGCTTTCTTTCCTTTCTCCACCCAGCACAGGACACATAGAACATGTTGTGCAAGGATCTGATGATGGAAAATTCTTCTCCTAAAAAGATGCTTATTAAATAAATAGCCCAGCTGAGCCTCAGAGCCCACATATGCACTATTGCCCTTCTCACTCACAGATAAGGTGAATATAACCACATGGCTCCCAAATATATTCAGACATGGGTCACACTCACACTTAACACAGACATTCTTCCCTCCCACCTTCTTTGTTTTCCATACCTGAAGCAATCTGAGAGCTCCATACTGGTAGATTTCCCCTTTTTCCCTTTCTCAATCTTCAGGTTGAAAAAACAAAGGGAAATAACTAAAACATGCTTTGTAAGAGTAGGCTTAGGGAAAGATGTTCCTCATGATAACATAGCTTCAGTAGAAATAGTTATATATTAGAACTGGGTGAGTAAAAATATACTTTTATCCCCCCCCAAAAAAAAAGATAGAAAGTGATATATGTTTCATTTGGTTTCTAAAGGTGTTTTTCCCTTCTTCTTTACTATAATCTTGGAAGGACTTATCACAAAAGCAAAATTACAGTCTAATTAGCACCTCTTGTATCTTCTACATAGGCAGGGATGAATATGGTATCCTTCCCTTGGCTGCTGAGACAACCAGGAAACAAGTGCCAGTGACAAGTTCTAAGCTCCAACTGCCTCTAGGGGAGGGACAACGTTAAATAACAAAAGCCCCAAATCACCATGTAGGTTGCTTATATGTGATGAGTAAGATTGCATGAAATTAGTCATCATTTGGACTATGGTTTCTTTACATATTAAACTCTCTAGGGCCCAGTCCAACTCTAAAATTCTATGACCGTAGAACAATTTTCAAAAGAAAAGTTAAAAAAAAAAAAAGCAGAATATCAAGAGGTCAATTGTGGTAGAATTAACTAGAAATGTTTTCCTTCCTTTGTAGAGTACCAAAAAACAATTAACGTGAAAAGCAAATTTCTGTAATAAGCATTTTAGGAAATAATAATTGCATTTCCTGTGAGCCAGACACTGTTCTAAGTCCTCTTCATGTTCAAACTCATTTAAATCCTCTCATCCAGCTTGTAAGGTAGGTGCATTTATCCCATTTTGGATAGGGTTAAAAGCCTGTCTGCTGTCACATGACCAGTTAATGGTGTAGCCAGATTTGTACCCAGGAAGGTGTTCCAGAGTCCACTTTCTACATACTAAGGTGAACTGTCTGTGATAAGACATCGGTCAACATTACCTCTGTGATGGTTAAGTTTATGTGTCAACTTGGGCAGGTTATGGTGTCCAGTTGTTTGGTCAAGCCAGCACTGGCCTGATTGTTACTGTGAGGATTTTTCACGGATTTAAAGCATCAGTAAGTTGATTGCATCTATGGCTGATTACATCTACAATCAACTAAGGAGATAACCTTCAAGAATGAGAGAAGTCTCATTCAATCAGTTGAAGGCCTTAAAAGGAGAACTGATGATTTCAGCAGTCAGAAGAGAGAATTTCCATCTCTACTGCAGCCAGCCAGTTTCTCCTGGGGAATTCATTGAAAGTCTTCATCCGAGTTGCCAGCTTGTGGCCTGCCCTACAGAATTCAGATTTACCCTTCCCATGGTCACACGAGCCAATTCCTATAATAAATCTTATAATATTTACGTATATATATATAAAATAATATATATGTCTGCTGTCAGTTCTATTTCCCTGGAGAACCCTAATACAACCTCAATGAAATGATCAATTTCATTACATGGCTTTCCCACTGATTGCATCTTAAAGTAGCCAACTTGTTTTCTCAATGTTGACGGGCTATTGGGGAGGACAATGATATTTAAAGGTTTCTGACTATACTTCTCTGGTTTCAAAAGCTGAATGTGAAAGGCATTTTATTCCACAAAGGATAATTCCACATGATGGCAGCATCAGTTGATCAATGTGGGAAACTAAGAACTCTTATACAAGAGTAGAAACCCAATATTCCCTTGCTAATAGACACACATTTCTAATGGGCCAAAACTGCACAGAGCAAATGGTTATATCTACTAAAAAACGCTTGTGAAATCATGAATAGTGCTAATTGTACTTTGAAACATTATTGTCAGAATATAATGTTTAATTGTATTTGGAGCATCTGAAAAACACAAGTTCCACAGCAGGTGCTTAAGTACTTGATACTGATTTAAAAAGCAGTTGTAAGAATAGAAAATTAAAAAGAGATTTGAATTCTTTCACTTCACATTTCTTGTCTGTCCCCATTATGTGAGAAGGGAGAAGACAGAGTAAAACATTTTTTTTTTTTTAACTACAGAAGAAAAAGAAAAATGAGGCGGTCATGGTTCTTATTTACTAAATTTCAAAATATGTAAAATTGTAGTCTTTAGCCTCGGAAACCAATTGCAAATAAAATGCACATTTAAATGCATATAAAAATAAATTGAGATTATCTAACATAAACCCCCAAATGTGAAAGGCATTAAAAGCTCCAGGTTGTCATATATCAGTGTAAAAATAAATTAGATAGTATCTGACATCTCCTAGAGAAAATATCTCCATGGAAACCATTTGAGCTTGAGCATCTAAAGTGATAATTTGAGACACTTCAACATAACTGCTATTAATTATAATTTAATTTAAATTGTAACATTATTTTTGCAGCAGAATCTGGGCTAGACAGTGTATATATGAGCCCTTGTTCTTTCTAGCTTCTTTGTTTCATTTCATATTCTGTCTTTTCCATATCTGAGCTATATGTTGACAAATTACTTTTCTCAAATAATTTAACATTCACTACCATTATTTCAGAAACAGTTATGAAAACAAATTGTTGTCCATGAAGATGCTGAGATACAAGGGGATGCTGTTTTATTTTTAAAAAGGATATGGCTGTTCACATTTTCAGAGGGGAGAGATTTCTCAAGGTCAGTACGTCTATCCAGACAGAACTATATGTCGTCCATATCTATAGAATTCTCAATCCTTTATTTAAGTCAGAATTTAAGATTTCAAATGGGAAAGAGATGCATTTTTGGCTTCTAACATGCGAAGTTAAATAAACCTTACATTTCTAGTTTCTTAAAGGAGAGGAGTAGTGGCAGTAGCTTGCCTGAGTGTCCAAAACCCAGTAACCAAAAGAGGGTAATTAGGACAAAAGAAACAATAAATGAATTTATTGTCTTCTGCTGTGTGTTCTGATTGTTAAAATAATGCCAACTTTTAAACAAAAGTTATCAATGAGCAATTGATTTTATTATATTCCCTTCTATCATTTTCTAAGCCAACTTTTGAATTCTCTCAATTAGCTTTCAGAAAAAAGATTTACTGATATTTCCAGACTAAGTTGATGCTGTACTTTTTTGTCTGATTAACTATAATAGGTATTTTAGTTGGAAATAACTCATTGTTGATGGAATCTTAGACTTTATATTCCATAAAATAAACCCTAAGATGAAAAATGGGGTATCATTTTCATGTTAGCCAAACAGATTTTGCTTTTGTTAGGTGGACAATTGTTTATTTATTCATTTTTTGTTTGGTTGTTAATTGTTTTTATATCAATTGTCGGCATCATTTTTGGATAATGTTATGGGTACTTACAGCTGAATTTTACAGGTTATTTAGTCCCACAACCTCTCTCTACAGCTAAGAAAGTTAAAAGCAATATTATATATGTTAGGCTAACTGCCCCCCCTCCCCCACAATAACTTCCAGGAAGCCCCTTGCAAAACCAAACCTGCCCCTGCTCACGTGGCAATCCCATGATTGTCCTTGCATCTACCCTCCGGCAGCTGCATTCTGGTAGCTGCATTCCTGCGATAGCTCCCCTTTTCCAATTTCTGCCCTCTGATATTTACAGCCCTGATGGCTGCAAGCTTGTAATAACTCCCTGCTTAATCTGCCAATTTCTTGTTCCCAAGCTAGACAATGAAAATCCACTACCTCCCCACCCCTGCCAACCATCCTATATAAGCTATACCCCTTCCCCTGCTCAGGGCTGTCCCCAGTTTAAGCATCAGCTCACCTGTGCATAGCCTTACAATAAAGCACCTTTCATCGAGTTTTGTTCTCATCTCCTCCTTCCCAGCAGAGAAACCGATCAATATATAGCTAGACAGAGCCAGAGGCACTAGTGCCAGGACAAGGTCTTTGGACTTCTCCATTAGGTCTTTTCCCGCGCATCTTACTGTGATTCTAAAGAGGAGCCTTGGAAGTGTAGATCAGAGAGCATCAGAGCAAGGGGCTAACGAACCCAGTCATGGGGCATTTTCCTTCCCTTAGTTAAGATTTTCACACTGTTCTTTGTTGAGGGTTATAATCACTTCTGTTATTAGTTTGCTAAGCTGCTAGAATGCTATATATCAGAAATGGAACAGCTTTTAAAAAGGGAATTTAAAAAATTACAAATTTATAGTTCTAAGGCCATAAATATGTCCTAAACTGAAAGATACCTTGGCTCAAGGCAAGGTGCTCTGGGAAGGCACGTGGTTGGGTCTGCTGCTCCTTGTTCCTGGTTCTGTTGCTTCCAGCTTCTGATGCCAGTGCTGTCCCCTCTAAGCGTCTGTGGGCCTTCACCAACTGTTCAGAAAACTCGATGTTTCATGTTTTAGCTTAGGGGCTGCTGGGCTGTCTGTGAGTCGTTGCTTAGCACCTGGCTATCTCTGTCTCGATCTCTTTATCGGCTCTGAGGTTTCTTCAAAATATTTCCCCTTTTAAAGGACTCCTGTAAACTAATCAAGACCTGCCTTGAATAGGCCGAGTCACCTCTCCATGGAAGTAATCCAACCGAAGTTTAAAACCTAAACAGTGGGGCTACCCCACAAGATTGGATCAGGATTAGAACATGGCTTTTCTGGGATACATAATATTTTCAAAACAGCACAACTTCCTGTTTTCTCTGTCACTGTCTTATAAATTCATATGGATGTGAAGAGAAGTGCAGGAAATGAAGTCCCAAATCAGAGGGAGAATGAGAAATTTGGGGAGTACCATTTCAATCCCTCCATGAGGGAAAACACTGTTTTCCTGCACTGCAGTTTCCAGATTGCGCTCAGTGGCAGCTGCTGCCTTCTGCCTTAAAGTGCCGTTGCATCCCATTTAAATAAGGTCCTGGATGTCAGGGATTAAAAGAACCTCCAAATTGTTTAACTGGTGAGTTTGGTGTTGCAAAGGTCACTGTATTTCTTTAAGCTTTTTAAAAATTCCTTACACCCAATTCTGAATGTGCCTTTTAGAGAAAGCAAGTAGTTTGATTCCTGAGTGCTTTGGTTCAGAGCTTCTCAAACTTTAAAGTACATACAAGACACCTGGTATCTGGTTAAAATGCAGATTCTAATTGAGTTGGTGTTGGAGTGGGGGGGGGCAGGGGGGTGCAGCCTGGGGATCTGCATTTCTACCAGACTCCCGGGGTGCTTGAATACAAACCACACTTTGGGTAGCAGAACTTCAAGAACTCTGGTGGTTCACATCTCCAGCTCTCCCTGTCTATGTACGCACATGCCTGCACAGGCTCTTCCATGCTTTAATTTAAATATGGTACCTGAGAAGGAATTGAAATAATTTCTTCTGTGAACCTCCTCCTTTTTTTTTGGTTGAATCATGTGTGTGCTTTTCATCAAAAGCATGCCTGAAAGCCCCACAGTTCATTTCCTTAAGCCAGGTTTTTCCCCAGTGTTATGCAAACTAAAATAGGAACCCTATTTTAATTTCCTGATTTGCAACACAAATAGTATTTTAGATGTAGAGGAGGAGAGTCTATTACTTAGAAGTATTAGGAGCAATTTAAGAAAAAAACAACTAAGGAGTTTAATATATGGTCATCTTAATTATGTCCTTGGATACCTTCCCTAGTTCAAAAAAAAAGTTTTGCTAAAGAAAAATGTTATCAGGGAGGAAAAATATTGCTGTATTGGCACTTAATTTCTCAATGCTATAGATGCATTCAATGGCACAGGAGAGAACATGTGTATTTTAAGGAGTAATGGGTTGTTGATTTTTCTGGAGTTTATCGATTTGCCTTTTGAAAAGAATTCTCGTCTCCTGGCTGCTGGTTCTTGAATGGCTAGGGGTCATGCAACAGAGGGCATTGCCAGCTCAGGGAGGTTACATGGGCATGTCAAATATCTTAAAGAACCATGATTGTTTATCACTTTATGAAATCTGGGTCACTGATATGGATGTTTACCAAGCCTGGTGAACATACCTGTTACACAGGGGTCTCTGTTAATAGAATTTGTGGTTTCCTTATCAGTATAGCAGTATTAGTAAGAATTGGTTGTTGGCTGTGTTATGGAAATAACCTAAGATTCTAAGGAGAGGGTATTGAAAAATAACAATATTAACAGTAAGAAAAAAGCAACCAGTAGTAGTGACCAAGCCAAAAATGTGTATTTCTAAAGACATTCCCTGTTTTTCATATAAGGAAGTTCTCTTAGAGATTCTCAGAGTTCTGCTGAGAATTACATCCACTGGGCACCATGCAAATGCTAATAAAGGACTGGGAGGTCCAGAATTTATGGTTTGGGAGTTGGGTGAAAATAACTTTCTTGTCACCAACAATCTAGCCAAGAGATGAATTTCATCATTTGTGAGAATATTTAAGCACATATAATCATTTTAAGAATGAAGGATGAAGGGTCTCCTTTTATTCTTCTTCTTGTGGAAATTTATAGTAAATTCAAAGACCATCATTAGACGGAAATGCCTGGATATTACTGGTTTGCTTTTGTTGTCATATGTCTTTCAGAGGAGCTGAGTGAGTAATTAAAAATGCATTTCTAAAAACATTTAATCTTCTGCTACAACCTGTGTATTCCAACTTGCAGAAAATGTTGCCTTCAGGTTTAGATGATGAATAACTGACATGTAAATAAGTTGCTTGGATAGGCTCCAGTTCTCCGGGGGCTGATTCTCTCGAACATTAATGTGGCTTTTTCTTTGTTGATCTTTGGGTAGCAACTGCTATTTCATCAAAATGGGAAACTGATCCTTCTTATTGCTAAGTTTTCCCAAAGCAGTATATATAGATGAGGAAGATTGCTGAAAACAGAGAGAAGTACACTCAGGTAACACACTGCTAATCAGATTCTGGTTCCAGTAGGTGGACTCTTAGAAGGGTGAGTGAGTGAACCCAAAGTGTTTTTAAAAATTAATTCTGTACATATCTTTAAGTCTTTTATTAATGTCTACTTGGGCTGTTGGTTTTGAAATACTCCTTTCAGCTGCAATAGCACAAGTGAAAATTTTTGATTCCAATCCCAAGACAATATCTTTTCTTCTAAGAGATCAGACTTCAGAAAGGAGAATATTAAAACCTCCTGCTAAATATTTCAGTTGTCTTTTAAACAGTTCTCTTCTTGAATTAACCTCAGATTTCAAAAGACAACTGTCTTTGCTTGCTGACAGGTGAAATAGCTAATGGTCATCAAAGAGAATCTTGTGAAACAAATTATCCTTGGTTATTAAAGCTTCTTGATGTTTCTCCACAGGCAGAGTCTTCTTTGGCGCTAGCTCATATCATTATAAACATACTGTGGTATGTTTCCAGCACAAATGAAGTGATTCTGTCATAGTTCTTCTCACTCACATCACTGGAGTATAAAAAAATATTAATTGGCTCTATAGCCTTGGGGGTGATTTATCCCATATCAAAAAAAAAGGGAAAGTGGGGAAAAAAAGGAAGATGTTTCTAGCAGCAGGAATTTCACTTACAGGCATGCAAATTACATGTCATTTCAGACTTTTGCATTATAAAGGATGACCAAAGATAGTAAAACATAGGTTAAGATAAAGAGCTGGAATTCTTGTATGTTTAAGTTCAAAATTTTCATTGAGAGGAAGGTAAAGTGGACAAAGCCTTTAAATCTGAAGTGAGTATAGCTGAATTTTAGACCTGACAGTGTTACCATCTTTATAATTTTGAGCAAGTGTGCCATAAACACTGCCTCCCATTGCTTCACAACCCTGATTGCACATGGAAACTCTCTCAGGTTGGGGATGAGGCATTAGGATTTTTAAAAAGCTCTCCAGGTGGTCCCAATGTGCAGCCATGGTTGAGCACATCACCACTATACCACTCATTAAATGTTTGCTGTGGGAATGAATGCATTTACTTTCCTCGAATTCTATTTGCATTTTTTTTCTTATCTTTAAAATAATATCCACTTATCCTTCCTTTATAGAAGCCACAGTTAGGATACAATAAAATCATGCATCGAAAGCACTTCAGAAATTAAAGTTACTTACATATTTCTCATTAATTCTGTCTGCATCCTTTCCAGTTTCCAAAAGTTCAAATCCCCCAAGCAAATTCTGGAAAACTATTTTTAGCATTTTTAAAGGGGGAAATTGCAAAAGCAATTCATAAATGTTCTCCATGTTTACAATAATTGCACCACAAATTCACAAGGAATTTTATGTCCATTTATATTAAAAATTTTTAACATTTACTTTCTAACATAAAATTGATTTTAATCTTTTTAAGGTGCTTCCAGGCAGAAACTCATCAAATCAAGAACCTGCCCGTTTTTAGACTTTTCTGCAGAGTTTGTGCAGAGCATGCAGAACCAACAAAGGATCTTCTCAAATGAATGAGTCAATTTATCATTCATTATTGGTATTGACATAGTAACTTTCCTCTGAAATGGTAGGTACTGGATCAAAAGTTTCATCTGGTTAATGTTCTGAAACTTTAGAGATCATAGACAAGAACAGAAGGTCCCCATTTGTCAGCAAGAGGCGGCACTAGTATTTTCAGGTGGTGACTTGCAGGGATTTCCTTGGAGAATTCACACCCAGAAATTATCCCAATAATCTTTCTAAATGATGTGAGTAAAGGAAGTGGTGCTGGATTACTTTATAGAGTATAGGGCTCCTACTAGCTTAGTGACCCAGCTTAGTGACTGCTGAATCGAATGCCTGACACAGACCTAGAAAAAAAAATGCATCTCTAAGTACTTCACCAGCTACGGGGTGGCAGTGGGTAGGTGGAGAGCTTAGAGAAAAGAATAAGACTGAATCCTAATCTCCCTGGGGCTCAAATCTATTGATAGAGATGGAAGGAAAGATAGGAGAGGCAGAGGAAAAATTGGAAGAGAAGCCCATGGAATGAAGTAAACAGTTACTTTAGAAACTGGCCCAAAGCTGGGTGTTTGTGCCCCTTTCGGATAGTTAAATAGTTCTGGTTAGGAAAGAAGTCTTGAGTGGAGGCAGTGCCCTGGAATGTTCAGGCTTATGGAGCAACTAGACATAAATAAAAAGGATGGTGAGTAAGGTGTGTGGTTCCAAAAGGGGTCCAAACCCCATTACTGCTCACTTTCTAGCTATTTAATTGATGTTTTATTTTGTCATTTCTTCCTTGTGGCTTAGAGCACATGCCCTACTGCTTTTCAAAACACAGGCCTGCTAAATCTGTTTTTTTTTTTCAGTGACATGGAAAGGCTATGGCAATTCAAGCAGCCTCTAAAAACTTTTCAGTTCCTTTAGATAAAATCCTTGTTAAAAATATTCATATCATGATATTGCCCATATCTTAAAACTTCAACTTATGTGTGAGACTAAAGGGAGAGATGTTTATTTGGTGCAAAATTTATATTTTGGGTGGTACATTTTCTCATTTAACTTGTGTGGTCAGCTTAACTGAACACCATAAGTTCAGGGTATCTTGAATAGGGCATGAGATTTTGTTGGTTTGTCCAGGTTAGTGTGATGTCCCGATAAATCCCAGAGTGATTTGGACAGTTAATGAAGGAATATTTGCAAAGTCCTCTTAGGGGAATGGGGAGAAAGGGGGAAAGATTCAATTTCCCCATGTGGAGTATTTCTGATACTCTCTCAAGCAGCGGGGACAACCAATTCAATAGGCCGAGCTCCCGATGTTGGGGTTTGCCCCTATGAAACTTATTCCTGAAAAGGATAGGCTAAGCCTACTTAATATTACACCTAAAAGTCACCCGCAGAGAACCTCTTTTGTTGCTCAGATGTGGCCTCTCTCTCTAAGCTGACATGGCTAGTGAACCCATTGCCTTCCCCCACTACATGGGGCATGATTCCCAGAGGGTATAAATCTCCCGGCAACATGGGACAGAAATCCTGGGATGAGCTGGGACCCAGCCTCAAGGGACTGAGAAAACCTTCTTGACCAAAAGGGAGGAGAAAGAAATGAGAAAAAAATAAAGTGTCAGTGGCTGAGAGATTTCAGAGCCAACAGGGTTATCCTGGAGGTTATTCTTTTGCATTATATAGATATCCCTTTTCAGTTTATGGTGTATTAGAGTGGCTAAAGGGAAGTACCTGAAACTGTTGAGCTATGTTCCAATAGCCTTGATTCTTAAAGACGATTGTATTGAGATATAACATCTACAATGTGACGGTGTGATTGTGAAAACCTTGTGTCTGATGCTCCCTTTACCTAGGGTATGGACAGATGAATAAAAAATATGGATAAAAAAATAAACAAATAATAGGGGGAACAAAGGTTAAAATGTATCGGTAGATGGAAATACTCATGGTCAATGAGAGGGAGGGGTAAGGGGTATGGTATGTATGGGTTTTTTCTTTTTATTTCTTTTTCTGGAGTGATGCAAATGTTCTAAAACAGTTGTAATGAATATACAACTGTGTGATGATATTGTGAGCCGTTGATTACATACACTGTTTAAGAATGTTTGTATTTGTATATTGTTTTATCAATAAAAATATTTAAAAAATATATCCATATCATGATGGTGAGTGTAGCACAAGATTATGTGATTAATCCCATTGAATTGTAAGCCTGAGAGTGGTTGAGCAAGACATTTTATGGTGTATATATGTTTCCACAATTAAAAAAAATGTACATCAAGACATTGCATCTGGACCATGTAGTTTTGGAGGTGGGGTAGGGGTAGCAGTAGTGTGGTTTGAAGTTTGTTGACTTTGCTGCATTTTACTATACAAGAGGATGATATACACACTCTTCAATAATGAAGAGAGTTAAACATTCAAATCACAAAGTTAAAGAGCAGCAAATATAAATTTAAAGAAGTGAATATAAAAGCAAGTGGTTAAAGGAAACATATAAATCTAAGAGTGTGTTCTTTGAAAGAAAAATTATTAGTCTAATTAAGAAAAAAAAGGAAGGCATAAACACACAATATGAATAATATGAATAAAAAAATTTCTAGAAAGAGAACAGAAATTAAAGCTTCCATAAAAGCATATTTTGTTCAGTTCTATGGAAATGAATTTGAAAATCTAGATTAAATTGATGAATTCCTAAAAAACTTATAGAGCAACATAAATTATCCTAGCTAAGAAAGAAAATCTACTTAGATCAATTATAAAAAACATAGAAACATTGTCAAAGAGCTACCCGTACAAAAGTCAGTAGGTTCAAAACGTTTTATGGGTGAAGTCTACCAGACCTACAAGGTACAGGTTTAGCTCCAAGGGTATTTAAATCCTTGGCACTCAAACTATTGTCCATGGACCAGGATCATCAAAATCTCCTGGGAGCTTGTTAAGAAATGCAGAAGTTCAAAGCCCATCTCTGATCTACTAACTTCCCCAGGTGATCCTTAGCACATTAAAGTTTGAATGGCACTTATTTGAATCATTCCATAACTTAGAGATGGAGAAGTTCAACATGGTGCAACTTGACTTTTCTGTTCAGGGTATCACAAGGCTGAAATCAAGGTGTCTGTTGGGTTGACTTCTTGTCTAGAGAGCAGGGAAAAGTCCTCTTCTGTGCTCACTCTTGTTGGAAAAATCCAGCCCTTGTGGTTGTAGGACTGAGGTCCCAATTGCCTACCTGGCTGTCAGGTGGGGACTGTCTCAGCTCTTGAAGGTCCCCTTCATTCCTTGCCATGTGGCTCCATACTCTTTTTTATAAAAATAGCATATGCTTAAACTTTCCCTGCCCCCAAATAAAAGGATGCCACACACTCTTCTCATCTAGAACTAGTGATGTTAAAAAACATGCTAAACAAAGTTTTAGTAAAATGATTTTATTAATATGCCAAGAAAATACATCAACATAAGTAAATTTGATTCTGCTAGGAATAAAAGCTTGGTTCACTGTTTGGAA
Source organism: Tamandua tetradactyla (assembly GCF_023851605.1). Taxonomy (NCBI): domain Eukaryota; kingdom Metazoa; phylum Chordata; class Mammalia; order Pilosa; family Myrmecophagidae; genus Tamandua; species Tamandua tetradactyla. The sequence continues at coordinate 192,489,639 of NC_135327.1, read as the reverse complement.
ATCTATTACTTGATTCACTCTATTCATATATCACAGAAGAAAAAGCACAGGGCCATCTCCATTGATGCTGAAATGACATTAGATACTATTTGACATCCAACCCTGATAAGACCATATCAAAATAGGAATACTTAATAAATATACATAATACATAGAAGAATTTTTGATGTATATACAAAATCCTAAAGATAAATATGTATATATGTAGGCAGAATTTTATGATGCCCTCTTAAGATTTCTGGCCCCGGTGAACACATACCTTCTCTCAATTTATTTACTCAAATACTAATCTGGGTACATCTGTCAAGGGATTCAGTCCATGTAATTTAACTAACTTTAAAATAGAGTGCTTAATTTGGTGAGCCTGATCAAATCATATGAGCCCTTTTAAACACAGCATTTTCTCCTGCTAGTAAAATAATAGTCAGAGATTCAAAGCACAAGAAGGATTTGATGTGCCCTGGCTGATGTGAAAATGGAGAAGGCCATGTGACAAGAAGTCAGAAGGCCTTTAGAAGCTGTGCACAGTCCCCAGCTGAAAGCCAGGAAGGTAATCAGGGATCTCAGTCCTACCTGCACAAGAGCTGAATTCTGCTGACAACTGGAATGAACCTGGTAGCAAATTTTTCTCCAGAGTCTCTAGCTAAGAACACAGCCCAGTTCACACCTTGATTGTAGCCTCCTGACGCCTTAAATAGAGACTCATGCCATACCAGACTTACCTTGAATTAATAAATGGGTGTCATTGCAATCCACTAAACTTGTTATGCAGCAATAGAAAACTTATACAGATATACCTACATCTACAGGTATATGACAGTTTAATGGTAAAATATTGTAGAAATTTCTATTAAATTCAGGAGTAAGACTAAGATATCTACTTTGATCTCCATAATTTAACATTATTTTGGAATTTGGAGTGATACCACCAATTAATAGGAAGAAATGAAAGAAATAAAAAAGTGCATGGAGAACAAAAATATTATTTGAAAAAACATCCCAAAAGAATCAACTGAAAATCTATTATACAGATTTTTCCCACTTTTTTTTGTATGCTGTATGGTGCCTTATTGCAGCACCATTTGTTAGAATTTGTGTTTGTTTGGTTTTTCATTTGTTTGTTTGCTTGTTTGTTTGGGAAATGCATGGACTGAGAATCAAACCTGGGTTTCCCGCATGGCAGGTGAGAATTCTACCACTGAATTACACTTGTACTTCCATACTACACAGATTTTTTTATAATAAAAGAAAAAGAGAATTAAGTAAGGTGGAATTATAAAAATTAAGATGCAATAAACCTATGGTAGTCTTCTACACAAATAACCTGTTAAAATACATGATAGAAGAAAATAACCTATTTATAATAACAAAAACAAAACAAATGAACAACTTAGAAATTAACAGTGAATGTTTTAACATTATCTTCTTATGAGATCAGTGTAAACAGACCAGGGAGTGCAGAAATAGACTCAAAAAGGCAAATTAGAATATGATAAATGTAGCATTTTCAAGTCAATAGGAAGATGGTGCTTTAACTAACTGGCCATTTGGAAAAGAAAAAAGTTGGCTTCCTACCTTTCTCTTTCTACCAAAATAAATTTTAAGTGGAGTAAATATGTAAATCTTAAAAATAAAAGATAAAAGATTGGAAAAAACCTGGAATAACTGAAAAAATTATATCTGAATGGAGAAGGCCTTTTTAGGTAAGACACAAAAACCCAGGAGCAATAAAAATGATATATTCGACCATATAAAAATCAGAAATTTTTACACAGCATAAACTATAGATTCAAAACACAGAGACAAATGGGAAAGCATTCAAACATGTATTAAAATACTAATTTACTTGATATATAAAAATTCTTATAAATTAATTAGTACTCAACCAGGAAGCCAATAGAAATTGGGCAAAGAGTATAAACAGGCATTTCATGGAAAAATAAATGCAAATGACATGAACATATACAAAGATTCTTGATCTCATGCATGATTAATGAAATATAAATTATAAACACAAAGTTGCATTTTTCAAATAAAATACAGCAAAGTTTAAAATAATATTATAATGCACTGGGTATGGCATGGGTCTCTATTTAAGGCGTCAGGAGGCTACAATCAAGGTGTGAACTGGGCTGTGTTCTTAGCTAGAGACTCTGGAGAAAAATCTGCTACCAGGTTCGTTCTGGTTGTCAGCAGAATTCAGCTCTTGTGCAGGTAGGACTGAGATCCCTGATTACCTTCCTGGCTGTCAGCTGGGGACTGCACTGACAATATGTGGAGACAAAGACACTCTTGTATATTGTTGGTAGGATGGTCAATTGGTGCCAGGTTACAGGAGGACAATTTCTAATAGTATCAGAATTAATAATGCACACAAAGCTATTCATTACAGACACATTGTAGAGACAAATGATGAAAAACAACTTAAATGACCATTAGATAGAAAACCTGCCACTCTAATATTATAATGATCTGAGCTATACAAATATGCATGGTGTTTTTGCAGAAAAGCAGCATTTGGGTCATTTGCAGAAAAATGCACATTAGCAAACGGGATGATTTTTCTTTGCCCTTGAATAAATGTGTACTGCGTTGGCCATTGAAAAAGGAAAAAAACAAATAATATAAAAAGATTCAGTATAAGAGATTAAATGCATTAATCATGCAATCTTAGCATAAGGATGAGAAAAGGGATCTGCTTAGAATTAACGAAGTTGCAATTAAAAAAGATGGAAGGATTATTTTAAGTATTCGCAGGTGGTAAAGAAAACTACCAGCTTGTAATTATAAAGGAAACCAAATAGATATATGCAGTTTTTAAATGTTCATCATATGCATAATTTTTTTTTTTGCACATGAAGATATAATATTTTATTTTCAGATGGCAGAGATGAAATTTGGAATACAGACAAGAAATCAACTCATTAGAAATCATAGCAATAAAGGTGGTGGTGCCTTTGGAAATCAAACTCACTATTTCAGACTGTAAAGTATCTGTGACAAGTGGAAGCCTCAGTTCTCAGGTAGTTTACTGTAACTGAGCAGACTGCTGGAACCTAACTAGGGGAATGACGTTGCTACATCCAGTGATTCCAAGAACCATATCCTATCTAGTTCTCAATTGACTTACTCCCATAAGAAGGTTGTTTGTTTTTTTTTTTAACCCCCTCTGTGAATCCACTGAATAAGTTTGGGTTTGGATCTTTAATCCTGGATTCCTGACAACTTCTGATTGGATCTGGGGCAAGAGGAGAATTGGGTAGCATCAACTGGAGCTCCCTTTCCACTCAGTGCTTCTTAATTTTTTCATATCTTATCCTCTTTCTTCTCAGAGGGGTGGTGAGAATTCTTGGTAAAGAGACCCTCAGTATGAGATATAGGTTATCTTTACGGCAGGAGCCTCATAATTCAAGGTCACCGTGGATACTATAAATTCAATTGCCAGCAACTTCCAGAGGCTGATTTTTCTGGGGTCCAAAGCACTTGTAAATTAATGGAGGTAGGCACCATATCACTCTGTAGCCTGTACTGAGAATACTGCCAGAATCTACAGAGGTCTTGTAAAATAGCAACTGGTCATAATTTTCCTAACCAGAAATCTCCATAGGAAATGAAATAAAATCTTACATCCGCAAGTAACTTATCTATTTTAATGATACTTTGTAAAAGATCCTAGGATATGGACCTGGTTTGAGGTATTCGGTGATAAATATCATGAATGCGATAAAACACCATAAGGCCTAACACGAATGCCTTGGGAAACAGCTTGGTGAACAGTTTGAAGTTGTTCCTTAGTGCAGAAATTTATGGCATCAGATATTTAGATTTTTCCTAGTGTTTGTTTTGTTTTCAATTTTTAAAGAATGTGTATTGCCATCTGTAGCTGTCTTCCTGCTGGCAAATCTTTTCCATTCCAGGGAAATGAGATTCTCTGGACTTGACAAGATGAAAAAAACAGAACCTATCTTGAGAGGTGAATCACAGCAATTGCCCAGTATTCTGTGCAACCTTTAAATAAACCAGAACTCAAGGTTAGGGGTTGCTTTTTCTACCTTGTAACTATTGTTCTCAAAATATTTCTAAGGGCCACAATGATGTGGTTTGGAAATAGGCTGCGCAAATGATCATGGGGGAAAAGTATGGGGAAAAAAGATTGACGATGTTTCTAATAGAGCAGAACTGGTTTAATTTAAATTATGATTTGGGGAGATTTTATTTATCATTTTCCCCTCTTAAAATGCTTTTTTATCGTCCCATGCTAGGTTCTTGTGTTTGGGATGATTCTGTCCACTGCCCAGTTTTTTCCAAATACCAGTCATTGGTAACTGCCTTCATGAGTTTTGCCATATCCATATGGCAAAAATACCTATAGTATTATTTATTTTCATTAAAGTGATTGTTTCTTATTTAAATAAATGCATTGGAAAAACTTTCTCATTACCAAGTCTATGCCTGTTGAGGTTCTAACCAGAAGCCTACTCTTTCATAAATAAAGAGTGAATAGCAAGTGAGCCTGAAAAGTGTTAGAGACATGGTAGAACCAAACAGAAACTGCCTCTCTCTCTCTCTCTTTTAGGGAGTCAGAAGAACTGAAAGAGAAATGAAAGGAATGTAACTTTCTCACATTATTTAATGCTCTGCCTTTTCTTCCTATGGCCCACCAATCAGGGCCACCATGTTGCACCATTTCAGAAGCCATAGGTCACATTGCAAATGGCATCCCATGAAGTTGTGCAGTGCACAGCCTGACCAGCTATGTATGCCCCTCACTTTAGAAAACACTGACATCCCCAAAAGGCATTAGAGAGATGACCAGTAGCCCAGTCAATAGTGTTAGAGGGGAGAAAACGGATCATTGCATGTTAAGCCAACATACCCTGGAATAGATCTTCTATTATCATTTGATATCATCTGCCTAAGATATATGAAGAAATGAAAGGAAGCAGAAAGATCACAAGACCTAAGGGTAGAAGTTCTGAATTCTAATTTCCATGCCTACACAGTATCACTACAACACTGGAATCCTCACTTGAGTATTAAGTGGATAGTGGGTTGAAATGTGTCTCTCCAAAAGATATGTCCAAGCCCTAACCCCTGGTACTACAAGTGCGTCCTTATTTGGAAAAAGGATCTTTGTAAATATAATAAGGTGAGGGTCTTGAGATGAAGTCATCCTGGATTAAGATAAACCCTAAATCCAATGACAGGTATTAGCATAAGAGACAAAAAGGAGAAGACAGACAGAGAAGAAAGCCATGTGAAGACGGAAGCAAAGACTGCAGTGAAGCAGCTACAAAGGTAAGGAAGGCTAAGGATGGGTGGCAGTCAGCAGAAGCTAGGAGAAAAGCGTGGAATTGATTCTCCCTGAGAGCCTCCAAAAGGAATCAAGTCAGCTGATGTCTTGATGTCAGACTTCTGGACTCCAGGACTGGGAGAAAATAAATTTCTCTCATGGTAAGTCACCCAGTTTGTGGTGATTTGTTACTGCAGCTCTAGGGAACTAATACAAGTGAAAAGATTCCCTTTAATGTTAAGGTCCTAAGATCCCTTATTCTTTGCAGCAAGAATTTTTCGAAATGCACACACCTCATTTAAAGTAACATTTTGCTTTTGCTGATATCCTTTCAAAGTAAGTTTGCAGATAGTGAAAAAAAATTGAATACTAATTTGGCATCTCCCCCAAAGAGCCTCCTTCCTGGGATGAAGCATCCTCCATAATGACCCACTTTCACTGGAGCCACGGAACCTGGCGCCATACTGCGAGTTTATTCTTTGTTTCAAATCTGTCTTTCCAGTTACAGTATAGGTGGATCAGCTCTCCTCAAATTTAGGGAAAAAAAACAAAACCTCTTCTGTCTCATCTGGCTGAGCTTCCTGATAAAATGGTCAGGGGAGCCCCATCCTTTTGCTAATATGTTGCAAAAAGATTTATGTGGACTTCTCCACATGAAGTCTTTGTTGCTTGTCATAAACTTTTTTGTTGTTGTTGCATTATTTAGGTATTTAATTTTCTTTTCTTTTTGGTAATCTTCCTTCAAAGGGCAGTTAGTAAACTTCTCATTTATTTGATTAGTACACATTGGAATCATCTGAGGAATTAAAAAAAAAAAACCTGGAGATTCTGATTTAATCAGTGTAGCCTGAATATTGCAATTCTTAAGAAGCACCCCAGGTAATTCTAAAGTGCATCTAAGAGTCAGGACCCTTGCCCTAGATAATCTGGAGCTACTGTTAAAGTGTAGATGTTCATTCAGTAGGTCTGGGGCAGGGCCTGAGATTTTGCATTTCTAATAAGCTTGCAGGTGATAATGGTGGAGGGTCAATCATACACATGAGCTCTCACTTTATTCTCTCCCTGTCTTGTACCTATACAGACTCAAGAAACTCACATTATTTTAGTCAGAAATGGCATTTTTGTGTATATACTATCTTTTCTGAATACCTGATAGCGAGGGTTCTTATTCTATTCAAACATTAAAAAAAAAACCACCAAAAAACAAAACCCTCAAATCAGAATTCAGACTGATGAACTTAGGAGCACAAAATTCAGAGCACAATTGCTGAGCCACTGGAAACTATTAAGTAAAGTAACCTCAAGTTTACATCTGGTTGCTCCCCCACCCCCACTCCGTGTTCCCTCTCATATTTTGAATTCACCAAAAAGAAATCATGTTATCTAAACAAGCCTTCTGCCTCATAGTTTACAAGCCATTTTCTATCCTTTTAATGAAGTTCATGAGGAGATATACATAATTCTTCATAACTATTTTACAATTTTGGAAACGATTGACACAACAACTGGTTGGCTAGGGGAGAACCTTTCTGCCCACGTGCAAGGGGACAATTCTCTGCAAATGGACCTGATATTATATAGTGCAAGCCTATGATATCTGGGTTACAGAATTTTGATTTGAACATTGAACAACAACAGAAATGTTCCCCTTTATATATACATTTTCATGATATCAGTCAGAAGAATGACATGCTTGCATAAAGCATGATTCTTGAAAAGCAAATGAACCAAACTCTTTAGTCCCTACAATTGTATTTCATAGATTTTAAAAGCAAATAATTTTCTAATGAGGTTATAATGAACATGAACTAATATCAGTCCAAAGTAGCATCTAGATGTTTTTGACACTAGTTTCTTGGCAACTGACCTCTAGACCACACATGCTTGTTACCTCACATGGTAAGTACCTCTGCAGCATCAGCACCTGAATATTTCAAAGACCCCTAATTATCTTGATCCAATCTGGGATTGGGAGGAATTTATCTGAGACACCTCTGTTCCTTTATGGCGCTGGCACATATCTTTTCTCATCTATTTTCACGTCCATACCCCTTCTTTGCTTTTCTTTGTTCAAACCAGCCCATGAGGAAAAACCACCCTGCTGTATAATCCTAACAACATTCATAAAAAGGCAATTCTTTATAAGTGTCCTTGGCACATGGTGCCCCTCATCATTTTATAGGAATCCATGTGTGAGGAACAAAGAGGATTGTTGAGTCTATAAATTGGCTATTCTGAAAATGGGGCAATTTTGGCTTCTTTCTTAGCTTCACAGTGCAAATTCTGGCAAGGAATCACAATGACTATCGCTGCACTGAAGCTGATAAATACCATGCACTTGGCTGGAATACGATTAGAGCAATCACATGCACACTAATTATATGATGAACTGTTACAAGTTTCTGGAGGGGGGATGTTGTTGGAAGCCTTTACTGAACATTCATGCATTATAGCAAATTGTGTCTACTATAATAACCAGGATTATGATTAATATTATTGCAGCTATACTTTTTTTTTTAAGCTTGCTACATGCCAATGACTGTACTAGGTGCTTTAAAAGCTTCCTCTCACACAAAATTTTATGAGTTAGGTCTTATTATCTCCATTTTAGAAATGAGGAATGACGTTATGAAAGCTGCCCAAGTTACTCAGCTAGTTAGAGGCAGTGATGCTACTGGTCTGTCACGTAGCCCCCCACTTCCCACTCTTCCTGTCTTTAGCATTATCAAATCACATATTGTTTTGAGATCACTGAATGTTTACATTTGGAGGTCACTTAGAGATCAAGCCCCATTTCCTCACCTTGTGTGAAAAAGCAGAGGCTTGGACAGATTACACCTGGTTGTCCACAGCCAATTTAGGTAAAGCTACAAGTAGGACCTCAGTTTCCTGAAATGCAGTTTAATGTGCTTTCTGCTGCTTGGTGTTCGATGAAGTTCAAATTTTCATTCAATTAACTTTGCAGCCACCAGCTATATTCTTTCTTAACAGCCCTGTTCTTTCAAATTTCATGTCTTATCACCTGCAGATTATCACCTGCAGAAGTGAGACTAAATCCTCTGAGTTTTGCAAACTTAAATGCACCTCTTAAAAACCTAGAAGCCAGTGGTATTAGTCATATAAAGATAGGATATGAATCTTTGTATTAATTTAGACAAATCTTTTCCTCTGGTATTAAACCTGAACTATGTGGTTGCAAATCATTGAAAGCAAGGAGGCAAAAGTGAGGCAGTGGTTTGATCATCCGAAAGGCATGCCACAGACACCAGTTTCAAGCATTTCATAGTTTCACCTCAATGAAGTCGATAATTCCCATTTTCTTTACCTTTGGTTTATTTACTTCCGGCATTTGGCAAAAACGATAGATGCAATTTTTGAGTACCTAATCCGTGCTAAGAACTCCTATGCTCACGTGCTTGCTCTCATCTTCAATCCTCCAACCGCATTACCCATTTTATAGGTGAGCAAAGTGAGGCTTAATGAAATAAGCCATCGGCCCATGATGGCCTGAGACTGTACCTGAGTCCAGGTGGTCCAGGTGCCAGGGGTCCGTGGCGGCCGACATGGGTGGGATGGTCAGTGGGGAGGCTCCGCAGTTGGACTCCACCAGCTCGCCCTGGATGTGAACGTGGGTGGAGGCGTTTGTTTGCCTTAAGGCAGCCTTGAGAGGGGTGATCTGGTTGAACTGCACCCTGGAGAGGCACCCAGTGAATCCCGGAGTGTTGTATTTGTGAATCTCTTGGTCAATTTTCCCTGTTTCTAAAAGAAAAAGTAAGAGAAAATAAAAATCTTACCCAAGGCACTATATTCCAGCCAGAAGAACCCCACATCTTTTAATACTGGTGTCTCAATCATACTCCTAAGTTTCAGTGGAAGATGCTATAGTCTTTTAGATGAAATATTAATGGCTTGATATAAGCCTAGGGATGGCGACTTCACTTTCAGAGAAACTTCTGTGCTACTAGAGACGATGGTAGGATGAGAAGATGCAGACAATGTTTGCTGAAACAAAATGTATTCATAATTACCTTCCAGATACTTGGGATATTGCTGAAACTAACACCACCCCCCTGGTTCTGATGGATTTTTCTCCTCATTTCTGACGCTCCCTTGACCATATTGAGCGCTGCTCCTGATCAGCCCTCCTGCTGAATTATGTGCCTTGTATCTCTTTCTTAAAGAAACTTTTAGGAAGGGGAAGAGTTCCCGTAGCCTATGCTTGGGCTTCCCCCCACCCCCCTTTTTTTCCCCAGAATCCAGGCTATTTGGAATTCAGAGATTTATAGACTTTCTGTTAGTATCAGATGGAAGTTCTCAAAGTTAGGACGCTTTCCAACCCAATCACAAACACACGTACACTTTTATGAATCACTATTTCCTCCCAACCTGCAAACACTTAGATCAGGGGATGAGTCCAAGTAAAGGAATTTCAAATATACTGTTTCAATTAATATAACCACACACCGTTACACTAGCTAAACCAGTCAACGTCTTTCTACCTTCTGCCCAAGCTTTCAAATCTATCTAGCAGAAATAAATGTGTACCGAGTCCTCGACCTAGCTGACGTCACTTCTCTCTGGGTCTCTGGGTCAGCAGCAGCAACACCATGGAACTTGCTAAAAATGCAAATTTGGCAGCCCCACCCCAGACCTACAAAATCTGAAACTCTGGGGCTGGGACCAACAATTTGCTTTAACAAGCCCTGCAGGTGATTCTGATGCCCCCTGAGGTCTGAGGACCACGGCTCTCGACAAATAGTGATTGTACAGCGCCACCGTGGTGGTGGGCAAATGCCATTTTAGGGAAGAAAGAGCACAGCAATTTTTGTTTTGGACCAGGAGATTTTCCTAACACGATGATTGTCTTATAAAATAAGGACAAGGATGTGAGATTCTTCCACTTCCGCTTGAAACATGAAAAACAAAGGCTGGATTCCAGGTGATGTTACTTTTTTGGGAGATTAAATACAGGTGAAATAGTTTTGCAGAAAAACTTACTCCCCATTAATTGAAGAATAAGTCAGTGAAGTAAGGGAGCTCTTTAGCCTTTGGGGGCGAAAGAAATGGAAGCATTGATTATTCATCACATTAAGGAATCTGCTAAATGACTGACTTGTAAAAGCCCCCTAAGAATTCTGATTCACAGAGGAGATACCACAATGGAAGAGAGTGAAGAATGGCAATTCTGGAGATTCAGGCAGGATCTTCAACATGCTCATAAAGAGATTTTAATTAATGATTTTCTGTATTTTTCTCCTGCAGGAAATCTGTAACTGTGAGCCAAATAAATTAAGATAAGGAGGTAGCATGTGTCTGAACCCTGTACAAAAACCAGCAGTTGGGATGTGTTCTGACGATTCCTTTGAGGTCCATACCTTCTTCCTTTACTTGCTTTCAGGCAGCTGCCACTGGTGCTTAATGCTTCATTCTTTGCTCCTAGTCTAACATCAGAATTCATCATTCTAGGCCCATCAACTTGCCTTCAATGCAAATGGTTTACATACTTGGTTTCTATCCCCTCCTAGCAATTTGCTTTCTGTTGAAACATCCTCAGAAGAAGACTTAAGGGACTCTTTGGCCCCTGGGTGCCAAGGAAGACTTTGGGTCCTTGCCTTCCTGAATTCCCATCTGGCTACATGTGTGGAGGAGGCACCAGGACAAATGGCTGCTTTGTGGTAGGAAACTACAAATAACTTTAGCTTTAGCAGCTGCCTTCTCTCCCATAAAATTCTTTTCAGCATGTCCAACTTTGGGGTAGGGCTCTTGCATGCAGGAAGAATTCTGGGACTGGCAGCTACTGCCATCTGGTGGGACCTCAGTTCAAATCAATTCAAATCATCACATGTGTTGACTGCCTAATACTGGGCAGAAAGAGACTAATACAGATTTATCCTAAGCAGTTGACAACCTAGCTGGGGAAACAGGCATACAAATGATCAACTGATACAACTGGACAAATGTTGACTAATAATAACTAGCATTTATTGAGCACTTATAATGTGCCAAATGTTTTCTACAAATAAGCTCACTTAATTCTCAGTACAGCCCTGTGGAGAAGGAAGTGCCATTACCCCCGTTTCACACACAAGGCAACTGAGCCTTATACTTCAAGTCCTTCAGCTAGTAAGTAATGCAGGCAGATTGACTCCAGAGCCTCTAACCTGCTATTATTTACTGAGCTGAGAAACAAACCATGTGCTTGGGGAATCATCAAGGGCTATATAAACCAGAGACATAATTTTGTAAAGGGTTCTGCAGAAGGTTTCAGAAAAGGTAACACCAGAACTAGGTTTTAAAGGTGAAAGAAAGGGAACTCCACGATGATGTCTTGGGGTTTATATTCAGGGAACTGTGGGCACCTGATGGGGTGAGAGCTAAACACCAAATTGGGAAGGACCTTGAATGCAAAGTTAAGATGTTTGTATTTCAGGAGGAAACTCTAAGACATTTAAACAGAGTATGGTGAAGGGAAATGTATTGGAAAGATAATTCTACTGGCAGCGTAGCAATTGCTTTGAGTGACAGTCTCATTAGCCCTGCAGCCCCTGCAAGCTCCCTGGGTTTGGACAAGAATTCTTTTCTGTGCCATAGGGCTGATGAAGGGTTATGCCCTGTACATGGAATAAAGCTTTGCCAGTATCTCCTTCTACTTGCTTGCCCTTTGCTAAAAAACCCTGCTATATTATCTACAATGCATTAATTCTGGTTTTGTTTCCTCGGCTAAAGACTTGGAACGAGAACTTCTGACTACAGCTTAATTTTATATCATTTCTGAGACAAGTTTTCTAAATTACTAGAGCTCTGAAAATGAAGTTTCCAAACTATGCCTAGCAGAGAGGGTTTCCAGTTTAACATGAGGCCCCACTCCCTAATATGCTGCCCTCCCCTTAGTATTTCCTTCTGAGATGGTCCCCTGGGAGGGATAACAAGTACAAGATGGCCAGAGGCAAGCCCCCAGAAGGTGGTTCTGATGTTCAATCAGAAACTGCAGGAAAGGTGGGAAGGAGAGGAGACTCTTGGGCCCAGGCCAGTAGGTGCCATGACCATTGGCGGAAATGGCAACCAAATGGGTAGAAAGCTGGGGACTGGACGCCAAGAACTGGCTCTAGGTAGCACTACTTTTGCATTTTCCCATTCTCTAGTGATTCTTTACCATGCTCACTCTCTTTAGCTTTTCCCCTTTCATATGGGGAAAAATCCCCATTGTTTCAAATGTTGTTTCTCTCCTGAAAGGTGACTGGATCATAAAAGCAAAGATTCTGATGCCTGGGGGAGCAGAACCCATAGTTTTAAATCAGGATAATATGTATATTACCCCTTCCCTCCTCATCTTTTTGGAGACATACCTCTTTCCTAAAGACTCTGGGACCAGTCTCTCTGGGTGGGAGGAGGGCAAAATTGCAAAAGATCTTCTTCATTTTTCAGGTCCTGTAGGTTCCAAGCTTGGGTCATGTGACAATAATTAGGTTAACAGCATTTATTCTAACCAGGGTCTGTACAGATGCGAGGCACAGTGCTTAGTACTTTCCATGGAGAATCTCAGAAAGACTCCTGCCAACCCTCTGAATTACAGAGGATTATCCCCACTTCATGGATGAAGAAGTTGAGGCTTGGAGGAGTTAAGGCTTGTCCATGAATAAACATTTGCTTCATTTTCAGTTTAACAAATAGATATGTAAAAGCTTGTTTTTTTTTTTTTTCTTCTCAATTTCGCTCTGAAAAATAGACATATATTACATTGCTTTTCATGTTCATCTGCATTTTGGCATCTCCAGTCAGGGACTCTATAGAGATGGCATAGTGAGACTTAAAAAAAAATTAAAAGGCTATTAGAGACACTTTTAAGACCATGTTTCATTGGTGCCTGAGCCAACCATATGGTTTTCAAAAATGTGATGAACTGATGACAAAGCTTTGCCAACAGTTCTTTTTAAGCACAAACAAGATCTGAAAATGCTTGTCTGGAATAAAAATCCATATTTCTTAAGAACATCTAATAAATGATACTAAAGCTATTTGAATTTATACAAGTATATTATTGTAATCTGCAACACTGGTTGGACCAGTCTCATATGGAAATCAGTTATAAAGATATTTTTTTACTCTAAGAAACTACTTTCTGTGTGGATATGTCTTGGCCAAGGTATAATTTGGGGAAAGACCTGCTCTAAAGGATGAAAATTCAAAAGCGCGATACAATTACTTAGATTATATTCTCAAATTGCAATTAGTATTTTACTGTTTTATAGTCAGAGTGATATGGACTACAGAAAATAACCCACTTAAAATACTGACACAATTCCAGGAAAAAACCTTAAAATGAAATGCTGATGAAAGTACTTTTAAGAGATGCTGCAATTATATCTGCAATGCATTAGTGTGCTATTTCGGCTTTCTTATTCGGTTGCTGGAGTGACAAGCTGGAGTGTTATGAGAAATGAAAAGAGAAAAGGGTACCTGAACAAGAAACGCTGGGAGGATAAAGCCAGCTCCATTAACGACATAATTGTGTAAGATGCTTCAAGTACATTTATGAGCGCCTCTTCCGGGACTGAACAAACATTGAGATGCCAATGTCTTAAGGAGATTTCTTTTTTGCCTCTGAGATTATTTAAATTTTCTATATATTCCCCATGTGCATCCCATGGGATATTCTCACCAGCTTTTTTTTTTTTTTGTCATTGTGGTTATGTCTTATACCTTTCGGAGCTTCCTATCAATAGTTTTGTTTGAAATGTGATAGAAGGATAATGAAATATCACTGTAAAGTTATTATTATTATTTTTACTTTCTGTGAAATAGAGCCAAAAGATGAGAATTTAAGACTTTTAATAAATATCTATTGTTCTAGAGACTGTGGAAGTCACCCCTTTCCTAGAATTGGTGTGGTGAATTGAGATAACAGACCCCAGTCTCAGCCCTAGAGGAGCTTACCACTGCTTGGTGGAGGCTGTAGGTACAACTTGGGCCTGACCTTCAGGACATTCCATTATCTGGAATTAATTGTCCAGCCTTCTATTCCTTCCCTCTTCTCTGAATGTGTAATATCCACCACTGGGGGTACTGGAGGTCGTGTTAATTCCAAGAGGTACAGGTGAAGAAATTAGTCCTTCTCAATTCTCTCTTCAAAGAGAGTCTCAGTTTGGCTCAGTTCAAGGTTTGGCTGTCCATCAGACCAATATTTGCTAATCTCCTCTTGGAACAAAGAGGAAGAAGACCTCAGACTTGGAGGCTTCACGGGCAACAGCATTGAGCTTCCTAATAGTTTCTTACTATGCATTTTTAACCTCTGACTTATCATTGCAGCAAGTGATGCTGGTTTTTCATTTGATGGTAGTAATACAAAATTTTCTTTAAATGTAAATTTATTTGAGTTAAAATTGCGAGTCCATGTAAAGGAAAAAACTAAGTAAATGGCAAAAATTGTGACATTGGGACTCAAATGAGGACGATTTCTTTGGGAGAACATTGACACAGAGGACCTAAATCTATTGAAGTTCCTTCCCAAGCCCCCTGATACTCTGCCTTAAGAACCTCTGTTCCATTCATACGGAATTTCATCCTCCTTCCTCTCTTCAGATTTAGTACCTGTGATTATCCATTACTTTGAAATATCAGAGATCCCCAGTGCTTCTGAACAGGATAAAATAGAACAACTCTAAGTCCCTAGTTTCTTGTTCAGCTCTGAAAGAGTTAATAGACAGCTCCAACTTTCTTATCTAGCTCCAAAGGAACTAATACAGAGCTGCAAGCTTCCTGGCACAAAACATTTTCCCCAAACCTCCCTAAAACCATTGAATCCTCCCCAAACCATAAAAGCTTGTAAAATTCTGGGCCCAAAGCAAGCTCCTGTTAAAAATAGGAAGCACAGGGTCATACACATTGTTAGCCATTTGCCCAAAGACAAATGTCAGGTATGTGACAACAAACCATGAATTCTGCTAGGTAGCTCCTCCTAGAACAAAGAAGATACCTGGTATTCAAAGGTTACTATGGCAACCTGCCACTGGTAAAACTTTCCAATAAAACAAGCTGGCCCACTCCACTCAGTGCGTGTCCCTCCCTTGGGCACACCTGCGTTAAACTTCTAATGTGTACTCCTGTTTTTAATAGCCTTCTCTTTTAATAAACTTTAGTACTTATGCCTACTGGCCCCCTCGTCTCGGCTCAGTTTGGCACCATTGCCAGAAGGGTGCCAATTACACTTCCACTGACCTTCACAAAAAGAGCTCACAGTGGCTCCTCCAAGGGTCTACTTGGGACTGTAACTCCCTGACAGATGTGGTCCCTCGTCTTTCAGATGGGCCAGACATCTTAATTTGTACTTTGCTTTTATATATGTATTATAATTATTTGATTACTTTGTATATTCCCTCCATTAGATTTGAAGTTCCTTGTGAGCAAAGACTATATATTACTTTTATATAAGTGTATTACTGAATCTGTGTTCCCTAAAACATCTAACATACTACTTTGCCCAAAGTAATCAACCAGTGACTAAGTTACTGATACATGAATGACTACAAACAACTGAATACTGAACAGTCTGTCATTCAAAGTTTGGTTGTGTGAGATGAAACCGAGTGGGAATTTAGGTGTAGCACAGTTCACTGTGGGCCAAAGTTTGTCTGTTTCGTGGAGTAATACTATGGTAGTTTGGGCTGTGTACCCCAGAAAAACATGTTCTTAAACTTATGTAATCCATTCCTGTGGGTGTAAACCCATTGTAAATAGGACCTTTTGATTAAGTTACTCCAGTTAAGGTAAGGCCCACCTCTATCAGGATGGGTCTTAATTCTTTTACTAGAGTTCTTTTATAAGCAGAATGAAATTCAGATAGATAGAGAGAAAGCCAGGAAGGATGCAAGAAGCTGAAGATCAACAGAACCTGGAAGAGAAGGGAGAGGCCAGGAGAGGCCAACATAGGAATTGCCTTGTGACAGAGGAGCCAAGGACCAAGGATTACCAGCAGCCAGCTGCAGAAGGCTACTCTTTGGTAAGGAAGCACTGCCTTGTTGATACCTTGATTGAGAATTCTCATAACCTCAAAATAACATTCCCATTGTTTAAGCCAACACACTGCATGGTATTTGCTTTAGCAATGAGGAAACTAAAACAAATACCTGTGAAACTTGGTCTTGTAGGAGGAGGAAAAGCAGCAGATTTAGGTTCTAGCAGATTATTATGTATTACTTCCAGAAAGTACTATTATCTGGAAATCTGTCCATCTTATTGAAAACAGACTTATCTTAGAAAATATTGTTGCTGTTAAACTGATACCCATTTATTAAGGCTGACTGTTGGTTGCTATATAAAGCCATCACTGCAAAGCAGTGGTTCTGTGGCATCTAATGGAATTAGTAGGAAGTGGGTTTGAAATCACTGCATGGGTGAAGTTTTTAATAATTCTTAGAAAATCAGAAGGACATTAGATTGGTTAATCTGATATACACTTGAAGATATGCCCAGATGCTGCTGTGCTGGCACTTATCCTAAACTGTGGCCCCTAATCTTAGGGCCGGGAATCTGAGTCTCAACTGAGAGACAAGCTTAGGGTTAGTTAATTGGGTTGGATAGAATGTTTTCCATTCTATTCCCACTGGTCACAGTTGTACAAATGGGAGCCTGGATGGTCAATGGAATAAATAATAACAAACAAACAAAAACAAACAAACAAAAAAAAGGAGCCAAGAGCACTAATCTAAGAAAACAAAATCAAAATAAAAGCATTTAAACACTTTTTTTTCTTTAGTTCTAGCATGATCCATTGATAAACATCGGGCAGGGCACTGAAGTGTTGGAATCTAGGTTCAATGTCAGCTCCCAGCTCTTCTAAACTAATTTTTTTTGATTAGTGATATCTTGCTGACCGATTGCTTTCAAAAGATGCACAACCAGAATTAAAGTTATACACATAATTGACATGAATGATTATGTACAACTACATTTTACTAATCCTTTTCATAAAGACATTTTGAAATTTTGTTGCATTTATTGTATTTATTTACAACAATGAAATTTTGTTGTGTTTATTATATGCTTTTCTCTCTTTTGAAGGGAGGCAGGACTAAAATACACACATGTGATTCAAATAACTCTTGACCTATGACATAGACTAACTGAATCGCAAACAGGCAGACTGCTGGGAGAAGCAGAATTATTTTTTTCTCTTTACACTGTCTCTGCTACATTTTAACTTATAAATCTCATCCTGAGGAGTAACAAAATGTGTGTTTATTTCTTTTTAAGACAAACCAAAAAAGAAATATCTTAACGTGAAGGTGTTAGCCTACCACATTGTTTTGCAAAAAAGATAAATTACTACCTTTTTATTAATATAAATTTATCACAGTCCCTGAGCTTTTGGTGGCCACTAGACAGGTTGGAATTGTCATTCCTATCCCTAAAATCTAGTCTGCAAATAACAAACCTATTATGATTGCTGATAATAGTTGTGAATACACGGTCTTCAAAAACATTTACAAAAGGGAAGATATGATCCCTTATGTTTCCCAAACCCGGCATCATGCAGAGCACACATCTGAAAGATATATTTTCCATTTTTTACCCGAATATTTGACATTGTCAGACATAATATAGAAACCCTGGAAGGTGCTAGTGCCCCTTTTCTGCAGCCTCAAGGGCCTTGTTACATTGCGGGATTTTTCAAGGGTAAGAATAACAGGCTCTACAGACAGTAACATGACCTTTCAGAAAAATGCATGTATCTGTCACTCAAACCACAAATAGGTAGGTGCTGTGATTTAATTCATTAGAACTGTAGATCTGATTTTACCCCTCAAAATCTTAGCAAATGTAAACTACGTAACTAACGTGTGGCCTGGGTATCCATGAACTGGAAATGAATAGATCTGCTTATTCACTGAGTTTTATTCAGCCTTTTGTTTGTTGTATTTTAACTTGTTAGTAGCAAAAAGAGAATATAACTGCAAAATTATCAAACTAAATGTAGGATAGAAAAATAATTTCTTTCTGTGTCCATCTGCTAAAACTCTTATTTTTTTTTACGGCTTTGCAAAGCCATATTAAACTGTAGCCAACAACATAAGAAGACTATGGTGTGTTTCAGCTTTTTATTTTCCCCCCCTAATTCCTCTCCCAGCCGCTGAAAGGTATTCCAGTTAGGACTAGCACAGGGTCATTTGAAGCTAATTCTCTGGAGAACAAGGGAATTGAGGGCAATAGAGGAGAGGAGGAGAGAAGGGTGCTGACCTCACACATTTCACAAGCAGCATAAAGAAGGGTAAGCTATGAAAAAATGCGTTCGCAAATTTTTGTATTTCTAAATGCCAAGTGGAATGATTGAGTAAGATAAAAAGTAGTTTCTCTCCTTTATTCTCACTTGCATTGTAATTCTTACCCCAGGAGGCCTCTAAAGCTATCTTTCCCAAGAGAAAAAAAGATCCTTTGAGGACTAAGACTGCATGAAAGCAGATACATTAAAGCATTAGGAAATCGACATTGAGGTAGGGATTGAAAGCAATGGTTTTCCCAGGGTGATTAGACCTGTCAAGCACATGCAGAAAGAGAGCCAGACAACTGTTATTAGAAAGTGTGTTGGGTGAGTCCCTTCATTTGCAATCTGTGTTGCATAATTAACATAAGAAAGAATTTTTGAATCTTGGGACCTTGACATATGAAATAATGTTCAGAAGACAAAAGCCTAAATGCATTGGGGCGGAACATGAGGTTTGAGTGGATTATCACATAAATTTGAACATTACAATCACAGCATCCTTGGATGCTACAAAGGAAGGGAGTCCTGAGATAGATTGTTAGGTCTTTGGCTATATAAGTATGTTTCTCCCCAACATTTTTTTCTCTGCTGTATCTCTAAAATCAATTCATTTATTTTCATATGGTTAATAGCTTAGCATGTTGGGGAAGCACTGACAGAAGCGATCTAAATTTCAGAAGAGTATTTTATTAAGATCTAAATTGAAGAAGAGTATTTTAATTAAGACAGATATGTGGGCTCAGTGGCAATATTATTATTTTAAAGGTATGTTCATAATGGGGTGAACATTGGGTGGAGTTTGATCAATGGGTTGAAATTGGTTTCAAGGGAGAATTTTAGTGATATGATACCATATCATCATTTCACTATTTTATGACTTTGGATAAGCCATCTATAATCGGAACTACCCCCTCTTTCAATACAAGTTGTGTAGAACACACCTGGTAACAGCGTATAAACACTGCCCTCCCCTCTTCCATAAGATTAGGATATTTTAGTTCATTATAAGTGATTTAATTGTTAAGAGTTTGAGATGTAGTTGAGTCAAAGAAAAAGACAGAGTCCAAATTCTAATCTAGAGAGTGGGTTTCTGAGACTGTCCCTGTGCTTGTCAGAATAACCCCAGAGAGGTATTTAGCTCAGGACAGAGCATGTTCAACAAGCAGCAGTAATCAACTAGAGTGTGTAGAAAGGACAGCCACTAGGCTTGAAGCTGTGTCATATGAAACTTGGTTGAAGAAATGGCAGATACTTTGCTTGGAGAAGAGAAAACTTAGGCAGCAAATGGTCTCTGCCAACAAATATTGGGAAGGTTGTCATAAGAGACAAAGTTTAGACTTGTTCTATGCAGCATTAATCTAAGGATGAACAACTGCAATGTGAGTCCAGAAGGCAAATATGAGATCAGATCTGCCAGGGTATGTGGGGGTAGGGCTGTGGGTGGGAGGAGTGTAGAGGTGTGATGTGAATGGTGAATGGAGGGTCCTAGATATCATTTCAGCTGGTGGGAGTGAGGATGGGAAAACCTGCTGTGGTGGTGGTGGTGGGGCAGGGGGAGATACAAATAAGAAGGCAAGTCACCAGACCCCAATTCTCTGTCCTTAGTGCTGAGAGCACAGTGGGCAGTACACCGTGAAGAAGAGATTTCCTGAATTTTCCCTGTTTGCGAGACATAATACTTTATCTAATTAAATCACCACAAACTGAGATAGGTTTAAAGATCTTTGTTATAGTGAAAAGAAAACTGACCATGAGGAAGAATCTGGCTAAGGCCATTCATCTAGAAGGTTGGGTAGGGATTCAAATCCTGCTAAGACCATTCATCTAGAAGGTTGGGTAGGGATTCAAATCCTGTGCACTGACTCTCCCTAACACTCAACTGCATGGAAGGGTTCACCATGCAGGCTCACATTTCAGCACCAGGAGACCAGAGCACCCGTACTGGGTCCCATACTTAGGTCTCCAAAGTTGGAAGAACCAGAAACTTTTGGGGGAACCAAAGAGCTTTGGAAATGGGCCGTCTTCATGTTCCTTTGCTTCAGTGTAGAACAAAATTCCATATCGGGCTAAAAGAGGGACACACAGGGTGGGGTGAGTTGGGGTGGGAGCAGGGCAGATCTTATGATGCTATCCGTCCCTTCAGAATGCATTATTTCCACAATCATCTTATTTTTTTTTTTTTTTTTTTTTTTTTTTTTAAAGGAAAGACAGAGAGAAGGAAGGAAGGAAGAAAGGGAAACATCTTTAAACATTTTCTTGTTTTATTGTATTTTGTTTTTTTTTTGTTTTTGTTACATGGGCTGGGGCCGGGAATCGAACCGAGGTCCTCCGGCATAGCAGGCAAGCACTTTGCCCGCTGAGCCACCGCGGCCCGCCCACAATCATCTTATTTTTCACCCATTTTCATTTAAATTGTGGGTTTCCAAATGGGAATTGAGATAGTCTAGCAGATCTTTCTCTTTATGTTTAAAACAAAACTTCTATTTTCACAGACTTCTAAGCCCCTTAAATAGGAGAGTATAAAGCTGAGAGACATCATTTAAAATTAGACTCTGGGTATTCTGGTGATTTATCTGAAAATTGTTCAAATCAGCTATAACTTTTAAAACTCCTTTTCAAAAACTGGGAAAATTCATCTAAATGCATGGGCCAGTCTGTTCCCTCCATATCATCTAGGCAATTCTCACCCTTTTCTACTATTTCTGAAACATGAATGTGCTCTTATAATGGATGTAACAGTATTAAAAATAAAAAAGGAACAGCAATATTTCTCATAAACCCATTGCCTAATTTTTAGCAGATTTGCCACCCTGATTTCCCTTAGCTTGGCCTAATTGATAATGGCTAAGCATTCATTGAGTTATCACCATGTGTTAGATGCATGCCGCATGTTTTAAATAAGGTGTCTTTTTAATTCTTTCAGCAGCTCTTTAAATTCAGGTACGATTTCTGGTCCATTCTAACTTATGTTAAATAACTTGCCCAGAATCACATCACTAAACAGTGCCAGCATATGAATCTAGGAAATTTGACTCTAAAGCTCACTTTTTAACCACTTTTCTACCAGTAAAGACCCCATCCAGCTGCTAGCAGACTGGAAAACTATGAGGCTTCTAGTAGATCAAATCAGAGTTGGCATCTGGAAAGTTCTGTGCTTCTTACTGCTCCACAGAACCCTCCCTTTATTTGCAGACAATACTAATATCTAACTCAGCCACATCCCCTCTCCCCTTTCAGATGATCCACTTTAACAGACACTCAATCCATTTGTGAATTAATTACTCCTTGCGGTGCTAGTCTGAATTATTCATAGTATAAAAGAACAAAGCTAACCTGAGCAAGGCAACTGAACCCGCAGTCACCTCCATTTTACCTAAACCAAATGACTTCTATGACTGGGCTAGGGTTCAGAGGCCCTGTTGATTTTCATTTCACTTTTAACAAAAGGCAAGGGGCTCTTTCTGAAACATTTGCTTTGGGACCTACATTTTCAGCTCCAGCTGATGTAGCTACACAGCTTATTTCCCCAGCTGGACACATCCCCTAGTCCTGTTATTATCTACACTCTCCTAGCTGCTTGTACATGTTGACAGCTCTTCGATCTCCACCTCGGAAGGTGCAAATTAAAGTGGCTGCAGCACTCTCAAGAAAATACATTTTCTCAGCACTGGTAGTCATTTTCGTTTGGTATCACACTGTGTGCTTTGTTTCAGAGCGTTATCAGGGCTCAAAATATTTTATGGAGCAATCGCATTAATCTCTGTCTTAAAATACGTTATTGTGAATCCTAGATATATTTGCGAAATGCATCTTCCTGGAAAAGATGCATTTCTGGATAACTGAGGATTCAATTCTTTTTGGCATGAATGCATTTCAGATATTCTAACAGAAGATCTGTCTAGAATGTTTTCTTAGATAAAGGATACCCAAACTTAGGGCTACAGTATGACATTTTGGGCCCTGGGCACCTTTGCTGTTGAAGGCTCCGTCCAAATATTAAAATTATATTTTGTAATTGTGTTGGTATAAAGATAAATATATTAATATTATATATGAAAACATTTTCTTTGATCTAAAAGTTCCTTTTTTTTTTATATCTTTCTGATTTTGAAAGAAATTAGTGGGTCCTTAAAAGTATTGTCGACCCCAGGCCTTGTACCAACTATACCTAAGGCCATGTCAAAGATACTTGATGGCTTTTCTTGGTGGCTTAGGGTCTTGACGTGACCATTGTTTTATTATTATGATATGCAGGCAGCTGGAGAAGTAAACCTGGATTTCACAATTTTGGAAAAGTGACTGTTACCCTTTTTGGTTATTCTCCTCTGTCTTATAAGGGTAGAGTAAAAACTGTGCTACTACCCACTAGAATGGCTTATAGAAAAAGAAGTGTGTTGGCTCTGAGGATGCAGAGATATAGGAACTTCAGTACACTGTGAGTAGGAATGTAAATGGTGCAGCCACTGTGGAAAACAGTTTGGTGGTTTCTCCAGAAGTTAAACATAGGACTATCATAAGACCCAATAATCCCACTTCTAGGCATATACTCCAACGAAATGATAGAGGGTCTCGGACGGATATTTGTATACCAATGTTCAGAGCAGCATTATTTATAATAGCTAAAAAGTGGAAGCAACCCAAATGTCCATCGGCAAATGAATGGATAAATAAAATGTTGTATATACATACAGTGGAATATTACTCAGCCTTAAAAAGGAATGAAGTGCTGATACATGCTACGATGTAGATGAACCTTGAAGACATCATGTTGAGTGAATAAGTCAGACACAAAGGAACAGATATTGTGTGATTCCATTTATATGTAATGGCTAGAATATGCAAATTAACAGAGATAGAAAGTAGGGTACAAGTTGGGGGGAGGGGAATGAGTTATTAATGCATCATGGGTGTAGGGTTTCTGTTTTAGGTGATGGGAAAGTTCTGGTAAAGGATGGTGCTGCACAGTACAGTGCTGTGAATGTGATCAATCCCACTGAATTTTATGATCGGGAGAGGTGAAGATGGCAAAGTTTATGTTGTATATGTTTCCACAACTTAAAAAAAAGAGAGAGAGAGACTAAAGAGACAATGACAAATGCAATACATAATCTGGGACTGTATCTAATAATGAAGGGTAAATGACTCAAAAAGACATTACTGGAACTTGTGAAAAAGTTGGAATATAGACTGAAAGCTTTATATCAATGTTAAATTTCGCGAAGCTGATAACTTCCTTAAGGTGGTCACATAAGTGAGGAAATGTATATGCAAATATTAAATATTCAAGGAGCATGTGTATATAAGATACTCTCACATGTTTAGAAAATAAATAGAAAGATAGAGAGATGTATAGATATATAGATAGAATGATACAGCAAATGAGGAAAAACAAAAGTTGTGGATCTGGGTATCTGGGTGGGGGGGTATGTTGGCGTTCCCTGTATAACATTTGTGTTACTTTTGCAATTGCTCTGTAAGTTTGAAATTATTTCAAAATAAAAAAGGTTTTTAAAAAGCGACAACTAAAAACTGTATCACTAAACTCCACAACATGACTGCTTTTCTAAGAGTAACTACTTATGAAGCTAAGAGATCTGACTCCAAAGCTCACTCTCTTAGCTACTTTTCGACCAGTTAAAACTTTAATCCCACTGCTTGTAGACCTGAAGACTAAGATATTTCTTTCTGGCAGATCAAATTGGTGTTGGTTTTCGGAACGCTATGGGCTTCTTGCAGGTCCACAGAACTCTCCTTTTATTTGCAGATATACTTAACACCTAACTGAGTACGCTCTCAGTTCTGAAAATCACCTTCGTTCTTGCTGCTAGTATCCTTTAATTTATGATCAGTTTAAAAAGTAAATTAATCATCTTCTTCAGCAGACCTTTCTCTAACCATGATAGTATCTACCATTTGTAGAAGTTCTTCTCAGTGATTGACCTTAGGCAAAATTCAATGGAAAAATTGTGCATTTAATTTTATAGCAGGATTGAAGTAACAAGTCTTACAGAGATCACCTTTCTTATTGAATCTTCATTCATTCATTCATGCAGCAAGGATTTATTGAATAGCTACTATATGCAAGGTTTTGGGGATTCAGTATTGCAAAAGATACAATTCTTACATGTAGGAATATAATTATAATGTAATGTAATATAATATTGCATACTCTGACAATATGCTGGGTTTAATGTTGGACAGTAATATTTGTCGAATCAATGAATGAATGCTCGAAAGCATAAATGAAAACTTCGTTAGGGTGAGGTAAAAAACCAGTTTAGCAACAAACAAAACATCATTCCATTCCTTAGGGAACCTTAGTGCTTTGAAGTGATATTTCCCTAAAAAAATTAACATAGAGAAAAGGGATAGAGTGAGAGGGAGATATTATTCTAGATAGGGAAGGCCACTCCGCAGTGGTTACTTTCAAATTCTGAATAAACTGAAGGAAGTCTTGTATTATCTAGGGGGAAAGCATTCCAGGAAGAAGGGACAGTAATGAATGTGGGTCCTGGCTTCCCCTTACAGGCTGAAATTCAGGGGCTGGGGTAAGGGTGGATCCCAGAGCAAGGTGGCTTGTTCCTTGTTTCCCCAAGTATAGACAGGTCAACTTTCAAGCTTTCTTTAAGTAGCCCTGTATTTAGTTTGGCATGAGCAGTAAGACTGTTATTGGTAAGGCAGCCTTAGCTCTCTGGTGGATTACAGCCTAGCAGTGGCCTGGGGTTGAGGTGTGGGAACTTTAAGACTTGAGAGAAATGGCTGAGACCAAAAGCCCTTTAATAAGCAACAGCAGGGCATCCCCCAGAGCCTATTAGGACACTGCACCTCAGCAGTCACGGTGTCGCAATCAGACGAGTCCAGTCACCAGAGCAAAAGATCCAGCATGTCCTGGATTGGACCAGCCATCTATAGGCTATTCAAAATAATTTCCTGGGCCACGTCTGGAATACCAACAGAGCTAGATAATTTTGGCTCTGTCAAAAACTTTTCTATGGAAACAGTTCAAAGAATAAAAGAGAAGCTTAGTTATCAAAAGGAACCATAAAAATGTGACAGAAAATAAATATTTGGGACTAAGAATTGCTCCCAAACATTGGATGTTTGTATTTGTATGACAGGTTTAAAATCAGATTTTTTCCAGTTTATAAAAAAATACAATAGGCTCCCTGAACGCTTCTCAACACCTGCTAGGGCTCCCCACTGAAAGCTTTGATTTCCTGAGTTTATCTGAGTTTTCAAATTGCACAAGCCTGCCATGCAACCTTGCTATGTGCTGGGCAGCCTTGTTATTCAGAGATATGCATTCCTTATATCTCAAAAAAACCATGAATATAGGTCTAAAATTTAATTCTTGGCTACACTTTAGTCCCAACACAGGAAGCTTTTGATGATAATAGCTCTGCACCATTCTGATTGTACTCAAAAACTAAAATCCCTGGTAATAAAAATGCCAGAAGCTGGAAACATAAAAATGACCATGTAATATAAAATTGGAAAGTTTTTTTTTTTAGTTTTTACTTTTTGAATCAACTTTACTGAGGTGTAATTGTATGCTGTAAATGAACCTGTTGTAGTTGTACAGTTTGATGAGCTTTGCCTGTGTATACACAGCTCACCTGTTTAACCGCCATTCCAAATGAAGACATTCAAGTTGCAAGTCTGTGAACACTTCCTTTTTGTTTCTCTCATTGTGTGCGTGTGTGAAAATTCGTCCATGAAAACGAAGGTATGTAAAAGAAATTTTCATCCTGGTGGAAAACTCTTGATAATAATTCTCATTTATATTTTTAATAATACTGTCATTTGTATAAGAAAATTTGTAGAACATGGTATAGCACGTAAAGCAATGAGTAGATGAGATTGATTTGTAAGAGAGTTTTTGCCACAGTAAGGCTTATATATTTTTTGCTTTTAAGATTCCTTCAGAGACAAAAGGGAAAATTTTACAGATAACGTAGCAGCCTGCCATACTCAATTTCCAGGATCTGGGGGAGATGAATCATTCCAGAATCTATAATTGTGCATAATCAAATATGAATTCCTGGCTATGTAAAAGTATATCTGTAGGGCAGCCCATGGTGGCTCAGCAGGCGGAGTTCTCGCCTACCATGCCGGAGACCCAGGTTCGATTCCCGGTGCCTACCCATGCCCCACCCCCAAAAAAAATCGTCAATAAAATCCTCATTGGTTGCCTCTCTTCAGTTTTGTTTTCTCCCGTTTCCAACCCATGGCATTCGTTGATGGGAGGCCCTGAATTATTACCAAGAGAGTGCGAGTACAGCCCCCAATACATCAGTGGGGTCTGCCCTGGCCTTATAGTGGGCTCTCAGGTGTGGGCCACCCAAGGCTTTCCCCATGTCGTTCCTTAGTATTTATACTAAGAAATTAGTGTTGCTGATTTTAGACCACCCTCTTCCAATTTCAAAAGACATTAGCACACTTGAGTTATGGTCCCTTAAAATGACTTTATCTACTCTTGGAATCTGACCAGTGCTGCTCTGAAGATAAGGTGACTGATGTAATGACTTGGGACACAGGGCAGGTGGCTTTGGAGGAAATTAAAGAAGGGAACCTGTTCTAAGGGAGATGCCGGTAAGGGGGTTGTGTTAGTTAGATTCAGTTGTCAACTTGGCCAGGTGAGCATACCTAGTCTTGTTGCGTGGACATAAGCCAATGGTAGCTGAGCCTCATCTGTTGCTAATTGCATCTGCAGTCAGCTAGGAGGCGTGTCTGTTGCAATGAGTGACGTTTGACTTAATTGGCTGGTGCTTAAATGAGAGAACGCAATGTAGCACAGCCTAGCAGCTCGGCATTCCTCATCTCAGCACTTGCAGCTCAGCCCAGGCCTTTGGAGATGCAGAAGGAAGTCACCCCGGGGAAAGTTGTTGGAACCCAGGGGCCTGGAGAGAAGGTCAGCAGAGACCATCTTGGGCCTTCCACGTAAGAAAGAACCTCAGTGGAAAGTTAGCTGCCTTTCCTCTGAAGAACCAACAAAATAAATCCCCTTTTATTAAAAGCCAATCCGTCTCTGGTGTGTTGTATTCTGGCAGCTAGCAAACTAGAACAGGGGTGGAAAACTTAACTGGACAGGGAGGATTCAGGAGAAACCCTTAGAACAAGGACACTCCTTCACGGGAAGTGGGCTTCTGGCCCTGACCCAGCAATCTCCTAAAGTGTATTCTTGGGCAAGCCACTTGTCCTCCTTGAGATCAGTTTCTTCCCCTGTAGCACAGTGGGGTTAAAAAGGTCTTCCTGCTCTAACATCCTGAGAGACTGAGCCCAGGAGCGGCTATAACGTGACAGGTGCTTTCTATACTCCTAGGAAGCTAAGGGCACCCCAAATAAAACCAGGTCTAATTTGGCTGCACATTCACACTGGACAGGTTTTTAAGTCCATCTTTTATGGGATATATTCCCTGAAATCTGCTCATGCAGTATGCTTGCCTATACAAAGATTTTTCACATCTTATAAAGAAGCACATAAACTTTGAGCCTTTGCTCATTGTCTCTTTGAATAATTGACACAATTAAAGCTATAACTATATAATTATGTCTCTGATTCAGTCTTGCTTGTTAAGATAGCTAGAAAAATAGTTTCCTAAATGAGCTCCCCATTTCCACTTTTTCTCCTCTCCATTTTATTCTTCACACAGCAGCTAGAGTGTTCTTTTAAAAACATAAATCAGCCCATGTTACTCCACTCTTAAAACCTGCAGTTTTAGGAGTATCTGATTTGCTCTTGGGTTAAATCTAAACATCCCGTTGTGGCCTACGCAGCCCCACACTTATCCAACCTGGTTTCATTCCCCTTTGCCTTTTTCACATTCCTGTAGCCACACTGGCCTCTTTCTTCTCTCTCATACATACTGAACATGGTAGAGATGCCATTTGTCCCCTAATGTCCATTCTTCTCTTCTGACTTGCAACAGAATTTTTAACTGGGTACATGACCACCCAGCAAAGCCTCCTATAGAGCCAGGTGCAGCATAAACCAAGCTCCGTCTAGTGGGATGTGAATGGAGATGGTATGTGTGAATTCTGGCACTATGCCTCTATTAAAGGAAGAGGTATCCTGTCCCTTCCCTTTTCCCTTCTGACATTCAGTGTGACATCTAGGTATGTCATGTTTGGTGCCAAAGACGTCAGGTGCTCAAGAAGCCCATCCTGGAACATGGTAATAGAGGTCACATATTGAGAATGCCAGAGAACAAGACAGCAAGAGGCCTGGGTTCCAAACGATTAGAAGAACTATCAGTCTTGAACTGTCCACACAGACTGTTAATTGAGAGAGAAATATATTTCCATCTTGCTTAAACCCTTGTGAGTTTGGATCTCTCTCTTAGAGTAGCTAACAGACTCCAAATTCACACTTGCACTTTCTTTTAGGGCT
Source organism: Tamandua tetradactyla (assembly GCF_023851605.1). Taxonomy (NCBI): domain Eukaryota; kingdom Metazoa; phylum Chordata; class Mammalia; order Pilosa; family Myrmecophagidae; genus Tamandua; species Tamandua tetradactyla. The sequence continues at coordinate 192,460,698 of NC_135327.1, read as the reverse complement.
TTTGTCCTCAATGTTCCCACTGCCTGGGATGCATTTCCCAGCTCCTCACATGCCCTGGTTTTTCTGCATCTTTCTGGCCTCCTAAGTGTCATGTTCTCAGGGAGGCCTTAGTTGATCAGTTTATCCAAAACTGGGCCTCCCACAGTTTCTCTTCATCATACCAACCCATTGATGTCTATGATGAAAATCTGTGACATCTTGTTTGTTCATCTGTCATGCCCATTAGAGAGAGGATCTGTGGAGGCAGGGACTTTGGTTCTCATGTTTATTTATGTTTCTCCAATGGTATAACAGTGCCTGACATGCACTGGGAACTCAGTAAGTATTTATTGAATAATAATCATTCAATAATTTATTGAATAAATATAGCCACAAGCCCTAAGTGGAATCCATATTTGTAGGTTTTTTTTTTTTCCCCAATTCTTGGGTTTGAAAAAAGGGCTGCAGATATCTCATTCACAGTTCAGAGATGAAAGATCTTGTTATGGTTTGAATCATCTCCCCCAAAAAGATACGCTGAAGTTCTAACCCCTGGTACATGTGATTGTGACCAAATTTGGAAAAAGGTCTTTTCAGATGTAATCAAGTTAAGATGAGGTCATACTGAATTAGAGTGGGCCCTAATCCAATATGGCTGGTGCTCTCTTCTCTGGGGACACAGAGAGGGACACAGAGAGAACACCATGGGAAGACTGAGATACTTGGGGAGGTGATGGCTATGTGAAAGTGGAGGCAGAGATTAGAGTTGTGCTGCTACATGATGAGGAATGCCTGAGGCCACGAGTTGCTAGCAAGAGGCAACGAAGGAGTCTTCCCTAGAACCTTCTGGGGAGCATGGCTCTGCCAACATCTTAATTTTGGAATTTTAGTCTCCAGAGCTCTGAGAGAATAAATGTCTGTTATTTTAAGCCACACAGTTTGTGGTACTTTGTTATGGCAGCGCCAGGAAACTAAAACGGAGCTCTTCCTGAATTATCTAGCAAATCAGCTAAATTTACAACATTTACAACATAAATTTACAACATTTGCAAAATTTACAACATTTGTGGCTCACAGGGAGATTTTAAAGAGCAGATTGTCTACCAAGGCCAATTTAATAAAATGGTGGAAGACATTACTGCAACAAGAGGCCTTATAAGAAATAAACATGATCTGTTGCCTGGTATTCCTCTAATAATTTATGACATGACTAGGAAATGGTTCTGAAAATAAGGCAACCTCTGAAAGGAATTTATCTGAAGTGCACTTTGTGGCTAGACATAACTAGTTTCAGAGAAAGCATATTGATCCCCTTGAATACAATGACTTGTTGCAAGTAACCACATATTGACTGACTAGTTGAATGGATATTGCATATTGCCCACTGTATATTGTCTCAAAAAATCATCACATCAATGTTAGTGAGAGCTAACAGGACTCACTAGTAATTTTATCTTTCTTTTTGAAATCTCATATCGGTATGCAAGAATCGGAAGAGTTGCTGTTTCGAAATTAGAGGGTTGATTTGGAGTCCTAGCCCCGCCAAGTATAACTTGGTGACCTTAGAAAAAAGTTCTTTCATCTCTTTAAGCCTCAGTTTCAACACACAAATTGGAGATTTGCTCCTCTTTTCCACACTCCCTGCATCTAATCCATCAGCAGGTACTATTACCTCTACTTCCAAAATACATTCTGAATTTGCCCACGTTCGTCCATTTCTATGAATTATAATTTACTTCAAGATACCATATCTCTCAGCTGGCCTCTTGCTCTAGCCTCCCTTCTGATCCCCCTGCCCCCACTCAGGCTTTCCCCACAATCTATTCAGTACGCAGAAGCCAAAATCAGACTTTAAAACCCTCCATTGACTGCCCTATTCAACTTCTAATAAAACTCAGATCACCTGTCTTGGCCTCAGAGGCCCTCTGTCAGTTGACTGTTGCCTCCTCTCTTGCCTCAGTTTCTACTTTTGTCACCTGAGTTCACTCTAGCTGGCTGTACGTGATTTCCTTCTGTTTAGGAAAACACCAACCCTGTCAGGCCCCGGGGTCTTTGCTCCTGCTATTCCTATTAGCCAGAATACTCTTTCTTTAGATCCTGCTCCTTCAAACCCTTCTTGGATGATCCTTTCTAAGATTCTGGCCTCTTCCCTTCATCTCTCTCTATCAGACTACTGGATTTATTCTTTGTCATTATCAGTGATTTAAGTAATTTATATGTTTCTTTATTTGTACTTATTTATTATGTTTTCTCTCATCAGAAAGCTCTGTGAGAGCAGGATTTTGAATGTCTCCTGTTCATTGATGTATGCCCAGCATACGTTACTGAGGAGGCACCAGTAAATGAGGGATGAATGAATGAATGAATATAAAAAATTATATCTACTTCTAAGGGTTAATGTGAGGCTTAGAAGTAAAACATGCTTTCCGAAGGGTTGGATGGTGGTTGGATTTTATAAAGCATTTTATGTGTCTATGCTGTCTGTAAAATATACCTACATTCACACATTTAGGCCAGAATAAAATGAAAAATATCATATCACATTAATTTGCCTAAGATATCTATGGCTGAAGTGTTCATGCTTATTGCTGAAATATATCAGTCACTGATGAGTTGGCATTTACTACCGGTTCCTGTTTTAGGGGCTATGGGCAGGGTATGATAAAAAGAAACCCTAAACCCCTGCCTTCAGGGAATTTACAAACGAATGAATGATTGTGCCTCAGCTGATCTGCCCTTCTTCTGCTCTGTAGCATTTATTTTCTGTGTGTTCTTGGCACATGCTCCCCCCTTGCCCACACTATTGTTATATCTTATGCCAGGGCCTGGCCTCTCTCAGAGGGCAATGAGCTAGGGAAGCCTAAACCCCGTGCACCTTATGTACTTTGAATCACCCACGGTAGACTAAGAAGTCACTGGGTAGGGATGTGGAATTAACTGAATGATGGATTATTGCCCAATACATTTGTATGCTTTCTTACAAAAATATTCGTTAATACTGCAGGAAAATATCTCATTTTGGGAAAAATGTATGCATTGTGGATAATGTACTTCCTTTAAGCATGAAGATGAGGCTGCTGTATTGGTAGCCTCCTCTCCACTGTTTTCTAAAAGTTAGTCTAGGTTGTTGCCTGGAGCACATTGCACCCCCCTCTGCTGCGGACCACTTCAGAACAGGGGCTTGAATCAATGAGCTGGGTGGCTGGGAGCAGAGCTTGCTTTTTGATATTCTGCCAGGGTAGAAACAGGCTTAGACACCAAATGCTTAGTGGGGAAAATGAACTACTAGTTTAAAAAATATTAGATATCACCAGCCAGAGTATTGCAAGGAAACACAAGAGAGAGATTCTCTAAAGTTCGCTCAGACACAGATGCACTGAGTAATGTGGGGGTGGGGGTGGGGCAAGGAAATTTCGGGGAGGAATTTGGATTGATGAAAACCCCAGAATGTTTGTAGCAAATAGAACAGGGTTGAAAAGACTTAATGCGACTTCAACATGCCTGGCTTACTCCAGAGGGAGTCTGGCTGGTTATCTTAGGACACATCATCCACCATTAACCAACAGTGACATGCCTCAAGTTGTGTTTCAAATTTCTCCTCCCACTTTATTTTGGTGCTGGTGTCTGAGCGCCTCTCATTTCTCCTCTGAGTCATTACATATGGTAAGCTTAACTCCTGATATGTTTTGTAGCCAATGCTTTTAGGATACCAGGATTATTTAATCTATACTCACTACAGAACCCGAAATAATAGCATTTTAACCGGGAAAGGCCTTATGTATTTCTTTGACAACCAAACAAATGTTCACGTCAGTAAAAAAGTGTTACAATTTCACATTTTTTCAAACAGTTATTTGTTTAGGTGGTACTGAGGCAGGGTACAAATGGTGAAAACAATGGCTTGTGTTTTAATTCTTGTGGTGTAATTCTGAGCATTTTACTTACATAATGTGATGGGTTAATTTATTCCTATTTGTTTCTCATAACTTACTAATTTTTCTTCAGACAGCCTTACTAAAGCAGTTTTCTACTTTTCTGGCCCGCATGGTTAGCTTTCTCTCTGTCATCACTGGGAGAGAGAACTGGGTAAAGCATTATTGGGTTTCTCGTATACATGAATCTGTAACCTGTAAAGGAAAGGTAGGTGATCATCTGGTATTGTTGGATTTTTGTAGAGAACTGTTCTCTAGGAGCCAGACTTTCTTCATAAAACATACATTTGTAATCGCAAAAGTTGCATGCTATTGTAAGAATAATTTCCTACATTTCACATTAAAAAAGAAACTAAAGAGAATTACCATATATTCTGAATTTGCTAAAATTCTGAAGAGGTGGGAAAAAGAATATAAGGGAATGCCTTATAAAACATATTCAAGTTGCACTTATTTAGTTGGTTTTTCACTTTTTTTTGAAATAAAATATGCTCACTTGATACTCAGAGTTCAAGCTCTACTTAGAGGTCTTTTAGGGATGGCTCCGTACACAAGCATCATGAATGAATATCGTAAAAAGGGTGCAGGAATCCCCAGGTACATTCACAATGCACAGCATTGTAACAGAGTTTCCAGGGCTTTCAGAGTGTCAAAGCTGCCAACTCCACATTATAGAATGGGTAAGTTGATAGAGAACGGAAAATACTGCAGAGGGATGGGAGGGAATTACCTAATGACAATATGAACAATAACAAGAGACCCCCCGCCATTGCCCAGCAGATTTCAAAACACATTCATATTGTGAAAGCTATACCTTTCAAAGAAATGCCGGACTAAGTGGGAAAAAAATCAGTCCAATGGACTGTAAATTCTGAAGTTCAGAATAGATCATCAATTTCAGAGTTGGAAGGAGCAAGACCAGCTGGTTCAGCCTCCAACCCAGACCCAGGATCTCTCTTACAGCTCACCTGTGGGTCTAGCACCTTTTAAATAGCTCTCCTGGCAGGGAGCTCAGTACTCACCCAGGCACTGTGGGTCTCTGGGTGCTGTTTCTGGGAGGCAGCCATTTTTCCTTACCCCGAATAGTAATCTGCCACTAGCACCCAGTGGTTCTAATTCAGCAGTCAGCACAAGCAATAAGCACCTCTCCATGTGACTGCACAACAGAGATATAGAGGCAGCTCTCCCACCTCCCCTTTCCTTCATGTTAAATGCCCCCCAATTCCTGCTGCTGTTCTCTAAAGGACGCGATTTTCAGATGCCTACTCTGGCCACTTTCTCATTTGGCAATGTCCACCTCAGAACGTGGCACCCTTAACTGAATGACATTCCAAGTGTGCTCAGCACTAACTGAGCCACCCGGGAACTGTATGCTCACCACGCAGGCAGCCTGATCGTCATCTTGGACTTGTGTCATTGATTTTTTTTGGACCTAAAGGCATGAGCCTATATTTAACCTTGATCGTTTCACTTTATTGGTTTTGGCTCAGATTTACAGCCACTTAAAATAATGATGATAACCTACATCTAATTACAATTTTCCAATTATCAAAGTGCTTTCACATATGCTGTTGCTATGAATTTTGACTCTTTTATTTACCATATTAACTATTCCTCAGAATTTTCCACCATCTAGAAGTTTGATTAGCAGGAAAGACAGCACTTGTGACCAATAAACACTGAACTGCAAGGAACAAAAGGCTAAGCCCTGTGAAATGCTACGCTGTACACCACATTTTAAGGATAGGGCCAGACAATATGGAACTCTACGAACGCGGTCCATAAAATGATCGCAAAGGACAAATAGCACCATGAAGAAAAATAAAACAAGATCAGGATATAGAACACGACTAAGGTGCTATTATGGAGAGGGGGACCGAGGGCTCGATGAACAGAGAACTAAGTGAAGTGGGGGAGCATGAAACACACCGCAAGAGACCAGGACTCTCATGAATTAATCAATTAATTGACTTCCTTCTTTGTTCCAAAGAGAATTTCAGGCAATCAATTTTTTGGCTTGGTTTACCTTACTAGCAACTAACTTGTAATTTGCTTCTGAGCCATACACACTGATTCACCTCATACAATACCTGGTACAAAATACACACTTTAATAAGTATTTGTTGAATACATGAAAAAATATACCATACAGAGTTGATCAAATGCTTTGCTAAAATTAAGAAATGCTATGTCAAGAGCACTTGAGAAGGCTTCACAACATTTACCCTGGATACCATTCACAACTCGTGGCACTCCTAGGGGTATAATCGATTATGATCAATTGTGGACAGCCCAGTTAAAATAGCCCTACTACTTTATGGGGTATGAACTACAACTGCTGATCAGACTGTAGTTTGATCAGATTGATCAAAACACATCACTGAATTATGAACCTCTGGTCTTGATATTCCCCATTTCCAAACCCTAATCTCAGAACCTACATTTAAAAAAATATGGTTAACTTGGCATGGTTTGATTCTGGAGAAATCATGTTGGATTAGACAAGTCACATTTTTTTTTTTAAGTCTTCACATATCACCAATTTAGTAATTTATACCAGAATTATTTTAGTCTTCATTTTACCAGTCTATGCTTTTTGTTATCCAATTTTTAAATAAGCATTTGTGAAAGTCAGCATTTGCTTGTCTCCATTTTGGGCACCTTTTTGTTCTACAGATTTTCTCAACAATTATTGATCACGCCCACAAGTGCATTTTGAGGTGTGATTTGTCACCAGGCCTGGGAAACTGAACTCCTGTAATTAAATTAATTAATTACTAATTTGATGATGCAACTTCTATGTACTAGGAGATATTCAAATAGAAGAAAGGGAGATGGATGAGGGAAAGAATATAAAGATGAATATGACCCAGTCCCTGCACTGAAGATGGGGTTAGACCTTGAAACACACTGACAGATACTGAAACAAACTACTCCTGGGCAGAGATCTAGTATGCTCCAAGTGTTCAAGGGGGGCAGGGACTGGCCACTTTTGTCAGGGGCTTAAGGGTGACTTCACAGTAAGGTTGAACATGGACTGAGCATTTAAAGACAAATGGAGTTCATAAAGTGTCACAGGATTTCTGACATGTTTCCTATGACCACAGTGCTCCAGTAGAGCTTGGCGAGGGAGCTGGTTAATACATTGAGGCAGGACAGTGACAGGCCAGGCTAAGAAGTTGAGACTGCAGTGACTTTATTTGCTAACCCATGGTAAGTCCCTCCAGGTTTTCAAGCAGGCAGTGACTTGGCCCACTTTGTGTTCTAGAAAGAAAGGAATTCTTGCTTAGTGGAGAAATAATTGCAGATGAGGGTTGGATGGGGCTGGAGCCTAGATGCCTCCCCCTCCCCTCCCCCTTTGCAGATTGAATTTTTCTTGTTTGAAGGTGATTTTCCATTGTAAAGAATTCAGTCCAGCATCCTCTAAGCAGCTATGGTAACTCAGATTTACCTTCCAGAGATCTGGGATTAGCATTTTAATTGAAATAGTTTCTATTCCTGAAAAAATCTCCCTTTTTCTTATATCACTTCATAATATTGATTGCAGTTTTCATTTATTTAGCAGACCTTGCCTTTATATGGTTGCAATTAAGATCAGTGGTAAACTTTAATTTAGTACATGTCCAAATGATCACCAATTCCAAATTAGTAAAATCTGAAAATTTGATCCCATATTAAGAAACTATTTTGACTATGTCTATTTGCTGGTCTTAAAATCTTATGAAGTTAACCCAGCCATGTACTAACAAGATGTAATTGTAAAGAACACTTACTAGCTTCATTAAGATGAGAAAATATTTTTAAAATTTCAAAAAGTTGAGTTGTATTAGCCTTCAAACTAACCTCTCACTCCTCAATCAATCCTTTGGATTATATAGGAAGAAATTAGAGGCCAGTTTTCAGGGTTGCAGATGTTTTAAAACAATGGAAATGGTTGAATGGTTGCTGTTTCAATTTTCACTAATACTTGAGGATGAAAATTTGACATTTGTATTTTCCTGTTCTCAGCCTGGTGGAGAATCGATTTGGAAGACATGATAAACCACCGCAACAGAGCAACTAAAGAGCCAGTGAAAAGGCATCTCAATGGGGACCTAACTTCTCAGACTCTGGACATAGATAGCTCCAGGCTTGGTTGATCGTGAAAAGGAAAAGAAATTAAAAACACAAAACACTCTTCCCTTTCAGACATATCCTGTAACTCCATGCTCAAGCAATCCCTGCTCTCCTTTTAGGTCCATAGGGCATGGCACAAAGGCCTGAGGAAAGGAGGACTCTCTCCCCTGGTGGTCCTAGGGGTGCACTCTTCCTTGCTCCCTTCCTTCAGTCTATCCCAATTTCTCACTGGAAATCTCATTAGAGATTGGGCCGGATGTGGAATACCGCTTTTGAAGAGTGGGCCTTTAATTGACAGTGCACTGAAGTTTCATATAATTCCAATGCATTTTACCTAAACTGTTGTGTAACCCTTTACTAGTGAGAAAACATTAAGGACAAGCTAGATTATCTAAAATTTATCTTGTACCCAGAAATCTGGGAATGTGAAGGGAAGGGAATATAGTAGAAAGACCACAAGTTGAGGAGTCAGACAGACCCTACTTAGAAAGGGCATGACATTGGGGTAGAATTTCATCCTCCTGAAGCATCAACTTTCTGATCTGTAAAATGGTTATAATGTTAAGTAACTCTTACAGTTATAGTCAGGATTAATTGGGGCAATATGGATAGAGCTCTTAGTATAGTTAATGGTACACAACAGACTTTTGAGAAATGGTTGCTATTTATTAGTTCTATTACTATTTCTCAGTAGTCTTGGAATTTAAATAATAGCCAACACCTACCTATAAAAAAATATCTGTCAAAGCCACTTACAGAATAGGTCTATGTAGTAGAGCATAGATACAGATTTAAAAAGAAAGAAATCCCTCCAGAACAAATTAAATGTTCCAACTTGAACATTTCAAATGATCAGGTAGAGTTTGACAAGAGGTGTTATTATAATGGAATTGAAAGGAACATGCCAAATGAACCTTTGCAAAGTTAATTTTATGTTATTTCAGATCTTGATTGGGCATCAGGGTATTTCTTCAGGATCCGAGCTAAATGTAGGTGATGTGTGCACTGAATTCCTGGATAAGCAGTGACTGTGGCCTGGGATCCAGAACTTGGCTCTGCAGATTAATTGAGAAGAAAAGACCACTGAGACCATCTAGTTCTCCCATTTGTGAGATGCACTGGATTTGAGTATGAGTTTGTAGGTGGGTGTGTCTGTGCACCAGATGAGTGCCAAGTTTCCCTAAAATACAAACGACTGCATAATTCTCTGGTTCTGGCACAAGTGAAGATGAGGCTGGAGAAGCAAGAGTCATACTTCCTGTTCTCTCTTCTTCTCCCTCATCCCATTAAATTCACAGCATAGAAACAGGTGGAGAACCCCTAAATAAATACTCTGAAGGAATCCATGATCTCCCCAATTCTTTGGCTCCTCAATCAAAAGAACTTCCTTTCAATTGTTAATGATATAAATCAATAGAGGCTGTGGGGAACACAGACAGAATTTCAGAAGGCTGTGAAGTTCTGAAGTGCTCATGGTGATGATTCGGTATTATCCAAACATAAAGCCATAATCGATTTTATCCTTTACAGACTGCCAGTGGAATTCGGTCACCACTGGGAGATAAGCAAAGTCCTAAAAACTGACTGGAAATATTAAGGTGGAAAATGAAACCCTTCTTCAGGGATAACCAAACATTATGCTAAATTTCAAAAGGGAAAAACCAAACAGGCAATTTGATGCTATTTTTACTCCTTTAGAAAAAACTGTAATAGAAGCAATTACTTTAAATTTAATGCAACTATTCAAGAACGTATAAGCTGTATTTTCCCTCAAACTATTTATTATTCTATTTCATTTAGGTGATAATTCATTTTGTGAGCGCGTGAAAACATGTATTTTCTCGGTGATATTTTCCAGTTTGGTGTGTGTGTATATGAGTGTGTGTTTCTCTGCATATATATCCATACTTGTTCTAGAAAGCATTATATATTACTGTTATTATTTATTAGCACCCTTGTTAGAACAATGAACTGATTAATCTAAATTAAAAAGGAAGGCTCCCTCCTGAAAGAAGCCTCAGAAATCCTGCTAACACATTTAACATTTCACACCATGTAAATCACAGCTTTGCTTTCACACCCACACATACACATACACACACGTGCGTGCTTCATGAAGCAATACTCTGCCAGATTTCCCTTTTACTCTGTGGGGTGTAGAAACTGGTAGTGTTTCTAAAGCAAACCCAAACACTCAAAGTGAATTAGTCCCACAGTGATTCTGCTCCAAAAAGGACACCCAACCTTGCAAAGATCAGATTGAGAGCCAGAAATCTTACCAAAAGCAATGCTTGAAAGGGGATGTTAAAATCCAGTTATAGTACTACAGCTTATCACATGGACACCACTTACTTAGTCACTCCCATTCTCTCTCACTCTCCCCTCTGACTGCAGCAGCCCACACTTCCACAGACACAGCTTCTCAAAGTACAAACCCTCCAACTTGCAATACTTGCCTGGTTCAGGTATGCCCCTTGTCTTTGTGATGCAGGTGGATTTCCCACTGGCCCCGTCAGACTTCAGACATCCCCCAGCGGCGTCCTTTGTCGCACCGGCAGCTGGAATTTCTGCCGGCTGCCTTTAGTCATTGGATAGCAAGACCAAACCCTGGACTACTAAAAGGCAGGTGAAGGGAGGATGGAAAACATGGAGTGGAGTCCTAGGTTGGTGGCGGCATATTTAACTGTACAAGGCCAGCAACACAAAAGTATTCGAGGAAAAGCCTAATATATGGACTGGAGTTTTCTTTTTAAAATAAATTTTACTTGCAGCCTCCCTCCCACATGCTGGTGATTCACAATACACATGAGCGAGTCAGTTTCTTCCAGTGTTTTCGGCTCTGAGCTGATACTACAAAGAGTCTCTGGCCAGTTGCTGCTGACACTGCTGATCTTCAAGGAAAGTCTGGCCTTTGGGGGAAGACTCTTTTTCACTGTTTACTTTCTTAGTTTCATTAAAATCATGTCCATTCTAGTAGTGGATGGCATTCATAGTGGGATTTCCATGGGAAGAGTTGCAGTGTTTGGTGTCATTTGCAGGAAAAGAGATACAGAGAATGGCTCAGTAAGGATTATTTCTAAATCAAACCTTTGACAATCTGGGACGTGAAAAGAAAATATAATGTTTGCTGAAAATTATATTCAAACTGATTTTCCTTGAACTCTGAGTGGATCTTCTCTCTGCCTCGCATTTTTGCTAGTGTCTTAGCCCTGTCCATACCCTTCACTCTTAGCTCAATATTAATATTCAATTTCTGACGATGTGAAAGTCCCAACTAATTTTTTTCTCCCACTTTTGCAGTCCGTTTGGAAATGTGAAATTATCCCACACTTTTCAGGGGCATCATAATATCCTGCTATCCTGTGAAATCATATATATATGTACTCTCAAAGAAAAGGCAAGAGAGGCGTGGTGGGAAAGAGACAAGAAGACGCTTACTCAGCTGTAGAGCTGCTGGCCTGTTAGCAAAAGAAGCCTTGCTGTGTTCCATCTAGCAGCACTGAATTGTCCCCTCCCTCCAATTATTGGGCCGTTTCAGAGATAGGAGTTTGGGAAGGATAGTGGGTGAGGTGTGAGGGTGGGTGGGGGGTGGGAAATTTTGGCGATTGGAGAGAAAATTAGGAGCTGCCACTTGATCTTTACAAAGGACTCTGCTATTCTGTTTCCAAAGGAAGGGCAAGATGAAGTGCCTGCTTCGGCTTGGTTTTCTAAATACATCACATCTTCTGCGGAAAGGATTATGACCCACAAAACGAGACTGTCAAATCAGATTACTGGTGTCAGAAACCATAAAATGAAGGAATAGTCAGCCCTTTCTCCTAGATGTGTGTAAGTGCTTGGTCTTTCAACATACTGTAGCCGACATACTGTAAGACTCCTTTTATTGGACATTCTGGAAAAGGCAAAGCTATAGGAACAGAAAATAGACCAGTGTTTCCTCCGGGCAGGGAGTGGGGGAGGGGCTGAGCACAAGGAACGGGAGGGAATTTGGGGGGTCCTGGAATTGGTCTTCATGCTCATTATAGTGGTGGTTACCTGAACTACATGCGCTTGAACTTTATACTTAAAAAGGGTGAATTTTATTATATGTAAATTTAAATAGCATGCTGTAGCCATAATAAAAATTAAGTTAATCTATTTAAGGGCTTTTTTTTTTTTTAATATCCCTGTGATCAGCTCCTCCTCTTTCTCTTCATCTTAGAAGGTACTATATAGGATTATGATTAAGAGCTTCTTCACTGTAGAGAAACCACAGACAAACACTTGGAATTTAACCATAAGGTGTTCTTAAAATCCAGTGCACAATACTCTGTGTGCTGCAGGGTAACGAGATGGATAGAAATACATCAAAACCCATTCTCTTTTATTCCCGACAGTGCCGAGTAAAGATTTCTGTGCATGATATTAGAGAGACCAGGTAGGAAAGCTTTGGAGATGTGGGCAAGAGCCAGATGAGATGGGGCAGTCACATCTTGGAATAAAAAAGAAGAGGGAAATGCCCGCTGATTCTGAAAAGAACAAACAAAGAGAATCCTGTAACCTAAAGCAGTAGTTCCCAAACTTGGCTGAATATCAAAATCATCTGATTCCCTAAATGTTTCGGTGGAGCCAGGGACTTGGCATTTTTAAAGCATTTCCCTGGTCAGTCTTCATAACTGCCTGGGGCCAGGCCTGAGAATGTGAGTTTGAGTTGATATTCATTATCAAAATAACGTTTATGCAAAATAATAGCTTAATTCCAGTCCCTACTTAATAAAATGGTGGTGTGTTTAATGAAATGATACGGTACAGTTACGAAAGGATGGACGAAAAGAGTTGAAAAAACTACATTGGTAATGGAGAACAAATGCCCTTATAGGCTCAGGGAGGAATTTTAGCCTGCAGCCTTACATGGGGAAAGCAAGGCATCAGGGTAAGCAGATAGCTGCATGGAACTGCAGGAGGGGACCAGCTTCTTGTGGGGGTTGGAGTAATGCCTTCTAAAGAATCAGCAGAGCAGAAGTGACCACAGTGACAAAGGAGACCTAGTTAGCTAAAGCATCAGGGAGGAATAGGGGATATATCTTAACTTCTGTCTGCTTTGTCAGTATTTCCCAGCATCGAGCATAGTGCTTGGGACATCATGGTGAGTCAAGACATACTTGTTGAATAAATGAACACATGACTGCATCTCAGGTAGGCACCTTCATGTGTGCTACTTAATTTTACCTTTACAGCCACTCCTGGGAGAGCAAGATAATTATCCTTTTTTGGCTCTGACAACTTTAATTACCAGGGAAGTAAAGTACTTCACCCAAAGTCTTGCAATAAATGCCAGTGAAGATTTTGACAAATGATCAGCAAGGATAAAACCAGTAGGTTTCTTTTGACAATATTGGGATTATGGCAATGAATTAAAGTGTTTTACATTTGGAAACATCTGAAAGATTGATTTCCTAATGAATGACTAAATTTTAAGGTCAAAACCAGTAACTTTTTAATGTTCCTTAAGGAATATGAGCGTATTTATTTTGGATAGAGGTTCTCTGACATTAAGATCTTCAATGATGGCTCCAGACTGGGGGGAAATGGGAAACTTGCCCATATTTTTCTGCCTCTGGTAGTTATTTAAATGGCTTTGCAACCACATTGGAACATACCAATTATTTTTGACTTCTTAATAGCCTTTTTCTCAACTAAGTAGGAATCGTGGGTTAGACAGCAGTCAGTTAGTAACCAGTTAGTACTGCCAGGTTTCTCACTGAATAATTCCTTCTTAAAAGTAACTGAGACTTTTTTTTTTAAATTATTACCACTACTACCAAATTTTGAGAAGCATGTCAACATCTGCACGTTTGTAGCTTTCCTCCATTACCAATGTAGTGTTTTCAATTCTGTTGGTCCCTCCTTCTATAACTATATCATACCATTTCATAAATACCACCATTTTATTAAATAAGGACTGGCATTAAGCTACTATTTTGCATAAAATTTATTTATATGATGAGTTCACTAAATCCTAACTCTAAGTCTGTGAAATAAGATTTAGTCAATTAGAGACGATTCTGATACTGGGTTCAAATCCCATATCAATAGTCTTTAAATGTTTGTAGAATAAATGAATCTCATTCCATAATGAAAGGCAGAAATCTAAAGCAAATAATTTAATGCCTGAATATATGGATATGAATGAGGGAAGATAAGACTCACCTGGGGCAAGGACGGAGAGAGGGAGGCAGGTAGCCATTCCCATGCCTCTCAGTTCTGGCAGCTATGAAGGTATAGGAGTTTCAAACTAGGAGAAACTGAGTGTTAATTTGATGAAGTCATGAAAAAAATAATAAGATAACTTAAAACTCGAAGGAGTACGACAGTTGAATTTATCAAGAAGGTTAAGGGAATGGTAAGTAAATAAAAATCTATACAGCTTAGCAAATAGTCTATAAATACAAATGAGTCATCAGAGAGAAAGAAAAGGCCAATTAAATGCAATAAAAGGCAGTTTTCTCTTGGCATTTCTTTTAGGAAGCTATTAGCTGGGGAGCAGGCTAGAGATCAGCCTTCAGAACTCTGTTCTTGCAGGTTACTAATTTCTGCCTGATCTTCTGTCTCTTGACACATAATTATAAGCCAGGTGTATATATGATACAGCAGTTGGTCTCACTCCTTCCTGGTGTATGAGAGGTGTTTTTTTTTTTTTTTCTCTTTGCTAGAAAAGGTGATATGGGAGCTGCATAAATCAATTCACTTGGTGTAGCAGAGCGTGAGGAAGAGTCCCCATCCCTGCTGAGGTATGAAAGGTGATTGGCAGAAGTTGCAGAATTCAGCAGCAGGAAGCAGGAAAATACCCACATGGTCTGCTAGATTCCACACAATGACTCCTCGAGTTAATAGGCTCTTTTCAATGGCAGAACTGACCAGGGCTGCACCGTATTTCCCCTTCATTTAATTGTAGGCATTAGAAAGAGAGAACATGCTGTGGGATTAGGGAAGGATGCCCTTTTCTTTCTTTTGGCATCACCTTGAGCTTGGGAAGCCCTCTCCTTATTTGACTTTCCCATGGGCTTTGCTGAATCTAGCTGCTGTTTTAGTCATATTTTCCCTTGCTTGGCAGAATACAAATCAGCTTAGTCATACTTCTATTTAACTCAAGCACAATGCAGCTGAGAGGAATTTGGCTATGTGCGTACACAAAGGTGAACCGCCTTGGCTCCTGTGCCTCAACTTCCCTTTCTTTGAGTAGTATTTCAATGTAAGGAGAAGAGAACACTGTTAGGATCAGCAAACACTGGCCTGGGGATAAAATAAGTATCTCAATACCAACAAAATAACAAAATAACTTTTCCTGGCTTTGTCTTTTTGAGGAGCCCTGGGGAGTTCCATTCTCCCAAACTTTCCTCTGATTCCTGAATGGACCTCCCCTCTGGCAAAAACACCCACTAATATCTGCCTTCTGAAGCAATTGAGTATCAAGGCAGCTGATGTCTGTGAAGCCAGTGAAAGCCCTTCTGGGATCTGGCAAAAAATCAGATGACCCTGGTACTGGATGCCTGTACCAAATATCTGAGCTTGTGTGCTCTTGCTGTCACTGTCAAAGCCTCTGGTGCAGCCTCTGGTCAGTGTAGAAGCTGCTCAAACTATCACCCATAGCTAAAGAAACCACAAGCCCACTAGCATGCTGGATTCTCTACTGGCCCAGGACAGTCCATCTCCCTCATTTTTCTGCTCTTTCTTAAAAAGGTCGACAATGTTACCCTCTGTTCCTTTACCTAGTCAAGCTCTCAGCGCACACAAATCTCATTTTTTGCCTATAGCCTGTTTCCCCGAGGACTTCATGCTACACATAAGGCCTCTTGGTTGATGGTCACCTTGCTCCATCTAGAACCAGTTCTTCCCTGCAGCGCTAAGAATGGGCTCTGCTTGTTATCTTTTCACTTGAATGAGTTCTTTCTGACGAGACCCGGAATTACTCATGTAAATGGATTCTTAGAACCCAGAACCTTCATTTTCCCAGACATAACTGAATCCTACTAGGTCAGGCACAACCCAGGATCAGACTAGAATTCCTGCTAAATGGGATGATTATGGTCACATCACTATCATTCATTAGAACGGATATGAACATCTTCTGAACGTCACCAGAACTCTTCCTATGGGTCAATAGGCCTGTTGTTCTGAAAATTATACAAACTCTAGCAAATGTTTATAATATTAAGAGAGCATAACTGAACAACCTACACACTTTCAAGGATGGAGAAGATTCATAGAGTGAGAACGATGTAGTGAGAAATGTTCTGGAGCAGAATTAGATATTAACTGCTTATGGGACTTGAGCAAGTCCAACTCTTTCCCGGAGACCTAATTTCTTCACTTGTAGAAGTAGAATTCTCTAAGGCCCCTTTGCCATTAGTTTTCTCTACTGAGGGTATGATAAGGGTGGGATCTCAGCATACACAATGATTAACAATGTGGCTTTTGCCATTCACCACTCACATTCTCCTTTGCATCGCAGGTACCAGGAAATTAGGTCATCACGGTTTTGTACAGTGTATAAAAGCACTCTTCAGAGTTTGACTTTAGGGCATCTCTTTTGTTTTCACGGAAGTCTTTTTCCATTAGGACTGATATTTTTACAACAGTCTCCTAATAAGAATCACTCTCTCTTAGATGGTGAACTTGGCACTACTGTAGAACTAAATTTCTGGAATTCAGGTTCAATTTACCAAAGTAGGATGTGGGAGGTTTTTTTTTTCTTTTCTTTTTTTGGCAATTAATCTAGAAACCTTTCACAGTGATGGTCAACTTCCATAGTAGGGAAAGAGACCAAAATGTACCATAAAAAAGTCCCAGTCACATAACCTCACCTGTAAAATGAGGACTTTGAATGCATGAACTCTAACTTTCTGTGATCTTAGTCAAATCCAGGTTAAACAGGTACACGTCCAATAGCACTGACTCTGTACTGAAAGTACAACCTAAGTGCTAAATATGTGGACACACACACCCCACACAAGCATGCACGTTAAAAATACTGGTCTAGAGCAAACATAATTTGGGCAAGGAGTTAGGACCTGGATTCTGGAAAAAGACTTGCTATTAATTATTGCCTCAGCTTCTTTAGGCCTAATATAAGGAATATTGGAGCCAAGTTCCTTTCCAACTCTAACATTCTAACAGTCCAGTTCTAACATTGGGGAATGACTGAATTTCCTTCATCTTTGTATTATCCAAAGATTTGTTTTTCAGATTTCAGTGGACTGTCCTCCTGCCAAACTAGGAAAACCTTCTCCTCTGCAGATCCTTACCTCAAAACATAGTAAAGTTTTAAGGAGAGATGTTTGTCATAATGGCATTTATAAAAAAAAATTAAATAACCAGAAATGCACAGAATTAAAAAGAAAATTACACCCATATAATGGAAAATTTTATAGCCATTAAAACATCAAAGAGTTTAAAATAATGTCAGGTCGGCTACTATTTACTCATTAATTCATTTAACAAATATTTGTTTGGCAGCTGTCAGAGACTGTGGTCAGTCTTGAGGTACAATGATGAGCAAAACAGACCTAGTTCATGCTTCATGGAGCTTCCTGAACACCACTATATGCTGTCCCATGTGCTAAAAGGATTACATAGATTATTTGATTTAATCTTCTCAACAGCCCAATGAAGCAAGTCAATCGTTATTCCTCATTTTATGGATGAGGACGCTCAGGAAGCAGCAGAGCAGGAATGTCCACCCAAGTCTCTCCAACTCCTATAAATATTTATCAGTTACTCAACTATTCTAATAATTTCATTAACATTTTATATAAGAAGTATAGGAAATTATTTAATTACAAAGACAATTTTTATAAGATGCTCTTAGGAAGTTCTGTGATCCTATGTCATATCTGATTTAAACTCCATTTCTTTTCCTGCAGATTTACAGTAAAACAATTATACTGACAAACTATCCCACATCTACCACCCCCCCCCCCCCATGTTTCTAAAATTTAGCCCTAAAGCATCATTCAAAAAAGGACAAACAATCTGAGATATTGATGGCCTGGTTTAATTTTAAATGACAAGAATAATGTTGCTTCTCTCTCTTCCCCGGGGAGCCTATTTGAAAGTCTGATTGACAATAACGTGTGAAATTTTTCTTCTTTAGCAAAGAGAATTTGTTTTGTTTTAGTAACCAGAGCAAATCACTGTATTTTGCTCTAGCTAAGTTCAATTTATAATATATCATCATAGAGCTTGAACATAGTGGGAATTCAAAAGGTCCTCACTCTGGATCAAGATTTTTACAATACAAACTGAGACGTGGTTCATTTTTCTGGAACAGCCAGAGGCTCCTGCCCTGGTCAAGCAATCGATCTCCCTGTTCACAATCAATGCTCCCTCTAATTGTGAGCAAAGCATCATATTACCAGAAAAATAAACTATGAAGGTGGAACACATAAAAACCAGAATTTCGTGTCATAATCCAATAAAACTTACATGCTCATATGTGCATGTATTTAATGATATGTGATAGTTGTGCAGTTTAAAAGTAATTATAGTAAGATTTTTACTTGGCTGAACCAAAGTTTTTAGTTTTTTTCCCTCTTAGTTTGTTATGACTTTACCAGGTAAAATGTAATCCTTTTTACATACAAAGACCCTGGATCTGACTGAACTTCAACAACTATTTCTTCTGTCTTCCCTTCCCTTGAACCCAAGGCTTTGCCTCTCCACTCCTATCATGGATTGGGGCTTTTAAAAAAATTTTTTTTTCCTTCAGTCTTCCTTTCCTATAAAGGGTTTTTGTCCCAGAGGCTCAGATACTGTAGGAACTCTGGCCAAATGGAGTGGTATTGGCGAGGGGTAAAGGCACAGTGAAAACACCCAGAGGATCTTTGAGGCAGCTTGAGGACATGAAACATTTGGAGATTGGCAAGAGAAGAGAGCTAAGCTACTGCTCAGACTTGGAAGGGAGGAGAAGGCCTGGGAGGATGGCACAGGCCAGGCGAGGAGTCCCCAGGGCCCGCCTCCAGCCAGTGAACAGTGTGTGCCTGGGACCTGTTTCTCTTCGCAGGGTCAATGGAGTGAGGTCAATGCAGGGGAAGCTGCTGACAGCACCTTAGAAACTTCCTGGCCAGCACTTTTAGACTGAATCAGGTGCGATTTCAGTACCTCAATCAGGTGCTTCGTGAATATTGTAATATTCTCAATGCACAGGGGAAGAAGGCATTCCATATCAGAAGTTTCCTCCACCTCTCACAAATGCCAGAGAGCATTTTAAAGGAGGACAATGCCTTTAGAGTCACAATCATAAATAAAAAAGCTCCACATGCCTAGAGAAATAACACACCGCAACTCCTTTATACTGCCACATTATGGAGTAATGAAGATAAAGTCTATACCAGCAGTAGTTTGGGGATTATTGTTCCTCAAACATTTGCTAGCATGACTTCAACTATGTTTAATTTCAAGAAACAAATTGTGGTTGGTTACTTAAAATTTTTTTACTGACTAAAGGTCAGTTAATCAACCATTAACTCTAAGAGCCTGTTGTCAGACTGTTTCTTACTCTGGGAGGGGAGTTAAGAGGGCAGAGGGCAGAGTATGTCTGAAATTGTGGTAAAAAATGGTCAAAGGATACATGAGAGGCAGGTGGTTGGTTCCATTTCCTCTCTTTTTCCCTCATAAACATTTATTGAAAACCATCATGTATCAGGCAGTGTGCTAGTTGTTGGGGAATTTTTATCTACAGGGGGTTCTAGACAAGTAAATAGGCCACTCATTTATTTAACACATATTTATTTGCTGAATGCCATTTACGTGGCAGGTGCTGGCTGGTACAGGGAGCTCGGTGGTGTAAAATGCAATCAACATGGGTCCCCCAGATAGGGTGAGAAGGGCTTCTACCAGGGGATAAGAGGGGAGGGGGATTCTCGGGAGGGGTTCTCACCCAGCCTGGGAGCATCAGGAGAGCTTCCTGGATGAAGTGATGTCTAGTCACTTGAAGGATGAGTAAGAGTTAGTCAGTCATAGAATTAAATGAAGAGCACTGCAGCAAAAGTGAATGGCATATGAAAGGGCTCAGAGGTATGTGAGCTAGAATGAACCTAGAGAAAATAGCCTGGTAGATACAGCTTGGAAGGATTATTGCTAACAGACAAAACCACCAGGAATGTTGCCTCATGACTTTTCTCTTCAAATCATCTCCCAGGTTCCCCTTGGTTCCTGATAGTTGAACCCTGGTTCTCTCAACCCTCAAACCATGGGGTCATTTTCAACTCTTGTTTTGTTTCCCTACTGCACTCCATTCACATTGCCTGTGGATTTATTCTCCACACTCAGGTGTTCTTTGTCCAACATTTGCTACAGTGCTTAGTCTGTAGGAGATTCTCAATTACCACTTGTTGAATGAATAAACAATGAATGGGCTTGAATCACTCAGGGATTTTGAATTGTCATGGTCATATCTCCATGAGAATAGGAGCTCAGAGGCAGCTGAAGGGGTGTCTCTGTGATTCAAAGACCAGATTCCCTAATTGTGCTGTGATCCTTGAGAAAGTGGAAACTCATAGACTCAGAATATAAATATTAGCGAAATATTCTATCCAGTTCTGTGCCATTTGTGAAATAAAAGTAATGCTCTTAGTGTCTATTATAACCCCAGTTTCAGGAGCCATAGATAATTCCACTACAGGGTTTGGGACCATGGTAACACCTGTGACTCAGGCTTCTGGAATTTGAGGTTGGGTGACTCTCCATGAAACAGTGGAACAGTGAGGCCATTTATAACAGGGCTTCACTAAACAAGGTGTGTTAAAATACATCACTTTAAAATTTCATTCGTTAATTACATCACAGTAATAGAAAAAAAATCATTGGGGATTTTTGAAATGGAGCAAAGAGGAGGCTACAGGCAAACATCTGGCAAAACTCTTAGAAATCCTCAAGTGCTTTAGCTGAATTTTGAAATGCTAAAACAATTCTCCTTGAACATCAATAGGCAACTGCTGTATCATGCTGGACCTCTCGTTATAGAAAGGTAGAGAGTGGAGCATTTATACAAGGCATAAGTCTTGGGTCCATCATACATAGTCCAGCCCATGCTGCCCAAGGCTCATACAGCAGTCCCTAGAGATAGTCTCATTCTTTGAAATGACAGCTCTTCCTTCATTCAGAGAATGTTTACTCAACATGTACCATGCAGTCTGCTAGATGGTTGGGATACAACAATATGCATGCGAGACACGTCCCGCCCACTCCATTCCTGGCTATCTTAGAGGCGGGCACATATATGGATGGAAGGAAGCTGCCCTGTTTACTTGGGTATAAATGCTTAAATTGTGACCCACATCTGTCATAAATCAACAAAGCTTTAGAGGGGTTCTTGATTTCATTGTGCTCTTTATTTCCTTTCCCGGATAGCTACTTTCCCTCTGTTTCAAAACCTTGCAAGAAGTGACCTAGATTAGCCTTTCTGGTTTATTAGCTAAGGCTCATGGGAGGGCAATAGGGCAGGGAGATCCAGAGGCCTGGAATGTAAAAAAGTCTTTTCTATTGGAGAAGACAGAAGAGCATGACAATTATATGTGATTAAAAGATAAGATCTAGTGTTAGAGAAGAGGATCTATAGTTTAGAGGCCAGACTGTAGAGGCCAGCCTCACACTAGGTGATGGTAAAAGTCCCCAAAGGCTGATGCTGAGCTCCCACGTTCTCCCAAAACATCCTGGTCAGGCTAGCGGGATTACTATTTCTCATCCCTGGCTGCACATTACACTCACTTAGGCAGCTTTCAAGAAAACCTGGATTCCTGGGTCCCATTGAAACAAGCTCTCTCAGGGTATAAGTGAGCATTTGCAGGTTTTTAAAAAGGTCTCCAGGTGGCAGTAATGCGCAGCCAGGTGTTGAGAATCTTTGGGCTGGACCAATGCAATAGAGAAGTCCAAAAGCAAAAGTTGAGTAACTAGAGGCCATTTCCACCTGTGGCATTCTCAGACTGTAAATAGAAGTTGACTAATGGATGCATGACTTCTCGGTAGGCTCTGTCCATATACCATACACCTCTCTCTTTCATCTTCCATTCTTGTGCTTTCTGGGCTGGGAAAAGGTACAGTTTCCTAAAGTCTTTGGCTGTGTGGAGTCTGGATACCTGGAGTCCTCTGAGGAAGGAGGAAAGAGGAACTGGCTGTTGGGAAGGCAACCACCAGCTTTTGCCAAATGCTAACAGGTGCACTAATTATGAGACTTCCCCAACTCGTTAGTTTAAAAATGTTATATGTTTATATGTAACTGTCTTAAAATACATCCACTGGTTTGGGGCCATGGCTGGGGCAGAGAAATGGGCATGTGAATTAATATAGCCCTTGTGCACCTCATATACAACTTTTAAAATTAGATATGGAAATGATTTTCTACTGGAACTGAGTGCAGTTTTTATGGAGAACATTGGAGAGTTTCTTGCCTCACTGCTGCCAGAGGCATTGCATTCTCTCAGGAAGGAACAGCAGCACCAGAATGGTCTGTGCGAGCAGTGATGCAAGTTTTTTTTTTTTTTTTTTTAAAACATGGGCAGTCACCGGGAATCGAACCCGGGTCCTCTAGCATGGCAGGCAAGCATTCTTGCCTGCTGAGCCACTGTGGCCCGCCCGTGATGCAAGTTTTTAAGATAGATTAATGAATGAAGTTAAAAACTAGACAAATTCTGGAACCTCACATTGAGCCTGTATTTGTCTGTTTCTGAAGGTCACATGGTTATAGGTCCTTATACAATCCTAGACCATCAATGGGCTGTTTTCTTAGGAGACTATTTTTATAAACAGGCACTAAGGGGATGAAGGTAAAAAGACTTCAAATATGCATTGAAGGAAGTTCTGTGTTACTTCATCTCAGGCTCTAGAATGATAGAAAGGATGTCAGGCAAGAAAGAGTAAAAAAGAAATGTGTCCATGACGTTGGCCCCACTCTAGGTCTAGCTTGCCTTAGGTTGTCATTTAAAATAGCTATTTCTGTTAAAAGCTGATTCTGCAAAAATGAGGTAATTGATCAATTGGACACACACATTTTCAAGGGTTTCAAAATAACTCAGAAGGAAGTTTTTAACCTACTCTGACTGATTAGAATGGGTTCTAGCTTCTCAACACCTTTAAATATTCTGCTTACAATTCATTTCCTTCATTCAATAAATATCTTTTGAGCACCTCCTATGTGCCTGTCAGGTGCTAGGGTTATAGATAGAACAAAACAAACAAGCCCAAATCCCTGCTCTGGTGGAATTTATATTCTCTTGGAAGGAAAAGAGCAACAAGCAACTTAGTGATATATATATATATATATATAGATGCTAGATGAGAATAGCGGCTATGGAGAAAAAGTTAATCAGAGAAGGTGGATAGGGTGTGCACAGGTTGGGGATTGAAATTTTAAAAACAGTGGTCAGGGAGGGCTGTGAGAGGGTGATATTTGAGTAAGAAAGTACAGATGGCCTCCCAAGATACACAGGGACCCAATTCTTTTGTCATTTGCCACTTCCTGGACTATTGCCTATAAATGTTTCCCATGACGTAGTGCCTTCATATAGAAGATTAAATGGGGCTTTAGAGACACCTGAGTATACCTCTAGCCTTTAGAAAGAGGCAGGCTGAAAAGGTAGACCCTAAGGACAGTAGAGAAGGGAATGACAATTCAAGACTTCTTCCCTATTCCAATAACTTATTTTACCGTCCTTTAATTTCTGTCTCGTGTTAGTGTTTGTAAGAGTTCACATTTATATAACAGACAAAGATGATGCCTATCTAGCTTTTAGTAAAGATGATCATTGCAAACAATTCACAGACAGTTGAGGAGGTAATTCCACAAAAAGAGCGAGATGTAATGGTGATAATCTATATGCGGATAAGGAAGAGGAACTTGAGATAAGGGCTCAAATGACAGAAATTTAATTTAATTCCTCCAGTATTAATTAATTAATTCCAATTCATGCTCAATTAATTTATTAATGTAGCATTTAGCAACGTGAATGTGTTTAGCAAAGTGCAAATGGGGTGCTGAGGTAACCACTTCAAAAAAAAAAAAATTACCTCCTCCTAGAAACCTCCTAGAAAAATAATTTTGTGAAACAATAATGCAAGAAAGTCCAGGGTTAGGAAGCCATCTGGCACAGTAAAAGAGAACTGATTACTTCTCAAGTCAGTAGGCCCTAGATTTGAACGATGACTGTCTCTATTATTTGTGTCCCTGAACAAATTACTTCACCTTTCTGAACCTCAGTGTCTGTCTCTGAAAATGGGGATAATATTAAATGATATTACAGGACTGTCTGGATAAGAGATCACATATGTAAAGCACCAGACATAGTGATGATTGTCTTAATAATAATGTTATTATAAGTTAAATGAATATTCCAACAATTTGAATTATAAGACTTCAAAATTAAGAGAGCAGAGTGGTCTGATATGTTTTGGGGAAGATTTCAGAAAGGAGATAAATTTCAAGCTGGACTTCGAAGGATGGTTGGACTTCAGAAAAAGAATTTACATCTTTCTTATTACATCTCAGAATCCTATTGTGGTTTACAGGTGATTATATATTTTTCTCGTCTCCTTCCTCTCTCCTTTGATTCTAGAGTAATGCACCTAAAATGAGTTATTGCATCTAAGGACTAGGTAAACATAATCTCCACTTGTCAAGAAAGCACTGAGAGATTATTTTGCCTGATGACTGCATTGGACATATATTGTAAAATGCGTGAATTCCCTCTACATAGAATCTCAGGACAATTTGCTCCTTTCTTGGGAGAATGGATCCAATTTACAAAACAGCCCAACTTTGCTTTGGGAAGCTATTTTGGATACAATGTATGTATGTAGATGTGCATGGATGCATATATATGTGTATATTTATGTATGCATTTACATACATCTTCCTTTTAAATGGGAACTAATCCTGATCAATTAATAATCTTGTTTGATAACTCTGACCATGATGATGTGAAAGTTGAAGAAACCTTCTTTTAGAAGTCAGGAACGCTACTGTCTATATATCACCTCCTTTATCTATGCCACCAGCCACTCTTCACCCCAAGTCCCAGCTTCCAGAATACTGCAATCTATTTCAGCTGGCACTGCAATCAAAAAGAGCAGAATCAGAGCCAAACCTCTTTCTTGCTGTTTTAATTGGTTTCTTTTTCTGTATTCTGTATCCTAAACTCTAAGTACTTTGATAGGAATTCCTGACCTCCTTCTCCCAAGCACTCTGCCTATCTTTCTGCACTCCATTCCATCAAAAAAATTTTTTTTTCAACAGCTTTCCACTGCCTACCAAAACAAAATCCAAATTTCTTAGCCTGGAATTTCATGCCTTCATGATGTTATTCCAATACTTTCCTCATATGCACCATCCACAGTCACCCTGGCTACTTGGGACTGTCTTCTCATTTTCTGCATCAGTATCTTTGCTCATGTGGTTGCCTCTGCCCAGAAGTGCTTCTGATTCTTGGCCTTCCCGGTATTAGAAGAAACCTCTCTTTGCATTGAAAAAATGTACATCACTTCCCCTGCACTTTTCCACTGGGTATTACATTAATTTTTGCACCTGGTAGTCAAGAGTGTAAGCTCTTTAATAAGTCGGTATAATTCGTCTTTATTGTCCGTGCAGGGTCTAGCACAGGTGTGGCACGTAGTAGACAGTTAGTGATTATTAATTGTTAGGTCTCAGCTCTTCCTCTTGAATCCACTACCTGCTGCTGCTGCCTACAGTCCAGTGCCAAAGACAGGAAGAAAACAAACAAGAAAACTCTTAGAGAGAAGGAGGCCTTCTAAGCACCAAGCCATTGGTTGTCACAGTCTATGGGGGACATTGCACATCACCCCCTTGGGAGGGCGGCAGAGTCATTAGGACCTTGAATGCAGCTTGATTTGATAATACAAGAAAGTGTGGGTACTGCAATTGGGGAATTAAGGCAGTTAAGGTTAAGGGAGAATACATTTATTTAAATATACAAGCACAAATGCAGTTCTATTTAGAACTGCTTCTACTTAAGTTGATGAAATGAACTTTGGAGATATTGAAAAGACAAAGGGTTTTGAGAGCATGATTATTTTTGTAGTGGGAAACGTATCAAAATTTCCCTCTGATTTATCTAAAGACATTTGATCACCATATGGTGATATTTTCTATACCATGGGGTTATAGTCATCATTTATTTCAAATGATTTAATTTATTATTAAATGTGCAAGCATCTTAGTGCTTGAAGAGACTGTTGGTGTAAATGGAACCACTGCCAATAAAAAAAAATGTGCAAGCATCTTAATGGACTATAAAGGAAAAGGTAGTTCTGCATTACTGAGTGTATTTTCGATGCATTGTTGCTACCTTGCATATTACTAAGTACAAAATCAACCTAATCAATATACTTCCTTACCCCTGTTAATAGCCAATTCATCAGTCTCTCCACATATCGACAAATAGCCTACGTTAGTATCTTAGATAATAAATTCTTCAGGAATAGCATAGAATGCCATCAAATCAGCACCTTATTAGGAAGTTGTTAAAAGAATCAGTCCAGAAGAGGATATAGTTCCTTTCCTAATCTTTTGATTAATGATAACCTGGAAAACGAAGGCTAGAATTGGTAGGCTGAGTTAACAGGAAAGAGATTTTAATTCTTTTGATCCGTTCTTTCTTGGCCATCATTCTGTTTCAGAGAAAGAGGAATGTCCCTCTTTCCCTTTTATAATAACCCTTCTTCTCATATGGACTTTCAGACTCCAGAGTGGGATGTAGAATCTCGATGAGTTTGTAACTCCTAATGGAAAGGAATACGTAATTACCCATTCAGATCACGAAACCCATTTGCAAAGGTTAACAGTATTGCTTCATCTCACATGCCACGCCGTCTCCTTTATTTAAAAGAGTCTAATTTGAATGCTTTCTGGTAGGCAGGAATATCAAGGGTCGTAAGTGTCTGGACACCCACATACAAACACCCAAATCAATGTAGGAAGTTTCTGGTCCTTTCTGATTCATCAACCATTATCTGACTCGTACTTATTTGCTTTTTGGTTTTCTCAGATGCCTCCAGACAGTAACTCTCCCCTTTCCACTTGTTCACCGCTACTACTAGACTTATTAGAAGAAAAATCACGTGAGCTCCACAGATGGGTTATGTTCATTAACACCCATCATATTCATATTGAAGGGTGTGACCACTCACGTTGCTAATGAAATGAGAAGGGGGCGTGGAAGGGAAAGCCATCAGGCTGGCGGCAGCGGGTGACGTCGCAATAGGGGAACAGATCTTTGTGACAGCTTAAAGATTGCGGGTTGTGAGCTAACTAGCCCAGGTATCTTTCAGTGTCACTGATGACTGATCTGCAGGAAACGCACCTAATTGTAAGGTTAGGTTACATAGGAGACAGACCCTCAGAGGAGTGGCCATCTCAGCCACCCTCCCAAGGAAAGCATTCCACGCAGCTGAAGGCTCTGAATGGAACTTTGATGAAAAGATAATCCCTGCTGGACAAAGAAACCGTCTTGCTTTCACCTTGGATGAAGGTCAATTTAGAAATGTGTTTTAGGGCAAACGAGACTTTGTTTAACTTTTAATGCAAGCCTGTGCTGTAAACACCAGGGCTCTGAAACACAGACCGGCTCTAAATTTTCTCATTTCCTCTCCATAGTCTAATGTTACTCTGACACTGGGATCAGTAATAGGACTGCAGTTTACCTTAATAAGACTGATATTTTTTCAATTCTGTGTGCCCATCATCAGAAGAATTGACCCAGGATTTTTAAACTGTGCTCCTCTATTCTCGTGCTGGGAGAAGACACCTAGCATTACACAAATTTGTTTCGGATCTGCAGAGCTCTTTAGTAACACTGTCATGGCTTCAGAAACAATGGAAGACTGCCAGATGAGGCAGACCTATTCCAGATAAACGTTTTCCCCATTATAAACTGTTTTCCCACTTAAGAAAAAAATGTAAACCTTAAGCACCAAACCCATTTGGGTGGAGAACCCACCTACATTTTGCTGTTTTAAAGTGAATAGAAATAGTCTTTCCTTGACAATTCTTTAATTATGTGTACACAGGTACCTTCCAGAGCTCCTTTGCCCTCCGTGAAATGAGATTATCCGGATTTTTGACTTCTTGTATCTTAGTGTTTGCCTCCCTCTTGCTGGTTGTCTGATTTTATTGTTGGCAGTGTGCCTGCCTCTAACATTCCACTCAGTACATTCTTCTAATTTATGTTGGATCTTGCAAAAGCTAAGAGACCAGATAATGATTTCTATTTGAACTTTGAATAAAATAAGGGTTAATAGGACCTACATGAGTGCTATCTGTATTTGCCTGGTTTTCTATCCCTAAGATCCTCACATCCCCTCAGTTTAGGCTATTAAACACCGCATACACGTTTACTTCCATTCTAGAGACCGGTACCAATTACGACTTTAGGCAATAGGGATTTCCTTGTGGCTGATTTTGCTCTGATTCTGACCCAGGCTTCCTTATTCCAAAGATCAGTTTTCCATTCTGATCTCAGTTGCTCTACTTAGATCACCTCCCTTATTCCTGAAACCCTTGGTTCTTGCCAGTGGGTTCCTGTCACATTCTTGTCACCTGTTTTTTCTCCCCACCTGTTCTTCCTCTCGCTTCTTGCTTTAAAAAGGATGCTCAGGACACAACAATAAGTCCTATGTCAGGCAAGAAGCAGGATCTCAATACATTTTGTCAAATGAAAGTACAAATAATAGATATACGCATGCTTTGGCCTAGATATTACTTTCAGAAGCTGTAGGTGTTTAAGTAATATTTATGTCTTAATTGTAGTTTTTTTTTTTTTTTTTTCACATGGGCAGGTACTGGGAATTGAACCCGGGCCTCTGGCATGGCAGGCGAGATTTCTGCCTGCTGAGCCACTGTGGCCCGCCCTAACTGCAGGTTTTAATATGCAGAAGTCTGGACTGAATTTAGTTTGGTGGTAGGCAGAGCAGGACTTATAAAATCCAAGCACATTGATGAAAACCAAAGCACAACTTAATTTGTTTAATTTCATGAATGGGCCTTTATCTAGGACCTTCTCAATTAGGCTAGAAAGGTGACATGTTAAAATAGAAAAAAGACATAATCGATGAATTTTTGATTGTTTATCCCTGCAACTATTCTGTTCATAACCAGAGCAATTAACAACATTTGCATCTCAACTGAGGCTTCGGGTCAAATAAAATGATTTTCCAGTTTAAAGTCTAAAAGGCGAAAGAAGCAGCGCTTTGCAATGATGAATCGCTATGTTGTGAATTGTGTGTGACAGTCATGTGTTGGGGCTAAATTTGAACTGCATACAACAGACCTTCATTATTTATGTCTTGAAAATACACTTAGAACCATCACTGCAATGTTTCTTTTTACTGAGAAGTCTTTTAGAAAACCTAAGCACATATCAAACTTTTAAATTGGATCCATTAAAAAAATGTCAAGTTAAAAATGATATAGATGTGTTAAGTACACTACTTCTTACCATGTCTGTGAAATATGCATACAGACAATGCAGCAAGCTGTTAATGGTTTCTGGATTGTTAGAATATAACTGATTTTTAAGCTTGCATACTTTTTGTATTTTCCAAGTTTTCTGCACAGTACATGTAATAATTTTATAGTTGCAATTTTAATTATGTATGAGTATATATTATTTTATGACATGATTTACATATAACTATATACAATTTTATGTTCTCTCTTGAGAACATAAAGCAAGAAGAAAAATCATGAGTTTTAAAACATGAAATTGATTTAATAAGCAAGTCATCTTGCTATATGAAAAAATTATTTGCAAATTCATTAATTAAGCAATTGATCCTTTTGAAAAGCAAATTAAGAAATAATCCTGTGACCCCAGCCTTAATATATCAGAATATTTAAAAATGAGCATTTTCTATGTATACATCAAATGAAAATGTAAGTGCTAGAAGCTTGCTATTAAAGATGGCTGATTAAACACATAAATTTACCACTGCTGTCTCCATAAATCTCAATAATGGCAAGGTGTTAAAATATATGAAAACTTAAGTACAAAATTTGGGGAAGGAGACAACAAAATGTTGGAAGCCAAAAAATCTGAAACATCCTAAATGGCAGCTTACCTAAGGAAACTGAATTGTAAGCCTAGGTGGAAAGAGCTGAGAAGCAACCCAATTTGCATTGCCTAACACCCCCAAATTAGGCAATGGATGGCAACAGTTAACACTGGACATGGGTGTCCAGAATGTGGAGCTAAAAACAGAAGAATTCATTGGAAATTGGTTAAGAATAGTTATATCCTTAGATGCCCTCCCCAGGTAACTGCTCTTCCCTTATCCTGGCAGAAGACTAAAATTTAGTCTCTGGAGAGGGTAAAATGGAGAATCTCTTGGTTGAGGGATTCCAGTGACAGGGAAAGGCAGTGGCTCTGTATTGAAAACAAGGATTAAGTTTAAGTACTGATTGTTGAAACGTCTAGCTGCCTTCTTCAGCTGTGAGAACACCAACAGTTAAGTCTTCCAGACAAGAGGGTTGGAAATCCTTCTCTGGAGTTTTTGATAAATTCAAGAGAAAAGACTCAATGACATTGACATCAGGAACTCCCTGTGAAACACTTCAACCAGTGAAGCTCACAGGTTGTGGGCATAGAGCCCCATTTGTGTGCACAGAGCTCTCAGTCATATTTTTTAGTGCCTCCTTCTTAAACATA
Source organism: Tamandua tetradactyla (assembly GCF_023851605.1). Classification (NCBI taxonomy): domain Eukaryota; kingdom Metazoa; phylum Chordata; class Mammalia; order Pilosa; family Myrmecophagidae; genus Tamandua; species Tamandua tetradactyla. Next base: position 192,429,980 of record NC_135327.1, on the reverse strand, counting down.
TGTATCAGCTAAAGGGTCACTGGACATTTGAGGATATACCCCAAATAGAAGAGAAGGCTGAAGAAAACAAAAGAATTTTACTTGAAGGACTATAGGCTAATTAGGGAGAAGTATGCTTGGATGAAAACTATTACTAATATCCTCAGAAAGATAACATATTTTTTCCATGAAAGAAGAACAGATGGTATAAAAAAGGGACATTTGAAGAATGAAAATAGAGCTCTTAGAAATCAAGAGAGCATGGAAAACTCAATAAAAAGTTTCAAAATACAAAGTTTAGGGTATCTCTCAGAAATCATGGAAAATAACAGACAAAGAAATTGAACAGATGAAAGAAAAGATAAGAAAATTAGAGGATAACATCTGAATAATGTAAGTTCCAGAAAGAGAGAGCAGAAAATAAAAGAGAGGAAATTGCCCAACCATTTAATCCAAGGAAAGTTCTCAGAGTTGAAGGAAATGGCCTTCCAGATTTTAAGGACCATTGAGTACTCTGTTGAAAGAGTCAAAATAGACTCACACCAAAGCATATGTTCACGAGATTTCAGAAAATGGGAGAGAATAACAAGAACCTAAAAGCTTCCTGAGAGAAAAACCCTGTATCCTAATAAAGGATCAAGAATTAGAAGGACATTGTACTGTTTGAGAACAGCACTGTTGACAAAAGAAAAATTCCTTCAAAATTCTGAAGGGAAATAATTTCTAATAAGAATTCTATACTCCTTCTGTCTCACTGTCTGTGTCCAAATTTCCTCTACGAATAATGACACCAGTCGTATTGGATTGGGTGTTCCTTAATTCAGTTTGGCCTCATTTTAACTTCATCTTCAATGATCCTATTTATGAATAAACTCACATTCTCAGACCTGGGGGATAGGATTGACATGTCTTTTGGGGGACACAATTCATTCCATTACACATCTTTTCTCAGGAAATTACAGAAAGGGCCATCTAAAGAAAGCACAACACACCAAGAAAGAGGAGATCATGGAACCCAGGTAAAATGAACTTGAACATGATCTAGAGGCAAAGGGACTCTCTATGATGACCAACAAGAGAAGCACAAGGATGACAACCGGTCTTTCTGTCCAGATTGGAACAAGTCAGAATGGTTGTCTCTAAAAAAATGAAATTAAGAGACTACCTCATATGTGTGAAAACATATTGAGCAACAAAGAAAAATAAGTTGTCTGAGCAGGGGAAAGTAATTACTTTACATGGTTCCATTATAAATAGCATGTACAAAGTCATTTTAATGTAAACACCACATCTTGATCTAACCAAAGTTATTAAATAATCATACTGGAAGGGGAAAAATTCAGGGAGCATGGGAAGGAGAGGGAGGTGTGAAGGGCAATTGTTATTTTTATTAATATTTAGCATACTACGCTTATTTTATTGTGCATTAATTAGTTGAAAATTAGTAATGTGCATTGGCCAAAACATTTGATTAACAAGATCATAAAGGATAACTGAGAGTTTTCTTTAATATAATTTCATAGCAATGCTTCCTTTCCTGCTGCATAGGGGGTATAGAAGATAACATACTCTAGAAACTAGAACAATAAGATATATGCAGTACAATATCAAAGCTATACAGCACTTTAAGAACTTTTTGATACATGAATACACTCATTCAACTCGGCAGTTGTTATTGACAGTGGAAGAGTCTAATTCTCATCTTCCACAGTTAGGAGTTAGGTGATGGTGAATGACTAAAAACAGAAACTCAAGTTTTACAATTTACAGGGATCTGCAAATTCCTGCCCACAGGCTGTCCACCTGTGTTTGTAAATAAAGTTTTATTGGAACACAGTCATACCCCTTCGTTTACATATTGTCTATGGCTGCTCTTGTGTTATAACAGCAGAGTTAAGTCATTGTGACAGAGACCATATGGCCTGCAAGCCTAACATGTTTACTATCTAGTTTTTTACAGAAAGCTTGCTGACTTTTGGAGTACCAGCTTAATAAAAAAATTATCTAAACATAGGGTGGCAGTTCTTCCTCAATAAGTCTTATAGAATTATTCGACACTCTGAACAAGGTACATGCATTACTTGGATATAAACAAAAGCTAAATAAAAAAGAAGTGTTAATATGAATTATCAGAGGTTCCAGACAATTTTTTCCAGGGTGATGACAAAAAGATTTTAAAAATTATCTCCATTCTTTTATGTCTTCTATTTTGGTTTTGGACAACTTCGTTGCTCACCATCCAACTTCCTTCTTTGGGTCAATTTTTCTCTTTTTTGCCTTTTTATTTTTAGCTTTGGTTAGAAACAAAGTAAAAAGGTCAAGTATTGGGTTTTAAATGATTTTTCTTCTACACTTTAAATGTATCTGGGAAAGGGCAATTGCAGATTTATAAATTCCAAGACAATCCACAACTACAAAGAATAAGCCAAACAGATTTTTTTATTCCACTGAAAGTGATCTCTAATTTTCTTCAAACCTCAACCTATTTATTTTTAAAGGATGCAGCAGAGACTCAAATTCCATCCATTGATCACAGTTGGTTTCAGACTTCCCACTTAATATAATCTTGAAATGCACAGCATCTATAATTAATCTAGAGGTAAGCTGTCTTAGCCATTACACAGGTCTCCAAATTAGTAGCACTTGGGTTTCATCCCAGCTCTTTTAAGGTCATTTTCTATCCATTGCTTCGGGACAAACAATAATGACAGTTTCTGCAAAATGTGGTTTTCTTATATGCACAATGTCTGATAAATATACCGTTTTTATACTCCAGACATGATGGCAAATATTTCTGTACTTCAGTCTGGGATGCGAAAAAGATGCTGAGCCTATTCAGCAGAAATTTAAATTGCAACTGTGCCCACTGAGACTGATAGGTCCGACGGTACTTGCACATTCAGCATGCCTGACAATGAGTCAGCTGACCAGCTCTCCAGACTACTCTAGAAGAAACTCTCTTCCAGTTCTCACAGTGTGTTGACATTCCACCTCCTTTTCTTTGCATGGCTATGCCATTTAAGTGTATTTAGCAAGGATTTACTGAGTACTTACAATGTGCTTAGCTGCATGACCCCCTGTGGGGAGTAAAAAGATGGATAAGATTACAACACACTGGAAGGATGTGACAGGTATATGTGTGTGAAATTGTTAAATTACAAAGCAGGGTAACAAAGGACTACATGATAACGTGTAAGTGGATGAGACAACATGTGCTATAGGAGCTAGGAGTGGCTAGAGAAAGAGATGGACTCCAATGTGGGAGTCTAGGCCAGCACAATTTAGATAGAGGGAAGAGAGGAGGTGTTTTCATTTGGAGACTCAAGGTACAGAGGCAGTAGTGAGTATGGGGCACGCCACAAGTTTTATGAATCATGGTTGGTGAAGAAGGCCCAGACTTCTATGCACAGTGATTTAATGCTAGAGATTAAGTTTCTTACCCAAATTCTATGGCCAGTGGTAGAATCTGAGCTCTAAGTCTTTTGATGCTAAGTTCGTTCTTTCTCTATCGCAGAGTTGCCCATAAAGAAAGAAGGACCATTTGACGGACCACCTGTTATCTCTACCAGTGGGCTCAATGGCCTCAGAATTTTGCAATTAGCACAGCAGCTTATCCTAGAATTCTGTCAAGTATTTGGCATAAAGCACTGATTTACTCATTGATGAGTTTGTCTTTGTACCCAAATGATGGATACTTGCAAATAATGCAATAAAATCCAAAGTATTTCTTTTAAGGACATAATTATATGAGTCCTATGGAGTTGAGCAATTGTTGCAGCCTTCTGCCATCAGGGTTTAGCCAAATGCAGGGTAGACCTGCATAGAAAAGTTCAGGACTAGGGATGTGGCTAAGAAAGGAATGGCAGGTTTGTTAGGTACTGCAAGCAAGAGGAAAGTTCCAGAGGAGTGCACAGAGCAGGAAGGCCCAGTGAGAGCCTCAGGGAGGAAAATTAATATTTGTCAAATGGCTGCTGTATGTCCTGTACTATATAAAATTAGTTCTTCAATCCTTATAATGCCCCAGTCAGAGATGTTTTATTATCCTCATTAAAAAAAAAAAAAACAGATTAGAAAATCAAAATTTGGAGAGGCTGACTTGCCCAAATTCACATAGCTTTTAAGTACTGAGCTGTGATGAAAACTCAGCTCTGACTTGCTATAAACACCATAGTCTTTACAGTAAACAGTGCAGCCTTTCAGGACTAACAGGCAAAAGGAGACTCCTAGGAAGTCAGACAAGGCAACAGACCAGATATTTTCAAGGAAGACTGCCTGGGAGGGGTGAGTCTTGAAATGGGACTCAGAGGATGGACAGGATTTGTGTAGTTAGAAAGAAGAAAAGATAATGTGTGCAGAAGGAACAGTGTAATCAGAACTATGCAGGCCACTTTATAAAGACAATCCAGTATCTGGGACAAATAGTTTGATAAGTATTTATTGAACAAATGACATGAAAAAGTGATGAGATAGAAAACACCTCTGACATACCGATCTCATCATCTCAACATTTCCATCTTTATCCATTTACTTATCTTTTATTAACCCATTTATCTATCCAAGTGCACATTCGTTCACTCCCCTAAACATGTACTGAGCATCTACTACAAGCAAAGTATTGTATGAGATACTGCAAAGGATGGAGAAGTGAAAGATATGGGCTTACAGTCTCTAATTTATAATGCTGTGCTAAAGATAGAGTCAGGGGGCTAAAGGAACCAGCAAAAGGGCAACTATCTTAACTGGGCAGGTAAAGGAGGGTTCTCAAAGGAGATAACATTTAGTTCTTAAAAATAGTTTGGAAAGGCTGAAGTTGGAGGAATGGTAATAGAGAAGGCTGGAAAAATTGAGGGGTGCAAGACCTTCTACTGCCATTTTTTTAAAGTTTGTACTTTATATTGAGGGGAATGAAAAACCAGCAAGACATTTTAAGTGGAGCTGTGATAGCACTGGATTCATATTTGAGGAAAACTCCCCTTGCCTCAATGTGGAAGATGTGATGGAGAAGTAGGACCAGAGGAAGAAGGATCAACAAATGGGCTATTGTTGTTAGAAATTAGGTTCTTTGTAACTTAGACAATGGCCTTGGGAATGAGAAGATGGGACAGATTCAGAAGCTATTACAGAGGTGAAATTCACTTGGTCTTGCTGACTGGTTGTGCATTACAATCGAGATTGAGAAGAAGACACTGACTTTGTAGCAAATGCTTTCTATGTCACAGGCATGGTGCTAATTTTTTTACTTGTACCATCTTATTCAATCTGATAAAAACCCTTCAGGGTAGGCACAAGTTCTCCATTTTATAAGAGAAATTACTTAACTTTTCCAAGGTCACTCATGTAGTAAATGGTAGCTCTGTGCTTTGGACTCAGGTCTGTGTGACATCAGCACTACATCTTTATCACTGCACCACAGCACTTACTGTCTGGTATGCTGCTCAGGTCTCTGACCTGGGTGACTGGGTAGGAGTGATGCCGCTGATTAGAAGGTAAATTTGGAGGCACTGGTTCAGGAGAGAAATAAAACTTTGGTTTTGGTGGTGAGAGTAAGGACAATTTGCATGTGTAGATTTAAGAGTAAGAAGAGACAATAGTTCTGAATGATGGTTCTGAATTCATGAGAAAGGTCAGAATTGGAGCTAAGGACTGAGGAGGTTTCACTCTGCACAGTCTCCTGGGAAATCACACTCACCACTGGTGAGTCAGCTGACACCAGTTGTGAGTGTGATTTCCCAGGAGACTGTGCAGAGTGAAAAGAGAAGAATACCTGGGAGAGAGCCCATGGTCACACCAGATTTCAAATGTGGGCAGAGTTAGAGGAATCTGAGATAGAGACTAAGAAAGGGCAAATGCAGAAGGGCTGCTGAAACACCAGGGAGTAATGGTATAAGAGAAGTTGAAGCAGGAGAGGTTTCCAAGAAGGTAGGAGGTTCAACCAGAGAAAACAGAGTGCATGATTCCAGGGGCACCAACCAGATATCGGTCTATGTGAATGGTACCCCCTGAAGTCATATAAAATGCCAGCCCTAGTTTCCTCAGAATCAAAAGCTGGAAAGAGGTAAAGATAAAAGATTGAGAGAGAAAATCATTGGTAACATTAGTGAGGGCAATTTTAGTGTAGTGATGGGGGAAGAAGATATTGTAGAGGGTTGTGAAGTGAATGGGAAGTGAGGAAGCAGAAATGGTTTTTATGAAACTAGTACATGAGGAACATGGAAAACAGTAATTACAAATAGATTTGGGATGTGGAGGGTAACTGAGACATGTACTGAGGGGGAAAGAGCCAACAGGGATTTAGGATGTAGTGGGAATAATTGATGGAGAGAGAATTTAGGGAATATGGGAGGAAATGCGATTCTTCCCTATTGAGGATTTAATGAAAAATGGTGTGTAGAGGTGCAGGTGAATTTGTTAAGGAGTTTCTGACTGGTGGCTTTTATATCTATGAGAAGAAGCAGGTGAAGTCACCTGATGAAAGTGAGGGGCCTTTGTGGGATCTAGAACTTGAGAAGGAAGGTTAAAGCATGGAATAGCCATCAAAGGAATGGGAGAAGGTGGCAACGGGAAGAGGGAGAAATCTGAGCTGCGGCTGCTATGGGGATCTTGAGTTAAAGAAAAGACTGAGAAAATTTCAAAGTCCTGAGTAAATGAGAGAATAATTAGAAGAGCACAATATGCCAGAGATCAGGGCAGGTGGGGTGTGTTAACACCCAGAATCAGTCTCATAACAGGTATGAAACTCAAAAGAGGAGGTTTTTATATGATAGCAGGAGAATAATTATAGAGAAGTCATATGCAGAAAGCAGAAAAATACCAACCTACCTTCCATTCTTTACCTGGAAGATGAATCACTTCCGTTTGAGTTTGAGGGAAACTTTTGTCATCATGATCCAGTCAAATTTCAGTTATGGGAGCATTTTGTGACTATGCTGAGGGTGTATGGGGCTCACTTATCATAGGATAGGGGATTCCCAAGGTGCGGTAGAAAGGGCTAGAAGGAAAGGTAGCCTTGGGAGGTGGAATGTGGGCAGGGCAAGGGAGAGAGGAAGACATAGTATATGGCGTGAACATGGATATTCTTTTGGTTCTAGGGTTCATGGGTTCATACTCTCCATCTCATTTCCCCCTACTCAACCAAGTTCTGGCTTTGCTGAAACTTCCACACTTAAGTTTTCTCAAAGTTCCACTGACTGATCTTATTGCCTTTAGCAGCTCTCTCAGTTTATCTCATCCTAACACTGCAACACAATTGATTCCCTTACATTATCTTTTACATATCCCATGGTCTGCTTCAGTTACTGCTGTCTACAGGAGAATCAGCTTTACCAGGGCAGGCTCCACGTCTGTCACTTCTGAAATCCCAACATCCAGTACAGAGCATGGCAGTAGGAATTCCTCCCCCACCCCAAAATGTTTGCTGACTGAAGGGTAAAGACAGTCTTGGAGTTCTGGAGCAAGAAGGGAAAGATCAGTTAGTCTATGCCTTCATTTTGCCAATGAGGAAAGTCTGATAACATGAAGATGAAATAGAGGCCCAAGTGACTTATTTATCCAAAGCCACATAGTTTGGGGATGAACCAGGCTTATCATCTAGCTCTCTTCCATTCTGATCCTGTCAATGTCCTCTATGGATCCTCTTCATGTTTCATCCCCACATGAACCTTCCGCTACCACCAAGCTGATCTACTAGCCATTCCACAGACTCCTCAAGTGTACGAGGACCTGCTCACCTTTGTCCCATACCATTCCAGAGGCGTGGGACACAAGTATAAGCCTAGTGCTTTTTCAGAAAAGGATGTTCAGTTCTATCTCCACAAAGCTATCTTCCCCATTTTCGCTGTGTTCCTCTTCTAAGGGATAAATATTCTTTTTTTATCACTAATTCAGCACTTGGAACATTAACTAGCACTATATTTATCTTTTTATTTCTGTATTTTGTCTCTACAACTTGATGTCAAGCCCAGGGAGGATGGAGGTAGTGTTTTAGACATAGAGACTATCATAGTTGAAAATATCCTTAAACCATCTTTCTAACACATTTATTTTACAGATGATGCCCTCCACAGAATGGAAATAGAGTGAAATAAAACTTTTATGGTGATGATGATACTCTTAGTCAGTTCCTCAATCTTAATAGGGAGACAAGATTTAAATCCATGAAACAAGAGGCTATTCATTTTGTAATTTAGCTAATTTACTGATGCATTCCAAAATACAATCAATATTTAATCAAAATATGCAAACAGGAGGAAACCATGGATTTTCTTTTTATATATACATTTATCTTCCTTCCTGTGTCTTCCTTCCAGAGTGGGAATTCTAATTCAAAATTTCATTTCCCTCTAAAGTATGGTTGTTCCCTGGGTATCCTTAGAATCTGACTGCTTTATGAAGCCATCAGATTTTTAAAACTTCTATGTCAAGGATTTCATTTAGCACCTTTCCATAAGAGAGAAAAAGAACAATTTAGCAAACACCAGGAACAGATTTTCCTTTTCCTCCTATTCTTTGCAGGCTTTCTCTATAGGTATGTCTTTGAAAACATGCTTTATTCCTGTGCAACCCTCTGAAGGTAAACTCAAGGACAGAGGCCTTTTGCTAAAAGCAGTAAGTTCAGGGGAAATATTTTTCCTCCTCACACACCAGCCTTTATTCAGCATCAAATCAATTCCTTTGGTGGCTATTATTATTTACTGTTAGCTTCTCGAATGTATTTAAATCCTTTTTCTTAGTTATTGAATGGAAAAATGTTCCTCTGCCAACTGCTCACAATGCTCTCTGTTTATTGGAAGTTTAGTAAGCTAAAAAAATCACTAGGTAAAGACTAATAATTATTTGGTATATTTCTAGGGCACATACATTTCCAAATCATGCCTAATGTGCAATGTTTCTTTTGTTCTGTGAAATAATTCTGTAGAGACAATGAGGCTGGGATCGTTATTAGGCTGGTATAATGAAGCAGAAACTGAGGCCCAAGAGAAACGAAGAGCTGAAGGTGCATACAACCGTGCCTGGCACAGCGGTTGGTCAGAAAAAATGGGTGCTTGGGCTGTAGGGGTGGTCAGGGTTGAATTGTGTCTCCCAAAAAGATGTGTCGAAGTCCTAACCTCCAGTACCTTAAAATGTGACCTCATTTGGAAACAGGGCGGTTGCAAATGTTAAGGCTGTTGTAAACGTAAAGGCTGTTGCAAATGCAAATCCTAACTAATGTTAGGATGAGGTCACACTGGAGAACTTAGTCCCATCTGACTGACATTGTCAGAAGAGGAGAGAGACACAGAGACAGAGGTCTATGGGCAGAAGAAGGCAGCTATAAGCCATGGAACAACTAGGACTGCTGGTCACCGCCAGAAGCTAAGAGGAGTCAAGGAAGACTTCTTCCCTAGATCCTTTGGAGAGGGCATGGCCCCGCTAACACCCTGATTTCAGATTTTTAGTCTCCAGAACGGTGAAAGAATAAACTTCTGTTATTTCAAGTTACCCAGTTTCAGGTACTTTGCTATGGCAATGTTAGGAAACTTACAGAGTATGTCACTCTAAGAAGTCCATAGGCAAAAAAAGTATTTCATCTCGACACTGTCTGTGGAGACTCTGCTTCCACGTCCTACCTAATAATGCACCACACTCTTTTGCTGAATTTCCCCCTTTCCCTTGTTCTCTTTTTTTCTCTTTCTCTGCACTTGGTTACTTCACTCAATCTTTTAAAAATACTTTTTAGAAATTTAAATTTTGAATGTTTTAAGCCACAGAGGGAGTAGCTAGAAGCTGAAATGAGTGAAACCCAGAAGAGAAGGGAGAGACCAGGAGATGCTGCCATATACCTTAAGGGCCAAGGACAACCTACAGCCAGTCCTGTCTTTGGGAAGAAAACATTGCCCTGATGATGCCCTGATCTGGACTTTTTCCCAACCTCAAAACCATGAGCAAATAAATTCCCATTGTTTAACCTGACCCATTTCATAGTATTTTCCTGAGCAGCCAAGGAAACTAAAGCAATTCTTATGAACTACTGCTATTCTCATGGGGTCTTCTTGGTTAGAAGCTACGCATTTCTTCTGGACCTACAGTGTTATTGTCACATCATGTTAACTTGTATACATATTTCTTTGATGAAATTTGGTCACCAGGGTTTATTTTTTTAAACTTTTTTTTTATTGTATAATATAACATATATACAAGGCAAAGAAAGAAAAAAGCAGTAGTTTTCAAAGCACTTCTCAACAGGCAGTTACAGGACTGATCCCCGAGTCTGTCATGAGCTACCATACCATCATCTCAGAACTTTCCTACTTGCTGTTCCAGAACATAGGAGGCTAGAAGGAATATATATATTTTTTCATGGGCAGGCACCGGGAATCAAATCTGGGTCTTTGGCATGACAGGTGAGAATTCTGCCACTGAGCCACTGTCACACCACTCTAGATATTTTTTTTAACCTCACAGTCAACTCTTTTTTTGTGCATGAAAAACAACATATATACAAAAAAGCAATAAATTTCAAAGCACAGCAGAATGATTAGTTGCGGAACAGACTTCAGAATTTGGTATAGGTTACAATTCCTCAATTTTAGGTTTTTACTTCTAGCTGCTCTAAGATATTGGGGACTAAAATAAATACCAATTTAATGATTCAGCAATCATACTCATTTGTTAAACAGAGAATTCTCTGTATAACTCCACCATCACCTTTGATCTTTCTATCCCTCTCTTTAGGGGTATTTTGGCTATGTCCATTCATGTTGGAAGTGGCTGTCAATAATATGGGGTAGGGAGATGGACCCAGTTAATATTCTGGAGAGGCTGGGCCCCCTAGGTTTCAGGATTTATCTGGTCCAGGGACCCATTTGGAGGTTGCAGGTTACTGGAAAGTTACCCTAGTGCATAGAAACTTTATAGAATCTTATATATTGCCCTAGGTGTTCTTTAAGATTGGCTGGTATGCTTTTGGTTGAGGTTTGGCAAGTTATGATAGGTGGCAATGTCTAACTGAAGCTTGCATAAGAGTGACCCCCACAGCAGCTTCTTGACTCTATCTGAACTCTCTCAGCCACTGATACTTTATTAGTTACACTTCTTTCCCCCCTTTTGGTCACCATGGAATTGCTGATCCCATGGTTCCCGGGCCAGACTCATCCCTGTGAGTCATCCCAGAAAGCCACCAGGGAGACTTTCACCCCTTCACCACGGTTAGATTTGACTTGTAATGGCTACTCTGGGAATTTTTGTCATGAACAAGGCCATTTATTTGAGCAGTGCCTTGGAACTAAAAGGGAAGAAACTCTCATGAAGAAATTTTCTATATGCTGTCCATCTAAAAGGAAGAAGTTCCTTATTGTAGATATTTCCCTTGTTTGTATCTGTACTTGGAGGATTAATAATGCTGGCTTCATAGTACGTTGCTTGAAAAAATGTCAAGGTCCAAATTATCATTTAAACTAGGTGTAATAACAATCTTTTGTGTGTAGATATGTCAAACTAGCTGTAATAACTAGCTTTTGTGAGTAAATACGTAAATATGGTTTTCCTGTTCTAAATTTTATTCCCTCTTCTTACGTATGGAAGATAATTGCTTTTTATAGTTTTAATTTCATAAATGTCTAAAGCTGGCTCCCTTGTGCCTCTTTTTTTTCTGGTCCTTTCCCTTTCTTTTCCTCTCTCTCAGGAAACTTTAAAAATTAATTGATGAAAAAATTATCTGGTCATTATGTGTATAGTTTAAGAATATTGATTCCAGATTAATAGTTGAAAATGTCTAAAAGACAGAAAGAAAAAAATGTTAAATTCTGTGTTTCTTCTTTTGGGCACTGAAAATTGTATTTACAAAACAGCCTTTGTTACTATAGTTACAGGATACAAAGAAAATACTTTAGGTGCAACATAAAAGAAGAGCCTTAAACACGATTTAGAGTCTTAAAAATTTAGTTTACCATATAAAAATAATAACAGCATAAAAATTTGGTTTGTATAATATCAGGGTTAAATTTCTTATGAGTTAAAGTTCTTAAATTTCCTACATTGTTTTTGTAAGTAAATAAATTATCAGTTTTCATAGCTTTTTAAAATTTACATACACATACATTCACAATTGTATTCAACTAAATGAAAAGGTGATAAAGGATTTTTAAAAAAATTAACTAAAGAGTATAGTTTATTCAGATTTGCTCAGTTTTTACCTAATGTCCCTTTTCTGTTTCAAGATCCCATCCAAGTTAATATAATACATTTAATCGTTTTATCTTTTTAGGCTTTTCTTGGCTATGACAGTTTTTCAGACTTTCCTTGTTTTTTTATGACTTTGACAGGAAAACTGGTCATGTCTTTTGTAGGAATAAAGGACTTTTTAAGAAGGGTTTACTTTTGTGAAATGTTAAAATGCTACGCATCATAAGGATTTAATATATTATCTAAAATTTAGGTAGTTTCCAGATACCTAACTTGAAGAACTTAGATGAATGGTTAAGCTAAATAATACATATTTTTGGGTGCTTGAACAATTTGTAAGTATGAAATTTAACACTAGTCACTAAACATAATTTTAATTTATCTTTTATTTTTAGAATGACAATGGATTAACAAAATACGCAAATACTTTTGGATGATAGTATATAACACATGTTTACTTTTGCTTATATATATATATAAGTATATAACTATATGTTAAAATGATGTGTTTTTCTCATGGAGAGAAAAGCATTGCTAAATGGTTCTTTGTTTTCTGTCCTACAGGTTTTCCCTTATGTCTGAAGCAAAGTTACTTTGGTTAAAGGTGATAATATACAAAATGACTCTGCAGATACAATAATTACAGTGAAAGGTGAATATATATACACAAGATAATGGATTTTTGGTTTGCTTATTAAAAAGTTATTACAACTAATCAACTTGGTTGATATGATATATACATTTTCCTAATGTGCTAATAAATTATTTTTAAAAGAAATAGTTAAAAGCTCTTTTACCTACTTGTATATTTACCTATCCATGAATGCCTAAATACATACATATAAAGGCATTATAAAAATTCATCTACTGTAAATCTTTGCATGAATAATGTACAAAATAGAGAAATCAGAATTCAGGTCGTCTATCAGTAAAATGATTAAATTATTCTGTAATCAAAGAAGCAGAATTTCCTTTTTGTCACCAAAATAGCCTAGGATTTCTTTCTTAACCCGTTGGTTATGTAAGATTACATTGTTTAATGTCCACATATTTGTGAATTATATATTTCTCCCTTGGTATTGATATCCAGCTTCATTCCATTGTGGTCAGGGAAGATACATGGTATGGTTTCAATATTTTTTAATTTATTGAGACTTGTTTTGTGACTTAAGGTATAGCCTATCTTCAGGAATGATCCATTTGCACTAGTGAGTGATGTATTGCTGTTGAGTGAAGTGTTCTCTTAAATGTTTGTTAGGTCTAGTTAGTTCAGAGCACCATTCAAGTTTTCTATTTCCCTATTGATTTCTGTCTAGATATTCTATCAATTTTTGGAAATGGTGTATTAAAATCTCCTTCTATTAGTGTAGAACCATCTTTTACTCCCTTCAAATCTGTCATTATTTGCTTTATACATTCTTGAGGCTCTGTTATTAGGTGGATATATATTTATAATTGTTATATCTTCCTGTTGAATTTACCCCTTTATCAATATATAATGACCTTTGTACCTTGTGTCAGTTTTTGACTTAAGGTCTATTTTGTATGATATTAGTATAGCTACCTAAGCTCTCTTGATTACTATGCATGGCATAGTTTTTCCATCCTTTCATTTTCAGTCTTTGAATTTGAGGTGAAACTCTTGCAAATGGTATATAGCTGTGTTTTTTTTACCCATTCTGCCAATCAATGCCTTTGCCTGAAGAGTTTAATCTATTTTATTTAAAAGTAACTAGTGATAATCAAGTGCCATTTGCTCTCTAATCTATGTAAAGGTCTTATACAATTTTTGCCCTTCAATGCTTTCATTAATGCCTACTTTCATATTTATTTATTTTTTTGTTTTGTACCATATTGAGTTCCTTCCCTTTCAGGATATATCGCTTATGTATTTTCTTTTTGGTTACCATGGCATTAAAACTTAACATCCTAAATATATAGCAATAATATTTGATTAAATACCAACTTGATTTCATATGCACTGTTTCTATACCCCTCCATTCCCCCATTTTTGTGCTTGCTACAAATGATATCTTTGTACATTATATGTCCCAAACCATAGATTTATCATTACTTTGTATTCATTTGCATTTTAGCATGCATAGGAAGCAAGAAGTGGAATTACATACCAAAAAGTACAATACAATAGTATTGACATTTATAAACCCATATGGTTACATTTACTGGAAGTCTTCATTTCTTTATGCTGCTTTCAGCCACTATCTTGTGTCCTTTCCTTTCAGTTTGAAGAACTCGCTTGAGCCTTGCTTGTAGGGAAAGTATAGTGGTAATAAATTCCCTCAGCTTTTGTTTTTCTGGGAATGTCTTCATCTCTCCTTCATTTTTGAAAGAAAGTCTTGCTTGATATAAAATTCCTGGTTGACCATTGTTTTCACTCAGAACTTTAAGTATTGCAACCCACTGTTTCCTTGCTTTTGCGCTTTCTGAGGAGAAATCTGCACTTTATCTAATTAAGACTTCCTTGTACGTAACATGATGCTTTTCTCTTGCAGCTTTCAAAACACTTTCCTTGTCTTTGGCATTCAAAATTCATAGTTTGCTCACCATATGTATAGGTTTATTTCTCTTCAAGTTTATCCTATTTTGTGTTCTCTGGTCTTCTTGGATGTGCATATTCACTTCTTTTGCTAAGTTTTGGAAGTGTTCTGCCAACATTTCTTCAAATATTCCTTCTGCCTCTTTCTCTCTTTCTTCTTCTAAGATTCCCATAAGGTGCATATTTATGTGCTTGAGGGTGACTGTGCCAGTTTGAAAGGATTTAAGTGTCCTAGAAAAGCCATGTTTTAATCTTAATTAATTTTGTGACAGCAACCGTTTCTTCTAATCCTTATTCAGTACTATAAGATGGAAACTTGATTAGATTATCTCCAAGGAGATATGACTCAATCAATTGTGGGTATTAAACTTGATTAGATGGAGACATATCTCCACTCATTCTATGTGGGTCTTGATTAGTTTACTAGAATCCTATAAGAGAGGAGACATTTTGGAGGGAGTTCCTTTTGAGAATGAGGAGAGAGCTGCAGAACCATGACAGAAGACAAGACAGAGTCCACCAGGCAGCAACCTTGGAGATGAAGAAGACTGCTGGGGGAGCTTCAGGAAGCAAGATGCCTGGAGAGGAAACTAGTAGACATCACCAGCCTTTCCAGCTGAGAGAGAAACCTTGAAACGTCATCAGCCTTCTTGAACCAAGGTCTTTTTCCCTGGATGCCTTAGATTGGACATTTCTATAGACTTACCTTTGGACATTTCCATGGCCTTAGAACTGTAAGCTAAGAACTTACTAAAATCCTCCTTTTTAAAAGTCGTTCTATTTCTGGTATATTGCATTCTGGCCGCTAGCAAACTAGAACAGTGACCCACAGGTCTCTTACGCTACTTTCAGTTTTTATAATTCTTTTTTTTTTTTTTCTGTCCTCAGTCTGACTCATTTCAAGTATCTCGTCTTTCATCACTGACTCCTTCTGCCAGTTACAATCTGCTCTTGAAACTCTCCTGGGAATTTTTCATTTTGATTATTATGGTCTTCAACTCTAAGTAATTGTTTTTGGTTTCTTTTTAAAATTTCACTCTCTTTATTGAGATTCTCACATTGATCATTCATTGTTTTCTTGATAGCCCTTAGTTTTTTCACTTCATTTTCCTTCTTCTATTCAAGCACACTGAAGATTATTTTTTGTAATGTCTTCTTCTGGTATGTCCACAGTCTGATCTTCTTTCCTTTGGGGGGTGCATGGTCCAGAAATTGAACCCAGGTCTCCCACATGGAAGGTTCTACCACTGAACCACCCGTGTACCCCACAGTCTGATCTTCTTTGTTGGTGTTCTCTGGATTTCTATCCTTTTCCTTTGGGTGAGCCATCATTTCCTGCTCATTTGCATTATAATTTTTTGTTGCACCTTATACATCTTTAAATTTTAAGATATTAATTCTGGGATTTATGCCCTGAGATGTCTGTTTCTTGAGTTAGCATCCATCTAGTGATATGACAGAGATATTCTTGAGTGTCCAGGAGCTAATAAAAACTAGCAAACCCAAGCAGAAAACATCTTTCACACTCTTTGCAATTTGGCTTTGTGTTGGCCGGTGCTCTCCTTCAGAGTTCAGCCCTTCCATCAAGAAAGTCAGCCTAAGGCAAACCAAAGTGCAGGGTTTTCTCTGCCTTTCTGGGCCTGTGCCTTATCCTGGGCTTGTGCAGTGGCCTTAGGAGTTTCCCTCTTTATAGAAATTTGAATGGCCCTGTTTACTTCCAGGAAGTAGACCTTCTCCCTCTCCCACATGCTCTTTTGCAGCCCTTAAAGCAGGTAAGCCTTTGCCCCAGCCCCCCTGTCTCAGTTCTTTCTTACTCTGTTTTCTCTGTCTCAAGCTGCTTTTGCCAGGAAGGTAAATTCTAGGAGAGCTGGAGATGGTTTGAAGCTGTATGTGCCCCCAGAAAAACATATTCTTAAACTTAATCCATTCCTGTGGGTGTGAACGCATTGTAAGTAGGACTTTTGATGAGGTTATTTAAATTAAGGTGTGGCCCACCTCAATCAGGATGGGTCTTAATCCTATTACTGGAGTACTTAATAAGTGGAATGAAATTTAGACCAGAGTGAGAAAGCTACTGGGAGCAGTTAGAAGGTGAAGACAGTGGCAGACTAAGAAAGCATTCCTTTGATGACGTCTTGATTTGGACTTTCTTTAGACTCAAAAGTAGACAGTGCATTCCCATTGTTTATGCCAATCCATTGCATGGTATTTACTTGAGCAGCTAAGGAAATTAAAACAGGGGGGATGCTGGAGAGCTGTTTTCCAGCTCAGCCTATCCCAGCCAAAACAAGGCTCGAGACCTACAAAGTGAGCACTGGCTGGTTCCAAATTGCCCTGGGGAGGGGATAAGGCTGGGGCCAGGGAGGGCTCCAGGAGCTTGCCCCTCAGCTCCCCAAAGCTGAGCTTTCTCATCTTGGCATCTGCCCAGCAAATGTAGCCCTTCAACTGTGCATGCAGCTCTGAAGAAGCTGCTACCTTTCAGTCCCCTCCACCACTTTTGTCTGGTGTGGGTTGGAGCAATGGCTTCCCTCAGAGCCAGGCTCCCAGCGATCCGAAATAGCTACTCAAAGCAGTGATCAGTGCTCAGACCACATACTCCTGAATCTTGGGTAACTAGGTCTTTATGTCCCACTCTGGCTGCCTGCTGCAAGGCTGGGGGATGGGTGACAGTCTCCCACATGGAGAGTACAAATCACTAGCATTTACTGCAATTTACCAGCCTCTCACTCCTGCTTTTCCCTGGATGCTGCACAGCATTCTTCTGGACACTGGAGTGTCAAAATAGTTGATTCAGACCCTTCCTGTCAGTTTAATAGTTGTTCTAATGGAGGGACCGATTCCTGGAGCTCTGTACTCCATCATCTTCCCTGAGAATCTTCAAACATTGTTTTTTTTTAAATTTTTATTTTATAAATTGCCTGTAAGCAGTTCTTATCTTAAGATACATATGACATACCTTATGTCATAACAATTCTTAGATTTGACTTTCCTACATTCAGGTCCCAAATTCTGAATAATAAAATAGTTAAAAGGTCTTTATGTTTTAATGCCTAAACTTCCATTAGGTAACATAAAGATTTGCTCCTTTACCCTATAAATGGAAGGACAATAGGCTTGTATAGACTTCTCCAAATTTTAATTAATTCAAAACAGCTATGAGTGCTCTCTTGTTTGCCAAATTTAGGATTAAAAAACTGATAAAATTGTGTTACTCTTCCTAGGTCAATCATGCATACACATAATAATGCTTAATTACTATCTCTATTTGAGCTTAATACTGTTTAATTAAGTAGATGCTTAATAAGTATTTTTTGAATGAATGAGTAAAAGACAATACATTTTTTGGCTTGAGATTTTTTTTTTTTTTATGCCACAGAGATGTGTACCCATGTGCCTTCTGAGAGTAGAAGGATTTTAGCCTTCTATGGGTAGCCTGTTCTCAGGGTGCTTTGGGGTGAGTGAGGCATGGCACAGGCTTAGAACATTAGAAAGCATCTTCTGTGCTTTCCTTCCCTTTCTGGACCAAAGGTGCTTAGGTCCTACATGTGAAACCTGAAAGCATGGGAATCCTAAATGCCAACACAAACGTCAATCACATTAAGGCCATCACTTCTCTTTCACAAACATCTAGGCTTTCCTTTAGGCTTTTGTTAGAATGTATCAGGAGTAAGAGATGAAAACAAATAAAAATTCTCACCCAACTTGCCAGTAATGCTTTCGGATGTGTCACTCTACTTTTATATCGGAGGACTGTGTGTCAAAGATCAATAAAATATTTTTGGGATTTGCTGTAGAGGCCAGTTCCTAATCCATTTCCTCATTTACTCTCCATTTATTAGATAGCTTTGGCCACCTACTGTGCTACATTCTTTATATTCATTATCATTAATTTGATAGCAGAATTCTAAAACTCAGAAAAATAGCCATATAGAAGATGCCTTGCCAGCTAGGCAGCTGATCTGCAAGCCAAATCAATGTCTACTTAATTTTTTGTCTGTCTTTTGTTTTATTTGTTTGTTTTCATTGTTTAAATAATCAAGGACATGATGAAGTCAACACAAAGTACAAAAATTATTCTAATAACATTCAGATTATTTTCTACCTGAGTAGATTATACAGAAGATAAGAATAATCTTTTACTACAAGTTACTAAAAGAAAGCTAAATACTTCAAGATTATCATTTTAACCAACAGAAAACCAAATGTATTTAATTTTTTTTTTTTTTTATACATGGGCAGGCCCCGGGTCCTCTGGCATGGCAGGCAAGCATTCTTGCCCGCTGAGCCACCGTGGCCCACCCCAAATGTACTTAATTTTAATACTATTATTTTTTTTTACTCTTTTAAGTGGTCTTTCAATGTCACAGAGAAAAATCCCATGTTAAAACAGGTTTGTAGTTGTGTGAGCATGTGTGTGCATGTGCGTGTGTAAATATGTGTTGATTTAGTAGGAGAGAGTTATAAAGAGAAATAAGATATTACAACAATTCAAGTTCCTGTAGCAGACTTTGATCATTGGTTCCTTAAACTTTTTGTAATTGCAGTGGTTATACAAGTGTACTCCATGAAAAAATCTCTACTCACACCATAATTTAATATTGGGAGAGATTTATCTCATATGCAAATAAAAAAGAAAATTTGCCAGTTTAGATGGCTCAGGCAATTATAGCCATCTGCTACATGTTTGCCTGGCACAGCCTTTCTGTTTCAGGGTTCAGATTAACCAAAGAGGGACCCTGGTGTAGTACAAAGTCACTGAGACCAAATGTTGGGGTGGAGGGGAGGGATAGGAAACAGCTGGCTTATTTTCTGTGGTGTCATCCATTGTGTGTTTGGCTGGTAGGTAGCAATTAGGATGCCTCGTATCATTTCCTTCCCTAGTTGGCTCACTCTCAGCCAAAGAAGACTCCAGATCTCCCAGGGGAGACTCCATAAAAGGCAGTGCAACTCCAAGAACTAGCATGGGCTTGATAGCTACTGTCTTCTCTCTTCCCCAGGCTTAAGGTACTAAAGTTCCCTTTTCTGTCTGGATCCAGTTCTTTGTCAAACTAAGCCGTGCTGTTGGCCTCATTATGCTTCACACTGTAATGATAGCCTCCAAACCTATTACTGCAAACATAGCTTTCTGTTTTGGGGTTCCAAATGCAATACAGAACTTGTAGGAATTTGAATTTTCCATACTGGGTACAGCATTATTTAGAATACCTATATTGATTCGTAAACAAAAACTCTAGTAGTTTCCTCCTGGTCCACAGTATTTAGTAAACTTCATTCTGCATTTCTGGTTTAATTGGGAATTCTTCCCTTTGTCCTCTGTGCACAAGAAGAGAATAAATGTTCCTAAGTGCTCTTACACATAGATTTTTGAAAAGCTGCTATTCATGAAAATCTGTCTTTTGCAAGAAAATAATGTTGCTTCTGAATTTTCCTGGGTTCAGCTAATACTAATAGGGGGCATTTTCCCCTTTTTCTTCTAGAGCTATAAAGTGAAATGTTCAGACTGTTGTTCATTGTTTGCTGATACTCAACAGTGCTGTCTTTCTTTACCAGCCTAGCATCGCTGCCCCATTGAAATCAATAGAATGAACTGAAAATAATTACTACTTTCTCTGAGATTTCAAAGCTTTTTTTTTGTGTATACTCTTCTCCTGGCACTTAGGATTTTCTACCTTGACTCAGGATTATTTACCCACTTCTTTTGTTGTCATCAACTCTTCTATAATGATTCAGTGTTGGATTGGATTTAGTATGGCCTCGCAATACCTAGTTTTGACTCCTTGCACATAGTAGAAACCTATAAATATCGAATTGTTTCGGATCCTGATGTCTGTAAGACTCAGCACCATCCGAATATCTCTGTCAGAGCGTCTTCATTCATATAAATGTAAAATCTGACTTGTGCTTGTCCATCTTATGAAAAGCAGCTAACATAAAACCCAACTTCACATGAAGGCTATCTTTTATAACAAAAGCCATTTCAAGAAATAACTCCCCTTTGTGCAGCCACAAAAATAACATCCGCATGAACATGAATCTGAGCGGCTGCTAGAAAAGGATCTCTGAACTGCAAGCAATTGATGGTCCCCAGAGATGGGAAGCATCGCATGCTGACATATTTATCACGTGCATTTAGAGGCAAGATAGCACCCTTGAAGGACTTGGTAGAAAAGTGAGCCTGGATGCCACTTTGAATGATGAGCTTGACATGAAAGACTGAAATGGGAGACCTAATTACAGTTGGAAATGAACAGCTGCTTTAATGAATCTGTGGCAGTAATTTAGGGTAGTAAGGCACTATCAGCAGGCGAGATAGGAAGTGAGAGGTTTGTCTGTTGCTCTCACCTGTGGAATGTGTTATTTAAGATCCGATATATTCATTTTTAAATGATAGCATAAAGAAGGTGAGTAAGGATTTTCATCTTTGGAAATTAGATTTAGTTTGGAGATTCTTGTGCTTCACATTGGGAATCAAAATATAGGGAGCTTTTAAAATAATAAAAAATGTTTTGCAGATTCATTTCCTCTCTTGAAAGCAGTACAGAAAATATTTTAGGGTTATAATTTACACAGGAATAGAGTGGTTAGTTAGCCTGATTTTCTGTGCCACTCCTCCTCTCTATCATGTCACAGAAGGTTGGGTTCAGATTACTAAAAGTGAAGGTAAAAGGGGTACAACAATGATTTTTTTTTTAAAGCAAGAAACATTTTTATAATGGTTATTTTTTCTCTTTCCTCTACTTTTATTGTCAATTTAAATTTCATAGTTTGTCCCCTTAAATACTTAAGACCTGGGATATAAAAAATTATAGTATCTAATTAGGTGGCTATTTTAAAAGAATCTAGGAAGATGTGGATACTTACTTAAAAATGGCACTTTTCTATTGATTGAGAAAGGAAATACAATTATTCTCTGCATATGGCATGGAAAATAGATTCTGGTTATAACTGTTACACATTTTTATGCATTTCACCTGTGTTTTCTTTACTATTAGAGAAGTTATCTTAAAAAACAACGTGGTTGGTCATCAAAAAGAAGAAACGTCTTTGTAGCAAAAAACTTTCCATGCGTTAAAATGTTCATGTGAAAGTGAGTTCATCATAAGAAGATGTTTGTATTCATGATAGCATCGTGTGTTCAGTGAGGGAATGTCTGCTTCCCTCTTGCTGCCCATCCCTCCCGCCCTGAAAGTGTTATTTCTGGTGAGTTTTGTCTGTAAAAGAGGCTAGAGACAAAAGCTAGGGAGTTCATCCAGCCAACATCAAGAGAACCTGGCCTGTGGAAGCTGGTACCAGCCACCGGGTAGCAGACTTCAGAATGGATGATTGGCTATTTTGGTGCCAACTCTGCTTGCTGAGTGCAATTCTGTTCTCCCTACTTATCATGGATTGCATTGTGCTCCCCCCCCAAAATATGCTGAAGTGCTCATGCTGGTTCCTCAGAATGTCACCCTATGTGGAAAGACAGGCATTACAGATAGAATTGAGCAAGTTAAAATGACTGGAGTAGAGTCACTAATCCAATAGGACTGGTATCCTTATAGGAAAGGGAAATTTGGCCGCACAGAAGAGGGGAGAACATCATGTGGCAGCTGAGGCAGAGAATGCTGTGGGTTGCAGGCAAACCACCAGCAGAAGCAGGAGGGAGGTATGGGACAAATTCTCCCCTTCAGGCTTCAGAGGCAGCAAAACCTTTCCCACACCCTGATTTCAGAATTCCAGCCTCCAGAACTGTGAGAGATTAACTTGTAGTACTTTGTTATGGAAGCCCCAGGAAACTAAGATACTGCATCTCTACATTGTTTCCTGAATTTGTTGTTTTGCCTCTTGGACACAGGGAAACAGGAATTTGTGGGACAGAGGGAGTCTAATATGTACTGAGGTTTTATGAGTAAAGATGAGAGTGGGTGAAAAAACCATAAACTGGCATCTTCTTGGCTGTACCTAGCTGAGGACTGCTTCAGAATCTCTCTGCTATTTCAGTCTGGAGGTAGGAATCTGAAGAGCTCTCAGCGGTCACAGTGACATGCAGTAATATCATTCCAGTTACTTCTCTCATGACTCACAAACTCATTCTGTGCCTGAAAACACAATTTGGGGTGAGCATCTGCCTGCCTTCTTGTGACTCTTCCATCCTCTTAGCCAGCCTTCTTTTCACGGAAGAGACTCTCTCCCCCAGATCCTTTCAGGATAGCTCTTCAAGCAAGTTCTGGGGGCACCGTGACCTCCTATGGGTTGGGGACAATGAAAGTGCTGAGCTGATGGGGTCCCCTTAGGGCACATGTTGAGAAAAACAATCCTGTATTTTCAGAGGACTGGTGAAATCCAGGGGAGATGAGGCTAGAAAGGGCCCTGCTAACCTCCCCCAATTCAATTTTCTTGGGTATTCAAAATTCAACATACAAAGTTGTTTTTTCTTCCTTGTTTTGCTGAAGGAGAAGATATTTTGAACTATTTGTATTAAAAAGTTAAATGAACAGGAAGTTTACAAACAGGTCCCTATGCCAGCCCTGAGCAGAGAGCGGTTGATCAAGAAATATCTGCCGAATTTGACTGAATTGTGGTTTATGAGTCACTTTTCTGAACCTTAAAAGTACGCTTATGCTCCTCAGTCCTGTAGAAAGGCTTTGCAGGTACCTTAAACGGACTGGAAAGGAAGCAGGGGAAATGAATGCCACAATTTTTGCCTAATTATTTATGCAAAATAATGAAAAATCTGAAGAGACCCATACAATATGCAAAATCATAGTTATTAGTGTAATAACTATGTTATTACATAGTTATTAGTGTAATTTCTCCTCCATAATTTAATTTAATGTTATTACATTATCTTAAAGTGAGTATATACAGATTGCTTAAAAACAGTTGCTTTGGGACTAAGCAGGGAACAAACATTAGGAAGGAAAAGAAGGACAAACAGAGCACAAGAGCATGAAATGAAAATAATTACTGAATTGGTGGTATTCAGCTCATTAGTGATGTTAACTAGTCCAAGTGCTGTGAGGGTCACACTGTTATGAGCAAAGCTGCAAACACTGTTTTTGTATATTGACTTCTACCTCTTTTCTATAGTGGTTGTTTGAACTTAGCGTCTTGATTTATTTTTCCCCTTCCAAAAAAAAAATAAGGCTGTGAAGTCAAACTTTCAAGCTGCCAAACCACACAACAGTAAGTCATTTGCAAGGCTAGGTCAATTTATATGATCCCATTTGTACCTTATATTACCATTCACTTAATATTAATTAATTTTAATTAAATGGCTTTACTACTAAAGAACAAAGAGATTTAACATAGTTTAGAGTTTATTCATATGACTAATGGTAAAGAAAACTCTGCAAAAACTTACAACACTTTAAAGAATAATAATTAGGCTCTCAAAAATTCTTCAATGCCTAGGATTTGTATTGATCCCATCATTATTGAGTTTTCTCTCCTCCCTACCTCCTACTGCACTTCCCATATTAACCTGGATTCTGAAGCCAGCTCTGTCTGTAGGTAGCCTGGCTCTCATATTCCAGGGTTCCAGATAGCTTGGAGACCTCTGACTGGTTCAAAGTTGATGACACTTTGGAACAACAGAGGAGATGGAAGGAAAGCAGATAGGAGAGTAGGCGGTTATCAGAGATGATGATCCTCCTCCTTGTTTTAACTTTTCACTTTTTTTTTTCTTGACCTGCCCCACCCCTCCCTTCCCTGGGCATGGGTAGGAACCGGGAATCGAACCTGCATCTCTGGCATGACAGGTGAGAATTCTCCCTGCTGAGCCACCATTGCGCCACCCCCAACTTTTTATTTAAAAAAAATTTCAAAAGTACAGAAAAGTTGAAAGAATAGCATAATGAATACCTACCTATCTACCCTTCACCTAGATTAAACGTGTTACTATTTTGCCACATCTGTGCCCTCTCTCTCCCTACACACACATGCGCACACACACATATACACAAACTTTTTAACAAATGGATCATGTGTAAATAAATTGCAAGTATTCTGATACTTCAAGCCTACATACCTCAGCAGCATCTCCTAAGAACAGGGACATTCTTCTAATGACCATGATACCATTATCACACCTAAGGGAAGCTAAGGAAAGGAAAACTAATTTCATAACATCTACTATCTATTCTATATTTAAATTTATCCAATTTTCCTAAAAATATCTTTATAACTATAAAATGTATGCAATGTCTAATTAATTTCATACATGGAATTGCTTGGTTGTATTATCTCTGTGCTTTTTTAACCTAAAAGAGTCCTGCTACATTTTCTTTATTTCTTCACGGACTTGTCCTTTTTTGAAGAGTGCAGGCTGTTTTAGGGTGTCCCACATTCTAGATTTGTCTGATTGTTTCTTCATGGTGTTGTTTCACTTACCCCTCTATATACCATGTATTTCCAACAAACTTGAAGTGAATTCTAGTGGCTTGATGATGCCCTTTTTTGAAGTGTCAAATAAATGTAATAAGCTTAACTCTCAGGATCTTTTCTCTTTCACAAAACTAATGAAGACAATAAATAAACAAACTTAGAAAGAACTGCTGTGGAAACTGGTTCTATCACTTGCTAACGATGACTTTGTGCAAGTCCCTTTAAACTCTCTAAGCCTCTTTCCTCATCTGTCAGTGGAGATTTAAATTGGTAGTTACTTGCAAAGTGAGTATTCAAGATTAATAAAATGTCAGGAAAATACCTTGCTCTTAGTAAGCATTCAACCTACATTTTATTTGACTAATTTTTCTAGGTGAGACTGAGGGATAGTTTGTTAAAGTTGTCACTAGTGGCAAAACAAAACAAAACAAAACAAAAAACAAAAAACAGGATAAAGTTCATTTCTGATTATATTTATGACAATTTTATTCTCTGATTTTATATTTTGAATATTAATTCCTCATGGACAATGAAGATGGAATAACAGTTTGAGAGTGAATTTACCTAGGTGAAGTATCATGAATTATGAATTAAAAATTATTTAAAGTTTCTTCTAGAAGCTTAATTTCCTTCTATATGTACACTTTACTGCTTTTGTCTGCTATATTTAAATGCAGGAAAGAAAACCTAGATCACAGAGTCTGTTGTCGATCTTATTTTCAGAGCATGGAAATGTCATATTCAAAATCTAGCCATGCTTGCTGCCAGAAAACATAGCACTCAAATGAAATATCTGCTGTAAACGTTTAATGCTGTTTTTATAGCAGGATTATTCACACTCTCTGGATTTTTAAGAGATGAATAACTCTTCCAGGCAAACATTTATTTTTCTGTGGTTACTCTATTCTTCCTTCAAACTGTTACAGATAAATCTGCAGTGAGGTTGTCCTTTCCAAAAATGTCCATAAGGCTGCTAGGGAAAATTCCCAAATGCTAACCTAGTCTAAATCTGCTTCTTTCTGTCCACCCTTTCATTTTGCTTTTCTATTTTATACTTCAGAGTATTAGTGTTCAAATGAAGATGGACCTGATTTCTTTTTATGCCAGTGTGTTAACCTTCAAGATCTACAAGGTTTAAATGCTAGGCCATTAACAAAATTATGTGAAGGGTCTTTGTAGCCCAGACTCTTGTCCCCCAAACCATGCCATGTCCTACTCGGGATTCCAAGATGTGGAGTTGCTGAGTGGCATCTCATGTTGGTCGTGAGGGAGGCACTGAGATGTTGTCTCCTGCTGGAAACCAGGAGGAGATCGGATTCTACACGGGTAACCTCGTTGGATGCGTGAATTTAAATGACTTCTCTTAGCTCTATGGACATCATGTGTGACAATGGACAGGACTTTAAACTGCAGAATGCTGTGCAAATGTCATCATATTTATGTGACAGGGCGTGTTTTAGTTTACCGGGGCTGCTATGACAAACACCACTCAATGGGTTGGATTAACAACAGGCATTTATTGGCTTATACTTTAGAAGGCTAGAGGTCCAAAATCAGGTCATCAGCAAGGCCATGCTTTCTCCCTCAAGTCTTTAGCTTTCTGACACCAGCTTGCTGCAGTCCTTGGGGTTCTTTGCTTGCGTCTCTGCCTCCTGTCCCTCTCTCTCTCCTTGTGCCTATTCTTCCTGTTTCCACTGACTTCCAGCATCTACTGTAGCCTTCTCCGATTGACTGTGTCTGAATTTCTTCTGCGTATTTCATCATACTCCAGGAATATGGATTGAGACCCCCCCTGATTGAGTTGGGTCATACCTTAATTAAAAATAACATCTTCAAAAGCTCCTATGACAATGGGTTCACACCTTCAGGGATGCGGATTAAGAATAGAAACATGTTTTTTAGCAGGGTACAAAAGCCAACCTACCACAGGGAGTTAAGTAACAACGTATATGAGAACTTACATTTGTTCCATGTCATCAGAAATTTTTTGGAATGCCATAAAAAGAGGAATGTTGACTTTCAATATTTTTGTTTCTCAGAAACAACTGAATATATAAACACATGCCATCTGTGAAAGGCAGGTGTCCTGAAGATCAGAGTAAGGAACAGAATAAAGTTCTCTGCTTTTGACAAGCTTGTTCACCCAAATACTAAACATGTCATGAAAACAGAACTTCAGTTCTCTTACATTACATTTCATTGATAAACGCTTTTATTTTGCTTGCTTTTATTAATGAAAAATTATTAAATTATGGAAAACAAGGCAGAGAGATTACGGTAGCCATTTGTTATCACTTGAAAGTTTCCTGAGGTTTTCATTGTTTATTTCATTCTTTGTTTTTATGTCAGCCCTCCCTTCCTTTTTTTTTAATACTTTTTTTAAAATATAAATTTATTAATTAAAAAATGCTTGGTATCTCAGTAATGAATGGAATCTGACACTTTTCCCAGTAGTAGATGGACTGTTTTTTAGGTCTGAAGAGCTGGGAAGCTAAGGAGAGAGAGCAAATCTGAACATAGTATGGGAGCTCCAATGGCTGGGACCAAAGCCAATGCCATCGTGTTAAAAGCTCATACAGGTTAATGCCAAATTTGGCTTTTCTGTAGTGAATAGATTTGAGCATTATATTTGGAGTAGCGATCAAAGTTTAAAACAAACAAACAAACAAACTTCTTGGATTTGGCTATAGCCTGAAAAACTTTCTTTCATTCATCTACGAAGGACTTCTGTCCAGTGGACAGCACTCTTTTTCTCAACACTCATGGTTCTGTTGTACTTCTCAAGTCCCTTTGTCAACTGGGAAGGTAGACTAGAACTGGAAAGGTCTCCCTCTGTAGTAGTCATTTCTTTCTGCAGGAACTAACTCCTGTATTATCAGAGGGATACATGTATTTTGAGAGTAGTTTTCTCGTTACCTATCCAGGTGAGTTCCTTTATTTAAAATTTTTTTTTGTGCATGGTCTGGGAAACATGCCCCTCCTTTATTTTTATAAACTAAAAATCAAAGGTTAGGTGTAATAACACTGCCTAACATATATTGAGCATTTATTATGCATCAGGTACTTCCATTCATGATATCATTTTAAATCTTCACAACAATCCTTATGACATTGGTACTTCTAGTCTCCACATTTTGCAGATATGCAAGACACCTGCTCCTTTACCAGGCAGCTGGAATCCCAGGTGATCTGACACTGGACCCTGGGCTCTTACTCCCCATTCCCCTACAAAATTTTCTTTATTTGATTAAAGTATATTAAAATATTGGCTTTTGCAGCTGTTTTATAGATATTGAGAGTGGGTAATTATTAACTGTACTTCTTAAAGACATACTTGAGTGACAAGCAATATTACAAATAATTGGGTGACAATTATTATAATAATGATAGTGTGTTTTATTGGAAAGGATGTTGGACAAAACAGCTGTGGGACGTTGAACTAACCCGCTGAGTGACCTTGGCCCCATCACTTAACCTTCATGGGCCTCATTTTCTTCTCTACAATATGACAAAGTTTAAATAAATTATTTCCTAGGGCCTCCTAGGATTCTAATGAAAGCAATAAAAAGAAAAAAACAAGTTTCTAAGAATAAAAGTTAGTATAATTTTAAAAGAATGAGATGCCAACCTTCAAGAATCTATAACTCAGTGGACAAATTCTTTCTAAATAGAGGACTTCCTTCAGCCTTGAGAAGTTTTTCAACATTAAGATTATGTTACATTTTCTTTATTCTTCAAGACATGAAATACTAGATATCATTGCTTCTCTTCAGTTTTAATATTATTTTTCTCCTATCACTTAAATAGCTTTCTCATTAGTGTCTTACTAGTTCTTTCATCATTATAATAAAACCCAAATGCAATTAACCAGAAATTTCAATTAACTACTTGCCATTTATTAGGTTATCAGTTTTGCTGCATACATCACATACATCACAAGGAGACAAGCTGCTATCTGGGACTCACCCTGAAAGCAGTAGCAGAAAGTTCAATCTACCATTTAAAAAAATGCATTGTATCAATCATTTTCCTTAATAATGACTCGAAAAGAACTACAGAATTCTAAGTTGTAAATAAATATTTAATCTCTATTGGCTAGGACAGAAAAGTAAAGAGTGAACAAGGTCAGGCATGCTAACTTAATAACCTCATGTTCCTCTTTCTTTTCTATGGAATACCCACCAGAGTCTAGGGTACCAGCCCCTGGTAGATTTTACTAGATATCAGCCCATGCATAAATGACTCCATTGAATAGGGTGAACTATATCTTCTTTTACTTGCATTACTTTTTTTTAATTGAAAATTTTATTGAGGTAGTTTTGAATCACATACACCTGTAAGAAAGACTATAGAGTGGTTCCTCGTATGTGCTTCCCAGGTTCCCCCAAAGGTTTGTGTGTGTATTTAGTTCTATGCAATTTTATCACCCATGTAGGCTTGTGTTTCCACCACCACAGTCAAGGCAACGAACAGTTCTAATTCTTTTACAACCATATCCATCTTCCTGTTTTTCCCTCTTCTTCCCCTCTCCCCACCCCTGCTACCAACCCCTGGCAGCCACTAATCTGTCTTCCATTTCTAAAATTTCATCATTTCAAAAATGCTACATAAATGGATCCATAAGATATGCAACCTTTGGGTTTGGCTTTTTCCCCTTCAGCCTGTTTCTCTGGAAATTCACCCAAGTTGTGGTATGTATTAACAGGAGTGAATTTTTACCTCCGATTCATTGTTGAGTAGTAGTCCATGGTATGTAAGCATCACTTGTATTACTGTTTAATGGAGTGATACTCTGAAAATTATTAATACACTTTTCTCTTTTTGCCTTTCTGAGTAAAGACCCATGTCCTAGTCAACTCAAGTCATCCATTTGCCTGGGGACAGAATGGAGGATGGAATGGAGGATAGAGCTGGGAGAAGACAGGAACTGTTACAGGTCATGTTCAGTTTCTGACATGCACTGCAGGATTAGGCTTCAATAGAATTGTCTTTTAATCATTCAGACCTGAATTCTTGTTTTTTTAATTTCCCAGCTCCAAAGACACTTCTCTCCCTATATCCCCCATTTCAGTTAATGACACCACCATTTACCCAGCTACCCAGGCCAAAAGCTTAGGGAAACATCTTTAACATCTCTTTCTTTCATCCACCGTATCTATTACCATATTCTTTGGGCTCTAACTCTAAAATACATTTCTACATCAAAAGCTTCTCCTTTGCCACCACTACTGTCACTTTGGCACAAGCACCAACTCCCACCTGGACTCTACAACTGCATTTTTTTTTTTTTTTAACATGGGCAGGCACCGGAAAACGAACCCGGGTCTCTGGCATGGCAGGCAACAACTCTGCCACTGAGCCACCATTGCCCGCCCTCTACAACTGCATTTTAACTTATTTTATCTTCATTCTGCCCCCACCATCTCTCTACTGCATAGAATCAATCTAGCATTCTGTACCTGGAATTACCTTTCTAATTTATAGTTTGGATCATGCCACTTATTTGTGCAGAGCCTTCTGCTGCTTCCCATCTCACTTAGAATAAAATCCAATATTTCCAAATTGATGTACACGGCTTTGTACAGTTTGGGTCTGGCTGACCTAACTTCAATTGTCTCCCACCGCTCTGTCTCTTGATCACTGTGTTCTAGATGCACTGGCTCTCTTGCTGTTCCATGAGGAAGCCAACTATTTATCTATCTCAAATGCTTTTGCATTTGCCTTTCTCATTTCCTGGAATGCTCTTCTTCCAGATGTCCATATATCTCCCTCCCTCACTTGATTCAGGCTTCTGTTTAAATATTACCTTGTAAGAGAAGATCTCTTCATAGCACTTACTGCTAACTAACGTTTTATTGCACTATTACTTGCACACTTTCTTCATCTACCCGCATTGAAATATATGGGCTTTTTGTACTGTATTCATTGCTCTTTCCCTGCCACCTGCCACTACAGACCTTCAACATATTTTTGAAGGAAAAAATGATTTCTTCAAATGCATTTATTCCTCCCTTTGAACACATCATAGGTTAAGCTTGGACGACCCAGGTCATAGAGTTATCCTGTGATGCAGACATGGCATCTTCTTCTTCTGCCACCTGTGATGGGGAAGACAGAAGGCTTCTAACCCAGCTGTAGGAGACATCGATGAAAGGGGAACATATTAGATTGCATTAGTGACCTTTCCTTATACCTTTGATCTTTTCCATGTGATTTTGCTGATCCTTCTGTTGAAGTAGCAGTCTATTTCCTCGTCCCTTGAGTCAGGCGTGGCTACATTATTTGCTTTGATGGATGTGGATGTTAGTGGATGTGACAAAATCAAAGGTCTGAAATTGCTGGCATGAGTGGGCTTGCTCTCTGCAGCTCCACCATTGTCTTGGGAAGTATATGCCCATGTGAGTCTCCTGGTTCCAGAAGGAAGATGAAAGTCCATCACCCCAGCTAAGCTCAGCCGAGATCAATTGCCCCTCAGCTGACTCACAGATTAGTGAGGATAAATGGTTGCTGATTTAAGCCTCTGAGTTTTGAAAGTGTTTGCTTTGCTTTTTCTCAATAGTTAACTAATAAAGGAAGTAAAAGAAAAGCTGTTTCTTTGGATTTTTTTTAAACCTGAGAGGACGATGAAAGAGAGAAGAGGGTAAGAGGAAAGCTAAACTTTGGATTAAAGAGCAGAAAATGTGTTTATAAAGGGCGAGGGAGAGGACAGAGAATAGGGGGCTCTTTCCTTGCTTCCCGGTGTGGGATTCCGGGAGGAAATTGCTGTGCAGGGGTCTCTGTTACCAGTGTGGGAGTAACCCAGCTTCATTAAGAAAGGGCTGCAGAGTAAACAGAAGAAATATCAGCTCATTACAGGCAAATAATTAAATTGCATTTTCTCTGCATGCCTAGGTTGTTACATTGTACAACTCTGTTACAACCGTAGCAACCATCATGTTAGTCTCCTTGCATGAACATTCCCTGAGAGTTTGCCCTCTGCAGGTGGTGCTATCTGTCTAAAGTGTCAATTTAATCAGGTTATTTCCCTGATTAAAAAAAAAAAAAATCCCTTCTTTGACTCTCTTTTGCCCCCACGATAACATTAAGACCTTAGCATGACCTATAAACAAATCCCAGCATATGGCAGCTGCTGTCGGTGCCCTGCCATAGTCCTCTACATTCACCTCTGACTTCAAAGGCTGCTGACTGTGATCCCCTATGCTCTGTGCTTACTTGTGTCCTGGGGAGCATGCTGGGCACAAACTCAGGACAAGCCAGAAGGACCCCGGAAGCAGCCCTCACCAATGATGGATGGGGACGAGGTGCAGAAATTACCCTAACTAGCTTCCGTGTGCCTAGTTGACAGCCTCTGAGGAGTGTTCCACTCTGTCTCCTACAGTCCCCTGGTGGCACTGGGCTCCAGTGGCCCACCAGAGTGAACGGTTGGTAATGTTCCATGCCTTTCTCTATTTGATTCTACTTTGCTAACTAGTGTTTCCTGGGATCAGCTTGTAATCAAATCCCTACCTCAAAGATTTCTTCTCAGAGAACCCCAGATGAGATAGGTGCTCATATAATTTACCAATAAAAACTAAGTCTCATTTTGGAGCAAAAGTGAACTCTGATGATACTTTTTCTGTCCTGGCAGGAAGAAATTGAGACTGCCTTGGAGAAATTGGGACATATGGTCCTACTTACAAAGTCCGTTCAAATCTGGACCCTTCTTACTGTGGCTACGATACTTTTTATCACTTGCCTCTTTACATTCTAGGTTTAATCATGCTGAAACTTGTGGGTTTTCAGATTTTCCTGATAGTAATTGTGTTTCCAAAGATAGTCACAAAAATACCTTCCACCCTACATGCTCTTTTGTAATGTGACCCAGCTACTTCACCAAAGAGAGATAGAGTATTTCTCCTTCCCTGGAATCTGGGCTGGATCCCAGAAATGTGTAACTTCTGAAGCTGGACCTTCAGGGGTCTCCAACTTCCACCTTTGCTTTTTGGAACTTGGAATCCAACCTCCATGCTGGGAGGAAGCCCAGGCAACCATGATGTGGAGCCTGAGGAGCAGAACTGAGGTCTCTGCAGATGGCCTTGGCTAAACTCTGCTCAGCCAGCACTTATTGCCAGCTACGAGAGCGAGCCCATCTTACCATTCAGTCATCCCTATGCTCTTCCGAAGCCACATGACGAGAACTATGAGAAATAATTATTATTTTAAGCCACAAAGTGGCTACTGGTACATTTTCTATGAGAGTTGCTTGTCAGATGTTAATATTTAAGCCCAATATGACTTGCAAACGATATTAAATTCAAATGGATGGACATTCACCTGTAACCCAACACTGCAAGCCACTGTCACTAAGAAAGCAGGCTGACTAAAAGCAATGATCAGTAAAGCAACAATTCCTCTGCATTATATTTAACTTCTTTCCAAGCATAGCTTCTCAAATTTATACAGAAGAATTACTGCCTCTTTAATCATAAAATATCTATTATTCTTTTATATTACTATGATTTCTTCAACAATGGCATAAATAGTTCATTTGAATAAAATTAATCAAAAAGAGTGATCAGAATTAACTTTTTAAAATTAAAATTTAAATGATTACTGCCACCGTGAAACAATAGGCTGTCTGTCTAATAACACTGAAAGTGTAGTGATGTGATGCATAACATATACTGCTGTTCTTCTAAATTCATATCTATAATACATCCGCTATAATGAATGAGATCAAGGAACTTTGAATATAAGTGTGCTTAGTTTTCCAATGGATTGAGCCTTTTCTATTTTTAATATTGCATTTCTCACTGTTTAATAAGAAAATTATTCACGTCATACATCTTCACGTTTCAAGGGTATTGAGACTTTATCTCATCTGGCTTCACTCAATCCAGAAATCTCCGTAATGTACAGAATGAATTTCTATTTCGCTTTTGTTAAATACTCTCAATAATGGAAAGTCTATGATCTCAAATGAAAGGCCACTCATTCAGGAATAGTTCTAATTTAGGAAGTCATTTTTCATAACAAACTAAAATCCTCCTTTTCATAGCTCCTACATCCTTCCCCTCCCTTCCCCCTCCCTTTCTTGTCTAAGTGCAGGCCTCTAGGTTTATTTCTATTCTATTATATATTTTGTTATCACCCAGCATAGTAATCTAAAACCATCATTTTCAGCTTTGTATCCTTTGCAAACTTAATAAGTGTGCTGTTTGTGTCTCTGTGCAAGGCATTGATTGTAATGTTGAAAAAGGCATGCACAAACAGAGGTCCCCGCTTCAGCCTTCAAATTATGCCTCTTTTCTTTTACTTTTAGATTTTTTTGAGGGACTATTCAATCTCCTGGTGAAAAGCAGATACATAACGTCTGTGGAATCTCTCAGCTAATAAGTGATAAAAAATGCACATAACTAGATCTGGTGCAGTTTCTACTTTGTGAACCTTGGCTGGTCGCTAGTGATTCTGACTTCCTTCTCGAAGGACTCAGAAGTTATAGAAGAGCCTGTTCTAAAATTTCATTGTTGGGTGACAGTGAGCACACTTTTATTTCTAGAATATTTTTTCTCTTTTACCCTTGATAAAGATCACACTTACCCTTGGTTAGGTTACTTTCTTCCATCCTTTTTTTTTTTGCATCTTTTTTCAAACAGTGCTTATCAAAGAGTTCCTGCAGAGGCACAGCATTTATTTAACCCACTTCCTTTTCCTTCTTTCATGGGAGCTGGTTCTGACTAGGAGCTGGCACAGTGAAGCAATAACTTGGGGGTGTCAATCTTTTGGGGATTCCAAAATCTCACTGGAGTACATGGGAAAGCGGTTGCAAGTTCAATTGTTATCACAAACGAATACTTATACAGCTGATGAAATGCAAATTGGTTTCTCTCACTGACGTATGTCCAGCTTCCAAAGGGAAATTTTAAAACACTCTTCACCAATCCTGCACCTACTAAATGTTCAGCTATTTAAGGAATATTGCCTTGAAGGGGTGGTTAACGATTTAGGCAGTCATTTGCTGTTTTCTGGCCCTCACTGTGGCTCCTTTGATTGTATTAACAGAACTTTATCTACAGAATATCAGATCTCTTCTGAATTTGTTTGTTAAGCTGCCAGAACACAATGACCAGAAATGGAATGGCTTTTAAAAAGGGAATTTAATAACTTAAAAGTTTACAGTTCTAAGGTCATAAATATGTCCTAACTAAGACATCCAGAGAAAGACACCTTGGCTCGAGGAAGGGTGCTCTGGGAAAGCACGTGGCTGGTATCTGCCGGTCTTTGTTCCCGGTTCTGTTGCTTCCAGTTTCTGATGCCAGTGGTTTCCTCTCTAAGCATCTATGGGCCTTCCCTTAACTGTTCCGGGACAAAACTCTAGGTTTCATCTCTTAGCTTAGCATCTGCTGGGGCCGGAGATTTCCTCTCTTCTGGTTCTGGCTATTTCTGTGAGTCCTCGCTTAGCACCCGGGCTATTTCTGTCTCGATCTCCAAACGTCTACATTGGCTCTGTCAACTCTGTTCTCAAAGCATCGGCTTCTGTGTTAGCTCGGAGCTCTCCCCCAAATGTTTCCTCTTTCAAAGGACTCCAGCAAACTAATCAAGAACCTCCTGGAATGGGTGGAGTCAGGTCTCACTCTAATCGAAAGGGAACATCCACAATTGGGCACGTTACATCTCTGTGGAGATAGCCTAATTAAAAGTCTACACTCTATAGTGTTGAATTGGGATAAATAAAAAAGAAGCCACTGCCCCCACAAGATAGGATCAAGACTAAAAGAGCTCTTTCCTTGGGTATATGTAGATTCAAACCAGCACGTCTTCCATGCTTCTTCATCCTCATGAAAGATGCAGGTGTTATCAGGAAGCATCATGTAGGTCTTGGTGTCACACATTATTTGTTTCAAATCCCAGCTCTACTATTCACTCGGCTGAGAGACTTTAAGCCAGGTTCTCAACTTGGATTGCTCCCCCTTTCCCAGGGGATACTTGGCAATGTCTGGAGACTTATGCTTGTCACAAGTGCCTCTGGCATCTTGTGATTAGAGGCCAGGGATGCCGCTGAACATCTTATAATGTGCAGGACAGCCCCCCCCCCCCCCCAAAATATGCAGTCCAAATGTTAATAATGCTACTGTTGAGAAACTGCTTTGAGCAAACAGCCTTTCTGAGTCTTGGTTCCCTCTTCTTTGCAATGAGGGCAATGGCAGTGTGGGGTGCTGTTGTGAGGATCACAGACAGTAATATATTGAAAGTACACAACACAATGACTGCCCATAGACAACATTCAAAGACTGGTAATTGTTTTCACTATTTGTATACCACACATTGTGTTGGATACTTCTAAAGATGTTATTAGCTTAACATTAGAAGAGTGGTCGATTCAATCCACAAATATTTATTGACAGCATTCTGTAGGTAAGCATTATTCTAGCTGTTGCAAATAGATTAGGTTTTAAATAAAAAACAGAAACTCCACCTTCATGGAGCTAACAACTTGCAGGTATTTATTTTACCCATTTCACAGCTGACATAACCTAGGCTCTGAGAGGTAAAAGGAGACTGCCCAAGATTTCAATATTAATGAATGAGAGAGCCTAGATTCAAACCTAACTAGCTCTGCCTGATTTCAAAGTCTACATTTTTTCCATTCAATCATTATCAGATACCTGCTTTTAGAAAAATCAGAGTCAACCTCTGCTAGAAGTCAGTGCCATGAGGACACGTACCAGAAGTCCTAACCTACTGTCATGTACATGATGTGATCTCCATTGCAGGATCGTGGATTGGCTTACAGGTATTTATTTGTTCTTTATGTAACTCATCACTATACTCATGGTTAATTTATGCATATACCCAATTTTTCTTTTGGTGTACAGGAAATTCAGGATGTGACACTCACACTTCTGAGGTTTAGGTTACTCTTTTAGCCTGATACAGATTTAAAGCACAATGAATCCTGAGCTGTAGAGAATGTTGTCTTTACCTTTATTTGTTCATGACCTTGAAATACCCCGCCATATTGTATTTTGTAATTTTGCTGAGGAGTGAATTTGATCATATGACCTGAAATACAGATGAACTAGAAAGTGCTACTTAGAGTGAGGGAAACTAGCAGTTATCAAATATTACCATCAAAACTTGACTGTGAGTTTCATAAAGTGAAAAAGTTCATTGTTTCAGGCATGTTCATAGCTGATATTACTTTAAGAATAATAGCATTATTGTATAGTTTTTTGATGGGATTATTATGGCCCTGAAAGAATACTTAAATTTTTCAATTGCCTTTGACTAAATTGTAGGATTGCATATGGCAATACATGGGCACTCACCAATGTCTCAGGATATATGTCTTAGGAATGTCAAGGCTGTACTTCACCAAAGAGTCATTTCTTGTTGCCAATTAATGGCTCATTTGATTTTCTGCTGCAGGTCTTCTTGTGGACCTTGACATGGGCAGGCACTGGGAACCGAACCCGGGTCTCCAGCATGGCAGGTGAGAATGCTACCTGCTGAGCCACTGCCATACCGCCCTGGACCTTGACTCTTAATGGCAAGTTCTTCTTGTCTACCTAAGACTGTGGACTCAGAGAGACATAGCTGCAAAACTCCTCTTTACCACATAGTAGCTGAGTAACTGTCATCAAATTTAACCTCCCTCAGCTTCAGTTTCCTTATGTGTAAAATGAGCATAATAATTGTGGGTCCTGCTTCATTGGATTGACATGATATTTCATTGATTCTACACATGTAAAATGTTTAGCACAATGCCTAAAATACAGTTGGTGGTCAATAAATGTAAGCCCTTATTCTTTTCCCACTTCTACCCAGTGACTGAGTGAGTGCTACTCCCTTAGGTGGTACTTAAGGATGTCATCTTTTCCTCTGAGGTCTTAGGTACAATGCTACTTGCGTTATTGTCTTCTAGATTCTGTACCTACCAATGTGACTGGTATGTTCCTGGTTCTAAGTCCAGGCACACTTTTTTGCTCATGGCCACTTCTGGTGTCTGATATAGGCCTTATCTCTCAATTAGTCAATACCAGCACAAACTGCTGCTCAAATCTTCCTCTTATGTCTTTCTTTTTTTATTTCTAAGTTAACCATCAAAGGGAATACAGTATATAGTTAA
This sequence comes from Tamandua tetradactyla, assembly GCF_023851605.1. NCBI lineage: Eukaryota > Metazoa > Chordata > Mammalia > Pilosa > Myrmecophagidae > Tamandua > Tamandua tetradactyla. Next base: position 192,391,812 of record NC_135327.1, on the reverse strand, counting down.
GAAGACAGACTGAAGTTTCTGGATACCTGGGTTCAAGTCTTGCTTCTACAATTGATTAGCTTGAGAAAGTTATTTATTCTTTCTGTGTCTCAGTTTTCTCATCTATAAAATGGGTTAATAACCTTGTTTAACTCATAGAAGTGTTATGCAGATTAAATGAGTTAATGTATCTAAAGTGATTAACGTGGAGGTTGCCCTGTAATAAGTCCTATATTTTTATTTTCATTATAGGTTGGGTCTCCTGTTCCCCACTCCTGCCAATCCTCTCTCCATTTCCTTTCAAACAGCGCCTTAAAAAAATTAACATCATTCTGGTAACACAGGGTAACCTCCTCCCCAGTCTGCATATTACCCACTATCTTAATATTTTCATCTTGAGTTCCTAAGACATAATCCCATAGTAAAAGAAATTTCCACTGGCTCCACAATAAACACTGAAAAATATAATCTAGATATAATCTCCTATAGTGAGGAGAAGGGCAAGCGTGATTTCTAGGTTCACAATTAAATTTTGTGGAGATTTTGGTACAATTCTCTAATTCCTATTTGTCTTCTAAATTGCAAATAATATCAGGAGGATTTCTTGAGAGTGAGATATGGAGAGAGAATCATATTTATATGCTCAGACAAAGAAAAAATTAATTTAGATATTGGGAGTAGGGAGAGATTTTGATAAATTAATGGGCAAGATAGAAAGAAGCCTGGGGCAGATAACTGGCTTCACTTGTGCTCTAAGTACTGCTGGTTCCATTACCATCCTTGACTTAGAAGCTCCAACCACCAATCACAATGCTTTTCAAAGGTGGATTAGCAGCTTTAGGATGCATGACATGAGCAATTTACCAAAAAGATGATTTGATAAGGCCTCTCTTCTGCATTCCTGAGAAAAACAGCACAACTTTTTCTTGTATCAAGAAGCCATTCTTGACTGAACCCAAGGAAAGAATTTTACCTGGTAATTTTAAAATCCAAATTCATATCACCGAATGCAATGCTTACCCTTGACATATATGTACACCTAAAGAACAAAATTCTTACCTATAACTTTTCCTAGAAAGAGCGACTTGGGGGAATTGAAGAATGTGTCAGATGAACTTGGCAGATGGTAACTCACGGGGGGATAATGATCCAGCTGCAGGAGGAAAACAAGAGACACTTTTAGAATAATGTTATCCTGCTCTGGAGTAAAATCTTCCCTGGGGGGATGACATTGCTCTTTGAACCCTGGTTTCCGGACACCCTATTTCATCAACACTGACTCCAAAACATCAATTTGAGAAAATGAAGTCCATCTATATACCTTTGTTGGGGTTATCTGAAATAATTTTGAGCTTGGTCAGTGAAGAGCCCTTATGAGTTGTTCTCCAGTTTATGCACATTTTCTGTGGATGATTTACCTGCTGTATTAAGATCCTTTCTTGTTTGAATGGAATGAAGTCTGAGTGATCCAACAAGATAGAAAATGCTTAATCTATAGAAATTAATGTTTTTACATTTTCTTACTATCCTATTTCCTTCCCCTTTCAGTACTATCAGTTTACAGAGTAATGGTCTTCAGACCTTATGCGTAGGGGTGTGTGTGTGTGTGTGTGTGTGTGTTTGTGTGTTTTGAAATGCTGAGATTCAAGTAGGGTAAATATACATAGTTCTCTTGCTTATCAAAAGGAGAGTGCTTACTCCTTCCTTCCATTGGGCAGGGGAAATTAGAGCCTGGAGGATATAAAGGACACATTTGCTTTAGTCAGCTTATTCTTTTTGAAGTGGTGGTGGGTTGGAAGCAGAGGGAGAGGAAAATGGAGCTGGTGGAAAGAGCTTCCAGCTAATGGCTGTCAAAGTGATACACATTTCTAGTGACATTTCCTATCTACAAAGTACAAGTGGTGGAATCAAAGGACCTTTCTTGTCCTTTGTGTCCCTATGGGGCATCTTATATTGTTAGATGCCTTTTTACAATTGATACAGTCTATTATGTTTCCCCAACTGAGAGATCCTAGAGCTTTCTGGGTATGTATGCTTTTTTTGTATCCACTTGTGAAAAACCTCTTTTGCAACCATTCATTTTTCTGAAGTGAGTTTCATACTGCTAAGGTAAGCATTAGGGAAGGTTTGGGTCATAAGAAAACACTGCATCACTACCCAACATGTGGCATTTCCATGGGAACTGAGTCAACTGTGTAGAGGAAGGAGACGGGCACAAGCACTTGTTTAAAGCAGCAGTACAGACTCTAGAAACTAGAAATACTCCCGAGTCTTTACTAATAACAACCTGATTAAACAAAACCCATCAGAAGGAGAAAGATACAGTGGCAGGAAAAAGAGTGTAGGGAAGTGAGCTAATCTCACTCAACACATTAAGAGAGAACTGGCTACTTTGATGAATAACATTCATTGTTAATGACTATGATTGCATTTTAAAACTGCCAGCTGGAAACTTAAAGGTCATTGAATAGTCAGGGTTAATAGTTAAAGAGCCATCAAGTCTCAGGTACTTTTGAAAGTTTTTGAGCTGCAAAACTGGTACTGTAAGTTTTTGTCCAAGAGTGACTATCTGGTAATACTGTGACCAAAGTCCAAAAAAGATTTCTATTAGAGCAAATATTTGGCATTTTCAACTGAAATTTTGAAATTTTTCTATAATGTCAAATGTAGCATTAGCAAAATCCTTCTTCAGGCCAGAGAATCTTAACTATTTTAAGTCACATGAGGTGTCTTTGGAGCAAAGGCTACAATTGTTTCTGGGGCTAAATATTAGCTAGCTGCTTTGGCGCCATCTGGAGGCTGAACTGGGTAACTGCTGCTGTCCCTCCTCCATTTTATGATCTAAAAATGCCAACGCAAGATGCCAACATAACTAATAGCCATGGCCTTATAATGCCTCACAGTGATGCTCTGCCTCTAAAAAATTCTTTCAATTTAATTATTTTATTCAGGCATTAAAAATTATTTTATTAAGGCATTAAAAATGAATATGAACGGTAGATGTTTATAATAGAAAAATTTAATAGATTTGGAGGAAAAAAAACCCAGTGGTAATTAATATTATTTTTGTATATCCTTTTAAATTTTACCACAAATGGGATGGAGCCAAATACACATATTGTTTTGTATTCTTTTCTTTTCACTAAATGATGTATTGTGATCCTCTTTCTATGTCAGTAAATATCCAAACTAAATCATCATTTGTAACGGATGACTAGTATTGTATTGTATGGACTGTATAGTACACAAGCTTTTGAAATCAAATTTCTCTGTTTAGACTTTTAGAGTGAGCCTAATGCTTTACTATTTAAACAACATTGTAAAGATTATCCTTGCACATAAATTGTTACTCATTTATTTGATTATTTCCTTCAGATATAGTCCAAGAAATGGAATTTCTGGATGAGGGGGCATGTGCATTTGAACAATTCTGGAAAACCCTCTTGAATTGTCTCCAGAATGATCTTAGCAATTTTCATGGTCATCAACAATGAATGACGACACTGGCTTCCCATGTCCTCACTATTACTTCCCCTTATTAGTTCTTTTAGCTTTTATAAATATGGTACCTAAAACATATGATATCATTATTCTTTTAATGTGAATTTTTCTTTTTTCATGTATTAATTATAGTACAACTGAAGACATTTGGTCCTTTGCCAAATTTTATATAGGTCTCTTATCTTTCCTTTATGATTTGTAAAAGCTTTTTACAGATGAATATTTTAAACTTAATTAACTAGCATGTAATATATTGCAAATTTTGCCTTTAAATTTTACTTTCAGTGTCCCCTAACTTTTTTTTCTGGCATGGGCAGGCCCCGGGAATTGAACCTGGGTCTTCGGCATGGCAAGTGAGAATTCTGCCACTGAGTCACCATTGCACCACCCTTCCCTAACTTTTTATATGCAGAAAATTTACTTTTATGAAAAGAAATTTTTGAAATTTTTTAATTTCTATGTTCTGCTTTTGTGATGTGCTTAAAAAATTGATTTCAACCTCTAAATCTATAGAAACAGTTACTTCTCTTTTGAACATTTCATGATTTTATTTTTTATATTTCCATCTTAACTCAATGATTCTTCGAAGACATTTTAAAATTTTAGTCATTTTTCAATCACCACATTTATTCTATGTTTAGAAATGGTCCATTTCTTCTTGGAACTTACTTAGCCTTTAGTGTAGGAAAAAAGGGTTAAACAAATATGTAGTTACAAGTTGAGAAGTACTATAGAGTTAATAGGTTACAAGGTTAGAAGGTGGGAGCATATGGGGGGACTTACCTGCCGGCTTGACGAGGAAGGCTGGTTTCGGGGGGGGGGTACCTACTGGGTTGACAGGGAAGGCTGGTCTGAAGGGGAGCTATGTAAGGTGAGAACCACAGGGTCAGAAGGAATTGGTCATACGACAAGCTGGGGCCTGAGCATTCAGAGCAAGAGGGCAAGAGCAGCTGAGATCAAATTGGAAAGTTGAGTAGGGAGCAGATCAAGCAGGGCGGGGCCATGTGGAACTCTAGTGAGGAGGATGGAGTTTATTCTAATGGCAATAGGAACCCTTTAAAGGGTTTAAATGGGGAGTATTAATATCTGACACACTTTGAAATGATCACTGGCTGCTATATGCAGATTATAATGAAGAGAAACACATGTAAAGTGTGGAAAGACCAGTTAGGAGGCAATTGCAAAGACTGGGTAACTTGTAATAGGATCTGGAAGTGGGGATGGGAAGAGTAGGCATTTGTGGGCCAAACCATAAGACGTAATAACAAATGTGGAAGTGAAGGAGATGAAGGCATCAACAATACTATCGGTTTTCTGGTTTGAGCATCTGGTTTTGCATGAAAAAACATTCAATATTAGAATCGAATTTCGTCTTGGAAATTAAAAGAAGAGCTTGTTTTAAAAATACATAGCTGTAGCATAATGAAGAACTTGGCTGGTCTTTATCTTCAGTTCCTGGAAGGTAACTTCTAAATCTTTGGAATTTCGGTGGTAGGAGTGTCTTTGGCTCTTCATGGTGGGCTTCCCAGACCACACCTAATAGTTTCTTTTGACCAAAACTGTTCTTCTTTATCTTGACCAGGCTGGAAACTCTACTCCCGATGTGCCCTCCCCATCCCCTCCCCTGTCCTGACTATCTTGAAAATCATCTTGCAGCTGTGGAATTGCAGGAAAAAAAGATGACTAGACTGCAGGGACAAAAGAGGAAAAAATTCAATTTCAGACCCTAACTATTGTAAATATCAAAATCACCTCACATCTCCTCTTGCCTTCCCCCTCTCACCTGGGCTACCTGGGTGCTCAGAGACTAACTGGGTAGTTCCTTATCTCCCTCCTGCTCTATCCTGGCCCTTACAGACTGCAGGTGGCCTAATTCCCAAGTTCAGAATGCAACCTCAGCAAATTACTCACCCTCCCCAGCGGGCAGTCCCCCTTATTATCTTCCAGGACTTTTGTTCCAACCCACTCCCAGCCTAGAAAAAGCTTGCTGTTCTTTGATTAAGTGAAGTTGAGTTCTCTTCTCTCTCCCCTGCAACAGCAGCCCCTAAATAAAGCCATCCTTGTCTGTTTAACATTGGTACTGCTGTTTTCTTTGACAATATACTCTGGAGATGATGGTGGGACAGCCGCACCTGTTGTCTTAGGGTAGGGGATGGTGGCACCAGAGAGACCAACCATGTCATTAGGAGGTTGGGCTTTGAGCTGTCGTGCCAGCTGGGTCTCCCCGACCTCTGGGATTGAACTCAGCTAGGTGGACAGTGCCAGCTTCCAGGTCCTCTCCATGTGACGTCAAAACATGTCACTCAATCCTGCAAAGAGGTATATCTTATCAATCATGGAAGCTCCTCCCAGCTTCGAGTGTCCTGAGTTTGGACAGGTTTCATTACATAGAAATGATTGGTGGGCTCAGTGCCGTCATGGTTGGATTCTGTCTCCAGCCCCTCTCCCCTTCCAGTGTGCTGGGGAGGTCAGGAGACATGACCTTATGCCTTGGATTTCATTCTTAAGATGATCCTGGACATTTCAAATAAGGTGTTCTTTACCATGTTATGGAAGCAGGAGACTGGAGTGATGGAGGAAGGGCCTGTAAGCTCAGGAACCAGAGCAGCGGACAGAAACTGAAAAAGGCACAGAAACAGACTCTTCCCCCCGCCTAACCAACACATTGACTTTGACCAGTGATACTGATTTGGACCTCTGACCTCCAGAACTATAAAATAATAATTTGTATTATTTTAACTCCCCAAGTATATGGTAATTTATCACTCTTTTTAATACAAGAGGTTTTTAAAAAGAGCCCATACAATAAAAAAAAGAAAAAGAAAAGAAAATGACCACATATCTCCTTTCGCAGGTAACTTTGCCAATATTGCTACTTCTCCATTGACACCTCTAGTCTCGCTCTGTTCCTCTGGCCTGCTAGATAAAAATTAAGATACCCAGTTACTGAATTGCCTCTGCTTTCTGACAGCACCCAATGCAGAAGAGACCCCTGCCTCCTTGAACCCTCCCCAACATAAGCCTAATTTCTAAAATAAGCTCTTCCTGACACACCTTGTCATTTTCCATGGTCTGAAGGTCCCTTTTTGTCAATTATAACTTTATGCCTCTCAGCTCCAAATGCACCTTCAGTACATGTGCTGTGATAAACAATCGACTTTCTTCCTCTTTTTTTTTGCAATTGATTTTCTTTAAGCATTTATCTTTAAAAGGGAGTACGATTTTGAGCTTTCTCAGTAGAGGGCATTTCGAAGGACATCACAGGAGGAAGAGGCTTCATGGAATTTCCAAAGCAGGTTTGGGGCAGTGCGGGGCACGGAGGGAGGGGTCTGCCTAGGGTGTGAGGACATCCAGTGGTGTCTGCTCAAGCCACAGGCCCCAAACACGATCCCTCTCTGGCAATGCAGCTTTAGCCTGACCATAGCTATTTCTACGTGGAAACCAGAGTCCCTGTGCAGCTTCCATGTGGCCCACATGCTCTGAAGGGCTTCGCCACACACACCACCAGATGCTACTCTCCCGTTCCCTGTCTGCATTCTGGAAAGTTCTCAATTGCCTGCCCAGCAATTCCAGACCAGCTCCAGCCTGGCTGAACCAGAGAACTTCTCTGCTATCTGGTGGTCCAACGATACCTTCTCCAAGGAGGTCTGACCCTTCCAAGTTTTTCCTTCCTCGGCTACTTTCCATCAACTCTAGGATGTCATATAGAGTTTCCTTATATTTTATAGTTCTTTTATCATAAAACATCCCATGTTTAACCCACCGTGTGGTTTCTATCACCCAGTTGGACCCAGACTACTCCATCCTTATTGCAGCAAGTGATAAACCTAGTGTTGTTTGACTGTAGATGTTGTCCTGGAGGTCTTTGAGGATGGGAATCAACACAGTAAAAAGGGAGAGGCATGTATTAAGAAATCACTATGTTAATCTCCATTTGATTTAGGAGTTAGCCAAGGACTGTGAGTCTTGCTTTCCTTTCAAGGGTCACTAAAATGTCTCCTAGATTTCTGGTGTGAGATAGGAGGCATGGTCTAGGGGAGTGAATCAGTTTGGGAGGCAGGTCCTGTCTCTGCCCCTGTGGCTTGTTAAAATAGCAAGCCATCCTTGTTAAGGTTCTGTGCTAGGCTTTTTTTTTACATGGGCAGGCACCGGGAAACGAACCCTCGGGCATGGCAGGCAAGCACTCTTACCTGCTGAGCCACCGTGGCCCGCCCTCTGTGCTAGGCTTTTCATAGATATTAAACATGTATTAACTTCACTTCTTTGATTTCATAAAAAGTGTCCAAAGTCACAAAGAGAGTAAGTGGCAGAATTGGTGTTCTGTTACATCTGACTGCAAAGACGAAATTGTAAACTGAAAGGTACAGTTCCCTGAGATAGCCCAGCTATCTTAACTAGGGAAAGGAGAGGATCAGTTTTTATTTTAAATATTTACACTTCCAGTAAATCAGATACAGCAAGAAAAGCTCAACCTGAAAAGCCTAAGGAAATGTCACATTATATAATTTCACTCATATTACCAGGTGGTTGCCTCTTTTCAAATGAACCCTAGTGCATTTGCCATGGTTAAGGGTAATAATTTCAAGGTAATTTCTTTGGGGTCCAAGTGAGCTATTTTGCTGTACATTTAGCTGGTAGTTATTTCACTGGCAGTTAAGAGGCTCTATGAGATTGTGTAATAGAGGCTCATTAAAATTAAAGACTGTGACTCCATGTGCCCCAGGACAGCCTTAAGGGAACACTAATTTGTTCAACATTTACCATTAAGTCATTAAAAACATACTGATTCAGGCAGGGCCTCATGTCTTACACACTGAGTTTAGAGCTTTAATGTCCTATCAGGTATTATTTTGCAATTTCAGTTCATTTCCATTCTTAAGTCACAGTTTGCACTGGCAGGGTTTGAAGGGATTTCATCAGCCTGTTTATATTTGGGGGATGAAATAGAGAAGCTCAAGATGGAACAAAGAAGAAAGAAATGAATGTTGTCGATTATTTCTGACCAAATGCAGAGGCTGGAGCCCCATCTCTTGGAATGGAGGAACACAGGGCCAAGTTGGGCATTGCCTTAGCTGGGAGGGGGTAGTTTTTTGGGTTTTAGCCAAGGCCCCGAGATTTCTTGTCCCCTTAACTTACACCTAATTTTAGGTGATACTTGGAATTGGCTCAGAGATATTCAATTTATAGAATACCATCCTGATGAATGTTTAAAGGCTACACCTGAGCACAGGCCAGTGTAATGTGGTAGTAGGTATGAAAAGTAATTATCAGCTAATTTCATACCTCTTCTCTCTCTCCCAATTCCTCTCAAATTGGAAAATCCTACAGATTTCAAAAGAAGACATAGTTTAAAGAGCAGAGACCATATCTTTCTCTCACATTTGAATCTCCTTTTGATTTGGGAGTTAGTAGATGGGGGGGGGGCAGGGTAGGAGGACCATACACTATTGATAACTGGAAAGGGCAGGAATCAACTCAACCCAGTATCAAGATAGACTCATCTACATGCTTTCCACACTTTCTTGGGTCCAGAAACACTTTGCTCCCATCAATGGAGGGGACACAAAATAAAATTAGGTGAGAGTCAGAGATAAAAAGTAGAGTTAATTGTAAATCTGCCACCAGACGGACTGTCCCTCTTCCTCCTTTGGCTCGACTGTAACTCTGAGGACAAGGACTCTATCCTATTCACTTCTCCTTGCCAAGGAACTTGCACAGTGCCTGATACAACATATGCTTGTTAAACAAACATTGATCAGTGGGAAGTATACCTGATATAAGAGACCAGGGGATAACATCTCAGCTCTAAACTTCTGGGTATTTCTTTTTCTGCAGATTATCTAGTCAATCTACCTGTCAATTTAGGATGCACGTTAAATGGTGCACATTAAATATTTACTAAATAGACCAAAATTGGCAGCTGTATATCTGTGTATGTTTAAGGTATGGGAATGGTAGCTTTTATTTCTATTATAACTTCTGTTCTTAGCACTATGCATGACTAAATTGGCTGAAGCCACCATAGAATTCTATGGCCATAGGTTTACATGAGTAAACTTGACTTCATCCTTGTTAGGTTAGTCTACTGCTGAACCTCTATGCACTAGAACACTCCCCATTACTTTGGGAGCCTTGAGTTGAGCATAACCCATGGCTGAGAACCATGAGCACATCATTGTGGGGACTACCACGCCAGCTTCTTCTCAATCTATACTGTCAGGCCATATGACTATCTTTCCAATTCTTAGAACAATCATGGTTGCTGATGGTAGGCTGCCATCTGGAAAGATGATGGTTAGAGGTCACATTGCTTTCTACTTTAATTTGTTTGGGGCCTAAACTCCTCATATACACTGCTGACAATAAAGATACTTTAGGAGAGAAAGAGGCCAAGAAACACTCTCCCCTATAACAGAACCATGGAATAAATGAGAAATGGCCAGGCTTTTATAATTGAGATAGTGATGAATGTGTTGCCTTCTTCAGAGAGATGAGGAAGGACTGTGAGTCTTGCTTTCCTTTCAAGGGTCACTAAAATGTCTCCTAGATTTCTGGTGTGAGATAGGAGGCATGGTCTGGGGGAGTGAATCAGTCTGGGAGGCAGGTTCTGTCTCTGCCCCTGTGGCTTGTTAAAATAGCAAGCCATCCTTGTTGAGTTAGTGTACTGCTGAACCTGTGTGCACTAGAACACTCCCCATTACTTTGGGAGTGTTGAGCATACTTGAGTTGAGCATAGCCTGTGGCTGAGAACCATGAGCCCATCGTTGTGGGGACTACCATGCCAGCTTCTTCTCAATCTATACTGCAGGCCATGTGGCTATCTTTCCAATTCTTAGAACAATCATGGTTGCTGATGATTAACAAGCTGCAAAGCCTCCTGAGCTTCAGTCCCCCTGTTTCTAAAATGAGGAGGTTGAATCAGATAATGCTCCAGGTTTCTTTGATTGAAAATGTCTTGATACTATAGAGCTGAAGAGTATTATTTGCCCCAGATCCTCAGGTTTGAGAAGCTCTTCTATGCCAAAACACAGGTTGAGGGTATTGCTTTGTAAAGCATTCCTTTAGGTCAGTATTCCACCTTGGTCGATCCTGGTGATGGACGGAGGGTGGGAAGAAGGGTCACCTTCCCTATAAGGTAATGCTTAGTTATCTCACTTTCAATTTCAGGTCTCAGCCTGTTAAAACAATTGCAGCCTTTGCCATACGCATTTGAACATCTCAGCAAATTTGACTCCCAACATTCAGCCTTGAAAAAGTGCTTATGTAGAGGTCAGTTTCAGTCAGGGGCTTTCAAACAAGGAGGGGTCTTAGTGATATCTAGTTTACTGCCTTCTTTTCACAAATGTAGAAGGAGCTGAGCCCCAGAGAAAGTTAATGATCTTTCCATGTCTGGAGACTAGATGTGATAGTATCGGCCATGCAACAATAATAAAATCACAAGGAATGTTCTTTTCCAGAAATGCTTTATGCTTGAGAAACAAAGGATTTAAGAGACATCTTTCTTGGCTATAAATATACATTATTTCTCTTTCAGATATGTCAGGAGGTTTCATTATGGCTTGATGAGCGATTTGAAAATGAGAGGTATTGCGAGTACTTATTACTTATTGTCATTATGTCATCATTATTATGGTAATGTAATCAGTAAAATATATCTGCCTCTTAAAGTCTGGTGCAATTGAAATCTTGTGGTATTGATGTTATTAAAAGAATTAGTGAACCTATTAGGTGATTTATGTTTTGTATCAAAAATTTCTCAAAATAATAAAAAAAAAATTAGCCTTCAAACGTAGATCTATTTTCTTTAGTCTAATACTCCACCTACTGGAAAAACACTGAATATTATTTAAAGCATCAGATTTTAAAAAAAAAAGAAAGAAAACTGATTTTGTATCAATAAATCTGTATATATTTATAAACATTCCATGAATGAGAACTACTCATTGCACAGCTGATAAAGTCCTTCTTTAAAAACCTTAATTTCAATGGCATTTACAGCATGAATAGTCCAAACACTAGAAAGATTTTTCAAAATATCCGGTCAGAAAAAATGTAGGTTATATGTATTTGACTTGCTATGGGAATTCAGAAGATGATTATAAAGGATTAAAAATAGAAGTCGGAACCAATACCTAGTAATTATACTTCAAATTACCTTCTTAGAATTTTGGCATGAGAATAGGTCATGCTTTTCATATATGTTTATATTTAAAATCACTTTTAAGAACATTAAGACCATCAGCTTTAATCATTTTGACAATTTACATAATGAGCATCAATTAATTCATCTTATATAACATATTTTCCTTAAGCGCTTAGGGAAAAACACAACATTTTGACAAATTGTAAAACGACTTACCAGGAGTAAGGAAAAACAAACAAATGGATAGAAAAATGGAAGAAGAAAACAAAGAACAGAAATAAAAAATAAAATTGGGGGTGAACATTAAAAAATACAACGTTGCTAACACTGCATAATGCTAAGGCTAATTTTTTTTATTAATTAGATGAAAAGAACAAAGAAATAGGAACAAGAACAATTGTGAGAAAGTGTAGACATGACAAATACGATTGTGTTCCTTTTTTTTTTTGGTCTTGATTAGCCCCTGTAATCTTGATTTGTCAAGGATGTGTTCTCAGGGCTGTTTCAATTTGATTCCTAGTGGATACCTGGGTGAGTTGTGTAGGGGAAGTTTTAATAGAGCCATTAATAAAAATGATGTATTGGGAAATGTCCAGGGCATCTACAGAAAGGGAAACTTCTAGTGTGGTGAGTGTGAGTACTGAGGAGGTTACCCTGTGTATCTACTGAGGTTGGGACTGCTCATTGGAGGAGGTGGTTATTCAGATTGTCAAGTTCTTAACACGGGCCCTCGCTGTGACTGTATGTAGATACAAGGTCTTTATGTGAAGATGTGCCATTCCCAAAAGTATGCAGCTAGTTAAATCTCAGGAAGTGAGCAGATGCCCACATTAGCTGGGGACATCTTGCCTCTGTGGCCTCCTGAGATGGTTATACTAGCCCAGCAACATGCTTTCCTGCAGGCAGCCCGAGACCCATGTGAGTGGTCATCACAGGGCAACCTGATTGCCGAGGGGGATTGGTCCCTGCGGGAGAAGGAAGACCTCGGCACCAGAAACAAGCCACCCCTCTGATCATATCTCCCCCTAGCTGGTAGTTTTTTTTTTACGTGGGCAGGCACCAGAAATCGAACTTGGGTCTCCGGCATGGCAGGCGAGAATTCTGCCTGCTGAGCCACTGCGGCCCACGCTAGCTGGTAGTTTTTCAATTAACCACCTGACTCCTAAGTAATACCAGGACTTTCATACGCTTTTCACTCCAGTTACCTTGTGAATTGGGACTGGAGTTATGGTAAAGATGTATATACGAATATGTTACCAGCAGGTTTCAAGGTACTTGGACTCTTGTTCAAAAAATAAGATTTAGAAAATAGTGAAGGAATAATATTATCAAAAATACATGAAAACTGAATACAAAATATTACAACCAATTCTAAAATGTATGATGGAAGATAACTTGGTTTAGTACCTAGAGAGAAGACATTGAAGAGGGAATATATAAACCAGTTCTCAGAGATTACAAGCAATTTCTCTATAAGGAGTGAAGTGATTACCTCACTGGACCTTAGGATGTGCTTTGAGGAGAAATGGGGGATGACAATGGAAGGTAAAGAGAAGATAGATCACGGAAGACATTGAATGCCAGGGTGCAAAGTTTAGATTTGATCTGAAAATGGCTGGGATTCAGGTTTTTATTTTTCTTTGATCCTAATGTGGCATATCTTTCCCCATTCATTCACCCTCAACTTTTTTATTGTTATTGTTCTTTGTCACATAACTTGTATTTTTTTTTTTTTATAAGGAGGATAAATCCCATTAGGAGGAAGGGTTTTGTGTCTGCTGATCACCTGACTGTTTTGGATCTGCAAGTTTGGGCCCTGTTTGGGCAGTCAACTTGTTGTTGACTTTTCTACATAACAGCTGGGGAGACCTGTAGATGGGTGAGGAGGGTGGTGGGGAGTCAAGGGAAAGGAATCAGAGGTAAAGCAGAAAACCGAACACTGGCGTAAAAGGCTTGTGAGAAATATGAGAGAGAGATGGATAAAATTACTATTGAGGACACAAATTATCTAATAGGTGACATTAAGAGGTTAGTAGTTCAATATGCTACATACCACTCCCTGTGACATTGGAATCTTCAATAAAACTATTCAGTGACTACTTTAAGTGTTTGTACACCAAAGAGGCTGCTGGGTTCCATTTTGGGTGGATATGCTGTGGATCAGAGAGAAAGCATCCACAGGAGAAAGAGCCAAGAAAATAAAAGAGAACCCGGGAAATCTGCAGAGATACTGGAGAAAGTTTTAGACTTCCATCAGTGAGTAAAGGTTGGTAAACATCTTGATTCCAAAGGAATCTTTGCATCTTGATTGCAAAGATCCTAAAGGAATGGAGGATACCAGTTCACATCTGGTTTCTCTGGGATTCAACCATGTGGTAGGTATGTTTGGGGGCCAAGTGCCCCAGGATTTTTCTCCTTTAGCTACTGAAGATCCTCTTGAGAAAAAATTCATTTTAAGGATGAGAGAGTCTGGGTGCAAAAACTGAGTTCAAAGACATGGGGTAAGGTGACTCTGAGCCTGCAAGAAGGAGGAAACTGACATTTAATTTCCAAATTGGTTCTTCTTGGGTGGCTCAGAGGCAGAAGAGTGGCTCAGAGGCAGAATTCTTGCCTGCCATGCTGGAGACCTGGGTTCGTTTCCTGGTGCCTGCCCATGTAGAAAAAAAAAAAAAAGGATCTATTCAATCACAGGGGCTTATTAGCTTACCTGTTATAACTGGAACACCATTTATGTTCGTGTGGGAGGTTTGGTGGGGGTGAGATGGTACTGCAGAGGAAGAACACGGCAAATGGTCTGGAAGGGAAGTTACCTTGATTACCTGGATCACAAGAGGAAGAGAACATGCATCCTACCTGTGCCCTGCAGGCCTCTATGTTGGGACCTGGTGCAGATGGATGGAACTGTAGTAATACAATACAGTTGGGACCTCTGCAGAATGGATAAAGGAAGAACACCCATCCAAGCCAGGTAAATGGTGATGCCCGCTGGCATTTGGGCAGAAAATGTATCTGAATCTCAGAAGGGACCACCAATTCCTGGAGTTATTACTTAGAAACGAACATATCTAGGGGTTGAGAACCTGTTAGAGTCACCATTGTCACTCTGTGCCAAGGGAAAGCTATGTAGATGAGTGGTTATGGCCAATTAAGATGGGGAGGACAGTGTCAGCAGAAGTATTCATGTAAGCAGGGATCTGTTTACCCACTCCTACACCCCACCCAGAAGAGACACTTAGGAAAGAGGGAGAGAAGTTTTTCTTAAAAAAAAAGTATGTAGGAGCAGCTTCTATGAGGTTAGGCCCATAGATTTACCTGGAGATATGGAGAAAGAGTGGGGGAGAGAAATTGGAATTTAACAGAGTAATGAATTTAACACTTGGTACCAGGATTTGAAAAATAAAACCATTTCCAATTTATATCTGAATGAATTGAGTATATTCACTAACCCTTTTAAAATCACACTGCTTATGATTTAAAAATGACCTTTTAGACACTTAATCCAAAAAATTAAAATTGAATTATTATTCTCTGTGTTCATCTAAAGTTACCAGGTATTAAAGAAATCCATTAGCATACTTGCTCCCTCGTCCTTGCTGCCTTATACCTCCGCAAATTAAAACTAGGAGTGTTTCTTTTGTTATCAGTCTGATCACCTTTCTAAAAAAAAAAAACTTTACAATTACCAGAAAGACCTAAACACATTGAGCCTTTGTTGTGTGTCTGTATAAAACAGGTAAAGAAACCTGTTCAATGGCTTGACAGGCTTGGAAGGTAAACTAATGATAGAAGTAGGATTAAAAAAAATAGATATGAATAGGTTAGAATCTGTGAATAAAACGAAGATGAGATTCAACAAAGTCCTCACAGGGCTGGGTTTAGTTTCAAAACTATCAAAATGTGTCAGTCAGAGCCTCAGGAAAGAGTCGGCTCACTCAAACATTGGTTAATTGAAGAGAGGTTAATGGAAGGACAGTCCACTGAGCTGAAGGTAGGGTTAAGGAAACCAAGAGGGGATGTGGAAACACCCAGGGACTAACCATGGTTGAAGCCACTACTATCTCTAGACCTAAAAGGGTAAGGGGGTGGGGAACTGCAAAAGGAACGCCATGACAACTGGGTCATGAAAAGGGGCTGCCAGGAGATGTGGCTGTAGGTAGGGGGTCAGAGCCACTGCCAAACAGAAAGGAAGCAGGGCAGTGGTGGGGACAATGTAGACCCTGATTTGTCTTACATTTCACCCTCCATTTCCCTGCCAGTGCCTCACTTAAGCCAGAGGTAAGGAAGCCCAAAGAGGTCAGCCCTTTGGGCCAGAAAAAGGTGAGAATGAATGGAGAGAGGCCAATAGAGAATAACCTGCCCTCACTGGATGGGAGAAAATTTGCTTGAGAGCATATCTTGTGAAAGAAATCTGGAGGAACACTATGGGTTTAATTATTCCTTCATTAAATCTTTATTAAATGCCCACTCTGTGCTTTGTACTATTCTAGGTACTTGGCATCCATCAGCAAACAAAACAACAAAAATCCTTGTCCTCATGTGGTTTCCTTTCTAGTACAGGGAGAGACAGAAGAAAAATCAGTGATATAATATGGTAGAAGATGATAAATGCTGTGCTCTTCCCCTAACATTAGAGCAAAAAAAAGGGATTTGGAGTGAAGAGGAGGATCAAAATGCAACCTTAAATAAGGTGGTACTGGATCCTGTTTATCAAGGGGAAATAGGACTGTTACTATACAAAGGAGATAAAGAAAAGTATGCTTAGAATTCAGGAAATCCTTTAGGTCATTTCCTAGTACTGCCATGCTCTGTGCTTAAAGTTTGTGAACTGCAAAGCCCAATGGCCTAAACGCTTCAGAAATGAAGGTTTGGGTCAACCTACCAGGAAAATAACCAGGATCAGCTGAAACGCTTGCTAAGGGTAAAGAAAATATGGACTGGGTGGTAAAAGAAGTTGGTTATAAATGCCAGCTATGACCACATGACAAGTTGCAGAAATGAAGACTGTAATGATTATGAGTATTTCTTCCTTGTTTTTTTTAATGAATATGTTTGTGCATATGCATAAAGCAAATATCTTTATTTTTTCCTCTCTCTTGTCCCCTTATATAACATAATTTGTTTTTACTTTATGTCACGGAATTTAAGCTACTGGATATCAAGTTTAAGACTGAATATAATCCAAGGGCTTGCATCCACCTTTGGGAAAAGGGTTACTGCATTTCCAGTTGTACACAGGGCAGCTGAATTACGTTAGGTGAACGTATGACTTCGTTATTGTCTCTATTCAGAGATTAAGTATGGTTTAAGGAGATGTGTGTGGGCGCCAACTTGACAAGGGGTGGACTGTCGTGTTAATCTGATGTGTCTTCTTGGCCTGATTATGGTGCCTAATTGCTTGGTCAAATAAGAACTGGCCTGATTGTTACTATGAGGGTATTTCATAGATTTAAATCACTAATCAGTCAACTGCATCTATGACTAATTACACCTGCAATTAACAAAGGAGATTGCTTCAACAGTGAGAGAAGGCTCATCCCATTAGTTGGAGACCTTAAAAGGGATGACTGAGAATTTCACAGTCAGAAAGGAGAATTTCTATTTCTACTTCAACCAGCCAGCTTCTCCTGGAGAATTTGTCACCGCTGAGTTCCCAGATCGCAGCCTGCCCTGTGGTATTTGGACTTGCCAATCCCTATGATCACATGAGCAAATTCCTACCATAAATCTCATAATATTTACATATACATATCCTGTTGGTTCTACTTTTTCTGGGAACTCTGGCTGAGACAGGTCAGGGTAGACTTACTGAGTAAAGGAGATTTTAGCAAAGACTTGAAGGATATGAGAAAAAGAGTTAAATCTGCAGATATCGGGGAAAGACCATTCCAGGCAAAGAGACTAACCAGGGAAAATTCCCCTAAGGTGGGAGACTGTCTGCCTTGGTAGAGAAACATAGAAGAAGTCTGTGTGACTAAATGCAATGAACAAGGGGAAGAGAGTATGAGATGGGGGTAGATAGAGAGTAGATGTGGTGGAAATTCATGTAGGGTCTTGCAGGCAATTATAAAGACTTTGGCTATTCCTCTGAGAGAAATGAAGACCATTAGAGGATTTTGAACAGAGGAGTGACAAGGTCTGACTTACATTTTAAAAGGGTCACTGAGGCTGATGTTTAGAGAATATTCTGTATGGTACAAAGAAGGAGGTACAGAGTCCAGTGAGGAGGCTCTTGCAGAGGAGATGTGATGGAGGCTTAGGCCAGTGCAGCAGCTGCGGAAGTGGTGAGAAGTGGTCAGAATTGGAATGATTTTAAGGTAGTGCCAATATGATTTCCTGGCAGATGTGATGTGAGGTGTGAGTGATATTCCAGTGACATTTCAAGGTTCTAAACCTGAGCTTAAAACTCAGTTGATGGTATAACCAAATGGAGAAGTCCAGTAGTCTGATGTATGAGTCCAGAGTTCAGTGAGAGAGTTGGGTTGAGAACATAATTTGGGAATTTTGGGCTTACAGATAAAATTTAAAACCATAATATTGGATGAGATCAGCAAGGGTGTGAATAAAAACACAAGAGAAAAGGATGTGCCAAAGAAAAAATCTATACCAGACAATGTGAAACAGGCAAGGAGGACTTTATTCAATACTATATAAAAGAGAGAAGAGAAAGACCAGAAGGCTACCACAATAAGGGAGAGAGAGAGAGAGGGCTTAACTTCCCCGAAGCAGAGGGCAGGAGAGTTTTTAAGGGCTGGAATGAGCTAATGGAAGAATACTAGGCAGGGAGTTCAAGCAATGGGGTGTGTCCATTATATGATCTTATCTCCTGAGTTTACTGTCAAGGTTAGTTGGAACGTGTTCTATCCAGATTCTGTAAGGGCTAAGGAGAGGGAGGTCAGGGGCCGAGAGACCGGGAGAAGTCTGCTAAAGTTTGGAAACACTATGGAGAAGTTAAGGCTGTCTTAGTCAGTTACACAGTGGGTGGAAGTCTCTTAACCTGTGCTGTTTGCTAGGATTACTGGGTTCAGGTGAAATTCAACACTGTCAGTCCAAAGTGAGCCTCGACGCATGCCAACTGAGACTTCCCAGCTGAGGCGAGGAAGAAGAACAGGCAAAGAAGACTGAGCAGAAGGGACCAATGAGGTAGGAGGAAAGCAGGAAGAGTGTGGTGTCCTGAAAGTCAAGTTCAGGATTAAATATCATATTTAAATATGTTATTAAATATTGCCTTTAAATCAAGTACTGTGAGAACTGAAAATTAAACATTGGATTTAGTAGTGAGAAGGTCACTGATGACCTTGATTAGAGTAGCCTGAGGGGAGTGGTGAGTAAAAGCCCAATTGGGAGCAGATAAAAGAGGAAATGGTGGAAGAAAATATTTGCAATATAAGCATCTGGTAAAGGAATTATAGTTAGAATCTCTAAAGAGCACTTACAGCTTAATAATAAGTAAGAAAACAACCCGATATAAAAAAGGCAAAAGGCTTAAACAGACACTTCACAAAAGAAGATATACCACTGGTAATAAGTGCATGACAGGATACTTAACATCACTAGGCAGCAGGGAAATGAAAACTAAAATCAAAATGAGATCACACTCCATACTCACTTGAATGTCTAAAATTAAAATGATTGACAATACCAAGTATTGGTTCGTACATGGAGAAACTTAACCCTCCTGCTCTGCTGGAGGGAATATAAATAGAAAACAATATGGCAGTTTCTTATAAGGTTAAACATACCCTTAAAACCTATCAGTTCCATTCCTAGATATGCACTCAAGAGAAATGAAAGACTTATGCCCATAACACACATACACACACACACACATTTTCATAACAGGTTTATCCATAATATACCCAAATTCGTAAGTCACCAAAAGGTAAATGAATAAACTGCAATATGTTCATAAACGTAATATTACTCATCAGTGAAAAGAAATGAACGACAGACACAGGCAGCAGCACCAAGGATGAATCTCAGAACCATTATGCAAAGGGAAAGAAGCCAGACATAAAAGACTACATACTCTGATTCCATTTAGATGAAGTTATAGAACAGTTTAACGTAATCTGCAGTGATAGGAACTTGGTCAGTGATTGTCTGGGGCAGCAACTGGTGGGAATTGACTGGGAAAGGACACAGGTCACCTTCTGGGAGTAATAGAAATGCTCTAAATCTTGATAGTGGGATACGTTAAATGCATACATACATTTAAAAAAATTCATCATTTCACAGATGTTATTGTGTAAAATTTACCTTTCAATTGTTTGGGGAAAAAAAGAGAGAAAATGGGAGAAGTTGAACTGGAACAGAGCATAGACAACTATTTCCAAGAAAAATAAAGAAACGGGGTAAATGGGGTCCAGAGAAAGTTTTGCTTCATGATGAAAGGAAAAGCATGTTTGTTTGCTGATGGGAATGAGCCAGTAGAGAAAGAAGTTAGAGAACTGCTGTAGCAATGTCTTTGGGTAGACAAAATGGTTTAGTAAAAAAGTGGAGGGAATGGCTTATCACAAATATTTGCAATTTACTTTTTATAGATTGTAAGGTAGAACTTAAGTAGACAATCATCATTGTTCTCATAACTAGGGAAGGAGGTAGAAAAGGATGTTATCGCTAGATATGGGGAAACTGAGGCACACGAGGACGTTTGTGTCCTATTCAAGTCCACAGAGTTAGTATGGGCAATTTATCATGCTAAGTGTAGTTAGAAAGAAAATGTCCTGACTCCCTTGGAGTCTAAGACTCTCTTTCACTATAGCTTAATTCTGTGTTTGTTATTTAAAAAAAAATGAAACTGTGCTTTCTATCATTATCATCTCCCCTAACTCACGGAACTAATGATTTTTCCTAAGTAAAAGGCATTCATTGATCAATGATTCTTTGTCAGGTGATGTTCTAAAATACTGAGAGAAATTTTAAATGCTATATGTCTAATCACACAAATGTTAAGGGCTTTACGATTCTAAACCTACTTTAAGAAACAACATGTGCTCCTTTATTGGCTGGCCCTCTGGTTTTATAGGTTTGCTTGAATTGTGATTGTGAAATGATTCTCATATGTGGGAGGTTTAAGTAAAGCAACTCTAGGTGCTTTTACTTTATTGATTTTTTAAAATGTACTGGCTTCAGTATTTAAATGAGTGGGTTTTCTTTACTGGTCTTTTAATAAAGCTTAAGTCTACCTGGTTCCTTTTTCAATGACAACACTGTAATGGCAGAAATAAACTAATAAAAAAGACGAACTCATTTTATGTGGTTGAAAAGTTTACATTTTGATTGATTTTAACTGTATTATAGTTGAAGTCCTTGATATTATTAAAAAAAATCTCAGCAAGCACACATCCTTTTTAATACAGTGACTCTATTGCTATTACTTAGCCCGTAATTTTTGGCAGAAATAACAATATTCAGGATGGAGCCTAAAAATTGGCATTATCGGGGAGGACTGATACCTGCACTCTTCAAATTCTATTCCAGGAGAAAGAGGAGTAAGGTATATTAAAAAAATTGTTATATTATGTAGAAGCTTCAGAATTTGGGGCAAAAGCTTTAATTGATGATCTGTTCTGCTGGCTGATAGAAAGCTGTAAAGCCCCACTCCCCGGAAACACCAGAGCTTTCAAACACTGTGTTTGGAGTCTGATCCAAGGAGCAGAACAGGGAGAATTTAGTACTGATGGTGAGGAACGGAAACTAGGAAAGACTAGGAGTAGTGATGAGAAAAGATAAGGACATTTACTCCTCCTCAGGTGACCTGCCTTTGTGTACTCTGCTTATAACCTAGACTACTAGGGTATGCATAACAGGGTGTGTATACACGCGCACACACACACACACATAGATATATGGTGTTAGTGTGTGTGCATGTATGTGTGCTACACCTATAAACAAAATGACTGAGATAATTCTCAGCCCAGAAGTCTGGACTTGTACCATGCATTTAAATCTACTCCAGAAAAGGCTTGGGTGAATCTCTGGATCTTCAACTTCATGGTGACCCCACCCACTCTTTACTTTGTGCAAATCCTAGCTCTTTTTAAATCAGTTGTCTACAAAGGTCTAGCTCCTGACATTCTGTCTAAGTGTCCTTGACAATCTTGAGAAGAAAGAATATGTAGCTGAAAAAATTTTGGAGAAGAAGGGAAAGTGCAGAGAATTTCCTAGGGAGTAGAAAAAGTTTGGCCCTCCTTTTCCTCTGGGGTAGCAGCTAACATTTCTTGGAAGTCTATTCCAGGTCAGATCCTGCTTTGGGCGCCTATAATTTCAATTAATCTGTGCAACAACCCTGTGGGCACACACATTTATTTACTCCACATTATAGTTGAGGAAATCTAAGCCCAGAGGTGAAGTTCCATTAAGAGGACATTAAAAAACAAACAAACAAAAAAAGGGGATGCAAGCGTCTTTCAGTAGTAGAATTCTCGCTTGCCATGTTGGAGACCTGGGTTCGATTTCTGGCCCGTGCACACTTCCCAAAACAAACAAGCAAACAAACAAAAAACCAACCAAACAAACATTCAACAAATGGTGCTGCCATAACGGGATACTCATGTGGAAAAAGAAGGAAATGTGACCCCTGCCATACAGCATACAAAAAAACAAAAAACAAAAACAAATAAACAAAAAACCACAACAAAAAATAGAGGACATAGTGCTCCTAAGTAGTATAGCTCAGAGGTCTGTGGGTCTGCAAAGCCCAAGGTTTTCCACTGTGCGAGCCTGAATCTGGGGCCACAGCAGAGCTATGTCACTGTGATGCCCGCAGCAAATGAGCCAAAAATCCTGGGAATGAGCAGAGAGCAGAGCCACTGCAGTGTTGCCTCTGGCTTATGCCCTTCCTGCCCCCATTTTTTTACTACATTTCTTTGATCAGTTCTTATTTGTAAGAAGCTGTCCCTCTTTTCCATCCAACTGTAGTAACAGGACATGTGGACAGAGATGGTCCTGAAGATGAACACTGTCAATTATTAACCTGGCTACCACTCTTCATTTCTGGTGTTCAGCTGTTGGGGTTAAGTACACAAACATTGGTAGAGGCTACGGGGTTAATAATCCAGATCTTAGTATCCCTTTCACAGAAGAACAGGGGTCAGATTTGTAGAGTAGGCTAGTTTCTACTGTCAGTTCTCACAGTCTAATGCCTCCTGGTGGCCTGGGTGACAGTATCAGAAGGGATGTTTGAATAGATGGACAGTCATTTACTCAATTGCTCTATTTATTTCTTACTTTAATGTCCTATGTGATTCATTTTTTTCCCTCCACCTTTGAATCATCAGCCCAGACCCTCTCTTCCATGCACAAAAAGTTCTCAATTTGCATATTATTATCCCCTCCAACATTTTGATCATATTTCCCCATCTCAAGGATATTAGAGTAGGGCTAATTTTTTTTTTGTTCACTAAGTGATTACTGGAATTAAATATACTTTAGAAAGCAGAAAGAATGTATGTACTTTCAAATGGGCCAAGTTCATGGTCGGTACTCAGAATCCATTATTTATAAGCTGCATTCATTCATCGAGTCCTTCACTCAGCTAATACTTCTTGAGGACCTCCCATACGCACAGAGCTCAGTGTCAGAGCTGTGAGATGGGCAAGTGTACAGAAAAATCCCTGGAATGTTCCTGTTGAACGCAATAGCAAGCCTCCATTTATATAAGCAACTCCAAGTCCCACTGCCTTCGTAGTACTTCATATCAGATGCAAACACAAATGTAATAACCTTGACTGCAGCTGATGAGTGTTATAGAAACCACATCTAAGCTAGTTTCAGTTAGAAACTGATTGTGGCTAATTACCACTAGAGGGCATTTTAACATTAGTTCAGAACCTGCTCCTGGCACAGAGAATACGGTCCATTAAAATCCTCAAGCTCAATAATAGCACTGACTTCACCTTCTTCTGAGATGGGCAGCGTGTAGCCCCTTCAGAACCACGGACCACATGTTGCAAGACATTTATTTTTCAGATAGAAGATAAATTTATTTGAGATAGGAACCTGCTTTCAGTTACCAGTGCATGAGAAACAACGTGCTCTGCCTATTGTACTAAAAAATAGCTTCAAGAATTACAAACTTTGAGAGTGATTTTAGTGCACTGTAGATGGATATAACAATATAATGCCTCACAGATTGGACTTTAGTTTTCATACCAGACAAAATAGAACTCCAGGAACCTTATCTTCTTTCTTGAGAGATGATTTACGTTCTTAATGTGCAAGGGGAAAAATGAACTCTCCAACCTTGAGCTCATAAGCTTTGGATGTATTCTGGAAAAGGAAGGAGAGAACTGACATCTCAAACCCTAAACTAGATCAGAAATTGCATTGCAACTGCTTTCCCACTGAGCTATAAGAAATGTAAAGTGAAGTAAACACATTTTTCTGGAGTGTAGGAATGGAGGTCCTGTCTAGGCTTGGAGTGCATAATTCATTTGCAGATGAAATTGCTTTGGAAAGAAATGAAAAACTTGGAAGTGTTGACATATTCATTACGAGTCTTTTTCGGTTTCAAGTCAGATGGGTTTGATAGCTTAGAACTTATTTTTTTCTTACATTCTTCTGTATAATATTTATGAATTTTTATGATTTGCAGAAGAGCAAATTATTGAATCCCTGTAGTTCTCTCCCACATTTTCTCTCCCATTCTCCACATGTAACCCCCCCCCCCCCCCCCCCAGAAAATCCACTTACTCTTTAAGAAATGGCTCAAATGCCTGTGTGAGTCTTTTCTTATCCATTCTCCCTATCCCCACTGTGGGAGGATTAATTTTCCCCTACTCCTGTGCTTCCATGCACAGGTTTATACTTCGGTTGGCACTTGACTCATGTTTGTGTGATTCATGGTCTCTACTGCAGACTGTCGGTTCCCAAAGGCTCCAGATACACCACATGCAGTGAACATACTAGGTACTGGGACATGCCTGATGGGTTGAACTATCAATCAATGCAATGGGAAACTCAGTCTAAAGACCCCACTGATAATGACCCTGATAGCTGCTATCTTAGTTTATCCTTTTAGGAAAGAAAAGGGAATGGGGAAGGAAGGAAACTAGCATTCTACTGGGCAATAGACTATGCTAGATGTTTTTTTTTTTTCTTTCTTTGCAAGGGCAGGTACCGGGAATCGAACCCGGGTCTCCAGCACAGCAGGCAAGAACTCTACTTGCTGAGACACTGTGGCCCACCCTATGCTAGATGTTTTTGTGTGTTATTTCCATTTAATCTATCTAAATCCCATTTAAATAGGTGGCCTTATTCTCACTTTATAACAATGAGACAGAGATTTTGGTAATTTACCAGAGAACACAAAACTATTAAGTGCAGGAGCCTGTCCATAAGGACTCCTTTTTATTTGTCTTAGTAACAACCACTTAATTCAACAATCCCAATCCATGGGGACTGAGTTCATTCTGAGATCATTCTCAAAGGGAAATCTTGGCTTTATGTGCCTTATTGCCAGACTAAACTGCTAATGTTCTTTTCTGTTTTATTCCCTTTCTATTATTTTCATGTTGAAACTCAGACCAACTAATTAAAGTCTCTCCCAGAGGAAGGTTAGGTGGCACAGGTTTCTACTATCTGAAGAAATGTTTATCTCCTCTTCTAGAATTTATATTAGTTCCTTGAGGTTCAAAGACATATTTTGTTCATCTTTATGAAACACCCCTCTGTTCTAGTCTGCTAGCTGCTGGAATGCAATATACCAGGAACAGAATGGTTTTTAAAAGGGGGAATTTAATAAGTTGCTAGTTTACAGTTCTAAGGCCAAGAAAATGTCCCAATTAAAGCAAGTCTGTAGAAATGTCCAATCTAAGGTATCCAGGGACAGATACCTAGGTTCAAGAAGGCCAATGAACAGGGTTTCTTTCTCAAGTGGAAGGACACTTGGTGAACATGGTCAGGGTTCCTCTCTCATCTGGAAGGCACATGGCGAACATGGCATCATCTCCTAGCTTCTTCTCCTGGCTTCCTGTTTCATGAAGCTCCCCGGAAGGCATTTTCCTTCTTCATCTTCAAAGGTCGCTGGTTCATGGACTCTCTGCTTCGTGGTATTGCAGCATTCTCTACTCTTCTGAATCTCTCATTCTCCAAAATGTTTCCTCTTTTATAGGACTCTAGTAAACTTATCAAGACCCACCCAAATGGGTGGAGGCATGCTGTCACCAAATCCAGTTGGTTGTTAACCACTCTTGGTTAAATCACATCTCCAGGGAGATGATCTGATTACAGTTTCAAACATACAGTATTGAATAGGGATTATTCTACCTTTATGAAATCAGATTTTGATTAAAACATGGCTTTTCTAGGGTCCAAGCATCCTCTCAAACCAGCACACCCTCTATCCTGCCAAATCATCAGTGTCTACTTGAATTTCATTCATATGGTAATAGCAAATATTTGTTTTTCTCAAATCATTTTGCATGAGGTTGAATTAATTTTAAATGTACTTCACATTTGTAAGTTGTCTTAGGGAATGGTATTGAAGACCACCTGATTTTTATCCAGGTCAGACTTAAGGAATGGTTGCTGTTTGGAACTTTCCCACCATGTGGTGAGCTAGTGGAACTTTATCCGTGTTCCACTAAAGAGTAAAGAGATAAAGCCAATTAGATATCATCACACTAAATTCTTAGTGACCCTCATTTTTTTTTTTTTACTTTTTATTTTGAAACAGATTCAAACTTAAAGGAAAGTTGCAAAAATAATACATACTCCATATAGAGATCTCCAATATACCCCCAATCCCTTGTTTTAACATTTTGCCACCTTCACCTTTCTTCCTCTTTCTTTCCCCTCTTTTCTCCTTCTCTCCCTCTCCCCTTCCCTTCATATCATTTTTGCATCTATCTACCTATTTATCTTCTGAACATCTGAGAGCAGGTTATATACAACATAATCTTCGAACACATAATACTTCCATGTGCATTTCCTATGAGCAAGGATATCCATTTATGAAATCACCTTAAGTGCAGATGTTAAGGTCAGGAAATTTAACACTGATATGAAGCTTAATTTTATATTCTAATTTTTAAATTCCCAACAATATTCTTTGGAACCTTTTCTCTTCATTTTTAGGTCCCAACCTGTATCATGTATTGCATTTAAATATTATCTCTTTAGTTTCTTTTTCATTTTTTAACTGTAGAAACATATATACAACATAAATCTTACCATGCCAATCCCTCCCAGTACACCATTCAGTGTGATTAATCACAGTCACAGTGTTGTAGTACCCTCATCACCTTCCATCACTGGAAGTTTCCCTTCGGCAGAAATCTTACACTCATTTTGCATTCACTTCCCATTGCCTCTGCTCTCCTATTCCTGATAACCTCGGCTCTAATTTCTGTCTCTATAAATTTGCATATTCTGTGCTATTTTGTTTGTGATTACAATGGGGCTAAAATGTAACAGCCTAAATCTATAACACCTCATTTGCTTTGGTACCAACTTAATTCAGTAGTGTATACACTATGCTCCTATTCACCTGTGCTCCCCACCTCATGTAATTCTTATCAAAAGTTATATATTTATGAGTTCCAAACCCTGTATTACCATTACATTTTGTGTATTTGCCTTTTAAATCCTGTAGGAAGTAAAAGTGGTGTTACAACCCAAAAATATGATAGTAGATATATATGATACTTATATATCATTATTTTGACTGGAGATCTTTGCTCCTTTATGGATCTGCCTTTTGAACAGCAGAACTCCTGTTAGCATTTCTTGTAGGGCTGGTCTAGGGGTGATGTAGTCTCTCAGCTTTTGTTGATCTGGGAACATCTTAATCCCTGCCTCATTTTTGAAATGCAGTTTTGCTGGATATAGAATTCTTGGTTGGCAATTTTTTGCTTTCAGCACTTTAAATAGTTCTTCCCACTATTTTCTTGTCTCTCTGATTCCTGATGAGAAATTGACACTTAATCCTAGTGAGGCTCCCTTGTATATAATGCATTGTTTCTCTCCATTAGCTTTCAGAATTCTCTTTCTATTGTTAGCAATTGACAGTTTGATTATAACATAGTGTGGTGTGGGTCTATTTGGGTTTGGTGTTTATTGAGTGTCTTGGATATACATATTCTTGTCTTCTTTTAATTTGGGGAAGTTTTCAACCATTATTTATTCAAATTTCTTTCCGTCCCTTCCTTTCTTTCTCTTCTCTTGGGACTCCCACAAATTACACTTGATAGTGTCTCACAGGTTCTCAAGCTCTGTTCACTTTTCTTCATTCTTTTTTTTTTTTTGTTCCTCAGGTTGGGTTATTTCAATCATCTTATCTTCCAGTTCACTGATTCTGTCTTCTGTCAGCTCCAATCTTCTGTTGAATCCCTCTAGGGAATTTTCAATCTCCATAACTGTTCATTTTCACAATTTCCATCTGTCTACTGACATTCTCTTCTTGTTCATGTACTGTTTTCCTTTAGCTCTTTGAACAAATTTATGACTAAGTTTTTAAAGTCTTTGTCTGGAATGTTCCTGATCTGGTCCTTCTCACTGCTGACTTTTAATGCTTTTTCTCCTTTGCCTGGGCCATTGCTTCCTTTTTCTTTTTATGTACTGTAATATTTGTTGAAACCTGGACATTTTAATATTTTGATGTATTTTTGGAATTTTGACCTGAGGCATCTGTTACATGAGGTATATTCTAGCTAATATAATGACAGAGCTTTCCTTGAATGCCAGAAGGTAACAAAAAGAAGAAAAAGGAGGAGGAGGAGGAAGAGGTGGGGGAGGCAGGTGGGGAGAGAAAACACCTTTCCCAGTCTTTGCAGATCTGTATGAGTGCAAACCTTCATGACTTACCCATATGAAGAGTTTAGAGAGTAGCTCCATGCTAAAGCATAGGGGCCTCCCTGATACTTTCTGCTTATGTGTCTCCTCTTGGGCAAGGGTGTTTGGCCCTAGGAATTGCCCAAGTTATGCAGACAGAAATGTTCCTTCTTCCCTAGGAAAGAGTTTGCTCACAATCCTGGGCACTGTGCATTTTGCCCCAGGCAACCACTTGACTGTTCTCCCCCAGCATTCTGTCGGATAACTTCATATGTCGCCTTCTACATATAGGGCAAGTTCTGGGATAGTGAGTCCCTTGGGCCACCCCAGACAGATTGGGGCAGACATACGTGCTCCTAGTATATGCACGAGGGTTACTCTATGCCCCTCAGAATCAGAACCAGAGATCCACATTGGGAGTGTGGGTGGGATCTGTGCTGAGATGGTGAGGAGTTGGGGAAGGATCAGCCATGGGACCAGGAGATCCTACCACTTTTAAGTGGCCTTTTTCTTGATTCAGTGCTTTCCCTGTTACTGCAGTGCTTTCAACTGTTTTCTGGAGCTCTGAGAAAGATATTTCTGCCAATTCTTTCAGGTTGTTCAAAGTTGGTGGATGGAGCCCTGAAGGGTCTCCTGAATGGCAGGCCAGAATTCTACCAGTGAACTACCCTTGCACCCCTATATTTTTAAATAAAAGGAATATAAGAAACATTCATTGTTAATGGAACAGCCCTGAACCATCTTCAGAGTTTTATTTTTTGTGCATACCCATTCACTGCATACCCAGGAATGGTGTCTTTAAATACGGGCTGCCCAGTTATCTAAGTGTAGAGATTATTTGAGTTTGAAGCTAGAAGCCATTTTGAAAAATTTGGCAAGGAAAGGAATATGAGGCTCTGATGGTTGGGTATCCTGTTTCCCTTTCTTGGAGATACTTTATCAAATAGTACTATTTTCTGTTCAGGACCAAATAATGAAAATTTGCTAAATTACCCTTCCAAGGGCCAAAGAACATAGTTCAACATAAAAGCTAAAGAAGTCATGAGGATTTTGATGTTTTTCAATTGTGAATAGCTTCTCTGGATACATGGAAATATGGAAAACAAACTCTAACTCATATACAGACCAAATTAATGTCCAAGTTCCCAATATAAGCAGCCTTCTCTCTTCTCTTCCTAGATATCTTCTGTGGAATTAGACCATTGTAATGATATAGAAAACTAACAAAATATTGACCTACAGGCTCCCCAGAATTAAACATAATGAGTCAGTTTTCCATGACAGTTGAAAGTAATGTAATAATATACTTGCTGAGAATCTCGCTTGACATACAGAGAATGGGCAAATTTGCTTCAGGAGGGAAGAAGTTGCGAAGTTCAAATGACTCACTATTATCCCTTCTGTCAAACCTGCTTGTAGTGCACAACCCAGGCTTTGAGTTTATCATCCAGAGTAGATAAAAAACTAAATTGGCCAAAGAGAAAGAATTACAGTAAATGTAATTTCAAGAGCAGGGCTCCAGGCTAGCTAGGTCAACTTTCTTTATTTGTTTCACTCCCTAAAAAGATTTAATGCTTCTCAACTGTGTTATTTTCTTTAATAAAGGCTTAAAGAACTTCTGATATAAGCTTTTTAGGAGTGTTTATCTATATGCTTTTTAGTATTGTTCTTTATTGGCAGAAAGTTCAGGGTAATAAAAGCACACATTTAAAAGTAATATATCTGAGCTTCAGTGTCTGATTTCAGTCCAGGCTCCATGGTACCATAGAAAAGAAGGATGCTAAATTGGAAAGACAGAAAGTCATGTTCATGCTTACTTACAAAACTGAGAGAGAGCTTTTATTGGTGTGTGATGCTGTGTGATTGAAAACCTTGCTGGCTTAAAGTTGGATCCCTTAGTTTTCCTTCACTTATAAAAGTCAGAGTTTTACTATCCCCAGGAAATGCCTTTAGGTAATTTCTTTAACTAATATGTTTTTTACCCCATTACACTGAATTATTTTATTTCTAAGGAGGTTATTGCCTTCTTTGGTATTCCAAATATGAAAGGGTTTTTTTTTTTTGAAAATTGCATTAGGTTATTTATCCTGTTTCCCAGCAATGGTCTCTCTTTCTTTTTTTTTACGTCAAACCATGGCTTTATATCATTAGTTTTATAAAACTGAGATCATATTGCCTATATTTCTTTATATCTTTTACTTGCTGTTCTAGTTTGCTAGCTGCTAGAATGCAATATACCAGAAACAGAATGGTTTTTAAAAAAAGGAATTGAATAAGTTGCTAATTTACAGTTCTAAGGCTGAGAAAAATGTCCCAATTAAAACAAGTCTATAGAGATGTCCAATCAAAGGCATCCAGGGAAAGATACCTTGGTTCAAGAAGGCTAATGAAGTTCAGGGTTTCTCTCTGAAGTGAGAAGGCACATGGTGAACACAGTCAGGGTTTCTCTCTCATCTGGAAGGCACATGGTGAACATGGTTAGGGTTCCTCTCTCATCTGGAAGGGCACATGGCAAACACAGCATCATCTGCTAGCTTCTTCTCCTGGCTTCCTGTTTCATGAAGCCCCCTGGGAGGCATTTTCATTTTTCATCTCCAGAGGTCGCTGGCTGGTGGACTCTGCTTCTCGTGGCTATGTCGCTCTGCTCTGCTTTCTCTGAGTCTCCTATTCTCCAAAATGTTTCCTCTTTTATAGGACTTCAGAAACTAATCAAGACCCATCCAAATGGGTGGAGACATGTCATCACCAAATTCAGTTTAACAACCATTCTTGATTAAATCACAACTCCAGGGAGATGATCTGATTACAGTTTCAAACATACAATGCTGAATAGGGATTAGAAGAAATGGCTACCTTTACAAAATGGGATTAGGATTAAAACATGGTTTTTCTAGGGGACACACATCCTTTCAAACCAGCACACTGTCATCTAACAGTACATTATAGAAATCCTGCTGAGTCAGTTTTCTAACTTGATTTCCTAGTTAGGCTGATTTATTTGCCTAATGGAGGAAGGATCTTCTATTGCATTTAACGAGACTAAGTAATCCATGTTTAATTTAAAGCCAGTTATTGCAGTGTTTTGAATATGGGTTTGGGAATCAGGCAGACTGTGGTTAGTATCACAACTCTATTTCTTATTGACCTTTCTATGACTGTTTTCTCGTGTGTAAAATGGGGTAAGTATCTATCTCATAGGACTGTTATTTACAGGAAGTACTGCTTATCAAGCACTAAGCAAAGTGTTGGAGCACACAGTACAATCTAGAAATACTGATTGTTTTTACTACTAGTATTATAACAACAACAACAACTATTACTATTACTGGTACTATTTTTATTGCTATTAGTATTGTTATTGTTCTAATAGGATTTCCCTGTATTCTACCAACTTCTTTTCTTAAAAAGAACTCTAACATGAACTTTCCAGCTCTCTAGCTGTATGAGCCAGAT
The DNA here is from genome assembly GCF_023851605.1 of Tamandua tetradactyla. NCBI lineage: Eukaryota > Metazoa > Chordata > Mammalia > Pilosa > Myrmecophagidae > Tamandua > Tamandua tetradactyla. The sequence continues at coordinate 192,359,963 of NC_135327.1, read as the reverse complement.
AGAAGGCTCTCATGACCTTACTGCTTGACCTCCCTATCTTCCATGTTTCTGAGAAAACAAAAGTCAAAACAGTTGATCAGAGCAAGCATACTACTCAATACTCCCAGTGTGCCCTAAGAGATTCAATACAAAGCCCAAATGCCTATAAGACTTACTCTTAATTAAATCTTTTAAAACATCTCCACCATTTCCATGGCAAACTGGCGGGGGTGAGCTTGGTTCTCTTCTTGTTTGTAAGCAAAGAGGCAATGGTGTGAGCCGTGACAAGTCACTGAAATAGGAGTCTGATAATCTGAGTTCTTAAGATTTTGACTCTTGCTAGCACGGGAACTTTTTATTTGTCACTTGAATTTCCCAAATCTCAGTTTTTTCAACTGTTTGCTGGGGCTAAAAGCACCAGCTTTCTTCAAATCAAATGGTTTCCCCATCTCATGTGAGGATGTATGAAATTGTTTTGAGCACTATATAACATGATTTTTAAAGTCCTCCCAAGTATAGAGAGATTTTCTCCTGGCTTGAAGAGTTTCTTGAAACTACTTATAGTTGAATACTTTTCCACATAGAGAAAGTGGTGAATTAATTGCTCTTGTCCATCAATGTTTCATGTCAATGAACATATATTGCTACATTATTAGTCTGTAATTGAATTACTTTTCATTTATTATAAAATTCCTCCAGGAACTTTTGACAAAACTCCACATGGACCCTAGACTGCTGATTTTATAGCATTTGATATCCATGTTGGACTATGGATCACAGGATGTTTTCTATTTCAGAGTTAGTATTTCTCCAGATAACACTTTATCTTAAGGCTTCTTCAATGGTAGTTTTTTCTTCTTTTACTCATGGCATAGAGAGAGGCGAAAGCTTCAGAAATATTCACTCTCCTAATATCTATGTTTAACATTATGTTCTCTTTTGGAACACTCATGCTCCCCTACTTTCACTCTCCCCCATAATAACTATGCTTCCATGTCCTTCCTTGCTCCCTACTTGTTTAAGTCCTAACCGTCCTTAAATACCATGTAATGATAGTATTGAACTACTGTATTGTTTACTCTGTCATTTTTGACAAAAGTATATACAAATTTTTATCACTCTATTTATAAACTGCGCATATTTCCTCCACTTAATTTTATACAACTCCAGGGACTGTGTGATTGTGTGGAGGAAAGTTGCTCTCCAACCAGGAATACCTGGTTTGGACAGTTATATGAGCAAGAAATAAAGTAACTTGAACTAAGTCTCTAAAATGTTGGGGGTGGTTATTATAGCAACTAACACACAAATTGGTACCTTGAAGTGGGGTGCTGCTATAACAGCAGATGTTGGAGGCATGAAAATGAAGAGCCATGGTATGCAATAAAATGTTTTGTAAAACCGTCACCTCAAGTAACCCAGAAAGAAGATTAAGTGCAACGACCCTACAATTTTAAGAAAAATGCTTTGAAAGAGTCAGATCAGTCATGGATGTTAGTTGCTTCTTGCTGGCCATGTAAAGGAAGAGATAAATTCAAGAAAAAATTGGGCAGTTTTCAAACAAAAATGAGAGGAATAGAGAAGATAGCCTAAAGAGGAAGAAATAAAACTACAAAAGTTTTGATCAGCAAAGATGCAATAAGATTTCTCAGTTCAGCTGACAGTCCCATGGTTCACATTAAGTTCACATTAAGAGTTTTTATTTCCCGCTCCAGCTTTCTGTTTCAGATGGCCTCAAGGTAGCTTCCATTAAGTTGAGAGAGAGGCATGGGTGCTTAGAAGCAAATGATTAAGTAAGGCCAAGACTTATGTCTAGGAAAGAATTTAGGGTATATTGGCATGTGAAAATGACTGGAAGCAGATAAATCAGAAGGCAGCTCAAGTTCTGAGGAATTGTATTGCCAAACAAACCACAAGTTTTGTCTACAAAAAGTTTGTGAGTGTAAAACAGCCCTCAGTGCAATCTGCACCTGTAGGAAGTGGACCCTGAAAGCTGGATAAAGTATCCACTATTCCCAACACTCAATTTAGAGGTGGCTAAGGTAGATAATTGACAAGGAAGAACCTCCCTGGAGATGAAGCCATGGAGGACCACTTGAATTACAGACAAGAACTCGGTCTAGTCAAGGAATGACTCCCATTGCCAAGATGGATTGGTGGACATGGTGGTGGGTCTTCAGAGTGTCTACTGGCATGATTCCATCACTGCTGGATATCATGGGGCTTTCTTTTTCCAAAAACTCTCTGGTATAAGGACTTGGGAACCTATTCATTGTTTGTTCCTATGAACTCTGAATTCTTTTTTGAGAAAGCCCTTATTTTGCTTGCAGGAAATCTGTTAGCTTCTTCTTGGCAAATATAGGATGGCCCTCCAGTTAGATGAAAGCCAAAATTATACATCCTCACCATCTGTTCATTTCATCTTTAGAGATTGTGGATTCTGTCTCCATCAGCCATACTGAGTATCTATACCAGAGAACATATTCCTGAACTCTCTATTGTCTTCCATTCCAAACCAAAAAGATGTGATAGATATGGATAATTATTCAAGGAACAAGTAGTCTGCTCATTATTTTCTAGCTGTTTTTACCCACAGATCAGGCCAGAATATCAGAAAACTGTTATCACTTCAGTCTCCTTCCCTTTGATCTATCCATCACACCATTCCACCCCATTATCTACAGAATTATTTGGGCTGAATGGCATTTTGAAAGATTCTCCACCCATTGACACAGTTCCTGGAGTTGTATAAAATTTAATGGAGGAAATAATGCACAGTTTATAAATAGATTGATAAAAAGTTGTATATACTAATATCAAAAATGATAGAGTAAACAATATAGCTTGAAGTTCTAAAGAGATATTATCTCACATAGCCTACAGAAAACACATCTGCTGCAGGAATGCCGTGGAAGGCATTGCCTACTACATCTCTGAGAGTCTTCTATGTAACAGGGAGTACTAAGGGCATTCAACCATCAATACATAAAAAAATATGAAGCAAATGTAGTAAAATGTCAAAATTTGTAATATTTGGATGGTGGATACATAGGTGTATGTTTTATTACATTGTGACTTTTGCATAGTTTTGAACTATTTAATCATCATCATCATCATCATCATCATCAAGTTAATTTCTTGCCAGCCAGAAAACTGTGTGAACAATCTTCCAGTCATGTCTCTACTATGTAATAATTAAGAGGACATGTAAAAACTTTGAAGTGTGATGGATCTAGTTTCAGTTACGTTTTTGCTACATAATGATTTTTTTCTTTTTGGCATGGGCAGGCTCTGGGAATCAATCCCGGGTCTCCGGCACGTAATGGTTTTTAACTTTGGGTGAGTTACATCAAACTTTCTGAGCTTTAGTTCCCACATCTCAAAGTAGTACACACATCACAGGGTTTTTATGAGGATTAAATAAGGAAGTGGGTGTAAAGTGCTTAGTACAGTAGTACAGTGCCTAGAACACAATAAGCCTGATAAATCTGAGCTGTTATCATGTACGCAATATTGCATAAATGGATCAGCCTATGAGCAGCTTTCTATGTCAGTAAATATTAGTCATAGTATCAAGACATAAAAATAATAACACATTTAAAAAGTTTCAATTCTCTGGAGAAACAATGTGTTTTATCCTTATGGGTTGTATACTTCTGAATTCCAAAAAATTAAGAGCCAAATTTATGTAAGTGGGTAAGACCGCATAATCTGAATAATTATGCTTTCTTTTTCCCTTATATTGAGGGCTTATTTTTTGTTCTTTACTTAAATTTTCTATTTCATTTTTTGTATTCTCTGTAAAACACTTTAGATCCCTTGTTCAACATGGTTGGGAAGAAAGAAAAGGAAGAAGAACACAGGGGAAAAAACATGGAAGGCAGGAAGGAAGGATGGAAGGAAAGCAGAAGAAAGGAGATGCCACATGAAACAGTGAAATCATTAATTGTGATTTTCAGTTCTTTATGATTCACGATAATTGGCAGATTTTTTTTCATTGCATTCAGTTCTGCTTTTCCAGGTGCTTTCTGTCTGCTCCCAGTTTGCTTACATCTTGACCGGCAGTAAGCCTTAAGCTATTATCCCTGATGCAATGCTGAGTTGCCATAAATGATGCCACATGAGGGTTGCCACAGATTCTGGTTCACTTTGGTGTTTGATAAATACTAGAGTCAGTTCTTCATTATCTATGTGGAGATTGGGCACTTTGTTTTTTGGCAGCACATGTTTCATCCAAGGTCAATTTCCCTCAAGTGCTCAGCACTGTTTCAGACAGAGTGCGCTCAGGGAATGCAAATTAATTTAATGTTAGCTTTATACAAACCCAGATAGGAAAGTAAGCCTGCTTTTAAAAACACCGTAAACACTGATAAACATCATCTAAATTATATGATGTTTGAGCATGGATAAATGTATAAAAGTTCTCCTTAATCCCAAAAGGCATCATCCTACAGCATTTCTAAACTCATCTTTGAATTAGCCTTGTCTTTGTTCTTTTTTTTATTGTAAATACATTTTAATTAGAAACTATTTAAATATCTTTGCTTATATACCTTATTTTAATTGGGGGCTATCAGAACAGGTTGAGGATGTATATTTGTTTTATAATATTGTTTTGGATTATAAATGCAACACAAGTTTTTAGTAAGAAATCAGGAAATACAGAAAACTATATAGAAAAAAATCCATTTGTAATCCCTTCACACAGAAATAAACACTATTAATATTTTGTTATATCTCTTTGCACATTTTGGTGAGGTTATGGAAGTTTTCAATGGATTTGTAGATCATTTCAAGAAAAAGTAAAAGAAGATTTTTCGATCTTCTAAAGGTACCCTCTGAATTACTTCCCTTCTCTATAAGACCTCCTTACCTGAAAGAAAGCAGGGCATGGGTGAGAGGAATCTATTGGGTCTCCTTTTTCCATAAGGAGGAGCTATATCTTTTCTTCTCTCTCTTTCTTTATTTTCCTTTTCCCAAAGGAAAGGGACACCTGGGAAAACCCTGGACTGAATGGAGAGGCCGGGCTGATGAAGACCAGAGTACCTCAAACTGTTAAGTTCTTCCTAGCTGAATTCAAGTGGGATGAGGCTTCTGGCTTTCTAAATACATCCAGAAATCTTAATGCAATTGCATTACACTGTCCACCAGAGGAAGGAGAGAGAACAGTGGATTTCTAACACCTTGGGTACAATTAATAGGGCAAAATTCTTTCCAAAACCTTAAGAGTGCTTCCTATGTTTCTCTTTTCCCTTACCACAGGGTAGTATACATCTGATGGGTTTCAGACCCATAATGTCTCCCTCCTTTATCCTGGAAATGTGCTCCTATTTCTTTGGACAAATTCCCCCAATTCTCTACTCCAATCACGAGATTGGATTAGGGGTTATATGTCACATTCCCCTTCACCATCCCATCAGGGTGAACACATGACCCAAGTCTGACCAATCAGAGTTCTTCCCTGGGATTTAAAAATGAGAACCAAGAAACTAGGACCCTTTATTCTGGTAGCAAAACTGGGAAGACCTGAAGGACTCCTGGAGCTGGGACTTGTGATCTATGAAAGATGAAGGATGTTAGAAAGAGATAATTAGCCTAGTCTTCAAAGAGACATGGGGAGATACAGATAGAGAGAAGGAGGGAGAAAGGAAAGGAGAGAGGGAGTGAGAGGAAGAAGGAGAGGGAGAGAAACCAAATCAGTGACATACTGGTCCATAGTTTTAATCCTTAAAATATTCTGGATTGTGTTCCCAAGCTTTGATTTTCCCTTTCTTCAATTCCGTGACCTATCTCAGAATCTTTTATCCACAAACTAATTTTTAATTGATTTTCTATCATTTGCAACTAAAATAACTATGAGCAATACATCTAGACTCTCCCCCAAATCTCTCAGTACTCTAGATTCTCTGTAGTTCTCTGATTCCTTTGCAATGTAGATCCCTCTGGATCTCCTGCTCAAAAACCCCAAGTTCTTAAAACAGTCCCCTCCTGTCCCACTCTTAGGGGTCAACCTCTAATTCCCTGTGGCAGGTACTAGATATGATTAAGCTGGTATTTATACCTTAAGAAGTTGCTGTTTACTTCCCCAAATTCCTACTTGATTGAAAATGCCAGAGAGGCAGCTTCCCTACCTATCCTTATACCAGGCTTTCATTTTGGGAAATACACCCAGAAGTGGAATTATTTAGCCCACTTAATTCTACTCTCTCCTCCCACTTATCCCTCATCTTTGCATCTGATTCCATAGCCTAACAAGGATTATCCTTACAAGGTAGTCACCCTGTGAGATTCTGTAGCTGTAGTGGGTCTTCTCTATTACATTGTCCTTAAAGCCAAATGTTTAGTTCTTTTTAATTTTTAACATTATTTTGCAATGGTAAAATGGCAAGAAAAACATCATTCTTTAAAAAAGGTGATGCATTGGGTAGTTAAAAACAAAAAAATGTCATCAATAGAAAGCCAATGAAGACAGTAAGATGTTATAAAACCATCTATCTTCTGAATATACTTACATTTCTGAATAAAATGAATTATGTCTAAAGGATGGTTTTGCTTATTCAGTGGTCCTTTGTAGCACCTAACATGTGTCAGGCACTGTGCTAGGCTCAGGGACTCTGCTAATATTCAAAGAACCTTATTGATGCCACATTTGATTGACTGCAAAATAACCTGTAACTGTAAGTTGTCACTTTCCTAAGAAAGAGCTCTTGTTAAAATGCCCTATAGCATTTACTGCTAAAGGCCATACATAAATTCCATATCAAGTTATGGATTTGACATCCACCAGTTTCCTAAAAGAGACAGGGCTTGTGCCTTTTCTTTGCAATCTGAACTTCCCATAGCAACTAGCCCGAATCCGAATGAGGGCTGAGAGGCTGCTGAACTCCTGCCAAATGACACTCCACTCTACTGACAAAACAGCATCCCCCTGCTGTTCTTTTTCCTGACAGGTATCTATTTTCAACTCCTTCTAGAGAATACAGTGACAGTTCCCATCCTTGATCTTTTGGCTTAGTTCCCAGGGAGAGCTCCTCATGTTATGTTTTATTCATGGTGACTCCCAGGCTGGTTTCTTCATTATCAAGAATCAGTAGTGGGGGTATGGGCAATAAATGAACCTGAAATAAAACTTGAGTGTCATTATAAAAATATTCCTTTATGTGCTGAAAGCCTAAAACCAGAATCTGAGATTCTGGGGAAGGTCTGTGTTTCGAGGATTTTAAGGTGAAGGATCCACAGAGGGAAATATATATATTCATATACATATATATGAATATAGCCACTCATATTGTGCGGGAGTAGTGGGAAAAAGTAGGTCAGATAAACCAAAAACCTTTGCCAGGAAACATGATAAACTTTAGGTATCTGAAAGCACTGAGGAAAAAAAAAGAGGGTGCAATGGATACAAACAGTGGACCAAGAAATGGGGAGGGTCTAAAACCGGGAAAGCTACAAAGGATATACAGAGTAAACATTTATTCTACCTTCTCGCTAAAAAGTTTCTCCACCATTAACTCAGTCATTGCCCTTCCTGCAAGGGCTATATGTCTTTTTATTTCACAGTTAGGAATTTGCAGGAGAAAATACAGTAAGCATCTCTTCCACTTGCCCACCAGCCCCCAAAGCAAAACAGAATAAATGACCTAGTATCACAGGGGATAGGGACTGTAGTACTATATCATACACAATTTATAAAGACAAGTATGCATACCTGGAGAATTATGGTCTTCTCATGTCGGGTGATGTTAACACTGTGGGGCTGTCCATTTACCATGTTCCTGTGGTCTACGTCAATATTATACGGCTCTCTGGTGCCACCCAGGTTGTACCGAACCTGTAAGCTTCCTACATAAAGAAAAGGAGAGACACTTAGTAGCTTCTTTGCTTTGTGTTTCATTTTAATGTCAGTCCTCTCAGCCCCTGCCACTTAGGTTTCCATTAAACTCTGTTCCCTCCCTCAATGGCCATGTATCTCTCCCCAGTCCTGAATTCTGATTTGCTGGCTCAAACGCCTCCTAATCCACAAAGATTAAGTATTCACAATCGGCCCTCAGTGAGCCATCAGTGACCATCATCTCAATGTTGAAACAGCCAATGACCCAAGCTGGGATTGTGCCTGAAGCAAAGAATGGAAACATATACAGGCCCCCACAAAATACTATGTTAAATTAAAAAATAAACACAGGGTGCAGGGATGGTCTCATGTCATTGGGGAAGTATGACATCAGGAATATAAAAGAATCATCACCATACAATATTAAAAATAAACATAATTTGTAAAAGATGAAGACATGGGATTTTGGGTGGTCTCAGAAACTGAAAGCAAAGCAATGAATTTTATTGCAGGTTAGAGATTGCATCAATCCAAATGCAAATTAAAGGGAAAGATTTTTTTTTCAGATCCCCAAGTTCTCTTTTACCCTTTAATTATAGTTCACTTTGGCTCAGCAACTCATTCTTTTTTTTCTCCTTCTAACTTTTTCTCAATGATGACAAAAATTATTCAAAGGAACTAACATAATATTTATATTTATAGATGCTGTTTTTAATTCATCAGCACAGCAAACATAACATTTATTTCTTATTTATGACTTTAAAGTTATCAATTTTTTATTTCATTTTTTGTTCACACTGAAATCTTTATTTTGTTTTTACAGTCTTTTACATCCCAGCTCTTAAAAATGGAGACAGAAATCTATCAACTTTGACCAACTTTAAATCACCTAATAGATTCTTTGTTGCCTCTTTCATTTTCCTTCTCAAGGAACAAAACTGATATTCTTGTTTTCAAGTTACAAAAGCAAACACTGTAATTACAGCTTAGAAGGAAGAAAAAAAAAGTCACCCTACTGAGGTAATTAAACTTCGTGGCAATACATCCTTCCAGACATTTCTCCTGCCCATATATACATATAAATAAGTGTGATCACTTCTAAAAGCTGTCCTTTCTTATTTAGGCATTCCAGCATTATACTTGCCACTTAAAATACAGTCCTACATTACTGGAGTTGAAAGAAACCTTGGTCTAGAATAATCGAGAATTAATTTCACTTCCTAGTTTTGTTTTCTCAACTAACTTCACAGTCCTTAACTATATCCATTTTCCTTAGCACTGTATCCTAGATCTCTTTGCTTATAGCATTTCAATAAAATACAATTGCTTCTTGTCCCCTGAATTCATCTAAAATTCACCCACTCTTCTCTATTTCCACATCCACAGGGGCCATCACCAGTGCCTATAATGCCTCTGGGTGAATCCCACATAGGAAAATTTCCTCCTGACTGGAGCAGCTCCTTGCAGATGCCCCAGCTTTAGGGCCCTCCTGCCGGCTGCGTCCACAGCAGGTATGCGATGACCGCCACCTAAATTTAATCTACAGCATCTTTTGCCTACACCATTGAAAACAGTTTCCTACTCAATCTCTCCTTTAAAAATGACCCCTTTTGACCTCATTTCACATTCAAGTGAATTCCCTTTTCCTCTGTTCTTTTTTTCCCCTACTAATCTCTTTAAAAGAGCTGTTTACATTCCTATGTCCAATACCTTTCCAATTTTATCGCGAGCCCACTCCAGCCATGCTTTCCTCTCCTCTGAGACTGCTCATGCTAAAGTCATCAACTCCCTCTAGATGGGTAAGACAATGTTTGCTCTCAGGCCCCATCTCCCTTACCCTTTCATCAACCTTCAACAGAGTGGATCACCCTTCTCCTTGGGTGATGTGAGCTACATTTTTTATACTTGGCTTCCTGGATGCACAATCTTTTGATTTTTCTTCTCAATCTTTTTTCTTCCTGGGCACCTTAACCTTGAATCCTCAAGTTTCTTCTTTACTTTATTCAAACCCATTTCCTGATTGATATTATCCAGTGGTAGTGTTTTGAATACAGTGTATATACATGAGATCCTCAAATTTATACTCTTGTCAGACCTCTCTCCTGATTCCAGACTCATACCATAAGGCGCCTATTCAACAGCTCTGCTTTGATGTATTATGAGCACCCCAAACATAGCATATGCAAAACTGAACTTTTGATCTTCTCCCCAAACGCATTCAACTGCAATTTTCCACTTCTCAGTTAATGGCCACTCAGCCTTCTGGTTATTCCTACCAAAAGCTGTGACTCCTCTCTTTCTCCTATGTCATGCACTGATCCATCAGCAAATCCTCTCAGCTCTATCTTCAAAATATATACCGTATCTTACTACTTTCAATCACCTCCATTTCCCCTGGTCCAAGCCACCAACATTTTTTGCCTGGATTATTTTGCTAGCTTCCAAACCAAAGTCTCTGCTTCTGCCTTTCCCCCCCCTCTCTTGCCACCATAGTAGTTTCTTCTCTATACCGAGGTCAGAGAGACCCTCTGCCTTGAGCCCTCAAAGGCTTCCCATCTCAGACAAGAATCAAAGTCCTTACAATGCTCACCAAGCCTTATAGGATCTCCTTCCCCACATCATCTCTGGCTTAATATCTTACTCCTCTCCTCCTTGTTCACTCCACACCAGACCACAGTGGTCTCTTTTCTGCTTCCCCAAAAGATAGGATGTTCCTTTCTCAGGGCCTTTGCACTTGCTGGCTCTCCTAATTTTGTAGTTATCCTCATGGATGCCCTGTAACTACCTTCAGGTCTTTACTCAATGATCAGTGATTACTAATATGTGACATTAATATCAATACACATTGATCAGTGATTCTTTTTGTGACTTCTCCATTAAAAACTGAATTTCTCCACTCCTTTCTTTTAGTTAAGTTTTCCCAACCAACTTTTCATGCCTTTTTTATTCTATCACAGTTCTTACCATACAGCATATTAAATATCATAATTTATTATCTGTCTCCTCCCACTCCAATGTAAGCTCTATGAGAGTAAAAGTTTTGTTTATATTCATATGTCTTTATTCCCAATGTTCAGTGTAGTGTCTTTCCTGGTACTTATAGGGTGCTTGTTGAATATTTATTGAGCCAGTGAATGAATGGTCTCTATGCTTCTGCGTCTTTTTCTTCTCCATAAAGCCAACAGAGAAATATGGTCAAAATATGTATTTGGTTATTTTGGGACACACTTCAAAGACATCCTTTAAAAGTCTTCTGGTTGCTCATAGGATAAAGATGTATATTCTCAATACAGCTTATGAAGTCCTGTCTGATTTGAGTTCTTCCTATTACTTTACTTTCAAATCATGCCACTCACCACCTTCTGTTTTACCTCCAGGCTACTTTGGATTTCTCTTATTCCCTATAAAATACCATTCTTCCATCTCAGGACCTTTGAATATGCTGCTGCCTCCTTCTGAGCTGCTTTTCTCTCTACTCTTTAATGTTTTGCCCATTTTTTCCTTTATCAGAACAGCATCAAAAGCAATCCATTGTTTGGGCATGAAGAAGATGATCAGGCAATTGTGTATCAATGCACAGAAAACGCAAGTTGCCTTAAGTTTTACCTTCTGCTTTATGCCTGGCGTTTTGATATTGATTATGTGATCATAGCCGGTTTTCTAATATATAAAGGTGTATCCATTCATCATTCATTAATTTATTCATTCATTTCTTCAGAAAACATTTATTTAGTGCCCATGCAAAGCATTGTTAAACTCAGATTTTCAAGGTCTGAAAGTGTCTGGCAGGCTGGAAATGCAGAGTCTATTTCTAATACAGATAGTCCCTACCCCAACCTCTCTTCCCCTAGCACAGGCCAGTTGCTGGGCCTGGATCTAGAGATACAAAGATAAGAGATGTCTATATTTGAGTGGTAGAGGTCAGAAGAATTGGGAATTATGCAAACAACCAGATGGTTTTGTCTCTACTATCTTTTTGTCATTGGTCCCTGTTTTAATTTCCTTGGCTGCTCAAGCAAACACCATGCAGTGGATTGGCTTAAACAAGGGAAGTTTATTGGCTCATGGTTTTGAGGCTAGGAAAAGTCCAAATCAAAGAATCATCAAGGTGATGCTTTCCCCCAAAGTCTGGCATTCTGGGCAGCTGCCTACGATCCTTGCCTTAGTTTTTCTGTCACATGGCAGTGTAGCTGGTGGCCTCTCCTGTTCTCTCCCATCTCTTCCAGGTTCTGTTGACTTTCAGGCTCTGGCTGCTCCTTCTCTGGCTTTCTTTCTCTCTCTTTGTATTTCATTCTACTTATAAAGGACTTGAGTAATAGGATTAAGGCCAAATTTGATTGAATTGGGCCACACCTTAACTAAAGTAACTTCATAAAAGGTCCTACTTACAACGGATTCACACCCACAGGAATGGATTAAATTTAGGAACTTGATTTTCTGGGGTACATCGCTCCAAATCACCACAGTCCCTTTATGTTCCTAAGTTCTTCATAAAATCAGTATTAACTTGCTTTCATTATTTTTCTTTTCTGGCTTTCTTAGATATTGTAAGTGTGATTTAAAATTTCTGTTTCACTTAAAGGAAACAGGAATGATTTGCTTTGAGAAAAAAAGGTGAGTTGGAACTTTAAACTTATACACAGTGAATCTCTAGAAAGAGTAATGGGTAATATTTTTAAACAATAAAATATAAATGATCTATTTATTCATTTCAAATAATAGCAGAAGAGAATCACTAAATGATGGCAGGGAGAATATTAATATTTGCCCATTAAAATAAAATACTATTAAAATGGAGAGTTACTTAGCTTGCTGTATCTCATGCTCTTGTTCCAAGTGAATTAAGCAGTTATAAGTGACTGCTCTTTTATTGGCTGCAGCAGATAATGTGCTTAAGAGATTTATTCTCTTCTGGCCATCATCATTACCAACAACAAAGACTTACTGAGCACCTATTGTAGTTAGGAGACTAGTGCTGAAAGCTTTTCATCGCACTGGGAAGACCGGGTGTATTTATAACAATGACAAATAACAATACAGTACACTAAGTGCCAAACAAATGACATTGAAAATAAGTGTAATGGGAGTTTAAAGTAAGGAGAAGTCATTGACAGAAAGCGAGGCTTGATGTGAGCCTTGAATGAAAGGCAGGTATTAGACTAGAGACGAAGATGGAACATTTGTGGGTTAAGGGTACGTTGGAGGTATAAAGACAGGGGTACAGAAATCCATACAGTGCTTGAAGAATAAGAATTTCTCAGAAAGGAAGAGCAGGGGGATACTGAATATGTGGGAACTCTGGATAATAATAATTGCTAACTCATAGTCATCTTAAGGGCTTTACATATGTTAACTCATTTGATTTTCACAACACCCCTATGAGGAACACACTATTTTACAGATGAAATGCCTGGAGTCTAACCGATTGCCCAAGACCACACAACTGACCAATGACAGAAGCAGGATTCAAATGTACCAATTGAGCTCTTAACCACTAGGCTGGTGGGCCTTGATAGAAGGTTGCAGGATTAGGGATTCCTCCTGTTTTAACTAGCGGAAGGGGCAACACTGAGTGTTTCATAAGGGATATTGTATACAAAGAAGAGTACCTGGCCGTGGTGTATGGGATCAAGCAGCCATCTGGTAACAGAGAGATGGATGGGGACAGCTTCTCCATGGATGTGCTGTGCACAATGCTATGCCATGAATGGGTAACAGGACTTAGGAGTTTCCCTCAGCCTCAGTAGACCTACGAGAGGTGACACCTTCTGGAGTCGCTGGGCTGGTGGCCTCCAAAACATAACCTCATCCATTTACCTACGTGCCATCCAAATGTAATAATTTTATGTATGTGCCATAACATGAACGATGTTGAGAAGCAACAAACATAGAATAAAAATTAGAAGACATTTGCTTAAGACAGTAGCAGAGGGGAGGAAAAGAGAGCAATAAATTTGAGAGACGATGAGAATTGAATGCACAGGAAGAGTGTGCCTGGATGGATTGCAAGATGGGAAAATATAGCTTTTTTGACACCAAGCTTTTGAATGACACCAAGCTTTTGAGCTCAAGCATCTGAAAGAGGAGCATGTCAGGGAGGGGCTGGTTGTGGGGAACAGTGATGATATGGTTTTCAATATGTTGAGCTTGAGAGGATGCCAGAACATTCAGTTAAGTCTTTGTAGTTTTTTTCCCCTGATATTTTGGCATAGACTTTATTGATTTTTTTTTGTTGTTGCCAAATGGATTCCTCAACTTTTTTCTAACTTTAAACCCCAAATGGTAAAAACAGTATTTGAAGTGTGAAAAAGCTGAATTTTTACCAGCAGTTTGAGGATGGACTTGCAACAGTTACAAGGGAACCCAGTTCTGTTCTCCAGATGCACTGAGAGTATTCTAGAGATCCCTGAAGTACAGAGATTTGTCAAGAGCTCTGGTTCCGTAACTGGACACTGCGAATTAGAACCCCAGTTTTGTCAATCAGCAGCTGAGTATGCAAGTCACTTAATTTCTCTGTATTCCATTTTTCTCATCTCTAAAAAGGGTTTAAGATTGTGTGGCTCATCTCTAAAAAGGGGTTAAGATTGCTTTCTTTTCCTCCCCTCTGCTACTGTCTTAAGCAAATGTCTTAAATGCATGTGACATTTAGCAGAGTGTCAGGTACAAAGTGAGTTAAACACAGCATTAATATGGAATTGATTAATCAAATTCCTTGCACACCATGAATGTCCATGGACAGAATGAGTTCATAGATGGGGTGGGTACAGACTGTAGAATGGTGGGCTTCTGAATATAGTTAGGAAATAAATTTCAGTGAGGTAGTACCTTGAGGACAAGACACATTACTGGGGCATGATCCTCAAAGTCTTGACAAGCTAAAGATGGGAGTTAGACTTCTAGGGAAGGAATTGAGAGGAAACCAAAGGATTCTTATTTGCTCACTGGTATCTGTCGGTAGAAAAGGGTAAATTTCAAATCTCATGGATTAAAAATTTACTTAACCTGATCCAAGAAGGGTAAAGTTAACTCTTTAATTATTAGAAAGTATGGGCCATATGGTTTTCCCTCTTGTTTGCTGACTTCCTGATTCATTTGCTATTTTTCTGATAAGAAAAGTAATGTTTGAATTCTGAGTATTTGAAATGTATAAATGAGTATTACTCAGAAGAAACAAATCACCATGATCTAACCAAATCGAGCCACTCTATATTCACATTATTGTGTTTATTTTCCCTATTCACATTTTTTTTACAGAGCTAAGTTGATATTATAGATTCAAGGCTGTTTTTTCCTTGTTTAGTTTACATTATATTACATAAAATTTTTCCCATGTCATTACTCTTCATAAATATTACTTTTAATAGATATGTTATTCCATAGCATGGTGACCTCTCTTTTATTAGCCATTTTACTGGAGTTGAACTTTTAGGTCTTTTTCCAATTCTCACGTTTCATAAATAACACTTTGATGAACATCTTCATTCTGAATTTTGTCTGATTTTTGGCTTATTTCTTTAGGAAAATTTCTGAAAGGGGAAATCCTAGGGAACATATATATGTTCTTCTTAAACAACAGAACACAATGCAGTACACAGAGAGGGAGGTCAAAAAATTACTGTTTTTTTTTTTTTACTCAAGCTGAATTGGGTTAATAATAATAATTTTGGTTTCTATCATAGAAAACCTTGATTTTTAAGATGCTAAAACACTGAAATAGCTATCAAAAAGGCTAGAGTCTTAATTACTGAAGAGCAAGTAGAGATGGGCAGTGAGCGAGGCAATCTCCATATTTTTAGCTCATACAACTTCTCCTGGAAGTGAGTTAAAGAAATTTTCTCTCTGATAACATGCAAAAAATACCATTATTATTAGAATTAGTAATAAAAAATGATCTTCTTAAAAAATTTTAGTGTTTGAGAAATAAAGTTTCCAGAGAGGAAATGAGTCCCAATGTTTAGCAGGTTTATATACTTTAGGACTGCTTAGACTTATCTCATGTATCATCATTTGAAGATTCATAAGTCCATTTGCATAATCTCACCAGGAAGAACATTTTATTTGGACTTTTCTGACCCTCACTGGCTCACTGGATATTTGGAGATTGTTCTGGTTTGAAGATGTTGTGTATCTCAGAAAAGCCATGTTCTTTTTCCTAACCCAATTTTATGTGTGAAGACCTATTATTTAGGGTGGAAATTTTGATTGGATTGTTTCCATGGAGATGTGACACATCCAATTGTGGGTGTGTGCTTTTGGTTAGATGGAGGTGTGACCCTGACCATTCAAGGTGGGTATTTATTAGTTTATTTGATTAATTCAATTAGTCCTTTAAAACGGGAATAATTTTGGAGAAAGGTCAGAGCTGGTATAGACATAGACATTTGGAGAAGCTTGGAGTGCTGACAGAAATGTTTGGAGATCAAGACAGAAATAGTCTGGGTGCTATACATGGACACACAAAAATAGCCAGAATCTGAAGAGAAGAACTCTCCAGCCCCAGGAGATGTTAAGCTAAAAGGTGAAACCCAGAGTTTTGCTCCAGAGCAGCTAAATGTGGACCTACAGATGTTTAGAGGGGAAACCACTGAAAGCAGAAACTGGAAGCAACAGAACTGGGAACAAGGATTAGCAGATTCCAGCCATGTGCCTTCCCATATAACAGGCATCTACCTTTCTTTGGAGTCAAGGTATCTTTCTCTGAATGCCTTGGTTTGGGTACTTTTAAGGTCTCAGAACTGTAGACTTGTAACTTAACAGATTCCCTTTATAAAAGCCATTCCATTTCTGGTATATTGCATTCTAGCAGCATTAGCAAACAAAAGCATAAATGACACAGAGTGCTACAAGTTTAGATAAACCACTACTTTAAGCAACCCTTATGCCGGGGTTATATTTTATAAATGTTAAATCCTGGAAGAGTGTAGGAATGAAAATGTCTTTAATTTTCTACTTCTATTGAAAGTTCTTATGTTCTATAGGAGTCTACGGATACATTGTAATAAATCAGGATGATTAGATAATTTATATACAATTGATTTTGCTATTTCAAAGCTCATCTCTATTTAGTATAGTAGTGAATTTAGTTATTTGATGAGAATAAAAAATAATAATTATAAATACATAACCATCTCATATTCATGTGTAATGTGGTTCTTATAAAGAACTCAGCATGCTCTATCAACTTTATTACTATAACACATTGCTATGAAGCAGTCAACTGACAAGCTGTTTTCCTGACTTTCACATAGGGAAATGAGGTTCAAAAAAGTTATGTGACTTGTTCAAAGTCCTCTGGAGAATAAAAGACAAGTAAAGAAACATCCAGACTCTTCCTACAACATTCTGTCTACCCAATATCAAACAGCAGAAGATGAGGTATCTTTGTCCTTACCAGCGGGTTTGACAAGAACTGCCAAGAAGTCTGTAGTGTGAGAACTGACATAAAGGAGAATGCAGGGCGCTTTGGTGGTGCTGAAGCTGAAACTGAGGACCTCCCTGGCCAGGTCTGGGGTGGAGTTCTGTTGATCAGGAAAGTTTTCAGTTTTACTGGATGATTCTTTGGTACTGATCCCTGGTGCCTGGAAGTTATACCGTAGCCACATTCCCTCTTCAAAATATGCACCAACATCTGTTGAAAAGAAAAGGAATGAGAAAATTGAAAAATGTTGACAGTGACTACTGCTGCTACTTTTAAATTTGGGTGGACTGTTGATTTTATGGTGGCCTCTAGAGCAATTCATTGATGTTATGTCCTTTGCTCTAAAATGAGGATTTAGTCTGGGTAAACACCTATGCAAATGAACATTATTTCACCAACACGAATACTCTATCAAAACAAAACAAAACAAATATGTAATAGTGCTTAGAAATCTGTAAAATTAAAAAATAACAGTATATGTTAAGGTTGAAGATTGAATCATTTACCCTACAAAAGACATGTTCAAATCTTAATCTGTGGGTGTGACTCCCTTTGCAAATAGGACCTTTGGAAGATATTATTTGTTAAGGTGTGGCCAAATTGAGGTGAGTCTTAATCTGTATGATTGGAAGGCTTATGAAGAGAGGGAGTTTGGTTGCAGCCAGAGAAAGCTGCAAGAAGTCGGAAGTCAGGGGAAACCAGAAGGACAGTCATAAGAGATTACCATCTGACAGAAGTTGCAGGGAGAGAAGTAAACCAAGGAAACTTAAGGACTGTGGCAAGATAGCATCAGCACTGTACAACTTTTGGGAGAAAGCATGTCCTTGCCGACACCTTGATTTTGGACTTTCTGGCCTCTCAAACTGTGAGCCAATAAATTCCCCTTGTTAAGCCAACCCATGGGGGGGCAGCCCTGGGCAAACTAAGACAATTAAGAAACTTAAATCATACCAGAGAAACGTCCTGTTCAATACTCAGACCAAAGAGCTAATTTTTGCTGAAGAGAGATGCTGAAAATAAAGACAGTGCTATAACATAAAAACCAGTTTAAGGAACTTGTGGGGAGCCTCTTCCTTGAGACTGGATTTGCTTTGGATGCTCACAAGGAAAGGCCTTGATAAAATCCTCACTGTGTTCAAGAGGTTTTACATATAGTGTTTAAAATGATAAGATGCGAAGTTAGAGGAACCTGGATTCAAATTTGGCACTGCCATTAATTAGCTGTGTGGCCTTAGGGAAAGCAACTTAACCAACTTCTTTAGGTCCCAGTATTTCATCCACGAAGTGGAGGTAAAAATAATTGTTGTGAGAATTACAAAAGATAACATAAAGTAATTAGCATTTAAATATTATTATTAATAGAGTAGAAGAAAGGTCATTAACCCTTCATCAGCCATTTCCTATAGCCTAATCAGTGCTAATTGGCTTTTAAATTATTTCCTGGCAGACAAGCTCCTGCTCTAGCCTCCTCATTATTTGTTCACCAATATTCTAAAATCACCTCCTGACCACCTCCTGAGTTTATCTTGTCAAGATGTTTGGTTTTTTCATAGTTACTGTTTCAATTTACCTTTCTGAAAGCATTTTCAAACTTCATTGCCCATGGAACCTGTTCTTCTCACAACTCCTGACATTGCCCTAAATTAACACTATGCAGAATGTAGTTTGCAAATCACTATTCCACATTTAAATAGAATTCTTACATCTGGGAATTTTGAAGCTTGTACTTGTTAAAGAAGTCTAACATAGACTTCTTATAGAAACAGCAGAGCATGGTGGTTCAGAGATTAGTCTCTGGAATCAGACCCCCAGGGGTAAATCTTGGCCTTGCCACTAGCCAACGTGGCAAGAGTTAATGTGGGTCAATTGCTTGAAACTCTCTAGGCCTTAGTTTCCTTCTTTGGAAAAATGGGTCCTCACAGGTTGTTGTGAAGATTTGATATCCATGTAAAACATTTAGCCAGTGCCTGGAATATACGATAAATCCTCAATAAAGTTTAGTTAATTATTATTACAAAGACAGGTTATTATTTTCTATTGAGGACACAGAAGGACAGCTGCCCCCCCCTCAGCCTCCCACTGCACTCCTCTACACACATCCAATACCCCGAAATTCACCACGGCACTGTGAGAGATAGTCCACCACATATTGCTTCTCATTGATTTCTCATGAAAAGAGAATTCAGTTCTCTGTAGGTTTTCCATGATGGGCCATACTATTTTCCTCCTGACCCTCCCACTCTATGGACTTCTGAAAATGTGTGTGTATGTGACAGGGAAGCGTTGTGAAGATAATTGTTGGAGTTATGCTAATGGCATCTTGTGGGCAGGGGCAAGGACTGCTGAATGTCCTGCAATGCATGGATTGTCTCACACAATAAAGAATTGTCCTGATCAAAAGGCCAAATACATTCCTGTTGGGAAACACAGAATTAAACAAATATTTAATTCATGCTAGTCACTGCATCACCTACTGGGATATAAGGATGAATAAACAAAATCTCTGCCTTAGAGGAGCTTTTGGTGTAGCAGTGAGTGTGGGAGGAAGAGACACAGGAACAATTTGAATACAATGTAAGTCTTATCATGGTCTAATAAGCATGGTATGTGATAAGAACCTGTATCTCCCTGCATAGAGGATCATAAGTTAGCTTTTCCAGTTTTTGAGCAAATTCTATTGAGCTCTGACCATGTACTGGGCACTAGGCTGGGTGCTGAGGCTACATACCATGCTTTCAAGAAGCTCTTGTCTTAGAGGAAAATTTAAACTACAAATAGGCTATTAGAGCAGTGTGATATGTACAGTATTGGGTATTACAGGGGGGTCCTGGAACACAAGGGGGCATCAGCCCTATCTCAGCGGATTGGGACTTTTTTTCTGAATAAGCACACATCTAAGTGGGGATCCAAAGACATGGCAGGCAGTCACGTAAAGGTAGAGAGAAAGAAGACAAACCTTCTAACTGATGTAACAGCATGCAAAAAGATTGGAAGGGAGGGCCACAGTGGCTCAGCAGGCAGAATTCTCCCCTGCCATGCCAGAGACAGGGGTTTGATTCCTGGTGCCTGCCCATGCAAAAATAAAAGATTGCAAGGTGAGAGAGCCTGCAATCTGCAGCACCATGCCCCCTAAATGAAGTTCATCTTCTTTTACAGTACCATTCATTCAACACCCATTAGTCTCCCACTACATTTCAGGCTGTGTATTGGGGATTCGATGGTGAGCAAGATACAGTTGATCCTGCACTTATTAGTTCAGTATCTAGAGGGGCTGATAGACATTAGTAGGTCAGGCTGCCACGAAAGTGTCAAACAGATGGAAAACCCTTAGTTGGCAGCAGAGTATGATAGAGGAGCAGTTGGAGAGGTAGGCAGGGCAGGTTGCCTAGACTGAAGACACAAGGGGGTTCGCTTCACTAACCAAAGACATTCTTGCAGAGAATGTGTGGGTCATTATCTGATAACAGGTTAGAGCTGTGTAGGGAAAAGAAGTAAGTCTGGAATGAGGGTGTGGGTAAGGTTTGAGATCAAGGCCAGAGATTAAAACAAGTCAGAGAGGGACAGGAAGGGATGATGCACGGGGAAAGATACAGGTGTCAGGTACCTGAGATTCAAAATTGAGGCACAAAGAATCTGGGTCTAGAGCGAGGTTCTGGGCAGCAGAGGCTGAGGAAGCAGGCAAAACCACGGAGGCCACGAGGCACCTCAGTTACAGGTGCAATGCAACACTGGCAAGTACCTAAGCTTCCACGTGCCAGACTCTCTCCAGCTTTTCCACTCTCAGAGCCAGAACTGTAGTCAGAGGGCGAGCAGAAACAAGTCCCTGATGTTTCTCACACTATCTGGGAGCCTGTTAAAAATGTTGATCCCTAGACCCATTCCCAGAAATTAGCTCAGAGATTCTGGCTCAGAGGGTCCTGAGAATCAGCATTTTTAACAGGCTCCTCAGGTGATGCTTTTGCACACAAGGGTTTGAAGCCCTTGGACTATTAGCTGAGTGAGGATTTCAGCTGGTGGGGCAGGGAGCTGCACGGTTCCTGCCAGGGTTTGACAATACATGTCTATCAACTAAACTGGTGACAACCATTCCAAAGCAGATCATGACGAGAGATTTTAAAAGCTAAGGATTTTAGATAAACAAACCAAAAATATGCCACAGAGAACACTTTTGGTGTATTTTAGAGTCATCATTAAAAAGCTTGAAGGATTTATGTCAGTTTTGGAGGAAGGGATATACTATGCTTAAAAGCGTTACTCTGAAAGTACATCGTAAACCAGCTGTTAAACCAAGGCCTCCGTGTGCTGTGAATCATTTAAGGCTTGAAGTGACAGATTTACAGCTGTCATTTCATTGTTTCAGATTGTTTTAAGGAAATGCCAAACAGGGTACTGCAGTATCTTTTAGGAAAGCAAATCTCTTCCCTCTTCTGAATGTACAACTACGATGATGTTAATTTACCAAACACAAAAAGAACATGTTTTCCTTCATTAGATGATCAAAAATTATTGAGTTAGAATGCTTGGCTCAAGGTTTTTATACTAATAAGAGATAGCCTAAGTTTCACAATTTTCCTATTTTTGACAGAAAGAAATGGTAAGTTCTATGTCCATGTATTCTATGATAGAGTAGGAAAGAGATTTGTTGATTGACATCATGGTTCTCAAAACCTTAAAATACATTTGCCATCTCTAGACTTAGGATCACTAAGGTGGCAAAAGCTTGAAGTCATTGTCTTAATTATTAAGTCATGTGACTTTGTCTTAACAGATTATATGCAAATTATCCCTGGTTGAGGAAAAGAAGTTTGCAAATGTTTAGAATGAAATCCAGAAACCATCTCAGAATAATAGCATAAGGCTGTTCTTTCCCTTATCTAACCAAATCCCCGAGGCTTACAGTGAAAAGAAGGAAAAACAGCTGGCACTCACCCCTGATATTAAATTGCTTCTCAGCTTTTTCTTCTTCAAGTGAAATAACACGATTCCCTTTGCCTTTCCACTTAGGATGTGTGCTGCAACCTCTCTCTCTCTCTCTTTTCTAATGGACATGATTCTTTTTGTTCTCTGATTTCCCCGTGAGGATGAGGAATTGAAAGTCCCCGATTTACAAATGGGCTCTTTTCCAAAAGTTTATTTTAAAGTCAGGAACTTGCAATTTGAAAATATTTCCCCATAGAAACAATGTTTTAAATGGTGGTTAGTTTTCCAGGAAGGTCCACAAATGCTGAATCAGTCTGGCTGTGTAATAAAAGATAATTGAGGAATGCCATTGTGTATTAGTGATTAAACAGAAAAACAACACAAAAATCCAAAGGTTTAATTCTTATCGCGAGAACTCCAGGGAACGCTACTGCCATAAGGATTTTATTTAATTTATCCTTTTGTTTGGTGGTTAATGTTTAACAATTGGTCCTTGGGGGAGGGGGAAAGCCCTGATTTGTAGCTTGTGCTGATTTCTGTGGTGCATTGGCTTATTTCAATCTGCCAACATGACATCACTAGTTGTGGAGCTGAAATGTTCACAATCTGCTCTCACAGCCCCTATGAGCTGTTTGCAGCACCTGCTCTTCCTTCCATGCAGTCAAGCAGACAACATTTATTGTGTCCCTATTGTGTGGGCGTCCTTCTTTTTACTTTCTGCTGCAAACCTCATTATTTGCTTATGCCTTCCTGCCTTCCAAAGCGCTCTTCTACCTATTCCCCAACTGTCCCAGATTTTGAAAGCTCTGGGATACCTTCTACTAAAATCTACAGGGAACTGCTTGGGAGCAGAAACCACTCTAGGGAAAGCACAGGCTTATGCTCCAGGCTCAGGGTCATCAAACTTTTTCATGCCTGAATTCCATTGCCCAGAGTTATCAGTCTCATTAACTACTTTTTAATGTGTCATCTGCTAAAAGAGTTCAGTGAATGTCATGGTGTTCTGCTCCCTGGGAGCTTGGACCTCATTCCTCTGCATGCATCACGATTTTGCATTAGGCCTGGTTCTTTCCACCGCAATCTGCACGGCCCAGCTCTGTTTAAGCTTGTACAGGCAGAGCTCCCAAGGCCCTGCTAT
Organism: Tamandua tetradactyla; assembly: GCF_023851605.1. NCBI lineage: Eukaryota > Metazoa > Chordata > Mammalia > Pilosa > Myrmecophagidae > Tamandua > Tamandua tetradactyla. The sequence goes on along the minus strand of NC_135327.1, from coordinate 192,336,674 downwards.
TTCGTAGCACGATCAATTTCTCTCCTGACCTTACAGTGGCAAAGTCTATTTTTTTCTTCCCAAGTGAATTACGCTGAATTTCTCTCCTGAATTTTTTATTCTGTTTGTTTGATGTTTTCCTCAATTTACTATAATCATTTGGACTAACAACATAGGTTCCGGGATGGGTTAATGTTCACCTCTGTTTGCCCAGATGGATAATGTCTATCGTAACCACTTTCCCAACATTCTCTCTAAAGGATGGGTCACTCCAGGTCAGTTTCTATGTAATAAACTTTTAAGTGTCAGACTCTGCACAAAGTAAAAGTTTAGCCTGAATGGCATGTGTTGCCCATGAGACCTAAGGGTAAGTACATTACTTGATACACATCACTAAACTATGTTGGGATGTGAGTTGATTGTGCAGAAGTCATGGGCCTTCTTTACTAGGGTCTTAAATGAGAAGATATTTTGCCTCTAGAATTTCCAGAGTCGTGCTTCTGAAACTATGTTAGCTAGTATTATTGGCATATGACAGTCTACAGGTTACAGTGCTGTTGGAAGTGCCATCCTCATCTGAGACATATAATAGGAGGTTAATGTTGGGCAGATAGAGTCCAGGAATCATAAACTGTGGGTTTAAGTTTAGGCTTTGCCACCAACTAGCTATGTAACCTTATCAGACAAGTCATTTAGTTGCTGTGGGCTTTTAAATCACTCCCATCTTAAAGAAATTCTTTGAATTTATATCTTCTTCTGGCTAGCATCAAATCTCTTTTTGATACATTCTCTCAAATATTTATTAAGTGTCTTCTATGAGCAATGAGTTACTAGAGATTTAGCAGTGAATAAATTACATTTTAGTAGTAACTTAAGGAGGATGCATGTAACTGGGCTGGGCATGGGGAGAGCATTCTAGAAAGAGAAAAGAGAATTGTACAAAGGCCCTGAGAAAGGAAGGGATATTGAAGGGCAATGCAAAGAAGGCCAAGATGGTTAAAATTCAGTGGAGAATGGTAAGGAGTGAGGCTAGAGAGAAAGGCAGGCATACTTTAGAGATTTTACCCTGTGCGTAGAAAACAATGGGTAACCTCTGAAGGATTTTAGGCAGAGGTGAGATATAATATGATACACAGTGTTTTTTTTTAATTGTAGAATTTGTAGGTTTACAGAAAAATCTCACGTAACATGCATAGTACCAAAAGATCACTCTAGTGAAGTGAATGGATTGGAGGGAGAGGAAAGGGGATATAGGTAGACCATGGGGGAAGTTATTATAATGGAACAGACTAAATATGGTGATGGTTTGGATTCACAATTAGAATAAAGAAACAGATAAGGGGTAAAATGGATAGGACTTGATGATAGTTTGATGTGGGAAGGTGAAGGAGGTGGATTAAAGGATGACTCCTGGCGTTCTGGTTGGATGGAGGTGATCAACTCTGAAATGGGGCACACAGAGGTGGGTTGATGGGATTGGGTTGTGGCAGGTATTAAGAGCTCAGCTCTGAACAGGTTAATTTCATGATGCCTCTGAGTCAGGGAAATAGAGATATCAAATAGGCATTCTAATATTTGGGGGAGTGATATGAGCTATGAATACATTCTAAAATCATTATTATAGATGGCATTCAACACCAGAGGCATGAATGTTATACTACCTAAGGGAAGTATATAAAGAGAACAGAGAGGTCTAGGACTGAGCCCTGAGAAAGGGAGGGTAAGTGGAAATGAGTATGTAAAGGAGCGATAGAGAGGAAAGAATCAGAATGTTTAAGAGGAAAACCTAGAACATGTGGATTTGTGAAGCCAAGGGAAGAGGGTTTTTCAAGAAGGAAAGACTGGTCAACAAGTTAGAATGTTCTTGGAATATCCAGTTAGATTTTATTTGCCTTACATGATTATTTGAGTCTTTTAAAACTGTCTTTGGCTTTCCTTTGACCTCTTTTAACTGTTCCTTGTCAGTCCTTTCAACTGGCTCCTCTTCCTTGGGTTATCAGGAAAATGTTGGCATACCCTAGGCTTTACTTTCAGCCCTCACTTCTTGTCCCCCTCTAAACCTACCACTTAAGAGAGCTCTATCTCCATTTCATGTATTTCCTGAATATCAGCTTCCCATCTGCAACCTCCTATAGGGAAAGTTCACTTAGTTCCTTCTTGGGAAATTCAAACTCAAGATGTACAAAATTGTATTTATCATCTATTATAAATCTGTTCCTTTCCCTGAATTTATCCTTTTGAGAAATGATGCACTATCTACTTGGTTACTCAAAGACAGAAAGCAGAAGCTACCTTGACTCCATTGCCTTGGGACTCTCTCTCTCTCTCTCTTTTTATTTTTTAGCTTTGAAATCAAAGTACTTTTATTGTTTTTTAATCATTGCAATTGACCTTTTTTCTTTTTTGTGAGAAATAACATATATACAAAAAAAAGCAATACATTTCAAAGCACATTGCTATAATTAGCTGTAGAACAGATTTCAGAGTTTGGTATGCGTTAAAATTCCACAACTTTAGGTTTTTTACTTCTAGCTGCTCTAAGATACTGGAAACTAAAAGAAATATCAATATAATAATTCAGCAATCATACTTGTTTGTTAAACCCAACCTTCTCTGTATAACTCCAACATCACCTTTGATCTTTCTCCCATTCTTTATTGGTATTTGGGCTATGCCTATTTTGACTTTTTCATGTTGGAAGGGGCTGTCAATAATATGGGAGAAAGCGATGAGCTATTAATGTTCTGGAGAGGCTGGCTTCTCTGCACTTCAGGACTTACCTGGTCCAGGGACCATCTGGAGGCTATAGTTTCTGGAAAGTTTACTACTGCATGGAACTTTTGTAGAATCCTATATAATGCCCTAGGTGTTCTGTAGAATTGGCAGGAATGGTTTTGGTTGGGGCTTGGCAAGCTATGATAGGCAGCAATACCTAAATGAAGTTTGCATAAAAGTGACCTCCAGAGTAGCCTCTTGACTCTATTTGAACTCTCTGAGTCACTGAAATCTTATCTGATATACTTCTTTTCCCCCTTTTGGTCAGGATGACATTTTTGATCCCATGGTGCCAGGGCCAGGCTCATTCCGGGAGTCATCTCCTATGCTGGTAGGGAAAATTTCACCCCTGGATGTCATGTCCCATGTAAGCAATGATTTCACTTGCAGAGTTGGGCTTAGAGAGAGGGGCCACATCTGAGCAATAAAAAAGGTCCTCCAGAGGTGACTCTTAAGCATATCTATAGGTAGGCTCAGCTTCTCCACTACTGTAACTATCTCATATCTGTTTTCTTCTCTGCATTGCCTCTGTCATGCCTCTAGTTCAGGCACTTAATGTTGTTCACTTTGACAGTTGCAGAGGCTTCTTAAGGGGTATTCTTAAATGGATGTCTTAGCATCCTATAATCTATCCTTCACAATCTTTCAGTGCAGCCTTTCTTACATACTAATTGGAGCACATCACTCCTAAAATTCATCCTTTCCTTAAAATTTGGAATATCACTTAGAGGGGATAGCTGGATATATTTCAGAGGCTCTGTAAATTCCCTCCCATCCAAAATTTAAGAAAAATAGCAAATGTTGATTCACTCATTATTCATTCAGAAATGATTTCAAAGCTTCCATGTGTTAGGCCCTGTGCTTGATGCTGATTCAATTTCCAGAATGATGTAATGAATTCCTTCACTTCCTGGACCTACTCTTTTCCCTGCCTCATTTCCTATCATTTTTCTCTGTATCCTCTGTATATGATCTAATCTGATTGGGCTACTTGTTTGTCCCACTTTGTTCCTCCTTCCCTTCCCTTACTCCTTTTCATTCTACTTCTTATTCACTCTTCAAGTCAGCATAATCAGCATCTCTTCTAGGAAGAATGCCTTTCCTATGTAGTGTGAAGAATTCCTCCTTCGGTGTGGCCAGTGCTCTTAATTTTATTCCTGCATGTATAACTTTATGGCATTTAATTTGGTAAACATTTCTTAGAGTCCTACTATATGCTAGGCCCATGCTGATAGCAAAACCAAACACGATGTAGACTTTTCCCTAAAAAAGTCATAGTTGGTGGGGGATAGAGTAAATTCATAATTATAATAGAATGTGAGATCTATAACAAATAGGAGTGTATAGAAAGGAGTAGCAGGAGAGAAAGAATAGCTCTGTGAGTGGAGTGTGGGAATATATATAGATTACTTCACTAAGAACGTAACACCTGGCTTGGGTATAGATGAATGCATAAGTATTTGCAAGGCAGACAAGGTAGGCAAGGGTACTCCAAGGGCAGGAAATTGCATGTACAAAGGCATGGGGCAGTGAAATAGCATGGTGTTCAGAATATTATAAGTCAGAGCTTGTCAACCTTACTTGTGCTTCTGAGAATTCAATGTCTGGGGATAACCCTTGGAAATTCTGATTTAATTGGTTTTACCATTTCTTCAGATTGCTCCAATGTGCAGCTAGGATTGAGCACTGCTGTTACAGGTAGTTGAGTATAGCTTGATATTAAATGGGGGCGATAAGTGGCAGAGAATGCTGCCCGAAAGAAGACAGGAGTGAGGCCATGAAGGGTATTGAATCTCTTGTGTTTTTAATTTTTAGGACAAAAAATATATACTTTGAAATAATTTCAAACTTATAGAAAAGTCTCAAGAATAGTAGAAAGAACTCCCATATCTCCCTTATTGCAGATTCTCTAACTTTTAACACTATACCACATTTGCATTTGTTCCCGCTCTCTCTCTCTCCACTACATATATACATATATATTACAAGCACAATATCTATATATCCACTTAAATATTTTGGAAAGCCATTCTGTGACTGTAGAAAGCCTTTTGCAAATAACCAGGCCCTATAGTAGGCCCATTGCTGACTCTTCCATACTAGGAAGAGAAAAGAGAGAGAGAAAAAAGACAAGCCGGGGATGAGGAAGTTAATGCTGTATTTATGCATCATTCGCCTTACCAGATTGTAAGACTTTGAAGGTAATAATGTATTTGTAACCTCAACCAGCACCTAGCCTACAGCAGGCACTCAGCAAATATTTTTTGATTTAAGTGGAATTGAATTTGAATTTCTTTGCAGCAATAATGTATTCTCTAACTAGTTAGCCCACATTGACTTTTCTTCGTGAAAGCTTTTCAGTTTAATTTCCATTGGAAAATGGGCTTCTTGAGCGAAATACCATTCCTTCAAATTAGAAAACATTATTATTTGTTCTAGTTTGCTAGCTGCTGGAATGCAATATACCAGAAATGGAATGGTTTTTAAAAAGGGGAATTTAATAAGTTGCTAGTTTACAGTTTTTAGGCTGTGGAAATGTCTATAGAAATGTCTGATCTAAGGCATCCAGGGAAAAACACCTTGGTTCAAGAAGTCCGATGATGTTCAGCGTTTCTCTCTCAGCTGGAAGGGCATATGGTGAATGTGGCAGCATCTGCTAGCTTTCTCTCCAGGCTTCTTGCTTCAAGAAGCTCCCCAGGAGGTGTTTTCTTTCCTCATCTCCAAACGTTGCTGGCTTGTGGACTCAGTAGTTCTCTTGTGATTCTGTTGTGGTTCTACAGCTCTCTCCTTGTTCTCAAAAGGAACTCTCTCTGAAATGCTACCTTTTTTATAGGATTTGTAAACTAATCAAGACCCAAGTAGAATGCGTGGAACACATCTCCATCTAATCAAGTTTAATACCCACAACTGATGAAGTCATATCTCCATGGAGATAACCTAATCAAGTTTCCAACCAATAATAATAAATAGGGATTAGAAAAAAATGTTGCTCTCACAAGATTGATTAGGATTAAAACATGGCTTTTCTAGGGTATATGAAATCCTTTATATATAAATCCTTTCAAACCTGTGCATTAGTTAAAATGGCTTATTAATTGTGATAGGAATGGTCTGGGCACAGCTTACCACCTTTACCTGTCACCCACAGATAAACTCTGTGCCCAGGACTAGATGGATTAATCTGGCACCTGGGATGAATGTGGGCTTGGAGTTGGAGCTCATCCCCTAGCAGATACAGGCCTGCTGTTCTTTTGCCCTGAGTATAGGCAAACATTCACTTGAGACAGTCTGGCTAAAGTATGAACACTTTCTGACACCTGGACTTACTCTGCTGGTATGCCTGTTCCTGGTGGGGACAGAGCAGCATCTTCCACTATGATACAAGAAGTATAAGTAGACCATCTCCCTGGATCAAGAATTGCTGGCCAGGGCCATGGTGGCTCAGCAGGTAAGAGTGCTTGCCTGCCATGCCTGAGGAACTGTGTTCGATTCCCGGTACCTGCCCATGTAAAAAATAAATAAATAAATAAATAAATTAAAAATAAAAAAGAATTGCTGGCCAAAGGGGATCAATACCCACTAGTGAAGCTGACCTTCCTCTATCTCTTTTCTATGTGAGTAAATGTTGTGTCATCCAGTGCCTGTATGAGTCATACTGTTGCTGGTGACCCTGACATCTGCAAAGCATGCTGCTCGTGGTGGCAGGCCCTGTTATGCGCTTTGCCCTTATGCAGTGAGGCCCCTTCCCTGGAGCTGCTAATAGGTGCCTCTCTTTCTTACTGACAGTTGGGCCCAGCGAGCAGGGTACTGACATAAATTAAAGTGTTGCTAGATGCATTTAGATTAATATATTCAAAGCAATTGAATGATTTACAGCTTAGCAGACGTAATTTCTTCTGCTGTTTCTCTTTTATATTGGGTTAGTAAACAAGAACATATTTAGACAGAGGTTGGCCAATTGCTTGATCAGCTTTAATAGAAAAAGTCCCCAAATTAGTGCCTTGGCTTCATTTTACCTCTGTTCTGCTAACTTGATAGTTTGCAATGAATTTATAGCTTTTCGGGATTACATTGTTCATTTTATTATGTGTTTATTAGTGAAATTAATTAATTAATATTTGTTCCAGATACTCGGCTGTTTCTACCCATTCTGATAAGTAGTAAAATGCTTCTCCTTTGCTCTCTAGTTTACACTGAGCATTCTGTATTTTCTTGTTTGCCCAGACGATCTGTTTGAGCCACATAGAATTCCTTAATCCTCAAAGGTCCTTGAGGACAAGAATCATTTTAAATTCACTATTTACCTCAGAGAAGGAGGCACTCCTGGGAAGTTTGTGGATTTAGTGAATATGCCCTTGAATTGGAGCCAGATACACATATACATGCCCAAGGGAAAGGAGCTTCTATTGCTGTCCCACCCTTTACCAGCCACAATGAGCACTTTTAATATATTGTCTTATTTAACTTAATAAGCAACAGGAACACTTTTGAGGTAGATGTTATCATTCCTATTTTTCAGATAAGGTAACTTCAGCTTAGAGGAATAAAGTAAACTTGCCCAAAGTTATCCCAGCGAATCAAAGAGTGATTTAATCAGTGATTAAAGTGATAAAATTCTGGTTTCTCCACCAGCTAAGACCTTATGTGGCATAAATACTAAAATTAAGCCCCAATATTATGTGTTGCCTTGACATCAAGGGAAACTGGGAGGTCTTTGAATGGCCTAACTGCAAGTTCCCCTACACTTTCTGCTCTCTTGTTATTTATTTTTTATCCATATTTTTCACTCATCTGTCTACATCCTAGATAAAAGGATGAGCACGCTCTTTGGTCTTGAGGCTGTGTTGACCTGAGCTCTTTGAGAGCTGGGTTGGAATAAGGTGTCACCTCACTCTTTTGTTACTACAAAGCCTGTCTCCCACGGTTCTCTGTTGTTCACTGTGCTTCTGAGGACAACCCCTGTGAGGCTGTATGTGGGATGCCATGTCTTCCTCCCCCTCAGGTGAGCAAATGGGACTAATAAACTGCTGTCCATTTCACCTCTCCAATGTCAGGTGTCGGGTGCTTAGCCATCCCCATAACCCTAGGATTATGGAAATCTCTCCCTCACCAATTGGGTGAGAAGGACGAGATTAAAACTTTTTAATAGGAAAGAAAACCCAGAAAAATCCACCAATGCCTTATCACTTACGATAAACATTTAACTTTAAAAGACTTTATGTTTTGTTTAAAAATGACTGTACCTGAAAGTCATGATCAACTACAAGATTTAAGACATGCATGAATATTTCTGGAAATCCATACTCGTTTCCATTTGTTGATCATTATAACAAAAGTAGGGCATATCTTTTGAAATAAGTTATTTGCCTTGACCAAGGAAAATAAATGAAACTATGGATTATAACTTTGCTTGTTCTTCCTTATCTTGGACATTTTATCTATGTGATTATTTTATTTGGTATATTAAGCCTTGTAATTTGTCAAAATGTTCTAACCTAGCACTGAACTGTCTTGCAGTCACCACAAACAGTCCTCAAACCGGCTGCTATCTCTATAGAACATGCCACACTCCATTTGGATTTTTAATGCGGATCACAGGGTATCACTCATCAAATGGGAAATAAACTCATGTGGGCAGTTTTGATGGTTACATAAACATAGAGTGATTGGAAGAAACTCTTCCAATTTTCTCTCTTAAATGGGAGAAAAAACATGAAGAATTATAAGCTAATGCAATTCTATTTCATGCAACCCAACAATTTGGTCATTTCCCAGCAAAGTTATCTGAGGTCTCAGGGTTTCTGGACTCTGAGTAGGTAGGCCACACTAAGACTCTTGAAAAAAGGACTTTTACTGAGAGCTATTTAAGATGCCATGCAGAGTCCAAGAAGTGGGAAAAGATTTCCAGGCCAGGAGCTGCCTTCACATGGAGTCTGAATATCTGTGACTGATACTCCTGCCAGACACTGGGCTGTTCTCCTGGTTGGCAGTGATGCCCCCCTGGCTTTTGCTTTGCACTGAATATCACTTGTTTCTGTGAGAACTAGACTAAAACATCCAATATTATAAGAAATAAATTTAAAATACAATACACTTCCTAAGACTTTCTTACACTAAACTACAATGGGCAGTTCACAAATATGCCTATTAGTCAAGACCATGAGTTCCTTGAGGGCAAACATTGTGTTTTATCTGAGTTTGTATCTGCAGAGCCCAATGCAACAGCTGGCACATATTTGGTATTTGATACAAATTTGTTGAATGAATGAACGAGTGAATGAATTGAGGGTATCAGGAAACTGTTTAATTGTATCCATACTTATTTGGAAGTAGAGCCCCTAACCACATCCCCAAAAGGAAAATGAAAGACATGTTGAGGATAGATTTCTGTCACCAACTGTAATTCTTGAAGAATAATTTCTCCAAAGGAGATCAAATACAGGGTAAAAAGCAAAGATTCACCTCAAAGAAACTAAGAAATAATTGGCTACCAGTGCATCCTGAGGAAAATAGTTTCAGGATTATGAATTATCCAGAGTTCCTGAGAAATGAGGTTGTCATAAAAGTTATTTATCCTTTGTCTGTCTTTTGGTGGAAGGGGCTGAACAAAAGAGAAAGACGTAAAAACAGCATAGGAGAGTGGAAAAAGAAGAATGAACTTAGGTCACCCACTTTATCATGTTATTGCACGTGGCCTTCCACTGTTAGATTCCTTACGCCCCCACCAGTGACATCCCTCTTGAAATTTCCATGCTGTGATATTTTTGTAATTTGTCTGAGGAAATTTAGACCAGGGGCATTTGCCAGATCCCCCTTTCCTTCCACTTCAATGAAAACAATATTTTAAAGTGAGGTGACGGCTTCAATTACAAAACTGACAACTAATATCTTCAGTATTTTTTCCCCCGTATCAGCAGCTTTCCCCTTCCCCTTGCAGATTTTTTTGGGACACCAAATCTGGGGTAAAAGAACTGGATTTACTCATTTTTGTAAGGAATAAATTAATTTCCATATGAAATAAATTAGTCGCAAAAGGCTTTCTACATGGATCTCTCTCATGCATTCTCTATGTACATAAAATCAACGTCAAAATGGTTTCTAAGAAAAGGCGTTTATGCATTTCCAGAAAATATGTATTACGTGTGTTTAATTTCTCCTCAGAAAATACGTGTGTTGGTACATGTGCTGGTGCACATACTTTCTGGAATACTCAAAATGGTTTTCTGGAAAGCATTTGTTTAGTGACGTGCAATGCCCTGGTCTGCCCGAGCATTTGCCTCATTGACCTGTCCTCCAGACACAAAGGGATCTGCAAAAGCAGCCTACAGTGGCAGCAGAGAGGCCAGTGCAGGGAAGGGCTGCATTGCATGTGAAATGCTGCGATGGATGGCGGAAAGGATTCCCCAAAACAGCTTTGTGCTATTTTCAGTACCCAGCCCAATTGTTTAAAGAAACACAATCTGGGGTGGGCCACGGTGGCTCAGCAGGCAAGGATGCCTGGGTTTGGTTCCCGGTGCCTGCCCATGTAAAAACAAAAGGGGGGTGGGGGTGGGGGGTGGGGGGAAAGAAACACAATCTGAAGGCTCAGGTTTCCAGGCTTCAAGGCTTTGATCTTATGACAAATGCAGAAGATCCTGCCTCAGGATATGGAAATTCCCCCTGTTCCCAATTCAGTCATTTGTCTTTTTTTGTTTGTAGAATTTCTCCCCTACAAACACAGCTCAGCAGCCATGTACTAGATATTTGACTATAAGGGTTTTCTCTCTATTGTCATTTTTTTTGTTGTTGTTCCATAGTTTGGGGGAAGGTTTAATATAATCACTTATTTCTAATTTCTTATTTTTCCATAGCCCAAGGTGTAAAGATATATCTGGGCTACAAATATCTTTGTTCTAATGGTGCTTTGGGTTTGGAAATAACGGTGAAAATGAATGATGATTTAACATGTGTGCCGCATGCCCATCCCCGATTTTATTCTATTTGGAGATTTAGAGACAACAAATCAGAGGAGAGCAGAGAGTGGGAAGCTTAGTTGCATACAAAACCAGTTTGAACTTAACTAGGTTGTCTCTTGAGAACCAGGGAAATAAACCATGGGCCTTCCATGTCTATGAAAAAAAGGAAACCTTCAAAGAAAAATGAATGAATTCAGGAGTAATTTTTTTTTTTTTTGGCATGGGCAGGCACTGGAAAAAACTCCTTTTTAAAAAGTCAATTTTTGTGCTTGGCAATTGGAAAAAATGAGACAAAATGATGCGAAAGTTAAACTTTAAATTTTGAGACTGATGAGCACTGAGATGATGGTTATGAGGTCAGAAGGTGGGAAGACTCAAAGTCAGATGTAAACAGCAAGATAAATACAAAGAAAAGAGGAGTTTAATTGGAGTCTAAGCATTTTAACACTTCTCCTTTTTTTCTTTCTTGGGTTTTAGCCAATACCTGTGTACATTCCTTTTCAATCATGATACTTAGTGAAGGCACATGGTTCCCAGAGCTTTGATCATCAAAAACACCCTTTCCAAATGACATTTTGCCTTTTAATTATTTTATAGTTATGGTTGACTATAAGTGACATTCACAGAATTTATTTGCAATCAAATGACAGAAGCATAATGTAAAGAAAACTCAGGAACAGTCAGGAAGATGATGAATTTCTGCATCGCTGTCACTGAGGAGAATTGGGCATCATTACCTACACCAACGCACATCACCTAAATCCCAAACCAAAGCTCAAAACCAATAACAATAATGTCTCCTATTTACTGAGAGTTTAGAACTCTGTTATTTGGCCTCAAAACACTGTGAGGTAGATGTTGTTCTCAAAATTGTATAGATGAAAGAATGGACAGTCAGAGAAAATAAATAATCTGTCCATGGTCATGCAACTAGAAAGGCCTTACTTAAAGGTGCTATGTGGAATTGCCTTTCAATACGCTCTCACTTTACCTGGAGGTAAGAAATACGTCACACTTTTCTTGGAAGAAAGATGTAGAAAAGCAATTTAGCATTTTTCTTTTATAAATTTCTCTGGAGGGTGGTGGGATGGGGAGGTTTGTTCTGAAGGTTTGGGGGACAGAGGGCTATGGGTCCCGTGAAAGAGGAGTTGTTGCAATGCTGTCCAGGGCTGACTAAAAGAAATATAATGTGAGCCACTTTTGTAATTTAAAATTTCCTAATAGCTACATTAGGAAAGTAAAAAGAAAACAGTGAAATTAATTTTAATAATGTATTTAACTTGGCATATCCAAATACTCTCATCTCCATATGAAATCTACATAAAAGTCATTAATGAGACATTCACAAATTGTTTTTTTGTCCTCTTGGCCTAAGTCTGAAAAATCCACTGAGTGCTTTACGCTTATGGCACATCTCAGTTTGAACTAGCCCATTTCAAGTATGCAACAACCACATGTAACTAGTGGCTACCATACCGGACAGCACAGCTATAAAGTTTAAGAAGGGGAAACTAAATTTGCCAATGTCAGTTGCCTTCGCCAGCCTCTGGAGAAGTGCTTTCTATATATCCGTTAGAAATATCTCGGAAGCCTTTCAACAATGCAGAGTCCTTTAAGCTGTCCCAAACCACTAAATTAGAATTTCTGGGAGTGGCCTCTGGACATGCCTAAGCAAAGAAGGATTTGAAATCACATATTTCCAGTTTAACCCTCTGTGAGTAAACAACGATCTGAACTTGTTTGAAATAAGCATTTTACATTTTTCTTTCATGAAACTGGGGAGATGATACATGGAAGATTCTTGCACTTAGGGCTCACCATTTCTTTCTTCCTATCAGAAATGTGAGTAGTAGCTTGGAAAATGTTTTGTTTTTAGCTTCTCTAGGTTTATTAAACAGTGCAATGGATAGAGGAGTTAATTTAGCCAGAGTGAACATTTAAAATAGTATGTCATGTCATGTCACAGACTTGCTCACAACCCTCTGATGGATCTCCATCTCACTCTGAGCAAAAACCAAGTCTTTACAATGGCCCATCATGTCCTGCGTACTTTGAACCTCTTCTCCCCATTCCCTACTCCATTATCTCTTTAAGTCCCCATTGCCCGCTTATGCCACTCCATTCTCAGTGGTATCCTTGTATTCTCTGTGCCTCCACATCAGACCAATTTCTGGATGGGGCCCTGGCATCAACATTTTGAAAAAATTTCCTTAGAGATTCTCATATACTAATGAGAATGAGAAACACTTATCTAGGGCAATGTGTGGATTGCACTGCTTTTAGACCATCCTCCTAAACATAGCTGGCTTCAGTTAAACATTAAGCAGCATGAGATTAAAGGATACTTTTATCACTACATTTATTTATTGAATGCATAAAATCTATGAATTTTTAACCATCTGCTAAGACGAGAGTAGGGTTGCAATATTCTCATGAAAGGTCAGGCACCTAACATGACCACTGCACATTAATATGTAGGTGGGCAAAGGGAGTATCCAAAAGAAAGAAAAAAAATTTCCTCAAAAAATAATCATCATATGCTATCTTGGCACAAGACTTGCAACCATGAGCCAGGGTGAAATTATCACTCTTTTAGTATTGTATTATATTAGTAGTATATTATGATATACAAGCAAAACATAATTATGTGATTATGAAATATTTTAAAGGTATTGTGGCAGACATTTCATGCCTCAACTAGTAAGGAAAGTCTCAATAAAGCTCCTATAGGAGGAATAGTTTTAAGTCATAAGGGAATTAATAATCTACATTGGAAATTTGGTTATGTAGAAGCCCCCCAGGTCACGTTTTCACAATCATGATTATCCTGTATAAAACACTTCATAGATTTTTCACTTCTTAGGTAATATCCTCTTCAGCCTATAACTTTACAGCAAATTGCTATGACCTGCCCAACCCCAACTAAAGTTTCTAAAGAAACAGGACAGAGGCTGAAATCTGCCACCACCATAGTGGTGGTCCTAGTAGCAGGCAATAGACTTGGTTGCTATATAACTGGATGAAATCCTTTGGAGCCCAACCACCATTAATCTTATCAGCCAACCTGATATTGGTCCCTCACTATGGCAGTCAAGAGTCTCATTGTAGTTTCTGTCAGGTCAAGATTTGGGCATGTAAAGCACACGTGGGTTCAGATTCAGCAGTTCCAGCTAGAAATAACTTTTCCGCCTTTCTAGGGCTTCGGGGAAAACTTGAGTGATGACTTCACACATTGAACATGCAGAATTAAACTCGATCATGCAGGATGGAGGGGAAACTTTGAAAGGTGACTGATATGGAGCATAGTTTTAAATGGTTACATGTTTTAAACTACTTTGTTAAGCTGCTCCCCTGTCCATTAGATTTGATTTCAAGAGGAAGTTGACCTAACACTATGACAAGAATCAGCTGATAGAATACAAGGCTGAAGCCCATCAGGATTGCTGAAATGCTTTGCTTTGATTTTGATTTTTGTATGTGTGTAACTGCTACAATCAGAACAATAAATTTGGCCTTGAATGAGACGTCTTATTACTGGCTGAGGCATAAATTGTTTGAACTCCAATGTATTTTATACATTGACTGATATTTTGCTGTGAAAAAATGTTAAGAAACAATGAATCAACATGAGCTTTGTTTCTGTGATTTAAAAGAATTGTTCTCAAGAGAGTTTTTTTTTGTTGAGTGACTATTTTGGCACTGTTGTGGGTTTTCTTAAGGCTCTTTATTTTGTTTCTGTTAGAAATTATGCAATGCATCAAATGTCTTGCATTGCATTTAAAATAATAATTATCAATATTTAAATAAATAATCTTAAATAATTAGAGGAAAATTAGACTCTTTGTTCCAGTAATTCTGATAGACCTCAAAATGAAACTAGGTCCAATTTATTATTATTTTTTTAAATCCATATTTTTGGCCAAGGACCCCACACATTTCCCATGCTAGTACAATTGAATGCTATTTTAAGTGACTTTGTACTAAGTTTTCAGGGTAAAGAGAATGATTTTTGTCCCTTGTGCATATTTTGTGATGTACATTCACTTAGTAGTACACATATAAAATTAAAATGAAAATATAAATAAGAGCATAATAATTGGGACTCATGCTTAACATGTGGTTTTGTTTCCTTTTGGTAACACACAGTCAAGGAATTAGAATAGCACAGTTTAGTAAGCCAGAATCTCAGCTCTAACAGGGTCTTGAGCCAGTACCCTGCTGCCAGAAGTTAGACTTTCCTGGAAGAGCATCAGTGATTAGCTCTGAATATCACTGGCTCTCACATTTCTACTGACTGTTTTCTCCCTTCCTGCCTGAAAGAGCATCTTATTACCTCCTGAAGTGGTTAGAGGCATAGGCATTAGAGCGAAATTGTCTACATCAAATCCTTGCTCTGCCATTTCCATATATGACCTTGATCCCAAATGCAAGCCTGCCAGTCACCATCCAGTGCCTAACCCACCTTCCTTCACCATCGGCTACAGTGTTGCCCCAACTTTCATTCTCAACCCACACCTCCTTCTAAAGGAGAAGGGTGAGTTTCCAGACCCAGCTCCTCTCCGTTCATCTCAGCCTGATGCAGTGAACTCCCCCATGCCTGGTCACACCAGGAATTAGAAAAGTCTTATTAATGGTTGATTTATTTCATTTGGAATTTAAAAATGAAACATTTGAACCATATTTTCAAGGCATCGTTTCTTTTTCTGGGTCTTGACATTAAAATAAATTTTTAGGGATTTTCATTTATGATTGCTCTTTGGGATCAGAAGCCAACCGATCCTGAAATTGGTCAGCTCTGGGAAGATTAATCTTATATGTGTGTGGAAGTGGGGAGTTCTTCTAGAAGTTCTTTAAATATGCTATTTGTGCTTTTGCTTTCAATTAGTGTTTGCAAAGCTAACAGTGACCCGGAACAGTGATCAAAACAAAACTGATTAGATTTGACAGATCAAATGTAGAAGTGGATATTCTTTTTTGGAGACGTTTCTAAACTCCCATTGATGTTCTGTGATCAGCAGCTTACATCTGTAAGGATGTGTGCTCTGAATTCTGAACAGTCCCCTTTTTTCTCTTCATGGTCTTTGTGGTTCAACTGCTCAGGAAATAATAGTGATTTTTTCAGAAAGGAGTTGTTCAGGACACAAAGAAAATGGAGAAATAAACGTGATCTTCAGGTGCCTGAAACAATTTCATACAATAGTCTCAATTGAAGGATATATTAAATTCTGAATTGCTTTATTTAATGAATATCACAGCCTTGGATTTCTCCCATCACTGTATATTTTAGATTTAAAGAAATTGCATCAAAGCAAAAAGCAGGAAAAGTCTGTGGTGTTTCATTGCCCAGAAACACAACTGAAACAAGATCAATTGCATTTAAGTGGGATGTTCATATAATTTGGAAAGCTAGTCAGAGTTTAGGTTGTGAATCTAATGCTATGGGTAAGGGAAACTATGAAAGATTATCCAAGATTTGTCTGGAAATAACTTTCACCACTTTCATTCTGTTTAAAAATTTGTTTTTTCTTTTTTTCTCTCTTCCAATTTCTTCCAGGGCAGGGAGCTCACATTAAAAATAAATGTTTCTAGAACTACAAAATTCAGTTAAAGAGCTATTTGTAGAAAATGCTCATTCATCAAATATTTATCAAACACCTATTTCGACCTAGTTGGTGCGCTTGGGACTAGGGATGAAAAGATAGCAGCCTCTGCCTTTAAGGACAGGGGACAATGTGACAGTTGCCACAAGAGGTGCAAATGCAAAAAAGAGAAAAGAAAGCCAAACCTATTTCAGGAATTCAGAAGAGATAGTACTTGACCTCATTATTGTAGGAGGAGTCACTAGAGTCCTTTCTGCCAATTAAATGGGTGTCACTGAATGCTTCATGTGCTCAGTGAGCGTATAACATGTGGCCTTTGATCTAAAGGACATGACAGGATAATTGGGGAGATAAGACTAAAACACAGGAGGTAAATATGAACGTGATATGTTTGTTACTAAATGTTGAATGCTTTTACATGTAGTGTAGACCACTCCAGGCTGGTGTAGTCTTAAAAGACATCTTGGAAGAAGCTGCATTGAAGCAAAGTCTCTAAAGATGAAATAACTCTTGAGCAGGTAGAGGCAAATGGGACAGATAATCCAAGAGGAGGGAATGGCAAGAATGGAATCTGAAATGAAAAGTAGTTGACTTGGAACAGCGAAAGGTTTGAATGAACGAGGATGGAATGTGTTTGTGATGAAGAATGGGAAATAAGATGGGGCCAATCCAATGACAAGCAGAGGATGTATCTTGGCTAATAGCAAGAGATAAGGCTAAATAAGGAGTCTTGGCTATATGATGGAAAGGACTGGCCAGCCAAGCTGAAGAATGGCATGGTAGAAAGCACAATAGACTAGGAGTTAGAAGACTGGAACTTTGGTCTAGCCTCTGTGACCACCAGCTATGGGAATCTTTTCAGGCATCAGAGTCCTGTCAGGGTTGCATTAGACTTTCATGGGCCCCAAGCACCTTTGACTTCATGGGCCCTTTCCTCCACGAAAAATCCTTAAAAGTTATATTTTATGACTACGTTGGTGTTAAGATGAATATATTAATATTGTATATTAAAATATTTTCTTCAGTGTAAACATTTATTTTTTTCTTCTCATTTTAAAAGATATTAACAAGTTTTGTTGGTCCCTAATGCATTGTAGGCACTGTGCCTATGCTAGCTAATGGCTAAGTCGGCCCTGTGCCATGAGGTAGAATGGCACAAGACTCTAACATATCTACTTTATTATAAAAGTCTGTGATTCAATACCCAACCTCTCAACCTGTATAGTAGGGTCAGGCTGGTAATTTCAGCATCTTAATATTATATCTGAAAAGAGTACTTTGGGAAAGTTATTTCTCAGAAAATGGACAATGAATGGGAATATTTTTTGCAATTTTAAAAAAACTAGGTGAAAATTCTCTTGCCCCGAAGTGTGTTCATCAAAAGAAGTAAAAAGAATCGTCATTTCTCCAAGAAGAATGGATCTGGATTGAATTTTAAGAAGAAATACATCCTTAGCTATAAAAATTTCAAACAGCACCAAAAGATGTAAAGAACTTAGTCTCCCATGCTGCCTTCACAGGAAAAAATTAGTCATAATTCATAAGAAAATAATAGGAGATAGAAACTGAAACAGAAATAAAGGAATTGCCAAACTTTGAGTAAACTAAAGTTCAGAAAATATAATTTCACTTTTTCTTCTCTCATTCTGATCCATATTTCACTGTATTTAGCAGGTATGTTTCCAAATTTGTGGTTGTGGAAGTGGATGTTTCCATGTTTCATTTAAGAGGGATTTTTTTAGTCTTCATTTCCTTCTTTTTGTTATTAGCAGCAGACTTTAAGGGAAGGGAATAAAAAGACCTAGATTTTCATGTGATAGTTTCAGCAAACATTTTAAAGTGGTATTAAATTTGTCAATTTTTATGAATATGACATGAATAGCTTAAGAACTCATATCTTTGCCATATCATCCTTTTATCTCTCTTTGTCTCTCTCTATATATATATTTATCATTTACCTATCATCTATCTGTCTATCTATTTATATTTATCATTCATGTTCTGAACACTTTCGTGTAGGTCATACACATCATGCTCCTTGAATACTTAATACTGCCATACACATTTCCTATGAACAAGGATATTCACTAATGTAAACATCTTTTTTTTTTTTTTATATACATGGGCAGGCACCGGGAATCGAACCCGGGTCCTCTGTCATGGCAGGCAAGTGTTCTTGCCTGCTGAGCCACCGTGGCCCACCCAGTGTAAACGTCTTAAGTACAGTCATCAAGTTCATGAAATTTAACATTGACATAAAGTTTACAGTCTATATCCCAGTTTATCACATGCCCCAGTAATTTCCCTTTCATCCTTTCTCCTCCCTTGCTTAGATCTCATCCAGGATCATGTTTTGCATTTAATTACAATTGTCTCTTTATTTGCTGTTTTTTTTTTAATTGTGGGAACATATATACAACCTAAACTTTCCCAAACATATCATGGAATGGGATTAATCATATTCACAATAGTGAAGAATCCTCACTACCTTCCATTACTAAAACTTTATCACCCCAAATATCAAAACTGTATGTACTGTGCATTAATTCTCCATTTTCACTGCACACCCCACCCCCAGCAACCTGTACTTTAATTTCTATCTAATTGAGCTTTCATATTCTCCATTATTTTCTTTGTGGTTACCATGGGCTTACATTTAACATCCTAAATCTACAGCAATCTCATTTGCTTTGATACCAACTTAATTTCAATAGTATATAGAAACCATGTTCCTAGAACCCTCCATTCCCCTACGTTTATTTAGTTCTTGTCACATGCTTATACATTATGAGTCCAAAACAACTATTTCATCATTATTTTTAATGTGTTGCCCTTCTGGATGCTGTAGGAAGTAAAATGGGGAGTTACAAACCAAAGACACAATAGTACTGGTATTTGTATTTATCCATGTCATTATCTTTACCAGAGATTGTTATTTCTTCATGTGGCTTCTGCCAATTGTTTAGCATCCTTTCCTTCTAAACTGCAGAACTCTATTCAGATCTCTTGCAGGACTAGTCTAGTGGTGATGAACTCCCTCAGCTCTTGTTTATCTGGAAATGTCTTAATTCCTCCCTCAGTTTTGAAAGACAGTTTTAGTGGATATAGAACTGTTGGCAATTACAAATGTCTTCCCACTGCCTTCCTGCCTCCTTGGTTTCTAATGAGAAATTGGCACTTAGTCTTATTAAGGCTCCCATGGGTGTGACATATTGCTTCTCTCTTGTGGCTTTCAGAATTCTCTATCTTTGGCATTCAACAGTTTGACTGTAATATGCCAAGACATGGGTCTATTTGGGTATATCCTGTCTGGACTTCATTGAGTGTATTGGATGAGTGTATTCCTGTCCTTCATTTTGGAAGTTTTCAGCCATTATTTATTTGAATATTCTTTGTGCCCCCTTCTTTCCTTCTTTTCCTTCTGGGACTCCCACAAGGCATATATTGGTAAGCTTGATGTTGTCCCACCGGTTCCTAAGGCTCTGTTCACTTTTATTCATTCTTTCTTCCTTCTGCTCCTAGACTGTATGATTTCAATTGTGTTATCTTTAAATTCTCTGATTCTCTCTTCTGCTAGTTCCAATCTGCTGTTGGACACCCCTATGGAATTTTAAATTCTATTACTGTGGTCTTTCTTCAGCTTTGTTTAATTCCTTTTCATAATTTCCATCTCACTATGGATTTTTTCTTTGTGTTCATCTATTACTTTCCTGGTTTCCTTTAGTACTCCGTCTGTGTTTTCCTTTAGCTCTGAACATATTTAGGGCTACATTTTTAAAGTCTTTATCTGGTATCTGATTCTCTTCATTGGCAGTCTCTAATGTTTTAATTGTCTTCTTTGCTTGGGCCATCATTTCCTATTTCTTGGCATGTTTTGTAATCTTTTCTTGAAAAATTGGACATTTTGATATTTTAATTGGTTTTTCACAGGAGTTTGGAAACTGAGGCCTCTGGTTCTTAAGTTTGTATACAGCCAGTGTTAGGATAGAACTTTCTTCAAATGCCAGGAGCTAACAAAAAAAGAATGAGAAGGAGGAGGAGGAGAAAGAGGAGGAGGAGGAGAGAAAAAAGAAAACACCTTTCTCAGTGTGCCCTCTTTCAGGGCTTATCCAGACATTGAATTTAAGGAATAGCTCCAGGCCAAAGCATAAGGACCTCCCTGATTCTTTCTATGCATGTACATGTGGCCTTAGGAATTCCCCTATTCATACTGATATCAATATCCCCTCTTTCCTAGGAAACAGTTCCCCCCTGGTCCAGGCACTGCTCTGTATGTCTATAGCCTGCAATCCCTTGTCCCAGGCAGCATGACTTAACTACTCTCCCACAGCATGTTGTAGGAAACCTATCCGAAGTGCCTTCTATGTGCAGGGTAAGTTCTGGGACAGCGAGTTTTCAGACCACCACAAGATAGACTGGGGCAGATTTACATGCTCCTAGTATATGTATGACGGTCACTCTAGAACTAAGACCAGGGATCCACACTGGAACCATGAGCTGGCTCCATGCCAAATGGGTGAGGGGTGGGGGAAGGGCCAGCCAGGGCACCACAAGATCCTACTCCTTTCAAATAGCCTTTTTCTTTATTCAGTGTTTTCCCCAAAGCTGTAGTCCTTTACCTGTCTTATAGGAGCTTTGAGAAAGATGTTTCTTCTAGTTCTTGCTGGTTGTTCAAAGCTTCTGTGGGACGATGCAGCCCTGAAGTATCACATTCTACCATTTTGCTCAGAGCCTCTTGCAAAACTTTTTGTTTCTTCATTTTTCTTGTTTTCTGTATATGCATCACTAATTCCTCCCCTAACCTTCTACTGGAAGAATAACTGTCCTCCTAGTAAACATAAGTGAACTGTGATGGTTAAGTTCAGGTGTTGACTGGGCCAGTTTATGATGCCCAGTTATTTGCTCAGGCAAGCACTGACCTGATTGTTACTGTGAAGATATTTTGTGGACTTAACTCATCAGTAAATTGATTGCATCTATGGCTGATTAAATCTATAATCAACTGAGCAGATTGTCTTAAAAAATATGGGAAGTCTCATCTAATCAGTTGAAGGTTTTAAATGAAGAAGCGATGATTCCCACAGTCAAGAGAGAGGATTTCCATCTCTATTTCAGCCAGTCAGCTTCTCCTGGGAATTCACTAAAAACCATCATTGGCATTCCCAGCTTGTGGCCTGTGCTAGGGAACCTGGACTTGCATATTCCCACAGTCAGGTGGGACAATTCTTTTAAAAATCTCATAGTATTTACAGATGTCTCATGTCAGTTCTGTTTCTCTGGAGAGCCCTGACTGATATATAAACTATTTAATGTTTTTCTTGGAGATATCACTCTGAAACTCTCCATCTTCCCTTTCCAACCTGCACTTGCTTTCTATGCCTGTTCAACAGCTTTTGTCTTTGAATCTCCTTTTGCTGTCAATCTGGAAGCTTTTTGAATTTTCTTGTTATATCTAATAATCTGAAATATGCATTCATGTGGGGTTCCCCCCTTTTAAACAATGATGAAATAGTTTTGTTAGTTAATATCTCCATTTCATTCTTTCCTGTTATTTTTTTTTTTTATGTTTTACGTGGTTGATATTTCCTCTTTTTTGCTTTGGTATATTTTTCAATATATATTATTAATAAATTTTGACCCAGACTTCCACTTTCCATGTCTAATGCCACCCCATCATTTTTGAAGTAGTTATGCTGCCCATTTCTGTCATATCTTGACTCTGGAGCTCATTTCCTTATTTCCCTCTATATGTACTGGGAAAGAATGGAGGCCAGACCCTGCCCTTTGTTAGGGAATGGTGAGTTCTTGAAAGCGGAAGGGAGGTGTATTTGGGTTCTGCAGCATACCAAGCTTGCAATAGTCTGAAGCATGCTAAGACCTGTGGTCACTCATGTATATGGGGTCTTAGGCACCAAGACCCCATATATATGAGTGCAGGACCCAGAATTGGTGGAACTGGAATCAAACTGGAATCCAGTAGTCCTGGGAACTTGGGGAAGAGAGGATGAGTCATGGCCTGGGCACATCAGTCCCAGCCTTTTGTCCCTGATTATACAACCAATGCTGGACCTTTGCCACTGATTCCTGATATTAGTGCAAAAGCAGTGCCATGATATTTGCAAGGAAATGGCTGAAGAGAACCCAGCATAGAATGGAAAATGCATTTCTTTAGCCTCCCTTCTCATGATTTCAGGAGATGCCCTTTGCTTTTATCTATAAAGCCATGCTCTTCAGTTCTGGGACACTGGGACATTTTCTTGATTCATTTATTTGATTTTTTCCCCCCATTTCTTTCCCTGTTTTCTTTTTTCTAGATCTCTTATTATTTGCATTTAAACTTACAGGTTAGATCCTATTTCTTATCTTTTTTCTCTCCTATTTCCCATCTCTTTGTCTTTTGTACTATTTTTTTTTGCATTCTTTTTATAAACATGTTTGCCTCCTAAATCTTTTAGTTCATTAAAAAATTTCTGCATCAGATTTTAATTTCTAAAATTATTAATATGTAAACTCCGAATTTTGGAGAGTATAACTCCATTACTCTTCCCTAGATACAGTATCTTCTTTTAGCTCTCTGATGATGTGGCAGATTGTATTTCCTAAAGCTGGCTCTGGAAAATTCAAACTCTAGTTCTCATAATTCACACCCTTTTCAAGCCTTGCCCTTCTCCTGGCAAGAGATGGTGTCTCATTTCCCTTCCCTAGAAGCTGGGCAGTAAGATTGGACGTAAGGAGTCCAATCGCCTCTAGCTGCCAGTCTCTGAGGGAGACCAAATGAAGTCACATGGAATGACCACGGGGAAAAGCTTTGAGGCTACTTGAGGAGAGAGAAACCCCGAGGCACTGCCCTTAGTGTTCTGAGAACCTGGCATTCTCACATGTTGCAAGAGGCTTGTACACTGACACTATGTTTTGGATAATTGTTTGGCTATAAATATGAAAACCACAAACAGTTTATACCCTCTAGCTATCTTTCCAAATCTGGCAATCTATCCTAAGTAAAGTAAAATACTGTGAAGCTATTTACAGAAAACATTCCCTATGGCATTATTTAAAATAAAAAATTGGAAACAATTTCAAAAAGAGAAATAGATACTACCATTTCCCTATTGTGGGATATTTAAGTTAAGTAAATTTTTGTCAATTCACTTCATGGCATATTAAGCAGTAAAAATGATGGGTATGAAGACCAAGTGGTTTCAAAGACAAGTGTTTATGCCATATATGCTAATAATATATACTTAATGATAAGTAGTATATTACAATCTTATAAATTGATTTTAGGAATTCAGAATACATAATACATTTTCCTATAGTACAATATTATAGCACGTGATCAGAATCCTTGGCCAGTGAACTAAAGATTGTTTATTTTGTAATGTAACTAAATTCCAGCACTAATGCAATTAGGCTGAATTCTGGATCTTAGTAGAAGGGGGAACTGGCAGAAGGAAAGACGGAAAAAGTTTCCTCTCTCTTTTGCACTGCAGGGCTGGCCTCAGGCAAGATGATGACAGGAGGGCATTTTTGATTGCCTCCCCCGTTCCTATCCCTTCCAGCCTCTTATTAGAACTCCTCAACTCTCTGTCCACATAGGAGTGGCCTTAACCACCTCTTCAAAGCCTTTCTCACTCCTTAATCACATCTGGCTCCTCTCTCTAATCAAAATTCCCCTTCCTCAGACAGCTGTGCTGCACACGGACGCAGGCTCGTCCACTTAATTCACCTGAATTGGTGTCAAAGAGTAGCAGCCTCACCATCCTCCCAAATCTACTCTTGCTAATTCAAATGACGCTCTAATTAGTAGAATATCAGGCCACATGGATGAAAGTGAACCAGCTGGGCAGTTCAAAGGAAATACTTCTGGGTGGAGATTGGGTGGTCCCCAAGTATACTCCTTAAACTCTTTGCACTTTCACAATTTTTTCCTTCTGAACTCACAGTTTCTCTAAAAGTTTTTTTTTTTTTATAAAAAATCAGCTGTTCCCAATGTCATGGTAGTGGGAGACTGTGTGTGTGTGTGTGTGTGTGTGTGTATGAGAGAGAGAGAGTGTTGGGGTGAGGGGTGGGGCCAGGATGACAAGGGGAGGGCTGGGCAGGGCAGCTATTTATTGCTGTGTTTTGTTTTCCTAAAAGGGGCTCCTACCTTGGATTCTAGTATGCTTGTAGGCTGTGTCCTGGCTGGTGAATTCCTTTAGTCTCGTCTAGAGGATAAATATTTTATTTGTGTCATAATTTTTACATTCTCCTTTGGCCAGAGGAAAGAAAGCTCATGCTGCGATCAGAGCATCATCGTGCAGTGGTAATGAAGGTGCTTGGGTTGCACCAGGGTTGAAACCTCCTTAGAGGTTTGGACTGAGTTCCTGTTTGTAAAAATTGTGCACAAAACATGAAGGAACAGTTGCAACTGATGGAATGAGCTCACCCTCCCATCTCCTTATAAAAATGGATGTAGAGATGTATTTAGATAATTTTCATGTTTTGTTAGGATTTTGGAATTTCAATCAGCAGAGGTGCATCGCACACAGCGTTATAGGCCTCCAGATTAGTTAGATCAGAGATATAGGAATCGTTTAGTGACCCTCAATCAGTAATTCAAAGCATGAGTTTCATCAATCAGAAAATTCACGGGGCATGGCCTATATTTACTCTGCAAATCACCTTTTTGTTATAAAGCAATCTAGAGTGGTCTCTCATGTCAAGAGGATTTATTTGGTTAGATTCTCAAAGTCCCTTGTTTCATTCCTCTCCTTACATATTGTGAGAGAAAGGCCTTCTTCACTATTAACACAAAATCTTGAATGTGGTATGCAGGTGGAGTCCTAAAACATAAAAAGGAATATCTTATCTGAGACTTATAGTTAGAAACAGATGAGTTCAATTCCTATCTGGCTCTGTTCCTCTGTGCTGTACGGGTGTGTTCCCTTACTCAGTCACACAGGGAGCGCCCCAAGAAGGAAGGCAAAGAAAAAAGGGAAAATCATTCCGAAACTTTGGGACTCGGAATTACCCCCAGATAAGAGGATGGTATGATAGAAAGAGGAAGACCAATCGGATAGGATGCATTATCTAGTATCCTTGGAACTCACAGATTTGCCATTATACATTGCTCAGTTACCAAGAACACTATGCTTTCAATGACTTCTTGCGTATTGGGAGAAGAGGAACTTTAAATTGGACCCATGACCATGTGTTATCCTTGTCTCCTGAGCTTATCAGCTTTGGAATCCATTAAGACTAGGATAAAGGAAAGGGAAGAGTAAGGGATTTATCACGATTAAACACTTTTCATGTGCCAAGCCTTAGGTTAGGTACTTCAATTTGTCTCTTTGAAGTTGGGTATTTTGAAAGTGCGTGACTGTCTCTTAGTTCTTAAAGACACAGGGATTTGTGCTCAGGGTCTGGTGCTCACTGTACCAGATGCCTTCAAATGAAGACATTCTTTGTCTTCAAAAGAGATGATGGTGCGAGATAAGGGAGAGCTCTCTAGCTGTGGTGGGTGTTCAAATATGGAAGATCTGCTTCACGTGGTCCTGAGTTCTCTATTGAGAGCAGTTTGGATCTTCATCCAGTGAGCATATTATAAAGAGGACACCGTGCTACTGCAAATGGTGGAAAAAACACCACGTTTGGAGTTAGGGCACTAGGGTTCCAATCCCAATGATGTAATTTACAGGCGGTTTTGCATATTAACATAATTCCAAAATTCTCAGTTTCTTCATTTTCAAGATGGGGGTAACAATACCTATATCTCAAAATTGCTATGAAGATTAAATAAGAAATATGAAAGTATTTAGTTAAGTCTCCAGCATAAAAGGAGGTATTTGATGAAATGTCAGTTGAATACAAAGGAATATAATGTCCTTTGCAACCATGAGGTACTTTGATTTTATGACTAAAAGATTTTTGTGAACTCTTAATTTAGAGTAATTGAAATGTTAAAATAAGTTAACCAATGAACATTTGAATGTTAGGGTAAAAGCTGAAAATCTGAATCAATGATAAAATTCATTGCAGTAATAGAAATAAACTATCCGAAAAGTCCTTGATATTTTTAAAGAACTTATGAAATGCTGTAATAGCCACATATGGCTTATGATTCAGTAGCATATCGTATATGGCCTCAGAAAACAATGCTTCATTTTAATGGGTGGAAACTGTAAACTTGTTTGAAATTTGCTATTTGTATTGTTTTAATTGGATTTGTATTGCAATTTATAGTTTTAACTGAAATTACAAGAATCTATTACAAGAGGCATTTATTAAGGAAATATAAAAGCCAACAAGCTAAAAAAAAAAAAAAAAAAAGCCAAAAGGCTGACATAGACCTATTTAAAAGGGATTTGAATTAGATTACTTCAATAATAAAGCTTTAGAAAGCACTTTACTTATAACCTTAATAATTACTGATCCTGAAAAATAAGAAATGACTAGCAATGGGTTTGTGCAAATATTTGGGTTACGTTTGGCTTAAACAAATCTGGACTGATTAATCAGAACTGGAGTTGTCATCCTGAATAGGAGACAGAGGGCAGAGAGACTGCTAATCACATGGGATGATCAAATGCAGCTTCTAGAATAAGTAGTCAGTTTTTATTTCCTTAAACTTTAGAAGATATTCAAGGTACCCTAAAAAAAATTCATACAAAGGGTATAAATTTTTGTAAACTTCATGGTATTTAGAGTCCTGATAATTGCTGAAGTAAGGAAAATAAAAACATGCAACACACAAAACACACACAGGAAAAAAATAAACTTGGTGATATTAGAAAATGGCATAAACTTGAAAAGTGTTCTTTACCCTACACCCAAAGAAAAGTGCAACAACTTTTTCCACTTTTAAATTTAGTGTTTTAGAAAGGGTTTGCTTTTGTCCACCAAAGTTTCACATCCCTTCCTCCTGAAGGTGAATTGATCAGGTTTTCCTTGATGTTTGGGATCCTAACAGGAACCCTAGGGCAGGGATGAATGGTATGTCACCACAACAAAATTCTATAATGAAGTCACCTAAAACTTGCAGCTATCTCTGTAGCTTTGCCTTTTTGGAATCAGAAAGAGTCAAGTCAAAAGAATGTCACAAATATTTTTTCTTTTTCTTTTTTTTAGCTTTTAAGCAGATTATCTCATATGTTTCCATGATATTTTTTAGTTGCCTCCTAGGTTTGAAGATTTAAGGAACATTAATAGAGAAGCAATAGTTACCTTTTTTGAATAACAGTCTAAGAGGAAGAGGAATAAGGATTCTATTCTTAGTTCCTTTGGGCTTTTCTTTTAAACCGATAAATCCTCCTGTTCCAACTAGAAATGAAAAAGAAGCCTGGGAAAAGCATATCTCTTCCCTGGCGTGAAACCTTTCACCAAGCTGGGATGATTGAAACCAGACAAGCAGACATGAGAAAAAGTGGCCATTGTCACCAACATCTTAGCTGGTTTCATCTAGGGATGAGGTTCTCAGATACATAACACTGATATTTCTCTCTTTTCCTTCCCGCCACTTGTTTATAATATTTTAATTAGTTAATTTCCCCCCAAAGCTCCCCCAAAGAGAGGCCACAGAATTTAAGTAGCTTATCCAGTCTTCAAAGTGCTTTCGGCAACCCCGTCTCCTCCCACCCACCATGCAATATTGCTATGGGAGGTAGGATGAGAAATTCTCCCTCCTTTAGAGATTTAACATGGACACGAATGTAAGAGCTCCCTTCAGCAGAAAGGAACCCTGATTCTTTTCGGTGCTTCCGTGTCTCCTGCTCCGGACTCTGTATTAGGAAGAGATGCAGGAGTTACTACAGTGACCCAAATTGACTTTTGAGAGGGATGGATACTTTGCAACAGAAACTGCCCTTCTGGACATGACCCTTGGGAAACGGGAATCATTGCCCCAAGTTACATCTTCCAGAATCTCTGGATATTCCTCAGACCTTCAAGTCTTAGGCTTTGGAGGTTGTATTTTTACCTTCAGAATACTATTGTGCTGACCATAATTGAGATGACATTTTTATGATATTGCTGTTGCTCCTGAAGTATCAACGAAACTCTCGTATTTGGGGGTTATTGAAATGATGCCATTTAGACATCTGACATTTAAAGCTTTTAGAAAAGGATTAAAGAACTAAGTGATTTAATATAAAAACAAAACCGACAAAGGGAGGAGTGTTGAGAATGAAAAGTGATTTTTGCTGTTTGAGTGATATGCACCAGGTTCTTTATTTGGAAATTTGTTCCCACTATTCTATCTGATTCTCACAGTGTTCTGATTAAGTAGATATTAGGTATTTCTGAAGATGAGACTCCGTGAAGTGAAATGATTTACTCAAGATTGCACAGCAAATAAGTGAAGAAGCTGGATTGAAACCCAGATCAAATTCCATTGTCCATTTTCTATGTAGGGATTCAAATTGGCAACAAACGGTTTCTTCTACCAGGTTAATAATGCAAATCATAAAATGTTAGTCGCTACCATGATACTCATAGCGAGAACAGGAGACTTACCTGGACCGGAGAGTGGGGTGACAAGTATTCATGTGACTATTAAAGGGGGATAACATTGCAATTACTGCAACCATCATTCCACCACTCTAAGTCACTAGGAAGTCCTCTGACTTTGACCTTTGTTTGAGTGACAAGCAAATGGATGTTTGAGAAGAAAACAGAAGTCCTTAATCTCAGAAAATGGTTTCAGAGTACTTCAAGATACATAGTTTGCAACTTCAATCTTGGTTTAGCAGATGAACATGAAAGTTTTTGTAGGAAAAAAATGCAGACAAGTGAATTAAGGGATATTTTTGTGCCTCTGGACAGTGAGTTCTTGCTAAACTTGTCTCAGTGTAGGGATCATAATGATGAGCTGTTTTCAGCAGTCTGGTTAACACCTAATTCATATCTATTGCTATCATGCACTCTAGAGTTCTCCAATTTTGCATCTCTAAACCATTGAAATGTTTTGAAACTGTCAGTGTAGTCACGCTCACCTGTACATCCAGGACTTCCAGGTACACTGGGTGTCCACTGTACACTTGCTAAATAAATGAGTGAATGAATGACTACAGGTTAAACATAAATACACCAAAAACAAAGAGTCCCTGTTAGATTTTGTATCCTATTATGCTGTTATGCACCCCAGAAAAAAAAGGCCATGTTCTTTTAACCCATCCATGGGTACAGACTGGATGTAGGTGGGATCTTTTGATTTGGTTGTTTCAATTGATACGTGACCCACCCAATTCAACACGGGTCTTAATCCTTTATTGGAGTCCTTTATGACAGGTAAAAAAGGCAGAAAAAGCCAAGAGAGCTCAGAGAGAAAAGCCTTAGAGATGCTAAAAGAGAAACACCCACAGAAGCTGAAAAAAACCATTAAAGCCAGAACCTGAAAGCAACGAAACCCAAAGAGAAGGACCAGCAGACACTGGCCATGTGCCTTCCCACGTGACAGAGATGCCCCAGATGCCAGCAGCCTTTCTTCAGAGAAGGGATCCTCTTGTTGATGTCTTAATATGGATAGTCTCATGGCTTTAGAATTGTAATGTGTAATCTAATAAATCCCCACTGTTAAAAACTAATCCTGGCATGCTTTAATAACCCAAAATGCCTATTCTCTGTTCACTTTTCTTATGATAAATTCTGTTTCCAATAATAGTCTGATTTTTTTTCACTCAACCGCCATAACTAAAAAGTTTTAAGACCAGGGGTTCTGTCCTTAGTTTCTTATATCAGCTTACATTAAGGATCATGCCCAGACGAGAAGCCATAATCTATATTAATGAAGAACGCGGACTTTGAGTCAATGCCTGCACATACATCCTAGTTGTGCCGCTTACTTGTGTGTATCTTGGTGCATATACCCGCTTGTGTCTCAATTTTCTTCTTGGTAAGATGGGGATAATACTAATAGTACCTAGCTCATAGGTGCTCCCATCTCATAGAGTTGATGTGAGGATTAAATGGTGTAAGCACAATTAAAGAGCTCAGCATACCACCTGGTACATAACTTTTAAATTAATGTCAGTTGTTATCATTATTAATAGCAGAAATTAAGAATGATTGCAGATAATTGTTGGCCCTCAATCAGGGAAATTTAACGTAGGAATTGCTGCAGCCACTATAGGTCTGTTATTTTTCCTCTTGTGAAATCACAGAGAAGATATAAAGGGAGAATGATTTTACGTTGCTAATTTCTGGTTAGAAATAAAAGTTATGTTGATGGTCATAAAATTTTGAGTGTATTGGGTTTGGCTATCCAAGAAGGAATAGTCCTAATTAGATAAAACTATATTTAGCATGCCCAAATCCCTATGTTTGGTCCCTAATGGAGGGTATAATCCTGGAGATGACAGACCCACAGCTAGATGTCCCATGTAGACTGGGGAGCTTCTCTGCTCCTAGAAACATCCATGGACCCAGCCAATGGGCAGCCAAGGAATTCTATCACAGAACTAGACCTGTCTTCACTGACTTAAATGGCTACTGGTGGATGAACATTCTCAGAAGATGGGATACTGCACTGCTCTCTGTAGACAGATGAGGTAACTGGCTAGATATGGTTATAGAGTTTCCAGGATGCCCTCATGTTTTTTTTTTCAAACCCTCCTGCCCCTTTCAACTGACACATGACATTTTCTCAGCCAAATGCAAATAATCCTGGACAGCTAACATCTTAATTGGTGATCAAATCTTTATAGCTGCATTTGTAAAAAAAAAGCTCTATGAAGGGTGCATGGGGAATTTGGTGGTAGAATGCTCACCTGCCATGTGGGAGACCTGGGTTCAATTCCTGGCCCATGCACTCAACAAAAAAAATAGAAAAAGAAAAAGCTCTTTGAGCAATTTTTGATAAGTTAAAGGATGGCAGGCAGGGGATGGCAGGCAAGAGTTCTAGTATATATATTTTTTGCTGGTGGAGGTAACTTGCTTTTTGACTTTTTTTGACTTGCGAAAATAAAAGGTTCATGCAGAAACAGTTTCATCAGGAGGAACGTGCTTGATTTCAGCTCTGTCCTCCTGAGTTTGGGGATGAGGCTACACATGGTAATTTGATTTACAAATTCAACCCTGTATTAGAGCAAAAGGAAAAGAGGTAGAGAAAGTAGGTAGTGAATGTGGAGAGGTAGAGACAGAGAAGATATAGAGGTAAAAAGTGTGCTGCTTGTGGTGGTCGTGGGAAGAGAGAGATATGCACACACAGAAGGAGAGGTATTCAATGGTGTGGGCTAATAACACAGAGATAAAACCCTCTGACTATCTAGATTCCCATTTCTATCACAGTGTGAGCCTCTCACTTTGCTGAGTGTGAAACAAGTGTCTCAAGATCTTTATTTTCATACAATCTGGCTCCAGGAAGACAACTCCTTCTTGCAGTACTTACCTGAAGTGTGATAGCCTCAAAGGTTTGGGAAAAATGGGCTCAGTTAAACATATTGAGAGATGGATTTTCAAAGATAATTTAATATTATGCAATTTTCACCTCAGATGCAATACCATTTCAGATAGTACTATTAGAAGGTACAATAATTTCTAGTTGATAATAGATATTTTCTAGCAAAGACAATTGACCCTCAAATGCCTGGGGAAAGAACCCTGCCTTTCCCAAGAAGAGGAAAAATAATGAGGTTAGAAGTGATACATAATTGTGTAAAGGTTAGAAAATATACATAAGTAAGGAAAAAAGAAGTTTTAAAAATTGCTGTTTTATAACTCTTCCAAAAAAAAATGACCATAGTTAATATTTTGATATGTATTTTCACCATTTGTTTTCTTCACCCGTACATGTGCACGTGTATTTTTGATTTTGTATGAACACGTAATCATGCTGTGCATGGTATATTGTGACTAGCTTTGTTCACTTAGCAATATGTTCTGAACATTACCCCACATCAATGGGGATGCAACCAATACTATCAAAGTAAAGCCGAGGAAGGACTTGCATGCAGCTCATTCTTTTGCCAATGATGGTAGCTGCTCTTACTAAAGGCTAAGTCATTTGGGCAAAGCACCACCAAGAAGGTGGGTCACAGGAGCTGCTGTTGGACACCAGGCTATGTGGGTGATGAGGCCCAGAGCAGAGGCAGCACTGGGCTGGCTGCTGAGAGGGCGTGGAGGACAGAGGGAAGATGCTGCTGGTCAGTGGACAAGGTTGGCTTAGCACCATTAAAGCTTTCCTGGATGGTTGCGTGATTCCTCTAAGCCAGTACCACCGTCATTCTCCCAAAGTCCATCAGATACTTGTCTTGACTCAGGAGGGTGCTCGCACATGCTTTCCAAATAAAATTTTCAGTTTTTAATCTTAATTGTTTTGGTTAAAGATACTAATTGAATCAAATGTAAATTCACCTACGGAATTAAGAGAGTACTTCGATGTCTTTTGTGTAAACCCTTTGAAATAGTGTCAAAGGAAACACACAGCCTTGATTTAACTTCATCCAACAATTGACTAAAATGAAAGGTGCATACCCCTGTCTTTCTATTCACGAATATTGCCTATTAGCCCCCAGATGTTTTGTGTGAGCTACCGTGTTTAACCTAACTCTCCAAAAATAAGGGGATTGTGCTTTTTTTTTTTTAAATGGTACTTACGTAGTGTAATCTCTCAGGCATTAGTGCTCACTTGATTGCATTCAGACATTACTTTGGCAACAAAATGACTGCAGTTAAATTAGCATCAAGCACAATGAATGTTAATTGCGACACTGTCATTTCTACAAGTACAAAATTAATGTGTTCTGCAAGCCCGTCCCATTGTACGCCACGGGAAAATCATGGAACCATTTTGTTCTGAGCAGAAAAATGCACTGTAATAGCACTGTTAATGTGCTATGGTATTATTCAGCGATGGTTTTCCTTTGCACCTTTCTTGTCATCTCATGCTTATTCTTCAAACCCTGTCTGACCTAATTTGCATGCTCTTATTAGCAATGCCAGAGAGTGGCCTGGATGTACAGAGAATGTTATGGAACGATTCCTCCTTCTGTATGTGGCTTCTTGTATGAATAATGCCAACATAAACAATCCTTCGTGAATTCATGAGAGCATGAATAGACAACTTATGCAAAGCTTCTTATTAAGAAATGCACCAACTGTTTACAGAAAACTTTACCCAAATGCTATACATTCATTTAGAAGGAGGAGAGTGATTTAACATGCACTTCAACTGAAGCTCAGAAAAAGTGCCAACTCATCCTCTCTCCATTGCTCTTGTTTATATATGGGAAATTAGACCACACGCCCGGGAAATGAATTTCTTTGGGTCACCCAGGATCTCAGGGTAAGACCCCAAATGATAAGATGCATATATATTGGGCTCTTGTATTCTACTGATTAATTCCACAGACTTTATTAGGGATTAAAGGAATCGTCAAGGTTAAAATAACAGAGTAATAACAGATGCTCTAAGTTGGCCAATTAGATATGATGTTTCAGTATTCCTGCAGTTTAGCTTAGGCAGAGAACCACTCACAAAGGCAGCCAGAGTAAAATTTAGTATAATGATAATGACAAGAACTGGCCAAAGGAGTTTTTTTGTGAATCTGGCTTGAACCTAGCCTTCTAGGAGTTGGGGAGGCATCAAGACCACTGGGCTGCACTGGCTCATTCGGTACAGTGATAGATTGGATGGAGATTCCTTGTGCTGACCCCGCCAATGACTTCCATGATGGTGAGACCTGAGCTTCCTTTCAAAGGTCACCTTATCACTCACCATTAAGGTGTGACAGGGCCATTTGCTTTGTAGTGCTCCAATAAGGGTATTGTTTGTTAGAATTTGGGGGAAATTCTATGACATACTCAAAGCTTCTTCCATCTTAATAAACAACAATGATTAGTAACTGCATATACCCCAGAAAAACACATTCTTACAGCTAATCAATTCTTGTGGACACAAACCTATCTCAAGTAGGACCTTTTGATAAGGTTACTAAAGTTAAGATGTGGCCCAGTCCAATCAGGATGGGCCTTAATTCTCTTGTTAGAGTCCTTTATAAGTGGAATGAAATTCAGACAGAGAGAGAGAAAGCTACATGCAGCAAAAGGCTGGACATCAGTGGAATGTGCTAGAAAAGAAAAGAGACCAGGAGATGCTGCCATATGCACTGCCTTGTGACAGGAGAGCCAAGGATCACCTGCAGCGAGCCCCAGAACACCAATCTTCAGGGAGAAAGCATTGCCTTGGCGAGGTCTTGATTTCAACTTTGTTTTAGCCTCAAAACCATAAGCTCATAAGTTCTCATTGTTTAAGCCAACCTATTTCAACTTGCTTGAGTAGCCCAGGACACTAAAACAGGAAACTCCCATTCCAGGTGGGCGAAGAAATCTGATCACTTTACATTCAGAATAAAATATATTTGTACCTAGGTGAAATGTCATTAAACAGATGGTTTGAGCTTAAAAAGAAATGTCAAAATGGCTCTGAAAATTGGTTCTGTCTTACCTTTGTTGCAAAATGTTCCGTCATATGCCGTATTGGAGCAATCACAGGAGTAACCGTGGTATTTCTCCACACATTTCCCTCCATTTTCACAGTTCGTCCCATAGCTGGTGCAGTGGCCTGAGCATCCGGATTTGAACCCAGATGTGACCTTTGCCCTCTCCTCCAGGTCAAGTGTCACCCCATTCATCCTCAGGGAGCGGATACAGCCCAGGAAGCCCTGCTGGCCTCCTGCAGCACCTGGGGAAAGACAGAAGGCATGGAGTTCAGCTCTCCTTCATCAGGCCTTGAACAATTGTTGGTAGGAGATGAGAATACTAAAGGCATCTAGTATTCATACTTTCAAGTTAGTCCTGTACAAGTCTGAAAGTTGAAGCTTTTTTTCCCTTTAGGCTATAATGCCCAATTAAAAGAGGCTGTCTTTTGAGAGTAACACATTTGCTACAGAAGAAAAATGTTTGGAGATATTTTTAAAAATTATATAAGCTGTTTTGGAAGTTTAATCTGGTTTCCCATAGAAAAGAGGTTTATAGAAATCTCTAACTTCTTTGCTTTTAATCTCACAGCGTTCAGTTCCATTGCATTACCTATTGAAAGAGATATAAAAAGGCAGAGACACATGAATACATTAGCATAGTTAACAAGTCAATTAGTTGGAAGGCATAAATCCATTCAAAATGTGATTGTACCTCTTGGTTCTTGTCTCACAAAATGCTTTGCTTTGAAGTTCACATTAAGAGTTCCCAGGGCTTCTTGTCTGGGATGGCTGGAAGTTAGAATTGATAATTTTACATGGAAGTCAGCTATACCACATTTTTCGCTAGGTCAGGAAGACTTCATTACTTTTGTCTAAATGTCATTGGAAGACAGCATAAAGAGCACGCTTACTGTGATTTTTTGAGTAAGTTAGAGTTGCAATGAGGTTCATGAGCATGAAAATATTAAAATATTCCTAACGAATTTCATAAAAGGATTCAATAAAGCATTATATCACAAATGGATTTACATGGATTTAATTGTGCCTGTAATAACTTCAGCTATGCTTTTTTTTTTTTAAAGCGGCTGGTATAAAAGAGAAACTCAAAGTTAAATCCAAGTACGTAAAATAAAGTAACAACTTTGTTGGAAATGAATCTGAAATGAATAGTGTTTCAAATTATTAAAAGAAATATCTGACAAGGATTTAGAAAAACATACCCTTAATAAAATAAAATTCAAGTTACTCTTTCATTGAGGACTATAAACTAGGTACTTTACTGAGCACACTACATGTTATTCACCCGATTCTCACAATAACCCTGAAGGTAGGTAATTTTATCATTGTTCCATTTGTACAGAAGACAAAACTGAGCCTTAGAGAAGTTAAGAAATTTACTCCAGGACTTACCACTCCTAAGTGGCAGAGTTGCGTCAGAACTGTCTTAATCCTCAATTTAGGGTCTTAAACTCTGTTCCGTATCTACCATCTAACATAGAGGAAGACTCTGTGGATCAGGGGCCCTGAAGATGCATGAATTTCTGAGACATAGGTTTGGATGCCTTTAAAAATGGGTCCGTCAGTAGGGTTTTCTTAGTTGGATACGATAGGTCAGGCTGGGGATCGATTCTAGTCACTCATTATATTATCCTGAGAAAAAGAACACATTCTTATGGATCAAAGGACTTATGGATCAAAGCTTTAGTTGCAGAGATGGATGACTATCTGCTTATGTCTGTGTGATCCTTCGCAATGAAGTGGAAAATGAATTGTTCTATTAGTTGTATAAACTTAAACCTTGCAGTCTTCTTATTAGGTAGAACATAGTTTTGAATGATGACTCTCCAGCGAGTATATTAATTTTTAAAAAATATTTGGATAGAAGATTAGTTGAAGAGAGTCCAAAGCCCCCTTGTTTTTGAGAAAATGCTTTTTGATCAAAACTGTGGGATAATAGATGGCAAAGAAGTTATGAAAAACAACCACTTTGAAGGATTTCCCATTTTACAATCTGTTGTCAGCTCAGCTTCAGCTCTGTGCTGAAGAGGATTTGGGCCTTGGCTATGATTTGGAAGAATTCCAAACCATTAGTCACTCTTTGTGTGTTAGAGTTTCAATTTGGCTTCTATTATTTTAGTGACTATGTTTTTTTTTTTAAATCCCATGTGGGTTTTCCGAAGGGCCCTTTGTTAAATAAATGCCTATCCATTTTAATTTTCATTGCTACTCTTTAAGATAATTATATTCCATCAATATATTCTGAAATTTAAAAATCACTGTTTGTAGATGTCTCCCACTACTTTTTCCTGATTACAAATATGATAATTTTTAGTGTAGAAATCATAAACATTCTAATAAGCAAAATAAAAAAGAAAGTCTGTAATGCTTTTTAGACATAACTACTTTCACTTCTACCGAATATCCTTTTCTACTTTTATCTATGAATATACATATGTGTAAAAAATGAAACAAAGGAAGAGATGGTATCATAATATACATGTTTTAAAACTTGCTTTTTGCACTTAAGATATCATGAAACATTTTCCAAGCAATAAATATACAACTAGGATATCTTCTTTAATGTCTGCGTAGCGTCCCATTCTGTGAATGCATTATCATTTATTTTGCCATTGCATTACCATCGGACTTTTAAGCTTTTTCCAATTTCCATTTTATGTAAGACTGTAAAACTATCCTTTTAAAAACCTTTGCACACTTGTCCAGTTTTTTTTTTCTTAAGAATTCCCAGAAGTGTAATTGCTGGATCCAAAGGCGTTTACAATTTTAAGATGTTTGAAATATATTTTCCTGTAAGACAAATTTACCAATTCATATTTTACAACAAGGATATGAAATTCTTACCTTCTCCACATCAATATAATACTAGGCATTATCCCTTTGAATGTATAACAATCCAATAGGCAAAAAAAGAAAAAAAAACAACTAAAAAATAAAAGGAGTTTGCTTTTATTTGCATTGCTTTGATACTCTGAGTTGAATTAATCTTTATGTTTTCCCTCATTCCTATTTTTATTTATTTTTTATTTTTTGCATGGGCAGTCACTGGGAATCGAACCCGGGTCTCTACTATGGCAGGTGAGAACTCTGCCTGCTAAGTCACCAGCATCTGCCCCTCATTCCTATTTTTTAATGGTGTCTTCTTGTAAGTTGTGTCTTTTGAGGGGGGCAGGTGAGTATATTTCTTATTGACTTAAAACAATTTTGGGGACTTCCAACTCATATACGGTGTTTCTTTTTTCTGTATGAATGCTTTGGCTATTTATGTAGTTAGGCCTGTCTTTCTTGTACAGTTTCTGCTTTTGATATTATGTATCTAAAGACCTACCCTAATCCAAAATGGTAAAATTATTCAAATATATTTTCTTCTAGCACTTTTATGGTTTTACTTCTCTTATCATTTTAATCTTTAATCTATCCAGAATGTATTTTAAGTTTGAAATAATTTATATTTAATGGATCCTCAGGAATGGCTGAGGCTTTAAAGAAGAGACATTTTAAGACTCATTTAAGTAAGTGTTAAAATGACAAAAATGGAGATTTAGAAAGAGTCAAATGGCAGAGAAAATAAATTAAGATGAACTCATACTTTTATTATGTTATTAAGGCAAACATTTAGATTTTGTACATCTATTTAGTTATCTATATATACTGGCCTTGTTCCATAAGAGATTTAAGGAAGCAGATTTTTTTCTGACAGCTTCTGATTCGCCCTGGTCTTGTGTGTTTCCTGGGTTCCGCACCTATCAGTCACCCTTCCTGCCCTTGTGTTTGTGCATTTCTCCCAGTCAGGACTATTGACTGTCTTGAGTCAATTGGGTGGCCTTCAATGAATTACTTAATCTCTTTCTGAATCAGTTTTCCCATTTATAAAATAGGAGGTTGAACTAAATTGTTCTTTCCTGCTCTAAATTGCTCTGATCTATGCTGTATGTGTATCTATGCTATGTGTCCTTCTTTCTCGTTTTCAGTGAAGAACTCTTCAATTTCTCTCAAGTTTCCTTCTCTCTTCCTCTTCCTTTTCCATGTTTTTCTATCTATTTCCCTATCCCTCCTCCTCTTAACTGGCCATAACATAACTGTGGTCTAAAGTGTATTTGTTGAAATCATGGAATTATTTTTTGTATTTCTTCTTATTCATTTAGAAAACAGCTCAGTGGAATGCCATTTCTCTCTACACAAAGGACAACTAAATAAAGTTTTTTTTCTTTCTTGGGTGGGCCCTGATTTATGTAAATGAATCAGTGAGCTGGAAAGCACTTATACTGATGTAGTTGATAAGAAGAAAAATTTTTTGTCTTGAAAATGGTCAATATATTTCATGCAAAAGATGTTAATGCACTAGAACCTGTGATAATTATTTGAGATTCAACTTCTATGCTCTATAGACGTCTTTCTTGGTAACAAATGTCATAAGTTTAAATTGTAGGTCTTCAGGCAAAAAATGCCACCTAACCTTCGTTAATTAGAAAATCAACACATTGGCACTGGAGAGAACCCCCTACCAAGCAAAGGCTTCGTGCACATTAGTCAGATCTGTGTTAATTATCCAAGGTGAGATGTGGGTCTAATTTGTAAATCATTTTTCATGTGAATGCTATTCAAGTATTGCAATTAAAGATTAATTATGAAAAACACTGTATCTATCCCTAATGAATAATACAACCAAATGCACAGAGGATTGGGGCAAAATAATCAGGGATTATATGAAACAAAAAGGGATAAAATAATGATTGAGTGGATTACATACAATACACTGTCACAAACTCAGAGCTTAATAGTTGTCTAAGGAATTTAATTGGGTTCCAGAGCACCTTTGTCTAGGGAGACTGGCTTGTCATTTGCTGTAGAAAGTAACTACATCAAAAATCACAGCCATGGAATCTAAATTATCTATTAAATAAATATTTCATGCCTACTATGAGCCAGGCTCTCTTCTCGATTGGAATGTACTATGATGAATGAAGACACACAAAAGTTTCTGCCCTTGTAGAGCTTATACCCTTTTAGGGAGAGACAGAAATTTAACAATAAATTCAGTAAGTAAAGTCTATAATGCATTAGAAGGTATGGTGGTTTGAAGCTATATGCCCCCCAGAAAAACATGTTTTTAAATCTAATTCATTCTTGTGGGTGAAAACCTATTGTAAGTAGGAATTTTGATAGGGTTACTTTAGTTAAGGTGTGGCCCATCTCAATCAGGATGGGCTTTACTTCTATTATTGGAGTCCTTTATAAGAGTAATGAAACTCAGACAGAGAGAAAGCCGCAGAGGGAACAGCCAGAAGCTGAAATGAATGGAACCTGGAGGAGAAGAGAGAGGCCACGAGAGGCTGCCATGCGCATTGCCATGTGACAAGCTAGGGACCGAGAAGTACCAGCAGCCAGCCTCCAACACCACAGTGTTTGGGGAGAAAGCATCGCCTTGATAATGCCTTGGCTTGGATTTCCTTTTCACCTCAAAACTGTAAGGTAATAGATTCCCATCGTTCAAGCTAACCTACTTCATGGCACTTACTTGAGAAGCCTAGGAAGCTAAAACAGAAGGTGCTAACAACTACGGAGGGAATGTCAAGCAGAATAAGTGGGATCAGGGGTGGGAGTGGGGGTGGGTGGCAGTACAATTTCAATAGGACAATTCGGATAGGGCCCAATGAGAAAGTGAAAGAAAGGGTATCCATGAGCATATCTCTGAGGATAATGCTCCAGGACAAAGAGGTCAGGAGGTGCAGCCCTCAGGTGGGAAAGGTAGGAGGGAAGGAGGGAGAAAGGCGAAATGGGGACCCACTGCCTGGTCCTGCGAAGACCAAAGTCACTGATCAACTCACAGGTATAGGTTTTGGGAAAGTATTTCTGGTTCTAGACCAGACATACTTCTTGTCTGAAGGTAAATACCAATATAATCACAAATAGCCATACTATGAGGCAAGGCACAATTTGACATGTGAGAGGAAGAAAACAAGGACAGAAAGCATGAACTGTGATCACAAAGATCTGGTTTTAAATATTGGTTTTGCTGCTCACTGCCTGTGGGATCTTCTCAGGTCCTCCTTGAGTCTCAGACTCCCTATGTAAAAAGGTGACATAACAATATATACCTGCAGGGAAATAATACACCCCTTTGCACTGATGCTTGATTAAGGGTATCTGCTATTATTATTACTATTATTGAGTATATACAAAATTCTACAGGAGCACAGGGTTGCAATAAACTAAATATGGCTAAGATGATGAGCATGCATAATCCTGATATAAAAGGCACTGTCAGTCAAGGGTTAACATCAAGCTTGGGCCGATCCAGCCCTGTCTTAGAGAATAATCTTGTGGTTCCTTTTTTAATTTCACTGTTTTCTTGGAAGCTACAGAGTTTAGAAATGTTGTTTCTCTCTTGCCTGCTGTGTGGGTCTATATCTGGATTGGGGGAGCTATGAGCTGGCTTGGAGGCCTTGAACCTGGGACTGAAATTATATTAAAAAGCTGGCATGAAAGTTGGTGGAAAACAGAGCTGTGGCTTTTCTGCATCAAGGTGACCCATCCATATCTTGGTCTTTCTCCACGGTGGCTGTATGTGTCTCATGGAGGTGAGGGGGCAAAAGAAGTTAAGTGTTTGGATAGATACTGGGCCTTTCAAAGAGATGAGGATGGGGTACCCACTGTATCTCCTGCTCCATGTGCTTCCACTGTCTCTTAAGTCTTGACTGTCAATGTGAAATCATAAAAAACTCTGAAGTTTCAGTACAGGCATATAAAATAACAGGCCAGTTATTTGATTAAGCTGAGAAATTCAGAGTGAACAAGATTCGTCAGTGGTGGGAGGAGTTAAATGGATTCACATTGTTCGGAGCAGAGTTGCCAGATTGACAAGTGTTGATTAGTGATGCCTTGCTCAGCTAGATATTGGAGTACATATGTGAAAAAAGCTTTTACAGAATCAGAGAACTGGGGTTTGGAGAATTGCTTTTTCAGATAATGCTTATGAGTGCTCATTCATAATATTCGACAGGATGGATTTTTCGAAGTTCATTATCACTGCCTGGATTTTCTTATTTCCTCGGAGTAAAGGACATGCAGAATATGTGACTCCAAACTATTAAACTAGGAGAAAACTTCTAAACAGAGATCGAGGGAATGCAAGTTCTTTTTTTTTTTTTTGGGGTTCATGGTGCAAGGTCTTTTGATAGCAGAAAACACTCATATGTGTTTAAACATGAATTGTTGTGTGGCATGGATAGAGCTAAGAGGTCTGAAATCATTCTGGCAGCATGACACCAGAGCACACATGATAAAATATTAGTATTTCTAAGTGCTAATATTAATGGGATACTACCTGTATCAGGCATTGTTTTGTGACTCTCATGTTTAAACTTTCAGATATTATTAATATCCTCTCATGTCAAAGGGATTCTCAGCCCCAAAAGGTTGGGAATTCTTGCATTATTGTGAAGTTAAAGAATATTAAAGAAGCTTTCAGAGAAATAAAAAAAGAATAAGAATGAAACTCACATTAAACTTCTTAAAAGCAACACTGGCTATAAAAAGACAATAAAGTAGTAGCTCCAGAATGTTGATGGAAAGTAGCTTTGAACCTTAAATTTCATGTCCATCTAAGTTTTATTTAAATATGGGAACCAATAACAATATTTGTAGACATGCACAGACTCAGCAGAATTTGCCTACAGAGTCTCTCAGAAAAATGACTTTCAAGCAAAAAGGAAAATGAATCCAAGAGTAGGTAATAAGATCTGAGAAATAAATTTGGGTTAAAAAACCTTAATATTTATTGATGTTTCCTAATAAGCGATTAAACCCAAGTATATTCATAATGTTCTCCATTTACAAGTACAAAGGCATGACAGGTGATAGGTGGGGAGGGAACCTGACAGATGTTTGGACTCTTGTCTTATTTAGAAAGACATAGATACTGATACAGTTTAGTGGGTATCAGAGAAAGAGGCATAAATGTAACTCTTAATAGATTAGGGGTAGCTGCCAGAGGAATAAAAGTAGAATATACAGCTTTCAAATCAGTAGAAGAAATTCAATTAATGGAATTAATTAATTAATCCAGACTACCACTGGAAGGTAGTGTGGGGGCAGGGCAAGCAAAGAAAGCCTGGAAAATAAAAACTACAAGATAAGATGGCAGAAATACACCCTAATAAAGCAGTAGTTACAATAAACGGGTAAAAAGATCAAGATTCCCAAAAGAGGAAAGAGAGAAATGAAACAAAAAAAGTTTCAATGGCTGAGAGATCTCAGAGTTGAGAGGGTATCCTGGAGGTTATTCTCATGCTCTATATAGATATCCCTTTTTAGTTTATGGTGCAGTGGAGTGGCTGGAGGGAAGTGACATGTGTTTCAGTAGCCTTGATTCTTGAAGATGATTGTATAACAATATAGCTTTTACAATGTGACTATGTGATTGTGAAAACCTTTGTGCCTGATGTTCCTTTTATCCAGAATATGGACAGATGAGTAAAAAAAATATGGCTAAAAAATAAATAATTAGAGGGATAAGGTGTAAAATAAATTGGGTATATGGAAATACCAGCAGTCAAGGAAGGGTAAGGGGTCTGGATACATATGTTTCTTCTTTTTATTTCTTTTTCTGGAGTGATGCAAATGTTCTAAAAATGATCATGGTGATGAAGACACAACTATGTGATGATATTGTGTGCCACTGATTGTACACTATGTATCACTCTAAATGTGTGAAGATTTGTCAATAAAAAATTAAATAAATAAATAACTAAATAAAAAGACTGAGGTTCTCAAATTGGATTTTTAAAAGATTCAGCAATATGATTCTAAAGAAGACAGATTTAAACAAAAGGATACAAACACCCCTACAAAAAATACCAGCTAAACTATAAACAAAATAAGGTGAATGTTATAATTTTAATAGCAGAAATAAAACTGTGAGATGAAAAACATCAGAAGGAATAAAGATGGAATTTACACACTGCATAAAAAACAATAAATCAAGATGATCATGAACATCTAACTAGCAAAATAGCCTTGAAATATGCAAAGAAACTGATGCTAGAACTACTGATAGAAATAGATAATTCAACCACTAGAGTTTGAGAATTATGCTCAGAAATTGGTAGTCAAGATACATTTAGTGAAATTAGGTACTATACTCTAATTCAGCAATTCTGGAGACATACACACAGGTTCACACGTACACACCCAGAAGCCCACACACAGGTACAAAACAGGGGAACTTACACTCATTTTAGGGTATATTCATCATAGGGTGAATTTGTGGTAGCAAAGAGTTGGGGGAAATGTAGTATTATTCATCTCTAGTGCACTGAATAATTGA
Source organism: Tamandua tetradactyla (assembly GCF_023851605.1). NCBI lineage: Eukaryota > Metazoa > Chordata > Mammalia > Pilosa > Myrmecophagidae > Tamandua > Tamandua tetradactyla. The sequence goes on along the minus strand of NC_135327.1, from coordinate 192,292,627 downwards.
AGTATGGTGTCTGTAAATAAGTAAAATGGAACAGTATGCACATGATATTCATAAAGCTACAGAACTAGATCATAAAAACATTAGGCTGAGTGAAAAAAAGAAACAGAATGAGAAATGTAGTACAATGCCATTTATATGACATATAATAAAACATAGATTAAGAACATATATATTTAAACAGATATGCAGTGGGTGGATTAGAAGGACATACATAAATATATTCAAGTGAATACCAGCAATGGGGAGAAAAAAGATAAATGAGAAAAAAAAAAGGTGAAATTAAATGAAAGAGGGATACTTCCAGGAAGGTGTTGACCTGGCCATAAAGTGAAGAGTGAGACCGACGTAATCTTCGGTGCCGGGGGACTTGGAAAATGAGGCTGATGAAAGAAGAAAGTGTAGAATGAAACACCTGGTGGGAAACAGCCCTGTTTGTTTGAGTTCAGAACTAATAAAAGTGGGCATCTTTTCTTTAACCTTCTTAGTGCATCACTGGAGGGGCTCTGGGGCTGTGAAAACCCATCCCTTCTTCAATATTTATGTGACTGATAATGCTTTTTATTGCAATATTTTTCTATATGACAGTTGCCACTTATTACCATGAAATTTAATTGGGCCCTTACTGAAAGAATAAGAATTAAATATGAGAAATTACTTGATAAATCTGTTGGAAAAAATGTCCATACTGTTTGAAAATTGGTGCCTTTTAATATTAAAGTGTCTTCTCAATCAAACCGTTCAAATTGGTATGAAAATTGTGACAGAAGCCCACAGGACCCCTGAACTTTTGCTCTTTTGTGGCACATTAGCTATTTTATACAGAAGGTTAACAATAGGAATAGCTCCTTCCTTAGGGTTTTCAATAGCTCTCTAACAGTTTCTACATATATAACTTCTGGCATAGAAAAGTAACTCAGCATCAATGAAAACATTTAGACAGACTACCTTTCAATTGAGGGCTTAAAAGTACATTACATTGGAAGCATCTGAAAAAGAAAGTAAAAATTGTGGTTCCCAGGACTTAATTGTCCAAATGGTAACTAAATTAGAGCAGGAATTGCAAAAGTTAATTAGTTATGATCTCTAAAGGGCAAAGGGCAGGAAAAACATCTGGTAAGATTAGTGGAGAAGGTCCATCCTTAACCCCTGGCAGGGGTTATTCTATTGAGAAGAAAGTGGCTGATTGAAATGTGGCAGTGTGGCAGAGCTTGTTGAAGGATGATGTGGTTAAGAAACTAATACAAGTGCTGGTAATCCCCATGAACAGCTGCAAGGGACCAAGCAACCCACAGAGGTGGTGCCATCCAAGGAGCAGTGGAGAACGGAGTTTATGCTCCAGATAGGAATAAGCAAGCCGGGGTTTAAACAACTTAGTCTCTGAAAAGCTAGTTAGAAAGAAATTTCAAAATCCTTCTGTATTTTATTTGCATTTTTTTCTATATATATAGTATGTTTACACACACATATACACGTACCAATTTCGGCTACTGAATACTTTTTTGAAGAGGCCATTTTTAATTATGACATCACTTCTGCTCTCCACCTAGAAGGGAACCAGGGGACCAGTTACTAGGGTTGGGACAGAACCCTTCGCAGTAGGACTCTGAACAAGAAGTTGATTTGAAATCAGGGAGGCTGAAAACTATATTCAGGGTCTGGATTGATTTGAGATGCTGTCTTTCATAATATTCTGACTTTCTCTGGGACTATTTCTTTTTGGCTTCTGTCATGCTTGACTTCAGTTTGCGGTACTCAGTGAAAAAGATATTTCCAAGGATGGGCAAATATCAAGTTTTGGGAAAAGAATTAAGGTGATAGCTTATAAGGAAAAACATCTTCTTGTTTTAGAAATGGGGTGATCAACTTTTGAATATGAATTTTAACTCAGAGAAGTAACAAAAAGTATATGAATATTTACTCAGAGAGCTAACAAAAAAGAATATACAACTCAATTCATTAATTTAATTGTTCCTTCAACATATATTTATTAGGCACCTTTGCAGCTTTGTTCTAGGTTTCTGCTGTCATGTTGCTTACCTTCTAGGGGGAGGTAAAAAAATAAAGAAAAGAAAATCATAAGTTCTAAGGAGAATTTAAAATAATAAATGACTGGCTATTTAGATGGAGAAAAGGAAGGCCTCTCTGAGAAGGTAACAGAAGCTGAGATATGAATGACAAGGAACTAGTCTTGTCAATACCTGGGGTTATTTCCGGTAGAGGGACTAGCTAGTGCAAATGTTCTAAAGCAGGAACAAGCTTAGTATGTTCAAGGTATGGAAAGAAGCCCAGTGTGGAGTGGGATGTGCTAGAGAGAAGGGGACGTAAGTAGGTCCAGGTGGTAGGATGGGGTCATGTAGGACTTTGAATTCTGGAGCAGGACTTGGGAAAATCAGTGAAGGATGTACCAGATCATCAAACTTGACCTGGTTGGCATTTATAAAGGATCACGTTGATTGCTATGTAGATAATAGTCTGTGGAGACCAGTTAGGAGATTAGCTGCAATAGTCCATGCGAGAATCACAGAGGCTTTGATTAGGGAGGTACCTGTAGAAATAGAGAACGATGGATACATTAGGGGCACATTTTAGAGGCATAGTCGTGTGACTTGCTATTAGATGGGGAGTGATAGAGGAATGAGAGGAATTAAGAGTAACCTCAAATTTGGGCTTTGTTTAAGTGGGTAGATGGTGGTGCCATCTACTGAGATGGGGAAGGTTGGTGGAAAAGTAGGCTTGGGGTAGACATTAGGAGTTCTTTTCTTCTTCTAGGAAGAACTCTTCCTAGGAGTTCTAGGTTTATGCTGCGATGTCCATTAGACATCCAAGCTGAGATGCCAAGCAGAAAGGTTGATAAATGAGTCTGGGGCTCCTGAAAGAGACCTGTAACTTTAGATTTAAGGGTCATGGCTATATATATATTATTTAAAGTCAATGGGCTGGCTGTGATCACCAGGGAAAATGTATGGATCAAGTACAGCGGAAGGCTGTGCAGCATTTCAACATTTACTCAAGTAGAGGAAGAGAATGAACAAGAAAGACTCAAGTAGTGAGGTAGAAAAAAAAAAATCCAGGAATTCCAGGGAATCCTAGGGAAGAAAGTATTTCAAGGAAGGCGTGTCAGATGCTGCTGAGAGATCATATAAAGTAGACCAGAAGAATGTGTTCTAGACATAGGTATATAGAGATCAGAGTTGATTTTGACAATCTTTGTGAAGGGTTTATCACAAAAGCTAAAAAGAACAAAGCTTATTTCCATATCACTGGAGATTTTAAAGCGAGATGCTTCATTTCCTGCCATGAGGGTTTCTGCCTGAAGTTCTCTCCGACTTTGTTAATCCAAACCCTTTGTGTCTGTGTCTGACTGTGCTCCCCTGTCTGCCTTGATGTTTGCCATTGAGACTTTTGATAGAATACCTGCCAGTGATGATGCATGCCCTTCCTGACCTTTACTGTCCATTAACTACAGACCCTTACTAAAGACTCCATAACAGAAAGCAATGTTTCTGAATGAGGCACTGCTGCCATTTGGGGTGCATGATTCTTTGTTGGAATGGATTCTCCTACACATTTCAGGAAGCTCTGTCTCCTGGCCTGCAGCCAATTACTGAAGGTAGTCCTTCACTACCACCACACATTTCCTAATGTGCCCTGGGGCAGTCCAGGGATCTGGTATAGATGCATGGCTAGCAGCTAAGTCTCTGGAATCAGACTGTCTGGGATGAAATCACAGATCTGGTTCTTACTGGCTGGATGAATCTGGATGAGCTAAATAGCATTTATTTAGTTTCAGTTTCTTTTTAAAATGGGGATTAGTCATAGTATCTACTTCACAGAGTTGTGCGGATTAAAGGAGGTAAAGGATGTGAACCACTCGGCCTTGAGGTAACACCCGACACATTTTAGCCAGCATTTTTCTTGTTGCTATTGAGTCAGGTTTGCAGGAAATGGGAACAAGCACATGTCTTCTGCATTTTAATTCCTGTGGTTTGGATTGTATGTATATATATATTATCCTAAACTTTTCAGATATCAGAAATAAACATTTTATTCACACCCAGATTTGGGCGTACTTCATGACTGGAATTCCAATTTTCTCCTTGCATACAAATGTTGACCTCTGTTCCTTCTCTCAATGGCACTGCATTTCAGATGGCATGTGAATTACCCATCCATGATTTTAGAATACAGAAGGAATGAGGAGCAGCTGACCAAACAAGGTCTACTATCCAGTTGGGGAAGTTGGGCTCTTTTATGTGGTTTCTAGCCAAGCATGGTTCAGAGAACGGTCATAGCACTCATTCATTTAAAAGTCCACTTAATAAACCTCAACTCTTACATAATCTTGGGTTGCCACCAAGGAGAGAAAGGTCTTTCCATAGACAAGCTGTCAGAGGAAGAGGAGGCTGCAGGTTGCCCCGCTCCCCATTAGTCTGTGAGTTCTCCTGAAGGTAGTGGTTTTCTCATGGGGGCTCCATCAGGCCTCGGGGGCAATGCAAAAGATCTTGAAGGAATGAGAGTGAGTTTTCAGCTCCCTGGGGACTATTCTAAAACAAAAGGAATGGCTTTCTTGAACACCCAAAGAGATTTCAGAAGAGGACAGAGCCAAGTGAGTTGGGTCTGGACATTTGTCATTAGCTAAGATGACCTAATTTTCCCTCTCAAGAGCCACTGAGGAATGTGACTTCTTCCTGAAGCTTTGTGAATAGCCTCCAGCTCTCCTGAACTTTGACCTCCTCATTAAATGCCTGCTGAGGACAGTTCCCTGCTCTGGTCTGTGTCTAGTTGCTGCAATACCAGCTGCCTGCCCTGAATAACCTGTTCTGCTCTCTTCGGCAGCTTATACTTGCCAACTCTGACCATGCCCTGGACTGGCTGCCAGGCTCCCAGGCTGGGGTCCCAGCAAACTCCCTGCTTCCTCACAGTCCTGCCACTGCTGCTTCAGTGTCCAGGACTCTGAACTCCCTGCAAAGTCTCTGTGCCAAAGAGTGCTTTGGCCCAATCTAGACCGGCGTCAGTCATGCTTAGATAATGACCATGAGCATGTTGGCTGTTCTCCATCCCTTCAGAAAAATCTGGCTCATGGATGCCATGGAGAACTTAGTTCTGAGCACCTGGGCTGGCTGTGGCTACAAATTGCCACGTGGTTTAAGAGCCTCTGCTGGGCCTTCCAGGGAGTGCATCATATGCTAGTTGCTCATTTTGGATCCAAACCATGAAAAAGTTTCCTGTACTTTTCAGACAAATACAAGCAAGTGTGTTTTTTGTTTCCATTCCTGTATCACTTTTCATTTTTAAATTTGTGTTACTTTTCTCTTCTACTAAACCAGAGTCATATCTGGATTCTCATTTTTTCCAAAAGACCTAAAGTAGCCCTCTTTTGTTGACACCTCCTAATTATATTGTAGGTATGGAGTGAGGAGAACTGTGTCTTTTCTATGTTTGTTCAATTTTTGAAAAAAAGATATGTAAGCCTGGTTTTCATAACACAGGTGTTGAGTATGGGTTGGCCCTTCATTAGTACTGCTCCGTGTGGAGGGCTAAGAATTACTGTTGCGGTAAAACCCTTCCTTCTCTAGAACCCTGATAGAGCTCTTGGTAACTCTGCCACATGTCTCAGTTTCTTTCCTCCCTCCCTCCCTCTTTCTTTCCTTCTCTCTTCCTTCCCTCCCTCCTTGCTTCCTTCATTCCTTCCTTCCACCTAGTTACAAATGCTCTAAATGATCTAAGAATTTTACATAGTTCTAAGACCATGAACCTAAAAACTGCAGAAATCAGAGAGACTCCAGAGATGACCCAGCCCAAAGCTCTGATTTTGTAGATGAGGATGGCAAGACCCAAAGAGTGGGATGTGGAACAAGATCCAGGTGTCTTGAGTCTTTCCCTTTTTCATTCTGTCTTGGAGGAGACTACAAGAGGCCCAGATCCTTGCTTTTGGGAAGATCTCTATCAAAACCCTTCTTAGGCTGCTTTTTTTGTTTGTTTGTTTGCATCGTGAAAGTTATTGAAACTGACAGAAGTCATAATTGCCTCTCTGCTACTCACCAACGAACAGCTGGCTGTAGAGCTCCAGGCGGGTGTGACCTTCTGTTGGGGCTTTGCGGATCTGCTGGGGCAGCCGGTCCACCTGCAGACTGGCCTGCTTGACATTCCTCTCTGCGTTGACCCGGTGCCACTGGTCATCGTTGAGAGGGGAGGGCGACCTCACTACAATCTCCACTGGTCCATTGCCAACGTCAAATGAAAAGGCCACTTCTGTGGCAGCTGGAGGAGCAGAAAGCGTGAAAGGTACATGAGTGTTTTTTTCTTCCCAGATATCAGATAGCAATGAATTCAAAAGGAAAAAACAAAGCAGGGAAAGAAAAACAATTTAAGTTTGTGTCATGCTACAAAGGTCCGTGGTAAAATGATTCTAGGTAGCATAAAACATTAATCTATTATTAGCTATTAACTGCTAAGGGATGGGAAACGAACTCTTCCTGAGGGTTTGCTTCCCAGATATACATATATTCTCTTACTTAATCTTCAGCAGCCTATCAAGAAGTTACCATTAGTGACTCTTTCCAGATTAGGAAATTGAGGACTAGAGAAATTACCCAGGTGTCGAGGGTCTTAGATTAGTGAGTAGGGGAGTTAGGCTCTGAACCCAGGTTTGTCAGATTTCAGAGCCAGAGCTCCTTGGTTCCACATACAACTTAACTCCATGTAGCTTCTAGGTCGGCGATTTGCAACCCTGGCTGCTCATTAGAGGCACCTGCACCCAGCTCCACCTCCGTGGCTCTGGCTCAACTGGTCTAGAGCAGGCACTGATATTTTTGAAAGCCTCCCTACCCCCACCCCCCGAAAACGCATTACTATGCAGCTAGAGTTGAGAGCTACCGCTTTGGGGGAATTTACAAAACTTTGTTTCATTAATCTTTATGAGCCCTATCGAAAGTTAGGGAGCTATGAATTGTCGAGGCAATGAAGGTGACGTGGCTCATTCCTTGGAACACCTGTGCTGTCCAATGGGTAACACGACATTCCTGCAGAGTAACCCCTCTCCTGCATCATATGCTACAGAAGCTGGTTATTTCCTGTCTGGGATGCCAGCTCCTTTTCATCACCTACCCTCCAGCACTGACCACAAATCATTCTTTTCTACAGAGGTCTGCTCCAAATTGACTTCCTTCTCCAATAAATCACCTTTTAACAACAGGAAAGTGGGTTAGGTGGTTGCTTTGGCAACTTTAGTTATAAGTAACTACCTTATCCCACATTTTAAGTTTTACATTAAGTTCCTCTGTGACCGCCTAGTGCTTTATAAACCTGTTTTTTAAAGTGTATATTTTTCTTGCGATTGGCAGGAAAGGCAGTTTTAATGCTGAAGCAGCACACACGTCCTGAGCTCCCTTAGGCTCGGTGAATTCTTTTCAACATTAAAGATGCAGCACACCAGTGAATTTCCCAACTTGGCTTATAAAGAAATTCAGCCCCTCCATCCATCAATAAGCCTTCTGCCTAATCTCTAAGCAGTTTAATTAAATATCTGTCATTTTTTTTCCTGGGCTAATGGAAAATTCAGCTTCTTTGGCTGGTAGCATTTTGAGATGGTGTCCCAAGCAATCAAACTTCTAATTTAAAAATCACAGAGGTCTGAATTCTCTCAGGACCTAGGCAGTCCCCTGTCTCTGTGCTGGCCCCTCTCAAGCTGAATTAACTTTATTGAGCTCAGGGCTATTAGACACACAGCTCAATTTAATCAGCCTAATTGTACCAAGGAATTTTGATCCTCATGTCATTAGAAAGAGAACTTTAATTATAACACCTGTGGTGATTGCACAGGCACTCTGGTAAAGTATCTCCTGTAAATTCGGAGCCCCTGTTTCCAGAGGTCATCAGGATGGTATTTCACTTGCAGGCCAGAAACCTTTCCCAAGGTGTTTATGGAAGTATTATGAGAATACAGGTAGATGACAGTATGATTAGCTGACACGATCTTGCTCTCTTATGGTCATTAGGGAAAAAGTAACCCTGTTTTTAAGATTTAATCTGTTCTGGTCTTGTAAAGTAGTGTTAGTTTCAGCTTGTGCATTTTTAAAATGTAACTTGTCAGAAATGGCAGGAGAGCAAAGGTTCCTGGGCATCAACTGCCATCAGGGAAATAGAATTTAGGGACAAATTGAGTTTATCCTTAAGGTTAGACTCTAAGGGATAAATGCTGCTCTAATTTCTTCTATATTCTCCTTCTGCTATGATGAATTCTTGTACAAGTCTTTAAATTGTCACCATTGGGAGAAACTCCACCTATCAGCAGTTATTAGAAACCTCCATATTTTTCTCTCAGCTTGTCACACTAGATCCCCTGTTTCTTCCTTTGGGCCATAGTCTAATTAACAGCAACACTTCACTCTAGAGAAGCAAGGAGGTCTCTAGAATTCTGCTTTAGTTCTGTGCTTCTCATCCTAATTAGATGCAGTAAGAGGGAATCAAGGCCAAAGGCCTCTGAGAGCTGTGTTCTCCTTAAAGAGCTTCTGCTCCGGCTCTGCTGAGGAAATATTTACAGTTTAGCACATCTTGCTTCCCCTCTGTTGCTTCTCAGGGAAAGGAGCTGCAAGGCCCAGAGTGGGAGTGAAGGAAAGTGTTCCTTTTCCTCAGTCACTCAATGTCAGCTTCTCTAACATTGCTATGGGACGCCTTTGAGAAATCCCATCTTCCAGTCAGGCGGCAAGGCTGTTTTAAAAGCTTCTAAAGTTTACTTCTTGGCTGATTGCTCTTGGTCTTCTGGGTGAGAGGAACTGACATTTTAAAAGAGATAATTATAGAGAGAGTCAGCTAGTGAATGAAAGGGAGGCAGCCTGAAAGCTACCAGAGCCATTGACACCTTCCTTATTGAATGTATGTCTCCAGTTTGAGACTTCAGTGTTGCTTTGCTTCTGTCCATGGAAAGGAGTATATTGACATTTTTCTTATTTCTAGAAATATATATTTAAGAAATGATGTACATAGCATGGGTCATTATAAAGAGGGCTGTAGCAAACAAGAGTGGTTTTCTTTCCATTAGTCCTAAGATCTGTGAAGGGTCTGAGATTTTACCCCACCTGCAAGCTAACAAGATAGCCTGCCATCGTTTCATAGATGCTGGAGGAAGATAGGAGACTCCTGGACCAGAGACAAAGGACTTTCTTACTCCTCACACAGCAACCAGCATGAGTTTCATGCTCAAACTGATTTTCTTTGTCACCCAAATCTCAAGGGATGATGTGGAGCAGCTCAGGTGGGGCTGAGCATTCTGTGGGTCTGTCACAGCTGAAGAACTCGGAACTTAGGAAACCCCAATACATTAAAAGGGGCTGCTCAAATCTTTGCCCCAGAAAGAGACATTATCTTTATTTTACTGGCCAGGAAATTAATCTGATTTCTTTTCCAGGGGAAGACACTACCTCTGACTTCCCAAACTGTTTTACAAATATCCCTGAAAAGGTAGTCTGCAACAAAGCTGTCAATACCTTTTGCTCAGAAGGCATGCAGAAATAGGGGAGACCCATGAAAAACTGCCTCCCAAGAATTAACCACCCCCACCTCCTTCCTTGTGAACTGACCTGAGGTTGTCCAAGAATCTATATGCTTCCACAGAGTCATATGTTACAAGCAAAAATGGCCCTCCCTACTCCAGGCCGAGGGTGAATTTGGATTAGTCCAATTAATCATGGCAATTCCATAATCTTTTTCAGTACCCATTTAAAATGTGGATTATCATTGCCTCCTGGCCAATGAGACATCAGGTGAAAATCTTCTGGGAAAGGTTTCTTAGCTCCCAAGAGACAAAAGGCAAAGATAGTCAGTCCCTTTTTTGCCTCTTGATGTTGAACATGAGGGTTTGTTCCTAATGTCGCTGGACCCATCTTTCAAATGTCAGACATACCAGGGAGAAAAGAGAGGACAGTGTGATACACCTGAGTCCTTGGCAACATGTTCAACCCCTGGATCATTCCTGGATCCATTTACTTCAGGACTTCTTATATAAAGTATCCATTATTTAAGCAATTTTTCTTTCTTTCTTTCTCTTTTTTTACATGGCCTGGCACCGGGAATCCAACCTGGGTCTCCAGCTTGGCAAGCGAGAACTCTGCCTGCTGAGCCACCATGGCCCACCCTTATGCACTTTTTATTGTAACTGAAAGCCTCTTACCTAGTATAAAGAATAGTTTTGGAATCAGTATACTGAGCTCTAGACTTAGCTTTACCTTTTCCCTGTTTTAGGCCTCAATTTATCAGATTCAGAAATGAGGATTACATCTAGAATTTTTCAAGAGTTTCTGTGTCAAAAATATGTTGAAACCACTGAACTAGAGTATATAACACCCCTTCAAATGCTAACATTTTATAATTTTTGTCAAAAGAAACACAAAGGATTCTAAAAGAAATCAAATGCAGCTAGTTTTAAGGGTAGTTTTAAATACTGAATAATTACAGGATGAAAAGGGATATCTTAAAAGAGAAACTCACAGAGAATTACTTTCATATCAGAAAATCAGAAAAGAGTGTGATGTCAGAAGTTACTGCTAAATAAAGCTGGATCCTGACTTTATCTGAGTGACTTAGATATGGGAAGAAACCATGGACAGCTCCCAGTATTTTTTGTCTTTCAAATATAATTCCAGCAGGTGGCGCTATGTACTCTCAGTCTAATTCATGACAACTTTCCTGAAATAAATCACTTCTGGTTTAATGTATTGAGTGACAAATTTAACAACAGTCCAGAATAGCAGCCTTTTTTTTTTGGCTCTGAGTTACCCCAGCAGGTGAGGTAATATTTAGACCTTAGACTCAAAGTGTCAGTTGGAGGTAGCAGAAAAAAATTTGGTCATTCAATATAGAATAGTCAAAGAGAAAAGTCAAAGGTACACACAGTGAATGTGCCAGCGAGACCAGTTAACATTGTTGAAGTTTTGATAATGTTTTTTTCCCCTCAATTCTGTAATGAAGTTCAAGGATTGATCAATTCCAAAGGATTCTTCTGTGTAAAATCTCATTTGACCCATATGACAGAACTAGTAATTGGCGGTGATATTTCTGCCTCACTCTACTGAGGAGAGTTTTATGAATAGCTTTTCTTTTTTCCCCAAAGAAGGACTAAGTGTACATGAGGGAAAGAACATGAGAAGGGCAGGTAGGTTGAAAATGAAGTTACTGTGGGAATCAAGAGAGGTAAGGAAAAGAGAGGAAGGAGGAAAAGAGAATATACATATTTCTGTCTGAGAAACATGCTGCTCAACTGTCCGACTGGTGCATTGGAAGCCAGTCCCATTAACTAAAGAGCATCACTCCAGTAATTCTCCCCTCTCTCTCCTACAACATCACTATTTCATTCTCTAATGGATCATTCTATATTAACATATTGACATTTCTCTTCACAACTGCACCACCACTAGAAAAACCTTCTCTTTACCTTATTTACCCTGCCGGTTAACTGTCCCGTTTCTCTGTTCCCTTTCATAACCAAGCTCTTTGAAAGAGTTGCCTTTATTCTCTGTATCCATTTCTTCTCTAAACATCAGCAAGTTAGTCTTTCAGCAAGTTAGTCTTCCATCAGCATCATATTGTGAAACTGTTCCTGCCACAGGGCCTTAGCATTTGCTCTTCCTTTTACACAAAAAACTCTGTGACTGCTCCTTTATGTCTCTGTTCACAAGTCATTGTATCTGAAATTCCTTCCTTAATCATTCTACATTAAATAGCAAACCATTCTCTCAGATGCCTTTTCCCCTTTAACCCATTTTGTGTGTTCCCAGCTCCACTGAAGCAGAAGCACCCTCTGTTTGTTCATTGTTATATCCTCAGCACCTAGAATAAGGCATGCTACAGTTTGGGAATGAATGAAGGACAGAATGCATAGGAACATCTCTGACAAAGAAGCTAGAAATTATAATATGAATACCTTGAAAAGAGAAATCCACAAATTTTCCTAAGGCAAACCATAATTTTGCACACCAGCATGTATAAAGAATACCATCTTGTATTTCACAAGCATCTCCCAGAAGAGCACAGAATAACGATGTATATTTTCACAGCCTAGGAAGATGCTACTTAAGTATGCTGGGACAAACTTTGCTAAATTTTGTTCTCAAATATATAAAGTTTGAGGAACCATGGCTTGCCCAAGGTAAACTCAGAAGCGGAGGTGGAAGCAGAATGCATAAAGCTATGCACAATATCTTTTTCATCTCTCTACTCTTGGTATTTTCACTCTACTCTTAGGAACAAGGACATTGGATCATAATCATGTTTCTCAAATGTTGCTCTACATAAGAAACTGCTAAAGGAATATACTTAGAATTCCTATTTCAAGGATCCTCTCCCAGAGATTCTGATTCAGTAAGTTTATGATAGGTCCCTGGAGTTTTGTTAATGCCAGGTAATTCTGATGCAAGTGGTCCTGGAATCCTACTTTAAGAAACACTAAAGATTGCCAAGTGCTCTCCAAGCAGTAGAGTCCAAGGAATCCTTTGTTTCCCTATCATCAAAATAAAGATTTCCAAATCAAAAAGAGCTACGTCAATTTAGAAGTACTGTTATGTAATTGAATCCAACAATATTAAGACTGAAAGACTTTAGAAAAAGGAGTGCAGCTCTCAACCCCATCCTGGTTGTCTAGATAAGGAAACTGACCCAGTGAGACATTATAATCCAGTAATGACTAAGATTAAGCTTTTGTTTTCCCAACCCTACTGTACTGCCTATGGTATTTTAAAGGTAATAAAAATTAGCTTGCTTTTCTTTTAGTATAGTCTTAGTTTTTGAATGTAGATATTGTTAGAACCAAATATGCATATTCACCCCAGGAAACTCAGTGTTAAACATATCTAAAAATACTCATTGGCAAGAAATGTTTATTTGAACTCTTTTGGAAAATTTTCAAGGAAATGCCTGAAGCTTAAGAATCAATGTTATAAACTCATTTAAAAATCTCTGGTATCTTGATAACCTCTTGAGTATGGGAAATATTTCTCTTTATGTACTTTGGCCTTTAAGCTTTTTACTATGGTTAAAGAAACCTAACATCACAAACAAAGATATCCACTGAGAAAGGGAAGCAAAAAGAAGATACCATTGGCTGTGCAAAACAGAGCTGCCTTTAAAACGAAAAGTCTAATTTTAGTCTTCTCCATGCATTTAACCATCTTCTGAGAATAACCTCTTGAATATTAATGGACCTATATGATTTAAAAAGGAAAAGAAAAACCCTTACCACATTTCCAAAATTATATATGCCTCAGTAAGGGACATGTAATTGGATTTTAAATATCCTCATGTTTGGAATGAGGAGAGATGTGTGCTGGGCAGAGAGTGTCCAGTCTGGAGGAAGAGAAGAAAAGTTCCAGATGGTGACTCTAAGGATACAGCATTTGTGATAAAAGGAAATGGAGACTGTGCTTTAGAGAAACTGGGAAACCGGATGCCTAGGATTCTTCAGAGATGGAAAGGAGAGATGACTAGGGAAGAGATACACAGCAGAGAAGCTTTTTCTCTTCATTGCATTTGGGTTGTGTGGCAAGAAAAGAAAAACTCATTGAAGAAAGTATGTTTAGGGAGAGGACCAGGGGTAATTTATGGGATTCATTTCCTGTGATGTCATAGAGATATGTCTCATTGAGATGGATGGTTCTGAGGGCATGCAAGAGAAAGGATCATGTGATTTGAGGAGCAAAGAGGCAGTAATACCATGGGAGACTGAGTAAGCTTGAACTTGAAAAAGGCCAACAAGTATTAACTTGGACCAAGCTGAAATTTATAAGAAGACAATGTACTAGTCAATTAATTAATTATAACTTCTAAATGACTAAGCAATAGATGTGCTAAGGAAAGGCTGAAGGCAAGATCTTAGGTCCAAAGGATAAGGCTTGGGAAAGGAGAATCCCTGCTGGTGAGAGCTGTGAACAAATGTATAAAGTGGCCAATGAAATGACTGTCTCTTGGTCGCCTTGGATTGAGATTAAGCCCGGTCTTTACCTCCTATTGCAGACACTGTTTTCCTTTTTCTGGTGGTGCAGTAAACTGTTTCCTTTCTGGCATACCCTTTTAACGCCACCTTGGTGTGACCACACACAAGAACTCTTTAATGCTCCTGAAAAAAAGTGCCAAATGAATACTTATATATTCTACATGCTATGGACTCGGGATATAAAAATAAATGTGTTCTGTTTCCCATCACAGCACCAGATGAACTTCAAATATACTGTATTTATGGTATTGGGATAATTTTGAGCAAAGAGTGGAGAAAACGTGAAACCATGCTGCAGGATCAGCTGAGATTTTAAATGAAAATGGAGAGAACATTTACATAAACAGGCTTTTTTAAAGCATGAGGGACTTCTATAAAGGCTTCTTTATTATTTACATCTTTGGAAGAGAAATACAATTGAATTATTTTGTTAGTTTTCTCTAGATACAGTTACTTTAATTTGTTCTTTGCTTTCTACCTAGCAATGAATGTTAAATGAGAAAACTTAGGGTTGAAATTTAGAAATACAGGATCTCAGAATCTCAAGGTTAAAAGTGTCCTGGATAGACACTCAGTTAAAGTTGTAGAAGAGTTTGTAGTTCCTTAAGGTCACCTATTTCTATCTCCTCAAAGTGGCAGGAAATGGCTTACGGTTGTGACAACCAGCTTCAACTCGAACAAAGCATTTCTCTAAAAAACGGATAATGTTAAAAGATAATAAGGATTCATCACAAATCACTCTTTGTTTTCTTTATTTCTGATCATAAGAGCTGAAAACACAACTTTCCTAGATGTAGTATATAAACAAAATATTTTGTCCCGTAAAGACTGTACACATAAAACGTGTGAGGAACTTTTTTATAGCCAGTTTTGTATAAAGTTCTTACAACTATACTACATTTTTTTTCACAGTATAATGAATTAATGGAACATGTGCCTCTCTCAGCTCCTTTGAGATAACAGTTGCAAGTTGGTGAGAATTCTTTGCCTCAGAATGCTTTGGCATGCCACTCCACAAAGTGAATGAATGGGAACAGCTCTGGGAAATAGGGCTTATCCATTAGCATCACTGTCCTTCTGGACATGGCATTGCTTGGTTTCCCAAATGAGGTTTTCCATTTTCATCTGTTGGGCTGACCTATTGCCTGATGCTGTGGTGTGTGAGCAAGCTTAAAAAGCAATAGTTTGCCATTGTGTGGTGTTCTAGTTTGCTAGCTGCCGGAATGCAACACACCAGAGATGGATTGGTTTTAATAAAAGGGGATTTATTTTGTTGGTTCTTCAGAGGAAAGGCAGTTAACTTTCCACTGAGGTTCTTTCTTATGTGGAAGGCACAGGATGGTCTCTGCTGGTCTTCTCTCTAGGCCCTTGGGTTCCAACAACTTTCCCCTGGGTGATTTCTTTCTCCATCTCCGAAGGCCTGGGCTGAGCTGCAAGTGCTGAGATGAGGAATGCCAAGCTGCTAGGCTGTGCTACATTGCGTTCTCTACATTTAAGCACCAGCCAATTAAGTCAAACGTCACTCATTGCAGCAGACACGCCTCCTAGCCGACTGCAGATGTAATTAGCAACAGATGAGGTTCACGTACCATTGGCTTGTGTCCGCAGCAACAGAACTAGGTATGCTCACCTGGCCAAGTTGACAACTGAATCTAACTAACACATGTGGTATGATGGAGAGTTAACAACATCTGGAGATCAGAATGTGAGAAAATGTACCTTTTAAAAGTTAAACCCAACAATAGGGGTTTGTTTGTTAACTGGAACACTTAGGAGGTCACAGTAATTTTTAACTTTTTAACCCATGCTTCCATTTCTCGACAGAGTAACCTAATTATTGCCCCCAGTTGCTGGTATGTCCCCGTGTAAGAAGCCAATTAAACATCCCATCAGCCATGAAGAAGTTTTTGTAATTTATATTCTGCAAGCTGTATTCCTAAAAAGAATAGCATTTTATTTTGTTTTCTAAATGTAAAATCATAATTTTTCAAACTACACGCTCTCTCTTAGAAATTCGGATATGGCTCTTGACTTAAATTGGAAAAAAAGAAATCACCTTCATGTAGTTTTTAAAAAATTCACATAGAAACATGTTTCTGATATATTAGTACACGAAAAAGTAGGTTACAAAACAATATGTGCCTTATAATACATGTTTTTTTTAAAATTATATAAATGCATAGAAAAATGTTTGAAAATGTAGACATCAAAATGATAATATTAAATATTTTGAAGTATGGGATTATCACTGATTTTTTTTGTGTTATTCTTTTTGAGTCTCTGGATTTTTAAGTAATTCAGTAAGAAACAAGCAATATTTATATAATTTTAAAAAGTTACAATCATATAATTCCATTTTCTTTTGCAAAGGACATTTTAAACAGCTCTATTCCATACTTTTAACAAGTACTTAATCAGAGGGATTAATCAAAATGCAGGGAATGGGATTTCATTTAAATACAGAAAATTGGGAGGAATTTTAAACTAAATTGAAACATTCCTCTTTATTTCCTCCATGGTTTAGATATCTGGGAAGATAACAGAGGAGAGTTGTCTTTAAAATACTTTATTTTAAAGTAATTTTGGAAAAGATTTGAATTTTTTCCTATTGAGAATGGCTAAAAAGGAATGCATGCTATCTTTCAAAGTAAAATCCTCATAGGTTTGAAATGCCAGCGTGTTCCAATGTTTAAACTAATGTATACAGCGATCAGAATGCAAGATGAGCATAATCCAGTGTTATAATTACATTTGACAGATATACACTGTTTCTATTATTCATTGGCTCTGGTTGTACTTACCCAAAAAGACCCTGTAGAATACTAAACATCAACCACTCTTCATGAGAAATCATTTGGCATTCACATCAGTTCTTATCATAGGAATCTAATTCAGCAATGCAGAAAACCAAATTTGATCATTTTAACACCATCAGCAAAAGCACATGAAATGACTAATTTCCTAACAGGTCTCAAGTCTGGCTAGTTTTCCTTTGTAAAACTTAACACAGGTCTTTAGGTAGGTCATTTCTTCAAAGAATAATGTCATTTAACTTGCCCCTTGGCTTTAAATCTGATAAATTATTCTAATGAAATTATTTTCCATTACAATAAACTGTTTTTAATTTCCCTATTCTAATAAATTCAATTCCTCAAATACTCCCTGATCATCCTCCTCTGCATCCCCTTTGCCTATGCTGTTTCCTCTTTGGAAAAATGTTTCTATCCCATCTTTATTTGCCTATCATCTTTCAGTGCAGATCAAATGCTGCATCTTCTGGAATCCTACCTTGATTTTATTAGACAAGGCTAAAATCTTACTCTTTTTTGCTGCCATGGTATCAGTGGCAGAGACTAATAACTGTTCCTGTTAAGTTCATTCTTCCCTTTCCGTAGTTACCCCTGAGAAGCTGCTGTGCAGCCAGGCTGCATTTCCCAGTCCCATGCTTCGAGGTGGGACTGTTTGACTAGTTCTCACCAATGGAATGAGAGCAAAAGGAATGACTGCCAAGTCTGGGCCAATATGACTGAGAAGACAGAATGTGTCTCTACCTTCTGTCCTCCAAATGGATTTCAACACCATGAGGCTTTGGAAGATGGTGGGGCCACGAGACAGAAGGAGTTTAGATACTTAAATCACCGTGTGAGAGGTTTCCGTAGACCAGAAGCATTCGTTATATAGCAGCTGAAACCTGGGATTTTATTTGTTATAGCAGCTTGTCTTTCCTTGACTAATACATCTCATTCCTAAGTCTCTTATGACCTTGTCACATTTTAAATTTACTTATAATATTTTAAAAAATTGAATAGAACTGTTTAAGAATGAACAGAAAGAAACAAATGCTAGAGAAAATGCGGGGAAAGAGATATACCTGTCATTCGGGAAATGAGAGGTTTAGCCCCTTGGAAGGCTAGGGGTGGGTTTTTCACGTGATCCTGAAACCCCGTGCTCGTGCTCGGTATATACCTGGAGGAACTGAGTGTGGGAACACGAATGGACATTTGCATACTGGTGTTTCTGGTGGCAGTGTTCTTGATCCACGATGAATGGAGCTGGCCTAAGGGTACAATGACTGAGGAAAGGAAGGCAGAACTATGGTGTATACATACAATGGACTACTGATCAGCACAAGAAGGAATGAAGTTGTAAGGCATGAAGCTAGATGAATGAACCTTAAGAGCTGTATGTTGAATGAAATGTCAGAAGCAAAAAGACAAATATTTTCATGCCTCAATCATATGGACTAACTATAACATAAAAATTCGGTGAACTAAAGTCAAGAGCACAGGTTACTAGGTTGGGGTTTATTGTAACGGGTCTTAGATTGTAAACTCTTACAGCAATCATAGATATTCAGGAGGTGTTAGCTGTTAATTCTAAATTCTGAGATACTGAGCTGCTTGTATATAACTTGGTCTTTCCAGAAACTTCAGGTATTTACACCTGAGACTCAGAGTTAGAGCTCTGAAGCTATGAAAGTGAGCAGTACCCCATACAGGAACTGCTTAAAAAACTGAAAAAGTGATCAGACATCAGAAAACAGATATGAACGAAGCTGATCTGGATAGGACTAAGGTATATCAGAAGGCTGGGTAAAGGATGATATCACCCATATTTTAAAACTTCAACTCACTTCAACTGTGTGAGACTAAAGGGAGAGATGTTTATTGGGTACAAAATTTATATTTTGGGAAGTGCATTTCCTAATTTAACTCATAAAGTCAGTTTAATTGAACGCCATAAGTACATGGAATCTTGAATAGGGCATGTGATTTTGCTGGTTTGTCCAGGTTAGCGTGACACCCCTATATAACCCACAGTGATCTGGACAGTGAATAAAGAAGTATTTGCAAAGTCCTCTTGGGAGAATAGGGAGAAAGGAGGAAATACTCAACTTACCCATTTGGAGAATTTCTGATATTTTTGCAACCAAATCAATAGGCTGGGCCCTCAATCTTGAGCTTTGTCCCTCTGAAACTTATTCCTGCAAAGGATAGGCTTATCCTACTTAAAATTAGGCCTAACGGTCACCCCCATAGAACCTCTTTGTTGCTCAGATGTGGCCTCTCTCTCTCTAAGCCAACATGGGGCAAGTGAACTCACTGCCTTCCCTTTCCACATGGGGCATGACTCCCAGGTATGTAAATCTCCTTGACAATGTGGGACAAAAATAACAGGATGAGATGATACCCAGCATCAAAGGATCAAGAAAACCTTCTTGACCAAAAAGGGAAGAGAGAAATGAGACAAAATAAAGTGTCAGTAGTTGAGAGATTTCAAACAGAGTCAAGAGGTTATCCTGGAGGTTATTCTGACACATTATACAGATCTCTCCTTTTTAATTTAAGGTGTATTGGAGTGGCTAGAGGGAAGTACCTGAAACTGTCGAGCTGTGTTCCAGTAGCCTTGTTTCTTGAAGATGATTGTATAATGATATATATAAACCTATTACACTGTGATTGTGTGATTGTGAAAACCTTGTGTCTGATGCTCCTTTATCTAGGGTATAGACAGATGAGTTAAAAATATGGATAAAACGTAAACAAAAGATAGGGGGAACAAAGGTTAAAATAAATTGGGTAGATGGAAATAGTAGTGGTTAATGAGAGGGAGGGGTAAGGGGTATTGTATATACAAGTTTTTTCTTTTCTCTTTATTTCTTTTTCTGGAGTGATGCAAATGTTAAAAAAAAATGATCATGGAGATGAATACACAACTATGTGCTGACATTGTGAGCCACTGATTATACACCATGTATAGAATGTCTGTATGTTAAGAATGTTTGAATTTGTATGTTAACTTTTATCAATAAAAATATTAAAAAAAATTCAGACCTGGCACCATGGGACCAACAATTCCATCCTGACCAAAAGGAGGAAAAGAAGTATAAATCAATAAAATAATAAAGTATCAGTGCCAGAGAGAGTTCAAGTAGAGTCAAGAGGCTACTCTAGACTTGTGTGAGAGCTTGTTGCTCTCACACAAGCTTCAGGTAGACCTTGCTACCTATCATAACCTGCCAACCCCCAACCAGGACCATTCCAGCCAATCTTAAAAAATACCTAGGACAATATATAAGATTCCACAAGGGTTCAAAGCACTAGAGTAACTTTCCAGAAACCTACAACCTCCAGATGGGTCCCTGGTCCAGATAATCCTGAAACCCAGCTCAGACTCTCCAGAATATCAGACCATTCCATCTCCCTACCCCATAATAGTGACAGACCCTTCCATTATGAAAAATTCAGAATGGCCATAGCCCAAACACTCCTAAAGAGAGGGATGGAAAGCTCAAAGGTGATGGTGGAGTTATACAGAGAGGATAGGATTTAACAAATGAATATGAATGCTGAGTCATTAAATTGATATCTTTTTTAGTGTCCAATATTTCAGAACAGCTAGAAGTAAAAACCTAAAATTGTGTAATTATAACCCATGTCAAACTCTGAAATATGTTCTACAACTAATTGCGGGTATATGCTTTGAAATTTATAGCTTTTTTGTATATATATTATTTTTCACAAAAAAAGAAGGAAAAAAAGTCAATTGTGATAAAAAAATATTTAGGCCCTCCAGCCTCCTATATTCTTGTACAGCTAGAAGGAAAAATATGAGAGGATCGTATGATAGCCCATAACAAACTCTGGGATCTGTCCTGTAACTACTTGTTGAAGAGTACTTGAAAACTATTGCTTTTTTTGTATCTTTGCTTTGTATATATGTTATACTGTACAATAAAAAAAGTCAAAAATTAAAAAAAAATTAAAAAAAATTGACCAGAGGATCCTCCCTTTTAGACTGTTGGATTTAGAAGGGATGAATTATGTTGTAATGGTCATATTCCACTACCATCTTTGTAATGGTATTTATATTTATATATAACATCTTTTTGTTATATAACATCCTAATATATATATTTTTTGTTATATAACATCCTTATATATATGCGATATATATATATATATATATTAGGATGTTATACATATATATAACATACATATATATATATATACATATATATATATACACTGTAGACTACTCCAGTCACTCACTGTATTTAAATGAAGCTCTGCTCCCTGATTTATTGTATTCTTTTTGGTCAGCTTTGGATTAATTGGTCCCAAGGGTCATCCTTAGTTGAATCAATTCTCCAGCATTAGTATAATGTATATATATATATATGTATGTTGCAAAACTAGAAACATGTTTTAAAGCAAAGATGAGTGGCTGGGAGCCCCACCATACCTTTGGACTGGTAAATGCTTCTGTGGAAGTCTAAACCTTCCCCTTTACAAACCCCACCAAAGTGAGGTCCTAAAGAAAGGAGAGGGAGGATTGTGCTTTGAATACTAGAAGGGTAAATGCAAACCTTCCCTACTGAGAAGTTTGCCAAAGAGAAGCTCCACATTCAGAAGTGTGGAAAGAAATTCTTTTTTGAATTTCAACATTTCTATTCTATACTGAATGACCTTCAGAACCTAGGACACAGAACTCAAACTGGCATGTGCAGTTCTATTTTTCAGCTATACCCAAAGAAAAAAAAGCTCTTTTGTTTAACCGTGGAATATTAGTGTCAATTATAATATTGTGTTTCTAGAAAAATATAGTCCAGGTTCTGAACAACTGGCTCAGAAACTTCTGGAACACAAGTCTACTGTCAATCAGAAAGTACCAACATGTGGAAAATGACATCAATATGAGATAAACAGAAGCGAGCCTTTCTTTTCTGAATGTATTTAAGAATATTTTCTAGTTATGACTCTAGTCCCATATTGTACATTAGATTTCATACCAACCTTTGTGTTTCATTTTTTCTTCTTAAAGTTCCTCAGTGCTATTAAAACTTATCTTGTAATTCAAGCAAAATATTATTTAAAAAGATAACTCCTGAATTCTTCCCTTGCAAAAAATCATTTCTCTAAGCGTTCCTGCTGACATCCAGTTTGCCAATGTTTTATTACCTGTTTTAATTTAGGTGTATGTCTGATGGCTTGTAAAAAGCAGTGTTGCTCTGTGCACAGTTGACTGTGGTCCTTTGAGATATTCCTGGGTTTTGAACTATTTCAAGTAGTCTGCTCCAGTCACTCACTGTATTTAAATGAAGCTCTGCTCCCTGATTCATTGTATCTTTTTTGACCAGCTTTGGATTAATTGGTCCCAAGGGTCATCCTTAGTTGAATCAATTCTCCAGCATTAGTAACCCACACTAACTGACTTTGGCACCAACTCTTTCTTTTAGGGGCATTTGTTTTTTATGAAATTACTGAGCCTATGGAGATACTCCTAGCTTCTAGAATGGCAGATGTAATAGACCTACTCTTATTATAACCTTAAATTCATATATATGTAAGTGTTTATGCTTTTCTCACAAATTCATGTGCTTTTTATTGCAAAGCTATGGCACACTCTTTCTCCCATCTCTGTTTCAGACTCAGAATGCTAAATTTAAGCTTCTTATACTTCTTCTTTCTTAGAATATCTAATTTTTTCTGGCTGTTCATAGGCAGGATGATTCTAGTGATTGGTCATATTGACACTTTAACATGCCATCTTTTTGAAAGGAAAGATTTTTTGACTTACTAAAAACAATAAGTAATGCAGAAAATATTAGAATCAGAAAGTGTGAGATGGAAGATAAGTGGCACAGTTTCCATTAGAAAACATATCCTTATGAAATTTTAGCATTTGTCTATAGTAATAACACATAACTTATACTC
Organism: Tamandua tetradactyla; assembly: GCF_023851605.1. NCBI lineage: Eukaryota > Metazoa > Chordata > Mammalia > Pilosa > Myrmecophagidae > Tamandua > Tamandua tetradactyla. Next base: position 192,269,929 of record NC_135327.1, on the reverse strand, counting down.
TATTCAGACACACACTATATGAAGACTTTTCTATAAGATGGATATTTATTATTTTCCAGGCAATGCATCAAATTAATTGTCTTGTAGAAGTTTGGTATTTTGCAGGAAATTGTATGTTAATGAGAGGCTTTTGCCTTATTTACACTGTATATTTTAAGTTGGAATGAAGTAAAAAAAAAAAAACTCTTGTGTGGGAAGAATTGCAATAGGAGAGAGAAAATTGAGGTAAAGGCACTGTAAGTTGTAAGAAAGAGTGGTTGATGTCCAGAGAATATTAAATAGTTGGAGGTGGCTAACGCATGGGAACAGGGTGCTTGCTGGTGACTGAGGGGCAAAGTTTAGATGTAGTGGAAAGATTGAACAATTAAGATAAAGCCTTGAATCGCTTATCAAGAATATGCAATTGAACTCTGTCTTGTAAGGCAATGAGAAACCATTATGGTTTTTAATGAAAGGAGTGACAGAACCAGGTCTATAAAAACCTGACATCATTGGGAAGGGTAGATATCAGGAGAAAGGGACTGGAGGGAGGCAGACAATTTATCGGCAGTTCCAAAAAATTATCCAGGGTACTTCAACTACAGGAACCATCTTGTGGGTGATGAAATAGGGAGAGGAATTTGATTGAGAGGTGGTCATTGCATTTGGATCTATGGTCCATTTGTTGGAAGAGATGCTTTCTGTGGGTTGTGCTGGAGTGATAACTTACAGGAGGAAAAGCATTTCTTTATTTTAAAAATACAGCATTATATCAAGACAAACAGTCTATTTCATATGGGGGTTAGTGAAATATTAAATATGAGCTTGAGCTTTCTAACTTGGGCAATGAGGAAGATGGTGATGGCATTGACTAAGAAGGGGAGCAAAAGAGAAAGGTATAGTTTGGGGTGAAGTTGATGAATTTTAATTTTGGCATGTTGAATTTGAGATACCTCTGGGGCATTCTGATAGATCTTAAGTAGAATTATGACTAGTGACCAATATTTTTAGGAAACCACCGGATTACATTTAGTTTAATCACGTATGCTGACCTAAAGTATTTGAAGCAGATGTTCTCCATTCTTGTCCAGCCCTCCTTCCATTATCTTTAGGAGGATTTAGAATCATGGCAGGAAAAGTTAAGATGCTGCTTGATTATGAGTTCACTCAGGATGGGATATGATAAACCACACTGGAACTGATGATCTCACACAGTTTTATAGAACTGCAAATGTTGGGAGAGAATTTACAGAGTATCTAATCCAACCTTCTTATTCTATAAGTGAACATGATGAGGTCTGGAAAGATTCAGAGACTTGGCTTGGGTCTGTTAGCCTAGCATCCTGGTTACTATCTCTCTTTTTAAAAACCAAGTGTTTATTGAATTTTGTTAGTATTGAATCATTCAAGATTTTCTTAAAGTAGGGTTGTTTTTAAAAAACTTTTTCCATCTTTTAACCGAGATATAATTTACCTACAGTAAAGTATATAAATCTTACATATACATCTGGAGATTTCTACATATAATCACTCCATGGATTAAATTTAATTCTTTTATATAGTATAAATTTATTATATTAAATAAATACAATCGTACATTGGATAAATTTCTACATCTATAATCACACCTTGGATTATAACATTTCCACCACTCCTGAGGTTTCTTTTGTTTACTCTCACAGTTACTATTCCCTATCCCACGTAGAAGCTACTATTCTGACTTCTATCCCTGTAGATTACTTTGAATCTATCCCTGAATACTGAACTTCATATAAATGGAAAGAGGATGTACCATAATGTAGTATACACTGTGTTCTGTGTGAGAATCCTACCTCCAGATGTTTACTTTCTTTTTATTGCCTTAAAATGCCTTTGATTTGACTATGCAAAAAGCTAGAACTAAGAGGGAACTTCAAAGAACACCAGACCTGGACAGAGATCTCGAGGAGCAGGATATTACCTGTTTCCAGAGCAGAAGTTAAGCTCCACAAAAGGGGCAAACCCCCTGTATGTGGCTGGTAGGATCCCACCCCTTAATGCTTAGAGTCCAGGATCTGAGTCAGAGGCAAAGGAACTACTACCAGGAGGGTGTACTTCAAAGGGAAGTATCCCTATTCATCTGAGGGAGTACAAGCAGAGTGAGCTCACCGTCTTCATGAGTGAGAAGAAAGGAAATGCTGAGTGATACAGATTAAATAATGCCCACGAAGGTTGCTGTGTGGAAGGGTTGGTCAGAAGAGCTGGGAGGTCTTCTAAAGTTGCCTTCGGAATGTGGGAAAAGAAAGGCAGGATGACCAGCTCTGTAGGGGAGAGAGAAATCTGTCTGGACAGATTAGGAGGAATTCCACTTCTGGAAATTTCCAGAACAGGAGCTAGGATTAAAGATATGGGTAAACTCTAAGGTAACTTGGGTAATTTCCCATATACAGAGGGTAGCCTATTCTAAAGTTCCTTTTTAAAATCCTAGGACACCTGTGCCATATCTTTACATAACTGTCTTCTCAGTCTTGCAAAGTAGTGGGAACACTAAAATTCTTCCTACATCTATGTTGATAACCTAAATTGGCTTGGATAGTTAAAAGGAAAAATCCAGGAGCTCACGCCTGATTGGTATTAATAAAAACTCAAATTATTAAAAAAATAAAAAAACTAATATTCCAATAGCACATCTGCTCAATTAAGTAGAATCAGACATTCCTCATGTCCACGTAACTGAAAATCTTTTAATATAAAAAGTTGTTTCTTCTGAAATAGTGGAAGATACATTGCCATTAGTTTACTTCTTCTGATTCATCAGTTTCTCTATATTGCAGAACATTTCCCTCTGTGACTTTTTTAAGCATGGGTACCATGGAAAGCTACATCTTGGAAAATGACAGTTTTTCCTTAATACTCTTTCCTAAGATTAGTAAGATATTTGACTGCTGCCTCCACATTTTCGTGAAGATATACCTGCTTCAATTAAATATAAATATTTTCTCCAGTCATTGTGATACCTGAAAAAGCTCAAATTTTGGTTAACATGGAAGCTTAGCTAAAGTATTACAATAATTTCTGGGTGCTTTTATTGAATGTTTACTACCCAGTGGGCATCTTGTCAAAAATTTCCCACTATGCCCCAATCTCATAAAGTCGTAAATAAAAAGAAAAACTCTCTGGTCACTATTTCTCATCAAATGCTCTCTTCCTCAGACTACAGTCCACTGCAAAGGGAATCTGATGTACAGCCAACTGCACTGCAGCTCCTTTTTCCAGTGACCCACGTCTTGGGCCAGGAAGGTAGCTGGGTCTACTGTTCACTTTGTAGTGCTCCTCGCATTCTATGGTACCAGAACTTTCATTCAGCCATGTGTCCTCTCCCCATGCTGTCATTGTTTGCAACATAGTTACACATGGCTCCCAGGTTCCCTCTCCATTCTATCCCTTGCCATCACCTGAGCCACCTTGTGCCGGTTTGAATCTGTAATGAACCCCACAAAAGCCAAGTTCTTTAATCCTCATTCAGTATTGCTGGGTGGTATCTCTTCAATTGTTTCCATGGTGATGTGACCCACCCAGTCGTGAGTGGTAACTTTTGATTAGATGGTTTCCATGGAGATGTGTCTCTACCCACTCAAGGTGGGTTGCTTACTGGAGCCCTTCAAGAGGGAACCATTTTTGAAAAAAGCTTTAGAGCCACCTGAGGAACCAGAATCAACAGAGCCCATACAAGCCAGAGACCTTTGGAAATGAAGAAGGAAAATGACCCCCAGGGGATCTTTATGAAACAAGAAGCCTGGAGAGAAAGCTAGCAGACTTTACCATGTGCCCTTCCAGCTGAGAGTGAAACCCCAAACTTCATCGGCCTTTCTTGAGTGAATGTAACCTCTTGTGAGTGCGTTAATTTGGACATTTCATAGCTTTGCCCTAATTTGGACATTTTCACAGCCTTAGAACTGTAAACTTGCAACTTAATAAATTCTCCTTTTTAAAAGCCATTCTGTTTCTGGTATATCGTACTCTGGCAGTTTGCAAACTAAAACATACCTCAACAGTGATTTGAATGACTCAGCCAGCACTGTGGCTTTCAGTTTCTTGACTTTCTCCACAGTCTTTTCATACAACCTAGAATAGTATTTGTACAGTTGTCACATGGTTCTTAGCCCTCCTCTCACCCGAACTGCTTTCCTGTGAAGTACTGATCTCTGAAATTTCACCAGTCATGATCTGTCCTTCCATTTTTAAATGTATTCTTTGTCTTCATTTTGATCAACAGACTCTCAGTTGTGGTGATCACCTTCTCCATTCCCCCCAGATTTTCCATGGTTCTCCATTTGGACTGGAATCTCATTCATTCATTTCATCCATTCAGCAAATGCATTTTTAGCACTTACCATGCAGCATGGAGGAAGTGGTGGCCTGATGATGGGCTCATGGTTATGATTACTATCTTGGTTGGAAAAGGGGTCTAGAGATATCAAGCTGTTCCCTTAGATACAATGGTAAAAATGTTGTGAATTCCTTTCTGCGATGGTGTATGATGGAATCAGACCTTTCTGATGTGTCCATGCCATTTATGACCCTGTAGTATTTTCTTTGGTGTCCTGAATCTGAAATTGTTCTTTCCCATTCCCCATTTAGTTTTAGGACCAGTTAGAACAGTATCATCTCTAAGAAACCTTTTCTTATTCTCCAGTCATAAATAATTGCGACCTTATCAGTGTAAACACAGCATATTGCTTATACCTCTAATATTCATTTAATCTTATCTAAGATATTGTCTATATTCTTGTCTCTCTCACTAGAGTCTATAATCTTCTGGAATGGGGCCATGTCTTATTCATTTTTTGTTCCTCTTTGGCACATATATAGTAGGTACTCAATAACTACTTGTTGAAAGATCTAGAGCACTGTATATTTAGAATCAGACTGGAGAGTTAATTAAACATCTCTAAAACCTGTCTCAAATTTCATACTCTTATAATACCAAAGGCTTGCAGTTTCCTGAACACCCCATTATTTGCTCCCCATTCTTATTCTTTGCATCGCATTGGTCTCCTCCTCCTAGACTTCTTTCCCCCTCCTCCTCCATATAGTTAACTTCTTTGACCGCTCTTTGTGACCTAGCTCAGATATTGCTTCTTTCCTTTTACTCCCAAGGTGGGCTGTGCACCTCTCTTCTGAATGTTTGTAGTATCTTAGGCCTATCATTATAATTAACATTTTATATCTTAATGATCAAAAGTACCATGCCTGGGCCCACGCCCCGCAGCAGCTGGCCCGCCCGCCCTCCTCTCCCCTCTTTGTCTGCCGCCCTCTTCTCCCTCCTGCTCCGGCGGCTCTCCAACCGCCACCGTGCCCTCTTCCACCTTCACCGGCTACTCCGCCACCGGCCTCGACAGCCTTGCCACCCTCACCTTTCCTCCTCCAGAACAGCTACTGGGGGAGTGGAGACAATACAGAGCAGCTCCCAGAGCCATGACGGAGATCAAAGGGACGGCGTACCCCATCCTGGAATGGCTGACTGTCTGGGAGAACCAGCTCCGGTGAGATCACCGAGGGGCGCGGGCTATCCTGGGCGGGACGGCAAGCGGCTGGAGTCCCTCCCTTTCTCCTTCCCAGGCCAGCTGGCAGAATTGGGCAGGCGGTCCCCTTGGGCTGTGGCGGCTGGCGCCCCCACCACGCGAGGCCCCCCGGACCAACTGTGAGAGTTGGGTCGGAAATCCCCAGACTGTGGAGAACGGTGACCGGGGGGTCCCTTCCAAACACGTGACTCCCCGGTCCAGCTGGGAACAGTGCACTCTCCGGGCTGCGACAGCTGGCGCCCTCCCACCACGCTTGGCGCCCCGGGCCGACTAGGAAATTCGGTCGGGCGCTCTCCCGTGCTGCGGCGCTGGCGACCCTCCCCGCGTTCGGACCCCCGGGCCAGCTGGCACTCTTCCAAGATGCTTCGGCTGCCGAACCTCCCCTACGGCGAGAGTTTTCCAGAGTTAAAGGACCCACAGCAACTTTCACGGTGGAACCCGTAGACAAACGTGTGCCACGAGCGCCACCTACTGGGCGGGATAAGAAAAACAGAACCCAGAGATTTCACAGAAAAATCTTTCAACCTGTGGGGTCCAACACCCAGGGAAATCTGACTAAATGCCCAGACGCCAGCAGAAGATAACAGATCACGCTCAGAAGATTGAAAATATGGCCCAGTCAAAGGAACAAACCAATAGTTCAAATGAGATACAGGAGCTGAAACAACTAATGCTGAATATATGAACAGAAATGGAAAACCTCTTCAAAAACAAAATCGATAAATTGAGGGAGGACATGAAGAAAACATGGGCTGATCAAAAAGAAGAAATAGAAAAACTGAAAAAACAAATCACAGAGCTTATGGAAGTGAAGGATAAAGTAGAAAAGATGGAAAAAACAATGGATACCTACAATGATAGATTTAAAGAGACAGAAGATAGAATTAGTGATTTGGAGGATGGAACATCTGAATTCCAAAAAGAAACAGAAACTATCCGGAAAAGAATGGAAAAATTTGAACAGGGTATCAGGGAACTCAAGGACAATGTGAACCGCACAAATATACGTGTTGTGGGTGTCCCAGAAGGAGAAGAGAAGGGAAAAGGAGGAGAAAAACTAATGGAAGAAATTATCACTGAAAATTTCCCAACTCTTATGAAAGACCTAAAATTACAGATCCAAGAAGTACAGTGCACCCCAAAGAGATTAGACCCAAATAGGCGTTCTCCAAGACACTTACTAGTTAGAATGTCAGAAGTCAAAGAGAAAGAGAGGATCTTGAAAGCAGCAAGAGAAAAACAATCCATCACATACAAGGGAAACCCAATAAGACTATGTGTAGATTTCTCAGCAGAAACCATGGAAGCTAGAAGACAGTGGGATGATATATTTAAAATACTAAAAGAGAAAAACTGCCAACCAAGACTCCTATATCCAGCAAAATTGTCCTTCAAAAATGAGGGAGAAATTAAAACATTCTCAGACAAAAAGTCACTGAGAGAATTTGTGACCAAGATACCAGCTCTGCAAGAAATACTAAAGGGAGCACTAGAGTCAGAACCGAAAAGACAGAAGAGAGAGGTATGGAGAAGAGTGTAGAAAGAAGGAAAGTCAGATATGATATATATAATACAAAAGGCAAAATGGTAGAGGAAAATATTATCCAAACAATAATAACACTAAATGTTAATGGACTGAATTCCCCAATCAAAAGACATAGAATGGCAGAATGGATTAAAAAACAGGATCCTTCTATATGCTGTCTACAGGAAACACATCTTAGACCCAAAGATAAACATAGGTTGAAAGTGAAAGGTTAGGAAAAGATATTTCATGCAAACAACAACCAGAAAAGAGCAGGAGTGGCTATACTAATATCCAACAAGTTAGACTTCAAATGTAAAACAGTTAAAAGAGACAAAGAAGGACAGTATCTACTAATAAAAGGAACAATTAAACAAGAAGACATAACAATCATAAATATTTACGCACCGAACCAGAATGCCCCAAAATACGTGAGGAATACACTGCAAACACAGAAAAAGGAAATAGACACAAATACCATAATAGTTGGAGACTTCAATTCCCCACTCTCATCAATGGACAGAACATCTAGACAGACGATCAACAAAGAAATAGAGAATCTGAATATTACTATAAAGGAGCTAGACTTAACAGACATTTATAGGACATTAAATCCCACAACAGCAGGATACACCTTTTTCTCAAGTGCTCATGGATCATTCTCAAAGATAGACCATATGCTGTGTCACAAAGCAAGTCTTAACAAATTTAAAAAGATTGAAATCATACACAACACTTTCTCGGATCATAAAGGAATGAAGTTGGAAATCAATAATAGGCGGAATGCCAGAAAATTCACAAATACGTGGAGGCTCAACAACACTCTTAAACAACGAGTGGGTCAAAGAAGAAATTGCAATAGAAATTAGTAAATACCTCAAGGCAAATGAAAATGAAAACACAACATATCAAAACTTATGGGATGCAGCAAAGGCAGTGCTAAGAGGGAAATTTATTGCCCTAAATGCCTATATCAGAAAAGAAGAAAAGGCAAAACTGCAGGAATTAACTGTTCACTTGGAAGAACTGGAGAAAGAACAGCAAACTAATCCCAAAGCAAGCAAAAGGAAAGAAATAACAAAGATCAGAGCAGAAATAAATGAAATTGAAAACATGAAAACAATAGAGAAAATCAATAAGACCAGAAGTTGGTTCTGTGAGAAAATCAATAAGATTGATGGGCCCTTATCAAGATTGACAAAAAGAAGAAGAGAGAGGATGCAAATAAATAAGATCAGAAATGGAAGAGGAGACATAACTACTGACCTCACAGAAATAAAGGAGGTAATAACAGGATACTATGAACAACTTTACACTAATAAATACAACAATTTAGAGGAAATGGATGGGTTCCTGGAAAGACATGAACAACCAACTTTGACTCAAGAAGAAATAGATGACCTCAACAAACCAATCACAAGTAAAGAGATTGAATTAGTCATTCAAAAGCTCCCTAAAAAGAAAAGTCCAGGACCAGACGGCTTCACATGTGAATTCTATCAAACATTCCAGAAAGAATTAGTACCAACTCTCCTCAAACTTTTCAAAATAATCGAAGTGGAGGGAAAACTACCTAATTCATTCTATGAAGCCAACATCACCCTCATACCAAAACCAGGCAAAGATATTACAAAAAAAGAAAACTACAGACCAATCTCTCTAATGAATATAGATGCAGAAATCCTCAATAAAATTCTAGCAAATCGTATCCAACAACACATTAAAAGAATTATACATCATGACCAAGTAGGATTCATCCCAGGTATGCAAGGATGGTTCAACATAAGAAAATCAATTAATGTAATACACTACATCAACAAATCAAAGCAGAAAAATCACATGATCATCTCAATTGATGCAGAGAAGGCATTTGACAAGATTCAACATCCATTCCTGTTGAAAACACTTCAAAAGATAGGAATACAAGGGAACTTCCTTAAAATGATAGAGGGAATATATGAAAAACTCATAGCTAATATCATCCTCAATGGGGAAAAATTGAAAACTTTCCCCCTAAGATCAGGAACAAGACAAGGATGTCCACTATCACCACTATTATTCAACATTGTGTTGGAAATTCTAGCCAAAGCAATTAGACAAGAAAAAGAAATACAAGGCATAAAAATTGGAAAGGAAGAAGTAAAACTATCACTGTTTGTTTTTACTATACGTAAAAAACCCAGAAAAATCCACAACAAAATTACTAGAGCTAATAAATGAGTACAGCAAAGTAGCAGGTTACAAGATCAACATTCAAAAATCTGTAGCATTTCTATACACTAGTAATGAACAAGCTGAGGGGGAAATCAAGAAACGAATCCCATTTACAATCACAACTAAAAGAATAAAATACCTAGGAATAAATTTAACCAAAGAGACAAAAAACCTATATAAAGAAAACTGCAAAAAACTGCTAAAAGAAATCACAGAAGACCTAAATAGATGGAAGGGCATACCGTGTTCATGGATTGGAAGACTAAATATAATTAAGATGTCAATCCTACCTAAACTGATCTACAGATTCAATGCAATACCAATCAAAATCCCAACAACTTATTTTTCAGAATTAGAAAAACCAATAAGCAAATTTATCTGGAAGGGCAGGTTGCCCCGAATTGCTAAAAACATCTTGAGGAAAAAAAACGAAGCTGGAGGTCTCGCGCTGCCTGACTTTAAGGCATATTATGAAGCCACAGTGGTCAAAACAGCATGGTATTGGCATAAAGATAGATATATCGACCAATGGAATCGAACAGAGTGCTCAGATATAGACCCTCTCATCTATGGACATTTGATCTTTGATAAGGCAGTCAAGCCAACTCACCTGGGACAGAACAGTCTCTTCAATAAATGGTGCCTAGAGAACTGGATATCCATATGTAAAAGAATGAAAGAAGACCCGTATCTCACACCTTATACAAAAGTTAACTCAAAATGGATCAAAGATCTAAACATTAGGTCTAAGACCATAAAACAGTTAGAGGAAAATGTAGGGAGATATCTTATGAATCTTACAACTGGAGGTGGTTTTATGGACCTTAAACCTAAAGCAAGAGCACTGAAGAAATAAATAAATAAATGGGAGCTCCTCAAAATTAAACACTTTTGTGCATCAAAGAACTTCATCAAGAAAGTAGAAAGACAGCCTACACAATGGGAGATAATATTTGGAAATGACATATCAGATAAAGGTCCAGTATCCAGAATTTATAAAGAGATTGTTCAACTCAACAACAAAAAGATAGTCAACCCAATTACAAAATGGGAAAAAGACTTGAACAGACACCTACCAGAAGAGGAAATACGGATGGCCAAGAGGCACATGAAGAGATGCTCAATGTCCCTGGCCATCAGAGAAATGCAAATCAAAACCACAATGAGATATCATCTCACACCCACCAGAATGGCCATTATCAACAAAACAGAAAATGACAAGTGCTGGAGAGGATGTGGAGAAAGAGGCACACTTATCCACTATTGGTGGGAATGTCAAATGGTGCAACCACTGTGGAAGGCAGTTTGGCGGTTCCTCAAAAAGCTGAATATAGAATTGCCATACGACCCAGCAATACCATTGCTAGGTATCTACTCAAAGGACTTAAGGGCAAAGACACCAACGGACATTTGCACACTAATGTTTATAGCAGCGTTATTTACAATTGCAAAGAGATGGAAACAGCCAAAATGTCCATCAACAGAAGAATGGCTAAACAAACTGTGGTATATACATACGATGGAATATTATGCAGCTTTAAGACAAGATAAACTTAAGAGGCATGTAATAACATGGATGGACCTAGAGAATATTATGCTGAGTGAGTCCAGCCAAAAACTAAAGGACAAATACTGTATGGTCCCACTGATGTGAACGGACATTCGAGAATAAACTTGGAATATGTCATTGGTAACAGAGTCCAGCAGTAGTTAGAAACAGGGTAAGATAATGGGTAATTGAAGCTGAAGGGATACAGACTGTGCAATGGGACTAGATACAAAAACTCAAAAATGGACAGCACAATAATACCTAATTGTAAAGTAATCATGGTAAAACACTGAATGAAGCTGCATCTGAGCTATAGGGTTGTTTTTTTTTTTTTTTTTTTACTATTATTACTACTTTTATTTCTTTTCTCTATATTAACATTTTATATCTTTTTCTGTTGTGTTGCTAGTTCCTCTAAACCGATGCAAATGTACCAAGAAACGATGATCATGCATCTATGTGATGATGTTAAGAATTACTGAGTGCATATGTAGAATGGTATGATTTCTAAATGTTGTGTTAATTTTTTTTTTCTTTCCGTTAATAAAAAAAACAAAAACAACAACAAAAAAAAGTACCATGCCTGGAATTGGTTGTGTAAACTGCATGCCTCAGTTTCCTTATGTGTAAAATGGGGATAATTTTAGGATGTTTGTGAAAACTACATGAGTTAACACCTGAAAAGTTTTAGAACAGTGCCTGGTACTTAGAAAACTTTTAATAAAAGTTACTTATCCCTACTCTGCTTTGCTGGCTGAGGACATCAAGTTCTCTCACTTTCATCTTAGCATCTCCAGCACCTACCACATTGCCCATCACATAGCAGGTGCTAAGGAAGTGGTGGCCTGATGATGGGGATAATGGTCATGATTACTTCTTAGTCAGAAAAGGGATCTAGAGACATCAACCTATTTCCCTAGTGGTAACTCTGAAAAAATAAATTGGCACAGCCATGGTTGTTAGTGTTGGAGACAGGTCTAGAGCCCAGATTTTCTGATATCAATCCAATAGATATTTTTAGCAATGTCCTACTGCCATCTCAAAAATACTGAAGCAAAATCTACAAACATGAGCAAAAAAACCAACAAAAAGCAAAAATCCTTCTTTCTGATAAGGAAAGGGACTAGCTAGTCAGTGGCTCTCCTTACTTACTTTGACCTATTTTCCTCAGCCCTTGCAGGAAATTTTGATTCTGGTCTCATTCATTCCCACTTTCTTGGGACCTCACTCCTTCAGCTATTCCCAATTTCTCCTCTTTTACTGGATTTTTCTTCTTAGTATATACACATGCTGTCTATCTTCTTAAAGTAGCAACAACAATAACAAACCCCCTTTCCCTTGACCCCAGACCCTACTAACCCCAGTGATTGTCTTTCTTTTTTTATAATAACCTCTACATAATAACGTGATGGACACTTTATGCCCCTATTTTAGTGGCCTCTCAGCAGTATTTCACACTCTTTCTTTGTTCCTGAAACTCTTTCTTCATTTGATCTCTGGGATATCACTGTTTTTCTACCTCCCTGCCAGTCTTCTACAAGCTATTTTTCTTCTTCTTCTACCCCTTAATTGTGGGTTTCATTCTTGGACATCTTCTTTTGTCTCCCTACACATCTTTCTTGGGTGACCGAATCCATGTTGAGGGCATCAGATGCTTCCTGTTGGCTGGCTAAGTGTTGGTGACTCCCAAATGTATTTCTAGTTCAGACTTCTCTGTTGGGCTCTGGATTGTATATGCAGCACCCTCTAGCTATATCCACTTGGATGTATACTTTTCTATCTCACAGATGCCCAAATTAAAAATACTCAAAATATAAGTTTGTATTTTGCCCCTACATACCATACTTCTCAATGAAAGGTGCCCCATCCATACAACCACCAACATCAGAAAGAGATTCATTCCAGGATCTTCACTTCCACTCAACCCTCACTGCCATTTTGTTAAAATGTATGATCCATGTCTTATATATCTCTCACATGTCTAATCCTGCATTGCTGTCTTCTCTTTCCATCCTCTCTAGCACTATCTTAATACAGGCCCCCATTTCTTATCTTCTCTGGTGAGTATAGATCTGATTATGTTACTCCTCTGCTCACCATAACTTCAGTGTCAAGACAAGCTAACTCCTTCTCCCAGCCCAGCATACATTGAATGCTCCACCCTTGCCTGCCTTTCTGTCTCTGCCTGCCACTCCCCAGTGCACTGGTCTCCCCACTGCAGTTATAAAGGTTGTGCCCTCCACGGTCCTTTGCTTCAGTCCCTCACGACTTTACTCTGTGGTTTTGTTCTCTTCTTTTGCTAATCTCTGTTCTTCCCCTACCTTCTTCAGTTTACTGACGCCTGCTCATCTGTCCAAATTTAATTAAAGCATTGCATTCCGTGGGAAGCAATCACTCCACTCAGGATTAAATAGCCCCCTCTCTCTGCTCTCACTGCTGTCTATTCTGAGATGTGGAATGGTTTAATGTTAAGAGTAATGACTCTGGGACAGGCAAAAATATCTGGGGTCAAACTTCAGGTCTGCCACTTCATAGCTGCATGACTTTGGGCATGCAATTTACTCACTCTGTGCCTTCGTTTCCTCAATTGTAAAATGGAGATAAAGGTAATGCCCACTTCAAAGGGTAGTTAGAGAGTAAGCATGAGCTGATTTATGTAAAATGCCTGGAGTGACACCTGCGATATAGTAGAGTCTGAATAAAAACTGAGCACTTTTAATTATTATCATAACTACTGATTTACTTCCTTGCTCCCTAAAACAAACAGAAATATCTTTTTTTTTCAGGGAAAAGCTCAATTTGATTATGTACCCTTGTATCTCCATAGTACCTGGGATGTAGTAGGTACTTAACAAATACTTATTGAATGAATGAATTCATAAATATAGCAAATATGAACTACAAAGTTAAAAGTTTACCTTTAAATTATGCTAATGGAAGTAACATTGCCCTAATTTTATAATGTGTTTTTCTACTTGCACATTAAAATGTTGATGGTATCACATTAGTTACTGTACATTGATTCACTGTTCTTACTCAAGTATCTTCCACTCCTGACAGAAGGTCACAATGTAGTTAATTAACAGAAATGTTCTCGTAGAAACCAATAAGTAGGCATGAACTGTGACAAAATTCCTTTGAGACATACCCATAGAAACAAAATTTTAATTCTTAGAGAGAGATCAAGAGGCGTAAAAAAAAGATAGACAGTTTTTAAAAGTTTGACTTCACAAACCACCTTTCCCAAGCCCCTTTGGGCAGCCAGCCATCGTTGTGAAAGCAGTGAGCTTTGCCAAAGGCGGAAACGGGCCTGAGAGAATTGCCCATCTCTACACACTGCTCCCTGGATCCTGACAAGGAAGAGTCTAACAGGAGAAACGTGATAAATGGGACAGCAGCAAGCCTCAATCATGGCTTTTTTAAAATTCCTGTGTTTTCCGTGAAAGCACTGCTTCTTGCTCTTTGAAGAATTTTTTTTTCAAATCCAGAAATCTGCTTTTTTTCTTTTTTTTTAACCTTTTAAGGCTTTGAACCCCAATGGAGATTCTCTATAACAATGGGAGTTTGATATTTCTGCCATTTGGGGAATGTTAAAAAGGTATTTCCACACTTTGTGATTTTTAGCAGCTCCAGAGGACTTTGAGGACAAACCAGCCTCTACTTCGCTTTGTATGTCTCACACTTCTTTGCCAAAAGTAAAATTTATGGCAAAAAATGGAAGCTATCTGACATTAGTCTCTGCTGCTGAGTTTTCGTATTATAGAAAGACAGGAAAAACTTTTCAAACATTTCTGAGATTTTTTATTATAAGAAATAAGTGCAATTTTATTATGCAAGTGCCAAGTATATACCTGTTCTCTATGTACTTGCTTAGTCTTCTTTCCAACCCAAGTATCAATTTACAAAACATGAAGATATAAAAACAAAGATAGGGTATGAATATGTATTTGAATAAATACAATTGTATAGAAACTTGGAGAGTTACTCACATATTTAATTGTCAATTTTCTCTTTATTTGCCATGAGATATTTCTAAAATATCCAACTAATATGGAATTCAGAAGAGTTTGATTCAATTAATTTTAACTGTGGAAAGTGAAACTCCCTGTTAAGTAATTTCTAACCCATGACTTGGTAAAGAGAGGATTTTTTTCTTTTTCAAAATTCTAGGGCTAGAATATTCCAAATCTCCCTTTTGCTTAGATCTGGCTTAGATCAGATCTATAATTAACATCCTCTGGATGATGACAATTAAAATAACTACAAGGCACTGAAATAAAGGCTTTCTGAAATTATCATATTCTACCCTCATAACGCCAATCATGAATTATCATCCCCATTTTACAGATTAGGAAATTGGGGTTCAAATGTTTTAAAGCAAATTATCCAAGGGCTAAGAGTTGAACCTGAGACTGCTAACTCCAACGTGTATGGATTTCTCCACTATCACAGGCTACCATTTTGAAAAATGAACCCAGTAGGATGTCAGCAGAAAGACAATTAAAGGAGGGTCTCTTTTTAAAAACCATATTGCATAATTAGTAGAGGAAAAAATATTTCATCAATCACTACCAGGAAATGGATTTGTGATCATTCTCAGACCAAACATATTCACTCAGATAAAGGGGACAAACTCGGAGTAGGAAGTGGGGTGAGAGGAGAGTTTCTGATATGGTACATGTGAAGCTGAGATTTGTGCAGGGACACAAGACACTGGCTGGGTTTCCCCTTCCTGGTCCTGTCTGTGGCCTTGACTGACTATGTCTCAAGTGCCAGGAGAGCCTGGAGTTTGCATTTTTAGAAGTAGATTATAAATGAGTAAAACTGGATTTTGACCTTGAGGATAAAAGGAACGTTAATTTTAATTATAACCATTTGCTTTCTGTTTCCTCACATAACTTCATACACTCTTTAGTCTACTGTTGACCATATCTCTTTGGAAAATAACCACATGTTCACTTCTCCCATCACTATTAGGGCAATACATTTTCTTTCACATTCCTTGAATATCATCCCTTGGGCATGTACGCATACATCTTTTTTCTGTGAGTATCTGGTGGAAGAGACCAAGGTCCCACTCAAACCTGTGTATCTACCTTCTCGCACAGTTACTGGTACAAGAAAATGATTGATTTTTGACTCAAGTAGAATTACATATCCAGTGTGACCAAGATTACATTAACTTCCCCTTAGCTTGACTAAACTTTAGACAGGCTTCTTTTGGCTCCAGGCCCCTGACCTCCATTTCAGCCTGGCACTTACTCTATCTAGGTATCTAACAGGTACTTAACCAGGAGTCCCTTTCCTCCTTCTCTCTCTCCTCTGGCCCTTGCAAGATCCATGATCCACATGGCCTAATCACAGTAAGAGCAAACTTCTGAACCAAATGGCCCTAATTGCAAACTTAGTCAATCACTCACCCATTCCAGTGATCAACCCCTCTACCAACCTCCATTGCCATTCTACCAGACCAACCCCAGCCCTTGAAAAACCCCATTACCCTTTGTTTCAACAGAATGAGTTCAGACTTGGATTTTGGCCTCTCTCCCCTATTGCAACAGCCTTGAATAAAGTCAGCCTTGCCTGTTTAACCTTGTTGGGCCAATTATTTTTTTCTTTGACAAGGGCTAGGATCAGCTTGGAGTGACCAAAGTGATTATTCATAGATTGACAAAGAACTTCTACTCACATTTCAGCTCAAGTTTGATGAAATCTGTGTTCCCCAGATTTTCAAGAAACACTCCACGAGGGATTAATGTTTTGAAGTAGAAAGAAATGTCAGCACTGGTTTCTCCTTGGAAAGTAGAGAAGTGAAGGTAAGATGATGGGTTTTGGAAAGAAGCAGCATTCCAGTAATTCCCTGTGGGAAGAAAAGCAAGAATCCAGATTAATTTACAGTTTGATCGTGGTAGTAATGTAAAAAACAAACCAAGAAACACATATCTGGGGTTTTAGTAAATCTTCATTGGCAATAAGCCTGTTTCCACTCAGCCTGCTGAACAATATTGCACCAAATCCCCCAAAACTATCTTTGACTTTCCAAAAATTTTATGTTTGTGTGTCTATAAAATATTTTATTAAAGATTAATGGAGTTTCTACCAGGAGCAGCCCTGGAGGAACCATAGAGGGTAAATGCCAATCTTGGGGGAAACTGAGGGAACTCCTGGAGTTATTGTCTTTCAGAAGAGGAACTTGTTTATATGCAGTGCAGTCAGGCTTTGACCGAGAGAGCATACGCTAGGAGTTTGGGGTATTCTACTCTTGCTTCTCATCCACCTTTCATTTGGAATAAACAGTGCCTGCTCCCACATCAGCTGACACTCCACCTGGCAGAGTTGCTTCAGGAATACAGTCAGGGAAATAGAGGTCCTACAGAAGCTGAGGTCTGAGAAAAAGGCAGAACTGGCCAGCCCAGGGTAATTCTTCCCTCACCTCTCTTGCTGCAAATCCTCAGGAAGTAAATTACTGTAAAGGGAGTGCCTCCCCTCTAAATTCTGCTCCCTGAGTGCTCTTGGTGGTGTGCTGAATTGAGGGCTGTTTTGTGAGGTGTGGGAGAGACCAGCTGACCCCACCTCAGGTTTTCATTGAACTTCTATCCTTGAGCTTCTGGGGAAGACACACTGGACTGTTTCCACCTTGCTACCCCACTCCAGCCCCTTACACATATTCTCTGCCCCACCAGTATACTCTGGAGAGAAGAAGTTCCAGGCCAAAATGAAAACACCAAACTAGATCACTCAGATTCCATTAGAACCAAAAGGCCAATAACTCAAAATGAAGCCCAGAGTTGGTTTTCAACTTAATATTCAGGTGAGAAATTCCTTTTTAATGTGCACATTTCTAAGTACATTTAGTATCATAGCTATGGGTTAAAATAGAAATGCTTTAAAATAGCCATTAAAGCCATAATAGTAAATCTAAAATATATGCTCTCATTGATTTTTGCTAGGTATCTCCCCTCCTAGCTGAACTGGATTACATTCGCTTTATATGCATATGCAATATTTTCACCACTATTTTAAAATAAAATTAATTTTGTTTTGACACACCTGTGCTTAACCCTAATTTTTAAAAAGTAAACATATTATGTTGCTAAATTATGAGTGTTAAAATACTAAATACCCTCCATTAAATAAAATGAAATGACCACCTGCATTGGGCTTTGCCAGGAGTGATTTTCCTAAAGACAAAAAGAGCAATTAACCCCAGGCACTTTTCAAAATATAGGGATGCACCATACAGAATTGCAGTTAAGCAATACCTGGTGATAAGTGAGTTTTAGTCCATAGAGACAACTTATCAAAATAGGCAAGCAGACCATACTAATCAATGTATATTGACCCCCGATTTTCAAGACCCTCCCATGTAATGAAAAACTTAACACTTGTCATACCTTTTGGACACTGACACTTCAGGAAGGGGGTTTGCACTGGAAATAGCTTAGGCAATGCACTTAGGTATTGAAACAGAGTATTTCCTCATTTGCCCTATATCAAGTTCCTTCTTTTCAATCCAAGCAGAGCTTCTTTCAACATGAGATTTGGATGCTCCCTGATTCACAGATTGTAAACTGCTCAAACTCCCTCAAATATCATCTTGCTTAATATTTTATTTCAACCCCTCTTATTGAATTATATACTATTTGTTTTTGTTCTCAGAAAGATCTAAGATATAGTCCCATGTAGATAAATTTAGGGCATTATACAATTAGTAAGCCAGTGAGAAATGTTTTTAAATGTCTCAATTAAGGTAAAAAACAATGGGGGGTAGCATGTAACATTAAAGACGGGTGGGGATGCGGGCAGGAGGGGGGAGTCTCTTGTCCTTAAGGGTCCCCAAAGTCTTAGTGCAGTTTTAAGATATTTAAAAATAACTGTTAAGTCATAGCTTTCAGTAGGAGAAAAATATACGTACTTCCTCTTGGAAAGAAGAATACTGTATGATACTAGGTAGAAAAAATAACTAAAAAAGACCTTAACTGTGATTTATGTTGGTTTCACCTGAGGGCTGAGCACTCCTAACCCCAGACCTCAAAAGCCTTAATATGCAGTGAAAGGAGCTCAAGTCACCCTTACCAGTTTGCCAAAAATGAAGTGCTCTCTCTTGGGAAACTTAAATCAAACTAGAAGCGGAAACCTTAACACCCATCAGAGAGTCCTAAAGCTAGGAGGGAATGAAGATGAGTCCCCAAGGCCAGAAGGAGTTAGTTCATCCTAATTGGGTGAAAGCCCTTTAACAATCAATGAGCCTGCAAGGATAGAAGTCCCCGTTCATATTTCACCCGTAAGCAAAGCAATTCTGTCTCTTTAGGCTGTATCCCCGGGAAGTGAATATAATTAACATTTTAAAGTTTTGATCCAATCACATGCATTGTTATTTTCTGAGGAAGTGATGCATTAACAGAAGGGGAGTTCTATAAAATGATCCTAGAACAAGGAAAGCTAAAAGGAAAATATATCAGTATTTATTTGAGGTCCACACTGGTTATTAAGACAAAAATATCCCCAGGGAGGAGGAGGGCAGTGCAATCAGTTATTCTAGTTTGATGAAATATCCCTACAGAGTGCAATCCCATTTGTTCTAATTTTGTGCTCACTAAGCAACTTCCATCTAATCTGGTGTCTTGAATGGACTTATTCACAGGGAAACTGTGCCTCTTGCTACGAGTTATACTTCTAGAAATGCCTGGATTGTCACATGGTCTTTTTGAGCTGCCTCTTGCAGGTTGTCCCAAATCTCGCGATGAGTTTATTAAATCATTAGTGACCCATGACATCAAGGAGTTACAATCTGAACTATACTGGTGGGTTCAGAGTTGAGATATAGACTCAGCAGGTGTCAAAGATGATCAGTTGGGCACAGGCAGAGGATATTAGAAGTTCTATTTCTATTTTTAAAACATCATCCTTTTAAATGTCTATTTTAGTTATATTTTATAATATACATAATATATTGAATACAGGGGTAGATGGATATAATTTATAAGTAAGAATGCTTATTGGGATGTGACCTTAAAGGTGTTTAATGAAAGGGTACATTCTCAATAAGAAAGTATAGATGTCACCATTCCAGATGTTGGTGACCCTCTGTGAGGAGTCATTTGCTCAACCTCTGGGATATCTTTTGGTTATAGGAAAATAACATGAGTGCCTTTTCTAGTGGTCATTGCACTTTATGGTGCAATGAGCTTATTGCATTATTATGGCCTATTTATATGGCTCCCCAGCTGACCCATAGGCTCCTTGAAATTGGGCTAAAAACTTTATACCTCTGCAATCTTTGGTTCCAGCACATCGTTAGTACCCAATAAATAACTTATTGAACCAATGGATAATGAATAGTTGTACCTCTCTGTTATATCCAATTCCATTTCATATGAAAATTTCTCATTGGGCTAAATCTGCTTTATGGTAACCTGAGTATTGAAGATAGTAAATAAACACAAATAAATGCTAATGCTGCTTTAGCACCTACATATGACTGGACACTTCTTTCACCATCACACCACAATTTTCCTTATTCATGACTTTGTGTGATAGGGGACAGTTTAGCTCAGGCTGCCACCTTACCCTTGGACCCACAAATACAACCTGTGCTCAGGACCAGGTAGGTGTGTTGGCCTGGTGGGATAAAACACAATCCCTTAGTAGATATGGAGACTGCTGGTACATTCCTTCCCCTTTGTCCTGAGCATTTGTAAATATTCACTGGAGACAGTCTGATTCTGGTGGTTGTGTCTTAAGACATCCAGCTCACTCCCCGGTGGTGTATCTGTCCCTGGTAGGGAGGGAGTGAAGTTCCTCCACTGTGACACATAAACACTATAAAGGGGTACTGCACATAGAATATCTCCCTGCATCGGCCACAGATTGAGATCCTTTGGTTATCGGAGACCTTTACCCACCAGTGAAGCTGAATTTACACTTCTTTTCTCTGTATGAGTAAAATATCTTTCCAGCACAACCTGTGTCAATCGTGCTTCTGCTGGCGACCCTGACACGTGTATTGGAGTGGTTGATATCTCTTTAGGTGTCTCTCTTGATGGACACTTTGTTTCTTTTATTCCCTATAGGCCTCATTGAATAATGCCATGTGTTTGTAAGACTGATGATCTCATAGCATTAGAGTTATTGAAATAGCTGCAATGTGTACTTGCTATCAAGGTTAGTTCAATGGAGTGTAAAGAGACATTGGATGAGAATACCAAGCTGGAAATAAGAGATTCACTGTATAGCAAGGACTGGTGCATGGACTGGGCCAGCGTAGGCAGACGGAATGGGGGAGTTTGAAAACTGAGAAACAATACAGAAATAAATATCTGAAACTGGATAGACCAGTCAACAGCAATAATGAGGCAGGTAGAAAGGGGTAAGGGACCCAGCTGAAGGTGGGGCAACAGTAATCAAAAGCTGGGCGAAATGGCTGGGATTAGGTTGAAGGCTCTACAAGCTTGAAAACCAGCCATTCAGGCTTGACTCGGGCTTTTAAAATTCATCCTGGACAAGTCTTGAGCTCATCGCCTGTGGCAAGAGCAACCAAGGAGGAACATCAAACTAGCATAAGAGAGTAGGGCTGCAGGCATGTATCACCTCAAACCTCAGTTAATTATTACTAGTTAATGCATACAATATATTTGTCTGATTTTGTTAACAGCCATTTGTTTATTTTACTTAGACAAATGATTTTGGTATTGGATTTTGACTTCAACATTTTTAAAGATATTTTCTGATGGACAGCAATTAATTTTAAGCCTAGTTTTGGTTTTTAACAAAGCATTACATGTTGATAGTTTAAAAAGTCAGGTGGTGCTGGAAGGGATACAGCAAAAAACAAAAAGCAAAAAGCAAAGAGCAATCATTTGCCCCATCCCTCCCCACCACTAAACCCAATCCTTAGCAATAACTCCTTCTAGCTCTTTTTATTCTTTTAATTATATCCTTGTATTTCTGTATAGATGTTTATTAATTTATATATTTTAGGTAATCTCTATTGACTATCCAAACGGAAGTGGTTCAATGGTAGAATGCTTGCTTTCCATGTGGGAAGGTTTGATTCCTGAACCATGCACCCCTCCAAAAGAAAAAAGTAAGCCTCCCTATTCCTTTTCTCCATGTTCTTCCAAAATAGTCAAATCACAGATTTTTGGTTAGCTTAAAATTCAATTTTATAGTGTTAGGAGTATATAAATATTATTCATTAGTGAGCCAATTTTTGTATCTGCATAATCAATATTTATTTTTTCCATTTGCTTATTTTCTTATTGTGAATTCCTTCTGAATTCTTCAACACAACTGGAAAACTCTTAAAATTTTCCCAGCATGAAACACATTAGGTAGTCACTCATTTTCAAGGATCACATTCTCAGGTATCCTCCTGAGCCAAGGATTATGCCAAGTCAAATTTCACCTAGCCTTGCTATGACTCTAATTCCTGAACCTCTTGGAATAGTGCAACTTTCTTCTTATCTGACAGTCAACAGTTTATGCTTAGAGATTTTCTTGCACTGGTAGTGCTGAAGCAACTAAACATGTGATATACTAAAGATTCCTTGTGGAGAAGAAACAGAAGGAGGAAGCAGAGGGAGGACATGATCCATAAGAGGGTAAACCAAGAAATAACTCTTAAAGCCTTAGTGGTGGTGGTAGCAAAGGGGGAGTGGTAAGGGCGATTGGAGGGGAGTGGATAACAGCAAATGAATCCCTGGGGCTGCTCTGGCCTGTTCCAGCACTTGGTGACGCTAACAGGGTTCTGATTTTATGTGCAGACTCTAGAATCAGACAGTCAGTTTTCCATCCCGGCTTTATCACCTCCATCCATTCAGTGACTTGGGAGAAATTACTTGGTCTTGCTAAAATCTCAATTTCCTCATTTTTACAGTAGAATAACAATAGAACCTCTCATTCTCTCATGAGAATTGCACAAGATAATTCATGAAATGCACTTAGTAAGATGCTGTGTTCAAATTACGTGTTCAATAAATGTTATTGATCACTATTAAACTGGCAGCTTTTGGTATCACATAGAGTCACCCTATGCTAGGGCTTGGCCAAGGAGTGGAGAAGAGTAGGCAAGGAGTTTCCTGTCCTTAACCTTGTGAACAGTGAGTAAACTTGGGAAGAAACCCTGAGGCCTTTCTCCAGAGTCCCATTTACCACAAGGGTTAATTCTTATAGAGAGGAGCAGTAAAGAACATACAAGTTTGAGAGCTAAATTTGCAATAACTTCAGTTCATCACACGATCTATCCATGTCTTCTTTTTTGTCCAGTTGTCTTTTTTCTCACCCCTCTGCTCACACTCAGTCTGGCTTTCAAAACAGTGTGCTCCCTCCTGTTTTTTCATATCCTCATGAATTTTATTATTTTTTAATCCCATCCAGGACACACAAATGGGAGTTATCACTGGGCCCTGGCAATGGGAAATGTGATTTTGTAGAGGAGCCATTGAATAAAAATCTGCTGAATGAAGGAATGGCTGACAACTAAGAAGGCAGAGTTATCTGAAGAATACGGTAATTTTATTTGAACAAAATTTTACTAGAGATAACTGAAGGGTCAATTGGGCTGGCAGAGATGCCTGATGAGAAGTTGAGGCCCACCATGATGTGCCAGGCCCAGCCATCTTTCCTTCCTTCCCAATGAGGAGATAGGTATTTAGACAAAGTTAGAGAGACAATGGCTGTAAGAGTTTGCATTTGGCTGTCATGGATTTCATGGCGGTGTGGGGTGGGGGGGTTACTCCAACTGTGGTTTGTTGAGTTGTGTGGCTCTGGACACCAGTGATCCTGTCTCTGCTCTTCCAAATTCAGTCATTTCCTCAGAGACACCAAATGCACAGGGACCACACTGAGAAACAGATCTGTAGCTTCTATTTTAAAACAAGCATTTTCCAATATAAATGCGAGCTTTGAAGACACTAATTACTCTGGAAATTTTCAGTGACCCTAAGGTTAGAATTTGAGTATTCTTTGAGTTATGCAATGAGCATTCGATTGTTTACTATGGGCTGTGTGCTATTGACAACAATAAACCAGATGGCTTCATTTGTATGCAGATTCAATTTGTAGAGGTTTCCTTATGGGTAGAAAAAATTACTTCCTTAATTAAATCATTTTGTACATTCAGGTTAGGTAAGAGTAGCTTTGTTCAGCTCTCACCTTCATTTTATAGGGCAGGCTAAACTCACAATGAAGGGCTCCAAGTTAAAATGCTGCTCTTGAGTCAGCTGTTCTCTCTGAAGGGTTTCTCCCGCAAAACTTTATCACTGCCACAAACTGAAAGGAAAATATTATGAACTTGCGGGAGGAGTCAACAATATAGATATCTCACCTTGTGTCTCCCAGTGATTTGGGAACTTTGGGCTGGAATAAGGATCTGTTCTCACAGAGGTAAAGAATATGATGATGAAGTTCTGAAGGTCGTGCTGCTTGGGTGCTTCCTGCTGACTAACACAGCAGGATTTGGGGTTGGAGGGATGTGATAAAACTGGTTTGTTCCTAATTAGTCATGGGAGACTCTCACATGCTGAACCCATTAACAGTGTATTTGAATAGAACTGTAGTTAAGAGTTCATTTTATTATATTGTTAATGCTTGAAATAGATGTGTGTATTTGGCTGTTTGGAGGGCAGGGAGCAGTTGTAAGTTTTCTGGTAAACTTTTTCAGTCTCCCAAATTGGGTCCCTAAATTTCCTCAGACCTCCCTTATCTTGGCTATTAGTCATGCTAAGTCATCTTAGGTATACTGGAGTTTAAAGTTAACAATTAATAACCAGAGGTGAAGAAATTGAAACTTTGGGGCTCCCTCCTCTTCACTCAAATTTCTGTCTTGGGTAATCCCACATGGTTCTATGTGACTGATTCCAAGGAAGAAGGGAATAGCAAGACTGAATCTCTCACATCTGGAAAATAGGGGGTTGGAGCCTGATCTTTTTGATTTAGAAAAAATATAATTTTGTAGTATTTCTTATATCTGGAGGTTGTAGAACAAATTTATATACACTAAATGCAGGAGTGATATTAAAAACCTTTATCTGGTGTGGTACATTGTAGAAACTGAAGTTCCCATAAGTGGTCAACTGTGGATTGCTGGGAAGAGTGGGAGGCCACAGCCTCAGGGCCACCTGGTACCAAGCCTGTACCAATCAGATACCATTATTGATTCCAGGGATGCCACTGTTGCATCAGGGGTCCCCATTCCAGCTGGGGTAACTAGTACACAGGAGCCATGTTGGCTTGGCCTCTGAGCAGATACAAGAGTGGCTGCCCAATGGTCAGGCTTCTGGCCCAGGGGTGGGCACTTCAGGAGCTTAGAGTAGAGGTTGTTTATCAAGCTTTGAGTTGCCTTTGAGTTACACAATGGAACATAATAGATGTGTGTTCCTAATATACCAATTGACAAGGTCCTACAGAAGTTTACTGCCTGAATGTCAGCCCTGTCCACATGCATCTTTTGTAGTTTGGGGCAGCAGGTGCTAGGGCTGTTTGTGGACTGCTATAACTGAGTCCCTATAATAGGTCTAACACTTTATATTACCTAATTATCTGATATCATCTGATTTAAGCCTTCAAACATCAATGTATTATCTGCATTACATAGATGAAGGAAATCAGAGTTTAAGTGACTTAAAAGTTACCAAAGTTATACACCATGACCAAGTGGGGTTTATACCAGGAATGCAAGTATACTTCAACACAAGAATATCAGTTAATGTAATATAGCACATTAACAAATCAAAAGGGAAAAATCAAATGATCATCTCGACTGATGCTGAAAAAACGTTCGACAAAGTTCAACATACTTTTCTGATTAAAACACTTCAAAAGGTAGAAATCAAAGCTAACTTCCTTAAAATGATAAAAGGCATATATTAAAAACCCATAGCCAGCATTGTACACAATGGTGAGAGGCTGAAAGCTTTCCCCCTAAGATTGGAAATAAGACAAGGATGCCCTCTATCACCACTATTATTCAACATCATACTAGAAGTTCTAGTGAGAGCAATCAGGAAGGAAGAAGAAATAAAAGGCACCCAAATTGGAAAAGAAGAAGTAAAACTTTCATTATTTGCAGATGACATTACACTTTACTTGGAAAATCCTGAGAAATCTACAACAAAGTTACTTGAACTTATAAATTCAGCAAGGTGGCAGGTTATAAAATTAAGGTGCAAAAATCAGTAATGTTTCCATACACAAGCAATGACATAACTGAGGAGTCAATTAAGGAAAAAATTCCATCAAAATAGCAGCTAAAAGAATCAAGTTCATTCCTAAATCAATCAAGTTAGGAATGAACTTAACTAGGGATGTAAAGGAGTTGTACACAGAGAACTACATAACATTGTTAAAAGAAATCAAAGACAATCTAAATAGGTGGAAAGACATTCCATGCTAATGGATAGGAAAGTTGAATATAGTTAAGATGTCAATTCTACCCAAATTGATCTACAGATTCAACACAGTACCAATAAAAATTCTACCAACCTACTTTGAAGACTTGGAAAAGCTAGTTACCAAGTTCCTCTGGAAGAGAAAGAAACTAATAGCTGAATAGCTGAAATCATCTTAAAAAAAAAGAATGAAGTGGGAGGGTTAACACTCCTCAATTTTAAAATTTATTATAAAAGCCACAGTGGCACAAAGATGGATGTATTAACCAATGAAATTGAATCAAGAATGCAGAAATAGACCACCAAATCTATGGTCTTCAACAAGGCCCCCAAATCCACTGAACTGGGATAAACAGTCTTTTCAATAAATGGGCATAGGAGAACTGGATATCAACAGCCAAGAGAATGAAAGAGGACCCTTACCTTATACCCTACACAAAAATTAACCCAAATTGTATCAACACCTAAACATGAGAACCAGTTCCATAAAGCTCCTAGAAGAAAATGTAGGGAAACATCTTCAGGACCTAATAATAGCTTCCTAAACTTTACACCCAAAGCACAAGCAACAAAAGAAAAAATAGATAAGTGGGAACTCATCAAAAATCAAATGCCTTTGTGCCTCAAAAGACTTTCTCAAAAAAGATGAAGAGGCAGCCAACTCAATGAGAGAAAATATTTGGAAATCACACATCGCATAAAGGTTTGATATCCTATATACATAAAGCAATCATATAACTCAACAACAGAAGAAGAAGCAACCCAACTATATAGTGGGCTAAAGATATGAATAGACATTTTTCTGAAGAGCAAATACAGATGGCTCAAAAACAGACGAAGAGATGTTCATTTTCATTGGCTATAAGGGAAATGCAGATCAAGACTACAATGAAATACCACCTCACACCTATAAGAATAGCTGCTATTAAACAGGAAACTACAAATGTTAGAGAGGATGTGGAGAAATTAGGACACTTATGCACTGCTAGTGGCAATGTATAATGGTACAGCTGCAATGGTAGACAGTCTGGTGGTTCCTCAGAAAAATAAATATCGAGTTGCCCCATGACCTAGCACTACTGCAATATCACTACTGGTAAATACCTAGAAGAGCTGAAAGCAGTGACACAAAAAGAGATTTGCATACCGATGTTCATAGCAGGTCTATTAATAATTGCTAAAAGATGGAAACAATCCAAGTGCCCATCAACAGGTGAGTGGATTAACAAAATGTGGTATTTACATATGATGGAATATTATGCAACAGTAAGACAAGATTACATCCTGAAGCACATGACAAGATGGATGAGCCTTGAGGACATAATGCTGAGTGAAATACGCCAGGCACAAAGTGACAGATACTGTATGATTCTACTTTTATAACCATGGTAAAGGTAAAATCAGAGGTTTATAATACAGAATATATGGGACCTAGAGATACACAGAAGACTGAGAAGGGTGAACGGTTTGCTAATGAGGTTGAACTTAATTGTAAGGGAATAGACAGAAGTGAAGGTGGTTCACCAGTGGGTCTATAAGTAATATTACCATATTTAAGGTGAACATGATTGAAATGGGTTGTATGGGCTAATGTGTCCCACCAATTAACACTACAAATATAAATAAGTTCTTGCATGAACTACTGCAAATATATGAATCTTGTACAAAGAACATAATTTGGGGGTAAAGCAAGAAAAATGATATTGCATGCTCTGGGTTATGTTTAACAGGAAAACATCAACAGTACCACAGTAATACCAGGGATACTTAATGGGAGGAGAGACAAGAGTTAGGGGGAAGTGTGGATTTTCTATTTGATGAGGGTATGCTTATTGGCTATCTTTCTCTTTGGTATAATGAAATTACCTAAAATTGGGAGTGTTGATGGACTATTGACTTGGACATTATACATGAGGCCCAGTAGATAGAGGTGGCTGAAAGATGCACTGACTGAGAAGTAGATTGGCAAATAATGGTGTAAACATATGATTGAACACAGTGTTGCTACAAAAAGGAACGAAGTTCTGAGACATGCAATGATGTGAATGGACCTGTACAAGACATTTGGTAAGGCAAAATAAGACAGAAAGAAAAGAGCAAGTATTGTATGATCTCATTTAGAAAATACTTATTAGAAAACTGGGGCCTAGGTTGTAAGCTCTTATAACAGTCACATTTAGTCTGGAGTGGTAATTGTTATTTCTGGATTTTGAGGGGCTGTTTTATATATGTATAACCTGGCATTTAGAGATAAGAATAAAGCCAATCAGGTTGGGATTAAGGTAATTCATAATACAGGGGTAAGGAAGACATTGTCTGTATTTTAGAACTTTACTTACTCTTTGAGACAGAAGGAAGAAAGTTTTATTATGTCCAGAACCTAGGTTTTCTGTAGCACATAATTTAACTCAACCTGTGTCGATAGACCATTTAAACAATCCAAACACAGGATGCCCAGAATAAGAATGAGGGCCTTTAATCCTGTATGACTTAAAGTAATGCCTGGATAAATCCCAGAGTATATTAAGCAGATAATCAAAAAGTATTGGCAAAGTCCCTTGAGGGATGGTAGAAAAACTGAAACTATTATACTTTACCACCAGGAAAACCCCTGGACACTGTATCAAACATTAGGGCCACATTGCCTTTGATCTGGAGGCTTGCTCTTGTGAAGCTTAGGTATGTAGCAGAGCAGCTTAGCCTACCTATAGGTATGCTTAAGAGTCACCTCCAGAGGACCTCTTTTTTTATTTTAGAGAGATGTGGCTTCTCTCTCTCTAAGCCCAACTCTTACAAGTAAAACCATTGTCCTCCCCACTGCATGGGACATGACATCCAGGGTTGAAAGTCTCCCTGGCAGCATGGGAAATGACCCCTAGAGATGAGGCTGACCCTGGTACCGTGGGATCAACAATGCCATCTTGACCAAAAGGGGAAAGCAAGTGTAACAAGTAAGGTGTCCCTGGCTGAGAAAGTTCAAATAGAGTCAAGAGGCTACTCTGGAGGTCATTCTTACACATGCTTCAGTTAGACATTGTTACCTTTCATAACTTGCCAAACCCCAACCAAAATCATTCCTGCCAAGCCTAAAAAATACCTAAGGCATTATATAAGATTCTATAAAGAGTCTATGCACTTGGGTAATGCTCCAAAACCTACAACCTCCAGATAGCTCCTAGACAAAATAAGTCCTGAAACACAAAGGAGCCAACCCTTCTAGAACATCAACTAGTTCTATCCCCTTATCCCATATTATCAACAGCCCCTTCTAACATCAAAAATTTAGAATGGACATAGCTCAAATACCCCTAAAGAGTGGGAGAAAGATCAAAGGTGATGGAGGAGTTACACAGAGAAGGTCGGGTTTAACAAATGAGTGTGAGTGCCAAATCATTATATTGATATTTCTGTTGGTCTCCAGTGTCTTGGAGCATCTAGAAGAAAAAACAAAAATTCATGGAACTGTAACCCATACCAAACTTAAATTCTGTTTTATAGCTACTTGTTAAGATGTAATCAGAAATTTATTGCATTTTTGTATATATATTTCACAATTTTATTAAAGTTATTTAAAGTTTTTTATTTAAAAAACTTTATTTACAGCTATTAAAAAACTTCAAAGTTATTAAAATTATTTAAAGTTTTTAAAAATTACCAAATATAATTTTTTATTATTTAGTAAAAAAATAAGAATAACATTATCTGTACTGCATATAATAAGCATAAAAAAGGAGTATACTCTTATGTAATTATTTTCATATGGATCAGTCTTGCTACCTCAAGTAGACCATACAAGTTGGAGGATGTTTTCCTCTTTTCTTGCATCGCCCACAGGATAATCTTCTGTGGGGTCCCATCATAAGTGCTAAACAAATACTTTCTGATAGATTAATACATGGGCACTTGTGTGCGCATGTGTGCATGCACACATTTATGTATATCCATCAATGTCTCTCATATCCTTTGAACAAAACAAAGCAAAATCTCCCTAATGCCATCTGTTCACTCAACTAACACCTAAGATCTCTCTTTTTCATGTTCCCGAATTCTCAAAAGAACAGACTTTACAGACTGTATGTCCCTACTTCCCAGTCATTCTTCAACCCACAGTAATCTGACTTTGGTTCTCTGATGCTACTAAAAATATTTGCTAATGATCCCCAATTTCAAAATCCAGTGGATTTATTTTGTGTCCTCTTGCTTTTCTTCATCATGTTTTCTTTCTTTCCTTTTAACTTTCCACTCCATTGATACCCATGACAATGCTATCTCCATATTCTTTTCCTAACTCCAAACATTTCTTTTTCATATTCTTTATATTCTTCTATTTCTTGGCTTACCTTTAAAATGCCTGTGTATCCCAGAGATGAATTCTTCTGCTTTTCTTTCTTTTCATGAGCAATTTTACACACTTTCATGATTAACTCTTGGTTAATGATCCCCATATCATGCAGTTAGATGCATACAGTTAGAGCTCTACCATGAATTTAAGATTAATGTATGCATTTCTTCCTGGACACCTTTCTCTTGATAATTACAGGTATTCAAACTATAAAGATCCAAAAACAAACATGTTTTTCTTTCATGTTAATTCTACTTCCCGTATTTTTTACTTTGGGAGGTAGAACACTTTCTACTCCATACTCAAGCCAAAACCATGGGAATCACTACTTAGTATGTAATCAATCTCAAAGCCCTGATAACTGCATCACCTAAGTATTCTTTAGTTGTGTCTCTGCCTCACCATTTCTTCTGTTGCCTTGGCTCATACCATCTTCTCTTGTCTGGATGCTGCAGCAGGCTCCTAACTTTTGGTCCTGTCTTCAGTGTTGATCATCTTAAATCTGGCCTCTCCAAGGCCACGGAGTAATCTGTTTAGAATGCAAACTGACCAATTCACCCCTGTGTTAGTGAGGGTTCTCTAGAGAAACAGAACCTACAGAAAAGGTCTATAAATATGAAACTTATAAAGTTTCTCACACAAGTGTGGGAATGTAGGAGTCTAAAATCTTGGGCAGGCTGTGGAGCTGGTGGCTCCAATGAAGGGTCTGGATGAACTCCATAGGAGAAGCTTGCTGGCTGAAGAAGCAGTGAAAGAGTCTCTGTTCTTGCTTAAAGACTTTCAACTGATTGGGTTATAATTTTGTAGGGGGCATGCCTTAATTGATGGCAGATGTAATCAGCCACTCAACTGACTGATGATTTAATACATCAGACTCCCAGTTTATCAGCCAGCCACGAAATATCCTTATGGCAATGGTCAGACCAACACTTGCCTGACCAGACATCTGGCACAATCATTTGGCCAAGTTGACACCAGAACCTAACCATCACAACTCCAAATAGCCAGCAGAATAAACTGTTTGTTTTTTTTCCATCAACGATTTTTTTATTGAGATATAATCATCTAAAGTGTACAATGATTCACAGTATTATCATAAAGCTGTGCATTCATCATTGCAATAGATTTTTGAAGATTCTTCATTACTCCAAAACAATAAAAAATAAGATAAAAATAAAAGTAGAAAAGAACACCCCAAACATCCCACAACCCCCATATTCCCCTATTGTTTATTTTTTGTCATTTTTTTTTTCCTTACTCATCGGTCCATACACTGGATAAAGGGAGTGCCAGTCACAAGGTTTTCACACTTACACATCTACACCTTGAAAGCTCTATAATTATTAATCATGTTTAAGAATCAAAGCTATTGGATTACAGTTCAACAGTTTCAGGTATTTCCATCTAGCTACCATAAAACACCAAAAACTGAAAAGGGATATCTATACA
This sequence comes from Tamandua tetradactyla, assembly GCF_023851605.1. NCBI lineage: Eukaryota > Metazoa > Chordata > Mammalia > Pilosa > Myrmecophagidae > Tamandua > Tamandua tetradactyla. The sequence continues at coordinate 192,237,918 of NC_135327.1, read as the reverse complement.
TTGCGTAAGAATAACTCCAGAAAGACCTCTTGACTATTTTTATTTTCCACCTTTTGGACAAGAAGGTTTTCTCATTTCCACATGCCAGGGCTTACCCCTAGGAGTAGGGGGAGGGCAGTGAGTTCACCTGCAGAGTTGACATAGAGAGGGAGGCCACATCTGAGCAACGAAAGAGGTTCTCTGGGGTGACTCTTAGGCATAATCATAAGTAGGCTTAGCTTCTCCTTTATAGGATTAAGTTTCATAAGGGCATTCCCCAAGATCGGGGGCCAGTACCATCAAATTGGCAGTCTCCAATGCTTGTGAGAATATCAGTTCTTCACCAGGTGGTGACGTTGATTATTTTCACCTTTTTTACAGTCCCTCAAGGGGATTTTATACAATACTTTATACGATATGCCCCAATCTGACAACCTCTGTTCTCCAAATCAATTCTCAGAATTTTCACATTATACTTAGTCCATATTAGTGAGGCATTATAATATTTTCTTTTCATTTCTGGCTTATTTCATTCAACTTATTGTACTCAAGTAATTCACCTAGTTGCATGCCTTAGGATTTCATTCCTTCTTGTAGTCACTCAATAGTTCATTGTATGTATACACCAACATACCCCCTTCCGGTCTTCAGTTGATGTACTCTTAGGCCACCTCCATCCATTGCAATTCTCTAAACATTGCCATCATAAACACCAGTGTGCAAATATATTCATTTATGTCCCTGTTCTCAGTTCCTCCAAGTATACACCTAACTACGGGATTCCAGGATCATATGGCGATCCCACACCTAGCCTCTTGTGGTGCCACCACACTGCCTTCCAGAAGAGCTGCACCATTCCACTCCCTACCAACAGTGACTAGGCACATCTCTCTCTCTCTCCACATTTTCTCCAGTACCTGTATCTCTCTTTTCATTTTTAAAGTTTAATTCATGTAAAATAAACCTAATCTTAAAAAAAACTAACAAAAAATGGTTATCAATAAAATCACATAGCCATGTCCTTATCTCTACAATCTACGTGAGGATATTTCCATTTCTTCCACAAAGAATCCCATAGTCCTCTCCCATTTCCCCCTCTTATTGAATTTAGCTTTGGCATATTGCCTTTGTTACACTCAACAAAGTGTATACACTTTGTTACACTCATATACCATCCCATTTTCAATACCTTGCAAGGTTGACATCCATTTGTTCTCCCTCATGCCAAAACATTCTTATATTTGTACATTTAATCACTATCATTTTTCATTCTAGGCATCGCTAAGTTACACGGTCCCAGTCCTTATTCTCTGTCTTTCCTTCTGGTGTCATGCAGCCCCCAGCCCTCCTCTCTCAACCATATTCACATCAGCTTCATTTAGTGTACTTACAATATTGTGCCACCATCAGATAGTATTGTGCTATCCATTTCTGGATCTTCACAATCAGTCCTGTTGAACTTTATGTGCTCCTTCAGCATCAAATGCCCAATCTCTACTCTCTTTCTCGCTCCTGTTATCCTGTGTTCTCAGCTTTAACTCTCAAAGTTTGCTCATTAATGTTAGTTCATATCAGTGAGACCATACAGTGTTTATCCTTTTGTTTCTGGCTAATTTTATTCAGCATAATGTTCTCAAGGTTCATCCACATTTGACATCCTTCATGTCTTTAACCTGTCATGCAGCTGCATAATATACCATCGGAAGTATATACCATACTTTGTTTAGCCACTCGTTTTTTGATGGACATTTGGACTGGCCATCTCTTGGTAATTGTGAATAATGCTGAACTATAAGCTTCTTGACAAGGCATAATAGACTTAGGCTTAGTTCTCCAGTCTCATTTCTTCATTCCTCTTTTGTTCAGAATGTATGCTGCAGCAACAGGTAGCTACCATTAGTTCCCATCAACATCTGTTGGGTTCCATATCTGTATATGCATTTTCCCACTGTTTTGGATTGTCCTTTTCTCTGACTGCCCTTTCCCCAACTCATAAACTTCATTTGGATATGATTTCTACTCATTCTTTAAGATTTAGTTTAGGTGTCGCCTGCTCTAGATAGCCTTCCTGCCTTCCCCAGGCTAGGTTTGGTACACTTTCTCTGTGCCCCATGATACCTTATATCAATCATTGCACTGAACTTTTTGTACTATTATAATTACTTACATGTGTTCTTCTCTTCCACTAGGCTGAAACTTTCAGAGAGCAGACCTACATTTTTCCTATTTTCTATCTACATCTAACCTGGTACAGAGTAGGTGCTCAATATGTGTTTCTTGAATATGTGAGAAAAAATGTGTTTCTGTTTTGAAAAATTGAACTATTGATATTCTTACTACCCACTGTTTTCATTTCTTGACCTGACCATCTGCAAAGCCTACCTTCTACAGTTTCAGAGTTGAAGAATCATTTAGTCCAATTATACAGAGAAGTTTTTCTGGGCTTCACATTATTTATTTGGACCTTTAGGCAATCAGTGTTTTCCTTCTCATTTACTAGGCATCTACATGGCCACAGGGTCCCAGCATGGGCTGGTAACAGTGGTCAACAATGGTTCTGTGGCTTGCCTGGCCTGTGGATACCACTTCTGTCTTTGTCTCCCTTTGCTATCTACCTCCTCTTACATTTTTCCTCTCTTCCCATAATTGTGATTCATGGTCTAGTACCATTAACTTCCCACTTTATAGTCTGCCTGTTGTAATGAAGAATGGTCATAGAATTGTAAAAGACTGCAATGCATTTAGCCACACAGCCGCTGTGCAGAGAAGGATACTGTAATGGCAGGAAGTCCTTATGTATTGATAGACTAAAAAACCTCCAGAGCCCCACATCCATAGAAAAACAGATTTTATATCAAATCCATTAGGTGAATAAAATGTGGGAAAAAGCTGCCCATTTCAGCAGAATGACAGAGGTGTAAATCGGAAACTGCTCTACGCGGCAAGGTAATGGATTGATATGATCCATTCAATTATGTTACACAAATCAGCTTCCTTTTTGTGCTCTTTTCATTACAAGAAATAAAAAGATACACACATCCTATTCATAGATACTGTCATTTTCCTACTGAAAACACTAACATGGTTCCCATGTCTCAGATGGGATCAGTTAAGTGGGCAAACCACCCACAGCAAAAGAGCACAGGATGGGGAAATAGATACAATCTTTTAAAACCTGTTTTTTTTTTTTAATTTGTAAATTAAAAAATAATTCCTCCTTCAAAGAGTTCTCATAATGACTTAAAACAACAGCTTACAGATGCAGTTTGAAATACCTAAGAATTGGAAAACGGCAAAAACCAATTTTTGGCCTGTAATTATTAATAATACTAGAATAATAACAGGGACTTCTGTGTACATACAGGTGAGATAGTTCGTTTGGATTTATACATACCTAACATTCTACAATACCTTAACAACTCATATGTATTTAATAAGAAGGAAACACCGTCTAAAGAAAGCCTGAAAACAAATTCCATTTATCTGCTAAGTGAAAATAATTTCTGATACTAAAAAAAATAGTGTATCAAAACTGAAACAGATGCTCAGACTTTTAAGATAAAAACACTGAGGATATGATTCCATTTTGCAATTGCTATTCTTCATCGTTGTTTTCACAGCATGAAATAGTGACAATCAGATACACTGAGGCTTCATACTAATAAACCTGGAGTAAAGATTGCAAAACAAAATTCAAGTTGTTCACAGAAGACACATCATGTCCCGTAATGATATCAGACTAGTAGGAGTTTTATAACTTCGCATTATATAATTAAAAGAAATAGCAAAATGAGTGAAATGAAATCCAGTATGTTCATTGAGAACAGTTTTAATTCCCAAGGAATCTGGGAATTGGTAGGAGGGACTAACTGCTTGAGTGGTGACCCAGAATGTGAGGAGTTGCTAAAATGGCTTGAAGAATGAATAGCCGTTTTTATCAGAAGGCGCTGCTGCTGAGGATGTGCTTATCACAGCACAGCAGACCCTAAGGGCATGAGATGCACTGAATGTTTGGCTAGGCCGCAATATACAAGAGCTCCACCAGTAAGAGAGGCACTGCTGCAACCAAAAATGGTGGAACCTAGCTCTCTGTTTAGTAAGCATAATCTGGTGTAAAACTGCATGCATGGATAATGACGTATTGAATAAATTATTACAGCAAAATTCGGTATTGCGTGTCAATTTGTTATTTGACTTACTTTCCTCTTCAAAATGTCAAGTTATGAGATAGAGGTTTTGATGCTTTTGTTTTGCCTTTAACGTTATTGACAGCAATGGAGAAGATTGCAATGTCAAGAATTGAGAATATCAATACTTCTAAAAATGAATTTGGATCATAAAAAAGGCAAAAGTTAAAGTTTTAACTGCCACAGCATGGTGCTGTAGGTTATGCTAATTTGAAACCGAGTGGATGGTGGCATAATCTAGTTTTTGAAAAAAATTATTTCCAACAGTCGGCAGCCATCCAGAGCCACAGCGGCTTTGAAACATGTTGCATTCTGACCTTTTCCCACTCTAAGGGGCTCCAGAGAAAGAATAAGGGCTTTAAGATTCAAATAGGAAGGTGCACAAACAAAGCACCAAATAGATTCTGTTGGAAGTAATCTCACAGTTCACCTCTGCAAAACTTTATGGGAATTTTATGGGGATTTATTGTTTCAAGAACAGAAGGACATTTACCTACAGATGCAGGGGAATAAATTTCAAGTACATTTAGTATTGGAGAATGGTCGCTTTATTGCTGATTTTCAATCCACTTGACTTTCTCTTTAGTCTTCCACCCTCTACTTTAAGTAGAATATCACACACACACCTTTTTAGTTTGGTGCTTCAGTGGATTGGGTGGTTTGTGAAAGTTTAGAGAGTTTTTACTAGCAAGAAAATGGAAACAAAAACGATGCATAAATCTATTATGATAAATTCATAAAATGTAATATAATGTGGCCATAAACAGTGAATTAGATCTATGGAAGGTGTCAATTGTATTTTGTTAAATGGCAAGCAGTTTTCAGAATAAAATGTGTATCATGTCTTCATTTTATTAAAAAAGCATACGGGTGTTATTGCACAATATGTCTGAGAGAAATAGATATATACCCAAGCATATATATTGTTTGTTTGTTTAAGCATAGAATAAAGGACAAAGGTCTAGAAGAATTCTCATCAAAAGCTAATACTGGTTACCTCTGTGGATGGTAATGAATGGATGATTTGCACTGGGAAGGACCCAGATATATTTGTATGTGTGTGTGTGTGTGTGTGTGTGTGTGTGTGTGTGTGTGTGTGTGTATGTGAGGGAAGGAAAAAAAAAAAGAGAAAGAAAAGGGTAGGGAGAAAGACAGACAAAGTCCAAGAAGGTTGCAATAAAAGGAGTTTTAGGGAGGAAATTTGGATGGAGTTGAGTATGAGTAGAACATGGGCAAATGCCAGTAGAGCTAAATGTAGAGGATAAGTGAAAGGTGAAAGAGGTTTTATCAAGAATTATGTTACCTGCTGTGAATTAAATGACCATTAATTAGACATTAAATTTCCTTGTGAGATGCAAATAAAGGTTAGATTACTTTTCATCGCTTTTGATTATTGATAGGTGTTTTTGGAAACAACATCCATATTGGGATTATGTAGACGGGGGTAGAAGAGGTCTCTGCTTTTACGTTTGGGGCACAGGTCTGTGGGTTTCACCTTAAACCTCATACCTAAACTAAGCAGCAGCAGTGGGAAAAAGGAAGGACTTTTTCACTTATACTGACAAAGAATAAGATTCCTGAGGTTGTACCATTCACTTGTATGGCTTGGAAGGCTTTGAAGCTTTCCTATTCTATAAATTACTCATGCCATGCAAACAAACACACAACCTGTAGGCTGTAAAGGTTTCTTCTTACAATGATTTCTCACTGTCCAAAAAGAACCTTTTTGGAAAGAACCTGGAGTATAATACTTACTCCATCAAGATTCTGGAATTCATGGAGTTATTATCAAAGGTTAATAAAAAGCTAAAATCTGTTGAACCCTTCCCATGTTCCAAGCAGTGATTTAAGTGTTTTATAGGGATTGTTTAAATAAGTCTTCACAACATCACTCTAAAGGACTATTACTATCTCTATTTTTCATATGAGGAAACAGAGGCATAGAAAGGTTAATGAAGAGTTTCATTTTAAAACTCAGTGTTGTGGCTTCAATACTAGTGCTCTTTCCATGACCAATGCTGCCACTCTTTTTTGTAGAAAAATTCTCTCCCACTTTCCTACAGTCCTTAACTGTTTTCATAAATAGCTTTTTAACCTTCAAAACATTTCTATGGGATTGATGGAAAGTGAATATTGGAAGCTGATATAGAAATATCATTATGAGTCTTTTTTACTGGGCTGCTCTGATAAATGAAGGTAGCCTGAAGATGCTCTTGCAACCTTCTCTTCAAATTGCAGCTAAAGGAGATTCAGAAGATTATTTTACAAAACTCAGAAAGCCTGGGAGAAGACAGCCATAATTTGTTGCACATCTGTGGTAGTTAGGTTCAGGTGTCAATTTGGCCAGGTGAAGGTGCCTAGTTTTGTTGCTGTGGTAAGCTACGTGAACCTCATCTGTTGCTAATTACATCTGCAGTCAGCTAGGAGGTGTGCCTGCTGCAGTGAATAATGTTTGATTTAATTGGCTGGTGCTTAAACGAGAACGCTCATGTAGCACAGCCCAAGCAGCTCAGCATGCCTCGTCTCAGCACTTGCAGCTCAGCCCAGGCCTTTGGAGATGCAGAAAGAAATCACCCCAGGGAAAGTTGTTGGAACCCAGAGACCTGGTGAGATGGCCAGCAGAGATTAGCCTGTGCCTTCCTGCGTAAGAAAGAACCTCAGTTGAAAGTTAAGCTGCCTTTCCTCTGAAGAATTAATGAAATAAATCCCTTTTTACTAAAAGTCAATCCATCTTTGGTGTGTTGCATTTCGGCAGCTAGCAAACTAGAACAGCATCTTTACTGAGAACCTATTATATGTTAAGCACAGCACTGGACTTCATGGAAGATATAATACCTAAGAACCTCATAATTTTATGCCTGCCTGTGATATCTTCTTGTTCACCCTTTCCCTTCCTCACTGTGCCCCAGCCACACCAGCCTAGTTTCTATTCCTCAAAATGCCAAGCTTTTTCCAGTCTTGGGATAGTTCTTCAGCCTAGAATGCTCCCTACTGATCTCTGCATGATAGCCTTCTTCTCATCATTCGGAAGCCAGTCAGGAGCAATGCCAGCTCCTCAAATAAATGGAAAATCCAATCTAAAGCCTTCCACAGTAACATAAATCACTATCTAAAATATCTATTCATTTATTAAGCTTCCTTATTTATTGCCTATCTACCCCAAACTAGGACATAAGCTCCAGGCATGCAATTGCTTTGCCTGTTTTGTTTTTTGCTGTGTTTCTAGATCTTGATAGGTGTATAACAATCAACATTGTTATGAATGAGACAAACCGCCTTAGGCCTAACCAGTTTAGGAACCATAGGTTATGTAGTCTAATAGTGAAGGAAGGCTTCCAAAGACAAAGTCCCCCACAGAGAGATAGAGTTGCTGCTTGTCTAAATCAAGTCTTGTTATTATATCAGGGATGTGGTGAGTTCGATAATATTTGTTGAAGTTATTTATTAAGAATAGCTTAGAAAATTATCTCATGTGACAGAATACTCAAGAATATTTTAATTAATTCTTTATTCTAAAGTTTCTAATATCCCTTATCAAAGCATTTGTGATTTTTTCCAAATGACACAAAACTTCATCTTTTTTGGTTGCCTGGGGCAAATGGAAAGAAGTTTGATAGGCATTGAGGTGAAATGCTCATGTTAAAGAGGTCAGACACTCTAAATTAAGTCATTTGGCTCGGCTTCTGATGTTTTGTACCCGTTAAGAGGTCTTCTGAAAATGTGCAACGCAGGCTAAATGCCAAGTTTTCATAGACCATGTATGAAGGTCTCCAATCAATTTTTTCATTATGAATTACAGTTTGAGCTGCAATACTTCACTAAACATTTAGCATGTTTAACAAATTTCCTTTAGTTTGCAATCCTGCACCCATTTCCTGGACCATGGAGTTGCCCAGAGAAAGGCATTCTCTAGTCTTAATAGGCTCCACATAGCTTTCTATTAAAAGAAGGTAGGGCATTGGACCAGACTTTTATATAATTCACATGCTCAAACTCCCAGCCTTTCCTTTTCTCTCAAGTTGGCTAATGATTATTTTAACTCATTAAAGGATATTAAGATCTTGATCTTTTCCTGGAGGGAAACTCTTTTACTCAGTATAGACCATTGAGTAAGATCTATGTCTCAATGCGTAAAGAAGTTAAGTCCTTAAAAGTATTGCTTGGTATGTTAGTCAGGGATCTCTAGAGAAACAAATGAAGGGTCTGGAAGAACCTCACAGGAGAGGCTCACTGCCTGAAGAAGCTGTGAAAGAGCCTCTCTTCTTCCTTAAAATCCTTCAGCTTCTTGGATTATCTTGTCGTGGGAGATACACCTTAGTTGACTGCAGTTATAATCAGCCACAGATACAATCAACTGACTGATGATTTAATACACCAGCCTTCCAATTTATCAACCAGCCATGAAATATTCTTATAGACAACTGGCATAATCACTTGGCCAAGTTGACACCAGAACCTAACCATCACACTTGGTTTCATAATTCAGGCTCTTGTACAAATGGACAATCACCATGTTTGGGAGAACTTAGGAAGGATGTGAGACTTGGTTTTGGTCCTCTTCTGGTCATGGCCTTGCTCTCCATGATGCTGCTCTAGGCCATTTGCTCTCAGCTATTTATCAACTAAATCTTTACAAGGTGTTGGATGATAATGGCTTAAAATTCTATTCACCCCTGTTTTAAGTTTTTTTTTTTTTTTTTTTTTTTAACATGGGCAGGCACTGGGAATCCAACCCGGGTCCTTGGGCATGGCAGGCAAGCACATTTACCTGCTGAGCCACCGTGGCCCGCCCAAGTATTTTGTTTTTAATAAGGGAGTTTTGAAGATTGAAGTGCCTTCAAAATCCAAATTAATCTCTGATGGTAGGATTTCAAGTATCAAGGCAGAGGAGAGATAACTATTCCAATATCCCCAGTCTCTACTTATATTTATAATAATTATCTAGCAGTTACCTTTCAGCCATGGAATATGGTTGACTGCTAATACACACACATATACACATACTCATAAATACATGCACACAGAAAAATTTCAAGTTTATGGATCTTGATGAACGAGGATATTTGATGTTAGAATAACATAGTAGAACATAAACTATTCTAATTTTCTTCACTAACAAAAAATCAAGTAACAATTTCCAAAGTGTACATTCGACAATGAATTTGGACCTTGATTCTTTTTTTAAAGAAAAAAAGGCCAACTTTTATTCTTGAGAGAGAGGAAGTATAAATTGAAGAGGTTTTAATAAAATAACACTGTGAAACAACTCATCACATCCTATACAAATATGCCTTTTCCTTTTATGAAACTTCAAAATATCTTTCTTTGAAGAAAATACATGGGAAATTTACTTCCTGCTTTATTTTACTTGTTTGAAAAACTATAAAGCATTCTACTATGTATTAATCAGAAAACTCAGAGTAGGAAGGGAAAACATTTTCACAGAAATAATTTGAAAGGTGAAAGACTAGACCCATTAGTTTTCATAAAGTGTTACAATTCTGTTAAGGATTAGTTCACCTGAGTAAAAATATAGTAATCCTTTTCCCAGGTGGAACTTTTTTTTCAATCTGATGTTCTATTCTTTTATAATCAATGGCTCATAAACTTTAGTGTTCTTTAAAATAATCTGAAAACTTGGTACAAACACAGTTTTCTAAATCACCACCCCAGCTATTCTGGATCACTAAGTCCTGGGTCATGTTGAGGAATCTGCTCTTTTCAGAGAGCAGAACCACTAGGTGAACATTTCTAGAGAACCTCTGAAAATACGCATTTGGAGTCTATGCACATGTCAGATTGCTTATTAGAAGCTTGGCTAATTTTTAATTAATTAATTAATTAATTATTTTTTTCATCATATAGTTGTATACTCATTATCATAATCATTTCTTAAAACATTTACATCAATTCAGAAAAAGAAATAAAAAGAAAACAGAAAATAATTCATACATACCATACACCTTACCCCTCCCTTTCATTGATCATTAGCATTTCAATCTACTAAATTTAGTTTAACATTTGTTCCCCCTATTATTTATTTATTTTTAATCCATGTGTTTTATTCGTCTGTCGATAAGGTAGATAAAAGAAGTATCATACACAAGGTTTTTACAATCACATAGTCACATTGCGAAAGCTGTATCATTATACAATCATCTTCAAGAAACAAGGCTACTGGAACACAGCTCTACATTTTCCCTCCAGCCTCTCCATTACACCTTAACTAAAAAGGTAATATCTATATAATGCATAAGAATAACTTCCAGGATAACTTCTCGACTCTGTTTGGAATCTCTCAACCGTTGACACTTTATTTTGTCTCATTTCTCTCTTCTCCCTTTTGGTTGAGACAGTTTTCTCAATCCCTTGATACTGAGTCCCAGCTCATTCTAGGATTTCTGCCCCACATTGCCAGGAAGGTCCACAACCCTGGGAGTCATGTCCCATGCAGAGAGGGGGATGGCAGTGAGTTTGCTTGTCTTGTTGGCTGAGAGAGAGAGGCCACATCTGAGCTACAAAAGAGGTTCTCTTGGGGGTGACTCTTAGGCCTAGTTTTAAGGCTTAGCCTATCCTTTACAGGGTTAAGTTTCATATGAACAAACCCCAAGATTGGGGGCTCAGCCTATTGCTTTGGTTGTCCCCACTGCTTGTGAGAATATCAAGAATTCTCCACTTGGGGAAGTTGAATTTTCCCCTTTTCTCACCATTCCCCCAAGGGGACTTTGAATATACTTTTTTATTCACTTTTCAAATCCTTCTGGGATTTATCAAGGCATCACTCTGGACAAACCTACAAAATCTCATGCCCTATTCAAGGTTCCACGTATTTATGGTGTTCAATTAAGCTGTCCACCTAAGTTATATTAGGAAATGCACTAGTCAAAATATAAATTTTGTACCAAATAAACATATTTTGCTTTAGTCTCACACATAAAGTTTTAAAATATTGATTGCCATCTATTTACAACACCCTGCATTACTGACATTCCTTTGTTCTTCTTCATGCAAAACATTTTTAAATTTGTACATTTAGTCACTATCATTATACACTCTAGGCATTCCTAGATTATACCATTTCACTCTTTATCGTATATCTTTCTTTCTGATTTCATTTGGCCCCCAGGCCTCCTCCCTCTATTATTCTCACATTCAGCTTCAGTTTGGCTAATTTTGAACTACTATTATTTTGCACTTTCTGAAGGGTAAACATCACATTCATTCTTGTTATCGGTACAGGCAGATCAGATGCTTCACACAGAAAGCACATGGACAGCATGTCAGGAAATTGTGTTCACTCCTGATTTAAGTTTCAATGAGTAGGGATAGCCTGGCAAGCCACAAGGACATTGGGAACAGAACTGTTTTTTTTTTTTCAGTAGAGCTCTGAGATACACCTTTTTGGAGAATGCTGTATTAGTCAAAAGAGCTACCTGATATTTCTGTTAATAAAGAGTCAATCTTGGCATAAGATTGAGGGGAGGTGGAGAAGTAGGAATCCTTCTCTCCACCAGAACAACTATTAAACCAGCTGGAAAGGTCTGAGTCAACTATTTTGAAACTACAGAGTCCAGTAGAACACTTCACAGCATCCAGAGAAGAGTGGAGGAAGAGGATGGTAAATTATGGTAAATACCAGTAAACTGCTCTGTCTTTGAGATGGTTACCATCATTCATCCCCCACTCTTGCAGCAGGCAGCAGTGGAGACCAGCCGCTGGGGAGGCTATTTGCCAGAGAGGGCTATACAAATCCATGTTCCCACTACCTTGAGGGGCATGGGCTGATTCCTGATAATGACTTTCAATTAACTACTTGGGGTTACTGGGACCTGCTCTGATGGTGGCCACTGTTCCAACCTGCCCAGGGCAAGGGTAATGAAAGAGACTTAAAGACACACTCTTCCTCAGAGGTGCAGAGGACAAGTTGAAGGGCTGCGTTTGACGGGCAGGTCAAGAAAGCTCAGCTTAGGGGAGCTGTGGAAGAAGCTCCTTGTGCCCTTACCTCCTTATCTCATTTCCAGGGCAAATTGGAGCCTGCCAGTGCTCTCTTTGTGGTTGCCTGGCCATGATCCATCTTGGAAAGACTGACTTGGAAAACTCCCCTCTCCCCTGCCGCCCTCTCAGAATTTGCCCTCCAGGTATAAACAGCTTTAAAAAGCAGTGTATTAAACAATGGGGGCAGACAGCCTGGGGCAAAGGCTTACCTGATTTAAGTCTAAGAGTGGAATACCTGGGAGAGTGAGAGGGTCTGTCTCTTGGGAAGAGGAGGGGACATTCAAACTCCTATAAACAGGAGAACTCCTAAAGCCACTAGCAAGCACAACCCCAGGACAAGATGCAGGTTGAAAAGACAAGGAGGACGCTACTCTTTGTATTTGCCTTGCTCAGAGCTTCCTGGCAGGAGGGCTGAAATTCAAGAAAATCTCTGTCAAATCACCAGTTGGTTACAAACTCAAGAAACAGATATCTCAGGGAATAAATTCCAGAATTAAAATTAACCTTTAAGTATTAAAATATACAGTGCACACAAAAAAGATTATAAGGTAAAGAAATGAGAAATGATAGCCCATCATTAAAAAGGAAGAAAGATTTCAAATCAAAGATCCAAATTCAAAACTGGAAGAACCAGAAAAAGAAGAGCAAACTAACACCAAAGTGAGCAGAAGGAAGGAAATAACAAGGATCAGAGTGGAAATAAATGAAACGGGGAGTAAAAAAACAACAGAGAGAATTAACAAAACCAAAAGTTGATTCTTTGGAAAGATAAATAAAATTGACAAAACTTTACCCAGAGTGATGAAGGAAAAAAGAGAGCACAAATGAGTACGATCAGAAAAGAAAAGGAGACATTACTACCAACTCTACTGAAATCAAAAGGGCTCTAAGAGGATATTATGAACAACCATCTGTCAACAAATTACATAAAGTAAATGAAATGGACAAATTCCTAGAAACACACACTCTACCTGCACTGACTCAAGAAAAAATAGAAGATCTAAACAACCAATAACGAGCAAAGAGATTGAATCAGTAACCAAAATTTCCCAACAAAGAAAAGTTGAGGACCAGATGGCTTCACAAAGGAAGCCTCTACATTCCAAGCAGAATTAACACCAAACATGCTCAAACACTTCCAAATACTGAAGAGAAGGGAACGCTCCCTAATTCATTTTATGAGGCCAATATTGCCCTCAAACCAAAGCCAGATAAAGATATGACAAAAAAAGAGAAAATTATAGACCAATATCTCTTATGAATATGGATCCAAAAATTCTTTGCAAAATACTAGCAAGAGATATCCAGCAGCATGATGAAAGAATTACACACCATGATCAAGTGGGATTTATTCCAGGTGTTCTAGTTTGCTAGCTGCCAGAATGCAATATACCAGCAACAGAATGGCTTTTAAAAAGGGGAATTTAGTAAGTTGCTAGTTTACAGTTCTAAGGCCCAGAAAATGTCCCAATTAAAACAAGTCTAGAGAAATGTCTAATCAAAGGCATCCAGCCCGGGAAAGATTCCTTGGTTCAAGAAGGCCGATGAAATTCAGGGTTTCTCTCTCAGCTGAGAAGGCACATGGTGAACACAGAGTTTCTATTTCATCTGGAAAGGCACATGGTGAACATAGTCAGGGTTCCTCTCTCATCTGGAAGGGCACATGGCGAACACGGCATCATCTGCTAGCTTCTTCTCCTGGCTTCCTGTTTCATGAAGCTTCCCAGGAGGCATTTTCCTTCTTCATCTCCAAAGGTCACTGGCTGGTGGACTCTCTGCTTTGTGGTACTGCAGCATTCTCTGCTCTCTCCGAATCTCTTTCATTCTCCAAAATGTTTCCTCTTTTATAGAACTCCAGAAACTTAGCAAGACCCACCCAAATGGGTAGAGACATGTCATCACCTAATCCAGTTTAACAAGCACTTGTGGTTAAATCACATCTCCAGGGAGATGATCTGATTACAGTTTTAAACATACAGTATTGAAAAGGGGTTATTCTGCCTTTATGAAATGGAATTTAGAATAAAACATGGCTTTTCTGGGGACAAACCAGCACACCAGGTATGCACAGATGGTTCAACATAAGAAAATTCATTAATCTACCATATTAACATAATGAAGGGAAAAAATCCACATAATCATCTCAATTGACATAGGAAGGCATTTAAGAAAATCCATTACCCATTCTTGAAAAAACATTTAGAAAACTAAGTATAGAAGGAAACTTCCTCAATTTGATAAAGTGCATATATGAAAAATCTACAGATAGCATTATACCTAATGATTGAAAGCTTTCCTTCTAAGATCAGGGACAAGACAAGGATGCCCATTGTCACCATCATTATTCAACATTGTACTGGAAGTTCTTACCAGAATAATTAGGCAAGAAAAAGAAAAAAAAAGGCATCCAAATTGGAAACGAAGAAGTAAAACTTTCCCTATTTAGAGATGACATGATATTGTGCATGGATAACCCTGAAAAAATTTACAACATTGCTATTGGAACTAGTTCTCTTCAGAAGATATACGATTGGACAAAAAGCACATGAAAAGATATTCAATATCATTAGCCATTAGGGAAACACAATGGCTAGAATGGCTAGTATTTAAAAAAAATGGAAAACTATAAGTATTGTAGAGGATACAGAGAAATAGGAACCTTCATTCATTGCTGGTGGGAATGTAAAATGGTTCAACAGCTGTGGAAAACAGTGTAGCATTTCCTCAGAAAGTTAAGCCCAGAATAACCATATGACGTGCCCATCCCACTTCTAGGACTAAGCCCTGAATAATTAAGAGCAGGGCTCAAATGGATTATTTGCATAGCAATGTTCATAGCAGTATCATTTACAATTTCCAAAAGGTGGGAGCACACAGTGGAATATCATTCAACCTTAAAAGGAATGAAGTTTTGATACATGTAGGCAACAAGGATGAACCATGAAAACGTCATTCTGAGTGAAATAAACCAGACACAAAAGGACACATATTGTACGACCTGATTGATAATGCAGGAATTAGAATAAGGAAACTCATAGAGTCAGAATACAGAATACACGTTTCAGGGTGGGAGTAGGGAAGTGAGAGTTAAGGCCTAAAATGTACAATTTCAATTTCAGCAGATGGAAAAGTATTGGCAATTCATGGTGTTGATGGTAGCAAAACATAATTAAGAGCACTGAATTATATATTTTAATGTGGCTAAAGGAGTAAATTTTAGGTTGTGTACATTTTACTAGAATAAAATAATAAAAAAAAAATACTCCATGGAGCTGCATAACACAAACAGTGAGCCCTAAATTAAAACTTGGACTTCAGTTAAAAGAACAATTGTGAACATGTGCTTTCCTCAATTCTAACAAACAGATCACATCAATGCTAGGTGTTAATAATAGGATGGTATATTTGAATACTGTATTTTATGAATGTTTGTTCTATAAACGCACAACTTCTCTAATACAAAAGTATCAGATTTTGTATTTATTGCATGTGGAATGTGTTATTTAGTTTCATTTAAATGCCATATATGTTATCAAAGGGTATATCATGTCTTCTTCTATTTAGAAATTATGATAACCAGAAGTAAGCACTAAATTTAAGATGTGAAGTATTATCAGTTAAACTAATGATCTGCGTAGGTGGGCAGAACTTGATTTTGTTTTTCTTTTTACATTCAGACTCATCTTTACAGTTTTCAGTTTTGCATTTTTTTACATTCAGATTCTGGGTTTCTTCTTCTTTGTAACCCTTTGTAAACTGTTAATCAAGTTTCTGTAATAGGCAGGGATACTATCTGCGTTCTGTTGGTCCTCTTGCCTTAAATGTTAATCAAATACTTTTTAGAAGCAGTATCTCAGCGTTACTAGGTTATGTCTTCTTGAGAAACTGGAGGTACACTGAAAGAACAAAAGCTCTGTATGCTTACAGTCAAGGATTTTTAAACCACAGTAAAATGTTTTGAAAACTTTTTTCTGATCCAAACTGTTGGGTTTAGAATCCTGGAAGCAAAGCCTTCACTCCTCACGAGGGCAGCCAGTCTTGCTTTGCTATGCACATGTCCAGCTTTCCCTTGAATTCCAGAACACATTTGGTTTGCAGCCCCGGTGGGAACCCACCTGCCTTTGTTCCTTCCTCCATCCAAGTCAAGAGTAAAATCTAATGAGCTTCCATGTTTTTCCAGGGAGATTTTATGAGCTTTCCTGGCATATTGCCCTTCTGGAATGCTGCCATCAGTTAAGATGGAAACACCTGATGCTTATGCATTGTGTGGTTTGATGTGCTAATCATCAGACTAAATAGAAACTAAGGACTCCCCCTCCCATCAAACACAATATAACATCTGCTTTTGTCAGTCAACATTTAACCAAATGCCATCTAAGAATTAGGAAACCTGTTTCCCCAAGGAAATGAAATAGGCTGGGTCTAAGACCCAGACCAGAGCCTATACAAATTTACTGTTTTCTCCATGTGAGTGTATGTTAGATTTCACTTCAATCATTGGCAAAATAAGACTGTCTCCTGGCCTCTGATGCTATTCAAACTTGTTTGCATCCTTCCTTCTTTTTCTGCTCTGTGGTAGGAATTTTAGCAAATCATTCCTTCCTAATAATCATAAATTCTACATTTTATTTCTCTGATCTTGGGAGTTGCCTGATCTGGACCCTGTGTCTCTAGACCTAAAGTTTAACTCTCCTATAGTCCATATATGATCTACTTCCAACTGATTAGGGAAGATTTTCCTTCTTGTCCCACTGTGCTGCTAGGTTCTCACTTGCTTGCAGTGCCTTTATGGCTACAATCTGACCCCTGGAGACTTCTAGTAGAAACAATTCAGTATCTGATTTAGCAGACATCCCAATAAATGTAATGTATTAAAATCACTCAGGACAAAGACTATAATGGAGAAAAGAGTGAAGAAAGAATCCTTTTCAACCCTAGATTTCTCCATTTTTTCTTCAGTCATAATAAATACTGGTTGCTTAGAATAGCAAACATAGATGTTCATTGACGTTTTTTAATCTAAAGAAAATTGCTTTTTCTCATCCTGAATTTGTCCCTTAAGCATTGCTTTCTCTGAACTGTACATAAGCCAAATTTGTTACCTTCATCCTTAATTCATTACTTGTCAATTCTGAGAACCAGCATGAATATATTATTCCAAAGGAGGTACAAATTGTTGTTATGTGAGTGTATGAAGTGGTTGATTCAGACAAGTATAAAAACAAAAGAAATTTAAATGAGGGTCATGGTTTATATTAATTCAAAAGGGCTAGGAAAGGAAAATGCAACACTTATTTACCATGATAAATATAAGGTAAATATCAGATAAGTAGTAGATAAAGGGATATTATTTGCTACTGGAAATAAACCCATGGCCTCTACATGCATACACTCACATACACACATGCAGAAAATTATAAACACAGTTCTGTTTTCATAGGGGATGACGGAATATACGTATTGGAATCCTTACGTAACAGAAGATAAGAAATCTTACAGTTCATTTTGTCTAGAAGAAAGAACATGAGGTCTGGGGGTCAAATATTTTAAAATAGAAAATATCTCTATAGCCAATGAAATGACATACTCTGGGAAAAGTAGAGTGCAGCAATATATAATCTTATTTGGAAAACTCATTGTGAACTTATGACCTTAAAGTAACAAGCATTTCTATCTTTGCCATTATTAAATATGGCTTAGCATTTTTGCCTGTCCCCAACTCTCCTCATTATCCTAGATTTTGGGACTTCAGTATTATTTTCTGCTACTTCTGGTAGGGGAGCTGATTTCATGTCTCGGGGCGATACATTTAACAAAATACAATGCAACAAAAACCCACGGTTGGGATATGGAACATGTACTTATCGTCATAAAGTAAGCATGCTTTTAAGAACATTGAAAAGAGTACTAAAAGGATACAGGAGTCAAGTTAGAGATTTCTCCTGGTCAAATTGGCAGGAAGAGGGACAGAGAGAGAGAGGGAAAGAAAATGACAGTTAACCAAACAAAGTCGAGCCTAATTTGCAAAAGGTTAGTCATTAGCTTATGATACTTAGAAGATGAAGATTAACATAAAGCATATAAAATGAATTTGTAATGCAAAGAAGGGTAAATAAAAGAGTATATCTAATTTTGTATTTATTTAATAAATAGGGATTACTGGTAATTATATTTCAGACTATAAATTATATAGTCTGTATAGAAAGATAGAATAAGCACACACACAAAAATAAGTGAGAGCCTCGAGAAAGGTAGTTGTTATAATGAGCTCAGGAAGGACCAATCAGTAGCTGGAGCCACACATGAAACCTGAATAGAACTGAGGACTCACAGCATTAGCCCCAGGGACCATGCCATTCATAAAGAAATCAACAGTGATTTCCGATATGACAATTTGGGCAGGTGCTTAGAAGAGAAGATGCAAAATGTAGACTCAATACATTATCTATTTAGGAGGTAATGCTTCCAGATGGCTCTAATAATCTTAAAATACTTAACAAAACTCCCAACAAGATATTCTAACAGACCAGATCAATACATCATAATGAGGAGATTAATAAAATAGGT
The DNA here is from genome assembly GCF_023851605.1 of Tamandua tetradactyla. NCBI lineage: Eukaryota > Metazoa > Chordata > Mammalia > Pilosa > Myrmecophagidae > Tamandua > Tamandua tetradactyla. The sequence goes on along the minus strand of NC_135327.1, from coordinate 192,219,190 downwards.
TTTGCAATGCTGGCCAAATCATTTGTGAGGAAATACTACACCATACTATAAAAATAGCAAAATAACTGATATTTTAGGAATACAGCCCTGGAAAAGAACAAGAACAAAATACATATGATGTTAAGGATAATACATTTAAATTCACTGTATTAGCATCTCTATAACTGATTTTATTCTAAAAACACTGATTACTCTTGTAGTCATAACAATTTTGTGAGACTTTTGTATATTTTTGAGATATTTAAACTATTTAGGAAACCTGGAGATATTACAAGTTTAATTTTAATGAAATGCTTACAAATATTTGATTAAATAAGTTTATAAGTAATGTTTAAATGACTGGGAAAATTTAATTTGCTTAATCTCTAAATTTATTCATTGTGTGAGTTAAAAAGTAAATCTATGAATATTTGGAAAAAGTTGATATTATGTTTAAATAAATGTAGATTATGTAATTCATAAAACAATAAATGAACATTAAAGATAACACAAAAGAGAAGTGCTTCTTCTTTGCACAAAATCCCTTTTTATGTTAAAGAATCAATCATCATAAAGACAATTTCAAATCTTCCTCAACAAACCAAATAATTATGGTAATTTATAGTTGGGCATATTGAACTCTCTGAGACTTTGTTTTCTTCTAGCATAATATCTGAAGGTTATTTCAGGACTAAATTGAGACAACATTTAACAATTTCATAGGGGCAGTTCCAGTTTTAGAGCTGGTAGCTAATAGAAACTCAATGAATGTAATGGTTGAAAGGCAATGTACTGACAACTTAATATGGCAGAATAACTTGATTTAAAAAATGACTGGTTAGGCTTGGCAGCCATCGAGATATATATATATATATATATATAAGGCTAGTTAGGGGGCATGTTTGATATATAGGGAGCATTTGTAAATAAAATTTTAAATATTAAAAATTTAAAAAATTCAAAAAATGCTGTGTCAAAAGAAAAACCGTGTTATATGTGTGAAGTGTTTAGAAGCAAGTGAAACATGTATTTTCCTTAGTTCTGGAAACTGTATAAAATGGCAATTTATAGGATTATGGTTCGTTAAAACAATCACGTGTTTAATAAAGTGTAAAAACAACGTGGTTGGCGTATCATGTCATCATTTCCTTTTTTAAAAGGGTGATCAGACATTGGGTTTGGAGGTCTGATTTCTTTGCTAATGTGAGTTAAGAGCTTACTGGTTTCAAAGGGCTCACTGAGCTGAAACTGGTTGAAATTTTCAGGTAGAGCCAGTGCGTTGAGTTAAAGTGGGTGTGCCTGCTGCCTATGGAGATATTGGAGTGGGACATACATGTCTTGGGATAGAGACAATTGACATGTTTTCAAACTGCGCAAGTGCTTTTCAACTAGAGTATCCCCCAAACTCCTCCTATCCATTCAGATTCAGGCAAGGGTGTCTATGACGGTGACAAAGAGGCACTGAGGAGAGTAAGGGACCCTTCTATTCTCTTGGATCCTACTTGTCTCTTCCCTGGACCTTTCTCTCCCCCCCCCCCCCCACCTCTGAATGGAGCACCCCCAAATGACTGAGTTTGAATGCCCTGCCAACTTTAGTTGGTAGAAGTAGCCAGATTTGGTTTGATTTAGAAGCAACAACAACGAAAAGTAAATACTTTGTGTAGGTGGAGGCAGAAATTTCTGCTAGGATAGTTAAAATTGAAGACAGGTTGCTCAGGCTTACTTCTGTCTTCCTCATTCCAAAGCATCCATCAGCGGCCGCCAGCAACCACACATGGAGCTCTCCCCAGCCCATTAGGCTCAGAGGAAAGTCCTTTGCCATTCAAAACCTGGCCAGACTTAGAGCTCACGCACTCTGTCACCCCACGCTCATGCTGCTGCTTTCATCTGCTTTGGGGTCTCCACGAATGGTTGCCCTTTGCTTTAATTTTTCCCCTTGCCACCAGCAGACAGCTGTTTCCCCGGCACCCAGAGAGGCACTGGCAGCCCTTTAAGCTTCAGGGCAGGCACAGACCAGCCTTGGAAAATGCAGGTGCTATTCCACCTAGAAACATTTTTTTTAAAGAGTGTATGTTTAAGCTTAGAAAATTCCAAGGAGAAATATTATATGCATTTAAAATGACTATCAAAAATTTAAATTTTTGAAATGAATGGAAAGTTGATTGAAAGGTGAGAAGTCAGTGTTAAGTATTATTTTCCTTTTGGGTTCTGAAAAAGCACTAGTACTCTTTTAAAACTAGCTCAGCACTTATGGCAGAGGGATTGGTCAGTTAGTGAAAAGTATTATTTTTTAACAAAAGAGATCTTATAAGGCCTTTTATCTTGTAAGAATAAAAAGCTATTTTTAAAAGCAGTGATGTTCAATCACACCAGCTATACACTTATAAAAATAGGAGAATTCACATTTGGAGCTCAACCATTTTTCCTCATAAACTGTTCTTAGCTTTACATGATCACCATAGGCAGGAGCACATTTGACTTGCACTAAGTTTTCAAATCTTTATGTATTTACATAAATAATCCAAAGAGAAATAGGTTGTTTCCAACAACTTTAATTAGTTCTCCACATATGTAGGTCATAACTCAGTTTTACTTAGATATTACATTTAGTAATGGCTGTTAAATAGAAATTGAGTGTGTACCCGGGAACTTTAATTTATAAACATCTCCTCACAGAGAATATGGAGCATCAGCGCTGCTCCCCCGTTACTCAAAGTTTTATCACTAGCCTGAAATTGACCGACTAAATGACTGTCGTGGGTAACACACGACGCCATAAAATCGAGCTTTGACTTATGACTGAATAAAAAGCTTGAGGGATCATTGGGGTGTTTAATATCAGGACTGGCTTGTTTTCCCATTACACTTGATAGAAGAACCAGCCAAACTGCCTTGAATGCAACTTTATTAAACAAAACAATGGCATTTCTATATATGTCTGCTACTCTAAATGAAGGTAGCTCCTTCCTGATTGCATAAAAGCACAGTCCAACCCTCTCTTCATGACATTTCTGCACAAGAGACTCAGCGAGTGAAATGTTAACGACCTGTCTCATCATGAAATTGGTTTTGCAGCAAGGCAATGAAATTAAACAAATTATATAATTTTAATGCCATCTCCTTTATCTTAAAACACCCACCCCCTTCCTCCTCTACAGCATCCCTCAGAAAGTGAGAAAAAGAAAAGACGAATGAAAGGAAGACACAAAGGAAGGAGAGGGAAGAAACAGCAAATAGTGATTTTAAAGAACCTGGGGGAAAGAATGATATTCGAGGTCCAAGAGCCATGGGTGTCTAAAGATAAAAGAAGGGAAAAATGCTGTGGGCGCCTGACATGTGACATTCTGCACAGTCGCGGGGGCAGGAAGCCAAGCCACTGCTGTTTGGCTGCCAGGGAATTTAATAGACAGCCCTGCTCTTTGATCACTGTGTGGGACCCCGTGATTGAGGGAGAGCCCTGGTCCCCCTCTCTATCTCTGTCACAGCCACTAAAACTCCTGTTTCCCACCAGGTGGCAGCAGGGAATAAGATCTGGACATAAATGGGGTGTTTCGGTACAGGGAGTAAGGAATGCATTAAAGGAAAAATAAATTCTCAATCTTGTGAGAATTCATATTAGGAAATCCTGACTTATGGAAATAGTCTTCTTCTGTGAAAGGGTTTCTCATTTGTGAATTGTTGCAGCAAAAGGGAAATTTCATTTTTCAGGGCATCATAAATTGAGAACACAGCATTTTGGAAATACATGGGCCACGATGCCTGTGGCCCCCTGAGGAGCTTGAAAGCCCACTTTAAGAAATGCTGGTTTGAATGATAAGCTAAGGAAAGAATGTGATTCTTTTTTTTTTTTCTTCTCTCTTTTCCTTTTTATAGAGGAAGAGTGCAAACCATAGAGACCCTTCGTTATGTGATTTCTAGAAATTAATACAATGACTATTGAATGGTGTGCTGAGCAAACAGGAGATATTCATTAAATAATTAATTATGCTTCTATCCCACACTTTCGTAAAAGGTTTTTTGTCTTTAGAGATAAGTCACATAATCACCAAGCTTAAATGATAAGAAATAAAGAATAAATAAGAAATAAACACATTCAGCCTTTTTTTTCAAATGTAGATATTTTATATCATGCCCAAGGGGAAGAGGTTTTAGAACTTTTGAATTTTACATCACTGGGGGTAGAAGGGATGGTTACTCATCTCAGTCTTCTTTCTTCTCATTGTCTCTGGTCTTACAGGCACCTTCTCTTCTTAAAGTTAACCTTCTACCTGTGACTGTATTTTCCCCTCCCTTCCACCCTCTGAATCTGCTTCATCCTCAGTTCATTTTCTTCCCTACAAATGTAACCTTGTTCTTAAGAAAATGACACTGGAATCAGAAGAGTCTCTCTGCCCCTCACTCTGAAACTTTACATGAGTTCTCTAATAATGTCATGAAAGGTAAATGAGAAAATGTCAATAGAATTGCTTCGGTGACCAGAAATTGTTATAAAAATATTAAAAACCATTATTTTAGAACATATCCCTAAATCCATCTTCCTAGGCTCTTTTTCCTTTGCTTTCAGATATCTTTTGTCTTAACAAAACAAAACTTGGTAAACCTTCCATCCTCCCGAGGCACGGGTCCTACTCTTCATTCCACTGATCTGGAGTGGATGGTACACAACAGTTTCCTTTATATCTCCTTCGTCTATTTCTCCTTATCCCTTTATAATTTGTATTATCCCCAAAATAATCTAATGAAATATTTTGTCTAGAGCAAGCAAAAAAGTCCCAAACTTCAAATTTTAAATCCAATGGACTTTTTTTTCTTTTATTTTATTATTATTTAGTAAGAACCCACTGTACAAAGTAGCTCAAATGATGAAAATCTTTTCATCCTCAAAGGCGGCGTTGAATTAGGGAGCAGGGTTGATATTCCTTGCAGTACCAAAAGTTTTGATTCTGTAAGATTTTATTTTTCTGGTTCCCCCTATTATTCATTTATATATTTTATCCATCGTTTTTACTCATCTGTCAATACCCTAGATAAAAGGAGCATCAGACACAAGGTTTTCACAATCACACAGTCATATTATAAACACAATACCTTCATACAATCATCTTCTAGAAACATGGTTATCGGAACACAGCTCTACAGTTTCGGGTACTTCCCTTTAGCCACTCCAATACACCATAAACATAAAAAGGGATATCTATATAATGTGTAACAATAACCTCCAGGATAACCTTTTGGCTCTGTTTGAAATCTCTCTGCCACTGACACTTTATTTTTTCTCATTTTTCTCTTCCTCCTTTTGTTCGAGAAGGTTTTCTGAATCCCTTGATGTGGGTCCTGGTTCATTCCAGGATTTCTGTCCCACGTTGCCAGGGAGATTTACACCCCTGGGAGTCATGGCCCACGTAGGGGTAATGGCCCGTTCTTCATCCTCATCCTTTTTGTGGTCTCTTTAACCCTGCTGAGCCCCTACCTTCATGAAACTCTTCTCTTTATTACCATACTGCAATGGGTACTTTTGTTCTCCTCTCACAGTTTTCTTTGATGGCTTCTGCCTCTGTCACATACCACTTCCACCTCCTATCCTGGCTTTGCTGCAAGTGTCTCTGCTATTGAACCTTATGAAAGGTTCAATCAAGACTCGTTCCCGTCAAGCTGTTCCTCACATAATTCATAGGAGAAAAATATGACTTGCTGTATCTTTTCTCCTGGGCTTCAGTTTAGCAGCACTCATTGTTAGTTCATTAAAAGGACTACAGCCCTTGGCATCTGTGTTTCTATCAAAGACACCATTTTTTTTCTCCTTGACCTCTTGGTTCTTTCCTTTATTTAACCCTTTCCATTTACCCACAGCCACTGAGCTACCACAGTTGGGATTCTTCTTTTCAAATGTCTTGTACACATTTGTTCTTTTCATTCAACTCCCACTTTAATTCCTTTGTCTATGCTCACTTCACCTATAGGCCTGTAACTGGTTATTCTTTCCTTAGTTGGCTCCTCCAATCCTGCTACCGCATTTCCACTTATTCCACATGGAAACATTATGCCACATAATCTTACAACAATATGTTGTAAGACTATGTGGCATACTGTTTATCACATGGGTGGGAAAATTTACCTCCCATCTCAGGTCACAGATTCCTTGAGATGATCTTTCTTCTCTGCCCTCATCCTTCAAGGCATAGTTCAGATATCATCTTCTCCTTGAAGCTTTTCTTGGCCCGTTTCACTCACTCAAAATCGAATATCCCTTACTATTATAATATCAAGTGGCCTATTATTAATTGAATCATTTTGCTTAAGCTATTAACTTCTTCACATGTTTCTTTATTGTCTTGTCATTGAGATTTTAATTTTTTTTTTTTCAGGGAAGGCCTTCTTCTTTGTCTAGTGTTTGTTTCCTTCACAGTACCTAGTACAAGCATGATATAAATTTTCAACACATAAATATATACCGTATGCATACAAGGTTTACATCCATGCAACTTAAAACTCCCTTGTTTTCTCCCCACCCAATCCCCACCACATATCACACCCACACACTTATTTTTTTGGAAACAACAACAAAAATAGTTGTTTGACTAGGAGAATTCACATAGTCTTTTGGAAACTCATTTCCTTAACCACAGAGGAAGGGGTGTGGAAGAGAAGATAACCAAGATCCCCTTGAATGTTGACATTCTAGGATTTGTTTCCTTTTTTTCTTGCCTTATACTTGTCAATCAAATAGCTCTTGGATTCTTACTGGTTTAGGGGGAGTCCTATGTAGGATATATTCAAAACCCATTCCTCAAGCTTTGTCTAATTCTTTGGGAACATCTATACCAAAATCCAATGACATAAAAGAATAAGTCTATTAGGATGAGTTGGGGTTTACTACCGATCAACTCTGACAACTCAGAGGCTTAACACGGCAAATATGTGTTTCTTGCTCCTGCTGTGTGTTCATTTCAGGATAGGCTCTGCTCAATATCTTCCTCTTTCTGGGATGGCTGACAGAGCCTCAACCATCTGGAGTACAGCTGTTTGCAGGGGTGGGGGAGAAAGAAATTGAACATTGGCTCTTTGAGGCTATGACATAAAAGTGACATGTTACTTGTGCTTCAGTTTCATAGACCAAAGAATATAAATCACACACTGTACTTTAAGCAGGAAGGGAAACGTGATCCAACCATGTGCTTGAAAAGTGGAAAACTAGAACAGAGATAATGAATACACAATGAGAAATAGTCAAAGTGTAGTTACGACCATTTGATCACCTGAAAAATCTGTCCTCCTTTTTCCCTCCTACAAACACTGGTACTCTCTGAATAAAGCTATTTTTTTTTCTTTAAATTTTAAACAAATGTGAGCAAAGCAGACATGTTTTGAAACCTGGATTTCCAATGCATATGTCATTTTTTCTTCTTAATTTGCATAAATTCTTCTTGGAAAATTGAGGTAAGAATGTTAAAAATGAGTATTTAAAATTATTTCCTTATTGTTTTAGATTGGGTGAAACGAAGGGCAGGAGGATTATGCAAGTAAAATAGATCAATCATTAAATTTTTAAGCATTGGTTCATCTTTTATGTATCTGAAACCATTTGCCATAAAAGTATGCTATAGTTGAATATAACTGCATTCATGCAGTATAATTCTAGGCTTCGTATGAGAAGGAATTTATTTAGGAAAGGAAAGTTATAAGGAAAACAAAATCAGAATAAAGTATTTACAATTTGTTGAATTTTATTTTGAAGTAAATAATAGTAAATATCAACTAATTGGGACCTTGTACATTATGCAACATAAATTAAAATTCTTGGCTAAGGCACTTGTTTACTTTCTATTTTAGGCCAATTCTAATGAGATGCAATTAGATGATACTTTTATTGATGAGATAATCCAGGTGAAATGTGTAATTGTACCATCTCCATTTAGTTCTGAGAATGTAATGTTATATCTAAAGAAAAGAAAGATTTTAAGCAAACACAGTGTGCAAATTCTGGCCTGTGAGAGACTCTCATTGGGTGTTCTTTGTTTACATTTCCTTAATCTTTCCCAAAATGGGAAAAGCTTACATTTCTGGTGTAGGGGGTGCTGCTCTCCAGCAGATTAAAAGAGCATGGCAAGGTGAAGTAAAGAAGAAAAGGTCCAGAAATGATAATTCATGAAAATAAAGATGTTTGAGAACCACAGATAGGCACATTTAGAGAAGCAAATATTTCTTTAGCTAAATAGAAATGAGAACTTCCATATTATTGGTATGTACGGAAACATTGTTCAAGCTTGAAGAAAATTCAGGTCTTTGCTCTGTTGGATCTAGTCTCTCCATGTGTATAAAGTTTGTGCTGCCAAAATTTTATGTATGTAGATAGACTTATGCCAAGAAACCTGGTGTTGGCTATACTAACATTTGCTACAACTGCTAATATTTGGTAAGAGACAAAGGCTGTGGTGCTGGAAAGTAGAGAGAGATGGAATTGCCAACCATAGTTGATTTATTCATCAGAACTATAACAGGTCTGCACCAGGGCTTCTCAACTTTGGCATTATTGACAGTTTGGGACACACACACCTTTTTGGGGGGAGGGGCCCTCCTATGCATTGTAGGTGTTTGGAAGTATCTCTGTCCTTCATCCATCACATGCCAGTAGCGTACCTTCATAGTTGTGACAAAACCAAAAATGTCTCCAATCATTGCCAAATGTCTTCCTGAGGACAAAATCATGTCATCATATCAAACTGTGTCACTTATTATTTATTTTTAATCTGATGGCCTGCATTTAACATATAAATTTCTATAAAGACTAGAGTAGGAGAGGGAAATAAGAAACATCAAAGAATGTATAAAGTACAGGCTACTTTCAACTTTCCACTAAATTCTCCCAAATGTTTGATTAATAATTTTGGTACCACTTTGGTATCAGCATGGGAATAATTCTTTAATGTAGTTACAGTACTGTGGGATTGCTCTCACTAGCTATAACCACGTCATAGAATCAATGGATTTTAGAAATTACCTAGATTAATCCCATTATTTTAGGGATTATGAAAACAGAGGCTCAGAGAGGGTTAAGTGACTTGTCCAGCCAATTATAGCACCCAGAAGCTATAATTCAGATTTCTTTTCAAAGCATATTGTTCTGTCTCTTAAAGAGTTATAATTTGCTGGTGTCACAGAAGCTCCATTTCTCATAAGATGTATATAAAAGTGGACCGTTCAGATGTGTCCTACAGGATGTTCTTTCTTTTTGAGAGCCCTGATTGAAATAGCCTTACTTTAGGAGAGCAAAATATCCTTCACTCATCAGAAGCCTCTTATTTCAGGCAAAAAAGCGTTATTAATTTTTTTCCTATTTTAGCCATCAAATAATTATCTAGAGGAATTTTCAAAAGGCAAAGGCAAAAATATGCATTATTTGGACAGGATACATCTTCAGAAGGATCAAAAGTTATTAGGCTATAGAGACTGAGAGGGAGAAATGTTCTTTAGAATAAATTATCGGGACTCTTATAGAATAGCTCTTAGTGCAATCCAGAAAATTTCCTATGGTGAATTAATAAGTGGTTAAATAATATTCTAAAGTGAGGAGTAAGAGTTTGTTCATATCAGTCCTCTGTTTAAAGTAGAGGATGAAAAATGGTGTAGAAAAATAAGAATGCCTTTTTCCACTTATGTCATCCTGGTACAACATCACTTGCAACATGTCCTTGGCCCAAATAGCTATTTAAAAATCTAAGAGTAGACCTCTCACAATTTGTACATTAGGAGAAAGTTTTGGGAGAAGGTGAATTTTGTGTGAAGAGAATTTACATAAATTAATTTAGGTTCTTATCTTAATATAAACTCTGCATCCTGTGGGTCCCACCCAGTGATCTGGTCAAAAGATTTGAAACGTTTTAATCAAATATTTAGATTTATCTTTTTAGTTCAGAACTAGGTGCATGCTGCATGGTTTGGAATTGAGGGGTATAATGGCATAAAAGAAATTATATTTGGTGCCTCCTCATCCTGCCTGGCTTAGTTGTAAATTTCCCTTCAAGTGACTACCACTGTTAGCCCTTCCTTGGTAGTGTCTGCAATTCTACCTCCATGTGGTTTGGATGGCAAGAGTCATCCTCAGCTTCTCTGAATCACCCTTGCAGCTTCTCTGAACAGATTCTTGCCTTTTTGTGCTGTATAATTTATTAGCAAGGCCTGCATTGCCATGTGGCTTGGGTGATGAGAAGTTGCCCTCATTTTCTCCAAATGGCTGTCACTGCTTCTGCTTTTTGCACCATGTCGTTTGAAACTTTCAATCCCCATATCCATGGAAAAGCCCTACACCTCCCATCTGGGTCACAATGAAGGCAAGAGCCCAGGACCCATACTTGCTTCTTTCCCCTTCCTGTACAGACCTTCCAGGAACCTAGGTTAGGTAAGTCCAGGGTCTCTCCACTACCTTGATTTTCCCCTCTTCCTGTCCAGGGCTTCTGATCAAACAAAGCTGCCCTTTCAGGCCTTCTCTGCTGGCTGGCTATCTGTGTTTGAGCCTATATATATAACTCTATATATGATTTCTATAAGAGTATAGAAATAAACAAAGGGATAATAATACTGACACCTAAGTTCAAAGATAAATACTCTGGCTGCCTCCATCAAAGTTAAAGAATAGGTTTCCTTAGGTCCAGGATTTCCTCAGTGATTATTAGCTTGGAAGCAGTGTTTTCTTTCCCTACACTAAAAGCATGAGAATCCCAGAGTTATCTCTCAGGAGACACAGAAGTCTAAGCTCTCAGGGTATTAGACTCGTGGTTCTCAATTGGGGGCAATTTGCCCAAGAGGACATTTAGCAATATCCGGAGACATTTTGGTTGCCACAACTGAAGGGGGATTGTGACTGCATCCTGTAGGTAGAAGCCAGAGATGCTGCTAAATATTCTAAAATGCACTGGACAACCACCCACAACAAATACGTACTTGGCCCAGAGTATCAATAGTATTGAAGTTGAAAAACCCTGTATTAGATATTCTGCTAATCCTCTAAAAAAAGGGGCTGGCAAACTAAAGTGCATGACTAAATCCAGCTTGTCATGTTTTTATATAGCCTTTTACATGATTGAAAACTAAGTCAAAAAAGGAGAATATTTGTGACAGGCGATAACTACATGAAATTTAAGTTTTAGTGCCTATAAATCAAGTTTTATTGGCAAACAGGCACATCCATTCTTGTATGGATTGTCTACGGCTGCTTTCATAACACAACTTCAAAGTTGACTAGTCATGACAGAAAGCAAATAGCCTGGGGAGCCAGAAATATTTACTCTCTGGCCCCTTACAGATAAAGTTTGCTGACCTCTGCTTAGAGACATATCAAATGAACTATCTTTTAACTATCTTTAATGTAGGAAGGTGACATTTGCTTAACTCTTGGACAATTTCTAATAATTGGAGATTTAAAGTGCTTTTTATTATGTTCTGAACTCTGGTGAGTGAGGATGGGGAGGGCAAATCATAAAAAACAATTATAAAGCAGACCACGACACTGCACAACTATGGGGGATGGGCTGTGTGTGGTGGTGTTGGGAGAGATGCAACAGATTACCGCCATCAGAAGAAAGATCCTTGTTTACTTTGATTAACAAATATGCTATTCAGATAATCAATAAGCAATGCTATTCATTGTGAAGAGCAGGGCCAGTGTGCAGACTCTCAGAAGGTTTATAGCTCTTCCAAGAGCACACCACAACCTTGAAGAGGGAGCTCCCCATGAATTTTCAAATGACGTCTTCAGCTCCTCTTTTTCAAAATATAAATGAGCCTAAAGTAGGCAGTCGTGAACTAAAGACTTGTATTATGGCATTAATAAAACTTATTGGCAGAGGAGATTGCATAGGAGTTTTTACAAGGTGAGAATTTATGGGAAAAGAATCAAGATCCATAATTGATACCTTCAAAAATTATGTTAGATTATTACACTTCTCCTTTTAGGAGACTTGTCATGATACTAAGAAGCAATGCTGCCCGGAAAGCTGTCCTTATAGGAATTCCTTTACACTGATAAAAGTATTTACAGATACTCCTCATCTTCCAAAGGCTTTCCTTTCTCCTTCTACTCATTTTACTTTGCCCTTCTACCCATTTTAGTCATTTTATCCACATTCTAAACAAGTGACATTCTTCCAGTGACACATGACAGGAAGATAATTTGCTTTTGTTCTTATGCAATTTGATTATATTTGAGGAAGAGGAAAAAATCATCAAAAAGATATTATACATTTGATCCATCACGAGCTAGCAATGAGCATTGTTAGAAGGCACTTTACTTTTGAGATAGCAGGGACCCAAATTCTACTTTCATCATTAAGGGAAGAAGTTTTTTTTTTAAAAAAGTGATTCAAATGGACTTAAAAGTGCTTTATCTTTAGCACATTGGGATTATGAGAGGGTTATCTAATAATAGTTACAAATAGCTCCTAACTGATTTATCTGTTGTTGCTGAGAAAAAGATGTTTTCCTGCTAACATCTGTATAGAGTGCTCCAGTGTAAACGTACTTGTAGTCAGTGTATAATTCAAATGTAAAACTGTAGTTTTTAAAAATAGAAATTGTTCAAAATACAAAAACTTCTTAATATAGGTTAAGGTTTTTTGTTTTTAAATGATTAGCTCAGTATTTGTAATTTCCATTCCTTGATGTGTTAGCGATGAGCTTCTCACTACAGTGCCTATTTCTGAAGTTTCTATGTTCTTATCCTTTTGAATAGATTGTCAGTTTTTATTTGTCTTTGTATTTACTGTATATGCTTCTGACATCTTCATCTCATTATCTATAATTCTCTTTTCCTATGTTGCAGGCTTAAAACCAGAGAGCTGAGCATGATAAGACTGTTATTTTTAGCAGCATAACATAATAGTTGAGGGAACTGAATTTAAACCTGAGCCATGTCATTTTCTAGTGATGGGATCCTGGGCAATTTGCTCAACCAGTTTCTTTGTTTGTAAAATGGGGATGGTAATAATTTATTTCATGGGGTTGTCAGAAAATTAAATGTCAATAATATATATAAGGTACTCAGAAGAGAGGCTGATGCATAATAAATGGATAACTCAGTATCTAACTTTAGATCAAGGAATTTATTAGATACACATTTTCCATTGGGTTTTCTGTTGAGGTTTAGTTGTAGAAAAAATGAGATTGCCCTTAGTGTTGCACATCTCCTTTCTTCCCCTCCTGCTCTTTTCCCTTTGATTCTGGAATCTTATGCCCCTCTTATCCTCCCTGGAAGTCACCTTTTAGGCTTTCTTGTACCATGGAGACTCCACTCTTCTTTTCTCCATTTCAACTGAGTTGAAAGCTTACCCCTAAGGCTAAGATTCCAAACCAACAACCAAGAAAACCTTAGGAGCACATGCATCCATTTATTTAGTCCTTATAAAGTTTCACATTTGAATTTGTTGACAACATTTAAAAATCACAACATAAAAATTTTGCTTCCAGCCAAGAACAGCCTGAAACAGTCAGAAAAACTGGAGAAAATATGAAACAGTAGTATTTAGACATTGGACATCGGGCATTGCAAAACAGTTATGTCTGAGAGAAAGTAAACATAGTGAGCACAACAATTTGTTCCAGCTTACTGCCTGGAGAGACTTTCCAGGCCTCAGAGCAGAGAGGGGGACACAGGTGTTTGGCAGTCTTCCTTACTTGGGGAGGCAGAGTTGATAGCCTGGGAAGGCCAAGCTGACAACATTTCTTAGTGCCGAATTCTAGAGAACAGAGCTATATAGAGGGAGGATAAGCTTCGGTGATCTGCAGAAGTTCTTCTTTGAGTTTTCAGCTGAGTCCTAATAAGGTCAGGCATGGTGGAAACTTCACAGGGGAAAGAACTACTTGATTGGATCTGAACAAACATCCCCTGATCTCCCAAAAAGCCAAGAATAGTTTACATTCCCACCAGCCAGAGTGGAAAACTTTGTAACTCACAAGGCTTCAGGCAGAGTACTCAAAAAGGTATTACCCTAGACTAAAGTTTGCTCTCGTACCACCCCATAAAGTTTAGAAGCAAAACTCAAAGGACCATTTGCTTTTACATAACTTAGCTGTCACCCAGAATAAGGTTCAAGAAGATGATAGGAACACATGCCCACACCCATCAAAGTGAAATTCATGCTATATGTCATCCAATAAGAAATTATCAGGCATGCTAAGAAGGAGGAAAATATGACTCGAAAGAAGAAAATTCAATCAATAGAAACAGAGTCAGAAATGACACAGATGATAGAAGGAATAGAGAATAACCTTAAATGTTATTAGAACTAGATTTTACCTATGCAAAATGATAGAGGGAAGACAGTATCTCAAGTAGAAGCTCAGGATACACTTATGACATACTTAATAGAAGGGAGAGACCAGCAGATGCCACCATGTTCCTTGCTATGTGACAAAAGAGTCCAGGATCACCAGCACCTGGTCTTTAAGAAGAAATTTGTCTTGATGATGCCTTCATCTGGCCATTTTCATTTTCATGGTCTCGAAATATGAAGCAAACTACATAATGACATAACATAATCAAGTTGACTATAAGTAGGGAGGGAAAAAGGACACAGTGGTGCAAAGAGGAACCAAGATACAAATGTCAGCAAGTTTCTTGCCAGAAACAATGCAAACCAGAATTCAGTAAAGCAAACATCTTTAGTGCACTGAAACAACCTAGATTTCTACACCCAGTGAAAATATTTTTCAGAACCAAAAATGGAGTTTTCTGACACACGGATACTGTGCTAGTTTTTCCAAATGCTTTGGCAAAGTTTGTTCCTGACATTCTCTTTTAAACCTCTGCTCCCTTTAAGCATTTCCCCTGTTCATTTACTATTGCGGATTATTTTTGGTGGATTATTTTTGGTGCTCCCCTTTTCCATAACCAATTGTATTGGAGATTTTTCTGTTTGTAAGGAAGTAACTTTTGACTATGTTTATTCTTCCTATTAAAACTTCAAAATCTAATTCATTAAGCTTTTCTGTTACATTGTCTCATTGTTTTAGTGTGTTAAGACACTGAAAATTTGGTGGTGTTTGTTACTGCAGCATAACCTGGCCTACGCAGATTAATTCAAAGGTCAATTTGGTTTTCATGTTGATTAGATAAATGTATGTCAACAATTCAGTGCTAGTCGGTGGAAGCAAATCATATTAGCCAGAAAGAGTAGGGAGAAAGTCACACAATATGCATTATGAAGTCCTTGTGGCTGCTGAGAAGATGAAAGAGGGTAGAAAAATTAGAAAAGCACTTTGCTAGATTATAAAAGACAGAAGGAAGTGACCTCCTTCATTCTCTTATGTTTAGAATTCTAAGCATCACAGGAGTAAACCACAATTAGACAGAAAGCTTGTACTGTATTTTACCATTTAACTTTAAATATAGTCATTCATCCTGGACTTTGGGCAAGGCACCATTCTAAACAATTCCGTATTTTACCTCATGTGATTGTCACCAGCCTATAATATCACTGCTCTCCCCTGCCCGACACCATTTTACATATGAAGACAGCAGTATTGAAAGGTTAAGTATTTTACCCAAAGTCAAACATGAGAAAAGGCAGAACTCTTGCTGCTTGGACTACAGAGCTTTTATTTACCTACCACATCATTCTGACCAAAAATGGTCAGAATCAAAGTAAAAAGACAAAAATACTCCTGTTTCTAAGACTTAATTTTAAGTAATAGATGCTGAGCACACACAAACGAACCAGTTCTACTCTATACAAACCACTAAAATATGCATACACATTTAAACTAAAGAATTGATTTTCACTTTAAAATATTCTTATGACAGGAGTTTGCATGTTGATACCTCTGACTTCAGGAGAAGCAAGCAATTATCCTAAACTTTTGGTGTCAGAAAATTCTATTCTTGAAGGATAAAAGGATTTTTGAGGTATGAATTGTTGATCAACAAATGTTTATTGAGTACTTGCAAAATGTTCAGTTTTATGAGAGCCAATTTAGAATGCAGTTGTCTGCTTTTGCTATCAGAATTGATCAAAAGCCCTGGATCGCTGCTTACTTCTTCATTTCACTCAGTCAATAAATATATTGCATAATAAATAACCTAAAAAACCCCAGCAAACACTCTACAGTAAAATTATGTTTATGTGTTAAGAAAGGAATATAAAAAATTTATTTAAAATTATTTTATACTGTTTTAAGTTTAGAGACATTATTTAACAGTAGTTTATTTTTTATTACTTTTTAAAATCAACATGGTTGTATTTATAAAAGAAGCATAGTTTTTTTTTTTTAATTTTTTTATTAATCAAAAAAAAGAAAAGAAATTAACACAACATTTAGAAATCATTCCATTCTACAAATGCACTCAGTAATTCTTAGTATCATCACATAGATGTATGATCATCATTTCTTAGTACATTTGCATCGATTTAGGAAAAGAACTAGCAAAACAGCAGAAAAAGATATAGAATGTTAATATAGAGAAGAGAATTAAAATAATAATACTAATAATATATATATATATAAAAAGGAAAAAGAAAAAAACAAAAACAAAAGATACAAACACACAAACAAACAAACAAAAAACCATATTTCAGGTGCAGCTTCATTCAGTGTTCCAACCTAGTTACATTACACTTAGGTATTATTGTGCTGTCCATTTTTGAGTTTTTGTATCTAGTCCTGTTGCACAGTCTGTATCCCTTCAGCTCCAATTACCCATTATCTTACCCTGTTTCTAACTCCTGCTGGTCTCTGTTACCAATGATATATTCCAAGCTGATTCTCGAATGTCGGTTCACATCAGTGGGACCTTACAGTATTTGTCCTTTAGTTTTGGGCTAGACTCACTCAGCATAATGTTCTCTAGGTCCATCCATGTTATTACATGCTTCATAAGTTTAGTCTGTCTTAAAGCTGCATAATATTCCATCGTAGGTATATGCCACAGTTTGTTTAGCCACTCGTCTGTTGATGAACACTTTGGCTGTTTCCATCTCTTTGCAATTGTAGATAATGCTGCTATAAACACTGGTGTGCAAATGTCCGTCTGTGTCTTTGCCCTTAAGTCCTTTGAGTAGATACCTAGCAGTGGTATTGCTGGGTCGTAATCCATTCTGCCATTCTATGTCTTTTGATTGGGAAATTCAGTCCATTAACTTTTAGTATTATTACTGTTTGGATAATATTTTCCTCTACCATTTTGGCTTTTGTATTATATATATCATATCTGATTTTCCTTCTTTCTACACTTTACTCCATACCTCTCTCTTCTGTCTTTTCGTATCTGACTCTAGTGCTCCCTTTAGTATTTCTTGCAGAGCTGGTCTCTTGGTCACAAATTCTCTCAGTGACTTTTTGTCTATAAATGTTTTAATTTCTCCTTCATTTTTGAAGGACAATTTTGCTGGATATAGGAGTCTTGGTTGGCAGTTTTTCTCTTTTAGTAATTTAAATATATCATCCCACTGTCTTCTAGCTTCCATGGTTTCTGCTGAGAAATCTACACATAGTCTTACTGGGTTTCCCTTGTATGTGACAGATTGTTTTTCTCTTGCTGCTTTCAAGATCCTCTCTTTCTCTTTGACCTCTGACATTCTAACTAGTAAGTGTCTTGGAGAACGCCTATTTGGGTCTATTCTCTTTGGGGTGCGCTGCACTTCTTGGATCTGCAAATTTAGGTCTTTCATAAGAGTTGGGAAATTTTCAGTGATAATTTCTTCCATTAGTTTTTCTCCTCCTTTTCCCTTCTCTTCTCCTTCTGGGACACCCACAACACGTATATTTGTGTGCTTCATATTGTCATTCAGTTCCCTGATCCCCTGCTCAAGTTTTTCCATTCTTTTCCCTATAGTTTCTGTTTCTTTTTGGAATTCAGATGTTCCATCCTCCAGTTCACTAATTGTAGCTTCTGTCTCTTTAGATCTACCATTGTAGGTATCCATTGTTTTTTCCATTTTTTCTTCTTTGTCCTTCACTCCCATAAGTTTTGTGATTTGTTTTTTCAGATTTTCTATTTCTTCTTTTTGTTCAGCCCATGTCTTCTTCATGTCCTCCCTCAATTTATTGATTTGGTTTTTGAAGAGTTTTTCCATTTCTGTTCGTATATTCAGCATTAGTTGTCTCAGCTCCTGTATCTCATTTGAACTATTGGTTTGTTCCTTTGATTGGGCCATATCTTCAATTTTCCGAGCGTCATCCATTATTTTCTGCTGGTGTCTGGGCATTTGATCAGATTTCCCTGGGTGTGGGACCCAGCTGGTTGAAAGGTTTTTCTGTGAAATCTCTGGGCTCTGTTTTTCTTTTCCTCCCCAGTAGGTGGCGCTCGTGGCACTCGTCTGTCTGCACGGCAGTTGGCCCGGGAAACCGCGCGTGGAGGCGGGGGTCGCTGGCCGCTGCGGCTTGGGAGAGTGCTGGTCCTAATTGCCCAGCTGGCCCGAAACGCCAAGCGTGACGGGAGGGCCCCGCTATCCAACGTTCCCAGTCAGACCGGGGAGCCACGTGCGTGGAGGGGACCCCAGTCGCCAGCCGCCCCGGCCGGGAAAACGCGCGCCCCTCGGGTATCTCACCGCAGCAGATTCTCCCTGCCCGTTCAGCTGTTCCAGAATGGGGTACGCTGTCTTTTTCGTCTCTGTCGTGACTCCGGGAGCTGTTTCGTATTGTTTCTGTTTCTTTAGTTGCTTTTCTGGAGGAGGAACTAAGACCCGCGTGTCTTACTAAGCCGCCATCTTCTCCGGAAGTCCCAGAAGCATAGTTTTTTAATTGAGCAAAGCTAGTTGACCCAATTAAAGTATTCAATTGAATGTTTGTTGAAACAATTAATGAAATAGTGAAAGTGTCATGACAACTCTATGCTTGCACCTTAGATATTCACATGAATGTATGAAAAATAAGCATTCCTGCAAATGTACTCTAAAGTGGAATTTGGACAATGGTTATGCTATGTCAGATGGAGTATTTCCGTAGCTTCCAAAGCAATTCATAATTTGGACAATTTTTAAAAGCTCAATATATTTTAAAATGTACTCAAACATCTATTTTTATTAAATATGTTCTCAGTTGGTGTTGACCTTGTACCAGTTGTATATCCCTTTGTTACCTAAATATAGATTTTAAAAGTAATTTCTTTAGAAAGAAATAGAATATTCTTGAGTTATCATTTTTAAAAAATTGGAAGATATCTTAGTTTTCTAGCTGCTAAGATATATGCCATATAATGGGTTGGATTGGCTTAAGCAGTGGGAATTAGTTGGTTCATGGTTGTGAGGCTAAGGGAAGCCCAGAACTGAGGTGTCAGCAAGGTGATACTTCTCCCTCTGCTCCTCTGCTGTTGGAAATCCTTGGGTCCTTGGCTTACCAGCCACATGGCATTGTGCATGGCAGCAGCATCTTTCTCCTCTGTATTCCATTGACTCCCTGCTTGTTCATGTGGCTTTTTCTTTTCATGTCCCATTGCCATTGCTTATATAGACTTAAGCCATATTGGATTAAGACTCACCCTCATTCAGTTTGGACACACCTAAATTAGTAACACCTTCAAAGTTCATATTACAAATGGGTTCACACCCACAAGACCTGAGGCTGGGACCTGAACATGCCTTTTGTGTGAAGGACATGCTTCAATTCCTAACGAAAGATCAACAACATGGAGAAGAGTGCTTAGATTTTAAGTATTTTGCTAGATGAATTTCCACAAAATGAATACACCAACAAGGCAGAACATAACCAGTAGCCCAGGAGCCCCCTTTGTGCCCTTTTTGTTCATTTCCATCTCCCCAAGTATAATAAGCACTGACTTGTTTTCTCATACCTGAGCTATATTTTTGAGTAGCATTTATCCTACTAAGCACACCACACTACTGAAGGAGTATTTTATAAAAATTAATGTAAAATAGTACATAAAATTTTCCATGGAAATTAAAATTTGGGTGAGGTCATGCACTCATTTCTCCTTCACATCAATGCAGGTTGCATATACACTAAAAGAAGAAAATCTGACAATCCTTCTGCAGACCCCTAATTCCCACTCCTTCACAACCATTCCTAGTAATACTCTTTAGGAGGAAATGATGATTATCTCAAATATGCAGACTTGGATGTGAATATTTGATTTTTTTCCTGAAGTTTTCTGTGTGCAGAGAATGGCAGGTATGAAAATATGGGCCATAAAGAGCCAGATATTGCCATGTGACTTATACTCTGGCTCTCAACTGCTCTATGTTTAGTTGCTCCAGGCTATGTCTTCATCTTCTACAAGCTACCCATGACATTCCTAGGTGAAAAGAGAAGCCCCTTGTAGTGAGGCCACATGCAGAGATGTTTAACCTGCTTGGAGGAGATGATTTCTTCCCCTTGCTATAAACACTTGCTGCCTGGGCTAGTGCATATTTACATCCGCCCTTTCTCTCTGCTCTGAGAGGCTGAGCGTGGGAAACCATGCCAATTCTTAATGGAAAATGGTTCCTAGTGATGCAACTTGAAGGCTGCTTTCACCTGCACCATACAATTACAATCTATGCTAGCTCTTGGTATATTAAGATATGTTATTGACCCTCTGCAGCACATATATATGAGTTGTTTCATGAATGACTCATGTGGAGTAAGTGTAACTTTTGTTTTAAGCACTCTTCACCAAGATTATACCACTAAAGTTGACTTGACCACAACCTTGCTTTCTCATTGGGATGACGAATACCAGAGAATGCATCATCTGTTCAGTGTTTCTGGATGTTTTATTTCTGGAATGACTGCAATAACCATATTGTTGCTATTTTTTGCAGTTTGCTTATATCAAGCTACAAAAGCAGGCATTTTCAGATAAAACAAAACAAAATGCAAGGAACATTTAGTTTTAAAATTATAATCATATTAATGATGATAGTTATCCATTCATTTAGTGCCTACAAATGCCAAGTTGTTGTTCAGGTTGCTTCACTATGTTATCTAATTTAATTTCTGTGAAACATTTTTGATACACCCATTATTATTCAAGACAATTAATTTTAGGCCTAGAGAGGTTAAATGGCTTCCCGAGGTTACACTGTCAGTCAGCAACAGAATGATGACTTAACTAACATTCAAGCTTATGTTCTCAGCCACACTTCTAAGGCTTCAGAAATCTAATGATTAGCAATAAAAGATCTAGAACTTACAGATTCCTCAGTAAAGTTTAACTGAAGGTAGCAGGCACAGTCATGTCTATAGTCTTTTTCTTTTCCTCCATTCAGTCTTATAAAGAGTATTACCATTAGCCCTGCTTAAAATATTACTAATATTTATAACTTGCTATCGTCCCACATTCACATAGGGCTTTATAATCTGAAGATCACTTCTTATTCAAAAACACATTTAAATCTCATAATCAACCTTTATTAAAAAGGGCATGTCTTATTACTCCTATCTCACCCTGAATTACTCTCAGGACAATTAAATATGCTAAAATTAAATGAAACACCATGTTAAGAGAATTTGACGTGTAATTGTCAGAAGTCTGTTTTATCAAGTAGATTCTATTTCCTTCCAGGTTTATTCACCTGCAGACCATCCCAGTTATTGAGCAGTTCATCTTCATGGAGATGTATCATTCAGAATGCACCAGCAGCTCCCGCTTACTCACATCTTCCGCACTTAACCTTTCCTGCCTTCTGCTTGCTCAGGACTAATACTGCCTCAGGGCTATGCTTTTTCCTGCTCTCTGTGAATCTCTTAACTTCTGAACATGTTAACAACAACAGTGGCTTTTACTACACTTGAGGCTCTGCATCGAGGGTTTCATGTGATATTTAAGGCTTAGAACAAACATTAGACTAGGTACAGATAAGAAAATGGAGTCCCAGAAAAGCTTTTCCTAAAACCTTTTCCTAAGGCTACAAGTGGCAGAAGCAGGATTCAAACCCAGTTCAATGTGGCTATAGAGTTTGAGCTTTAAATTCTAGCGGATTCAAAGCTTCTATGGGGATTATGTTATAAAGGTGAAGAAAACTGGAGTTAAATTACATCGAAAATCACTTAAAATCATCCCTAAAGTACCACATATCATCATTTCTCAAGTTCCAACACCACTGAGCTTTCCTCGGTACAAAACAGACCAACATATATTCGGGTGGGGAAACAGATGAAGTTGTTGTCTTGTATTCGGGAACCATGGTGTAGTACTATATTAGAAACAGCCTCAACAAGAGGCTTATTCTATGGGAGGTACAGAAAGGAACCAGAGATACCTGTTTCTGTCTCATTTTCATTCAGGAGCATATGCTAATTGCACATGTCACAGGAAAAGAGATCAAATAAAATTACAGATATGCTACTCTGGGCTTATTTAGAATTTCAGGGGATGTCCTCTTTTTAGGTAGACCATTCCAAGTGTCACTGCATATGTAAAAAGCCTAAATTGTTAAAATGCAATACAGATGACAATAAAACTATAAAATAAGAGAAATATACTTTTAGGGGTCAAAGAGTCACATAAACATTTCCCAAATATTAGTGAAATTACAGATTTGACTCTTAGAAAGAAATATAACTTCATGCTTTTCAAGTAATGTTGACCAAATTATATTTTAGAAACCAACAATACCAGACTACTTTATAAAATAAAAAATAGTTGGAAGATTCCACAACAAATGGAAAGGTAGAAGAAACTGCCCACAATGTTTAAATTTTGCTCTCTCATTCTTTCTCCCACAGCCCTCTTTCTCCTTAGCCAGTATATGAAAATTTGCAAGTGAGCCAAGTGTACGTAGAATGATAGGTAGTAAGTCTTCTCTGTATACCTTTTATTCAAAGTCTTTGAAAGAAGATTGTATTGGGTCATTCTGTTGCTCCAGAGTACAGAACTTTCTGTTAGGCAGAGTTCTCATATGAGGCTATTTTAAAGGTTACAGATCAAATTTAAGATAACTGCCTTAGGAGTGGACTCTCAACCTGAATTAGTCATGGCAAGTTACTGAGATAATGTTATAAAAAGATGGTGACCTAAATACAAGGAACTGCTTCTCTCTGCTTTGTTTGAAAGCAGGCTGTGAGAATGGTGAGGGCAAAGACTTTTATGGATTCTTCTCTAATATGATGTTTTCATTCTTAACTGTGATATAAACTTTACAAGAATTAAGTTTGTCTGAAACAGTCTTCTTGTGGACGAGAAAACAGTTATGGATGGTGTAAAATATGATTGCGATTTATTCTGTCTTTACAAATATATTAAAGTAGCTAAATATTTAGGTTTTATAAGTACTGTAGTAGGCACCAAATATCCTGGAAGATAAGTGCTGTTATTGTTCTATTTTACAGAGGAAGAAATTAAGGATATAATAATTAAATAGTTGCAGGAGGTTACAGATTTGGTAAGTGAGAGAATTACTGGAATTGAATGCAAGAGATTTGACTTACTCTACATGTGAACTGTCGGTCTTTTAAAATGATATGGATAGTCTTCTGCCATAGAGACAGAAGGTACATTTCTATAAGGTATTGGAGATAATTCTTACTGTTTCTAGACCCAAGTGGCTTTGAAAGATAACAATCCAGGAGAATTGAGGGACAAAAGAGTCATAGGACTTAAAAAACAAATGGCAAAATGGCTGAATGCATTATGAGTAGTTACTTTAAACGTAAATGGATTAAATGCTCCAGTCAAAAGGATAAAAAAAACCATGACCGATTTAGATGCTGTTTGCAAAAGGCTCATAAATTCAAACACACACATAATTTGAAAGTGAAAAGATTTAAAACATATATACCACGCAAACACTAACCAAGAGAGAGCTGGGATAACTCTGCTAATATCAGATAAAATAGACTTTAAGTAAAAAAATGTTATGAAGAAGAAAGAAGGTCATTATATGCTAAAAAGGAGGTCAATTTAAGAAGACATATCAAATATAAACAAATAGGCACCTAATGGCAGAACCCCAAATATACATGAAGAAAATATAGACAGATTTGAAAGGAGAATTAGATAGTTCTACATTAATAGTAGGAGACTTACACCTTTCAATAATGGATAGAACATCTAAACAGAAAATTATTAGTAGACTTGAATGATATTATAAACCAGCTAGACTAACAGACACATATGCCAACAGCATCAAAACACATATTCTTCTCTAGTGCTCTGGGTCATTCTCCAGGAATGGTCACAAAACAAGTCTGAATAAATAAAAAAATATTGACATCCTAAAATGTATCTACCTTAACCACAGTGGAATGAAGCTAGAAATCAGGAACAGAGGGAGAACTGGACAATTCAACAACTATGTGGAAATTAAAGAACATGCTCTTGAACAACCAATTGTTCAAAAAAGAAATCACACAGGGAAATACAAAAATATCTTAAGGCGAATGAAACAAAAACACAACACACCAAATCTTAATGGATGCAGAAAAGGCAGTGCTGAGAGGGAAATTTATAACTCTAAATGTTTACAGTAAAAAGGAAGAAAGATTTCAAATCAGACATCTAACTTTACAACTGGAAGATCTAGAAGAAGAAAGAATGAACTAAACCCAAAGCAAGTAGAGGAAGGAAATAGCAAAGATTAGAGCAGTGAAAAATGAAAGCAAGAATACAAAAACAATAGAGAGAATCAAGAAAACCAAAAGTTGGTTCTTTGGAAAGGTCAATAAAAGTGACAAAGCGTTAGCTACAGTGATGAAGAAAAAAGAGAGAGAGAGCACAAATAACTAAAATCATAAATGAGAGGGGGAGGGAAATTTACTACCAACCCCACAGAAAGAAAATCTCAGAAGGTTGACTGCCACATACGTCACAGCCCGCACCTGAAGGTGAAAGGGAAGGTGTTCAGGAATAACTGGATTGTCATGGAAAAGAGCCACAAGCTGAAGTCATACAAGGCCTGCAAGAAACTCCAGGCTGACCAGGCTGAGACCCACAGTTTCTAAGACCAAAGAAGCACACCAATGCTGGGAGGAGTGGCTCTAGGTCAAGAAGGAGGCAATTATTAAGACTCTGTCAAAGGGGAAGGAGACCAAAAAATAAAGCTTTCCATTCTTTTTTCTTTATGTAGTAGCCTCAGCAATTATATAGATCAATAATTCAATAAAACAAGTCTTTATCTACTTGCCAAGAACAAAACAAACAAATAAAAAACAAACAACTATTGTATGCCAACAAATTATATAACCCAGATGAAATGGACAAATTCCTAGAAGCACACAAACTACCTACACTGACTCAAGAAAAATAGACTTCAACAGACCAATAAGTTAAGAGATTGAATCAGTCATCAAAAACCTCCCAACAAAGAAAACCCAGGACCAGAAGACTTTACTAATGAATTCTATCAAATATTTCAAGGAGAATTAATACCAATCCTGCTCAACTCTACCAAAAAATTAAAGTGGAGGGAACACTGCTTAATTCATCCTATGAGGCCAACATCACACTAAAATATAATATAAAAGCTATAAGAAAAAAATTACAAAAACCAATGTCCCTTATGAATATGGATGCAAAAATATTCAACAAAATACTAGCACCTTGAAGACAACAGCACCTTAAAAGAATTCTACACCATGATTGAGTGGGTTTTATCCCTGGTAAGGAAAGGTGATTCAACATAAGAAAATCAATTAATGTAATATGACACATTAACAAAATGAAGGGAAGTAAAACCACATGATCATGTCAATTGATAAAGAAAAGGCATTTAACAAAATCCAGCATCCTTTCTTTCTTGATGAAAACACTTAGAAAATAGGACTAGAAGGAAATTTCCTCAACATGATAAAGCACATGTATGGAAAACTCGAAGCTAACAGCATACCTAATGGGGGAAAACTGAAAGCATTCCTTCTAAGACCAGGGACAAGATAAGGATGCCCACTGTCACCACTGTTATTTTCCTGGAAATTCTAACCAAAACAAGCAAGTAAAAAAATAGAAGACTTCCAAATTGGAAAGGAAGAAGTAAAACTTTCCCTATTTGAATATGACATAATCCTATTTTCAGAAAATCATGTAAAATCCAAAACAAAGCTAGCTACTAGAACTAATAAATTAATTCACCAAAGTGAAAAGGTTAAAAGGTTAACACCCAAAAATCAGTAGGGTTTCTATACAATCTTTCCAATCTGAGCAATTTGAAGAGTAAATCAAGAACAAAATTTACAATAACAACTAAGAGAAGTAATTATCTAGGAATAAATTTAACTGAGGATGTAAAGATTTGTATGAGGAAAACTACAAACATTACTTAAAAAAGTCAAAGAAGATCTAAATAAATGGAAGGATATCCTGTGTTCTTGGATGGAAGACTAAAATATCTCTAAGATGTCAATTTAACACAAAGCAATTTACAGATTCAACACAATCCCAATCAAAATTCCAACAGCCTTCATTGCAGAAATGGAAAAGCTAATCATCAAATTTATTTGGATTTTTCTTGAACAGAACAAAGTTGAAGGACTCACATGTCCTAATTAAAAAAAAAATCATTACAAAGCTACAGCAATCAAAACAACACTGTACTTGCACAAGGACAGACATAGTTAACTAACTGAGAGTTCGGAAATAGACCTTCACATCTATGGCCAATTGCTTTTTCATAAGTGTGCCAAGTTCACTCAGTTGGAAAGAATAATCTCTTCAAAAAATGGTGCTGGAAAAACTTGGTATCTACATGCGTAAGAATGAAGGTGGACAACTACCTCACACCATATACAAAAATTAACTCAAAGATTAAAAAATTAAATATAAGAATCAGGACTATAAAACTCCTAGAAGGAACTATAGGGAAGAATCCTCAGGACCTTGCACCAGGCAATGGTTTCTTAGACTTTATACAAAAGCATGAGCAACAAAAGAAAAAAAAAATAGATAAATGGGATTTCATCAAAAGTATTAACTGTTGTGCCTTGAAGGACTTTACCATAGAAATAAAAAGACAATGAACAGAATGTGTGAAAACATTTGGAAACCATATCCAATAACAGATTAATATCCAGCATATTTAAAGAAATCCTACAATTCGACAACAAAAGATAAATGACCAAATTAAAAAATGAACTAAAGACTTGAATAGACATTTCTCCAAAGAAGATAAATACATGGCCAATAAGCACATGAAACGTTCTCAACTTCACTGGCTGTGAAGAAAATGCAAAACAGGACCACAAAGAGATACCATTCAAATACTTGAATGGTTACTTTTTAAAAAAGTGAAAAATAAGTTTTGGAGAGGACATGGATAAATAAGAACAACTGTTTATAGTTAGTGGGAATGTAAAATGGTACAGCCATTAGGAAAAAAGAGTTCGGCAGTTCTTCAGGAAGTTAAGTGTAGAATTCCCATATGACCTGGTAATCCTACTTCTAGGTATAAATTCCAAAGAATTGAAAACAGGGGCTTAAACAGATATTTTTACTCTGATATACATATCAGCTTTATTCACAGTAGACAAAAGATGGAAGCAACCCAAGTAAGTGTTCATCAATCAATGAATGGATACATACAATGTGGTCTATACACACAACGGAATATTATTCAGACATGAAAAAAGAATAAAGTTCCGATACATGCAATGACATGGATGAACCTTACTGATCTCATGTTGAGTGAAATAAGCCAGGAACAAAAGGACAAATATTGTATGATCTCATCAATATGAAAGAATTAGAATGATACAAATTCATAGAGTCAGATGTGAGAATACAGGTTACTATGGGCTGGGATAGGGCTAGGCAATACGAAGTTAATGCTTAATTGATACAGAGTTTTTGTTTCAGGTGATGGAAAAGTTTTGGTAATGAATGGTGGTGAAGGTAGCACAACATTATGAATGTAATTAACACAACTGAAACATATACTTGAACATGGTTAAAAGGAGAAATTTTAGGTTGTATATATGTTAGCTGAATAAAAATTATATATATATATAACAACAGGACTGTACAACACAGTGGCCCCAAATGTAAACTATGGAGTATATTTTTTATTATTATAACATTGTTTCATCAATTTAAGAAGAGTATTATACTAACGTAGAGTTTTAAAAATAGAGAAAGCCATGAGGGTATTATATGGAACTCTGTATTTTCTGCATGATATTTCTGTAAACCTACATCTTCTCTAATAAAAAGAAAATAGAAAATAATGATTGATTATCATAAGGAAGAATATTTACATGAATCTTAAAATTTCAAACCATTATCTTTTGCAGTAGCCTACAAAATCTAATTACTGTAAGTTCTGAATAGCCATAAAAGATGACCATTCATTATCCAACATTAGCAGGCCTCTCTGGACTCTGTGTGGCTTGGAAACAGGCATTACTTGAAGAGTTCTTACTGATATGTTTATGTTCATGGTTTGCAATTTGTCAGATATACTTTTTAAGTTTTCTCAGGGTAGTAATCAGCATGGAACTACGGACTTTATTAGCCATATGGTCACATCCTAGGGTGTATCTACATTCATTTCTTAATAGACGAGGCTAGGAAAGTCTTGGAAAGTTCTAATAGAGAAGATAACTTGATTTTCCAAAATTTTTCAAAGTTTACTAATGCTAATATATACATCTTTTATCAGAAACTCAGAATGCCTAGCACTCTACTTTCCTCTTTTAAATGCAAATTTATTGATATATATTATATTCTCACACCATATAATCATCCAAAGTTTACAATCAATGGTTCACAGTATCATCATATAACTGTACATTCATCACAATGTTTGAACATTTTCATTACTCCAGAAAAAAAAAAGAATAAAAATAAAAGCAAAAAAGAACACTCAAACATTCCATACCCTCCATTCCCTTATTTATTTATTTAATGTCTGTTTTTTCCTTACTCAACTGCCCATATACTGGTTAAAGGGAGTGTTAGCCACAGGTTTTCACAATCACATGGTCACACCTAAAAAGCTACATAGTTATACAATCACCTCCAAGAATAAAGGCTACTGGATTACAGTTTAACAGTTTCAGGTATTTTCCTCTAGCTACTCCTATATGCCAAAAATTGAAAAGGAATATCTATATACAGCACAAGAATAACCTCTAGAATGACCTCTTGACTCTATTCGAAATCTCTCAGGCACTGAAACTTCACTGCGTTTCATTTCTGTCCCCCTTTTTGGTCAAAAAGGCTTTCTCAATCCACGATGCCAGGGCCATGCTTATTCTTGGGAGTCATGTCCAACAATTCCAGGAAGATTTATACCACTGGGAGTCATATCCCATGTAGTGGGGGAGGATAGTGAGTTCACCCAAAGATTGGCTTAGAGAGAGAAAGGCCATATCTGAGCAACAAAAGTGGTTCCCTGGGGCAACTCTTAGGCATAACCATAGTAGGCTTAGCTTCTCCTTTGCAGGAACAGGTGTCATAAGGGTCAGCCCCAAGATTGAGGGCCTGGCCCATCAACTTGCCAGTCCCCAAGACTTGCGAGAATATCAGCTCTTCTCCAGGTGGGGAAGTTTAATATTTCTACATTTTTCCAAGTCCCTTAACGGGAATTTGCAAATACTTTTTTATCTTCTGCCCAAATTACTCTGGGATATATTGGGGCATCACATTAACCTGTACAAACCAGCAAGATCTTACTCCCTATTCAAGATCCCATGTAATTATGGTGTTTGAATAAACTGACCATGCAAGTAAAATTAGACATTGTGCTACCGAAAATATAAATTTTGCACCAAATAAACATCTGCTCATTTGATCTCACACAAAAGTTGAAGTTTTAATACAGTCAATATCATCCTGTACCCTTTAGTCTGATTTATCTTATTCCTGACCATATCAGTTTCATTCATATCTCTAATTGAAGTCTGATCACCTTTTCAGTGTTTTTAATAGTCGCTGTATGGGGTAATGCTGACTTTTTTTTTTTTTTTTACAGAAACTAGATATGAGTCACAGGAGTCACACAGATAACCAAAGTTCCAGGGAATGACAAGGTCATTCGACAAAGAGCTCAGCATCTCAGAATTTAGAAATAACAGTTATCACTCTGGAACTGATGTGACTATTGTTAAAAACTTACAATCTAGGAACCTTTATAATAAGGCTTCCCCTGTTATCCTATGCTCCTGAATTCAATTCTCAGCATTTTGCACATTATAGTCACATCTATTCCAGAGCTACCAGACTCCCCTCCAGAGAGGCTGCACCTCTCTACTTCCCCACCAACAGGGTTTAGGATCATTTCTCTCACCACATTTTCTCCAACACTTGTATCTCTCTGTTCATATTTAATCATTTTATTCATACACCATACAATCCAATCTAAATAAAAAATCAGTGATTCTTAGTATAATCACATAGCTGTGTCTTCACTATTACAATCTATATGAGGACATTTCCATTTCTTCCGTTGAGAGTCCCATATCCCTCTCCCATATCCCCTTCTTATTGACATTTAATTTTGTCATATTGCTTTTGCTAATTAAATGGACACACATTACAATGTTACTGTTAACTACAGATCCTAGTTTGAATTCATTGTATTTTTTCTGCATACCATCCCATTTTCAACACCCTGCAAGGCTGACATTCATTTGTTCCCTCATGCAAAAATCTCATTTCCTTTTAGTAATAAAATCTAAACCCTTTATTTTGCAGCTCCTCAAGAAAGGACAGGAAGAAAAGTCATATGTACAGATATTTAAGGATTATATAGTCCAGTCCCACTCTGTGACTAGATCGGAGTGGTGGTCATATATATATAGTACTCTCTCTTGTATTTTACAGAAAAGGAAGCTCTGCCTCATAGACATTGTCCACAGTCCCAGAGCTAATCGGTAGTGGAATTAAAGAATCTCACTTTAATCCCAGCTCCTAGTTTAGTTCTGTCTCATCCTGTTACAATGATACATCACAAAGAAGATACATCAGCAAGAAGAAAACACTCCAGATGCCCAAATATATTAACTTTCACTATTTTAAAAGAAAATTCATAGTCATTCTCATTATTTTTGGACAACCATAAAATTCATTCCCTTTCATTTGATAATTTGTATATAGTCATAACATTTGGAGTGATAAAACAAAACATCCTTTGGAAACAAAACCTGAGCATTTATTCAAGATATTCCTTACAGCAATATAATAAATCATTCACAAACATGATGGTTATAAAAAGTAATAAAAGTAAAAAAATAGTCCCAGATTTTCTCCTGTATTAATTGGTCATTTAATTAGCCCCTTCTCTGGCATCTAGCTTAGCCATAGCAGATGAAGTACAGTAAATGCTTACTTATCATAATTCAAATGAAAATCCAAACAATGAGTTCAATTTTTACAAAATTGGCAGGAATTTTGGCTTTGAATTGACACAGCCATTACCAAAGGTATGCTAATATCTTAAAGTAAACAATATTACTAGCAAGAAAATTTAGAATTATGAAACATTAATCTATATAATGTTAAATATCCATTTGGACTGTTTTTAGAAACAAATTTAATGGATTAAAAAAGGTTTAATAGCATATTAAAGGAAAACATGTTTTAAGTATATGCATTTTTAGGCATATAAATAATACATACCATACAAATTTGGAATATACAAAAAATATAAAAAAAGAAAATTAATTTCCCATAAAACTCATGACAAGAGGTAATCTGTTAGCATTTTGGTTATATTTCTTCCCAGCTTCTGGTAAATATGTGCAAAAATACATATTTGTAAAACTGGGATAATATTGTAACATTTTCTATCATTTCTTATTAAAATTATTAAATTATACTGCTACGTTTTCACATCAATAGTCTTCAAGAACAATTTTAGGAGATTTGTTTTTAGGGAATAGCATTTAGATGTCTATACCTAAGTACATTTAACCATTTCCTTCTTTCTTGGGACACATATCATTGATTCACATTTTTCACAGTCATATATAACTTTGGGTTGCAATCTGTAAACAACCTGCATGTGATCTATAATTATTTCTTTGGGATATAGTTTTAGAAGAGAGAATTCTCGGTCAAGAAGTACTTACATTTTTAAGATTATTGATCTGTTTTGCAAAATTGCTCTCTGGAAATGTCCCCACAAATTTACACCTTCACCAGCAATCTGTGAGGTTACTTCCTTCCAGCATTAGAACTTTAGACATCATTTTTAAACAAACAAATAAAAAAGCCAAACTTGGTTATTTTAGAGATGATAAAATGTTATCTTCCTATTTTTGTTTATACTTCTCGGATTGAAAATAAACATTTTTTAGAAATGTACTAAACAATTCTCTTGATCTTCTTTTGGTTCTTAATTATCTTTTACTTTCTGTTATTGTTTTTAAAGGTTTAAAATATATTAAATTACGATTTTTTGTCTCTTTATTATATATTATATTATGTGTCTCTCTATCGCAAATATTTTTCCAATTTGTTGTTTAGTTTTGATTTGTTGACTATTTTTACTTACATGAAATATTAATCATGTTGTTATATCATTTTGTTTTATTTTTATGCTTACAATGGCTTTTCCACTTAGAGACCAGAAAAAAATTCAATTACTTTTAGTATTATTTTCCTCTGCACACTTTCTCTTTAAACAATGAATTTATTTTAGCACCTAATATGAGGTACAAACATTGTTTTTTTTTTTTAACAATAGTTACACTGTTTTCTTAGCACAATTTACCCTCTTTTCTCATTAATTTGAAATGCCAGCTCTAATATATACTAATTCATATATAAACAGTATTTTGGCTTTCTAATTGGTTCCATTGAGCCTTTTGTTACTCTTGCACTAGTGACACACTGTTTATTCATGATAGGTTTGCACAACTTTAATATCAGCTGATGCAAAGTTTGTATTTTCATTTCTATTGCAGTCATCTAAAAAATTAACAGTGAAAGCATATTATGCATCATCTGGATGGCTACGTAGCCAAGTCCTACTAGGACATAAGTGCTTTCATTTTTGTTTGTGTTTGGTGCCAAATTTTACCACTTAAATTTTGATCTCATATCAAAAAAAAAAAGAACAAGAGGCCAACTTAATACAGAAATGATGTTTGTGCCAAGTGAAGGCAAATCACACCAAAACATACTCTATACATGAAGTTTTGGTAGTAGTGTGATTAGAAGAAAGTAGTGGCTCAATGCAGTTATCACAACACACTTATATAGGTTAAATGAATTCAAAATAAATAGCAGTTCTCTTTGCAAGAGGGAATTTTGCTCACTAATATATAATCTATCTCATTAAACCCAAAATACTACTTTTAATTTTTTTGGTTTTGTAATTTCCCTTGTCTTCAATTTTTTATGTCACAAAAATTTTAAAGAGTTACAGATTAGTTTAAGGAGTTTATAGCTATAATTATTTTGTCCAGATTTAAATGATATTATATTATTTAAGTCAACACTATGGGTCCATAATAACTATTCCCTTTCAAGGGCTTCCATAAATGTCTGAAAATTTTAAAAATGAACAATTTAATAAATTAGCTTCATAGCTTTACCAAATTATGTTTTGATTGACTTAATTTTCATAGTTTTTGCCTTACCAATAATATTTGTCCCCTGAAGAACATGCAAGAAAGATTTTATTTCATGTAACCAGGCCTAACCTAAGACTCATTGAAGAGACACGTGAAAAGGCTTGGGCAACAAAACCTGGGCAATGGTCTCGGTTTGCTTCTGGTTTATTAGCTCACATTCTACTCTTGGTTCTTGGCTCCCAGGGTGCCTGGACCAGGGTTTCTTCCTTCATATCTCAATACAACGTTTACCTGCTTGGGGTGATCCACATGGACCCCATAGCCCCCTTCTGCCTCTTCACTTGACCTTGCACATTCCTTGATCCAGACAACCTAGATCTCTGAATAAAAGACATTCACTCCACATGCCTCAGCCCCATGGATTCCCTCCTGGCTTGGCTGACACTGACCCTCCCTCAGCCTCCCTGCCATGAAGATATGTCTAGGATGTATAATCCCCTTCTCACAAATGATTCACTAGAGGAAGGGAGGCCAGAGAAGGAGAGTGGTGATGGGGGTAGAGAGGTGTTGCTTTTTTTTATTTCACACTCATAAAAGATACAATTGTTGCAAAACAGAGAAGTTACAATTGATACAGCTCAATGCAGCTGCATGATGCTTGCAGTATAGTTTTAGCTTTG
The DNA here is from genome assembly GCF_023851605.1 of Tamandua tetradactyla. NCBI lineage: Eukaryota > Metazoa > Chordata > Mammalia > Pilosa > Myrmecophagidae > Tamandua > Tamandua tetradactyla. The sequence continues at coordinate 192,185,156 of NC_135327.1, read as the reverse complement.
ACCATGTCTCTGGCATTATTAAATGTAAAGCCCCCAGCTCATAGCAGGTGCTCAATAGATGTCAGCTACCTTCTAGCACCTATTTCAAGTTTAAATGGGACATTTATTTTTGTTTCAAAAGTAGGATAATTAATGGTCATTGGCAAATAGTTATAACATAGTATGCACTGAAGAATTACAAGAAAAGACCCTTCTAAGATAAATAACTAGTTCATAGAGGGGAGGCACAAAAAGAAGTGTTAATTAGGTCTATTCCAATTCTCTGAGTACCATGGTTAATAGCTATTCCGGAAAGAATTGGTATCATGTCACTCGCCTCTGAAGATTAGCACAATCATTTTGTAAAGTTCCTTGGACTCCCAAGATGAAAAATACTACATATTCTTTCAGAACAGACTATTCAGTTTCACAAATGTAAGGTGGCACAATTTTCTCCTATGTTTGGATATTACAAGGTGAAGCTGAGGCAATTGGTCTGCATTAGTATAAATTATAGAACTAGTCCAGATAAATATTATTAGAATAAATGTTTAATATATTTTGACTCAAATTTATAAATATTAACTTGCTAAAATTCACTAATGTTAAAACATGTGATGAAGTACATAATTTCCCCTTGAAAAGGGTACTCATGTTCGGTCAAGATAAGAACAATTATATGGCAAGTACGCTTGCTTCATCAGCACAAATCTGAATTTGGAAATGAAAACCAGAAAAGAAAAACAGGTATTTTGGGTTGAAAAATCTAAAAGTTAAACATCAGAAAACTTTCCACTAAGATTCTTATCAATTAGAAAAGAAATTAACATGGAAGTAGGATGTAATCGGTGGATGCTTAAAACATGAATCAAAAGGTCTTTCGCTGAAATGTGTTCTTGGGCTAGATGACCCCTAGGAGTTCAGGGGGTTAAAGGTGTGAATTCTAGGCAATGAAGGAAGCACATAAACTAGCTTGTGATGTCAGGTGGTCAGAGATGGCCAGTGATAACTTCCAACCAGGAAAACAGATTGGACTATGTTAAGAGCCTAGTATGTGTGAGGGTAAGACAGGTTGAATGAGAAACTAGAATAGTGTATGAAATCATACTATTATGGATGCTATAACTTAAGATATTAAAACCTGTAAATTATTATCTATGTGTAATTAGATGTAAACTATATATATGTGTATATGTGTATAGTGCTACAGTTACTATACAAGTTTTATACTTTTTATGGTTAATTGAGATGCAAATGGTATGATTGGGTGGCTAATACTGAAGGAGAGTAATAAAGGCGAGAAAAGGTCCTGTCAATTAATCCAATAACTAATTTCGGTCATGATCTATTATATAATTGCTTCCCTTTTTTTTTTTTTTACACTTAAACTACTTCCACCAGTACATTATTGTCATTCATAAAACTCATTCCTTTTGTGGTTGCTAATTTTACAAGGACAGAAGCATCAAGCGCATTTCACAGCTTTGTGAGAAATTTAATCTCTCTTTCTGCAACCCATAACATACGAACTGAATAATTGTGGGGTCATTTGAGATGGTTGGCCTCACATTATAGCTATTTGTGTGGCTGTGTAATTGTTTCATTTCCTCTTCTTTACGGTCACTCTAGTATTTATTATGGTTTCTTAAACATGCTGTGCACTCAGGCAGTTTTTAAGTTTTCTTCTTCCTTTTAAAGCAGTACTTGAATCATCTCTTTCTTTCTAATCCACTACTGCCACTTTGGCCCCAGCTCTCCTCCTGCCTCCTGCCTGGATTACAGGAGGAGTTGCCTACCTAGCTTCTTCCTTCCTGGCTTCCTTGGCTTCAGGGATCTCCATGGGAGTGATAGGCTAGCTTGATTGGTGGTGAAAAGACTTGCAAGAAATTGATCACTAATATGTATTAAACATTATGTTCTCCAATCATTGACTCAAAAAAATTAGTGTCACTCTTCTTACTTGGCAATCCAATATGCTTTCTTGAGAAGAAAAGAAAAGGATGGAATACAGCCTAAACACGGGACATTGGGTATAACTTTGGATATATCCAGAGTAATATATAATGCAGATAAATATTTCCAATAGGTAGAAGTTGAGAAATATTTTAATTAGAAGATAAATACAAATCCTTTGGTGAAGCACTGCATCGCTTCTCAGTTGGGTTCTCCAATTATGTCCCATTTTTCATAATACGGATTTTCGATATAATCAGGCCCATCTTTTTGTTGTCCCTTGGATATTTTCTTGTGGATTCTCCCCAACTAAAATGTTTTCCCCTTGCAAATTAAGTCCCACGTTTCCACGAGGTCATCAAAGATCATACCAGCCCACAATGAAATTTTCATCTGGGCTTCCTGGAGGAAATGTTTTCAAAACCATAAATTTCATATTTATCCAGCATACTACCTTGGCATATTATTTAATATGCATGTGCTTATCTTATAACTTTCCTTTGCCATTTTAAGCTCCTCAATATGAGAGACTATATCTCATAAATCTCAGGTCATTCGTATCACTTAATAAAGTATCAGTATACATTTGTAAGTCCTAAATTAGTATTTATATCATTGAATTAAATGCTCTCAAAGGAGAGTGAATTGACTTCGTTTCCTAAATGAATGTCTAATTTAGGCACTATTTCTTATTTCTTTATATTTTTAATGAAATCTTGTTCTTTCTATGGGACACCATTGGTATACACACAAAAACCAATCCCATGACTCAAAAGGGATATCTTCCCATGGTAGCCTTAGAAGAATGGAGCATTACTATCTAGATAAGGTCTCTGAAGGCCAGAGGGTGGAGCACCTTTCCTGGAGGCTCTCAAAATTAGTAAGATGTGATAGCAACCTAAGTCATTAGTAAGTAAGAAATTACTAATTGTTATTTTTTATATACTTTTCTTAAATAAGGATTATTTTAGTAAGACTAAAATTCTAAGAGAATGAATATGATGACAACTTTCCCTATACCTTCTTCTCATTGTCTATAACACAATGTGATACAGTGGTTACGTGATCATAGGCTTTGGCATGTGGACCTCAGCTTCCTTGCCTAGATTGTCTATAATAATAATGCCTTCTTGGTAGAATTGTTGTGAAGCTTTAGTAGCATAATGTATATAATAAGCACTCGTTAATGGTAGCCATGGTAATTATGATGCTTGTTGATAATCCTTCTGAATCTTTGTGATTACTTCTGAATATCTATATTGAATGATATCAAGAACATTATTTTTTTGTGGTGTAATTACTGCTATTTTCTGCTTTTAAAGAAGGAATTCACGCTTATGAACACCTAAAATTTGCCAGCCACAGGGAGATGAACTCTCACATGCCACCTTATTTAATTGCAAAGTAGGTATGCTTGAAAGGGCGTTTTACCTACAAGTTAAAGATGTAGACTCTGAAGACAAATTGCCTGGGTTCAAATTTCTACCCTTGCCACTCACTAGTTTTGCATCCTCAAGAATATTGCTTAACCGCTCTTTGCCTTCATTTTCTCCCCCTGTAAAATGCCAGTAATAATTGTACCTATCTCACAGGATCATTGCAAAGATTGAACCAGTTGATGCATGTAAAACATTTAGCACAGAGCCACAGTATGCACACAATACATTTTAACTACTATTTACTTCTCATTTTTATAAATTAGAAAGTTCAGTTTTCTTACCTAAAATGGTAACAGAACTGGTGAACTATTAGCTGATGGGCTCAAATCTGAATTCAGCTCCATTTAGGCATGGATCTAAAGCTTAGGCTCTTCTGATTTTTACTGTGCTATCTCCTTATGCTTTTTGTCTGGTTTGATATTTCTTAATATGACAAGTTTACCATCAGTCTTTTCCATGTCTCTGCTGTATACTCAAGTGAAACATATCTTAACACTATAGGACAAGAAAAATACTTTATGGTAAAGTCATTTATGCCACTGACCCCTCAAATACATCCTCTTGCTACAAACAGGTGGATGCAGGAAGATTGTGTAAATGCTTAAAGTGGACTATGAAAAATACTTAGAAAATTATTTCACAAATTATCCTTAGGCACTGGTGAAGAATAAGGAAAGAAAAATTAGCACAGTCATTTCAATGGCATGAAGAAATAACAACAACAAAAAATAAAAGCAAAAACATTAGGGACTTCCTCAAGCAGATTTTGGCGTAGACCAGGTGCCTATTTACTTATCTAATGAACAATTAAAGAGGAAGAAAGGGGAAAAGAGGGAGATAAATAGAAATGCTCGGGTTAAAAATAGTCCTTTAACTACAAAGCAGCAAAGAAATGGTTTCTTTTTTCTTTTTTTTGGTAAGATAGCCCTCAGTATTGTAGTTAAGGCACTGGGTAATGATTTTTCCATAACTGGGTAATCAAAGTTAGCTTGACAGCACCATACAGCTAGCGAGCTCCAAGGAAATTGAAGACACAAAGGAAACTGGGGAAGCCCCCTGCAGATTTCTTAGATCAAATATATGTGTTTGCTTCTTGGGAAGTCTTGTAAAAATCAATATCTTTGTTAGATACGTTTATCACAGCACATGATTTTATAATGGTTAATAATAAGGGAATCAGAGGTGTGCTGATTATTTGCCTTCCTAGGGGTAATTGTCAAACAGCCTTTATGTGCTTTGCAAGGGCTGTAAAGTGGTTTAGCAACAAGTTTAATTCTGAGTTAGTGACACTGTGACTCACTAGGAGGTGGCAATGTATCAGGCTGATGGAATATGTATCACGTCAAAATGTCAGAGATGGTGTCAAACCATAAATAGATGCTTTTAGCAGGTAAAGGCTTGCATTGAAGCTGGTATTTAGAATTGCCTAGAGAGCATTTAAATTTGCACATAATTCTCTGTAATAACTTGCAGAACATTTGTGTAATATATGAATGGCAACGTGCTGGAGACCAAGATTCCCACATATTGGATAGAGAACATGACATTTGAGATTAGTCTTGGTATAAATACATTTACTCCTCCTTGCTTCTCAGAATGTAAAGGTGGGATCTTAGGCATTTTCCAAAACATAGATGACTATACCATAGGTGTTTATTTGGGGGAAAAATGGATGTGTATTTTCAAGTCACACTGAGGAGGTTGGAAAGTGTTAAGGTAAACAGTATTCAGCCTGGAATAAGAAAGGAAAATCAGCTAGGCCAGGCATGGATAATGAATCCCCAAGTGATGGTATGCTCTCGTGACAGTGAAAAGCAGGAAAACAAGTTTGGTGGAACAATTATGATCAGGCATAAAACAGAATGGAAAAAGGAGAAGAGAGGGCAGATCCAAGAGACTGGATCCGGGGTACTCAAGGATCCAGACCTCTCTTAGAGCCAGACGACGGCACTTGCAGAACCAGAACTGGGCATGTCTTCAGGTTAGTGAAATATACTTGGAACCAGATGCCAAAGAGAGGAATGAGATCATTTTTAAAAAGCAAAGAAATCAGGCAAAATCATAGGTGGGAGTTGCAAATGGCTTCTTGGCTTTTTTGTAATTTGAGCTGAACTTTCAAAATTCCCAGCATCAAGCACAGAGCCTGGCACTTGTTTTAATAAAGTTATACTGTGTGGACACATTTCTGAGTGAATGTATCTGTTGTGCAGCTCACACCAGAATTCCAGAATCTTTTTTGATAATTTTACTTGTGTATATTAAGCAGCGTTCTATCTTATACCTGTGAAACTTAGTATAATACCTGGCCAAAAGTGGATTCTCAATAGATGCTGATTGTCTAAGTTGTCACTATTTTAAACTTCAGATAATTGACAGTTAACTATCTGAACTATTACTAATAATATTCCTTCTTCAATCAAAGGGAATTCTGAGATTCCCTATAATCTGAGTGTAGCTGGGCATTTATACTGACTTTTAGAACTATAATTGATACACAGAAGAAAACAGGAATTACCAATGATGATACTACCCATTTTAGGGAAAAGATTTTGCTCTCTACATTTTTTCCTATTGGGTTGCAACAACAAAAGTGAAGTCCAGATTAATCAGTGCCACGGTTGACTGTTCTCATCATGTGCCTCCACTCCAGATGGGCTCCATTTCTATGGTCTAGAAGGCTCTACCATAGCCTTCCATGTCTTTTGAGTTGGAGGCCTATCAAAGCTCAATGCATTTCCCCTCTAGCCACATCTATGTGTATCTATGGGTCAAATATTCCATTAAGAATTTTGGGGCTTGCTGTCACCCTGCAGGCTTCTACTACTACCTCTGCAATGATTCTGTTAATTGTAGTCATGGGCTCACTTTCTCTGCAAGGTACCTTTTATGATAGGCTTATATTATTTGTCTGAATTGCTCAGTTTGGTTTGTCTGAAAGCACAGAGGTAGGCTAAATAAGTATGAATGTCCCTTCCCACCAGAAGGTAATCACAGTAGTGTCAATCTTGTCTGCAGATGATAATAAGATACTGCCAGCAGGGCTTGCACACAGTCACATTATGCTTTCATAGAAGCTTTCTTTATTTAGAGATTATTTGTATTTTTTTCATCTGTCAATTATAAACAGAAGTCATGGTGGACATGGGATATATAGGTTATACAATTATTGAAAAGTTTAGGTATGCTTCCATCATTCTGTCACTTTCTCACATACATAATATAAGCCAATTCAGTACCTCATGGTAGCAAATTGAATGATCAGAACTGTGACAGAATTAGAAATTACCTCTATTAAAAACTTTGCTTGCTTTTCATTCTGTCCTCTTCCCACCCCCAAGAGTTGTTCCTACTTCCATGCATAGTCATTAAATATTCTCAGACTGGAAGATTCTTGAGGATATGATAGTTACTTGTTTGTATTTATGGTTATGGTGCCTTGCGAAAAGGCAAAATTCATCTTGTTTGCTTGAAGGCAAAATAAAATACTCGTTGATTAAATGACTATATCAATGAATAAAAAACAGTAACCTTAGTTTACAAGAAATCTGGAGAGTGTGTGTAAATGTGTGCTTGTGCACACACATTGCATGCATGTGTGTGTTTTAGAGAAGGAGTTGGTTGTAAGGTAGGGCTTGTAGAACATAGAGGCAGAGTCAGCCTGCCATTGGCCAACATCTATTTGAAGAGTTTCAGAAAATCATTCAAGGGCATTTCTTAATCCTAGCTGTACATTAGAATCAGCTAATGTAGTAGGTTAATAGGGCCTCACCCTAAATTCATGTCCACCTGGAACCTCAGATCGTTATGGAAATAGGGTCTTTGCAGATTAGTTAAGGATGTCAAGAAGAAATCATTCTGGATTCAGGGTGAGTCTAAATTCAATGATTGGTCTCTGTATTGGCAGGATTCTCTAGAGAAACTGAATCAGCAGTTATATCTATGGAGATATCCATAGATATAAAATTTATAAAAGTGTCTCATGTAACCATGGGAATGTAGAGTCCAAGGTCTGTAGGGCAGGCTGCAAGCTGGCAACTCTGATGAAGTCCCTCAATGAACTCTTGGGAGAGGCTGGCTGGGCAACCATAGGAATGTAAGGGTCTAAGGTCTGTGGTGTAGGCTGCAAGATGGTAAGTCCAGTGAAGTTCCTCAATGAACTCAGGAGAGACTGGCTGGACAACTGTGGGAATGGAAGAGTCTCAAATCCATAGGGCAAGTTGTGAAGCTGGCAACTCCAATGAAGGTTCTGGATGAACTCCACAGGAGAGGCTCGCTGGCTGAAGCAGGAAGAGTGACTGTCTCTCCTGAATTTTCTTTAAAAGCCTTCTAATGATTAGATTAAGCATCACTCATTGCAGAAGACACTCCCCTTAGCTGATAACAAACACGATCAGCTGTGGATGAAGCCTATTCATCATGATTTAAATCCTCATAGCACTAGACAGGCCAGCACTTGCCCAACCAGACAACCACTTCGGCTGAAGCCAAAGCTAAGAAATTCTTATTTATACAAATCCTTACCTGGCCAAGTTGACACATGAACTTGACCATTACAGTGTCTTTATAAGAAAAAGGAGGCGGAGATTTGGACACAATTAAAGATGGAGGCAGAGATCAGAGTTATACTGCTACAAGCCAAGGAATGAAAAGTGTTGCCAGCAACCAGCAAAAACTAGGAGAGGCATTAAACAGAGTCTTCCTTTAGAGTCTCTGGAAGGAAGCAAACCTACTGACACTCATTTCAGGCTACTGAGCTGCAGAACAGTGATAGAATACATTTCTGTTGTTTTAAGACACCCAATTAGTGATCATTTGTTATGGAAGCCCTGGGAGATTAATGCACCTATAAAGTTATAAAAATATTGATGCTTGGGCTCTTTTCAAGATGAACTAAATCAGGATCTGTGAAGGTGGGTCATGGGACTATAAACTACATATAATGAAGTTTCATCAGAAAAAGCTTTCTTTTTTCTTTTTAAGGCTTAATAGAAGAGAGCTGCACATTAGTTTTAAGCTTATGTTGAGCATAAAATATTATATAATTTAGTTCAGAAAGTTAGAGCATTATCATCCTGATACTTTTGCTTATTTTGGAGGATTTCCTATTCATTTGCCTTATTTTTTCCTAAGCTTATTTTGGCTGCCTGTCTTCATTTTAGAAATCCAAACATTTGCCTTAAGCTACATGTGAATTTAAAAAGCAACAAATGAATTTTAAGTAGGTGAAAACCTCAAAAGAACAAGCTGGCATTGAAGCCAAAGCTAAGAAGTCCTTGTTTATACAGGCTTGGCTCTCTGACCAATTTAGAGAAGGAAGGGGTAGTCGTGTTTACAAGGAACAAAGCTGCTTTGGTAGAAAGAACAGAGAATCCTTCCTAATAAAGCTACTGTTTAGTAATTCAGTTGGTAACCATGATAGCAAGATTTTTGAATCAGTTTGTAAGGAAACATGTTTAAAAAAAAAGTGATCTTGCATACTCCATCCTGTTGCTTCGGCATCTCTGAAACTAGAAGAGAGAGACCACAAGGGTAATTAAATTTGACCACTGGAGGGCATATGTACAAGACAGCTGCTTAAAGTGAAAAGTGCAATGTGCAAATTGGTTTCCAAATATCATCACTTGTTCATCATGTCCCTGCTTTTCAACAGTCATTGTATAATGATGTGTAGAGCTCTAGACTAGAAGTCTGAAAATCTAGATATTGGTACTGGCCTAGCCGTTGATAGGCCATGTGACCTTAAAGAAAAGCACTTATCTCTCTTTGATGATGCTTAGTTGCTTCATTTGCACAAATGCAGTCAGTTATAGTATACTTGTTCATCCAGCTTAACTGGGTTGTTATAGGCAACATATAAAATCACTGACAACACTTTCGAGTTCTTATATGGATCCAATTAAAGAAATCTTTGCTGTAGTAACATGTGCAAGGGCCGGGTGACATTGCAAAGACACAAGGAAAAATATGAGCTGTTCTCTGACTTCCTTCAGGAATTTGCCATTTGGGGAGAGAGATGCACATACTAAAAAAAGTATGACAGGGAAAAGTATTCCAATAAAGTACAAATAAGGTACAGGGGGAACTTAAAGAGGAAGCAATGGACTCTGCTGGGATGGGGGATTGAAGAAAAGGAATGGGCATTGAAGAGGCTTCTTAGGATCCTAGATGCTTGAGCTGAGCTCCAACAGATCAGAGAATTCCAACTGGTAGAGGACACTTGGAAAAAGGATAAATGCATGAAATATACAGAACATTCAAGGGAGTCCTGATAATTTGCTGTGACTGGCATCTGGGGTTCAAATGAGGTAATGATAAGTGAGGGGGTTGAATAGGTAGGTTGAAGCATCAGACTGTGAACTGTTTTGCATATCACACTCTCTGGGTTGGACTGTATTTTGTTGCCAAGAAGAAGATATGGAAGCGTTTTGACAGGAGAATGCCATGATAGAGCTTGTGTATATGAACTATAATGATCCTTTGGGTTTACGAGGACAGACTAACTTTTATTTTCTTCTATCCCTAATTATACTTTGAAGTCCTTAAAATTATGTTTACATTTCATTACAGCTATAACAGGAGCTGAAACACTAGTAGCTTGACTTGGAGTTTAGTGAGCTGAATGATAATTGTGTTCACTTTTTACCACTGATTTAGATATAACCCATTAAAATTTACCAGACACCCAGCATAGCAACAGGCAGGCACAAAGATGCAAAGTCAGTTAACTGATCCAAGTAAGCAGGGGTGAAGAGCAATGCAGTTGAGTGAGATCTCAGGGAGGTCATTTAGAGGAAAAGCTGTTCCACAAGGAGTACACACTCAGCAGAAAACCAGACCTAGAGGTCACCTCCCTCTTAAGCCGGACATTGACCTCTAGCTATAGATTCCAGAATGGTGAATTCCAAATGTCTTTAATCTTGAAACAGGGATGAGAGAAACAAGGACAATAAGCCATTCTGACAATAGTCAGATAAAAAGTCCCTCTGTTCAGAGATAGACATTTCAGTTGTTATGGCCACTTTTTAAGAACACCTGTGAGAATGACTCTGGAGAAATGAAAAAGAGGGTTTTCCACTTGCTTCTACCAATGGCTTTGCCATGAAGGAAGCTTTAAGATGCCAGGAAAAGTTTTTCCCCTGTAGAATTCTAGAGGAATTAGGGGCCTCTTCTTCCTTCTCTTTATGTAAGACTGTGCTGAGGTACTCTAGAAGGAGAACCTAATAGCTTTTTCCTTCAAGTCTCTCCAGGGTCCTAACCCCCTTCAGTGCCATTCAGTTTTCATGTCCTTGATATTTAATTGCAGGATTCTTTACTGCAATGTAGATTTATTTGCTCATTATTCTAAGAGGCCATTCCTAAAAGAGAAATGGTAATTCCTCACTTCTAAGCATATTATCTCACTGTTGAGCTTTCAGTGCTATCATTTTAGCTTTCATATATCTCTTCTCAGGGGTCCCTCTGGCATCTGCAGCCAAGGCCCCATGGGGAAGTAACACCATGGGAGAGGAGAAGCCAGAGACTGCTGAAAAAGGCCAGTCAGATACACATATTAGCAGCCTTATAATTTCTTCCCCTCATATCAAAACAAAGGCAATGGTGGTGCGATGGTGGCTTAGTGGCAGAATTCTCGCCTGTCATGCCAGAGACCTGGGTTCAATTCCCAGTGCCTGCCCCTGCAAAAAAAAAAAGAAAAACAAAGCAAGAAAAAACCAACAAAGGCAAAAGATTGTTCCTTTTAACTCAATTCTCTATATACGCGGGCTGCCTCTTTGGATGGATTGTGATTGAATTTGAGTTGATAGGGATGAGGTGGGGCAGGCATAAGCAACCCCTGCTTTCTAAACTTTCACAAAACAAGTCCAGAGTAATAGCTTCAAATATTTGAGGGTTATGCCATCTATCTTTGAAAATAATGAGCAGTGGACAGACAATATTGGATGCTGAGCTTGAGGAAAATTTATCAAGAGAAAATTAAAGTCCCTAGTCACACCTTCTGGTATAAATTTTTAAAGAGGCCTAGTAAATCCTCTCAAATTAGCTCTTCCAAATCAGAAAAAAAAGGGGAGGGAGATCAGAATCACCCTTCATTTATGCTTACTCTTTGGATATTCAGTTTTTAGATAGATAGATTTACATCTACAAATCCATAAAATTGACTTAGGTGAACTATATGTTTACTCTGCGGAACGTTGGAATTTCACATATAATCAGACATTTACACCTGTGATGGTTTGGCACGGTGTGTGCCCCAGAAAAACATGTTCTTAAAGTTAACCAATTCCTGTGGGTGTGAACCCATGGTAAGTAGGAGCTTTTATGAGGCTGCTTCAGTGAAGTTGTGACCCATGTCAATCAGGCTGGCTCTTAATCCTATCACTGGATTCCTTGATAATAGAATGAAATTCAGACAAAGGAGAGAAAGCCACAGAAGCAAAAAGCTGTAATCAATGTAACCTGGAAGAGAAAGGAGAGACCAGCAGAAGCCACCATGTGCCTTGACATGGCACAGAGGAGCCAAGGATCACTGGCAGCTGGTCTTTGGGAAGAAAGCATCACCTTGATGGTGCTTTGATTTGGACATTTTCCTGGTCTCAAAACCATGAGTTAATACATTTCCATTCTTTAACCTGACCATTTTCATGGTATTTGCTTTGAGCAGCCTAAGAAACTAAAACAACACCCATTGTATGGAATGGAAAGCATATTGGACTGGAAATTAGGAATCTGCATTCTAGACTTGCTTCTGCAGCTAATATATTATGTGATGCTTGGTGAATCATGTAGCTGTTCATGAGGCTACTAGACTAAGTGGTTCTAAATTTTCTTTAAAACTTAGCCTTTTATAACACACATCAGAACTCTACCACTTGAAATTTACTCATTTGGTTTATTTCTGTTAACCTGAAAGATGTAGATCTCTCATCTACTTTACAGTGTCTTATTTATGCATTTCTGGTAATAATTATATGATGGTCTGGCATACCAGTATTGCTTATTTGAGATGAGAGTAGGGAAACTTGCAGCAAAAAGACAAGGTGAGGGTCTCAAGCGCAAATACCGACCCCTTAATTTGGTGAAATATTTGGTCATTTGGTCAGATTAAGCTCTATTTTGCCATTTTTCTAATTTGTCAAGATGGTTCTGAAATCTCATACCCTCTATATTGCTAGAGACATAACAGATTTTGTAGGTGCTTGAAAAACATAGTAAGTTTCTATGCTGGTTTGAAAGTACAGAAAAGCCATGTTTTGAATCCTGATTTAATCTCATGGAGGCAGTTGTTTCTTTTAATCCTGATTCAATATTGTAGGGAGAAACCTTTAATTAGATTATCTCCAGGGAGATGTGACTCCACCCAGTCTGGGTGGGTCTAGATTAGTTTACTAGGATCCTTTAAAAGAGGAAACATTTTGGAGAGAGTTAGAAAATATAAAAGCCTCAGAACCTACAGAAAGGACAGAGCCAACAGAAACTGCACAGCAGAGCTGGCAAAGATGCCAACACTGAGAGAGCAGAGACACAGATGTTTGGAGATACCTGGAGCCCAGCAGATGTTGCCATGACATGTTAAACAAGCCAGAAGCTGGAGAGAGACAAGGGAAGCCAAGAGATGAAACCAGTACTGGAGAAACATAATGAGGAGCCTCCACAGGACATGAGGCTGAAAGCAATGGAGCTCAGAAGCAAGGGACAAGCAGATGCCAGCCACATGACTTCCCATCTGACAGAGCAGTACCAGACCCATTGGCCTTCCTTGAATTAAAGTATCTTTCCCTGGATACCTTAGTTTGGACATTTTTATAGGCTTAGAACTGTAAACTTATAACTTATTAAACTCCCCTTTCAAAAAGCCATTCCAGTTCTGGTATATTGCATTATGGCAGCTTGAAAACTAACATAGTTAGCAACTGACTTCAGTGACATTTCAATTAAACTTGACTTGCCTCTAATTGCCTTCTTAAGGTAGAACTTGAAAAATCACATGGGTTATTGATCTTGATTTTTCTCTCTCTTTGGAATGATTAGGCTCTAAGATGTGAATTTGCTTTATTTTCAAATAAATTTCAAAATGACAGAAAATGTAAAATATACTAGACACTTGAATGATGCTATAAAGAATACTCAGGAGATACTGGAAAAAATAGTTTCAAATGCAATTATTTACATAAAAGTTGAGCTTAAGATTTAAGAAAACCCTTTAGTAAGAGAAAATATGTAAGAATTTTTTTTAAAAGGAAATTTAAAAAGTGAAAGAAAGAAAAGCAGACCAGGACTTCTGTTGACAAGAGTCATAAAATCATGATGTCATCATAGGGCTGCACTGGGCCATCTTCTATACTGGCGTCTGGATGAAGGTGGGCAGTTCAGGGTCTCTATTTTGAGATTTCATTTAAGCAAACCAATGCAGTCAAAAATTAAAATAGCTTGGGGAGGAAAGAGGGAATTCCTTTCCTTAAAGTAAAGGCTGACTTGCTGTAGGCTAATAGTAAAATGATTTTTCAATTTAATTTATGTGTGATAACTAATGTTTACACCTTTCATATAGAGGAAATAGAAGATATTCATTGCTCAATTCTTAGTAATTGAATTTTAAAATGATGGCTATTGGATAAAGGCAGAGAAGCAAAGGGTGGCAGGGACCAAATTCCAAGTAGCACTGAGCAAATAGACCCTAGTGATAAAAAGCACAGAGGAAATGTCTTAAGCTTGTAAAATGTTGCTTCCTTTTTTTTCTTTTCCACCCACACCACTTTAGCCGTATGTCTGTCCTTTACCTGGCAGTCTAATTAGAGTTGGTCTCTTCTTTAAGTCATATTTGTCAAATCATGGCTAAGCATAAATTAAAAACAGAACTCTTATATTTCACAATGCTTACTTCTCTCTGAGCTATCAAAACAAACAGTCCTCTAGATTATTAACCCTCAAAAATAGTCTTGGTAGTTCTTTATTTTCTTTTCCAATGGGAATAACAGACATAAGGTAGGAAATTCTAACATTCTGGTACTTTACCTCATCTTTGGCACAATTTCTTGATACAGCTCACCTGCTATGACTTCATTCTAATCTTTTAAATGGATGTTTATGTTTTACCGTCCAAAAGATTCAAACATGCTGAGCAACAGGCATCTCAGAATGAAATTGTCCTTCTCAGAGCTATAGTGGCAGGAATGTCTCTCTTGGAGTTTGGGGCAGGGTAGGAGGGATGCCTGAGAGAAACAGATTTTCCTTCTCATCTATGAAGACTTCCTCGTTATTTTATCCTATCAAAGACGTATTTTGAAATTCTTTTAGGAATGAAACAGAAAAGGAAGGAATGTTGACAGGCAAGCAGATAAGAGAAGACTACATAACTTCTTCACGTATGAGTTCTGACTACATAATTTTTTCATATATGAGCCCCAGCTAGCCTGCTACTGGGCATAATTCTAGACCACTTTGGAACTAGGAATATGTGAGGGTCACTAAGCACTGGGAGCTAGTAGTTACAGTAACTGCTATTGTACAGAACTTGCCTGACATCATCATTGGGCCACCATGGCCTGCCATGAATTTATGGACCAATACAGAGCAAAATGACTGAAATGAACCCAGGGCCAAATATTTGGCCCAGCAATATGAGAGCTCCTCATTACAAATTGGGTTGTTGAGGAGGTATTTTCCAGAATAAGGTAAAGTGGTCATCACCATGAGAAACCCCTAAAATCAGTAGATGGAGAGAATGGCTTCATTCTGGTTCCCTCTTCCATGCAGTGCCCAAGTGCTGCTGTTCTTTCGGGTTGGTTGCTGTTGGTCTCCAAAGATGGAAATGACTGTAGGTCCAGAAGGAAGGAGAGGGCACAGAGCATTTCTTTTTTGGGGGGAAAATGTTCTGCGAGTAAAATGTCATGTTAAGAACTGGCATGTTTCCCCTTGTTTCTCAGATGTCACTTCTCTAGTAAACTTTGTTCAGCTGGCTCTTCTGAGTCCCCTCTGACCTTGAGAGATGTGAGCTGAGGATGTATGAATTCTCCTGGTACATCTCACTTGGACTCCTGCACAGATGCACCCTCTGGCTGGCTTCTGCCCTTTGTCTCTTGTCCTTATTTTCACAGACCACATACAGTGTGTTATACGTACACTGCTGTTATGATGTCAAGCTTCATGCAGGGCCCAGAGGGTTTGTTCAGGGCACCCCTGTGCCTGCCAACTCGGTTATTTTCTCTAAGTACTAGCTTCCCAGCAGATCCTGTAGATATCACTAGGATCTTTTCGTGAAACTCAGATAAACTGTCAATAATTCCCTTGGGCAGGGTCATGACCGTGGGTGAGAAGCATGGAGTATTCCTCATTCCAGAAATTCTTTACCTGATAGATTTCTTCAAATGTCCTAGTCCCTCTTTAGCATTAAGTAAGACATTTAGGGAGGCACATTAACTCTTTCAGACCGCTAGGGAAGCATCTAGGGCATGGCTGCTTGCAGTAACAAAGTCAATGTAGACAGATGGGAGGTGTATGCTGATTTGCATCAGTAAAACCCGCAATGCTACTCTAGAGACCTGAAAGTGTTGAATGACTTTCCCTAAGTAGCTAACTTAGTACTAGGGTGTGACTTAGCCTTATGGAATGTTGGTTTATTGTGATATTAGGAAGAAACAATTAAAGCCTTCTTTTCTCATCAGTAAATCAAGGGTAAAAATACTGTCCTTTCCTTCAGAAATACTATGCGCACAACCAGAAAAACAAACAGCAAATAAAAACAGTAGACAAACACCCTGCAAACACCAGTACATGGAAATGCATTGTCCACCCAGAGCACCCAGAAAGGCATCCCACTAAAGCCATGGCCCACCCTGGCAGAGCACACCACCATTTCTGCTTCTGTTAAATGCTGTTAGTATTTCTACTGAGTATTGCACAGTACCATTTCTGCTTCTGCTAAATACTAAGGATCATTTTTAAAGTTATATATAAGGCATGGAGAATCATGATGTAATGAACTGCTGTGCATCTACCTAATTTCAGGAAAAAGAACTTCAGCATTACCTCTGAAGCCTCCTAAGTGTCCCCACCCCCACCCCCACCCCTTTTCCTTGTGACTCACAAGAAATTGTTCTCCCGGCTTTGGAGTTTATCATTCTCTTGATTTTCTCTATAGTTTGCCACATGTTGTCACCCTAAACCATTTAATTGGTTAGCTTTTGTGTGTTTTTGAGTTTTCTATAAATGGAATTGCACTGTATAATTCATATTAAATTATAAGAATAAGCTTCATCAATCTGCTGAATAAAAACATTGGACAGAGCCAATTGTTACAGAAATATTTGAGTTTTTCTGAATTCTACAAATTAAAAAATGGGTCAAGAGCCAGAAACACTAAAAATATTAATAAAACAATAAAAACCTCAGAGAATTCTTAATCCTCTAATTCTCACTGTTGCTATAAATTCTTCAAGCATACATCATTCCCTGACCTTGAATTTCTGCTTCAAGTGTACTCAGCGTTCCCACTGGTAGAGGACTGCAAATATTACAGGCACTCAAGCTTTTCTTTCACTTTATATTTTAAAAGAAAAAATAGTGACATATTAAGCAAATCGATAATTCCCCTTTCTTTTAATTAGATTCCAATATTTTCCCCATGCAGCCATACAATTGGCACTGTGATGAAGAAAGTCTAATAGCAATTCTAGTTTTCTATTTCACTGAGGCTCAACTGTCAAATCTTTGTTGATGGCACAGAATAATTCAAATTAGAGAGGTCTAAAGAGGATTAAGAAGGACTCCAGAAGTAGCAGCAAGACTTGTTAATTAGGCTGGGATATAGCAGGTGGGAGGTAACACAGATGAGTGCAAAGCCCAAGGCTAGACCTTGGAAGGAGAGATTTCCTTGGCAACTCTGATGGGTCAGTGGTTAGTTCCTGGCTGCTTACTAGGTGCCCACACCCTGAGGTTTTCTAATCAAAAGGTATTATGATATTCATAAGATATTCCTTAGAGGATGTAGAAATAATTTCATACTTTTAGAACATTTCCTGCTTCCTCCCTACCATAACTCCACCAAACCTAAAACAGCACTCCAAATGCTCTTGGGGTATTGTCAGATAACAGGTATTTTATTTTCATATTTTGGCTCTCGAAACATATCCTCAACTTTCATCACCAGGCAGTTGGATGGTCTTCTTAGCACTAGTTACCAAAGAATTATTCTACAAATTTAAACGTGCTGGAGCAAAATATGAACATATATTCCTTGAGATTACAGTCTCGTATTACATCTTTAGATTTAATATTGTAATTAGAATATAACACAGATTGGGTGGTGATATTTATGGAAATCATCAACTCTAGAGTGAGAACAATATCTCCAGTGTCCCCCAGAATGTTTTTAGAGTGTGTATGTAAAAAGAATACTATTATGTATTTTTATTTCAGGTGCCATGTAACTGTTTTCTTTAGTTGTTCAATCTATTAAATTTTATGCAGCTTCCTTCATATCTCTAGAGTATCCCAGCTGGAAGTCAAATGCACATATTTCTTGCAACTATAACCAGAGAGATTCATACCTATTGTTAGGCGGCAATTAGCAACCTCTGCAAAAGAAAAAAAATCCCATATTTTCTGCAGCATAATACCTTGAAGACTAATTAGAATATTCTTATTATAGCTGCTTTACTAGCTACTTGGTGAAATTTATAACTGACATTAAGTGCATAACTTTAGAGTTGCACATGTGTTTGCTTTGCTGAGCTCATCATTACCTGATTAGAATAATCAGATGAGCAAATTTACAAACACAGTAGATAATAGGACTAAAATCCACTCAAGTTAACATCTCTTAAAAGAGAATTTTTCCAAAAGGAGACCTAAATCTGCTTGGCAGAACAAAATCTCTTTTAATGGTTGCCTGAATGGCATAAAATTTTATAATGAAAAGTGGAAACCATGTACAAAATACGATTGAAACTTTACTTAGAGACATATGAAAGCAAAGATAATTTTTTCATTGTGCTATCATGAATCCTCTTTCCTAGACTTTAAAACTAAAGGTTAGATTTCTGTGTATGGAAGAATTTTAATGACAGTTACAGTTATTGGAGCTTTAGGATGTGGAATGATCTTGTGAGATGGTTTCTTCTGCAAATGGTTTCTGTCCTGAAACTTTAAGGATCGACATTAGTTAAAACCTGATCCTGGGATCTGCAGGCCTGACCCTCTTGGTCTTGGGGTATGAAGTGAAAACTAAGACTGATTCTGGATCACCTTTGAGGTTCATTTGGATTGCAAGACTGGTGTGAGGTACAGAATTAAACTGACTTTCCTCCATAGCCCTCCAAATCAAACAATCTAAGTGTATGGGACACAGGATTCATCCAGTGTTTTACTATTGGATTTCACTCTTCTACATGGTACCTTCTTGGGTTTGGCCAGATCTTGCCCTCCCCTTGGGTTGCCCTCTGATCAGTTTCCAGTGGACTTTCCAATATTAGAAATCATCTCTCTCAATGCAAAAGTTGTTTTTATACTGTTGGTGAAAATAATCCAAATGAATCAGATGTTGTTTATGGAGAAACAAGAGAGTACAATTAAATTATACTTTAAAGATGCAAAGGTTTTGGTTAGGGTTGAACACTCATTTTTAAGATTAAGAGGTTATTGCACATTTTAGGAGTAAAAGAATATTTATGAGTATGAATCTATTCCATATCGTTAAAATGGTTTATAGCCCTGGATCTCTTGATTTGACATCAGGTCTATAAAGTGTTACTGAGGGTGTGTAAGGTGACTCGTGATTAAATGGCATAATCACTGTTACTTTAGGGTCAGCAAATCCAAGGGTTCTGAAAGCTGAGGGACCCAAGATGAGCATTTCAGTTACATGAAGAATAATTTTTCAATTTCTATTGTATAATTGACACGAATCAGTCAATACTTTTAGGTTGCTAACCCTGAGAAAGCTATGAAATCTTTTTTTCCCCTTTCATTAAAAAAAAAAAGTGTGTGGATAAATATAACCAAAATGAACATATTTATCCACAAAAAGAAATCATGGGGCTGGATCAATGTTTCCCAAATTTGCTAGATTAGGATGTTTGTTAAGAATACAGGTCCTCTGGCTCTTCCATTACGATTCTGATCTAATAGTTTGGATTGGAAATAGAATCTTTTTAACAAGTTCCCCAGCAACCTTAACACAAATAAGAACCAAATTTTTTCTTGATTGGTAAACAGATTGACAGAAAAAAACTTGGTAGAGTAGACTTGAGAGGAAAAAGATTTTTAAAAATCCAGACAGCAGGGGACGTCTAAAGTGCTACAGAGATTCTGTTGCCCAAACTATCCACCCAGTTACCATGACAACCTTCATATACCCTATATTGTAGAGAAAATTAGATATTAACCTGGATAGGCCTTTGGAGAGAGGAAGAACTTTTAGAGAGAAATGCTGATTTAGGCTATTTCGTGGGCCACACGCACAATGTTCTAATCAGTTTGTAGAGTGGTGAACCTTACTAAGATCTAAAATCTCTTGCTTTTTCCACGAGGAGTCATGTGAAATCACCGTGAGAGAAAATTAGGGCTAGAGTGAGATCTCTTAGTTCAAAGCCCCTTGGGTTAGTTACTGCTCTCTGTTTCCATCAAAGCCAACATGTTAGAACACTCAAGGAACAGTGAATGCTGCCTCTGTTCAGAGGATGTGTTTTGACATTCATGGTATGGGACAGGGTTGTGGTAGATTGCATTTATTTATACAACAATTTGGTTTTGACCTGCATGTTGAGTTCTTGGTAAACTTCAGGCACTGATTTGTGGAGTCATTATTTTCACATGTGAAATCTCGCTGGCCCTTGGTAAGATGATGAGGGTTTTAAAATAGGGAACGGAACAATCCTAAACATCAGTCTTGCAGAGTTTTAGAAGTAAAAGAGGTGGGAGGGCGCATAGTCCAAACTCTGTATTTTAAATATGAGGAGATCAAAGCCCAGAGAATGTAAATAACTTTCCCAAAGTGCAAAGACTGGCAGACTCTTCATTCCAAACGCAGTCCTCATTATACTACTCAAGCTGCTTCCCACTTTATTTTCTGTACACAGAATCCTTTTTATGATTTCTGTGCACTGAGAAATATACAGTCCGAAAAACAATTCACTTTTTCTCTTTATTTGACGAGGTAAGCAGCCATTCGCTGTTAGAGGTTGGTAGAGGCCTGCTGCTTTGTCCTAAAGGACATGGGCTTAGGACTCTGCCCTTGCTTTGCTAGGTGAGAAAGCCTTCTACATTCTATCATGAAGCAAATGACACAGGGTAACAACTCTAAGAAATAGGCTGCCACATATGGATGTATTAGCAAGGCTAGTGTATTTATACACTAGAATCAGTTATATAGCAACACATATTTTGATCTAATTTCCAAAAGTATTGGCTCTCACACATCCCTTTATGAAAAAGGATGCTACTGTTTTCTCTTATTTTGGAAAATGATAAGCTCTTTTTTATTAGAATTAAAATGAGATAGAGTGGATCATTTTTTGGGGGGGCACTCACAATTCAACTGTACCGATGAGACTATCAAACAAGCTATTGCAAAAATGGCAATTAATCAAGTGTTAGAAAGCAACATAATCTGGAAAGAGAAGAGGTTTGGAAGAGGATCCATATATTGTTCTGAGTAATAGGATAACAGGAAGCATTTGCTTCTGGTCTGGCTGCCTGAGACACCCAAAGTTGAGCCCTAGAACTCTGGCAATGAATCCTGACAGCAAAATGGGGCCCAAGGAAAAAGATGACTGCCTGGGAAGGATTTCTTGTACCTTGATAGCTGATACATTTCATAATTAATAATGTCCATGATGCACTTTTATGATCCTCAACTTCAGTAGAAACCTATTACATGCTTTAGTAGAATTATATTAGTTAGGTCATAGTATTCATTTTTTTTTTACATGGGCAGGCACTGGGAATTGAACCTGGGTCCTCTGGCATGGCAGGCAAGTGTTCTTGCCTGCTGAGCCACCGTGGCCCGCCCCATAGTGTTCATTTTTGGGGGCCAAATAATGTAAAGAAAACCAACCATATCAGGAGTGGTAATAACATGTTCAATGGTGTGCTGGTTTAAAAGGATTTATGCACCCTAGAAAAGCCATGTTTTAATCCTAATCCCATTTTGTAAAGGCAGCCATTTCTTCTAATCCCTATTCAGTACTGTATGTTTGAAACAGTAATTAGACCATCTCCCTGGAGATGTGACTCAATCAAGAGTGGTTGTTAAACTGGATTAGGTGGAGGTGTGTTTCCACCCATTCCAGGTGGGTCTTTATTAGTTTACTGGAATCCTATAAAAGAGGAAGCATTTTGGAGAAAGTGGGAGATTCAGAGAGTACAGAGAATGACAGAGTCATGAGAAAGCCACAACAGAGAATGCCACAGAAGCACGAAGCAGAGAATCCATCAGCCAGTGACTTTTGGACATGAAGAAGGAAAACGTCTCCCAGGGACCTGGAGGGGAAGCTAGCAGATGATGCCATAGTCGCCATGTGACATTCCAGCCGAGAGAGAAACTCTGACCATGTTCGTCATGTGCCTTTCCAGATGAGAGAGACACCCTGAACTTCATCGGCCTTCTTGAATCAAGGCACCTTTCCTTGGATGCCTTAGATTGGACATTTCTATAGACTTTAATTGGGACATTTCCATGGCCTAAAAGTTGTTAACTTGCAACTTATTAAATTCCCTCCTTTTAAAAGCCATTCCATTTCTGGTATATTGCATTCTGGCAGCTGACAAGCTAGAACAAATGGCGAGTGTTCAAAGTGTGGAAGGGGAGAGAGAAGTGACCTCTAGAAGAACATATGTTCTCTCTTCACCTTTTTGGGAATCATTGAGAATATTGGGAACACAGGTGAACTCCCTACTGTAGTGTATCTTGGGGATTGCAGTACTTTATTTTATATTAATGGAAAAGGTGGGCCTTTTCCCAAAGGCTGGGAACTTTGGAGACACTATGGTTCCAGTGCCATGAATACATCCTTGCACCACTGGAGGTGTGTATGTACATCTTGTTTTCTCTGAATGAGGCTGGGAATTAAGGGAGGAGGACATGGTGAAGAAACATAACTACCTGGTATGGAGGCTAAAACTTCCAAATGAACTGATTAATCCATGAGAATGAGCCCTAACTATCCTTGTTTTCTGGAACCTTCCATTCTACATCTAGCTAGCTCTCTCAGGATCAGTGCTCAGGCTGTAATAAAGTAATTCCTTACATTTTAAAGGTTTGTGGGTGGGTTGAGTTTACATAGATGATTCATAAGTGGAAAAGGTGTGGAATAGACCATTTGGCAAAAACATATCCTCAAGGCTACAGCTTAAAAAAGCAACACTTTCAACATCTAGGTATTGTTATAGTTAGGACAGTGTCCAGGGAAGGTATCCATTTATTTGGATAAGAACTTAGATTTCTCTTATAAAAGTGGCTCATTAAAGTTGACTCCTGTGGCTTTTCCTTTCTTTACCACAAATGCAATTTTAATGTCTGGAGAGCTTCCTGTTGAAGAAGAAAATTCATAAAAATCCAGAAGCAGAGTTTGTGGAATTTCCCACTCAGAATTAAAAATGCATATAAAAGAAGGAGGACTAACAGAGGGTTGGTAATAAAAGGATCACAAATGGATTGTAAAGGATGTCCCCATGTCATCAAACTATAATAGACATCATGGGGTGGCTTCATGGGCCACAAATCAGAAAAGCCCTGAGCTGGCACCTAATGAGTCCACTCAGACATCACACTCAAGAAAGATAGTACAGCTGTGAATTAATTTCACAATGTGAATGAAGTGTTGTTTATCACCTCATCTTCCTCAACTTTTTGACAGCATGGATGCATTGTTACCTAGTGTGTCACTGGGATTTCACTCCCAAATCAGGCAATTATCTTTCAGCCAAGCATGATGAAGCACCCATGGGGAAACAAAAATAAAAAAGAAACACAGAGATTCATCATAACAAAACAACAGATGAATATTTAAACTAATTTAAGTATGACCAATGAGCTGCATAAACTGTTATCATTAATCACTCTGGCATCTACGAACATGCTATCTGGACTAAAAATTATGCCATTAAAATACTGTAAAACGTAGTCACTGTGCATCTCCTTCTGCTAAACATGGTTAATATTGATTATTCCCAAGTTGATGATGTATTTTGTGCACTGCTCATGAGACTTTTGTCTCCTCTCATCACCTTTGAATAGGAAAACAGTGGGGGTTTCTGTATTGGGAATGGGTAATTTCAAAGGAACCCTGGAGCTGAAATTTAATTCTGAGTGACTTGATCAGCTTTCTCTCATCATTACATTAATTGTTATGGCAGTGCTGTGTGATGATGATGATGGCAGGGATGGGGATTGCTACGAAAGGACCCAGCAGAAGTCATAGAACACAATATTCCCAAGCGATTACTGCGCGTGGGATATTTAACGGTGCAGCATAGATGGTGTTATGGTGCTACACACTTCCAGGGAACCTGTTTAAGTTTCAGATTTTGAACCTGAAGACTCTCTTCCCAACAATAGGGCTTTTAAAGGTCTGTTCCCATCATTGTTGTTTCTATAAGCCCTCAGGGGCTCAGGTGAAAGCCTCAGGCATCCATTTGCATAGTTAATTTAATAGACTAAAACTTTCTTTAAGTAGTAATAAAGGTGAAGAAGGAGGAGAAGGAAGAAGAGGAATAACACCAGCCAAGCCCCAGACAGAACCAGCACGGAGCACACTGACAGGACTCAAGTATCACCATATCCACAGTCATTAAGGTTATTATCTACTCTGTAGGGAGAAGCAGCACTGGATATCCTCTACAGCTTCTTGTATACAACTCTATGGTTAGTTGTATGTAGCTCTTATTTCATATTATGTGCAATGTCATTTTCAAAATCTCTTGTTGTTGTCATCATAAAGCCTGATTTAATGACCTCTCGTAACATGTTCACCTATTAATTCTTGGATCAGCTCGGGGTAGAAGCAGAAGAAAAGAAACACTCAGGGAGAGCTGCAAGAATGGAAAGTTGGCATGGAGGAAGGAGAGCAAGGGAAGTCATACTTGAAGCCTGGTGGCACAGAACAATATTCTTTTCTTCTATGCCCATCCTTCCCACTCACAAAGGAGATGAAGGCAGTGAAGTATCGCACTTGTGACAACAGTGGGTGTGAAAAAGCCAGAGCAGATCTACAACATCTGATTTTATTCTCCATCCTAACCCCACCCTGCACCATTTGACTATACAGTTTTGGAACCATCACCTGGGTCTTTGGGGAAGATTTTCCTGACTTCCTAGGTCTGTATCAAGGGTCCTTCTTTGTGAGTCCCCATCTATTCCCCAACTATACTGTAAACCCTCTGAGGACCCACAGTAACTTTCTAAAGCACCATCATATCCCTGGGGCTAGCTCACTGATAAGTAGAGATGTTCAAAAATATCTGTTCATTTGGACTAAAATGAGGCCCTTGGTTATTCACAATGTGTTACCTACTGCCACTGGCCTCCTAGAATATCCCCCCCACCCCCACCCCATTTATAGGATTCAGCCTTACTGGGTACCACTTCTAAAATGCCTTCTCTGATGGCTTACCTCTCAGACAGATCTGACCATGATCTTCTTGGAGCTTCTGGTACTAGCTTCCATCATAGCACATCTCATATTTTATTTTACTTATTTGTTTAAAACCGTCAATTACTTGTAATCAACAAGCACCTTTAGGGTAGAGACCAAACCTTATTGTTCTGTTTTTGGTCCCGAACAACTAGGAGACTCACTGGCACAAAATGGGTGTTTCATGTATGTTTGATAAATTTCATCGAGTTGACATGCAGGAGACTAAGTCTAAAATAAATCATCTTGCCTTGAATCTGAAACTACTTATCTAAACATCTTGGAATTATTTTCTTTCTGGCTTTTTTTCCTATGAAATAATACAGAGAACAGAGAAATAACAAAAGAGATCATTGAAAATGTGATGTGTTTCAACACGGGCACAAAGTTGAGAAGAAGAAATACAAGAAATTATTCAATAACCCGATTGTTCTAGTTTGCTAGCTGCCAGAATGCAATATACTAGAAACAGAATGGCTTTTAAAAAGGGGAATTTAATAAGTTGCTAGTTTACAGTTCTCAGGCCAAGAAAATGTCCCAATTACAACAAGTCTATAGAAATGTCCAATCAAAGGCATCCAGGGAAAGATACCTTGGTTCAACAAGGCTGATGAAGTTCAGGGTTTCTCTTCAAGTGAGAAGGCACATGGTGAACACAGTCACATTTTCTCTCTCATCTGGAAAGGCACATGGCAAACACAGTCAGGGTTCCTCTCTCATCTGGAAGGGCACGTGGCAAACATGGTGTCATCTGCTAGCTTCTTCTCCTGGCTTCCTGTTTCATGAAGCTCCCTGGGAGACATTTTCCTTCTTCATCTCCAAAAGTCTCTGGCTTGTGGACTTTGCCTCTCATGGTTATGTTGTTCTTCTCTGCTCTCTCTGAATCTCTCATTCTCCAAAATGTTTCCTCTTTTATAGGACTCCAATAAATCATTCAAGACCCATGCAAATGGGTGGAGACATGTCTTCCCCTAATCCAGTTTAACAACCACTCTCGACTAAATCACATCATCCAGGGAGATGATCTGATTGCAGTATCAAACATACAGTATTGAATAGGGATTCTTCTACCTTTATGAAATGGGATTTTGATTAAAATATGGCTTTTCTAGGGGGCATACTTCCTTCAAACCAGCACATCGTTCAATGATTGATGTTCTTGGTGCAAAGTGGCAGGTGGCACCTGGTTCTTAGGAGGTGCCTAACATTCCCCCCCATTCTAGTATTTGATCTTTCCAGTTTATCTTTAATTGTGGTAGTATTCAGTCATACTAGGCTTCTCTCTCACACTCACCTTAGGAGACAAACACATTG
Source organism: Tamandua tetradactyla (assembly GCF_023851605.1). Lineage (NCBI taxonomy): Eukaryota > Metazoa > Chordata > Mammalia > Pilosa > Myrmecophagidae > Tamandua > Tamandua tetradactyla. The sequence goes on along the minus strand of NC_135327.1, from coordinate 192,158,845 downwards.
TGTGTTACAGCAAAGTCATTTAAAGGAAGTTAACTAAAGGTGTTTATTGTGAGAAAAAAAAGGGAAAATAGTTGCTGTAGCTTAAGCCAGATTCTGTGGTTTTAAGGCAAATAATAAATACATCAAAAGAAAAAATATTAGTTTATTGAAACTGTGGGGTACACAATCATAAAACTCACTTCTTCCTTAATCACTTAGTCCCTCCAAGGTAAAATAAATAAGTGAATGAAACTAACGAATGCCTTAAACTATATTTCCTGACAAAAATAAATATGTATTCTCATGAAAGATGATTTATCCATAGGGAATGGGTATGATAGTGAAAGTCCCAAGGTCCAGTTATTTATCATCACAAATCACAACTTGTACTTTTATTTTGTTCTTTGATATATTTTGGGGGAAATATGCCTGCCTGGTCTACCCAAATGTATAGTAAACTTGAAAATGTAGTTAATCTGTGACTACTGATAAAACTAAGATGAATTACTCTTGCTTTGTTTTGCCTTGGAAATGATGCAGGCCATAAAGTTAGTGTGCACCCAATCCAGGATATAGAACTTTCTTTCCTTTTCATCATTTCAGCGTGCAAGGTGCTGGTGAAAGTTGAAAGAAGAATAAAAGCAGTCTCTGACTTCTAGGAATATATAATTCAACATGGGAGACAGACAGACATACTACTAATAATAACATAACCCTCAACCTCATGAGTGTTAAAGACAGAAGCACTGGCCTTTGGTTTTTGATTGCTCAGAAAAATAAACAACAGTTTGAATGAGAGCCATCAAAATCAGGTTTCCAAGAATCATAGGATTTCAGTAGGTGAGAAGAGGAAACAGCATTCCATATCTGCAAGTGGAAAAGTTTCTGGCCTGCTGCAGGTATATAACTTTGGTTCAGATCCTGGGCCCCCAAAGAGAGAGAATTCCTAGTGTAACACTGGGCTACAACCCCTGAGGATTCCAGGGGACAATGGCCCAGGGTGATTTAGGGCCATGTCGACAGAGATTTGGATGCCATGCCAAAGAAAAGGTCTTGGCAATTCTTTTAAAAACTATTTTCACACCAATAAAAGATCTACCAATGCACCAAAATGCATTTTTAAATCTAGGGTGCTGCAAACAGCACCAGGGTGAGAGGAAGGCAAGGTGGAAAACCAAGAGAGGACAGACATTCGCCACTAAAACAATAATAAATATTTCAAATGGTAATTTCATAAAACTATACGATTGGAAGTGGCCTTGAGTTCAGGGGTCTTCAAATTTCTGTAAGCTCTGGACCAATTTAGAAGGAAAAGTACACTGCGACTCATTTCTCACAACTTTCGGTGCAGGAACAAAATGAAACAAACAAACAAAGCTCCATCAGATACAAGACCAGTTACTGACAAAACATGATGAGGTTCCGTCTGACATTGTTTTGTTGTTTGGGTCAGATACTTTTCATGCCAAAAATGGAAGTATGTGTCAAAAGTTCCATGACAAAGGTCTATGATGGAAACCACCTTAGAAGTTGTTCCTAGATACCAGTAGTCCTTGATCTTGGTCACTGTACCCTAGAGAGTGAAAAGACACCTCAGGTTTCCTATTCCAATGTACCCTGAATGGTTGATATGGTCTCAAATACAACTTAAATTCCTCAAACTCTCACATCTTCTCATTTTCAATTTTGTTCCTTGTTTCATGTAATTCTAGCTCATTGTGTGTTTTTTTTCCCCTAGCTGTTAGTACTTGGTTCTTGAAATATTTTTGAAAATTCAACAACATCCTTATATTTATTGTCATCCTTTAGAAATGAATTTTCTGCCCCTAGCACATATAATCACTTGAGTCTCTCTTATAACCATAAATATTACAAATAAATAAACTGACATTAAGAAATTAGGGGAACTTGACCATTTATACCATCAGATCATATTTACAGAGTCCTTAAAAAGTATCTGGTACTAACAGCTCAATAAATCAATAGTTAGCAGCAGTTTCAATTAGGAATTGGGTCTCTTGCAGATATTCATAAAGCCAAAGAGATTAGATGTGAGACTGGAGTCAGAAATTGCAGGTACCAATCATGTTATTTTTCTCAATATGATGAAAACCACAGTTTCTAGGGAGCAGCCCGAGCTCCTGTGATGTTCTGAAAGAGTTCTCGGGATCTGTGTGCATTTGTGAATGTTTTTCCCTTTCTAACTTTGCAGTGAGTTTTAATAGGAGACTTTATGTCTCATGAAATCTTCAACAGGAAGATTAAAAATGTCTGTCTGTGCCATTAACCAATATCAAAATCAAAAAGCTTGGGCAAGTAGAATTGTGGTCAAATTATTTTGACCAGGCATTCTTTTACTTGAACTGGAACAAGATTTTTCACAAATATGATGCTTCTCTGGAAGGGGGTTAAAAGGGCTACAATTTATATCTTTCACTAGAGTACACGATACCCCTCTAATGTAGATAGAAATTTCTCCTGAACCTCTACAGCGGAAAGTCAGGGTAACACGCTTTTCCTACTGAATAGTGTCACGATGGGTTAAGAATCTAAACAAGAACATGCACACAGAGCAGATGTTAGCCAAGTTTTATGGTTTATGGAACCAACATAAGATTTCATTTTAATTCATATGACAAATCTTTTAATATTGCCTTTCTCTTTACTATCAATTTTTAACATAAGCAGCCTCCATGTGTTAATAGATATGACAGCGTTTAACAACACAAAGGGCCATATCAATATAAAGCATTATTATTGCCTCTATGATATCTGTTTCACTTTCAAATATTCATTAAGATATAGTTTCTTTGTTTCCAAAATGAACTTTACTAATAGCAGTTATTTTTATACTGTATCCATAGATCTTTGCAAGGATTTAATTGCTTAGGAAAAATGTCCATTTCCCTTTTGCATGTTTCAGTGATCAAGCTGGGCAGCCACATGCAGATGGGAAGTGTAGACAGTGCATTTAGGGTAGGACTGCCTGCTGAACTCGTGCTGTCAGTTTAATTTATTCCAACCATCTATCAAGAGATCTCGTATTTTGTGTCTTGGCATTATTACAATGCATGATAGATGAATTGGGTTTGAGGAACTATCCTTCCTGAATATTTCTCTTCAAATCCAAAATGAATAAAACTTGTCATTTTGGAGAATATTGGAAAGGGGGTGCTCTGTTCTTAACATATATTAATCAAGAGAAACCTGAATAAGTTGACAGATTTGCTGAACGAAAGGATGGACTAATATTCCAGAAATATTCCTTGTTAGATATCTCCCATTCAAATGCTACGATTAGGATGTAAGAGTATTAAAAAACATATGTACTAATGAAAATATGCCCTCTTACTTGACAATCAGAAATTTCCCTGCTAAAATGTGAACTGGGTACCACGAATATAGTAGTTTTTTCTTCTTTAAACTTCTCTGTGATTTCCAAAATGTTTGCAATGGTCCTGTATGACTTTATAATCAGAAAAAGAAATCCTTTTTAAACAGTAAATTTTCTGATAAAGCCTTATGATTTTGCTGCTTTCTTTTATCTCTCCCCCTCTGCCTCTCTTCAACTGCTTTTCCAAGATAAGCTACACATGCATAGTTTGATGTGAACACTGCTAAAGAGTGATAATATTTAGGAGATGGTTTCACTGGAGCATCTGTGACATCAGACTTGAGTGATAGCAATGGGCAGCCACAGTGGGTAACAGCACGTAAGGCAAGGGCATGTCAAAGCCATCAGAGTAGTTCAGCCGACACAAATCAGGCACCGGGGCAGGAGTAGCCTGGCAGAATGTCACTTCAGCCTTGTCTCTGTGCAGAGGTTGAGGAAGTCAGATGAATAAACAGAGTCTTCCTCAGGATGGAACAAACAGGTTTCTCTGAAGTGGGCTGGGAAGTATGTAGATAGGTGCAAGAGCCTGGATGTTCTAATTCAAAACTGGTCTCCCAATCACAGGGAATGTGCTTTTTACACTTGGAAGCCAAGAGAAATAGAATTGTATGTATCGGCCAAAGATAATGTCGATTTTATTGGCTTCAGAATTTTGTCTTGTGAGTATAGTTGTAAGGGAAGCATGAAATCAAAAGCAACCTCTGATACCATGTTTCTGAATAAAGTGAGTTGGTGAATTGGAAAGGATTAGAATAAAAGTTCCTAAAATACTTGAAATGTACATCCTAATCCACCAAATGTACAAAAGAGTGTTTAAATTTCTCACCTGGAAACTTTCATTTTGAAAGTTGCTTATTAAACTCTTTGTATACTGAATAGAAATCCTGAAAAAATATCAACTTTCCTGCTGGCATTAAAGCAAATGTGTGCAGAAAGATCTGCCTCTGAAGTGAAATCCTCATTTGAAGATGAAAGTGGCTCATGTTTGGACCTGGGCATGTTTAAGGTTTTAGAAATGAGGTTCTAAGAGTTAGCATATTGGCTACAAATTAAGTGATGCTGAAGAGTTTGGAGGTTCAAAATCATGTTGTACATCTAGGCTGTGATGATTTGCACAGAACAAAAGTAGCAAAAAGGCATACACCCTAGGATACCATGACTGGTGGATGACATCCTGATTTGGGTGTCCCTTACCTGGGGACCTTCACTGCAGGAGAGCTGTTTCCTTGGTTTTCTGAGCCGAATGCAACACCAAAGGAGCCTCAGGAAAACAGGGAGGACCAGCTCAGCATGGAGGAGGTCAGGGGTTTATGCATTTGATCTACTAAAAATTCCATTCAAGTTCTTGAACAGCAAAGAACAAGGCTGCTATTTGAATCTATTTTCTTAAAAATAAATATTATCTGATGTTCTTCAAATTAAAAGGGGGAGATGGTGGGTTTCCTTTATGCAAACGGACAGGTATTTTCCATCAAACACCGGCAGCCCCGGACAAGGCTGCTACAAGTAGTGTTTACTCAGAAAAACTGCTACCTGGGCTAGTGAAAACACCAGGGCATGCTAATGGGGTGCAACAGTAATACATAATACATAGTAACAGATAATGTTTTGTCTTAACATTCTTTTCACAAGAACCTCACATGAAAATAAAACCTTTTCTAATTTTCCTTGTTCAAACCTGTCCCAGTTGGACTTCCTTCAATTGCGAGAGCAGGCATTAGTCTGTGGTCTGCTCTAATTTTCAGCACAGCATTGCAGTCTGCTGATATTTTCTAGTTGGTTCCACCTAGGATGTTTACTTTCCTTTAACCCTGGAGCTTTACTTTCTTTAATTATCCTCTGTTGAGATCTCCAAGCTGTGCTGAGTGGGTTTGCTAATGGATTTCAAAACTGTTTGCTCCTTGATCTCTTTACACTCGCAAGTGACAGCGTGTAACTCAGTGGAAAAGAGGAGTTGCAGGAAATGGCGATTCCTTTGTTTTGGCAACATTTGGGAGAGTAACAGAGCTATCCTGGTTGAAGTGTTTCCAGTTTAATGTGTAGATTTAGGGAAATTGACCAAAGCTCTGATGAAATGTGATCAGGATATCTGCAGGATGAATACCCCCTAACTTTACAATAAAGAATAACAGTATTCATGAAATACTCTTTCTTAGTGTGCATATGTGCAAAATTTTGTTGTTGCTGCTGCTCATATGAAGTGGAACTATATGCCATACCCAGGCGGTGCTAAACTCATTGCAAAAACCAGGTCAAAGAGAGATGGGCTACTTTAATATTTACTTGCTTCTATTTATTTTTAAAATTCATGTTCAAGTGTCAAGTTTACAATCAGATAAAACTGGGCAGCTCCCAGTCGGAGAAGGAGTTCTATTCCAAATTTTCATTTGAGGAGTTGATGTTTTGAATTCAGAACAACATTTTCCCACAAAAACTACAGTGATTGTGCTCCAGATGTGGACTATAATACTTTTAATACTAACTGGTAGAAAATGAAGTAATTTTTGCAGAGGACTCAGTGATGCAATCGTTTAGAAGTTTTGTGTTATGATATGTACTTCTGACTATTATCATATACATATGGGTTCAGAAAGCTAATCTATGGTTAACTTCCAAGTGCTGAGTTGTATCAGCTAACACTTTTCCTTCCATGATCATGGTCCTTCATTTTGGTAGTTGTTTAAATTTTGCCTACTAAGAAATACCACATAGGTCCGTTCTACTCATGATGTTAACTTAACTTTATTACATATAATACCATTAAACATATTTGCTATCTACATCAGACACCATGCATACCTACCCATTGCTAGCCATTCCCACATTCCCTTTTGCTGCAGAGTCTATAACTCATGGGTACAAATTAATCTAAGGCAATTAGGAAAATTCTATTCCTCATGCCAATAAATGATTGACTTAGGGGTGGGCATATAACTCAATTCTGATTAATAATATACATAGGGAGGTGGATCGAGCAGCTTTTGAGGAAGGATTTTTTTTCAAACATGAAGACACAATGAAATAGTAATCTCTTTTCTTCTTCCTTTTCTGTGTTCCTATGATGTGTAGAACTGTGCAGCCATTTTAGAAGACTGGGGGTGGGACGCGCCAGTAGCTGGCAGAATAAGCACCAGAAAGCATTGGCCTTTTTCAAATATAATGACAGTTAATTCTTGTATCTCCTTAAGTCCTTGCATTGTGGATATATCAGCCATTCACTGTTGACAGCACATAATCTGCTTACTGAGAGTTTTAGTGATAATTCAGTTCCACTATTTAATCTGCACGAAGGAAAGTCCTTGAGGTCAATATACTGGAACAACACCTCTTTTACCTTGAATAAGGTCAGTTGGAGTATGAGTTTGTATTGTCAGCATGTTGGGATGGGGGGTAGAAGAAGAGGAAAATTCAGTGGGGTGGAAGAAAAGGAAAGTTCATCTCACAAAGCTTCTTCTGAGTAGAGTCTTTAGCACAAATGTTTACCATTTTGAAAACTCCCAGAATATCAGCTATTTGCTCATTTAACCGAGACTGATACTCATCACTCCTGCATAAGAGAAAAGCAAATCTAAACTATAATGAGCTGCTATATTTTTCCTTATCAGGTTGCCAAAGATAAGAAGTATGTTGGAACACCATGTTGGTGAGGACACAGGAAAACAGGCATTGTCATATTTTGCTAGGAGAAAGCTAAATCGATGTGACTTTTTCAAGGGCATTTTATAAAAAAAAAAATCTTGGAAAATTTAAATTTTTCTAAGCCTTAACCCAGTAATTCAACTTCCAGGAATATTTCCTGAAGATGTACTCTACAGATCCACAAAGAATGTACAAGGGTTTTACTGCAGTATAAGAGTTGCTTATGACAGTTTGATATTTAATGATAATATCATTTTTACCTTTGGAACCTAGATATCAGAACTTTCAGTGACTGAAAAAAAAAACAGCCTAATTAATTCTTAATAACTAAATGAAAGTGAAGAGTAAGAGTGTTTAACAATTTTGTTTATTATCAGCATGGCACACTTTGCTAGGCACCTCTCAAATAATTTATGGGATTTTGTTTTGCTCATAAAATAGTCTTCAATTCTTTAAAGAACATACAATCACTTTGTCATTCTAGTATTATGACAGACTGGGGGTTCTGAAAATCTTCAAAATAATTCCTATAAATGCTGTGTAAAATCAAGTGTCAGTGTGTGTAGCTGAACACCTTAGAAAATAAGGGGAGTCCCAGGGGGATAAACAGAGGAGAGAGAGTAACATCAGAGTGGTGAGCTGGTGCTTACCCAGGGACATTTCCTTATCTTGGAAAGCAAGAGGATTGATCACAGGCTTCCAGGAATGTCTTGGCTCCCACCTGGTGGGGTTTTGGAATCTAGATGCTGCCCAGAGCTGAGACCTTTAATACCTTTATCTTCAACAATAACCTGGGCTATGAAACATAAATAACTACTGGCAAAAGGAAAAGGCAATGAAAATTATCTGCCTTTGCTGGAATTCTGGATGGGGAGAAATCTGCCCTGGCAATTTATAACCTACATAGACCTGCCTTCACATAGGCTTACAGTTTGAATTTACATTATTTGAGTGTCCAGAAGTCCCAAACCAAGGAATTAACAAAAACTTGATCCAGATTATGTATCAAGGCATCTGGTAGAAGCCAACTCAAATCTTCTCTGGAGAGTTCAAAATGAATTTAAAAATATGCTAGTCCCACATATAATGTTCTAATATATGTATGTCCATAACAACAAAATTACAAACCAAATGAGAAAATAAGTTGTAAAAAATGCCAGGAGAGAGACATAGATCCTCAAGATAATGGAGAAACTATAAGCAAAATATAAAATAAGTATATTTAAAGTGTTTATAGGCACAACGATGAAATTGAAGCTTAAGAAAAGAAAAAAGTGCTATGCCGCAGTCTGGTCCCATTTTAAATGAACTAAAAAGAAGTTCTAGAAGTAAAAAGTAAATAAATAATATAAATAAATAAATAAATAAATATATATCAGTAATAGCCCCCAGCTGAAGGCCACGCATATCAATGGTGATATAATTATACAGTGGAATACTATATAGCAATAAAAATAAGTGACTACAGTTATACAACCACCTAAAAGAATCTCAGAAATACAATGCTAGGTGAAAGAGGACAGACACAGAGTCCATAATACATGATTTAAAATTCATAAAATTCAAAGAACAATGGAACAAATATAATGTAAGAATTTAAGCTTAGATGGTAAAACCACAAAGAAAAACAAGGAAGTGATTAACATCAGAATCAGAATAACGGCTGCCTTGGAGGGGAGGAAACGGGGGTCAGTTCCATGCCTAACATTTGTGGGCCCAGGACGAGAGAACAAATGAAGGAACTCACACTTCATGTCTAAATACTTAAATGTAATAAATCGAGCAAATACACTTCTAACTAAAATTTATGCTTCTTTTTCCTACAGATAACTGTACCTTCATGTGGGTATATATCGGAAGGTCAGGTTTATTTTAGAATTTTTGGATTCCTTATAGCTATACATAACAACACGGCAGCCCTGGAAAGTGAGCTCAGCCCCCCGTCCCCAGGCTGCCCAAGCTTCATCCTCCAAAACAACGAGCTAGATCTCACATACACATTCCATAGATAGATAAACAGTCAGATAGACAGACAGATAGATTAGAGATAGAGATATATAATACTGTCACCAACATTTTGGGAATATTCCCATCAAACAAATCTGGACTATTTATAAAAATTGAACACATCCTTGTCCCTGAACTGGTCCCCACACATTTCAAAGAATTGTTATCAGACACACACTCCTCTCTCACAAAATACTTTTAGACGTCGATACTAAGCAATTGTAAGCATTAAAAAACCAAAACTACAGGTAAATTAGATCCTAAAATTTAAGGTATTATGGATACATTTATGTTCATGTATTTGCAAAATTTAAGTAATTTCCAATAAAATAAAACTTACCCGAACAGACTCAAAATAAAAAACCTGAGCAGACCTATACTCATTAAAACAAAAATCGGCAGTTAAAAATTTGCCCAAAAAGGAAAGCCTTGCTAAAAATTTTCGTAGACAAGTTATACCACTCTATTTTAGATGCAAAATTCCTAAGCAAAACATTAGCAAGCCAAATGCAGTTTAAGCATATAAAAGTAGGACAGATGTGATTTTCTCAAGAGTTCAAGGATGATTTAATATTAGAAAAGCTAGTAATAGAACTTATCACTGATTAAAGGACAGAAATCTTACATCATTTCACAAGATTCAGAAAATGTTTTGATAAAGTCAACACCAATTCCTGATAAAACTATTTATCAAAGTAGGTGAGAACAGGTATTTGATAAAGACTGTCATTCTTAATAATGAAATACTCAATTAAAATATTTTTAAAGATTTAGAAATAAGGAAGGAGACAAGGAAGCCTGACATCATCACATTCATCTCAAATATTGCACTGAAGATACTACTCTGAGCAGTAAGACAAGAAAAGGACATAAAATGTATAAAGATAATCAATAAATTAAACTCTATAAATTTGCATAAAATATAATTATTTATGAGTAAAAATTCAGCATGTTTTCAGCACATAGCATCGATATACAAAAATTAATTGCATTCTGATACGACAGCAATGACCAGAAAATGTAACTTATTAAAATATATCATTTGCGATAGAATGGATTTTAGATAAAAATTTTAAGAACTATGTTAAAAAATAACAATGTGGGAAGACTCATTCCACCAGATATCATGACTTATTATAAGGCAGTATTATTACACAATACGAGATTTGTACAGGAATAGGTAAATAGAAACAAATCCACATGATATTTTACAAAAATGGATGCTGGAAAGAGAGAATGGTCAACAAAGATGAAAGCGCAGCAAAGAAATGGATCATGAAAATGCTGGCAGTGAAACTGGAATTGAATGGAAATGGAGTTATAGAAGAAAGGGCTGACCATGCCACATGCAAGAAACTTTAGATACGCAGCCAATGAAACACAGTGAAGGTGAACTTAAATGAGAAAAGTGGTTGTGACACAAACAATGAAGATGTCCTGGAGGAAGTGATGCTGGTGAAAAAATCCTTCACATTAAAGAGATGTCTCAGAAATGTCTCATGACATTGCAAGTGCAAAGGATAAGATGTTGAAAGCTGGTCCAAATTTAGAAAGGAGTATCAGTGTAGAAAAGGTTTATTGTTCCACATTATGTTGCACAGCAAATAAGGCACACATTGTTCAAACTACTCTCGATAAGTATTTTTTTTTTTTTTTTTTTAAAGAGAGAGGGAGGAAAGGAAGGAAAGACAGAGAAGGAAGGAAGGATGGAAGGAAGGAAGGGAGGAAGAAAGGGAAACATTTTTAAACATTTTCTTGTTTTATTATATTTTGTTTGTTTGTTTGTTTGTTACATGGGCTGGGGCCGGGAATCGAACCGGGGTCCTCCGGCACGGCAGGCAAGCACTCTTGCCCGCTGAGCCACCGCGGCCCGCCACGATAAGTATTTTTTACAAAGAAAAAACTTTAATTTTAGTGTTTCTAACGTTGCAAATTACAGTATATTAATTAAATATTAGTTTTACTAATATATTCTTTCCTTATATAACAGAACAATTGTGACTCTTCCCATTAATTAAGGTTGGTTTGCAGTTTTAGCTTGCATGTTCATTTTTAAGGCGCCCACCTCTGTGCAAAGTGAGGACTGCTCATCCATCCTATCTGTGGCAAATATAATAAAAGTATAAAGACATGCAAGGGAATGAAAAATGCCAAGTTCCGCTTACTGTGTGCCTTTGGGAAGTGGGAAGAGGAAATATGATTAGGGACAGGCACCCAGGAGCCTTCCACTGTACTTGTAAAGTTTTCAATGTTTTATCTGGTGGTGGCAACTTGAAATTTTTTCTGTTACTTTATATCTCTTTATAAGTCTGAAATATTTTATTAGAAGAAAAAAGAAATAATAACTGTGTCAAAAAAAGAAATAATGCTTCTCTAGTAAATGCCAGTGAGAGCAGGAACTCTAGAAACTGTAACTAGGCCCTTGACTTGGGCTGTCAATCTTATAAAAGCAGTGCAGAATCTTTAAGAAAAAATAGGAACTTCTAGAAAGCTCACTGTTTCTTTGTTTTTAAGTTGCTAATAGTGAAGAAATAAAAGTATACACGCTCACCTAACCCCTTCCATACAATTTACAGGCTGTTATTCGATTTGGTTGAACTCAGAAGCATTCTCAAAGCACATCAGACTTTATGGTTTTTAAGACGTTTGCCATGAAGGAATGCCCTGTGAGGGCAGTAGAAAGATTTTAGTACCTTGTCGCTGGGTCAAAAAAAAGTTACAAAGGAATTTCAGACCTCAGAACTAAAATATGCATTTCTGGCTTTAAAACTTCTCAGAGAATTTATAGGCTAAAGGTGCCAAGTTCCCATTATTCTAGGAAACGCTTTGCATAGTCCTTTTCTAATGAATCTCAGACAAATATTGTTGGATGTGATACTAGTTTTCTATTGCTGCTATAGCAAATTACCATAATTGAGTGGGTCAGAACCACATAAATTTATTACCTTGTAAGTCTGCAGGTTGGAAGTCTGAAATGGAACAGACTAGGCTGAAATTGACGTGGAGCAGGACTGCATGTCTTCAGGAGGCTCTAGGAGAGAATCTTGTTTCTTTGTATTTTCCAGCTTCTAGAGGCCTCCCACATTCCTTAACTCATGGTCCCCTTCCACCACCTTCAAGGTTAAGTCTTCATGTCACATTTCTCTGGCCCACTCTGTGACTCCCTCTTAAACTCTCAAGGATTCATGTAACTCAATTGTGCTCACCCACATAGTCCAGGATAATTTCCCCGTTTCAAACTCCTTAATCACAACTGCAAAGTCCCTTTTGCCAAATGTGGGGCCTGGAAAAATTACTCATTATAAACAGCCTGCTTCGATGGCCTTCGTGAGTTCCGAGGCTAGATGATACAGCATGGCTTGTGTAACCAAGGATGTAATATGCATGTATCTAATCATGTATCCCACAGGTGAAGTCGCTTGTTGAAAATATGCCACTTTTGTGTAATTTAGTATATAAGGGACTGCTGCTCTGTAAGCATCAGAGCAGAGCAGAGGGGAATGATTAAAGTGACCACTCTACCAGCAGCTCTTGTGCTTTCTTTCAGTTTGCTATCGGACCAGAGTCACCACTCCTTGACCTGTGATCTGACACCCTACCCACAGCTTTTGGGGATGAGGACATGGATACATCTGTGAGTGGGTGGTGGGTGGCAGCATTATTCTGCCTACCACGGATATCTTTTCAGGTTGGCTACTGTATAAGATTGTGAGATCCTGTCACAAGACCCAGAGCTTTATGGTATCATGTGTTTAGTTATTGTGCAATGTAAGTGAACTCAGGGTCAGAACCCACTCAAAAGTTTTCTTGGAGTTTTGATGATACAAAGAAGGCTAGAATTTTATCCTAAAACAAAGCACTTAGAGCAGCACAATCATTATTTCCTTATTCCCCCACCACCAATATAATCAATCCTAGAGAACAAGGTCAATCAAGTCTCTTTGGTTCTGAATGGTACTTAGTCTTTATTTGGGAATAAATGAACTTTGTGTTACCAAAGTCAGTATTAAACCTATTTTCCCAGAGATTTGGCAAAGGTCTAGTTTTCACATTTCAATGTTATTTGCAGCCAGAAGTTTAGTCATAAATCTATAGTTTAGATACAATGTAAACTTAGATAAAATCTTGTTTATAATGAGTCATATTGTCTCTAGATTGTCAATGTAAAAGACTGTTTAGAGTGAATATCATAACTTCTCTATAAGTAGCACTATATATTTATCGAACTTTGAAGAATATGACATTTCTACATTCATAGACTGTTGGGACAATTGAAGTTATCCACCAAGCACAATGAAAAAAGTCCTCTATTTTCTGAATGTGTTCCATTTTGTTGATAGCACCTAGATGTCTTTTAAAGTGTGTTTACTTGATAAAAGCCAAGGCACAATTTTCCATCAATATACTCAAAAGGAAAAGAGATTAAAGAATGAAATGTGTCCTGCATGTTCTTTATTCCATCAATGTTGGAAGAACAACATTGAATTATTTGGCTCTTAGTCTCTTCAAATAAGGTTTTCTGTAAAGCTACTTTCACAAATGGCCATTTCCTTCTCTTTACATAGAGCTAAATCAGAGGTACAGATGATCTTCATAAGATGTAACAGTTTATGAAACATTTGCTGAAAGTTCAGTCTATTCTTATGAAGATCTAGTGTTCTGTGCGCTTAGCCCTGACTTGAATATCCAAATCACTATGGATATCTTCTAGAAAATTGAGAGATATTATTTGAATTCCACATTCTCATGAGAGAACAGAGGTGATTTTTAATATTTCCCTCATCAATTCTTTTTATTTTTCATCTAAGCACATGTTAAAACAAACAAACAGAAAGAGAAAATATCAAAAACCTCAGATCTTTAGCATTAGTCTCTTAGTATCACTGTAAACCTAATTTAGGCCTTTTTTCTTGGGATACATAAGTTATTTTTAATTTATTGGCATAGAATACTGGTTTATTTATCACAGAGTCAGGTTTTTTTTCTGACAACCTCAGTATTCTTGCTTTGAGAGGTTGATAAAACTGTTCTCCCTGTGCCAGGGCGTCATTCTGTTTTCATAAGCCTTTGTGCTCAGAGACCATGATTTAGACACAATGGATATATTGAGATTTGTTAATAATCGGTTCATTTGAATTCATTCTAGGTCCTATATTGTGTTCATATTTTCCAAGCTCACAAATCTGTGTAGGATTTTAAAAACGGATACAAACTTAAGATCAGCGATATCTGGAAAGTTCTCAGACTCTTGTGAGAATCAAATGAAAGCAATGTTTTCTTAAGGGATCATGGCCCGCAAGAAGAAAAGCCCTACAAGATTATATCTAAGTGCAGTGGTTCAAGTTACACCATTTTATAGTACACTGGCAATTGAATCAAAACAGAGGTCTCTTCAGAAACTAAGTAATAATACTTTGAAATCATCTTGAACTACTGAAGTGGCAAAACACTATGCTCATTGGTGAAAGAGAACTCAGAAGCTTCAGATCAATTTATGATAAAGTCCTCCATGGATCATAGATTCCAAAAACAAGATTGAACTTTAAGAGGGAAAACATTTGTAAGTTGCCATTTTACCTTTCACTCCAATTTTCCAGTTTAAGACATCTTCATATTCCTTTTGATCCCATTTAGTTATTCAAATGCCCTTCAGTGTCTCCCCTTTCCTTGACTAAATCCTGTATAAGTGAGGAGGACAGTGCAGTAGGGTTTTGGGAAGAGATCACAGAATGCTTGTTTTCACTTTATGTGATGTCAAAATTATGTGACATGGTGGAGGACATGAATCCCACAAGCAGGTTCTGTTTGCCACCTTTGCATCTCCAATTATCCTTCAGAGAGAACTACAGCACAGTTCAATACCCATTTATGAAAGCTGGGCCATCCCATAAATAAATGCGAAGTGTTTACTTATAAATGGAAAACACTATAGGGATGGCAAGTAACCAGAAATTGTTGGGGACAGTACAGGGAGAGTACACAATAAAGAGAACTCAATTCATTTAGGAACACTTTTCCTCAGGAAGAGAAAGTAGAATTCAGCTACTTATTTTTAGTTCACAACTCACGTGTACTTACTTCAAAGCTACCTGGATTAGCTAAAGAAGAGGAGATAGATGTTCAATTAAAAATTATTTTCTAAGAAATATTTCTAAGAAAAGCTAACAGGTACTCTTTTTTCATGTTATTTTTTTTTTTCCTGTCTGAAACATTGAGAAAAATTTGAGCTCTATTTAAAAATCTAACCAAACTATAACTAATAATAAGGCTAAGAGGTTAGAACAGAGACCACTTTTGTGATGAAAGAGGAGGCATTTTAATTAAATATTGAAGATCAGGGGCTAAGAAACTGTATTTGTTTATAGCATTTTAAATGGATACTCCACTGGGTCACTTGTTGACTTATGAAAGCTTACTAGAAGAGGTTTCACATGAAAGAATCATAATAAAAAAAAAAGAAATTGATGCAGGAAACCAAGGGACCTGCATCTAAAGAGAGCTTGAACAAAGTTTTTCATATCTCATAAAAGGTATTCATATTCAATGGAAACCTTGCACAATGCCTGCCAGAATGAACATAAGGTATTATTAGCTGTGCTCACATAATTGCACTTTTCTTGTTAATGTTTTTAAGACCTAAAAGGCTATTTTAGTTCTATTATAGGGCTAAGAAACACTTCTGTGGTAATAATTCTAAATGAAAACTATACAATATGTAGAGTGGCCAATTGAGAAATACCTTTTTAAAAATACATGACTTAATCAAATACTAGAAATTGTTTTCTAGGGTTGGCATAATGCATGAAAAATTTGGAATATTGGAATATTTGCTTCTTCGTGGTTTGCAACAGTAGTACACATATTAAACTGGTAGTACCCAAATTATATGCAAAAAGATCCTCTACATTTATTTGAAGTAAGATGCAAATTTGTTTATAAGCTAGGGTTTCTCTAATTTATTCTTTGCAACTGTTTTTAAATCTGATATTTTATTGAATGAATTTTTGTAGGTTACCTTGAATTCTTTCTAAAATCAAGTAATAAATCACTTAAATTTGAAACAGATTTATTTAACTTTCATTCAAGAACTATACATCTAATAATCTTGATTGAGTACAATATTTAAGCGAGGCACTGTCCTAGGCATTGAGGATACAGAGATAAATAGATAGTTTTTGTTGCCTAGATGTTCATTGTCTAACTATTTATCTTGATTAGTGAAATCTCTAAGGATGAAATCTAAGGAAACTAATAAAACGAGGTGGAAGAAACCAGTATTCACAAACTTTATAAATCATGAAGTTTTGTAAAGGAGAATAGTAAGTCACATAAAACAATTTTCTTTGCAAACATGGTTTCTACATATCCTTATTGAATGGGATTCATAAAAGGAACCATTCTATAGAGAAAGATGGAATGCTTTTTCAACCTGGTTTTTCTCCACTCACAACTTTTGGTGCCCTTTCCCATTCTTAATGGCAACCCCTCTCCACCTTCAGCTCCTCAATACTTCTTTTCTTGAATGGAATCTTGAATGGAATCAGAGAGGAGATACAATCACTCCTCTACTCTTTGTGATTAAATTCAATACATTACAGTCAATATGTTAGCAGAATATTTTTCTCTAACATTAGAATGAAAGACTTTATCATGTTAGAGGGATTTCAGGCATTAGTAAGTAGGTAGGGAAATATTTGAGGACTGGAAGAAGTACCATGCAAGTACATTTAACCTCTTTATTGAGGCCAGTACCTAGTAATTCTGATCTCATCCCTCCAGGGTGACTGGAACGGGAAAGGTTAAAGGGATCTGGGCATTTGATACTGTAGTCCTTCAATCTAGAGCTCATTGCTTCCTAGGGAAGGCACATGGAGGCTGGAATTCCTTGAAACTGTTCCTAAATACTACTGAGCATTTGCTGTCTTCACGCAATTCTTCCATAATATTGAATGTACCGGGTCAATGCAAACAGTTTTCAGTCACCCTCTCTCTTTTTCTTGTATGAGCAAAGGGCAGGCCCACTTATGTCTACTTTACATTTCATCCAAACGTCCTGTTTCATCTTCTTCCCCAGTGTCACAGTCAGTTTGAAGACAAATGACTTCCATGGCACATGCACTTCAATTTGTATACATGCATAGTGATCAGTTCTAAGTTTTCATATTAAACAACAGCAACAACAACGTATTCCAGCATCCCCCCATGTGTGAAGCACCATGCCAGGCTCTGTGCCAGATACAGAGATGAATAAGGCTCTCTTCTTCCTCAAAAGTAGTTGTATGTCAGTGCAGGAACTAAAGTAATGAGGAAAACCACGGTAACAGGCTCGAGGTCAGAATTTAAAGATCCAAAACTGCAATACTGTATTTTTAGGACTCCATGTTCCTCTAAAAATCAGGATTTTTGATAAAAATAAAAATTTCATTGGCTGGATTATAATAATAAGTGGATAATAATGCTGCTCCCCTAAACTGGCATTCTCAGATTGAGAATGACTTTCAGAGTATTCATAATTTCTCTGAAATTTTACCTGGAATTCTGTGGGTATAGGAAAGTGTATATTTTTCTGGGGAAAGGGATCATGGGTAAGGGGGTTCTTAATTTGTGAAAAGGTGAAATATTTATTCAGCCTATCAAACTTTATGATGCTCTCTATGAACATATTGCTGTCATTTTGAAAGAGAGGAAGCTCATCATCTTCCTATGATCAGGAGACACACGTGGCTAGGGGATAGAAGGAGAAACTATAGTTAAGCCATCAACTATAAGTATCTTAAAGAAATTCAGAGATGCTCTGCTTTTCTCATAGTAATTCACTATACATGTGGCTAATTATAGTGCAGCAGGATAGCATCAAGCCATGGAGAGAAAATTTGTGAACTTAATGGCCTTTTTAGTAGCATGATCATTTTTTTCAGGGATAGACTTTATAGGCATAAAATAACTTATATTTAATAAAAAAAAAATGGACACAGTAAATGCCACCCATTTGGAAAACCATGACTATAAGGTGAGTGTGATGAATAATTAAACTTATTTCTGAACACAGGCTCATGGATGAGCTCTATTTAAGAGCTGGAGTATTCAAAAATACCAATGCAAAAAAATTAGACTGGAAAATCTCACAGAAATATTTTTGTATCTGTTTTAAATCCTCCCATAAAAACACTTTAAACATCTTTCGTTGTCAGAAGCAGTACCTAGATTGCTTAGTCAATGCACTATTTATCAAAAGAGAAAAAAACTTCATTAATTCAAATATAGGTTAAAGTATAGCTTCTCAACAATCCAAATATATCTAACTCTCAATTTACCTTCATGTAAATGACACCTAGAGCAAGGGGAATCCTAATTTTTTTTTTTATGGTATGTCATTCTTTACCTGGCGATTCAAATTACTGCAATTGTGATATTAACTACCAAGTTCTCTTGCACTTCAAAACACACCGATCTCAAAACCAAACCAAACCAAAAACCCCCACTGATCTCAAGACATTAAAAAATAAAATAATTAATATGACATCAGCAGTTACAACAAAAGGACAGGATTTTCTTGGCATAGGTCTGGGACAGCCTTGCTAAAGTGTAAAGGCTCACAATGCAGTCTCTGAAGCCAGGCTGTCCTGCTCTGCCCCCAACTTGGAACAAATGCCTAGATCTCCCTAGGCCTCAGTTTTCTCATCTGTAAAATAGACAGTATTACCTCCTTCATAGAATACTTATAAGGATTAAATGAGCTAATCTGTGCAAAGTGCTTAGAGATATATAATTCACATGGTAAATATCCAGTAAACATCACCTAATCATTAGTATACAATTATTCCCATATGGTAATTGTCATCATCATTCCAGGGTTTCACCACAAAGCCATCTTCACCCAGGTTGGGGCAAGGTGAGCCGTAGCTGTCACAGAGAAGAGTGACAGGAAAGGAACGTGGCCATCTTTTGAAGAGGGCCATGCTCTTTTCCTCTCAAATGAATTTCTGTTCTTATGTGATTGCAGGGGCATGGTGTGTGTAGACACTTGCTCCATATTAAATGAGATAATCTTTACCTCTGACCTTTCCACAATTCTTAGCTCTATATAATGAATACACAGGGCTGCTCGACTGCTTGAATTGTGCCTGTGTTTTCTCTGATTAGGGAGTAAGTGACCATACATAAATAAAGCTAAAGAGAGATGCCATCAGTTACCAGCAATTATATTGATTTAATAAAAATATTGAAATACTGTCTTTTTCTGAGTTTTCACGTAATTAAGAAAGGCTTGCCTAAAATTAGTAGCTTTTAAAAGTCTTATAAGGAAAGATTGCTTTTATGGGAATCTGATAATAAATTTTAAATGTGAGTTTATGTCATACATTGTTGGATGTGAACCTGTTGTAACCTCTTATTGAATTACCTCATTTTCTCTATTAGCAATGTGCCTTTATTTTCAAAATACATGCTGGAGCAAGATAAACTACATAATACATATTAAGCATAAATACAATTAAGCAACGTTGTAATTAAATTAAATGTATAAAGATTGCCCACTTGGTCGTCTCCTATTTCTGGTGTATAACTCTCCATGTCTCTAGAATATATTTAGCTTCTAGGATCTGGCATTGGCAGGTTTTTCTGGTTCCAACTCAGGTCTAGTTACTTGTTCACATACTTATGAAGGATTTACTATGTGCCACATATTTCCCTACAAGAATCCTTTGCTTCTGTCAGTTTGGGCCAATCATGACTTCGGGTACTCCAGCTCAAGCCTTCACACGCTACTCAATTCTCATGTAATATGCCCATTACCCATTCTCTTTACCCTTTCTTCAAGGTTCAACTCAAGGTGATGATTGCACCTTCTGCTTTTATTTTATGTTTGCTCGTAAAGAGAGGCATCTTTTCATGTGTCTTCCTCTGAACTAGATAATCAGTTCTTTGATTGCACAAATGATTGGCCATGCCTCTGCATCCCAAGCCTGTCGCAATGCCTTGTATACAGATGATGCTCAAAATATGATTACCATTGATAATTGATTCATTTGTTTACCTCAGATTGTAATTCATTAATAATGAATTAGTTTGACTTGACAGACAATGGTTGTGTTTAGCAACTTGCATTTAAGCTTAATTCACATTAGTTTTACAAAAGTGAGAGGTTTAAAGATGTTTTCTCTCTTTTCACCTAATATTCATAACTATCATTTTTTGAGAACTTACTGTACCAGTCCCTGTTTTAAGCTCTTTACATTCGTTTCATCTTATCTCCATAGCAACCTTTTGTGCAAAGCATAATTATCTCTATTTTACAGATGAGGAAATTGAAGCTTAGTAAAGTTAAATAACTTTCCCAATGTCACACTGCTGACAAATTTGACTCCAGGTCTGTCCGCCCCAAAAGTTGTGCTCTTCACCAAAGTTTCTATAATTTCCCATCACAAAAATCTCTCAGAGAACTTCTTAAAAACAGAGCCCTGGACTCCATTTCAGGCATTCTGCATCAAAATCTTTGGAGGAGGGGGCTGGGAATCTGCATTTTGACAAATATGCCCCATAATTTTTGTGATCAGATGTGTTTAGGAAAAACTTAATAATATGATATGGCTTGCCAGTATTTATAAGAAACTACTAGATTGAATCTTTTCCCACATACAGTTTGATTTCATCACAAAATATGCACTAAGGTTCAAACCTGCTGGAGTAACAAAGCTCCCCAGATCTATTGCTCACAGGATCGATGCCCAGAGGTTAGGACTGAGCTTGTCCTTTCTCCAGGCCTCAGGCACGTGGGTGTGCAAGTTGTGCAATCCCACAGGGCCCCATGCTTAGTGGGACCCTTCATCTGGCTTAATTGCTCTGTCATCAACTTGAAATTATTAATACTTTCATAGCAAGGGCTCCTACATTTTCATTTTATGCTGGGCTCCACAAAGAATTTCAGGAACTTGATCTGGCAGACACTCCAGTCCACAACATAAAAATGATCAGCTCAAGGCAAGATAGCATAACCTCTGTTCTTCTTCTCTCTGGTTTTAAGATTTTGGGAAGAGGTTGTTCGAGGTGGGAGAAGTCTGGGTGCATAGTGGAATGTGAAGCTGGGTGTGAAGTGGGAGATCTGGATGTGGGATGTGACTCCTGTTGAAGGGAGGGGCAAGCAAAGCGGTCCTGAGTGTGGAGAATTGGGCCAGAAACAGTGGAGAGAGGTGAGGGGCTATTGCCATATGTTGGAGAAGTGCTGCTTTGTGCCCATGTATTGAGAAAAAAGTTATGGCTCCCTGTGCAGAAAAGAGTTAACATAACCGGTGTGACTGCTAATCTTTAGAAAGGCTGATGAAAAGGTTGGCCTGTAGTGTCTGGTAACTTAAATTCATCTAGGAGGGTTCCCATCATTAACTGAGAAGAGTGGATCACATGACTAAACTTCTTGGCCAAACAATATAGTTGATGCTGAACACCCTGTTTTCTTCTGGGAATCTGGAATTTGGGGACATGCCAGGCAGGGGCTGCCTATGTAACCAGGCCCTATTGAAAATTCTGGGCACTGAAGCTCATATGAGGTTCCCTGATAGAAAACAGTTCACATGTGTTGCCACAATTCATTCCTAGAAGAATTAAGCATGTCCTGTGTGACTCCACTGGGAGAGGACTCTGGAAGCTTGAGTCTGGTCTCCTTTGGACTTCACCCCATGCACCTTCTCCCTTTTCTAATTTTGCTTTGTATCCTTTTGCTGTAGTAAATCTCAGCTGTGAGTGCGACTCTACGCTGAGTTCTGTGAGTAGTCCTAGAGAATCAGCCATCTGGGTGTGGTTTTGGGCAACCCTGAGACAGATCCTTATCTTTTCATTTTGTATTGGGCTCCACAAATAATTTCAGGAACTTGCTCTGGCAGACCCTCCGGTCCACAACATAAAACTGATCAGCTCAAGGTAAGATAGCATAACCTCTGTTCTTCCCCATTCCAGCCTATTTTCAGCTGATTTGACCTGGTCTTTAGTAGCTGAACTCCTATCCACACTTCCTCATACTACTCTCCTGAATAATGAACATTTTGCCCTAAATTAGTGTAAACTATTAGCATTTATTTAACTGGTGGGCTAAAAACAAGATATAACTAGCACGCGACTTGGGGTTTTGCAGTAGAAAGGGGCACAGAAATGAGAAGTTTGGTAGGAACAAACTACTTCACAGTTTTCTTAGCTCAAAACAGGTCTGGTGAAGATGTATATGAAGACTTATGTAGGCAGTTTAAACTGAAAATTGCTTTTAGGCTCCCATCTTTTTTTTCCTTTTAAATGTGTTTTATGTTCAAGAGAATGAATTATATCTCTTTTTAAAATACTGTTACTTTAGTTTTCTCTAGTAAGCAAAATGTAGACTGTGCTGTATTTCAAAATATAATCTAAAATTAAAATTAAAATTAAAAAGAATGAAAGTAATTTAGTAAGCCTCTAAACACACTCAAATATGCAGATAAATTATTCCAAGAGTAGAAAGTGGAAACAGTCATCATGCAAAAAACTGATTCTATAGTTACATCGTTATGTTCTGCCTCATCTCATTTGCTGATATCCAGGGAGTCTATGGAGCAGCTGAGGAAATGCTCAGCCTGGAACCTTCCAAGCAAGGTTTAACCCCCAGGGCAAAATCCCACTTTTTCTCCTCTTTCATCTTTAACCCCTTTAAAGGAAGTGGGCTTCTCCTCTAGTAGAGAGCCACTCTCAGAAATGAGGGTTCCCTCTTCACTTCTTCATGGGTCTTGTAGTGAAGTCATGGGGAAATGACTGAGAGAAACCAGCACACAGCCCACAGATGCGGACGTGTTATGGAACTCTCTTTCTGTTCCTACATAGGCATGTCCTGAATGAAGGCTTGGTTCATCACCAATTCAATGTAAACTTCTAAATGAAAAGCTGATTTTTCTCCTTGAGACAAGATCATAAATTATGAATATAAACCTGGGATAGATGCAAACCGGCTGGGTCACAGGACTTTCTGATTGCTGCCGGCAGTGCATCCCATCTCCACAGCCCCTGCTGCTGTCACCTCATGTGGAAGAGAAGAAATCTTCCCTCAGACATCTGGTTCCTAACCTCATTCTGCATCCCGCCCCTGTCTCTTAACAAGAGTTCCTCCAACTTCTGATCTCATGAAGCTTCAGCCCGGAGCTGAGGTTAGCCAGGGAGAAGGTTCAGGATTGAGGTGACTGTAGCAGCAGTAAAGACAAAATGCTAAATTTTGAGGGTAAGAATATCCGTATGCATTTGTGTCTGTGTGTATATGTTTAACAGTACCAGAAGGAGGAAAAATCTGTATGAAAGTAGATATGGTAGAGACTATATATGATATTTTTCTGAAAAGAAATGTCATCTACTTTTTTCTTTCTTTCCCTTCCTCCTTGAGAAGGGAGAAAACAAAAGGTAGGAAGGAACCACAGTTCTTGGGGTTAGGTAGGCCAGAGGAGCTGGAAAAATCAGTTTAGGGGTCATATCAAGTATAAAAAGTCCTAAGAAAGTTCAATTCCTGGACTATGCACCATCAAAAAAAAACAAAAAAAACAAAAAACAAAACCTTAAGAATCCGTGTTCCGAACTGAGACAGTTTTTTTGGCATCTCTGTCACATCAAAAATAATTTGCTGATGTGTAGAGTCATAAGACAAACTTGGATTTAACACTGCCCACAAGGAAATGACCAGTTTCAGATATGAAATGGCCACCAAGGACCCAAGGTGAGATCAATAGCTTATTCTCACTCTCTCTTTAACCCAGAAGTGAAGCTGTAAATTGTGCTTTATTACAGATGCTACTCTAAACCAAACTCTTATTTCCTACAGATTTTCAAGATACAGGCAACGTCCTTTCAGGGTCCTCAGCATAAGTCAGGCGAATTTTCAGTTTTGCAGGTTAAGAAACACCCAAACTTAATTTTGGTGCATCTAATTATCTGTTATACTTTAGAACAGATGAATTTTTCCATGTGTAAACTGAAAGATTATGAAGAAGACTATATATCCTTGAAACACATAATAAAGAATATATAAAGATATAAGTAAAGAAGTGAAATATATCAGAGTATCTTCTCAGTTCTCAGGTCTAGTTCTTGGGTTGCGATCTCTTCTTACAAATTCCATTCCAAGGTGTTAGATTATTTTTTAAAAAAGTGATGTTTTGTTATTGTTGTTGTATGTTTGTTTTTGGTACAGAGAAAACTAAGGCACTGAGGGCTTATTTAGTAGCTCTGAATAAACCATAAGAGAGTTGTGTGATATATATAATGTCTCCTACCTGACAAAATTGACCTCACCTCTGCCTTCCTCCTCCTCAGACATCCCTTTTCATAACACCCTGGAAACATGCTAAGCTTTGGCTGCTTTGACCTTGAGAACAGCCTGCTTCTGAGCATATCTTGTTTTGAAAAAAGAGTCTATACTCAGATGTCTTCTCAGTACTTGCACACAAACCTATGGAATGTAGAAACTTTTGTTTCTTAACCATACACATGGTTTTGTTTCTTAACCGTATCTGAAAAGTGGTTGCCATAGGGTGCATACATACTTGAGTGAACTTCTTGTCATCTCACTGTCCATCATGTGGCAGCTGCAGCTCTCCGTACATCAGTTTTATAATAGAGGCTTTTGAACCGATAATGCTGGTGATCCAAATCTCAAAGGCCCCATTGTGGGGCAGCTTAGGGCGTTATAGATGGGTCTTCCCCTAATTCTTCTTTTGGGATGAGGTCTGCTACCGGTTCAGTAGGACACAAGAAGAAGCCAAGTACCCAGTGAAAACGGGGTCAACCCTGACCTCTTGGGCCAGTTAGACTATAATTATCTCAGGTTTGTCAATGGGCAAGCCAGAGCAGAATATATGAGACATACATGTCTTTTTACAAGTCTGATGAACACCAATGCAACAGTTTTGTTAAATAAGAGGCCATTTATTAAGCTCAAGTCCTAATGTGCATACTACTCAGCAGAATAGAATTAAATTCAGAAGAAGTCTAAATACCATAAAATAAAGTTGTTTAGAATAATCTACTAAAACTGAATTACAAAAATACTTAAAGCATCAGATATAGGAAATAAGAAATGATTATTGAGACACTCAGCTGTCTAAAGCTTTACTAAGTCAAGAAAAACTTTGAGTGGAGGCACATCTAGAATTTCAAAGTACACGAGACCTAGAAGATCATGATATCCTTGTTGAGTCTGTTTTTTCTATTCACATTTAGGGATTGAGAGTGATTCTTGGCCTGGCAATCGATACTACTACTCTCTCTCTCTCCCCTACCTCTTGCCATTGGCATCCCCCCGACCCCCGCATGGGCAGGCACCGGGAATTGAACCTGGGTCTCCAGCACAGCAGGCGAGAACTCTACCTGCTGAGCCACCGTGGCCCACCCATCATAGGCATCTTGAAGGCAGTCATTTACTTTAAAACCACTGATACTTGGATTGGCTCAAAAAATGAAACGTAGGGACAGAACACAGAAACTACCTTTCCTTTTTAATTTGGGACTCTATAGCTAATTCCAAGAAGCAGTTTTACCATGTCAATAAGTGGATAAAAATTCAAATTCACTGTTTTCCATGTATATGTATTTGGGTGAATTCCAAATTAAATTTTATTTTAGAGATAGTATATAAAGAATATTACATAATATTTAGAATAGTTTAAAATATTTTTTATTCTGATGACTGTAATAAAACTGCTATTACAGAACTGCCAGGAAACTTTAAGTAGAGGCTTAATTTTAAAGTTCTTCTTTAGTAAAGTTCTTTAGTTTCTAAGGCCTGCATGTAGTTAGGATTGTGAAAAGAAGCTTTATGAAAAGCCAAGTAGGTATCGTAAAATAGGTGAACTGGAACACAGTTTTAATTATGCCAGAGCGAGGTAGTTTATAGCTCAAAGCTTAGCACCCTAACAATAGGTTTGAAGTACTGACTAATTGTAATTTTGTCAGTAATAACCTTGAGACATGGGTAAACAAAAGTGTAGAACACTCTATTTGGATCTCAGAAGGGCCAGTGGGGGTTAATCTAATTTAGATTAAACAATAGGTTCTATAAATTTAATACTGCACATGCATCTTAATTTAGAACTGCTAGAGAAAATACTGAAATTTAGCAAAAGAGTTTTTTTAATCCTTAATTTGAAGATAAACATCGGATTCAAGGGATTTTCAAGGTACAAAGGAATAAAAGTTTTCATTTAGTTAAGATGAATAAATGCGCAAAAACCTTGTTAAGGTTATGAATAGTTATGCATATAAATCAAGTGATAGCTCATCTCTTCAACCCCTATAGCAATTATTGTCTGTGCAAGTTTTTTGCAATTTATTATGAACTGCCTTGTGGCACTGCTTCCATTGTTAGTTTGAAATGCTGTTTAAATCTTTTATTGTTATTTAATGATTCACATTTATTTAACGAACAAACATTTGAGAGCCTACAATGAGGCACACACTGTCCTTGGCACTGGGGTTGAGGTTCCAAGCTGATGTTGGGGTGAGGACAATAATAAAGGATACAAGTAGGTAAGAAAGCTAATATCAGAGAGCAGTGGGCTCTATGGAGAAAGTGCAACAGCGGAATGGTGAGATGTGTGGACAAGAGAAGCCTCTCAGAAGAATGCACATCAAAGCTGAGTCCTGAATGAGAAGTGAGTCTAGGTGAGGTTGAAGCGGAAAAGGGTTCCAGGCAGAGGAAACTACTAGCAAAAGTACTTGGGTGCACCAACAAGCTTAGCATGTTGGAGGAACTAAGAAGACCACTGGGGTTGGAATGGAATAACTAGGGATGACCGGTAGGTAGGGGAAGAGCATAGAGTGCTATAGCACACCATGATGGGAAGCGATTGGTGGGTTGGAAGTGAAAAAGTGTTACAATCTGATTTATGGTTTTGGAAAGTCACTCTGGATGTTAGGTGGAAGAATGATTGTGATGGTGTTACAATTTGAATCTGTGGTGTGCCCCAGAAAAGCCATGCCCTTTAATCCTCATTCAATATTGCTGGGTGGGAATTTGATTAGATTATCTCCATGGAGACAGGACACCCAATTGTGGGTAATTAACCTTTGAATAGAGGGAGATGTGACTCCACCCATTCCAGGTGGTCTTGATTAGTTTACTGGAATTCTTTAAAAGAGGAGGCATTTTGGAGAAAGCTGCAGAGCCATGAGAAAGCCCCAAGAGAGCCACAAGAACCGCTACAGCCCATGAAGCCAGAGACCTTTGGAGATAAAGAAGGACTATACCCCCAGGGGAGCTTCATGAAGTAAGAAGCCTGGAGAGGAAGCCTGCAGACATCGCCATGTTCACCTCGCACCTTTCCAGTTGAGAGAGAAACCTTGAACGTCATCAACCTTCTTGAACCAAGGTATCTTTCCCTGGATGCCTTAGATTTCGCATTTCTATAGCCTAGCTTTAATTTGGACATTTTCACAGCTTTAGAACTGTAAACTTGCAACTTATTCAATTACCCTTTTTAAAAGCCATTGCATTTCTGGTATATCACATTCCAGCAGCTAGCAAACTAGGACAGATGGTGAACATGAAGTTCAGCCTGAAGGCTGATGTAATCACCAGCTTTTTTGTAAGATCCCTGAGGACAGCAAATATAGTTTATGCTTCTTTATATTCACACAAGGGCTCAGATCAGTGATGAACAGGTAGTAGGTACTGTATGCCACTATGCTGAAAAATGAGTATACATGGAGAAAATGGGAATATAGCTGAGGAAGAGAGCGAATCTTTGTTCAAGGGAAAGTAGTGGATGAACTACAGAGTTACAGATACAGTCTGGACAAAAACAGCCATAAAACTTGCCATAATCCTATACAGTTTTCAAATCCTATATATTTTCAAATTTCCAAATATTTTGTAAGATCTAGATCAGGGATCAGCAAACTGGTCCTTGGGCCAAATCCAGCCTGTTGCCTGTTTTTATAAATAATATTTTATTAGCATCCAGTCACCCCCATTTGTTTTCATATCCTCTAGGGCTGCTTTACCACCACAGTAGCAGAGCTGAGTAGATGTGACAGAGAACCTATGGCCTGCAAATCCTAAAATAGTTCCTTTCTGGTCCTTGCAAGAAAAAGTTTGCTGACCCCTGAGCTAGATGACAGGCTACCATATGTGACTGTCATGGGGATGGCAAATGTTGTCTTCACTATTGGGTTCTTAGTGTGATTGTTATGGTTATTTAGAATCTCTGAGGGCAGGTTCGAAAGAAGGCAACAAAGAGGGGGCTGTCCAGCAAAGAAGAGCAAATGAGAGATTGTTTACTTGGAAAAATTCAGTAAGCAGCAAGTTCTAAAATGTATTGTGGCCACTATTGTGAAATTAGGAAGGAGGCTAAATGGCGGCATGCCACACTTTCGGCTGTGAGATAAGGTAGGTCTTCTCCAGGAATAGGTACAAAGTCAAGAAAAGAGACTATAGAATTTAGGACAGAGAGAGATGTACAGAGCTTTTCTGAAGATCAAGTCTGTCATCAGTGCCTCCTGCAACAATGATTGAGAATAAGGATGATAGCTAACAGAGCAGAGCACTAGCTGTATACAGGGATTTGCCTTCATGGAACAACCCGAGTGATGTGGCTATGATTATTCTCATTTGCAGCTGAGGAAAGGGTGAGATAGGAAGTGAAATCTTAGAGAAGGGAGGAAACCTGTGCAAAGGTATATGGTCAATGAGGGAAGGAGGGATCTGGACCTAGGGGTGTGTGATTCCAAAGTCAAAGCTATTTGTTTTGCTGTCACAAACATCATAACCTTACTACCTGTGCTGGTTTGAAATTATGTATCTCAGAAACTTCTAATTCAATCTTGTGGGGGTAGACTTATTGTTGGGTGGGAATTTTTTTTTATTAAGTTGTTTCCATGGATATGTGATCCATGTAATTGTAGATGGGGCCTTTTGAGTAGGTGGTTTCCAAGGAGATGTTTCTCTACCAATTCAAGGTGGGTCTTATTCTGCTTACTGGAGTCCTTTAAGAAGTACCTGTTCTAGTTTGCTAGCTGCCAGAATGCAACACACCAGAGACGGATTGGCTTTTAATAAAAGGGGATTTATTTTGTTGGTTCTTCAGAGGAAAGGCAGCTAACTTTCCACTGAGCTTCTTTCTTATGTGGAAGGCACAGGATGGTCTCTCCTGGTCTTCTTTCCAGGCCCCTGGGTTCCAATGACTTTCCCCGGGGTGACTTCTTTCTGCATCTCCAAAGGCCTGGGCTGAGCTGCAAGTGCTGAGATGAGGAATGCTGAGCTGCTTAGCTGTGCTACGTTGCGATCTCTCATTTAAGCACCAGCTAATTAAGTCAAACGTCACTCATTGCAGCAGACACGCCTCCTAGCCGACTGCAGATGTAATTAGCAACACATGAGGTTCACGTACCTTTGGCTTATGTCAGCAGCAACAAGACTACGTATGCTCACCTGGCCAAGTTGACAACTGAATCTAACTAACACAGTACCCATTTTAGAGAAAGCTCAGACACAGACCTTTGGAGATGCAAAAAGAAAATGCCCCAAGAGACACCAGAAGCTGAGAAAGCCATTTGAAACCAGAAGCTGGGAGAGGACAGTAGATGTCCCCAAGCGCTTTCCCATGTGGCAGAGGAACCTGGATGCCAGCTGCCTTTCCTCCAAGAAGGTATCCTCTTGTTGGTGCCTTGATTTGGACATTTTCAAGGCCTTAGAACTATAACGTGTAACTTATAAGTCCCCCTTATAAAAGCCAATCAATTTCTGGTATATTGCATTCCAGCAGCTTCAGCAAACTAGAACACTACCTAAAGTATGATCTCCAGACCAGCAGCATCTACCTTATCTTATGGAATCTCATGTCTTGCCCCAGACTTTCTGCATCAAAGTCTGCATTTTGACAAGATCTCCAGGTGACTTCTAAGCATCTTAAACATTGTAAAGCATTCTTGTACAAGGCCCCTGAGCTTTACACTTAGACTCCTCTAGGAATACAGCTTCCATCCTCATCCTCTCTACTTTGTTAAAAATTTTCAACTTCATTAAAATAAATTGATCCAGAATAAAGGCCATGCCTGTTCTTCTCAGTAAAGACTGTTAGGTTGAACTGAGTTCTAGTTGCTGATCCTGGAGTAATTTAGAATCTGTTTCACCCAATGTTTGTCTCAGGTGCAAGTGTACTTCACCCTAGAAATTTTAAAACAGATATGCCAAACCTAAAACTCTTCTGAAAATAGTTTCAGAGGGATTGCTTGGCGAGTTCAGCAGAGGAACCCAACTTCACAGAGAGAGGATGAAGGGGAAGCAGTGCTCACCCAGCCAGATCTGCTCATATTGACTATCTCTTCTGTGGGACATGATGAATTTTCCAAATACAAGCAGTATTTGAGAGGATGGGTAAGGAAATCAATAGTCGGCACAAAAATACGCTATTATAAAACAGGAACACTTCCCCCTTAAAAAGAACTGTAATGAATTTTATTCCCATTGCAATGAGTTTTCAGCTGAAGTTGAATGGCCAAGTAACATTAATTAGCTGATTTCTCATGAGGAGCGAACCCTTTCTTCTAATACTTTAAAATCTACTTTGGAGTCAGGAAGACAAAACAAAGTCTTCCTTCTACCTTGCAAAAGTTGCTGATTTTGTAATTGGAATTGACCCCAGATACGCCCAGAGGGCTCAATCCCTTAATGGCAACCAGCCTAGGTTGTAATCCTGAAAATTTCACTATTCCTACTTGTTCTGAAACTATTTCTGCTTCTTAGCTGTTAGCAGCCCATGGGAACAGCAACAGCAGTAAGGCTGGGACAATAAGAAAAAGAATAGAGGTTAATGGTTTCTACACATCAGTCTAGCTTCCCACCCCCCCCCCTTCCTTTCCCCTGCCTTCTACTATCATCCATAAACCACTAGAACTAAAAGTAAAAGGAAAAATAGATGTCATTGACTTTCTGCCACTGAGCCCTTATCCTTGTGGTTGTGGGTTTTCTATCAGGGTTTCCAGATGGTTGATCTCACAGAGGGTGAGATTGGGAGCTCCAGCACCACATCATTACACTGCTCAGCTTTGATAAGCAGGGACCAAGGTGAGAGTTCCAGGTCAGAGCTTCGTCTTTGGGTCTTAACATTCATTTTGTTGGATGGGAACTGCTAAAGATGAAGTTTCATGTCATACTATCTCCTGATATGCTCTGCTCTTATACCAACTGTGAGACCCTAGGTGGGTCACTTAACCTCTGTAGACTTAAGTTCCCCCATCTGTGAAATGAGAGGTCTGCACACTAAGACTCTTCTCTGTTAGGACATCGTGATCCTCTTTTCTTGTTTTTAGCAATACTTGAGGCAAGTCTATAAAGCTATATTTTGTGGGAAGTAATGGGTAAAGGAAAAGAATATGGAGAATATCCTCAGGAAATAATTACTGATAGTGATTAGATTTTATCTATCCAGGATTTGGGGATTTGTGGTGTTGATGTTTCCTGTGAGCAGATAATCATGGTGCCAAAGCAACACAGGGTGAAAACCAAGCACAAGTAAATAGGATTTTGTTAATGGCCCACAGGGAAAGCCATCCTCTGTGCTATTAATACAATTACTACATACAGTGGTCCTCCAGAGCCAAATTCTCTTCTCTGGGTCAGGGTAGGTCAGAGAATGCCTTTCAGTATAGGAAACAAAGTGAGCTTGAAATCAGTGTCCAGCACACAGACCTCTGGATAGCGTGGAGGGTCCCAGGAAAATAGGCTGTATAATCAGGATAGCGTATACAATGTCAACGTATTCAGAATCTTTGACTCTGTTAGGGAGTCCCAAAGCCACAGAATGCTAAGATTTTTCTACTTGAGTTGATAGGTGATGTAAGGGTTTTAAGTCGGGTCCCGGGCCAAACCTTGCTTTATCATAGCCCTCTGCCTTGATGTACTATTCTTATAATTATTTTCATTCAACAAACATTTGTTGAGTCCTTTTCAGTGTCAGACATCTGATACTGCTAAGAAT
Organism: Tamandua tetradactyla; assembly: GCF_023851605.1. Taxonomy (NCBI): domain Eukaryota; kingdom Metazoa; phylum Chordata; class Mammalia; order Pilosa; family Myrmecophagidae; genus Tamandua; species Tamandua tetradactyla. The sequence continues at coordinate 192,126,856 of NC_135327.1, read as the reverse complement.
ACAAATGCGAGTAGGAAAGACCGTGTCCTTGCCCACTCTTTTTTTTTTTTTTTTTTTTTTTTAAAGGAAAGACAGAGAGAGAAGGAAGGAAGGAAGGGAGGAAGAAAGGGAAACATCTTTTAAACATTTTCTTGTTTTATTGTATTTTGTTTCTCCGTTTTTGTTACATGGGCTGGGGCCGGGAATCGAACCGAGGTCCTCCGGCATAGCAGGCAAGCACTTTGCCCGCTGAGCCACCGCGGCCCGCCCCTTGCCCACTCTTACTTAATAAATGAGATAAGGGGCAGGGAACATTCATTTTATGACTTGTCAAAAGGAGAGCTGCAGAATCATGGAGTATCTTCCCTCTACTAAGAATGGGACTAGGGAACAATTTCTGTGTCCTCTTCATTTTTCTCTCATTTCCAGAGCTGGTCTTGAATATAAGGAAAGTAGAGTAAGTAGAAGACACAGTTTGGTGGACGCAATATTGTATGTGCATTAGTGTTTTCTCTTCTAGGACACAAAGGGAAACTACATTTCCCAGTTACCCTTGAGTTAGATCGAACCCATGTGACTGAGTTTGGACAATGGAATGTGGACAGAGTGATGCCAGTCATTTAAAAACATCCCATGTAACCCTCTGGTTCTCTCTTCTTATGCATTGACAGCCTTGGAGGTTGCATGTTCCATATGGCAGACTATGAGATGGAGGAAGCTACTGAGCCCACAGAGGGCTCTGTGTAAGCAAACAGTAAATGCACTTTGTCTTAAACCTTTTGGATTTCAGCATTTATACCCTGCCCTGATAATTCAACAGTGCTAAATAAGAGATCAAGAGAGGGCTTCCTCATTTTCCATGTTCTCCTAAGACTGCCTTCTACCAATTAGGTGTTCTTTGGGGTTGGGGTTCGTCATTCCACTTTAGAATGCAATTGTCCAGTTAGACTGTTTAAATACTACCTTACCTGCTGAATCCACCTGCTCCAAGAGAACTGAGGCATTATTGTCAAGATAGGGGGCAGAACAGAAGGGGGGAATGTCTGACAATTTGGGAGCATGCAGCATTCTGAGGAAGACATGGGGATGGGGCATTTGCCAGTGGTGGGATTTTGCTAGGATACAGTGCTAAGCACATGGAAGGCCTGAGAGATAAGATTTCCAGGGTTTGAAAGAAAGAGGGAGATTATCTAAAGCTAATTTATCCTTCTCAACAAAAAGCCAGATGTAGTCAAACCCTGAGAGTTAACCCTGAGGTTTTCTTCTTTCCTACTCTAATCCTAACCGCAACTCCAACCAAGTGGGATAGAAGAAATGAGAGTTCTGGAGTGACACATTCCTGTCCAGTCCCAGCTCTGAAATTTATTGGCAAATCACCCAATAATCCTGTTTCTGTTTCTCATCAATACACCGAGTCGATGATACCACATCATGATAGGACATTGGGAGAATCAAGTGAGGAAATGAATATACAGTGTTTGGTATAGACCCTGCATGCTGGGGCCTTTCCCTTTCTTGCCTCTTCTTGGACAAGTCAAATGGGCATAGATAAGCAAACTGCTGTTTTCTGGGAAGTAGAGAGCTGACTTCCTCTCCACAATCGAATTTATCTTCTAACCCCAGGTGAGACTTTGCCCCTCTCATTCTCCAGTCCACATTAGCTACACTGAGTGTATCACAAACAGATGTTCAGAGGAATATTACATGGCCTGTGTATGCTCATGGGGAAACCAGCTAAATTGTATTCACACTGGACATGTTTTCTCTGTGGAGAAACAATGTGTAGACGCCTTTTCTCTTGGGAAGTAGCAGGTTATGGCATTAGTCTGCAGTAAAAAGTTATTCTTGCAGTGAAAAGAACTTGGCCTTTATATTACTGTGCACATATGGTTACATTCCCATAGAACAAATGTCCACTACCATTTGAATAAAATCCCATTTCTGTCTTTATTTCTTTCAGGCTTGGCTTTGTCTCTGACCTCTGAGTGTTTCTGAACTGGATGTGTTTACTGCCTTGATGTTTCATCTTTGCCTCTCTGTGATACCTCTGCAGCTATAGGAAATTGAGTTTACATCTTAAGCCTGCCAGCCATTGGCAGCTGGAGTGGGTTTCCAGCATGATTTGGGAGAAATACTTGAATAACACATTTTCCTGGATTGTTTCTGCCCAGGTTTATTGAAAACACTTGAGTTTGTAGAAAACTTGCTTCAAATTAATTGTTTCAAATCCCTGTATCCCTTAGGGGATATTGTAAATCGTTACCACATATAGACAAGAGAGAATAAAGCAATTGTCTAGCAAATACCATAATTCTATAATTAATTATATTCACTATATATGATATGAAGGAGATTTCTACCTCCAAAAACGTAAATATTTCATTGTCTAATTTTCTGGAAGTTTAGCAACTACCTCCTAGAATGCTGAAATATTTAAATTTGAAACAGTTTCTACCCAATCATTGATTTTTGTCCTCTTATAGCTTTTGTTCATTTCTTCCTAGGTGAGCATACATTGTTTAAGGTGGGGGGAGGGATTTGTAATTTCACCCCACTTTTTGTCTCCGCTAATCATTCATTGCTGGTCACACTTTCAGCTTCATTTAGATTTGAGGTTTCCATTTGAACCTGTTTGGGGTGGGGGTGGGGGAACACCCTGCAAGGGCAGCAGCATTTCACAGAGCTATATGGGAAATGCAGCAGACCAGAGTGGAATTCACTGATTTTCTTTAGCATTTTGATTATATGGGTCCATGAGTTCAGATGAATCAAAATAAAAATGAAACTCAGCAGGCATGATGAAATCAACCGAATCCACTGAAACGGTTGGGCAGAGCCCACAAAAATTCTTTCATTCTCTGAGACTAGGGAACAGAACTGCAGTGTAATTCCAGAGACAGCTTCCCGGGCCTCAACTCCTCACACAGGGAGACATTTTTCAACTATGGATTTGTTTTCTTTTGTACTGTAGCTTTGAACAGATTCCGGGAAATGACACAAAGTAAGTTAATCCCTGTGACAACAGAATGAATACACTGTACTGCTTTTTGAAAATATACAAATTTAATCCTCCCAATATCCATTGCTATATATATAGTTAACAGGCCATGCTGGCTGTGGGCTGCGGGTGGTGGTGGAAAAAGACCTAAATGAAGTCTCTTCAAAACATTTAATTTAATTAGCAATTGATTCAGGGAAGAGAAGAAATTCAGGAAAACAATTCTGGTTTTTTGCAAAGGAAGCTGTTTATTATCTCTCCTCTATTTTTTTTCCTGGGGTCTCCCAGAGCCGGAGGGGGTGTTCACTATTTTGTGATGGGGGCGGGGGGAGAGTAAATTGTCATTTTAAAAGAAATGTTTTGTTCATTTGGCAAACTGAAAGGCTAATATTTGTCTTATTCACCTCACAGGGGTTGCAAGGCCCCAAGGAGATAATAAATGTGGAAAAAAAAACGGGAAATGCTGTTGACATAGAATACTTTATCATTATTGTGGCCACTTAGGACATCCTTAAAATGAATGTGGGCCTCAAAACTGTTGACCACTACCTCGTTAGTACAATCCATACATGCATGGTCTCAGTTGCCTGGGAAAAAGGAAGATGTCTCTCTGTCATCTCTTCCCGCCCCCCGCCCCCCCAGTCTCTAACAAGAGCAGTTCAAATAACTGCAATTAAGTATCTGTGTTTTTGTTTTCATAAAACTTCATTAAAATGTTGTAAATGTACATAATTGTAAAAAGTCTCTCTGAAGTTTCACTACTGTAAGTATATTTAAACCATGCAGTGTCAATGAATAAGATAGCTGCTGTTTGCTTTATCAATGGGCCCTAAAAATGCCTCTAAGAGTAACAGCTACGGAATAGAAATGCAAATGAACATCAACCACCATTCCTTTCCTAAGTTTACCTTTTTTGAAATGAATCCTGTCTGAAATACAGCATTTAGTACTCCTTTGAGCATCAGCCGCAATAATTTTTATCATAAAATCTAATATTTAATTATAAGACATTTTATGTTTTCCAATATTCCTCCAGGTACACTTATTACTATATGATTTAAGCTTCTTTTTCTTTCCAAGAGTGCCTAGTATAGTGCTAGGCAAATAACAGATACAATAAATCCTTCCTATGTTCTGATTTATTAAGAGAAAACAGGTTAACATCAGCTTAGCCATATACTATTCAATAGTGCTGGAATCATAACTTTAAGAATGATAATAAGAAGTTTGCAGAATTTTAATTTTTATAACTATATCAGGTAAATCAATACTTAGTGGGAACCCTTTTTGTAAGTCAGAAATATTGCATATTACTATGCTAAAATGAGTAATTATGATAAAATGAAATTGAATTTTCACTGGAGACATGACAGCCATCTACTTTGTGAGTGACACTATAGTCTGTCTCTCAAAGTATTTGTTTAAAATTGTATATTTATTATTTTAGGTCACAGGATCTTTTTCTTAAGCAGTTGAAATTAGATTTCTTAGTGCAGAGTTCTACTAAGCCAGACTAGACAAACGATGCATTATTGTTCAATAAATACATGACGAAATTTTCTTTAGCTCAGTCTTAATGTTAAAGGTAGCATTTTCATTTTTCTTAGTGTAAGAAGAGAAATATCAATGCTAACCCCATTTCTGTTTTGTAACAGGAACATCACATTGCTTAATTGCTGACCTCCTCAAATTTAATTAAGTAATAAATGGTTAAGCATGCATCATTACATTCCTTAGGACACTTCTTTGAGCGGATGCAATAATTAATCATCGAATAGGTCCAGTTCTACCTTGATTTACCGAAGAGGCCATAATATCCCATCTCACATAATGCTTTTCAAGGTGGAATTCAAGATCCAGGCACTAAAATCTTTATGGCCTCCCCAGGAGGAACTGGGGACGATGTGGTATTCTCATTACCACAGCTGAGAAAATGGAGAGGTTTGCCTGAGGTCTCTTGGCAAGTGAGTTATTCAGGGAACAGATTCTAGGTCTCCTGATGCCTACCACACAATCACACAAACAGAGAATTCGCAGGAGAGTTGCCCAAATCACGTGTGCAGAAAAGAAGAGGGAAAATGATACCCGGGCTGGTCATTGAGTAATCCCCATAGCAACCTGTCACCATTTCTCTTCGACTGCACATAAAGCACACTGAAGGGTATCAAGCAACATAAAATCCTAATGGTGCCCTTAATTAGGTGGGACCATCACTCTAACTCCCTTACCTCCTCTGACCAAGCCTGCAGCCCCAAATCCCTCTCTGTGGTGTCTAATCCTGAAAGCAAGACAGAGATACAGAAACAATCTTTGACGTGCATGGGACCATCAAGCTTTGATGGTGAAATTTGATAGCAATAATGTCAAACTTTATATGGCCATAATCCAAGTTTACAATGATACATTAAGCCATAATGCTACTATTTATATCACCATAAACCAAGTTTATGGTGATATAAATAGTCATGCTAATGGCATTAACAGAGGCACTCAGTGGCATCACAGATGTTGAGCGCTGCTTTTCTGCTATTAGCATTGCTATTTATATCACCATAAACTTAGGTAGTCAAACTTGTTACATTTGAATATATGAGGAAGATGGATATTCAACTTTTTATGCACAAATCTAGGCTCCTGTGCTGGAAATTTTATGGCTGCCTCTCTCCCCAGTTATTGGAGTCTCTCTAAGCTCTCCATTTGGCACTGCTCGAGTCACATGATGTTTCTTTAATAGCTACAGAGGAGAAAGTCTGTATTCTGACATCTTCTGAGGAGCCCGGTGATACCATTTAAACGCGATAAGAAAGCGCCAGCCACAGCTGCCTGGCAAACTTACTGTCTCCTTGGCAGCGCAGGGGCCCCACACTCAATTTGGCTTCTGAGCCTTGCCGGTCAGTATCTCCAACCACCACCTGGCTCACTGGCAGGTGATCTTTGTAGGATAAGAAGCCTGCGTCCTTTCTCCTGAATCACAGGAAAAGATAAAAAAAACGGGTGAGGAGGCTGTATTAGAAACAGGTCTTTTCTGATCATTACTTAAGTTTTCTTATGATTGACTAAGTTTCAGTGATTATTCAGAAGTTGACTAAGTAAAACCACAGGTAAATAATTGTGCTTTGTCCTCACAGTGCCTCGCTCAGAAGCTACTGTGTGGTTGTGTCTTCTGGAAAGCGGAAGTGACACCGTGATTTCCAGAGACTCCCAAACAATATGCTTTGCATAACGTTTTGAATTGAGCTAAACCACCACACTGCTTGAACGACATATGCCTAACACATGCAGGGTTTGCTCTTGTAACAGAATTAGCAGTTCAACAAAGTCAACCTAATCTCTTGAATAGTATATAAAACAAAACCCTAGGAAAAAAAAAACAACAACAACTTTCTCTTTAATTATTTTGAAGCAATTTCTTCAGAGGCTTTCTTCCCTGCTGTGCAACACCCAAATAAGGGACACCTCTAGTTCCTTTGGTTTATTTTAACAACTGAAATAGTTTATGTAAGGATTCCAGCACTTAGCAGGTACTCAGTAAGTGTCTATTTCCATCTGTAATAAGGAGTGGGGATGAGATTCAAACCCTGTTTGGTTTTCCTTCCCGGTTGTTCTCTTTAGTCTATACCTACCTGTTTTTGAGGTCTCCTAACTCTACCCAAACTAACCCAAAATGAAGGAAGGGGGCAAGGCTAGACACAAAGTTCTGCTTCTCGTGTGGGGCACTGAAACACGAGAGAGGTATCTTGGGAATGAGACCAAGAGGCATTATGTATAGCAGCGTGTTTTTGGTTCTGCTCAGCACAGATTTCATCTTAGTGGGGAACCACTGAGGCCCCTCATCCTCTTTTAGTGTTGCTGTGGCCAAGGAAAACCCCTTCTAGGGGTGGGTGGGTGGGAGACACAGATCAGTGTAAAGTCATATCCGCAAATTTACACTTTGAGATTTTTTTCTCTCAAGTATATTCCTTTATGGAATTTAGGGCTGAGGACTGTACAAGTTGATTTTACTTAGAATTATATGACTCAGACTGAATATAAACAATTTTGAAATTGTATGCAGAATAGATTACAGAAGAGAAAACTGATTTTAGATGATAAAAGAATGAGGCAGTTCAATAGTTGGGTTAGGAGATTTGCCATCTGCATTTCTTGTCATATAGCACAGAGATTTGAAGGGAACAAACCCGGAAGCCTGGCTTTAAAATGCAATGCTGTTAGGAACAGTAACTTATCCCTCTGACCTTTGAGAATGTCAATGGACATTCACTGCCTCAGGTGTCAGGACTCACAGAAACCCAGGTAGGAGTCATAGAACTTAGCCAGTGGACCTAAAAAACATACTTGACGCCACCTCAGTTATTTCATTGTTCTCAAGTCTCCAAATTAATTTTTCCATTTAAAAAAATCATTCAGCAAATTAGAGCGAAGATCATGCAGAAATGCATATCTTATTAACACTTGAAGTGCCAATGACCAGGCCTCAAATATCTCCGTGAAATCTTTTGCAAACCCAACTTATTTTATTACAACTTCTTTCAGTTAAAATCATGTCAAAGACAGAACAAAGCCTCCGAGATTAAACTTGATATTGAGTGTTTCTTAAGGGAGCAATGAATTAAAGCGCACTTTCACAACATGCTGGAATTTGACAACCCTCTAGAAATGATGTAGTATATTCTTCATGGAATTTAGGGCTGAGGACCTCTACAAGTTGATTTTACTTAGAATTTCATGGCTCTAAATCAGGAATTGGCAAACTAAGTCCTAAGAACCGCATTTAGCCCCTCATCTGTTTTTTTATGCCCTACAAGACAAGAATATATTTCTAGATTTTTAAATGGTAGAAGAAAATCAAAAGAGGGGTAATACTTTGTTCAACTTCAGTGTCCATAAATAAAATTGTATTGAAGCACAACTGTGCGTATTCATTTATATATTACCTATGGATGCTTTCAAGCTATAGTGTGAAATTCATTGTGAAAGAAATAACATGGGTCTCAAAGCCTGTAATACTATTATAAGCCTTTAACAGGGAAAGTTTGGCTGCTCCTGCTCTAAGTCACCATTATCCATTTTTCCTTTGGGACGTTTTTGAGCAGATAAACTATTATCATGGTGGGCAAACATGAAGAGTCATGTCTCCCCAGCTGAGTGTGGAGGGAGGGGTCAGCGGAGATGCAAAGGAAGGGGCACAAGATATTCATTAAGGTGTGAGGAGAAATACAAAACTATTTAAATTTCAATTTAGTTTAACATTGAGAAATAACTGGAACTTTATTAATAATTCACTTTCTGATTGAATTAGTACTTTTCGGCAGGCAATAATTTGTCATCTTTGGTACAAAAAAAATCAGTGTTGAAGGAAGAATGTATGCTCTACAATTTGCAGGTACTTTCATTGTTTAACTATTCCAGCATCTTACTGGTATGATTAATTTTATAAAAATAAGATCTTTAAATGGTATCATGAAATGAGTAATGACTGTGTAAATCTGAAAGGTACAGTGCCATGAATTTATATATATATATATATATATATATATATATAATCAAAAATAAAAATATATATATTTATCTCTGTGCAATCATGACCCATATAAAGATTGAAAACACCTCCGAAACCCCAGAAGGACACTTGGTACCCCTCCTAGGCAGTAAACCCCTTCACAGGTAACCACTATTCTGGCCTCTATCTCCATAGACTAGTTTTGCTTGTTCTTGACCTTATATACTTGGAATCAGTCTGTATTCTTTTATGTCTGACTCTTTTTATTGAACCGTATATGGATGAGATTCATCCCGGTTGTACTTTATTCAAACAATATTTTGAATAATAAAATTGTGCTACCTTAAAAAAAAGGAATGCTACATAACAATGAGAATGAACGTCTTCCTGTTGCTATAATTTGGGTGGTCCCTAGTGTTTGGCTATTATGAATAAAGCTACTGTGAACAATCTTAAAAATGTATTATACATGTAAGTACTTGTTTATGTTGGGCATTTACCCAAGAGCAGAAATTCTGGGTCATTAAGTACACTTAAATTTAGCTTTAGTAGATACTGCCAAACAATTTTCCCAATTTTTGTTTCTACCAGCAGTGTATGAGAAATCGGTTTGCTCAACATCCTTGCCAATGTTTGGTATTCTAGGGCCATTTAACAATGAGTGAGAAAATATCTACTTTATAAAGACTTTGTGCTAATAAAAAAGCATTTGGAAAACAATGTTGGGAAATATTCCAATCTTTGTGTAATTTTGTTGCCAGGATTTATACATGTATAACCTTATAAGAATTCACGTATCTACCTACTTTTATAACTTGAAAATATAATTTTAAATCTTTGTAATAATCTTACAATGTAGAGTTCCAGTGGGTGTTAAGCCTATTTAAAAACATACTAAATGGGTCATTATTCAATTACTTTGTGAGTAAAATCGATCAACAACAGGGAAAATAGAAATTTACAAGCCACATTTTATCAAAATAATTTTTGCATTACTAGTCATTGAAACTGAAAAATTAATATTCATTAGGTACATATAACAAAGCATTTTAATCTATATCGATATATATATCTTCAAGTAACATTTTCAACTATGATAATCAATAGAGTAGCAAAATGAAAAAAAGAGGCAGGTAATTACATTTGTAATTCGATTTTTTTTTTTTGCATGGGCAATTGAACTAGGAATTGAACTAGGGCTCTGGTATGGCAGGTGAGAATTTTGCCACTGAGCCACCGTTGCCCATCCTGTAATTCAATTTTGAAAATAATAATGTATATTAAATCACATTGCAATTACTAAAAACAGAGAAAAAACATTAATTTCTATTACTATTTTAGAAAAATATTTTTCCTTTGTATCTCACTTTTAAAAACTTTGTTTTATATTGAACATAAAATATTAGTTCAGTAGTTCAGGTGAACTAATACATATTTGTGGATGTGTACCCCAATTTTTTTAATGATAGGTTCAGGATAAAAAATATGCAGATCACTATTCTAATTAATAGAAAACAACAACAATAATAATAGGGCATCCATCTATTGCATCCCCAAATGTATTAGATTGATTCTTACATATAATGTTTAATCTCACATCAACTCTTCCTTTTAGGATCATTATCCCTATTTACATGACAAGAAAAATGAGAGTCAGAGAATTTAAATATCTTGACCAATATACCAGCTTTAAAGTGGTAAAACCTGGATTCAAATACAGATTTCTGGATCCCAACCTAGCACTCTCCACCAATAAAGGGAGGAAAAAATAGAATAAAGCAAAAAAATTTACTATGTCATTTAAGCCTTTTACTTGTAATTCTCATATATAAAGTGTAAAGTACCTTTTTAGATACTCATAGCCTGAAATGTTGAAGTTATTTATATGTAATAAGTTCAAGAATATCTGTAGAGCTTTACTTATCTTCATCCTCTACCCTATATACATACTAGCAAAGGAGAGGGCTAGAACTACCTCATGCCCTAATTAACCACTGTTTTTGCTGGTATGTTGAAATTATAATAGATTATGGTACAGTTAACTGTAATAATACATAATCCTCACCAACCCATGAAAACAGGAAAGAATATTAATGTCAGCTGAGAAAACAAACAAAAAATTTACTATTTCCTAGGATTCCAAAGATTTTAAAGTTACAAACAACTATGTGTGAAACTCACAAAGCAGTGCACTCAGTGTCAGTTGTGGAAACAAATTCATGAATGGCAAAAAAATGGTTTGACTAATATGAAATTTCTTATGCGATCTTACAGCCATTAAAAAAACAATGAGAAGATGAAAAGGAAGGAACAGAGATCCGGAGAAGGACCCTGCAAATTACCAAATCACCAGTTATAAGAAATACATTTTAGCCCCTTGTGTGGAAGTTATTTAGCAAGTAAAACAGGCCTTTGTTCAAAGTTATGAACTTTACAGATTGAGGTGAATCTAATTTAGTGAGATACTCAGTAACTATGGTGTTAGCATTATAAGCTAATTACATCTGCTAGTGGGCTTGCACATGAGAAAAATTCTATCATACATTTCAAATAGGCCCTGAATACAGACTCTTGAATAATTTTTCTATCAACATTGTCACTAAAGTAAAACTTGATTCTATGGATCTTGCTTCCCTAAGCTTGCATTACTCTTATTTTGCTTCTATTTTGTCTTCCTGAGGAATTCTTTCTTACTCTGCTCTTTTTTTTTAATCTGTTTTCCTTATACTACTGAAAAGCTAACAAATTTTAGAGTTACGTGGTTATCCTTTAAAAGAAAATGAGAATTATAGTTACTGCATTTTTATGCATTTCCAATTCAGCATTACCAAAGCTAGAAATTCCTGGAAATAGACTCTTAAAAATAAAAAATGTAGATATAAAGGATGACTCAAGAAGAGACATAGAAATGGGAACTAAACATATGAAAAGATGCTCAGTCATTAGTCATTAGGGAAATGTATAGCAAACTAAATGAGGTGCAACTTCACACCTACCAGAATAGCCAGAATTAAAAAGACAGATGATAACAAGGGTTGGCGAGGATTTGGAGAAACTGGAACTATATGTTGCTGGTAGATGTAAAGTGGTAATCACTTTGGAAAACAGTTTGGCAGTTCCTTAAAAAGTTAAACATAAGTTTATCACATGACTCAATGGTTTCACTCTTCAGTGGAATGAAAACATATGTCCACACAAAGACTTTTAGGCAGATGTTCACAGGAGCTTTGTTCATAATGGCCCCTGTGCTGGTTTGAAAGTATTATGTACCCCGGAAAAGCCATGATCCAATCTAGTGGAAGCAACCGTTTCTTTTAATCCTGATTCAGCACTGTAGGTTGGAAAATTGATTAGATTATCTCCATGGAGATGTGAAGTGCCCAATTGTGGGTGTGAACTTTGATTAGATGGAGATGTGATTCCACCCTTCCATGTGGGTCTTGATTACTTTACTGGAATCCTTTAAAAGAGGAAACATTTCCAAGAGAGTTAAAAATGACAAGAAATGATACAGCCAACAGAAACTGCAGAGGAGAGCTGACAGGCAGAGAACAGAGACACAGATGTTTGGAGATGCTTGGAGCCCAGCAGACCTTGCCATGAAATGTTAAGCAAGCCAGAACTTGGAAAGAGTCAAGGGAAGCCAAGAGATGAAAACCAGCCCCAGAGAAACAAAGTAAGGAACCCCCACAGGAACAGAGGCTGAAAGCTATGGAGCCCAGGAGCAAGGGACCAGCAGATGCTAGCGGCGTGACTACCCAGCTGACAGAGGAGTTCCTGACATATCAACCTTCCTTGAGTTAAGTTATTTTTCCCTGGAAGGAAGACATTCTTAGTAGATGAATGGCAGAATTTGAGAGTGATGAACTTGGATATTTAGCAGGAGAAATTTCCAACCTGTGGAAAATGCAGCCAGGCTGCTCCTTGAAACTTACAGTGAAATGTGAGAGGAAAGAGAACAGTTGAGAACTGAATTCTTGTGTACAAAGAAAACAGAAATTGGTGTTCTGGAAAATTCTGGGCTTCCAGAAAGTGAGACCCTAGTGAATAGGGCCTCCCATGAGGATTTATCCAAGCATTGAAGTAGTCAGCCATTACAGGACAAGTGAGGATTTGAGATGGAGTTATCCAGGAAGGAGTTGTGAAAGTTCTTTTGTCTGATGGGAATGATCCCAGCCTACATCATAGAAAACCAACAAGAATGTTGTGGGATCTGTATAAATGGACATCTGCCAGTCTAGACTAAAAAGGACAGAAAAGGGACAAACTGAAGGAAAAATGACTTCAGAGGCAGAACCATGGAAGCTAAGGTCTAAAGGCAGGAAACCTTTAGCTAGTAGAGCAGACTGAGCCATACATGTGCAGAGGGTGGGCCTTCCACTTTGTTGTTCAGGAAGAGTTGTGCCCCAGGCCTTGGAGAGGGCAGGGCACATTCCTTGTGGGTTGGGGAGAGTCTGGCTATCACCACATTGTTTTGGAAGGGTTAAGTGTGTGCCTGGGAGATAGCGGAGAGCCCGGTGAAGCCCGATGCTTGTAGCGGGGAGAGCAGAGAAAAAGGTGGTCTCCCCAGTGTCCTTCAAGGTTGCACACTCCAAACTAGAGTTTGGAGAGAGCAAAGCTACCGCATAGGTCCTTGTAAAGGGTGGGACTGCCACTTTCAAAAGCCCTGAGGATAAATGACTCTCAGACTTTAAAATCCAATGGAGTTTGTCCTGCAGGTTTTTGGAACTGTGTGGGTCCAGTGATTCCTGTGTTCCTTCCAATTTCTTCCTATAGCAAAGGAAACATGTATCCTATGACCATCCCCCCTTTGTATATTGGCAGCAGATAACTTGTTCTGAGTTTTATAGGTCTAGAACCAGAGGGGAATTTTTTTTTTTTTTGCATTAGAACAGACCATGCCTGTAACTGACTTGATAAGATTTTGTACTGCTTTTTGTAAATGTTTTAAGGCTTTGCTATATGGTAATGGAGCATGTTACATATGGAAAAAAACATGTCTTTTTTTGGGGTCTAGAGGGTGGAATGTGCCAATTTGAAAGTATCATGTACCCCAGTAAAGCCATGTTTTAATCCTGAGTCAATCTTGTGGAGACAGCCGGTCCTTTTAATCCCGATTTAATACTGTAGGTTGGAAATTTGATTAAATTATCTCCATGGAGATATGACACACTCAACTGTGGGTGTGACCTTTGATTAGATGAGATATGACCCCACCCATTCCACATGGGTCTTGATTAGTTTACTGGGATCCTTTAGAAGAAGAAACATTTTGGAGAAACCTAGGAAATGACAGAGTCTAGAGAAATGACAGAAGCCTAAGAGCTGACAGAAACTTTACAGCAGAACTGACCCAGACGTGGACATGTAGAGAACAGAGACATGGGCATTTGGAGATTCTTGGAGCCCAGCAGATGTTGCCATGAGATGTGAAGCAAGCCAGAACCTGGAGAGAGCCAAGGGAAGCCAAGAGATGAAAACCAGCCCCAGAGAAGCAAAGTGAGGAACCCCCATGGGAACAGAGGCAATGGAGCCCAGGAGCAAAGGACCAGCAGATGCCAGCCATGTGACTACCCAGCTGACTAAGGTGGTCCTGACCCATTGACCTTCCTTGAGTTAAGGTATCTTTCTTTGGATGCCTTATTTTGGACATTTTTATAGGCTTAGCACTGTAAACCTGTCAAACCTCATTAAATTCTCCTTTTTAAAAGTCGTTCCAGTTTTGATGTATCACATTCCAATAACTTTTGAATTGACACAGCCACCAAATGGAAATTCAAATGTCCCTCAACTACTGAATGGATAGCTAAAATTTAGTATATACATACAATAAAATATTCAGCAAAAAAAAAAAAAGAAATGAAATATGGATAATGCTATAACATAGATGGACCTTGTACTGGTTTGAATCTGTTACGTGCCCTAGAAAAGCCACATTCTTAATCCAATCATGAGGCCAGACCTTTTATTGGGTGGGACTTTTTTATCAGGTTGTTTCCATGGAGATATGACCCCATCCATTCAAGGTAGGTCTTAATCTGCTTGCTGGAGTTCTTTAAGAGAGAGAGAATTTGAAAAGACCTTAGGTCTGAGAGAAGCTAAGAGAGAAAGAAAACTTCCACAGATACATGTTGGATCAAAGGGATCAGCAGACATTGCCACGTAACTTCCTATGTGACAGGGCAACCCCAGATGCCAGAAGCATTTCCTTTTTTGAGAAGGTATCCTCTTGTTGGAGCCTTAATTTGGACATTCTCACAGCCTTAGAATTGCAATTTGTAACTTAATAAATCCCCTTTGTAAAAGCCAATCCATTTCTGGTATATTGCATTCCAGCAGCTTTACCAAACTGAAACAGACTTCAAAAATATTATGTGAAGTGAAAGAAGCCAGACAAAAAACGCTACATATTCTAAAATTCCATTCATATGAAATTTACAGAAAAGGCAAATCTATAGAGACTGAAAGTAGATTAGTGGTTTTCTGGAATTGGGGATGGGAGCAGGGATTAACTGTAAATGGGGATG
Organism: Tamandua tetradactyla; assembly: GCF_023851605.1. Classification (NCBI taxonomy): domain Eukaryota; kingdom Metazoa; phylum Chordata; class Mammalia; order Pilosa; family Myrmecophagidae; genus Tamandua; species Tamandua tetradactyla. Next base: position 192,111,852 of record NC_135327.1, on the reverse strand, counting down.
CTGGAATTTTATAGGGGTAATGGAAATGTCCTTAAATTGGTTTGTGGTGGTCTGTTGTGCAACTTGGCTGTCTTAGTCAGGGTTCTCTAGAGAAATAGAATCAACAGGAGATATCTATAAATGTGAGATTTATAAAAGTGTTTCACGCAACCACGGGGATGCAAGAGTCCAAAATTTGTAAGGTAGGCTGCGAGGTTGGCAACCCTGATGAAGGTCTTTGATGAACTCCAGAGCAAAGGGTGGTTGCACGAAAGGTGAAAATCCTCTCTTCTCACTTAAAAGTCTTCAACTGTATGCTACCAGCCATCCTGAACATGCTGTACTTTCTCCATAGCCAGTACTCAAAAATTGTAAGTCAAAAGGTAAAAACTTACAAGTATTTTCCTGGATACTTATTAGTTTATTAATAATTTGACTAAAGAGGTTCCGTTCATTTTTAGTTATTTTTTTATTATAGGCTTGTTCTTATTCTTTCCATATGTTAAAGTAAAAATCACATAAATAACTTAAATTTGTATAGTTTAAAAATATTCATAGTGATTTCCCCTGAATAATCTCATTTGATTCTTATAACTTTGTAAATGGTTTCTGGAGATGTAAAGAAACACAGATATATGGTTTAATCTGACAAATTCTGATTCCCAAATAGTCATTCAGGAACACATTCATAATACTAAGTGAGGCAGACTCTACCAAAGAATGAGATGTGTTTCAAGTTATGATCCAAAATAATACCTAATATGGGTAATCACTATGAATATTTTTAAACTCTATACAAATTTAAGTTATTTATGTGATTTCTAACATACATCTAATGTTACATAAAAAAAGTTAGGAAACCTATACCCCAGGTTAAGACTAGTTCTAGTTTTAAAAAAAATTGAACTGAGAATTTTTATTCTTTGTTTCTCCTTCTCCTTCTTTTTCTGTCCCAATTTTTCTATATCTTCTATGTCTGGTGATGTGTCCCATTGCCTTTCCCTCAACAGGAACCAAATGCCTTTGCTCTTCATGTGTCCTGGCTCCTATTCTAACCCACTCTCAGGAAATATGCAATAAATGATTCTGTCTATCAATTTTCAAAAGCAGCAATGCCTTAGTGACACAAAAGACTACTACTGAAAATCAGATTTCTGTGAATAGCGGAGGTTGGGTTGGGTAGAGGGGAGAAGCTTCCTGGCATCACTGAACTAACTTTGTGAAGGTAATGCATGTTCATAAAAGGGTAGCTCTATTATTAGCATGGAGCAGGTCTGTCATTCCTCCATGTTCATTTGCAAAAACTACTTTCGTATCAGGAATCAGTGCCTTTATTCATTGAAAACACACAGGGGCTATGTGAGCACAGCTGGATCATCAGAAGCTGAAATAAACAACCAAGCTGTCTGATACACAATAAAGTAGAAGTTTCTAAATACTTCTAATGTGTCCTCAGTCACCATTGACTATTGAGCTTCTCTCAATGGATGTAAGGTAGTTTTCCCTACAAAGCAATGAGAGTGATTAAGAAAACAACCATCACAATTAGACCTTCAGAATCTATGTCTGTGTCCCCAGTGAAATGAAAGTAATTACAGACTCAATTATTCCTTTTCAATGGGGATAGTTTAGGCCTTTTATAAATGCAAGACAATTAATCTGTTTGGTTTAGACTGTTTTTAGAAAGTCCTGCTGACCATTTTCAGCAATTCTATGCAAAATGTTCTTTGACTTTCCTTTCTGGAATGCAAGTTCCCTGAGGGTAGATATATTGTCTCATGCAACTTTATAAACCAAACACTGGTAGGCACCTGAAAGTGGCTCACTCCAAATGTTTCATGATTGAATAAATACATGAATATATATAAACATTAACTAGGCACAATCCTAAAACAGTTAATCAGTATGTGCTTACAATCGATGATGAGGTTGAGAAAGAACACCTTTCTTATAATTGGAGTTCTTTGAATGCTCTTGAAACATTTTTGTTTTCCTTTTCTGTAATTGAGATTTTATTTTTTCTTCAGTATGTAATATTGAATTAGAAGCCTCACATATAATTAATATTGTTGGAAGGACACAAGACTTAGGTCTTAAGGACTGTAAAAATAAGTTGCATCACTTACTGGGGCCATGTTTCTTCACATAGACAGGTTATGATACATTTTAGTTCTTTGACTCTAGTGATTTTTTTTTTTGATTCCAGACCAACAAAAAAGTAGTCTTTTGAACAAATGTGACATACTTAAATGTGTGGCATGAAAAAATAATAAATGTTAGGTCTATGTTTTATGAGGTGAATCATTGGTATTTTGAACCCTTTGAAGGTAAGACTTTGTGATCTGTGCTGTTTCCCCAGAAATCATTAGCACAGGAGGATCTAGCATATGTTTTGGGAGGTGACCTAGTTATCACTCTCATTTTTTGGATGTGGTAATAGACTAGGAATGTGAAAAAATGCCTGGTCTACAGGCTTCAATTAGAAATAAGAACAAAGCTGATCTGGTTGGGACTAAGGAAAATCAGAATTCGGGGGTAAAGGGTTATATTGTTTGTATTTTAGAACTTCACTTACTGTATGAGACCAAAGGAAGAGAGGTTTATTTTGTCTAGAACTTAAATTTTCTGTAGCATAAAATCTTACTTAACCTGTCTGGCCAGTTCAGTTAAACAGCTGAATCACATGGAGCCTAGAATTGAGAATGAGGTTTTACAATTCTGTATAGCTTAATTTAATACCTGCATACATATCAGAGTACATTGGGCAGATAATTAAAAGTATTGACAAAGTCCCTTGAGGCCCTGGAGAAAAAATATGGAACTATTAAACTCTTCCACCTGGAAAATTCCTGATGCTCTCTCAAACATTAGGGATTCCCAAGTACATAGGCCAAGCCCTTGATCTTGAGGCTTGCTCTTATGAAACTTATTTCTGTAATGGAGAGGCTAAGCCTACCTATAATTATGCCTAAGAGATACTTCCAGAGAACACCTTTTGCTGCTCAGAGGTACTTCCAGAGAACATCTTTTGTTGCTCAGATGTGACCTCTCTGTCTCTTAAGACCAGCTCTGTAAGTAAAATCATCACCCTCCTTCCTACACAGGACATGACATCCACGGGTATAAGTTTCCCTGGTTGGGGTATGACTCCCAGGAATGAGCTTGGTCCTGACACTGGGATCAACAATGCCTACCTGACCAAAAGGGAGAAAAGAAATGTAACAAAATAAGTATCAGTGGCTAAGAGATTTCAAATACAGTAGGGAGGGTATTGTGGAGGTCATTCTTATGAAAGCTTTAGCTAGGTATTGCTAATTGCCACTGTATGCCAAGCTCCATCCAACACTATTTCTGACAACCCTAAATGAGTATGACTACTGAATCATTATACTGATAATTCTTTTTAGTCTCCAGTGTCTTAGAGCAGCTAGAATGAAATACCTGGAATTGTGAAATTTGTTCTATAACTACTTGTTAAAACGTATTTTGAAATTTATCATTTTTTTGTATATATATTATATTTCACAATAAAAAAATATGCTTTAAAAAAATGCTTGGTCTACGTAGTCAACTAATTAGAGGCCAGAATGAGGAAAAATAGACCAAAATCCCATTCCTCTGGAGTTTAAGAAGAGAAGATGCATGCTTAAGTTTCTCAAATACTGCTAAAATCATTTCAATTGATTTCCTTTTAATGACATGCAATTTTATTATTTTTATCCTATAGGAAAACTCACTGCATTGAAGTGCAGTTTGGACTGTTTATAGTTTACTTTGTAAACTTTAGACATCTACACTCATATTTCCCTAAGCAAGGGTTTGTGTATTTTTGAAAATTGTGGTTCATGGATTGTATGATTATTGAAAAAGGGGGTACTCAAGGCGCAGCCTCTTCACCATTTCCATGCATTTTCATCTCTAGTAATTGATGACCAACTCTTGGCATCTCAAAGGTAATCAATAGGAAAACCTTCACTTATATTGGTACAGAATATGTTTAAAAATTAGGGCAAGCAGGCTGGATCCTCTCAGTGTTCCCGAAGCTTCTTTATTAACCAAGAAGCAAGCACAGAAACTGGAAGGCCACATGACCTGGTCCCTTGATTTCCCTCTGCTTTAAGGTTCACCTCCAGTCCCACTCCTGGCTAGATGACTCTTGGGTGGGTTCCTTTCAAGACTGCTCATGATTGGCTTCATTCCGCAGGATGTCTATCTAATGCACATGATCCTCCTTGTCTCACCAAGCTCTGGAAGGACAGGCCATTGCCAGAACATCCATGTCCCTTCACCTTGAAGCTAGGCAGGGATACTTCAGGCTGGTGTGAGTCAGATAGTCCTGTGTCTCTCAAACACTAGCAAAGATGTGTCAAGTACTGAAAATTTTTTCTTGAGGTACCCCTTCCCCACTCGCATGGTGTTGATGTGCTTGGGGGGTACACAGAGCAAGCTGACAACTCTACCAATAAATCTTCCCCACCAGTCCCTTAGACCAAGAAATTTTAGATTATGTCATGTAAGGTTGATAATTGGGTAATGCTGGCAGAGAGGCCACTCTGCTTTAGGTGGTGGGGTACTTGATGCCTTACGCGAACCAGTGTGGGAGTACTTCACAGCCTTGGACAAAAAGACAATCCAAGACAAAAGAAGAAAACTAATTTTTGATCCCTTCCACATATATGAAAAATGCTAATCCTAGCCAATTTTTTAACATTGATTTTATCTAATTTACTCTGTGCAAGGTATTCCTTTACTGCCCTCACAGATCCCCACAATCATGAATAACAATAATCAGACTCTCCATTCCTTAATTTTTTACTTAAAAATAGTTTGGTCCACTCAAAAGAGCATTAATCCATATGAATTTGACCTCAGAAGGAAGTGTTATATACCTCAACTTTCTATTTTATGGATTTGTCCATACCTAAAAGGTGATATTTTTCAATGATGCAAGCATCATTCTTTTAACAAAAAGCATTGCTTTCTCTACACATCGCCATTTCTAAAGCCCTCCCAGTAACACAAACCCATATAAATGATTCTTATATTGATTACTACCACAATCATTCTCTACAAACATCATATCATATTTTATATACTTTGTCATTTCCACTTCATCTCAGCAGGTCATTTTGCTCCCCTAGTGGACACAACAGTCATGTCTGAAGGCAAAAGTGGCTTCCTTTGCCATCTTTGAACTCTGCAGGGCCTTTGAAGTGATCAATATTTGTTTTTATGTTATCAATACTTCAAAGGTGCTCTGAGTTGTAAAAATTAGAAAAAAGCCCATGATTTTAGCCATTTCGTGAATAAGCTGAAGAAAAGCCCTTATTCATCTGGATGAGACGGTCAAATTAAATATAAAATTTCAAACATCTCTTAGTAAATGGGGCTAATGTGAATTAGAAGGCAGCCAAAGAAAGAGCCTTCAACTGCCATCAGTCTCAAGAATGAAGGAGGAAGGATAACTAACTGAAAGAAATTGGAAATAAATGATCTAAAATTGGGATGGAACAAAAAAGATTAGTTGTCACAAAAGCCAAGGAAATGGAGAATTTTAGGGAAGGAAAGAAAATGGCCAATTACGTTAAATATTGCACATTAGGCATGTCAATGTGGAGATCATTGTTGATATAGCATAAGGAGTTTCACTAGAATAATGAAGAAAAAGCACAATGGTTGTTAATTGAAAGGGAAAAGAGGAAGTAAAGACAGAGCCTTAACTCTTGCATTTTGAAGTTGGAATGAGAAATGGAAATAGCAATAGGATGGAAGCTAGTGAGTTTGCACTATTAAGAACTTTTTTAATTTAGCGATGAATCATTAACTATGTTTGTCATCTATGTCTATAATCAACTTGACAACATCAATTTCCAAGCCTGGCAGTAAAAAACTCATGGGTATTACTGTCTTATGCATACAGATAGCATATAACTTTTCCCAGGAGATGACTTAAAGTAGCACATAATTAGGAACATTTTGGCCATTGCCGCAGAATAGAAGTAGAAAGTTCAGCATCCTCTTATTTCAGAAACAGTGCGCAAAGAGTACCTGGGTCTCTTTCTTCAAATTATATCAAATCAAGCCAGGCATACCTGGTCTTTCAAAGAAATATGATAGTCAATATATATTTTGCCAAAAGATTCTTGGGTCTGCACTCTTGGAGAAAACTAACCAGACACATTCACAGTGAGGTGGCAGGCTTTGTGGTTACAGCCAGCTTATCTTTAATCTTTATTGGGTTGGAGAAAAATAGAAATTCAGCAACCCACTTAGGGACCTTCTAAAACTTCACTTAATTAGATTTTAATAAATAAGGTCATCTCTATTGGCAAGCTTACTTTGTAATTTAGAAGGTGAACCATTTATGATGCAGTCCAATTTATGCAAATTAAAGGGCTTATAAATCCTCCCCTCAGAAGAAAGGCAATAAAAATCCATCACTGTTAATTGAGGGTTAGCAAATCCATCAAAGAAAAAAGTGAGGGCTTGAACTTTTAGGACTATGCAAATCTTGACCAATGAAAAACTCAATTTAGCTCCAGTTGTATGGAAAGAATAAAACATATGTGTATTCATTTTCTTCTTGTGAGAATGCAGCAGGGGACATTATCATGTGCTTTATACAGGGCAGAGTTTCTGGTTTGCATATAATCTAAAAATGGAGAGAGAAAGTTATGCAAACAAGGCTGGGAAGGATTTAGTCTTTTTATTTCACTGAGGTCATCATCAAGGCAATTTTGAGATGACAAAATTTTGATGACCTAACTTTACTTAGAAGTTGCATATAATTTTTCATACAGGGTTTTGTGAAACACTAATTCTTGGAGATGATAAATTCTCTTGGAAAAAAACCCAGACATTTGGCTCCCCAAGTTTGGGAAATGATGCTAGTATTTTATATTACACAGTTGGAGATCAACAATACCAATTAGTATAATAAATGCTATGAGAATTCTTGCAATGAATAAAGTATATTTAACTTAGAGTACGTGGATGATTTCATTTGATGATGGTCTAGAACAGACAAAAATAATCTGAGTTAATGGAAATCAGAATATTAGTTACCTTTTGGGAGGATTGACTGGGAGAGGGTACATGTCATGCTCTTTATACCTTGATCTGGGTGATGATTTCATGTATATACCCATATGCAAAAATGATTGAACTGTAGTTTTAAGATTTGTGCACTTTACTGCACAAAAGCTACAGCTCAAGAGAGAAAAAACATTGGCAGCATCTAGGACAAAGTTAAAATTCCCACTGCTGGTCCCTTTATAACCTGAGCCCAAGTTACCCTTCTCTGAGAGAGTTCAGGCATGTAAAATGTAATGTAGGGTATACATTCCTTGCCTCCTTACCACACAAATCATTTATTAATACTCGAAGGTGTTTACATTTTTCTCATTTGTGTTTTTTTTTTCCCTTTTCCGGAGTGCTTTTCCTCTTTTCTGTGTCTGATGAAAATTCCACTCAACCTTAAGGCCTTTTCCAATTGTCATCTATTCTGTAAAACCTTCCCTGATGAATTGATTGCTTCTTCTTCTGGGGTCCCACGGCAATTAATATGGATGAAATAGTTATAGCTAACAAAGATTGTGAATTTTTGGGGACTTTCTTGGCTTCAAATATTATTTCTCTTTGTCTCCATTGTACATTCTTACCGTGACTGCTCAGTGTTGGAGTATGTATCCAACAAAACTATAGCTCTAGTGATACAGTAGATTTTATACTTCTCTGTCCTTCTTACTGAAAAGTGAAAAAAATGACATCTTACTTTTTGGAGCCATGGGACTTGACTTTGATATTGCAGTAGCAACCATCACAGTATTAAAAGTAAATTTTACCTTTCTTAAAGCAATTTGCAATTGTGGATTAATCAAGGCATACTTTACTGTCATATTTCTTTGGACATAAGTCATTGGAAGAGAAAGCTTTGATAACATCATTCACAGCATCCTTATTTTACTTAACCAGGATGATATTCTGTTTAAGAGGCTCTGGTATCGAACTGTGTTCAATTCCTAGGTCTTCTTCCTAACCATTGGGTCAAGTTACCTAAATTTCAATTCCCTCACCTGTTTAAATTAATTTTGGTGAAATTTAGATGAATTTACTGACTGTAAATTACTTAACACTGTGCCTAGCACACAAGCATTTAATAAATATGAGGTTGAAATTTGAAATTGCCAATATTCAATTGTATTTGCCATAATAAAATGGCAATTTCATATGGTTCAATCTAATTTTTACTATTATTAAAAATGCCATTTCTTTTTTTTAATACAGTTTTATTGAGATGTACTCACATACCATACAAACCATCCAAAGTACGCAATACTGTGAAGTGGTGCACAGTATCACCACGTAGTTGCATCACTTCTTTTTACAATACTGTTTAACAAAAGGCTCATAACCATTTCCTTTATTAGGTAGAATGATTAGAACACAAACTCTACACATGTATAAAGAAGGCCAATTCTGTCTTAGACTCATGCTTTCTAACATGTGATGAGGGATATCTGTTTATAGCAGGAAAGAGCTCAGTAAGAAAAAAGGCAACTTAACAAATTTCCAACTTCTTCCTTGAGTCTGGCTGCCTCCCATAAAGCATCATCAGCTTTAGGTTTAATTAATAGAGTACTCAAGTGACCATTCTAATGTAAGTGTGCACATTTCAACTAGACCCAAACATGGGTTTCTTTAAACATTGGTTGTATATGTAATCTGGCTTGAAAAATTACTCATGAATTTGCTTGTTATAACTTTCAGAGAGAATGTGCCTCCTTATTCATCCAACAAATATTTATTGAGTGTCCACTAGGTTCTAGGCACTAAAACTGATGTGGTGGGGAATGAAAACATTAATCAGTCACAGGTCCAATCTTCAAACAGCTTAATGGCCTACTAGGCTATTCATGTGTTTATTTTCGCTGTAACAATAATTTAGTGAAAACTATAGTCATCCATCCCAGCAAAGCAGGGATCTATCTGCTTTGTTTCTGTATATTTTTACCTCTTTTCTGTTGTCTTCCCCTAATTATTTTTCTCCCTTAATCTTACATTTCTTTAGTTCTTTTAGAATAAATTTTACCTCTTTTGAATAATTTTAATCTCTTAATTTGATTTCCTTAATTAAGTTCACATTACAAGCATTCTTAGGGGAATGCATTTTAATTATAATTAGATAATGAATATCTGACTACTGAAAATCTGAAATAAAATTATAATTCTGGTGACTAAAATGCCCAATATTTAAGTCTTTTATTACAGAGTTACCAATGAGAATCATCTACTGTGAGTAACTAATTTGTTCAAGCTGTTCAGAGAAAACACATGTGAAAGCAAATGCATTAACCTCTCTACCTAATAGAAACTTTGCCCCCTTCAATATCTTTCATTCTAAGACTCTAGAACACATTGCTAATAATGTCTTTACTGAATACAAGGACACCCTGAAAAGGTGGACAACAGTATTAGTTCACAGATCCCAATGTTTAAAATGTTTTTGTATGGATAACTGCATTCTCCTTGTGCATCTTTTAATCATCTTATGCATTACAGCTTTATGTATCTGTTAAATGGCCATGCTGGCTCATTTAAAATGTTTTGCTTTCCTCTAAGAGATATCAAATAACACTGGTGTAGAAAGTAAAATAGATCAAAAGGAAGTGCAAGCATTTAGGAGGAGGTAAGAAAGAATGAGAGAAATGGATCTTTTCATTTCAAAACATGATAGTGAAAAAAGAGACATGATATTGAGGTAGGTAGGAAAGAGAAGTTCAGGACAGGGAATACAAAATAATTGCTAGATGGAAAACACAGATTTCCTGAGGAGTCAGGTAGAAGAACTCTGATACGAATAGATCAAGTTTGAGGAGATAGAAAGGCGTAGAATCAACAGGCACTTGTTTCTGAAGGCTTTTAACAAAAGGGCTATAACCATATTTTACAGGAAACAAGGGAAAAGCTTACTTGTAGGACTTCAAAAATAAGAAAGAGTGAACCTCAGCACTTGGCCATAGCTTCTTTGGCAGAGAGAAGACCCTTGGTATCACCAAGAGAGAACTTAGCCCACTACTGCCTACTCTCTTCCATACTTGAGTATGTTGGACTCATTCTGCTTTCAACTTTTAAGGCATAAGAAATAAAAGTCCGACTGATGCTGGTCAAACACTGCCTATGACTCTGACAATTACACAATCATCTTTCTCCCTGTCTTCCTGGAAGATTCTCACATTTGGCCAGGCTAATTTCTGGAAATATAAGATTTATATATGCGTTTCATGGAACTTTTAGTAGCACTACTATTTGGAGTTTGACCCACCTTATTGGCTAATCAAATTAACATGCATCATAATTCTTTGCTTTTGTTGCCTTAAATTTTGCTAGCAGTGACTTAGAGTGCCTTCATCTAACACTTAAGTTGCCCTTAGTGCTTTCTACCAGGTAATTCATCTGCTTATCCCAGCCCTCAATAAAAATTGGTAATTATTTTCCCTTACCCATACAAGAATGGATCCTTATAGCTGCTATGAGCTAAACTGTTACCACTCCAAGATTGCAATGGATTTGCTAAGGTTGTCTTGAGGACAGTGGTCTCAAGGGTGGCTGGCCAAGCTATATTTCCATGAAGTAGGCTTTTTAGTGTAAAGAAAGAAGAAAGTGAAATAGCTGAAGTTTATTAATAGGGTAATAGATAAGCTTGAGAAAATGGAATAATTTTGAACAGAATGAGTAGTCACTCAAATGGTTTCGAATTCCTGCTAAAGAAAATGATGCAATAAAAAAAAATGATTTAGTTGACTTTCCTCACCTGAGTGGCTGTGGGTACCTAAGGAACACACAGTGGTTTGAGCATTGGACACCCATGTCGGCCCAAGGGTGGTATCAGAGACATCCAAGCAGCAGATGGAACAGGATGGAGGGGCAATGGTATATGCTACAAGGCATGTGGAAAACTTGTGTTTGTAGTCATACTTGAGCCAAATTCTGGGGATTATTAAATAGTTGGATAGAACCTGAGTGTGGTTGAAGTTTCCAAGGTTACTAATTCAGACAGAAATAGAGAAATATAATTTGTTACATTATTTTTAAGCTCATGTGGTATGGGGAAGGCCAAAGAGAAGAATGACAGGTTTTGAAAACCGGATTCTTACCTAAGATTTCAGAATCACAGTTAATAAAAAGTGGGATCTTTTTGTATAGAGTTACGTTTGGGTCTTTTTACTCAAAATGTTGTCCTTGGACGTGTAGTACTAGTATCATCTGGGATCTTAACACAAATGTAGAATTTCATGCTTCACCCCAAACCTACTGAAAAATAGTCCGAATTTAACAATCTTCCCAGTTTAAATGTACATTGCGTTAAAGTACAGGAGGCAAACTGATGGCTTAAGAGTTAATTTGGCCAGCATACAGAAATGGCAATTACACTGTCTCTACTTATACATGTGCCTGACTCCTGGAGACAATTGAGCTTTAGTTATGGTCGTATAATTTAGTTCACAATGTGTTGCAATTTGTATGAGGTTATTTTAACAAAATTATGCCATATTGTATATCTGTAATAGTCTAGTAAGATCTTTGGCTCCAGGTTCATGAATCAACCTATAAGAGGATTTCCATTGCCATGAAGAAAGAAGTAACTACTATGAAATCAGTGCACACATCCATCTCTTAGGCTATTACTGTCAATTAAAGGGAAACAATCATATCAGAATCATCTAGGGTCCTTGTTGGAACTTGATGTCCTAGAGATTTTTGAGTAAGTGTGAGATATTTGAAAAAACCTCCCAGGTGATTCTGATACCACTCCTCTCTCTCAATCTCTAAATAAATGAATACATAAAACCAGAAAGTCCTCTACATAAAAGTAATTTTCTCTTCCAACATCAAACAATACTTGCTGTACTGTATACACATAAGTAAATAGTTCTTACTGAATTCAAAACTATTTTGGTGATCATTATCATTATCTTATTTTTTGTGTGATCATTATAAGCAATCAGTTGCATCAGATAACAGAAACACCACATTTCAGACATAGAAATGAACTTCTGGGTTATCTAATTCAAACCACTCATTATACAGACGAGAAACAGATTTAGAGAGGTAAGAAGCTTTGCTGAAGATCATGGCATTAGCTAAAATGTCTTCTTTATATCCTCAATTCTATTTATATTTAATATAATATTTATAACACAATGTTCATAGGCATATTAAATTTTAATTTCAGTATGTCAATTCTGCTAATTATCTTGCTTGTAAAGTGCTTAATTAATTGAAAATATATGCATAATCATTGAAATTTTGACCAAGATGACCTAAAATCTGCACATTTCCTTGACCATCTCACTTCCAACTATCTCTTTGTCCAACTATACTTCAGCCATTTATTTCTACAACCTTGACCTGGTCATTAACTTTTCAAATTTTTATTTTAATTACACTAACCTCTAATCAGCATCTTTAATTTTTCAGTTCATTTACTCTTGTATCCAAATCCAATATTTCTTCTAGTGGGACCTTCAATTCATTGATCCTACCACCTTTTCGCTTTTTATTATCTTCTCTTTGAGGAATCTGGCTCCAGGCCAAAATCCTATGTGTGCTTTCTTGGGCCAGACCATAAGCAATGATAAATGTTCTACCTAGCAAGCCTCACAGGGAAAAGCTGCCCTTCCCACACCAGACTTGCTGCACAGCCTGTACAGTGCCGTCTCAGAAAGGAGTTACAGCCAAGGACTCAGGCCCCAAGCCTGCCATGCGTTTGGGTATATCAGCATTCCTAACCCAGACCCTCCTCATTGAGGGGCCCTTAAACCAGGCCTTCCTCAGGAGCCTCTGCCAAGACATTGTGACTGGGGAGAGGGGAGTGTGGCTTAGCTGACACTTTTCTCTACTCTGTCTCCATATTTAGTACTTTCCACTTTTCCCCTTTATTCCCATCTCATAAAATGACTGGAATCTTTTGCTCTGACCTTCTTCGGCAATGAGCTATGTCTCTCTGTCTGCATTGATACATCATCTCACAATCGCCCAGTGCTATTCTGTGTGGTGAAATGGAACATGGTGTGCTGGTTTGAAAGGATGTATGTACCCTTGAAAAGCCATGTTTTAGTCAAAATCCCATTTCATAAAGGCAGAATAATCCCTATTCCATACTGTATGTAATTAGATCATCTCCCTGGAGATGTAACCCAATCAAGCATGGTTGTTAAACTGGATTAGGGAAGATGTGTCTCCACCCATTCGGGTGGGTCTTGATTGGTTTACTGGAGTCCTATAAAAGAGGAAACATTTTGGAGAATGAGAGATTCAGAAAGAACAGAGAAGAACGAAATAGTCACAAGAAACAGAGAGAAACAGCCAGCAATCTTTGGAGATGAAGAAGGAAAATGCCTCCCGGGGAGCTCATGAAACAGGAAGCCAGGAGAGAAAGTTAGCAGATGATGCCGTGTTCACCATGTGCCCTTCCAGATGAGAGAGAAACCCTGACTGTGTTCATCATGTGCCTTCTCACTTGAGAGAGAAACCCTAAACTTCATCAGCCTTCTTGAACCAAGGTATCTTTCCCTGGATACCTTTGATTGGACATTTCTATAGAATTGTTTTAATTGGACATTTTTAGGGCCTTAGAACTGTAAACTAGCAACTTATTAAATTCCTCTTTTTAAAAGCCATTCTGATTCTGGTACATTGCATTCTAGCAGCTAGCAAACTAGAACATGTGGGGAGAGCCAACACTTTTCTCCATTTAACCTCTTGCTTATATGATCACAGGAAGTAAATAAAGGTTTTAACTGTTAACCTTGGCTAGCTGTCTTGACTGATCACCTCAACACCTGGGGCAGCTCAGCTCTCTCCTGCTCATCTTTGACATGCTTTTCCTCACTTTCCTCCTTAACAAGCTTAGAACCCAAGAACTGCCACTATTACCACTTGTTGCAAATAATAACAATAATAACAATAATAAAATAATAATAATAATAGAACCCTCAGCTACCTCCATTGTATTTTTCAGTGAAACCCCAAGTATGTTTAAATCTAACTTTCTGCCAACCCCAAGTCTGAATGGACTTTTAATTTTAGTTTTCTTGCAATTCTATTAAGTTACCCTAGGAACTTTTTCACTCCCATTCTCTTAAATGCTATTTTTTTCTCTTTCTTCAAACCTCAAACACCTTCTCTTCTTAAACCTCAAATGTTTCTCCCTCCTGCCTCAGGAAGTTATATTAGGTGGAAACCAAATTCTGGGAAATCCAGACTTTTTCTCACTGCATCAAAGATGCAAAACTTGGCTTGGAAAATAAACACAAAAAAGGAGCTGAATAGTCACACTTTACACATGGACTACAAATTTCAACTGGCCCTATGTCCTGCAGGACAATCCTATTACTTTGTTCCTGACAATTTCATCTCTCATTTGTTATTTTTAAATCTCTAACATACTCCGCCTGCCATACCTCATGATCATTGAAAAACAGAATCACACCAAGCAGAATTAAGTTCTCTTCTTGCCCCTAAATTTATCTACATCTGGATATGTATATTCACCCTTTCCTGATATAGTAGATGTAAAGTCCCATTTCTTATTTAAGACTAATTATCTCCATTATCTCCTTCTATCTATTGTCCCATTTATCTGCTGTTGTTTTTAGAAAAAAAAAAATCCCCCAGAATAGGTATATTCCCATATTTTTTAGGGGTAAAAACTGAAAGTGCCTTCTAAAAGGCAGATTTGGCAATTTGTGTCAACTTCTTGCTGAAGATGATTAGGAAAGTTGGACAAAATACAGATATGTATATGAGATGTTAAGGTAGATGGCAGCTGAGAGATCAAATGGACCTTTAAACAGCGTGAGCAGCTAAGGGAACAGAATCTGGAGTCTAAGGGCTGTGGTGAAAGTGGTGACCTCCTTGTGCTCTGACTTGGCCCTGAAGGGCTGCCCTTTAGAATTAAGGGTAAGCATATAACATTGTGGTAGTTTGAAGCCATTATGTACTGCAGAAAATGTCCCACACTTTTTTTAAAATTTCAAAGTACATAGTAACAAATACTCATAGAACAGATTTCAGAATTTGATATGGGTTACAGTTCCACAATTTTAGCACTTTCCTTCTAGCTGTTCCAAGACACTGGAGACTAAAGGAAATATCAATATAATGATTCAGCAGTCATACACATTTGTTAAATCTTATCTTCTCTGTTTTAACTCCTTCTCCTCTGATCCTTCTTCCAAACTTTAGAGGCACTTGGGCTCCACCCATTCTAAATTTTTTATATTGGAAAGGGGTGTTAACAATATGGATAGGGGAATAGAACTAGTTGATGTTCTTGGAGAGGCTGGCCCCACTGGGTGTCAGTATTTATCTGGCCTCTGAACCCATCTTGAGACATAGGTTTCTGGAAAGTAATCTCAGTGCATGAAACTTTTGTAGAATATCAGAGCTCTAGGTATTCTTGAGGGTTAACAGGACTGGTTTTGTTTGGGGGTTGACAAACCATGGTAATTAGCAATATTTAGCTGAAGCTTGCTTAAGACTAGTCTACAGAATCAACTCTTAATTCTATTTGAACTCAGCCACTGATACCTTTTTATTACATTTCTTTTCCCCCTTTTGGTCAGGAAGGTGTTGTTGATCCCATGTTGCCAGGGCCAGGCTCGTCCATTGGAGTCATGTTCAATGCTGCCAGGAGACTTTTACCCCTGGATGTCATGTCCCACAGAGAGAGGAGGGTAATTATTTTACTTGCAGAGTTGGGCTTAGAGAGAAAGGGGCCACATCTGAGCAACAAAAGAGGTTTCTTTGGAAGTAACTCTTAAGCATAACTATAAGTAGGCTTAGCTTCTCCATTATAGAAATAAACTTCACAAGAGCAAGTCCCAAGATCAAGGTCTCCCTGGTAGTAAAGCTCAGTGGTTCCATATTTTTCCTCCCATCTCTCAAGGGACTTTGCCAATACTTTTTAAATATCTTCCCAATATACTCTGGGATATATCCAGGTATTATATTAATCCATATAGAATTACAAGCCCTCATTCCCATTCTGGGCTGCTATATGTTTGGGTTGTTTAAATGATCTATTCAGACAGGTTGAGTTAGATTATGCACTACAGAGAATTTAGGTATTGGACAAAATATATCTTATTCCTTTGGTCTCATACAGTAGATGAAGTTCTAAAACACAGACAATGTCATCCTTATCCCTGTATTCTGATTTACCATAGTCCTGACCTGATTGGCATCAGTCTTATCTGTGGTTGAAGCCTGATCTTTTTTTTGTTTCTTTAACAGCTGTCATATACACCAATGCTGACTTTCAGAGCTGCAGAACTCCAGCTCTGAGTCTTGGGTATCACATAGGTAGCCAAAGTCCAGGGAGATACTATGTTATACATATATAGCACAGGATCCCAAAACCTAGAAAGAGCATTTACAGCTCTGGACTAAATATGACTGGTATAAGAGCTTACTATCTAGACCCCAATTTTCTTATAAGTAGCTTCTAAAAGGCACTGTACAATACGTATTCTTCTGTTTCTGGCTTATTTTGCAACATGTAATGTTCACAATGTTCATTCACTCATTGCATGCCTCATAAGTTTGTTCCTTAGGCCATGTTCTTTTAATGCATTCCTGTGGATGCAGTTCTATTTTAAGTGGAATCTTTTGATTGGGCTATTTCTCAATTGAGATGTGACCCACCCCATTCAAAGTGGATCTTAATTCTCCTACTGGAGTCTTTTATAAGGGGTACAAACCACAGAGAAGCTAAGAGATGAAATTGAGAAAAGCACACAGAAAAAAGACATGAAAGGTGAGAACGGAAGCCACCAAGGGAGAAGCCAGAAGCTAAAACAACAAAAGCTAGGAGAGAAGAACTAACAAACACCATCACATGCCTGGCAATGTGCCAGAGGAATCTGTATTGCCAATAGCTTTTCTTTAAAGAAGGTTTCATCCCGTTGGTGCCTTAGTTTTGGCGTTCTTATAGCCTTAGAAGTATAAATTGTAAGTTAATAAATCCCCATTGTTAAAAGCCAACCCATTTCTGTTATATTGCATTTTGGCAGTTTTAGCAAACCAAATCAAGCATCATAGGGCAGCTCAGCGTCAAATTATTCCAATCTAAATCTGATTGAAACAATAGCTCAGAAATGCAAAGAATTTAGACCACTAATGCCAGTTTTACCCTTTCTGACTCATATGCTTTTGTTGTCATGCATTTCCCCCTGAATATTATCCTTTTATGTTTCCTTTAGGGCAAAACACTGTTAAAATTTTTCTCATCTCTTTGGAATACCATGATGGTAGATAAGTCATTCTGTAAGTCCACAGATGGTAGTTTTGGCAGAAGCACTATATGCAGAGAAGGCAATTCTGTATCTGGAGTATGTATCTATTCCAATTAGAACAAAACATTGCCCTTTCCATGATGGAAGTGGTCCACTATAATCAACCTGCCACCAGGTAGCAAGCTGTTTAGCTCAGGTAATGGTGCCATATCAGGGACTGGGTATTGGTGTCTCTGCTGGTAGTTTGGGCACTCAGCAGTGGCTTTAGCTGGGTCAGCCTCAGTGAGTAGAAGTCCATGTTGCTGAGCCCATGCCCATAACCTCCCTTTATACCACTGTATCTACTATCTGCTGGAATCAAAGATTTATGTGGCCTTTGATCCAGTATATCCACACTCAGATTGAAATAGATGCCAGAAAAACATGGTCATATGTACCCAGATACGTGAACAAGAATGTTCAGAGCATTATTTGACCAGCTCAAAACTGGAGACAGCCATGTCTCCATTAACAGCTTAAATTTATACTATGAAGCACAACAACAATGAAAATAGTGACACTACTGCTACATACAGCAATATGGATAAATCTCACAAATTTGCTATTGAGCAAAATTAACCCAGGAACAATCTATATTGCAAGATTCCATTTATAAGAAGTACAGAGACTTGTGAACCTAATTTATGGTGTTAGGAGTCAGGGTAGTGGATACTTTTGTGGAGGAGGGAGTAGTAGTGATTTGGAGGAAATATCAGCCGGGATTCTGCACTGTTGTTAGTATTCCATTTTGTTTTTTCATCTGTATGGTGGTTACATGATTAATTGCTTTGGGATAAATCATTGAGATGTACAAGTGCTACCTTCTGTAGCTCTTACATCTCATAATGAACAGGCTTTTAAAAAGAAATTAATAACAGACATCATGAGAGAGATGGAGGTTAGGAATAAGAGAAAGGCTTTCATTGTATGTCTTTGTAAAACTTTTTTTGTGTGTGTGTGTGCTTTATGGTGGGGTCACATTTCACTATTTTTCCATGTGAGTATCCCATTATTGCAGCACCATTTGTTGAATTTTTGTTGCTTTGTTTGTTTTGCTTGTTTGTCTTTTGGGGAGTACATGGACTGGGACTCGAACCCAGGTCTTCTGCATGGCAGGTGAGGATTCTACCACTGAACTACCCTTGTATCCTTTTTTTATAATGTTTGCTTCTTAAAGCAAGTGAATATGTTAGCTAATCTAATTTTTTTAATGTGTTAATTTTTGATGAAGATGAAAAAATAGGAAATAAACTAAAATCTCCTAGGAGAGTCCTCATGGTCTGGGTGTAAGGTTGGGATGTCTGAATGGGCTTCAGTTTGGCATGTTAGTATTTGAGCAAGACCAGCAGTGTTAGGAGGCTGAGCAGAGTTTGACTTTCCTATTAAGTGACTCTGACTAATTTCAAACTTCAATAGAGTATGTGCTGGCAATTCTGTCCATATTTGGAAGAAATCAGAGGAGGATAGAAACTTTTCTTTTGGTCATTTCCAGAATTTCTGTTTTGTGTCCTAGTCCATGCTTTAAAAGAAAATATATCCTCTGATGTGTTCTGCTTATCTCATGGAGGGCTATTCTTTTTTCTGCCTGCCAAAGAAATAATCCTCTTGAGATATTCTCCAAGAGTTCTTTGCAAAACATTATTGAAAAATATACTCATAAATATTCACCCACATATTTTGTGCTTCTTAAAACATGAAAAGTAATCAAATTGTCATATAATTCAACTTTAATAATGCATATTTATTGAATTTATTCAAATATAGTTATTATTTTTATGGTAGTTGCAAGAACTGGTATATACGAGCAAAGTAAGTAGCTAAGTAGGCTAAGAGGGTTATAAATTCTGAATTGCTTTCAAGATTCGCAACGTACAAACCATGATTTTCATTCTACTATGAAATTCTTTCTTGAGGGAAAATATTTTACTATAAGTAGCTGTTAAGTCATGGTTTGGTTACAATCGGCAATTCTTGGGTTAAATCTGTACCCTTATTCAGGAGATGTCATCTGGAGATTTCCTAAAATAAATAGTGTAGGGCTCTTTTGCTCCTTCAATTGTATCTCAAGAACATGTGATTCCCAGGGGCATCTTGCCCTAGAACAAGAGGAATTTCTGGTCCACTTGACCAGGGACAATGCGTTACGTGACAGCTGAGGGGTGAGCAGGCCAGTAGCTGCTCTAGTGGCTGATGCTGTGCCATTGAATCCATTACCTTTACTACATGACTGGAAATGCTAGAGTAGCAGTTCTTTAAATGTGGCCTGGGGAAAACTGCAGGTCCTCAAAACCTTTCAGGGGTCCATGAACTGTGGGACCAAACTCCTTTCACAGTAATACTAAAATGTTTTTGGCATTTTTACTCTTACTCTCCTATGAGAGTATAGTAGAATTTTCTAGAGGGTACACAGCATGTCATATTGCAATAAATTGAAGGTAGAAGTGGATATGATGTGAAAAACATAAAACAATGCCAGCGTTCTCACTAAATTTTGGAAGGAGGGGTTGGAAAAATACAGGTTTTTCTTCCATGAAAGTATGGTATTTATATTAACAAGTAGTGGGGTTTTAATTTTTATTCTAAAATAAATTTTAAAACTTTTTTTAAATCATCAGTTTTAATGTCTAATGTTTTAAACATACTTAAAATTCATATAAATCAAAGTTTTCTGGGTCATCAATAATTTTAAGATTACAAAGATGTCTTGAGATAAAAAAATTGATAACCATTGCTCCAGAAGAATTAATCTTATTCCATAAGCTTGAGTATGCAGGAAATGCCAAATGACATTTCTTTTCCCCAAATTGAACTTTGAAAACCCATTGTGTCCAGGTGGTAGGAAATTCAGTATCAGTGACACAACCCTGCCACATTATCTGGTTCTACCAAAGAGGGAAGAATAAAGTAGGAATAGCTATTTTAATAGAGATCCTAGAGCCTGGAAAGATGCCAGAGGAATCTCAGAGTCCACTATATAGTGGAGTTGCTTTAGAAATCTTCCCTCTATAAATATTTAGAGCATGTTAGAATAGGCATGTTTTATCCCCCTATGGTCTCTTTAAGATGTATCAATAAGCCCAGTTTCTCCTGATTCTACTAAAGCCTCTGTCTGCAAGTCCAAATACCATGCCCATGGTATTTTTTTCCCCACACATAAGGGAAAAACAGGAATAGACATGCTTTGTAATACAGACTAGAAAAAGTTTATAGTACTTAACTTCCCTCATGTCTTCTACTTAGCCCTTCACTATTCTGAGTTCTAGGTACATAATTCTCTATTCAGTTTCTAATAATGGGTTATTGAAAAGATCCTGAGAAACTAACCCACTCTACAGGGCTAACATATGGTAGCTTATCAAATATCAATACACATTTGTCATGTGAATGTCATACATGTATGCTTCCCATCACAGACAGCTGTATTTTAGTAGAATTCAGTACCTTATCTGAACTCTCCCCAAACAGATGGGTTACAAACTGCTATGAACAATATTCTGTGCTCAAATTATTTGGGGAAATAGGATCTCCTACTGCTGTTTTTTTTTTTTTCTTTTTTTGTTTGTTGACTATCAAATATGCTACTGTTCTGTGTGAATTTTGGTAAATAGTGTATTGCCTTTTTGACCCCCAATTTTTTTTTCGTGGACCACATATGAACATATTCTAGAACAACAGTATGTAGAATCAGTTTGGGAAATGTTGCCTTAACTCAACTGAAGGAAAATTTAATAGGATTTCAGTAATAAGAAACAAGTCCGTGACTGAGGAAGTTTTGTTTTCCTAACTCAGTTTTTCAAACGTTTTTACTCTGATCAACAGTAGAAATACACTTTTCCTTTGGAACCACATGTATATACACAACTGGAACATTTTAAAAAATAATATTTACCCTTACAATGTTTGAGGCACTGACATTTTACATTATGGAATTAATAAACACTTTATAATTTAATTCATAATATTTTAAATAGTGTTGCTCACAGGACTTAATTGATTTCACAGCCCATAACTTTGAAAAACAATACCAAAATGACTCCATTAGTGGTGATAAAATTATATAGAGGAAGCCCAGGGGACTGCTCAAGGCCAAAAAACTTGTGTCCTGTTTCTCCTTTGAGCTCCCTCCTGTGTTTCCTTTTGATATCTTTTAAAGCTTGAAATCCTCACCAAGGTGATTGATCCAGATAATCAATCAAGCCCCTAGTTCATTAAATTTGGCCCAAAACAAAATAGAGCCTACCTGCTCTAAACCCATTAAGACGAACAAACCCCTGTCCAATCAATAGGACTCAAGCTAACTTCCCTTTTCTGGCTGTAAAAATCACCTGCCATCACTAGGAGATTAAAGGGATTTCTATTTTTATATATGCTCAGGCTTCCTTGCTGCAGCAAGACTTTGGTTTCCCGAACAAAATGCTGTAATGTGCAAATTTGACCCTGATTTGCGTTTTGACAGTGGGTAAAACTAGACCATCTTAAATCAACCATAATTTAGTTGTGTGATCTTGAACAAAATGGGAAAAATTCTACTTGTTCTGTCTACATTTAATAGGTGCTTGTAAGGATCAAATAAAAGAAAGTGTTTGAAAGCACTTTAAAAAGTAGAAAAAATTCACATATTGGCATCAGCTCTTCTTAATTAAAACACAGTCATTTCATCTGTAATGCATTTACAAAAAGACTATAAATCATCTCATTTAAGATGGGACTAGAGAAATCATAAGAAAAAAGTGGTGTGAAATCATCTTATCTTCTTTCATTGAAATTGCCTGTCCGACTCAACTTTGCAGTTTTAAACTGTTCACTCTGATGCAGCTACGGAACAGCCTGCAGCCTAAGGATTCTGAGATTTTTGTTAAGAGCAAACTTCCCTGGCTGTCCTCATTTTTCCCTCCCACCAACCAGTGCAAATCTGATTGCTTCCTCATCTCAGGGCAGCAGCTTAACCCCAAAGATACCCCTCTTCCTGTTTCTAGCAGGATTATTTATATGTTGACTAATTTTCTTTTACACAGCAATACAGAATTACATAAAGCAAACAAAAAAAGAAAAAAATTCTTTAAAGTCTACATCATTGTTTATGAAAACAGTGGCTGTAAGATTCAGCTTCCTTATGCTGGATGAACCATTTGATTCTTTCTCTATAGGTAGAATAGTTATTTTTAAACAGTAAGTGTTTTAAAGGCATTTTAAAAATACAATTTTCTTCCTATAATAAAATCTATGTAATATAAGTGATCAATTCCCTGCTGTTTACTATTATAATAATTATCTTCAAATACTGGGATAGAGAAACTTGGATAGCAGTTAACTTTTACTCACATGTGATTTTGCAATGAAACTATTAAGATTAGAAATTGTTTGATTTTGTAGAATTTCAAATAGCTTCTAAGATTTTATATTGTAATGCTAACTTAGATAATTTATAGCGATAATAATAATAGGATCAATGAAAAAAGGATTGCCATGTAACAAATTTCAAATATTTAACAAATAAAGAAATGTTCTATAGGCTGCTAGCTGCTTTTCTGCTTCAGGGGAAATTTTAGGTTTAAGAAAACATTCCTTACTCCTAAGCTCATAAAGATATCATTCTCTTTTATCTCCTAAAAGCTTTTATGCTTACCATTATATTTAGGCTTTAATCTCTCCAGAATTAATTTATTAGCATAGTACAAGGTAGGGGTCAATTTCATTTTTACTCTTTTGACTGCGTGTTCCATCATCATTTAATTGAAAGACCATCTTTTCTTGGCTTGCGAGAGGTAGTGGGATCGATGCCCATATCCGCCACCAAAAAAACAAACAAACAAAGAAAAACAAATAAACAAACAAAAAAGACCATCTTTTCATCCTTTACTCACTGATTTGTCAGGCCAGTTCTGTCATAATTCAAGTTTCATATCCCACAGGTCTATTTCTAGACTCTTATTTTGTTTCTTTCATTGTTTTATTATCTAATAATCTAACATTGGTTAGTAGATCTCATTTGGGTGTGTATAAAATGTATTTTACTAAATGAATTAGAGATGTTTATAATGTGAAGATGTTAAACTTTATAAAATAGTTGGAAGAAAACAATAAATCATCATAGATATATTTAAAAATTTGTATCTTACAACTGAATAGTATATTAACATTCATAAATATGTTAATTTTATAAATTATAAAATTTATGAATTTATATATACATGATCCTATTTTTCATCTTATTACACTATTTTATACAACACTACACATTCTAAGAAATAAAAAATTTTGTTAATTCCACTAGATTCTGGTCAACTTAAGGGGATAGAAAATATTTTTCATTATTTTGAATTTTAGTGCATTGCTTTATGCCTAACATGTTTTGGGTACTAAATAAATTGAGTGAGCAAATACATGAATGAATGATTGCTTCTAAGACAGTTAAGTAAAATAAAATATTCAACCAAAAATTTAAAATAAACCATTAACTATGGCATTGAAATAGCAATTATTGGATGAAAGTAACTTTGCTTTTCAGTATTAGAGATAAACATGATTTCTAAATAATAGGAGAATAAGATCCATATCTTTGAATCAATCTTCAATAATTTACAAAAATTACTTAAATAGCACTGTTTTATATAACAATCTTTCAGTAAAATTATCATACCATTAGTATCTTTTTCTACTTACTATCCTTTTTTTTTCTTTCTGTTAATGGTGAAGCTACGGTTAAAATGCAATGATATATCCTCTATTCACAATACAACTGCACTTTAATAGAAACACTAGCACTGAAACACTAGCTTTTATTATGTTTAAAATAATGCTATGCCACTTGTGGACCCATTTCTGCAATACTATATCATCTAAAATAAACCTAAACCTGACTTGAAAAAGTCTTACAATTTAATTTATGACTTACAGAGTTCTCAGAAGGGAAAATTATGTTGCATGATACATGAATGTCTTAAAGTCATCTTCATTCATCTTTCTCTCCAAATTTCACTGACCAATCACTCCTACTCTCTCCTCCTCCTGCTTTTTGTCCCCCCTAAATATTTCCTTTGCTTGCCTTCAAGTCTTACTAAGCCTCTCCCTTCTATTTTCCCCTCTGCCTCTTCTAGGATCTGCTCAGTTCCTTTCTATCATAAATTGGGTTAGTTTCTCTCAGAACTTTCCAATTCTTTCCCCACTTATTATTCTGATCAGCAGAACCAATAGAATAGATTTTCTTTAGATGAAGGAGGAGAAAGGAAGGGCTCTGTATGACTTTTTAGATGCAGATATTTTTGTCTCATTCATGTAAAATTTACACCATTTGACTACGTGAACTGGACCATGTTTTCTTGCTCTAAGGACTCAATCATTCACCCAGTGAGCCAAGGTTTAAGGAGATACTGTTTAAGTATGATAATGACCTTTTCTCAGGGAGAAGAGACAGAAGAGTATGTAATTATTACTGATCAAAATTAGTGTTCACCATAAATTACAGGTGAAGAAAATAGGAAAAGAGAAAACAGGCTCCTGAAAGAAATAACTAAGAAAATGTAATACAAATACCCACAGAGTAATCCTTCCTCTATCAAATTTGAGAAGAAAGGAGAGCCATATACATAATTATTTATTTTGAATGTGAAATTGGGGAAAACTCATTAGGCCTGAACAGAAAAGACTGGATATCAGCACAAACTTTGCCAACTGTTATGCGACCTTGGAAGTAACCCCCCACATTTTTTAAATTCCTCACATGCAAAATGAGAAGCTATTTGACTTGCTATTCTTAAAGGTGATGCTTTTTAAACTGTAGGCTGAAATCAATCAGGAGATCATAATTTCAATTTTGGGAATCATGATCAGCATTTAAAAAAGAAATATAATAAAAAGGACTTAATAAAATAGGAAATAAAGTACAGTAGGTTCTGCACTAAGTAAGAGTAATTATTATTTCATGAAGTTTTTTTTTTCTTTACAGCCCCAAATTTTAATGCATAGTGAAAGTACATTTTCAAAGGGGGTAAGTAAGGATGGGCATTATCCAAAGGAAGAGAAGCCCTGTAGGGTCAGGATCCTTGCATTATAAGGACTTGGAGGAGCTTCTCCCCTCTCACTATGCTAATAAGAGACTGATGAACTGTACTTTCTATTGGTTCTTTTCTGGTGCTGACCTGAGTGAAGGCTAGGTGTGCAAAGGCTTGGTGTGTACTTCTTGTTATAAGTCTTTGGGTCACATCTGCCCCTGCTCCCCCCCATCTAACCTTCCTCATTCCCTTCTCAAGAGAGTTCTGTCTTTTAATCTTAAGGGGTGCTGAAGGAGGGGGATCAGTCTTCTATAACTGCTTCCTGCTGACAGAGGGGGTGTTGTCCCTGCCTATAATGGGAGCCAAGTTCACTGGCTATTATATCTAATGATTCTTTTGGGAGGATATGGATTTTTTTGCGTCTTTCTTGTTCTGGTGTGACCCCTTCATTGCCTGTCAGCGTTTTATAAGGGCATCCAATCTGTACCGTACTTCATAACGTTTTAATTACAGTTATGAATGTGCATGTAGGGTGTTGTGTGTGTGTGTGTATATGTGTGTGCGTCAACATAAAATGATTTCCTTTATGTGCTTCAGGGTTATGTTACAATCCAGCTCTTTAAAATACATGGCCCTGAATTCCCTTTCAGCACTGAACTGCTAAGAATCCATGATAATTAAGCAACATACCACTAGGTAGACCTATTGTATCTAATTATTTTAAATTTGAAGAAATGTGTTAAAATTAATGTACTAAAATACTACTATCTATTCACAGTGAAAAGGGGAACTTTAAAGGTATATACTTTTAAACTGGGATAAGAAAATTTAATATTTTGAAGTAAAGAGTGGTCTTAGTTTTGATGCCAATATAGATTTTAGGTCTCCATCTAAATCTCACCTGTCTACCCATATTAAATCCAGTTTCTAAAATTGGGGTTATAGCATCATGAATTCTCACAGATTTCTTTCAGGACACATAGCTCTAAATTTTTGATTTGCTCTTTAATTTAACATTTTGTATTAGAGTTTTTATTTTAAAATGAGCTGTTTACAGATATATTCCCAACCCATAACTGCGTATTCCTGAACATTCTTAACCCATTAGTCCCAGATTTAGTACCTAGCTCTCCCCGGCATCACACTTTCCTAATTCAGTCTAGGACATGTATTCTAAGGAGAAGGATATTTATTTTATTACTCAGAGGTTGGGCAATTTTCCTCCTTGAGAGAACTTATTGAGGTCAGTAATGAATCTTCTTGCTCCTCCTTCCCTATTACAGCAAAAAATGCCCTGCTTTACTCTCCTGAACACGGTATAAATTTACTATTTGTACCTCCTCTTTCTATTGTCCTTTGAATCTTTTATATCCTCACATTCTCCTTCTCTATTTACAGGGTCCAGTTGTTCATTTTCTGGGCTCCCTGGTGGTGATTTGCACAGAGCATTTCTCACCCATGGTATGGACTGGGGTCTGGATCTGTGCGTGTTTGTGCCGCTTCCACAGGGATGCCTAGTGACTGCATATCTTCCCATGGGCAAACTGACTTTGCTTAAGGGTATTATAGCATCAAAGCATATTAATCAGGTGAAATATGAACGAATTTTGAAAGAGGACTATTGGCAATGCAAATGTAAGCTTCCTGTACTTGTGATAAGCATAGTACACAAAATTGGAAAAGCTTTTTTTTTTTTCTTGAACAGTTCTCACGCTATGATGTGAAAGCCAGTTTCCATTGGACTAGGATTGCTCATGGTACTTTTCTGATGTGCTAGTCAACTGTGTTAATTATTGTAACTGTAACGACACAGTCACAATTGAAAATAGTCTTCAGCTTGCAAAATTAGTTCCTGATAAGTTGTTGTTTTTTTTTTTTCCTAACTGCACTTTGAGCTCAACAACTTTCTATAACCCACACTGGGCCCTGGTTTGTGAGACACCACTCAGGATTTGGCAAAATAGAGTCATCACAGAGCAACTCATTGCAGTGGTCTCCCAGTCCTTCATGGCTGTGATGAAGGGGAGTTTGGACTTGCCAGGAACAAAAGATCACTTGTATTTAGCTTCTAGGAGAAGAGGAATTGGCCCTGAGCCCATACTAAATGACTGTTTTTCTTCTTGGTTATTACTTCCAATTCAAAGCACAGCACCCTCTTATTTCTTATGGGTAGTGAAAAGGTACTATCCATTTTACCTGAATCGTCAGCTCCTGACGGAGGCCATTCTCCTTGAGTTTCTGATGAAATTCCCTGAATTCTACTTGGGTTTACTGATTTGTAGACCAGACGCCAGTTTCAAGAGGCCCCACCAGCTTCTCTGGCTTTCATCTGACCCAGCAGTGTGGTACCAAGCCTCTTGGACATTAGAGTGTCACTGAGGTTACTGATTTTATTTCTTGCTAAAGAACCAAGTTTCTTTAGAACTTCCTTTTTTTTCAGGAGTTGGGGGGTGGGGGAATAGCGGTGGTGGATAACAATCAGCTATTGTGGACTCCGCATTTGTGACATACTCATTCACATGTGTGCTTCTAGTTATAAATTTCTTCTTAGGGATATCTTCAGCCAGATAGAAATACTGTCATATAGTCCATAGCTTGGGAGTGAGGATTTTGATCCTGCAGGAGATATTTTATACATACATGTATATATTTCAGTTTTGAGTGGTTTTGATCTTGTGAGCAAATTGGGGCTCCCTCTCCTACCTCCTAGAAGGGCTAAAAACAAAATCATAAATTGTCAGTGGGGAATAGTTAGAATGACAGAACATTTGTAATTGTGACTTTTGGTAAACTATGACTACATTTGCATAAAGAGTGTATTAAGAAGAGTTACATCTTCAAAGTATACTGTTTTTCTTCTCTCTTCCTTGATTGTGAGAAAATGAGTTGAAAATTGTATATGGAAATGGAATTTAATTTGGTCACTGATCATTGAGTCAACACCGTATCTGACCATGTTTCCTCTTGAAACATTAATCACCTGTAAGGACTGTAAAAGCCAAACAAATCCAGATTTATTTTTAAAAATAAATAAACCACTTCTGGCTTGTACTCACTGAGTTCCTAGTGTATTCCAGGTACTCATCTTGAATACTGAAGGTTCAATATTTTCTTTGTAAATATGTGAGACCCCAAAGGACTGAGATATTCCCCTGTGGCCAGGGCAGCTGTTCTTCTTTACCCCTCTTTCACATGACTTTGGTTCCTGTTTCTTCCCATCCCACTTGATAAAAGCCAAACCTGCCCATGCGATGGCTGCTAATCCACAATAACAATTCCTCTCTCCATGGAGATGGAGAGCCATCCTTAACCAACCATTCCTGAAACTAGCTGACCTTCAGAACCACTCCTGTAAAGCCCTAGGAAAACATTCACTGTCCTTTCTAAGTAGAATTCCTTCAAAGCCTTCTTCTGCTCAACATTTTCAAATAAGGGTTTATGCCAATAGGGCTTTGGTTGATTTTCTCCCATATAAACCAAGTTAATTTGTGGGAATCTTTTGGTACTTAACTTTCTTCTCAGTCTGCAAGTTCCCCCATGCCAACTATCCCTTGAGTTCTCAGAAATACATTCAATTTTTTGTCTATACTTCAGCAAACAAAAAAGTAAATGTGGCAACACAATGTTAAAATGTGTAATTCAACCTTCCTTACTCCCTAACCTCACTTGTGGCTGGGTGAGAGCCTTTTCCCACTAAAGTTATATAAAAACTATGCTTGTTTTTTTTACTGCTGTTCTATCCCGAAGAATGTGATCTTTCTAAGTCAGAGTCGGGAATAAGGTTTATAGACTTCAACTGTTGTGTATTTGTATTGTGTGTTTCGAGGGTGAGTCAGAAAAAGATGAAGAGTGGAGAAGGGACTCCTGGGAGTTCATCCAAGGCTCCCAGAAAGGGAGAGTAATGAAAAAAACTTATTTTCCATCTTTTAGAATCCTAGCATGCTTGTGATTGGGCTATGAGGAAGACTTTTGCTGGCTTGTTTGTTTGTTTTCCTTGATAACAGACAGCCTGAATGCCCTTCCAGATGTTTTGGGCAAGATAGCAGGGTTACATAAATAATTCATTTCTCCTTTTCTTATTCTCAGGGTAACCAGCACATTTCCTTCTACAGCCCCAGATGAAAAGCGTTTTGAGCCTTCAAAATAATACTGGACCCTTTGAAACCACAAATTTACTTTGCTTTATGGCTGTTTTGCCCTATTAATGCTGGATAATTCAGCTACAAATACACAAAGAGGAAAATTATTACACTTCAGAGTTGAAAGATCCAGGAAACTCAACTCTTCTTTCCTGCTTTCTTAATTTTTTCCAAACCTAATTTAAAAATCCATTTTGTTCTATTTCCTAGAAATTTGAATTTGGTGTTAAAATGTTATTCACACTCACACATATCCCATTTTCATAGGTCCAAATCCTTCAGTTGTAAATAGATATGAATTTAAATATATATTTCAGTATTTCACAGGATTTATATGTATATATTTCCTATGATCCTACCAAAAGAAATAATAGTAAAACCATTGCAAAGTATTTCCTTAGAGGAAAGAATTTTTAACCCATTGAATTTGTTTAGCAATTTGGACATATTCTATGCAAGTCATTGAAGCTGTGCAATGCAGAAAAAATATTATGCATTCCACCTTAACATATTCTTTTCTTGTATTTCAAGAACTTTGCCTAGAAGCATCAAACCTTAAATTATTCAGTAATTGGCATGCAGCAAATAGCAATTTCAGGTTCCAAGCAGTGCCAAGGCCAAATGGAAGAAGACATTTATAATAGCTATGCCTAAAAAAAAGTATAACTTGAAGAATTATCTGCAAATTGAGCTATAAACATAATGCCACCAACGCCGAGGAAAATAGAAGGGGGAAAAAGGATTTTCTTATCATTGAAGTATTTTACTTTGCAAAATAGTTGAATATCCGTCCCTCCAACTGTTTAAATATTTGGTCCTATCACAAATAATTCTTTGGAATGGATGTTTAAGAAATTTTAAGCACATTTAAAGCAATGACAGACCAGAAAGATAATTACTGATTCAATTTTTTCCCCAATATGCTATCAGGTGACTATAAAAGTACTGGCAAAACACAGATACTTTTCAATTTCCCTCAGCTTGTAAACATAAGCAATATGCCTCTTAAAATTATTTTCTTCACAATTTAGGGTTTTTAAAAAAACCTTCCCCACAGATAGATGGTCATGTTAGAAATATGAAATGCTTCTTCTTTCATGTGGTACCTCTTTCATGACCTTATAATTTTAAAAATAATGACATCCCTACTTTACACTTCATGAACATCTTGGAAAATCAATAGCCAATGACGAATAATTACTCATGTTCTGAAAAATGGCATATACTTAATACAAGTGCACATGGCTTGAACATAACAGGCTATGGGCAAAATTTCACATTATATTAGATATTTCTCAAGAATAATGTTATTATGTTCTGATTATCAAAATGGCAGAAAGAGTAAATAACAAAAAGAGAAACTATTCACTAGAAGATCCATTAGCATTTAGAAATGAAGGGCTGGGCTTTTAGAAGTTACCCTGCATGGAAACTGACAGACCGGTAAAGTCTTATTGACAGCGTATCTTCATTCCAGAAAAACATTTGATTTATCCACCCAAAATGTCTTTGTTGATATGTTGGCAATATGCAGGCTGAATGATAGCGATGTTCAGTATAGTCTTAAGTTTACTGAACTGCTGGAAAGAGACTTCTATGGTGTCTGTGTTACATGTCTGCTCTTAGTCTTTTTCAGCTCAATATTATGAGCAAAAACTTGGAAGAAGAAAGCGTATTCATGAAATCTTCAGATGAGTCAAAGTTTAGAAGTTTCATACAGCTTCTAGAACAAGATTAATATGATCTAAATAGATTGGAATAATGAATAGCAATATACAGTACAACAGGATTCACTAGAAAAAAATTTCTGGTTTAAGTTCAAAGTACAAAATAGAGATATATGACTGGGCATCATTTTACCCAGAAATGATTATAAGATTTTCCATAAAAATTTCACCTATGCCAGTAATGGAATAAATGAAGTATAAAAAGTTAATCTAATATTGGCATGCATTGAAGGATTTGTTGTCCACAATAAAATGGATAGAATCCTATTGTAGTCAGCCCTTACCAGAACATATATGAAATTCAGTGTTCATTTCTGGATGCCAAAATTAGAAGCACATTGACAAATTGGATGACATCCAGGGGATCGTATGCCCTTCCAAATAACGTTGGAACTGGGGCGTTCAATTTAGAGAAGTCCTAAAGACTTGACAGTGGTCTTTAAACATTTGAAGAGGAAGGAAGAAATGCGTACTTTCAATAGTTTTCCCAGCATAGGGCAAAAATGATCACTGGATCTAAGTTATAGGAAGATAGCAACAACTCAAAGGAAAAAATGAACCTCTAACACATACAGCAATGCTAAAAGTTGCCACAAGAGATACTGTAGTATTGAAACAGGCTTCAGGAATATCTGGTATATCATAGACAGGTTTCCTGAACAGCATGAAAATTCAGATGGAATGATCTTAAATTACTTTTATTTACTGATTTTTTTAGCTCTTTCTTTCAGGCAATAAAGTTTGAGTGTGGTCAGAAAACATTTACCCATTACTTTTGTTTTTTATTTGCTATGCATGAAACATGTAATTCTGTGAAGAATTTAACTATTTCAAAGTTCTTTCAGATTCCAGAGTCACCCAAGATACATCAGTGTAGTACATATAGATACTGCTGATTCAATTAGACTGGGAAACAAATGGGTTCAAATCTCAGACTAATGAATGTGGCAAGTGCTTCAATAAATGCTTCTGTTCTTGGATTGGATCTCTTCTCTTTTTTTTTTTAGACTGTAAAATCAGTACTTTATTGATTCTTTGAAAATATTGCTCTAACGACTAAATAAGAAAATAAATTATAGTTTCTTTATTCTATGAACACAGTGGATTATCCTAAGAGCTAGGCTATGCTTTATAATTTAGTTACATTTCTAGTTTAGATCATCCTTTTTACAATAATGGTTTTAACTTTTATTTACTTTGGAGATTCATGGGTCATTATTAGCAAAAAGTAAAACTAAAATGGTTCCTGAAAAAAAAATCACCAAATCTGAACCAATGTAATCAGAAATAATGTTATTTACCTGTAGTTAAATAAAAGGAAATATTATTTCAACCCCCAAGTGATTACATGCTGAGAAGCAGCTGATCTTCATTTCCACTGAAGAGAAAAATTAGCAAGAATGAGTGTAATTATAGCATTATGGACTTAGGTGGGTTAGGGTGACATTTTAATGTCAATGGAAGGAGGAAGCAGAATACATTACCAGTGGTTCAGCAGAATTTTTTCCCCACTTTGTAAACTATTTTTATTTAAGAAAACAAACAATACACTTAGAACCACCAAAAATGGATATCCTAGTTAGCTTAGCCATAGGCATATTGAAATAAAATATCCAAATAATCATTGTAAAGCCTATGTTTGTGCAGTAAGTTTCATCAACCAATTCAAAATTAAGGCAACAAGGAAACAAATGTACAAATTCAGGTAGGAACTGTGAGCTGTTTTTCTAAACCTGCTGTAGACCCTGTTGAGTCTAAGGGATATATAGAACCTCAGAAATATCAGTGGGTCCTATGTCAGATTGATTCCATTTTTCAGCGTTCAAGGAAGAGAAACCAGTGCCTCATGAACCCGACTTGTCTTAAAAGCAGATAAATTACAAGGGGATACTAACCTGAACAGCCAAGATTCAGCAAAGAGTAGCCAAAAATCCTCAAAATAAAACAAACAAAAAACCCCAAAGTCAATTATCAGGTTGCTAGGTAGACATGGTCACATTATTAAAGAATGTGCCCACTTGACATATGTCAGGATACCTGGTTCACTGTAGATATGTGTAATAATCTAGAATAATCACTTAAATCCTAAAACTCTATTCACCCAGGGAAGGGTGATGACTTTAAAGCAACAACAACCGAGCAATAAATGGTACTGCCTTTAAATGTCCTTTGCTTCTGGGAACATTCAATCACAACTCGTCATTTTATAGTAATTACAGAATCTTAATGTGTCACATTTGGACTCATTAAAAACAGACTAATTACACTTTAATTCTGTAATCAAAATAGGAGCAAACCTGGCAATTGAGAGAGTAGGAACTATGATAGAGAATTGATGTGTTTGTGTACCCACTGTCATTCAAAAGAGGATTTGTTTATAAAGACACAGAGCTATTTTCTGTCTGCTTAGCTCTTTGGAGAGAGACAGTCTGTTGGCCACGACAACTCTTCCTGTGAGAATGCTGTCTAGAAAGCTGGTGTATTACAAGTAATATTTTTGTGCTGGAGGGAGAAAAAGGGAAAACTGGGTGTTTCCTGGAAAGCTATAGAGAATTCTGATGTGAGGCAGATTCTATGATGTTAAACCTTTTGTAATGTAAACTATGCTTACCTTCTATCCCAGATTTGTTTACCTAGTAAATTCTATGCAAACAGCCCCTAGTTTACAAATGAACCTGTGGTCCCTATAACCCCTTTGCTGATCTCTTTTCCTCTCCTGGAGATGTCTTATCACAATGCCTTCCTCAACTTCTCTCAATCTCCTTGGCACAGCTAATGCTCTTTGGGGAAATGCTTTTGTTTCAGACCCTCCAATTTTAGCAAATCTCAGTGTTTGATGTTGAAATAACTCAGGACTTACTCATGCAGTTCCTCGCCAACAGGTTATTGGGACAATTGCAGTTTATACTACCCCAAACCAATTCTGTCACCAGTAGGCGGTAACTTCTAAGTCTCTTTTTTTTTATATTGGCTGTTTCAAATAGTGTAACTAAAACTATTTTTGGAAATTATGGTTAAATGGGATGACAATTTATTAGATGCATTTTTCTGGTTTTCTTTTATGTTTAGAAACTCACTGTTAGTGCAGTTGGTTTTGAAGATCATAGAGTACCCACCACTGCTCTGTGAGCTGTAGTGTGCATTTTGTTTCCCTCCACCAGAGGCAATCAAGTCTAGATCACATATATTGGTAAATTTGGGTGTTAAATTGCTTCTAAAATCATTTTGAAGGCTCTGGTCTTCTTTGTTTTGAAGCAAATGTGGAAAAACAAAATTTATAGCTTTGAAGGACACTAAGGGCGACTCAGGTTAAACTAAACAACTCTCAGACCCAAGTGGGAAAAGAACAAAAATGATTTTGAATGGGGATATTTATTGACTTTTCCTCACCAATCTGTTGGATGTATGTGTGCATATATGCGCACGCAATAGACACTGGAAACTCATATTTGCCTTTAGTTTGATCAGAACATGATGGCATTTAACTCTTTTCATTATTCATTACAATGTATTTAAATATCTCCTTTGTATATCCTGCGTTTCCTAGCAGGAATTACAGACATGTGATTAAGAAATATATGCATTGCATATTAGATGACTTGGTGATGTTGAAATGCTGTATACTGTATTTTACCCTTCTTAATATGTATTCCTTGAACCTGAGACTCATGAAATATATGTGATTAATCTGTGGTCAAAAATATTTTCAAAAGGCTATATCTTACATCTTCCTTTTGGAAATTCTCACTGTGTATTTTGTATTGAAGATTATGAATAGTTTTTCAGGAAATAAAGTTGTTAAATGTGCTTAATGCAGGATTTCCCAATGGGGGAATTTCCCCCACCCCCCGTGCACAATGTTTTTCTCTTTGGCAGAACATAAGCAACAAAGTAATATCCAGAAAACATAGAAATGCAAACCTATTGCGCTTAACTGAATAATCAATTTCATATTTTTAAAAGCTCAGCTGTTAAAAATAATTTAATTGCATTTAAACAACACTGGATATAAGTAGTCTATTAATTCTGATCGAAAAATTCTCACTATTCCTGAATTTGATGGTGGAAATAGAGGCTTTGTAATTATCACTAGAACATATATTGAATTTTTTATTGTATTTTATGTAATCGAAGACATCAAATGTGATAATTTGTTTATAATCTAACATTATTGATGGTGGCCTGCAGATAATGCAGAAGTAAGAGATTAGAAAATACGACTTGGAACATGTAATTCATGGAAGTAATTTGCACACAGAAATTAAGGCATTTGCAATTTGATTAAGATTAGCTACTCCATTTATACTCTCAAATAAATTTTGTGTGGTGTCACTGGAGCCTAGAAATAATTTTGGATAGCATAGTAAATATAGCATGAAATTAAATAATTTCCTCAATTCACATATATTACCCACAGTAAGCTAAATTCACATCCTAGCTTCAAGGTATCATGAATGCAACAATATTTGATTTTGAAGCATTGATAGTCTAGTTGGGGAGGGAGAGTAAATGAACAATGCAATAGGTACTTCAGCTGAAACTATAAATTCTATATGGATAAGTGGATTCAGATTGCTTTCATGGATTTTTTTTTCTCTCATAGCCTTATAGTTATGGCTTTTCAATTAAGTTTAAGTAAAATATTGTCTGATTTTGTTTCTTTTTTTCTTTCTGTTTTGGTTCCAGATACATATTAATTATGTGATCACATTTTATGTTACCGTCTTTATTTTATTACCAAAATTTATATGTAGTATATGATGGAGAGTGGGCTATTGTAGATTATATTTAGCAGATGAATATAAAAGATACATGAGCCCTTGAATTAGGGAAAATGAAAATGTGAGATGATGAAATCTAAATTATAAAGTAAAATGAAAGTTGTGAATCAAAATTGGGGATCTTCGCTGGTAATCTTGGTTCCAGAGGGACTGTGATCAGCAGGGTTTAAGCCTCCTGTTGGGCTGGGTATAGGCTTAGCTAGTAAGAGTTGAGGCTCTCTTGTTTCTTTGTAATAATAGGCAAACAAATGAAATAAAGTGGTCCCAATCTATCAGTGTTTGGTGAAAAGTGAATACAATCCTGGTATCTGAACAGGTTCACATGGGACCTACTATTTGAAAGGGGCAAGCATGTTTTAAAAATTGTACAAACTTCATCATATTTTAAAAGCCTATTTTACTTAACTTAAATGGCCTTTTCTTCCCAATTAAAATGTTTTCTTGCCAACATTTAAAGTTAGAAGGTATATTTAAAGTTGCAGTTCCTTAGGTCTACTCTTGTTTTGACATGAAGCCTCAGTCTAAAGCAACTGTATTCAATTTTTTTTTTTTTTTTGCTTGTGCAGGTACTGTCAATCAAACCTGGGTCTCCAGTATGGCAGGCAAGAACTCTGCCACTGAGCCACCATGGCCCGCCCTGTATTCACTTTTGTGGTCCAGATTTGGGGCTGTTCTAGAGTTTTGGTTGTTTTCATATGAATACAGTGCAAATAAACTACCTTACTTTCTAAGAAATTACTTCATAGGGTCTGAAAGACTAATTTAAACAGAGAGATATTTAATAAAAAAAAATTTGTGTGGCAGTAGTATAAATATGCTCATAAATAAAAACATTATTTAAAAATTTTAAATCTAGATCATTCTGGGCAACTCCTAATTCTGATTCTGAGTGCTGCCCCATTCTGTATATAATTTGTAGGAGTTCGTTATAATAGTCTGAATAATGATCTTTTGTTGTGTTACAAATATCTTCTTCCAATGGATTATTTGTGTTTTAAATATACCTATATGTTGCTCGCCATATGAATTTTAAAATTTTGATGAGGTCAAATTTATTAATATTTTCTTTGTCAGTTGTGCTCTCCAACCGACGTGACCTAAATGTATTACTGGCATTTTCTTTGATATTTTTAAAGTTTTGTCTTTTAATATATTTAAATTTCCCCCTTTTTCCCATTCAGTTCTATAATCCTTCTGAATTTATTTCTTGTTTGGGGACAGAGAATCTGTTTTATTTTTTTCAAATACAGATTCCAATTAATACAACTTCACTTATTTTCCTTTCTCCATTAATTTTTAATGTTACCTCTATAATATATCAAGCTCCTTTATGTATGGATCAATTTCCAGACTCTATCTTACTTAATAATCTATTTGTACAAATAGTACTAGTATTACACACTTCAAATACTATAGCTCAGTGTTAAGGAAGTCAGTTTCTGGTAGGGGAATACTTCGCTCCCTTTCTTCTTCTTTTTATATGCATATATTTATGAAGGGTCATAGTTGGCTGCAATTTTAGAACAGAACTTTTGATGCAGGTAAAGAAAACAAGAAAAACAACTCACAGTTCCTCTCTACTCTGGAATCAGTGTCATGGATATAAAATAATTTGAGGCCAGGCATGGGGTAAAAAGCTAGCTGCCAATTTTATACTGCAGAATGATTAGAAAGAGAATTGCCTTGGTTAAAACGCACTTCCCTCACCTGAGAAATGAGAATGAGGCCCAGTTTTATTATTATTTGTTACATAACTGGTGCTCCTTACGTTTGAGGATTGCCGTGAGAGTTATCCATGGTAAAGATATAAGGCACCTGGTGCTTGGTAAACGGTAACTACTATATTATTGTCATTATCAGCATTACTATATATTATGATCTGAAAAGCAATTAAAGAGACTTTAATCCAAAAATTTCTCTTACCACATGATTACTGCCTGAAATATCAATCTCCAAGGTGTAGAAAAATAAACCTAAGATATCATTAATATCAATCACAACGGAGATTAGGAAATGACAATTTGAGGTTGCTTTGCAATATCCCCCAAGGAATAGGAACCCACACTCATGAGTTGTTGCTTTTATCAAATGGACTAAAACACCATCTGAACTAGACCCCTGTGCTAAACCTAAAGGAAGGTTTAGGTGATAGAGTGCAATGGTGGCACGAAAAGAGAATAAGAGTGTTGGGTATCTGCAGGAAAGGACACCCAGAGATGGAAATAAAGTATCAGAAATGAGAAGTCTGAGGTTTAGGTAGCCAATATCCTTAGGAATCATTCACCTTTCAGCTGTCTCACTGATCAAATTATTTGTGTTCCATCCATATGTCTGTCACTAATTGGTATCTTGGTATATATATTCCACAGTATTCATCAAACTGTAGCGAAAGAATGACTGCACTTTGAAATGTGTTGTGATGGGCAAATGTATATAAGTGGGAGGTTGG
Source organism: Tamandua tetradactyla (assembly GCF_023851605.1). Classification (NCBI taxonomy): domain Eukaryota; kingdom Metazoa; phylum Chordata; class Mammalia; order Pilosa; family Myrmecophagidae; genus Tamandua; species Tamandua tetradactyla. The sequence continues at coordinate 192,073,447 of NC_135327.1, read as the reverse complement.
TAAAGACGATTTAAAGATCCTTATGAGAAAACATGAAGGACAAACTTGAATAAGAATAAATTCCAAAAGGTAACTGGTCACAGGACTCATAAACCAACTAATCTGGTTCTGCTGACTCTTCCCACAACCCAGGCAAGACCGACTGACCTGACTTGTCTCCTTCTCTTAAGTCAAGCAATGAAGTATCTAAAAATAAAGTCCTGGAACAAGACCAAGTAGTTGGGAATCATTGCAGTGTAGTTGGGAATCATTGTAGTGGTGAGGGTGGTGGTGGGAGAGCTCTTGATCACCCCAGAGAATATTGGCAGAAAAGGACACAGACCTTGCACAGACTTTGCTGTGTAATTTAATGCTTCCCCTGTTCTATAGCAGTGGGGCACAGAGATTTTGAATGGCTGCAAAAGCTCGTTCTAACTCATTCTCTGTTCTGTTCTCTTTTTTTTTTCTCAGTATCAAAAGAGCACTGAAACCTGCAGAGCTCCATATTATGACAAAGAGGGAAGGAAACAGGAAATTTCCATTGTCTCCTATTTTCAGCAGTGTCCCCAGAATTGACGTTTGAGTGTCAAGAGTGCTTAATTTAAGAGATACATGCTGGTTATTGAGTGGAGAAGCAGCACGGTTGCTTTTCTTTGATAACTGTGCTCCAAGAAAATAGAGTTGCAGAAATTGGTGGAAAAGGATAAATACTTTTATATTTATTATATTCTCAAAATAAGGGAGGGAAGAGGTAGATGAGTACATGCTGTCACTTCATGGGTGAATGAGGCAAAATCAACTCCAGGAGACCTTCTCAACAGTACTCTTTATTATTCCAGGTTAAACTGTTTATTTTCTTTTGCATTCGCATACCAAGTCACTGGAAACAAACAGACAAAATTCCCCTTTCCAATATTTTACCCTCTTATATAACCAGTCTTGCTCTGTGTTTCAGGTTAAGCTACACTGATATGACCAGCCTTTTACAATACCCACTCGCCCTTGGTACGGGTCGAGGTCTACTGGTTCATAATAAGTGAGTGTGAAAAATACCATGTGCAATACACACTTCTCTGGGTAAGAGACCGGATATGTGCACCTGGATCTGTGGTCTACAATCATGGCTTTTTGTTTTCTTTTTCCTTTTCTTTGGCTAAAATAGACTTGCTCTTAAAATAAATTTGTTATTGAGAACCTATGTACTAAGATAGAAATACTTACGTTTAGCAGTTTTACTGCAATTATAGAAAATCAACGTATGTTTTAAAGAGCATAAGTTCTTTAACCTGCATTTTTTTTCCCTTAACTTTTCAACAGGCACTCTTTCAATTGAGTTTTTATGTGAAAATAGATTTAAGTTAAAAGAAGAGTTTTTATGAAGCTAAATGAGGACTGAAAATAAAGGTTTATACCATGTATGACATTGCGTCTCTTACAATGGTCTGACATTCTACATGCTACAAGCATATAGGTGATTTCCAGCTAAACATATTTACAATGAAGAGAAAAATAATGAATGGAGGGGGACAAATGTATGTTTTTTTTAAAAACAATTTTGCATAAAAGAAGTATACTGAGATTTTTTCCCTAATATATAAAAAGAAAAATGATACTATCCTAAAATGAGACTTAAGAAAAATGATATTATTCTAAAATGAAATTTACCTTCTAATCCTAAACACTATGACCAGAACAAAAAATCAAGATCTTAAAAATGCAGGTACTGAACATGATAATAGCACTCTCTCTCTCTCTCTCTCTCTATATATATATATGGATATAATTTAGTCAGCATCCTTGAATCATACTTCAAAATGTATTCATGTCCTACCTTGATTTAACATAATCTTGTAAACAATTTCAGTAATGCAATCTCAACTTGCAATTGACCAAAAGGTGGCATAAAATCCAATTTTCAGCTGATGCAAATACATACAGACTATTAAATTCAGCTTGAATAGTTTTTAAAGAAAGATTTATCTAAATCTTTTAAATAAAGAATGATTACTGGTCAATGTAATTTCTAAACTGTCTGGCCAAAGAACATACTTAAAAGTTCTACCTAATTCAGTTCTAAAATTCATTAGATAAAAGAAGCCATTCCAAATTCTGTTATGTCTTGCAAATTTAAATACAGCACAGAAAGAAAAAGCTTTTGACAAATAAACAATAGAACTTGATAAATTGCAAATCTATACGTATTTATAGCAGTCAAATATTTGGAGGAAGGATACCATAGGTATTGTGAATAAGATGTTGTTCTAGTTTGCTAGCTCCCCGAATACAGTATACAGAAATGGAACAGCTTTTCAAAAGGGGAATTTATTAAGCTGCTCTTTTACAGTTCTAAAGCCATGAAAATGTCCCAATTAAAGCAAGTCTATAAAAATGCCCAAATTAAGGCACCAACAAAATGTTACTTTTACTTAAGAAAGGCTGATGACTGACATTCAGGGTTTCTCTCTCAACTGGAAAGGCACATGGTGAACATGGCAACATCTGCTAGCTTTCTATCCAGGCTTCTTGTTTCATGAAGCTCCCCTGGGGGCGTTTTCCTTCTTCATCTCCAAAGGTCTCTGGCTGAGTGGATCTCCTGGTTCTCATGGCTCTGCTTGTCTTTCCAAAATGCTTCCTCTTTTAAAGGATTCCAGTAAACTAATCAAGATCCATCTGGAATGGGTGGAGTCACATCTCCCTCTAATGAAAGTTTAATACCCACAATTGGGTAAACCACATCTCTGTGGAGATAATCTAATCAAGTTTCAACCTATAGTGCTGAGTAGGGATTCAAAGAAAGTTTGCTCCTACAAGATTGAATGAGGATTAAATCATGGCTTTTCTAGGGTACATAATTCTTTTAAACCAGCACAGATGTTAAACAACTTTTCATTTTTAAATCTTTACATACAAGTTGCCTACAACCTGTTGTATTCATAAACACTGATATATATATTTTGTGATAACATTTTAAAGTTTTTATTATAAGATATATATACAAAAAAAGCAATAAATTTCAAAGTACATTGTAACAAGTAGTTTTAGGACAGATTTCAGAGTTTGGTTTGGGTTATTGTTTTACAATTTTAGGTTTTTCCTTCTAGCTGCTCCAAGACACTGAGACTAAAAGGAATATCAATATAATGACTCAGCAGTTATACTTATTTGTTAATCCTACCTTCTCTGTTATAACTCCTCCTTCTCCTTTGATCCTTTTTCCAATCTGTAGGGGTATTTGGGCTCTGCCCTTTCTAACCTTTTCATGTTGGAAAGCGGTGTTGATATATGGGATAGGATAGGGGGTTGGAACTAGTTGATAATCTTGGAGAAGCTGGCCCCTTTGGTTTTCAGGGCTTAGCTGGCTTAGGAACCACCTGGAGGTTGTAGGTTTCTGGAAAGTAATCTCATATGTGAAACTTCTGTAGGATCTCTGTTACAGCACTAGGTGATAATGTGGTTTTATTACATGTGCTAATAATTTTGCTTTATTACTCCATAGCTGATGATCACATCTGTAATTTCTTCTGCCCTCTTAAAAACCTTGAATGAGATACTCTCAAAGCCCTTCTTATTTTGAGAGCATGACTTTTACGGTTCTATTCACTTACTACTCATTATCATATGTAGGTTTTGCCATCACATGGTGATTTTGAAACACTAGAGCTTGGTAACTTCTGGTAACCCTGGCCAAGACGGCACTTTAGAGAATTTCGGAAATAAGCCACATACCAATTAATTTTCTACTTTGGAGGAATAACAAATTAAGAGTCACTAAACTGTCATTTGGGGCCAGGCACTCTATGAGGTGTTTTGTTTAACCTTTTAACAGCCTTCCTTTTTTATTTTTTAAGGAAACAGAGGCTCTGAAATACCAAGAAATGGCCTAATGGTCACACAACTGGTAGGTGGCAAAATCCAATACTTTCAATTATACACCATAAATGCTTAATGAAAGGATCATCAATGAACTATTAAGAGCAATACTTTCACATACATACAGATTATACAAAACAGGTAATTATCTATTTAGTAACTTCCTCTGAGTTTAAAATTTTTTCAAACTCTGGCGTCCCTTTGAGGTTCTCTTATGATTATTTATGTTTGCAGGCCAGACTTTACAAGTACCAAGGGTTCAGTGAGATTAACTGATTTATCTAAGGTCACACACAGTGAACTTGAATATAAACTCCCTCTCAATCTCTAAGAAAAGATCATTTCCATTTAGTATCCCCATCATTTATTCAACCAATATTTATTTAGTGCCTACAAATTTGACATGAATATTAAAACAAAGATTATTCCTTAATTCTAGTTTTCACACAAAATCATTTTTATGATAATGCAAATGGATTCCATTCATACTGGCTATCCTGAAGCTCCTTAAACCCACCAGGATGCATCTAAGTATCTTTCTCAAGGATGCATATGTGTGGTTCTCTTTCCTTGGATTGCTCTTTTCTCGATATCTGTACAGCTCTCTTCCTAATCTCCTGATTAATGTCACACTGACCACCCTATATAAAATAGCAAGCACCTTGCACTTTTTATTTTACTTCATTTTTCTCCTAGCATTTCAGGCATATTAGATAAAAGCAGGGCTGGCTTCATGGTATGCTACTTTGTAGTCACATAGTACTACAAAGTCCCTACACTGTTTTAATGCTCTACTATTATAATCTTGAAATTCTTAGTAAGTTTTGAACAAAAGGCCCTCATTTTCTCTTTTATACCAGGCTTGCATAAGAGGGCTGTAATTTCCTCTGACCTCTTAAAACCCTATGTAGCCAGTCCTGCATATAAGTTCCTTTGTTGTTTTCCTTTGCCATAACCCCAGTACCTGGAACAGGGCCTGCCATGTCCTAGGCATTTAATAGGCACTTGTTGCATGGGCCCAGGAATGCGCCCGACACAGGCAAATGCTCTGTGGGACCAGCCATAGGCCTACAATAAAAGGAATTTTATTGACAGAAACTTACCTAAGCACAGTGAGGTGGACTTATTCATAGCATAGTGGGCTGATTGTATAGGAAAGCTTACATCCTGCACCCCAAAGCTGTCACCTGATTTAGCTTTTGAACATATTTTTAAAGATGATGAAAGCTTCTGAGCATCCTTTTTTGAACATGAGTAATATGATTTTTCAAAATTTTACTATTTAAATTTTCCTGACACTTACTAAAAAGTGAGTATTAGGGAAAACCACTTGAAATATGAAGGCTTTATTTGTGGCAAAGTGTAGTCATTTTTCATATTTATGAAATCAATAAAGAAACAATTCTAATTTATTATTTGCAAAAAGCAGAAGTCAGTAAATAATGCATCGCACCTATATTATTAATATTATCTCTAAGTGGATGGATCTGTGAAACACTTAACTGTTAATTCCTTTCATATTTTAAAATCTTACTTAAACCATATTATTTTATAATAATGCTATTATTTTATGAGCCTGATGAATCGAAGGTAAGAAAATAAAAGTCTGCATTTTTAGAATATTCCGTTTTGAAATGAGGGGGCATTAGATGGATAGTTCACAAAGTAATCTGGACAGCCACACTTCTGTGAGGCTCTGGGATAAGCCTTTCTTCCAAAGTCTTGTGGCCTCAGTGTTAAATTCTATCCATATAGCATTCACTTGTGTCTTTTAAATATCATGTAAGTGACATCGTTTCTGTACCATATTTAAAATTACACAGAACCCAGCTTCTGATGTAGTTCATTTGGCCGTCATAATTTTGACCACCCTACATTGTCTCCATGGACATGGAACCACCATTCAGGCTGAATATGATGAATGGAGCAGTTGACAGAATACCAACTTTTAGGGGGATCAGAACATTTTTCACTGCCCTAAATCTTAAAAAAAAATTTTCTTGGTCAATCTAGAACTAAATACAATATGACCATATTTATCACTGAAGGAGTTTCTTCTATCCTTTCCAATATGTACAGTTATTTTATTGTCTTATTATAACAAATATTAAACCTTGAAAAATCTGCTGTGATTAAATAGGAGTTGACTTTGGAAATGAATGTCAGTTTAAATTGGTTTCTCTGGCATTTATTAGTAATTTGATTTTGTTCTGTGTAATTAATTATGGAATTATAAATAATTCAAACCAGAGAGGAAATGGAGTCTTCAGACATCTCCAAATCATCAAAACTGCTTTTAAATATAGTCAGTCTGTCTTAAGAGTCAAAACTCCATTGTCTTAGATGAATTAAACCAACAAAGTATTTTAAAAACACTCCATGTTTTTTTGATGTAGATTTCCTCTGTGTCCTCGGTTTTCCTGTATAAAATCTTTTTCTTTACTCATTTTTGACATTTATCTTAAATGCTTATAAGATAAGCATTGGTACAAAGAATAGAGATTTTTCATAGATAACACTCTGTATACAGTCAATCACAATTTAATTCTAATTTGTGAAATGTGGAAATATATGTAGAACATAGTAATTTGATGCATTCATCATGTAAAATGATGTTAATATTAATAGCCCATGAATGTTGACTACTAGTAATATCTCTCTGGTCTACAAATATCAAATCTTGAACAAATTAGAGAAAGGATATGCAGCTTGTTAGCTGCTTGAATGCACTTGGTTCAAGAAGGCCGAAGATGCTCAGCATTTCTCTCTCAGCTGGAAGGGCACATGGCAAACATGGCAGCATCTGCTAGCTTTCCCTCCAGGCCTCTTGCTTCATGAAGCTCCCCAGAAGACATTTTCTTTCTTCATCTCCAAAGATCACTGGCTAGTGGACTTTGTGGTTCTCTCATCCTTCTGTCATGGTTCTGCTCTCTCCTCATCCTTAAGAGGAACTCTCTCTGAAATGTCTCCTCTTTTATAGGATTCCAGTGAACTAATCAAGACCTAGGTAGAATGGGTGGAGACACATCTCCATCTAATCCAGTTTAATACCCATAATTGATCGAGTCACATCTCCATGGAGATGACCTAATCAATTTTCCAACCTGTAGTACTTCATAGGGATTTAGAAGAAATGGTTCCTCCCATAAGATTGATTTAGGATTAAAACATGGTTTTTCTAGAGTACATAAATCCTTTCAAACCAGCATACCCTGGGATGAAAAAGTGTTACATCAAACAGATTAGACAGGCCCTGATAATCTTTATGCACTGCTTTTCACATTTTGTGATGGAAGAAAAAGGCATTTTCATTATATTCCAATTATGAATTCACTAAATGTTTTAGGTCCTTAGCCCTGAAATTCTTGCTTTTCATGCTGTGCTTCCTGGAGCACTGGAGATCTCAGAGACATCCTTGAGGTGCATTGCTGAGATTAAGGGGTGGGGGATGAGGTGTAGTTAGTGGAGCTCCTGACTTCAAGAGGCTCCATTTTAATTTCTTTTCATACTGGAAATCTACCTATTCACCTGAAGAAGGTATACCTAGCTCAAAGAACATCTGCCTCTGATTTAAACAAATTGCAAGTGAAGAAGAAATATATTTGTTTTCACAATATCACCATTCCTAAGTTCTTCCATGTAATATTTAACATATTTTTCAATCATTCAAATAAAATTAGCTTATTTTTAGTATTATTAAATATTAGTATATATGAGACATATATATCTGCAGAAATAAATTCTTAGGATTTCTTATTTTTCCAAAAGTTTTTCAATGAATGATGGGCTCTGCAATACAAAACAAGTTGGAAACTTGATAGAATAAGGTTTTGCACCGTATCTCTAGGGAGCAAAAATTGTTGCAGAGCTAGTGGGAGGACTAGGGAACCAACATCCATAGTGCTTTTACAGGACACACAGGTGGTATTTATAATCTGGTGAAGAAGGAAAGCTCTGCTGGTTATGGAGGAGATTTGAATTTCTGAGGCCTTCACTGACAACCATGCCTTAAGATCATGAGAAGAAAGTCTCCTGGAAATGGAAAGTATGTTCTTCATGATGACAAAGATGAATGGATTGGGCAGGAAAATCACTGAACTATGAGGGCATAAGAAGAAATCCCATACAAAACTGCAAAACCTGATTACCAGGGAGGAAAACTCAGGAGACAAAGAAGCTTGATAATCTACAAGTGAAAGTAACTGGGAGACTGGTGAGAAGCCATTTATGTTCTACTCTGCAGCTGTAGGGTTTGCTTTAGAAAAGAACTATGGCAGGAACTTAAGCATTATTGGAGAAAACAGATGCAAATATTTTTACATTCATAAAATAATGTTGATACGTTGAAGATGGCATTGATGCGATTTTATGTATCTTAGTTAAATGATAGTTTGGCATTATTTACTTTCTTTATTCTTCTGGAAACTTCTTTGGATCTCTCTTATCAGTCCCAAAGTACCTTACGGATATTCTTTTCCTTTTTGACTTGAGAGGTGTTGTAACTATTTCTGTCTGCCTTTGTGAACTGCACTTATGCACTTCTCAGTGCTCACACTCCACACAAGGGTCTCTGGAGGACAGTCTAGAGCTGAATTGACTTCGTTCATCTTTACCAAAGAGTAACGGTAACAGCTCTATGCCTTCTCTGCTGTACTTTTCTTACTTATTGTCAGCTCTCTTAACCAACACACTAGCTCCCTTTTCTCTCTAGAGGAATAGAGCTTAATGGTTATAATCTTGGACTCTAGCATCAGGTGGCCTACATTTACATCCCATTCACCACTTATTGTGTGGTCTTGAGCAAGTTACTCATCCTCTCTAAGACTTGTTTTCCTTATTCTCAACATTAGGCTGACAATCATGCCTATCTTACATGGTTGTTGTGAGGAATACTTGGAGAAATGAGAGCAATGCCTGACATTTGATAAGTCATCAATAAATGCATTGAGTTGTCCAACACTAGAATGCATTGGCTTGGGAGACTGGGAAAATATTAGAGGCAGAGGCTGAATGACCACCTCTGTCAGCACTGCTGAAGAAGGAATTCTTTAATGGATAGTGAACTTTTTGTTCTAATTATTCCTCATATAGAATACTGTCAAATTCCCTGTCCTCATTTTCCATGTTCTAGTTTTTCAGTACTGGTTACATAATTCAGATGTAATCTGACTGATACTTGCTATAACTTCCTGTGATCTGGACACTTGACTGAGGTGACATTAAAGGAGTTTTGTTTGCCGTTTGGTAGCATATCACTCTCATGCCTCATATTGAGCTTGGAATAAATTAAAGCAAACAAACTGATATTACTGTCCTTTCTTTACTAGCAATTCATAACCATCTTTCACGTCTCTCAAGTCTATTTGTCCATTTCCCCATGCAGCCTTGAGAGATGAACATGGCATGAAATATACCTATAACTGGAGTGAAAAGGCAGCCATCAGTGTGGGTAATTTGAGGGACTTCCAGACTCAGTCTGGATCAGTTAGCTTGGACTAAGCACCCTGGGTCATCCCAATGGTGGATAGGCCCTCCATGGGAAAAACAAAACAAAACATTACAACAAAAATCCAAGCTTCTGTTTGCATGTCATCACATTCCTTTTAGAGATGAGTCTTATCACACAGTAATAAGTCCCTGCAAAGCCAGTGGCAAATTTATGGAAGATGAGGAAGCCTGAACACTTCAAAACAATGGGGGTTGAAGCTTGAGCAGTGACCCTCCAGATGCCTGGGATCTGAACTTTCAGAAGGTGCTATTTTAATGTCATGATAGATTTCCCCTAATATTGACTTAAAGTTACAAATAGGTTGGTTTCCAGTCAACACAACACCAATATGTACATTTAGAAGTGAGAAGGCTGCTCTTAAGAAGAAAGGTTGACTATTTTGCGTCATTGCTTTTCTTTCCTGCATCACATTTCTCTATTTTCCTTCTGTCTTCATTTTATTTTCTATATTTGTAATTTGCATTGACATGAATATTTAAAATGTAATTAGGATTAAATGTGATTATTGTCATGCTTTCAATGCTAGAGACATATACTATGAATAGTCTACAATGGTGGTACTTTTTAATGTGGTTAATTGGGACTTGACAGAATCATTCTTAACAATATTCTCTGTGGTTCTTAAAAGAGTTTGCAAGTTCTCTTTATTTGCAAAAAAATGCACTCTAAACTCCCACAATCATTTTTTTTAGTGTTACTCTGTATTCTCATCATTGAATTCCCTTCCCAAATTTATATTCTGCCTTTATGCAGAGTAGGCACTCAATAAATATGTTGAAAAATTTCCTTCCATATCTATTTGGTACATTGTCCCCCTTTATTATGCTTATAAACTCTTGAAATACAGAGGTCTAAGGAAATGGTACAAAAATTGCACAAAAATATGAATCTTCACAAAACTCCATGAGTAGGTAATATTATTATTCTCATTTTATACAAGAGGAAAGTCAGGCAAGAAAAGGAACTTCCCAAAGCCGCACAGCAAATGAGTGGTGAGCTGGAACTCATCTTGTATTATCATTGGTACTAGAAAAGCACCTTGTGTATAATGAGGACTTGGTAAGTCATTGTTAAATGAATGAATGAAAGAATGACTTTCCAAAGTTTATTTTAGATTTGGATGTTGCATCAAGGCCCTAAGAAAAAGGTGGTAAACTAACTACAATACCCTCCAAATAACAATAATAATAGAAATAATAGTGTTTATTTATTTATTTTTTAAGGTACTGTCTCATATAGTTGAGTCTATCCGGATCACCAGATTGCAAATTCAGATTGAGACCAGTTTAAGGAAGGCCTGGAATATAAGTTAATGACTTCTGCATTCTAAAACAAGGCTATTGCATTTGAAAAATCTCTAATGCCTATAATATTCCTCTTTAAGTCATTAATTACTGTGAAAATAAGAAAATGGGTTAAAACTCTCATTGCCCAATCATTTCTCTGCCTTCCAATTAAAAAAAGAAGAAAGAAAAGATACGGGCAGGATCTGGTATGTGATACTGTAATGTTGAAGTGCTCGAGATGACATCTTCTTAAATCTAACTTTCTGCAAGAAACATAAACCATAAAGCGATCCACCAAAGATGTGTTTCTGCGGACCACTGGCACAGTGCTAGATACATAGCAGGGACTCACACATAGGCTGAATTATTAGATGTATGAATGAATGTTTCTGAGTTTTTAAAATTCCTATGAATAGCTTTATAATCATCCACTAGAAGGAGAGCCAATCACAGGTAAGAACAGGCAACCAACCCTCACTCATCACAGAGCCTGTACGTCCAAGGAAAGCCCTGCTTGTTCTTAGCACCAGCTTGATGCCCCCTTCATCAGCACTGTTGAAGGACAAGTGATGGATGGGTAGGGATCACAGCATCAGCCACAAAGTCATTTTTATGGAGATATATATATATATATATACATATATAAATTCAAAAGTTTATTGGTTTACAACAATAAGCAGAACTCTCAAGGAAATCAGATAAGTTTTATCAGTCAGTGCTTTTTTACTTCCTGTAGTGAAATGACGTTGGCAGTCAAATGACAACAAGTCTGATTAATGAATATGAAAATAAAGTTCATCATCTGAATTTATTCTTAACATCTGCCTCTGGGCACTCAAGGAGCCAATCTCCATAAAATGGTTATATCTGTCAGGGAGACAGCATCAGGATGGGAATGGTCAACACATGAGTACTTCACTTGCCTATTTTTGTGCTACAGTTTTTACAAAATCCCTTGTGATCATGTTTTCTTTTTCTAAAAACAGTTCCATTGAGATATATTCACATACAGCATAATCCATCCAAGGTGTACAATCAATGGCTTTTAGTACAGTCACAGAGTTGTACATTTATCACCACTACCAATTTTAGGACATTTTTCATTACTCCAAAAAGAAAAACCCAGTACCCCTTAGCAGTCATCTCTCAATCCGTCTATTCTTCCCCAGCCCTACATAACTACTAACCTAATTCTGTCTCTATAGATTTATTTATGTTGAAAGAATACTAAAACATTACCGTTAGCTATAGTCCATAGTTTGCACTAGGCATATATTTTTCCCACATAGCACTCTATTATTATATCACCTTATAATATTGGCATACATTTGCTATAGTTCATGAGTGAAAAGTGTTTCATGTGTATGATTTACCACAGACATTGTCCACCACACAGAGCATACAGTCCCATGTTATATCCTCTAGCTTTACTTCTAGCAACTTAGATAACCCAAACCACCCCTTTCATCCACATTCATACATACAATTCAGCATTGTTAATTACACTCACAGTAATGTGCTACTATCACCTCAATTTTCAAACATTTACAATCAGCCTAAACAGAAATTGTGTGCGAATTAAGCATCAGCTCCTCATTCTCTACCCCATTCTATCTTCTGTCTAGATTTTAACTTCATGAGTTTGCTTACTATAATTAGTTCATATTTGTGAGATCATACAATATTTGTCCTTTTGTGTTTGACTTATTTCACTCAATACAGTGTCCTTTATGTTCATTCATGTTGTCATAAACATCAAGACTTTATTCCTTCTTACTGCTGAATAACATTCCATTATATGTACATACCACATTTTGCTTTTCCATTCATTGGTTGATGGGCACTTGGGTTGCTTCCATCTTTTGGCAATTGTGAATACTGCTGCTATGAACATCAGTGGGTAAATGTCTGTTTGTGTTCCTGCTTTCAGTTCTTCTCGGTATATACCTAATAACAGGATTGCCAGATCATATGGCATTTCTATACTTAGTTTCCAAGGAACTGTCAAACTGTCTTCCACAGTGGCTGCACCATTTTACATTCCCACAAGCAGTGAGTGAATGTTCCTATTTCTCCACCTTCTCTCCAACACTTCCTACTTTTTGGTTTTTTTAATAGTGACCATTCTAGTAGGTGTGAAATGATATCTCATTGTGGGTTTGATTTACATTTCCCTAACAGCTAATGATGTTGAGCACCTTTTCAAGTGCTTTTGGCCATTTGTATATTCCCTCGGAAAAATGTCTATTCGAGTCTTTTGCCCATTTTTAAATTGGGTTGGTTGTCTTTACATTGCTGAATTGTAGGATTTCTTTATATAGTCTGTATATTATACCATTTTGGGATATGAGGTTTCCAAATACTTTCTCCCATTGTGTAGGCTACCCTTTCATTTTCTTTAAAAAGTCCTTTGAGGCACAGAAGTTTTAATTTTGAGGAGGTTTCATTTATCTACTTTCTCTTCCATTGCTTGTATGTTGGGTGTAAATTCTTAGAAACCATTGCCTACCACAAGATCTTCAAGATGCTTCTCTACATTTTCCTCTAGAAGTTTTATAGTTTTGGTTCTTATATTTGTGTCTTTTATCCATTTTGAGTTGATTTTGGTATAAAGTATGAGGAAGGGGTCCTCTTTCATTCTTCTGGATATGGGTATTCAGTTCTCCCAGCACCATTTGTTGAAGAGACTATTGTGTTCTAGTTGGGTGGACTTGTTAAATATCAATTGGCCATAGAGATGAGAGTCTATTTCTGAACTATCAATTCAATTCCATTTGTCAGTACATCAACCTTTATGCCAGTACCATGCTGTTTGGACCGCTGCAGCTTTGTAATATGCTTTAAAGTCAGGAAATATGTGTCTTTCAATCTTATTCTTTTTCAAATTTTTTTTTTTTTACTGTGCAGGTCCCCTTACCCTTCCAAATAAATTTGATATTTGGCTTTTCCAATTCTGCAAAGTAGGTTGTTGGAATTTTGATTGGGATTGCATTGAATCTAAATCAATTTGGTAGAATTGACATCTTAGTGATATTTAGTCTTCTAATCCATAAACATGGAATATCTTTCCATTTATTTAGGCTGACTGGATTCGTTAAGCAATATTTTATATTTTTCTGTTTACAAGTCCTTTACATCCTTGGTTAAATTTATTCCTAGGTATTTGATTCTCTGAGTTACTATTGTAAATGGATTTTTTTTGTCTTGATTTCCTCCTCAGATTGCTCATTACTAGTAATATAGAAATATGGCTGTTGTATGTTGATCTTTTACCCTGCCACCTTGGTGAACTTGTGTATTAGCTCTAGTAGCTTATCTACTAAGGCTGAAGTACAGGTGTGTGTGCCTCTGTATGTGTTTATGATTCATGGCAAAAAATACATTTTTAAACACTAAATAAATCTATGAATCTCTAAAGTGCTACACATTTAATTGCAATCACATATAGTTATTTAGTAGCTGTTAAGTGATAGGTGTTGAAGGATTTACGAAGTACAAATAAGGCATGGTTCTTGAGCTCATAACACTTACAATTTGATAGAGAGACACATAGGCACTTAATTATAAAGTAAGAAAGAAAATAGCTTGACAATAAATGCAATTTTTCTTGGAAGCCTTGGCTAGACATTGGGGTTGTGGGAAAGGCAGCAGAGATTCCCTCCAAGAGAAGAATAAAAGCTTGATCTTAAGGGTTAAAGATGTTGTGTTAGTTAGATTCAGTTGTTAACTTGGCTAGGTGAACATACCTAGTCTTGTTGCTGCGGACATAAGCCAATGGTACGTGAACCTCATCTGTTGCTAATTACATCTGCAGTCGGCTAGGAGGTGTGTCTGTTGCAATGAGTGATGTTTGACTTAATTGGCTGGTGCTTAAATGAGAGAGCGCAACATAGCACAGCCTAAGCAGCTCGGCATTCCTCATCTCAGCACTCACAGCTCAGCCCAGGCCTTTGGAGATGCAGAAAGAAGTCACCCCGGGGAAAGTTGTTGGAACCCAGGGGCCTGGAGAGGAGGTCAGCAGAGACCATTCTGTGCCTTCTCACGTAAGAAAGAACCTCAGTGGAAAGTTAGCTGCCTTTACTCTGAAGAACTAACAAAATAAATCCCCTTTTATTAAAAGCCAATCCGTCTCTGGTGTGTTGCATTCCGGCAGCTAGCAAACTAGAACAGATGTATAGTAGGTAGATATGTGAAAGGATATCTTACATGGTGGCAAAAGTGCCAGCAATGGGAAAGTACATATATCTTTAGAATGGCCATGATATAGAGTGAGGTAAAACTGCCAAGGTAAGGTGGAAAAACTTTGGAACTCTTTAATTAGTAGTTGAATGAGTTTGGACTCTATCCTGAAGGAAACAGGAAACTACTGAAGGTGTGTGCACAAGATATTATTAGGGCTCTTTTGAACAATTAATAGGTGGACAGAGACTGTTAGTTGTCTCCTAATACTTATTCTCTTCTTCTCCTTCATTTTTAGTGCGACATTCATGCCCAGTTAAAGGCCATATAATCTAGCTATCTTTACAGCTAGATATGTTCATGTAATGAAGTTCCATCCAAAGATACACAAAGGGAAAAGGTACATTAAGTAATTTTCCAAGACAGCGGCCATCCCCTCTTTTTTTCCCTTTCTCTATCTTGTTCCTGGAATGTGAATATAATAGCTGGAACTGTAGGAGCATATTGAATCCTCTTGAAGGGGTTAAACCCTAAGGACGTTAAAGCAGAGAGCTTGTAGGAGCCCAGGCTTCTTTAATACAAGTGGGGAATAAACTTTCATTTTGGTTAAACATACCTTATGTATACTTATTTTTCTATTATATGCCCTACATAGGTATTTCTCAACCCTGGCTACCCACTAGAAACCATGGAAACTTGCAATATCACAGATGACCAGGTCCTAATCCTAGAGATTTTGATTTAGCAAGTATGGGATGATGCCTGGGAGTCAGTAATTTTCAAGGCTTCCCTGCTGATTCTAATATGAAACCAGACAGTGATAACCGCAAGTTATAAAGACAGGGTTGTGATATAGGGAAGCTTCTAGGCTGGATGTTATTTTGCAGGTGTTACAAAACCAGTTAGAAGATACTTAGATTTAGATCCAAAAGAAAGGTAGTGATAACAGATGCTTGGATGTCAAAGGCCTAGGGGAGGTAGAATCCATGTAAAGGAAATGGTGATCAATTGGTACTATATAAGGCAATGGGACTTTACATGTGGAAAATTGGGAGAGTTGTGGTGTCTCTAATATGAAAGAGGAAGTAATAGGAGGATGTGGGTAGCTTGGTGGGGAAAGTATGATGATGAGTTTTGGATGTAATGAATTTAAATGATCAGCAGGACACAGAATAAATAAACAGAAAATAGTCTGTACCATGTGTTGCCTTCTCCAGGGCCTACAACTATGAAGTGAATCAAAATTACTTCCTCAAGTCTGGATAGATCATTTAAACAATACAAACACGGAGCCCAGAATGTGAACGAGGGTCTTGAATCCTGTATAGCCTAATGTAATGCCTGAATACATCCCAGAGTATATTAAGCAGATAATCAAAAAGTATTGTCAAAGTCCCTTGAGGGATGGGAGAAATAATATGGAGCTATTAAACTTAACCATTGGGGAAAACCCTGATACTGTGTCAAATATTAGGGATGCCCAAATCAATAGGCCAAGTGCTTGAGCTTGATGCTTACTCTTGTTAAGCTTAAATAGGTAGCAGAGAAGCTTAGCCTACCTATAGGTATGCCTAAGAGTTACTTCCTGAGGATCTCTTTTGTTGCTCAGATGTGGCCTTTCTCTCTCTAAGCCCAACTCTGCAAATGAAATCATTACCTTCCCCCCTACATGGGACATGACATCCAGGGATGAAAGATTCCCTGGTGATGTGAGAGATGACTCCCAGGGATGAGTCTGGCCCTGGCACTGTGGGATCAGCAATGCCATTCTGACCAAAAGGGGGAAAAGAGTATTACAAATAAGGTAACAGTGGCTCAGAGTGTTCAAATAGAGTCAAGAGGCTTCTTCGGAAGTCATTCTTATGTAAGCTTCAGTTAGACATTGCTACCTATCATAACTTGCCAAACCCCAAATAAAACTATTCCTGCCAATCTTAAAGAACACCTAGGGCATTATATAATATTCTACAAAGGTTCCATGCACTAGACTAACTTTCCAGAAACTTACAACCTCCAGAAGTGTTTCTGAACCAGATAAATCCTGAAATGCAGAGGGAGCAGCCTCTGCAGAACATCATTCGGTTCCATCCCCCTATTCCATATTATCAACAGCCCCTTCCGACATGAAACAATTAGAATGGGTATAGCCCAAATACCCCTAAGAGTGGGAGAAAAATCAAAAGTGATAGTGGAGTTATACAGAGAAGGTAGGGCTTAACAAAGTGTATGATTGCTGAATGGTTTTATTGATATTTCTTTTAGCCTCCAGTATCGTAGAGCAGCTAGAAGTAAAAACCTAAAACTGTGGAATTGTAACCCATACCAAACTCTGAAATCTATTCTATGACCAATTGTTGTGATATGCTTTGAAATTTATTGCTTCTTGTATATATGTTATTTTTCACAAAAAAGAAAAAAAGTCAATTGTAATGATAAATATATAGCTATATGATGATACTATGAATCACTGATTGTACACTTTGGATGATTACATGGTATGGAATACATAATATATGTATCAAAAAATAATTAAAAAAATTACTTCATCCACACTAAACATAGTAGCATGCCTTTTAATTTGATCCTTTTTCATGTAGTATCACATGATTGATTTTGGAGGGTAATGCCTTTTTTTTTCCTTCCATAGAAAACACAACACATTGCCTTCTCTTTACAGCATTTTGGAAAGAGGAGTGTTGATAGGAAATGAACTGTGATATCTGAGAAAGCTGTCTTGGATCTTGGTTCTGTTTTTCTCAAGATCATTACATAATCCAGTCCATTCAGGTCCATTTAACATTCAGTTGGTAGATGGCATCTATTTTCAGAACCCATAGCATGTTCTGAACATTTGACAGACTCACACTTGATTAATCCCTTTTACTTTCCTGTCATCAATATTATTTGGAGGCAGTGGTCAAACCATATTGACACTTTGCTGACATCTTCTCTGGTGCCCAATTACCTTTCTGTCATGTACAATCCATGAAGTGACAGGAGTGTTCCATGCTGTGCCAAGCTAGTTGGCACCAAAATATCCCTTGAGACAGTATATAACATATCATGTCTATGCTTCTTCTGAAAACTAGTAGAGATATTTCCCTATTCCCTTTGCCAACAAGTCTTTTAACTCATAGGACTGTAGACACACGGGCATTGGAAGAGCTATCTAGCACCTTCCTAGATGGGCTGCTCTGATGTTTCCTGTCCCAAAGTCAATTCCTAATGGAAGAAAGCAGAAGTCCTTGCCCTTTGGCTTGTAATCCTGGTCCACATATTGAAAAGCAGTTACCCTTTAAAAGAGTTTAGCTGTTAGACTTTCAAGGAATATCCTATTTAAATGCAACTTCAGGGTAGATGAAATCTGACTAGTAAACTTTGGTAGAATGAGTATGAGTAATAAAGTATGTGTGGCTGTGTGACACTTGTGAAATCAGCTCTGGCCTTTTCAATGTCAACTGCATCAGTGCTGCTCTGATCCTAAAACAGACACTTTAGTGCTAAATAGGATTAAAATAAAGAATTTCTTTTTTCTTTCTTACTTTTTTAGCAACACTTAACTTAATGAAGATGGTCTTCATTAGATCAAAAGGAGATCTCCATTTAAATATCTGAATACACATTGATAGCTGTCATTTTAATTTTTTTATACACACATGCACATGTACTTACACACATATTTGAATATCAATATTGTTTTGGCCAGTTTAACAACCAGAAGAATATTACCATGATTAATACCATCACCCCTTATAATATCACATTCCCATAATATACGTGAATAAGACCACTGAGTGTGTGATGTAAAGTGAAGATTATATCAATTGTTTATAAACAATAAAAAATATATAATGATTACATTTCAAGATATTCAAAACATTGAACAGTTAATTACTGGACAGTGGACTGGTTTGAAACTGCTATGATTGAATTAAAAGCCACATGATTTTAATCTGATCTCGTGGGGGCAGACCTATTGTTGGGTGGGATCTTTTGATTAGGTTGTTTCCATGGAGATGTGGCCCTACCCATTCAAGGCGGGTCTTCATCCTTTACTGGAGTCCTTTAAGAGAGCTCATGAATAGAGAGTGCTCAGAAAGAAAACACCCCAGGACAAGCCGGAAGGACCCAGTGGAGCTGAGAGAGACCCACTCGGAAACCGACCCTGGAGAAAAGGGCCAGCAGACGTTGTCATGTGCCTTCCCATGTGACAGAGGAGCCCTAGAAGTCTTGGTCCTTTCTTCAGTGAAGGTATCCCCTTGTTGGTGCCTTAGTTTGGTCATTTTTATGGCCTTAGAACGATAAATCTGTAACCTAATAAATCTCCTTCAAAAACGCCAACACATTTCTGGTATATTCCAACAGCTTTAGCAAATTGAATATGATGGTAACTTGTCCCAATCAAATTTAAGTTTCTGGCTTAGAAATATTGAAGAAGTTCTTTGGTAAATTTCTCTCTGCTGCTTCTAAAAATTGGTCATGGATTATTTCTGGCCTAGGAAGTAAAAGCCCACAGACAAGCCAATTCTTCTATTCAGGGCCAATAGAATAGGGCATAACTAGTTAGTACTTGACTGGCCTTCCTAAAACTGAGGTGGGAGCTGCTTACTAATCGTGGCACAAAAACTCTGCCAATGGCTGTTCACCTCATTTATTTCCCTCCACGTTTATGCTCATTTTGGACAGGCTACAACTATCCAGAAATTCTACCATTACAATGAGAGAAAGACTCTTAAGTCATGAATGGGATGCCTTCATGTATAATTCCGTTTTGGAATTTCTAATTTCAGATGCGATGATCTAGCTCATTGAATCAGGCTGCAAGAGACCAGGAATTACCCAGCAGTGGGCACTTAGCTGAGACCAAGGCTCTGTTAATTAGGATTCTGGCACTGTAGGTGGGGATATTTATGATTGCTGTGAATAGTAAATCATAAATGTTAAATTATATTCATTCTCAGAAATAACTGTGCGAAACTTCTCACAGCATAGATAATCAGGCAATTATCGAGATGCTTATAGTACTCATATGCCAATGCAACTTTGCAGTGAAATCCAGTCATATTCCCAGTTACAATCTCATTTCTCTTAGCTCCATTTTTGTGTATTTTACTTTAATAAATAAGAATAAATGCTCGATCTAAGTTTTAGAGTTCTCAAAAAAGAACATATCACCATATGGTCTATGGTTTAAGCTTTAAATCTAAAAGAGTTAAAATATTAAATTAAAAAAATCATTAAATATGAATAATGTAAGTTTCTTTATCATAATGTATAGAAAAATACTGTACTGGAAGTTTGGAAACCTGACTTTTAGTCTTTTCTCTGCTCCTCATTTCCTCTGTAGTTTTGGTAAAGACTTTTAAATTTATCTGTGCTCCAATTTATGCATTTGCAGTTTAAGAATTTTGCAATGATTTTGTGTAGGGCTCCAGTCAATATCCAAATAATAATAATAATAAACAGTAGCCTTACTATAGTTTTAAACATCCATATATCTTTACTTAGAACTTCACATCATTAGGAGGCCCTATCTATCTCTATTGTGGTGAGAAGAAAACTTAAAGAAGTCAAACGTCATGACTTAGGATAGAGAGAAAATGGCATAGAGGGACTTGGCATCCATTTTGGTCTTAGTCCATTTTAGTCAGCTGTTTCTTTCTAACTGGGGTAAGATCATCAGATAAAGTAAGTTTCTTAATTGGATACAGTCTGAAAATATGAGATTCATAGAACCTTTACTTTTTAGCCCCACTTGCATAACAGCAGAAACTACTGTGCAAATGTGAATTTTACTCAGATTTATGCACTAGATTTTGCTTTCCCCTCAGCTGTCCTCTGTGGTGGAATAAAAAGAATTGAGCTGCAATGATCCTGGGAGCACACTCTGACAATGAACCAGCTGGAACCATACTCCCCACTTCTAGAGTGGCAAAACTGGACCTAATGTCAGTTTCCTAAAGGGACAGTAGTTTTCTCCCCATGGATGTCAGGGAAATGATTCCCAGGCAATGCCTGTAAACAGCTGGCACCAATGCAGCCAGGTGCACTAACAGGCTGATTTTCCTACACTGACAAAGTTGCCCTCATAGTTGCCTTCTGAGAATGCAGAGAAGCTGGAAGCTCCTTGGAACATACTGGTGTATTTATTCAGCAGAATGTCCTGGCTTCAGCTTCTCTCTCAGAGGGATGATGGGAATTGAGGGCTCGGTACCTTCTCTTCTTTTGACGACCCCTGTTTTGTAAATCTCTCCAATAAAGCCCAATCTGAAACATCTGCCATGTGTTGTGGAACCTGACTCGAGGCCTGCTGCATAGCAGGTAGAACACATGAAGGCACCCACTTTCCACAGTTTAATTTCACTTTTTAAGATTCATTTAGAATCATTAAGACTTGCAATAAGAATTGAACAATTAAGAATTCCTAATATGGTGGGCCACGGTGGCTCAGCAGGCAGAGTTCTCACCTGCCATGCCAGAGACCTGGGTTCAATTCCCGGTGCCTGCCCATGTAAAAAAAAGAATTGCCAATAACTATATATCCCATATTTTACAATTTACAAAGTATTTTCATATTTTGTCTTCTATTTAATTCTCACAAAAATCTGCTAATTAAATTTTATTTTTGGTAGAGAACAAATCTAAGTTTCTGAGAGGCAAAAAGCATCATCAAAAAGTAGCCAATCTGGGTGTCTGGATGTAAAATCTCCTGACCCTAAGTCCAGTTCTCTCTTC
Source organism: Tamandua tetradactyla (assembly GCF_023851605.1). NCBI lineage: Eukaryota > Metazoa > Chordata > Mammalia > Pilosa > Myrmecophagidae > Tamandua > Tamandua tetradactyla. The sequence goes on along the minus strand of NC_135327.1, from coordinate 192,051,889 downwards.
ACTCCTCCTCAGCATTTTGCAACAGCCTCTAGAAACACCTCCTATTCACTCTCATCTATTTAAAGGACCTGTTGTTTGCCAGGGACTAGTGAGTTCAAAGACCAATAAGGCACCTCCAAGAGCTTTTTACCTTGTGTTAAAAAGAGAAAACTATTTTAATAATTATTTATTAGAAACAGTCATTATACTTTTCTAAAAATAAAGATCAGTGCCTATATTATGAGATATTAGACAAACTTTACAGAAGCAATAGGTGAAAGTATTTTAGCTGCTATTCATCCAAAAGGGACAAGATGTCAGCGCTGACCAAGGGCCCTGAACAACTGGGAAATGCTACAATTCAATCCAAGTTTGCTAGAGGAGTGTACCTGTGAATGAAGGGAGAGTAGATACACCTGCAGTAAGTCTTTTCCTCTGTGACCTGAATTCAGATATGATCTTTGAAATAGTTTCAGATGCAAATAATTTTTTCCGAAATCATTATTTCTTACCTATAACCCCACTAATGTTGCCCCACTGGTTTAACACACAAATGTTATGCTGATGCCTCAAACTTCACATTTTCAAAGCTGAAACTCATCATCTACTCTCTCAAATCTTAATCCTCAGCTTAAAAAAAAGGTGAGCCTACTTGGACTCCATTTTTCTTCTCTTGTGCTTCATTATCAAGTTCTGCAGGTACTACTCCCCAAATTTAACATATATATATTTCCCCTATTCTCCACTGTCATGCCATCATCTTACCTCAAGCCCTCAATGCCTTTCCGGGACCATCGCAATATCCTCTTGCTCCCCCCCGCCCCTAGCCTTCCCAGTCTACTTCCACACTGCTTCACTGCTGATAAATCCAAGCTTCTGACATTCCCTGAAAATGGTATTATATTACATACCATTTCATCTGATCTCTGTGCTTCCTCTTTTCCTCCCCATATTTTGTTCCAAATCTGTTGCACTTAATGTCTCCCAAACGGGCTGTGCTTGTACTGGCTTCTTCCCCAAGGTGATCCTTGGCAGAAAGAGTCTGTCAAACAGACTCTTCTCTTTCAAGCATCCCTCCTTCTGGGGAGCCTTTCCTGACTCCCCTTCTCAACCCCTCATTTAGGCCTAAATTTTCTTCCACCAGTTTTTGTTGCATCATGCATGTCTTTATTAGAGCACTGATCATAGTATATTACATTGTCTATTTCTGTGTGTCTGTGGTTTTTCCAACTAGTTTATGAGTTCCTCGAGGATAATAGCATACTTTATTCATCTTTGTATTTCTAGCACATAGTGTGATGTCTGATAAAAATAAATTGCTTTATATAAGTATATATCAATGTCAAATAGGCAAATCGACCTGAGAGAGTCTGAGTGACTTGTGAAAAGACATCTGCTAGTACAAAGTGGTTATAAGAAGGAAAGTCAGGAGGGATTTCTGTTCTTATCATCCATTGCTTTATCCCCGGTGCTTCAGTACCTAGAAGACTCCTGGCACACTGGCATTGAATAAGTATGTGTTGAGTAAATGACTGACTGACTGATGGAATGAATGAAAGGTTAACTTCAAAGCCCATGGCTTTTCAATTTCATCCTCCTGACTTCCAATCTTTATATAGTGTGTGTGGGAGTGGGGTGGAGGTGGATTGAGGGGCAGAGGGCAGGGTGCTGGAGGGGTTACGTCTTCCAAATGTAAAAATTAAAAACTCTTATCACAATTTTCTATTTACAATAAAGTCACAATGAAAGACTAACAATTGCTATTTGTGAGTATTTATAGATATGTTATATACATATATAAAAAAATATAGCCTTGGTAATTAATTTCATTCATTAAAAGAAAATACTTTTGAAAAATGAGTAGACATCCTACTGAGAATTCAAAACTTTGCATTATAAGAATTACTTTTCAGTTAAGTGCTATAATTAATTTGCCTCCTAAATGGTCCTAAATGATATAATAAAGAAGTAGACTAAAGTAAATTGTGGTTAGTGACATGAGGAAATTCTAGGGTCTGCTTTTTGGGCTGTCCAGAAGCAGGAAGGGAACAGAGAGAAACTCCCAAAGCTTCTGAACATGTGAGAAGCCTGCACAGTATGTGAGCTTTCGGAAAGAACCTGCTTTTGGTTTATATTCTTATACACCTAAACTTCTGGGGATCACTTTTTTACAGGAATGACAGCTGATTTTATCCTTTTATCTATTACTGACACAGATCCAGCCATCTGCTGTGAAGGAGGACAAGAGCCAGCAGAGCGATGAAAGGAACCCAAAATAGATCTTTCTGATTTATATCAAGAGTTATAAACTATTCAAGACATGAAAAAAAAAAAGTAGACAGGGAAGCACTATTGCTGAAGACAAGAGCAAGGAAGTATTTTTTTCTCCCCCCTCCCCACCCCCGTCCAAATATATAAAGCAAACGTTGCAAGAAGCAAGTGACACCCACCACAGGAGGGGCGCTCCCAGGCATGCGCACAGGAATACTCTCCCCATCCCCGTTTAATGTTACAAAGCACGTTTTTACAGTGCAAATCACTGGTTCATTCTTTTTCTCTCTGAATAAAATATGAACACATCAACTATGTGCTTATTTCTAAATACATACCCTTGTAGCACTGACCCCTTTCTGCTTTGATATTTTTCAAAAAGTGTCTGTCATTTGTCAACTTGGTTAGCTCCAAACTTTCTAACCTACTATCTTATTATTTCAGCACTTTTCAAACTTTCTCTTCGATCTAATTAATTGGACCTAGAGGCACACTGAGAGGGCAGGCTCCGAAAGGGGGACACTGAGCACTCACCACTGCTTGTAATCGGCATCACAGTTGCAGTAGTATTTGGGGTCCGTGCAGTTGCGTTCAATGCCACAAGCACATTTCTGAATTCCAGGTCCGGAGCCTCCCCAGTAATAGTGTTTCTCATTGGCTTTGCCAACCCACCAAGTGTAAGGACTTCCATCTACAAGAAAAGGGAAAGGCAAATTTAAAAATCATAGTGTCACACTTATACCCAACTTGTCCCAGGAGTAGTATCAGTCTTAGATTGAATGTCATTTAACCCATTTAAAAATAAATCTATTTCACTAATAGGAATACCTAGTAAAAGAGATCAGAGTCAATGGCCTGGAAAGACTAAGCGATTATTTCAATCACACAGCAGATTAACTCCCAAACCAAAAGTTCCACACTGTTTTACAACACATTGTACATTGTTCTTTACACCATATTACTTTCCCTTATTGTTTGGTCTGATATTCATTTGTTTATTCATTCATCCAATCATCAGACATCCACTGAATTCCCACTATATGCCAAACATTATAAGAAGCTCAGCAGAATGAAGGAGGAGAAAGTTTGATAATATAAGTTAATAAACATTGTGAATATAGAGAGGGATGGGTGGGGGAAAGGAGGTCATCAAAGGAAGGTTTCCAGAGGAGGTAAAATATTTGACTTACGTTCTTGAAGGCTAAGTAGGCGTTAGCCAGATGCATAAGGATGCAGCAAGAGGGCTCCCAGGCAAAGGGAGAAGAATGTAAAAAGACAGAGAGGTAAATTTCTATACAGAAAATACATGCCGAGATATATCTGAGAGGGTAGCAAAATAGATGGAGGGCACATCACAAAAGACTGTGTCCAGATTAGTTGTTTTACACTGATTTATTCTTATTTTTCAGGTTGAATTCTTCCCAATTTTAGAAGTTTGAGTTTTATCTTTAAAGAAAGGGAAACCATTAAAGAATTGTAAGCAGGGAATTATCATGATCAAACCATTGTCTTAATAGACCACTAACAGTAGTGAAAGATGCATTTCTTGGGGATAGAGTCAGGGAGGCCAAATGTGATCCATGTATGTTAATACAGAAGGGAAATAATAAAACTGTGGTGGAAATGGAGAGGGAGGGAGAAATAGAGGTAGATTAAGGCAGTTCAACTGACTTGGGACTGGTGGATTTAGGTAGAATGGAAATGGGAAGAAGTTGTTGTGGGTGACTGCTAGCTTTCTCTTTCTTGTTTGGGTGACTAAGAGGTTGGTGGTGTGTTTCTTTGAGGAAGGGAATAGTGGAAGAAGAGCAGATGTTCAAGGAAGTGGAGGAAATGATAATAAGTTGGATATGTAAAATAGATAATTGGCCAGAGAAGTCTGGATCTCAGGAGTATTTTCTGAGCTGAATATCCTGTTTCAGAAACCATCGGGGTAAATCAGAAAATACTGGTAGAGAGGGAAGGGAAGGAAGGGGGAAAGAGGGGAGGAGAGAGGAGAGTAGGTCAGGGGGGGAAGGAAGTGGAATGTGATTGCAAAATTTAGATTGCAACAGCATTTAAAGGACAGAAAAAAAGAGGGAGACAGTCATACTGGAGGTCAAAAAAGAAAACCTCTAGAACAGGTGGAGGAAAAACAAGGGGAGAATTTCCAAAAGAGCAGAATGGTCAGCATTGTCAGATATCATAGTAAAGCTCATTAAGATGAAGATTAAAAAATTTTCTTTTCAATAATCTGACAGCTAGAAAGTCATTGGTAATGGTGAGAAGAGTTTCAGATGACTGATGAGAATTAGAAGCAAGAAAGCAGCAGGCAGGGAAGAGAATGGAAGGGAAGAATGGGGAGGTCCAGAGAACAGATTACTCTTGCGGAAAGCTGGAGAATGAATGGAATCTAATGGCAGCAGTGCCAGCCAGTAAGTCAAGAATGCTAGTCAATAAAACTCTCCAGATGTATGGGCAAAATTTCCTTATGATAACTCACCTATACTTTCAAGATAAGTGTATATTTGCCCCAATATTTGTGTGAGTGCTCAGAAATAAAGATGAGGAAAAAACCTTGAACTCAAAGGGTTATCATTTGAACAGGTAGGGACTTCTAAACAAATAATACAGTAAAATGACTAAGGGCTTTATTGGAATTATTTAAAAGCTGCTGCAGTGTCTTCTCAGATACTTCAAATATCTTGCAATTATTTTCTTAAGAAACAATTTTTAAAATCTCAGCAATTTAAAGTAACTGAACATTTAATAGGACTAAGTTTCAGATTAGACGTAAAGGATTAGTATGTGCTCTGAACCTGCAAAGGGTTTTTCAGGTAATCTCCTTCTCCATACAGCGTTCCAGATTTTCCAATTGTGGTGACTCAATTTGGAAAAGCTACTGTTTTCTCTTCTCATGATCATTTGGGGTACCTATTTTTGAAGAATGTATTGGACTTGATGTGGTTAACATTAGGTGGGAAGATTTGAGCTTGTCTTGAAAAACCCTGCCTGAGATGAGAGTCCACTTTGGAAAGCAGGTCTTCTACCTACCAGACCCATAAAGCTGCCTTCTCACACTGCCTCTTCTCTGAGTCTCTTATGCCTTGTCTCAACTAAGGGACTGGGTTTGCTTTCTACATTCAAATTATTTTGCTTCTCCCTTCTATTTCCCACTTCTGATATTTCCCAATGTTGAACCACAACCAAGAATAAACTACTGACCTCTTTTGATGTAGTCCAGACTTTCAAACAATAATGGGCTTGAAAAAGTCCATATTTTAGGGAAACTCTAAACCCGGAGCCACCTGAATAACTTTTTAAATTTTTAGATCATTTGGCCCATAAGTTGCATTGGTTTCTGTCGATGTATTTCTGGTTGTGTAACAGGAAGAGGACAAAGGTGTACATGCCAAACCACATCAATGTCCGGAAAATGTGGAAACATTGCCTTATTTGCTTGTCATAGTCATTTATTGCATTGTGTCTTTACAAATTGATCTAATGCTAACTTTTTCCCTCAAAGGAATTTTTGGTTAATATAGTTTTTGGAAACTAATAGAAACTAACATACATTGTGGGGAGATAAGGATATAAATCAGACACATGAAGACCTGGAGTTAATGGATTTCCTAAAAGGCAACACCTTGTTCTTCTTGTATTTCAAATGGCCAGTGAAAGATTTTATATCTCAGAACTGCAGCCCAATTTGAGTATTCCTTCCAGTGACCAAAAGAAGCATGATACCAACATTTTCATCATAGACAATGATTATAATTGCACAAAGAGAAGCTGTGTGTGACTTCATATTATTCATAAAACTAAGAACCATTTCAATAAAAGAAGCAAGACAATTGTCAGCCTCACCTTTATCATGAAGCTATGAGAAATGTAATGTAGGGGAAATGGAGAAGAGAGCCAGGTGATTTCCAACATCAAGGACTCAGAAGCCCAGGAAAGGAAGGTCCACTGTCAAGTTGTTTTGGGGATGGGGTGGGATGGGTAGTGTCCAGTAGGATCCCTAAACCATTAGGGGACTCTAGGGGAACATTTGCAGTGACTTTTCCTCTATTCAGTGCAAGTGGATGACACATTCATGACCTGGTAAAAAGAGCCCAGTTTCTCAGTTTCTTCCCCGGAACCCCCAAAGATTCCAGTGATGCAAGATTGAGCTCATTCTATTCTCCTTGCTAGAAAATAATTTAAATGCAGCACAAAATATTTTACTTTCCTATTTCCACATTTGACATGAATGGAAGATGGCCAATAAGAAAAACACTTTCCAAAGAGAAAGTAAATTGTAGCCTTTGTTATGAGCATTAACTAATTTGGTTAAATCAGTATAACTAAATAAATTATTAATTTGAGTGCATTTTATATTAAGCAAGAAGAGAATGGTTCGATTTTCTTTGAGCAAAGAATTGCTTTATTCCAGTACTATGTTAATGAACTGCTACTTTTTGCTTTATAAATCATTATTTACTTATAAATTGATTTTGAGAAAAAAGCAGTTAAAGGCAATGAAAATAGAAAGACTTTTTAAAAGACAAGAATAAGATATGGTAAGAAAAGAATTAAATTATCTGTTTTTCAAGAGCTCAAGAAATTCTCTAAACTCAGAATATGAAGATTTTAGTTAACAATATCAAGTAGATGTAATCATTATAACAAGATTAGGTTAGCCAGAAACTAAATTATCAAAGGAAGGCATATTATATTAAAACAGCCAAATATGAATTGAATTAAATGTAGCCATTATACTGTTTGTAGCCATTTAAGATGAAGTTTTATTACTGTGAAGGGTTTATTATAGTTTGCCTTATTAAACTGGGAAAGGAAGAAAGAAAAGAGGCTACATGTTTTCCAAGACCCAAAGGAACCAACAGACCTCTGGACAATTCCTCCAATTACAAGTTGTTTCAGAACTACAAAAGCAAATATATGAGGGAACCTAGACGAAAGTGCACTATATACCTGTGATCTTTAAAATATATTTCTTGGAATGTCTAGGCTACACAAAGTAACTTCATAGGTTGTATAAATAAATATTACCCTGGGGCACACTCTAAATAAGACCCAGGATGGGTATTGGGACATTTAATTAGTTGAATTTCATCTACTTCTACAGGATTTTAAAAACAATGCTGCAAGGGTTTATAGGCTTCAAAATGAAAACTTAAAAGCACCTTTTTTAGCTTGATGAAACATACCTTTATTATACCTATCACTATTCATTTATTTACAAATTCTGTTAAAGAATCATAGAACTCTTTAGCAAAGGAAATAAAACAGGTACAATTACAGTTCCTTTACACCCCTCCTCAGATCTGGCTCCCTTTAGCATTCTGACTGTGTGAGGTCCCCTAAAGTTCAGAAACTTCATTACAAGTGACTTATGCTCTCGAAATCCCTTATTTCTTCCCCTTCATCCTTACCAGTTACTGTGAAATCTTTTTCCTCTCACTTCATTATCTGATTGCATTATACCATACCAAAGAAAGAATGGTAGAGATTCACAGATTGAATGCAACACCAATGCAATACCAATGTAATGCAATACCAATTAAAATCCCAAAATCTTATTTTGTAGAAATATAAAAAACAATAACCAAATTTAATTGGAAGGGAAAGGTGCCCTGAATAGCTAAAAATATCTTGAATTTAAAAAATGAAGTGGGAGGCCTCCCCTATCTTACTTAAAAGCATATTCTGAAGCTACCGTGGAGAAAACAATAAGGCACAGTATAAAGATAGAAATATTGACCAATGGAATCAATAGAGTACTCAGATTGTCATAGTCAGGTTCATGTGTCAACTTGGCCAGGTGGTGGTACCTGTTTGTCTGGTTGGGCAAGTCCTGGCCTGTCTTTTGCTATGAGGACATTTCATAGAATTAAATCATGATCATGTCAGCTACAATCACAGCTGATTCCATCTGTAATCAGCCAAGGGGAGTGTTCTCTTTAATGAGTGATCTTTAATCTAATCACTGGAAGCCTTATAAGGAGGATTCAGAAGAGATAGGCTCTCTTTCTGCTTCAGCTGGTGAGTCTCTCCTGTGGAGTTTGTCCAGACCCTCCATTGAAGTCGTCAGCTTCATAGCCTGCCCTGCAGATTTTGGACTCTATGTTTTCATGGTTATGTGAGACACTTTTATAAATTTTATATTTATGAGTATTTCCCATTGATTCTGTTTCTCTAGAGAACCCTAACCAATACAACTTGGTACCAGGAGTGGTTATAAGAAAGAGAATCTCAAAAATGGATTTTTATGAATGGTTTTCTAAACTGACTAGACTCAAAGGCACTAAGGACTCTGATTCCCATAATCAGAATGACATTGCCAATCCATGGAGTTGGCAAAAGAGATAGTCAAAACATCACCATTCAATTCTTCTAATGCTTCACCTGTATGAAGCCAGGCTCTGGCAGATAATGTTTCTGACACCTTTATAGAGTTTTGTGGAAATAGTAAGTATAGAGATGTTGGCGGGTTGTTGTTAGATACACTGTATACATTAAGGAGTGAAAGGGATGGGCTTAAGGTTTCAAATGAGAAGCTTAAGCACTGTCTGACAGATGTACACGTTTCTGTGAGTGTCCTGAAGGAAAATCTTATTTTCTGTAGCCGTAGACTTGAGGTCTCTGAAACTCAGAGCAGAATCTTATTGTTAGAGTAGCAATCTTACAATGTAAATAGAAATCTCAATCTTGGATGGTATCTGCCCTTAAAGTGAGGGCATTGATTGGAAAGGAGTGGGATCCTGAAAAATGGGATGGTGACATATGGATGCATAATGATGTCAGTAGCAAGGTTGAAACCCTAGGTCATGTTGAGTCTTCTCTAGATAACCCTGTAATAGTCTGCCTTGAGGACATAGCCACCAGTCTGCCTTGAGGAGTTGGCCACCCAACCTTCACCTGAAGGGATCAGCCCTAGAGTAATTAATCCTGTTTCATCAGATGAAACTTCAAATGAATGTCCTGAAGCAAATGGCTTGGAAGAGACTTCTAATTCTTTTCATGACCCACCCTCACAATCCCTCATTTTTGCCAGACCTATAACTAGACAAAAGTCCCAACAGGCCCCTAAAGGTGAGGTGCAAAGTATCACATGAGGAGGTACATTATACTCCAAAAGGACGGTGTGAGTTTTCCAATTTATACAGACAGAAATCAGGGGAATATGTGTGGCAATGGCTTTTAAGCATGGGGGATAATGGTGGAAGGAATATAAGGCTTGATCAGGCTGAATTTATTGACATGGGCCCACTAAGCAAAAATTCTACATTCAATATTATAGCTCAAGTGGTTAGAAAACGCATTAACAGTTTGTTTGGATGGTTGGCTGAAATGTGGATCAAAAGGTGGCCAACATTACCTGAGGTTGAAATGCCAGAACTACCCTGGTATAATGTAGATGAGGGGATCCAGAGGCTTAGAGAGAATGGAGTATTAGAGTGAATTTATCATGCAAAGCCTTCTCTTACAGCCCAGGAATGTCTGGAGGATGCACCTTTTACCAGAACAGTCAGAAATAAATTTGTGAGACTAGCACCATCATCCCAGATGACCTCTGTAGTTGCACATCTCTGTAGGTCAGATATTACTGTGGGAACTGCAGTCACTGAGCTGGAATCCTTAAACACAATGGGGATGATTTCTGAGTTGGCAAAAGCCAGGTGGCAGCACTTAATCACCAAAGACAGGGTGGACATGGCTATTATAACAGAGAGCAAACTCAAAGCAGGAGTCAAAATAATCTGATTTGCAAAGATTTGTGGCATTGGCTAGTAAATCATGGGGTACCTAGAAATACAATACATGGTCAGTCTACTAAATTCTTGTTTGAGCTATATAAACAAAAAAGTTCTAGATCAAGTGAATAGAAGTCTAACTTGAATTATAAAAACACAGAGTTATAGCCCCTTAATCAATTTCCAGCCTTGAGACAGTTTACAGACACAGAGCCCCTTGAATGAAGAGGAGGCCAGGTCCCTGTGGGGGAGAACCCTGTTACACTGCCACAAATCTATACTGTTAATCTTCCTCCAAGCTTTCTCCAAGGATTCTGATGGCCTTTTACTAAGGCAACTGTGCAATGGGGAAAAGAAAATGATCAGATATTTCAGGGATTATTAGACACTGGTTCAGAAGTGACATTAATTCCAGGGGACCCAAAATGTCACTCTGGTCCACCAGTCAGAGTGAGGGCTTATGGAGGTCAGGTGATCGATGGAGTTTAAGCTCAGGTCCATCTCACAGTGGGTCCAGTGGGGCCCCAGACCCATTCTGTATTTATTTCCCCTGTCCCAGAATGCATAATTGGAATAGACACAATGAGAAACTGGGAGAATCCACACATTGATTCTCTAACTCATGCAGTGAGGGCTCCTATTGTTGGAAAAGCCAACTGGAAGCCACTAGAACTGCCCCTACCTAGCAAAATAGTAAATCAGAAGCAATATCAGATTCCTGGAAGGATTGCAGAGATTACTGCCACTCTTAAGGACTTGAAGGATGCAGGGGTTGTGATTCCTACCACATCACCATTCAACTCTCCTATTTCACCTGTGCAGAAAACAGATGGGCCTTGGAGGATGACACTGGTTTATTGTAAGCTCAACCAGGTGGTAACTCCAATTGCAGCTGCTGTTCCAGATGTGGTCTCATTGCTTAAGCAAATCAATACATCCCCTGGTACCTGGTATGCAGATATTGATCTGGCAAATGCTTTGTTCTCAATAGCTATTAGTAAGAACCACCAGAAAAAACTTGTTTTCAGCTGGCAAGGTCAGCAATATACTTTCACTGTCCTACCTCAGGGGTATATCAACTCTCCAGCCCTATGCCATAATCTTGTCCGCAGGGACCTTGATCATTTCTCCCTCCCACAAGACATCACACTGGTCCATTATATTGATGATATCATGTTGATTGAACCTAGTGAGCAAGAAGTAGCAACTATTCTAGACTTACTGGTAAAGCATTTGTGTGTCAGAGGATGGGAGATAAATGTAACAAAAATGCACGGGCCTTCTACCTCAGTGAAATTTCTAGGTGTCCAGTGGTGTGGGGCATGTCAAGATACTCCTTCTAAGATGAAGGATAAGTAGTGGCATCAGGCCCCTCCTACAACCAAAAAAGAGGCTCAACGCCTAGTTGGTCTCTTTGGATTTGGATGACAACATATTCCTCATTTGGGTGTGCTACTCCAGCCCATTTATGGAGTGACCAGAAAAGCCGCTAATTTTGAGTGAATTGACTGAGGAAGGGAAAATTCAGGCCTGGTTTACAGATGGTTCAGCACGATATGCAGGTACCAACTGAAAGTGGACAGCTGCAGCACTACAACCCCTTTCTGGGGTGTCCTTGAAGGACAATGGTGAGGGAAAATCCTCCCAGTGGGCAGAACTTCGAGCATTGCACCTGGTTGTTCATTTTGCTTGGAAGGAGAACTGACCAGAGGTGTGTTTATATACTGACTCATGGGCTGTTGGTAATGGTTTGGCTGGATTGTCAGGGAGTTGGAAAGACCATAACCGGAAAATTAGAAACAAAAAGGTCTGGGGAACATTTATGTGAATACACCTTTCTCAGTGGGCAAAAAACATGAAGGTATTTGTGTCCCATGTGAATGCGCACCAGAGGGTGACTTCAGCAGAGGAAGGTTTTAATAATCAAGTGGATAAGATGACCTGTTCTGTGGTACCAGTTAGCCTCTTTACCCAGCAACTCCTGTCATTGCCCAGTGGGCTCATGAACAAAGTGGTCATGGTGGTAGGGATAGAGGTTATGTATAGGCTTATCAACATGGACTTCCACTCACCAAGGCTGACCTGGCTACAGCCACTGCTGAGTGCCCAATCTGCCAGCAGCAAAAACCCACACTCAGCCCCCAAAATGGCACCATTCCCCGAGGTGACCAGCCAGGTACATGGTGGCAGGCTGATTACATTGGACCACTCCCTACATGGAAGGGGCAGCAATTTGTTCTAACTGGAATAGACACCTACTCTGGCTATGGGTTTGCTTTCCCTGCATGCAATGCTTCTGCTCAAACTACCGTCAATGGGCTTATAGAATGCCTTATCCATCGTCATGCTGTATTCCACACAGCATTGCTTCTGATCAGGGAATACATTTCACAGCAAATGGAGTGCAGGAATGGGCACATGCTCATGGAATTCTCTGGTCTTACCATGTTCCCCATCATCCAGAAGCAGCTGAATTGGTAGAATGGTGGAATGGCCTTTTGAAAACTTAATTACCATGCCAACTAGGTGGCAATACCTTGAAGGGCTAGGGTAATGTTCTCCAAGAAGCTGCATATGCTCTGAATCAGCATCCACTGTATGATGCTGTTTCTCCCATAGCCGGGATCCATGGGTCCAGGAACCAAGGGGTAGAAATGGAGTGGCACCACTCACTATTACCCCTAGTGATCCCCTAGGAAAAGTTTTGCTTCCTGTCCCTGTGATCCTGAGCTCTGCTGGTCTACAGGTTTTAGTTCCAAAAGGGGGAGTGCTTCCACCAGGAGAAACAACGATTCCACTGAACTGGAATCTAAGACTGTCACCTTGTCACTTTGGGCTATTCATGCCCCTGGATCAATAAGCCAAGAAGGGGATTACATTACTGGCTGGGGTGACTGACCCTGACTATCAGGGGGAAATAGAACTGCAACTAACAATGGGGGTAAAGAAGAGTTTTCCTGGAATATAGGAGATCCCCTAGGGTATCTTTTCCTACTCTCATGCCCTGTGATTAAAATCAATGGAAAACTGCAACAACCCAATCCAGACAGGGCTACCAATGGTTCTGAAAGTAAAGGGAACATGGAATGTTTAGTGGAAGAAGGTAGAGATAAATATGAACTATGGCCACATGATCAATTACAGAAATGAGGACTGTAATGCCGTTTTGTTATGCTATACTATTTAAGTTGTAAGATACCAAGTTTAAGAGTGAATATCTCACAAGGACTCGTACCCTATTCTGGATAGATTTAATGTTTCTAGTTATATGCAGGATAGTTGAGTTTTGTTAGGTGAGAAAAAAATTGTCTTTTATTGTTTTCTATTTAGAAATTAGATATGGTTTAATGTGATGAGCATAGCTGCCAAGTTGACAAGGGATGGACTCAGGTTCATGTGTCAACTTGGTCAGGTGGTGGTACCAGTTTATCTGGTTGGGCAAGTGCTGGCCTGTCTTTTGCTGTGAGGACATTTCATAGAATTAAATCATGATCACGTCAGCTACATCCACAGATGATTCCATTTGTAATCAGCCAAGGGGCGTGTCCTCTTTAATTAGTGATGCTTAATCTAATCACTGGAAGCCTTTTAAGGAGGATTCAGAAGAGACAGGCTCTTCTTGCTTTGCCTGGTGAGCCTATCCTATGGAGTTCATCCAGACCCTCCATTGGAGTTGTCAGCTTCACAGCCTGCCCTGCAAAATTTGGATTCTACATTACCACAATTATGTGAGACACTTTTATAAATTTTATATTTGCAAGTATTTCCTATTGATTCTGTTTCTCTAGAAAATTCTAACTAATACACAGATATAGACCCGCTCATCTATGGACAACTGATCTTTGATAAGGCAGTCAATCCAATCCTCCTGGGAAAGAGCAGTCTCTTCAATAAATAGCTTTTGGAGAACTGAATATCCATTTGCAGAAGAATGAAAGAGGATCTATATCTCACTTCTTATATAAAAATTAATTAAAAATGGATTAAAGACCTAAATATTAAAGCTAAGACCATAAAACTTTTAAAAGAAAATGTAGAGAACTACCTTATAAATCTTGTAATAGCAGACAGTTTCCTAGACCTTACACCTAAAGCACAAGTATTGAAAAAAGAAATAGAGAAATGGGAGCTCCTCAAAATTAAACACTTTTGTGCATCAAAGAACTTTGCCAAGAAAGTAAAAAGGCAGTCTATGCAATGGAAGACAATAATTGGAGACTGAATACCAGATAAAGGTTTAGTATAAAGTATATATAAAGAGATTCTTAAACTCAACAACAAAAAGACAAACAACACAAAAAATAGGCAAAAGACATGAACAGACACTACTCAGAAGAGGAAATACAAATGGCTAAAAGGCACATGAAAAGATGCTCAACTTCAATGACTGTTAGAGAAATGCAAATCAAAACCACAATGGGATATCATCTTAAATACACTAGAATGGCCTCTTTATAAAAACAAAACAAAACAGAAAATGACAAGTCCTGGAGAGGATGTGAAGAAAGAGGCACACTTATCCACTGTTAGTGGGAATGTAAAATGGTAGAACCACTCTGGAAGACAGTTTGGCAGTTCCTTAGGAAGTTCAATATAGAACTATCATATATTCCAGCAATCCCATCATGAGGTATATATTCAGAGGACATGAGGGCAAGAACACCAATGGACAATTTGCATCCCAATACTTATAGCAGCATTATTTATGATTCCTAAGATGGGAACAGCCCAAATGTCCATCAACAGATGTGTATTGGAGTGGGTGGAGGGAAGTCCACTGGAACACAGCTCAAACTGTGTTTGAATCAAGTGGTCTTGATTCATGAAGATGATTGTATAAAGATATAGCATTGGCAGTGTGACTGTGTGATTGTGGGAGGCTTGTGTCTGATGTTCCATTTGTGCAGGGTATGGACTGATGAGTAAAGAAATATGAATAAAAAATTAAAAAACAATAGGGGGTACAAAGTATAAAATAAATTGAGTAGACAGAAATACTAGTGGTCAATGAGAGAGAGGGGTAAAGGTATGGGATATATGAGTTTTTTCTTTTTATTTCTTTTTCTGGAGTGATGCAAATGTTCAAAAAAATGATCGTGGTGATGAATACACAACTATGTGATGATACTGTGAACCACTGATTCTACATCATCTATGTAATGTATGTGTGTGAAGATTTCTCAATAAAAATAAAAATACAAAAAGAATGGTGGATATGCTTACTAAGTAAAGGCACATTTAAATGGTGTACTTCTAGGCTAATTGTGGAAAAAACTCTAGCGTCTGTGAGAATCTTTTTTCCAACCCAAATGACCTAAAGAAGAAAGAAGGAAAAAGAACTCTCATAGACTGACTTGGGGAAAGGAAAGTGTGGATTCAGTTGATAGAATACCTGGGAGCATCTGTGAAGAAACAGAGAGGTCCAGATGCCTGCATCCCAGTGGAATGCCAGACTTATTTTCTACATAAGACATGAAGAGGTGATAATGGTGTTTACTACAGTAACACCTCCCTTTAATTCCCACTAATTTTTTCCAAATAGTCTAGTCACTTGTAACCATGACTTTATTTTGCTGTTTCCTAAACATGAGCCTCAATCAAAATGTCTGTATTTTACTATTTAAAGTATTTTAAAATAAAATTAAAAATCATATGTCTTGGCATTCTCATGGATACAAAAGTTCATCTTTTCAAGTTACCTATGATTTTTTGAGAAATCAGCTTAGTAAACTGGCTAGCAATATCCTCTTTTGTTTTCCAACCATCTAATTCCATGTTGTGAACAAAGAACAAATAAAAAAAATGTCCTGTGCTGATAGTTATCTGAAGTTGGGAAGAACTCATAATTTTGAAGTTATAATATAAACATTCCATTTGAGAGTTAAAGGTATTTTATCTGTGATTGAATGTCACTAAATTTATTTGATTAAGGCTGAATAGAAATGAATGCAGTTGATTAGCCTCATGTTGTATCTTTCAGAATTACATTGGATTTTACTATATTTTATTGATTTGAATAGGGACCAAATTTAGAAATGTAGAGTTGAAGTTCAAATCAAAATGGACCTAAACTGAAATGTTAATTAATTAAAAATTAATTTCACTGCATAATATTTAAATTTATTTTATTGAATTGAACTTAATAGGTTTCAATCAAGGACTGATTCTACTAAGCAGACTTTGATTCAGTTGAATCAAATCACTTTGAATCCTATTCAAATTAATTAGATTTTATTAATTTGAATGAAATTGAAGTGACGCATTAGATGGGAGTTCGTAATTCTGAACAGTATTAAAGAGATTGGAATAGGCTAACTCACTCTTGGTTAACTTGACTTCTGTTTCCATAGAGGTCACTGGCACTTGTGGCACCCTCAGTAAATTTGGTTAATTCCTTTGTATCAGGATCTCTGGAAAAATGTGTTTAATAACACTAAAGTGAGGTATAGAACCACATTTTGCATTTAAGATGGTGTAAGGCACTTTTCTAGTCTTTTGTTTGGTTGTCTTTTTCCCATCAAAACCCATTATTTAAAATATTTCTTTTCTTCTTTATAGGACAAGTGAAGAGGGAACTGTATAGAACCACATTTTCTATATAAGATGGTGTAATGCACTTTTCCAGTTTTTTGTTTGGTTGTTTGTCTTTTTTCCATTAAAACCCATTATTTAAAATATTTCTTTTCTTCTTTATAGGACAAGTGAAGAGGGAACTGGACAACGATTTGTATGAGTATTGGTGCTCTCCTTATTTTATTCTCCATTATACTGTGTATTTATTTGATAAAACATGTCTCAACACAATCTGTCAGTTTTACTGAATGTCTTGATGTCCTGTGATTTGAATTTTATTGATTGATAATGATTGTACCTCAGAGTACTAAGGCTTGCTTTATATTTAAAATATGACTATAACTTGTCAAATTACCCAGAAAAATACTGTTTTGCAACTGAGATGACTGATCGAATCATCAGTTGTCACCTCTGTGGTGCTGGAAAGAAAAATCGGGGGATAAGGTGGCTCTTTGAAGCTCATCTGAATTCATGGGGAGACAGGGCAGACATATAATAAGAGGAAAAAATACATGATGGATTTCATGGATGTGGTTTAGGCAATATGTCCTCTAGAATTTTAGAGATGGAAGAAATGACCAAGTCAGAGGTAAGGGGGTCCCATGAAGGTGACCATGAAATAGGGTATCTGACCATTGCCTTTATGGAAGGGTAGGATCTAGAAAAGTAGAAAGAGGGCATGGAGTGTTTCAGGATTTGTTAAATGGCTGGGCCGACATATGAAGCCTGGAAACAACCAATTTATTTCAAGAACTAAGAATGAATAAGCTAAGTTGGTAGGGTAGCATAGGGTAGCAGAATTTATGGTTGGGGTAATGGTTATGGGTATGATCATAGTGTTTGTTCTAAATAATGTAGAGCCAATTGTTTTTCTTCTCCTTTTTCCAGTGTTCAAATATTTTACACATATAAATAGAAACTTACATAAGATATAAAGAACAGTAATAAAAAAAACATCCTTGTAGTTATTACATAGTTCAGTAGAAAATCACCAATACCTCTAAGGTCCATAGGTATGCTTTCCTAATGCCATGTCCCATCTCTGGCTAGAGGTAAGAAATATCCAGAGGTTTATTTTTTTATCATTCTCCTACTTTTCATTATAATCTTACAGCACCTATATGTAATCTCTAACTAATAGAACAAGGTTTAATTTTGCATTTCTTCAATTTTATAGAAAAAGAATTTTACTGTATGCATTTGTTAGTTTCATCCATGTTAATGCATGAAGGTTTATGTCATCCATCATCACCATTATATAGTATTTTTCTCTGGGAATACATGATACTTCATTAATTCCCATATTAATTAACATTTGTCTAATTTTTGCTATTTTAACATGCTCTGTGAACATTCTTGCACAAATCTCCTCATGCATTTGTGCAAGAGTTTTGAACATACCCCTGGAGTGGAATTGTTAGTTCTTTTGTTTCTTGAATTTTCAAATTGTTTTTCCAAAGTACCTGTAAAAATGTGGAATCTGACTAGCAGAGAACAAAACTTTCATTTGATAAATTGATAAATATGCTTTATGATCAATAATTTCTGCCATTTGGTGAATGACAAATTGTCTCTTTCTGGTCTTAGTTTTACTTCCAGACTTTAAGACTGTTCATCTTTCTGTTTTTATTTTCCATTTATATTTCCTTATTCTATAAAAACATCTCTTTTTGATATTGTCCAATTTCTGATTTTTCAATGTGTGTTTTCTCATTAATTTGTAGAATACATTTGTGAAAACCCATTAAACCACCTGTAATTAATTTAGTCAGTGGTCTAACAAAGGAGTCAAACTTGATTTTTTTCTGGTATGGATTAAGTATTATTTCATCATCATTTATTAAGAAGTCTTATTCTTTGCTGGTGAGTGTGCCATTGGTGATTGAATCATTACCGGACAAAAGATGTTAAAATCTTAATCTCATCACTGTGAGTGAACTCATTTGTATATGGGATCTCTGAAGATGCCTTGACTCCCAAACTGTGAAGGTATAAATTTCTGTTGTTTAAGCCAACCGGTGTTTGGTATTTGTCATAGCAGCCCAGGCAAACTAAGACCAGTGCCATATCTGGTTAACATTTCTTTAGATGCAGTTTATTTGAGGGCACATTTCTGTGCTCTATTGTTATCCATTGTTATGTTTGTCTAACACTGTGCCGATACAATGCTCTCTTAATTACTAAAGACCTACCCCACCTCCTGCTTCCTCTTGTTTTCTATTTTTACTACTTTTTAAGTATTTTTATTTCTTTTGGTTGATGATTTTCCTCATTTTATATATTTTATTTTATACTGGTTTGAAAATTTACATTCTATTTGTTTTATTCGATTTCTTAGACATTTAAATATGTATTTAATTTAACAATGCATAAACTTAGTTGGTATGCTTAGTCTCCTCCCAATGAGCATATTTTAAAACTCTTTCCCCTTCATAACATATAAACTATTTACTTAACATTTTAGCTTTATATTATTTCTTTGAACTGCACACATTAGACTCTACTGCTCAATAACCAATGTTGCAGGTGTGTACACATATGTTTACTATTTTCCTTGTCCCCTCTTTCTATGTCTCAGACTATTCTCAAGAGATCTTTTTTTCCCTTTTCTGATATACAAGCTGTTTACTATATTGAGAATTTTTAGGTATCAAAGCATTTCCATTTTGCTTGTCAAAAATATCTTTATTTAGTTCTTGTTAATAGATGGTTTTCCTTGGTAGTCTATTCAAAGTTCCCGATTATTTTCTCATAAAACTTTGAAAATATTATTTTACTGTATTCGTATTTGCATTGTCAAGAAGTCAATGGTCAGTGTATTTTTTATCCCTTTGTAAGTAATCTGTATTTTCTCTGTGTTCAGCTGGGGATTTCTTTTTATCTTGTTTCTGATATATTATAACTCCTTAATCTGGAGTAATGTGCTTTCCTCAGTTCAGGAGAATTCCTAGCTATTATTCCTTAGAATAGGGTTTTTTCTCCTTTGTCTCTTCTTTTCTTCTAGAATTCTAATTAGGTATATGTTAGATATTCTTGCTCTGTTGCTTCTGCTATTAATCTCTCTTTCATATTAGCCAACTCACTGTCTCATTGGACTGCTTTCCAGGAAAGTTCTTCTGACTCGGTTTTCATTTCACTGTTCACATTTCAGCTGGAAATAGACCGATGTTAACTCAATTAGCAGTGTTTTAAATTCCATTCATAACATCTTAATTTCTATACATTTATTTGTTCTTTCTCAAATTTTACTCATTATTTTTGATAGTCTCTTCCATGTTTTCAATTGTCTCTTTTTACAAAGATTTCTGATCTGGGGGGATTTTCAGGAAGATGGTGGAATAAGGAGTGGCAAAACATACCTTTCCACAAAAAACACCTGAAGAATGGGTAAAAATTGTCTACAGCAGCTGTTGTGGGGCTCAGGGAATCAGGGAAATACTGTGTAATATCCAGGGAAGAGCGGGACAAAGAGATAGAAGAATTGGGGTGAGTGACCACGTGGCCATGATTGCCAGTGCTCATCCCCCACTCTCTAAGCAAACATCTGCTGGCTCCAGCCCAGCAGGCTGATGCACACTGGGAGAGTCAGGGAAGCCCTTTGCGCTGGCTTGAAAATATTATGTACCCCAGAAAAGCCATGTTTCAATACTAATTCAATCTTGTGGAGATAGCCGTTTCTTTTAATCCTGATTCAGTACTGTAGGTTGGATACTTTTAATTAGATGATCTCCACAGAGATGTGACATGCCAATTGTGGGTGTGACTTTTGATTAGATGAAGCTGTGACTCCACCCATTCCAGGTGTGTTGTAATTAGATTACCAGAGTCTTTAAAAGGGGAAACATTTTGGAGAGAGTCAGAAATGACAGATGCCTCACAGCTGGCAGAGCCCAGACGTAACACAGATGCTGACACTTAGAGAACAGAGACACAGACATTTGGAGAAACCTGGAGCCCAGCAGATATCACCATGAGATATTAAGCAAGCCAGAACCTGGAGAGAGCCAAGGGATGCCAAAAGATAAAAGCAGGCCCCAGGGGAGTAAAGTGAGGAACCCCCACAGGAACAGAGGCTGAAAGCAACAGAGCCCAGGAGCAAGGGACCAGGAGATGCCAGCCATGTGACTTTCAACTGACGAAGGTCCGTTCCTAACCCCTGGCTTTCCATGAATTAAAGTAACCTCTTGTTGCCTTAATTGGGCATTTTCATTGCCTTAGAACTGTAAATTTGAAACTTGCTAAATTTCCCTTTTAAAAGCTGTTCCAGTTCTGGTATATCACATTCTGGCACCTTACTAACTAACACACCCTCCTTCCCTGGAATATAGGGGATTGTGACACAGTTCTGATTTTGGCCAGGAAAATTGGAACTCTGGATCCTGCAGCCTTTGCCCTTTCTGGACATGTGCTTCACAGGTGAATTCTATCAGTAAATAAAGGAAAAATTAATATCAGCCCTGTTCATGACATTAGTGAATGAACTTGGAGAATTTCAATTGGTAACAGAGACCATCAGGAGATAGAAATAGGGTAGATATTGGATAATTGGAACTGAAGGGATACAGATTGTGCAACAGGACTGATTGTAAAAATACAGAAATGGATAGCACAATACTACCTAACTGTAATGCAATAATGTTAGAACACTGAATGAAGTTGAATGTGAGAATGATAGAGGGAGGAGGCCTGGGGGCACAAATGAAATCAGAAGGAAAGATAGACAATAAAGACTGAGATGATATAATCTAGGAATGCCCAGAGTGTACAAGGATAGTGAGTAAATGTGAAAATTTAAAAATGTTTTTGCATGAGGAAGAACAAAGGAATGTCAGTAATGCAGGGTATTGAAAATAGATGGTAATTAATATTTTAAAACTTTAACTTATGTGTGAGACTAAAGCAAAAATGTTTATTTTGTACAAAATTTATATTTTGACTAGTGCATTTCCTAATATAAATTATGCAGACAGCTTAATCGAACACCATAGTATTTGGAACCTTGAGTAGGGCATGAGATTTTGTAGGTTTGTCCAGATGATGCCCCGATAAATCCCAGAGTGAGTTGAACAGTGAATAAAAAATTATGTCCAGAGTCCCCTTGGGGGAATGGTGAAAAAGGGGGAAAATTCAACTTCCCCAAGTGGAGAATTCTTGATGTTCTCACAAGCAGTGCAGACAACCAAAGCAATGGGCTGAGCCCCCAATTTTGGGGTTTGATCATATGAAACTTAACCCCGCAAATGATAGGCTAAGCCTACTTAAAAGGCCTAAGAGTCACCCCCACGAGAGCCTCTTTTCTTGCTCAGATGTGACCTCTCTCTCTCTCTCAGGCAACACAAGCAAACTCACTGCCCTCCCCCTCTCTATGTGGGACATGACTCCCAGGGGTGTGGACCTTCCTGGCAACATGGGACAGAAATCCTAGAATGAACTGGGACTCAGCACCAAGGGATACAGAAAACCTTCTCGACCGAAAGGGGGAAGAGAGAAATGAGACAAAATAAAGTGTCAATGGCTGAGAGATTCCAAGCAATGTTGAGAGGTTATCCTGGAGGTTGTTCTTCTGCATTAAATAGATATCACCTGTTTAGTTAAGGTGTAATGAAGAGGGTGGAGGGAAGTGCTTGAAAACGTAGAGCTGTGTTCCAGTACCCATGTTTCTTGAAGATGGCTGTATAATGATATAGCTTCTATAATATGACTGTGTGGTTGTGAAAACTTTGTGTCTGATGTTCCTTTTATCTACCTTATCGACAGATGAGTAAAACATATAGATTTAAAATAAATAAATAATAGGGGGAACAAAGTTAAAATAAATTTAGTAGACTGAAATGCTAGTGATCAATGAAAGGGTGGGGTAAGGGGTATGTTATGAATTTTTTTCTGTTTTCTTTTTGTTTCTTTTTTTGAATTGATACAAATGTTCTAAGAAATGATCATGATGATGCATATACAACTATGGGATAATATTGTGAGTTACTGATTATATAACAAGAATGTAAGAATGTTTGTGTTTGTATGTGGTTATGTGTCATAAATAAAAGAAAAATAAAAAAAAGTACCAGTCCTGTTCAAACTCTTCCAAAAAATTGAAAAGAAGGGAATTTATGCTAACTCATTCAAAAAGGAAAAAAAAAATCACCTTAATACCAAAGCCAGATAAAGATACTACAAAAGAACAGTACAGACCAATTTCTCTAATGAATTTCAATGCTAAAATTCTAAACAAAATACTTTCAAGTCAAAACCAACTGCACATTAAAAGAATTAGATACCATGATCAAGTGGATTTTATTCTGGGTATGCAATGGTAGTTCAAGACAAGAAAATCAATTAATGTATTACATCACATTAACAAATCAAAGGGGGGAAACACATGGTCATCTTGACTGATATAGAAAAGGCATCTGACAAAATTCATCATTCTTTCTTGATAAAAAAAAGGATAGGAATAGCAAGAAACGTCCTCAAGATGATATAAAGCATATACGAAAATCCCTCAGCTTACATTACACTCAGTGGTGAAAGATTAAAAGTTTTCCCTCTAAGATTAGGAACAGGAGAAGGATGCACACTGTCATCACTCTTATTCAACATCATGCTAGAAATTCTAACCAGAGCAATTAGGCAAGAAAAATAAATAAAAGGCACCCAAATCATAAAGGAAGGAGTAAAATTTTTGCTATCTGCAGATGACATGATCCTATATTTAGAAAGTCCTGAAAAATCTGTGACAAAGTTACTAGAGCTAATAAACAAACTTAGCAAAGTAGTGAAATATGAGACCAACATGCAAAAATCAGCAGTGTTCCTAACACTAACAGCAACCTGAGGAAGACATCAAGAAAAATTCTAGCTTCAGCAACAACTAAAAGAATCAAATATCTAGGAATAAATTTAACCAAGGATGTGAAGGAGGTACACATGGAAAACTACAGACATTGCTAAAAGAAATCAAAGAAGATCTAAATAAATGGAATATTTCATATTCATGGATTAGAAAATTAAATATCATTAAGATGCCAATTCTACCTAAATTAATTTACAGTTTTAATGTAATCCTGTATTAGTTAGGGTTCTCTAGAGAAACAGAATCAACAGGGAACACTTGCAAATATAAAATTTATGGAAGTGTCTCACATGACCGTAGGAACACAGAGTCCAAAATCCACAGGGCAGGCTGCAAAGCCGATGACTCCGATGGATGGCCTGGATGAACTCCACAGGAGAGGCTCACCAGCCAAAGCAGGAATGGAATCTGTCTCCTCCGAGTCCTCCTTAAAAGGCTTCCCATGATTGCATTTAGCATCACTAATTGCAGAAGACACTCCCCCTTGGTTGATTACAAATGGAATCAGCTGCGGATGTAGCTGATGTGATCATGACCTAATCCTATGAAATGTCCTCATTGCAACAGACAGGCCAGCGCTTGCCCAATCAGATGAACAGGTACCACAACTTGGCCAAGTTGACACCTGTCCCTAACCATGACAAATCCCAACCAAAATTTTAATGGTCTACTTTGAAAAAATGGAAAAGCCAATTATCAAATTTGTTTGGAAGGGTAAAGAGTCCCAAATAGCCAAAATGTCTTGAAAAACAAGACTGAAGTTGAAGGACCCACACTCCTTGACTTAAAGCATATTAAAAAGCTACATGACCAAAATATATGTTACTGGCGTAAAGATAGACATATTGATCAATGAAACCAAATCGAGAATTCAGAAATAGACTCACACATTTATTGTTAATTGATTTTTTACAAGACTGCCAAGTCCAACCAGCTGGGACAGAACACTTTCTGTAACAAATGGTGCTGGGAGAACTTGATATCCTTATCCAAAAGAATGAAAGAGGACCTCTTTCGTATGTCAAGCATTTTGTCCACCTTTTAATGAGGTTGTCTTTTCATTATTTAGGTGTGAGATATTTGTAGAGATTCTTCATATTAAACCCTTATTGCATATAAGGGTGCAAAAATTAACTTAAAAATGGATCAAGGGCCTAAATATAAGTACCATAAAACGCCTAGAAGAAAATACAGGGAAATATTTTCAAGATCTTGTGGTAGACAGTAGCTTATTGGATTTGACACCCAAAGTACAAGCAACAAAGGAAAGATAAATAAATGGGGCTTCCTCAAAACTGAATACTTTTGTGTGTCAAAGGATTTTACCAAGAGGATGAAAAGGCAGCCAACTCAATGGGAGAAAATATTCAGAAACCATATATCCAATAAGGGTTTAATATGTAGAATCTATACAAATATCTCACACCTAAACAGTAAAAAGACAACCTCATTAAAAGGTGGACAAAATACTTGAATAGTCATTTCTTCCAAAGATGAAATAAAAATGGTGAAAAAGCACATGAAAAGATGTTCAGCATCACTAGTTCTTAGGGAAATGAAAAGCAAAATCAAAATTCAGATATCATTTCACACCTAGAATGGCCACTATTAGGAAAAAAACCAAAAGCTACGGTATTGGAGAGATGGTGAAGAAATAGGAGCACTTATTCACTGTTGGTAGGAATGCAAAATGATTCAACTGCTGTGGAAGTCAGTTTGGTGGTTCCTCAGGAAACCAATTATAGAACTGCCATATGACCCAGCAGTACCTTTACTCTCTATTTACCGAGAAGAACTGAAAGCAGGGATATGAAAAACATTTTCACATTGATGTTCATAGCAGCAATATTTACAATTGCTAAAAAATGTAAACAACGCAAGTGTCCATCAGTCAATGAATGGATAAACAAAATGTGGTATATACATACAATGGAATATTATTCAGCAGGAAGAAGGAATGAAGTTTTGAAGCATGCAACAACACAGATGAACCTTGAGGACATTATATGGAGTGCAATAAGTCAGACATAAAAGGACAAATATTGTATGATCTCACTAATATGAACTAATTATAATCGGTAAACTCATAGAGTTAAAATCTAGAATATAGTTACCAGGAGATAGAATGAGGGTAGAGAATGGGGTGTGGATGCTATGCTTCATGTGTGCAGAATTTTTAATTAGGTTGAATTTAAATGTTTGGCACATTATGGCGAGTGTAATTAAAAGCTCTGAATTATTCATGTGATTATGGTGAAAGGGGAAGTTTAGGGTCATGTATGTTACTAGAAGGGAAGTTAGAAAATAAAATATGGGACTGTGGAACACAGGGAACCCTGTGGTAGTCGATGATTGTGTTTAATAGTACAGATATATAAATGTTCTTTCATGAACTAGAACAAATGTGTGTCACTATTAAGGAATTAATAATGGAGTGGTACATGGGGAAAATGTGCCTAATGCAAGGTATAGACTATAGTTAGCAGCAATATTTTAATATTCTTTCATCAACAGTAACAGATGTACCACACCAATGTTAAGGGTTAATAATAGGAGGTGGTGAAAATAAGGGTTATGGTTTTGTTTTTTGTTAGAGTATTGAGTTTTCTAAAATTGATTGCAGTAATAATATATAACTGTGATTATATGGTGAACCACTAATTGTATGCTTTGGATGGACTGTATGGTGTATGACTCTATCTCAATAAAACTGCCTAAAATAAAAAAAAAATCTGATCCAATAATTTCAATATCTGAGTCTTTGCGGTATTGAAAAAATAGTATTAGCTACTTTTGCTGATTTGCAATTATTGTATCTTGTTTCCCTATATATCTCATGATTTTTTTTTCTTGTGAGATCATGTAACTTTGGGAATACTTTGAGGTCCAGTTTGAAGGTGTAGTCCATACAGTTAATTTATATTTTCTTTTATCAAATACCTGAGAATATTACCAATCT
This sequence comes from Tamandua tetradactyla, assembly GCF_023851605.1. Classification (NCBI taxonomy): domain Eukaryota; kingdom Metazoa; phylum Chordata; class Mammalia; order Pilosa; family Myrmecophagidae; genus Tamandua; species Tamandua tetradactyla. Next base: position 192,025,524 of record NC_135327.1, on the reverse strand, counting down.
GGGATCTCTTTAAAATGAATTTGCAGTTTGAAATATTTCCAACTATTTTAATGGTGTGAATTTGAACTATAAATACACATCAGAACTGGCTTTTGATTATACAGCCTTGAAAGATGATTTTTTTCCTCTGTACCCAGAGCCATCTTCTAGACAGTCAAAATTCTCATGTCATCTTCCTTTGGGGTGTGGCTTTTTAGTTTTAGTTTACTTTTGATTTCCTGGTTCACCCTTTAACTGAGTCTAGCCCTTCTGATTCTAGGTTCTGTAAAAGGATCTTTGGTATAAACCATCACTGGCATGGACCTTCCAATTTTCTCCTCTTTTGCATGCAGCCGCTGAAACAGAAGTAGTAGGTCATGGGGAACTGCCAGTTGTCCTTAAGTCCACACGGCTTAGCACTCACTTATGTTGTAGGTTCATAATTCTGCTTAATTTTAGGCCTCTGAGGATCTCCCTTACTGTCTTGCCAGCTCAATCAGACATTTACAAGTATTAAACATTTCATCATGCATTTTTAAATGTTTACAGGGAGAGAGCTTTCACAGTATCTATTTATCATGAATTCTGTAGTAGAAGTCTCCCATTATTGGCTTGAAGGCAAGTGAGAGCCATGAGCAATGTTTTAGTCCTCTAGGCTACTGAAATGCAGTATACCAGAAATGGTTTCACTTTTTTTGGGGGGTGGTGGTGGTGCATGGTCTGGGAATCGAACCCAGGTCTCCCACATGGAAGGTGAGAATTCTACCACTGAACCATCCATGCACCCAAAATGACTTCATTTTTAACAAAGCAAATTTACTAGTCTCCAAGCTTATAGTCCTGAGGCCAGGAAAATGTTGAAATCAAGGCACCAATAAGATAATGCTTTCTTCCTGAAGATGGGCTGTTGGCGATTTTGGACTCCTCTGCCAGATAGTAAGGCACAGTATCTGCTGGCCTCTCCCTTCTCTTCCAGGTTTCATTGCTTCCAGCTTCTGGCTTCAGTGGCTTCTTCTCTGTCTCTGTGCTTTCCTGTCAGCTTCTTTGTCTTTCTCTCTGTGATTCTTTGTCTCCCCCTCTGTATTTCATTCTTTTATAGAGGACTCCAGTAAGAGGATTAAGACCCACTCTGAATGAGAAGGTTCACATCTCAACTTAAGTTCCTACTAATTAAAAGATAGTGCTCACAACGGATCCACATCCATGGGAATGGATTAGCTTTAAGAACATGCTTTTCTGGGGTTACGTACAGCTTTAAACCATCACAGGCAATGTGATGTTTTAGGATGTGTCATAAGGGAGGGAAATCTGTAAATAGAAGGAATAAGAATGTGGCAGCAAGAATTTGGAGTATCATGAACATGCTGTGTTGTTTACCAAAGGCAGAAGTTAAACTGTAAAAGGAAATTGGTAGTCAGTGACTAAATGGATAAGCTAGTGGTGTTTCTTAGGTTTGAAGGTTAAGTGAATATGAACATTTTAATTGAAATTTAAATTTCAGTGGGGTAGTATCGGTTTCGGAGAAAGATGTTGTCTAATTTTATATAGGGTATGTTTGAGGTGGTAATGGGTCTCCGCTGGGGTTGGCTTTATCACCGCAGGTTTGATTTGGAAACATTTGTAAGGTGCTACTGGCATGTCAGGGTCCAGGGATGCTAAATGCCCTGCAGTGTGTGAGATAGTACTTCATGACAAATAACTATCCCAACCAAAATGCCAATAGTACTCTGATAGAGAAACCCTTTGATTTAACAATGTCCAGATGAGGAAGTTCAGGAGACAGTGAACAATTTATGACTTCAAGAGAGAGATCAGAGCCAAAGCTGTAAGTCTGTGAGTCATCTCCAGTGATAGCTGAACCTCTGCAAGTAGGGAAGAATATATGGAATAGATGAGTGACTGGCTAAGCACCTGTCTCACGGCATACTCATACACAGGAAGAAGAAGGATGTAAAAAAAGGCAAAATGGATGGAGAATCAAAGAAATATGGTTTGAAGAAAGTTAAGTTCTCTGAACTCTGCTCTCATTTTCATTCCTCCAAGTTGTTTACGTTACTCACCTTTTTGTGTAAAGCCATAATTTATGCAGACCTTAACTACTGCTCTATCACATTATATTACATTCATTTTTTGTGGGTTCATTTCTCCTACAGATAGGGAGCTCTTTATGCACACTGATTCCATACCTTCAGCTGTGAACACAGTCCTAAGCACAGAGCAGGTAAATGAGTGCAGAATGTTTCAGAAAGGTGAGACAGAAATCTTGACCAACACCATTGGATATGAGGATTTGGAGGTCACTGATGAACCTGAAGTGAAGTTTCATGTTATAAAAGATCAAAGGCAGGTGATGAGGATGTTAGGAACCAAACATGAACTATCCAAATAGAAAAGGCATGTGAGTGTAAGGTGGGAAATGGAGGAGCCCAAGGAGTGACATGGGAGGAGGCATGGACTCTGCTGGTTAGTGGGGTCCCAATATATTTGTACTCAAAATAAAATAAATTTGAATGGAAGAAAAGATTAAAGCTGTGATGAAAGAACAAATATTGATTAATAACAAGCATCCTCTAGTGGTTATTATTACTTAGTCACAACATGCTGGAGCCTGAACCAACCCCATATATATACTGCCTTGGAGAAAAACAGTAAATTGGTATCTTGAACAAATTCTGATGAAGACATTGCTGGGGAGGTACAGAAAGGACAGGGAAAGTCAAGCCTTAATGCCAAGGCTTTTTGAACTGATTCTTTCTTTCCTAATATTTAAACTATTTAAAAAGAAAAAAAAGCCAATGACATTAAAATAACTTTTAGCCCTGTAATGTTTATTACTCTTTAGGCAGTAGAGTCTTACAATCTGGGGGTGGGAGGGGTGAGAAGCATACACCCTTCAAAAACAGAGCAAGGCACTGCTCATATACCATGAAGCCTTAGGTCACCCATGGCAGCTGCTGTTCGGTAGGAACAGGGACACTTTTTTGTTCATGAGACAGCAAAGCAGCCAAGTCGCTATTATCCATCCATTACACAGTCCTTCTCCTGGGAAACTAAGATGCTTACGTCTTCCTCTGTGGTTTAAGCAGTTAATAAAAATGGCAGAGGGCGGGCCGCGGTGGCTCAGCGGGCAAAGTGCTTGCCTGCTATGCCGGAGGACCTCGGTTCGATTCCCGGCCCCAGCCCATGTAACAAAAACGGAGAAACAGAATACAATAAAACAAGAAAATGTTTAAAGATGTTTCCCTTTCTTCCTTCCTTCCTTCCTTCTCTCTGTCTTTCCTTTAAAAAAAAAAAAAAAAAAAAAAAAAAAAAAAATGGCAGAAATTCAAAGCCTTCCAATCTCACAGAAAAGCAGTGAGACTATAAAAAAACCTCAATAGCAATAATAAATGTCAGATTTCTCAAGTGGGTAAAAGGGATACTTATTTAAACAGTGAAAACTTCAAAATTTGCTCTTATTCTTTTTCTCTTTCAACAAAAGAATTGAGCACTGAAACATAGAATACATTTTTTTCCATGTAAGTAATTAACTAAAATTTGTTTTTATTAGCCTGTTGATTAACCTCCTGATATTAAATGAGATTCTTCAAAGACCTTCACATTATGTCGATTAGTCTTTTTTTTTTTTTTTTCCTTTCCCCTGGCAAGCCAACTGATTTCTGTTTGATTGTAATGAATGTAACAAATTACCCAATTTTCAGATCCACTCTCTGGTTACTGTTGTCTTGGAGCACTGGATGAATAATTTTATTAAAATGCCTATTAGGAAGCAAACTCCAAAATTTATCAGTCACCTCCTTTTCCCACTTTAATTGTTAAATCTTCCTTACATATCTGCCTGGATACATTTTCCTACTTTTTGTTAAGAATAAACTCCTTTTTTTTTTTGCTAACTACGTTCTTGGTTCAGGGATATGTCCTTGCTTTCCCACCCACGTGGAGTTCTGCAGCCCTGCCCCTGGCGTGCTTAGTGCTTCTCTGGCTTCAGCTTAAATGTCACCTCCTCAGAAACTCTGTCTCTAACACCATCAAAATATCTCCTTCCTGTCATTCCCTCTCAGAACACCCCGATTATTTTACTGGCTGTGTTTATCACCCTCTATAATTACTTGATTTCCTCACTTGTTTCTCGCTCGTCTTCTCCACCTGAATGTGAGTTCTGTGAAAGCACTGTCAATGTCTGTCCCCATGACTGCTGCATCCCCAGCTCTTAAGTTCACACAGTACACACTTGCTGAATTTACCAAAGGTAATTATTTCTTGCCTATCAAGTTGATATCACATTCCTGGTGCCTGCCCGTGCAAAAAAAAAAAAAAAAAATTGATATCACATAAAGCTCCAAGGTGTTTAAGAGGCTAACACTGAATGTTTAATGCAAGCCAATTCCATATGTCCCAAATGGAACTTGTTATCTCTCTTCCAGACTTGCTTGACCTCCTTGCTCCCTCATCTCAATGGAAGGCAGAGCATCACATCATCCCCCATTCAATCTTACTGGTCATTACCCTCCATCACTCTTCCTCCCTGATATTGCTCAAGTCCCCACCCACTTCCCCAGTTCACATCACACACTGCCTCATTCTTCCCCTTAACCTGGAGCATCTTCATCTTCTCTGAATCTCCTTATTTCAGGTATGCTCCTTTTGAGCACTCCATCCTCACTAACCCAGGAGAAATGTTCACAAAACTGCAAGTTCTCCAGTAAGTCTCTGTTGCCTCCAGATCAAATCCCATCACAGAGGCCCTTTATAATAAGGGTTCTGCCTGCTGATTGGGCCTTTCCTCTTGCTGACACATGTCGCAATCTAGAACTGGCCCCAGCTCCCTGAAAATGCCGTACTTCCTTACAGCTGCATGTTTTGGTTTATAATTTTCCCATTGCAAGTCCCAGCCTTGTCTTTGTGGAACCTCAAGTTCCAGGATCCTCTTCTCTGGGGACTGTTGCTGATGCTGCTTTACTTCCTTCCCCATTATCACCCAAGGGACACATACTTTACTTTAAGAAACGACAACTTGTTATGCTCTGTTATGTTTTAAATGGAGGAGACACAGTGATAAAACAGTCAGCTTGCGCCTAATTGTGGGGGTGGATGGGCAGGGGGACAATAGAAAACAGAGTAGATGAATTATTCTATTACAGAGGGCTATGCTATGATGGGTCCCTTTTGTGGGATCCCATTACCCTATGCTGGTCCCTTTCTAGCGCTCATTAGTGTGTCTTATCCTTGTCTGTATATGGGTCTCTCATTCTGTCTCATTGGGGACAGAGATGCAATTTACTCAACTCTGTATTTCTTTCACTTTATACAGTGTCTGGGGTACTCTGAGCCCTTCATAGCTGTGTATGGAGGGAACTGACTGATGGCTGAGCCGGTTTGATTGCATGAACTGTTCTCCTTTTTCCCATGTTATACTTTTAGAGTCTATTCTCCACATGGCAGCCAGAGAGATCTGCAAAGGCTAGCCAGATTGTGTCACTCCTCTGCCTAGCCATATCATAAGAGCAGAATTAAGAGTCTTTTATTATGCTCCCTATGATTTGAATCTTCTGACCACTCACAGCCCCTGCTCTGATTTCACCTGTTACTCCTCTTCCTTTACTCACGCTGTACCAGTCGCTAGGGCGTCCTTGTTGTTTCTCCAAATACCCAAGCATGCTTCTATTACAGGGTCTTGCAGTTTCTATTCCTTCTACCTGAAATCCTCCTCCAAAACATCCATATGGCTCTCTCATCCTTCTCCTTCAGATGTCACTCAAATGTTACCTAATTAGGTGGCTCTTTCTTAATAACGTACCTGAAATAGCATTGTTCCTTTTCATCCTGTCTTCTACCCTGTTATATTTTTTCTTAACATTTATTACTGCCTGAAAATTTACATACTGTTTTGTTTATTGTTTATTTTCTGTCTTCTCCCATTAGAGTTTAAGTTCAAGAGAGCTGAGCTTTGGTTTTTGCTTTTGGATAGTGCCTGTCCCCTAATAAGTATTCAATAAATATTTTTGAAATACACAAATATAGGTTTTTATTTATATTTCTTTTCTTTCCTATCCAAGGGAAAAAAAAAAGGAAATATGCACAGGTTACCCGCCACTGGTGTTTTATTGTTGTTCTTGCTGGGTTTTTTTTGTTGTTGTTGTATGTTTCTTTCTTTCACTATCATTTCTCAGTTGATTTCTCCTGGACAACTTCTTTTCACACATAATCACAGTTTCTCATTGCCTCAAGTGATCCAAGAAATATAAGCATCTCTCATCAAGTATTTGCAAAGTCTGTATTGGTGTTCATAACTGGATTTACCTCTCCATCAGGCTTCATCCATAAACAATAATCGTATTTGCAGCCTTTATATCTTGTCCTGATTTTACATCATTCCTATTCGCTTCCTAGCAGCACTAGAATGTAATGTCAATTATTCCAAATCCAGAGTTACAGGAGGCTTAATCACCTACTTGTCTCCTACACTGACTTTTTAAATTGCAATTCCTTCAATGTATTCATGCACCATATAACCCATCCAAAGTATACAATCAATGACTCATAGTATTATCATATACTATGTTCATTCATCACCACAATCAATTTTAGAACATTTTCATTTTTCCAAAAATAGAAAAGAAAACTCAAAAGATCCCATACCTCTTATCCTTCTATTACTATTTTTTGTCTTTATTTTATTACCCATCTATCCATACACTGGATAAAGGGAGTGTCCGTCACAAGGTTTTTACAATCACATAGTCACACAATAAAAACTAGTCATGCAATTATTATTAAAGATCAAAGCTATTCGATTATAGTTCAACAATATTAAATATTTTCTTTTAGTTATTCTAATATACTAGAAACTAAAAGGAAATGTCTATGCAATGAGTCAGTCATCATAATCATTTGTTAAATCCTAATTTCTCAGTTACATTTCCTCCTCATTTGTTTATTCTTTCCACCTTCAGAGATATCTGGGCAATGACAATTTCAATTTCTTTGTGCTAGAAAGGGATGTTTACCTTATGAGACAGAGGAATGAAACTGATTAATGTTCTTGGGGAGACTGGTACCTCTGAGTTTCAGAGCTTACCTGTCATAGGAACAACCTGAAGGGCTTAAGTTTCTGAAAAAAATAAACTTACTAAGAAAAACTTTTACAGAGTCTTAGACAGAGCCCAGGGTATTCTTTAGGGTTTTCAGGAATACTGTTTGTTGGGGCTTGGCATATTCTGATAATTAGCAATATCTGGCTGAAGCTTGCATAAGAGTAACCTCTAGAATGTCTTGACTCTATATGAAATCCTTTAGCCACTGAAACTTTGTTTTGTTTCATTTCTTTTCCCTCTTTTTTTTTTTCAGGAAGGCATTATCAATCCCATGATGCCAGGGCCAGCCACATCCCTGGGAGTTATGTCCCACCTTGCCAGGTAGAATTTCACCCATGGGAGTGATGTCCTACAAAGGAGGGAGGGCAGTGAGTTTATTTCCAGAGTTGGCTTAGACAGAAAGGCCACATCTGAGCAACAAAAGAGGCTCTCTTTGGATGACTTTTAGGCATAATTACAAGTTGGCTTAATTTCACCATTTCAGAAATGTTTCATAAGGGCAAGCTTCAAGATTGAGGTCTTGACTTATTAAATTGGGAGTACCTAATACTTGAGAGAATATCAGAAATTCCCCAGGTGGGGACGTATAATAGTTCCATATTTTCTTCTCTAGCCCCTCAAGGGACTTTGCAAATCTTTTTTATTTTCTGCTCAAAATACTCTGGAGTGTATCAGGGTATTACAGAATAATCATCTATCTGTCTCTTATGCAGGCTTAAAAAAAATCTTGTAACCCAGGGACTGGTTTTGATAGTTTATTTATAGGATGTGGTTATGTGGGGTGACTTAAGGGGCAAGAGTGGGGCTGAATCCTACTCTTATCCTGCTTACTGGGCTGGGTGAGGCTACCTGGCCTGCCTCAGGGGGATGCCCATTTTTCTAACTAATACCAGGCTCTTTATACTCTGGGAGAATCTGATACATCCAATAGTCCATGGCAATTCGGCATAATTTTCTATAACTACAACATTATTATCAATATTCAGAAACATGATGTGAGAAGACATAATTTAAAATTTATAATTTATTCATTTAAAATCATAAGAAGTCTACTATGTTTACAAAGACAGGCAAACTATTAGTTGAAACAAACAAATAGAAAAGATTGCTGAATATATTTATTGAAACAAATGGTTCCCTATTAAACCTTGCATTCACAAGAAAATTCACCTATGGGGACATTGGATTCCTAGGTTCTATTCTTTACTCCTGGGTAGTGCGGTGGTGGCTCAGCAGGCAGAGTTCCTGCCTGCCATGCCAGAGACCTGGGTTTTATTCCCAGTGCCTGCCCATGCAAAAAGAAAGAAATAAAAAAGAAATTCAATATTCTTATCCCTGTGTCTTTTAGAGTTAAGATGATGTATAATTAAGAGCAATATCATGGCAGATTCTTAGGTGATTTTAGAGATGTATGGCATAACCATGCTAAGGGAGTGAAGCAGTGATTCTGTCAAAGCCCATCTCATAGTCAGAATTTACAAAGACTCAGAGACCTCCTGCCCCAGCCTCCAGTCTCCTGCCCCCTGCCTCCATCCAGCCCTGTTGGCCTAGCAGACACATTTCAGGGAAAGCATAAATCCTATGGATCTGTGAGGGGAAAGTTGAAAACTCAGGAGTCTCTCACAAGGCAGTTCTATTCTTTAATTATGGACATGGAGGTAGAAGACTAGGCATCACCTGGTACGGAAGAGCTGACTCCAAGTACCTGCTGCTTGTGAGTGGAGCCCAGAGAATGCTGCCTATTCCGATGCAACCATTCTGGACCTTATATTCTAGCCACTGGAGATCTGACTGTGAAATCAAGATCACAGCCACAGCATAAGATAAGCATTAACATGGGAGTCAGGAGAACTTGGTTCTAGTTGTAGCTTCATTATTTTCTTAATGCTCTCCTTGCCTCTTTTCTCTCTTTCTTGTACTTTAACATGGGGACATTAACTCTTACGATCTCTGTTTCTGGCTTTTCTACTGGATGATTCTGTGATTTTATGTCTATGTATTCAGAAGTGATCTAACTGATTTATGTTGCAATATCTCTATGTTCTATCAGTCTCACATATCATAGTGATATCACTCACCTCTATTGCCAGGATCATTTCCCTGTTTTCAGGTTTACATCTACTTATTCTTCACATCTAAATGCAAACATTGTTTTCTCATTCAAGTTTTCTCTGAGTCTCACTAGCAAAGAGAGATGCATTATCATACAGGCATTCAGAAACCCTTGTTCTGCCTTAGAGCTCTTATCACACGAAATCACAATTGCCTGTTTAAATGTCAGCCTCTTTTTAGACTGTGAGTATGCTGAGGTTAGTAACCCATCTTGCTTTGTCTTTGAATTCTCCACATCTATGATCTTTCAGTACATATTTGTTAAATGAACATATGAATTTAGTCCTGCAGGTTGAACACATACCTTTGGTAATGCCAATGTTGCAAAAGTCTAGCCTCACCTTCCCTTCTGCACTTCAGGCCTCTAGTTCTAGCAATTTAGCAGATTTATGAATTTGATGATCCTACTGTCTCCAACTAAACTCATTATTCTGCTCTTCAGGTAAACACATGTATCCATTTATGTTTGTGATCTAAGAAACTTCCTGCTCACTTTTCAACAGCTGACATCATCTTCTATTTCTCAGAGAAATAAAAAATATCCGATAGAAACCCGCCAGCTTTCTGCGACCAAACATACAGACCTGTCTATATATGAACTGCCCTTTCCTACCTCCTTTGAGTAACCTGTATCCTCTTACCTCAGGCCAATCTCTGGACCCATGCTTGATTTCCACCCCTTCCCCTTCTTTAACATCTCAGAGATGCAACACTATGATTTATTCTTTCTATTCCTTATAGAGCAAACCTCTGGAATTCTTCCCATTGGTATTTTTTTTTTCCTTTTTTTTGGCATGTACAGGCACCAGGAATCGAACCCAGGTCTCCAGTATGGCAGGTGAGAACTCTGCCTGCTGAGCCCCCAGGGCCCACCCTTCCCACTGGTATTTAAACATGATAATCCATTCTATGAAAAAAAAACAAAAAACAAAAAACAAAACCCAACTCCTTCAATGACTTCTCCTCCGGCCATTGTCCTATTTCCTCCACCACAGGAGCAAACATTCTCAAAAGAGTTGGCTGTACTGAATGTTTTATTCCCCCACCTCCTGCATACTCCTCTACCACTTCTATGGGGGATTCTCGCATATAAACTTGATTCTCAGGATTTCCCATCTCAGTTAATAACCTACCTCCATACAACTTGCTATATGAGCTGTGAAGAATTATCATGAACAAAACCCTGTCTACTGTTTATTTTTCCTGTGACCAGTCATACTCTGTACATTGGGCTCGGAGGCAGCAGCTTGCCTCTTCAGTCAGGAATGGAGCCCTAGAGAGGAGCTGGACGCGTGACCCTGCACTAGGGGAATGCAGATCACTTCTCAAACAGCTCCCTGTTCTTTGGAGCCCAGAAGGCCAGAGTGAGCTGTAAATCTCCCGGAAAGGAAGGTTTTCATTCTGTCTATAAGAGGAATACTTACAGAATTGAATCTCACTACCAGTGGTTTTTATATTTTTAAACTTCATTTTTCATGCTGTGTTTGAACAACAGGTATTGGCTTTTCCTCTGTCTGTCACTACCCACCTAAGGAAATATACAGTTAAGTAAAAACACAAGAGGCTATGTGTAGTAATGGAAAAAAATACCCCCAAAACATCTCCACACATTTTCAGCCATTCAGCACCTCCTGTTTGATGGCCACCAAAGAGGCTGTACAAGTGGGCAAAGCATTCTATTATGCTGATAAATTTTTCTTTTTAATACGGAGCATGTGTTTCACTCTGGTATCACTCATCTCAGTAATATTTGGCTTCAAAGACACAATTTCATGCAGATACAGGAGAAGCAGAACAACAAATTCAAAGCTTATCTTGCCATCATTCTTTTGATTAAAGTGCCCTTTCCACGGAGGTAAACATAACACTTCTCTCAGTCTCTATGCAGACTTATTGCACAACCAGATTGCTGCATTTTTATTGAAGGACCATGCCTGCCCTTGTTTAAAATTGTTTTGACCTTTGGATGAGCATGCGTAAAAAAAAAAAAACAAAAGTCCCATCTTTCTCCAGAATTAGTAAGCCATAATACAAATAGGAAGGCAAGTTGGTCATATCTGAATGGCGCCTGGCAGAATCAGCAAATATTTTCTTGACAACTTCATTTCCCTCTTGGAAAGAGCTGCTTTGTGACCCTGAGTCTGAATGCCAGCCCAGTGTAAATGATGCCTTCCTCATCAGAGCTCAAAGTCCAGATGGCAGCTCCTCCCGCCAACACTGCCTTGCTATTTTATAGGGAATCGCAGACCCAGGGGTGGCATTTCATCCGGGGAAGAAGCTGTCAGAAATTCCCATATATGTCAATATGCTACTTTGTAGGTTGAAAGCACCTACAATTGCCATGTTCAGAAAGGTACCATACATCGGATTCTGGTGGACTTTTAAGGAATGTAGAATTATTGCTCACAGATCATTGAGGACAAAAGACAGGTCTCTTCAGTAACAACTAAGGTTAGTAATAAACTGAGAGAAGTGTGTGTTACTGTGAAAACTTCAACCGAGTAAATGTCAAGGCTGGTGAACCCATCCAGAATGCAATTTCCAAGAATACTAACTAACATCTTGATTGAACCCTGTCAGAAGAAAGTTGGCAGGAGAAGTATTAAATAAAACATTGAAACTGAGCCCAGAAGCCTCAACTGGATAAGAATTTATTCAACAATATTATGGCCTGGCACCATTAGACTTAAAAGAAAACTATGTAATGTGTATATTCTCAAAATGATTTGACATATGTTGCCTCATTCTTTCCAGGATGAAATCACAGTAATTTAAAAATAATCTAATTGATCTATTCTCCCCATAAGGAACACAGAGAGACTAGGGAGAGACGATAATGCGTTGAGAAAAAGATACAGATTAAACATGAATAACTTAGTCTCTAAATCTACAAAAGTGTTTGCTGAAAAGGCAGAAAGATGACTATAAAATTTGTACAAAGAAACAAACAGTAACTTCCTTTCAAGGGATACAGAGATATTAAAATCCAAATTGCTGTCAAATGATTAAAAGATAAATAATTATAAAGGGCAATTGGCTCGTGGGGAGAGTGAGTCAAATATTTACTGTGTTAGGCAGTAGAGAACAAGAATTAATTTGACATTGCCCTTGCTTAGAAATGAATTTCTACCATTCATTGAATTTTACTATGTTCCAAGCTCTGTCTTAAGCAATGTATCCAAATCACGTCATATCATCTTTAAGGAACAGACTGGGGAATATATATTATTATTAGCATTTTACGTATGTGGACGTTGAGGTTCAGAAAATGTCAGTAAATGGCAGAGCTGGCATTTGTCTGATTCTAAAGGCTGAGCTCTTAGGCATCACTGCTTAGCGGAGCAGTCAGGTAGATAAACAAAGGATTTTTATGGAGAGTAACATGTACCAAATAAGGGATGCATAAAATGGATGCTTGTGATAATGAGCTGGTTGAGGTACCGTAGCTCCTCCTGCAGGGAAGAGAGGCTCCTCAGGAGGATCTGACCTTCTTCTTCCCGAAGTCACTCGTGCTCCATTTGCTTCAGCAGCCATTGCTCTGCCTCCCACAGCTTCGGGTTGAGAATCTTTACTCTCTAATGATGCTCAGCTTTTAGCTTCTCCTGGTGCCCCATGGCTTCTCTTCTCCATCACTTCCCATAAGACCTGGAATTCTTTACGCTGCTTCAGTTCCTTCTGTTCATCACACCGTTTTAGTTGTTCAGAGCCCATCTCGGAGGGGACTCCCAGCTTCTTCTCCTGCTCCTCCTGCCATTGTCTCAGGCCTTCAGTTCCTTTCATTCTGTGCAGCGGCTCATACATTTGGATGTAGCCTTCCACCTTGATATCCCGGGAGGACTGAAGTAGCATAGATTCTGTACACCGGGACTCATGTTTGCCGTCGGTTCCATTTGGTGGTGTTGTGGGGGTGACTGATGAGAATCTAGGGTTTCTGACAGAAGATTTGGGAAGAAATAAAGGTTGGTCTAGGGCTGCGGTAGACAATGTTGATGTCTCAGAGGGAGGTGGGATGTCTTGCCTATGGGGTAGGACATAATCTACCGCCTATCCAGAGTAAGAAGATAGCTTGGAGAGTGTATTAGTCAGGGTTTTCTAGAGAAACAAAACCTACAGAAGATATCTGTAAATATGAGATTTATAAAAGTGTCTCATGCAATGTGGGGACAAAAGAGTCCAAAATCCATAGGGCAGGCCGTGAGGCTGGCAACTCCAATGGAGGGTTTTGATGAACGCCACAGAAGAGGCTGGCTGACTGAAGAAGAGTGAAAATTCTTTCTTCTCCCTGAAAAGTCTTCAACTGCTTGGATCAAATCCAACTGATTGGATTCTCTCATTTGTGAAGGACACACAGTTAATTGTAGATGAAATCAGTCACAGATGCAATCAATTGACTGACGATCCAATTAACTAACTTTCTGGTTTATCAACCAGCCATGAAATATCCTTACAGTAACAGGCCAGTGCTCGGCTGCCCAGACAATTGGGCACCATCACTTGGCCAAGTTAACACCTGAACCTAACCATCACAGACGAGTAATAGCTTTTATGTGCCAAGAAGAAAGTCTAAGAATGATCATTTTCCAATGAGAAATTCTATCAAAATATTATTTCAGATAGATCCTGAAACACAGAAACATTTTCTAAGAAGCAGTTTCAAAAAGAACTGAGCATGAACTAATTAAAAATAGATAAATTTCTTCAAAACTAAGAACTTTCATCTATGAAAAATCTCCATTAAAAGGGTGAAGAATGCAAGCCACACTGGAAGAAGATATTTGCAACAGAGCTTATCCAGGCTGTATTAAAAGCTCCCATAAATCATTAAGAGAAAGACAAACAATGCAATTAAAGAACAGGCAAAAGGCTTAAATAGGTATTTTATTAGAGATAATATCCAAATGGCCAATAAACATATTAAAAGGTATTCAACCTCATTACTTATCAAGTAAGTACAAACTATAAACAAGTTAGATGCCATTATCATCCCACTAGGATGGGTAAAATTAAAACAACTAACACTACTGAGGGTTGGTAAGGAACCAGAATTCTCATGATGGTAGGGATGTGTTGGGGATTTAATCATGTCCTCTTCAAAAGACATGCTCAAGTCTTAATCTGCACTCCTGTGGGTGTGAACCTACCTTAAATAGACCTTTGATGATACTATTATCATAGAGACTCTTTTGAGTATAGGAGATTCAAAGACCCTATATACATGGGACCAAGTTGAATCAGGGTAGGCCTTAATCCATGTAATTGGAGGCTTATAAAAAGAGAAAATGTATATGCAGTTAGTCAGAAGAAGGTAGAAACCAGAAGTCAGAGAAATCCACAAAAGGAGATCAAGGAGACAGATTTCCATATGATGGAGACAGAAATGCAGACAAGAAACCTCAAGGATTGTGGCAAGCCAGCATCAGAGCACTACAGATTCCAGGAGATAGCATGGCCAACCTTTTTTTTGCTTCCAAAAAACCATGATACAATAAACTCCTGTTCTTTAAGCCATCCAGTTTGCGGCATTTGTCATAGCATCCCTGGCAAACTAAGACAGTGCAGATTGATCCAGCCGCTTTGGAAAACTGTTAGCATTACCTGCCAAAACTAAACATATGTCTATCCAGAATTCCAAATATTTTACTCCTGAGAATACCTACAAGAGCAATGAATGCAAGTGTCCAAAAAAAGACATATACAAAAATTTTCACTGAAGTTTTGTTCATAACAGTCCCAAACTAGAAATGATCTTAATTTCCATCAAAAAGAAACTGAAGTCTATTAATAAAATGGAATACTATAGATCAATAAAGAAGACTACTACATACATAAATGAATCTGAAATATATTATGTATGCATGATTTAATTTATGTGAATTTCAAGGACGGGCAAAACTAATTTATGTTGCTGGAGGTCAGAATAATGGTTATTTCTTGGGGTATTGACCGAGAAGATACATGAATGAACATTCTGGCATGCTAGAAATATTTTATAACTTGATCTGGATAGTTATTACATGTGCGTATATATATGAAAAAATATTGAGCTCTAATCTTAAATTAGAGCTATAAACTTTACTATGTACATATTCATATATTTACACATGTATCATATCTTAATAATAAGTTAACAAAAACATTTTTAACACAAGACTAAAGCATGGAGGTGCATAATATATACACTCAGATTCCACGACTTTTTTTTTTTTGCTTGTGGAGGCTCTGGGAATCTAACCAGGGTCTCCCACATGGCAGATGAGAATTTTATCACTGAACTACCTTCACACTGACCTAGATTCTATGACTTTTAAGACAGCTTTATTGAGCTATAGTTTGCAGATCCTAAAATTAACCTATTTTAAGTGCACAATTCAGTGATTCTCTGTAAATTTATAGAGCTGTGTAATCATCATCACATTCCAGTTTCAGAATATTTCCATCACCCTCCAAAATTCTTTCAAGTCCATGTGAGTGACAATCCCTGCTCCTGTGTCACCAGTCTGAGGTAACAAGTGATCTGCTTTCTGTCTCTATAGATTTGTCCTTTCTGGGTGTTACATATAACTGGAATCATCTATGTGGTCTTTTATAGCTGGCTTCTTTCAATTAGCAAAATGTTTTTGAGGTTCATCTGAGTTATAGCATGCATCAGTGTTTACTTCCTTTTTGTTAATGAGTAGTGTTCCATTATATGGACATACCACCATTTGTTTTTTCATTCACCAGTTGATGGGCATGTAGATTATTTTTTTGCTATGATTTTTATGCCTAAAATTGATTCATTTTTATCAAAAAATACAACATAGCCTCCTTTGAGATTCTGCTGTCTTAAAGCAAAAGACAACACCTCCATATGTCACCACACTAAAATCAAAAGTAAAGAAAAGGAAAGAAAATGAAACTTTGAATTGGAAAAGAAATCTAAAGGATGGCTAGAAAATTTTACTACCATACCAGCAAATAGCTCATCATTCTCAATTTAGCCCTACCAAGATTTAGAGACAAGAAAACTCAGTGTTGGAAATAATCAGGGTGAAAACATGGACCCCCCCCTCTAAACTTTGCCTTATAGAGCCATGTCCTTGAATTTTTTAATGTAACATCTAAAATGGTAATATTTAGACAGAAGATACTTCCTGCCACCAAATACCAGTGTGAGCCTGTCAAATCATGCTGCCCATATAGACTTTTCTTCTCACATTTAAATTTTTTGAGTGATTTGTTATCTTTTAAAGAGTGAATCTACTAAATCAGAGCCCACATGTACAGATCAAAGACCATATAATTTTCAGCTGCTTTATGAGAAAACAGCAACTAATATCTATAATTGGAAATTAAAGGAAAAACAAAAACCCTTGTTAAATGTTCATATAACAAACTGTCTTGAGTTTATCTAGGAGGAGTAGTAATTCAATGAATTATCTATAAGAATTAATTTTCAAATGGTAACATTTCATATAGCTATAGAATAAATGAATAGCTTTATCAAAATGTTTCACATAAAACTTTCTATGGCATAAGATTAATGGATTATTTACCTCAGCTCCAAATCTTGGTTAAGTATTTTCTAGTTCTTTTAAGTTTCTTTATTTTTGGCATGGGCAGGCACCGGGAATCAAACCCAGGTCTCCAGCATGGCAGGTGAGAACTCAGCCTGCTGAACCACCTTGGCCCATCCTCACCCTGCATTACTTTCTAAACTTGGTGTTTATTAATGAAAATTCCTCCATTTGATATTCATAACATTTAGCTCTGTGCTGGGCATATTGTGGGAATTATACATGGATTGACTGTCTGATTACTTATTGTGTACTCCGGAACCTGAAAAAGAAAGAAAAATAAAAAGACTCCTACAGCTGGCAGCTTGCAAGTAAGTTAGGTTGTGGTCACAGCTCGACTCCTGAACATAATACAATTTCCACAGAATCTCAGCAATAATCAAACTGGGCCACTCCGTGGCCATGGTGGATCAAGACAAAAGAAACTGCGTTAGAATGGTGTCTGGGCACAAAGTAGACAACATTACATGACCACAAAAATAATCAAACCTTTCCCCCTTCCGGCGAACATGAGTGACTACTGGTTTTTTCCTAGTAACAAAAGCCCCACTTTATTCCTCCTGTGTCCTAGAGAAAAAGCATTAAGATAGCTATCAAATGACCACTTCACAGCAGCACTTCTTTAAACCTTTGCCCGAATCACCCACGACAAGTCCAAACCCTATCACAGCCCTCATTCAACTGTCTCTTACCAAGATGCCCCGAAGTTTCTCATGAATTAAACTCTCCCTGGATGCATTAAGCTAGTAAACCTGTGTGTTTCTGGGGTTCTGTGGCTGGTAGGACATGCGCAAACTTAACGTTCTATAAATAACAAGTGCCCTAAATTTTACTTTAACAAAGGTATTTTTCTGTCTCATGATAAGTCATTGATTGACTTAATAGAGCAAAGGATATTTTGGGGAGTGTCGGCAGCCAAAAGTTACTATTTTAGGAAACTATAATTGTGGTGGCAAATGAGAGAATACTAATGACAGTCATTTTATAGTTTTATTCCAAGGTTTTCTAAAGCTAGGTATAATCAATTTTAGCAATTTTACCTATTATCTGGTGTTATTGAAGTAAGGTGACTAATCTTTTTCTTGTTCTAGAATGGGGAAACTGGCTTTCCCCTCTTTGGTGGGCTACATTCACACACAAAGTAAGCTGAAGTTCACATGCAAATAAAAATTAATTTGACTTTGAGAAATATAATTATTGATGTTTTTCTAGTCTGCTTTTGAAATTAAGGAAAAGAAACAAATCTGTGCAAAACAAGAATAATAAACAATAAAAAAAAAGAATGGGAAGTAAGAGAAAAAAATCAATAAACTTCATTAGCAAATTAGACAAGTTAGACACGGGAAGAAAAAAAAGAAAGATGGAGAAAAGAAATGAGAAATGGAAATGACATGGGAGAACAGGGCAGAAAGAGAAGGAAAAATACATTAACATATAAAAAGGATAAAGAAAAACAAAAAGCAGTGATCTCTTCCAGTAAGATGCCTGAATTTTTGTTGTCATTCTTGAATATAAAGTGGAATCTAGTTGGATTTCCAGTATAGACAAAATGAGTGAAGTAATTCTTCACTGAAGTATTGATACACCAGAGTGATACACTATGATTTTTACTGTATTGAAAATTAGCCCTAGATGGGATTATGGAGCTTTCATCCCTTATATCCATACTCTATTCTTACACATTTTTTTCACTGGCAAATATTTCTTAATTATGTATTGCTACTTCTGTCTGCTTCTGCATATGAGGTCACCTAAAGGAATCTGATATTGAATATACCCCAAAATGTAAATGTATCCATGACATTGAATTTGAAAAGATTTTAAGTGGTTTTTTTTGTGTGTGTTTATGTATTAATTTGCTTTCCCAACTCCTACCCCCCTAGTCTATTAACCTGAAGCACCCTCTGGAGAGGATGCTTATAAAAGGCAATCTTTATATTTACATTTTTCTCAGATAATTCTTAGGTCACATTAGTGTATACCCTCCTTCCACCCTATTTTAGTTTGCTAAAATTGCCAAAATGCAAAATACCAGAAGTGACTGGTTTTTAGCAATGGGGATTTATTAGCTTATAAGTTTACAGTTCTGAGCCATTAAAATGTCCGGATCAAGGCATTGACAGGTGATGCTTTCTCCTGACGACCAGCCACTGGTGATGTTCAGCTTCTCTATCAAATGTCAAGGTCTCCCCTTTCTCCCCTGGTTTTGTTGCTTTTGGCTTCTGGCTTCTCCACCCATGGCTTCATTTCTCAGCTTCTGTGTGTTTTTCTCTCTCAACTTATCTTAAAGGACTTCAGTGAATGGATTTCCCAATGGGGGGCAGGTCTCAACTGAGATAACCTAGTCAAAAGCCCACCCACAATAGGTCTACAGACACAGGAATGGGTTGGCTTTATGAACATGTTCTTTTCTCGGCTAGCTTCAGACCATTACATACCCCTTTTATTTTAACAAAGATCTATGCTTGGTGTCCATTAGTTGTTTCTAAGAATGCCAATTAGGATTGCTAATTTTAACAATATAGATCCCAGTTTGGTGAAAGGGGTTCCTATCTATCAGGATCAACTCAGAATGTTATCTTTTATTAGTTATGTCAATTAGTATAATCAATTAGTATTATTAGTAATTTAACGTCAAACAAATTTTTATTAGCACTTTCATTTTATTGAATGCTTGTATTTAGACTTAATCAGCATATATTGGATGTTATCTTTTTTCTATTAATGAATACATCTAGAAACTTTTTTCATGTAAACAATGCCTACTAGCATATACTATATATTAGCATTTTTATTTGTTCTTTTTTTGTTTGATATTTATAGCATGAGTTCCAGATGAGTAGAGTATCTGATGAGTGTACTTGAAAGGTAGAAAATCATCTCCAAATCTGATCCTGTAATGATATGGAAGGGATCTTATGTTTGCAAACCTGGGTCTCTGACGTGGAAGGCATGCATTCTGCTACTGAACTACTCATGTACCCTAAATTTGTCTATTTTTACTAATTTATAAATAGAAAGCATCATAATACAACTAATAAATTGAAACTGATTTTACTTTTGCCTTCTTTTTACATCATGTTGTGAAGATGAATGCCTGGGCAATATGAACTAGAAATGTTGCAGCCAAAATACAAAATTTCCTTCTAGGATTCTATTATGACATTTACTTATTGAAAGGTCTCATCATAAAACCTACTTATCTTGTCTCCACCATAAGAAGGTAGATTGGCAAATCTTTAAATCTCTAGACAAATGTAAAAATGCTTCATGATTTTAAAAAGTATTCTTTATAAGGTTATCAAATCATAAGCATAAATTAAATACTATTAATTCCCCTACCTAGTTTTGTAGTTTCCTGGTTAACAGTGAATGACATAAGACATTTTCCCAGCAAGCTGTTGCTTGTGGGGTTCAAAAATATAATCAACTGCTAAAAAATAAGAATTACAAAGTTGGATCTGATATGTGAATATTTGAGAATAAAGATGCAGGAAATCTATAATATGATAGTATCAGAAACAGAGAAATTTCAAAAGAGCCAAAATAATGTCTCATATAATAACACAATAAATTGGACCAACAAGGTGGGATAATTTCTCTATTTCCATGGGACATTTGTGAGAGTAAAAAGAGTGTTGGGTGAGCAACATAAGGGGGAACTGTCTTTCTGGCTCTTTTACTAGCTTTTTCCACAAAGGGCTGTGGTGATTTTAAAATCAGGTTCATTTGCATAAATAAAAAAATTTAGGAAAAAATGCACATAGCACAAGAAACTGGTGTGGAATTTGCTGCCATCTAAGCAAGAAATCCAGACCCAAAGGACAGCCATCAGAACTTAAAAGATAAAGTCAGAAGCAGGCATGATAGGAGCTGATCTATGGAGGATTGGATAAATAAATCCCTAAAGTAGTCTTTGCCTTGATTTCACTCAGGTTCAAGGTAAGGATGAGCCAACAGGGACATGTGTGCTTTAGAGGAGTAATATGATGAGAATAAATTCAATAATGAGGACAAAAAGAGGTAAGAGGCAAAAAAGAATGAGTTAGGGAATGAGAAGCTAAATCTTAAAATGTACAGGTTCCCCCCCAACCAAAACCATTCTAGCCAATCCTTAAGAATACCTAGGGCAATATATAAGATTCTACAAAGGTTCCATGCACTAGGATAACTTTCCAGAAACCTACGATCTCCAGATGGATCCCTGGACCAGATAAACCTAGAAACCTAGAGGGGCCAACTTCTCCCAAACATCAGCTAGTTCCATCTCCCTACCCCATATTACTGATAGCCTCTTCCAACATGAAAAAGTTAGAACTGTCATAGCCCAAATACCCTTAAAGAATGGGATAGAAAGTTCAAAGGTGATAGTGGAGTTATACAGAGAAGGCAGGGTTTAACAAATGAGTATGATTGCTGAATCATTATATTGATATTTCTTTTAATCTCTAGTATTTTAGAGCAACTAGATGTAAAAACCTAAAATTGTGGGATTGTAACCCATACCAAACTCTGATATCTGTTCCACAACTAATTGTTGTGCTATGCTTTGAAATTTATTGTTTTTTTATATATGTTATTTTCCACTAAAAAGAAAAAAAATTCAATTATGATCATAAAAAAATATTTATAACCTTCTAGCCTCCTATATTCTGGAGTAGCTAGAAGGTAAATTCTGAGATGATGGAATGGTAGCCCATGCCCATGACAAACTCTGGGATCTCCTGTAACTACTCGTTGAAGAGTGCTTTGCAAATTTGCTTTTTTCCTTCTTTGCTTTGTATATATGTTATATTACACATAAAAAAAGTTTAAAAATATGCTGTCTTCCCATTTGGAATCTGGAAATGTTTTTGTAAGGATGGTGGTGATGGCAACAAAACATTGGAAATGTAATTAACAACACTGAAATATATATCTGAATATATTAAAACAGGAAATGTTAGATTGTATATATGGTAACAATAACAATAAAAATAAAGTCCATGGAATTACTCTAAACAAATGGTGTTAAGTTAAACCATGGACTATAAAAATACGCGATCATCAATTGCAACAAATATTCCCTACCAATGAAAGTTGTTAATGATATGTTGGTATATGGGAATCCTTTATTTTACGCACACTTGTTCTGTAAACCCACAAGTAGTAAGAAAAAAAAATGACTGGAAGAAGGAAACTCTGGGTACTGCACTGTACTACTGGAGTTGATAACTCAGGGCTTCTTCAAAGCAAGAAGAAGTCAAAGATGGAAGAACAAACAAACCAATAGGCCTTCCATCACTTAGCTTTTATAACACCCAGAATGCTCAACTGTGATATGAAAGTCAATATGACTGTATAAATGAAACAGCATATGCAAAACCTCTCTGTAAAGCCCAAGCACTATAAAATATATGGTGTAGGAAAAAAAAATATGGTGTGGGGATACCCTGCAGGAGAAAGAAAATGGGCCTCCAGGTCAGTCAGACTTAAATCAAATCCTATCTCCACTTGGTAGAAATTAGACTATTACTTAATCTTATTAAGATTCCTCCCCTAATGCAAATGATAATTTTTTTAATAGGCCAATTAAAATGTCTAGCAAATTCTTTCAATAGATATCCAAAATATTTTATTTTTCCCTTAAATGGCTGCAATTTACTTTACAAGAGATGAACACAAACCACTCACAAAGAGATCACATGGTGAGGAGACCAGTGATTTTTTTGCTCTGAGCACATGCCTGACCAGGGGCCTTCATTACTCCAAACACCTTCTCTGCTAAGGACAATTGAAAGTAAGCCTGTACTGTAAGGACTTACCTTTTTGCCTGGGATTAGGTAATAAATTGAGCGAGTAGAAGATGTTTGGTTAGCTCTATGCATAGGAGGGTCCTTGTGAAAGGGATCCTCTTCTGAGGTCAGGAGGATGAACCAGAACTTGTCTCTGCTCAAACTCCCCACAGTGTATCCAAAGGGCGAATGGGTGAAGCCATACAGGGATCCTGTCCTTCCTACACACCATCGTTTCAGTCTAGCTGGTTTCTACCTACTTTCATGAAAAAGAAACATAAGGTGTGCCTTGGATGCTTTAGGTCTTATATAAATGCAAGTGGACTCTAAGAATGGAAAGGATTTATGTATGAGAGATGTTGCTGCATATGAAGATTTTTTTTTTTTTTTGATCAAGTATTGAGTAAAAGATTTAGTGCGGCATAGTGGTTAAGCATTAGATTCTGGCACAAGATTTTTTGTGCTTCCACAAAGGCACCAGGTCAGAACTACCTCAGGCTTTTAGTCTTCTTGGTCTCTCTGCTCCAAAGGTTATTTCCCTGGATTTTTGCACAGTACACATCTTTAATAACTCAGATGGGTGCTCAGAGAGGCCTTCCTTGACGGCCCTAACTGAATGCCCCTCTGCACACTCTCTTTCTCCTTAGCTTGGGTCTATTTCGTTTTCATCACTTATTTTCTGAAATCAGTTAATGGGTTATTACACACTGTTACTGTCTGAGTCTCAATACTAGTGCACAAGCTCTGTGAAATTTTGACACCAGAGCCTAGAACAGTGCCTGACAAACAGTAGGTGCTCAATAAATATTTTTTTAATGAGAGGGCAAAAAATAGATTTTTCAGTTGGGGTCCCAGCTGTGGCAGCTTAACAATGGCCTCTAGCTGTCCTGATGCAGGGAAGGAGTGCAACTGACCTAGAGCCCCAGCTGCTGTGCTGTCAAGCCACCACCATGTGTGTGCCTGGGCCATCCTTCCCATGGGCTGCTCCTAGCCACTGCTGAATCGGCAGGGATACTTGGGCAGGCCCATTGCTGCAAGAGGTGGGGTTTCTCTAATGCGAGACTATGGTTCAAGGACTTCCTCTGAGAGCCTCACCAAAATAATCTTAGACCTGCACTGCATTCTAAGACTTTTTCTACCTTCTTTCTTCCACAAAAGTCAGACCTGCTTCTTGGTCTGAAGCTCTCCCAGTCTCCTCAAATGTCTTCATTTTACTTTCATAGGCATTTTCCCTAACAAACCTCTCGTACCTCTAATCCTATCTTGTCATCTGCTTCTTGGAGGACCTGAACTAATACATTAGTTCTGCTGTGCAATTGGCTTGGGCACCTAATACATCTTTGTCTCAGTCTCTTCATCTGTTAAATGGAGATAAAAAAATAATGCCTTTCTCATAAGGTTGTTGTGAATTTTCTTATGCTTTCCTCAGCAGTAGAAAAACACAACACAGGTTAGATGCTGAATAAATATTTACTGGATGCTCTTAAAAAAATAAATGATTGTAATGATCAATTTAAACCAATGATTAAAATTTAAACCAGTCAGACAAAAATACACTAGGCAAAACAGTAAGCTGATATGAAACTGGGTCAACCAGTCATCCCTGGCATAAACTTAATATTCTTAATCCAGATTTTCCATCAGTCTGCTGCCTTTGTCCTTAAGCAAGAAGATGAGAAAAGGAAAACTATAAATAAAGTCATTATTCAGGGAGATTTGTATGTCCCTCTAGATCAACAGTCAGTCTTCTCACTGTGGTTTATTTTTCACTTCCCTTCCTTAATTATTTTGAAATAATGTCTTGCAAGCTGAAATTAATATCCATTTATTCTTTTACTTGCTTTCCTTTTCTGTGATGTGCTGATTTATTTCCCCAGATCTGATTCTTTTTTTTTCGCACTTTATCTGCATAAATTTGACTCTTTCACAAATTTAACTGAAATCCTCATTTTCTTAACACAGTGCCATTAATTGAGAGTTTTTCTCTTTTATCATATCCTCAGGCTTATTTTCTTCAACTAGCTTACAATAATTTTGGACCTGATCTGAAAGCAAACCCTCATGATTAAACTGTACATTCTCATCATACTTTATATATCTGATGTGCACTTTAATAGACTTGTTTTCTTTTTGAAAATGACACGCTGATGTAGCAACAACGAGATAATGTACTGTGTCATATACACAGTAAATTATTCCACTATCACGGTGATAGGAAGAGTGGTTGGAAGATTTTTAGCTCTCTTTCTGTATACTTTTAGCCCTTAATAGAACTAGTGTAATGGCTGCCTTGAAATGGAAGGATTCCTGTATTTTCTTGATAAATGGCTAATTTCTTGGATAGAACCTTTGGAAATTCAATTTCTATCACTGGGCTATTTAGTATCATAAATGCCTTGAGCATGTATCCCAGGAGTATTCCATGCTATACACAATAATTTGTGGAGAAATGCTTCAAATGACAATGATGGCTCACATTTTTAAAAGTTTACTTACTTAATCATTAGTAGCAAATACTTTTACTGACATTAAAACATTACAACACGTTTTTTCTCTCATAAAATTAAAAAGCACTCTCAAGATAATCAACAGTTGTTTACTGAAACATGTTTCCAGCTAAAGTACTAACAAGGTCCCAGTTAAAATGGCTTGAAGCTGGAGTAAAGTGATGAAATAAAAACAAACTAGAAAGGAGAAACTGTTGAATAAGGATAAGATTGACGCATGTAGTATATGACTCATCTGTCATAGAAAGCTCTAAATGAAAAGCTTTGGCAGATAGGTTAACTTATTTCATGACCCTATAGATACCTTGGTGACCTGAAACATTTACACTGCAAATCTCAAAATATGTATCTATATATCCCTACAAAGTTCTCTCGTTAGATCTCCCAACTTCCTTCCTTAGGTATAATTAATCACACAGATTCAATAAAGCCCTATATCATGGGTCATAACAATAAATCATAAATCACCAGTATGAATTATTCTGTAAAGAAAGGATGCTTGTTATTGCAGATTCATTTTGCAATTTCAGGTAGCTGCCATTAAGTTATCCAGGATATGGTGGTGCAAATCATACTGATGGGGAATATTGGGGATATGATTATATGGTTGGAATTGATGTAAATGACCAGTGATGTGGAATTGATATTCATATTCTAAATACTGCAAAGGAGGGTGAGGTGTGGTAGAATACATGTGACAGTAAAAGTAACTGCTTTTTTATGGGAAACTTTGATTAAGGTTACATTTTGGCTTTGTAAAGCTCATCCAACTCTTGATTAAGGTAAATTCCTCATGTTTTCCTAGTTCAATTTTAAACCTCTATTGTAATAAACATAGTTAAGCACCAGACATTTGTAATTCACAGTTTGTCAGTCAAAATCATAGTGCTACTTTCCAAAGCTCCCCTGAAGCAGCTTGCTGATAGAGACTGGCTAATAAGACTTGTCAGGTATTTCACCAATGATTATTTTATATCTGGATTAACACTAAGTTCTATATCCGCTCTTATTCTTTATGTTTCCATTTACATGTCACTTCTAAAACCCCTTAGATTGGGTAGATGAACTGGCAATATCCTCCCTTAGTACTTGGGGCATCATCTCTCATTGCACTTATAGTTTTATAATAAGGGTATTTGGTTCCTTGACTAGTTCTCACAATTGGATTGCAAACCCTGAGATTGATGTCTGTCTAAATCTGATTCAATTAGAATCCTTAGCCTTCAAAACGAAGTTGTCATATAATAGACACTCAATGGTTATTTGTTGAATGTTTAAGAAATGAACAATCATGGAAACGTTTCTAATTTTACTTATATGTATTTATACACAACTTCTCTGTCTTATAATCCTAAAAGCAATTTATAGGTCTGGGCTGGGTCTTATTTATCTCTGCATCCTCTTTAATATCTGATATTGTCATACAAAGTAGATAAATAAGTATCTGCTGAAAGAATAGGTTATGACTCAATAATTACCATCATGTTGGAAAAGCATTGGACTAAGTGGACCATACTTTGACAGAACCATGTGTTCTTTGAGATTAAAAAGTTAGCTGTTTTTCTCAGTTAAGTATCCTCTTTATTAGATGAAGTGCAAATCCTTATCACAAATAGAAGCCTGGTTGACATAGAAGGGGATATCAATAAGGATAATACCTGGGGTGATATTAAGGAAAATCTCAAATTAATAGACTGATAAAAGGAAAAGTTTTGATTAGTTTGTTTGGCTTCAGAGAAGTCTACAAGAAAGAAAACAGTGGGTCATTTTTCTCACCTGCATTTGTCCTTGGAAAGTCCTTATCAGCAACACCTTTATTATCTTAAAGAAAATTTGCTCCTAGATTTTAATCCAGGCTGGTCATTGAATCACTGTATGACCCTATACTCTTATGCAGAATTTTATCAAGTTAAAGTTATCTGATCATGGCAATTTTTTTAAAGCTAGTTTGCTATACAGACCTATAGCTGTCAGAGAGAGATCTATAACCAAGACCTTTATCATCTAAGGTACAAAATTCATTTTCAGTAAATAAATATACTATACCCGATACCATAGTCCATTTTTGACATCTATTTTATTTCTTTTATTTTCTGTAAATTTTCCTTAAGGTTAATTTGTTCTTTATGATAAGCTTCATTTTATTAATATGTTCTTTGAAACCAGTCATCAAGTCAAGAGGTGAGATTGATAGAGTTTAGGGTGTACCTAATTTCACCACATGGGCACCCATTATTAAGAATGATATCAAGATAATTTTCTAAACTGCGGTAATACTTCATGAAACCTGGAGTCGAGAAAAGTCATTTTGGAATATCTTACCCTCTGCTTTTCAAACAGCTCCTTTAAAAAAAATTAATATTTGTCTGTTAAGAAAAAAATCTTCCAAACTCGCTTTGTTATGTACACTGCAGAAACTTATGTGTGCTTTTTTTGTCTTCTCTTGATCTTGTCAGCACATTATTAATTTGCTATTAAACTACCTGTTTTACAAAGTTTATTTTGTAGCATGGCATGGTTCTTTCTCTCCATCTCATCTTATGAGATGACAAATTGCTATGTAAGATAACCAATGACTAGAACTTGGCAGATATAATATTTCTGTTGTTTTCCCTGCTTCCATTGAGATGCTGTCAGTCCCTAACAGCATTATAAACAGATGGTTAATTGTTACAAAGCTACATATTGTTAATGCAGAAACTTGCCTACTTCTTGGTAACATATGGTTTTAAAATAATCTTAAGACATTTATAAGGATAATGTAAACTGGAGACCAGTCCTTTGGAAAAGTATGAGGGCATTCTGAGTTATTTGCAAATATAGATTTTATCTTATAATCTCATAAGGATGGAAATTTGGTGTCCTATATACTGAGTTTGGACATATCCTGGAGACTTGTTAGAAAAAACATTTAAATAATTTCCAGATTTCTTTTAGTGGTGCTCCCCTGCTCCAAGAAATGAGAAGCATTAAGGATGGAATTCCCTCATTGACATGTTGTAGGCATTTTTATTTGGATTAATTAATGCCCATTCCTTATCCTTGAAAGTAACACCTCATCTAGTTCAACAAACCTTGGTCAGAAACTGGTGTAAAGTGGATTTTTAAAAAAAATTTTAATTACATGATATAGTTGGAACTGTAAAGATTTTTCCTTAATAGTCTCTGAAGAGTCGATATGATCCCATCTTCATCTTGTAACTCATACTACTCAAATGTTAAAATAGATATAATAACTTCCTGCAACAGTTGCAAACCATTGTTGGTTGAGTATAATTTTCACTAGAGATGTACATTCCTATTAGGGATTTACTGATTTTTCCCGTTCTGTCTGGCTTTTCTCTATGGAAGCTTTATTGTATTGTGTCAGAGCTCTGTTTCTGGCCTTTAGCCTCTAAATGGCAAGTGGGCTTGATTTCTTAGAGGCAAATATCCCTATCTGTCTGTAGGATACCTGTTCTTACTTAACATCAAGTATCAACTGAAAGCATAATTTCTTCCCCAATGTCAAGTTCTTGGCTTTTTGTCATCTTTCAAATTCTGATCTGATGAAGCCAACTCTTCCGAAAAATCTAAATTCTACTAGCTACAAGATTCATTTTGATGATATTATCTCTGAGGATTTAGAGTCACATTCATACTTCAAAAATATTTCAAAAGATTTTCAAATTAATGTAGAGCATTTGAAAATTTTGCAAACAGCAATTTTAGATATCTAAATCTGTTAACTTAAGTCTAGAGGAGACTAAAGAAAACCCATTTTAAAGTATTGAATTTCAAACAGTAAAACAACATTAATGTGAATGTTACATAGAAACAAGAGTAATAATTTCATATGTTGAAAATAGAATTGCTCAATTTTGTTTATGCCAAAAAATATTGGAAATATTTCTCTTTACCTTTAAATAATTTTATTTTGGCTGCACACTTTATTTTAGGCAAACCAACCTAGATAAATATTGCTATCTTATTAATATATCATACTATTTAGTTTATAATAAAAACCTTGAAGACTCAGGATGGGCCTGATGTCACAGATACTCCCTGTCAGCTTCTTTGTCCTTTCCTCTCTCTTTCCCTCTGTCACATTTATATCGGGCTCTAAAAAACTTTTCTAGGGAACCCTGATTAATTAGGTCAATTATCCTTGCCAAATTTTCCTGTGCTTGGGGTGCTCTCAATTTGTAGACTTTGAGACTTTTAAGAATGCTTTAAATTTTCAGATACCACCGATAGATATTTTCGAAAACTTAAAACCACTTTTCCTGGGTTTAATTAATGCCTGAATTTCAATCATTCTATAGGGTTAATTCTTTCAGAGAGACATTCTTGCCTAACTATTTCCCGGGAAGGAATTAAATATCAAACTTCTTTTCTAATTTTGACTTATAGTCACAAAACTGCTGTGAAGAGCTATGGGCTATTTGTGACATGATTAAGACAATTTTTCTTTCCTCAAATAATCACTGAGCAAATAACACATGCAAAGCATTGCCTAAAGCATCGTAGACATTTGGATCCACTTTCTTGCTCTCTCTGCCTTGACACATAAAATAAGATGTTATACCCACTTGAAAGTTTTGGAAAGAATGCTTCGGCCATTTCCCTACCCACTTTGACTCATTCTGTGTATGTGTGTGAGAGAGAGAGAGAAAGAGAAGATATGTAATTAGTGTGAATGAGAAAAGGGTCAGGGTGCATCTGTGTTCTCTGTCTGGCCAAGCTCTTTTCAGGATGCTTCTCTGAATCTCATCAGTCTGGCCTAGGCTTGGGACCTCTTTTTTTAAAAATTTTTTAATGAAAGCTATTCAATGATTCCTGTATGTAGTCAAGGTTGAGAATCACTGCCTAACAGGAGGCAACAGTATGGGCCAATTGGAGACTTGAGCAAGGAACCAGGTTATTCCTTGATTTACTAAGGAAAAAAACCATTTATCTTAGTGGTCCAGGTGGTTTTTGTTGATAAACTGAGCAAGCCATGTTTTGATCTTGAGCAGAGACAGCATTCTTTAGTCAAGCAAGGAGAATTTCTCCCAGGGCATTTGGACTGAAGAGGCAGTTTCACTTCTTTGGAGGTTTCATAGTCCATGTAGAGAGGGCAAGGCCTCTGTTAGAGAAGGGAAATGTTCAAATCAAAATAAGAAGAACTTCTTTTCAGACACCAGAGACCCAACCTTTTATGTTGTCTCTACCAGAGCTTGGAGTATGAGATTGCGGGAGGCTGGGCATTGGGGGATATTTCATTGTTCATACGTTTTTCTTAGCTGGGGTTAAGGGAGTGGTATCCAGGGGAAGCCATGCCATGCTGTAATTGGAAACTGGGTGGTAAAAGGGGATTTTCATACTGCTTTTTGAACAGTTTTGTTAAGCAAACCATGGAGGATATAAAAGCTTTAAGAAAGCAAGGTTTGAAGGAGCAGCACACAGAGTTTAAAAGCCTTGGTTTGGCAGGGAATACCTGGCATGATAAGTAATCTCTTAACGGAAAAGTTCTTCCACTGAAGTTTAGGTTTTTCCCCAAGCCCAGATTCAAACTGGCATAGACCATAGGCTTCCAAGGAAGCTAAACCCCAGAGGATTGTCTTTCTCCCTACTGCTGTCTAGTCTATCCTTCCCCCAGAAACAATTAAGTTTCTATCTGATTTTTACCTGGCAACCAGGTGTGGGCCCAGATCAGCGCTAACAAAAATGCGATGTGAGCAACATATGGAATTTAACATTTTCTAGTAGCTGTATTGAAAAGGCAAAAAGAAATAGGTGAATTAAAAAATGACTAATAATGTATTTTATTTAATCCCAAATATGTGAAATATTGTCTCAACATGGTATCAGTATAAACAATTATTAATGATATATTTTACATTCTTTCCCATACTATCTTCAAAATTTTGCATGCAATTTATACATACTGTCTATCTCAATCTGACTGTTTAATTTTAATTTTAAGAGTAAATAATTGATTGCATCCAATTTACTGTTGAAAAAATACTCATACAACCCTTGCGTCAAACTACTTAAAAGTTTTCCAATAAGTGAATTGAGTACCAATTTTTAAAATTCAAAACACAGCAGACACATTTTCAATCCAGATCTAGATTGTTCCTGAGAACATAATTTTGCAGTAGTTTTTTTTTTATTATTAATTAACGGAAAAAAAGAAATTAACCCAACATTTAGAAATCATACCATTCTACATATGCAATCAGTAATTCTCAACATCATCACATAGATGCATGATCATCGTTTCTTAGTACATTTGCATTGGTTTAGAAGAACTAGCAACACAACAGAAAAAGATATAGAATGCTAATATAGAGAAAAAAATAAAAGTAATAATAATAGTAAAAAAAAAAATCTATAGCTCAGATGCAGCTTCATTCAGTGTTTTAACATGATTACTTTACAATTAGGTATTATTGTGCTGTCCATTTTTGAGTTTTTGTATCTAGTCCTGTTGCACAGTCTGTATCCCTTCAGCTCCAATTACCCATTATCTTACCCTGTTTCTAACTCCTGCTGGACTCTGTTACCAATGACATATTCCAAGTTTATTCTCGAATGTCGGTTCACATCAGTGGGACCATACAGTATTTGTCCTTTAGTTTTTGGCTAGACTCACTCAGCATAATGTTCTCTAGGTCCATCCATGTTATTACATGCTTCATAAGTTTATCCTGCCTTAAAGCTGCATAATATTCCATCGTATGTATATACCACAGTTTGTTTAGCCACTCTTCTGTTGATGGACATTTTGGCTGTTTCCATCTCTTTGCAATTGTAAATAATGCTGCTATAAACATTGGTGTGCAAATGTCCGTTTGTGTCTTTGCCCTTAAGTCCTTTGAGTAGATACCCAGCAATGGTATTGCTGGGTCGTATGGCAATTCAATATTCAGCTTTTTGAGGAACCGCCAAACTACCTTCCACAGTGGTTGCACCATTTGACATTTCCACCAACAGTGAATAAGTGTGCCTCTTTCTCCGCATCCTCTCCAGCACTTGTCATTATCTGTTTTGTTGATAATGGCCATTCTGGTGGGTGTGAGATGATATCTCATTGTGGTTTTGATTTGCATTTCTCTAATGGCCAGGGACATTGAGCATCTCTTCATGTGCCTTTTGGCCATTTGTATTTCCTCTTCTGGTAGGTGTCTGTTCAAGTCTTTTTGCCATTTTGTAATTGGGTTGGCTGTCCTTTTGTTGTTGAGTTGAACAATCTCTTTATAAATTCTGGATACTAGACCTTTATCTGATATGTCATTTCCAAATATTGTCTCCCACTGTGTAGGCTGTCTTTCTACTTTCTTGATGAAGTTCTTTGATGCACAGAAGTGTTTAATTTTGAGGAGCTCCCATTTATTTCTTTCTTTCTTCAGTGCTCTTGCTTTAGGTTTAAGGTCCATAAAACCGCCTCCAATTGTAAGTTTCATAAGATATCTCCCAACATTTTCCTCTAACTGTTTTATGGTCTTAGACCTAATGTTTAGATCTTTGATCCATTTTGAGTTAACTTTTGTGTAGGGTGTGAGATATGGGTCCTCTTTCATTCTTTTGCATATGGATATCCAGTTCTCTAGGCACCATTTATTGAAGAGACTGTTCTGTCCCAGGTGAGTTGGCTTGACTGCCTTATCAAAGATCAAATGTCCATAGATGAGAGGGTCTATATCTGAGCACTCTATTTGATTCCATTGGTCGATATATCTATCTTTATGCCAATACCATGCTGTTTTGACCACTGTGGCTTCATAATATGCCTTAAAGTCAGGCAGCGCGAGACTTCCAGTTTCGTTTTTTTCCTCAAGATGTTTTTAGCAATTTGGGGCACCCTGCCCTTCCAGATAAATTTGCTTATTGGTTTTTCTATTTCTGAAAAATAAGTTGTTGAGATTTTGATTGGTATTGCATTGAATCTGTAAATCAATTTAGGTAGGATTCACATCTTAACTATATTTAGTCTTCCAATCCATGAACATGGTATGCCCTTCCATCTATTTAGGTCTTCTGTGATTTCTTTTAACAGATTTTTGTAATTTTCTTTATATAGGTTTTTTGTCTCTTTGGTTAAATTTATTCCTAGGTATTTCATTCTTTTAGTTGCAATTGTAAATGGGATTCGTTTCTTGATTTCCCCCTCTGCTTGTTCATTACTAGTGTATAGAAATGCTACAGATTTTTGAATGTTGATCTTGTAACCTGCTACTTTGCTGTACTCATTTATTAGCTCTAGTAGTTTTGTTGTGGATTTTTCCGGGTTTTCGACGAATAGTATCATATCGTCTGCAAACAGTGATAGTTTTACTTCTTCCTTTCCAATTTTGATGCCTTGTATTTCTTTTTCTTGTCTAATTGCTCTGGCTAGAACCTCCAACACAATGTTGAATAATAGTGGTGATAGTGGACATCCTTGTCTTGTTCCTGATCTTAGGGGGAAAGTTTTCAATTTTTCTCCATTGAGGATGATATTAGCTGTGGGTTTTTCATATATTCCCTCTATCATTTTAAGGAAGTTCCCTTGTATTCCTATCTTTTGAAGTGTTTTCAACAGGAAAGGATGTTGAATTTTGTCAAATGCCTTCTCTGCATCAATTGAGATGATCATGTGAGTTTTCTGCTTTGATTTGTTGATATGGTGTATTACATTAATTGATTTTCTTATGTTGAACCATCTTTGCATACCTGGGATGAATCCTACTTGGTCATGATGTATAATTCTTTTAATGTGTTGTTGGATGCGATTTGCTAGAATTTTATTGAGGATTTTTGCATCTATATTCATTAGAAAGATTGGCCTGTAGTTTTCTTTTTTTGTAATATCTTTGCCTGGTTTTGGTATGAGGGTGATATTGGCTTCATAGAATGAATTAGGTAGTTTTCCCTCCGCTTCGATTTTTTTGAAGAGTTTGAGGAGAGTTGGTACTAATTCTTTCTGGAATGTTTGATAGAATTCACATGTGAAACCGTCTGGTCCTGGACTTTTCTTTTTAGGAAGCTTTTGAATGACTAATTCAATTTCTTTGCTTGTGATTTGTTTGTTGAGGTCATCTATGTCTTCTTGAGTCAAAGTTGGTTGTTCATGTCTTTCCAGGAACCTGTCCATTTCATCTAAATTGTTGTATTTATTAGCGTAAAGTTGTTCATAGTACCCTGTTATTACCTTCTTTATTTCTGTGAGGTCAGTAGTTATGTCTCCTCTTCCATTTCTGATCTTATTTATTTGCATCCTCTCTCTTCTTCTTTTTGTCAATCTTGCTAAGGGCCCATCAATCTTATTGATTTTCTCATAGAACCAACTTCTGGTCTTATTGATTTTCTCTACTGTTTTCATGTTTTCAATTTCATTTATTTCTGCTCTAATCTTTGTTATTTCTTTCCTTTTGCTTGCTTTGGGATTAGTTTGCTGTTCTTTCTCCAGTTCTTCCAAGTGGACAGTTAATTCCTGCATTTTTGCCTTTTCTTCTTTTCTGATATAGGCATTTAGGGCAATAAATTTCCCTCTTAGCACTGCCTTTGCTGCATCCCATAAGCTTTGATATGTTGTGTTTTCATTTACATTCGCCTCGAGGTATTTGCTAATTTCTCTTGCAATTTCTTCTTTGACCCACTCGTTGTTTAAGAGTGTGTTGTTGAGCCTCCACGTATCTGTGAATTTTCTGGCACTCCACCTATTATTGATTTTCAACTTCATTCCTTTATGATCCGAGAAAGTGTTGTGTATGATTTCAATCTTTTTAAATTTGTTAAGACTTGCTTTGTGACCCAGCATATGGTCTATCTTTGAGAATGATCCATGAGCACTTGAGAAAAAGGTGTATCCTGCTGTTGTGGGATGTAATGTCCTATAAATGTCTGTTAAGTCTAGCTCCTTTATAGTAATATTCAGATTCTCTATTTCTTTATTGATCCTCTGTCTAGATGTTCTGTCCATTGATGAGAGTGGGGAATTGAAGTCTCCAACTATTATGGTATTTGTGTCTATTTCCTTTTTCAGTGTTTGCAGTGTATTCCTCACGTATTTTGGGGCATTCTGGTTCGGTGCGTAAATATTTATGATTGTTATGTCTTCTTGTTTAATTGTTCCTTTTATTAGTATATAGTGTCCTTCTTTGTCTCTTTTAACTGCTTTACATTTGAAGTCTAATTTGTTGGATATTAGTATAGCCACTCCTGCTCTTTTCTGGTTGTTATTTGCATGAAATATCTTTTCCCAACCTTTCACTTTCAACCTATGTTTATCTTTGGGTCTAAGATGTGTTTCCTGTAGACAGCATATAGAAGGATCCTGTTTTTTAATCCATTCTGCCAATCTATGTCTTTTGATTGGGGAATTCAGTCCATTAACATTTAGTGTTATTACTGTTTGGATAATATTTTCCTCTAACATTTTGCCTTTTGTATTATATATATCATATCTGATTTTCCTTCTTTCTACACTCTTCTCCATACCTCTCTCTTCTGTCTTTTTGTATCTGACTCTAGTGCTCCCTTTAGTATTTCTTGCAGAGCTGGTCTCTTGGTCACAAATTCTCTCAGTGACTTTTTGTCTGAGAATGTTTTAATTTCTCCCTCATTTTTGAAGGACAATTTTGCTGGATATAGGAGTCTTGTTTGGCAGTTTTTCTCTTTTAGCAATTTAAATATATCATCCCACTGTCTTCTAGCTTCCATGGTTTCTGCTGAGAAATCTGCACATAGTCTTATTGGGTTTCCCTTGTATGTGATGGATTGTTTTTCTCTTGCTGCTTTCAAGATCCTCTCTTTCTCTTTGACCTCTGACATTCTAACTAGTAAGTGTCTTGGAGAACGCCTATTTGGGTCTAATCTCTTTGGGGTGTGCTGCACTTCTTGGATCTGTAATTTTAGGTCTTTCATAAGAGTTGGGAAATTTTCAGTGATAATTTCTTCCATTAGTTTTTCTCCTCCTTTTCCCTTCTCTTCTCCTTCTGGGACACCCACAACACGTATATTTGTGCGCTTCATATTGTCTTGAGTTCCCTGATACCCTGTACAAATTTTTCCATTCTTTTCCCGATAGTTTCTGTTTCTTTTTGGAACTCAGATGTTCCATCCTCCAAATCACTAATTCTATCTTCTGTCTCTTTAAATCTATCATTGTAGGTATCCATTGTTTTTTCCATCTTTTCTACTTTATCCTTCACTTCCATAAGCTCTGTGATTTGTTTTTTCAGTTTTTCTATTTCTTCTTTTTGTTCAGCCCATGTCTTCTTCATGTCCTCCCTCAATTTATCGATTTCATTTTTGAAGAGGTTTTCCATTTCTGTTCGTATATTCAGCATTAGTTGTCTCAGCTCCTGTATCTCATTTGAATTATCGGTTTGTTCCTTTGACTGGGCCAAACCAGTCAAATCTACTGAGAAGATTCTCAATCTTCTGAGCATGGACCGTTATCTTCTGCTGGCGTCTGGGCATTTAGTCAGATTTCCCTGGGTGTCGGACCCAACGAGGTTGTAAGATTTTTCTGTGAAATCTCTGGGTTCTGTTTTTCTTATCCTACCCAGTAGGTGGTGCTTGTGGCACACGTTTGTCTCACGTGTTTGGAAGGGATCCCCCCGGTCATCGTTCTCCGCGGCCTGGGGGTTTTCTGATCCAATTCTCTCAGTTGGTACGGGGGGCCGTGCGTGGTGGGGGCGTCAGCCGCCGCGGCTTGAGGGGACCCTGTGGCTCCTTTATTAATTCCCCTATTGGTGTTTGGTTGGACCCAGTCCCTGTCACTGTCGGAAATTCCCTCCTCTCACTGGAGGGGTGTCGGTCGCAATGTCCCGGGGAATTCGCCACCGGACCAGGAAGCCGCCCGCGGGCGAGGGGCACCAGTCACCGGCCACCGCGGCTTGGGTAGCCCTCTGATCCGAGACTCGTAGCCAGTCCAGGAAGCCGCCCGCAAAAGAGGGGCGCCGGCCGCCATGGCTTGGGAAACTTGCCTCTCCGAGACTCTCAGCCAGCCCAGGAAGGAGGGAGGGAGGAGCATTTAGTCAGATTTCCCTGGGTGTTGAACCCAACAGGTTGAAAGATTTTTCTGTGAAATCTCTGGGTTCTGTTTTTCTTATCCTGCCCAGTAAGTGGCGCTCGTGGCACACGTTTGTCTGTGGGTCCCACCAGTAAATGTGCTGTGGGTCCTTTAACTTTGGAAAACTCTCGCCGTGGGGGAGGTTCACCAGCCGAAGCAGCTTGGAAGAGTGCCAGCCGGCCCGGGGTTCCGAATGCGGGGAGGGTCGCCGGCCGCCGCAGCCTGGGAGAGCGCCCATCCGAATTTCCTAGTCAGCCCGGGGCGCCAAGTGTGGCGGGAGGGCGCCAGCCGCCGTAGCCCAGAAGAGTGCACCGTTCCCAGCCGGACCAGGGAGTCACGTGTTTGGAAGGGACCCCCCCCCGGTCACTGTTCTCCGCGGCCTGGGGATTTCCAATCCAATTCTCTCAGTTGGTCCGGGGAGCCGCGCGTGGTGGGGGCGCCAGCCACCGCGGCTTGAGGGGACCACTGCCCAATTCTGCCAGCTGGCCCGGGATGGAGGAAGGGAGGGACTCCAGCCGCTTGTCGTCCTGCCCGGGCAAGCCCTCGCGCCTTGGCGATCTCACCGGAGCTGGTTCTCCCAGCCAGTCAGCCATTCTAGGATGGGGTACGCTGTCTTTTTGATCTCTGTCGTGGCTCCAGGAGCTGTTCTATATCATTTCTACTCCCCTAGTAGCTGTTCTGGAGGAGGAAAGGTGAGGATGGCAAGGCTGTCGAGGACGGTGGCGGAGGAGCCGGTGAAGGCGGAAGAGGGCACGGTGGTGGTTGGAGAGCCGCTGGAGTAGGAGGAGAAAGGGAAGGATAAGATGGTGGATGGAGCGCCGCCGGAGCAGAAGGGGAAAGAGAAGGGCAAGATGGCGGCGGGAGTGCTTCCGGCAGAGACAGAGGAAGAGGAGGGCTAGATGGCGGCGGGAGCGCCGGCGGAGCAGGGGGAAGAGGAGGGCTAGATGGCGGCGGTTTGTAGTTTTTACATTTTTTATTTTATATTTTTTAAATGTTGTGGATGTGCAGTTCAGGCTGTGATCACCTTATGTATCCTACTGACCCTTTACTAAAGTAGGGCTTTTAGGGACCACTCAGTGAGAAAAACAGTTTAAACTGATGTTTCATCCATCTCTGACTCTTAGTTTCTGTTTCAATCAGTCTAATGCTCACAATATGATTCATTATCAACCTCTAAATCTTTTTAAGGTTTTTAAAAATACAAGCTTGCCTCTACTTTCAAAAAAAACTAGCAATCCTCATTTTCAATAAGCTTACTCTTTCTTTGTATATGGAGATATGGGGTTTGTACTGTTACTGTTTATGGTAAAATAAAAGCAACTTTTTACCACCTGTATTAGACTTGATCTCAGTAAGAGGAGGCATATTTTCATTTTATGAATCATTAAGAGAAGAATTAGCCTGTCTAGTAAGCCAAAATGATCCAGGGGTAGGGGTTCATGCTATCAATAAACAAACATCTTGCACAATGTGTGTAACTAATCTAAACTACCTTTGATTTTCCATTTGCGCCAAGCTTAATTATTCTCTCTGAATTTCACATGCCATTTGCAAAACAACATGAGAATTCTACTTTAAGATAGTCTTACATTTTCTTAAAGTTGGTTCCTTAGCCTTATAATCTTAAATCAAATCTTGAAACTCTCAATCATTTTTAAGCAAAAACATAATAACAATATATTAAAAAGTATAGGGATTAGGTTTTTTCAGAATCTTATCTCTCCTTCCATTGTCTTAAGTCTTTGGTATCAGGAAGCTTTTGTACCATCCAGATGCTTAATTCAATGAAAGTCTGACTTTACCAACAAAAAGAAAAAGAAAGAAAGAAAGAAAGAAAGAAAGAAAAGAGACAATCTTATTATTTATGGATCATCAACTCGAACCAAATAGTCAGTTAAATTTCACGGCAAAGGATTCATCCAGAAAATAATCACATTAGATTTCAGATCATGGAACAACTGTGCCAAACCAGATTCTAGGGCTCACAGTGCAAAGCAGCTTAATTAATGCCCTTTAAACAGAAATATTATATATAATTAAGCTTCTAATTTGGATTTCGTTACTTTGGAATTTGTGAAAATTCAGAGACGGGTTGAGTTGAAATTTACTTGAGATTTGCTAAGAGAATAAACAAACAGGATTTTAAAAGGGGTGGTTGATCTACTTAAGAAAACAAGCTATTATCAAGGATTTAAAACACATTACTTTCTGCTAATGTACAAATAGGTCTTCTCTGTGCTTTAAAATAGGCCCTTTAAGACATTTTCTTAGTAACAATTCAAGCACTGTTTTTGAATTAAGCCTAGGATTGCATGTAACAAACTTGAACTTCTTTCAACATAGTACTTTGCTGATTTTTAATTCAGACTTGCCTCCTCCCCAATTAATCCTCCCTAATGAACTATGATTGAATATAAACCTAGAGTGACAGTCTTAGAAAATGTGGTGGTACTTCTTATGCACTTCAGCAAATAAGTGACATTAGCTGACAATGAAAGGAAGGAAAGGAGTGGGTATCTCAGCTTTACCATCTGTAACTCGTAAAGGCAATTTAATGACAAGTCCTCTCTTCCAGGAGATTTTAAATGTGACTCATGAAGTTCAATGCTCCATCTGTGAGTCAATTTTATATATTTTTCCTAGTTCTACTTGAGCTTCAGGTTAATCGGGAAGGGACAGGAGGAAGAGAAAAAAGAAAAATTTAAGCAGAGAAAGGATTTTAGATTCTAAAGATGGCTAAAGCAAGGCCTCAAGCTTCTCATCTACAAAATGAGGATGAGACTACCTGAGGCAGAAAGAAATACAGATACTAATCCTGATTTTACTTAAAATGTTGATATTTTGTTCACTGCATAATCTGATTTTTAATGGCTGAATCAAAATATTTTTATCTCGAATTTTGATGTCCTCTTAAATTTTGTGTCTGAGGCTAAGCATACCTTTGCTCTAGCCTGACTGTGATATTAGCGACAACTTCAGAGAACTGGCGTGAGAATTAAATGAAATGACGTATGTGAAGTGCCCGATTTATAGTGGTTAACTGAAAAAGGTTAGTATTTCAGTTGTTCTTATTATAATTGAAAATATACTATGCAAGAGCAATATACTGGGGCTCCAATCCTTGTGCCCTCCAATCTATTCAATTTACTAAACTGGATTTGTTGGCTTGCCTTTGGTATGATAATACTTAAATACAGTAATTCCCCATCATGCCAGGAAATAAGTTAGTGAAAAAAATGACAACTCTCCCATATTGCAAATAAGGAAATATCCTACAGGATATAAGTAGAAGTGATGTATCACCAGTGGTACACTAGTAAATGTTTAGCAACCAGCTCTCTCTCTCTCTCTCTCTCTCAAAAAAAAAAGCATATTTGGATGTATATATGGGTATATATACCCATATGTTAGCATAAATTCTACGGATATACAGAATGTACAGCACACAATTGTTAAACAATTATAAAATATACAATACTCTTAATTGATTCTCACAGAATGCCTTCATTGATTTTAGCCACACTTTTGTATTTATAACCCACCTATGGCTGCAATTGATGGACAAGTATAGTTCTAACATGAAGTTGGTCAGTATTTTCATGAGAAAATATGAAAGTCAAACAATGAGGATGTAGGTCAGAACTTTACTCAATTGTCAATGATGCAAAAAACATCTCTGCTGAATTAGATAATAGTTTTAAAATACTGGAAAAATATTTCCTCAGTATGGGGGGCTCTACATAATGTAATGGATACAGACATGATACACCTTTAAGTTTAGTCTGTGTTAATATTTTCTTTATTAATTTATTAAAAATAGAAAATCCACAAAACGAGAAATTGCACCTTGATTTACAGGATTTGTCAATTGCAATGGTGTAAATCCTCCACCATAGCTAATTTCAAGTCACCAAGCTGCTATCGCTAAGTGCACGGTTGGAAAGAGTTGCGTGGCAACTCACCATTATACTGTATTTCCACCATACAAACTATTCACATAAACTCAGGAGCATAGAAAACAGTCATAAATGTAGGAAGTTATATGTTTTTAATATTTATGAACTTTATTTTAAATATAATTCTAAAAATTTATAATTTTTAAAGTTAGAAGTCTCTTTAATTTAAACAATGGCTGTGTTTAACAGCTAGCTTATAAAACTCCTGAATATTTAGCCATCAGCGCTCAGGAGCCAGCATGAGCCAGCCACAGCACACCGCTGTTGATTAATTCCAGGCCAAAGCATATAACTGATAACATAAAATATTGTATAGTGCTATGGTGAATTCTGAAACTACATGTTGAGTTAGCAGCTTCTTTAAAAAGCCTACATTCACTTGGGGTCTGAATGGAACAGAGTCCCCTCCCCACCCTGCTCTAGTTTAGATATGTAGCATGAAAGAGAAATAAACCTTTATTCATCCAAGCTATTAGGACTTTGGTAATGCTTGCTATTTTGGAATATCCCATTAAAAAGTTAATGCCAGTAACTGGACAAATGAAGTCTAGCTCCAGATCTTATGTTCCTAGCTAACATGTTAAAAATCTCCGTGAAATACCATTTTTTCCCTTTCTTTCATTCTTCTTTCTATAGCTTACCCTTCACCTCACATCAAGCAAGCATGTTCCAGTATGCCAGCAAAAGCTAACATTGTGGGCTTCCATCAAATAAACCATTGGACCACGTGAAAATGTCCTTACCTTAGAATTGTCAAAGTTGTTACATATTTACCTTTTCCTTACAGAATACAAACTAAAGTAGGAGTTTCTTTTTGTTGGTTCTA
This sequence comes from Tamandua tetradactyla, assembly GCF_023851605.1. NCBI lineage: Eukaryota > Metazoa > Chordata > Mammalia > Pilosa > Myrmecophagidae > Tamandua > Tamandua tetradactyla. The sequence goes on along the minus strand of NC_135327.1, from coordinate 191,983,695 downwards.
TGTTCTTTTCATGTTTTTAGCAAAATGTTATTTCAGAGTAGCATGCTTTTATGTGAATGGCAACTTTTATTAGCTAGGCCATCCAGAACACATCTGGCACATTAGAGCAAGCATCTAACAAATTTTTTATTCATCAACAAACTTCTATTAGGCATCACTGGCCCTGGGTGAACTCAAGAATTTGAAATATTACTAACACAGGAGATTTCTATTTTTAAAAAAAGTGTTTAAAGAAAGGGACTTCTGCTTCTGGAAAGATGGAGTAGATAACTTTTCCTTCTTTCTCCTGCTAAGTACAAAAAAACCTGTCTATTATATAGGAAGAAATATAAGAAGACCCTGAAAGGTGGAGAGAAGGCATATTGGTAGGGACCTTAGGACTTGTGCTGGTTTGAAAGGATTTTGCACCCTAGAAAAGCCATGTTTTAATCCTGATCTGTCTCATGGAGGCAGCCGTTTCTTTTAATCCTTATTCAGTACTGTAGGTTGCACACTTGATTAGGTTATCTCCGCAGAGATGTGGGGCACCGCATTGTGGGTATTCACCTTTGATTAGAGGAAGATGTGACTCCATCCATTCCAGGTGGGTCTTGATTAGCTTACTGGAATCCTTTAAGGAGGAACCATTTTGGAAGATGCTTCAGAGCCATGAGAACCATGAGAGCCCATGCAGCCAGAGACCTTTGGAAATGAAGAAGGAAAACACCCCTGGGAGAGCTTCAAGAAATGAGAAGCCTGCAGAGAAGGCTAGCAAATGTCATCATGTTCACCATGTGTCTTTCCAGGTGAGAGAGAAACCCTGAACTTCATCGGCCTTCCTTGAGTGAAGGTAACCTCATATTGGTGCCTTAATTTGGACATTTTCACAATCTTAGAACTGTAAAGTAGCAACTTAATAAATTCCCCTTTTAAAAAGCCATTCTGTTTCTAGTATATTGCATTCTGGTAGCTAGCAGACGAGAACAGGACCCAAGTACTGACACAGTGGTGTTTCCTGAGTTTTCTTTCTGCCTCACTTATCCCAGACTTGTTGCTGAAGAAGCTGGCAACCCTGAATACCAATGGGGACATGCAAAAAAGCCCCAACCAAAGCCTACTTTCTGTAGCCAAAGGACCAGAAAGGGGAAGCTTAGCAAGACAGAAAACTTTAGATAATAGCTGCTCTATTTCAGCCAAACACCATGGAATATCTACTGCTCCACCTCTACCTAGACCAACAAAGACCAAGTGGGAAGCCTTGAGTTTCCATCCCACAGGGTAGCAACCTTTACCCTTTCCCTTCTCTAGTAGTGTCAAAGGAAGCCACTAAAAGAGAAGTTTAAATGAGAAACATAGTGTTATGTTACAATTATCCAGGTTTCAGTAGAAAATCACTCATCATACAAAAACCAGGAAGACTTTAAACTGAAGGAAAAAAGTTGCAATCAACAGATACTAACATCCAGATGACAGAGATGCTAGAATTTTCTGGTAAAGATTTTAAAGCAGCAATGAAAATAATGCTTCAATAAGCAATAATGAACACATTTTAGTTAAATGAAAAACAGAAAGTCTCAGCAAAAAATATGATCCCTAAGAAAGTCGCTATATAGATTACTCAATCTCAACATTAAAGTATTAAAATGTTCACTTTAATGTACTTGAAATTTTGCTAGTCAAAATTCAGAAGAATTGAGGGAATGTGTAGCCAGGTGTTTGTTCTGTCTAATGACACTGGGGAATCACTTGTAGATCAAGGAGTCAGAACTTTTCAAAATATTTAACAAGTTTTTGAAATGATACAGAAAATTTCTCATTCTCAATGTTGCATCTATAATTTTAGTTCCCAAACTGAAAGAGTGGATAGAAGCAGATAAGAGGATAATTATGATCCAAATAATAGTGTGACTATTTGCAGCTAAGTTGGTGGGAATATAACAAAGAGACTTGGTGGTAAATTGTAGAGAAGCTCCTCTGGAAAACTCCACTCTGATATATTAATTAACCAATTAATGCTGTAGAAAGTCCAGTTAGGTGATAAAAACCCAAAGATCATATGCTTGTACATATATATCTTTACTCTGAAGTTTTCTTGGACTTAACAATACGGTAAATGGTTAAAAATTAAGATCACACTATAGACTGTTTCAAGAAACTATATTTGCAGACTGAAGCCTGGATAGGTAGTTATTATATGGATCTATATTTGCAGTTACAGCCAAGGAATACAGTTATTGATATTTTTAATGTCTAAGATATATTTTCAGGATAAGATTAAATTGTGGTCATTGTGCTCCCTTAAAAATTTTTCTTGAAGGCATTTTGTCAAAAAATGATTGAAAATGGAAATGTTCCTTGACCTCAAGTAAAGGTTAATTTTAAATTACCTTAACATGCTGCTTTTTTCCAGGAACCTATATTCTCCAGTGATACCTGAGCTGTTATTGCAGGCTGATGTGACTTGCTATATTGCTGACTCCTATCTTTTTATTTGTTTCCATTTTACCTGTTTGTCCATATCTTTTGGTAAAACTGATTCATGTAAAAGTGACGACCCTTACACACCTCACTTGTCTTCTTCTTGATGATGAATCTGACTTTTATGGGAGAAGTTGGATGGCTTTCTCCTGCCCAAATCTGTGCAAGGCTAGAGAGCAACTTGTTCTGAAAGTTGCTTGTGCTGATGCAACAGACCAGAGAAGCAGATTTCCTTGGATGTATTTATTGTGCAGTTAAGTGTTCTATGGATCCTTATTGATACAAAGATTATCAGCTCTTATAACACGCATTTAGTCTGGAGTGGTAATTATTATTTCTGAATTTTGAGAGGACATTTTATACATGTATAACCTGGTGTTTGGAGATAAGAATGAAGCCAATCAGGTTGGCATTAAGGTTATTCAGAACACAGGGGTAAGGAAAACATTGTCCGTATTTTAGAACCACACTCACTCTTTGAGACCAAAGGAAGAAAGGTTTATTTTGTCCAGAACCTAAATTTTCTGCAGCACGTAATCTAACTGAAGCTGTCTGGATAGCTCATTTGAACAATTGAAACATAGGGAGCTCGGAGTAAGAATAAGGCCCTTTAATCTTGTATAGTATTAATATTGTATAGGTAATGCCTGGATACATACTAGAATATATTAAGCAGATAATCAAAAAGTATTGGCAAGGTCCTTGAGGGATGGGGAAAAAAATATGGGACTAATAAACTTTAATCAGGGAATCCCCTGATACTATGTCAAACATTAGGGACAACCAAATCAATAGGCCAAGCCCTTGATCTTGAGGTTTACTCTTGTGAAGCTTATGTAGGTAGTGGAGAAGCTTAGCCTACCTATAGCTATGCCTAAGAGTTAGTTCTGGAGGACCACTTTTGTTGTTCAGATGTGGTCTCACTATATGCGGGTGTTCTAGTTTGCTAGCTGTCAGAATGCAATACACCAGAAATGGAATGGCTTTTAACAAGGGGAATTTAATAAGTTGCTAGTTTATAGTTCTAAGGCTGAGAAAATGTCCCAATTAAAACAAGTCTATAGAAGTGTCCAATCAAAGGCATCCAGGGAAAGATACCTTGGTTCAAGAAGGCTGATGTAGTTCAGGGTTTTCTCTCAAGTGAGAAAGCACATGGTGAACACAGTCAGGGCTTCTCTCTCAGCTGGAAGGGCACATGGAAAATATGGCATCATGTGCTAGCTTTCTCTCCTGGCTTCCTGTTTCATGAAGCTCCCCGGGAGGCATTTTCCTTCTTTATCTCCAAAGGTCGCTGGCTGGTGGAATCTCTGATTTGTAGTGTTACTCTCTCTGAATCTCTCATTCTCCAAAATATTTCCTCTTTTATAGGACTTCAGAAACTAATCAAGACCCATTCAAATGGGTGGAGACATGTCATCCCCTAATCCAGTTTAACAACCATTCTTGACTAAATCACATCAAACAGGGAGATGATCCCTCATTACAGTTTCAAATATACAGTATTGAATAGGGATTATTCTACCTTTAAGAAATGGGATTTATATCAAAACAAGGCTTTTCTTAGGGGGCATACTTCCTTTCAAACCAGCACAGTGGGACATAACATCCAAGGGTGAAAGACTTCCTGGCAGTATGGGAGAAGACTCCCAGGGATGAGTTCAGCCCTGGCATTGCGGGATCAACAATTCCAACCTGACCAAAGGGGGAAAAGAAGTGTAACAAATAAAGTGTCGGTGGGTGAGAGAGTTCAAATAGAGCTGAGAAGCTACTCTGGAGGTAACTCTTTTGCAAGCTCCAGTTAGACATTGCTACCTATCATGACTTGCCAACTCCCAATGAAAACCATTCCAACCAATCCTAAAGAACACCTAGGGCACTGTGTTAGTTATATTCAATTGTCAGCTTGGCCAGGTGAGCATACCTAGTTTTGTTGCTGCGGACATAAGTCAATGGTACGTGAACCTCATCTGTTGCTAATTACATCTGCAGTCGGCTAGGAGGCATGCCTGCTGAAATGAATGACGGTTGACTTAATTGGCTGGTGCTTATATGAGAAAGTGCAACATAGCACATCCTAAGCAGCTTGGCATTCCTCATCTCAGCACTTGCAGCTCGGCCCAGGCCTTTGGAGATGCAGAAAGAAGTCACCCCAGGGAAAGTCGTTGGAACCCAGGGGCCTGGAGAGAAGACCAGCAGAGACCATCCTGTGCCTTCCACGTAAGAAAGAACCTCAGGGGAAAGTTAGCTGCCTTTCCTCTGAAGAACTAACAAAATAAATCCCCTTTTATTAAAAGCCAATCCATCTCTGGTGTGTTGCATTCCGGCAGCTAGCAAACTAGAACAGGTACTATATAAGATTCTACATGGTTTCTATTCACTACAGCAGCTTTCCAGAAGCTACAATGTCCAGACAGGTCCCTGGAGCACATGAGTCCTAAGGGTCCAGCTTCTCCAGAACATCACCTAGATCCATCCCATGCCCCATATTACTGACAGCCCCTTCCAACATGAAAATGTTAGGATGACCATAGTCCAAATAACCCTAAAGAGTGAGACAGAGAGATTAAAGGTGATGGTGAAATTATACAGAGAATGTTGGGTTTAACAAACATGCATGATTGCTGAATCATTCAATTGATATTTCTTTTAGTCTCCAGTATCTTAGAGCAACTAGACATGAAAGCCTAAAACTTCAGAATTGTAACCCATGCCAAACTCTGAAATCTGTTCTACAAGTAATTGTTGTGCTGTGCTTTGAAATTTGTTGCTTTTTTGTATATATGCTATTTTTCACAAAAAAGAAAAGCTGATTGTGATGATAAAAAATTATTTCTTCCTTCTAGTCTCCTATATTCTGGAGCAGATAGAAGAAAGAATCAGAGATGATGGTATGGTAGCCCATGACAAACTCTGGGATCTGTCTTGTAACTACTTGTTGAAGAGAGCTTTGAAAACCATTACTTTTTTCTTTTTTTGTTTTGTATATATATTATATTATACAATTTTTTAAAAAGTAGCAAAAAAAGATTGTGATTTACCCTTTAGATTCTCTAGTCTAGCCCTACATTGATAACTTTGGGTAGGATATTTACTTAATGTGCCTGAGAAATCAAACTTCTCCGTGCTCCCATGTTTACACCACGTTCTAATAGTAAGGTCAGCTAATTAAGCTATCGGGCCTCTTCTGATCTCAGAAGAGGACAGAGTTTTAGTTTGTTAATGCTGCTGGAAATGCAATATACAAGAAAAGGGGTGGCTTTTAAAAGGAGAATTTATCAAGTTATAAGTTTACAATTCTAAGGCCATAAAAATGTTCAAACTAAGGAATCCAGAGAAAGATACCTTGACTCAAGAAAGGCCAACGACATCTGGAACACCTCTATCAGCTGGGAAGTCATGTGGCTGGCATATGCTAGTCCTTTGGTTTCTGTCTTCAAAACAGCATCCCTGGGGGCATTTTCTTTCTGCATCTCCAAAAGTCTCTGTCTGTGTTGGCTCTGAGCTTTTCCTACAATATTTCCCTCTTAAAGGACTCCAGTTGAGTGGATTAAGAGTCATCTTGAATGGGTTGTGACTCATCTCCATGGAAACCATCTAATCAAAAGGCCCCATCCACAATTGGGTAGGTCACAACTCCATTGGAAACAACTTCATAAAAAAGACCCCACCTGTCATGGTCAGGTTCCTGTGCCAAATTGGCTAAGTGGTGGTACCTGTTTGTCTGGTTGAGCAAGTACTGGCTTGTCTTTTGCTATAAGGACATTTCATAGAATGAAGTCATGATGATGTTGGCTGTATCCACAGCTGATTCCATTTGTAATCAGCCAAGGTGAGTGTCTTCTTTAATGAGGGATGCTTAATCTAATCACTGGAAGCCTTTTAAGGAGGATTCAGAAGAGACAGGTTCTTTTCCTGCTTCAGCTGGGAAATCTCTCCTGTGCAGTTTTCTAGACCCTCCATTGGAATCATCAGCTTCACAGTCTGCTCTACAGATTTTGGACTGTATATTCCCATGGTTACATGAGATACTTTTATAAATTTTATATTTACAAATATTTCCTGTTGATTCTGTTTCCGTAGAGAACCCTAACTAATACAACTTGGTACCAGGAGTGGTTCTTAAGAAACAGAATCTTAAAAATGGGTTTTTATGAATGGTTTTATACTCTGACTGGACTCAAAGGCACTAAGGACTCCGATTCCCATAATCAGAATGACATTGCCAATCCATGGAGTGAGTTGGCAAAAGAGATAGTCAAAATATCACCATTTGATTCTTCTAATGCTTTGCTTGTATGAGGCCTGGCTCTGGGGGATAATATTTTTGACACCTTTACAGAGTTTTGTGGAAATAGGAAGTATAGAGATGTTGGCTGGTTGTTGTTAAGTACACTGTATACATTAAGAAGTGAAAGGGATGGGCTTAAGGCATCAAAAGAGAGCTTAAATGCTATCTGACAGATGTAGACGTCTCTGTGAGTGTCCTGAAGGATAATCTATTTCCTGTAGCCATAGACTTGAGATCTCCGAAAATCAGAACCAGAATCTTATTGTTAGAGTAGCAACTTTACAATGTAAATTGAAATCTCAATCTTGGATGAAATCTGCCCTTAAAGTGAGGGCATTGATTGGAAAGGAGTGTGACCCTGAAAAATGAGATGGCAACATGTGGATGGATAATGATGTTCGTGGCAAGGTTGAAACCCTAGGTCATGCTGAGTCTTCTCTAGATAACCCTGTAATAGTCTTCCCTGAGGACATAGCTGCCCTACCTCCAGGCTACCTTGAGGAGTTGGTCACCCAACCTCCACCTGAAGGAATTAGCCCTAGAGTGATTAATCCTGTTTCATCAGATGAAACTGCAAATGAATGTCCTGAAGCAAATGGCTTGGAAGAGACTACTAATTCTTTTCATGACCCACCTTCACCACTCCTCATTTTTGCCAGACCTGTAAATAGTCTAAAGTCTCAACAGGCCCATAAAGATGAGGTGCAAAGTATCACACATTTGGTGGTACATTATACTCAAATTGAGTTTTTCAATTTATAAAGACAATAATCAGGGTATAGGAAATGGTGGGAGGAATATAAGGCTGGATCAGGCTGAATTTACTGATGTGGGCCCACTAAGCAAAGAGTCTACGTTCAATGAATAGTTCAAGGGGTTAGAAAAGGCATTAATAGTCTGTTTGGATAGCTGGCTGAAACATGGATCAAAAGGTGGCCGACATTACTTGAGGTTGAAATGCCAGAACTACCCTGGTATAATGTAGATGAAGGGATCCAGAGGCTTAGAGAGATTGGAGTGTTAGAGTGAATTTATCATGCAAAGCCTGCTCTTACAGCCCAGGAATGTCTGGAGGATGCAACTTTTACCAGAACAGTGAGAAATAAGTTTGTGAGACCAGTGCCATCATCCCTGAAGAGCTCTGTAGTTGCACTTCTCTGTAGGTCAGATATTATTGTGGGAACTGCAGTCACTGAGCTGGTATCCTTAAACACAATGGGGATGACTGGATTCCAAGTTCGCAGAAGCCAGGTGGCAGCACTTAATCGCCAAAGACAGGGTGGACATGGCTATTATAATAGACAGCAAACTCAAAGCAGGAGTCAAAGTAATCTGACTCACAGAGATTTGTGACATTGGCTAGTAAATCATGGGGTACCTAGAAATACAATAGATGGGCAGTATACTAAATACTTGTCTGAGCTGTATGAACAAAAGAGTTCTAGGTCAAGTGAACAGAAGTCTAACATGAATTACAAAACATAGAGTCATGGCCCCTTAATCAATTTCCAGCCTTGAGACAGTTTACAGACCTAGAGCCTCTTGAATGAAGGGGAGGCCAGATCCCTTTGGGGGAGAACCCTGTTACACTGCCACAAATGTATACTGTTAATCTTCCTCCAAGCCGTCCCCAAGGAGACTGACAGTCTTTTACTAGGGTAACTGTGCATTGGGGAAAAGGAAATGATCAGATATTTCAGGGATTATTTGACACTGGTTCAGAAGTGACATTAATTCCAGGGACCCAAAACATCACTCTCGTCCACCAGTCAGAGTGGGGGCTTATGGAGGTCAGGCAATCGATGGAGCTTTAGCTCAGGTTCATCTCACAGTGGGTCCATTGGGGCCCCAGACCCATTCTGAAGTTATTTCCTCTGTTCCAGAATGCATAATTGGAATAGATTTACTGAACAACTGGCAGAATCCCCACATTAGCTCTCTATCTCGTGCAGTCAGGGCTCTCACAGTGGGAAAAGCCTGGAACTGCCCCTACTTAGCAAAATAGTAAATCAGAAGCAATATTGTATTCCTGGATGGATTGCAGAGATTACTGCCACTCTTAAGAACTTGAAGGATGCAGGGACAGTGATTCCCACCACATCCCCATTCAACTCTCCTATTTGGCCTGTGCAGAAAACAGATGGTTCTTGGAGGATGACACTGGATTATTGTAAGCTCAACCAGGTGGTAACTCCAATTGCAGCTGCTGTTCCAGATGTGGTCTCATTGCTTGAGCAAATCAATACATCCCCTGGTACCTGGTATGCAGCTATTGATCTGGCAAATGCTTTGTTCTTAATAGCTGTTAGTAAGGACCACCAGAAACAGCTTGCTTTCAGCTGGCAAGGTCAGCAATATACTTTCACTGTCCTATCTCAGTGGTTTATCAACTCTCCAGCCCCATGCCATAATCTTGTCTGCAGGGACCTTGATCATTTCTCCCTCCCACAAGACATCACACTGCTCCATTATATTGATGATACCATGGTGACTGGACCTAATGAGCAAGAAGTAGCAACTACTCTAGACTTACTGGTAAGACATTTGTGTGTCAGAGGATGGGAGATAAATCCATAAAAAATGCAGGGGACTTCCACTTCAGTGAAATTTCTAGGTGTCCAGTGGTGTGGGGCATGTCAAGATATCCCTTCTAAGGTGAAGGATAAGTAGTTGCATCAGGACCCTCCTACAACCAAAACAGAGGCACAATGTCTAGTTGGTCTCTTTGGATTTGGGTGACAATATATTCCTCATTTGGGTGTGCTACTCAGCCCATTTATCGAGTGACCAGAAAAGCTGCTAATTTTGGGGTGGTGGGCTAAATAAGAGGAGGCTCTGCAACAGGTACAGACTGCTGTACAAGCTGCTCTGCCACTTGGACCATATTATCCAGCAGATCCAATGGTGCTGGAAGTGTCAGTGGCAAATAGAGATGCTGTTTGGTGCCTTTGATAGGCCCATACAGGAGAATCACAATGCAGACCCTTAGGATTTTGGAGCAAAGCCTTACCATCTGCTGCAGATAACTACTCTCCTTTTGAGAAAAAGCTTTTGGCCTGCTCTGGTCCTTATTAGAGACCAAATGCTTAACCATGGGCCACCAAGTTACCATGAGACCTGAGTTGCCTATCATGAGCTGGGTGTTGTCTGACCCACCGCCATAAAGTTGGGCATGCACAGCAGCACTCCATCATAAAATGGAAATGGTATATATGAGATAGGGCCAGAGCAGGTCCTGAAGGCTCAAGTATGTTACATGAGGAAGTGGCCCAAATACCCATGGTTTCCACTCCTGCCATATTACTTTCTCTTTCCCAGACCAGAGCTATGGGCCTCTTGGGGAGTTCCTTACAGTGAATTGACTTAGGAAGAGAAAACTCTGGCCTGGTTTACAAAGGGTTCAGCATGATATGTAGGTACCACCTGACAGTGAACAGCTGCAGCACTACAACCCCTTTCTGGGGTATCCTTGAAGGACAGTAGTGAGAAAAAATCCTCTCAGTGGGCAGAACTTTGAGCAGTGCACCTGGTTGTTCATTTTGCTTGGAAGGAGAGCTGGCCAGAGGTGCATATGTATACTGACTCTTGGGCTGTTGCTAATGGTTTGACTTGATGTTCAGGGACTTGGAAGGAACATAATTGGAAGATGGGTGATAAGGAGTCTGGGGAAGAGGTATGTGGATCAACTTTTCTGAGTGGTCTAAAAACATGAAGATATTTGTGTCCCATGTGAATGTACACCAGAGGATAACTTTAACAGAGGAAGGTTTTAATAATCAAGTGGATAAGATGACCTGTTCCATGGATGCCTGTCAGCCTCTTGCCCCAGCAACTCCTGTCATCGACCAGTGGGCTCATGAACAAAGTGGTCATGGTGGTAGGAATGGAGGTTATGCATGGGCTCAGCAACATGGACTTCCACTCACCAAGGCTGACCTGCTGAGTGCCCAATCTGACACCAGCAAAGACCCACACTCAGCACCCGATATGGCACCATTCCCTGAGGTGACCACCCGGCTACATGGTGGCAGGTTGATTATATTGGACAACTCCCTTCATGGAAGGGGCAGCAATTTGTTCTAACTGGAATAGACACATACTCTGGATATGGGTTTGCTCCTCCTGCATACAATGCTTCTGCCAAAACTACCATCTGTGGGCTTACAGAATGCTTTATCCATAGTCATGGTATTCCACACAGCATTGCTTCTGACCAGGGAACACACTTCACAGCAAACAAAGTGCAGGAATGGTCACATGCTCACAGAATTCTCTGGCATTACCATGTTCCCCATCATTCAGAAGCAGCTGGGTTGATAGAAAGGTGGAATAGCCTTTTGAAAACTCAATTACCATGCCAACTAGGTGGCAATACCTTGAAGGGCTGGGGCAATGTTCTCCAAGAAGCTGTGTATGCTCTGAATCAGCATCCACTGTATGGTGCTGTTTCTCCCATAGTCAGGATCTATGGGTCCAGGAACCATGGGGTAGAAATGGGAGTGGCACCACTTACTATTACTGCTAGTGATCCACTAGGAAAAGTTTTGTTTCCTGTCCCTGTGACCTTGAGCTCTGCTGGTCTACAGGTTTTAGTTCCAAAAGGGGGAGTGCTTCCACCAGGAGAAACAACAATGATTCCATTGAACTGGAATCTAAGACTGCTACCTGGTCAGTTTGTGCTACTCATTCCCCTGGATCAACAAGCCAAGACAGGGATTACATTACTGGCTGGGGTGATTGGCCCTGACTATCAGAGGGAAATAGGACTGCAACTACACAATGGAGGTAAAGAAGAGTTTTCCTGGAATATAGGGGATCCCCTAGGGCGTCTTTTAGTACTACCACACCCTATGATTAAAATCAATGGAAAACTGCAACAACCCAGTCCTGGAAGGACAACCAATGGCTCTGAAATGTAGGAATGAAGGTTTGGGTCATCCCACCAGGCAAAGAACCATAGCCAGCTGAAGTGCTTGCTGAGGGTAAAGGGAACATGATATGTTTAGTGGAAGAAGGTAGTGATAAATATGAACTACAACCATGTGATCAATTGCAGAAATGAGGACTGTAATGCTGCTTTCTCATGTTATACTATTTAAGTTGTAAGATATCAAGTTTAAGAATGAATATATTACTCAAGGACTTGCACCCTGTTCTGGAGAGATTTAATGTGTTTCCAGTTATATGCAGGACAGCTGAGTATTGTTAGGCGAGGAAAGAAAATGTCTTATTGTTTTCTATTTAGAAATTAGGTATGATTCAAGGTGATGAGTATAGCTGCCAAGTTGACAAGGGATGGACTGTCATGGTCAGGTTCATGTGTCAACTTGATGAAGTGGTATTACCTGTTTGTCTGGCTGGGCAAGTGCTGGCCTGTCTTTTGCTATGAGGATATTTCGGAGAATTAAGTCACAATCACGTTGGCCACATCCATAGCTGATTCCATTTGTAATCAGACAAGGGGAGTGTTTTCTTTAATGAGTGATGCTTAAATCTCATCATTGGAAGCCTTTTAAGGAGGATTCAGAAGAGATAGGCTCTCTTCCTGCTTTGATCGGCGAGTCTCTCGGGCGGAGTTCATCTAGACCCTCCATCAGAATCATCAGCTTCACAGTCTGCCCTACAGATTTTGGACTCTATGTTCCTATGGTTACATGAGACACTTTTTTTGTTTTGTTTTGTTTTGTTTTATTTTTTTAAGTTTTTATTACCAAAAAAAAAAGTAAAAATCCAGTAAATACGAAAATCTGAGAATATTTTCCTTAAGCTTTCATAAGGCAAAGATCTTTCTCCCAAATCTTTCTCTCCATTTTACTTCAACTTTAACAAAAGTCCCATTTGCAGTCTGATTATTGAGATGCATGTATCCCCAAATGGCTGAGAATAAATACAAGAGAGGCAAAAGCAGTAAAGCTAAGGGCATGCAACAGGCTCTTAGAGAAAGTCTCAGAAATACCCAATGGCAACAAAGAACGTTTGGCCAGAATTAGCAGTTCTTTCAGTCATCCTTGTCCTTTGCTCCGTGTTTAAGGATGCAAGTGAACTCGATGTAGTTGAAGTTCCCCTTTTTGTCAATAGGTGCTTCTCTGTACAGCTCGTCCACTTCCTCATCTGTAAACCGATCCCCATGGTGGTCAGCAGTTCTCTCAGGTAATCCTCCTGGATGGTGCCAGTTGCTTCTTCATCAAAGCAAGCAAAAGCATTTCTGATGACATCTTCTGGGTCTGTTCCATTTAACTTTTCACCAAACATTGTGAGGAACATGGTAAAATTTATGGGACCTGGAGCTTCATTCATCATAGCATCCAGATACTCATCAGTTAGATTTTTCCCCAGGGAGGCAAGCATATCATGCAAATCTTCCTTGTCGATGAAACCATCTCTTCTGTTCTGATTGATCATGTTGAAGGCCTCTTTGAACTCCTGAATCTGTGACTGGTCAAACATGGCAAACACATTGGATGTTGCGCGCTGAGGGCACTTCTTGGTGGTCTTGGTTTTTGCTCTTTTGCTCGACATGGTGGCGGTTAAATCCCCACACGGCCAGAAGAATCCGAATACTTCGCTGCCGCTACAACCAGCCTCACACCCCGAGAGCCGCTAAAACAGCCACATGAGACACTTTTATAAATTTTATATTTATGAATATTTCCTGTTGATTCTGTTTCTCTAGAGAACCCTAACTAATACACTACCCTACAATATTAAATCAAGATTAAAGAATATGGGGTACACAACAGTTTTAAACCAGCACAGAAAGAAAAAAAAACAACTATAAACACTTGACTCCTGTTCAGAGAACAGACTAGCTGTGGTGAAGCACGTTTTATTCTTTAAAAATCTGAATTTTTAAGTGTTATTTCAAAGATGATTAATTTGTTTTCCCCCTAAAAACAATGATGCTAAAAAAATCAAACTACTCAATCTGTTGGTATATTAGCATTCATAATTGTGTTTATTGAAACACATGGTCATTTACTTGATGAAAATGTAATATTGGCTTTGAGATCTTTTCATCTGTGCAGATTGTCTTAATGATATTACTATATTATGCTAACGGTCACTTTGCAGAAATGCAAATTATGAAATGCAGCAGAATATTGCTGCTTTATGCCATTTTTTTCCAGCAGAATCTCAATGATTTATTAAATCAATCATATTAACTATACTTCCAGGAGAAGTTTTACTCAACAACTATCTTCCTGATTTAATATAGTTTCAGAGTCCTTAGCTGGACTCTAGAAAACTGATGTGAGTCACAGTCTCTAATATGAGAATGTTTATGGCACTTTTGACTCTGCTTTTAGTACTTTAAAAATATAAACAAAATTAAAATTTCCTCCAAACAGGCAACAATACAGTTATTCATATAAAGGTTTATTTAGTCTTTTGTCTAGGAATCAACAACTCATACAATAAAAAATTCATACCTACATTCAATGAATTTTTGTTCTCTGGTACTTTTGCTTTCTGTGTGTTTCTGTAATTTGGCACTGTTTTAGGAAATTAAATACTCAATTATGTTTTCTTACCATTAAATAAAATTTAAAGTCCATATACCCTTTAGAATCTATACAGGTCAAATTTTCAACAGAAAGTATACTTGAAATAGAACTGAAATTTTAAGTGTAAACATAAAAGCTACTTTAAAATTGTTCAAAATATATCCTTTCTCTTGCTTTCAGTGTTAAGTACATTGTAACAGTTATTAAATTAAAAATAACACTGTTATTTATATAGCATATATGGAAATAAATGTAACATCTTGTGTTATATACCCTGGATTTTCTTTTCCCATCTGAGAACTACATGTGCTATCTTGTGTGTCCACAGTGTATATATGCCTCACATTTATGTTTTTATTTGTGTTCTTCAAAATTTCAGATGCATTGAAACTTTCTTGCTTCAACTTGCATTATCCCCACTTGGGACTTGTTCAAACAATCTTCTAGTCAAAATCTCGATGGCTTATGGTTAAATAAAGAGAGTCGTTTTAGTTAACCTTTACCAGTTACATAATGGCATAAAGCAATTGCCATAAACTCTGCCCATATTTTCTAAGGCTGCCCATTCAAATCTTTGAGCAATGCCTAAATAGCCTGTGTTTCACATGTCAAAGATAAATGTTACTATGTGAAATAGGGAGCAGAGAGATGTTCTGTAACACAAGATATGAAAACATCATGTTTTGCCCTGAATTGTTAGTTACCTTTGTACACTGTACAGCACTGGGTAGGCTGGAAGGTCTCTTTTTGGCTGAGATCTCAGTCCCATTCCTTCTTTCCTTTTGTAGTAGGTAATCATGAAATTTTATTTGATCAATTCTCACATAAAGGACATGGCTTGTACACTGACAAATGGCTGAATCAACACAGAAGTTCTACCAAATGCTGATAGTCTGCCGTTTGGCAGTTTTTCTGCCATTATTGTCAAAGATCCACCTTTAAAAAAATATCTAAATGTACAATGTTTTCTGTTATCATTATACAGACTCAAAAAGCAAAGCAAAGAGATGAGACAATTTCCTGTATAACCAGGCAAGAAAAATGGCCTAAATTCATCAATTTGCCTCTTTGCCTCACTTGTCTAGACACTGCTTGGGAAAGTGGGGGTGGAAACTTATTGAGGTTTTCTATTATATTGATTACTTTTAAAATTAATTTTTTTGGGAAAATTTGCTCAAGGAATTTTTGCTGAAGGCGTAATTGAATTTCATGCCTTAGGTAGTGCTATTTCTATTTATTACTTGATGAATGCATCTAGATCACACTTAAAAATTTTTACAAGTAATTTTTCCAAGTTTAAGCCTCAGATAGTTTTTCTCATAAAGTCATGGAGTTTAATGTCCAGCTGGATATTGGAGAATATTTATGATTCTATCTTCTGATCATTCATACTAAGAACCTAGAAGTCATCCTGAACAGTCATAGAGATTTAATCTCTTTAAAGCCTCTTCTATCTTCACTTTCCTTTCCTTCCTCCAGCCACTACTTTTGTTCAAGTCCTCATTGCTTCTCTCTGGATTACTGCTTTCAGTCTGATCTCCATATAATTCAGCCTTCTTACTGTTACCAAAATGATTTTTCTAAAACACAATGGAGCTCATGTGCCTCCTCTACTTAAAATTTTTCAAATCCTCACACTGGCTTTTAGGATGCGGTTTCAAATCCTTAGCTTAATTCACAAAACACTTTGTAATCTGCTCCATGTGTTACCCTTTCACCCTCCATTCACTTGACCTCAAAGCACTCTTCACTGGAGCTATATGGAAATGCTTAGTCACTAAGATACTCTCTATATTTACAAAGGCTCCTTCCTTTTCTCTAGACCAGTAGTTCCCAATTAGGGGTAGATTTGTGCCCCTGAAATAACATCCTAAAATGCACAGGGCAGTCCTACCCATCAGAATCATCCATCAGAAATAACGAGGTTGAGAAACTTTGCCCTAGTCCAACCTTTATGTCTATTTTCACCTACTCTTCATATAAGACTTATCTCAAATGTTATGGGCTCTAAGAATATTTCTTTAATAATACCTGATCTGATTTTAATTTAACTCTTCTATCCTTTACTACTATCCTGTACATCCCACCTTCATAACTCCTGTGGTAGCATGACTTCAGTTTCTGCTTCTGGTTTCTCATGGTACCCCACACAGCCTTCTTCTCTGTGTCCCTGTGGGTCAAATCTCTCTCTCCTTTCTCTTATAAGGACTCCAGTCATTGGCTTTAGAGCCACAACTCTTATCATAGTTACTATTCCTAACTTCTTCTTTCCTCATTGACTTAAGAATACTTAGGGGAAGCACCCTGTCTTTGGATTATAATGGGTGTCTAAAGGAATAAAGAAGATGCAGGCAGACTGGTCTATATATGAATATGAAATGATTATAACTGGTTTGAACCCTTTGATCTTTGTTTACTTAAATACTTTCCTTGGATCAGAAAAATATTTGTACCTATTTAGAAATTAACAGGGAAAAGGATTAAGACATTACTAATATAATTTAGGAATTATGATGAGGGACTGATATTCCTTCAGTTTCATTTAAATGCTGAATATAGGATAGCTTTAAGTGTGAATAATGGACCATAGTTAGCCCCATCCAAGGCTAAATATTACTATGCATTTATTCACCAAATATTTATTGAGTGCTTGCTACATGCTAGGTACTTTATCATCACTAGAATATAATAATGAGCAAAAAGCTCTGTCCCTGCCCTCATGGAGCTTACAGTCTAGTCAGAAAAATAGAAAATAATCTCAATAGCATCATACATGTAGAATTGCAAACAGTGATAATTGTTATGAAGAAGAAGGAAAGTCTACTAGGAACTGAGAGAAGATAGTATGGCTGAAACACTGGAACAAAGGAAAGGGGCTGGCTGGTTGGGCAGGGCCTTTTAGGTAATGTTTAATTTAAAGTCTTTAGGTTAAAAATATTTAGAAAGGTCTGAATGTGTATAGTCATTCCTTATCCAATATTGGGACTGCTAAAATAAATTACTATGAACTTGGTTTACAACAACAAAAGCGTATCCCCTCTTATTTTTAAAGGTCAGAAGTTTGAAAACAAGGCATTGGCAGGGCTGTACTCACTCTGAAGGCTCTAGGGGAGACTTTTTCTTGATTCTTCCAGTTTCTAATGGATCCTGACATTCCCTGGCTTGTTACAGCATAACTTCCATCTCTGTGTCCATCTTCCCATGGCCTTCTTCCCTGTCTCTGTGTGTCAAATCTCTCTCTCCCTTACCTAGAATCCCAGTCACTGGACTTATCTCTCTATTACACATCTAAACATTTACTCTATGCACCTACAACTTCACGACTGTTTACAACTCTGCTTACTCTTTCCAGTCTGTGCTTACTTTTTGGGCTCTGGTCTTCTGAAATGGGATTTAGATTAAAACATGGCTTTTCTAGTTAGATTAAAACATGATGTATTTCATGGTTGAAATACATCATTTCAAACCAGCATAGATACAGACACAAAGTAGGATATGAAGGATGCCCATTATTTTTATATGTTATTTAAAAATAGATTTTCAACAACTGGTAATGTTAGATTTTCTGTTGAAAGTGATTCTCTCTGCTTATATCTGGGGTTTGAATTCATGCAGTCACTGAACTCTGCTTGGACTTAATGAGAATTTCAAAGGTTGGAGATGGATCCCTTCAGTTGCCATAGATGTCTATGAAAGATCCAGAAACATTAATCTGGCAGTGTAGCAAAGGGAAGGAAATAATTGAAAAGGAGACATAAAGAGAGAAGAAAGATAGCTATTAAAAAGTTGAATTCTGGTAGAATTACGAGGTTATTTTTACAATACTAAATGTATTTTTAGATGGCTTCTCTCACAGACCCTAACAAAAAAAACGCATCACAGAAAAGTACAAAAGAGCAATAGTCCTTTTTATGAGATTCTGTTCAGTAGAAAAAGAAAAAACAAAAAAACAAAAAAAGATTTAGCCAGCAGCAGAAATTCGCTCCACCTAGCTCTAAATGGAAATCACTTTAGAAGCAGTTATGGAAAAATTTAGCTGGGTTCCCAAACAATATAACAAGTTCAGTGTAAAGGTTGATTCATGGAGCTTCTGCCAGCAAATCATTATTCTTGCACTATGAGAGGGCAAATGCATTGTTCCCAGTTACAGGAAAGTAAGGGGAAAAAAAGATGATAGTAGAAGAGCTAAAGAGACTTGATTTATAGATCATAATGACTTGTGAGTATGAAAAGAAAAAGTAACCCACATTCAATCATTCAATTCTTCCTTTGAAGCATCTTTCAGATTCAGACCTTCTTCTCCATGACTTCTGAAAGTGTCTTCATGCAGTCCCTTACTTCTTGCTCAGCTTGTCATCACAGTCTCCTATCTCCCTACCCGGTGAGTCAGATGCTTGTCTGTTGTCATCTAGCACTATTCCCACCTCCTTTTAGGCTCTATCTAATAGCAATGGGCTAGAACTACATTTCCCAGAAACTCTTGCCAACAGAGTTCCATTTTAGAGTCTGCAAATGAGAAGCTCTTGTGTGAGATTTGGAAGGCAGAAAAGAAGCTAATGGCCTGCAGATGTGATGGACTTGGGACATAAAATGTTTTGTAGTGGCTTCTGGAAGTTCTGCTATGGATCAGTCACCTCAATATTGCAGGCAGCTGTTTTATACTGGTGGAAGTTTCATGACTGGTAGAAATAGTAATGCTTAATTTCTTGGCTGCCAGTAGAGAAGCTAAGAGATTGCAGTGGCTTTCCTTGACCTCTTATATCCCAGCCTTTACATCATTTTTATAAGCATCTAATGCCCTACATTAAAGCTCTTCCTCCTTGGGATATCTAGAGTAGTTTCTATTTTTCTGACTGCTGTAGCTTGTCTCCTTATGTAAATTTTCTCCAATCCCCAGAGATCATCTTGCAAATTTCCTTATTTTACAGATGAAGTCCATAGAGATGAAGTGATTTGCTCAAGGTCACTCAGCTACTTAATTACAGAAACAAGCCCTGAGTCCTTATCATCATATTCCAGGCTCTCGCTAGTTCTGTTGTATCATACCTCTTTGGATTTATAAACCATTTCCTAATGTTGCATTCTTTTATATGTCACATTTCATTTTATCTAAGGTGTCAGCAGTTGTAATTATTTTATGAAAAAATAAAAATACTATCAAATAAACTGACTTGATACATTCTGCAACTTCAAAATTTTATACTTATTGAAACAGTTCTTTTAGACTTGATTAAACAAAGACTTTTTAAACATCTATCCTGCTTGTATATAAGTAAGAAAGTAAATATAAGCAAAATAAATTGGTTATGGTATTCCTAAAACATCTTTCCACTTAGAGTATGACTCTTCTGAATCAGTTTTTGACTTTCATTAATGTTCATATTTTTTTTTTTTTTTTTTTTTTAAAGAGAGGGAGGAAGGGAAGGAAAGACAGAGAAGGAAGGATAGAAGGAAGGAAGGGAGGAAGAAAGGGAAACATCTTTAAACATTTTCTTGTTTTTTTTATTATATTTTGTTTGTTTGTTTGTTTTTTACATGGGCTGGGGCCGGGAATCGAACCGAGGTCCTCCGGCATAGCAGGCAAGCACTCTTGCCCGCTGAGCCACCGCGGCCCGCCCGATGTTCATATTTTTTATATAACGTTTCTAAATATCCATTTCTATGCCCTCAAAAAGAAGGTTATATAGCACTTCTTACATAAATTTACTAGAACTAAAATGCTTTGGTACTGGCCAACTTTGCAGTGACATAGTTAGTTAGGCTCTTTGTTTATTCTTGTTCCTATATATTCCTAAAAGTATCAAATACCTCTCCTACCATCTTTCCAGACAATTGGTTCTTAGGGATTTTTTTTTCTCTGATATTTCCTTGCAAGATGCTGACATGCATTCTGTAGGCTTGATGTTTACATGCATGCAGACAATGCCAACCATGTCACAGCTGCACTTGGCTGAAAGTGATTATAAAATATCATCAAATCTAAGATGCTCCCAATTTCAGAAATATTACAATTTGAAAAATGTATGTCAGACCATCAATTAAATTTTACTTTAAGTTCTGTTTCTTTAGTAAGATTGTGTATGTTTTCATGGTATAGTTCATGATATATAATTGTTTTTCATATCTTAGAATATGCTTAATGGCAAATTATTAAAATCCTATTTTTCCTTAACCTGAAACCTATGCTTTATGTGCACATAATGCTATTTTAAATCAATCAGTTAATTACTGATAATTTGCTATTATTAATTTAATGTCTGTAATGTACAACACACATAGTTTTAATTCATGCTTGTACGCAATAGCATTTATTGCTCTCATATCACCATACATAGTTGCATCTGAAGAGATAAGTCATTTTCATATTTAATAAGAATATTTCTATTCTCCTGGAAGGCTCAGAGGTTTCAGTAAAATTTATGGCTAAGTAGTAAAACTATGGCAATGGAAATAGTAGAATCTAGTCTTGCTTGAGGGAAATAAGGCAGAGAAGAAATTGACTTCCTTAAAAGGAATACTCTCACCATCTCTGCTATATTCCTCAGAAAATGGGCTTATGCTTTGCTTATGAATAATCAGTCTCTGCTTCATGAACATTTGGCTGAGCAGAAAACAGCCTGGAAGTCAACAAGAACTTGCTTATATCAGAGAATATTACAAAATGAAATAATACATTAAGAGTATGGTGCCTGGCAGGTGGGTTCCATAAGTTGCTTAGACTTATCTTTTCTTCCCTCCAACCAATAGAATGATATATGATCTGCCATGTGCCTGGCAAATAGTAGATAATTCATTAATGATGCTTCTTGCTTTAATTTGCTCTCCTGTCCCTGTAATAAGAGAAACAAAACTAAGAGCCCACGCTCGGTCAATGATGCTTCATTCATCTTGGGTCTTTTTCTCATACAGCCATGGGTTACTAATGTTCTTTCCTGATAGTGAATCACCAAGCTGCCCCTGTCAGATAATGTACCCCAAGATTTCATTCCCCACTAGCCTGGAGCTCAGTTTTCAGAGGTTGCCAAGTTCAGATAAATACTCCCCAATCATGTATCTGACTGACCAACCACTAAAGCCCCATCCCCATAATGCTTTATTTAAAAGGCTTAATCCCAGGTCCACAGGCTCTCTTGCAGCTCCCCATTTCCTTGGTTGAGCCTCATCTGTCTGTCATTTCCCCCCCAGGTGGCCTTGCAAGGTGTGTCGTGACTATCTATCTCTAGGACCTGTGAGCCTAACAAAACTTTCAAATATCTCCCATGTCTCTGCTCCTTGCTACACCTGACTGTCCATAGTAAAAGCCTCATGAAACCGACCGAAGTTAAAGTGGGGCAGATATTTGGGCTGAAATGATTTTCCCTTACTTATAGCCACTCTGAAGCAAGCGGCTCTTCCTAGTCACCCATGACCTCAGATTCATATATTTGTTGAATGTCCCATGGGGAAATGAGATTATTTGTTATGTGTTTTTATTAAAATGGGAACCTGGGAATCTCCTGATCCATGACTGCTATGGAGATCCACTACTGGATCAGCATGGCTCTAGCATTCTGGTCCAATTTTTAAGAGGAAAGCAGATGTAAAACTCCTGCAGGGACTCCAAGTGATCCACCCGATCTCTGCATGTGGCCCCTGTGACCCTCATAACCCTGAGCCATTTGGCTCCCATAGCTATTCTGTATTTCCCTCAAGGATTCAGGCCAACTGCCCAGAGGAGTCACTCCAACGTAGGCACATTCTAATTGCTATTGCTGAACGCACCTCAGTACTCCTGAAAATTAACCATTTATTCTTCTAATTTTTCTAATATACAAACTGGTTTAGTCCTGGAAGGTGGTATAGTATAGTGGTAATGATTTGTACAGGCTTTGCAGTCAAACAGACAAGTGCAATTCCTGGCTCCATTACCTAAAGTCATTCGGCCTTTACCAATTAACACTTTGTAAAATGGGAAAAATGCCTGCCTCACAGGGTTTTTGCAAGGATTGAATGAGATACGTGCATCAAGTGCCTGGCACATAGTAAGCCCCCAATAAAGAGAGCTACTCTTATCATTGGCAAACATGAGATTTTAAGACTCTTAATTCAGCATCATTAGCTCATCTATCTTATTGACACTTAATCAAGACTAATTCTAAAGTATGCGTACATATTAATTTCCCAGAAACCCAATTGTCTACTTCAGTTCATTTTCTTTAACTCCTATGGCATGATTGATTTTGCCAGAGTGATTCTGCATATTCTAAACACGATTTTTCCATCCGTTGCTGAACCCCATCTGTTCTTGCTCTAGCTGATTCAATTTCATATCCAGTTGGTAGAGGTCCACCTGAAAAGTGTCTAGTACGTCCTGATGTCCTGAAGAAACCCTGAGAAAAAATTCAGCATAAAGAGTACAGTCACTCGAACGGACTGAAACCTCAGAAAATTATTTTAGGGGAAATGGGAACTTGCCATATGGTGCCAATATTGAAGGTTTATAATATGAAATTAAATCATATTGAAGTCATATGGAAAAAAAAAATAATGACTGTGCCTAGCAGAGTGCTGGTTATATCACCAGTACTCATGGACCAACATTATTTAGTAGGATATCGCAAGCCCATTGAAATTGCTAAGTATTCCAAAGACATATTATGTAGTCTTATACAGGCATTATTATTATTATTCTTTTTTTTTGGGGGGGTGGATGCTCCAGGAATCGAAACCGGGTCTCCCACATGAAAGGTGCAGGCATTATTTTTACATTAAAATATGATAGAAGCTCCAAGCTACTTTAGATGATTAAGGAAACTAGGATATTTAACACTTCAATTACTCTTTCACAAAATATGCTCTGGATATCTTTAATCTGAGCTGGAAGCACCAATAAACATTTATGGGAAAAGGGATGCTTTCCTTGTTTGATGTAGCAAGCGTACCAACTACAATAGCATTGGCCATCATGCCAAAATGATTTGCTTTTTTCTTATTACATACCAGATGTTGTGATAAGCACTTTGCCGTCACTGTCTTCATGCACCTCATCAAATTAAGAAGCCATTTATTGTACGATGCACCATCATTTTATCTGCCACTTCCAAAAAAAATGACATGCTACTGATTGTAAGAATAATCTCAATTAA
Organism: Tamandua tetradactyla; assembly: GCF_023851605.1. Lineage (NCBI taxonomy): Eukaryota > Metazoa > Chordata > Mammalia > Pilosa > Myrmecophagidae > Tamandua > Tamandua tetradactyla. The sequence goes on along the minus strand of NC_135327.1, from coordinate 191,960,320 downwards.
AATTTAAAATGTGTGAATGGCATAAAAATGGAAAAACACAGTAATCTGCAATTCCTTATAATTCCATGAAGCTCTTTTACAGGTTGGGAGATTGAAGCTTAGATAATATTACTTGAAATGCCCAAACGTACACATCTAAGAAACAAGGCAGTTTGGGTTTGAAACAAGTTGTTCTGGTCCCTAGAGCCTGTATTAACCCTGAGCTTCAGCGGCCTGGCCCTGCAGCAAATGTGACTCGGTTGGCCCTGCTGTAAATGTGACTTGGTAAGAAATGGGTAACAGCAGGCAAGGCCCAAGGACACATTGCGCACCCAGTGCTGTACCTAGGAAACACATCTTCATATCTGAAATGGGTATGTTACACTTACCCCTTTCATACACACACACACACACACACACACACACACACACACACACACATGTATTTTTTTTTTTTACTTCAAAAAAATTCCAAGCAATTTTCATTCATCCCAGGGTTCTCTTTTGAAGGAGCTCAGTGCTTTATCAGGGTTTGAAGTATCCTTGCTAATTTTGAAAAAATAAAAATAATAAGAAGAAAATCTTGGATTCAAACACCAAGTAGCTGCTTTAGGATCATCACATTTGAATTTAAAATGTCTGTATGAGACAGCCTCTATGCATCAAATTTGAGAATGTGCTATAGCTTTTTAATTTCCATTTTCCAGGCACTATTAGATAGTAAAGTAAGAGGAAATTCTTGGTCATAAGCAAATGGACTGATTTAGACTTGAGCAAATCTTTAAGCCAAACTAATGTCAAATAGGGCACAGAGTTCTGGAATTACTCCAACTATAGAATCAGAATTATGGAGTCCTAAAAACTGGATATATTATAGGATTATGGTTTCACTTTACAAATTTTGAATCTTTGTTAAATGAGATCGCTTGATTTTCTTTTGCAATGCCTTCACTATTTTTATTGGGATGCTCTGTCAAATGCCCAATTAATTCTTTCTGATTACTGACTTCTTCTAAATCCATCCTGTCCATGACCACCATGCTGTTCTTTATGGAGCTCCTGATACTGTATTTCAAATGATAACAATTTGTAGCTTTCCGATACCTGGCTTGGAGGAGAATGCCCACCGTTTTTAACTTGAGATGAAATACTTTCCATAGTCTGGCCTCAAGCTTCTTCTTCTACCTTACCTCCTACTACTCCCCTACAAAAACCACCAACATAAATTAAATTGGCCACTTCAAGCTTCCATGTAAATAGTTCATCTTTTCTAGAACTTTTCCTTTTGCTTTTCATCCCAGTTCGATATCATCATCTCCAGAAAACTTTCAGAACACTCACCACCTCCACCACTTATCCAGTGGCTGCCATCTCTTGTCTTAATTTTTTGTATATGTATATGTTTTCCTTCCAACTGAATTATAAATATCTTGTGAAAGATATTAAACCTGTGTTTGCACATAGTATGTGAACAACTTATATTGCTTGCTGTTCCCCAACAAAAATCTTATAACCCTTTATGTCGCTTATTTTAGATTTTATTAAAGGCTCTTATTATCACACTTCAGAGCTATCTTCCTGAATATCAATAACTCCAGCTTCTCTTAAAACAGTGTTTTACAATAGTTAATAATTCTATTCATAGCTTTAATGTAAACTTTCTTCAATTCTACCAACTATATTAATTTAAGTTGTGAAGTAAAGTGCTAGATACAATTATAATGTGAGACACACCAGCTCTGAGTGGAGGTGGAGGAATTGTCTTAATAAATTGTTGGGTCAATATTCCATTAAAAGCCAATGTAATGCTACTGAAAGCTGCTCAAAAACATTGCTAAGTATGTCTATAAACTACATAAACCCATAGAGACAAATATGTATATGTTGTTTCCCTCTTTCGATTTTCTTTTAACAGTTAGACAGATGAAATAGAAACAATAATTTTTTGTGTTTGAAAGGACAAAAGTAAATATAACTATTGAATCCCAATATTTTAAATGCTTTTTAAAAAATAAAAACTTCATGAATATCAGGTTTAGAAAATAGACCAGATTCAAGCTATATTTTACCTTCAGTACAACCTGCAGCAAGTGAATTTACCACTACTTTGAACATACTCCCCAATTTTCTTTCCCTTAACTTCTGAAGACTTATATTCTGTGAACTCACCATAAGTAAAATGTCCTTCTCCCTATTTGCCTTTTCCTTTACAGAAAGTACCAGATGTCCATTACCATGTAACCCACTTCCCTTGTTTCTGGTGCACACCCACCCCCCTTACCCCCACCCAAGTAATAATCCACAGCTGTTCTTTCTGGCATTGTATGGCCAGCTTCTCCTATTTTCTAAATATTAATTAGAGGTTTTGCTATTAAAAAACAACAACAACAACAATAAACAGAAGGAAGTTGGCAAAACAGGTTTTTGCTGATGATACTGGGTTTTGAGACAAATCTTTCAAGGATTAGAAACAGATCATTCTATGATTTGAAACAACAAAACTGAAGACCAAGAAAATAATGGCCCAGAAAGATGCATAATTACCTCTTGTGGTATTTGCATTGATGAGATACACAGACCTATACTCTTTCCTTTTAACATGAGATTAAATTATAGGCATCACCTCTATGATGCCTCATTTATTCAGTTAAGTAGGGTTGGAAATTATGAGAAAATTCTATAGAATCATCACCACCCTCCTCCTTCCCCTGTCGTACCCATACACATGAGTCATGGATTTGAAGGAGTTTGTGAGGCTTACTAGTTTCTCGGGACTTTACCATCATGGCAAGGGAAGAGAATGGGTTTCTGCGCCTATGTCTTACAGATAAGTGGCCTGCTTTGATCTTTAGGGAGACTATGAGAAAGGAAGAAATTTTACTCTCTATGATAGTTTAATCTGAAGCACAGCCTTAAGAATTCCTGGAGTTTGAAAGGTATTATTTAGTGTTCTGAATAGAGGAGAGACGGTGCAATTGAATCTCTACAGGCTTTACCAAGTCCCGCAAAATGAATTTCTGCTAAACAGAGTCTGGAGACACTGAACACACAACATTGGCAAGCAGAATGCCTGGGTATTGAATGAAGGGTTTGATGCTCCATGTAGATAAGCCATCCCCACACACCTTCTCTAAATACGGTGATGTTAACTAGGAAAACTACACAAACCCTCAGTCACACCAGGGAATCAGTAAAAGATCTTTCTTATATTCAGTCACTGGCTGCCGTATTTATTTTCTTTTTAATTGTAACAATTAATGAAATTTACCAATTAATACCGGCATAAAATAAGTGGAAGAGAACTTTGCTACCTCTCCTATTTTGTGACGGTTTTTAGCCATGCCAGTATTTTCTTTGTCTTAAGCCCTTCACCTATGTGCACACTCTGTAGCTTCAATGATTTTTCAGCCCTTGCTTACAAGTAATTGGTATTGATTTTTGTAGGCTACTTCTAATGTGTTTAGTTCCTAAAAGAAATCTAAAAGTGTCCCTCTCATCCTCTCTCCCCTGAAGAAAATAATATTTATAACTGCAGAGGAAATGGCGGTGTTATCTAACTGCCTTTGGGCCAAAATCAGAGGTGCCAAATTTCTTTAGGGTGCGTGACTTCATAACTAAAAGAAGGTGATATGTTTTAAGCTTCCCATTATTTTAATCCAATGTTCTGCTATATGGAGTGTGGTGGTGAGTGGTTAATACTCCTATGCGAGAGGAGGAAACAGAGTAGGGCTCTCATTTAACAACAAAGCCTAGAGAGAGACAAGGAATAAGACTACCTCTTAAATCAGTACATTCAATCAGATCAGTCATTAACAGCATTGACACTAATAGCTTTTAGCAGCAGGGCCATTTGCTGATTACAGCTGGAGTTGTGACTGCACTGGTGGCTGCAGAAGAAAGGGACAAGAACTGAAGCCGCATCTAGAGATGCACAAGACTGGGGGAACATGCATGCATCAAAGGTGGAAGAGAAAAGAAAACAGAATGTCCGAGGTCAGGAAAAAAATTCCCTATAACTTTCCATAATAGTTAAATGCAATGCTTGCATATCAGCAGAAGGCTTAAATGGAGGCAGCAGAATGCAGCAATTTGGAAAGCTCTGGATAATTGTGAAACAAGCTTTACATCCCAACTTAGCTTGAGAAGGTGGAACCTGCTGTAGAAGATGAAGTATTATGCAAAAATATTATTTTCTGTACCAAACCCAGTCACCTAGAGGGGTGATAAATAGAAAATAAGAGTTGAATGGTAAATTTAATTCACAGATCATTATTTTCCCTAACTAATAGGTGAAAAAAAAAAATCACCTATTCCCTAAGTAATAGGTGAAAAAAAAAAATCACACTTTAAATTATAGCCATATATTTAATAAATAGAAAATGTTATCTTGGTGATATTCTATAAATCCTGTTGATAGTCAATAGCATTAAACTTTGAAACACTCACTTGATGACCTATTAGTGAAGAACTGATGATCAGAGTTTCTTGTTTTTGTAATGGCAGCATTACCAATAAAGCCTAACCAGTCCAGGAGAGTTAGCACAGCTGATGTGGCTTAGATAAAGGAACATGAGATGCTGTCCTCATATGTGGACAATCTAGTAGGGCTGGTGAAATATATAACACCCCACAAATCTACCTAGAAGTCAGATGAAAAATTTTAGTGGAAACTTGCAACACTAGTTGTAATATTAATTCCAGTACTGTAAGATTTTCTATAGAACAGATTCTCCTTGGACTCATTCATAGGGTTTTAGTCAGAAGAAAATGAAGAACACCTTTCTATAATGCCATCTTCCATATGTGGGATTTTTTTTTTTGCATGGGCAGGTACTGGAAATCGAACCTAGGTCTCCGGCATGGCAGGTAAGGATTCTGCCGCTGAGCCACCGTTGCACTGCCCCTTATGTGGGATTTTTAATATGTATTTTCTAAATTAATTGACACACAGATTCCACCTGGATATATACATCTCCCTATAACATCTATGCCATTTGTTTTTATTCCCTTTATAGAACTCTTGAAAGATCTGTTTAAAATTTCTATCTCCTATCTCCACTTCTTTACATGGGTATATATGTGAGGGGAAGGGGTATGCAAAATATAGAAAGTCTATTCTCTGTTCAATATATTGCAGTCTGCCTTCTGTGCCCACCAATCCATAGAAATGTCTCACATCAGCTCCAAAAGGACTTCCATGTTGTTAAATCCAATGGACAATTCTCTGCCCTCAGTTGAAACAACAGAATAGTCTCTCCTTCAAACACTTTCCATTCTTGGCTTACATACTATAAATTCCTGGCTTTCAACCTATCTCACTGCCAACCTCTACTTATACTGTTCTTTCCCTCAAGAAAGTACAAATTAAAAATAAAATTAGATCAGATAATTCACATTTAGTAATTTATAACCTCCAGAAATTTCCACTGCATTCCAAATTAAATCCAAATTCCTCATCATTTTCTATAAGCTTCTGCTTGATCTGGCCCTTCCCTACCTCCACGAGTTCATCTAGGACCACTCTCATCCTGCTCTAACCACCTGCCTTCTTTTCTGTTTCTTCTCAGCCATTTCCACCTTTAGGGCCTTCTCCTTTGCAGTTTCTTCTGCCTAGAAAGTTCTTCACCCAAGTCTTCCCATCTCAAGATCCATCCTGATATTCGGGTCTTATCTCATAAGCACTCATAGGCACTTGCCACATCCTATAAATACCTATTTTGTTTGTTACATTCTGTAAACACCTATTTTGTTTATCATTTATTACATTTTTCCTCAACTAAAATTATACAGCACAAGCTTAAGAAACATCTATATCAATGTTGTTCACATCTGCATTTGCAGGGCCTAGAACATTGCTTGACACATAACAGACACTCAATAGAATTTGCTGAATAAATAAATCAGATATTAAAAAAAACTTCAGTGCCCGAAAAAATCCTTCCAAGGTTTTTATTGCCTAGTCAAACAAACATAACTATATGCTATGTTCCCTCTTTTTTAGACAAAGAGTAAATTGCCATACACATTGATGTGCATATTTTTTTTTCATTCAACAACCTATTTTGGAGCTCTTCCCACACCAATCCATAAAGAGCTTACTATAAAACCAGAGTAGCTAAGGTAGCGGGACATTGCCATAGAGATTGAGTACACAGATCAATGGGACAGAATAGACATTTCAGAAATAACCCACATTGATATGGTCTATTGATTTTCAACAAAGGTTCCTAAGGAATTCAATAAGTGGAGGAAAGTAATTTTCAATTTTCCATGAATGTTTCTGAAACAACTGAGTAACCTTATAGGAAAAAAAAGAGAATATGGATCCCTAACTCACACCAAATAAAAATTAATTTCCAATGAACCAGTAACCTAAATCTAGAAGCTTAAATCATAAAAATTCTGGAAGGAAACATAGGAGATATTTTTGCAAACTTAGAGCGGCAAAGCTTTTTTTTTTAGATACAATGTAGAAAGCACTAATCATCAAAGGAAAAAAATGTTAAATCAGATTTCATCAAAATTTTAAAGCTGCTCTTTATCAAAATATACCCCTAAGAAACTAAATAGGCAGATCACAAATTGGGAGAAACTGTCACTCACATATATATACATGTAACTAAAGATGTATCTAGAATAAAGTATTTACATAACAATAATAAAGAATTAAGAGTAATAAAGAATATCAGATGACTTAACTAGAACAAACATTTAACAAAGACATAAGCACATAAAAAAGTGCTTGGCATTATTAGTTATCAGGAAAATATAAATTAAAACCACAACATACTACTACACACCCATGAAAATGCATAAAATTATAGAATTAAAACACTAAGTACACCAAATATTAGTGTATGGAGCAGTTGGAATGATCATACTTGTATAACTCTTTTGGAAAACAGTTTAGTAGTTTCTCAGAAATTTAGACGTATATATACCATATGACCCAGTAATGCTACTCCTATGCATTTAACTAATATAAATAAAAAAAATAAGTTTACAAAAGACTTATAATGTTCATAGCAATTTTACTCATAATAGTCAGAAAGTAGACGCTTCCAAAGGCCCATCAGCAGGAAATAGACAAATAAATCGAAGTATGTGTTCAATGGAATATCACTCAGCAAACTTAATGAAGCTCAAAAATATTATGCTGAATGAAAAAAAAACCACACTCCAAAGAATATATTCTGGATTACTATATTTACTAATGTAGTAATATTAGTATTACTAGCGATAGTAAATATTACTATATTTACTAACTTACTATATAAAATTTTGGAACAGGTGAAACTAATGGTAATAGAAGTCAGATTAGTGGTTTCCTTTGGGTTGAAGGCAGTGATTGCCTGGGAAGGGGCCTAAGGAATCTTTGCGGGATGATGGAAATGTTCTATTGTCCTGATAGGGGTAATAATGGAGTACACAGACATGCATTTGTTAAAACAGAACTGTACACTTAAAGTCTACATTTCACTATGTGAAAAATTATACTTGATAAAATGATGAAATTAAATAAAAATACAATACCTTAAAGTATAAAATAATATAACAAATCAATATAAAAGGGAATTAATTTTTAAAAGAAGGGACAAGCTCCTGGACACCTTCTTTGAACGGGATTGGAGCAATGGAGATCAATAATACTGGCCTTCCAGTCCTTCAGTGGGGTTGCTGTGGAACTGAAGGGGAAAAGGTGCCATTAGGAAGGGATGCAATGTCTAAAGGCCAGCACTGCTAATTCACCTTTTTTTTTCTATTGCTGGTAGTTTATAGCAAAGTTTCAGGAACTAGTACCATCTATTTAATACTGAATTCTTATTGCCATTATAGCACTAATGAGTTTTGTACCTTTCCTTGCTTTCTCACCTCTATGATTAAAATGCTCCGGCAACCTTTAAGTTGAATTACGCCTTCTTTTATCCAGAAATTGAATTAACCAGAGCTATATCCAAAGCTTAAATTACCTGTAAACAAAATTGCTCTGTAGAACAGAGTGAGAAATTCAACAGGAAACATCAAGAAACTGGATTCACTGTCTCTAGAATGTTACAAAAATACAGAGGAGTTCCGCTTGACTTAACATTTAAGAGATGTGCCTTGGGATGTTATTTTAATAACAAGCTACCTTTCTCTGAAAATAGGAATTATGTCTGTAAACAAGAAAATAAGAGAATCTCTTAAGAAAGCATTTGCTCTCATTTAGCCTTTAAGCCATTTTGTTAATTGCTCTCTTTTAAGACTGGAAAGCAAAACTTAGTAAAGGGAAGGGATTATAATTAACCATTAAAATGTATACACACTTAGAATACGCACTCTTAAATTTGGAGGACATGAAAAGATAAAATTAGAATTGAACTTTTTATAGAAATGTGAAAGCATCGCATTCTGAGAGTGGCTCTGCCTGCTCCCAAATGACACTATGTCTGCATCTCCCAGCAGATTTTGTCTGCCTTCTTTCAGGATACCCAAACAATACCCAGCAAACGTGACTGCGCCAGGCATCCATCACTTCGGATCATTAAGTCAGTCTTCTAAGACTGATAGCTGCTCTTCTCTCTAAGGCAAAGCAAATGTGATCAATTATTGCTCCTGTTCCCTTGTTTGTACATGATTAGCTTTTGCAAATCTTGGAACAGGGCAAAATTGCATACAAATTATATTAGCAGAACTAATGTGTTTCTGATTGAAGACCACCTATTAATGGAAATTTCCAAAAGAAGGAGTCTTATCAATTAACATAGGCTCTGAGGTATAGAGCCTCAAGGAAATGAGACCAACACTACATGAAACTAAGCAATTTAAAAAGACATTGCTTAATAATATAGGTATGCCCACTGAGACTGCTGCAGAACAATAACATGCTACTTCCAGCCCATTTTGTTAAAATGCCCATCAATGGATTTAAGGTATACAGTTAAATTAGAATCAGTGATTTTTAAAAACTTTCATGAAAAATTTTACAGCTGCTAAAAGTAGGAGAAAGGAAGACAGCACAATGAATGAAACCTCATTTATCCATTACTCAGACTCAGTAAGTATGAAGGCTTGCTGCATTGGCTTCTTTAGTACTTTTCCATTGTTAAAGATTTTAAAGAAAATCCCTAAAGTATGTCATCTCACTCCAGATGCTTCAGTATCCATCTCTAAAAACAGACATTTTCTCACAAAATAACAGTGATATTTCATCACCTACATATATGTAACAATGCCTTGGTATCATCTTATTTCCAGGCCATGTAAAAATTTCAAATTGTCTCATATAATGTCCTTTTCATAGTTTATTTGCTCAGATTAAGATTCAAATATTCTATTATTAACTATGAGGTGATATGGTAACACATTGATTGTAGACCATGTATGGAATGTTTGTGTGTGAAGGTTTGTCAATCACAATATTAAAAAAATATTCCATGTTTTGTCTCCAAGTCTTTTTTTAATCTACAGCAGTCCTTCTCCCCATCCTTTTTACCATATCATTAATTTCTGGCACTAATGGTGTCACCTGTCATATACAATGACTCTCATTCCGGATTTCTCTGCTAGCTTTGTTATTTGTTTCTCTAACTTCTCCTCTCCTATTCTATTTCCTGTAACCTGGAAGTTATCTCCTGAGGCTCATTTAGATTCAAGTTCAACATTTTGACAGGAATACATCAAAGATGGTGCAGTGTGTTTCATATTATATTACATCCAGAGGACAAGAGGCCTGGTTTTCCCAGTTTTAGTAATAATGAAAACCTCTTCCCTCTATTGTCAAGTTCTCCTTCCATCTTTCATTTAATGGCTTAATATTCCGATGATCATTGACTGAATCAGCTAATTCATTAGCATTGGAAAATGGTAAACTTCTAATTCTATCCTTTCTTTTAACTGTAGTATTTCCCTGAAGAAGAACTTTTCCTCATCTCTAAACCGTTTTGATTACTGAAAAATGCAGTTCTTTCAAAGAGAGGATAAATATTTATTTTTGTCCTTTTAATAGGCAACTTTTAGAGTAAGCAGTTGGTGTTCTGAATGATTTTTGGAAAAGAGTTTCTAAACATAAACTAAACTCTATGTTAACCATCTTCATCATCTTTTAAATTCTAGCTCAAGACCCACATTCATATAAAGTGTGCCTAGTACAAATTCCAGTAGGAGTCTTTCTTTCCTAATTTCAAAAAGATCTATGTGCTTTGTCAATTTTACATTATATGCAAAATATACAAAAATTTTAATATGTATACAAAACATTTTAATAAATGAAATAATCAATTCCAAACGCCAATCTCAAAGCAGACTAAATTTTTCTCATCACTATTCCCTCCTACTTCTCATTTGACCTTGCACATTCTTTTTCTCAGCCTCCATCCTCAGAATGCCTAACCTATCCCAAGAGGACATATATGTGCTAGCATTTTCTGCAAGGCAGGGCTTCCAATGACTCATTGCATTGCTTGATATGACAAAGATATTTCCTACTCTATGGAAAAATGGGATATAAGATGTCTCTCTCTGGTTTTTGTAAGACATTCTGTTAAAGTGATCTAAAGGTCATTGTTTATGCCAATGCTTTAGAAGATGCTAATAAAACAGAACATTCTATTTGTACATAAAACCTCATTAACTCTATCTCTAAAGATTTGGAGAAGAATCAAAGGAGAAGGAGGAGTTATAATAGAGAAGATAGGATTTAACAAATGAATGTGACTGCTGAATCATTATATTGATATTTATTTTAGTCTCCAGTGTCTTGGAGCAGCTAGAAAGAAAAACCTGAAATTGTGGAACTGCAACTCATATCAAACTTTAAAATCTGTTCTATAACTAACTTGTTAAAATGTACTTGGGAATTTATTGCTTTTTTGTATATATGTTATATTTCACAATTTTTAAAATGTTGAAAAAAAAACCTCATTAACTGGGAATTAAGCACAAGCCATCTCATAGTCTATCAGTGCAGCAGAGTGAGTCTAAGACTATGTGTATGCAAAGGAATGATATCTGGATGTGTATCTGTGGAAGTAAGATTAAAAGTTGTTCAAACAGAGCACCAGTTAGCTCCAACGTGTGAGGTCACCTGGTTTGACTTTATTCCATGATACAGGCTATCACCTGAGTGCTGGAAGCCATCTTTTGTACCTAGGCTTTTGGGCATACAACATTCCCAGGGATTCAGTTCTGAAAGAACTCAAAGCACATCCTATTTGTGGAAGGTGGAATAATGGCCTTTCAAAGATTTCTGCACCCTAATCCCCAGAACTTATGAATATAGTACATCACATGGCAAAAGGGACTTTGCAGATAAAATTCCAGTTACAGACATTAAAATGGAGAAATTTTTATGGGCTAGCCAGGTGGGTCAAATCTATTTACATGAGCCTTAAAAGCAGAGAATTTTCTCTGGCTGGAAGTAAAGGGGAGAAGTGGCAGAGGGGAAGTCAGAGAGATACCAAGCTTGAGAAGGATTCAGTGCTTTCCGCTTCCAAGCTGTAGGGTTTCTCAAGGAAGGTCTGGAGAGTGGCCTCTCTGAGTTGAGGACAGTTGGTCCTTAGCTTGCAGCCAGCAAGGAAATGGGGATCTCAGTTCCACAACCACAAGAAACTGGATTCTACCAAAAACCTAATTGAGCTCGGAAGCAGATCCTTCAGAGTGTCCCCATGACAGCCTAGCTGGCCAGCAACTTGATTGGGACTTTGAGAGACCTTGAGCAGAGAAACCGGTTTAGCCAGCCCAGGCTTCTAACTATAGAACTGTGAGAAAATATATTTGATTGTTTTAAACCACCAAGTTTCTGGTAATTTATGGTGGCAGCAATAGAAAGTGCATAGACTATTGCTATCAGGTCTAGCAGATCACTAGACAGAAGAACATGGTGCTTTCTGATGAGTGAATTATTGGTGCTTCCTGACTGTACAATATCTGAGTCATCACTACATAGATGAACGAAGGGGCTCACTCTTCCCCCTCCCATCCCTGACACTCTCTTCTCCCTTTGTCTCCAACACATTGTTTAAGGCTACCAATTCAGCTATATTAGTTGATTGATTATTTTCTTAACTATTATTATTAGTTAATATTATGTGTATATATTATTAACAAAAACATTATAATTATTTTGTTTCAATGCTGCCCTAGGACCCAAATATGCTTTTTAGGACTTTTTATCAAAAACTATATTTTATTAAATTTGAAACATTGACTTAGCAGTGATCTTTTTAGAATACCTGTTGTTTGAAATCAGGGATTCGATGTATTTTACACAATGATGATTATTCCAATGGCTTGTGAAAGTACTATACTAAAAGCAATAAAATTTTCACATGTAAGACTAATTTGTTTCACAATTGATAGGTTACAGAGAAGGAAGGTTTTAAAGAGCAATGTGGATACTTTCTTTAATTAAATAATGTGCCTCTCAAGCTGTTTTCCACAGAAAGGGTAATCAGGAAGGACTATCATTAAACTAAGTTAATTTCCTTCTTTTGCTAAGAGAAGAGTGTTGAAGGGATAATACCAAATGCAGCTACAACATTTTGATGGAGATAAATGCGTAACAAGGGTTTAGTCCTACAAGCAAAAAAGACCAGGAAAGACACCAAAATAATTTCATAAATGATGAAAATCATGTAAAGAAAGCTTTCTGGATGATGGGTTAATGGGTTGTTACTAATGTAGATTTTATGCCTTGTTTAATTTTTTCTTCTGATGGAATTTTCTGGTGCAACAACCATATTTAATATCAAAGATGTTAGGAAAATAAAAGAACTAGAATGATATTTCAGCTTTATATTCCTTGGAAGATTTGGAGGGACTGAAATATCAAAGTCACATTAGAGAAAGTAATTAACATAAATCCCTTTTGGGAGAGGCAAAAAGAAAAGTGAATCAGAAAGAAAAATTATCTTGCAGAGAACATTTAAAAAGTGTCAAACAATAAGTGCTAGCTATTGTTTCAGAATATTTTGTCCTTCTAACTTGTCGATTCTTTAGTCACAAGGCACTGCATCATCATATTGCCCAAACAATTTACATCACAAAGGAATTATAATATTCTTTTAAATGAAGAGAGGTGAATTAATAAGAACCATTATTGAACCAGATTCTTTCAATCTCAATGGAATGGCCAACTGCTAGCAGGGAAAATTATTTCAGACTTCTTAGCTGCTATAATTGAAGTGAGATTTTCCTCCATGTGTGCATGTGCAGAATATAAATATTTTAATTCTATCAGTTCAATGAGTAATTTCACAGGACTGCTACTTGACAGGACTGCTGTTAGAAAGTTAACGGGTGAGTTTGTGAATGGACCATATCTTTCTAGAGAGCACTTATTTTGTTAAGAGTTTTTGTATACATGCGTTCTTTTCTCCCACTCTTTTTTTCTCCAAGAACAGTGGAGATAGTCTGAGTTTCTGCCCCAAAAGGTAACACTGTTGGATGCTAACCACACAACTGTGAAGCTATAAAAGATGACATTTTACAAATTTATCGATCTGCTCCTTCAATTAATTTCCTCCCAACCACATACATACACATAAGAAATTAAATGCACAAGACCACTGTTTTTTTTCTTATAAAGGCTTTTATGTTTATTACTGATTCCAGGCATATAATTTGCCATTGACTCAATAGGATACTGTATCAACAAACTGGTGATGGAAATAGTGACGTTTCCAATTTTCCACAGTAGGATAACCTTCCATAAAAGGTAGATTTTAGTGAAGTTCTTTTATTGCTGTGAAAACTCAAAATACCCTACTACTCCACTTGGCCTGGATGTATTATGACAAAACACAATCCATTGCCTACCTGACCTTGCTTTTTTTCATATCAGTATGGTGAAACACCTCTTTTTTCCCTCATCACTTGAGGATTTGTGTCCCTTCAGATTTTGTGGTTAATTAAGTTCCTATTCTGTAGGGCCTGGGTAACTATAACTTCATTCATTGTTTTATATTTTAATCTCCTTATTTTATACTATGTAGTCCTTAATGTATATCTCTTAATTTATAAAATGTGTGTATAAGTATATATATATATATTACCTATAGGTAATATTAATATATGCTAGCTCATACCTGAAGGGCACCTTGGTTCCTCTTGAGCATACATCTTCATTTATTTTATGAGAAGGGGGCCCAACATAAATATAAAATCTCTCCCATTTCCCATAGCCAACTGAAATTCTCCTATTAGACACTCACTCTTTTAAAGAAAAATGTATCGCCCTTTCAGTCATTTATCCCTTAGTGTCATTGACTTATCAGCCCCTTGCTGAAAACCAGTTTGAGCAGCTGAGGGGAACATTAAAATTTTGAGTCTCAGAGGCAGAGATAGCACCAAGTGGCAGGACACAGACAAGAGATGTTGGGGTTGGGGGCAACATCTAAAGATAGCCTGAGTTCATGCACTTAGTTTGTCTAGGAAGGAGCAGTTTTACATGCCAACCAGTTACTTCTTTTTTTAAATTATTACCATTTTCTTTTGATACTTTGTATGGTAGCTGCAAGACCATGTAGCCTCCCAAAGGATGTTCTTCAATTTAATGAATTCCTGCGGGTGAGAATCCTTGTAAAGAGGACCTTTTGATGAGGTTACTTCAGTTAGGGTGTGGCCCAGCCCAATCAGTATGGGGCTTAATCTTATCAATTTATAGGGAAGGTCACAGAGGGAGAGGCAGCCTAAAGCTGAAAGTCAACATGGGCATTTTGCCATGTGATGGAAAGCCAAGGACCAGGGGTCTCTGTTAGCCAGCCCCAGAGTGCCACAGTCCTTTAGGACTGCATCACCTTGATGATACCTCGATTTTGGACTAATACTAGACTCAGAGCTGTGAGCCAGTAAATTTCCATTGCACAGTATTTGTTTTGGCAGCTAGGAAACTAACACAGTTGTTATAAAATCTTTAAAATGTAAACATTCCCAGAGTAATCTGTGCTTCTTCCAAAGAGGATAGATAACTGCCTATTTGTAAGAATAACATTAAGTTTCGCTTTCACAAAAGATGGTGCAGGATGAAAGAAATGGAACTAACTAATCGGAGGGCTTCAAAACGGCTCAGACTGGCCTCGCCGGCAGGAAAAGGAGAAGGTCTCTGACGCAAGTTTAGAACTGGTGCCGAATCCCTTTATAGGTAAAAACAAGTTTAAATAAGTAATGGCCAGGGTCACTGAAATGTAAAGCGTAATTAAAAGTGAGAACCTTCAGCTATCTGAATAAGCTGTAACCTCTGGGGTATCCAATCAATGGAGAAACGGGAGGGACCTGCATGCTAGTTTAGGGTATAAAATCTGTGGCATTCTATTGTTTGGTGCACCAGCCACCAGATTTTGGTTAAGTGCCCATTCTTGAAAGATCGTGAATAAATTTTATTCTTCTCCACAATTGGATGAACATTTATTATCTTTCAAGTATGGCTTTCTTTCAAACATTTTTCAAGGTAAATGATCTTTTATATAGTCAGAAGTTAGTTTTTTGAACTCAACACATAATATTTTTTGGGAAAAGAAATACTCATAAAGAGGGAAAAAAGAAAATACCGAAAGAGAAAAGAAGGAATAAAGTACAGGATCTACTCTAGGAACACTGGCCTCCTTAGTCTTTCTGGAACATCCCAGTCATAAACTTGCCTTAAGCCTCTGCACTGGCTTTCTCTGCTGGGCTTCTCTTCCCCCAAATAGTCATGTAGGTAATTCCTTCATGTCTGCCAACACTCTGCCTAATGTTACCTTCTCATGGAGGCTCATACTGACAGCTCTATTTAAAATTACAAGCCATCCCCAGAGTTGTAAACTCCCCTGTCCCCTTACCCTGCTTTTATTTGCTTTTCCTTCTAATATACTCTGCAGTTTACTTGGATTACTGATATAGTATATACTGATTGGTATTTGTTTATAATTTATTAGTCTGTATCTTTCTGTTAAAATGCAAACCCACAAGTGCAACTCCTTCTCTCTTTAATCATCCATGTATAACATAGTAAGTACTCAATAAACATTTGTTGACTGAATGAGAAAAGAATCAAGAAAATCTTTGACACTAAGGATATAGTGGTGCATACAAATATAGTCAGAATTATTAGGATCAAGCTTGAAAATAAAATTTATTGTATCAGTGAATATTTAAAGAGTCTAAATAGACATCAAAGAATAAAGTCGATATTTTCAAACTCTTCTCTCCCAAAGGGTGTATGCATATTTGACAATTACACACTTCTTTAAAATGTTACACTATAATGATTATTTCTTCCTTTTCAATGTGGCACTTCTTTGAATGACACTCAACGTCTAAGGAGCTTTCATAGACTAAATGCCATTGAAGCATTATCTTTTCAGGAGCTGCTGTGATAGAAGGCAATCTGAGTCTAGGATTTGATGGCACATGAAACTGCTCTTCTTTAAAAATACTGTTGTCCACTTTTGATTGATAGCAGGAGAATACGGCCAACTAAGAGTTCATACTGTCTTCGTCGAACCTTTATCAATCAATTCTGAACATGTACATTGTAACTGAGTACCCTTCTCGAACAAGACTGCCAACAAAGGTCTGACTCTTTCATTCTGCCTTTGTTGACATAACTATCACTCCACAAAAGCAGAAAAAAAACAAAACAGAAAGCAAAAAGCCCTGGTTCTTTGTTTTTATTAATAAATGGAAACTACTTTCATTCCTTCTTAGAGATTAATTTTAGAATAGTCAGCCATCATATGTTGTTTTCAAATAATTTAGACACAAAATTGGGTAGTTTAACGTTACGGGGAAATAAAATTGCATTTGAACCTATAACTATCAAAATAATATTTGAAATGACTTTTGACTTTAGTGATCTCTTTCAGTCACTGATTCTAAAGTTAGGAAGATGACAGGGTCTGAGAATGCATGATCCTTAATGTTTATTCATTTGAGGCAGATGGAAGATGAACAGGAGAGCAGCATTCATGTCATCAAATTACATTGACTATTCTACAAAATAATTTCCAACATTTATTCAGAGGCATGTCTTTAATACAACAATCTTAGTTACAATCTCCCTACTTTTTTCTTATCTAAAATCCACACAAAGGGAAAGGACTGCTTTTTTGAATGCCAACAAAAGAAAATGAATATTAGAATTTCCTATCCATCTTAAAACAAGTATGTATTACATTCCTACAACATGCAAGAGATTGTCCAAGATATTTTAAGGATGTTTTCATGACAGAAATATCTACTGATTATGTGACAAACTCTTTGACATACTATGATATTATAAATTTTGATTTTTTTAAAAAAACACAGGAAACTAAAGGTAATTGAAAATTGATTTCTTAAAATTATACAGATTGTAAGTACATGCCCATGCCCTTCAGCTTTCCTACCAACAATTGAGGAATTATCCAAAATAAAAGTATGCTAAAAGATAACAAAAATAATTATATTAAGTTCTAGATGAAGTTTTTTTGAGTATTAAAATTAAATACTGCTTATTCAAGTGGAAGAATCAAAGAATTAGTTTTTTTTTTGCATGGGCAGGCACCAGGAATTGAACCTGGGTCTCCGGCATGGCGGGAAAGAACTCTGCCTGCTAAGCCACCGTGGCCCACCCTCAAAGAATAAGATTTTGAAATACATAGTATTTGCTTTATAGAGCTCTGCACAGTAAAGGAAAGAATATTTTCCAATGTCCATATTTACTTTTTTAGGCATGTATTCAATAAAAATATGGAGCAACTTTGAGGAAGTCTTCTTTTCAGTCACATTTACGTATATCCACCCAAAACAAAGCCAGAAGTTTCCAAGAAGACTCAAAACTGTGGAAGCTGAGAAGTTTGATCAAAAATAAAAATGTGGCTAAAGTGAATCAGAATATCCTCAGGACTCCAGCAGTCCAAATAAAGCAGTAACAGTACTATACGTTCTAACATAACAGGAAGGATCTTGCATATGGTCAATGGTTTCAAATAAATGAGAAAAAGTGGGCTCTGTCACTGCAATATAGATTTCTTCATTAGCAAATCCATATTTTGCCTCATTCTCTACACAGATTGTAACATAACATACCAGAACACAAAATGGACAAAAATAGAATTGCTCCCTGAGGAGTTTGTAATTGACAAGACAAGTTCAGCTGAAGTTTCACATGAGATAAAGAAGGGGGAAAAATGATGCAGAAAAGCTGATATAAGGAATAGGAAAGATAAACAATAAACAAGTATTTTTTTTTAAATATAACATCAAACAAATGCAAATATCCTTAACTTTTGATCATTCCATTCTACATATATAATCAGTAATTCACAATATCATCATAGTTGCATATTCATCATCATGATCATTTCTCAGAACATTTGCATCTATTCAGAAAAAGAAATAAAAAGAAAACAGAAAAAAAATTCATACATACCATACCTCTTACACCTCCCTTTCATTGATCACTAGCATTTCAATCTAAATTTATTTTAACATTTGTCCCCCCTATTATTTATTTTTATTCCATATGTTTTACTTGTCTATTGATAAGGTAGATAAAAGGAGCATCAGACACAAGGTTTTCACAATCACACAGTTACATTGTGAAAGCTATATCATTATACAATCATCTTCAAGAAACATGGCTACTGGAACACAGCTCTACATCTTCAGGCAGTTCCCTCCAGCCTCTCCATTACATCTTGATAAAAAGGTGATGTCTATTTAATACGTAAGAATAACCTCCAGGATAACGTCTTGACTCTGTTTGGAATCTCTCAGTCATTGACATTTAATTTTGTCTCATTTCAATCTTCCCCTTTTTGTTCGAGAAGTTTTTCTCAATTCCTTGATGCTGAGTCTCAGCTCATTCTAGGGGTTTTCTCAATCCCTTGATGCTGAGTCAGTTCATTCTAGGATTTCTGTCCTACATTGCCAGGAAGGTCCATACCCCTGGGAGTCATGTCCCACATAGACAGGGGGAGGGTGATAGTTTGCTTGTTGTGTTGGCTGGAGAGAGAGGCTACATCTGAGCAACAAAAGAGGTTCTCTTGGGGGTGACTCTTAGGCCTAATTTTAAGTAGGCAATAAACAAGTATTTTACATCAATTTTGGAGAAGCATAGTTAGGGCTGAAAGGGGGTTTAGAACTTATCTGGCCCAGTTCCTCATGTGGTACTTGTGTAGACCCGAATTTCAATTCACTTTCTACTGAGAAAACTTTAGCAAGTTATTTAACTTCTTTCAGCATCCTATCTTCATTTGAAAAGAAGAAATAAAAGAAAATGCACTTTTCAGCATTATTGTGAGGATTAGAATTAATGCCCAAGGGCTTGGTCTTAGGCAGGTTCTTAATGAATAGTGGCCACTGCTATTTACAAATGGGTAATCTGAGGGCCAGAGAGGGAAAATGATTCCCGAGATGGCACTAATGTTTGTTGAAATTATAGAGGGGGAAAATTAGTTTATTCTAAAGTATGTCATTGTCAAATCACTGCTAGAGTGATTCCAATTACACTGTGCGTCATCGAGGCTTATCCCAAAGGGGCAACTCTCTGCTCAGACTGCAAGTACTGTGTGGTAGGTTTCCAGGAGTAAATACATTCTAAATAAACACTGAACAATTTTTATTTCCTTCCTAGAAGCAAGGCCATTCTATCCTGACTTTTATCAACTCCATTAAAAACATGTCTTTTTCTATGCAATGGACTTATCTTAGTGCTTTGGGGATTAAAAAATAAGTAGATCTTATTACCTGTCTTTTGAGTTTTCTATCTTATTAGATTAAAAAATCATGAGTGTATTTAACCGTAACTGAAACTAGACTATAAATTATGAAAACATATTGCTATGAATTTTAAAAAGAGAAAAGTCACATCTTCTTTGGGGTGGTCAATAAAGACTGGAGAAGAAGTAAGATTTAACTGGTTATTAAAGGATGGGCAGTAACTACACATTAGAGTATTAATTCTGTTAATGAAGAGGATTGGTTTTGATAATATTTTATGTAGTTATAAACTGTACATTTAAATACCAAAGTAATATTAGTACTGCAGGGATTAATTCCAGGGTGCCAGGTAGGGATGATGGTAACTAGGTTATGGGGAACAGGTTAGGCACAAAGAAGTGCCATTAACAATAACAAATTTATGTTTAATGTACTGAATAAATTCAAATATACACATGGCAGTGTTTGGGAGGATGGAAAGCATAAAGTGACATGAGGAAATATAGTAGATAGTCTACAAAGATGACCAGCAACAATGCTTCACTTCTATGTGAATGAGCGATGCACTCTATTTCCCTTCCCCTTGAATCTGACCTGGTCTTATATTTTCTTAATAGAATGCAGCAGAAATGATGCTGTGCCTTTTCTGCACCTGGAATTTATGAGTCTTGGCAACTTCTGCTTTCAGTCTTGAATGCAGCTGACAAGCTGTAAGGAATGCCAGTTATCCTACTGGGGAGAGGCCAAGTAGAAAGGCCACGGACAATGGGGTACAAGTGAGGCCACTTGGAGGAGAACTGAGTGCCCGGGAGAGTTAGAACCAAGGTCTCAGACATGCCCTGTTCAAATTTATTTATAACAACGAGGGTATGTTAGGGGACCTTCATTTATGTTCCTTAAAAATCTGATATATTCCTCTATCAGTTTCGTATTGTAGTATATTCTAATCTGTTTACTGGCTTATAATCCACTAACTCAAGCTACTTATGTATAGAGCCTAATAACTCTTACCTTTAGTATACAGCATGTGTTTATCTAAAGAAACATAACCACTCTCAAATATGATCATTCTAGGCTGAAAATGTACTTTTCTGGACTATGAGATTAGATTGATTGACAGCTAGATGGATAAATGGATGGCCAGAAAGACTAAGTGCTCTGAGAGCACAGTGAACATGTAAAAGGCATTATCTGTAAGTTGCAACTAATTAATCAAGCATAGTATTGGCTGTTATTACTATGCTTGAGAGATAGTTGTTGAAGGGCAGGAGAACAGGAACAGAGGATGTTTGACGCAGAGGAAATTCTAGGCCTGGATGTCTATTTCTGCTGGATGGGGTAAATGGCTTATGGAGTGTAGTAGTTAGGTTCAGGTGTCAACTTGGCCAGGTAATGGTGCCCAATTCTTTTGCTGTGGACTTGAATAATCAGCATGTGAAATTCATCTCTGGCTGATTACACCTGTGGTTTCGCTAAGAGGAGTGCCTTCTGCAATGAGTGATATTTTAATTTGATTAGCTGGAAGTTCAAAAGGAGGAGTCAAAAGAGAGAGAAGCAGCTCAGTGGAGCTCAGTATAACTCAGCTCAGAGTGCAGAGGTGATACAGACCCAAACGTTTGGAGATGTAGAGAGGAAAACACCCTAGGAAAGGCCATTTGAACACAGAAGCCAGGAGAGAAGGCCAGCAGATATTGCTGTGTGCCTTCCCATGTGACACAGAAACCCAGCTGAAAGCTGGCTGCCTTTTCTCTGAAGAACTGCAAATTTGTAGCTAAATAAATCCCCTTTATAAAAGCCAATCTATCTTGATGTATTACATTTCCACAGCTTTAGCAAACTAAAACAAGGGGTGGGGACAACTACCCTGATGCACATCATCATAGGGTTCCAAGAATAGAGAAATGCTGCCTGTGGATGGAGCACCAAGTGAGAGGTGGAGTGTACTCTGAAGTAGGGGCTAAGTACTCTTAAGGTCATGTCAAGGGAGTCTAAATTTTATCCAAGAGGCAAAGTGAAGCCTTTGGAAGATTTAGGAAGGAAGTGATCTGATAAGATGTTAAATTTCGGTGTAATCTATCACTGTTTCAAAGAGAAATAGAACATCCAGTGTGATTCTACACTTCTCCGTGGAAATACCCTGGTCATGTAGAAAATACCACTAATTATCACGGCTAACAAACATAATTTTTTTAACCATGGAAAATTTGGCTATTGGAGAATCTGTTAAGTTATCAATTTATAGAAACAGTATGAGAGAGAAAACATAAAAACCAATAAGTATTAGTAGATATTTTAAAGATCTGGCAGATTTCCAGGCAAGTCTTTCTGTATTTGTAAAGACTTAGATACCCAATCTGGAAGTAGATCAGATAAGAATGCATCTAAAATTGACCAGCAATAAACCCCAACAATTGAGAAAGATCGCTGCAAGCAATAGCACAATTACTCCATTGTCTTATATTGTTAAGAACACAGTGAAAGCCTTGGTGAGCCACAGAGGATTTTAAATTCATATTCTCACTTAAACTTAAAAAGACTGACATGTAAATTTGTCAAAGAAATTAGGTCCATGCAATAAGGGGAATGAATTTGATTCGTTTCACTGTTCGGAGGAGAGCTCTAAGCCAGATAACTGGGTATTAACAACACAGGGTTTCTGTGAAATGAGGTGGTAGTCTCAGCGCAGCTTCTGCAGCCAAGTATTCACATTAAAATATCCACTTCTCTAAATGGCAGTAATTGGCCCCCAGCTGACAGCCTCAAAACAGTCCAAGATGGGAGAACTAAATGAAATGGACAGAAAGTAGACGTCCTCCTTCCAGACCACATGGAGTCCCAGCCTGGTAGCTACAGAGGAGAGCCTGGGCTTTTCTTTATTTCATGTCTTTCCTGCCCCCTGGGAGTTGAAAGATATTGCTACCTCTGAAATCAAAATATGTCCATCTCTCTGACTTAGAAATGATCCCCTTTCAAGATCACTAGAGTTGCTGCTGCCTAAGTCAGAGCGCGTCGTTTCTAACCTTTCACTTGAAATCTCATCTCTGCTGATTTGGGATTGTGCTACCAGCAGGGCAAGGGCAGATGGACCCACAGGGCCTGACTTATCCAATACCCAAGTTTGCAGGCTGCATTTCTCTAAATATCATACAGAGAATTTTGTGCCTTAAGAGTAAAATCTGGCTCTCGTTTGAAAAACCGACTGGAGGGCAAGAGTTCACATTTCTTTGCACATAGACTTTGTGCTGCTTGATACTTACTAAATAGGGAAAGAATTGAAATCCTTTATATACAGGATGTTTTCTCCTTCTAAGTTCTCAGTAAAAACATGGATTTCTAAGCCAGTCTGGTCAAATAACTATAGGAACGTGATTTTTGGCAATTTTCATCAAAAGTCATTTCGCAATAAAATTTTTGTAATCATCAGGTTTTTCTCTTGCTCACTGTGTCAGCTCCTTTACCTCTTCATTAGATTTTCACTTCAATTATTTAAGCTAATTATTATTGCTGCTGCTTCTAAATAGTTGTCATTTTCTCCTGAGTGAGTAAAATGGTTTTGAGGCGTGAGTATTAATTTTATATGTTACTTTGAGGGAGCAGGTTGCTAGAACTTCATAAAGGTTGCCAAAAGCTATATATCTATTAATGGCAAATGTATTATATATGTTTATAGATGTAATTAAAATAATATATAATCTTAAATAAGATATATGATATTATATATGTATTTATATTTGAGAACTCTCTTTATAAATTTTTGTACTTTTACTTTGGAACTCTTTTTGAGGAGATATTAAGCAATTGGTGCATACATCCTGTACTCTATGTACTGCTTTTTTTCTGATATTTGATTTGAAGGTCAATATTGGGTCCTAAGCTTTTAAAAATACTTTTCTGATTCTGCAACTCACAATAATTCCAGTCTCCTCTAAACTGTTGAAGTAATTCGTCCCTTCCATATGCTGTAGAACTTAACTAGTTGAAGTGTGACTTTATAATAACTATAGAAGAATTTAGATCTCTAAATGAGGCATGTCCTTCAAAGGAGTCTCAGTGTGAAGTTAAACACCTTTTTTTTTTTCTGTGACACTGCTTGCATTTAAAATGCTTCTTTGTAATTCTTTTTTAAAATTACCAGAAGTTTACAGATCTTATCTGATGGTTCATGGTTTATAGGTCCAGAAAAAAGTTAATAAAACCCTCTTTTCATACTTTCACCAGAGTTATAGTCTACAATGATATTCCTTATCCTGATCAGCTACCTTATTCAGCAGACTTAGTTACAAATGACTTTGGGATGATTCCTACAATAAAATCTGTTCTCAATATGAAGATTTTTATCTAATACATAGAATACAATAAATATTTGATGACAGAATGATTGAATTTGACACTTGGAGGATAGTCAAAATTATGAACTATTGGCTCCAACAAAGGGAGTTTAAAAATTGCTATAAGCCATGTCACTACTGCCGCAATGACTTATATTACCATCTAATTTAATTTTGGCACATCCTATATACTCACTGGGTGAAGAATTTATGTTTTCTCTTTCTTTTGCACCTGGTCTCATGTGATTGTGCATAGACCTGTTAAGTATTTTTTCTTACTGCCTACACCATGCTTTTTATAATTTTCACTCAGATTTCGTTGAAGAGATCGGGGTGGGGTGGGGAGTACTGTTTCCTTCCTCAACTTTGAGTTGAGGAATAATCAGTGGCCTAAAGAATCATCCCCAACCTGTTCTTCCAGGTTGATTTTCTGTCTTTGAACCAGTGAAGATTATTTCTACCTTCCTGCACACAACTCTGCTCTCATCCATCTGTACCCTCATCTATAATTACTTGTCATCTCATAGTGGAGACACAGGGCATGGACTCCCTTTACAGCTGGAACCATGTCTTCTTAACAATGTTCATCCAGCTTGATAAAGATTATAAATGACTAAATTACTGCAGAATGAATGAATGAATGAATGCCTATGAGATTACTGATGGCACCCCACCCTGTCCCATTCTTCACTAATAAGAAAATCTTTACTTTTTCTCCTCGAGTTTACACTGATACAATAGGAACTTCAACCAACACACCCTGGAAAGATGACTATCATTCTTTCCGTTTTATGACTCACTGTCCCCTGAGGAAAAGTGACATATAATTGGTGAGATAAGAGCATTTCTCACTGACTGCTTTTGCACGGGGTAGGCAGATTAAAAAAGGGTCACCTTCAGAAGGCTTACCATCTTCCTTCTTCTTCCGCTGTGACTAGGGTGGGGAAGCAAATACAGAAGGAAAAAAAGTAGAAAACACCATTTGACTTTATCTGGGACCCTGTATGATAGATAATAGAGCAGACACTTTTGGTTATCCATTTCCTACTCTCTTTTTTCCTTCCCTCCCATAACTCATTCCTCTCAAGGGAAGTTGACCTTATTCCAGCTATAGGATATTCTGATTTATCAAAAACAATCCTGGTAATCTCATTTCCCTTGCCAGGGTTTAGGAAAGGACGGGGGTCTCAAGTCTAGCCAAAGAGATATGGGAAAGTAATTAGGGGATTCTAGGAAAGGTTTACTTACTCCTTAAAATAAGAGTTGAGTCTCTTTTCTGTGGTTCTGGATGTGACACCTGCAACTAATGCAGCTCTCAACATCCAGCTGGAAGATGAAGCAAACACATAGAGGAGGACAGAAACCAAAAGAATAACTGAGAAGTAGTGCCAGATTCCTGACATCCGGGAGCAGACCTACTTCTGAACTTCTTCTTGTGTGAGATGATAAATTACCTTATTTTTCAGCTCACTGTATTTGGTGATTTCTCTTCCTTGCAGTCAGAACTATGCTAAATGGCCTGGCGGTACAGTTGATACTATATTTGACTTTCCATTTGACTCTTGGATCTATTTCTCAGTTGATCGGTGCTCACAGGGAAAATAATGTAATTATATTGCTGGAATTATCACATCCCTTTTGTCAAATATATGTAAGGTTGCAACATTAACTTTGTGAAAATCTTTCATGAATTAAGTGCTTTGTACAATTTAACAATAATCTACTAGAAAGAAGAAAGGTCAATATTTTCTAAAGGAACATACGACAAATTATCTGAATGTCCTAGTAACTTACATTAGTTTAACTTTTGTTGTCTAAGAAGAAAGAGAACTTACAGCTACATTTCCTGAGTAGAAGTAGCACAAAATACTTGGAGTACTGATATAATGTTATTCAAGGGATAATTATAGGTTCCCAAAACTTAAATAACTTCTTTGTGTTGTTACCATTTTCTTCAAACTAGATTGAAATTCTTAATCTATTTTTTATGTTAATTTTTTATATGCTGTACGATGGGGTCACATTGCATTATTTTTCCATGTGAGTATCCTGTTGTTGCAGCACCATTTGTTGAATTTTTGTTTAGTTGGTTGGTTTTGTTCTTTTGCTTGTCTATTTGTTTTTTGGGGATGTGCATAGACCAGGACTTGAACCCAGGTCTCCCATGTGGCAGGCAAGAATTCTACCCCTGAACTACTCTTGCACCCCCATTTCTTTAATGTTAAATTTTGATGGATATTTTTTGTGCTATCTGGGAGTGAAAGCAGGAAACAAGGTCTAGTTTTCACAGATCAAATATTTCTCTCTCAGCTTCATAAATTTATGTTTAGATATCTCCCAAAATGTCTCATAACACTAGTTTTATTAAATACTCATTAAAAATTAGTCTGGTGACATATTCCAAGTTTCTAGTTCTTTTCCTAAATTGATGCAAATGTACTAAGAAATGATGATCATGCATCTATGTGATGATGTTAAGAATTACTGATTGCATATGTAGAATGGAATGATTTCTAAATGTTGTGTTAATTTATTTTTTTCCTTTAATTAATAATAAAAAAAATTAGTCTGGTGATTGCTTTATATTATATTCTTCTTTTGGAGATTCTTATGGTATAATCATTAATTAATAATTATTAAGGCCTATCAAAGCTGTGGGAAGTCCAAAAATTAAAAAAAAAAAACTTTTTAACTTTATTTTACTCACCGTTTTCCAAACTTATTTTGACAATATCTATTAAAATTCCATGTAACAAATAACAGTTACTATTCTGGACTAAATGTGACTGCTATAAGAGCTTACAATCTAGGCCCCTGTTTTTTATTTTTATTTTATTTTATTTTATTTTTTTACAAATATTGTCTAAATGAGACCATACAATACTTGCTCTTTTGTTTTTGGCTTAATTTACCCCACCAAATGTCCCACAGGCTCATTTACAATGTTGCATGCCTCACAACTTTATTCCTTTTTGTAGCAGCACAATATTTGATCATATGTATGAACCATCATTCGCCAGTCTACTTTTCAGTCCTTCAATTGGCTCCTAGGTTTCGATTTGTCCATAAGTTTACTGCTTTTTACTGTAATTCTGGCTACTATTGAACCAGCAAGTTGGCCTGGAGAATCCCATAGACTTTAATGAGGCAATTTTGTATATTTTTAGGATTTACAATTAAACCTGGTCCTGGCTACTTGCTGATCATTTAAGTAATACATGATTATTGGAGTTCTTTAAAAAAAAAAAAGTTCCATGTAAGTAATATTCTATGAAACATACTTTGGGGGAATGTTGACCTAGGTTGATTATTAGTATTTATTCCTCCAAAATATGGTTTGAATGAGTAATGCGTTAAATCAAGTATCTTCTATTGTTAAATACACTTTGTACTGGTGGTCAGTGAGAACATATTTGGTTAACTCTAAAAGCCTTTGAAGTACAAAGTATTAAACTGAACAGACACTCATAAACCAGGAAGGTAAACAGAGAAATTGTTCCAAAGGAGGACTAAAAACTAAAGACATTCAATATAATAAATGATTATGATTAAGTACTGATACTTCACTGAGATATTTCTTACAAGAGTAATTATGGAGATGAAATCAGGGAGAGACTTGTACTATGCCAACTAGAACTGCAAACAGGAGGATGAGATTTGTAATACAATAACAAGAACAACAGGGCATTGGGTTAAGGAAGGCTGAGAGCTAGTTGAATAGGACTGAAACTTCATGGCTAGCATTAAAATATAAATTTCAAGATATTTCTGGATTCTTTAATTCATCGATTTACTGTAAATGTCTGCATAATTTAGATCATTAAGTAACTAAGAACATTCAGTTGTCTAAGATGCACTCTTCATTAATGGTAGTAAAGAGAAGGAATGAGACCAAAAATGAGAAATTTTAAAAGCCTACATTGTTGCATGAAACAGCTAGACTAGGAACATTTTTAAAGATGTTAAAAAGAAATATGCTGCAGGAGGGCATCAGCACGAAGGTTTTACAGACTAATCATCTTGGCTCCAGTCACCCCATGAATCCCCTTCAGTGACTCAATGTATCCTTGCCCAGCTGTGCTCGGTTATAGAGAGGTTTGCTTGTTTTATGTCATCCATGGTTTTATGTATATTCAATTGTTTATTATCTGCATAAGGGTTTTCTCATTATGGATAATTCACAAAAACATATTTAAAATCCAGGACCAGCTTCCTGCTGAAACCAACGCACTCTCTAGTCATGTTTTCTACCACTCCATCTTTAAGTGCTTAAAGAATAGAAGCTCATTTTAACACTATTTTAAATAAAATATAATTAGAAAATCTGTTAAAAAAAAAAAGGCTTCCAAACCTAGTAGAAATGTTTTTGAGATTAATTTGTGTTGCAACTTTCTTCAGTTGTCCTTAAAAATTAAGGCTGCCTCTCTGTGTTCATTTTCCCTTTCATTTAAAAATGGGATCTTGTAGAGCAGGAATTGTACCTTCTAATTATATAGTAGTTTAAAAGCCACTCTTCAGAGGTATGCATACAGCAGATAAAATATCCTTAATTTACCACAAAATATCTTTAAATAAAAGTACATTATGTGCATAGGACTTTAAACAAAGGTCTTTTCTAATGTAGTATCCTGTACAAACTTATAGTCACTTCAAAATCTGTATTTCCTTCAATCCCCATATTGTGGTCACTAGCACATAAGTGGACATCTGTGGGCTACTGGTCTGCAGTGTAGGCCAAATAATTATTTTACCAAAATGTAGCTGTAGTTAAATTCTATGCCCCCAAATGCTATAGTCTTAGTCAACATTGGTTGTTCTGAGAGGCAAAAATATCCTACTCTGCTTGGTTCTTGTCATTATACATTTAGGGCCATATAATTACTGTACTCATGGAATTTTACCATATTCACCAAAGGAAGACTAAAGAAAATCCAATTCAAGCCCCTCATTTTACAATTCTGAAAATCATCCCAAAGGATTTTAACTGATTCTTTCATGATGATACAACTAGTTAGTAACAGAGTTAAGATGAGAATTAGATTTCTTTATTGGTACCCCATGCCTCAATCATTGAGTCATGCTAATAGGATGTATAGAAAGGAAGATTTCTGTGTTGACACTCATGTATATCCACCTTTGAGGTATCAGACTATAATGAAATATTTGTGCATCAAGATGCAAGGTAGAGAACATCTGGTTTAAGATGGGAGAGTAAAGACCTCTCTGTTTCTTCTCTCACCCTGAAGCCAAAAAAGTCACAAGGAAATGAGAAATTTTTTTAAAATCTAAATTAAAATGTAATATTAGCATATAATAACTTTATGCATTGAAAGCAGTAAAGAAGGAATAGAGAAACAGAGTAAGAGACATACAGAAAACAGAAAGTAAAATGGCAGAAATAAATGTAATTATACAAATAATAACATTAAATGTGAAGAGATTAAACAACCCAATCAAAAGACAAACTGTCAGGCTGTGTAAAAAATAAGATTCAACTATATTGTGTTTATAAGAGACACACTTTAGAGTCAAAGTTCAAACACATTTAAAGTAAAAGGATGGAAAAAACATTTCATGCAAACAATAGTTGTAAGCTGGAGTAGCTATACTAATATCAGACAAAATAGACTTTAAAGCAAAAAGTGTTACTAAAGATAAAGATGGATATTTTATATTGAAAAAAGGTCCATCCATCAGGAAATATAACAACTATAAACATATATGTACCTAACAACAGAGCCCAAAAATACATGAAGCAAAAACTGGGAGAAGAGAAGTGAGAAATAAAAAAATTTCAACAGTAACATCCAACTTTCAATAATGGGTAGAACAAGATTTAGGTAGAATATCAAGGAATTAGAAAACTTGAAAAACATTATAAACTGTGTAGACCACTCCATCAAAAAAAGGCAGAATAAAAATTCTTCCCAGGTGCACACAGATCATTTTCTAGAATAGACCATAGGCTAGGCAATAAAGCAAGCCATAATAAACTTTAAAGTATTGAAATACTATAAAGTATGTTCTGCAATCAAAATGGAATGGAATTAGAAATCAATAAAAATATACTGGGGGAATTTACAAATATGTGACTAAATTGCACACTACTAAACAAGCAATATGTCAAAGAAGAAATCACAAGGGAAATTAGAAAATATTTTGGGTCAATGAAAATGAAAGCACAACATAACAAAACTTGTGGGATGCTGCTAAAGCAGTACTTAGAGGAAAAACAATACCTGTAAAGGCTTATATTAAAAATGGAGAAACATCTAAAATCAATAACCAAAACTTCAACCTTTAGACACTAAGAAAAAGAACAAAAAATGTAAGGCAAGAATAAGGAAGAAAATAAAGATTATTAGAATGGAAACTGTTACAATAAATGATATGAAAACAATGGAGAAAAATTAAAGATACCAAAAGTTTGTTCATTGAAAAGATAACCAAATTCACAAGTTTTCACTATACCTAATACAAAAAAAGGAAGAAAAGATACAATTTACTAAAATCAAGAAACATATGGTGAACATGAGCACTGAAGAAAGAAAAAGGCTTACAAGAGAATACTATGAAAAAGTATATGCTAATAAACTAAATGTTTAGATATGATGGACAAATTTATAAGGATACTAACAAAACAGACTTAGAGGAAATAGAACATCTGAATAGACATATAATAGGAAAAGCAATTGAATAATCAAAAACGACCCACAAGGAAAAGTCCAATCTCAGATGGTTTCACTAGTGAGTTATAACAAATATTTAAAGAAGAATAGTAATTCTTCTCAAATTCTTCCATAAGATAGAAGAGGAAACATCAAGTCATTCTATGAGGCCAGTATTACCCTCATACCAAAATCGGACAAAGGATCACACACACACACAAAGAAAATTACAGGCCTTAATCTCTTGTGAATATAAATGCAAAAATCTTCAACAAAATATTAGCAAACCAAGTCTAACAATATGTAAATATATATATAAAGTATTATATAACATGGCCAAGTAGGATTTACTACGGGAATTTTGGAAGATTGGTTTAATATCAGAAAATCAATTAATTTAATATTCCATACCAATGGAATGGAGGAAAAAAAACAATTTGATCATCTCAATAGAGGCAAAAAAAACTATTTGGTAAAGTCAAGACCCTTTTATGGTAAATAAAACATTCAACAAATTAGGAATAGAAAGGGACTCTCTCAACCTGATGATTATCTATGACCAACCTACAGCTTACTTGATACCTAATGGTTAAAACTGGATGATTTTCCCCTAATTTCTGGAACAAGTCAAGATTACCTTCTCTCATCTCCACTACTATTCAACATTGTACCAGACCTTCTAGCAGGGCAATTAAGCAAGAAAATTAAAGGTATAGACTCAGATTGGAAAAGAAGAAGTACAACTATTTTGTATAAAGATAACATGACCTTTTATAAAGAAAATCCTATGGACTCTATTAAGAAAACTATTTGAACTAGTTTTAAATGAGTTCACCAAGGCTGCAGGATACAAGTTCAATGTACAAGTATCAGCTGCTTTCTTAAAATCTTTTAATGAACAATGCAAAAATTTAATTAAGAAAACAATTTTCTTTACAATAGTCTGAGAAAAACTAAAATATTTAGGAAAAAATATAAAAAAGAATTGCAAAACTGCAAGTCAGAAAACTATAAGATATTGTTGAAAGAATCAAAGAAGTCCTAAAACTAAATGGAAATCCATTCCATATTCATGAATTGGATTACTTAATATGGTAGTATGTAAAATGCCGAAATGGCCCAAATTGATCTGTACATCCCTAGCAAAATTCTATGTGGCTTCTTTGTAGAAATTAACAAGTATATCCTAACTTTTATCTGGGAATTCAAGGGATACAGAGAAAACAATCATGAAAAGGAAGAACAAAGTTGCAAGGACTTACACGTTACAATTTTAAAACTTACTACAAAGCTATGGTAATCAAGATGGTGTGATACTGGCATGAAGACAGACATATTGCTCATGAAACAATTGAAATTCCAGAAATATACCCACATACCTGTGGCTAATTGATTTTCAACAAGTGTGTCAAGATAATTCAATGGGGAAAACAATAATCATTTCAACAATTGGTGCTAGGGCAACTTGGTTATTCATATGCAAAAAAAATACTAATAATTTTGACCCCCTACCTCACTCCATATTCAAAATTAACTAAATAAATAGACTAAATGCATAAATGTAACAGCAAAAAATATTAAAATATTTGAAGAAAACAGGCATAAATTTTCATAAATTTGGATTATGTGATAGTTTCTTAGATATGACACTTAAAGCACAAGCAAGAACATTTAAAAATGAATAAATTGGGCATCTCAAAATTAAAAGCTTTTATGATTTTAAAGACACCATTAAAAGTATTAAAAGTCAGTCCACAACTCACTCTCTCTTAGCCAAGATGGCAAGCAAACTCACTGCCGTTCCCCTCTCTACATGGAACATGACTCCAGGGGTGTAAGCCTCCCTGGCAACATGGGACAGAAATCCTAGAATGACCTGGGACTCAGCATCAAGGGATTGAGAAAACCTTCTCAACTGAAAGAGGGAAGAGAGAAATGAGACAAAATAAAGTGTCAGTGGCTGAAAGATTTAAAACAGAGTTGAGAGGTTATCCTGGAGGTTATTCTTATGCATTATATAGATATCCCCTTTTTAGTTTAAGGTGTATTAGAGTGGCTAGAGAGAAGTGCCTGAAACTATAGCACAGTGCTGCAGTAGCCATGTTTCTTGAAGATGATTGTATAATGATACAGTTTTTGCAATGTGGCTGTGTGATTGTGAAAACCTGTGTCTGATACTCCTTTTATCTATGGTGTGGACAGATGAGTAAAAAATATGGGTTAAGAATAAATAATAATAGGGGGAACAAATGTTAAAATAAATTGAGTAGACTGAAATACTAGTGCTCAATGAAAGGGAATGGTAAGGGATATAGGAAAAAATATAGGGGAAACAAAGTTAAAATATATTGGGTAGATGGAAATACAAGTGGTCAACGAGAGGGAGGGGTAAGGGGTATGGAATGCATGAGTTTTTTAAAAATTTTTTTTATTTCTTTTTCTGGAGTGATGATAATGTTCTAAGAAATGATCGTGGTGATGAATATACACTACATGATGATATTGTGAGCCATTGATTGTGCACCAAGTATGGAATGTTCATATGTTAAGAACATTCGTGTTTGTATGTTGTTCTGTTTTGTCAATAAAGATATTTTTAAAAAATCAATCCATAGAAATGGAGAATTTTTCCAAATCATATATATGACAAGGGATTTGTATCTAAGATATATGAAAAACTTTTACATGTCAACAATGAAAAGACAAATAACCCAATTAAAACATAGGCAAAGCGTCTGAATAACATTTTTCAACAACAACAACAAAAAGACATAATAATGGCCAATAAATACCTGAAAAGATGTTTAATATCATCAGCCATCAGGGAAAAGTACACCAAAATCACCATAAGATATCATTTCATACCTCCTCAGATGGTTACAAATAAAAAAAAAAAACACAAAACAGAAAATAATGGTGTTAGTGAGAATGGAGAGAAATTGGCTCTCATACACTGCTATGATAATGTATAATGGTGCAGCTGGTTTGGAAAAATATCTGGCCATTCCTCAAAAGGTTACACATAGAGTTACCATTGAACACAATGATTTTACTCCTGGGTACATACCCAAGAGAAATAAAAACAAATGGTCACTTAAAAACTTTTACAGAACTGTTCATAGCAGAGATACAAGTATTTCCTGTTTCTTCATTCAACAAATATTTACTGGGCTCTGCTTTGTTCAGTTGTTAAGGATTCAGCAGTGAGCTTTAATGGCTTGGATATGTGAGTTGAAGGAAAGAACGCAAGGTGATAGGGGACGACAGTGGACAGTGAGTTGTTTCAGATACGGGAGGTTAAAGAAGGCTTGTCTGAGCAGGTGGCACTTAGACAGGAAGATGAATAATGAACAGAATGTGGTAATTGAAGACTTAGGGGAAGGGCATTCAGGCAGAGGGAAGGGCAAATAAAAGGGCTTCTAAGATACAGGGAGCTTCACAGGTGCAGCTAGGCCACAGTGTGCAAATCAGAAGGCTGTAAGCCACAGGCAGAGAGGACAGAGCTGGATCATATAGGGCTATGCAGAACCATGAGGAAACAGGATTTCTTGCTAAGTGTAATGGGTTAGTTTATTAAAGCTGCCAGAATGCAATATACCAGAAATGGAATGGCTTTTATAAAGGGAATTTATTACAAGTTACAATTCCAAGGCCATGAAAATGTCCAAATTAAGACACCAACAGGAGGTTATCTTCTCTCAAGAAAAGATGCTGTTTGGAACACCTTTGTCAGCTGGGAAGGCACATGGCTGGTGTCTGCTGGTCCTCGTTTTGGGCTCCATTGCTTCCAGCTTCCGATGCCAGTGGTTTCCCTCTTTAAGCATCTATGGGACTTCACTTAGCTCCTGTGGGACACAACTCTGGGCTCTGGCTTGCTTAGCATCTCATGGGAAGGCACATGGCAATATCTGCTATGCTCTGCCCATGTCTAGGCATCTGTTCTCTCTGTCAGCACTCCAAGTATCTCCAAAGATGCATGTCTCTGTCAGCTCTGAAGCAACTGTTCTCCAAGCATCTGCATCTGAGGTTTCTCAAAATGTTCTGCCTTTTAAAGTACTCTAGTAAACTAATCAAAACTCACCCTGAATGGGCAGAGTCACATCTCCATCTAATCAAAAGTTTCTAACCTACAGTATTGATTCAGGATTAAAAGAAACAGCTGTTCCCACAAGATTGGGGCATGGCTTTTCTGAGGTATGTAATAGTTTCAAACTGGCACAGGAAGCCACCAGAGGAGTTTGTACAGGAGAGTATTTTAGAAGGTTAACTCTGCCATATAGTCTGTCGGAAGCCCAGCCAGGATATGGAGAGACCAACCAAAAGGTGATTGTAGCAGTTAAAGTGAGAGGTGACAATGGGTTGAAGTATGATGAGGAATTGTTAGTTTTAGGGTCTACCTTAAAGTTGGGAATGACAGGATTAATTTCTAGCTTTTAAAGACATTCTATCAAATGAGATGTGGTGGTGAGGACTAGGGAAGAGGCTTCTAGGATTTTTATATCAGCAAATGGGTTCAAGGCAGTTTCTTTAACTGAGATGGTGATGCTGGGAGAGATAAGATAGAATATGTCAATATTGAGATACCCATTAGACATATGGAGGGAGATCTAAGGAATAAGTTGCATATATGAGTCTGGAGATCAAGGGAGAGGGTGGTGTAAGAGATAGAAAATTGGAAGTCATTAGCATATAGATGGTATTTAAAGCCTTGGGAATGAAGAGATCATCTAAGGTGCAATGCAGAATGAAGAGCTTCATGTTGTGCCTCTTTTAATAGTAAAAAGCAAAAATCCTGATTGGAGCATTTGCTGGGTGTGTGACCTTAGTCAAGGTACCTGAGCATTTGTTAGCTTATCTGGAAAATAGGTGATAAGCACTAACATCCACTTCCCTTCTGCCACCATCCCACCATCCCAAGGATGGCAAGGGCCATATTTATCTAATTTTACAGCAGGTGAAGTCACACACTTTATTTCCTACAAAAAGTTTGCCTCTTTTTTTTTGAGATCAGAGATGAAAGCAGAAATTAACTAGGACAGTTTGGGATTCGCACATTGCACAGCTGAAAGGAATCTATACTTAAGGAGATGTTTGCAATCTTACATTTAGTTGTGTTTCTTAAATATGCAATGACCATTTAAATTACCCAAGATACAGCACATGTAACTGTAGAGACAATAATTTCTACTGTTATTCCTGTTGGCAAAGTATTATGAAAATGAAATGCATTCTGTTAAAAAAAATACTACCCCAAAACATAGAATATTCAGTCCCCCTTATAATGTAAACTCAATCCTCCAGGAATACAACAGAATTACTTCCATAAGCTGAGAAAAGTAACTGTGCTTTTCAGTCCACTGTTTGTCATTATTTTTGGTTGGAGAAGTACAGGCTTTCCGCATAAGCAACTTATACCTTTTGCATATTCATTACAACATATGCATTAAGTGTTGTTTTGAAATGAGTTTGGTCTAATTTCTCTAATAAAAAAAAGTGATTACTAGCTTTCATTATTGCCTAATGTGGTTGGCTAATTACTTATTATAAAATGAAAAAAGCCTTACTAATGGGATGTTAACAACTAGCTTTCTCAGCAGTACCTTTTTGTAAATGTGAAAAGTCTGCTATTTTATGAGACTGTTTTCCAAGCACCTTCAAAAGTTACAATCTCATACCCCCATTTCTTATAGTTAATTCAAATAGGTAAGTATTGCATCTTCTTGTTAATGTTTTCTAGGCTATACCTACACAATGCTGAAACAACTAAAATAATGGCAAATTCAAACCATTAATTGATCATGTTAGCCACTTGTCTTAAAGATGACTATTTGGAATTTCTTTTCACAGAATTAGTGTTTGGATTTGACATTGTTTCACTTCACCCCTCCCCCCCATTTTCATGAAAGCTGTATGTGCATAAATATTTTTAAACTGTCTGAAACTAGTTGTGCTGGTTTGAAAGGATGTATGTCCCCTAGAAAAGCCATGTTTTAATCAAAATCCCTTTCCCTATTCAATACTGTATGTTTGAAACTGCAATCAGATCATCTCCCTGGATGATGTGATTTAGTCAAAAGTGGTTGTTAAGCTGGCTTAAGTGACAACACATCTTCACCCATTTGGGTGGGTCTTGATAAGTTTCTGGAGTCCTATAAAAGAGGAAACATTTTGGAGAATGGTGGAGATTTGGAGAGAGCAGAGAATGCTGCAGCACCATGAAGCAGAGAGTCCATCAGCCAGTGCTTTGGAGATGAAGGAAAATGCCTCCCAGGATGCTTCATGAAACAGGGAAACCAAGAGAAGAAGCTAGCAGATAATGCCATGTTTGCCATGTGCCCTTCCAGATAAGAGAGGAACCTTGACAGTGTTCACCATGTGCCTTCTCAGATGACAGAGAAACTCTGATTGTGTTTGCTATGTGCCTTTCCACTTGAGAGAGAAACTCTGAACTTTATTGGCCCTCTTGAACCAAGATGTGTTTCCCTGGATGCCTTAGATTGGACATTTCTATAGACTTCTTTTAATTGGGACATTTTCTCGGCCTTAGAACTGTAAACTAGCAACTTATTAAATTCCCTTTTTTAAAAGCCATTCTGGTTCTGGTATATTGCATTCCAGCAGCTAGCAAACTAGAAAACTAGTTAATGAGGTTAAACTTGAAAGTATGGGAATCAATAGAGGTAATGGTAGTTCATTAGTGGTTTTATAAGAATAGTGCTGTATTGAAGATGAATATGATTGAAAGGGGTTGTTTAGAGCCATGCATCTCACTGATTAGACTACAAATATAAATAAGTTTTTGCATAAACTACTTCCAATATATGACACTTGTACAAAGAGTTAATAATAGAGGGGTATATGGGAAAAATTATTTATTGCATGCTATGGTCTATATTAAAAAGGAATAAATTACTAATACCACAACAAAATCACAGGTAAATAATTGGGGGCAGAAGACAAGAGTTAAGGGGAGTTCTGGAATTTCTCTTTGGTATGGATATGTCTAGCTCCTATTTTTCTCTCTGGAGCAGTGAAAATTGTCTAAAATGGAGAGTGATGATGATTATAAAACTAGGTGAGGATACTGTGAAACAGTGATTATTTTGGATAGAATATATGCTATTGAGTGTATCCCAACATAATCTGCAGATTCAAAATAAACAAACAGAAAGATTCAAGTGCTAGAGAAAATGGGGAGAGAGAGATAAAACTAGTCAACGTTAGTAGAGTAGCAGAAAGGGGCAGGCCCTTGGGAGGGTAGTCAAGGGTCACCATATGAAAAGGCAATCCCATTACTGGGAATATACTTGAAAGAACTGAAAGCAGGGACTTGAATGGACATTTGAACACTGATGTTTATGGCAACATTATTCATGATGTCCAATGGATGGAGGTAGCTGAACTATGAATCTAACTGTGGTGTGTACCTATGATGGAATATTGTGCAGTTACAGAAAGGAATGAAGTCTGGAAGCATCAGTGAGGTGATTGAATCATGAGGACTTTATGTTGAGTAAAATAAACCAGAAACAAAAGGATAAATATTGTATAGTCTCTTTTACTAAATACTTACAAGAAAAATGGGGCCTAAGTTGTAAGATCTTATAGTAGTCACATCTATTCCTGATCTTTAAGTGTTATTTCTAAATTCTGAGATGCTGTGCTATATGTGTATAACCTGATATTTTCCTGGAACTTTGGATACCTGTATGACAACTCAGAGTTGGAGTTCTGCAGCTAAAGTCAGCATTTCTACATACAGCAACCGATAAAGAAGCTAAAGAGATCAGGGAAATCAGGTAAAAGAAGTTAAAGAGTAAGGTAAATCAGAATACAGGGTGAAGGATAATATTGCCTGTATTTTAGAACTTCACTTACTAAATGAGACCAAAGGAAGGGAGGTTTATTTATTCCAAAACCTAAATTTTCTGTAGCACATAATCAGACTTAACCTGTCTGGCTAGTTCAGTTTAACAACCTAAACACATGGAGCTTGGAATTGGGAATGAAGTCTTGCAATTTTGCATAGTGTAAATGTAATACCTGGATAGATTCCAGACCTTGAGGCTTGCTCTTAGGAAAATTATTTCTGTAACAGAGAAGCTACTAAGCCTACCTATAATTATACATAAGAGCTACTTCCAGAGAACCTCTTTTGTTGCTCAGATGTGACCTCTCTCTCTCTCTCTAAGCCCAACTCTGCAAGTAAAATCATCACCCTCCCGACTATGTGGGATGTGATGTCCAGGGGTGTAGTTCTCTCTGCCAACATGGGATATGACTTCTAGGAATGAGCCTGGCACTGGCATTGTGGGCTCAACAATGCCTACCTTACCAAAAGGGGAAAAAGAAATGTAATGAAATAAGGTATCAGTGGCTAAGAGAGTTCAAGTGCAGTCAAGAGGCTATTCTGGAGGTTACTCTTATGCAAGCTTCAGTAAGATATTGCTAATTGGCACCATCATATGGCAAGCCCCAAACTAACATATTCCTGAAGAATACCCAGGGCTCTCTCTGAGACTCTGTAAAAGTTTCACTCACTAAGTTTATTTTCATAAACCTATAACCTCCAGATGGTTCCTAGGCTGGATAAACCAGGAAACCCAGATTTACCAGTCTCTCCAAGAGCATCAACCAGTTGCATCTCCCTATCTCATAATGACAACCCTATTCAATATGAAGAAGTTAGAATGGTCATTACCCAAATATCTATAAAGATTGGGAGATGGATCAAATGAGAAGGAGGAATTCAGTAGAGAAGATAGGATTTAATAAATGACCATGGCTATTGAATCATTACTTTAAAAATATTTTTTTATTGAGAACCATCCATATATGTAGAGTTCAACCATATTATACAAATCAATGGCTCACAATATCATCATGTTTGTGTATTCTTTACCATGATCACTTTTAGAACATTTGCATCACTCCAGAAAAAGAAATAAAAAGAAAAAAAAGAACTCATATATCCCAAACCCTTTACCCCTTCCTCTCATTAACCCACAGTATTTCAGTTTACCCAAGTTTTATCCTTTATCTCCCCCATTATTTATTTTTTTTAATCCTTACTTTAAAATTTTTACTCATCTGCCCACACCATGGATATAAAAGGAACATTAGACAAAAGGCTTTCATAATATATATCGTTATATAGTCTTCTTCAAGAATCGATGCTGCTGGAACACAGTTCCACAGTTTCAGGTACCTCCCTGTAGCCACTCCAATACACCATAAACTAAAAAGGGTTCTCTATATAATGCGTAAGAATAACCTCCAGGATAACTTCCCAACTCTCTTTGAAATCTGAGACTTTATTTTGTCTCATTTCTCTCTTTTGGTCAAGAAATCTTTCTCATCCCATGATGCCAAGTCTTGTCTCACCTGGGAGTCAGGTTCCACATTTCCAGGGAGTTTTATATCCCTAGGAGTCATGGCCCTCATAAGGGGAAGGGCAGTGAGTTCACCTGCCAAATTGGCTTAGAGAGGCAACATCTGAGCAACAAAAGAAGCTCTCTGGGGGTGACTCTTTGGCTTAAGTGTCAGTCGGCTTAGCCACTCCTTTTCAGGAATAAACTGGAGGGGCTAGCCCCAAGATTGAAGGGTCAGCCTATTGAATTGGTTATCCCTACTGCTTGTGAGAATATCAGGAATTCCTCAGATAGGGAAGTTGAATATTTCCTCCTTCTTTCTAGTCCCCCAAGGGGACTTTAAAAAATTCTTTTTTATTCTCTGCTCAAATTACTCTGAGATATTTCTAGGCATCACTCTAACCTGAACAAACCAACAAGATCTCACACCCTATTCAGGACTCCTTGTAACTATGGTTCAAGTAAACTCACCTAATCAATAATTAATGTGCTATCCAAAATATAAATTTTGTACCAAATAAACATCTCTATCTTTGGTCTCACATAGAGGTTGAAGTTTGAAAATATAGGCCACATCATTCTTTACCCAGTACTCTGATTTACCTTAGTCCTATCCAGACCAGCTGCATTCATATCTCTAGATATCTGCTCACTTTTTCAGCTTTATAACCATTGCTGAATGGGGTAATGCTGACTTTTATAGCTTCAGAGCTCTAACTCTGAGTCTCAGGTATGACATAGATACCTGAAGTTTCAAGGAATGACTGGGTTATAAACGAATAGCTCAGTTTCTCAGAATTTAGAAATATCTGTCACAACTATTAAATATATAGGACTGCTGTAAGAGCTTACAATCCAGGACCTTTTACATTAGGCCTCGATCTGCTAACCCTTGCTCACAAGTTCAATTCTTGGAGATTGTATATTATAGTTAATCCATATGAGTGAGGCATGATGATATTTGTCTTTCTGACATTTTATTTAACATACTGTCCTTAAGGTTTATTTACTTAATTGCATGCCTCACAACCTCATTCCTTCTAGAAGCCACCCAGTAGTCCAGTGTATGTAAACACCACAGTTTCCCCTTCCATTCCTCAGTTGTTGTATCCTTAGACCACCAGTATGCAAATGTTCATTCATGTCCCCACTCTCAGTTCCTCCAGGTAAATACCCAGCAATGGGGTTGCAAGATCATATGATATCCCCACCCCTAGCTACCTGTGGAACAATGCTACTACTCTCCAGAGTGGCTGCACCTCTCAGATTCCTTACCAACAGTGAACAGTTATATCTCTTTCTTCACATTTTCTCTAACACTTATTTCTCTGTCTTCATTTTTTAAACAATTTTATTGCACATCATACTATCCAACCTAAGTGTATAGACATGTCTTCACCACCATAATCTATCTGAAGATATTTCTTTTTCTTTCACATGGAATCCATACTCCTCCACCACACTCCCACTTTTGACATTTAGTTTTGGCATAAAACCTTTGCTACATTTAGTGGAAGTATATTACAGTGTTACTGTTGACTTTAGACCCTAGCTTATATTGGCTGTACCTTTTCCAGTATACCATCCATTTTCAACCCCTTGCGATGTTGACATTCATTTGTTCTCTTTCATGTAAAAATTTTTTTATATTTGTACATTTAATCACCATCATTGTCCACTCTAGGCATTCCTAAATTATATCATCTCAGTCTTTATCCTCTACCTTTCCTTCTGGTTTCATACTTGCCCCCAGCCCTTCTCCCTCAACCATACTCACATTCAGCTTCATTCAGTGTACTTATATTATTGTGCTACCATCAGGCAAAATTGTGTTATCCATTTCTGAATTTTTACCATCAGTCTTTGTGCTGGTTTGAAAGGATGTATATACCTTAGAAAAGTCATGTTTTAGTCCTAATCCTATTTTGTAAAGGCAGCCATTTATTCTAATCCCTATTCAGTACTGCATGTTTGAAACTGTAATTAGATCATATTCCTGGAGATGTGACTCAAGAGTGGTTAAGTTGAATTTGGTGGAGATGTGTCTCCACCCATTTGGTTGGGTCTTGATTAGTTTACTGGAATCCTATAAAAGAGAACACAAGGGAGAAAGCCAAGAGATTCTGAGAGAGCAGAATGATATGGCTATGAGAGAGCAGAGAGTCCACCAGCCAATAGCCTTTGGAGATGAAGAAGGAAAACGCCTCCTGAGGAGCTTCATGAAACAGGAAGCCAGGAGAGAAAGCTAGCAGATGACACCAGCTTCACCATGTGCCCTTTCAGCTGAGAGAGAAATCCTGACTCTGTTTGCAATGTGCCTTCTCACTTAAGAGAGAAACCTTGAACTTCATCAGCCTTCTTGAACCAAGGTATCTTTCCTTAGATGCCTTTGATTGGACATTCCTGTAGACTTGTTTTAATTGGGACATTTTCTCGGCCTTAGAACCATAAACTTGCAACTTATCAAATTCCCCTTTTAAAAAGTCATTCCATTTCTGGTACATTGCATTCTAGCAGCTAGCAAACTAGAACAGTCCTATTGCACAATCTGTATTCTTTCAGCACCAAATGCCCAATCTCGACCTCATTCTATCTCCTGAAAAACTGTATTCTTAATTTTAACTCTCCAAATTCACTCACTAATATTAGTTCATATTAGTGAGACCATACAGTATTTGTCCTTTTTTTTTTTTTTTTTTTTTGGTTAAATTCACTCAGGATAATATCCTCTTGGTTTATCCATTTGTTAAATACTTCATGAGTTTATTCTGTCTTACAGTTGTGTAGTACTCCATTGTATGTATGTGCCACAGCATTTTTAGCCAATAGTCCATAGATGGACATTTGGGCTGTTTCCAACTCTTGGCAATTATAAATAATGCTGCTATAGACATTGGCGTGAAACTGTCCATATGTGTCCTTGCCTTCAGTTTCTCTGAATATGTACCTAGCAATGGGATTGCTGGATCATATGGCAAATCTATACTCAGCTTCTTGAAGATCTCCCAAACTGCCTTCCAGAGTGATTGTACCATTTTACATTCCCACTAACAGTGCATAAGTGTGCCTCTTTCTTCACATCCTCTCCAGCACTTGTCATTTTCTGTTTTTTTGATAATGTCCATTCCAATGGATGGAAGATGATACCTCATTGTGGTTTTGATTTGCATTTCCCTAATAGCCAGTGAAGTTGAGCATCTTTTCATGTGCCTTTTAGTCATTTGTATTCCCTCTTCTGAAACATGTCTGTTTGTGTCTTTCACCCATTTTTTAATTGGGTTACTTGTCTTTTTTATTGTTGATTCGAAGAATCTCTTTACATATTCTGAATACTAACCTGTTACCCGATGTGTGGTTCCCAAATACTGTCTCCCATTGCATAGGCTGCCATTTTGCTTTCCTGACAAAGTTCTTTGATGCACAAAAGTGTTTGATTTTGGGGGGTTCCCATTTATCTATTTCTTTCTTCAGTGCTCATGCTTTGGGTGTAAGGCCAAGGAAACCACCTCCTATTACAAGATATATAAGACATTTCCCTACATTTTCTTCTAACAGTTTTATGGTCTTAACTCTGTTTAGGTCTTTGATCCATTTTGAGTTAATTTTGTATCGGTATGAGATATGGATCCTCTTTCATTCTTTTGCATATGAATATCCAGTTCTCCAAACACCATTTATTGAAGCAGTTGCTCTGTTCCAGGTGGGTTGGCTTGACTGCCTTATCAAGGATCATAAGTGTCCATAGGTTTTATGGATTTTATCAAAGAAACAACTTCTGGTTTTGTTGATTTTCTTGATTGTTCTCATATTCTCAATTTCATTATTTCTGCTCTGATCTTCATAATTTATTTCCTTTTGTTTGTTATGGGTTTAATTTGCTTTTCTTTCTCTAATTTTTCCAAATGAACTGTTAATGTCTTGATTTTTACTCTTTCTTCTTTTTTAATTTAGGCAGTAAATTTCCCTCTCAGCATTGCCTTGCTGCATCCTCCAAATTTGACATATTGTGTTTTCATTTTCATTTGCCTTGAGATATTTACTGATTTCTCTTATAATTTCTTCCTTGACCCACTGGTTGCTTAAGAGTGTGTTGTTTAGCCTC
Source organism: Tamandua tetradactyla (assembly GCF_023851605.1). NCBI lineage: Eukaryota > Metazoa > Chordata > Mammalia > Pilosa > Myrmecophagidae > Tamandua > Tamandua tetradactyla. The sequence continues at coordinate 191,916,210 of NC_135327.1, read as the reverse complement.
CATATATTTGTAAATTTTCTGTCTCTCTGACTGTTATTGACTTCCAACATCACTCTGTTATGATCCAAGAAAGTGTGTTGTATTCAATATTTTAAAATTTAATGAGACTTGCTTTGTGACTCAGTGTATGGTCTGTCACTGATAATGATCCATACACATTTGAGAAAGATGTTTATCTTGCTGTTGTGCAGTAATGTTCTGTAAATATCTGTTAGTCTTTTTCATTTATCATATTATTCAAATTCTCTGTTTCCTTATTGATCCTCTGTCTAAATGTTCTATCCATTGATGACACCATGGAATTGTAGTCTTCAGCTATTATGGTAGAGGTATCTACTTCTTCCTTTGGTGTTGTCAGTGTTTGCCTCATTGGAGCACTCTGGCTTGGTGCATAAATATTTATGATTGTCATGTTTTCTTGCTAAATTGTTCCTTTTATTAATACATAGTGTCCTTCGTCTCTTTTAATTGTTTTATACTTGAAGTCTATTTTGTCAGAATTTAGAATAGCTATGTCTGCTCTTTTCTGGTTGTTGTTTGAATGAAGTATCTTTTCCCAACCTTTCTCTTTCAACCTATTTTTGTCTTTGGATCTTGGGTGAGTGTCCTTAGACAGTATATAGATGGGTCCTGCTTTTAAATCCATTCTGTTTTTAAATCTATATCGTTTGAATGGAGAATTTAATCCATTAACATTTAATGTTATTATTGTAAAGGCAGTGCTTTTCTCTACCATTTGTCTTTTGAATTTTTTATGTCATATCTATTGTTTTCTCTTTTTTACCTTTACTGATAGTCTTCATTTCTACACTCTTCTCCAGACCTCTCTCCTGCCTTTTCCAATCTACCTATAGTGTGGTAGAGCCAGTCTCTTAGCCACAAATTCTCCCATTGATTGTCTGTAAATATTTTAATCTACTCTTTATTTTTGAAGGATAGTTTTGCTGGGTATAGAATTCCTGATTGGCAGTTTTTTTTCTTTTAGAATCCCAAGTATATCATACCACTGCCTTCTTGCCTTCATGGTTTCAGCTGAGAAACCACACACAGTCTTATTGTGTTTCCTTGGTATGTAATGTGTTGCCATTTTCTTACTCCTTTCAAAATTCTCTGTTTGCCTTTGGCATCAAACAGTCCGATTAGTAAGTATCTTGGAGAATGTCCATTTGGATCTATTTTGTTTGAGGTGCACTGCACTTCTTGGATCTGTAATTTTATGTCTTTCATAAGACATGGGAAATTTTCAGTGATTATTTCCTCCATTAGTCTTTCTCTTCCTTTTCCCTTCTCTCCTCCTTCTGGGATACCCACAACATGTATATTTATGCACCTCATGTGTACATTCATGCACTTCATGTTGTCATTCAATTCCCTCAGACCCTGCCATATTTTTCCATTCATTTCCCTATATTTTCTTTTGTGTATCAGATTTCAGATGTTCAGTCCTCTAGTTCACTAATCCTTCCTTCTGCCTCTTTTAGTCTATTGATGTAGGGTTCCATTGTTTTTTTTTCCATCTCTTCATTTGTGCCTTTCATTCCTGTAAGTTTTGTGATTTTTTTTTTATCAAACTTTTGAGCTCTTCTTTGTGTTCACTCAATGTCTTCTTTATATCCCCCTTTAACTCACTGATTTTATTTTTGATGAGATTTTGTATGTCTGTTTGACATTCAACTCCTATATCTCATTTGAAGTATTGGTTTGTTCCTTTGACTGGACCCTATCTTCAATTTTCCTAGTATGACTTGCTATTTTTTGCAGGCATCTAAGCATTTGATTTCCTTAAGTAGTTTATTCTGGAGGTTATTTTCACTCTTTTACCTAGGGTTTTCTTGCTGAGTGGCTTTGTTCTCTATCTGGTCTTTGACATTCAGTTCAGTTTATTCTAAATCTCTAGTATAGGTTCTGTTTAACTGATCAGAATTTTTCATTCTTCGTTTTCTGTTTCTTGCCATTTTTTTTTTTTTGAGGATCTCTTCCAGTATTATAGACCCCAGTCAGATTTTTCCAAGCCAGGCAGGCCCATGTCTGAGGAGAGAGTAGCCAGCATCAGTTCTCCCTGAAGGGGAGACCCAGCAGGTTGTTGGACTTTCCTGTGAAGCCTCTGAACTCTTTGCTTTTCCTGTCCCATCAAGCTTGTGGTACTTGTCTGCCTGCAGCTTCCCACCAGCTTAAAGTGTTGTGGTAAATTTTATTTCAGCAGATTCTCCCTGCCAGGGGTGTGATTGAGACAGAGCTGAGGCAGCAGGTGGGCTTTGATTGTTTCTGTTTTCCAGCCCCTGGGGCCTGAATTCCTTGAAGGAGGGATTCCACCTGAGCTGGACCTGGACCCCTTTTTCTAGGGGAAGATAAATAGAATTAACCCCATTTACTAGTTACTTTGACTCTCAGATGTGCCTTAGTTCTGTCCTTGCCTGGGGCAGTGTGGAGCCTGAGAGTGTTCCTGTTCCAACTAATGGGCTGTTTAAGAAGTTAAAAAAAAAAGCAAAAGAACCTTTTCAGAGCTGGAGCTCTACTCCCTCCTCAGGTTTGCCAATTGAGAGCTTGAGTTGGTATGCGGCTCTATGTATCTTTAGGCTCTATATGCCCCCTTTTCTTGGAGTCCAGCCCTTTTCCAGTATTTTGTGCTGTCCAACTCAAAAGCCTGTGTTTTTTTGTTTGCTGGTTTGTTTTGTTTTTCTTTCTTTCTTTTTGTCATCAGCCCCTCTCTCTCTCTCCCAGGACAAAAACTTCTCATTCCTTCACTGCTTATTCCAGGTTTATCTGTACTAGGGGCCTGTTTTCAGCATTCAGAATTTTTAAATTAATTCCACAATTGGAACTTGGTTGAGCTAAGCCCTCACTGCTAGTAAAGTTTGATTCCTTTACCCTTGGGGAACCAGGCTGCCATGGCCATGGGGCAGAGATGTTGTCCTCCATGGCTTGGGGGACGTACAGTTATGTATGGGATCTCAGCCATTCCACCTGGTCCAGACTGATGTATGCTGTGTGTTTGGTCACTGATGTTCCCCCAGCAGTTGTTCTGTACCATTCCTGGCTACTTACTAGCTGCTCTGGAGGATGAGCTAAATTCCACACCTCACTATGCCACCATCTTGTCCCGCCTTTCAACCATTATATTGAAATTTCATTCTAATCTCCAGTGTCTTGGAACAGTTAGAAGGAAATACCTGAAATTATGGAACTGTAACCCATATCATACTTTGACATTTGTTCTATAATTACTTGTTAAAATGTGCTTTGAAATTAATTCCTTTTTTGTATATATATTTCATGTTAAAAAAAAAACTTTGAAAAATTCAATTACTCCTTTAGATCTTTCCTTTTGGATGCAACTGGCTTAATCTTTATCACTCATTTCATCCCAAGCTGGGATCCAACTCCTGGGACCACTGTCACTCAAGCAGAGCAAGACACTGCCGAAGACTGCTTTGCAATCCTGTTTTCACAGTTTAACACTTTAAGTGAAAGTCCCCAGTTTAAGTCATTGATCCTCTACCACACCTTCATACCTATAATTTGGTTCTGTACTTCTGTGCCATTACCCCAGCCCTCTGCCTGAAAACCTCTGAAATTCTTCCACTGTGTCTTCCTTCTACCTCTGTGCTGTAATTGAACTTCCCAAGGCTTCTACCTTCCTTGCAGCCCTTCCAAATGGTGGCTGTTTCTCTCTTACATCCCTAGTGTTGCAGGTTTGTTGGGGGGACTGAGGGAGGTTGACTTTCCATTACCATATTATTTTTAAATAGATGATTGGATGATTTTGGAAGAGTTATGAAGAATTTGATAGAGAAGGCCTAGGATGCCTTGAAGATGTTGGTATAAATCTGGACTCTAAAGATACCTCTAATGAGGCTCTAGGCAAACATGAGGTGTGTGTTATTGCAAACTGTAAGGGAGGTGATCCCTGTTTTAAAATGGCACATAATCTTGCAAAATTGAGTAGCCGTTTTGGCTGGAAGGTAGATTTTCGGATTAAATGGCGAAAGTGCAGCCTGGTGTCTCCTTGCAGCTTATAGCTAAATGTGACAGGAAAGAGATAAGATAATAACTGAACTCTTGGGTACAAAGAAACCAGAAATTGATGTTCTGGAAAATTCTGGGCTTCCAGGAAGGGAACTCAGAGAATAGTGCCCATGTGAGGATTTAACCAAATGTGGAACTAGTGGAACAAGTCAGCCATTTCAGAAAAAGCCAGGATTGGAGATGGAGTTATCCAGGAAGGATTTGTGGAAACTCCTGTCTGATGGGCATGATCTTTGCTTATTATACAACAAGAATGCTGTGGGATGTGTATAATCAGAACTGCTGCCAGTCTCAACTGGGGGCACTCAGAAAAGGGAAAAAGTGAAGGTAAAATGTCTTCACAGGTAGAACCACGGAAGCTGGGGTCTTAAGTCAAGAAGCTTTGGGCAAGGACAGCAGACCCATTCAAGTATGTGGACAGGGTGAGTTTGTCCCAAAGGTAGAGGATGGGTCTTCTACCTCATTGCAGTGGAAGAGTTGTGCAGCTTCAGGCCTTGGAAAGAGTGAAGCACATTCCTTGAGGATTGGGGAAATCGTGGCTGCTACCACATGGAGGGGTTGATCATGTGCTCCAGAGATGGCAGAGAGCCTGGGAGCAGTCCTGATGCCTGGAGAGGATGGAGCTGAGAAAAAAAGGTGGTCTCTTCAATGTCCCCCAAGGTTACATTTGGAGAAAGGCAGCTGCTATGTAGGCCCTTGGAAAGGGTGGGACTGCTGCTTTCTAAAGCCCTGAAGATAAATGGCTCTCAGACTTTGAAATCTAATGGAGTTTGCCCTGCATGTTTTCAAAACTGCTTGGGTTCAGTGAACTCTGTGTTCCTTCCAATTTCTCCCTATGGAAATGGGAATATGTGTCCTATGACTGTCTTTCCCTTGTATGTTGGCAGCAAATAAGTTGTTCTGAGTTTTATAGGTCCAGAGGCAGAGGAGAATTTTGCCTTAGGACTGTCTATGCCTATAGCTGACTTTGATGAGACTTTGCTCTGGTCTTAACCTAGAATTGTATTTATCTTGTTACTGAAATGGTTTAAGGCTTTTGTGATATTGTGATGGAGTGAATGCATTTTGTATACAGGAAAAACATCTTTTTTAGGGTCCAGAGGATGGAATGTGCCAGTTTGAAAGGATTATATACCTGAGAAAAGCCATGTTTTAATCCAGTTCCATCTTGTGGAGGCAGCTGTTTCTTTTAGTCCCTATTCAGCTCTGTTGGTTGGAAACTTGATTAGGTCATCTGCATGGAGATGTGGCTCCACCCATTCCAGGTGGGTCTTGATTAGTTTACTGGAATCCTTTAAAAGAGGAAATATTTTGGAAAAAGCAACAGAGCCAGAGAAGCCATGAGAATCACAGAGCCCAGGCAGCCAGAGACCTTTGGAGATGAGGAACAAAAAATGTCCCCACAAGCAACTTCATGAAACAAAAAGCCTGGAGAGAAAGCAAGGAGATGTCACCATGTTTGCCATGTGCCTTTTCAGTTGAGACAGAAACCCTGAATGTCATCAGCCTATCTTGAGTGAAAGCAAACTCTTGATGCCTTAATTTGGACATCTTTATAGAGTTGCTTTAATTGGGACGTTTTCATGGCCTTATAACTGTAAACATGCAACTTAATAAATTCTCCCTTTTAAAAGCTGTTCTGTTTCTGGTATATAGCATTCTAGTGGCTAGCAAGCTAGAGCACTCCCCAACTCCTAGTATACAACTTGAGTATATAACGTGATCTTCTGAGGCTTATGCCATCTGGCATATTACCTTTCCTTCTTTCTTCTTGGGGTCATCTCTGTCCTTTAGGACCTCCTCCTTAGTAAAATATATGGAACTGGTTTGGACCTGTCTACTACAGTGTACAGACCAAGAATTTAACTTCTAATTATTCACTTCCTTGTTTTTAATTATTATTCTTTCTTTATAGAGAAGTTGTGGGTTTACAGAACAAGTGTGCAGAGTAATCAGGATTACAATATATCACCCTACTATTAATTCCTTGCACTGATGTGGAACATTTGTTACAATCGATGACAACACATTTTTATAACCACACTATTAACTATAGTCCATGGTTTAACTTAGGGTTCACTGTGTAGTGGACTTGCACGGATTTTTAAAAAAATTTTATTCTGCAACTATATGTACAATATAACATTTATAGATTACCAGGAGATAAGGTAGGAATAGGGAATGGGAAGTTAAGAATTAAAATTCCCATTTTAATTTACAAGGCTCCTATTTGGAATGACAGAAACGTTTTGGAAATGGTTAGCGGTGATGGTAACATAACATTGTGGACGTAATATTAGGTGAATGTAATGCCTCTGGGCCTCTGTATCTGCTTTTTTTTTTTTTTTTTTTTCTTTCCTGGAATAATGCTCCCTTCCCTCTTCATCAAGCTAATGTTTGTGCAGCAAATACTTCCTTGTTTTTAATAATCTTTTCCTGACCACTTCACTTGCTTAATCCATCTAATCCTATATCTTATTGCTATTATGTTGCCCGCTCTCCAAAATCTTTATTTCAAATATCCCCAAACTCTTATCACAGCCTCCTATTATACAGTTTGTTTGTTCATTTATGCTATATTTGCTTTATCTATTTTTGCATTTCTCAATCGCTGTTCTGCCTTTCTCATCTACTATTCCATCCAAATTGTGATTTTTAAGGATACAAAGGAACTCCATGTCGCTAAATTTACTATATATTTTTAGCTGTCATCTCATTTGACTACTCAGAACATTTAACTTCTCTCTCTCCCAAACTATCATCTTTCTTGGTCCAGAGGCTCTTAAGTTTCCCTGAACTACTCTGCCTATCGAAACATCACATTCTTTTGTGTAGGAACTAAATATTATATTACCCTTCAGGCTTTCTTCTCTTCCCAGTCTATATGCTTTCTATACAAGACAACTCATCCCATCCACTGCTCTATCAATTATATGCAGCCGACCCAGAAAAGTCTATATCTTGCCAGGATCTGTTTCTGAGCGCCACACATAGAGGAGTATAATTGCCTACTTCTTTCTGCTTGGGTTATCTCAAAGCTACCTCCAACCCAACTTTTCAAACACAAAATCATGGTTTTCCTTTACAAATAGATCCTCTTTCAATATTATTCCTCTTGATTTATGTAAACAAGAAACCAGGAATCATCCTGGTGATTCCCTTACCTTTACTCCCCATGCCCACTCAGTCACAATATCCTATTGTTTCATCTAATAGTAGTTATTGAAGCTGCTGGCTTCTATCAATAACTGCCTTCACCAATTTAGCAAAAGCTACTACCATCATCTCTCAGCTGGACTTCTGCAACAGCCTGTCAATCCCTTGAGCCTGGATTTAATCTGTTCTCAATACTGCTGTAGCAGGGTATTCTTTAAATACAAATCTAATTGTACTATGTGTCTACCGGAAACATTTCAATGGTTTCTGAGTCTCTTAAATAAAAAGACTCTTTACCTAAGTGATTTTGTCTCCCACTCTGCTCACCTTAGATCTTTGTACTCCAGCCACACTCAAGCTTTCTTTTGGTTCCTTGAACAAGCACATTTCCTTATGCCTTTTGGCCTCTGTATTAGTTTGAAGCTGCTGGAATGCAGTATACCAGAAATGCAACACCTTTTCGAAAGGGGAATTTAATAAGTTATAAGTGTATAGTTCTCAGTTTATAAAAATGTTCAACTAAGGCATCTAGGGAAAGATACCTTAACTCAAGGAAGATCAATGGGTCAGGAATACCTCCATCAGATGAGTAGTCATGTGCCTGGCATCTGCTGGTCCCTTGTTCCTGTGCTCCTATGACTTTCAGTTTGTGTCCATGGGGAAGTTCCTCACTTTGCTTCTTCAGTGCTAGCTTCCATCTCTGGGCTTCCCTTGGCTCTCCCCAGGTTCTGGCTTCCTTAACATATCATAGTGATGTTTGCTAGGCTCCAGGCATCGCCAAACATCTGTGTCTCCACATTTTTTCTAACACTTATTTCTCTCTGTTTTATTTGGTGGGCAATAAACTTCTCAGGTCATGTGGGTACCACATGGTAAATCTCTTCAGTTTCTACGAAAAACATTTTTTAATTAAAAACTTAAAAGATTCCTGCCAGTAAACAAAAAACAAATCACACCGAAACAAATAGCAGATAAACTCCAAAAAACTATAAATTTATAGAAAATGAGCTCAAACATAGTCTCATGAATTCACTACTAATTACATGGTCCTGCAAGTCCCAACTTGACTAAAATTGTAGAAATAATTTAGATTTCATCCAATAGTATGTATTATTATTATTTTTTATTACATCCTTTCCAGATTTTGGGATAATAGATAGTTGGCCTGCTTTTGCATCTTCTTGATCTATGAAGAGAAAATAAAAGAGAAGAAAAGAAAAGAAAAAAGGACCTAGAAAAGAATAGAACCTAGGAAAGAACAGAACTCACTTAATCCAAACTCTTAGTTACTTCTTGAATGGCAGATTCTATCAGGTATATATAAAGGTTGCATCAGTTACCAAGTACCTAAGGATTCTTTTGCACTCATGATTTAATCACAAATCTGAGCGAATAATATGCAGGATTCACTCTTTTGGTAGTTTTTCCTATTAAAAGGCATTCATTATGGCATGTCTATTTACTTCAGTTGGATTGTATGATATGCAATAAAACTGTTTAAAAAAGAACAGAGAGAAACAAGTGCTGGAAGAAATGTGGAGAGAGAGATATACCTATTCACTGTAGGGAAGCTGAGAAGTGCAGCCCCTCCAAAGGGCAGAGTGATTGGTTTTATAGGAGGCTAGGAGTGGGGTTGCTAGGTATATACTTGGAGGAACTGAGAGTGGAGACATGACTGGACATTTGTACACTGGTATTCATGGCAGCAGTGTTCAGGATTCACAATGGATGGAGGCGGCCTAAGGGTACAACAACTGAGGGATGGGAGGGAGGAACTGTGTTGTATACCCACAACAGACTATTGAGAGGATGCAAGAAGAAATGAAGCTGTGAGGCATGCAACTAGGTGAGCGAAACTTAAGGAAGGACTGTATGTTGAATGAAATTTAAGAAACAAAAAAAGACAAATATCAGCATGCCTCACTCATATGGACTAACTATAATGTACAAACTGGGAGAACTGAAGTCAAGAGCATGGCATATCACATTGAGGCCTACTGTAAAGGGCCCTAGATTATAAGTTCTTACAGCAGTCACATATATTCAGGAGTTGTAACAGATATTTCTAAATTCTGAGATACAAAACTGTTTGTTTATAACTTGATTGTCCCCAGAAACTTCAGGTATTTATGACACCTAACACTCAAAGTTAGAGTTCTGAAGCTATGAAAGTCAGCACTACCCCCATACAGCAACTATTTAAAACATTGAAAAAGTGATCAGACTGATTAGAGATATGAATGGAGCTGACCTGGATAGAGACTAAGGTACATCAGAATAAAATGTAAAGGATGATATGGTTCATATTTTAAAACTTCATCTTCTGTTGAAGACCAAAGGAAAAGATGTTTATTTGGTGCAAAATTTATATTTTGGGTAGCACATTATCTAATTTAACTTGCATGGTCAGTTTAGTTGAACACCGTAAGTACATGGAATCTTGAATAGGGCATGAGCTCTTGTTGGTTTGTACAGGCTAGTGTGATGCCCTGATATATAACAGAGTAATTTCTGCAGTGAATAAAAAAAGTATTTACAAAGTCCCTTTGGGGGACTGGGGAGAAAGAAGAAAATATCCAATTTTCCCATTTGGGGAATTCCTGATATTCTGTCAAGCAGTGGGGACAACCCACAATAGGCTGAGTCCTCAATTTTGGGGTTCACCCCTGTGGTAGTTAGGTTCAGGTGTCAACTTGGCCAGGTGAAGGTGCCTAGTTCTATTGCTGTGGACATGAGCCAATGGCATGTGAACCTCATCTGTTGCTGATTACATCAGCAGTCAGCTAGGAGGCATGCCTGCTGCAATGAATAATGTTTGATTTAATTGGCTGGTGCTTAAATGAGAGAGCTCCGTGTTGCACAGCCCAAGCAGCTCAGCATACCTCATCTCAGCACTTGATGCTCAGCCCAGGCCTTTGGAGATGCAGAAAGGAATCACCCCAGGGAAAGATATTGGAACCTAGAGGCCTGGAGAGAAGACCAGCAGAGATCACCTTGTGCCTTCCCATGTAAGAAAGAACCTCAGTTGAAAGTCAGCTGCCTTTCCTCTGGAGAACTAATGAAATAAATCCCCTTTTATTGAAAGCCAATCCATCTCTGGTGTGTTGCATTATGGCAGCTAGCAAAGTAGAACAACCCCCATGAAATTTAATTCTGCAAAGGGGAAGCTAACCCTGTTTATAATTATGCCTGAGAGTCACCCCTAGAGAACCTCTTTTGTTGCCCTCTCTTTCTATGCCAATTTGGCAGGTGAACTCACTGCTCTCCCCGCTATGTGGGTAATGCTCACAGTGGTGTAAATGTCCCTGGCAACATGGGACAGAACTTCTGTGATGAGCTGGGACCCAGCGGCATGGCATTGAGGAAACCTTCTTGACCAAAAGGGAGAAGAGAGAAATGAGACAAAATCAAGTCTCTGTGGCTGAGAGATTTCAAACAGAGTCGAGAGGTTATCCTGGAGATTATTCTTATGCATTATGTAGATGTCCCTATTTTAGTTTATGGTGTATTGAAGGGGCTGGAGGGAAGTACCTGAAACGGTTGAGCCGTGTTCCAGTAGCCTTGATTCTTGAAGATAATTGTATAATGATATGGCTTTTAAATGTGACTGTGTGATGGTGAAAACCTTTTGCCTAATGGTCCTTTTATACAGGGTGTGGTCTGATGAGTAAAACTGTAAAGACAATAAATAAATAATTAATGGGGGGGGATAAAGGGTTAAAAAAATGGGTAGATTGAGATACTAATGGTTAGTGAGAGGGAGGTGTAAGGGGTATGGGATGTGCAAGTTTTTCTTTTTATTTCTTTTTCTGGAGTGGTGCAAGTATTCTAACAATGATCATGGTGATGGATACACCACTATGTGACGATATTGTGAGCCACCGATGTACACCATGTATGCACTGCCTGTGTGTGAAGATTTCTCAATAGAAATATTTTAAAAATAAACCCACTCATTAAGGATAGACTGGAGATGCGAGGGGTCTCAGAAGGGCTCTCTTCAGGACATTGCCACAAATAGTGGGTACACAGACAAATAACTTCACCATCTCCAAGTATTCACCCTCTGTAGCATTTCCAAACCCCAACATCACTACCTGGATCATGGCAGTGCTTACACCACTGGAGGAGCTGGAAGTCAACCTCTTCCTCGGAAGGATGCACAATCTGAGGCCCAATAAGTGACTTGCTTGCTGTCACCACAAGGCTAAGTGACATATCAGAGACTTGCACCCAGATCTTCTAATTAGATGTCCAGTCTTCTTTTTACAACACTGCTACAATTAATAACTTGATATTATTGAGTAAACTAAATTGGAGTTATGGAGATAAATGAAAGATTTTGTTCTTCTCATAGTGGAAAAAATCCAAAAGACAGAAAATATCAGCACTGTCATGTAGACATAGAAAAATATGAAGTTTTCATTTTGATTTCTTGGTAAAAAGGAAAAATAAAAAGACCAAAAAGTAAACAACAGTCATTCAAGCTCAGGAATCCTTACTGCATTTGGTCATCTAAAATCATTCTGGGAGATAAAAAGGGACAGAGATTGCCCCTGAAAGTGGTATTGAGCAGAACAATGAACTTCCATGGATCTCCATTCCTTCATTTTAAAGCTGGGGAGAATAAAACTGCCTTTTATAGGACCTGGAAAATTATGAATGCTCATTAAATATAATTCACTTTTCCTGACTAAGCCTTCCACATATCAGAAAAAAAACACAACTTAGAAAATACACCACAAACCCCAAATTATTGTTTAGCAGGCCTAATTTCTTATATTTTTTCTTTTCCTTGCATTAGGCTTAGAAATCCTATTTGTTCTGCTAGGAGAGGAGCACAGTAAAGCATCAAACTGGCATTTGCAATGAGCTTGGACAGGTGTTCTCTAAGACAACTTGAGGCAAGCTGCATCATTCACTTGCTGACAGCAGCAATGAAAGTTTCTTCATGCAGCTTATATTTTTTTGTTCCTGGACACCATTTCAATAATTCAAACTGAAACCAGCAATTACTCTTAAGATCCAGCAGATAAGAAACTTTACTTCCAAAGTAAATTACATTTGGATTTTCTGTGGCTAGATGCAGATTCATAGAGGTTTAAATATTGACTTCAGAAGTCCTCTTAGAGTATCAAAACTTTTTTTCTAAACAGATTGATGTTTAAATAATTTCTGTTGTTTTTTGATCATATGCATGCATGATCATAGGCATGTTTTTGATCATATGAATATAATGAAGCAGCTGCTGTTACTTCCACTGGGATAACTTGCACATAATTTCCATCTTCATTGCTGTACAGTGAGACCAATATCAGACTAGGAAAGGCAATTTTGCAGACTGACATATTGCTCTTTCAGAAATGTCCATGTTGCTTCTATGCCTGCCATTCAGAATAGCCTTAAGATTAGCTGTCCAAACTCTGTCTCATCCTCTAGCACTTTCATTTACAAATATTTGATAATAAAAAATTGCACATGCCAAAAGATCCCTTGAAAGTCATTCGTAGGAATTACACAGGTGGAGGAAAAAGATTTTGTGACATAGGAAATAGGAAATATAGCAACATCTAATATCGCAAGTAGCTTTACACTCTGCATTAAAACAGGGATATGCACCTGTAAAAGGGGAATAAATTATGCCTCTAAGGGGCCCTAAAATTTTTCAAAAATAAATATGCTGTTTTGTTCTCTTTTAAAATTTCCTATATAAAGAAACTAGCTGAAAAAAGGTAAACTGTTGGTGAACTTCTGATTACTTGCAGGAACATGGCAAGTTTTAAGACTATCTCACAGATAGATTTCCTGAAATCTTTTACTCTTTTCGAATATTCACTACACTGCCAAAATGTTCCCAGCTTACTTTTAATTAAATATATCAACTTCCCTTAGTCTACTATTTTCATGGAATGTTGAAGAAACTTAAATATAGATCTGGAGTAAGAAAACATAGGTTGGTGCTTTGATTCAGTAATTTGACTGTTATATAATAATACCTGTCTTCCTACATTTAGGATTGTCATCACAAAAAAACTCACTTGATAATTGAAGTTATGTTAATCATAATATAAACTATAAACCACCAGATCAACTGTAAGGGATTATTGTGTTTTTTAGCCGTTTTTATTCATAGAGCTGGTCCTATTTCCTCCTACTCTCAGGTGTTCCCTTTGCTTATATACTCAAATTTATAAACATATATATCCAACATGAAAGTTTCCATTGCAATAAATCATGTGTGACATTTCGTGCAATATTTATTCAATTTAATCAACATCTTGTATACACTTGTATTTACTTTCACTCTTTCCTCCCTTTTCCAATCCTTATTTGATGCTCTTAAGTACTAAGAGGATGGACCCCAGGAGGACACACTTAGAAGCACCAATAAGACCAACTGCAACAGAACACATAATGGTTCTGGAAAATTATAGTGACTATAAGCTTACTTTCTTTTGCTGAATTTGATATTCACTATTATCTAGAGGGTGCAACAACCTCTTTCAAATGGTTGGATTATTCACAAGAAAAACATGGCTGCATGTTAATGTCATAGCAGAAAAAAGAACAATTTTTGCATTTCTCCTATTAGCTTTTTTTTTTTTTTGGCATGGGCAGGCACCAGGAATTGAACCTGGGACTCTGGCATGGCAGGTGAGAACTCTGCCACTGCATCACTACTGCCCACCCTCTCCTATTAACTTTTTATAAACCTCATTTGATGAATACCTTTTGCTTTGATTATCAAAGGTAGGGCAGCCCACAGAAAAATGACGTTTTAAGAAGTATGATTGAATGATTGATTCACAATTGGTTATTAAGTGCAACTAAAATTACTTGAGAAGTATATCTTCAAGTGTTTGCATTAATGGTGTACAAAATGAAATATTCTACAAATGATTGATTATTCCTTCCCATAGATTACTGTATACTATGAATGTACACAGAGTATATGAGGGATAAAGCACAGGTCTGTCCCAGTAAGGTACTTCAAATGTATGTTACAAAAGAAAAAGATATAATAACTTCTTGGATTTCATAATGTATATATTCCTTTTGGAAACATTTGCAAATCAAAGCTTCAATATCCTGTCAGGAGACAAGTGTAGTCTCCTTCTTCTTTCAAATGTTACCTGTGACCTCATTCAAATTAAAAGCACCACCTCTGATTTATCAATTATCAGTAAGCTAATCTTGTCACTACTTTCTCCGAAGTTTTAGTTCCACAGAGGATGGTCACAACTCTTCTAGCATGGCATGGACATTAAATAATTATTCCAGGATATAATCCTGTGATACCTTTTTATATGTTCCTTGGTTTTACTTATATCTGCCCCAAATCATTGTATCAAAGTACATGAAGAATATAGCATGGTAACAATAAAATAAATTGTGTTTCAGTGTTTATTTCTGCCACAAAAAACTTTGTCTTTATTCCAAATTATGGTTACTATGTTGGAAAAATATTATAGTGTCACTTGTGTTTGTTTAGAAGACACTGAATAAAGGAGTTAATATATATTTTCAGACACAGAAGTCAAAAGGCAATGACATAATTGAAAATTAATTAAATGAGTTTTGGGATAGAATGAGGACTTTATGTTAAAGCATGAGTCTGGTAAAACACTGCTGAAGTTCCTATTATCTTCAAATAAAAAAATACATATAACAAATGTCATCAAATGTCAAAAAGTTTCTGAAAGAATAAGCTGGAACAAGGGGAGAATAAATAAAAGGGATTAATGCAGAAAGAAAAAGATAAATACGTATATATAAAGAAGCTCTCTAATAGAGATGGTATTAGCACCTGCAAATATTTGGAAGATAAAAGGCATACAGTTGAAAATGCATTGCTTAAAACACTGTAGAACAAAGTGATTGCACTTGAAAAATTTGTAGTAAGCAAATAAGAGACCAAAACTATTATTTCTGTGAGGAAAGGATCAGTCCATGCGCATATGTTTATAAGATATGAGCCTAAAATTGTCACTACTGCTTTACACTAAGGATAAAACTCCTTGCAATGCAAACATTAACAGTGAAGGATAATATATCAGGCTACTATTAACAATGAATAAGTTGGTATAAATTAGATTATTTGTTTTGCTCCCACCACTTAGCAAGACCAAGAGGAAAACAGAACTCACTGAAATAAGCCGGAGGGGATGGACAAGCAAAAAGCCTGACCACCCAGATAAGGAACAAGGGGCCCGAGTCAAAGGTTGATGAATTCTCTGAGGGCCAGAATATCTGGAGTAGGGCTGCCGAGTCATTTTGTTCAAGGCTATTTCTCAGGGCTGCGTGTTTATAGGAACACAAAACTCGAGAGACACTTCAGTGGTAAACCTTCAGACATTTGCCATTCGAAATTTTTCTTTAAACAACCACCTTTCATTTCCATATGAAGGACGGGATGGTTATCTTTTCTCTGCTGTGGACATTTCTATTCCAATTTCTAAAATAATACACTGTTCTGCAAAGTGATATATGCAGGATATTTGCCATCAGGTTAATCTATTCTAAATGCAATCATTACAGACCTGAAGGAAGGTGAATTTTTTTCTTTTCCTTCTCCATAAATGTGGATAGTCCCTAAGACTCTGAAAGGACATTGTATTTGGGTTTGACATTCTATATTCTATTATATAGCAACAACCGAGGCATAGTCATTATACATGTAATAATTATGAATAATACAGAATTACACTTAACCTGAAAACTTTACAAAGTAAAGGATTCAAACATGAAATTTAAGAGAACGCCCTTCCCCCCCAATCAGGTTTAATCTTTCAAATGAGAAAAAAAGAAAAAAAGGTTTTACAACAACAAAAAAGAATATTGCATACCTTAATATAAAGAAAATTCAATAGACAAAAAAGATTAGATGTAAAACTTCATGAAAGCTCATTGATGAAATAAGAAAGGTAATTAAAAGTGAAAGAAGGAAAAATAAGGTAAAAATCCTATTTTTAGATGATATTAAAAAGAAAAAGGGGTAATTAAGCATAATCTGTTCTATGTGATCCAAAGATCAAAGAAATTTTTCAAACTTTTAGTATCCTATCTTGTATCTTTTGAATTTAAGTTAACAATACTTGTTTCAATAAGCAATAATTTGAAATAGCACCTTTCAACTTATTTTTCCCAGTGGTTTTCTCTTCCATTTTAGGGCATTCTTAAATGTCTCTGCACTAAAATAAAAATTGAGAGTCTCAAAGACTCTAGCTGACTTTTTAAGAGAGCCAAAGCATTAATCCACACACTTGCATGGGCCAACCATCAAGAATATAATTTACCTCAGTGCAGAGTTTCTAGTTGAAAAACAGGTCAGGCCCCACACAAATTATGAAGCATTTGAAGTTTCTTTTCTTTTTTTCTCTCTACATTCATTTGAGTCATCCAGGGCCTTTCTGATTTGTACTTCTTTCACTTTTATAAGACAAGAAAGAAACCAGTGGCAGGTATTTGCACTTGGTTATTAACATTTCCATTATAATAATGAGCCGGTTCTTTGTATTTCATAGCGAAGCAGAATCATTATGCTGGAATGATTTCTTGAACTCATCTGTTTTAATCACCTTCCAAATAAGGACTTCTGTATATTCTGGGGTGATATCTGGGACATTTCCAGTAATAGAAGTTCAATACTTTCACTAGGGATTGCTTTCCAGGGATAACAACTCTAACAGATTTTATATTGAATCAAAAACAAAACCTCCCTGCAGTGTCTCTGCATTGAGCTTGGTTTTGCTTGTAGAACAAATCTACTCTCTATTTCCTCTTTCCAAAAATCTGAAAATAGTTTCTTATTCCCCTACATGGTCAAACCCCGTACTAACCATGTCCCATTTCTTTATCTTTTCACATTTGGTAACCTACATGTTACTGCTGGATACTTGTCAGTAACTTTCCTAAAATACAGGCCCCCAAAATAGGCACAATACCATTTATGTGTCCTAATAGTACAGACTACAGAAAGACTGAGAACTCTCTGCTTTGGACACTTTTCTTCTATTGATTCAGCCTGGGCTTATGATAGATATTTGAGCGGCTCTGTTGTACTTTTATGTCAGTAGCTTTCTAACATGTCCAGGAAGCAGGGTTCTGAGAAGTCATGGGACTCTTTCTGGAAAACAATAAAATTCTGAATAGGATTCATTCTATCTTTTGAACCAGGATCCATTTGTACTAGCATAAAATATATCCATGTTAAATGTTTCCAGCCTTCCGCATCGCCCAAGGATAGAATTACTTTTGAGAATTATGGTTTAGAGGTTTTTTTTACAGTAATACTGTTTTTCTGATTCCTTATCTCTTTGTTTGGGTAAGAAAAATTTACTGGCCCAAAACATAAACTCATGGAAAAAAATCAATCAAATACCTCATCACCCCCCATAAGATACTGTGAAAAGATCACCATCATTAAATTTTAATGGCAAACCCCTGGGACAACTTTTGTTTATTCAGTTTCTTTTGAGAATGGATTGTTCAGCCATCAGTTCTGTTAATTTCAATTCAATTTAGTTCTCTTCATTTTAGTTTGTGGCTGTTAAATACCTACCATGTGGACCAGGCTCTATACTAGGCATGAGAGTGGTAAGGGCTAGGATTAAGATATATTTCTTCTAGAGATCTAATTCTCCTAAAGAAATGCTAAAAATCTGCTGGGAGTTGGACACATTATAAAAGGTGAAGGGACATGGCCTGTGTTTCTTTCTGCTAAAGCTGCTGAAATCCCCTATACCAGAAAAGGGTTGGTTTTTAACACTGGGGAGTTATTCAGTTACAAGTTAGAATTCTACGGCCACGGAAATGTCCAAATTCAGGCATCAACAAAAGGATACCTTAACTGAAGAAAGGCCAATGGCATTCTAGGTCCTCTGTCACGTGGGAAGGAATTTGCTAGCACTGCACTCAGAGGTTCTGTTGCTTTTAGGTTCTGTGTGTCCTTTCTAGCTTCTCCGGGGACACCCCTCTTAGCCCTGTGTCCTGCAGATCATCTCTTAGTGTCTCTGGGGGCATTTCTCTCTGTCTCTGAATCCTTCCTCTAGTTTCAGCTCTCTGAGCTCTCTCTGTTTTTCTGTCCTTTATCCTCTCATAAACAGCTCCAGAAAAGGAGTAAGACTCACTTTGAATTGGGTGGGTCACATCTCCATGGAAGCTGCATAACCCAAAGGTCCCACCTAACAACTGGTCTGCCTCCACAAGAACGGTTTAAAAGAACATAGCCATTTCTGGGGTACGTAACAGATTCAAACCAGGACAGTCTATAATAAAGGAATTGTAGAAGAATAGCTAATTGACCTGTGTAACTACAATACTGATAAAAAAAAAGGGCATAGATAGGAAACTGGTGGTGTGATTAGAGAAGGGTTCTAGAGTTCTAATAGTCATACCAAGGACCTGGTTCTATTTTACAGGTAGACTTAGAGCCACTGGAGGTTTTAGTTTACGGAATGGCATGACTTTATCTATGATGTGGCGAGGCATTTCTGGATGTAGTGCAAACAATAGTTTGAAAGGTTGGAGGCCATTTAATTTACTGTCTAGTTGAGAGACAGATGCCAGTAGGGGTGAAAGAAGGGGATGGGTGCTGAAGATGCATAAAAGTAAAGCTGACAGAATTACTTGCTGAATCGGAAATTAGGAATTTGATTAAGGTAGGATTCAATTCAGATGTCTGAATTGTGCAGCTGTGTGACTATAAACTAAGATAGAGAAGGCATATTCTTTTGTTTGGTTTGGCTTCCTGTTTAGGGAAAAAACATGTCTAATTTGGAACATCCAGGCCAGAGTTCTACACTACCAAATCACAGTACTAATCACAAGATCACATTTTTCTGATTCTAAAATTTCAAGATCATTGGTACATTCACCTATTGTTGGTAGCAAAAAATTGTAATACTGTATTTTAAAAGCATAAAACTACCTCACACGTTGACCTAATTATCTTGCTTCTGAGAATTTATTTTAAAAAGATAATCCTATAGTTTGTAAATTTCATCCAAGAGGGCTCATTGAAATTACTTTTATCATTATAAAAAAGTGAAAGTACTTTAAAGTATTTCAGGATAGGAGAATGGTATGTCAATTAGATTAGCATTTGAACAAATTGCAATTATCCCAATAATAAATATTATACAGGGTTACATTTCAACATGGAAAACAAAAAAAAAAATTATGACATAATTTTAAGGGAGAATAGGAAAGTATAAAATACATCTAAATATACATCGATCTAAATATTAAGGATTCATATAGTAAAGGCTAAAAAGATCTTAGGAACAAGGGAAATGTACTAAGGTGACATCTGACCTGCAGTATGAGTAGATACTAAATTTCCCCCAAAATGTCTACAAAGACACAAAGAAAAATGAAAACTGACAGCATTGAAGAGGATAACAACAACCTATGTAGTGTCAGAATATGAACATAATTTCTACTAAGTACTAAGTACTATGTGTTCTACATGGTAGGCCACCCAGGCACAAGGTCAACCCACTGGCCTGATGAAATAGAAATGCACTCTGTCTTTAACTATGGGCTCCTTACCTTAGAGATGTGATTCTTGAATTAACCACAGCGTACTCATCCAGCCGCCTAATGGATGAAGATTCTCTATCAGAATTATATTTGGCTAGCATTTTTAATTCTGTAGTTTCTCTTTGCACTTTACTTATGGTATCATTTCATGCACAGAAGTTCTTAAATTTTTTCTTTGTGATTTCTACTTCTTTGTGTGAAAATATTTTCTTCCCTGAGATTACAAAGGCATTTTTCTATATTATCTTCTAAATGGTTTATAGTTTTGCTTTTCATGTTTATGCCTGTGAACAACAAGGAATGCCATTTTGTATATATGTGTGATGCAGAAGTCTAATTTATTTTTTCAATATGATACCTAATAATACTAGCATCATTTATTAAAGATACTGTATTTTTTTACTGTCGCTATCCTTTATCGCAACCTCCATCATAAATCTAGCATCCATATGCACCATATGCATATATTTTAATCTCTGGGTTTTCTATTCTATTTCATTGATAAATTAGTTTATGCTTATGCCAAATTATACTCTCTTTAATGACATTTACTTTGAAATAAGTAGAATAGAGTAAGTCCCTCCATCTTCTAGAAATTTTTGGCTACTTTTGGCTTTTGCATTTCCATCTACATTTTGGAATCAGCTTATCTATTTTCACCAAGGAAAAGCCTACTGGATGTTTGATTGTTATTTCATTCTCTCTTTTGATCTATGTGGGAAGAATAACGTCATTAACCTATTTAGTCTTCCCATCCATGAATATACATCTCTCCATTTATTTAGATCTTTTCTTTATTTCATTAAGTTCTATAAATTTTCCTCTAGAGAACTAACACATCCCATGGCTTACTTGATATTTTTTAACTATTATAAAAGGTGTTTTTAAAATTTCATTTTCTGTTCACTGCGTTTTGTACCTTTTTCTACATCTATCCTGATATACCAAATCAAAGAAAACGCCTAGACAGGAAGTTGAGGTGAACAAATAGTGCTGTGTCGCAACTTTGGAATTAAACTATTAGGCAGGGAAATGACAGAGACGCTTTTGGAAGCAGTGTGCAGTGAAGACTGTGGATTGTCACAGACCACCTGTGATCAGCCTATCACCTAATGGAGGAGCAAAGAGATTTCATCTTGAAATGACAATAGGTGTCTATGAACTTGGAATTGAGCTAGGAATTACGTACATCAGTCCGGTCTCAATAGAATCTGTCTCATTCTCAAGAGAATAGGTACATATGCTGACCATTAATAATTCTTTAAAGATTTCTCTTCTGCTACGAAAAGAAAAGAAAAGAAAAATGATTTAAAAAAAGCAAAAACAGGGCCAATAATAATAACAGCTAACTTTTCCTGAGTGTATTTCCTGAGCAAGCACATTTAATCTTCTTAATGACACTGGAGATTAGTTACACTCATTGCCTTCATTTTGTAGCTAAGGAGATGTTGGCCCTGAGACTTTTAAGAAACGTGGCCACGATCACATGGTTTGTAAGTAGTAGAGCTGAGATTGGAACCAAGCCATGGTGTCCTAGAACAAGCTCTTAACCTCTATGCTTCTGTGCCTTTCTGCCCAAAGTAAAACCAAGCGGCAGGACAAAAGAAAGACAATTTACATTTTTGAAAGAAACACCTCTAAAAGAGATAGTAAAGGCGTCAGTGTTCAGGAAGCCCCATGAAACAGAAGCAGGGCGAGGAGGCGACAGAAAGGGAGAACAGGATGAAATGGGGGAAAAATAAAATAAAGGAGGAGTGATGAGGGTAGTTAAAATAAACAGGAATTTCAAAGAAATTAAAATGTCTTTACAGAATTAAAATATGTATTTGTGGTCATTAAGAGCAGAAAACTGGCTATTTCTGGTTTTACTTTTTAACTTTCTATATTTTCCACATTTTTTATATTATTACTATTATAATTGGATAACATTACATATTAAACACTTTCCACACCTTTTCTCCAGTAATTCTACTTCTCTGACATTCTAAGGAAATAATTCAAAGATGTATTTATATGCATATGAACAATTTATTTCTAAATATGAAAACTGAAAACATTCTAAATATCCCCAAATAGAGGAATAATTAAAAACATTATAGTCTATTTATAGTAAAATATTTTATTTATATCAAAACATGTTTCCAAAGAACATTTAATGGCACAAGAAAGTTATCACCATAAGGTTAAATTAAAAAGCAGGGTAAAAAAAAAATCAGGGTAAAAAAATATATACTTAGTGTGATTGTAATATGTTGTAGTGCGTGTGTGTTGTGTGTGCATGCACATGTGCACACACCTAGTGAAAATGTTACTCTGGAATTTACAGTTTTTCTCCATCTTTCAAATTGTTTACATATACTGTGAGCACTTAAATTTAATGATTCGTTATTAGAAAGATTATAATTATTTCATTTTTGTTTCTGTTCTTGCTTCAAAAGTTGTTTCTGAAAGAATGTATAGGTTTAAAAATATTTTTCTATTCTCATATTCTCTACATTTTTGTAACTATATCTTTTTTTCCCTAAAACAAGAGGGTGTTAACGCCACCACTGCTTTTCTTTTCATCTGTAGCATTGAGATTGACAGTTTTAGCTGTGTTTTTTCTCCAACTCATCTTCACATGTCAATACAAAAGTCATTGTCATCAGTGTGGCAAGTTTCCTACTGAAGCCATTTCATCTCCTTTTCCTGAGGGCCTCTCAGCTGTGTCACAGAAGCCACCATTCTGGTTACATCAACCCCTTTCTTCAGCCCACCTATTAATCCCTAATTATTTTATTATTTTAAATCACAACCTCCTGCAAGTAACAAAGATGAAAATTCCATCTTTACCTCCTGATCGATCCATTTTCTAGCCAGAATTTCAGTCACTTAGAGATATAGCCCAGCTTCTTTTTCTTTTCTATCACTCGTTTCTATGTGAATAAGTAGGAAGATTGGGGTGGATGTATTTCCCTCCCTTCCTTCCTTCTTTCCTCCCCCTCTCCCTCTCTCTCACTTTCCCTTTCTCCCTTTCCCCTTCTTTCTTTCTCTTTTCTTTTCTTTCTTCTCTCTCTCCCTCCTTTCTTCTTTTCTTCTTTCTTTCATTTATTCAAACATTTATTATACATATAACTCACATCAGGAAATGAGTCAGGCCCCAGAGAATGAAAGGGGAATGGATCTGATAACACAGTCTGGAAGCTTGAGTTCTTCACTGTTAATGTAGAAGGTGGGAAATGGACAAATACAGTTAAATAAATATCCTTTGTTAAAGGATAGAGGGGAACAAATATTTATCTCTACTTGGAAGGGCAGAAAAGACTTCACAGAAGACCTGATATTTGATGTAAATCTGGAGGAAGTTCACACAAGGACAAAACCTGGAGGGTTGGGCATCCCAGGTGGATGAAACAATCAATAGCAAGATGTAGAAAAATAAAAGACTGTGGTCTATGCACAGAGGCACAAGTAGTGCTCTACCATCCTGGCTCACCCTAGGTTTGAAGCAGGGAGTGTGGCTTCATTTGGCCTCCACTCCAAGTCTTGTGGTGTGGTTTCATACCAGCTGCATTCTCTATTAAACTGATCTCAGACTTGACTCAGCCTGGTTATCACACCCTTTCATTGTGACCACAGTTGACCTTGTACCCAAAGTCACAGCCTTTTCCATGGCATGTTTGCCCTCTGCTCAAGGGCTTTGTGCTTTATTTTTTTTTGCAACTTAATGCTTTCTATAGTTCAAATTCAAGAAATGGAATACTTCTTTAATCCTTATTTCAGGATCTATGTATCAGTAACTTCTATGCAAGCACCAGTTTTCTGCTTTGTTCTTGCTTGTTCCTAACAGAAGATATAGTGCAACTTTCCTGAGCCTATAATAATGGTGAAAACTTTAATCTCTTTGGACAACACCCTGATGAAAACAGCATGCTTGTCTGTGCTTACTGCTCCCTAGCCACAGATGACTGTTAATCATGTAAAAATATCTGGCTTTCTAAAGTTATTATTTTTCTTTTTTAGTGAATGATAGTTTTGTTACTCACACTGAAGAAAAAAATAATTGCAATAAATCACTGACTCTGGTTCAGAATAATCACTGATAGTAAATAGTAATGATCCCTTAAAATGTTATCATTAGTGCTTTTATAGATGAGTTTACTAGAACCTCAGAGGTTCTCTATGATACTCCAGGCCACTGACCATGAAATCATTCATCAACTTGTCTTGGCCTGTTGCAAAATAGTCCCAAATTAATCAACTTTAAAGCAGTGCTATTTTAACAACAATGAGGGAGTGCAAATTAAATACATATTTTAATAACAAGTGTCTGAATACACTCATAGAAAATGAAAAAAAAAAGCATTTTCAAAAAAAAAAGCATTTTCGTATTTTCCCCATTCATCTTGTTTTCAGCCTTTCAGATGAGACAGTAGGTAAAACCTTGTAAAACTTCTGATTCTAAAACTTTGAGCATATCATATAAATTGCCTGAGGGGATTTTCTACTGTCATTTAGAGGAGATTATCAAAATGGCTTTTGCACTGGGATGGTTCAAGTTTGTTGCTGCCTAAGAATAGGCAATAAGTTCCCTGGGACTCTAGATGTTCCATTCTATAGACTATTACTTTCAGTTTAATTTACAGGCTTCCTTATAAGAAATAAAAATTTTCTCTTTTCTTTGTATGCTCTTGAAAGTTTCTTTAACATTTTTACAACTGATATAATTATATCTGTGACTCATTTTTCTTGTAAGAGAGCTTTGGTTTCTCCATAAAATGTACCCAATAGCCCTCTTTTGCATGAGGCTACCTTGGTTGTTGATGTACCAAAAGCCTTAGGCTCTGAAATCAGCCTCACCTCTCACCTTCCGGATGCCCCCTGCCAGTGTCTCCATCTATCTTTTATTGCTGTTTAGAGGATTAAACGTAATAACGCATATAAAGTGTATAACACCACACCAGGCACAATAGATATTAATTAGTTACAGTAACAATAAGAAGTAAAATTAAAAGGGCTTTCTTTGAAAGTAAAAAATATTCTGAAATGATGACATATCTGAAGACAAAGGACAAGAAAAAAGAGAGGAATAACTGTCTTATTGTAGTTATGGCATGATTTATTTTTTATTTACTCAAAATTTATGCCTTAGAAATTTATACATATTATGATAATTTCTTTCTAATTATCCTTAAAAGTTAACCCAGAACTGTCAGTGAGTGATGAACTGAAATGAAAAAGATTTAGTTCAAATTGCCACCCTAAGAGGTAAGGTTTTTTTTTTTTTCAGTTATTGCAATCAAACATTTTTCTCCATTCATTTAAAAATATGTTTATATATTGAATTCCACACATGAAAACAATTGGCAAGTATCTATTTATTTTATTGTAGGAAATGTTATTATACTTAATAAATGTTTGTTTTAAAATCAATTCTGGTAATGACTACTAATAAATGTTTAGGGTAGCAATGGATTAAGTATAGCAAAGTTATTTAAACTTCAACAACTCATCAGGGAGTAAATAATGGTATCGGATACAAAATATGAATATACCATATATAAGGCTGTTTAGCAACAGATAAACACTATTTAGTACTCATTGACATATATTAAAGATTTCATAGGATGAAAACTCATACTAATTTTAGAAACCTGAAATCTAGAATCGCTTAGTCCATATTCATCCATTAAAAATATCACATTATTCACCTGGAAAAAATGACTGACACAGGAGAAAGATCATGGAATAGGATTTTAAGGAAAACATCTATTAAATGTTATGTATATTTTAAAGTATTAAATATTCTGTTCATATTGAATTTTATACAACTGAATTAATACAAGAAACAGAGACCTACTACAAACTTGCTTAAGCAAAAGATAATTTACTGAATACAGGGATGTGTTATGTCACCTCCCAACAAGAAAAAGCCTAGGACCAGACGGCTTCACAGGTGAATCTACCAATCATTCTAAAATAATTAATTCCAATCCTGCTCAAACTCTTCCAAAAATTAGAGAGGAGGGAACACTACCTAACTCATTCAGTAAGGCCAAAATCACCCTAAAGCTAAAGTCAGATAAAGATATGACAAGAAAAGAAAACTATAGACCGATTTCTCTTATGAATATAGATGCAAAAATCCTCAACAAAATAATTGCAAATCAAATCTAACAGTATCTTAAAATAATGATACACCATGATCAAGTGGGTTTTATCTCAGGTATGCATGGGTGGTTGAACATTTAAAATCAATGTTGATTTGAAATCAACAAAATGAAGGGGAAAAAAAACCCCACATACATGATCACCTCAATTGATTCAGAAGAGGCACTTGACAAAATGCAGCCTCCTTTCTGAATAAAAACACCTAGAAAAATAAGATTAAAAGGAAAGTTTCTCACCATAATAAAGGACATAGATGATAAGCCCACCGCTAACATCATACTCAATGGTAAAAAACTGGAAGCTTTCCCTCTAAGATTCAGAACAAGATAAGGATACTCACTGTCACCACTATTACTCAACACTGTCCTGGAAATTCTAGCCAGAGGATTAAGCAACAAAAAGAAATATAAGGCATACACATTAGAAAGGAAGAAGTAAATTTTTCACTAATTGCAGATGACATGATCCTATATATAGAAAGTCCCAAAAAATCCACAACAAAGCTACTAAAACAAATAAACAACAAATTTAGCAAAGTGGTAGGATACAAGGTCATCCAAAATACACCAGTAATGAGCAAGCTAAGGGGGAAATCAAGAAAAAAATTCGATTTACTAGCAGCTAAAAGAATCAAATAACTAGGAATAAACTTTTTAAAACAAGGATGTAAAGGACTTGTACACAGAAAACCACAAAACATTGTTAAAAGAAATCAAAGATGCCCTAAACAAGTGGAAGGACATTTTACGTTCATGGATTGGAATACAAAATATCATGAAGGTGTCAATTCTACCCAAAATGATTTACAGACTCTCAAAAAAATAAAACAGCCTACTTTGCACAAGTGGAAAAGCCAATCATCGAGTTTATTTGGAAGGTAAGGAGTCTTGAATAGCCAAAAATATTGTGAAAAAGAAGAAGAAAGTTTGAGGACTCACACTTTCTGGTTTTAAAGCACATTATAAAAGCTATAGTGATTAAAACAGCATACTCTGTCACAAGAATGGATATATTGACCTTGTTCAGAGAGCAGAAATAGATCTTCATACCCATGGCAATTGATTTTGAAAAGGCTGCCAAGTCCACAATCAGGAAAGAATAGTCTCTTCAACAAATTATGCTGTGAGAACTGGGTATCCACATACAAAAGAGTGAAAGGACCCCTACCTCACACCATGTACAAAATTTAACTCAAAATGGATCAAAGACCTAAATATAAGTGTCAGTACTATACAATGCCAAAAATAGAAAATGTAGGGAAGCATCTTCAGGACCTTATATTAGGCAGTGGTTTCTTAGACTTTTCACCCAAAGCAGAAGCAACAAAAGAAAACATGGTTAAATGGAACTTCCTCAAAACTAAAAACTTCTGTCCATCAAAGTACTTCTTCAAGAAAATGAAAGTCAACCTATTCAGTGGGATAAAATACTTGGAAACCACATACCCAATAACGGTTTTATAACCAAAATATATAAAGATATCCTACAACTCAACAATAAAAAGACAAACAACCTAAATAAAAATTGGGCAAAAGACTTTAACAGACATTTCTCCAAAGAGGACATACAAATGGCTGAAAGGCACATAAAAAGATACTCAACATCAATAGCTGTGAGGGAATGCAAATCAAAACCACAATGAGATATCATTCATACCCACTAGAGGCCACTATTAAAAAACAGTAAATTACGAGTGTTGGGAATAATGTGGACAAACAGGAATATTCATTCACTGCTGGTAGGAATATAAAATGGTGCAGCTGCTGTGGAAGACAGTTTGGCAGTTCCTCAGAAAGCTAAATATAGGATTATAATATGACCCAACAATCCCATATTAGCTATACACCCAGAAGAATTGAATGCAGAATGCTAATAGATATTTGCACACTGATATTCATAGCAGCATTATTCACAATTTCCAAAAGATGGAAGCAGTCCAAGCGTCTATCAACAATGAAAGGGCAAATAAAAGGTGGTTATACATATGATGGAATATTATTCAGCTATAAAGGACTTGTACACAGAAAAATACAAAAGATTGTTAAAAGCACTCCACAACATGGATGGACCTTGAGGACATGCTTAGTGAAGAAAGTCAGACCCAAAAGGACAAATATTATTGTGTGATCTCACTAATGTGAAATAATTATAGTAAGCAAACTCATAGAGTTAGAATTTAGATTATAAATTTCCAAGGGATAGAATGGGAGTAGAAAATGGAAAGCTAATGCTTTC
This sequence comes from Tamandua tetradactyla, assembly GCF_023851605.1. Lineage (NCBI taxonomy): Eukaryota > Metazoa > Chordata > Mammalia > Pilosa > Myrmecophagidae > Tamandua > Tamandua tetradactyla. The sequence continues at coordinate 191,888,100 of NC_135327.1, read as the reverse complement.
ATTTGTATAGAATTTCTCTTTAGGTTGATTATAAAGGTTTGGAAATGGATGATGTTGATGGTAGCACATTATTGTGAGTGTAATTAACAGCACTGATTTATGTATGTGAATATGGTTGAAAGCAGAAGTTCTGAATCATGTATGTCACTAGAATGAAAGTGGGAAGATAAAACGTGGGACTGTATAATAGAGGGTATCCTGTTGTGGACAATGGACTGTGGTTAATAGAACAGGTATAAAAATGTACTGTCATGAATTGTAACAAACACATGACACTAATACATGGTGTTAATAATAGGATGGTATAAGGGAAAAATACACCTACTATAAACTATGGACTATAGTTAATAGTATCATTTTAATATTCTTTCATTAAATGTAACAAAGGTACCACACTAATGCAAAGTGTCAGCAACAGGGGGGTATATAGAAACGTTGTAATTTTCTATGATTTTTCTATAAATTTATGCCCTAATTAAAAAATAACTTAAAAAAACATTATGCTAAGTTAAAGAATCCAGACACAAAACACACATATTGTATGATTCCATTTATATAAAATGTAAATAGGAATAAATAAAGAGAGACAGCTTGGTGTTAAAGCAGGGCTGGGGAACGATAGAAGAATTGAGAGGTGACTGCCAAGGAATATGTGGTTTTTCTTTCTAGAATAATAAAAACGTTTTAAAATTGATTGTGGTGATGAATGCACAACTTTGAATTTCCTAAAAGCCATTGGTTGTACATTTGGATGGATTGCTTTTTAAAAAGAAAAAAGGGGGAAAAAGTTTATTAATTCATTGAAGTACTTGAAAAGTCCAGGGTTAGGAGTAAGACTGGTAATCGGCACAGAATGAGGCAGGAACCCAAATAATGTCAACCAATCAGACTCCCAGTCTTCCTCTTCCTCGTCCCTTTACTTTGATTGTATTTTCATTGCTAAACAGGATCCCTCCCAGGCTGACACAATCGGACACCTGCACAGTTCGGCATAAATCAGATTCAGGGTTTGTAGCAGGGAGCCCCTTTCCCTTGACTCCAAAAAAAAGTCGTTGGAAAAACTGATTGGCTCTGCTTGGGCCACAATCTTGTGAAAATAGCCAGTTACTTTATACATTTGGCTCCGGGAGGGACTAAAGCCATGGGATAGAATACCCGTTTCCAAAAGGAAAAAAATAAAAAAGAGTGGTAAACAAAGACCAAATAACTTTTACATTACTTTGGAGTAAATGTATCAAAAGTCTCATTCTGTCCTATCTCTGTTTCAAAACCAAAATTGAATTAAATTGAGTTAAAATGATATTACATTGGCATCATCTTCTGAACACATTCTTTGGGTATTTTCCTGCAGTTTAGTTAACCCTGGGCAGCACAACATTAAAGACACACTACAGATATTATATATTACCAGGGTGACCAGGGTCTTAATTTGCCTGGGACAGTTTTGGTTTACAACTGCTGTCCCAGCATAATTATTAATAGTACTTCCTTTCTTAAAATGTCCTGGCTTGGATGATAACCCTAAATACTAGCCTTTGCATGTGACAGTGACTCTAAATGACTATGATATGTTGGCTTTTTGGCATTATCAGGAATGTCCTGTTCTGGATAAAGTAAATTTCTTAAATAACTTGAGGGCAATGTCTTAATGGCAAGTGCATAATATTTCAATTGTTTTTCGTGATAGCTTTCACAACTGATTGTATATTTTTCTGCTTCCTTAACAGGGGATACTCACAATAATTTAACTTTTTCTTGCTCACTCAGCATCATCATACATTATACCTCATGCAAATAACGTGAGGTCCTTAACTGAGTAGATGTTTGTCCCACAATTTACCCTTGAGCTTGCTTTCTTTTCAAAAGAACTTGGATGAGTTTTCATTTGGGCCATTTTCCTTTTTTATCTAAGGTGATGATTGAATGCTATTCAGTGGCTTTGTGATAAAGATAATATAACAAAACTAGCTTTATGCAAAGTAATTTACAAGTTAAAGGTTGTAAGTAGCCTTCTCCCAAGTGCTAATTATAACTTTTAAAAGAATTTCTGTGTTACATTTACTAGCATTCAAAGCATTCATCATCATTTATACAGTGGAACTAGGGCAACATTTTGTTAATTTATATTCTCTTTTCTATCTCACCTACACCATTATTGTTTTAGCCATATAAACAGCATGATCAAAACCAACATCAAACAATTAGGTAGCACATTTTTACATAACCTTAATTTGAAATATTTTTAACTAGGCGATCTTTATCAGTGAGTCTGGATGGCATAGTACAAAGATAAACTAATAGTGTATTTAATCCACCAATATTTTTCTACACCTAACCTTTTGAAGTTACCTATGTTCATTTTTCAGGTTAATACAACTTTCTGGTTCAGCCTGTCCTTTACCTTTCACTAGGAAATATGAGGGATCCATATCATAGCTAATGTCAATCTGGGAATCCAGGCTATGGTGGGGAAGATAAGACCAGGAAGGGTTGAAAATGCCTAAGAGAACAAAAAGCCATTTAGTATATGCTCCCAGCTATAAAATCTGGAAGCAAAATTAGACATCTAGCTCAGAAAATGTCAGAGCTATGCAGCAGGAGGAGCAAGCTGACTAAACCAGAGGGCCGGTGAGGCCCCTAAAGGCCAGTGAGGCCCCTAAGGGCAGCTGTTCCACAGGGATGCAGGAACCCTATGCAGTTAGAAGATGGGCTCTAGTGGCTGTGGACTGTGAAAATTACCTATAGCAAGATAATTTGGGAATAAATTGAGATAGAGATTCCAGAGCAAGAGAAAAAATAAGGGACATCGGTTTTGAAGCCAAAGTCCAAAGTCAAGTCACAGAAAGCAGGCAGGACCCTAGTTGCCAGATAAGAGACGTAAGGGTGAAACTGAGTCATCCTGGCTCAAGTTGTTTTGACTAAGTGCTAGGATTGATCCCAGAGGCTGGAATCAGACAGAACTTGTCTATAAGATGAAATACAGGATAGGAGGAAGGGAGGATAGACTCTAGCTACCCCCTTTAGGGTTTATTTTGAGGCTATGCTCAGTATATTCTATTGAACTAAACGTACTCCCCCTGCCCCCACACCACCAGCTGCTCTGTGTTGGGTAGTGAGAGGGAAGAGTGAAGTGTTCAGCTGTCCCTCTACAGTCATGCCCCAGGAAACTATTGAAGTGAGAAGGGCTTGGCTTGCCCTTTTAGTAAATGTCTTTTTGACCTCCTTTTCCAGTCTGTAGAGCTTTCTCTATGTGATAAGTCTTCAGAGAAACACAGTGTTAACCTTAGAAGCTACTGACACCTTTAATGGCTCTTTGACTCCCCAGACAGCAGAGCTATTCTATCTTTGCCCTGTTCTCTTCCACACTGTCAGAATGTGTGCCTGCCACAATGCTGTCATAACCTCTACTGCCATTTCTGCCTCAGAAAAGAGAAGAAAAATGATTGAGCAGATTACTATATTCTTCTCTCCTCATTTCTCCCAATCCCACAGGTATTACCACCAAAGAGGTTGCATTTCATTAGCACAGCTGTTCAATAAGAATACTCCATTCATCTAGTTAGCAAACCGACTGATCATAGCTGTAATCCTTCAGTGCTCATTTCTTCCCAGTTGTTTTCCTCATCATTGGCTGCTCTGGTGCTGCTCTTTTACTCTTTACTTAAAAATACTTTGGGGATGCTAGAAGTTTCCCAGAATCTTAGTCATGTCTGCAAATAACTGTCAGTGAACACAATAGATCTTTAGTGGAAATGCTCTGCCTAGGAAATTCCAAAAACAGCCTGGCTAGAAAAACAAAATCTATCATCATCCTCCCTCTCTTCCTCTTTCCCTTCCTCTCTTTCTACCTGAGATAGGTTGAATTATGCATCCCAACCAAGGTATGGTCTTAATTTTAATTCATATCCCTGTGGATATGGACCATTGTAAACAGGGCCTTTTTGAAGATGCTATAGTTAACTAGGATGGGCCATAATATGTATTACTGGAGGCTTTATAAAGAGACCTAGGAAGTCACAAAACCAAGAAAGAAGAGGACATCACTATGTGAAGATGGGAAGCAGAGATGCAAGTCAAGGAACCCAAAGGATTGCCAACAGTCAGTTACAGTTTAAAACAGACTCTGGGAGCAATAAAAAAGCTTGCTAATGTCTTCATTTTCAATTCCTTATGGCTTTAAAGCCATGAACCAATAAATTCCTCTTGTTTCAGCCAAAACCATTTTGTGGTATTTTGATGAAACTCAGGAAAACTAAGGCACTCCCTTCCTTCTTTCTTTCCTTCCTTCCTTCCTCCCTCCCTCCCTGTGTTTTAAGAGCTACATATTCATCTTAATTTCAATATAATCAATACTATAATTCAATAATTATTTATTCAGTGCATACTATGGTCCAGAACCATTCTAGGTGCTGATGACATAGCAATAAAAAAGATATCTGGAAATGGCTGATTAGCCTCTATCTCCAAATAAGACTTCTTTTCCAGGAACTACATATGAATCTCTAAGTAGAGCTGAGAGCTCCTCCAATAGTTTAAATTAAGTGGGTTCATAACCAAACTCATTGCATTTGCCTTCCAGCAAAATCATAGTATTACTAGCTGTCTCAAAAATTTTCTGTGACCTCACTTAACTTACTCATGAATATAGTCCAATCTATTTTGCTTAATATTCATGTTCCTTTATGATGAACAGCCGTCCTTTGATACTACTGTCAGCTGCTATTAAACACATATATTCCTGGTTCCACCATTGTCATATAATCTGTGCTTCCTAAAGCCTTGCTTATGTTGTTTTAATCGACAAGAATGTCTATTTGTGTATGTGTAAGAAAGAGCAAGAGTTACAGTGAGAGAGAGAGAAAGAGAGCACAAATGAAAGAAGGAGAGAAAGAATAAAAATTTAAAGAGCAAGTAATTCTGTTTACAATTCATTTAGTGAGTATATGTATCAAGTATGAGTGAGTCAAGTATGAAGGAATCCCAAATCCACCACTCCTTTAGTTTATCATGATGCCTTGCGTCTCTCATAATGTGAACATATTACTATACCAAGACTGAGTTTAGCAAGAGCATACATGTATTTTTCATATAACCATGATACATAAGAATAAGCCATCCACTCTATTTGGTGCTCAACTGAAGATTCTGCTATTTGTCCCAATATTAGAAGAAAATCTGACTGTGTAGATTCATTAGATCATCTCTAATTTGGCCTGTGAGAATAACAGTATACTCTGTACTGTGTAGGTAAGTTAGAAGATTTTCAAGTATTTTGATTATACCCAACTTTTGTCTTTAATTTTAGACCTCAATGCGATTTTATGGGTTGAATTGTGTCCTCCAAACAGATATCTTGAAGTCCTAAACTCAGCATCTCAGAATCTGACCTTACTGGGCAATAAGATCATTGCAGATGAACTTAGTGAAGGTAAAGTTATACTGGATTAGGGTAGGCCCTTAATCTAATATGACTGTCTTTATAAGAAGAGAAAAGTCAGAGTTAGACACAGCTAGGAAAAAAAAAATGGCCATATGAAGACAGAGGCAGAGATTGAAGTTATGCTGCCACAAGCCATAGACTGCCTGGAACCATCAGAAGTTGTGAAAAACAGGAAAGGATTCTTCCTCTAGAGCCTTTGGAGAGAGTGTGGCCCTACCGACATCTTGATTTTTGACTTCTATCCTCCAGAAACATCAGATAATTTTCTGCTCTTTTAAGTCACTTAGTTTATGGTAATTTGTTATGACAGCTTGGGTAACTATTACACCTAGTAAGATACAACTGATGGTATTCTAATTATTATATCTCCCCTACTAGGTTATAACCTCCTTGAGTACAGGATCCAGGATCCTGACCACCTGGTATGGGCCTGACACAGAATTGGGGTTTGTTACCTGTTTTAGTTTCCTGGCTGCTAAAACAAATAACACATAATAAGTTGGAATTTATTGGCTCTCGGTTTTGAGGCTAGGAAAAGTACAAAATCAAGACGTCCTCGAGGTGATGCTTTCTCCCGGAAGACTACGGCTTTATGGGGCTGGCTGTGATCCTTGGACATTGGCCTCTCTATCACATGGTGATGCACAGGGCAGCCTCTTCTGGCTTCTCCTTTTTCTTCAGGTTCTGCTGACTTTCAGCTTCTGACTACTCCCTGGCCTTCTGTCTGAGTGTCTAAATTTCATTCCATTTATAAAGGACTCTAGTAACAGGATTAAGACCCAACCTGATTGAGTTGGGCCAAAGGGTAACTGAAGTCACCTGATCAAAAGGTCCCATTTAAAATGGGGCCTCATGCACAGAGATGGATTAAATTTAAAAACCTGGCTTTTCAGGGTGCATAGCTCCAAATCACCACCACACCTAATGGTTGGATGAAGGAATGACAGGTACTTAAAACGGTGACTGCATGGGAAAATGCCCAGCAATAGGCAATTTGTGGGTCTGGAAGACAAAGATGTCCTTTATCTCTCCATATGGTTTCTGTTGTGAAGAAAGCTTCTAAAGCCTGACTCTATACAAAACAGAATTTGAATAACATTTTTAGAAATTTAGGCTCTAGGGAAAGGGAACTCTATGTGCCTGAGGTCAGGTAAAGGAGAGCAGGAAAAGGAAAACAAATGACAAGGCTTAACAAAGGAATATAGGCTCTACCCTATGCCGTGAATGGAAAATATTTTATTTGCGCCTACTTGTAAAGTTAAATTATGCACAGAAAACTTACGCACAGAAAAATATTACATAATTTTTGGAACAAATTTAGAATGTTTCTAATACGTATTTTAGGAGGCAGGACATTTATCCTTATCTACAATTTTGAATAATTTTTATAATCAAAGCATTAATAATCTTATGTTGGTATTTTCAAGGCACCATGCAGTTTTTCTTTCTTTCTTTTATTTTTTTTTATGATCCTGAATGATTAATTTCATCCTTTAGGAGTCTAGTGAAGAGTTAATCTAAGCCATATAGCATTCTAGCAGCTAGAATCCATAATACATTTTTTTTTTGCTCACTAGTTATCTTTGTTGAATAACCTCATAAGAATATAGGCATCATAAAAATCTCAATTCAAATATCCTTTGGCTTACCACAATTTGTAATTATTTTAGTTGGATTTGTCTCCTTGGCTTTTTCCTATGAATCTTTAAAAAAAGGTCTGAATTGCAGGAGCAGCTACCAGGATAGTCTTATTCCCTACTTTATCCCTAGAATTTAGGATAATACTCTCCACAGCATAGGGGTCCAAAAACAACATATTGAATGCATGGATTAATAGACTAAATACTACCTGAGTCAGCTGATTTGAGTTCAACAAAGAGGTTACCTAGAGATTCAGTCTCAAAGGACTTTACCATCCTAAGAACCAGAGGGCTAGAAGACATTACCTATACGAGTTGACATGAAACATGAAGAGCTGTGGAAATCAGTCAAAATGACTTATGAATTTTGCTACAAACAAGACAGTGTAACTCAGGTACAAATATTAAATATTATAAAATTGACATGGTTTTTATTCAATTATTTCTCATACTTGAATGATGTATCTTCTTGTACTCTCAACAGCTAAGTGTATATGAAGATATTGAAGTGTTAGCATAGAGAGATGTTGAAGTTGGTGGAAGACCCAGCAAAAATCTCAAGACAGAAGCTTAAAGGGGAAAAGGAGAGCAGGTAAAGGAAATTATTTCCATAATTCCTTTGATTTATGGAAAGTAGCTAGTCATAAAGTCTGAGAGAAAGCTCTTTTTCCTTAGTGAAGCCCTAATTTTATCATTATAGCGACAGAAAATGTCAGATAGTGATTTTTTTTTAAGGTTTGTGTATACACTGTATAAGTGCATTACAAACAAGTCATCACGTGGTGAACAGCATTGCTGTGGGGTAAACTGGGTCTTCCAAAAGATACAATGAAGTCCTACCCCCCAGTACCAGTGAATGGGATTTTATTTAGAAATAAGGTCTTTGCAGATGTAATCAAGTTAAGATGGGATCATACCTGATTAGAGTGGGCTCATTAAATCTAATATGACTGATGTCTTAATAAGATGAGAAAATCTGGACATAGAAATGGAGATATACAGAGAGACGATGGTCATGTGGAGTTGGAGGCAGAGACTGGAGTTGTGTTGCCAGCAGCCATAGAACACCTGGGTCTATGAGACGCTGAAAGAGGCCAAGAAGGATTTTTCCTCACAGCCTTTGGAGGGAGCATGGCCCTGGGGACACCTTGATCTTGGATTTCTAGCCTCTAGAACTGTGAGATGATAAATTTCTGTTGTGTTAAGCCACCCAGATTGTGGCAATTTGTTACAGCAGCTCTAGGAATTTAATGCTAGTATATTCCTTATAAAATAAAAGTCACAGTATAATAACATTTGCTATGGGGATGGGTCTTGGGAAGGAAAGCATTTGCAGTTTGTTTATAACTCATCTTATTTCCCTTGTGGGTGCCCCAAAATGGGAGAGAGATGAAACAAAGAGAGAACAAACAGAGGGAGAGGGGGAGGGGGAGGGAGAGGGGGAGGGGGAGGGGAGAGGGGAGAGGGGAGAGGGGAGAGGGGAGAGGGGAGAGGGGAGAGGGCCAGTAAAACCTCTTCGTAAACATGCTAATCAGACTTCTTGATAGTATTTAGTAGCTGAAAGATAATGAATCTTCTCTGTGGAATCCTTTTAGAAGGCTATATCTAGCCTGTCTAGGTTTTTTTTTATATCAAACAAATAAGGAATTTATAGATATATAAGATATGGTCCATTGGAAAACATTAGGTTAGCTATATAATCATCAACGTATCAAATGGAATTGTTTCATGACCAAAATAACTTCCTTTGTGTAAGTGATGACATGCATGTATCACTTAGAGATCTCATATTAAATCCGTACTAATATGGCAAAGCAGGGCCCCAGTGGTTGCACTGGTAGTCTCTGACATTTCTGTTCATCACTTTTATTCTAATTATTAGTAAAGTTTGATCTTTGGTAAGATCTCTGAATCTTGTGAGCCTGATTTGACAATCTGACCTTGTGTTCTCCCAGCTCTGAAAATAATTTCACTGAATAATTGCCAATTTGCTAAACAGCAAATGGATTTGTATAGAAAATAAATTAAATACTTCCCCTACAATGGTAGGCTATAGGAAGTCATTTCAGTGAACATTGGATCATCAGTAATCCCTTTATTTTCTTCAGAATCCTCTAAGGTTTCTCTCATTCTTAAAAATCTGCCCCCAGATTAACTATTTTATGGGGTTAAGAAAACCTCGATAAGTCTAGACAAACAGGCTGTAGGAACTATGGGTATTTAAAATGGATTACTATATTTACCTTGAACAAAATTTCTCTTCCAAAAATCATATCATGTCTATTAGTAAAAACAAAAGCTAATCAAGGAGCAAAGTCACAGTCTACTAATAGAAAGCTTATGTGTAGGAGGAAAGATTGAACTGTCCTTAGGAATATTAAGTGGATGTAAATATGGAAAAAAAAAACTTTTACTTTTTCCTCAAGACTTCATGAATAGTTTATTATCTGAAAAACTCAATGAATAAGGTACTGAAAATATCTTATTTTCCTTGATAAGTGGAACTCTTTGGAAGCTAAGAAGAATTTCTTTCTTAGGAAGGAAATCTAATGAAAAAGAAAAGCATTATCCTCCAGAGTTAGTGACCCTAAAGCAAATGCCTGTGGTTGCTAGAAGTAAAATATTTAAGTAACTTCTGAAAACCAACACCCTTGCCACGATCCTGTGCCGCCCCACCCCACCTGCTAAACCCCAATTCAACTGCTAAAGCTGAACTGGCCTCAGACAGGATATGAGGTTCTTCTTTGAAGTTCAGATCAGAAACTAAGCTACAGGCTAGAATGGAAGGGGAGAGAAAGCCACTGCCTGGCAAGTGGGATCCCTTGGACTTCCTGAAACTAGAGAAAAGAGAGGAACATTATCAGTAATCTTCTAGGAGATAATTTTTTCACTGAGATAAGAAAAAAAGTTATCGGATGTCCCAATTTTCCAAGAAACCAACTTGAGCTGCTGTTAAGAGAATTACATTTCCTCATCAGGACTATATTTTGCCTTTGTAGCAGTTTTGTAATCAGATTTTGAACCTTAAAAACTGTGTTTCCAGAAATCTTATGCAGAAGAATTTTGTTCCTTATCCACATTTGATTTAAGTTTCAATCGTAATTTGTTATATGTAAAGAAGTTACAAGAGATAGGCACATAAAGTTTCTTCTTTAATGACAGTTTTCCTCTTCCACAATTATATTTAGCTAATCTATCTTTCTACAGATACAGGTTAATTTTTTTATTGGAACCTTCTTGTACAATGCTAAATATGCTCCCCATATTTATATCCAAGAATAGGTGGATAGAAGACAATTCCAATATTGTATCCATGCATCTTGTCAACTTCTACATCTTATAAAAGAATTGTATTGCTGCATATTAGCAAGTTGGCTTTCGATTGCTTACAACATTTATGTGACTGGACCCAAGCTTTGGTTTACCAAGATTAATTATTATTAAAAGTTAGGCTCAGATTTTTGTCTGAAGCTTGAAGGAATCTACTATGAAGAATATCTAGAAGTCCAAGAATTAATTAAGAGAAAAACAAGAATAAAAAATTTAATTTAAAAATGTTGAAAGAACAACAATGTGCATTATTATTTTGTATTCATTTATGCATTGATTTTCTGTCATATTTATATTGAGAGGGGTCAGGAGTTAAGGTGCCAATCACACCTGTGAGATTTCAAACAACTCTTTCAGAAGTGATCGACAAACTCCAGTTATTATTGAAATGACTTGGAGAAGCTTCAGGAAAGGTAGAGCTCCATCAGTCTTTGAACCACCAAACATGTAAATCCTTCTGCTTTAAAATGTGTTTCCTTGGATAATTTAAGGAAATGATTTATACAGAAATAAGCACCCTTTAAAAGGGAAAAAGGAAGGAAGGAGGGAGGGAAGAGGAGGGGGAGGAATAAACGCAACCTGGCATGAAAAGTCTTTGCAAGCAAGGAGTCAGAACTGGAAGAGAAAAGGAACAATTTGTACAGAGGCTTGGTGACTGACTGTCCCAAAGCAGGTGCCTTAATTCCAAGTTACCTGACAGTTTGCAAAGGGTGGGCAGAAGGTCCCCAATGTTCCCTTTCTTAGATACATTCTTAAATATTAAAAGGGGAAAGGTTGACAGATTACTTTACTAGTCTGAGGTTATTCAGCCGAGACATAAGGTAACTTATTTTCATGCCATGACCATCTGACTATTTAAACAATTGCCTTCCTCCCTTCAGTCTAATAGATAGAATTATTTGAATAGTCTGGAACTTTAAAATTCTCTAGCTAATTCTGATGAATTCGCTGAAGGGATGGTGTCAAAGAGACTTCAATCCAGAATCTAATCCACATTTCGTTTACTTCCTAGATGGAAACTGATGAACTAAAAACTAAGCGGCAGGCCTCACGTACACCAGCTGTGGGAAGACCAAAATGATCCAACATGAAATGCTCATGCAGTTCTCATGAAGGGAGGAAACTGAGTAACAACAAAATAGCTTGAGTCATGACAACAGGCTGGAAAGACTCCTTAGGACAGGTCAGTCTGCTGTCAACATTTGATCACCCTCTTCAAAAACAGAGATATTCAGTTGATTTAAACAACATATTTATATGGAATATAGAATAGGGACTGAGACCTTGTTTATAGGTTAATGTAATATCCTGATATACCCAAGAGTTTCCTGGGAAGAAAATAAAAATGTATTTGCAAAGTCCCTTAAGAGATTGGGGAAAAATGTGGAAAATATTAAGCTTTCTTACCTCAGGAGTCCTACTATTCCTGCACGCATCAGGCACTCCCAGTTTAAAAAGTCAAGCCCTCAATCTTAGGGCTCATCCTTAGAACATTTCTGTAATAGTGAAGCTAAGCCTGCTTGTAATTATGCCCAAGAGTAACCCACAGAGAACCTCTGTTGTTGCTCAGATGTGGCCTTGCTCTCTAAGCCAACTCTGCAGATAAACTCACTGCACTCCCCACTATGTGGGACATGACTCCTGGGGTATAACTTTCCTTGGCAATGTGGGACATGACTCCTGGAGATGAGCTGGGCCCTGGCATTGTGGGATTGAGAATACCTTCTTGACCAAAAGGTGGAAAAGAAATGGAACAAAATAAAGTTTCAGTGGCTAAGAGATTTCAAGTAGAGTTGGGAAGTCATTCTGGAGGTTATTCTTATGCATTATACAGATATTCCATTTTAGTTTCTAGTGTATTAGAATAGCAAGAAGGAATACTTGAAACTGTTGAACTGTAATCCAGTAGACTTGATTCTTGATGATGACTGTATAACTATATAGCTTTTATCATGTGACCATGTGATTGTGAAAGCCTTCTGACTGACACTCCTTTTATCTAAAGTATGGTTAGATGAGTAATAAAACATAGACATAAATAAATAAATGGGGCAGATAAGGGATATGGGATGTTTTGGGTATTCTTTCTTATTTTTATTTATTTAACTTTTTGAGTAATGAAAATATTCTAAAATTGATTGTGATAATGCACAACTATATGATGATATTGTGAGCCACTGATTGTGCACATTGGATGAATTACATGGTATGTGAGTATACCACAATAAAATTGCATTTAAAAAAGCAGAGACATTGACTTATCTATGAAACTTTGCCTTTCCTGTGCCTAAAGTGTTGCTCTTTCGCAGCATTTGCACCACTTTGATGGACTTGCAAAGGCATTGCTTGTGTATGGAGGTGCACACAGGTTTGTAAATCTAGCTCCTTACATAGAGCTTGTGTATATAGGGAGCTGGACTTTTGAATCAGACTTGAGTTTGAATTCTGGCTCTATAATTAACAGTCCCATGACCTTGGGTAGGTTAATAAACTCTTTGAACTTCAGCTTCATTATTAGTTAAATAGGGGAAAACAATGGTAAAATGATAGGTTTGTTGTGGTGATTAATTAAAGGGATTTCTTCAAAAGCAATAAAAACAGTAACTGAAACATAACAGATACTCAATAAATGTACCTGGCTAGAATAACTTCTTTACCTTTCATGAGTGTCAGGATATGGCTCGTTCATCTGTGTATCTATTAACATATAACACTGTAGCTTGTAAGAATTTAATATTTGTAAGCTAAAGGGAATTGAATATGGATATTAGTTCTAAAGATTTTAAATAACAAAATATGAGAAAACCCTACCAATGGTACATTGATATTGTCTATATAGAAAATGAACAGATAAAGAATAATTGGAAAAAAAATGAACACTTAAAAATCCAGTTACTTATGATAATATACAGGTTGTACTCAAATAATTGAGAGAAATGATAAAAAATTCAGTTTTTTTGAATAATTGACTAAAAATTTGGAAAAAATGAAATTAAAGTCAAACTTCACATACTGTACAAATACAACTTTCTGTTGATTTAAGGATATAAGTATGAAAATACGATTACATTAGTATTGGAAGAAAAATAAAAAAGATTTAAAAAATAAATTTGTAATAAGAGAGAACTCTTTAGGAAGAAAATGTAACCAAATTCTGGAAAGCAAAAAATGCAAAGATTTAACAACAAACACTTTAACTTTTGTAGGTGGAAGGACAATATACTGAAAGTTAAAAGAAAAATGACAGGGTGAGAGAATATATTTCCATCACATAACAAATAATCAATATGCCTAATTTGCAAAGAGCTAAAGCAGAATAAAGACACATGATAGAGAACTGAATAGTGGTATATACAGGTCATTCTCATGAAAATCAATACAAAATAATGGCCTATAATCTCATTGGTAACTAAAGAAATGCAAATTAAAACAATACTTTTTTTTTCTGTCAGAGTGGCATTTCAAAAAATAAAAATAGTCTCAAACCACTGTTGGCAGAAAATACATTGACACTATCTTTGGTGACATGCATCTAAATACTAATTGCATTTACCTTATAACTCAGCAATACACTTCTAGGAATCTATCCTTCATAGTAAACACAACCATGGAAACATTCTTTAAGGAAATATATAACAGAGAATTATTTGAAACAGAATATTTTTAGAAGGAATAAAGTATCTGATTGGGATATGTCCATAGGTCTGCATAAATTGTGGTACAGCTGTAAAAGAATAGAAAACATCCAGGACAGGGAAGAAATAAATAGATATGTACTTATCAGGAAAGATAGTGATAGATCATAAATAGATATCGATAGATCAATAAGCAAGCTAGCTACACATATGGATAGACAGATCATAATGTAAAATAAATGTATAAACATACTGTTGAGAAGAAAATGATGGAACGAAAAGCCACCTAGAAATCTGATGGAAGGTTTGTGTTTTTGGAGTAATAAAAACTAGTGATCAGATGGAGTTGCCATGAAGTTAATTTCTATAAAATAATTTCTTGCCTATAGTGATAATAGTCATGTATTAGAAATATTTTTTCCTTCTAGAAGCATCTGTTTAATATTGAGAATTATATATATTTTTAAAATAAGATTTATTTTTAAAAGTTACTGTTCAAGATTAATTTTTAAAATATTATTTTATAAATTTTTAATAAAATTTATAATTTAATTCATAATTTTTCTTCCATATGGAGAAAAATTATATAACCATATATACATAAGTAAACCTAGAATGGTGTCGGTTTGAGATTTAAGAAAAATCAGCAATTTCATACTACACAAACATTTCAGTGTCTCTGCTTTCTTCCATTCTTTCCTCACTTACCCCCTGCCATCAACAGGTTAAAATTAGCCATTCTTTATTACTAAGAATGGTCTAAGTGTACTTCTCTTACATTACAGCATTGTCTTAAATTTACAAGTAGGTAAGCAGAAGTGAGGAGAGAACATTTAGCCTCAGACACGAAATATAAAGAGTTTTTTATTATAAAAATTTAAAAGTTGATAAAACTGAAAAAAATAAAAATTCTCCCTAAATAAAAAGTAACATGGCGGTTCAAAATAACTAAAATAACAATAAAGACCAGTAGTTATACTCTCTCTTCAAACATTAGACCTACTCAAATAAGTCCTTCAACTTGGTACTTTCATAGTATTTCATTTTTTTCCCTAAAAGCATAGAAAATTTACCACAATATGTTTAAATTAATGCTTATGTTACATTTATAATAAATCTTTTTTTTTTTTGTATGCTGTATGGTGGGGTCACATTTCATTCTTTTTCCATGTGAGTATCCCATTATTGCAACACCATTTGTTGAATTTTTTGCTTGCTTGCTTGTTTTTGTTGCTTTGTTTGTTTGTCTGGGAAGTACATGGGCCAGGAATCAAACCTCAGTCTTCTGCATGGCAGGTGAGAATTCTACCATTGAACTACCCTCTCATCCCCTATAATAATAATCTTTTAAATATTTAAATACTGTTAGAATATAACTTTGATCATCTAGGGAATTTTCCATTCTGGCTCAATGAAAAATATCCATATATTTAAATACTCGATTCTTTCCAGTATAAGTCACTTATAGACCTCAGGACATTTTACTTTTTTCTGCGAAAGTGAATGTGACTCTTAACTTCTCTGAACTTCAGTATTAAAAAGTGGTTAGTCATATTATCTTTCCATATTTTGAAAGTTATAAATTTGTCATAATAACTTTCTTTATTCAAGTTGAAACCTTGATCCAGTTTTTATTCAATTACTGTCTTTTTTTCAATATTTCTTTTTTGGCATCTTTGAATTTTTGCAAATAACTTCTTTTAGAGATTTTTTCCTATTCCTTCTCCTTTTCTTAAGGCTGTTAATTCAGCTCTAAATAAATTTCTGAGAATTGTCCAGTAGATTTCAGGATCATAATTCAGCCCTTTAACAAGAACAGTTTTGCTAAGGCCTCATCTCAAAATTTCTTCATTCAGACTCACATTAAAATATTTACCCTTATTCACGAAAGGGTAGCAAAAGAGCACTGATTTCTCCTTTCTGAAGTTGGAACCAGAGTAGTTGGGAAGGTTTTAACTCATTTTGTAAACACATCTTCCCAGTTTCAGTTAGTTCTACTCGGGCTAACTTAACCCACAAAACACCATGTGGCTCATCAGTCAAACATTTCTTAGAAGTAATGTTATTCCAACTATGGTCAGTCCAGTGCTGATGTTCTAGACAAGGTACAGGTGGTCATCTGTCCACTGTGAGATCCACCCCACCACAATGGGTGGCCCTTGGTCCCGGTTGGATGATGGCGGGGGATCATCATAACCCTGCCATGTTACTGGCCTCCAGTTCAGGATTAATTTTTAAATCTGTATTTAATGGTAATGATTCACTCCCTTCTCAGCCTTTCTTCAGGGTCCTTAGATTACAATTAACTTTGGCATTATGACAAAAACATGGACCATTCTAAACTTCACTGTGCAAGAAAAAGGGCTTCATGACGATAAGTGACTTTCTGGTTATCTCTAGTCAAGATACCTACACAATTGGGTTTATTGATAGGTTGCTATTAATTTAATATCAGATTGCTATTAAACTATGTGCATTCCAAACAGAAACCTTGCAAGTACCACTGTCAGTCCCTTAATGAAAACACTTTTTTACCAATAGGGAAAATATAAAGCTAAACTCAATCAATATATTTGCATAACAAGGATTGCCAAAAGAATTTCATACATTTAGACCAGGTCACTTTTAATTGCACACAACGTTTTAGAAGTGCCCATAAACACACCTGTATCTGTGTATTGTATTTCCGAATAAAATTCTTGATCTAGACAGCAACCATCTTTTGAAATTGGATTTTGCTTTTGGGTTTCATCTTCATGAAGTTAATATCATCCAAAGTAATAACACCGTGCTAGAAGCTGTATTTATTTAGCTGCCTCCAAAAGACTTGGGAAGTTAGGAGGAAAAAAAAAAGTGTGTGAAGTGACTCTGAGGCAATTAGCATATCTCCTTCAGGAGACTGGAATATAATATCTTAATGAGGTCCACTAAATCTATTCTCTTCCAATATGGATAAGTAAATACACCAGTAGACCTTTTGCATAATGGATGAGTCCTTGATCAGTAGAATATAATATATCTTAACCAGCTACATAATTTGCAGGACCCACTACAAAGTGAAAACCCAAAGCCCTTTGTTCAAAACTTATTTAGAATTTCAAGATGACAAGAAAGGAGAATTAAAACAAGTACAAGCGCCCTTCTAAAGAATCCCAAAGCCGTGTGTAAATGTGTAGGTTACATGCCCCCGAAGCCAACCATAGTGCCATTGTTGGTTATTAAATTAACTCTGATAAACCATTAACAGCAAAAACAAATAAAATGAAAGCATTTGAAATGTGACAAGACACTAAGGAATATGTACTTTGTATATTGCTCTTCAAATAGACCTCATGTCTGACTCATCTATGGAGATAATGACTAGGAAGCTAATTGCTCCAAGCCATTATACGAAAATCTCCTGGACAGTTCTCATTACTCATGAATTTGATCTGCCACCATCAGTCTATCAGGGGTACTTTTACTGCCTGAGGTCACAACTCCCCAGTACTTCTTTTTTTTTTCTCTTCCATGAACTTCATGTGTAGGCATCTGTTTAGACAATCATCTCTATCATGTAAAGGCCTCTGGGGACACTTCTAAGGGGATGGATAATTGCATAAATAATAAATTAAAGCTAATCTATTGCCTTCCATTGTGTGTCTTTTTCTTGTATGCCTAAACAATGTTCTGATTTTATTTTTAACTCTTTAGATAAAAATGACTAAGTATACCTAGAAAATATAGTCTGAATGGACATATTGCTAAACTTCAGCAACCATTATTTTGCCATTTTTGTTTTATTTATTCCCATCTTTCCTATCAAGTAATTTTATCCCTAAAAAAATCAGTACATACTAAAAAAGAGAACATTTTCTTATATAATACAATGTCATTAGTACTCCTACTAAAATTAATAAAACAATCCCTTATTATCATCTAATACCTAGTCCGTATTCAAATTTCTCCTATTGTTAAAAAATGCCCTTTTATAGTTAGTTTTTTTTAATCGGTATCCACAAATATTTGGTTGTTACATCTCTTTTTTAAAAAAACAAAAGTTCCCTCCCCCTACAGTCTTTATTCCATTGGCTTGTTGAAGACAATTATACTGATTTCTTCCCACGGCTTACTTTGGTACTC
The DNA here is from genome assembly GCF_023851605.1 of Tamandua tetradactyla. Taxonomy (NCBI): domain Eukaryota; kingdom Metazoa; phylum Chordata; class Mammalia; order Pilosa; family Myrmecophagidae; genus Tamandua; species Tamandua tetradactyla. The sequence goes on along the minus strand of NC_135327.1, from coordinate 191,869,933 downwards.
TTTCCATCATATTTTTGGATAACTTGACTTTGATTTGAGTCTCTTTTTTTCCCTCCTAGAATAATTCAGAAGTGGTACTCCATACGTTATATTGCATCATACCAGGAGCAACACAATACCTAGGTAACTCACGTTTAGTAATGCTAAGTAACATCAGTGGAATCAGGTGATATCAGCCTGCTCCTTTAATCGTAAAATTTCACTACTGTTTACCATCTGTTGATGTTTAATCGTAAAATCAGTTATTTCACAAGAGGTTACAAAATTAGGCTTTTCTATTCCTATTATTTTTTTCTGTTTAGAAAAAAAATCATTCATTTCCTAGACTTTTTGTCTAGACTGGAACACATGCCTATTGGAAGAACAAGATAGAAGCTTACTATTTCCCTTTAATTAACAATGCTAAGATAATGAGCTGTGCCATAGTAACTTTTTATGTTCAAGTTGTCTCATCTTTTGCCTAGAGGAGCCTTCTCTAAGCTGGTTTCTGTGTCCCTTAGACATGACCTCATTAGCTTTTGTATTGCATTTAGAGTTCACACACTAGTCTCTAAGGGCACTCACTGCTGCCAGGTTGCTGATGCTTCTGGGCCTTTGCAGGGGTCAGAGACAGACACATGTTTTCATCTGTCTGTCAGAGACAGACAAAAAACAAAAAAAACAAAACCCGTGACTTCGCACTGATTTTACGCTCCCTGTTCTTTTTAAGATTCTCTTTATTTATTCTAACTGATCTACTTTAAATTTACTTTAAAACCTCAGAAAGAATCCCCTTAAAGTTCTAACAACAGAGCAGATAAGACCATTTCTCTTTTGACTCCTAACTCATCGCTTAGTTCAGAACAAACTTATGTTCTACTCTCTGTCACCCAAACCTCAGATTTAGAATCCCTAGACGCTGTCCAGAGAATTTCATGAACCTTCATTTCCCTTGCAAAGTCCTGAATGAATGTTGGAAAGAGACTTCTTTATCCTCCATTACTTAATTATTTTTAGTACTTTTTCAACTTTTATCTTTAAAATATCTGTTTTCTAAATTTCTTTTATTTCAGTGTCCTAAATATATATAGACATGGTGACTAACTCATCAACAGTTCTAATTAGTCTCTCTGTACATTTACATAATTTATTTTAATTGCATCCACCACAACTGAATGGATATAATTCAGTTGGTATATAATTTTTAGTATGGGGGAATGCTTCTACATTTGCTCAGGGCATTAACAGTCATTGCCTTAGAACCAAGATAAATTCCAACTGTTAGTGTCTCAGAAAGAGACTATTTCACACAAACCAACATAGCCACCTGGGAATACGACACTATTCTTAGTGACAGGTCGAGTCTCAGCACTAGTTTCAGTCTATTAGAGAAGCTACCCAAGAAAGACTCTAAGGAATCTGCCTTTGCCTTACTTGATCATGCCAGTCTCTTTCGTTAAGGGGTAATCACCTTTTAAATTCAGTTCAAAATAGAAATGGAGAATTAAAGACTAGAATAGTAAGAATCTTCTACATATAAAGGATTGTTTACCTACAGAACAAGTGTATTCTGATGCTTTAAGATTGTTGTATAACAGAGTGAAAAATATGATCACCTTCATTCAATAAGTACTGCATTTTTCTTAGTAGCCAGAAGAGAAATTGGCCCATGTGAATCAAGCCTGGACAACAGGACACAAGTACAGTGAATTGTGCTTTTATAAAACAGGAGAGAGGTTTTCCTTTATCTATTATTCCACACCATGCCCTCCAACTGTTTGCCATGCCACAAAAACACCAGTCGAGCAAAGCACGATTCAAAATAATGGGGTATTTAAACTCTTTAAATTGGGAGGAAAATCCTGACAGATATTTTGATCCCAGGAAATGTAATATTTATAAAAGGCATGGATCATTATGCTATGATCACATCTGGAATTGTACTGCTCTGAAAAATGACCTTGGTGACCGATTTAATTACATAGCAGCCTGCCACAACTTCAAATATCTACTTTTCAAACCCAGATGGACATTTAGAGTTCATTTTTCCCCCCTCTCATTACTAGAGCTTCTGGATGAATTGCCTGCCTGGTGCAATTATCTAAGGCCCCTTCCTGTACACATCATACACGTGAGAAGACCCCTATTGAACTACACTCCCGGCTGATAGACTGTCGGTTCCATTTTTGCAGAAGAAATAGAAAAAGGGCAAACACTGCCTGCCACAATTAAGCTTGCTCATCTGTCATAACTTGTAGCAAAAGTGTTTCATCTCAATCTTTTCAGACACTATATAACCTACAAAGAAAAAAAACAAGTTTCAAGGAAAATATCTTGAAGATTACCCTTCAGGGGAAAAAAAAAATGCTCCCCTCCTCCACAGGTTTTCTTTGTGTGGAACAAATTACTATACATTCTGAAAACATCCTTTTTTATAAGTCGATAATATATTTCTTCCCTTTAGTTTAAAAAAGAAGTCAGTTCTATATCTGGGTCCAAGAAACATATTCTAAAGGCCATCTTCTGGTCCTGAAAAGACCCATTAAATTAGATAAGTAATTTTGTATTTTCTTGTGTGCGCCACAGCATACCATAATGACTTTCATTAATTAGCAATGGCTCAATGCATCCAGAACTGAGGAATATATATTGTTCATCAGAATATCCTGTTAAGACTGAGGATCTGTCACTTGCAGCAATGTGGAGCCATACATGCACCTAACCTCCTTGGCCTTGACTTTCTAATGTAGACAAATGGCAATAACACTGTCTCGGCAGTTGTGTCAGGATTAAATGAGATCATATAGGTGATCCCCAAACACTGAAGCACTGAAGAAGAGGTATTTCTCCTTGTATTTTCATAAAATAAGGGAAGAAAACTGAATTCATGAAATATCTGGGTTTGGCTCTGCAATTACCTTAAGTCATTTTAAAATTTTGATATCTTTACTCCAGTGTATTCAAGAATCAACACTAAGGGGTCATTCAATGTCGACAGAGTAGTTCTCTGGTAGAATTCTTGCCTACCATGCGGGAGACCCAGGTTCGATTCCCGGTCCATGCACTTTCCCCCCAAAAAACAAGCAAACAAGCAAAACAAACAAATAAACAAACACAACAAAAAGATTCAACAAATGGTGCTGCAATATGGGATATTCACATAGAAAAATAATGAAATGTAACTCCACCATGTGCATACAGAAAAATAAAAAGAATTGACACATACTCAGCAATCACACAGCATAAGACATACCAGCTTGTGTTGAGGACAGTCTGTTTTTATCCTTGCTGGTGATATTGACAATAGCCTCCTATGATTCAATCTCAAAACTTCTGACAACAATTTCCAGTAACTTATGATTAGCTTATGACGGATAGCTAATCACACCGATATCCAAAACCTTGTGAAGTCTCTTTATATTTTAATATGAAGTAACTTCCAAGTCATAGGTTCTATATGCATTTAAAGAATTTCCTTTTATTTTCACTAAATTTGCCTCTTTCCCATTTTAAATGAAAAAGTTAAAAACCTTACTCCCTGCACTCCTTATCCTACACCGAACAAATATATTACCCAACCAAAGAATTTTGAGATTTGGTTAAAACTAACTGATAGCCTTATTCAGAATTAAAAACATACAGTTTCTGTAGGTAACAGGCCCATTTTTTCTAATTTATTCAGAATTAAAAACATATACTTGCTATAAGTAACAGGCCCATTTTTTCAATGCTAATAAATGGTTATTAAGGGATCTTAATAATAAAACAATAATAAGAAAGTTTGCTTTGTGAATCTTACCATCTAATACCTGAAAAAATCACCATCTGTGGGTAGTGGTAATGATAACTAAATAAATACATAAGAATATAATTTTTGCTATCATAAATATCATTATTTCATATTCTTAAACGAACAAGAACTTGTAGAAAATTCTTTTGTTACTAGAATTAAAAAGAAAATAAAACAGGATTTGAGAGTGTGAGTCTTGTTCAAGGCCACATAGCTAATTATGGCAGAACTTCTAGTCTTTCTCTTTATAGCCAGGAATCTTCCTATTGCTTTAGTCTAATCTTCTTGATGGTTCTGTTTCCCCTTGACCACTTTAGCTGATTGCAGTCATCTGATATTTGTCCCAGGGAATTTAGTCGACCCTGTTCTCATTTGTCTTGTAACCATCTGGCTACTGGCTTTAAGCAAGTCTCCTCGGGAGTGCAGAACTTGATAAAAAAAAAAAAGTTCTTATATAATTAGATTTAAAAAAACAATGTAAATAGAATTATTAACTTTTCATGATCACAAAGATAATAAATACTCATGTGGAAAATATAAGCAATACAGACAAATATAAAGAAGATGCAAAAATCAGTTAATGTTCCTCAACCAAGAGATAATCTCAATGCATATTTTGAAGAATGGCATTCTGCATCTCTCTCTATTCAGACATACATCTATACATAATTTTATATAAATTGAGATATACATCCATGCTACTTAATAACCTGTTCATATAAAAAATTAGTGAATATTTCTCTATTTAATAAAAATCACAAAAATAGTAATAACTAGGATTTGGGAAGCTCTTACGATGTGCTATCAAACTTAATTGCTCAAAATAGTTGACTTTACAGATCTGAATCACAAAGAAGATATTTGCTCAAGGGCACAGATTTGCTATTTGGAGGGTCTGGGGTAGGGTAAGATTTTAATGCAGGCAATTGCCACTCAAGACACTCCTTTCTAGTGGCTGCATTGTATTTAGTACATAAATATCTAGTATATATTTTAAATACATATTGATCGATCTCTAGGTAGCTTTTTTTTTTTTTGCTATTATTGAAACATTGATAAATATCAGGTATATCTCCAGGTATTTGATCAAATATTGTCTTGGATATAATCAAGAACTGAATCAGTTCTTCAACATTGCCAAATACTACAAATACTACAGTTTTATAGAAATATAGTAATCTCCCTAAGGCCTAAACAAGATGTGCTGCCAATATCAAACTGAGTGGAGTTTTCTTCATTAGTACATTCTTCTTTTTGCTCTCTAACTCAGAATTAAAAACATAAACTTGCTGTAGGTAACAGGCTCATTTCTTAAAACTGAATGCACGGTTATAAGGGATCTTAATAGTGGGTATTATAAGGGAATAATGAGAAAGTTTGCTTTGTGCATCTCACTATCTAATACCTGAAAAATCACCATCTGTGGGTAGTGGTAAGCATCATCTCACACATTGCTGGTGAAAAAGGTAGTAAACTTAAATTAAATTGGGTGGATTGAAATACTAGTGGTCAATGAGAGGGTGGGCTAAGGACCTTAGGATGTATGAGTTTTTCTTTTTATTTCTTTTCTCGAGTGATGCAAATGTCCTAAAAAAATGATCATGGTGATGAAGACACAACTATGTGATGATGTTATGAGCCACTGATTGTACACCATGTATGGACTTTAGGTGTGTGGAGATTTGTCAATAGAAAATATTTTTTAAAATGGTAGTATCCTGGAGAGAAATTTACACCAAGAATCTTTATATGTTCATATTCTCTGGCTCAATAATTATACTTGTAGGATTCAATCTTGGGAAAATGACAAGAGTTGTGCCCAAAGAACGTTGTGCTGGTTTGAAAGGACATATGTCTCCTAGAAAAGCCATATTTTAATCTACATCCCATTTCATAAAGGCAGAATAATTCCTATTCAATACTGCATGTTTGAATCTGTAATTAGATCATCTCCCTGGAGATGTAACCTAATCAAGAGTGGTTGTTAAACTGGATTAGGGCAGATGTGTCTCCACTCATTTGGATGGGTCTTGATAAGTTTCTGGAGTTGTATGAGAGAGGAAACATTTTGGAGAATGAAGGAGATTCAGAGAGAGCAGAGGAGAATGACAGCCATGAGAAGCAGAGTCCACCAGCCAGCAACCTTTGGAAAGGAAGAAGGAAAATGCCTCCTGGGGAGCTTCATGAAACAGGAAGCCAGGAGAAGAAGCTAGCAAATGGTGCTATGTTCACCATGCCTCCTTCCAGATGAGAGTGAAACCCTGGCCATGTTCACCACGTATCTTTCCAGATGAGAGAGAAACTCTGACTGTGTTTGCCATGTGCCCTTCCACTTGAGAGAGAAACTCTGAACTTTGTCGGCCTTCTTGAACCAAGGTATCTCCCCTGGATGGATGCCTTTGATTGGACTTTTCTATAGACTTGTTTTAATTAGGACATTTTCTCGGCCTTAGAACTGTAAACTAGCAACTTATTAAATTCCCCTCTTTAAAAGCCATTCTGTTTCTGGTATATTGCATTCTGGCAGTTAGCAAACTAGAACAACGTTTATCATAATATCATCGATGACAGTGAAAATGGAAAACTTCAATACAGAAAAAGACAATGGTAGTGGATATTCATTTCATGAGTTTTAATTTAGCCATTTAAATTAGCCTTTATTCCCTTTGTAAACTTTAACTATGTGCCCAAATGTTCTCAATATTTTAAATAAAACTGCAAGATAGATATTGTAAAATTCTGATTTTTATATTTGTATAAAGCATAGGGAAAATTTGCCCAACATGTTAAAGTGGTATTAGAGGAAGTTTTATTTCCTTCTTTTCACTTTTAGGGTCTCACCCCTCCCCCTACCCATCTCCACAAATGTTGTACAACCAGTTGCATTTCTTTCATTCAAAGAAAAATCAACAAAGAAATGGACAGAAAAAACCTCCTTTAAAATTCACCTTCATCCTATTATTGGTAGAAATGTCTGAACCTAAAAGCCCCTACTTAATCCTCACTCCTCTTAGAAACCACATAGATGTCATATCTTTGAATCATCAAAATCCCTTAATGAGGGTCAGTAAGAGATGTGGATTTTTGCTTTTTTTTTAACATGGGCAGGCACCAGGAATTGAACTCAGGTCTCTGGCATGGCAGGTGAGAACTCTGCCTGCAGTACCACCATGGCCTACCCGGAAATATGTTTTTTTGTACCCTTCCTGTTTTGTTTTGTTTACCTTTTTTTCTGTCTGCTCAGCACCTCTTCCTCTTGGGAACTATCATTCCCCTACTTTGCATAATTCTAGCAGGGCTTAATATCAGGTGAACCTGTTTTCCCTACCACAGAATATCCCATTCATTTAGACATGGGACTAGTCCAGGGATAGGCAGCAGAACCATATGGATTTAGAAGCTTTGGGGGTCTGAGTTCTGGGGAGGTGTGCCAAAAACAAGTACTGCCGCGTGCATACAGCATGAAACCAATAAAGACAAGTAGATCTGAGAGGTGAGGAAGAGAAACCTACTCCTGGTGGTATTGTGTGAATGCTTGCATCTACTTACACCTAAAGCAAGTGCCAGTTCAAAGACTTTCTAATAAATTAGGCACTAAAATTACCTTTTTTTCATTAAGTGAATTTGTGTTGAATCTTGTCACTTATCACCAAGAGTACTAATAAAAGTTCCAATGGAAGAGTGGCATAACAGAATTACCTTTTAACTCTCATATGCAGCACCTTTTTATTTATTGTATCTTAATGCACATGTTCAGAAAAAGAACAATTATAATAACTCATATTCAGTATGTTTCTCACATGGCAGCAATTTAGACTTTATCTTATCTATCCTTGTTTTTTAAAAATGTTCTCATGGATGATCTAGTCCATATCATTACTAGGCAACATAGAATTCATTCTGACTAATTTTTCTTAGCTTGCCATCATAGTCATTTAAATTTATATCCCTATACTTCCCACACAACTTGATTCAATATGAAATTTTATGAGAATATTCTTTTCTATCATGCAAATCATTAGATCTGATTATTGCTTTTGAATGGAAAGGGTCTCAGCATGGGTGCATACTATGTGAGTGATTGACATCTGCTTATTCTCTTTTTGTTCTTCTATACTAGTCCGGCACTGGCAAGCCCAAGGCCAAACAATGCAAGATATGTTTATCTCAAAATGAACTTGGGTAAACCAATATAGTAATTAATTGCCTTCAAGGAAATGTCTTTAAAGACACGTAGACTTCAAGTTGTCTCTAGACTGATTGGAAAAGGGATATACACTGTAATTAAATTGTCAATCACAAAATAAATAAATTGGTATGGAGATACAATTTTGCATGTGAATTTAGGGGTATTTGTGTGGTAGAAGTGATGAAACTTGGAATCTTGAAAAGTTTTGTGATTTCAAATGCAGAAAGAAACAAAGAAAGAATAAAATGACTCCAGAGGTGCCAATCTGATGTGATTGAGAACGAAAGGAAAGGACTGATTATGTCCTTGAAAAATCACCAGAACTGAGAAGCAAAGAGGACATGACGTGAACTAGGGAGATTCCTAGATCTGCTAATCAAGATATAAAGATTATCTAAGAGGAACTGAGGAGAATTTTATAATTTTTGACACAGATGAGAGCTTTGTCAGTGAATTAGGTTATTTTTCTCAATCGACTTTTAGTAAATAGGACACTTGGAAACAAAAGCCAAAGTAATACTCACTTGTGGAAAATACAGGCACTATTTTCTTAGCTCTACTTACATCCCTTTACATGCACAGGTAGGGCTTGGGGTTGAAGCTGAAGCAAACTGGCAAAGAAAGGTTAGTGGCCAACAGCCCAAGGCAATATCAACTGGAAAGACAATAAAATAGTGTGGGCTTAGAAGAACTTAATATTACACTATTATTCTCACAGAGTGTGGTAAAATTGTGTACATGCAATAGATTGTAAAATTGAGATTCCCCACTCTTAATAAAATGTGTATCTTTTTTTTTTTTTTCACATGGGCAGGTATGGGGACCCAAACCCGGGTCTCCAGCATGGCAAGTGAGAACTCTGTCACTGAGCCACGGTGGCCCAAAATGTATATCTTTTAAGGCAGCTGCCAGTGTTGGGGTGGCTACCAGAGCAGAGAAGGCAAAGAAACAATTGGTCTCTTTAGTATCAGTGGATGAGAGCTCCTGGCAGGATTCTTTCCTGTGGTGGCAAAGCAAGTTTTTTAGAAGTAGCATGAGATACCTAGGAATACCTTGTGTGTGGAGTAAGTTGAGGAACTGATAATGAGTTTTTGTATTATGAAAAGAGATGAGGGAGAAGGGTAGTAAGCAAGGAAGGTTTCAATTCTCTACTATTTGTCCCAACCTATAAAGATCTCTCCCCTGCCCCAGCATAAAATGTTAGAGATTAGCCTGCCAGACTGTGTTCCATCTGTATAATTCATTCATTCATATATTAATCATTCATTCAACAAATATGTAATGACTGCCTATATTATGAGAGACATAAGAAACAAATTGAGTATGGTTGCTTAATTGTTCTCTGTGTTCAAGTCTAGCATTGGTCTGGCAATTGGTAAATTTGGTATCTTTCATACTGTAGACCACCATAGAGTAAGAACCAGAGAGTTTTTCCAACAATTTCAGATCACTTTCTGGTCTATCACTGTCATGACTAGAGATGTGCAGGGAGTTTGTATTCTCTAATATACAGAAAGGAGTATGTAAAGGTAAGAGATGCACTTCATCAATGCTATTTATACACATAAACTTGCACATTTGACTCTGTATGCTTCCATTCTCTCTTCCTAGAGAATGGGGGCAATTTATATATTATACATTTTTCTCTGTATAAAACAATTTATATGGAATACCCCCCTTCCCATAAAGAGAAGTCCTTTGAATCATAACATTATTCCTTACACAACTACATCCATAGATTTTAAAGTTCCCTGGATTTGCAAACTACAAAACAGATACATCTGTGGCTGGAAAAAGATTTCAATCTTCTTAGTTCAGTAGAAGAGAATGGCTGCATCGATGAAGACTTTTGGATTTATTCATTGCATACCCTTGATCGCCTTCATATTAAAGATGTCCTCTAACTATGCATGAGTATTAATTTGACTAGTCTTAAAATGTTAGACCCAAAACTTCTTTATTTTTTTAACCAAGCAGTGCATCTTCACTATCAGTTTATAAAGAAATAAATTATGAGTGTTTGAAATTCAGACCTGAATGGAAATCATGTTACGTCTTTAAGTTTAGGTATCTTGTAATTCACCTTGTATTAAAGGTGTTTTTAACTGGGGTCTGTTGATGAGTGACAGTGGCTTGTGTGTTGAAGTTTTCTCTTTTAAAATATTCAATTTCATGTCTAATCAATGTTTTGATAGTGAAGTCTATGTTTTAACAGCAATATTCTTTGAAATTAGGATACAATAATTGAAATGGACATGAAGATTGCTTCCCCTGAAATGGTAAAAAAAGATAACAGATTCAGCTTCTACCTGGGAAACAATGATGAAAATCACTGTGCCTTCCTTGTAGACTTCTTTTATATCTAACAACAACTTTGACAGTATTTTTTTCATGTCAATTGATTAAGGAAACTCAGTAACAGAGACAGAATGATTTGAGCAACTTATTTGACCAAATTGCAATTTCACTGTAAAAGGAAGATTAGAACCCTGTGCTGGTTTTGAAATGATGTATGTACCCTCGAAAAGCCATGTTTTAATCCTAATCCCATTTTGTAAAGGCAGCCATTTCTTCTAATCCCTATTCAGTATTGTATGTTTGAAATTGTAATTAGAGCATCTTCCCGGAGCTGTGATTTAATCAAGAGTGATTGTTAAACTGGATTAGGTGGAGGCATGTCTCCACCCATTTGGATGGATCTTGAGTACTTTACTGGAATCCTATAAAAGAGGAAACATTTTGGAGAAAGAGAGAGAGTCAGAGAAGAACGACTTAGCCACGAGAGCCCACAAGCCTGCAACCTTTGGAGATGAAGAAGGAAAAACCTCCTGGGGAGTTTCATGAAACAAGAAGTCAGGAGAGAAAGCTAACAGATGATGCCTTGCTTGCCATGTGCCCTTCCAACCAAGAGAGAAACCGTGACTGTGTTCACCATGTGCCTTCTCGGATGAGAGAGAGACCCTGAACTTCATCGGCCTTCTTGAACCAAGGTATCTGTCCCTGGATACCTTTGATTGGACATTTCTATAGGCTTGCTGTAATTGGGACATTATCTCGGCCTTAGAACTGTAAACTAGTAATTTATTAAATTCCCCTTTTTAAAAGTCATTCCATTTCGGGTATATTGCATTCAGGCAGCTAGCAAACTAGAACAAACCCAAACATCCTGATTCTTAATCCAGATCTTTGATTTAGAGTGCCAACATAATGTTCATTTGTTTTCTCTGTTGTTTTTTCAGTAATTCATAAAGGAGACAATCCCTCTAAAGACTTGAACTAGCTATGGTCTTATCATAGTAAATTGCATCTGATCTTTTATTTTTATGAATCTCTGGTGTGGTGGTTTTAAACGTATATACCTCAGAAAAGTATGTACTTAAAGTTAATCCATTCTTCTTTGTGTAAACCCATTGTTAAGTAGAATCTTTTGATGAGGCTACTTCAGTTAAGGCTGACCACCTCATTCAGAATGGTTCTTAATACTGCCTTTGTAAATGGAACGAATACACAGAGAGGGAAAAAGCCACAAAAACAAGAAGCTGAAATCAACGAAACCCAGAACTGAAGCCAGAGACGAGCAAATGCCACCATATTCCTTGACATGTGGCAGAGGGGCCAAGGATCTTTGCCAACTGGTCTTTATGAAGAAAGCATTGCCTTGATGATGGACATTTTTCCACACTCTTAACAGTTAGAAAATAAATTCCCATTGTTCAAGCTGGACCACTTCATGGTATATTGCTTTCAGCAGGCTAAGAAAACAAAACACCTGGTTAGATAGTAAGTTTTCTGAAGACAGAAACTACATGCATCTTGTCTTCTGACATCTTCAAAAATTAGCTCAGTGTAACAGCTGCTAAAGAAATGAGCTGCTGGTTTATAAGAGGACTGAGGGTATTACTACTGGAAGTTCAAAATGTGTTTCTATATCAACAAATAGGTGAATTATAATCAAATCAAATGAACAGTTGATATTTAATACTTATATCAAATAACTGTACTGATTGTATTACTTTTTTTATTTTATTGAAAGGGTAAATGGCAGATAGCCCTTTTATTTTGACTCATATTGTTCATTTACCTAGTATTTTCCCATACCCATTGAAGTTCTTGCTATACATCTTCTAACCTCAGTGGCTATTAAATACTAATCATTAGTAATTTACTGATTAAGGAATAGACTCTGTGTCAAGTTCTTTATGTACCTTATCTCATTTTTAGAACAATCTCTTAAGTTAGGTACTATCCTTTTAAAATACAGAAAATGAGAGTTGGAATGATTACATATTCAAAGTTATACAGCACAAGGCCCAGCCAGGCTTTGAACCTAAACCTATCAGTTTCCATGATCTTAACCAATACTCTGCTCAAGCCAACAGCAGCCACCACAAAGCAAAGACAACAAATACAAGGAGATACCATGGGAGGCAGGGACATAGTTAAACCAAGGACTGAAGGGATCACTGGCCTTGGAAAATTCCATGGGAACTTATAAGATATCAGGAAGAAGAACATGGAATTGGCTAAATGGGAAATGAGAGCTTGAACCAAGGCAACAGGAATAAAGCAGGAGAAAGATCATTGGAGCTTCAGGATTATTTGGACAAGTCAAATAGGAGAGACTTGGAGTCCAAATGACCCATAAGTTTTTTTTTTGTTGTGTTTTTGAGTGCATAGGCTGAGTCTCAAACCCAGGTCTCCCACATGGCATTTGAGCATTCTAACACTAAGCCATCCATGCAGTCTGACCCATAGGTTTTTAACTTTGGTGACTAGGGAGAATATTCATTAACTATGAAGAGAAGGCTTGAGTTTGGTAGGAGGAAAAAAAGTTTGCTTTGAGATATTCAGTCTTGCAGCCTTATCTTATCCTTTCTCGCCAGCTTCAGATTCTTCTACGACCCAGATCAAAGTTGAGCTCTTCTATAACTCATTTTGTAGGGATTTTCATTTAAGTTAGTGATAGTCTGATGAAAAACTAATTAGCCAACAGAGATCTTTTTCTTGAAGGTATCTTCTTATGAAGATGCTTTTTCTAGATGAGTAAATCTCATAATGGAGATCTAATGATGATCAGGTCAAGGAAGAACTATAAGGGGCTGGTAGGTTCTTGTGTTTTTCTCAAATTACAGCAACTAGGGGTGCAAGGGTGGTTCAGTGGTCGAATTCTCGCCTGCCATGCAGTAGACCCGGGTTCGATCCCCAGCCTACGCACTTCCCAAAAACAGACAGACAAGCAAATAAAGAAAGAAAAAACAAACACAAATTCAACAAATGATGCTGAAATAACAGGATATTCTCATGGAAAAAGAATGAAGTGTGATCCCCACCATACAGTATACAAAAAAAAAAATTATAGCAGCTGACTATGCCATTGGTTCTGATCTCAATGCATGTTTACAAACATATGAGGTCATGCACTAAGATATATATATATATATATATATATATATATATATATATATATATGATTAAAAGGAGAAATGTTAGATTGTATAAATGGTAACAGAATAAAGATTTAAAAAAAACTATGAATCTATACTACACAAACAGTGAACCCTAAATTAAACCACAGACTTTAGTTAATAGTACAATTATAATAATGTGCTATCGTCATTTGTAACTAATATTCCAAACCAGTGCAAGGTGTTAGTGGTGGGGTAGTATACGGGAATCCTATGTTTTATGCCTGATGGTTTTGTAAACCCAAACTTCTCTACATATTCATGGGTATGTTAGATAACAATTTTTTTTTTCAGGATATTCATTATGAAACATCTGACAGGCAGCGTGGACTTTTAGTGTGTGGTAGGAACTGGAATTCTTGGAGGATCACACACTGTCCAAGATTCCCTCTCAACTTTTAGCTTTTTCATGCTTGGGACTGTTTTGGAACCTTATCAGGGATGATTCGCTCTGAAATAAATCCATGAAATTCACTAGTGTATTAAAGCCTATTAGAGAGCTCTCTTCTTTCCCTCTTCTATCTTTGAAAAAGCTGCGTGTTTGTTTTATATAAATCAACTGTATATTTCCAAGAAGGAGAAATTCATAGCTAAGGACCAGTTTAAAATATGTTTTCAGAGACAGTAGGAAAAGTTACATGAAATTTTTAACTTTTGTATTCAAGTCGAATATCCAGAAGCCTACTCTACTTTAGCAAAGCCTTATTCAAAGCTTTATTCTTTTTCCAAAATAGGATATATGTTTTGGGAATTTATAGCTATGTTAAAAAGAAGAATATCGGAGTGAAGAGGAGAGAAAGATATACCTCCTCTGGTACGTATGCATAAACATATGCTCTGATGCTTGCCACATACTACCGAAACACTGCTGACAGATTCCAAATGAGCAAGAGAGAGAAAGTCAGGAATTAACAAGCAGCTAGGAGACTCTATGGTGAATCATTATTCAAAGAGCGAATGTACTTGCCTATTAAAATAAATGACAAGCTGTTTCAAAGAAGAGGAATTGTAGACCAATTCACTTATTTGAATGTTTTCAAACACATACTATGAGCTGGCACAGTGATAAGTGTTTTGGATGATCTAAAGAGGAATCTTTATCCTGTTTTGCCTTCAGGATAATAATAATATGAAACAGAATAGGATAATTACTATAGAGATATTTAAGCAAAGTGCTGTGAGGTGCGTAAAAGGATGAAGAAATTAATTTATATTAATATCAATGAATTCTAATAATATAAGACTTGGGTGGGTGGCAGCTTAATACTGTAGTATTATTTGGGAAGCATCAAACATCTGGCCATTGGATTTACTCTTCTTTGGTATTACACTATCCCCATAATTTTATTTCATTGTTATGGTACTCAACTTAATACAACAGCATGTATAAACCACGTGTTGAGTTTCATGAAGAAGGGATTGTATGTTAATCTCTAATTAAACTCTTGTTTAACAGATCTCAAGTTTTACATTTCTATATTATAGGAAATTACTTCTATGCAAGAAGAAATGATAATTTTCAACTTAACATTTCTTCAAGACTTCACTTAAGCAAAAGGAATTATAATTAAACTGTAAACTGTTTCTTTTGGGCCTATTTTATTTACCTTTATATATCTGATTATATCAGACTTTGTGGTCAGACAAGTACATTAAACCAATGTCTAAAATTATGCCTAGATTTGCCTAGATTCCTTATCTGGACATAAAGAATAGCTCAGAATCTATCATGCCACGTACTGATGTAGTTTATAATGCCATAGACAAGGTTTTTGTTGTTGTTCATGTAACCTTTTATTTTGAATTATAAAATAATGATCTAAGTGCCAGATTAAAGGAATCTTTCCCTTAGTATTACAGTCTCTATTTGGACAAGTAGATTCCTACACTTTTCAGATTTGGGGCTTCTGGGTCAAAGATTTTATAATATTCTAATACCAGATTATACTCTAGAGAGAGTATAATCTGGTTTTGATGATTCAAATTCCTCTGGATTCCTTTGGTTCCTTCAGAACCATGAAATGCTTTCAGTGACCATCACTTGCAGTACTCTTTGATGACCTTGCCTTTGTCCACTGCAGCTTTCAAGAATCAGAAGTGCCTGTGGCTGGGTAACATCTTCCCTATGCCCTATGTATGGGGTATAATAGTCCAGCTCCCTTGTCTCTGACTGGGACAATTCTAACTCACTCTTTAGAGGCCCTTGTAGGTTGAATTCTACCTACTGATCTCACAGAATTCTGCAGAGAATTCACTCTTGCCTGATTTCCACCCCATCTCTGCCCTGCTTCTCCCATTTCCTTACTGCTCTTTACTGGGGATGCTTGCTTCATAATGCTCTTGTCCACAAACTTTCATCTGAGGAATTTACACTGGGGGACCTTATTTAAGACAATATATTAAGAAAATTGTTTAACTGTATGATGGATATTTTGCAACTTCCAAAATATAATTGGAAGACCTTACTGGTGATATTTTCCCATAAATGCTTACACTTTTCTTGTTTGCACACACATGAACTGCGAGTTTCTTTTCATGCATAAACAGCTAACTTGGACTGCCTGAAAGTAATACTGATCAGCTTAGCAATGTATTTTTTACATAAAAAAGTTCGAAGAGGACTTTGTACATTATTTCTTTCAGATAATTTGCAAACATATTTAATAAGCGTTTTTTTTTTGTTTTTTTTTTTTTTTTAGCAACAAGCTTCGGCAGGACTGTGGAGTAGAGGCAGTGTGGCAGATTGAGTTATGAACACCAGAAAAAAACCATATTCCTCTGGAGACCCAGGTTCGATTCTCAGTGCCTACCCTTGAAAAATAAAAACCATATTCCTAAACTTAACCCATATTCTTATGGGTGTGAGCCCACTGAAAATTGGATCTTTTAGGGATGTTATTTCAAGACAATGAATCAGAATGGGTCTTACTCCTACTGACAAAGGCAGAATAGAGAAGGCCTCAGGGAAAAAGCCAAAGGGATGAGCAGGAAGCTGAAAGTCAACAGAACTGGGAAGAGAAAGGAGGGGACATTACCATGTGACAGGAAAGCCAAGTAACTCAAAACTTGCTGGCCAGCCAGAATGCTACGAACCCCAGGAGGCAGCAAGCTATCCAGCCTCTGTAACAACAAGCTGACAAATTCCCGTTATTAAGTCAACAAGATGTTACTTGTGTGTTACTTGTCATAGCAATGGGAAACTAAGGCAGAGAATAGGATGTGGTCAGGATGGAAGGAGGAATTGCTGAACTATTTAAATTTTTCTAACTAGAATTATGTTTCCTTCTATGTAAACCTTTATTTTATTTATTTTTGGTCCAATTACAAATAATGACATTAAAATCATTTTTGAGGTTGAAATTTAATAAAAACTTTTTGAAAGTCTAAATAAAAAAGATTACTACACACTTGATAGGCTTACAAAAACTTTGGAAATATTTCCATTTTACCAGAATAGAATCAAAGTCACTTTAACGTGTAAAGTACCTTACCTAGGAGCTAATCTACCTAATGCATTTTTTTGACCCACAAGTGGGCAGTGGGACTACAACAAACTCGAAGCCAGCCCTCTGTGTCTAACCTGGAAGAAGAGAGAATTCCCACCGCTCCCTCTCCAGTTACATGCTCTGGTGCAGTACAGTTCTGCAGAGATGCTAGTCACAGCTACACACGCATCCAGAATCATGGGGCAGAAAAAACCATAAGGCGAAGTGAAGGATGTCCAGATATGGGCAACATGGAAGAGTGAACTAATAAAGTCCTTGCAGCTTGCTTCAAAAACGAAATGCTGAATTAAATATAAGGCTTTTTTTTTCTTTAAATTCAATGACAAGCTCAAAAGGGAAAGAAAAATGACCCAGGCTGCAGAACTGAAGAGGGAACTAAAAGCAGAGCAGTGACCTTGGGAATTGAGGCCACAGCAACTGGCCATACAAATTGACTCTGATAGTGATCTAGTAGAGAAAGGAACTAAGGTGGTTGCACCCAAAAGAGCTGTCCCTTTAAGGGGGTGGAGGAGGCAGGGAGAGAGGCTCTGCTTACTAGTCCAGGAAAGGCCCAACCTGGGCTCCTCATGACAGACTGAAGCCCCTAAACCTGTCCTATGCAGTACACGGAGCACAAACCTACCACTGCCTGCCTGGTGCAGAAATCTAAGCTCAAAAAATAAATAATGTAAAAACTGTTCCTGGGTAAAAAGTAAGAATGTAGAAGATGTGAAGAACAAAATTAACATTATTGATGTCATGGACATTGTTGGAACTTTATCCCAAACCATTAGACCATTAGTGTTCTCCACCAAAACACTAAAAATTCCTATGTTAATTTCATGCCTGAGAGGGCTGTGACTAGACTGACAATTCTTATCAATAGAAGCTCAGCATTTTTACTCTACATGTTATTTTATGTGTTTCAGTCTACATATTATCAAGCCTGATGATAATGTAATAGTAGTAACCTTACATGTTAACATATTTTAACTCTTGGCATTTGTTGAGGGAACAGTATCAGGGAAATGTGGTATCTGAAAGGAAAGTGAGAACTGATGAGGTTGCCCCAAGGAGGGGAAAATAGTAAAGAAGGGTATTAGAATTAATAGTAAATACACACATATACACACATAGAAAATACATGATAATAAAGTCCCCTGGATGTGTAAAAGCATGTGATTTTCTATTAGTTTCTCATTTCACCTAAAATGTAGCCTCATGAAGTCAGTAGGATAGGAAGGATACCCTCTCAAAAACAAACACACAAGCAAATGGAGGTCCAGAGAAACTTAGTGACTTCCCTAAAGATAATAGCTACAACTGAAAACATCCCTGAATCTTGCCAGTTAATTGGGTTTGTCTGCCCTTCTTGAGATTCTATATTGTCCAAAGTCTTTGAACATTTGTAGTGTGGTCAATTAATTCTTTGGAAATGCTTTAACTCCAGCGAGAGCAGCTAAAATAGCACCCATCAAAAGCTGTTTTATGTGCATATTTAATTATAAGCGTTTGGATGTGCAAGCTAATTTAATAACCTAAAATACTGAAGGAATGCACAAATGTATTAAATGAGGTCAAACTCCATCTTCATAGCTACAAATATTGATCTTTGGTCACACACATAATTCCTGTCATCTTAACTCACTTGTTTTATAATTTGTTGACTACATGAACCAACAGAGATCATTTCAAAACAGATTTGACAGATGCAGTCCATGTACAGTTTAAAAGGCAAAGCCCAGTTTCCTCCCTGGCCTCCAGTCTTTTCCCACTAAAATCCATGCTCCATAATGGCTCTGGAGTTTTCTATCCAAAACATAAATCTCATTTTATCATCCTCCGCTTGAAAGCACTTGGCTTTCTATTTCCCACAGTACAACCTGGCTTCACCTGGCATGACACACATTTTTTTTCTGTGATTGAACATGTTTATTCCCCAACCTCAGTCCTGTGATGCCTTGCCTCATACAGCATGCTCAAGCAATTCCATACTCCTTCGGGTCCACACAATTTTTCTCTCTTTTTTAACTTATTACCTTTTTTTGTATCCTCTGCTTTCCTTTTGCCTCAAAACAACATCTTTTTTGTCTAATTTTTATTTATTATGTAAGACTTGGTTCAGATAGTTCTTCCTTTGGAGACCCACCTTATCTAAGCCAGCAGATTTAGGAGTCTTTCTTTGTGCTGTCATCCTTGTGTATCTCTGTCATTGAACCATCAACTTCTATTATGGTTAATATTGTTTATATGTATTTGTTCTCTTATTAGAGTGGGGAGGCCTTGACATCAGAGGATTATGATAATTTATTCCTCTGAGTTTCTAGCATCGATCTCATGGCCAGATACATAGTAGATTCTCTAATTACGTTATTGTCTGACAGGATAATTGAGATGAGATGAAGCAAGTGTGATAAATTATCTCCTTTCATATACATTCTCCTATCTTTGCTTATATTAAATTTCAGTCTCTTTTTTTATATTGTTTTCTCTGTAACCTTTCCCTTCCCATTTAATTCTCTGCCAATTTTCTAAACTCTTGGCATAAAACCAGAATAAAGTAACTGGTTAGAGAAGGATTATTCATTTTTCCTCAGCTCTAGGCCAATAAAGATGGTTTCAATGGAAAACTAAAAGAGTCTGCTTTGTTTTCTTAAAGGTTCCCAGGTGAATGGCCCAATCAATTTTCTTCTCCAGAAATCTCATGTAATAAAACTTGCAGAAGGAAATGGATTAGATATTGCAGCACACATTGCCCACTGCGTTTCCCAATCCTTCTTCCCTCTGCCCTTGTTAATCAACATAGTAAAGGAGTTCACTGGAAACATGAAAAAAGCTGTATCATCAGCCCCCCTAATTTCATGATGGAGGACAGTCTGCAATGTGTATGACAGGATTATCTGGAGACATTTTAAATTTGGGGGATCTGAGTGATTTGTGTCTCTGTATAGTTGTAACCAAACAAGAGAAAAAGAATCTGTTTCTCTTTCCACAACTTTAAGAATTCTGTTTAAAGGTTCTTTTTCTCTCCAAAATGATATACCATGCATATTTCTTTGCTAGCTCAGTCAGAGTGATCAGTAGCCTGGTTACTTTTATATTTGGCTTGATCTGAGAAAAAAGAATTAGAGCTATTCATTTACCATTAGAACCGTCAAAAACCTTAAGTTGGAAAATTCAAATAACAGTTTTTTTTTAAACAAATAACTGATGACATGAATAAAAAAAGCATTAGCTATTATCAACTAAAAAGGCATCTGTGGCTGATCACTCACTGGCTTAGGTAGAATATGGCTGTAATGAGACAAAAGACTGGATTTTGCCACCAAAACAGCCAAAACACTGGCTTTACACAGGAAATACAGTCTGTGGTGGATTTGCACTTCTAACTGTAGCAACACACACACCAAAATGCTAGATGACAACCACAGGGGTGCCAGTGAGGTGCTCATGTCGTTGGATCAATATAATCTATCACTGCTGTTAAAACAAGTCATTTCAGACAGTCCTTCTCTGCTTCCCATCCATAAGATGCTTCCCATCTTATTATATGATCTCTGAAATAATGCTGAATTATAATGCTGAATTATTTGGTGAGGGAAGAAAAAAGCCAGTGCAGTGCAGTGGAAAGAACATGGGCTTTAGAGGAAGACAGACTTGATTTCTGTCTAGCTGCTAGCTGCTGCCTAGCTCTGAATGCTATGATCTGCTTCCTCACCTATAAAATATCATAATTCCTATCTCAGTGTTTCTGAGGATGCCACTAAACAAAATAAGATGGAGTATGTCAAGTGCTTAACACAGTCCCTACTACATAATAAAATTCTCAGCAAACGTTTTCTCTTCCTTTCATGGAAAGCAGAAATAGTAACATAATTAAAGATTATGAATTAGAACAACCAGATAAAAATCATAAAACTGAAGGCTAACTCAATAGAAGATTAATGACTGGAATTAACACAGTCAGGACAAGGTTAATCCTTTGTTTAGAAAACACAGAGTTAGGTCTCTTCTGCTCTTCCTCCAGGAAGTAGGAGCCCTGGAGATGGACTAGTAGGCTCCCCAATAGAGCTAAATTGCTCCTGAAAAAGCAATGCCAGGTGATTAAGTCCCAGTGCTGCTGACTCTCCCGCCATAGGTAGGTCAGCTCCTTGTCATGGCCACTGGTGTGGACAGAGGGGTCTCTACCTAGGGGGGTTTCTGCAGCCTGAACTTATTTCTTCAGTACCACTACTTCCTTCTTCTTCTTCTTCTTTTTTTTTTTTAACATGGGCAGGCACCGGAAATCGAACCCGGGTCCTCTGGCATTTCAGGCAAGCATTCCTGCCTGCTGAGCCACTGTGGCCTGCCCACTACTTCCTTCTTGAGGCAACTCCAGTGTTTCTAAAGGAAGCCAAAATCTCATAATGGCCTAGTAGGACAGGGCCATACAAAGCTGGGCTTTAGTAGGACTTTCCCAAGGGCAAGCCAGGAGTTCAGCCACACCTCTGTCTAACCCGGAAAAAATTCATAAAATTGTTGTTTGGCAGAAACAGGACAGGAATGTAGGAATGCTTATATCTAGGCTATGTTTAGTCCACAACTTCAGGCTACTAGATCAATGGGAATCTATGCCTTTTACCCCCCCCAAAAAAAAAAAAAATTTCAAAGTACATGCCCTATTTGGGGTAGCTCTTACCTTGTGGGAAATGGACACTGTTTTCACAATGAAATCCTGGTGGGGAACCAGCTTTTCTTCTCCCTTGTTAAATTTTTAGAGCTAAGATCTCAGCTAAAGCCAGACCCCAGAGGGGTAGGGAAAGGCTGGAGGCCTGTTATCTCTTCAGTTATCTTCCCCCGATTGTTACATATTACCATTGCTACCTGCCAAAAGGCGGGGCTTTATCAAAAAATCACAGAGAGCTATTTCCATCATAAATGATTTCTGAAGCACTAAGAAGGCAATTTTGTTTCAAGAACTGCACTTAAAAGGTCTTTGCTTCCTACCTTTAGAAAATGGGATTAATTCCTCCAATAAATGTTTGGATCTTAACATTTCTTTAGTTTGGATTTGAGTGCGATCATCATATATTTTTGTTTGAGAAGCATGTTAAACAAGGGGTCTAAAGGTCCAAAGTGTTTTTTTCTAATCTATGGAAAATATGATGACTCTTTTCAAATACCAAATATTTTGTAATAAGTTTGCCACTAGATTTCTAAGATGGGGCAGAAAACAAGGGTGAGGGGTGAGTGTCCCCTCCTGTGCTGAGGTGAGAAAGTTTTAGAACTACCATCTCCACAGAAACAACAGTGCCAACACCATGCTTTTCTGTTTTGTACCTGTTTATCTGAGAAGAGGGAAGGAAGATGGACAGGACAGTAATCCCTTTGACTTACTTAGTCTTGATTCTAAGAGTCTAGAGTAAGTGATACAAGGAAGATGTGGTAAACAGGAAAAAAGCATTAAGTCATTATTTCTAGTCTTCCAGTTATGTTTGATTCAGACATTTAACCTTATCAACAAATTTACAATACTGGCATCTAGGCTGATGGTTTTCTGTTCATTCTACGTTTCTCCCTGCAAGACTGTTGTGAAGTTGAATTACCCTTACAATGGCGTGCAAGAGCCGTGCTTCTGAATTCTAGCTTCTGAAATATAATTAATTTGAAGCATAGGCATTATATTCAGCATATTTATCCAGAAGGATTAAGAATTAATTTAATGTTCTGTTTATTATATATATTATGCACCCATTTAGGGAATTTGTGAGAATGCTTCCAAAGAACAGATCTTTTTCAGTGCCACTGAACGTCTCTGTAGAGTTTTACCACTGTCAACACCTGAGAAGGGACTCAATTGAGCTTGACACTGAGAGAGGCTGCAATGGAAGGACAAAGAAGCAGATTGAGGATATGATTTTGAAAAGATAGAACCTGTGACTGTGAGACTTGAGGACTTCTTCCCCCTCATAACCAGATATCCCTAACGCCTATCTGGATTTACTGGATCATTCTCTTACTCTCATTCCATTTGATTCATGCCCAGGGCTCACGCTGCCCTTCTGAGACTCTATGGGAACCTTGGGGAAGACAGGCAACATTGTACATATAGCTAGAGTGACTTTATATACACAAAGTTAGTGTATTCAGTTTTTGAGCCAGTGCCTAAAGGCATTTATTTTTGAAAATATATTATTTATGCAACTCAACAATTAATTGCAATTTTTGCTTTGGTAAACCTTCTAAGAAAATCCCTGAATGCTATAAACTAGATGATTTATAAGGCTGTGGTGTATATATGGAAAATACCATAGCCCCAAATATTTTCTACCAGTAATGTGTTTAAAGATCTCAAAATGTATTAGGATTGCTGTGAAGAAATGAAGATATAAGACAAAGAGTGGATGAAATGAGAAAAATGTACTGCATAGACAGGAGAGAGAACATGAAAAAGCACTCCTTGAGGTTACAGAAACACTTGAATATATAGAAAGAAAAGAACTCTTGAGTACTGAAGATTGAATGAGATGAAGTGAAATGGACAAAAATGCTCATATGATATGAAAAGCTGGCAATGTATGAAAGATGGTTACTATTAGCAACAGTGACAGATATAGATTGTTCTTTTTTCATGTATAAGTAGAATTGTGGAAATACAGTTCTAAAGAAAAAAGACAAAATCTATCCTTTCGGGGTGGAAAAGTCCATCAGTCTGCAAAGAGATAACTCTCCCTTCTTTACCAATGTCCCCACCAGTACAAACTTAATGGTACTGAATGTCAATGACAAAAGCATAGCAGCTGCTCTCTGGGTCTTATTTCCATTTTTATTAAATTTCTTCCTTGCCCCAAACCTTCGAATTTCTTTAGGCCTGCCCTTATTTCATTTCAGCCCCTAGTACTGTGAATCAACACTAATTTAGCTGTCTGGGGACTACTATACATGCTGTTTTTCATTTCCTTTTATCTTTTCTTTTTTTTTTAGCTTTGCTATTATGAAATATTTGTGAAGCGAAGTTGCATCCTATTGATCATATTTACTTTAAAATGTATTTGATTTATATAAAAATACAAGGAAGATTTTTTTCGTGGCATAGTGAAGAGAAAACTAGACTCGCAGCAAGAGTGGAAAGTAAAGTTGACATGCAGCATTAGCCACTTACTGTCTGTGAAAACTTTGAGCAGTTATTCCATCTTTCAGGCCCTAAGTTTCCTTATCTGCAAAATAAAGGAGTTGGAGCTGGTACTCTTGAAGTTCTCTTCAGATTAAACCATATTTTTGGTTTAATCAAAATCAACATCAGTTAGTATTATGTGAGTCAAGCCAAAAAAGTGAATCTATAGCATTAGTCATAGACTACCAGAATCTTAGACTTGTAAGAGATCTTACAGTGTTTCCAGCTCTTTCTTTTGACATTTGAGGAAGATGATGTCTAGAAATATGAATTATGACCTGTGACATAGCTACATGGTAGCATATGCAGCTATTTGAGATTGACAAATATATACAAACATACTTCATATTTACAAATAATGCTGTAAGCTGCTTGTGACTTTAAATATGAAAGTAATAACATTACTTGAGAAAGCTCATAATTGTGTCATTATAGTTTGGAGATTCTAAGGGGCATAGAATTGGAATAGGTGTCTCATAACCATGCCATCTAGAGCTTAAAATGTGGAAGATAGTTTGCTGAAATGGACAAAATGTAAAATGGACAAACATAGCAAAATCCTTCCTATATGGGCTTGCTGGTATAAATAGGTGAAGGGCAGTGTAAACCACCTAAAATACTATGCCCTGCAACCGGGGCCAAAGCCTAGAAATGTCACACTTTAAAAAAGTTTTTAAGAATCCATGTACTTTTCGAGCAAGTATCATCTACATAAATCTCCTCAGAAGTAAACCATTCCCAACAACGATTTATGCAAGTCTTGCTGATAACATTTTAAATGCTATTGTAAAAGCATATTGAGGTTAATTAAAAATGTAATTAATGCAAGATTAAATGTTATCTCAGAAATTGGAACACATTACTGACAAATGAAATTAGAAAGTAGTGGCCTGTATGAAATCTAGGAATAAAATCAAAGTGAAGGCATCAGTCTGTCCCTCTCCTGCACTGTCCATAGGAGAGGGAATGCTGATATTGGAGGACTGGTGACCATACCTTAGACAGAAACAGTCAGAGTAGGAAAGACAATTCATCATTGGACTTAGAAAACCTCTTTAAAATATCTATCACCTTTGTTTTCATTCTCCTCATACTTCATGGCCTTTGGACTATAAAGGAATAGGTGCAGATCAGAAGGATATGTTTTATCATAGATTGAAGGAATAAGATGTCTGGTATCATTTTTAATGTTTAATAATAAGCCAATGTGCCTTTAAACAACTGCACGTGAAGTTAGATATCAGTGCTTTAGAACTTGCTTATCCCTTAGAAATGAATGACATTTGTAGATTACAGCAGTTAGAGGAAGTAACTCTTAAACCAGTGTCCCTCTCAAAATGCAGCCAACCTAACCGGACACTATGGATCTTTATTTTAATTAGTATCCCAATTTCATGCTTGATTTCCTACACGTTTCTCCCAGGAACCACTGGGGCAAAGGTGCAAGGAGGGCGTAAAATTAAAGAAAAAATGATAAATTTTAAGATATTAACTTAGAGATAATTCCCTGAGGAAATGGGACATGAGACTTCAGGTAAATTTTGATGAAATGCAAGAGAGCAATGGCCTTATAATTCTTGATTCTGTCTGGACTCATGTCAGCCTGAGGACACAGGAAAGTACTACATACTGGGGCAAAAGGAAATGGAAAAAGCAAACCAACACTTTGATTACATTTGTAACCATTACTTTGGTTACAAAAAGGTAACCAAACCTTACATTTTTCCTGAAGCAGACTCT
This sequence comes from Tamandua tetradactyla, assembly GCF_023851605.1. Taxonomy (NCBI): domain Eukaryota; kingdom Metazoa; phylum Chordata; class Mammalia; order Pilosa; family Myrmecophagidae; genus Tamandua; species Tamandua tetradactyla. Next base: position 191,844,132 of record NC_135327.1, on the reverse strand, counting down.
ACTTGCCCTGATAGAAATCGGACCAACTTTTTTTTTTTTGCCACTTGGGCATAAAAGTTAACAGGGTTAATTAAAAGTGATTGAAAAATTTGCGAACTCCAAACTCATATATCTGGCTTTAGTCACCTGAATCCCTAAACAATAACAAAAAAAATACGCTTTACCATTACTACTCAAGTGCAAATATTTACACAGAAGGGAAATAAGCATTGATCTAAATAAATGCCAATGGAATCACTCCAGCTACCTCCTCAGAAATCCTGCTTAAGGTATGAAACTAGATCTTAGATTTATTTTGTTTGCTAGACAGCATCTAGCAGAGTGCTGAGCATGGCAAGAGCACTGAATCAGTTCTGATTGAACTGATGTGTTAGTTAATAAAGTTAGCAGATTTGGCATTCACTGAGGTTTGCCATTGTCACCAAGTCACTGAGGTATGCTGTCTCCCACAGGCTATGGGGTAGGTTCCCAGCATCCTCATCAATGCCATAGAGCTCGAAGCCCAACATTAAACTTTTAGGAACAAGCTTTGCAACATGGTGCATTCATGAATCAAAATGTCCTCCTTTTGTTTAACAGGATCCCACACTTCGGGGTTATTAGCTTGTTTGGTGATCCTCAACACAACAGCAGGAAAGGAAATTGAAACACCGTGCGTGTTATATTAACCTTCCTTAGGGTCTGCTGTTTGCTTTGGAGAAGTTATTTTTAGAACAGCATTTCTCCCACAGACAATAATAATATTCTGTCTAGTGGACATATTTATGTAGTTTTTAAACCATAATGGCTTTTTTACTCTATTCTTTTCTTACGCTTCTCTTCAAATAAAAATTGAGACTCATAAGCATACAGGTCAGTTTAGACTGGAAGGAATGTACATGGCATTTAACATTTGGAAAGTTGGAATTCATAAAATATGTAAATATCAGGAAGAATGACAAGAGACACTGAGGGAGAGAAAAAGAGATGAACATGAGTTAAGCTCAGGCAATAAACACAAAGAATACGGGTGACACAATTAAAATATACTAGGTGGGAGTGGCAGAAGGTGGGAACATAGTAACTTTGATGGGGATAAGGAGTATATAGAGAGGAGGGAATTTTCAATTACAGCGAGTCAATTACCAAGGATGTAATGGAAGTGCAAAAAGAGAATTACACAAGTCGTAGTGTGGGTGGCTACAAGACGAATGCTGGGATGTTAAAACGGATGTAAGTATTCCACTCTGCTTTCTAATATCAGTCACATAGCAACTAACTTAGATTCAGGTCCCTACTTGAGGGGAACTGTTAACGGTTCCATTGAGATAATCTTTTATTTTTAAGTAATAGTCGCAGCCAAACTGAGACATTATTCAATGTAAAACATTTAAATTCAGGCTTTGTTGTTATGACGATGGTCACAATGACAAGAACTGATGACAATGACTGCTAGAAGGTGAAAACTTTAGTTAGTAAGAGGTCTGTGTACAGAAGCTAGCAGATCACCCAAATTCTCCCAAATTATCATGTAGAATTATAATTAATAAAAATATCAGCCAAATTAGGATTATTTTCATTAATCTAATGATGGCGTTTGTTCTTAATTTTCTAAAGCAATCATTATTATCCAAAACTATGGCTGTTCGAAAGAAGCAGGTTCAATAGCTATAACTCACGTGCAAACATGAAAGATGTGAAAAAAGAACTTTCTATCCTAAGCCTTTTTGCTGTGTGAGCAGAGTTCTTGGGTAGAGATGGGGGTGGTACCCCACACCCAGGATTACCGTAATAAATCAGCTCACGGAAATTCTTTTGGACTGCAGAAAGTCCAACAAAGGCAGTAAGAACCTTCATTTGTATTTGTAAATATGAAATTATAACCTCTTTAAATACTTCTTTTAATAAAATTTTCCTTTAAGTCAACCTCAAAGTATTAGCACCTCTTTATGTCCATTATTCTTTGTTTTCTTTTTAAGAAAAGTTCCCTGTTAGGGGATACTTATAGCTTTTTCCTTAAAAATCCTTAAAGAATTGCTATGTAAAATGTTTGTCTTTGTGCTATTGTGATACTAAAGGTCTTGAGATAGATCCAGAGAATTATCCTTGTTCAATGGAAACTCTCATGTGTGTTTACAAGCATACATGTGTATAATTATTACACTGGATTCCAGAAGTGGTACTCTGCAATCTAAACTTAGCATTATATTTGTAAATGGCTATGTGATATCTTTTTTTAGGGATTACTTTTTATGGGAACTAACAGTGGCTGGTGCAAATGGATTCAGTGAACAGCCCTCATTGTTCTCAGTCCATTTGATTGGTACCCACAGCGGGAGGGGAGGACAATACCCCTTGATAAAAGAAGAACCAGCAAAACAGGTCTTGTCAAAAGTGATTTCAAATCCTGCTGTTTGAATTTGTAATACCCCTATACATTTAGTGTAAGGGTCCAACTTCTTACAGACTGAAATTACTTTGTCTTGTAAGAGTCTCACTTTCTTTTATAGTTGCCTTCTGTTTCATATATGAAAATTGAAAGCACACTATATAACGTCATAGAGTTCATAACAACATGAGAAGACACATTTCCAGCACCAACATGCATCACATAATAAAGCAATTAGATAATCTAATAATCACATTTAAGAATTTTTCCATACATGAAAATACTACAATTTTATTAACTGTCTGGGTGGTATATGCTTGCGTAAATAACAGTGAAAGCTGGGATTTAGTAATTCGTATGCAAATTTTTTTTTGCCTCACCTACATTTTAAGTATTTAGGAAGCATTCATGGATAATACAATTGTCTTTCTGTGGTCAAAGTAAAATCAACTAATTAATCTGGTTAGGCACATTTAATTAAAATTAAACATGCCTATTTAGCATTTATTATAAACCAGGCACTGTACCAGGTGATATGGTTACAAAGATGACTGTGAATTTATCCTGACTTTCAAGGAATTACTATTTAGTTAAGAGAAAAATAGGTAAAAATTAGATATAATAAAGTATATTTGGTGCTGTTAAGGAAATATGAATGAATTCAGAAAATCCGAAGGGAATTATGTTATTTGTACTTCCTTTACATTGCCTTTTAAAACTCAAAATGAAAAAAACATTTCTTCATCAATAACATGAAAGCATATTATAACATCAAAACTCTTGTGAAACCAGGGTTTACTCCCAGCATAAACATTCTGTGATTTGATATGAATTTAAATTGCAATGAAGATCATTGGAAGTTCTAAACTAGAAGAAATTTAGAAATTTCAAGGGTCTGTACTAACTATGGAGTCAGATATAGAACTGCCATATTACTTTCCTCCTACTCTCCTTCTCTGAACTCAGTTTCTACATGTATGAAATGAAGCATTACCCAACTCAAAGTCAAATTAGAAAATATATATGAAATTAGGAGGATACGGTCAGTAAATTGCGTTTCTCGGTGCAACTTCTCTCCTAGACTTAAATATTAATGATGGTGGTTTGAAACTGTATGTACCTCAGAAAATCATGCTGTTAAAGCTAAGCTATTCCTGTGGATATAAACGGATTATAAATTGGATCTTATGACAAGGTTACTCCAGTTAAGGTGTAGCCCAGGGTGGATCTTAATTCTGTTACTGGAGTCCTTTATAAATGGGATGGGGGGCGGGGAGGAAGGAGGGAGGGAAGAAGGGAGGGAGGCAGAGGGAGAGAGAGAGATCAGGAAGAAAGCATCGCCTTGGTGATGCCTTGATTTGGACATTTTTCCAGACTCTAACTATAAGCAAATACATTCCCATTTGTATTAGTTAGGGCATTCCGGCAGCTAGCAAACTAGATCACCATTGTTCAAGCTAAACCATTTCATGGTATATGGCTTTCAGCAACTAAGAAACTAAAACAGATACCAGTGTTAAATCTTAAAACAGTTACACCTGCAGGATTATTATGGGCCCTCTGAAAATTAGATCTGTACCAAACAGAGAACCCTTGCAGGCCTATAGCCACAGCAGGTTTCAGTGTCTTAAAGACATGACATTTAAATCATAATTATACAGCCTATTGAATGTCAACCATAGTGGTTATATGAAAGGCAATTGCTTTTTCTTTCTTTAGAAATTGAAAGGATAATTTCACCCAGATTTAAGTGATGAGTTCCAAAGAATCTGCTGATGTTGATGTCAACTTATTTTCAATAAACACAGCATTCTTGATAAACGTGTAGCTCCAAGGTACAAATGTGACATTAACTTCAAGCTTAGTACCAGATATGCCATGCTATGGTGATAAAACATCTCTGATGTTTTGATATCTAAGAAATTATATTAGACAGCTATGTTCTTTTCAGTTCTTGGCCATAGTAACAAGGCATTTATAAACTTTAAAATAAGGCGAGTTAAGGAGTCGATATGTAAAATGGTATGTCAAGTTACTCAACCTCTTTCAGTTTCTGTTTCCACAACTCAGTAAGAATCAACTGTTTTGGGATCAGTCTTTGAACAAGAAGAATCTCATGGAAATAAAAATCCAATTCCATCCAATTAATTTCTGACAAAGGCACAAAAGCAATTCAATGAAGGAAAGATAGCCTTTTCAATAAATGGTGTGTGAGCAATTGGATATTCACAGGCAAAAAGAATAAACTTTAACCAAACCTCATACTTTATTTAAAACTAATTCTAAAACTTCTAGAAAAAAAGCATAGGAGGAAACATAGGAGAAAAGTTTCAGAACCACGGGCTAGGAACAGTTCTTAGACTTGATATCAAAAGCCTGTATATAAAAAGAAAAACTGATAAACTGGACTTCATTGAAATAAAACCTTTACTCTGAGAAAGATCTTTTAGGGATGAAAAGGCAAATTACAGACTTAGAGAAAATGTTTGCAAATCACTTGACAAAGGATTTGTGTCTCAAACATATAAAGAAGTCTAAAAACTCAACATTTAAAAAAGCAAACAACATTATCAGAAAATAGGCAAAAATATGAAAAGACATTAGGTACATATGTATAAGCAGATGAAAAAATATACAGTATTTATTAGTGAAATGCAAATTAAAAATCACAATGCGATAGCACCATAAACCTTTTAAAGGAGTCTTAAAAAATGATAATACCAAATGTTAGCAAGGATGCAAGGAAATTGAATCAATTATACATTGCTGGTGGAAATATAAAATAGGTCAGAAATTCTGCATCAAACTTTGGCAGATCTATTTAAAACTAAAAATATGAACTTACCATACACCTAGCAGTCATACTCCTGGACATTTATTTCAGAGAAATACAGACTTGTTTTCACGCAGAAGCTGATAAATGAATGTTCGGAGCAGTTTTATTCATCATAACCAAAACCCAGAAACTACCCAAATGTCCTACAATGGGTTAAGGTTAAACAAAGATACAGCCATACCATGGAATAATCCTTGGCCATAAAGGAGAACTATTCATACATGCAACTTAGATGAAGCTCAAGGAAATTATGATAAGTAAAAAAGACAATCTCAAAGGGATGCATACTGCATTATTCCATTTATATAACATTTTTGAAATAATATAGAGATTGAGAACAAACTAATGGTTGCCAGAGGTTAGGGATGAGGAGGCATGGAGAATGTGTATATACATATACGCATACACATATACATACACATATATATTTACATACACATATATAGCCAAGGAATGTTGTGATAATGGTATAGTTAAATATCTTGATTGTGGTGGTGATTACACAAAGACACACATTTGATAAACTTGCTTAATGCTACACACACACACACCCCGATGAGTGCATCCATAACTGGCAAAATCTGAATAAACTCTATGGGTTGTACAAGCATTAAAACAAAAAAAGATGCAATTCTCTCAAAAAAACTTATAAGGGTTTTACTTAATTTACTCAAAAAAACTCCAAAGAGAGAATTATTTCATAATTAAATGACCAGCCTCCTATACACTCTCTTCATCCATCAAAGTCTGTTCTTCATAGCTGTTGCCCCCAATCTTTCTACACCATCTTTGTTCTCAACCCAAAACAAAAACAAAATGAAAAAATAAAAGCACCTCTCTCTGTTTCTCCTCCTTCCGGCAACCCATTTCTCCTCAACCATGTGTCTCCCTGCCTCTTACAAGTACTGGTCCCTTCTTTCTTGTGTTCTCAACAATCTCTGGCTCATTTCTTCATTATGTACATCATTTTAGCCTACTTTGGATTATTTCAACTCACCTCTTCACCTATCATTTAGGAGCAGTACAAAAGGGCCCCAGAACCTGAGAAGCAAACACAAAAACCTTTTGGGCTCCTGGAAGAGAAAAGGTTTTAGATATTGATGAGTTAATGTTGCTCATCCCTTTCATTATCAAATGAGAATAATAATACCATCACTCTCATAGGATTATGGTTCTGAGGATTAAATAAAGATGTCACATGTAAAGCACTTGGTACAGTGGTTAGTACACAATAAGTACTTGAAATGTAGCGTGAAAACCACCTCCAGGAAAGTTCGGCAAAGTTACAACAGGCTGAGACCAAGGATCGGTAGTTTCGGGAAGCAGGTTTTATTTTCTATGGCCATAGGGCTCAGCCAGTAGCCTCTGAAAGTCTGAGCCCTGAACAAAAGGCAACCTTAGCTTTTATAGACTCTTTGACATATTAAAGACAAGGTAAACAATTGGCTGATTTAAGTTGAGAATGGCCCAGAGCTGAACTGTTGAGGCGCCCCCACCCCAGGAATGTCTTCTCTTGCCTATGTGCATCTTCACCAGTTCCTGAAGGCTAGGGGAGGGGGTTTCTATCCCAGGAATGTGTCTTATTTTGCTTGCCTGCAAGGAGAGGGGGTTTGGGGATTTTCTGCAGAGAGCACAGCTAAACCAGAAAGAGAGGAGGCCTGCCTGCTACAAATCAATAGTAGCAGCTATTAATAGGAAACATTTGGCACAAAAAAGAAGAGAGACAATAAATTTTTGAAATTTAACAATCCACAAATAAATATTTATTGAGCAACTAAAATGTTCTTAGTGCTTTGCTAGTTCTATGGAATAGCCCCCAAAATACAAAGAGATGAACACTTGAAAAAATCCTCAACATCATTAATCACTAGGGAAATGCTAATGAAAGCATAATGGAATATGACTACACCTCTAGTGGAATGAGTAATATTCAAAGCAACTGAATCTCTCATTTATTGCAGGTACACATGCAAAATGGTACCATCACTGTGGAAAACTGTTTGGCAGTTTCTTATAGAGTCACCATACAACCCAGCAACCACACTCCTGGGCTTGCATCCAAGTGAAATGAAATCTTAATTTCAAACAAAAACCTGTATATAAATGTTTATAGTGTCTCTGTTGCCCCGAATTGGAAACTATTAAATGTTAAATGGATGAACACTCTAGGAATGTCTATACAAAGGAATATTGGTCACAAATAAAAAGGAATGATGTGATCCACACAATGTGACTAAATTGTAAATGCCTTATCCTAAGCAAAAGAAGCTAGATGCAAAAGTTTACGTACTCTGTGATTACACACCAGCACAATCAGAGATACCAAAAACAGGTCAGTGGAAGTCAGGAGCTGCGAGTGAGAGAAAGGGTTGACTGGAAAATGGCACAAGGGAAATATCTGGGGAGATAGAACTGGTCTATATCTTGATTATAGCAGTGGTTACACAACTATACATTTGTCGAAATTTATAGAAATCTACACTAAAAAGGATGAATTTTACTGTATAAAAATAATACCTCTCTTTAAAAAAAAATAGGCAAAAAAATTCAGTAACCTAAAAGAAAATGGAACAGCTCTTGTCACTGTGGTCTTTGTGATATGATGTAGGAGATGAGATTAACACACATAAATAAGAGAACCACATACTAGAGTACATAATTTATTGCTTAAGTATGGAGGGTTAGGGGTAAGTACAATTAAATCTAGAGACCACCGAATAATGTGGGAAGAGGAAAGATAAGGTTTCAACGGGTTTTAATGTCAAATGTTAAAAGGATGCCCAGGTTGGGCAGAGAGAACTGAGAAGGCATATTTACTTGAAGAAACACAAATAAAGAAAATTGAGCAGGATTGAGGAGTTTAATTGAACTGAAATAGAGTTTGTGCTCAGAGAAATAAGAAATTGCTTTGATGAGGAAGACAGGACCAGATCAAAGAGAGTCTTAAACACAGCCTATGACAGGATTAAATTCTTTTCTTAACACAATCACAGTAACTTCTCGAATGGGGAGTTATCATAAAATCAGTGGTTGGCTATTAATCTGGAAGTAGTGTACCAGGCAGCAGAAGGAAAGAAGTGATGTTCTGGCACAGCAGGAAAGAAAAGTTGGTCTGTTATTTACATTGTAAAACCTAGATTCCCTTGTAGCTTTTGAATTGACATCTTGGCTGATTGTCTTAATAATAGATATCCTGTGTTAAAAATGGATTCTTTGAATGTTTAGCAAAAGGGAAGCACAGCTGCTTCTAGCAGTTCATTTCTATAGCTTCTGGGCATGAGACATCATATATAGAAATGATTGCTCTAGGGGTTGTATTTTTTTTTAGGCCTTTGGGATCTGCAGCTGTCTGGATTGTCATATGCTCAAGTTTTTCCTGATCTCATAAATAACGAACACTTGGAAATCCTGGGAACAGTGCTTTTCTGATCCAGGGTTTAAGTACAGTTTGGCCCTCATATATAGAAAGTTCACTGAAAAAAGGGCATCTATTATATATAGGAAGCTTTAATGTGAATATAAGGGAGTGTGATTCTGTTTGTCCTCATGAATGCCTCAACTCCCTCTCGCATGGTTTTGGTTAAGGGTTTTTATTTAGAAAGATATTAAGTGACTAAAGCTCAAGACCTTAGATTTTTTTTTACAAATTAAGTATAAAACTGTGGAGAATATATTCATTACTTTATTATGTTAGATTATCATTTAACCCCCCTATAACGGCTCAAAGTAAATTTGTCTAACTGGACATTCAAAGCACATAGTTGTTCAAGTAGGTGTGGACTTTGAATCTACCAGAAGCCTCTTAATTTATCCAATGAGGTGCTGTATTAAAAGAATGTCAAATGTCTTGCTGAGCAGCAAACAGATGATGCTACAAACAGCTTCAAGTAACAATGAGGCTAATCTCAAATGCCCTTCATGTGAGAGTATTAGAGGCCTTTATAAATGGCGTAGCATTAATCTGAATATCACTCTAGAGAAGCATCAAATTAATTTCCATTTCAGAAATGGAACTCCTGAGAAAGAAGCCCGTCCATGATCACAACTAAACCCATACTTCAGCACACTTAAGGCCAGTTCCTATCAGCCATCTGTTCTGACAACTAATTTTAGGCCCTGGGGTAAAAGAAAGAACACATAAAGATGCCAAAATGGAAAGTTAAACATATTTATTCAACATTTGTTGAGAACTTTAGATACGAAGTCAAATAAGACCAGTTTACAGTTCTCAAGGAGCCTAAAAACATACCTAGGGTGCAGCAACATTTAGGGAACAGTATGGTAAGTGCTATGGTAAAAGTGTGAGTGAGATATGATGGAAAAATATAAGATGCAAAGAATCAATTTAGGGAATCAGAGAAATATTCACAAAGAAGGTGATTTCTAAACTGAGCTTTGAACGACTGTAGGAGTTAGCTAGAAGGAAAAAGCAAAAAAAAAAAAAAAAGAGTACTTGAAAGAAGGGATAGCATATACAGAGCTTGAAACATTGTAACTGACAGTAGTTGGAGTAAATAGTTACACCATTTCTCTTCTTTTCTTTTTTTCTACGTGGGCAGTCATAGGAATCAGACCCAGGTCTCCGGCACAGTGGGCCAGAACTCTGCCACTGAGCCACCATCACCACCCTATGTTGTACCATTTCCTACACCACATAGAAAGATTTTTCATTCAGAAATTGGTTCATTTTCATAATAAGCTCTTATCAAGATTTTCATTGCTAGAACTGGATAGAAACACTTTATATTACTACTGATTCTGCTGCTACTACTGCAACTATGGCTACAGCAAATTTCAGAGTCATAGCTTATAGAACTGAAATGGATGACAGATATCATTTCTCCAAGAAAAGAACTAATGCCCTACATTAAATCCATTTTTTTTTCTTGCCCTGGATGAGAAAATGGGGCACAGATAGGTATAGTAACCAGCTCATATTCACAAATGTTGGACCCAAATTCAGGTGTTCTGCCTCCTTGACAAGGCATTTGACACAACTTCAGAGTTTTCTAAGTGCTTTCCTATCTGTTATTTCATGGGGTGTACATCTGGGGAACACAGAACAAATAGAACACAAATATATAGGAAGTACAAAAACTTTTATTATTTTAATTTCGGTGTAAACTTGTAAATGAATTAATGGAAGTATACTTCAAATACTGGCTCTGAATATTCATTCCTGTTTGATGGTCAAATACATTTGTATATTGTATTTTAAGAAAAGTTGGGCTCTGTCACTATAAGGAAGTTTTCTATTTATTTGGGGTACTTATAACTCCTGTTAATGAATATTCTTTATATCTATAATTAAAAGGTAAGATTAATATATAATCTTTGATTCTGATACTAAATACATATTAAAATCTTCTCAAGAGCCAAAATTCAGTATGGATTGATGGAAATTAAAAAAAAAAAAACTGTTATAAGACAGATTTCCAATCTTATGTTTTTAATGTGCTCTGTTAAGATATATAATTTAATAAAATGTGTCCCTGGCAAATCACCCAGTGAATTTCTAAACTATGGAAATATCTCTTCGCTGATAACTTACTTTTATGACTTTTTATGGGTCATATGCTTACATTTTCAAAGTCACATGATAAATTAATCGTTTCATAAAGCAATTCAAACTGCTACAGACATCGTCATAAAGTCAGCGTGCTGACAGATTCTTTCACCCAGAAACACGTAGCCAAAGAGTGTATTTTCCTCACAAACAAATAAAAACAGAATGTATACTTTACTCAAGGGTCATTTTTACATGAAAGCAAAGAAAGAAAAATATTTCAGCTACAGTGGCCCAACATATAAAACATCTAAGCTTCAGTGAAAAGAACCTGACATGTTAAAAGACCTCACTAACTAAATGCATCTCTAAGGAGTTACGCGGGTAACTGAGGAGAACTAGAGAAGCTCCGTAAGAACCCTCCCAGCAGTACAGAGACATTTTAAAAAATTAAATGATTGCCCCACATGGGGATTCCCAGAGGAATGCACTGAACTAAATGCAATCCATCCTCTTAGCTTCGGCTTTCACAGCAGAGACATAGGACCCCTCAGTGGTGCCTCCTTCTCTAGAATTTGTCTACAAAGGGAAACCACAGAGCCATTCCAGAACAAAAGGAAGCTCTGTGGGCTGGGCGATAAGTGATAGTTTTGAGTAAACATACTAACCAATACTAGGAGTTCAGGGACCACTCTGGTTTTAAGCAATTTCTCCCAAGCACTTCATTGAACACTGGTCTCACACTATTCTTGTTTCAGCTTTTCATTCTGAGCCTGGCACTTTCTTCAGTACAGTGCTACGGGAGCAATTGCATCTCCTCATAAAGCATCAGTAATTTTTTATGTTTCCATCACTCTCCTGCTTTCACCTCTTCCTTTGTTTCTTCTACTTAGCACTAACATGATAACTCAATTGTTTCATCTTTTAGGCATAAGTTTTGTGGCTTTTAAACTTCTTGCCCTCTGAGAATGAAAACGAGAAATGGTGAAAAACAACTTCTGGGGATGAATTTGAAGTATATAGGTGGACAATTCATGGAATAGAGTAAAATGGCTGTAACCCTGAGGGTAACTGGTACATTCACACTTTCTAGGGTCACCTCTTTTTTTTTTTGGTGCATGGTCTGGGAATCGAACCCAGGTCTCCTGCATGAAAGGGGGGCATTCTAATCACTGACCCACCCGTGCACCCAATACCAGTGCCTTCTTGCATGACCATGTCCTCATGATGTCATGTGAGTGATGCTTCCTGGAGCTGTCCAATGGTGGCTCTAGACTGTATTTTACTAAATAATTCACAATTTTCCCTTCATAGTTTTTCCGAATCACACGAATCCATGCTAGATTTTACCATAATTTTCTTACTGTTATTATGACCTTCTCTCTCTATATATACATTTGCTTTTTTGATGCAACTAGGGAACTGAAAGAGAAAACCTTCTAAGGGAAAAAAAAATTCAGGTCCTATTAGAGATGATTCTGACCATTAACAGCATAAAGTGAGAACAAGAGAGAGGCAGTGAGTGAAGTAGGAAAATCATCATTTTTTCAGTATGCATGTATCAGAACTTGAAAAGCCTTAAGAGTTGGCAGGAGGACGCATAAGCTTTGACTCCTATTTGCCTTCCTTAAATCACCATGGATAAGCTTCCATATATTTTTTTCATCTTCTCTATCAAGTTACAGTTTTTGAAAATTAAGTTTTAAGCAATTATTAAAGTCATTAGCCTTTTTCTTCTCATTTGTGTTAATGTTTATATGTAGTCAGATTTATTAAGCTCTTTCATTAGTTCAGTTGGTCAATCTCTTACCTTCTAATGTTTGGGTTTGGTTTCCTGCTTAGGAACACCTTCCCTGCTTTATGAGAAAGTTTGTGGTTGATGATTTTTTTTTCCTCTTAGAGCTTTAAGCTTTTGCTTAATTTTTCTCTTTTCTAATTACATTGACTGGTGTTTCCAGAAAAACATTACATAATACAAATGATAACGTACAGCAATGACTTGCCCCTGATTTTTACAGAGAACTAACAAACTATGTCAGTGATTTGGGAGGCTTAGGGGTGGATGGAGGAAGAGTCAGAAGAAACAGTACATACACTTATCTCCTCATCTTTAATAGAAAGTTGTTAATAGACACTACTTAAATTGAATAAATCAATAATAGTTGTTTAAGTATATTATGTAAGGGTATAAGGTCAATGGCATGATGGGTCTCTACTTCCCCCCCACCCTGTGTACCCCCTCCAACTGGCTTTCAAAAGACAGTTGTTAAATTTCCAGGAAATGTGCAAGGTGGTTATTAAACAAAGACATTATTGAAAATTAAAATATGTAAGCTTCCAATTAAAGTGTTTATCAATTATATGAAAAACAGAAGTAGTAAATACTGAAAAGTCATGATTTCTTAATTATTTTACTAAATTTTACTATTTTTATGCTCTTTTGACTATTTGTATCCACTACAACTGCATAATAGAAACAGTATATAACATACGTTGTTCCCTAGCTCTTCCCAACTGTGTTTTATGAGGACACACTTAATAGTTTGAAATCAGCAATGGTGAGAATGTTTACATCATGAAAGTTGACAAATGCTATAGGTAAAGCTTTGTCTTATTGTTTTGTCAGTTGACAGACCTAAAGAAGTATGGAAAAAGTGTTAATAATGAAGATTAAAAGTGTGCCTACAGGCATTACCTTGTGAATAGCACACACAAAAAAATTGAGAAAATATTCTTCCAGAATGTGAAAACTATTACCTGATTTAGGGAATAAGCCTCTCATGTCATGGATGAATGAGTGAAATTTTGACATTTGTCTTCATTGCTTTACTTTTGTCTTATTCATTAATGCAAATGGAAAGATCAACCAATATTCATCTCAGAACTATACTCGGAGAGCCAGTTGTTAAACATTACAATATACTGCAAAGTAAATAAAACCACGAGAAATACAAGCTGTCAGAGTCCCAAAGCAGAGAGGAGGGAAGCATAGGGAGAAAAAAAATTACATTTCAAATGCATTAGGATTTAAAACAAAAATCAATTATAAAAAATTATGATAGAGTCAATAGATAAAGTTTAAGGTTGATAAAATGAGATGATTAGTTACATTTTTAAAATATCATGGCAGTCGGGAGAAAAAACTATGAAGTTTTATAAATGGTGCCAACTTATCAAAAGAAAAGTATACACACATATATAAATCTATATAGACAAAGACCGACTCCTAACATTGTGCCCACACCAACTGCCCAGAATCAATTTGATTTCCTTGCTCTATGCTCTGACCATCCACTTGTAATTTTCTTTTGTGACAAATTGAAATTAATTAGTGTATCATTACGTACCCCCTAGGAGTCATACCCCTCCCCAAATCCATTTAGCAACCTCTGGCTTCAGCACCTTCAAGGCTCTGATTAGCAATTCCTAGCTCAGCACCTGCTATGCCCCAACTGCTTGACTCCATACCTAGTCATAAGCTAAAGCAAGCTTATGTAACTAACCGCAGGATCCTGTTTTCCTCCTTAACCAAGAAAACTGATTCAAGCCAGCTTTAGGAACATGTTACAGTTAGGTAAAATCCTGACCTAGAATCACCTTTAACTCATTATAATAATAAATACTCCACCTTTGGGTGGGATTTATATGCCATTCTTGTTTTAAACATATGATATGTATGTAAAAGCAAGTTTTAGCCTGATTAGAAGCAATGCGTATGCAAGGTACTAACTTCCTCTCCCAGCCCTTACCCATGCCACCCTAACGCCACCTACCTCTGCATCCCTAGAAAAGTCAATACAATGCTGTTTTGCTTGTCACTCGGGAGCAGATCTGAGGTACCTTCCTCCCATCTCCTGCGGGGCTGGCCTTTGTTAATAAACTCTTTTTCTCAAAATCCTGGTGTCACTGAACTGGCTCTTGTGTGCATCGAGCAAGGGGGTTCTCCTTTGGTCCCTAACAATGATTTGATGAACATCTGTTTCCTTGAATACTCGATAACCTTCATGAAGGAAAGGTCTATTTCCGGTTTTGGTCACCATTGTCAGAATTACCTGGTACAGTGTCTGAAACATAGTAACTGCTCCATAATGATGTATTGATGTAACGATGAGCCAATAGCCCTCTAAGCAAGGATCTCACTGAAGTTGAGGAAAGGCTGCACATACATGAAATAAAATCAAAGGAGGGTGCCTAGGTTTGAAGAAACAGTGAAAAAGATTAATCTCGTCCACCTAGGGAAAAGCTTCATAAAGTGGGGGGAAGCCTGAAAAATTAGACATTCTGTCTGGCAGATAGGGAAGGAAGTCATTCTAGAGAAAGGTAACAGCCAGCAGGGAGAGATACGGTTAGTGAAACAGGGCCCACATCACAGAGAACGTTGTAGAGCATACCAAGGATTTTCATTTAATCCTGTAATTCACAAGAAAATGGTGCAATCAGAGCCTGTTTTGAAGTACCCTCTGGAGATAACGAGGAAGAAAGGGAAAAAGGAAGACCTAGAGGTGAATTTGGTGAGAGATGCCCTGCACTGATTTGGATCCTGTGCCTTAATTCCTAGTGCCATAAAATCTAAAGAGAGAAAAATAACAGCATAATTTGTATCAGTCAGTAGGGTTGCAAGAGCCCTTATGTTAGCTTCAGAGAAAAACATTGGAGTCTCTTAATGCTATCTTCTCCACTTTGAATTTTTTTTCATTCTTTCTATGAATATCCTCCTATTCTAATTCTGACTCCAGTAGGAAAACTTACTTTCTTGAATAATCTAACTTAACTTTAACTACATGTATTCTATGAATACAGAATTTTCACAACATCATATTCCTTTATGTAAGCATATAACCTGGTTCTAGAGTCTCACAACTTTAGAAACAAAGTTGTCTTTTTAATTTCTTTTGCAAGCACCTACAGTACTCATCAGATGAGCAAGAAGTAGCTTTTTACTGAATGATTTTTATCACTATCTACAATAATGTGATAACAAACAGGATTAAAAGAGGCCACCAGAGAGAAGCACAAAGATAGGACAAATGTGTAAAAAGAAAAGTATGATAGAAAAATCAATGCTTTCTTTAAGTATCTTACTGGTACATCAAAGCAATTGTGACAACCCTGCTTCCAAAAAAATAAAAAATAAACTAGTATCATATAACACTTAAAGAATAATGCCATGTTTGGTTCAAGTTCTGTTTCTCCCCACAAGTTCCAGAAATGTGGAATTATACAGCTTGATGGAAGAGTTGGTTAGATAAGAGGATTAATAGTTTCTTACAGCATTCCTAGCACTGCGCATTTTGACTGACCTTTTGATGCTATTTTGCTGTTTAAGAAAATTACTAACACCTCAAAATATTGAGATGTTAATAGTGGAGAAGTCAAGATTGGATACCACTCATTTAAGCTGTGTGACTCAGGTGTTCATAATAATCATAACATGTGATGGTGACTGAGTCAAAGCAATTACCAGACTGGAGTAATTGTGGTCCCATTTAATCTGCCCTCTTCTCTGAAGCATAGTATAACCACAGCAGCTCATGTGGTCTCCATTAGTTCCCTAAGGCACAGGCCTAACCTGTATGTACACAAAACTAAGCTCGCTGGTATTGTCACCCTGCGAGTCTTAGCCTACAGTTTTTATGCTCCCTCTGCCATTCACCTCCTGAGGGAGGAAATACGGTTAAAAGAGAAGCTGTTTCCAGGTGAATAGCATAGAAGAGGTACACGAAAATGATCAGTTATAGTGTGTGACCTGATTGGCTTGGAATTGTGCTGTCTTCCTCAGGAGATAGGGAAATATGTGAGCCGAGAGATTGAAGAGAGAATGGAAATGTGAAGTTAGCATTAGTTCTTCCATTTAAAAAATTGCTCTTTAAAGGCAGCTAGCTATATGATTTTAGAAGTTTTATTGTTTGGTTTTCCTATTTCTGGGTTTTTAAAGTTTGCTTTTAAAAATCAGATCTCCCTTTTGGGCTATAGACATTTTATTCTTTAATCATTGGTCTCTCTTCTGCAATTGCCTTCTTATATCTATCTCTAGCAACATCTGCTCATAAAAAAGCCTTCCTAGGAATTTTCATGGTCAAATGATAAGAATAAAAAAGAAAAAGAAGGACAATATAGTAAAAGGGAGAGAAAGAGAGAAAATTAAAAGGGGGGAGAAGTTTGAATCGTGTGGCTCTCTTACCCATTATAATTTAGCACATTCTTTCTTCAATGAAACATAGCTTCTGTCAGCATGGGCTATATGCATAGCATTTATAATCATTATGATTTCCCAACATAAGGATGGCCTCCTTGCAAAATGAGGCAAAGCATAACTGGGTGGAGCTAATTATCAATGGAAAATGGAAAATGCTGTATTGTATCATAACATGTTTTCTTTTAGATCCAAAAGTTACCGTAAGCAAGATAGAGTTAATTTTCTAAGTGCTCTAACTCCAGGATCAGGCTGTACAATCCACTGATTCTACTAGCCTTGCACAGTCTCTCTATTCTTCACACCTTCACTTCTTTCCTGTGCCAAACTTCATCATTATATTCATTTCCCTTAGACCATTCCTGTTGCGTGCACCCATTTGGAAACTCCTCATACAGTGGTTAAATGATTCCTTCTGCCTATGCTGTGGTTGCAAACTTGCAGCCAAACATGACTCTAGAAAAAACAATAGTAACATACAGGATGGTCTCACTTTAAGTCTATGACAACTAAACTGACTGAGCTTGTATTGCCATTTGGCCAATTTACTATACACTCTTCGTCATTCACTTTCCCTCTCTTCTTGAGTTAGCATTTTTTAAAGCTTCTATACCTTCTCACTCTTAGCCTCTTACTTCACCAAGAAAATAAAAGGAGTCAGAAATAAAGGGAATCTTATATCTTAAAGCTTTCATCACAACATGTATTAATTTATCTGCAGTTGAGCATATAGACTCTGCCTTCTCTCCTGTCACTTTGGATCAGTTGCCCTGGCTCCCATATAAGCCACTGTATGCTATAATCTATAATTCCTTGCATAGTCAAGGACAATTCTCTAGCAATTATCCTCTCTTATACATCACCATATTTTTTCTTCTCTCTTGATTTATTCCAACAAAGAATAGTGTTATGTTTCCCAACTTCAAGAAAACTTTCTTTGCTCAGCTCCCCCTCTAGCTACTTTTCCTCTGCTTACCTTTTAAGCAAATCTCCCCTGCCTCCAATTCCTCTCCTCTAATTATTTCTCAACCACAGTTCACAATTTCATTGCGTAACTCCAAAAGAAACAGCTCTTGTCAAAGTCACCAATGGGCTTTATGCAGCTGGTGGGGAAGATTCTAGTCTTCAACTCGCTTGACACCGTTGATCACTCCATCCTCCTTCTAGGACAAACACTCTCCCTGGTTTTCCTCCTGCTTAAACGACTGTTCCTTTTTGATCTTTTCTGGTTTTTCTCATTTCCACAAACTTTAAATCCTAGAGGACTAAGGGCTCAGTCTTTAGACATTTCCCTTTCTCTACCTACACTTAGTCTCTGGTGATCTTATTTGGACCTGGATTCAAATACTGACTACACACTGAAAACATCCTAATCTTTATGTGTAGCCTGGATCTCTTCTGTGAACTCCAGAACATTTCCACTTGGATAACTACTTAAATCTAAAATTAAACTCCTGATATTCTCCCCAAATCTCTTTCCTCACACTCTTCTCTATCTCAGGAAATGACGACTTCATCCTTATTCAGGTTACATATCTTGAAGTCATCCTTGACTCATCTTTTTCTCTCACATTGCATATCTAAACCCAACAAAAAGCCAATTGGCCCAACCTTCAGAAAATATCCAAAATCTGACCAATTCTTGCCATTTATGCTATGATCATCCTGATCCATGACACCAATGTCTCTTCTTGAAATAGTTAATAATTTTCGAACATACTTCTATCTCTTTACTTATTTATTTATAGCAGCCAAAGTGAAATTCTCCTATTTCGAGTCAGAACATTTCACTGCTTGCTCAAATACCACTAATGGCATTCCCTGTCACTCAAATTAAAGCCAGTATCCTTACCATAACACGGAAGGCCCAGTAAGTCTGCCATCAATCCTCTGGGGACCTTGATTCCTTTTCTGTCTGGCTTATCTGACTCCAGCCACTTTGTTCTTCTCTTCGCCAATCAAGCTTCAGTGA
Source organism: Tamandua tetradactyla (assembly GCF_023851605.1). Lineage (NCBI taxonomy): Eukaryota > Metazoa > Chordata > Mammalia > Pilosa > Myrmecophagidae > Tamandua > Tamandua tetradactyla. Next base: position 191,825,257 of record NC_135327.1, on the reverse strand, counting down.
CAGGACTTTGCTTTTGCACTTGAGAGCCCCAGGGGCTGGGAGTAACCTCTCAGTATGTATCTTCATATACTTTACTCTCATCTTCTTCAGATCGTTTTTTTTTTCCCCCAAAATGTGACACTCAAAAATCAATCTTGCTCTTATTATTCCTTTTCTTTGCTTCATTTTTTCCCTCTTTAGCACTTTTTACTGCCTGACATACTGTATCTTTTATTTGAGGGTGCATATATTTAGGTAAATATGGAGGTATGTATTTGTTTGTTCATTTCTTTGTCTCCTTCTAAAGAGTACAGACTTCATATGCCAGTAATTTTTTTTTCTGTTTGTTCATCGTTGTATCTGATGTGCTGAGAATGTGTCTGGACAGAATAAGCAAGGAATAACTCTTCGCTGCAGAATGAATGAAAGAATAAGTAAAGCTTACCATTACTGAATCTGAAATATATTTTACTTATGACTAGGAATGAGCATCTGGAAAGTCACAGAAGAAAAGCACATTCTACATCTCTTGAAGGTTTTGGATTATATTTTCAAAGGAAGTCAAGTCCGTTCTTTCACTATTGGGAACTCTTCCAAGCATAAGAATATAGCAAGAGTCATCACTCTGCAGTATAAAAATTATTTTTCAGCCAGCCATTAGAATTTGAAGTTTATTTCTCAAACCGTGATAAAACAAACAAACGAAAGTCTCTCTCCACAAGTTCAGGAATGCTAATTTGTGGTGTTCAAACAGTTCTGTTTTAAAACATACGGCAAACAGACCCAGGGGAAAATTTCTTCACTGCTGTGTTTGCTTTTATAGTTTTTAAACAGTGTGGTTTTATGCAAAAGGAAACAGAATTTTGAGATGGTGACAACAACAGGTGAAATATGATGTGAAGAAATGATATTTCTGATCCTTACATGTCAACAATGTAAATTGGATCATATTTCAAAGATGTCTTCCATACAGTTCATGCTTCTGGTTGTGTTTTAAAAAGATACATGAATAGGCAGTATTCTACCCATTCATAAAACTTCCAAAATTTCAATGAGGTATAATCAAGGTGAATTAATATAGCACCCATTAAAAAACCTGGTGATAATTATATAGGTTATAACTTCTTTCAATGGCTACCATTAATAGCTAATTATATTTTCTTTTGTTTAAAAACAAATATATTATTTTAGTTTTCCAGAGCTGCTACAACAAATGGCATGCAATGGGTTGGCTTAAACAGCAAGCATGTTTTGTCTTCTGATTTTGAAGGGTAGAAGTACAAAATCAAGATGTCGTAAGGCCATGCTTTCTCCTGGGGCATGAGGCCTTCTGGTGATGGCAGTACTCCATCTCATGGCAATTTCTCTCTCTCTACTGGTGTCTGCTCATCTCACTTGCATGGACTTCTGGATTTTTTTCTCTTTTTTTTTTTTTTTGTAGTTTTCTCTGATAGACTGTGTCTGAATGTCCTCTCTTTATAAGGCCTCCAGTCATATGGATTAAGACCCACCCAGATTCAATGTGACCACACTTTAATATCAACATCTTCAAAAGGTCCTATTACAAGTAGGATAACACCTGCAGGAATACAGATTCAACGTCCTCTGTTGAGCACGTGATTTGATCCCCAACATAAGGCTATCTGACATAGTTGTCACAAATGATGCAATGTTTTGGTTAACAGAATGCTAGATTATATGTTATATTTATATTACCAATTTCTTAAAATTGAATAGCATATGATGGAATTAACATTTAAATTTTCCTGAACAGATAAATAATTTAGACAGTAATTCAGGATAATGCAGTATCTCAGGGTCATCAATGATCATTCCATTAGCAGTTGCTTAAGTAGTAAATAGCAAATTTATAGGTGACAGATGGCCTACTATATTATTATCCATTAATAATTTAGAAGTGCTTAGGATGTTGTTGAAAAGTGAATAGGTGAGTATGTAATGTATTAACCAATACTAAATAATTCATACTAAGTCAAATTGCCTAATTGACTTTTATAGGGATCTGCAAATCAAGACACCAAACAATATTTGTATTTGAAAATATTTCTTCTTCAAGGTTTAATAGTTTAAGGAACCTTAATAATCTAAAGAGAAGAAATTACTTGTCCAGTGTGTTAAAATGTACAGTAATATAGCACACTGATAACCTGTCAGTGAAACAGGAATGAATGTTAAAATTTATCATGCTAAAAGCATATATTTTGATAAAGGCATATTAAGGGTTAACAGCAACTTTTATAATATTTCACTCTGAAAATGGAAAACTTTGTTAGAATTTCAGAAAAAAATCTAATTCATTGGAAAATTGTACCTGTCACTTTAAAGTTGTGGTAGTTAAAATAGGATGTTATTAGAATGTAAGAATAACATAACAGGCAGGAAAAAAGGAGTTTTAAAGTATTCTCAAGAATTTTCATTTTGCTGTATCTCTTTTTATCATCCATTGAAACTGTCAACTAATGAAACAAAATACTTTTAATTCATTTGTACCCTCAAAATTTGGATCAAAGTTACTCTGTTGAAATGTTAGTAATTAGTCATTCAGCTATGTGCCATGGATTCTGGCAGTTGTGAAGAACAACAAAGAAAAGTGGTAAGGATAACTGTTCACACTGAGAACAGCATAGCAGTGAATTTTGTAGGGCTATTATGCTAATTGAATATTCAAGAGTAGCTTGAATGTGAAAACACAAACTGGGAATTGTTCCTTTTGTGAATTACTAGGTGCATACCTCATTTATTAGTCAGGCACACTTTATGTTTTTCAAATTTTTGTTCATTTGTTCATACTGCTTTGAGAAAACTTGAGGGATAATATGGTGTTCTAGTTTGCTAGCTGCCAGAATACAATACATCAGAGAAGGATTGGCTTTTAATAAAAGGGGATTTCTTTCACTAGTTCTTCAGAGGAAAGGCAGCTGACTTTCAACTAAGGTTCTTTCTTACATGGGAAGGCACAGGGTGATCTCTGCTGGCCTTCTCTCCAGGCCTCTGGGTTCCAACAACTTTCCCCAGGGTGATTTCTTTCTGCATCTCCAAAGGCCTGGGCTGAGCTGCAAATGTTGAGATGAGGTATGCTGAGCTGCCTGGGCTGTGCTACATTGAGCTCTCCTATTTAAGCATAAGCCAATTAATCAAACATCATTCATTACAGCAGGCACACCTCCTAGCCAACTGCAGATATAATGAGCAGTAGATGAAGTTCATATACCATTGGCTCATGTCCACAGCAACAGAACTAGGTACCTTCACCTGACCAAGTTGACAACTGAATCTAACTACCACATATGGACAAAGGTAATTGTCATCATTGATACCAATATCTTCATATATATAGAAAGATAAAACTAGACTAAATTCAATAAAATATTGATTAAGCTAAGGAAAATCAGAAAAAGGTAGACTAATATGGTAGGCTTGGAGATATTATACTTCCTTTAAGTATGCTAAAAATGACCCCAGAACCATTGTTAGGTATATATTTATTGAATTTTATTTACCAATATAGTTCAAGTAAGAATCCTAGCACAAAGAGCACTGGACTATATTGCAAAGACTTAAGTGTCCACTTTCCTGCTATTGTTGAGTGACTCAAAATCCAAATATTGCAAAGTCTCTCCTTTTTACTATTTAAATTGGGCTTAACAGGGGGATCATTGCATTTATCTTACATGGGATGTTGAACAAATACATACACTATGGATGAACTACATAAAGGTAATATATGTTCCTTATTGCATCACTATATGTTTCTTACGTATTAAGTGGGAGATATTTTCCAAAATTCTTGTGGCAGTATCGCTGCTCAGTTGAATTTATTTTCAACGGGGATCTAATTTTTATTCCATTTGAGAATTTACCAAAGAAATAATAAGATCATTAGAGTGCCTTCTAATTCCTTCATTGTGTGTGCATGCATGTGTAAACCCTTTAGAAGTTTACTAGCCAAGATAGCCCTAAAGTTATTTGTCTTTCAGCTGTTTACTCGAGTAAAAAAAAAAACTGAACACAAGAATACTTCTAAAAAGCTTTTATGTGGTATTTACCATAAAACTGACATCTTGATGTGCACACTGTAGCATTGATAATATAAGATATATGAATATCTTTTCTCATTTTGCATAATGAGGCAATTAGTTGATACCTAGATCTCTTGGTGATCTGCAATATTCCTGAAATATATGCTTGGGTGTGATATTTGTGATGTGTAAATGTAAGACTCCTATTAATTGTTATAATAGCTGATGTGCTCAGTCTCATGCTACAGTTATGTCTCAGATGTGTAATATAAAGTACTCGGTGTGGCATAAAATACTTTCTAACTCAGAATTTGCAACAAAGAACTGTAATGGATGCTACAACTACTTTCCCTACATTAATTTCATGTCCTTTATTATAAAATGCAGTATACATGTAAATTTCATTTAATTAGATTGGCTAATCAATCTGTTATTCCCCAATTACATAACAAAATAGTTACTGAATTAGATTTATGGGTAAGGTGCTGGGAAATATATTTTAGACTTTAGAAAACATTATTTGCATATTCTAATTAGCAGTTTATTAATCTTAAATGCAAAAGGAAATTAACTGCAGCTTAATCTCATAAAATTCAATCATGATAATCCTTTACAACATTACTTTGATATACATTATTTTTTAGCAGTTTATGTTGATAAAAGAAAATCTTTTTCATGTAATTTAGAATCTTATGGCTTTATTGAGTAATTCATGAATCTGACAGCATCCCATTCATAAAGTAGAAGGAGCTCCACAGAGTGGGTGGAAAGAGGATGCTCTTAAAGGGTGAATATGGAAGTCAGGAAATGACCTGATTGGCTGACATTATGTTTCCATTATACATGGTGAGGGGGATGGTTCTAGCAAACTGGGGAGCAGATTAGCATGGCATGCTTGTCCATCCTGATAATCTCTACTAAGTCAGGTATTACTTACTAGCATCCCTATAGGGTATGTTTGTTTTCTTAGAAAACCCATGTAAGTCAATTGTTTTTTTTTTTAATCTTTTTTTTTTCTTCTTTTTCACATGGGCAGGCACCGGGAATCGAACCTGGGTCCTCTGGCATGGCAGGCAAGCATTCTTGCCTGCTGAGCCACCGTGAATGCCCAGTCAATTGTTTTTGTCTTCTGGACAAGTCCTTCTGAGCAACACCCAATACAGGTGGCCCTTTCATTTGACTTAGTGTATTAAAGTAAAGACAAGAGGATAAAAAATCCTATCCCCTTATTCCTACAGTTCTTTCCCTATTCACACATTCATCTATTTTGTATAAAAACGTTATGTTTTTTAATGATCTTTGCTTTCACTGGATTATATTTGATATTTTCTGTTTCTCTTCAACAACTTTTTTTATTTTCATGGTTTACTCAGATAAAACAAGTTACTAAATAAAAACATATCTCAGCATACCTTTCCATATTGTTAGAGGTAGACCAGTTCTCTATAATATTCCCACCTTCAAAACATCTTTTTTTACAAAAGCTCTTTCAAAGCTTTCCTCCCAATATCTTACGCTCCTCCTAAATCTAGTATTAATCGAAGTAAATATAAGGACAGCTTAATGTTGAGAATATAGCCTTTTCAGATAACTAGGTGATAGTTTTCAAGAAGCAAACTGCAGCAGTTCAGAAATGTTTACTAAATCATTTCTACATGTCAGAAACTAGGTGTGTACCCGAGACTGGAGGTAAACTGGACAAGTTTGATCCCCTTGAGAATTCTAGACCCAGACGATTTGGGAAGAAAGACATAAGTTCTCTAGGTCCAAACCCCATTTGGTACTGGGGATACATTTTAAGAAGTTCTCCTGTGCTTTTAGGTTCCTGGGGTTAATATTTGTGGCCTTTCCATCCAAAAACCCAAATGTGGCACACTGAGTTTTATTCCAGTGCTTCACTGAAGAATGGTTTTCATTTACGTATTAAAAGAGGGCATGATTTAGTCATAACAGGAAGCTCTAAGCAGTTTAAAGATTTAAGAAAAGCTTCTTAAGTCTTCACCATTTCACAAGCTGATAGTGAGCTTCCAAATCCAATCTCTGCTATAAAAAATGAATGAAAGAAACAAGAAAAAATGATGACAATTAAGAATATGCTTTTAAGTCTCTGATTCACACATATAAAATTTGCTCTTTCACATAGGAGAAGTATGACTACAAAAGCCTGAAACTAATTTTCTTATGTAGTACAAAAGTGGATTTTGAAAGCTTTTCCAAAGAAGAATATATATGATATACGATATGATTTATCAATATTCCAATGTTGTTGCCAATGTATTCTTATGTTATTTTATATATATTTATGTATTTATATATATTAATTGCATTAATTGTGTTAACTGTCCTACAGTCTTATGAGTATGCTTACCCCATAAAAAATTGGGAACAATGGTTCTAATACGCTATTATATATTTCATATATAAAATATGGTAACAACATTAGAATGACTATACTCTCTCAGAATGACTCTTTTAGAGAGCTACTCAGATTTTACATGTCTATGGCTGATATTTAATGCAGATTCTTGGTATGGCTACAGTTGTTAAAATGTTGAAATATTTGTATGATTAGTAAATAGCTACTGCTTCAATCTCCTGAGTCAACTCTCATATGCACTGCACCAATTGACAAGGCCCCATCCCAAAAAACTCCTCCCCAAATGTCTCCACATTTCAGAAATAGCTGGGAGCTCCAAGCCATTGCTTTAGCACTTAGGCCAGTGCTCACTCTAAATGGCCAATAGCCATGACATACTGGTTGCTGAATATTTCAAATGTTCCTCCTGATATATCCTGATACGTTTGATTAAAACCACCACCACCAAGAAAAACAGAACTTATTTTTATTATGTTATAGTCATGGTCCTTTGGAAGCACTGCAGTTATCCTATAAATATGCATAGATGCCAATATATTTTTGAGGACTAAGAATAGAATGCATGTTTAGGGACTCAGTGATGGGAAAGTTTCCTCTCTAAACCTCACACACACCCACTACTACTTCCTTACATAAATGATACACATGTTCCCCTCAACTTGCCATGCATATTTTTGTTTCTGATCATTACTGATCTAATACAATATCCATTGTGGCCATTGCTCTTTGGGTGGTAATTGTATAAAGCAACTGAAATAGGGATTTGCGTAAAGATACAGGTTGCAGATCACAATTTTAAGGCAGAAAAAAATAGTGAAATTTAGAATCTCTTCCCAGTGAAATTTTTTAAAAAGAAGATGAAATGAGGACATTCAGAGCAGACCAATTTGAATTAACAGCACTAAGAACATCTTTTAAACTTTTATCTTAGGTGATTTGACTCAGGTACTTTTGCATACCTGATTTTAGAGTTTGAATTCATGCTTAATGGGTTCTGTATCTTGAAGGTATGATACTGACCTGGAATATAAAGACTATATTAAACCAACCAGTGTAAACCTCTAAAATGTGTCATTCCAAAACCAGGCACATGGACATGTACTGAAGCAGCGGGATTTTTTTAGTCCTGTTAATGAGGTCAACCTAGTGGCATTATAAGGCAGATTAAAAAGATTTTTTTCTGGATCCCATAGACTCAGAGCAAAAAGACAGAGTCCTAAAACAACATCAGAAAACTAAGCGTCCAGACAATTAGCAATACAGTGCATATCCTTGCCGGTGGGAAATTGAACATACCTTTACAACGTAAGTTTATTTGGCATGTTTTTGGAAAACACTGCCCATTTCCTCTGAGTCCATTTTTAATCTACTCTTCAATTTATTTCTAAATTGAAAGCTTCTAGAGAGGAACTTCTAAGTAAACCTGAGGCCCTTAATTTTCCTTCTTCTCATTCTCTGTATATGATTTGTTTGTTAGTTTCTCTGTAGGGAAAGCAAAGCCGAGAAAAATCAAAATACAAGTGCTATTCAGATGATTGGCAGATTATTTCCTTAGTGTGTGATATTATGGAAATGGATGTTCCTGAAGCAAAACCATAAAAGATCTTTATTATATTTCTGAAAACATTTGTTTCCTTAATTATGTTTTTCAGCAAACTTTTTCCCTCAATCTTTCAGATAAAGGATCAACTGTAAGATGTCACCTTAAGTCAGCACAGTCATATATCACTTTGCTCCTCACAGTGAAACTGATAAAAATGGAGAAGTCACCAGAGAAGGAATGACATAGCCCCATTAAAAACAGACAAACCACAAACTTCTTTTGAAAATTTCTCTATGGTAGTAGGTACACTCGTTGAAAAAAGGCGTGAAATGCAATTTTCAAACATTTCTGTTTAATTACAGCAAGGCTTAATGTGACACTGATTGGCCCTCTGATTTTCTGAATAAAAGTTTCAAACTTTCTTTAGTTTGTCCCGTAAGATCATTAAGCACATCTCTAATTTAGGTCTTTCCTCAGATTCACTTATGCTTTGCAGACCGATTTCATCTCCATCTCTACTTATAAGTCATAAAATATATGCGTTTTTAATTGAACTCTTTACATTTCATAAACCAAAATAACATATGGTTGTTTACAAAAAGTCTAATTAGAACATTTACCCAAATACGCATTCATGGTTCTAAAGACATTAAAATTAAAATGCAAATTATACTGTGTATATGAGAACTAAGAGAAAACAATTTAAAACAAACTACCTGCAGGCATATGACTCCCCTTACTCTTAGCTTGCCTTCTTTTTGGACTCTTCCCAGTTGAACTATGCCCTCAATAAAGAAGGCAGGGCCTTCATTTTGTTGTCACAACAAATCTAATGCCTTCAAAGGCATATAATTAATACAGCAAAGAATCAACTCAGAAAACCAGAATCTTCTGATTAATGTCACACACAAAAAAAACACTATTAAAGAGCCAACTAGGAAGAAGACAGTTAAATTGTTTAAAAATCCTAGCATAATTAATATTTGGAGAGACCAGTTCAAAAAGATTTTTCTAGAGAAGACATATCTTCAAAATATTTTCAAAACCAGCTAGTAATGTGGTTTAGTATTAGGAAAGACAGTTGGAAAACAATATGGATTTTTGTAGAGTTGAATTTTTGATAAGTTTAACTGAGGTCTCATGAAGCAAGCTTAGGGAAATATATCTATAAAATAACAGCATTCAGGGCACATTGAAAATGAACTGCCAGTTGGTGGATAAGAGCATGATCAGTTACCAATTTTTAGAATAGATATGGATTGCTGGGAAAGGCACAAAATTATATCTGTGCATTTATTAAATGCATTATATATATATGAGAAGGCTTAAAAAGTAGTTTTTGTTGGTGTGGTCTTAGAAAAGCTTATAGGTCCAAGGAAATTGCACATAATAATAGCTAACACTTATTGGACACTAAGTGCTAAATATTTCCATTTACATTATTTCCATTTAATCTTTTAAAAAAATTTGTATTCAGGAATCTTTATACACCTACAATCACACATGGTGTACAATCAATGGCTCACAATGTCATCACATAGTTGAATATTCATCACCATGATCATTCTTAGAACATTTATACTACTCCAGAAAAAGAAGTAACAAAGAAAAAAGGAAAAAAACTCACACATTCCATACCTCGTAGCCTTCCCTCTCATTGACCACTAGTATTTCCATCTATCCAATTTATTTTACCCCTTATCTCCCCTTATTAGTTATTTTTATCTATATTTTTTGCTCATTGTCTATACCCTGCACAAAAGGAGCATCAGGCACAAGGTTTCACAATCACAGTCATACTGTAAAAGCTTTATCATTATATAAAGCTTTTATATATACAGTCTTCAAGAATCAAGGCTACTGAAACACAGCTCAACAGTTTCAGGTATTTCCCTCCAGCCACCCCAATACACCACAAATTTAAAAGGGATATCTATATAATACAAAAGAATAACTTCCAGGATAACCTCTCGACTCTATTTGAAATCTCTCAGCCACTGAAACTGCTTTTTGTCTCATTTCTCTCTTCCCCCTTTTGGTCAAGAAGGCTTTCTCAATATGATGATGCTGGGTCCTGGATAATCCTGAGAGTTCTGTCCCACATTGCTGGGAAGATTCACACCCCTGGGAGTCATGTCCCACAAAGGAGGGAGGGCAGTGAGTTTACCTGCCAAATTGGCTTAGAAAGAGAGGTCACATCTGAGCAACAAAAGTAGCTCTCTGGGGGTGGTTCTTAGGTATAATTTTAAGTAGGCCTAGCTTCTCCTTTGCAGGAATAAGTTTCATCCGCATGAACCCCAAGATCGAGAGCTCAACCTTTTGATTTGGTTGACCCCACTGCCTGCGAGAATAACATGAATTCCCAAATGGAGATGCTGATTATTTCCTCCTTTCTCTCCAGCCCAAAAGGGGACTTTGCAAACACTTTTTTTATTCACTGCCCAAATTACTCTGGGATACAACAGGGCAGCAAACTAACCCGTACAAACCAACAAGAACTCACACCCTATTCAAGATTCCATGTACTTATGGTGTTCAACCAAACTGACCATACAAGTTAAATTACATAATGCACTAACCAAAATATAAATTTTGCACCAAATAAACACGTCTCCCTATAGTCTCTCAGAAGTTGAAGTTTTAAAATATGGATGATACCATCCTTTACTGAGTATTCTGATTTACCTTAGTCCTACCCAGATCAGCTATATTCATATCTCCAGTCAAAACCTGATCATTTTCTCAACTTTTTAAACAGATCCTGTATGGGATAATCCTGACTTTCATAGCTTCAGAGCTCTGGGGTTTTGGGGAATGACCAAGTTGTATATAAACAGCCCAGTATCTCAGAATTTAGCAATAATAGTTACAACTCCTGAATATATGTGACTGCTGTAAGAGCTTATAATCAAAGACCCTTTGCAACAGGCCCCAACCTGCTAACATATGCTCTCAACTTCAATTCACCAAGTTTGTATATCATAGTTAGTTCATATGAGTGAAGCATGATAATATTTGTCTTTTTGTTTCTGCCTTTTCATTCAACATACAGTCCTTAAGTTTCATTCACTAGTTGTATTCCTCCTTGCTGCTGCTCAATAGTCCATTATATGTATATACCACAGTTCCCCCTTCCTTCCCTCAGTCATTATACCCTTAAGCCAACTCCATGCATTGCAAATCACAAACAATACCACCATAAACACCAGTGTTTAAATGTCCATTCATGTCCCCACACTCAGTTCCTCCAGGTACATACCAATGGAGACTGCAGGATCATATTATATCCATTTAATCTTTACAACCAATTCCATGAGGAAATAGCCTTCTGTTTGGACAGAACTTACACATATTATTGTTTTTCAATATAGACATGATTCCATAACTTTCTTTTCTGTAACTTATGCTGAATGTAAACAAAAGAACTCTATGGAAACTGAAACCAATGGAATTATTTCAAAATATCTTCAATAACAATAGAAAATACTATTTATTAGCAAGGTACCAGGCTAATTGCTTTATAAATATTATCTCATCATGCACAATATCTATTATCACTCACAGTGTATATGAAGCAGATATTATTACATTCCATGTTTTAAATAAAAAAGATAGCAAGGCTCTGAAGATTATTCAACATGAGTGACAAAATCAAACTTCTAACCCAGTTTTGCCTAACTTCAAAGTCTGTTCTTAATCCCTTGTCATAGGTTGAATTGGGTGGTCCCAAAAGATATAAAGATATGTTCAAGTCCCTGGTACCTGTGAATGTGAACTGGTTTGGAAATAGGTTCTTTGCAGAAGTAATTAAGTGAAGGATCTCCAGATGAGATCATTCTGAACTTAGGGCAGGCTCTATATCCAATGACTGCTGACCTTATAAAAGAGATTTGAGACACAAAGAGACAGGGAAGAAGGCATACAAAGATGAAAGCTGTCATGGTGAGGTTCATGCGTCAACTTGGCCAGGTGGTGGTACCTTTTGTCTGGTTGGGCAAGTGCTGGCCTGTTTGTCGCTATGAGGACATTTCATAGAATTAAATCATGATCACATTAGCTGCATCCACAGCTGATTCCATTTGTAATCAGCCAAGGGGAGTGTCTTCTGCAATAAATGATGCTTAATCTAATCAATGGAAGGCTTTTAAGGAGGAGTGAGAAGAGACAGTTTCTGTTTTCTGCTTCAGCCAGCAAGCCTATTCTGTGGAGTTCATCCAGACCCTCCATTGGAGTTACCTGCTTCACAGTCTGCCCTATGGATTTGGACTTTATGTTCCCACAGTTATGTGAGACACTTCTATAAATTTTATATTTATGGATATTTCCTGTTGATTCTGTTTCTCTAGAGTACCCTAACTAATACAGAGGCAAAGATTGGACTTAGGGTGCCACAAACCAAGGAATGCCAGGAGCCACCAGAAGCTGGAAGAGGCAGTGAAGGATTCTCCCCTAAACCTTCAGAAAGAACAGAACTATGAGAGAATAAATTTCCATTGTTTTATGTCACTGAGTTTGTGATAATGTGTTGTGGCAGCCCTAGGAAACAAATACACTCCTGTAAGAATAATAATTCCCTTAATGTGAAGGATTAAAGATAAACAGGTTACAGGAAAATGGGAAACAATAGCTGATGATAAATATTTTATATAAAATACACTAAAATTTAAAAAAATCTTCAAAGAATTGAATTTAATGCTAAAAGGACTTTTTTTCAGCTATCAGCTGGAGACTTTCACATCAAATAGGGAAAATTTAACTTTACCTTACTCAGAAAGAAAGGTGACATCCTATGACGTATTTTGATAAGGAATGAAGTCTACATGTTGGCTCCCAACTACCAGTGCTAATTTCTTTGTTTCTTATCACGATGAAGATAATTATTGGAATTTTATAGCATTTAAACAACTATGTGAAATATGTTTTCTCATTGATTTTATTCAAAAACTCAGGAAGGCACATTGTGATACTATTTATATGCATAACTCCCCTCAAATAATTTGAATTGTTGCACTGCCCTTTTATTTCAATAGAGTGAGAGCTTTCTTTATAAGGTAAACCTCTAATTTCATGTCTTTTCATTGCCTAAAGCTTTAAACATTTCAGTGGCAGAAACTATAGTAATAGCAGTTTACAAATGAAGTGGTTTGTAAATCTTAAACTGCAATTTTCTTCCAAACAAAACAACTTTTAAAATGCTCTCTGAGGAGATGTGAAACTGTAGTTTTTTTTTATTTAGTATTCAGATGTTGCTGGATTTGTTTTCAACCACAAAAAAATATCATCCATTAAAATAGTCCCTACACATCTTTCCACCAGAATCGTATCTTCCATATTATCTGCCCACAACAGGGATGCAGCTCAGCATCTCATACTAGCCCAATTATTCAAATACATTATTCATTTCCTCTCTACTTCTATATTTCTGCTTAAAACTTTCTTCAAAATAAAAAATAAGTAAATAGTCATAGCTACAATGTATCCCTTATTTATTAAGCATCTGCCAAACAGCTAGTTGCATTAATAAAATACCATTTAAATTTAGTGGTATTCAGACATGTTTTGGCACAGTTTTTTTTTTTTTTCTCTAAAAAAGGTTTAAATTAAAAAAAAAAATCCTCAACTGAATTATTGTATCATTTAACATGTATTGAAAGTTATTTTTTTCTTTGAAAGTCATAAGAAGTACAGGTAGCCTTTGATTTCTCCCTTCAAGTTCCTCTGATTTTTCAATGATCCATGACTCCTATTAATAACAGACCTATTGCAGTTGGCCTGTTGGAAGTTGCAGACCCGTGCCTCCAGTCCTGGTCATCCTTGTCACTTGTCCTCTGGAATCACGGTTAGCCCCATCCTAGGAATGCAATCATCAGCCACAGCAAAGAATTCAATTCAGATGCAACTGGGACTAAACAAAGCCAGCAGGTGAAGGAGGAAGTGTGAAGAGGGATAGGTAGTTTCTCTCCAGGGTAGAATAATGGGATTGTTTTTTTCTTCTATAGCTAGGAGGAAGCCTACTATAGTGGGAAGAGATTGGGCTTTAGATTCATTTTAACATAATTCAAACTACTGATTTGCCCACTTCATGGATAATTACTTAAATTCTCTGAGCCTCACTTTTAATTGGTTGCAAAATGAGAATAAGGATTAAATAAAACAATGTATATGAAACACATGCTTAGAATATAAATGATATTCAGTCACATGGTAATTTCAGTCAACTAAACCCCTGCAGTTACCCACAATTTTGCTTTTTACCTTCTAGAAAAGAGTGTAACTGCAACAGTATCACAGAGTAGACATTTGGTTGTATAAATCATTTCTCATGTAGAATTTATAGATGTAGGAATTTATAGATGTAGGAATTTCAAAGATATAGGCCAATTGTTTCATTGGGTGATATGGCTGGCTAGAGGCAAATGTGCAATAGAATCAGATCTATTTCTTCCTATTATATTTTAAAGTTATAAAAATGACTGATAAAATATTAAAAGCTGGCTACATTGATGTTTGCTAACCATTGTTTTAAGACCAAATACAGAATGCATGGCTGAAATAGAAATACTTTTGATTTATTGAATTCAGGATCAAACTCGTCTTTGGGTACCTTTGAATCCAGTTACATTAAACCAAAGCTTTGAGACTGAGACAGAAGCAGCTACATTATGAAGGCAGAAATGAAAAGACCTTTGTGAATTTTAAGCTGTGACAATGCTTAACTGAAGGGTCCAAGGTGAATATATTAAAGTTTCCTGAAAACCCATGGGTGATATTTTTATATATAAAGAGCACATAAAAATGTTATACACTTAATGCCTATATTTTAACAGGGAAGTATCTAAAGAAACAAAGGGGCATCTCCCTGTATCACTTTCTCAAAAGGTCATTTAAAAGTTCTAACTCTCTCCAAACTGTTTACTGAGAAGTTGATCTATATTTTTGCAAGGAATAATTTCTGAATCCCATGAAGCTGATAAAAGCATTCCCTGCCAATCTAATTTCTTTCTTGCCCGCCTTCCTCAAAATGGCTAGAAATTATAAGGAAAAGCTATGATTTAACAGGCTATGATATTACATCAGATTAAATGTCATTTTCTGTGATTTTTTACTCTGCTATACTATTTAAATAATTCAAATTTAGGAAGTTTACCAAAGAATTCATTTATTACTTAAATTAGCAAGTCATCTGTAGTTATTGCTATTAGCATCCAGGCATCAGGAACTTGGTCAGGATCATATTGTCCTATAAAATCCTTTTTTTTGTTTTGTTTTGTATGTTATATGATGGGAGTCACATTTCATTCTTTTCCATGTGAGTATCCCCTTATTGCACTAGCATTTGTTGATTTGTTTGTTTGTTTGTTTGGGTTTTCATTTGTTTGTTTCGCTTGTTTGTTTGGGAAGTGCATGGGCCAGAAATTGAGCCCGGGTCTCCTGCATAGCAGGCGAAAATTCTACCACTGAACTACTCTCACACCCACTAATACACTTTTTTCCATGGCATGGAAAAAAATCAGTTTTGACTTACATCATTTTAACTTACAATACCTTGTCCAGGAAAATGAGCCATCATATCTACAAGGATTTCCTTTTATCATTCCATCATGATATTTTTAAGCACACAGGCACAGTATACCAGAGAACTTCCCTTGAAGGGAATATATTTCCTTGAGGGAATATACCAACTTTTGATATCTTCAAGATATCTGCTATTGTTAATGAGCCTAAACAGAAATCATATAAGCAGCCATAGCCCATATCCTGGGACAAAGTGCTCCATTTATTGGGGCCATCCATTCACATTAGCCTGTACTTTCCATTAGCAGGATCTTGGCCTCTGTGAGAGGAATGAATTAAAGGGCCAAGGGCATAAATCTTGGGCTGGAGTAAGGTGGAACTCTAGAGCCCCACACAAAAAAACTTTGGTTTGATCTTTCCACACGCTTTCACAATGACTGCTAGTGTTTTATATGCTATTAGCTATTGAATGGAAACAATGTGGGAAACATTCTACATTGCGTCCTAATTCTAGGATATTCAAAATGCCTATTAGAAATCTAAAGTAAATAAATCTATTTATTTTGACCAAATATCTTTCTTTTCTTAAGTCATGATCATATCTGAAGGACCAGTATTCTAGGCAATTATTCTAGAACTGTGAAGATAACCCCTTTTGAAGATAGTCAAATCCTTGAACCTCATCCATGCTTCCTTCCTCAATGCCAAGGTATACCTGAGGCATCTTCTCCAAACGAAAAGGAGAACTTTGAGGCGCTTTCATATACCCGTTGTACAGGGACATAGGTCTTAAGCATCCTTTTCATCATTGCTGCCATGCGTTCAAGATTGAGGAGGGGCTTAGGCTACATTTATCCAAGGACTCATGATTTAAAACTCCAGAAAATCCAGAATTACACAAGTCTGTTGCAGATCTTTTCTTTATGTAATGGGTAACTGGTTGTCTTATATATTTTACCTATTACCATTTTTACTTTCATCAGAAGTTGTTGGAGCCCAGGTCAGGCTTTTCATGAAGTAGGCCTCTAACTGCTGGCAAGACCAAGTCAAAGTAACCTTGGAGGCAAGGCCCCTTGGTTTTCTGTGGAATGAGGTCTGGCTTGGGCTGCACCATATCTAATCTGGCCTTACTGTGGGAAAGTTCTGCCTGTGCAGTTTCAAGCAGGCTAGTTAG
The DNA here is from genome assembly GCF_023851605.1 of Tamandua tetradactyla. Lineage (NCBI taxonomy): Eukaryota > Metazoa > Chordata > Mammalia > Pilosa > Myrmecophagidae > Tamandua > Tamandua tetradactyla. The sequence goes on along the minus strand of NC_135327.1, from coordinate 191,808,629 downwards.
TGTTCACTCTGTTCTTAAGAAAGTTCTGTATCCCTATTCATTACGTCAAGCACATTTTCACATACTGCACTGCCTTATTCTGATATTCTATTGTTAAACAGTATAAAATAAACTTGCACTGGCTTCTCGGGGTTGTTGCCTTTGGTCAGGCAATGAACCACCTAGCCCCCACTTACTCTTAACTCTGTGTTGTATCTTTCTTAACCTCCCACTGCCTCTTCTGACCCTGTTTGGATAGTTGCTCAAGCAGGACTTGGCAAGAAGTTATTAATCATAGAAGACATTCCAATAAACTCATAAAAAGGGATTAAAGAAAGAAATTAATGCTATTGCTCAAAGATGGGATTCATAAAGAATCAGAATTCCTAGATTTCTGGAAGAGTATAGAGGAAGCAGGATCAGAGGTTATCTTCATAACTGTTGCTTCCTAAGAAGGTGATATGTGTTAGAAAACTAGATTTAATTATGGGGGAGAACATGGTCTACTTAGTAGTTGTGAGAAAACTTATGGGTGGAGCCCAAAATCTGAGGCAGTCATGAAAATTTCATGATACCAATAGACGAATCCTGGAAGTGGACAATAGTGCTGCCAATGGGAAGCTAAAGAAGGGCTGTGACATGCCCAGACACCCAGAGTCACCCTGAAGGTTGTTGTAACTATCAACATTTTTTAAGGTGTGCTTTGGCATCCATCTTATGTTGGCTAAGCTACTAGCCTCAACACTGAATTTTGGCCTAAGACCCAGGGCATAAACTCCCCCAGAGCCCAAACTCACAGCTACAGCCACCACCACCACCCTCACCTCATACACATACCTCACACAAAACCCATGACTGGGGCCACGGTGGCTCAGCAGGCAAGAATGCTCACCTGCCATGCCAGAGGACCCGGGTTCGATTTCTGGTGCCTGCCCATGTTAAAAAAAAAAAAACAACAACCCATGACTGATCAAAATAATAAGCTCACCATCATCACTATCTTAGGACACCCTCATGTGTTCACCTTCTTGTGTATGTTTGCTTTAAATTAACCAATCCCTGGCATCCTCTGGAAATCTACTAATCTCCAACCCTGGACCTCCATAAAGGTACAAGCTCATGGGTCTCTCATTCTGCTTGTGTGCTTCCCACCTGTTGTTTGAGTCTCTTGAACCAATACTGCTTCCCATCAAAACCTCATGGCACCCCTTTCTCTGGAACCTACGAGTTATAAACTATTTTGTCTCATGCTACAGCTTTGGTATCCCATTGCATCACACTTGACCTTCTCCCCAAACAAAACTTAAAATCCAACTTTAATTAAAAACATAGGATGACAGACTAGGAAGCTAGTGTAACTTGAATTAGAGTCATTATTTCAATAACAATAAAGCCAATGAAGGAATTAGTGTTAAGTTGACATATATAAGAATTCTCACACCAAGCATTGTAAAAGATGTGGGGTGTTGGCAATGTATGGTTGGTGGTAGCTCAATATTGAAAAAGCCTTAACAAAGTACATAACCCTTGATATAGGACTGACTTTAGGATGATTAATTTCCTTAAATTAATTTAAAGAAATTAATTAAGGACCTAAGCAAAGGCTGTTAAATAAACATTGGGTTAAAGGTTTTGATAAAATATTAGACATCAAAATTTATGTTGTAGATGTATCTTTAGTTGTATTATAAGTTCTTCATTGTATTTTGTTAAATGAAGTAACAATACTGAGTTTAATCCTATTTTATATATTAAAAAGTATAAACACAGAGTCTAATAGAGTAACATTAGAAGTGTTGATAGTTGTTAGCTATAGGTGACTGATTTTAGGTAATTTTTAATATCTCATCTCTGCTTTGATAAGTTTAATAGCTTTCTTTTGCTTATCTAAATTTTCTGCAATTCACATAAATTACTATTTTAAGAAAAAAGGGTTTTTAAAATAAACTACTACCACTACATACCTACCCAAATGACTAAAATGACATAGATACACTATCAAGTGTTGGCAAGGATGTACAGTAAGAGGAACTCTCCTATTCTGCTGGTGGGAGTGCATATTGGCAGGATTACTTTGGAAAACTGGCAGCATCTATTAAAACTGAACATATACATATCCTAAGCCAAAACCTTGCCATCTAGCTATCTATTGCACAGAAGTTTATAAGTGTTTCACAGCAGCACTATTTGGATTACCTACAAACTGGAGAACAACCCAAAAGTCCATCTTCGGTAAAATAGAAACAAGTTTGTATTATATTCTTATATGCAATAAGAATGAACTGTACTATGCTCAGAATAGTTAAATCTGCCAAATATGATGCTGGCCAAAAGAAGTTAGACACAAAAGTCTACACATTGAACTTATACATAAAATTCTGGAAATGTACTAATCTCCAGTCCTGGACCTCAATAAAGGTACAAGCTCATGGGTCTCTCATTCTGCTTGTGAGCTTCCCACCTGTTGTTTGAGTCTCTTGAGTCAATACTGCTTCCCATCTATAGGAAAATATATCTATAGTTTCAGATGTCAGGACAGTGGTTACTCTTGAGCAGGTAAGTCCTGGATGGGGTTAGGAGGAGTTGATGTGGGTACAAGGTAATATATTCTTTCTTGGTCTGGGTCCTGGTTACATGTGTGAATCTACTTTGTGAAAAGTAATCAAACACTATTCCTATGATAGTGCACATTCCTCTATAGATGTCCAACTTCAACTAAATTTCACATCAAAAAGAACTGGCTTCTGATTGGAGACAGGAATTAGAGTAGTGGGCCACCTGGCACCTGCACCATATGGAGGGAAGTGAGTAGCTTACAAAGGCATTACAATGCACTGACTAAGACTAATGGGTTTAGGGTCAGATAGAACTAGATTTGAATTCCTGTTTTGTTGCTGCTAGCTATGTAAGCAACAGGAAGAGTGATAGGAAATGAGACCAGAGAAATCATCTGGGAGCAGATCATGAAAGAGTTTAAACTCAAGATAATGAATTGGGTTTTCATTCATATGTGATGGGAAGTCATTCTATTTCCACCATGGCCAAAGAGATTTCATAGGAATAAAAGAAGGGGTACTATACTGTGCCGGTAGAGTGGAACCAGACATTCAACGTCTCAGAATCCTTCATTTTGTGTTCCAGCTAAAGCAAATCTTTATATTGAAGGAGAAAAACAAAGCAAAACATTGAGCTGAATTCTGAGAATAACTCCTACAATTGCAGAAGAAAAACCAAAAGGATGAAATGAGTGCAAACGATACAATCTTGACAAAGGTTTTTCCCACCATGTACAGCTTGCAGGCCCAGCAGCAGCTTTATTAGAAGTAGGTGAAATGTAATTTGGGATGAGAGGAATCTCCTTTCTCTACATATTGGCTGGAGACAAGTTAAAAAAAACAAAACAGAAAAAACACCCTCTGTCTAGCACAGCTAAGATAGCAAAATACCCAAATGGAAATATTCTCCTCTCATTGCTGACAGATATCCTAAATTCACTGAACATTACTGCTTGATGAGAAATATATTTAATGGAAATTTTAGGGTCTTACTTGGTTATACTCATTTAAAAATAAATGGGGTTTCCAGTAATGAAAATTGAAACACTTATATAATTTAATAAAATAAAAATTCCCCAAATCCAGTAGACAGCTTACTTAGAAAAATACGTTTGAGGAAATAATGAGGTCACTGAAACAAACGATGAGAGTGACAATTCAAAGAACAAAATGAAAACTAAAATTTGACTCAATTTCAAATTTTTACCATGATTTGACAATTATAAACACTAGAATATGTTGAGAAATCATCACTACATTAAGTGAGAAAGAATAAGATGGAACAAGAAATTTTGTCCCATCAGATTGTATCTCTAAACAGGACATCAGACTTTTTTGATATTGTTATACCTTTAAACAAAAACATTACCCAAATGTTTCAATATTGAGAAGGTAAATAGCTCTAGGATTTTTCCAAGCAAATAAAATCAAAGCTGTGTTTGAGTTATATCAAAGAGAAACCAATCATTAGGTCGATTAGTAGGAATTTTTGAGACACGTACTAATAAAAAGTATTGTAAAGATCTTGTGTAATATCTATTAGGTACTACTTATAAACAGTTAGATCATAAGCAGGCAGTTTTTATTTTGAGAGAATATAAAATTATTACATAATATTTTTATTGTAATACAAGTTATATAGTAACATAAGACGTAAAAGTAATAAAATATGTTAAGCCTGCTAGCCTCTCACTATTAAAAGTTATCTAATGTTAAACAAGCAGCAGAGCAGTAACCTCCATTTCCACAGCCAACTGCCACCAGGGAAAATCCACTTCTGTTCAAATGGAAATGCCCTTATATAGACTGTGGTGGTGAATGTATAACTAACTAAATGAATGTAAAATTCTTGGCCCCAAGCAAACTCTTAGTTAATAATAGGAAGCATATATTAGGGAAATGCAAATCAAAACCACAATGAAATATCATCTCACACCCACCAGAATGGTCATTATCAAAAAAATAGAAAACCAAGTGCTGGAGAGGATGTGGAGAAAGAGGCACACTTATCCACTGTTGGTGGGAAGATCAAATGGCACAACCGCAGTGGAAGGCCGTTTAGTGGTTCCTGGGGAAGCTAAGTATAGAATTGCCATATGATCTGGCAATACCATTGCTAGGTATCTACTCAGAGGATGTGAGGGCAAGAACACAAACGGACATTTGCACACCACAATGTTTATAGTAGCATTATTTACAATTACCAAAAGATGGAAACAGCCAAAATGTCCATCAACAAATGAATGGCTAAACAAACTGTGGTATATCATATGATGGAATATTATACAGCTGTAAGATAGAATAAAGTTATGAAGTATATAACAACATGGATGGACCTTAAGGACATTATGCTGAGTGAGATTAGCCAGAAACAAAAGGGCAAATACTGTATGGTCTCACTGATATGAACTGACATTAGTGAACGAACTTGAAGAATTCAGTTGGTAACAGAGACAAGCAGGAGATAGAAATAGGGTAGATATTGGGTAATTGGAACTGAAGGGATACAGATTGTACAACAGGACTGATTGCAAAAATACAGAAATAGATAGCACAATACTACCTAACTGTAATACAACAATGTTAGTACACTGAATGAAGTTGAATGTGAGAATGATAGAGGGAGGAGGACTGGGGGGCACAAATGAAATCAGAAGGAAAGATAGACAATAAAGACTGAGATGGCATAATCTAGGAATGTCTAGAGTATATAAGGATAGTGACTAAATGTGCAAATTTAAAAATGTTTTTGCATGAGGAAGAACAAAGGAATGTCAATAATGAAAACAGACGGTAATTAATATTCTAAAACTTTAACTTATGTGTGGAACTAAAGCAAAAAATGTTTACTTGGTACAAAATTGATATTTTCACTAGTGCATTTTCTTTTTTTTATTAATTAAAAAAAATTAACTAACACAACATTTAGAAATCATTCCATTCTACACATACAATCAATCAGTAATTGATTGATTGTAAGTAAGAATCAGTAATTCTTAATATCATCACATAGATGCATAGTCATCATTCCTTAGTACATTTGCATCGATTTAGAAAAAGAAATAGAAAGACAACAGAAAAAGAAATAAAACGATAATAGAGAGAAAAAAATTAAAGAAAAAATAAAAAAATAAAAAATAATAAAAATAATAAAAAAGACTATACCTCAGATGCAGCTTCATTCAGTGTTTTAACATAATTACATTACAATTAGGTAGTATTGTGTTGTCCATTTCTGAGTTTTTGTATCCAATCTTGTTGCACAGTCTGTATCCCTTCAGCTCCAATTACCCATTATCTTACCCTATTTCTATCTCCTGATGGTCTCTGTTACCAATGACATATTCCAAGATTATTCTCAAATGTCGGTTCACATCAGTGGGACCATACAGTATTTGTCCTTTAGTTTTTGGCTAGTCTCACTCAGCATAATGTTCTCTAGGTCCATCCATGTTATTACATGCTTCATAAGTTTATTCTGTCTTAAAGCTGCATAATATTCCATTGTATGTATATACCACAGTTTGTTTAGCCACTCGTCTGTTGATGGACATTTTGGCTGTTTCCATCTCTTTGCAATTGTAAATAATGCTGCTATAAACATTGGTGTGCAAATGTCCATTTGTGTCTTTGCCCTTAAGTCCTCTGAGTAGATACCTAGCAATGGTATTGCTGGGTTGCATGGCAATTCTATATTCAGCTTTTTGAGGAACCGCCAAACTGCCTTCCACAGTGGTTGCACCATTTGACATTCCCACCAACAGTGGATAAATGTGCCTCTTTCTCTGCATCCTCTCCAGCACTTGTCATTTTCTGTTTTGTTGATAATGGCCATTCTGGTGGGTGTGAGATGATATCTCACTGTGGTTTTGATTTGCATTTCTCTAATGGCCAGGGACATTGAGCATCTCTTCATGTGCCTTTTGGCCATTTGTATTTCCTCTTCTGAGAGGTATCTGTTCAAGTCTTTTTCCCATTTTGTAATTGGATTGGCTGTCTTTTTGTTGTTGAGTTGAACAATCTCTTTATAAATTCTGGATACTAGACCTTTATCTGATATGTCGTTTCCAAATATTGTCTCCCATTGTGTAGGCTGTCTTTCTACTTTCTTGATGAAGTTCTTTGATGCACAAAAGTGTTAAATTTTGAGGAGCTCCCATTTATTTATTTCCTTCTTCAGTGCACTTGCTTTAGGTTTAAGGTCCATAAAACCGCCTCCAATTGTAAGACTCATAAGATATCTCCCTACATTTTCCTCTAACTGTTTTATGGTCTTAGACCTAATGTTTAGATCTTTGATCCATTTTGAGTTAACTTTCATATAGGGTGTAAGATACGGGTCCTCTTTCATTCTTTTGCATATGGATATCCAGTTCTCTAGGCACCATTTATTGAAGAGACTGTTCTGTCCCAGGTGAGTTGGCTTGACTGCCTTATTAAATATCAAATGTCCATAGATGAGAGGGTCTATATCTGAGCACTCTATTCGATTCCATTGGTCGATATATCTATCTTTATGCCAGTACCATGCTGTTTTGACCACTGTGGCTTCATAATATGCACTAGTGCATTTTCTAATATAACTTATGTGACAGCTTAATTGAACGCCATAGTACTTGGAATGTTGAGTAGGGCATGAGATTTGTAGGTTTGTCCAGAGTGATGCCTTGATAAATCCCAGAAGAATTTGAACACTGAATAAAAAAGTATTTGCAAAGTTCCCTTGGGGGAATGTTGAGAAAGGGGGAAAATTCAACTTCCCCAAGTGGAGAATTCTTGGTACTCTCACAAGCAGTGGGGACAACCAAAGCTATCGGCTGAGCCCCCAATCTTGGGGTTTGATCATAAGAAACTTAACCCCGCAAAGGATAGGCTAAACTTACTTAAAATTAGGTCTAAGAGTCACCCCCCAAGAGAACCTCTTTTGTTGCTCAGATGTGGCCTCTCTATTTCAACCAATATGACAAGCAAACTCACTGCCCTCCCCCTGTCTATGTGGGATATGACTCCCGGGGTGTGGACTTTCCTGGCAATATGGGACAGAAATCCTAGAATCAGCTGGAACTCAGCATCAAGGGATTGAGAAAACCTTCTTGACCAAAAAGGGGAAGAGTGAAATGAGACAAAATAAAGTGTCAATGGTTGAGAGATTCCAAATAGAGTCGAGAGGTTATCCTGGAGGTTATTCTCATGCATTAAATAGATGTCACATGTTTAGTTAAGGTGAAATGGAGAGTCTGGAGAGAACTGCCTAAAAATGTAGAGCTGTGTTCCAGTAGCCATGTTTCTTGAAGATGATTATATAATGATATAGCTTTTGCAATGTGACTGTGTGATTGTGAAAACCTTGTGTCTGATGCTCCTTTTATCTACCTTATCTACAGACGAGTAAAACATATGGATTTAAAATAAATAAATAATAGGGGGAACAAATGTTAAAATAAATTTAGTAGATTGAAATCTAGTGATCAATGAAAGGGAAGGGTAAGGGGTATGGTATGTATGAATCTTCTTCTGTTTTCTTATTTCTTTTTCTGAATTGATGCAAATGTTCTAAGAAATGATCATGATGATGAATATACAACTATGTGACGATATTGTGAGTTATTGTTTATATAACAAGAACGGAACGATCATATGGTAAGAATGTTTGTGTTTGCATGTGGTTATGTATCATAAATTTAAAAATAAATAAATAAATAATAGGAAGCATAGGGTCATAAAGATTGCTAACCATTTGCCCAAAGACAAATTTCAGGTATGTGGCAACAAGCAACAAATTCTGCTAACTGTATCCTCTTAAAACAGACACCAAAGACTACTATGGGAAACTGTACAATGAAGACACCTAGTACTCAAAGGTTACTATGGAAACCTGCTACCTACAAGACTTTCTATAAAGCCAGCAAAACCCAACCCACGCAGTGCACGTCCCTCCCTTGGGCATGCCTGCATTGACCTCTTTAGCATGTACTCTCTCTTTTTAATAAACTTCTCTTTTAATAAACTTTGCTGGTTATTCCTACTGGCCCTCTCATTTCTAAATTCTTTTAGTTTCCTAACTATCAAACCTGGATCAAGGCTCAGCTGGCACCATTGCCAGTAGGGCACCAGTTACAATCTGGGAAGAAAATAAAAAAGTATTCGCAAAGCTCCCTTGAGGGACTAGGAAAAATGTGGAAATATTAAACTTCCCCAACTGGGGAATACTTGTTATTCTAGCAAGCACTGGGGACTACCAATTTAATAGGCCAAGCCCTTGATCTTGGGGATCACTCTTATGAAACTTATTCCTACAAAAGATAAGCTAAGTCTATTTATAATTATGCCAAAGAATCACCCCCAGAGAACATCTTTTGTTGCTCAGATGTGATCTCTCTCTCTAAGCCAACTCTGCAGGTAAACTAATTGCCCTCCTAGATGGGGCATGATTTCCATGGGTGTAACTCGCCCTGGCAACATGGGACCTGTCCCCTGGGGATGAGCTTGGCATTGGTATCTTGGAATTGAGAAAGTCTTCTTGACCAAAATGGGGTAAGTAAATGAGACAAAATAAAGCTTCAGTGTCAGAGAGATTTCAAATTGAGTCGAGAGGAAATTCAGAGGTTACTCTTATGCAATATATAGATATCCCTTTCAGTTTTTGCTGTATTGGAGTAGCTAGAGGGAAATGTCTGAAACTGTTGAACTGTAAACTCAGTAGCCTTGACTCTTGAAGATGATTACATAACGATATAGCTCTTACAGTATGACCTGTGATTGTGAAAACCTTGTGACTGATACTCCTTTATCTAGTGTATGGACAGATTAGTAAGAAAATAAAGATGGAAAATAAATAAATAATAGGATGGATAGGAGGTATGGGATATTTGGGTGTTCTTTTTTACTTTTATTTTTATTGTTTACGGAGTAATGAAAATGTTCAAAAATCAATTGTGATGATGTATGTGCAACTATATGATGATACTGTGAACAATTTGATTGTACAATGTGGATAATTATATGTGAATATATCCCAATAAAATTGCATTTAAATAAATAAATAAAAAGTTAAAAATTTAAAACAAAATCTTTTTTAAAAAACTGATCTCTTAATTCTTAGGGGCAGAGTTGAACAATTTAACCCATTGGTGTTGATTTTATGTTCTCAGATCTCTTAATACAAATACAAAGAATGGAAAGTAGATAGTCATGATTCTTTCTTTTTACATTAATTACCAGGTACTTCAATCAGTTAAAGAAAAAAAATGAAAACGTCAATTTATTTTGGTGTCATCACAGGTAGAAATTAAAACTTTACTTTTACATTTCTAATTCTATCACTTCACACATTAAAGCTAAATGACAAATGACACTCCATTTTCATTTTGTGTTTTTTTTTTTTTCTTATATGAGCAAATATCTTAGAATGCATTGACCCAGACAGGTAATAAGTATGGTGTCCAAAAGAAAGTGTGGGTTTTAGAGTCCAAATGTGAGTTTACATATTGGCTTTGTTAGTTATTATCTGAGGGAAATCAGCATGTTAAAAACCTCCAGAACTGAATTTTTCTCATCCATATAATATGAATAAAAATACCTACTTCGTAACACTCTTTGAACAATAAAACATATAACAAAAAAGACAACTGAAGTTGCCTAGTAAACAGTATCTATTAAATAAATTTTTTTTCTTTAACTTTGTGTATGGAAGGGAAATTTAGCCAAAATATGGTCTTATCCATTCATCACAGTCAAAATAGCTTCCCTTCTATGTAATCTTTTAGCAACTGGTTGCTAAAACTGCATGGTGTGAAGAAAGTAACTCTTATTCTTGATTTTTGAAGACAGTACATTAATCCATTATATGAAAGCTGGTCACACCAGTGAAGACTGGACTTCATTTTTGTCCTTGACAGACCTTAGTTACTGACTTACAGATAGTTGGCATTCAGCAAATGCTGGTGCTAAGAATAAATGGGTTGTAGGATTGATGAATGAATGAATAAATGAATAAATAAATGAACAATTCCACATTTAGAAATAAAGGGTTTTAAAAGCTAAGCTGCTCTTGTGGTTATTATTGCAAACTGTGTACAACTAGTAATCCAATGTTATCATTTCCATCAGGGAAATACATTTAAAAATCATTTCCTACAGGCAGAGAAGCCCTGGCCATTTTGTTTACAGGAACCAAGATGTTCATTCGAGTTCAGACAGAAATAATTGACAAGATCGTTCATCATATTTAACACTGTTCCTTACATAAACGGGACCACAACCCCTCTCAGGTATTGTGTCAGTCTCTCTCCCCACAGTCCATTCCTGAACCCAGGGGATTTCATTTACCCTCTTCTAACTGTATTACAAGTGTAGAGCTATTCAAAGAGTTATATAGGGTAAAAACCACATTCTAGACCTGAAATTGTCTGGCCTACAAATTAAAATATATCATAAAACTTTTAAGAAATAAAATAGTAGTGCACCAAGAATAGTTGGAGTTATGTCCAAATAAGACAAATTTGCTGGCTTTCCTTGGTTGTATTAATTTCCTACGTAGTTTTAGGTGATCAGATGGTGGAATCCAATAACTGCCCTATGGAGATGCTACTGAAAGTTTTCAGAGCTCTTTTCTGTTATCGTTGTTCATGTAATAATTGCACTAGCCCAAAGGAATGGAAATAATGTATTATCAGCTTAGTGACTTAGTGCCAATAGGAATTCCTATAGCCAAATTATGAGAAGGCCAGTCTTAAGGTAAGAAGTGTTCATTACTCACTTGCACCCATACAAAGAAGACCATCTGCTACTTGATGGTATTACTTTTCTCTTTGCATGAAGAAGCCTTTAGGGACGGTAGGCCTGATGTTCTGGTCTAATTATAAGTTAGATAATTATATCTTGCTTAGCTACATTTCCAAAGTAGCTTTATTTGAATTTCCTGCCTAACCTCCACACCTTAATTTTATTTCCTACTTTTACCCTTGCCGAGAGCGGCAATGCACTGTTAATCAGCTTCTTGAATCGGGAGCAGATGTAGAGATCGTGCCATCCTATCAGTGGGCTAAATGACTCCTGAAAACAGGAGTTTGTGACTATAATCTGCAGACTGTGATGGAGATGCAGAATCTGGAACTTGGTTTGGAAAGGACAAAGTGTCCTCGCCAGGGGTGAGTAGGATATTTCTTGGGCAAAGTTCCTGATCGTACATTCACATTATACAAATCAGATTTGGGGAGGTTGTATATCTGATTATACATCATCTGCGTATTATAGGAAATAAGGTGGAAAAGTGGTATTGAATTTTCTAAGAAAGAATTGACTTTCTTGCAAACCTACAAGAACAAAACTAAGAACGCTGGTTGGCAGTATACCCTGAGAGTCTAGGATGATGGACCACTTCAAGAGAGGGCCTTGGTACTTGTATTAGTGACATACATGTGAAGAACAAATTGGTTTGGTGACTGAGATAAAAATCCAATCTTCTAGTTTGGTAGATCCATGCCATGGTGTAGACTGGTAAACTAGAGGACACTCTTATCAAGAAGCAATCACTGAAGCAGACAGTGGAATTTGGAAGGTAAGAGCAGATGAATTTTCTCCAAAGCCTATTAGTAGCACACTGTTAGTAAAATTGAGTTAGGCTCTGATATATTTACCTATATATATGTCAGTACTATATCATCTCAGTTAACTTACCTGTATTGTAAGTCTTAAAAACGGGTAGATTGTAACACTAGTGGTCAATAAGAGGGATGGCTAAGGGGTGTGGAATGTTTGGGGTTTTCTCTTTTCATTTAATTTTGTTTTCTGGCATAATGTAAATGTTCTATTCATCTAGTGATGAATACACAACTATGTGATGATGTTGTGAACCACTGATTGTATACTTTGGATGGATTTATGGTGTGTGACGTTTACCTCAACAAAAATACATGAAAAAGAAAAAGAATTTCAGTGAGGCTGCCTTAGCACAGACTGTGGCTCCAAGTGGGAAGCTAACCTGAACTGAATTTGGCCAAACACTTCCTTAGCCAAAAAAAATCTCTTTCCTGAGAAAAATACACACAGCTTAAAATTACAGCTCAAAATGCTAGTAAAGAGGAGTTATACAAACAAAATGACACTATTTTCTCTAAAATTACATTGAAAAATGCAATTAGAAACATTAGGAATCTTGAGACAAAAGAAAGGAAAGCAGTGTAACCAGAGAAGTTACTGGCTGGGTTAACTGGAGCCTTAGGTCTATGATGTGGTTGGGACAGGAGGAAGGGCATAGAAAAGGAAGGGGAGTACAGGACAGATAGGTACATTATCAGGAAATCGATTTATAAAGAACTTAAAATAACCTCAAACAGGCCAGCCGGTCCCTTGAAGGCAGAAGTTTGGGTATAAGTACTTAACGTATCTTAATGCTTGTTGGGAGGGTGGGTGTATAAAAGCTCAGACCGGGGAGAAGTGAGCTCCGTTTCCATCTGCCTCAGCCTCTCTCCATGAAGACCTCAATGAAATATCATTAGGGCCAATGCGATTTCAGAGGCTCCCTATTTTCTACCTCCTCACTCCTCCCTAAAGCAAAAGCTATTTAAAACTCCTCTAGGAAATCACTGCCTTAAGGAAACAGGTCTTACTTATTTTTTTAACCTCCCACAGAAATTAGCTTAGCACCTTAAAGAGAGTAGATGGCTGATAAACATTGGTTTAGAGAGTGAAAACATAAATGAATAATTTCAAAATTGAATATGGAGGGTTTGCAATTCAAAACAATACGTACGAGGTGAGGCAGAGGCCAAAATCATTTAATAATAAATTTAATCAAACAACAAATCAAAAATATCTGGCAAGAGAATGTCCCCTGTTTGAGAAGGCAGGGTTTTCAAACAGGATAATACAAGCAGTAGGTGTCAAAAGAAATTGGTAAGAGTTGCATAGAGAAAAGATATGTGGGCCCCAGGTGTTTGAGCAACTAAAAAAGCACCACAAGTTTTTCCTGAGGTACCTAGAGAAAGAAAGTTCTCCGTTAAAAAGAAAAAAAGTCACAAAATGAAGGGAATAAAACATGAAAGACAGACTGAACAATCTTGTTAAGGGTTGGCCTTATTAAACACAACAGTATGTACCTAAATAAATTCTGTTCAGAGACGTTTGTTGGGTCCTGAGTCACTAGGCATAATTCAAACCGCCACTGCTTCGCATGACTCATAAACAGATATGGATATTTTTTATAATATGTGGCATAGTGATAAAGAATTTTGAATCCCAACATATTAATTAATGTAAGCATCATTTTACATTCTGAGGATATGCAGGTGGATTCTCAGGAGAAGGAATGAATCAGACAGTTAGAAATTATCATTAATATTTGTAAACACTGAGAAAATATGTGTGTTTTGTTATTTTGTTTTCTACCTCATTTCAGTTTCTTTGTTATTCTTTCAAAGCAATCTCTTAGGGGAGAAAGGCATTATGCAAATTTAGCATCAAGGGATGCTTTATATTACATCCCCTCATTAGGCAACATCATGTTAGGTTTCAGGAGCTCTTCAAAATAAAATTCATTCTGTTCTTTTCCTTTCTTTTCCAGGGGTAAATATGCTGTCAGTCTAAAACAAATTTAATATATCTGGCTACAAATTAATTGTTACTTGCTAGACACTGTCATTTGAATTTCCTTTGTCTTATCTTCCTTTGTATTACCATATGATTAATACTGTGAAATACTAGCTTTCTGGTAGAGTTTCATGCAACTCAAACATAGCTTGCCTTTAGCCTCTTTGGCAAGAGCATACGGAGAGATAATAAGGTTTATTCACCCCAATGGTTTCTCCATCTTGGTAGTATTTGTTATCACAAAAGCTTTTAGAGAGTCAATGGCTTAACACGCCATAAGACTTTTTTTGCTGAGCAAGTGTTTCTTCATCTTCACATTCAATTTCAAATAGAAAACTCTCATGTGAAGAAAACGATCAAAATACCTATAAAATCTATCAGGAAATAAAGTACTACATCTGCATATTCCATTTGAACCCCATAGGGAACCAAAATACAGGCATCTTGACTGTGAATACAAACATCTCAATCATCATTTTCTCCCTCTTAGAACTGAGAAAAGATTAAGAATTTAGTTATATGTAGGCTACATCTTCTAAGACTAAGCAGATTTTCCTTTTCTTTGCCTGTCCTATTCTTTAGAAAGGAAATGCAGGTATCTGTGTGCAGTAATATAGCATCAGAAACTTTTTTTTATGCCCCCACAGAAAGGATTGGAAAGAACATTAAGAAATCAACTCTGTTGCTCTAAGTTGTCAATGTTGAAGTATAGGGGACTTCCCTGAAGAGATAAAAAATAATAATAATAAGATTGTCCTCTGTGCCAATTTGAAGCTATTATGTACCCCAGAAAAGCCATGCTCTTTAATCCTCATTTAATATTGCTGGGAGGGACTTCTTAGATTATTTCCATGGAAATGTGACCTACCCGATTGTGGGTGGTAACTTTTGATTAGGTGGTTTCCATGGAGATGAGTCTCCACCTATTCAAGGTGGGGGTGCCTACTTGAGCCCTTTAAGAGGGAACCATTTGGAAAAAGCTTTAGAACCCATGTAGCCTGAGACCTTTGGAGATGAAGGAAAACACCCCTGGGGAAGTCTTCAGAAGTGAAAAGAGAAAGCTGGCAGACTTTACGGTATCCTTATCAGCTGACAGAGGTGTTCTGGACTCATTTGGCCCTTCTTAAATCAAGGTATCTTCCCCTGAGTACTTTAGTTTGGACATTGTCACAATCTTAGAACTGTAAACTTTAACTTAATAAATTCTCCTTTTTAACTTAATAAATTCTCCTTTTTAAAAACCTTTCAATTTCTGGTGTATTGCATTCTAGCAGTTTTAACAAGCTAAAACCTCCTATTTGAGTTAAACTAAAAAGTGAACAACTAATGAAAAGGCTGAAACAAAATTACCACAAGGAGACTAAATAGCTCCTGGGCCAGCAAGATTCCACTGTAAACTAATTGGATGTATTAACAGAGATAAAACAAAACAACAACAACAAAAAAGGTAGAGTCAGAGGGAAACTGGAGACATAGGCTGATACAGAGGGGAAATTACGGTGACCAACGTGAACTTGGTGTGTATCCAACCACAGAGTAGTAGAGTTAAGATACCTTTAACTCTCAAAATCATATAATGTACTCATCTTGTTCCAATTCCACGTTCAAGAAGGAGGCATCTGATTGTAATTTGGCTTCTAAAATGATAGTCCTAGAGAGAGAGACTTGGCCAGGCAGTGAACAGAGGTGTCCAGTCCCCTCGGCGTTACATTTTTCATTACAAATGAATACACTGGCATCCTGGTTTATAATTTGGCACCCTGTGTCCATGTATCTTGCCTACAGAGAGAAAATGTGCTGGCCAGACCATCCTCTCCCTTCAGTAATTACTGTTCTCATTTTAAATTAATATAATGGCATTCTGATTGTAGAGCTCAATCTCACAGAACTCTGATTATGTTAGAGATCAAATCGAGTGTACTGATAAATCAAATTCTACCCAAAGAATCTGACTTTGAATCACTGAAAATTCATTAAAGTAATGTCAGGTGTCTTGAGAGACAGCCTTCAAGACTTCTCCATATGATATAATTTCAGCTACCAGAATTTGACCCGGCAAACCAAGCTGCTTTTCTTTTTTGAAGCAACTGAACCCTATGCATAGGCAGCATTTCACCTACACTATCCTAAGAAGTTGCTTCAGATAAAATCTCTACTAAATCCTTTCTAATGTAACTGAAGCCCGATTTCTGTGTTTTTCAACTTTCTCATTAAAAATGGAATTTCCACTGCATTTTATTTTCTCAAGGACTTCTTTTTATGGACTTTTCTCCTACATATATAACCCCAATTATATTTCTCCTTTTAAGACCTTTCATGCTGATTAAAAAAATGACCTGAATCAGGTCTACACATATTTATACATTTTACCTGAGATGCACTGTCCCTATCTTTTGTCCCTCAAAACAGGATAAGAGCAATGCTGAGTGGTAATAGAAAATCCATTTTTTTAAAAAGTTCACATATTCCCACAATATTTGTATCTTAGATACTTCACCTTTTTTTTTTTTTACATGGGCAGGCACCGGGAATCGAACCCAGGTCCTCTGGCATGGCAGGCGAGCATTCTTGCCTGCTGAGCCACCGTGGCCCACACAGATATTTCATTTTTTTAATTCACATTTAGCATATGTTACCTTATATTGTATCTCCTATATCTGCTCAAAGCCAACACCTAAAGTTCTCTGGTCTCAGCTGCACTATATTATGCTACATTTTAGGTTTAATTTTTTTCCCACCTCTGTCCCTTTTAATCTTGAATTCACATGTAGTTAGCAAATTTAGTAAATTACAGTCAACTTTTAGTTATCTCCAGCCTATTTATTCTCCCCACAAATGTTGTTTTCAAATTTAAGAGCAAACACCTATTCCATCGAAGTAATTTGATTTGCTTGCATTTCAGATAAGCTCTATGTATTGTTACTTTCACGAAGCCTGCCTTACATAGTATGAAAATCCATCAAAACTAGCCAATTTGAGGACAAAGTAAGTGGAGGAATTGTGCTTGGGCAGTTCTTTTTGGAACCATGGAAGATGTGCATGTGTGTGTGTTTGTGTATTTAAAACACAGAGACATAGGTACTGACACATACGCCAATGGGTTACTTCATATACCTGTATATGTGTACATGTATGTATGTGTATATACATATATTTTATGGTGGAGGTACCTGCTTTACTAAATCTGAACAGTATCTATTCTCAGGTTGGAATAAAAAAATTGGAATAAATTTCCCATGGTAGCAATATTTAGGAGATGGTGGATTTAGGATTCAATAATAAATAAGGTTTGGAAGGTTAACAAAAATTACTCAGATTATGCAGCAGAGTAGCAGGATCTCAGAGCCATGCTTAAGTATGCCTAGTATATCCTTAGCTTCTCCTTCTCCCCCCTCCAA
The DNA here is from genome assembly GCF_023851605.1 of Tamandua tetradactyla. Lineage (NCBI taxonomy): Eukaryota > Metazoa > Chordata > Mammalia > Pilosa > Myrmecophagidae > Tamandua > Tamandua tetradactyla. Next base: position 191,791,108 of record NC_135327.1, on the reverse strand, counting down.
GGTGCCAAAGTCACACAGAGAGACGTAACTCCTCCAGTTTCAGCCACGGCAGCCCTATAGATTTTGCCAGTTGGGTTGTTGTGTCTTGGTTTTGGTGCAGAAGAAGTAGTTTTGGCAGGTGGGAAGAGGATGAAAAAAAGCTGATGTTAGCATTCACAGGGATATTTTGTAACATTGTCACTATATTTGTTAATAATACAATTATTATTTTTATTATTGGACAAAGAGAATTAATCACTCAGGGATAGATGGAAGCAAGGAAGTCACTGTCATTGATCATCTGGTAACTTCGTTATAATCTAGAAGTGCATTTTTAGGTATTGGTTGTGGTAAACTGAATTATGTACTCCAACAAACACATGTTCTAAATCTTAATCTGTGTCCCTGTGAGCATGAACCCTATGAAAATAGGACCTTTTGAAGATAATGTTTTTAGTAAACTGAACCAGAGTGGGCCTTAATTTGAGTTACTGGAGAACTGGTAGCCACAGAAGGGAGAAAGGAGAAACAGAGAAAGTTACCATGTGACTAGAGGCAGAGGTAGAAGCCAAGGAACCCAAGAATTGCCAGCAGCCAGCACCAGAATGCTGCAGTCTTCGGGGAGAAAGCAGTCTTGCTGATATCTTGTTTTTCTGAAACCGTAAGTCTATAATTTCCTATTGTTCGAACCGAAGTCATTTTGTGGCATTTCTGACAATTCAGGCAAACTAAGAACATTGGTTATATCCACATCTAAACAATTATTTTAAAACATTCCAAAGCTAAATATGCATTTTAAATCATCTACAATATTAATTCTTTTTTTTTCCGCTCCTTTTTACTAGTTTGTATAATATATGTCTAGTTATTCCAAAATTCAGGCCATTTGTGAAAGTCTGTGGACCTATGAACAGAGGCTATTCACTTCCCTGCTTTGGTTGATCTTATTTCATTAATACTTCCTATTTTTACATTAGAATCTTATAAATTATTCTCCCAATTCTCATTATGCAAACTCATAACTGTGCTTAATAGAGCTGAAACCTCTGCCTATTCAAGATTATGTATTAAGCTTCTTTTTCTAGTCTTGAACATCTATTTCATAGCATTGATCCTCTTTATTTTGTTGCTATGATCATCTTACCATTTTGATGTTTTGAAAAAGACAAAATGAAAAATCTGGGGTTTCTAGATAGGCTTAAATGACTGCTTTTTAAGATTAATTGATTTTAACATTGAGCCTAAGGTAATATAATATTGTAAAAACTACGAAATACTAAATACAATCAACGGTCTGCCTGGACAGAACTGCAGAATGGGCTGTTTGTTCCAGTTACTTTCCCAATTCCTCTCTGTGCCTTGCTTTCCTGACTAGGACTTTTTCACTGAGCTTATATATCCAATTCCCCTCACTCCTGTTACCCTGTGCAGTTCCTTACCTGGTACCAGCTCACCTGCTTTCTCCTTCTTCCACCTACGAGACTGTACTGAGAGATATTTTATTCCTTTAACTGGAAATAATTTCCTACTCAAAGAGAATAAACCTCTATATCTCTGAGTTTGAATTTTCTATCTGTGCTACTGACCTTAGTGCCTGTCCCTCAGGCTCTGTCCATTCACTTGACAGACCTGGTATTCTCTGCTCTTCCTTATTCTAATAGGACTCTGAGAAATCTATCAATAGCAACTTAGTAAGGTAAGATTACAACACAGGTATGTCACCTGTGTAAGCTTAGATAGGAGCGTGTCCTCTAAAAATATCAAAATATGAAAACAACATTTTGTTTTCTTATCTTTCATCTGAAAAGAAGAAGATAACCTTTTGCAACATTTTTCTATTTCATCAAAATACAATTCACATGTTCTATTTGAAATACCTTGATATTAAAAACATAAAAGTCAAGTGCTCCATAGAAAGATGGACATGTTTTTATTTCTTTCACATCAAATGTTTTCAATACGGTTTCAAATAAGTTGCTATCTAAACCATATTTTTAATATAGTAGTAGGACCAAATAAGGGATAGTGAAAAAAATAAAAATAAAATGGTAGAATTACAGAGAAAAGCTATTGCAGCTCTTACAAATATACTGTTTGGTCTATTGCTATAAAAAATGCTCGTCTTCATTTCTAATTATGCTTAGAGTACATATTAATGTATCAGTCTAGAAGAAATTTTAAATTTCCTGCTTATTTCCCAAACAATTAGCATGTTGGATATTCCATTTCTTTCTTGTTTTTCTTTCTGTCAAGGATTGAGTCATATCCCCACAAAGACATACGCAAGTCCCAACGCCCTGCCCTACAGATCCATTTGTTAACAGAATCTTCAAAGATCCTAGTAAGAAAAGGTCAAGCTAAATCAAGGTGGGCCTTAGTTGAATAAGACTGGAGACATTATAAGCAGAGGATATTGGACGTAGTAGAAGTCGGAGACAGAAGCAGAATTTGAGTTATGGATTGCTGGCAAGTTACCACCAGAATACTATAGACTTCAGAGAAAGCATGGGTTGCCAACACCTTGATTTTGGACTTCTAGGCTCTCAAATTGTGAAACATTTAATTTTGTCTAACCTAACCGACCTTTGGTATCATAGCAACCCTGGAAAACTAAGAGAGCTTTTTGGTACGAGGAAATGGCCTGTGGCTTTACCAAATACTGAAAAAAAGTGAAACTGGCTTTGGAGTTGAGTTATGGGGAAAGGCTGGAAGAATTTTGAGGCACTTGATAGAAAACATCGAGATTGCTTTGAAGAGACTGTTGGTAGAAATATAGATGTGGAAGGTGCTTCTGGTGAGGTTTTAGAAGGAAATGATGAATGTGCTCTTGTAAACTGGAAGAAAGGCAATCTGTGTGGTAAAGTAGCAGAGAACTTAGCTGAATTATGTCCCAGTGTTGGACTGAAAGTGGAATTTGTAAGCAATGAACTCAGATATTTAGCTGAGGATATTTCTAAGCAAAGTGTAGAAGGTACAGACTGGTTTCTTCTTGCTGATCATAGCAAAATGCAAGAAGAAAGAGGGGAAGTGAGGACTGAACAGTTATACAAAAAGAATCAGCATTTGCCGATTTGGGAAATTCTCAATTTATTCAGATCACAGATCACTAGGCTCAGAATCAGTCCTAACAGGGCCCTCCCTGAGTTCTCAGGAGGTGAACTACCAGAGAACAGAGCTACCTTGCTGATTGTGAGAGTTAATTTTATGTGTCAACTTGGCTATAGACTCTAGCAAACCAATCAAACACTAATGTAGGTGTTGTTGTGAAGGAATTTCTAGATTTTGTTAAAGTCTGTGATAAGGGAGATCATCCTAGAGTCAATTGGTTTAAAGGCCTCAAAAGTAAAACTGAGGGGACAACCAAATCAATAGGCCAAGCCCTCAATCTTGGGGTTTGTACCTATGAAACTTATCCCCACAAAGGACAGGCTAGGCCTACTTAAAATTAGGCCTAAGACTCACCCCCAGAGAACCTCTTTTGTTGCTCAGATGTGCTCTCTCTCTCAGCCAACGTGGCAAGCAAACTCACTGCACTCGCTGTCTCTACATGAGACATGACTCCCAGAGTTGTAAACCTCACTGGCAACAGAAGTCCTGAAATGAGCTGGGACTCAGGGATTGAGAAAACCTTCTCGACTGAAAGAGGGAAGAGGGAAATTAGACAAGACAAAGTGTCAGTGGCCGAGAGATTTCAGAGTTGAGAGGTTATCCTGGAGGTTATCCTTATGCATTATATAGATATCCCCTTTTTAGTTTATGTATATTGGAGTGGCTAGAGGGGAGTACCTGAAACTGTAGAGCTATGTTCCAGTAGCCTTGTTTCTTGAAGATAACTGTATAATGATGTAGATTTACAATGTGATTGTGTGATTGTGAAAACCTTGTGTCTGATGCTCCTTTATCAATGGTATGGACAGATGAGTAAAAAATATGGATAAGAAATAAACAAATAATAGGGGGAACACAGGCTGAAATAAATTGGGTAGATTGAAATACTAGTGATCAAAGAAAGGGAATGGTAAGAGGTATGACATATATGAGTTTTTTCTTTTTTCTTTCTTTTGCTAGAGAGAGGAAAATGTTCAAAACATGATCATGATGATAAATACACAACTATGTGATGATATTGTGACCTATTGATTGTAACCATGTCAAGAATGTTTGTATGTCAAGAATGTTTTTATGTCTGTTTATTGTTTATAATAAAAATATTTTTTAAAAAAGCAAAATCAAGACTTCCCTAAAGAAGACATTCCATTGGTGGACAGCAGCTTCACCTCAAGCTTGAGAGTTTCAATCTGCCCTTCACGGCAAGCTTGTCCAAATTTTAGACTTGCCTAGCCAGGTCTCACAATCATATAAACCAATTCCTTGTGATAAATTTCCTAGTGTATATCTCATTTCTGTATCTGTGGTTGAGCTGTGATTAACAGTGTGGTCAACAGAACCCTAACCCCCATCTCCTCTCATTCCTGCATCTCCCCAAATTACTCTTGGTCTCTCCTCTTGATGGATCCTTTGCAAACAGGGGAGGGAGGGCCACATGTTGCAAAGTACATATACCAGACTTTTTAAAAGTTATAATGAATTTAAATTTATTCAATCCTTTATTGAAGATATACTAGTAAAAACCCTTCAGCATTTATGAAAGTCCTATACAAAATGATTTTATTTCATTATTAAGTTTCAGACTATATTTTAAGGTAGACACTATTTTAAAAGTATTATCTTTTTCATTTTATGCTCACAGCACCTAGCAGAGTATTTTATGTTCAACATATGCTTATTGAATGAATAATGGAGCAATTTCTCTATAATATCCTATATATTTCCAAGGAATTTTTATAGTAAAACTCAGATTCTTTTCTTCAGTATCTTATTTACAAGAAGTATCTTTAAGTATAATTTATAAATCTTATCAATTAGATTTATTCTTGCTTTATACTGTCACTAAAATTATTTGTTTTAATAATAATTAAAGTGAATTATTATTAATTTTATACAACTATGTTAGAACACTGAATGAAGCTGAATGTGAGAATGATAGAGGGAGAAGGGCTGGGGGCACAAATGAAATCAGAAAGAAAGATAGATGATAAAAACTGAGATGGTATAATGTAGGTATGCCTAGAGTGTATAATGATAGTGACTCAAATGCACAAATTTAAAAATGTTTTTGCATGAGGAAGAACAAAGGAATGTCATTACTGCAGGGTGTTGAAAATAGATGGTAATTAATATTTTAAAATTTTAACTTATGTGTGAGACTACAGCAAAAAATGTTTATTTGGTACAAAATTGATGTTTTGACTAGTGCAGTTCCTAATATAACTTATGTGGACAGGTTAATTGAATATCATAAGTACATGGAACCTTGAGTTGGGCATAAGATTCTGTCTGTTTATCCAGAGTGATGCCCCAATAAATCCCAGAGTGATTTGAACAGTGAGTAAAAAAGTATATGCAAAGTCCCCTTGGGGGAATGGTGAAAAAGGGGGGAAATTCAACTTCCCCAAGTGGAGAATTCTTGATATTCTCACAAGCAGTGGGGACAACCAAAGCAATATGCTGAGCTCCCAATCTTGGGGTTTGTTCATATGAAACTTAACCCCACAAAGGATAGGTCAAGCCTGCTTAAATTTAGGCCTAAGAGTCACCCCCAAGGGAGCCTCTTTTGTTGCTCAGATGTGGCCTCTCTCTCCAGCCAACACAACAAGCAAACTCACTGCCCTTCCTCTGTCTACGTGAGACATGACTCCCAGGGGTGTGGACCTTCCTGGTAACATGGGACAGAAACCCTAGAATGAGCTGAGACTCAGCATCAATGGATGAAAAAACCTTCTTGACCAAAAGAGAGAAGAGTGAAATGAGACAAAATAAAATGTCAATGGCTGAGAGATTCCAAACAGAGTCAAGAGGTTATTCTGGAGGTCATTCTTATGCATTAAATAGATATCACCTTGTTAGTCAAGATGTAATGGAGAGGCTGGAGAGAACTGCTTGAAAATGTAGAGCTGTGTTCCAGTAGCCATGTTTCTTGAAGATGATTGTATAATCATATAGCTTTCACAATGTGACTGTGTGATTGTGAAAACCTTGTGTCTGATGCTCCTTTTGTCTACCTTATCAACAGATGAGTAAAACATATGAAATAAAAACAAATAATAGGGGAACAAATGTTAAAATAAATTTAGTAGATTGAAATGCTGGTGATCAATGAAAGGGAGGGGTAAGGGGTATGGTATGTATGAATTTTTTTCTGATGTCTTTTTTTTTCTTTTTCTGAATTGATGCAAATGTTCCGAGAAATGATCATGATGATGAATATGCAACTATGTGATGATATTGTGAATTACTGATTATATATGTAGAACTGAATGATCATATGTTAAGAATATTTTTTTTTGTTATATATTTTTAAAAATTAATAAAAAACAAATCAAGAGAAAAAATAAAATTATTATTAATTTTAAAACTTATGTACAAACCTAAAAATAATCAGTGATTTAATGTCAGGTCAAAAAAGGGTGTAAAACTGAATTAAGTACAATTGTCTGAAAATAAGTGTGCATGAAAGCCAAAACTTGAAAGGAGTATACATTGAAGAATATGATATCTTTTTAGTGATTTTTTCCATTCATATTTCTCCTTAAATTTTATTATATTGGTTTATCATTTTGAAAACACTGAATTACTAGTTGTTTTTCTATCCCTCCTTTTTAGAGAACTTTTTACAAATGTGTTTATTTCAGAGAAGAAGAATGAGTGAATAGATTTAAAAAATACTCTAAACCCAGTTTTTTAAATATTAGAATTGATTAAAAGCCATTTCTCCATTTTCACAATATTTTAAATAAACTACAATGAAAGTGAAAATATATGGTCTTTTAATATATCAAAGTTTAACTGGAGTAAATGCAACCCTATCAACTCATATTTCTTATAAACTAGGAGAAATCTGTTCATTAATATGCAATAATGTCTAAAGAAAATTTAGTTTTATTATAATTTCTAAGGCACTATAATTTTCATATCTGATCTTTGTTTAGATAAGATTAACAATAGTGTGTTATCCTGTCTGAAAGCTTAATAAAACATATGGCCAGATATGTTTCCCCTTGAGCTACAATGGGAAGTGAAATTAAAAGTCATAATTTTCATGCATGGTTTGCATTTTTTGCTTTCTTCATAATTTCTTTCATTTAAAATAAGTATTATTTGAACATGACCTTTCAAAATCAAAAGGCTTGGGTCGAGCTTAACCAAAAGAACAGAAAAAGACAATTTCCAAAATCTACAGAGGAAGTAGATAACTATACAGTTTTCATTATAAGTTATTTTAATCATTAAAAAGACTAAGCTACACATATAGGCACTGAGAAAATAAAACGGCAGAAATAAAAATATTCTTCATCAAGTTACAGAAGGTCAATATTCCTCAAACTCTTACATCAAAACTCAAGGCTGCAACTTGAAATATAGTAGAAGTAAATCAAAGTACCCTTCTAATGTTTCTGATTAATAAATACCTAGGGGCAAATTTATTATGGGCACTTTGACCAAAAGTCATTGGGCAAAGTGCATTTCTCATTATGGAAGAAAAAGTAAATGACAAGTAGGCAAACTTCTTCCAGAGTGGTAGAGGAGCCGGGGGTGGGTATGGCTCTTACTGGGGTTAGTTCTATCCTCACCATGGGAGGCAGGACGTTGACCTCTCCACATGGTTTCTTCTGTTGTAGGAAGAAAGGTTTGTAAAAAAACACCTATTTGTGCTTGAACTCCAGCTTTCCCACATCCATCTACGGAGATCTGTGAATTTATTCACCTCTCTGAGCCTTATTTTGGAAAATGAAAACAATAAATTCTACTTTGGAAAATGAAGATAAGAAACTTCCATTTGAGAGTTAAATGAGATAAAATATCTAGAATAACATTCAGTGAATATAATTTAATGAAAAGAAAGGGCGTTCCTGTTCTTTACCAAGGCAATCCTACATTTTCTTTTCTCTTCTGGGACCTATTATATTTCCTTTTATTTGTCTTAAATCTTTAGCCCCATCCTTTCTACTACCTTCTCCTCCATTGATAAACTTACTCATAACTCCACATCATTAAAAACATCAAAAGTTCTCAAACTCATCCTCTGGCTCTGCCTTCTGTTTAAACAGCCCTCCTATATTTACCTATCTTTTTAATATCAAACTTTTTGAAAACCTTCACTTGCTGTTTCTTTTCCCCATTCATTCTTTGATGGTTTTACTTACCAGACCCCTTTGATATGAAACTCCAATAGTCTCCCAACAACCAATGCCAGTGACTGGTATCCTCTCTATAATGTTTCCTATTATTGACCACATCTCAGTTTTCTTGTTTTTGCTTATTTTTTGTTAAACATTCATCTTCCTTAGCTTTCCCGTCATAAGACTTCCTTAATTTGATTCCCTTCTTCCTGCTCTGATAACTTTACAGTCTCTTTAGTTAAATGGTTCCTTTTCTTTAACCACTTTTTTCAGATTGTTGTTTTCTTTCCTTTCTTGTTTCTCCCATTAACTCTTTGAGCCACTTTAAGACATTGGAACTGCATATAGATGCTTCATTTTACCTCTACTGGTTGCACGGGAAGATGGTACACCTCCTCCCCATTCCCTAAAGGTAGGTACTGCAAAGCATGTGACCTGCTTTGGACATAAAATTGAATATAAATAATATGCATCATTTCCTGGCAGGAACATTTAGTTGCCAATGCTTCACTTGTCATCCTATAATCATTTGCCCCAGGTATCATGCAGATGCCACACAGTCAAAGCAGCTTAGGATGCCAAGGAAAAATATAGAAGACTTCATATGAGAAAGAAATAAATTTTTGCTTTGTTAAAGCTCTGAGACTGATCAGTCTTGACTATATGTTCTTTGACCTTTCAATACAAATAAAGAAATGGAAAGTATTAGGATCACGATAGTCCCGTCTTTATTTTAGTTAACTACTTTTAGGGAAATTTCAGTAAAGAAAAATGAAAATTAATTATTTTGTGGTAATAATTTAAAGGGTTTTAGTCTATGGTTTATCATAGATAAATTAAAAGCCTGTTTTACATTCCTAGTGCCATCACGTCACACATCAAGGCTAAATGACCACCAATTCTCCAATTTTTCCTTCATAAGCAATCATCTCAGGTAAACCTGAGAACTATTCCCCAATTTTTAAGTCAGAAACATAAGACTCAGTCTTGAATACTCCCTCTTCTTTAATCCCACATATTAAGTAATCTCAAATCCTGTTAATTCTGCTATCTAAACTATTTCCTCTTCTCTTAACCCAGGTATCCAGTCTCATGTATACTTTCAATACATCCTACCACCTCTGCCCTTCCTCCAATCCATTCTCCACATAACAGCCCGAACTCCCCTGTTTAAAATAATTCCCTTGGCCTTTCAAATGAAACTCTCAACATTATACAGAAACCCTGTATTGATCTCTCTATTCTCATTTTCCACCTCTCTCACCCTTAAATTCTTTTCTCCTATCCTTGCGATCTGCCATTTCCTTCCATGTATTGTCTTCCTTTGACTCCCATCTCAGAATCATTGAACATGTTGGGATCTCCAACCCAAAATTCCAGTTCTCATTTTTTTTTCTTAGTTAACTCATCAATACTTCACATCTCACTTTACATGTCACAATTCCTGATATATAGCAGGCACTCAATAAATATTTGTTGATTTAGTCTCCTACCTATTATTCTATTTAAGACTCCTTTAACTTCATAGCCACATTATTAACATCCTCCAACCATTCTCCCTGCTACCACCTTCTACCTTTTAACTACAGTGACCATCATGAAGATCCTAGTTGCCTGGATATGGAACAGTGCTAGATTCAATTTTCTAACTTTTCCCTTGTAGTTATTGCTATCTTTTTTGTTTGTCCAATTTGATCGCAGTCTTCCACTTTAATGCAATAATTGAATACAATGATTAATTAGATATAGTGATTAATCTTTTGATTAAAATACTGATGAGTCACAATAAATCCCATTTACTGAAAATGTTAATCTTCAGTTGCAACCGAGTGATGTTTCTATGTTGTCTCAAGAATTAAACATCATGGTTTTCTATAATGCATAGCACAAACTTGGAAAATGCACTTTTTTTTATAACTTTAGCAAAGTTTAGACATTTTTTATAAAAATAGGTTATAAGTTACAGTGCCAGAGTCATCTTTTCTTGTCTTTCGGATTCCTCTAAATCACAGTTTAGTATCATCAAAGTATATTGAATTTTACACGGCTTACTTTTAAGGTAAAAATTGTGACCATAACTCCTTTTCCATTGATAGAAAATCTAATAGTAAACTACCCAAAAGGATAGATAATTTATAATGCTTCTTTCAACAAAAGAAGTAATAAAGTCATGATTTATGAGAATTATACTATATTGAGAAATTAAAATAAATGAAACCCTGGCTACCACTACCAGACCAAAATATATTCAGAAAAATAGGAAATATATCAATTTTATACCCCTATAATTAAGTATATCTTTATATATGTAGGGCATAAATACTTCAGTGGAAAATTCTCAAAAAGAAAGTAAAATATGATTTGTTAAAATAAATACATAACTATAGTGCATACCTTCCCTTCCCCATTAATAAGCATTTTAAAAGCAGGATAACAGGTTTAATCCAATATGGAGATACATTTTGGCATCGAGGTGAATCCTGATTATTGACTAAGACCTTGCCCTAGTGGGATCTAATGAAATTTTCTCTTGATGTCTAATTTATCAAATTCCAGTTCTCAAGATTTTTATTTCACAACTAGATTTCATTTTTTTTAATGGTCTTTGCTTTTTAGAAGCTCAGATTTTATCACATTTGCAGTGCTGGAGATATAAATACAAAGCATGTTGTCATCCCCTTGGTTTTGATGCCATTAATGTTTTATGGGTAGAACTATTTTGCTCATTCTTTAATTGGTATGCCTCACTACAAACAGGAACTTCTATATGGGATAAAATAACTTATTTTTCTTGTTTCTGTATTTTTGTATAAAGTTGATTAAGGACAAGTGAATTAAATAGCTAATACTGCAAAAACAGATATGACCATAAAAAAATGGCAACATAGTATTGAATGAAACTTTCAGATTTTAAAATGGATTTAATTTTGTAGTAATAAAAAAGAGAGATCTCATAATAATGCAAGCTATATATATATATATATATCTGTCCTTATAAAAGTTGTAAAAACCCAATGATGAGTAATTCTGATTTATCTAATGGTACAGTACAACCAAACATTTATCAAAATAAAATTGAGTCCCTATGCATACAAAAACAACTCTTTATCAAAGTATCATTAGAAACTATACAGCCCCAAATGAACTCTTGAGGGTAAGGCTCTTAAAATAAAGAATAACATTTTAAGTACATAGCCATTACAAACTCATTTGATATTCATTTCAATTGCAATGACGATAATGAATTTACTTTGTATTCAAACAGATGTCACAAGTACTACTACAGAAGTTCCGATATAATTCAGTCTTAGTTAAGCACAAGTAAATGGATATTTAAAATTGAGTGTTACCATGAAGAAGAAAAAAGCAAAACAAAACAATTACAACAACGATTAACTCCTTAAAACAGCAAATTAAGGATTTTTATTAAATTGTGTTCTTTCTTATTTTGACACATACAGAACATAATATAGAGAAACTTGCTATGCCAACCATTCCTTTTCCTTGCATGGGCTCTTATGCAGATTAGTTAGCCTGGAAAATAGAAATTAGTAATATGAAAAGTGACTCAAAAAAGTAGGCTGAAATTTATGCCCCAATATTTACAGACTGGTCTATCAAAAGGATTAAAAAATGTGCAAGAGTTAATATTTTAGTCGGAGTAGGTAATTTTGCATGCCATTTTATTTCAATGGGCCAGTCAAGCCTTAATATTCACTTTAATCTTCTCCCACGTGAACAACTGACAACTCAGATTTCAAAGTGAGACATCTTCATGCCATAAACTAGAAACAGTGTTTCTCAAGGTATGGTTCACAGAATTAATGGTGGATTTCATTAAAAGCAGATATTCCTGGGCTCCACCCACCTCCCATCAAACCAGAGTTCTGAGTGTGGGGCTGTGGAATCAGCAGTTCGACAAGCAACCTGCAGATTCTGATGTGTAGTAATGTTTAAATACAACTGCCTTAAGGTTGGATGAGGTACTACTTAAAGCTATGCATTGTTCATTTCATTCAGATCAGCAAATATTTATTAAATACTGATCATATGAAAATATAGGAGTATATATACACATACATATATATATATGGTGTTCAAAAAGGTGAGAAGCACACTAATTTTCAAAGTACAATTTATTAAGAACAATAATAATCTACAAAGTATTGGAATGTCCAGATAGACAGGTAAAACAGTATACTGTGAAGATTGACAGTTGACCCTTTTTTTCAATTCAGAGGTTCTTTACCCAAAAAGGTATCTGGGGGCCAAAGTTCTGCATGTTTAGCTTATTAATTGAAACATAACTAACATCATCTAAAAATGTTTGAGGCATGCTGTGTTTTGAAAAGGAGAGTAATAAAGTGTGAGGCTTCTTTAGTGACTGGGGTGGGTGGGGGTGGGGGGGAGACAGAGGGCATCAGGAGAAAGGAGATGAACTACAAGAGCTCTAGCACAAAAGGTAAACTTTCTTACCATCATCCTCCAACTTCTGCGGCCCAAACTATAAGTTGAAATTATTTGGAAGCCACATTATGTTTATTAACAAAAAGGAAAAGTTGACTTTGGAGTTCGATTATAGAAAGGAAGAAAATAACGAAAAATAAAGCTGAAGGTACCAAGTTGTTTTCTGCCCAACAGTTTGCCTTCATCCCTATTCCCGCAATTAGACTGGAGACTAATTGACTGAAATTTGTGAAATGAGTTCCATCAAGAAGCATTCATTCATGAAACTGATTTCAAATGAGCTAATGGGATTCACTAATGGCTTCTATTGCCCATGGTTTTGTGTAGTCTTTGGTGGACCTTTCCTACCACTGGGAAAAGGAACTAGTACAGAAGGCCATGATTAAGTTAAGATGAATATTGAAAACAGTTGGGCTGTAGACACACCTTATAGGGTTTTCACTGTCCATAGCAGTGGTCTTCAAAGTGTATTCTCCAGACCAGCAAATCAGCATCTCCTGGGACCTCCTTAGAAATGTTAAGTTCACGAGTTCCACTTAAGACCCACCAAATCACAAACTTGGGGAATGGGGCCCAGCACTACGTGTTTATCATTTCTCTAGATTATTCTGACGCACACTAAAGTTGGAGAAGCACTGGCTTTCAATATAAAATTCCATCTCCTCAGCATAGCACTGAGTATCCTGCACAATGTGCTCCCATCCTTACTTTCTAACCACATTTCTAAGTGCTTTTTACTTGAAATCACTACTTTTGCCCAACCACTTCTTATTATGATCTGAAGGACTATTCACATTCTGTCTTCTAGAACCTTGTTGCCCATTTTCACTAGCCTAGAACTGTCTTTCTGTCTTTTTAATGAAACAGTCCCTCACCATCCATCCACAATCATCTTTTCATTCTCCAAACAATGGAGATACTTATTGTCTGAATCAACTGTTTTCATAATTTACAGATTTTAATTTCTTAGAGCCCCTAGATTATATATGAATGGATTCTCATGCAAGGCTTTGTACATAGTAGGCACTCCTATCTTGAAAATATCACATAGCGTTCAGCTTATCACTCTTCTGTAAGCCATTCCCTGCATTAAGGGCTCCAACACAATACTGATTTCAAGCATCAATTAGCCTACTCATTTGTCTTATGACTTAGCAGAATACCACTTCTAAAGGTGCTTAATATTAACAAAGAAACCAATATGTTACCTGCCATTTATTAAATCTCCAAATACATCATACCCTATAGTAAGTGCTTCATTTATTACCTCATTAAATTCTCACAAACACCCTGAGATGGGCATTCTGATCCCTGTTTCACTGAAAAAGAACTGGAAACTGAGGCTAAAGAGTTCAATGAACTCCCTCAAAGTCACACACCTAGGGAGTGGTGAGGACAGAGTGTGAACTCATGTTTCTCTGACTCAATACACATGCTTATCTCCATTATGTTACAGCATCCACCAAAGATCTTTAGTTTACTTTGTGCCATCACCTAGAATTTATTATCGAGAATTCCTAGAGCATATTAAGTTTTTTTTTTTTGCAGTAAAGATATTTCCAATATATCCTCTGGAACTTATCTATTCTCTATACCCCTAACACCACACATGCACAAAATATAAAGCTTGCTAAGAGTAAGCCATCATTGGGGGAAAAAAAAATTCAGGTTAGGCTTCTGGAGACAGATACAGTTAGATAAACACAGACCACAAATTCTACCATATGCTATTTATCTGCAGACAGCCTTAGAATACTTTCATCTTTACATTAAAGACAACTGAAGAACTCCAAAGGAATCACCTGAAAGTTCACAAGCAGCTCTGATAAACTTTTGCTCCAAAGCAGCAACTGATAAGTAAGTGCCAGAAACACTCACACACACATATATGTACATACATCATCTTTAAATACTGTTAGGTTTAAAATAACATCATTTTTAAAAATCACACTTTTTAGCTTCGTTTGCTAGTAAACAAGCAAGTTATCATCATACTATACTTACTTGCATCTGCTGGCACACTGAAGACTGGACTCTAAGATGATAAACTATATGCCTGCACCTGTTGGATTGTTTAGGTAATTCCAAGCACCAGCTGAGATCCTAATTAAAAGTAACATTCCATTGTCAGCCTACCTGGGGTGTTCAACAGCCTCGACATCTTGCAGAAATAGGAGACGTACTGCTCACAATACTCGGCGCTGCTGGTGATGGCGCTGATCTGGTCCATGGAGGCACTGTAAATGAGCTGTGTCACCGAGTATTTGTCAGGGTTGTAGCCTACCACAGTTGTCTGCATCTGCAAGTCATGAGACACTACGGTCCACACTTTGTCCTCTGTGGATAGAGAAATGACAAAGACAATGGGTCATTAACATGCACCAGTTTCTTCAAATGTCAGAAAATAATTGAGTTATATTTTATCTGATGTTTTAACTAAACTGCTGTAGACCAGAGATATGGAGAACAATCCTTCAAGTAATCCCTGGCCTTTTCTCAGACTTCAGTTCTACTTATTTGGACAAAGTAAAGAAATGATATTTTTATTAAAAACATATGCACAATGAATCCTGAAAACAAAAGCAGCAACAATAAAATAGCTTATTGTTATTTTAATAATATGGCCTTAGCATTGAATATGAAGCCTATTATGCTTTCACCTTTTTCTAACTCTGTGGCCCATCACTCCTTCAGGATAAAAATATTTGCTCTTTCCTAAATGACTTATTCGTTTTCAAACCTCCGTGTCTTTGCACACTCTCTTTGCTCTAATCAGAATATGCATCCTCATCCTCTCCACAAATGCTCTTTCCACTCTGACCTGTCAGGCAAGATTAGGTATTGTATTCTCTATGTTATGAAAATTTTCTATACAAGTGTGGTAATATGAGTAATTATGTTGGTGTCTGGACTCAAGATTTTTCAGTGTAAAAAAAAAGAAAAGCAGATATAGGATAGCTGCAGTTCAAAGCTCTTCTGAATTTGATTTAGAAGCACAACTATGAATTCATATAATGTCATCTTAAAAAAATAAAATTAATAAAATTTAAAATATTTATATACATACACATACATCTCCTATGGTCAATTGAAAAAAACCCAAAATGAGGCACCAGATTGTGGTCACTAAGTGTCATTTTCCATTAAGAGCAAACTGGGCTCCCTGGAGAACTGACTAATTCAAGGGCTGGAAATGTGCAAGATGAGCCTGGAAAATATTGTTGCACGAGAAACAAATAAGCTATTGAAGACTGAGGGCTGTCCAAAAACCCTCAGGACCAAATTGAAAAGGCTCCTCTTGGCTAAAGAAGGGGCAATTTGAACATCCATAAGAATGTCCTGCAATGAATTAAAACACATCAAGTACATCTAAACCATGAGTCCATTCAAAGAAAAAAAAATTACTTTTGAAAGATGCTAAGTGATGAAATAACTATTTCATTATTTTGAATATTTGTCAACAAAGGCAAAGAATCAATTATTTGCTCTGTCTTTCCTATATAAACTGTAATGTAACCCCTGGTGTTTGATTATTCCCTTTCTTGGAAATATGTTGGCTCATAAATGAAGACTAAATGATATAATTAGAATGTCATAATTTTGTAACTCCTAATAGATTAGTAGGATCTAAACCATGATTATCAATGGCTGCTAATAAAACCAAAAGTGAAAGCAGAGATGATGCACCTGCTAAAGGGAGTACACAAGACTACACGTGAGGTAGTGTGGACAAAAATCAACTATGGTTTTGACCAAGCTTATAAAATAACTACCAATTTCCAGGAAAGACCAGGGAAAGGGGAACATGCTAAATGACCCTAAGGGAAGCAATCAGCAAAATCCATGCTGTGGGAAACCATAATCAAACCATAGTTTTTTTAAACAGATAAACTGCAAAGTGGGGGGAAAAAGAGATTGAGAGAGAAAGAGAGACATAGATTGAAGGAGACTCCCTGAACTTGCCTGTCATATCATTTCCTTTATTTGAATAAAAGGTAACTCCATTCTTCCTTTCACTGGAGATAAAAACCTTGTAATTACCATTAACTCCTCTTTTTCTTCTACACTCATCATCCAATCTGGCAATGAATCCTGTCTGTGTTACCTTCAGTATACATTCAGAATCTGACTATTCCCTACTCCACACTCTACCACAACTACCCTAGTGAAAGCCACCACCTCCTCTCACCTGGATTGCCACTATAACTTCTAAACAGTCCCTGCTTTCCGCCCTCGCAGCTCCATAGTTACTCTCAACACAGAAGTGAAAATGAGCCTGGTAAAATACGTTAGATTCTGATGCTGCCTTCAAAGCTCTATCACAACACTCAGTCTTGTACAGGATAAAATTCAAGCCCTTAAAATAGCCAAAGATCATCCTTTCTGATCTGGCTGTTCATTGTCTGTATTCCCTGATGCCTCCTACCCCATCCTTGTTCATTTTGCTCCAGTCACATTGACCTTGCCTTCCTCAAATATGCCAGGCATGCACCCACCTTGGAGACTTTGCACTTGGTGCCTTCTTGACTCAGATATCCATACAGTCCATGCCTTCACCTCCTCATCTTTATTCAGATGTTAACTCTTCCTTTGCTCCATCTCCCTTCCTTGCTTTGTTTTTCTCTGCAGCCTTCATCTCTGACATAGCACATCATTTAATTATTCATTTTATGTCTGTCTTCCCATATTAGAAGGTAAGATTCATTAAGGCAGGGATTGTTTCCAATCTGTGCCCACAGTTTTTGAAACAGTGATTGATGTATCGTAGGCATTCAAAAAATGCTAACTGAATAAAAGCATGGTTTAACAAAAAAATAAGTTCAACAAAAGTGCTTGACATAAGAACTGTAAAATATTTTTGGTTCAAGTTCTGGCTTTGCCATGACTAACCCGAGAAACTCTGGACCAGTCACTTCATTCTTCTCGGCTCTAATTTCCCTTCATTTATAACAATATGCCTCGATATTAAATATTCTAACTTGCTCTTTGTAGGTCATTAAAACAAATTCGGTTATGTTGTCCCCTATGGTAATATATTTTCTAAAGGATACTTTTCTGGTTTTACCTTTGGCCTGATTGGAACTACCATCTGTTAGCTCTTCTGACACAGCAAAGAATTACTACATATTTTAGTAATTCTGTCACTTTCTAACGTGATTCTGACAGCAAACTGATTGTCTTTTATATCCAGACCTGCAGATTTACTTTCACCTAATTAAAGATCCATTAATTTAATTAGGTTAAATTTATCTCTTTTCTGTTACAATCAGCCTCTGGCATAGAATTCTCATCTGTCTGACACTACTTACATTTTTCCCCCCCCCACAAATCCTCATCAGGAGCCTTGTCCTGGAGCAGTCCTCTAGAACTATTTAACTCATGATGGAATACCATTCTAATCTGATCTCTTCTTTAAAGGATCCTAAACTAAGGATATATGAGCTAATGTTCATAAAGGCAAATATTAACCTACAGAAGCAAAACAAAATAGTTACCCATTTATGGTCTGGTTGTATACAACTTTAATAATTTAAAAACATTAAACAAATGTTAGTCATGAGTGTCTAAATTCTTATTCTAATGACTTCTTGGGTCTAAAGTTTACTTCCACTCCTCCTATCGCACACATTTCAGTACCAAACCTCTGTACAATATCATCTTTATATTCACTTTATAGCCCACTCATTCATTCTATAAGTATTACTAAGTTCCTACTATATGACAGGCATGGATTGAGGCATTAAGGTACCACAATTTTAAAAGGATTCATAGATTTTTAGAGCTTACATTCTTTATTCTAGCAGAGAAGAACAGATAAATTGTAACAATAAAAAAGAATGGAAAAAATATAAAATTAGCAAGTGATAATGGTAAAGAGAAATTCTAAATCAGGGAAGGGAGGGATATGCAATGGGTTTGGAATTCAGTATAAAGGCAGATTACAATTTTTTTTAATACAGAGGAGACTACAGAAGGTCTCTCTGAGAAGGTAATATCTGAATCAATAAGGAAGTTACAAAGAAAATCATGTGAATGCCTAGGGCAAAGTATTTCAGATAGAAGAAATATAAATGCAAATGTTTTAATTTTAGAATATTCCTGGCATGGTTAGGGTATACAAAAAAGGCCAGTGAGTGAAAGAGGAGAGTATAGTAGGGATAAGGTTAGAGATGCAATGTGGTGGTGGGGAGGGCATGACCAGTAGAGTTTTACACATTATACCAAGGGATTTGGTTTGTACTTAAGGTGAGATGGAAAACCACTCGCATTGGGTTTCAATCAGAGAAGTAGCATGTTGTACCTTATATTTTGACATATTATTCTTAGCTTTAATAAAATTATATTTCAGAGATATGTGGAAATGGAAAAAATTATATATGTGTACATGTTTTAGGTAAGATTCAACATATATTTTACAGTATCGTGGCATTTTAAGACAATTTCTATGGTAATTATGAATTGTACAATGTAATATGTACATGTAAGTCTATTTTGATGGCATAAAAACAGTTACTGTTGATGCATTTTGGTAATTATTTTTTAATGGTCTCATATCATACATTGCCATGGCTCCTTTGGTGCTATTAAATCTTAAGTGACAAATGGATATGAACAATTTTGCAGGTATCCAGCATGTAGAAGAAAGAAGGTGGTTAGGATGAATAGATTTTCCTTTGCTAGTATCATAAGTGGAAAAATTAAGAATCCTATCCCCAAATTCACATTATGTTTACATAATATTCAATATCAGATATGTATGAAATGCAAAGAGAAAGAGCTGTCTATACTTCTGCAAACTGTGTGTACTTCTAAATTTTTGCCTCTGTTACATTTTCACAAAAAAAGCAATTGATAAACTAACTTCCTTTGGATTATTATTTTATGCAACTGCTCTTTGTGATTAGTGAGAACTTGGTATCTATTTCATCAGATAATCACGTATGAAAATTGCTGTGTTGTATGTTGTTTTAAATACAGCTGTGATAAAGATATGCTTCAAAAATCAGGGTGCATGGGGAATACTCTGTGGAAACACTTAATTCTTATTGGCAATAACAGGGTCCTCAAGATCACCTAGCTTAGTTACTTTGATGCAAATTTATTAGAAAAGTTCCTCTAGTACCTATACCAGTGACCTCATATTCTTATCCTATCTGTAATTCTCAAGTAATTCACTTCATAATGACTCAATTGTTTGCATGGCTGCAGCTGTGCCCAGGGACTGAGGAAGCCAGGAAATGACCACTGTAGAAAAGCAAAGAGTAATTTCTCCCAGATATAACCAGTTTGTTAATCATCCACATGACTGTTTACTGAGTCTTTTATGTTATACATGTACAATCTGAAGTTCATATTATTGAGTATGTCTATATACAGCATATTTTAATGAAGGTACAATCTGAGCTGACGTCAATGAAGAAAATTTTTGTGTCCTGTACACCTGTATATGATTTTCAGTGATATTTTCACTTTTCAAACAATATCATCCTTTTAATTCTGCCCATTTTCTGAACCTGAGAACCTTTTAAATCTTTATTTACATTCACTATGAAATGATTTTGATAAAAGAAGGGAATATTGGAACCAACTAAATTTAAAATGGTATATAAAAATTATTAGACCCTGTGTGCCCAACATACACTTATTGCCCAAATGCCTTAGCTGTACTATTACTTTTTGTAGTTATTCTTTAAGGATGCTGTTGAGTCTTTCAGTCTTATAGTAATACAATGAGTATTGAATTACAATTTATGCTTCAACTAAGATTTTCTATAATACAGATAAGCCTTAATCTGTTGGATAAAACTCACAGGTTTTCACCCTTGAAAACACATGTATATATCCTTAAATTTCTCCTTTATATTATAAACTGCACCTCAATAACTCTATGAATATCTATGGACATAAAAGTCTTTAATGGCTATTTTTCTGGCTCAATCAATCACAACTGAACAGCAACAATGAGCAAAATATGAAGAGGAAACTTGAATTAAATGCTATAGTACTAATAAATATTTTATTTCAAAACTTAAAACAAATGACAACAATGTATAACCTATCACCTAAAGAAAATTTCTCTGGTATTTTACTATAATTCAATCACGTATGCATTCACAAACCATTTATTAAGTTCCTGATCTGTTTCAGCATTGTGCTAGGCTCTGGGGACACAAAGATGAAGACTACATTTTGTCCTCCAACAGCTTGTTCTTCAGTGTAGATGACAGAACATCAGGCACAGAATCACAAATTATAAGCAACTGCTAAAACAGAGATATGTACATGGCGCAGTGGGTCCGTGTGGAAAGTCCATAAAACCAGCTATAGAAGATCATAGGCCAACCTGGTAGACGTGCCACTTGCACTGAATCTTAACAAGTGAATAGGGAAGAACCACATGAAGAGGGGAAAGATGAGAAGTGCAATTTCATCATTCTTGTTTCTCAGACCAAATACCTTGGAGACAAAAGGAGTTAGTGGACAGAAATAAGGGAGTAGCATCTGGATGTATTGAAAATTGAAGCATTTGGAATAATGAAGTACAAGATTACAGAGATATAAAATTATATATGGGCTAAAAGGTATAGAGCATGGTCATGGGTGTGGATGTTACAAACGTGGAGATGATAGGTCACAAAATAACTGTCAATAAACTTTTAAATGCTAAAATTATACAAAGCATCTTCTCTAACCACAATGTAATGAAGCTAGAAATCAACAGATGGAGAACTGAAAAATCCACAAATATATAGAAGTGAAACAACAATCAATGGGCTAAAGAAGAAATTCTAAGATAAATTAGGAAATATCTTGAAATGAATAAAAAAGACAATACACCATATCAAAACCTATGGGATGCAGCAAAGGCAATGTTCAGAGGGAAATTTATAGCCCTACATGCTTACATTGAAAGAAGAAAGAGCTCAAAGAACTAACTGTATACCTGGGAGGACTAAAAGGAAGAAGAGAAAACTAAACTGAAAATGAGCAGAAGAAAGGAAATAAAAAGGACTAGAGCAGAAATAAATGGAATAGAGAATTTAAAAAAGAAGAACAAAACAATCATATTTACAAAACCAAAAGTTGATTCTTTGAAAAGATTAATAAAATTGGCACACCTTAGCTGGATTGACAAAGAATAAAAAGAGAGAGGATGTAAATCACTGAAATCAGAAATGAAAGGGGAAAATTACTAAAGACTGTATAGAAATAATAAGGATCATAAGAGTAACTATGAACAACTGTATGCCAACAAATTAGACAACTTAGATAAAATGATTTAGTTTCTAGAAACACGAAAATAACCTTTATTGACTCTTGAACAAACAGAAGCTCTCAACAGACCAATTACAATAAAGAGATTGAATCAGTCATCAAAAATCTCCAAACAAAGAAAAGCCTAGGCCCACATGGCTTTATTGGTGAATTTTACCAAATATTCCAGGAAGAATTAATAGCAACCCTGGTCAAACTCTCTCAAAAAAATTGAAGAAGATGGAATACCCCCTATACTATGATCAATATCACTCTCAAATCAAAGCCAGAAAAAGATAACACAAGAAAAGAAAATTGTAGCACAATATCCCATATGATTGTAGATGCAAAAGTTCTCAAAAAAAAAAACAAACCAGTAAACCAAATCTAACAATACATTAAAAGAATTATGTAGCATAATCAAGTGGGATTTAGGTGTATCTTAGTAAAGCAAAGATAGTTTAATGTAAAAATTAATATAATCCATTAATGCAAACATTTCATTAAAAAAATATGTGAGGATCAAACACAGGATAGTTCCAATAGAATTATTATACAAACATAAATTTTACTCCCTTATTAAGGTTGAGAAAAAGAACTCAGCAACAAATTATAAATGAAAAATCTAGAATATGATAAAGGATATAAATTATAATTAATTATGTAATAGTAGAGTCTTTTCCTTTCATCAGAAAAAGGAAATAGTTGCAATCACTTCTATTCCACATTGTGCTAGAGGTCTTAGCTATGGTGATAAGAGAAGTAAAACAAAATATTAATAATAAAAATTGTAAGAATTGGATAGAAGAATGATAACATTTTTTCATAACTAATAGAGAAACACCTTTAAATCCATAAATATTGCTCAATATAAGACAATATACATAAAGCAATTGCATTTCCAATAACAAATAATGAGGAAAATAAAATTTTTAAAATAGTTATACATAATAAAACCCAATAATCGGTAAAATACAATCCCAAAAGAACTTTGTGGTGAAAAACATGAAATTTTATTAAGCAATATTAAAGAAGAGTCACAGAAATGAAGACATATATCAGAATCAGGGGTATGATATCATAAAGATATCAATTATCTTAAAATTAATCTATAAATTAAATGCAATTTCAAATCAAAACTCCAAGAATTTGCATTAGTGTGTGTTTAAGTGGAGTTGAGCTGCTGACTCAAGAATTTGCACAAAAGTGACACAATCCAAGGATTCCTAGACATTCTTTTTTTTTATTAATTAAAAAAAATTAACTAACACAACATTTAGAAATCATTCCATTGTACATATGCAATCAGTAATTCTTAATATTCCAAGACATTCTTGAAAAAGAATGGTATAGAGAGAATTGGCTTACCAGAAGTCACTACTAAAATAGGTTTGTCATAGACATATCAAATTAAAATAATGTAATAACAACAACAAAGAAACACAAAACAAAATCTATATGGAAAATTGTTTTAAATTAGAACTGGCATTAGAAATCAGTGAGAAATTTGCAATTTGTTTATCCATTTTGAAAAACTGAAATTAAATCCCTGTCTTTCCCCATACCTAAAAATCAATTTTAGATAGACCAAAGACTAATGGGAACGTTGACCCTCAAAAGATGGAGAAAAAAAGCCATAAAGGAAAACACTTTAGTGAAAAAGATGGGTACAAATGTTTATATTAAAATTAAACCCTTAATGTAACATAGCACATTAACAAATCGAAAGGGAAAAATCACATGATCATCTTGATTGATGCTGAAAAAGCATTCAACAAAATTCAGCATCCTTTTCTGATAAAAAACACTCCAAAAGATAGGAATCAAAGGTAACTACTTCGATACAATAAAGGGACTAAATGAAAATCCGATAACCAGCATCATGCTCAATGGAGAGAGACTGAAAGCTTCCCCCTAAGATCAGGTACAAGACAAGTGCGCCCACTGTCACCACTGTTATTCAACATTGTGCTAGAAGTTCTAGGTAGTGCAATCAGGAAGGACAAAGAAATAAAAGGTATCCAAATTGGAAAGGAAGAAGTAAAACTCTCATTATTTGTAGATGATATGATACTATACTTGGAAAATCCTGAGAAATACACAGCAAAGTTACTTGAGCTAATAAACAAATTCAGCAAGGTGGGGGGATATAAAATTAACGTGCAAAAATCAGTAGCATTTCTATACACAAGCAATGACCTGAGGAGTCAGTTAAGAAAAAAATTCCATTCAAAATAGCAATTAAAAGAATCAAGTACTTAGAAATGAACCTAACTAGGGATGTAAAGGACTAGTACAAAGAAAACTACATGACACTGAAAAGAAATCAGAGGAGATCTAAATAGGTGGAAAGATATTTCCTGCTCATGGACACAAAGACTAAACAGAGTTAAAATGTCAATTCTCCCCAAATTGATCTACAAATTCAAGACAGTAGCAATCAAAATTCCAATAACCTACTTTGAAGATTTGGAAAAGCTATCCACCAAATTCATTTAGAAGGAAAAAAGACCCCAAATAGTGACAAGCATCCTAAAAAAACAAGAACAAAGTGGGAGGATTAACACTCCCTGACTTTAAAACCTGTTATAAAGCCACAGTGATCAAAACAGCATGGTGCTAGCATAAAGATGGAAGCATTGATCAATGGAATTGAATCAAGAATGCAGAAATGGACCACCAAATCTACGGTCAATTGATTTTTGACAAGGCCCCCACATCCTCTGAACAGGACAAAATAGTCTTTTCAATAATTGGGCATGGAAGAACTGGATATCAATAGCCAAGAGAAGGAAAGAGAATCCCTATCTTATACCCTATACAAAAATTAACTCAAAGTGGATCAAACAGTTAAATATAAGAACTAGCACCATAAAGCTTCTAGAAGAAAATGTAGGGAAACATCTACAAGACTTAGTAATAAGAAGTATTTTCCTAAACTTTACACCCAAAGCACAAGCAACAAAAGAAAAAAATAGATGGGAACTCCTCAAAATCAAATGCTTCTGCACTTCAAATACTTTGTCAAAAAGGTGAAGAGACTCCAGTATTTTAGAGCAGCTATAAGTAAAAACCTAAAATTGTGATATAGTAACCCATGTCAAACTCTGAAATACGTTCTCCAACTACTTGTGGTGCTGTCTTTGAAATTTATAGCTTTTTTGTATATATGTTATTTTTCACAAAAAAAGAAGGAAAAAAGTTGATTGTGATGATAAAAAAAAAAAAATTAAGCCCTCTAGTCTCCTATATTCTAGAGCAGCTAGAAGGAAAAATCTGAAAGGATCATATAGTACCCCATGACAAACTCTGGGATTTGTCCTGTAACTACTTGTTGAAGAGTGCTTTGAAAACTATTGCTCTTTTATTTCTTTGTTTTGTATATATGTTATACTGTACAATAAAAAAAAAATCAAGCCCCTTTTTCTAATCAAAATACCATAAACCATGTGAAAAGTTAAGTCACAGGACTGATCTT
Organism: Tamandua tetradactyla; assembly: GCF_023851605.1. Classification (NCBI taxonomy): domain Eukaryota; kingdom Metazoa; phylum Chordata; class Mammalia; order Pilosa; family Myrmecophagidae; genus Tamandua; species Tamandua tetradactyla. Next base: position 191,765,689 of record NC_135327.1, on the reverse strand, counting down.
TGTAAGACATATAACTGACAAAGATTAGTATCTAGACATACAAAGATCTTCTGCAAATAGTAGCAGAAATACAAATTATTCAAAAGAAAAAATGGGTAAAAGATATTAACAGGCAGTTTTCAGATGGGGAAATCAAACGGGCAATCAATATTTGGGGATGTACATCTTGACGAAAATCAGGGAGATTCAAAATAAATTACAAGATTGTATTTCACATTCATCAGATAGGTGAACATTTAAAATTTTTACTCCATCCAGAATTGTTGATGATGTGAAACACCTAGACTTCTAAAATGCCTAGACTTCATAGCCTGCTTGCAGTAATTACTTTTTTTAAAAAAACCATTTTACTGAGATATATTCATATACCAAACAATCTATCTAAAGTGTACAAACAATTCTGTGAACATACTAGTGGTAATTACTTTGTCGAGCAATCTGGCAATAATTCATGTATTAAGTACTATTTCCAGGTATATACCCCAGAGGAGTTGTTGAATACTTGTTCAAAAAATGTATTAAAATTATTGTTTATTAGCAAATACATTTTTTAAAAAATCCTAAAATCCATTAAGGAAGAGTGGAAAAGTAAACTGACCCATGGTCATACAATTGTTTACTATGAAATCTTTATAAATGAATTCAGTAGAACTATATATCAATAGGTACCAATTCCAAAATCAGGATATTTACTGAAGAATTTAAGTTTGAGAGGCATGTACCATATGAAGCCATTTCTAAAGATTTAAGAACAATTAAATATCGATAAAAAGGTACAAACAAAAGTAATAACTATAAAACTATTATTGTGTGTGATAAGACCAAATTCAAGTAATATTAAAGAATGAGAAAGGAGAACAGGAATATATATAAGCTTTGATTCTGTGATATTATATTTCTTAAGCTGGGTGTTTTCTTCAGGAATATTTCATATTAAATACTTAAGACCTCCTTTAGTTCATGTATACCCATATTCAAAAATGTAATAATTGAGCAAATATTGGTCATTTTAAGAGGTATGCCCAATTTACTAAATAATTCACAAAATAATTCATTAAATAGTTAACATTCCCAATTATTTAAAGTATGAATTAATTTCCAAAAATCATAAAACTTTCAGGTAGAAAGACACATCATAATACCGTTTTTTTAGCCATTTGTAAGAGCATTTACTTGAAAATTCCATTAATTTTCCAGGTAGAAACGTTAATCTTAAAGACGTAAATTTATAGACCATTATTTTATTTACAGGTTTTCTCAATAGTTATGATCCTGATGACATCGTTTAAATTTATTAGAAAAAATGCTGCCACATATTTTTGTTCTTTCCAAATACTTATTGTGTGAACATCACAAGAATCTTTGTAACTTAGACCCTAATATTACAACAACCATTTTACCGCAGTGAACTGTGTGATAGTTTGAGGCATTCCATAATGCCAGCTATGTATGTACCTCCGGGAGGCATAAGCAGCGTTAATCACGTGTAGAGAAATAAGGTATGTAAAGCAGATGGAACCTCTGCAGGAAACACTGAGGAAATGAGCTAAAAGTGCAGATGATGTTCTGCAGGTGGTGGAAAATGTTGATTATTTTTATGCTCACAATTCCAGCCTAGAGATGGATGACAAATCAAGCACTGTGAACAAGTATAAATAATGGTAGATCATTCTCACCCACCTGAAGAACAATTTGAAGCTTATATGTGTCTTTTTCTGTGAAGATATCAGCTATTTTCTGGGAAGAAAGATGTTTGTTAATGTTTTTGTTCCGTGGTAGAGATGTTAAAATTCCTTTACAATAGGGCTAGAGTTATTGAATGCATTTATATCAATACTTACACAAACTAATTTTCCCTTTCCTTTTTCTCTCACACTGGGTAGAGATGCAGTTTGTGTATATTTGATAGTCAGAAGTTCATCTCTGCGGTAATAAGGTGTTTTCTGCCCTGTGTAGCAAGGAAATGCCACACTGTTCTTATTGCCTATAACAGTAGTTAGATTTTGATCTGAATTCAAACTTGGAAACAAAGTAAATATCACTCTGGATAGATGTCTGACCATTCCTGTGGACTTTAAAAAAAAAAAGCAGTTTATATTAGAAAAAAATATTTTGCACATAGTTGTTTAAAAATAAATGACAAAGTCTTAAGAAAAAAACAAAAGAATAGAAGAAATCAAGATTGAGCCCTGATTCCCTGTATAATTTTATCACCTATTACTCTCCCATCACCCCCTGCCCTATAGTCCATTCCACTCCTCTTTCTAGTCCAGCACGCTGACCTAGCTGGCACGCAAATATATCAGGCGCTCATGTTTTAGTGCCTTTGCCTTGACTGTTGCCTTTGTCTGTAAAATATTTCTTGCAGATAGCCCCAAGGCTAACTTCGCTCCCTCATCTTTTAATCTTGCCTCCAATAGCATATCCTCATAGAGGCCCTCTCTGTCTGTTTTCGTTTCTTAGCTGCTTAAAAGAAAACAAAACAAAAACCGTGAATACCATAAAATGGGTTACCTTACACAATGGGAATTTATTGGTCCAGGATTTTGACACTAGGAGGAATACAGAGTCAAGGCATCTGCAAGGTGATGCTTTCTCCTTGAACACTATAGCATCCTGGGGCTGACTGCCAGTGATCCTTGGGGTTCCTTGGCTTTTGTGTCATATGGCAAGGCACATGGTGGCATCTTCTTTCTCTTCTAGCTGTTCCCCTGGCCTCTCTCTCTCTCTCTCTCTCTCTCTCTCTCTCTCGCTCTGGCCTTTTCAAAAAGACCTCTACTCATAAAATTAAGCCCCATCCTGACTCAGTTGGGCCACCCCTTAATTGAAGTAACCTCATTCAGAAGGTCCTATTTACAATGGGTTGACAACCACAGGACTGGATGAAGGCTAAGAGCCCATTTTCCTGGGGTACAAAACTCCAAACCACTACCTGGTTAATCTTACTTAGACTTATACCCTACTCTGCCTCTTCCCTTCTCTAGTATTTTTTCCAAAGCATATTCCTCCCTTTATATAGCATGCAATCAGCTTGTTTGTTATATTTATTATCTATTTTCTTTTCCCCCCTCAACCCCACTCCTTTCCTGATACCCGATGCTCAATAGGTCAGTGATTTCTTCTTTTATTTTCTTTCATTTTGTTTACTAACGTCTCTCAAAACCCTAGAATAACATCTAGCAGTCTGTGGTGTTAATAATAACCCTCTCTTCATTTAGTTTTCAAGAAGCCATTATCGATGATTTCTATAAGTACCCACTTGAACTGCAGTCACAGTGTTATATCCTACCAGACAGCTTTATGATATTAAGTTTCAAAAGAAGAAAAAAAAAACCTAAACATTTAGAAAACCTTCAAAGGTAGTACAATTAAAAGAAATCTTTGAAATTACAGAATTGGTACTCTACTTAAAATATTTACAAGACATTAAACTGTAAGGAATTTTAAAACAGCCATGCCAAAACGTATTTCCTAAGGCACAACGGGCTTCTTAAAATCATGACAGTACTTTTTTTCCTGGACTGAACAGTAAAATAAGAATTCATTTGCGGTAAATGTGCATTCCCTCTCCTTACATGGTAAACAGAGATACGAGCATAGGAATTTTCATTTATTGAACAGCTTGCTTTATTCCAAGCAGCGTTCTAGGCCCTGGGCACACAAAGACCAATAATGCACACATCACACCATCCAAGAATGTGTGGGAAGCGCAAATAAATAATTGCAGTACAACCAGGAAACTTCATTGTTAAGCCGCTTCCACAATAATTCAGTTGAGATTTAGCATGTACATAATGAACCCAATTACAAACTATATCAAATTAAAAAAATATGTAGTACTTCAAAATTCCCTAGCATTATATTTTATATATATATATATTTATTGTTGGGGAATTTCAATTTCTCTCAGCAGTTAGTTTAACTCAAGTTGGAACCAGCTAACTTGAGAAATGGCTCTCTTTCCATGTTTCTATCTGAAAAACTTTGTTTATAGCAGAAAGCATACTTTTGACAATGAAAGTTTGATTCACTATTAACAGGCCAGAATCTCCTAAGTTGGGCCTTCTTTTCACGTCAGCCCTAGTTCACATCACTGTCTGGTCCCTCAGACTTGGGAAGACCCATGCATCTGCAGTCTACTTCAGTGGGGGCCTTAGAGCTGTGGTACAGAGCTACCCCCTCCAACACGGCCATTGTGCTTAACTGAGGATTTTTCTGATGATACAGATAACATTTATCACTTTGGGAGAGACTCCCCAAATAATCAACTCCTGTGTGTACTGAATTTTCTCCATTAATTTAGCTTCTATTCACTGAAGCAGTCCCTATTGTGAGGAGCATTAGCAAGCAGGCTAACAGATTAAATTCCTTAGTGATGATAATTGGCTAAAAATAGGCAAAGAAAACCCTCAAAATAGCAGAGTTAACATATTCAAAGGGATTAAAAATGGTGTTCCCGCTTCAATTTTAACAGAAGTATATCAGGTAATTTCACTTCTTTTTTATGATTCTCTTGGTGGCTTACAAAATATTAAAGCACTTCTAGACCCAGTGAATCCTTCCTCCATGCCAGAAACACTGCCACTTGCTCCAGCTCTTTTCACATTATTTGATCTTTGCTTTCTAAGCACTTTCCCTGAAAGCATCCCCCATCTCCCAATCTTTAATGTCAGTCAAGTTCAAATTAGATGCCCATCTATCTCTGCTTCTCAGCAAGCTGTGCTTATCTGTGTGCTATCCTATTATATTTGTAACATACTTAAAGCCACAACCCTGTTGAGTTCCCTGAGAATTTGCATGCCATTTTTATTGTTTAGTCCTGCCTGCCTCAGTTTCACCCAAATGTTAACCTAACAAACCTCTGATCTGAGAATTGAAGAGGTTTGACTGTTTGAGAGAAATGATCAAAAAAAAAAATAGATTCTTCAGCACTTTATGAGGAGACAAAGTGGCTATTAAAACTATCATTTTTGTCATTGCTATTTCAATATGATGGGAACAGCAAGGTGTGATAAGGGATGACTATTTCTGTGGCCTAAAAGGCAGTGTTATGTTCATAAAATAAAACAGTAAACTGTCTCTTTCGTTTTGTTAATTACAAAATGTTGAAAGATATAAAAGAAGATGGAATCTGGAGGTTACTCTTAGGCAGGTCTCACCCTGGTATCATAAACTGCCATCGTCTGCAAAACCTTAAGCAACAAAGTTACTGAAAACTCTAGGATATCCAGACACTACGAATAAACCACAAGACAAAGAACACAGTTAACTGTGTTCTTTGTCTAACCTGAAGGACAATTAGGGTAACCCAAATATCCAGCAAACACGAACAACTTGTGTAATCCTCTTTTTCTTTAATAACCCTTGCCTGGAAATGCCTGGGTGGGCCATGCTACCCGAATCTGTGCTCCTGGGATTGCAATTATATGACCCCAAATAAATGTCTTTATTGCCATGCAGCTTAGTTAGCTATTTCTGTTTACAGAAAGAAAATAATTTTTGAATTGTGGTAGAAAAAAATCATCCAAGATCTGGAAATGGGCACGGGCTTTACTGCATGTCCTTATTGGATGACTTGATTTTTTCTAGTAGGCTCTCAGGTCTGGGGGTTATTTCAACCTTTGATTGACTTGGCATTTACTAATAAAGATGTGATAATCATACGAGTATCACCATTACTTACATTACAGATAAAGAAAAGAAGGGAAGAAGGAAAGCAAGAAAGAGCCTATGAACCAAAAGATTACTAAAATGGGCGATGATCAAAATAACTAATGACTAATTATCAACGGTAGTTTAGAGATGGTGAGTATGATAAAATATTTTCAAAACCAACAACATTACACTAAAGGTCAGACACGGAGATTTTTACATATTTAAATGGTTGAAAATCAAAAGAATAATACTGCGTGACACATGATAATTATTGAAAGTGAAATTTCAGTGCTGCTAAATCAAATGTTATTGAAACGGGGTCATGCTGATTTGTTTAGGCATTGTCAATGGCAGCTTCTGCACTATAAAGCAGAGAGCACTAAAAAAGGCAGAGCTGAGTATCTGCTACAGAGACTCTATGGTCCTCAAAGCCTGAAATATTTACTATCTTGCCCTTCACAGAAAAAAGTTTGCTGAAGTCTGAGTAAGAGTGACAGGCAAGAAAGCAGAGAGAAGGAAGAAAGCCTTGCATTATGGGAATCATTAAGCTTTCTAGAATGAAACCGAGAGATGACCGTTCATAAGGAGTGATCAATTTAGTAGCAGAAAATGAAAGAGGAGAATTTAACTCAACCATGTCAGTGTCTTTTCTGTTCACCTGCTCTACAAAAGATTGGTGATCTAAGCATAAAAATGTTTGACAAATTTCTTTTGTAGGTGTACTTAAATTCTCAAATTAGCTATTTCATCCAATGTTATAAGTATAAAGTTGTTTTCAAATATTAAAAAAAAAACACACAAAACTTAAAACGCTGCAAGGTATCACCTAATACAGCTGAATCCAAGTGAATGCTATCACCAAATTTATACACCACAGAAGGATTCATGCCTGTTTTATGCTGTAGGCAGAAAAAGGAAGCAATGGAGTTTTCACAAAATTGCTTTATATACAGAGACAAGTTATATTAGACAGCAGGGTGGTAAAGCATAGAAAAAACACTGTGCACACCTTTAATAAATTCACAGTCTAGGGCTTATGCACTGATAACCATAATATAAGATGTTGTAGATGCCCAAAAATGAGGCTACCAAACAGGAAAGCCATGATTTATATGCAGTGCCCATCTATAGAGCCAAGTTTCACAAACACCCCACAAGGGTTTGGCTAGCCTTTCCTCCACTTTTGTTTCCTATGAGACCTTTAATGATAGCTAAAACCACTCTCCCAATTCCACATTCTAAGTGGCACCCCACGTTGCCTTTCACTTCTGCACAGTCACTAGAGAGGCTCCAGCAACCCTGAGGTTTGCCTAATCTATTACTGCTGGCAATGCTTATTTGAAGGCCTTGAGCATTGTTCCTGATCAGCATTCTGAGTGGGAACTTTAGGGTGTTAATTGATTGAGCTGAATATAGATGCCTAGCAAAGAGCCTGAAGCAGAAGAAAGGATCACCTGATGGGATCCCCAGGGCATATATTTCTGAATTGCTAATGAAAGTCAAATTTGCAAATCTGGGTCGCCCATTTCTGCTCAGAACAACCCCAGCTGTTTATTAAGTGATGTGGGGTAACTGTGATAAGGAGATTGAACAAGGAGGGTATGAAGACATGTAGAAAAGTACTTCCCTGGGATGAGCTTGATTTATTTCCTAGCTAGCTTTTATGATAATGGTGCACATCACAAAAGTCCATTCATTCATTCCATAAATATTCATTCCCCACTTACTATAGGTCTCTAGGCAATGGATGTGTTAGTGGTGAATGAAATAGACATGGTCTTGACCTTCAAAGCATGTAATAAAGATGACATATAAATAAGAAATTAATCTAATTTGGGATAGGTGATTTGAAGGAAATGAACAAAGTACAGTGTTAAGTAGTAACAGGAATGGCCACTTCTGTGGACAGAGGCAATCTCAGTGGCAAATGATATTTAAGCTCACCCTAAAGATGAAAAAGTGAATGATGGCATAAGGCTGGATTGGTACATCGGGTAAGAGGAAATGTTCCAGGCAAACAGAACTGATGGTACAAAGATTTTAAGGTGAGAAAGAAACTTGATGTATTTAGGAAACAGAGGTGGATAAAGCCAAGCTTGGCTTTAAGATTAGCAAGGAGCCCTTCTGCACAGGTTTTAATAGGCTCTGAGAAGGAGTATGGCATGATGCAAAGTATAAAAGGAAGCACTGATTTTAAGCAGGGAAGCAATACAACCTGACATGATTTTACAAGTTCAGTCTGACTGCCATGTAGAGGACACATTGGAGAGGATAAGGGCAAACCTAGAATAGAGACTGTAGTTGCTAAGATTAGAGTGAGGTCGGTGAAAATAAAATAGACGAATTTGAAATATATTTGATAAAAGAAAAAAGAAGTAGACTTTGCAGGTAGTAATGAGATAGGGTTAGAATTAAAGCATGGCTTAGCTGAGCAAAAAACAAATTTCCAAAGGCGGTCAAGCCTCAAGGAGAAAGATATCTGAGAAGAACAGCAATAAACAGCACTGGTGGTCAAAGGACCCCCATCTCAGTGAGTCATCTACAGAGAAGACTGGAGCCAAACTGACCCAACCAAACAAGAGTGGAGCCAGCTGACCCAGCCAAATGCATTTTCTACCACCAGGCACTGCCCTGGAGAGAAGGGAAGGTAGGAGAAAGAGCTCAAAACAAGAAATGGGGAGGGGGAGTAAGTAAAGCTAAGCAATGATAGCAGATGGCCCTAACATTGTGGGGCCGCTGGCTTTCTCACCTCTGCCTTTGGCAAGAGTACCCTCATGTCCTCTCATGGGCATGCTTAATAAATTTCCTGCCTGCTTACTCTTTGGACTGTGCCCTTGAATTTTTTTCCTGCAGCATGACCAAGAAACTAGGAAGCCGAATATAGCAGTAGTAGGAGAGAGAAAGAGGTAGAGACAGAGAGACAGAGACCAAGAGAGACAGAAAGACAGAGAGAGGAATATGTCTAGGTTGACTGCCAGCTTTCTGTCTTAAACAAACAGGTAAATGGAAAAACACGTGTTGCCAAGCAAGGGCTCACTCTCTGATGCCCACAGAAATCAAAGGCTGTGATACAGGAGCTGGAGAAAAGAAAGAGTTTTATTATATGGCAGCCAAGTAAGGAGACAAGACAAAAGAAAAGCACAAATCTGTCACCCTGAGTCTAGGAGTATAGCGTTTTTTTGTTTTGTTTTGTTTTGTTTTTAAGGGATTTAACCAAGGGGAGATGGAGCTGTCATGGAGCAGTATTACAGATCACCCTGTTTAATGGAAATAAGCTAAAGCAACCATTACAATAATAAGTATAGCCCACTAGGTGAAATGGAAATAAGTTAAAGTAACCACTGCAACAAGTTTAGATCACTCAGTTAACATAAGGTAGCAATTACAATACATGTAAAGGGATGGAAAAAGCTAAAGTAACCATAACAATTACAAGTAAAACTGCTGTAGTCAGCGGTTTCAACGTTAGAGGGATTGAAAGTTCCATTTTGGACAATTCAGGTTTGAAAAACCTGAGAGTTTCAATGCTGAGGTCAAGTAAACAATTAGATATAGAAATGTGGGCCTTGAGAGAAAGGTCACAGCTGGATCTTTGGAGTTGCAGCACACAGACTATCTAGTATCAAGGAAATAGATGGGATAATGAAAGGGAAAATGTTTAGAAAGCTAGTAAAAAGAAGAAAGCCTAGAAGCAGTTTTGTGAACTTCAACTTTTAGAGGTCGCAGAGAAAGTCTTCAAAGGGACCTGAGGTCAATGAAAAATTGTGAGATTCTAATAGTTAGACATGGAATAGACCTGCTGCATCCTCACTATCCCCACTGTCCCCTCTTCAGCACCTACAGCTTCCAAGGAGGGTCTCAGGACAGGTAATAAAGTAAAAAGTTTAAGCAGCACAAGACTGGATCAGGTAAAGTGGTGTGTGTGCAAAATGTTCAAGTACTGGCTATAATTGGAAAAGCATTTTGAGAAATGATATAAGGTTGTAAGTTATTATGGAAAGCGAGATGAAGAATACTCTTCAGTAGATCATTTGCTTCCATCGAATACATTATTTCAAATGAGATGATGCACATCAGTAGGAAATATTTCAAGCCACCTAACATTTTAAACACTCCTATAAAAATCCTCAAACTTTTTCAATTCTTAAGTAGGAGTTACATATTGGATAGAGTAACATTTATATCCAGACCTGTATAACACTTTCAAATCGATGCTGTTTGGAAGATTGGAAAATAAGGCATAACAGTACAATTGCATCCATAAATTGGAAAATCATCTAAGTGCTAAGGCTAAGAGAGGATAAAATAGAGCAGGATTACTAACTCGAGATGAGACAGAAAGTTAGGAAGGGCATTCATAAAGCTCTTTACTGACTATGGCTGTTGTAGGACAGTTACAGACACATTAATAAAGAACATTTTTAGGAATATTTTTAATCTCTGTATTTAAAGAGATCCTTGTTAACTTCTCTCAGACCCTAATGCATCTCCTCATGAAACTTTCTTAAAACAATCTGGGTGTCTCTACATTCTGCCCTCATTCTGGGTATTGACACCAGGCAGGAGGTGGGCAGGAGAAAGGAAAGTCACGGGTTTTGCTTTTCTTTCCTCACCCAGTCTTCTATTTCTCATTCCTTTTTTCATTCCCATCTAATTTCTCCTATTTTCTCTCTCCTTTCTACTGTTTTTCTTCTTCTTCTCTTTCCTCTTTGTAAATAATAACAAAAGAGTTTCTCTGTTTTCATTCTCCTTCCTCTCCCTCCTTTTCATCTTCCATTAACAGAAAGACTTCTCTCTTTCCTGTATAACTTTGCTTTACCATATTCCTTTTTACTCTACAGCTTACTTTAGTTTCTCCTCTTTGCTTTCAACTGTGATAAAACTTAGCTTTGGGAGTTTCTCTCTTTAAAATTGCTACCTTGCTTAAAGTTTCTAAAAACCTAGTTTGGAACTCAATGCTCAGCAACTGGCTTCTCAGGTCTAGTGATTATCTACCTTCCCTAAGGCACTCAGCCTCAGCCTCAGGGATGCAGAAGAGAATTACCAAGAAACATGATCTAAGCATACCAACATTTTCTTGATCCAGTAGAGTAATTTCTATCTTTGGACATGCTATTTGTTGATTTGTAACTGGATATTCAAATCCCTCATCCAAAGGGAACTTTTTGCTGTATAAAACCTTGTTCACCAGGTGCATAGGGCCTCTGCCTTGAGATGAGAGCCAGAGGCTAGCTGGGAGCCTCTCCTGCCACCAGTAAAGCCACTGACAGCTCCTGTGGCCATAGCTTAAAGGAGAAGATGAGAACCAACAAGGCAGGGGGTAAGAAATGCTCCCTTACCTTGTTACTATTGGAATTGTAGGGGTGATGTGGGAGATGGTAATAAAATAAGACTTCAATATGTTTAAATTAAATAATCTAAGCAGTCTGTCTCCTTATGTTTAAAAATGGGAATTGTAACAGTATCCGCCCAGCTCATGGATTGTTTGGAGGATTAATGGGTTAATACATGAGAAGAACTTAGGAGAGAGCCTGTCTCATTCGAAACACTCACCAAGTGTCAACTATGGCTGTAGGTGCTGCTCTTTATCAGTTTTTAAAATTCCTAAGAAATTGAGGGATATTAAACCTAGAGAAACACCAAGACATCTGAGACAAAAACAATAAAGTTACCTTCTTCGACAGCTTTTAAATCTTGATTTCCCAGAACACCTTATCTCAAATAGTAGGGATTGATTACAGGTTGAATAAATAACAATGATAACAGCTAACAGCAGTATGATTTGTCAACTCTGCCTCATACTATCAATTTTCTTCCTATTATAGCTTCTTATTATATCCTAACCACAACTAGATAGGTTTTCTTTGCATGGGCAGGCACCAGGAATCGAACCCGGGTCTCGGGCATGGCAGATGAGAACTCTGCCTGCTGAGCCACCATGGCCCACCCAAGATAGGGCTTTTAAAATTAACATTTTACAATTAAGGAAACGGACCTTTAGGAAGACTAACTGACCCAAGGTTGCACAGCTGGTAAAGGTGATAGGTGTATGGAAGCCAGGTCTTTGTGACCACAGAGCCTGCAAACAAATCGAATGACAGAAATTAATAACAGAGCCATGAATCTTACCATGGAGTTCATTTCCAAGGTCTCCCAGAGGAAGGAGAATCACAGTATTTACCAAGTTACTTGACTTCTCTAGGCTGTATTTCCCTCAACTGTAAATGAGACTACACATATTAGACAATTTGTAATATTCCTTCTAAAGCAGGCTTAGAATTAGGGCAGTGGCTGGAAAGCAAAGAGTAAACTCAAAAAAGTGGTCAGGCCTCAAGAAAAAAAGATATATCTGAGAGGAGTAGAAATAAACAGCACCTGAGGCAAAATGATACCCACATGAGTGAGTCTTACGCATCACAGAAGATGGAGGAGGGTAGAGCCGGTTGACCCCACCTGGGTGAATCATCTGCAATCAAGCATCCACAGATGAGAGAAAAGGGTAGGGCAGTAAAATAGTTAATGAAGATTACAAAAGGAACAAAAAGCTATGAAAGCACATTGCCCCACAATGTTAGGGCCGCTTGCTTCTCACTCCTCTTTCTTAACAAGAGTGCCTGCATGTTCCTTTCACATGTGTTTTCAATAAACTGTCTATCTGCTTACTCTATGCTGTGCTGTACCCTTGAATTCTTTCTTGTGGCATGGCCAAGAACCTAGAAGCTGAATCCAGCAATGCTCCCAACTCAGAAACTCTATAGTTCTCTTGTTCTTTTACCTAGCCATGGAGAAAATCAGCTCATGAAAAAGTCAGAGGGAAGGCTCCCAGAAACTATACATTATTGTTTTATTCCTTCCCTAAAATTATAATGTCTATTTCCTATTATAGGTTTCCTAAGTGAAAGTTATCCTGAAGTTCGCCTCGATGGCAATTATTTGTTTCGTTGGAACAGCAGAAAATTAAAAACATGTGAGTAATAATGCTCTGGATGATGTGATTTTAATGGAAATAATGTTTTGAGTGAGATTTAATTTTTTCCAAGTCTTTGCCTTGCATCCTGTAGCTATGCAATATGTGAACTGTGGGGATGACTCCCACCTTAGCAGCAGGGTGTGACGATGTGGAAGAGTTTCTCTATGATAGTAGATAATTTTAGCTTTAAGTAATCCTTGATCAAAGATTAGCCTCTTCATTTTTCCTCAGGGCCAAGACCTGGAGAAGTTATGAAGGGCTTAATGAAAATTTCACAGTGGGCTGGAGAGAACTTTATTATCCAAGACCTGCTATGCATTTTATTTTGGATTCTGTGAAAATGTGAATTTGTGGCACATTGTAATTTGTTGCAGAGACCAGTATTTTATTTTTATGATTTTATATTTATGATATAAAATTTATTTATTTATGATTTTATATTTATTTTACAGTGAAATGTAAAGGAGAGAACAATTTCAGGATATTGGGGAAAACATGGTAAATTTTTTAACACGAGTACAGTCATGGGACATCCCATAGAACTGAGACTGCATTAAAAATGCAGGGAAGTAGAAAAAAGAAAATAAATTATGTACAGCTTCGTCACATGCAAACAAAAAGCAGTCACTTTTAAATATTGACGTATTTCATGTTCATTGTGTTTTGCTGTTTGCATTTTTAGCTTTTACATGAATACTGTGGTCGTAATTATATCATGCATGCTATTTTAGACTGCTTTTTTGCTTTAGAAAACCTAATGGTTTATTCTCTTAACTATAATTAATTACTTCAATGAGTAATTGGCTCATTACTCATGGGAATTGGAGTACAGGAATAATATATAGCAAACGTTCCTTCTAGCTATTCTTTTTTATTCATTCATTTATATACAGAATATTTACTAAGTGTCTAAGAGAAGCAGACACTTTGCTAGGCACTGTTAAAACACTATCCCTGTGCACAAGGCACAGTGCCTGCTCACAGATCAGGACAGAAATAATTACATTGATTAGGCTAGTGATATGAAAAGATTCTGTGATGCTGGGGGAAGGGAGAGAGGAAGAACAGCTAACTTCGAAAATGGTGGAAATGGTGGTTTGCTAATGTTTTTCATAGATGATGACATTGAGCTGTGCTCTTTGTAATATAATGAATAAGCACATAAAAAGACTGGATTGGGGGACAAGTGAGATTTCAGGCAAAAAGAATCTGTAAAGGCCCTGAACTGCAAATAGTCTATTACTGCTACAGTTAAGAGGGTGAGAGTTGACCTGGTGAGAGAGGAAAGGAGATGCAAACAGGTGCTGTTCTTTGATGGTATGATCTACTAGTAAAAATAATCCTGAAGGCTACTGGGAACCAATGAGGAATTCAAGCAGAATGAAATATGACCGAATTTTCAATTTTTACATGATCTTTCTTCTAGCTTTGTGAAAAAAATGATTTTAAGAATATAAATCAGAATCAGGAAACCGATAAACATAAGTGACAAATGAGAAGAACCTGAAGTAAGACAATCACATTAAACATGGAGAAAAGAGGCACAAATTAAAAGATACTAAGGAAATAGAAAGAAAATTACCTGTTTATAAAATAAATATTTGGGTTAAAAAGGACAAAGGCAATAAAAATTTTGAGGTTAATAGAGATACTTTTAACCTAATTGGGAAACTAGATGAGAAACAGGATTATAGTAAATGGTAAAAACAGATTGACAAATGGGAAGCCTGAAAAGCTTGTGGAATATTTGGGAAGAGCCATCCAGCATGCGATTTCAGCTCAAATGTCATTCTATTGGAGAGACCTTTCTTGACCATCCGATCTTAAATACCACCTCCTGCCACCACACCCACTTATTGTGATTTGTTCTTACGACATCAGTATTAGTTTCCTAGGACTGTCATATTAAATTATCTCAATTAGGGTTTCTGGTTCACAGTTCTGAAGGTCAGAAATCTGAGAGGCATGTGTCTCCCCTGGCTTCTGGTGGTTGCAAGCTATCCTTGGTATTTCTTGGCTTGTAGAAGCATCACTCTTATCTCTATCTCCAGCTTCACATGTTCTTCTCCTCTTTCTCTGTTTCCTTTCCTCCTCTTACACAGACACCAGTCAGATTTAGGGCCAACCCTAATCCAGTATTACTTACTTATATCAGCAAAAACTCTATTTCCAAATGAGGTCACATTCTGAGATTCTGGGTGGACATGAATTTGGGAGGTGGGCACTGTTCAACCCACTACAATACCTATTACATATTGACCTTTATATATTAATTTATTTATTTCCACCAAGGAAACATCTCTGATTAGAATGATTTCCTTGACAGCAGAATGTTCAATTTTGTCTACTGACAGAATTCACAGTATCTGAAACAGTGTTTGACACATAATAGGTTATCAATAAATTTTTTATGAATTATAGAAAAGGGAATGGATGAGATATGGGGGACAGGAAGGAGGAAGCGACAAAGTTATCAGCCTATTTTTGCATGACTCATGAACTAAGAACACTTTTTACATTTCTAAATGGTTGGAGAAAAATCAAAAGAATACTAGTAGCTTCTAACAGGTGAAAATTTTATGAAATCCAAATTTCAGTGCCCATAAATGTTGCTGGAACACAACCAAGCTCATTCATTTATGTATTGTCTGTGGCTGCTTTTCACCTATAATGGAAGAGTTGAGTAGCTGCAACTAAGATTGTACATGGCCCCAAAAGCCTGTAGAGCCTATTTGGCCCTCTACAAAAAGAATTTGCACACTTCTAAAGGATCTACAGGATCTCTTATACATTGTTAGAGTGCATACTGGAGCCCTACTTTTGGACACAGTGTGCCATTGCTTCATAATGACATTTATATATTCTCCTGCCTAGCAATTCTTTCTAAGTCTATACCCCTGAGAAATCCTTATAACTTTAGAACAAAAAGCATTCACAAGAATATTTAAAGCAGCATTTTTATAATAGGAAAATCTTGCAGACCATCCAAAAGCCTATCAATAGGAAGTGAAAAATACGTTTTGGTATAACAATGTAGAATAATATGGATGAATATTAGCAACATAATACCTTATATAGCATGATACCCTTTTTATAAACTTAAAACAACTAAGATAAATGTATACATATATATACTTTTAAAGATTTACATGCCATAGAACTGTCAAGAGAACAGAAAAAGAGCATGAGATTCAGGATGATGGTTACCCCTGTGTGGGGAGAAAGAATGAAATGAAAATAATCATATATTTAGCATATGATTATCAAGGTCCTAGCTCCTTGGGAGAGTGATGGGTTCATAGGCACTTAATACATTATTAAAAATGAACTGATGAGAGTGTGACACAGACCAAGGATTATGATTAATCCAATTCTTTGCATATGAGGTTCAGTTAGGGATAAAAGTTCCATCAAATTTGCATTCTAGTCTTAGTGCTTTCACTAACAAAGCTATTTGATTTATGAATATTTGCTTTACTTCTCTAGGCTTTTGTTTCTGAACAAAACATAGGATATTAACTAAAAAATTTCCAAGGAACCATTAAATTTTAAATGACTATGCAATAAGGTAATGGTAGGTAAAAGTTGTTTTCAATTCACAATTAAAGTAAAAATTAAACAGAAATAAATGGAATGTTCAAAATATGAAGTTTTGGTGGCCAACATACACTTAGGATTTCAAGCACTAGTTATCCTCTCTATAGAATAATTAACTTATCTTTTTTTAAGACAGAGTGGTAATCTTGATGTAATTACTAGTTGTTACATATTTTCTATAGTCCCTACAACTAAAGAAGCTTTAAAATTAGTCAATGAACTAGTATACATGTCCCAAACATGAATAAGTGATGAGGTCCCTATCTATGAATCATGCTTGCTAGCACTTGTGACGCTATGTGATGTATTGATGCCATAACATAGCGCTCGTAAATCTCCCAGTTGCTTGAGAAGCTCAGAATGCTTTATCCCCAACACCAAGCTCGTTCAGCTGACCCTCCATTATAGCCCGGTCATATGATGTGAATGAAAGAGTAAGATGAGCAAATCCAATAAGTTGGGTTCTAATTATTGTATCAATACAGAGAAGAAAGTTATTTTCAGGTTGACGATTGTCTTTAAGTAGTAGGGAATTAAAATCTGTTAGAAATAATTGAAACAAACTCAATCTAGTTTGTTGAAAATATTTTTTCATATGCATTCAAATTTTCAAATCTTTAGTGTATATAGTAGAAAGGTGTGGGGAGTGGAATCTTTTGTTAATAGGTTTTAATCCATGTATTCATATTGTAGCTCCTTGATTGAGAATTGTCTCCTCCCAACCAGATGAGTGTACCCCTTTTGTGATGTTCTGCATGACCCCAGCAACTTGTTATAACCAATTGTCTTTGTTTTCCAGACTGCTATGAAAAATATACATAAAGGATTGATTAAACAGTGGGAATTTTTTGGGTCTTGGTTTTGAGGCTAGGAGAAGTACAAATTCAAGGCATTGGCAAGATGTTTTCTCATGAAAGTCTACGACATTCTGGTGCTGGTTCTTGGCGATTCTTGGGGTTTCCTTGTTTGTATCCCTGCCTCATTTAATTTTGCAATGCCCTCTTCTTTCTCTTACAGGGAAGGTTGACTTCTGGCTTCTGGCTCCACTTTGTGGTTTTTTTGACTCTGACTTCCAGTTTCTTTCTCTTTCTGAGACTTCCATTTACCTGGATTAAGATCCAGTCAGATGATATCTTAACTGTAAATAATCATCTATAAGAGATCCTATTTACAATGGGTTCATATCTACAGGAAAATGAATTAAGATTAAGATCATGTCAAAATTGTGGTACATAATTCAATCTGCCACACCAACTGTCCTGGGAAGAGATTTGTGCTGGTTTGAAACTATTACGTAACTCAGAAAAGCCATGTTCTTTTAATCATAATCCAGTTTTATGGGGGCAGACCCTTAGTAGGGTATGGCTTTTGATTAGTTATTTCCATGAAATTGTGGCCCCTCACATTCAAGGTGGGTCTTAATTAGTTACTGGAGTCATTATAGGAGTTCATGGAGAGAGAAAGTTCAGACAGATGTTTGGAGCTGCTTGGAGAACTGACATAGAAAACCACTGGGATCAGAAGCTGGAAGCAATGCAGCCTGGATACAAAGGACCAGGAGATGCCAGCCACATACCGTTCCATGTGATAGACATTGGCCTTTCTTTTTAGTCAAGGTGTCTTTCTCTGGCTGCTCTGGTTTGGATATTTTTGTGGCCTTAGAACTGTAAACTTGTAAGTTAATAAATCTCCTTGATAAAAGCCAACCCATTTCTGGTATATTCTATTCTAGCAGCATTAGCAAACCGAAAGAAGATTCTTGACCCAATTTGGGTAAATTTGATTATCTCCTCTGGAAATTTGTAATTGGGTTTTGCAAACACCGTCAAGTTTTCACTAAGTGCTTACATTTCCGAGTCTAAACCTGAGACTTGGATATCTTACAGTGCATTCCCTTTTTCCTTTGAATAGTTTGATTGGCTTTCTAAGACTAAGGAGGGTCTAAATTTATCTAGTGTCTCTTCATCTACCCTCCTCTTATTCTTTTTGTTGTTTCACATGGGCAGGCACCAGGAAGCGAACCTGCCTCTTATTCTTTTAAATATAGAAAGTCTGACACTCTAAAAGTAATTCTACAATTTATAAAGTATTTTCATTTTTTGATGGACAAAAAGGTCTTGTTATTGTCTATGTTGGCCTGACAGAACATTTTTAGCTAGAAGTGAACTTAGGTATCTTGTAGTGCAATTATCTCATTTTACAAATAAGAAAACAGAGACCCAAAGAGGGAAATTGATTTTTTTTCACTGTGTCACCATTAATCAGAATGCTGAAAAATATAGTTCAAGAGTTCTGGTCCTTAATATGGTATACTTTCACATAAAACCATGTTTTCCTCTATGCCATGATAGGGAAAGAAACACAAAAAGGAAATGTAAAATATTTAAAAACAAATGCTTGGATGTTCAGATCTTTTAAGTTCTCTGTTATGAGGTTCCAAAATGAAATACCGCTATGAGTTCTATTCATCTTCAAGAAGATGTCTTATCTTCAGGAGTGAGGTAGACAGTGAAAAATGGACTGGCGGGATGTTACCAGGTATCAATAAATCTTTGCTGTTCCTTTTAGATGAATGGCTCTTCAACAGAACACTTCCAACTCTATGAGTGTGGCTTTCAGTAGCAGTCCAAATTATAGCTGAGTTAGGTAATGTTTAAGTTTTCACAAAAGTTCCAACCTGTATCACGTCAAAAGTGAAGCTGAAAATTTTCAGATACACTGAGATATAGGCGTAAGAAACCAAGCGGCAGCCAGGATTGGAATTCTCTTGTCTCTGCCAATCAACTGCCTGTGGTATCAGGCTAAGGAAGTCTGATCACAGTGCTAATTCCTAATGGTGACTCTCTATGCTATAAATCAAATAGAAGGTAAATACCTAATGATGAATTAGCTCTGTTCCAAAGACTCAGGATACTGAGGAAAATCTAGGGGACCCCGAGGAAACAGCTAAGCCCCTCTCACTCCTTTTCTCATTGTTTGTCTTCGGCTTCCTCTATCCAAAGATTAGGATTCTTTTTTGCCAAATTCTAGCCTAGTCACCAAAGAAAGTAGTAATTAAACTACTTTACACGGAGATGTCACACTTTAAAATAACTATTAATGCAAAATCTTGAATTTCTATTGGTGAAATTTCAGATTCTGTGTTGCTGGGGTAGGAAAAGCATATTTATACCACTGGGGCCACAGAGGACCTTTGTACAATTTAGAAAAATTACCCATTTTTCATGAATGTACACTTCTGCTGGAATTCATGACTTCCAGGCAGAGCACAAACTTATTTCAGCCCTGATCTTTTAGTCTGATTGCTCTTGGGTTGGAAACAACCTGCACGACTCTATAATGAGCTCAAAATCCATATGTATTCACAGGATATGCTACGATCAGTATTTTTGGTTTGTTTCTGCATCATTCTTTAAACTACCCCCATCTTCTCCTTTTCTTTCTTTCTCTATATATTCTTTCATAGGGCTAAAATACCAGATGAATCTCACAGAAAATAAATTGACCAATTATCTCTAACCTGAATTGATTAAGGGCAGGAGATTATAAGCATGCATATCTTGACACCCAAATTATCTCTATTGGTTACTGACATCCAGCAGAGACTCCAGATTTTTGTATAAGTATAGTGTAAGGACTGGAAATTTGGTTGGAAGAGTAGAGGGAATTTCTCTTGGGCTTATGGCTTTTATTAATACTACACCCTTTGATGCTGCCTACACTCCCTGTCCAGTCTCTTCTAGTTCCTGCCCCTCTTGCTTCCTGTGTGATGGCCTTCATTCTCTGTATAGCATTTGCTGTGTTCCAAGCATTATTATAAAAACTTTACCTATGTTACTTAAGTTAACCACCCTATGAGGCTGATGCTGTGGTCATCCCCACTATATACTTTAGAAAACTGAGGAACAGAGAGGTTATGCTATTTGCCCAAGATTCCACAGCTAGTAGGAAGCAGGGACAGGATTTGAACTCATGAAATCTTACCCTCCACTGCCTAAGGTTGGAAAACCTGATGTATTCCATATGTTGTAACATTTTGCCACTACCTCTCTCTTAATAATCACAAGGTATGTAAACAAACCAAAAAAAGAGAATGAAGAATGCCTTCAAGTTCTTCAACTGCTGCTCATTCCATTGAGGACACTTGGGCAGCTGAAGACAGAGCAAAACTGGCACCATAGCTTTCAGGAATGCTGCTTGGACTAGGGGTTAGTAGAAAGTGATGGGAGTTTGAATTCCTTCTTTGAGTAGCCTGGCTACAAATATACTTTCATTTGAACTAATTAACATAAACATAACTTATAAGTGTGTCAATATATACTTTTGTTAACCTGCATCTTAGAAAAATGTCTGCCATTCAGGAGTTTTAAATATGTATAAACTTACCAAATTCATTTTATTCCTATCTCATATTAATAATATGTATTTTCTTTATTGCTTTGAATAATTACAGAGGCAGACAAAATAATTCGATATATATAAAGATAGGTATTTAAAATAATACAATTAATTACTTTAAGTATTTAATTCAGTAACCCAGTCAACCTATGTCTGTTAATATATCTGCCTCTGATTTGGAACTAAGATTTGCTGATATGAAATGAAATCCAATTACAGGAACAGAATTTATGGCAACTGTTTTTGACTCTCCTTCTGCAATGGTTTCTTTCCAACATGAAAGTTCAGGAAAAGACACCTGGCTGTGGGCAATACAGAGACTCAAAGACGCTGCTGTGCTCTTGCAGACCCACGAGGCCCCAGAAAGCAGCACAGAGATTTCCGCTGAGAGCCACAGCAATCAATACCTCCCCTCTCTGCATGTCTCAAGACCTCTATGTTCTATCAAGGACAGCTAGTTCCCTGAGCATGTGTGCTGGGGATGGGTCTCTACGGGGAGATTTCATGAGGCTTCCTCCTGTGGAGCTTTGCCTCAGCAGAGCTACCTGTGTGAGCATGAAGATGAGTGCCTGGTGTAGCCCCTCCAAAGCTGTCATTCCTTTTGCAGGAGCACCTGCCAGAGCAGAGAAGAAGAAGCGAGAAGCCCTGAACTTTGCATGGAAATAGTAGTAGTGCTGCCAATGTAGCCTGCTAGGAAATTCCATTCACAGATTTAAACATGAAATTTTCATTTCCCAACTCATACACAAAAATTTAATTTTCTCTACTTGTAACTGGTCTGACTGTATGGTAATGGGATAACTCTTCATCACTCCTCATGAATAAAGGGTATTAAATTTTCCATTTACTATTTGGATAGATTTTGAAAGCAGAAAGGACTCCAGTGATACATTTACACACTACATCTTTCAGGATAATGGGCATTTCCTCTTCTGACCCTCCTTCACAAGGGAATAAGTAAACAAAGATTTGTCTGCCCCAAAACTATGTTGAGTACTGCTTAAAAACATTTGTAAAATGGTGATTTTAGATATATGAAAGATGGGATATTGCTTAAACAATATACCTGATCAATTTTCATAATTTAGGTGCTTATGGATTGTATGATTCACCACTATTTTATGCAATATGATGAAAGAAAAAAATAAAATCCCTCAAAAGAATCTTTTAATCTTATTTAATTATATCACTCATGTGCATACTTGAAAAGGAAAACAAAAATAAAATTAATTGGATAGGGCATTCCCCAAATTTCTTCACATTTATAATCTGACTCTCTTGAATCACTTTGCAATTCAAATCATTGATAGCTGTTCTAGTTTGCTAGCTGCCGGAATGCAATATACCAGAAACAGAATGGCTTTTAAAAATGGGAATTTAATAAGTTGCTAGTTTACAGTTCTAAGGCTGAGAAAATGTCCCAATTAAAACAAGTCTATAGAAATGTCCAATCTAAGGCATCCAGGGAAAGATACCTTGGTTCAAGAAGGCCAATGAATTTCGGGGTTTCTCTCTCAAGTGAAAGGGCACATAGTGAACATGGCATCATCTGTTAGCTTCTTCTCCTGGCTTCCTATTTCATGAAGCTCCCCAGAAGGCGTTCTCCTTTTTCATCTCCAAAGGTTATTGGCTGGTAAACTCTCTGCTTCTCGTGGCTATGTTGTTCTCTGCTCTCTCAGAAATCTCTCTCATTCTCCAAAATATTTCCTTTTTTATAGGACTTCAGAAACTAATCAAGAACACCCGAATGGTTAGAGACATGTTATCACCTAATCTAGCTTAAAAACCACTCTTGATTGGGTTACATCTCCAGGGAGATGATCTAATTACAGATTCAAACATACAGTATTGAATAGGGATTATTCTGCTTTTATGAGATGGGATTTTGATTAAAACATGGCTTTTCTAGGGGACATACATCCTTTCAAACCAGCACAATATCCATGTCTCCATCTCCCCCTCCACCCCAAAACATTGGTGTTACAAGCCATTGATGCTTTGTTAAAAGCATTGGTGATAGAAGCCACTGATACACATTCCACAAGTTTAGATGCTGGTGCCATATGTATGCATGCAAAGCCAAATATGTCACAGTCACTGCCTGGCCAACATAGGTTGTAAGATGTCCTCAACAGTAAGATGCATCCTGATTTTAGAAATGTTAAATATGTAAAAAGAACATGCACCGGAGTATCAGTGAACATTCTTTTACCTGCGACTTTGAAAATGAGCAAAGTTATTCCATTTCAGCATGTTGACTTACAAGGTGTCTCCATTTAGAGAACAGGAGAGTACCTGGGGGGTTTATTTAAGTGTACACTACAAATGTGAATATGTGAGGAACAAAATTCCTCTTGAGCAATTAAATTTTAAAACTGACACATGGATTAGAGTAGAAAATACAAAGTAAATGTTAGCCAATGAGCTGTCTCACAGGTCTGAAAGAACTAACTCTAAACTATTTGACTTCTTTTACCCATAAAAAAAGAAATGGTCAGATTGGTATTTGGTCTTAGAAGCTTATGAAAAAAACAAAGAGGCATAGAAGTAGAAATTGCTGATGATTGATAAAAAACAGTCCAATGTAGAGGGAATTTTAGCCAATAGAAAGTAGTTATATAATGCAACAGGCTTAATCAGATATCAACTAAATTGATTTTTGTAATTCCTTTTGTAATGATCCCATGTCCCCAAATTGATCTGATTATAATTTGAATTTCATTGTAGGACTACTAATAGGGAGTGGGTTCAATAGTTATATGAATTCTGAGTAGCAATTTCTGGATAATTATTTTTCATTATAAATTTTATTAATTGGTTTTTTAGTTTTACATACAATCACATTATTTTCATTTTCTGGGCTGCTTAAAGCAGATACCATGAAATGGGTGGCTTAAACAATGGGAATTCATTAGCTTACACATTGAGACAAAGAAAATGTTTAAATCAAATCATCATTAAGACAATGCTCTCTTCCCAAAGATTGGTTGCCAGCAATCCTTGGCTCCTCTGTCACATGGCAAAGCATATGGCCATGTCTGCTGTTCTCTCCCTTCTCTTCCAAGTTCTGTTGATTTCAGCTCCTTTTTTCCATTGCTTTCTTTGTCTTTGTCTGAATTTCATTCTCTTATAAAGGACTCCAGCAATAGGATTAAGTTCCATCCTGATGGGGGGGGGGGGGGGTGTCACATCTTAACTGAAGTAGCCTTATCAAAAGGTTCTACTTACAGTGGGTTCATACCCATGGGAATGAATTAACATTAACATCTTTTTGTGGGGTACATACAACTCCAAACCACCACCCTAATGTATTTCAGCAAATGGACCCATCTTTAAGGGTTTCAGAACCACCTCATCCTTCAACAATGAAGGTCTTTAGAAAATAATAATATCACCAGTATAAGGAGTATTAGTTTATGACACATCCTGGGGAAAAGCAAATGCATTTTTTTTTGCCTGTACACCCATTAAAAAAAGGATATAGCAACAGTGATAAAGTAGGTTATAGGGATTAGAGTCAAGAGTTTAATGGAACTAAAAATTGTCTAGCATGGAGAGGTCTAGACTACTATTAGTAGCTTCAGCCATAATTATTTTATACATGTTATAGAATTAGAATGGGATGGACATTTGCTGAGAACGAATTGGAATAGATTGGCTCATATTGTATGATGAAAATATTAAAGAAGTACAGAAACTGACCCATTTAATAAGGGAAACTAGAAATTAAAAAAATTATAAATCATTTTGTCTTTTCCTCTGCTATGGTAATTAACACATATAAACCACCACTCTCATTATTACCTTCTTAACTACTAACTCCCTGAAGGGCATAATTTATTCACTGTAATATTCTCCAGGGTGCTTTGTAGATAGTAAGTGTTCAATGATATTTATTTGATACTTTT
Source organism: Tamandua tetradactyla (assembly GCF_023851605.1). NCBI lineage: Eukaryota > Metazoa > Chordata > Mammalia > Pilosa > Myrmecophagidae > Tamandua > Tamandua tetradactyla. Next base: position 191,741,161 of record NC_135327.1, on the reverse strand, counting down.
CTAAGAACTACAGTTTCATCTCTACATATAAAAGACCTTTTCATATGTATCATTTAATTTAACATTTCTAACAACACTATGGGCTAGATTTAAAATGCCCAGAATTTGGAGTTTCAAGCCACCTGTAATCTCTCACAACTTCTTTCTGAGTCTATAAGGTGCCATACCTTGCCAGATTTAGATTTGTTGAAACAGAGATTACATTTCAGTAAAGTGAACCTATACAGGATGATCGATAACCAACTTAATGTAATCTCTCAGTGCCACTTGCAATAAGAACATGTAATTTATGAGTGCTAGTGCAAACCTGTTCAGGATGAAGAACTGAGCTACAAAGCTAATTTACAGCACCACAACTCTCATTATTACAGTTGACTGTCAATTATACACATTCAGCTTGAGCCTGAAGCTATTTTTAAAATTCTGTAAAGATACCACAACTCTTAGCCAAGAATTTTAATAAACTTCTAGAATTTAATAAGCTGCAAAATTACTTATATCTTCGAAAAATTTTTAATTCACCTTTTATATCACCAGGAGAAAAAAAATCCATGTTCACATATAATATCCCATAACTTGTATTATATATGTATCTAAATAGCAGTGCTTCACTCTTCAAAATACTTATGTAAGCAGCTGTTACTTTGTGGAAATTCTCTGCTATCTATAAAATGTATATCTCTATAGCACTCACACCACTAGAAACATTCTTTTGTTTTATTCCAGATAACTAAGCTGAGTATAAACTGTTGCTGCTGAGTTACTATTAAGTTGGAACTAATGTTATTCACCAGACTTGGAAGGGAGAAGGGAAGTTCATCTGATATTATATCATAAAGTTTTAGAAACCTGCTCTGAGCTGCTGAAATCTGCATTTATGGGCTCTTTCTTTGGTTGACCAGGAGCCCTATATGAGCCTTATTTCCAAGGAGAGTAAACAACACCAAGCTCATTCTGCCATGCTACATACTGATTCCAGCAGTGTTGCCATTGCCCAAAGCAATGTGGAGCATTTTCACTGAATTGCTTACATAACACTAGCCATGTGTATATCAACAATCATGATTTTTCTCTTTGAAGGCAGCTGTGAATTTGTCAATAGCTAAAAGTTGTTCAGATCTCAATCTGGTTGACAGATATTTTTACTTCTGTCTTGCACACTAGATTGATGGCTTATTGAAGACATGGCTTGTGCTTTAGAAATTCATAGAGAGTCTGATACTTCTAGCGTGAACCCGAGAATAAAGTGGGTGCCATATGCAGTGTCAAAGATAGTGGCCTCACACAAACCTGGTTTCCACTCTTTCATTTTTGAATTTAGATGTTCTTTCTGTTTAAGCCTTAGTTGCATTATATGTAAATGTGATAATTTTATAGTACTTAACTTATGTGTGGTTGTAAACATAAAGTACAATGCCCAAGACGATGTGGTTGTTAATATTAGCATTCTGTTGCTATTGTTGTTTATATGCTCAAAATGTGGACAGTGAATGACTAAGCTATTGGATAGGTAAGCAGTATAACTGAAATAATCAAAACAATTTTGGGAGTTGATTGAAAAAGAAATAGCATTAAAGTTCCTTTAGGAAGTGCCTGAATTATTATTCTTGGGAGTTATTCTATGCATATACCCAATCCAATTTAATTATATTTCAGCATTTAATTTGAGACTGTCAAAATGTAGACCTGAGTTTTCTCATCTATAAAATGGAAGATGACTAGATGATTGCTAAGATCCTCTTTAGCTCAAAATTCTGTAAGAATATAATAACCAATGCTTGTTACCTAGGACAGTGGGTTTGGTAAGGGGTAAAGCAGAAGGAAAAGCCGGAAAGATCAGAATTCCTAGAGAATCAGCAGGGTGAGAGGTGAGGATCATCTTAGAGTATCTTGGACTGGCTTGTATTCATTGAGGGCAAAGATACAGGACATGGTAATTGATCATTAAATGTTAAATCAGAATTATGGTCCCAAGGGTAGAAAAATAATGCATAAGGACAGATATGGGGAATGAAGTATATTGGGTCAACATGTATAAGCTGTTACCACAATAATTAACTGGGATCCAGTTTAATAATTTATTATCAAAATCTATGTTTTAAAATAAAGGACTCATGTTGAAGCCTTCCCTGCATTCATATAAGGCGTCAGGTTTTGAAAATGTTGAATTTTACTAGTTAAAATTCTTTGATGAAAGCTATACAAGTTAATGAGTTCACAAAAAAGGTAATATTAAATTAGGCATGGGGGTTTAGTTAAGCCAAAATTTCCCAAAGGATGTATACCACTGATGTTTTGAGAAGAAATATATTTATTATATTGCGTCATTTTATATTATATTTCCCCAATAATATGGTAATTTTAGTAGCACATAAGGAAAAACATCAAGTATATCCAACAAAATTTTACAGTTAATGTTGGTTAAGAAGAGGATAAGTAAAAAAATAAGGATTAGATTCATTAGATTTAAAGAAACATATTTAGTAGATAAAACAAGTGGCCTTTGGGCTTAGAAAAATTGGTGTAGTTGACATACAAATCACTAAGGTTTGAGAAATGCTGAACTAATTATCAGAAATTGGTTACATAGAGCACATTAATAACTTTTCTATAATTTTTTCTCAGTTCAATACTTCACTTTTTCTGTTAGTAATGAATAGCCACTGAGATTGCTATAATAGATTATTTGAAATAATTTAGTATGCATTTATAATATTATAAGCTCTATATAATCAGATGTTCTGACTAATATGTCTGCTGCTGTGTGCCTAGTGCCTGGCATATAATATGCACACATAAACATTAGTTGAATGAATGAACTAACAATGATATAAACGTAGGTAACACATTCAAATTCCAAAAATTGTTTCCAAGGTATAACATAAAATACTTTTATTAAAAGACGGGAAAATGATTCACACTCATTTAGCTCTATGATTTGATAGAACCCCAATATATTGTACCTACTATGAAATAACACTCATTAAACTTGCCGCTAGTCAGACCATAGACTTCATCACACTTCAAAAATGGTAATGATCAGAGAAGAAAGAGAATTGGAGTCACATCAACGAAGACGCTAATAAAGTCAGTGAGAAGTACTAATAACTACATTTAATGCCAGAAGAGACTGGTATGCAAGAATATTTCAGAATTAATTTTCCTGCATATTTATGAAAGATATGCAGTATTCTTAAATAACTTTCATAAGAAATTAGAAAGCAAAGCAAAACAAAACAAAAACTATAGTTGAATTTGATTCAAGTGTCACAAGCTTTGTAAGTTTCCCAAGCTTAGAAAAAGTAAGCAGTGGAGTTTATATTTACATTGAAAACAATACATTAATTTTGTGAGATAGAGTCTTAAAATGTTTAAATGGATGATTATGTTTGTGATTTTGTTAAATCAGTGTTGAAGTTTGCATGCTTATATAACTACCATGATTTTTTATGTTTTTGGAATAACTTACCATCGATAATTTTCCCACTGAGATATAGAAAATTAATATTTCCTTTACAGCAAGATTATTATAATGTGGGAGATTCATTTAAACTTGCAATCTATTAAAACATCATGATATAGGCTCTATAAACCTATAACTTCTCTAATAAAAAAAGAGAAATACTGAAAAAGAAAGACTTACTAAATTGTCCTGCATTTGGACACTGTTTTCTTCTTTTCTTTTTTATATAGCCATGAAAGTAAGAGCAATCAGTAAGAATAAGGCCTTGTCTATAGAGCTAAAGGCTAACTGAACTGGCGCCAAGAGTTATTTAAATAACACTGCCACAGTGAGTCAGATGCTAAGCCGGGCCACAGGAGCCCACCCAAATGATTTCATAAGGTTTGTTCCCAACATTTGAAATGAGAGAAAGAAAATGAGTGGTTTGAAAATACATCTCCAAACCCAGTTTCTTTTCCACCCATCTCTTTTAAGTAGCTCAACTATTGTCCCCTTTTACTTTGCATTGCAAACTAAAAGAGATGAATAAAACTGTAATCACTGACAACAAAAAATTAACCTGCAGAAGGCAATGCAATGTCAAAATCACAGCATCTACAGAAGCTACTATAGAATCCAAAGTTGTCACAATGGAGGAATACTCAAATGTTTTACAGGAAGTCAGAGCATTTTACTTTCAAATATCAATTATAGGATGGAGGATAGAATTTCCAAATATCAAAAATGAATAAAAATGAAAATTGTATATTGAAATACTGGGTATTTCATTAAGTAGAACCCAGCAATTGCAAGATGGAACTTGAATAGAGTGAAAGTGGCGGGAGCTAACCTACCACTAGTAGCTAAATTCTCTTTCTAGAAGGGAGTAAACATTATTACATACTGTGTTCTTTCAGAGTCTGTTTCTATATAATATTTAATTAATTTTTCCCCTGATCTCATCCTCCTCTAACTCTTGGGATAGATAGGGAGGAAAAAAAAATTAGGAAGTAGACTCTAAAACAAAAGTAAGATGGAGTAGTTAATAGAAACAGTGTCTGGTAAGTTTTCAAATGAAAAAGAAAACTTCACATGGGAAAGCCTTTAAATATCAAGTGGGCTATTATTTTCTGTATACACAGACAGAGTGGGGGCAATGGAAAGGAGTGATTTAGGGAGCACTGAAGGTGCTCTGTATGAAAATTCTTCTCCGTAGTTTGATTCTTTTTCTTATTATTTTCCCTGAAATGGAACTACCACTGGCAGAGATAACATATTACATTAATATTGTAGAGTCATATCAGATCTCTTTTCTACCATCCAAGGGAGAAAATTGGGGAAAGTGGAAATAAGGAAATGCAAGAGCAAAAAAGGAACAAAGCACAAAGTAAAGGAATATGTTGTTCAAGATGGCCCACAATTGCAGTTACTAATTAGCAGGGACAGTTAATAAATCTAGAAACATCATTAACTATTATAGGATGCAACATTTTATTTCCCTTTTAAAACAATTAGTCAGCATACTACCAATGTTAAGAAACTGTCTTTGCCTATGTTTTCCAACTTTACTATCTTACGAGGACATAATTCCTTTTACAGATACTTGGCAACCAACATGGGTAGACAGTCAATTCATATGTTACATGCTACTTTTAAATGCATCAGCAAGGACTGTTTGCTATAATTGCATCTGCGCTTGGTAGTACTGATCTACACTCAGATGTTGGTGTGGGACTTAATTACCCTAAGTAAGAATATATACTCCTGGCTGCATAGGTAGTTCAGTGGTTAGAATGACTGCCTTTGATGTGGAGACCCGGGTTTGATTCCCAGACCATGCACTCCCCCCCCCAAATATATATATATATATATATATATATATATATATATACACACACACACATACTCCTTAAGTGGTGTGACTATTGTCTTATTAAAAGACTGTAGACCAAAGGTTGATACTACAAATACCACAAATATGAAGTTATAGTTTTCACTACTCAATATCTAATAGTTTATTAATTAGCATAAATAACATCTATTGTTACTTACATTATAGGGTTACATTTTTATTGGTGAAATTACTGATGTTCATGTGATTGATTGAAATATTTTAGAGGCTCTTTCCACCCGTGCATCAAAGGGGAAAAGAACCTAGTGAAGTTTTTACTTTTCATTATGGCAACTGAGCTTTATTCTTAAATGGTTCTGTTTCAGTCATTGAACCAGAGGATTCTGATTGCCTGATCCCAATTATAAGACTAACTCATTCCTGCTTCAAGAAGGCTTTTATATTCACTTTAAGGGAAGCATCCACGGAAGGAGCATTTGGAACAGCTAATAGGACATGGAGATAGGACTTCTTCAAGTGTATAGAATAGGCTCTACAGTTGACTTCTGAGCCTATTAAATATTTGTCTTGTAATTGCAACTGTAGCAGACTTGTATCTCAAAGTTGTTTTCCTCTCTAGCACTGAGATTGAGGGAGAGGTTACACATGCCTACTCATTTACCTTTAACTACTGATGGCCACTGATATCTACAAAAGGGCCAAAGTGACTTAAGTCTGTTCACAAAAGTAGATTTATTGGTGCCATCTGTAAACCAGACACTCTGATGAGCACTAAAGATTCAGTGATGTCAAATCAGGTATGGTCTCTCATTACAATCTAGACTTCAGTTAACCAGAAAACAGGGGAGGGAAAGATTCAAAAAGTAAAAGTTAAGAGTTTCTCAGAATATTTCAACCTAATACAAAGAAAAAGTGATAAATCTACGCTATTAAAAGATAAGGGTACGGGGCGGGCCATGGTGGCTCAGCAGGCAGAGTTCTTGTCTGCCATGCAGGAGACCCAGGTTCAATTCCCAGCACCTGTCCATGCAAAAAAAAAAAGATAAGGGGTGCAACAGAGGCTCAGTGGCAGAATTCTCGCCTGCCATGCTGGAGACCTGTGTTCGATTCCCAGCCCAGGTACTTCTCCCCACCAAAAAAAAAAAAAACATTCAACAAATGGTGCTGCAATAATGGGATACTCACATAGAAAATGTGACCCCCCCACCCCAAACACCGAATAATAATAAAAAAAAAAAAGATAAGGAAGCCTCTTATTCAATTTATAATTTATATAAAAATGAGTTGGTCTTTTGCAAACTATGTTATAGTTGCATCCTCCTAGGGTTAATAAACCTCCTAGGGTTATTATTGGGAGGTATAATTGAATATGACAGGTAAAAACATCTATCAGCACTTTTCATAGAGAGTCAGTAAATACTTTATGAATGTTGTCCTTTAACCAAACAATGGAAACTTAATAATCAATGTTAAAACATTAGACATTTTGAAACAATTAAAAAAAACCTATTTGATTCTAAGGTATTAAATTAAGGGATTATAAATGTGTAAGTGGGTTCTGGATTAAAGTGATAAAGAAAAATTGACATCTAACTTTTCTCCCTCCTGAACCCACTAACATGAATATTTATACATAGAATCCCACCAGGATAAGGAGAATATGAGCCAACAATACAAAAACAATTTTGGAGGGTAGGTGGTAACTAACTTAGACCTAAGAATGAATGCTTAATCTTAACTTGAAGTGTGGAAAAATGACAACCAACCCAATTTATTCCTATGAATAAATGTAAAACTTTGAATAATGAAAAAAATAAGGAGAGCCTGGTTAAAACTGTTTGAAAAGATATTTGAGTCCTTAGATCCCTTTCCTGGGCTTTGCAGATGAGAAAATGTTTCTCCTGCATTCTGGTACCCAACTAGAGATTAATTCTCTAAAAGAGACCATGCATCGAGGCATATCAAGCATAGTAATGGATATGGTTACCACACAGAAAATTTGGATTGTGTCTCCATTTATAATAAATGTTGAATACCTATAACCAGTCCCTCGGCTGCTAGATTTCCAGCAACTAGACCAGCAACCTGCAGGCAACAACATTAAACAACAACAACAAGAGCAAATCCCTCATCTCTGGAGAATCTGATTATAAAGGAAAGTGTCTGCCATGCACCCCCCCCCCCCAAAAAAAAGAAAAGGAACCCTCAGCTCATTCTGCAGTGGATGATCAAAATATTTATCATCCAAACCAGGACAAGTTTGATAGCAAAAGGGGAAGCTTCTAATAATTGCATCAGGGCAATACCAGTAAATGGGACTAAATTGGACAGAACATGGGGTCACTCTGAGAGTGAAGTTCAAAGTTAACAAGATGCTATTAGTCTTAATAATAAATAGATAGTCAATAATTATCAGGAATCTGAGGTAAGTGGTGAAGCCTATAGTTCAAGAATGAAAAAGGAAAAAAAACAGAAAAACAAACAATAAAAGTAACCTAGACAAAACCAAGGGACAAACAACATTTACTATACTTGAGATACAAGAAAAGATACCACATTAATGAAGCAATAGAAAAATGCTATTAAAAAAGAACTTTTCAAGAACAAAAAGAGTTCCTTGATTTAAAACCATGATGAAAAGGCAAAGAAAAAGGACAGAAAAATCAGAAGACAGAAAATCACCAACCGAGTAATAATAAGAAGAAATTTAAGGACAAGAGTTGCCAATGTGAAAGTTAGCATATAGTATATTCAATCAAAACCCAAATATATCTACTCCAGGGGCACTGCTATAAAATTTCAGAACACCTGGGACAAAAAAATTCTTCTAATTTCAGAAAGAATAGGTCATATTAAAGGATTGAGAAGCTTCTGGAAGATGTGCTCCACCCAACTGATAGAGGTAAATAAGAATGAGGGAGACATGGGTTCTAACATGAAGGGGAAGGGGAAGGAGATTCCATGATGACGTTATGTACCAGATATAAAGAGCAAAGTAATGCATCACCAAGATACCGGATGTGGTAGATTGAGTTATGTACTCCAGAAAATGTATATTATTCATCTTAACCCACATTCCTATGGCTGTAAAACCACTGTAAATAGGATGTACAGGTCAGACCTGGAAGCTGGAAGTCAATGGAACCCAGAAGAGAAAGGGAAGGTCATCATTACGTGACAGGAGAGCCAAGGAACCCTGGGATTGCTGGTCAGCCAGAATGCCAGGAGGAAGGGGGCCTTCTCGCTTCTAAAACCATGAGTCAATAAATCCCTGTGTTTAAGTCAACCCACTGTATGTTATTTGTCATAGCAGCCTGGAAATTAAGACACCTGAGAATAAAACAGATCAGATTATAATCTGTACTTGGTTGGCTTGACCATATACTGATAAATCTCCTCCCTTTACCTTCATTATCTTGTTGCCTTAAGCAGCTAGGAGATTCACTTAACTTCTCAAAAGTATGTTACTTGTCTTAACCCTGAAGCCTACTGTATACTAAAGTGAGCTTAGAAGTAGAAAAGGCACATGTGCTTTCAGTGAAGACTGAATAAAATAAAAGCAAAACAGGAATAAGGACAGTAATAATAATGATGATGATAAAGCAAGTGCTCAATAGATTCACTTTGCACTGCTGATATTGTTTGTTCAAAAATATGCATAACAATAGAATATGAGATTAATAACTATGCAGAGAAAGGTTAGCCCTAATGAACTCTTGTGCACATAAATACAATGAAGAAATAATTGACAACTTCATCCATTGGGATATCTCTTTTACAAAGTTACATTTCCCTTCCTGTTTGACAAGAAAAGCACCCTCATGTGGCAATCATTTACATAGGGCACCGGTGATCTTTAGGGATTCTAGTTTAAGTCAGTCACAGGAAATATGGCTCCAAACATTTGCTAGTTTAGGCACCATTTAGTAATGGTGTAGCTTATTTTTAATTTTCTTCATAACAGCTATTAGGCTAAGACAAGATAAAAAGAGATTAGGTGCTATGTGAGATTTTTCTCCTTAAAATGGCAAGGGCCATTTTTATATGGAAATTGATTTACTCAAAAGGAATGAAAGATAACCTGCAAAACTGAAAAGCCTAGGGTGTGGAGAGACAGAAATATGGGTATATTGGCTTTAAGTTTAGCCAGAAGAGAGGAAGTCATAGTTTCTGTGGTTTTTGGGTTTTGATCACAAAGCAATGATTTTATCCTAACTGGATTTCCTAAGGTGTATTTTTTTTTTCCATCTTGCCTGAAGAGTTGGCTACTATGTTTCCAACCACAAACTCAGAACCCAAATGTCAAAAGAAAGCAAACAACAGTTCTCAGCCATAGATGTTGTGAAGTCATCCTCAGCTTTTAAGCAGGGAAATGGCACAAAAAAGCCGTGTTTTTTGTTGTTGTTTGAGTGAAAAAAAATGCAGATTACAAAACTGTTTATAATATAAGTTACCATCTTGTTTGTTTAAATCTGGATGGGTACTGCAAACCGTCGATAGTGGTTATCTTAGGTGATATGATCACAGACAATTTTTATTTTCTTCTTTTCATTTATTTTTATTTAGTGAGTGCCCACAAGGTGCCAGGTACCATGCTGGGTACTGCATGCACCGTGGTGAATAAAACATGTTGACTCTCTACATCATGGATGAGTAAGTAAGGAATCATATAAATATTATGTAGTTACAAATTAGAATGTGCAGTGAAGGAAATGAAGGATTTCCCAGGTGACAACATACAAAGATCAGGTGTTCATGGAAGACCTCTGACATTAAAGTCTGGACCTGATGACCCCAAAGAAGAAAACTTGAGGAAGGCCTAGTGTGCTTGTTGCATATGCAAAAGCCCTGAGATAGGAAACAACAGAGCACTTCAGGGAGAGTAAGAGGGGGAGGTTAGTTTGGGTACTTGCGTTTTAAGGGGACTTGTATTTTATGAACTGGGCACTGGGTGAAGTGGAGAAGCTCTTGATCAGGGGCAAAGGAGGTGTTTTTAAAGCACACAAAAAAGGTGATATTTAAAAAATATTAGTTTGCAGGTTATGAAAGCATATTTAAAGGTAGGCACATTCCCAATTTGGGTGCCATTTTTCAAGCTCCAGAAGTAATGCTGAGTTGCCTGCTTATCTTGATTTTTACATGGTGTCCTGGAGTCCCTCTCCTGGCATCTGTCCCATGCCTGGGGGCTGGCATGGACTTCACTCTCCCTCTTATAATTTTCCTCTTCTTTTCTTGATTTAAAGTTTGAAAACCATTTGAGAACTTTTGTAGTATTAACCTATCACCATGACTGACACACAATGAAGAAGAGATTGAAAAGAAAGGCTGGCAGGTAGAAGTCATCTGTGGAATAAGAATGTGAATCCAAAAGGCAGTCTTTGGCAAGTGGGTAATCAGTTACGGAGAAGAGTTCTTTACCGGCTGTGTTTGATCAGTGAGTTGGTTCCCAGATTTTCAATTGAAGCTGCATGAACTGAATTGAATTCAAAGATTTATACTGATTGTGAGGAACTGAAATAGTGGAGCGTATGAAGCAGAAGTTGCTGAGTGATTACAAAGGTTTATAACAAAGACAGTTTGTGAGAGGTTGACAAAGAGGAGAGGATGTGACTGAAAGCGGACCTAGAGGAGAGTTATTCTGTGTGTAGGTTAACTGCAGAGGAGGTAAACTCAGTTAGAAAACAGGGGAGAGAAAAAATACCTTTGATGTGAAAATAATAAAAATGAGCGGAGGGAATAAAATGGAAGGAAACAGAGACTTGAAGCTTACACTTGAGGCCAAAAACACTTCAGAGAAATAGTTCGTGACATACATGAACATGAACTGGTTAGAAACCTGGGAGTGCCAAACTTGTGAATGTTAATAAGTCCTGAATACAGAATAGGAGAACTGTGTGTGTCCTCATTTCAAGTGAGTTTCCTTTCAGAAAAGAGGAGGAATGAGGCATAATAAGTATATTAAATATTATGGATGCTATACAATAAAATTCCATTCAATCTTGTTATGTTCTCAAGGCAGATTTTGTTAGATTCAGCTTAAGACTTTACATTGTGAAACTAAGTAGGTAATGGGGATAGAATTTAAATGATCCTAAGGGAGGGCTCAAACCCAAAGGGACAGTGAACCGAGGTATGTAGAAAATACACAAATTACCCAATAAAACTTTTAGAAAAATTATATTAGGGGAAATGCTTATAAATGAATTCAGACCTAGAATTGAGAATCGGCACCTAATGGTTTATATACTGATTTCATTAAAAATATGTTCTCTGATTAAGTCCCAAGGCATTAGTGGACAATTAAGAAGTAAATAGTTTTCGGCAAAGATGTCAAAAACACAGATAATGAATTAGAACCATGTAAGGAAACTTTAATGATAATGAAGAGACATGAGTTAGAAATGTTCATTTCAGAAATCACATGTCATAACTTAGCATGAGGGGTACTGTCTGAAAGTATACACACGAGCATGCAGACACACACATACACACACACTTTGTATCTACTAACTATGAACTCTGGATCTGAAGTTCACAAACCTGGCTAAGGAGTCAAGTTCCATGACTTACTAAATGTGGTAATCTAGGATTTAATTTCTCCATGCATTGTTTCTCTCTTCCAACAAATGAGGATAACAGGAATAGTAACTAACACATGGGATTGTTGTGGATTATTGGAGGAATGGATGTGGATGATATGCTTAAAAGAGTGCCTCGTTTAGTTTGCAGAACACAAAATCTCTATCACACACTCACTAGCATGTTAGTAATTCTTATCTCTAGCTGGTAAGCAATGCTTATTTTTGCTGATCTATGTATTTTCAGATTTTCCCTTATTGAACAATATACCGAAACCTTAGGATAAATAAGAAAATTCAACATTTTATAAATCAAATGTGGCACTGTTACTCAAAAGGTGGAAACAAATGCTACTGGAATTATGAATCACATGAAAAGACATGGGAATAGGTGTCATATGCAGAATTCTAAGAGGACCCCAAACGCCTGCACCTGGTGCGCATATCCAGAAGATGATCAGCAGGATGTGGGTGGGGCCTGTGGGAATACGACGGGAATCACAGTGGAATCAAGCACTGTGATTAGGTTACTTCATATGGGAAAGGTACATGATTTTGTTTTCCAATCAGTTGACTTTGAATTACTCCAAAGGGTGATTACCTGGGTGGGCATGACCTAATAAGGTGAGCTCTTATAAGAGAGTCTAGAGGTGAGGGATATTTCCTGTGCTGACTTTGAAGAGAGAAGTTCCCATGTTGTCAGGAGGTCACTTGGCTAGGACCTTCAGACAGCTTTTAGGAGCTGAGAATGATCTGAGAGCCAGCAAGCAATGAGGACCTCACATTTATACTTGCCAGGAACTGAATTCCACCAACAGCGTGAATGATCTTGGAAGGGGATCCCAAACCTCAGATGAGATCACAGCTCTGATGGACAACTTGATTTCAGCCTGGGAGCTCCTGAGCAGATGACCCAGCCAATGTGGTCAAAGTCCTGATCCACAGAAATTGTCAGGTAATACATTTGTGCTATTTTAAGCCATTAAGAAATAAAGACAGTAAGGAAAGAGATTCTCTGGGAGTGGGAGGGGATAAGTTGATGATATTTTTCTCTAGAGCCCTAGTGCTTCCCACAATGACCCAGTTCTGCCCTGCCCACACTACACTACATAAAGTTCCGAGAAATAAAATAATAAATAAAATTATATTACTGACTGAAAGTACTTAGGAACTAGGGTTAACGTTCTTTGTAAATATTAGATTAAAGAGACATGAACAGCTTTACCACTATAGAAGATAATAGAATTTCATCAGGAAAAGCACAGTGCTTTACGTTTTATAATAGGTTTTTGATAAAAATACAAAACTAGCACTACAAAGAATGTAGGAGATATTATTTATTTGGACTTTCAACTTTACATGCCAGAGCACATAAGCTTACATAAATTTTTAAAAAATCAGTACGAATGCAAAGAGAATCATAAGGAACACGAATTAGAGGATAGAATATTAAGAAAAGCAATGTTTTTGATTTGGGGTTGGGTAGTAAGGTTGCAATGATTAATGGCTGGATCCGGTTTCATTGGCTATTGTTGTAATAAGTCATCAGGTAGAAAGAACTAAAAATAACTTTAAAAATAAAAGTCCAAGCTTTCTGTGGAGAAAAAGTAGGAAAACGCCTTAAGAAAATAGAAATAAAAAGCTGAAATGCTAGAAAAATTTTATAAATAAAAAGAAAGAAATATTGAAAATATAAGATAGCATTTTGTAAAATGGAAAAATTACATTTGCAAGACTAAATTTATAAAGAGAAGAAAAAGATGACAAAGGAAGGCCAGGATAACAATGAGTACATTTTACAATGTGCCTACAAATCTAAAAAGGAACCAGGCCTTGGCTTGCACATAATGAGTTCTGCTGTGAGACGTTAAATGAATATATTCTTTCTTCAATGTCAACTGTGCAGCACTTGCACTGCTCTGTCATTTAGGACTCCCCTTAATTTCCCAGAAAAGTAACTGTAAGCCTGAGATAGTCAAGAGAAGAATTGCATAGTAAAAGAACTGCCTTATGATAAAAAATGAAGAGTGCCAATTTATGTCACACTAAACCAAGAAATGAGTAAATCCAAGCCTGTGTGTGGCAAGAGGGTTCCATCTCTTAATTATTATTTGACTGCAGGTAGTGATATTTTTTCCTTTCATATTTGCTTGGTAATAATAGCAGCTTTTTTCATCTGTTCTTTTAGAATGAAAGGCAACATAGGGATCAACTTATTTTAGTGGCTACACTTTATTTACAAGGAAACGGAGACAAAGAGATCAGTTGATGTGCTCAGTGCCCCACAGTGAATTTTGTATAAAGCCTGCTGCCTCCGGGGACAGCTCTACCTCCCTGACTTAACAGCAACAAAGACTATTTGGAATCCATGAACATCAAATCCTCTCCCTAACCTGCTCCTGCCATTCTGTGTGCTCCATCTCATGGGGTCATCCAAGGCAGAAATCTGGGGACCATTTCAAGTCTTTCTATTTCACCAGCCACAGTCTGGACAATTTAACTTTTTAAATACCAATCAACTAGATCTTTTTTTACCCTATTACCACCACATTAAAGTAGAGACTCATAGTTTCAACTCCTGCATTACTATAGGGGCTTTCTAACTTGTTTTCTTCTCTTATGTCTGAGCCTGGGTCTCCATTAGGAAATCCCAAAGCTGCCAAAGTGATGCTTTACAAATATAAATCTGACCGTTTAACTCTTTTGCTTGAAACCATGGGTTGCTTGCTTTTCCTTTAGGAGAAAGTTTTAATTGCTTTTCTATCCACACAAAACATTTTATAAATTAATCTGTTTTTCCTGTAGTAATTCCCTATCCCACCTGTCACCCCTATACTCTTCCAATTTCTCAGCTCCTAACTTCTACTTTTTCTGTAAGAGTCATCTCATGAATCAGCCTTCTCGGGAAGGTTTTGCACTCTAGGTTCTTGGTCTAGGAGAATTTAACCAGTCTAGGTTAACTGCTCTCTCTGGTTCCCCATAGCTGTCTATGCAGGCCCCATAGGAGCTTCATCCCATATAGTTATACCAGTTTCTCTCCATTCCGGCTGCTGTCATTTGCCATACTTCTTATATACACTTTTGCAATGAGACCAGCCTTCTCATCATTCTCTAGGACTCAAGCAGTCATTTTAATATCCACCGAGACAATCCATTCTACTACAAGACACTTTTCCTCCACTTACCCTCAGTTATATACTCCTGCAAATTATAGAACATTTCTTCACCAGAAACCTGATCTCTAACGACAGAGTTCCTATGAGTTCATTCCTGAGATCCCTTATCTCTGGCTATATCATCCCTTAAGTGATATTATAAATTCTCATATATGTGCCAGATAAAAATTAGCACATTTATATGTCTAACCCAAACATCCTTTTTTTTGGCTCACCAAACTGCAACATTTGCATCTCAATTTAGACAGCATATAACATCTCATAGTTATCTAGGTCAAAACTGAACATTTGAACTTCCCCTAAATCTGTTCTTCCTGTAAACTCCCACATCTTCCAAATGGCACTGTAACTCACCCGGTTATTCAATCCACACACTCGAGAGTTATTTTTGATAACTATCTATCTTTAACCGTTCTTATCCAATCTTTCACCAAGCTCCACGACTCTATCTTCAAAATAGATCTAAAATCCAACTTTTGCACATCATTTAAACTGTTACCACCCTGGTCTAAGGAAGTATCACCTCATCCTTGGATTTTTACAGTAGCTTCAGATCTGGTCCTTAAGGCTTCCCTCTTTCATTCTGTCCAAGAGGTAATTTTCACATAAAGTTAAGATTCTCTTATTCTCCCCACCCTGAAACCCTACCTCACCATACTTGCTTAAAGCCTCTCCATGGCTTCCTACAATTGAAGAAATTAAAGTCAAGCAGTTTTAACTGCCCTCAAGTCCCTAATGTCTCATCTGGCCCTGCCTTTCTCTACAACTTCATTTTGAACCCATTTCCCAGGCTTACTATGTTCCAGCCCTCAGGATTCTCTTCCTTTGAAAGAACCATTTGCATCCATGCCTTTAGGCATCAATTTATAGTAAGTAGTTCATTTCTCCTTCTAATTTCTTTCTTTTTTTTTTTTTTGAATGCTCTGTCTCTTCTTTATACTTTAGGTTTTGGCTAAAATATTATTTCCTTAGTGAGGTCCTTCCTAAAACTATCCAAAATAAGTTCTCCCCCATAATTCCATTATTTTTCCCTCTTTATAATCTTAAAATATGAATTACTTTTTTATTTGTTTATTTAATGCTTATTCTTTTTATTAGTTGAAAACACTGTGCAGGCATTTACTGCATGCATTTATCATCCCATGGCCCAGTACCTGGCCCATTGTGAATACATAAATGAATAAATCTGGAGGAAAGGTACAAGTGGTATGTTTAAGCATTATATTCTTTGTTTTTCATAAAAAAATAGGAAGAAATTCACTTGCTAAAGTTTTGCTGTATGTGTGTTACATAGTTTTCATTAAATATTTAATTTGAGATAATATAGACTCACATGAATTTGTAAGAAATAATATAGAAGTATCTCATTGTGCCCTTTCCTCAGTCCCCCACCCATGGCAATAGTTTTCAAAGCTATAGCACAGTATCACAAACATGATGCTGATACTTATACAGTCAAGATATCTTTATCACTATAAGATCCTTCATATTGCCCTCTTACAGCCATGCCTATTTGATTTGTACAGGAGTGTGATTGCTGGTTTGTAAAGACCATATTCTTTGTTTTGAAAGGAACTGGTAAACTGCTTTCTAAGGGGTTATACCATTTTTCCATTCCCACTGTCAAAGTAAGAGTGATCTACTTTATCCAAACTGTGGGCCAACATTTGGTGTTGTCACTGCATTTTTTTTTAAGCCCTTCTGATAGAAGCACAGTGAAAACTCATTATGGTTTTAATTTACATTTGCCTAATGGTTAATCATATGTGCGTCTTTTCATATGCTTATTGTCACATGTATATCCTCTTAGGTGAAACATCTCTTCATATATTTTGGCAATTTTCTAATTGGACTTTTTTGTTGTTGTTGTTGAGATTTGAGTGTTCTTTATATATTCTATATACTAGTCCTTTGCTGGAAATGTGTTTGTAGATATTTGCCCCCACTCTATAGCTTGTTTTTTTTTATATCTTCTTAACAATGTCTTTTGCAGAGCAAAAGTTATCAATTTTTCATTTATGGATCACACTTTTGGTGGCAAATCTAATAACTCTCTGCCTAGCCCTAGATCCCAAAGTTTGTCTTCTTCGTTTTCTAAAAGTTTTGCTGATTTACATTTAAGTCCATGATTCCTTTTGAGTTATTTTTGTATAAGGTTTGAGACATATGTTGAGGTTCATTTTTTTGCTTATTGTTGTCCAGTTGCTCCAACACTATATGTTGGAATAGCTATCTTTCTTCCATCGAATTGCATTGCACCTGTATAAAAAATTAGTTGGGCATGTAAGTGTGGGTATATTTCTGAGTTCTCTATTCTCTTCTATTGATATATTTATCTATTCCTCTGCTAAGACCACAGTCTTTATTACTGTAGCTATGTAATAATTCTTGAAATCAGGAACACAAATTTCTCTCACTTTATTCCTCTTTTCAAAACTATTTTAGCTGTTCTAGTTTCTTTGCATTTCCATATAAATTTTAGCATAACCTTGTCTATATATACAAAAATATTGCTTGGATTTTAATAGAAAGTGCATTGAACATGAATATTAATTTGAGAAGACTGAATCTTTACCATGTTGAATCTTCCATTCCATGCACATGACATACCTCTCCTTTAACTTAGATCTTCTCTGATTTCTTCCATCATTGCTACACTGTTTTTAGCATTAAAAGCTATACTTTTTAGGTTATTATATTATCTTTTTTTTACAAATCTTATTTATTTACACCTAAGTATTTTTTTTTTTCATTTTTTTAATGATTAGAAATGGTATTGCATTTTAAATTTGGTGTCTGGTGTCCATTGTTAACATATCAAAATACAATTGATTTTTATATTTATCTTGTATTCTGTGACCTTGCTGAACTCTGAACATTCTGGGAGCTCTTCTCTTTTCTTTTTGATCATTTGGGATTTTCTATATAGACAATGATATCATTAGATAAAGTAGACTTCAGAGAAGTAAAAATTACCAGAGATTCTATATTACCAGGGACAATATATAATGATAAAAGGATCAATCATCAAGAACACAAGCAAATTGGACTGTTAAAATTCTGCTTTAGCCATCAAACATAATTTAGAAAACTCAAAAGGAGATGCAAAGCATATTGTATTTATACATATTTTGCTTAACACATTTTTTCTTCTTTCCTAATATACCAAGTTTCCTTCTTTTATCATTTCCTTTTTCTTTAGAATACTTCCTTTAGCTATTCTTTTAACGTATGTCTGCTTGAAACAAATTCTGTTCGTTTTTCTTCATCTGAGAATGTCTTGATTTCATGATTCTAAGTTGATAGTTTTGTTCTTTCAGTACCTGAGAAATTCTGTTCTATTTTCTTCTGCTTCCATGGTTTCTGATGACAAATCCACTGTTATTTAAATTGTTTTCCCCCTCTAATTTAAGTATCATCTTTTTCTAGCTCCTTTCAAACATTTTCTTTGTCTTTGGTTTTCAGGATTTTAATTATGTCTTAGAGTCAGTTTCTTTGGATTTACCCTGTTTGGAGTTCACTCAACTTCTTGAATCTGTAGGTTTATGTCTCCTGTGTATTTGGGGAATTTTTAGCCATTATTTCTTTGAGAAGCACTTTTTCAGTCCTCAGTTTTTCCTTTTTCCTTCTGAGACTGCAATGACATGAACATTGGATCTGTTGTTATAATTTCAGCAGGTCATTGTTTTTCCTATGGTATTTGGCTGCAGTTGAGCAGTTACTGTCTAAAAGTGTTCTGTTTTTCTAGGATTCCCCTTTCCTAATACTTTGGTTAGAGACAGAAGAATTTTTTTTTGGAGGGGGGGGCTTTTTTTGGGCTGTATCCATTGGTGTTTTCTGATTGCCAGCTTTTTCTGGGAAGTCCAAGCAATGCATCGCTGAATTGTTGTTTGAGTCCCAAGGTCCCTAGCCAGTCTGTTTTCTTTTCTCTTTTGTTTATTTTATATACAACATCTAGGTTTTTTGTTACAATTGGTGGAAAAATAGGGAAAAGTGTGTCTGCTTCCCAAAATAAGAAAGTCTTGAACTTCATATTTTTATTAGTCACTTCCAGGGGCAACCATTTCAAAGTTAGAAAAATGGATAACAACATGACAAAAGTATTAAGATTTTAAAATATTAAATCAGTAATATAGTGTTTGTTTTTGAGTAGCCATGGAGAAAAAAAATGCAAGCTTCCTGAAGAAGCTTACAATTGAATTAGGGGAACTAAATAACCATAATACAAGGAAGATATGCTAAGTGACATAAAAGTGGAAAAAGCACAACTCTATGAGGATTGATAAGAGGGTACAAAATATTTGGTTTAAAGGATGCATTGAATATGAGGAAGATCTTTATGAAGGAGTTTATGAATCAAGTTAACTTTTGAGAGAATATGTTTTATAAAGATAATTTTAATAGAGGATATTGTAGACAGAAGTAATGGCATGAAATTTAATGTGAAACCAGGAAGAATATATTGGGGAATGATGAGTCCTCTGGTCTGACTGGATTACGTGGTGAATATAAGAAAACAGGGTAGATACAGGTCAGTACTAGAGAGTTAGTTTCTATCAAATGGGAAGAAAGTTAAATGCTAAGTTGAGGACTTTTCCCATTATTTAGTAGGCAGTATGATGCAGATTGGTTATAAGGCCACAGTGGTATCCTTAGGAACATTTATCGAGTAGCCTGTTGATATGTGTCTGGAGGTAGGGGCAACAAGGAAACAGTGGGTTTCGGGGACCAGTTGGGATGTTACTAGGATAGTTTAACCCCCTGAAATGATCTGAATGGTGGTATTGGGAATGTATTGGTATTGCAAAAGGACAACATGTAAGAGATTTTGTGAAGGAGAATTTGAGAACCTGATAAATAGTTACGGAAGGCAAGCCCAGATATCGTTAGGTTGAAATTTTGGACTGAACCCCAAAGTAAACACCCTAGCAGGAGCAAACTTGAAGTCATCTCTTATGGTTCTATATGAAACTTAAAAAAATAGGATGAGGAATATCTCAATTTATGTTAAGCAAACAAATAAAACTTGGACACAATATTTGGCAAGTGTGTGGTAAAGATCATTCTGGAGAACTTCTAGTCCAAAAAATCAGGAGAGACTCTTTTTTTTGCCAGGCCTTAACTTAACTATCTGTGCTTTAATGTTTTTTTTGTTTTTGTTTTTGGTTGGTTGGTTTGTTGCTTTTTACTTAGTAAATGAATTAAAATATAGGACTCCAAGAAATAGATAGAATTCAGAAGGCATTTTCAACAGAATATTTTTAGTTTCTACCCTAATTTATAACTGACATTTCCTGCCAGTAAGGTCCCTTTCCTTAAAATAGTCTCTATATCAATACTAGTGGAAAACTTTTAGTGTTTTATTTATTTTTATATACTAGAGGAAACCAAAACCAAGATGAGCTGTCTCAAAGTTCTCATAGGTTATAGTTTAGTTCAAGTAACATAAAAAGAGTGCCTTTACAAACCCAACAATCAGTGAAGTCATAGATCAAGCTCTCTTGTAAGTGGGTCCCATCTCTGAGATGTGTTTTGTATTTTTGGTGTGGGAGGAAATTTTGAGGATGTTAGCAACAATCTTACCATCTTCTCTACATGCCTTCTGTACTGTACTCATGTCCTTTTTGTGGTAGTTAGATTCAGTTGTCAACTTGGCCAGGTGAGCTTACCTAGTTTTGTTGCTACGGACATGAGCCAATGGTATGTGAACCTCATCTGTTGCTGATTTACATCTGCAGTCAGCTAGGAGGCGTGCCTGCTGCAATGAAGGACGTTTGACTTAATTGGCTGATACTTAAATGAGAGACCACAAAGTAGCACAGCCTGAGCAGCTCAGCATTCCTCATCTCAGCACTCACAGCTCAGCCCAGGCCTTTGGAGATGCAGAAACAAGTCACCCCAGGGAAAGTTGTTGGAACCCAGGGGTCTGGAGACAAGACCAGCAGAGACCATCCTGTGCCTTCCATGTAAGAAAGAACCTCAGTGGAAAGTTAGCTGCCTTTTCTCTGAAGAATTAACAAAATAAATCCCCTTTTATTAAAAGCCAATCTGTCTCTGATGTGTTGCATTCCGGCAGCTAGCAAACTAGAACACTTTTTATTTTCTTTTTCATTCTGTACCATGCCTGACTTCCTGATATTGCCAAGTTCTCCTACAGAGTCTGCTTAACTACATTACCATTCTGAGGATCTCAGTTCTAGCTGCACCATTCTCTTTCCACATTAGAATTACTGAATCAAAATCTCCAGGGGTGAAAAGCCAAGATGTTTGTTTGGAAAAAGAAAACAAACACCCCTCTCTATAAGTGATTCCAAAGCACAGCCAGAATTAAGAATAATTGGAATGAAGAACTATTGGTCATAAGTTTACTGCAGTTTGAATCTTTTCTGCATGATGTGGGCAAGTTTCTTAACTCGCTAGGTATGATAATAACTATCTCTCAGGTAATTTTTTTTCTCTCCCAGATAATTTTTACTGAATGTTTACTGTGTCCAAAATATGCTAAAGACCATATATGGATTATCATATTTCATTCTTACAATACTGTTCCAAGGTAGATATTGTTAAACCCATTTTACAGCTAAAGACACAGACTTATTGAATTGAACAAGGTTAATAAGAGACCCAAGGTTACACATTTAGTGATTGATGGGACCAGGATACAAACCTAGGTAGTCTAAGTATCTATCATGATACCTGATGTATGGTAAACAGTCAAATGGAATAACCATCAAGCAGCATCATATTCTCATCATCCTTATTATCATACGCCTAAAAAATTCACATCAAATGCTGTTCCTCTCCTGGAGCTAGAAATAGTGTATGAATCACACCCTTCTCCAGGTATTCAAAAGGGAAGATGTTGCCAAGTGCATGATAGAAAATTTACTCATAGAAAGTTGAATAGCTTATGCACTGCTATGCAAGTTTACATAATCCCATTCCATAGACTAGACATTTAATATGGAAGCCAAGAAAAACTAGGTTCTTCTCCCAAGAGGAAACCCCAGATCAGTTTCATGAGAGCTACTGGTAATCTTTGCTATTGCCAGAATGAGATTGCAGTAATGAGGAATCCTCCTTCTATAACAAGGGAAAACAGAGGAAGTTCTGGGGTGGTTTATCATCTCCCTCTTACACAGATATTTTGGAGATTTGAACAGATAGTAAATACTAAACAGAATGCTTGTGGGATTTGCTTCATGGGCCAGTTCTTTCTGTTACCAAGTAAACTTTAACCTTGAAATTTTGCTCTTTGGGTTTTTCCCTTAGATGTTGATTTTTTTAATGCTAATTATTAATTGTTCAAGTTAGATGGTAGACTTTAAAAAATATATATGATGATAGAAAGTTTCCTTGCTTTAGAGTTACATTTTGCCATTTTTCCCTATCAAATTCATCAATGTGGAGCTTTTTACATTTTGTGGTAAGTATACAACATAGAAGAAATAACCTTCCCTGGTGCCATTAATCTCAATGCATAGAAAAATAAATATCATAAAGCATAACTATGACATAGTCACCTGTCATGTTGCAGTAAACTTTCAAAGGCCCCAAAGGTCCACTGCCATCAGGATCTATCCAGTAGTAATTTGATGTCTGGCCTAGGTGTTTGTAAGCTTCACAGGAAGGCTCATAGATAGCTGAAACAAAATATCTTACATGAGTACAGCACAAAACAAATGACTCCCCAGTTAAATGCCCCAGTGACATATGAAATACTGGCAAACTACTACTTAGGAGTATATTCTTATGTTATAATGAGTCTCTTTTTTTCTCTATATTGAAATTCATGACTTGGTTCTTTTTCTACAAGCATTTTTGAATGAACAAATTTCCTGGAATGGATTTATAGCTGGGGAAAAGACTAAAACAATCAATACATTGTTAAACAAATGCAATGCTTGTTTCACTGGGGTTCATGCTCATTGAAAAAATATTTAATTTATAGCGATTTCTAACTATCATCCCTTTAGAAAGGCTATAAATATTGGCTTTTTTGTTGGGCTATCAAACAAATTCTAAGAGATCAGAGAAAAATCTCTCAGACACACACACACACACACACACACACACACACAAACGAGGCACACTTTTTTGCCTAGTATGCATTTCTAACAAATAGCATGTGACTTCTAATTTTCCTTTAACGCTGGAAAAAAGAGAGGAAAGAAAATCCCCCTGACACATTTTATTTGTTACAGATACTTTAATTACATCAAATCTAGTTTGTGCAGAAAACTGATATTCATGTAACTAGATTATAGGTTCTTTTTCATTGTTTTCCTTCTTGTACCTGTGCTGAGCCTGGCTTTTCGTTTTTTCAGAGTCTATATCCTGCTTTCAGAAGTACAAAGTAGACATTTACATATCTCCTTTGTAGCTAGAACTCCTAAAATACTATTGAGAAAACTTTTAAAATAGCTTCTGACTGGCATTCATGAAAAATATGAAAGATCTCTTTGCAAAACTAAGAAATACTTCTGGAAAAAATGTGTCTATCTGATACACAAGTATTAAGGTCTTTTGGCAAAAGTGCGCTTGAGTCATGATACTCCTAGAATCTGTGTGTGTTAAATTATTTAGTAGGGGCACTGATTCTGCACCTCCCTTTTGTACCTTTTTTCTAACAAGTTTTCTGTGCCTTCTTTGGGCTTGCCATGGCTTCCTCACTCCAAGAATATTAGACATTCAATTATGTTTCATTTTACGAACAATACTAGGCTAAAACAATTCTAAAGTCTTTCATTTACTCAATCTTTCCTCCCTTCTCTCTCCCTTGCTTCCTTACTTGCTTGCTTCTTACTTTCTTTCCTTCTTTCTCTCCCTCTTTTCCTTCCTTCTGCAAATAGTTGAGTACCTATGAATAGACAGATACTACTGAGTACCAGTGAACAAGGCAGATAAAAGTAGATTTGGAACAGTATATTCACTAGCTATTTTGGTATAAAGTGCTAGAAGGGAATGTGGTTAGAAAGATAAGCAGAGCCCATACACATTTTGCCCCAGTGTAATTATTAATATGTTTACTTTCAATCTCCCAAGTGCCCTGATTTACATAATAAACTATATGGTTGCTCTAATTTTGAATTCCATTCCAAGTATAATATTGAAATACAGGCAGTGAGGAAACATTTAATCTTTAAGAAGGAATATATTATTCATAATCAGATTTAGGTTTTAGAAAGAAAACTCTTCATAGCCAAATTACAGATTTTAGGGAGTGTTCACCAGGCAGACAGCATTTAATTTGTTATGGCTATATGTGAATTGAAAGATGACTGGTGCTTGAACCAAAGCATTACCTGTAAGAAAGTAGATGGAATTGTGTTTAAATTGCTGTGCTGGTTTGAAACTATTATGTACCCCAGAAAAGCCATGTTTTGATTCTGATCCAATCTGTGGGGCCAGACCTATTATCTAGGGTGGGAAACTTTGATTGGATTGTTTCCATGGAGATGTGATACACCCAGTTGTTGGTGACCTTTTGATTAGATGGAGATGTGATTCCAACCACTCAAGGTGGGTCTTGATTAGTTTACTAGAGTCTTTTAAAAGGGGACACATTTGGGGGAAATCTCAGAGGCGGATGCTTGGAGAACAGTTGCTTCAGAGTGGACAGAGACACAGATGTTTGGAGATACTTGGAGTACCATCAGAGAGAGCAGATGCCTAGGAACAAGCAGAGCCCAGCAGATGTCCCCATAGGCCTTCCCATGAGATGCTAAGCAAGCCAGAACCCAGACTTGTATCCCAGAGGAGCTAAGCGAAGGCCAACAGATGCTTAGAGAGGAAATCATTGGCATGAGAAACTGGAAGCAATGGAACTAGGAACAAGAACCAGCTATGCCAGACACATGCCTTTGCATGTGACAGACATTAGCCTTTCTTGACTCAAGGTACCATTTTATGGATGCCTTAGTTTGAACATTTTTCTGGCCTTAGAAATGTAAACTAATAAATAATAAATGCCTTTTATAAAAGGGTTCCATTTCTGGTATATTGCATTCCAGCAGCTTTAGTAAACCAAAAACAGGTGCTTTAGGCCAGTTAATAGGACTTCCAAGTCCTGTAACCAACTGGTTACAGATGTTAGGGCATTAAGAATGAGCTAAGCTCAGAATCTCTGAAAATAAAATAACTGACTGATTAATTTTAACCTCCCTATAGAATATTATGATTTTGGTGTACAGTTCAAAATCATACAGGATCTCATGTTCAAGCGCTAAGGTCTTCCTCTTAGTCTGTACAACCAATCTGCCATTCATGTCTCATCTTTCTCTTCTAATATTTAATAATCATTTGCTTTTCCCTGTATCAATATCCCAGTCATTTTCCTTATCATCTAGTATTTGGTCTGCAACAGCAGCCCCATAAATTGGTTGTCCTACACAAATTTCTCTCAAATTTTTCTTTACATCCACCAAAGTATGTTTTTTTTTTAACCTGGTGTGTTCTAGTCTGCCAAAGCTGCCAGAATGCAACACACCAGAGATGGATTGGCTTTTAATAAAAGGGGATTTATTTAGTTAAAAAAATGTAGTTCTTGAGAGGAAAGGCAGCTAACTTTCATCTGGGGTTCTCTCTAACATGGAAAGGCACAAGGCAATCTCTGCTGGCCTTTTCTCCAGGCTTCCAGGTTCCAACAGCTTTCCCCAGGATGATTCTTTTCTGTACTTCCAAAGGCCTGGTCTGAGCTGGGAGTGCCGAGATGAGGTATGCTGAGCTGCTAGGGCTGTGCTGCGTTGAGCTCTCTCATCTAAGCTTCCCATGAATTAAATTAAACATCATTTATTGAGGAAGGCACTCTCCTTAGGGACTGTAGATGTAATCAGTCCCAGATGAGTTTCACAAGCTAATGATTCAAATCCACAGCATCAGAACTAGGTACCATCACCAGACCAAGTTGACACCTGAACCTAACTACCACATGGTGTTAGTCTAGTCTTAAAATAATACTTTCCTTGTGTGTTAGTTAGATTCAGTTGTCGACTTGGCCAGGTGAGCATACCTAGTTTTGTTGCTGCGGACATAAGCCAATGGTACGTGAACCGCATCTGTTGCTAATTACATCTGCAGTCAGCTAGGAGGCGTGTCTGCTGCAATGAGTGATGTTTGACTTAATTGGCTGGTGCTTAAATGAGAGAACGCAACATAGTACAGCCTGAGCAGCTTGGCATTCCTCATCTCAGCACTCACAGCTCAGCCCAGGCCTTTGGAGATGCAGAAAGGAATCACCCTGGGGAAAGTTGTTGGAACCCAGGGGCCTGGAGAGAAGACCAGCGGAGACCATCCTGTGCCTTCCACGTAAGAAAGAGCCTCAGTAGAAAGTTAGCTGCCTTTCCTCTGAAGAACTAACAAAATAAATCCCCTTTTATTAAAAGTCAATCCATCTCTGGTGTGTTGCATTCTGGCAGCTAGCAAACTAGAACACCTTGTGTTTAAAAATTTGTGATATCTATGATTTTCAATTACAGATCATAATAGTCCTAACAGGTATTTATTGGCTTTAGCAGCCAAACAGACTTGGGTTAAAATTCTAACTCCACAAAGTATTACTTATATAACATGGGCAAAATTACACATAAGTCATTTAGCTTTGACAGGAGAATAGGCATAATGCATATGGCAGGGGTGTAATGAGAATTGAGAAAACAATTCACATCAACTTCTAAACACAGTTTCTGGCCCATGGTAAACATTTAATAGGTGATATTTTATTAATACAATAATTGCTATTAGATCTCACTCTACTTCCTTCTTTTTTAATAACTTTTTAAAGGAAACCCCTCTAATCAATATGTTTTCTTGTACAGTCCATGACATTCATTGTCTATTTCATGTACTATAATACTTGATTATATTAAATTTATAAGCTGATTGATGTTAATTATATTTCATATATGAAAATTTTGAAAATTTGAAATCTTCCTAACAAGATTGTGAATCATTTTGAAGGCAGGATCTGTAAAATGTGCATTCTTTTTTTTACTCCATTTAACTTAACATGGCAGATGCTTAAGAAAAGCTGCCTGAATTTAATTAAAACTTACCTCTTCTTTGCACTATTTTGATTTTGATAAATGATTCATTGGCTAGCCTGAGAAGCATATGTACATTAAAGCATGGTTGGATGATAAAAATTTTAGGCATTTTAGTCGGGGGTATAGACCTTAACCAAACCAATTGGCTAAAAGTCGATGTTTAAGGCATGTGAATGAGGGAAATTTTGTTAAGCAAGAGGCTCTTTTCCTTTTCTTCAAAGTATGATAATTATTCTGCTTGTCTTTAATCTACTGCAGGACTACTAGCTTCTTTGCCTCATTGACACAAATTTAAACCATTTCCATTTAAACTCTAGCATGTGTGAAAATAACCATGCGAGCTTATTTAAAAAGGGATTCCTGGGCCTTATCTCCAAACATTCTAATTCATTAGAGAATTTGCAGTTCTAACAAGCTCCTACATAATGTTGATACTACTTGTTCTCACACTGCATTTTAAATATAGATCTACTCTTAAAAAAAAAAAGCACCTAAAAATGGTGGACTATTCCTTTTTTTAATTCATCCTTATCTCCAGATATTGGGGGCTGACTCGTCTTGTGCTTCTTCTCTCTTCTCTCTTCACTCACTCCCTTGCTGCTCCATCCAGTATCATGGCTTTTCCTATAAGCACTCTCAAATGATTATGTTTAGCTCAGACTTCTACCTCAAATTACTCACTTGTATGTCTTCCACTTCCCTAGACAACATCTTAATTGGGATATCTAAAAAGCATCTCAGTGTGTCCCAAACTGTGAGCCCATGCTCTTTGCTTCCTCACACTTGCTTCTTTTAACCTTCTTCATCTCAGTTGCTGGCAGTTCCATCCTTCCTTGGCATTATCTCTGATTCTTCTCTTTCTCTCACATTTTATGTTCAATCCATCAGGAAAACCTTTGGGCATTATTTTCATAACCAGACCACTTCTCACTTTCTCTTACTCAAAAGTGGTCTAAGCACCATCTCTCACTTGGATGATTGCAAGGGCTTCTTATCTGGTCTCCCTGCTTCCACTTGTCCTTCTTGCAACAGACTCTCAACCCAGTAGTCATAGGGATTATTTAAAAATATTTTTCAGTTCCTATCCATTCCCTGCTCAAACCTACCCCAGCGTAATCTTATCCCATTCAGAGTAAAAGCCAAGACAAAGTCTATAAGATATTACTAGAATTTGGACTCCTTGCCAGATACTCTGACTTCATCTGCTACCCTCCTCCCTTGGTCACTGTCTTCCAGCTGCATGCCCCCTTGTTGCACCTCAAATACGCCAGGTACATTTGGACTTATCACAGGGCCTTGGAACTTTCTTTCTGCCTGGATATTGCTCCAGATAGCAAGACATGAGTCTTGCTTCCTTGCATCCTTTACATCTACGCAAATGTCACCTTCTCAGGGAAGACTTCTTTAACTACCTTACTGAAAGTTCCAACTTGCTGCCCTGTCACCCCACACTCCCTAACTCCCCTCATCTTTAAAAATTTTCTTCATAGCTATTATCACCATCTGACAAACTGTATATTTTTACTTGTTTATTGTTAATCCTTCTCAAAACATGTGGACAAGAGTGTTGGTCCATTTTATTTGCAGCTATATTACTAGCACGTAGGAATGCCTGGCACAAGGTACCAGTATTTCTTGAGTTTTTTTAAAATTATTGCCCCTTACCGTCCCTCTTTTTAGACATTTTTTCTCCTAATTAAACATCTCCCATGAAAATTTAATACAATAGATATCTTGTGTATTGTTTTCTGTTCTGTATTTATATCTGTGCTCCCCCAAGAACTGTTTTCTCCTTTGGGGGATGATATCACTCCTGCTGAAAATATCTGATGTAGATGTTTGACATATATGTGTTGAATAGTCCCTTCTACATGGAGTGGGCTCCAGAGACGGAATCTGATTGGTTAGCAGGTCTGGGCTTTCTTGCTGGAAGCGAGAAGCTCAGACCGAAAGGAGTCAATGCCACATGAGCGATGAGAAAAGCATGAAGAGAAATGGGAACAGACGATCCAGTTGGCAATTCCAGAGACAGAAGGAAGAAAAGTAGATCACTCAAAGGCAACACAGTAAAAGTTTAAATAAAATAAGTTTAGAATGCTGCCATACTTCAGTGAAAACAATAAAAATGGAATGAGTTGAAAAGCTTTAAATAAAAGTACAATGTCAAAACTAAATATGTGTGCATGAATGCATGGAAAAATGTTTGGAAAGATATACACCAAAACAGGATAGTAGTTATCTTTGAATAGTAAGATTATGGGTGATTTAAAATTTTTCACAATGCTTTTTGTGTTTTTCAGATTATTTTACAATACGTACATATTTTATCCTTTAGAATATAATTCTGATAAATGTATCTGAAACAAAGTTCACTGAATCAAATGGCAAGGACAGCTGTGATATAGTGAAATTGGATTCATTATATAGTCTGAACAAGCAATTAAGAGATTTTAGTTCAAATCTTCTTTTTGACATTTACTACTTAGAAACCACCCTTAAGCTTTCATTTCTCAGCTGTGAAATGAGGATGATAATGCCTCCTTAACTGAGTTACTGTGAAGATTAAATGAAATCACACACTTTGTAAAACATAAAAGGCACTGAGTATGCTTACATTTTGATGCAAAGAATGGGTTAACCAAAATATATATATTGCCATGTATTCAGTCAGAAAACTCAGTATCCAATGGGGTCCTAGATGGGTTGCACCATTTATGCCCATCATGAGATGATAGAAAATGAGGGGCTAAGACAGCAGAGATGCTGCAGGAAGAGAAGAGCTTGAGCCATTTTCAAAAATGGAAAGTTCACTAGTAGACTCATGAAGAACAGATAGGTAATTGGACTAATGGTCCAACTGGACTAATAAATAAATGGACCAAGTCCATTTTATTATGTTTATTTATGATTTATTAATAAAGTAAAGGTAATTTTTCTCTGTTCCAACTCCTAGTCCCAAATAAAAGGTTCACATTATTCACATTCATAATACATATTAGTTGTTTAGAAATATTACTACCAAATACATTAGTTTTAATGTCATAGCATATAAAAACTCATAAAGAAAGTAATTCTAAATATCGTTTCCACTTGAATAAAGCAATGAATGCTGTTTCCCTGACACACACTAAGTAAAATGGAAAATCATAAAGTATCATTGCATCAGATTTCTATTGCTGCTTTAACAAATAAACGCAAACCTGGTGGCTTAAAACAACATAATTTTATCTTAAAATTTTGGAGGTCAGAAGTCTGAAGTGGGACTTAGTGGGTTAAAAGTTGAAATTGGACTATGGTTCTTCTAGATGACCTGGAGGCCAATCCATTTTCCTGCCTTTTACAGCTCCTGGAGGCTACCCACATTCCTTGGTTTATGGCCCCAATCCTTTTCAAAGCCAGCAATGGCTGGTTGAGTCTTTCTCAGACTACAACACTCTGCTTCTCTGCCTTCATCATGATGTCTCCTTCTATGACCCTTTGAAGGACCCCACAGAAAATCCTGGATGATATCCCCAATTCAAGGTTCTTATTCACATTTGCAAAGTCCTTTAGCCAGGAAAGGGAACATTCACAGGTTCCAGGGATTAGGACACAGTCAGCTTTGGGGAAGATAGGGTGCTTTAATTATTTTGTCTACTACAATTCTGTAGAAAGTATACGATTATTCTATTTAAAGAATGAAGTACTGTGATGGATAATTGTATGGGTCAACTTGGCTAGGTCATGGTGTCCAGTTATTTGGCCTAGCTGTTGCTGTGGAGATATTTCCTAAATGGGGTTAGCATTTACAATCAGTTGACTTTAAATAAAGGAGATTACCTACATAATATCTGAGGACCTCATCAGTTGGAGGTTTGAAGAGCAAGAACTGTGGGTTCCAGGGATCAGAAGAATTACTGTCTCAAGACTCAAATATCAACTCTTACCAGAATTTCCATTCTGCCAGCTTCCCCTAAGGAATTTAGACTGAAGACTTTGACATTATCCTGACCAGAATTTCCAGCCTGAAGGCCAGCCCTACAACATTCCAATTTTTGTTGATTCTGTTTCTCTGTAGAACTCTAATACTAATGTACTATATGCCCAACATTGTTAAGAAAAGAAGTATTAAGAAGAATAATGAAAAATGGAGGAACGAAGTCAATTTTTCTTACTGAGTTTTAAGGGTCCACATGGCCTTGAAGGCTACAACCAGCAGTAGAACACCGAACAACACTTGCAGCCCCCAACCACCCAACACCAACTAAAGATAACCAACGAGAAATGCCATTAGTGCCTCTGTTCTCTTCTTACAAGAAAACATAGCATGCAGCCTCTGAGGAATTGACAATTAATTGGCAGAGTAAGAAAAAGAAAAAGCTTAAGAACAAGGGGGAGCAACAGGCTTAATGTGCTAAGGAATAAACTGCAAGTTAAGGAAAGGTTAGGGATAGGGGATAGATAAAAAGGAAGGGCTATTCCATGGTGAAGGAGTCTATTAAGAGTGTTAAATGCTGCAGAACACAAGAACGGAAGGAAGGTACAGAAATGGCAATATATTTTGTGAGCAATTCAGGTGACTTTTGAAATATTTCATGGTGGTGGTAAGAGTAGGGACTTGATAATCTGGAAGGGAACTAGTTGGTGCAACTGGGTGGCAACCAATCTACTGTAGGAGTTTGAAAACATGAAAGGAAAAAATAGAATTAAATGATTGATAGAGTTGGTAGGTTTAAAAGAAGAGTTTTTGTTAAGATGTGCAAGACAGATTCATGGCTACTTTTTTAAAAAAAATTAGGCTTATTTCTGATTCTAAAAAGAATTTCTACTCATCAGAGGAATTTTGGAAACACATCAAAGAATAAAAAAAAGGAAAATAGAACTTCGTGTTTTTCTGCCCCTAGTAGTGAATTTTGGAGGGCTTGCATTTTCATTCTCTTTTTGTATGCCAGACCCTTCTGCCTACCTCTTTTCTGAATCCTCTTAAGGGGATAAGACATTGTTAATATAATTAGTCAGAACCAACTTACCCAATTTTTTTAGTGGTTGTCAAGGCCATGATACCCCTTCCCTTTCTCTAGGCTACCACTAAAGTAAGCCCTAAATGCTGAAGGTCAATTTTAGACTCTTGAGAGAATACCAAACTTGTTGTTGGTACATCTTCACCAACACTGGGTACATTCTGACTTAAAACAAAACAACAAGAAAAGTATTACCCTAATTCATAGGTAAAGATATAAAAAAGGCTTTTATTATTTTATTTGTATTTATTTGATTAATAATTGGAAAATTTATTTTAAAATATATTTTGGAGTATTATCTTTTGCAGGGTATGTAGTTAAGATTTTTGCCAGTTTGTCAGCATTTTTATTTTTACTTTAAATGGTTATTCATATATCAATATTCAAAGCTGCTTTGTGTCATATTCGTCTTTCTTTTATTTTGCCTAATAGCCTTGAATATGTAGTGTTTGATGTACAAAAATCTTATTTTACATTATGAAATGTATGAACATTTTCCCTTTATAAAATTGCTTTCACAGCTCTTAAGCTGTGCCATTTAGTGATTTGACTGTAAAAGCCCTTGAAAACCATGCTGATAATGTTTTGGTAATGTATTTTGGTGATGATAGCAAAACATTGTGAATGTTAATTAACAGCACTGCAATATGTATCTGAATGTGATTAAAAGGAGAAATAATAGATGGTATATATGATAAAACAACAAAAGATTTTTTAAATCCATGGAGTTACACTACACAACAGTGAATCCTAAATTAAACCCTGGACATAGTTAATAGCCAAGTTATAAAAAATGTGCCATCATCAATTGTAACAAATGTTCCACACCGATGCAAGTTGTTAATAACAGGATGGTATATAGGAATCCTGAATTTTATGCATAATTATTCTGTAACACACAACTTCCTTAATAAAAGTTAAAAAAAAAAACTGCTGAGAAGTTTGTAATTACTCTATAACCAAAGGATAAAGAGTTTAAAATAACGTAGTAACATCATCAGTTTTGTATTTAAAACATATACCCTAGAAGCCATGTGGATACTAGGTTAGAAAAATTAAAATGAACTAAAAGACTGTTGCAAGGGGCCATAAGATATGACTAAATCATGTGGCAAATCCCTGGGAATAGAGAAGAAAGTATAGATCTGCGATTCTGATGTATGACTTCAATTTTCATATAAATATCAATGGTTCTTAAAGGACATGCAACCGCTAACTGACGGGCCGACCTCCTCTCACCTTTACTTCTGAGCTTTTCCCACTTTCTGATAGGTAATGTGGAGGAGGACCCTCTGCCAAGTTCCTCTATTGTAATTTTGAAAGAGTAATATCTTCCTGACAATAGAGTTACTTTGGCTCGTTATGTGCAAGGTTGTAAGCTGGGTTCTCTAGGAAATGTAGAACAGCAGCTCTTTGAGCTCTGTGGATGCTGATGAGATGAGGAAGACTCTCTATACCTCAGGCTTTGAGAGAAGCAATGAAGCATATGGAGTACATCTATCTTGTTATCATCTTGAAAAGTATGCAGCTCACCCCGAAGTGGCCAAGAAGGAAACATGTTAGAAAATTTATCACAAGTCAAAAATAAACACATACATGAAGGTTGACTTTGGAACTTAAGTAGCCTTTATTTACTTATTTATTTTGAATGCACAGAAGGGGAAAAGTTCACATCTAATGACTTGATACAAAATTGGAAAAAAGCATAACATAATTTTATAGTTCATGTGCTAATAAATGCTATAGCCTGATATTTTGGTCTTCAGTTTCTGATAAGAGGTGACAACATATTTACTAGAGACTTGCTTTGGGGACCTGATTATAGGATGTTAAAAAGGGAAATTAGCTTTCTGGAGACTCTGACCCTGAATTAATCAAATGACCTTGATATTTTCTCTTGTGAAAACTTCCTAATTCTAGGGCCATATAATTATTTTTAATTAGCACAGTGTAAGCTTGACAATACCGAGGCCCTTATTAACACTTGCATATTAACCTCATATGTTCTCTGTCATTTTATTTATTTATTTTTAAAGCTTGAATGCATACCCTGAGAAAAGTAAGTTATTTCCCATAGGAACTATTTTCTCATTATTGGCACATAGCAAATAATGGTGGTAGAAGGAGTATGTGCTTAAAACACATTCTGCATGTTAATATTATCATCACCATTTCACAGATATAATTTCTGTATGAGAGTTTATTCATTTTAGCCTCCTAATGGGTTCTTTCGACTGTCCATTCCCAAGTGAAAGAGGTAATTTAGGAGGGGGAAAAAAAAGCTTTTTTTAGTTTCCTGTTAAAAGAACAATAGCTTCTACTTCTCTTCCCTAATAAGACCTTCAAAAATTAAATGTTTTGAAATCAGAATAAAATCTCTTATTTCAGTTCCATTTTTTTCTTCCCCACCCTCATCACATTGGTGCCTTTTGTTTAGTCTTTCTCAAGTCCCTCTATTCTTTGCATTGTCTCCAAAGCACTGCTTTAAAGAAAATAATCATCATATGCTATAATTCTAGTTAGAAAACCAAAATTATGTGTATCTACATCATTATATCTATCATAGTCTTTGGTGATGTTAATACCTGTTCTCAGAATTCTTTGACCATCATGCCACAGAATGCCAGAATGTCCTGTATTTCATGACTAGCTCCAGACAAGCAATACTTAAGTTTTCCTCTTTATTACCTTCAGGTTATAGAAGATTATCAGGAAGGGGTGGAAAGCTACAATACCAAAAGGACATATTACAAATTCATACTTAAATTTTAAGAGGTCTCCGCATGGTGCTCAGCAATTCTGTTTATAACTTACTCAGATCTTATAGAAGTTGTCTGTCTCTTGTCCATCTACTTACTCCCCCATTTTCATCTCTAATGGTCTCACTCTCATTGTCTGTCATTTAATTATTGCTATATCTAATATTGAGTTAAGAATATTGATTCAAAAGATGTTACCCCTCCCTCAATATAACTCTAGATGAAGCAGATTCTTTCCCATTCCTGTGACTAATTAATTAGTACTAGGAGGAAGGCACAGAATTGAAGAGTACCAGTAAGGATAACTTAAGGAATAAAAAGAGATGGAAAATAATATATGGATCTGATAAACAAAATCCAGATGATAAAATGGTGGAGTCAAGAAACACTCTCAGTAATAACTTTGAATGTTAATGCATTAAACTTACCAATTAAAAGATAAAGAGGGACAGAATGGATTGAGAAGTATAATGCAGATATATGCTGCTTACAAGAGAATCATCTTAGACACAAGGATACAAATAGATTGAAAGTGAAAGGAAGGAAAAAGATGTTCCATGCAAGTTACAATGAAAAGAAAGCAGGAGTAGCTATACTAATATTGGACCAAATAGACTTCAAATTGTAAAGATATCATAAGAGACAAAGAAGGACACTATATATAAATAAAAGGGACAATTCACCAAGAAGAAATAACAATCATAAATGTTTATGCTCCCAATCAAGGAGCTCTAAAGTACATGAGACAAACATTGGCAAAACTGAAAGAAGCAAGAGATGCTTCAATAATAATAGTAGGAGACTTCAATATACCACTATCCTCTATAGATAGAACAACCAGATAGAGGATCAACAAGGAAATAGAGAAGTCAAACACCTTAATAAATTAACTAGATCTAACAGACATATATAGGTCATTATACCCCAAAACACTAGGATATACATTCATTTCCAAAAAAATGATGAAAAAAGGAACACTACCTTACACATTTTATGAAGCTAACATCACTTTAACACCAAAACCAGGTAAAGATGTTACAAGAAAGGAAAACTACAGGCCAATCTCCCTGATGAACATAGATGCCAAAACTCTCAACAAAATACTAGCAAAACAAATCCAATAATGCATTAACAGAATTATACACCATTACCAAGTGGGGCTTATACCAGGGAATGCAAGGATGGTTCAACAGAAGAAAATCAATTAATGTAATAGAGCAAATTAACAAATTGAAAGGAAAAAATCGCATGGTCATCTCAATTGATGCAGAAAAAACATTTGATAAAATTCAACATATTTTTCTGATAAAAACATTTCAGGAGATAGGAATCAAAGGAAACTTCCTCAATATAATAAAGGGCATATATGAAAAACCCAGTCAGCATCATACTCAATGGAGAGAGACTGAAAGCTTTCCCTCTAAGACTGGGAATGAGATAAGGATGCCCTCTGTCACCACTATTATTGTACATTGTATTAGGAGTTCTAGCTAGAGCAATCAGGCAGGACAAATAAATAAAAGGTATTTTAAGGTAAAAAAAAAATTGAGTGACTCAGATTCTAGCTTTGGGGAATTTACTATCTAATGTATGGGGCAGACATGTTAACAGATAAAATACATAATTTGCTGTGTTATAAAAGAGATATAAACAAAGTGCCCCAAGAATTGAGCTAATGAATTGGCTATCTTGGATTATATAGTACAGGGAAGCTTCATTTGGGAAGTCACTTTAGCCAAGTCTTAAAGGACGAACAGTTTCCCAGGAAGAGGAGGGGAGGGGGGACTTCTTGTCTTACTCCTCCTTTCTAACGTCATGTGACTCCACATCTGTTCTCAGATCATTCTTTCTTTCTTTTTTTTTTTTTCCAGATCATTCTTGATTCTTTTCCTTACTTTTTTCCCCACTGGTTTCAACTTTTCTGTCTATTAATCTACACTGGACTCCTTTTCCTTGGTGAAGTATTTGGGACAATGTAATTAAAAACAAAATTTCCTGCCAATGTAATGTAGAAAATCTTTCCTCAAAATGTAGAATAGTGAAACTTATTCAGTAAGCATTAAACCAGACCACAATGCACATCACAGGCAATCTGCTGAAGAGACTGCAAAGACAAAAAGAAATCCTACCTTTTTACATAGCCAGGTAGACACAATCCATGATACACATGTTTATCTTTATTCTAAGCAAGACATTACAACTTGGAGCGAAGTACCTAGGCTAGACTCTTACAGATACTGAGAGGCAGGATAACAGTCTCCTGGATATTCACATTTCAAAGAGACGGCCCCAAGGCTGCCAAGAAAGATATCCCTAGGATGCAAAACTGGCATGAGGCTTATTTACCTTTTAAAATGATTTATATACATCAAAAAGAGACACAGAAAGGATGAAAAATGAAACATTTTCTAAAGGAAATGATATCAGAAAAAAGAGGGAGAAAATTTATCCTCCTCCCCCTTATTTTCTTTTAACTTTTTTATTGTATAGTATAACATATATGGAAAGCAAAGAAATAAAAAAGAAACATTTTCAAAGCAGCCTTCAACAAGTAGTTACATGACAGATCCCAGAGTTTGTCATGGACTACCACATGATCCTTTCAGATTTTTTCTTCTAGCTACTACAGAATATAGGAGGCTAGAAGGCTTAAATACTTTATCACCACAGTTAACCTTTTTTGTGAAGAATAATATATATACAAAAAAGCAATAAATTTCAAAGTACAGTACCACAATTAGTTGTAGAACATATTTCGGAGTTTGACATGGGTCACAATTACACAATTTTAGGTTTTTACTTCTAGCTCCTCTAAGATATTGGAGACTAAAAGAGATATCAATTTAATGGTTCAGAAATCATATTCATTTGTTAAACCCTATCTTCTCTGTTTAACTCCATTATCACCTTTGATCTTTCTATGCCTCTCTTTAGGGGTGTTTGGACTATAGCCACTCTAACTTTTTCATGTTGAAAGGGGCTGTAACTAACATGGGGTAGGGAAATGGAACTATCTGATGTTCTGGAGAGGCTGGGCCCTCTAGGTCTCAAGACTTATCTGGAGTAGGGACCCATCTGGAGGCTGTAGGTTTCAGGAAAGTACTTTAATGCATGGTACCCTTATAGAATCTTATATATTACCCTAGGGGTTCTTCAGTATTGGCTGGAATTGGTTGGGGTTTGGCAGGTTATGATAGGTATATCCTTCCTTCTTTTGTTTGGAAAAGTTTTGAAAACTTTTTTTTCTTTTAGATTTGTCTTTACCTGGATAAGTGGGAAAAGAAACAAAGGAAAAAATGTATAGTGCCCTCTTCTAGTTTTGTTTCCTAATCCAACTTAGGGAAACTTCTGCTTCTTCACCATTTACATCTTTATCCCTTCCAGTTACAATGCTATCATTGGAGCCTCACTTTCGAGATTGCCATGGATGTCTACAACTAATTTTTACTAAATCCTTGATTTCAGTAGACTGTGTCGTTGGCCACTCCTTCTTTGAAACATAGTCTTTACTTAGTGTCAGTACCCTTATGCTTTCCTGTCTCCATATGCCCTCTGACCACTACCACTTCCTTCTTGTCATTTTTCTTCTACTTTTTAGTCATTTTTCTTCTACTAGTGTGTAGAGATTGCTGTTCTCAGAGGGCTTGTCCTCAATGGTTTGCCTCTGACATCTTTGGTGGAGGATTAATTCACTTTTCCAAGGTTGTTTGCCTAGAAAAAGGTGTAACAATGATTTGAATATAGGAATTCTGGCTACAGAATCCCTCTCTTAAGCAATATGCTACATTGTCTATACCATCCTCACTGAGAGTAAAGGAGTATTTCATTATCATTGCTGAAGGGGAGCACGGGGAAAAGCGGGGATAGGGGCAGGTTTCACTGAGGAAGAGTTTCTTGAAGGAAAAGTAGCTTTTTAAAAATTTATATCTGAAATTAATTCTCCAATTATTATTAACTAAATTACAATCCAGTTAATATATCAAAAAAAAAAATCTGACTCTGATTAAAAAGTGCTGGTACCAAATGCAAACTTTCAGTCATTTTGAGTCAAGTTGCTTTCATGATTCAAATAATAAAAAGGTAACTATAACTATATTTGTATATTACTTTATAGTTTAAAAAATACTTGACTATAGTTTATCTAATTTGATGAATGAGGCAGTATGATTGAATCTTTTTTTTTTTAACACAGACAGGTACTGGGACATGAACTTGGGTCTCCAGTATGGCAGGCACGAACTCTGCCTGCTGAGCCACCATGGCCCACCCAGGACTGATTTTTTTTAATTGAGAAATTTCCACACACATACATTCTATACATGGTGTAAAATCAATGGTTCACAATATCATCACATA
Source organism: Tamandua tetradactyla (assembly GCF_023851605.1). Taxonomy (NCBI): domain Eukaryota; kingdom Metazoa; phylum Chordata; class Mammalia; order Pilosa; family Myrmecophagidae; genus Tamandua; species Tamandua tetradactyla. Next base: position 191,701,954 of record NC_135327.1, on the reverse strand, counting down.
ATTGTGTATTCATCACCATGATCATTTTTTAGAACATTTGTACCACTCCAAAAAAGAAAAAAAAAAAAACCCAACTCATGCATACCATATACCTTACCCCTCCCTCTCATTGACCACTAGTGTTTCCATTTACCTAATTTATTTTGCTCTTTGTCCCCACTATTATTTATTTATTTATTGTTATCCATATATTTTACTCATCTGTCCATAGCCTGGATATAAGGAGCATCAGTCATAAGATTTTCACAATCACACAGTCATGGTGTAAACATTATATCTTTATAGAATCGTCTTCAAGGATTTAGGCTACTGGAACACAGCTTAACAGTTTCAGGTACTTCCCCAGACACACCAATACAACATAAACTAAAAAGGGATATTTATATAATGCATAAAAATAACCTCCAGGATAACCTCTCGACTCTGTTTGAAATCTCTCAGCCACTGAAACTTTATTTTGCCTTATTTTTCTCTTCCTCCTCTTTTGGTCAAGAGAGTTTTCTCAATCTCTTGATGCCAGGTCCTGGCTTATCACAGGATTTCTGTCCTATGTTTCCAGGGAGATTTACACCCCTGGGAGTCATGGCTCATGTAGGATGGAGGGAAGTGAGTTCACCTGCTGAGTTGGATTAGAGAGAAAGGCCATGTCTGAGCAACAAAAGAGGTTCTCTGGGGGTGACTCTTAGGCCTAATGTTAAACAGGCTTAGCCAATTCTTTGCAGGAATAAGTTTCATAGGGGTGAACCCCAAGATCAAGGGCTTGGCCTATTGATTTGGTTGCCACCACTGCTTGTGAGAATATCAGAAATTCTTCAAATGGGGAAGTTGAATATTTCTCTTTTCTCCTCATTTCCCCAAGGGGACTTTGCAAATACTTCTTTATTTACTGCTCAATCACTCAGGGGTTTATCGGGGTATCCCAGCAACCTGGACAAACCAACAAAATCTCATGCCCTATTCAAGATTCCATGGACTTATGTTGTTCTACTAAACTGACCATACAAATTAAATTAGGAAATACATTACCCAAAATATAAATTTTGAACCAAATAAGCGTCTCTCCCTTTAGTCTCACACAGAAATTGAAATTTTTAAATATGGATGATATCATTCTTTACCCTGTATTCTGATCTACTTTAGTCCTATCCAGATCAGCTTTATTCATATCTCTACTTTATCCATAAAATCAGTAGGACTGATTTTAAATGTCAAAGAAAGTATTTAGAATTTCATGGAAAACTAAATCAAGACCAAATATGAACATTAAAACTTGAAAAAGAAATAGGAGATTTCCCATATCAATATCCTAAAACCTGCTCATCTTTTACTGCTATAAAACTATCAAAATTACTCCAATTCAGGGAAACAGATTTTGGAGGCCATAGGATCTGGTCTCCTGCTTCACGCCTAGAAAAACACTTTTTCTCTCTTTGAAACCCCAGTATCTCAAGAAGTGGTCATTTGACCACATCAGACAAAATAATCTCCCACTTTTGTCCAGTTACAATGTTAGAGCAATATCACAAACAAATAATAAAGATGCCATTTTCCAAAATAACCCACATCAGTGGAGATTATGTGACTGACAATGTCAGCTTTCCTGTATTCAGCCAAGAACCAAGGAAGTACTATTTTTAAATGCTCCAGAATTTTGAAATGTCTGCCGCTAATCTAGGCACATTGAAACTACTGCATTTAACTATGTTCATGCAATAGAAGCCTCTCTTGCCCTTTAGTCAGTTTAATAATCCTATTTATTGCAGAAGAAAAGACAGGGAAAAATATATATTATGACCTAGTAGAATAATTGACCATGATGATGATGTATCTGGGCCCATAGGAGAAAGCTATCCTATATTTTTTCTCATTTAAGAAGATATAAAAAATCATTACATTTTTTAAAACATTTTTTAAATGCTTAAAAACAAACATTTTTTTTAAAAAGTACCTTAATACATGAAAATTTTAATACAGGTAGGAACCACATCATACTTTTTTGTATATCCCCAGCAGCATTACAGTGCCTGGCATATACTAATTAGCTAATAAAAGCTCACTGCATGTTTAAATTCTCTGGAAAATATTTTTGCATGTACATGTGTTTGTAAAACAATTCATTGCACAGTATTTCCAGATAAACTAGAGATTTCTTTCAGCATTGTGGTTTAGTTTTAAGTTTACATTTTTTCTTAACTCTGCTGAAAAATTCTTTCACTCCAGCCTTTTCTTATTAGTTCATCTCCTATTTAATATCTGTTTTAGTCATTTTGGGAATGGAATGGTTTCAGATTTTCTTGCCAAGTTCTGTCCTTGACTAATGTCGTCCTGCCTTTAGAGGCCAGAGGCAGAACAGACAGATGTGAAGTTGTTCTGGTGTGTAGGTTCCCTTCTCCACACCAACCACTCTGTTCTCTTTAATTTGGTTTGTGACCTACTTTCATTCATGCTCATTCCTCTCCTAGCAAGAGCCAAGTAATATTCTTTGATAAGAGGGCTTAAACTGTGCCCAATGTAAAAATTTTAATATAAGGTGTTTATTTTGTTAAAAGTGCAAGAATAAGGAATTAAACTTGCCAAGGATCTGTAGTACTAATTTCTTATTATATAGCAAAATTTCTAAATTCTTCTACAAAAGGTGTCTTTTTTTCTGGGGGGAGGGGGGGTTTCCATACAAGGAAAAATTTTCACCAAACAATGGTTTCTTGATCAACACCCTAAAAAGAAATGGAACACTATTTTCTATGCAAACAATACATACAAGCATATAATTCAAATGTAATTCAAGTGTTGTGTAAATACATAGCTCTAATTTTGGGGTGTAGATGATAAGGAATGGGAAAACAAAAAAAATGTGATGTGGATAATTAATACCTATACACAGAATGCGTATTATTGTATCAGACATTTCTTGTTCACAGCTTCATATCCATTTGGCACTATCTTTATTCCAGCCATCACTGTGGTAACTAGTTTCTTATATACTCCAAACAGTTTAGCAGCGTTATTTGTGAATGGACAATTGCAGCACTGGTAGCCAGTCAATGGAAAGGTAACTAAGGACCAACAGCTCCTGGAAATGAAAGTCTAGGTCATCACATTAGGTAATCAACCTGAAGAAATGCTGGCTGATGGTAAAGGATTTCTAGAATGGATGGCAAAGGAGGGGATGAGTAATATCAATTATTGTCTCGGGTTCAGCAACAGCAATAGAGACAGTAGTTTATTCCACAAATCTTTCTTATTGATCTCTTGTAGAGATATGATAATAAGTACCTTGAAGAAGACTTTATGGAATAAATGAGCAAGTCTCACTTGTACAAAGGGTGACTTTATTAGACATTTCTTATATACCACTTTATATCCTTTTGCCCTATCTTGTACTCCAACCACTGCTTTGGTAACTCATTTCTCTGAGGCTTTGACCAGCTTTGCATAGATACAATACTTGCTACATTCCTCTTGCTTCTCGCCCTAAGGATTCTTTCATAGTGCAGAGCAGGAATATCCAGGGAAACATTGTTTGTATTCATGCTTGCATACCCCATATGGGTAAAGCCAATGCTCTTGGGAACACCATGGACCAAATGGGAATCCATTTAATTCTTTTTCTCCAAGGGGAAAGTTCTGCAATGAATTTTGTAAGATTCATAAAAGTTCCCATGTGACTGAGCACCATATCACATAGCCAGCAGTCAGCTTGATAATGCATCTTTTTATTGGCTTTTCATCTTTCCCTGTATGCTGACTTCCCAGATACTCCACAATGATTTAACTGTAAGAAAGGCTTCTTCTAAGTCTTTGCTTTAAGGGTGATCTAGGATGAGGAATTATAATGCAATAATGTGAAACCCACTTTTTTTATCCTCAAAAGATGGTTTTGCAATAATTAAAGTTATAGTTATGGATTTGCTCTTCAAAGTCCACCTTTACAGAAGATTGGCCTTCATATATTTCATGCTCAGAACAACTCTGATAAAGAGTAAGAACTTGATAGTTTATGAATGAATGAATAAATAATATAAATCATTATTAAGCAGTATGTAACTTACTCTATTCTATTTAAATGAACTCCATTCTTCTCTTTCTTGCTGATATATACCATGGTAGTATATTCATTTCTGCAAAAATATGCAATTATACTCTGGTATATTTACACAGTAATGGCCCACAATGGCTCCCAATGAATCACACCTCCCTCTATCCCTCCCCTTGTTTAGTTGCTCTGGCATTGATTTGGGATCTGACCATGTGACTTTCTTTGGTCAAAGGGATAAAGAAAAGTTCTTGCTCTCTGGGGTTTGTCTCTTCCTGCTTATTTGAACACTTCAGCTATCAAGTGAAGAAACCTGGGCTAGCCTGTTAAGAGACACAACCGACAGAAAGACTAGCAATCAGACCTGTGAGTGGGGCCATCAACGACCATCCAGGCCCAGGTGAGCTGCCATTGGACTGCGGCCTCATGGATTCCCCCAGGTAAGACTAACAGAATAACTGTCCATATAAGCCCATCCCAAATTGCTAACAACACAGTAGAATCATGGGCAAATGTCTGTCGTTGTTTTAAGCCGCAGAGATTTAGATTTAGGGTGGTTTGTTAAGTCACAAGAGATAAATGGCATGGACAATTCTCTCTTACACACACAAGACATGTTTCACTGGTTTAGATTATTTTACTAAAATAAATCATAGTATATTCAGTCTAATTTATTCCACTGTTACCTGTGGAAGGGCTTTGTTTGGTTTCCAGTTTCAACTACTACCACCATGGTTCAGTAAACATCATGAAAACTTATCTGATTCTCAGCTCTCTGAGTTAAGAAAAAATGTATACTTTAGAGACAGATTTTTGGTGAAGAGTTGAGACCTATCTCATAAGACACAGAATGCATAGTGCCTAAGGCACAGAAGAATTTTAAGGTTCATGAAAATGCTTGATCTTAATTTCTTTTAAAATCAGGAGAAAAAAATGAATTTAATAATAATGAATGCATTATAATGAATTGAGTCTGGATTATATGAATCTTTGCACAACACAGTTGTAAAATATAATTTTAATTTATTTATACATATAAATAGATATGCATACACATAACTACATATTTGTGTATGTGTATTTACACACACACATTAATGGAGAAAGAAGCTCACAAAGGAAAAAGTGCCTAAGGACCATGAATGTGATACTAGGACCTTACAAAGAAGATTTGCATTTTTATTTGAATAGGTATTTAAAGATTGCATTCTATATGCATGTAATAATTTCCATTTTTACCAGAAATGGAAGAGGGTATTCTTTCAACTCATCCTTACTAAAATAGGTGCTCTTGCTTTTTTTGCCATTCTCATACATATGAAGTGGTAACACATTATGTAATTTGCATTTCTCTCACTATTACGGAGATTCAAAATTCTCTTCAAGTTTATTGTCCATTTCAGTTTGCTCTTCTGTAGACTGCCTACTTATTAGTCTTTGCACAGTGTTCTATTTATAAGAGCATTTTCTATTGGTCATAACTGTATTATTTGCCAATTTACCATTCATATAATGACATTATACAGTACTTCGACCACATAAAAGTTTTCAGTTTTCATGTATCTTAGATTACCTGCCTTGATTAAGATGTCAATACAAAGCCTCATTCATGCATATAGTCTCCTATTTTTTTCTAGTATTTTTAATGTTTTATTTTATTTTATTTTCTTACATTTAACTTTTTACTCTATCTAGAATAAGCATTCCAGGGCCTGCGGGATATTTAGAATTCCTTTTTCAAACAGATAGTTTCATGTTTAAAGCTTGAAATAAACAATAATGAGTTTTTCCTTTTGCTATCATAAACCTGAATGGGAAGATAAATATAGTAGATGGAACCCAGAATGGGAAAAGCATACACCCTCTGGAATTATTTTTTAGTATAAATAGGGGATTGAATGAAATCATGGATTTTCAAACTGGGTCCAGTGGAAATCAGAGACTCACAGTGGTTCATAGGAGACTTATATAATCAAGAAAGGGGCATGCCTCAAACAGGGAAAATTTCATCTTTGTAGGAAAGCTGCCAATCACTTATCTCATGTTTCAAAGTTATGACCATGATTTTATTTGAGAGGGAACAATGATTTTGAAGAAGAACATTTTTAAAAATATTTATTATAGGATTTTTAAAAAACTACTGAAGGATGAGGAAAAAGAGAGGAAAGAAGAAAAGTGGAGAAAAGACTTCCATATTAATCTTCATGACAATGAATCATATGAGGTAGATACCATTATCCCTGGTGGCAGATCCAGGTTTTCTGATATTATACTATTTTAGAGGCTCTCTTAAATAAAAAAAAGAATATAAAAAACTAGTTAAGTATTTGCCACTGAACCACTGTTGCCCATCCCCATCATATATATATATATTTTAAATATGGGCAGGCACCGGGAATCGAACCCAGGTCTCCAGCATGGGAGGTGAGAACTCTGCCTGCTGAGCCATCGTGGCCTGCCTCCATCATATTTTTTTAACATACTAAAAAAAAAAAAAAAAAAAAAAAAAAATCTTAAGGCCAAAATGAGAAAAATAACTCCCTACTTTTCCAAAGTGAATTTTGTAGTTTAATTCTATCATGCTTTTTTCTTTTATTTTTTGAGAAATCTTTTCACACTGGTAAACTTTATAAAAGTTAAAAAATAATTTTTATGAACTGGTCAAATAATGTGCATGCTTTTAAGTGTTGCCATTTTTGTAATTGGGTAAATTATGCTGATAGTATCACCATCACAGAAATTCTGTTGTGTTTAGTTATTTTATTTGGGGAAAATTAGTATTTATTAGAAAAAACAGGTACTTAGAGTTTGGTGAAAAAACTGTTGGTGTCCACATGTCATTAGTCATTCCAAAGTGTTCTGTATTGAGACACTGAAAATAAACATAAACTAGAAAATCCTTAAAAAAAAAGTTAAAATTTAGAAATGAAAATGAGTAGTAGGAGTGTGCTTGAAAGTTTCTTACACCACAATGGCTAGAAATAACAACTATAGATGGAAGTGACTGTAGACCATATAATATAGCTGCTAAACCCAACCCAAATATATCTCCAACTTAACTTCCCTTTGGCCAGAAAGGAAAAATATATGAGACAACTCCAAAGCTCTCCAGTATGTGACGAAGAGGAAAGTTGGAGTGAAAAGAGACGAGGTCTTAGCTAGTTGGAGTTAAGATATTTACTTTTGTAAATTCAAATAAACATATCACCATGGAACGTTTTCTACACAACTCAGGAGCCCTGAAGCTTAAGCTCTATCAACTTTAGAGTAAATTTCCTCTGATTACCCATATTTTACAAATAAAGAAACGATGACTTAGAAAGATTTAGTAATTTATGAACTTCATACAGCTAGTCCGTAAGAGGAAAGCTGGAATCTAATGCAGTTGTCTCTGTGTTCATAGGTTATGTCACTTCTGTTCAGCAGATTCCAATTACCCCACTGGCTTTTTGTGGTGTTTTTACATTGTCATAGTTCAAATATCTTATTGAATTAATTATTTATTTTAAAAAATAGAAGAAGAATAAGGAGGAGGAGGAAGGGGAAAAAGAGAAGGGGAAAGGAATGTTTGCTTTAAAAAATGAAGTATGTTGTAGGTAGGAAAGAACTCAAATGATAAATGAGACTTTAGGTAATTAGACTAATATAGCATTGGGCTTTAGACATCGTGCAAAGGAATTCTAATTAGACATCACTTATAAAAGTGATAGCCTTATTTTAATAATTAAGATATCAGGGGAAAATTACTTGACAGTCATCTTCTCACTCTTAGAATCCCAAAGCACATACGGACCTGAAATTCTGAAGAAGCTTCAAAAGGAGATGCTGTGCTGCAGACTCTCAATCATAAGTATGCCTATTACTTTGACAAAAACATTATCATGTTTGGGTTTTTTATTATCCAAACAATTACTGGGTGATTTAATCTAAACTGCTAGTGGTTAAGTGAGATAGCATATATAAAATATCTAGCATTGTTCCATCTCTTTTCCCTTGGTGAACACAGGGAAAGGTCAAACTCATTTTATCATCAAACACAATATGAGAAGGCTAGGACATACTCTTTTAAAAAGTCCAAAGCATTTCAAGATCAAATAGAAATATATCGAGTGTAACCAAAGTTTTGAATAATTCATGCTCTGCTCACTTTATCTTACTGTGCACAATTGAAAATTGGCCATATTGATTTCTTGCCCAATATACAGTAAAACCTCATTTCTCTGACATCATTTGGGAATGAGCTGTTCATAGAACCATAGAATTTTAGAGCTTTTGAAGACCTTGCAGATCATCTAATCTATCTTCCTCATTGTAAGTAATTATAATAATTATAACAACAGCTATTTGATCATTGTAAATAATTATAATAATTACAACAACAATTACCTGAGCTGTTACTATGCATCTTATTCTGAGATGAGTGTTTTGCAAGTGTTATGACATCTGTTTTTCACAGTAATTGTATGAAGTAGGCATTATTATTCTTTCCATTTTACAAATGAAGAAACTGAGGCTTCGAGAGATAAAAATAACTGAATGCTGTATAGCTTGAAGGCAATAGAGACTGGATCAAGTTCAATCCAAGACTCTGTTCTTAACTGCCATATTGTACTAAGTCTAAGAGTAAAAATTGTTATACGGCTTACTCATACAAAGCTACTCACGTATTTAGTGTCAATTATGAGATCAGTATTCAGGTCTTCTGACTCTGTTACCACATCCCCCATAGGTCATACAAACTCTAACACAAGCAGATCTTTAACAAGTCTAAACTGTTTTCCTTCCTTTAAGCACTAAAAATTGTTTTAAATATTTTAGTGGAAATCATTCTAAAAATTATTGCACAGTTTTCTGCTTCCTTAGTTATATTACATTAAATATAACTGCCATTTCTTGCTGACTCAGGTTTCATCAATCATTAGATTGTACTGGAATGGCATGATCCTTTCACCAAATGATTCCAGAACACTTTGTTCCATTGACTTCTTGGTTTCTTTTTCATAAGCTGAGATCCTGTGCTGTGTTGTTATTTGGGATATCATGTTGCTATTGTACAAATTCTAACTGTACTCTTTGTCCTAACACAACACAAGTATAAATTAACCTTTATATCTGCTATGAGTTGGGACATAAAATTAGCAAGCCTGTTTAAATTGAGTGTTAGAAAAGAAAATAAAACAAAACAAATCTGACCGATAGGTTAGAGTCAGCTGCATTCAGGAGATTTTAAGCTGCATTCTGAAGGACAAACTAGGGATAGCTTGGAGAGGACAGGGAAAGAGCTGTAAATCAGGAGAACAGCAAAATCTGAGGCCAGAGTGTGTTGCTCTGAGAGGTTCATGAAAACTCTTTGTTGTGGCTCTAGTTCAGAATTCAAGAGGCGCAAGCAGAACATAAGACTAGAAATGATCAGGGACCAGATCTTCAAAGAACTGATGCTTTAAATTAAGGACTTTGATTCAGTCTGCAAATAAAGAGGAGCATCTGAAGGAGATTAAAGAAGCAGGAATAAACAGTATTAAAATTCCCTTTGGCTATGATATGAAGACTGGACATGAGAGAGCTAACAGTGGAGTCAGGAAGACTGGTTATAAGGTCTTTCTGGGAAAGAGGTGGTTTTAAAAATATGATCTCTGTAGAAATCAGTACATTTATTTCTGTAATGAGAAGGGAAGAAGCAACCATCCTTAAGATCTCTTCAAGTCTTACGCATTGTAAGTCTGTGATTCTATGCCTTATCATTATGCCCTAAATCATGCAAAGAAATAAAGTTGTTGGCTTGGTTTTTGACTTGGAATTAGTCTCTACTTAGTTGCAGCTTGAAGTTGATATTGCCAATATATTTGGAGCCATGAATCTATTATAGTTGGCTTTTAAAACTGTTCTGACATTTCATCTACTTTCCTGGTCTGTACAAATGCAAATATTTATGATGATGGCAAAACCACAACATAGTTCAGCATTCCAGAATCTAAATTGGTTTAGTAGTACAGAGATATTCTAAGAGCAAAATCTACTGCTTTCCCAACTATGGGCTAGTTGATTGGGTGTTGTAATAGGACTTTTGATTATGAGAGTACAGAGAATCTGCTGAAGATTAACATACATTCAGAACACCCACCTAAGTATAAGAAAGTGCTGAAGAAAGAGGGAGGTGATGATATTGTCAAGTGCCTGGATTTTGAGGCCAAAATGGTCATCTCCTGGCTGGCTCTCCCATTTAGGTGCTCTTTGGGGCCTAAGAATGTCACTTAACCTTCAGCGGCTCTGTTGCCTTCTCTGTAGAATAGGGGTGGTGACGTTACCTATCTCATAGAGTGTTGTGAGGAGTAAGCATTTAGAGAATCTTGCACTTAATGAGTGCTGTATAAGTAATCAGCTATTATCTTCCCAAGCATCATTCTCTGGAAATGAAAAAAGATATGTAGGATACTAAAGATCGATGGGAACTCAGATTACATTTTTGTGCATTTGGATATATATATATATATATATATATATATATATATACATATATATATATATATATATTTCATTGAAGTAATTAAAGAACATATTGGCTTATAAATTCAGACCTAATTTATAACACTCTTAAGTCAGAAGGAACTTCTTAGGTAACCTAAAATCAACATTAAGCCCAAAGATGCTATCATTCAGCCTCTCTATGAGCAGTTCTACTGAGTGATGGCTCACAATTTTGGAAGAAAACAGACAAGTTTTTTAAAGACCTCTGATTGTTGAAAAGTTCTTCCTTAACTGAACTCAAATGGAATCCCTATAACTATTTTTTTCCCCTATAACTTTTTACCAATGGTTTCAGTTTTTCCATTTGGTTACCCCAAACTAGGCAAATACTTCTTTCTTATGATATGATCTACTTTTTTCATTTTTTTTGATATGATCTACTTTTAATTTAATTGCAAGATTCTTTGAAATAAGTTTACAATCTAATCTTCATTAAACCATAAAGAATTCTTAAATGATTTGACTATCAGTGATTTATAACTAGTACTAACCCTAAGCACACTTACAAGGTAGTTCTCAATTACCACCTATTTCCAATAATTCCATTCCAGAGCATTCCTCCACAGTGGGTATATTTTCTATGAAATAATTTTTTCTTTCTTTCCAGATGAATAGCCTTAACCTCAATAAATCTCTAATTAGTCTTTATCAGTTCTTTATCTGCCATAAAGGTAAAAGTTCTGATAAACCAATTCAGAGTCTAATGTAGAGTTGAGTAGTACACATTTCCTGGGATATTTTTAAAAAGATCTATCTGTAAAGGTAAATATTCTTGCTAATCATTGGTGAAATTTCAAGTACTGTGGAATGGAGATGAAGAGAAATAGTATTGATGATTGGCTTCCAAGGTTACCTCCAAAGTAGGCAAAAGCCTGCTTGTCAGGGCCTTAATGCTTTTACAATTGAGTCTTGTGCTAATACTTGTATGAGGATGTGGGAAGATTGGGAGAAGAATTGCTACCCAAATGAATGAAAATAAATACACTTTTGAAGGGTTTTCTTTTGCATAGTCTATTGTCTATTCACCAGTTGAAAAGGTAAACAAATGTTTATGGAGTACAATTAGAGAAGGAAAAAGACCACAGTTCTCTTAGTTAATAAAACTGTGTAGGGAAAAAGAGAACATTGGCATCAGCCTGCTATCAGAACTTTTGGTTAGGGATTACTGCATTTGCTTTTCCCTGAAAACATCCAAAATACGAACCTTTCAAAGATAGGGACACAGTTTTCTTTTTCACTGGTTTTCTACAGGGATCACTGCACAGGGTAGTTGGAAATAGTCTAAAGAAGATATGCCCCAAAATAATTGTCTGCACAAAGAAATATTCATTGATCAACAACCACATTTTATTCAACATTCTTAAACCATTGCTTGACCTTTAGGCTACCTTGGTTTTGATTTTCTTATGCTGATCATTACTTAGTTTCTTCTGTCTTATATTTGACTTTCATCATTTTGAAGAGTTGTCTGTTGAAAGGTCTTATGGAGCTTATGTAAATATTTGTCCAGAAGTCAGAATCAAAGTCCAATCACTACTCACTTGCTTGGCAGATTTATAGAGGTCTGTAAATAAACTTCTTGAAGTTCATTTCAGAAAAAAATAAACACAAATAATGTATTCAGGAAATCCTTCATTAGCATTTATCTGTACCACTACAGTGTTAGGTACCATGAGAAAAGAACATGAATGTTTAAAATGGACCTTTCTAATATCCTATTTTATATAACCTAGGATGGATCCTTAGTTCACAAAGGATCTATTTGTATAGTCAAAGCATATACCCCTGTCAGTATGAAATTTTATAACAAGAATCAATGAACCCTTGGAAAACTGAAAACATATTATGAGGTGCACACATTTGTGCCAGCTTACATGTTTGCATTCTGTTTGCAATGGAGATTTCTCTAGAGGGGACCATAGCAACTGTTTAGGCTCATAAATAAAACCGACAGAAGTGACATTAATAGGTAAATAATGTGAAGGTCACGTTATGTCATATTCTTAGAACCTGTTCAATAGTAGTCAGTGCTATTTTATATTGATAATAGATATAAAACATCATGTGCCATGTTAATGCTGATCATCTGAAATTAATGAGCTTTGACATTGGATTTATATTTAATTTTTAAAAGTGTTTCATGATTGTATAAGAGCTGTATGCATCAAGCCTTACATAGTTTTATGCTTCTGAATATTTAAGTAATAGAACAGTCAGTATGTGTGTTGTTAATAGTAAGTATATATATATGAATTTTTGTATTGAAAAAACACTAGTAGAGAACATGAAATTCTAGGACCACCTGTTAGGAAAGTTATAGTTGTGCTTCCCACATGATAGTCAAGCCTGGATTAAAAGATCAGTATTGTTCTTTCCAACTCTGGGCACCTATAACCTAAAGTGCTAAACATGTGTTGTGAAAGATCAGAGAAGGTAATTATCAATGTGGGATGGGGCTTTAAAGGAACCAAGCATGCAGGAAACAAATTATATCTTAACATGAGTTGGACTTAGAAAGATAGGAAAGGGAAGAAAAGAGAGTGTGCATTCTTGTATGTGTGGAAAGGGAAGGCATATGAGCAGAGCTTTTTATGGGACTTCAGAAGGGTTGTAATGGTTGGGGGTGACGAGGTTAAACACGTCGTTTAAGGCCATATTCAGGGCTCAGAAGAAAGTATCAATTAGTATGTCATTGCAGGTCTTAAAAAGGACAGTAATTCAATCAGCCAGGTGTTTAGGAACCTTAGTGTAAGAGCAGAGTGGGATATGAATCAGAAGCAATATGAAGTGAGGGAACACAGGTCTGTTGGAACAGAGTGAGCATAAGGGCCAGAAAGTGGAACCTTGACTGTTTTTCTTCATAACACTTATTACAGGGTTACATTTACATTTACTTGTTTATTTGTGTGTCTCTCCATGTTGAAAGCAAGTTCCACGAGGGCAGGGGCCTTGTCTGTCTTATTCACTGTTGCATCCCAGAGCCCTGCAAATGGTAGATGCTCAATAAATAAATGTTGGATGATAAAACAAATGAAAATATACATGAGCATGTATAGATGAAGAGTGAATTAGAGAGCAATTTCAAAGAAAAAATTCATTTAAAAATGCTGGGAAAAGACACATGAAATTTTAGTTCAATTTGATAAACTTGGTAAAATGCAATGATTTAAAAAGTTATCTTAGGTAGCCCAGTTTCTGCCTGATTGTCACATAAATGCTCAGACTTTCAGACATCTGTTCCTTTCCCTACTGGGAAGAGTGCAGATGCCCCCCTTCCTCTTCCTGTCTAGATATGCCCTCCTTTATGTGAAATGCTATGATCAAAGCTGCCAGGACTACCTGATAAATGAGAGCATAAAGGAATTTAGAAAATTCCACCATGCCACCCTTTTTTGGGCTGCTGGTTTAGAATTATGTACCCCAGAAAAGCTTGATTTTAATCTTAATACATTTCTTTGGGGGTGAACCCATTGTAAATAGGACTGTTTGATGAGGTTACTTCAGTTAAGTTGTGGTTCAATGGATTGAGAATGGGTCTTAATCTTATTTCTGGGGGCCTTATAGAGAAGGCCATAGAGAGAGAACACCATGGGAACCAGCCGGAAGCTCGAAGTCAATAGAACTGGAAAAGAAAGAAGACCATGCTGCCATGTGCATTGCCATGTAATGAAAGTCAAGGAAACCCAAAGACTGCCTCCAGCTAGAAGATGCTGACCCTTGGAGGAAGGAAAGCGGTTTAGATTCTGAAACAGGCTGCTGATAAATTCCTGTTGTTAAGCCAACCCATTGTATGGTATTTGTTTCAGCAGCTGGGAAACTAAAACACTTACCGAGGCCTGTCTTAAAATCTGTTACAGTATATGACTGGAGATGGCGCAAGCCTATTTTTGCTGACAGCAGGTGGATATTAACCTGTTCTTAATATCTGCATCTTTATTGTAGCATTCTCAGTCCTCCCCATATGACAGCCACAGATAGAGGCTTTGGGCTAACTAGAGAGAAAGTCCTATGCACAGAGCCAAAGGAGCAAAGCACATTAAGATATTTAAAAAAATTATTACCTCTACTACATTCCCATAAGCTTAAAGTTTTAGGGGAAGAGTAAACCCTTTATTCATCCATAAGTGAGAGCACTAAAGAAACTGAATAGTTTCCCTACAGTGATCATCTTGGTTTGGGGGACATTTTTATTTCCCCTTCCCCTTAGAAAATGGCAGAATAGTAAAGGTGGAAGAAATCTTAGTCTTTGATTGTACCCTGTCTGGTGCCTCATTTTACAGGTGAGAAATCCAAAACCCAGAGGCAGTAGGTAGCATGCAGCAGGCCACCCAGTGAAGGATGAAGCTCAGGTTTCCAACTCTAAATACTTTTCCGCTGACTTCCAATTTTTGCTCTTTACGTCCAACTGGGCATCAGTCATCAGATAGTTATCAAGCTGTAGCTCAGTGCTGAACAAACTACTGGGTCAGGCTGTGGGATGGAGAAGGGGAATTTGGGAAAGGGATACTGGGGGCTAGATAGAAGTCAGGCTTCCTACTATGCTCTCAGACTTTTGTTATTGAATCACTGGTGCCACCCACTGCAGGTGAGGGGAAATCCTTGTCCACTGTCTGTGTGCTTGAGATGTTCAGAAATCCTCTTCATTGCAAGGCAGGGAAAGCAGGAGAAGGAATTATGAAAAGGTGCTGGATACATTTCAAGGTGAGGCTAACAGGACTAAACTCTTCTTATCACAAGTGCACTTTACCTTGGCTGTGAGGGTCATAGTAAATTATCACTTGTTATCACTGCCCTTTGAAATTTTTATTCTTAGCTGTTTCTCTAGTTGGAAGCAACTTGCCTGTACTTTGAAAGTCATATCTTTGAAATAAAGGTTTAATTTTCTGTGAAGTCCATAGGTTTTGCATACATGCTAAAGACTTAAGTTTTACTAATTTTCTTAGGAATATTAAAGATGTCAGTTCCTTTATAAAACCATCAACCTAAAAGTCCCTTTGACTTTCATACTAGTAGGATTGCCTTAGCTTTTGAAAGAATATTACTGTGTCATTCCTCTGTTACCCTGAGGAAAGTGAGCTATATCTGTTTTATAAGTAATATTCTAAATGGTGTTACACCCATTATTTAAATAAAAATTCCATTAATATTCAGTTTCCTAGGCATATACCAAGGTTTTACAACCTTGGCACTGTTGACACTTTGGGCTGGATAATTCTTTATTTTAGGGGTGGCACTATGCAACGTAAGATGTTTAGCAGCATTCCTAGCCTCTACCTACCAGATGTACCAGTAGCAGCAGCATCCTTCAACATGTGACAACTGCCAAATTTCTCCTAGGGATCAAAATCACCCCAGTCTGTGCAATTCCTTCATGTTGACAGGGGAATTATAAAATTCTCTAGGCTAGCAAGTTAAAGGCAGCACTGATCTCTTAAAATGCTGAATAGCTGGCTAACTTAATAGTTGTGCTATTAAGTACTCTGAATCCCTATTTCTTCGACTGTAAATGATGATAAAATGAAATGGTATAATATTAGTTACCCTAGTTTCAACTGAACTAATATCAATAGTTAACATTATTGAGTATTTAATCTACGGTATAACTGTCCCTATAAATGGAACTGCTCTACTCAACTCTTACTTTTAACAGTTGAGTAGTGCTTCGTTGGTCTGGCATCATGGAGGGAATGGAGAAAAGGATAAGTGACTTTGAAAGAATATAATTAAAGCTTAGTCCTTTAAGCATGAAGCTTAAAAGTATGTCCTTTTTGACTTGTCAACAAACTTTAAAAGACTTAATTCGATTTTATAATCCTTTTGCTATTCTCTTATTCCTGCATCACTCAAAAATCTATACCGTAAATACTTGTCCCTTCAGCACATTCTTCTTTCTACGTTTACTAAGTTTATGGAAATTAGTTCTGGGAAGAGATTACCTCAAATGCCTCACATTCATGAGCATTAGAAAAGGAGAGCTCCAAAAAATAAAAAATACAAATAAAAAAAGCCAAAAAAATTAAAAAGGAGGGCTCCTATGCAAACATAATTGGGTCATGATGTTTTTTCATGGCCTCCCTTAACATTTGATTTTTAAATGAATTTTAGGCACAAGTATGTTGAAACATTATTACCTTAAAGCTTACAAGGAAAATGCCAATCTTGTATGATGACTTTTTATTCCATCTTACTATTTTTCTTAAGATCAAGATAAAACAAAAGATCATCTCCAAACACCAACTGAATTCTGGGATGGCTATGTCATAATTAGGTATGTGATCTTGGACATAACACAAACTCTTTCAGCCTAGCTTTCCTTTTCAATAAAATATGAGTGATAACTTTTTGTCTCCTGAAGTTCTTATGAACAAAAAATGAAGTAGCATATGAGAACCTGGCTTAGAAACCCTAGTGTCGAATACAAAAATAAGGTATTATTCTTATCAGCACTAACACAGTCACCACCATCCCCATCATCATTAATAATACACTGAATATTCTGAATAACATCCTGGCCCTTGCTTGAATAAATAGGTTAACATTGATAGGCAAGGAGATAACTAAACTCTTATCAGACATTGACCTTATCACTGCAAGGTGAGTCCCTACAATTGCCTAGAAATTGGAATAATTTATCTATGTTCAGGAACATAATGAAACAGCATGAGAGTAGTTAGAAAAAATATTTTTACCCAACATCCATCATTTTGTGCTCTGTAGACAGCAGGTAAACATATGTTCTCCTTGAAACTTCATGATAAAATTGCCTAGGCATTAAAATTTCATTTTACAGAAACATGCAGCCCTAACGTTTGAAAAATATACAAATATATTTTGCTTTTATTTGTATTTAAACCTCAGCTCTCTTGATTCCCTAGCCTCTGCTTTGGAAGGAGTTGGTAACATTAATATAATAGCTTGATTTCAAAATTGTTTACTCAGGGAGTAGGCGCTGATGGGAAATTAGTTCTTTGAAAAAGCTACCATGTTATATTGTAGCCTCATGGTTTTCTGACTGATACCCTCTAGTTATACTTTAGAGGGCAGAGACATTGTCTCTGGTGGGTAATTGCTTATCCAGAGTATGTAACACGGTGACTGTAACATAGTATTGTGAATGAATGAATGAATGAATGAATGAAGGTAAGAAGGAAGGAGAGAAAGGGAGAGAGGGAGGAAGAATTTCATCTTAATGTGCTGGGGCTCACTTTGAAGAACCAACATTGCTCAAAGGAAAATATGAAAATATTACACAAATTTGTTCATTTCTATTTGAATTAGGAAAAAGAACTGTGTATTCTAAGTATGAAAAGAGTCCTAATGCTCCAGTACCATTTTTCATGATATAGAGCTATTAACTCAGAATTTACAAAATCTCAGTTGATCTACTTCTATTATTTTTAGCTGTTTGATTCTAAAATGGACACAGCTATTTTCCATTTAAAGGCTAGCATAACTTTCTTTCATATTCCTATCATAAGAGGAATGTGACCTGCCTGTGTTCATCTGCTTATCTAAAAACTCACAGATGCCTTCTGCACCATGGATTATATTGGGCTCATCTAACGAGTGTCATTACAAAACAAAAAGATATTCAAGTTTCTAATCCTACTTCATCCTTCACTGAGTTATTTGGGAGAATACCGAATTTGATAGCATACTGTTCTTGAGGGCATGTGTAGTGGACTTACATATGGAATTAAACATCCAGCCCTCTTCTGTGCCCATTCTCTGGTAATTACATACCCTACTTCCACCTGCTGTCATTCATATGGGTCAATCTGGGTCCCTTTACCAGGTATTTTAGAATTCTTTTTAAGAGAGAGAGGGAAAGAGAGATATTAGTTTTCCCATGACTGGACTGGTAATGTGTAAGGTACATAAGAAAAATAGAAAAAGCTGATCTGGAGCTGGAGAGAAAGAGGGGGAGGGAGGAAGATGGCTGGGGGGGGGGGCAAGAAAATGATACCCTGTGGTAAGTCAAATTAGAGACAGAATGAGAGGCTGTTAGTGTGCCAAATCCTTCCTGGGCCGTGTCTGCTTTTGTGTGTTATGAGACACACCTGCATTTTTAGGAAGCCAATCAAAGAGACCTTAGCAAAACAGTTATGTATAGGCAATAAAAGCAATCCTAACTAATACAATTTGCCTTATGGCCGTGATGTGTGTAATTAGAAAACCTTGTATTTCCTCTATTCCCTCAATATACTTCTGAGTTTACCTGCAGTTGAAGTTGACTGTTTCAAGCCCAATGATAGTTTTCCACCTCAAGCCTCTCTCTTGGGTCTTCTTGGACTGAGAGTGAGTCTGCTAGGCCGCATACAAGTACAGCTAGGAAGTATGTGGAGTTAATATCCTTAGAGTCCACCCTAAACTAGTGGGGGGCAGATGTTCATGAATAAATGCCCCAGAATCCCTTTTTAGTGCCAAAACCTTTTTCAGAGTGTCCAGTGGAATTAAGCCCCAGTTGATCACATAAATCATTCATCAATGTACCTTTTATTGTTTTCCTCCCTTCCCTGTTTCATTGTCTTCACTTGGGCTTTCCAGGATGACCTCCAAAAGGTAAATATCTTCACCTGATCTTACTCCCAGTGTCTTTTTGGGGAAAATGAAAGTTATGACAAAAGCCACATTTCCTATTATAAAAGGATTGCATAAGGGGTCTAGATAGCTATGCAACTAATACCTACCACTCTAGACCTGTGCCTACTAGACCTACCTTACACTAAAGAAAGAAGATTCAGCCACTAAAACTCAAATTTTGCTACATAATATGGCTCCCGATATTACTTAGTAAAAATCAGCCAACCATTGTCTTTTTTATTTTTAAGTGGAAAATATATTTTAGTTAAATCATTTGTCAAATCACAATTTATCCAAATGTACATAATGCAACATTGTTCTAAAAAGAAGTGGGAACAAATATGGCATGGAAACAATCCAGGATCTGTCAAACTACTATCCTTAAAGAATCCATCTCATTTCATGCTGTAGCTGTGAATGTGGTCCAGATTTTTGAGTGAATCAAAAACTTACACCAGTTAATTCTTCTCTCCTCAACATGAAAAACATCTTACTACTTTGCTCCAAGATTAAGCACATTCATAGGTCCAAACAACCATAACAATTAGGAGAAAAGGCTTAAGTTTAACTGCTGTTAGAAAAAAACTTCCTCTCAACCTCCATGGGACCAGAAAGAAAATCTTTTACAGTAACATCAGAACCTTCTGTACATTTCAAAAATGCTTATTTTTAGCACACTGTGCGTATTAGGAAAGTGGCCAATTTCAGAGTAGCACTAAACACTGACCTAATCATTCACAAATTTTAAAGTCAGGATTATACTTTCTGATCAGGCATGTCATGTCTTGGAAGGTCTCTGTTTACAGGTTGTAATTGAGATGTGAAGCTTCCCAGAGTTTCCCATATCTGTGTGCATCCCATAGCAGAGATTCATCAACTGTGTGGTACAGAAGGCATGGACTACACTGCACAATTCCTTACACATTAGGAAAAATATACAATAGACATGGAAAAAGGGTTACTTAAGACATACACATCTAAACACATAAAGGCTGATACTCCAGTTTGAGAAGGAGGGCTACGTATTTCCAACTCAGGTTCCAGGTTAAGAACGTAAGGCATGAATCAGAAAGACGATATGGTATCAAGGGAAAACAATAGGGTGATCTTGGACATAATGTTAAATGACTCGAGCTCCTGATGAAGCCTCACGGTTATCAGGGGTTCTCAGTTGATGGATCTGTTCTTCGGTTCTCAAAGTTCTGAAATATTGGTCTTGAGTCTCATCGGCAACATCTGTCTTCTACCACCTGTCTTCAAATTCTGGTCTTGCAAATATACAAGAAGTTTAAATGATATTTTAGTGTTCAGTAAGTTCTGATTTTGCTAACTCTCTCTCTTGTTAATGTATCTGTTCTTGTGTTTATGTTTTAATTTTTTTTTCTGAAATTCAACTCCCTGGAAATTTTTCTTCTCTTTGAGTCCATTTGTATCTGGGACTCTTTGGTTAAGCCTCCTGAGGCATCAGTACCTTCCAGGGCTGAGTGTTGCTGCTCCAGGTAATCAATAGTATCTGTAAGTGTCTGGTTCTAGTAAATGTGGTTGTCATAGATGGAGAAAAGGAAGTTACCAGTTTTGAAGAAAGCTCTCCTTCCTGATAGTTCAAGAGGAGTCAGTAGCCCAAAGAAACTCAAGTTCAAAGCTCTGAGGCATCATTATCTTTAACGGCTACAGCAGTGGAGGCTAAGAGGTCTTAACAGAAACTTTCAAGATTATAGAAATAATGGCTGAGACTTTGGGGTCTGCACATGCACACTTAGCACCTGAAGAAAAATGTGAAAAAAGGTGAAGACCTTCCTGTTTCATACAGTGCCTACAGGGACTGAATCTCAGGCAAAATCAATACCAGTAATAGTGTCTGCTGCTACCAAGAAAGATCTACATTCAGACCTGAAAGGAGATCAAACCACATCACAGAAATGGAAGTCAGATGGAAATGAGGAGCAGGTGGTTTGTCAGGAAGTCAAAGTGAGTGCAACAAGAGCAAGGGAAAAGTCAAAGTGAGTGCAACAAGAGCAAGGGAAAAGTCAAAGTGAGTGCAACAAGAGCAAGGGAAAAGTCAAAGTGAGTGCAACAAGAGCAAGGGAATTAAAAGCTGAAAATAAAATTTTGGAAATTGAGACTGAGAGCAACAAACACATATAAGACATAATTCAGACCGCTGTTGACCAGAAGCAGCAGCCACTGAAAGGTTTTTTTTTTTTTTTTTTTTTTAATTTTTTTTTATTAATTAAAAAAAGAATTAACAAAACAATTAGAAATCATTCCAATCTACATGTACAATCAGTAATTCTTAATAACATCACATAGTTGCATATTCATCATTTCTTAGTACATTTGCATCGATTTAGAAAAAGAAATAAAAAGACAACAGAATAAGAATTAAAACAATAATAGAAAGAAAAAAAAACAAAAAAAACAAAAACAAAAAACCTATACCTCACATGCAGCTTCATTCAGTGTTTTAACATAATTGCATTACAATTGGGTAGTATTGTGCTGTCCATTTCTGAGTTTTTATATCCAGTCCCGTTGTACAGTCTGTGTCCCTTCATCTCCAATTATCCCTTCTCTTTTTTTTTTTTTTAATTAACGGAAAAAAAGAAATTAACCCAACATTTAGAGATCATACCATTCTACACATGCAATCATTAATTCTTAACATCATCACATAGATGCATGATCATCATTTCTTAGTACATTTGCATTGGTTTAGAAGAACTAGCAACATAACCGAAAAAGATATAGAATGTTAATATAGAGAAAAAAATAAAAGTAATAATAGTAAAATCAAAACAAAACAAAACAAAACAAGACAAAAACCTATAGCTCAGATGCAGCTTCATTCAGTGTTTTAACATGATTACTTTACAATTAGGTATTATTGTGCTGTCCATTTTTGAGTTTTTTTATCTAGTCCTGTTGCACAGTCTGTATCCCTTCAGCTTCAATTACCCATTGTCTTACCCTGTTTCTAACTCCTGCTGAACTCTGTTACCAATGACATATTTCAAGTTTATTCTCGAATGTCCGTTCACATCAGTGGGACCATACAGTATTTGTCCTTTAGTTTTTGGCTGGATTCACTCAGCATAATATTCTCTAGGTCCATCCATGTTATTACATGGTTCATAAGTTTATCTTGTCTTAAAGCTGCATAATATTCCATCGTATGTATATACCACAGTTTGTTTAGCCACTCTTCTGTTGATGGAGATTTTGGCTGTTTCCATCTCTTTGCAATTGTAAATAATGCTGCTATAAACATTGGTGTGCAAATGTCCGTTTGTGTCTTTGCCCTTAAGTCCTTTGAGTAGATACCTAGCAATGGTATTGCTGGGTCGTATGGCAATTCTATATTCAGCTTTTTGAGGAACCGCCAAACTGCCTTCCACAGTGGTTGCACCCTTTGACATTCCCACCAACAGTGGATAAGTGTGCCTCTTTCTCCGCATCCTCTCCAGCACTTGTCATTTTCTGTTTTGTTGATAATGGCCATTCTGGTGGGTGTGAGATGATATCTCATTGTGGTTTTGATTTGCATTTCTCTAATGGCCAGGGACATTCAGCATCTCTTCATGTGCCTCTTGGCCATCCGTATTTCCTCTTCTGAGAGGTGTCTGTTCAAGTCTTTTTCCCATTTTGTAATTGGGTTGGCTGTCTTTTTGTTGTTAAGATGAACAATCTCTTTATAAATTCTGGATACTAGACCTTTATCTGATATATCATTTCCAAATATTGTCTCCCATTGTGAAGGCTGTCTTTCTACTTTCTTGATGAAGTTCTTTGATGCACAAAAGTGTTTAATTTTGAGGAGTTCCCATTTATTTATTTCCTTCTTCAGTGCTCTTGCTTTAGGTTTAAGGTCCATAAAACCGCCTCCAGTTGTAAGATCCATAAGATATCTCCCAACATTTTCCTCTAACTGTTTTATGGTCTTAGACCTAATGTTTAGATCTTTGATCCATTTTGAGTTAACTTTTGTATAGGGTGTGAGAGATGGGTCTTCTTTCATTCTTTTGCATATGGATATCCAGTTCTCTAGGCACCATTTATTGAAGAGACTGCTCTGTCCCAGGTGAGTTGGCTTGACTGCCTTATCAAAGATCAAATGTCCATAGATGAGAGGGTCTATATCTGAGCACTCTATTCGATTCCATTGGTCGATATATCTATCTTTATGCCAATACCATGCTGTTTTGACCACTGTGGCTTCATAATATGCCTTAAAGTCAGGCAGCGCGAGACCTCCGGCTTCGTTTTTTTTCCTCAAGATGTTTTTAGCAATTCGGGGCACCCTGCCCTTCCAGATAAATTTGCTTATTGGTTTTTCTATTTCTGAAAAATAAGTTGTTGGGATTTTGATTGGTATTGCATTGAATCTGTAAATCAATTTAGGTAGGATTGACATCTTAACTATATTTAGTCTTCCAATCCATGAACACGGTATGCCCTTCCATCTATTTAGGTCTTCTGTGATTTCTTTTAGCAGTTTTTTGTAGTTTTCTTTATATAGGTTTTTTGTCTCTTTAGTTAAATTTATTCCTAGGTATTTTATTCTTTTAGTTGCAATTGTAAATGGGATTCGTTTCTTGATTTCCCCCTCAGCTTGTTCATTACTAGTGTATAGAAATGCTACAGATTTTTGAATGTTGATCTTGTAACCTGCTACTTTGCTGTACTCATTTATTAGCTCTAGTAGTTTTGTTGTGGATTTTTCCGGGTTTTCGACGTATAGTATCATATCGTCTGCAAACAGTGATAGTTTTACTTCTTCCTTTCCAATTTTGATGCCTTGTATTTCTTTTTCTTGTCTAATTGCTCTGGCTAGAACCTCCAACACAATGTTGAATAATAGTGGTGATAGTGGACATCCTTGTCTTGTTCCTGATCTTAGGGGGAAAGTTTTCAATTTTTCCCCATTGAGGATGATATTAGCTGTGGGTTTTTCATATATTCCCTCTATCATTTTAAGGAAGTTCCCTTGTATTCCTATCTTTTGAAGTGTTTTCAACAGGAAAGGATGTTGAATCTTGTCGAATGCCTTCTCTGCATCAATTGAGATGATCATGTGATTTTTCTGCTTTGATTTGTTGATATGGTGTATTACATTAATTGATTTTCTTATGTTGAACCATCCTTGCATACCTGGGATGAATCCTACTTGGTCATGATGTATAATTCTTTTAATGTGTTGTTGGATACGATTTGCTAGAATTTTATTGAGGATTTTTGCATCTGTATTCATTAGAGAGATTGGTCTGTAGTTTTCTTTTTTTGTAATATCTTTGCCTGGTTTTGGTATGAGGGTGATGTTGGCTTCATAGAATGAATTAGGTAGTTTTCCCTCCACTTCGATTTTTTTGAAGAGTTTGAAGAGAATTGGTACTAATTCTTTCTGGAACGTTTGGTAGAATTCACATGTGAAGCCATCTGGTCCTGGACTTTTCTTTTTAGGAAGCTTTTGAATGACTAATTCAATTTCTTTACTTGTGATTGGTTTGTTGAGGTCATCTATGTCTTCTTGAGTCAAAGTTGGTTGTTCATGTCTTTCCAGGAACCCATCCATTTCCTCTAAATTGTTGTATTTATTAGCGTAAAGTTGTTCATAGTATCCTGTTATTACCTCCTTTATTTCTGTGAGGTCAATAGTTATGTCTCCTCTTCCATTTCTGATCTTATTTATTTGCATCCTCTCTCTTCTTCTTTTTGTCAATCTTGCTAAGGGCCCATCAATCTTATTGATTTTCTCATAGAACCAACTTCTGGCCTTATTGATTTTCTCTATTGTTTTCATGTTTTCAATTTCATTTATTTGTGCTCTAATCTTTGTTATTTCTTTCCTTTTGCTTGCTTTGGGGTTAGCTTGCTGTTCTTTCTCCAGTTCTTCCAAATGGATAGTTAATTCCTGAATTTTTGCCTTTTCTTCTTTTCTGATATAGGCATTTAGAGCAATAAATTTCCCTCTTAGCACTGCCTTTGCTGCGTCCCATAAGTTTTGATATGTTGTGTTTTCATTTTCATTCGCCTCGAGGTATTTGCTAATTTCTCTTGCAATTTCTTCTTTGACCCAGTCGTTGTTTAGGAGTGTGTTGTTGAGCCTCCACATATTTGTGAATTTTCTGGCACTCTGCCTATTATTGATTTCCAACATCATTCCTTTATGGTCCGAGAAAGTGTTGTGTAAGATTTCAATCTTTTTAAATTTGTTAAGACTTGCTTTGTGACCCAGCATATGGTCTATCTTTGAGAATGATCCATGAGCACTTGAGAAAAAGGTGTATCCTGCTGTTGTGGGATGTAATGTCCTATAAATGTCTATTAAGTCTAGTTCATTTATAGTAATATTCAGATTCTCTATTTCTTTGTTGATCCTCTGTCTAGATGTTCTGTCCCTTGATGAGAGTGGTGAGTTGAAGTCTCCAACTATTATGGTATATGAGTCTATTTCCCTTTTCAGTGTTTGCAGTATATTCCTCATGTATTTTGGGGCATTCTGATTCGGTGCGTAAATATTTATGATTGTTATGTCTTCTTGTTTAATTGTTCCTTTTATTAGTATATAGTGTCCTTCTTTGTCTCTTTTAACTGTTTTACATTTGAAGTCTAATTTGTTGGATATTAGTATAGCCACTCCTGCTCTTTTCTGGTTGTTATTTGCATGAAATATCTTTTCCCAACCTTTCACTTTCAACCTATGTTTATCTTTGGGTCTAAGATGTGTTTCCTGTAGACAGCATATAGAAGGATCCTGTTTTTTAATCCATTCTGCCAATCTATGTCTTTTGATTGGGGAATTCAGTCCATTGACATTTAGTGTTATTACTGTTTGGATAATATTTTCCTCTAACATTTTGCCTTTTGTATTATATATATCATATCTGATTTTCCTTCTTTCTACACTCTTTTCCATATCTCTCTCTTCTGTCTTTTTGTATCTGACTCTAGTGCTCCCTTTAGTATTTCTTGCAGAGCTGGTCTCTTGGTCACAAATTCTTTCAGTGACTTTTTGTCTGAGAATGTTTTAATTTCTCCCTCATTTTTGAAGGATAATTTTGCTGGATATAGGAGTCTTGGTTGGCAGTTTTTCTCTTTTAGTATTTTAAATATATCATCCCACTGTCTTCTAGCTTCCATGGTTTCTGCTGAGAAATCTACACAAAGTCTTATTGGGTTTCCCTTGTATGTAATGGATTGTTTTTCTCTTGCTGCTTTCAAGATCTTCTCTTTCTCTTTGACCTCTGACATTCTAACTAGTAAGTGTCTTGGAGAACGCCTATTTGGGTCTAATCTCTTTGGGGTGCGCTGCACTTCTTGGATCTGTAATTTTAGGTCTTTCATAAGAGTTGGGAAATTTTCAGTGAAAATTTCTTCCATTAGTTTTTCTCCTCCTTTTCCCTTCTCTTCTCCTTCTGGGACACCCACAACACGTATATTTGTGCGGTTCATATTGTCCTTGAGTTCCCTGATACCCTGTTCAAATTTTTCCATTCTTTTCCCTATAGTTTCTGTTTCTTTTTGGAATTCAGATGTTCCATCCTCCAAATCACTAATTCTATCTTCTGTCTCTTTAAATCTATCATTGTAGCTATCCATTATTTTTTCTATGTTTGCTACTTTATCCTTCACTTCCATAAGTTCTGCGATTTGTTTTTTCAGTTTTTCTATTTCTTCTTTATGTTCAGCCCATGTCCTCTTCATGTCCTCCCTCAATTTATCGATTTCATTTTTGAAGAGGTTTTCCATTTCTGTTCGTATATTCAGCATTAGTTGTCTCAGCTCTTGTGTCTCATTTGAGCTATTGGTTTCTTCCTTTGACTGAGCCATATTCTCAATCTTTTGAGCGTGGACAGTTATCTTCTGCTGCTGGCGTCTGGGCATTTATTCAGATTTCTCTTGGTGTTGGACCCAGCAAGGTTGTAATATTTTTCTGTGAAATCTCTGGGTTCTGTTTTTCTTATCCTGCCCAGTAGGTGGCGCTCGTGGCACACGTTTGTCTGCGGGTCCCACCAGTAAAAGGTGCTGTGGGACCTTAAATTTTGGAAAACTGTCGCCGTCCTGGGGGTTCGCTAGCCGAAGCGGCTTAAGCCGGCCCGGGGTCCGAACGCAGGGAGGGTTGCTGGTCACCGCAGCCAGGGAAAGAGCCCGTCCGAATTTCCTAGTCGGCCCTGGGCAACAAGCGTGGCGGGAGGGCGCCAGCGGCAGCGGCCCGCCCATGAGAGTGCACGTTCCCCGGGAGTCACGGGTTTGGAAGGGGCCTCCCCCACCCGTCACCGTTCTCCGCGGCCTGGGGGTTTCCGATCCAATTCTCTCAGTTGGTCCGGGGGCTGCGCGTGGTGTGGGCGCCAGTCGCCTTGGTTTCAGGGGACCACCTCTCCAATTCTCCCAGCCAGCCCGGGAAGGGGGAAGGGAGTAACTCCGGCCGCTTGCCACCCCGCCCGGTGGGGCCCGCGCTCCTCCGCGATCTCACCCGAGCTGCTTCTCTCAGCCAGCCAGCCGTTCCAGGATGGGGTACGCTGTCTTTTTTATCTCTGTTGTGGCTTTGGGCGCTTTCTGTATCGTTTCTACTCCCCTAGTAGGTGTCCTGGAGAAGAAACTAAGATCCGCGTGTCTTACTAAGCCGCCATCTTCCCACTGAAAGGTTTACATCTGATTTACAGACACAGGCTCAACTGACAAAAGCTGACTGCCAGGAAACCAGACAGAAGACCACGAAAGAAGGAAACGAGCTGCGGGCCTCCACTCAGGGTGAAACACAAATCATCACAGCTAAAGAGGAGTCGGAGCTAATCACTGTGGGCCAGACACAGTCTGGCATTTCCAAAGATGGGAGGGAGACTTCAGAAAAGATGGTGATTGTTAAATCAGAAAGTTCCAGTAAACATGTGAATGAAGAGCAGCTGGAAGAGATCATGCTCTCATCAGAGGGAAAGGGAGAT
Organism: Tamandua tetradactyla; assembly: GCF_023851605.1. NCBI lineage: Eukaryota > Metazoa > Chordata > Mammalia > Pilosa > Myrmecophagidae > Tamandua > Tamandua tetradactyla. The sequence continues at coordinate 191,673,874 of NC_135327.1, read as the reverse complement.
GCAATTGGAACAAAGTCTGTGCCAGAAAATGATGTGAGTACCTTGGTAGGAGGAAATATAGAGAAGTCACCATTTGAACCCAAAGAAGATCAACCAGTTTTTTTTTTTTTGTATGCTGTATGGCAGAGGTCACATTTATTATTTTTTCATGTGAATATCCCATTATTGCAGCACCATTTCTTGAATTTTTGTTGTTGTTGTTTGTTTGTTTTTTGGAAGTGCATGGAACAGGAATCAAACCTGGGTCACCCACATGGCAGGTGAGAATTCTATCACTGAACTACCCTCACATCCCAACCATAATCTTTTAACAAGACTCTTAAAAGATTCATAAAATTCAATGAGTATTTGCATTATTTGGGGGGCTTTTATACAATATATATACATTTCTTTGAGAAAGAGTAAGTTATCCATATTTTGTCTTTTAGAAAATATGGTATAATGGAGAGCTCACTGAACAGACTTAAACTGCATTTCTAATTTTGCATCGTTTTATATTTAGGACCTTGGGTACTTTTTTTTTAGAATTTTTGAACTTTGGATTTATGAACTATGAAATGAGAAAAGAAATACATGTTTTGCATAATTCATGGAAATTCTGGCTTATATTTTAAGGGAATAAATACAAGGACATATGTTTCAGTTTGTTAAAGCAGCTGGAAAGCAATATACCAGAAATGGATTGGCTTTTACAAAGGGGATTTATTAAATTACAAGTTTACAGTTCTAAGGTCATAAAAATGTCCAAGTTATGGCACCATGAAGAGGATACCCTCTCTGAAGAAAGGCTGATCATGTCTGAGGTTTCTCTGTCAGCTGGGAAGGCATGTGGCTGGCATCTCCTGCTCCTTTACTCCCAGTTTGCATTGTTTTCCACTTGATTCTAGAAGCTTTCTATGTTGGCTCTCCAAACATCTCCACATATCTCTGTCTAGGTGCCTGCTCTCTGTGTCAGCTCTTTTAAGAACTCCAGTAAACTACTTAAGAACCACCTTAAGTGGGCAGGGTTACATTGTCATGGAGATAATCTAATCAAAAGCTCCCACCTGAGCAATGGCTTGACTGCACAAGATTGGATGAGGATTAAAATAAAATGTCTTTTCTGGGGTACATAACAGTTTCAAACCAGCGCAACATACCAAGCAAAAGTCCAAAGAAATCAACCCATTTGGAAATGTCTTTATTCCATCTCTTTCCAAATTTACATACTCATGGCAGAACATTAATCAAAAGCATGTAATTCTTCTATCTTCATTAGTTAGGCTAATTTTATGTACTGTGCCTGAACTCAAGGAGGTTTTCACTTTCATTTATAACAGTGCTAATTGATTTGGTGAGCACATATTGAAATATATCTTAGAATGTATTGACCTATATACTCGATGTTCTAGTTTGTTCTTATGGTCAAGACAAAAGTGAACATTAGCCTTTAAAATCATGACCTTGTTAAAAATCATTCCTCCAAGCAAGGAGTGCTAAACCATTATTAAAGTGTTCAAGTTGATTATATATTTTTGTTAAATATGCCACTTGTCACTGATTTAATCCTCCTGAGTAAAACTTTACCTCAAGCCTAATATCTATATTCCAGACAAGCTGATTATAGCATATTTTCCATAGACTACTAGAATATTAGTGCCAGAAGGGATCACAGAAATGATTTAATTTTCTCCTAATGCCTTAGTTTGCAAGTAAAGGAAGAAAGCCTAAGGAAATGAAGTTACTTGTCCAAAGTCACACTATGAATTAAATGAAAAGCCATGCCAAGGATCTGGGCTTCCTAATTCTATCTGATGAATGTTTCAATGAATAACACTGAACCCAAACCATGAACATCAGGCCCCTGGATACTAAGACAGTCCTAGTCCAAATGGGAGCTGAAAGGCCAAACACCAGCTTTTAAATGAGCAAAACTAGAATGAAATATTTTATATGTTCATGCAACACAAAAATTGAATAATGAATAACCATCATCTTGGAATACATTTGACCTTTTAACTTTTTTCCCACAGTCCTTCCTACACATAAACTTTGCCCATCTAATAATTATATTTGATTTCATCCATTCCACCTCACCCTTCAGCACTGCACTATTCATATGTACTCCAGGTCAGTCTAAGGAGGAGCTCCGAGGACTACCTAAGATGGATCTGCAGTGCATTTTGATAATATTTTCTAATGCATATTCTGTGAAACACGGGTCTCTTGAGATGTTATAGCCCAACCCCCAAGAAAAACTATTCTGTTGTTAAATCTGGGAAACAAGGCACTCATAATATTAAAGAATCTTGAAACTGATGCATTAAAAATATGTTTACTGAAGTAATTTGGATGCAGAGAATTTCTTCTGTTCAATGCATAACTAAGTTTAAGATACACAATTTTTATTACCAACTTCTGGTACTATCCAATTGCATCCTCTACCAGTCCTCCACATGTTCCAAGAAACAACCGCTTTAGTTCCTCTAATGTGTCCTACTGTCTCGCTTTTCATTTCACATGTACTATTTTACCCATTTAGAATATGTTTCAAGGGCTTTGAGGATTGGAGTTTTTTGTTTATATTCTCTCCCTCTCACAAACACATCCATGTATCATTTGTCATTTAAAATGTCTAGGATGGCATACATTCTCTGTGCCTTTGACCTAGAAAATAGGACTATACCAAAGATATGGCCCTGATTCTTAAGTTAAAGACGTATAAGAATGCTATATAAAAAAATATGTCATATAAAAATAAAGAGTAAAGTTAAGCTGCCCCCAATATACTTAATGAAAATTCACAGTTGCCTCCAATGCTTACCAGAAATGTCAGTCAAGGGAATCAGCAAGGGTAGGTGCCAGTTTCCAACTTTCCCTCCTGTCAAAAACCCCCCATTGGTCAATTTCACCACCCTCTCTTCACCCATTAGCAAGATACAACAAGCACTTGTAATGCTTTCTTGGATGTGCCAACGAAGAAGGAGCAATAGTCATTTTTCATTGTCAAAATTTTTGTAGTGTGAAATTATTCCCTCTAGTTTTACTCCACCCTCTTGTTCCTTTCCTGAGGATTCAGTCTGGAGGATGAATGTGGAATTGAAACACCTATGCCACACTGACCTAGGAGAGAATGTCAGAGCTGTCCTATGGTCAACTGAGCCCCTGAACAGACATTTTTTATTTTTACCTTCTGCACGGTGTATTCATTTTACATTTCTTATACAATCTTGTACCTTCTAACAGAGATCCTTCCAGAGTACCTAGGGTAGGACAGAGCTAAACTCCTCTACGTAACTTCCCATTAGAATTCAAAATTCAGCTTGCAAGTTGTCTCCTTAAGAAACCCTTGTTTCCCACACTAGAAACCATGTTTTGGCCTTCTGCAAATCTGAGGGACTTACCATAGCTTCTTTGATATATCCTTGGAGTATTTTTATTGAAAAAGTGGAATAGGTCTGCAGTATCAAAGTGGTACTTAAAGAAAAGTCAAATAGTTGTTTGCAATAATCTAGGCAGTTGTTTGAGATGCCAATGGGGTAAAGTTACCATCTCTGAGGTTATGTGAGAGTCTGCCCCAAAGTCACACATTTCATAAGCTATCTATGTAACTGTAGTTTAATTGCATAATTTTAACTGATGAATAACATATTTTATGAAATATCAAATACCCAAACCAAGAAAAATATTTTGCCTCAGTACTAAAATGTAGTAGAGGAATATTAGTGTTAAGTTGCCATATTTGTTTCCTGTAGATAATCTGAGTGAAAATCTGTTCCTTTCAACTAAAATATAGGATTCAAAAGTTAGAAATATGTAAGGAACACATAGTATATGCTATGAGCTACACACAGGAACATAAATAAGACAAGGCTCCTGATGTTGAGGAATAAACAGTCTAAAGAGGGAGACGCACAAGGGAACAAATAATCAGAGTGAAGTTCAAAGAGGGGAGTACGGCGTGATAAAGAATCATAGAGGAGGTTGTTTCACTGCACAGCAAATGTCAGGAAGAGCCTCCTGAAAGAGAAGACTCCTTAAGTTCTCTGGAAAGTTACACAGGAGTTATCCAGACAGCCAAGGAAAGAAAAGTGTGATAGGCAGTCTCTAAAATAGTCCTTAAAGATCCCTGCCTCCTGGTATTCACTCCTCTGTGGAGTTTTCAAGCAACTATCTTTTTTTTTTTTTTTTTAATGTTTTTGCTGAGCAACAGAATTCTGAAGTTAGAGCAGGGCCAAGCAGATGGGTTGCTCAATAGATTTTTTTTTTTAAAGGGCATTTTTTGAACTTTTTTTTTTCAAAAATTTGAAGGTGGCAAATATAACTCATATGCAAATAAATGCTTTCTGCTTCTTACTTCTACCAAGCCTCTGATCTCTACTATTTCACTATAACACCCTCACTTCCTCACATTTTTCCTTCTATTTAGATTTTAGTACAACTTTTGAAAAGCACTCCAAATTTGTATGTAAAAATAATGTTACGAATGAAATAGAGCAGGTGTGAATTTGAGGTTTTTCCTAATAGGCAGCTATTGATTGATGGCTTCATTCATCTCTTCCCCAGTATTGATTGAGAATACAGATGGAGGATTTCGTAGTCACTATTAGGATTGCTGAGTCACCCTTTTAAGGAATAACTAAAATCTGAAAAATAAAATCCAATAAAGTAAACATGACAGACAATTGTTTAGTGGATATATAAGTGCCACATGGATTGTTATAAGCTAATTTCCATGGGAGCAAAAAGTTGAAGAAATGACTTTTGTATAGATAAGGAGATCAAGAAAGCATCATAAAGATGCTGGGTCCCATGTTTCCATGTGGAGGGCCATCAGCTATGGGTGATACTCCTATACCCCTTGCCCCCACCTAATCCTACCTCTACACTCACTGATACCAGGGAGCAAATGTGGATAAGGAGTAACTTATGTTACTGGTGGGTTTTGAAGACGAAACTCAGGCTGCTCAGATCCATTCCTTTTGTGTTTTCTATTTCAGCTTCCCAGGAGCAATATTCTCTCATCTATGTGGGAAACCTATGGGTGAAGTCTTCCCCTGCAAAGGGGAGACTTTACTGTAATTGGTTAAGTTCAATTTTGGGCAGGGTAGTGGAGATGGTATTAGCAGTAAGTGTGCAGTATTTATATTGTGATTGCAGATCTAAGCATAGCTTTTTAACAAGCATTACCTAAAGCTGAAGTTTTGAACACCAATTGTTCTGAACAAAGTATCTTATCAAAGCTGGTAAGAGAAGAAAGGTCCATGCTTTGCTGGTCCCCTGAGGCTGCAACAAAATGATTGGCAGTACTGTAGTCAACAGAGATGGGAGAGAGTGGCATGAGAAAAGATACTGATTCAGGAAAGGAAACTTTCAAGTCCAGGAATGTGGACTAGTCCATTTAGTGGGAATATAGAGGTCATTGGTGAGACCAATGGAAAAGTAGATTGGATAGACCTGGAACATTGGGATAAGAGCTTTGAACTAAATTCAAAAGGTAAAGCAGAACCATCAAAGTTATCTGAGCAGTAAAGTGGTGGTTATTTATTCAGTTAAAAATGTTAATTTCATTGCCACAATTTACCAAACATTGTACTAGTTTTTAGCAATAGAAGAGTTACTCTCTCAAAGGGAGCTATCCACAAAAATGCACGAAGTCAAGTCAAAGGAATGTATGAGGTCACTAAGGACAGAGGATCAAGCAGAATGAGGCAGATCATGGACCAGTAGGATTATTCACATTTAGGAATATCTCAATGGAAAACACATTGAAATGGCAGGTAGTAGGAGGAAAAATGACTAGTTCAGTGAATTAAAATTTTCTAGAAAGTTTTGAGAAACCTTTTAGGAAAGCTAAAATGCCTAGTAATTTCAAATATTCTTGAGAAGTTTTGAGAAATAAGAAGCTTGTGTTACTTTCTCTTATGAATAGATGGAACGATGGAAAAAAAAAACATAGGCCCATTCGTTCCTCCTCCACAGTAGCTAAATATGAGTGCCTATGTTTTAACAACTTATACAAATTACTTTTGCATGTCACTCAGCTAAAAGGCAGAGCATGAAGTTGTTGCCATGTCGAGAGTGTACCTAAGAGATGGCACACCCAGTTGTGCTGTATCTTCCTTCTAAGTGTGGAGTTTAAAGGGCAAAACCAGTAAATAAAATCATTCAGCTGAGAAAAATAATAAAAGTAGGAATCATCTCTTTCTGTATTTGATTTGATGTTGTACAGGGAGCTATAAGACAAGTTGTTTATGTAGAATCTCTATTTTATTTTGCAATTACCCTCCCTTTGGAATCCTTGATCTGAAATACTGTGGAAATATATTAGCATTCTAAATGCATCTTCAGCTTCCATATAACTGCCAAGTATATGTGTACATGAGAAAATTAACTGTTTCACACTCTGGCTTTGGATACTCCTAATATTTTCTCTCAAAACGTGGTCTCTGAATTCTTCAGAAAGCAATGAGAAGAGGAAGCAAACAAGGGGGAAATAAGAAATAAATAAATAAAGTGAACAAATTTGAAATATAAAAATATCCACATGCTAAAATAGCACTTAGAACATCTTAGGGGAGGAAGGATTCCTTAAGTTGGAGAAAAGGCCTAAAGATGTTATAATTATTAGACTGTCATATTTCTATTTATGTAACACAGTGGAAAAACATTTCATTCTGTGAGCTCATTCTTCTTGTTTAAAATAAATAATCACAGAACTCAATTTCATGCTTGTGGTAGGTAGAATATTGATCCCCAGACATGTTCTTGTCTTAATCTCAGAAACCTGTGAATATTATAAGGTATAATATTGACAAAAGGGAACTTCAGATGTGATTAAGATCTAAAGGTAGAGAGATCATCCCAGATTAACCCAGGTGGATCTAATATAATCACAACGTACCTTATAAATAAAAGAGGGAGGCAGGGCAGTCCGTTTCAAAGCAATGCAATGCAATGCAAGAAAGACCTGACCAGCCATTGCTGGCTTTGAGGATGGAATGAGGACACGATCCAAGGAATGCAGGTGGCAGCTAGAGGTTAAAAAACTGAAGGGGGAAAAAAAAAACTCAAGGGAACAGATTTTTCCTAGAACTTCCAAAAGGAATGCAATCCTGACAATACCTTTATTTTAGCCCAAAGAGACCCACTTTATACTTCTGACCTCCAGAACTGTCAGATAATAAATTTGTGTTGTTTTAAGCCACTAAGTTTGATTTGTCTCAGCAGTAATAGGAAACTAATACATGGTTTTAATAAGGTTTCTTTTAAAGAAGGTTGACAATGAAAGGTCTGATAACTAAACCAAAGCACAGTATCTAAGGCTGGAAACTAAGCTGGCTAAATTTGTTCAGTGATGGACATTTAGTATTTAAGAAATTCATGACAATATTTCATTGAAAAAGCACAAAATACAACTTTGCCTACGGAGACCTGAAGGAAACTGGTGTAGAAAAACATTGGCCTTTGCACAGAGGTGTTTTTCTGTGTGTATGTGTGTGTGTGTGTGTGTGTGTGTGTGTGTGTGTGTGTGCATGTGTATAATGGACTATAAAAGTTGAAAGCACTGTTAGAGAAAGGCCAAAACAGACCACTAAAGTATTCACCATGGTCAAGGAAAGCTAAAGACATCTCGCTTTTTCCTTGTCTGTTCTCTGCTTCTTTCTCTTCATGGTCATCGTCTCCTATCTTCTCTCACTTATTTTTTCTCTTTCCAGTCTCTCACTTTTCCCCACATTCTATTTTTCTTTTTCTCTGTAATATACTCTTTCCTCAAATTGGACATCACGTGGAACTGAAGTCAACGTTATTAGCTCTATTTCTTTAAAAAGTATAATTTTTTTACAATCTATATATTTTCATTCCTTCTTCAATTACAATATACAGCAGCTATAGAATACATATTTTTTAAAACTTGCCATTTTGTGTGCTTAATTTTAACACTGAGTATCAGAGCTGAGATTTTTTTTTTTTTTACTTTTTATTTCAAAATAATTTCAAACTTATAGGGTAGATGCAAAAAACAATACAAACCCCTCCTTTCTTTCCTTCCTTCCTCCCTCCCTCCCTTCCTTCCTATTGTCTGTTTGCCGGTCTCTGTCTCTCTTTATGTTCTGAATATCTGAGAACAGGTTGCACATGTCATACTCCTTGAACACATAATACCTCCATGTCTATTTCCTATGAACAACAATATTCACTTACTTAATCACCTTAAGTGCAGTTATCACATTTTAGAAAAATAATCTTGATAGAAGGCCTACATTCTATATTTCCATTTTTCCTTATGTGCCAACAGTCTTTTCAAGCTTTTTATCTTTCATCCTTTGATCCACTCTAGTATCATGTATTATTTAACTGTCATTATCTCTTTAGTGTCTTTCTTTCTTTTTTTATTTCTGGAAACATATTCACAACATAAATCTTCCCATCCCAACCCCTCCAAAACATACCTTTCAGGATTAATTGCAGTCACATTGCAGTACCCTGATACCCTCACTATCTTCCATTACTTAAACTTTCCCATCACTCCAAAAGAAACTCTACTCTCATTTTGCATTTACTGTCCATTGCCCTTGCTCCCCACCCCTGGTGAACATTAACTCTGTCTCTATGAATTTACACATTCTCTGATATTTACTTTGTAGTTACCATGAGGCTTAGAGTTAACATCCTAAATTTATATCAGTCTCATTTCCTTTGATACCAACTAAACAACTTCAATAGCATAGAGAAGTTATGCTCCTTTGCCTCTCTGTACCCCCACCTTTATGTAGTTCTTGTCACACACTGCATATTTATACATTCTTGACCCCAAACCATTGCTTCATCATTACATTTTATGCATTTGCTTTTAGATCCTATGGGAAGTAAAAAAGTGGAGTTACAAATAAAAACAACAATATTACAGATATTTATATTTACCCATGTCATTATCTTTACTGGAGATCTCTATTTCTTTATGTGGCTTCAGTCAATTGCCTAGTGTCCTTTCCTTTCAAATTGCAGAACTCTCTTTAACATTTCTTGTAGGGTCAGTCTAGTGGTGTTGCTGTCCTTCAGCTTTTGTTTACCTAAGAATGTCTTTCTGCATTTGTGAAAGACAACTTAGTTGTATACAGAATTTTTGGCTGGCAATTTTTGCTTTCTACACTTCCAATATCTCCTCCCACTTCCTTCTTGCTGCCATAGTTTCTGATGAGAAATCAGAAATTAATCTTATTGAGGATCCCTTATATGTGACATACTGTTTCTCTCTTGCACCTTTCAGCATTCTCTCGATTTTTGGCAATCAGCAGTGTGATTATAACATGTCATTATGTGGGTCTACTTGGGTTTATCCTGTTTGGAGTTTGTTGAGCATCTTGGATGTACATATGCATGCATTTCATTAAATTTGGGATGTTTCCAGCCATTATTTCTTTGAATACTCTCTTTGCCCTTTCTCTCTTCCTTCTCCTTCTGGGATTTCTCCAGCACATATAATGGTATACTGGATGAGGTTGTACAACTTCTCAAGCTCTACTGACTTTTCTTTACTCTTTCCTCTTACTGCTCCTCACACTGGATGGTTTCAATTGTTTAATCTCAAAGTTCACTGATTCATTTTTCTGACAGCTCCAATCTGATTTGGAACCCCTCTAGGGAATTTTTAAATTTTTTTACTATTGTCTTCAGCTCTGTTGGATTCCTTTTCATAATTTCCATCTTTCTATCAATATTTTCTTTTTGGCTCATCCTTGTCTCCCTGATTTCCTTTAGTTATTGTCCATAATTTCCTTTACCTCTATGAGAATAATTAGGGCCATTTAAAAAATGTCTGGAACATCTCAGGTCTGATCTTCCTCACAGATGCTTTCTAATGCTTTAATCTGGGTTATTATTTCTGGTTTTTTTGAATGTTTTGTAATTTTTTTGTTGAAACTTTTGCATTTTGATCTTTTAAAGTGTTATTTCTGGAAATTATACCTTGGCACATCTGTTCCTTAACTTGTATCCAGCTAGTAATATGACACAGCTTTCCTTGAATGCCAAGAAGGATAAAAAGAATACATCTGTCCCAATCTATGCAGATTGATCTATGAGAGTGCTCTCCTCCAGAGCTTATCCATACAGTAAATTTAGAGAACAGTTCTAGGCCAAAGCATAAAGGCCTCTCTGGTCCTTTCTGCACATGCCTCTTGTTTTGGGCATGTGGGTTAACCCTGGGAATTTCCCCATTTATATGGATATAAATGTCCCTTCTTCACATGAAAACAGTTTCCTCATAGTCCATACATTGCATTATGTGTTCTACAGCCCAAAATCTCTCTATAGAAGAGTGTGTTGAGTGTTTTAGTTCACTAGCCGAGGGAATGCAATATGCCAGAAATTGAAAGGCTTTTTAAAAGGGGAATTTAATAAGTTGCTAGTTTACAGTTCTAAGGCCATGGGAATGTTCAAATTAAAGCAAATCTATAGAAATATCCACATAAAGGCACCAACAAGGGGTCACCTTCACTCAAGAAAGGCTGATGAAATTTAGGGTTTCTCTCTCAATGCAAAGGTGCATGGCAAACATGGTGATGTCTTCTAGCTTCCTCTCCAGGCCTCTTCCTTCAGGAGACTCCCCCAGGGGCATTCTCCTTCATCTCTAAAAATCACTGGCTGGTGGACTCTGTAGTTCTCGTATTTCTGCCACTCTCATCATTCTCGTGATTTGCTCTGTTGCTCTCCCATCATTCTGAAGCTTTCTCCAAAATGCTTCCTCTTTTAAAGTATTTCAGCAAATTAATCAAAACCCACCTGGAATAAGTGGAGTTGCATCTCTATTCAAAGGTCAATACCTGGAAGATGGCAGCTTAATGAATTGTGGAATTTAGCTCATCTTCCAGAGCAGCTAGTAAATAGCTGGGAATAATACAGTACAACTGCTAGGGCCATGTCAGTGACTGGACACACAGAGTATACCAGTCTAGACAAGCTGGACCAGCTGAGATCCCACCCAGAACTGTGAGTCCCCCAAATTGTTGAGGCCAGTGGCCCTCCCCCACAGACTGGCTCCCACAGGGGAAATGAAAGAGCAACAACAGCAAGGGGCTGAGATCAACCAAGCTCCAACTGTGGAATTAATTAACAAATTCTGAATACTAAAAATAGGCCCCTAGCTCAGCAAAACCTGGAATAAAAGCTAAAGTTACTAGTTTTTGCCCTGGCACAGAGAGGGCAGGGTTGAAGGATTGAAAAAAAAAAAGAAAAGAAAAAAAGAAAAACCAAAACAAAACAGAAGTTTTGTGGATCAAATGGCACAAAGTACTGGAAAATGTCTGGGCCCTAAAAAATAAAAAAAACAGGGGGCACATAGGACCTGGAGATATGTAGATCAAGGTACCAATTTAAGCTCCTGATTAATGAACTGGAGGAATGGGGATCCTGTTCTGAAAAGAATTTTTTTTTTCTTTGTTTCTAACACTTAACTGCTCTCAGGCTCCAACTGCCCCAGGCAAGGGTGGAATTAAGCTTGTCTTAGACACAAAAAGGCTGGTCAGGTGAAAGGAGATAGTTTCTTGGAGGCTGTGCCTTCACCAGGCAAGGGGTGGGGCCCAGCACAGGTGGAATTCAGACCCCAGGGACTGGAAAACTGAAGCCATTAAAGCCAGTCTATGACCCCTCCTCTGTCTCAACCAGCTCCCAGCAGGGAGAGTCTGCTGAAGTGAAAGGTACCACATCACTTTATGCTGGTGGGACCCACAGATAGACAAGTGCCACATACTGTGCAGGATAGGTAAAACACAGGGTTTAAAGACTTCATAGGAAAGACTGTCAACCTGCTGGGTCTCACCCTCAGGGAAAACTGATGCAGGTTACTCTTTTCTCCTGAGAGGAGACCAGTCCAGTCTGGGAAAATCTGACAGAGGTCTAAAATATCTAAGTAGACCCTCGTAAGGGAAAAAAAAAAAAGGCTCCATACAGGCAGGGGAAGAAACAAGGAAAGAAAAACTGAAAAATTCTGATCTGCTAAACAAAACCTATGCTACAGGTCTAGCATAAGCTGAATAGAATGTCAAAGAACAGAGAACAAAGCCATCCAGCAAGAAAATCTTAGGTAAAAGAGTGAAAACAATCTCCAGAACAAACTAACTAAGGAAATTAAATGTCTAGACTCAGCAAAAAATAATGAGTCACCCAAAGAAAATTGAAGATATGGCCCAGTCAAAGGAACAAACAACAATTCAAATGAGATTCAGGAGTTGAAACAATTAATTCAGGATATTCAAATAGACACGGAAAATCTCATCAAAAACCAAATCAATGAATTGAGGGAGGATAAAAGAAGGCAAGAAAAGAAACAGAAAGTCTGAAAAAACAAATCATAGAATTTATGGGAATAAAAGGCACAGTAGAAGGATGAAAAAAACAATGGAAACCTAACAATGTTAGATTTCAATAGGCAGAACATAGGACTAGTGAACTGCAGGATGGTACATCTGAAATCTGACAAGCAAAAGAAAATATAGGGAAAAGAATGGAAAAATATAAGCAGGGACTCAGGGAACTGAATGACAAGCTGAAGCACATAAATATAAGTGTTGTGGGTTTCCCAGAAGAAGAGATGGGAAAAGGAGGAGAAAAACTAATGGAGGAAATTATCACTGAAAATTTCTCAAACTCTTATGAAAGACTTAAAATTACAGATCCAAGAAGTGTAGCATACCCCAAACAGAATAGATCCAAACAGACATATTCCAAGATGTTTACTAATCAGAATGTCAGATGTTAAAGTGAAAGAGAATTTTGTAAGCAGCAAGAGAAAAGCAATACATCACACATACAAGGGAAGCCCAGTAAGACTATACGTAGATTTCTCAGCTGAAACTATGGAGGTGAGGCGACAGTGGTATGATGTATTTAAGATTCTAAAAGAGAAAAGTTGCCAACCAAGAATTCTATATCCAGAAAAATTATCCTTCAAAAAGAGGGGGAAATTAAAGCATTTTCAGACAAAAAAAATCACCAAGAGAATTTGAGACCAAGAGACCAGCTCTGCAAGAAATACTGACGGGAGCATTAGAGACAGATAGGAAAACATAGGAGAGGGAGGTGTGGAGAAGAGTGTAGAAATGAAGACTATCAGTAAAGGTAAAAAGAAGAAAAAAAATAGATATGACATATAAAATCCAAAAGCAAAATGGTAGAAAAAACTACTGACCTTACAGTAATAACACTAAATATTAATGGATTAACTTCCCCAACCAAAAGATATACACCGGCAGAATGGATTAAAAAACAGGATCCATCTATATACTGTCTGCAAGAGATGCATTTTAGACCCAAGGACAAACACAGGTTGAAAGTGGAAGGTTGGGAAAAGATATTTCATGCAAATAACAATCAGAAAAGAGCAGGAGTAGCCATACTAATATCCAACAAATTAGACTTCAAAGGTAAAACAGTTAAAAGAGACAAAGAAGGACACTATGTATTAACAAAAGGAACAATTCAACAAGAAGACCTAACAATCATAAATATTTATGCACTGAGCCAGAGTGCTCCAAAACACATGAGGCAAACACTGAAAAGGGAAACAGACTAAATCTCCATAATAGTTAGAGACTTCAATTCCCCTTTCTCATCAATGGACAGAACATCTAGACAGAGGATCAATAAGGAAACAGAGAATTTGAATAATACAATAAATGAGTCAGACTTAACAGACATTTATAAAAATTACATACCACAACAACAGGATACAGCTTTTTCTCAAGGCTCAGGGGACATTCCCAAGGATAGACCATATGCTGGGTCACAAAGCAAGTCTCAATAAATTTAAAAAGATTGAAAACATATAAACCACTTTTTCAGATCATAAAGGAATGAAGTTGGAAATCAGTATCAGACAGAGGGCCAGAAATTCACAAATATATGGAGGCTCAACAACACACTCCTAAACAACAAGTGGGTCAAGGAAGAAATTACAAGAGAAATCAATAAATATCTTGAGGCAAATGAAAATGAAAACACAACATATCAAAATTTATGGGACACAGCAAACATAGTGCTAAGAGGGAAAATTATTGCCCTAAATGCCTATATCAAAAAAGAAGAAAGAGCAAAAATCAAGGCATTAACTGTCCACTTGGAAGAACTAGAGAAAGGACAGCAAACTGACCCCAAAGCAAGCAAAAGGAAAGAAATAATGAAGATTAGAGCAGAAATAAATGATATTCAGAACCTGAAAACAATGGAGAAAATCAACAAAACCAGAAGTTCGTTCTATGAGAAAATCAATAAAATTGATGAAGACTTAGCAAGGTTGACAAAAAGAAGAAGAGGCAGGATGCAAATAAATAAAATCAGAAATGGAAGAGGAGACATAACAGCCAACCATGCAGTAATAAAAGATGTAATGAGAGGATACTATGAACAACTTTATGCTAATAAACTAATCAACATAGAAGAAATGGACAACTTCCTAGAGAGACATGAACAACCAACATTGACTCAAGAAGAAATAGATGACCTCAACAAATGATCACAAGTAAAGAAATTGAATCAGTCATTAAAAAGCTCCCAAAAAAGAAAAGTACAGGACCAGATGGCTTCACATGTGAATTCTACCAAACATTCAAAAAAGAATTAGTACCAATTCTGCTCAAACTTTTCAAAAAAAAATTGAAGAGGAGGGAAGTCTACCTAATTCATTCTATGAAGCCAACATCACCCTCATACCAAAGCCAGACAAAGATAGTACAAGAAAAGAAAATTACAGACCAATCACTCTAATGAATACAAAAATCCTCAACAAAAATTCTTGCAAATTGAATCCAGCAGCACATTAAAAGAATTATATACCATGATCAAGTTGAAGTCATACCAGGTATGCAAGGATGGTTCAATACAAGAAAATCAATTAATATTTATACCACATCAACAAATCAAAACAGAAAAACAATATGATCATCTCGATTGATGCAGAAAAAGCATTTGACAAAATTCAACATCCTTTCTTGTTGAAAACACTTCAAGGGATAGGAATAGAAGGGAACTTCCTCAACATGATAAAGTGAATATATGAAAAACCTATAACTGACATCATCCTCAACGGGGAAAAACTGAAAGCTTTCCCCCTAAGATCAGTCACCCCATTGTTATTCAACATTGTGTTGGAAGTTCTAGCCAGAGCAATTAGTCAAGAAAAATAAATACAAAGCATCCAAATTGTAATGGAAGAAATAAAACTCTCACTGTTTGCAGATGATAGGATACTATATGTCAAAAATCCCCAAAACTCCACAGCAAAACTACTAGAGCAAATAAACAAGTACAGCAAAGTGGCAGTTTACAAGATCAGCACTCAAAAATCTGTAGTATTTCTATACACTAGTAATGAACAATCTGAGGGGGAAATCAAGAAAAAAATCCATTCACAATTGCAACCAAAAAAAATAAAATATTTAGGAAAGATACAAAAGTCCTATACAAAGAAAACTACAAGAAATTGTTAAACAAAATAGGGGGAACAAAGGTTAAAATATATTGGGTAGAGGGTTGTGCCAGTTTGAAAGGATGTATATACCCTAGAAAAGCCATGTTTTAATCCTAATTCCATTTTCTAAAGGCAACTATTTCTTCTAATACCTATTCAGTACTGTATGTTTGAAACTGTAATTAGATCATTTCCCTGGAGATGTGACTCAATCAAGAGTGGTTGTTAAACTGGATTAGGTGAAGATATGTCTCCACACATTTGGGTGGGTCTTGATTAGTTTACTGGAGTCCTAAAAAAGAGGAAACATTTTGGAGAAAAGGAGATTCTGAGAGAGCAGGGAATGACATAACCACGAGAAGCAGAGAGTCTACAAGCCAGCGACCTTTGGAGATGAAGAAGGAAAACGCCTCCTGGGGAGCTTCATGAAACAGAAAGCCAGGAGAGAAAGCTAGCAGGTGATGCCACATTCCCCATGTGCCTTTCCAGATGAGAGAGAAATCCTGACTGTGTTTGCCATGTGCCTTCTCACTTGAGAGAGAAACCCTGAACTTCATCGGCCTTCCTGAACCAAGGTATCTTTCCCTGGATGGATGCCTTTGATTGGACTTTTCTATAAACTTGTTTTAATTAGGACATTTTCTCAGCCTTAGAACTGTAAACTAGCAATTTATGAAATGCCCCTTTTTAAAAGCCATTCCGTTCCTGGTATATTGCATTCTGGCAGCTAGCAAACTAGAACAATGGTCAATAAGAGGGAAGGGTAAGGGAAATGGTATGCATGAGTTTTTTCTTTTTTCTTTTTATTTCTTTTTCTGGAGTGATAAAAATGTCTAAGAAATGATCATGATGATGAATATACAACCGTGTGATGATATTGGGAGCCATTGATTGTACCCCATGTATGGAATATTTGTATGTTAAGAATTTGTATGTTGTTTGGGTTTGTCAATAAAAAAGGAAAAAAAATAACAAACAAACAAACAAAAAACTCAAGTTAAACATTTCACCTGAGTGTTTCAAGCCAGGGTGGGACAAAAACAATAAAAGCGAATCCTTCACCATAAACAGGACCCTGGTTTATACGTTTCCTAAGGGTACTTCCATGTAATCTGTTTTCAGTTAGTAGCAGCAACATCAGCACTGCATTCGTTAGCCTTCTTCGATGCAGAATTAACAAATTATTCTTAAATACTGACAATTGTATAGTTAGAAAGGTGTGATTTGTTTAAACTTTCCTTTCAAATTTGTGTCTGGAAATTAAGGTTTTCCAACTGAATAAACCTGTTAAAAGTTAATACCCACAATTGGTTGAGTCACATCTTGGTGGAGATAACCTGTTCAAGTTTCCAACTGATAGTATTGAATAGGGATTAGAAGAAATGGTTGCTCCCAAAAGACTGATTAGAATTAAAACATAAATCCTTTCAGACTGGCATATTGAGCTACCTTCTACTGGCAGGGCAAGTCCTGGGACAGTGAGTTCCTTGGGCCATCAGACAGTTTAGGCCGGATATACCTGCTCCCAGTATGTCTATTAGGGTTCCTCTGCTCACTCTGGAGCTGGGACCAGGGAGCCACACTGTGAACACAGGTGGTTCGGGACCAAGCCCAGGGGCAGTGGGCGAAGGCCCAGCCAGGGCACTACAGAGTCCTACCTTTTAAGTAGCCTTTTCTTGATCAACCCTCACCCTGTTACTGCAATCTTTAACTGTTTTCTGGAAATTTTAGAAAGATATTTTTGCCAATTATTTCTGGTTGTTCAAATCTTCTGTGAAGGGACCTGAAATTTGTTGTGTGTGTGAGTGTGTGTGTGTGTGTGTATGTAGAAATAAAATGTTAAAAAACAAACATAGGGCGGGCCACGGTAGCTCAGCAGGCAAGAATGCTTGCCTGCCATGCCAGAGGACCCGGGTTCGATTCCCGGTGCCTGCCCATGTTAAAACAAACAAACAAACAAAAAACATTATTTCCAGATGATGCAATAGTGCTTCTTTTGACTTTTTAAAATTCTTCCAAGTTTTCCATATTATATATCTTATCTTCTTAAATATATTTTTAAAGGACAATAAAACAGCCTTTTGCATATTTGATTTTTTAAGACACTAAGACGACTGAAATAAAAACTTTCTGCCAATCCCATTCAATCTTACCTGAGGCCTTTATTAAGACCCTTTTAAGGACTTGAAATCATAAGTTGCAGGGATCTGTTTTAGACACTTTGGCAAAGAAATAAACAATGCCAAATACACTAAGCAAGGATCGCTTGTCCTATGCAGTAGTCTTATTTATGTTAAGTATCAACACTAGTTTCTGTTAATTGTTATTCTTGTATAGAGTTGCTTTGTATAGTTGACCTACACTTTATCACTACTGCTTGTTTTACCACTCTAATGCCACATACTTTTTGTGCATTTTTGGAAATAATTTTTCTAACATCAGTGAGCTGACTTTTGATACCTCTTTTGAACATCTTCTCTCACATCTACTCATTTGCCACTTTATTTGGTACAATTATATACTTTGACTAGTGCATCTCCTAATATAACTTATGTAGATAGTTGATTGAACACCTTAAGTACATGGAACTTTGTATAGGAAAAAAAAAAAAAAGAAAAAAAAAGAAATTATCAACCAAGAGAATGGCCAAGAGTGGATTTTTCTGTTTCCGTGAGCACCTCTAAATCACCCCAATTTGTCTACAGCCGTATGAAAGCCATTCATGTAGTGTCCTTCCGTACATGTAGAGAGTGCTTTGCCAGTCTTCCTGACTCAGACATCTTCTCTAACATAAATCAGTTGAAGCAAATTCTCACCCCTTTCTTAAAACTGTTGTTAAAATGTAGCAGGTGCATAGGTGGTTCACAGTGGTAGAATGCTCGCCTTCCATGCAGGAGATCCGGATTTGATTTCTGGACCGTGCACCCCCCCCAACCCCCACCACCACTCCCAAAAAAGAAAAAAAATGTACCCTTATATTGCATTAAAAATGGGAAAAAATATAGTAATAGTACTTTGCTAATTTATTCCTATATTTGAAATGCTGTGTTCATCACTAAGAACAACAGAAGACAAAAATGCTTCTTTATTTATCCCTTCAAGTAGATTGCAGCTTTTTAGGTAGGTGAAGGCAATACCTGCTGTGTATCATATAAAAACTTCAGTAAGCTGGAAGACTGTTTTAAAACTTTGACTCCAGGACAAAGCAACAGTAAAAACCTAGTCGCCAGCCTCAGGGAATGCAGTTTCATAGAATGTTTGGAATAGTATGAGGTCAATTAGGTTAAGATTCCCAGAGAAAGTGATATTTGAGCCAAAAAGAATTAGTGTGTTATATCGGTAGGAAGAAGAGAGTCATGTAATCCAGTAAAAAGAACTCATTCGCACAAAGTACACAGAAGAGAATGAGAACATCCTTTCAATTGCTAAGACCAAAAACCATTTTTGACACCTCTCTCCCTCACACCCACATCTGATCCTTCAGCTAATTCTGTTCTTATTGCCTCTGTTGCTAAAACACCAGCATCCTTTACCTCTTTTATCACAGCAGCCTCTTACCTGGTCCACCTATTTTCATCCTTGCCACATCTCACCCAGTAGCCCGAGTGATTCTGTTAAAATGTAAGTCCTGATCATGTCAAATCTCTTCTCAGATACCTCCCATGCCGCCGTATCAGTCAAAATAAAACGCCACACCTTTCCTGGGGCTTTCAAGCCTCTGAGCCCTGAAATAATCCTGCCCCCAGTTACCACTCTGATGTTGGCTTCTAGTACCCTTCCCATTGTTTGTCACTCACTCACTCAATTTCAGCCACCTGGTACCTTTTACTGCCACGTGATCACTTCAAGCACACTCACACATCCCAGGATCCTTGTACCAGCTGCTCCTCAGCAAACCTACCTGGAGAGCAAGTTCCTTCCACTCCTCAAGTCTTTGTTCACACGCTATCTTCTCGCTAAAGTCTTCCTCAGCTACCATATTTAAAATGGTAATCATTCTACTTCAGTCTATAGAATTTATCACTTTCTAATATATCATTTTTAATTCACTTATTTGTTTTTGCTTCATTACCTGTCTCATGCAATTTACAATACATATTTCTTAAGGTAGGGAATTTTTCTGTGTTCCACTCATTATTGTATCCCCAGCACCTAAAATGCTGCCTGGCACATTAGTAAATGTCCAATTAGTGTTTATTGGATTAAATAAATTAATTTGTGCTTATGACAGCAAGGAGTCTAGTTTGCAGAGAAATGACTGAAATTAAACTGTAAGAAGTCAAGTTCAGTAGATTTCCAGTTGAAAATTATGGAGGACTTGCTTAAGATGGTACTTATGGGATGATATACTAATAAATGGAAAGTAGAATCCAAAGTAAAAGTTAAGTATAGTTCCCCAAATAATAGCCCCAAATAATTTTTTCCTGGAAAATTAAAATCTTACTCTATTGCTGATGTTAGAGCAGACAGAGGATTTACAAAATTCAGATGAGTTAATGAAAGATGAAATCTTAGGTGAAAACTTCATAAAACCGCATAATGTGATTGTGAAAAATATACAAACAAATATTTCTAGGGGCTGATAAAAATTATCTACTGCTAATTATATACTTTGTACTTTTTTTAAAAGCTACTCATGTGTACAACAAAAAATAGACACAATTAATCATAGACTCTGAATGATTCACTGTGTACAGTTTACAAATTAATTAGCTTTCTCTTAATCTTTTCAATTAAAAAAGTGTTAAAGCTTATTGCTTACTTCAGTGTTAAAATGCTGGTTAATTGCAAAACATTATTAGGGACCAATATTAAAACTCCACTTACAAGCATCCTGGAAACAAAACACATTTAAGTATGATTTGCAAATCCAGCTTTCTTAAGTCTGTTGGGGAGCTGGGTTAAAACAACACTGCTAAAAGAAATAACCATGGTACTACATTCTAATAATGAGTATCAAAAAGTTTCACTCTTTGATTTACATACGTATGTCCATACATATATGTCATAGATAGGTATACCCATATGTATATATATATACATATATTCACAAATATATATCCTTATGTACACAAAATTTTATTACCATTACTTGTAGTCATAAAATCATAAATGCAAGTGAAGAAAAATGCAATAAATTAATGATTTGCATACTTTGAACTTTGATTTTAGTTGCTTTCTTCTTTCTAGTTCTGTCATAGAGTTTTATTCAGCCCTCAAATATTTTTATCCAGAAAATCTCAGCATGTGATATTTTGATTAAGATTTGAAATCATCCCTTTGAGATAGTCAAGTAGAGAATTGTGAAATATGATCTGAGGTATTTACAATAAGTTGTTCTTAACACTTCAGAGCAGCCTTAAATATAGGGAAGTGAGGTCCCAATGTAGGTAGTGGAAGCCTGCCAACTCTTAAATATTCAGTATAATGTGAGTGATTAGGGAACTTCCTTGACACATGTTGAATATGTGGTCAGTACCTAGAAAATATTGAGTACCATCTATTTTCAGCACACTGCAGTAATGACATTCTTTTGTTCTTCCTCATGCAAAAACATTTTTTAAATTTGTAATTTAGTCACTATCATTATACACTCTAGGCATTCCTAGATTACACCATCTCAATCTTTATCATCTATCTTTCTTTGTGATTTCATTTATGCCCCAGCCCTCCTCCCTCTATCAATCCCATATGCAGCTGCATTCAGTGTTTTAACATAATTGTATTACAGTTAGGTAATGTTGTGCTGTCCATTTCTGAGTTTTTATATTCAGTCCTGTTGTACAATCTATATCTCTTCAGCTCCAATTACCCAATATCTTACCCTATTTCTATCTCCTGATAGTCTCTGTTACCAAGGAAATATTCCAGGTTTATTCACTAATGTCAGTTCTTATCAGTGAGACCATACAGTATTTGTCCTTTTGTTTCTGGCTAATCACACTCAGCATAATGTCCTTAAGGTCCATTCATGTTGTTACATACTTCATAACTTTATTCTGTCTTATAGCTGCATAATATTCCATCTTCTGTAAATGTCACAGTTTGTTTAGCCACCTGTCTGTTGATGGACATTTTGGCTGTTTCTATCTCTTGGTAATTGTTAATAATGCTGCTATAAACATTGGTGTGTAAATGTCCATTTGTGTCCTTGGCCTCATGTCCTTTGAGTAGAGACAGCATATAGATGGGTCCTGTTTTTTAATCCATTCTGCCAGACTATGTCTTTTGATTGGAGAGTTTAATCCATTAACATTCAGTGTTATTACTGCATGGGCAGTACTTTCTTCTACTATTTTGCCTTCTGGATTTTATATGTCATATCTAATTTTCCTTCTTTTTACCTTTACTCATAGTCTTCCTTTCTACACTCTTCTCCACACCTCTCTCTTCTGTCTTCATATCTGTCTCCAGTGTTCCCTTTAGTATTTCTTGCAGAGCTGGTCTCTTGGTCACAAATTCTCTCAGTGATTTTTTGTCTGAAAATGTTTTAATTTCTCCCTCATTTTTGAAGGACAGTTTTGCTGGATATAGAATTCTTGGTTGGCAGTTTTTCTCTTTTAATAATTTAAATATATTATCCCACTGTCTTCTCGCCTCCATAGTTTCTGCTGAGAGATCTGTACATAGTCTTATTGGGCTTCCCTTGTATGTGATGGATTGCTTTTCTCTTGCTGCTTTCAAGATCCTCTCTTTCTCTTTGACCTCTGACATTGTGATTATTAAATGTCTTGGGGTATGTCTATTTGGATCTATTCTCTTTGGGGTATGCTGCACTGTTTGGATCTGTAATTTTAAGTCTTCCATAAGAGTTGGGAAATTTTCAGTGATAACTTCCTCCATTAGTTTTTCTCCTCCTTTTCCCTTCTCTTCTCCTTCTGGGACATCCACAACACGTATATTCATGCACTTCGTATTGTCTTTCAATTCCCTAAGTCCCTGCTCATATTTTTCCATTTTTTTTCCCTATAGTTTGTTTCTTGTCAGATTTCAGAGTTCTGTCCTCCAGTTCAGAAATCCTATGTTCTGTCTCTCGAAATCTACCATTGTAGGTTTCCATTGTTTTTTTCATCTCTTCTACTGTGTCTTTCATTCCCATAAGTTCTGTGATTTGTTTTTTCAGACTTTCAGTTTCTTCTTTTTGTTCTTTCCTTGCCTTCTTTATATCCTCCCTCAATTCATTGATTTGGTTTTTGATGAAGTTTTCCATGTCTGTTCATACATTCTGAATTAATTGTTTCAGCTCCTGTATGTCATTTGAATTGTTGGTTTGTTCCTTTGACTGGGCCATATCTTCAATTTTCCTAGTGTGATTTGTTATTTTTTGCTGGTGTCTAGGCATTTAATTACCTTAATTAGTTTATTCTGGAGATTGCTTTCACTTCTTTTATCTAGGGTTTTCTTGCTGGATGAATTTGTTGTCTATCTGTTCTTTGACATTCTGTTCAGCTTTATCTGGACCTTTAGCTTAAGTTTTGTTTAACAGAGGAGAATTTTTCAGTTCTTGTTTTTTTGTTTCTTGCCCTGCTTGTGTGGTACCTTTCCCCCACACACAGTTAGGAGGGTCTACTTAGATATTATAGACCCCAGCCAGATTTTCCCAGACCAAACTGGCCTCCTGTCAGGAAGAAAGAGTCACCTGCATCGGTTTTCCCTGAGGGTGAGACCCAGCGGGTTGAAAGACTTTCCTGTGAAGTCTCTGGACTCTGTTTTTCTTCTCCTGCCCAGTATGTGGCACTTGTTTGACTGCAGGTCCCACCAGCATAAGATGATATGGTACCTTTAACTTTTGCAGACTCTCCCTGCTGGGGGCGTGGTGGAGACAGAGGAGAGGTTGTAGGCCAGTTTTAATGGCTTCAAATTACCAAGTCCTGGTGTCTGAATTCCTTGATGGAGGGATTCCACCTGGGTGGGGCTTCACCCCTCTCCTGGGGAAGGCACAAGCTCCAGATAAGCCCCCAAAAAAGCTCACTTCTGCCTATGTCTGGGGCAGTTGCAGCCTGAAAAGTCCTGCTGCTGTATCCAGAGGCAGTCAAGACTTTGTAGATACACAGCCACAAAAACCTCTGTTTCCTTCTTTTTTTTCCCCCTTTTTCTGTCAGTCCTGCCCCCTTGGCACCAGGGCAAAAATGAGCAACCTCCACTTTGATCAGGTTCACCTAAGCTGGGGGCCTATTTTTAGTAGTCATAATTTGTCAATTAGTTCCACAATTGGCGTTTGATTGTGCCCAGTCCCTGCTGCTGGTAAAGTCCTTTCCTTTCCTCTCTGGGAAGCGGCCTGTGGGGGAGGGGCGCTGGCCACCGCAGCTTTGGGAACTCACAGTTCTTGGGGGTGCTCGCAACTGGTTCAGCTGGTCCAGACTGGGGTACGCTGTGTGTCCGGTCACTGTCGTGGCTCCAGGAGCTGTTCTGTACTGTTTCTGGTTATTTAGTAGTTGTTCTGGAGGACGAACTAAAATGCGCACGTTGTTAAGCCGCCATCTTTACCCGGAAGCTGGTTGATAATTTCTTATTCTCAAAACAATGCAGATCCCACTGGAAGTGGGCCTAAGCATGAATCCCTGCTGTTTTATGAGGATACATTTAGACGAAAACTGGAGAAAGCACAAAAAGTCCCAGGGCATCTGAGGAAAGGGGACATCCCTAACGTGAAAAGAAAAGGAACAAATGGAACATGCCTACTTTGTGCTTGCTTATTAAGTACACCTTGAGGCATTCCTGGGAATAGGATTTGAACAGTTGTTTCCTTGATTGCTGTTAGGGAAATTACTGTGGTTAAAAATATTGTTCCTTCACAGGCATAGTGGACTCAATAATCAACATCTATTCTTTCATTTTAGCCCCAAAGCAATCCCCTGAGAAGGGGGCAGAGATCCTTTTGTTTATTTTGTAGATGAGGAAAATGAGCCTCTAGCAGGGAAAGTGACTTAACCAAGGCTGCATATTTATTCAAAAAAGTATTTATTGTACATATATGACTTTTCCCTTTGCTAAACATTGCAAATAAAAAGATAATTAAGACACAAGTTTTAAAGTACTTAAGACATTTGGGCACTTGGATAAATACCAAGATATTTAAAATATGATCTAGGCTCTAAAATATATTAGGAGTTGATATCTAGATTTTTTATTATTAATGCAATTCTGTCACTGCATTTATAAAAATGAATGCCCATGATTATTTCAAAAACACGTGTTCGTTAACTACAACTAAGACAATACCTAAAAATATGAAAAATATGAAAATGATAATTAATGGAGAAAATCACTATTAAAATCAGAAAATTCAGTATTTTATGCTCTTTATTTGTATTTTTAAACTATGCTTTCTAATTTTTGCTCTTTCTTCCCCTAATAGTAAAGTATTGATTCTTCTGTTTTCAATGTCAAACAACACAGCTCTGCCTCATGACCTCAATGGATTCCTAGTATGTTATCATATTTATTTTATCACACTCTAATTATTGGAAGCTCAACTTTGTTCCTATTTTTCATCATTCAAAAACTATGCTGAGTTGAACGTCATCACACTTAAATCTTCATGAACTTATTTAATTATTTCCTTGCTATATATTTCTAGAAATGGAATTGTTGTTTCAAGGGTATGCATGGTTACTTTGAAAAATTTGACCTTCTAGAAGGTCAGTAGAGATTTTGATTTAAATTCAGTTTATGTTTCTTTAAATAAGAATATAAATTCTTACCTTGCTTAATGGTTAATAAGTTTAAATAAGCTAATACATAAAATTGTCTTTGTAATATTATCATGAAACAATTTTCAACTGCTTTGGCTTCCATTAAGTATGGAAAATATCCTAAGAAAAATGTGTCTATATACATAATATACTATTTTTATGTTTCTTATGTGAGTATTTAGTTTTAAAGATTTCTATGTACAAAAATACTTTGGAATTCTGTCATTCAAGGAAAGTGATCTCTGGAGGGTCCAAAAACAAATCCCCAAATAATATGTCTACAAATGGGAGTGGGCTATTTTTGTCTCAGCATTAGTTATATATCAGTGCACATGTATTTGAGATCTATGGACTTGTTTATAGGCAGAGAGTGTAGCAGGTATGCTCCATATTTTAGTGTATGATGTATATCTGGTGGTATCCTCACTGTGCATTTTTTCTCATCCAACTCACATTTATCCTTCAAAAATGTGTCTGGTTCATATCTTTCTTACCAAGACACTGCCAAGATGATGCAATCTACTATAATGATTCAATCAACATAATTACATACATCATTGAGGCTACTGAGTGTGAACAAAAACAAACAAATACTTAAGTTCACATTGGCATCTGGCACCTCCCACTGTACAAAGCACCTAATGGGCACTCTTCTTTGTTCATGCAGATTGAAGAAAATCATTTAGATTTTATCCAGTGACAACCAGCACAGTGTGATCATAAGAAATAAAAGCTTTTCTGGTACCTATGTAAGTGATTTGTCTCTGATCCTTGTCATTTTGCTGCAAAAAGCTTCCTATTTGCACAGCAACTAAATATTATTGATGCTGTAAAGGATTCCTGTTAAGCACATCAGGGACCTGTGAGTCTGTTTTTTAACCTCTCTAGCTTTCTTTTTTGCTGATAAAAATTAAAACAAAAACAAAAGCAAAAAAAAAAATACACACAACTGGGCTCAGTTTAGAAAAATTACATACACATAAAAAATACACACCACATGGATAAAACTCATTAACTTACCATTAGAAAGTTACTAAATTACTTCATAGTTTTATTACAAAATGCAAAAAAAGAAATGTTGCTTTAAAGGATAATTAGCTTTCTCTTAAAAAAATAGCTTGAGGAAGAAAGAATTTTTTTCTCAAAGAAATGTACAATTAAATAGTGCAATCATAACTTTATGGGTTTCTGGTACTGGTATCACTCTTAAATAGTGTATGAAGATCAGAACAAAGGAGAAAGTACTTGATAAGATTCAAGTAAGTGACAGGATGTTATTCATGATGCGCTAAATGTACCACATTAAAAATGTAGCAGTTACATTAAAAAAAATAGCAGAGGGGTGAAAAACTAAAAAGGACAGGAGTTATCTTTATGCATTACCAAAACAGGCCACCATCTCTTTGGTCCAGTTTCAGACAACGGGAAGCGATGCTTCCTCTGTTATTATAATTTTTTTTTTAAGTTATGAGCATGTTACAGGAACACTCATGTGAAATTTAAATATGTTAGAAATTAAGTGCTGTAGTAAAATAAAATTTACACACATTAATATATCTTAATCTACTAATTCTTTTGTGAAATGCATACTATATTTTGTATTGCCTGGGAATAATGAATTAATAATGATTCAGGATTTATGGGGGTCACACAAAGTATTAAATCAAGCTTTTGGAGATTTTTAATCTCTTTTGTGCTGGCATCAGTTGTAATTTTGCTTTTGGGGAGCAATTTCTTTTTCCTGACATCAGGTTTAGTTGTCACACATGCATGCTCAATTAAAAAAAAAAAAAAAGAGAGCTTGTGGAATGAATGATTCCAAACTTAAATTCTCGTATTTTATCTGTCCCCCTTCGCCATGACTGAGGTTTGAAGATTCCAAGAGCCTCTTTTTCTATCTGATGTCCCTTTGGCAGTATATTCCACAGTGGCCAATGTCTTGATCATTCCTTAAGTTGTGGTGAAGGTAAGGTGACTTTCACTCTGGATCACAAGTTACTGGAATGCCCTTATGACTAGTGAGTGAAGTAACATAACACTTCAGGAGTCAGAACAGACAGCGAATCAGCTCTTTAAAAGAGCAATAAATGATGGGGTTGAGCTCTCATACTCTTGAACTTGAAGTCAAGGGAGAGGACAAGTTAGAATAAGTAGTACCCCCCAAAGGGCCCATGCTTGGTCAGAGAGAAAGAACAGAAGGGGAAGCCTATTGCCTATTCAAATTAGATTGAACCACCTCCTTTAAAATCCTCTAGAGAACTCATTAAAATGCAGATTCCTGAGCCTATTACAAACCATATGATTCAGAAGTTCTTAGGATGGTGGCTTGGAATATGTATTTTCACAAACTAAGGCAAGTTTCAAACAAGCTAAAGTTGAATAGTCACTGGTTTAGAGAAAATAAAATAAAAACCCGACGGACAGAGAACTGATGGATTGATTGGGTGGTCTCCAAGTTCAGAGACTGAACTCTAAAAGTTATTCCCTTCAATTTGTCATACAACAAACATTTGATGAGTACCTACTACATTGAGCCTCTCTTGGGAAATGGAAGTCAAATAAGACATTTATTAATACCAAAAAGCAAATATCCAGTAACTGTACTGCTATTTCTTTCACAGAGTATATACAGCACGTGGGGACACAGAAGGTGGAATCCTAAATCAAATTTGGGATGGTAAAATATTTCCTGCAATAAATGAGACTTGAGCAATGAAGAACATGTTGAAATTCACGACCTAGAGAAAGAAGAGAAGGAATTGCACTCTCTAATTCACTACTCTAGGACCAGACAAACAATAAGTGACATTGGGGTTGGAACCCCAGTTTGTCTTACTCTAGCATCCATTCTCCTTTTAAAACTACCACAGGAAGGAAGAAAAGTTGAATAATGGGGAAGTTAAGAGAGCTGAAAATCAATACGTCCCAACAAGTTTGTTTTATGATACAGCTAGTGTGGAACTTTTAGGAGCAACAAAAATCAAAGATAGTGGACAGAAGCCGGCTGGCCAGGCAGTTTACTCCCTGAAAACACAATTTTCTATCAGTTGGTCAGACAAGTTACACCTTCAAGGAAAGTGCATCTAATAGAATTTTAAAAGATACAATTTTATAAAATACAAGGAGTTGAATATTAGCCATTGGAAGAATGTGATAGCATCTAGAAACCTGACGGACATGTGTCTTTTGCCACCGATTCTTTCATTCTCTGTTGCTGACAAGCCTTAGAATCTTCCCAGAACCTGGCAGTGTCTTCTTTTTTTGTTATTAGCCCTTAATCATATTGGCTATTTTCATTACAAAGAGAAGAAGGTTTAACCAAAAGGATCATGACATTTCCTTAGCTAAGAACAGGTGTGGTCCTATGTTATCTTTTACGATTGTTCACCCTTGTCTGCTGAAATGATAAGTGATGCTTTATCCAGTTTTCAAGAGGCTTTTTCTTGATGGGGGGAAGGAACAAGTGGCATATTCTCATTACAAGGTCTGATCCAGATCACTTTAACTCTGATCTTGCTGGACCTGCAAAGGATTAATTTGCTAACTCTGACTTTCCCCAAAAAGCACTAGAGGAAAGAAGTGGCAATGATTCCGACAAAAAGAAGCTTTTACCAAGAGTTAAGTTTTATGTCTTCTGTGACCTACAACTCCACAGGTTGCAAATACTTTATACTAACTGGAACTACAGTTTTTAAGGTAATTTGTTCAGTAATCTATAGCATTACATTAAAAAAGTAGCTGAAAAAAAAGAGGCAGGAAGATTAAGGAAAGGGTTACATTATTTTCCATTTAAATAAATCTATTTGCTCTTTTGCATTGTTTCTGTTTCTTAAATCCTTCCAGATTTACAATTGAGTGTGGTTAATTGCTGGGAATAGCCACGAATTTTAGAGAATAATTGGCTCTATTTTAAGATACACATTTAGTGTGTACACTACATGGTGTGGCTACAAAGTAATAAAATAGATTTTTGCATGTTGCTTCTGGAATGCATTCTCATTATTTTTAGTCACACATTATATATATGTGTAAGCGTGGCAACATTTTATAGTTTGCAAGTCCTCCATAGTTTTTAGAAGTTACAAAATCATAGAATTAATTGCTTTGAATTTAGTCATTTTGTTCTGGGCAAATATTGATTTCTTTCCCAACACCTTTAATTTCTAATGAAGCTTGAAATTAACTTTGGATTTTAATTCTATTTTATTCTGGGTTTGTACATGAGGGCCATTAATAATGTCAGGAGAGTGCTGAGAGAACTATTTTTGAGCCAGGAGCCACAGTGAGCTTTGCAGAATTTGGATCTTTATACTTTATAGATAGGAGTAAAATCTGCATGGGGATGTATTTTATGAACGAACAATCAAGCTTAAAAAGTTAGCCTATAAAAAGTCAGACGTCTATCACTTGCTGAAGTTTGCATCATTGTACATGTGTCTGTATGCTTGCATGTATTTATATTTAATCAGATCCAACCAGTCAGGTTAGTAAAGGCAAATTACTACTAACTACAAATGCCTGCAAAGTGGTCCCTTCTGGTACACATAAGGGTCTACCTTGTTAAGAAAAAGCAATATATATAAAGTACGTGTGTGTACGTATGTGTGCATATATCTATATCACATACATCTATATAGATGTTCATGTCTATATTTATGTAAATAAATATTACAAATATAAATTATAAATAAAAAAATAAACACAGTCTTTCTCTTAGGCTTAAAATATTTTTTTAATGATTTTATATTGTTTCTATGAAATGGGCCAAGTGAAAGAGATTGCTGCTGAGATCCCTTGGAGCCCTGTGATTTAATCTACACGTACAAGAAAAATGTGAATAAGGTCCATCATTTACCAAAAGCTTTATGTGAGAGTTAGCTTTTCTCTGAACCTGCTTCCCCAGCTGCTACTTTTGGGCTGGTGAACTGTGGTAGAAGCTGGTGACTCCACTTTTAGACTTTCCAATATAGAACCAAATGTTCAGGACCACTCCCCAAGCTCAATGCTATAGAAATTTCCATACTCTGAGAGGTGTAAAAGCCTTGCCATCCAGGAGGCAGTGTGGCAGAGTTTGACAGTGAATGGGTTTAAAATCCTGAATCAGCCATATACTTTGAGCCACAGATTTTTTAATCTGTAAAATGGAATAATATCTCCCTTAGAAGCAATTTTGAAGATTACGTGAGATGAAACATGAGAAGTTCAATACTGAACACATTCCCTTCTCCTTCCTATGAAGGCTTTTTTTTCAATCCAAAGTATATGTTCAATATTTAAAATTAAATGAACAAATATTGACTGCAAGACCTTGTGAAGATTATGGGAATAGCTGATCTGTTGCCCACACAATTTGCAGTCTTGGAGAAGAAATTGTGAAACAAACATTTGGAAAAAAAAAAGTATATAAGTACAAGGGAATCATACAGGCAGGATTGGTATGGAAAATAAAAGAAGAGAAATCGCTTTAAAATGAGTGATCAGAGATGATTTCACAAAATAGAAAAGACATGTGAGCTGGGCCCTACAGAGGGCAAAGTTTGCATATGATAAAAGTGAGGAGAAGCAGTATTCTGAGATGGAGGCTGGGGGATCGTCTCAGCAAAGATATAGAGGTAGGAAGGTGCAAGGGGATACACAGAACAATGGAGGACATGAGCAGACATAGTATCCTATCTCTTGGAGTCACTTATGAGGGAAAGGGCAGAAAGTACCTCTCCCTCAATTCTTGCTTCTAACACTTGTGAATAAGGTACATGTTTCGCCAAAAGATTTATGCGGGAGTCAGTAATGTTGATATAAAAGCTACCCTTTTATACTATTTCCTGTAGAACAAAATTTGGCATAAAAAGTGTATATCATGTACCAAATATTGGGAATATTATAAAATGTCAGGAAAGTTATTCTCTTACTGAGAAATACAGGCAATTTTATTATAAGATACTGTATTCCACAAGGAGATCCAGGTCACATAGGCAGTGTGTTTATAAATTCAGAACCAGATAAACATCTTTAAAGTTGCCTAAGAGGTATGATGCATGTGTATGTGTATAGGCACAATTACAGCAAACTTGCTCAAACATCTATTAATTCTAATCACATACTGAGCAATTAGCTGAGCATTTGGGTCCAATGCTCGGTCTTCCAAAAAGACGGGAAGACATGGCTGGAAACCCAACCGGTCCATTTTTGTAGTGATATTTCTTATGTAAAAATGTCTGTTGCTTTTGTTAGTGATATATCTATTAAGATTCATTATTAAATGAATTTGTAATCCCTCTCAGTCTTTCTTATGAATGGATTGCCTTCTTCCCAAAAGAGTAAATGTCAGTGGGAGATAATACAACTGCGCTGGTTTGAAGATGCTATGTACCCTAGAAAAGGTCATGTTCTTTTAATCCATTCCTGTGGGTGCAGACTTCTTATGTGTGGAGCCTTTTGGTGGGCCTTAATTCTTTTATGAGAGGATAAAGGAGAGGAAAAAATGAGAGACATCCAGAGAGAGCTTATGGGAAAGGCCCTGGAGACGCTAAGAGAAGACCTACAGAGGTTCAGAGAGGAAGTCACTCTATCCAGGAGGTGAAAGCTACAAAAGATGGGAGCAAAGGAGCAGCAGATGCCAGCTGTGTGACTTTCTATGTGACGGAGGTGTCCCAAATACCTGCGACCTTTTTTCAGAGAAGATATCTTCCTCTTGAAGCCCTAATTTGGACATTTTCGTGGCCTTAGAAGAACATTTGTAGCTAATAAATTCCCATTGTAAAGCCAACCCATTTCTGGTATATTGCATTCTGGTAGATTTAGCAAACTGAAAAAGAGCCTTTAATGCATGTTCCCAGTTTTTAGCCATAAACAACTCCAAAAGAGGTAATGTATCAATCACATTTGCTTACTGCCAGGTTTTTTGTCTGTTTATTTTAATACTTGCTCTGGTTTTGTCCTGAAAAATTGCTGCTCTTCTTCACTTACAAATGTTTTTTTGTCCCTAAGAATATATTTAAAACCAATGTAGAAAGTAAACTTACTGTAAAATAGAAACTCTGCTGTACTAGCCTTGCAATTCCAATTTTCTTCTTTCTCTCTCCTCATTTTCCCTACCAACTCCTTTTCCACATTCACTCTCCCTGCTGCATTTGTTCCAAGTTTTCCTACTTTAGTTGAAAGGCAGCAGATAACCACATGCTTTAGAAGAAAACTACATCAAGATTCAGGAAATTTATGTCATAGACCTGTTGGAAAGAAGACTATAAAGAGGCAACATTTTAGGGAATCTGCTTATTTTATTAGGCATAGACTCTAATCCTAAAACCTCACTCCACTATTACATCAAGTACTTCAAAAATATCTACTAAACAACTCCTCCTCAAGTTTTTATTGTCATGATTCTTAAGCCTCTGAATAACAAACTCATCTTCCCAACCGTCAAAGTCCTGTAATGCCCTTTAGAAAAGTGCAATAGTTTTTCAAGATTCAAGTATGTTCCTCAAGGAAAACGTTCCTTAAGATTCAAGTATGATTTTCCACTGGGTTTCTTCATTTAAAAAGCACAATAGAAACACAGTTTTCTTAAGCTAATCAACAGAGAGCCTGCTGGAATCTAAATGATCCCAGCATGAAAATTACTGTTGGTACAGATTACATTTGTTATTTTGATTACCACATGTGAAATTGATGTTAATCAAGTGTCAAAGTAAATCCCTTCCTTGGATAAGTAACCACATGTGGTAGGAACTAGGGCCTAATACTTATCCATCCCATCTTAAGATAGGTGGTTAATGGAAACGATAAGGGTGATGACAAGTAGGAAAAAAAAAAGAGAAGTACCACTTTGAATGCAAACTGAAATCCTAATTCAAAGTTCTATAGAACTTTCTTTTACATAGCGTGACGGTTAAGTTCTATATCAACTTGGCTAGGTTATGGTTTCTGGTTATTTGGTCAAGCAGGCACTGGTCTGACTGTTACTGTGAGGATATTTTATGGATTTAGATGTATAGTCGATTGATGGCATCTATGGCTAATTGCATCTACAAGCAACAAAGAGAATGTCTTTGGCAATGAAAGAAAGCTCATTCACTCCATTGAAGGGACAAGAATTGATGGTTTCAGCAGTCAGAAAAAAAAAAATTCTATCTTTATTTGAGCCAGACAGCTTCTCCTGGGGAATTCACTGAAAACTTCCATTTGGAGTTCCCAGTTTACAACCTACCCTAAGAAATTCTGACTTACCAATCCCCACAGTTGTGTAAGCCAGTTCTGTGATAAATATCATATATATATTTCCTGCCAGCTCTATTTCCCTGGACAACCCTAATACACATGGTAAACTAATTAGTTGGGCTTTAAACTACATGCCTTTACTATATTTAAGGTCTCTCAACATCTAATGTTTATGTATAAGGGATATGGGAATAAATTTTCTATTAATAAATGTTCTTAATTGGCAATAGGAATAGAAACACTTCTCAATAAATTTATCTTCCATATTATTTTTGTCATATGAATCGTTCTATGTCATTATTTTTATTTCTAAAATATGTGCTTATCCAAAAACCTAGCTAAGGCTAGAAACGATGTTTTTTAAAACTAACCTCTATTCAATGGAGCCACTGAAATTACACTGAACAAGATAGTGTTGGTGCTACATTATATTTGGTAATAGTGGAAAATATGTCATGAATGCAGTATCCATAAGTAGAGGAGGGCTCCTCTGAGCCTGTTCTGCCACCCTTCAGTGATTCTGCTTTCTCTCTCCCAAGTTTTACTTCAGCACCCTTTCAATGTTTGACCTTATGACTAATTGGCCAATAGCTGAAAGGAGAAATTTTCTTAAATAGCTCAAATTTCACATCAGGGGCTGTAATCACAGAATAGTACATCCTATAATCAGGCAGCAAATATTTCCTACACCTTTCTCAAATGGATCAATGAATGTGCAGTTCCAATACTTCTTTCCCAGAACTCTTTGCTGTCAGACAGCACAAATGTGCTAATAAGTGAGAATCTCTCCCTTGTGGAAGTTCAGGATATTTTCTTCTCCCTCACGTAGCTTAAGTCAGCCTGAGTTGAGTTATACAAAAAGTTCCACATGAATGCAAGCTATTGGTGGTAGGGTAATGTATAGGAATCCTGTATTTTATGTATGATTGTTCTCTAAACCCACAACTTCTCTAATAAAAAAAAAGAGTTATGCAAAGAAAAAAATTCTCCTTGTCAATGAATTAACAAACCTTGAGTCAATTATCAAGTGTCCGGTAGTTTAAGCACTTGGGGAATAATTGATCTGGTGTGCCAAAATTCAGGTTTTATTAATTCAGAAAGTCTATACCCATGCCTCCCAAACTGAAAGGAAATCTTAACATAGTAGTATTTCCTCAGTGTGTGTTTTCCATTGGATGCTTGAATGTTCTCTAAATGAGGCAATTAAGTAACAGATAGCCATATGGTAGAAAAGACAGATAGGCTTTTTCTAGACCTTTGAATTCCACTGCAGTATTATAGATAGAAAGAATTTCCCTATTCCAAACAAAACTCTTGGAAGTGTTTCTTTATCCAGTCTAACCAGATGTCCACACTCAGCCTTATCCAGCATGGTGAAAACTGATCACATGATTTGGCAAGCAAGACATGTTTAACTGATGCCTCAACACACTTTGATATGACAGAGATTCTTATCAGGATGTTTTAGTGTCTGCTAATGAGTAACAAAAACAATTTTGTGGGTGTCAACATTGGTTGGCACTAGGTTGACTTTCAAGAGTGGGATAGCCATATTTTGCAGACTAAAGCCATGATGGCAGCTTTGGGAAAGAAACATATGGAATCAAGGGACAGCAAGCTCCACTTTTAAAAAACCAGGCTCTTTAGTTAAATTCATATAAATTTAAAGGACTTCATTTTTACTTAGATAAGTTAAAAGTTTTCAAATGGCATATTTGACTGAAATTTGAAAGAAGCCAGATATGAGAACATCCAAACAGTCAAACAGAAAAAAAAAATGTTTTTGGAAACTGCTTTGCTTTCCATGGAAGATTTTTGCTTCTGAATGGTGTTAATCATCTTTATCAATATAATAGCAAATTATTTAGAGGGTGTTTTAAGTTGCCAGAGCTGCTGTTTCTGCTTTGTAAAGCTGCGGGAATGCAGTATACCAGAAATGGGTTGGCTTTTCCAATGGGAATGTATTTACTAATAAATTTACAAATGTCCCAATTAAGTCATCAACAGGATGATGCGTGGACTCTGAAGACACACAGCCTGCATCTGGGACACCTCTCTCACATGGGAAGGTACATGGCAACATCTGCTGGTCCTTCTTTCCCAGGTTTCATTGCATTCAATTTCTGGCTTCAGTGGCTCGGCACCCTCTCTCAGCTTCTCTGATGCTCTACTTTTTTTTTTTTTTTAACATGGGCAGGCACCAGGAATCGAACCCGGGTCCTCTGGCATGGCAGGCAAGCATTCTTGCCTGCTGAGCCACCGTGGCCCGCCCTGATGCTCTACTTTGTGTGCTTCTCTACCCATTTCTCTGTATGTCCTTTAGCCTCTTAAAAAGGACTCCAGTAAAAGAATTAAGACCCACCTTGAATAGGATGGGTCACAACTCAATGGAAATAACCAAAACAAAAGGTCCCATCTGCAAGAGGTCTGCCATCCACAGGAATGGATTAAATAAAACATGGCCTGGAGTGGTGTGACGGTGGCTCAGTGGCAGAAATCTTGTCTGCCATGCCGGAGACCCAGATTCGATTCCCGTTATCTGCCCATGCAAAACAAAAACAAACGTGACCTTTTCTGTAGCACATAAAAGCTTCAAGTGGGTTGGCTTAAACAACAAGCATCTATTGGCTCTGTCAGTTTGTATGCAAGGCTGGCTTTCTCCAGGAAGAGATGATGTTTTGATGCTGGCTGCTGGCACACCTTGGGTTTGTGGGATTTGTGGTCACATGACCTTGCCCTCTCCTTTCTTCTCCTCTTCAGATTTCCTGCTGACTTCTGGACCTTTATAACACCTCCAATAATCCAGCCTCTTTCAGTTGGGCCACACCTTATCTAAAAATAATGTCTTCAAGTATAAATAAGTTACTATGCATAGACATGCCGATGGATATTAAGAACATGTCTGAATTGGGGCACATAATCAAATCTACCACAGGCAGACAATTTAGTTCCAGATATCAAAAACTCAAACTATAATTTTCTCAGCATTCTTCTGCCAGGATGGATTGGAAAGTAGCAGCAAAAAAGCAGACTGTAACAGCAATGAAAAGGAATGGAGAGAGTTCTTTATTCACCAGATTTTGTAAATAAACAGGACTTAATAATCTTTCTTCAAGTTCTCATCATATGAAAGACGAAAAATCATA
Source organism: Tamandua tetradactyla (assembly GCF_023851605.1). Taxonomy (NCBI): domain Eukaryota; kingdom Metazoa; phylum Chordata; class Mammalia; order Pilosa; family Myrmecophagidae; genus Tamandua; species Tamandua tetradactyla. The sequence goes on along the minus strand of NC_135327.1, from coordinate 191,637,371 downwards.
AGGTTCATTACTGAGTATTTTTTTCATAGATGGCACTTGACAATCACAACCCCCATATCTTGATTTTAGAAGACATGCATTTGACACATTTGGGTTATAGGTGGGAGAGATCATGAAAGGAGACAGTTTCTTATTCTGTCAGATTTAGGTTGGTAATCTCAAAGTAATCGTAAAATTCATTATCAGTTGTTATCTAAAATTATACTAGAAGACAAATAATGAGGCTAACTTTAGTAAAACAAAACATTTTTCTCACATTCCGGAAAAAGAGTTGAGAATAGAATAAGTGGCATCAAATAATCCCAACGGTTCTTCAAACATGCTTTTTGAACATGTAGCTGTAACGAGCCTTCCTTATTTCAGAAATAACTATGATCCAATAGACGAAAGGCAGAACTCAATGCTATTTTCAGATACATATGGTATACAGAACTCAAATCTTTCCTCTAAAGGATATAGCTAAAGTTGTTTCATGGTAAAAATAACCGATGAAGAGTTGAGGTATTGAAGAGTAGATAACTCAACCTTCTTACTCCACTCTGCATTCTACTGTGCCTCTGGCCTAACCTCTGAACAGTCTTACAATTCCCACCATTGCTATAATCTTTTGAGAATTGGGCTGGATATTTTACATATTATCATTATCTTTCACAGCAATATTAGCTGGCAGATAGTATTGTTTTTCCTTTATTAATAATGAAACAGGGTAATGGTGTGCATGTAAACCAGCTATCCCCCTCTCCCCCCAAAAAAGTAATTTGATGTGTAGCATTTGACAATTTCTATGGTGCAAATTCTCCCATTGGGGCATACTTCAAGCTATAATGTCTTAACAATCAACAAAAAATTCTGGACTATTTAACCATCAGCTCTGATGAGGAGGGTGGAGCCTGTCCAGCACACCATCGCACAGGGACCCGGAAGTCTAGCAATGTCCCCAGTTTCATACAGCAGATGAGGGTCTGAATGAGTACTGCCACTGAGGTTTGACAGACTCCAAGCTCATTCTGTTCCTTCTGCAGCGTTCACGTTCATTTCTGCCCTTGGATTTCTGCTTCACCACCCCTAACATTTTTTTTCCTGTTATTCTTCTCCTAATTACCAATGTAACAGGGTCCACTTCCTACCTGAACCCCTTCCCCAAACACCTTGGTTCACAATGTCTCTCATATTGCACATATTGGTCACTACACCAATTTGACACATAAGCATCTGCTTCCTTCTGTTAATAGTTTAATGCTTTCTTATTGCCTATCCTGTTTCCCTTTTTAAGTATTTGTCTACCTCTGCAGAAGCAGGATCTCGTATCCATATAGAGTGCTGAGTACAACATAGAGAGTTATTGACTAAATTGAATAGGTCTACGAATTAGAGATAATTCTATACACCAAGTTTTAAATGCTAAATGCTTTAAAGCTTAATCTCAATATGAAAGTGAAAACTAGTTTCTGATTTGGGAACAAATTAAGAGATCAAAGGAGAAGCATGACTATTTGTAACTCTCCTTTCTCATTTTTGGAGAAGATACAAAACTCTTCTATGTTTCCTTCAATATCTTCCAATTAAACTAGCATCCCTCCTTCTGTCCTATTTCCCATAACCCAACCTGACAAAGGTGTAGAAATGGGTGTTTTCTCCTTTTTTTTCTTACTCTGAACCTTAGACAGACAGTCCTTGGGATACAAACTATAGGGGACATTAATGAATAATGCCAACTCCCTAAAGACCTGGCACGGGCATTTATCACATCTGAGAAGTTCACAGGATCACAGCTCATCTCTACAGTAGTCTGCATTTTAATATGCACTTGCAGATCAACTTTTTGCAAAGTTTTTTATTCAAAGAGAAACGTTTTTGAAATTATAGAAAGTCTTTGTAAGACTGAAATTAAATCCTTTCTTTCTATTTTTAATCGTAGCCATCTTTCCAAAGTAAGGCATGAAAGAAGAGATTAATTTGAAATTGGGGTTGACTTAGAAATGTAAAGGTCCTTGGGCTGTGTTTCTCCAAATGACCTGCACTATTTTAATTCAATGTAATTTATTTGGTTGTAGCTGAAAGATAGAATAGGATGGCCTTTAAACCCCTTCCCGGGATTATTATACAGGTAGCACATTCCCACTTCTTTCCATCTAACATTATCTGTAGATACCAGGTGAAAATGTGAGTAAAAGAGCTGCCGGGATTATTGTTTCTCTTTGTAATAAGTGTGATTGCAGGAAGTGACACCAGTATCATTTCGCTGTTGCCTCAAATGCTTCAGCTCTGCTGAGAAAGGCAGCTTCTCATTCTGAGAAGATACACAGCCAAGCAGGGGCTTGTTGATATTTTAGTGGTGCATATTCTGTGGAAGACTATATTCTTTATCTAGCACCATACTGCCTTGCATCTTTCTCACCCTGTTTTTTTCTTTTTTTCTTCTGTCTATTTTGTAAGGGAAAAAAGGGCATAAAACGAATGAACTAAAAGTGTAAGCTGCAAAAATACAATTGCTTAAAATATGGAGACATTTAATAGCAGAAATAGTTTCACTCCATGCAATGAATTTTTAATAAGAAATTTTCATGATTTTTCCATATATCTACATGTACAAATATTTTTTAAATATGAAAACTACCAAGCTAGGTTATGAAAGGTAAGCATGTAGTGCAATTTATTTCTATTTCATAGTTCCAACGAACTAGAGATATTGGAACTAACTAAGATTACAGAAACTTTTATTTTTAACGAGATTATACACTTCTTTAAGAGAGAGAGGATATTTAATACTATATCCAAATAATCTGCTCACCTTCATTCTCTACCCCACCCTCCAGCACCTACCACATACGTGGCACAGAGTTAGCTCTCAACATATTAATGAATGAATAAAAACGAATAAGTGGTGTCAGGAATATAGGCCCTCTGGGTCTCGTGGTCCTGCATTGTGCCACATATCCACTCCTGCATGACAAGGACACACTAAGGACTTGCAGTGGGCAGGTGCTTATGAATTGAAAGGGAGGATGAAAGAGAGATAAAACTGGAAAAATTAACTGTCAACTTGGTAACAAATAGGCACAGTTTGGTCATTTAATGCCATACCTATCCTAGAAGCAGCCAATATACCCTATGCATGTAAATCAGTCAGTAGGGCCATTAGAGTTTCTCACAGAGCCTTTTATCTTTTGGGGTTTAAAATTAAGGTCACCCCTGATCTTTTCCTTGAGAATCACAGCTATCAAAACATGGTCTATATGCTGAAGGCAGGCTATTTCAATTATCAGTATTTTATGTGATTTATAATCCAACTAAAAATTTGCAGAGTCAGAAAGTAGATTAGAGGTTATCAGAGGATGGGGGAAGAGGGAGAGGTCCTGGGGAATGTTTGTTTGGAAAAAAGAAAGAAAAGAAAAAAGAAAACACAAAGTCACAACTACATTATTTTTACAAAATTGTTTGTAATGGTTGTAATATTGGTTAATATTTGTTGAGCCTCTACCACGTCCAGAAACCATGCTAAGCATTGTTAAAGTATTCATTATTTTATTTAATTCTCAAACACTTAGTCTCATTCCATTGATGTTAGTGAGCTGTGGCATGTGCTGGCAGAGCTGATTTTACCCATTGTGAAACTGATGAAATATACACTAGTATGCCAAGAATGTTTAAGGAAATGGAGGATTTTTAGGGTATGCAAAAGAGTCATTATCAATAAGAAAGCTCAGATGACAGAGAAACAAGGTTGGGCATAGACCAACTTTATATATATATAAAGAGGTTTGTTTCAAAATCAGAGTTTCTGACTTCAAACCTTAAATTCTTGTTCCTTTCCATAATTTCCCTGTATCAAGGATTCTCATATGATAGCATCTAATATATCAAAGGATTACTATGTCTTATTATTTAAGCCTTGCACCAATTTTAAGGACATTTTTTGTCATTCGATATTAATGCTGAATGAACACCATCAATATTCAGTGGTGAATATTGAATATTAATACTAGATGGTCAAAATTTAAACATATCTCTATCTATTTTAGAATCACCTGCACAGCCAATGTGTACACTCTGAGCTATTTTTTTGTTGTGTAACTTTGTTGTAACTTTGCCAACTGTTCCTTTATATTACAAGTTACTTTAATGAGCTGTGTTTTAACATGCAACTCTGCTACTGTTCCTATTTATTCCCACAAGTTACTTTAATGAACCATGTTTTAACATGGCACAGGGTTTCCCTCAAATATTATTTAAAATATGAGGTTTGCCCATATACTAAATTTTTTATTTCACACCTCTTGTTTGTTTCTATTTTTGTTTTTCACCACTTTCTGTATCCCACTCATCCATCTTTTACTCTTTGCCTTTCTTTTTATATTCTCCTTTTTTCTCTTTAACTTGAATCTCGCTTCATAGCTTCACTACTTTCATGAGTTAGTATGAAGGACATTGATTTAAAAAGAAAGGACAAAACCACCTCTCATTGCTCTTTACACTCTCTATCTCTCATTCATTCTTTGATTCAGTGCATATTCACTGAGCAAGTATTATGCGGTGGCAGGACCCTTGGAATAAATTGTGGACAGTACTATATCCTCCCAGAAATTATAGTCCGGTGTATGAAACATATATTATTAAAGAATTACAAAAAAAAAAAAGCAAAATCACCACCATCACTAATGCTAAGAAGGAAATATATATCTTAAAATAGAAGGATTTGATCTTTATATATATAAAGAGATTTGTTTCAAGGAATTGACTCATGGAATTGTGCGTGCCTGGCCAGTCTGAAATCTGCAGGGAGGGTTGGTGGGCTGGAAAATCAGCTAGGAGTTGATGTTTTAGTAATGAGGCATAATTTCTTCTTTTCTAGGAAATCTCAGTTTTTACTTTTAGGGTCTTCAACCTTATTGATTGAGGTCTTCCCACGTTATGGAGGTGAATATTTATTTAAAGTCAATGGTTGTAGATGTTAACTACTTCTATAAAATATCTTCACAGCAACATCTAGATTACTCTCTGACCAAACAACTAGGTACCATAACCTAGCCAGGTTTGACATAAAAATTAACCACCACACAAGGCAGAGTAGAGAGGAGGATGCGCAAATGTTCCTGTGATGGGCCAGAAGAGACATGGGAAGGCTCAGGGCCCGTGTCAAAGACTGAAAGGAGACTGGTGGGACAGGAGAGAAGGGAGGAAGGGAACTTCTGGCAGAAAACTGGGCTAAAAATGTTGTCATACCAAGCAGGCCCTTGTAAGGCAGTTGAAGTTACATTACAGACCTAGTAGGCCCAGATTCTATTCAACAACCACCTTTTTAGAGCAGAGTTCATATTCCAAGTTGTCTTCATTGGTGCCTAAGTTTGTGTTAGTTCCAAATGGATGGAAGTACCGGATTTCTTAGTGTCAATAACTCTAGTTGTTAATGTCTTAGGTTAGTCCGACTACAACTAGGTAGAATACATTTCTTTTTTGAAATTGTGCTTTGAATTAAATTACTTATGAGTATAATGGGCTATAAATAACACAGATCAGCTGTTGCAAAGCACCACACCTTCTATGTGTGCAGTAATAAAATGCATTGCAACTTATGGTTTATAAATTTATGGACCCAGAGTACCAGCTCCAGAGAACAGAAAGTTAAATAGTTTCCCTTTACATGTCAATTTTTTACTTATACTCGCTAGTTCAAATTTTATTTTGTGCATGTGTGGCAACATCAGGACCTATTACTTCTTTGCATATCAGAATTTAGAAATAACATAATTTGAAAATTAGAATATCTGTTTAGACAATCTAGTTTATCCCTCTTACTGCATCTGGAAAGAGTCATGTTAATGTATCTGGGCGAGTTGAACAGCTCTCCTTAAAAAAAAAAGATATCTGGAAAAATGTTCATTTTCCCTTAGTATGAAGGTATGGCATTTAACAATTCTTCAAGTCTCTGTCTCAAAACATTACCTTTCTTTGTCAAATACCAAAATACTATCCTTTACTCATTTGCATATTTTAAATGCAAAAAGTTTTATACCTTCTGATATGTTCTGGGGATTTTTAGTGCACTTCCACATAAGAGACAATCTATAGATATAAAACTGGCTAATGTCAAAGAGAGGACCCAGAAACATTTTAAGTATCTACAAAGCCTTGAAATAAGGGACAGCTTTTTGGAATTAATTAACATAAAGTAGAATCATAACTGTGAGAGTGTAAAGAACACATGCACACACCAAAAAAGAGATTTAATTAGATCTTGAGATTTTGGAAGATTGAAAGGTGAGCTTGGAGAGTAACTGAAAAGTGTGTAATACAGCACTGCTAAGAAAAGAGACTATCTAAGCACATGAATTTTGTTCATAAAAAGGGACATTATTACATTCTTGGGAAAGTGAAGTGGGTGTATATCAAGATACAAATAGATTTTAGAATGAAATGAAAAAAAACTGTTTGATGTGGTCATTTTATTATCTTTGTTATGATTTTATGTTCAGATATGCAGCCTCTTATTAAGTTCTCTGAAATTCATTGAGACTGGAATACCTGCATAAGAAAGTTTTAAAAGCATAAAACTGGAACAATTTAATATGTCAGCATTTTATTACAAACTAGACACTTTTCGTTTTGGACGACAGAAATTCTCTCTCCTTTTTTTGTGTTCTAACCCGTCTCTGCTAATCTTTGACTTTTTCAGTGGAATTTCTCACCCAAAGTATGTCATCTTAACTCCTAGGGGGAGGGGTTTACAAATGACAAACCTCTGAGCCCTATACACAATATATTTGAAATGCAATTGCAATGTATAAACAAACATATATTAATTTAGAAGGCTTACAGATGACTTTTCCTATTTCTTCTGAAAAAACACACTACGACAATCAAGCATTCACTTCAAGCCCCAAATCATCCATGGAAACAATTGAAATAACAAGCAGTATAGGATGGCATGAAATTAAGTGACAAATTTTGTGATGTGGACAGTAGTTGGTGCCAAAGTTCAGAGGAAAAGGATGTTTGCTCTGAAAAGGATGAAATGGCAAAAAATGTACTGAGTGCCGACAGCATGCTAAGGCTCTCCCTGGTGTCGTCCCTGAGTCATCTCACTGGATCCCACAATGGCTATATGAGGTGGGGGCTATTACTGAATCCATTTCACTTATGAGAAAACTGAAGCTCAGAGAGTTCATGTGTCCACATTACAGTGAGTCAGTAGTAGAGCCAATTTCAAACTCAGGGAGTCCAACTTAGCAAAAAGGGCACCCAGGTTCCATCTTGGACTAACAGGCTATGCCGGGGTGGCCAACAGGCCACGGGGAGCAATTGCTGTCTCATCCTGACCGAGCTGGGACCAGTGCAGAAAATGTGCTAAAATATTTTGTGGCCTAACTGTAACGTATGAAGTTCTACCAAATGTTTAATTAATCTAAACTTTAGACTATCGTTAGTTCTTCTTGACCTTTTAAAACTTTCACTATTTAAAAATTACCCGATAGTTAATAGTATAATTACGAAATGTGCTATCATCAATTTAACAAATGTAGCACACCAATGCAAGGTTTTTCTAATAGGGTGGTATATAGAAATCCTATATTTTATGCATGATTGTTCTATAAACCTACAATTTCTCTATAAGGAAAAAAATTACCCTAACTACTTTTCAAAAGGGATGCTTGGTCTTCTGCAGGAAGTGCAGGAAAATGTTTAATAATATTAACAAAGATCAAAACCACAGAACACGAATAACTGAAAATTTCAGTTCATTGTTTCTTAGAACTGTAAAGGACCCATAGCAAACGTTTAATCCACAGAGAAATAAAGTAAGTCCAAGAGAAGTTTAAATGACTTGCTATGAAAGGGCACAGAAAATGACACTCTCAAGACCTGTATCAAAAGCAGTGTCTCAGGTGGGCCACAGTGGCTCAGCAGGCAGAGCTCTCACCTGCCATGCTGGAGACTGGGGTTCGATTCCCAGTGCCTGCCCATGTAAAAAAAAAAAGCAGTGTCTCTTCTCATCAGTGTTCTTGCTATAAATGTAGTCACCAACTTGGTAAAAACATAAAATTGTCCATTCTGTATTGAACTGAACTGCATGTATTATATATTTATATAAAATGCAATGAGCTATGCCAGATTCTCTCAACTTTTAACTAATCTTTGGAACTAACTGAAAGATCAATCAAGTCCTTCAATATATTAGGAAGCATACTATTCAATAAGCAGCAAGATGCATTTTTCAAAGTAAAAGAGTATCCAGGCGATATTTTCTTTAATTATGCATTATGGTCTTTTAACCCTTGTTTATGCACACACTTGATTTTTCTAGATTATGGCTTTATTAAGAGAAAACAACAAGGAATCAGACTTTCATTGTTAAAAGGAATGATTACACTTTTATATATACAAAAGCGGAACAAGGTAGAAGTAGGAATTAGTGCCAGGGAATAAGGTAATTTCCCTGTCTTTCATTTAGCGTTTGCCATTAGAGTCAAACCTAAAAATACTTTTGAATATTTGGAGTTATTACTCTTAAGAAAAAGAAAAACCTCAAGAGTTCCACCAGCTGCATTTTCCCCCCAAAACTGTCTTTTCTTTTGCTATATATTTCAAAGATAGAAGCAGCTACAAAAACAAGAATTATTTGCTTTTCAATTCAATACCAAACCTGTCACTGGGAGAAGAAACCTTTGTAAACATTGCCAATTACTTCTCTTTGTTTTTACTTCATATTTCCAAATTTTAGGAAAAAGATCCCTACACTTAAAGGTGGTTTTTAAAACGTGCTAAAGGGATACCGTTGGAGTAAAGAAGGTACCTAGAATTTTAAAAATTTAACATTTTATAAAGAATAATCTTACTTATAACTTCTTGCTTTAAATTAATTTATGTATTAATCTGCTTTATTGTTCATTAAATACTTTTTTACATACTTATATGTAAATACATTATAAATAATCTATACTTAGTATCTGTTTTCACTCTCTTTGCACATCTACCCATTAAAGTTAGTTTTTCTAGTCCTTGCTTCCTCTTGTTTTTTTTGACATCTTCCTGAATGAATATATAAGTGTAGTAAAAAGAATTTCCAACACCTTGTCTTTGTTAACTGAGGTCCTGCTACACGTTCTGAACATAATTTCTTACACAAAAAACAGTGAAATGGAAAGGCTCAAAGAACTGAACTGAAGTTTTACCATCCCCAAGAGACTACTCTGAGAATATTCTGCTTGCCATTATTTCTCAAAAGTAAAATAGAGAGAAAGCAATGTATATAATCAGAGGGTTTAGATACCTGAGTTTTAGTTTTTTAGCATACTGAGAAAAGATTACATCTCTCTCATTTTCTCCATCTCTCTTTAACACACACACACACACACACACACACACACTACACACCTTAATGACCCCCTTCTCTCAACAGTAGGCTACATGGAAAATCTTTCAAAAGTGCTTTGCAAAAGGCCATGCAGTAGTGGAAAATTAATATTGCTATAATAAATAATTATAATAATTATTATAATTAATATTAACATTAATTAATTACAATTAATATTACAATTTAAGGGTTAGCATTCCTTTAAAAATAGTTTTTGAAGTTCAACTTCAAAAGATCTAACTTTTACTTAACTTTTCAGGATAAAGCTATCATATTAAAGAAGGCACATCTGTATTTTCCTAGTCAGGTTTGCATGTTATTTATTTTAATAGCTGTCATTTTATTTTTATGCTTCAATTTTAAATATACAACTTTTGTTAACTTCTTACCATTTTCTGACTCATTTTTTTCTTCTGCTCTAAAAAAATGTGACCAAATAGTAGTAATAGAACATGAGATAACCACTGTTCAGGAACTAAATGTTTTGAAGTTATATTCTGTCTCTCTCTCTCTGATGAACTGATAAATGGGAATCCATTCAGAGCTGTCCCATTAACATAATTACCAAACAATCTATCTGTACAGACATAGCTTAGATACACCGAGGCAAATTGAGATTGGATCACTGTTCCAATCTCAACTACATGTTTACAGAACACTGGAAGTATTGGTTATCTTTTTTCAGTCATTAGGCATGAAGCAATATACTTTGACAATGAGATTACCATTTTCTGGGGAGCTACAATGAAATCTGGGTTCTTTGGGGTAAGTGATTTAGTGCATGGACTAATGAAGTTGCTGAGCTTAAAGCACAGCTGAAGACCCGGGACCCTCATGCAATTTCACGATTAAAGTGAGATAAATTGGCACTCACAGTTGTGGCAGGTGGCTCCACTGTATCCTGTCTCATCACAAGCGCACTTGAAGCTGTCCCACGTTTGTGAGCACTTTCCACCATGCTCACAGTGATTGGGCACACATCTGTCGGAGAAAAAGACAAACAAATAAACCAACAACAAATGAGATTTATGAGTGGCCAAATTCCAAGCTGTCTGGGCAATATATCATTTCAATGCCAGTTTGCCTTATCAAGGCAATTAATCCTTGTTAGTTTAAGCAGATTAATAGGATTCATGATGGAAGGTGCCAACCACACAAAAGATGATATATCACAGGCTTGGTGTTTCCCATTTTTGAGTAAACAGAAGAAATTAACAAACAGTTGAGGGCTGTATTTGCATACCACTGATTCAATTTACTCTCCTGTTGCACAAAAACAAAGCTCAATTTCCTCCCGGGGAGAGGTGAAAGAAAGATAAGCCATCTTGTTTCCTGTGCTGTTCTTTCCTTTATCAAGACCACTATCAAGTTAGAGAGGGGTAATACTGAGTTTCTCACAGCAATTTGAATTTTTAAATCCTTCCATGTACCAGCACGAGAATATACTTGTCTCATAAGAAAAGGTTTCTTCTGGCCATAAGAAAGAATGAAATTCTAAGACATGTTGCAGTATGGAAACCTTGAAAACATTATGCTCAGTAAAACTAAGCAAGACACATAAGAACAAATGATGTCACTTATAAGATATGTCTAGAAATAGCAAATTCACAGTAATGGAAAGTAGATTAGAGGTTGCCAGAGGATGTGTGTAGGGGAAAAAGGGGAGTATATGTTTAGTGGATTAAAAAAGTACATTACTCTAAAATTGTGTTATAGTTTCTAATTGCCCTGAAAATACTGTTATGTTGCCCACTACTAGTAAAAACATGAAGCCAGAGATTTGAACTACTGAGAGATAAGCCTACATTCTTTCATGGAAAAAAAAAAAAAAGATTGCGAACACTTAATAGAACCAGTTCTGAAAAAGAAATTTCTATTCCTATTCAGAGAAATAAGTAGGTTTGTTTCCTTTTTTAATTTATTTGTGGATTGGAACACTAATTTGGAAAACTTTGAATTCTCTACTAAAGCATTATGTCAAAAAAGGACAACAACCCGTTATAGGATATTACACAGAATATTTTCCAATTTACTACAGAAAAATAACTTTCAGAAAAGCAAAACAGAAAATATAATAATTGAAGTAACTAGCATGCTGACTACCAAAATAAGTATAAAATTTGTTGCAAAGTCTCTATAAGAACAATGACTCTCAAAAAGAAAAGAACCTCTAGTGCAGCTGGGTGATTGAAGCTGCCTATTTAAAGAGGCAGCAAGCATAACAGAGGGGGGAAATACAGGGTATGTGTTCAAACCTTTGTCTTTCTATTTACTAGATGGGAGATTGTGAAACAATTGAACTTTTCTGAACCTTAATTTTCTCATTTAAAAATGGGGGCAATAATGTTTATTTGATAAACTGTTCCCCTGTTGGAGGTAATGTTTATGGAGCATACAATTGATAGGCAAGAAAGAGAGGGACAATGTATGGGAGGTATGAGCATCTGGATCACCACTTCCAGGGAAGATGGCATAGCTTGAGTATATCCTAGCATCAGCGTAGTTGAAATTGGCTCTGGAGCATTCCTATTTCACCAGCACAAACTCTTTACTTTCTTTTTCTAGGTCCCATTCCCTTATCTTTCCCATCAATTTCTCTCTCTACCTTCCCAACAATCTGATTCTTTATAAAACTGGTTAAGAAGTTCACAGATACCGAAGGTATTAATTGCTATGTTTCAGTATTCACAAAGAGTTCTAGATTCTAATGGGAAACCTTCTAACATATAAGAGCTTCCTGGATTAAAGCAGTAGAATCTCTAATAGTGTGTCATGTCAATGGATTGATAGGACACCTTTCATCATGATGCACAGGTAGTTTCCTGCTGCAAAATGTGATGAGGCTGGCCTCGGGGAAAACATTCTCCTACCCTTGTTAGAGGTTTACCATCAACCCTGTTTAAAACTATTTTTAACAGAGCATAGCTTATGTTGGCATAAGGCTTCCTGATTCTAGGCAGAAGTCTGTTCTTCCACCATGCCTTACAAACTTCTAGTCATGTAACAAACTTTTTTTGAGCATGTGCTGCATGCACAGTACTGAGGGAAATAGAGGATGAATGAGTTTTTTAACTGTCTATGATGAGCTTTTCTGTATATAAATAGACATATTATATAGAGAAAAACTATAATATAAGGTGGAAATGAAAAGCAGCATAAAGCAGGGTTAAATAAAATTGTATGGAGTCTCACACAATGGATCGTATGCAGATTTGGGGCAAAATAAATAGCCTTCGGGTTGAACCTCAATGAATGAATGGACAGGATTGTGGGAGAAGAAAATGAGAGAAAGAGCATGACAGGGGAAAGTACAATATATGTAAAGACATAATGGTGTATTGTCATCATGAGGTGGGAGTGAGAAATTCACTCTCCATTTAAGAGGAATTTGGGTTGGGTGTTGTCAGGTTATAATGACGGATCTTCTCCAAAGACATTATGACCTAGTTAAAGGTGGAGATGGGGGATAAGATTCACATCAAATACAAAACAAGGTAGAATTTGTTGAGTCATAAATGAGATATGAAATGCTATGGAAATTTGGATAATAGAGCCCTTGTGGATAGAGGATAAAGGATTTAATATAGTTTAAAACGTCTCATCTGAGTCTTCAAAGAGGAGTTGCATTTTTATTTATTTAAATTGTTGAAAATTGTTCCTAGCAGAGCAAGAGAAGAAAGCAATGAAAAAGAGATAGAACAAGGGAAGTGACAAGTGAGGTGTGGGTGGTCCAGGGCTGTTAGGGTTCACTCCCATAGCGGCTATAATATACTCAGGTCCCAGATGTGGAGCTCAGCAGCTGCTCTCACATCCAGCAGCCCAGATTATACAAATCATGGTAGGAAGCAATGGGACAGTTGCCGCAAAATAACATAAAACTAAAACATCCTTGATACTTAATTTTGGAATGCGGTATATATATCCCTTTGCCTGGTATAATTACTTTCTAAATAATTGTGGGTTAATATTGGCTCAGCCTAATAATGAAAGTAATTTACATCCGTTCATTATATCAATTAACACAGGGAGACCTATCACAGGAGAGTGCTGAGTAGCAAATGAAAACCAGTATGGAATCGAAATGTGTTTTAAATAATGTACAAAGTAGAAAATCTACAGCACAATGATAAAAAAAACATTTTTGTGTATTTATACACACATACATTCACAAGAATTATATAACTGTGATATGAGAATGACTTAATACTTCTAAAATCCACTATTTAGGATGTTTTTAAAATGCTTCTTTATTTAAATGAATTTTAATATTTTGTTTTTGAAAGTTTCTTATAACCTATATTTAAAAAACTGACATTATACTTATGTTGATTACTTGCATTTAATTCTAAATGGTGGGAAATGTTTACAAATCAAGTTGATTTAAATGTGATTTCAAACTCTAATATTTTATCACTATATTTTAAAAAGTATATATTAGGACCTATTATCAAAAAATTACAAATTAACCTAATTGCTCCCTTCCTAATTATTTCTTTCTTTTCCTGTACTTCCATAGAATCATTTGCATATGTCCAATTATGATTATCACTTTAGGAAATTTTTTTTTGAGCATCTATCACGTCTAAATTATGAGACCCCTGAAATTAGAGATATTCATTTTACAATTTTTTTTTTCTTGCCCAAGTGTGCCTAGCACATACTGGATAGTCAATAAATGTTTACTGATGAACTGACCGCAGGAATGAATGAATACAATGCTAGGAAGTAACATTATGGAACTGAAGGAATTTCAGAGGAAATATCTCTATTCCTGGGAAAATCATGGATTTTTAACATGATTTTAAATTTAAAACCAGATTCTTAATCTAATATACTAATTCTTTCAATAGACCACAGGAAACATAATTTGTTTCATAACAGGGCCTAGCTTGAAAGTTGGAGTCTTATAAAAAAATGAACAAAAAATGTCTGAGCTGCTTCTACTTGAGATCAGGATTAGAAGCATACATGGAAGAAGCTGGCGGGTGTCAATTTGTTGTGATCAAAGAGTTTCAGAAGAACTGATGCATCCAATTAACTCTGTCTCTAGACAGCTCTGGCATCTGAGACTCAGTTGGAATCATCCTTTCAGCTATGGTAATGCTTTTCAAAATGCTTTAGGATCAAACTGCATCACTTTCTCTAATGAAATTTATTTGTACCCCAGTACATAAAACAAACAGAGCTTTCCTTTGAAAGTTCAAATGTCTAACAATTTCTTAACATGGAATCAATAGATACCAGTAGAGCGGCTGTTTTGATGGATGCAACAATTGAATCCATGGTTATGGATGACAGATGCAGTTTTATTTTCTCCATAGCATCCTTTTACTTCTGTACTTGATTTTAATTGCAGAGCCTTGAGAAAATTGGGATTCACAGATATAAGTAACTGCAAATGCTAGCAGATTTATTTGTTTGCAGCAGCTCGCTTTATTATCAATGGATACTACTCAATTAAACAGAGATAGCAGGACAAATTTTTCTTCAAATCTGAAACAAAAATGTTAGTCTGACTGCATAACTGAATGCATTGGTAGTTTTCAAAGCACATTGAGGTTGGTTATGTGTGTGTGTTTTCCCCTACAGTGTTTAAAACAGTTAAGATAGATATTTTAGAAATAAAACCCAAATCAAATTATTTTGTTACTTTTAAAACTACATTTGAGTCTATAGACCCCAAAATAAAAACCACAGAGTTTGAGTGCCAGGACTTCAAAAATCCCCATGAAAATATGCTCACAAAGCACCAAATAACAACTGTGGAGTATTCATCAGAACAGTTTGCTATTACTTGGATCCTGAGTGGTATGCAAAAGCAGTATTTTTCAAACTTTTATGTACATAGGAATCACTTGAAAATCTGGTTAAAATGAGGATTCTGATTCTTTAAATCTGAGTGGAGTCTGAGATTCTATAATTCTAATAAATTCTCAGGTGGTGTACACCTGGTCAGAGGAGCATATTTTGGACAATAAAGTTTCAAAGCATCTCAGGTCTCTAAATCGGATCCAAAGAAAAATGATTATCACTTTTAGGAAAAAAAATTTTGAGCATCTGTCACTTCTAAATTGTGAGACCCCTGAAATTAGAGGTCTTTATTTTATTATTTTATTTATTTTTTATTTTTTATTTTTGCCCAAGTGTGCTTAGCACATACTGGATATGTGCAAAGGTAAATTTGATCTATTTAGCCATTTCTCCTGAGGCTGTACTCTTTCCATACACCTTCCTACCATTTTTATACGATGCATTGAGAATGACATATAAGAATCTCCTCATTTCAGTTAGTAGGTTTAATTATTCCAGAACCTGGCCATAGGCCTCATAATTCATAGAAAGTGATCAATGAATATTAATGGCAGTTTCACTACACCTTGAAGTCAAGTTCAACATTTTCAACCTCAGAATCAGTTTTAATTTCTCTCATTCTTATTTTCAATACAGATACCAGTGATAGGATAGTTAATCTGCTTTTAGATTAATACAAAGTTTACACTTGGGCAATTGAATATGCCTTTTCTAGATTTGCGAAAGGAAAAGACTGTTTCTAGGTTATTTTGTGAATTCTTGGAAAATTATTCAAAGTGATTCATAAATTATCATTGAATTTACAATTTTTTCTCTTCATCTCAGCTCCAATTTTTCCTTTTTGTTTATGAATATAAGAAATTCATTTAGAGGGCCTACTGTCCTTGAATCCTATCTTTTCCCTACTATCAGCTCTCAGAAGTTACTTTCATAATCATGAGTGGAGATTTCTTCTGTATTTACCTTCAGTATTGATCTCGATAATATTTTGTACTCATACTCTCAAAATAATTAGATTTCAATTTCAGGGTAAGGAATATTCTCTTTAGAGTATATATCACTGGCTTATATTTCTTTTATTAGAGAAATGATCATAATTCCAGTGACACTAATTTAACATTTCATTGCTACATAACTTAATTTTATAGTAACATAACCAGAAAAGCTAATGTAATATTGATGGTGCTTCTTCAAAAAGCAGTTTTTATGGAAATATTTAAGTACAGAGATATTTACTATCTTTCCTACATTATGCCCAAAGTTTCCATTGAAAAATAATCAAACAAATTTAGCCTACATTTATCAAACAATTGTACTTTTATTTACATGAACAATATTAACCATTAATTAGCATTACTATATAGGCAATTTTACCAGAATATTTTGCTTCATAAATAATTTTTATTATGGTAAACCTGAGTCCATTTCATCTTGCTTTGTTAATATATTTAGTGCTATAATTTTATAATGTAGTACCCACTGTTTTATGAATAAAACATCTTTCAAGAGATCACAAGATTCACAAAAGGAGAGGGACCATGAAAAATCAATTCCTTCCTTCCCCTGTCTCCAGGTTGAACAGTAGTGAATCAGACCACCCTTCTACTCCAGGCAATATGCTCTAAGACAAACTTTGTAGAAATAAGGAATAAGGGAAGTTTTGCTCTATAAAGAAATTGTATGTATCTGTGAAAATGTAATTAGCAAGCCAAATCTATATATGCCTGATACTAAAAATATTGGTATGGTTCATACTACTTTTATAGAAGAGTTCTGAGGTTTCATGGAAAAAGTTCATCATTGAAGGAAAGTTTAGGTTTAGGTAGCTTGAAAGGAGAAGAAACGCTTTTCTACACGGACAGAAAGTGAGGGTCTGAGGAAGAGCAAAACATAGCTTGATTTAGTGAATAGATGAATTTTGCTAAAGCAGAAGCCCTGTATTCTGGAATAAGGATCACAGCAGAGAATTATAGATGCCTACCACAGAGCCTTATTTTGTTCAGGAAATTGTGTAATATTGGACAGTCCATATGATTTTCAAGAGATTTTGAACGTTGTGAATGGGCAAAATAACAGTAAACCATCAGAGAAATGCATGGTGGAGCTGTATTATATTGACTTCCAATAGAATAGTTTTAACTAACATTGGGATTTAGAACAACATTTTTACAAGCCATGGGAAGAAACTGGCGATGCTTAATACATAAAGTTATTTGATAAAGACATTGTTCTAGTCTGCCAAAGCTGCCAGAATTCAACACACCAGAGATGGATTGGCTTTTACTAAAAGGGGATTTATTTAGTTAAAAACGCACAGTTCTTCAGAGGAAAGGCAGCTAACTTTCATCTGAGGTTCTCTCTTACATGGGAAGGCATAAGGTAATCTCTGCTGGCCCTCTCTTCTGGCTTCTGGGTTCCAACAGCTTTCCCCAGAGAGATTCCTTTCTGTACCTCCAAAGGTCTGAGCTGAGCTGCAAGTGCTGAGGTGAGTTATGCTGAGCTGCTTGGGCTGTGCCGAATTGAGCTCTCTCTTTTAAGCTTCCAATGAATTAAATTAAACATCACTCATTGAGGAAGGCACTCCCCTTAGAGACTGCAGATGTAATCAGCCACAGATGAGTTTCACAAGCTAATGATTCAAATCCACAGCATCAGAGCTAGGTACCATCACCTAGCCAAGATGACACCTGAACTTAACTGCCACAGACATAGTTTAAGATATTAAGCTACTAATATTATGCAGAATAAACTAGAGAGAAAAAAACTAAGGGCATAGAAATCAAGTGAAAAGCTGTTTTAATGTCTTAGGAAAATCACAAAAATATGTAGGAGATGAGACTACAAAGAAACAAAAGAATCGAAGGGGTTGCATTGTTTCAAAAAACAATGAAATCGTTGCCCTCCACCATGCGTGGGATGTGGCATCCAAGGATGAGGGTCTCCCTGGCACCTTGGGATCAACAATTCCATCTTGACCAAGGGGGGGAAAAGAACTGTAATAAAGTATCAGTGGCAGAGAGAGTTCGGGTAGAGTTGTGGGGGATTACTCTGGAGGTTGCTCTTGTGCAAGCTTCAGTTGGACATTGCTGCCTATCAAAACCTGCTGGGCCCTGGCTAGGATGGTTCCAGCTGATCCATAGGGCAGTGTATGGGATCTGCTAGGGTTCCATGCACTAGAGTAGCTTTACCAGAGCCATGTGACCTC
The DNA here is from genome assembly GCF_023851605.1 of Tamandua tetradactyla. NCBI lineage: Eukaryota > Metazoa > Chordata > Mammalia > Pilosa > Myrmecophagidae > Tamandua > Tamandua tetradactyla. Next base: position 191,619,003 of record NC_135327.1, on the reverse strand, counting down.
CGGATGGGTCCCTGGACCAGATAGGTCCTGAAACCTAGAGGGCCCAGCTCTCCAGAACAACAGGTGGTTCCATCTCCCTACCTCATATTAGTGACAGACCCTTCCAACATGAAAAAGTTAGAATGGCCATAGCCCAAACACCCCTAGAGGGAGGGGTAGGGGGATTGGAGTTGTACAGAGAAGATGGGATTTGGCAAATGAATGTGATTGCTAAATCACTGAATTGATGTCTCGTTTGGACTCTGGTGTCTTGGAGCAGCCAGAAGTAAAAATCTAAAATTGTGGATTTGTAAAGCATGTCAAACTCTGAAATCTGTTCTGCAACTAATTGTGATGTGCTTTGAACTATATTTTTTTACATATATGTTATTTTTCACACACAAAAAAGAAAAAAACATTTGACTGTGATGATAAACAAGTATTTATTCCTTCTAGCCTCCTATATTCTGGAGCAACTAGAAGGGAAAATCTGACAGGATGGTATGGCAGCCCATGACAAACTCTGGGATCTGTCCTAACTACTTGTTGAAGATTGCTTTGAAAACTATTGCTTTCTCATTTCTTTGCTTTGTATATATGTTATACTCTACAATAAAAAGTTAAAAAAAACAATAAAAAGCCTCAAAGTCATAAGATAATGGTATTTAATGAGTTTAGATTTAGACATTGCCAATTTAAGGTAACTTTTTCTTCTCATGCAATTAGAGGTAGGGAAATTTCAAACTCTATAAAACTTTCACAGACAACATATACATAAATATTACGGGGGAGGTGGGCTGTGGGAGGTTTGGGTGTTCTTTTTTTGCTTTTACTTTTACTATTCTTCTTCTATTGATTAATGAAAATGTTCAAAAATCAATAGTGATGAATGCACAGCTATATGATGATACTGTGAACCACTGCGCAATTTGAATGATATATGAAATGCCAGTATATATCTCAATAAAATTGCATTTAAATTTTTTTTAAAAGAAGGAATAGACTTTTAGACAGTAAATGCTAAACTTAAATGCATAGCCTGTACTTCTCCAAAAACGACTTAAATTTAGAATACCTATAAACTGCCACTCCTCAAAAAAAGTTACTAAGCCTCTCTCAGTCGCATCAATTTTAGTGGTGAAAAAACTATGACAACAAAAATACTTAATATTCTTATCCATAGGTAGTTCTTCTACCTCTATCTCCAGCTGAGTATTACTAATTTCCAGGGCAGACCGGAAGGTTGGTGCCAGGCATAAACTAGGCGAGAAATTTGAATATAGGGAAATATCAGCGGAAGGGAGAAAGATGAGAGACCAATAGAAAGAGGAAGAGGTACCTCAAGTTTAGGGAATTATCTTGTTGGGAGAATACAACCATTTGTAGTGGGAAATTTAAAAAGTCACTATGAATTCTAAAATTTTATGGAAAAAAATAAGCAAAAGAATTGGGAATGTTCAGAAGTAGGAACACAATGAGATTATTCCCAAATCCTCGGTAGAAACTAGACACTTAATATGGCTACAATAAACATAAACTAAATAATTGGTACATTAGAGAAAAGACCAATGGAATAGAATTGGGAATCCATAAATAAATTAAAAAAACATTTACAATTTAAATATGCTAATGGTAGCATGTTAAATCCATGGAGGAAACATGGATTACTTAATAATGATGCAAGATAACCAGCTACTCATTTGAGAAAAAGTAGAATGAGATTCCCTACTTCATCCTTCACACCATGATAAATTGTAGATAGATGAAAGATTAAGACATAGAAAGGAAATAAAAGATTTAAAGTATGGTAGAATGCTTTTTGTAGCCTATCATAATAGAAGATATTTCTACTGAAGACACAAACCTCAGAAACCATAGAGTAAAGAATAAATTTGACCACATAAAAATCAAATATATATATATATATCTACATCACCAAAGATAACTAAATTTAAAGACTAACAATAAATTGGAAATTATTTTTAATATGATTGACAAAGGGCAAATTCCTTTTTGATATAAAGAATACCTGTGAATGATAAGAATAATCCAATTGAAACATGAGCAAAGGGCATATGTGAGGTGGTATGCTAAAACAGAAGTACATTTCATTCAGAAATATTAGAATGAAAATGCCACTCACTTGGTGCAGCCTTTTGTAATCCCTATTTTACTAGGATATTCTCATCTTCCACCATATCATAACACTTTACTTATAAGTCCTCTCTGAGCCCTTCTTTAACTCCCCCTTATTAGTTATTGGTATTCTTTAATGGCATCTCTATATAATTTTGTGGAGGGCAGGAATCACGTTTCAGAATCCACCAGAGAACTGCACAGTAAAGTCATTCACTATATGATTATTAGATGAATGAATGATTATAGGTTCCATGAGGGCAGGGATTTTTGAAGTTTTGCTTCTGGCTTTATCCCCAAGCTTCTAGAACAGTGACTGGCACATAGCAGGTGATCCATAAATACTTGTTAAATGATTTTGCAATGCCATTGGAATTAAAATGGGATTCTACTTATTAAAAAAATGTTCTATTCAATCAAAATTTTGAAAATGTAAACATTTGAAGTATATTTCTCTAGGAAATAAATGTGTACTGGGGAGGCAGGCGATGGTACATGTTGCACATAGGACATTTGCTCCTTTGGAGATATTTATCTGTAGGGAGGGAGTATAGTGATCGCTCTTTTCCCTAAGTTCTATTCTGGTGTCTCAATCAAAAGCTTCTGACCTTTTGCTTCATGGAGGACAGTATAATGGGAGGCATGAGCAGAAATGATATACAAAGATGTTGATCACAGAGCTTCTGTCTTAGTAACCGAAGTGACGTGTGGCATTCTTGACAATCAGGATCAAAGTATAATGGTCTGACCCCATCCACTTCTAAAAGAAATTGCTCTACCCAGCTCCCTGTCAAAGGAACAGATGGAGGTGATCATGTGACCCTGCTGCTCTTGTCTGGTTGGACCAGAGTGGGTTCTCAGGTTCTAGAGACCCGTGTGGACAACTGGGCTAAAACTCTTATACAAAACATGTAGGACTAACCAACCAAGATATATGAACCCAGACACCCAAAAGAGAGAAAGTCAGTGGCAGCAAGAGGAAGAGGGAAAAGCAAAGCAGTCTCAACTCTCTTCTTCATCCCCGCCTCAGTGAATCATCATCTTGAAAGTATGTTTTCTGGGGTTGTTCTGCTCAGGAGAAAACATCAGGGGACTGTGTCAGCTGGGTGATGCCCACACTCTTGGCCCCAGGTTTAGGTTGACCATATACCTAAGTTTCTCCAGGACAACCCTAGCCCATATCTGTTATCTGACAATAATTAATAGGGCCACTTTCACTTTCAAAACTGTCACTGTTTGGAAAATAAATTTTATGGCCTCCTATCATTCTCTCAGGGAGATATTTCAGAGCATGTATGCAAGTGAACGGCCAATCCTCCTCGGTTAAATATCTATTAATATTCAGTAAAATAAATTATATATACTTTTTCTTGTAAGACTGTAAGCTTTTCAAGGGTAGGAATCCTATTTCAAGCTTCTTTATCCTTCCTAAATCTTACAGAAAAGCATCTATACAAATGCACTTTTATTTACCTACAAGATATTTATTTTCTTAGAGATACACATATTTGTCTTCAGTCATCTGAAACTTGTTGGGTGACTTGGTTATAGAATTTATCAGTAATTTAATTCATAGAAACCCTGACACTTATGCTCTAGGGCGTAACTGAAATTATGCTTTCCAAATAATTGTCTTGTATCTTTTAATTTAAAAATCTGGACCAGAAATAACTGTCTGATAAATATGCAGATGTATTTTCATATTCCACAGATTAACTAAGAGACACATACATCAATAACAGAAAGCAAATTTTCTATACATTGTTACATAGATAAAAGGAGAAGCCAGGGCAGGATAGAAGAAAAAAATGGCATTGCAGATATGGTGAATAGCATAAGCAAAGCTAGAGAGTTGGGAATTAAAATGGTATGCATGTTGAAAGAAAACAACTATTTATTTTTTGAATTTGCTGTATGTAGTGTTACTCCAAGTAGAATGACTGAGGTTTTGAGACAGAACACAGAGAAACCTTAGAAACCAGATACCAGATTCTAGCACCATCATTGTTGCGTTTACAAGGCACGCCCCCTTTCACTTTTAGAAGTTTCTGTATCCTTGAGCTGTTTCGTGTTACTGATTTTAGGAAACGTGTACATTTCCTTTGGGGCACAGTAAATATTCGTCTGTTTATTCAGATGTGTGCTTTAGGAGGTTTTAATGTACATAGAGGCCATGCTCTTTTTTTTTTTAAATCCATATTCTGTATGTTGTTTGTCTTATTTTTTACTGTGTTTTTAATTTTGCAAATGTGTTCAGAGGTATACGTAATGGAAGCATATTAATAATTTTGGGGAAAGAAAAAATCCAGAAACACACATGATCTTTTAACTTCTGGAAAAATGTTCATCATCACTCATAATCAAAGTAGCACAAGGAAATCTTTGTGTATCATCGCTCTGATTTTTTTTTTTTTTTTCACTAGAAAAGGCCTTCTCATGCACTCTTAAACAGAGTGAAAACTCTTTCGAGGGCTGTTTGGTAAACTCTATTAATTTCAAATGTATATATATTTAGGCTACCTATTTCATGTGTAAGAATTCTCACATATATACTAGCACACTTTCACAGTCATATTTAGAATTGTTTATTGCAGCATTGTTTGTAACAACCAAAAACTGAGAAAAAATATACATTGGTTAGGAACTTGCAAAATAAATTGAGGCAGTCCATACAGTAGAACCCTAGGAAGTCATTAATAAGACAAGGCAGATGCATGTATACTGATAAGGTACAATCTCTAAGAAATATTGCTTGAAGAAGAGAGCAAGAGGCATAGAACAGTGTTAATAACACACCTTCGCTTGGTTTAAATGGCAATTGCTTGGGCTGTTGTGTGGATAGTGACCTCAGTGTATTGAAGCATCACCTTTACCCCTCCAAATCACTCTTCATCTTCCTCCACCCTGCTCTTAGCCCCACTAGGCAGATTGCATCAAGAAACTCTAAAACCTCTGACTCCTCATTGACTTTAGACAATGGGGAGTCTAGGCAGGAGGAACTCGGAAAGAGAAAGAAAAGCTTTAGATCAGAGTGTTCATCATTCTGGTTCTTTCCTTGTGAGGTTACCTCATTCTGGCTCTGTCCTTTAGCAGAAGTTCTCTTCTCTCAAGGTTGGCCTGTGCCAAACTATGTGTCTGAGTTCTCTAGTCTTTACTCTTATAGCCCTCTTGGACCTAGCGGTGGTACCTGCCCTGGGCTGCAAGCCCGGGGTTCCTGCATTACGCTTTGTAGTTCCCCTTTAACACATTTAATCAACCCTTTGGCAAATAAGCCTTTTTAAAATTATCTTTTTTTATTATTAATTTTTTTAATACCAAAAAACACCAAACAAACACAAACATTCTTAACTTTTGATCATTCTGTTCTACATATGTAATCAGTAATTCACAATATCATCACATAGTTGCATATTCATCATCATGATTATTTCTCGGAACATTTGCATCTATTCAGAAAAAGAGATAAAAAGATAACAGAAAAAAATTCATACATCCCATACCCCTTACCCCTCTCTTTCATTGATCACTAGCATTTCAATCTCAATTTATTTTAACATTTGTTCCTCCTATTGTTTATTTTTATTCCATATGTTTTACTCATCTGTTGATAAGGTAGATAAAAGGAGCATTAGACACAAGGTTTTCATAATCACACAATCACCTTGTGAAAGCTATATCATTATACAATCATCTTCAAGAAACATGGTTACTGGAACACAGCTCTACATCTTCAGGCAGTTCCCTCCAGCCTCTCCATTATATCTCGACTAACAAGGTGATATCTATTTAATGCGTAAGAATAACCACCAGGATAACCTCTCAACTCTGTTTGGAATCTCTCAGCCATTGAAACTTTGTTTTGTCTCATTTCACTCTTCCCTTTTTTGGTCAAAAAGGTTTTCTCAATACCTTGATGCTGAATCTCAGCTCATTCTAGGGTTTCTGTCCCATGTTGCCAGGAAGATCCACACCCCTGGGAGTCATGTCCCATGTAGACAGGGGGAGGGTGGTGAGTTTGCTTGTTGTGTTGGCTGTAGAGAGAGGCCACATTTGAGCAACAAAAGAGGTTCTCTTGGGGGTGACTGTTAGGCCTAATTTTAAGTAGGCTTAGCCTATTCTTTGTGGGGTTAAGTTTCATATGAACAAACCCCAAGATTAGGGGTTCAGCCTATAGCTTTGGTTGTCTGCACTGCTTGTGAGAATATCAAGAATTCAACTTGGGGAAGTTGAATTTTGCCCCTTTCTCACCATTCCTCCAAGGGGACTTTGCAAATACTTTTTTATTCACTGTTCAAATCACTCTGGGATTTATTGGGGCATCACTCTGGATAGACCAACAAAATCTCATGTCCTACTCAAGGTTCCATGTACTTATGGTGTTCAATTAAGCTGTCTACATAAGTTATATTAGGAAATGCACTAGTCAAAATACAAATTTTGTACCAAATAAGTACTTTTTGCTTTAGTCTCACACATAAGTTGAAATTTTAAAATATTAATTACCATCTATTTTTAGCACCCTTCAGTAATGACATTCCTTTGTTCTTCCTCATGCAAAAACATTTTTTTAATTTGTACATTTAGTCACTGTCCTTATACACTCTAGGCATTCCTAGATTATACCATCTCAGTCTCTATTATATATCTTTTTTTCTGATTTCATTTGTGCCTCCCAGCCCTCCTCCATCATTTTCACATTCAGCTTCATTCAGTATTTTAACATAATTGTATTACAGTTAGGTAGCATTGTGCTGTCCTGTTGCACAATTTGTATCCATTCAGCTCTAATTACCCAATATCTTACCCTATTTCTATCTCCTGATCTCTGTTACCAATGAAATTCTCCAAGTTTATTCACTAATGTCAATTCATATCAGTGAGGCCATACAGTATTTGTCCTTTTGTTTTTGGCTAATCTCACTCAGCATAATGTTCTTAAGGTCCATCCATGTTGTTACGCACTTCATAACTTTATTCTGTCTTACAGCTACATAAATATTCCATCGTATGCATATACCACAGTTTGTTTAGCCACTCATCTGTTGATGGACATTTTGGCTGTTTCCATCTCTTGGCAATTGTAAATAATGCTGCTATAAACATTGGTGTGCAAATGTCCGTTTGTGCCCTTGCCCTCATGTCCTCTGAGTAGATACCTAGCAATGGTATTGCTGGGTCATATGGCAATTCTATATTTAGCTTTTTGAGGAACCACCAAACTGCCTTCCACAGCAGTTGTACCATTTGACATTCCCACCAACAGAGGATAAGTGTGCCTCTTTCTCCACATCCTCTCCAGTACTTGTCGTTTTCTTTTTTATTGATAATGGCCATTCTGGTAGATGTGAGATGATATCTTATTGTGGTTATGATTTGTATTTTCTAATAGCCAGGGAAGTTGAGCATCTCTTCATGTGCCTTTTGGCCATTTGTATTTTCTCTTCTGAGAAGTGTCTGTTCAAGTCTTTTGCCCATTTTCTAATTGCCTTGGCTGTGTTTTTGCTGTTGAGTTGAACAATTTATAAATTCTGGATACTAGACCTTTATCTGACATATTATTTCCAAATATTGTCTCCCATTGTGTAGGCTGTCTTTTTACTTTCTTGATGAATTTCTTTGATGTGCAAAAGTGTTTAATTTTGAGGAGTTCCCATTTATTTATTTCTTTCTTCAATGCTCTTGCTTTGGGTGTAAGGTCTAGGAAAACGCCTCCTAGTATAAGATTTATAAGATATTTCCCTACATTTTCTTCTAACAGTTTTATGGTCTTAGATCTAATGTTTAGGTCTTTGATACATTTTGAGTTAATTTTTGTAGAGGGTGTGAGATATGGGTTCTCTTTCATTCTTTTGCATATGGATATATGGGTGCCAGTTCTCTAGGCACTATTTATTGAAAAGACTGTTCTGTCCCTGGTGATTTGGCTTGACTGCCTTATCAAAGATCAATTATCCATAGATGAGAGGGTCTATATCGGAACACTCTATTTTATTCCATTGGTCAGTATATCCATCTTATGTCAGTACCATGCTGTCTTGAGTTTTGACACTGTAGCTTCACAATACGCCTTAAAGTCAGGTAGTGTGGGACCTACAACTTCATTTTTTTTTCTCAGGATACTTTCAGCTAGTCAGGGCACCCTGCCCTTCCAGATAAATTTGGCTATTGGTTTTTCTATTTCTGAAAAGTAAGTTTTTGGGATTTTATTTGGTATTGCATTGAATCTGTAAATCAATTTAGGTAGAACTGACATCTTAACTATATTTAGTCTTCCAATCCATGAACACAGTATGCCCTTTCATCTATTTAGGTCTCTTGTGATTTCTTTTAACAGTTTCTTGTAGTTTTCTTTGTATAGGTCTTTTGTCTCTTTAGTTACGTTTATTCCTAAATATTCTATTCATTTGGTTGCAATTATAAATGGATTTTTTTCCCTGATTTCCTCCTCAGATGGTTCATTACTAGTGTATAGAAACACTACAGATTTTTGAGTGTTGATATTGTAACCCGCCACTTTGAGGTACTCATTTATTAGCTCTAGTAATTTTGCTGTGGATTTTTTGGGGATTTTGACATATAGTATCATATCATCTGCAAACAGTGAGAGTTTTACTTCTTCCTTTCCAATTTTGATGCTTTGTATTTCTTCTTCTTTTCTAATTGCAATGGCTAGAACCTCCAACACAATGTTGAATAACAGTGGTGGTAGTGGACATCCTTGTCTTGTTCCTGATCTTAGGGGGAAAATTTTCAGTTTTTCCCCATTGAGGATGATGTTAGCTGTGGGTTTTTCATATATTCCCTTTATCATTTTGAGGAAGTTCCCTTCTATTCCTATCCTTAAAAGTGTTTTCAAACAGGAAAGGATGTTGAATTTTGTCAAATGCCTTTTCTGCATCAATCGAGATGATCATGTGATTTTTCTGCTTTGATTTGTTGATATGGTGTATTACATTAATTGATTTTCTTATGTTGAATCATCCTTGCATACCTGGGATGAATCCTACTTGGTCATGATGTATAATTCTTTCAGTGTGTTGCTGGATTCGATTTGCTAGAATTTTGTTGAGGATTTTTGCATCTATATTCATTAGAGAGATTGGTCTGTAGCTTTCTTTTTTTGTAATATTTTTGTCTGGCTTTGGTATGAGGGTGATGTTGGCTTCATAGAATGAGTTAGGTAGCTTTCCCTCCTCTTCAACTTTTTTGAAGAGTCTGAGCAGGATTGGTACTAATTCTTTCTGGAATGTTTGGTAGAATTCACATGTGAAGCCATCTGGTACTGGATTTTTCTTTTTGGGGAGCTTCTTAATGACTGATTCAATTTCTTTTCTAGCGATTGGTTTGTTGAGGTCATCTATTTCTTCTTGAGTCAAAGTTGGTTGTTCATGCCTTTCTAGGAACTTGTCCATTTCATCTACATTGTTGTATTTATTAGCATATAGTTGTTCATAGTATCCTGTCATTATTTCCTTTATTTCTGTGGGGTCAGTGGTTATGTCTCCTCTTCCATTTCTGATCTTATTTATTTGCATCCTCTCTCTTCTTCTTTTTGTCGACCTCACTAAGGGTCCATCAATTTATTGATTTTCTCATAGAAACAGCTTCTTGTTTTGTTGATTTTCTCAACTGTTTTCATGTTCTCAATTTCATTTATTTCTGCTTTAATCTTCATTATTTCCTTCCTTTTGTTTTTTTTGGGGTTAGTTTGCTGTTCTTTCTCTACTTCTTCCAAGTGGACAGTTAATTCCTTGATTTTTGCCCTTTCTTCTTTTTTGATATAGGCATTTAGGGCAATGAATTTCCCTCTTTGCCTTGCCTTTGCTGCATCCCATAAGTTTTGATATGTTGTGTTTTCATTTTCATTCGCCTCAAGATACTGATTTCTCTTGTAATTTCTTCCTTGATCCACTGGTTGTTTAAAAGTATGTTGTAGAGCCTCCATATATTTGTGAATTTCTGGCACTCTGCCTATTATTGATTTCCAACTTCATTCCATTATGATCTGAAAAATTGTTTTGTATGATTTCAATCTTTTAAAATGTATTAAGACTTGCATATGGTCTATCCTGGGGAATGATCCATGAGCACTTGAGAAAAAGGTGTATCCTGCTGTTGGGGGTGTAATGTTCTACAAATGTCTGTTAAGTCTAGCTCATTTATTGTATTATTCAAATCTCTTTCTTTATTGATCCCCTCTCTAGATGTTCTGTCTATTGATGAGAGTATGGAATTGAAGTCTCCAACTATTATGGTAGATGTGTCTATTTCTCTTTTCAGTGTTTCCCTAATGTATTTTGGAGCATTCTGGTGTGGTGCATAAATATGTATGGTTGTTATGTCTTCTTGTTGAATTGTTCCTTTTGTTAATACATAGTGTCTTTCTTTGTCTCTTTTAACTGTTTTACATTTGAAGTCTAATTTGTTGGATATTAGTATAGCTTCTCTTGCTATTTTTCTTATATGGGCAGGCACTGGGAATCACACCCAGGTCCTCTGGCATCGCAGGCAAGCATTCCTGCCTGCTGAGCCACTGTGGCCCACCCTCTTGCTTTTTTTTTAATTATTATTTGCATGGAGTATCTTTTCCCAACCTTTCACTTTCAACCTATGTTTATCCTTTGGTCTAAGATGTGTTTCCTATAGACAGCACATAGATGCATCCTGTTTTTTAATCCATTCTGCCAGTCTATGTCTTTTGATTGGGGAGTTTAATCCTTTAACATTTAGTGTTATTACTGTGTGGGTAGTACTTTCTTCTACCATTTTGCCTTTTGGATTTTATATGTCATATCTAATTTTTCTTCTTTTACCTTTACTGATAGTCTTCCTTTCTGCACTCTTCTCGACACCTCTCTCTCCTGTCTTTTCATATCTACCTCTAGTGCTCCCTTTAGTATTTCTTGCAGAGCCCGTCTCTTGGTCACAAATTCTCTCAGTGATTTTTTTGTCTGAAAATGTTTTAATTTCTCCCTCATTTTTGGAGGACAATTTTTCTGGATATAGAATTCTTGGTTGGCAGTTTTTCTCTTTTAATATTTTAAATATATCATCCCACTGTGTTCTCACCTCCACAATTTCTGCTGAGAAATCTATGCATAGTCTTATTGGGCTTCCCTTATACATGATGAATTCCTTTTCTCTTGCTGCTTTCAAGATTCTCTCTTTCTCTTTGACCTCTGACATTCTGATTAGTAAGTGTCTTGGAGTATGTCTATTTGGGTCTATTCTCTTTGGGGTATGCTGCACTTCTTGGATCTGGAATTTTAAATCTTTCACAAGAGTTGGAAAATCTTTAGTGATAATTTTCTCAATTAGTTTTTCTCCTCCTTTTCCCTTTTCTTCTCCTTCTGGGACACCCATAACACATATGTTCATGTGCTTCATATTGTCATTCAATTTTCTGAGTCCCTGCTCATATTTTTCATTTTTTCCCTATATTTTCTTTTGCTTGTCAGATTTCAGATGTTCCATCCTCCAGTTCACTAATCCTATCTTCCGCCTTTCAAAATCTAACATTGTAGGTTTCTATCGTTTTTTTCATCTCTTCTATTGTGTCTTTCATTGCCATAAGTTCTGTGATTTATTTTTGTAGACTTTTGATTTCTTCTTTTTGTTCATTCCTTGCCTTCTTTATATCCTTCCTTAATTCATTGATTTGATTTTGATGAGATTTTCCATGTCTGTTCTTACATTCTGAATGAACTGTTTCAACTCCTGTATCTCATTGGAATTGTTGGTTTGTTCCTTTGACTGGGCCATATCTTCAATTTTCCTAGTGCGATTTGTCATTTTTTGCTGGTGTCTGGGCATTTAATTACCTTAATCAGTTTATTCTGGAGATTGTTTTCACTTCTTTTTCCTAGGGTTTTCTTGCTGTATGAATTTGTTGTTTGTCTGTTCTTTGACATTCAGTTCAGCTTTTTTTGGACCACTAGCTTAGGTTTTGTTTAAGAGAGAAGTTTTCAATTGTTTTCTTGTGTCTTGCCCTGCCTTTATGGTGCCTTTTACCCCCCACCCTTAGGAGGGTCTACTTAGGTATTATAGATTCAGCTGGATTTTCCCAGACCAAACTAGCCTCCTTTCAGGAGGAAAGAGTTGCCTGCATCAATTTTCCCTGAAAGTGAGACCCAGCAGGTCGAAAGACTTTCCTGTGAAGTCTCTGGACTCTGTTTTTCTTATCCTGCCCAGATGTGGCACTTGTCTACCTGCAGGTCCCACCAGCATAAGATGATGTGGTACCTTTAACTTTGGCAGACTCTCCCTGCTGGGGGCATGGTGGAGACAAAGGAGAGGCTGTAGGCTTGTTTTAATGGCTTCAAATTACCAAACCCTGGGTCTAAATTCCTTGAGGGAGGGATTCCACCTGAGTTGGGCCTCCCCCCACCCCCCCACCCCCCACCCCCAGAAGGCACAGGCTCCAGACAAGCTCTCAAACAAGCTTGTTTCTGCCTATGCCTGGGACAGTTGCAGCCTTGAGAAGCCTTGCTGTTATACCCAAAGGCAGTCAAACCCTTGTAGAAACACAGCTACAAAAACTTCTCTTTTTTTCCCTTCTTTTTCCGTCAGCCCTACCCCCTTGGCCTCGGGGCAAAAATCAGCAACCTCTGCTTTGATCAGGTTCACCTGAGCTGGGGACCTATTTTTAGTAGTCAGAATTTGTGAATTAATTCCACACTTGAAGCTTAGTTGCGCTCAGCCCCTGCTGCAGGTAAAGTCTCTTTCCTTTCCCTTCTGGGAAACAGCTTATGGGGCAGGGGTGCCGGCTGCTACAGCTTGGGGAACTTGTGGTTCTTGGGGGGCTTGTAGCCAGTCTGTCTGGTCCAGATGGGGTACGCTGTGTGTCTGCCCCAGGAGCTGTTCTGTACTGTTCCTGGTTATTTAGTAGCTGTTCTGGAGGACGAACTAAATCCCACACCTTGCTAAGCCACCATCTTGCCACCTCGCCCCTTCTTTAAATTATCTTAATTTAAGTGGGTCAGCTGTTTCCTTTTGGAACCCTGACTAATACAAGTAGAGGTAAAGAAAAAAGAATATACATATATACATACAACATACATATACATTTAGTCTAGATGTAAATATTCCTATATATAAATAGAAATTTTGGAATGAAATACATTAGTTATTATGAAAGAAATTGCATCAGAGAGAATATGAGGTAGGAAAAATTATATTCATCATATGTCCTTTTGTATTATTAAAAATATTGAAACATAGACACTCATTTTTTTTAATTTAAAGAAATCAATTAAATAAAAAAAATAAAGAAGATGCTTACACTAATAACCCAAATAGAGCAAGAGAACTTTCCAGGTTTCTGCCTCTCTATAAAAATACATCTGCACTCATGTGCTCTGTATCCTTTTTTCAAGGGCATAACTCATTTAGTCATTTCGTTATTCAGAATCATCAAGTTTTCCCTCTTCTGAATCATTCCCATCAATATACTTCCATGTGTCTCTTATAAAGCAAAGAAGCAAAACTCTCCTTTTGACCCCATATACCCCTCCAGTTCCTGCGCTGTTTTTTATCCTTTTCATAGGTAAACTTCTTGAGACTTGTTTGAGCAAGCTCTTTCTACTTCAAAAAACTTCAGTTTCATCTGTCCACAAAATTCCATTTGTCAAAGGGATGCACAACTTCACGTTTCCAGCCTGTGAATATATTTGAACTCAATATTGGTCCAAGTTAATCTCTCTTTCCTGATCCCTCCTTCATTCCCCTGACTACTAATGTGTTGCTCAGTCCTATGCACATGCACGCTTGTGCTCTATGAAGGTTCCAAGTTTTCATATTTGGTTCAGACTTCCTCTGTGAGCTTTAGATCTGAATATACAACTGCCTCTACATCCACGTGGATATGTTAGAGGCATTACAAAGTTAACATGCCCAAATATTTTTGTTGTTGTTGTTTTGTTTTACTCTCTGGCTTTCTTACTCCTTTGTTCATCATCATTTTAGTTAGCGGCATCACAATCTGTATAGTCGCTCACTCCAGGAAACCAGAAGTCAAGCTTCAGATCTCTCTTTCAATCACAAAGCTTTTCTAGCAAAGCTTTATGAGTCAAACTTCTGACACTTATTTCGAATCTGTTCACTTTTCTGTGTCTCTGTCACCTGAGGCCAAGCCATCATCACCTTTCTCCTGGATTACTTTGTTTCTTTACCGACTTGCCCCTCTCCATTTTTGCCTCATTTCAATTCATTGTGAACAAAGGGTCAGAATAATCTCAAAACTCATGGATTGAAAACCCTTCAATGGATTTTCTTTGCATTTAGGAAGAATCTGAGCTCCTGTACCTTTCTACATGATTTGCTCTCTCCCTACTTCTTTGCCATCTCAAACTCCTCCTTCCTCTGGCTCACCAAGTACAAATTGTACCTGCCCCCTTTTTATTTACTTAATGCGTCATGCCCTTTCGTGCCTTTGGGCCTTTGCATAAACTCTTCCTTTGTCTAATTTACTCTGTGCCAATCCTCACAAAATTGGATTTAGCTTGTTTCAACTCAAATGTAGTTTCTTCAAAGAGGCCTCCTATGACTTCCCAATCTAAAATAACTACCACCTTCATCTTCACCACCACTTATTACCTGCTTATTAATTTCAATTGCTAATTATAAACCAACTTATTTGTTTGTTTATTGTCAGTCTTTTCCATTGGAATATACCTTTCATGGAGATAGGGGCTATGTCTGGTTTTAGTAGTCTTTATCCATTGCCTAGAATATTGTCTAGCATTGAGTAGGTAAGTGCTCAATAGATAAGTGTTGAATTAATTTTGACTTTTGATACAGATCAGTTCAAATGGTTGGAAATGGCTTTAAAAACCTCCTACTATTAAACTAATGCATAGAAACAAAAAATGTCTCAGGCTGCTACATTTTAAGTAAATTTTGAAATATCTGCCCATCAAGTCCATCAGATCAATATGATATACTAGTACCATAAATCAAATTGTTGTATCAAAATCTTCACATAATTTCCCTATCTGCCAGAATGTTATTTCATTTATAAAGTGAAGAAAACACATTTAACAAAAGTCCCTTGATATGAAAAATTAGTGATGGCTTTACTTACTGATACAACTATTAGAATAGCAAGACCAAACTTAGGGAAATCAATTAGACAAAGAAAGATAATGCTTCGACAAACAAATCAGGACACATGAAACATCAAATATTAAAAGAGCCACTAATAAAAGAATGAAGATATAACTTCAGAGAGGACTTTCATTAAAGAAAGTAAAAGTATGGGTAATCTTTAATAGATACCATCATTATATTTTCTTAAAAGAGATTAATGTAACTTAATCACATAAAAGAAGGGATGTTATTCATGAAGTTACTATGCAAATGATGACATGAATATTTTATGGTTTATGCTTTCAAAAGCTTACAAACAACATTAAATAAATAACTTTTATAAACCTAACAAAATAGAAAATTTACATTAAAATTGTACTAACTGAAATGGAGTGTCTTTTAATTGATTCACCATTGCTTACAATCCTGAAGTCATAACCATAAACATTTCCTCAGGTGGGCAACATTGTATTCTGATCTCCCAAATGTTCACTAACAAAGAATGTTGAAGATGTTTTATTTTCCCCGTGATTAGATGGAGAAACCATCATACATGTAAGGCAATATTCTAAAAATTATAGAGATGCAATATATTTCTAAAAGCCCAACATACACAGATGCATTACCTTAAAGAAAATATATTTTCCTAAGACAGAAACATTATTAATAGACCTTCTTTTCCAGCTCTCTCATTTTTTTCATTTCAGATGCACACTCACACTTGTGCTCACTTGCTCTCTATCTCACAGATACACACACACAATCACACACTCCCACACAAGCTAGATATGATTAGCTTCTTTAAGCTGTCTGTTAAATGCTGACCTTGTATTCAGGAGACACAATAAGTTTTGGCTCCTGCTCTATCCCTCAAAATTAGGCAGTGAGGAACAGAACCAACCAATGAAGAGATTTCATTATTACATAAAGTGCTAATTGAAGAAGCCCACAGCTTTGCAATACAGGGTACTCAGGCATTTCCTAAAATATACAGACATTCAGCTCAAGACTTTGAAAACTGGAACTGACCCAGTGAAACTAAAGGAGCTGATCAGTGTTAACAATGGTAAAACAAAATGGATTAGAGTCTGCTCAAATATTGGTAATAAGCTGTTGCTTTATGCTTGAATTGAGCAATCTGTATTCCATGTAGACAGGGTCTAAATTTTTAAAAAATGTCAGCCATCCAGATATGAACTCAAATCTCTCTACTAGAATAAACTATTCATGTGTGTACAATCTTTAGGAAGAATTATTGCCAACACTGTGATTTATAAGATCTGTAGATAGCTGAAAACCTCACATGAAATATATATTAGGAGAGAATTATTATAATTGAACCTCTTGGCAATGCACATTGCTTATGCAGACACAGATATATAATGCTACATCCACTACTACTAATATTGTGGAAGAGCTTTTAACTTTTATTCCAAATTGTAGGTTAATAAAATAATATTTTATACATAAGCGCATGCTTTGCTGTTGTGTTAATGTTTTTAATTGATTCTAAAATGTGTATCTATTAATTTCTCTATGAGTAAAAGAAAATGCAAATCAACGAAAGAATCACAAAAGTTTAGAGACAGAAAGAATCATAGAGCAACTTATTTAATCACTTTATTTTACAGATGAAGAAAGAAAAACTATGGAAATAAGGTGATGTTTAAGGGAATCTGTATTAGTTAAGGTTCTCTAGAGAAAAAGAATCAACAGGGAGAACTCGCAAATATAAAATTTATAAAAGTGTCTCATGTGACCACGGGAACGCAGAGTCCAAAATCCGCAGGGCAGGCTGTGAAGCTGATGACTCCGGTGGAGGGTCTGGATGAACTCCACAGAAGAGGATCGCCAGGCGAAGCAGGAATAGAATCTGTCTCTTCTGAATCCTCCTTAAAAGGCTTCCCGTGATTAGATTAAGCATCACTCATTGCAGAAGACACTCCCCTTTGGCTGATTACAAATGGAATCAGCTGTGGATGCAGCGGACGTGATCATGATCTAATTCTGTGAAATGTCCTCATTGCAACAGGCAGGGCCAGCACTTGCCCAACCAGATAAACAGGTACCACCACTTGGCCAAGTTGACACATGTCCCTGACCATGACAGAATCAAAGGTCACAGAGCATATTTGTGGCATAGTTGGACTAAGATACAGATGACTGTCTAACATTTTTTTAGACAACACAAAATTGTCCCAAGTTATATAGGACATAGTATGTAGTCTATGCATAGTTTGCAGAGTTGCAGACTAGAAGTTTTTGGAGGCACATATTACGGAGATAATCAACTCTTATTTCCCAATAAAGAAACATGCAAAACACATACCTATATTTTTTAAGCAATTCAAATGCTGTCTGGCTAGACACTTTCTCCACTGTTTGCCCCTATCACTTTCTTTAAACACTGAATTCAAATGGGTACATTATGTTTATGCAGAATTTTAGTATTTATACAATTAAGAATTTTTTTTGAATGCTATATGGTGGGGTCACATTTCATTCTTTTTCCATGTGAGTATCCTAATATTGCAGCACCATTTGTTGAATTTTTGTTTGTTTGTTTTGCTTGTTTGTTTGTTTGAGAAGTGCTTAGGCTAGGAATCGAACCCTGGCCTCCCACATGGCAGGCGAGAATTCTACCAATGAACTATCCTTGCAACCCCTTATAATTAAGATTTTGAAATGAATATTTCTGACATTATTTTTATAGCTAATTAAAAGCAAATGGTGGTCAATTGTTTAAACAATTGTTAAGGTTTTGTCATTGTGTTTGTTGTTTAACTTATTATTTGTTCTTGAAAACATGCTGGTCTCTTTGGAAGGCAGTGCTTGGCATAAACCAAGTCAGCTAAAAATCTATCAGAAGCATTTTGTGACAAATATTCTTTGCTGACAAGCTGTAAATTTTGGCTGTCTAAAGAGGAAGGAAGGAGACTCATACTAGGGGAGATTTGAAATGTTTGCGAAAAGGCAGGGAATGAAGGTTTAAGATTCTTTAGGAGGATTCCCGGATCCTGCCCATGCCAAAAAAAAAGATCCTTTAAGAGGCCAGAGGATACTGGATTAACTGTCTAGTCACATGTTATTTTATTTTCCTGTAGTTATTTTACTGTCTCTCCAACTAGAGTCTGAACTCCTTTAGATCAGATATCTCCATGATACCTGAGGCACTGCAGATCCTCAATTAGGATGTGACAATGAATTACTGAATTGAAGGGAACAGCTCAAGGAACTTCTCCTCATCGTTATAGATGTTCCAAGTGCAAAAAAGAATAGAAAGAACTTTAAGGTTGTAAAATTTTTTAAACTGACATCTGTTCTTAATATTTCCTTCAGAGGTCTGTTTTTAACCTTTCCTTCAGAGGTGTACATAATTATGGCACAAATATATTAAACTGCTTCGCAAAGGTCTCACAGCTTGTTATTGGCAAAGATAAAATTATGAGATTAATATCCTTAATCTTTGTCTTCTAGTGTTCTTCCCACTTGTTCCTTTTTTCTGTTAAAAAGAGATAGAGGATACCAGTGCATAAAATCGGATCTTGTAAATGTCAATAAATAGTGGGAGTTGGTTTGCACAGTCTTTCCTTCATCACTGTGTATTGCTCTGTTTCAGTAAAGTTTTAACACAACCTGTTTAGTAAGGCATTAATTCAATAAAATATTATAATTATTTTTGTTCTTTATAGCACTTTTAAAATAAATATGTTCATTTCTATTGTTTCTTCCTTAGATACATTTACAAGAAGTCAGTAGTAGTTTAGCTTGTTTGTTTGTTCGTTTGGGAAATGCCTGGTTGATTATCTGCCATCATCTTTACTTATGTCCATGCTCGGATGAGCAAAAGTTTACAAAAATAAAAGATTTCAAATTCATTCTCATTTAAGGACTTTAATTTGTTAATAAAAGTCTTTGATTTCATGCTGGGTGTATGTTCTAGGTTGCTAGCTGTCGGAATGCAATGTGCCAGAAACAGAATGGCTTTTAAAAGGGGGAATTTAATAAGTTGCTAGTTTATTGTTAAGGCCAAGAAAATGTCACAATTAAAACAAATCTATAGAAATGGCCGATCAAAGGCATCCATCCAGGAAAAGATACCTTGCTTCAAGAAGGTCGATGAAGTTCAGGGTTTCTCTCTCAAGTGAGAAGGCACATGGCAAACACAGTTAGGGCTTCTCTCTCAACTGGAAGGGCACAGGTGAACACATAATCTGCTAGCTTCCTCTCCTGGCTTCCTGTTTTATGAAGCTCCCTGGGAGGCATTTTCCTTCTTCATCTCCAAAGGTCACTGGCTCATGGACTCTCTGCTTCACAGTGCTGCAGCATTCTCTGCTCTCTCTGAACTGATCATTCTCCAAAATGTTTCTTCTTTTGTAGGACTTCAGAAACTAATCAAGAACTACCCAAATGGGTGGAGATATGCCTCTACCTAATCCAGATCAACAATCACTCTCGATTAAATCACATCTCCGGGGAGATGATCTAACTGCAGTTTCAAACATACAATATTGAATAGGAATTAGAAGAAACTGCTGCCTTTACAAAATGGGATTAGGATTAAAATTTGGCTTTTCTAGGGTACATACATCATTTCAAACCAGCACAGTGTAGAACACTATCATTAATTTGATTTTTGTCCCAAAATAAACTGATAAAAATTGTCCTATTCGCCTTTGTAAGAAATTGAATGTACCTATATCTTTCAGGCTCTATTTGAGAGCTTAACACTTAAATAAAGAATGAATCAGCAGTATAAGTAAATTGACTAAGGTTATCAGGGCCTGGGAAATGAAATGCTTTCCAGAGAAGATGTCTTTAATGTTCACTGATGCAATAACTGATGGAAAGTGGGCAATACTCAGCATCTTATTTATAAATGGAGAGGATATTTACCGCGGACTTATGTCCTAGGCAATGTCTGAGGCACTGGGGACAGGCAGAGAGAGGGGCTGGTCATCATTATAGAAGCTCTTTAGAAGTGGTGCTTGAGCTAAGTTTGCAGGAAGAGAAATAATTAATAATCTAAGAAGACGCTGTAGGTCATCTAGCATGGGCAAGGGTAGATATGAAGTCTGTTAACAACATGGTAAATTGTTCATGTCAGGTATTTATTAGGCTGAAACCTTAAGAATAAAATTGAGAGGTAAGACATTCTATTTATTTCTATATATGAGTAATAATGGCATTAAATATTACTTTGTTCACATTCCCAGAAGTTAACTCTACATTTACTTACCTATTGATCTTCCCCAATTAGGCACTCAATCTCTAAATCTACTTCTAAATTAAAAAATCAAGACTGCACTGATTTAACAGCAGGACTGCCCTCTGGTCACCATTCTATGAGAGATATGCACATTATAAAGCTGTTACTATACATTCATTATTCAACTATTTTTCAGTTCACTAGAAACAATCAAAGAAACAACAAAAAAAAGTAAAAACAATCCACGTCATTCACTAATTTCAATTAGATTAGGTTTGGGGCTAGCAAGAACCCTTGCTCAGTGATTAAGAGTATGGGGTGGCAACAAGCAAACTCACTGTCCTTCCCTTCTCTACATGGGACATGACTCTCAGGGGTGTGGACCTTCCTGGCAATGTGGGACAGAAACCCTAGAATGAGCTGGGACTCAGCATCAAGGGATTGAGAAAACCTTCTCGACTGAAAGGGGGAAGAGAAAAATGACACAAAATAAAGTGTCAGTGGCTGAGAGATTTCAAACAGAGCTGAAAGGTTATCCTGGAGGTTATCTTATGCATTGTGTAGATATCACCTTTTTAGTTAAGGTACATTGGAGAGGCTGGAGGGAAGTCCCTGAAAACGTAGAGCTGTGTTCCAGTAGCCATGTTTCTTGAAGATGATCGTATAATGATATAGCTTTCATAATGTGACTGTGTGATTGTGAAAACTTTGTGTCTAATGCTCCTTTTAACTATGGTATGGACAGATGGGTAAAACATATGAATTAAAAATAAATAAATAAGGGGGAAAAATGTTAAAATAAATTTAGTAGATTCAAATGCTAGTGATCAATGAAAGGGAGTGATAAGGGGTATAGAAAAAAAATAGGGGAATGAAAGGCTAAAATATATTGGGTAGATGGAAATAGTAGCAGTAAATGAGAGGGAGGGGTAAAGTGTATGATATGTATGAGTTCTTTTTTTTATCTTTTTTTCTGAATGGATGCAAATGTTCTAAGAAATGATCAGGGTGATGAATATAACAACTTTGTGATGATATTGTGAGATATTGATTATATACCAAGAATGGAATGCTCATATGTTAAGAATGTTTGTGTTTGCATGTTGTTATGTTTAAAAAAAAGAAAGAAAGAAAAAAGGTATGGGGTGGGGAAGTAGAAATTATGGAGGCATATACAGTTTTTTTCAAGCTCAGAATAATTAACTTTTAGAATCCTGCAAAGCTGGACTTCTTTCAAGAAAATAATTCATCTTGAATTGAAATAATTTTAAAGAAAGTGATAGCAATGAAAATCTAACTGTTTTATTAACAGGCACTTGACTTTAAAAATGGTCATGAAATGATCTTGGCATGCTTAATTTTAATTACAAACAGCTCATTTTTGCAGATTTATTGTCTGACTTAAAAGTGGTCTGATTGCTGTATAGAAAAAACTGATAGGCTATAATTTGCTTCTGGTTAGAGGTTCTTGATCCTACTTTTATGTACTTCAAGTTATTACAGCATTAGCATTTATGTTGAAACAGTTGTGTCTGTCTCATTGTTTCAGATAATTAATAAGCTGTGGCTTGTTAGGGAATTGTGCCTCAGTAGCAAAAATGTATCTCCAAACCAAATTCCTTGAGTCGAAACTTAAATTTATTGCCTGGTATTTTGCTATTTCATTTACTTTAAGCTTTGATTGTTTCATGTCATTAGAGCAAAGCAGGTCTCACCATTAAATATGTCCTTTTCAAATGGAATAAGAAATTCCCATCATATATATATATATTATTAATAAGTGAAAACTACAGTTAATAGTAATATAAAAATGTTCTTTCATGAATTATAACACTGTATTCTACTAATAATAGGATAATATATGGGAACTGTATTTTATGCATGTAAACCTACAACTTCTCTAATAAAAATAAATGCATAAATACAGCAAGTGAAAGTATTTATTGTTTCTCTTCTATGTGTACTAAGGAATTCATTCTTGGTTTGCTATCATTGAGGATATACCTCAATAATAAGAAAAATAAGACAAGACAAAAGGCTTCTGCCCCCCAAATAATAGCACAAATGATTCAACCAAACAACTAATTAGAAAAAATCAATATTCTGCTTGCCTGCTTAATCATATGTATAATACATAGTTCAAAATTCAATTCCACAGCCCCACATACACCTAAATCTACAGATAAATCAGATAGGATCTAATATCTAATGCCAATGAAAACCTTCCAAATATCCAGTTTTCTCTTAGGTGAACCTCACAATGGGGAATAAAACTTCAAAGAACAAAATAGAAAACAAAACAAAACAAAAACATTTTCATGAGAATAATGGCTATATAGCATGGACTCTTCTCTGATGGGGACATTTTGACCTACATGTGTTCAAAGACCCAATTTCAAAATATTTAACTTCCAAATTAAAGTTGGTTTAGGATAGCCTAAACTTTCGCCAAATGACCGAATTACAAAACAAAACAAAAGCAGAAAAGAAACTTTTCTGCATGGATGCAATTTGCCAATGTGTGCAGCAAAAGATTTGGTGGGAGGTGGGATGGGAAGGTCGCATTTAGACCAGCCTCCGTGAAGATGTGATTTCCACACATGCTAACATAGTGATATCATGAATTTGAATAGGTAAAGTAGCAGTGATGAGTTACACAGGGCAGCATAGGACTGAGAAGGCACAATAGACTTCAGTGTATAAGGTAAATCTGCGCGTGCATTTTTGTTTGACACGTACAATTGAGTCCTGGCCTTCCCTGGGCAGCATCCCACCTCTGCCCAGGGTAAAGCATACAAAAGATTTTCTAGCATTGTGTAGTAGTATCCAGAATTGCTTTCACAAATATAGTGCCTTAAAGCAATGCAAATTTATTATCTTACAGCTCTGGAAGTCAGAAGAATAAAATGGGTGTGCAGGATCACGTTCCTTTTGGATGCTCACAGGGAGAATTTGCTTCCTTACTTTCTGCAGCCTATGTAGGCAGTCTACACTCCTTGACTATCTTGGTCCCCTTCACCTATGTTCACAGCCAGTGGTGCGGTATCTTCTCTCCTCTATGATCTCCGCTTCTCTCTATCTCTAATTATATTGCATTCCTCTGATAAGGATGCTTGTAATCACACTGGGTCCACCCAAGTAGTGCAGGACAATCTCCTCAACGCGAGACCCTTAATTTAATCAAGTCTGCAACGTCCATATGACATGTAAGACAACACAGTCCAGGTGTTATTCAGGTTTTGGAGATTAGGTCATGACATATTGGGGAGCCATAATTCTGCCCACCAAAGGGGAGAACTGCTTTTCCAGCATTGCTTGAAAAGTTCCAAGGCAGCTTTCTCATTTTCCAGAGAAAATATGGAGAGAATGTAGAGGAAGAAATGCCAAAAACAGAATTATATGCCAGAGCACTGCACAATCCAATATGATAATCACTAGCCTCATGTGACTATTTAAATTAAAGTTAATAAAATAAAATAAAATAAAATAAAATAAAATAAAATAAAATAAAATAAGCTCTCAGTTGTACTAGCCATGTTGCAGGTGCTCAAAAGTCACCTGTGGCTGGTAGCTACCAAGTTGGATAGTAAAGAAAAGGAATACTTTCATCATTGCAGAAAGTTCTACCAGGTAGTACTGCTTAAAGTAATATTCTCGGCATAATAAACTATAATGCAGTGGCACCAGTGGTAAATCTATTTCCTTAGATGAACAATGGAATTCCATTCTCTCTTTATTCCATGCATGGTAAAATACATATGAGAAATCAAATCAAATCAAAGTTGTTTGTAATCACAAAGTTGTTTATAATCAGGTCCCAAAATATTTTTACTAGCCCACATCTTTTTTTTTTTTTTTTTGCTCTATTCATTTATGTTTGAGACAATTTATGGTCCTCAACTGATGTATACTTCAAGTAAAAATTAGGACCTTTTGGTCATGGACAATGTGTATTCTGGGAGAAATTAATAGGATTCTAATTGCTTCAATCTGCATATATTACAGAATATGATAAGTTCATTCCCTTGCCACCCATGACAGGGAGTAGAAGAGCAGATTGCGTTTTATAAGGGTACCATGCCAAGAATTTCTTCTTCATGTCTCCTTTTCATTTCCTCTGTTCATATCTAGTGGAGCTCATCCTGGCAAGACTGGGCATAGTTGGGTAGTCGAACCCTCTCAAGGGATGATTACTTATTTTCCCCTTCATTGGGTTGAAGGAGATCTAGTTCAGACAGTAGAGAGAAAATCAGCAGAGAGTTGTATATCTTACTTTCAACGTAGCATTTCAATAAGCAGGTGTCTGCTTCTGTCTACAAGTATGGGCATCAAGAGTTTGTAATTCAATTAGATTCTTATCAATTTGGAAGAAATTAGAGATTTAAATGCTAAGAATGATCTATTATTGTTAATATACCACAAAATGGAATAAAACTCACTGTCCAACACTGAGAAAACACTTATTTATAACATATTTACTTGACAATATGTCACACAATTTTCAGAACAGTGGAACATTCTTCATGTATATAGCAACTTAGAAAGATGTTTATGATCATGTTTTCTGCTAGTATTAATAGAAATAATGGATTAGTTATTAACCATTATGACCATTAATAAAAGCTTAATGAATTTATGATCTCTTTTTTCGAGTGAAATAACCATAATAACATTATGGAGAGCTACAAGGTTTAAAAAATGTAGGTCTGAATGTTTCCTAAACAGAAAAAAAAACATCCTAGCACAAAGGAGAGAGGTCTGGTTAAGGAGAAAGAGCTGGAGAACATGTGGCCCAAAATGTAGAAAAAAGTAGTAATTGACTGCCTCTTGAAAAATCAGTGACTTCAAGAGTTAAGGTCAGAATATTCATTCCTACACTTTCTTTTTTTTTTAATTTCTGTGCTATAGATATTGCTTATTTATTTGTTTGTTTATTTAATGACAAATAAGTACAATAAGTTTTCTAGAAGCTTAGACAACCAATGATTTTTTTATGTACTTTATAAATATGAGTACTACTTGCTTATGCAGAGGACTAACAGCATACCAGTATGAAATGGGCTAAACATCAGAAGTAAAAAAAAAAATCTTGAAAAATATTTTGTGATATTTTCTTTTTTTTTTTAAATCACAGTCCCACAGAGGGAAAAAAGATATCTGAATCTAGGGAAGTTCCTATGTAAAAAGTAATTTAAAACTAAGCAACTGCAGTTTTTTCAAGTAAAATAGAAAAGAATTTCTGTAGTTTTTGAAGGTAGATTTTTGTGTGGATTAAAACAAATGTCTCTGAGGAACAGAGATCTATGTGCTAAGCATCAGAGGATTTTAAACCTTTCAACTCCAACCTTACAGGGTTTTTCTCAAGGAAAAAATGTTCTAAGCTTTTTTCCCCCCTTTCTCAAAAATGTTTTGACCATAAAATAAGATCTGGAAAAATTTTGTAAAATATTATAACCAGGGTTCAGTCATTCATATATTCTACAAATATTTATCGAATGCCTACTATGTGACAGATACAGTTTTAGGCTTTGGTTTTATGATGATAAAGGAAAAATAAGAACACAGGAAAAAACATTGTTGATATATGAAGCTTTTAGCCTAGTGGGAGAAGACAAATAAAAAACTAAATATTTGTCAAGTTAGTGCTATGGAGAAAAATAGAGCAGGGTTTGGGAAATACATAGGGTGGGCTTTTCTAATGATGTGGCATTTGGTCAGACTGATCAGGCTGAGGAATGTGGCAAGAAGACAATTCTTTGCTGAGAATAACAACTGCACAGGGCCCAAATGGCAGGGCCCTTTGCTTGAAGAAGAATGAATGACAGCCTTGATGATTTCTGGGTGAGCATTCTTTTCCATCTCTACCATGTGAGTAGTAAGAAAAATATCTACAACACTCCCTTACAACTTCTAGTACTATTTTATATAGTATATATATGTATGTACGTATTTTTTCCTTTGTTTCCCATTTTTTTCATCTCTCATTTCTTAACATTATACATTGAAATGAAAAGAAATTAGATTCAACTTTCTAGCACAGAAGTGTGAGAAAATGTGAAAATTTCAGAGAAGCAAGAGTTCTGACCCATTTAGTTTTCATTACATACTAGAGACCTTGAATATTTCTTAACTTTTGATTAATTTTAAGCAAGAGGTAAGAAGAGACAGGAAATAGTAGCGTAATGATTATTGATCACAATCACCCAGCAGTTCTTTTGGTGGTGTTTTAACTCCCGTACCCAAATGATTCTCTAGATTTTCTGGTCATGGTTCTCCCATGTGATCAATTAATTTCACTACTTTCTACCAATGTCTAATTCCAACCATTAACATCATTGATCCTTTTAAATGTCTTTTACATTTGCTCCATCCTTCCTAGTTACACTACCGCTTCACTTTTTTTTTGGTTTTCATTACATGATGGCTGTATCTTTCCTTGTGATTAATTTTACCAAAGCTTTTGTTTTAACCCCAAAGGTCATAGGAACCAGCTTCACTCCTGATCGGTAAAGACACAACTCTTTCTCACTGTTCTCTGCGCACATCACACTTGCCCCCCCACAAAAAAAAATTCTTGAAAACTACTACTATTTGCTTTATTGCTTTTCTGGAGGAATCCCTACTTATTTGCCATATAACATCATTTAAAATATTCGGCTGAATTTCATTTAATATTATTTTAAGATTTCTGCATTGCTACTCATAGGTGAGAATGGTCTGATTGTTTCTGGTTTTTTAGAATTTTTTTTGTAAAATCTTTAACGATTTGTCAATGTTGAAAGTACAACATAAAAAGAATCTGGACGTTCTCCTTTTATTTCTATGCTCTGGAATAGTTTAAATCAAGCTTTTTTTTTTTTAACACCATAATATTATTCTAAGTTCTGAAGACATGTTTGTTAATTTAAATTTATTTAAACTGATTCGGAGAGAGCAGAAATGCAGACATATGCCTCAGAGACTGGAAATAGCATGAGTTTTTCGAAACTGAGAGATCTGTATTTGATTTTTGGCACTTATTTATTAGCTGTGTTAACTTGAACAAATTATTTAAGACTTGAAGATCTTTGTTTATTCACCTATAAAGTGGGAATTATAATATCTACCTAATACAGTTATAGTGTTTATAGTGATGATCTTATTTCTGTTCTATCAATTCTAGGTTTGCTTTGTTTGTTTTTTCCTCCTAGTTCACACAGAGACACTGAAGTTGCTGGTATATATGTAAGATTCCTAATTTCAGTGTTATTCGAGCTATTAAGGTTAAAGAAAGGATAAGGGACAAAAAGGAAAGAAAATGGAATGGAAACTTTGATGAACCACGTCTACTTCTGTTACATTAAATTTCTTCAATTTTAGAAGATGTAGAAACACTTAGGAGTAATGAAATGGGTGATCACAAAGTCAAAGTGGAGAAAAGGAAAGCATATCTATCACTACAGAAAGTTATTTCTTGTGGTCATCAGGACCCCACAAAATGCTGGTTTCTACAGGGCTGACGGGCAACTTGCACACCAAAAATAAGATTAAAGACCGTGATCTTGTCAAATGGGAGAGCTGGTTTCTCAAATGGAATTTTAAAATAAAGATCCTCTACAATGGACACTGGCAGACCTCTTGTTATTAAAGGTCTTCAGGATATGTTTTCTTAAAGTTGCAGTGTTGGCAGCTTTATCGTGAGCCCTGACCTTTCAGGTATGCCTGCTGCAGGACTTTTATTAAATGCCTGTTCAGTTTACTCGTGTCAGAAAAGAGAGACTAAGGCTTCTTGAAGGTTAATGGGCTCTGGGAGAAGCCTTTTTTAGACATTCCAGTATTTGGTTTATAAACCATCCAATGCACCCCCAATGAAGCAGCACCAATCCTGCTTAGATTTTAAATCCTTAAATTACATTTTGCTGTGTTCTTGAAGGCACAGGGCAAATACTCAGAATTCATAGCCCTGATGACAAAATGTCTTGGCAATATAAATGTATTTGTGTTTTTCCTCAAATATAAAAGTAAATATTGAATATGTGTCCTATATTGTAATTTTAAAACAAAATAACAAAAATCAAAAAATACTGTATAATTCAAAGAAAGAGCAGAAAGTCTTATATAAATAACAACAAGTCACAAAAAGAGAGGAATGCCTAGTCCAGGCTGAAGACATACTTAAACTAGAAATCCTGTTGTAAAATAAACAAAATCCAAGACTGGAAAATCTCATAACCACCAAAGAAAATTAATTTCATGTTTGAATTAGAGATGGATTACATGGGAAAATATATTATAAGTAAAAATAAGGTAATATTAAATGGAGTCAATGCTTATTGTATGTGTGTGAGAACCACTTATTGAATTAATATATGAACGAACAATGCAAAAAAAAAAATGAAGAAATCCTTTGTTGATGGAAAAACTATATAAGTCTGGTCCAAGGGCAAAATATTTCAAACTTTTTTTTTTCTTCAGTCAGTTCTCATAGGTCAATCTGCACAAGTCAGCTTTCTCAAGTGACAAAAAAGACATCATGGCTCATCTCATATTTTATCACCAATTTTTACTTTCCTGCTATAGATATGTAGAAAGAATACATTTCTCAAAGAATTCATAATTAAAACAAACCTGAGTTGGCCTTGTTTCCACTTTTAACTTTTAAACACTTTGTAGGTTTTTACACAACTCATTCTTTAGTTTTCAGAATTATTTTCTTTATTCTGGATCTCTTCACTGAGGCTCAAAGAATTCTTTTCAGGCTCACTTATACTAATGATATTCGACAAGTCACTTAAATAAACTGAATCTTTGTTTATTCTGCTGCAAAATGTGGAATATGGTACCTATTTTACATGGTTAGTTGTGAGAATTAAATGCAGTACTTTATAGAATCATTGAGTTCCTCCTATGAATCACACTCTGTGCTAGCTTCTAGGAATACAAAATGGATAAGACCATTTCCTGTCCTAGGAGATTGCATTCTAATGAGGAGAATAGAGACAAGGCAAGAAACAGCTACAAAAGAATGAGAAAAGTGCCCTTACCCTGCGTGTATGTGTGCCATTCCCTGAGGGGACAGTAGGATTAGGAGAGCTTGGAGGATGCTGCCTGACTCTTCCTGAGAACTGGGAATAGGAAGAGGGTGTTACTGTTTGCCTTTCTAATGCTGAGAAAGAGTTTACCAGGAGAAGAATAGTTTTGGGTGAATTCCGGATGAGAAAACTATGAGACCTAAAAAGCCATGCCCCATTTTCTTAGTAGAATCTAAGAAACAAGGCCTGAAGAGGTGGGATTAAAAGATTACACAAGAGTTCTTCTTGGGTTGGCAAAAAAAAACTATACTGACCCACACTGCTTATTCTGGAACTTTTTTTTTTTTTTTGTATGCTGTGTGACGGGGATCACATTTCATTCTTTTTTCCATGTGAATATCCTGTTATTGCAGCAACATTTGTTGAACTTCTTTTGTTTGTTTGTTGCTTGTTTGATTGTTTTTATTCTTTGTAAATTTCTGGACTGTCTGAATAAACAGCGTGCAAAGATGGGAAAAAAAAAAAAAAAAAGCCATGCCCCTACGGATGAGAAGTAGGCTTTGCCAGGAGAAAGAATGGGAAAGAGGCTAAGGATTGCTCCCTCCCTTCCATTTCTTTCCCTTTTCTACTTCTTCCCTTCCATTTTATATTCCTCCCTTTGCACTCCCCTTCGTCCTCACTCCCCCTCTCTCCTTCCCTTCCTGTTTTCCTTCCTAGCCTCCCACATTTCCCCCTCTACCTTGCTTCCTATCCTTTTTTATTTTTTTATTTCCTTATTCCCTTCCTTATTCTTGCCTCCTCATTTCCTCCTCTTCCTTTTTCTCCTTTCTTCCTGTCTATTTATTTCCCTCTTTGCTTTCTTTCTCCATTCTACAATGGAGAATGCTTAAATATCGGGCATTAGGCTAGGGACACCTTGTTCCCACCACAATCTATCTAATAACAATATAATGTAATTAACCTATATATTAGGTTAAATCAAAAGGTCAATTCCATACAAAAATTATGTTTAAACAGATGGCCAATTAGCAAGAACAACTGCCTTTTGCAAAATTAAGCACTAACTTCTTTTCATCATATAAGTATGTTACAACATTTTCTCATGATCACCTTTTATTTGTATAATACCAGGCTAAATTATAGGAAAAAAATAAGCAGATTGATTTGAAATTGTGCTCTTAATTAGACTTAAGAAATTCTTCAAGTGGTTTTAGAAACAATTTCCTGCCAATGTACATTATCTGAAGGTCATTCATTATCTATAAAATCACCTTCGAATTTCAAGTTACAGAAACAGCAAAATCATGTACTGGATATGTGCTTGCATTCCTTCAAGATTATATGCCATTTGATATTAAAAATGATTTATCTATGATATTAGTTGAAACTACCAAGGAACCAGAGTGTGGCATATCCAGGACATGGCAGCGGCAGTTTGATTTTTTTTAAGACTTTTTTCAGACTCCATTCCTAACATTTGTAAACAAAAGCCTGTCTCAAAACTCGATGCATCGTGGAAACTCATTGCTTTTCCAACCATTCATTGGACCTCACTATAGGAACATGAATGCAACTGATGGTGGAATGTTCCGGAATAAGGGTTGAGAGTTAAGAGTGCTCATGATGGTGAGCACAGGCTGCGACTTCACAAGGCACTGGTTTCAATCCTGTGTCCACTAATTTGTAGCTGTGACCTGGGGCAATATTACACTCTGGGCCTTAGTTGTGTTGTTATTTCTACTACTATTCCCACTCTCAGGTTTAGATTAGTGGTCAAGACAAGTAGGGGGGTTGAATTGAAAGGAAAGCAAAGAAATTATTAGTATGACAGAACAGTTGCTATATTCTCTGTAATTTGTGAAAATGAACACAAATTCGGATCATTAGCATCTTTTATTTGTCAGTGGTATATAAAAAAGTGAAAAATGTGGGTCTTTTACTGAAGAAATTCAGTCTTGTTAAGGAAATAGCCAATAAGGCTTTGAAGGGCTCTGCTGTTTTGGTGTTAAAGAGATTCTATGGCTCCATGCTAGTGCTCTTCTTTCTACATGTTACAGTTGTATTCTGTAATAATGTAAGGCAGCATTCGCTCCTAGTAGCTTTTCACCTCAGTAAGTGACCTGTTTTGATTCTTGCTCTCTGTATTGGCTGCTCTCACAGCACATTGCTGAGTGGTTGAAGAAACAGGGCATTATGGTTGGGTGAACAGTATTAGCAAAGGTAGAGAGGCAGGAATAACCATGGCTCCGTCAAAGGAAGCAAGGATCTGGTCTGGCTTTAATAAGGAGTTAAGGTTCATCCATCCATGTGGAATTCACTACAGACCTACTGACACTGAATGGTGTGCTAGGCAATGAGGATGAAAAGTGCATAA
Organism: Tamandua tetradactyla; assembly: GCF_023851605.1. Classification (NCBI taxonomy): domain Eukaryota; kingdom Metazoa; phylum Chordata; class Mammalia; order Pilosa; family Myrmecophagidae; genus Tamandua; species Tamandua tetradactyla. The sequence goes on along the minus strand of NC_135327.1, from coordinate 191,587,208 downwards.
ACGATGCAGTTCCTATCTTCAAGGAGTTAGTTTCCAGTTTAATCAGAGTGACAGATAAGTAGAAAATTAAAGTATGGAAGATTAAGGTAAGTGAGGTATTATGGGAGCCCCTTCATTTGGGAAGAGTAAAAACTATGTACTGTAAAGTAGTTTGGCTTAGATTAGTGGAGAATTTTAAAATCAGAATAAAGGCTTTGAATTTGAACCAAGGCGAAGAAGCAGACTTACAGATTTCTGAACAGGAAAATGTTAGGATCAATTGAGACTTTATTATAAAGACTGATCTGATAAATATGGCTGGATTGGAGGGCATATTAGTTTGCTATTCCTGCATAACAAATTATTACAAACTGAGAGGCTAGAACCGTACATATTTAGTATTAGAGACTTAACACAAACTTATAATTTTACCATTTCTGTAGGTTAGGAGTCCATGTGTGCTTGGCAGGGTTCTCTGCTTAGGGCCTCACAACCAATGTTGTTCAAGCCAGGCTATAATTTGGAAGCTCCAGGAAAAAAGTCAGTTCTAAGTTCCTTCAGATTGTTGGAAGAACTCAGCTCCTTGAAGCTACAGCACTGAAGACTCTGCTTCCTTGCTTCATGTCCATCAGGGCCAAATTCTGTTTCTAGAGGCTGCTGCCCTCTTCCTTTCTACATGGGTGCTCCTGTCTTCAATTCAGCAATGGTGTGTTGATTTCCTCTCATACTTCACATCTCTCTGACTTCCTCTTCTACCATCAGCACAGAAAACACTTTCCTTTTAAGGGCTTATGTGATTAAATTGGGCCCATCTGGATAATCTTAAAGTCAGCTGTACAATATCATATACCATGATCATGGGATATCGCACTCACAGAGTCTGAGGATAGAGTGGGACATCTTTGGTTGGGGGACATTTTGAAATTCTGCCTACAGTAGAAAGAAAAGGATTGAAGAATGTACTGAATATCATTCAAAGCTATATCCTGGTTTAAGGTGGTAGCCCAAGGAAAAGCAAATAGGTATATACAAATTCCATTATAAATATAATCTACATGATAGGGTGACAAGTTGCATACTGGGAAATCAAAGCTATGGTGGAGTCAAGAATGTTTGTGATTTCAAGTTTGAATTCCTAAGACAATTTTAGAGGCAAACCTAGGGAAATTGCTAAGCTGCTTGGGGTAGATAGGAAGAATTACCATTAATTTACTTAGCTCTACCTATGTGTCCAATGTTTGTCCCTCATATCTAATCAAGAAGGAAGGTTAGTAGGTCTTACCATAGTCTTTTTAATCTTAAATATTTTCCCTATCTAAAGCTTTATTATCTGTAATCTGAAGCTTCCTCTGAGAAACTATTATTTCATTTGGTCCCTTTATTTCCTGAAGTATAGGCTGTTCATCACTTTTAATTTTTAATTACATAATACTATAGCATTGAGTTCTGAAAGAGGACGTGGAGATTATCTCCATTCTACCAGAGTAATGCAACACAGTTACTGATTGAGCATAAGACAAAAAAACAGGTGTTTGCAGCTTGTCAACAAGGTCCACCTTGGCAGATTTGTCATGGTAGATGCTACAAACTAGATGAGAATATCACTTGTAACCATTTTGAAAAGTTAAGGAACACATTGAACTTATTCCTCATTCATTCTTTTGCAAAAAGTTTACCTTTCACTGTCAAAGAATATGCTAGTTACAGATAGACCACAAATGACTACTGCTGCTTGCACCTTGCTAAGATTTCCTCTTGCAGATAATTTAGATAACCAGAGAAGATATACTCACATTTTGCATTAACTTTTCAATAGGTATATGAGTATTTTATATACTAAATTATTTATCCTGCTTGTCCATTAGGATTCTTTGCTCTGTAACAACCAAAGGAAAAAATGCTTTTAAGGAAAGATCTGGTTCATTAGCTTCTTAGAACACTGAGAATTATTCATATTTTTATGATTCAGCACTATTTGAAAAAAGATTCTCAGGGTCCTTTCTCCATTTAAAAGAGTACGTTACCATGTGTTCTAATGTCATTTTTTTCTTTAAAATTATACCAGTGACAGTGGAAGACATTAATATAACAACAAATTCCAATAAAAGAAGTCACCCCCAGTATAGCAAAAACAATGCCAGTTATGTAGAGCTAGAGTGGTAAACTATTTTTTCCCAGTTTAAATGGATACTTTTATTGTCTATTTATAGATCATCAATTTTGTCCCCCTTTTTGCCTGCAACTGGAATTTTATCTTGTTTCCATGCAGAGCAGTGAAACGGTGACAAAGCTAATCAGAATAAACTACTTCAAAAAGAGAACTAAGCTAACATAACTCACTTTCTTTTAGCAGGCAAAATATAAATATACACACTATAGAAAGCTACAGTGGTTTAGTCAGTAAGAAATTACAAGGGGATTGTGAAGAGTGGGCAAATCCAGGTTGCAGTAAAGATGAGCTGAGATGCTGTACAGCTGTTTAAGGATTCCTGATGTTGCATCTCTTGGCCATAAGTTGAAATTGATGTGGCGGGAGATGTTAGCTAATGCCAAGTGGCAAAACTTAGAAAACACTAAGTTGACTAAAGGGATATGCACAGGAAGCCAAAGGCAGGAAAGCACTAAACACTGCTGAGAGCATCCACCCCAGTGAAAGGACTTTACCTTTCAGGAGCTCTAGACTGGTACCACCCCTAGTGCTGACATAGATGACTTTATCTTCTGTGTGCCATTTGCCACAGCAAGTGACAGTGTCTCCACCACCTATGATGTTGATGTAGCCCCTGGAAGTGGTTTTCACCACCTCATCCATGAGGGCTTTGGTTCCTCAGGCAAAAGCTTCCCATTCAAATACCCCTAAAGGTCCATTTCCATACCACTGACTTAGCCCTTGTGACAGCCTCAGCATACTTCTTGCTGCTCTCAGGACCACAGTCCAAGCCCATCCAGTCAGCAGGTATGACAGGCCATAGTCACTTGGCCAGTATTGGCATTTTTATCAAACTTGACAGCAGTGATGAAGTCAACAGGCAAGGTAATCTTCCCATCATTCTTCTCAGCTTCTGACATTAGACATTTGACAATCTTGGCTCCATCTTCATCAAACAGAGAACTGTCAATCTCAAAGTTGTTGAGCACCTGGAGGAAGGTAAAAGTCATTCCACAACTAATACTCATCTCATTAACTTTGCCCAGCCTATTATTAGTCAGATGAATCTTGTCTGCAATTTTAGCTCTACTCAGAATGACCAAGAAAAGTAGCTCTGGACTCTCCAAGGCCTTGGCAAAGTAATTCAGCTCCTCCTTCATCAAGAAACTCCCAGCCTTCTGGGCCAGATTCACTTCCACCAGGGAGCTGTGGGCTCGGTGAGCAGTGCCAAAAGCATCATTGACATGGACATCCCCTAGCTTAGAAAGTGAAGCCTGGAAAGCTTCTATTTTGGCTGGTACTGCTTTAACCTTGTTTCCAGAAGTGTCTTTTCCCTTCCCTTCTTCCTCCAGATGAAAGAGGAAGTTCTCCAGTAGGATCTCAGAACCAGTAGCTGGGTTAGTACAAACATTCTCCACTTCTGGGCCCAAGTAGTTCTTCAGGAACAAAACATCCTTGCCTAGCAGAGATCTGAGTTCTTCAGGAACTAGCCCCAAGGAGTATTTTTCAGGCATGGGGACATCATCAGGCCAGCCCAGGTGGTTCATAGGAACAACTGACTTGGCTCCATTGTCCAAGCAGTACTGGATGCTTGATCCTTTGGTTGTTATCTGTTTGTCATTCATAGGAACATTGAAGTCCACTCTCAAGATGACCCACTTTCCCTTGACATCCAGTTTGTCCAGTATGAGCTTGTTGGAAAGAGACATCTTGATAATACAGAGGGAGTGAGAGGTTCAGAGCTCAGACAACAGGAGCAGTCTGTTCTAGTTTGTTAGCTGCCAGAATGCAATATACCAGAAACAGAATGCCTTTTAAAAAGGGGAATTTATTAAGTTGCTACTTTACAGTTCTAAGGCCAAGAAAATACCCCAATTAAAGCAAGTCTATAGGAATGTTTGATCTAAGGCATCCAGGGAAAGATACCTTGGTTCAAGAAGGCCAATGAAGTTTAGGGTTTCTCTCTTGGCTGGAAGGGCACATGGTGAAGTCTGATAGCTTTCTCTCCCTGCTTCTTGTTTCATGAAGTGTCCCATGGGGATGTTCTCCTTTTTCATCTCCAAAGGTCACTGGCTGGTGGACTCTGTGGTTCTCTCTCCTCGTGGCTCTGCTCGGCTCTGCCGTGGCTTTCTTGTGGCTCTAACAAAGGGAACTCTCCAAAATGTTTCCTCGTAAAGGATTAATAGGTGGAGTCACAACTCTATGGTAACAATCAAAATGCTCCCAGACAGCAACATTGAATGAGGATTAAAGGACATGGCTCTTCGGGGGTCCACCACAGATTCAAATCAGCACGCTGCTGTTGTACACTCACCACATGTGTGGAGTGCCGTGCATGACACGCTAGCCAGGACTGCAGTCTAGAGTGGTAAACTTTTTTGAATATAATTTAGAGCCCAAATTAAATTATGATACAAAATAGAATGCTGTAATAGAAATGGCTTGGGATGATTAATTTGTTATGGAATACTTTTCCCTCCCTTTTTGCTAGATTCAGTACACATTTAGGTATAATTTGCCTTGGGGCATAAATTCATTTTGGCAAAGCAAAGGAAAAATTCCTTAAAATTAATGATGATTTTGATTCACTCCATTTTAAAATAAAGGGGTTTGGAGGGATTAACACTAAAGAATTGGAATTAGGATAACTGTAAAAGGAAGTAAAATCAAGAAGAAAGCCTATTCCCTGGGACCTGTAAGTAGTGAAGATGTTAGCAGGTTTGGGTTCATGCTCATAAATTCCTGACCTCTCTCTTGGGCTCCCCTCTGTCCTCCAGCTACCTAGTGCTATGTTTCTGAGACCAAGTTATTGGCAGCAATATGTGATATGGCAGAGGCTGGATATGTGAATGTGGACTGAGCAGGACTTCCTAAGGAGCGTAAACATAGCACTGGGACTGCTGCATTTAAATGCATGAAGTGTAAGGGAAAAAGTATTTTTTGTTCAAATAAACATGGAAAATGCTGAGCTGAAGTTAAGAGCATTTTTTTAACTGTAGGTCTTCACAAGGGCTTTAAGATTATGTTAGCAGTTTTATAAATCTTTAAGGGGGGGTTATGATGGCATATTGCCATATTTCTATGTTCTTTTTTGCATAACATTTCTAAGACTTGTGGTCCATAGGCCACACTTGGGAAATGCTGGTCCAGACAGTGTAAATGTATTCATCTAGTATAATTTTAATTCTAAGATCCTATCAATTTTTACCGTTTCAGACAGATTGGATTGTTTCAATTTTCATAAATATAAATTTTCAGGCGGTATGTTATTTTAAGTTCTTTCATGACACCTCTTCCTTGTCCCTATTATTATGTTATTATATATGTATATATCAGTGTGTTATGTGTATATACATTTAAGAATCTGCGTATATATGTATGTACACTACCTAAAATCTAAAGCCATTTCCTCTCTCCTTAGAACATTTTTAAAATTTATCATCATAAATACCAGCTAAGAGAAAATAGAGAACAATATTTTTGTCAACTGCTTGTTATATATCTGACCAGAATTTCTGACAAGGATTGATTATCTGATATTAAACAATGGATAATGTACAACTAAATATAATTGGCTTGTGTTCACTTAGGATTGATTAATGCTTCAACAGTACCCCTCCCTAAAGAAGGAAGAATGCCAAAGAATGCCCACAGATGCTTATGCAGATAGATAATTTAGGGGGAAATTATGAAGATTATTTTCTAAATCCCTTGATAAAAACTTTTATATTTAATTTGGGATTCTTAATTGATTTGAATCTAGCCCTCAGAAGACAATGCTTCCTAAACCTTATGTTTTCAAAATAAAACTACAAAAATGAAAAGATTATTTGCATTTTTAAAATAGGGGAAATTGAGGGGAAATCTCTATATAGATTGATATAGAAATTTATATATATATATATTTTTAGTGTTTGTAGTGCCCTTTATTGCCAATAGTTGACACTGCCCAGAACTGAAGAATAAATTAAAACTACAGTGGCATCTGACAGGTACTGTCAAGCTGAGGAAGAAACTAAGCTTCTGTGGGCACTGCTTATGGGCAGGGAATATAAGGGGTCTGTGGAAATGTCCATGGGGAGGATCTCCTATCCCCAACACCACAGAAGCTTCTATTCCCTCCCCCCCGCCCCTTGCATCCCAAGGGGCAAAGTGGAAGCCAGGTCTGCTGCTTTCAGGAGCTCAGTGATGGAAAAGAGGCAGAGGAGGAGCCCCCAGCAGAACCAAAGGGGATACCAAGGCTTGGTGTCCAGAACAGAGCAGGAAACCAGGAACGTGTGCAGTCACAGGATGACGCAGGGAGTACGGCTGTTGGTGGTCTTTTCTAGTTATCATATCATATCATATATCAATTTGCAAGTTACCAATATTAATTATAAAAACAGGTGCTATTGAATTCTGGTATCATTTAATGGCAAAGGATATTGAATTAAATCTACTGCATCATTAATTGCTACCTTCTTATTTATTTTTAAGAGCTTTGTATAATTCATGGACAAACTGAAGAAGTCTGCAACCCCAAATTTTTAAAAAACTTATTTTTATGGTACAAAAACTTGACTATATTGGAGGATTGGGAAATATTTTTTGTAATGGGACTTAACTACTTTGTTAATACTAGCCATATTTATAATTTCATTTCCATAATGTTTTAGTAATACATTAATTTATTTAAAATGTCCATTTCATTGCAGAGTATTTGGAAAATAGAACATTTGAAGAAGGCAATAAAAGGTGTCCCAAATGATATCAACTGAAATATAATCACTGTAAGTATTTGGGGTATTTTTTCTGTGGTTTTCTTTTCCTAAGTATGTCCATAAGCAAATACATATTCTTCATAAATATGTACATGCATAAATAGATACATTCACATGTATAACACATAGGCACATGTATGCTACATATGTACATACATAAACACATTAGTTATACCTGAATTCTCCAAAACTCTTCTGAAATCTTTCCACTCATCTCTACCTACTGGCTCCATCTTAGTTGAAATAACAAATATCCCTTATCTGGTCTATAGCGAAATCTGCCTTTTCTTGAACTTATTCCTCAAATAGTGGTCCTAGTGGCATTTAAAAATAAAAATCCAATCGAGCCGCTTCCCTGCTTAACACCTTTCCTTGACATTCTATTGCATGTAGGATAAAGAGGAAATCTTACCACGGCCTCCAAGGCCTGCGTGACCTGGCCCCAGCCCACCTCTGCAGCTTCAACTCATCCCATTCTCCTCTTTCATCTTTCTCTTCTGGTCACACTGACCTTGCTTCTCATATCAGACACATTAAAACATTTGACCTCACATATATGAAGTAGGCAAAGGATTTATTTTGTTTTAATTAATGAATCAAGAAAATTATAAATTTTAAATATTGCCCATAGCTGAATTTGTCCTCACCAGGAGTCCCTACACCTGGCCTGTGGGGTAAGATTTTAAATAAATAATAACGATATATGGAAGCCTAGTATGATGCACTAACTTAAAGTGTCTTAAGATGATGTTCAGATGCTCTCCTAAGTTCTCCTCTTCCTTCCCCTGTTTCTCTTCTTCTGATGGTTCATGTGATTAGAGCAGTATGAAGCAGAGGGCAAGATCCCCTCCTCTGAATGCTACTTGCTTCCTGGGCCTTCTAGAAGAAGAGATGATCTGCCCTTGCTCATCGTGGTCAGGTTTGAAAATTCTGCCTCTTGTGTCTCCGTTCAGTCCTGTCCCCTTCTCTCACCTAACCCAAAACTTCTACAGCTGAAGCTCAGAGGCAGAACATCAGGACACAAGTCTATTATTTGTCTGTCTGTCTATCTATCTGCAACAGTCCTATTTCTTTACATCATTTCCCCACAAATAGAAAACATCTCTCATTCTTTTTCTGGTCTACGTACTAGAAAGCTTAGTCTGATTCAAAAATCTTAACAGTCTTTTTGAGGTAGTGTTCAGGTGCTACCAGGAAAAATTGTGCTCTCATACGGCCTTCTCTTCCCCCCATTTTTCTCCTTCAGATGGCCCATGTAAAAATTATAAGGTGGAAAAAAAATTATATGGCAGATCAAATCTTGGATATGTTGAAGAAAAATATAAAGAAATTTAAGCCTTTTCTTGCTGAAAAATTTTCTAATTTAAATGTCGCAATCTATGCGAAGCCTGTGCTACTTTTTCTGTTTTAGGAGGCCTTCTTTAATAAATTGTAATCTCCCTTAGGTAGAGGATGCCTCCAAAAGGATGCCTCCAGTAGATGAGGGAAATGGTTATGTGCTCAGAAGAGTAAGGAGAAAAGTACTGTGGTGGACTGAATTGTGTACATAAATGGATATGCCCTTGTTCTTGGTTGGCATTCTGGTGGTATCTTAAAGACGATATTTCAGTCAAGGTGTGGAATAACTGAATTACTGAGGTCCTTTATAAGCAGAGTAAAATTCAGATGGAGAAAGAAGCCATGGGGAGCAGCCAGAAGCTGGTAAGGGAACCCGGAAGGGAAAGGAGAAGACGCCACCACGTACATTACCATGGAAAAGCCAAGGAAACCTAAAGATTGTCGGCCAGCCTGTCTAGAAGATAACAGCCTTGGGAGGAAGCAAAACTTCTAGCCTCTGAAAACATGATTAGATAAATTCCTTCTGTTAAGCCAATGCATTGCATGGTACTTGTTTTAGTGGCTAGGAAACTAAAAGAAGCACAATAATAACTTCAAAAATATCTCCCTTTAGGTAAAATGTTCTTCCCCTCACATTCCCCACCAACTCTTTTCATTGTCACCCACCTCCCATTTGAACCTGAGTTCCAATTTAAAATGCGCTTCTTCTAGAAGTTCTTCAGAATTTGAGTTCCCTTGTGGTACATTCTCAGAGTCCCATGACTTTTTCCATAATGGTACTTAGCACAATGGTAATTAAGTAATTAATTTTGCGATCATTTGTTCCTTGTCCATCTCTACCTCTAGACTGGTGGACTCCAGGACAAAAAGAACCAGGATGTCTTCGTTTACCATTTTCAAGGCCTAGTTCAGTGGGGTCTGGAATAGGTATTTAAAAAACATTTGTTGAAATCACAAATAAATTCATATATAAATATATAATATATGTGCATATAAATATTTGGTTACTTTCTTCATTCATTTGACATTACTTCATATTCATATAACTTTATATTAAACATATCATGCTTACTGAGAACTGAATAGCTTTCTTAATGTTTATCAGAGTTTTATGACTACTCCTTGGTCATTTAGTTGTTTTGTTTTTTTTTTTGCATGGGCAGACACCGGAATCGAACCCAGGTTTCTGGCATGGCAGGCAAGAACTCTGCCTGCTGAGCCACCGTGGCCCACCCGGTCGTTTAGTTTTAATGGTTTCTTATTATAAATATGTTTTTGATGGATACCCTTAAACATTAATCCTTTAATATATTTATGATTAATTTCCTAGAAGTAGGATTACTGGGTTAAGAATACGGACTTTAACTCTCCTAGTATATGATATAGAGCCACTTTTGAGAAAATTACACCATTTTATAATTCTATCTCATTATATCATCTAAAACACTATAATAATGTTTTTAGCATTTATTATAGATCTAATTTATGAATACCTTAGTAAAAAAGGTAACTCGTAATTTGCATATGTTTAATTGCTAGTGAGGGGAAACAGTTTTTTGTTTTCAGTATTCCTACTCCTGCTAATTGTTCATGGTGTTTGTCAATTAGCCTAATTAATTGTTAATGATGTTTAAAATTGATTTCAAAAGAGTTGCTTTCCAGGGCAGGCCATGGTGGCTCAGTGGCAGAGTTCTTGCTTGCCATGCAGAAGACCCGGGTTCGATTTCCGGTAAAAAAAAAAAAAAAAAGATAAAACACTTGCTTTCTGAACTGTGGTTGCTCATCTCCAGTCAAAATATTTTTTTAATTTAATGTCTTTTATATGTTGTGCTTTTAATTCTTAAATTCATCTTTTACTTGACAAGTAAATATTTAAATAATTCAAAAGTTATTCTGTGAGATGGTTGGTGGAAGCACACAGTAGGTAGGGAATGCACTGCATAAAATGGAGTCTTGATTAATTCTAGTTTATTTCTTTTTTGTGACAACTGAATGATAACTTCTTTAAATCTCATAATCCCAGGAAGGAAGTGCAGCAGGAAGAGGATATTTTGCTTTTAATTGTCTCCTTTTTATCACATCTCTGATACTTCATACAAATTTTTATCACTTATTTATTCATTCACTCACTTGTTCATCCATGGAACAAATCTTTGAGAACTACTCTCTGCCAGGCACTGAGCAGGCATTTCATAAGTAATAGTTGATTGAATACAATGAACAAGACTAATGAAATTTCCTAAAATCATCCATTTCACTAACGAGCTGCTTCACTATGCTATTATTTCCATCCCCTGATCCCACTTCCAGGAAAATGAAAACATATTTTACTGTCTTTATATATCCAATGTCTAGTGTAATGCTTGACACTTATTAGGATTTAGAGTAATTTTGAATGCATAAATAAAACTTATAGGTAAGGGTGTGTGTGTCTGTGTGTCTGTGTGTGTTTGTGTGTGTGTTTGCATGGGTGTGGATGGCTGAGGAAAATAAGGCTATTAGAGGTTAGATTTGCCCACAGTCATGGCTAAACAGTTGGCAGACTTGGATTTGGCTCTCAGGTTTCTAACTTCCTAAATCTCAATCTACTGTGATTCTGTCATTGATAGAATAGATAAAGTAAATGTCTGTACCTATGTCTCCAAATAATCCCCAAACACGGTTTCGAATCAATAAAATAAACAATAACCACTTTTAGGGCTCCAATTAAGGAATAGGACTTTCCAAACTAAAAGTAGGAATAAAGGACTTGATTTGAATGAAAGCTGTATCATTAACAATGGCATAAGCAGTACTAAAAGGGATTTCAATAAAAGGGAGATGTCACCTTGGAATCTAGAAAACCAGGCATCATAGCTCAAAAATCAAACAGGGTTTACTTAGAGAGAGAGAGAGAAGTACAGAGCAACATACACAGAAACAAAGACAAAGAGAGTGTCACCTCTCTGATGGTTGTACACCTGAAAGCCTAGATACTGCTCTGATGACTCCATGCTGACATGTGGACATGGAACTGAGGGTAGTTTGTCTAACTTTCCAGAGTTCAAACAAAGTATCTACTATAACCACTTCCATCCTTAGCTTCACTTTTATTTATTCATGAAAGAATTATCTGACAATTAATATATTTTCCCAATTATTTTCAGAGCATAAACAGAGTCTACAGAAATGAGAATAAAACAATTATGGATCCCTGAATATAGTTCCTAAATTAATAAGCCAACATATACCTATTGTGAATTTGAACAAAATTAAGAATGACTATTGACATTTGTGAAGTGTCCTGTGTTAAGTAATGTTCGACCATTTTTAATCCTCAGAACAAGACCATAAATTATGAACAACTGCTCAGCTAAGTCTAATCAACAGAAAATGCAATGAAAAAAAAATAATGTGTGTGGATACACAATTCTGTGACAGTAAAAATCGTCTAATAGGTGTCCTAGCCAAGCTAATTATACCCGGCAAACCTGTGTATGAACTAGCAGAATGTCTCCAGGGTTCTTCTATCCTTTCACTTTTTAAATGAACACTAAAATACAAAGCAAAAAACATAGAAATAAATAACAGCATCTTTTATCTTGGTCCTTAAACACATATAAGGCAGGAAGTCATCTGTCCCTGGTGAGACGACAAATCGGGTTAAGCATTCTGTTAATCATGCTTTAATTTGGTTTGCTAATACCTGTCTTTTTCCCCTGCACATAATTGCTTCCTGACTCATCTTTGGCCAATGTCCAATAACTCCTCTTTCCTTGTTGGTAGGGAGTTTTGTGAAAAACACTTATTATTAAATGGTCTATACAGAGTAACCTCTTCAGAGAGATATTAGGTAATTTTAAAAACCTAGCAAAATTTGGTGGTTTTACCTTCACTCATAGCACCTAAGGGAGTGAAGATAAGAAAATTAGACTTAAAGGAAATGAACCATAAGATTTCTAAAACAAACAAAAAAATCCTTCTTATGCAAACTATTAATGAATATATTGCAATTTTTGGAATTCTCTAGCCCTATTGTCAACTATTTTTACCGATTTCCATTTCTTTGAGGATAGTTGTTTATAGAAAATTATTCTAAATCTAAGCCAAGATCCTGGCTTCCTGCTTTAAACTGCTGCACTTTAGTTGATCTTTTATGCTTTCAAATTGCCACAAGCTTTTTTAGCCAGTTGTCGCACTACCTTTCTTCCTTGGGAAAGCAGATAAAGCCTATGACTGCTGTTTCCCTAAGCATGTCCCCTATTATAACAGTCCTGCCCTTTAAGGAGTAGAATAGATTCACCATTGACACATAAATAATAATTTCCCAGGGACCTTCAAAAAAGGTGATTGATGACCTTGCCTTTGGGTATCTTTTCTTTTAAGTGATGGATGGGAACAAAACCCAAACCATACAGAAACCTTTTCACTGCAAATAGAAAACATGAATTGTGGATAGAAGACCGAGATCCAAAGAAGAATACAAACAAACATCAGAGTTGAGGAGCAAACAAATGTAGTTGGCAAATCTCTGCTTCTTAGAGAAGCTGACCTTCTTGGAACAGAATTGCAGCCAGTTGTCATGCTAACAAATAACTGCAGTGTTTATTTGAACAGTGTATTTGGATTATGCTCTTTAAAGTTTTAGAATTAATGGTTTAGAAATTGCATATTAAAGGGAATATAGAGCCACAAACCTGTCGCTGTGTATTTGCCCACGTCTCTCGGGTCTGCATAGGGATTTCATGTTTAAAATATTGCCATGTCCTGGAATACTAAAATCGAAAATGCTCTGGAAATGACTTTACAAATTAATGCTAAACCTTGAGGCCAGAGAATGTTAGGAATTAGAAAAAGATTTTTTCCTAATGTCACAGAGCTCAAATCTTGGTATGATGTAAATGGTCTAAGAGGAGGGATCGGCGCAATAGTGACTGCAGAAGTTGGTGGAGCGATGCTTTTTGCCCCAACTAAAGATCAAAGGCAACAGTGTAAAATAATGCATGGAAAAGTTAAAAATAAAGTGGCTTAATTTTTATAACTACAGCTATATTCATCTTTTGCCTATGAATCTAAGAACTAGCCTATATTGCAAAGTTAAAGTCAGAGGAAGTTCATTTCTGGAATTTAAATTAAGTTAACAAAACACCTACATTTGACCATATGGCAAAATGACTTCTTTTGGACAAAAAATTGCTGATGAATATTTGATATTTCCTAATCAGATCAGAATGACCTGGGTAACTCAAGACCTACTCAAGCTTATATTTGTGATGTAAAAGAATTCTCTTTCAGTGATTTGCTGAAACACACACATACCGTGGAGGTAGGTTAGATAAGGAAGGATGGAGGGGGAAGTGACCCTAAGATCCAAAACAAAAAGTTCCTTGTGGTGCACAAACCTACCTAGCCCCTGCACACCTAGCCCCCACTCAGTTCACGATGACAAGAGCCATTGAAAAGTATAGCTCATCAATCCCTTATTAGCATAGCCAGAGGGGAAAGGGCCACTCCAAGTCCTTATAATGCAAGGATCCTGACCTCACAGGGCTTCTCTTCCTCTGGAGAATGCCAGCACTCATCTTCCTTTGAGCATGAATTAACATTTTGAGCTGTACACACTGGCCAGTCTTTGGATTCTTTAGCTGCACACACTGACTAGTCCTCAAGTTCTTTCCTGCAGCTGAGTCAAGAATATTCACAGCATCAGCCCCTGGTTAAGGTCACAACTTCACTGAAAATTCCAGGGGCTCTCTGGCATCCAGTAAAGAATTCCTGAACCTCTGCTGCATCCAGTCTAGAACTTCCTGGGCTCTGCAGCCTTCAGTTGAGAAATCCCAGGGCTCTCCCTGGCATCTACCTGAGAACTTGCAGCGTTCTCCAGCATCGAGCTTATTCAACTATTTGGCTATACACACTACTAGTCCTTGAATTCTTTCCTATGACTGAGTTAAGAACCCTCATGGTGCCAGCCTTTGGTGGAGGTCTTGGTTTCTCTGGGAACTCCCCGGGATGTCTGGCATTGCCACCACAGCCAACAACAACAGCAAGAGGTTAAAGTTGGGAGAGTATAAGATTTAAAGTAATCTGACTTAAAAATAGGGTATGTGGACCTCTTACTTGGGTAACGGTACTTTTCATACACTAGGTTTGTAATAGTTCTTTTCTCTTTTGGCTGAGGGGGAGAGGAAGGGTTCCTGCATAGGCTGGGAAAAGAACCTGGGTCTCCCGCATGGCAAGCAAGAATTCTACCACTAATATACCTTTTCACCCTGCCGAAATAAATGGTTTTAAATTGAGGACTTTAGAGTTGGATACTCAGTTGCCTGTCCCTTTCTACTCACCACTGGAAAAGTGTCCAACCCTTCAGTGGTAGAAAAAGCCAGGAAGAGCAGCTGAGGCACAGGCACCATGGCAATCCGCGATCAGTTTTTGAATGCTACCAGGGGACTGAGTGTCTGAGAACAGCTGCCTCATGTGCAGCCAAGTCTACTGGTGTGACAGTACAATTACTTGGGCCCACTCACCCAGGTGTATAGACCTGGTACTGCCCATGGCAGCTGCCTTGTGAGCAGGAACAGCAGCCCTTCAGTGATATATCCAAAGAGATTTCAAGCATGTCCTATTTCAATGTTCAATCAAGCTATGGATTATTTATTCTTCTCTAAAGGAACATTCAGAAATGACAAAGAACATTCTCCACTGAGAAACACTAACCAGCAACTTTTTGTTTGTTTGTTTGTTAACCTAACAGAGGTCTGTTTGTTTAAACTGAACAGAGGGATTGCTGAGGGGTCATACTAGGGGATAAGGAGATCTTGTTTCTTCTTCTAGTACAATGAGGTGGAATGAAAAAAAGAAATGGCCTAAAATCGGCCATTTGTAGGCAGAACAAGGCATTGTCCTGAGGGAAATACTGGGTAGGAACAGAGTCTAAACAGAAATAAACAAAGAGAAGGCGTGGTTTTGGTTTTGTATATGTCTCTGAAATCAAGCCTGTGTGCTTGAAAACTCCTTGGAATTTTATTTATTTATTTTTTTTCCAGTTGCCCAGCTGGGCTCCTCTCTGTAAGATAATGCTGGAAAGGATGCTAGTTCCCTTAATGCATCTAGCAGTCTTAAATTAAAATTAATAAATTTGCAAATGTTGTTGGTAATACATGAGCGTTTTCAAACCCTGTAAGAGCTGAAAAAATAAATAAAAACAACAAAATAAAAATTAATGCAATATTAAAATATAAGGAGGAGGGAGAATGCTAGGCACAGTTTCAAATACATTATATGTGTTATTTCAAGAATCCTAATAGCAATACCAGGGGGAAAGTGGTATTATAATTATCTCCATTCTATAGGTGAGGAAACTGTTGTCCCAAGAATGTAAATAACTTGCCCAAATTTACACAACTTGATTAGCTTGGACTGGGGATTCAATAATCTAAGAATGCGTCGAGTACCAGACTCCACACATATTCAACCAATTATACTACAGCTGCTTCTCCTATTAGAGCCTGTAGACATGAAATATGAGAAATATATGAGAAAATAGAATGAAGTAAAACAAAACCCACAAAACCAGCTTAAATGGCTTGGTCTGCAATAGCAGCCTAGCAAAGTTACACACATTTTGTGTCTGAACGTATGAAAAATGTTTTTCTGCTGCTGGCTACAGTCAAAGGTTCTCAAAGTGTGGTGTCCAGATTAAAACACAGAACCTGTTAGAATTGTAAATTCTTAGGCCCCAGGGCAGGTTTACCAGAATGAGAAATTTTCATAGTAAGGCCTTGCAATGTTTTACCAAGCCCAGGGTGAATCTGATGCCTGATCAAGTTTGAGAATCACTAGCCTAAGATGAATCTTGGCAGATATTGCTGTTCCCGTTGGGGAGAGAAATGGTTGCTGGCATGGATCTTGCTGAGTTATTACATGAACTGTATGCACACTGAAGTTTGTAGGTTTCCAGCCTGCAGGGGGCCCTTCCCACTTACTGTAACTATGCCTTCTCTGGGCAGGTTTTGCACTAAGAGAGCACAAAATTGACTTTCTAAATCTTGGCTTTCCCTATGTTACCCAGACCCAAGCCTTTCAGAAGCATCCATTGGACGAATCAATAAAATTATCTCCTCTTTTCACTCTCTTGTTGCTGCAGAAAAAAATGATAAAGCTCCTGAGAAAACTTGCAAGAATTCATAGTGTATTGTTCCCCTTCCCCACTCACACATACCTGAACCATGAATAATATACACGATAATGTGTGGTGTGACAGTTGAAATAGAAGTCAATGTTTTTTGGTCATTGCCATAAATTAAAAAGGGAGAACATGATTCTGGGCAGCTGCCCAGAGGCCCTGGAGTTTGTTCTACACAGCGTGGCAGAGAGTGGCTCATTTATTTGCAATGCTGTGACTTTCTAGAAGATCAAGTGCCCCTATGTACAACTCGAGCCACAAAAAATACTTAAAAGAGCAATATAAATTACTTTATGTTCCACTCTTTCAAATAATCAAAATCAAGTTTCCTACCTGTCCTTGTCAGCCTCCCCTCATTCACATACCAAAGTCAGTTACACTCAGAGCGAGTCTATCCTTATCTTTTAAACATATGTTAAAAGTACAAATATAACCATATATTTAAGACTATATTAACATTTAAATATGGATATATTATGACTATTGATTTCTTTTTCCCTTGAAAAAGCACTAGGCAATTTGATCTCTCTCTCAACATAGCTGCGTACAAATGAGATAAACAATGTCTAAATATCTTGGTAGGGAAATTTCAATGTGATTTTTATATAACCTTAGAAAAACTATTAAAAAACACTGTACACTATAATTGTGGAGAAAAACAGGATTATTCTTCTAGTGGTCATGAACAGGACTCTATTTTTAAATAGTTACTTTAACATAAAAATCCAGCAAAATTATTATTTGGAACAGTAAAATATTTGCTTAAGGTGTTAAGTTCAGCAACTTTGGCATATTATATTGCAACTATTTACAGATAGAGAGAGGGCATAACCTTAAATGTGAAATCCAACTGAATAGCCATAAAGAACATATTACTCTTAGTTCTGACCTGGCAGGCTCTATGACCTTGAATGTCTCAACAACTCTCCATTTTTTTTTCTTTCTGGATTTCCATAAATTTAGTGGAAATAATGATTAAAAAGTTTCCCAAGACTTTAATATGCATACATTATTTAAAATGACAACAAAGCATTGCTATTTTAATAGATAATATCATAGTTTGTAAATATTTGAAAACGTCCAAATTTTGCCATTGTTCCTAATAAGGTCATAACACATGAAGACAGATCAAAGTAGATGAGCTACTTTCAGATTGTGATATTTGAACTCTTTGTTAGGCATTTCCAGAAATACAAATATTAGCATAGCCATAGTCTACCCACAGGCAGTGTGAAAACACCCAGAGGCATACCATTTTACTGTAGTTGTAGGACATGGAGGAGAAAGCAGATGCACAATAAATTTCAATTGATGTGAAAATAGGAAAATCTTAAAACAGAGGGAAAGTTTCATAGTTAACATTACATTTGAGTGTTAAATTCACAACCTCTCTTCCCAGAACAAGTGTCAAAATTTGTCCCCCAAGGAGCTTATTTGAAATGTCATTTCCTAGTCCCCTTCAAGATTTTCTGTCTCTGGGGATGGGACCCATGCATTTACAAGTGTCTTAGATGTGTCTGCCTCAGCTAATCCATAAACTGCTGTGAAAAACAGTATTTTAAAAGATAATGGAGGAAGATATGAAAAAATATGAAGCACAGGAAGTATGGCATTGGGGAAAGATTCTTCACAATATGGAGGGACGGCAGATTGATGATTTTTTTAGCAGAGTCTTGTTATCATATGTCATGTGCTATTAGTGAGCCAGCTAGGAGCCCATGTGCCTTGGGTCTCTATCTATTCACCAACTTGTCTTATTTTTTATTAGGGAAATTGAGGGTTCACAGGAAAAAAACCATGCATAAGGGTTCCACATGCAACTCTATTATTAATACCTTACATTGGTTTGGTATATTTGTTACAATTGATGAAAGTACATTTTTATAACTGTACTAATACTATAGTCCATGGTTTACCTTAGGTTTCACTGTGTTGTACAGTCCCATGGATTTTTAAAAAAAATTAATTCTAGTAATATATATACAACCTAAAACTTCCTCTTTGAGTGATATTTAACCATATAATTCAGTGTTGTTAATCAAATTCATAATGTTATGCACTATCACCACCAGCTATACTAAAAATTTTCCTTCATTCCAAAAGCCAAACTTTGTACAATTTTAAGCATTAATTCCTTATTTTCTGCCCCACCCTGTCCCCTGGTAGCCTTTACTCTAGATTAATTCTATGAGTTTGCTTATTCTAATTATTTCATATCAGGGAGGTCACAATATTTGTCATGTACCCGCGTCAAGCACTGGGGTAGTGGCCAGACTCTACAATCCCCCAAACATTTGGAAAACTGGAGTGGCAGCACACTTCCTGAACAACAAGGTGAAATGCTTGCCCTCTCCAATTGCTGAGACATACTCACACTTTCCATATACATGGGTGGACTCATACTCTTGGTCTGAGAAAATATCTTCAGTCCAAATCTCTGCTTCCATGGTTCTGCCTTTGAAGTTATTTTTCCCTCTATCTGTCCCTTTACTGTCCCATTTAATCCAGGCTGGCAATGGTTCCAGTCGTACAGATCTTGCAAAAACACTTGTTAGTTTTGCATGTAGTATACAGGGGTTGAAATCATCAGACAAAAGAACTTTCTACAAATCCTTTCTGGATAACTGCATTTCCAGTCCTGTCTTGCACTGAAAGGGTTTTTTGGCTCCAGCTCAGTTAAACTCTCACATGGAGCACTATTCTCTGGGGACTTGATTTCTAGAAGCTCAAAATTTTCCAAAACATCAATTTCTGGTTTATTTGTGCCCAGAAGTTCAATTTTCAGCTTTTCCATTTCTTCTTGCATTTTACTATCAGCTGCAAGGAGAAACCAGGCTACACTTTCCACATTTACCTTGGAAATCTCCTCAGTTAACTATCCAAGTTTGTCAAGTTCAAATTCTACCTTCCATATAATATCAGAACTCAATTTTGCCAAGTACCCTGCCACTGTAAAACAAGGGTTGCCTTTCTTTCTTTACAATGACACATTCATCATTTCTGTCTAAGGTTTAATTGGAAGTACCTTTAGCATCCATATTTCTACCAACAGTCCCTTAAAAGCAACCTAGCTCATTCTATCAAACACCTCATTATTCTTCCAGCTTCATTTGAAATTACCCAATTCCAAAGCCATTCCCACACTTTTGGTATTTGCAACAGCAGCATCCCATTTCCCTTGTGCCAAAATCTGTTTTTGTTTCCTAGGCTATTGAAAGCAGAAATGGGTTGACTTAACAATGGGAATGTATTAGCTTACAGTTTTGAGGCTGAGTAAAGTGTCCAAATGATGGCATCCTCAAACAGATGCCTTCTTCCTAAAGAAGATCTTTGACTCCTCTGCCACAGGGCAAGGCACATGGTAGTGTTGGCTGGTCTCTCCCTTATCTTGCTGGTTTGTGGCTTTCAGTTTCTTGCTTCTGTGGCTTTCTATCTCCTTGCCTGAATTTCATTCTCTTAAAGAGGATGCCAGTAAAAGGGTTAAGACCCACCTTGGGCCATGCCTTAATGAAGTAACCTCAGCCAAAGATCCTACTTACCACAGGGTTATACTTATGGAATGCATTGATATTAAGGACATAATTTTCTGGGGCACATACATTTCCAAACCACCACAGTGGTGTATTATATTAATAGACTTTCTATGTTGAACTACCCTTGCATATAGACTTTCTATGTTGAACTACCCTTGCATTCCTGGATAAATCCCACTAGATTGTGGTGTAAAATTATTATTATTATTTTTTTTACAATCAGTAATTCTTAATAACATCACATAGTTGCATATTCATCATTTCTTAGTACATTTGCATCGATTTAGAAAAAGAAATAAAAAGACAACAGAATAAGAATTAAAACAATAATAGAAAGAAAAAAAAACAAAAAAAACAAAAACAAAAAACCTATACCTCACATGCAGCTTCATTCAGTGTTTTAACATAATTGCATTACAATTGGGTAGTATTGTGCTGTCCATTTCTGAGTTTTTATATCCAGTCCCGTTGTATAGTCTGTATCCCTTCATCTCCAATTATCCCTTCTCTTTTTTTTTTTTTTTTTAATTAACGGAAAAAAAGAAATTAACCCAACATTTAGAGATCATACCATTCTACACATGCAATCATTAATTCTTAACATCATCACATAGATGCATGATCATCATTTCTTAGTACATTTGCATTGGTTTAGAAGAACTAGCAACATAACCGAAAAAGATATAGAATGTTAATATAGAGAAAAAAATAAAAGTAATAATAGTAAAATCAAAACAAAACAAAACAAAACAAAACAAAAACCTATAGCTCAGATGCAGCTTCTTTCAGTGTTTTAACATGATTACTTTACAATTAGGTATTATTGTGCTGTCCATTTTTGAGTTTTTGTATCTAGTCCTGCTGCACAGTCTGTATCCCTTCAGCTTCAATTACCCATTGTCTTACCCTGTTTCTAACTCCTGCTGAACTCTGTTACCAATGACATATTTCAAGTTTATTCTCGAATGTCCGTTCACATCAGTGGGACCATACAGTATTTGTCCTTTAGTTTTTGGCTGGATTCACTCAGCATAATATTCTCTAGGTCCATCCATGTTATTACATGGTTCATAAGTTTATCTTGTCTTAAAGCTGCATAATATTCCATCGTATGTATATACCACAGTTTGTTTAGCCACTCTTCTGTTGATGGAGATTTCGGCTGTTTCCATCTCTTTGCAATTGTAAATAATGCTGCTATAAACATTGGTGTGCAAATGTCCGTTTGTGTCTTTGCTCTTAAGTCCTTTGAGTAGATACCTAGCAATGGTATTGCTGGGTCGTATGGCAATTCTATATTCAGCTTTTTGAGGAACCGCCAAACTGCCTTCCACAGTGGTTGCACCCTTTGACATTCCCACCAACAGTGGATAAGTGTGCCTCTTTCTCCGCATCCTCTCCAGCACTTGTCATTTTCTGTTTTGTTGATAATGGCCATTCTGGTGGGTGTGAGATGATATCTCATTGTGGTTTTGATTTGCATTTCTCTAATGGCCAGGGACATTGAGCATCTCTTCATGTGCCTCTTGGCCATCCATATTTCCTCTTCTGAGAGGTGTCTGTTCAAGTCTTTTTCCCATTTTGTAATTGGGTTGGCTGTCTTTTTGTTGTTGAGATGAACAATCTCTTTATAAATTCTGGATACTAGACCTTTATCTGATATATCATTTCCAAATATTGTCTCCCATTGTGAAGGCTGTCTTTCTACTTTCTTGATGAAGTTCTTTGATGCACAAAAGTGTTTAATTTTGAGGAGTTCCCATTTATTTATTTCCTTCTTCAGTGCTCTTGCTTTAGGTTTAAGGTCCATAAAACCGCCTCCAATTGTAAGATCCATAAGATATCTCCCAACATTTTCCTCTAACTGTTTTATGGTCTTAGACCTAATGTTTAGATCTTTGATCCATTTTGAGTTAACTTTTGTATAGGGTGTGAGAGATGGGTCTTCTTTCATTCTTTTGCATATGGATATCCAGTTCTCTAGGCACCATTTATTGAAGAGACTGCTCTGTCCCAGGTGAGTTGGCTTGACTGCCTTATCAAAGATCAAATGTCCATAGATGAGAGGGTCTATATCTGAGCACTCTATTCGATTCCATTGGTCGATATATCTATCTTTATGCCAATACCATGCTGTTTTGACCACTGTGGCTTCATAATATGCCTTAAAGTCAGGCAGCGCGAGACCTCCAGCTTCGTTTTTTTTCCTCAAGATGTTTTTAGCAATTCGGGGCACCCTGCCCTTCCAGATAAATTTGCTTATTGGTTTTTCTATTTCTGAAAAATAAGTTGTTGGGATTTTGATTGGTATTGCATTGAATCTGTAAATCAATTTAGGTAGGATTGACATCTTAACTATATTTAGTCTTCCAATCCATGAACACGGTATGCCCTTCCATCTATTTAGGTCTTCTGTGATTTCTTTTAGCAGTTTTTTGTAGTTTTCTTTATATAGGTTTTTTGTCTCTTTAGTTAAATTTATTCCTAGGTATTTTATTCTTTTAGTTGCAATTGTAAATGGGATTCGTTTCTTGATTTCCCCCTCAGCTTGTTCATTGCTAGTACATTATACTTTCAAATTCCACTTTTGAGGTCTAACATTTAATCAAGTTTTACATGCTGCTTATATTCCTTTTTGCTTCCGAAAAATTTGGCCCATTTCCATGCAAAAGGAGGCATATATTAAAATTGCATATTAACTGTTCAACTTAATGAATGCAAGACATTTTTAAAAACTGGAATGGAATTGTTTGGTCCCATGAAGTTCCGTGATTTTAGATTTCATTATGGTATAATTTTTTATGTCCCAAATTTTGTGTATAATGATTAATAATTTCCCCTTAATTCTGAGTTTGAGGAAAAAAAAAAAAAGAAAGGAGAGGATTTATAACCAGTAGCCTTGTTGCTCTTCATTGTCAGGCTATCACACATTCATCAACATCTTGGGTATAACTTTCTTTGGACCCTGAAATAAGTTGGAAAATTCATCATTGGTACTTTAGAGTTTAACACTCGGGAAAAAAAAAGTGGTTTTGTGCAACCATGTCTGGAATTCCAGTTTACCATTAAAAACATGCAGAGTGAAGATTTTCTTCTCTGAATTCCTGTACATAGTGAGGAATTCTACACAAGTTCTTTATATTTTGGCAGATTTGTGCATATAAAATAGGCTACTTGACTTATAAATTTTCTCCTGGCTGGTACTGTGGCTCTGTAGCAGTGAAGTAGTCTTCCAAGAAGGACTGAATATATTCAAATGTTGGTCATTCATCAGGGTCCTTCTTCCAGCAAAGGTTCATCAATTCATGCAGGGATTCTGGACAGCCTTGAGGGCAAGGCATCCTGTATCCTCGTTCCACCTGTTCCAGCACTTCCCGGTTTACCATGCCTGGATATGGTACTCTGCCCTTCGTTACTAGTTCTGTCTGTAGAATTCCAAATGACCACACATCAGACTTTATTGTAAACTGACCATACAGTGCAGCCTCAGGAGCTGTCCATTTGATTGGAAATTTTGCACCTTGTCTTGCAGTATATTCATTGTCTTCTATTAACCTTGCTAAACCAAAATCTGCTATTTTGCATACAAGGTTTTCTCCTACAAGAATATTAGCAGCCCGAAGGTCACGGTGAATATAGTTCATTCTTTCAATATATGCCATGCCATCAGCAATCTGAGCAGCCATATCAACCAGTTGTGGGAGCTTTAAATACTTTCCATCTCCCTCCTTTAAGAAATCTAGTAAACTCCCTTTTGACATAAATTCAGTGACAATGTAAATTGGCTCTTCAGATACAACGGCATATAGTGGAACAAGTTTATCATGTCTTAACTTCTTCATGATCTGAGCCTCTTGCAGAAAAGCTTCTGGCATCATTGTACCTGGTTTTAATGTTTTGATTGCTACTTTTGTAGTTCTGTTCCATGTTCCCATCCATACTTCACCAAAACATCCTTGTCCTAGTTTAACCTCTAGTCGCAAAGATTCTCAGGGATTTCCCAAGCATCTTTTGCTAGACCTTGAGTCTGGGGTTTCACAGTTGGACACACAGTTGTCAACTTATGGCATAAACCATCAGCATGCTCTGTGTAGTGTTTCACCAATTTCTGCAGAGTATCAAATTGTGCTCTGGTTGTGATGTAGTATCCACCATTGTCAAGTTTCCTAATTTTGTAGTGTTTCACATTGTCACCTCTTACCTCATCCCAGTCACGAATAGAGAGGGAATAAGCACCTTTAGTTATTTCACTCTCTCTTACCAAGAAAATACCTCGTTGATTCCCAGGATTCAGAAGTAATCTTTCAGCATCTTTTCTCCCCATTTTGCCAAAATACCATTCTTCTGCCTGAATGGAATCTGCCGGTGCTACATAATTGCTAGGGATATAACCATTCTTTCCTGTAGCAATTGATCTTGCTTCCCACCAGTCTCCTTCCGTATTGTTAATTATTTGAAATCTTTCACCCTTCTTAAATGAAAGGTCTTCTGTGGTTCTAGCTTCATAATCATATAAGGCCACAAATATAGTAACACCACCTGTTAAACCAGTAGGATATGAAGTTGGCACCACCGAGAATGAGGAAGATGCTCCTCCAAAAGGTGTCACCCCTGAGGATCCTCCAAATGGTGTTATGGAAAGATTGCTAAAATTAACAGATGTTCCCTTTGTAGACGATGATGGTGACATTGCAGTGTGCTCTGCTCCATAATGGGTGACACTTGTGCTGACAGGTTCTGGAGTGTTTTCAGTTCTATATTTAATGGCTGGACTTTTGTTCTCCTTACTTTTAACGCAGCCCATTATTAAATCTGTTCCCTGGCCGCGATCGCAGGAGCCGCTGCCGCGGCAGCTCAGGTGGAGGGGAGGGGGCGGCGGGCGGCGGGCAGCGGCGAGGCCCGCGGGGCCCTCTGCCTCCTCCTCCACCTCCGCGTCCGGGGGCGCCCGGCAGCGGCGACGACGGCAGAGCCGGACCCGGACTCGTTACTCTAAAATTATTTTAATGTGTTGTTGGATTCAGTTTGTTAATATTTTGTTGAAGATTGTTCCATATACATCCATAAACGATATTATTGTACAATTTTCTTTTCTTGTGGTTTCTTTTTCTGGCTTTGGTATGAGTGCGATATTGGCCTCATGGAATGAATTAGGGAGTGTTCCAGCTTGCTAGCTGTCAAAATGTGATATACCAGAACTAGGATGGCTTTTAAAAAGGGGAATTTAATAAGTTTTAGTTTACAGTTCTAAGGCCAAGAAAATATCCCAATTACAACAAGTCTATAAAAATGTCCAAATTAAGGCACCAACAAGAGGTTACCTTCACTTAAGAAAGGCTGATGAAGTCCCGGTTTCTCTTTTAACTGGAAAGGCACATGGCAAACATGAGAACATCTACTATCTTCCCCTCCAGGCCTTTTGCTTCATGAAACTCCCCAGGGGTGTTCTCCTTCTTCATCATCAAAGGTCACTGGCTGGTGGACTCAGTGGGTTCTCTTGTCATTATGTCATGGCTCTCATCATTTTCAAGCTTTGTCCAAAGTGCTTCCTCTTTTAAAGGATTCCAATAAATGGGTGGAGTCACATCTGTTTCTAATGAAAAGCTAATACCTAAAAGTGGGTAAGTCACATCTCTGTGGAGATAATCTAATCGAGTTTCCAATCTACATTATTGTACAGGGCTTATAAGAAACGGTTGCACCCACAAGATTGATTAGGATTAAAACACAGCTTTTCTAGGGTACATAAATCCTTTCAAACCAGCACAGGGAGTGTTTCCTCTTCAATTTTTTGGAATAGTTTCAGCCAGATTGATATCAATTATATTGAAATGAAGCCATCTGGTCCTGGGCTTTTCTTTGTTGGGAAGTTTTTGATAACCGAAAAATCTCTTTTTTGGTTTGTTGAGATCTTGTATTTCTTCTTGAGTCAGTGTAGATAGTTTGCATAGTTCTAGGAATTTGTCCACTTCATCTAGGCTATCTAGTTTGTTGGCACATAGTTGTTGATAGTATCCTTTTATAGTCTTTTTTATTTCTGTGGGGTCTGTAGTAATGATCCTCTTTCCATATCTGATTTTAAAATTTGTATCTCCTCTCTTTTTTTCTTTAGCATTCTAGCTAAAGGTTTGTCAAATTCATCAATCTTTTCAAGACTCAAATTTTAGTTTTGTTGATTCTGTTGTTTGTTTTATTCTTTATTTCATTTATCTCTGCTCTAATCTTTGTTTATCTTCCTTTGGATTGCTTTGGGCTCTGTTTGGTTTTTTCTTTCTCTGTTTCCTTTAGTTTTGAGGTTAGGTCTCTGATTTGACATCTTTCTTCTTTTTTAATATAAGCATTTAGGGGTATAAATTTCCCTCTCAGCATTGTCTTTTCTGTACCTCACATGCTTTAGTATATGTGTTCTCATTTTAATTTGCCTCAAAGTATTTCCTAATTTCCCTTCTGATTTTCTTTTTAACTTGTTGTTATGGGTATGCTGAATATGTTGTCTTAATTGCACATATTGGGATTTTTCATTTCTTACCAATTTATAGCTTCATTCCTTTGTGATTGGAGATACACTGCATGATTTCCATATTTTTTAATTTATTGAGACTTGTTTTATAGCCCAAAACAAGTCTATACTGGAGAATGATTCATGTGCAGTAAAGATGAATGTGTACTCTCTTGATATTGGATGAAATTGCTCTATATGCATCTGTGAGGTCTAGTTGATTTAGAGTATCATTCAAGTCTTAACTTTCCTTACTGATCTTCTATCTAGATAGTCTATCCATTGTTGAAAGTGGTGTAGTAAAGTCTACTATTACTTAGAACCATCAATTTCTCCCTTCAAATATGTCAGTATTTGTTTCATATATTTTGGGGCTCTGCTGTTAGGTGCAAATAAATTAATAATTGTTATATCTTCTTATTGAATTGATCCCTCTGTCAGTATATACTGACCTTTTTCTCTCATAATAATTTTGACATAAAGTATATTTTAACTGACATTAGCATAGCTAGCTAAGGTCACTTTTGGTCACCACTTGCACAGTACAGCTTTTTACATCATTTCACTTTCAGCCTACTTATGTTTGAATTTACACTGAATCTCTTGTAAACAGCATATGCTTAGTCATGCTTTTTATTCATTCTTCCCCTTTCTCTCTTCTCCTTCTGGGACTCTCATAATGCATATATTAGTTCACATGATGGTGTCCCATAGGTCTCTTAGGCTATTTTCATTTTACTTCTTTTTTCTTTCTGCTCTTCAGTCTGACTCATTTCAATTGTCACGTCCTTGAGTTTATCGAGTCTTTCTTCTTCCAGCCCCAATCTTTTTTTGAAACCCTCCTGGGAATTTTTTATTTCACCTATTGTGGTCTTCAACTCTAGTAGTTGTTTCTTTTTAAAAATTTCTATTGTTTTATTGAGACTCTTATATCATTCATTTTCTTGATTTCATTTATTTTTTACCTTGTATTTTCCTTCATGTACTTGAACATTTCTTTTTTTTTTTTTTTTCATGGGCAGGCAACAGGAATTGAACTTGGGTCTCCAGAATGGCAGGCAAGAATTCTGCCACTGAGCCACTGTTGCACTGCCCTTGAGCATTTTGAAAATATGTATATATATATATTGTAAGTCTTTGTCTGGAATGTCCATGGTGTTTCTTTTTCATTGATGTCTTTCAGATTTCTTTCCTCTTCCTTTCAATGGACCATCCATTTCCTGTTCTTCTTTGTCTTATTATCTTTCGTTGTATACTGTATTGCTTAATAATTTAAAGTGTTAACTCTGAGATTTTTTTCCTGAGATGTCTGTTTCTTGATTTTATATCTAGATAATGATATGAAAGAGATTTTTTGAGTTTCAGAAGCTAACAAAACAAAGCAAACCTAAGTAAGAAGCACCTTTTGCTGTCACTGCAAACTGATTTTGTGTTAGCTGGTGCTTTCCTTCCGAGTTCTGCCCAAGTGAAAGCAAAGTGCAGGGTCTTCTAGCCTTTTCTAGGCTTGCGCTTGCTGGTGGCCGTTGGAATTCCCTTGTTTACAGAAATGTGAATGCCCTCTCCACACCTCAAGAAACAGACTTTCTCCTTCTTACAGATGTTCCACTGTAGGATGTAAAACAGGTCAGCCTTTACCCCAGGCAGCTCAACTCAATTGTTTCTTACTGTGCTCCACTGCCTCAAGCTTCCTTTGCCTGGAGTTTAAATTCTGCAAATGGGGGCCCAGAGGAGTTTCCCAAGTCAGTCTTTCCCCATGAGGATAAATGAGGGCTCAGGAAGGGTGCCAGGAACCTTTCCAAAATTGTGATTTCTTGACTTGGCACCTGTCCAGCAAATGCAGCCTTTTACCTGTTCTCCACAGCTCTGTGGAAGCATATAATTTTTAAGTCTCCTCTACCACCTTTGTCTGGTGTGAGATGGAAGAATGACAGACCCCTTGTTGGGCTCACAGCCCAACTACTATTATGCAAAATAGTTACACAAAAGCATTGATCAGCAGTCCAAACATGCATACTGGGATCCTGGGGACCTAGGTCTTTATGACCTACTCTGGTAACAGCACACTACTCCAGGAGCTGGGTTTGAGCCCCTCACTACAGCCAGGGTGGGACTTAGGTATGGGTGGCAGTAACCACCACATAGAGGGGGCAATTCACTGATATTTACTACAATTTATAAGCGTCTTCCGCCTGCTCTCCCCTGGATGTTGCACAGTGTTTACTGGACTCCAAAATGTTGAAATATTTAATTCACATGATTCTTACCTGTTTAATAGTTGTTCTGGTAGAAGGATTGATTCCTGGAGCTATCTACTCCACCATTGTCCCACAACATTCTCTACTTTAAATTTAATCACTATATATTGCTGCAAGGGATCACCTGTTTTAGAGTTTGTACCTTATATATTAATTTTAAGTCTATTAGGTGTGATATACCTAAGATTCACATGATTGTATACTTAATAATAGAGATAAATGCAGGGAAGGAAAAGAACACAGTTCTAAGAGAACATGAAATACCAAAGGTAACTCTGAGGGTATGAGGAAGGTCTCCTTGAGGATATAATGCCTTACTTGTGCTCT
Source organism: Tamandua tetradactyla (assembly GCF_023851605.1). Classification (NCBI taxonomy): domain Eukaryota; kingdom Metazoa; phylum Chordata; class Mammalia; order Pilosa; family Myrmecophagidae; genus Tamandua; species Tamandua tetradactyla. Next base: position 191,558,207 of record NC_135327.1, on the reverse strand, counting down.
CAGGGATCAAAGGGATAAATCAGGTGAAAGGGGGTAAGAATTCCCAAGCAGGAGAACTTTGAGTGACACTGGGTAATAGGAGGGAGGATGTGACTTTAACAAGCATGTAACTTTGGTTTAGAGATGAAGAGGGCAGGGAGTAGGGGGAAAATAGTGTAGAGCTATCAGTGAGGCCCAATGTACTTTCTTGGTGTTCAATGGGTAAATACTTGTTCAGACAAATTTTGTGAATATCTTGGATAATTGATGAATTTTATAACATCCTGCTAGGGTGAGGAATGGTAATGGTTCCCAAATTATACTTAATAACCATTTCAGGAATACACCTGCACTGACAGTTCACTTACTAGATTTCTTATTCTTTTCTTGCCGTACTGTTTTTTTACCAGTGACACTGTGAAAACCTTCATATAATTTCTGTTTTTTCTAAAAGAGCAGCTTAGTCTCCTATCTGATACCTAAAGCAGAATTTCTCAACCACAGGTAATTTTGCCACCCAGGTAGGTGTTTGGCAATTTCTGGTGACATTTTGGTTGTTACAGCTTGTATGTTGGGGGGGTAGGGGAAGTTGCCACTGACATCTAATGGGTACAGGTCAGGGATGCTGATAAATTTTCTATTTCCTATAATGCACAGAAGAGAATCCCCACAACAAAGAATTATCTGGGCCAAAAAGTCAGTAGTGCCAAGGTTGAGTATCCCTGCTATAAAGTGTTTTAATAATTAAAAGGGGTTATCATGTTCTCTAGACCTTAAATAAAAGACAGATAGATATGTGTGGATTTTCCTACATGAAGACAATGGGAACAGGCCTGCTTTGAGAATATACAGTGTCTTAGTTTGCCAGGTTGCTGTGAAAAAAACCCACAATGGGTTTGCTTAAACAACAAACATTTATAAGCTTACTCTTCAGAGGCTAGAAGTCCAAAATTGAGGCACTGGCAAGGCAATGCTTTCTCCTGAAATCTATTACATTCTGGTGCTGGCTTGTCACAACTCTTGGGATTCCTTGGCTTGCATCTTTGCCTCCTGATTCAAGGCAACATCCTTTCCTTAGTCTGCTCTTCTGGTTTTTCACTTACTTGCAGTTTCTAGCTCTGTCTTCTGACTTCCAGTTTCTTCTTTTAATAAGGCCTCCAATAATGTGAATTAAGATCTCCCCAATTCAGTAAGCCAAATCTCAAGTAAAAATATCACCTTCAAAAGGTCTATGGGACAGGAACATCAACTAAGATTATGAGCGTGACTTTGTTAGGATACATAATTCAATCTACCACATATGGATTGGAACATGTGTCAGTCTTGCACATGTTTTGCTTGAGATGCCTATTAAATGAGCCCAGATGATATTAAAAGGCAGGTCTTGACTGGAGATTGAAATCTTGAGTTCTTAAATTGTAGAAAATTGAAGCCATGGTCATAGATAAGATTGCCTAATAGAAGCAACAAGAGTGAAAACATAACAGAGACTAGGACTGAGACTTCAGGAACCCCTTATTTAACAACTGCGTAGAGAAGAATGAGCCTAGAGCTTATGAAAGAAAATTAGAGAGAGCAGGCAGAATTCAAAGAGGTAGAGGAAAAAAAAACATAGAAGAGTATGATGTCTTGAAATCCAATGCAAGAGATTGTTTTAAGAAATAAAAACTGATTTGTTGCACTAAATGCTTCCAAGAGGAGAAGCAAGGACAGAAAAGTTCATTTTATTGAAAGGCATGAAGTTCATCAGTGACCTTTGAGAAGGGCTGCTTCATTTGAGTGATGGAGGCTAAAACAAGATTGGAGTAGGGCTAAGTTGTAGTGTGGAATTAGAGACAACTCTTCTAAAAGTTTTTATTGTAAAGGGAAGTGGAGGTTGCAGGGGCATATGTGTAGAATCAAGATTAATACAGAAACAGACTTGAGCACATCTGAAGTCTGATGCGATGATTTGGTTAGAAGCTAGCAGTGTAATATACAGGGGAGAAAAGAAGTTTACTGTGTAAAGTTTCTCAGAAGGTATAAGGAGATAGGGTGCAAAAAAAAAAATTTAACAAATACCTGAGGTACATTACTCTATTGTAACAGGAGGTGAGAATCAATAAGTATCTTTATTGATTGATTTACATAGAATCCATACAATATGGCCTACAGAGTATGTAGGGATATATTTTACCCAACTAAAATAGGATGAAACAGAGTCAACATTGATATTTCTTCTGTTCTTCAAATCAACTAATCATATCTCCACAAGACAATTCTAGGAAATGGTCTACAACTTCCTCAAATCTATTTCTTTCCTTCATTAAAATATCCTGCCTATTCTGTGTTCTCTAGGAAACTTTCTCTGTACCCTCAGATGGTTATAGATTCTCCCTTTTAAATGCTCTGGTCACACTCACCATAGTGCATTGTAATTATTTATTTCCCTCTTTAAGTCACCCAACGCACTGGCAGCAGATCAGGGTATGGTCACAGTCCAGTACAGAACACAAGCCCAACAGTAAATAGATGGCTGGTAAGTGCTTCCTACAGGGCTGAGCTTTATGTTTGTTTTTTATTTTTTCTTCATGTAAATATCTGCCTGGTGGACTATGTTGCATTAGCAAATTGATATATTTCTAATATTATGCATTAAACTATTGCATATATGTGTATGCAACAGTGAGAATAACCCCCTTAGTTAAAATACAGGCTTCTCTGTCCTAAGCAGCTTCCTGAACAGAAGGGTTAATCCTAGTTAATTAGAAATCCAGTTAAACAGAAAATTCCACTAACTGGAGACCTCCATTTAAAAATTATATTAACTATATATTAATTATTAATAATTTTTAATGACTGCATATTATTTATTTTAATTATATTGCCAATGGGAAATATTAACAGAGAGGCATAAAATTCAATAAAGTGCATATGATATTTAATTGAGAATAAAATATTAAAACATTATAGAATAGTTTTATAATCAGCTGCAAAACTATGTAAAAAATTCAATGAATCATTTAACAAAAAAGCATTGATTATTTTATAAAATTAGGTCTGGGGTGAGGACATGTGGGTCCAAGGTGGACTAGAATATTCTGGGAAATCTTCATACAGAGTTTACTTGAGTTAGAGTTTCCCTAGCCCACCTATTAGTCAAATAACAAATTAATCTGTATTGTTACAGTTGAGTATTTTTTTAATGCAAGTCAATTGTACGTCTTTATTTGGGTTTAATTGTATTATTCTTTATACTCACATTTTTTGCTTGAAAAATATTTGTACTAAGTATTTTTTATTTAACTGAAGACTCAAATTTGAAAATACACCATTTTTCCTCTGCCTATGTCTTTTTCTTTCATCATTCTCTGCAAGAATTATTTCTTTAAGTTCGTATATAGAAGTGAAAGCCATCACAAACTAAACAACCGGGCTACTTCTACCCTTTGATGTGGCTTAACCTTGCCCTCTTCCTGGAGGCCTGAAAAGATAAAGACTGGTTGCCTGTAGCCTTCAGGGAAATGAATCAGTGGCAGAGAGTGCGTGTTCCTGCATTTCTGAATAGCAAACGCATCCTAGAAAATTTTCTATTTTCCATTAGTGCTTCTTTTCATGCATTTTATTGTGGTTGCCAATCAATTCTAAGAGTTTCCAATGTGACTATTATATACTCCCTGTTGTTTTCCCTATTGGTTATCTACCCAGTAAAATGCCTAATCTCTGACTTAGCATCCCAAACTCTCCATAATGTTGCACGGATGGTTTTATTTCTATACTTTAGCAAATTATTATTCAACTTTCTCAAGCATGTCCTACATCCTCCCCACTCAGCTGCTTTTGCCTCTGCTTGTTCTGATTAGAATCACATTGTCTGTATTCTCCTCCCTTATCTCAGCCTGTTAAAACAATCCATATTCCATAAAACCCTTCTCAACACTCCCAGTTAAAAATAATTTCTGTCAAAAAAAAAAGAGATGATTTTTATATCACTTCCACTTAAAGGATGTGTATAGGATCATTCATCCATTCATTCCTTCAACAAAATAATTCATTTATTAAACAAAAAAATCTATCATTAGCTTGTCCCTGGACCGAGCATTGAAGATAAAGTGGAAACAAAGAGGGCATCTTCCCTTCCCTCTTGAAACATGACACTCTAAACGGAGAGGAAAACATTCTGTGAACTGTTAAAATCACAAGGACTTTAGGATAGGTGCTTTACCTTTGGGGTTACTGTCTTTCTAAAAATTTTCTGTTCTAATCATGACATTAAGGAGTTGTAGAGATTACTCTTTGTGAGACTAAATGTGCAGCTAGAACACAATTAGAATAAATTAAGATATACAGGTTGGAAATTGTAGGTCTCTGCTAAGTGGAAAGGGTAGCTAAACATTTTGAATGCAAGCTAAGTTGAAGCTTCAAGTATAGCTCTTGGAAGCAATGGTCAGGGAAACCATGTACAGGTTCTTTAAAATGATCATATTCAGCAACATGTGCTCATATTCAGCAACCATTATGTAGCCCTCACTACCACTCCCCCAAAAAATAAAATAAAAGGTCCTCTGCTGGTCTAATGCCTGAATTTTAAGCACAGGAAGCATAAACAGGTAAGGCTAACACAATTCTATTAAGAATAATGGGTCCTTAGAAAGTTAATTAAAGAACTGTCATATGACCTGGCAATCCACTTCTAGGTATTGACCCAAAGGAGTTGAAAGCAGGAACTCAAACAGATATCTCTGTACTATTGTTCATAATAGCATTTTCACTATAGGCAAAAAGTGGAAGCAACCCAAGCTAATTTACCCATCAACAGAAAAAGAGATAAAATATAATATAGCATATGATGGAATATTATTCAACTGTAAAAAAGAATAACATTCTGATACATGCTACAATACAGATTAAGCTTGGGACATCATAGGAAATAAGCTAGGCACAAAAGGACAAATATTGTCTGATTTTACTAATATGAAAAATCAGGATATGCAAATTCAAATTATATTACTGCTTATCAGGGATGGGAGTTGGAGGTGATGGTGGGGAATGAGGAGCTAATGTTTAATGGGTGCAAAATTTCTGTTGTAAGTGGTGGAAAGGTTTTGGTAATGGATGGTTATGTAGCACAACATTGGGAATGCAATTAATACCACTGGATTATATATTTAAAAGTACTTAAAGAGGGAAACATTACATTGCATAAGTGCTACCACAATAATTTTTTTAAAAAAGTAATGGGCAACATGGAACAGAAATCCTGGGATGAGCTGGGAGTAAGCATCAAAGGATTGAGAAAACCTTCTTGACCAAAAGGGGGAAGAGAGAAATGAGACAAAATAAACTGTCAGTGGCTGAGAGATATCAACCAGAGTCAAGAGGTTATCCTGGAGGTTATTCTTATGCATTAGATAGATATTCCTTTTTTAGTTTATGTTGTATTGGAATGGCTAGAGGGAAGTACCTGAAATGGTAGAGCTGTGTTCCAGGAGCCTTGATTCTTGAAGATGATTGTATCATAAAATAGCTCTTACAATGCGACCATGTGATTGTGAAAAGCTTGTGTCTGATGCTTCTTTTATCTATGGTATGGACAGATAAGTAGAAGATATGAATAAGAAGTGGACAAATAACAGGGGGAACAAAGGTTAAAATAGATAGGTTAAAATAGGTTTAAAAATCTATTTTAACCTTTGTTCCCCTATTATTTGTCTACTTCTTATCCACATCTATATTGAATCTATATTGAAATATTGGTGGTTGATGAGAGGGAGGGGTAAGGGCATGGTATGTATGAGTTTTTCTTTTATCTTTTTTTTTTTTTGCCGGAGAGTCACAAACATTCAAAAAAAATGATCATGGTGATGAATACACCACTATGTGATGATATTGTGAGCTATTGATTGTAAACCATGTATAATGCTTGTATGTCATTATACTGATATTTCTTTTAGACTCCAGTACCTTAGAGCAGCTAGAAGTAAAAACCTAACATTGTGGAATTGTAACCCATACCAAATTTTGAAATCTGTTCTACAACTAATTGTTGTGATGCACTTTGAAATTTATTTCTTTTCTGTATATATGTTTTTTGCACAAAAAAGAAAAAAGAGGAAGAACGTAACAGAGAAGATAGGATTTAACAAATGAGTATGACTGCTGAATCATTATACTTATATTTTTTGATCTCCAGTGTCTTAGAGCAGCTAGAAGAAAAAATGAAAAATTGTGAAACTGTAACCCATACTAAACTTTAAAATCTATTCTATACTTGTTAAAATGTACTTAGAAATTTATTGCTTTTTGTATATTATATTTTACAATTTAAAAAGTTCAAATAAAAAAGTAATGGGAATGATGTTCAGCATTTACAGTTGAGCTTTCTGTTTATGTATCACTTAAAAATATAAACAAATTTGATTTATAAGTAAAATAAGCACTGTCTTTGCACATTTCCTCATATATGCAGCCCCATTACTAATGGCTACAGAATCCAGAGTTGTAGGTACAGGGACTCAGAATAAAATTACCATTTCTGAACTCATAATTTTTAGTCCCTCAGTTTAAAGTGACAGGAAATGACATATAATTGTATAATACGAATTTATAAGAATTCTACAATAACAGTTTATACATTAGCATTTAAAACCAATCAAAATAGAAAATTTTGAACTATAAACGTATGCTTACAGCTGGAATGAATGAAATAGGCATGAAAGTAATCAGTTTGAAGTACCATGTTAAACCTCTGAACAAAATCTTATAACAAATGATCAAAAACAATGGTAAAACATTCCCTCAATCAACATTGCTGATAAGAGATTCGGACATGAAATTAATATCACAGGGATGAATTTCATTTGCCAATCATCCTTCCTCTGGCAATTGATCAAGTGGTCAACAGAGATATTTAAATCAATATGTAAAACAGAGATAGACCCAGAGGTTAAGCAATGTTCAACTTCACGTAAATGGTTTTGGCAATGGGTTCGGGAGCAAATAGATAACTGCTTGGTTGGGCTGTTTGTTCAGAATAGGGAGTATGCAAGGATTTTTACTGAATACTCTATCTCTAGGTGCTGGGCCTTTTCTGGAAAGTTGATTCAGTTATGATTGATGGTTGTGGTGGTGGAGGCGGGTATCAAAGGTGACAGGGATTCTAGGCTTGGTCATGGGAAATTTACACAATAACATTACAACTAGCTAAAAGATAGAGCAACTCTCTTTCTTTACCACAACTAAAGAGATTGCAAAATGAAGGACTACAATAATATTATAAACAAACCTGACATCTCTCAATTCATGGTATCTACCAGCTAATCCCAGTGCTGTACAAACTACATTGTCCCTTTTCTTTGGGTTTCTTCCTGGGCTTTGGGTGCTACTGGAGAAAGTTTTAACTTATCAGTGGTTCTTCTATAGATGCTTGCCTCATGGGTACTCAGAAATTATTTTACTGCTTCTCCCCTAAAATACTTCTCCCCACCATGGTGGTTCAAAACCATTCTGTTCCCTTCAAGCTCTCTGGCCCACTCACAACACTCTCTGCAGACTACATCCCTCTCAATTTGCATTACTTTTTTTGTTTCATTCATTCTTTTTTGAAATTCAGTTTTATCGAAATATATTCACATACCCTATAACCATCTAAAGTATACAATCAATGGTTCATAGCATCATCATAAAGCTGTACATTCACCATCACAATCAATTTTTGAATATTTTCATTACTACATAAACAATAAAAATAAGAGTAAAATAAAAGTAAAAGTAAAAAAAGAACACCAAAAATATACCATACCTCTTATCACCCCCTATTTTTTATTTATTCTTTTGTCTCTATTTTCTTACTCATTTGTCCATACAGTGGATAAAGGGAGTATCAGTCACAAAATTTTCATAATCACATGGTCACACTGTAAAAGCTATATAGTTTTACAATCATCTTCATGAATCAAGGCAATTGGATTCTTGGATTCTAACATTCAATGGTTTCAGGGTTTCTCGCTAGCTACTCCAACACACCAAAAACTGAAAAGATATATCTATATACTGTGTAAGAGTAACCTCCAGAATTTCCTCTTGACTCTATATGAAATCTCTCAGTCACTGAAACTTTATTTTGTTTCATTTGCTTTCCTCATTTTGGTCAAAAAGTCTTTCTCAATCCCATGGGCCATCTTATCCCCAGAAGTCATGTCCCATGTTCCCAGGGAGATCTATACTGCTGAGAGTCATGTCCCATGGTGGAAAGCATTTAACCATCATCTTTGTTCACTCTAGATATTGCTAAGTTATACAACTGCCATCTTTCTCCTTTAATTTTCCTTTTGGTGTCAACTGTGCCCCAGCACTTCTCACTCAACCATATTTATACTCAGTTCCATTGCATGTACTTACAATAGGCTTTTTCTCCCTTTACATTTACTGATAGTTTTCATATCAAACACTCTTCTTCATATCTCTGTCTCCTGTCTTTTACTATCTGCTTGTAGCACTCCCTTTATTATTTCTTGTAGAATAGGTCTCTTGTTCACAAACTCTCTCAGTGTTTGTTTGTCTGAAAATAATTTTAAACTCACCCTCATTTTTGAAGGACAGTTTTGCTGGATATAGAATTCTTGGTTGGCTGTTTTTCTCTTTACATATCTTAAATATATCACACCACTGCCTTTTCTTCTCCATGGTTTCTGCTGAGAAATCCATACATATTGTTATCTAGCTTTCCTTGTATGTGATGGATCGCTTTTCTCTTGCTGTTTTCAGAAATCTCTTTGTCTTTGACATTTGGCATTCTGATTAGTAACTGTCTTAGGGTAGGTTTACTCAGATATGTTCTGTTTGGGGTATACTGCACTTCTTGGATCTGTAATTTTATGTTTTTCATAAGAGATGGGAAATTTTCAGCGATTATTTCCTCCATTATTTTTTCCACCCCTTTTCCCTTCTCTTCTCCTTCTGGGACACTATAATATGTATATTTGGGCACTTCATGCTGTCATTCAATTCCCTGAGATCCTACTTACATTTTTCCATTCTTTTCCCTATTTGTTCTTTGTGTGGAGGTTTTCAGATATCCTTACTCTAGTTCATTAATCCTTTCTTTTGTGTTTTCAAGTCTGTCATTGTAAGTCTCCATTTTGTTTCTCATTTCTTCATTCCCCTAAATTCTGCCATTTTATTTTCAAGGTTTCAAGTTTTTCTTTATGGTTGCCCAATGTTGTCTTTATATCCTTCCTTCCTTTTACCATATTTTCCCTCAACTCATTGATTTGATATTTGAATTGATTTAGCATGCTTGTTTGAACATTTTCAATCAGTTGTTTCAACTCCTGTATCATGTTTAAAGTGTTGGTTTGCTCTTTTGACTGAGCTATATCTTCATTTTATCTAGTATGACTTTTTTTTCTGTTGTCTAGGCATCTGATTTCCTTGATCAGTTTATTCTGGAAATCACTTTTACTCTTTTACCTAGAGGTTCCTTGTTGGCTGACTTGATTCTTTATCTGTTTTCTGGCATTCAATTCAACTTATTCTAGATCTTTAGTATAGCTTCTGTTTAACTGATAAGAACTATTCAGCTCCTGTTTTTCTGGTTCTTGTCCTGCCTATAGGGAACCATTTTTGAGGAGGGTCTCCCAGATATAATTAACTCCAAATTTTCCCAAACAAGGCAGGCCCCAGTCTCAGGAGGAGGGTATAATCAGTATCAAGCTCCCCCGATGTCAAGACCCAGCAAGTTGTCTGACTTTTCTGTCCAGCTGCTAGATAATCTGCTTCACCTATCCTGCCTAGCAGGTGATGATTGTCAGCCCACAGCTCCTCACTGGCATAGTGTTGTGGAGCTTAAATTCTCAGCCTGCCAGGGGCATGATTGAGAGAGAAGCCGAGGGGCAGGCAAATTTAAATGGTTTCTGATTCCCACCCCCTGAAGTCTGACTTTTCTGAAGGAGGGCTGTCATTTGAGCTGGGCCCCATCCCCTTTTGTGGGGGAAGAAACACCCTTTAGGGAACTATCTCCTTCACATAACTTATTACTTTTTCTCTCAGACCTATCTTAACTCTGCCCTTGCTTGGGTCAGCAATGACAATTGAAAATTGAACCTTTCTCTAATAAACTACTTAGAATACCTTAAAAAAGAAAAAAAGAGAAAAAAATAAAATAAAATAAATTCCCTCTTCAGAGCCAGGCTCCCCAATCCCCAAAGTTTGCCAGTCAAGAGCTGGAATTAGAACCCGGCTCTATGTGTCTCTTTTTGGGGGACCCACCTTATTGCAGTATTCTGAGCTTGGTTGACTCCAAAATCCTTTCATTTTTCTTTGTCTTCTTTGTTTCTTCTCTGCTGGGAGTGATCTCAGTGTTATTTTCTTGCTTTCTTTGGATTTATCTGTGTTGAGAGCTTGTATTCATCAAATTTGTTCATTAAAATCACAATTGGAGCTTGGTTGAGCTACCTTTCCTTGCTCCTAGTAGAAAATACGACTTTTTCCCATGGGGAAGTAGCTCCAACACAGTCTGCCATGGCAGTAGAGGAGGGGCACCAGCCTTTGCAGTTTGGGAATTTTGCTTAGAGCTCTGTCTTGTGATCTTGGCCCTTCCACCCATTCCAAACTGGTGTACAATATGTGTCCAGTCATAGATTTCCCCCAAACAGTTGTTCCAGACAGTTGCTGGCTATTTATTAGCTGCTCTACAGGATTAAGTAAATTCCACACCTCACTACGCTGCCATCTTGCCCTACCTCCTTAATTTGCATTGAATTTGCAAATGAAAATGTTTTGGAGAATTTTCTGCCAGAATTTTATGAGCTATTCCCCTCTAATGATGTTACATTATGCTTTATCTTCCTTATTGCCCATAGCTCTTTGGCAAAATCCCATCAATTTTCTCTCCACCCATTTTCCCACTGACATCTTCATCCCATTCTTATTCTTAAAACCTGGGTTCAGATACTCAGAATTGCATGCAAATGATCATAATTACGTTCTCGTTGGTTGTCTACTCCAGTGTCTTCACCTTAATCTATAATTTTCACTACCAGAAAAGTTGTCATTTGCTAAAGCATAAAGTGCAGTTCACTGTTTTTAAAAATAAAAACAAATACCCTGCTGCTTACATAGAACAAATTATCTAGCCTAGAATTGTCTATCATGTAAAGCTTTCCCTAATGTAGTCCCAACCTAAAAGTAAAAATGATCTTTCAATTTTCCCACCCCCAACAGGATCTTCTAGAAGTGGGATACTTTAGCTTAAATCAAAATTCCTCATTTCCACGCCAGAATCAATATTCACTCTTTATTAAATGTCATTCCTTGCCTCCACCTCTCCCTGATGAATTCTACCTACTCATCTTCCATGCCCCCGTGCATGTTTTACCTCTATCATGAAAATTTCTTACATCCAACATATCCACTCTATCTTTCCCTTATACTCTCTTATTACTTTGTTTATATGCTCATTATGGTCTTTATTTTGGTCATATTGATTATAACTTGGTATCTCTCTGTACCTGCCATCCTTCTTCTTCTTCCTTGAGGTCAAGATACATATGTTATTCAATTTTGCACTTCATAATGATCCTATTATATAGCTTTGAACAGAGTGGGTACTCATGAAATGTTTGTTGTATTGGATTAAATAACCTTAAGCAATGATGTTGGATGGCTGTGGAACAGAGAGAATTAGCTAGATGCTAGTCAAAATCTAATTTATCTCCAATATGCGAGCCAGAAACTATGCTGGACACTGGGAATAGAGTAGTAAACAAGGTGAGTAAGATTTCTGTTCCACTTGCACATACCTTCTAAAGAAGGAAGATGGACAGTTAAACCATCACTTTAAGATAGTGGTAAGTGCTAAAGTCAGTATAAGAAAGCATTGTATGTATATGGGTGAGGAGACCATAGAAGGCTAGATAGTGCTGCTTTAACTTGGATCATCAGGAAAGGCTTCTCTGATGAGGTATAAACAAAATGTGAGTGTTATCAAGGAGTTCGCCATGAGCAGATCTGAGAGAAGAACATTTTAGGCAGAGGAAATTGCTACTTCAAAGGACCCAAGGGGAGACCAAGCTGAACATGTTCAAGGAACCAAAAGAAAAGGTGACTGCCCCTGGCACATGTTAGAAAAAATGAAAAAAATATTCAATGTGAAGACAAAAAGTTACTAAGGCCAGGAATACTTATCCCAGGACACAGGTACAGATGAGAAGGAAAACGTGTTTTGAGTGGAAAGGACCAGAGAAACATGGATTACTGGATTGTCTCTATCTCCCTTTCCTTTTTACCTTACCATCCTCTGCCTGCTTTCAAGTGTGCATGTTTATTTTCCTTTATAAAATATATATATATATTTTTTTTTTTTTTTTTTTTTTTTTAAAGGAAAGACAGAGAGAAGGAAGGAAGGATAGAAGGAAGGAAGGAAGGAAGAAAGGGAAACATCTTTAAACATTTTCTTGTTTTATTGTATTCTGTTTCTCCGTATTTGTTACATGGGCTGGGGCCGGGAATCGAACCGAGGTCCTCCGGCATAGCAGGCAAGCACTTTGCCCGCTGAGCCACCGCGGCCCGCCGATATAAAATATATTTTAAATGGAGTTTCCTTTTTAAAATATATCACATGCTTACAAAATTTGAAGACAGTACAAAAAGTGAAAAAGTTGCATGTATGTGCATATACACACATATAACTACAGACAAGATCATCTTCAATGTATACATGCTTATTTTATATCTTTTCTTTCTCATTGTCTCTCAGAACTTCCCCTAAGTCTCTCTTTTGCCCTTTCAAAGAGTCATGAATTAGAACCAAAATATTGTTTCTGGACTTTTCATCTTTCCTATTGGTAACTAAAAAGCAGAGAGTTGAAAAATTGTATACTTTTCTCTCAAAAAAGGGCTATAAAGTTTGAAAGGAAGAAGGAAGGAGAACACAATCCACCATAGAACCAGCAAACCTCACTACCAGTGTGTTACTACCAGCGTAACTTCAAAAAGCCCCGTCTGTACTGTAGATTGACTTTTTGCTTTCTTGTTCTGCAAATAGGTAGCTCATAAGTTGATTAAAGAGTGTGAAATAAATGACTTTGATTTCTGAAGGTTTAAATCCAAGCCTATTTTATTTACTAGTTTATTGATTTAAGGAGGTCATATCATAGAACAGTATAGTCAAGTATCGGAATTTAGTGAAACAGCTGAGGGGAATAAAGAGCTGGTGGGACTGCCCATAAATACTTGAGTTATGTCTGTTCTAAGTTAAATGAAGGGGTGAGTAGGCAGAATGAGGTATCCACAGAATAGTCTTTTATGCACATTCAAATGGAATTGATGACATGTCAAGTTTAGATTGAGGAGAGATAGAATTCTCATGCCTTGCACATAACATAGGTATTGAGAGATTAGGTCTGGATTTTATGCTTACCTCTTATTCACATCTTCTTGGAACATACCTCTACAAAACGCAAATATCCTGCTGGTAACAGTGACAATTTAGAGGCAGCAGTAATGGTGTGGAGATAAAGATTATACAGATTTTTCAAAGTGTAGAAATACTTCTATTAAACATGCATTATTTTCATCATTTGAAAACAAAAACAATTTATGTGTATGTGTGTATGTGACACTTTGGCTTTTACACTAAATGAGATGAAAATGCATCATTTAAATGTATATCTTTGGCTCCAGTGTTGAAATTAGACTGTGGGGGATCAGACAAGGCTGAAAACAAAAAGATCAATTGGGGAGTTGTTGCAAGCAATCCATTCAAGCAATGGCCCAGGACGGCAATTGGTGGAGATGGTGACAATCAGTTAGATTCAGAATATATATTGAGGTTAGAGCCTTTAATGATAGGTTGGATTTTAGATTGCTGTAGTAGATTGAATTATGTACCCCAACAATAGGCATGTTCTTAATATTAATCTTTATCTCTCTTGTTTTGAACCCCTTGAAAACAAAACTTTTGAAGATGGTATTTTTAGTAAGGGTGTAGCCAGCAAATCAGGTGGGGCTTAATCTGTATAAGAGTATATAAGCAGAAGAAATTCAGTAGCCAACAGTCAGAGAAGGCCACGTGGGAATAAGCAAGAAGTCAGTGGAAACTGAAAGGCAGACACAAGGACAGAGAAACTGCTGTGTGATGAGAGGCAGAGATACCAGCCAGTGAACCCCAAGGGTTTTGGCAGGTCAGTGCCAGAACCCTACAGAATTTGGGAGAATGCTTGACCTTGACAATGCCTTGATTTTGGACCCCTGGCTTTCTAAGCTGTGAGCCAATAAATTCCTGTTCTATAACTCTATCCATCGACCCACCGTGTACTATTTATCATAGCAGCTGGCAAACTAATACAATGTGTGTGCATGTGTGTGGGATGGTAGGGAGGCAGGGAAAGTGTCAAATATGAAGATGAAGCTTGAGCAACCAGAGGAATGGAGCTGACATTCACTCAAATGAAGAAAATTAAGGGTGGAGCCTTTGTTGTTGATGAGTAGTTTGGTTTGGACCAAATATTTGAGATGTCTGTAAGATAGGAGTGACCATGAACAGGTAGTAGAATACAGAGGCTAGGGCTCAAGGGAGATGGCAGAGTTAGAAATACACATTTATGAAATATCAGCATATAGACAGAATATAGAGTCATGAGACTGGACGAGATACCCTAGGGAGTATGTGTACATGGAGAAAATTAAAAGTCCAATGTCTGTTACCTGGGGATTTCCAGTGTTTGGAGATTTTGTTCTCTCAAAAGAGAATGAGGCAAGAGAAAGTGAAGACAAGAGTGACTGCTATTTTAAATGAGAAAAGAGAAATCAGGTGGCATTTTCATGAAATGAGAAACATAATCAGCTGATGAGAAGAAGGATAGATTGAAGGTGTATAGGGAGAGGAGAAATTGAGAGTAGGAAAATGAATGGAACAAGGGAATGAAGTAGGACTACAGTACCAGGGTTCCATTTGAAGCTAATGGCTATAATTTAAAGTGAGACCAGTCAGCAGAGTTGTGTGTTTTTCCCCAGCCACATCCATCCCCCTGAGGAAGATGCAAAGTACATGACAAGCTAGACTTAACTCACTAACCTAACAGGTAATTTTTTTGTGGGCAAGTAAAATGTAAAAAGAACAGAGCAAAGAATTTGAAGGTGCATGCAGGGAGTTGTTACAATGAGTATATGAACTGATGTTAGGTGGAAGGGAAATGAGGACAAGTGAGAAAACTGTAGGAGAGTGTGTTTTTTATATGTTTGATTTTGGAGGCTAGCACGAATGAGTAGAAAAATTATGGCATGGTTATAGTTAACGATAATGATGAGCTCCAGGGAATGGCCTTGGGAGAGTGGCTAAGAAAGGTTGTCTGATGATATCAATGGAGGAGAGATGGTCCAATAACTAAGAGATGAGTTTAGTGATAGAATAGTCTACATGTGTATTGCAAACTCTGAAGAATATGACAGGAGAGTTTTTGAAGCATGGGACAATGATCCAGATAATATCTGTAAGAATGAAGAAGTAATAGGGCAAGGATCTGTAGATTTCCACAGTAAGGAAGGTTAGTGGCTGCTAAATAATGACTTAATAAACTTCAATACTGGGGTGGAGGAGAAGTTTAGAGGGCTTCTTATACTTCAAAGATAAACACAATGGGAAAAATTGGTTTTGGAACCACTTTTAAACACATGAAGCAGTATGTGCTTCATAATTATTAAGATTGTTAAAGATATGGTCACTGTATTAAGCATTTAAATCAGATTTTTATCTAGTACATAACTTACTGCTTGGCTGCTTATCTGACCTTTGGAATGAAAATAAGCTTAGGCTCTCTTGATTTAGAGACTCTTATATGTTAAATTCCATCACATATAATTACTAGAGGCATTTCACAAAAACCTAATGTAGGGAATTTGGAGGACATGAAGTATGGGAAGATGTGTCTTTTATTTTGAAACATATGTCCTGCACTTAGAAGAGACCAGCAGTCAAGAAATGTAAATAGCTCAGCCTGTTATAAAAGGCACTCGGAGCCTATCTGTGACCTGTATTTTAAGCCTTAATGATTCCTATTCAACCAAAACATCTCTTTGCATCCTAGGCTGGTCAGAAATATAGATCATTAGATCTCAATTACAAGTGATTTTTAGCAAAAGAGTTGATATTAAGTATATAGTTTTAGCAAACTCATGTAAAAAATATGTTTAAGAATTATGATTAGATATTTCCAATCAGAAAATCCAGTTCCAAAGCAATAGTAAAAAAAAAACCATTTTGTGAATCCACAAAAAAATATTTTCAAGTGTAATAAGTGCTTTGTAAAACTGCACTTTCTTCAAAGATGACATCACAGAAGGTAGCTCTGAGATGTTTATGGTTTCCATTTATGGGAACTTAAAATCAATGCTCTGCATGAAGAAAGTATTCCATATTTGAGTACAATTACTATTTACTTAATTATCTGTTACTATTTTTTGGTCAGATGGTGTCAGTTTATATGAACCTCCATTTTGTAATGTGATAATTATATCACTCAGTGTCTAAACATCCTGGGAATGAAATATGTACTCGTTTGCTTTATTCTGAAAACATTATATATTTAGGATTCCAATGGTGTAAAATATTGTACAAGGTCATAAATGGATGCACATACACACATATATATACACACAAACACATACATACATTTCAAATACACATACCAGATTCCCAAATATTTTAATTGTGTAATATAGTACATGAAGATAAACACATTACTATTTATATTTGCTATTTTTAAATAGCAGAATGAATGCTGTACTATTTTCTGAATGAAAAGAAATGCTGACACTCCTCCAATGTAGCATTTCTATATAGAAAACAAGCTCTGTAATGTCTATCATCTCTAAATGTTAATAATTTTGCATGCACATTGACGAGTTTACTATAAAGAGTAAAGTTATTGGAAACATCCTGTAAATGGAAATAAACTTTTAAAGTAATATATTAAATGATGCTGAACATTGCTTTGTTAGCTACTAAACTAACAATAAGGCAGTAATAGCTTAAATCAAAATAGTGATAATATATGCTTCATAAAGGTCAAAACCAAACGCTTTAAATAAAGATTCCATCTGTGTTCCTCTTTTGTGAATTTATGTATTGCAGACATAGGGTTTTGTTTTTTTTTCCCATGCAACTTGCATTACAATTATTTTCAGTGGTTATTTTCAAATACTATTTTATTCTGATCCTCTGTTGGAGATGAGCACTGAGAAAACACTCCATAATCTCCGATTTTTGCCATGAATTTTTTATTCTCAGAGGATTAGATCACAAATATTGACACAATTTAAAGTAATCATCTAGAAACTCTTATGTCAGCAACAGGGTTTTACATTTAGAGTTTTGGGTTGCTCTTAGGAATTGTTCATAACATAGTATTTATTGATGCAGAGTGAAATTAACAACAAATACTTCCTAATATCAATTAATAGTATTGTAAAATCTATTTAGAAAACAAATACACTATTAATATTTCATAATTCTTTAGAAATGCATACTTTTTAATAAGCTTTTTGAGGGAGTAGCCACTTTCAAAAATGCAGTCCTGCATCTTTGCTGCCAATGGTGACCTATTGCAGAAAGTGATGTAGTAAAGACAGTTGTATCCAAAATGAATATGACAGTGCCTGGTCCTTGAGAAACATGTTGAATGAACACATTAACTCTCTGGAATACTTCAGGGGTACAATGTTGAACACATTCCTATTTCTAACTTTTCTGTGTTGCTTTCCTGTTGTGTTCCTCTTGATAGCATTGAAACACTTACTGAAAATAATTCACTTTAATGTCAAACATTGTGGTATTCAATAACTACCTTGGTTCAATAACTACCTTATACACCTTGGTATTTAATATTATTATGCAATAATAATATAATTATTAATGAATAAACTCATTAATTTAGATGTCAATTAATAAAGATAAATTATTAATGCAAAGACTACATTAATAAAATATCTTGTACTAGGAATTGAGAATGACTTGGCATTGCTGGAGGAATTTTTGTTTTACAACACTTTATTATAAATGATATTTCGATACATAGCCCTCTTGTTATACTGGACTTAAATATTAAGATTTAAGCAGATTCTTGCTTTGATTTCTAGCAATGCACATGATGAATGTTGCAATTTGTACTTATAGGCAAGTTTAGGCCATTAGCAAGTTTAGTTTCTTTTTTTCTTGTACAAATTGTTAACATTGAGATTATTCACAGAGGTTAACGCCTAGGTTTTCTACTACTAAGGTTCACCAGATAGGATGATTGAGTAGAGAAAGGAAAACAAACACTATTTTGTCAGTGTTCTATCTGGCATAGCAAGTTCAAGAAAGAGCTAATGCCCCTGAATGAAGAATAACTGATTACTCTTCCAGGTCTTCAACTCTGGATGCATCACTGCAAGCTCATATGCTTCTTGGACCACATTTGAACCAAATAAAGAAGAATTACCTTCAAATTTGACAGTCATGTTGATAATATACATAGTCAATATCCACAAAAAATGCTGGTAGATAGTATTAGGTCTCAGAAAAAGAACTTGACATATAAAATGGCTTTTGTGACCTGGGGGCGACCGCTCAATTTCCTCCCTCAGCAGCTTCTCTGACAGGACCCGATGTGGCAGCAAGATATATGAGCACAGATGTGCTGCCACCCTAGCCATCAGAAGCAAGACCAGATAACCATGAGCATGAGGTCATGGTCCACTCCAGCCTCATAACTCCTGGCAATGCCTGCAGCTGCACATCATCCCCACCCCTTTTGGTGCATTTTTTTCTTTAAAATTGCAAGCTTTCAGAAAGTGAGCTGGAGCCATTTTTCTTTCCTTTTTGCTGGCAGGTTTCACTGGCTCCTGCTGCCTTCTCTCACTTCCTGCTCTCTCCCTGCTTTCTCTCCCTTCCTAAATTTGTTAAGCTTTGACTCACTGTCCTGTGTGGATTCCTTAATGACTCCATGCCTAACATAATGGTGCCAAAACTTGGTTTGGAGGTCTGACTGAGGCTTAGCTCTACAGCCCCTCAGGGCTATGGAAACAGCCTTTCAGTAGACTCCATCTCCTGAACTGCGTGGTCATTCAGGTTCCCATGTGATTGATGGCTTGAGTCCACTGGCTCAGACCATCGTAACACAATGCCAGCCCACCTTCACAGCACTCAAACATCTATAACTAATTTTGCACTAGGTAAGTGATGCCTTTCTGCCCAGATCCTCACCTAGTGACTTTTGTTTGGTGTCCTGGTTACACTTTGGCCTGCCTTGGTGTGCCTGGCCTAATGTCTGAGTTCAGTCAAAACTACAAAAAAGTAGCCTACGGGATTCCTTGAGTGAAAGACTGCACACGTTTCCCTGGTCCATGACAACAAACCAGGGATGCCTGCTTTGTTGTTGTGACTGAATCATGGATCTGGGTACTTAGTCTCACTTAAAGTTATGCCTGCCTATAAGCCACCAATGGAGCTGGCAACTATTAGCCTCAAAGGGAGCTGTTAAATATGTCTCCACAAGCAGACCTCCATAAGCCTCCTGCAAGCAAAATCCCTAAGACATAGCAAACCCTTCCCTCCATTTTAATTGAAATTTAGCCAATAATCATGGGTAATGCCCAATCAATTGCTGATTCTACCCCTCTCAGATGTTCACTTTTAATCTCAATAAACTCCAATTAAAAATAAAATAAAACCAAAGAAACTTATTTTTCTCTGCAATTTGACTTGGCCACAATACCCTTTAAGACAACAGAAACGTTGGCTGGAAAATGGCACTTCTCATTGGCAAATTCACACTGAACTTGATAATTTTATTTGGCGCGAAGACATATGATCTGAACTTTCCCTACTCCCTTCCCAAGCTTAACAAATTTATTACAGTCTTGACTTTCCTCTGTGCTACTCTATCACCTTGCCTCCTTCATAAAAAGTCATCTAAGCCTTCTACCCCTCAGCAAACTCCCTTAATGCTAAGGAGTCCTCCAATCACTCCTAATTGGTGTGATAAGCATTTCATGTCTCTTTAATTGTTAACTAATATATTCAGTGTACTAAGTATTTGATGCCTGTTTGATAGCTGATGTGTTCAGTCTAATTATTGACTGGCATATTTGTTTAAAGAGGGAACCTTTAGGCTGTATTGAAGATTGGAAAAATTTTGGTTATTGCTTCGGGAGGGGAACAAAAACACAGAAATACTTTTGAGAGGAAAAAATAGAGTGTTTCTGTGTCTCTGTTTTTCTCTTAAAGTTAAACGCATTTTCTATTTGTGTCTGTGTGCATTTTCAATGTATAGCCTCATACCTCTAGATAGTAAGAGCAAATTAATAAGAAAATTCTTAACAACCTCTGTTTGAACAGGTTAAAAATAATTAGGCACCAGTACTATATAAATTAGTACTTCTGAAATGAAAGAAAAAACTCTGAATGGCAAGAATCAAAAACTTTAGCCTTGTAATGACTGTAAACAAAGGGGGACATTAGAAAGAAACTGCCCCTGGAATTTCCCTAAGACTGCAGGAAATTGCCAAACAGTTGCCTCTGCACAAAGCAAGGACCTTTTCCAATGGTCCTGGTCACAATTTTAATAAATTTGATTATTATAAATAGTTAAAACAAAGCATAGAAACTTCAAAAATCCATGGCCCTTACTTAAAACTTTCAAACCCAAGAAGCCTAATACCCTTCTGTCTGTGCAACCAATTAAGAAATTTTCCTAGATTTAGACTTCGAAAAAATTAAATGAGTTCACTATATTTCCTAAAACGTACTAATCAATGTACTTTTAAAGTTCTTCACAATTTTAGGATAAAATAAGTACAATACAAAAATTGAACAATGAATTTTTGAATTGAACAAATGCAATTTTATTCTGCTTAGGTATGTTCTCCTTAAATTTAAATAAACTTCTAACAAATAAGCTGACATTATGAGTATACTCTCAAAATTTCTCTTTAAGTAGCCTAACAGGTTGCATAAACTGAGCAATGTACCTGGTAGTGTTGGCACTTATGTATAATAAAATAAAAAATATGCTAATGCTTCAAATATTCTACTTAAGAAATCAATTAAGTTTAATAAAAATATAAATGGGTTTTTTATAACTTTGATTACCTGAATTTCAAAGAATCTGGCTTTTGGTTACTTGGTCATTTGTTACCTCACTATGTGAAAGAATCTGAATTTATAGTGGATTTGTTAATATCAGTCAGAATATTTCTGTTGGTAAATGCTGTCATGAATAGGAAAAAGCCATAATTCTTGGCTTAAAAGAGTTTATATTCTAGCTAAAATATACGTGTATGAGGACATAGTATAAAACAGTCATAATGAAGGAATAAAAATGCTGAAAGAGTTTAAAAAGCAGAGACAAAAAACTACCTAAGAAATTCCCATAGAGATGGCATGTATAAGACTGTTAAATAAGAAAGTAGCTTTTAAACAAATAGAAATCTGAACTAGCTTTAAGGAATCATAACTTAATTTTGTGAATTAACACATTCTTGACATTGCTTAGCAGTTGGGAATATTGTTGAGAAAAATTTGAGTTTTTTCTAAGGAAATGTGCAAGTTCAAAAGCTTTGTATCATATATTTAATAAATGAAAGCTTTTGTGTTAAGCTGAGTATTCATACAAAACTGAAGTTTAGTTTTCCCCCTGTTAAAATAACGTGGACATTGTAATAATATCCTTATTAATGTTTATGTTGGCATTATCCTTCATTTCAGCAGACATCTTCTCATTGCAAGGGAAAAACTGTTACAAATAATCTGTTCTCTCACCTTGTATAAAAAAGATGCTAAAATAACTTAACCTATTGGGTAATTCTATTGCATAAGAAGTGTTTGGGAAATATTACAATGGTTAAAGGGGATTTTCTATCTTGTTGCTAGTTAAATTTGAATAAGTGAAATATTCATATATTTAGAGATTGTAAAAGTTCCTAAAAATTTGACAATATTCTCACTGTTGATGTTACATCCTGATATTAATCTGTATGATGTTAAGCAATAGTATGGTGTTGTTAGTCATGGTTTCAATCATTCTAAAAAGTTTACAGATCATAGTTGCCCTCTTTGCTGTAATACTTCCCTAAAAGTATATGTGCTCAACTTTAGCTAAACAAATATATGTATCATATTTTATCTGTTAAATGACATAACTCTGATAAATGCGTAAAAGTATAAAGAACAAAACCTCTGCTATTGTTCCATTAATTGTCTAATGTTTTTATTTCGGGAAAATCTTCATTTGAAACTGCTTATAAAAATTAAAGCTCACGGGCCATCCTGGATCAGCAGGCAAGAACGCCTGCCTGCCATGCCAGAGGACCCGGGTTTGATTCCCAGTGCCTGCCCATGTGAAAAAAAAAAAAAAATTAAAGCTCAAATTACAAGCATTAAGTATTATCATTAAATTCTGAGGTGCTTTTACTCTTTAGATAGCCGAATAGTTCCCTGAATCTTTAGGTGTCTGTGTAACACCTAAAACTCAAATTTCGTTCTCCAGCTCTGAAAGTTAGCATGGGTCTATACAGTAATGGTTAAAAAACTAAAAGAAATCAAACTCCAATTGAAGATGCAATAAAATTGATTGGTTAAAAGCAAGGTAAATCAATATACAAGGTAAAAAATAATATTGTCTGTATTTTAAAGATTTCACTTTTGTGTGAGATAAAATAAAAATGCTTGTTTTGTCCAAAATTTGCACTATCTAACTTATTTTGTCTTGTGAATTAAACAACCTAGTTCAGCTTTATTTAATATGAGTCCTGGAATAAGGAACAAAATCTTAATGTTTTATACAAGTTAATGCTTTTTACTCTGCATTTCAGAGTAATTTCAGCAGAAAATAAATATATGTATATATACACACACACATATATAGGTCTGCAAAATCCCTTGAGGGACTGAGAAAAATAAAACCCTAGGAATTCCCCAGTTAGTCAAGGCCTCAATTTTAAGGCTTGCCCTTATGAAACTTGTTTCTATAATAATAAATTAAACCTACTTAGAATTAGTACCTAAGAGCCATTTCCAAAAGATCTCTGCTGTTGCTCAAATGTGGTCTCTCTCTAAGCTAATCTCTGAGCTTCCTCCCAACATGGGACATAATTTCCAGGGACATAAACCTGGCACTGGCAGTGTGAAATACAACTCATCCTGGCATCACAGAACATAGCTGGCCCTGGCACTGTAAGACATAAGCTCCAAAGATAAGCCTGGCCTTGACATGGATGAAATGACCAAAAGGGGGAAAAGAAATAAAAGTTTCAATGGCTAAGAGATTTCAAATAGATTATTCTGTAGGTTGCTCTTATGCAAGCTTCAGTCAGATATTACAAACTGCCACAATACAACAAACCCCAACCAACAATGTTCATAAAAACACTAAAAATATCTAATGCTTTATAAAATTTTACTTATTAAGCTTGTTTTTCAGAAACTTAAAATCTTCAAATTATTCCAATGCCAAAGGAGCTCTGAAACCCAAAGACACTGAACTCTACAAGAATAACAATTAGGTTCATCGTTCATATATTTGCCCCCTAATAACAATGACCCCTTTTTAGCCTTGAAGCAGCTAAAAAAGCCCTGGATGTCCTAACCGCAACAGCAAGAGGAATTTGTGGAATATTAAATAAAACCTGCATTTTTATATCAACAACACAGGCCAAGTATATCAAAATTTAAAAATACTAAAAGAAAATGTGGCCATAATAAATAATAACTCAGCAAATGCAAATTCATCTTGGTTAGAAAATTTCCTAGCAAATTTTCTTTCATTCTTCTCCATGCCTCTATGAACTATCTTACTCACCACCATTGGGCGCTTAATTAAGCTCCTGTTAATTTTCCTCCTACCCCACTGCTTCTTACAATGTCTGTCTAGATTTGTCCACAGGTCAATGCCAGCCATGACCAAGCAGTAGAATTCTGAAAACACACTTCTGCTACAAGAGAAATTTAAAAATCTACTCTGGGGGTGGGCCACGGTGGCTCAGCAGGCAAGAATGCTTGCCTGTCATGCCAGAGGACCCGGTTCGATTCCTGGTGCCTGCCCATGTTAAAAAAAAAAAAAAAAAAGATCTACTCTGGTCACAGCAAAGACATCACTATCAGCCAGTTCCAGCAGAAGAAGCACTTAAACCCAATTAATAATGTCCTGGCTCAACTTGAAGCAATTTTCTTCCCCAACTACACCCTTCTGACAGCAGGAAGGAGCCAAAGAAAGAACACGATATTCCTGCTGCTTCTACAATTGCTTCAAGCTGAATTAAGGCATCCCTCCCCCCCTAAACCTAACTCTAGCTCCAGTCAATTTTATTAAAATTAAAAGACAGGAATGTCAGGTCTCAGAAAAAGAACTTGACATTTAAAATGGATTCTGTGACCTGGGGGCCCCCCTTAGTTTCCCTCCCTTAGCAGCTTCTCTAACAGGACCCGATGTGGCAGCATGATAGACAAGCATGGATGTGCCGATGCCCCAGCCATCAGAAGCGAGACAAGATAACCATGAGTATGAGGTCATTGTCTGCTCCCTCTTGATAACTCCTGGCATTGCCTACAGCTGCACATCACCCCCACCCCTCTTGGTGCATTTTTTCTTTTAAAACTTCAAGCTCTCAGAAGGAGACTTGGAGCCATTTTTCTTTTCTTTTGTTGGCAGGTTTCACTGGCTCCTGCTTGCCTGCTGTTTACCTGCTCTCTCCCTGCTTTTTCCCTGTTTTCTCTCCCTTCAATAAACCTGTTAAGCTTTGACTCACTTCCCATGTGGATTCCTCAATGTGCCTAACAGACAGTCTAACAGGGAAACTTCAGTTGGGTCTTTGCTAATCCTAGATTTCCAAGTGTAAGAAAAGCTTTCAAGACCTTCAAGGCAGATATCAAGCTCAGGCACAGGAATATATATTAGTTTCTGCCTTTTCTTTCTCCCTTGTTCCCAGTTCTCAATCTCACTTGGAAAGAGACAATTTATAAATTAAGTCATTAAATAAAAAAGAAGTAGTCTTGCCAAATAGTGTGTTATGGAGTAGAACACAGAGCTCCATTTTGGCTCCTTTTAATATTCAAACAAATATCAAGGAAAAAAAAAAGCTTCCTATGACCATGGTTACTTATCTGCATCTATGTACAGAATATAAGGCCTGTACAGCAAAAATATGCCAGGAGCAGTGGCTTGGTGGCAGCAGGGGCTTGTCAGGAGGCAAGCAGGGCACTCCTGATGTGACACACTTAGTTTGAAAGCTTCTCCAATCTGTAAGAATGTAAGCTGCAGGGAACTTGCCTGGAGGCTGGAAGATAGAAAGAAGGTGGGGGTAGAGTGAAGACAGGAAAGCAAGGATTCTCCTCCCTGGGAAATAAACACTCACTCTGAATCTGTTTATTTGAATGGCTGTTTATTTACTTGCTCGCATCTTCTCTCATATTGTGGTTACTGATTCAACATTCGAAAGCTGCTGGAATTTTCTGTAATGTCAGTGTTGAGGCAAATGTTTCATCATAGGCTAAGTGTGTATTATTTTTAGGAAACAGGCTTTGAACCACAATATTACTTATTCTATTCAATAATGAGTACTTTTACCACTGGGTTTAGCAGAATTTTGATTCTCTATCAGACCCAGTAATCAGAAGTAAAGGACAGGGGCTCTCCTGCAGACTTCTTTCCACAATAAAGCTGGTGTCCCCAGGCTTGGAGGCATTGCACAAATAGTAAGTGACATGGAAGTGGCTATTTACTAGTTAATTGTTTCAAAATTATACTATGTTTTCCTTTTTAGCATAAAAATATGTTCTAAGTGATATTGTTTTCCAGACCTGCTACAAAGATCTATTTAACCCAGTTTTCCTAATCGTACTTTGGGGAAAATACATTTGTTTTGTTATATTAGGGTGCTAGGAAAACAACTTTTTCCACTTGGTGATGGCCTCAAAATTAGTGTGTTGTGTCAAATGGAGATGGGTAGCTATTCTTGGAAACATTGATTTTATTAGCTCACTGTATATCTACGGCTAGATAAGAAAAGGTACACCATGAATCATATATTCTGAATTGGAGAATATATGTCAATTTCAGGAATTCAGAACCAGAAAATTTTCAACCCTGTAATATAGATAGCTCATTTTAAATCAAGTATCCATACAGAAAGAACCACTTGCTCAGTAAAAGTTGTGCTTTCTTTTACCAGAGGAGAAGCACCAGAACTTAAATTGTCTTATTTCATACCAAAGGAAATTTCGTTGTGAAAATCATTATCAGGATGATTTTGAAGGATTAGCACTGTTTTTGAAAATAAATACCATAAAATTCTACCCTTCATAATTTTGTAAAACAGTGGCTATTAACATGTAATTATGCAATGATAAGTGACTTTTACAGAACAAAGGGAAAAATCATCTAGAGCAACATGAATTGACTCATTTCATATTTTGTTAATTCATTTCCCTTATTCATCAAACCAGTATGACAGCAAACATTTCATAATTGCATTAACTTTTATGCAAGCTTTAAATGACACCTTTAAAAAAACTTTCCCTAGATTTTAATTAATCTTGAATATTTAATACACTTTTGCATAACTTAAGTAACAGCTTATCTTTTATTTTTGCCTAAGGCTCCTGAATTTTAATTAACATGCAGCATATCTTCTAAGTATTTGGTGTTGCATTTAAAGAGCAATAATTTTGATCCATTCAAATGCACCATCATCAGATATGAATTAGTATAATAATTACATTGCAAAAGGAAAGAATAAAACTGAGAAAAGAAAGGAAGGTTTCTAAAATTCAAATTTAACTTCTGCGTAGTTGTTCTTTAAATTGCAAAATATGAGTTATAATATTCCTAAGTTCATTTGGTATAAATCAGAAATTCAGGTGATACAATAAAAAATCAAGGATGAATACAGAGTATAAAACTGGGTCCTATACAGATGTCCTAATACAAGCCTAAGGGGAAGCCAGCAGCACTTCCAGTCAGTCCCATAACTGGATTCAGTATGGCCACCTGAGCCGGGGCAGCAAAGCCATAGACTGGCCAGCAGCCTAGGACTAGAACCTCCTGATAAATGATAAGTTGAGCCAACAATTGTACTTTCTAGAATTTGAAGTAGGAAATATAAAAAACAACTGGCCAGTTAGCAATGGAAGCTAAGACAAAGTTCATGATAAAGGGAGCTATAAAGTCAAATACGGGCACTGTGAAATGAAAGTTGTATTGGTTTAGATGGGGTCAGTTTTAAGTAACAGAAGACCCAACTGAGTTTGCCTTCACATACTCAAACACAAAGAAATTTATTGGATCAAATAACTGAAAAGGGCAAGATTGGGTGTAGGCTTGATGTGGTAACTGAACAAAGTCACCAACATTCTCACTCATTTCTGCCTTTCCAATCTGGTTCTCTACTTTGTCTTCAGCCTAAGGCTGCCTTGCTCATAATTCCAGAAGGTTTCCAAGATTGCTGGCCTTGTTCATGTACCTTTCTGAGGCAGTCCCGATAGCCACGAGATACAAAATTGATTGCAACTGAGAACAGCTACTTTGAATGCAAACAGACAAGAGGCTGTTGAAAGGGAAGGGGTAGGAGTTGCCTGTAGGAAATCGATTACTGAGAAAGCAAGCAACATAAACCATCACAGAATCTATAAAAGTCCAAATATTCTAAACAGAGGAATCCAGTTGGTTTTGGATTAAAAAAAAAAAAATGGATGGGTGGATTACAGCTTAGATATGTTTAGATATGTTAGTAAAGAGTATTTGGACAAAGGTCCATTAACTTTGGCCTTTAAAACTTTCATAAATTATGAACTTTCGCTAGAACTGGTTTCAGCAGGAGCCACAAATATTAGGTAGGGTGACATGCAACTGGGCTTGTCCAGAGCAGGACCTGTATATGCTTGTCACACTTGTTTCACCCTCCAAAGGGGCCCAACTATTATATTCAACTATGTGTTCATTCTACTGCTATAGCACCTACTTTTTTTCTTTGTAACTTTTTTATTGTATAATATAACATATGTATACAAAGCAAAGAAATAAAAAAGCAATAGTTTTCAAAGCACTCTTCAACAAGCAGTTATAGGACAGATCCCAGAGTTTGTAAAAGGATACCACACCCTCATCTCAGATTTTTACTTCTAGCTGCTCCAGAACACTAGAGGTTACAAGTAATAAGTAATTTTTATCATCACAATTGACTCTTTTTTGTGAAAAATAAAATACATACAAAAAAGCAATAAATTTCAAAGCACAGCACTGCAATTAGTTGTAGAACAGATTTCAGATTTGGCATGAGCTACAATTCTACAATTTTAGATCTTTACTTCTAGCTGTTCTAAGATACTGGAGACTAAAAGAAATAGAAATATAACGATTCAGCAATCATACTTGTTTGTTAAACACTATATTCTCTATTTAACTCTACCATCACCTTTGATCTTTCTATCCCACTCTTTAGGAATATTTGGGCTATGCCCATTCTAACTTTTTCATGTTGGAAGGGGCTGTCAATAATAGGGGGTAGGGAGATGGAGCTAGTTGATGCTCTGGACTTATCTGGTCCAGGGACCCATTTGGAGGTTGTAGGTTTCTGGAAAGTTATTGTAGTGCATGGAACCTTTGTAGAATCTTATATATTGCCCTAGGTATTCTTCAGGATTGACTGGAATGGTTTTGATTGAGGTTTGGCAAGTTATGATTGGTAGCAACATCAACTGAAGTTTGTGTAAGAGCAACCTCTAGAGTAGTTTCTCGACTCTATTTGAACTCTCTCAGCCATTGATACCTTATTTGTTACACTTCTTGCCCCCCCATCCCCCCACTTTTGGTCAGGATGCCATTGTAGATCCCAAAGTACCAGGGCCAGACTCATCCCTGGGAGTTCCCTGGATGTCATGTCCTACATACGGGGGAGGACAATGGTTTCACTTACAGAGTTGGGCTTAGAGAGAGTGAGGCCACATCTGAGCAATAAAAGAGGTTCTCCAGAGGTGACTCTTAGGTATACCTATACGTAGGCTAAACTTCTCTTCTACATACATAAGCTTCACAAGAGTAAGCCTCAAGATCAAGGGTTAGGCCTATTGATTTGGGTGTCCCTATGTTTGACACAGTATTGGGGTTTCCCTGGTGACAAAGTTTAATAGTTCCATATTTTCTCTCCCATCCCTCAAGGGAATTTGTCAATACTTTTTGATTACCTGTTTAATATATTCTAGGATGTATCCAGGCATTACATTAACCCATTAACACTGGGATCCCTGTGTTTCGATTGTTTAAATGAGCTATTCAGATAGGTTGAGTTAGATTATGTGCTACAGAAAAGTTCCAGACAGAATAAACCTTTCTTCCTTTGGTCCCAAAGAGTAGATGAGGTTCTAAAATATAGACAATGTTTTCCTTACCTCTGTGTTCTGAATTACTTTAATCTCGACCTGATTGGCTTCATTCTTACTGATAAATACCAGGTTATAGATATATAAAACAGCTTCTCAAAATCCAGAAATAATAATTATCATTCTGGACTAAATGTGACTGCTATAAGAGCTTACAATCTAGGCCCCTGCTTTTTAAAGCATTTTTCTAATAGAGACCATACAATAATTGCTCTTTTGTTTCTGGATTATCTTGCCTCACCCAATGTCCCACAGGTTCATTCACAATGTTGCATGCCTCACAACTTTATTCTTTTTTGCAGCAGCACAATTTGATCATATGTATAAACCATCATTTGCCAAACTACTTTACAGTATCAGGGGAACCCCTGATACTGTGTAAAACATTAAAGACACCCAAATCTACTTCTTCAGCCACCTGCATTCATTAGGCATCACGTATAATGCCCAAGGTCCACAGTCCATCAACACTCTCTATTTTAGAAAATTTCATTATTCCCAAGAGAAAGATAACCAATAAACACACCCTCATCAAATAGGAAATCTAAACCTCCCCTTACTTCTTGTCCCTCCCCCTATTATATATTACTGCTGTTGCTGTGCTACTACCAATATTTACCTGTTAAACATAGTCCATAGTATGCAATAACAGTTTTCCCCCATACGTGGAACTTAAACACTCTTTGTACAAGAATCATACTTTGAAGTAGTTTATGCACCACCTTATTTATATTCGTAGTGTTAATCAGTGGGACACATAGGTCTATACAACCCCTTTCAATATTGTCCATCTTCAATGCGGTAATATTACTTATAGACCCACTATAGAACTTCCTTTGTTTCTATCTATTCCCTTACATTTGAGTTCAGCCTCATTAGCTAACTGTTCACCCATCTCTAGCTTCTATGTATCTTTAAGTCCCCTATATTCTGTATTATAAGCCTCTGATTTTACCCTTTTCATGGTCATAAAAGTAGAGTCATACAGTATCTATCCTTTTGTGTCTGGCTGATTACACTCAGCATTATATCCTCAAGGCTCACACATTTTGTCATGTGCTACAGGATGTCATTTCATCTTCCTGCTACATAATATTCCATTGTATGTATATACCACATTTTGTTAATCCACTCATCTGTTGATGGGCATTTTGATTGTTTCCATCTTTTGGCAATTGTGAATAATGCTGCTATGAACATCGGTGTGCAAATATCTGTTTGTGCTCTGCTTTCAGCTCTTCTGGGTACATACCAAGCAGTGTTATTGCTGGATCATAGGGCAACTTGACATTTAGTTTCCTAAGGAACCACCAAACTGTCTTCCATATCAGTTTTACCATTTATACATTCCCACCAGCAGTGCATAAGTGTTCCAATTTCTCCACATCCTCTCCAACATTTGTAGTTTCCTTTTTGTTTAATAGCAGCTATTCATCTAGATGTGAGGTGTTATCTCATTGTAATCTTGATTTCCATTTCCTTTATAACTAATGAAAATGAGCATTGCTTCATGTGCTTTTGAGCCATCTGCATTTGCTCTTCAGAAGATGCCTACCCATACCTTTAGCCCATTTTATAATTGGGTTGTTTGTTCTTTTGTTGTAGAGTTGTATTATTTCTTTATTATACAGGATATCAAACCTTTGTCCAATGTGTGATTTCCAAATATTTTCTCTCATTAAATTGGCTGCCTCTTCACCCTTTTTACAAATTCTTTTGAGGTGCAGAAGCATTTGATTTTTAGGGATTCCCATTTATCTATTTTTTTTTTTTTCTTTTGTTGCCTGTACTTTGGGTGCAAAGTTTAGGAAGCTACCTCCTATTACTAGGCCTTGAAGATGTTTCCCTACATTTTCTTCTAGAAGCTTTATGGTACTAGTTCTTATATTTAGCTGGTTGATAGAGTCTGAGTTAATTTTTGTATAGGGTGTAAGATAAGGGTCCTCTTTCATTTTTTTTTTTTTGACTATTGATATTCTCCTATGCCCATTTATTGATAAGGTTATTTTGTCCCAGTTCAGAGGATTTGGGGGCCTTGTAAAAAATGAGTTCACCATAGATTTGGTGGTTGATTTCTGCACCTTGATTAGATTCCACTGTTACTACTTCTATGTTTGTGCCAGTGCCATGCTGTTTTGACCACTGTGACTTTATAATAAGTTTTAAAGTCAGGAAATGTTAATTCTCCCACTTCATTCTTTTTTAGGATGCTTTTAGCTATTTGGGGTCACTTTCCATTACAGATGAATTTGGTAACTAGCTTTTCCAAGTCTTCAAAGTGGGTTGTGGGAATTTTGATTAGTATTGTGTTGAATTTGTAGATCAATTTGAGTAGACTTTACATCTTAACTATATTTAACCTCCCTATCCATGAGCAGGGAATGTCTTTCTACCTATTTGGATCTTCTTTGATTTCTTTTAGCAATGTTATGTAGTTTTCTGTGTACAAGTCCTTTACATCCTAAGTTCATTCCTAAGTACTTGATTCTTTTAGTTTCTAATTTGAATGGATATTTTTCCTTAACTGACTTCTCAGTTAGGTTATAGCTTGTGCACAGAAACATTACTAATTTTTTGTGCATTAATTTTATGTCCCACCACTCTGCTGAATTTGTTTATTTAGCTCAAATAACTTTGCTGTAGGTTTCTCAGGATTTTCCAAGTATAGTGTCATGCCATCTGCAAATAATGAGAATTTTACTTCCTCCTTTCCAATTTGGAGGTCTTTTATTTCTTTTTCCTGCCTTTTTGCTCTAACGAGAACATCTAGTACAATGTTGAATAATAGTGGTGACAGAGTACATCCTTCTCTAGTTCCTGATTTTAGAGAGAAAGCTTTCACTCTCTTTTCATTGAGTATGATGCTGGCTATCAGTTTTTCATACATGCCCTTTATCATGTTGAGGCAGTTACCTTTGATTCCTATCTTTTGAAGTGTTTTTATCAGAAAGGAATGTTGAATTTTTTCAAATGCTTTTTCAGCACCATTGAAATCATCATGTGATTTTTCCCTTTCGATTTGTTAATGTGCTGTATTATATTAATTGAATTCTTGTGTCGAACTATCCTCTTATTTCTGGTATAAACCTGACTTGGTCATGGTGTATAATTCTTTAAATGACACTTACTGGATTTGATTTGCTAGTATTTTGTTAAGAATTTTTGCATCTATATTCATTAGGGAGATTAGCCTGTAGTTTTCTTTTCTTATAGCATCTTTACCTGGTTTTGGAATTAAAATGATGCTAGCTTCATAAAATGAGTTAGGTAGCATTCCTTTTCTCTCAATTTTTGGAAAAGTTTGAGCAGGATTGGTATTAGCTCTTTTTGGAAAGTTTGATAAAATTCCCCTATGAAGCCATCTGACCCTGGGATTTTCTTTGTAGGAAGGTTTTTGATGACTGATTGAATCTCTTTACTCGTGATTGGTTTGTTGAGATCTTCTATTTCTTCCTGAGTTAGTGTAGCTTTATTGTGTGTTCCCAGGAATATGTCCATTTCATCTAAGTTGTCTAGTTTGTTGGAATATAGTTGTTCGTAGTATCCTCTTATGATTTCTTTTATTTCTTCAGGGTCTGTGATAACACACCCCTTCACATTTCTTATTTTGGTTATTTGCCTACTCTCTCTCTCTCTCTCTTTTTTTTTTTTTTTCTCTGTCAGCCTTGCTAGTGGCCCATGGATTTTACTGACTTTCTCAAAGAACCAACTTTTGGTTTTATTAATTCTTTCTATTGTTCTTTTGTTCTCCTATTCATTTAATTCCACTTTAATCTTTCTTATTTCTCTTCTATTTGCTTTGGGGTTAGTTTGCTGTTCTTTTTAAGTTCTTTCAGGTGAGAACTTAGGTTCTCGATTTTTGCTCTTTCCTATTTTTTTTTTCTTTCCTTTTTTTTTACATGGCCAGGCACGAGAATCGAACCCAGGTCTCCAGGGGGTCAGGCGAGAACTCTGTCACTGTGCAACTGTGACACCCCCCCCCCCCCGCCTTTTTCAATATAGGCATTTGGGCAATAAATTTCCCTCTCAGCCCAGCCTTCACGGCATCCCATAAGGTTTGATATGTTATATTCTCATTTTCATTAATCACCAGATTGCTACTGGTTTCTCTAGCAATTTCTTCTTTGACCCACTTGTTGCTTAAGAGTGTGTTATTTAATCTCCATGTATTTGTGAAAGTTCTCATTCTTTGTTGGTTATTGATACCCAGCTCCATTGTGATCAGAGAAAATGCTTTGAATAATTTCAATATTTTTAAATTTTTAAAGACCTGTTTTGTGCCCGTATGGTACCTACTTTTAAATTTCCATAATTTTTGTTTAATCATTCCTTGTGCAGCTTTCTAATAAGTTGTCTTTACTTGGGCTCATTTGAGTTGGTTTCTTAGTAGAGGTTTCATTCCTATCATAAGGAAATTTCAAGATTAAATGGGAGGCAGGGTAGTATCTCCCACTAAGATAGATGAGATGGTGGAACAAGGGTGACTAGTACTGGAGTCTAGAGTTAAGGGTCCTGTGAGAGATGTAAAAGCATAGTCAATTAGATGTGCCCAACTAAGACTGCATTTTGAGGAGTGGCAAAAAAAGGTTATTTGGGATGGCTGAAATGGAGCCTAGAATAGTCTATACAGGTGGGAGGTGATGGAACCTCGGCCTTGAATTGCCTTCTTTGGGTTTGCCTTCATTGATTCTATGGAAAAATAAGATATTCCTCTTAAATTCCCAGAGTTGTTTTTTTTTTGCTAGTGTATTTATAACCAAGAACTCTGCCTTGCAGTGAGAGTCAAATTAAGGCAAAGTTGCTGATAGAGAACCTAGGAATGAATCAGCCAATAAGTACTGAGAAACCATATAGCTAGACATTGTATTGTATTATATTGCTGACAACCTTTCTATACATAGACACAGACAGAGAGGACAGATGATACACTTGAGAAATGGGGGTACTTAAAGTTTTGAGAAAACACTAAATAGTTCATATGGTGTTCCAAGCACTGTGCCAGGCTCCTTCACATGATTTCATTTCAATCTCATCTGCTTTCACTTATTTTCACTGAAAAGGGTAAATAAAGAAAATAAGTTTCCCTGTTTTATAAGCTATGATTCTAAACAGTATTTTCAAAGGCCACATCACCCGCCTGCTTTCTTATCCTCTGTGCTACATTTTCCTCATACCTCGCCATCAAGATGAGGTGGCTAAGAGAATTTAGCTACACTCAAGATGTGAACCATGGCCCAGCAGCATCAGCATTGCTGTGGCATATGTAGCAAATGCAAAATCTCACTCCCTTCTCTAGACCCACTGAATAGAATTTATTTTAACAAGATCCCAAGTGATCCATATGCACATAAAAGTTTGAGAAGCACTGGACTAAAGCATTCATGTTCCAAAAATAATTTATTTGCACTCCTTACCCTCTTTCCTCATCACCCTATGTTCATCTGCTCATTATGAGATTGTTTTCCTCCTTTGTGCTCTTATCATCTTTTGCTTATGCTACTACTATATATTTAGTTTTTTGTTATACCAAAAATTCTACAAAAAAATGTATTTGTATTTTACCTATCAGGCACTGCTAGACACTAGGATCACAAGATCAAATCTTTTTTCCTATTATGAAATTTAACATCTAAAAGATGAGGCAGAGATGTAAGCACAGTCTTGAATGTATAAACAAATCAATGTATAATTATAAACAAGTTAAAAAAAGAAAAAAAAAAAAAAAACCTGACCTAGTCTCAGAGGCTCTGGAAAGTCTTCCCTAGACAAATTATCTTTTATCTAAAGAATAAGAAAGCAAGGGAGAGCTGAAGTGATAGGAATGGAGGGTTCCAGAGAACAGTGCATACCAGGACCCTATTGGAGTGCGTTCCAGGCATGAACCAAAGGCCAGGTTGGCTAAATGGTGTGGACGAGAATGTTGTGCAATGAAGTTAGAGAGAAAGCCAAGGATTAGACCAGAAGAGCTTTATAAATTAGCTTTAAGATCTAATTTTGGTATTTTTAGTAAGGACAATGAGAAGTTATTGGTTAACGTAAAATAGGGGAAGTTTACATGATCAGTATAAGAACTAGAATCTATACCTACTTCTGCTACCCTATTATAATATCCTTGCAGAAAGATGGTACTATATCTCGTTCAGTTTTTCTTTGGGGGGGAGGTACATGGTCCGGGAATTGAACCTGGGTCTTCCGCATGGTTCTACCACTGAACCACCTAATCTCTCCTCATTCACCTTTGAATATTCCAAAATGACTAGTACTTAAGCCTGAAGCTTGATAGATATATGTATTTTTGAATTGCTGGGGGTAAAATATAAAATATATTACCTGGAAAAATTATATAAATGTTGCATCTGGTATTTTTTTTCCAGAAATGTAAATTTTTATTTTGGGGGCTCTCAACTAGGCAGAGACAGTTATTTGTTCTCCCATTATCAATTTCTCTCTTCCTCTTTAGTAACAACCCCTGATTTTTAGTAGGGCTTTGCACCTAGAATAAGTTACCCTAGTTCCCAGTCTATCTTGCAACTCACTGTAATCATATGACTAATTCTGGCCAATGAGATGTAGGTGAAAGTGTTTATGGAACTTCCAGGAAGGCTTAATAAAAGAGAAGATGGGCCCTCCTATTTTCTTCATGAAACGCAAATTAAATGAATGGTATTCCAGCAACCATCTGTTTACTTTGAGAATCAAAGGCATGAGCTAAAGAAGTTGGAGCAGAACATTAGAGTCTGTGTGTCTGATTTCTTCTTGGATAGTCTATTTCAGATATCATACATATGCAATAATAAACCTCAGATCTGTGTATGAAACTAATTGAGTATCTACTCCTAGAAGCTGAAAGCAATTTCTAACTGATGTCCTATGGTTTACATCAGGGATTTTTGACTTATACAGTTTGTATGACTGACACATATTTTGGTGGGAAAAATTAATTTTTGAACTGAGACACTTCTTTGTGCTCAACTAAAATATCCTCTACTTAATGTAGCCCTCATTTTCCTCATTGAATACTTTTATTTTTAATGACTAGGGAATTAATATTCCAGGAGAAAACCTACACATCTGGCTTCTAAGTTTGTAAAGATATTCTCTGGAGCTAGTATTGCAAGTAGATTTAAGGCTTAAGAAAGCTTCTAACTAATTAAAAGGGACTGCAAATTTCAGAATTATGCAACTTTCAGAGACCATCTGGGAATCCCAATTGTCTCTAAAATAGAACAATTTTAGAGAACTTGTTGAGCCCTATCAGAAGTTGTATGGATCTTTTAAATAACCATGAATAAGACCAAAACAGAAGATGAAGTGTCCTTTCTAGCTATATATCACCCAGTTGGAACTAATAGAGGAAAATTCTAGACCAGCACTATTCAACAGAAATGTCATGCAAGTTGCAAATCATATGTCATTTTAAAATTTCTGGTAGACACATTTAAAAAAGTTAAAAGAAGGTAGATTTAATAATATATTTTTAATTAATCCGAAATGTAATTAATATACAAAATTATTAATCTTTTACATTTCTTTATTTGTTCTGAATGCTCACAATTTGGTGTGCATTTAACATTTACAGCACATTTCAATTAAAACTAGCTACTTTTCCAGTGTCCAATGGCCACATATGGCTGGTGGCTGTTGTGGTGAATAGTATAGCTTTTGGCATCACCTGTCTTCTTCTTTACTCCAGTAAAACATACCTACAGTTCTAACCCAGCTCTGTCCTGCGTATTTAACTTATTAATTATACTTTCAATCCATCTCTTCCTTTCCTATTTTAATATCATTTTACCTCTTTCCATTGCTCAATTGCTGCTCCTATTTTTCATCATTTTCTAAATCCACCCAAAAACCTACACTGATATATCTGTTACTAAACAATATTCTCATTAAAAGGTATTGTTCAGAGACTACTTAAGATAGCAATTAATCTTCCAGTAAAGTTTTTTCACACTGTCAAATCAGTTTCTCTTTCCTGCTTTCTGGACATCCACATCTAAAAATGAGCTCTTTGAGTTCCTCAGTAACTCCGATTTACCCCTTTCTGTCCATTTCTATTGCCACTGCAATCACTCAGGCTCTGACCACTTCTGCTCATAACTGTTCTTGCTGCCAGATCATCTGAGAACTTTTGTAATGCAAATTTTAACTTCCCTGCAAATCCTTCCATGACTCCTGATTGCCCAGAGGATAAATTACAATCTCTTTGCATTCAAGGATCTTTTCCAATCGGCTCTCCATAAATTTCTAACCTCCTATTTTCCTCCATTAGCTGCCAATCCCTTGAAGACTCCACCATAACTACTTGTTTCCTTGAGTTTCCTGGAAGCAGCCATGTCCTTTTGTATGTTTGTCCCTTCTACTTAGAATGTCCTTCCTGTCTGCCTTACGAAGTACTCCTTTGCGACATCTTCTCTGTCCTTACCCAGGCCCCAAGCAGAATTATAGTTGCAATCCTTGTACCCCAAATTTGGCATTTGTCAGTTTTTTTCAATAATTCTGTTTTTCAGATGTCTCTCTCTTTGGTTAGTAAGGCAGTAGGGTCCATAAGGTTACAGCTTGTTCAATAAGCCTAATGCTATCCTTGGCACTACACAGGTAATCACTAAATGATAATGGAATTAATAGACAAATGAATAAATGAATGACCTATCTTTCCAACTCTTCATGATTCCCCAGCACAAACTTTCTGCTCCAATTAAAATTGACATTTTAACATTTCAGAAACATGGCATGGTCATTTATGCCTCTCAGGCTTTTGCTCATGCTCTCAACTGGAATGTTCTTCCCCCTTTTCCATCATCATCTCAGGCTGCAGTTTCTCCAAAATTCAACCCTACTTCCTTTGTGAAGTGTCCACCAGCCACTGCAGTCTCGTAAAAACCATTATCGGTAAAGTGCACTTGACACATGCTTCTTAATATAATTTAAACATTTCTTATGAATGTTTCCTATTTTCATGGTTAAATTAGTACATTCCCTGTGAGGAGATCCTATTCTGCATCTTTTTGCTTTCCGATTTGTGTACCAGTGTTTTGATGGTTGCAGAGTTTAACAAATAACCCTTGAGTTAGGGATATATAACCATGCAAAAGGAACTTGCCTTTTTGTGTATAATGCTTTCCATTTAGCTTTGAAAGTGTCATTCTTTAAGATTTTAAAGGTTTTTCTTTCTTTTCGAGTATTCAAATGTCTGAAGTTTCAAGAAATGATAATTTGATGTCATGTCGATTTGTCTAAAAGGTGTCTTTACTGAAGCATGTACATGAAAGTAATCTCTACATTGATGAAAACTTTCTGGGACTATGCCAGAAAAAGCAAAGATCAATGAACACTGGAATAACAGTTCAACAGGCACCTCTTGTTGGAGGGAAATAAAGTTATTTCTACCAAGAAACATCGGTTATTTAGGGGGTTTACCTTGATCACAATTGTAGATAATGGCCTACTTAAATCAATCTGTTTTCTGATTAAGATATGGTATCCCCTTTCAGATATTTCTATTTGTTAAAACTTATTAAAGACTCACTTTTCAACAGAAGTCCAAACAAGCCTACCCATATTCCCCACTGCATTTCACTTTTGCTAATGTAAGCAGTATTTGGTAAGTAAAATGAAATTCAGACTCTAATAAGTACCTCAATGAATTCAGGCATTAGCAATTAAGGAGTACTTATATATAATATGACAGTGGGTGCACTGCAGAGCTTTACATGATGCTGTATCAAAACATAAGCTTCTTGCCCTCTTGAGACTAGTTTACGGTGACTATAGATTTAACAACAGCAAGGGGAAATACTTTAATTCAATTAATAAATACAGTAAAAATGATGATAACCCCCAAGTATTGACATTTTTTCCCCTGAGATGGAAATATTTGTGATGTACTTATTTTTCTCATGTTATAGATAATTTAAATATTCGAGTAAAATTTTCAAACAAAATGTCATTTTAAAACTGTTTAATAGATATCATTTTTTAATTTTTATCTCATTTCTATTTTAATGAAAGCAGGGACTACCCCTTATCCGATGAGACAGCAATGCATCTTATTAGTTTTTCCTTCCTTCCTTCTGCCCTTCCTCCCTCCCTCTTCTCTCCACCTCCTTTTTCTCCTTTCTTTTTATTATTTGGAATGTAGAGTCCTCAAATAAAGAAAAATATGGTACAAAGTGAGTTTCACTTTCTTTTTACTCAACTTAGAGAACAATAAAAGTTTTTCAATATTAATATTAATATCTTGGGTTTAATAAAGAAGTTAATTAGAGAAATGAGTCATTAAAAAGACAAATGCCTTAACCATCTTAACTTAAAGCACTCCATCATGTAAATTCAATTAATCACTCAATGGAGGGAATTGCTCTGGAGTCTTTGGTTTGGGCCACTGATTCCAATCTGGCAAGTCTTTCTGGTGAACTATTTCCATAATGGATCTCCCTCAATTTCCAGTTTCGGTCTCTTAAAGGGCAGCAAAAATTAAAGTCATTACTGAAGTATTGTGAATGAATAAATCTCAATTTTTATGAATCTCTGAAAATGTTTAATTTTCTTGCCCATCCTAATTTGATGGGTAGTGTGTTTGGGGCCACTCACCTTTCTAAAGACTTTTAATTTGGCATATAATGGAAACTGCTTTCTGTCTCTACTCATTTAAAAATGTACTTAGTCTATAATTAACCATGTTACAATATCAAGCAAGACTTGAATAAACATATTTGGGAATCAACAAATGACACTTACACAACAGGTAGGGAAGTGCGTGAGTGAAGATGGAAAATGGTAGCCAACTAGCTCCAACTTCTTTTTCATCAAGAGTGGGTAGCACTCCCTATATTTTCAAAGGGAATGATGAGTATCTATTAATCCATAAAGCTGGTTTAAGGAGAAGTCAGTTAAATGAGTTCCATCAAAATTTTGCAATGTATTCAGCTGACAAAATCAATTATGTTAAGAAAAAAAACTTCGTTAAGAAGATATTTAAATACATTTTTTAATTATTTGCATTTTCAGGTAATCAAATATCAAAAGTAAGAAATATTTAACAACTTTTTGTAATCTATCTAAAGTTGGTTTAACTACATGTATTTTATTTATCTTTTTTTCTTTCTGCTTATCGTCAAACCCATAACTGTTTTCTGACATTACTTTTATGCTCTAGGCCTTCCTTGGGATTTAAATGTCAAAGCACAGCTATATGCCATGCCAATAGCAAATACAGTTTTCTTTTGTCCTAATACATGCAATACATCTAAGAAGAATAGAACTGCTTTTAAATTTTTAAGTGATTAACTCAACTTTTTTCTTGGAAGAGTTATCTCTTCTGGCAATTCATTACTTAAAAAAAACAGTTTTTAATCACACTTATACTCTACTTGTACTTAAAGACAATATCACTTCAGAGAAGTAAATGATTTAAACATGAGTTCACCTGGGTATATGTGTGATTATTTTATGTCATTGAGTTGAGGGTTTTTTATTTTTTATTTTTTTTAGCTGAGGTTTTTTGTGTGTAAGATAGATCTCCAGGTTACCATGGCTTAAATGTTTGAAAGTAAAAAAGAAACCCCTTTCTATCTCAAAAAAAAAAAAAAGCAGAAAAACAAACAAAAAGAAAACAAGGAGCTTTGGCATAGGAATGAAACAATCAAAGGAGACTTTGAGGGCTAGTATAGAGGTCAAGAAGATTTATATATATCAATATGTATAATGATATACATAGATATATGTATATCAATAAATTTATATATATATCAATGCATCTCTTATTAGAAATAAACTAGATCTAGCATGAGAACACAGGGCTTTCTAGAATACCAGTAGTAGTCTGATTCAGCTCAAATCAAGTCAGATCATAGCCATTTGCAGAATAAATGAGCAGGATCCAAGATGGGGAATAAACAGAGGTAAGAAGAAGAGATGAAGCAAACATACGTAGATTAATGAATCACAGTATGAACTGCCATGCATGAATACTAGAGCTGGATTCCTATTTGTTTATTTTGAGCTGGTGATTATGCTTTAAGATGCTGAGCTAATTTTGTCCTCGTTCAATGGTTTGGAAGAGTATTTCCCAAAAGGAAAGTTATATTCATTCCTGGAAGATTCCTCTTTGGCCCCTATTCTCCAAGAATTAGTTCCTGCCAACCTCTTCTTTGCTTTATGAGATCATGCATGATGCTGTTAGTATTAAGCTGGTGTAAAGTTTTGTATAATGTGACATTTATCTGAGAAACTGTCACCTTTTTCCCTTATGCATAGTCACCATGAAAGTGAATGTAAGATACCTCCAGAAGCCTACAGTATGAGTAATGAAATGAGTTTGTAATGGTAAAAGAAAATGTATTCCAAGGTAAAAGAAGTTAAGTGCTAGAGCAGCTTGACACCATCCTAACTAATGACATTAATACTTCTAGAAAAATAACAGAAAGGGGTGGTCAGCTTGGAAATGTATGAAAAAGGAGAAGTCAGACCCAGAAGGGGGCAATTTACAGCAAACAGAACTCAGGTGAAAGAGAAAGAAAAACTGGCATAGGTATTATCTCTACAGAGATATCCATGTTTGTTGAGACAGGTCTTCCATTTCCTATATTGTGGTTGTCCATCTAGTGGGGTCCATGACATGCTACTGGGACTGGGGGCTGGGAGAATTCCCCTCTGGCCTAGAACAAACAAATTAATAGACAGGTGGATTCAATTTTGGCTAGGTAGTCTAAACCCAGGGTGATTTTGGTTAGCAGAGCTACATCTTTGAGAGCAAGATGGAGGCCCCAAAGTGTTAAGATGTGAGTATAGGGTCTAATTAGAGACCGTCTAATGAATATCTCAGTAGTAAAGTCTCAGGAGATACTACTGTTCACTACTCTATGTGCTGTTTACTAAGTAATTGTTGATTGAATGGATCCCAACAGATTTAGAAAACCTATGGCAGTGATGGCTTGTGCCCTGCTTTCTGCTTTTGAGAATCTGAGTTGTAGAGGGCCCATGCCAGACTGAGATGGCTGCTATGGAGTAGATATGGAGGTATGATGTGCCTAGGCTCAGAAGAGCCTGAGATACCAATCCTTCCTCCTCCATCCCACATCCAAATGTCATACCATAATTGATCTCAGTTTGTATGTAGTTTGCAAGAGATTTAGTAATCACCACATATCCTTAGGTATATAAATGTGTTTTCATGGCAGGTAGACAAAAAAAAGAGGTTAGGAGATGAGGGGCATAGAAGGCACAGGTCTAAAGTGACCAACTGTCCTGGTCTTCCCAGAACTGAGAAGCTTCACCAGACATGGAATTTTCATTGCTAAAACCAGAACAGTTTCAGACAAGCCAGGATGGATCATTACTTTACATGGATCCTAGAACCTGAGGCCAACAGTAGACAATATATATCCTAAAGTCAGGTAGGTACAGTACCCAGAGCAGTGGAAGCTTAGGGACAGAAACTGACCTTGAGTAAGAGCAGGTGAGATACCTCAGGGGTGATACAAAGGACCTTGGTGGAGCTTATGGAGCAGGCCTCACTCCTCTAATGCATGACGTTGCATAAGCAAGCCCCAACCCACGTGCCCTGTTGGAGCAAGGAGGACCTGGGAAATGAGACAATGGCCCAAAAAAGAAAGTTTGAATTTTGCCTGAGTTTAAAACCTGTGCTGACTGGATAGAACAAAGGGTAATCTAAGCATATGAATTCTTTTTTTTTTTTTACCTGCTTCCAACTGGAAATAGGGTGTTATGAGTAAATGAAAATCAATTATAGAAAGTACAGAACAATATTTGTTTTCTTCATCTAAGTTAGGACTATAAATTTTAATCCTGCCTTACAGCAACTCATGACCTGTTTCTGAGCTGATTCCATTAATCTGCGTATTTGTTGTCTATTTTTCCAACAGTGTCAGCTTAGTTTAGAGATATCTCTCATGTTATTGACCCAACCTTCATGTAAATGCTTTATTAAAAATCATATACTTACTGATTGCTTTCAGAAATAGAAAAACAAATTGGGTAAATGTTCTTGAAAAGAAAGAAAGTTATATATATATATAAACTGGTTCTGTGTTTATGTACTTCCATCCAAAAATATGATGAAGACTTAATTACTAACTCAGAAATAGGATCCAATCTAGTCGTAATTTCTTAAGGGTAATTTCCTAGGCTGTGGTTAAGCCAAGGAATTTATTCATCCCTTTACACTCTCTGTGCTATTTAGAATGTTTACTTGCTCAGTTTTTTAAATGTATTTACAAGGGACGCAGACAAGAAAAAGCAAATAAAATTCTAATTTTAATGAGCTACTTTTATTAGTTTTTAGCATCCTATTAAAAATATGGTATTAACTCTAACAATACAAATTTTCCTTGGCCTCTGAGCAGCTATTTAATCTCCAAATTCCAATCTTTAGGGAAATTTCAACTAATTCATACCTCCCACTAGCATGCCACATAATATATCCTAAAATAATGTATCATCTTTTCTTCAAAGCAATTATTTTGCTTGGGAATTTGTTCCTCTATGTTCTAGTAAGAAGATGGTACTGGTTAATTTTAGAAGTGAAGAATAGAGAAATGACAGATGATTTTAGCTCCACAAAAAAATAAAACTTGACTTACAATGACTTGAATAAACAAGGATTGATTTTTCTTATGTAAAAAGGATTGAATAAAAAAAAAAAAGGATTGAAGGTACGTGCTGACTTTGATTCACTGAATCTATGATTTTCTTGGCCATATACCTCTCCAGGCATTTTGTCTGCCTGTGGTCCCTGGTCTTCTATTCAGGTTTGAAAGAGTTAATACAGAGCTGGAAACTTCAGCTGCAAACCTTTTGGGTCAAAAACTTCCACTAAAGCCCCCAAACCTCCCCAAACCATTGAAACCTCCCCGAACCATAAAAGTCTGTAAAATCATGGATGTGGAAGCAAACTCTTAGTTAATAACAGCAAACCAGGGGTTGTAGAGGTTGTTAAACATCTGCTCAAAGACAAATTTTGGATATTGGGCTGGCCACAGGCATCTATAGTTATCTCTTCCTGAAACAACGCTAACCCTGTAATCACCTGGTTAATACAAATCCTCATGTTCAAAGGTCACTATGAGAACCAGCACAAAGAAAATACCTGGTGTTCAAAGGTTACTGTGGAAAAGTGCCACAAGACTTTCTTTAAAGCTAGCAAAACTCAACCCACTTAATGTGTGTCCTTCCCTTGGGCACGTCCGTGTTCACCTCTTTAATGTGTATTCTCTTTCCTTCTCTTTAATGAACTTTACTACTTATTCCTACTGGTCCTCTCCTCTCTAAATTCTTTTAATGTCAGGACTAACGAACCTGGATTGGGACTCAGCTGGTACCGCTGCCAGCAGGACACCAGTTACAATGGGTTAGAGAGTTAGAATGAAACAGAAACAACAAGATGCAAAACAGACTTCATTCACAACTCACAAGGTAGACAAATTATACTAAACCAAACCATGATCACAGACTACTTAAGTCCAAAACATTTTATATAGCACCAGTTTCTTCAGACTCACACATCCTAGATAAAACCACAGACAAATAAATCTATCCATAAGTTGGCACAAATTAATGAATTCTAGACCACTGTATGT
Source organism: Tamandua tetradactyla (assembly GCF_023851605.1). Lineage (NCBI taxonomy): Eukaryota > Metazoa > Chordata > Mammalia > Pilosa > Myrmecophagidae > Tamandua > Tamandua tetradactyla. Next base: position 191,513,237 of record NC_135327.1, on the reverse strand, counting down.
TGCAGCAATTCTCCTAGCTTACAAATTCTGACCATTCCTTGCCAAGAACATCTTATGACTCATTCCAGCCTCACAAACGCATCCTTGATTCCCTCCTTTTGAGATGCTCCATGGTTTTCTCCTCATGCGTGTTCTCCCTTGTAGCAGGAAGCAAACAAACCTAACTTTTTAGCTAGAGGCATGTTTCTGGAGGTTTGGAGCACTTAAATTTTTATACCTGGAAGGAGATTAGAGAGAGGATGGTTGAGAATTAGAGAGAAAAGTAATCTAAAGATTTTTGCCACAAGAAGTCAGCTGTACTTCACAAGAAGCAGATAAAAGATGGGAGAGGCAAAGAGTTTATCTGCTGGATATTTTGCATTTTTTTCTTGATAATGTGTCATCAACATCTCCTCTAAAGAGTGGAATTCCATTGTGGAAGAGGCTTCCTATCCTCTTTTCACCTCCTCTTCTTCCAGATTACTTCATGAAATGCAGCTGAAGATTTGAAATACCCCAACCAGGTAACAGTAGGGATTTTCTTACACAAAGTCTCATCATATAAGCTGCATGTATATGCTTATTACATTTATATATCCAACTGCCTTTTGACAATTCCACTTAGAGAGTCAAAAGACATTTCAGCTCATGTCCAAAACCAAATTTTTTTTTCCCTCAACCATGTGACAAGTCATCTCTACCATCAGCCTTCCCCATCTGAGGAGATGGTAACTTCTTCCTTCCGGAGGCTCTGAACAAATATTTTGGATTTATCCTTTCTTTCTCTCATAGCCCACCTTTTAAATATATTCAGAATTGGACTGTGTCTTACTACATCCTGTTTTACCACCTTGGTCCAGGCCACCAGAATCTCTTCCCAGGATCACTTTAATATCCTCCTAAGTAGGTTCGCTGCTCCTACCCTTCTTACCATATCCACTATCATCCTTTTGAAATGTAAACTGGGTCACATCATTGTTCTGTCCAGACACCTGCCACGGCTCCCTAATTCCCTCAGAGTTAAAATCAAATCCTCACAGGAACCTACAAGGCCTCCATAAATGCTCGGCCTCCTTTCCTACTACTCAAATCTTCTCCTGTATATTACGTTTCCAGAGCTGCCATTCTAAATTAACACTACTGGGGTGGCTTAAAACAATAGGAATTTATTCTCTTACAGTGCCAGAAGCAAGAAGTCTGAAATCCAGGTGCCAGCAGGGTTAGTTTCTTCTGGAGGCTGTGAGGGAGGAACCATTCCATACTCTTCTCCTAGCTCCTGGAAGTGGCCTACAGTCTCTAGTGTTCCTTAACTTGTAGCTACATCCCTCCATCTCTCTCTCGGTTTTCGGATGGCCTTCTTCCATCTGTGTGCGTCGGCCTCCAAATCTCCCTCTCCTTATTAGGACACCAGTCACTGACTTGAGGGTCCACCTAATCCAGTATGATCTCATCTTAACTTGGTTACATCTACAAAGACCCTATTTCCAAATAAGGTCAACTTCAACTTATCTTTTTGGAAACACAAATCAAACCACAACAGCCTTGCAAGCTAGCTACCTTGGCCTCCTTGCTGTTTTCCTTGATCATGTTAGGCGGACTTTTTGCAAGGTTCTTCCCTCTGCCTGGAATTCTCTTTCTTCAAATATCCGCATGGAAAATTCTGTTATTTCCTTCAGGTCTTACTATGATAACATCTTCTCAATGAGGTTCACCCTGACCAGCCTATTTCAACTACAACCCAATATCACAACCTCCCGGCATGCCTGTCCTCTTTAATTTGCTCTATTTGTTTTCAAAATTCTTATTCCTTCTAAATGACTGTATTATTTATTCATTTATTATATTCGTGGTTTATCATCCATCTCCCCTCACCTCTCCCAAGAATGTGAGCTTCACAATCATAACTATCTTTGTCTATTTTGTTCAATGATTTTTCCATGTGTCTAGAACTTAAAGCACTTAGCACCTGGCATGTACTCAGTAAATACTTATTGAATGAATAATTCCTTAACCCGACATGGTTGCTCTTACCTTGATTCAATACTTCGTTCATAAAACAAACAAGCCACATGAAAATCCATTATGCATAATGAAAAAGTAAGTTCAAAACATAAGGTCTTGTGGTATGATACACAGCAAAATTCCTTTAGCATATCTTCCCCAGCTATTTCCCTAAGCCTACTCAACAAATCATTGCAGCTGCCTCTAATAACTCTAAATGTTATAAAAACTAGGTCTGTGGTAGCTGTTATGTTTTAACCCTATGATCTCACTTACCCTTTTTTTTTTTAAATTGCTCATAAATACATCAAGTTGGAATTTAAAAGGGAAACGTAAAAAGCTGGTATAGGCTTAGTTAGAGTGATAGAGATAGAGCAATTGCAAAACATGTTAGTGGGGGGAAATCAAACCAAAGATGCTCTAGAGATGTATTTAAAGGTTATCTGCATGGGTCACAATAACAAGAGACTGGGTTTAAACCATTGGTATTTTCACCTGAAAGACAGACTAAGGGGTGATAACTCAACAACCTCCCTAATCAGTTTAATGAGGTAAATGCGGCCCTGTATCATATATTCAAAATTGCAACAATTCACCATTGAAGATTTTGAGATAGAAATATTCATGTGAATGAAGGAATTTGGTAATTTATATATTGGTAATTAATGTACAGAAGTCACTGCCCTCAGAGCGTGGTATGAGTAGAAAATCTATTCCATAATGGATTTAGGGCATTTGTGGTGGGGAGTCAAAGATTGCACCTTCACAATAACTAATCTTCTCTATTTTCATCTGGGAGTGTGACAGAGATCTGTTTCTTGTTCTGTCAGTCACAGGACACTTGGTAACACCGCAATGTAACCGACCCATTTAGGTGAAAAACATTTGTCTTCTTGTACCTACCAACAATTAAAATTTGCATTCCCTATTCCAGATCTTTCTTCAAGTTGTTTTCACCAAGAGTGTCAATCAACTTCCATTTCTTTCACTTATGAAAATCTCTCGGGGCAATTTAACCCCTGCTGTCTTCTTTAGAGTAAAATATTAGAATCTCAATATGTCACCTGCACTTCCTCAGTAGCAAACAATTTGAATGTAATGTCCAGGAAACATCAAGTTTGAAGTGAAACAGCCATATCACCATAAAATTCAGCCTCCTTATAAGAACCGAATGAATTAACTTGTTGACAAATTATTTTATCACTGACATGGAAAACAGACTAAGTGCTAAAATAGTTCAATATATTGTATAATTATCATTAAGAAGGAAAATCTTTCATATAGAAAACAATTATTAAAATAATTATTAAATATGTAAACATTTAATATCAGAGCAAATTATCTTAATGCATGAAACTCTCAGCTTTTCTGATTACTGCTACCATTTGCTTTAGACAGAAGTAATAATTAATACATTATTAACAGTTTAAAAATTAGGGATATATTTCTATTAAAATTGTTGACTATTGTGTTTAAAAATAAACTGTTTAGGCTATCAAGATTACTATTTGTGATTGTGTATATAAACCATATGCTGTATCATCAAGTCTTACTATAAACATATTAAGGGTTAAAAGTGTTATGTTCTTAACCACCATAAACTGCAATTTACCATTTTCATGAACACCATCTTATTAAGATCATATGGAAGCAAATTTACTTCGTTACAGATTATCTGTAAGAATCAATATTTATCCTTGAATGACTTCCCCGAGGATTTTCTTTTACATGAAATAAGGTTGTTATAGATTTAAGTTCCACACTGTGTTGGAGAAAGCTGAGGCAGGAGTGAAAATCTTATTTCAAAATTAATAAATGCATTAAAGAAATTTCACCTTTCAAAATACAAAATTGATAAAATTATTTTTCAGAATAAGATGGACATTCCACAAAAGATTTAAAAGTAGCTCAGAAAACCATCTAAATTCATTAGGTTAACTACAACTCACAGTTAGATATAGTTTGTTTATGGACAAAACATCTGAAAATGAAATTTTTACATATTGGAAAGGAAGACACTTTTTAGATATATGGTAAGATAGTATGCTACGATGTAATCTTTCATATAAAAGTTGTGTCTGGCTACTGTGTCAGAAGTCAATCACATAAAGGTTTTATAGAGATTTACTCCAGGGCAGGCCACAGTGGCTCAGTGGCAGAATTCTCGCCTGCCATGCCGGAAACCCGGGTTCGATTTCCGGTGCCTGCCCGTGTTAAAAAAGAAAAAAAATCTACTCACCAAATTTGCACCAACTAATAAAGATTAGCTTTTGCATTATTTCAGTATGTATATTTTAAAAGCAGACTCGATTATTCTAAATATTCTGCTTCAAACAATCCCTATACTTCTCACTAACATGTTTTAATGATTATTTTCCTCAGGAGGGAGATTTGGGGGAGATATTATGCAGAAGCTGAGGTATGACCAAGAAAGAGACAGAAGGGCCACTTTTACTTAGAAAAAGGACTTAGGCATAGAAAGCAAACCTAAAAATAAACTGTCAGAGTTCCTCTATAACTCAGCTGTTGCTTAAATTTACACTCACTGGTGGAGGTTGATGGACTAATTGCTGATACTGCAAAGTGTTCTATCATATATATCCATGTTCTGATATAAATGCCACTGTTGATATCACAAATATAGTAGAAGAGGCATAGCAAATGTCTCCTCCTTCCTTTCCCCTTTTAGAATGTGTTTTTTTTGGGGGGTTGTTTTGCTTGTCCCACAACAGCAAAAAAATCAATTTGAAAAAATTAGAAAATTGAGGGGATATAAAAAACATTTTACCTGTCTATGATGGCACACATGTCAATGCTGACATTAGCAAAACTTCCTGGCTTCCTTTGCGCCACCTCATATAAATTTACAAGTTGATCATCCACTTGAATGAGTTGCATGCAACCTTGGAATGAAGGTTGAAGGACAGTGTGACCTGAGTTATTCATCTGGTTCAGGAAACCTGTGAAACAGAAGAAACGGGAATATTAAATCCTGTGCACCGCATGTTGTACATCTGTTCACAATTAAATTTCTGTGGGCATTTTCACTGACCATAGCTATTGCCTCAAACTATTGTATTTTACTGATCCTTACTGATGTCATATTTAATTTAGAAGAATGAAGATTTTGGATAAAGCCAGGCTATTACTTCAGGGGACGAAGTCAGAGGTGAATCTGTGTGAAATTTGTCTCTGAAATCTACTAGCTTCCTATTTTCTCTTTTCATACCTTTCTTACTTGGTCATATCTTTCTGGGCATTTGCTACCTAAGCTTCACTGCTATGCTTCCTCACCTGAGCCTGTGCTCAAGATGCAGGAGTCAAAACTAAAACTTTCCCAACTACCCAACCACCTTTATCTCAGGCTTTCAAAATTTATTTCTATTTTCTTAATTCCCTAGAGACCCGTCATTTATATATCAAGATGCTAAACTTATTATCATCAATTAAAGTAGATTTTTTAGGCATTGATATCTAACTCATTCCAAAGAGATATTTGCATTGAAATTTATAAAATTCCAAGAAACATTACAAAGAGATAAATTAGACATAAAGGTCAACCACCCTACATTGAATATCCAACATATAGTACCTTATATGGTATAGGGCACATAAATGATAACAGATAAAACTGAAATTAGAAGAGAGTTAATAGCAATGAAAAAAGAAAGAGTAACTACTGCTGGTTTTATTAGAGAATAGAATATACATGCACCGAGTTTGAAATTAGATATTAAGTTTTACTGATAACTTTAAAATAGCACCACCAAATCAATTTTACTATATGTTTTCAAAAGAAAAATGCATAATTGTTATTATGGGGAGAAAATTTGTAGGGCATAAAGGTCTGATACTTCTTTAGCTTCCCCAGCTTTTCTTTTCATATTGTTCCCCCCACCAAATTTACCTAACAGGGCAAATTTAAAATGTATGAATTTGCTAACAAATCTGAAGGTATTCACAAAGTCACTTTAAATCTAATATTGTAGTTGTAGGAAAAAATAATTATATGGAATGGGTTGAGACCAATTAGCCAGAAAATGGATTAAAGTGAACTTTCCTTAAAAAATAGAAATTGACTATTACTCTGATTTTTTTTTTTGTTTTGTTTTTGTATAGTCAGACAGCGGAAATTGAACCCAGGTCTCTGGCATGGCAGGCGAGAACTCTGCCTTCTGAGCCATAGTGGCCCACTCTACCCTGGTTTTTTTATGTCCTATTCTGTGAGACTAGTAAGAGTGGCTGAGTGCAGTAGAAACCACCTTTCTTCCTCATTAGTGGATTTATAATATTTAAAGTCCAAAAAATATCCTTCAAATCCCCTTTAAGAGTTCCTCCCAGAGGTGTATTTTATTTTTCCCATCAACACAGTACTATGTAAAAGTAGAGTTGTACTTAAGTTCTTGACTTAAAACTATCAATATAAAGCTCTATCTCAATATCAATATACAGTTATATATATATATATATATATATATATATATGCGTGAATCTCTATATTTTTCCTAAGCCACTTAAAAAATTCATTAACTTAGTCCCAACATAAAAGTACTGATCTTAGATAAATGGTCTGTTTAGATTAGTTGTACGCATTCTTATGATTTTCAGTCTGTTTAATCAAGATAAAATCAAATTGAGTTTAATTTCCAAAATTAGTGGAGAGTAAACTCTGTTGTAGCTTTATTGACTTCTCTTCCCAAGGCAATCATTCAGTTCTTTTTTTTTTTAATTCTTGGGAGTCTCTAAATCTCCACAATAACACTGAAAGTTTCCAAAATGAGTAGATTTACTTGTGAGAACAAGACCTTCACAGATGCAAAGCAGTCACACAAGCACAGTCACTATGGATTGGGTGTCATTAAGTTTGTAAAACAAGACTTTTTCAGTCATTCATGAACAAAGTTCTTCTTGGTCCTGATCAATTTTAGATTTTGAAATGACAAATTCCTTTTTTTTTTTTTTGTAGATGGGACACATTCAAGGACAGAATAATAAAAGACATTAGGAGTTTTGATTTGGTATCTTGGATCAGTTGTTCTGAAGAAGTCAGCCAGCCATGCCATGACAACCTGCAACTAGCTCCGTGGACAGGTCCCCATGTGGAGAGGAACTCAGGTGTGACAACAAGAGCCTGCAGTTAACTTCCTGCCATGCGAGAAAGTAGAACCTCCAGACTCTTGAAAGCAGAGTCTCCAGACCTAGTGAATCAGATGGCAGCAGGCCCAGGAAATATCTAATTGCAACCTTACCAGAAACTTCAAGTCAAAATTGTCCAGCCTAGCTGCTCCTGAATTCTCCATCCATGGGAACAATGAGAGATAATGAATTGTTACTGTGTTGGGTCATAAAGTCTTGTGGTAATTTGTTATGCAGAATTAGATAACTGGTACAGATAATAACTAACAAATCCTGCCATTACGTTGCCAAAAATGTTTAACCAATAATATCGCTTTTACTCAGGTCTATGAAACAAAGTGACTGGTAGAACATTGACTATTCCCTTAAATTAGCAATGGGTTGAAAGGGTTGGATCTGTGATACTGAAATTCCTGGTACTCTAACTCCCTGTGGTGGCAGGCCTTCATTCCTCTCTATATGGGGGCCCTTCCATAGGGTATTTGTGGGTCCTCAAAACTTAGCTGGCTTCTTCAGTTGAAACATCAAGTTGAAACATCAAGTTGAAACATCAAGTCTCTTGTTAACCCAGTCTTAGCTGTCACACATATATTGCCACCTATTATACAATACTAGTGTGTTATTGCTGAAAATACTTTCAGCGCTAACCCAAAACTCAAGATTCAACCTACTTAGTAGATTAATAGTGGGACTGTTTGGAGACATAAATTTGCAGCTGTCATTTTAAGAATCAGAACTGAAGAGATACAAAATGGAAAGAAAATGAAATAATTAAATATTGCCAAGTTGAAAGAAAGGTGATATAGAGCAAAAAGGTAAAACTTTTGTATGTTTTGATTTAGAGTCTTAGATTTATACCTCTGAATTTAGAATTAAAAAGAAACTATTGCAACATTTATACATGGGGAGGGTTAAACGGAGTTCTATAATCAGGCAATATGTCATCGCACCCCCCGATGAAACATTATCTCATCAGTCTCAAAAGCATCCCACTATCAGTAAAGTGGGAAACCTTCTCTCTTTACAGGGTCATAGTAATTATGTGGCATGTTTGTAATTTCTGTTTCAAGACCTATTATATAAAAACTTCATATCTGATTTGGAGTCCACTCAGTATTTTATTATTCTTGCTGTCAAAGAAAACATATGCATTTCCAAGGTTTTAAAATTTTAATTCAGAAATAAATCAGCAAAAACTACACTACTTGTTTGGATATTAAGATGCCAGTCTAGTTTGTTGTAAGTGTAATGATTATCAGATGGGAAAAGCAAACAGTAAACAATATAGCTGAAAAGTTTACATGTCTAAAATTACTCACATACAGCATTTCTCTCTGTTTAGTTATTTTAAAGCAGGGTTTGGGGAGGTCAGAGCAATTCAGGTAAAATGCTCTAAGAATGATTAAAACCATGTAGGGTCTTCTTTCCAATTACAATCTTGAAATATTAGACATAGTGTGTATTTTACGCAACTGTTTTCCCCAGTTTGTTGTGCCTGTGGCTGTGAGGATACATCCACAGCCCAGCAGTGGTGCAGTTTTATAAAGGAATCGAAAAATACCCTTTTCTCCTATTTTTGGTTCTTACTAAACAAACTCTTATGTAGGAAAGGGAAGATTCTGCTTCAAAGAATTTAGATTAATATTCATAATGGCAGTTAAAATTTTCATGTCACTAGAAATGCAGATTAGTATCATTTCTGAAATAAATGCAAAATTATCCATGCTTTCCTGTGGATATCAACTCTACTGCTCTTTACCCTCCTAATACATGAGGATAATTAGATAACTAATACAGATAATAACTAACAAATCCTGCCATTACTTTGTCAAAAATGTTTAACCAATAATATCACTTTTACTCAAGTCTACAAAACAAAGTGACTGGTAGAATGTTGACTATTCCCTTAAATTAGCAATGGGTTGAAAGGGTTGGATCTGTGATACTGAAATTCCTGGTGCTCTTACCCCCTGTGGTGGCAGGCCTTCACTCCTCTCTATATAGGGGCCCCTCCATAGGGTATTTGTGGGTCCTCAAGACTTAGCTGGCTTCTTCAGAGCAAGTGATTCAAGAGATCAAGTTGAAACATCAAGTCTCTTGTTAACCCAGTCTTAGCTGTCACACATATATTGCTACCTATTATACAATACTAGTGTGTTATTGCTGAAAATACTTTCAGTGCTACCCCAAAACTCAAGATTATATAAGCTACTTAGTAGATTAATAGTGGGAAGCTTTGGAGACATAAATTTGCATACAACGTATGGCCTGAAGAGCTTTCCAAAGAGCTCCCATCTTCTCCCTCTCTCTCTCTCCACACACATCTTTTTCTTAAACGTTTATGTACTCTTCCATTCTTTCTTCCTGAATAATTCAGTCAAAAAGCCACGGAGCAGGGGAAGGAAGACAGCAGGGACCCAAGAAGTATGCTGGAATGGGACAGGAAGGGAGTCCAGTGGTAGCTCGAGTTTGTTCACTGAATACAGCCAAGCATGATATCTGCCCAGTATGCTTGGGAGATAGACAATAATATAGAATGATTGAGCAAATAAATAAATATCCTGAGGATAACGGTAGCCAGGTTCTCACTGATGGGGAAAATAGTAAAGCTAGAATGAACCCCATGTGTTTGGATTTGAATTAAATCTCTCAGTGTGATGACTTGTTTTCAATACATAGAGATAGATAAAGAAATAAAGATGGAATTGTGCCTATGCTTAATATTCAAATGGTTCCTGCCATCCATTAAAGATGGTACAGGTGAAGGGATAGTCCAGAAAGAATAAGTATTATACCCAAAACCCAGATCTTTGTTTCTAAATACAACTCTCCACTGAACAGAGTCTGGATTTTGTAAGAAATGACTGATTCCAGGGCAAGTTCACCAAAGCATATGAGTTGGATATCTTGTTTGCACTAGAAAATAACATGTGCTCAATAAACAATGGTGTCTCATCAAAATGATGCAAGAGTCAGGTTAAAGTACATTCTGCAGCCCAAATCTGGGACAAATTAAGTATAAAATACTTAATTTGAGTATACTTTGAGTAGCAAGAAGATTTTTGAATATCAAAGGAAAGAAGACAGAATGAAGGAACGAATGAATGAATGAATGAAAGAGAGGAAGAAAGAAAGCTACAGATCATAACTCATGAAACAGAAATCCATGCATCCATGTAGATTAAAATTAGTATGTGAATAAATAGATGGGGAGAGGAGAATTGCTAACTAATAAAAGTAAAATAGAATGCTGGAAGAAGAAAATCACCATTTAGCAGCCATTACTAATTAATTTAGACAAGAAATATTAATTGGTGCTCAAACTATTGTATGAAAGTTGAATGAGGAACTGGATCTCTACATATTAGTATCTCCCTAACAAATGTTTAGTAATTTCAAAGAGGAAAAATAATCATTTTACAGTAGAGAAACCTGATAGACACCTTTTTAATCAAATGATCAAGGCTATCACACTCGTAATGGCACTAATTGACATTGCGAGACACCTATTAAGATGCAGTGGTGAGAATATAATATTGTCTTCTGGTACTCCCACCAAAATTACATAACCTGTCTCTACTCATGAGGAAATAGTAGACAAAACCAAATTAAGGGAGTATCTACAAATTGTTGACTTGGAATCTTCAGTAATATTAAGGTTGTGAAAGTCAAGAAAAAATGACTGAGGATCTGCCCTTTATCAGCTGAGCCTAAAGAAACAGGGCAACCGAACACAGCATTTGGCCCTTTTGCTATAAAGGATATTACTGGACAATTGACAAAACTTCAGCCTCTGGGTGAAGTTTATAGAGGTGGCCTTTGTACTATTCTTTCAAATTTTCTGTCTTTTGAACTGTTACAAAATAAAAAAGTATTTTAAAAAGTTACATTCTTTCTGGCCTGAAATAATGCTTTATGCTAAAAAATGTTGCCATTCAAGAACCCTCCTTTGGATTACTCTTTTCCCAATAAAATGGAATTTATGCTGTTTCCATTTCCTCATCTTCCGCTTATCCTCTATTCCACCTTACTCTGCATTCAGTGCTTACAGATTGTCAACGAAATTGCTCTTGCGATTTTGGGTCACTAAAGAACACCTTTCAGCATTTTTCTTAAGTCGATCTCACAGCCTCATTTGACACCTGATTCTCACATAGCTCCTATATATTCTATATTATAAAAAAGGATGACTTTTGTGGCCTTAAAAGGTTCTGAATTACTTTACTACTGCTTACTGATCTAACTTCATTCCTACTCTTCTGAGCCAGATTTAGACTGATAGATATCTTGACCCTTAAAAATATTAAGATGCATATAACCACTCAGATCCTCCTCCCCCCCTGCACCTCCCCAAAACAAAAAAAAAATCAAAACATTAAGTCACTACACAAGTGCAAGGAAATTTTATAAAAGTTTGATTCTTTCCACAGTATTTCCTTGATGCTTAAGAAAATATATTAAATCTGCAGATAGTTCTATTTTCTTGTGTCTACTTTGCTAGGTGCTTAAGATGTCTATCCTCGCTCAAACATTTCAGCCACACTCATCCTTTCTCTGCCTCAGGAAAACCAACCCTGTCCTGCCTGGAATTCTCTTCTTCTTGCTCTTTTCATGGATGACTTATTCTTATGATTCAAGTCAGCTCACATGTCACCTCCGAATAGGGGCCTTCCCAGTTCATTCTAATTAAAATTGTTCCATCCATTTCTCATTCTAGTTCTTCAAGTACTTATTCCGTGTAGAATTTGTCATTATCAATAATTATCTGGATTTATTTATTTACTTACATGTGTGTGAGTGTGAGTTCTCCTCTTCTAGAATACTATTTCTATGAAATCAGAGATATTGTTTCCCTGTTATCTCTTTATTAACAGCTTTACTGAGTTATAAATCACAGACCATTAAATTTACTACCCCACTTATAATAAAGCATTACATAAGATAAATGAAAGATGTGCAATATACAAGGTGTCTCTTAAGTCTAGAAACAACAGCAAAACTTTCTTTTTACAGATTGAAGATATCCTTTACAACATTAAGCATATCACTTTCCAGGCTTTGTGCGCCATCTACATTAGTTAAATGAATGATCAAGTGAATGAATACGTGTGGATTGTATATCTTGAAATAAGTTGATGTTTACCTTTACACCTCCACTTCCTTCAAATCTCTGTTTCAAAGTTGCCTTATCAGAGAGGCATTTTCCAACCCCCAATTAAATAATTAAACCTCCTGGATCTTTTTCCCCTTAACCCACTTAACTTTTCTTCAACATTTATCACCATCTGACGTACCATGTGACTGTTTATGGCTGCTGTTGGTTTTCCCCCCTCAACTAGAACGTAAGCTCCATGAGACATCTTCTCTTGCTGGATCTCTCACTTAGCAGGTGTTCAACAAATGTCTTTTGAGTGAACAAGCAGAAAGCTTTTGGCAGATTTTAAGTAGGGAAATGAGTTGATCTGATATATGTCATGGTATTTTTTTTCTACAGTGGAGAAAAGAGTGGCCTGGTAGAGGGGAAACTGGAAGTAGGGGTTGTCTTATAAAGGGGCCAATGTAATCCAAATACAAATTCCAAATTCTTACTTAGGGTGTGTCCAGTGAAGGTAAAATAGAAGAGGAAGATGCTTTTGATAGGAAAGAAAGAAAGTCCTGGAAACGCAGTACTCTGTTAGCACTAGAAGTCAGGACTTAGCGACCCACTGGATATGCCCTGAAAGTGAAATGACTAGAACGACTCTTAGATTTCTGGCTGAGCAACTAGACAGAGCTGTTGTCTCCTATTAAGAGAGGATATAGGAGAAGCATCAGGTCTTTAAGGAATGAGATGAAAGGGGACAGGAGAAAGGGTGGCAGGTGTTTTTGAAGAAAAACCAAGAAGGAGTGATTTCAAGGAAGAAATGGTCTTAAATGTCAAATAATGCAATGGAGGCAAAATTTTAATACCCATCACAGGAGGATGCTGTGAAGAATATGTAAAAATATGTCTATAAAATAAGAGCTCAGAAGATTGTGGTACATGAATATACCCCAGAGATGCAAAAATTATTACCATTATCAATATTATTTTCTATTCCTGTTACAGCAGGTGATCAGATTATTCTCCTTCCATTTTCGAAAATTTTAATAACATTTATTAAATATCTAAGAACACATTTTTCTGTCCTCATGAATGTTAAAATATCATTAGGGAAAAAGATCTCAAAAACATAAATATCGATAAATGTTAGAAAATGGTATTGCCCAAGCACATGAGTAAATAAAATGGAAATATTAGAAAAGTTCAAAAAGACACTCCCTCTGCTCTTGTCTTTCCTTGGCTAACAGAGTGCTACATTTCCAGGATTTTCTTTCTACTCTTCTGGCAATCCCATGTCTATCTCTGTTTCTGATTCCTTGTCTCCTACATGGTCTTTAAATGCGGGAGCTCCTTAAAGCTTGCCCTGGGCTACATCTGCTTTCTTGGTGTACTCTTCCTAATGATGGCTTTACCAAGACCCATTGCTTCACTACCAACTACCTGAATATCCAATCACATCTCCATCTTGGGCCTTTCCTCTGTGCTCAGGACTGACGTATATATTAACCAGCAGAGTCATCCGTGACATCTCCTCCCTCACTCCCTGCAATGCAAATCACACCACATCAATTCTACCTTTGCAATAGTCCTTTTAGTCTTTTCTGCCACCATATGAGCCCAGACTCTCATGAATTTTCCACTCTCCGCTACCAACCCATCTCCAGCATAGTGCCTGGGTGGCATCTGTTCAAAATATTAATCTCATCATGTTACTCTCCTGCTCAAAAGCCTCTTCTTTATTTGATAAAAATGAGTGAATAAGATATATAAGAATTTCCAGGGTCATTCTTTCCCTGTAAATGCAAAAACATGGGTAGTGATTTACAAAACATGGTGTCATATTTTAAGCCAAGGAAATATTGATTCAAGTGGTGTTTGTTAAATTTATTTTACTTAGTTTCATGAATTTTTAGTACAATTTATTGGACCACCTAAGGTAGACAGAATATATTAAATATATATACTTTAATATATGCTAATGAAGTTAACATAATGAACTTAATTGTGTTAAACTGCTTTCAAAGAAAATTTGTTGTGGGTCCCTCTTATTATTCCTATCCAATACTCATAAGATATGTAAAATTATTTTCATACAAAATTGGCTTAAAATTAAAACATGGATATATTTTTATGAGTGTTTTTTAACAGACATGAAGAAAATTGTACGAACATGGAAAATGAAAGGAAATTAAACAAGAAGACCAGTTATCTTGAAAAATTCAGATAGTTAGCAATTTCCGCATCAAATTGGAATGTATGACTTTAAAAGCTGTGAATGCCAAGGGGCCATAATAAAAGAAGTGTGGAATGGCCAAATCGAATCATGTGCCTTTGTTTATGTGGTTGCTGAAATGTGGTCTTATAAAAGCTCAGTCATGTGTTTATACATAGAAAAATGCAAAATACAAAATAAGGCACTTATGTGTGATTTCTTATGACCATAAACTGCCAGTATATCTAATATATAACATAAGCAGACACACTGACACATTTACAAAATAATGTAGTATTGTCTCCCTGATTCTTCTTTGCAAGTACTAACAGTTCGATAATTATTGTGAAATAATACAATCTGGAAAGTACAACTTTAGTGGTCAGGAGTGTGAATTACAGAGTTAGCCAGAACTAGATTTGAATCCCAGGTTTGTCATATCTTGATTAAGATGCTTATATTCCAATTTCTTCTTTTCAGAGGTAGGAATTAATACTGCCCAATTCTTATGGTTTTCAGCAACAATAAAAAAAAAAAGTACTGCATGCCTAGTACTAGTGACTCACTACATTCAGGAACTGCTCAGTAAGTGTGTAAGCTGTACTATTGTCATTAGGAGTCTGCTTAAATCACATAACTTTATTTTAATAACATTGTAGTTTCTCACATTTAAAAATAATCTGGGGGTGGAGCAATGGTGGCTCAGTGGCAGAATAATTCTCACCTGCCATGTCTGAGACCTGGGTTCGATTCCCGGTGCCTTCCCATGCAAAACAAAATAATAATAATAATAATAATAATAATAATAATTTTGTATTTGAGAAATCTGTTTTTTTTTTTTTAATACTCTGTGTGATGGTTTGAAGCTGTATGTACCCCAGAAAATCATGTTCTTAAAGCTAATTTCTTCCTGTGGGTATGTACCCACTGCACGTAGAACCTTCTGGTGAGTAAGAGCTTAACTTGAAATGTGACCCAAGAACCTCCTTCAGGGTGATCTTAGTGCTCTTATGGGAGTCCTTTATAAGAGAATAAAAGACAGACAGGGCACAGGTAAAAGAAAAAAAGCCCCAGAAAAACGAAGAGATAAAAATCAGAGATGCACACAGAGAAGCTGAACGAGAGAAAAGCCAGAAAAGCTGAGAGACAGGGATGCACACAGAAGCTCAGAGAGGAAGCCACTGAAGCCAGAAGCTGGAAGCAACGAAAGCAGGGAGAGGAAGGAGAGACCAGCAGATGGGACCTTATACCTGGCCACAGGAGAGGGGAGCTGAGACTCACAGGTAGCCAGTCTTTGGGGAGGACTTTTCCTCCTGTTGATGCCTTAACTCGGACATTTTTCACAGCCTCTGAACTATAAATTAGTCAATGAATCCCCTTCATAAAAGTCAACCCATTTCTAGCATATCGTGTTTTGTCAGCTTTAGCACACTAAAACTCTCTATTTTAAGAAAATTAGTTTCTGATCAGTCTTATAAATATGGTCATTTTTAAAGGCTGCATATTTTCTCAATCTTGAGATGGGAGAGGTTTTTTTTTTTAAAAAAAAACTAGTATTCTTAAATGTGAAAAAGTAAAAAATGACTATAAACTAGATTCACAATGATCAGAATTAGGATGATATGGATAATCCAGAACGGTAGGAATTCAAACACCATGTCTATTAGGCTTTGGGATGCTTCCAAGTATTACTATATTTGATATTCTGTAAATTTACTTCAAATCAATAACAAAGCCAGATTGTGGAGATCTATCTTAGAAGCTGCTTCATCTGTAGGCAAGAAATCCTTCATCTGTAGGATGGGCTTTTGCCTCGGTCACTATAACAACATTTTCTCTGTTTCTTTATTGCTTTGATTCTTAACAGGGAGCTTGTTCCCAATAGGAGTCCATCAGCTTCTCCTCATCTTCCTCCTCTTTTCTATTATTATTTTCCTTGATGCAGCCTTTTATAACATTTCAATGCTTTGCCCTTGGTATAAAAAGAGTGTATTTTTTTTCTGTTGTAGGAATATTTTCATGTTCATCAATGAAGCATTACTCTAGAATTTAAGGTTAAAACTCTTCAAGAACAGCAAATTTCACTGAACACAATACACTTCAGTAATAATATACTCTTCAAAATGCTCATACCTGTCTCTTCTGGGCTATAAAACAAACAAAACAAAATAAAAACTTGCATTTTGTAAAATTTAGCCATATCTCAAATATTTTATTATAACATACATTCTCTGCTGTGAAATAATTTGTTTTAAGAATAGTTAACATTCAATAATATCCCATTACATAATATTTAGAAAAAGCTAGAAATAATACTCTCCAGAGAATTTCCCATGATATGGTAATGTGACAGTCTGAAAACTTTTCCAGTTCAAAACACCTAGAAATGCTAGGTAAAATGTATAAAAATCCCTTAAATTATACGTCTAAGCAGCCAATAGGGTAGAAAATTCAGGTGCCAAAGAAAAAGAGAAAGCTAAAAGTCAGGGTTTTAGATGATGATGATGAGCTAATCCTATTCATGGGGTATTTGCTAATCTTTATTAGGCAGAGGTTTGGGTTTAAAGGCCAAGAGGAAATAGAAATCAAGTCTCAGACTTGTGGAAAAAGTAGGAATAACCTGTTCTCCCTCAACCAGCACATAAAGCTTAAAAATGCTAAAATCTCAGTGAAGCTGATACAAGGGAAATATTCACTAGTCAGCAAAAGGGGATGACAAGGAAATTTGTTTCTTTTTCTCAGACCTATAGAAAGAAAAAAAATCACTCCTAAAAATTCATAAGCCACAGGTTTACCTCCTACCACCCCCATAAGCCTTTCAAATTTCTACTGACTCTGGGAAAGGAACTCCCAAGCCAAGAAATTAAAAAAGAAAAAGTGATTCCTAGCTGGAGTTTTTTTTGAAGCAAGTGCAAATCTTCTCCAAATAGACTCAGGAGCTGCAGGACCCCTGAGAAATTTAAACTCACAACCCAAAAGTGCAAGCATAAGAAAACAACCCACAACTCAGCAGAAATATCACTTTGGAAAATGTGGCCCCTTGAACTTCAGATAAATTTTAGTATTTAGAATAAAGAAAAATATTCAGAAATTATTTTTAAAAATACAGAATGGAGTCAAATTTTTAAAAAAAGAATGAGAAAGTATTAAAAAGGGCAAGTCAGATTTAATAAAGAACCAAACCAATCTTACAGGAATGAAAAATACATTATTGAAATTAAGAACTCTGTAGTCGGGTTAAAAAGACAGGAGTGAGTTTGTGAACTGAAACTTAGATTGGATATCCAATATGCAGTGCAGAAATAAAAAGAGATCATGATATTAAATATAAATCTGCAATTGAGAGGATGAAAATAGGAGGTCCAACATACATCTACTGGAATTTCAGGAAAAAGGAAAATAGAAAATGGTAATGAAGCAATTCAAATATAAAATATTTGCAAATTTTTCAGAATCAAGTAAAGTTGCAGATTCAGGAAGAATAGCAAATCCCAAAGAAAATTAATTCTAAAAAATAATCTACTATTAGACAGAACATAGTAGAACAACAGATCACCACAGACCATAAAAGCAAGAGAGAAAAGATAGATTACTCTTAAGGAACAAAATAAAAGGGACAGGAAATGCCTCAACAAAAGTAAAAAAGAAGCTAGAGTTCAATAGAATGATGTACATGCAATGCTAAAAGAAAAAATAAACTTTCTGTGTAGATTTGCATAACATATTAAATTATCAAACAAGAAAGACGGTGAAATTAAGACATTTTCAGACAGACAAAAATTGAAGAAATTTACCATTATTAGGCCTCCATTGTAAAAACTATCTACACTAAAGAATGTACTTCGGAAAGAAAGGAACTAAATTCACCTACAAAGGAGGGAAATACAAGCATTCAAGGTAAATGTAGGAAAACCTAAAAACATACTAAAAGCATCCTGACTATGGAAAATTTAAATTATAAAAGTGATAAGGATAAATTTTGAAGAACTAAAAAGTAGGATATAATTAACATATAAGATGATAGGTGTGCTGGTTTGAAAATATTATGTACCCCAGAAAAGTCATGTTTCAATCCTCATTCAATCTTGGGCACTGCTGCTTCTTTTAATAGATTATCTTCATGGAGATGTGACACGCCCAATTGTGGGTGTGAACTTTGATTAGATGGAGATGTGATGCCACCCATTCCAGGTAGGTCTTGATTAGTTTATTGGAATCCTTTAAAAGAGGAAACATTTTGGAGAGAGGCAGAAATGACAAAAAACTTTGAGCAGACAGAGAGAGAGCTGACAGAAACTTCAGAGCAGAGCTGACACAGATTTGACATTTGGAGCACAGAGACACAGATGTTTGGAGATGCTTGGAACCCAGCAGACATCACCATGAGATGTTAAGCCAGCCAGAACCTGGAGAGAGCCAAGGGAAGCCAAGAGATGAAGGCCAGCCCGGGAAAAGCAAAGTGAGGAACCCCCACAGGAACAGAGGCTAAAGGCAACAAGAGCCCAGGAGTAAGGGAGCAGCAGATGCCAGCCACGTGACTACCCAGCTGACAGAGGTGTTCCTGACCCATCGGCCTTTCTTGAGTGAAGGTAACCTCTTGTTGGTGCCTTAATTTGGACACTTTCATTTCCTTAGAATTGTAAACTTGTAACTTACTAAATTCCCCTTTTTAAAAGCGTCTCCAATTCTGGTATATCACATTCCAGCAGCTTGCAAACTAACACAGTAGGGAATGATCAGATCAAGGTTATGCTGAAGTTCTTTTATAATTCAGGAGAAAGTATTCAATTAATTCAGACTTTGATAATATTCATGGAAAAGGTCAAAAGAATTTGATAATATTCATGGAAAAGGTCAAAAGAATTACCCCTAAAATGATAGATATGAATATATACACTTCCAAGCAATGTAGGTAGAAAGAGGGTTTTTACGAATTTTGATCAAACAGAAGGAGAAGAAAAAGAAGGAAAAAGGAACACAGAAAAGCAGGATCAAAACACAAAAAGTAGTTAAATATACCCAAATATGTCATAAGTCAAAATCAATATAAACAAGACTGAACATCACTCTAAAAAGAAAGATTGCAGGATTTAATTTTTTTAAAAATCTAGCAATACAGGGGGTATGAGGGTAGTTCAGTGGTAGAATTCTTGCCTGCCATGCAGGAGACCCTTCTTCAATTCCTGGTCCATGCACTTCCCAAAACAAACAAACAAGCAAAGCAAACAAACAAACAAAAATTCTACGAAGGATGCTACAGTAACGGGATACTCACATGAAAAAATAATGAACTGTGACCCTGCCATGCAGCATACAAAAAATCAGTCTAGCAATACACTAATTCTAAGCAGCATATCTAAAACATAGGAATCAAAAAAAGTTAAAAGAAAGAGAATTCAAAAATAAAACAAGGCAAATACAAATTCAACCAACAAACCCTGATGCAGGTATAATGATGTTAATATACCAATCTTAATGTTATAGTAGGAAATATTGATATAATTTATAATATTTACATTATTTGCAGTGATACAGTCTTCAGGATTGAGGTATTCAAGTTTGATCCTGTCTATACTAATTTACTGTGTTTCACTAAACTGCTGAAAAATCTCAATTTAAATGGAAAGAATAATATTATCTGTTGTTGCGAGGACAATCTGAATGAATATATGAAAAATACTGTGCACACAACCTGGCACAGTGGTGCTTACCATTACCAGAAAGAAGTAGTACGAGAAGGTGGAGGAGGAGGAGGAGAAGGATGAAGGGAAACAATATATTTTAAGATAAAACAAAAACAAAATAAAAAGCACTATAATGGATAATGGAAGATTAGTACATAATGGAAAAAGTTAACTTTAAAGTTATAAAAATTCTAAATATGTTAGCATTTAACAGATGAAACAGTAGGCAAAATGAGGCATATACATACAGTGGAATATTATGCACCCATTAAAAGGAACAAGGATCTGTTGCCTGCTCCAACGTGGATGCACCTTGGGAAGCTTGTGTTAAGCAAAGGTCAGACACAAAAGGATAAATACTGTATGATGTAACTGATACGAAACAATTAGAATATACAAATTTGTACAGTCAGAAATTGTCTACCAGTGGCTGGGGAGGACTAGGGAAGGGGGAGTT
This sequence comes from Tamandua tetradactyla, assembly GCF_023851605.1. NCBI lineage: Eukaryota > Metazoa > Chordata > Mammalia > Pilosa > Myrmecophagidae > Tamandua > Tamandua tetradactyla. The sequence continues at coordinate 191,492,685 of NC_135327.1, read as the reverse complement.
TGAGTTTGGTAAAGAGTTACTGTTGGGGATGATGGAAAAATTGTGATGATGAACTATGGTGATTGCTGCATGGCATTGTGAGTATAATTGACACCATTGAATTGTACATCTGAATGGGATTAAAAGGGGAAACTTAGATGGCATATATGTTACTAAAATAAAAATTAAAAATAAAAATTAAAAACTCAAGCACTACTTCTTAAAAGAAACTTTCTCTGATAACTGCTCCCTTACCCCAATACTAGGTCCCTCTCCAAAGTGCGTTGGTGGCACCCAGTGCTTATGTCAATTAAAGCATTTAACATACTGAATTATAATTCATTGATTCTTAGTTCTCTCCTAATGTAAAATATTATAGGGTCCCTGAACACTGACACTGCCCTCTTTATCTCAGCACCAATTCAAAAACACGATATATATAGTAAGTATCCAAAACACAAATGTTTAACAATTAATGAATAAAATGCTTTTGAGAAGAAATTTAACAGACACAGTCTTTTTTTTTTTCAGAAAAAGACTGAACATCCTTAAATATATTCAGAGAAACTCTCTAAATCATCACACTTCTTTCCAACCAAAATGTAATTCTCAATCCCAGTATTTATGCAGAATGTTGCATGCATATGCATTTCTCTTGGAGACAACAGAAGGATTCATCAATTTCTCCTAGCTGTCTAGAACCACAAACACATAAGAACTCCTGGCTCAGGGGACGTGATAAATTAAGTTCCATGGTTCTATTTCTTTCTTGTCTACTTTTAGACCATGGTTCTACTTTCTTTCTTTCTGAAAATTCACCACAATATCAGCAGGGCAATAAAAGCATATAAACCCCAAAATGCCAAAGAAACTAGGGATGGCGGCAAAACAGCAGGTGAGAGATTTCAACAATGTCTTAAAAGATGATAAAATAAATGAGAAGTATGAACTGATATGATGAAAGAAAGTACTTTACCTATAGAGAGGAAAACCTAGGAGAATGGCCAGACTGCATGACAAACCTCAGAAAGGCTCAAAATCTTGAGGGAGCCACCCAAGGTTGCCAGGCAACTAATCCGCCCTTCCCCCCAAAAAAACACTGGAAAAGAAATCTTTGGAGAAGCTGAAACTAAGAATCTCAGTCAGATTCAGTCATTGGGGGTGTGCTGGTTTGAAAGGATGTATGTACCCTAAAAAAGCCATGTTTTAATCAAAATCCCATTTCATAGGGTAGAATAATCCCTATTCAATACTGTATATTTGAAACTGTAATTAGATCATCTCCCTAGGGATGTGATTTAATCAAGAGTGGTTGTTAAACTGGATTAGGTGACGACATGTCTCCACCCATTTGTGTTGGTCTTGATAAGTTTCTGGAGTCCTATAAAGGAGGATACATTTTGGAGAATGAAGGCTATTCAGAGAGAGCAGAGAATGCTGCAGCACCGTGAAGTATAGAGTCCACCAGCCAGCGACCTTTGGAGATGAAGAAGGAAAATGCCTCCCAGGGAGCTTCATGAAACAGGAAGCCAAGAGAGAAAGCTAGCAGATGACACCATGCTCGCCATGTGCCTTTCCAGCCAAGAGAGAAACCCTGACTGTGTTCACCATGTGCCTTCTCACTTGAGAGAGAAACCCTGAACTTCATTGGCCTCCATGAACCAAGGTATCTTTCCCCGGATGCCTTTGATGGGACATTTCTATAGACTTGCTTTAATTAGGACATTTTCTTGGCCTTGGAACTGTAAACTATCAACTTATTAAATTCCCCTTTTTCAAAAGCCATTCTGTTTCTGGTATATTACATTCCAGCAGCAAGCAAACTAGAATAGTGGGGAAGGGTGTGTGCAAAATTGTGAGAGACTGAGAACAGGAAGATTACTTGTGTGCTTACAAATTGAACAGTGCAACCACCAGTCCCCTTCCCCTACTAAGTTTCTGGAATTCAGATTCATCTCTGGAGGAGGCATAAAACAACTTCAAAGAAAAGACTGCTGGGTGCACTGAAAAAGTGGTATTTCAGTCCCTGATTATTCAATAAAGCCACCAGTTAATAGTCTTCACCCAGAGACAAATATCTGTTCAGAGAGCCCCACTGTCAAATATGAAGAGGTGTTTGGTAATCTAGACGGCAGTATAAAATCACTAATTGATATGCAGCCTTTCCTTCAAATTATTTAAAACTTTTTCATTTCAAATGAATGCATTTGTGAGTAAGATTTGAAGATGCACACTTATATTATGGGTGAGGGAAACTATAAGTATACATAGAGATCTGTAACTAAATTGCTTTTAATCCCTAACAGTGGAGAAACCATGCTCCAAATAGAAAAAGTAGACATTTAACTATTTTTAATTCAACTCCTAATGGGCCAACTCCCTTCATGAGAAGGCTATAACATTAGCAGTTTTTCACCTTCCTTGTAATCATATTTTTGGAAAATAGAAATAAAACGTGTATTTGTTTGAGTAAAGGAAAAACAATAAAATTTGAATTATGGTCCGACGGTTTACAGTTTGCAAGCTAACTGCAAGCCTATTGAAATATTTGAGATTCATCTCTGCAAAATGAGCGTTTTATTGTCAGTATGGCTTTCCATTATTTAGACTAAACAACCACCTGCTAGAAAGACACATAAAATGAACGGATATGCTGGCAATGTTTGCTTTCTTCAGATGAATGTATGTGTCCCAAGTCTCCTTTTTGGGAGCATAAGTAAAATATTGACAGTTTGCATTTTTAAAAAAGTTTATTCAGTCTCCAATGTATATATCCTTCTGTATAGAAAATGTGCCAAAGAAAATATAGTTCTTTACCAAACAAAGTAAACCAGGGCTTCAGTACAATAAATTAAAATGTTACTTGGCTCTGACTCTTGATGATTAACAGGCACTGTTATCTAATTCAGTGCCATCAGCTACACTTTCTATAAAGATTGGAAATGAGAGGGATTTTTTCTGGTCATAGTGCCATCTACTTAGTGTCAAGAAAATGATGCATTTTTCAAATCCAGAAATCTCCTTTATAATATAATAATATTTCAATGCTCTATTAATTGAGGACTAAAAAAAAATGACCCACAATCATTTATTAGGCTTACCCACCAAAATCACAGAACCAGTAGAAGAAATTTCTCCTACATGTACAGTAAAGAATATCAAAATATTAATTAAAAATATTCAGAGTTGTAGAGTTATTTATATATCACTGAAATTTGTGGCATAATGTAGCTTTAAAAAAGTAATACTACAAAAAATTTTCACTTAAAAAAAAACTCTCATAAGAAAGACATTTTTGGATAATATGAAAATCAAAGGAAATATATCAGCAACTCTGAGACTGGCCATTGCAAATGTTGTAAAATTCATCATGAAGGGTTAAGAATGGTTAGGGAGCATCCTTTCTATTTTCTGAATAGAAAGAGGCTGTAGAAAGTACTTTCAGATTCTTTGAGGTAGTCTCTCTGAAATTAGAAACAAATATAATTTTTTCATCTGAAAGCCAATGTATAAACAAAAATAACTGATCAGAGGAGAGTCATGCCTTCAAGGGAAAGCATGTATTCCAGGCCAGTAAGATCAGTTAGATCTGAAAAATGTAATTGAATGCATTAGAATATGTAAGGAAGAATGTGAGATGATGGGATTTAGTCACTGAAGAAAGTATAGAAGAAAAGGGGAACCAAGAGCAAGTGAAAATATGGCCCAGTCAAGCAGTGCCAGCAGAGAGGGAGCCTCTCCAAGGAGTTTGAGTCGCAGCTTCCCACTGACTAGGCCATCACTAAGGCAGAGTGGATGGAGTCTTAGCTAATTTACTCAAGTACTCTGATCCCACTAGCAAGACCTTTATTATTATAGAGATACATGCAGCAGACTCTCCAACTTGATGCTATTTAAAAAGTCATGAATCTGACTAATGCTTTCTTCCTATTAACTTTCAGGAAGGGCAAAGTCTCAGTATGAATTTCATCATTCAAAACAAAGTTAGAAATGCAAAAGTAAATATAATGTGTAAAAGATGTATTGAGTGTTGAGTACTTTTAAATTTCGTACTAAATTATACATAACTGATCTATTTCTCTTGACTTTTGATAAGAGTGGGAGTAAAAAGCTCCTGGGATAGATTGCAGGAATGAACTGCTAAGTTTGACAATTTAAAAAGAGGAAAACTCTGATAGGAGATGATCAGAAGTAAGGTGAAATGTTTCTAAATGAAAAGGCCACAAGGGACATGAAAATACAGCCAGGAAGGCAAGCAACTGTCCTTAAGAGATTTCTTTTTTTTTTTTTTTTGTATGCTATATGGCAGGGTTACATAACATTATTTTTCCATGTGAGTATACTATTATTGCAGCACCATTTGTTGAATTTTTTTTTGTTTATTTGTTGTTTTGCTTTCTTGTTTGTTTTTGGGGGAGTGCATGGGCCAGGAATCAAAACCAGGTCTCCCACATGGCAAGCAAGAATTCTACCACTTAACCAACCTTGCACCCCTCTGTCCTTAAGTGGTCTCTTAAGGCAATATTCATCATCTTCAGAAGTTACTATGGTAAAGTGTTGTAGTAAGTTGAATTATGTAACCCCCAAAACACTTGCTCTTAACCTTAACTTGCATCCCTGTAGGTATGAACCTATTATAAATAGGAACTTTTGAAGATATAATTTTTACTTAAGGTGTGACCAATTGAAACTAGGTGGACTTTAATATTGGTTACTAGAGGAATTACAAAGAGAACCTAGAAGTCACAGAAGCCAGAAAGGAGAGGACGTCACCATGTGATGAGAGGCAGAGATGCAAGCCGAGGAATCCCAAGGATTGCTGGCAGCCAGCACCAGAATGTCACATATTATGGGAGAAAACAAGCTTTGCTGTTTTTTTCTAGTCTCAAAATTGTGAGCAAATAAATTCTGTGTTTAAGAAAACCTGTTGTGTGCTATTTGTCATAGCAGCCTGGTAAACTAAGAGAACTATTTTCACTCTAAGAGGCTCAGAGATTCACTTTGTCAGTATCCCAAAACTGGATTTAATTTTCAGGGACATTAGTTAAGCTTAGAGAAATGTTTTTTATTAATTCTATTAATTTATGAGGACCATAATTGCAATATGGAAAGTATGTTTTCTCCCTGTAGACAGGAAGATTTTTCAGATGCCTCAGACTGCTGTCAGCTGTGTTGGGAGAATGCTTGTGATGGAGAGCTAAGTCCTCTCCCCCAAAGCCCTTGCAGTGGCTACAGCACCTGTTGTCTCCTGCAAGCTCCACTGTGCAATGGAGATTTAGCAATTCTACTTACATACCTTTGTTCATCTTGGAATTGTGCAATATATCACTGTTAATTTTCCCCATATTTATCTAAATTCACATATACATATAACGATACATAGGATGAAAGTATATTTCATTAACATATGTAACAAAATACATATACTAGCACATACACATATACAGAATATGCATATATGAGTGAGTAAGTCTGTAAAGACTGTCAGAGATAGCAAACTGGCCCTGTATTTCTTGTAATATCAAATGAACCATATTTGGGTTTAAGAGAAGTGATTAATATAATCAAAACAATTAGCAACCATTCCATGATCAAATCTTTTCTACTAAATGTGATACATTAATGAAATATTCATTAATACTGTATTAATGATTTACAAAGAGTATCCATTGAAGATTTATATTTAAAAATATCTGCATAAATATAACCATTCTTTAGTTTGACCAAGCACACAGTCATCCTGTGAATCTAAAAGAACTGTGTAATCTATAGCCTCCATGACACTACAAAAGACTAAATTCAGTCAAGGGGAAAGGCATATGAAAATGTAAAGAAAGTTGTCAGGCAAAAATGTCAATTTTCATGAATTTCAATGCATATAAAAATTAAAGGTCTGTTTCCACAGAGTCAAAGCAAAGGTTAAGTATTAAAGTAAATGTAATAATACTTTTTTTTATTATTCACTAGGCTATGCATCATATATAAAGCTGAAGAAAAGTCAATAGCAATACATAAAATAAGCAACTTAGAAATGTGAGCTATAGTTTCTTGGGAAATTAAACAAGGCCTCTAGTCGGGACATCATCCTCATAAATGTGTCATGGTTGAATTCCACCATAAAAGACATACAAAAAGTAGATAATTGAGTTAACTTTTGAGATAATTATGAGCATACAGATGCATATATATACATACAGATATTTAAAAAATATGATTTATTGATATCATTATTTCAGATGAGTCATATTAATGCCTTCCTTTAAAGCAGTAAGAGATTGTTTGTACTAAATAAAATCCATTTTGCTGGCTCTGAATCTTGTAATATGACTTCACAGAGTCAAATTCTAAATAAAATATCATAGAATGCTTTAGAATTTGACTCTATGATATTTTAAATGCCCATTCATTGATACTTACTTGTAGCACATACATGCCATTTATTTTTGCTTTTGGGCTTAGACAAGGTCAAAGCCAAGAAATCATAAACTGTATCTTTGAAGTAATGTCTCCAGGCAAAGTCTTTGTTAAAATCACAGCTGGTAACACTGACAGTTATGATTTATGTGCAAAATAAATAAATTATTTTTTAAACTCGCAAATGAAGCTTAATTTCTTATAAATAATTGGGGATTCTCTCTCCTAAATCAGATTCCATCTAAAGGTTTATCATTTGACATGGTCCAATTGAATTAGTAAAATATAGTAGTTAAACATTCCTTTCAGCTATCTAAAATAAACAAATGATTTACTAATGACTAAGGATTGCTATTTATCTATTTATTGAGTGTCTTCTAGGGACAGTATTTGTTTGTAGCTGGCAAATAATAAAAAAAAATATATCCAAAGGTGTGCTCATAAACCAGATCTCCAAATGAAATAAAATAAGATATAGCCCTAATAAAAGGCACTGAGTCATGGCATTTACCAATTTTGTGGTGTAAATACTTCCACCGTGATTGATATCAAGTTACCAGTGATTTAACAACTGGCTTACAAAATTCTTGAAAATTAAACAATTGGTTCTTGGGAGCCAGTACGAGCCACATCACTGTAAGTAACCAAAGAACATGTGACATGCAAAGAATACTCATGAAAGATAAGGGCTAACCCTGAGGATGTTTGGGACAACATCACAAAGTAGGCTGATCTTAAAGAATGACTAAGAATTTACAAAATTGAGATGCATGAAAACAGATTTCCTGGACCAAACTTGCAACTGCAACTCTCTAGGAAAGATGGAAGAAAATGCTATATTTGGGCAGTGGCAAGTAATGTAGAATGTCTTGGGCAGAAACAAAAAACAGAGTCAAAATCAGGAGGTACTGACCAGGCCTTTTTCATAGGCAATAATCTTTTTTTTATATAGACAGATAAATATGAAGGAGTTTTGAATGAGTTAAGTCTGATTTTAAATGTTGTGGAAGTCAGGAGTGACACAATGAAAAACTGAGGCCATAATGCAAGAGAAAAGATAGTTTGTTACTCACAGGTTCCAGAGAGGGAGGGATTTCATGAGTGGTAGAAGGAAAACCAAATGTGCTCAGGTGGGAAGCACACAAGCAGGGACACTCATTGGCTTGTGTCTCTATTGAGACCCGGGGGTAGAGATTAGATTTCTTGTATGGGGTCAAGCATTGATCATTTAAAACAGAAAAGCATGGAAAGGTGAAGGGATTGGGGTTCCAAAGGCAGTGGGGATTGTGAGCTTTTATCATCTGGGACCAGCTGTGGGTTTTGGTGGGTGGTGGCCACAGATGTGGATTTGGGCTCTGGAGGGAGTATGTGCCCCAGGGCAGGAAAGCTGCCCAAGTAAGATGGATACAGAGGCAGGACTAAAAAACTTTTGATAGTTGTGATGGAAAGTAAAGTTCTATAGCAATAGTTAGGCGTTTCAGCAATCAGAGAAAAACGTAACTCTCCTGGAGATGAAAGAGATCTCAGAAAGATATGATTGGCCAAAGCAATTGTAAGGAAATTTCTTGGTTAAAAACACGTGGTAGATGCATACATGTCCTCATTTTAATGAAGAATCTGATATTCAGAAAAGCCAGCTTTCCACAGTGGAAACTGAACGTGTCAGATAATTACTTTTACAGGTTCTTAAAGTTTGTTACGGGATTCTGGTAAGATATTTATTACTAATTGTGTGGTGCACATGTATGAGACAGAGAATGAGAGAATGAAAGAAAGACTGGGAGGGAGGGAGGAAAGACTCTTTCCTTCTTGCCTTTGTGTGTAGTCACGCCTAAAAACAAAGACCAACCCATTAGGGGTGGCAGAAGGAAATATAAAAATAAAGCGCCTGGCATCAGTAGGCCATAAAATTAGACAAAACTGATGCCTCTCCCTCCAGACTTCTCATTAAATGCAATAAAAATGGTAACATAATGTCATTAATGTTTAAGCCAGTGTTTGTTACATATTCTGTTACCTGCAGCCAAAAGTTCTGTAATTGGCAAAATCATCCTAAAATGAAATGATTTAGACTCTTCATTCAGGTTATGAATGGCCAAAATAAGGGTAACTAAACTCCTCCCCTGACTGAATGCACATTGCCTTTTCTATTATACAGATGGATCATACAATAGTTCCACCTACATTTGGTTCTGCTTATTTAATGCTATTATGTCCTTTAATTATGTACTGGATCCTGCTGGCATTAGTTTCACAGGAAATTTCAAAGTTCTTTTGCAAATCGAGTAGAACTTTTATATCTAAGCCTTGAGATCTCACGGCCATCTGATCATACAACATTCTTCATATCTTTACCGTGCTTTGTGGCACTATTGGATGGTCAGAAGCAAAGCAAATGATAGAAGCCAAGCACTCATTTTCATTCAGCCAGTACTTGTTCTGCTGCCAATATAGAGGTGCAGCTTAGAATCGGGAATTCCTTGCAATAATATGTGGCTGTATTTACCTTCAAATACACTTCTGTGAAATGAAATGCATTTTATTTTTTAGGTAAATTAAAAGGAGAAAATCAGTCTTTATGAAAGGCTAGTTGAAATGATAATGAAGGTTTTGCTAAGTATGTAATAAAAGTCAGTCAAATTTCAAATAATTACCTTGTTTATTCCTACAACAATAAATAAATGTGACACCCGAAAGTTCTGAGATCTAAAGATATAGGAACATTTCTGCATTCAAAAATTAGAGAATACAGCCTTTTCTAGAAAACATGGGATCTTAAAAGAACAGACCACATAAAACCATAATGAAAGCCTCAACAAATTTCCAAGAATTAGTGTTCCCTGACCATAACACAATAATGTTAGAACCACTTCCAAATGCTAGTGAAGGTTTGCATGCCTGTGTATGTGTGTGTGTGTGTAAAATAAAAATATACTTTTCAATAACACATAGACTAATAAGGAAATCATAATGGCTACTGATAAAAGATACTGGACATTACTAAACAATAAGGAAAATACTATACAACATTTGTAGGATACAGCTCAAGAAGATCTTTAAGTGAAATTTAGAACTTTAACTACTTATATTAAAAATAAAGGCTGAAAAATTAATTGAATATTCTTCTTAAGAAGTAGAAAAAAAGGAAAAATAAAATGTAGAAAAAAGGAAATTATTTTAAAAAGTTAATACTAATAAAATAGAAAACAGCTGGGAAGGATCAGTGAATTTAAGAACTTGTTCTCTGAAAAGAAAAAAAAATGTAAACAAATCTCTGTTAAGACTTATCAAGGTACAGATGGGGCAAAATTTTTGATCCACCCAAGATTAAAAATATATGAGAATGCTATATGTTAGGTTTTGAAAACTTAAAGAGACAGACAGAATTTAGGATTATGGAAATGACTCTATAAAAACCAGAATAACTAAACAGTCATTTACACTAATTGAATTGGTGGCTAAAAGTCTTCTTACAAAAAAAGACTCACATGATATTGCAGATGAATTTTATCAATCCTTCAAATTCATTCCAATCTAACAGAGAATAAAGTTTAAGAATGAACCAATGAATGAACGAATGACCTTCAACTCAAGTAATTTTTGTGGGTGTTGTAACTTTGATGCTAAAAATTGAGACAAGAGTGTATTAGGAAGGAAAACCAAACTAACTTATACAACAGTCCAATCCAAATGTTAATAAGACAAATTCAAGGGTTAAAGGAAAAGTCTACCGAACGTTTATTACCATTAATGTCAAACTATTGATGGTAATAAAAGTTCAGTAAACATTTATTCAGACCAACTAGGCAGCTTATTAAAAACAAAACAGGGTGAGCCATGGTGGCTCAGCAGGCAGAGTTCTTGCCTGCCATACCAGAGACCCAGGTTCGATTCCCAGTGCCTGCCCACGCCAAAAAAAAAAAAGCAAAATGACAGATTACTTAAAAATACATATATTCACTATGTTAAAAAATATGTTCAGAATATATATTTACATGTAAATATGTAGAAATATTCAAAATATATTAGTATGTACATATTTACATTATATTTATACGTGGGTATACCTATGTATACAAGTATATATATGTATATAGTAGATGCGTGTGTGTAGACAGAAGGAATGTGTGCATGTCAGTAGCGGCTGGAACTCGTGGAGAAACAGTGTACTGAACTACAGGTAGCTATTAAACTGAGGAAATTTGCTAATTCAGGTAAATCTAGATTCCATTCTGGTAACTTTAGCAGGTGTGGGGCTGGAAGTTAAAAAACTAAGCCTAACAATTGTGGGAAATCTAATTGGAGACACTATTCGCATCAAGCTAGGACACCAAAGGATTATATATCCAGGGTAAAGGGGAAAAAAATTTGACCCCTTATTCTCCACCCTCAGGGGATTTTAGAGAAGAGTGTCTTGGTTCTAAAACGAGGGAAAGAAGGAAATGGAATACACCTTTTATTGAGAAGTCTTGGTCATATGCTAGCCCTCACGTAGATTTGTTTCCAGGTTTGCTATTATTTTTAGGTCCAGGAACGTCAAGCCCAAAACATGGTTAAAAATTAGTCTCTAGAAAATGACTGTGTACCTAGAAGAAGCTAATTGAAAATTCTCGAGGAGAAAAGAGATCTTTACTCTAGACCTTGAAGAATTCCTACAAGTAATTTTGGGAGGATAAAGGGTAGCACAAAGTCAAAAATAGCCAAATATTCAAGGAAAAAGAATGAGAACTAACAATAATGAGTGACAAAGTATTCAGATACTGGAAGACCTGGTATGGATTATAATGTAGTTTCAGACCCCCCCCCCCCCAAAAAAAAAAAAATCAAGAGACTCTAAATCCAGGAAATTCTAAAGAATTTGGTTTCCTTTTGAGTTGTTAAAAGGAATAGTGAGCAAAGAAGATGGAAAATAGTTGACAAATCTAAACAAATATTAACTTATAAAACTGTAAAACTACTATCTTGTTGGGTTTTAAATATATCACTGCTGAATAATACACCTCATCATGTAAACCTGCAAGAAATCTTAAAGTCCTTCAAATATCTAAGAGGTGGGTAGAAATTAATTTGATAAGTTAAATTTGCATATTCTAATTTCTATGTAACCACTAAATTAATGGAAATAGAGATTATAACTTTCAAACTAGATAAGGGGGCAATGGAATAATAGAAAGTTCTCACTATTTCACTCATTAAAATATTTATTTCACAGATATTTATCTCACAAGTGTAATATTGAGTGACAGTAGACAGAAATAATAGAGATCGTACTTCAAATGTTTTTATTCAAATTAATTTCAAAAACAGGCAAAACTAAATAATATGTTGCTTAGAAAGGTACAACTCTAAAATAAAGGATGGGGTGAATTATTCAAATTCAGGATATTGTTTGTGTCTAGGGACAAGACAATAGAAGAGGGACATTTAGGAAGCTTCTATCAGGGTCATGTTTATAAGGGTGTCATTTTAATATTTAAGAATGATCAATCATAAATTAATAAATACTTTCCCAAATTTCATGATTTGTAATGTAAAGGTAAAATGGAATGACCCAAGTCTGAATGTGTTTTAATTCTTTGCATAATATAGAAAGAAACTGAGTCCTTCTTAATACCAGTAAAAAACAAACACACGAAATAATGTAGTACTAGGAAAATTTATATGCAATTAAATATATGCACATATATAATTAAATATATAATTATAAATAAGGCTGTATACAATTTTCCAACTGTCCAATATGTACATATAAATAACTAATATAACAAAATTGGAAAACATTACAAATGACACTCATTTCCAATGATACTTACTACTCAAGCATGATTTCTTAATCTACCTTCTTAACAGCATATAGATTAGCTTCTGTAAGCAAATAGAAGACAATGTATATGTTTAGCCAATTATTTGACAACAGAGGTTATCTATAAAATCTGGTAACCAAAAGGAAAAACAAAGCTATTGAAGTACTATTTGTTGTGCATTTGTTTCCTACAAGCATGTCTCCTATTCATTGAACTTCTAAAAATTATTAAATAATTTGAACAATATAGGGATCGAAGTAGCATACATCACTAATGACAGGAATAAATAAGATCTGTATAATGAAAAAGCTCAAAGAGTCATGTATTTCCAATGTTAGAAAAGGAACATACAAGGTGAAATCAGCCTTCTGAAACTGCACATGCTTGAGGCAGTTTTCAGATGCTGAACACTGGAAAATTGAACTTAAATAGATGAAAAATTAGTGGCACATTTAATTTTTTCAGTCATTTCTCTAAATTTCTACAGATTTTATAAAATAAAAATCTGATAATAGAAATAGAAGAAAATTGGATAGGCAATTGGATTGGAAATGACAAAGACTGAGTTGATATACAATAACCACTTTATCAAATCATCTATCAAAGTCAGTGGAGGCTAAATCATAGATGTTGATATAGATTTCATGAATGTAGGGTGCAAATAGAACAAAGAAAGCACTTATCGGGAAGAATGTGGTACAAGAAAAATTATAACCAAGCAAAGGAGAACTAGAAAGGGATGCAAATAACCATGAACTGTAACTTTTTCCACATGCAGTAGAAAATAATGTTCACATTCCCTTTAAAAATATGTCCACTACTATAATGATTATTGATAACCCAAAGAGCAAAGAATATTCACTGTCTTTAGATGACGTGTCAGTTTAGAATCAAAGAGCTCTAAATATTACAATACTCTCCCCACTGAGACTGGTCTGTGTCCCTTTCCCTGGCATCTGGGTGGGATTAGGTTGTTTTAGCCGATAAGTGACACTGTGTGGCTTCCAAGGCCAAGATATAAAACATCATGCAGGTTACTTCTTCTTTGCTGGAAAATTTGCTCTCCACCCCTGAGCTGTATATGAAATCCCTAACTACCCTTAGACCACATGGCTAGAGAAGCCACATGTAGGTGATCAGGCCCCCAGACCCAGCTGAACCCATCCTTCAGCCATCCCAGCACTCTTGCCAGACATAGGCGTGAACAGGCTGTCACAAATTCCAGCTCCCAGGCTTCAGAGTTAACCTTTAGCCGTTCTAGTCATTCCAGCTGAGCTTCAGGTATCAGGGAGCACAGCAGGCCTTTCCTGCTGTTCCCTTTCTAAATTCCTGACTCGCAGAAATCTGCGATCATTTTTTTTAAATGGTAGTTGTTTTACCCAATAAAATTTGTGAATTGTACTGTGCAGTAAGATATAACCAGGTCAGCCAACTATGCACTAAATGATGAAATTAATCTTAGGACAATTTTTTATTCATGAAAAGATAAAACATACTTAATATCTAATGTAATATGATTTATGAGTTAGGTCATACAGGGTAAAGGTTGAATTCCTGGAAAACCTCACCTGAGCAAGAATAAGACCAAATAATGTCACACATTGATGAAAACTGTAAAGCATGCCCACGAAACAGGATAGACTAGCCTTCCTATTAGTGTTCATATAGCAATAGCTTTAAACTTCATTATCATCAGAGAATCATGGACTTTGTTACCTTAAGGCACTTTTCAGAATAAATGAAAAAGTATGAGGATTCTAGTCCATCATTTCCAAAATATCTTGCATCCTAAAGCAAACATTGTTCATAGCTACTTTCCGGACTGATTCTCACTGCCTAGATCTAGTCCTTAGATTTCTACTTTCTTAGCTTGATCTTTCTTTCATACCTAGATTTTAGTTCTGCTTATCACTTATTCTTAACCATAAACCCTAGCTCTTTGACCTTCCTTGACTTTCCATAATCTTCAGGCTTTACTCTGTGAGGGCCTGATACAACATTATCAAACACAAAATCATCTTTGACTATTATTTTGGGCTCCCTGATCCTTGGCTAGAAATCCTTTTGATTGATGAAGCGAACCACTCTTGTAATGTAAAAGTAAACCACTTGCTTTCTATGCCATTTTTTATACCATATTTCCCATCCATTTTCTTTCCTTTTTTTTTTTTTTTTTTTGAGTGAGGCAGGTAATTGAGAATCCATTGAGGTTTCCAATTATACAGAGTTGATAAATATCCATGAACACATAATAGTCCTGTGTTCTACATGTGACATAAGCAGAGAGTTCTTATTTCTCATAAGAAAACTATGCCTGATGAAAGGGAATCTGATAATTTGAACATATGTGGAGAGTTGAAAGATTCCTGGAGTGCTTTATGTAAAGTTTCAGGTAATATAATTAGTTAAGAAGGAAAACAGATGATTGGTCTCAATTATAGATGCTTATAGAATATTGAGCTACATGTCATGACTTTAAAGATAGGGACAAACTGTTGGAGAAGGAACATAACAGTTAGCATTGCAATATATGGCCCAGGAGATACTTGACAAAGGAAAAATCTGAAATTGAGGCCACAATGTTAAACTTTAGGATAGGTCAGAATACTGAAGCCCAATAAAAATACTTTAATTTGTATTTATGTGCCAAGATTTAGACTAGATATTACAGGAATGAGAATACAGGCTCTCAGATCTCAGTAATTATATAAGATTAAATAGAAGCTAGCTGTATATGTAAACATGTATAGTAAAAATAATAACTCTCATTAGCATCCTGTTAGCAAATGGGGTGGGCATCCTTTACAAATACAGAGGGATAAGTCTGTTGAGCTAAATTGGTATGCAGTGAATTAGAAATCTAGTTGAAGAGGTAAGATATACTCTGTGGTAATTTAAAGGAACTGGGTTTGTTTAAAACAAAAAAGTCTGTTTCAAGTGTCCACAAATGGCATGTATTGCTATGAAAATAAGATATGTTTAAAACAAAATTGGTAAGCAATTGCTTGAAAACTGTTTTAGTTTGCTAAAGCTGCTGGAATGCAATACACCAGAGATGGACTGGCTTTTATAAAGGGGATTCATTTAGTTACAAATTTACTGATTTCAGAAGGCACATAGCAACATCTGCTGGCCCTCTCTCCAGGCTTCTGGGTTCAAACAGCTTTCCTGGGGTGCCCTTTCTGGTTTAGCGCTGCCTCTGAGCTCCTCTTTTTTGGCTTCTCCTTTTACGTTTCACTCATTGTGGAAAGCACTCCTCTTAGCCAACAGCAGATGTAATTGGCCATAGACTATTTCACATGCTGATGATTTAAGTCCACAGCAACAGAACAACTGGGCACTATCATCTGGCCAAGGTGACACCTGAACCTAACTACTACAAAAACTAAGATTTTATTTTTGGGAAAAAAAAACTACCATTCAAGTTATATTAACTCCTAGTACTTTCATTTCCTTATTTTCAAGTAGAATAATGCTTCAAGAAAGTTTTTAGTGCCTAATTATTAGATACATCACATGAGCCTTTTCATAGAAATAATCATTATAGTGTTAAGTGGTTTTTTTGTTGTTGTGTATAAAGTTTGGAATAGATGTGGACACAACTGCAGTAGTAAATCTAGTTTATATTTTTCACTCTCAATAACATTTACACAGTAGGCAAGATACCTGGTCAAGGTATCTCTCAGTGGTCTTTAAGATGAAAGTAGCAGCTTTATTAACTCATTTCCCACTGTCCTGACTAGAAAAAAAAAAACACATAATCTAAAATTCAGCAAGTAATCAGTGTGAAGTTCTAGGAAGAGGGAATTACAACTGAAAACATCAACAGGAATGGACAGTATCATGAGGGAAGCTGATGGGAAGTCTGCTAAACAAGACTACATGCAACAAGATTTGCACCTGGGAAAATAAATAAAGATGGGGACTACAAGAAAGCTTTACTAAGCCATTTAGTCAGGAGGTACTAATTTAAGAATAAAAGATAGAAAATAAAATAAAAATAAAAATAAAAAACGTGAAATACTAAACCAGAAGGATAAAGGGCATAGAATCAGCAATGTATCACTCATCTCATCAATGATTGGCACTTCGTCTAAGTTGAAAAGATTCCATTCATCTTAGGGACCTGGCGCTGCTGAGATGTCCACATGTGGGTGGAATAGGCTTTAGAAATTGGTGAACGAGGAAAATATTTTTTTGATAGCTTGCTCTAAAATGGAAATAAATCTTCTGTATTAGGGAAAGGCTTCTGACACTACAGCTAAGCTAAACTTTTTCAAGATCCTGTCCAAATTCAGGAAGATGGAAGCCAAAGGTGTGAAAAAAGAGGGAAATGAAATTGCAGGCTTTGGAGCAAGGTCTCTATAGTCAGAACACAAGCATTCACCAGCTCTCCAGCAAGTAACTGGATGGCAATGGGGGTAGACACAAAGGAATATTAATAGTCTCATATGAGTTTTGGAAGCATTCCCTAAAGTAATCCATTCTTAGCTATTAAAATTATTGAAAATAGTAGGCTTTGATTACATGTTATAATCAGAAGGATGGAGGTGAGTACCTGAATGGAAGATAAGAGTGTAATCCCAAATGACATTAGCTGCACTCCCAATATAAAACTCTCAAGATGTCACTACTAACCAGTGGCCACTTAATCTCTGCTTGGTCCAAACTTGGAATATAATTTGTTCAAAGCACAGCTTTAAATCAGGAGGAGAGAGTTTCACTAACCTTGAATGAAAAAGACACAATAATGAAATAGTCCATTTCATTAAACTATCAGTACAAGAAATTGCATTTCACTTCATGAAAAGAGCTCATCAATTGCTCATGTGCACATTTTACTGTGCAAAGTATTTCTGCATTTAATGATTATTTCTTGCTATCCTACTCTGAACATGACATGACTGGACTATGTGGTCATTTGTGGCCTCATGAAGTTTAAACAGTGATAGGTGGGATAAGACTTTCTTTCCTAAAACTAATTGTGAAATGTTACATGACAAATGTTAAGTGCTCTACCAGAGCTGTGGTTATAGTATGCTGAACTATGTACCCAACAAGACATGTTTAAGTCTTAACATTGGTCCTATGAATGTGACCTTATTTGGAAGAAGGGTCTTGGAAGATGTTATTAGTTAAGATGAGACCAAACTGGATGAGGGTGAGCCCTATTCCCATATAACTGGTGTCCTTAAAAGAAGAGGAAATTTGGACATTGACATGGACAGACACAGAGGAGAATGTCATGTAATGACTGAAGCAGAGAGTCAAGTGTTACAAGCCATGAAATGCCAAGGATTGCCAACAAAGAACCAGAAGTTAGGAGAAGGCAGAGAAGGATTCTCTTCTAGAGGTTTCAGAGGGGGAAAATCCCACAGAAATTTATTCTCAGCCTCTAGCCTACAGAACTGTGAGACAATAAATTTCTGTTGTTTAAAACCATCCACTTATGGTATTTTGTTATGGCAGACCTAGGAAATCAAGACAGGACTTCATAGAAGGGACTAATTGCTATAAAGAGCAAGTCAAAAGGATCATAATTTGAGGCTTAATGAAATCAGTCCTACCAGTTGAGTTGAGGTAAAATAGATTCAATGACTCATATTTTCATTTATTGTATCAAGATGTGTGGAGTGAACTACAGTATGCAAACCTATTATGTAATATACTAATGGCTAGTAATCTTATTACCTATTTTTTTACTGCCTATTTCATACGACTTTTTTTTCCATTTGGGAAAAACGTGCCCTTACTTTTGAAACAGAATTAATTCATTAAAAGGCAATGTAGTCACCAATGTAAATTAACAATGAGAGATCTAGGAAAGCCATGGGTCTGTTTCTAACAGAGGGAATCTGCCTTGAATCAATGCAACTATTTAAATGTGTCAATACCATGAAGTCAGCAACAATGAGTTATTCAGTCCTGCATACAGTTTATGAAGTCCCTGAACCAACTTCTAAAAACTATAGACCTAGCCTGAAATTTCCTTAAAGCAAAGATTTTGACTGTTCAATAGATAAAAAGGAAATAGCATTAATTTAATATGTCATTTAAATACCAACTGTGATTAGCTTTCAAGGGAGAAAAACTATCTTAACAAGGACAGTTAATTAAAATTATGACTTAGATGAAACATACATTATTAGTCTCAAGGGAAGCAATATCCCCTGCCATATCTCAATAATGTTTAAGTACACTTGACACAGAGCACACTATTGTAAATTATTTCCTTTATGTTACATGATACTCATTGCAGGCACAGTAATTGGACTTGCTGAATTGTCGTTGCATAAAACCAACATTACCGTGTCATGTATTATATACATATTTCAAATGTCTTGATTTTCTTGGACTATACTAGTCTTCATATTTCTGAAAGCTTAGGAATTTGGGGATAAAATACAACAAATTAACCTAAAACAACAGTTAGAGTTTATGACATTCATTCATATTTTATTAGTGGGTTGATTCAAAGCATGCTGTTTGTCATGAATTGGCACCTTTTTATTTAGTGAACACAATGTAATGTCTTTAAAAGGAATTTATTCATGACCACTGAAAGAAGACTTTCACCTTAAATCACATGCTACCTAATAACCTGCCTATTTGCCCCTAATTTATAGAACTCCTTGTCTTGGAGAATCAGATTTATACAGTCCTTATCTGCTTTTTAGGTACCACTGAAGATTTAGCTTTGACGCTTTCGTTTTAATAATTCTTTGCAATAGAACACCATGAGGTGCTTTCCTAGATGTCTAGTGCATTGGGGCAAATTGCTGATAAATTGATGTATAAAGGAGGGGGTTAAAGCATGAATTTAGAAACTGATGAATTAAGGTAAACTTGCTTGGTAACTTACACCTTATACTGGGAATTTTAGACTATACTAAACACACACACACACACACACACACACAGAGACACACACATATACACATACACACAATGCTAATTGCCAGAGATAAGTCAATTTCAGAAATACAAAAGAATACTGCTCTGTATAATGTATATAAGCATTATATAATATTTATAAATAATTTACAGTCATTTAAACTTTTTTTTTTTTTTTTAACATAGGCAGGCACCGGGAATCGAACCCGGGTCCTCTGGCATCGCAGGCAAGCATTCCTGCCTGCTGAGCCACCATGGCCCTCATTTGAACTTTGTAACAGTTCCTTTATTATTGGAAAATTCCCAAATTGTTCAGATCCCTATCTTTCTTCCTCCTTTTTACCTCCCTCTCTCCTTTTGTTTTTCTCATAAACGTGCATTGTTCTAAGATTGTCCTAGGTGCTTTTAATAAACAAAAGAAATAAAACTTTCCCTATTTTAAAAAAGCCATGGATTTCTTCTTTAGAAACTAATAGAATATATATACACTTAAATAAATGCAAATGTTTTTATTTTCCACATCACTGTGTGTAAAATTAATTTAGTTCAAAATATAAAGAGATAAAATTACTATATACCTGGCCCAACATATTTCAGAAACATTTTGAAACTTAAGAACAATAACTTGGACCTAACCAAATAAATAGAAAAACACTGCAATGGAAAAAAAATGAAGTTTTCTGAGAAAATAGCCCAAATCCACAAGTCACCGTTGACTCAAAAGATAAATTGCTCAAATGCATTGGTTTTAGTGAGTGCTCTGATTGATAAATTCTTTAATTCCCTTTTATGAGAAAAAAATCAATTTACCTTCCAAAGAAAAAAGCAAAAGTGAAAATTATCATCTTTGTTATTTTCGGAGGGTTTTCTAAAGTGAAAAGGATGTATTGGTATTGGTCAAACCTTAATTTATAAAATCAAATATATTTTTATGGGTGCTGTAAAATGCTTTGGACCTAGCACACTGACTAAAGACAATTATTTTCTGTTTTTAATGCAGAGTTGTGCAGTCTGGTTTTTAAAGCAATAATAAAAATGGTACTTATTTAGAGTCTGATGTCTGAAATGCATTGTCTAGTCTATTAACAGCATAGTTTATACCAATAACATGGCATTCTAAGGCATGGAAGAAGAGAAACTAATATCCAATTGTAGAAAAACTTTTTGTTTATTTCAGAAATGTCAGGAAAATAGAATAAATTACAAACACAAAGATGACAAAGGGCCCTGCACTTGTGTCTTAGTTTGCCAGGGCTACTATAACAAATACTACAGACTTACTGGCTCAAACAACAAGAATTTATTGTCCCATAGCTTTCTAAGCTAGAAGTCTAAATCAATGTATCAGCAGGCCATGCTTTCTCTGAAGTCTATCATATTGTCTTTGTGGCTTGCCAGCAATCCAAAACTCAATCTCTGCTTCTGTCACATAGCCATCTGTCTCCTTCTTTCTCCTACTGCTACTGTGTCCAATTTCTTCTGCTTATAAGGTCTCCAGACATATTGCATTAAGGCTTACCATGATTCAGTTTTGCCCCATTTTAACAGGATCTTTGAAGATCCTACTTACAAATCTGTTCATATCCACCAGACTTCATGTGAGGACTTGTACATGTCTTTTAGGGGACATGATTCAACCCATAACAATTTGCAAATGAATATCCCTCATATTCGAAGTATAACTGGACCTATGATGTTGCAATTTAATAGGGTAATTATAGTGATATAGATATGTTTTAAAAATAATACAAACTCAAACATGTGATAGAATGATTTTGCCAGATAGATGTATTTTCCTACCTGGAAGCTAGTGATGGCAAAGATTATAGTGGTAACAAAATGGTGGTGTAGACAGGGATGGAAGACAGGAGGACTCACTTCTTATTTCTTGCTCACCACCTCCTTTCCCCATCTTTCATCGTGCATCTTCAGTGATGTCTATTTTTTAAGATGTAGCTAACTAATACTTATCAGCTCATCAAAGGGTTGAGGTGGTACATGTGTTTGCAGGTGGGTCTGAGACAATTAGAATTATCACATCAGCTCTGATAACTGATAACTTTGGCAGAGCAGGAAACAAAAGGAACTCTGAAATCACACCCCACAGATGGGTTCATCCTGGTTCTACCATCTTTTACTTCTTTGAATTTACAACAATAATTTAAATTTCCAGGAATACCAATTACTTCATTTAAATTGGAATTTATAATATTTATTCTATTTATTCTAGGTGACTCACAACATCATTATGAGACCCAAGTCCACAATTAAGCAGAAAATAATTTTTAACTTATGAAAATCATAAGCGTTGAAAATCTCACAAATAATTTTATCTATATTTTCAAATAGTTGCTAATGTGGCTCTTTCAATTATTTTGATATTTCTGACAATTTCTAATGCTCTTATGTTATTTAGAAATCTTTTGGATTCAAGTAACAGAACACTCTGATTCAAACTGATTAAACACTTAAAACATGTATTATTTCATCTAACAAGAAATCTAGTGGTGTGGTGGTCTCAGACATCAGTATCAAAGAAACCCAGTTCTTTAAACCTACAGGTTTTACCCTAAAGTAGCCTCTTCATGGCCTAAAGCAAGCCTACTGACCAAGACTGAATCACAAATACCTTCCTCATTCACTCAACAAAAAGGGAAAAAGATGATCGGTTCTTTACTATTTTTTTATATGGAACAACTATGTTCATTATTATAAAAAAGAAACATTCATTGAGCAACACCATCTGAAAATAGATTAGCTTAAATATCTGACCATTGCATCTTTTTTTTTTTCTGTTGAAAATTTCTCTCTATATCTCTTTGGATCATGCATAGGTATGGTTTTTCTTAGGATTTTCACATGCTGATCCACTTCTAATCCAATTACGGGTGCCTCATCCAGACTACCTTGCACCAATTAGCAAAGGGGGCATTTGAACTCCTATGAACAGATGCATCCCTAATATGCACAAACCCAAGACAAGACACAGGACCAGAAAAGACAGGTAGGACACTGCAATCTGCATTCACCTTGGGCTGATCTTCCCGATAATAGGGCTGGCTCTGATGGAGAGCACTGGCCCACAAAAAGGCAATTTGCAAAAATGATAAAAGGTGTTTTATGCTTAGGATTGCTTGGTTTTGTTAGCTCCTGACACTCAAGCAAATCTCTGTCAGATCATTAGCTATTGCAAACTCAAGAAACAGACTCAGGGGATAAATGTTAAATTAATAAAACATTAAAATGTACAATATATAGCAAAAGATTATAAGACAAGTAAAGAAACAAGAAATGATGGCCCAGGTGAAGAAATAGGATAAAAAAATTAGGTTTTAATATGTTCAAGGAGATGAGGAACAACACAGAGAAAGAACTAAACAATATCAAGAAAACAACCAAAACGCACAAGGAGATGAAGGAAAATACAGATAAAGAGCTAAACTATATCAGGAAAAGAATGAACAATATGAGAATCTCAATAAAGAGATATACATTTCGAAAAGGAACAAACAGAACTACTGTTTTATAGAGTCAAAAACAACAATAACTGAAATGAAAAAGTCCCAGGAGGGTTTCAAAAACAGATGGGGCTAGCAGAAGAAATAATCAGTGAACTCAAAGTCAAGACAATTGAAAGGAGTCAGGCTAAGGAGCAGAAAGGAAAAAAGAAACATAAAACTGAAAAAGGCCTAAGAAACCTCTGGGGCACCATCAAGTATACCAATGAACACATGATAGGAGTTCCTAGAGGAGAAGAGAGAAAGGGGCAGAAGGAATACTGAAAGAAATAATGACAGAAAACTTCCTAAGCTTAGCAAAAAAAAACATGAATATGAACATCAAAGAAGCTCAGAGAACACCAAAAAGAATAAATTTGAAGAAAACACATGTCCCATCACATACTGATCAAACTGTCTAATGCAAAAGACAAGGAAAGAGTTTGTAAAAGCTAAAAAAGAGAAACAATGTGTTATGCACAAGGGAATCCCAATTAGATTAAGCATCAATTTCACATCAAAAATTGCTTAGGCAAGAAACAGTGGGTTGAAATATTTGAAGTGCTGAAAGAAAACAACTAACCAAGAACTTTATATGAGGCAGCTTTCTTTAAAAAATGAAGGAGATATTAATGCATTACCAGAAAAACGAAACCTGAGGGAGTTTATCACCACTAGATTTGCCCTACAAGCAATGCTAAAGGGAATTCTTCAGAATAAAAGGACCGGGCAGGAGACAGTAGTTCAAAACGGCATAAAGAAATCCTCTGTTAAAGGTAACCATGTGGGTAAATATAAATGCCAATGCTACTATATTACATTTTGGAGTAGGTAGCTCCATGTTTTACTTCTTACAGGTGTAAAATACAAATGCATATAAAGTAATGATAAATTTATGGTTTTAGACATATAATGAAGAAAGACACAATTTGTAACAACTACAGAAAAAGTAACAAATGTGGGAGAATAATGGAGCACAGGAATAGTACATGTGGACGCTACTGAAGTCAAGGTGGTATAAAGTATTATTGTTATATCTATAGAATGTAAAGTTGTAACTACATGGAAAATATATTAAAAAAAACCTATCCAGATAGAAATGAGAAGGGACTCAATTTGGCATAGTACCAAAAAATCAAGTAAATTTGAAATTCATTAATAGAAGGATTGCAAGACAAAAATACAATGATTAAAAAGTAAAAAGGCAGAAGAAAGTTGTAGTGGTTTTGAAGCTGTATGTATCCAAGTAAAACATGTTCTTAACTCTAATCTATTTCTGACCCTACTGTAAGTAGACCCTTTGATGTGGTTATAGAAGATCAATTAGGAACTATAAGAGATGATTGATATTCTAAATCAACTAGACTGAATAGGCATATATAGAGCAATTCACCCATCAACAACAGAATACACCTTCTTCTCCAGCACATGGATTATTCTCCAGGATAGGCCATTTTTTTTTAGGTCACAGAACAAGTCTCAATAAATTAAAAAACATTGAATTCAAACTATATATTTTCTGGCCACAATGGAATGACACTAGAAATCAATAACTGGGGGAAATAAAAAATTCATTTCATTTATTTGGAAATCATTTGGAAATTAAACAATGTAATCACAATAGTAATTAGGATATACTTGAGGAAAATACAAATGAAAACACAATGTACAGGAACTTATAGGATGCAACAAAGGTAGTGCTGAGGGGAAATTTGTAGCTCTAAGTGCTTATATTACAAAAGAAGATGTATTTCAAATCAGAGACCTAACCTCAAAACTGCAGAATCTAGAAAAAGAAGAACAAACTAAGACCAAAGTAAGAAGGAAGGACACAAGATTAGAGCAGAGATAAATAAAATAGAAAATTAAAAAAATATCAATAGAGAAAATAAAGAAAATCACATTTTTTTCTTAGAAAAGATCAAGAAAAATGACAAACCTTTAGCTAGACTGATGAAGAAAAAAAGAGAGAGGACACAAATGACCATAATCAGAAATGAAATGGGGGACATTACTACTGACCACAAAATAAAAGGACAATAAGTGGATACTCTGAACAACTGTATGTCAATAAATTAGAAAACTTAGTTGAAATGGACAAATTCCTAGAAACACACAAAATACCTAAATGACTAAAGAATAGATGAAATCAACAAATCAATAACTAATAAAGAGATTGAATTAGTAATTAAAAACCTCCTCCAAAATAAAAGCTCAGGATCATGTAGCTTCACAGGAGAATTTTACATAACATATCAGGAAGAATTGACGCCAATCCTCAAGCTCTTATGAAGAATTTAAGAGGGAACACTACATTCTAAAAGGCCAACACCACCCTCTTAACACAGCCAGGTAAATATACTACAAAAAAAGAAAATTACAGATCAATATCTTTTATCAATTCAGACGTATAAATATTAAGAAAAAAACTAGCTTATTAGATCATGATCAAGTAGGATTTGTCCCAGTTATGCAAGGGTGGCTCCACATTGGAAAATCAATTAATATAATACATTACGTTAACAAAATGAGGGAAACAGACCCCATAATCATCTCATTTGACACAGATAAAGCACTTGACAAAATGCAGCACAAATTCTTGACAAAAACACTTAGAAGTTTAGAAGATAAGGAAACTTCCTCAGCATGGAAAAGGGCATGTATGAGAAACACAGTTAATGTCATATTTAATGCTGAAAGACAGAAAGCTTTCTCTCTAAGTTCAGGAACAAGGAAAGGATACACACTGTTATCATTGTGATTCAAAATTGTACTTGAAGTTCTAGCCAGAAAAATTGGGCAATAAAAAATAAAATAAAATAAAGACTTCCAAATTGGAAAGAAAGAAGCAAGACTTTTCCTATATGCAGATGGCATAATCCTATAAATCCTGAAAAATCTACAATAAAGCTCATACAGCTAATAAATTTAGCAAAGTGGAGAGGTACAAAATCAATACCTGAAATTAGTACTGTTTCTATAAACAAGTAATGAACAATCCGAGGAAGAAATCAAGAAAAAAAATGCCATTTACAACAGTAACTAAAGCATCACATATCTCAGTATAAATCTAACCAAGCATATAAAGGACTTGTATGTAGAAAACTATAAGACGTTTTTAAAAGAAATTAAAGAAGACTTAAGTAAATAGGACATTCTGCTTTCATGGATTGGAAGAATGAATCTTAAGATATCAATTCTTCCCAAAGCAATTTATAGATCCAACACAGTCCCAATCAAAACTCTGACAACTTTCTTTGCAGAAGTGGAAAAGCCAATCATCACATTTCTATGGAAGGATTTGGAAACCCTAATAGCCAAAGCCATCTTGAGAAAGAAGAACAAAGTTGGAGGACTCCCACTTCCCAATTTTAAAACTCATTACAAACTCACAGTAGTCAAAACAGTAACGTTACTGGCATGAGGATATACACAGACCAATGGAACTGAACTGAGGGTTTAAATGAACCCTCACATCTATCACCAATTGATTTTTACTAGTGTGGCAAGTCCACTTAATAGGGAAAGTATAGTCTCTTCAACCTATGGTATTAAAAAAACTGGATACACACATGCAAATAATGAAAGTGGACCCTTATTTCACACCATATAAAAAAATTAACTCAAAATGGATCAAAGACCTAATTACAAGAAACCTGTAAAAACTCCTAGAAGAAAACATAAGGGAACTTCTTCATCACCTTTTAAGCAATAGATTCTTAGACTTCATACCCAAAGCACAAACATCAAAAGAAAAAATAGCTACATCAGGCTTAATCAAAATTTAAAACGTTTGTACACTGAGGGACATTATCAAGGAAATGAAAAGATAACCTATAAAATGGGAAAGAATATTTGGAAACAGAGTATTCAACAAGGGTTTAATATCCAGAATATATAAAGAACTCCTATAACTTAACAGCAAAAGCCAATCCAATTAAAATAGACATTTCTCCAAAGAAGATAAACAAATGGCCAGTGAGCATGTGAAAAGATACTTACTATCTTTAGCCATCCGGCAAATGCAAATCATTTACCGTTGTGGTAAATTGTTTGGCACTTCCTCAGAGAGTTAAAAGCATAGAACTACCAAATAACCCAGCAATCCTACTTCTAGGTATACACCCCAAATAATTGAAAGTGGGGACTCAAACAGATATATTTGCACACACCAATGTTCATAGTAATATTATCCATAATTTCAAAAAAGCAGAAGCAACCCAATTGCCCATCAACGGATGAGTGGATAAACAGAACTTGGTATATACATATAATGGAATATTGTTCAGTTGTGAAAAGGAAAGACATTCTGATATATGTGACAACAACATGATGACCCTTGAAGACAGTGCTGAATGAAAAAGCCAAATGTAAAATGTCAATATTGTATGATCTTACTTACATGAAATAATTTCATAAAAAAATAACTTTTTTAAAACAATAGCAACACGTAGAATTGTACAATATAAAGAGTAAACACCAATGTAAAGTATGGACTACAGTTAATAGTGTAATTATAATAATATTGGTTCATTAATTAAAACAAAGGTGCCACATTAATTCAAAATGTTAATAATACAGAAAACTGTGCATGTGTGTGTGATGGGGGCGAGTATATGGGAATTCTGTACTTTGTGCATGAGTTTTTGTAAACCTTCAAGTGTTCTAATAAAACAATATTTATGTACCTTATTTTATTATAAGTATTTTGTTTATTCAATTTTAATTAAATAAGTGGTACATGGAAAAAGATTCAACCAATAGGGAAATAAACAGTGAGACTATGAACATCCCCTCTCATGCTCTCTTCTTTCCCACTCATCTTTTCAGAGATCTCTGTCAGTGCTTTGGCATGCATTTTTCCACACTTTCTATGTACCTGCACATACATATATACCTTAGCAAAAGCTAATTATCACAGAGTAGTTGACTCTTATCTAATGAATATTAAACTTAGGGAGGTGTTTTTTTCTTTTTTTCTTTTTTTAACCTTAAAGAGTGATTTAATATGCCAATTAATGAGTAAAAATGTCTCTATCTGGATGATTTTAGTTATTCTGCATAATGTTTTCTATTTCAATACAATTTGAAAACCTTAGCATTAAAAATTTAAAAAGGAGCATGCTGATCTAATAAGCTTTAATAATATGCTGCGTCAATTCTTACAGTTAGAGGTATGACTAAACTGCCTCTTTGACTTTTTAACAATCAAGAGGACTTTTAGTTAACAACAGAACAAAGAACACTCCTTTATCTAATGTTCTATATATAGTTTTAAAGAAAGGGAGAATGGATTACCTTCGCTTTCAAAAGGTTACTAAGACAATCACCATTGTTTTATTTAATCTTGTATGTTTTGTTTTTATAGTGAGGAAAAGAAATGTTTAGACTGAAAATTTCAAGTTGAAATCTCCCTATGCACTGAAATCACACTAGAGTCAGTTTGGAGAACTCCAGACTTGCCCCGTAGCTGATCTTAGCTGATCATCTAGTTTTAGAGATGCACACGCAATCCTGCAGTGAGGACCTTGTGAACCCAGAAGTGATTTCACAGTCATGTGATAAAGGTGGTCATCTATTACAGCACTGCACACAACACACATCCAATAACAGAGTGATGGAGGGGGTCACGGGGGGTTCATGTTTGAAGGTAAAGGATGAACTGTTTAGATTTTGTAGCCTCTTCTTCATGTCCAAACTAAAGATAAAATCACAAACCAATTGTTAAACTGTGGGATGCTGAGACCACTCTCCTCCAATGTTATCAGTCAAGGACAGTCCTCTTGACACATAACCCTAGGAACTACATTGATAAGGTCAGAGATCAATTCTTTAGGGACAGCTTTCTGATGACTGAACTATTTTTCTTTAATTCTAATGCTTAAACTAGATAATAATTGGATCTACATGCCAACTTTTGAAAACTGCATATAGTTCTTTGAAGATGGAATGACAAAGTCCATTCAAGAGATGTTGGAGAGGTAAGATATGGATCGTTTCACCTGGCAGCAGAAGAATCAATGACAGGAAAATTGAGGATGTCCAGCAGAGACTCTGTGATTTTTTTTGTGATAGCAATTTGTAAACAGACCTTAGAGTCATTCCCTCTGTATAGACAGGGCTTACTCTGTGAAGGTGGTTATAGTTAAAATATTGAGCTTCAAACTTTTTTTTTATTGTGAGCCCTAATTTTTCAACCATTATAAATTTGTTATTTGTAAATTAAATTATATAATACTATGCTAATGTATATAAACACAAACTAGAAATTTATAGTGGTACAATGCTCGCCTTTCATGCAGGAGACCCAGGTATGATTCTTGGACCATGCACCTTGCCCCCCCCCCCCAAATATATAAATTTATACAAATAAAAAGAATTAAAATTCTCTTTCAATTTCCTCAATTGGATAACTTGCTTATTGCTCGGTATATATACACTTCACTTTGGTACACACAAAATTAAGAAAAAAAACTTGCCAGGTAGTAGCACCTGTCCTAACATCACAAAATTTTGTAAAAAATCACTTTTGAATTGAGAGGGAAATTCACAGTTCTATAGCATGCCAACACCATTCTCTGCAAAGTTTTGAAGAATTATAGGTGGCTTAAGCAAAGATAGTACAGTCTGATTATTCACTAAAGAGATAACTAGTATCTGGGTTCTGTCTTTGAGGGAAAAAAGACACAGAGTTAACAAAGGGAAGGAGACTGACCGAGACATTTGATGTCCTTGGTTCTAATCCTAGCTTTACTACCAACCAGTTCTGAGATTTTAGCAAGAAATTTCTTCTCCCCAGGTCTTTATTTTCTTATAGATTAAATGACGGCTGTACTAGATGGAGTCTCAGATCCTTTCCACCTCTGACTTCTGAGGGGAGGCATAAATTAAGAATTTCGTTATTAGGTGATGGTAAA
Organism: Tamandua tetradactyla; assembly: GCF_023851605.1. NCBI lineage: Eukaryota > Metazoa > Chordata > Mammalia > Pilosa > Myrmecophagidae > Tamandua > Tamandua tetradactyla. The sequence continues at coordinate 191,463,180 of NC_135327.1, read as the reverse complement.
ATCTTTCTCATGATCATATTTCCGCACATACAGAAGGAATAGAAACCTCAACACATTAAACCAAATCCTAAAAACCACAAGGCCTTATGAAAAACTGGATTACTGAGGCTACTTTCTGTTTAACTTCACTTTCATAATCTGAAGGTATGTCTTCTGCTAAATGTACTATTGCATTCTTACAAACAAGGACAAAGGAAATCAAGCAGTGTTATCTCTACAGGCAATGTGACTGTAATCCAATGGCACTGTGACATTCCTAAAAGATAACTCAGATATCGCTTCTGAATAATCTCCATGAAATAACAGTGTTATTATAATCACCTAGAGTTCAAGAGTCAAAATATCTGTTTCCTAAAATTAAGTTTTTTTAACACAACAACTCAAGTTGATATAAAATAAACCAAATTTAGTTCTAATTCTCAATACTTCTATATTTTATTGATTTGAAATGTAAGCTGAAATTCTGAGGAAAACAATAAAGGATCACATTCCCTCCATAACAAGATGTTTGATTGCCTGGAACGTCTGCCTTCTTACATTGCTGTTTGTTTTGTACCTCCTTCCCCTTTGACCAATGTGATAAAATACAGCTGCTAATTTTTTTTTTCCATCTCACATTTGTAAAGCAATGGCCTTTAGACAGTAAATATAACATTGCATGTTGTGAGCAATAAGGTGTAATTCAATAATATAGGAGTAGAGTAATTCATGCTGTGAAATATAGAAAAACATGATACTATTGAGATGAGTTTTATTTCTAAGAAAAATAAGCATTTCAAAGAAAGATGTTACCCTCAGCTAAATAAATAATTTATTTCTATTTTAATTTGGTTGCTTTGATGGGAAGATTTCATTGGTCTCTGTTATGCTTTAAATGTTCAGATTAAAGCCTCTCATTGCCATTCTTTTGTTCAATCATTTATTTTCTTTGGGGGCTCAAGAACTCCTGATGATTTTGTTTTCTTTATGATAGTAGATTCTTTTTTACTTCCATGCTGGAAGTCAAAAGCTTAATCCTTTGGAATCTCAACGAATCACCTAATTAGTAACTTATTAAAATGAAATAAGTTAATTATGTGTAATTTCTTCATAAAGATCAAATAGCAGGCAAATCACTTTCCTAAGGCTAATTCCTCTCATTTGTAGCATAAATGAGAAAAACAAAAATCAAATAAAGTTTGTACTAGTGCTGATAGCACCACAATAAAATAACTGATTCCTAGCTCATTCTATTAGAAGCATTAACTCAGCATGAGTCCTTGCTCATATATTAATATTTTTAAAGCATCCCAATCTAAAAGAAGAGATGATGAATATAATTAGCCAATTCACTAAGATGCATGATAACTTTCAAATTAATTAATTTCAGCTAATATCAATTAAGTGCCTACTAAGTTGAAAGTAGTATGAATTCCTGCTCCACCATTTACTAGCTCTATAACCATAGCAAGTCATTTAAATTGTTGAAGCTTCAAATTCCTCTTCTGTAGAATGTGGGCTACACCATAGGATTATCGTGGCATAAAACAAGTGTCTGGTATAACAAGCACTGAACAAACAATATCTGTTATTAAATAGTATCCTCCATAGATATACGGTAAGATCATCACTGTATAAGTCTGTTTCACCATTATCCTGGATATGAACCCTTCCCCAGTTTTCACACATACAATTATATATGGATGTCAGATATGTCATTCATTTAGTAAGATTTGCTGGAGAGTGGGTGGTCACAGTGCCGGGGATCACATTGCAACTTCCTTCTTTTCAGTTTCCCAGATTATTAACTCTTGGATCTCCAAATTACGCAGATCAATTCATTTCTAGTCTTGCTCCCAAATGGGCATATCCAAACCAATCAAGATTTTTAGCAGAAGAAAAGATCGGCTAAATAATAAGGCTCCCCTTCTATAGAAGGTATTTATGGTATGAATAGCATTTTTTTCTTCTTGCTACTCCATTATCTTTATTATTAGAGATGGTAGTAAAAGCCAGAATATGGCACACCAAGGTATAAATGGCAAGTGAAGAAGTGCTGACAACAGATATTGAATGATTTTTCCCAAAGTTGTACCCATTAAGTAAAGAAGGACTCGGGCAGTTACTATGAACAAAGGACAAGGTCAACAGAGGGTTTGAAGTTGAATTGGCAATTATTTATAGAATTAGGGAAGCTAATTAAATTAAAAGGTAGAAGAAAAGCAGTGGCAGATAGAGTAAGTGCAAAGAATTATTTGCAATCCTAAAGTAGAGAAGAGATTGGATTAAATGACATTTGCTATGGTGATAAACTGAGTCATATACATCTTTCAGGCAGAAATAAGATGGGGAGTAAAAGTGAAAATGCACATAATTTTGGGGATTAAGTTCGTGGTCCCTTTGAAGCTTTTCACAGGTTGGGAATGAATAAAATGATGGAGTCTCATCTTCGATCTAAGTCTACTTTGATGGAATGGGCACTGAATTACCTCATGCTATCCCAGGCCTGGACTGCTGACTTGTGAGGTTAAATATTATTATGTGCTTAGCAGTTACACCTTTACTATAGTCAAAGTATTGTGTGTTTTATCCCTTTCTAGTTGCTATTAATCACAAGCACTTTCTATTATTTATGGTATCATTAATTGTAATTAAGAATGAAAATTTGTATAAAGGCACAGAAGTAGATTAAAAGGAGAAAAATAATGAAATTATTAACCATCTCTTTTGAAAAAAATATATACAAAATGAAGAAACTTTCATAGTACATTTATTTCTAATTCAATTATACTTATTTGGTATCCGATTCAAAGCAAACAAGTAAAATTTACTCTTACCTTCAACAATAGTTTGGTTATTTTATTAGGCAAAAATTTAAAAATGGAATCCTTTTCTGTGGTCTTCACTAAAGAGAATTCTGATTATGTTTAATCATTTGCATTCCATGTACATTTTATTAATTACACAATATCATTTTTATATGATTTTTTCTACATAAAATATTTTCTGAGTTTTAAGTACTTACTTATTACACCTACAATGCTTTGATTTGGTCTTAGCATGCATCAACACAAATAATTATAAAAGCATGAATTCATTAGACAAAAATTTGAATCACAAGCAGGTTCACCATCTCATCTTTGTTTTGGCATTATTTCCTAGTTAGTCTTTCAACCTCCTCTTTACTCTCCGCAGTTGATCCTACACATCAATGTCAATTTAATCTTCTTTCTATTGTATTTTCCTTCTGCTTTACACCCCTTCATACAATTAAAGCGATGCGCTACATTGAATCTAATCAAGTTTTGCCTTTCATCAATTAACCGTTTCTGTTTACCAGTGCTCCTTTCCTTTTCCTTTAATGGGAACACTGTTAGACAGAAAATAAATCCTCATTTGTGTGTTGGCTACTGTGGTCTTTTCTTCCTTCTCTCTGCCTCTCTCCTTATGTCTTAGATCAGTTTCCCAAAGATGATCCAGGCAGCTCTAGTACCTCAAGTTGGTTCATGAATAAAGGGTTAAAGAAATTTGGGGAATTGGGTTATTTGCCTGTTAACATATTAAGGTCTCTAAGAATTCCTGCATCAAGAAACCTCATATGCTTTTAAACCAGCATTTCTAAAACCTATGTCTCCATTGAAATATGCTTGTGAAAAATTTATCCAAGAATATCCTACCACATTGGTCATCATTGTGCTGGAATTATTTTTCTCTTTTCAGGCTAGGAGGCCTTGCTGAAAATATTTGATTGCTGATTGCCAGTGCTTAACTTCTCAAAATGTTGAGAAGGCATTTGCTGAGTAGTCTATGAAATAATTCATAATTTTAGAGGAGAGGAAGAAAGCAAAAGTGAGCTATCCTTTCTGAAAACTTCACCAAATTGTTTTCTATCATGGGTATTTTCATTATAAAAAAGCTACTTACAAGACATTCTTTAGTTGCCCTCTTCTTGGTACTTTCAAATGGGTTAATTACCTTAATATCTGGTACCCACAATAGATATGGCTATGCAGAGGGAAAATACAGTTATTCTTTGCATATCTTTTTTTCCATTAATGCATGATAACCAATAACTCACCTGAACTACCAGCCTCATCACTCTGCAGCCAGATATTTACCCTGAAACAAACTTAGGGTTTCTTCTTTATTTGTAAAGAGTTGCACATTATTGCCAAAGCCACATCATAATAGAAGTTAATAAGAGGAGGGAGCAACTGAAAACAACTTTCTCAAGACACCTCCATCTCATAAAAGCAGCAATACTGAGGCAATTGATGAGGCCACTTCTTAGTGAGGATGCTCTTGATAAAGTTTTGGACAACTGATCTGTGCTGTGTTCCAGGTTAACTGAGATGAAGAGAGAATAAGAACTGGAGCAGATGTTGCCCAATGGCCAAAAGAGAACATTTCAATTGCGTGATCTTGATTGGTTTGTAAACCTCTTCTGCCAAATTCTACAATCTCTTGAACCTTTTTCTTTGTCTGGTGACTTCTACATCCTCAGTGCTCCATAGTTCTTTGCCAACCACTCCATCTGCTTCTACCAAGTCTGATTTCAGGTTCTGTCTCCATTGCCTGCTCCTTAAGGTTGATGCCCTCACTGCGTGGTCCTTGATACTCTTTTTTTCTCATTCTATTCACTGTTTTTAAATTCACTTTCATAGTTTTGATCATCATTTTCACTGCTAATCCTATGTTGGTGACTCCCAAATATCTCTTTTGAAGTTTAGGTTATTTATCCAATTATATATGAAATGTTTCTACAGGAATGTCTAAAAGAAACCATATATTTGATATATATTAAAAATCATCTTTACTTCAAAATGTATACTGCCTTCATTGTGCCATACTGGTTGATATGAATGGCTTCACCAGTTAAGCAAACCAGTAAACCTTATCATCATCTTCCTCTTCTCCTTCAACTCCTCATCAGGGCCACCCATCCAGTTTGTTTGTTTGTTTGTTTTTGTTTTTACCAAAGTATGTTGTGCTTTAAATATGTCCTATATTTTCTCTTTTCATGATTGCTATTACTGAATCGTTTCAGGCCTTATCATTTCCTACTTGGAGTACACCAATATACTGGTTAAAAGATTAGGCAAATAGACCTCTGGATTGGGTATGTCAACCCACTGTGTGGTATTTGTAATAGCAGCTCAGACAAATTAAGACAATATCTTATATTATAAATATACCAGCAAAGCTGAGTATGTCTCCCTAAGATGGGATAGCTTCACAGACAACTTCTGTTTTTCCCTATCCATTAAGCAAATAAAAGATTAGACAAATATACTCTTTTCATTTATTAGCTATATCAGCATACTACTTAACTCATAGGGCCTTACTACTTTTCTCACTTAACAATCAGAAGATAGTAATAGTTATTATATAGGTTTCTTGTAATAATTAAAGTACATATTGAATATAAGGTTCTAAATGCACTGCCTCGTACATATAATTAATTGCTCAATGAGTTATTATTACTCCACAGCTCTGCACTTGTTACCTTCCAAACCAAGAACCATTTTGCTGCCATACCATTTTTCAAACTTCAAATTTGAAATGTCAGTCTAGCTCTTTAGGTATAGACTTAAGACAGTGGGCGACACCCTTTACGACCTGGATTCCAAGGAATGATCTGAAATGGATTGATGAGAGGACTGTGAAGTGTAGACTTCAGAGCCCCTCACTTGTGCAATGCTCTGTGTGTGTTGCTGGAAGTTGTCAAGTGTTTTGAATGGAAAGGGGAAGCCAGATTGCAACCAAAAACCAACAATAAGGAAATATTTTTTTGTAAATTGCTTAAGAGCACCAAGTAAAATAAAAACCAGAATCTTCAAAGTTTCAGTCATTTGTCGTGATTTCTTAATTTTAAGTAAATATTCATTTACTGTACCAGGCCAAGCCTTAATCCAGTTTATTAGATGACTTATAAAGAAAGAGCCACAAGGAAAAAAAAAAAAGTGGGTGGGTGGGGGGCCTTTCTTAAAAGAGTATTTACACAATTGGAGATATTCCTAAGCAAAATTTTAAAATCCCAAAATTAAATCCTGTATATCATTTGAGGATTATCACATAATTCATTCAGGTTCTCTTTTATTTTTTAGGAATAAATCCCATTGTCTTTCTGTTTGCAAGTTTTGATAACTGAAATTCACTAAATGTTTCAATAGTGGGATGTTTCCTGGCATTTTATTATTGAATACAGTAAAAAAAAGTTTCAACTGGAAGACTTACACAACCAGATATCAAGATATATAAATATAATTATCTAAATAATTGATAGTATAATATTGGCACAGGATCAGACAAATAAATCAACGGAAAATAATAGTCTAAAAACTGACCCATGTATATATCATTACCTGATTTATGACAAAGAGATATTGTAGTATGTTGGGGAGAAATGACCAATAAATGGTACTTCATGCTTGGATATCCATAAGAAAACAGTTGGTATTTAATGCCTACCTTACTCCATCCCAACCAATGAAATCTAGATCATATACCTATATATTAAAGTATGAACAATAAACATTTTTGATGTAAGCAAGTAAGAGCATATTCATTACCTTGGAGTATGCAAAGATTTCCATTTCAGTATGTTAAAGTTGCTTGAATGCAACATACCAAAGTAGGTTGGCTTTTTCAGTGGGGATTTATTAGTTTACAAATTTACAGTTCTAAGGCCATGAAAATGTCCAAATTAAGGCATCAAGAGGAAGATGCCTTCTCTGAGGAAAAGCTGCTGGCAGCTGGGGTTCCTCTGTCACATGGGAAGGCATATGGTGGTGTTTTCTGGTCCTTCTCTACTGGTAATGGTTTGAATAGCTCTCTCCTTCTTTCTGTGTTTCTGCTTTTTATCCTCTCATAAAGGGCTCCTTTACTCATTTGAAACAACCTAACCAAAAGTTCTCATAATAAGTCTACACCTACAAGAATGGATTAAAAGAACATGGCCTTTTGGGGGATACGTAACAGCTCCAAACTACCACAGTTTCCTGAAACAGGAAACCAGAAGTGCCAAGCTCAAGGAGAAAAAAATGATACAATGGATTACTTTGAAATTAAAAATTGTATTTATAATATACATGAATAAGAAAGTGAAAAAGCAAAGAGTACCCTAAGTATATTCAACAAAAGTCTCACACAGAGAATAAAATAAGAAGCTCTAAACAACAAATAAGAAAAAAATACAATAAAAAAGAACTACAGGAAGGAGCCAAAAGCTGTAAGTCAACAGGAACCCGGAAGAGAAAAGAGAGGACATCATTTTGTGAGGGAAAGCCACAGAACCCCAAAGATTGCAGTAAGCTAGCATCAGAATACTACAAACCCCTTGGATGAACCAAGCCTTCTGCTCTACAAAACCAAGAAGCAATAAACTCCTGTTGTTTAAAGCCAATCCATTGTGTGGCATTTGTGATAGCAGCTCAGGCAAATTAAAACAATATCATATATTGCATATGTACCAACAAAGTTTAATATGTCTCCCTAAGATAGAACAGCTTCACAGATACCTTCCTCTGTTATTGCTGTGGCAATTCTTAGAGCTTAGCTGCCTTCTCCTTGAAGTACTCGGATTCACCTTGTTTGACTCTAGCAGAGGTAGAGGATGTGGTATGTGTGCCTGTGTGTGCATGTATCTGTGTATGAGTGAGGGCTGAGCTACTCAATCTCTCAGCAATAATCAGTAAGTCAAGTCATCTGAAAACTTATATATGTTTCCTCAGCCTGTTCCTAGTTTTATTTTTTTTTTCCGTTATTTAATTAGGGTCAAAATTGTAGGTTGAAGGAAAAGCTAATGAATTTAATTAGGGTTATAGACTTCAACTCCAGATTTTTCACTAATAGATCTGTCAAGTTAAGTTACAGTGTTTATCTTGCCTCAATCATTTTTGCCCCAGTATGGCTGAAGGATATGGTACATTCCTCTGCCATCTAGCTTATCATAGCAGTAATTTTCAAATAGTGTGTGAATGGGAGAGGGTAAGTGCACCTTGTCCAATGAGCATCACTTCTCAACATACCAAACTAACAACCTACCAGTCCTTTAAAAAAATGAAAAAAAAAAAAAAAAAAAAAGTCCAGGAGTGATTTACTTTTAGTGAAACTGTTTTGGCTACTTCATTAATTGCCAAATGTTGATAAATCACCAGTTTAATTACCAATTTCATAGTATTTTTTCCAGAGACTAAAGTCAGGTTTATACTAACCTATGATTTCTGGAATCTGCCCCACTGCCACTGAGTAAATGGTCTATAATGGTATTCTCTGCTGTCTCATCTAGAGACATGAAGCAGCTGGTTGTTCTCTTTGACTCTGGATGGTCTGGAGACTCAAAGTAGCTAAAATACTCAGAAGATTCACATTTGCATCACTGATCTGTATCCTTCCATTATCTCTCTCTCTTCACCTGTTTTGGATACTAATGTCCTTGTTCTGATACTTGCTTTTCCTTTTCCAGTTTGAAACCCATTTTCCTTGTGGGAAAACAATGAAAAAATATGAATGGGATAGCATATCTTGTTTCTTTCTTATTCTTTATTTTAAGATGAGATATTCTCCATGAAGTCAGCCTTATTCTTCCTCTTTTTCATTCTTATCCCAACATATCTAAAATAGTCTTTTTTCCCTAAAAATTGCCTTGATCTTCTTCATAAGCTGCAGCTTATTCAGGACTACTTGACTCTCTGATAATTATCTTCCAGTTAATCCTCTCAAGACCCTTTGCTTTCTGATCAACTAATTCCTTCTAAGGTGTTGATGGCTGATGATGGCTTAATGTACCAACTCTTTACAATAGAATTTACATTTTGACAGCTACTTTTAATTCCTTAACCCAAAAGAGTGCATGGTATGAGAATTTCAAATACTCTTGCAGGGACAATAAGGAAAAACTTTGGAGGGAAGAGAGCTTTCCCTAAAGCTTCACTAATAGCAGAACAGATATCTTTTAAGTACTTATTCATTAATAAGTCTCTCGTTGCTATAAATAACACAAGAAAAGTCAAGATAAGGAAATGTAATGCACATGTATCATTGCAGCTCTCAGGCACAGCTATGGAGCGAAGGAGCAGTTTCTTGATGTCTTTAGAGATTTCCAAAAAGCAGCTAATCTGACTTTTCAGCTTTTATTTTAATCTGATGTATTTAATTTGTTTTAATATAAGAATGAATTGTGAAACAAAGCAGTGATTATAATCATTGCTGTAATCACCCACAAAGTGATCAATAAATACCAATTAAATACAGGCATCCTACAGAACAATACATGATGTAGGATAAGAGTTTAAGGTCTAGAGTAAGACAAACCCAGATTCAAGTCCTGACTCTGGGCAAATCACATAACTTGAGGCTTAGTTTCCATTTCTGTTAAATCAGTATAATGATAGCCACCTGTTAGGGCTATCCTGTGAATATGTGAAATAAGTTAAGTAAAATACTCAGAATTTTTCCTAGGACATTGTAACAAGCCAATGCATATTGTTACTGTTGAGTATATATGCTTTTAAGTAGAAAATTATGATGAGACGCTTCATCTTAGATTTGGGGTTTTAGCATCCCTACAGATTTCCACAGCCTGATCTGGTTGACAAAATGAAAACTAGCAATTATTCCTGTTCAGATTCTAAGATGCGGTAGTCTTTTCATTCATTTATTTTTCTTAGAATTTTTATTCATGTACCCATCCAACCTGTGTTGAATACCTACTATACTAGCAGTTGAAAAGCAGTGGCAAATAACCTTTATCCCCTGCCCTAAAAGAACATAAGCTCTAGTGGTCTCATTGAAGTCCTGGAAAGGAGCTCAGTGTAAGCTCAGTACAAAAAAGAGACAATTCGCCTCAATACTTTTTATCTCTTAGGTGAAAAACAAAGTCATAGATTCTGCAAATTCAACTACTACTGTAGCTGGAAGTTATGACTACTGTAATTTTTCCTGCCACAATGTAGGGAATCTTGTTTGTTACTTGAGTGTCTGATGAAAACAAATCAATATTTAAACAGCAGTAACAAACAGGGGTTAATTAAAAGGAAATTATTACTAAGTAGAGTAAAACACTTGCATGCATTTCACATTCTAGGATTCTCTGCCTATCAAGTATTCAATTCTTTTTATCTCACCTGAGAAGCAAGAGAGGTAGCAATGTCCACTAAGGTCTACTCAACAGTCGGATGTGATTCATACGCATATTTGACATTCAGAAGCATTAAATAAGCTTTTCATACCACCTTAAATAAATTACATTTAGTTATCTGTAAGTATTTGTTTCATTTCTCTAAAATCATTTTGGAACATGGATGATTTAAATATTTGCATTGAGCATTTAATTTTCCCTACATGGCATTTGCGATATTTCAAACAAGGACAGTGCTGAACTTTCTTTTTGAAAGTTTATAGTTTAATATTAAAGAGGTAGTTTAAAAAACGTTTTTCTTTGAAAATCAAATGATAAACTTAGAAAATACACCACTCTGTTCTAGTATGCTAGCTGCCAGAATGCAACACACCAGAGATGGATTGGCTTTTAATAAAGGGAATTTATTTTGTTAGTTCTTCAGAGGAAAGGCAGCTAACTCTTGACTGAGGTTCTTTCTTATGTGGGAAGGCACAGGGTGATCTCTGCTGGCCTTCTCTCCAGGCCTCTGGGTTCCAACAACTTTCCCCCAGGTGATTTCTTTCTGTATCTCCAAAGGCCTTGGCTGAGCTGTTGGGCTGTGCTATGTTGAGCTCTCTCATTTAAGCACCAGCCAATTAAATCAAACATCATTCATTACAGCAGGCACGCCTCCTAGCCAACTGCAGATGTAATCAACAACAGATAAGGTTCACGTACCATTGGCTCATGTCCACAGAAACAGAACTATCTGCCTTCACCTGACCAAGTTGACAACTGGGAAATTAAGGAATTTAAGGAAAAACTAAGCTCTTCTAAAGTGCACCTGTAACCTTTAAAGTTGATGTCTAGAGAAAGACCATGTTTTCCCAAAAATCATCTCTTTCTGTAATGAGATAAAAATATAAAGGTAAACGGGCCACATTTATGAGTTATGACACGTCTTAGTGTTTTAATAAGATTGCCAAAATATATTTAAAACACACAAACCACTGCTTTCAATAAAATAATATGTTTACAGTAGGATAACTTTTATGCTACAGATAAATCTGTTTTATTAATTCACTGAACAAATACCTAATGAGTACCTTTGGTATGTTAGATACTATGATGTACATTAGTATACTGAACTGAGCAAAACCAAAAGTTGTTCCTGCTCTCCTGTAGTTTTTAATTTCATTGGCTACCTGATATACCTCACTTCTTATTCTGCTATAGATAGCACCCTAAATCCAAAGACAATTTTGGGAGTTTTTTAACTTTTAATTTCCTGTCTGCAGACTAAACAATCATGGTCATTTATCCTTTTCCTTGTAGTTCTACAATATGGAAACTAAGATATGTACAATCATTTATCTTCTGAGCAAAAGAAGAAAAAAAGCTTAGATAAAAAGCAACATTTTGAGGAATGGTAATTCTTTTTTCTTAAATTAAAAGCAAGAAATTTATTAAATTAGACATTTTGTGAAGGATGGAAATCTGATTGGGAATGACAAGATATATAAATACATGAATAGAGAATCTCATTGTTTTTTTAAAAAAAAAATTTTACTACTCTAAACTATTTGTTATAAAAAGCTGTAGGCCAGGATGATAGATAATTGAAAACTTGGAAAAGAAATGCATCTACTTAAATGAATCCCCCAAACCCAATGTCCTGAGGTTACGCAACCATATGCAGATTTCTAAAATGTGCCCAAAGAGTGAGTTACAATTTTGGGTGCCACTTTATTAAGTAAAATTGGGCACTCATACAATTATCATATTCAAAGATAATAGCAACTGCTTAATTTTAAATATAGGAGTTGTTACAGAGATTAATTATCTTCCAGTGTTTATTTCCCCCCTTTTTCATATATCTAGACATTATGGTTGGGCCCTTGGTAACTTACAATCCCTTGCAGTTATGTGTGGCCAGATAAGTCCCAGCCATGAGGTGTCTCCTACATAAGCTTTGTTGAGACTTCTAGGAAGCGCCTTAAAGAAAGAGGAATAGCCTCTCTTTCTCTTTGGCCTAGAATTTGGAATTAACAGCTGGAGGCTAAAGAGCCCCCTGGGACCATAATGGGATGGGGATTGCAAAGCAGAAAGATTTCAGCAAAGGCTTTCTGACTCCGTGGAGAATGATAGCAGTTTTGAATCATCTACCTTCTGTCTTCTTTTCTGTAAGAAGAAAATAAATCTGTTACTAATTTCTGTCGTCTGTTGTCAGAGCTAACCTCATCCAAACAACAAATGCCATATTTGGTTCTATATTTAAAAATAAGGTGCTGCCTGTGATAGCACCTAATAAATATATGGCATTACCTGTGGTGGACATCAGGCAGTGCAGACTGAAATAAGCTGAGTCTTTGTTACATTGTGGCAAAATATTTGGTCATATTGTCAACTGCTGTTCCTTAGAAGGCAAACCAGGTACCAACAGGAAGCTTTAATGTTAGGAGAAAAGTTGGAGAAAATTTAAATGCTGATGTGTCATGTTGGTTCCTTCTTGCACTGTTTTCCGATAAATCATAGCATGATGAACTCAGTATAGAACTGGCCAGCTTTCAGGCTGAGATCAAAGTAAAACTGCTTTGATATTGTGCTTTCTTCTTATGTCAGAAATCTGCACTGCTAGAGAATGCCTGGTTGAAGAGATTGGAATAGTTAATATGTATAGTTATAAATATAAAATAACTGTACCCTAAACTGAAATGCAGTTGCTATAAGCCATAGCTACCAAGAGGTAGGCTTAGAAGGAATTAAGGCTGTAGCCCTGTCTTGGTTTTCCAGTTCTACTATAATAGACACCACAGAACTAATTGGCTTAAGCAACAGGAATTTACTGACCCTCAGTTTTGATGTTATACTTTTTTTTTATGTAGGCAGGCTCCAGGAATCAAACCCAGGTCTCGGCTTGGAAGGTGAGAACTTTGCCACTGAGCCACCATTACACTGCCCTGACTCTCAGTTTTGGAGACTAAAAGTCCAAAATCAAGGTATGGGCAGGCCATGCTTTCTCCTAAGTCTGTAGTGGTCTGGTGGTAGCTTGCTGGAAGTTTGTGACTCATTTTCTAGCCCTGCCATGTGGTCATCTGTCTCCTACTGCTGCTGTGTACAATATCCTCTGCTTATAAGGTCTCCAGCCACATGAGACCCACGTTGATGCAGTTGGCCTCATCTTACCAGGATCTTCAAGGATCATATGCACAGTTGAGATGCAGCCAACTCATCCAGAGATGGATGCAGCCAGAAGATGGGAACTAAGACTTGGACATATCTTTGTGGGGGGCTGACTGAATCTACAGGCTGTCTTGGATAACTTTTAGTGAAAACTACTCTACCAGATCTTGGGAGACAATCCTGTGGCAGTAATCAGATTAAGAAGGTTGCCATCCAAGCAAGGGTTATTCTTTCTAAGGGTCTCAGATTTGTTTGCTATGTAATGCATTGCACAAATATTTGTTGAGTTCCTTCTGTATGTCAGATACAGTGATCTATTTTGGTATACAGGGATGAACAAAATCAAGGGTAGTTCCTGGACTCATGGAGCTTACGATCTAGTTGGCCACCTGATACACTTGACTATAAATTAAAAGGAGGAGGAGAAGATAGCATTATGTTGAAAGGGAGGGTATTAGCAGATTCTCTTGAAAGAAGAGCTGATCAATGTACCTCCCTTGGGAATTGGCAGAATATAGTGGTAAGTAATTAAAAGTACAGAGTCCCCACACTTAAAAGCTATGTCAAGAACAGACATTTAGACATGGTCACTTGTACCTAGAATCAACTAGAAGAAAGAATAGGTGCCCACAAAGTTTCTAAGGGAATTATGTTGTCAAGGAAACCAAAAGCATGATCTTTAGAAATCTGTGCCGACTCACTGACTAAAATAATCTCAAGGAAGCCACACTTATAGTAGCAAGATGTCAGCTATGAAAGCATGCAGCCCCAGAGAAGGGCATAATCTGATTGCCCTTCCAAATATGCCCCTGTAGGACAATAGATCTGGTAGGACATTTCAGAAAGTAAAACTTTGGATCATGGAGTGTCCTAAACATCTTCCTGGAGGTGTTCTGAAAGTGAGGAGGTCCTCTTCCCTCTTTCTGTTCTTCCTTTCTACTATCTGGAATGCAGATGTGATGGCTGGAGCTTAAGAACATATGTTAGGCTGTGAGGTAGAAGTAATGTGCTAAGGTTAGTAGAACAAGTAGATAGAACAGGACTGTCAATTTACAATAGCACATCACCTATTTTTGAAAATAAAGATCTATTGGAACACAGCCACAGCCATTTGTTTACATATTATCTATGGCTGATTTGGTACCATACAGCAGAATTGAGTACTTGTAACAGGAATTTATTTTTTTTCCTCTTTATCTTCATAGTTAATATTGTTATTGCTATAGTATTTCCAATATAGGAATTACAAGTTTAACATTACTTAGCAAATGGAAAACTGACAATATTTTTAACTGATTTTTGCCGTTAGACACTTCAACATATCCTCAGATATGAACTTTCCTGGCAATGGCAACACATATATATAGAGAGAGAGAAAGTGCTTTAAAGAGTGAAGTATGACTGACTAAAAATACTGAAATTCTTGATATAATAAGAAGTCTTTTATTAAACCTGACACATAATGTTTGTGGAAGTCCTGTGAAGGAAAGCAGAATTTGTCCACCAAAGAGCAAGGTACAACTTTTGTTACAGGAATAAATCATTAGCAATTCTAAATAATAAAAATAGATTTAAGCAAAAGAGTTATGCTAAAAATTTCCATTTTATCCATTCATATGTTTAAAAATAATCTTGAATAATTTAATTATCTCCTTCCTATTCCTTCATCTAGTGCCTTATTTTCTAGCAAGTGAGACTCTTCTCTATAATTGAAAAAAAAAAAAAAAACACTTTTCTAAAGAAAACATTTTTTTTATTCTCTTGATAAAAGTTTAAAATGCTATATGGATCTTTCCCAAGTAGTTTTCACTTATTTTTTCTAGTGCTATGGAAGTGTTTGTCTTCTATGACTATACAATTTATACCTGGGTACAGCAAAAATACTAATATAAAGGAATGAAGAACACAACTTATATTTAATCTCTTTACCCAGAGACAGTCATTGTTGAAATTCTGCTCCCTTTTCTTCTTTGTGAAAAGGAGAAATGGAAGGGAAAGGACAGGAATGTACAAGAAGACAAGGGAAGGTAAGAGAAGGGAGGGGCAAGAGAAAGAAAATAAAAAGAAAACAAGGGACTGAAGGTGAAAAAAAGGAAGAAGGAAGGGAGGGAAGAATGGAGGGAGGGAGGGGAATGTATAAGCTGCTTTGAAGTTTAGAGTACAGTGAGATAGGCAGACATTAAATCAGCAATCCCACTAATTAATACACCGTTTTAATCCATTTTATGGTCTTGAGCAAAAGCAACACAATCTTAACAGAGCACAAAACAAAAGAACCTTAGCACAGCCAAGGGCTAGGGCTAAGGGGAGCTTCCCCTGAAGGAGTGTTGCTTAAGGTGAGATTTGAAAAGGAATTAACTCCTCATCCTGGACTGAAGAACGGTCCTGGCAGAGGAAATGGAATGTGCAAAATCCTGTGATAGGAGAGAACCAGCACTCCAGGAACTCAAAGGAGGTTGATACAGTGGTGGAGGCGGGGAAGATTGATATTATCAGATGGAATGCAGATTGGAAGGGGTCTAGAATGGACTGGAATCATCAGTGGACAAATCAGTAAACTATTATGGTAGGGCTGGAGTGAGTATTTGGTGGCCTGGTTCCAATGGTGACAGTAAATTAAGTGAGAAGTAGATGGCTTATACAACTATTCATAAATTAAATGGATAGGATAGTTAGATGAAAGGTTAGATAGGCTGGATGAAGAAAAAAAAATTCAAGAAAGACTAATGCAATCCATTACTAAAACTGAATGGAGAGTAATAGCATGTTCATTGATATAGAAAGCACTGGAAAGTCAGATTTAGGAGAAAGAAATTCATATTATATGCAATTATTTATCCTCATTTTAATAAATCCATGTCATTAGCATTTTCCCATATCATTCACTATTATTCAAAATCATGACTTTTAGTGGCTGCATAATACTCCATCCTATAGGCTTGTCGCAATATCTTTATCATTATTATTGTTGTTCATTTAGGTGACAGGTTATTGATGACTGTATTTAAGGTTGCAATGCATATTCTTGCATATAACTACTTGATTCTGCAGTTGTACAATAGGATTGACTCTCATTATTTCCACTCACATCAAAATTGTATTAATCAAAACCTATAGAACGGTACACGGATAAATTTTACAGTACAGAATTACACCTTAATAAATTTGACTCAAAAAAGTGTTTGAGTGCTAACCTTACTGAAACCTCACTCACTCACCAGACTCTTGCCAATACTCCCTTTCATAAACATACATTAACATATATTTTTCTTGCTTAGTCTTTTAGAAGTAATTTTGGTTTGAGCATTTAAAAATATGTCTTTTTAATTACTATTCTAGTTTGCTAGCGGCCAGAATGCAATATACCAGAAACAGAATGGGGAATTTAATAAGTTGCTAGTTTACAGTTCTAAGGCTGAGAAAATGTCCCAATTACAAGTGTATAGAAATGTCCAGTCAAAGGCATCCAGGGAAGGATACCTTAGTTCAAGAAGGCCGATGAAGATCAGGGTTTCTCTCTCAAGTGGAAGGGCACATAGCGAACAGAGTCAGAGTTTCTCTCCCATCTGGAAAGGCACATGGTGAACACGGTCAGGGTTCCTCTGTCATCTGGAAGGGCACATGCTGAACATGGTGTCATCTGCTAGCTTCTTCTCCTGGCTTCTTGTTTCATGAGGCTCCCCAGGAAGCATTTTTCTTCTTCATCTCCAAAGGTCACTGGCTGGTAGAGTCTGCTTCTCGTGGCTCTGTTATTCTGCTGTGCTCTCTCTGAATTTCTCTCTGAATTTCTTTCATGCTCCAAAATTCCAGAAACTAATCAAGATCCACCCAAATAGGTGGAGACACACCTCCAGCTAATCCATCTTAACAACCCACTCTTGATTAAATCATATCTCCAGGAAGATGATCTAATTACAGTTTCAAACATACAATAATGAATAGGAATTAGAAGAAATGCTGCCTTTACAAAATGGGATTAGGATTAAAACATGGTTTTTCCAGGGTACATACATTACTTCAAACCAGTACAATTACAAAGCAAAATTATACAGCAGTTATGGCAGTAATATTAAAAATGCTAGGTTGAAAAAAAAAGTACTAGGCTCAAGTTAGAAGATGAGGTGGATTCCAGAGTAGTACTTCATGCCAGTTTACATATTAGTGCTTAGTAATTTTATGATGCAGGGTATGTTAATTTCTTGGAACCTTGCTTCCTTATTGGCAAAAAAGATAAAAATGCATATTTGATAAGGCATTCAGAATGATTAAGTGAATACCATATGTGAAAATGCCTGTCAGAGGGAAGATGTAATTAACAGCTTGTTGATTTTTTATCAACTAGATTGTGAACACCTTGAGGACAGGTCCTTTTCCTTAGCTCCCTCCTCCAAACACAACGTCCAGAATAGTGATTTTTTTTTAAGCTTCAGTAAACAGAAGAACCATGTAGAGAATTTTTAACAAAAAGGGAGAATTTGTAAAAATCCATGTTCAAGGTTCTGATTCTAAAGTTTGGAGAATCGGGTAATAACATGCACCCTTGCTTATTCTGGTACAGTAAGAAAAGTTTAATAAAAATGCTTATTGAATGAAACCAATATTACTGTTTGGTGCCAAAATTATTTTTTAAAATACTAATGTATGCTTTACTGTCTGAAATTTTTTTTCTCTGTTTTAACAAGTAGCCAAACCATATGAAATTCCTCATCTTGGGGCATTTTTCCAAGGTGGAGAACAAAACAAGTTAAAAGTGTAAATACATTGTCCCCTGCTGTTGTCTTAAATTCTAAGTCTTCTGGTGAGATGTCTTGGGTATCCTAAAAATTGAGAGACAAGAGAGGGTGGGTGCCATGGTCAGGTTCATGTGTCAACGTGGCCAAGTGTTGGTACCTGTTTGGTTGGGCAAGTGCTGGCCTGTCTATTGCAATTAGGACATTTCATAGAATTAAATCATGATCATGTCAGCTGCATCCACAGCTGATTCCACTTTAATAAGCCAAGGGAAGTGTCTTCTGCAATGAGTGATGCTCAATCTAATCACTGGAAGCCTTTTAAGAAGGATTCGGAAGTAACAGGCTCTCTTCCTGCTTCGGCTGGCGAGCCTCTCCTGTGGAGTTCATCCAGACCCTCCATCGGAATCGTCAACTTCACAGCCTGCCCTGAGGATTTTGGACTCTGCGTTCCCATGGTCATGTGAGACACTTTTATAAATTTTATATTTACGAGAGTTCCCTGTTGATTCTATTTCTCTAGATAACCCTAACTAATACAGTGGGCATAGAAAATAGCCAGAAAGAATGAAAAATATCATCTGAGTCTGGGAAGAAGCAAGATGTGTGTGGTTGAAATTTACCTGGCTGACACCTTGCAGTACCTGGGGAAGAAGTGAGAACACCAAACATCCAGGCTTCCAATCTCAGCAGAGATCTCCAACCCATCTACATGTGAGCGAAGACTTCCTCAGACTTGAAAAGGCAAGGTGGTCTTGGATCATGAGGATAATCAGTCATGATCTATATTGCCAGGCCATTGGGACCCTTCTCCCACATTTAGCATTTTATGAGCTGCCAGAGTGTTACAGCTTGAGATTGAGACTGCTGGGGACATCATAGACATAAATTGAGTGGCCATCTCCCAGTCCTTGCCTAACCTTTGCCTCTTCTTCTAGCATATGAAGATATTTCATTCTGTTTCCATTACATAATCCAGGGGAGATGTTAAGTCTTCTGACGAAGCCCAACCAGACTTCAAATCTGGAAATCAAGAACAAGTAGCCCAACTGCCAATTAAGGCGGGGATTGTCCATGGTAGGGCTCCTTCCCCCCAGGGTGGCTAAATACCACACTCAAACAACATAGGCTGGTCTCTCTTCTCTGATGTGTAGTACAGCGCGCAGAGCTACCAATCACAACCTGAGCAGTGTGGCCTTCCCTGAAGACAGGCCATGATAGGAACTCTTCCCTAGCTCTTTGGACTCTCTGTGCTGTATAAGTAATAAAGTGGTCATTTGCTGAAAGTTTCTGTGACTACTGAGTCTGTGTTCCCATGAAGTACTGTGTTCCCATGAAGTATGGTGTTCCCATGAAGTACTGCATTGAAAATCTCTCCACGTGATGTATCTGAACCAGAGATGCCTGGGGTTGAATTTTACCACAGCCTAGAGAATGGGTCTTGCTATCAAAACTTAAGCTAATGTGGGAAACTAAGGAGTCTGGCACAACTGACTTAACAGACCTAAGGTTCACAGTCATTACACTGATTCCTATTTCTGATTCTAACATGATCAACACAACTTTTTCAGTTTCATGTACCTTGTTTTGTTTTTAGGGTAAGCTAACTTGGATTTCATCTCATCCATGGGTATTAATGGAAGATTTTCCTTTTGAAATTCAACCATGTAAAACTTTGCTTTGTTTTTATTAACGAAATCTTATGAAAATACACTTTCATTTCCCTATTACTTACTCCCCCAGCCAGCCCCCTCAGCATGCTAGAGAACAGCATTTTATTAAACTCTAGAAATTGTTCTTTTATAGACAAGAAACATCTTTGCTTCTTCCTTAATTTTTCCTTTTGAATTTCTAACTTTCCACTTGATGACATTAGCCTCACATCATAACAGTATTTTATTACTTTCTAAGGTTCTCTCTTTCAAACCTCACCTCCAAATTTTGGGATCTAGGATTTATAATAACAGAATCTTATGAAACTTTCTTTTCCTCTTGCATTCTGATACCCAAATCATAACCTAAATTAGGGTTTCTCAAAATATGGAAAAGACAACAGGCAATGAAATCACATAGGAAACAGTCTGGCAATTCTTCAAAATGTTAAACATAGAATTACTATACGAGCCAGCAATTCCATGCCTATGTGGAATCTAAGAGAAGCAAATATATATATTTTGAATATATATATATACACCCATACAAAAAAGTTATACATGGATATTCACAGCTGCAATATTCGTAATAGCCCCAAAGTAGAAACAACGCAAAGGTCCATTAACTAATAAATGGATAAATAAACTGCTAACATCCATGCAATACAATATTATTGCGCAATAAAAAACAATAAAGTGCTGATACATACTACAATTGAATAATCCTTGGAAACCATTATGTTGATTGAAAGAAGCTAGTCACAAAAACCACATATTGTATGATCCCATTTATATTAAATGTACAGGATAGTCAAATGCACAGAGGTAGAAAGCAAATTAGTGGTTACCTTGGGGGTTGGTAGAATTAGGAGTAGCTCCAATGGGTACAGGATTTCTATTTGGGTAATGAAAACATCCTAAAATTAGAATGTGGTGATGGATACACAACTCTGTGAGTATATTAAAAACCACTGAATTGTACACTTTTAAGTGATGAGTTTTATATTATGTGAATCATATTCCAGTGAAGTGGTTCAAAAAAGGAGGAAATCACTTACTTGGTCCTACTTCATACCTACAAGATCACATTTTTACCAACTATGCAGCTCAAGACTGTATTTTTTAAAGCACTCCAGAAGATTCTCAGGCACATTAAAGCGTGAGAGCTTGTTTTAAAACATGTATTCTCTTGGGAAATACACAAAATCTCTGCCTGTTGGTTTTGAATCAATGGTTAATGTTTGCACTAGCCTAGTAAGTAGTTGAGTTATACTCCTACTTCTTTTAAGCTACTACACAGTAGGCTTTACCTTCCTGCCTCATTAGGTCTGATAGATTGCATTTCCACCCTAAAACTCAACTGAGGGAAGATGGTAGAATAGGATTGGCTGAATCCACCCCCTGACCCCACACCTTACACCATGGAACAACAGGTGAAAGAACAGAAAATTACTGGGACAGTGGTTCTCAGGGTAGGAGTGACCAGAGAGGGACTACCACATTATATAGGAGGGCATGGATGGACAAGCAGAGAAATCACAATTGAGAGGATAGAGTGAGTTTACTCAGTTGTCACTGCTCCTGAGGCAGGCTGCAAAATGCAGGCTGGAGTGAGTGCAGAAGGAATGGCACTCTCCCACACTCCCACATCCATACCAGCTTGAGAGATCTTCCCTCTCAGCATAGTAGTGGGGAGCTCCCCTGTTGGAACCCAGATGCCAGCAGTCTCGGTTTACATTCACACAGATTGGGCACAGTACCTGCCCCCAATCCCTGAGGCAGGCACCTGGTTTTGGTGGGGACTGAGGGTCCCTCCCCCTGGGAGGAGAGAGGGTACAGAACAGAGCTGATCTGACAACTAGTTGGCAAAAGAGGCATTTTGGGTCCTGCTACTTCTGTCCTTTATCCACCAAGGCCTGGAGCACTCATGGTGCCCACAAGCAAAGAGGTGAGTGAGGGAGTCAGCCATGTCGCCAGGCACTCCCGGGCTGGGTGTGGACAGGGGAACCTGACTCTCAGCATCACAACCCAAGGTTATTCCATGCAGGTGCTGGGCCACCTGATGCAGTCAGGGAGAGGTGGGCCTGTGGGGAAGAGGTGGCCCAAGGGCCCCATCTGCTGATCTGTCAGGGAACCTGCACTCTGGCAATTTGCCTTTCTCCCCCTCTTCCCTCCCCCCCCCAACCCCCTGACGGGCAGACACAGGGAATCGAACCTGGGCCTCCCACATGGCAGGAGAGAATTCTGCCACTGAGCCACCATTGTGCTGCCCGTCCTAACTTTTAACAGATCTTCAATTAGAGTGAATATGATTGAAAGGGGTTGTTTAAAGCCATGTGTCTCACCAATTAATATAAGTTCTTGCATGAACCACTTCAAAATTATGACACTTGTACAAAGTTAATAATTGAGGGATATATAGGAAAAACTACCAATTGCATGCTATGGACTACATTTAACAGGAATATGTCACTAGTACCACAACAACACTAGAGGTAAATACTCGGGAGCGGGATAAGAGTTAAGATAAGTTTGGTATTTTCTCTTTGGTGTGAGGATGTCTGTTACTTTTCTCTTTGGAGCAATGAAAACTCTCAAAAATTGAGAGTGCTGATTGTACAACTAAGTGAAAATACTGTGAGATATATTTTGGAGGGAATATATCTATGTGAATATATCTCAACAAATTCTGCAGATTCAAAATGAATAAATAAAAAAATAAACAGAAAAAAAAAAGCCCAACTGAAATTTCTCCTCCTTTTGATCTTTCACAATTTTTTTTTCCACATGTAACATAAACTACATATTTTTTAGGAGCCATTCCTTGCTTTACTTTTCTTTCGTGCCCCCTAAAACATTTTTTTTTGAAAGATTAAATCTAAAACCATGCATACATACCGAACTCTGGAATTACATCACTTCATTTGCCTCATAGCCCACAGATAACAGGAAAAGGTCTGACGGTATTAAAAGATTTTGTTTTATTCCTCATTTTCTGAGGCATCTACCTTCTTTCCCTAATAATACTAACACAGTCTACTGCTGGCAGAGAACATCTTCATTCAATGATTATATTTGCAGACTGTGTGGTCTAACAAGGATCTGTGAAAGCCGGAAAGTTCTCTCTTCTAACCTCAGGCTTCTGTGAAATAAGAGGTGGTAGATTTCTTGTTTGTTACAGATTAGGTTTGTTAGGGGAATGGTAGTGTAGAATCTTTGGCACTAATTATATTTAACTGTAGTGAAGGGAGATCAGAGGACCCAGAAGATATTGGAGAGGCTTAGAGGCTTTTTATAGGAAAGGGAATGGAAACTATGCCACTTCAGAGACAAATGTTGAAATAGGATGACTTAAAGGTTAAAAGAAGGTCTTTGGCCTAAATTTCCTCATCCCACAACCCACCCATGACTAAACAGATTCAAAATTTTACCATTCGAAATTCAACTTTTTTAAGGTCACGGCCTACCTGATTCCTTATCACTATGAAATTCAACTGGATAGTCGTTAATACCTTAATATGAGGATAGCTAGGGGCTGAAATGGGCAAATGGGGACCCAAAGCGGACAGCGGAATTTTGCCACGCGTCCAAAAAATGTGGGAGTTTAGCAAAGGCTCTATTTGTTTATTTCATCTGTAAACCTGCCAAGAAAAAACTAAGTGTACTTTTAAGCGAGTGTGTTAACGTTTCTTAAAATTTCAACTAAGAAAATAACCAGCACATTAGAGAGATTTTGCTTCCTAGGTCAAAGGGAGGCATTTACATAAAAACCATTGACTGGGTAGTGCGATGGTGGCTCAGTGGCAGAGTTCTCGCCTGCCATGCCGGAGACCCAGGTTTGATTCCTGGTGCCTGCCCATGCAAAAAAAAAAAATATATATATATATTGACAATTGACTGCCTAAAAGAAAATAAAGCACATAGGCAAACAAAATAAACTATAATAGATCAGCACCGGATTCCATTTTGAGTTGGTTTCTGCACAGATGAGAATATATATATATATATATATATATATATATATACACACACACACACACAATTTAGATGGGAATACTTTTAAATTTTTGGCAATTGTTTAAAATAAGTACTCTAATACCTCTTCTCCTATTTGTGCTGTCACAGAGAAATCAGGAATCTAAGCAGAAATACTAACTTTAATGGGAAAAAATTCCCATACTCTCTAGGAATTTGCAAAGAAGGGTCATAAACTTTCTAAAACTATTATTTGGTTTCTTTTGTATAATTATCAAATGACTTATGATGGCCATGGGGGAGGAGGGCTCTCTGTTCCAAACTGAGGTTCAGAATTGCATGATCTAATCAGGGCGCACAGAGGCTCTCCTGGCAAGGCTATCCTCCCCCAGACTGCTCCCTGCCAATGCTGGTTAGGGCAGGCGTGTCTCAGTCAGTTCATTTCTGTCTGATGTGGAATTCCTTTCCAACAAATTTTTGCTGGGAAACTGTGATAAATATTGTCTCACAACTATTCTATAATCTTATCAGCCAGTCTCTTTTTCCTCCATCTCTCCTAAAACAGATGTAAAACAATTTCCTGCTCTTTTACCTCTTTACCCTTCAGAAGCATTTTGTCCAATAAATCTCCTCAATGTGACATTCCATCTTGACCTCTACTTCTGAATGGACACATTACTGATTTATAAAGTGCATTAATTTACAGCTCTCTTTTCTTTCTTTCCTTCCTTCCTCCCTCCCTTCTTTCTTTCTTGCTCTTTTCTTTCTTTCTTGTTCTTTTTCTCTCTCTTGAATAAAGCATTATAAAATCAACTGGATTGATAAATAACCTGTAGAAATATTAATGTTCTCAAATAATAACTTAGCATAGCTCACATATCTGCATGATCACATATCTGATATACATATGTGTCAATGGAGTTTTAAAATCTGACTTTTTTTTTCATATGAAGAGCATTTTAGCACAGGTTACTTCTAAAAGATACACACACAGAAAGTATATTCACTTTACATATTTGTAGGATATTCTATACTTCCAATCTGAGATCATTATATCCCTTAGTCTAGTAATTTAAAAGTAGCAGAATTACTATAAAGAGAAAAGGAAGTGGAGGATGCCAGTAATAATCTTTCACAGGGTTAAGCCAGTTCTTGCAAGTCAAAGGGTTTTTGTAATTTCATGATTTTTTTCTTTGAAAACTAGTTACAAACAAATTCCATCTCAAGTTTGAATATTCCCCAAGCAACTCAATCATAAGAAAAAAGCAAAGTGAGATATCAGAATAATTGTAATTACACTTAGGCCAAATCATGGCTTTAATAAAATTTTTACTTCTGGGATATGTAAAACTGGTTTTTGGAATCTTGGGCTACATAATTAATTCTTTCCTATCTCCAAACAGAAAAACAATTTCTGATGAGGTTAATGTATTCATTTTCATTCCTTCTCTTTACTCTTTGCTTTTATGCATATAATTGGAAAACAAACTAAAGGTTCTTTGGGGAGTGCATTGAAAAAGAAATGTATTGTTCCTTTTCAAATCTCTCATAATTGAAAGAGATGGCTTAAAAATTAATTCTTAAAAAGTGAGATAAAATTTGAATAGAATAGCAAATATTGATCTAAATATTTTCAGGAGAATTTGCCTGTTTATGTTCAATCAAATCTGGTTTAAGAAATGAATAGAAAGAGTTTCAAAGTTTAATCATTACAGTTAAGAGAAGATTAACTGTTGTCTAAAAGAAGAACAATCTCATATAATATCGGGCTAGTATGAGCATGAATAAAAATATGTAAACAAAAAGTTAATTGATGGGCTCAAAAGCAGTAATAGAAAAATGAATTCCAATAATATACAATGTCATCCAATCAAAACCAATTTATTACAATTTACAGAAATGTTAAGGTTCTAAGTTGTGATTTTTTCTCTTTTCTCATTCTGAAGTTCAATAAATTACTTATAAGTTTGTCAGAAAAAGTTGACTTTAGCCTTTAATACTAAATTAGTATTTCACACAAAGGCATAGGACACACAGTGAGATGAGATATTCAGGTATTTTAATATTAATCAATGATGTTCAGCTCTATATAAATGT
The DNA here is from genome assembly GCF_023851605.1 of Tamandua tetradactyla. Taxonomy (NCBI): domain Eukaryota; kingdom Metazoa; phylum Chordata; class Mammalia; order Pilosa; family Myrmecophagidae; genus Tamandua; species Tamandua tetradactyla. Next base: position 191,437,462 of record NC_135327.1, on the reverse strand, counting down.
AGATGATGATTACCTTTCATTCTATTTTTGAAAAGACAGTACTTATTTTTCCCTTTTCTCCAGTAAGTATAGCCGGAACATAGATGGAACAAAGACTCGGTGGAGAAGACTACAATAGGTCCTGCATTTCAAGTTGTGAGTGTATAGGACGTTATATGAGAACTAAATGTTAAAAGGCCGGTGATTTTATAACAGTTTCTTGCCATGGTCAGGGTTCTTCACTTGCGTATTTCTGAAAGACAAGTTGGCTTCCACATTGGAAATGATTGGAATTTTAATTTACCAAAGCAGTTTTAAGTCAGTAGATTCCTGACCCTTGGTGTATGCAGAAAAAAACAAACAAACAAAAAAAACAGAGCATTTGGCTAAGACACCAGACAGGAGGTATGGGAACTGATTCAGAACCCATCCAGGCAAACCAGGGGAGAGAGCTTGCAGGAAACTGTGAAAGTGTGAGGGGTTCAGTGGAGGAGAATTGATTGGTTACTGCATGTTCAACAACCGTAGTTTTAGGATGTACAGGTATGAAGCAACTTTCAGGAAAGCACTGCTGAGTGAACCCCAAAGCGTAGAAGAAGGAGAAAGTCTGAAATAATGGAAAGGGTAGGCATGGGGCTTTGTGTCAGGGAGACTGGTATTGTCCTTGACTCCTATTCTCTCACACCCATGTCCCATCTGTGAGTAAATTCCTGTTGACAGAATCTCCAAATATATGCCCAGAATCAGCCACAATCTGCTACAATCTGGTCTATTTTTCTTTGAATGGATGATTGCAAGAGTCTCCACTGCTGTTCCTCATTTAATTACTGTCTTTTTTTAAAAAAACAGCAGGCTGAGAGACAATTTAAAATGTAATTTAGATTATGCCATTCACCTGGTCTAACCTTCAAATGGCTTTCACTCTCAATCAGTAAAAGACTGTTTACAGCTGAGCCTCTGGTATCTTTCTGAGTGTTCATTTTCCTCCAGCTATGCTGAACTTCTATCCTCAAAGACTCAGTGCACCCACTAGCCACTTATCTTTTTACCATTTGCTCTTCCCTCTATCAGAGATGGTTTTCTCCCGTATATTTTTAATGTGTTTCCTCCCCTCCTTGATGTTCTATGTCCAAATGCCACCTTCTCCATTGGGACTTTCTCTGGCCATCTTAGTTGAAAGGACAATCCTCAACTCCCCCAAAACTTCTTATTCCTTTCTCTGATTTACTTTTTTTCAAGATGGATTTATTTTAGCAATTTATTTATTATTGATAGTGGGACTTAATCTGAAATGAAAGATTTCTTTTTCTGATTTGTTTACTGTTATAGCATAAATAATAATGCCAGGTCCTCAGGGGGAAAAAAAGGAAATGGAATGTGCTTGATTCCTGGCTCTCCTACTGTTCATCCATTTAGATAATGAATAACTAAATAATGAATTGTGATCTAATACACAATTATTTTATCTTCCAAACCGTGCAAAGTTCTATCTTCACAAACATTATGATGGAATATCTGTGACTCTTCTAAACTAGCACCATGAGAATCCCTTATTTAAATGTTTGAGTTTTTTTTTTTTTTTGGAGGGATATGGGGCATAAGCTGACACTCTAAGTAAGGGCAAGAAGTCCTTTAATCATTAAACTTGTGTATGTAATCATTAAATTTATCCATAAGGGAATGTGGGTTAATTTATTAAGTGAATTCATATACACTGAGAACATATGTGTTAGATGTTTTTTTCTGAATACTTGATATACATCAGAAAACAAAAAGATAATACTCTTGACCTTTTAGTACTTCCATTCTAGGAAGATTCTGACAATAAGCAATACATATAATAAATAATAAAGCTTGTAGAATGTTAGAAAGTGATTAAATCCTCTGGCCCAAGATGAGGAGAAAGTGGAGCAGAACCAGAGGGATGAGATGGGCTGGGGCTGGGGCTGGGGCTAGAGTTGAGGCTGGGGCTGGGGCTGGGGCTGGGGCCTGGGGCTGGGGCTGGGGTCTGGGCCTGGGGCCGGGGCTGGGGCCGGGGCCGAGGCGGGGGCTGGGGCTGGGGCCGGAGCAGCTGGAGCTGGAGTAAAGGGCTAGGGCAGTTCTTCTGGACAAGCAGAGAGTTGGTCTTTGAGGGAGAAAGAGCTCACAGCATAGAAATATACAGGAAGAGGAAACTAGAGAGGAGTCCAAAACCTAACCCAAATCCCTGAAAATGGAAGGGTCTAGAAAAAGAGATATAGTGGCTGAAAGAAAATCATTGTTTACATGAAACAAAGTCATAGCAGGGATGATCTGTGGAGAAGCATAAGGCCACCTTTGGGGTTATGGATACAATTTAAAATGGAACTGTGGTGCTGGTTGTACTACTGTATAATTTTATAAAACTTGCTCAAATGTAACTTAGACCTTACAGCCTTAAAAGACAGATAGGGAACAGCAGAAGAGATAACACTAGGAAGTATAAAATAAAAATAAAGGAAACCGAAAAATAAGTTATAGAAGATTTGCAAATTATTATTAGAAACTAACATAGCTAATTCTGGTATTCCTTAAACCAGATACAAAACCAGCTATCTTACATTTTTATTTATATAAAAGTACCTCAGGCTATTTTAGAGATAGTTCCTTAAAAGTGAGTACCGTCATAAATATTTATAAATTCCCCTGCATGGATCTTAGAGTAGACTTACATAAACTGCAGAACCATAGAAAATATGTAAAACTATAACCCTATAAAGTGAGTCATATGAAACTATGAGAGCAAAATCTCTAAGTTCCAGGAAGACAGGAATCAGGTCTTCTTTTTGGTCACTGTGATACTGTCAGCCTCTTGCACAATTTCTGACTTATAGTGGGGGCTCTATAATCTCTTTTACATATAAATAAACGCATCTGGATCTCAGTTGCATAACAGAAAACATGAAGGAAAACATCAGGACGTGTTCAGAAAGAAAGACCTAAAGATAACCAAGGGTTTAGAACGAAGGCCTAGAGAAGATAAGATTTGCTTTAATTTCAACTAGTAAAAAGAAAATTGAACATTGATCTAATAACAGTAAGAGTTTAAGTAGGACTGAGATTTTCAAGGCAATACATTTGTTTTCTTCTGAAGAAGCATCTACTGAAAACCCTCTATGTGCTGATAGCACACTGTGTTTATGTGTCAACTATAAAGAACTGTCTTACTGCCAGTAAGAGACTTTACATAAAGCTGTGGGATGCCAATGATATCCTCTTGAACTTTTCTTGTTTTCATATGAACAAATCTCTGGGAACACTTTGCTATATTTCTATTACTTCAAGCCCGTGTTCCACTGTTCAGTAGATCAGCATCATACAAAATTCCAAGATCAGTCCATTGTGACATCAAGATGGCTTAAATTATTCTTAACCACACCTTATGTTGAAAAGACCACTTAAACTCAGTGGATCGATAATGAGAGGAAAGCAACCTCGAGATTTTCTCTCCTTTTTATTGCATTCTTTCCCTGTACGGTTTATTTCCAGCATTGTAATTTACAGCTTTAGGCTTTATTACTGCCCTTTCTTTGGTAGTGGTAGCTTCCTACTGCACCTACAGATCAAGGTGAAATTCCTGTTCCTGAAGACTTCCAAGGTCAGTCAAAGCAATAGAGGTAGAAACTCTCCCCCTCAAGTACCCTCTGACCCCCCAGGGCTTGATGACTCCTAACCTTAATTGCATACTCTGGGCAATTCTCTTTTCTTTCCAAATGTTGGTTCTTTACACATGGGATGCTCTTTCATACTAATGATTCCTTCCCTTATCATTTGTATTTTCTTTTTCTAACTAAAGCTTTCTGATGTATCAGATGAATTTTAGCTTTCTTTTTGCAACTGTGGACATGGAATTCCCTCAGCAATATTTATTCCCGATCCCCTGGCAATTCTATACCTAGTCCTACACATACAAAATGGTATTCAGAAATTTGGCCAGTAGTGGTATTTTTTACTCAGTGCGCATAATATTTTTAATTGTGGTTGTTGTTGTTTGTTTGAATACTTCTACCCTCCAGTTAACCATATTTCCCAAATTTATGTTTGACTTTTAACTCCCAGGACTGTCATTCATTTATCTTACCGCCTGTTCTCTAACATAAATATTCTACTACAAATTCACTTATTCTTTTCCTGTCTTTATTCTGTTATTTCCAGTGTGGAAGCAAAAAAACATATAAGACTCATCTTTGAGAACATTTAATATGAAATTTAGAAACATGAATCTCCTTTAAGAAGTATGTTAAATTTTATTTACAGGGAGCAATGAAGTGAAACATTTAAATCTCAAAGAAGTCTCTTTAGGATTAACTTTTCAGACCACTGGAATGACGTGTCATGTCTTCTAATGCATCATTTGATAAAAACATCTTCTGTTCCATTTATTTTGAAGAGTGTTATAAGGGCCTAGAAAACAAACCCTTCTCCTGCCAACAACAGATGTCCTTATAGGTGTTACAACAGGGAAGCCAACTCTTCAGAGGCCTGAAAAGTGTATCCTAAACTGGATGCTGGCTGTGAGTTCCTTTAGTCATCCTGGTGCCAGAATGGCCAACTCTCAGCATTATCTGAGACACTGTTCATGACTAAGATATGGGAGAATTCGATCACTAAAGAAACTTTTAGGCACGCAGAGGTATGCAGGACTATTGGCATTTTTCCATAAGAAACAGCTAAGAAGCACAAGAAAGGTAAGAATGCTCCGATTTCCTTTCTTTTTAATCAGGAATGATATTAAATAGATATGTGTCTAGGTAGCTATTTAAAATACATTCTTTATTCCTATAAAGGCTTTAGTCCATACACTAGTAAGTTTAGATTTATAACTGGAAAAAGATGAGCTCTCATTAAACCTTAATAAACTCAATCCTGTCAGACCCAGGCCAACTCCTTATACTTTCTTTTCTCTTAAAAGCCCAGTTGCCTCCACCTGCTTTCCTGCCTTCTTGACAAAAGCCACCACTCTCTGTGTTTCCTTAGGGCTCCCCTTCTAATAAGATTGGCTGTGTGTCTTATTATTTCCCCTCTACAGCCCACAGCTCCTTTTCCTTTTAAAGGAAAACTAAGGAGATCAAACAACAACAACACTAAACCTAAGAACATTCATAAGTTTAAAACTCTACCTTCTCATCATCATGGGCCTGGCCTGTATCAGAAAACCTATTACCATACCAGGTAAGTGGTCAATAAATGAATAAATATAGTTCAATCATTAATTAACTAAATAATCAATGATTTAACTATCAAATAAATATAATTATGTTTGTTATTCTTTTGATGATTAAAATTAATGAAATATCAAAAAAGTAGGAATTCCAGTTTCATAGTAGAGAAAAAAAAGTTGTAGCAGCTAAAACACTTCAGGAGGGCCATGGTGGCTCAGCAGGTAGAGTTCTCGCCTCCCATGCGGGAGACCTAGATTCGGTTCCCTGTGCCTGTCCATGCAAAATAGCAACGACAAAAAGAACCACTTCTTGGTGAGAGCGTATTCCAAATGACTAATCTCTTTCTTACTCTGTTTACTCTCAAGAAAGAAAAAAGGCAAATGAATTCTTACTGCTTAAACATTTGATTATAGGTGTTACAGAAAACTAAGACCTTTCCTGAAGTAGAGAACAGGCATAGAGAGATAAAGCTCTGCACTGATGTGAAATAGCCAAGCCTAATGCGGCAAAAACAAAAAACAAAAAACAAACAAAAAACAAAGAAACAAAGCTATGGGCATATTTGAGCATTTGGACACCAAATTAGGCACATGAAGGCAGGGAAGCCTTTTCTTCAGGTTTTCAGCTCACAGAAAAACAACTTTTTCAATGCCTGGGGAGGAAGAAATGCTTTGAGTAGTGGAGGAGTTGGTGAGGAGCCTTTTATTAACCCTATGTATGAAGCCTCAAAATCTTCCTTGGAAGGGAGCGCCTCTTATTGAGTTAAAATAAAGACCCAAGATGGACTGGAGGGCAGTTGGCATTTAGCATCTGTCTAGGGTAGACGCACGGTTTAATATGTTGTTTCATATAATATTCATGAAACAGATTATATCGCAGTTGCATAGATGAAGACATTAAGATAAATTATCCAAATTATCAGTCAGCCATGTGGTAAAAACCAAAATACAAAATCATTTGTGTATGATTTCAAAGCTCATGTATTAGAACAAATGAAATTCTTCTTTCTTCTATGCCAGTATGTCTTAAAACATTTTAATTATCTCATCTATAATACACTTTGCATTTTTCAGCAAAGACAATATAAAGCTGTGTGTATTTTAGCTGAAGTTGCAATCCAGAGGCAGTTACCATCTGATCAGAAAGCCATGTGCCAGAGGTGGTCACCAGCATCATATCAAAAACATCACAGCCAGTTTAGAGAAGGCTACTCCAAGATTCTTACTATCTAGATCTCTAACTAATTTGATGAATAACAAATTGGGTTTTTCTTGATGAAATTAATGCTTTTAAAATTCACATAAATGTTAGACAAATGTTTGAAAAGATGAAATTAATGTCATTAAGGGCATGTAGTTTGGCAAAACATCTTTTAGAGACACTCTAGTCTTGTCTGATGAGAGTGAGGCACATGCTCATAAGGCTTGTAACCTGAACCCTTTGAGATGGTTCCAGAATCTGGATCACTCAGTGATTCCGCGCCCATTCATTTACTTAGTAAGTTTATTATTGTTTGGCACAGATTCTAAGGGTAGCAAAATCCCACTTCTGGAATATTGCTACAACTACAAGAGAAAATTTCATGCAAGGTGTAGCAGGTCAGAGAACTAGGACTTTATTGAGCTTACAGAAGAGTTTGTATTATGTCTGCTTGATAATAAACCCTTATTTAACAAATGTCTGTATGTATTGTAGAACTTGGTCTATGATCTGCTTTCATTGATCCCTAGCAGCAAGGCTATAGGAAGTAGCTTTTCTTACTTAACTAAACTTTCAGTGGCTGATGTTGTCTTGCAAAAAAGAATCCAAGAGGTTTGTGTGCAATTGGATTAAGCAGATCTATCAAATCGTTTGCATTAGAATCACCTGAAATTTAATATTTTTCAGTATCCCAACATCCTTCATTTCACTCTAGAGGTGGGATCTGAGAATCTGAATTGAAATAAGAAGCCCCTGGTGAGTCTTAGATATTCTGAGGATTCAGCCAATTAGGACATAACAAAGAAAGCATCATGATCACTTGCTGACAGCATATTGCAACAGCAGACCAAAACCCTTCATATTCTACAATCTCTATCCAAGAAATTTGTGGTTATAGTGATTTGCCAAACCCATCTAGATGGAAATAGATAAAAACTGGCTTCAGGCATTTAGCAAGCTCAGCCATGACCAAAAGTATTTCATTGTCCTATGGATGTGTTGTGATTATTCAATAGCTTTCCAACTGAATACTGTGATCCGTTTTCTATGACAGCAACAAAAACTATTGGCCAAAAGCCTATCATACTAAATATTTTTTGGATGAGAATCAGTTTGGGTATTTGGTTGCTGTTTCTCACATTCATAATTTATTCAGTCACATGACATATTGTCTCACTTCTCTCCAGACATCAAATATTTAAGTGCCTTTTAAAAATCATGTAGTCTTAAATTCAATGCTAAAGAAGGTTACTGAAGCAGGGGTCTAGTTTAGGACTTTTATCTTTAGGTTGTGACTCAATATCATATCATGACCAAGAGGGGAAGAATGCCTTGACATGAGAGTCTCTGGTCTAATGGAGCTCAACTAGGTGTTGGCTCCTCCAAAATCAGCAATGCTCTCAGAGCTTCTGTTTCTTCTTCTATATAATTGGAAATATATTGTTTGCCTTGCTTATTTTACAGAATTTACTAATTCATTCACAAATATTTATTGATCATAAACTATATTCCAATAATTTTTCTAGGACACAGCAGGGAACAAGACAGATATAACGACTCTCATGTAGGCTTATATTCTAATAAGTAGAAAAAATATATACATATAGAAATATACAAATATGTATTGACTTACACAGGTGAATAGATACATGAAATCTTTTCAGAGGCTAATGCATATACACATATATTCTTTAAACGGTAAACCAAAGCCTTTTTAAGGAATGTGATATATTTGTTCCAATCTTACATTATATGATTTAGGGTGGGAGAAACAATAATTTAATGAAAAATGTATTCCTCTAAAGAACAAAACTTACCTAGCACTTCAATAAAACATGTCCCCATATTTTATTAATGTTAAAATATTACTTTCTGGTAGGATTCATTTTTCAAAGTAGAAAATATGCCTGGTCATTGCTGCAACATTCTTTCAAACAGTAGAATTTATTGCTAAGAGAGTTTCCTTTTTTACTATTTTTTTCATTACTGAAGAATTAAATTATTGTTGAAATAATGGCTTCTCATATAAGGTAAAGCTATGGCAGGAAGCTTCTAAGATGGACCCTAATAATCCCTGCCTCTTGGTAAGCATGCCAATGTGTAATCCCATTTCTTTAGTTGTGGGCTAGAATAGTAACCTCACAAAAAGAATATGACAGAAGTGATGGGATGTCACTTCCAAGATTGGATTCCAAAAAGACTGGTTTCCATATTGGGAACTATCTCTCTTAACTCATTGACTCTTTTTTTCTCTTCTCCCTTCCCCTATTCCCTCTCCTTTCCTCTCCCCTTCCCTTTTGCCTCTTCCCTCTCTTTTCTTCCTCTCTTCCATCTCTTCTCCCCTCTCTTATCTTCCCTTCCCTTCTCTTTCCTTCTCTCTCCAATGTCATTGTCTTCATCATCATCTTCTCCTTTTTCCTCTTTCTCTTCCCCTCTCCCATCTTCTTTTCTACCTACTTCTTCTGCCCTCCTTCTCCTTCATTTATTTCTTTTCCTCTTCTTCCTCCCCCCCTCCTTGTTTCTTTCTTTTTCTCTCCTCTTTCATATCTTCTCTTTCTCTCTCAAAGCCCAACCACATGGAGGAGAAGCCACTTGAAGGAGAGAGTCCTTGAAGGACCTGGGGCCACATGGAGGAGAAGTGACGCATTCTAGACAACAGCCAGCCTCTACTATCAGCCATGTGTATAAGCCTTCTTGGAAGTAAACCCTCTAGACCCAGTCAGGTCTCCCAATGAAGCAGCCGTGGCTAGCAGCCTGAGTGCACTCTCATAGCAGAACTTGAGTCAGAACTACTCCACTATCCGTACCTTAATTCCTACCCAGAAAAACTGCAAATGTTTGTGTTTTAAGTCATTAAGTTTCAGGGTAATTAGTTATGGCAGCAAAAGATGCTAATTCATGGCCCATGACTGACTCTTGAAGACAATATTATGAAAATAAATGAATCTGAATCTCATGCCTTCCACTTCAAAGATTTGAACAGAACTGGAAGGATATGGTGACATCACAATAATGCCTTTATTATGAAGGAAACAAAAAATTTCAATTATCTTTCGCTTAGTGGGATTAAAATTTGTCTATGATTCCCTCCCTCCAAGAGCTACTGAGTCCACTGAATAAGATAAAAATACTTCTTAATCAAATGTCATTGAAACTGCGCAAGTGGCACTCTTACCTCCAAAAAAGTACTTCTCGCCAGTTTTAACCTGAAGAGGACTGTTAGTTCGAACTGCAGATGCCTCATCTCCATCAATGGTGAGGACAGCAAAGTTTTCCTTGGCTAGAAAACGCACTTCATGCCACTGTCCATCATTCAGCCCAGAACCTGGAAATTACAAAATAAAACAAATATTTTTTTTTCTCAAGATGGCTCAGTTAAAAACAATGTTTAATAGCAATAGGCCAGAATTTTACAAGTAGGAAGAATATATTTTCATTTCATATTTTTTATGCATCATATGTGTTTCTATCTGCTATCGGACTGAATAAGGTATAATAGAACACAATCAAATAGAGAAATAGTATGAATATACCAGTTAGGCACTTGGGAAAAAGAGTAGGTTGAATAAAATCATTTGAAAATCTATGAAGAACTATTTTATTAATGACTTATTTTCTGGTTAGTTTTGCTAGACCCCACTCTCAGATGAGAACATGGAGTTTTGGCTTTTATCTTATATGTTTCTGTTTTTAAAAAAATTTCTTTGGTCCTAGTTATTTTCTCTGAGTAAGTACTATATTTGGAAAATGTAGTTTATAGAAAAGTTATGGATTGAGGAATATGTGAGTGTGGGTAGTTATATGCACTAATTAACCATTAATAAGTATGGAATACAATTTTAGGATCAGCTGATCATTTATAAATAAGGTGTATTAATAATGGAATATGTTACTGCTTAAACAAATAAAAACAAAATAAACCAAGAAGGCCCACCTGTAAAATCACACAGCATTGTTGGCTAATACAAAAATAATGTGGAAACAGAAATTCCATTGCTCTCTCCACTAGGCAGATAAACAGGCTTAGGTTCATATTCAGTTTAAAACTAGAAAACTAAAGATCATAGAAGAGTAGCTACTGCATGTAAATATCTGCAAAAAGTGGGAAAAAAGAAGCCCAAAGAGGTAAGATGGTTTTCTTGGACCTCGTGAAGACCTTTATAGTAGCACAGGAAAGATACTGTGTTCCAATATGCTTTAAATGGCATAGTCTAGACTCCACAAGTAGAAGTTACTTTAAGATGCATTTCAGTTTTACTAAAGAAAGTGATATCTAAGAATTAAAAGTATCCAAACATGAAATGTGAGTAAAAATGAAAGATAAATGAAGGCTCTGAGCTGCTAATAATTTATACCACAAATCCTCAGACTACAACCTTTTGGACAAATCTGGTCCACTGCCTGTGTTTTTTTCTTTCTTTTTTTTTTTTTTTTTATTTTGCATAGGCAGGCACCAGGAATCAAACCTGGGTCTCCAGTATGGCAGGCGAGAACTCTGCCTGCTGAGCCACCATGGCCCACCCCCACTGCCTGTTTTTTAAAAACTTTTTTTTATTGTGAAATACAACATATATACAAAAACCAATACATTTCCAAGTACATTTTGACAAGTAATTATAGAACAGATTTTAAAGTTTGATATGGGTTACAGTTCCACAATTTTTCATTTTTTCTTCTAGCTGCTTCAACACACTAGAGATCAAAAGAAATATCAGTATAATGATTCAGCAGTCATACTCATTTGTTAAATCCTATCTTCTCTGTTACACTCCTCCTTCTCTCCTTTCTTCTGTTTTTTTTTTGTGTGTGAAAAATGACATATACAAAAATGCAATAAATTTCAAATTACATCGAAACAATTAGTTGTAGAACAGATTTCAGAGTTCGGAATTGTGGTACGATTCTACAATTTTAGGTTTTTAGCTGCTCCGAGGTACTGGAGACTAATTTTTATATGACCTGTAAGCTAAGAATGAGTTTTATATTTTTAAATGATTGAAATAAAAAATCAAAAGACTATTTCATGAAAATCATATAAAATTCAAATTTCAGTGTCCATAAATAGTTTTATTGACACAAAGCCAAGGTCCTTATTTTAGGGAGCATCTGTATTTCGATGACAGAATTGGATAGCTGTGACAGATACCTTATGGCCTGCAACGTTTAAAATATTTACTATCTGACCCTTTCCAGAAAAACTTTGCCAAACAGTGGTTTATGCTATTAATCAGAAAATCTATTTTACAGAAAAAAGTTAAAGCCCTTCAAAGCTTAGACTTTTAGAGAACTGAAACTTTTTAATATTTACTTATGTTTACTAAACCATATCATTAAAAATACCTACTTCTAAGTATGTTTTTTATGCTCTTAATATTTTAATTTAATAAATACTTATTGAACAGTTTTCACTTTGATGGAAGGCAATACAAAGTTCCTGCTTTAAAATAATTAATACTAACTTCTAAATTATGATATATAATCATATGCATGGATATATACAACGTATGCATAACTTAAAAAATAACGAAACAAATGACCATGTAAACTCACCATCATTTGGCCTAGAGTGTTTCAGTAGCCTCCTATCTGTCCTCTCCACAGGAGTATTATAATTTTAGGAATGCAATTGGGGTCACATTATTTCTCTTACATGAACTTTCTGTTGCTGCTGAAAGCACTGAGAGTACCAGCCAAGTCCTTAGGCTAGGCTCAGGTCAGGGGTGTTATGTGAGCTGCCCCGACCCTCCTCAGGGTCATCTCCTACAATACTGTCCGTTGTCAGCTCTGCTGTATCTGCTCTGGCCTCTGCTATTCAATGGACATGCCCAGCATTTTTCAGGGTCTTTGCACTTACTCTTCCCTCTGTCTGGAATGCTTTTTTCCCTCAATGTCGGCATGGCTTGCTCCATCACTTCAGGTCTCTGCTCAAATATCATCTTTCCAGAGAGGTCTTTCCTGACCATGATATATAAATTAGCTTTTCCCCCTCTCCTCCAACAGCATTCTTTTTCAGAGCTTTATTTTTCCTCACAGTATCTCTCATTACCAAATGTATTATATGCTCATTTACTAGTTTATTTATTATTTGTCTTTCTGCATTTGATGTTTCGGATCAGGGGTTTTGTTTGTCTTCATTTTTCTATGGAAACCCCAGTGCTTAAACAGGGCTTGGCACATAGTAGGTGCAAATGAGTAAGTGAATGAGACTGAGAGAGTGATCATGATTATGAATTTGGCATTACGAATTTCATAGATGGTCAAGTTGATGATGGAACATAAAAAACAAGTAAAATAACACTGGCTTATCTGACCATGGCTTCATTAATAGAAATAGTCAAATGCAATATGATTGAAAAATTATATAGTTAAATTTAATTGAATGGAATTTCTATAAAACTATCTAGAAATCTGCAGCACCCACAACACAACTGACCTTATCCAGTTATTGATTTACTCAAATAAACATATCCCTTCAGTCCACATGGAGATATCCTTTCGAGTTTTCTGAAATTGATATTTTCCCTTAAACTTTTACTTTAAATGGAAATTTTAGATTGCAGGTCTGAGAAGTAAATTCTAGCATTTTTTCCCCATTGCCTCTTAAAATAGGGCCATGAGTATTCATTTAAATTGTGGCCATACTTTTGGAACACTGAAGAGTTCATTCTTTTAGTTTTATAGATGAATGCATCAATGATCTTAAACATATGATCCTGTTGTTATTTCATAGAACTGAGACTCTATTCCAGACTATTTAATACCCAAACAGTAGTTTTCCCTACCACTCAGAACTCAGGTATCCAGTATTATGGTGAGAATAAAGAGGGCGTCATAGTTTTGGCATATTCTCCCTCTGTCAGCACCTACTCCCTCTAGTGCAAGAGAGACTTGAACAGCTTAGCATGAAACATGGGCCAAAATAAAAGTAGATGACACTCTCCTACAACATGTTCCAGAGTAACATTAGATGTCCCCTGTGGACTACTCCCATATATTGCACTGGCTTCCAATGGCTTAGGAAGAGGAGCATCAAGAAGCACCAGGGATGGGAGAGATGGTGGTTAATGTCCCACAGTTGCCCATTGCAACAACTCCCTCATTAAAGAACACTTCGTTTTCCCAATCACCCCAATTATATAAAAATTGGGAAAATAATTCTTTTCTTTCTTGCTTTCAAATATTGCCTGAAGATCAAGCCAGATAAAATCCTTAGCACAGTAAAATTATCATGACAATGTCAGGCCTTATATTCTTAAATTACAGTCCATTCACTGTCATGCAAACACTGGTGTTTATTGAAATAATTTCTTTGAGTTAGTCACTTTTAGGTTCTCTCATAGACTTGATGCATAATGGATTATATCTTCACCACTTTCCTCTAAAGTACAGAACCGGATTAATGTTGTTTAAAAATATGAGTGTACAGTTTTCATTTGTTTTTGTCTTTGTCTTTATAATTTGATGAAGACTGCTATGAAATGCAGTTTTGGGGCGTGGATCCCAAGGACATCAACATAAAGAATATTCAATCTTAAAATCTAATAATCAGACATCCACAGGCAACCACATATGAGACACCTTTAACAGACGGAGCTTTCTATTCTAAACGGTAGGCAGAGGCCTTTCTGAAAAGCCCTAAGAAACTTTCTTAACAAAATTATTTATAAATAAAACATCACCAGCTGAACTGTTCATGGAAAAAAGGTCAATTATTCCAATCAGATTAAAATAAAAAGGCTATTTTATTTTTTCAATGAAGTTAATTACTAGAGAAATAGAACCCAAGATAAAAGTAGCCTAGTTGATAGTAGACACTTTCAGCTCTCAGCTCAGATGGTAATTTCTATTCATTTCAATTCCAATTATTATTTTGAAACTTCATCTTAATCATTAAGCGGTATTGCTCAGCAATCTATGATCGGGATGGGCCCCTAAATACAATGAAGTTCACATTTAAATGCAACAAGAATGACCCAATTGCTCTAAAAAAAAATATGCCGCTTCTTTAAAATCTTCTTCATCCACATGTTATAAAAAATTATAGCCTTAAGGCTCTCTCCAGAGAAGAATCCAATTTCATAATCTCGTATATGCGAAAATATATAGACATGCTGTTATAAGCTTTATATGCTAGCCACTCTGCTAAGTACATTACTTGTATTTGACTCACTTAAACTTCATGGCAATTTTAAAAAATTATTATTCCCAATACATAGATGAAGGAACTGATTCTAATAAAGCTTAAGCATCCTATGCTAGTAAATGATAGAGCTGAGAATTGGAACTCAGATATATCTGGTTCCAGAGCTTGAAATCTTACAACAAACAAAAACCCCAAAATAATATGTTATATCATCCCTGGACACCCATGGTCAGAGTTCTATAGTACACACACACACACACACACACACACACACACACACACACACACATTTCCATTTGCTATCTCATCTGGATAGGAGCTCAATTCCGGGGGATTTCCTTGTCTCACGTATCTTTAGGGCTGGAAATAAACAGAGACATCATCCAGTTTCATCAGCCAACTTTCAGTCATTTATACCATTTAATTTTTGTTGTACTAGAGCATCACTTATACTATATAAATCCTTTAGTGTTTTCTTTAATTGATGTTTTCTCTTCAAACTTTACTTTCAATGGAAATTTTAGATTACAGGTTTGAGAAGTAAATTCTAGCATTTTCTCCCCATAGTATATTAAAATAGGGCCATGAGTATTCATTTAAATGGTATCCATACTTTTGAAACATTGATGAGTTCATTCTTTTAGTTTTATAGGTGAGTGCATCAATGACCTTAAACATATGATCCTGTTGTTATCTGGTAGAACTGAGACTCTATTCCAGACTATTTAATACCCAAACAGTAGTTTTCCCTACCACTCAGAACTCAGGTATCCAGTATTATGGTGAGAATAAAGAGGGCATCATAGTTTTGGCATATTCTCCCTCTGTCAGTGCCCATTCCTTCCAGTGCAAGAGAGACCTGCACAGCCTGGTGTGAACCATGGGCTAAAATAAAAATAGGTGACACTCTCTACAAACTTGCTCCAGAATACATTTCATCTTTGTCATTTCCTCAGCCATCTGTGACTTGGAGGAGCACAAAATTATTTTTCTTTTCAGAGAAGCTTTAAGTTTATTGCATTTTTAAAGAAAAATTAACAATTCTGTTTACTATTTTAAAATTCATATGAAATGGAACATTAAAGAAATGCAAGAGCTTGTGGAATTCAATATATGAAATTCACTCTAAATACCACAGTCAACTGGATTGATGCTAGAAGATATATACTTAAATACTAATGCGTTATTCTGGAAAAAAAAACGTGTAGTCATACCAGGTCTCATTAGATATTTTATGAGTCATAACTGACAAAGAATACATCAAGAAACACAGATTTCAGCCTCATTTCTCAGTCGCTGTTAAAGAGATGTTCTTTCTCCAGCTATTAATGGAGAGTCAGTGAAGGTATCCAGAATGGAGAGACTCACCAGGAACCCACCTCCAGATGTGGCTGAGCCCTTGTGGCTGGACAGTGACCCAGGATGAGATTAAGAAAGAAAAAGGTTGCTTGCTGATACTTAAAAAAAAAATGATGCAATGTCATATGGCTAATGTTTCCTGAGAGCCTGACTCTACACGTCCTATATTCATCACCTTCTTGAGTCTTTACAAAAGTGAGCAACAAGAGAGCACAAAGACAACAGTATGGGAGTGCAAGGGACAGTCTTAGAGCTAGACTGCCAGCAATTCTCTGCTCCTTGTTAATTTAGGCAATTTACATCACCTCTCTGTGCCTTAGGTTTCTTTTCTCTAAAATGAGAACGACCATACCTATTTCATGAGTTTGTTTTGAGGACAAATGAATTAATATTTGTGTTAGTTGCCAGCTGCCGGAATGCAATATAACAGAACTGGAGCAACTTTTAAAAAGGGGAATTTATTAAGCTGCAAGTTTACAGTTCTAAAGCTGTGAAAATGTCCATTGTAAGGCATCTAGAGAAAGATACCTTAATTCGAGAAGGCCAATGATGTTTGAGGTTTCTCTCTCAGCTGGAAAAGCATATGGCAATGTCTGCTAGTTTTCTCTCCAGGTTTCTTCATTGGCTTCCTCATTGCTCTGTCAATTCCGGTGGCTCTGTCAGTTCTGGTGGCTGTCTCCAGGTTCTAGCTTGCTTAACATCTTGTAGCCATATCTGCTGGGCTCCCAGCATCTCCAAACATCAGTGTCTCTACTCTCCACATATCTGCATCTGCATCAGCTCTTTTTTTTCAGCTCTATGGCTTCTATCCTTTCTCGAGGCTCTGTCCTTTCTGAGGTATCTCCAAAATGTTTCATCTTTTAAAGGTTCTAGTAAATCAATCAAGACCCAAATGGACTGGGCAGAGTTACAGCTGCATCTAATCAAAAGATCACACCCCCAATCGGTGTCTCACACCTCCATGGAGATAATTAAATCAAAGTTTCCCAACCTACAGTACTGAATTGTGATTAAAAGAAACAGCTGCTCCCACAAGAGTGGATCAGGTTTAAAACATGGCTCTTCTGGGGCACATAACCTTTCAAACCAGTACAATATTGCCACAACATTAGAATGGGGTCTGACACGCTAGAAGCTGCATATTTATATTTCTATTATTAGGTCAAAAAATAATGAAGCTTTGAAAAGTTTCATTTTATAGAAAAGGAAAAATGAAACTTTAATTTAATAATTGTTCTTTGGGAGCCGTTACCTCACAATTACAAATATTGGGGTAGTTATAAATAAGCCTTCTAAATAAGAAAGCAATATAATATCTTTACAATGTGAAGATCATGAATATACACACATGGAACAATAAAAAATATCTATCCTCATATGCTAATGGGTACTTGAGGCTTGAAAAAACATGTCCAATGATAGATAGTATTAGATATGTTATGGGAGAAAAACTATCTCAAACAACTTAAATAGATGTGAAGCTTCGTTACACAAAAATATGTTATGGCAAAGAGGCTGATGTAAAGGACACACATTCTTCACATTAGCATAAAATTATTCAGAAAAAGTGAGAGTAGAAAAATGTTAAATAATCTTATTATATAACATTAAAAACACATGAGCAGGGAGAGGGGGTGCGAGGGTAGTTCAGTGGTAGAATTCTCACCCGCCATGTGGGAAACCTGGTTCGATTCTCAGCCCATGCACTTCCAAAACCAACAAAAACAAATCAACAAAACAAAAAATTCAACAAATGGTGTTGCAATAACGGCATACTCACAAGGAAAAAGAATGAAATGTGGCCCTGCCATGCAGCACAAAAAAAAAACCAAAAACAAAAATACACATGATCAAGGCTACTGGCACACAGTAGTTTAGGTACTGCTAATTTCAGATACTTCATTTTATTTATTTATTTTTTATTCTTTTTTTCACCTTACATATATATATTTTAAATTTTTTTAATTAATTTTTAAATTAAAAAATATGACAAGAAAGAAACACAAACATTCTTAACATATGATCATTCTGTTCTACGTATATAATCAGTAATTCACAATATCATCACATAGTTGTATATTCATCATCATGAAGGTACTTCACTTTAGCAACTCAAATACACCATAAACTGAAAAGGGATATAGATATAATGCATAAGAATAGCCTCTAGGGAAATCTCTCTGCTCTGTTTGAAATCTCTTAGCCACTGACACTTTAGTTTTTCTCTTCTTCCTTTTGGTCAAGAAGGTTTTCTCAATCTCTTGAGGCCAGGTCCCGGCTCATCCAAGGATTTCTATCCCATGTTGCCAGGGAGATTTTTACACCTGGGAGGTACGTCCCATGCAGTGGGGGAAGCCAGTGGGTTCGCTTGCCGAATCGGCTCAGAGAGAGAGCCTTGTTTCTTGAAGATGATTGCATAAAGATGTAATATTTACAGTGTGACTGTGTGATTGTGAAAACCTTGTGTCTGATGCTCCCTTTATCTAGGATATGGACAGATGAGTAAAAAAATATGGATAAAAATAAATAAATAATAGGCAGAACAAAGGTTAAAATATATTGGGTAGATGGAAATACTAGTGGTCAATGAGAGGGAGGGGTAAAGGGTATGGTATGTATGAGGTTTTTCTTTTTTCTTTTTATTTCTTTTTCTGGAGGCTATGTTCTAAAAAATGATCATGGTGATGAATATACAACTATAAGATGATATCGTGAGCCATTGATTGCATACCATGTATGGAATGAATTTGTACACTCACAAATGTATGTACATGCATGCTTTCTCAAAGGAAGTGAAACAGGATGACTGCTGTGCCTGCTCCTAGTCAGGTTGAGAGGTGCCTATAATTCAGACAAAAAAAATCAGCTATGAGCCAGATAGTAACTCCTGCCCTGCAAGTTCTGTTTCTGTACTTTCCCAGTGTTTACCACCCATTCCCGTAGTAACTCCTGCCCTGCTTGCTAGCCTATATAATATGGAAACAAGCATATTTTGGGCTTAGACTTTGGACAGGAGTCTTCTGAGTCTGAAACAGCAACAAAAGTTTTGTCCACTTTTCAGAGGCTCCGGTACTTTTTCACGTGGTGCTCGGAGTTTTGTCCTACTTCATTTCATTTTATCAATAAAAATATTTAAAAAAAAGAGCAAACCTAGTTAATTAAATATCATAGATATTTTAATCTATAGCCCTAAAAATTATAATGCAAGTCAGACAAAAATGAGTTCTGTAACGTCTCCTTGGGAAAATCAGGGAATTCCTTTATATTTCAGGGCCACATACGTAACACAAATGTAACACTCAGAGAGATGGTATAACACATTGGCTAAGAATGTAAAATCAGATTATCTGGATACAAATCTCATTTCTGCTCACCTAATAGCTGGACTTTAAGCAAATTAAACACTTTATGCCCCAGTTTCCCTGTTTATAAAATGGAAAAGGTGAAAATATCTATTCCATAGCATTGTAAGAATGATCATGTAAAATAATATCTGGCATATAGTTACTTCTCAATAAATGTTACCTAACAAACTTTATTAAATGAGTGAGCCTGGCTCTCTGAACAAAAATTTGGGTTATTGTACTTTAATTTTGTAATCATTAACTATATGCCAAAAAATGTTAAAAATTGGTTTTCTTTGTGAACAAATACCTCTTCCCCCAATAGAAATTCAGTCATGCTTTGTGCCTGGTCAGGTCAGGAATTTGAAGATTTGGGAGAGTGTCTGGATATATCTCTTGTTAAAATTAGGGTTTTAAAGCTAGTTTTGTTATCCGGCATATAACAAAAATCTGTCTTATGACTTCATAGCTACAGATCCATTTTCTCCTCCCCAAAATGTTTTTTCTTTTTAAACTTTATTACTCAATGGATGTGGCTCTGAATGTGGAATATTTTCAAAAAATAAATCCAATTCCAAATAAAATTTGAGGGTGACTGTGGTAGTTAGGTTCAGGTGTCAGCATGGCCAGGTGAAGGTGCCTAGTTCTGTTGCTGTGGCCACGAGCCAATGGAATGTGAACCTCATCTGTTGCTCATTACATCTGCAGTCGGGTAGGAGGTGGGCCTGCTGCAATGAATGGGGTTTGACTTAATTGGCTGGTGCTTAAATGAGAGAACTCAAACATAGCACAGCCCAAGCAGCTCAGCATACCTCATCTCAGCACTTGCAGCTCAGCCCAGGCCTTTGGAGATGCAGAAATAAATCACTCTGGGGAAAGTTGTTGGAGACGAGAGGTCTGGAGAGAAGGCCAGAAGAGATCACCCTGTACCTTCCCATGTAAGAAAGAACTTCAGTCAAAAGTTAGCTGCCTTTCCTCTGAAGAACTATACGTTAATTAAATAAGCCCCCTTTTATTGAAAGCCAATCCATCTCTGGTATGTTGTATTCTGGCAGCTAGCAAACTAGAACAGTTAGACTGATATAAACCTGGATGCATATTTTCCAAAATGTTATTGTTTTAAAAATATATCCTATTGCAACAGTCTCAAATTAATTTCACATTTAAAGTCTACTTGATATTATCTTTTTTTTTTTTTGAATATGGGCAGGCATCGGGAATTGAACCTGGGTCCTCTGGCATGGCAGGCAAGCATTCTTGCCTGCTGAGCCACCATGGCCCACCCAACTTGATATTACTTTATAATAGATATCTTTAGTTACACATAATAAAAACTTTTCAACTATACATTACAAAAGAAAAGTAATATTTTTACAGAGATTTTTACACCTAAAACAAACATTTTGTTCCTATTGATTTTCATAAGACAGCAAAATGATTTTAGAATATTTTTGCTAACATCCCCTAACTTACAATTGTTAGCAAAACTTGTTTTGTATGCAAATTTAAAATGTTAATGAAGTATATTCTATCTAGGCTGTCTTTCTAATGGTGCTATTTTCAAAGTAAGACTCTTGAGGTAGTTGCTTTGATTGAACAAGAAGAAACAGATGTTACTCTTATTAGAGACAAGAAGCAAAGACTGGTTTAATGAATATTGAAAAAAAAAGAAAGTATTTAAAATATAGTAGCAAACCAAGATGTAACATCTGTTAGAAAATGCTTCACATAAAATTACAGTGACTAGAGTTTAATCTTTTGCCCAATATTCAGTTTTGAGAGAAAAATTTCCTAGAATATGAATTCATATTTAGGCAGTTAAAGTGCTCTCTAATGTGCTAATGATATATCTCATAAGTTATCAATTAAAAATTTATGCAATAAAGAGAAAAATTGAAATACACATCTCTATAAAGATGATGAATTCTAGTTCTTCTATTACCAATGCAAGTTACAAAGCCTAAGGAAATTGATCCAATTTAATCTTATTTTGCTCACTTCGACACTCCATTCTAAACTATGTGATAAATATAATCAATTATAGTCAGATAGATGTGACTATCTTATCTATGAAATAAGATAGTTGGGCAGGCACAAAATGTTTTGCTTTGCAAAGCTGAAGAAACTGCCAAGAGCTCTCTGTCTATTTTCTGTAGACAGAAAGCCATTTTAGAACATACTTTATTTGTACTTAAGGAAACATTTGAATGTCCCATTTAAGTTTGACAAATTCCCTGGAGAGAGAAAACTGCAGAACACATTTTATGGGTGTTGCTGGAAATGACCCTTTCTCTTATCTACTTTATTTAATAAAGTAAAACCTTAGCGATGTGATGGCTTTCAGACATCCTGAGACTTCTGAGAAAGAAAGGATCTAGATTAGTGGTTCTGATCTTGCCTATGCGTCAGAATCACCTGGAGAACTTTTTAATCTACATGAAAGCCTATAAATCATTGCTGTGAGAAATTAAAGATCTAAATGAATGGAGATCAAAACCATGTAATCCCAATCAAAATCTCAATGCTGTTTTGTAGAAATTGACAAACTGATTCTAAAATGTATAAGGAAATGCAAAGACCTTAAATACTAAAAAACAATAAAAAAGAAAACAATATTTAGAAGATTTACCACCTGATTTCAAAACTTACTTAAAGCTATCAAAATGCAGATCAGAAATACACCCTCATGTTTGTGTTTAATTTTTGACAAAGGCAATTCAATGGGGAAAGACAAGTTTTTTTCAAGAAATAGTGCTGGAACAACTTGGTAAATAAATTGAAAAAAGTCTATCTCAATCCCTACCTCACATAATGCAGAAAAAATACTTCTAGATGGATTTCAGACTCAAACACAAAGTCTTTAACTATAAAATTTCTGAAAGAAAACATAAAGGGATCTTGTGGTTGACAAAGATTTCTTAGAAGGCATAAAAACACTTGTAAATTTGACTTCATCAAAGTTAAAAACTCCTGATGGTCAATACAAATAGTTAAGAAAATTAAAAGGCAAGAAAGAGACTAAGAAAATATTTGAAATACTATTTGAAATAGGAATATATTACAATATACTAAAAGCTGTTACAAATCAATCCTAAAAACACAAAATGTACAAAAGTTATTTCACAAGTAAAGATATATTAATTGCCCATAAACAAATGAAAAAGCATTTGACATCATTCGACACTAAGGTAATTAAAACCAAAATGATATACAATTTAACACCAATGAGTGGTTTAAAATTTAAAGGACTGACTAGGATTTGGGGTAATTTGATCACTTATACATTGCTGGTGGGAGTGTAAAATGTACAATCATTTTGGAATACTATTTGACAGTTTCATATAAAGCTAAATACACTGATCCTATTGACCTACAAATTCCTATATTAAGTATGTATCCACCAAAAACATAATATATTCCACAAAATACTTCTATAGGAATCTTTCCACAGCTTTATTCATAGTAATCTCAACTGGAAATAATTGTTTATCTATACATTACATATTCAAACAAGGAAATACTGTTCAGCAATAATAAAGAATGAAGTAGTTATAGAAGCAACAGCATGGACGAAATTTTAAAACATTGTATGAAGTCAAAGAATCTAGTCACAAAACCCTTACTAGGTGAATCCTTTTTAATGAAATTCTAGAACAGGTAAAACTAATATATGCCAGTACAAATCAGAACAGTAGTTTCTATGGGGGGTGGGAGGAGGTGGTGGGAATGAACTTTTAGTTGGAACAAGGGAATATTCTGGGATAATGGAAAAGTTCTATATCTTGATTGGTGTGCTAGTTACCTAAGCATATGAATTTATCAAAATCCATTGAATTTTACTTTAAAGATCTATGCATTGCAATGTTCTTATTCATTTTTTACTTCAACTAACTTTTATTCAATGTCCATTTCATGTTTTGATTTCTGCATTTTCAAACAATGGCACACCCAACATATGGCATACCATTATTTGCTATTAAACAAGGCAATCCCACGACCTTCTGGAAATCAGTATTTTAGACTTAAAAATTTAAATAACTACTCCAAGACTAAATATTCATAGCACTTCTAATAATTGTTTCAAACATTATTGATTCCCTGCCAAAAGCCAAGCATCATAATATTGCAAAGTCTACTGTATAAAACTTTAATGATTATTCTGCTGACCATTCTCTTCTCTTGAGAAATTTCTCCAAAGCAAGGAACTTTAGTAGGAATACATGTTTATGAAATAATCATCTCCTATAAATCTTTTCAATCCAGGACCCCAGGTTCATGTACCATTTATGGGTGTTTCAAATGCACTTCTTAAACATTCATTTATTCATGCTTTCCAGTATTTGATACTTGAATACTAAGTTTTATACAAGTTGCCATGAATAGGAAACTGTTGCTAATTTCAAGGAAGTTTCCAAGTCATGAGGCAGCTGATTAGTGTACACAAATGGTTAAGATATAAGAGATAATATGGTATAGCACTGAAGAAACTGGGTGTCATTCATATCTGGATTCAAATCACACCCAGCTTCCTTTATTCATCCATAAAATTATGTTGAATATCTACTATTCCCCAGGAACTATGTTAACACTGAAGATACAGAAGTAAATCAGAAATGATCCATGCTGTTTTACTTTGGGCAATTTTTTTTAAACCCCTTTGAAACTTCATTTCCTCATTTGTAGAAGAAGACTTACAACACTATGCCTGAAGTATAATATCAGTGAGACACATGATACTATCAGTATTAACAGTCAGCAGTTTTAATTTTTATTATTATTATTGTTGTCATACATGTATAAAGAGAAATACATGTTTGGAGATTTAAAAATGGAAAACACATTTTGGGGTTCTGTGTGTATGGCAGATAAAGTTATTATAAAGGACTGAAATCTGAGAAGGGTTTTAAGCCATAAATAGATATTCTATTACTTTTTTTTCATCTATGAAACAACAGATACTTATTGCATACAACTTGTATACACAGTCAGAAAAATATACTGGACAGAAAAAAGGTTCATATCACCAAGAGATTCAACACTTGATACATGGTATATTTTATTCTAGGCTCTGCCATGAATAATGATAAACCATCCAGACAGCTTAATCTTACAAGTGAAAGAAGATAAATAAGTATTAAAAGACCAAGCAGATGACCATCATTATCTGCTGATATCATCAACAGATCATATAATTTCTTCTAATGGGAGATTTTGCAGTCCTGCTTCTTAAGTTCAACTTTTCAGAATCTAAGGAGTATAGCACTGGAAATTTGCCCCACCAGCTAAGTTCTCTTAGAGTTCTTCTTTAAGGAGTCATGCTCATTATGTAAATCATTCATGCACTCATTCAGCTGACATTTACCCATCTCCTACCCTGTGACTGGCATTGTTTTAGTACCAGAGATAAAACAGTGAAGAAGATAGACAAGATCCTTGCTTTCATGGAGCTTACATTCCTGTGTGGAGAGACAGATTATGGGCAAATAAGTACTAAGTGCAATTTCAGATAGTGATATTGGAATGCAGAGATTGGGTGGACTAGAAACGACTGATTGACCTGCAACTTTAAGGACAAGAAGAGGCCAGTCAGGTGATGGTGATGCAGAAGACCTCAGAAACATGCCTGCTATATTGCAGTAACAGAAGAAAGATATCTACTGTGGCTGGAGTGTAGAGAATAACTGGGTAGAATGGGGTGAGGGTGGAGGGGGATTAAGAGATTT
The DNA here is from genome assembly GCF_023851605.1 of Tamandua tetradactyla. NCBI lineage: Eukaryota > Metazoa > Chordata > Mammalia > Pilosa > Myrmecophagidae > Tamandua > Tamandua tetradactyla. Next base: position 191,412,534 of record NC_135327.1, on the reverse strand, counting down.
AGGAGATGTGAATAAAATGATAGGCAGAGGCCCAATACATCAGAGCCTTGTGAGGTATAATTAGAAGATTAGATTTACCTGTGATAGAATACCCTTGATGTGTTTTATGCAAAAAGTGATATGATGTTGTTTCTATTTTACAAATACCCCCTAACTCCTGTGAGGTGAATGGATTTAGGGAGGCAATTGTGAAAGCAGAGAGACCTTTCAGAAAGCTCGGACGGTATTAGGACAAGAGATGATTGAAGCTTGGACAAAGAGAGTGGCTATGGAGAAGAGAAAAGTGGGCAGATTTGTAATATGTTTTGGAGGTACAGTTGACAAGCATTGCTCAATGTCTGGCTATCAAAAGTTTGAGAAAGAAAGATTTGTGACCTGAACAACTGAGTGGAAATTGGGGCCATTTAACTTAATAATAGGAGACTGGGGAAAGAAGTCGATGTTGGATATGTCTATTATATGTATGATTGGAGATGTCAGGCAGGGAGTTATATATTTGGTCTAGGAAGAAGTAATGTCTGGAGATAGAAATTGATGTCAGGCATATAAATCGTGGGACTGGATAAGGTTGCTTAAAGGAGAGAGTTGAGAAAGAGAAGAGAAGAGTTTAGGCTGAGACTTGTAGTACTCAACCTTAGAAGCTGGGAAATAGATGAGGGTCTAGGAAGGTTGGCTGAGAAAGAGTGGCCAGGAAAATAGGAACAAAACCAATGATATAATAAGAAGGAAGAGAATGCTTTCAGAAGGAGGGACTAGTCAACTCTTTTAAGTTCTTCTGAGAAATCAATTAAGACACAAGACAACAAGTAGACATTAGACTTGGGAACATGCAGGTTATTGATGATTGGATTAGGGTGAGATGACTATGATAGTGAGAAATGAAAAGAGTGAGAATACACAATTCTTGAGTTTAGCTAGATAGGAGAACAGAAAAATTGAGAAGAATTTTGAATAACAGTCTACAATGAAAATTTGATGAAAATCATGAGTCCTGTCCTAAAAAGATGCTTATCTAAATATACCCAAAATTTGTATAAAATTTCAGGGGGCTTAGGTGCCCTCTCAGGTTAAGAACTCTGGTCTCCAGAACCCATGACCCTTCACTTGCCTCATCTGCTTTTACTGGACAGTGAGGACACTACCACTTCATTGATGCCCATTTTCTTTCTTGCATCCCAGTTTTTCTCCATTTAAAGGTTTATATATTATATTTTCTGTGCCTTCATTTGTTTTTTAATAGATATGTCAGTTACTTGGTTGAAAATTTAGATATGCTTTTTTTTTTTTTTTACAGCTTTGCTTCTGTTCTAAGCATACAATTGTAGCTGTGAAATTATGATGCTATTTTTGGAAAATAATTGTTTTTATCACTACTGACATTTATAACTTGCTTCATAAATCTAAACTGACTAAATTACTTTTAGTCCTATTTCATTGTTCCAAATTTGTCTCATATAACATGCAATATCTTATAATTTTCTCTAAAGGCACAAAATCATCCACATTAGATTCTTATTTATAGGTAATTGACACTGTAGAAAGGGCAACAACATTCAACTCAATTCTCTAATATTCTCTGATGGCATAACTATGTAAGATTATTACTGAAGATGTAAAAATAAATGTGATGATTACCAGCCTCAAGAAATTTACCTTATTGTACCATCTGATGAGATTTAAAATGTCCTTCAAAATATTTCTTTCATTTCTATGAACTGTTTCCTTATCTCTTTTGAACTGGCTTTGTATGATTCAGGAAGAGGAAAATAAAAAGTAACTGGGAAAGATAGAGTGTAGCTAGGATTATTTCAGTGTCCAACTTGGGATTTCTAACAAGACACAATCCTTAATGGAGATAACCCCTTGTTTTTCATAGCTTAACTGTATGATGCTGTTGCAACTCCATCACTCCCTTGTACTCTAGGCTGGTGTAACTCTGCTAGAGAAGTGAATATAAGAATAATTACAGAATAGCTTATTTCTTCTCCATACCCCAAAGGCACATGGTTTCCATCTTTCCACACATTAAGGAGAAAATAGAGCTAAGGGACCCTTGCCATCAAAAATAGTTTCAATGGATCAATTATATCCATATTACAAAAATAATAAAAAAGGAATATTTTAGAGAAGGAATAATATGAATGCCATCAAAAGATAATGGCAATTTGGCCTAGGCTAATTCTTTCTTTTAACGTTTTTATAGTATAATATAAAATATACACAAAGCAAAGAAAGAAAAAAAGCTACATTTTTCAAAGCACTCTTCAACAAGTAGTTACAGGACAGATCCCAGAGTTTGTCATGGAACACCATACCACCATCTCAGATTTTTACTTCTAGCTCCCCCAGAACATTGGAGGCTAGAAGGAATAAATATTTTTTTTATACTCACAATTGACTTTTTTAATAAAAAATAATGTATATACAAAAAAAAACAATAAATTTCTAAGCACACCACAAAAATTAGCTGTAGAACAGATTTCAGAGTTTGGTATGGGTTACAATTCCACAATTTTAGGTGTTTACTGCTAGCTGCTCCAAGATACTGGAGACTAAAAGAAATATCAATATGATGATTCAGTAATCATACACTTTCGTTAAATCTTACCTTGTATATATAACTCCACCATCATCTTTGATCTTTCTCCCACTCTTTAAGGGTATTTGGGCTTTGCCCATTCTAATTTTTCCATGTTGGAAGGGTCTGTCAATAATATGGAGTAGGGAGATGGATGTAGATAATGTTCTGTAGAGGCTGGCCCCACTGGCTCTAGGACTTATCTTGTCCAGGGACCCATCTGGAGGTTGTAGGTTTCTAGAAACCTCCAAGTGCATGGAACCTTTGAAGAATCTTATATATTGCCCTGTGTTCTTTAGAATTGGCTGGAATGGTTGGGGTTTGGCAAGTTATGATAGATAGCAATGTCTAACTGAACGTTGCATAGGAGTGACCTTCAGAGCAGCCTCTCAAATCTATTTGAACTCTCTCAGTCACTGTCATGGTCAGGTTCATGTATCAACTTGACCAAGTGGTGGTACCTGTTTGTCTGGTTGGGCAACTCCTGACCTGTCTTTTGTGATGAGGACATTTCATAGAATTAAATCATGATCCTGTCAGCTGCATCCATAGCTGATTCCATTTGTAATCAACCAAGAGGAGTGTCTTCTGCAATGAGCGATGCTTAATCTAATCGCTGGATTAGAGGATTCAGAAGAAACAGGCTCTCTTCCTGCTTCAATGGGAAAGTCTCTCCTGTGGAGTTCATCCAGACCCTCCATCGGAATCGTCAGCTTCACAGCCTGCCCTATAGATTTTGGGCCCTGCATTCCCGTGGTTACATAAGACACTTTTATAAATTTTATATTTGCAAGTGTTTCCTGTAATTCTGTTTCTCTACAGAACCCTAACTAATATAATTTGGTACCAGGGGTGGTTCTTAAGAAACAGAATCTTAAAAATGGATTTTTATGAATGGTTTTCTACTTTGACTAGACTCAAAGGCACTAAGAACTCAGATTCCCATAATCAGAATGACACTCCCAATCCATTGAGTGAGCTGGCAAAAGAGATAGTCAAAATATCACCATTTGACTCTCCTAATGCTAGGCTCTGGGGGATAATGTGTTTGACACTTTTACAGAGTTTTGTGGAAATAAGAGGTATAGAGATGTTGGCTGGTGGTTGTTAGATATACTGGATATATTAAGGAGGGAAAGGGATGGATTTAAGGCTTCAAACGAGAAGCTTAAGTGCTGTCTGACAGATGTACAAGTTTCTATTAGTATCCTGGAGGAAAATCTTGTTTCCTGTAGCCATAGACTTGAGATCTCTGAAAATCAGACTCGGAATCTATTGTTAGAGTAGCAACTTTACAACATAAACTAAAATCTCAACGTTGCATGGTGTCTGCCATTAAAGTGAGGGCATTGATTGGAAAGGAGTGGAATCCTGAAAAATGGCATGGTGGCATATGGATTGATAATGATGTTGGGGTAAGGTTGAAACCCTAGATCATGCTGAGTCTTCTCTAGACAACCCTGTAAAAATCTGCTCTGAGGATATAGCCGCCCACCTCCAGCCTGCCTTGAGGAGTTGGCCACCCAACCTCCTCCTGAAGGGATTAGCCCTAGAGTGATTAATTCTGTTTCACCAGATGAAACTGCAAATGAAGGCCCTGAAGCAAATGGCTTGGAAGATATTTCTAATTCTTTTCATGACCCACCCCCACCACCCCTCATTTCTTTCAGACCTATAAATAGACTAAAGTCCCAACAGGCCCCTAAAGGTGAGGTGCAAAGTATCACACATGAGGAGGTACGTTATACTCCAAAAGAACTGTGTGAGTTTTCCAATGTATATAGACAGAAATCAGGGGAATATGTACGGCAATGGATTTTAAGGGTGTGGGATAATGGTGGGAGGAAAATAAAGCTGGATCAAGCTGAATTTATTGATATGAGCCCACTAAGCAGAGATTCCGCATTCAATGTTATAGCTTGAGGGGTTAGAAAAGGTATTAACAGTTTGTTTGGATGGTTGTTTGAAACATGGAACAAAAGGTGGCCAACGTTATCTGAGTTTGAAATGCCAGAACTGCCCTGGTTTAATGTAGATGAGGGGATCCAGAGGATTAGAGAGATTGGAAAGTTAGAGTGAATTCATCATGCAAAACCTGCTCTTATACCCCAGGAATGTCTGGAGGATGCACCTTTTACCAGGACAGTGGGAAATAAATTTGTGAGACTAGCAGCTCAGCATACCTCATCTCAGCACTTGCAGCTCAGCCCAGGCCTTTGGAGATGCAGAAAGGAATCACCCCAGGGAAAGATGTTGGAACCTACAGGCCTGGAGAGAAGGCCAGCAGAGATTGCCCTGTGACTTCCTGCATAAGAAAGAACCTCAGTTGAAAGCTGCCTTTCCTTTGAAGAACTATATGTCAACTAAATAAATCCCCTTTTATTGAAAGCCAATCTGCATCCAGTGTGTTGTATTCCAGCAATAGCAAACAAGAGCAACCACTGATACCTTATTTGTTATACTTCTTTTCCCCCTTTTGGTCAGAAGGCATTGTTGATCCCATCGTTCCAGGGTCAGACTCATCCCTGGGAGTCATCTCCCATGCCACCAGGGAGACTTTCACCCCTTGATGTTATGTCCCACATAGTGGGGAAGGCAATGATTTCACTTGCAGAGTTTGGGTTAGAGAGAGTGAGGTCACATCTGAGCAACAAAAGAGGTCCTCCAGAAGCAAATCTTAGGCATACCTATGTGTAGGTTAAGCTTCTCCACTATGTACATAAACTTCACAAAGCAAGCCTCAAATCAAGGGCTTGACCTACTGATTTGGGTACTCCGAATGTTTGACACAGTATCAGGGGTTTCCCCAGTGGTAAAGTCCAATAGTTCCACATTGTTTATCCCAACACTCAAGGGACCCAGCCAAAACTTTTTGATTGTCTGCTTAATATATTCTAGGATGTACCCAGGCATTACATTAAGCTATACAGGATTAAAGGACCTTGTTTTTTTTTCTGGGCTCCCTGTGTTTCTATTGTTCAAATGAGCTATCCCAACAGGCTGAGTTAGATTATGTGCTACAGAAAATTTAGTTTCTGGACATAGGTTAATTCTTAAATCCATTTTCTCATTGTTTCAAACCTTGATAATAAAACGAATTAAAGCCTAAAATGAACAACTGTCAGAAATTTAAGACTGAATTTCTTTCAAATAGTATGAATTGTGAAATTCTCTTTATTCTTCTAAATATTTGTCAAAGTTTTGGCTTCATAATAATCATATAGAACTATGAATTTAAGTGAATTTGATCAAATATACATTTTATACCTGTATATGCATAAATTCTAGTCAGAGAACTGTATTCAAACTAAAGAGGTTATCCAGTCACTTGGGTCCTCAGGAATTCCTAAGTGCAAAGAATACTCATGAACAGAGTCTTGGCATGGAAAAAATATCTTAAGGTATTATCTTCAGGTATGAGTATTTATGGTTTGAATAGAAATCATAATTTTTAAATTGCATCAAAAAGGACATAATAAAACCACCATTTTTCATTTCAGATAATTCTGTATTACTCCCCTTTAATCTTTTTTTTTTTTTTTAAATATGGAACGCTTCACGAATTTGCATGTCATCCTTGCGCAGGGGCCACGCTAATCTTCTCTGTATCATTCCAATTTTAGTATATGTGCTGCCGAAGCGAGCACTCCCTTTAATCTTGCTTCCATACTTGTCAGTGAGTAATTGCCATCCTTAACTCAAAGACATTGCCTTGATAATTTAACTGTGCAGCAAACATAAGCAAAAATTCAATCCCTATCTTTTTTTAACGTTATTTTACTGTGAAATGTAACACATATACAAAGAAAAGAAAGAAAAAGCAAGAATTTTCAAAGTGTATTTCTACAAGTAGTTAATTAGAACAGATTTCAGAGTTTATGGTTTACCATTCCACTATTTCATATTTTTCCTTCTAGCTGCTCCAAAACACTAGAGCAGAAAAAATATTAATATAGTGATTCAGTAGTCACACTCATTTATTAAATCCTATTTTCTGTTATAACTCCTCCTTCTCCTTTGATCCTTCTCCCAATCTATAGGGATCCTTAGACAATGCCTGTTCTGACTTTTTCATGTTAAAAAGCGGTGCCGACACTAAAGGATAGGGGGATGTGATTAGTTGACTATCTTGAAAAGGCTGGTCCCTCTGGGTTCCAGGATTTATTTGGCCTAGGAACCCTCCAGAAATTATAGGTTTCAGGAAAGCAAACTCTTTTATAGAGTCTCAGTTTGAGCCCTAGGTGTTCTTAAGAGTTACCATGAGTGATGTTGGTTGGTGTTTAGATTAGCACTGTTTAACTGAAGCTTGCATAAGAGTGGACTTCTGAATAGCTTCTTGACTCTATTTGATCTCTTTCAGCCACTGATGCCTTATTTTATTACACTTCTTTTCCCCTCATTGTCAAGCTCATGGCACCAGAGCCAGACACATCCCTGAGAGTCATGCCCCACATCATCAGGGAGACATTAACCCCTGAATGTCATGTCCCATGTAGGGGGGAGGGTAATGATTTTTCTTGCAGAGTTTGGCTTAGAGAGAAAAAAGACACACTGGGGCAACAAAAGACATTTCCTGGAAGCAACTCTTAGGCTTCATTAGAGGTATCTTAAGTTCTCCACTACAGAAATGAGATTCATAAGGGCAAACCTGAAAACCAAGGGTTTGGCTTATTTTCTTGGGAGTCTGCAATGGTTGAGAAGGTACCTATGGTTTCTGAAATGGGAAAATTTAATAGTTCCATTTTTTTTTCTTCAGACCTTCAAGAGGCTCTATCAATACTTTTTATCAGCCCATCAAAGTCTGAGATGTACCTGGGTATTGTATTAAGCTATACAGAATTAAAAGTTCTCATTCCCATTCTGGGCTCTAGGAGTTTGGGTTGTTTAAATGAGCTACCCAGACAGGTTGATTTAGATTGTATGTTATAGAAAATTTAAGTTCTTAACATAATAAACCTCTCTGTCTTTGGTCTCATACAGTAGGTGAAGGTCTAGAGTACCTATGCTATCATTCTTTGCCCTGTATTCTGGTTTACGTTAGTTTCAGTCAGATTGGCTTCATTTTTTATATCTAATGAAGATTTCATTTTCAGTTACTTTAACTGTTCTTGTATATTGCTATGCTAGCTTTCAAGGCTGCAGCTTCTATTTCTGGGTCTTAGGTGTCATAGAATTACTCAAAGTTCCAGGAAAATATCTGCTGATACACTCATGGCTCAGTGTCTCATAATCTTGAAATACACTTACAATTTCAGACTAAATGTGACTGCTATAAGGGCTTATAATCTAGGATCCCATTTTCTAATAAGTATTTTATGGAAGAAACCTTAGCATATCTGTTCTTTTGTTTCTGGACTATTTTGCACCACACATTGTCCCCAAGATTTATTCAGTTCATTACATGTCTCTCACCATCCTTTCTTTTTGTAGTTGCACCATATTCTATTATATAAATGTATCATCATTTGCCATTCTGATTCTCAGTCCTCTATCTATTGGGCATCATGGAAATGTCCAAAATAAACAAACCATGTCTTATGGTGTCCTCACTTGGTTGTTCAATCAGCAGCACTGTCAACTTTAAACAATTTTTATAGAGCTGACAAACACAGCATCACCAAATATGAAATCAAAACTACCCCTTATCAATTGTGTCCCCCACCGCCTGCCAACTAATTGCCTCTGGTTGTACTGGGGTACTGCTGATATCTTCCTGTCAACTATTGGCCATAGTATGAATTTTTAGTTTCCCCCTTCCTCCATTCGCTAGCTGCCAAAATGCAATCTACCAGAAACAGGATGGCCTTTAAAAAGGGCAATTTAGTAAGTTGCTCATTTACAGTTCTGAGGCCAAGAAAATGTCCCAATTAAAACAAATCTATAGAAATGTCCAATAAAAGGTATCCAGGGAAAGATATCTTAGTTCAAAAAGGCCAGTGAAGTTCAGGGTTTCTCTCTCAAGTGAGAAGGCACATGGTGAACAGGGTCAGGGTTTCTCTCATCTAGAAAGGCACGTGGCGAACATGGTGTCATCTGCTAGCTTTCTCTCCTGGCTTCCCTTCATGAAGCTCGCTGGGAGGCATTGTCCTTCTTCATTTCCAGAGGTCTCTGGCTGGTGGACTCTGCTTCTCATAGCTGTGTCGTTCTGCTCTGCTATCTCTGAATCGCTCTCATTCACCAAAATGTTTCCTCTTTTTAGGACTTCAGAAACTAATCAAGACCCACCCAGATGGATGGAGACAGACCTCTAGCTAATCCAGCTTAACAACCACTGTTGATTAAATCTCATCTCCAGGAAGATGATCTAATTACAGTTTCAATTATACAGTGCTGAATAGGGATTAGAAAAAGCAGCTGCTTTTACAAAATGGGATTAGGATTAAAACATGGCTTTTCTAGGGTACATGCAGCATTTCAAACCAGCATACCCCTGTACCCCTATACTATTGTCTCTTGTCCAATATCAACCCTTTGAAATAGTTCACATAATAACTTATTTTATAATTGTGGATTTAATCAGTGGATATATGGCACTATACAGCCCCTTTTAATCATATTCACCTTCAATATGGTAATGTTACTTGTAACCTCACTAATTAGTTATCATCACTTCTATCTATTCCCTTACATTTAAGTTCAACCTCACTGGGTAGCCTTTCTCTGATATCCAGCTTCTGTGTACCTCAAGGCTGATATATTCTACAATATAACCTCTGAGATTGTCTTCACCAAAGTTATAATAGTGAAATCATACAGAATCTGTTTTAGTTTGTTAAAGCTGCTGGAATGCAATATACCAGAAATGGAACAGCTTTTAAAAAGGGCATTTATTAAGTTGCATGTTTACCATTATGAGGCCATTAAGATATCCAAACTAAGGCATCCAGAGAAAGACACCTGGATTCAAAAAAAGCCGATGGGTTCAGAACACCTCTGTCAGCTGGGAAGATCTACTGGCTTCTCATTTCATAAGGATTTCCAGGGAGTGTTTTCCATCAGTACCTCCAAAGGTCTCTGGCTGTGTGGGCTCTGTCAGTAGTGTATCTTTTTCCAAAATAGTTCCCTCTTAAAAGACTCCAGCAAGCAACCTCAACTTGAATGGGTGGAGATACATCTCCATGGAAACTATCTAATCAAAAGCTACCACCCACAACTGGAAGTAATAAAAATATCCCACCTAGCAATATTAAATGAGAATTAAAGAACATGGCTTTTCTGGGGAACACAACATTTTCAAACCAGCATACTGTCCTTTTGTGTCTGACTTATTTCACTTAGCAGTATGTCCTCAGGGTTCATCCACATTGTCATATGCTTGAGGATCTCATTTCATCTTACTGCTTATATAATATTCCATTATATGTGCATAACACATTTTGTTTATCCACCCGTCTATTGATGGGCTCTTGGGTTGTTTCCATCTTTTGGCAGTTGTGAATAGTGCCGCTATGAACATCAGTGTGCAAATGTCTGTTTGTGTCACTGCCTTCCACTCTTCTAGATATATACCGAATATTGGTATTGTTAGGTCATAGGGCAACTCAATATTTAGTTTTCTGAGGAATTACCTAACTTTCTTCCATAGCAGTGACACCATTATACATTCCCACTAGCAGTGAATAAGTGTTATAATTTCTCCACATCCTGTCTAACATTTGTAGTTTTCTCTTTAACAGCAGCCATTCTTATAGGTGTGAGGTGACATCTCATTGCCATCTTGATTTTCACTTCCTTTATTGCTAAGGAAAATGAGCATCTCTTATATGCGTTTTAGCCACTTGCATTTGCTCTTCAGAAAAGTGTCTATTCATATCCTCTGCCTCTTTTATAATTGGGTTGTTTGTTCTTTTATTGTTGAGCTGTATAATTTCTTTATGTATACAAGATATAAAGCCTTTAACCAATATGTGGTTTCCAAATATTTTCTCCCATTAAGTTGGCTGCCTCTTCATTTTTTTGACAAATTCCTTTGAGGCACAGAAGTTTTGATTTTAAGGAGTCACCTTTTACCTATTTTTTCTTTTGCTGCTTGCGCTTTAGGTATAAAGCTTAAGATGCCACCTCATATTACTAGATCTTGAAGAAGTTTCCCTGCATATTTTTTTTTTGAAGTTTTATTGTACTGGCTGTTTTATTTAGTTCTTTGACAATTTTGAATTAGTTTTTGAATATGGTGTAAGGTAAGGGTCCTCTATCATTTTTTTGGCCTTAATATCCAATTCTCCCATGCCCATTTTTTGAAAAGACTATTCTGTCCCAGTTCAGTAGATTTGGACAAAGATCAATTGTCCATAGATTTGGTGGTCCATCTCTGAACTTTCAATTCAACTCCATTGGTTAATATGTCTATCTTTGTGGCAGTACCATGCTGTTTTGACCACTGTGGCTTTATAGTAAGCTTTAAAGTCAGGAAGTGATAGTCTCCCACTTTGCTCTTCCTTTTTAGGATATCCTTAGCTATTCAGGGTCTTTTTCCTTTCCATATAAATTTGGTATCTTGTTTTTCCAAGTCTTCAAATTAGGTTATTGGGATTTTGATTGGTATTACATTAAATCTGTAAATCAATCTGGGCAGAACTGACATCTTAGTGATATTCAATCTTCCTTATTCATGAGCATGGAATGTCTCCCCATCTTTTTATTTTTTGCAATGTTTTGTACTTTTCTATGTACAAGTCCTTGACAACACTGGTTAAGCTTATTTCTTGATAGTGATAATTTTGGTTGCTATTTTGAATGGAATTTTTTCCTCAGTTGTCTCCTCACAGATAGGTCATTACCTATATATAGAAACATGACTGATTTTTGTACATTAATCTTTTAATTTTATTATTTTTATTTATTTATTTTTGCATGGACAGGCACTGGGAATCCAACCTGGGTCTCCAGTATGGCAGGTGAGAACTCTGCCTGCTGAGTGACCGTGTACATTAATCTTACATTCCACCTCTTTGAGTTTATTTATTAGCTCAAGTAGCTTTGTTATTGATTTTTCAGGGTTTTCTATGTATAGGATCATGTCATCTGAAAATAATGAAAGTTTTACTTTTTCAGTCTCTTTTTGGGTGCCTTTTCTTTCTTTTTCCTGTCTAGGAATCTCCAGCTAGGACTTCTAGTACAATATTGAATAGTAGTGGTAACAGTGGGAATCCTTGTCTCGTTCCTGATTGCAGGGAGATTGCTTTCAGTCTCTCACTATTAAGTATCATGCTTTAATTGTAGGAAGATTTTTTATGACTGACCAAATTTATTTTTACTTGTAATTGATTTATTGAGCTCTTCTATCGCATCGCAACACAGTACAGGTTGTTCGTGTGTTTATAGGAATTTGTCCATTTCATTCACATTGTCTAGCTTTTTGGCATATCTGTGTTCATAGTATTCTCTTGTGATTTTTAAAATTTCTTCAAGATCAATGGTAATGATGCCCCTCTCATTTCTGATTTTGTTTATCTGCACTCTCTTTTTTTTTCCTTTGGTAGTCTAGCTAAGGGGCTACCAATTGTATTGATTTTTTCAATAGCACAACTTTTGGTTTTGTTGGTTCTTTCTATAGTTTTTTTTTTTTTTTAACCCCTGTCTTTTCCAAGTAGTTATTTTTCTGCTAACTTCTACTTGTTCTACATGACCAGCTATGAGAAGTGGCTTCTGCATATTTCAGCTCCATGTCAATTCCACCAGTGGGACTATTAATGAAAACTGAACCCTGGAAGGCACCAATACAGACTTAAGAACTACCTCTTTTTTGCAGTCTCCATTTCAACAATGATCCTTTTTTTAAAAGATATTTTTATTGACAAATCTTCACACACATACGGTCTATATGTGGTATATAATCAATGGCTCGGAATATCATCACATAGTTGTGTATTCATCACCATGATCATTTTAATAACATTTGTATCACTCCAAAAAAAGAAATAAAGAGGATGGCTTTAATTGTTTCTGTTTTCCAGTCCCTGGGATCTGAATTCCTTGAAGGAGGGTTTCCACTTAGGCCTGGCCCCACCCCCTTTTTCTTGGAAAAGGTATACCCTTTAGGGAATTAGCTCCTTTCACCTGACTCGTTACTTTGTCTCTCAAACAAGCTTAATTCTGCCCTCGCCTGGAGCAGTACTGGAGCCTGAGACTGCTTCCAGTTCTATTTACTGAGCTGCCTAAGGAATGAAAAAAAAAAAAAAAAAATTAGAACAGCTTTTACAGAGTCCAACCCCCATCTCTTCAGATTTTTCAATCAAGAGCTTCAGTTGGAACATGGTTCTATGTATCTTTAGGCTCTATATGCCCCCCTTTCTTGGGATCCAGGTCTTTTTCAGTATATTGTGCTGTCCAACTCAAGAAGCCTTGCTGTTTTTTTTTCATCAGCTTCACCCCCCTCTGCCTGGCCAAAAACTCTTAGTTCCTTTAGTGCTTATTCCAGATATATCTGTGCTTTGGGCATGTTTTCAGCTATAAGAATTTCTTAATTCCACAACTGGAGCTTCCTTGAGCTAAGCCTTTGCTGCTAGTAAAGTCTATTTCCCTTCCTCTCAGGGAACCAGCCTGCCCTGCCTGTTGGGGAAGAACTTTGGCCTCTGCTGCTTGGGGTACTTGCAATTCTGTGTGGGATCTCAGGCATTCTACCTGGCCCAACCTGGTGTATACTTTGTGTCCAGTCGCTGATGTTCCCCAGCAGTTGTTCTGCACAGTTTTTGACTATTTACTAGCTGCTCTGGAGGACAAACTAAATTCCACACCTTACTATGCTGCCATCTTGCCCTACCTTAACAACAATCCTTTGTGAGTGTCAGTTGTCCTTTCGGTAATTTTTCTCACTTATAGTGGGAAGTGTCACGGGCAAGCATATTAAAACAATATTTATAGGACTGAAGTTTCATACATAGATAAATAACAAATTTGTACTAGCTAGCCCTTCTTGCAGATTCTAATCTGAACATGATAGGCATCTGACAAGATTCAAAACTAAAACATTTTAATAATATTCTTATTATACCTTAAATTGTAAAAAAAAAAAAACTGATTTTTCTCTAGTTTCATGCAATAGGTACATATTTGCATGTGTGTTTGATAATATTTGTACACACAGGGCCATGTTCACCACAGAGTACATAAGACAGGAGCACAGTGTGATATAATAGAATGGAGCTGGGATAGAATGTAGGCAGCACAGACACAAATATTACATGAGTAAATCACTTCATCTCTCTGGCCCATGTGTTCTTATCACTAAAATGAATAATTAAAAAGCTGAATTTAAAGTTCTTCTCAGTTCAAAATACTTAAAATGATTGAAATTTATGCATGAGATATAGAGGAGAATAGAAAGATCAGTGACAACATATCAATTTTAAGAAAACAATGTTATATAGAGCACATTAAAATAAATGTTTATATAACTCAAGTTGTATATCTTAGCCTATAAATCTGCGCTTTCAATTCTGGATGATTCTAAACATCATACAGAAAGGTCATGGGAAACCAAGGTAGATGAGATAGACTTGGCCTGAGATGAAAGAAGATGAAAATATAGAGATTATCCTTGAAACCTCCTTGTTCCTACAAAGTGGATATTGCTATCTTAGTGGAGCTAGGAAATATTGGTAACTTCATGGAATCTTGGGAGTAAATAAATAACAGTCCAACTTGGGAGATGAGCCTGTGCTACACTTCTATAATATAGATGAACATTTATCATTTTCTTATTCACAGTGCATGTCCTATCTAAAGATAACATTAACAAGATCCATAGATGGATTTGTTTTCTTATTATGTAGCGTAATTGCATAGTTTGTTAGTAGTTATTTATTGAACATTGTTTAGATTTAGCTGTTAGAGGGCCAACCATCTAATTAAAATACGCTTTGCTATAAAAGATTTTAAAATGCTTGCTTTCCTATAGAAACACCATAATAAATGATCACTGAATTTAGAAGCAATCTGGGATGTTGATAATATTCTAAGCAGGCACGTTCAATTCCTAGAATAGCCATTGAGCTGTACATTCAAGATATGTGCATTTTCTATATGCATATTATATTTTGATAAAAATTTTTAAATGAGACAAACTTATTAAATGTTCAACCCAATTGAAATAGCTTCACAAAAGTGAAAAATATTGGAGTCATCATTATGTTTATAACATCTATAAGATAGATGTTATCAAAAGCTACTGTAGACTCATGAAGTTATTACACAGTTGTAGTACATTAAAACACAATAATTTAACAAACCATAACTCTCAATGCTATTAATTTAATATGAATTGGGGTATATAAGGAAACAGAAGGTATTATTGGGGGATTTTGATAAATAGACAAAGGTTTTATAAAGATTTCAAAGGGGACTTCTGGACACTTTCAAGGGCTTTAAAAAGTAATGTGACTTTTTAAAATTACATCTAACTTGATTACTAAATTTAGATCTTTCCTTTCTTTGATTAAATATATATTGTGATTATACTTGTTGGTATCTCACAGATAAAAGGAATGCCAATTGTTTTAATTCCTACAGGTAAAGAAAAAAATACCTCTAATATGAAATCATGTACTTTTTCTTCTTTCTCTCTAAATTGTATAGTACCTATCATCTTTCATTTACTCACTCTTGAAATTTCTCTCAGACTTTCTTTGACTCTTTAGTTCTTAAGTTCACCATCTCCATATCTCTTAGAGTAAAAGGTATAGCCAGATGGCTCAAATACTTCAATGTTCAGATCTTGCCATCTGGGGTGTTGTGAAGCTGTATGTACCTCAGAATAAAATGTTCTTAGATCTAATGTATTCCTGTGAACCCACTGTTAAGTAGGATCCTTTGATTAGGTTACTTTAGTTAAGGTATGGCTCTTCCCAATCAGGATGGGTTTTAATACTATTGGGTGTCCTTTAATAAGCAAAATGAAATTCAGACAGATAGAGAGAGAGCCATAGGACATAAGAAGCTGAACATCAACAGAACCTGGAAGAGGAGGGAGAGACCAGGAGCTGCTATTGGCCTTGCATGCTGTAAGCTGATGACCAAGAATGACCAGAAGCTAGCCCCAGAACACCAGAGTCCTCAGGAGGAAAGCAGTGTTTGATGAGGGCTTGATTTGGAATTTTTCCTAGCCTCAAGCCCAACAAATAAATTCTCATTGTTTAATCTGATCAATTTCATGGTATTTGCTTGCACACCCAAATACAAAATACCAAAACACCATCCCACTATTGTCCTAGCTTAATTCTGCTGAAGACTCTCAAATCTTTTTTCTGCTTTCAAACATCTGAGAAACAATATTTTTAATCAGAATAACTGGTCTATGGTGGGAGTGACTGGAAAAGCCAAGCCCTTTAGTGAGCGAGTTTATGAGCTTGTAAAAACACACATTACTTGAGAAAACAAGTTTATGTGGCTGGTAATTATAGTTGATGTAAATAGAATGTTTCTTAGACCAGTAGCTAGTAGCTAAAACCCATACCTGAGCATAACCTTTGTATCTAGGTCTGTCTTTAACAAATATATTAAGGATTCATGCCCATTAACATATCTCCCTAAGGTAAAGCCAGATTCTTCAAAAACATAGGAGGATAAGACGATACAGAGCTCAGGAAAAGGTGAAACTATAAACCTGAAGTAGCCCTTGGTCTAAGATACCTCTACCCTTCTCTCCCTTTGGAAGATGGAGATCCTGTCCACTTTACTGCAGAGATTACACAGGAGATATTAGTTCACAGGTTTGAAGAGTGATGAACTCCAATTGCCAGTAGCCTACCTGCTGATAAACAGACAGGTGAAAGTCAAGAGAAAGGGCTCTTGTTCAATTCACTAAAAACCAATTAATTTATAAAAGCAAAATAACCAAAAATAATTGTCCAAAGAATCAACTGATGAATGACCAATTCATCCAATTTACCAATTTATCAGGTACTTTCTGTAAGGAATAGTCTTTCTGAAAATATTCAATGAATAGGAATGCATTCTTATTTTAATATATTCATGAATATATTTCTCGTGAATATATTCAACAAATGTGAATATATGAGTAGTATTTTAGGGATTGTTCAATTTATCAAAAGCTCAGGGTCACAGGTTTAGTTTTTTAATGAATATATTCATGAGGAACATATGCATGAGGAATATAGTTATAAACTAAATCACCCCCATGAATATAATGAAGAAGGATACATTCAGTGAATTATTTCATTCATTCATTTATTCAATACTACCTGCCAAGCAATGCCCTAGACCACAGGGCTACATTAAAAGCAAAGTTCCTGTGGTTCAATGGTAGAATGCTCACCTTTCATGCAGGAGACCCAGGTTTTATATCTGGACCATGCATACCCCCCTCCCCCCCCAAAAAAAGTTTCTAACCTCACAGAGCAAATATTCTTAATAAATTTCTTGTCTTTTAAGTAGAATATTCTTCAAAAGCTCTTTTCCATGAACTTTGAAGAAAGTTTCATGTGGACATTACAAAACAAATAACCAGTCACTTGGTGGAGTAGCTGGAGCTACTCCCCATTTTGAAAATGAAAAAATGAATAAATCCAGTTTGACAAAGTCAGAATATCTGCTGATAACTTTCAACCAGTAAGAGGCAAATGGGGAATTGAGGATTTCAAATAAAAAATGTATTCTCACTTTCCAAAGCTACTTTACACCTTCCAAAGTTTGGGGTTTTGGTAGCTGGGTTTAGTATTGGTATTAACTTAGATTTCTAAATGACAATGAAAAATATATCTTAATTAGGTTTATATTTCCCAGGAGCTTTTTTCAAAAAAAAAATTATGATAGAAATATAGTACATCAGAGAAATTCTATGTTAGAGAACAAAAATAAGGTTAACGTGAGTATAATAGTTAGTATTGCTAATTCTTATTTTTATTAAGCAATGAACAGCGTCATTAAGTAATACATTAGTATTTTTTTTTAGCATCATGGGAAAGAGAACAATGAAAATGCTTGAGTTAAGCTTTGTGTGATTTTTAAAAGAAAATGTTCTTTCCCAAAGGGCATGACAAATAAAAAAAAATCTAAACTGAACATTGTTATTCTCTGAGAAAGTCATCAAAACAAAATGAAAGCGTTGGCATTTTAGTAAACCCATTTGCATTTTATTGCATACAACTTTTAACAGATATTTTTGTGGTTGCTGTAAGAGAGGTCTGAATATAAAGCAGATTTACTAGAGGTTGAATGACCCTTTTTTTTCTCTGAACTGTACAAAACCAGGGCTTCTGCTACTATTTCCTTGTTTACAACTCAGTTGTTCATTTTATTTATTACCAACCAGTTCTCCAAGGGAACTCAAGCGTACAGAAATTAAACATTTGACCCCTGTTTTCACTGTTAATTTTTAGGTTGATTTAAATGGAGGCTTTTAACTTTTGCATTGTCTCAGCTCAAAGTAAAACTATGGTTACATAAGAAATAATTTACAAAGAGCTCTATAAATTTGGAAAACAAACAGTACTTATAAAAATGAGGGAAGAGTCCACTTGACTTGTAAGATTGCTTTTGGCATGGCATTGGTTCATTTTAACATGTAAGCAGATTTCTGGAATAATTCTTACTCTATTATTTAATTTCTATTCATGTATATGTTGATTGATCTCTTTCTAGCATATTGCAAGCATTTTCTATACCAATTGATGACGTTTAGTAATAATTTAGTTAATGATGTCACTATCACAAGAAAGGAGTCATAAATTTAGTATTTAGCAATTCAATTGGTTTATTTGAGGATAGACAAGTGATGTAGGGAAGGGCAAAAGACCTGAAGTAAAGTATAGCCATGTCCTATGTATGGTGTGTTGTTGGGGCCCAGGCCAAGTTTTTTATGAAGCAGGCCTCTGCTACTGGCAAGGCCACATCAGAGTAACCCTGGAGGCAAGGCCCCTGTGTCTCCAGTGGGGTGAGGTCTGGCCTGGGCTGCACCTTATCTAATCTGGCCTTACTGTAAGAAAGTTCTGCCTGTGCAGTTTCAAGCAAGTTAATTAAAGCTCACTCTGTTCTCAAGAAAGTTCTGTATCCCTATTCATTGCCTCAAGCACCTCCTCATGTACTGCACTGCCTTATCTAGATTTTTGTTGTTAGGCAGTATAAAATAAACTTGCATTGGCTTCTCATGGTCATTGTCACTGAGCTGAGTCAGACAGTGTGTGGGTCTACAAAGGATAGGTCTCCACAGTACCACAGGCCTCTGACTAGGACGATGCTTCTCCTTTTATTCGGCACTTAATAATTAAAACTATAATTTAGCTTCTATGTTAAGAAACTACTTTAGGTACTAATAAGATAATCTTGAAGACGGTGGAAACAATCTCTGCTTCATGGAAATTATGCTCTAGATGAAAATGTATTTTATATTATTTTTTGTGCTTTTGACATAAACGTAAGAGTACTGACAACAAGACTGTGGGATCTGTTGCCTGCTATCAACAAATATTTAGTGAGTAGCTACTATGAGAAAGAAATTCTTTCTCAGTGAGATTTATCATCCCTCGTTTGAGTGAAAGCTTCAAGAAGAAATGATAATCTCATCATTAGTCTGCCCAAGATATTAAACCATGCTATTTTACATTTTCTTTTGAGAAGATAATTTCTAATTGAGATTGATAATTTTTCTGATATTCATCTTATGCAGAACTTTTAAAATGATTTTCTGAAATTCATGTATACCCGTAGCTAATAAATTTATGTAGATTATAACAACATGCTGAGATTCAGAAGTGTTACTAACATATTTGGCATAATATTATAAAGATAAGTTTCACAGTGATTAAATCTAAAGTTAGTTATTTAATCATCTTCATTATACTTATATCAAGCATATATTTTTGGATTTGTCTAGCAAGCTATGTATAATGATCTATATTCAGGAAGACAACTAATTTGTATTTATTCAATTTAATAGTAAAAAAGGTAAGCTCCATTTTGTTAGAAGAATATTAAATCATACCATAGATGTAAAATTGTAAATTTTATTTACTTAGAATTTTGAGGACTTTTTTTGTGCATGTATGCAAGTGTTGTTAGTCTTACAAGATAGATTGAAATAATTCTAAAAATTTAATTATAAAATATTTGATTAATGATAAACATTACAGAGGAAATTACCATATTTTTATTAGTTTTCAGAAGGAATGCTTTCATTTTCCCTTATAAAAGTGAAATTTTAAAATATAAAATTGTACAAAATGTGCTGTGAATCTTTTGGAAGGAAGTTGTTTTACATCCCAATTGTTGAATGACTTAATTTGTACCCATTAAATCATGAATGAGAGAAATGCAGCTTTTCTTTCCTACATTTGGAAGGAGATGAATGATTAGTAGAGGACATAAGAATGATTCTTCTGCCCTCTTCTGCCCATTCAATAGCCTTGAATGTTTTTACTCACTCAACAGATATTTGATTGTCCCATAGTTACAAAGGCTAGGGATTTGGGAGGATAGGGACTAATGGAACTTGATTCTTGACTTCAGAGACACTTACTGGATTATGCAGAACATACAGAGAAATTAAGTATAAAAGTAGGCAAATATTAGCTAGTACTAAAATAAAGAAATGACAATGAATTATGGAATGAATGGATTATTTCCTTCTGAGGCTCTCAGGGAGGGTTTCATGGAAAAGATTCCACTTATGGAAATGAAAAGTAAGCCACTTGAAATGAAGGGATTGTCAGGATCAAAGGAGCAGAAGTTTAGGAGGTCATTTTGTTTAGTTTAGGAGCCATTTGTTTGCATGGTTTCTGCTCCCTTCCTGAGCTCCTTCAATACATAACTGAATATTCTTCTCCTTGAATCCCCAAAGCTATAAATGTTCAATATATGTTTACTGAATGAACAAACGGTTAGGCATATACTTCAATAGCCAGCAACTTTGCATGAAGTTCATGGAGTAGAATGGAAGGGAGATAAGACCAAAGGTATTAATTGAAGCTGGGTCATGGAAGGACTTTGAATTTCAGGCTAAGAAGTTTGAAATTCCTTCAGTAAGAAAGTTATCAAAGGTTTTAGAGTGAAGAAATGTAGTTAGAGATTTCTTGAGAAGATTAATGTGCAATTAGGAAATATAATATGAGGAGAATATGGGAATTTGTTTATATTATCTCCATAAACAAAGAAGTATGTAATGAGTATGTATACATTTTTAAGATAAATGTTATGATAAATGTACTTAGAATCATTAATATATCAATTATCTCCAGTCAGAATCCAAAAAAGCAGAAGGAAAATGGCTCAACTCAGAGGTTTAAATAAGAATAAATTTGGATTTTTTCATACTCATTTTAGTATTTTATCCTGTGATTTGTACATGGAAAATTAACTTTATCCAGTCATATTGCTAGTTTTCAAATGTTATGACTCTTCCCTTTTGGGGGTCCCTGTAGTTTCTTTCCTTTTTAAAATTCTTCAAACATTCACCACAGGCTCATTATTTCACATACCTAAACTCTCTTGCTATGACTGCATAACTGGAGAATTCAATCTGATTTTGAGACACTCTTAAATGTTCCTATTTATATTTCAGCTACTCATGCATGAACTTGATTACAAATTATATGTACATAGCTATAGTTAGTAAATCCCCCAAACATATTGCAAGCACATCATATTTCACTCACAGGAACAACAGAATACTGGTTGTCATTGGTGTTTTATGAAGATAAATTATTGAACCACAAAAATCATGAGATAAATTGTAACACAGCACTTGCATTTTATCCCTGAAGGCATTGTGGTACTGTCAGTTAAACACTGGTGAGCACAACTGAGTTTTCATTTCTAACAGCATTATTGTCACTACCAACAAGTCTACCCATCATAGGGGAAGTGGGTTATTCCCTAGAAGCCCACAGGGCTAAATTGCATTGCACATTCTGTTCTTATTCACAGCATCTATGCTTCATTCATGTTTTTTTTTTCCCCTTGGTCTACTGAACTTGGCATTTGAAAGCATAATTTCTTATAAGCAAAATGCATATATAAAAGTGTATCAGTATAAAAAACCCTAACACAGTCTAGCCATATCTATTCCCAGAACACAAGAGCTTATGTGCTCCCAAACAAACACACACATAATACCAAAGTAGTGAATGCTGTTATTCTTTAAATTTACATATTCTGTGAACATATTAATACCCTGTGAACTGCAAACTCCAAATACATTTATGGTAGTATCATTGGTCACCAAAAGAAATGTGAATGAATACCTGGGTCAACCATTTAGTATTTGTCCCTTGAGTGCCCACAACTCCAGAATGCCTATTGTGAAATACCTGTCAGTGCACAGTATTTCTTATATTCTCATTTATTCTTCACTTCTGATTCATTCTGTGAACTGGAATAGGAAATTGGTCATAGACAATGTGCTCCCTTCTCTTGTCTGACCAAAACTTGAAGAATCACATCTACTGCCAGATCAGCTACAGCCTTTGCCTCATCCTCAGAAGTGGCCAACTGAGGATTGACTTCAACAAGATCCAGTACTGACAGCAACCCTGTACTGTATATTTCCTCAGTGTGGTAGTTAGATTCAGTTGTCCGCTTAGCCAGATGAAGGTACCTAGTTCTACTGCTGTGGACATGAGCCAATGGTACATGAACCTCATCTGTTGCTCATTACATCTGCAGTCAGTTAGAAGGTGTGCCTGCTGTAATGAATGATGTTTGATTTAATTGGCTAGTGTTTAAATGAGAGAGCTCAACGTAGCACAGCCCAAGCAGCTCAGCACACCTCATCTCAGCATTCGCAGCTCAGTCCAGGCCTTTGGCGATGCAGAAAGAAATCACCCCAGGAAGAGTTGTTAGAACTCAGAGACCTGGAGAGAAGACCAGCAGAGATCACCCTGTGCCTTCCCATATAAGAAAGAACCTCAGTTGAAAGTCAGCTGCCTTTCCTCTGAGGAACTAACGAAATAAACCCTCTTTTATTAAAAGCCAATCTGTCTCTGGTGTGTTTCATTCTGGCAGCTAGCAAACTAGAACACTCAGTAATGTACCTACCTTCTCTAGAGGGTCAGTTCACTCACAACAGAGGTTCTTATGGCTGGAAAAAGCACAGAGTTAAATGCATCAGTATTAAAACTCAGATGGATTGGACTTTGTCTTGCCAATCATAGGATCAAATGTCTGTGCCATTCTAACTTCTGAGTCAATCAATGTCCTTCATGGAAGACTCTTGGATGTCACAGATCTTTAAATAAAATTGAGGATGCATTCCATCTCTTGGACCAACATATGTGATATCTGGTATAGAGATACAAGGTTTAATCCAGGAAAATCCTGGGCACTCTGGTACCTTGCCCTGTAGTTCTGTGAGGAGGAACGAAACTGACTATGCATGGAGATCTTCAGAAGAAGTGAGTAAGGAGTGTACTGATGTTAATGTGGACATCATCCAGATAGCACAAAGGCCCAGGCAGTAACAGGTATGGCCCACTAATAATGCCAATTGCCAGATCAAATTGTAAATTCTTTTTCAAGCTACTCTTACCGCTGCTGGATCATATTTCACTCCTTTTCTTTGCTGTTTCTGTGGAAGCAGGGCTCCTGTCACAGGATGAAGGCACTTGCCTCTGGAGGAGATGCAGAAGTAGGGGCTCAGGGACATACATGATCAGCAGTGTGGGACTGGTTGAGCTAGAGGCTGCTCCATGCAGCTCACGGCCTCAAGAGCAACAGACTTATATTTTGCTGAAATGTTATATTATTACAGTAGAAAATAGTGCTTCAGCCTAATCAGGATATAGAAAGAAGTTCTACCTGTATTAAGACCATTATACACCAAAATGAGTTCCAAATGGGCATCAGTTTTTGTTTTTGCAAGCTATGGTATCTTTAACACAGCTGCAACAATGGTTAGTTCCTTGGGTCAAGTGGTGATTTATACTTTGTCAGGGATAAAGAATAGCTATTTAATTCAATTAATAAACATTTTATTGGTTTTAATTGGACTTAGAAATTTATACTTGAGCTCAAGTTCAGTTAATGTTGTTCATCAATACATAAGACCTTAGCTTTAAATTCTAAGTGTTCTGCATAATTGTGCCATAATTGTGCCAAATTGTGCCATAATTTGTGTTGTTTTGCTTGAAAGGCACAACACAAGCAAAACAACACAAAAACAACAAAATGAACAAAAATCAGAACCACTGAATCTAGATCACAATATGTTAAGTATAATGGGGATGGTTAGTTGGAATCCAAACTGCCTTTCAGCTTAGATTGTCTTCTGTGTCAAGGCTCCTTAGGCTGTGTATGTAGTTAGGGCTCTCTAGAGAAACAGAAGCAATAGAAAATATTCATAAATATAAAATTTGTAAAAGTGTCTCACATAACCACGAGAACATAGAGTCCAAAATCTGTAGGACAAACTGTGAAGCTGATGATTCCGATGGAAGGTCTGGATGAACTCCACAGGAGAGGCTTGCCAGCTGAAGCAAGAAGAGAGCTGGTCTCTTTTGAATCCTCCTTAAAAGGCTTCCAGTGATTAGATTAAGCATCACTCATTGGAGAAGACGCTCCCCTTAGCTGATTACAAATGAAATCAGTTATGGATACAGCCAACGTGGTCATGATTTAATTCTATGAAGTGTCCTCATCTCAACAGACAGGTCAGCACTTGCCCAGCCAAACAAACAGGTACCACCACTTGGCCAAGTTGACACATGAACCTGACCATGGCAGTCCACCCCTTGTCAACTTGGCAGCTATACACATCCCCTTAAACCATACCAAATTTCTAAATAAAAACAATAAGCACACATTTTTTCTTTCACCTAACAATACTCAACTGTCCTGCATATAACTGGAAGCACATTAAATATCTCCAGGATGGGGTACAAGTCCTTGGGTAATATTCATTCTTAAACATGATATCTTATAACTTAAATACAACAACATGAACAAAACAATATTACAGTCCTCATTTCTGTAACTGATCATGTGGTCATAGTTCATATTTATCACTATCTTCTTCCACTACCCATTCCATGTTCCCTCTACCCTCAGAAAGCACTTCAGCTGGCTGTGGTTCTTTGCCTGGTGGGGTGACCCAAACCTTCATTCCTGAAGTTTTAGAGCCATTGGTAGTCCTGCTTGGATTTGGTTGTTGCAGTTTTCTATTGATTTTAATCACAGGGCATGGTAGCGCTAAAAGATGCCCTAGGGGATCTCCTATATTCCAGGAAAACTCTTCTTTACCTCCATTGTGTACTTGCAATCCTATTTCCCCGATAGTCAGGGTCAATTACCTGAGCCAATAATATAATTCCTTTCTTGAATTGTTGATCCAGGGGCATGAGTAGCCCAAAGTGACCAGATGGCAGTCTTAGATTCCAGTTCAATGGAATTATTGTTGTTTCTCCTGGTAGAAGCACTCCCCCTTTTGGAACTAAAACCTGTAGGCCAGCAGAGCTCAGGGTGACAGGGACAGGAAGCAAAAATTTTCCTAGTGGATCACTAGGGTTAATAGCGAGTGGTGCCACTCCCATTTCTACCCTTTGGTTCCTGGACCCATGGATCCTGGCTATGGGAGAAACAGCACCATACAGTGGATGCTGATTCAGAGCATATACAGCTTCCTGGATAACATTGCCCCAGCCCTTCAAGGTATTGCCACTTAGTTGGCACCATAATAGAGTTTTCAAAAGGCCATTCCACTGTTCTATCAATCCAGCTTTTTCTGGATAATGGGAAACATGTTAAGACCAGAGAATTCCATGAGCATGTGCTTATTCCTGCACTTCATTTGCTGTGATGTGTGTTCCTTGATCAGAAGCAATGCTGTGTGGAATACCATGACAATGGATAAGGCATTCTGTAAGCCCACGGATGATAGTTTTGGCAGAAGCATTGCATGCAGGGAAAGCAAACCCATATCCAGAGTATGTGTCTATTCCAGTTAGAACAAATTGCTGCACCTTCCATGAAGGGAGTGGTCCAATGTAACCAACCTGTCACCATGTAGCTGGCTGATCACACTCGGGGGCCGAGTGTGGGTCTCTGCTGCTGGCAGATTGGGCACTCAGCAGTGGTTGTAGCCAGATCAGCCTTGGTGAGTGGAAGTCCATGTTGCTGAGCCTATGTATAACCTCCATCCATACCACCATGACCACTTTGTTCCAGAGCCCACTGGGCAATGACAGAAGTTGCTGGGGAGAGAGGCTGACTGGTAATCACAGAACGGGTCATCTTATCCCCTTGATTATTAAAACCTTCCTCTGCTGAAGTCACCCTCTGGTGCACATTTACATGGGACACAAATACATTTGTGCTTTTAGCCCAGTCAAAAAGGTCTATCCACATTCTTCTTCCCCAGACCTCTTTATCATCGATTTTCCAATTATGGTCTTTTCAAGTCCCTGACCATCCAGCCAAACCATTAGCAATAGCCCATAGGTTACTTCTGGTCAGTTCTCCTTCCAAGCAAAACAAACAACCATGTGCACTGATTGAAGTACTGCCCACTGGGAGGATTTCCCCTCATCACTGTCCTTCAAGAACACCCCAGAAAGGGGTTGTAGTGCTGCAGCTGTCCACTTTTGGGTGGTATCTGCGTATCATTCTGAACCATCTATACTTTGAGCAATCTGCCTTGGAAATTTCTCCAGGTGAGTGCCTTTGGGTCACTTCATTTTGTTAAGCCACTGACTATTATTCACTACATGTATGTACTATAATGTATTCACTCTTCCCCTATTAATGGACATTCCAGTTAGTTCCTGACTTTTGCTATTGCCAAAATGAAGACCCTTCCATGTATGTTATTGTACCCTCCATCTGAGGTCTGGGTTTGCAGGACTGGGGGTGATGTGGTAGTAGTATTGGGATGGCCAGCCACTGCATAGGCCCTTAGAAAGGGTGGGACTGTCACTTTTTAAAGCTGAAGGATAAATGACTTTCAGACTTTGAAATCCAATGGTGTTTGCCCTGCAGATGTTCAGAACTGTTTAGGTCTTGTGACTCCTGTGTTCCTTCCAATTTTTCCCTATGGAAATGAAAACCTGTATCCTGTGAATGTTCTCCTTTGCATATTGTCACCAGAGAAATTGTTTTGAGATTCATAGATCCACAGCCAGAAGAGAATTTTTGTCACTTCAATATCAGTTAAGCTGATGTGTATAGCTGCCAAGTTGACAAGGGGTGGACAGGTGGTTGTTAGAGTCAGGTGTCAACTTGGCCAGGTGAAGGTGCCTAGTTCTATTGTTGTGGACATGAGCCAATGGCATGTAAACCTCATCTGTTGCGGATTACATCTGCAGTTGGCTAGGAGGCATGCCTGCTGCAATGAATAATGTTTAATTGGCTGAAAGCTTAAATGAGAGCACTCAACATAGAACAGCCCAAGCAGCTCAGCATACCTCATCTCAGCACTCACAGCTCAGTCCAGGCCCTTGGAGATGCAGAAAGAAATCACCCTGGGGAAAGTTGTTGGAACCCAGAGACCTGGAGAGAAGGCCAGCAGAGACAATCCTGTGCCTTCCACATAAGAAAGAACTTCAGTGGAAAGTTAGCTGCCTTTCCTCTGAAGAACTAACAAAGTAAATCCCCTTTTATTAAAAGCCAATCCATCTCTGGTGTGTGGCATTCTGGCAGCTAGCAAACTAAAACAGGCTGGGAGTGGCCAAAGCAGTGGAGAGCCCATAACATGCACTTTCATAGTCCAAGATAAGCTAGGATCCAAAGGAGTATGTGAGAAAGAAGACCAAATAAAAATGGAATAGTGCTCCTTAATGCCTCTCTAATCTCTGCAAACCACTTTCATGTTTTTTTCCTGCCAACCCCATTCTACTTATTCATTTAATAGACATAAGCAAATTGAAACATAGTAAAACACGAGTTACCCAGATGGTGAATGGATTTGAATCAGACCATAAAAAGAAGCTTGAAGAAATTGAAAATATGTGGCATTAAAAAAGAATAGTCAGAGGGTGGAGATAAAGGTAGTTGTCCTCAAATATTATCTGCTATTTCTTGAAGACAAATATGAATTGAACTTAATTCTTGCCTTCAGTGCTCAATTGTGGGGAATAAACATATGCAAGCAAATAATTTGAATTAGTACTATGTAGAGTTAGGTGAGAATATTATCTAGGAGAGTTGGGGAAAATTTCATAGCAGAGGTGATGATTGTGGGGAGGGTGGTTGTCAGAGAGGATGATTGGAAGCTTGCTAGAAGGCCAAAAAAAAAAGGTTTACAAGATTCTAGGACCAGGAAGCAGAGAGTTAAGATTGATGAAGATGTGAAGAAGCAAGGCAAGTGTGGAATGGTGTGTTGTGCTTCTTGGACAGTGTTTAAAGGGTACATAGTCTGGAGCAGAGGAAGAATTGGGAGATAATACTGGCTATAAGTTTCACATAGTCTGGTCCAAAGTCTCTGTGAGACAAAAAGCTGTGGATATTATTTTGTTTAGAAACTGAGAAACTTCTAGACTTTGCTTGAATTTATTTAATGAAATCAATAATTTCCTTGAAGCTGGAGTTAAATGGAGAGGAAAAAAAAATCCTGCTGTTTCTCAAATGAATGATATTTTAAAGGAACATTAACTTACTTAGCAGCTCAGATAAGGATCTTTTCGATTTAACAAGGTGTTATCATGATCTAGACAAGTTGTTCTTTTGCGAAACTACTTAAATTTCTATTTTAAAAACGTAAGTTTTACATTTGATAATGTTACTCAAAATGTAATGAGCTGGCAGAGAAACAAGGTCTTCTACAAGGCCATTCAGAAGGTGATTTCTGAAAAATCGAGCTGTAAAAAGCAATTTTATTTCAGTCTTTGCTAGAAGCATCCTAAGAAGAGGAAAAGAGCCTATGGAGTGAAGAGAATCTGCAAATATTTGATAGAGTGAAACTGCCAAATGAATAAATACATTAGCAGCCAGAAAAAGATTTTTTTTCTATAATTACATGTTTTTGATTACTAGTATGATGTGGTTCTCAGGGCTATACTGAATCATTGCTATAAGGAATCATTATTTTCACAGATCTTGCAAGACTGGTCCTGTTGTAATTAATGACCTAGAAATAAGGGCCCCTTAAAGAGTATATTTTGACAAACACCATAAATATCTATGACCATGAAAATGCTTTAGTTGAGATAAGGAGGTAACTAAAGATGTTCTATCAACTGGAAATTAGTGTCTTTAAAAAAAAAATCCATAAGGAGCATGTGTTTATCACTGTGATTCTCTTAACAGTATCCACTTGTAAAAAAAAAATTTTAAAAACCCACTTCACCTGGAGTTTATGCAGAAGGGGTGGCCACTGGTTCTCATGCTTTTACCACATGACCACATTCTCTTCCACACTTGGTTGGCCTGAAATTGGATCCCAGAGGTAGCCATTTCAGTGTCTGGCTGGGTCCACTATATTGTACAGCCTGAAAAAAAGACTTTTTACTTTTCTGTTTCAAAGACATCCCTGCAGTTAGACATTTTCTAGCCTGGGCTGTTATTTCAGCAGCCCTACTGGCAAACGACTTACCATAAACCTCTCCGAGGACAAAAAAAATTCCCACTTCCAGAAATCTGATTAGCAAAAAATAAAAAGAGAGTCCACGAGAAGCACGGGGCTACAAGAAGCAGACATAATTTACGGCATGTATGTGAAAAATGCACGTCCAAGCCAAGGTGCTCACAGAAGCACCCAGGAACCATCTGCACTAGAACCACTTCTCTAAAATGTAGACTCTATCCGAACCCTTGAAAGTTCTAATCACAATGACTTGAGACTGTAGTGAAGCCTTACGGGTGCTATGCACAGGCAGGGCTTAGATACATTGCTCCAAAGTTCCAACAGCGCTGCTCAATGGAAGTAAAACAGGCCGCTAATGTCAGTGCCCTCACCAAAGTCACAGGGATGGAGTCACCATTACAGGAGTTTAGGGAAAGAAAAGTGATAACCCCGGGTGGAGTAATCAGAAAAGGTTTTATAGAAAGGGTAAATCTTGAACTAGAGCTTCAAGGGAGAGGAAGAATAGGTACAGTGAAAGTGAAAAGAAATAGGATTCCTAGGGAGGATGATATCATCAAACTTAAAATAATCTTATTAATCTCAGTCACTGGGTTTTACACATTGATATGAAATAAAATGATATCATTTGCTAATTTTTCTATTATTTATATGAATATCTTTTGAACTTACATGCTTTATTTGTTGAGATTTCTGAAGCATTACCAGGATATGCAATGTATATAGATATACTAAATAAGTAAAGATACAATTTTATAGGAAGCACAGATTTAGTAATATAAAAGGCATTTGAAGTGAACTATAATAAGGCACACATTTGTATTAACTGACTGTTTTCATGTTCGCTCTTAGGCTCTTCTCCTCTTGGCCTGGTTATCAAGAAATTGGGATTGAGCTAAGCAAGAAAGCCAGGAGGCCATAGAAAATCCTCTACTTGAAAATGAAGCTTGAGTATAGATGGGTTTGATATGCAGCCTTTCATGCCCCTATTAATCCTCACTGTTAAGTAGCTTTAATTTCAAATCATCTCTTCTTTTTGCCATTTAGCCATAATGCCATCCTAGAGTGCTAAATGGCTTTTGCTAGAGAAAATGAAATAGCTATTCTATAAGCCTCAGAGACTTGAAACGGGAATACACAACATATGAAGAAACAGATAAGTTAGAAACTTAAATAAAGAACTAAGGTTAGAAACTGAATTTTGCTTATGATAAATGACTTAATAAAAGAGATTAAAAAAAACCCCACTGGTTATAACGACTCCCACACCCCCAGTTCTGCTATAAAAATTATGATTAAATCCAGTAATAGTCTCAAAATCCCATTTTATTCACTGTAATAATAGATAGGGCTTTAAAATCATTTTTATGGAAGCACAAATTTCCCAGTGAATGGAATGCTGCAGAATTTCTCTTAGACTGTAGAAATACCTCAACAGGACTTTGTTCTTTGTAGCAGTGGTCTCAGAGAACACAGACGCTTAGAGTGCTTGAAGCATGGAGGTAGTTACATTGTAAAAGATCCCCATGCTAGGACACCTGCCCAGGTTCCAGAGGGTGATACATCGTGGAGCAATATGACTAAATCAGGGCTGCTTCTATGACTTTTTCCAAATTATAAAATTAAAAAGAGGTGGCTTCTTTGGCTTTATGCTTGGTTAGTTTAATACACTTCTGCACAGAGTAGAAAATAGTGACCTTTCCTCTTGGTGCTCATAGTCCTGGCTGGCACGGACCTGCTTTCAACTCCTACCTACCCTTTTTCCTGTTAGTCCTTGTACAGTGAACAACCTACATAACTGTAAGGGTAGCCTTGTACTCAGATGCCTAAGAGATGGGGGCCCTTTCAATAGATCAGACTTCCCTCCTCAAAAGTCTAAGCTGGAGCAGTTTGCCAAATGCTCAATAAATCAAAGACCCCCTTTCTCTGTACCCAAACTGAATTCGAAAGCTCTGTTTGGAGAACGGGGCTTTTCTTCATTCTTCTGGGTCTCAATATATTTGTCAGACTCCAGCTCAGATAGCTCAGAGATGCTCAAGGGTGATGGCATTAATTTAGAGGATTACAAAGAGAGAGAAAGAGGTGAGGCGATGTCATCAATGTAATGATGTAACATCTACTGAAAATTTCTCCTCAGAGATTCAGCAATGAAAAAGAACAATTCTGAATTATTAAAAAATCTGGAGGAGGATATGGACTATAGAGGGACCCTACAAATCCCAAATTGAAGAAGGAGAAGATTATCAGGTAGGAAATTTCTGTCTGGAATGGGCTGGTCCTCTCCAATCCCCCTCACTTGGTCTCACAGTACAGGATGGGCTGAGAAACAGCAGCAGGGGCTCCTACCAATGGGGACACAGAATGCTAATTCTCTCATAGCAGTGGGAAAGACCCTCACATTTTGGAGATGTGGGGGGCAGGAGAGAGTATTTCAAGGCTCAGATCAGTGAGAGAGAGTCTGAGAGATCATGGCAGAAACTGTGTTTCCAGCCTGGTCCTAAAGTCCTCCCCACAACCTTCTGAGAAACAAGTGAGAGACCTGAACCCTGCCTGGAATAAGGCTGAAGACTGTTACAGCTGAGAGTTTACTGTGCTACAAATAAAGTGGGGGACTCAGACCCATACTGACCCAGATTTGGGGCAGAAAAGAGGGAACAGGAACCCTGCAGTCAGACTGACCTGGTGAGGCATAGTCTGTTATCAAGCAGTACCATTTGTTGGGCAGAACAGAAAGTATAAGAGAATGAAAGGTTTTTTTCAGAAACTACTCAGAAAATTTTTTCAGGTCATTCGAAGTGGGTCTAGACCCCGTGCACAGGAGCCTACCTACCCCTCTTTGGGCTGAGAAACACAAGATGACACACCTGTTAAAGCAGTGCCCTAAAAGAAATCCAATTCTTGTGGGATGGTGGAAAACGGAGTATAACTTGGAGACGGCAGACTTGTTCTACTGAAAAACAGATACTTTGCTGTCGTGCACAGTGCTCACTTCCATCCCTGAGGGAGGCTGCTGTAGATGCCTGGTTCTGGGGAGCAGGACAAATGTGACAACTGCTGGTGAGAGAGATGAGCAGATAAAAAATAAATCCAACAAACAGGAAACCCTAGGAAAAAGGGATAAAATGAACTCTAGAAAATTAAGCAAGATAATCAGAAGCCTCAACACCAGGAGAAAATCACAATTCAATACCAGGAAGAATGAAGATATGGCCCAACCAAAGAATAAACTAACATCTCAACTGAGAAACAGAAATTAAAACAACTCATTAATGATGTGAAAACAGATCTTCTGAATAAATTTAATCAGTTCAAGGAAAACATGGAAAAAACCATGAAAAAGACATAAAAGAAACACAGGTGTCCATACAAAAGAACTCAAAGCTTGGAAAAATACAAATGGCAGAATTCATGGGAATGAAAGTCACAATAGAAGTGATGAAAAACAAAATGGAGACACGCAACAACAGATTTTAAGAAGCAGAAGAAAAGATCAGTGAACTAGAAGACAGGACATCTGATATTCCACATGCAAAAGAACAGATAGAGATAAAATGGAAAAAAATTGAGTATGGTCTCAGGGAATTGCCTGACAACATGAAGTCTCAGGGAATTGCCTGACAACAAATACATGTGTTATGGGTGCCCTAGAAGGAGAAAAGAAGGGGAAAGGGGCAAAAAGAATAATGGAGGAAATAATCAATGAAAGTTTCCCAACTCTAAAGACATGAAACTACAGGTTGTAGAAATGCAGTGTATCCCAAAGAGAACAGATCCAAATATCAAGACACTTTTCAAATGTCAAAGACAAAGAGAGAATTCTGAGAGTAGCAAGAGAAAGGCGATCCATCACATAAAGGGAAATTTGATGAGACTGAATGCAGATCTCTCAGAAGAAACTCTGGATGTGAGAAGTCAGTGGAGTGATATATTTAAGATGCTGAAAGAGAAAAACTGCCAACCAAGGATTCTACATCTGGCAAAAGTGTCCTTCAATAATGAGGGAGAGCTTAAAGTATTTTCAGACAAAAAGACACTGAGAGAGTCTGAACAAGAGACTTGTTCTACAAGAAATACAAAAGGGAATGCTACAGGCAGATAGGAAAAGACAGGAGAGAGAGGTTTGGAGAAGAATGTAGAAATAAAGATTAGAAAGAAGGACCCATCTCTATGTTGTTTACAAGAGACTCAAGACCCAAAGACAAGAACAGGTTGAAAGTGAAAGGATAGAAAAAGCTATTTCATACAAACAACCACCCAAAATGGGGAGGAGTAGCCCATTAATATTTGACAAACTAAATTTCAAATGTACAACAATTGAAAGAGACACAGAAGAACACTGTATTAATAAAAGGGACAACACATCAGGAACACATAACAATCATAGATATATCTATGTACTGAGCCAGAGTGCCCCAAAATACATGAGGCAAACATTGACAACATTGAAGGGAGAAGTGGACACTTCTAAAATAGTAGTTGCAGAATTCATACACCATTCTCATCTAGATAGAGGATCAATAAGGAAACAGATCTTGAATAATGTGATAAATGAGCTAGACTTAGGAGACAGTTACAGAACCTTGTACCCAACAACAGCAGGATATACATTCTTCTCAAGTGTTTATGGAGCACTCTCCAGGACAGATAACATGTTGGGGCACAAAGCAGGTCTCAATAAATTTAAAAATAGTGAAATCATATGAAACACTTTCTTGGATCATAGTGGAATGAAATTAGAAATCAATAACAGGCAGAAGCCTGAAAAATTCACAAATTTATGGAGGTTAAAGAACACACCCTTAAACAACCAATGGGTCAAGGAAAAAAAAATACATGAGAAATCAGTAAATATCTGAAGATACATGAAAATGAAGATATAACATATCAAAACTTCTGGGATGCAGCAAAGGTGGTGCTAACAGGGAAATTTACTGCCCTCAACACATATTTAAAAAGAAAGAGCCAAAATCAAGGAATTAAATGCTCACCTGGAAAAAGTAGAGGATGAATAGCAAACTAACCCCAAAACAACAGAAGGAAAAACTAACAAAGATTAGAGATAAATGAAATTGAGAACATGAAAACAATAGAATCAATAAAACCAGAAGTTGGTTCTTTGAGAAAATCAATAAATTGTTGGACCCTTAGTTAGGCTGTCAAAGAAAAAAAGAATAAAAATGAAAATGAATAGAATTAGAAATGGGAATGGGGACATTGACCCCACAGAAATAAAGGAGATAGTGAGAGAGTACTATGAGCACCTATATGCTAACAAACTAGACAGTTGTCAACAACTTACTAGAAAAACAGGAACAACCAATGTTGACTCAAGAAGAAATAGGAGACCTCAACAAACCAATCACAAATAAAGATATTGTATGAGTTATCAAAAAATTCCTCCCAAAATAAAAGTCCAGGACCAGATGTCTTCACATGTGAATTTTGCTAAATATATAAGACAGAATTAGTACCCATCCTGGTCAAACACTTCAAGAAAATCAAAGAGGAGGGAAAGCTACCTATCTCATTCTATGAAACCAATATCACTCTAATACCAAAGCCAGGCAAAGATACTATAAGAAAAAAAATTACAGACCAATCTCTTTAATGAATATAGATTAAAAAATCCTCAATAAAATACTTGCAAATCTAATCAGGCAGCAGTTAGAAGAATTATATGCCATGACCAATTGGGTTTTAGCCAGGTATTTAAGGGTGATTCAAGAAAAAAGTCAATTAATGTGATGTACCACATCAGTAAATTACACTGGAAAAACAAATGATCATCTCAACTGATGCAGAAAAGTGAACAAAATTCAGCATCCTTTCTTGATTAAAACACTTCAAAGGACAAGAATAGAAGGAAGCTTCCTTATCACAATAAAGGTAATATATGATAAACCTACAGCCAACATCATATTCAATGGGGAAAGACTGAAAGCTTTCCCTATAAGATGAAGAACAAGACAAGGATGTCCATTGGCATCACTGTTATTCAACATTGTGCTGGAAGTTCTAGCTAGAGCAATTGGTCAAGAAAAAGAAATAAAAGGCATCAAAATTTGAAAGGAAGAAGTATATGATCTTGTATGTAGAAAATCCTGAAAGTTCTTCAGCAAAGTTGCTATAGCTAACAAACAAATATAGCAATGTGGCAGGATACAAAATCATCATGTAAAAATCAATTGCATTTCTATATGCCAGCAATGAGCAATCTGAGGAGGAAATCAAGAAATAAATTCCATTTATAATAGCAACGAAAAGAATAAAATGTTTAGGAATGAATTTAACCAAGGATATAAAAGACCCATACAGAAAACTACAAAACTTTGCTAAAAGAAATCAATGAAGATCTAAATAAATGGAAGGGCATATTGTGTTTATGGATTAGAATACTAAATATAGTTAAGCTGTCAATTCTGCCCAAATTGATTTATAGATTCATTGTAATACCAAATACAACTTACTTTATAGAAATAGAAAAACCAATAACCAGATTTATTTGGAAGAGTAGGGGCCCAAATAGCTAAAATATATTGAGAAATTGAAATGAAGTGGGAGGGCTCGCATTACCTGACTTTAAAGCATATTACAAAGCTACAGTGGTCAAAACACAATGAAATTGACATAAAGATACATATACTGACAAGTGGAATTGAATTGAGCATTCAGAGGCAGACCCTCAAATCTATGACCAACTGATTTTTGATAAGGCTGTCAAGTCAATTCAACTGGGACAGAACAGCCTCTTTCAAAAATGGGGCTTGGAAAACTGGATATCCATGTTCAAAAGAATGAAAGAGGACCACTTTCTCATGTCTTACAAAAAAATTAACTCAAAAGACATCAAAGACCTAAATTTAAAGGTAAGACCATAAGATATTTAGAAGAAAATGTAGAGAAATATCTTAAGGATCTTACATTAGGCGATGCTGCCTAGACCATACAATCAACGTGGGAACAATGAAAGAAGAACTAGATATATGGGATCTCTTCATTTGTGCATCAAATAATTTTGTTAAGAAATTAAAAAGGCAACCTATGCAATGGGAGACAATGTTTGGAAACCACGTATCAGATAAGGGTTTAATATCCAGAATATATAATGAGATCCTACATTTCAACAACAAACAGACAGACAAACAACCCAATTAAAAAACAGACAAAAACAGACAAAAGACATGGACAGGTACTTTAACAAAGAGAAAATACAAATGGCTAAAAACATATGAAAAGATGCTCAACTTCACTAATGGTTAGAGAAATGCAAATCAAAACCATAATGAGATATCATCTCACACCTACTAGAAT
This sequence comes from Tamandua tetradactyla, assembly GCF_023851605.1. Classification (NCBI taxonomy): domain Eukaryota; kingdom Metazoa; phylum Chordata; class Mammalia; order Pilosa; family Myrmecophagidae; genus Tamandua; species Tamandua tetradactyla. The sequence continues at coordinate 191,376,184 of NC_135327.1, read as the reverse complement.
GGCCATTATCACTAAAACAGAAAACTACAAGTGCTGGAGAGGATGTGGAGAAAAAAGCATTCATATTCACTGTTGGTGGGAACATAGAATGGTACAACAGTTCAGAAAGGCAGTTTGGAGGCTCCTCAAGAAGTTAAGTGTAGACCTGCCAAATGATCTAGCAATCCCATTACTAGGTATATATTCAGAGGCCCTGAAGGCAAGGACATGAAGGGACATTTGCACTTCATGTTTATAGTGGCATTATTCACGATTGCCAAGAGAGGGAAACAGCCCAAATGTCCACCAATGGACAAGGGACTAAACAAACTGTGGTATATACATACAATGGAACATTACACAGCTGTTTAAGACAGAATAAAGTCATGATGCAAGTAATAACATGGATGAAATTTGAGGCTATTATGTTTAGTGAAATTAGCTAGACACAAAAAGTATAGTTACTGTATAATCTCACCAATATGAGCTAACTAACATTAATGAGAGAACTTTAAGATTTCAAGTTGAGAACACAGGTCATCAGGAGCTAGAAAGGGGGTAGAGATTGGCCATTCAATGCTGATGGAGTACAGAATGTTCAACAGGACTGATTGTAAAGATCCAGAAATAGACAGCACAATACCATCAGATGGTAGCACAATATTGTAAGTACACACAAATAAACTGAATGTGAACACAGTTGAGGGAGGAGTGCTGGGGGAACATTTGACACCAGAAGGAAACTTAGAGGATAAAGACTGTGATGGCATAACTTAGCAATGCCTAGAGTGAACAATGATGTGAGTAAATGCCTCATAGATTGTAGTGGTGAAGGCATGGCTATGGGATTATACCTGGAACAACTGCATTTTTACTTAGGTTGAATTGCATGATGTGTGAATAAAAATGGAAATGAACAGAGATACAAGTTCTGGAGAAAATGTGGAGAGATGTACCTAAAGTGGTGCAGCCCTTCTAGAGGGCAGTATGGTAGTTCCAAGGAAGCTAGGGTTGAGTTGCTGTATGGTCCTGCTACTCCTTAGTAAGGGTATACTTGGAGGAACTGAGAGTGGGAACACAAATGAACATTTGCACACTGGTGTTTATGGTGGCAGTGTTTGCAAACTGCAGTGGATGGAATGACATAAGGGTACACTAACTGAGGAATGGAAGGAAGTACTGTGGTGGCCTACATACAATGGGCTACAGAGCAGTGCAGGAAGGAAGGAATGAAGTTGTCAGGAATGCAACGAAGTGAAAACTTGATAGAAATTTAAGTGAAATAAGCCAGAAAGGAAAACAAATTTATTAAAATGGCTCACTAATATGGACGAACTATAACGTGCAAACTCTCAGAATTGTATTTGAGAGCGTAGGTTATTAGGTGAAGGTGTATCGTAAAGGCTCCTAAATTGTATGCTCTTACAGCAGTAATGTTTACTCTGGAATTGTAACTGTTATTTCTAAATTCTGAGATGCTGAGCTCTTTGTGTATAACCTGGACATTCCATTTGTGTGATACCTGAGACTCAGAGTTATAGTTCTGTAGCTAGGAAAGTCAATATTACTCCATACTACAATTGTTTAAGCACCAAAAAAAAGAGATCAGACTTCAACTAGAGATACAAATGAGGCTGGTCTGTATAGGACTAAGGTGAATCAGGCTAAAAGGTAAAGGACAATATTGATTGCATTTTAAAACTCCAAACTTCTGTGTGAGACCAAAGGAAGGTATGTTTATGTGGTACAAAATTTATATCTTCAGTAGTACACCATCTAATTTAATTTAATGGTGAGCTTATTTGAACACCATAATTACATTGAACCATGAATAAGGGTGAGATTTTAGTGATTTGTACAGTTTGGTGTGATTCCCCCATACATCTCAGAATAAGCTAGGCAGAAGATTAAAAAGTATTTACGAAGTCCCTTTAAGGGGCTGGGAGAAAAGGTGGAAATATTGAACATCCCCCCCCCTCGCCAGGAAGACCTGATATTCTCACAAGCATTGGAGATTGCCCAAAATAATGAACCAGGCCCTAAATACTGGGGCTTGCCCTTATGAAACTTATTCCTGCAAAGGAGAAACTAAGTCTACTAATAATTATGCCCAAGAGTCACCCCTAGAGAACCTCTTTAGTTGCTCAGATGTGTCCTCTCTTTCTAAACCAACTCCACGGGTGAACTTACTGCCTTACCCCTATGTGGGACATGACTCCCAGGGGTGTAAATCTCCCTGGCAACATGGGACACATCTGCCAAGGATGAGCCTGGCCCTGGCATTGAAGTAGTGAGAAAGAATTTCTTGACCAAAAGGGGGAAGATAAATGAAATAAAATAAAGCTTCAGCGGCTAAGCAATTTCAAATAGAGTTGAGAAGTCTTTCTGGAGTTTTTCTTTTATAGCATATAGATATCCCTTTTCAGTTTTTGTTGTATTGGAGTAGGTAGATGGAAATACCTGAAACTGTTGATCTGTAATCCGGTAACCTTGATTCTTGAAGATGACTGAATTACTATAGAGTTTTTAAAGTTTGAATGTGTGAGTGTGAAAACCTTGAGACTGACACTCCCTTTATCCAGTGTATGGACAGCTGAGTAAGAAAATAAAAACACACACAAAAAATAAATATACAATGGGGGGAACAGGCAGTTTGGGCTGTTTTGGGTGTTATTTTTATTTTTCTTATTTTTATGGTATTCGCAGTAATTAAAATGTTCAAAAATAGATTATAATGATGAATGCACAACTTTATGATGATAGTGTGAACCACTGATTGTACACTTTGTATGATTAGATCTCAATAAAAAAATCACTGAAGAAAAAAAATCAGGCCATAAATGGAAAGAGAGAGAGAGAGACAGAAAAGGATTTGACAAAGAAAAACTAAAGAATAAGATGGTAGATTCAAGAACTGTTTTCACAGGAATAACTTTGAATTTTAAAAGACTAAACTCACCAATTAAAAGATACAGACTGCAGAGTGGATTTTAAAAAATGTAATCCATCGTATAAGCTGTTTATAAGAGGTGCATCTTAGACCCAAGGACACAAATGGATTAAAAGTGAAAGGATGGAAAAAGATGTTCTATGCAAGCTGTAACCAAAAGAAATCGGGAGTGGCTATTCTAATATCAGACAAAGTAGACTTTAAATATAAATATGCCGTAAGCAGCAAAGAAGGGCACTACATATTAATAAAAAGGACAATTCACCCAGAAATAGTAACAAACATAAATGCTTATGCTCCCAATCAAGGAGATCCAAAGTATATGAGGCAAACACTGACAAAACTGAAGGGAGTTATAGACATTTCAACAATAGAGGGAGACTTCAATACACCGCTCTCCCCTATAGATGGAACAACCAGACAGAATATCAACAAGGAAATACAGAATTTAATGCAATAAATGAATTAGATCTAACAGACATACATATATCATTACATTCCAAATCACTAGGATATACATTCTTCTCTAGTGTGTCTGGAATGTCCTGAAGGATAGATCATATGCTGGGATGCAAAACAGCTCTTTATAAATTTAATAAGATTAAAATTATCCAAAGCACCTTCTTTGACCTCAACGGAATGAAGGTGGAAATTAATAAATCACCAAAGAATCAGAACTTTCACAAATATATGGGGATTAAACAACATCCTATTAAATAATCAGTGAGTCAAACAAAAAATTGCTAGAGAAATCAATCAACATGATCATACAATTTTTCACTTTTGATTTGTTAATATGCTGGATTACATTTATTGATTTTTCTTAGGGTGAGCCACCTTTGCATTGCTGATATAAACCCCACTTGGTCCTGATGTAAAATTCCTTTATTGTATCATTGGATTTTGTTGGATAATATTTTGTTGAGAAGTTTTACATCCATGTTCATTAGGGAGATTGGTCTATAGTTTTCCTTTCTTGTAGCTTCATTATCTGGTTTTGGTATTAGAGTGATGTCAGCTTCATAAAATAAGTTAGGTAGAATTTCTTCTTCCTCAATATTTTGGAAGAGTTTGAGCAGGACTGGTGTTAATTATTTTTGAAATGTTGTTAAATTCCCCTGTGAAACCATCTGGATCTGGGCTTTTCTTTGTAGGAAGTTTTTTGGTGACTGTTCAAATCTTTTTGCATGTAATTGGTTGTTGATATTTTCTATTTTTTTCTCAAGTTAGTATAGGTAGTTGGTGCGTTTCTAGGAATTTGTCCATTTCAATCTAAGCTGTCTACTTTGATGGCATATAGTTCATAATATTCACTTACAATTTTTGAAATTTCTTCAGGAGAGAGTACAGTTGATTTACAACAAAGGGAGGAAACTGTAAGATGTGGTTTGTATATTTTGGACATTATCCAAATGACCAATGGATTGAGTGGGACAAAGGGTATGGTGGCTGAGAAACCGAAAGGCAAACTGAGATACATATATGGTGGAATACTGTGTGGTTACTAAATGCAATGTCATCGTGATCCACACAACAAACTGAATGAACCGTGATGACAATGTGTTGTGCAAAATAAATCAGAAGCAAAAGAACAAATATGCTATAGCCTCTTTCAAAAAATACATATAAGAAAATTGGAGTCAAAACTGTAAACTCTTACAGCAGCTATACTTAATCTGAAGTTGCAAGTGAATTTCTAGATCTGAGACAGTGAGCTATATGTGCATAAACTGGTATTTCCCTGGAAATTTGAGTACCTCTGTGACACCTAAGATTCAGAGCTGGAGTTCTGCAGCTCTGAAAGTCAGCATGATTACATACAACAATGGTTTAACCCAAAAAGAGATCAGGCTCCAATTAGAGATAAAAACGAAGGCAATCATGTTGGTACTAAGGTAATTCAGAATACAGGGTAAAAGATGATAGTGGGTGTACTCAAGAGATTCATCTACTGTATGAAACAGAGAGGTTTCTTGTTTCTAGAACCTAATTTTTTTGTAACACACAATCTAAATCAACCTGTCTGGATAGCTCATTTAAACAACCCCAACTCTTGGAGCCCAGAAAGGGAACGAGGCCTTTTGATTCTGTATACCTTAATGTAATACCCAAAGACATCCCAGACTATGGTGGGCAGATAATTAAAAAGTATTAATAGAGTCCCTTGAGGGACTGGAGAAAACATATGGAACTATTAAACTTTCCCATCTAGGAAGCCCCTGGTATTGTCTCAAACATTAGGGACTCCCCCCAAAATAGGCCAAGCCCTTAGTTTTGAAGCTTGCCCTTATGAAACTTATTTCTATAGTGAAGAAGCTATGACACCTATAATTATGACTGAGTTGCTTTTTACATGCTCAGATGTGGCCTCTCTTTCTCTAAGCCCAACTCTAAAGAAAATTACTCTCCCCCCTAAATGGGACATGAGATTCGGGGATTAAAATCTCCCTGATAATGTGGGACACAACTCTCAGGCATGAGCCTGGCCCTGGCACCATGGGATGGATAATGCCTTTCAGATCAATAGGGGGAAAAGAAAGGTAGCAAAATAAAATATTAGTGACTAAAAGATTTGAAATAGAGGTGAGAAGCTATTCTGGGGGGTACTGTTACGCAAGCATCAGCTAGATATTTCTAATTGCCATGGTTTGCCAAACCCCACCAACATCATGCCTATTAATCCTAAAGAACACACAGGGCTCCATCTGAGACTCTACAAAAGTTTCATGGACTAAAGTTACTTTCCTGAAACCTATTACCTCCAGAAGGTTCCTAGGCTAGATAAGCCCTGAAACCCAGAGGAGCCAGCCTCTTCAAGAATACCAACTAATTCCATCCCTTTATCCTATATTATTGACAACCCTTTTCAACATGAAAAAGTTAGAAGGGGCATAGTCCAAAGATCATTAAAGAGTGGGAGAAGGATCAAAGGAAAGGAGGAGTTATAACAGACAAGATAAGATTTAACAAATGAGTGTGACTGCAGAATCACTAATATTGATACTTCTTTTAGCCTCCAGTGCTTTGGAGCAGAAGGAAAAACCTGAAACTATGAAATCTCTTCTGTAGCTTGTCGGAGTAAACTTTGAAAAATATTGTTTTTTCCTTTTTCCATATATGTATTTCAAAATAAAAAAATGTTTTTTTTTTAAAAAAGAGTTATGGCTTCATTAAGCAAGGGAATGTAGTTGAGGCTGTAGCTCTCTTGCACTCTATCATGCCATAACCTGCTTTGCTTCATCCTTCCACTTCATAGCAGTGTGAGCTTGGCTCTAAGGGTTCTTAGAGCAATGTTGCTACACTTGGGCTCCAGGCTGGCCACTTTGGCAGTCTCCTAGGCGTGAGGCTATTGGTCTGACCTGTGCTGGTGGCTTTTCTTTTGTCAGTGACCTCTGCTTTTCCTGTAGCTCAGGCACTCCCATTGAGCACCCTTTATTTATAACCTCTAACATCCGGAAATGTCATCTCTCCCCACTTGAGATTATTACCTCGTTCTACTCCTATCTCTTCCGAGGAAAAGGATCTAAGAATCTCATTTACACTAAACATTTGTAATTCAAATGTTCTTTAAAAACAGTCAATAAGAGGGAGGCCTGAGGGGTATAGGATGTTTACAGTCTTTTTTTTTCTCTTTATTTTTTTTCCTGGAGTAATGCAAATGTTCTAAAAATGATGATGGTGATGAATACACAAATATGTGTTGTTACTGTGAATCACTGATTTTATACTTTGGGTGGATTGTATGGTGTGTGACTATATCTCTATAAAATTACATTTTTAAAAGTTCCTAAAAATATTTTCTATCTAATTATAAAATATTATATTTCTTTAGGGAAACAGTTTTGGACCATAGTTCTTTCCTGAAAGACTCATATTACAATATGAAAGCAATAGCTGATTGAGGTTCCTTATGAAGGTATATCTTATCTTTTATAATAATTTTCTATGTTTCAACTTTGTTTGTACCTATTTCCTTTAACTCTGTCCAATCTTTTGGAAATAGGCTATTTTCACCATTTATCTGTCTGTCACTGTCATAAATGTCAATCAAACAAAGCAAATCCGTTGCTTACATTTATGTGACTATGTAGGTTGGAATCTAAAGGCCTCCGTTGACTGCTGGGATGATGTAAAACAAATGTTTGTGACTTATGAGTGTGCCCAGTTTTCTTGATTCAATAGCTCCACAAACTCAAACACACAAACATACTTTCTCCCCACTGTATGTCTTATTTTACAAATTGTTTTTTCTATTTTACTCAGAGTGATTCCCAAAGAGTGAAACTGATTTTTAATTATTTAGAGGGATGGAGAAATGAGACCAAAGATCATATTTAAACATCAATGCATTCATCTGTATGACTCAGAAGCTGAATCAATCTCCAGGTAAGATTTCTATACTGCATGTGTTCTAACCCAATTTACTCTTTTCAGGTACAACCACCTCAGAGTAAAAGAGACAAAAATATGTTGAAAATAATCACCACAATCTCATTCTAGCACGACTAAGTTTATGCCTTTACTTCAAGAAGGCACAATCTTACATCATCCTAGATGAGTTTAAAATAATTTTTGATGTAAAATATCACCTATTAGAAGGCTTTGAAATAACCACCTTAGTCAGAGACTACTCCTTGTGCTTAAATCATCTGTTCTTGCAATGTCAGGTTTGTTTCTCAGGATTCCTTTGTGGACATTGACTATAGAAAACTATCTTACATTAGCTCCCTTCTAATGCTTAACGCTCAGCATTTGTTTATTCTCTAACCTCTCCAAGTGAAATCACTGCGGTTTTTTAAGCGTTTAAAACTGTCGTAATATCCCTTACTATACATTCACTTTCACTGCCCTCCTCTGAACTTTACTTAAGTCTTACCCATTCTTTTTGTAAAGAACAATTTACATTTTATAATAAAAGATTTTTATCCTTTTCCCTGTAACTTCTGCTTGGCTCCTGAACACAGTGCCTTAACTCATAGTAGGCACTAAAATAATTGTCTTCGAAAAGAATGAATATAATGAGAATTTTTTATACATTACAATAATTAGTGTTATTATTCTGCATATCCATTTCTCCTGGTTTGCCAGCAAATAACCAATCACTTTTATTAGAACAGGTTTTTACCTGTCTAATGAGTCACCAGAACCTTTTCAGGGTCATGGTCCCACATTATAAAATTCTAAGTAACTGAGATTCTCAAACTTGAAGATTTAAAGGTAAAGCAATAAACTCCACTTTTAGTATTAGCTTCTGTAAACATTTTCTACCATTGAATATTGATGGATTAATTTTCCGTTTTTCCCAACTAAAATGATTTTAAAACACCATTAGAAAGTCAAGTGCAAAAATGGTCATTCCTCTGAACTACAAACAAAAAAGCATGCAATACGGGAAATTATCTTGGGAAATAGTAGGGCTTCCCCACTCTCGCACACCCCATTCCCTCACCTCTTGACAAGAGCCTATACAGAGCTTTCTTCTCTGAAACTTCATGGTAGAATTACATGTAGAGCCTCTTAGAAATGCAAAAATTCAGGAATTATCTTAGACTCTCTGAATTAGAATCTCTGGGTACAGAGTTCAGTTTCAGAAGCCAAGCTTGCAATTTTTATTACCTCCCCCCCCAAAGCTGAGAACTTTTTCTTAATAAAGCAATGCCCCCCACATGTCACTGCACATTGGAATCATGTGGGAACTTTAAAACTTGCTGATGCCTGGGTTTTACCCTGCATCCTGGGCATCAGGATTTTTAAAGCTTCCAGGTGATTCTAACATGCAAACAAGGTTGAGAAGCACTTCTTTTGAGGATCCACTAATGAGAAATTAGAAGGGGGTTACTAGTTCTAATTCTTAAATGAATCACTTGAAAGTTAAAAGCATTATACAAGTACTGATTTTTAACATCACGCGTTTGTCACAAGTGATTCAGTATAAATTGCCAGAAACTTTCCATAAAAGTCATGGGCAAACACATGTCTGGTTATGCCTCAGATACTGCCACTGATTTTAGCAATGGTTCTTAAAGTTCTGCTGCATCTGAATCCCCTGGAAGGCTTATTATAACCCAGATTCCTAGGTGCCTCTGGAGTTTCTGGTTCAGTAGTTCTAAAAGTGGGACCCAGAATGTGCATTTATGCAAGTGCCAAGTTGGTAATATTTAAGGGAGTTGGAAGGACTAATCCCATTTACTTTTAACTTTGAGTTACTGGAGATGACATGGTATACTGAAAAGAGTGCTAGACTTGGAATTAGATTTACCAAATGTTACCAAGAACCTATATGTGCTAAGGAAGTCATTTAACCTCTCCAGGCCTCAGTTTCCATAAAATGGAGTTTACACTGGATCATCTCTAAGGCCCTTTTCAACCCTAATATCCTGCCCTTTCATATTCTTTACCCATAAACTGATGCTTTAAAATTTATAGCTGGACAGAGAGGTTTCCCAGTCCAGGAGACTGATATTTCTACAAGTTACAGGGAGAATAAGTTAGAGGAGCTGCTATGGCAGTCACACAAGTTGTTCATAAGCAAAAATTATCTGGTGAAAAGGTCAAAGACCTGTAATACAGCTACATAAATTAACCAAAACAGATTAAAACCTATATACCTAATACCAATTTTCTCTTTACTCCATGCTAGTTATTATTTTCAGTGATTTCATTAATGGGGTTATATTCCTCATGGTATCTATTCTCTATTATTTTACCTATTCTTTTTTCTATATTATTTTTATTTATTTACATATTTAATAAGGAATCATCATCATTTTATGACACCAATCTAAAGCTAAGATGTTGCCCTCATTATTTTAGCCAAACAAGTATTCGTTGGGAACTTTATATGTACTTTTGCTCTATTAAATATTGAAAAAAACATTAAGTTATGATGCAATCTATCCTGCTATTTTTCCCAACCTTCCCCCCCATCCTACCCTAAACCTCCATTATTGTACTAGTGATTCAACATATTACATTTCTGCAGGCTCCACACAATTCTTCATGTAGCCTGGGTTCCATAGTGAGCCAGTTCAATTTTGCTTTTGTCATCACTCTACACATCCTTGAACTTCTGTCATGTACATCCATGACCTGGAGTCCCCCAGTCATCTACTATCTGTTCTGTTTGTTTTGATGAATTGCATTGGAGAAATATAACTATAAATATCTGATGGCAACACAATAGCTGGGGCATTATTTAGTTTGGTGACTCTTGTAACTAGGCATGTCTTATGCCTATGGAATTTTTATTAGAGATAGGGCTACTCTAAGCCTGGAGGCTTCTAAGCCATAGGCTCCTCCACCTACCCAAGGTGGGTCACATCTCTGTGCACCTAAGTTGTTATTTGAGTGACCAAAGAGACTAACCCTTGGATAGCTGATAGGACTACCGAGTGGACTGATGCAAGGACTCTTACTGAAAAGAAACACCTGATAGTGTCCTACCTGGCAAGATTGTTTCTGGTCAATAGACTTTTGAGTAAAATGGTAACAAACGTTGCCTCTGATAGTCTTCTAAGTCTGAATGTTTAATTGAACTGAAAAAGACTGCCACTACCACACTTCTACAATTAGTCATATCCTCTTGTTAATCTAAGCAACTCTATCACACCACTAAAACAATTTTCTCAAGAACCACAAATGATCTCTTTTTTTTTTTTTGTCCAAACCAGTCTTTTCATTCTCTGTTTTGTTACTGATCAATGCTCCTTCATTCATGACATTCTCTCTCATTTAGGCCTCTGAAACAAAACATTTTATTTATTTTATTCTCTTTTACTTCCCAACATTGGGAAATTCTCTAAGAAACAATCAGTCTTATGGCCTATATTCTATCCTAATCTTCATCTTTAGTTTTGGTCTCATATCTCCTACCACTACCACTACACATTTTCTTTTAGCTCTGTGGTTATTACCCAAAGCTCCACACGTCTAAAATAGACACCAACAGTGCTATTCTCCATCATTCCCCTCAACCAGACATAGACACTTGAAATGTTACCTTCAAATACTAGCCATCGGGTTTACACTTAGGACTCATTCATAATGCTTTTCTTTCCTTTAATTTTATGTGATTAGTTACATGGTTATTTTTTCCCTTTGAAGTCTCTTTTCCATCTTCCTTTATATATACTCTCATACTAGCACAGTCCAGTCATCATTTTATGACTCAACCCATGTTCTCAACTCTAGTGGCTTTTAATATCCTACACGCTGCTATCATATTTATCTTCCTTAACTTATCATGTCATGTCATTTTTATGCCCAATGACCTATGCTAATATGACAAAGAGAGCGCAAATGTTTTAAATCCCTAGACAAATGTGGGGTCCCCTTTCAAATGTAGTTATAAACATGTGTTCAAATAGTCCTTTTGAAATTTACTATTTAATGACTACAAGGTCCATCTTTCTCTCCCATGCTGAGAATCAAATGGTCTAATCTATTCTGTCACATTGTATCGCAGGGTCTTTCCTACCCCAGCAATCATAGGGTTTAAAATTTCAATATGTTAAGCAAATGAGGTGCCATACTTGCCAGCTCCTGGCTGGTGAACTCTTCCCTTTCCCCTTATTTCAATGTAATTTATATAAATAAAAAAATATATAGTTAAATAATGAGTCTATGGTCTGAGTTTTCAAAATCCCATGCCACAGATTCTTTTCTCTATTAAAATAGGTGCAGAAATTTCTAGCCATCATTTTTGTGCAAATGGGAGGAAAGTGATTTTATTATAAAATGTAACGTGAATTATTAACTCAATTTTTAACATGTCAAGGCACCTTTATTTACCTCAAGAGAAGTTGGATAATTTAGAATAAATACATATCTAACATAACCAACTTTAATTTTAAAAATAAATAGGCTCAAAGCATAAATGTATTATATTTAATATTGCGAGATATCTGGGTGTTAAAAAAGACAACTAACCAAAAATGTAATACCCATATTGTTGCTCTAGACATTAATGTGCTCACATACATAAATAAAAAGACCACTTTATTTGGCAGAGTTCATTATTTTTGCACATTTCCTCCTTTGTTGCAGGTTTTTCCATCATAATTTTATGTTCAAATTGTTCACATGTGCTGCCAATATATGATTGTAATCGTAATTTAAAAATAAAGGCAATTCTATGTTTCTTCTTTTTTCTGAGCATGATAATTATATTTCTTTGGAATATAAATTGCTACCGTTTTTAGAGTTAGAAATTCTTCAAAGAACAATTAAGCTTTGCTGAAACATAAAATAGAACACAGTTCTAGAGAAGATTACAGTGTTTCAATTCAGTGCTCCCAACAAGAATAATCAAAAAAAAAAAAAAATTTGTTTAACTGTTGCCCAAAGTCAATACCTCAGATTCTAAGATGCCAAGGTGCATATTTTAAATGAACTTAAATATATTCATTAACAATAACAAATCTTGCAAACTATAAAGTTATTCAAGTGAATCAAAATTTATTTTCCATTTATAATCAAAATAGGAAATCCATGTTTGCAATATTAAACATGATGCGCTTTTAAGTAAAACTTTAAAATATTTCTCCATTATATTATACAACAGAAAAAAATGAATAAAAATACAAAGAAAAAGTTATTCAAAGTTTTTAAAATAAAATAAGAAAATGCTCCTGTGGTTCTAAACTATTATCAGTACAAAACCATTATTTTTCAGAATAGAGTTTCATTTTACCCTAGTGCTTAGCTGCACATTTTCCTTCTTATTCCTGTATTACCTCAGAGGTGCTAGAGCTAACTGATAGAGTTATAAATACTGTTTTGTAAGTTGCATTATAGAAAAGCTTACAAAACCTTTTATTAGAGGAAGAGACTAGCAGTAGTAGCTCTCTGGTAATCAGAAGTTCTGGGGGCAAGTTCTGTCCAACTACTTGACTGATATTTCCCACTCACAAGATTTTGGAAGAGAAAAATCATGTATCTGCTCAACACAATCATTATAGGGAGGCAATTAAATGCTTCAGTGCCAAAGGTCAAAACTGCAAAGAAACATGAGATTAAAGCAGCAGATATCTACCACTGGATTGGATTTAGGTACACCAGGAAATGAATTTCATTCTCTCTACTTGTTGTGTGACTGCAGAAAGTTACATAAAAACAGGTTCCTCACCATGTGATGATATTGGGAGCCATCGATTGTGTAATATGGTTGGACTCTATGTGTGTGGCTATTTCTCAATAAAAGCATTAAAAAGAAAAAAAAACTGGTTCCTCATTATTAAAATAGGAAGAGAAAAATACTTATGTTAAGTAGATTCATAGCTGTCAATAAAATACTGTCAGCACAATGCTTGAGACATAAGATAAACTCCGTGATTGATATTCTAAAGTATATAATGTACAGAGACACCTTATTCCAGCCTGAAGATTGCTCTGAATTGTAGAAGTGACATAATGGGTGATAGAATGATAATTGTCACGTGGTTTCAGGCTGCCCAGAAGTAAGTCTCTTTACGAGCTCTGTATCAAGGAGCCTCTCACACCTGAAAGTTTTGCTGGGAACAATCTTATTCTTACTAGATATCATAATTTGATGTAGATAATTTACATCAATTATTCTTTTTTTCAGCTTTTAATGGTTTCAGAGACATGGATTCTTTCATTCTCATACTACCTGAGAAAGTGATTTTTTTTTCTTCAGGCTTCAAGAAAATGGCAGGGACTTTAAAACCCACCAAGGCAGTACTGTCTTTTGTCCTATGCCTTGGTGGTCAGCTACCCTGAACACAGCTCAATCTGACTAATGTTCCTACATGGTTAGGGAAGCCTCATTTGTTAAAAGAGGTGGGTCTGGTTTACTTTCATATGGTCTTCTGGAATAGCAATGTTGAATCATAGGATCTATGCTCAAACCTAGTGTAGAAGTTTCTATTTGGAGATTTTACCTAGAATGCATGTTGACATGCATTAGAGCAGGTCAATGGCAATGCAATAGAAGGATATGACATAAACTGTAATTTCCTGATGAACTAGGTATTTTATTCCCTTCTGCTGAGAGTCTTTGAAATTCAACTTGTAAAGATTATTCTTGTTTCACCTCTGACAAGCCCTAACCTGATAATTGGAGAATTAACCAGAATGAACGGGATATCAATGAATTAACAGTTCATTGAACATAGTGTCTGGAGGCAGCTTTCCTCTGTTCAAATCTAGATTCTGCCATTTACTAGTTGTTGAGCATGGTCTAGAAACTTAACCCTTCAGTGTCAGTTTCTTATTTGTAAAATGGGGATAATAATTGTACCGATAGCAGAAGGTAATTTTGTTGATTGAGCTAATGTTTGTAAAATGCACACAACATGCCTAACACATAGTAAGAACTCTAAGTGAAAAAGAATAAATAAATTCACCAATGACTTGTATTATGTTTGGTTACTGGAATCCAGGGATAATGCTAAGTAAAATAAAATGATTGCCTGCTTTGGGCTTTGCCAGGAGGGACCCCTTTCCAAGATAGGATTTTCCAGAAAACAGAAACAGTTGACCTGCAGGGGCTTTCTGAGAAAATGGAACAATGGAACACGTTCTACAGAACTGCAGATAAGCAATACCTAGTGATAAATGAGTTTTAGGTATCATTTACCTAAATGTTTGCCCATGACTTTTATGGAAAGTTTCTGGCAATTTATACTGATTTTGCTTATCAGACTGGACCTACCATACTACCCGATGTATATCTGCTCCACACTCTGCAAGATTCCTTGTGGAAGATGGAAACTTAACATCAGCCAATCAGAACATTTCTGCTCTTGCGTCTGTGTACACCCTATATAAACTTCTCCATCCCACTCCCTCAGAGGAGCTCCCTTCTACTTTCTGAATGGGATATTGCCAGATTTGTGAATAGCTCTATAAAGCTGTAAGATCATAAATGGCATGAAAAATTTTTTTTCTCTTAACAATAAAAAAAAAACCACATCCCATATCACCCTTGCCATTCAAAAGCATAATTTTGATTGGTCATCATAGATCTCGGACAGCTCTAAAGAGATAATTATTTTTCTAGTCTTACTCTTTAATTTGGATAGAAAATCCTTTTCCCCATTTTGCAGATGAGGCAAGTAGGCCCAGAAAGTTTAAATTACTTAATAAAGATGAAAAGAAGGAATAAGAAACTTAGAAGTGATGAGACTAGAAATTGGAGAAAAAAAAATTGTTCCAGACCTGTTATGGGACAAAACTTTTTGCAGGACATATTTTACACACCTCTCTTGAAAAGTAATTAACATTTCTGATAAAACACTTGAACAATATTTTGATAGATTTTTATGATATTTTGAGGTACTTTCTGGGAAAGCAGGCTCATTCACTCAGCTATCAGTTTGGGAACTTGCCTATATTTTTAATCCATTCTGTGACTATGTTAATTAACCCTAATCAGACATTTCTTTAGTGTAGCACCTCCTTTTTTGCCTGCAAAATGTTTCTACCAGAGGAAGCATTTTGAATTTTGGTTACAACCTCTCATTGATGTTTGAAATAAAGCTATGATTTGGGCCCACAATCATTTTATCTGAGAAGTTGACTTTTAAAAATACCTCTATTTCCCAACTTAATACCGCTCTCTTTTTCTATACTACCAATGATTCTTACTCCCTCCTGTTCTTAAATTAATCTTAAAAACTCATAGATCCTTTGAATTAGAAGTAGAAAAGATTTTAGAGATTAGCTGGTCCAACTTTCTTGATTTAAAATATCTTCATTTTTATACATAAATGACAACTTTAAACACTATAAATGACTAAAAT
The DNA here is from genome assembly GCF_023851605.1 of Tamandua tetradactyla. NCBI lineage: Eukaryota > Metazoa > Chordata > Mammalia > Pilosa > Myrmecophagidae > Tamandua > Tamandua tetradactyla. The sequence goes on along the minus strand of NC_135327.1, from coordinate 191,360,491 downwards.
AATGTTACCCGACAAAGGCTGTGGATTCTTTTGCCAATGCCCTCAATGACAATTCCTGAGACACCGGGGCTTCAAAGAAAAAGAAACTTTTTCTTTTTTATTACTGGGCACTTGGTAGGAGAGCAGACAGCCTAGCCACCCAAAATCCGTCTCCTCAAACTGCAGTGACTCAGATAGTTCTATTAGAGAAAAGATGGGCAGGGTTTAGGATTATGAGCAGTGTGGCCCCAGTTGATGCAATTAGAGGTGATCTAATTACTGAGCATGTGCAGATTGATTACATGTCAAGTCACAGAATGTATGAAAGAAAATGGCCGAATGAGGTATAGGTGACTCGTAGGTTAAAGGCCAAGCTACTGCGCATGTCAGGTGGGCCCACTTAGGTTAAATCTGGTCTTGGTCATCAAGATAATTTGGGACTTGGGGTGGGTTAGTTATGGGTAGATCCAAGATCCTTCATTTACAAACACTAGGGGCTGTCTTTAGTGATTACAAGACTCTAAAGTTGAAAAGTGGATAACTCAGTACACATGAAGGTTAGTCACAAGGTTTTTATAATCACAGGGGCAGAAGATAAGGGCTAACAGAACCATTATCAGAGATCAAGGCAGCCTGATTACAATTCAGATATTTTGCGTTTTTCCCTGTCTACTCCAATATGCCAGAAAGCAAAAAGAATATTTATATGACTATCCAGTAATCAAAATCGTCCCTTAAATCCTGATTTCTCAGTCACAAGTAGCCATTACTTATCCTTCCTTGAAAAGAATCCATTCTTTTCAAATTATTCTATCTGCATATTTTTTCCTTTGTTTTCCTTGCCTCTCTCATTCCAATCCATGCTCAAGACAAAACAGCCCAGGGTTTACAAAGTAACCCAAGGTTGGGAAGAAACAGTAAGTGATTTTCAATCTCAGTAATCTTCACAATCATCTCGAGGGCTTGTTAGAACAGATTGCTGGGTCCCTCCTCCAGAGCCTCTAATTCTATACATCAAGGGCAATGACCAAGAATTTGCATTTCTAACAAGTTTCCAAGTAATGCAGATGCTGTCAGTCAAGGAGCCTTTCCATACAACACCCTTAGAGCAGACAGACCTTTTTCCTCCTTTGCATCCAAACTCCAAAGCTCTCCCCCCTCCGGAAGGGTGTGTTGACTAAGATTGACTGATGATCCATGCAGGTGAGGTTGGTGAGACCATCAGATAGGAAAGGAAGGGTGCTGAGTGGATAAGGGGCCAGAATGTTGTGGGAGATGATCAAAGAAAAGTCTCCATGTGGCTTTAGTTGTCTTCTCCCTGACAAGCCATTCTTAATTTCCACAATTCATCCCTTTTCTGTGACTGCTGTTTTGTATTAAATCAAACTGGAATAAAGAACTGATTGAACAATCTTTAAGGCTATCTCAGGGAAGGGCAGATCACTCTTCACTATTAGAGTTTCTGCAAATTTCTCCAGGGTGAGGGACAAAGAGGCAGAATGATCCACTCTTGGGCCCCCCAAATTTATTTTCGGTGCTTCCTAACATTCAGATTTCTGGGCTAAGGACATGTTCAATAAAACAAAGTGGTGGGGGTGGAGGAAGGAATTGGATGCAGTTTGATTGTAATGCTGATTTCCTCTTATCCATTTTCTTTTTCTTATTTCAACTGAGAAAGATCAAAGAAGAGGAGGCTTCTTTTCATCAAAACCATCCTGCCTAACTTTTTCCCAATTAGAAGTTATCTGGGTAACATGTTTATCTTTTACAACTGTACCACCCTCTCTTCTTCCAGCATCTATTAACATCTAGGTACTTATTTTAATCCATGTTCCAGGCCTCAGTTGCACATCAGCATGTCATTGGGAGTTTTTAAAAACCACCAAAGCCAGGACTCTCTCCAGACCTGCCCCCTTTGTTCTGGCATTAGAAATGTCTAAGCTCCCCAGGTGATTCAGATGTACTCCCAAGGGTGAAAGTTACTGTTCTAATCAGAATGCCAGTTAAATCCCTGTGAAATGGAATTCTCTCTTAATATGGGTAATAAGGAAGTACTTAAACCACAGGCTGTTTTAGGCAGCATAAAAAATGCAAGAAGGTGCTGTGTATAGAGAAAATATAAGGCTGGAAGGTGCGAGAGCTCTTTAGAAAGAGAGTCGCCATCAAAAACTGTTACTTTGGCCGTAACTACCCAGTATTTCACCAAAATCACTACCCAAAGTCACTAATGGACTCAATTATGATCTTTTGGCTAGTATAAAGACCTCAGCTCCTGCAAGTCAGTTAAATTTCCAAAGTCCAGTCTCAATCTCCAATGGGGCTGGGGAGAGATTGAAAATGGGTGCTTGAAACTTCCTTTGCCTCCAACATCTTCCTTTATTATGGCAGATCATTTACATTAATCAATTTGTGCCCTGAGTATGGTTTCTCTGTAACTGGGAGACTCTTGTTAAGGCATCAAAGGTGGCTGCACTTGGATCATGCGCAGAAGAGGAGGAGAGAGGTAAGTTCACAAACGTGAGCTTTTCCTTTTAAATTTAAGGGCCTTGTGATCTGAATGTCTCCAGGAGGGGGATAAAATTCATTGATAGTAGCTTTGTCAGTTTTGTGTCTTATGTAGTGATCGCACATAAATTTGAAAATATTTGGTTAAAATCTCTGCTCATCATTAACTTGAGAACATAGAACTCTGTGGTCCAGAACAAAACCCACAATCTTGGGCATAAAAAAAAGAGAGACTATTTTCTTTTTCAATAGTCTTTCTCCTGTCTAGCTGTTTTTAACTAGGTAACCTGAAAAATCCCTAGATATTTCTAGAAAATGCGATCCTACAGTGATTATGGAATGCTCAGGTATTTTCCTTAACCCTAGGCAGACTCTTCATTCATGGAGTTGGCTTGATATTTTTAACTAATTGGGTTAAGCAGAATTTTCCCTAGATTTCTGGTATTCAGAACTTGTGCATGTGTGCTTTTGCTTTCTCTAACTTAAGTAGTTTCCTCTCTCCTACAGAGAACAAGTGACTCTTTAAGGCCAGAATTATTGTTAAACCAGCGTATCTGTTAAAGCAGTGTCTACTCATGACTCTCTTCTAAGGCACAGAGTGCCTTTGTGTTAATGAGACACTGTCATTACCTTTGAATATTTGCTCCATCTCTATGCCTACATTCAACACCCTGTAAGTGATCTCTCAAGTTCTATTCGATTAAATCTAAATTTCAGTTCTAGGCACTCAATATTCATTTGGTAGTACAAGTTTCATTTCTCACGATCCTTCATCAGGGTAGTCTTCTCATCGTTTAAAGGGCAAGACCACGTGGTTGCTCATGACCATCTCATGATTTCAGTCAACTTCTTTTCCACTCTGGAGCAGATTCTACCTCTTTACTACTGAGGACTCGCCTACCATTGCCACCTCTCCCAGCAGGC